>NC_080675.1:35099186-40099186 GCF_030445035.2 Dasypus novemcinctus
TGACCCGTGTGGAGCTGGCCCATGCGCAGTGCTAATGCGTGAAAGGGGTGCCCTGCCACACAGGGGTGTCCCCCGCATA
The DNA here is from genome assembly GCF_030445035.2 of Dasypus novemcinctus. NCBI lineage: Eukaryota > Metazoa > Chordata > Mammalia > Cingulata > Dasypodidae > Dasypus > Dasypus novemcinctus. The sequence continues at coordinate 35,099,266 of NC_080675.1, forward strand.
GGGGAGCCCCACGTGCAAGGAATGTGCCCTGTAAGGAGAGCCACCCAGCGCAAAAGAAAGTGCAGCCTGCCGGGAATGGTGCAGCACACACGGAGAACTGACACAACAAGATGACACAACAAAAAGAAACACAGATTCCTGTGCCACTGACAACAACAGAAGCGGACAAAGAAGATGCAGCAAATAGACACAGAGAACAGACAACCGGGGTGGGGGGGGAGGGAGAGAAATAAATAAATAAATCTTAAAAAAAAAAAAAAGACACAGAGGAAAGAGAATAAGAGACACAGCAGATCAAGGAGCTGAGGTGGCAAAAGAGAATGATTGCCTCTCTCCCACTCTGGAAGATCCCAGGATTGGTTCCTAGAGTCAACTAATGAGAACACAAGCAGACAGAGAAGAACACACAGCGAATGGACACAGAAAGCAGACAATGGAGGGAGGTGGGAGAAATAAATAAATCTTTTTAAAAAATACACTGGAATCATATAACAGCCAATTTGAGGAGGAAGAAGAAAGGATTGTGAGCTTGAAGACATAGTCTCTGAAAATGAACATAAAGAAGAAAAGATGAAGTATGGAAAAAATTGAACAAGGTCTCAGGGAACTAAATGACAGCAAGAAACATGCAAACATATGTGTTATGGGTGTCCCAGAAAGAGAAGAGAAGGGAAAAGGGGCAGAAAGAATATTTGAAGAAATAGTTGAGAATTTCCCAACTCTATCGAAGGACATAGATATCCATGTCCAAGAAGATAACGTATTTCCATATGAATAAATCCAAACAGACCAACTCCAAGACACATACTAATCAGAATGTCAAATGCCAAAGAGAGAATTCTGAGAGCAGCAAGAGAAAAGCAATGCATAACATATAAGAGATACCCAATAAGATTAAGTGCTGATCTCTTATTATAAACCATGGAAGCAAGAAGGCAGTTGTATGACATCTTTAGGATACTGAGAAAAACTTCCAGTCAAGAATCTTATTTTTGGCAAGACTGCCTTTCAAAAGTGAGAGCAAGTTTAGAATATTCACAGACAAACAGAAAGTAAGAGAGTTTATAACAAAGAGACTGGCCTTGCAGGAAATACTGAAGGGTGTGCTACAGTCTGAAAAGACAGGAGAGAGAGGCTTGGAAGAGAGTCTAAAAATGAAGTTATATCAGTAAAAGTAAATAAAAGTCTCAAAAGAGTAGTTAAAATAAAATATGACAGATAAATCCCAAAGGTCAAAATGGGTGATATAAGAAATGCCTTTACAGTAATAACATTGAATGTTAATGGACAAAACTCCCAAATCAAAAAACTCAGTTTGGTGGAACTCATAAGAAAATATAGGGGAAACGGACTTGGCCCAGTGGTTAGGGTGTCTGTCTACCACATGGGAGGTCCGCGGTTCAAACCCCGGGCCTCCTTGACCTGTGTGGAGCTGGCCCGTGCGCAGTGCTGATGCACGCAAGGAGTACCCTGCCACGCAGGGGTGTCCCCTGCGTAGGGGAGCCCCACGCTCAAGGAGTGCGCCCCTAAAGAGAGCCGCCCAGCGCGAAAGAAAGTGCAGCCTGCCCAGGAATGGCGCCGCCCACGCTTCCCGTGCCGCTGACGACAACAGAAGCAGACAAAGAAACAAGACGCAGCAAACAGACACAGAGAACAGACAACCAGGGGAGGGGGGGTATTAAATAAATAAATAAATATTTAAAAAAAAAAAAGAAAATATAAGCCATCTATATGCTGTCTGCAAGAGACTCACCTTAGACTCAACCAATAGATTGAAAACAAAAGGCTAGAAAAAGATATTCCATACATACAGTATTGAAAAAAAAAAGCTGGAGTATATATACTTACATCAGATGAAATATACTTTAAAAGACACTAGTAATACACAAGGAGGAAGTCAGGAAAAAAATTCCATTTACAACAGTGACTAAAAGAATGAAATATTTAGGAATAAACTTAACCAAGGATGTAAAGCACTTGTATTTAGAAAACTATCATGAATTGTTAAATCAAAAAAGACGTAAATAGGGAAGCGGACTTGGCCCAGTGGTTAGGGCATCCCTCTACCACACGGGAGGTCTGCGGTTCAAACCCTGGGCCTCCTTGACCCGTGTGCAGCTGGCCCATGTGCAGTGTTGATGCGTGCAAGGAGTGCTGTGCCACGCAGGGGTGTCCCCGTGTAGGGGAGCCCCACGCGCAAGGAGTGCGCCCCGTAAGGAGAACCGCCCAGCGCGAAAGAAAGTGCAGCCTGCTCAAGAATGGTACCACACACACGGAGAGCTGACACAACGAGATGATGCAACAAAAAGAAACACAAATTCCCGTGCTGCTGACAACAACAGAAGTGGACAAAGAAGAACACACAGCAGATAGACACAGAGAACAGACAACTGGGGTGGGGAGGAAGGGTAGAGAAATAAAATAAATAAATGAATCTTAAAAAAAAAAAAAGACCTAAATAATTGGAAGAACATTCCATGCTCACGGATTGGAAGATTAAACATCACTAAGATGTCCATTCCGGGAAGCAGACTTGGCCCAGTGGTTAGGGCATCCATCTATCACATGGGAGGTCCGTGGTTTAAACCCCGGGCCTCCTTGACCCGTATGGAGCTGGCCCATGTGCAGTGCTGATGCGTGCAAGGAGTGCCGTGTCACGCAGGGGTGTCCACCGCATAGGGGAGCCCCATGCGCAAGGAGTGTGCCCCATAAGGAGAGACGCCCAGCACAAAAGAAAGTGCAGCCTGCCTAAGAATGGCGCCGCCCACACGGAGAGCTGACACAAGATGACGCAATTAAAAGAAACACAGAGGGAAACGGACTTTGGCCCAATGGTTAGGGCGTCCGTCTACCATATGGGAGGTCCGCGGTTCAAACCCCGGGCCTCCTTGACGCGTGTGGAGCTGGCCATGCGCAGCGCTGATGCGCGCAAGGAGTGCCGTGCCACGCAAGGGTGTCCCCCGCATGGGGGAGCCCCATGCGCAAGGAGTGCACCCGTGAGGAAAGCCGCCCAGCGTGAAAAGAAAGAGCAGCCTGCCCAGGAATGGCGCCGTCCACACTTCCCGTGCCGCTGACGACAACAGAAGCGGACAAAGAAACAAGATGCAGCAAATAGACACCAAGAACAGACAACCAGGGGAGGGGGAGGAATTAAATAAATAAATAAATCTTTAAAAAAAAAAAAAGAAACACAGATTCCCATGCCCCGCTGACAACAACCGAAGTGGACAAAGAAGAACACGCAGCAAATAGACACAGAGAACAGACAAACTGGCGGGTGGGGGGGGAAGGGGAGAGAAATTAAAAAAAAAAAAGATGTCCATTCTACTCAAATTTATATATAGATTCAATGCAATCCTGATAAAAATTCCATCAGCATTTTAAAAATAAATGGAAAACACAATTATCAAATTTATTTGGAAATGTAAAGGATCCCAAATAGCCAAAAACATCTTAAAAAGGAATAGCAAAGTTGGAGGACTCTTACTTCCAGACTTTAAATCATATTACCTATTAACAGTGGAAAAACAGCATGGTATTGGCATAAAGACAGACACATAAACTAGTGGAACTGAACTGACGGTTCAAAAACACACCTTTCTATCTACAGTCAAGTGATTTTTTAAAAGCCTGTCAAAACCAACAGCTCAGGCAGAACAGTCCATTCAACAAATGGTGCTGGGAGAACTGGATGTCCATAGTCAAAGGAAAGAAAGAGGACCCCTGTATCACATCTTATACAAAGATTAACTCAAAATGGATCAAAAACCTAAATATAAAAACAAGAACCATAAAGCTTCTAGAAGAAAATGTAGGAAAATATCTTCAAGACCTGGTGGTAGGTGTTGGATTGAGATGGACTAACAATGCTTAGTGTATGTAGAAGTTTTAATTAACTTTACTGTAAAAGTGTGGAAATATATAGAGTTGATGGTAGCATATTATACATAAACATACACATTATAGTGAGTAACAGCTGGTTTATAAATGGGAATGTGAGGGAAGTGGACTTGGCCCAATGGATAGGGTGTCTGCCTACTATATGGGAGGTCCACGGTTCAAACCCCGGGCCTCCTTGACCTGTGTGGAGCTGGCCCATGCTCAGTGCTGATGCGTGCAAGGAGTGCTGTGCCACGCAGGGGTGTTCCCCGTGTAGGGGAGCCCCATGTGCAAGGAGTGCACCCCATAAGGAGAGCCGCCCAACGCGAAAGAAAGTGCAGCCTGCCCAAGAATGGCACTGCACACACGGAGAGCTGACACAACAAGATGACGCAACAAAAGGAAACATAGATTCCCGGTGCCACTGATAAGGATAGAAGCGGTCACAGAAGAATACACAGTGAATGGACAAAGAGAGCAGACAACTGTGGGGGGGGGGAATAAATTTTAAAAATAAATCTTAAATAAATAAAATAAATAAATAAATGGGTATGTGGTTGGAAAAGGTGGTCTAGGGATGTAAATGTCAACTGAAAGAAAACTAGAGAACAATCTAGGGACTGAATAACACAGTAAACCCAGAGGTGGATTAGAATTGTGATTGATGGTCCAGATACAAGAATGTCCTTTATGAGCTAGAGCAGATGTATGTAACTACTGCCGGGTGGTGGGAATGTGGAGAAGCATGGGAAAAATACAATTGGAGTGACCAATGGATTGAGTTAATAGCAATACTGTAATATTCATGCATCTATGCCAAATATGTACTGTGTTAGTTTGGGAGAGTATGGTAAAAGTGTTCCAAATGTATGCTATGAACCATGGTTAGTGGTACTATTCTGATGATATTATCTCAGAATCTGTAACAAATGTTTCACCATGGTGTGGTGTGTTGATAAGGGTGTTGTATGGGAATTCTGCACATGTGCATGATTGTTTTATAAGTTCACAACTTCTATAATAAAAATATATTTGAAAAATAATAGGGTGGGTTGGGGAAAAATACACCAACTGTAAGATATGGATTATAGTTAGTGGTAAGATTTTGATGACATTCTTTCAAATATGTAACAAATGTCTCACAACAGTGCAAGGTGTTGGTGGTGGGCTGATGCATGGTACCCTTCTATGATGTTATGCAAGTTTGCGCTGTAAGTTCACAACTTTTACTATACACGTATTAAGTATGTTCATGTAAAAATGATATACAAATAATAATAATAGTAATAATAGGGTGTTTTTGGGGAAAATACATCAACTGTAAGATACTTTGGTAGTAGTAATATTTTGAGAATGCTCTTTCATCACTAGTTAATAATGTTTCACAACAATGCAAGGTATTGGTGGTAGGGTGAGGTATGAGAACACTGTATGATGTTATGTGTTTTGTAAGTTCACAACTATTACTAAACACTTATTTTTATGTATATGTTCACAACTATTACTATACACTTATGGTTTATGATTTTTAAATTTTAAAAAAATCAATTGATCATAGATGTCAGGGTCTATTTCTGAACTCTCGGTTTGATTCCATTGGTTTATAAGTCTGTCCTTGTGCCGATACCATGCTATTTTGACCACTGTAGCTTCATAGAAAGTTTTAAAACTGGAAGTATGAGTCTTCTAACCCTATTCTTCTTCTTAAAGGTGTTTTTAGCTGTTTGGGCCTCTTATTCTTTCATATAAATTTGATGATTGTCTTTTCCATTTCTGCAATGAAGGCTGTTTGAATTTCGATTAGAATTGTGTTGAATCTGTAAGTCCTTCCATTTATTTAGGTCTTCTTTAATTTCTTTTAGCAGTGTTTTGTAGTTTTCTATGTACAATCCTTTACATACTTGGTTAGGTTTATTCCTAGATATTTGATTCTAGGAATTAAAATAATAGAATTTTTTTTTCTTACTTTCCTATTGATTGTTCATTACTAGTGTATAGAAACATTACTGACTTTTGTGGTTTTTTTTGTTTTTTTTTTAATTGGAGAAGTTGTAGGTTTACCTGTACATTTCCAGGTTTATGTAGGTTTACATAAAATACAGAGTTCCCATATACTTTCCTATTACTTATATCTTACATTACTGGTTTCTGCATGCTGATCTTATATCCTACCATGTTGCTGAATTCCTTTATTAGCTCTAGTAGCTTTGCTGTAGACTTTTTGGGAACTTTATACATATAGGATCATATCATCTACAAATAGGGAAAGTTTTACTTTTTCCTTTCCAATTGGATGCCTTTTATTCTTTTTCTTGTCTAACTTCTTTGGCAAGAACTTCCAGTACAATGTTGAACAACAGTGGTGACATTGGGCATCCTTGTATTGTTCCTGATTTTAGAGGGAAAGGTCTCATTTTTTCATCAATGAGTATGATGTTAGCTGTGTAGGGTTTTCATATATGCCTTTTATCATGTTGAGAAAGTTTCCTTATATTCCGAGTTTTCTCAATGTTTTTGTCAAGAAATGGTGCTGGATTTTGTCAAATGCCTTTTCTGTATCAATTGAGACGATCATGGGACTTTTCCTCCTTCATTCAGTTAATGGGTTATATTTCATTAATTGATTTTCTGATGTTGAACCACCCTTGTATAGCTGGGATAAATCTCACTTGATCATAGTACATAATTCTTGTAATCTGCTGTTGGATTAGGTTTGCTAGTATTTTGTTCAGTACTTTTGCATCTATATTCATAAGGGATATTGGTCTGTAATTTTCTTTTCTTGAGGCTTCTTTATCTGGCTTTGGTATTAGGATGATGTCCTCATAGAATGAGTTGGGTACTATTTCCTCTTCTTCAACTTTTTGAACACATTTGAACAGAACTGTGTTTTGTTTTGTTTTTTTTTTAAAGATTTATTTATTTAATTCCCCCCCCCCCCCCCCGGTTGTCTGTTCTCTGTGTCTATTTGCTGCATCTTGTTTCTTTGTCCACTTCTGTTGTCAGCGGCACGGGAAGTGTGGGCGGCGCCACTCCTGGGCAGGCTGCACTTTCCTTCGCTCTGGGCGGCTCTCCCTATGGGGTGCACTCCTTGCACATGGGGCTCCCCTATGCAGGGGACACCCCTGCGTGGCACAGCACTCCTTGTGCACATCAGCACTGCGCATGGGCCAGCTCCACACGGGTCAAGGAGGCCCGGGGTTTGAACCGCGGACCTCCCATGTGGTAGACGGACGCCCTAACCACTGTGCCAAGTCCGTTTCCCAGAACTGGTGTTAATTCTCCTTAGAATGTTTGATAAAATTCTCCTGTAAAGCAACCTGCTCTGGGCTTTTCTTTGTTGGGAGGTTTTCCATGACTGATTCAATCTCTACTTTTTACTGGTCTGTTGAGAGTTAATGTACGTAGTTTCTGTGTTTCAGGAATCTGTCCATTTCATCTGGGTTATCTAATTTGTTGGTGTACAGTTGTTCATGGTATCCTCTTATAATCCTTTTTATTTCTGGGGTCGGCAGTAATATCCCCCCTTTCATGTGATTTTATTTTATTTAAGTCCTCTCTTTTTTCTTTGTCGGTCTAGCTAAGGGTTTGTCAATTTTACTGATCTCAAAGAACCAAATTTTGGTTTGGTTGATTTTCTCTGTTTTTTTATTCTCTATTTCTTTTCTGTCCACCCTTGGTTATTTCCTTGCTGCTGCTCACTTTGGGTTTAGTGTGCCCTTCTTTTTCTAGGTCCTCCAGTTGTGAGATTAGGTCTTTAAGATTTTTCCTCTTTTTTAAAGTAAACATTTAGAGCTATAAATTTCCCTCTCAGTACTACCTTTAGTACATCCCATAAAATTTGGTATGTCGTTAACATACTTTTCTTAATTTTAGTTCAGGTCTGTAATATCAACTGTTTTCTTTTACATCTTCTCTTCCATTTTACATACATAGCTCAACCTGAGCTAGAAACCTAAAAGCTCAAGAATTTTGGAAGACTTTCTCTCTTACAAGACATCTAAGGAAAAAACTATTTGTTCCAACTTACTGCTAAATTCTATCTACCTCAGAGTTTAATTTGGATATTAAGCACACTTTTAATTTATCAGTATATGCTGCCTAATAATTTAATTACCAATATATACTGCCTAATTATATTTTCTACGTACCTTTTTTATTAAAGATTTATTTATTTTTCCCCTTCCCGCCCCTGCCCTGCTGTTTTTGCTGTCAGTGTCCATTCACTGTGTGATCTTCTGTATCTGTTTCTCTTTTGGTCCTCTCTACTTTCTCATTTAGGATTCAGAGGGATTTAATCCTGGGGACCTCTGATGTGAAGAGAGGTTCCCTGTCAATTGTGCCACCTCAGTTCTTTGCTGTGCTTCACCTTAACTCTCTCCTTAGTCTCTCTTTTGTTGTGTCATCATCTTGCTGTGTGACTCACTTGCACAGGCACTGGCTCACCGTGTGGGCACTCGCATGGGTACTTGGCTCACCACATGGGCACTCGGCTCAATGTGTGGGCACTGGCTCTTCTTCTTTTTCACCAGGAGGTCCCAGGGATCGAACCCGGTTCTCCACTTGGTAGGCAGACGCCTTATGTTTGAGCCACATCCGCTTCCCTTCTAAGTACCTTAATACCTTTAATTCTATCTCTACAAAAAACTGGAAGCTTCTCAAGCTCAGGGGCCATTACTTTTGTATTCCTACACTTTCCATAACCTAGTACAGTGTAAGACACAAAAAAGATTCATTTTAAAAAATCACATCACAACGCATTATAACAAAAAATACACAGTCAATGAAAGACAGATCTAATATATATCCATTTAGTGCTTATTTTTGTGTGTCCTAATATATAGGTTGGACAGGGGGAACTGACATCTTGTAGACCTTTAATAAACGTTTGGTTAATCAGTGAAAGAGATTGATGTCCCCAAATAATCTTAAAATCAAAGATTTATGATCCCTGTAATCTAGAAATACTACCTGTAAGCCAAACAAATAAACAACCATTCATTATTATAAGTAAATAAATTACAATCCTTAAATCTAATTCAAGGAAAATTGAATCTAATATTGAGTGTCCTCCCTATTTTTTCTTTAATAAAACAAATTTTTCTTTAAATATTGAACCAAAAAGAAAGGAATTTTAAAAATGCAATTAGATTCATCAATACAAAATGGACAAAATGTGGTATATACATACATTAGAATATTATTCAGTCATATTGAGTAATAAAGTACTGATACATACTACAACTTGAATGAACCTCAAAAACATTATGCTAAGTGAAATAGACTGGATCTAAAGCCTATATATTACATGATACCATTTATATGAAATAACTACGATAGGTAAATCCAGAGAGACAGAAAGCAAACTGATAGTTACAGGTACTGGGGAGGAGGGAAGAATGTGGACTCACTGCTTTATGGATAAGAGGCTTTCTTTGGGGTGTTGAAAATGTTTTGGAACTAACAGAGGTGGAAGTTGAACAGAATTGTGAATGTACTAAACACGACTGAATTGTGTACTTTAAAATATACAATTTTTTTAAAATGGTACAATAAAAAGTATTAAAAATGCAATTAAACTAGAAATTCATAAGCACTAAAACAAGAATTAAGATATTTCATTATTTTATCCATTTTTCTCTATTTTCCCTAGACAGCAAGTATCCAGAAAAAGTTTTTATTCAAAGCCTATCTACAAAAACAAAAATTACACAGTTATGATAAAAAACCTACTAATAACTTAGACAAATTAATTATAACTGGTCATAGAAATTGAGAGGCCATTTCTATATTCTATAGAAATTATTTGAATTGTGCTGAATAATAAGCATTCAAACTTTAAATTATAGAATGTTATAATATTCAAGATATTTGGAGTTTATATTTCATGCATCTTTTTAATAATGTGGTTTCCTTTCTAATATTACTCTATTTAATTTTTATTTGTTTTTTTTTTCATTTGTCTATGCATGATTTATGCTGGACTACATAAAAACCATCATCCATCTAAGGCCTAGATAATTCACAACATACACACTCTTATTACCTGAAAGTGACATGTAGTTTAATGATGATAAAGTTGAAAATGAACTGTAACATGGAGATGACAGTCATTTTACAGTACTAGATGAATCATCCTTTCTATATTTCAATTTTCCAGTGGTCAGGTTATTTAATAAAAAATTTTATTTCCATAATTGAAGGCTCATATGCAGTTGTAAGAAATAATACAGAGAAGTCCATTGTGCACTTCACCCACTTGCTTGAACTATGTACCCCAGTTTGGACATGTTCTTCATATTGATCCACATTTCAGGGGGTGTGGACCCACTGTAAAATAAGATCTCTTCAGGATGTTCCTTCAGTTAGGGTGTGGTGCAACTTAATCAGGCTGGATTGTAAGCCAGATTACTTGAGTTCTTTATAAGCAGAGTGAAAGTCATAAATAGAGAGAGGCCACAGGGAGTAGCTAGTAGCTGGAAGTCAAGGGAATCCAGAAGAGAAATGAAAAGACACTGCCATGTGCATTGCTATGTGATGGAAAAACCAAGGCACCCCAAAGATTGCTGGCCAGCCATAAGATACTATAGCAGTTTGATATTATTCATGAATTCCAAAAAAGATACTGATTATGTTTGTAAACTGGTCTGCTCCTCTGGGCATGATAATCCTTTGATTGTATTAGATTCAGCTGAGATGACTTTGATTAAATTATGTTAAGATTAGGGCATGCAGGGTTGAGTTCCTGCCCCCTCCCTTGGTAGGCTATATAAATGGACCCTCAATCAAGAATGCAGAGAAGTAGATACACGGAGAAGATACATAGAGGATCCTGTAGACCCAGGAGGAGAGATGAACCTTATAGTCTATACCTGACCTTGTGAAGAGAGGAGAGCAGCTGAACCCAGAAAGAAATGAGCCTTGGGGAGACAGATGAGCCTTGTGCCAGCCTACAGGTGAGATTGGAAGAAGCTGGGATCATGGAGCCCTAAGAGGAAGAAGGGCAGCTGAACCCTCACAGATGTCACCCATCATCTTGCGTCAACATGTGGCAACAGATTTTGGGTGAGAAAGCACCTCTTATGATACCCTGAGTTAGACTCTTTGGGGCCTTATGACTGTGAGCTTCTACCCCAAATAAACACCCTTTATAGAAGCCAACAGAGTCCTGGTACTTGCATCAGCACCCCTTTGGCTGACTAATATGGATACCAACACCAGGAAGAAGCTAACCTTCTAGGCTCTGCAACCGTGAGCCAATAAACTCCTGTTGTCAGGAAGCGGACTTGGCTCAATGGATATAGCATCCACCTACCACACGGGAGGTTCATGGTTCAAACCCAGGGCCTCCTTGACCCTTGTGGAGCTGGCCCATGTGCAGTGCTGATGTGTGCAAGGAGTGCTGTGCCACAAAGGGGTGCCCCCTGTGTAGGGGAGCCCCACGTGCAAGGAGAGCGCCCTGTAAGAAGAGCCACCCAGCGCGAAAGAAAGTTTAGCCTGCCCAGGAGTGGTGCTGCATACATGGAGAGCTGACGCAGCAAGATGACACAACAAAAAGAGACACAGATTCCTGGTACCACTCTAACAAGAATAGAAGCAGACACAGAAGAATACACAGTGAATGGACAGAGAGAGCAGACAACTGGGGGCGGGGGGCAGGGGAGAGGATGGGGAGAGAAATAAATAAAAATAAATCTTAAAAAAAATTCCTGTTGTTAAGCTAAACCACTGCATGGTATCTGTTTTATTTTTTATTTTTTGTCTTTATTTATTTTTTTAATATTACATTAAAAAAATATGAAGTCCCCATATACCCCCCACCCCCCTCACCCCACTCCTCCCCCCATAGCAACCATCATCATGAGACATTCATTGCATTTGGTGAATACATCTCTGAGCACTGCTGCACCTCATGGTCAATGGTTCACATCATAGCCCACACTCTTCCATGTTCCGTCCAGTGGGCCATGGGAGGACATACAGTGTCTGGTAACTGTCCCTGCAGCATCACCCAGCACAACTCCAAGTCCTGAAAAAGCCCCCACATCTCATCTCTTCCTCCCATTCCCCACACCCAGCAACCACCATGACCACTTTCTCCACACCAATGCCACATTTTCTTCAATTACTAATCACAATAGTTCATGGACAGAATATCAGTAAGTCCACTCTAATCCATATTCTATTCCTCCATCCTGTGGGCCTTGGAATGGTTGTGTCCACTCCACATCTATATCAAGAGGGGCCTTAGATTCCACATGGATGCCGGATGCAATCCTCCTGCTTTCAGTTGTAGGCACTCTTGGCTCCCTGTCGTGGTGGTTGACCTTCTTCAACTCCATGTTAACTGACTGGGGTAAGTCCAATAAACCAGAATGTAGGAGCTGAAGTCAGTTGAGGCTCAGGGCCTGGCTATCACATGGTCAGTCCAGAGATTCAGATCCCCTGGCTATATATTAAACCCCAGCACCAACTACAGTTCTGGTAAAAGTATGGTATTTGTTTTAGTAGCTAGGAAACTAAAATGGTAATATTTTACAAAACTGTAGTATAAAATCACAATCAGGATTTTGACATTCATATAATCCACCAAACTTAATCAGATTTTCCCAATGTTCCTGCAGTCATTTGTGTATGTGTGTGTTTGTATGTATATATGCATGTGTATTAATTTATATACAATTTATCACCTGAGTAGGTTTATGTATGCACTACCCAGGCAAAACCTGAATAGTTCCAATACCACACAGATCCCTTATGTTGCATGGTCAGATTTAAATAACCACCCCAAAATTCTCCTTGTATTGTTTCATAAAAAAGTGAAAAACTCATATACTCACCCATCTGGCTAGGGCTTCTTTGATTGTTGTTGCTTTTGCCTTAAAAAAAAAAAAAAGGAAGAAAAGTATGATTTTATTGGTGTGATTTGCTCATTCAGTTTTCATGCAATAATTATTAGCCTTTGATTCTTCTACCATTAAACAGATTAACTTCTTTCTTTGACCTTTATATGCAAAGAAGGCGTTTTAGTTTTCTGAAATTAGAATTATTTACTTAAATACTTCTCAGAAAAAATAAAGAAAGCATTAGGTAATGGTTATACACTTCATCCCTACTTGGTTTACAAAAAATAGTTTTCAACACTTCATTTTAAAATATACTTTATTTCATGAAGAAAAAACACACATGATAATTTTAATTGATGTAGAAAAGGCATCCCAGCATCCTTTCTTAATAAAAACTAGACATAGAAGAGAATTTCCTCAACATGATATAGGACACACACAACAAACCCACAGCTAACATTATACTCAATAGTGAAAGACTGCAAGTTTTAACCTTCAAAAAGTTGGAGGACTCACATGTCCTGTCTTCAAAATTTATTACAAAGATACAGTATTCAAAACATGGTGGTAAAAGTAAAAAAGAAAGAAAAAGAAAAAGAAATTTAAAAAAGGAAAAACAAAACAGAGTGGTACTAGTATAAGAACAGATATACAGACAAACACAATAGAATTGGGAGTCCAGAGACAAACCTTCACATCTTCAGCCAAATGATTTTCAACAAGGGTGCCAAGTCCACTCACAGGGAAAGTGCTGTGAAAACTAGATATTTGCATGCAAAGGAATGAAAGTGGACTCCTTCTTCACACTCTAAATAAAAACTAACTGAAAATGAGCTAAAATCATAAATCTCTTAAAAGACATCATAGGGTAAAATCTTCAGGATCTTGAATTAGGCAATGGATTATTAGATAGGACTTCAAAAGCACAAACAACAGAATAAAAATTAGATAAACTGGACTTCCTCAAAATTTAAAAGGTTTAGAGGACTTCCAGGATGATAAAGAATTAAAGAGACACAGGACTCACTTCTGTGCCAGAAAAATAGCCAGAGGACAGGCAGAAATGGCCTGAAAAAAATGTTTTAGGGTTTAGGCCACCAAGAAAGGGCTGGACAACAACCAGATGAGAGAGGCACAAAGGAAAAACATCTCAGCAGGAAAACTCTGTGAGTAAAAGCTGCAGCTGACAGCTCCCATCCCCAACCCCTTGAAGCAAAGAGCTTCGAATTTCTCTAGCCTCTGGCCAGTGGCTATGGTCTGAGGGGGCTGGAGGGGTCCACCTCCCCAGGAAAAAGGAAAGAGAGGAATGGAGCCCAAGGCTGATTCAGCTTTTGGCCAACAAAATTTGGTTTGCTGTGTCCCACATACCGTTTCCAGGCTGTGCCATTGTTTGCCCTGGAAGCCAGGAGGGGATGAAAGAAATCCAACTCTCACCAACACTCTCACAAATGAACAGAACTGGTTGTTCAGGATGCAGAAGGAAGTGGAATTATTTCCTACCTGGAAAAAGGGAGTGGGCTAGGAAGCAGCTGTGGCTCAATCAGATGAGCTCCCGCCTACTATATGGGAGGCCCTCAGTTTGCGTCCCAGGGCCTCCTTGTGGAGGCAGGCTCACCCACATGCTGTGGAGCGCTTCCCGTCCCGCAGATGCCATGGAGAGCCGACTCAGCAAGGTGACACAACAAAAAGAAGGGAGACAAGCGAGAGCACAGAAGAGCCCACAGCAAATGGACCCAGAGAGCAGACAGCAAGCAAGCTGCAAGGGGGGAGCAGAAATAAAATAAATGTTTTTAAAAAGGGAGAGGGCTGCTGGCAAAGGTTGGAGAACTGCTTCTGAGAAAGTTTGATTTGCAAGGCTCTGAAAAGCCTGTGGCAGCATTCTCTCCCATAGTTGGCAGTGTTGCAGCCAACACATTCTGACAAAGAGTTTGAAACTCCCAGGGCATTAGATTGGCAGGCGTTGTGGGCCCTAAGGGGAGGGGAAAATGGACGTGCAATGGATGGAACAAAGGTAAATAAGGGGGCAAAAGAGGAGTTATGTGAGAGTACACGAGGATGAATATAAAACAGCTAATATTACACCAAAAACATATAGGGGACGACAGACTAATAATGAAAACCATAAGACAAAACATAGGATAACTAAAAAATTTAGAAAACTGTACAACCTAAAGTATGGACCACATAGTAAGCACAAATGTTACCTTGTTTGAAAACTATAGTTTCGGAATCTGTACATCAGTTTCAGGAAATATGATATGAATAAGCTAAAAGATTATTGCTGTGGAAGGGAAAAGGTTTTATGGTGGATCTGGGGAAATACTATATATTGTATATATTAATTTTGATGATCTAAGACTCTTCTGAAGCTGACATTATGTTGGGATTCACTTTACGGGAAGTTTTGGATCACAGAGTGGTTCAACAATGTCAGCGGAGGAATACTGATATGGGATGTTATTGACAGGATATATATGGTTGACAGGGAGTTATACAGGGCATATGCCCAGGGTATATGGTAATGTCTATATATACTCATAGTGGAAACAATTAAAAACAACAGCTGGGGGGGTACTGGGCTCCTGGCCGGGGGGTCACTGTTGTGGGCCCTGGGAGAGCAGCGGCAAAACTCCAGGTGCAACGGCAAGAACCAGGAAGGAAGGAGAGCCCAACAGTGGGCTCTTGATACTAATGGCTACACTTTTGAGCCTATGCACCTGCAATAAGAACAAGGCCTAGAGTAGCATTGTGCCTGGGGGTTTCCTCCTGACAGCCTTCATGTTACTCAAATGTGGCCACTCTCACAGCCAAACTCAGCGTGTAGATGTGATGCATTCCCCCCAGCGTGGGACACGACACCCGGGGATGAGCCTCCCTGGCACCGAGGGATCACTACCACATACCAGCTGAAGAAGCAACTAGAAAATGACCTTGAATTAAAGATTCAATGCAGAACAGCAGAATATACCTGTCTACATATAATAACATGACTTCGGGAAGCGGTTTGACCTAATGTAAGGGGGAAATGGAAAGGAGAAATGAGATTATAAGGCTGTGAGTCTCTAAAAAAGAGTCTGGAGGTTGTCAGAAGGAATAGCCCTATGTACAACTGAACAGAGTCTAAGAGACAGATAAGGTATATACAACCCCAGGTATTGGTTCTTTTGAGGGATAAAGAGACCCACGGGTTCTATGGTCATGGCAGAAGGGGTTCACTGCCATGACAGATGGCCCTTCTTTGGAGCTGGTGTTTCTGCGTGATGGAAATGGACTCAGAGGGGATCTCTTTTCACAAGACTTGCATGCTACTTTATTGGAATTGTAGTTGGTGCTGGGTTTAAGATATATGTAGGGGATTTGAATCTCTGGACTGATAATATGACACCCAGGCCCAGAGCCTCAACAGACTTCAGCTCCTACACTTTGACTTATTGGACTTACTCCACTCACCTAACATGGAGTTGAAGAAGGTCAACCACCACAACATGGAGCCTAGAGTGTCTACAACTAGAAGCGGGAAGAGTGCATCCAGTACCCATGTGGAATCTAAGCCCTCACTTGACATAGGTGTGCAATGGACACAACCAATCCAATGTCCACAGAGAAAATGTGGAATGGGTGTGGGAACGGTAGCCATGGGGGCTGCTGGGTGTGGGGAACGGGAGGAAGAGATGAGATGTGGAGGCGTTTTCGGGACGTGGAGTTGTCCTGGATAGTGCTTCACGGACAATTACGGGACACTGTAGATCCCCCCAGGGCCCACTGGATGCAACGTGAGAGAGTCTGGGCTATGATGTGGACCATTGACTATGGGGTGCAGTGATGCTCAGAGATGAACTTACCAGGTGCAATGGATGTATCAAGATGATGGGAGAGAGTGTTGCTGTGGGGGGAGTGGGGGGCGGGGGCGGTGGGGTTGAATGGGACCTCATATATTTTTTTTAATGTAATTAAAAAAAATAAATAAATATTAAAAAAAAAAAAAAGAGTTTGAAACTGAATGGGCTGCCAAAGACCGCCATCTACTGGCAGGCCAAGGAAGTGCATTCAAGGAAATTAAAAGTGAATAAAGACAAGCAGATGTGGCTTACGTGACAAGGCCCCCGCCTATCATATGGGAGGACCTGGGTTCAATCTCTGGGGCCTCCTGGTGAAAAAGAGAGAAAGCATGACTGCATGGCATGCCAGTGCCTGCGTGGTGAGCTGAGTGCCTGCACGGTGAGCCAAGTGTCAATGTGGTGAGCCAAGTACCTGCGCGGTAAGCCGAGTGCCCATGTGGGTGCCCATGCAGCAAGCCGAGTGCCCACACTAGTGTGGCATAGCAAGCCAAGTGCCCACATGGCAAGCCGAGTACCTGCACAGTGAGCCGAGTGCCCACGTGAGTGTCCATGTGGTGAGTCAGTGCCTGTGTGGCAAGCCAGTGCCCACATAATGAGCCAAGTGCCCATGCAAGTGCCCATGTGACGAGCTGAGTGCCCTCAAGGTGAGCCGAGTGCCCATGCAGCAGGCCCAGTGCCTGTGCGGTGAGCCACTGTCTGTGCAAGTGAGTCATACAGCAAGATGATGACACAACAAAAGAGAGATGAAGGGGAGAGTCAAGGTGAAGCTCAGCAGAGACCAGGAACTGAGGTGGCAAGACTGACAGGGAACCTCTCTACACATCAGAGGTCCCCAGGATCGAATCCCTCTGAATCCCAAAGGAGAAAGATGAGAAGAGAAGACAAAATGAGAAATAGATATAGAAGCTCACACAGCGAATAGACAGAGACAGCAAATACAGCAGGGTGGAGGAGGGGAGAGGGAAGGGAAGAAAAAACATAAATAAATGAGTGGCTTTTTTCAGCCTTTACAGCCTCTTTCCCCAAGGCCCTTGGAAGCAGGTCTGTAACCTATTACAGGGTCCATGGTCCAGATTTAAGCAACTAAACAGGGATAATCCTAAAGGGCTAGAGCAGGTTGAACCAAGGAAAAAAGAATGACCATAATACACAGCCTCCCATAACTAAATCCATATGAAAGAGAAAGAAATTTAGCATCAGCGTAAACTCACCATCATAATTAGAGGCCTAGACATTAGCAAAAAATTACAAGCCACACTAAGAAAATGGAAGATATAGCCCAAGCAAAAGACTGTATCAAAACCCCAGATGAGAAACAGGATTTCAGATGACTAATCAAAAGATTTATACAAATCTCCTAAATCAGATCAATAAGTTGAAAGATAAAATGGCTAAAGATATAAAAGACATTGAGGACACCGGATGAGCACAAAGAATTTGAAAACCTGAACAGAAAAATAACAGATGGGAAACAGCTGTGGCTCAATCAGTTGGGCTCCCATCTACTATATGGGAGGCCCTGGGTTCGCATTCTGGGGCATCTTGTGAAGGCAGGCTCGCCTGCACACTGCAGAGAGCCGCCTGGCCCACAGGCACTGTGGAGAGCCAACTCAGCAAGGTGCCGCAACAAAAAGGGAGACATGTAAAAAACACAGAAGAGTGTGCAGCGAATGGACACAGAGAGTAGACAACAAGCAAGCTGCAAGATGGGAGGGAAATAAATAAAAAATAAAAATGCAGACACAGAAGAACACACAGCAGATGGACACAGAAAAGAAAAAAGAAAAAATAAGAAAGTAACAGAGCCCATGGGAATGAAACACAACAGGTAGATTAAAAAAAACACATTAGAGGCATACAACAGCAGACTCAAAATGACAGAAGAAAGAATAAGTGAAACAAAAGACAGAAGAGCTGAAAATAACTGAAGAGAGAGAGAACATAGAGAAAAAGGATGGAAAAAATTGAGCAGGGGCTCAGGGATTTGAATGATAACAAGACGCACAGAAAGATACATGTCATGGGAGTTTCAGAAGAAGAGAAGTGAAAAGGGGCAGAAAGAATATTGGAGGAAATAATGGCTGAAAATTTCCCAGCTCTCATGAAAGAAATGAATTTGCATGTCCAAGAAGCACAGTATACCCCAATCAAAAAAATATGAAAAGACTTATTCCAAGACACTTACTACTCAGAATGTCAAACACCAAAGATAAAGAGAAAATTCTGAGAGCAGCAAAGGAGAAGCAAACCATCATATACAAGGGATGCCCAGTAAGATTCGTGTGGATTTCTCTTCAGAAACCATGGAGGTGAGAAGACAGTGGTATGATATAATTAGGATAATGAAAGAGAAAAATTGCCAGCCAAGAATTCTTTACCCAGCAAAATTGTCCTTCAAATATAAAGGTGAGTTTAAAATATTCACACACAAAAAAACCCAGAAACTAAGAGAATTCATAAAAAAGAAAATGGTTTTGCAGTAAGCATTAAAGGGAGCCTTATAGCCTGAAGGAAAAGAGGGAGGCTTAGAGGAAAGTTTAGAAGGCAACATTATCAGAAAGGAAACCAAAAGAGTAAAAAGACAGACAAAAATGAGGTATAACATATGAAAACCAAAAAATAAAATGGTGGAAGTAAATAATGCATTCACAGTAATATCATTGAATGAGAATGGATTACACTCCCCAATCAAAAGATAAAGACGACAGAATGGATTAAAAAAAAAAAAAGCCATTCATGTGCTGTCTACAAGAGACTCACCTTAGAGGGATACAAATCAACTAAAAGCGAAAGGTTGGAAAATATATTCCATGCAAAAAGTAAACAAAAAAGAACAAGGGCAGCTATGCTAATATCAGGGAAAAAAAGACTATAAATGCAAAAAAAGTTATAAGAGATGCAGAAGGCCATTATATATTAATAAAAGGACAATCTACTAGGAAGAAATAGCAGTCACAAATATCTATGCACCTAACCAGGTGCCCCAAAATATAGGAGGCAAACACTGACAAAAGTGCAGGGAGAAACAGACACCTCTACAATAATAGTTGGAGACTTCAATACACCACTCACATCATTAGATAGAACAACCAGGCAGAAGATTAAAAGAAAACAGAGATTGGGAAACGGACTTTGGCCCAGTGGTTAGGGCGTCCGTCTACCATATGGGAGGTCCGGGGTTCAAGCCCCGGGCCTCCTTGACCCATGTGGAGCTGGCCCATGCGCAGTGCTGATGCACGCAAGGAGTGCCCTGCTACACAGGGGTGTCCCCCGCGTAGGGGAGCCCCACGCAAAAGGAGTGCATCCATAAGGAGAGCCGCCCAGCGCGAAGGAAGGAGCAGCCAGACGAGGAATGGCGCCGCCCACACTTCCCGTGCCCCTGACGACAACAGAAGCGGACAAAGAAACAAGACGCAGCAAAAAGACACAGAAAACAGACAACTGGGGGAGGGGAGGGGAATTAAAATAAATAAAAATAAAAAATAAATCTTTAAAAAAATAAAATAAAAAAAAAGAAAACAGAGAACTTGAAAAATGTGATAAATGAGCTAGACCTAACAGACATAAACAGAACATTGCATCCCAAATCAGTGGATTATATATTCTTCTCAAGTGCTCATGTATCTTTCTCCAAAATAGACCATATGTTGGGTTACAAACCAGGTCTCAATAAATATAAAAAGATTGAAATTATATAAAGTACCCTCTCAGAGCATAATGAAATAAAGCTGGAAATCATTAATAGACAGGAAAGGGGGGAATTTGCAAATGTGTGGAGACTGAATAACACATTCTAAACAATCAGTGAGTGGAAGATGAAATTTTAAGAGAAATTAGTAAATATCTAGAGATGAATGAAAACAAGAATACAACTTATCACAATTTATGGGAGGGAGCAGATATGGCTCAAGCAGTTGATTGCTGACCTCCCACATGGGAGGTCCCAGATTTGGTTTCTGGTGCCACCTAAAGAAAACAATGAGCAGACAACCAGAAAAAAACAACAACAACAATGAGCAAAGACAACAAGCAAACAGATGAGGGAGCCATGGGTGGGGGGGCGGGAACTTATGGGATACAGCAAAGGCAGTGCTGAGGAGGGAAATTTATAGCCCTAAATGCCTATTTTTAAAAAGAAGAAGGAGCTAAAATCAAAGACCTAACTGAACACCTGGAGGAACTTGAAAAAGAACAGCAAACCAATCCCAAAGCAAGCAGAAAGAAAGAAATAAAAAAGATTGGAGCAGAAATAAATGACATTGAGAACAAAAAAACAATAGAGAAAATTTTAAAAAAAGGAGTTTCTTTGTGAAGATCAATAAAATTGACAAACCCCAACTAGACTAACAAACCAAAAAGAGAGAGAAGATGCAAATAAATAAATCAGAAATGAAAGGGAGGATATGATGTCTGACCCCACAGAAATAAAAAGGATCATAGGAGGATATTACGAGAAACTATATGCCAACAAACTAGACAGCCTAGATGAAAACAAAGTCCTAGAAATGCACAAATAATCTACATTAACTCTATAAGAAATACAAGAACTCAACAAACCACATTTAAAGAGATTGAATCAGTTATCAAAAATCTCCTAACAAAGAAAAGCCAGATGGCTTTACAGGTGAATTCTACCAAGCATTTTGAGATGAATAAGCACAAATCCTGTTTAAACTCTTTGAAAAACTGGAGAGGTGGGAAAATTATCCAACACATTTTATGATGTCAACATCACCCTAATAGCAAAGCCAAATAAAGACACTACAAGAAAAGAAAATTATAGGCCAATCTCCCTAATGAACAAAAATTGGCAATAAAATACTTGCAAATAGAATCCAACAGCAGGGAAGTGGAGTTGGCCCAACGGATAAGGCATCCGCCTACCACATGGGAGGTCCAAGGCCCAAACCCAGGACTCCTGACCTGTGTGGTCTGCTGGCACATGTGCAGTGCTGGTGCACACAAGTAGTGCTGTGCCACGCAGGGGTGTGCCACACAGGGGTGTCCCCCCATAGGGGAGCCCCATGCACAAGGAGTGCACCCCGTAAGGAGAGCTGCCCAGCATGAAAAAAGTGCAGCCTGGCTAGGAATGGCGGAGCACACAGGGAGAGAGGACGCAGCAAGATGACGCAACAAAAACGAGACACAGATTCCTGTGCCACTAACAACAACAGAAGCGGACAAAGAAGACACAGCAAAATAGACACAGAGAACAGACAACTGGGGTGGGGGGGAAGGGGAGAGAAATAAATAAATAAATAAATATTAAAAAAAAAAGACACATCGATGAGTGGGACAGAATTGAGAGTCCAGAAATAAACCTTCCTCTTTACAGCTTACTGGTTTTTTTTTTACAAACCTACAAAGTCCACATTAATGGGACAAAACAGTCTTTTCAATAAATAGTGCTGGGAGAACTGGATATCCATAACCAAAAGAAAAAAGAGGACCCCTATCTCATTCCCTATATAATAATTGACTCAAAATGGATCAAACACCTAAATATAAAAGCTATGATCATAAAAGTACTAGAAGAAAATGAAGGGAAACATCTTAAGGATTTTGTGGTAGATGATGGTTTCTTGGACCTTACTCCCAAAGCATGAGTAACAAAAGAAAAAAGTAGGTAAATGGGACCTCCTAAAAATTAAACACTTTTGCACCTCAAAGAACTCTGTCAAAAGGGGAAAAGGGAGCTGACTCAACAGGAGAAAAAATTTGGCAATCACGTATCTGATAAGGGTTTATTAATATCCATGATATATAAGGAGATAATATAACAATAAAAAGACAAAAGACCCAATTAAAAAATGGGCAAAAGAACTGAACAGACATTTGCCAAAAGATGAAATATAAATGGTGAAAAAACACATGAAAAAATATTCAACATTACTAGCGATTGGGGAAGTGCAAATCAAAGGTACAAGGAAATATTATTTCATACCTATTAGAATGGCCACTATTAAAAAGACAGAAAACTACACGTTTTAAAGAGGATGTGGTGAGATAGGAACACTTATTCAGTTTTGGTGGGAATGTAGAATGGTATACCCACTGTGGGGGACTGTATGGCAGTTCCTAAGGAATTTGAACATAGATTTACCATGTGATCTGGCAATATCACTATTAGGTTTATATCCAGAAGAATGGAGAGTGGTGACACTAACAGACACCTGCACACCAGTGTTTACAGCAGCATTGTCCATAACTGCCAAAAGATGGAAAAATAACTCTGGTGTCCATCAAAAGGTAATGGAGGGGAGGGGGAAGCAGATGTGGCTCAAGTGATAGGGCTTCTGCCTACCATATAAAGGGACCCTGGTTCAATCCCTGGGATCTCCTGGTAAAAAAAAAAAAAAAAAAAAGTGTGCCCGTGTAGCAAGCCAAGTACCTGTGTAGTGAGACAGTGCCCGAGTAAGTGAGTCACATTGTCTTGCTAGATGATGACACAACAAAAGAGAGATGAAGGGGAGAATCAAGGCAAAGCGCAGCAAAAACCAGGAAACAAGGTGGCACAAGTGACAGGGAACCTCTCTGCTCATCAGACGTCCCCAGGATCGAATCCTGATGCATCCGAGAGGAGAAAAATGAGAAGTGAAGACAAAAAAGAGAAATAGATACAGAAGATCACATAGTGAATAGACACAGACAGCAAAAAACCCCAGCAGGGCTAGGGGGAAGGGAGAGGGGAGGAAAGAAAAATAAAGATAATGGAGGGGAATGAATGTGGCTCAAGCAGTTGAGCACCCACCTTCCACATGGGAGGTCCTGAGTTTGGTTCCCAGTGCCTCCTAAAGAAAAAACAGACAATGAGCAAAAAACAAGTAGACAAGGAGAGCAAACAATGAGCAAATGGATGAGGGAGCCATCTCAGGGAGGGAAAAAAAAGATAATGATAAAGAAATTATGATGTATACACACAATGGATTATGCAGCTGTAAGAAGAAATGAAGCTGTGAAGCATATGACAACATGGATGAACACGGAGGACATTATGTTGAGCGAAGCAAGGCAGATACAAAAAAATACTGTATGATTACACTATTATGAACTAACTGTATTGTGTAAACTCATGGAGTTAATAACTAAAATATAGGTCACCAGAAAACAGAATGAGGTTAGAGAATGGAAAGGGAGGGTTAATCTGTACAGAACTGTAAAAAGTGTTCATAAATCTTTGGAAATGAATAGAAATGGTGAAAGCACATCACAGTGTTTGTAACTAGCAGTGCTAATATGTGGTTATGGCAGTGGTTGAAAGGGAAAGTCTAAGGTCATGTATATTACTGGAAGGAAATCTAAAAAATATAACATGGGACTGTATAGCATAGCAAAACCTCATGTGAAATTTGAATATGAGCAATGTTGCATACATACAACATTTTTCTTAGAAACTGATCAAATGTATGTTAATGTTATAAGATCAGGCAAAAATACAACCAAAGCAAACTATGGACAGTAGTGTATAATAATATAGTAATAATCTTCCACTAAAGGTTAAAAAAAAAAAAAAGGAAATACACTAAGTGAAAGAAACTAGACAAAATATAAATACAAATAAATTGACAAGATGGAAATAGAATAGCAGCTATGTATGGCAGGGGAAGGATGGAGAGATTGAGTGGTGAATATTAAAGGGTAGAGCTTTTTATGTTTGTTTTTTGTTTCTTATTACTATTTGAATAATGAAAATTTTGTAATAATGATTGAAGGGATGAATTTACAACTATGTGATTATACCAGATACCACTGATTGTACACTGTGGATGGATTGCACACTTTGGATGGATTATATCCTTTATTAATATATATCAGAAAAATTTTCATTTAAAAAAATGTGCATTGAAGGACATTATCTGGGAAGTAGATGTGACTCAAGTGATAGAGGCTCTGCCTATCATATCAAACCTGGGTTCGATCCCTGGGGCCTATGGTGAAAAAGAAGAGAAAGCGTGCCTGCGTAGCAAGCCGAGTGCTCATGTGGGTGCCTGCATGGCAAGCTGAGTGCCCACACGGTGAGCCGAGTGCCCACATGAATGCCCACATGGTGAGCCAAGTGTCCGCACAGTGAGCCGAGTGCCCGCACAAGTGAGTCACCCAGCAAGATGATGATGTAACAAAAGAGACATGAAGGGGAGAGTCAAGGTGAAGCACAGCAGAGACCAGGAACTGAGGTGGCACAATTGACAGGGAACCTCTCTCCACATCAGAGGTTCCCAGGATCAAATCCCGGTGAATCCTAGAGGAGAAAGACCAGAAGACAAAAAGAGAAATAGATACAGAAGATCACACAGTGAATGGACAGAGACAGCAAAAACAGCAGAGTGGAGGAGGGAGAGGGGGACGGAGAGGTGGACGGGAAGAAAAAAGTAATTTAAAAAAAGACATTATCAAGACACTGAAAAGAACCTACAGAATGGGAGAAAATATTTGGAAATCATATATCTGACAGAGGTTTAATAACCAGAATATAGAAAGAACTCCTACAACTCAACAACAAAGAGACAACCCAATTAAAAATGGGCCTAAGATTTGAAGAGATATTTCTCCAAAAAAGATATTCAAATAGCCAATAAGTATTTGAAAAGATGTTATTCAACATCATTCGTTATTAGGGAGATGCAAATCAAAACCAAATGAGATACTATTTCACACCCACTAGGATGGCTATTTTTTTAAAAAATGGAACATAACAGGTGTTGGAGAGGATATGGAGAAACAGGAACCCTAGTGGGAATATAAAATGGTACAGCTGCTATGGAAAATTGGTGGTTTCTCAAAAAGTTAAACATAGAAGTACCACATGACCCAGCAATTCCGCCTCTAGGTACACTTTCAAACAATTGAAAACAGGAAAACAAACAGATACTTGTACATATCATCATTATTCCCAATAGCCAAAAAGAGGAAATAACCCAAGTGTCCATCAACAGAAGACTGAATAAACAAAATGTGAAATATTCAAACAATGAAATATTGAATGAAGTTCTGATAAACATTACAATAGGAATGACCTTGATAACACTGTGCTAAATGAAAGAAGCCAGGCACAAAAAGACAAATATTGTATAATTCCATTTATATGAACTATATAGAATAAGCAAATTCATAGAGACAGAAGGTAGATGAGAAGTTAAAAGGAGTTTGGGAGGAGAGGGAATGGTGTATTCTTGCTTAATGGGTACAGAGTTTCTGGATGGGGTGATGAAAAAGTTTTGTAATGGATGGTGTTGATGGTAGTACATTGTAAAAGTAATTAAAGCCACTGATCTATACACTCAATAATGGTTAAAATGGCAAGGTATATGTTACCACAATAAAACAAATAAAAAGAATGTGAGAAAACAAAACATAGAAGGAATATGAAAAAATAATATATATATATTTCACTGACTCTAAAATGTATATCTTCTTCTTACACTCTAACATCTTTGAAATGTGGGGTACCTTATAATCAAGAACAATTTAGTATTGCTGTGGGCTTGATATAGCCTGTGCATAAATTCAAAATTGTTTCCAAGTGTACCTAGTCCCTAAAAGTCCAAAAAAGTAATATGGGCCCTACAATCTTTGAATGTTCAGAAAGGACGTAAGACTGAATGTGTATTCAAGGTTGCATCCAGAGGGAATGTGGAAGATATGCTAAATCCAAGCTGGCTTGGAATGTGGGGAATATGTGTTAAATCAAACTTACCTGGAGGAAATAACCTATCTGATACTCAGATAAAACACTGAAAAAACTAACAAAAAGTCTGTTTGCATACAACCACCGTCTGTCTCCCTAATCCTATTTCCTCTGTATAAAAGAGTCCGAAAAATGCTACTGGGGCTCAGTTTTTTATTAGGACAAGAGTCCGAGGAGTCCTCCCGCGGTCAAAATAAACCAACTTCCTTCTCAGAGTTCTCGTGTCCTGGCCTTCAATACCGTGCACACCCGATTTCTCTACAACAGGCTAGGTAGCAATAGTAAAATTTTAGAAAAATATTAGCCAATTTATTTCATATACATATTTTTTATGCTTGCAGTAGATTACATATGATAAAAACCTAAACGCCTAATTATATCTATAAGAACTCTTATCAATAAGCATAACATAAAAACTCTAAGTGACACAAAAGTGATTGTTATAGTTAAATTCTAATTTATTTTTCTTTCTTATTGGAACATAAAATAATGGTGCAGCTTAGATCCATTTTAATACAATACTTAAAACTTAAAAGATGAGCAAAGGAAGGCATTCTTAATAAATTATTGCTGGAGCTTATTTTTTTGTTAAAAAAAGGAGGAACCCCAAACAATAACAAAACAAAAGCTTAAAAGTATATATAGGGTCTAAAGTCTCTCTTCGGCCCCCTCCATGCCAGCAGGTATGTATGCTGAAGTTTTCTTCTGACCCGTTCGTTGGGAGAGCTTCCCAATAAACTTCCTGCCTGCAATCCTCAGCCTCTGTGTCCCAGTGAGCGCCAAAAACCTGAGTCTGGAGTCACATTGAGGCTGATTGATTGGTGAGGAGTTTCTGCCCTGCCAATGCCGAGAGAGCCCACCCAACACTGGAAACCAAATCATAGCTGGTCCTGGAACACAACCATCAGACCACAAACAGTCAACAAGTAGAAATTAACAGCCTGGCATCAGTTGTCATACAAAACAGAAGAGCATGGAGGTCCTCACCGCTGTCGCAGGAGGCACATCTGCAGTCATAAATGGAACTTGGTGTTTCTGTATTAACAGAACAGGGCAGGTGGAAGAAAATCTGAGTTTTAAAGGAAAACATAGAAATCATTCAGAGGAACTGAGACCACAGCTATAGAAATCAATCATTGTTATCCTCACTTCTCTCTTACTTCTCCTCACCCCTAAAATCAATCCTGTCACCTACTAGAACACCATCACTGAAAGCATTGCTGCTGCTTCATTTTGGTCTTAGTTTCTTATAGCTTCTCATCCAATTCATACACCGAATCATACAGTCAACAGATCAGGAACATGTGAACGGCATCTTTTGGGTCCTTGCCTCTTACAGCATCTTGTCTGGTTCACATGCTGAATTGTACAGGTAACAGCTCAGGAGTACTTGAATGGCGTCCTTTTGCTGCAAGAACAATACCAGCCTCTGGAGGACCAGAACCCACTGGGCAGGAGGGAAGGGAACCCCTCTTCGCCCCCCTGGCAACAGGAAGTAGCCAGACTGGGTTGATATCCTGAATCCCTCACCCTCGGGTTCTGCCCAGTACTCCCATTATTCAGGTCCCTCTTGATAAATAGGTATAATCAAAGAGTTCGGAATGTTAGAGTTTCCTCTCACAAAGTTTGCACAGAATAACAGGTGATAAGACCCAGACTCCACTCCCCAAGGACAAATTGAAGAAGGCAGCCTCCAGCGATAACAGATTGAGCCATGACCTAAGGGCTGGAGCACCCTATCCGCTCCAGGGAATAAACAAAGTAGAGCAGATAAGGGCCCTACTCACTCTGGGTCCAGGCACCACCCACCCTTCAAGCACTCCAAGACCTCCTAGCCCACTCCCCCTGGTCATTTCGCCCCAGGCTGTACTTAGTTTCGAGCCCACTGATGTACTGTACAAAGTCCTACCCTCCAGAGGTGGGCTGAAGCCTATTCTCCAATTCCCCTCCATTAGGAGAGCTTCCCAATAGACTTCCTGCCTGCAATCATAAGCCTCTGTGTCGGGTGATATAACAGCTTTGAGGTGAAGACACAATTATGACTGGATGTTGAAAAGGGGCTGGAGAGACAGATCTGCATGAGACAAGAAATAGACTTGGCTGTGAATATGCTGGAGAAGGATGTGTGAGAAGCAGGTGTCTTGGTGTCTCTATGGCAGCAGCTGGATGTCAGGGTTCTCAACCATGAACTTGCTTTAAAGTTGCAGAGTTCAAATTTAGGAGTGAAGCAGAAATGTGAACTAAACAGTCGCTTGGAAGATGGGTAATCAGATGGCTGTTACTAATAAGTGGCTTGTACAAAGAGTCACCAGGCTGGGTGAGGCCACCAATCTCTAAACTGGACAACCAACTCTCCTGAGACAAACTCTGGCAAAACTGAAGGGAGAAATAGACATCTCTACAATAATAGTTGGAGACTTCAGCACACCACTCACATCATTAGACAGAACAACTAGACAGAAGTCTAAATGGAAACAGAGAACTTCAACAATTTGAAAAAGAGACCCAAAAGACATAATAATATGGCCTGTGCATAAATTCAAACTTATTCTATATCCAAGTATGCCTAGTTCCCTGGAGAGTCAATCGAGAGGTGTAAACTCTACAGGCTTTGGCTATTCAGGGAAGATGCAAACTAAATGTGTTAATTAAAGCTTACCTGGAATGTGGGGGACATGTGCTAATTCAAGCTTACCTAGAGGTTATAATCTATCTGATATTTAGATAAAACACATGAAGAAACTAATAAAAAGTCCTTTTGCATGGGAAGCTAACTTGGCCCGGTGGTTAGGGCGTCCCTCTACCACATGGGAGGTCCGTGGTTCGAACCCCGGGCCTCCTTGACCCGTGTGGAGCTGGCCCATGCGCAGTGCTGATACACGCAAGAAGTGCCCTGCCACGCAGGGGTATCCCCCGCGTAGGGGAGCCCCGCGCAAGGAGTGTGCCCCTAAAGGAGAGCCACACGGCACTAAAGAAAGTGCAGCCTGCCCAGGAATGGCACCACACACATGGAGAGCTGACACAGCAAGATGACGCAACAAAAGAAATACAGATTCCCGTGCTGCTGACAACAACAGAAGCGGACAAAGAAGACACAGCAAATAGACACAGGGAACAGACAACTGGGGCAGGGAAGGGGAGAGAAATAAATAAATAAATAAATAAATAAATCTTTTAAGAAAACAAACAAAAAAGGCTTTTGCATGTAAGCACCATTTGACTCCCCACTCCTACATCCTCCATATAAAACTGACCCAAAAATCTTATTTGGGGCTCAGTTTTTACTATGACAGGAGTCCGCCGAGTCTGGCTGGTCATAATAAATCTTCCTTCTCAGAGAAAAAAAAAAAGTATATATACCAAGAGCAGTGTGACTCAAGCAGTTGAGCCCCTGCTTCCCACACAGGAGGTCCAGGGTTCAGTCCTGGGTGCCTCCTAAAAAACAAAACCAAAAAAAAACAATAAGCAAACAAAAGAAAAAAAAAAACAACTCAGGGGAGCTGATGTGGCTCAGTGGTTAACTGCTGGCTTCCCACATATGAGGTCCAGGGTACAATGCCTGGCCCCCAGTAGCTTAAAAAAAAAGTATATACCATTATGTCTAGAAAGTAAAGACAAACTAATAAATAGCCCTGGAGTTTAAAAGGAAATTATAAAATAAATTAAAATAATAAAACAAAGTTTGAGGAATACAGCTCCAAGAAGGAAACTTAAAGCTTTAAATACATTTATCAGAAATCAAGGAAAATGAAAAACAAATGAGCTAAGCATTCAAGAAATTTGAAAAATTACATCAGTGCAAACCCAAAGAAAGAAGGCAGAATCAAGTACAAAGGAAGAAGACAATGAAGAATAGAATAAGGGGGGTATGCTGGTTTGAGTCTTTGTGGACCCCAGAAAATCCTCTTCTTAAAGCAAACCCATTCTTGTGCCTGTAAACCTATTCTAGATGGGACTTTTTTTTTTTTTTTTCAGGAGAGATTGAACCCAGGACCTCATACATGGGAGAGAGACACTCAACCACTAAGCTACATCTGCATCCCTAGATGGGGCCTTTTGATTAGATGCAGTTAAGGGACCTTTTGGTTACATCACTTAGATTAGCTCACTTCAGGTAAGGGCCTTTGATTAGATTGCAGGACCCAGGGAGGGTCTTTATCCTCTTACTGGAGTCCTTTATAAACAGAAGATTAAAAAGCCACAGACACATAGGAAAAAGCTGCAGAGACAGAAAAACCCTGAGACATTGAAGAGTGAGGTCCCAGAGGCTGAAGGCTGGAATCAGCAGAGCACGAAAGTACTGAAAGAGACCCCTGAGAGGTTGAAAGAGAGGAGGCCCAGAGGAAAGGGGAGAGACAAGCCATACACCTGACGGTCCACAGCTGAGTTTGAGGAGAACATGAACCTGGAGGAGAAAGCAGAGATTCACAGAGCAGTCATTATGCCCTGCCATGTGTCTGATCACCACAGCTGATCTTGGAGAGAAAACATCTTTGGATGATACCACCATGTGCCTGATCACCCGCAGCTGCAATTTGGTAAGACTAGCTCTTGATGAAGCCTTGATTTGGACATTTCCACAGCCTCAGAACTGTAAGTTTTTAACACAATAAATTTCCTTTATAAAAGCCAATCAATTTCTGGTATATTGCATTGGCAGCCTTTAGTAGACTAAAATGGGTGTGGGGGAGATTAGCAATACTAAAAGTTAGTTTTTAAATCTCTGGAAAGCCTGACTGAGCAAAAAAAGAGAACGTACAAATTTAATATATAGAATGAATAAGGGTAAATAACTACAGACACCACAGAATCTTAAAAAAAATACATGATATGATAAGCAAACATATTTGAAAACCTAGACAAGGTAAACATTTCTAGAAAACACAAAATTACCAAAACAGTCACAAGAAGATACAATAATCTGAACAGACCAATAACTATTAAAATATTAAAATGATATTCAAGAGATCTAACCTCCTCTAAAGCTCCAAGCCTACATTGTACTACAAGTGACTCCTGCCAAGCTTTCAGGGAATTCCCAGTTATACAAGTTGTTTAAGAAACCAGAAAAAGGGGAAGCGGATTTGGGCTCAACAGATAGAGCATCTGCCAACCACATGGGAGGTCCAGGGTTCAAACCCAGGGCTTCCTGACCCGTGTGATGAGCTGGCCCATGTGCAGTGCTGATGTGCGCAAGGAGTGCCCTGCCACACAGGGGTGTCCCTGTGTAGGGGAGCCCCATATGCAAGGAGTGCACCGCAAGAAGTGTGCCCCGTAAGGAGAGCTGCCCAAGGCAAAAAAAGTGCAGCCTGCCCAGGAGTGGCACCGCATACACGGAGACCTAAAGCAGCAAGACAATGCAAAAAAAGAGACACAGATTCCTGGTGCCGCTGACAAGAATACAAGCGGACACAGAAGAACATAAAGCAAATGGACACAGAGAGCAGATGACTAGGGCAGGGAAGGGGAGAGAAATAAATAAAAAACAAATCTTAAAAAAAAAAGAAAGAAACCAGAAAAAGAAGGAAAACTGCCAGCTTATTTTATGAAGTTAGGGTAACCTTCATTTCATAACCAATAGAGTCTCTCTTTATTTCTCAACATAGATTTAAAAATCCCAGATACAATATGAAATTTCCAAAGCCAATGGTGTTTAAAGATAATGATGAAGAATGGTTTATTCCAGGGGCACAAGGATTGTTTAATAACAGAAAAATCTATCAATGTAAATAATTAATAGATTAAGGGGAAAATGTTTATTTCAATAAATACAGAAAAAAACATTTGATAAAGTTCTACATATACTGATAATGAAAGCTCTGAGCTAAGAGTAGAAGGGAAATTACTTAATCAACAATAGCTACATACCAAAAATTTATAACAAACATCATACTTAATGGAGAAATTATTTTGGCAAATATTTATTAAGTATCAACTATGTATCAAGCATTCTTCTATGTGCATAGGACATATCAATGACACCAAACAAAGATCCCTGTCTTCATGGAGCTTATATCTATTAAAGGAAGACAGATGGTAAACAATACATATAATAAGTAAGTAAATTATATAGCATATTAATATGAGTATTAAGACAAAAGAAAACAAGCTTGCTTGGTAAAGGATATCAAGATGTGTGTATAAGAAGTGGACTTGGCCCAGTGGTCTAGGGCGTCCATCTACCACATGGGAGGGTCCGCAGTTCAAACCCGGGGCCTCCTTGACCCGTGTGGAGCTGGCCCATGCACAGTGTTGATGCGCGCAAGGAGTGCCCTGCCACGCAGGGGTGTCCCCCACGTAGGGGAGCCCCATGTGCAAGGAGTGCGTCCCGTAAGGAAAGCTGCCCAGCGGGAAAGAAAGTACCAGCCTCCCGAGAATGGCACCGCACACACGGAGAGAGCTGACACAACAAGATGACTCAACAAAAAGAGAAACAGATTCCTGTGCCGCTGACAACAGAAGCAGACAAAGAAGAACACGCAGCAAATAGACACATAGAACAGACAACTTGCGGGGGGGTGGGGGAGTGGTGAGAAATAAATAAATAAAACCTGAAAAAAAAAAAGATGTGTGTATACTTGTGTGAAGGATGTTTATTTTAAGTAGGTCATCAGGATGTGCCTAACTGGGGAAGTAATAACATTTCCCTTTAAGAAATCACATAAAGGAACCCTTTAAGCTTAACATAGTACAAGTGGTCTTTATCAATGCTATAATAAAATAAAATGCAATTTGGAATTGATTAAAAAGAGGAAACAAAACTGTCACTATGTGTACATGATCATCTATACAGAAAACTCAGTAGAATAAGCTGACAAACAGAACAAATGGAGTTGAGCAAGTGAAGATCACTACAGACAAAATAAAAGAGAAACTGTGTGGGGAAACTTTTTAATTTTTATTTATTTATTTATTTTTATTTAAGGAGGTACTGGGGATTGAACCTTGGACCTCGTACACGTGAAGCATGCATTCACCACTCTACTGGAGGAGATATTTTTGATGTAAAACCAACAAAGGACTATAACCTAGAATATACAAGGAGCACTTGCAATTAAAAACAGAAAGAATCATGAAAAACTGACAAAGAAAATAAACAGTCCAGTCATAGAAAATGAAATCCAAATGACTAATAAGAATATCAAGAGGTGTTCAAAATGTTATGTGAGCCATAAAAACCAACTCTCTTGGAGGGCTCCAGGACTACCACTTGCAACCTCTGATAACTTCATTTAATTACTGATTCTAATTTCCTATTTGAAGATTTTCAATAATTTCCGTATTTTCTATTTTCAGAATTATTTACAGTAGAATATTACTTCATCTGAATATAAACCTAGGTTCCAGAACTTTTTACTTCCCTTGGTAGTGGTTTTTCAGCTAAATCACTGTAGAATAATGTAAGGCAAGCCAGGGAGTAAAAACTACTTTAAAAAGAGCAGTATTTCATCATGTGGTTGAGTGCGGCATGACTTTCTCATTTCAATCTCCTGGGCTCAATTTCTGTCCACTTATATGGCATTGGAATCGCAAAAGAAAACAACTAATTATACTTATTCTTTATAAACAGCTCCATCTGGCAGGACAATCACATATTTTACTAAATAGCTTTGGGCTGGGTCTGTAAACAATCACGACATCCCTTTTCAAACTACTAGTTGGAACTTTCCAAGTATATCAGCAGAGAGTAAACACTTGAAGTAGGAGTTGAGGAGAAGCATCACTAGGTAAACTCATTACTTCACAAAGAGCTTTGATTAGATAGACTGCTGGTAGATTTCAAACCTAAGGCTGCAGCATTTCTCAAAGTCCTCCAATTTTAGATTCCCTTGAAGGGGCACTGCCGAAATGTAAATTCCTGAATTATCACCCTCACCGGTCCTCCCGCCTCCCTCCCCCCTCAGAATTATATTAAAAACTCATAATCTGTATCCCATGTTTACGCATACTGATATTTGAGAAACACTGCACATATATTCTATCAGAGTGGGTTTCACACTGTTACCTAACAACTGAACGCACCATCATTCGAAGAGCAATCTGGGTCTATCACCGGTTAAGAATACTGCTGCAACCGGTGGTACACACATCCCTCGCGTAATCAGAGACCCTTCTCAAACCTCAGCTCTCCAAGGGAAGAAATCACTTCCATGCAAAGAGATATCCTTACCTATCCTCTCTCTTCCATCACCTTTCCCACCTCAGTCTGCTCTTTTTCGAGAATTTCCTGCGCTTCGCCCTCCCTTTTCTCTCGCCAGAGTCCCTCCACCCCTAACCCAACCTACAGGTCACCGTTCCAGGCCACCTTCTGTCCACCCCACCCGCTGCCTGGTCCTTCTCTTTAGCCTACGGCCTCTGACTCACGAAGCCTGCGTCCGCTCCCGGCTCCCTTTCGCTGTTTAGGACCCCACCCCACCCTCAACACTCCAGTTACCCTTTTCCACTCCGCGCTACAAGGCCGGGAGGGTACTCACCATTCTGGCGGTTGCTACTGTCACTGTTCTGGTTGCTAGGGCCCGCCGGGGTCAGTGCGCCGTGCGCTCTGTTCTGAGCCCTCCGCCTCTCCCTTCCCTCCACCCTTAGGGTAGCGCGAGCGGGGCATTGTGGGACGGCGGGGGCGGCTGCCCAGGGTCCTCCCGGCCAGATCGCCGCTATCTTATGCTGCGGCAGCCGGGGTGGTTGACGGGGACGTGGAGAGCATAATCGTTCACGGAGGGGTCGCACACGGAAGCACAATTTCAGCTAATTCCCAGTCATGTACCAGTTTTTCCTAACCCTGAAATTTAAAACTTTGAAGTTGTCCTTCCCGTAAAAAGACCTTTAATTTCCTTCTTCTTCAGGTTCCTTTCCCGTCCTGGTTCCTAGCAGGGCAGAATACCACTGCCCTCCTGTGATTAACCTCAGCCTTCTGATGAAAATATCTAGAGGTCAACTCGCCTGAATTCATTATTAGGTTTCCTTCCCTCCGTCCCTCCACGGAGTCAGAAGCGGCAGAAAGCTCGGTCCTACATTTAAAATATTAGAAAAGCTGGTTTTGTGTAACTGAGATGTCTTTTCCCCACACCTGTCAAATTAGCCAAGAATGTAGAAATACTCAAGAGTACCTAGGGATATGGAGAAATGGGGACGCACAAATACAACTGCTGTTATAATTGACACAGACTTTCTGGAGAGCTATTGGCAATGTGTATTAAATGTTTCAAAAAATTTTGTACCCCTTGTGGCTTCCAGGATTCAGCCTGAAGAAAATAATCAGACAACTGCACAGAGATATATGTTCTAAGATTCAATAGGAAAAAGAAAAGCAACCCAAATGTCAACAAAAGGGAATTGGTTAGTATTAATGACCATCCAAACAATGAAATATACTTCCACTACGAATGATGCTGAAACGGTTTCTATTAACATGCAAAGATCGTCATGGTGTATTAAGTAAAAATGCAAGCTACCAAACAAAGTAGTTGGTTTGATCCTATTAAAAAGTACACATCAGAAGAGAACTTGGCCCAATGGCTAGGATGTCCGCCTACCACATGGGAGGTCCTAGGTTCAAATATGAGGCCTCCTTGACCCCTGTGGAGCTGGCTCATGCACAGTGCTGATGTGCGCAAGGAGTACCTTGCCACGAAGGAATGCCCCCCCCCCCCAGGGGAGGCCCACATGCAAGGAGTGCATCCATTAGGAGAGCCACCCAGCGCTGAAAGAAAGTGCAGCCTGCCCAAGAACGGCGGGCAAGCCGCACACACGGAGAGCTGAAGCAACAAGATGACTCAACAAAAAGAAACACAGATTCCTTGTGCCACTGATAAGGATAGGAGCGGTCACAGAGGAACACACAGTGAATGGACGCAGAGAGCAGACAAAATGGGGGGAGAGGGGAGAGAAAAATAAATAAATCTTTTTTTAAAAAAGTACACACCGCACACACATATGTATATAACACATTTAGAAAGATATTATGAGGGTTTATGTCATTTTGCTTGTCTATTTCTGAGTGTTCTATATTGTGGACGTTTTAACTTTTGAAATAAGCAATAAATTTCATGTTAAAATTATGTAATTAATCACATTTATTTAAAGTAGGGGAAGCGGATGTGGCTCAAGCTATTGGGCTCCTGTCTACCATAGGGGAGGCCCAGGGTTCAATTCCAGGACCTCCTGGTGAGGGCAAGCTGGCCCATGGTGCCGAACTGGCCTGAGCAAAGCGCTGGACCACAAAGGAGTGCTGGGCAGCCCAGGAGGTGCTTGGCCTGTGCAGGAGTGCTGGCCCAGGCAGAAGTGCTGGCCTGTGCGGTATGCTGGCCAGAGAGGTGGCACAGCAAGGTGACACAACGAAAAGAGGCACAGAGGAGAGGAAAATAAGAGATGCAGCAGACCAGAGAGCTGAGGTGGCACAAGAGAATGAGCACCCTCTCTCCCACTCAGGAGAGGTCACAGTGCTGTCTAAGGAGAAAACAAAGTGCTGACACAGAAGAATGCATAGCAAAATAGACACGGAGAGCAGACAAGGGTGGGGGGGATAAATAAATAAATAAATAAAGAAAGAAAGTAGGGAGTGGGATGTGGCTTGAGTAGTTGAGTGCCTGCCTCCCACATGGGATGGGAAGTCCCCGGTTCAGTTCCAGTGCCTCCTAAAGAAACAAAACAAAACAAAACAAAACAGACAATGAGCAAAATCAACAAGCAACAGACAAGGGAGCCATTATGGGGGGGTGGGGGAATAGAAAAAGTAAATTGTTATTAAAAATAAAAATGTGTATTCATAAACATAACCAATTTTTGTTCTTGTAGTATTTTTCAGAAGACCTCCACACCTCTCCACCTCTCCTAACTAGAATTCTTCCTTGCCTAACAAAATGCCTACCTGTTTTCTTGAGATGCCTCAACAGGAATCTAATCCTCAAACATATTTGATAACCCAGCAGAACTTTCATTTTACCCACAACAATAGATTACACCATGCAAAATTGGTATTAATGGTGAAATACCATTAATAAATCCGTATTTACTTCTACTTCCTCCTGGCCATTGAAGTGGCAAATTTTGACCATGAATAATACCACTGTATAATCTGTATATCATCAGAAACTTACTTATCTCTGCAAATTAATTCACAACATCTTGATACATCTCCCATCAAACACATTTTGAGTTCCAGATTCTCAAGGTTAAAAACATTCACACAGGAAAAAAAATATTATGTAGCTTAGATCTTCTTTTTGTTCCTTTAAATCTTGTAAAATGACAAAATAGATTCCAAAAACTGTTCTCCAGAAAATAAGTATTTGGATCCACAGCAGTTAATGCAGACCTGGGTTTTTTTTTCAATTGTTTTTTTTAATGATTTCTTTAAAATTCAGAAATCTGAAAAGTATAGGTAAAATAATGTTAAATAACAGAACACAGAACCACATATGTTGAGAAATATTTAGTTTTTAAATAAGAGCATGGATTGAATAAAAGAAGAAAACATATTTATCACAATTAACTGATGAATAGAGATTGAGCAAAATAGTTACGTACCTTAAAATAATAAAGTAATAAAAAAGAATGTAAACACTAAGAGAGCCACTAGTTCATAAGGTTATTTACACAATCAAGAGGTTTAGAAAAATCATTGTATCAAATTTCAACAATTTCCCAAATTATGATTCTCATTAGAGTTATTTCATAAAAATCAGTTTCTCCCTCATTGCGTTTTTGGTCTGTTTTAAACTGAACCTCTTAAAAATCTAACATGAGTAACCCAAGAATCAGGTGGTTGTGGGTGTGTTTGTATGTTCATATACCTATATACTTATATTTTTATTTATGATCACACTTTTTTGTTGATGCTAATCATTTGAAATTTGTATTCAGTTTTTGAAATAATGTTAATTTAGGGGGAAAAATAATTATTCTACAAATTAGGGCAACAATATTTTATCATCTGCCAAGAAGAGCCCAATGTATAGTTCTGAGCACAAGGTCCACTCATCAACCAAAATCAAAGGCTAATAATTGACACCTTAATCTTACCCCTCAAGTATATGAAAAAAAGAACAAACGAAACTAAAACTAAGTTATGATGAGGACCAGAACTTTTTTTAAAAAAAGAAGGGAAGCAGTGTGGCTCAACTGATAGAGCGTCCACCTACCTTATAGTGGGTCCAGGGTTGGATAACCCAGGGCCTCCTGACCTGTGTGGTGAGCTGGCCCATGCACAGTGCTGCTGCACACAAGCAGTGCTATACCATGCTAGGGTGAGAGTGCATAGGGGTGCCCTATGCACAAGGGGTGCACCCTGCGAGAAAAGCCGCCCTGGGTGAAAAAAAAGCACAGCCCACCCAGGAGTGACATCGTGCACACGGAAAGCTGACGCAGCAAGATGACGCATCAACAACAAAAAAAGCAACACAGTTCCTGGTGCCGCATGACAAGAATGCAAGCAGACATAGAAGAACACACAGCAAATGGACACAGAGAGCAGACAATGGGAGGAAGGGGAGAGAAATAAATAAATCTTAAAAAAAAAAAAGGAAACATATATATTTTTTCTTCACCAGGTTTTCACAGATTAATATAATTATTTCAGCTGCTTTTCAAAATCTAAATATCTTTCATCCCTAGGAGGCATCTACTTCATCAGGCTACTGTTTCCTCATTTTTTTTTTTTTTTAAGATTTATTTATTTCCACCCCCTCCCTCCATTATCTGCTCTCTGTGTCCATTTGCCGTGTGTTCTTCTGTGTCTGCTTGTATTCTCACTGGGCAACATCGGGAACCTATCCTGGGATCTTCAGAGTGGGAGAGAGGTGATCATTCTCTTGCACCACCTCAGCTCCCTGGTCTGCTGTGTCTCTTATTGTCTCGCCTCTATGTCTCTTTCTGTTGTATCATCTTGCTACACCAGCTTTCCATGTGGGCCAGCACTTCTGCAGAGGGCAGCATGCCTGTGCAGGGCAGCACTCCACACAGGCCAGCACTCCACATTGGCCAGCTCGCCACACAGTCCAGCTTGCCTTCACCGGGAGGCCCTGGGTATCGAACCCTAGACCTCCTATATGGTAGACAGAAACCCAGTTGCTTGAGCCACATCCGTTTCCCCCATCATTTCTCCTTTGCAGTCATCCTTTCCATCCTAGTCACACCTTTTCCACATTCTTTTTACTTAGTTCCAAATTCTGTTTTTCTTTCCAGTTTTTAAAATAAAATTTTATTGAAATATATCATTCCTATATGAACATACATAAATAATAACTATACAGTAAAAGTTCTGAATTTACAAAACAAAATGCATCATAAAGGGCTCCTCTATATCACCCCACCAACGACATTGTTGTAAAACATTTGTTACAAATAACGAAAGAGCATCGTCAAAATATTACTACCAACTATAGCACATATCTTACATTTGGTATATTTCCCCCCAACTTACCTGATTATTAACACCCTGTATTAATTTTATATATTTATTATAGTCATGAGAGAACATTTTCATATTTTTCTGTCAGTCATAGTCCATCTTCTTAGCAGTTTGAT
Source organism: Dasypus novemcinctus (assembly GCF_030445035.2). Classification (NCBI taxonomy): domain Eukaryota; kingdom Metazoa; phylum Chordata; class Mammalia; order Cingulata; family Dasypodidae; genus Dasypus; species Dasypus novemcinctus. The sequence goes on from NC_080675.1 coordinate 35,139,036, forward strand.
ATGGCTATGAATTCCAAAAATAGATACAGGATTGTGTTTGTAATCTGGTCTGCACGTGGATGTGATTGAGTTATGATTGGGGCTTTGATTAGGCCGGTCATTAGGGTGGGGACTCACAGATAAAAGGCATGGCAAAGAACAGATTGGAGGCTTTTTTTAAAAAGATTTATTTGTTTATTTATTTCTCCCCCCTTCCACCCCCAGTTGTCTGCTCTCTGTGTCCATTTACTGTGTGTTCTTCTGTGACTGCTTCTGTCCTTACCAGTGGCACCAGGAATCTGTGTTTCTTTTTGTTGCATCATCTTGTTGTGTCAGTTCTCTGTGTGTGCAGTGCCATTCCTGGGCAGGCTGCACTTTCTTTTTTTTTTTTTTAAAGATTTATTTATTTATTTAATTTCCCCCCTCCCCTGGTTGTCTGTTCTTGGTGTCTATTTGCTGCGTCTTGTTTCTTTGTCCGCTTCTGTTGTCGTCAGCGGCACGGGAAGTGTGGGCGGCGCCATTCCTGGGCAGGCTGCTCTTTCTTTTCACGCTGGGCGGCTCTCCTCACGGGCGCACTCCTTGCGCGTGGGGCTCTCACGCGGGGGACACCCTTGCGTGGCACGCCACTCCTTGCGCGCATCAGCACTGCGCATGGCCAGCTCCACACGGGTCAAGGAGGCCCGGGGTTTGAACCGCGGACCTCCCATGTGGTAGACAGACGCCCTAACCACTGGGCCAAAGTCCGTTTCCCAGGCTGCACTTTCTTTCGCGCTGGGCGGCTCTCCTTATGGGGCGCACTCCTTGCGCATGGGGCTCCCCTACGCGGGGGACACCCCTGCGTGGCAGGGCACTCCTTGCGTGCATCAGCACTGCGCATGGGCCAGCTCCACACGGTCAAGGAGGCCCGGGGTTTGAACCGCGGACCTCCCACGTGGTAGGTGGATGCCCTATCCCATAGTGCCAAGTCTGCTTCCCTGATTGGAGGCTTTTATTTTTTATTTTTTAAAGATTTATTTATTTCTCTCCACCCCACCCCAGTTGTCTGTTCTCTGTGTCTATTTGCTGCGTCTTCTTTGTCTGCTTCTGTTGTCAACAGCACGGGAATCTGTGTTTCTTTTTTTGTTGTTGTTATGTCATCTTTTGTGTTAGCTCTCTGTGTGTGCGGCACCATGGGAGGCTGCACTTTCTTTCGCACTAGGGGGCTCTCCTTACCGGCGCACTCCTTGCTTGTGGGGCTTCCACACGCTGGGGCTCCCATACGTGGGGACACCCCTGCGTGGCAGGGCAGTCCTAGAGCGCATCAGCACTGCGCATGGACCAGCTCCACACAGGTCAAGGAGGCCCAGGGTTTGAACCGCGGACCTCCCATGTGGTAGATGGACGCCCTAACCACTGGGCCAAGACAGCCACTGCCTGATTGGAGCCTTTTAATGTTGGAGTTTTGATGTTGGAGTTTGATGCTGAGACTGGAGCCCCAAGGAGAGAGACAGAGCTGTTTGCATGATAGTCTACAGCTGACTTTGTGGAGAAAACAGAGGTGCTGAGCCCAGAGGAACCCAGGAAGCCTGAACCCTCGCATATGACAGCAGCCATCTTGTTCCAACAACGTGAAAATAGACTTTGGTGAGGGAAGTAACTTACGCTTATGGACTGGTATCTGTAAGTTCCTACTCCAAATAAATACTGTTTATAAAAACCAGCCCATTTCTGGTATTTTGCATCAGCACCCCTTTGGCTGACTAATACAAAATTTGGTAGCAAGGAGTGGGAAGTGCTTTTGCAATTACCTAAATGCTGGAATGGTTTTATAAATGGGTAAGGGGTATTTTTTGGAAGAATTGTGAAATGCTTGATGCAAGAGGCCTAGAATACTTTGAAGAGACTGTTGAGAGCAATATGGACACTAAAGGGACTTTTTATGATGCCTTAGAAGTAAATGATGAAACTATTATTGGAAACTGGAGGAAAGGCAATCCATGTTTTAAAGTTGCAGAGAAATTAGCAAGATTAACTTCTAGTGTTTTATGGAAGGGAGAATTTGAAAATGGTGAGCCTAGGCATTTAGCTGAAGAAATTTCTGAAGTAAACCTGGAGAATGTGGCTTGGCTTCTACTTGCAGCTTACAGCAAAATGCTGTATGAGAGAGATAGCTGAGCACTGAACTGTCGGGAACAAAGAAAATGGAAACTGATTCTGGAAATTTCAAGCTCCTGGAAATTAATATCCTAGATGAAAGTGCCCCATTTGAGGACTTAACTAAACTTGGAACTGGTAAATCAAGATTGAAGATGTAGTTATCTAGGAAAGACTTGTGGAAACTCTTACCCTCTGATGGCTTGGACCCCTGCTTCCTGCATGCTAAACCAACAAGGTTTTTGAGAGAGCTATATGAACAAAACCACTGTCAGCCTGGAATAAAAAGGACATGGAAAGGAGAGATTGAAGGAGAAACATGGCTTTAAGAGGAAAACCATGGAAGCTGAGATCTGGAATGAGGACATCACCTTGGGCCAAGAGAGTAACTCCACCCATATATACAGAGAGGGTGAGTTTGCCCCAGCAGTTGAAGAGGGTGGATGTTTCCACCCGATATTCTGGGAGAATTTTGCCACCCAGGGTACAGAGAGGATATAGCACATTCCCCAAGGATTAGGGTGGTTAAGGTCAGCACCCCACAGGTCTGAGAGGGGTGGATCTGTCTTCCAAAGGTTAGGGAAGGCCAGGTGGTCAACTCATTGCTCTGAGAGGGTTGAGCCTGTATGCCAAAGGTTAGGGGGAATGTTGTCTTCACATCAGTGTGCTATGGGGGTTAAGACTCTAGCCTAAAGATTGGGTATGTATGGCAATCACCCCAACACTTTTGGAGGAAGAGGTCTGGAGCTTGGTCAACATCCAGATGCTTGATGAGGGTGGAACCAAGAAAATGGCCATTGGGCAATCCTGTAGAAAGGGTGGATTCCCATAAGGCCCCAAGGAGAAGAAACCATCATCTTAAGAATGACTCTCAGACTGAAATTGAATGGAGGATGCCCTGCAAGTTTACTGAACTGTAGACAACCTATAACTCGTGTTTCCCTCCCATTTTGCCTTATTGTAATGAAAATGTTTATCCTTTGTGTATTGGAAACAGATAAATTGTTTTGTAAGTTTCAGAGGTCTGCAGCAGACAGGACTTTGCCCCAAGACAGACTATTTCTTTAAATTGATTGTGATATGATTTAGTACTTGCATTGTTACTGATTTTTAAAAAAATATTTTAATGTCTTTTTGGAATTCAGAGGGTGGAATGTAGCAGTTTCATATGGTTATGAATTCCAAAAATAGATATAGGATTGTGTTTGTACTCTGATCTGCACCTGGGTGTGATTGAATTATGATTGGGGCTTTGATTAGGCCATGTCATTAGGGTGCTGAGTCCCCATCCCTTGGTGGGTGGGGACTCACAGATAAAAGGCATGGCAAAGGACAGAGTGGAAGCTTTTAACGTTGGAGTTTTGATGTTGGCGTTTGATGCTGAAGCTGGAGCCCCAGGGAGAGAGACAGAGCTGTTTGCATGATAGTCTACAGCTGACCTTGTGGAGAGAGGCAAAGCTTTGAGAGCCTCATAGTCTACACTGACCTTGTGGAGAAAACAGAGGAGCTGAGCCCAGAGGAACCCAGGAAGCCTGAGCCCCCGCACATGACAGCAGCCATCTTGTTCCAACAACGTGAAAATAGACTTTGGTGAGGGAAGTAACTTATGCTTATGGCCAGCTATTTGTAAGTTCCTACTCCAAATAAATACTGTTTATAAAAACCAGTCCATTTCTAGTATTTTTCATCAGCATCCCTTAGCTGACTAATACAATCTTCCACCTCTGGATTCCCTGTCTTATACAGCCAGGCCAGAACTTTTAACATCTTCCATTTCCACACAAATTTTGAAAGCTTAAAATTAGAACTCAGAGCCACAGCTAAGATTGTTGTAATAAATTAAGGCTCACCCAAAAATTATAGTTAAGATTTTGGTGGAGGACCTGGACTCTGACATTCTCTCAGGTAACTACATGATCTACATGTCTAATTATCAATTTGGGACTAGAATCTGCCTATTTTTAAATACAGTTTTGAAACAAAGGTTAGAGAACAAATTTTAAAGTGTGAATACAGGGAAGCAGATTTAGCTCAACTGCTGGGGAGTCCGCCTACCACATGGCAGGTCCAGAGTTCAAACCCAGAGCCCCCTGAGCCGGGCGGTGAAGCTGACCCACGCACAGTGCTGATGCATGCAAGGAGTGCCATGCCTTGCAGGGGTGTCCCCCACATAAGGGAGCTCCACGCACAAGGAATGTGCCCCATAAGGAGAGCCACCCCGCGCAAAAGAAGTGCAGCCTGCCCAGGAGTGGCGATGCACATGCGGAGAGCTGGTGCAGCAAGATGGTACAACAAAAAGAGACACAGACTCCTGGTGCCACTGACAAAGGGCACAGGCAGACACAGAAGAACACATGGTGAATGGACACAGAAAGCAGACAACTGGGGGTGGGAAGAGAGGAGAAAAATAAATCTTAAAAAAAAATAAAGGGAAACGGACTTTGGCCCAGTGGTTAGGGCGTCCGCCTACCACATGGGAGGTCCGCGGTTCAAACCCCGGGCCTCCTTGACCCGCGTGGAGCTGGCCATGCGCAGTGCTGATGCGCGCAAGGAGTGCCGTGCCACGCAAGGGTGTCCCCCGCGTGGGGGAGCCCCACGCGCAAGGAGTGCGCCCGTGAGGAAAGCTGCCCAGCGTGAAAAGAAAGTGCAGCCTGCCCAGGAATGGCGCCGCCCACACTTCCCGTGCCGCTGACGACAACAGAAGCGGACAAAGAAACAAGACGCAGCAAATAGACACCAAGAACAGACAACCAGGGGAGGGGGGGAAATTAAATAAATAAATAAATCTTTAAAAAAATAAAAAATAAAAAAAATAAAACAAAGTATGAATACAGAGATAAAGGAACTGTAGAGAATCAGAGCAAGTATTTTTCAGTAATCAGTTGCTGTTTTTAAGGCAAATATTTTAGAGATTCTTCTTATCTCTATAGATCCTGGAAAGAATGGCAACTAAAAAAAAAATTCAAAATCTGATTAACACATGAAAGGATTCTATGACCTTAGTTTATTACCAACTAGTCTCTGGGTCATCTTGTGAGAATTCACTCAAGTCTCTGACTATTATAAGAAAGTCATCATAACCCTATGGTTCCTCACCATAAAATCCATAAGCCTATACTCTTGTATTCATCCCTGTTTGAGACATTTTTAAAATCTCTAGGTCAGATATAGCAAACTAGTTATCATATACCAGTTTTTGCAAACCTTTGGAAGTAGAGAAAGTGACAGGGAGGGTGGATAAGAGGGAATATTGAAAACTGGTTTTCACTTAGCAATTACCTTGAATTAAAGTTGAAACACGTCAAATAAGAAGCACAGATAATACCAAAGTTAAGTTACAGGCTCTGATGAACTTGAAGCAAGATTTTGGGAAAAAAAAAAAAAAAAAGATTTTCGTTTATTTTTAAAGCCCATGAAAAAAGACAGCAACCCAATTTTTGTTTCTATTATTTTTATTTTTTAATTTTTACATTTTATTTATTTCTCTCCCCTTCTTCCACAGCCCCCACCCCAGTTGTCTGTTCTCTGTGTCCATTCACTGTGCGTTCTCCTGTGTCTGCTCCCATTCTTGTCAGTGGCATCGGCCAATTTTTTAAATAGGCAAAAGATTTGAATAGACACTTTTCCAAAGAGGAAATAGAAATGGCTAAAAAGCTCATGAAAAGATGTTCAACATCACTTGCTATTAGGGAAATGCAAATCAAAATAATGAGATATCACTTCACACCTATAAGAACGGCCACTGTTAAAAACAAACAGAAAACAAGTGTTGGAGAGGATGTGGAGAAATAAGAACACTTATTCACTGCTGGTAGGAATGTAGACCTGTACAGTGGCTGTAGAAGACTGTTTGGCGGTTCCTTAGGGAGCTAAGTATAGAATTGCCATATGATCTGGCAATCTTGCTACTAGGTATATAGGCAGAAGAACTGAAAGCAGAGACTTAAGTAGACATTTGCACACCCATGTTCATAGTGGCGTTATTCAAAATTGCCCAAAGATGGAAATAACCCAAGTGTCTATCAACTGAGGAATGGATAAGCAAAATGTGGTACATACATTTAATGGAATATTACTGAGCTATAAGAAGAAATGAAGTCTTGATGCATGCAACAACGTAGATGAATCTTGAGGGCATTATGTTGAATGAAATAAGTCAGACACAAAAGGACAAATATTATATGATCTCACTAACATGAACTAAATATAATGAACAAATGCATGGAGTTAATATCTAGATTACAGGTCACCAGAAAATAAAATGAGGATAGAGAATAGTGGAACTGATGCTTAATTTGTGTAGAATTTGTCATATGGTTGGATGTTTGAACATGTTTGGAAAAGGAGAGAGGTGATGGTAACATATTCTAGTGAGTATAATTAACAGTGCTGGTATGTGGGTATGATCGTGGCTAAAAGGAAAAGTTTAGGGTTGTCTATGTCACTAGAAGGAAAGCTAAAGGATGAAACATGGGACTGTATAATATAGTGAATGCTGGTGTGGATGATGAGTGTGGTCAGTAGTACAGCTATAAGCCATGAATTAGAAAAAATGTACTTCATTATTATAAGGTGTTAAAAATAGGGTGGTATTTGGACAAAAATAAACCTAGAGCAAACTATAAGCTATGGATGGGGAAGGATAAAGGGAGTGAGGGATGACTACCAAGGGTTGGGATTTTTTTCTTTTTGAAATAATGAAAATGTTCTAAAATTGATTGTGATGATGAATGCACAATTCTGTGATTATAATATAAATCATTGATTGTACACTTTGGATCGACTGTATCATATGTAAAAATATCTCAATAAAATTGCTTTTTTAGGGAGCCAAGAGTGCCTACAACTGCAAACAGGAGAATTACATCCGTCATCCAAGTGGAATCTAAGCCCCCTCTCGATACAGAGATGGAGTGGACATAACCATTCCAGGGTCCACAGAATGGAGGAATAGAGTTGTATTAGAGTAGACTTACTGATACTCTATTCTGGAACTAATGTGATAGTAATGGAAGTAAATGTAGCATTGAGATGGAGAAAGTGGCCATGGTAGCTGCTGAGGGTGAGGAGTGGGAAGAAGAGATGTGATGTGGGGGCATTTTTCAGGACTTGGAGTTGTCCTGGGTGGTACTGCAGGGAGTTACTGGACATCATATGTCCTCCCATGGCCCACTGGGTGGACTGGGAGAGAGTGTAAACTATAATGTGGACCATTAACCATGTGGTGCAGCAGTGCTCAGAGATGTATTCACCAAGTGCAATGAATGTCCCATGATGATGGAGGAGGTTGTTGTTATGGGAGGAGTGGGGTGAGGGGGGTGGGGGGGGGCATATGGGGACCTCATTTTTTAAAATGTAACATTAAAAAAATAAATAATGAAGGAAAAATAAAATAAAATAAAATTGCTTTTTTGAAAAAGCCCATGAGAAATCCAGATCTCAGAAATTTGTCAAAAATTCTCATGTTTGGGGAAGCAGACTTGGCTCAATGGATAGAGCATCCGCTTACCACAAGGGAAGTCCACAGTTCAAACTCAGGAACTCCTTGATCCATGTGGAGCTGGCCAACGCGCAGTGCTGATGCGCGCAAGGAATACTGTGCCAGGCAAGGGTGTACCCCACATGGGGGAGCCCCATGCACAAGGAGTATACCCCATAAGGAGAGCCGCCTAGTGCGAAAGAAAGTCCAGCCTGCCCAGGAGTGGCGCCGCACACACAGAGAGCTGATGCAGCAAGATGACACAACAAAAAGAGACACAGATTCCCGGGCTGCTGACAAGAATAGAAGTGGACACAGAAGAACACACAGCGAATGGACAGAGAGAGCAGACAATTGGGGGGGGGGTAGGGAAGGGGAGAGAAATTTTTTTTTAAATCTTAAAAAAAATTTTCATGTTCAGTCTTTCTTCAAAGGCTGTCTCTTGACTTTTTCTGAAGTATATTCTAAAATGAGCCATCTAATTTGTTAGCCTTTACCCTAGATGCAAGTACAAAAACTCCAAGATGATCTTCTTCCAAGACTTGATCTGAGCAATAGCATGAGCTTTGTGCTGTCCTGTTCCCAAAACAGGCAGCCCCAATACCTAATCCAGGACTACAGAGAAACAAAAGAGCTGTTAGGGAGATCAATTCTGTGGCCAGAATTAGGGTACCTTGAAACAGTAAAATTTGACTTGTCAAAGCTATGAGGCATAAGCTGAGCTCCTCCAATGCTTGTCAGCCTCTCCAAAGATAAAAGGGAAATGGGCACCGGCTTTTTCAAAGGGGTAAGACTTTCCCGATAGGCTAGATCCAAAGGGTCCACCAGCATTTCTTTTACATCATATACTCCTGAATCAGTGGCAGAGACTTTGTTTAGGTTAAAAGGCAGTCCTGGAAAGTGGACTTGGCCCAATGGATAGGGTGTCTGCCTGCCACATGGGAGGTCCGCGGTTCAAACCCTGGGCATCCTTGACCCGTGTGGAGCTGGCCCATGCGTAGTGCTGATGCGCGCAAGGAGTGCCCTGCCACGCAGGGGTGTCTCCCGCGTAGAGGAGTCCCACAAGCAAGGAGTGCGCCCCATAAGGAGAGCCGCCAGCGTGAAAGAAAGTTCAGTCTGCCCAGGAATGGCGCCGCACACAGAGAGAGTAGACGCAGCAGGATGATGCAACAAAAGAAACTCAGATTCCCGTGCTGCTGACAACAACAGAAGTGGACAAAAACAAGAACACGCACCAAATAGACACAAAGAACAGAGGGGGGGAGGGAAGAGAAAATAAATAAACAAATAAAATAAATAAATAAATAAAAAGACAGTCCTGGCAGGATTAATCTAGTACATGTAAAGTTAGTTGCTGTGAGATATGCCACCACTGATGCTCACAACCAGGGCTACATTTGGGAGATAGCTAGCCATGGAAAATGTAAACTCTGCTCCTTTGCTGAGCCAATGACTCTATTGCAGATTGAAGAAAAAAACAAGAAGAAAGATGGGGAAAGATAAAGAAGGCATGATTGTTAATGATGCCATGCTTCATTTTAAATTTATTAATTCAACAGGTATTTGTTGTAGATACTTTCCAACCAAGTAGTACCACTTTTTATTCATTCTCTTCTGAGTTCCTCTTAAACACATTTCCCTCTTCCACCCCATTCATCTCTGGGTGACTTTGCACAAATTTAGCTACCTCCTCACAGTATTCTAAATTTAAGTCCATGATTGGAGGTAGATCTTCATAGTCAAAAATGGCAAAGCTAGAGTAGCAAAATCTCAACAAGCCATGAGTGTTGCTCAAGAGTCATTTAATAGTCTATTATGCAGCTGTAAGTAGAAATGAAGTCATAAAGCATACAACTTGGATGAACCTGGAGGACATTATATTGAGTGAAGCAAGCCAGACACAAAAGGACAAATACTATAAAATTGCGTTACTATGAACTAAATATATTGTGTAACATATTGTATTATTCCATTTGTATAAAATGTAAAAATATATGTAAATCAATTTATAAAGATTAAATTGGGTTAATAGTTACGTAGGGCTGGGGAAGGACTGCTAAAGGATGTGGAGTGTTTCTTTTTGGAGTAACGAAATGATTAAAAAATTTTTGTGGTGGTGAATATACAACATTGTGATTATACTAAAAGCCACTGATTATACACTTTGGGTAGGTCATATGGTATGTGAATATATCTCAATAAAACTATAAATAAATAGTGCAAGAATATCCTGAAATAGCAGCTATGTACAGCAGGGGAAACAGAGCTTGAGAGCTGAAGAATTTTCTTGTTTACTTGTCTGATTTTTTATTATTATTGAAATAGTGAAAATGCTCTAATAATTATTGAAATGATGACTACACAACTATGCGGTTGTATCAAATACTATTGATTGTACACTTTGGATGAACTGTATGCTTTATTAATATGTACCAATAAAATTGATTTGTTTTTAAAAAAAGAGTAATTTAATATTCCATCACCAAACATATCAATCAACCAGGAAAAGGACCATCTGCTATTAACCAGGAAAGGGGATTAATCTTGGATTACCTGACAAGATTAATTCAATCTTTTCAGCTAACATTTTCTAGATAAAATTCATATTGTATAATTTACTTTTTGTTTGTTTTCTAAACACCTGCTTTTTTTGCTCTGAAAAGAAAACATCTATTTTGGGTGAAATAGGTTCATTGTTGTACTTGAAAGAGACACCTGTTTGAAGCTGTAAATGTAAATATATATATTTCCTTCCCTGTGAGGAAATCAGTGTGAAATGGAAAAATTATGAAAATTTGCAACAAAGATGTAGAAAATGTTTTAGTGTGAAGTGTAATTCCTGCTAAATCTAAAAGCTCTGCAGGTTTTGAGTTATTAAAGTATACGACAATAAAAAAATGATACCCAACTTTAAAGGGCTCTGACTAAACTGTTTTAAAGATTTAATGAAGGTGTAATAAAAGTGAATAAAACCACCACACTAATGAACCGGGAGAGTCTACAGTTGCAAGCAGGAGAGTCCCTTTTGTCAGCCATATGGGATCGAAGCCCCCTCTCATTCAAGAGATGGAGAGGGCATCACCATCCCAGAGTCCTCAGGATTGGGGAATAAAATATGGACTAGAGGAGACTTACTGGTGTTCTACTAGACTTATTGTAATTCTAGCAATGGAAGAAATTATATCACTGATGTGGAGACAGTGGCAACTGGAGTTGCTAAAGGCAGGGAAAGGGATAAAGAGGTGTAATGTGGGGGCATTTTCAGGACTTGGAGTTCTCCTGAATGACATTGCAGGGACAGATGCAGAACATTCCTGCCATAACCTACCAAATGGACTGGGAGAGAGTGTAAACTACAATGTAAACTATAATCCATGCTGTGTAGCAGTGCTCCAAAATGTGTTCATCAGTTGCAATGAATTACCACACTAAATGAAAGAAGTTGTTGATGTGGGAAAAGTGGGGGTGTGTGGGGAGTGGGGCACATTGGAATCCCCTATATTTTTAAAATGTAGCATTTTGTGGGATCTATGCATCTTTTAAAAAGGAATAAAAAATATGTTTTAAAAACGTAAGATGAAAATCCAATGGATGTGTCATGATGATGGGAACGAGTGTTGTTGGGGGGGGAGAGGGGGGGTGGGGGGATGGGGTTGAATGGGACCTCACATATATATTTTTAATGTAATATTATTACAAAGTCAATAAAAAATTAAAAAATTAAAAAAATAAAAATAAAAAAAAATAAAAACGTAAGATGTGTGGAAAGGTTGTAAAATGTCAAACAAATAGCCTCCAAATGTTGGTCTGTTATTTCTCTTTCAACATTCCTATTTGAGATTGTATTATTTATTCACCATTCCAAGAGAAGAACTTCTCAGCCATTTGTCTCCTAGTATAGTTCAGATATTTGCCTCTGCTGTATTTCACATAAAGTTAAAATGCCAGATAAAGATTATAAGAGCAGAACAAGACTCAAGGACATTAGGACAGGAAGCAAATCAAGAGATCTAAAATGACAGGGCCAGAGGCCACTTTTAAGTTTTCAAATCTAGAAACAAACTAGGGTACCTCTAAACTACAAAAATGGAAAGTCGGATGTTTACAAGGTGGTTTTTTTGTTTTTTTTTTTTTATTAATTTTTTTATTTTTTATTGACTTTGTAATAATATTACATTAAAAATATATATGTGAGGTCCCATTCAACCCCACCCCCCCACCCCCCCTCTCCCCCCCCCCAACAACACTCGTTCCCATCATCATGACACATCCATTGGATTTGGTAAGTACATCTTTGGGCCCCTCTGCACCTCATATACATTGGTTCACATCATGGCCCATACTCTCCTCTATTCCATCATGTAGGCCCTGTGAGGATTTACAATGTCCGGTGATTACCTCTGAAGCACCATCCAGGGCAGCTCCATGTCCCGAAGACGCCTCCACCTCTCATCTCTTCCTGCCTTTCCCCATACCCTTTGTCCATTATGTCCACTTTTCCCAATCCAATGCCACCTCTTCTATGTGGACACTGGATTGGTTGTGTCCATTGCACCTTTATGTCAAGAGGAGGCTCAGATTCCACCTGGATGCTGGATGCAATTACAAGGTGGTTTTAACATTCATATTTCTGAGCATATCTTGATCGATGCTTTTAAAAAGTAGGTAACTTTCAAGCATTTCTGGATTTAAGATTAGTTCCAGAAAGCCTAAGGCAAAGCGTGAAAATGACATAATACAACATATAGACCCTTAGATCATATTTATTTAGTACACAGTTTCTGCCATTTAGGAGAATAGTTTTCCAACCACAGGATTCAAAATACTGACCTGAATACCACATTAAAATGACTGGTAATTTCTTATTTATTTTGTTTCAATTTAGTAATTTAATCCCCAGTGTGGAAAATTTCAAATAGCAGGTTTTGTCCCCCAGCTATGAAGATGTTTAAAATCTCTCATTTAAGAATTTTAGTAGTTCCTAAAGATCTTGGGGGTGAGAGGAGGGGATAAGGACAGAGCTAGATTGGGCTTATAAAAATGAAAAACATAATTATTTCATTCATTGATTCATTCGCTAAATTGTGTTTACAAGTTCCTAGAAGGCCAAAGTTTGACGCTCAAAGAGTTTGACCTGCAATCTGATTTTAATGCCACCTAGCTGTCATTTGGTTAAGAACATCTCAGGCCTCAGTTTCCTCCTTTATTTATTTTTAAGATTTATTCTTTATTTATTTCTCTCCCGTTCACCCCCCCCCCCGCCCGCCCCCAGTTGTCTGCTCTGTGTGTCCATTCACTGTGTGTTCTTCTGTGACTGCTTCTATCCTTATCTGCGGTACTGGGAATCTGTGTTTCTTTTTGTTGCCTCATCTTGCTGCGTCAGCTCTCCCTGTGTGTGTGTGTGGGGGGGGGGGGCCCTTCCTGGGCAGGCTGCACTTTCTTTCCCGCTGGGCGGCTCTCCTTAATGGGCGCACTCCTGTGCAGGGGCTCCCCTACGTGGGGGACACCCCTACGCAGAGGACACCCCTGAGTGGCACAGCACTACTCGCCCGCATCAGCACTGCGTGTGGGCCAGCTCCACATGGGTCAAGGAGGCCCAGGGGTTAGAACCTTGGACCTCCCATGTGGTAGGCAGTGCCCCATCCATTGGGCCAAGTCCGCTTCCCCCAAGCAAATTAAATTTACATGCTAAGCACCACTTAGTAGGAATGTTACCCCTGATGTCTGGCGAACTACGCAAATAATTAAGGCGATTGCCTTGTTCTCAGACCATAAATCAGCTAGCAAAGCAAGCAAGCCAGCTTTCATAAGCCTCCAGTCAATTCCGCAAAACCTCAGCAAAGCCCTCTGCGAAAAAGGTCTCAAGTACTGGAGGCAAGAGAACACGCTCCGCAAGCGGCCCCGTCGCAGGCAAGCGCCGCGCAGCTCCTGGGCGGAGGGCACGGGCGGGCGGCGGAGCGGCCCCTCCACTTCGAGGGGCCTTTTCATCATTCGCCTTGACATCTGTTTGAGGCAGATGAGATCTATCTCACGCTGGTGAGATCGCCGCCCAGTCCCTGGCCCAAGCCAGGTCCAGCTCCCCGCGGCTGTCCGCCGCGTGGCGGGCCAGCAAGTGGAAGAGGCGGTCTTGGAAGCTGACGGCCGATGCCTGCAGGGTCACTCGCTCGCCGGGGCCTAGGGGCTCGTCCGCTAGCCCGGTCTTGAGTGTGACAGTCAGGATCGCGGCCTTGTGGGAGCAAAGAGCAGATGTAAACGACCTCCAGGACCGGCCCACGGCCTTGCCACGGGGTGCGGAGGCCGCTGAGACTTCGACCCTGGCTAATAAGAGGGCGCACCCTGGCGCCTGGCAAACAGCCCACCCGGAAGGGCGGGGAGGAGCAGCAGGGTCTGAACCAGCCCAGCAAGGCTCGCGGGGCGGGGCCGGAAGGGGCGGGCCCGGAGGGGCGTTGCCCAGAGGGACAAAAGGGGTGGGGTGCGGACTACCAGGGGAGTGCGGGTGGTCCGTGGGACACTCTTTAGTGAAGGGCTGCAAACCGCACCGGTATAGAGACTCGAAGGTGGTGGTAGTTTTAGAACCTGAGAGACGCAGGTAGTAAATCTGAGCCTACTTCTCGACATATCAAGAATGAGAAGTTAATGATTTCTGACAGAAAATGCCGGCCGGTAGCTTTTTCCAAAATCCATCGCTGGCCACCAGGGGACACTGTTCCCTAAACCTGGTTTAGGACGACCGCGTATACCAAACTCCTGCCAAAATCCAGATTCCTCCCTTGAAATAATCTTTGCCCTAGATTAAGAAAGGCTGTTAAAATTTAAAAGTTTGAGATGAGGTACTGGATTGAACTCTTAATGATAGAGATTGAAGGTGGAATGCCCACAAAGCCCTAAAACAAGCCGAATTGTGGGGGTGGAGGTTATGATGCCAGGTTTCCCACAAGTTTGTTTTTTCCATTGAGAAAGCTGCACCATGAAATAATCTCGATTGTCCTTTGACCTAGCACAAGTATTAAAAAGTAATTTCTATGTGCAGAAACAAGCTTATAGTATGAACCAGGTGTACTACACTTGATTTTACCCAAGAAGCGATTAGAATGTAATGGCTTCTTTAAAGAGAAAGAGCGTTGAACCCACAAAATAAAACCATATTTTTCTAGTCATACATTCATTTGCATTTAAATGGCTAGAAAATGGTTCTGGTAAGATACATTTCAAGCTGATAATAGTAATTGTTCCTGGGAGAGGACTGGGATTGGTTAACAGGTTAAAATGTTCTTTTATCTGTATTACTTGAATCTTCTACAGGGAAGAATGGGTTCGTATATTGAATATGTAATTAGAAATTTTATTTTCTATAGAATTCTGCCTTAATTAAAATGCATTTATAACATGAGGATTATTAACCCAGGTGAAAATACTCTTTTAAACCGGTGTGTCAAGAAAGAGGGGTGTATAAATAAATCTAGAATTATTTTGGAAACATTCCCATTTTCAAATATCTTATCCCATTTACCCTATAAATGAAATCATAATTTTCATGAGTCCTGGTTTGGCGATCTGAAATATTTACCATTCAAAGCATATGCCCACCAGACTAAGACTTTCTAATTTAGGGCCATCGAACACCCTTTTCTCTGAAAAGTATTTGCTGAAGTCCTTCTGTCTTTGGATATACTTATTAGCAGATCCTGAGCGTTAGAAAAATAACGTAATATTTACTTCTGCCCCCAAACCCATCATTAGAGTGGCCATGCATATTGGATTTTGTGCATGCCTGTATGTTACCACCTGTAAACACAGAATGCCTTCTACAAACTTTTATCTTGCCCGGGTTCAAAGTTCATTTAAAATAAATGTGCAATATAGCTTAGTCATGAAATGTGGAAAGAATTAAGAAATTCTTGTATTTTTAGTTGGTTGAAATATGTAACAGGTTATTCAAATATTTTGAAAATTATCAGTTGATGGCAAAAACATGAGTTTGCTTTCAAAATTATCCTTTGGCCTTTCTCACTCTATTGGAAGTACAATCAAGGGTATTAGGTGTACAGAATAAGTGTTAAATTTGATTGTATTTCCTGGTTTGTTTTTTGTTGTTTTCTCTTTTTCAAATGTCTCCAGCTGAATTTCTTTTCAGTTTCAGCTGCTGTGAGCAACTAAGCCTCACGGAAAAGTTACTGACAGATTGTTACAGAGGTTTCTTTTGAAACCAAATCTTTGAGGCAGGTGACCACATACAGTAAACTCTGAGGGGAAAGTGACCAAATAACTTTAGTCAGTGTAGGGCATTTCTATATACTTTATTAATAAGAAAGAAATTGAGGTCTAGGGCTGTTCTTCTCTAGTGCTTTGATATATGGAGATGACTGGTCATCATCTTCATGCTTAGCTTTTGTTGCTACCATTTCAGCCCTCACTTTTCTCACACACACCCCAGCCACCCTCCTTATAACTTCTTCTTATGACCTCCATCCCAGGGGCATCTCTAGGATAGTAAGATCACCTGAAAATGAATTAAAGCAGAGGCTCCTAGAATTCACATTATAGAAAATTATATTTCATAATGAATGAATGCACTTGAAACAGATTTTTAACCATTGGTCATTATTAAGTTAGCTGTAAGGAACATTTCTTTTCATTAGTTAAGATCTATTCGCTTGCATGAACAGAGTCACATTGGTGAAAAATTTTATGTACTCAGTAAACCATGTGTCCTGAAGTCTCAGAAAAGCCTCCCTGAATTCAGGTCTGGTCTTTTGTCAGTCTACATAATGCCTAGTATACTGCAATGAGCTGGACCAGACTGGCCCCATATATTCCCTGTAGGAAGGTAAGAGGAGCAAATAGTGCTGGGAGGGACTTGAATTTGGCAGGCATAACATGACATACAAAGATTGGGGAGATGGCTTGAAAATCTGTTCACACCAAGGCAGTCCTCCAGGCAGGCAGTGTGGGAAAGGGTTAAATTTAATTTTCACAAAGCGGAAGCCAGAGCAGGCTCTGCCTGTCATGGAAGGAGGGAAAGGGTTTCTAGTAACTTTGGTGGTCCAAGAATTTGAAAAATGGCGCTGAAACAAGACAGGGCCAATGGTGAGTGCTGAGGGCAAGGCCAAAGCGAGGGGGACCAGTAGTGAAAGTGGCCCAAATTTGAAAAGTGGGCCAGGGGTGAAAGCAGGCACTGAGTCTGCCCAGACTGCCGGAATGTAGGGAATGCGGGAGCAGGGAATCAGAGTGGGAACAGCAGAAGTTAGTTAGATATCTCTGATAAGACTATAACCTCTGAAGTACCCAATCAATGGGGAATAGGGGAGGGACCTGCGTGTTAGGTTTAGGTTATAAATATCACTGTTTCTTGTTTGGCAAACCAGCCATTTTATCCAGGTCAAGTGCCGTTTTTTGCAAGATCGTTAATAAAATTCTTTTCTCCTCCACAATCAGTTGAACTTTTCTTTCTAACAGGCAGTACCATATAGTGACTGGGAATCCAGACAGATGGTCAACATAAAGGAAGTATATCAGCAGGTGATATAAGGTCCTAATCTTCAGATTGCGGTTCAGGGATAAGTCTTCAGTAGATATTCAGGGATGTGTACTAGCAAGAATGAGGCAGAGTCCACTCCTTAAGGGACTTGAGTGGGCAGGTTCCCAAGACTCAGACTTGGTCAGTTTATTAAGTCAGCGTTCTTTAGGAAAACAGAACAGACAGGAGATATTAGTAAATAGTATGAGATTTTATAAAATTATCTCACACAACCATGGGGATGCACAAGTCCAAATTCCATAGGGCAGGCGGCAAGCTGTCAAAATTCCATAGGGCAGGCTGAAAGGTCCTCAATGAGTTCCCCAGGAGATACTGGTGGTCTGAAGGAGAGATGGGAATTCTCTCCCTGGATACTGAAATCACGTCTCCTTTTAAGGTCTTCAACTGATTGGATGCTGAAGGCAATCTTCTCAGTTGATTATGGATATAATCAGGCATAGATGCAATCAACTCACTGATGATTAGTGTCTTGGAAATGTCCTTGTATTACAATTAGCCCAGTGCTTGCTTGACCAAACAAGTAGGCACATTACCTGGCCAAATTGACACAATAACCTCACCATAACAGTCAATATCTTAGTCAGCCAAAGGTATGCTGATGCAAAGTACTAGAACTCTGTTGGCTTTAATGAAAGGTAATTATTTGGGTTAGAAGCTTTCAGTCACAAGGCCTTAAAGGGTCCAACTAAATGTACCATAAGGGGCACCTTCTCACCCAAAGTCATTGGCCATGTATTGAAGCAAGATGGCAGGCAATGTCCGCAAAGGTTCAGCCATCCTTCTCAAGGCTCTGTGGCCCTAGCTTCTGATCTCAGCTGTAGGCTGGCATGAGGCTCGTCTCTCTCCCCAGGGCTCACTTCTTTCTGGACTTAGCTGCTCCGTTCTCTTCACAATGTTAGGTATAGACTATTAGGCTTATCTCTCTTCCTGGGGCCTCTGCTGTGTCTAATGAGCTGTCTCTCTCCCTCTGCTGTATCTTTTTCTGTGTGAGTGTCTACCAACCAAGGGCCCTACTGACCTGGATAAATCAAAGCACTAATCTTAATTTATTCAAGTAAACATGACCTTTGAATTTAATATAATCAAAGGGTATCATTCCCAGAGGAACCAATCAGTTTACAAACATAATCAATATCTCTTTTTGGAATTCATAAATAATATCAAACTGCTACAGTCAATTAGGGTCCAATGGGGATATGGGACTCCAGGGAAATATGGAAGCTCAGTTCTCAGATCTGGGGCATAAAGCTGAGGCCAGCTCAGCAACTGAGAGTCGGGCTAGCACTTTTTACATTTCCCTTCTTAAAGTTGAGGATGTCCTACAGACAAGATTATGGGTAAGCCTGCACATTGGGTAAAATTTGGGAGCAAGAGGAAATACCCAGCAGAGAAGAAATGAAGGCTAGGGCCTGTCAAGGAAGCTGAGCTGGTTGCTTTGTAACAAAAAGGTTCCTTAGGTGCTTTGGAAAACTCAACACATATTGTACAAATGGGATTTTTATTGATGGAATCTGGTTTATGGTTACAAGGTTATATTTTGCTGTGCTTGACAGGTTTTTTGCTATTGAGATGTTTATGAAAGAAAGTTTGAATTTGATGCCAGGCATCTACCTGTGCCCTTGAGTGGGCTCCTGACTCACCTCCAAAGAACACTGCCTGGCCCAACATGGCATGCACAGAGGCTATACGAGTCGGAAAAAAAGGTGGGTCAATACAATGACCAGTTCCAGGGTAGCAGATTATTTGGGGTCTGTCTTTTCCATGGGCTTGTAACCGTTCAGTGGCTATGTGAGCATAGAATTCACTCTTCCAGTTACGATCATCCTTGCCAACAATAAACAGGAAGGGGCCCTGAGCCTTTTCTAATGGAATGAGACTTTGGTGCTGGGAGTCCTCCCGCGGGCTGTCCCAAACATCCATACAATCTATAATGCCTGACTCAGTGAGCTTAAATTTACTTGGGTCAGAGCCAAGAGCTGGAATAGTCATATCCTTGTAATGCAGAGGTACTAAAGTGTTGGCCACACAGGCATTGATAAGTACAGTGGCTGTGATACCCTTCAAGAAGGAGGCCATTGAGAGACACAAATCACCTCCTTTGGAGAAGCCAAGAAGCCCAACACTAGGGCCTTTCACCTGAAGAGAGAAAGAGAGAGAGAACAATCCTGGCTTTCATAAATGAAAGATATAAACAATGATTTTATCTTCTCTAAATAGTTTTCTTTTTTTTTTCTTTTTTAAAGATTTCTCTCCTCTCCCCGCCCCCAGTTGTCTACTCTCTGTGTCCATTCGCTGTGCTCTTCTGTGACGGCTTCTATCCTTATCAGCAACACCAGGAATCTGTGTTTCTTTTTGTTGCGTCATCTTGCTGCGTCAGCTCTCCATGTGCAGCACCATTCTTGGGCAGGCTGCACTTTCTTTCACGCTGGGCGGCTCTCCTTATGGGGCACACTCCTTGCACGTGGGGTTCCCCTATGCGGGGAACACCCATGTGGCACAGCACTCCTTGCGCGCATCAGCACTGCGCATGGGCCAGCTCCACACGGGTCAAGGAGGCCCGAGGTTTGAACTGTGGACCTCCCATGTGGTAGGTGGATGCCCGATCCATTGGGCCAAGTCCGCTTCCTTAAATGTCATTTTCTTTCCTTATGCACCAATCCCCAAAGTTCAGGTATGTCTTCTAATAAATCAGTTTCCCAGTATACTGCTAATAAATATTTATGGAACCTGGGCCAGGAGTACATATGAAGGTCTAAATACCCCAAATGAACAAACTGTTAACCTTGATACATTTACTTCCATAACAACTTAGAAGGCCAGGCTCAAATTTAAAATCTAGAAACCCCTTGTAGTCCTGTACTGGAATGGCAATGGGGAGAATCAGTCCTCGGCCTCAACCCCTGGTTTCTAGCCTATCTTCCTTCTCTTCCCATCCCCATCTCCATCATGTACCCTTGAGGGACCTGTCGTATATGCAAGTAGACACCCCAACCTGCACAGGCAAGGCCTGGGAGAATACACACTGATGATCCAGGAAGAAGCATAGGTCCCAGAAGCAGGATCAGAATTATTTCAGGAGAGAATTCTGGGGTCCCAGGTCCCAAAGGCATGGGGGATAGGGATGTGGGTTCCAGGGAGATACATTCCCCTGACACCTGGGAATCCTTTCCCGGTTGGGTAGGGGTGCAGCCAAAGGAAGGCCAGAGTGTGACCATCTAAAACAAAGAGTCCAAGTTAAAAGTCCCTCTTGACCAGATAGAAGAACTGATAGCATACATGTTCTCTTCCTTTTCCAGGGCCATCTGTCCCTATGTAAACCATCCATCATACTTCAAGATCATCTAGGCTTTAGGGGCTCCACTAAAAGACAAGTCCTTGAACTCTAACAGAATTAGAATGTTTGGGTCTCTTTAAGTCTAATATAGCAAAAAGTAGTTATAGTTTTAATTATTGTCTTTCCAAATGTTTTATTTTTTCTATCATATAAGGACTTTCTTTACAAAACCATACTGCCATTATCACACAACAAAATTAATGATTCCTAATATCATCAAAAATACAGTCTCTGTTCCAATGTCACCAACTGCTGACAAATGTTTTTTTTTTTGGAGGTACCAGAGATTGAACTTAGGACCTTATACATGTGGAGTAAGCACTCAAACTACTGAGCTACAACTGCTCTGCTTCATTATTAATCTTATAAATGAGAAAATTGAACTCCAAAGAGAGCAATTCTCTATTCAGTATCATAGGGTCATTTGGAGGTAGATGCAGAACCAGAACTCAAAACTTACAAATTTTTAGTCCAGTGCTCTTTGAATTATGTCAAGAATTACAAAGAGCACTAAGCAATTAAGTCTTAAGGAATTGGAAAGAGACAGGTAGAAATAGAAATAATAACCTAGTAACTTCTGAAGGAGTCTTTGTGCCTGATAGCAGACTTCCAGCGCCACATCTCCTGGTAGTGCTCACAGATCCAGCTCTGTGACCCCTCTACTCCCTCTTCTCTGAATTGAGAAAAGCACCAGAACCCACCTTTGGATGCTGCAGCATGAAGTCCACAGCTTCTTCAAAGTACTCCAGGTGTATATCCTTCAAATATTCAGGAAGGTCTTCAAATCTGAAATAAGCCAAAGCAAGCATGGCAAAACCATGCCCTGCCAGGAGGCTGGCCCTGTATTCACAAAGACCACCGCCACTTCCAGACACATCAATGATTCCCGGGAAGGGCCCTCGGCCTGTAGAGCACAACAAACCATAAGGAGCTTTAGACTCTCAAAAGCATTCTTGGGTTCAGATTTTGCCATTCAGCAAAGAAAAGCTTTTGAAGCCAGGGCAGGTGGGGGGACAGTCAGTGGAAGGAGGACCCTATTTATTTTACTGTTGTTGTTTTTTTTTAAAAAAAAATAACGTGCAGGGGAGAAAGGGGAGGACAAAGTGCCACTTTTTTTTTCCTGAGAACTTTTCACACAAAACAAAAATAATAAATGTAATACAAATTAGAAATAATATATACATATACATTTTCCACCAAATTTTCTTTCTTTTTGTTCTCAAAAGAATATCTACTTGAGAATGATGCTTTGAGTGCTATAAAGATTTCTACATATGCAGTGGATTATAATATACTCCCCACTTCCTCACATCCTCTGCTCCAACCATAAAGAACACTATGCCCTAAATATGCCATGTTCTCTTGGGCCTCTGAATATTGATAGACACTGTCCCGTTTGCCTAGAACACTAGTCTCTGCCTCCTCCCTTCCATTTTGATCTGGCTTCCTCAGCCTTCAAGTCTAAGCTTAAATCTCCCTTCCTACAGGAAGCTTTCCTGGATTCCCACAAGGCTAAGCTGAGTCAGAGGGTTTCTTCCCCCAGTACCTTGTGCTTGTACTTCTCCTATCATACCATAATGTATTATAGGTGCAAGTATAATTGCCTGTTTACTCTATTAGACTTTAAAGTCTAATAAAGGCTGGTGAGGCCCATGCCTGACTTTGTAGTCCTTCACTTAATATATATTTGTTGAAAGATTGAATTCTTCCACATTATTTACAAAACCCTTTGAGGCAGAGAACAATAAACCTTTAATAGAAACCAGAGAAGCAGCTGTGGCTCAATCAGATGAGCTCCTGTCTACCGTATGGGAGGCCTGGGTTTACGTCCCAGCGCCTCCTTGTGAAGGCAGGCTCGCCTGCAGGCCGTGGAGCACTGCCTGGCCTGCAGAGGCCATGGAGTGCCAACTCAGCAAGATGACCCAACAAAGAAGGGAGACAAGTGAGAACAGAGAAAGAGCGTGCAGCGAATGGACACAGAGAGCAGACAGCAAGCAAGCCACAAGGGGGGAGGGGAAATAAAATAAATAAATACATACACAGAAGAACATGCAAAAAAAGCCACAAAGGTGGGGGATAAAAAAAAAAAAGAAACCATAGTAGACTCAGAAATCTTTAACACAAGACTGACTTGACTAGGAATATCAGATACCATGACAGGTGGTGAGAGGTTTTTTTGCTGTTGTTGCTGTTTTGTTTCATTTTTATTAAAGAAGTTGTGAGTTTAAAAAACAAGTGGGGGAAGCAGATGTGGCTTAAGTAATTGGGCCCCCATCTACCATATGGGAGGTCCTGGTTTGGTTCCCAGGTGGTGAGCTGGCCCATGGGGCAAGCTGGCCCACGTGAAGTGCCAATGCAACAAGATGACGCAAGAAAAAAGAGACACAGAGGAAAAGACAATGAGAGACACAACAAACCAAGGAGCTGAGGTGGCTCAAGCGATGGAGTGCCTCTCTCCCACGTCGGAAGGGCCCAGGATTGGTTCCTGGTGCCTCCTAAAGAGAAGACGAGAAGAGAAGACAAGCAGACAGAGAAAAAAAGCACAGCAAATGGACACAGAGAGCAGAGAGTGGGTGTAAGTGGCAAGGGCGGGGATAAATAAGTAAAATAAATCTTTAAAAACAATAACGATCGGGGAGCGGATGTAGCTCAAGTGGTTGAGTGCCTGCTTCCCACGTACAAGGTCCTGGTTCAATCCCTGGTACCTCCTAAAAACAAAAAACAAAAACAAACAAAAGAAATGAAAACCACCACCACAACAAAAAACAGTCGTACGTACCATACAGGATTCCCATATATTGCCCTACCACCAATACCTTGCATTGTTGTGGGACATTTGTTACAAATAATGAAAGAACATTGTCAAAATATTACTGCTAACTATAGTTCATATCTTACATTTGGTGTATTTTCTTGTTTGTTTTTTAATGATTTTTATTAAATCAATCAGTATGATTTATTGAGCTATATTCCTGGCATTGTGCAAGCCTCTAGGGCAGGGGTTCTTAAACTTTTTTGTTCCATGGAACCCCTTTTAAGTCAGGTGAAAATTACGGACCCTTTACTAAGTCCACACTATAGTGTATAATTTAATAAATATATCACACTGCACTAACATGTCCCTCCAAGAATGTCAAGCTCACAGACCCCTTGTGTAAGATCAAATTCCTGCCACAGGAATTCACAATTTAGTGAAGCAGTCACTAGTTAAAAATTGTGAATTGTTGAAGAGTTGTAAGAATAAGGTATGTGTGTATGCACGCATGCATGCAGGGGAAGGGAACTGGGGTAAAATATGGGGAATTAATGTTTAGTGGGTAGGTTTGGTTTGTAAAAGTTTTGGATGGTGGTGATATAACCAAGAGTTAAAATGTTAACAAATGATTATAGTTACTGAATCATATAAATGCATTTTTTTTTTACTTTCTACTATATTATAGAAGAGCCAAAAGTAAATAGCTGAAATTACTGAAACTCACTGAACTATAACCTAGATGCCATGATCTTTGACAATGATTGTATAATATATAATGTTTAACTTGTGACAGGTCCTGCTTGTACCCCCTTAATCCAGTTTTACAACTTGGGAGTCTTGAGATCACAAAGACCGACCCTTAACGTTTATTAATGAAGGAACTTGAGTCAGCTCAGAAGTAACCCTCCCTAAGCTATTTTACTGAGCAGAGCTAGATCTAATAAAATTGACACACCTGATATGTGCAGTAGCTTAAACCTTAACCTATAAGTAACCTATACCTCATTATAAGCTAAAAATCATGCCATCATCATGTTAAGGCCGCCATTTTTTAACATATATTCTGACTAGGTATGAAATCAATCTGCTCATGCTCAATAATTAGATCATCTCTAATTTAGTCATCTCAAGCCACTATACACATTATCTTAAAACCTACCTATCTTTTGATACTCTAAAGCTTTCAGAATTATTGCTGTTTGGGGAGACAGATTTTAGACCCATAGGTAATAAACTAGTTTTCCTTTGAAACCCTCTTGACTCAGGAAGTGGTCATTTGAGTGGATGGTGCAGAGAAACCTTGCTTTGATCGGAGTATTGGTGTTGATAACACAACTGTAGCAGTTTGATATTGTTATGCATTCCAAAAATAGATATTGGATTATGTTTGTAAACTGGCCTGTACCTGGGTGTGATTAAATTATGATTAGGGTTTTGACTGGGCCATGTCATTAGGGTGTTGAGTCCCCACCACTTGGTGGGCAGGGACTCACAGATAAAAGCAGAATTAGGAGGTTTTTGATGTTGGAGTTTGATGCTGAAGTCTTAAGCTGGAGCCCTGGGAAGTAAGGTCACAGAGGAAAGAGAAACAAGCCCTGGGAAGAGAGGAATGCTGAGTCCAGAGAGAAGCAAGACTCAGGAAGAGAGGAACCCAGGAAGTCTAAACCCTCACAGACATCGGCAGTTCTCTTGTTCAACATGTGAAAATAGACTTGGGTGAGGGAAGTATAACTATGCTTTATGGTCTGGTATCTGTAAGCTCCTAGCCCAAATAAATACCCTTTATGAAAAACAACTGATTTCTGGTATTTTGGATCAGCACCCCCTTTGGCTGACTAATACAACAACATGGTGAATGTAATTAACACCACTGAATTGTATACTTGAAAGTAGATAAAATGGGAAGTGCTATATTATATATGTTACCGCAAACTTCCAAAATAATAAACGGGTCTTTGTTTTTGAAGGATAATTACAGAATTCCATTTAGGGATATTGTGAGCTTTGGCGGTGCCAGCACTTCTAGATAAAAAGGGTTTAAGTCAGGAATTTGGTTGGAAGAGGTGGGCAAGGGGTCCTGTTTCCAGGTTGCTATAACCTCGGAAGCATTTTGTTTTCTCTTAGACCAGGGTTTCTCGGCCTTGGCACTACAGACACTCGGGGCAGGATAATTCTTTATTGTTGGGTGCTGTCCTGTGCACAGCAAGATGTTTAACAGCATCCCTGTTCTCCACCCACTGGATACCAAGAGGATACCCCGTCCCAGTTGTAACAACCCATAATACCTCCGTGCATTGCCAAATGGCTCCTGAAAGGGGAAGAGGCAAAATTATACCAGTTTGAGGACCAATCACTTAGACAAGTTTCCCATGAAGTGAGGGGACAGTCAGGGAGGGTTTTGTTTGTTTGTTTGTTTGTTTAATGCTTATGGGTCATTATCTGTGGGTTTTAGTCTCCTTGGAAGTTTGGTGTCAAAGAAGGCTGAAAGGGAAGTGAACTTGGCCTAACGGATATGGCATCTGCCTACCACATGGAAGGTCCGCCGTTCAAACGCCAGGCCTCCTTGACTCGTGTGGAGTTGGCCCATGAGCAGTGCTGATGTGCACAAGGAGTGCACTGCCACTCAGGGGTGTCCCCCGAGTAGGGGAGCCCCACGTGCAAGGAGTGTGCCCTGTAAGGTAAGGCGCCCAGCACGAAAGAAAGTGCAGCCTGCCCAAGAACATCAGGGCACACACGGAGCTCAGACTCAAGATGATGCAATGAAGGGAAACACAGATTCCTGGTGCTGCTGCTAGGGATGGGATGAGTCACAGAAGAACACAGTGAATGGACACAGAGAGCAGACAACTGGGGGGGGGGGGGCGGGGAGAGAAATAAAAAAATAAAAATAAATGGGAAAAAAAAAAGAGACACAGATTCCTGGTGCCACTGACAAGAATAGAAGTGGACACAGAAGAACACACAGCAAATGGACACAGAGAGAAGACAATGGGGCGGGGGCGCGTGAAAGGGGAGAGAAATAAAAATAAATCTTAAAAAAAAAAAGGCTAAAAAATCCCTTTCAGATCGGAAGAACCCATTGCCTAAAGTGAGACTTGAAACACAGCCGTGGACTTGGCACTTAGCCCAATAAATACTTGCTGAACGCACACTTTAGCATACAACTAGAGGAGGGACACTGCCTCTAGAAAGTGCCAAGAAACTTAGGAAAAGCTGCTTCTACCCAGAACCCGTGGATCTGGGCCACAGGGACCAGCTGCTTCTACCCAGAACCCGTGGATCTGGACCACAGGATCTGGACCTGTGGAACCACAGGGTAATCCCACAGCCACGTGAGTTCCCGGGTCAGGCAACGGGCCGCCTGGGCTCACCAGACTCGACTACGCTCTCTGGAGCAGCCCGCTGGACCGATTGCTCACCCCTCGGCAGGAAGAGCGTGGCGCGCACCCGGCGCCTGCGCACCGGCTCCCTCCGCACCCCGGGCGGCAGGAAGTCGCGCTCGTGCACCGTCCGGCACAGCAGCCGCTGGGGCTCAGGGTCGTGGCCGTCCAGCACTTCCAGCTCCACGGCGAAAGGCGTCTGCACATCCCGCTTCATCAGCTGCAGGAAGGGCTTCTCGGGCTCCAGGGCCCAGAAGAGCCCCATGGGCTCGAGCCCCGAGAAGCTGCCGCCCAGCGCGGGTGCGCGCGTCAGGTCCAGCTCGCCGGAGCCGTCCGCGAGGTAGCGCGCGTGGGCTCGGAAGAGCTCGCCCTTCTCGTCGCGCAGGGACGCGCGCAGCGTGACGGGCTGCCCCGGGGCCAGTCCGCGCACCGTGATCCGCACCGACTCGTCCCAGCGACTGCGGCCCGCGGGCTCCAGCGTCACCGAAGTTGCCATCCCGGCTCTGGCCTAAAAGAGGCGGGCTGAGCGGCGGAATGCAGAATCAGGCCTGGTGCCTTTCACCTTCCTGGGAAGCAGTCGTGGGTGGAGCCTTTCGCACCACGCAAACCGATGGGGCTTTAGGACATTCTCTAAACCGCTGGGTGAAGCCTGCTAGAGTTTGTGCAAATCCAGTAATTGGAATGAAGGAAAGTGTTAATTATTACCAATCCTACAATCCAGTGTGGTAAATGTCAAAACAGGTACAAAGTCTGAGAGCTAAAGGATTGGGAGAAATGCTGGCTGCTCCACGAATCTGGAGTTTAAAAGGGCTTCTCAGGTGATCAGATTACAGGAAGAGCGTGGCTTGTACAGGCTTCCTCCCTCTGCACCTGGGCGGCAGAGAAACCTGGCCTTAATTACTCTCTTACCACCCCAATCTCTTGCTTACCAAGCAGTATTTCCTACTAATAATGGTTCCTAAGACACTTCAAGAGCAAGTTAATGTGTGTCGGGTTAAGACCTACCTCGGTTCCAGTCTGACGGTACTGTTTAATAGGTAGATGATCTTTAGCAAGATACATGATTAAACCTCTGAATCCAGTTTCTTTATCTGTAAAAGCCTATTGTGAGGTCTAAATGAGCTAACATGTAAAAACACTGCAATCATTACCTTTCCCCCAAGGTGGGACATGATGAGCCTCCCTGGTGCGGAGGGATTACTACCAATCACTAACTGGAGAAGTAACTAGAAAGAGACCTCGAATAAAAGGGTCAGCAGAATATCTTAGCCTACATGTTGGATCAAGTGTGAAAAACTGCTCTTCGACCTTGAATAAAAGGGGGAAATGGCAAAGACAACTGAGTTGATACGGCTAAGAGTCTTCCAAAAAGAGACCGGAGGCCATCAGAGGGGTCGCGCTTATGCACACCTCAACAGGACCCCAGAAAAAGCCAAAGTAGATACAACCCTAGATACCGGTTCTCCTGAAAGCTATGGAGATCCACAGGGTATATAGTCATGGCAGATGGATTTGGAGCTCTGTGCCATGTCAGAGGGCCCTACTGTGGAATTTGTGCTCCTGAGTGTGAATGGAACTAGGCTCAGATGTGACTTTTCTACACATACCTCTTCTGTCACTTTAACTGAACCTGTGGTTGGTGCTAGGGATGGTCCATACTCAGGAGACTTGAATCTCTGGGCTGCCCATGTACCAGCTGGGCCCTGAGCCTCAGCAGAGTGGCCATTCCTACTCTCTGGTTCGTTGGTCTTACCCAGGTCAGCTAACAAGGAGGTGAAGATGGTCAACCACCACACCGGGGAATCAAGAGGGGCTACAGCTGAAAGCAGAGGAATTGCATTCATCATCCATGTGGAATCTAAGCCCCCTCTTGATCTAGACGTGGAGAGGACATCATCATCCCAGGGTCCACAGAATGGAGAAATAAAATATGGACTAGAGTGGACTTACTGATATCCTACTATAAAACTACTGTGATGAGTAATAGAAGAAATTTTAGCATGGAGGTGGAGAAAGTGGCCACAGTAGTTGCTGAGGGCAGGGAGAGAGTAGAAGAGATGTGATGTGGGGGCAGTTTTGGGATTTTGAGTTGTTCTTAATGATATTGCAGGGTCAGATGCTGGACTTTATATATCCTGCCATAACCCACTGAATGTACTGGGGGAGAGTGTGAACTACAGGGTAAACTATTATCTGTGTAGTGCAGCAGTGCCCCAAAATGTGTTCACCGAGTGCGGAGTGTGCCGCAATGATGAGGGAGGTTGTTGGTGTGGGAGGTATACAAGAACCTCTTATATTTTTTAGTGTAACTTTTTTTTGTGATGTATGTATCTTCAAAAAACTACAATTTATAAAAATGATGTGGTGGGGGGTGGGGAGCAGGTTATATGGGAACCTCTTATATTTTTTGTTTTTTTGTGTTTTAATGTAACATTCCTTGTGATCTATTAACTTTAATTGAAAAAGAAAAAAGCCAGTAAAGGAAAAAAAAGAAAGACGTTCATGAAAGGTGGCTGTTTTTTAAAATGTATGTTGTAAAAAATATGTATAATGTGATCTCATTTTTGTTTTGTTTTGTTTTTAATTTTTTTGGAGGTACTGGGGATTGAACCTGTGCCCTTATACATGGGAAGCAGGCACTCAACCACTGAACTACACCCAGTCCTGTGGTTTTTTGACTGAAAAATATTTATGCTTTTATGTGCATAAAGAGTTCTAGAATGATACAGAAACTCCTGAGTGGGACTGGGAAGTGGAGAAATGACTTTTCTAGGGATGCCTTCTTCTACTGTTTACATTTTTATTATAAGCATAAGTTTTATAATTTTTTTAATATAGAAAAGAATCACTCATTTAAAAAAAAAAACAAAAACATAAACCACTGCAATGATATACCTATAGTAAGTAATCAGTAAAAGAGTTATCTACTGGATAGCCAAATGCAAGAGAATAAGGTTGGACCCTTACCTCTCACCATATTCAGAAATTAATTCCAAATTTAAAGATCTAAATTTAAGAGCTAAAACTATAAAACTCAGAACAAAATAAACTGGAAAATCTTTTTTATTTTTAAAGATGTATTTTTTTTAAATTTATTTCTCTCCCCTTCCCCCCCCCCCCCCCGCCCAGTTGTCTGCTGTCTGTGTCCATTCGCTGTGTGTTCTGTGTCCGCTTGGGTTCTTGTCAGTGGCACTGGGAATCTGTGTCTCTTTTTGTTGTGTCATCTTGCTGTGTCAGCTCTCTGTGTGTGTGGCAGCACTCCTGGGCAGGTGGCGCTTTTTTTAGTGTTGGACAGTTCTCCTTGCAGGCGGCACTCCTTGTGTGTGGGGCTCCCCTATGCAGGGGACACCCCTGCATGGCACAGCACTCCTTGCATGCATCAGCACTGCGCATGGGCCAGCTCATCACACAGGTCAGGAGGCCCTGGGTTTGAA
The DNA here is from genome assembly GCF_030445035.2 of Dasypus novemcinctus. Taxonomy (NCBI): domain Eukaryota; kingdom Metazoa; phylum Chordata; class Mammalia; order Cingulata; family Dasypodidae; genus Dasypus; species Dasypus novemcinctus. Next base: position 35,169,068 of record NC_080675.1, read on the forward strand.
CCCTGGACCTCCCATGTTGAGGGACGAAACGGGGGTCCCTGTTATGGGACGAGCGGGGTCCCTGTTGCAGGACGAGTGGGGTCCCGTTGTGGGACGAGAGGGGTCCCTGGCATGGGGAAGAAAGCCTCGTACAGCCGCTGAGGCTTCCCTCGGGGGCTCCGAAGGCGTGGAGGGCGCACGGCCCAGGAAGGAGTCGCGGAGACAGGCTGATGGCACAAGTCTGGTTTATTGTGGAAGGGGATGCAGATTTATAGGATTGGGGAGTGGTGTGGCGGGTTCTGATTGGCTAGGGCAAATGCTGTTTCCATATAAGGCAATGTTCTGGCATTGGGCTAGTGATTGGCCAGTAGAGTATGTGCTAACTCTTGATAGGCTGACACTGTTACTAAACTGATAGGTGGTTGTAAGCTGTTGCTGGGCAAACAGCGTACTAAGAGATTAGGTTTAAGGGAGGGGGGAGGGGAAGTGAGAGCTGGGCTAGGCCGAAGATAGGAAGGGGGAGGGTGGTGCCGGCTAGCCATTAGCAGCAAAGGCCTAGTCAGGCGTGGTCACCTTGTCTAGGCCCAGTGGGCAGAGGCGGTGTCACTTCTTGCCGCACTGTTTGCCACTGAGGCAAGCCAGGTGCCCCTCCTCCCACACCATGTGACAGGCGGATGTTCCATCCGTTGAGCCAAATCTGCTTCCCTAAACTGGAAAATCTTGATGAACTTGGATTTGGCAGTGACACCAAAAGCAGGAGCAACAAATGAAAAAGAAATAAGATTTCTTCAAAATTAAGAAAAAAAAATTGTGCAAAGGACATTACTAAGAAAGTGAAATGACAGCCCACAGACTGGGAAAAAATATTTACAAGTCATATCTTTGCTAAGGGCTTAATATCCAGAACATTTAAAGAATTCATACACCTCAACAACAAAGACAACCCAGTTTAAAGAATGGGCAAAGGATCTGAATCGACATTTCTCCAAGGAAGATATACAAATGGCCATTAAACACAAGCAAAGATGCTTAGCAGCATTAGCCATTAGGGAAATGCAAATCAAAACTACAGTGAGATACCACTTCACATCAACTGGGATGGCCATTATAAAACAGTGGAAAATAGCCAGTGTTGGCAAGGATGTGAAAAAATTAAAACTTTGGTACACTGCAGGTGAGAATATAAAATGATGGTGCAGTCACTGTGGAAAAGTTTGGCAGTTCCTTAGAAATCATCAGTAAGTTGATTACATGTAAACATGTACTATGATAGGACCCAGCAATTCCACTCATAGGCATATATCCCAAAGAACTGAAAACAGGGACTCAGATTGTACGCCAATGTTCATAGCAGCATTATTCACAGCAGCCAATGGTTGGAAGCAACTCAAGTGTCCACCAACAGATGAATGGAAATACAAAATGCGGTATATCCATACAATGAAATATTATCCAGCCATAAAAAGCAATGAAGTTCTGATATATACTATAGAAAACAAGCCTTGAAAACATTATGCTAAGTGAAATAAGCCAGGCCCAAAAGGACAACTATTGTATGGTTCCACTTACATGAAATATCTGGAATAGGCAAATCTATAGAGACAGAAAGTAGATCAGAGTTTACCAGAGGTTGGACGGAGGGAAGAATGGGGAATTATTTATGGGTACAGAGTTTCTGTTTAGGGTGATGAAAATTACGGAAATAGATTGTGGTGATGGTTGTACAACATTAGGAATTTAATTAATGCCGCTGAATTGTACACATAAAAATGGTTAAAGAGGTAAATTTTATGTTAATACATTTTTTATGACCAAAAAAAAAATAGACTGAGGCAAGGCCAGAAAAGAAGAACTGGAAGAATAGGATGAGGATAAAATATTTTTAAATGTAGTTTTTGGCTGTGTTTTACTATGTATCTGTGTATTAACTTGTTTTATCAACTTTATAAAGTTTTATGCTGTACGGTATACAAGTAAAATTTATATATATAAATAAAGTTTTCTTCCCCTGTAAACTAACAATTCTAGTCACTGGCCTTGTCAATATTAGGCTGTATAAGAGTTCTGACAGGAAATACTGGCTTACTCAAACTGGTAATTTAAGAAGAGTTTAATGAAGTGACTACTTGCAAATACATCGACAAGGTTTAATAAAGTCAACAAGAGTTGGTGCAGAACCCTGGGCCTGGAAAGACGTTACTATCCTAGACCTGAAGGGTCAAGGAGCAGAGGCAGTTACCATAACTTAGTTGCAGTATGGAGAGAACAGCCTGGCAAGAGCTGGAGTCTTCATAGTGGGAGGCAGGCAGCCTACCATAACCTGGCAGGAAGGAGGAACATAAACAGCTTGTCCTCAATTTCCTTTTGCTGCAAATGCCTTGGGAATACCTCTTTTTGGCTGAAACCAACCTTATGGGCCTGGAGTCTATACAGCTCAACATCCTTGAGCACAGAGCAGGATGCAGGAGGGTGAAGCATGTGGAGAATGCCCAGCAAATGAAAAACAACTTTGTTTTAGAGGTGGGAGACTCAAGCCCATGGTAGTTTGGTGCTCTTCCTGGAGCCACAGAGGATTAAACAAGCACAATAGGTTTGAGCTCACAGTTTCTCAAACCTTAGTGAGCCTGCCAGTCACCTAGGAGTCAAAAGATATCAGGCTATGGGAAGTGGTTGTGGCTCAACTGATAGAGCATCCGCCCACCATATGGGAGGTCCAGGGTGTGGTACCCAGGGCCTCCTGACCCATGTGGTGAGCTGGCCCACATGCAGTGCTGTCACCCATAAGGAGTGCCGTGCCACGCAGGGTTGTCCCCCACGTAGGGGTGCCCCATGCGCAAGGAGCACACCCTACAAGGAAAGCCACCCCATGTGAAAAAAAGCACAGCTTACTCAGGAGTGGCACTGCACACACGGAGAGCTGACGCAGCAAGATGGCACAACAACAAAAAAGTGGCACAGTTTCCTGGTGCTGCATGACAAGAATGTAAGCAAACACAGAAGAACACACAGCAAATGGACACAGAGAGTAGACAATGAGGGGGAAGGGGACAGAAACAAATAAAATAAATCTTAAAAAAAAAAAAGATATCAGTCTAGACCCCGGGTCTCAGAGTTCTGTGAGTGTGATGGTTAAGTTCATGGTCAGGTCATGGTGTCCATTTTTTGGTCAAACAAGCACTGGCCTGATTATTACTGTTAGAGGTTCCCTCTCTCTAGGTTTGTAATAATTAACAAGCTGTGACTCAGTTCCCCTGACATCCATTGAGGAAAAAAAAGCCCCCCCTCATAGTCTATGTGTCTGAAATCACGACACTTCCTCAAAGGTTGAACAAAGAAACCACATGGAAATGGGAGTAAAGGGAGATATAGACCTTCATTCCCTGCAAAGCAAAACAACACCTGTTCCTTCAGCATTCCAAGACAACATAACTGCCTAACCCACTGCCCTCTAGCCATACAAGGGAAAGTTTTTCACCTCTAGAGCTTCCTTTGGGCCCCTGCACCTCACTCAGACCCTCAACCCCCTCCTTTCATCTCCCTGCCTAGGAATGTACTATATAAATTCAAATCCCCCCTTTCCAGAAGTGGGCTAAAGTCTCTCTTCAGACCCCTGCCATGCTGGCAGGGAAGCTGAAGTCTATTCTTCAGATCCCCTCCATTGAGAGAGCTTCCCAATGAACTTTCTGCCTGCAATCAGTCTCTGTGTCCCAGTGAGCCCCACCCCCCCCTCCTTTTCTTCAACAATTACTGTGAGGATATTTCATGGATTTAAATCATCAGGAAATAGATTGCGTCTATGGCTGATTACATCTACAATCAACTGAGGAGATTGCCTTCAACAATGAGAGACGTCTCATCCAATCAATTAAAGGCTTTAAAAGGAGAAGTGATGATTTCAGCAATCAGAAGGGAAAATTTCCCTCTCTACTTCAGCCAGCCAGCTCCTCCTGGGGAATTCATCGAAAACCCTCATCAGAGTCCCCAGCTTGTGGCCTGCTCTATGGAATTTGGACTTGCCCATTCCCACAGTCACAGGAGCCAATATTTTAAAAGATATTTTTTAAAAATCTCATATTTGCATTATCTATATCTATATCTGTATCTATAGATATATATATATGTCCTACTGATTCTGTTTCCCTAGAGAATTCTGGCTAATAGAGTGAGCCCCCTTTCCACCTCCTGAAGTAACCGCTGCAGTTTAAATTGTTACAAGTTGTCCCATTTAGGGACACTGAAATTATAAAGAATTTACCTGGGCTGCTGCAGCAATCAGCAATCTAATTGCAATCTGCACTCAAGGAAGCAGGAAGGTGATTCTCCCTTTCCCCCTTCTGAACTCTGCTTAATGTAGGGTAGAATTTCTCTGGTTACTCCAGATAATGACATTCCTAGAAAGATTTCTCTCTGAGTGGACCCCTGAACTTTTCCATGTTTAATAGCCCATTGCCTTTTAGTTACAAATACAATAGGGAAAGACTGAGCTTCAGAAACAATTGCTTCAGTATCTCATCAATATAATAAGTAATTTTACTTTTTGATTTAGATTTAGGACACCTGTTTAAATTCCATCTTGATATTGTTGAAAGAAAAATCAGAGTCAAGTTTGCAGATTACGACATCTTATTCTGGGACACCAAAGTCTTGCTACAGCAATGAAGACAGATCACTTGCAAAAATGTCAGTAGCTTCAGGCTTCTAAGGACATCAAGCAATTTTCATGGACATAAAAGGAAGTTGGCTTGACTCCTATTGATCGGATGAGGGTTTGTTCAACCTGATGGGGTGGGTTTAGCACAAATGGGCTTTATTTTATACTAGGTCAAATGTAATACATGAGGGGCTTGACTGGCTATCTGGGTGGGCTACCTGGGTGGTGACTTCAAATTTCAAAAGACCTTTGAAGATGTTATTAGTTAAGGTATAGCCAAACTGAATGAAGTCTTTGTAAGCAAAAGAAGTCACCCGGAGTAGCTAGAAGATGGATGACAACAGAACCCAGAAGAAAAAGAAGACACCGTCATGTTCATTGTCATGTGACAGAAAAGTCAAAGAACCCCAAAGATTGCCAGCCAGCCAGAAGATTCCAAACCAGAGAGAAAGCAAGCCTCCTAACCTTTGAAACCATGAGGCAATAAATTCCTGTTGTTAAATCAATCCATTATGTGGTCTTTGTTTTAGCAGCTGGGAAACTAAAACAATGTCTAAAATGTATTGGGATTGAAAATAATGAATTAGTAAAATTATTAAAATGATATCAGTGTGTGATTTAGAAAGATCTTCCTATAGAGAAACGATGTTAGTCAATGCACTAGCTACAGTTAACAAAAATTCATTTAATTTTCTGTAATCCTCAGTTAACATTTGCAATCCATCTACTTTTCCAATAAGCTAATCAAAAGTTAAAGGGGAAAAGGGTGGGAGTAGGGACAGATTCCCATTTACATCAGTATCATAGGTGGGATTTCATTCATGTCCCTGGGCCTGATAATACTTCATATTTATAGTTCAGTGGGACAAGAGAAATGCATGTTTCCATTTGGTTCGTGTAATTTTTAGTGCCCAGTACCCATATGAGTAGGACTTTTACCTAAGATAGCAATAAATTAATTTTCAATAATACTCCCATAGTTAAAAGTATCATATCAGTGCTAATTTCATGATTTTGATAATTGCATTTTGATGATGTAAGATGTTAATATTAGGGAGGGTAAATGATAGGTATATGGTAACTCTATTACTGTTGCGGTGTTTTTGGAAGTTTAAAATTATTTCAGTATAAAAAGGGAAAGATAAAAAAGGAACAATATCAGGGATATGTGAAACTGTTGTGGAATTTAAGAGAAGTTCAATTAATTGAGTATAGAGAGGCCAGTACTCAGGAATGATTTTGAGAAGGAAAAAATGGTTTATTGACGGCCGGCCGGACTCGGGAGCTTTCACTTTGAATCCCGAGCCCCGAACAAGATATTCAAACGTCTTTTATACAGAGAGGAAAGGCCAAATGGTCCCTTTGTTTCAGTTCTCAATAGGCTTCAATTAGCATATATCTCTTCCACATCTTAGGTAAGCTTTTAGCAAGGACTCCAGACATGCTAGATAAGCCTTGGTTTTTGCATGTCCCCTAAATACTTAAAGTTTACAGCTCTTGCATTGTTAAACATTTCCTGGGACTGGAGCCTGTTTGCCATTTTCCCTAAGGGCAGGACTGCAGCCTCTTATCTTTCCACACTCACAAGTCAAACAGCTTAGTTATTTCTGAAGAGACACAAGTCAAACAGCTTAGTTATTTCTGAAGAGACAAAGAGCCTTCCACCCATAGCCCACATCATTCCCCCCTTTCTGCCAAAGATTAACTTGCTAAGCTTTGGCATAATTATTGTTGGAGCTATGAGGTGGATGGCTGTTTGTTGTTTTGATTGATTATTTATCAGTCTTTAGTACAGCATCCAGGACTGTTTTTAGAAGTTTAGAGCTTTTCATTCTGGACAGCAGAATCTTGGGCAGGGGCCTCCTGCAGTTATTCTGCTGCCACTGGCACTCACGTGGATTTCCAGTCAGGTTCCAGATCCATCTATTACTTTTATTTTACTCTTAAAGAGTTTACACCTTTAATTTAAAAGGGGTGCTGAAGGGAGACGATCTCTTTTCTGTAACTGCTTCCTGCTGGCCATGGGCTGTAGTCATTGCCTAATAAGGTGTAAAAACTCTTTAATTTATTCTAACTGGAGGAAGATGGATCTGGCATTCTGTACGAAGTTGGATGAAGTTTTCATATGGTTAATAAGATGTTCACTCTGAAAGAAACAAACTTAATTAAAAATTTGGAATACCCGTTTTTAAAAGAGGACACACTGGATTACAGAGATAGACAAGATTAGATGCCTATAAAGATGGCATTCCTTAAAAGCTGGTGGGAACAGCATATATATTCTTTTTTAAGTTATCCATCTTTAGAGAGAAATTGCAACAGACACTTAGCTTTGTCTGAAGACACATTCCAAGCTGTTCAATGATTGACACTCATTCGCTCTGTCAGATGCTCCTGGTGAACTGGCACTCCTTGGGCAACTGGCTTCACTCAGGATTAGAACACTAATTTGGAAATACTCTTAGTTTTCACCTGTGGGAGTGATCAGAACTACAGAATAAAGATTTTTACACCTTGGTTTTCATTGTACAATTTCTAGCAATTTTGACTTGTTCAATAGGTGACTCACCATCAGCAAGCAAGCCTCACTTTTGCTACACAGCAGAGTACAGCAGAATATAGAAGTTGACTGAGACTGGCTGAGACTGCCACCTTATTCTATAGACATGTTATTAACTGTTTAGAAAATGATTTTACCAGGAATTTAACATGTCTAATATACTTCTGCACTTGATCCAAAATAGAAAAGATAACATTACAATTATTAGGCATATATTTAGTACAGGATAAAAGTGCAGCACTTAATATTAACTAATGTATTACTTAATGCATAAGGATTCAGAGTTGCCATTATTAGTTTTGAGTTTCAGGTTTGTAATACTTCACATGTTATCTCTCCATGAGAGCAGGCCATAATGCCAATTGTGTTTAAGTTTTACTTACAGTCTCCTGGTATCATGGCTCCACTTAGCATGTTCTTCAACGCAGTGAGCAAGTTGCAGCATCCTTCCAGTATTCCAGAGATTTTCCAGTATTCTACTAGCCTGGTGCATAGTGCTCTCTGGCACCATGGAACAGTGCCAGTCTGGAGGCGATATCCATTGTACACTTGGCTGTACCGAGTCATTATTGGCTGCAGGAGCTTGAAACTGCAATATAGTTTCCATCAACTTCAGGAGCAGAACCAGAGACTGATATAGCACATATTTTTAATTGAGGGGTCAGCGACCAGCCTAGCCAATAACTCACATGGAGAGGCCACCTGTAATGTATACAAGGCCTGGTTCGAATGCACAAGAGTTTGACAATGTTAAAGTTTATTCCTTGTTTTATATATATTTTAAACAACTTAATGCAATACATATATCAAATGACTATTTACTTACACAATTTTACTATGAAGATAACAGTAGGTACTTTACTTTAGTAATAGAGGAAAAATACTTTTCATTGTTAGAATGAAAACAGAATATTTCCAATAGAATCAAGACAACTTTTTATTACCATTTACTTAAATGTGTATTTTGCAGTGGCCTTCAGACAGGTTTATTATCATGAAGTTATTTCTGCTACCAATACCAATCTAAGTTTCTTTAGTTAACAATGATTTCTACAACTAGAATTATTTAAACATTTTCAGTTTGGAAGATGTTTTACAAACTCTTTATAATTGACTATAACCGCATTGACTAGACACCTCATGTTTAAATAAACTTACTAAATTACAATTACCAATGAAAGAAATTTACTCTTTATTTAAGAGAGCATATCTACAATCTTTTTCCTTTAGCCTAATTTCACCAATGTGAACTTACAAATTTCATTACTCTAAAGATTTTGTACATATAATGTTAATTTAGTTTATAAATTAACTATGGGAGATTACACTCAAGTTAAATAAAATTGAAACCATAATAGTTTATGCAAGGAATGTTCTCTTTTTCCCTTACAGGAAGCTAAAAACTTCTTTAAGTTATCAAAATTATTAAATTAAAAGCATACTGACTACCAGGTTTTAAAACACATGCATACTGACTACCAGGTTTTAAAACACATTACACAATTACTTAATTTTTTTAAAATCATAACCCAGGAAAGATCTCTCCATAGTTTTTATGGACTTTCCTTTACTTACTGAAATTTGTTAATAGAGCCACTAATTACCTTTATTTCATTGGAAAGAAATCTTCTGGAAGAATTAAGGCTCACCAGATTGTGGAGAAGAAAATAATTTATTCTCAATCTTGCAAGAAGGGGTGCAGAGCCAGATATGGCTGGTGCCACGAACAAAGAAAAATGACACAATTTATACCCCTAAGCCTAGCATGCAAGCTCTTCCTGTTTTTCCATAGATTGGATACTTCAGAAGTTACAGCTTATCTGAGATTTAACTTTCCCACGCAAAAGTTTGATTTAACTGCTTCTTCTATCACATTCCAACCATTTTAGTTTTTACCTGCTCCCCCCTTTTTCAAATAAGGAATAGAATTTAGTGCTGAAATGGCACCGACTTAGTTAGCTCCTTCTTGGGCATCCTTCCACTGCCCATAGGACTGGCCTAAACTGGTCTCCACTGCTGTCCAACCCGGGAGTGGGAGACTGAGGCAGCAGGCCGCCAGGTTACATCAACATTTTTCTTATGTGAAAATTAACCTAATCTTTGTGTGTTTTGTTTTTTTTTTTTTTTTTTTTTTTGCAATTTATGGCTGACAAAGGTTTAAACTGGGAAATTACCAGGCAAACTGATTCTCAATTCCCTAGCCTAGTAAGATAGGTTTAATCTGCCACACCTAGTCTTGCCTTAAAAGCTCTTGCAAAGAGGAGGCCCTTTCCCAATTGTTTCCATAATCAGATTTCTATGACTTTTTCATCCTGCTTAGTTCAATTTGGGCTTTAAGAATATTTATAAATATAACTGCATATTTAATTTTTAACAATTTGAATAGACCTCTTTTAAGAATTTTTATTTGTTAATTTGATATTATCCTGATGTATGAAGACATACATTGAGCTTTTTTTTAAAAATGGGCAGACACAAAGAGTTAGACACAAACACAACTCATTGATATTACTTGTAATTTGCATTATTTTATATACTGTTTAACTTAATTAATTAGGGGTCCAGAAATACATATTACTTATATAACTGCATATTTAACCTCAACAATTTGAGCAAATAGGCAGACATGAATAGTTTGACACAACAACATGACTTTAGTTACTTTAAACTTTTCAAAGACTTTTGAAACTCTTCTTAATTTGCACTATGACCATGCAGTTTACCACAAGAATTTTCTTTCTTACTTAATGGATTGTAATAACCAAAATGTTCTCAATGCCTTAGCACCATTTTGTTTTAGAACTTTATATTTTACTTTGAAATTAGCAGAATTTTGGATAAGCAACAAGATTAACTTTATATATATTTACTGAGGCTATTTGAAGCCTCAGGGAGACAGACTGCTTTCTCTCATGAATTGCCACTCTTAGGAACACTGACCGTCAAGGCAGGAGACTTCTCCCCCTCCACCCCCCTTTTTGATTTTGGAGATAATAAAACTCCAGTGGCCATTTAACCTTATTCTATCAGGCAGCAATTTATTTAGTTTACACTTGAATTCATGAGAGAAAGGGTTACTAATATCAGGAGAGGAGACAGTGATGTCCCAGCTCTTCTCAATTATGAAATAACCATAGGCAAAGGCAAAGGGTGAGGTTAGGCTTGAAGTAACCATAAACAAAGGAAAGGTTAGTGTAGAATTTACACTTAAATAATAGTTTCAGGCTAAATTCACCCAGCTATAAGCTCAGTTATTGTCTTTCCACTGTTTTATAATATAAATGCATTTATAAATGATTTTAACTCTTAGTTACAGTTTTAATTAATTTTTTTAAAAAACCTATTAATTTTATAACACCTTTAAATACCTTTCATTCAACATATAACATATTAAATGAACTTAACCATTACTTTAATTTTCCTTTAAAGTAAAAGAATAAATCTCTTGCAGTTAGTTTGAAATAAAAGGCTACTTTTCAGGATTTGATTTCTAGAACATAAAATGTTCTTTTAAAAGAGGTAAGACTCTTCTTCAAACATTGAGGATATGATGAGGTTAAAGCACAAGAAGCTATTGATAAAAGATTTTCTTTATATATTGATCTTATTCAATTTAATCATAAAAATTTCCCTTCCACAAACCTTCTACACTTTCAGTATTCATTCAGGTTCTGTCCCACACTCTACTCTTTCCAATAATCAATCATTTTATCTTAGGACAAAATCATCTTCTGTTTCCTTAACAATAAAAACACACTCCATATATCCCACATACTGAGTTACCAGGCAAACTTCTTACAACATATAATTGCCATTAATACTAAACAAGTTTGTTAAAATAATGAACTTTTCTTCACTTTAAATACTTAGTAGCATGTAATACCAGAAACAGTTTTTTTGGAAGTAAGTTGGCAGGGGAGATTGGCTGCCGAATAAGTTTGTTATAAAATTGCCTTTTATTATTATTATTATCAATTCAGTTTTGTTAAATAATGACTTTCTGCAATTAGCCACTTAAATACCTTAAACAATGCTTTGTAAAACCCTTATATTTATACCCTTAAGACAAATTTTACCTTCACAGAACACATTCTCTTACTTAAGGTTACTACAATACCTTCTAAGAACCTGAGCAGAATGCAAACGTATTTTGGCTTTGACACCCTAAGGAGGGAACTTTACTGCATTTATTCTGATTCTGCTTTTCACCGCCTTCACTTCCCCCCCTTCCAGGCAGTCGGGTGCACAACAAACAGGAATGCAGCTTATGAATAGAAGGGTGGACTCACTGGAAAGGGGCAAGCCGCTCCCCCCTTTCCAGCTTTCAGCCAAAATGGGCAGACAGAACCTACTCAAATTTGGCAACTCTCCCAGGGACCCAGCCACCCTGACTGGGACATCCCCAACAAACTTGGGTGCGTGGCGCGGACACAGATGGCCTCCAAGCCCCGGCAAAGGGCCAGACCAGAGACAAGACAGCAGAGCATGCACAAACATCTAGACTCCGCAAACATCCAGACTCCTCAGCTTTTGCCCCAGAATCATTTCACCCCCTTGCCAATGGCAAGGGAGGGCTCCAGCTCAGCTGTAATTCCACTCTACATAAGGACACAACTCCAACACTAGCCTTGAGCTGACACAGACAGAAGCACAAAGGTCACTAATCTGACCTGCGGCTGGGGCGGCTTGCACCCCGACGCTGACGGGGGGGTTTGGAGGGGTCAGCTGGCTGCAAAGGCGTCTGAGGCTGCGGCAGACAGCCTCAGAGGGGCTCTCAGGCGTGGAGGACGCGCGGCGAGGGGAGAAAGAATGCCGCGGAGACCAGGTCTGGTACGCAAGTCCGGTTTATTGCGGAAGGGGACATAGCTTTATAGGGTTAGGGACTGCGTGGAGGGATTTGATAGGTGCGGGCGGGTACTGCTTCCTGATAGGTGATTGTAAGCGGTTGCTAGGCAGAGGGCTGGCGGAGAGGTTTGGAATAGGGTAGGGGAAAGGGGGAGTGAGAGCTGGCCGGATGTTGGGCTAGGCGGGAGATAGAAAGGGGGAGGGCAGCGCCGGCCAGCCGTTAGCAGCAAAGGCCTAGTCAGGCGTGGTCACCTTATCTAGGCCCAGTGGGCAGAGGCGGTATCACTTCTTGCCGCACCGTTTGCTACTGTGGCAAGCCGGGCACCCTTCCTCCCACATTTCCCCCTTTGTTTTTATTAAGCTCCTCCGAAAAGCTTGATTTGAGGAGGGAGGGGGACTGTGCCTGTCTTAGGTCGGGATTGTGCCCAGCCGGGCAATGCCCGTGCCACACAGGTGGCCAGTCTTACCCGTCATGGGGAAGCGCGGCAGCAAAAGGCCGTGTCCCTGTCTTAGGTTGACTGGCGGGCCGATCCCGTTGCCCGTCATTGGCTAACCAGTCCAGCGCCTCGATGGAATGTTGGCGGCCTTAGATAAACAGGGCGGGGGAGGGGAAAGGGTAAGGGTAAGGGGTTAGGATGGGCGGTGAGAAGGGGTAGGGGCAGGGGGGCTGGGGCTTGGGTGCATTGAGAGGCGGCTGGCCATTTGGGGAGGATGGCAATTAATGGAGACTCTTGGTGCATCTTCGTCGGTGGTGCGGATTCGCTGGTACCGGACCTGGATGGGCTTACTAAGGACAGAGTTAACTTGATTTTTGACAAGCCGGACAATTCGCCTGATGATCCAGAGTCCTAGGGCTAATAGGAGGACAAGGGTGAGGAGCAGGCCTAGAAAGGGGAGAAAGTAAGAAAGGATTCCATTGGGCAGCCCCCAAGAGAAAGACCATCCGGCTTCACGTTCCTGCTTTCTCTTGCGGAGGCCCTCCCTAACTTGTGCGAGGTTATCTCGAATGAGGCCAGAGTGGTTAGCATAGAAGCAGCATTTTTCTCCTAATGCTGCGCAGAGCCCCACTCTTTTAGGAGGAGGAGGTCTAGGCCCCTGTGGTTTTGGAGAACGACCTCGGACAGGGAGTTGAGAGATGTTTCAAGGTGGGCCATGGAAGTCTCAAGGCGGGCGATGTCTGCATCGACAGCTTGCCTAAGGGTTGAAAAGGAATTATCTTGGAGGCTGAGAGCTGCAGCTCCAGTGGCTGCGCCGGCAAGACCTAGAAGGGTGGCAATTGTGATGGCGGTGAAGACTTCCTGTTTCTGCTCGTGCTGCGGGGAGCTGAAGTGCTGCCAGGAGTCAAAGAATTGGTTATCAGTATGAAAGAGAACGCGGGGGGCAATGAGTATGAGGGAGCACCCGCAGTAATGTTATAGCGAGGAGCTTTTCCTGCTGCTAAAGAGAGAGTGTCCAGTTAAAGGGCTGATGGCTTATACTAGCCTGGTCTGTAGTGGAGGGGAGCAGAGCCAACATGAAAAGCAGAAGAGAGTGTAGATTTTTAGGTTTTTTGTTTGAAGCTAAGGCGCGGACAGCAAGCTGTACTAGCTGTCCAAGGAGGAGGGTGTCATGAGCTGGATCCGCGGCCATATTTAGCCTCTCCATCCGATGGGCGAGTGCTCTCATCATCCGTCGTTGGAACCTGCTGCTGGCTGGTGGCGGGTTTTGACGTTTTTCCCGGGGATCCAGAGCGGCTGGGAGGCATTTTCTGGAAAGACACAAGAAACCCTCTGCCTTGGGTGAGAAGGGGACTGGGTCCCTGCCAATTGTTTGTTTCTGGGTCCTTCCAAAACACCATCGGGGCAACTGTTGGTGCGTAGGAGGGGCCCCAATGCTTATGGAGGGGGGAAAGACCGTTTTTATCAAAGGAGAGGAGGTTTATGTGAATGAGGCAGGCAGTGATAATGTCGCCTGGTTGACTATGTGGGCGTAGATCCTTCTCTTATTGAATTTGCACTTTGAGCTGGCGGTGGATGCGTTCTACTATAGCCTGCCCCTGGGGGTTGTATGGAATGCCGAAGTGGTGAGTAATGTTGTAGAGCTGGAGAAATGCAGCGAATGAGGAGCTGCGATACCTAGGCCTATTATTGGTTTTAACATCCCAAGGAACTCCCATGAATAAGATGGCTTGCTGCAATGCTTTAATGCAATGCTTGGCTGTTTCTCCCGGTAAGGGGACAGCGTAGCAAAGGTGAGAAAAGGTGTTGACTGTGACATGGACATACTTGAGGCACTCAAATGATGGCACATGGGTGACGTCTATTTGCCATCGGGAGTTTGGCTTGAGGCCGCGGGGGTTGACCCCTTGTGGCTGCAACGGTCCAAGCGGCAAGAAGGGGGCGCATGTTTTACAGGCGCGCACCAAATGCTTGCAAGTTTCCTTGGGGAGGCCTGGCAAAAGACGTTGAAGTGAGGCTGCTGAAAAGTGGAACTTAGAATGGAGAAGTTTGGCTTGATTGACCAAGTCTCCGACAGTGGCTATTGTATGGGTGGAGACGGTTTGGTCGGCAGCAGAATTACCCGTGGCTAGAGGCCCAGGCAGCCCTGAATGGCTGCGAATATGAGAAATGTACTATGGCTGTGTGCGGAGCTTGAGCTCTCGCTGCAAGGCATGGAGTGCTTGATCAATGGGTGTGTCACGTGGAAAGAAAACAGTGTGGGCAATAACTGAACAAACTTGCAGGGCGTACTGACTATCAGTGAAGATGTTGACGGGCTCATTGCCGTGGTGTTGGAAGGCAGTGAGGATGGCTAGTAGCTCGCCCATCTGAACGGATCTGGGATGGGTTTGGCAGTAGACGGTTGGCAAGTCACGGCTGGGAGAGTAGGCAATATAAGTAAACTTGGTCTTAGAGGCGTCCGTGAAGACAGTAGTGGAGTTGGAGAGAGGCTTGGAGCCAGGGAAAGGGTGGTATAGTGGGGAGAGGGGGAGCCTTGTGAGGCCCTGGAGCAATTTGTGTGTGTGTGGGGGTAATGGCAGTTAAAGTTCCCGTGGAAGATTTCTAGAAGAATTTGAGCAGGGGGGTTTTCGGAGAAAAGGGCAGTGGTGTGCTTATCAGTAAGGCATACATATTCAGAATCAGAGACAATATTCAAGGACTCTTAAAACATTTGTAAAACTTTAATGATGGCTCAAAGCTCTGTGCACTGAGCAGATGAATAAGGGAGTTGGCTAAACCTGTTCTTTTTGGAAAGTAACACATGCTGGTTTTTTTTTTTTATGCTGCATTTTCATTACTATTACTATCAGTAAATACTGTACAAGATGGTTGGGCTATGCACATAGCCTTGAAAAGCACTGCAAAAGTTTATTGTTGGGTTCTTTACAGATAAAGGAATGCAGCTGGCTTGATTTGTCCAAGAAGACATTAAAGAAAGTCTTAGGAAGTTTTAAAACAAAGTGATAGCCATGTAACTGGACTTTAACTTTTTGCAACAAACTAGCAGTATTTGGGATTGCTGCATACTAGTGTTGTTACTTTAATCTATGGTAAGGGGTTGTTTTTGTGACATATACTCTTTTATAATAATTAAAACTATAATTAACCATATTGTACTTTTTTTTAATATTATGCTGAAATATTGGTAACTTTATACACTTTTAAGCATTCATAGAAACTTTTTATCCATACGACTTTAATTAATAGAGGGTTTAAGGGAAGAAAAAGTTGTTAATTTTATAACACTGTAAAACACCTTTATTTAGCTTATAACATATTAAATGAACTTAATTATTACTTTAATTTTTCTTTCAAGGTAAAAGAACAAATCTCTTATAATTAGTTTGGAGCAAAAGGCCACTGTTCAGGATTAGGTCTTGAGAAAGCAGTTTTGAACGTTATGTTCCTTTAAGAGATAAAACTTTCTTTCTTGGAACACCGAGGAAAGGAAACGATAAGCACAAGAAACATTAGATAGACTTTCTTTGTATACTGACTGAGGATAAGAACTTTTATCAAAACAGATTAATGGTGAGAGGCCTTGAGAAAGAACAAAAATTTTCAACTTTGCATCAGCATACTACCCGACACCAAAGCCTGTAAAATTTTATAGATAGACCCATTAAATTTTATTTAACTTTAACTGTAAAAATTCTTTGTCCATTAATCTTCTGCAGTTTTAGCATTCACTCAGGTTTCGTCCTATACTCTACTTTTTCCAATAGTCAATTATTTTATTTCAGGACAAAATTATTTTCTGTTTCCTTAATAATAAAAACACATTCCATATAGCCTACATCAAAGTTATCAAGCAAACCTCTTATAACAATACTGTGAACATTAAACAAGCTTGTTGAAATAATGAACTTTTCTTTAAATACTTAGTAGCATGCAATATTGGCCATTTGTATAGAGCTCTTTTATAAATTTTTATTAATTTATATTTACCATCCGGAGGTATCAAAATATACACTGACATTGAACGAACAGACAAACACAGAACAATCACAACACAGTAACAGAAACATACAGTTTACAATTAATTCATAATTCTTAGTTTCTTAGTATAGCTGCTTTTAAATCCTCTGTTATATAGCACATTTTAGATTGTACCTTTCAAGATTTTCTCTGGAATCCATGCTGCCTGCAACACGAAAGCCTGTGCTCGGAAACATTCCTATCAGTTATCAGCAATCAGCTAAAATAACTTGAGAAGCAGTTAGGCAGACCATTAGCACACATTTTTGGATAATTACTGTAAGACTATAGTGAGACTTGAAGTTCAGGAGTTAACTATTGATTTACAACTGAAAATTTCTTTTTAAACCTTGATAAAATTTTTGTACTAACTTTAATATCTTGGTTAAAGAAGTCCAATTAGAATTAGCATGGAAATAAAACAGAACACCAATGTTGCCATGTTTTTCTCTCATACCAGTGGATTAATTATATCAGCCTTCACTAGCCCAGAGATACATTGTCATGTAGATAGTAGGGAGCCCAAAGAGTTGTGAAAAGGGGTGGGCGTTTGCTGGAACAGAGTTGATTGCTTTATAATCTTGTGTGGATTTTCCGGCTTGTGGCTGGCCTTGTTGATAGGCGGGGCCAATTTCAGGTAGGTATCAGGGCCCGAGAGATTGGCAGTGAAAGCCAGGGGTTGAAGGGGACCAGTAGATCCCAGTAAGCCTGGAGTTGCCTGCCCGAAACTTTACATTGGTGGCAGGCTAGTAGGCCAGCAAGCGCTCTGACTTGCGGCGCTTGGCGGGAAGATAGACGCCCGCCCATTTTTCTGCCGGGGGCCGATAACGGGGGTCCTTACCTTGAGAGCGCGGCGAAGGGGTGGGAGCGAGGTCCCACGGGGGTGAGGCAGTGGTCACGTCGGACCGGACTTGAACTGCCACCACGTTGGGGCGCCAGTTGCGGCTGGGGCGGCTTGCACCCCGACGCTGACGGGGGGGTTTGGAGGGGTCAGCTGGCTGCAAAGGCGTCTGAGGCTGCGGCAGACAGCCTCAGAGGGGCTCTCAGGCGTGGAGGACGCGCGGCGAGGGGAGAAAGAATGCCGCGGAGACCAGGTCTGGTACGCAAGTCCGGTTTATTGCGGAAGGGGACATAGCTTTATAGGGTTAGGGACTGCGTGGAGGGATTTGATAGGTGCGGGCGGGTACTGCTTCCTGATAGGTGATTGTAAGCGGTTGCTAGGCAGAGGGCTGGCGGAGAGGTTTGGAATAGGGTAGGGGAAAGGGGGAGTGAGAGCTGGCCGGATGTTGGGCTAGGCGGGAGATAGAAAGGGGGAGGGCAGCGCCGGCCAGCCGTTAGCAGCAAAGGCCTAGTCAGGCGTGGTCACCTTATCTAGGCCCAGTGGGCAGAGGCGGTATCACTTCTTGCCGCACCGTTTGCTACTGTGGCAAGCCGGGCACCCTTCCTCCCACACTGACCCACAAGTTTATATATTTATTTTCACCATGGCTGCCCCCACAGCCATCACAAACCTCAGAACACTTAACATTTGGTATAAAGCAAATTCATTCACAAATTAGCACCATAACAAAAGATTTCAGCTAGACTTTTCCACTGTTTAAACTTTACACCCAGACCAAGCTCCACCAGAAAAGCCGATCCATTTTCCTGTAACCAAGTTTTGTTTTCCTTAATCTAGACCAATTTCCAGGACATTAGGACTTGAACCTATAAATAGCCCTTCCTATTAAAATCGAGACTCCACTCCTTTAGTGGATATAAGACCAGTACCAGATTCTAACATGCAGTTAGACAAACCCAAAACACCAGGGCTTTTCCCCGGTTTTCCTCCTTTTCCCAAGCCTAGAGAGAACGGCTTCCCCCCAGCCTTCTGGGGCTACTAGGGTTCTCTCGGGAGGTGATCAGCCTCCCCTTCCTAGCAATTAAAGCTAGGGCCTTCCAGACTGTGCTCACCCGGGGAGTCTTACCTTCTTCCATGTTCGGAGTTCTTTTTCGTTCCCAGAATCTTTCTCTTCAGACCTTCCATTGCCCCTCGATTTTGTCGGGAAGATTCTGGTGGAGCCCACATCTTTTCTGGATTAAATTTAATCCAGGGGCGCCCAGATTTGGGGTTCACCCGAGTCCTCCCGGCTTCCTCGGGGATTTGGAAGGGGCAGCAAAATGCTACCGTCTCTGGCCTTCATTTTTATCCCTTCGTGGTTGCCAAAAATGTTGTGGAATTTAAGAGAAGTTCAATTAATTGAGTATAGAGAGGCCAGGACTCAGGAATGATTTTGAGAAGGAAAAAATGGTTTATTGACGGCCGGCCGGACTCGGGAGCTTTCAGTTTGAATCCCGAGCCCCGAACAAGATATTCAAACGTCTTTTATACAGAGAGGAAAGGCCAAATGGTCCCTTTGTTTCAGTTCTCAATAGGCTTCAATTAGCATATATCTCTTCCACATCTTAGGTAAGCTTTTAGCAAGGACTCCAGACATGCTAGATAAGCCTTGGTTTTTGCATGTCCCCTAAATACTTAAAGTTTACAGCTCTTGCATTGTTAAACATTTCCTGGGACTGGAGCCTGTTTGCCATTTTCCCTAAGGGCAGGACTGCAGCCTCTTATCTTTCCACACTCACAAGTCAAACAGCTTAGTTATTTCTGAAGAGACACAAGTCAAACAGCTTAGTTATTTCTGAAGAGACAAAGAGCCTTCCACCCATAGCCCACATCAAAACCACCGCAGAGAGTATTTTTGATCCTCTGTGTCCAATTTTTAGGGTTAGTAAAATCTATCCACCTCAGATCCTTCTTCTTCCCCTTACCTGAATGCTTAGTTTTTTCCATTCCATTGTGGTTTCCAGGAATTAGTTTTATCTCTGATACTGTGTCTAAAAGCCCCTGAAATTGATTATCGTCTTTTGTCCAAAGCATCTGGACTCAGGCATAAGGCCTACGGTCTCTCCAGAGGAATGTGATACATTAATGGGTCTCAAGAGAAAGGACATCAGGGACACATGCCTCTCCCTTTGGGGCCCCTCATCTGTAGCGGCTAAGGGAGGTTCCCTACATTCAGATAGATTAGGTTAAGTGGAATCCACAGTTTTCAAAACAGCCCCCCTTGTTGTCTGGGTACAAAAACAATTTTGTCCTTATTCTGGTGAGCCCTCTCTTGGCTCAGTTCCCAGAACTTTGTACTGTGGAAGTTACCAAGTTGAGCACTTGCCAAGAGTTTTGTCCTACCTGCAACTGGACTTGAGAGTTTAACTCTTTCAGATGCTGCTTCAGCTGCTTTTGGAATTTTGCTAAATCACTAGTAAGCAATGAACAGACCATTTGCCTGAGCAACAGCTGTATACAGAGAACAGACACTGGCTCCTAAAAATACATTCTTGATCGCTACCGACGCATCTTCCTCGGCTTGGGAGGCCTGGCCGACCCTTCCGCTCCTCTACGGGGAAGTGCCGCCCTTCGAGAGATAAGCCGTGGAGGAGAAGGCAGGGAAGGCTGATGCACGGGGTGTTCTTGGGGGGCTTTGACCGCGGGGCCGCCTCCGCCTTTCAGCGGCGCGCTTCCGCCTCGGTAGCCGTCATGGCCGCCCGGGCCACGTGACCCCCGCTGGGCTTGGCCTGGTTTCCTTTCCCTCCAGTTGGGTAGCCTCGGTGTCCCGACTCCCTTTTTCTTGCTTGTGCACTTGGGAATTGCCTTTCTACCCTCAGGAGGACTGCTGTACAACTCTGAAGTGCCGGCAAGCCTGAAGAAGTGGAGAATAGGAGTTGGCTGCTATACTGCTGGGATTCAGGGCTCAACTGGCTTATGAACTACCTGCAGATTTAAGTCTCTAAAAAATATACTGAACAGTCAATATCTGGGAAAAATGACCCATTGGTTTTATAGGAACCCATTAAAAGCCACAGCTCCTGTCACTTTTAACTACTATGGTGTGGCTGCTGGCCTTGCTGCTTCAAAAATTTGCAATGATTTGAGAACATCCAGAGCCCAATTGCTTGAACTGTTCACTTAATTTGAGTTGTAATCCAGAAATTATGAAAAATGCAGCAGATTCATATTTTTCATTTTTACAAGGGTTCATAAATTCATCGGATGAATCTACCCAAGAAAGCAAGTTACTGATGTGGGCTATGGGTGGAAGGCTCTTTGTCTCTTCAGAGATAACCTAAGCTGAAGGCTGTGGGTGTGGAACGGTAAGAGGCTGCAGTCCTGCCCTTAAGGACAATGGCAACCGGCTCCAGTCCCAGGAAACAGCTTAACAATGCAAGGGCTATAAACTTTAAGTATTTAGGGGAAATGCAAAAAGTAAATATGCTAAAAGCTTATCTAGAATATCTGGAGTCCATGCTAAAAGCTTACCTAAGATGTGGAAGATATATATGCTAATTGAAGCCTATTGAGAACTGAAACAAAGGGACCATTTGGCCTTTCCTCTCTGTATAAAAGACGTTTGAAAATCTTGTTCGGGGCTCGGGATTCAAACAGAAGTTCCCGAGTCCGGCCGGCCGTCAATAAACCATTTTTCCTTCTCAAAATCATTCCTGAGTCCTGGCCTCTCTATACTCAAATAATTGAACATCTCTCAAATTCTACAACATTACGATACATTCAAAATTTCAAGTGGACTGATACAAGGACAGATTCCAAGTACCCAGCAGGATGCTGTTTTTGAATTAATTTCCATGGGATTTAATGTTGCTTTACGGTATACCAAATATGCTTCAAGACTGGCTGGAAAAGAAAACATAACAGAAGATGAAGCAAAAGAGTTCATCGAAGCTTAAAAATTGCAGCTGGGATTTTTAAGTGCTTAAAGGAAAATCATATCCCAAAACTTATTACACCTGCAGAAAAGGGAAGGGATTTAGAGGCACGACTCATAGAAGCTTTTATTATCCAGTGTCCAGCTGAAGCTCAAGAAGTAACAATTGCTCGAGCAATTGAGCTAAAACATGCTCCTGGACTAATTGCTGCACTGGCATATGAAACAGCCAATTTCTATTAAAAAGCTGATCATCCTTTATCCAGTTTGGAGCCTGCATACTCTGTGAAATGGAGAAAATATCTTCACTTGAAAATGTGTTTTTATACAGCTTATGCTTATTGTTATCATGGTCAGACTTTGTTGGCTAGTGATAAATGTGGTGAAGCAATCAGGTCTCTCCAAGAAGCAGAAAAATTTTATGCAAAGGCAGAAGCATTATGCAAAGAATATGGAGAAACCAAAGGCCCAGGACCAACATTTAGGAAACTTGGAAGTCTTGTAAAGAATACCCTAGAAAAATGTCAGAGAGAAAATGGTTTTATTTACTTTAAAAAAATCCAACAGAAGCCCCACAACTGGAACTCAAAGCAAATTATGGTCTCGTCGAGCCTGTACCTTTCGAATTTCCTCCTGTAAGTGTTGTAGAATTTGAGAGAGGTTCAATTATTTGTGTATAGAGAGGCCAGGACTCAGGAATGATTTTGAGAAGGAAAAATGGTTTTATTTATGGCCGGCCGGACTCGGGAGCTTTCTGTTTGAATCCCGAGCCTGGAACAAGATTTTCAAATGTCTTTTATACAGAGAGGAAAGGCCAAATGGTCCCTTTGTTTCAGTTCTCAATAGGCTTGAATTAGCATATCTGTCTTCCACATCTTAGGTAAGCTTTTAGCATGGACTCCAGACATTCTAGATAAGCTTTTAACATATTTGGTTTGCATTTCCCCTAAATACTTAAAGTTTATAGACCTTGCATTCTTAAACTGTTTCCTGGGACTGGAGTCGTTGCCATTGTCACTAAGGGCAGGACTGCAGCCTTTTACTGTTCTACACCCACAAGTCAAACAGCTTAGGTTATCTCTGAAGAGACAAAGACCCTCCCACCCATAGTCCACATCATAAGTGTACACTGGACACCAGAAACGCTGGCTGCATTCGATCTCACCAGGAGACCCAAGGATGACAGTACCAGACCCAAACCAGAAGAAGAAATAAAACCTGCAAAAGAACCAGATATCAAACCTCAAAAGGACACTGGGTGCCACATCTCCTAAAACTCATCCATATAATGTGCGCTATGAATTTCTGTACTACTAGATAAGATAAACCATGGAATTTCGGATCAGGTTTCTCTGAAGACTATAAAATAATTTCTTACAGTTCTGCTTTCAGTTTGTCCGTTCTTGATTTTTTACTATAGTAGAGATATCTCATGCTTTGTTTCCAAGCTCTCCTAGTCAGGACAGTGTCCTGAAGACTTCACTGTGTCTCTAAAGGGCGTATTTGGGGGTTGGCTCTTTTTTGAACCCTGGGTGGTTTTAGTGTTAAACTACCTTAAATTGTAGGTCAGAATCATGTGGCTTCCGATACACTTTTCCATCTTCACAAAAAAGTTTATTTTCCTTCCTCTTATTTGATACCAGCAGAATGACAGGAATTGTATTTTGACAGTTTTTCTCCTCATTACATTAATTTTAGCACATACTTGTTATGTTTTGAGTCAACTTTTCTGTTGGAAAAAAGTCACTTGTGGTTAAAGATCAGAAAACATTCATACCAAATTCTTACATAGTTTAGAATGTATAATTCACTGGAAAATCAGTATTTATAGGTCTGTTGAGACCTTGTGAGGACTTATTTCTGTTCTGGTAGCCCCGTGCTTCATTTCAGACTCAGTAAACCTACAGCGATTTTTTACCAGTACCTTTTTTAATGGCGTTTCTACTTAGAGGACAGAACTTTATAACAGTTCTTAGTGTTACTATATGAGAGAAGATAGAATAAAAATGTTTTTTGAAGAAGTCCAGTGCTGCACGATGGAAAGAAAAACCTTTAAACTTTTAAATGAGTTGTGTTGTCCTGAATTACACTGATAGCTCTCTACTTTTTTTTTTTTAAAGAAGTTAGAGTAAAATGCTTTTGTTACCTAATTTCAGTGTACATTGTTTTTATATAATATTCTAATATTCATATTGTCAGAATTATATAGGCCAAGGGCTGTAGCAAACACTTAGAGAACAAATGTAGATACGGTATCATCTTAAAAATAGATTGTATTGTTTAAAACAGAATTAGTTTAGTATATACACAAACTTAAGAAATAGTGGATGCATAATATTTTAACAAAAGTCACACATCTGTAGGTCTATCTTTTACTCTGGGGGATGCAGCCAGTTTTCCTATGATAAATGAGACATGTTCACTTAGTAAAAGTAATTAAAATAGACGGTGTGTCTGTTGAGAGCTTACTATGTGCTAGGCATCATGCTGAGCATTTGCATAGATAAACCTAGAACTCACATGGCAACTCTGGGGAAAATGAGTATGTTGTCCTGAGGAAAATCTGCATTAAGTGTTGACATTGGAATATGCATTTCATTATAAAGCTTAGATTAAATAGATTATGCCTATCTAAATCAATATTGTGTTCAAATAAATGGTTACTGAAACCACATATCATAGTTTGCACTCCTTAGGCTACATAGAATCAGTGAGATTTTGTTTTAATATATGGAAATGCTAATTACTCTTTGCATTGAGTGTCACATTGAAAATCTGAAACCGCATTTTCCAAAATTAGTGGAATAATAACTAAACAGACATTTCATTTTATTTGACTATCTGTAGAAAAAAATGTTTAATTCAACTTCACTGTATTTTGTGCAGTCCTTATTTAATAAAATCATTGATCTATTTGAAAAAAATAAAAAATAAAAATACATTCTTCTTTGCCAGTTCTTGGGCTAGTCCCAATCTTCATGATCCATGCCCTGCAATAGCTCTGCCTCATTTTAAAACTATATGGAAGAGCAGGATATAAACCTTTGAGAAAATAGGATGCCAACTTCTCTGCATGTTAGTGAACAGCAGATCATCTGCACAACTGGAGCAGCTTGTCTCAGACTGATTTAAATGGCCTCTTTTTGAACATTCCTGAATTCTTCTCTTAGAATTCTCCATGACTGCGCTCATTCCCCAACATCCTATCATTAGGACCTTGGTAAGCTCCATAATTTCACCTAATGCAGAAACAGATCATCTAACCCTTGTAATGTAATTTTCAGAGAAGAGTCCTCACCAGGTTACCCTCTCTTCTTCAATTTGCCCTGGTCAATTTGAGCCTCCTTCTGCTTTCTTCTATGATATAAATAGATTCTCCAGAGGTCTGGTTGTAAAATGTAGTGGGAGCTGGATCTCCCGGGGAGTTTGTTAGGTCACTTCTCAGTCTTTTAACTTGCCCTTGGTAGCCTTCCTTCTGAGGTTCTTCCTTTACCTCTACTGGTTACGGGGTGAGCCTGAGGCAGTTTACAAAGGAGAACAATGTCTCAGGAGAGGAGAATCAGAGAATCTATCTGGGGAGAGGCTAACTGAATTTTTCCTGTCTGCCCTGGAATCTTTCTTAGAAGCCCAGGAAAAATAGCCAGGGGAGATAGTACCTTCATCTCCTTATCTTCCCATCCCAAGCTTCAAACTCTAAATTTTCTCCCCAGATAGACCCTCCTCTCACAATATGGTTTTCTGTCATTCCCAGTCCTCGTCTTTCAAGGCTGATTTACAAATTTATATCTGTGGATTTGCCTTGGGAACATTCATCTCTCTCCTTAAACTTAGATAAGTCTTATTTGATTATGAATCCATGAAGAAGTCTGTATTTTAAAGCTGTAGCCAGGAACCACATTAGTGTCAAACTGACACTAATTGCTGGGAGCCGTGCCCATTTTTTCACATTCAATATACTTTTCTCTATTTTCTGGAAAGGCCACTGCATAATTCCAATTTTGTCGGTTTCTAGTGAAAAGATCTGACCCCACACTGGCCACTGTCAGTAAGAGTATTTTATTTAAGACATGCCCAAGGGATGTCACTCACTCTGTCCCATATAATGGGCAAAGTAAATATCTCTTGGATTTTTGAAGCACTATTTCAAAGTATATGACATTAAAATTTCTTTTCTTTTTTTTTCTTTTTTTTTGCTTATTACCAAATACAAAATGAGAAAAGGAAAAGGGAAATTATGAAACTACTCTAATCTATTTCAACACACCACTATTCTATCCTGAAGAGTTAAGCTGGGAAGCAGATGTGGCTCAAGTAATTGAGCTCTTGCCTACCAACTGGGAGGTTCCTGGTGCCTCCTAAAGAAGATGAGCAAGACAGTGAGTGGAAGCCATGGGCAGGTGCAGCAAACTGACACAGCAAGATGATGTGACAAGAGACAAGAAGAAAACATAATGAGAGACACACAAAGCAGAGCAGAGGTGGTGCAAGTGATTAGGCACCTCCCTCCCACAACAGAGGTCCCAGGTTCAGCTCCACGTGCCTCCTAAAAAGAAGATCAGCACACAACAAACAGACACAGCAAGTGCAAACAACAAGGGGGTGGGGAGAAATAAATAAGTAAATCTTAAAAAAAAAAAAAGAGAAGCCTCACAGTTTTAAGCAACAGTCAAATAGAATTTCGAGGTCACTCACAATGTGATGCCAGCCAATCTGCAAGAATGTTTTAGGGAAAGTTCCCTTTTCTGTGCCAGGCTTCAACATCAAATTTAAAGATTCTTTTTATAAGTCACTGAATGAAGGGTATGGAATTCCAAGAATCGGATGTTGGTTGTAAAGGTTTCTCAGCAAAGATGGTGCTCTCCCTCCTTTTTTTGCACAGCTCCAAGTACCAACTTAAGCAATAATTGGAATAATTAGACACTAGCACTAGTTTCTCAGCCTTCAGCCTTTCCCTTAACAGTTTAACTGTCTCAAAGGTCCAAGCAAGATTAGAGATCACTTCCCACCTATGCCTTAGAAGGGGTAAACAAAGAGTTCTGTCCACAGTTGAGCCCCAGGATTGCTGCTTCTGTTCCTTGGCATGATCCACCTCCTCATTTATCCCAATATGTTTGAGAAGTATAACATCTAATTACAACTTTCCAATTTCATTTGGGGCTGGGAGAGGGTTGCCTATATTCTCTAACAGAGAAATCATCAAATAGCAAGCATGCAAATTCTCAGAATGTAATGTAGAAGATAATGAAACTGGACATGTCAAGCCTTGATGTTCCACGCTCTCCTAATGAGAGATGAAGAAGAAAATAATGTTTTCCCATTCAGCATCATCTACCAATAGTTGTATACTTCTTTCCTATTCTTACACTGGTTAACCTAGAAATTTAAACATGTGTTCTCAATTTAGCAACATGTAAAGTTAATTAACATCTACCTTCATTCTAAACAATAAAAGACCCTCCCAGAACACTTTATTTTTTTTAAGATTTATTTTTTTAAATTTATTCCCCGCCCCCCCCCCCCCCTTGTCTGCTCTCTGTGTCCATCACAGCGTGTTCTTCTGTGACCACTTCTATCCTTATCAGCGGCACCAGGAATCTGTGTTTCTTTTTGTTGCATCATCTTGTTGTGTCAGCTCTCTGTGTGTGCGGCGTCATTCTTGGGCAGGCTGCACTTTCTTTCATGCTGGGCGGCTCTCCTTACGGGGCGCACTCCTTGCTCATGGGGCTCCCCTACGCAGGGGACAGCCCTGCGTGGCAGGGCACTCTTTGCACGCATCAGCACTGCACATGGGCCAGCTCCACACGGATCAGAGAGGCCCAGGGTTTGAACCGCGGACCTCCCATGTGGTAGACAGACACCCTATCCGTTGGGCCAAGTCTGCCTCCCAGAACACTTTAAATCCAATCACCTTCCCTCTTGACTGATACGCTTTCATTTTTATGTGTTTTAGGTCTATCTTGTCTAGTTCAGATTTACCTGTTTAATTTCTACTTATATCAGATTCTTTATTCCTTCTTGAATCTTTTGCCTTCCATTTGGAATCACTTTAGAGCAGTGCTTCTCAGACTCTAACGTATATATGTCTCATTTGGGGGATCTTGTTAAAATGCAGATTCCCAATCTGTAGGTCTGGGATGGGATTTGTGATTCTGCATTTCTAACTAGCTCCCAGCTGATGTGAGGCTGCTGGTCCAAAGACCATATTTTGAAGAGCTTTAAAGTATTCTTTTGAGGGAATCTATTAGTAGCAAATGCTCTTAGTTTTGATTACAAAATCTTTGTTTCACTCATTATTTTCCTGGATAATAATAATTCTAGGTTCATGCATATTTTCTTCAGCACATTGAAGGTATCACTTACTTTCCTTGTTTCTTTCTCTTTTTTTTTTGCTGTAAGTCAACTATCTGTCTAATTGTCACTTACTGAGTAATCTGTTTTCTTTTTCATTTTCTGCCTCCATGTTCTTCTCTTTGTCTTTGATTTTATGTAATTTCATTATGATGTGACTAAGTGTAGAATTCTTTTTATTAATCTGATTTGGGATTTATTGAACTTCTTGAAATTGAGGATTTGGTGTCTTATATGAGTACTGGAAAACTCTCAGCAAATACTTCTTTTTTAAAATCAATTTTATTGATACATTAATTCGTAAAGCATACAATTCATCCAAAGTGTGTAATCAGTGGTATTTGGTATAATCAAAGAGTTGTGCATTCATCATGTCAATCAATATTAGAACATTTTCATTACTCTGATAATAATAATAAACAAAAAACTCTCTCTCTTAATAATCACCTCTCAATCTCTCTATCCTTCCCCTGCCATACATAGATCCTATTCTATTTCCATCTCTCTAATTTAATTGTATTTATATTTTGTATAGATGGAATCAAAGAGTGCATAGTACCTTTTGTCTAGTTTCTTTCACTTAGTTTATTTCCTTTTAAAAAAAACTCTTAATGGAAGATTATTAATATATTACTATACACTACTGTCCAGAGTTTGCTTTGGTTGTATTTTTGCCTGATACTAGCACCTTGTAACATTAACATACATTTGTTAAGTTTCAAAGAAAATCAGTCTTATATATGCTATTTTACCCATACTCACATTTCACGTGAGGTTTTGCTATGCTATATAGTCCCGTGTTACATTTTTTAACTTTCCTTCTGGTAATATACATGACCTTAGACTTTCCCTTACAACCACTATCATATCCATGTATTAGCACTGCTAGTTATTAATACAAACACTATGATGTGCTTTCACCATTTCTA
The DNA here is from genome assembly GCF_030445035.2 of Dasypus novemcinctus. NCBI lineage: Eukaryota > Metazoa > Chordata > Mammalia > Cingulata > Dasypodidae > Dasypus > Dasypus novemcinctus. The sequence continues at coordinate 35,197,591 of NC_080675.1, forward strand.
TTCATTTCCAAAGATTTATGAACAACCTTTTTATCAGTTCTGCACAGATCAAACTTAGCTTTCCATTCTTTAACCTCATTCTATTTTCTGCTGACCTATATTCTAATTATTAACTCCACAAGTTTACTCAATATATTTAGTTCATAATAGTGCATAATACAGCATTTGTCCTTTTGTGTCTGGCTTGCTTCACTCAACATAATGTCCTCCAGGTTCATCCATGTTGTCATTTCTTCTTACAGCAACATAATATTCCATCTTCCATGTACACCACAATTTGTTTATTCATTCATTGGTTGATGGAAACCTGTGTTGTTTCCAACTTTGGGCAATTGTGAACAATGCCGGAACTCAACCACTCAAGTCAGATCCACTTCCCTGATACATCCTTTTAAAGATTTATTTATCCCCTACCCCTGCATTGTTTGTGCTCGCTTCTTCTGCTGTCTGTATCCATTTGTTGTGTGCTTTTTGTGTCTGCTCGTCTTCTCTTTAGGAGGCACCAGCAACCAATCCTGGGGCCTCATATGTGGAAGAGAGGCATTCAATCACTTAAGCCACCTCAGCATCCTGGTTTGTTATGTCTCTCATTGTCTTTCCTCTTTGTGTCTCATTGTGTCATCTTGTTGCGTCAGCTCACCATACCCACCCTACATGCCAGCTCGCTGTTTTGCTCATCTTCTCCAGGAGGCACTGGGAACCAAACCTGAGATCTCCATTGTGGTAGGCAGGAGTTGAATTGCTTTAGCCACATCTGATTCCCTGAGATATCCCTTCGAAAGTGAAGGATAAGCTGTTGCATTTGGCCCCTCCTATGACCGAAAAAGAGGCACAATGCTTGGTTGGTTTCTTCAGATTTTGGAGACAACACATTCCTCATTTGGGTGTGCTACTCTGATCCATTTACTGAATGACCAGAAAGTCTGCCAGCTTTGATTGGAGACGGGAACAAGAGGAGGATTTGTGACAGGTAGAGGTTTCTGTGCTAGCTGCACTGCCACTTGTGCCATATGAGCCAGCAGATCCAATGGTGCTGGAAGTGTCAGTCACAAATAGAGATGCTGTCTAGAGACTTTTGCAGTTCCTTATAGGAGAATCACAACACAGACCCTTAGGATTTTGGAGCAAAGTCCTGCCATCCTCTGCAGATAATTACTCTCCTTTTGAGAAACAACTTTTGGCCTGGTACTGGGCTTCAGTAGATACTGAACACTTAGCCATGGGGCAAAAAGTTACCATGAGACCTGAGTTGCCTATCATGATGTGGGCGTTGTCTGACCCACCAAACCATAAAGTTGGACGTGCACAGCAGCATTCCATAATAAAGTAGAATATATGAGCTAGGGCTTGCGCGGGTCCTGAATGCAAAAGTTAGTTACATGAGAAAGCCCAAATGCCCATGGTCACCAATCCTCCCATGTTACCTTCTCTTTCCCAATCCAAAGGTATGACCTCTTGGGGAATCCTTACAGTCAGTTGACAGAGAAAAGAAAACTCAGACCTGGATTAAAGATGGTTGTGCTTGATATGCAGGTACCACTCAAAAGTGGACAGCTGTAGCACTGCAGCCCCTTTCTGGGACGTCCCTGAAAGTCAGTGGCGAGGACAAACCCTCTCAGTGGGCAGAATTTCAAGCAGTGCACTGGCTTGTTCATGCTGTTTGGAAGAAAAAATGTCCAGAGGCAAACTTGGACAGTGATTCATGACCTGTTGCCAATGGTTTGGCTTGATAGTCAGGAACTTGGAAGAAACATGATTGGAAAATCGGTGACAAAGAGGTCTGGGGAGGAGGTATGTGGGTAGGCCTTTACAAGTGGACAAAAAAACATGAAAATATTTGCATCCATGTGAATGCTCACCAAAGGGTAACTTCAGCAGAGGAATATTTTAATAATCAAATGGATAAGAAGACCTGTTCTGTGGATATCAGTCAGCCTTTTCCCCAGCCACTCCTGTCATTGCCCAATAGGCACATGAAAAAGTGGCCACGGTGGTAGGAATGGAGGTTATGCACGGGCTCAGCAGCATGGACTTCTACTCACCAAGGTTGACTTGGCTACAGTCACTGCTGAGTGCCCAATCCACCAACAGCAGAGTCCCAAACAGCCCCTGATATGGCACCATTCCCTGATGTGATCAGCTTGCTACCTGGTGGCAGGTTGATTACATTGCACCACTTCCATCATGGAAGGGACAATGATTTGTTTTAACTGGAATAGACACATAATCCAGATATGGGTTTGCCTTCCCTGAATGCAATGCCTGTGGGCTTACCAAATGTCTTATCCACCACCATGGCTTCCACACAGCATTGCTTCTGATCAAGGAACCCACTTCACAGCAAATGATGTGCAGCAATGGGCACATGCTCATGGAATTCACTGGTCTTACCATGTTCCCCATCATCCCTGAAGCAGATGGCTGATAGAATAGTGGATTAGCCTTTTGAAGACTCAATTACGATGCCAATTAGGTGGCAATATCTTGCAGGGCTAGTGCAAAGTTCTCCAGGAGGCTGTGTATGCTCTAAATCAGTGCCCACTTTATTGTGCTATTCATTTTATTGTCAGGATTATGGGTCCAGGAATCAAGCGATGGAAATGGGAGTTGGGCCACTATTATCTCTAGTGATCCACTAGGAATACTTTTGCTTCCTGTCCCTGTAACCTTAAGCTCTGCTAGACTACAGGTCTCAGTTCCAAAAGTAGGAGTGTTTCCACCAGGGAACACAACAATGATTCCATTGAACCGGAAGTTAAAACTGCCACCTGGCCACTTTGGGCTCTTTGTGCCTCTGAATCAATAGGTAAAAAGGGGAATTACTGTACTGAATGGGGTGATTTATCCTGACTATCAGCGGGAACTAGGACTGCACCTGCATAATGGAGGTAAAGAAGAATTTGCATGGAATACAGGAGATCCTCCAGAGCATCTCTTAGTACTGCTATGCCCTGTGATTAAAGTTAATAGAAAATTTGAACAACCCAATCCAAGCAGGACTAACAACGGCCCAGAATCTTCAGGAATGAAAGTTTGGGTCACCCCACCAGGCAGAGAACCATGGCCAGTTGAAGTGCTTGCTGAGTGCAATAGGAACATGGAATGGGTAGGGGAAGAAAGTAGAGATAAAGATGAACTTCGACCCCATGACCAGTTACAGAAACAAGGACTGGTAATAGTCATGAATCTTTCTTCCTTGTTTCATTGTTAGTATATTATATATGTACACAAAAGAAATTTGTTTTCTTCTCCAACCTTTTCCCCTATCATATGACAAGTTGTATTAGTTTCATATCATAATATATAAGTGTGGGCATGCCCCTGGGGCTGTTAGCTAGATGGCTTTCGCCTCAGTGAGGCGAACATCTCAAACGGGTTGTGAGTGACAACGGGGCCCCGGTATCACACAGCCAGGTTAAACACACAGTAACCACTCCGGAGACGCAGGCTCGTGGCGCAGGTCTAGTTTATTGGGGAAGTGGTACAGCTTATATAGGCAGGGGTGGGGGCTTGAGGTGACATGACAATTATAGATAGGCTAAGGGGATTGGGATAATATGAAGCGGCTACTGATTGGATGAGGCAGGTTTGAAGTTGGCACGTGTGGGCTTCTCTCGCGGGAAAATGGCAAGGAAGAAGGGAAGTGCCGTTTGTGATAGCCATTGTGTATGCTTAGCGGCCATTTTGGCTACATGTTGTTTGCCAGCAAGCTCACCAACATTTAAGGATATCAAGTTTAAGAGTGACTATTATCCAAGGACTTGTCCCCTATTCTGGAGGGAATTAGTGTGCTTCTGATTGTCTGCAAGACAGCTGAATATTGTTAGGCAGAAATATATATATATAGTTGTTTTTATTTAGAGACTAAGTATGGTTCAAGGTAATGTGTATGGCTGCAAAGTTGACAAGGGGTGAACTGTGATAGGCAAATGTAATGGTGCCCAGTTGTCTGATCAAGCAAGCACTGGGCTAATTATAATACAAGGACATTTCATGGACTTTAATCATCAGCAAGTTGACTGCATAGATGGCTGATTACATATACAATCGAGGAGACTGCCATCAGTAATGAGTGATGTTTTATTCAATCAGTTAGAGGCCTTCAACGGGGAAGTGATTTCAGAGTTAGAGAGAATTCCCATATCCACTTTGGAGAGCCAATGTCTCCTGAGAAGTCATCAAGGACCTTTACTGGGCGGCAGACTTGGCCCAGTGGTTAGGGCGTCCGTCTACCACATGGGAGGTCCGCGGTTCAAACCCCAGGCCTCCTTGACCCATATGGAGTTGGCCCATGCGCAGTGCTGATGCGCACAAGGAGTGCCCTGCCATGCAGGGGTGTCCCCCGCGTAGGGGAGCCCCACGCGCAAGGAGTGCACCCTGTAAGGAGAACCACCCAGCATGAAAGAAAGTGGTGCTGCCCACACGGAGAGCTGACACAACAAGATGATGCAACAAAAAGAAACACAGATTCCCGTGCCGCTGACAACAGAAGCGGACAAAGAAGACGCAGCAAAAAGACACAGAGAATAGACAACTGTGGTGGGGGGGAGGGGGAGAGAAATAAATAAATAAACCTTTAAAAAAAAAAAAAAGGACCTTTATTAGAGCCCCTGGTTTGCAGCCTGCCTTGCAGAACTTGGATTTGTATATCCCCAGAGCTGCCTGAGAGAATTTTACAAAATCTCATACTATTTACAGATATCTCCTGTTGGTTCTGTTTCCCTAGGGAACCCTAATACAGGAGGCCTCAAGGGACACAATTTCTTCTTCCACAAAGTGGAAGATAGGATAGGTGGTAGTGTGGGGAGTAGGAAGAGGAGGATATACCAGAGGAATTAATATAGACCAGCAAAATAATGAAATATACATCCCTTGTTGGCAAGACCATCTTAAAAATTAAGAAATAGTTAAGAAAAAAAGTTTCTCTTCTTCCTTACGGTTTTGACCAGATGATTCTGAAAATTAATATGCCTTTGGCAAAAGATGTGTGTTTGAGAAGAAACCAACATACTCTGCTAACCTTTAGAAAAATAAAGAACCATATTTACCATTCCACCTCACTGGGAAACCTTTCCAGTGATCTTCAGGACTTACACTACCTAAGCTAATCTTTGAGTGTCTCACTGGAGGCCCAGAAAAACATTCAATGCACTTTAATGAATGTGCTGTTGGAGAGAAGGGAATGAATTCTGATGCAGGGTGTGTGTGTGTGTGTGTGTGTGTGTGTAATCTTCATTAAAAGACTTAATTGTGTGAATACTTTGTCCTTGGATAATGGGAAAATAACATTTAGCATTTAGTTTAAAGTTTTCTCACCCTTAATTATTAATTCCCTCTAGTCTACTCTTTCAGTAAAGTTGAAGACAGTACACTTATACAATGCTGTGTCACTCTGAAGTCAAGGAAAGTGAATAATGATGCCTCTACAATTGTCACACTATGATTTTCCAAGATCTACTCTTAGAGCTAGGAAATGAGAGGGGGAAAGGGCCTTAGTCATGCACTCTTAGAGTTTAGACTTAACTCTTCCAGAGACAGATATTTCTTACCCCCACTCCTTCTCCCAAGATTCTTCTATGATCTCCATGATAAAAAGGTCTCGTCTTCCATATATCAATACTCCTCTGCACACATTGGCCAAAGAAAATTCTTTTCTTCAGTAAATGAATAGTCCACAGATATTGGATGACCTTTCTCTCACATTGATGAAAAAAGTAGTCCAGTATTTGCCCAGCTTTAAGTATATCTCTAACTCAAGACATTAACTAAAAAACCTAGAAGAAAACACAAATTATAACAGGGGGAAGCAGATGTGGCTGAAGCATTTGGGTACCTGCCTACCACATGGGAAGTCCCAGGTTCAGTTCCTGGTGCCTCCTAATTAAGAGAAGCAAGACAGCAAGCTGTTGTGATGGGCTGGTGCAGTGAGCTGATGCAATGAAGAGACACAACGAGGAAACACAATGAGAGAACAAGCAGGGAGCAGAGGTGGCTCAAGTGATTGGTTGCCTCCCTCACACAACAAACAAAGTATGAGTTGGGGTGGGGGGAGAAATAAAATAAAATAAATCTTAAAAAAAAATTATAATAGAGATAATTTTTAAAATTGTATAATTCTATTCACATATTCTACAAACATAGATTGTGTTTTAGTTTCCTAGATTGCTGAAAGCAGATACCATTAACTCGATTGGCTTAACAATGCAAATTTATTGCTTACAATTTTGAGGTTGAGAAAAACGTCCAAATCAAGGTCTCATCAAGGTGATGCTTTCTTCCTGAAGACTGGTTATCAATGATCCTTTATACCTCTCCATATGGCAAAGCACAAAGCAGCATGTACTGGTTTCTTCCTTCTCTTCCAAATTTCATTTATTTCATCTTCTTGCTTCAGTGGCTTTTTCTCTCTTTCTTCCTCCCATTTATGAAAGACTCCAATAAAAGGATTAAAACCCACCCTGGGCCAAGTCTCAACTGTAGCAACCTCGTCAAAAAGTCCCCCGCACAACAGGTTCATACCCTCAGGAAAGGACTGGCTTGAAGAACATGATTTTCTGGGGGCATATGTAGTTTCAAACCACCATAAGTTGCAATACTAAAATTAATGAAAAAAAAAACACAAACCTATTCATAAAAGGTAACTAAAGTCCCCACCCCGATCAAGGTGGCTGAGCGAGACACTTCAGGGCTCTGTCCCGCCATGGCAGCTTTAAATTCCCAGCAAGAACTTCCAAAACATCTTTTCTTAAAGCTCCGGAAAACAGTCAAAGGACTGCAGTAACATGGAAAGCATCGAATCAAGAAAAAAGTCTACTTAAAAGCAGTAGGATCTCCTGTTGCCCTGGCTGCCCAACCCTCCCCGCCCCCCCCCACCCACCCACCCGACCCCTCAGTGGCTCAGCATGGAGCCAGCACAAACTCCCAATGGAGATCCCTGTTCCTGGTTCCAGGGGGAACATTGTGCATACACTGGGGCATATATGATAGTGTACTGAGGGACATAGTCTGTGTGTGGAAAGTGGCTTACAAAGCGCTACTAGAGAATCATGAGTAAAAAACAAAAAACTTTTTAAAAAGATGAAAAAGGTAAAAAACAAATAAAACCTAAAACAAAGAGAGAGAGAACCATGGGAGAGGCATCAAGTGGTTGCCTGGAGCAAAGGATTGCTGGCTATAGGACATCCAGCGCAGCGCCCAGGGCCATGAGGAAAGTACTGTTGTATTTTTTATTTGTAACTCCACTTTTTGCATTCTACAGGACATTAAGACAAAGGCATAAATGTACTGATAAATCAATGGCTTTGGCCTCATAATGTACAAATATGTAATTTGTGACAAGAACTATACAGAGGCAGGGTGACGGGGAGGCACAGGAATATAGTTTATGTATGCTGTGAAAGGGACTCTAAATGACTTTCAGGTCCTGGGTTACAAATGACTCCTGGCAGAGGAGGCGCACACAGCTTAAAACTTAAAGCTCACAAGAAACAGAAGGAGAAAAAGAAACCTAAGCTCTGACCAATCAGCTTTGAACAAGTTTCCTTACTACTCTGATGCTGCAAATAAACTACCAGAACAGAACTCGCTTGACATCAGTGATTTTCCTCCCCCACCCCAAACTTTTCTGGAGTATAATATAATTCAAATTAAATACCCTATCCCCATCCCCAGAAGCTTTGGAACACCTGTTTTTACTTGATGTTGTCCAAGTAATGAACTGTTATACTGTTAAAAAAGCTCTTTTTTTTTTAGAAGGTACTGGGGATTGAACCCAGGACCTTATACATGGGTAACAGGTACTCAACCACTGACCTACATCCGCTCCCCAATGAGAGCTGGCATTCCCTGGTTCTTCTGACAATATTACTGAAGTTAAGTTGGTATCAAAGCAAATGAGATTGTTATAGATTTACAATGATAAATTTAAGCCCCACTCTAATCATAAAGAAAATTTCAGCAAGTATGCAAGCTTATAGAGACAGAAAATAAAGTTACCAGGGGTGAGAGGAAGGGGCAATGAAGAGTAATACAAAATGACTTTAGGGTTTGTTTGGGGTGGAGGGAAAATTATAGTATTGGATGGTGGTGAGGGTTCTGCAACTTTGTCAATTTAATTAATCCCACTAAATGGAATGCTTAGGTGGGACTGGGATGGTAAGATTTATGTTGCATATATGTTTCACAGTGAAAAAACAAAAGAGGACTAAGGAAATAAAGACAATTTAATGCAATACAAGATACTGGATGGGATCTAAGAACAAAGGAGAAAAGGCTCAAAAGGACAATTATTGGGGAAAGCAGATGTGGCTCAAGCAATTGGGCTACCATCTACCAGGGTTCAATGCCCAGGGCCTCCTGGTGAAGTCAAGCTGGCCCATGTGGCAAGTTGGCCCACGCAGAGCACTGCCCCACACAGAAGTGCTGCCCTGTGCACGAGTACTGGCCCACACAGAGAGCTGGCATAGAAAGATGATGCAACAAAAAGACATAGAGGAGAGATAATAAGAGATGCAGCAGATCAGGGAGCTGAGGTAGTGCAAGAGAATGATCACCTCCCTCCCACTCTAGAAGGTCCCAGGATTGGTTCCTGGAGCTGCCTAATGAGAATAGAAGTAGACACAGAAGAACACACAGCCAATAGACACAGAGAGCAGACAACGGTGTGTGTGTGTGTGGGGAAACGGGTAAATAAAATAAAATAAAAAAGGAACCTTCCTAAAAAAAAAGGGAAATTATTGGGAATCAGAAAAAAAGGAAGTATATGTGTTCAAGGATTATGATGTATGCACGTTGCTCTCAAATGGGACGGGAGGGGAGGGGAGGGGAGGGGAGGGGAGGAGGCAAGGAAGGAAGGAAGTCCCCAAAGGTGGCAAAACGTCAGAAATTGGTAAATCTGGGTATCTGGGTTAGAGCTCCTGTAGAGGGTTTGTATTATTTTTGTAACTGTCCTGAGAGTTTGAAATTATTTTAAAATAAAAAGTTCTTTAAAAAGGTACCAAAAGTACATAACGCCAATGACGTGAACTTATGAATTTAGTGTTATCCATAGACAACTGATTCATATGAAGTTATTAAACACTAAGAATCAAACCTTGATCTCTCAAGTTGACAATAGAACAATACATTACAATTTATGGGAAGTCTCTCTTGGGCCACCACCAAGGTGTTTGTGAAAGAAAGTTAGAATTTGCTCCCAAGCATCCACCTGGGCCTTGGAATGAGACCTGGGCTCCCCACCCCAGAACACAGGTTTCTTCAGGAGAAAGTGCAGGGAAACTGGGCACACGGGAAAGTAAGGAGGTTCAATGAAATGCCCAGTCCCAGGGTAAGAAATGATCTGGGGTTTTCCCTTCCCATGGGCCTGTAATCTATCAGAGGCTATTTGGGCAGAGAACTCACTCTTCCAGTTATGGTCATCCTGACCAACAATGAAGAGGATAGGCCCCTGGGCCTTCTCTATCGGAATCATGGAGGGGTTCTCATACCCTCCTACAATATCATTCATTACATCCACCATGTCCCATACACCTGAGAAAGTTACCTTGAGTCTCCTCAAGTCACAGCCCAATGGTGGGATACTAGACTGCTTGTAGTGTATGGATCTGTTTCCAGTGAATACAGATCCATTAATGGAAACTGTGGCTGTGATGTTCTTTAAGAATGAGGCCATGGAGAGACAAATATCAGCCCCTAGAGAAAAGCCCAGGAGTCCAACACCTGGGCCCTTTACCTGGAAGAAAAGAAGAGAGAAGAGTCAAGAATCTATCCAATTCAAAAATGTTTTTCTAAAATGCAACTTGAGATGGCTATACTGCTAGTTCTAATTTGTGAATTGGCTCCAAAATAATCAGCCTCAGCTGACAGGAGTTTTTCTTCCCACATAAAGAATAAATGGTTAAACACATGGAAAATAAATCTCAAATTTACTGGCAAGTTTGAGTATTGGTTAGAAATGTTCCACAGAATCATCCACAAATGCTTCAAGTTATGGGGCCTCATTCAGGTGAGCTTAATTCATGTCTTCACATGATAGGGTCTCCAACTCTATGTGGAACCAAGTTCTGTTCTAAGAAGTGAACCACTCAGCAGATACCCTGTAAATACATAGGCTGATGATTAACTTTATAGAAACAAAGTAAGACTTCAGGGTTGAATTTAAGATTTCTCAGCCTCTGAAATGGGTGGGCAAGTTGTTCCCAGATTTTGGGAACTGTTAGAATATTAGTAGATTATAAACAAGCACACAAAGATAAATTAGAAGCACCATTTACACTACCAAAAGAATTTTAATATCACTAAATAATTTCTTTAAATAAACTTCATATGGATTTTATGATTAATTCTATACCATTAAACCATCTGACAGAGAAAGTAGAATTAATAGGCACATAAAGCCAAGAAGTCTCCCAAAGAAATCTCCCTTGTGAAAGAAAAGCAGAACAGCATCACTGCACCTGGTGCAGGTGAGTACAAAGCAATACCTCTCTGGAGTTACTTCCAGAGAGACTGATTAAGTAAAGGACATTAGGGAAGCGGACTTGGCCCAGTGGTTAGGGCATCCGTCTACCACATGGGAGGTCCTCGGTTCAAACCCCGGGCCTCCTTGACCCGTGTGGAGCTGGCCCATGCGCAGTGCTGATGCGCGCAGGGAGTGCCTTGCCACGCAGGGGTGTCCCCTGCGTAGGGGTGTCCCCTGCGTAGGGGAGCCCCGTGTGCAAGGAGTGCGCCCCATAAGGAGAGCCGCCCACTGCGAAAGAAAGTGCAGCCTGCCCAGGAATGGTGCTGCCCACACGGAGAGCTGACACAGCAAGATGACCCAACAAAAAGAAACACGGATTCCTGTGCCGCTGACAACAACAGAAGTGGACAAAAGAAGGCGCAGCAAATAGACAGAGAACAGACAACTGGGGCGGGGGGCGGGAGGGGGGAAGGAGAGAAATAAATAAATAAATAAATAAATAAATCTTAAAAAAAAAAAAGACATTAGAAGAACCTGGGGGTGTTGAAGCATGTAGCACAGGGCTTCTTCAAAGTAGTCTAAGTGTACGTCATTGTATCCCGTGGGGAGATCTTCAAAGTCAGAATAAGCTACAGCCAACGTGGCAAAGCCATGGCCTGCCAGAAGGCTGGCTCTGTATTCCCACAGGCCCCCTCCAACACCAAAGATGTCAATGATCCCAGGGAAAGGTCCACATCCTAGAGAAGACAATATGATAAAACAAAGACATTCTATTAATTTAAATAAATTTGTTTTCCTTTCAGAAACCTTTCTGAATTATTTACTGTGTTCCTGGGAATCAAAGGAAAAAGAATTAATCTCCAAGTCACTACTGAAAAGAGATACAAACTCCTTGGGAGGAAGAAAACTAAAACAAAAAGTACTTTCTGATTGCTTTTATCCTTCACAAAATTCTATGATAAATGTCACCAAGGTTCTAAGAATCTTTAGCCCTTGTAAGAGACAGTAATAAACTATCTCCTGCTAAAGACTACATCATGCAAGGAATTACACATTTTAGGTAGTGTTGATTCACAATGTTTTGAAACAGCTTCTGTTAAGGCACGTGAACATAGAATTAAGAAGATTAAACAGGGAAACTGACTTTGGCCCAGTGGTTAGGGCGTCCGTCTACCATATGGGAGGTCCGCGATTCAAACCCCGGGCCTCCTTGACCCATGTGGACCTGGCCATGCACAGTGCTGATGCCGACGCAAGGGTGTCCCCACGCCGGGAGCCCCACGTGCAAGGAGTGCGCCCCTGAGGAAAGCCGCCCAGCATGAAAAGAAAGTGCAGCCTGCCTAGGAATGGCGCCGCCCACACTTCCCATGCAGCTGACGACAACAGAAGCGGACAAAGAAACAAGACGCAGCAAATAGACACCAAGAACAGACAACCAGGGGAGGGGTGGAAATTAAATAAATAAATCTTAAAAAAAAAAAGAAGAAGATTAAACAAAGCTTTCTATTATGGTGCACTTGCCCTGGGCTTTTGTGTACCAATATTTCAGGTGTTAATTTAAAGAAAGAGAGAGCAAAGAAAAAGAAATACCCCAGAGATGGTTTTAGGTGAGGAAGGCAGTGAAGTATGAAAGTGTGCTTTGGGGTAGAGAAGGATATGAAACGAAGAAGAGGCCCGGTGTGCCAGGGACATTTGAGAAGGGTGACATGGCAAAAGCTTCCTCTTACCATCAGTTTGCCTACGACTGGTGGGGCCGATGCTTGTAGAGATCTCAGGGTGCTGGTCAACAGCAAAGTGGGCAATGTACTACAGACCCTGTGCCTGTTTCTTCATCTACACCATCACAGCGGAATATTACGGCGATTAAGTGAGATAACCCAAGTATAAAGCATAGCACTGAGCCTTAACACATCAAAATCCTGAGTCATTGTCGGGCTTCCCCCACAGTGCTCCAAAGTCTAACTCTAGGGCAGTCAGGACCCCAAACCGTCCTCTCCCAGCCCGCAGGCTCCCTAGTGCCCAGGTACCAGCGCTCACCTGGCGGCACAAAGAGCGTGGCGCGCACCCGGCCCGCGCGCACCGGTTCCCTCCGCACCCCGGGCGGCAGGAAGTCGCGCTCGTGCACCGTCCGGCACAGCAGCCGCTGGGGCTCAGGGTCGTGGCCGTCCAGCACCTCCAGCTCCACGGCGAAAGGCGTCTGCACGTCCCGCTTCACCAGCCGCAGGAAGGGCTTCTCAGGCTCCAGGGCCCAGAAGAGCCCCATGGGCTCGAGCCCCGAGAAGCTGCCGCCCAGCGCGGGTGCGCGCGTCAGGTCCAGCTCGCCGGCGCCTTCCGCACAGTAGCGCGCGTGAGCTCGGAAGAGCTCGCCCTTCTCGTCGCGCAGGGACGCGCGCAGCGTGACGGGCTGCCCCGGGGCCAGTCCGCGCACCGTGATGCGCACCGGCTGGTCCCAGCGGCTGCGGCCCGCGGGCTCCACAGTCACCGTTGCCGCCATCCGGGCCGCGCTCTGCCTGCGTCGGGACGCCGAGGCGGGGCGAGAGGCCTCGGCCCAGTCCTTTCGGAGGTCCCGGAGCGCCGGGGCGTCGGGCGGTTGAGCTCCCCTAGGAGGCGAAGGCCGTGCACCCAGACTCTTGAAGTAGAAATAATCTAGTTCCTTCTCCAGGCCCTGTGCGGAGGCTTCCTGACGATCTGGGAGTGGTGCCCACAGGCGCTTCTGTCCTTTAAGACCCTGAAAGTTGGGTAATCCACTCTTTTGGCCCTGGTTCCAGAGCAGGTGACAGGGGAACTAAGCACATGCAGAATTCCAGGGATCCCAGCCTCTCCGTGGAAAAGAGCAACTTAAAAATTATTGACGTATACTTATAAAGTGCACAAATCAGTGTTAGTGAATTTTCACCCCTGAGCATACCCTTGTAACCAAGCACTTGATCCAGAAACAGATCATGCCCAGAAGCTACCCTCATGCCTGCACCGGCCCCTTCCCCCTTCCCTGGAGCACTCATCCTGATTCCAGCACCAGGATATAGTTTTTCTCGTCTTTGTACTTTATGGAAAGGAACCTGTATGTCTCTCTAGGGTCTGGTCACAACATTATGCTGGTGAGTTTCATTCATACTGTTGCGTATAGTTGTACATCTTTCATTCTCATTGTACTGCCAAAGGCCATTTGGTAATTTCCAGTTTGGGTTATTAGGAATAGCGCTGTTATGAATATTAAAGACCTTTTTATTTTATTTTTTCAGGAGGTACCAGGGATGGAACCCGGGAACTCTTACATGGGAAGTAGGTGCTCAATCACTTGACTTATATCGGTTCCCCAAGAACATGTCTTTTGATGGACATGTAAGTGCATTTTTGTGGGGGATATACCCAGGAGTGAAAATGCTGTATCATAGGGAATGGGAATGTTCAGGCATAGAAGATACAGAAGATGAGCCTTTTGAATACGACCCTAGAGTATTGTAGATATAATGTTCAGGGATGCCTACGAATTAAATATGTTTCAGTATCCCAACTGTTCTACATACACAAATTCACAAAATCCCTGGAAGGTGGGGAGTATTATCCACATGTTACAGAGAAGGAGCCTGAGGTTGGGAAAATGTTAAGCTTCTGAAGATCGTGCCTCTAATAAATAGCAGAGCCTTGACTAACTTGGAATGTAGGATTTCCAAAGGCCAAATAGTCTTTGTGGTGGTGGCCTTTGGAATTTGTTATTAAATATTATCAGAGTTCAGGCATTGCCTTCAGCTAGCTCTGTAGCCTTAAGCAAGTTTATTATCTCTGTATCTTGGGGTTCTCATGTGTAATAGGGTAAGTCTCCCATTCATGGGTATTAAAGGTAAATGTGTGCGTGAATGTCTTAGAAGAATATTGTGAAGCAAAATGTAATGCTTTATTTCAACTAAATTTTTAAGAAGTCAGTAATGGAGAAACTAAGGTACAAAAAATATAGACATGCAGGAAACAGCTATATGGAGAAGTCTTTTCTTCTCAGTAATTAAATGAATGAAAGGGCAGAAATTGGCAGAATGGATTTAAAAAATGATTCATTTACAGTCTGTCTGCAAGAGACTCACTTTAAATACAAAGACAATGAGGTTTTCAAGGTTCTTCATGTTGCAGCATGTCTCATAACTTCATTCTGTCTTATGGCCAAGTGTGTTCTGTTGTATGTATGTATCATATTTTGTTTATCCATTCATTTGTTGATGGACACTTGGGTTGTTTCCTTCTTTTAGATATTGTGAATAATGCTGATATAAACATTGGTGTACAAGTATCTGTTTGAGACCCTGTTTTCACTTTCTTTGGGTATATACCCAAAAGTGGAATTGCCAGGATATTCTATTTTTACTTTTTGAGGAACCACCGTATTGCTTTCTATAGTGGTTGCATCATTTTACATTTCTACCAACAGTGCACACTAAAGTTCAAATTTCTCCCCATTTTCTCTAAGTCTTGTCATTTTCGGTTTGTTTTTGCTTGCTTGTTTGTTTGTTTGTTTTAAATAATAGCCATCCTTCTTGTGGGTGTGAAGTGGTTATTTCATTGTGGCTTTGATTTGCATTTCCCTAATGGCTACTAATTTGGAGCATCTTGTCATGTATTTATTGACCCTTTGTAATATCTTCTTTAGAGAACTGTCTATTCAAGTCCCTTGTCAATTTTTTAAATGGGATTTTTTGTTGCTGCATTGTAAAAAGTTTTTTGTATGTTCTGAATATTACATCCTTATTCCATAGTTGCAAGTATATGGCTTGCAACTATTTTCTTCCATTCTGTAGGTTGTCTTTTCACTTTCTTGATAATACCCTTTGATGGACAAAAGTTTTTAATTTTGATGAAATCAAATTTATCTATTGTGTCTTTTGTTGCCCGTGCTTTTGATGTCATATCTGAGAATCCATGACCAAACCCCTGGTCATGATGATTTGCTACCATGTTATCTTCTAAGAGTTTTATAGTTTTAGCTCTATATTTAAGTTCTTAATCTTTTTTTTTTTTCAGGAGGTACTAGGGATTGAACCCAGGACCTCGTATGTGCGAAGCAAGCACTCAGCCGCTGAGCAACACTCGCTCCCAGATCCTCAATTCATTTTGAGTTGATTTTAATATTGCCATAAACCTTTAACTGTTTTCTGGAGTTCTAACAAAACTGGTCATGACAGTTTCTGTTTGGTTTTTAAAATTCTGTGGGGAGCAGGGGCTTGGAGCTGCCTATTCTGTCACGTTCCTGGTGTCACCTGTATTTAACCTTTTTCTTGCAGGATTCTGGGATTTGTGTCTCATTTTAAAGGTCCTTCCTCACTATAGGGTTTGCTGTTACTGCCCTGTCCGTAACGTCGTGGCCACCTCAAAGGTTACCTGCAATTTCCTTACTCAGGCAGTCTGAAAGTGTCAGGAATTTAGCGTCCTGGAGTGACAGCTGTATTAGTCAGGGTTCTCTAGGGAAACAGTATGCAATTCTGTCAATAGTACGCGATTCCATAAGAGTCTCTTATGCAACTGTGGGGATGCACAAGTCCAGGTTCCGCAGGCAGGCTGTAACCAGGGGCTGCAATGGAAGTCCAATGAAGGTTCTTGACAAGTTCTGAGAGATGTTGGCTGTCCAAAGACTAGCTGAGAAATTCTCTCTCAATAGTTGGCACCATATATATATAAGATAAAAATGAGATTTTATAAGAATGTTCTCATGCTGCTTGTGGGGATCGGCAAATCCAAATTCCATAGGGCAGACCGCAAACTTGGAACTCTGATGAAGGTTTTCAATAAATTTCCCGGGAGAAGCTGGCTGGCTGAAATAGAGAAGGAAATTCTCTCTTCTGACTGCTGAAATCATCACTTCTCTTTTTTTTAAAGATTGATTAATTTATTCCCCCCCATCCCCCACTGTTGTCCGCTCCTGTGTTCATGTGCTGTGCGTTTTTCTGTGTCTGCTTGTATTCTCATTAGGTGGCTCCGGAAACTGATCCTGGGACCTTCTGGAGTGGGTGAGAGGCAATCATTCTCTTGTGCCACCTCAGCTCCCTGTTGTGCTACATCTCTTTTTGTCTCTCCTCTGTGTCTCTTTTTGTTGCATCATCTTGCTGCGCCAGCTCTCCGCGTCAGCTGGCACTCCTGCATGGGGTGGCACTACCACATGGGCCGGCACTCCATGTGGGCCAGCTTACTGCACAGGTCAGCTTGCCTTCACCAGGAGGCTCTGGGCATTGAACCCTGGACCTCCTATATGGTAGACAAGAGACTGGTTGCTTGAGCCACAGCCACTTCCCCATCACTTCTCTTTTTAAGGCCTTTAACTGATTGGATGAGACTTCTTTCGTTATTGCAGGCCATTTCCTCAATTGATTGTAGATGTAGTCAGCCATAGGCAAAATCAACTTACAAAATATCCTCCTAGTAACAATCAGACCAGTGTTTCGTTTCTATCTGTTTGTTTGTTTGTTTGTTTTTTGAGGTATCAGGACCAGGGATTGAACTTGGGACCTTGTATGTGGGAGGCTCACACTCCACCACTGACCCCCATCGGCTCCCCTGAGTTACCTCCCTTGCCTGTTTGCTTCTTGTTTTGCTCATTGCTTTTGGCTCGCTGTTTTGCTCGTTCACTTATTTGTTCCTTGTTATGCTCCTTGTTTGCTCGTTTGTTTGTTTGTTTTCTTTAGGAGGCACTGGGGACCTCCTGTATGGGAGGTGGGCACTCAACTGCTTTAGCCACATCCACTCCCTGCTTTCTAGACTAAACAGCTAGATACCATAACCTGGCCAAGTTGGCACATAAATTTAACCATCACAGGCCACCCCTTTGTCAACTTGGCAGCCATACAAATCTCCTTAAACCATACTTAATCTCTAAATGAAAACGATGCCAGGAAGCAGCTGTGGCTCAATCAGTTGAGCTCCCGTCTACCATATGGGTTTGCGTCCCAGGGCCTCCTTGTGAAGGCAAGCTGGCCCATGCGCCACGGAGGCTTGACGGCCCGCGTGCCACGGTGAGCTGGCGCAGCAAGATGACACAACAAAGGGAGACAAGCAGATACAGAAAAAACATGCAGCAAATGGACATAGAGAAGAGAGAGCAAAAAAAAAGGAACAAGCCTCAAGGGGGGTAATAAATAAATAAATAAATAAATTTTAAAAATCAGTAGTGTTTCTAAAAAAAAAAGTCATTTTTGCCTAACAATACTCAACTGTTCTGTATAGAATTGGAAATGTACTAACTCTCCCAAGGATAGGTACTAAGACCTGTAGAACAGCAGAACTGAAGGTTACAGGGACAGGAAGCAAAGTTTTTTCTAATGGATCACTAGGAGTAAGAATGAGTGGTGCAACTCCCTTTTCCACTCCTTGATTCCTGGCTATGAGATAAACAGCCCCATGGAATAGATACTGATTTAGAGCATACATAGCCTGCTGGAGAGCATTGCTCCAGCACTGCAAGGTGTTGCCATTTAGTTGGCACCATAATTGAGTCTTTTTTGGGGGGGAGGGAGTTTATAGACAAATATTTACTTTTCAAACTATTGTGATAAGAGACTTAGGTAGCAAAGACATTTTCATATTGAAAATATTCTGGCTTGAGCATGAATGTCAACACAGTGCATTTGGGTAGCAATTTATATATCGTAGGATGTTGTGATAGTCATTATCCCATTTTACCCTCAAGAATTCTATGAGAGGTTAAGTCACCTTTGAAATGGACAAGCATGAAGTCTAAGGTTATTACAGGGTGAGAAACTCAACTGAGATCACAGAGCTCTATAGAGATACCCAGTTCAAACCTCTGTGTTTTAACAATATTATTTACCATGTATACATGGCCCATTACATAGCCAAACAATTTCTATAGTGTTCAGTAAATAACCTCCACACAAAGAAATAACCTTTTTAAAGAAAAAAAGATTTATTTACATCTCTCCCCGTTGTCTGCTCTCTGTGTGCCTTCCCTGCGTGTTCTTCTGTGTCTGCTTGTATTCTCCTCAGGTGGCACTGGGGATCTGTGTCTCTTTTTGTTTCATCATCTTGCTGCATCAGCTCTCCATATGTGTGACACACTCTGCTTGTATTCTCATTAGGTGGCTCCGGAAACTGGTCCTGGGCTGTGGTTTTGGGCGGGGCAGCTCTCCTTGCGCAGGGGCCACTCCTTGCATGGAGGGTACCCTTACGAGGGGGCATCCCTGCATGGACCAGCACTCCTTGCATGCAGCAGCACTGTGCATGGGTCGGCTCAGCACACGAGCCAGGAGGCCTTGGGTATTGAACCCTTGGACCTCCTATATGGTAGGCAGACAGTCTATCTGTTGAGCCACATCAGCTTCCCCAGAAATATCCTTAACAACCCAGTTTACAGGATGATGCTTTTCCAGAATGGATCCACCTTCAATGAATCTGAGATCGCCGTATGTCTTATAGTCCACAGAGCAGTGTCCACATATATTTTTACTCCTTGAATTCCTCCCTTTCCTTTCCTCCAAACACGCCTTAGAATGCACACACAAACTTGAGATGGGCAAGGCACTTTGCAATAGTAAGGTCTTTGGTATACATTTTTCCAGTTTGATTTGTACTTTCTCCTACCCCCAAGGGAAACAGGCAAAAGCCTTTCCTCTCAGAGGAAGGGGAAACCAATTAGAATTGACTAATCTCATCACACTTGGAAGAGGCCCACTTTCTCCAGTGTGTTAATAAATGGGAAACTCACGTTCTTTCTTGGAAAAAGGTAAGTAAAAACTTCTCATAGAATGTAAGCTCTGGCAACACTGAAAGTCTACCATGCAACAGGGCTGGAAAACTTATAGAACAGCATTCTATTTGTCCCATGGCCTTGGATAATGATGGATGGGGAAATAGGCACAATGGTAGTTAGAAACAGCTCACTGTTTCTATCACCAGGGTTAATGCATCTATTTAAAAGAAGAGATGCTACCTAAATGACTGCTTACAATAAGCATTTTGCTTTGCTTCTCGGTGTCCTAGCAATGTCATGGAAAACCAATGACTACTTAACTACCATCTTACACTTTGGCCTATAATGGCATTTCCTCTGGCTATATACTCTATGCTTGATATACACATACAAGAAGAGTAGAAGATTTAAATTCAGATTTTAAAAAGATCAAGAAAAAACAGGGAGGGAAACGGACTTGGCCCAGTGGTTAGGGCATCCATCTACCACATGGGAGGACCGCGGTTCAAACCCTGGGCCTCCTTGACCCGTGTGGAGCTAGCCCATGTGCAGTGCTGATGCGCGCAAGGAGTGCTGCGCCACGCAGGGGTGTCCCCCGCGTAGGGGAGCCCCACGCTCAAGGAGTGCGCCTCGTGAGGAGAGCAGCCCAGCGCAAAAGAAAGTGCAGCCTGCCCAGGAATGGCACCGCCTACACTTCCTGTGCAGTTGACAACAACAGAAGCAGACAAAAGAAACAAGACGCAGCAAATAGACACAGAGAACAAACAACCGGGGCGGGGGGGGAATTAAATAAATGTTTAAAAAAATTTTTTTTTTTAATTAAAAAACAGGGAAAGAAGAAAATGTGAAGGGTTTGGCTCAGCAGAAAATCTCCTTGGGTTCTCTCAGAATCAGAGTCTTCACCCTTCAGGGCTCAGGCCCAGAAAAATCTTGTCCAGGGGCTATAGCCCCTACTATTTTGTGGAGGGCCGCCTTGTACCTCTTCTAAGGTACCTGGAATGCTGGTGGAAAGGGGCTCCCCACCGCACAGAAGGCACAAGTGAAAATATAAAATAAGGACTTTGTTTCAAGGTTCATAAATAACCTAGGGTGGAAAGTATTAAGTAGAACCACTGAAGATGTGGTTTAAGAGCTTGTTCTCTTCAAAAGGATCTGGGCATAGACAGTGCTGGTGGGGAAGCCCTTGGCAGCCTGGTGGGGTTTAATCAGCTCCAGCTCAGTGTAGGTCAAGTTTTCTTCAGCAATCTTTGGCAGGGTGACTTTCCTCTGTGGCTTCAGCAGCTTTGGTTTGTGGAATGTGGTGGCCACAGGAGCTTTGGCAGGGACTACAGGGGGAGTGTCAGCACTCTCCTTCCACCGCTTGCCCTTCTTGGGCTGTAGTGGGGCCAGGCTAGTCATGCTGGTCAGTCTTCCCTAAGCTGTTCTGAGGGCATTTCACCAAACAATGTCTCACTCTGGATTTCCTCTTGTTGAGCACAGACTGCCAGGCCATGGCAGGATGTCATGACAACAGGCAGCACATGAGGATGGCGCACACATAGAGATCTTCAAAAAATGCCCAGGTCTCTTTCTTTTCCCAAGGGATGAGTCTTCAGAAGTTTTGAGGGAATTCACTCTCACCTCCGTAGCCAACGAGCTGTTGGACCACACCATCCACTTGTTCCTGTGCTTGCTGACCTCCTGGACTCTACAGATGTTACACCCTTGGTCCACGGGCCGGAGAGCCAAGGCGGAGAGCATACAGAGGGCACCCCGCCGTGCCTGTAGTTGCCGTAGTGCTGCACCGTCCTGAGCTTGGTCATCTTCACCATCACTCTCTCCTGGGAGCTGGAAAGGGCAAAGAACCAGCGCACAGCCAGCAAGCTGTCCTTGTGCCTTCTCTGGGAGACATGGCAGAGAAGGGTGGCATTGTCCCCTTCCAGGAAGCCGGCCACAGGCCCTGGGGACACAGTGATGTTGAGGGCCCCACAGACCTCTGAATTTTTGGTTTTAACTCCACTTTTTACTTCCAGTAGGATGTGGGGCTGGAGCCCGTGCCAGCAGCATGGCCGAGGCCAGGGCCAGGAGTCGCAACTCCCATAATTGAGTTCTTTGAAAGGCTATTCCACTGTTCTGTCAATCTGTATGCTTCAGGATGATGGGGAACATGGTAAGTGTGAAGTGGCTTCTTTGATCAGCAGCAATGCTGTGTTTAACATGACTGTGGAGAAGCATTCTGTAACTCCACAGATGGTAGTTTTGGCAGAAGCATTGCATACAGGGAAGGCAAACCCTTATTTGGAGTATGTGTCTATTCCAGATAGAACAAAACACTGTCCCGTCCATGATGGAAGTGATCCAATGTAATTTATCTGTCACCAGGTAGCAGGCTGATCACGTCAGGGAGTGGTTCCATATCAGGGATTGGTATTAGTCTCTGCTGCTGGCAGATTGGGCGCTCAAGAGTGGCTGCAGCCATGTTGGCCTTGGTGAATGGAAGTCCATGCTGATGAGCCTATGCAAAACCACCATTCCTACCACCATGGCCACTTTGTTCATGAGCCAACTGGGCAATGACAGGAGTGGCTGAGGAAAGAGGCTGACCCATATCCACAGAATGAGTCTTCTTATCCACTCAGTGAGCAGTCACATGGAACATAAATATTTTCATGTTTTTTGCCCACTCAGAAAGGCCTAATGCGCTTACCTCTTCCCCAGACCTCTTTGTCACCAATTTCCCAATCATGTTTCTTCCAAGACCCTGACCATCCAACCAAATAATTGGTGATAGCCCATAAATGAATGTACAAACATACCTCCGACCATTTCTCCTTCCAAGCAAAATGAACAACCATGTGCACTGCTTGAAGTTCTGCCCACTGGGAGGATTTCCTTTCCTCACTGTCCTTCAGGGAAGGCCCAGAAAGGAACCATGTGTTGGAAACTGAGGCACAGTGGCCTCTCAAGGAGAGAGGTGCTGTCTCCATGACTAGCTTGCCATCTAAGGAATGTGGTAATTAAGAGTTCCCAGCAAACAGGATGAAGCTGTGAAAGGCTGAAGAAAAGATGAGCAGATAACATTTGTGTAGTAAATAGAATACTTATCTTTGTACCTTGAGATAAGATTTTTTGAATTCCTTAGACCATGAGTAATGTTGATGGTTAACTGCATGTTGCTGCTTCTACCCCCTTGGACTGGGGTATATATAGAGCTCCTTGTGAACAACAAAGTTGTCTGAGGAGTCATTACTCACAGGCCCCCTGATCCCAGCTCTCTCGTTCTTTCTCTTTGTTTCCTTCTCCCTTTTCTCTTTCTTTCATTCCCGATACTCTTTGGGTCCAAATCTCCAACAGCCGTGGTGCTGCAGCCATCCATATTCAGGTGGTACCTCTATACTGGGTATTACCATCTGTAAACCAGGTCCAAATTTGCACTTCCTTGATCACCTGAGCATAAGAAACTCCCCAAGAGGTCATAGCTGTGGGCTGGGAAAGAGAAGGTAATATGGCAGAAGCAGGAGTGGGGGCCATGGCATTTGGGCCATGTAACCTACTTGTGCCTTCAGGACCTGTTGAGCTCTAGCTCATATATACATATTCCATTTTATGATGGAGTAACTTTATTCCATTCTTTGATGGAATTACAGGTGAAATAGGAGAGTTGAATCGGGATGTGGTGGGAATCACCGCCTCTGCATCCTTCCAGTCCTTATTGAAATTCATTTCTACAACCCCTCCAGGAAACCAGCTGCTTTTAATTTCCTATTTTGCTAGGTGGGGGCAGATCTAGTGGCTTCCACTTGTTCTTTCCTGTAGTAATAGCCCTCACTTCACAAATCAGAGAACCAACGCAGGGATTCTGCCAGTTGCTCAGTATGTCTATCCCTGTTAGGCATTCCAGGACAGGGTAAATAACCATAAAATGGGCCTGGGGACCCACTTGACCCGCAGTTAGATGGATCTGAGTTAAAACTCTATTGATCACCTGACCTCCATAAGCCCCAGCTCTATTGGAGGACCACACTAACATTTTGGGTCTCTTGAAATTAATGTCACTTCCAAGGCAGTGTCTAATAATCTCTGAAATGTATGATCATTTCTTTTTCCCCATTGCACAGTTACCCAGGTAAAAGGCCAAGGTCTCTTCAGGGAAGGTTGAGAGAAAGATTAACAGTATACATTTTTGGCAGTGTAGCAGGGTCCTTTACCCGGTGAACCCTGGTCTCTGACTCTGTAAACTCTCTCAATTCTGGGAAATGATTCCTGGCTGTGACTCTGTTTTTGTAATTCATGTTAGACTTTTCTTCACCTGACCTAGAACTCTTCTGCTTATACAAATCAAGTAAGAATTTAGTGTCTGGCCCATCTATTTCATTTCTCGGTACCCCATGCCCTACTAGCCAATGCCATAGTTCTCTTCCAGCCAGATTATTTTGATTACTGCTTTGTGTCTGCTGTCTATTACTGAAACCAGCTAGTAAGATAGCGAATCAGTAGATGGATCTGGAACCTGGCAGAGTCCACGTGGACATCAGTAACCCCCAAGATGGCTGCTGAAAGAACCCTACCCACAAGATTTTGCCATTCAGAATAAGATTTCCTCTGGAAGCCAGGAGAAGCCCTGGATATTCCCTAAGAACTTTATGGGTGGACCCTCCTGGGGGATTGATGGGTGGGGTAATCATTCAAAACAGCAAACAGCTGGAACTCCTCCCCTGCCATTAGCAAAGGGGCAGAATAATTAATAGTTTTGTTGTAGAAGTCAAGAGAGGTTCAATTATTTGCGAATAGAAAGGCCAGGACTCAGGAATAATTTTGGAAAGGTAAAAGTAATTTATTTATGGCTGGCCAGACTCAGGAGCTTTCTGTTCAAAACCGGAGCCCTGAACAAGATTTTCGAGTTCTTTTTATACAGAGGAAGGGCCAAATGGTTCTTTGTTTCAGTGCTCAATGAGCTTGAATTAACATATATCTTCCATATCCTAGGTAAGCTTTTAGCATGGACTTCATACATTCCATGTAAGCTTTTAACACATTTTGTTTGTATTCCCCCTGAATATTTAAAGTTCATGGAGTTTGCATCGCTAAACTGTTTTTCTGGGACTGGAGCTTTTGCCATGGTTACCAAGGGCAGGGCTGCAGTTCTCACTGTCCCACACGCACAGCTCAGGACACATACAGCTCAGTTATATATGAAGAGACGAACAGCCCCCCACCCATAGCCTATATCAGTTTAAAAAGCTAGCACAAAGACCTCTTGATCTCTTGCCTTCTCCCTGTCCTGGTGCCGGTCCATGTGCCTGTTCCTACCTTCTGTGCCCCTGCTCTTGCCATTTCTCCCTTGCCATCATGGCCACACAAGTAAAACCTGGCCATTTATAACCTATAATGGGGCCTTGTAGTCTGTGAGTCAGCCTGCTTTATCACTTTTCGGCCCCCTCCTCCTCTACCTGGGACCCCTGCTCTGTTATTTTCTCCCATTTCTCTTCCTTCCCTACCTGAATACACTACTGGCCTAACTCACCCGATGTGCTCTTGAAATTCATTTCTTGCAGCACAGTCAAGGACCTAGACAAAATCCAGTAACATTATGGTTGCCAGCACTATGCTATCTTTGTTGAGTAAGTGCTGCCACTTGACTTCTGCCAACCTGGGATCCGGACATTCCCATTGTGCTTAAGGGTCCAAGTTCAGCGATAGTACTTCTCACAGTAATTTCTCACCTACAGAGAAGAGCAACCACAGAGCTCCTCTGGGAGGATGGAATTAGTCTTAGAAATTTATTCCTCAGAGTCCTGGTGAAAGGTGTGTCCACTGGACATTCCTGGGGTGGTTGAGCAGGTCTTACAAAATAAATCCACTCCAACATTCCAATCTCTTTCAGCCTTGCATTTCAACCTCAGGCACATTTTGGTCCATGCTTCAGCCAATCACCCAACAAATTATATAGCCCTTTTTAACCCCTACAAGTACAACATTGTGTCCAGAATCTCTGCTTAGTGGGTTTGTATCAATAAATTCAAACTGGTCCAACTTTATATTCCTTATGCCATTATCCCACACCCTTAATATTCATTCCCACACATATACCCCTGATTTCTGTCTATATAAATGGGAAAAATCATGCAGTTCTTTTCTGAGTGCAGTGTACCTCCTCTTGGGTCATACCTTGTATCTCACCTTTTGGGGCCTGTTGGGACTTCAGTCTAATTATAGGTCTGCAAGAAAAGAGCAATGGTGGGGGGGGAATCAGGAAAAGAATTAGGATTGTTTTACTAGCCAACTGCCTCAGGGCATTCCATTGCAGTTTCATCTGGTGAAAGAGGATTAATCTCTTCAGACAGAGGAGAGCTGTTTCCTCAAGGGAGGTGGTTACAGGTTTATCGGGCAAAGTTTCTCTCTTTAGATGGAGGTGAGATGGCAGATTCCTCAGGGCCAAGTGGAAGTAGGGAGGCGAAACTCTAGAGGTTTATCTGGCAAAGACTTAGCAGAAACTATGGTTTCAGTATCCCCACTGCCATCATTATCAATACATATGTCCCCATTCCAACGTTCAGGATCTCATTCCTTTCTAATCACAGCCCTCACTTTAACATCAGACATGCTGAAAGCTTGGGAATTTAGGTTTTGCTATAATTCAGCCACTTGTACAAGTCTGTGGCCACACGAAATCAGATTTTCTTTCAGGGCACCCATAGAAACTTTCACATTATTCATGCAGTGCTTATGTTGGGAATTTGAAGACTTGAGCTCATTCCTTTCCTTTACAACTGTAACCAGTGTATTTAGGAACAACCAGCCACCATCATTATTCCTTTTTAACTCCACAAAATTCTGTTAAGGTGTCAAAACATGCTTACACAAAACCTTGCCTCTTGTAAGCATTTGAGTAGCAGTATCTAGTGGTGATATTTTTCATATCTCTATTGCCAACTCTATTGCCATGGACTATCATTGCTATGTTTTTTTTTTTCCTCTCCCCTTCCCCGTTCCACACCCGCCCCCACCCCCCCAGTTGTCTGCTCTCTGTGTCCATTCGCTGTATGTTCTTCTGTGACCACTTCTAGCCTTATCGGCGGCACTGGGAATCTGTGTTTCCTTTAGTTGCATCATCTTGTGTCAGCTGTCCATGTGTGCAGCGCCATTCAAGTTCACTTCCCTATCATTGCCATCTTGACTGTTGGAAATAGTCATGAGTGCTTTGAATCTATTCAGATTGTTACCAGATTTCATTTAGGTTCTTTGACTATGCTGAAGAAATGAATTTCAAGAGCACATCGGGTGAGTTAGGCCAGTAATTTATTCAGCTAGGAAGGGAAGAGAAATGGGAGAAAATAACAGAGCAGGGGTCCCAGATAGAGAGGAAGGGAGTGAAAAGTAATAAAGAGGGTGGATTTACAGGATACAATTCCCTATTATAGGTTATAAATGCCCAGGTTTTACTTAAATGGTGATCCAAGTGGGGGGAGAAGGCAGCTGGAGTCTGAGTCCAGAGGCAAGAGAGCAGGAGAGAGCAAGATAGGAGGAGAGAGCAAGAGAGCAGGAGAGAGCAAGAGAGCTCATTCAGGCCTCGCACCTGGCTTTTGAACTGTTAATTATCCCACCCCTTTGCTAATGGCAGGGGAGCAGTTCCAGCTGTTCACTGCTTTGATTGCTTCTTTCCCGCATCAATCTCCCAGGAGGGCCCAATGATAAAGGACTTAGAGAATATCTGGGTTTCTCTTGGCTTCCAGGAGAACTCTTCTGAGTGGCAGAATCTTGGGGAGGGTCTTCCAGCAGCCATTTTGGGGTTGCTGATGTCCATGTGGACTTCTTGCCAGGTTCCAGAGCCATCTATTAATTCCCTATCTTACTAGCCTGCTTCAAGATTAGAGAACCAATTCCCCATACCCCAGAATCAATTCAGAAAGTTCATCCTTAAGATTCTTTTTCTAAAGAACCACTACCAGAACCAAAGCTGTATTAGTCAGGGTTCTCTAGAGAAACAGAAATGACAAGAGATTGTATGATTGATATATATATGTATGTATGTATATGTGTGTGTGTGTATATATATATATTAATGTAATATAAATATTATGAGACTTTCATAAGTATTTTCTCATGCTGCCTTCTGGACAACTCCAAATTCCATAGGGTAGGCTGCAAGCTGGAAACTCTAATGAAAGTTTTCAATGAATTCCCCAGAAGAAGTTGGCTGAAAATTCTCTCTTCTGACTGCTGAAATCATCACTTCTCCTTTTAAGGTCTACTGATTGGATGAGACATCTCTCATTGTTGAAGGCAGTCTCCTCAGTTGATTGTAGAAGCAGTCAGCCATAGATACAATCAACTTATTGATGATTTAAGTCCACGAAATGTCTTCATAGTAAAAATCAGGCCAGTGCTTGTTTGACCAAACTGGACACCCTAATCTGGCCAAGTTGACACATAAATTTAACCATCACAGATGGAAAATTTGGAGTAGGTCTTCCTTCAGATTTGATTGATGCAGCGGTTCAATGATGATTCTGAAAATCCAGTTTCTTTCTGTCTGTCTCCTCTGGCGTTCACAGTGTTGACTTCACCAGATGGCTGGCCCAGTCATGTTTATAGGATCCTCTTGCTTCTTTGTTCATCTTCAGGGAGAAAG
The DNA here is from genome assembly GCF_030445035.2 of Dasypus novemcinctus. Taxonomy (NCBI): domain Eukaryota; kingdom Metazoa; phylum Chordata; class Mammalia; order Cingulata; family Dasypodidae; genus Dasypus; species Dasypus novemcinctus. The sequence goes on from NC_080675.1 coordinate 35,225,347, forward strand.
AGGACATACAGAATTCCAAGCAAGACTTACATCACATTCTTCCCTCAGAATGGAATGCTGAGAATGAATAAGCCAAACAGGGGTCACCATTATTACCCTGGAGTTTGGGTGCAGTTGGCTTTCCCTGAACCCCATGGGTACAAGGGAGAGGGTAATTAATTCACCTGAATAAAAATCAGGTACTCTTATAAAAAGGAGAGGGGTAATGCATGCTGGGTAGGAACCTGACAGTGTCCCTGAGAGCCATGGAGGAGACACAAATGATGTCATTTTAAATTCACGGCAAAAGGGCAGCGGACTTGGCCCAGTGGTTAGGGTATCCATCTACCATATGGGAGGTATCCTTGACCCGTGTGGAGCTGTACATGCGCAGTGCTGATGCACGCAAGGAGTGCTGTGCCACGCAGGGGTGTCCCCTGCGTAGGGGAACCCCATGAGCAAGAGTGCACCCCGTAAGGGGAGCCGCCCAGCGCAAAAGAAAGTGCAGCCTGCCCAGGAATGGTGCCGCACACACGGAGACCTGACATGACAAGATCATGCAACAAAAAGAAACACAGATTCCTGTGCCGTTGACAACAACAGAAGCGGACAAAGAAGAAGACACAGCAAATAGACACAGAGAACAGACAGCTGGGGTGGGGGGGAAAGGGGAGAGAATAAATAAATAAATCTTAAAAAAAAAATAAATTCACAGCAAAAAGGAAATTTTTGGATTTAGATAAAGTATGGTACTGAGAGGATTTATAACCATTAATGGAACTAATTAAAGAATTTGGAGGTCGACTCTGAGATGAATGTTGAGTATTTACATTTGAACATTGAATTTGCTATTAGAAAGCGTGTTTTGGGAAACAAGAAGAAATTAAGCACATAGTAGTATTTCACTGTAAGTAGAAAATTCTTCCTCAATTTATTTTAGGTTCTCAAAATCAAGTGGGGAAGGCAGATAGTGTGGAAGCAAGTCAGGTGAGATAAGGTACACTTGAATACATTTCTAACGGAAATTTTGCTGATATTGGAATAATGATAAGAACTGAATTAGAGAAAAAACAAGTGGATATTGCCCAAAGGGGGGAGGGGGCCAAGAAGTGTGTGGCAAAAAGATCCTATTCTTATGACAATTAAAGGCAATATGTGATCCTGGATGGGATCTAACAAGGAAGGAGAGAAGACTCAAAAGGACATTACTGGGACATACGGAAAAAAATGGAATATAGACTGTAAACTTCGTATCATTGTGAAATTTCTTGATAATTACACTTCAGGTGGATACATAAATTAATATTCTTGTTCTTAGGAAATGTAAATGGCAGTATTTAGGGTGCAAGGAGTATGATGTATACAATCTGCATTCAAGTGTTCAGAAAATGAATTGATAGGTAGATACACAGATAAGTGGATAGATGGATTGACAGAATGATGAATAGATAGCTAGAATGATATGACAAATATGGCAAAATGTTAAAAATTGGTCTATCTGGGTATCTGGGGGAATAAGTGTACATTGGAGTCCTCTGCATGGGGTTTGTATTATTATTTATTATTATTATTATTATTTTTAGGCTTTACTGTGATTGAACCCAGGCCCTCATACATGGGAAGCAGGTGCTCAACCACTGAGCTATATCCGCTCTCCAGGTTTGTATCATTTTAGTAAGTGTATTTTTTTCCTTTCCCTTCCCCTCCCCCTGCCCTGCTGTTTTTGCTGTCTGTATCCATTTGCTGTGTGATCTTCCGTATCTATTTCTCTTTTTTGTCTTCTCTTCTCGTCTTTCTCTTCTAGGATTCACTGGGATTCGACCCTGGGGACCTCTGATGTGGAGAGAGTTTCTCTGCCACCTCAGTTCCTGGTCTCTGCTGTGCCTCACCTTGACTCTCCTCTTTGTCTCTCTTTTGTTGCATCATCATCTTGCTGCATGACTCACTTGCGTGGGCACTGGCTCACCGCGCAGGCACTCGGCTTGCTACACAGGCACTCAGTCTGCCATGTGGGCACTGGCTCACCACGCGGGCACTGGCTCACCACGTGGCACTTGCGCAGGCACTCCACTAGCCACGCGGGCACTTGTGCGGGCACTTGGCTCACCACACAGGCACTCGACTTGCCATGCAGGCACTTATGTGGGCACTGAGCTCACCATGCAGGCTCTCGGCTTACTTTGTGGGCACATTTTCTCTTATTTTTCACCAGAAGGCCCCAGGGATTGAACCTGGGTCTTCCCATATGGTAGGCAGAGGCCCTATCATCTGAGCTACTTCTGCTTCCCGTGTATTTTCTTTTTAAGTTAAAAAAAAAAAATGGACGCTATCCCTGACAAATCTCTCCAAAAGTATGGAAGTTTTAACGTTTTTATTTTTCCAAGGGAGTCAAATATTGTGTAATGTCAAGGGAAAAGAAAACAAAACAGCTTGAAATTCTGCCTTGTGGCCTGGCATCTTGGTGGGGCCTTCCCAGCCTGAGTGGTCTCCAAGGGTTGTCAGAGCCCCAAGCACAAAATGAGGTCTTTGCTCAGCATGGGAATTCTTGTGACAGGTTGGAGAGGCATGGCACCAAAACAAGGTTGAGGGAATTTCCCAGCTCATCTTTGGACAGCCAGCATCTCCCAGAACACATCAAGGACATTCACTGGACTTTCCTTGGAGCCACTGGCTGCGGCCTGTCTGCTGAACCTGGACTTGTGCATCCCCTCGGTCAAGTGAGAGACTCATGGAATCGCATACTATTGACAGATATCTCTTGTTGATTCTGTTTCCCTAGACAACCCTGACTGTATGTATGTACCATAGTTTTTACTTTTTTGTTTTCTTTTTACGTATTTTTTGTTTTTTCTTTGTTTTTGTTGTTTCATTTTTCTTTTGTACCAGATTTCTTAATTGACATATTTTTGAGGGTATTTTTTCTTCCTCCTGTTTTCTTTTTTTAACCACTTTGCTTCTCACCACTTTTTTCTCTCATAGTTCCAACTAGATTAAAAAAAACTAGATCTGAATAGTAAATAAATCTGAAAATAGCAAGATAAATGCTGGGTGTTTTTTGTTTGTTTTTAGGAGGTATGGGGGATTGAACCCAGGACCTCGTACATGGGAAGTTGGTGCTCAGCCACTTGAGCTACATCCGCTCCCATAAATGCTGTTTTTATAATGAAAATTCCCAGGGGTATGAAATGAACAACACACCATCTCAATAATAATAATAATAATAAAGTATATCATATGTTTAATTAGAAGAACTTTCAGGAATTGTAAATGGGCCACTAGTTCTCAAATGCAAAAGGAAATATCTGAAATAAAAACCATTCCTTTCCTCAAGCAAAAAAACAAAAAACAAAAGCAAGATTGAGCTTGTTTTTTACTGGTTACAGAGTAATGCAGGGGTTAGTTTCATCTCAGGGAATCATTTCTGTAGTGTAGATTTGGCTATCCCCTTCTGATAGAGGACTCTGAATTCCTTCAGAAAAAAGGTGCTGGAGTTTGACTGAGGGAGATCTTATGTGCCTAAGCAGGGGTAGGGGCAGAAACAAGGAAAGTGGAGAAAAGCAGGATAACCAGATGGCGTTGGGTATTTAAAGGGATCTGATTAGTATAATAAGAGGTAGTCAATCAATGGCCTCTAAGGGGATCAAGAAGCCTAAAGAGCGCTGCCCCCTCCTGAAATGCGGTCTTCTTAGTGGCTGCCCAGGAGTCTCTCCAGACCCATCCTAATGTCCATATAGAATGGCCCTCCCTGTGCTGTCCAGAACAAAACCTTTTTTAGGAGGGAGAATAGTACTCCTCCCTCCCTACCCTATATGTCTAAGTCAAACTAGAAAGAACTAAGAAATTATGAGGTCCTATAAAGTGCATAAGACAGAAAAGGTCCACTCTTTCCTTTTCTTAGAAGTCATTTTTATAGTGTCCTTTACTATTACGATAGTATTCACATGACTCCTTCATACCATGTTATATTTCTAAAATCCCATGTCAATTTTATCATTCCCCTTCTTAAAAGTCTTCAACGTCTCTCCTTGTCTGCCCAATTAAATACATTTAAGACTCCCCACTATGGCCTGCTCCTACCATTGTAGTTCAACCACATGACTCTTTCATATATACAGCACACTCAACCATGGATTACTTGTACTTGAACATAACTTGAGTTTTTCCACCACTGAGTCTCTAAGCCTCCTAATTCTACTTCCTAGGATGTATTCCATTATCAACTTCATCATGCAAAACCTAGCACACACACATATATACACACACAAACATAACAGTTTGAATGATAAATAACAACAAGCTGATATAATGTTACCAACATAGATATTATAAGGTTGATTTACTTCCTTAATACATAATGAAATGCTGCTATAAGTCAATAAGACATAGATAAAAATTCTATAAGAATGGGATGGAACAGGTTGTTAAGAAAATATATAAAGGTAAAATAGTCAAACAAAGCAAAAGCAAAACAATATGAGACACTCTTCTTAACCCACCTAATTTGTAAAAAGATTCTACATGCACACATATACCATACAGTGCACTGCTCCTGATGATGTAGACTGATAGATCCTGGTGTGTATACTAAAGACCCATGTAACTGTTCAGAAATTTTGACTTAATAATTTCCCTTCAAAGAATCTCTCTTCAAGAAATAATCATTCATAAACTCAGACTTAGGTCTGAACGAGTCCCTTCCTGACCGTACTAGAGTTTACGATGAAGAACTATCAATAACATCAAGACCTAACAATAAAGGATTGATTAAATGAAGGATAGTTCCACCAATGAATGGAATATGTCACTGTTTTTCTGTTTTAAGCATGTGTTTCGAGAATATTGTGATGACATGGGAAAAGCTTATCACATAATATTAAAATAAAAACGATCGGTACAACTCAATACATACAACAAAATCCCAATTTTCTAAAATACATATGCATATCATAAAAGGCTGGAGGAAAATGGAAATACACTAGCATATTAAAGATACTTCTGTCTAGGTGATGAGATTATATGCAACTCATTTTCTACTGTGTAATTTTTCCTGCTTTTCAAATTTCTTCATTTTAGTCTGAAAAAAAGAAGTTCTATCAGTTCCTTAAGACCCATGTCAAATGCCACAATCTCCCTGATTCTTTTCTAATTTCACCACAGTCATATGTAGTTTTGCCCTTTTCTCCAAACACTTCCCTAATGGCATCTCTATTTCATCTTTTCTTATCTCTTCCTACACAAAAGAATTTAAAGAGAAAAATCATCTTTATGTCTTTTGAAATATATGGTCTACAGTTTGACTTGGTCATTAATAGGCCCCAAAATTTCTGCTGTTTCTGCTTTTTATCCTTCATGACTAGCCTCAGAGAAGCCTGACACTCCAGCTTGATAAATTAGTTTCCTTGAACTGTCATAGTTATGACCAACCTGTTCACTCTTGGCTCATGTACAGTATAGCTAGGTTTATGGGAAGTAGTGGAAAGAAAGAAAGAAAAAAAAGAGGAAAGGAGGGAAGGGGAAAGGGCAAACCACTTATACATTGTCATAAGCAAGGGAAGGGATAGAGGCATTTTGGGGCTGACTGGCAGCCATCTACCTCCTCCAAAATCACACTTTTATGTGAAGGGCAAGTCTTAAATATGGCTCCAGATCTAGTCATTCTTCATTCATTGATTCATTGATTCATTTGTTTTAAAACAACAGAAATTTATTTTCTCACAGTTTTGGAAGCTAGAAATTTGAAATCAAGACATCATCAGATGTGGCGGCTTGCTCGGTCGGTAGAGGTGGGGTCTGGCTGCGGACGAGGGGTCGGTCCAGCTTAGGACGAGGGGTCGGTCCCACTCGGGACGAGGGGTTGGTCCCACTTGGGACAAGCGGTCGGTCTGGCAGCAGACGAGGGGTCGGTCTCACAGGGGTTGCGCGGTTTGGCTGACGGGGTCGCCCAGCAAAGCCGGCGACAAAGGGGTCGCCCGGAGAGCAGGCGACAAACTGGGGACAAGGGAGGCCAGGCCCTTGTCGGGGGCTCTCAGGACTGGAGGGCGCACGGCAGAAGAACTACCGCGGAGACAAGGTAAACACGCAAGTCCACTTTATTGAGGGAGAGGCAACAGTTTTATAGGGGCTGGGGAAGGCTGATTGGTCGAAGCCACGCCCTGTTCTGATTGGTTGCCGGAGAAAGGTCAGTGGGCGGTACTGGACGGGGGAGGGGTGGTGATTAGGGATTGGCTGTTGCTGTTGCTGGGGGAAGTGGCAGGGTTTAGTGATTGGTGACTGCTGTTGCTGGGGTAGAGGGCAGACTTGAGCTTCCCGCCCACGCCTGGCTGTTGCTGCTGTCGGGGGGAGAGAAAAGGGCAGACTGGATTTTTCCGCCCACGCCTGGCTGTTGCTGCTGTCAGGGGAGGGGAAAAGGGCAGACTGGAATTTTCCGCCCTGCGCCTGCGCAGGGAGAAAGAAGAAGAAGGGTGCCGCCCCACAAGGCATCGTGTGGCGCCATCTGGGAGGAGGGGCGGCCGCGGAAGCATGGCTGCCGAGAAGGGGAGACCCGAGGGCACTCTGCGCCCATGCCGAGCTTCCTTCAGGGGTGGCGGTGAGTCCGACCAGCCACCCTATTATGGGGGCAGCGGAATTAGGCCTACCGTGGCTGCTCCCCCGCCAGGCCAGCAAACCACACTTCAGCCCGAGGGGTGACCGCAATCAGATCCATGCTCCCTCTGAAGGTTTTAGGGAAGTTAACTCCTTACCTCTTCCTAGTTGCTAGCAGCACTTGGCAATCCCTGGCATTCCTTGACTTGTAGCTGCATCACTCCAATCTCTACCTGGGTCTTCACATAGCCTTTCCCCTGGTGTAGCTGCATTATTTCCTCTCCCTATAATGACAGCAGTCATAGGATTAAGGACCCACCCTAAAGTATGACCTTGTTTTAACTAATTACATTTGTAAAGACCCTATTTCCAGCTAAGGTCACATTCTAAGATTCTGGGTGGACTTGGATTTTGGGGGGACACTATTCAACCCACTACACTCCTCTTTGCTCCAATAGTGCTACTAAGAGAGATATCCAGACTAGGGCAGTGAGGAAGAATTTAGGGGCCGCAGAATACCAATTTGGGTATAGCAACAGATGGTAGAAGGAGCCCGCTGATGTCCAGGCATCTTTCTATAGTCGCTGGGTGACAAGGGACTGGAATAGAGTAGAGGTGACTGTATCGCAGGTTATTGTTCATTTTTGTGAGGAAGACAGATTTAGCAGCTGCATCATCTCAAGCATTTCTTTTTAAGTATTTTAATAGCCTGATTTAACACAACTTTTTCTTAACAACTAACAAATTCTTAAAAATCTAATGAACTAGACTTATGAATGAATGAACCTAAATTTTTCTTTAGATGCTCCAATACTGAGAGTAACAGTCACCTAAAAATCATTAGTCTAAATCTATTACTCAAATACACATTTCAAATTACTGCTATTAGGCTATTACTCTAAAGAGGTCAAATTATCCCTGACTTTATAGCTATATAAAAGATCAAATAGGGAAGCGAACTTGGCCCAATGGATAGGGCATCCGTCTACCATATGGGAGGTCTGCGGTTCAAACCCCAGGCCTCCTTGACCCGTGTGGAGCTGGCCCATGCGCAGTGCTGATGCGCCCAAGGAGTGCCGATCCACGCAGGGGTGTCCCCCGCATAGGGGAGCCCCATGCACAAGGATTGCACCCCATAAGGAGAGCCGGCCGGCGAGGAAGGAAAGTTCACCCTGCCCCTGAATGGCGCCGCACACACAGAGAGCTGACATCAGCAAGATGACACAACAAAAAGAGACGCAGATTCCTGTGCCGCTGACAACAACAGAAGTGGACAAAGAAGAACATGCAGCAGATAGACACAGAGAACAGACAACTGGGGCAGGGAGGTGGGAAGGGGAGAGAAATAAATAAATTTTAAAAAAAGGAAGATCAAATATACACTATTTCTCTCTTAACTGACAACTTCTACAGTGGGTCTAATTCTCATTAACATTTCTATATTCAATTCTAAATCTTCCCAGATGGAAGATTGCCTATCAATCTAAGGCAGGCAGTTAGACAGTTAACTGGCATTGTCTACTAACAGGTTTAGGACAGAAGCCTGCCTGATTCTTGCTAATCCTGATGGAATGTGCAGACCTCCACTGATGATGGTTCTGTTTTTGGTTCTGTGATATTACCTGTTCATGATTTTTCTGTCTACTGTTAGAATTCTGCAGCTCCCATCTAAGGCATTAAGCAATTGAAATACATTTTTTCCCTCCGAACTCTTTAGCTTTTTTTTTTTTCTTTAAAGATTTATTTAATTATTTGTTCCCCCCCACCCCCACCCCCACCCCGGTTGTCTGTTCTCTGTGTCTATTTGCTGCATCTTCTTTGTTGTCAACGGCACAGGACTCTTTAGCTTTGATCCCAATGGGATCCTAAGAAATGTAATTTTAAGATCATGGAACCTGATAGAATATTGTATGTGGATATTTAATAGGTTTTTAAGACTCACAGCCATAACTTAAAGGGTCGTTCTACTGATATTTATCATGGAAAATGCTTACTAACTTTTGTATATACATTTACTAGTTTGTTCATTCCTCACTTGCACAATAAACATCTCCGTAATACCAACGTGATTAACAAGATTTAACAGAAGTATAATCGATTACAATCGTTTACTCTTAGAATACTTTTTCTCCTTTTCGTGTGTATTATTATGACCTCATGACTATTCAGATTTACTGTGTCAGTCAGCCTCAATTGATTTTTTTTTTCCTAAAGAGACTATTTTCAATGTTTATTTGATATCGGAAATGTGGTAAACTATCATAGAGTATTTCTCTTCATCACAAAAATTCCATATATTAAGGATTTACACAATCCAGGGGGCAATCAATATATTTTTTTCAAGATTTATTTATTTCTCTCCCCTTCTCCCCCACTCCAGTTGTCAGTTCTCTGTGTCTATTTGCTGCGTGTTCTTCTTTGTCCACTTCTGTTGTTGTCAGCAGCATGGGAATCTGCGTCTCTTTTTGTTGTGTCATCTTGCTGATGTCAGCTCTCTGTGTGTGCAGCACCATTCTTGGGCAGGCTGCACTTTCTTTCGTACTGGGCGGCTCTCCTTATGGGCGCAATCCTTGCGCATGGGGCTCCCCTACGGGGGGGACACCCCTGCGTGGCATGCCACTCCTCGCGCACATCAGCACTGCACATGGGCCAGCTCCACACGGGTCAAGGAGGCCTGGGGTTTGAACCGCAGACCTCCCATGTGGTAGACGGACGCCCTAACCACTGGGCCAAGTCCGCTTCCCTCAATATTTTTTTGATGCCTAAATTCTTTCAACTGTTATTTATTTTACACAACAACTACCTTCAAACAAACATACACACAGAATGAGAAATTTTTTAGAAAACTATAGAGGAAAAAAGAGTCATTTTCTTTCCCTGGGTTTAGGGTTTTTGCCCTGCAGAGAACATGGATGGGCTTTACGGAATTCATGCAACATTGTATGTGGGAATGTAAACGCACACGAATGTGCATTACACTGGGTAGGTTGAAAAGTAGCAGAAATTAATAGAAAAAACGTTCTGCATCCAAATAAAATGAAGACCAACAGGTGTAAAGAGAGAAGAAACAGGATTTGGCAGTACTGAGCCCCAGCTCTACATTGACTATGCAAAGGAATTCTCTGAACTCTAAAATGTAGACGCAACCTGCCTCATATATTCATGAGGTTTAAATGACCAGCACACGGTACTAAAGGATAAAAAGTTAGGGAAGAAAAAGAGCCCTGTATTTTTTTTAAAGCAGTTTATTGAGATATATATATTCATATACCATACCATCTATCAAACACGTACAATCAATGGTCCTTAGTATAATCAGTTTTTTGCATTCATCACCACAAAAAATTTTATAAAAACTTCATTATTCCAAAAAGAAAAACACTATACCCCTTAGCAGTCACCTTTCAATCCTTCCATCCTTCCCTAGTCCTACTTAACCAATAATCTAATTCCACTTTATAAATTGATTTATGTTTACATTTTGTATAAATGGAATCATAAAATGTGTAAGTACTTTGTGTCTGGTTTCTTTCACTTAGCATAATGTTTTTGTTTGTTTGATTTTTGTTTTGCCTCACAGTAACATCTTGTAACAGTAGCATATATTTGTTCAGTTTCAAGGAAAAACTGTCTTATATATGCAATATTACCCATATTCATATTTCAAAGGAGGTTTTACTGTGCTGTACAGTCCCATGTTACATTTTTACCTTTCCTTCTAGTAATATACACGACCTTAGACTTTCCCTTTCAACCACTGTCATAACCACATATTAGCACTGCTAGTCAAAAACACTGATGTGCTTTGATCCTTTTATTCATTTCCAAAGATTGATGAACAACTTTTTACCAATTCTGCACAGGTTAACTCTTTGCTTTCTGCTCTCTAACCTCATTCTATTTTCTGATGACCTATATTCTAGTTATTAACTATGAAGTGCTACTTCATAGTAGCACAATCACACAGTAGTTGTCCTTTCGTGCCTGTATTACTTCACTCAACATAATGTCCTCCAGGTTCATGCATGTTGTCATATGATTCACGACTTCATTTCTTCTTACGGCTACATAATATTCCATCTAGTGTATACACCACAGTTTGTTTATCCGTTACGAGTTGATGGACACCTGGGTTGTTTCCATCTTTTGGCAACTGTGAACAACGGCACTATGAACATCAGAGTGCAGATGTCTGTGCATGTCACCGCTCTCAGTTATTCTGCGTGTATACCCAGGAGTGGTATTGCCAGTCATGTGGTAAATCTATATCCAACTTCTTTAGGAACTGCCAAAGGCTCCTCCACAATGGTATTACCATTCTATATTGCCACCAATAGTGAATAAGCGTTTCTATCTCTCCACATCCTCTGCAACACTTGTAGTTTCCAGCTTTTTAATAGTGGGCATTCTATGGTTGTGAAACGATATATTATTGTAGCTTTGATTTACATTTCCCTAATCACTAGTAATACCGAACATTTTTTCATGTATTCTTTTTTTTTTTTTCAATTTCTCTCCCATTCCCCCCTCCCCCCAGTTGTCTGCTCTCTGTGTCCATTCACTGTGTGTTCTTCTGTGACCGCTTCTAGCCTTATCAGAGGCACCGGGAATCTGCGTTTCTTCTTTTTTTAATTGTTTTTATTCTTTTTTTTTTTTTAAGATTTATTTATTTATTTATTTATCTCCCCTTCCCCTTTACCGCCCCCCCCCCCCGCCCTGGTTGTCTCTGTCTTTTTGCTGCGTCTTCTTTGTTTGCTTCTGTTGTCAGCGGCACGGGAATCTGTGTCTCTTTCTGTTGCGTCATCTTGTTGCGTCAGCTCTCCATGTGTGCGGCACCATTCCTGGGCAGGCTGAACTTTCTTTCGCACTGGGCGGCTCTCCTGACGGGGTGCACTCCTTGCACATGGGGCTCCCCTACGCAGGGGACAACCCTATGTGGCACAGCACTCCTTGCGCGCATCAGCACTGTACATGGGCCAGCTCCACACGGGTCAAGAAGGCCCCAGGTTTGAACCGCGGATCTCCCATGTGGTAGACGGATGCCCTAACCACTGGGCCAAGTCCGTTTCCCTGTGTTTCTTCTTCTTGTGTCATCTTGCTGTGTCAACTCTGCGTGTGTGCGGCGCCATTCTTGGGCAGGCTGCACTTTCTTTTGCGCGGGGTGGCTCTTCCTACGGGGCACACTCCTTGTGTGTGGGGCTCCCCTATGCGGGGGACACCCGTGCGTGGCACAGCACTCTTTGTGCGCATCAGCACTGCGCACGGGCCAGCTCCACACGGGTCAAGGAGGCCTGAGGTTTGAACCGCGAACCTCCCATGTGGTAGGCAGACACCCTATCCATTGGGCCAAGTCCGCTTCCCCATGTATTCTTTTCACCATTTGTATTTCTTCTTTGGACAAATGTTTATTCAAGTCTTTTGCCCATTTTTAAATTGGGTCATTTGTCTTTTTATTTGGGAAAATAGTTTAAATTGTGTTGGAGAAAAGAAAGCACTTACTGGGACGCGGAGACTGAAATGACTATAGAGAAAGAATAGATTTATTGAGAAGCTCTCCCAATGGAGGGGGTCTGAAGAACAGACTTCAGTCCCCCCACCAGCATGATGGGGGTCTGAAGAGAGACTTCAGCCCACTCCTGGAAGGGCGGGACTTGAATTTATACAGAACTTTCTCCTAGGTGGGGAAATGATGGTTAGTGGGAGGGGGTTGAGGAAGTGCATGGCTTCTTGGAATGCTGCAGGAGCAAATGTTTCTTTTGATCTGTAAGGTTTTAAAGGGTTTGTAAATAGTGAAGGTTTCTGTCTCTGTCTCCCTCTGATAGGCAGGTAGAGGTAGTAAAGCTCTCCACCTCCCTCTGATATGCAGATGGTGAAGATCTCTATCTCCCTTTGCTCCTGTCTCTACGGGGTTCCTTAGTTTAACCTGTGGGAAAGTGCCACACAGGGAAGGGGGTTTACCTTTTTCCCAGTGCAAGTCAGCAGAAACTGAGGTACAGCTTGTTAATTATTGCAAACCTCTAACAAATTGCATTTGAACTTTGTATAACCTGTTCCCTCTTAGGAAATGTTGCACCTGTTTCCTAGTATAGACATTGCAGTTCTGATAACAAACAACTGTTTGTTAGTTCCCAATTAATGCGATGAGGAAACTAGAGTCAAGGCTCTCAGCTCCAGAAGCTGTGAGTCCCTTGGTCCCATCTTTATTTTCTCTCTTATGCCTTTCTTTCTGTCCTTTTATTTCTTAAGTTCTGCATCGCCTTCCTTTCAAGCCAACCTATTGCTGAGCTGGTTTCAGCATTTTCATTATTGAGTTGTAGTATTTCTTTATATTTCACGGATATTAAACCCTTATTGGACATGTGATTTCCAAAGTTTTCTCTCATTAAATTGGCTACATTTTCACTCTTTTGACAAAGTCCTTTGAGGTGCAAAAGTGTTTAACTTTGAGGAGGCCCCATTTATCTTTTTTTTTTTTTCTTCTGTTGCTCATACTTTGGGTGTAAGACCCAAGAAACTACTACCTACCACAAGATTTTTAGGATGTTTCCTTACATTTTCTTCAAGTAGTTTTATGGTCCATTTTGAGTTGATTTCATTCTTTTGGTTATGGATATCCAGTTCTCCTGGCATCATTTGTTGAAAAGACTGTTTTATCCTGTTAATGTGGACTTGATAGGTTTGTCAAAAACAAGGTGGGACTTCTGGGAAGATGCAGACTAGAAAGACATAGGACTCTCTTCTCTCCCAGAAAAATAGCTAGAGCACAGGCAAATACAGCCTGGAAGAAAAAACCTAGGGATTAGAAGGAAGGCTGGACACCTCCCAGAAGAGAGAGGTACAAAGGGAAAAAATCTCAAGGGTAAAACTGAGTTAAAAGCTGCAGCTGCTACTGCCCACACTCTCTTCCACATTAAAGATACCTTTGAATACCCAGTCCTCCGCCTGCAGCTATAGACAAAAGGGGCCTTAGAGGACTGGGTATTCAAAAGTATCTTTAATGTGGAAGAGGGTGTGGGCAGTAGCAGCTGCAGCTTTTAACTACAGACAAAAGGGGCCCCCACCCACAGAGGGCTTCCTCATCTGTTTGCTGCAGTTTGAGCTCATTGTCTGCTGGTTTTTTTGTATTGTTTTGTTTTTTGCTTATTTCTGTTCATTGTTTTGCTTTTTGTCTTGCTTGTTGTCTGCTTTTTTTTTCTTGTTGTCTGCTCATTGTTTGTCTTCTTTAAGAGGCAGTGGGAAACAAACCTGGGACCTCCCTATGTGGAAGGTGCGCACTCAACTGCTTGAGTCACATCTGCTCCCCTGACTCAGCTTTTAACCCATACATTTGGTCTGCTGTGTCCAAGGGGCCCTTCCAGGCAGGGAAGGGCCACACCATTGTTTGCCCTGGAATCCTGCACAGGGCTAAAGAGATCTGGGATTAAAGAGATTCAGCCCCTTCAATCTCCCTCTCTGCTAACCAGGACTGATTTTTGAGGATGCACTTCTGCAGGAAAGGGAAGAGAGAGGAACATAACCTTAGGCCAACTCAGCTTTTTTTTTAAAGATTTATTTTTTATTTATCTCTCTCCCCTCCCCGCCCCCAACCCCCAGTTGTTTGCTCTCTGTGTCCATTCACTGTGTGCTCTTCTGTGACCACTTCTATCCTTATGAGCAGCACCGGGAATCTGTGTTTCTTTTTATTGCGTCATCTTGTTGTGTCAGCTCTCTGTGTGTGCGGCACCATTCCGCAGGGCACTCCTCGGGGAAGTGGTTTGGCTCAACTGATAGGGCATCCACCTACCACATGAGAGGTCCAGGGCCTCCTGACCCAATGTGGTGAAGCTTGCCCATGCACAGTGCTGATGCGCGCAAGAAGTGCGGTGCCACGCAGGGTGCCTCCCATACGGGGAGCCACCCTGTGTGAGAAAAAGTACAGCCCGGCCAGGAGTGAGGGCACAGACATGGAGAGCTGATGTAGCAAGATGACGCAACAAAAAGAGATACAGATTCCCGGTGCAGCTGACAAAGAATACAAACAGACAAAGAAGAACACACAGTGAGTGAACACAGAGAGCAGACAACATGGGGGGGAGGGGAGAGAAATAAAACAAAACAAAACAAAACAAAACAAAGGAATTCCAAAGGAATATGTCGGAGGACATATTAAAGGAAACCTTAGAGCTGGAAAGAAAAAGACAGGAGAGAGAGGTTTGGAGGACAGTATAGAAGAAAGAGTAGCAGAAAGGATAACTAAAAGAGTAAAAAGACAGTTGAATTAAGACGTGACATATCAAAACCAAAGAATAAAATGGTGAAAGTAAATGATGCACTTATAGTAATATCATTAAATGTGAATGGATTAAACTCCCAAATCAAAAGATATAGGCTGACAGAATGGATAAAAAATTATGAGCCATCCATACGCTACTTACAAGAAACTCACCTTAGACCCAGGAATACAAGACTAAAATTACAACAACCCCCAAAGGTAAGTACAAAGTGTGACCAATAAGGAAGTATGCTGTACTCTAAAAGAACTGCATGAGTTTTCCAACTTACATAGATAGAAACCAGGGGAATATGTGCGAGAATGTATATTAAGGGTATGGGATAATGGTGGAGGGAATATAAAGTTGGATCAGGCTGAATTTATTGATATGGGCCCACTAAGCAGAAATTCTGGATTCAGCACTATAGCTCAAGTGGTTAAAAAGGGCTCTAACAATTTGTTTGGGTGGCTGACTGAAAAATGGTCCAAAAGATGGCCTAGAATGTCTGAGGCTGAGATGCCTGATTTACCCTGTATACTATATAAGAGGAAATCCAAAGACTTAGAGAGATTGGAATGCTAGAATGGATTTACAGTATGAGACCTGCCCACCCACCTCAGGAATGTCCAGAGGACACACCTTTAACCAGGACTGTGAGGAACCAATTTGTTAGACTAACTCCATCTTCCCTGAAGAGCTCTGAGGTTGCTCTTTCTGTAGTCCAGATATTACTGTAGAAACTGCTGCAATGGAACTAGAATCCTTAAACATTATGGGGATGATCAGAACTTGGGCTGGTAAAAACCAAGAATCAGCAGTTAATCACCAAAGACTAGGTGGGCATGGCTACTGCAATGAAGGCAGACTCAAAGCAGCAATTAAAACATTCTGAGGGAAGCGGACATGGCTCAACTGATAGAGTATCCACCTACCATATGGGAGGGCCCAGGGTTTGATACCCAGGCCTCCTGACCTGTGTGGTGAGCTGGCCCATGCGCAGAGCTGCCACACACAAGGAGTGCCGTGCCACGTAGGGGTGGTAAGGCATTGTGTGAGAGAAAATGGAAGTTAAATCCAACAAAGATACAGGGGCCTTCCACCTGGTAAAATTTCTAGGTGTATAGAGGTCTGGGGCATTCGAGATAGCTCTTCTAAAGTAAAGGATAAACTGTTGCATCTGGCCCCTCCTACAACCAAAAAGGAGGCACAATGCTCAGTTGGTCTCTTCGGGTTTTGAGGAGAACACATTCCTCACTTGGGGTGCCACTCTAGGCCATTTACCAAGGGACCAGAAAGCTGCTAGTTTTGAGTGGAGGCCAGAACAAGAGGAGGGTCTGCAAAAGGTCCAGGATGCTGTGCACTTGAGCCATATGATCCAGCAGATCCAATGGTGCTGGACGTGTCAGTGGCAAGCAGAGATGCTGTCTGGAACCTTTGGCAGACCCCATAGGAGAATCACAGTGTAGACCCTTAAGATTTCGAAGCAAAGTCTTGATATCCTTGCAGATAACTATACTCCTTTTGAGAAACAGCTTTGACCTGCTACTGAGCCTTAGTAGAGACCAAACCCTTAACCATAGCCACCGAGTTACTATGAGACCTAATTGCTTATCATGAACTGGCTGTTGTCTGACCTGCCAAGCCATAAAGTTGTATATGCATAGCAGTACTCCCTCATAAAATGGAGTAGTATATATGAGATAGAGCTCAAGCAGGTCCTGCATTGTGCAAATGCCACAGCCCCCACTCCTACTCCAGCCATATTACTGTCTCTTTCCCAGCCACAACGATGGCTTCTTGGGGAGTTTCTTAGTATAAGCTGACTGAGGAAATGCAAACTTGGGCCTGGTTTCCAGATGGTAATGCCCAGTATACAGGTACCACCGGAATGTGGGTGGCTGTAGCACCACAGCCCCTTTCTAGATCATCCCTGAAGGACAGTGGGGAAGGGAACTCCTCCCATCAGGCAGAAGTTCAAGCAGTGCACTGGCTTGTTCATTTTGCTTGGAAGGAGAAATGGCCAAAGGTGTGTTTGTACACTGACTCATGGGCTGTCACCACTGACTCATGGGCTGGATGGCCAGGGATTTGGAAGGAACATGATTGGAAAATTGGTGACAAAGAGGTCAGGGGAAGAGGTAAAAAATATGATTGGGCAAAAAATATGAAAATATTGGTGTTTCGCATGAATGCTCACCAGCGGGTGACTTCAGCAGAGGAAGATTTTAATAATCAAGTGGATAAGATGACCCAATCTGTGGCTAGTGCTAAGCCTCTTTCCCCAGCCACTCCTGTCATTGCCCAATTGGCACATGAACAAAGTAGCCATGAGGTAGGGAAGGAGGTTATGCATGGGCTCAGCAACATGCACTTCCACTTACCAAGGCTGACTTGACTATAGCCACTGCTGAGTGCCCAATCTGCCTATAGCAGAGACCCACATTTGGTCTCCAATATGGCACCATTCCCTAAGGTTATCAACCTGCTATCTGATGGCAGATTGCTTACATTGGAACCGTTCCATCATGGATGAAGCAGTGATTTGTTTTAACTTGAATACATACTCTGGATACAGGTTTGCCTTCCCTATATGCAATGCTTCTACAAAACTACCATCTGTTGGACTTAACAAATGTCGTATCCACCACCATGACATTCCACACAGCATTGCTTCTGATCAAGGAACCCACTTCACAGCAAATGATGTGCAGCAATGGGCACATGCTCATGGAATTCACTGGTCTTACCATGTTCCCTATCATCCTGAAGCAGCAGCTTTGATAGAACGGTGGAATGGCCTTTTGAAGACTCAGTTATGGTGCCAAGTAGGTGACAATACCTTTCAGGGCTGGGGCAAAGTTCTCCAGGAGACTGTGTATGCTCTAAAGCAGCATCCATTCTATGTTGCTGTTTATCCCATAGCCTGGATTCATGGGTCCAGGAATCAAGGGGTGGAAATGGGAGTGGTAGTACTCACTATTACCCCTAGTTATCTGGTAGGAATTTTTTTTTCTTCTTGTCCCTGAAACCTTAAGTTCTGCTGGTCTACAAGTCTTAGATCCAAACATAGGAATGCCTCCACCAGGGAACACAACAATGATTTCATTGAACTGGAAGTTAAGACTGCTACTTGATCACCTTGGGTTCCTCATGCCTCTGAATCAACAGACAAAGAAGGGAATTATTGTACTGGCTGGGGTGATTGATCCTATCAAGGGGAACTAGGAGTGCACCTATATAATGTGGGTATAGAAGAGTTTTCCTGAAATACAGGAGATCCTCCAGGGCATTTCTTTAGTACGCCATGGCCTGTGACTAAAGTCAATGGAAAATTACAGCAACCCATTCCAAGCAGGACTAACAATGGCCCAGAATCTTCAGAATGAAAGTCTGGGTAACCCCACCAGGCAAGGATCCATGGCCAGCTAAGGTGCTTGCTTAGGGTAATGGGAACACAGAATAGGCAATGGAAGAAGATACTGATAAATATGAACTTCGACCACATGACCAGTTACAGACACAAGGTCTATAATGGTCATGAATATTTCTTCCTTGTTTTGTTCTGAGTGTGATTGTATATGTACATGAAATGAATATCTTTGTTTTTTTCCCTAACTTTCCCCCTTATCACATGACATAAGTTATATTAGTTTCATGTTGCAATACTTAAGGATGCCAAGTTTAAGAGAGAATATTATCCAAGGACTTGTGACTTGTACCCATTCTGGAGGGAATTAGTGTGCTTCTGGTTGTACACAGGACAGTTGAATATTGTTAGGCAGAAATATACATGTGTGTCTGTTATTGTTTCTATTTAGAGAATAAGTATGGTTTAAGGTGATGTGTATGGCTGCCAAGTTGACAAGGGGTGGACTGCAATGGTTAGGCTAATATGTGCAAAATGCAAGCAAGCATACATGTCATGGTTGTCCCAGAAGGAGAAGAGAAGGGAAAAGGGTCAGAAGAAATATTTGAAGAAATAATTGTAGAAAATTTCCCATCCCTATTGAAGGACATAGATATCCATGTCTGAGATGTACAACATACTCTCATCCGAAAAAATCCAAATAGACTAACTCTGAGACACATACACATG
The DNA here is from genome assembly GCF_030445035.2 of Dasypus novemcinctus. Lineage (NCBI taxonomy): Eukaryota > Metazoa > Chordata > Mammalia > Cingulata > Dasypodidae > Dasypus > Dasypus novemcinctus. The sequence goes on from NC_080675.1 coordinate 35,244,256, forward strand.
AGAAGGTCAAGTGGCAAAGACAAAGAGAATTCTGAGAATAGCAAGAGAAGAGCAATGCATAACATATAAGGGACACCCAATAAGATTAAGTGCTGATTTCTCACCAGAAACCATGGAGGCAAGAAGACGGTGTTCTGATATATTTAAGATACTACAAGAGAAAAACTTCCAGCCAAGAATCTTATATCCAGCAAAACTGTCTTTCAAAAATGAAGGTGAGATTAGAATATTCACAGATAAACAGAAACTGAGAGACTTTCTAAGCAAGAGACCAGATTTTCAGTAAATACTAAAGGGTGTGCTAGAGCCTAAAAAGAAAAAACAGGAGAAAGAGGCCTGGAAAAGAGTCTGAAAAGAAAGATTATATCAATAAAAATAACTAAAAGGTCAAAAGAGTGGTGAAAATAAAATACGACAGATAAAACTCAAATAGTCAGGAATAAACTTAACCAAGGATGTAAAGCACTTGTATTCAGAAAACTGCAACTCAGTGCTAAAAGAAATCAAAAAAGGCCTAAAGAACTGGAAGAACATTCCATGTTCATGGATTGGAGCACTAGATGTCATTAAGGTGTCAGTTCTACACAAATTGATATACAGATTCAATGTAATCCCGATAAAAATTCCATATGCATTAAAAAAAATTGAAAACACAATCATCAAATTTATTTGGAAGGGTAAGGGGTACGGAATAGCCAGAAACATCATAAAAAGGAAAAGTGAGCCCTCATCTTCAGAGTTTAAATCATATTACCTAGCTATAGTGGTAAAAACAGCATGGTACTAGCATAAAGACAGACACATAGACCAATGAAACCAAATTGATGGTTCAGAAACAGACCCTCACATGTATGGTCAAGAGATTTTTGACTAGCATGTACAACCCACCCAGCTCGGGCAGAACAATCCATTCAACAAATGGCGCTGAGAGAACTGGATATCCATAGCCAAAAGTAGGAAAGAGGACCCCTATCTCATCCCTGATACAAAAATCAATTCAAAATAGATAAAAAACCTAAATATAAAAGCAAGAAACATGAAGTTTCCAGAAGAAAATGTAGGAAAATATCTTCAAGCCCTGGTGGTAGGTGGTGGATTCTTAAAGGAGATAAGAGGAGGACTGAGATGGACTACTGATGTTTAATGTGTATAGAAGTTTTAATTAGCTTTACTGTAAAATTACAGAAGTGTACAGAGTTGATGGTAACACATTAATGTGAGTAACAGCTGGTTTATAAATGGGGATGTGGCTGAAAATGGTAGTCTGGGGATGTAGATGCCCATTGACAGAATGCTAGAGAATAATCTAGGGACTGAAAAGCACAGTAAACCCAGAGGTGGATGAGAATTGTGGGTGATGGTACAGAAGCAAGAGTGTCCTTTGTGAATTACAGCAATGTACATCACAATTGCATGGTGGTAGGAATGTGGAGAAGCGTGGGAAAAATACAACTGGGGTGACCTGTGGACTGTGGTTAACAGTAATAATGTAATATTCTTGCGTCTGTGCCAACGATATACTGTGTGGATAATGGAAAAGTATGGAAAATGTGTGCCAAATGTACACTATGGACCTGGTAATAATTGGATGATATTATCTCATAATCTGTAACAAATGTTCCACCATGGTGTAGTGTGTTGGTAGAGGGCTGTTGATTGGGAATAGAATTGAGAGTCCAGAAACAAACCCTCGCCTTTATGGCCGACTAGTTTTTGACAAACCTACCAAGTCCATGCTAATGGGACCAAACAGATTCTGGGACCAACAGATGTTGCTGGGAGAACTGGATATCCATAACCAAAGAATGAAAGAGGACCCCTATCTCACTCCCTATATAAGAATCAACTCAGAATGGATCAAAGACCTAAATATAAAAGCCAGGACCATAAAACTACTAGAATAAAATGTAGCATAACATCTTAATGACACTCTGGTAGGTGGTGGTTTCTTGGACCTTACACACAAAGCACAAAAAACCAAAGAAAAAATAGGTTAAATGGGACCTCCTCAAAATTAAACAGTTTTGTACCTCACAGGACTTTGTCAAAAGGGTGAAAAGGAGCTGACTCAATGGGAAAAAATATTTGGAAATCACATATCTGATAAGAGTTTAATAGCCATGATATATAAATAGATGTTACAATTCAACAATCAAAAGACAAATGACCTACTTTAAAAATGGGCAAAAGATTTGAATAGTCATTTGTCCAAAGAAGAAATACAAATGGTGAAAAAACACATGAAAAATGTTCAATTTTACTAGTGATCAGGGAAATGCAAATTGAAGCTACAATAAGATACCATTTCACACCTATTAGAATGGCCACTATTTAAAAGAGAACCAACCACAAGTGTGGAGAGGATATGGAGGGATAGGAACACCTGCTCACTGTTGGTGAGAAGGTGGCATGGTACAGCCACTGTGGAGGACTGTTTGACAGTTCCTGAGGAAGTTGAATATAGATTTGCCATGTGACCTGGCAATATCACTATTGGGTAAATACCCAGAAGAACTGAGAACAGTGACACAAACACACATCTGCACACTATTGTTCATAGTGGTATTATTCCCAATTGCCAAAGGTTGGAAACAACACTGGTGTCTATCAACCGATGAATGGGTAAACAACATATGGTCTATTCACATGATGGAATAACATGCAGCTGTAAGAAGAAATGAAGTCTTGAAGCATATGACAACATTGATGAACCTGGAGGACATTACGCTGAGTGAAGTAATCCAGACACAAAAGTAATCCAGACGCAATACTGTGTGATTGCTCTACTATGAACTAAAATAGATTATGTAATCTCATGGAGTTAATAACTTGAATATAGGTCACTAGAATAAGAATGAGGTTGGGGAATGGAAAGCCAAGGGTTAGCTTGTGCAGAATTGGTAAAAAGGATGTGTGTTAATCTTTGGAAAGGAATAGAAAAGATGAAAGTCCAACATAATGTTAGTAACTAGCAGTACTATTGTGTGGGTATGAAAGTGATTTAAAGGAAAAGTCTAAGGTCATGTTGTTATTATAAGGAAAGCTTAAAAATGTAACATGGAATGGTATAGCATAGTAAAACTGCATGCAAAATAGGAATATAGGTAAAATAGCATATATAAGACCACTTTCTCTGAAACAGAACAAATGTATGTTAATACTATAAAATGTTAATATCAGACAAAATAATGCTAAGTAAAAGCAACGAGACACAAAGTACTACATATTGTATGATTCCATTTATGTTAAATGTAACAATAAAGTCATTGAGAAAGATGAAATTAGATTAGCAGTTATGTAGGGCTGGGAAAGGATGAGGATTTAGGAGGTGACTGTTAAGGCGTATGGAGTTTTTCTTTTTGGAGTAATGATATTGTTTTAAAATTTTTTGTGATGATGAATGCACAACATTGTGATTATACTAAAAGCCATTGATGATACACTTTGGATAGATCGTATGGTATGTGAATATATCTCGATAAAACTACTTAATAAATAAATAAGTAATTGTGTAAGAATAGCCAAAAATGGCAGCTGTATACAGCAAGGGAAGCATAGAGAGATGGAGTGGTGAAGAATTTTTTTGTTTTTCTGTTTTTGTTTATTATTACTATTATTGAAACAATGAATATTCTCTAATAATGACTGAAGTGATGATTGTACAACTATGTGATTATATTATATATTATTATTGTATACTTTGGATGAATTGTAAACTTTATTAATATGTCAATAAAATTGATTTGTTTGAAAAATTAACATGGGACTGTATAACATAGTAAAACCTCATGTGAAATATGAATATGAGTAATATAACATATATTGCATATATAACCTTTTTTTAAAGGTAGAACTGGAGACTGAACCCAGGACCTCATACATGGGAAGCAGGGACTCAACCACTTGAGCTACATCTGCTCCCTAAAATGGTTTTTACAAAATATAAATACAAATAAACTTGAGAAACAGAAACAGAATAGCAACCATGAACGGCAGTGGAAACATAGAATGAGAGATAATGAGTTGTTTTTTTTTTAATTGGAGTAATGAAAATGCTCTAAAAATGATTGAAGTGATGAATGCACAACTATGTGATTATACAAAATACCACTGATTGTACACTTTGGATGGATTTTATACTTTATTAATATATATTAATAAAATTATTTTTTTAACTTTTTAAAAAAAGTAAAAAAAAAACAACCAACCAGCTATTAGTTAATGTATTAGTCTGCCAAATGGGTGCCAATGCAAAGTACCAAAACTCTGTTGGCTTTTAGAAAGGGTATTTATTTGGGGTAAAGCTTATAGTCCCAAGGCCTTGGAAAGTCCAACTCAAGTCACCATAAGAAGAGCTTTCTCATCAAAGCCAGTTGCCATGTGTTGAAGCAGGATGGCGGGCCATCTCTGCCTGCTCTTTCCTTCCCCTCTGGGCTTCCTCTTCCTCTTGAGCTCCATAGGCCCGCCTCTTGAGGCTTCCTGCTTAAGTGATCCTGTAGTCCTCTCTCCTGGCATCGGGCTTGTTTCTTTCTGGGCTTTCAGTATCAGACACAACTGTTGTGCTCTATTTCCAAGGTCAACTGTAAACAGATAAAAGGCTCAACTCTTCCCAGGGTCTCAGCTGTTTGAGCCTTCTCCTTGCTGTCACACGGTAGGATAAAAAATGACAGAGCTCTCTCTTCTCATATGTCTGGTTTTGTGAGTGTCTGTGTATATCAGACCTAGCAAAGGGCAGGGACTCAACCTGAGTCAAGCCTTACTGAGGTAGTGGAATCAAAAAGCCATTAATCAATCTTCACAGGTAATCTAATCAAAAGGCCCCTCAGCTGAATTTAATGCAATCAAAGGTTATCACACTCAGAGGACTAGATTAGTTTACAACAATCTTTCTTTTTGGGGGATCCAATAAAATAATCTCAAACTGCCATAGTTAACCATGGCCATAATAAGGTATTTGTCATTTACAGATAGTTTTTATTCTGATGCTTCCCTGAAAACACTCGCAATCAGCTATAGTCCAGAGTGGTTCGTCTTTAATAAAAAGGACTGACTTGGAGAGTCACAGAAACCATTATGTCAGGTACTCTGGGGCACAATCCTCTAATGATATTGCTTGAATAACTTTGAGACTATACTACTGGACAAAGTCAAGATTCCAGAATTCTAGTGAAGAAGTTGGTGGGTTCATGAAATTGATAACACAAGACTGAGCAGCGCAAGGACTAATTACCTAGGACTCAATAAACTGATAAAAAGAATGATCATAGTTTTGTTCGGATTACTGCTGATGTTTTAATGTTCTATTTTCTAGATACAAGGAATCCCTTATTCTTTTCCTTTAAGCTATCCTTAATTTATAAAACATTCATCTTCTTCTCCCTCTGGATTTGGAAACTCTTATAGAATATTCTTATTTTTATGGCAAAATAATTATTTGCACAGGTTCAATCAGAATCGTCTTCCTTGTTAACAGTACATTATTGGAGACACTGATTATACAAGTAAATGACCAGAATGCCATGTTTGAGAATGATGCTCCTTCAATTAGACATGACCATAGACTTTTAAGGAACTAAGGTTGACTTTATGGAACCAATACTTAGAAAAGGCTCTTAGAAAAACTGGTCTGGTACCTCGCTCCAGGGTTCCCAGCTCTACAGATCAGTAAAGAAGGTTACTTTCTGGCAAGCATAGGAATCATATGATACTTTGGGGACCTCAGAAAGAGGAATTCACCCAAATCTATAGGTACTATAGGTAAAGTCTGGTGTTGAGTTCTTGGCAATTCTCCTTAGCCTCCATAGGTTTTGGTTTGTTTGTTTTTTAAGATTTATTTTTCATTTATTTCTCTCCCCTTCCTCGCCCCCCCCCCCCCAAGCAGGTGTCTGCTCTCTGTGTCCATTCGCTGTGTGTTCTTCTGTGTCCGTTTGTATTCTTGTGAGCGGTACCCGGAATCTGTGTCTCTTTTTTGTTGTGTCATCTTGCTGCGTCAGCTCTCCATGTGCAGCACCACTCCTGGGCAGGCTGCACTTTTTTCTCGCTGGGTGGCTCTCCTTACAGGGTGCACTCCTTGCATGTGGGGCTCCCCTATGCGGGGGACACCCCTGTGTGGCAGAGCACACCTTGCGCGCTTCAGCACTGCACATGGGCCAGCTCATCACACAAGTGAGGAGGCCCTGGGTTTGAACCTTGGACCTCCCATGTGGCAGGCGGACGCTCTATCTGCTGAGCCAAATCTGCTCCCCCCTCCATAGGTTTTTAAAAGTCCAGTCCAGGGGCTGTGGTGATGATGGAAAGAGGCAACAGTGCCTTGGCCTCACACATGGATTTCTCCCCCAGCAGTTAAAGCACCAAGGCCCTCACCATGGACTTCCAGCATCACCCTGGGGACAAGACCAGGAGCAAAGGGGTGGCCTCTTCCTTGGAGAGCAACCAGGACCACTGAAAGCACCTTGGGCAGCTGGCCCCAGAGACCATCCACATCAACAAGGACTTTATTTGGGAAACGGACTTTGGCCCAGTGGTTAGGGCGTCCGTCTACCATATGGGAGGTCCGCGGTTCAAACCCCGGGCCTCCTTGATCCGTGTGGAGCTGGCCATGCGCAGCGCTGATGCGCGCAAGGAGTGCCGTGCCACGCAAGGGTGTCCCCCGCGTGGGGGAGCCCCACGCGCAAGGAGTGCGCCCGTGAGGAAAGCCGCCCAGCGTGAAAAGAAAGAGCAGCCTGCCCAGGAATGGCGCCGCCCACACTTCCCGTGCCGCTGACGACAACAGAAGCGGACAAAGAAACAAGACGCAGCAAATAGACACCAAGAACAGACAACCAGGGGAGGGGGGGAAATTAAATAAATAAATCTTTAAAAAAAACAAAACAAAACAAAAAAAAAAACAAGGACTTTATTTTATAAAAAACCCCCTGGCCTTGCAGGAATGCAAGCTCTGCCTGATTGATGCTTTATTTTTTTTATTTTTTATTTTTTTAAAGATTTATTTATTTATTTAATTTCCCCCCCCCTCCCCTGGTTGTCTGTTCTTGGTGTCTATTTACTGCGTCTTGTTGTCGTCAGCGGCACGGGAAGTGTGGGCGGCGCCATTCCTGGGCAGGCTGCTCTTTCTTTTCACGTTGGGTGGCTTTCCTCAGGGGTGCACTCCTTGCGCGTGGGGTCCACGCGGGGGACACCCTTGCGTGGCCCGGCACTCCTTGCACGCATCAGCACTGCGCATGGCCAGCTCCACACGGGTCAAGGAGGCCCGGCGTTTGAACCGCGGACCTCCCATATGGTAGACGGACGCCCTAACCACTGGGCCAAAGTCCGTTTCCCCTGATTGATGCTTTATGACAAGGAGGAGAGTTACCTTGCAAATACCCGAGAGAAAAAGCACCAGACCAACTTCGCACTATGCACTGCCAAGGAGGCCCCCACCCAGCCAACGCCTGAGAAAGTCAAGATAGATGTGAAGTCTGTGAAAATCAGCTGCCTGGGATACAAAGTGACCAAGCAGAGGGAGACTGAGCTGGGCCAGCAGAACCTCCTCTTCCAGATCGACTAGCCAGAGATTGTCTAGGCATCGTGCCTCACCACTGCTTCACATCCACCTATGAGCAAAGGATCGAGTGCCCCAACAGGCACTGGCAGTACCCACTGATGGCCAAAAAGCCCTATGAGACCATCACCTTCAAGGTGCCAAGCAGAGAGAGATCCATAAGGCTGAAAGCAAATTTTGGACTCATTGGAGCAGTGAGACCGAGCAGTTTTTCCTCCAGTTCTAATTTAAGGTGGAGAATGGAGAAGCCTCCCGCTCCCCCAAGCCTCCCTGCCAGGCCCTCCAGGGTGACATGGTCCTTGCTGCTAAAGATAAACGGTTTGCCCCCATGGCTGCCACTGCTGGGGTCTCTGCCCCCGCCCCCACCCCCACCAGGAGGCATGCCCCTGCCACTCATGTCTGCCCCTGGACCATTCCAGCTGCCCCCACCAGCTTCTAGGGTCCAACCTCCCTCCCCCTGCTTCAGTGGTCCATTCCCTGGCATCTGCAATCCATCCCCCAGCACCAGGGGTCCCTCCCCCAGCAACAGTGGTTTATCCACCCACTTCTGGAGTGCACCCTTCAGCCCTCAGTGTCCATGTTCCAGCCATCATATCTTCCTGAGGAACATATTCCTGAGTAAGCACAGACAAGCCTAGCAGCCATCTCCCAGCCTTTGCCCACTTCTCCTTTTCTTTGTATGAGGTTTCAAGATGTTTCCATTCCATAGCCCAGGGAAACATTAGGTTTATGGAATGTCCTACCATACCTTAACGCAAAACCAGGAACTGCTATGGCACTTGTGGATACAGGTGCCCAGGTTACCATCCTTCTGGGAGATGCAGAGGGGAGGGGGCAATGAATAGTGTTGGGAGGTTTCAGGCATTCCACATGGGTACAGGGATGGGAGATTACTGCCACCCTATGGGTTGGTCCCTTTGGTGTCCTGTGGTCATGTTTCCTGCCAGGCAATGCATTTTGGGATAGCTATCCTGCACCACCGCACATCCCAACAATGTTTGCAAGGATACTCTTCCCCCATCCCAGCAAATCTGGCCATCATGGCTGCGCAAGTGTTGAACCATGCACTCTAGTGCTCCCATCTCCTCATTGCATTGCCCAACAGTGTCAATAAAGCAGGTTAGATAGGGAATCAATAGGCAGTTCTGGAGCCTGGCAAGAAGTCCATGTGGACGTCAGTACTCCCAAAATGGCGGCTGGAAAAATCTGCGAGATTCCCCCCATTCAGAATGAGATTTCTTCTGGAAGCCAGGAGCAGCCCTGGATATTCTCCAGGGCCTTATCATTGGGCCTCCCAGGGGATTGGTGGGTGAGGTAATCAATCAAAACAACAAACAGCTGGAATTTCTCCCCTGCCATTAGCAAAGGGGCAGAATAATTAACCGTTTAAAAGACCAGCAGAAAAGCAAACTGGCCCTGTCCCTGTGCCTTTTCCTGCCCTGTTGCTGCCTTCTGGGCCCTGCGCTCACCATTTTCCCCCTGCCGTGATGGCCACTTAAGTAAAACCTGGGCATTTATAGTCTAGAATGGGGAATTGTAGTCTGTAAATCAGCCCTCTTTATCATTCTTCAGCCCCTTCCTCTCTACCTGGGACTCATGATCTGTTATTTCCTCACATTTCTCTTCTCCTCACATTCCTTAATACATTACTGGCCTAATCATTGTGACTTGCTCTTGAAATTCATTTCTTGTAGCTTTGCCAAGAACCTAGAAAAAATCCAGCTACAGAAATACCAATTCTCCGTTGGGAAGGAAAAGGATATTAGAGAACATCAAGGGCGTATCTGTGGGTGTCCTCCACTGCATCATCTCTGCCTTTATTTCTTTATTTTTAAAAAAATGTTTATTATCTTCGTTTCCTTTTCTTAAAGATACATAAATCACACAAAAGATCTCTGCCTTTAATAGCCTGCTGTGGCCAGCGATAAAGGCTAGTGGAGTGTGGTAGCTTACTACAGATTATCGGTGCTTGAATGCAGAAGTGTCCCCTTTGTGCCCATTGTCACAGGCATTGTGATCTGCCACTAATGGGTGGGACAGGCTTTGATTAAGCTGCCCCTGCCTAAAGGACTCCAAGTATTCTATTATATTGGTAACATCATGTTGGTGGGCCAGAGCAATGAGCAAATTGCACATGGATTGCACACTTTCCTAACAGGACTTCAACAGTCCATTTGGGCCATAAATTCCAAAAAAAATATTGGGCCCAGTCCAGCAAGTCACTTTCTTTGGCAATATATGGGCCAGAGCCCAGTTCTGGATCTCTGACCTGGTATTAGACAAATCACTGTCCCTAAAGTAACCTACCTCCAAAAAGAAGGCCCAGCAGTTGATTGAGCTATTTGCATATTGGCACCAGCATATTTCTCATTTTGGCATCCTCCTGGTACTGTTATACCAGGTTACACGGAAAGCAGGTACTTTCCACTGGGGGAAAGAGGAGGAGCAGGTACCGAAAGAGGTAAAAGCAGCCATTTCAACTGCCTTGCCACTAGGATCTCTAGAGACTGGCTCTCCATTCAAGCTACAGGTTTCTGCTACCCAGACCCATGCCGACTGAAGCCTCTAGAAGGAGGGAGCAACAGGAATTCACAGACCCTTCAATTTCTGGACCAAGAAATTCCCAGATCCATCTCAGAGCTATACCCCTTTTGAGAGGCAAGTTCTGGCATGCTATTGGGCCTTGGTAGAAACAGAAAGGATTTTTTGAGAGCTCCCAGGTCTTCCTGAAGGCAGAAATCCCCCTCATGTCCTGGGTCCTGGATAATCAGATCACTCACCCAGGGAGTGCCCAACAACAGAGTATCATCAAGTGGAAATAACACATTAAGGATCACGCTTGCCCGGGTCCCTGGGGAGTGAATTGCTTACATGAATGGATGGTAGAGACCCCCTCAACAATGATCCTGTTGCAACACCAGATAAGGGCTCTTCCCTACCTGCATTGGTATCTTGGGGACCCTAACTCAAGGATGCCTCATCAGGTGCTCAGAGCTGCTTCACTGATGGATCAGCCAAGCTGAAGCCATTTGATGTCCATTGGGCAGCAGCTACTGTTCCTCTTCCCTATGAAAGACTATATACCATTTCTGGCACTGGAAAGTATGCCCAATGGGCTGAACTGCAAGGAGTTCTCTTAGCCCTAGAAAACTCAGACCTATCTACCCATGTGATCCTGTTTACTAACTCACAGGCTGTCACCAATAGCTTAGCAGTCTGGTCAGGCTCATGGGGGGAATGCCATTGGAGAATCAAAGATTCCCTGGTATGGGAAAGGGAAGTCTGGAAACAACTGGCAGTGTGGAAAGGCACCATCTATGTTACACATGTTGATGCACATGGCAAGGGGTCATATCACAAATAAAAATCACTGAAATAACATAACCTATTAAAGGATGTACTGTGCTGCTTTTCACCTTGATGAAGTTGGAGAGCCTCCTGGGAGAGAGGCAGAGGATGAGGACAATGAACTTACCCTTGATGACATCCGTGAAATAACTGAACTTCATACCATTGGGTGCTTCATCACCAAACTGGACATGGAAATTGCAACACCATGAACTACAGTCCCAAGAACACGGAGTACTTCTCTTGTTAAAAGAAGACCAATCTGCTATTTACCAATGGGAGAGATGTCAACTACATGCTAGAGTCCAAAAAGGACATTTAGGGACTAAATGTACCTAGAGGTACCACACTAGGCAGCTCATGGCAAGTGGACTATATTCGCCCTCTCATGCCATCCCAAGATATATCCTATGCCTTGGTCATTATAGACACTTACTAGGCTATGGCCTTGCCTTTCCAGTTCATTGTGCAAATGATGGTACATACATGGGATACTTGGAAAAGCAGCTCTGCCAACTCTGCAGGTACTCAGATGCCATCTCCTCTGACCAAGGATCCCACTTTACCACACAATCCACTAAAAAAATTCATAAACCGATCTGAGACTTCTCATTGGACTGCTTTCTTATAATTATTGTCCTGGTTGGGATTAAGCATCAGTGAACACATGATATGCAATCTGTCAGCCATTTTGTCTGACATTGCTGAGGTTAGAGCATGAGCGCTTCAGATTCAGCAAAAATCACTAGACTTTCTAGCCAAAGTAGTACTTAAAAATCTCATTGCCTTAAGACTTCCTCCTAGCCCAACAAGGAGGTGTATGTCCTATTGGTAATACTTCCTGCTGTATGCAGGTTAATACTTCAGGGGAGGTGGAACAGGAAGTGACTAAAATCCTATGGCAAGCACACTGGCTGCAAAGTATACAGGTTTGATGTGGGACCTCTTCAGCTGGCTCCTGGGGCGTTGAGGGGCATGGATGCAATCATGACTACCGGCAGGCCTGATCACCCTGCTTGGGGTAATGGTATGTATAGGCAGTCCTCCTAATGTGCTGCAGCCATTGGGGTTCCCAAACCTTTACTGTTAACACTGTTAGAAGCCATGGGGGCAGGACTGACTCATCTCTGCTTATGTGTCTGAGATGGGAGGTGGATGTGGTGGTTTGGAGCTGTGCGTACTCTAGAAAAACATGTGCTTAAACTTAATTCACAAGTCAAATTCCACAGACAAGCTGCAAACCAGGGGCTCTGATGAAAGTCTGATGAGTTCCCAGGAGACATTGGCTGTCTGAAGGCAAGCTGAAAAATTCTCTCCAAATGGTGAAATCATGCCGCCTTTTAAGGCATTTAACTGATTGGATAAAATGTCACTCGTTGCAGATAGCAATCTCCTTGGTTAAATGTCAATGAAATCAATCATCTTTGTAATAAACTCACTGTGACTAATGTCATAGATGTCCTTGTATTACAATTAGCCCAGTGCTTGCTTGACCAAACAACTCAGCAAAATTACCTGGCCAAATTGACACATTAGCCTAACCAGCACAAAAATAATTATTGAAGTATATCGTTCATATATGAGCAAACATAAACAATAAGTGTATAGTAAAAGTTGTGAACTTACAAAACAAACATGCATAACATTATATAGGGTTTCCATAAATCACCCACCACAAATACCTACCTCGCATTGTTGTGAAACATTTGTAACAAATTATGAAAGATCACTGTGAAAGGATTACTACTAATTTTAGACCTTGTCTTATATTTGGTGTATATTTCCCCCAACCCTCCCTATTATTTCTTTTGTTCATAAACCATACAATTTATCTAAAGTGCACAATCAATAGCATTTGGTATAATCACTGAGTTGCGCATCCATCACTTCAGCAATATTAGAGCATTTTCAATACTCCAAAAAAACCACACAAACCAACAAAAAACAAAACACTATCATACATTAGGGCTACTAATTATAAATCCTGTCATGTGCTTTCACTATTTCTACTTATTTACAAACATTTACAAACAACTTTTTACCAATTTGAGCAGATTAAACCTCAGCTTTCCATTTTCTAACCACATTCTTTTCTCTGGTGACTTATATTCTAGTTATTAACTCCATGAGTTTGCTCATATTTAGTTCATAATAGCAAAGTCATATAATATTTGCCCTTTCATGCTTGGCTTGCTTCACTCAACATCATGTCCTCCAGGTTCATCCATGTTGTCATATGCCTCATGACTTCATTTCTTCTTAGAGCTGAATGATACTCCATTGTGTGTATACACCACAGTTTGTTTATCAGTTCATCAGTTGATGGACACCTGAATTGTTACCATCTTTTGGCAATGGTGAATAATGTCACTATGAATATCGGTGTGCAGATGTCTGTTCATGTCACTGCTCTCAGTTCTTCTGGGTATATACCTAGTAGGGGTCACATGGTAGATCTATGTCTAACTTCTTAGGAACAGCCAGACTTCCATAGTGGTTGTACCATTCTACATTCCCACTAGCAGTGAATAAGCATTCCTATGTCTCCACACTCTTTCCAACACTTGCAGTTTTCTGACTTTTTAATAGTGACCATTCTAGTAGGAGTAAAATGATATCTTATTTAGCTTTGATTTGCATTTCCCTAAAAGCCAGTAATGCAGAGCATTTTTTCATGTGTTTCTTTGCCATATGTTTTTCTTCTTTAAAAAAACATCTATTCAGGTCTTTACCCCATTTTTAATTGGATCATTTGTCTTTTTCTTGTTGAGTTGTAGGATCTCTTTATGTATCATGGATATTAGACCTTTGAGATTTCCAAATATTTTCTCCCTTGAGTAGGCTGCCTTTTCACACTTTACACAAAGTCCTTTGAGGTGCACAAGTGTTTAATTTTTAGGAGGTCCCATTTAACTATTTATTCTTTGGTTGCTCATGCTTTGGGTGTAAGGTTTAAGAGACCCCCATCTACTAAAACGTCTTGTAGATGTTTTCCTGTGTTATCTTTAGGAGTTTTATGGTACTGGCTTTTATGTTTAGGTATTTGATCCATTTTGAGAAGATTCTTGTATAGGGAGTGAGATAGGGGTTCTCTTTCATTCTTCCGGTTATGAATATCCAGTTCTCCCAGCACTATTTATTGAAGAGACTGTTCTGTCCCAGAAAGGCTTATTAAAATTTAGTTCACCATAGATCTAAGGAGCTATTCCTGAACTCTCAGTTCTATTCCATTGATCAATGTGTCTATCTTTAGGCCAATACCATGCTGTTTTGAGCACTGTAGCTTTATAATACACTTCAAGTTCAGGGAGCATGAGTCCTCTGACTTCACTATTCTTTCTCAGGATGTTTTCAGCTATTCAGGACCCCTTTCCCTTCCAAATAAATTTGATAATTGGCTTTTCTATTTCTGTAAAATAGGCTGCTGAAATTTCAGTTGGTATTGCATGGAATCTATAAATCAAATTTGGATAGAATTGACAGCATCATCACGTTTAGTCTTCCAATCTAAGAAGACAGAATGTCCTTCAATTTGTTTGGGTCTTCATTGATTTCTTTTAGCATTGCTTTGTAATTGTCTGAATAAAGATCTTTTACATTCCCAGTTAAATTATTTCTTATGTTTGAGTCTTTTTGTTGCTATTGTAAATAGAATTTTTTTCTTGATTTCCTCCTCAGCTTGCTCATTACTAGTGTGTAGAAACATGACCGATTTTTGCGTGTTGATCTTGTGTCCTGCCACTTTGCTGAACTCATTGATTAGTTTTGTCATAGATATTTTAGAATTTTCTAAATATAGGATGTCATCTAAGAATAGTGAGAATTTTACTTCCTCTTTAACAGTGTGGATGCCTTTTATTTATTTTTCATTTCTAAATGCTCTAGTTAGAACTTCTAGAACAATGTGGAATAACAGTGATGACAGTGGACATCCTTATTTTGTTTCTGATCTTTAAAGGGAATGTTTTCAAACTCTCCCCATTGTGGTATGATTTTGGCTGTGGGATTTTCATATATGCCCTCTATTATATTCACAGGACTTTCCTTCTCTGCCTATCTTTTGAAGCGTTTTTATCAAGAAAGGGTCCTGGATTTTGTCAAATGCCTTTTCTGTATCAATTGAGATGATCATGTGGTTTTTTCCCCTTTGATATGTTAATGTGGTATATTAGGTTAATAGATTTTCTTATATGGAACCACCCTTGCATACCAGGAATAAAACCCACTTGATCATGATGTATAATGCTTTTCATATGCTGTTGGATTTGATTAGCAAGTATTTTGTTGAGAAATTTTGTATGTATGTTCATTAGACAGATTGGCCAATAATTTTCTTTTCTTGTAGTATCTTTATCTGGCTTTCCTATTAGGATGGTGTTTGCTTCATAAAATGTGTTTGGTAATTTTTCCTCCTCTTCAATTTTCTGGAGGAGTTTAAACAGGATTGATGTTAATTATTTTCAAAATGCTTGGTAAAATTCACCCGTGAAGCCATCGGGTCCTGGACATTTCTTTTTTTGGGAGATTTGTGATGACTATTTCAAGCTTTTTGCCCGTGATTGGTTTGTTGAGTTCCTGAATTTCTTGTAGAGTCAGTGTATTTGCGTAGTCTCTCTTTTTTTCTTTGATAATCTTGCTAAAGTTTTGTTGATTTTATTGATTTTCTTCAATAACCAGCTTTTGGTTTTACTGATTTTGTCTATGGATTTTTTGTACTCAATATCATTTATTTTTGCTCTAATCTTTGTTCTTTCTTTCTTTCTGCTTGCTTTGGGATTGGTTTGGCATTCTTTTTCTAGGTTCTCCAGTTGTTCAGTCAGTTCTTTGATTTTAGGCCTTTTTTCCTTTTTAATAAAGGCATTTAAGGCTGTAAATTTCCCTCTCAGCACTGCCTACATTGTATCCCATTAGTTTTGATATGCTGCATTCTCATTTTCATTCGTTACTCCAAAAAACTCACAAACCAACAAAAAACAAAACATTATCATATGTTAGCACTACCAATTACAAATCCTATGATGTGCTTTCACCATGTCTATTCATTTACAAACATTTATGAACAACTTTTTGCCAATTTGAACAGAATGAAACTCAACTTTCCATTTTCTAGCCACATTATATTCTCTGGTGACTTACATTCTAGCTATTTACTCCATTTTGTTCCAGGCCCTTTCTGACTGTCCTCTAGCTATTTTTATGGGAGAGAAGAGAGGCTACCATCTAGTCTGCCATCTTCCCAGAAGTTGGCCCAGTGTCTTAACATCTTTTATTTCTTTAGTCATGTCGTCCTTTAACTCCATGATTTGATTTAGATTTGTATGAACCTCATCGATTAGCTGTTTCAAGTCTTGTGTCTCACCTGGAGCTTTGATTTGTTCCTTTGCCTGAGTCATATCTTCATTTTCTTGGTATAGCTTTTAATTTTTTGCTGATGTCTGGGCATCCGATTCTGATGCTGAGTTACTCTGATATTTAGTTTCTCTCTCTTACCTAGAGATTTACTGTTAAGTAGCTCTGTGCTACAACTTTGCCTCTTGGTTCGACTTGTTCTAGATATTTAGGATTGCCCTGTTTAACTGCTCAGATCAGGCTAAGGACCCAGTAATGGCGTGCAGGCCTCTTTCCAAGAACTTTGGAGAGGGTGGCAGTGACGGTACCTGCTTATCTCTTTTATTTATTATTATTTTTCTTTTTTCATGAGCTTTTCTGGTCTGGCCTGCAAATGGCGCTCTTCGGCAGACCTTTCAGCTCAGACCCCAGGTGCTAGGGGGGAATGCATTCAGTGGAACTCCTTAGGCAGGTGGGTGGCACAGAAGCAATGTTGCCAGGGCTGGCCAATCCTCACAAACACATTTTCTCACAGACTGTTCTCCACCCTTTGTGGGCCACATCCTCCCTCCCTCTGCCTCTTCAGCATCTACCCGGGCAGTAGAGAAGGTGTTTGAGAAGGCAAATCATCTTTAGCTCTCTGCCTGCTCTCTGAGCAAGCAATGTCACAACCCCACCCACCTTGGAAGTGTGATCCCTCCATTCCAGCAGACCACGTTCACTAGCCAAAATCTGGGTTTGCTGTAGGCTGTGTCCCTCCTTCTCCTCTTTCTTGGGGAAGAGGACCCCTGTAACTCCCTCAGTGTGCAGCCACTGTAGTCCACAGCCACTGCAGTCCACAGACTGCTGTTTGCTTCAAGGTGTGGGGATGGGTGCCCATTGCTGCTTTTGCAGCTTTACTCATGAGATTTTTTCAGCTAGCTAAAACTCCTTTCCTTTGCCCCTCGCTTTTGTGGTGTCTTGCCTTCCCCTGGTGTCCTGATCCCTAGAGCAACCCTCCAGACACTGTCCCTCTGTCCCTGTCTTCTAGCTACTTTTTCTGGGAGAGAAGAGATCCCTCCACATCTCTAATCCTCCATCTTCCCAGCAGTCCCTCAGGATAGGCCTTAATCCTATTACTGGAGTCCTGCATAAGCAGAATGACATTCAGACAGAGAGAGAAAGCCACAGGAAGCAAGAAGATGAAATTTAATGGAACTTGGAAGAGAGATGAGAAGGCAGGAGAGCCTACCATGTGTATTGCCAACTGACAGAGGAGCCAAAGGCCAAGGATCACTGGCAGCCTGCCCCAGAATGCCAGTCTTCAGGAAGAAAGCATCGCCTAAGTGATGGCTTGATTTGGACTTCTCCTAGCCTCAAAAGGATGAGCCAATAAATTCCCATGTTTAAAGCCAACCCATTGCATAGTCTTTGCTTGAGCAGCCAAGAAAACTAAAGTCATGGGCTTACGCTGTGGAAACGAATGCGGAGGAGTATGCTAGGCATGGTCGAGAGGCCAGGAGGTAAGCTGCTGGGGAAGTCCTGGACATGCCTAGAGGCCATTCCCCAGCCCGCGTCTATGCTCCCTCTTTTCTTTGTTTGCATGTTTCACATTTCCATTCCACAATCCTTGGGAGATGTTTGATCTAATGGAACAGCCTGACCCTACTTTGAACCTGAGACTGGGAACACTCCCCCTGGTGTGTGCAAATACTCAAAGAGCACAGGATCTCTCATCTCTGACGCAAAGTGGGTTGTGCTGAGCTGCCATCCACTGACACTGACCTGAGCAGTTGACCTCCCCAGAGGACAGGCCACGATGCGATCTCTTCCCCTGCTCCTTGTGACCCTTTGTGCTGTATAAGTAATAAAGTGGTCAGTTGCTGAAAGTCTTCTGTTGTGCCTGAGCCTGTGCTCCCATGACACAATATAGCAACTTGCTTCACACAGATGACTTGCAACAAGCAGTTATAAGTACATCTTAGGTTATGAAACAGAGCTTTAACACCACTCAATGCCCTTTAGGCCCCCCAGGCTAAAGCTGGTAGCTTAGTTGCAGTGGTCTTGCAAAAAGAGATGGGCTCAGGGTCCTGAATGTCCATGAACAATTTTGCTTTTCTGTTAATAAGTCTGGCACAGTGATAAATAACCTAAATATTTTAAAGGACCAAGTTAAGGTGTTTCATGACATCAGTCAGGCTCAGACATTTCATTGGACACACATATTTCCCGACCTATGTGTTTCATGACATCAGTCAGGCTCAGACATTTCATTGGACACACATATTTCCCGACCTATGTTTTTGGCTTAATGGAATATGTGGACAAACCAGTATGCCTTGGATTTATGCTTTTGATTGCAATTATCAGTCTATATGCTTTCATTTCTTGTACAAATTGTGTTTCATGATTCTGGTCATTCCTTGCAAACCTCAAAACAGACAGTTGTTCTTAAGATAGTTAATCAAAAGTAAATGTGATGGAAACAGAACTGTCTCTTGTGGACCAAGACAAAATATAAAAATAATAGACACCTGACTCAAAAGGCCATACCCATAATTCTCTCAACTGAATAAGTAACCCTACTCAGTGGGTATGTATGGATCTTTCTGTCCAAATTCTTCAGATAATTTGCTCCAGTTTTTCAACTCAACTCACTTTAAAAACGGATTTTGTAAGAGCCTACCAAGAACTCAAAATCTGAATGAAAATATTTTTCAGAGCAGAATATAAATAGCAAAAAGTGAGAATGACAAAATTATATCCTTTGGGGCTTGACCAAGCATGGATAGTAATAAATAACTGTACCCTGAAGCCATTTTCATTTTTCTCCAATTTTTTGTGTTTAATTAGTAATTTACTAAATTTACCTGCCAAATGATACATTCTGTTATGGAGATATTTCAAATGATGTTTGGGTTGGTTTTTTTAAACAATCATTGAGAGCAGATGGTCCTAACTTACCAGTAATCACAGTCTCCTTAAACTCACAACATACATATATTTCAACATTTAAATAGAACCCCATTTTCTTCAAAAGTAATTTTCTACAACTTTCTCATAAAAACATAAAGAAGACTTAGCACTCATAATTTTTACTAACTCAAACCAAGATTTTTCTACAGTACCTCTTTCCAAGAAATTTAAAAAACATCACAGAATAATGTGACATTAAGACAAATAATCTCATTGCAACAACAGAGTATTTTACTTTTAAGAAATATTGTGGGATGGAAAGCGAATGTAGTTCAAGCCATTGAGTGCCTGCTTCCCATGTACGAGGTCCGAGGTTTGAACCCTGCTACCTCCAAAAAACAAAAACTAACAAACAAATGAAAAAAACATCTCTCACTGGGGGGAGCAAATGCAGCTCAAGTGGTTGAACACCTGCTCCTATGCATGAGTCCTGAATTCAATCCCTGGTATCTCCTAAAAATACACACACACACACACACACACGATAGTGGGGGAGGTTCTGGATTGCAGAAGGGTTGCAACTGTGCAGGGGAGGATTATTTGTGTGATGTGTTGGTAGGAAGGGGTGCACCTGTGGAATGCCTCTATGGGATATGAATATGCTTATGTGATCATGAAGTGTTGTCTCAGTGGGTGGAGACCCACACAATATCTGATGGAATACTGAATTCCCATCCTGGGGAGTCCTGCTACATTCTCTAACAGAGTGGCAGGAATCTCTAAAAACATGGGCAGTGAAGGAGGACAGACTAATATACCAGGACCTTGATATTTATATGAGTACTTATGAACCTTGTTCTTGTGAAATTGAAACTTAGCCTAGTAATATATATTGTCTAAGAGTTATCTCCTTAAAGTCTCCTTGTGGGGAGGGAGGGGCAACATACGAACATAGGAGAGTGTCAGGTGTTGGTTGAGAGTAAAATGCTGAGAAAACAGTATCAAAATATAATTAAGAGGGTTACCTGTTTAGGATGCTCAGAGGGGATGGTCTGACACGGGACCGACTCCAGGGGAATGTCTGAATGCTCATTTTGCCAGGGTGGGTTGTACCATTGGATAGATACCCAAGTAGCAAGAGTGGGGGTGGACCCACATCCTGGGGAGGACTAATGCCATCAAAAAAGAGGGAACTGTATCTCTTGAGAGAAAGAGTGGCTCCCAGGGCATTAGGGCAGTTGGGCAAGTCAGGCCCTGAACACTGTTGCAAGTATCTCTGGATGTGGCTCCTCAGGAAATGGAGATTGGCTGTCGCTGTGGGCCCCAAGGGGAGGGGAAAATGGATGTTAAATGGATGGAACCAAGGTAAATGTGGGGGTAAGAGAGGAGTTTCACGAGAGTACGCAAGGATGGATATAAAACATGTAATATTACACCATAAACATATAGGGGACGACAGACTAATAATGTAAACCATAATGTAAAACATAGGATAACTAAAAATTTAGAAAACTGTATATCCTAAAATATGGACCACAATGTAAGCACAGATGTCACCTTGTTTGAAAGCTATTGTCTCAGAGTCTGTACATCAGTTTAAGTACATATGATATGAATAAGTTATAAGAATATCGCTGTGGAAGGGAAAAGGCTTTATGGTGGATGTGTGGGAGTACTGTATATTTACATATGAATTACTGTGATCTAAGACTCTTGTGAAGAGAAGCTCAATAATTAGGAAAAAAGAAAAAAATAGGATGTAGAATTTTTCCAAATCGATACATATTCTATATCTAACCTTTAAACCCATCACTATATTCCATTTTACTAGTAAGGGATCCTGACATTATAGTGGGCTTCACTTTTCAGGAAGTTTTGGATCGCAGAGTGGTTCAACAATGGCAGCGGAGGAATACTGGTATGGGATGTTATGGACAGGCGATATACGGTTGAAAGGGAGTTATATAGGGCATATGTCCAGGGTGCATGGTAATGTTTGGATATACTCATAGTGGCAACAATTAAAAACAACAGCTGGGGGGGTACTGGGTTCCTGGCCAGGGGTGCTCTGTCATGGTCCCTAGGGGAGCAGCAGCAGTCCCCCAGGTGCAATGGTAAGGACCAGGAAGGAATGAGGGTCCAACAGTGAGCCCCTGATACTAATGACTATGCTTGTGAGCCTATACGCCTGAAATAAGAACAAGGCCTAGAGCAGCACTGTGCCTAGGAGTTTCCTCCTGACAGCCTTCATGTTACTCAAATGTGGCCAGTCTCTAAGCCAAACTCAGCATGTAAATGCAATGCATTCCCCCCAGTGTGGGACATGACACCCGGGGATGAGCCTCCCTGGCACCAAGGGATCACTACCAAGTACCAGCTGATGATGCAACTAGAAAATGACCTTGAATTAAAGGTTCAACATGGACCAGCAGAATATCTCTGTCTACATATAATAACAGGAGTTTAAAATGCTGTTTGACCTAATGTAAGGGGGAAATGGAAAGGAGAAATGAGTTTATATGGCTAGGAGTCTCTAAAAAAGAGTTTGGAGGATGTCAGAAGGATTGCCCTTATGCACACCTGAGCAGAGTCTCAGAGACAGACAAAGTAGATACAACCCCAGGTATTGGTTCTTTTGAGGGCTAAAGAGACCCACAGGTTCTATGGTCATGGCAGATGCGGTTCACTGCCATGTCAGTTGGCCCTTCTTTGGAGCTAGTGTTTCTGCGTGATGGAGCTGGACACAGATGGTATCTCTTTTCACAAGACTTTCATGCTACTTTACTGGAATTGTAGTTGGTGCTGGGGTTTAAGATATATCTAGGGGATTTGAATCTCTGGACTGACAATATGATAGCCAGGCCCTGAGCCTCAACAGACTTCAACTCCTACACTCTGATTTATTGGACTTACCCCACTCAGCTAACATGGAGTTGAAGAATGTCAACCACCACACCATGGAGCCTAGAGTGCCTACAACTGAAATCAGGAGGATTGCATCCAGTATCCATGTGGAATCTAAGCCTCCTCTTGACATAGAAGTGCAATGGACACAACCGATCCAAGGTCCACAGAGAAAATGTGGCATTGGTGTGGGAAAAGTGGCCATGGTGGCTGCTGGGTGCAGGGAATGGGAGGAAGAGATGAGATGTGGAGGCGTTTTCGGGACTTGGAGTTGTCCTGGGTGGTGCTTCAGGGACAATTACCGGACATTGTAGATCCTCCCAGGGCCCACTGGATGGAATGTGGGAGAGTATGGGCTATGATGTGGACCATTGACCATGAGGTGTAGCGATACCCAGAGATATACTTACCAAATGCAATGGATATGTCATGATGATGGGAGAGAGTGTTGCTGTGGGGGGAGTGGTGGGGTGGGGGCGGTGGGGTTGAATGAGACCTCATATTTTTTTAATGTAAAATTTAAAAAAAACAAATTAAAAATTTTTAAAAAAAGAAAATAATAAAAATTAAAAAAACAACTCCAAAAAAAAAAAGCCTCCTTGTGGTTCAAATGTGGCCTCTCTCTAAGCCAAACCTTCCCCCCATCATGACACATGACTGCTGGGGATAAGCCTCCCTGGCACCAAGGGATTATTACCAAGAGCCAACTAGGGACACATTTGGAAAAAGACCTAGACCAAAAGGGGGAAATATTAAATACAAATGAGTATTTTTTTTAAAAAGATTTATTTATTTATTTAATTCCCCTCCCTACCCCAGTTGTCTGTTCTCTGTGTCTATTTGCTGCGTCTTGTTTCTTTGTCCACTTCTGTTGTCAGCTGCAGGGGAAGTGTGGGCGGCACCATTCCTGGGCATGCTGCACTTTCTTTCGCACTGGGCGGCTCTCCTTACGGGCGCACTCCTTGCACATGGGGCTCCCCTACGTAGGGGACACCCCTGCGTGGCACGGCACTCCTTGCACGCATCAGCACTGCGCGTGGGCCAGCTCCACACGGGTCAAGGAGGCCTGGGGTTTGAACCGCGGACCTCCCATGTGGTAGACGGACGCCCTAACCACTGGGCCAAGTCCGTTTCCCACAAAGGAGTTTTCATGGCTAATATATTTCAATGTGAGTTGGAAGATCATTCGAGAGGTTGCACTTATGCATGTCTCAGGAGGAGCTCACTGACTGCCACAGTAAACAGTGCCTCAAGCAGGGTGCTCCTGAGGGCTCTAGAGAAAGCTAGACATTATAGGAAGGGCAGAAAATTCTAGGAAATAGGCACCCCATTGGTGAGCCTGACCTTGGAATATAAAATAACTCCTCTCCCCCATATATGAGAGTTAGACTCATTTATAATTTTCCTACACATGGTCCTTCTGCCCCTTTAACTTGAACCTATAATTAGCACTATACCTGTTAAACACACATCCCAGAGACTTAAATCTTCTGGCTATTCATATGCCAGTTGAGCCCTGAATCTCAGCAGACTTGCAGCCAACACCTATTCTCCTGTTCATTGGACTCACCCAGGACAACTCTCAAAAGAATGATGAATGATGAAGGACAAGGCTCATCCCCCAAAACAGAGAGAATCTGGAGGGAGCCACCCGCTGTGAGACCTATCTACAGCCTCCCAAAACATGGCGGATCTCACAACATGGCGGAGGTCACAATTCTGCCCTGTCATTTCCTTATTCTTCTCCTCCCTGCTTCTTTGTTCTCCCCCTCCCGCCACTACTCAAGTGATGACAGCAATACGCATGCTCAAGGCACGAAACTCCGTAGACCCGGTGCGAACTGTCGGCCAATCCTCTCCTTGGACGTCTGCCACCCACAAGACCAGCCTATCACCTATGTACACGTTCCCTTCCCTCTCTATATATCCCCATGTTTTACCCCCAATAAACGAGTCTTGATCAGAATCCTGTCTTGTCTCCATTCTTCTCTCGACTCCTGCCCCACCCTGTTTCTTCCCACAGGTCCCTGGACTCTCCCCCGCCGGACCGGAGCAAGTGGCGCCCAACGTGGGGCCGGGACCCGGGGAAGAAGCAAGCCAACACAAAGGAAAACCTGCGCAGGTGGTTTTTGTAAATAAGGAAGACCTGAGCCTTCAGCTTGGGCGGAAGACCCAGGCCATTGGCCTGGGTGGAAGACCTGAGCTTTCAGCTTGGGCAGAGGAGACCTTCAGGGGACTGCCTATTCCCTGGAAGACGTCTCGGTAAGTGATCGGCTACAATGGGGTAGGGTTCCTCTAGTGATCGTTCCCTTTTCCTATCCAGCCTACAGGCCGCGCTTAAGACGAGAGGAGTAAAGGTTCATGTTAAAGAATTTTCTAAATGTTTTGCTTTCCTTGAAGAAATTTGTCCCTGGTTTCCCCAAGAAGGTACTATCGATGAAAAATGGTGGTGCAGCGTAGGTGACACCCTACAGGACTTTTACAAAACCTTTGGCCCCAGTAGGGTCCCTGTTACTGCTTTTAATTATTGGACTGTGATAAATGATCTTTTGGCTGTGCGCCATCTCTGCCCCCAAGCGGCTGAAGTGGTTAAACAGGGCGAAAAAGTTCTTTGTTCGCCTACCCCTTCACCCCCTCCTATGCAAGCCAATAAGGCTCCTCAGCCCTCACCTCCTGTTCCTCAGGTTGCACGACCTCTCAGTCACCTGAGTTCAGTCTCCATCACTATACATGGTGAGGGCGAAAGTTCCCCTTCTGATGATGAAAATGACTCAGACACACATCCAAAACCTAGTATCACATCCCCTAAAGGTAACCTCCCCATATCTCAGGCTCCGGAACTCACTGATAACCATTCACTCCATTATCCCCCACCCACCGCACCAACGCCTGTTCCTCCGTCTCTCTATCCCACCCTTCCGCCCTCCTTACCCCCCGGAAATTTTCTCCCTGCATCTCAGGCTCCGCCTCCCCCTCCCCCCGCCCCTTTACTCCTTCCTACGTTTCAGCCACCGCCTCCTGCTTCCTTTCCTGTTTCTGAACCTCGTGATGTGAACGCTCAATTGCGTGCTGAGGTTTCCACCCTAACTGCTCAGTTACTAGAAAAGAACCGCCTTTTGGAGCAGCGTAACTCCCTTATCCACCAGCTTGCCATACACCCCCCCTCCTTTGTCTGCTACGCCCGTGCGGGCCATTACTCAGACCCCCCCCTCCAACCATTCTCGCGGTGCACTCAACCACATCCATTCTGCCTTAGCCAGACGTGCCACCGCCTCCGTTTTCCCTGTTACTAAATCTCCAGCAGACACTGATTTACCACCCTCAGACGATGATGACGCTTTCCCTAGTGCCTCGGGCCCGCTCTCCGTAACTCCGAGCGGCGCCATACCCCTTTCGATTTAAAAGCCCTCAAAGAGCTCAAAACCCCTGCCGCCACCTATGGCCCTACCGCGCCTTACACAATCTCGGTGCTGGAGAGTCTTGCTGACGGTTGGCTCACACCAAATGACTGGTTTACTCTCACACGCACCGCCCTCTAGGCTGGCGATGCGCTCCTCTGACGCGCCGAATATTAAGTCTTTTGCAAAGAGGCCGCCGACAGTAATAGCCTTACCACGCTTGACGATACTAAAGATATGCTTCTCGGCTTCGGTTCTTATGGAAAAAACAAGGAACAAATCGAATTCCCTGCTGTTCTCTTTGACCAAATTCATAGAGCTGCCCTTAAGGAATGGAAGCGTCTCCCTTCTAAAGGCCGATCCTTCACCTCTATCAGCTCCATTCGTCAGGGTCCCGAGGAGTCCTTCTCAGACTTTGTGGGGCGCCTACGCACCACAGCCGAACGCCTGTTCGGAGAGGCCACCGACTCTGATTTTTTAAAACAATTAGCTTTTGAAAATGCGAATACTGCCTGCCAGGAGGCCCTCCGTGCTCACAAAAGCACGGAGTCTCTTTCCGGTTATATTAAGCTCTGTTCCCACATTAGTCCCACTAATCAGCAGGGGCTCGTTATTGCTGCAGCCTTAAAAGAACAGAGTCGTGCTATAACTACGAGCACTGATGCCCTCGCTGCCGCCCTAAAGGCCTTCCGAGCCCCTCCTCCCTCCGCTATCTCCCCTTCACGTAGAATCTGCTTCTTCTGTGGTCAATTCGGTCATTTCCTTAAAGAATGCCCCTCCCGCCTTTCGTATCCTCCTGCTGTTCCTGCTGTCTCCCCCACTCATCCACGACTCCCAAGTCTATGCCCCCGCTGTTTTCGCGGCTATCACTGGGCTCGCGACTGCACGTTCGCGCCTCTGCCTCCAGGGCGCCACTCCGTCCACCGCAGGGAAACGGGAAGGGGGGTCTGCCCCAGGCCCCACAAACAATGAGGGCTCCTCCCACTTCCCCATCCCCCTCCTTCCTCCAGCTCCAGCGCGCCACCCCAGGCAGCGCAGGACTGGACCTCTGTACCACCTCCCACACAGTACTAACGCCCCCTATGGGTGTTCAGCCCCTGCCCACAGGAGTGTTTGGCCCTCTGCCGCCTAACTCCGTTGGCCTAATCACTGGCCGTGGGTCTAGTGCCCTTTCAGGCCTACACATTACACCCGGTGTAGTCGATTTAGATTTCACGGGAGAAACAAAAATTCTCACTTCAGCGCCAAAGAGTGTGCTTTCCTTTCTCGCTGGCACTCGTGTTGCGCAGCTTCTTTTACTACCATTAACACCAACTTCACATGCTGCTGCCAGAGCACATGGGGGGACCAGGCCCTTGGAGCTTCGGATGTTTTTTGGGCCCAACCAATTACCCCTTCCAAACCTATGTTAACCTTACGCCTAAATGGCTGTGCCTTTCAAGGCCTTGTTGATACTGGGGCAGACGTCACCATCCTCCAGAGAGCTCATTGGCCCCCCTCGTGGCCGTTGGTCCCCACTATCACCAGTTTGCCTGGGATCGGGCAATCTCAACTCCCTGAACAAAGCTCACAACTCCTTCACTGGGAGGATGACAAGGGAAATAAAGGACTTATTCAGCCCTACGTCCTCCCTCACATTCCCTTTAATCTATGGGGGAGAGACCTCCTCTCCCAAATGGGAATGATCATTGAAAGTGCAAATAATATAGTTACTCCACACATGTTAAACCAGGGTTTTAAACCCAGCAAAGGCCTAGGAAAATCAGAAACTGGCAGGGTTGAACCCATCCCCACCGCCGGCCAAACAGACCGTGCAGGCCTGGGGTATTTTTCCTAGGGACCATTGATCTTCCTGTACCCCACGCAGATAAAATCGCATGGGTCTCCAGTGAACCTGTGTGGGTCGATCAGTGGCCCCTGTCCTCGGAAAAATTAAGCGCTGCCCAGCAGTTAGTACAGGAACAGCTGGCAGTAGGACACATTACTGAAAGTAATTCTCCTTGGAACACTCCTATTTTGGTCATCAAAAAGAAATCAGGAAAATGGCGATTATTGCAGGACTTAAGAGCGGTAAATAAAACTATGGTGCCCATGGGAACCTTGCAGCCTGGTCTCCCAACACCTGTTGCCATTCCTCTTGGATATTACAAAATTATTGTAGATTTAAAAGACTGTTTCTTCACTATTCCCCTACACCCAGCTGACCAAGAACGTTTCGCATTTAGCCTCCCCTCTACAAATTTCAAAGAGCCCATGAATAGATACCAGTGGAAGGTTTTACCCCAGGACATGGCCAACAGCCCCACCTTGTGTCAAAAATTCGTTGCCTCCGCTATAAATGGCACTAGAACGATGTGGAAAACCCTGTATATTGTCCATTATATGGATGATATCTTAATTGCAGGTGCCAATCACCAAGATGTCCTTAATTGTTACGGAGATTTACAAAAGGCCTTACAAAACCACTGGCTTCAAATTGCCCCTGATAAAATCGAGTTACAAGACCCTTATACTTATCTAGGTTTTCATATAACCAGCAACAAAATCACTACAAGAAAGGCCAACCTTAGACTAGACACATTGAAAACCCTAAATGACTTTCAAAAACTCCTGGGAGACATAAACTGGTTACGCCCTTACCTTAAACTAACCACAGGAGATTTAAAACCCCTATTTAACATTTTACAAGGAGACTCTAATCCTAATTCTCCTAGGAGTCTTACTCAAGAAGGACGCCAAACCCTTAAAACCATTGAACAAGCTATGCAGTCGCATTTCTTCACTACTATAGACTTTAACCAACCCTTACTTTTTGGTATATGCAAAACCTCTCTTACTCCCACAGCAGTATTCTGGCAAACTGCCCCTATAATGTGGGTGCACTTACCTGCGTCGCCCGCTAAGGTAATTTATCCTTACTATCAAGCCATTGCAGACATCGTCTGCCTAGGAAGAGAACAAAGCAAGTGCTACTTTGGCAAAGAACCTGATACTATTATTCAACCACATACTAAAGCACAAGTCAGTTGGCTATTACAAACCACTGACTGCTGGCCTATTGCTTGTGCATCTTATGCTGGACAAATAGACAATCACTACCCTAATGATAAGTTACTGCAGTTTATAAGCACACACGATTTCATTTTTCCTTTAACTACCTCTTTCCAGGCCATTTCTGGAGCCCGGTCAGTATTCACTGACGGCTCCTCCTCAGGAATAGCTGCTTACGTCTATGATGACAAAACTGTCCGGTTTCAAACTCATTCTAAATCTGCACAGCTTACAGAATTACAAGCTGTCATAGCTGTGTTTTCTGCTTTCCAAAGTGCCTCTTTTAACCTCTTCACAGATAGCGCCTATATAGCTCAATCAGTCCCTTTGCTTGAAACAGCTGCTCAAGTAAAAAATGTCTCAGAGGCAACCGTTTTGTTTACTCAACTACAATCCCTTATTCGTAAAAGGAGTCACCCCTTCTTTATTGGTCACCTCCGAGCCCACTCCAATCTCCCAGGTCCCCTAGCCCTAGGAAATCAGTTAGCTGACCAAGCCACTCGGCTACTATGTTACTCAGGGCACTCGTCATGATTTGGATAACCTTGACAAAGCGGTTAAAGCCCACCAACTATATCATATTAATGCACATACCTTGCGGCTTATGTTCAAAATTACCAGGGAACAAGCTCGTCAGATTGTTAAAGAATGCCCTTCTTGCATAACCCTTTTGCCTACGCCTCATATAGGAGTCAACCCCCGTGGTCTAATACCCAATGCCCTCTGGCAAATGGATGTAACTCATGTTTCTGAATTTGGCAATCTAAAATATGTACATGTTATTGTTGATACCTTTAGTGGCTTTATTTTCGCCACCCCACAAACAGGGGAAGCTGGAAAAAACGTTATTACACATGTGCTAACTGCCATGTCGGTGTTGGGAGCCCCACAACAAATAAAAACAGACAATGGACCCGGATATACTAGCCGTGTATTCACCACATTTTGCAAACACTTAAACATAAAACTCATCATGGGTATTCCATACAACCCCCAAGGACAAGGCATCGTCGAGAGGGCACATTGGTCTTTAAAACATACTACTGAAAAAATAAAGAAGGGGGTATGGTACCCTGTCAAAGGATCTCCCAAAAACCTATTATCCCACTCTCTCTTTATTTTAAATTTTCTAAGCTTAGATCAAAAAGGACATTCTGCGGCTGACCGCTTCTGGCATCCTAATACTAGCACAAAGCATGCCACAGTCCTATGGAAGGACCCAATGGATAACACCTGGCATGGACCAGACCCTGTCCTAATATGGGGCAGAGGATCACTCTGCGTCTACTCTAAAGAACTAGATGCAGCCAGGTTGCTGCCAGAGCTATTAGTCAAACAAGTGGATAATAACAACCTATCCAGGGTAGAGGAGTCTCCCTGAGATTAGTTTTCTTTTCATCCACAGGTAATCACCAACCTTCATGCAGGCGTGCACCGTTCCTGGAATTCTCCTCATTTGTGGAGGCATCATCATAGAAGCCCTCCTGCTCTACGCCGGAGCACCTATACTGGACCACGCTAGAGAAAGTTCTGCTAATTTTCTTCTTCGAAACGTATATTTGCCTTCTTCTCGCTATCGCCTGTTATCTGTAGCCCACCTACACACAATGCGCTCCCTTGTGTTTTCTCTCACCCTTGCTCTAGTTCTCTCATTCCCTGCACCACAGACATCAGCAAGTAAGGTCAAAAAAGATCACTATGCAGTTACCTTTTCAGTGCGTTACTCATATACTGACCCACAAGTCCAGAAAAATTCTGGGCCTCTAGGAACGGCATACTGCGGTCCAACCAGGTGCGAAGGCCCCCTCGACATTCTAATCAATAGGGCAACCCTGCTCAAAGCGGGAGGGATGGGTAAAGCTCTTGGTGCATACATGTGCTGGCCCCACCACCAAACACTCGCCTACTGCACCCCAACGTGGTTATGACAAGACATATGGTGGGTGCCCCTACTGGCAATGTACCATGGACCGCCCACAATCTTGCAGAGGCGTCGCCAACAAATGGTGTATCTACCACCACCACCACAACGGTACTACCTGGCTCCATATTCAGGACCCCAGCCATGAAAAGTGGAATGTGGGAGTCACAGGGGCTTTCTATCCTGAAACCGTGGGCCATCCCAAACCCACAGTCTTTATCTCTGTCTTCCGTACCGTCTCTA
This sequence comes from Dasypus novemcinctus, assembly GCF_030445035.2. Taxonomy (NCBI): domain Eukaryota; kingdom Metazoa; phylum Chordata; class Mammalia; order Cingulata; family Dasypodidae; genus Dasypus; species Dasypus novemcinctus. The sequence goes on from NC_080675.1 coordinate 35,274,887, forward strand.
AGTACAATACTACCTGGGACATTTCAGTCCTCGCAGAAGATATAAAGCAACAAGAGGTAAGCTTAAAAACAAGCCTTGCTAGCTCACCCTTACTTACATGGCCAGAGATTATTCAAACCACTCTAGACATTCTTAATAACACCAATTGGCTAAATTCTCACCAGCTGCTTTCTCTGTGCTGCCTTCCAACAGTCCTTGTTAATTGCTACCCCAATCCCTCTAAGTGCTACCCCCTCGTTCAACAGCTCTCTCGCCGCAGATGACACCGCCAAAATTTTCCCCCTTGCCCCACCTCAGGACAATCTCACCTGTATTCTTCTCAACACGACAGTTCGCTCTGCCCCCCCATTTAAATGTACTCACAATCTAACTAGCAACACTACCTGTGCCCCTCCTCCACTCCTCTACTGGTGTAACGGTACCGTCTCTCGCTGAATCAACGATTCTATCCTTGTTCCCTGCATTCCGGTTCTTCTTACCCCCCACTTAACCTACTATACGCAGGGGGAATTGCACAGTCTTTTAGCCCCCCGACAGCCCAGAGCCATTTTACTCCCAATCCTAATCCGAACGGCCCTTGCGGGCACAGTCACTGCCCTCGGGCTTAGCGCCGGTGGATTGGCACACTCTGTCCTGCAGGGACAACATTTTGAAACATTACGGCAGATTAACCTACAATCCACTGCCGAATCCCTTGAGTCCCTCCAGAGGCAGCTTACTTCCCTTGCCCAAGTAACCCTTCAAAACCGCAGGGCCCTCGATTTACTTACAACGGAAAAAGGGGGAACCTGCCTTTTCCTTCAGGAGGAATGCTGCTACTACATAAATGAATCTGGTATTGTTGAGCAAAATGTTAAGATTCTACGAGAATTGTGGGAAGGGATACTGCCCTCCCAATCTATCTCCTCCTTATCCGCCTGGCTCACTTCCCCTCTCGTGACCTGGCTAGGTCCCCTCCTCAGCCCCCTAATCGCCCTCCTATTAATCTGTGCATTTGCACCTTGCCTCCTTAAATTTCTCCAAGAAAGGATGAAGCAAATCTCGGCCCATGTGATGTATCTTGCCGATGTTCATCAGTACCAACCTCTCCGGACCGAAGAACGAACAACCAACCTTTGAAAATGCAAATTTCTTATGTTGTTTCATTTGCTATCCTGTACCCTAATAGCATTTCTTTGCCTGTTTTCCCCTTACAGTCACCACCTCCCTTATCATGGCTTAACCTTCTCTGTTTAATCTATAACACTGAATGGCTTCGGCAAAGATCCAGTGGCTCGAACGAGGAACGGGCACCCTGGCCTGACAAGACCGGGGCGGATGTGGCCACACCCACCAATCTCAGTACATCATGCTTGTCATACGTGGTCTATGAGGGCTCCCCATTATAGCTTGCTGTAATTGCAAGCCATCTGTTGCTGAGGCGCTGGACTGGTTAGCCAATGACGGGCAACTGGGCTGACCCATCAGTCAACCCAAGACAGGGACGTGGCCTTTTGCTGCCATGATTCCCAATGACGGGTAAGATTGATCGCATGCCGGGTAAGACGAATTGCTTACCGGGTGCAGCCCTGACCTAAGACAGGCACAGCCCCCCTTTCAGCACGGGAGCACCTTGCAGCCGCATGCCACTACTGAAAATAAGCCCTGCTCTACCATGAGCCATCGCCAGCTGTTCCTTTCTTCAATTCATAACTCATTAAACAGGAAAGGGGGACCTGTAGGGAGCCACCCACTGTGAGACCTATCTACAGCCTCCCACAACATGGCAGATCTCACAACATGGCGGAGGTCACAAATCTGCCCTGTCATTTCCTTATTCTTCTCCTCCCTGCTTCTTTGTTCTCCCCCTCCCGCCACTACTCAGGTGACCACAGCAATACGCATGTGCAAGGCGCGAAACTCCGCAGACCCGGTGCGAACTGTCGGCCAATCCCCTCCTTGGACGTCTGCCACCCACAAGACCAGCCTATCACCTATGTACATGTTCCCTTCCCTCTCTATATATCCCCATGTTTTACCCCCAATAAACGAGACTTGATCAGAATCCTGTCTTGTCTCCATTCTTCTCTCGACTTCTGCCCCACCCTGCTTCTTCCCACAGGTCCCTGGATTCGCCCCCGCCGGGACCGGAGCAAGAATCTACAACTGCAAGCAAGTCAGTTTCATCCATCTGCCCCTTGGAATATCAGCCCCCTCTCAATCAGAAACAGAGCGGGCATCATCATCCCCAAATCCTCAAGATTGAGAAATGAACAAACGTAAGAGGGGAATGCAACTCTGGAATAAAGTAGACTTATTATTATTCTAGTAATGGAAGAACTCATAACATTGATATAAAGACAGTGGCTGTCAGAGGTTCTGAAGGACGGAGAGGGAACAGCAGGTATAACATGGGGCACTTTGGGGACATTGGAATTGTTCTGTATGATATTTCAATGACAGATACAAGCCATTACACATTTTGTTAAAAACCTCTAAAATTGTGCAGTGCAAAGTGTAAACCATAATGCAAATTGCAAACCATGCTTAGTAGCAATTCTTTAATATGTGTTCATCAATTGTAACAAAGGTACCACGCTAATGAAAGATGTTGCTAATGGGGGAAAGTGTGGGAGGGAGAGAGGGAATTCCCTATATTTTGGATGTAACATTTATGTAATCTAAACGTTCTTTAAAAATAAAGAAAAAAATACTGTGCAATATATGCTTTTTAAAAAGAGACTTACTTTATTTTTAAAAATTTATTTCCCCGCCCCCCGCCCGATGGTTCTGTCGTCTGTCTGCTCGTTGTTTGCTCACCTTCTCCAGGCAGCACTGGGAACCAAAGCCAACAGCCTGAACCACATCTGCTCCCCCGGGCTGCAGCATCTCCTGGCTTGTGACTTTGCTCGTTCAGGTGTTTGCTTGTTGGGGAGGTGCGGTGTCTAACTTGTTGCGGTGGTGCATTGGGTGTGGTGCCTAGCTCATTGTGACAGGTGAACTGTCTGCTTGTCTTCTTCAGGAGACATTGGGACCCAAACTGAGGACCTCCCATATGGTAGGAAGGCACCCAACTGTTTGAGTCACATTCACTTCCCAGTAAGTCCTTTTTAAACTGACTTTCATGCTAGGTTTCAACTGTGTATATATTATGTAAATACATCAGATTAAACCAGGTCATTCAGATTTATGCAGTAGACTGTCACATGTGACCAGGTACCATATAAATTGTCATATAGTAACTATAAAAATGGCAAATGCAATCTTTGTGAAAGATAAAAAAAGTTTTAATTAAAGGCAACTAGCATTGCCCTAATTTTCTTCAAAAATCACTTCTCCTTCTCCTATCTTCTTTTCCCCTTTTAATGGTACTTTTTATAGCATGCCATTACATGAAAATATTTGTATCGCTTTTACTTAAGTGAGCCTTTTCCGTAACCACTATCTGTTCTTATACACTGCATTTATCAAAAGTCACCAAGGTTAGACTCCTAGGTAGTTTCAAATGTTTTGCTCCCTTTTAGGTTCCTCTAGAAGAATATCATTTCTATGACTATCAAAAAATATTTTATAGTCTGAAATATCAAAATCTAATGTTAAGACACAGGAAGACTGAAAAGGACAACTATTTTCCTTCTTTGCCAGAATTCTACAATAGTAATAATCAAATCCACTCAGTGAACGGAATGTCAGGAAGAAATAGTGTCCCTGCTGAAGGTGCTCAGCATTCAGGGCCTGGGCCAGCATTCTACACTGACAGGAGAGAGCCTCCTTCCGCGAGGCCGGGACAGCAGCAGCAGCAGGCCGGGGGCTGCCAAGAAGCAGATTTCTAGGGGCTAGACTCTTTGGGCCTAATTTGTTTATGCTTACGAGGTAATGAGAGCATATTTGACAAGCTCCACTTCTTGTATCTATATAATCTCACTGCTCAGAGAGAAGGCCAAAAGAAGAGTCAGGATACTCAACCCGATCTGCAAAAATTTAAATCATCACCAGGATCTCTTATCTCTGCACTACTAAAAAAAACTTGCCCTTTGCTATCATCAAAGTCATGGTGAAGAGATTTTCATTTCATGAGTAAAGTGGGTACATGAACCATAGCAGGGCTCTATAAGCTTAAGATTAAATACTTTGTTAGCTGGCAACCCTGTAAATCAATTTATTCACACTCTGAAGAAGGAACAAAGGATATACTTGGCTGTCAATACAAAAACTGTAGTACAAGGAAATTTCAATATTTAAACAAAAATCTACCTGATTGTCCAAACACTTTTTTTAAAGACCTGAAAATGAAAGCACCATAGGATGAACTACATAATTTAATGAACACTCTTCACCCCATGGCTGTAAGCAGGTATGTAGGGCAGAGATCAAAAACAGTGAGGATGATAGCTGGAAAATGTGCTGATTAAAAATCTCTTTCTTAAGCAGCTCTGAAAAATTATTACACTTTTCCCAGATCTAGTTGATCTAGTTTTCTATTAGGTCAGGCACTCAAACACTGAGCTACACCCACGCCACAATTTAGGGTTTTTTGTTTGTTTTTTTAAAGGAGGTAGTTTCATCACCAATTCTTTTTTTTTTTTTTTAAAGATTTCTTTTTTATTTCTCTCCCCATCCCCTCCCCACCCCATTGTCTGCTCTCTGTGTCCATTCCCTGTGTGTTCTTCTGTGTCTGCTTGCATTCTTGTCAGTGACATGGGAATCTGTGTTTCTTTTTGTTGCATCATCTTGCTGTGTCAGCTCTCTGTGTGTGCAGCGCCACTCCTGGGCAGGCTGCGCTTTTTTCACACAGGGCTGCTCTCCTTGCAGGGGTGCTCTGCTTGCGTGTGAGGCTCCCATACATGGGGGACACCCCCGCATGGCATGGCACTCCTTGCGTGCATCAGCACTGCACGTGAGCCAGCTCACCACACGGGTCAGAAGGCCCAGGGTTTGAACCCTGGACCTCCCACATGGTAGGTGGACGCTCTATCAGTTGAGCCAAATCCGCTTCCCTTGTCTGTCTTTTAAAGGAGGTACTGGGGATTGAACCAGGGACCTGAAACCTGGGGCCTCGTGCATGGGAAGCAGGTCCTCAACCACTGAGCTACACTGCTCCCCTAACCTAATCTTAGTAGTTTACTCTTTGTTCTTAGTTCCGAAAAGGACAATAACCAGACCTTCCCAGTTCTACTCCCAGGAAAGTCAGGAATAAGGTAACATCTCAGCAAAGCCATCGCTGGGACCACATTGTAGCCCAGGAAATCTGTACCTTCCCTGATTACAGAAATAAGGGGGAGGAAGAGGGGTAAGTGCCGGGGAACAAGGAGCCTGCCTTAGGGCTGAGTGAGGTGCGAGGACAGGGGTGGGAGGGAAAAGAACACTGAGAGAAAAAAGAAAAGGGCGCATCAGAGACACTGATTTCTTCCAATTCTTACCAAAGGTTGTTGGCTCGCTAGCCAAGTCAGGAAGGCATCACCTTCTTCTGCTCTTTCCCCTACCTCCAGCTCTCCACCTGCCCTCCACTCCCTGGCTTTGAATGGAAATAAATAATATTAGCACTAGCATTAAGGTGCATTGTTGGTTAAGAACATGGTGATAATGTTTTTGTCTTTATTTTTATTTTTAAAAGGACAGCCTGAATCTCAAATTTCCAACAAGTTTTCATTCATAGCAAGCTGCCTCTACTGCTCTTCTAGGACGTAGCCATTTTTGGTTCACCTGGGGACTAGCCATGAAGAGAGGGAGGATGTCTAGCACTGAAAATAAATGGGGAAAATAAGACCCACTTTTGTTTGCTAATACTTGAAAAATTAGAAATGATGGTGAAAGTACGACCCTAGTTGAGAAATATAATTTAGTCTTAAAAAAAACAAAACAAAAAGGATCAACATAAACATACAGAGAAGTGGTTGACAGGAACCTTCCCAAAAGCTTAAGTCGTTGTACATGGAATGGTTCATATGGGGCTTTTCTCTTTTTATCATAAGTGATCATCTCACTTTTTAATTCCTCAAACAATGATGTATGGTTTCAGCCTAAATTAGATGAAATGTTTCATCCCCTTAAAAATTCTGTAAATAATTAAGAATTTATTGAAATTGAGTCATTAAAGATGGAATTTCTAAACAAGTCTTTTCTTTATAGTCTAGTGGAATAGGAACAGTAAAATTTGAAAATACTATCTGTAGCAGTTTGATATAATTGATGAATTCCAAAAGACATTTGGACTATGCTTGTAATCTGATCTGTATCTGGGCATGACTGAGTTATGATTAGAACATTGCATCCCTACCACTTGGTGGGCGGGGACTCACGGATAAAAGGCATGGCGAAGAAGAGAGTTGGGGGTTTTCTGATGTTGGAGTTTTGATATTGGAGTTTGATGCTGAAGACTTAAACTGGAGCCCTGGGAAGTAAGCTCCCAAAGGATAGAAGCCAGCCCCAGGAAGAAAGGAACGTTGAAACCAGAGAAAAGCCAGCCCCAGGAACGCAGGAACCTAGGCAGCCTGACTCTCACAGACATTACCAGCCATCTTGCTCCAACATGTGGAAACAGACTTTGGTGAGGGAAAGTAACTTATGCTTTATAGCCTGGTATCTGTAAGCTCCTACCCCAAATAAATACCCTTTATAAAAACCAACCAATTTCTGGTATTTTGCATCAGCACCCCTTTGGCTGACTAATACACTACCAAATATAACCTTTATTAATGCCATCAAGATAGTTGAGGTGAGTATTTTGCAAAAAAACACAGCTCTGAAACACAGGATGCTGATGAATTTGAAGCTTTTCCAGGATACTTACTGTGCCGCAATACATTTTAAACAATCAGCTAGAATGTACTAAATCCTCTCAGAACCAAATGAATAGTAGGCTTTTTTTTCCATTAAAAGGGAATATTCCTTTTATTGCAATAGCTGTAAAAGAAATTCAAGTCTTGATACAAAAACAGGTAAAATAGGATAAAATGCCCAAGGGGTCTCAATTCATTCTTTTAATATTAACGGAATGAAGTCAAAAAAAATTTTTTTAACTTATTCCCATTTTGTCTTCTTTAAACATACACAAATATATTAAAGAATAGGTAGATCACACCCAACCTTTAGCTGAGTTATAAAATGTGTACAACTTGTTTTTATTGTGTTTTTCCTTATTGGGATAAAGTTTGTGCACTTCTACACTACTCTTAACTAAGGCTCAAGGCACAATAAAAACAAACACATAGAAGTAATTTTTTAAAAAAGGAAACTCAAAACAAAGTAACTCAAGAACTCTGAGTACTTTCTTCCATTCCTCCACCCAGAATATCAAAGCCTCTGAAAATCAACATGAATAAAAGATAGTGGTTTTGAGATCTAAATTGGTCATCATTTTCTGGAATTTTTCTTTTTCTTAAGCCAAAAATACACATTAAAATTAATTTCAGGGAGCAGATGTGGATCAGTGGTTGAGCACCAGCTTCCCACATACAAGGTCCTCTATTTGGTGCCTGGTGCCTCCTAAAAACATATAAACAAACAACAAGCAAACAAACGAAAAAGACAACTCAGGGGAGCTGATGTGGCTCAGTGTTTGAGTGCTAGCTTCCCACATATGAGGGCCAGGGCTCCATTCCCTGGCTGTGGTACCATTTTTTAAAAAAAGGCATGGTAAAATGCCTCTTGTATGATGTTAAGTGAGAGCAAAGCAGAACAAAAATATGCAAATGCAGCAAAATATGAACACATTCATATATAGACCAAAAAACTGGAAGGAAATGAACTATACCAAAATTTTAATGGTGCTTTCTTTTTTAATATTTTAAATAACCTTCTTACTTTAGAATAGTTTTAGATTTATAGAAAAGTTGCAAAATAGGAGAGCACCCTGTCTCCCCTATTGTTAATAGTTCTCATTACTATGGTATTTTTAAATCCTTTATATAAATATATATATATATATAAAATTTCTCAATCTGAGGCAGGAGTCTCAGAAATGTAGCAATTTAGAAAGTTCAATGATAAAACAGAAGAGTACTGGAGACATAAATAAATAAATTATAATCCATATTAAGGAAGAAAGGACCTGGTTACCATATTTTCATCTTAATGATCCTCCTGTTCCTTTTCTGTAATCATAAATATCTTCAAATGTTATTTGTAAATATTTTCCTTAAGTCATATAGATTCCAAGTGTTTAATGGGTGGCCCATGGACTACAACCTTGCTAATTAATATCGTGAAGTAACCCTGCTGGTTTATAATGTTCAATGTATAAATATCAGAATTTTCTTTTAGGTAGAAGAGTTTTAGATAGATTTTTTCTTCTTCTTTCCTTGGCAAAAGAAATATTAATAAATAATCACTGGGAAGAGGACATGGTTCAACTGATAGAGCATCCACCTACGATATAGAGGGTCCAGGGTTTGATACCCAGGGCCTCCTGAGCCGTGTTGCAAGCTGGCCCACACGCAGTGCTGCTACGCCTAAGAAGTGCCATGCAGGGGCACCCCCGCATAGGGGAGCCCCACGCACAGGGAGTGCACTCTGCATGGAGAGCCGTCCTGCATGAAAAAAAGCGCAGCCCACCCAGGAGTAGCGCTGCACACACAGAGAGCTGACCCAGCAAGATGACGCAACCAAAAAGAGATGCAGTTTCCTGGTGCCGCCTGACAATGCAAGAGAAAGCAGAAGAACACAAAGTGAATGGACACAGAGAGCAGACAATGGGGGAAGGGGAAAGAAATAAATAAAATAAATCTTTTATTAAAAAAAAGTAATCACTAACTCTAGAAGATTATTTTTTACTTAAAATATGGACAAGAGCTTTTGCTTGCACATATTTTTTTTACTGGCCTTACAAAATTGTTCTCAGGATTAAATAACTGGCAGAAAACTGATGCTAAGGAAGCACTATTTCCTTCCCCAATCACTCTTTTCCTTTCTGAACTTAAACCTTTTCCAGTCCTGTATATCAGTGTGAAATAGGGTATGAGTCAGATAGAAGGTATGCCCTTTTCCCAACACTTACTTGTTTTGTAAAACCCATATTCTGTTTTTATGATGTTTATGCAACAAAACCAGTTTTTGTTTTTTTATTGGTACATATGTGCATGTTAAAGTATAACATCTGAAAGGATACACAGCACAATCATAAAGGTGACTTTTGGGAAGGAGGGGATGGTAGAGAAAAAGCATTGAAGGAAATGTCAGCTTTATCTATAATGTTTCTATTTCTAACCTTTATAGTGTTTATTATTATGACTCCTTGTACATTCCTGATATTGTTGATTTGTATGGAAACTATTTTAACAGCAATAGTATTTAAAGAGAAATGAATAAAAACTTTAAAGAGTTATAATAATACATACAGGTAAACTAATTTTAACTGATATTTCTAGCATATATTAGAGTCTGACCTGCCAAACCTTCAAATAATGGATTACATTTTCAGGGGAGCCCTCCCTAACTCTTTACCACCTAAGTGTTTGTGGAAAAAAGTCTGAAGTTGCTTCCAGACATCCACTTGGGCCATGGCATGAGCCCTGGGCTCCCCTCCCCAGATGACAGTTCTGCCTAGAACGCTGTGCAGGGAAGCCCGGCACATGGGGAAATAAGGGGGCTCAATATAGTGCCCTGTCTCTGGGTAACAGATGATCTGCGGCTTTTCCTTACCACTATCAATACCTCCCTCATGTTCTCACTTCCCTCTTCATCCAGCTTAGATGTAATGTTTCATCATTATAATCACTCCCTTGCAAACATCGTAACGACTTTAACACTTCTTTGGCATACTTGCCTGGAAACGGGCTAACACTGGCTAAATCCACTTATTCACTTCCTCCAAACCTACATTTGTGCAAATGAACACTGCTGGGGAGAAAAACACATTTGTGTTGGCAGATTTTACTTTCCTTTTATGACGATAAATTTCAATTGATCCTACCATCAATCCTACCATACTTCTGTTCGCTTTCTACTTCTCCAAAAGATGATTTCACACCTTTGCCTACCTTCTCTTACCTCCTCAAGCTCCCTTAAGCCTCCTCACTTTCAGGTCCCCATACTTTATTGAAAAAAATAGAAAGTACCCGGTAGGAACACATCCTCATTTTCCCAATGCCAAATTTACCTACTTCAACAGGAACTCAAGCTCTCTGCCTTCCCTCCTGTTTGCAAGGAGGAAGTATCTCTGTTCTTATCAAAGCCTACTCCTCTACTTGTGCTCAGGATCCCATTCACTGTCATTCTCAAGAACTCTGATCCTTCTCTACTGGCTCATTCCCATCAATGTACTTACAAGTTTTAGGATCTCTCATATTTTTGTAAGAATCCCTTGGCCCTACTTCCACCATAGTTATTGCCCTTTCAACAACAAAATTTGTAGGAAAAGTTGTCTGGAGTTGGTCTTTTCCTTGTCTTACAATTTCTATGTAATCTCCTCCAGGGTAGTTCAGGTTTGCACTGTTACACAAGGATTGCTCTTGTCACAGTTACCATTGACCTATACGTTACAAACAAATGGCATTTGCTTAACCTCTGAGCAGCAGTCTATTTTCCTCAAGCCTTCTACAATAGCACCTTTGACTGATTTCATCCATTTACTCCTCATAAAAAGTAGTGGAAATCAGATGATATTATCATCCCAATTGTTCAAAGGAGGAAACAGAGATCCCAAAGTCATGGAACAAGTATTTGGGAAAAACAAAACTCAAATTTAACTTCTCTATATATACACTTTATTCTGACTCCACTGTACCCTATCACCTCTTTTAAAAGCTTCAATGCTTCCATCCACATTGAGCTCTGATAAAAATTATAAAAAGAGAAAGGTTTATTTCCTAATCCTCTGGTACCCTGAGCCCAGAACCTTCAAAACACTTCCTAGAACCCAGGTTCACTGGCCACAAGTTCTTCCTTTATAACATAATCTTGTGTTCTCACATGCTCAATACGCAATGGGAGAGAGAACTTCTAATCACAAACATTTTAACTGGGGCCTTCTAAAGATAGTGCTTCCCTATCCCTTTCCCCTGACTTCCTGTGTCAAACTAGGGATCTTAAATGTGTTTAGGAACGTTATGAAATATTATAAAATACTGGAATTTTCAATTCTATAATAGCAACTAGAAACAGCTGCACTAGCAAGAAATACATTATAGTAATTTATAATTGCATAAATACTGTCATTAAGAAGTGCCTATAAAAGGTAGTATAGGGAAGCGGACGTGGCTCAACTGATAGAGCATCTGCCTACCAGATGGGAAGGCCAGGGTTCAAATGCAGGGCCTTCTGACCCAAGTGATGGGCTGGCCCACGCGCAGTGCTGCCATGCGCAAGGAGTGCCGTGGCACCCAGGGGTGCCTCTATGTAGGGGTGCCCCATGTACAAGGATTACGCCCTGCAAGGGTCGCCGCCCCAAGTAAAAAGAAAAAGCACAGCCCACCGAGGAGTGGCGCCGCACACACGGAGAGCTGACGCAGCAAGATGACGCAACAGAAAAGAGACGCAGTTTCTGGTGCCACCTGATAATGCAAGCGGCCACAGAAGAGCACCGAGAGAATGGACACAGAGAGCAGACAACGGGGGTAAGGGGAGAGAAATAAATAAAATAAATCTTTAAAAAAAAAAAGATAGTATGTGTTAGTGGTGGGCAGTAGCTGTAGTGAATGAGCTAAGTTCTATGAGAACCAAGATCATTTTATGAGGAAGAGACCTGATATGTAGCCCATAAAACTTAGAGAAAATCCAACCTTAGGGTGATTGAGCAGGTAATTCACAGCTTCTTCAAAGTATTCCAGGTGAAGGGACTTCAAGTCCTTGGGGAGGTCTTCATAGTTATAATAAGCCAGAGCCATCACAGCAAAACCCTTTCTGGCTAGCAGACTAGCTCGGTACTCCAGAAGGCCACCGCCAGCTCCAGGAATGTCCATAATACCAGGAAATGTTGCTGGTTCTTAGGAAGAAACAAAACACAAAATTATACTATTTCTGGAATCTTTTGCAATAGTGTCAAAAGCCATTTGTGGGACTTCCAGGAAGATGGAGAATTACACAGACAGAGGGATCATTTCTCTTGCAGAAAAAATAGCTAGATAACAGGTGGAGACTGTTTGGAGGGCTGCTCTGGGGCTTAGGATGCCAAGGGAAGGTTAGACACCACCCAGAGGGGAGAGGGGTGAAGGAAACGAGTCTTGGCTGGCTGGAAAAATCCTGTGAAGAAAGCTGCAGCATCAGCTTGTGGCACCCATGGTCCCACCCTCGGAACAAACAGTAGTCCGAGCACTGCAGTGGCTGTGGAATGCAGTGGCTGTGGGCTGAAGGCATTGCAGGGGTCCTCTTCCCCAAGATAGGAGGGGGGAGGGACACAGCTTACAGAAAATTCATATTTTTGCTAGTGAACCTGGTCTGCAGCTTTGCAGGGGTCCCATACTTCCAGGCCAGGGGAGCCACAACATTGTTACCCTGAGAATCAACAGGGAGCTAAAGATAATTTGCCTTCTCAAACACCCTCTTTATTGCCCTGGGCTGGTTGCTAAAGAGGCAGAGAGAGGAAGGGTGTGAACACCAAAGGAGGAGAACAGCTTCTAAGAAAGTGTGCTTGTGAGTCTTGGCCCACCCTGAGGACCATGCTTTTGCATTTTCCACCAGGGCAAGGTCACTGTGACTCCATTCCCCCTAGCATCTGGGATCTAAGCTGAGAGGGCTACCAAAGAGCATCATCTGCTGGCAGACCAGAAAAGTGCACACACAAAAAAGGAAAATAACAATAAGTAAGTAAAAGAGCCAAGCAATGCCTTTACTTCCACCTTCTCCAAGGCTCTTGGAAACTGGCCTGCACCCCATTACCGGGTCCTTAGCCTTGGTTTCAGCAGTTAGACAGGGGGTAATCCTAAATATCTAGAAAAAGTTGAACCAAGACTCAAACAATGGTAGCACACAGCTACTTCACAGTAAATTCCCAGGCAAGAGAGCAAACATCAGAGTAAACTCAACATTAAAACCAGATGCCTAGACATCAGCAAAAAATTACAAGCCATACTAAGAAAAATGAATATATGACTCAGGCCTATGGACAAATTGAAGCTATAGACAAGGGACATGACTAGACACAGCTAATCAATGAGGTTCATATAAATCCCCTAAGTCAAATCATGGAACTGAAAGACAACATGGCTAAAGAAATAAAAGACATTAAGTAGACACTCGGTGAGCATAAAGGAATATTAGAAATCTTGGTTAGAAAAATAACTGAATTTATGAGAATGAAAGGCACAACGAGTGACATTAAAAATATAATAGAGGCACACAACAGCAGATTTGAAATCATGGAAGAAAGAACCAGCAATGAGAGAACAGAACAGCTGAACTTGAAAAGGGAGAAGAACAGAGAGAGAAAAGAATGGGAAAAATTGAGCAGGGGCTCAGGGAGTTGAATGATAACATGAAGCGCATCAACATATGTGTTATGAGTGTTCCAGAAGGAAAAGAGAAGGGCAAGAGTATTTGAGTATGTAACGATAGAAGATTTTCCAACTCTCATGAAAGACATGACTATTCATGTCCAGGAAGCACAGTGTACTCCAACTAGAAGAAATCCAAATAGATCTACATAAAAACACCCAATATTCAGAATGCCAAATGCCAAAGATAAAGAGAAAATTCTGAAAGCAGCAAGGGAGAAGTGAAACATCATATACAAGGGATGTCCAATAAGACTTAGTGCTGATTTCTCTTCAGAAACCATAAAAGTGAGAAGATAATGGTAAAATATAATCATGACACTAAAAGAGAAAAACTGCCAGCCATGAATTCTTTATCTGGCAAAAATGACCTTCAAATATGACAGTGAATTTAAAATATCCACAGATAAACAGAAATGAAGAATGTTTGTAAACAAGAAGTCAACTCTGCAAGAAACAATAAAGGGAGTTCTGCAGCCAAAAAAGAAGAGAGGGAGACTTGGAGGAGACTGCAGAAGTGAAGACTATCTGAAAAGGTAACCAAAAATAAGACATATGAAAGCCATAGGAAAAAATGGTTGAAGTAGGTAATGTCTTTACAGTAATAATACTGAAAGTTAATGGTGTTGGTGTCGCAACACTGCTGAGGCTCAGGGCCCAGCTGGCACATGGACAGTACAAAGACTCAAGTCTCCTCAGCATACACCAACCCCAGTGCCAACCAAAGGTTCAGTAAAAGTGACAGAAGAGGCATGTGTAGAGAGGTCACATCGTGAGTCCAACTCCATCACACTCAGGAGCACAAGTTCCAAAGTACAGTCCACTGGCAAGGCACTGAACTCCAGAGCCATCTGCCATGACCGTAGGACCTGAGTGTCTCTGTAGCCCTCAGGAGCACCAATACCTCAGGTTGTATCTACTTTGGCTGTCTCTGAGATTGTGCTGAGATGTGAGTGTGACCCCTCTACTCTCTGGTTTGTTGGACTTACCCAGGTCAACTAACAGGGAGGTGAGGATGGTCAACTGTCACACAAGGGAACCAAGGGAGTCTACAACTGCAAGCAGGAGAATCCCATCCATCAACCATGTGGGATCTAAGCCCCCTCTTGATTTAGAGGTAGAGTGGACATCACCATCCCAGGGTCCTCAGGATGGAGGAATAAAATATGGATTAAAGTGGACTTACTGGTATTCTACTATAGAATTATTGTGACTCTAGAAATGGAAGAAACTGTATCATTGATGTGGAGACAGTGGCCATGGGAGTTGCCGAGGGCAGGGAGAGGGAAAAAGAGGTGTGATATACGGACATTTTCAGTACTTGGAGTTGTCCTGAATGATATTGCAGGGACAGATGCAGGACATTATATACCCTGCCATAATCCACTGAACGGACTGGGAGAGAGTATAAACTATAATGTAAACTATAATTCATACTGTGTAGCAATGTTCCAAAATGTATTCAGCAAATGCAATGACTGTGCCACACTGATGAAAGAGGTTATTGATGTGGGAGGAGAGGGGGGGTGTGGGGAGTGGGGGTATATGGGAACCTCTTATATTTTTTAATGTAACATTTTGTGTGATCTATGTATCTCAGAAAAAAAAAAAGATAATAAAGAATAACATTGGGAAGCAGATGTAGCTCAAGTGAAAGAGCTTCTGCCTACCATATGGGAGTTTCTATGTATTAGTAATGAGCCAGCTGAAGAGGAAATCAAGAAAAAAATTCCACAAAAGACTCAAATATCTAGGAATTAATTTAACCAGATGTAAAGGATCAGAATTCAGAAAACTACAAAACACTGCTGAAAAGAAGACCTAAACAAATGGAAGTATATTTCAGGTTCAAATATTGGAAGACTAATCATAACGAAGATGTCAATTCTACCCAAATTGATTGACAGATTCAATGCAAAACCAATCAAAATTCCAACACCCTACTTTGCAGAAATAAAAAAGTCAATTACCAAAATCACTTGGAAGGGAAAGGGCACCCGGATAGCCAAAAACATCTTTAAAAAGAAGAGCAAAATCAGAGGACTCATGTTTCCTGCCCTTGAAGTGTATTATAAAGCTATGGTAGTCAGATTCGCATAGTATTGGCATAAAGACAACACATTGATCAATGGAATAAAACTGAGAGTTCAGAAATAGACCCTCACCTCTATGGTCAATTGATTTTTGATAAGCCTACCAAATCTATTTTTCTGGGAAAGAACAGTATCTTCAACAAATGGTGCTGGGAGAACCAAAAAAATGAAAGAGAGCCCCTATCTCACTCCCTATACAAGAATCAACTCAAAATGGATCAAAGACCTAAAACATAAAAGCCAGGATCATAAAACTTCTATAAGATAATGTAGGGAAACATTTACAAGACCATGTAGTAGATGGGGGTCTCTTAAACCTTTCACCCAAAGCATGAGGAAAAAAAAAAAAAAAAAGTTAAATGGGACCTCCTAAAAATTAAACACTTCTATACCTCAAAGGACTTTGTGTAGAGGGTAAAAAGATAACCTACTCAAGGGGAGAAAATATTTGGAAATCACACATCCAACAATGATCTAAAATCCATGATATATAAAGAGATCCTACAACTCAACAATAAAAAGACAAATGACGCAATTAAAAATGGGAAAAAAGATCTTCTAAAGAAGAAATACATACAGCTAAGAAACACATGAAAACATGTTCATCACTAGCTACTAGGGAAATGCAAATCAAAGCTAAAATGAGATATCATTTCATATCTACTAGAATGGCCACTATTAAAAACAAAACAAAACAAAACAGAAAAACTACAAATGTTGGAGAGGTTGTGGAGAGAAAGGAACACTTATTTGCTGCTGGTGGGAATGCAGAATGGTACAGCCATTGTGGAGCACTGTTTGGCAGTTCCTAAAGAAGTTGAATATAGACTTGTCACATGATCCTGCAACACCACTAATGAGAGCAGTGACATATACAGAAATCTGTACACCAGTGTTGATAGTGACATTATTCACAATAGCCAAAAGATGGAAACAACCCAAGTGTCCAACAACTGATGAGCAGATAAACAATCTATTGTATATACACACATGGAATATTATTCAGCTGTCAGACAAAATGAAGTCATGAAGCATACGACAACATGGATGAACCTGGAGGACATTATGTTTAGTGAAACAAGATAGGCACAAAAGGACAAACATTGTACGATCTCACTATTATGAACTAAATATAATGAACAAACTCATGGAATTAATTGCTAGAATAAAAGTCACCAGAGAATAAGATGTGGTTAGAGAATGGAAAGCTGAGGTTTAATCTGTGTAGAATTAACATATACAAAAAATTGTCTGTATATGTTTGGAAATGAGTAGAAATAATGAAAGCATATCATAGGATTTATAATTAATAGTGCCAACACATGGGTACGATAGTAGTTTTGTTTTTTTGTTTTTGAGGTACTGGAGCCAGGGCTTGAACCTGGAAACTCATATGTGGGAGACTGATGCTCAACCATTGAGCTACATCAGCTTCCCCAAGCTGTTGTTTTTTGTTTGTTTATTGCTTGTTTTTTGTTTTTTTTTTTAGTAGGTATGGGGGATCAAACTCAGGACCTTGTATGTGGGAAGCAGATGCCCAACTACCTGAGCTACATCTACTCCACAGTGGTTTGTTTTTTGTTGTTTTATTTTCTATTTTTGTGGAATAATGAAAATGCTTTAATATGGACTGAAGTGATGAATGCATAATTCTGTGAATATAACAAGTGTCACTGATTGCACACTTTAGATAAATTGTATCGTTTATGAACAATAAGAATAATAAGGTGGGTTGGGGAAAAATACACCCAAATGTAAGATATGGATTATAGTTAGTAGTAATACTTTGACAATGCTTTCATAATTTGCAACAAATGTTTCACAACAATGCAAGGTATTGACAGTGAGGTGATGTATGGGAGCCCTGTATGATTGTTATATGTTTGTTTTTAAGTTCACAATTTTTACTGTACACTTATTGTTTATGTATGTTCAGGTATGAATGACATACTTCAGTAAACTTTTTTTAATTAAAAAAAAGCTATTTGGGACTTGCTTATTAATTTTTAAGTTTTCCGTCGACAATAAGAATGCTGACATGCCCCTGGTTTTCAAGTATCAAGAGAATGGCATAGGGTTCCGGCCCAGCGGAGGGGCAGCTGTGTGGGTTGAAGGACATTGTCTTCGTAATTTGTGGCTTTGATTGAAATCATGGCAGGTCCAGAAACTGATGCCCAATTCCAGTTCACTGGTATTAAAAAATATTTCACCTCTTATACTCTTACAGGTAGAATGAATTGTGTACTGGCCACATATGGGGGCACTGCTTTGCTTGTCCTATATTTCAAGTTAAAGTCTAAAAAAACTCCAGCTGTGAAAGAAAGCAACATAAATGGATTCTAAACTGTACCTCATCCAAGTACCAAATTTGATGCCTGCAGGAGCCTAATGTCAACTCGTCATGTGATACTCAATTTGTACAAGAAATTACGAACCTGGGTAAAAAAAAAGAATGGCATAGGCTAAATCCATATTTCCCTCTATACCCAGAGCCTCAGAGCCGCAGAGATTTTTACACTTTCGTGAATGAAAATAATTTACAAACAACAACAAAAACATTGCTTCCTTGCCCCCAGAAAACTGAATGCCAAATGCTAATGAGGATGTGGGGCAAATGGAACCTTCATTCATTGCTAGCAGGAATGCAAAATGGGACAGTAACTTCAGAAAACAGTTTGGCAGTCTCTTATAAAATTAAACATGCTTTTCCACATGACCCAACAATCCTTCCCTAAGGTATTTTTACCCTAGAGACATAAAACTTGTATTCACACAAAAACATACATGCCAGTGTTTATTGTCAATGATGAATGAATAAACAAATTAAAAGAAGGAACTACTGATAAATGTGACAACTTGAATGAATTGCTTCTCAACAACCTTTTTGTAGGAAAAATGCTTCCACAACTAGCAGGATGCAGAAAATGCTTTCCAAGAGTTTGCTGAATCTCAAAACAAGGATTTTTTCACTACAGGAATAAGCAAACTTATTTGTGGTTGGCAACAATGTTGGCAACAATAGGAACCATTACAATCAATGGTTCCTATTTTGATTAATAAAGATGTCTTTGAGGGAAGCGTATGTGACTCAACTGATAGAGCTTCTGCCTACCATATAGGAAGTCCAGGGTTCACTACCCAGGACCTCCTGACCCATGTGGTGAGCTCGCCCACGCGGAATGCTGCTGTGTGCAAGGAATGCCGTGCCACACAGGGGTGTCCCCCGCATAAGGCACGAGCAAGGAGTGTGCCCTGCAAAAAAAGCGCAACCTGCCCAGGAGTGGTGCCGCACACATGGAGAGCTGGCATAGCAAGATGATGCATCAAAAAGACACAGATTCCTGGTGCCACCTGGCAAGAATGCAAGCAGACACAGAAGAACACACAGCAAATGGACACAGAGAGCAAACAAGGGGATGGGGGGTATAAATAAATTTTTAAAAAGATGTGTTTGATCCTAGTTATAAATGACTTAAAATTGAGTCTAAAACCACAATTTCTTTTGCACAAACCTAATATCTTTTCATTTTTTCCTTTTTTTTTAATGTCATAGTAAAAATATTCAGTATTGTCAGATTTCCAGATGATAGCTAGAGGTCTTATTCCTTCCTGCTAATTTACTTAAATCTTAATACTATTCTTGGAATTGAAAGAAAAGCTGCAAAGTTGAAAAAGTAACTCTTTCGAATAACATTTTTTTAAAAATTGAAACTAGCTTTAGATGGTAAAAAAAAAAAAATATTACAACTGTCATTTCCATTTCTTTATGGGTCTTTTAACTGATGACTGGATTTTAAAGAACCTCGTCGTTTTAGAGCAGCAAAACCACGTACTCAGCAAGCCTAACAAGCCACTCACGTCTCCCTGATATCTCAAGGCTGTTTTACAACCTCACGGACCTCTTGAATGTTGGCCCTTTTTCTCTAGAAGCTGCAAGGACACAGACCTGACGACAGGAACTATTAGAGAAGCAGGTCGCTCACCGGAGGGCAGGAAGAGCGTGGCGCGCACCCGGCGCGTGCGCACCGGCTCCCTCCGCACCCCGGG
Organism: Dasypus novemcinctus; assembly: GCF_030445035.2. NCBI lineage: Eukaryota > Metazoa > Chordata > Mammalia > Cingulata > Dasypodidae > Dasypus > Dasypus novemcinctus. The sequence goes on from NC_080675.1 coordinate 35,294,433, forward strand.
CGGCAGGAAGTCGCGCTCGAGCCCCGCCTGGCACAGCAGCCGCTGGGGCTCAGGGTCGTGGCCGTCCAGCACCTCCAACTCCTTGGCGAAAGGCGTCTGCACGTCCCGCTTCACCAGCCGCTGGAAGGGCTTCTCAGGCTTCAGGGCCCAGAAGAGCCCCATGGGCTCGAGCCCCGAGAAGCTGCCGCCCAGCGCGGGTGCGCTCGTCAGGTCCAGCTCGCCGGAGCCGTCCGCGAGGTAGCGCGCGTGGGCTCGGAAGAGCTCGCCCTTCTCGTCGCGCAGGGACGCGCGCAGCGTGACGGGCTGCCCCGGGGCCAGTCCGCGCACCGTGATGCGTACCGGCTCGTCCCAGCGGCTGCGGCCCGCGGGCTCCAGCGTCACGGTAGCTGCCGTCCGGCAGGGACCCTCCAGACCGAGCCACCTGACCTCAGCTGTGGACGCCAGGACAGCGCCGAACTCTTTGAGCTCCATGGGCAAAGCCTGGGCGCGCGCAGTACAGCGGGACAGGGGGCCGCCATTTTGAATTCAGGACTTGGCGGAGTAATGGTGCTGTGGAGAAAGTAACTGCTTAAAGACCCTCTGGTGGCGGCATTTTATCTGCAGGTGAAGCTCCCGGTTACCCACGATGGGGTTGGGATGTGGGGGCGCGAGAAGAGCAGCCTGGTAAACGGAGCGGGATAGGCCAGAATCCTAACAATTGGTATAAAGCTGCCGGAAGTGAGAGCTAAGACCAGCACGCACGACCTTGCCCAAAGCCTCCCATGCGGAAAACCTCTAAACTACCTCCCTGCTGTCTGAAGGAACTTGGCACCTAGTTATCTAGTCGCCAAACTCAGAGGAATACAGGGTGGTAATTGACGTTTATCACTTTGAGTAATTCACACCAGTTGTAAACCTTGGGCCTTTTGTTATAAACTGTGCAGCGTGCCTCTTTGCTTGTCTACGTATTATTTGCGCATGTGCTCATCCTCCATACCAGTCCCACAGCTAAGAGTTGTGGCCTGTATAGCCAAAGGGGTGCTGATGCAAAATACCAGAAATCGTTGGTTTTTATAAAGGGTATTTGGGGTAGGAGCTTACAAATACCAGGCTATAAAGCATAAGTTATTTCTCTTACCAAAGTCTATATTCACGTGTTGGAGTGAGATGGCTGCTGATGTCTGTGAGGGTTCAGGCTTCCTCGGTTCCTCCTTTTCTGGGGCTTGCTTCTTTTTCCTTTGTAGGCTTTTATCCTGCGGCCCCAGCTTAAGGCTTCAGCATCGAACTCCAACATCAGAAACCCTCAACTCTGTCCTTTGCCATGCCTTTTATCTGTGAATCCCCACCCACCAAAGCACAGGGACACAATGCCCTAATGACACAAGAGGTTTACTTGATTAAGTAATCAATCCAATATAATATTATATGTCCAGAGGAAAAGATCAGTTTACAAACATAATCCAATATTTCTTTTTGGAATTCATCAATAATATCAAACTGCCACACCTTCTTACTAGCAGTTTGACCTCTGTGCTCCATTCCTTACAGGCAATAAAAATAGCCAAATGAGGTAGTAAAGTTATTACTATTTTGTTATACTGGGCTCTCAATTTGCTTCATTTAGGCAAACATCTCCCATTCATCCTAGACTTGTCACCTTTTCCCATTTTTTCATAAGCTGTTCATCCCAGCCAATGGTAGATTTTTCATGATATGTAAGCTTCAGTCCTCTTACAAGGCATTGTACCTGGTTTTACATACATAATCTTGTGTCCTTTTTATTAGAGAAACCTGCAAACTGCATAAGATTCAGGCCCACCAAACCTGGGTTTGCCTCTGCTCCCAATAAGGCCACCCTCAAGAGCTTTGCCATCCAAGCCTTTTAACCTAGTCCCTGTATCTCTAATTACTTTTGTTCTCCTGTGGGGTACTTTACAGTATATTTTGTGCACAAAAGTCTCAGGAACTAAAGAAGGTAAATAGTAAGAGCTAATTTTTGTTCCTTGCAAGAATCCTGAGAAAATGAAGGCCCAGAGAAGTTAATCAATTTGCTGAAGATCACACAGTTGGGGTTCATACCTTTGCAATCTGATTCTGGAACCTGTGCTCTAAACTATTAGGCTTGACCTGTGTCTCTCACACGATATCCTATGTTGAAGATCTGGAAAACAGACATTTATATATTGCTGGTGAGTCATAAATTGGTATGGCCTTTTCAGAAAACAATCTGAATAAAAATATTAAAAAGATGCATTCTCTTTGACTCACAATTCCACTTCTAGAAGTTTCTTCTAAGTAAATATTCATGGATATGGGTAAATATTTGGCTATAATGATGCTTGTCATACAATTGTTTTAATAGAGGAAAAGTTAGAAACTAGCAATAAAATTTGATTAAATTGTGGAGAATTCATAATGGAATATATAACCATTAAAAATGATATAGTGCGGAGCAGATGTAGCTCAGTGGTTGAATACCTGTTTTCCATGTATGGGGTCCTGAGTTCAATCACTTGTACCTCTTTAAAATATATATATATATATATATATATATATATATAGCAAAAGAATAAGTCCTAGGAAAATGGCATCAGAGCAGGCAGGCAGGGCTCAAATCTCTCACAAAAACAATGGAAGAGGGGCCAAAGCTGTCTGAGGAACCTGCTTTGGGCCTCAGCAGACTAGGACACTCCTACACAAACTCCCAGGAGAGTGAGGGACAGAGAGTCCAAGAACATGAAATAGCAAATGTGAGGTACCAAACCTGCACATGAGACAGGTAGGGCTCTCTTCCTCCACCAACAAGATATTAAGTTGGTATATGTCCAGGGTGCATGGTAATGTTTGGATATACTCATAGTGGCAACAATTAAAAACCACAGTAGGGGGGGTACTGGGTTCCTGGCCAGTGGTGCTCTGTCGTGGTCCCTAGGGGAGCAGCGACAGTCTCCCAGGTACAGTGGTGGGGACCGGGAGAGAGTGAGGGTTCAACAGTGAGCCCCAGATGCTAATGACTATGCTTGTGAGCTGATAAACCCAAAATAAGAACAAGGCCTAGAGCAACTTTGTGCCTGGGAATTTCCTTCTGTCAGCCTTCATGTTACTCAAATGTGGCCAGTCTCGAAGCCAAACTCAGCATGTAAATGCAATGCCTTCCCCCCAGCGCGGGACATGACACCCGGGGATGAGCCTCCCTGGCAACGAGGGACCACTATCAACTACCAACTGATGATGCAACTGGAAAATGACCTTATACGGAAGGTTCAATGCGGATCAGCAGAATATCCATGTCTACATAAAATACCATGACTTTAAAATGCTGTTTGACCTAAAGTAAGGGGGAAATGGAAAGGAGAAATGAGTTTATATGGCTACGAGTTTCTAAAAAAGAGTCTGGAGGCTGGCAGAAGGTTTGCCCTCATGCACAACTGAGCAGAGTCAGAGAGACAGATAAAGCAGATACAACCCCCAGATATTGGTTCCTTTGAGGGCTAAAGAGACCCATGGGAGTTATGGTCATGGCCGATGGGGTTAACTACCAGGGCAGATGGCCCCTCTTTGGAAATGGTGTTTATGTGTGATGAATCTGGACTCAGATGGGATCTCCCTTCATAAGACTTTCATGCTAATGTGCTGGAGGTGCAGTTAATGTTGGGGTTTAAGATATATTTAGGGGATTTGAATCTCTGGACTGACAATGTGATAGCCAGATCCTGAGCCTCAACAGACTCCAGCACCTACAATCTGATTTATTGGACTTACCACACTCAGCTAAGATGGAGTTGAAGAAGGACAACCACCACACCATGGAGCCTAGAATGATTACAACTGAAAATGGGAGGATTGCATCCAGCATCCAGGTGGAATCTGAGCCTCCTCTTGACATAGAGGTGCAATGGACACAACCAATCCAATGTCCACATAGAAGAGGTGGCATTGGATTGGGAAAAGTGGACATAATGGACAAAGGGTATGGGGAAAGGCAGGAAGAGATGAGAGGTGGAGGCGTCTTCGGGACATGGAGCTGCCCTGGATGGTGCTTCAGAGGTAATCACCGGACATTGTAAATCCTCACAGGGCCCACTTGATGGAATAGAGGAGAGTATGGGCCATGATGTGAACCAATGTATATGAGGTGCAGAGGTGCCCAAAGATGTACTTACCAAATCCAATGGATGTGTCATGATGATGGGAACGAGTGTTGTTGGGGGGGAGGGGAGAGGGGGGGTGGGGGGGTGGGGTTGAATGGGACCTCACATATATATTTTTAATGTAATATTATTACAAAGTCAATAAAAAATAAAAAAATTAAAAAATATATATATATTAAGTTGGTATAAAACCCCTGGCTTACTGCAGCCAACTAAGAGGGCAACAGATGTCTTCTTCCCTATCAGTTATTACAAGGGAAAAAGGATGGGGAGTCAGGGTTGAAGGGTCCTTTCTTCAGTGAATTTGGCCAGCAGAGGCCACTTTAAATCTCTGCTCTGGCCAGACAAAAACAAAGGAAAAAGATTCCCTCTCCGTGGAAAGGTGTGCTGGTGAGTGCCACCTGCTGGCCAGTCTAGAAATTGCATGGACAAAAACTGATTTAGGGGCTCCCTATTCAGTAACTCCTGCGAGAAAATCTGTACCCCATTAGTGAGTCCCTGGCACAATTTTTAAAAAAGATTTATTCTCTCCCCGCCGTGGTTTGTGCTTGCTGTCTACTTTCTGTGTCTGTTCATTGTGTGTTCTCTGTCTCTGCTCATCTTTTTTTTAGGAGGCACTGGGAACCAAACCCAGGACCTCCCATGTGGGAGGGAGGTGCCCAACTGCTTGAGCCACACCTGCTCCCTGCTTGTTGTGAATCTTGTTGTGTTTCCTTGTTGCATCAGCTAGCCATGCTAGCCTGTGATGTCAGCTTGTGGTCTTGCTTGTCTTCTTTAGGAGGCACCAGGAACCGAACCTGGGACCTCCCATGTGGGAGGCAGGTGCCCAACTGCTTGAGCCACATCCATTCCCCTGGCACAATTTTGATAATTTTAGCTGGGCAATTTTAAAGACTTAGAATAAGTATAACTATATATCAAAGAAGAAGTGTGAAAAAAAAATAGGCGACAGATTAGCCATCAGAGTAAATTCACCAACATATTCAGATGCCTTGACAGCAGCAAAATATTACAAGCAATATTAGTTAACAGGAAAAGATGGCCCAGCCAAAGGGACAAATCAAATATCCTAAAGAGATACAGGATTTAAGGCAATCAATAGTAATCATACAACTCTCCTAAATCAATTTAAAGAATTGAAAGAAAAATATGACTAAAGAGATAAAGGCTATTAAGAAGACACTGGGTAGCGTAAAGAACAATTTGAAAGCCTGCAAAGAAAAGTAACAGAGCTTATGGGAATAAAAGACATGATGGATATTAAAAATACATTAGAGGCAAGCAGATTTGGCTCAACTGATAAGAACATCCACCTACCCTATGAGAGATCCAGGGTTCAAACCCAGGCCTCCTGGCCCATGTGGTGAGCTGGCCCACGCACAGTGCTGATGCACACAAGGGGTGCCGTACCATGCAGGGGTGTCCACCACATAGGGGAGCCCCATGTGCAAGGAGTGTGCCCCACAAGGAGCGCTGCCCTGCGCGAAAAAAGCATAGCCTGCCCAGGAGTGGTGCCACGCACACAGAGAGCTGGTATAGCAAGAGGATGCAACAAAAGGAGACACAGATTCCTGGTGCCTCTGACAAGAATGCAAGGAGACACAGAAGAACACACAGTGAATGGACACAGAGAGCAGACGGAGGGGGATGGGGGAAAGGGAGAGAAATAAATTTAAAAAAATAAATCTAAAAAAAATACATTAGAGGGAACAGATGTAGTTCAAGCAATTGAGGTCCCACTTCCCACATAAGAGGTCCCAGGTTCAGTTCCCAGTGCCTCCTGAAACAGAAACTACAAGCAAAACAAATGAAAAAACCAACTCAGGAAAGCCAATGTGGTACAGTGGTTGAGTGCCAGCTTCCCACATATAAGGTCCCAGGTTCAATTCCCAGCCCCCAGTACCTCAAAAAAAAAAAAAAAAATTAGAGATGCATAAGAGCAGATTTGAATTACTTGAAGACAGAATTAGTGATTTCAAAGATAGACCATTTGAACTGGAAAATAGAATAGAAAGAGAAGAGAATGGAAAAAATGGAACAGGGTCTCAAGGAATTGAATGACAATGTGAAACACACAAATATACACATTATTGGTGTCCCAGAAGGAGAAAAGAATGGAAAAGGGGCAGAAAGAATATTTGAGGAAATAATGACTGAAAACTTCCAACCCTTATGAAAGACATAAATATCAACATCTAAGAACACACCCAAAACAGAATAAATCTGAATAGACCTACCCAGAGACACCTACTTTTCAGAATGACATATCAGAGATAAAGAGAGAATCCTGAAAGCAAGAGAAAAGCAAAATATCACATACAAAGGAACCTTGGTAAGATTAAGTGCCAAACATTTATCAGAAACCATGGAGGTGAGAAGAAAGTGGTATGATGTATTTAAGATACTGAAGGAGAAAAACTGCCAACCAAGAATTCTGTACCTGGCAAAATTGTCCTTTAAAAATGGGGGTGAGGTCGAAGTCTTCACAGAAAAACAAAAACTGAGAGAGCACGTTACCAGAAGACCAGAATTATAAGAGAAACTAAAAGGAGTGCTGCAGCCTGAAAAGAAAAAACAAGGGTGAGAGACTTGGAAAGAGTGTAGAAATGAATAGTATGATGCGACAACAGAAAGCCAAAGGAAAAAATGGAGGAAATTAGTAAAGTCTTCACAGTAATAATATGAATATTAATGGCTTGAACTCCCTAATCAAAAGCCATAGACTGATAGAATGGACAAAATTATATAAGCCATCTATATGCTGTCTATAAGTGACTCACTCAGACATAAGGATAGAACCAGTTTAAAAGTGAAAGGTTGGAAAAAGATATTCCATGCAACTAGTAACCAAAAAAGAACTTGAGTAATGATACTAATATCAGACTAAATAGATTTTAAATGCCAACCACTATAAGGGACAAAGAAGGTCATTATATATTAATAAAAAGGGCAGTTCACCTAGAAGAGATAACTATAATAAATATGCACCTAATCTGACTGCCCCAAGATATGTGAGGCACACACAGGCAAAGCTAAAGGAAGAAATAGATATCTCTACAATAATAGTTGGAGACTTCAGTACACCACTCTCAGTATTGGATAGAATATCTAGACAGAGGATAAATAGAGAGCTTGAATAATAGGATAAATGAACTAGACCTAACAGACATTTATAGAGCATTGTACCTACAAACAGCAGGATACACATTCTTTTCAAGTGCTCATGGATCCTTCTCCAAGATAGATTACATGATGGGTCACAAAACAAATCTAAAAATTTTAAAAAGATTGAAATTACACAGAACACTTTCTCTGATCATGAATGAAGCTGGAAATCAATAATGGGTGTAAAAAGGGAAAATTCATAAATATATGGAGACTAAACAACATGCTTTTAAATAATCAGTGGATTAAAGAAGAAATTGCAAGAGAATTCAGCAAATATCTTGAGATGAATGAAAATGAAAACACAACATCTCAAAATCTTTGGGACACTGCCAAGGCAGGGTTGAGAGGGAAATTTATAGCTGTCAATGCTTACATTAAAAAAGGAAAGGCGGCAGACTTGGCCCAGTGGTTAGGGCGTCCGCCTACCACATGGGAGGTCCGCAGTTCAAACCCCGGGCCTCCTTGACCTGTGTGGAGCTGGCCCATGCGCAGTGCTGATGCGCGCAAGGAATGCTGTGCCACGCAGGGGTGTCCCCCGTGTAGGCAAGCCCCACACGCAAGGAGTGCGCCCCATAAGGAGAGCTGCCCAGCACGAAAGAAAGCGCAGCATGCCCAGGAATGGTGCAGCACACACGGATACTGACACAACAAGATGATGCAATAAAAAGAAACACAGATTCCCGTGCAGCTGACAACAACAGAAGCGGACAAAGAAGATGCAGCAAATAGACATAGAGAACAGACAACCGGGGTGGGGGGGAGGGGAAATAAATAAATCTTAAAAAAGACCTTTAAAAAAAAAAAAGAGCTAAAATTGAATGAGGGACGAAACGGGGTCCCTGTTAAGGGACGAGCGGGGTCCCTGTTGCGGGACGAGTGGGGTCCCGTTGTGGGACGAGCGGGGTCCCTGTTAAGGGACGAGTGGGGTCCCGTTGTGGGACAAGAGGGGTCCCTGGCTTGGGGAAGAAAGCCTCGTACAGCCGCTGAGGCTTCCCTCGGGGGCTCCAAAGGCGTGGAGGGTGCACTGCGGTCACCCCTTGGGCTGAAGTGTGGTTTGCTGGCCTGGCGGGGGAGCAGCTGCGGCAGGCCAAGCCGCTGCCCCCATAATAGGGTGGTTGGTCGGGCCCACCGCCACCCCTGAAGGAAGCTCGGCATGGGCGCAGAGTGCCCTCGGGTCTCCCCTTCTCGGCAGCCATGCTTCCGCGGCCACCCTTCCTCCCGGATGGCACCACACGATGCCTGTGGGGCGGCACCCTTCTTCTTTCTCCCTGCGCAGGCGCAGGGCGGAAAATTCCAGTCTGCCCTTTTCCCTTCCCCCGACAGCAGCAACAGCCAGGCGTGGGTGGAAAAATCCAGTCTGCCCTTTTCCCTCCCCCGACAGCAGCAACAGCCAGGCGTGGGCGGGAAACTCAAGTCTGCCCTCCACCCCAGCAACAGCAGCCACCAATCCCTAAACCCTGCCCCTTCCCCCAGCAACAGCGACAGCCAATCCCTAACCACCACCCCTCCCCCATCCAGTACCGCCCACTGACCTTTTGCCGGCAACCAATCAGAACAGGGCGTGGCTTCGACCAATCAGCCTTCCCCAGCCCCTATAAAACTGTTGCCTCTCCCTCAATAAAGTGGACTTGCGTGTTTACCTTGTCTCCGCAGTAGTTCTTCTGCTGTGCGCCCTCCAGTCCTGAGAGCCCCCGACAAGGGCCTGGCCTCCCTTGTCCCCAGTTCGTCGCCTGCTTCTCCGGGCGACCCCGTCAGCCGAACCGCGCAACCCCTTGTGAGACCGATCCCTCGTCTGCTGCCAGACCGACCCCTCGTCCCAAGCGGGACCGACCCCTCGTCCGCAGCCAGACCCCACCTCTACCGACCGAGCAAACCGTCGCAGTGCACAACCCAGGAAGGAGTCGCAGAGACAGGCTGATGGCACAAGTCTGGTTTATTGCGGAAGGGGATGCAGATTTATAGGATTGGGGAGTGGTGTGGCGGGTTCTGATTGGCTAGGGCAAATGCTGTTTCCATATAAGGCAATGTTCTGGCATTGGGCTAGTGATTGGCCAGTAGAGTATGTGCTAACTCTTGATAGGCTGACACTTTTACTAAGCTGATAGGTGGTTGTAAGCTGTTGCTGGGCAAACAGCCTACTAAGAGATTAGGTTTAAGGGAGGGGGGAGGGGAAGTGAGAGCTGGGCTAGGCGGGAGATAGGAAGGGGGAGGGTGGTGCCGGCTAGCCGTTAGCAGCAAAGGCCTAGTCAGGCGTGGTCACCTTGTCTAGGCCCAGTGGGCAGAGGCGGTGTCACCTCTTGCCGCACTGTTTGCCACTGAGGCAAGCCAGGTGCCCCTCCTCCCACATCTCCCCCTTTGTTTTTAATATGCCGGGGCTCTCGACGTTGGGGGGGGGGAGGACGCGGAGGGGAACAGGGCTAACATGAAAAGCAGGAGAGAGCGTAGATTTTTAGGTTTCTTGTTTGAAGCCAAGGTGCGGACAGCAAGTTGTACTAGCTGTCCAAGGAGGAGGGTGTCATGAACTGGATCCGCGCCACGTTCAGCCTCTCCATCCGATGGGCGAGTGCTCTCATCATCCATCGTTGGGACCTGCTGCTGGCCGGTGGCGGATTTGATGTTTCTCCCGGGGATCCAGAGTGGCTGGGAGGCATTTTGTGGGGTTCCCGACGCTGTAGGGCCTTCAGGCGGTGGCGCTTCCTCCTCCCTAGTTTCGGCTGCGGTGGCAGGTTTGATGTTTCGGCCTGGGATCCAGAATGGTTGTGAGGCGTTTTCTGGAAAGACACAAGCAAACCCTCTCCCTTGGGTGAGGAGGGGACTGGGCCCTTTCCAGGCATTAGTTTCTGGGTCTTTCCAGTAGACCATAGGCATAGGTGTAGGTAAGTATGATGGTCCCCAGTGTTTATGCGTGGCCGAGAGGCCCTTGCTGTCAAATGTGAGGAGGTTAAGATGGATGAGACATGCCGTAATGACCTCATCTGCAGAGTTTTGGGGGTGTATACCCCTCTCCTTTTGTATTAATGCCTTTAGGCGGTGGTGGGTATTCTCCACCATGGCCTGTCCCTGTGGATTGTAAGGGATGCCAAAGTGGTGTGTGATATTATAGTTCTGAAGGAAGAGCTGGAAGCTTTTACTACGATATGCGGGCCCGTTGTCAGTTTTTAAGTCCCAGGGGACGCCCATGAACAGAATGGCCTGTCTCAAGGCTTTGATGGAATACTTTGCAGATTCCCCCGGGAGGGCGGCCGCATAAGTGAGATGCGAGTAGGTGTCGATAACGACGTGGACATACTTAAGCCTCCCAAATGAGGGGACATGAGTTACATCCATTTGCCACTGGGAGTTGGGCTTGAGCCCTCGGGGGTTCACCCCTTGGGGCTGCAGGGGCCCAAGTGGGAGGAATGGCGCACAGGTTTGGCAAGAGCGCACGAGGTGTTTACAGGTTTCTATGGGCAAGTCTGGTAGTAGGTGTTTCAGCGAGGCGGCCGAGAAGTGAAACCTGGCGTGCAAGGACTTTGCTTGATTTATGTGGTCTCCCGCCATGTTAAGGGCATGAGCGGAGACAGCACGGTCTGCTAGATCATTACCAGCAGCCAGGGGTCCCGGTAGGGATGTGTGGCTCCGAATGTGTGCAATATACCATGGGCGGAACCTTCCCTCAAGAAGCCGTTGCAGCGCAGTGAGTGCTAGATCGAGCGGCGTATCCTTGGGGAAGAAGGTGGCGTAGGTGAGAGCTTTACAGACCTGTATGGTGTATAGGCTGTCCATAAAGATGTTTATGGGCTGGTCTGCAAAAGCGTGGAGGCAGGCGACAACGGCTGAAAGCTCGCCTGCTTGTACCGAGTTAGGGTTTTTAAAGACTTGCCGTAAGGGCTGCTTTTGGTGTTTGACGTAAGCAATAAATGCAAACTTAGTTTTGGAGGCATCCGTGAATGCGGTGGTGCAGTGTGGCAGCGGTGTGGAGCTAGGAAAAGGGTGATGTTGGCTGGCCAAGGGCATATGGATCAGCCCTTGGAGAAGCTTATGACTGGAGTAGTGGTTGTCAAAGGTCCCCGAGTAACGCTCCAGCAGCACCTGCATTGATATGTTTTCTTGTATGAGGTAATCAATGGTCCCTGTAGAGAGTGGCCAGATAATGGAAGCCGGTTGTGTGTTGTAGGTGTGAAGGCAGAGTGTTAGGAGGTCATGTGCCAGGCTGATGAAGGCCTGGAAGATCGGGCAGATTTTGGGGATCCGGCTTTTGGATAAGTGTAGCCATTGGAGAGGGCCCTCTTGCCAGAGGACGCCGGTAGGCGTCTTAGGGGTATGGAGGACGAGGGCAAGGATAGGTTTTTCCGGATCGTGTCTCTGCAGTGACATGGTAGCTATGGCTCTGTTGACCCGCTCTAGGGCAGCCCGGGCCTCTGGAGTAACCTTTATGCGCCGAGCTGCCATGGATGTTGGTTGGCATGGCTCTCGTAAGAGGGAGAACAGCGGCTCGAGCTGCGCAGTGGTGACAGGGATAACCGTGCATACCCAGTTAATGTTTCCGCATAGCTGCTGCAGCTCGGCCAGGGTTAGGCTGTTGGGAATGCTTAACTGTGGGGCCACGGGCTGCACATGAGATGTGATATGGAACCCGAGAAAGGTGAATGGGGGTGCATGTTGCACCTTCTCTCTGCTAACGGTTAGGCCGAGAGCCAGCAAGCCTGTGAGGAGTTTGATCATGGTGTCTTGTAGATGCTGTGCGTCTGGATGGGCCAGGAGGATATCATCCATTACATGGATGATATATGCCTCCTGCCTCAATGGTTCGACGGCCAGATTGACAAAGTTTTGGCAGATGGTGGGACTGTTGCGCATGCCCTGTGGGAGGAATTGTAGGGGCTGGTGGAAGGCTCTATATGTCCCTTTTCCAATTGTTCCTGTACCAGTAATGACAAGGCCTTGCGTTTGTGGGGCGGTAAAGGCCATTGCTCAACCCATATGGGCTCCTCTGTGTCCCACTGCAGGGGAGCGGGTTTTGGCTGAGTGCCACGAGCAATGGCCCATCCTATTGGGGGGGAGCCGTGGCGATGAAAGCTCCGCTCTGTGAGAGGACATCTCTTCCCCAAAGGATGGTGGGCAAGTTAGGGAGGAGGAGGGGCTGGAAACTGCCCGTGTGTCCTTCCTCATCTTCCCAAGTTAGGGGGTCCCTGACCTGCTGGGAGGACGCTGCTCCCATGGTGCCCTGCACTGGGGGGCCCTCGACCAGATTCCAGTATCTTTCATAGTAGATGGGGAAGCAGGAGACTTCTGCCCCCGAGTCCAATGTACCACGAAACCAATGCCCATCTATTCTTAATGCCAGGGAGGGTCGGTCCTTGCTTATTGGAAGCGTCCACATCAGGGTTTTGGCAGTGGGCGGGTGACCTCTTGGTGGCGGGGCTGAGGCTTGCCCCCTTGGAAGTTTAAAGGCCTCCCTGTCTTGCTGGGGTGCACCCGGCAATCTCTGGCCCAATGATAGCCGTGCCCGCATCTAGGACAGGGCGTGGTGGGCCTGTCTGGCCTGCGGCCACCGCCAGGAGGCAGGGGGCCGCTAGTGCAGTCGCGTGCAAAATGTCCTGACTCGCCGCACTTGAAGCAGCCAGTGTTGAGGGCGAGGGCCGTTGCAAGGGACTGACCTAAGGAGGCGGCCAGGGCCTGGGAAGAGGGGTTTAAGTCTCTGCATGCCAGTGTCCAGTCGTGGAGCTCCTTGTCCCGGATGGGCAGCAGGGCCTGCTTACAGACCGAGTTGGCCCCCTCAAGGATAAGCTCCCTGGCCAGGGCACACCGGGCCTGACTGTCCTCGACCCTGCGCTCGCAAGCCTCTTGGACCCGCGAGACAAAGGAGGCAAAATCCTCATCCCCCTTCTGAATAAGTTTGGCAAGGCTGTCGGCCTTGCTGGCTGAACAATTGTGGAAGGCACGCAAAGCGACTGAGCAGATTTGTTCCCGGAACTGGGGCGGGGCCTGATAGTATGCCTCAGGGTCGGCGTAAGGGCCAGCGCTTAGGAAACTCTCAAGTGGGTAGGGAATATTAAGCCGCCTGTTGGCGGCGGCCTGCTGCTCAGCCTGATCCTGGTAGTGCGCTCGCCAATCTACGAACTGGCCGGGAGTAAGGATGGCGTGGGCCATCGAGAACCAGTCGTAGGGAAGATTCAGGTAACTGGACAGATCATCTATCAACTGTCGAGCATATGGGCTATTCAGACCGTCCTCCTTAATAGCCTTCTGGAGGCGTTTAGTATCATCGGCGTCATGCTGGTACCAGGCAAGAGGTCATTGCAGAGAGGGGGCAAGATTAAGCGGGTATAACTGGGGGGCCGTGCCAGGCGCAGGGGCTCTGCGAGAGATCTGCTGGCATTGCATGCGAATGAGGGCGACTGGGAGGTCGGTAGGAGGGGCCGGGAGGGAACTAGCCGGGGGGGGGGGGTGCGAAGTCCAAGGGGCACTAGGTAGCCCCCAGGCCGAGCCTGCATTGGCAGTTGCAGCATTATATGCCGGAGGAGGGGGAGGAGGGCCAGGAGGCCCAAATCCGGGCCAGGAGGCCCAAATCCGGGCCAGGGGGCGGGCTCACGCCCGGCAGCCGGGGGCGCGGGCAGCGGCGGAAGGCGGAAGCTCGCCATTTTTGGCGGCGGTCTGCTCAGGCCAAGAGGAAGGCGGAAATCCGCCATGTCAGGGTGAGGGAGCAGACCATGAAGAAGGCGGAAGTCTGCCATCTTGAGTAGCAGGGGCAGATGGCGCAGAAGGTGCGGAAGGAGGGGAGCTAGGAGCTGGTGGGGGTGACCAGGCGGGGGGCGTCTTTTCTAAGAGGCTGTCAACCTGCGACACGAGGGAGACCTCGTCGTCGTCAGGAGCAGCGGAGCCGTCCTTCTCACAAGCGTAAGCAGTAGCGGGGGGGGGTGGAACCGGGCGGAGCGGAGCCATAGAGGCTACGGGAAAGGGAGGACCCCATGCCGGGAGCGGAGATAGGTAAGGACTAGGGGAAGGGGGAAGACGTGCCGTAGTCCAGCCCAGAGGGCAGACGCGAAGAGTCCGGTTCCTAGAATCGGACGGTGAGAGTCCGCACCTCAGCGAGAGGGGGATGCGAGTCCGGCCTGAAAGGGTCGGACGGCAAGAGTCCTGCCCCGGGTGATTAGAGGTCCCAGGGATGGACGAGAGTCCAGTGGACGAGAGTCCTTACCTGCCAGAGGAGGGAAGCGAGGAGAAGGGCGCAAAGGGGTGAAAGGAGGAGGCAAGGGAAAAGGTTGCTGGGGCTCATGAGCGTCCCGCGGCAGAGCAGTAGTGGCAAGGCAAAAGGCAGAGAGTAGGACTACGAACACAAAGGTGACGAGAACAGGGGAGGAGGCAGAGGTGAAGGCAGTGGTGGAGGTGCTCAGGCACGCGCTCCTGAGAGTTTTATTGGTGCCTCTTGATCATAGCGGGTCTGTATAAGCCCCCGACATGGAAGGAGAAAGCCATCCAGCGATTCTCCCAGACCGCCGTGGATCGTATGAGGTCGCCAAGGTTCAGGAGCAGCAATGCAGAGCGAAAAGATAGGGGTGAGAAGAGAGGAGGGGGGGGTGCCAGGTTATGGAGTGAGGCGGCAGAGGTTCTCGGGGCCCTTACTCTCGGAGCGGTGCAGTGGTGGGGTTGCTTTGGCCCCACGTTGTGCTGTGGTGGGGTTGCTTTGCCCCACGTTGGGCGCCAGTTGAGGGACGAAACGGGGTCCCTGTTAAGGGACGAGTGGGGTCCCTGTTGCGGGACGAGTGGGGTCCCGTTGTGGGACGAGTGGGGTCCCGTTGTGGGATGAGAGGGGTCCCTGGCATGGGGAAGAAAGCCTCGTACGGCCGCTGAGGCTTCCCTCGGGGGCTCTGAAGGCGTGGAGGGCGCACGACCCAGGAAGGAGTTGCGGAGACAGGCTGATGGCACAAGTCTGGTTTATTGCGGAAAGGGATGCAGATTTATAGGATTGGGGAGTGGTGTGGTGGGTTCTGATTGGCTAGGGCAAATGCTGTTTCCATATAAGGCAATGTTCTGGCATTGGGCTAGTGATTGGCCAGTAGAGTATGTGCTAACTCTTGATAGGCTGACACTGTTACTAAGCTGATAGGTGGTTGTAAGCTGTTGCTGGGCAAACAGCGTACTAAGAGATTAGGTTTAAGGGAGGGGGGAGGGGAAGTGAGAGCTGGGCTAGGCGGGAGATAGGAAGGGGGAGGGTGGTGCCGGCTAGCCATTAGCAGCAAAGGCCTAGTCAGGCATGGTCACCTTGTCTAGGCCCAGTGGGCAGAGGCGGTGTCACCTCTTGCCGCACTGTTTGCCACTGAGGCAAGCTGGGTGCCCCTCCTCCCACAATTGAAGATCTAACTGCACACCTGGAAGAAATAGAAAAAGAAGAGCAAACTAATCCCAGACCAAGCTGAAGGAAAGAAACGGTAAAGATCACAGCAGAAATAAATGAAATCGAGAGCAACAACAACAAAAATAGAGAAAGTCAAAAAAACCAAAAGTTGTTTCTTTGAGAGGATCAACAAAATTGGCAAACCCTTAGCTAGAATGACGGAGGAAAAAAGAAGACACAAGTAAATAAAATAAGAAATGCAAGGGGGGACATTACCACTGACACTGCAGAAATAAGAGAGATCACAAGAGGATACAATAAACAACTTGTGATGGTTAAGCTATTGTGTCAACTCAGCCAGGTAATTGTGCTCAGTTGTTTGGTCAAGGAAGCACTGGGCTAACTGTAATACAGGGGCATTTATGGACTTTAGTCAACATTGACTTTACTGCAGTGGTAAATCATAGATAACTGGTTATAATTACATCAGTCAGCGAGATTGCCATCAGCAATGAGTGATGCTTAACCCAATCAGTTGAATCCCTTAAAAGGGGAGGTGAGTCCAGTATTGAGAGAGAATTTCCCAACTCATCTTTGGACAGCCAACATCTCCCAGAACTTGTCAAGAACCTTCACTGGACTTCCACTGCAGCCCCTGGTTATAGTCTGCCTGCAGAACCTGGACTTGTGCATCCCCATGGCTGCATGAGAGACTCTTACAGAATCGCATACTATTGACAGATATCTCTTGTTGATTCTGTTTCTGCAGAGAACCGCGACTCATACAGCTTGGTACCAGGAGTGGCTCTTCAGGAACAGAGTCTTAAACATGGGGTGTCTGAGGCAGTTCTGGGAGTTTTGCAATTGTCTCTCTACCCTAATTGGACTCAAGGGTACTGATGACTCCCTTTCCAATAACAAAGGGGGTGCTAACCTTCCATGGCATGAGTTGGCAATTGAAATACACAAAATAGCATCATTGGATCCCCCTACTTCCATGCTTATAAGAAGCAAGGATCTGGGTGAGAGAGTTTTCAACACCTTAACAGAGTTTTGTGGAGTCAAACAGTATAATGATGTTGGTTGGCTCCTCCTATATACTCTGAATACTGTTACAAAAGAAAAAGATGAGTTAAAGGCTTCAAACTTGAAAGTGAAACACCCAATGGATGATGCAAAAGTTTCTATGTGTGTTCTGAAAGACAATCTTGTTCCCTGTAGCCACAGGCTTGAAATATCTGAGAACCAAACAGACTTTCATTGCATGAGTAGTGGAGTTACAAAGGAAACTAAAATCTCAACCCCACAGGTTTCTGCAGTTAAAATGAAGGCATTGATTAGAAAATAGTGGAATCCAGAGAACTGGGATGGAGACATATGGGATGATGATGATATTGATGGAGACATTAGAACCCTGAATTCTGCTGAAATTTTACCAGATAAGCCTGCCATGGCCTGCCCCGTCCAGACCACACCTTGTCAACCTTGTATCATCCAACCTCCAGCCTGCCCCAGGGAGTCTGGGACCTCCTCCCAGCCCTGAGGCATGTACCAGCCAAACTCCAGCACTGCTGAGCCTCCAGTCTGCCCTGAGGAAACTGCCTTCCAATGCCTGCCTGAAGAGATTAATCCTGTCTGGCCAGAAGAAAATGCAAGGGAATGCCCTGAGGACAGTAGCTTGCAAGGCATTTCTAATCCTTACCCATCCCCACCACCTCTCTTGTCTTCAAGACCTATTACTAGACTAAAATCACAACAAGCCCCCAAAGGTGAAATACAAAGTGTGGCCCATGAAGAAATAAGGTATACTCAGAAAGAACTGCATGAGTTTTCCAAGTTATATAGACAGAAACCAGGGGAATATGTGTGGGAATGGATACTAGGGTATGGGATAATAGTGGAAGGAATACAAAGTTGGGTCATGCTGAATTTATTGATATGGGCCCACTAAGCAAAAATTCTGTATTCAGCGCTGTAGCTCAAGGGGTTAGAAAGGGCTCTAACTGTTTGTTTGGGTAGCCAAAAGATGGCCTAACATGTCTGAGGTTGAGATGCCCAATTTGCCCTGGTACACAGTAGAAGAGAGAATTCAAAGGCTTAAGGAGATTGGAATGCTAGAATGGGTTTACCATTTGAGAGTTGCCCACCCACCCCAGGAATGTCCAGAGGACACACCTTTAACTAGGACTGTGAGGAATAAATTTGTAAGACTAACTCCATCTTTCCTTAAGAGCTCTGTGGTTGCTCTTTTCTGTAGTCCAGATATTACTATAGGGAGGGCTGTGATGGAATTAGAATCCTTAAACATTATGGGGATGATTGGATGTCAGTCTGGTAAAAGTTAAGTATCAGCAATTAATCACCAAAGTCAAGGTGGGCGTGGCTACACAATGAAAGGCAGATTCAAAAAAGCACTCAAAATAGTCTGAGTCATGTAGAGTTATGGTGTTGGCTAATTCATCATGAGGTACCTATTACTGAAATAGATGGGCAGTCTACTAAATTTCTTTGGGATCTGTATAAACAGAAGAGTTCTGAGTTGAGTGAATGAAACCCTAAGTCAAAGTACAGACACAGAGAATCATGGCCCCTCAATCAATTCCCAGACTTGAGACAGTTTACAGACCCAGAGTCCCTTGAATGAGGAGGAGGCCAGGTCTCCTTGGGGAAGGATCCTGTTAAACTGCCCAAAATTTATACTGTTAATCTTCCTCCCACTTTTCCCCAAGGAGATCTACAGCCTTTTATCAGAGTAACTGTGCATTGGGGAAAAGGAAATTATCGGACATTTCAGGGATTTTTAGACACTGGCTCAGAAGCGACATTAATTCTAGGAGATCCAAAGCATCACTGTGGTCCACCAGTCAGAGTAGGGGCTTATGGAGGCCAGGTGATTAAAGGAGTTTTAGCTCAGGTCTGTCTCACGGTTGGTCTAGGTGGTCCCTGGACCCATTCTGTGGTTATTTCCCCATTCCAGAATGCATAATTGGAATAGACATACTCAGTAACTGACAGGATTCCCACATTGAATCCCTGACTCATGGAGTGAGAACTAGTATGGTTGGAAAGGCCAAGTGGAAGCCACTAGAACTTCCCTACCTAGCAAAAGAGTAAACCAAAAGCAATACCAGATTCCTGGAGGAATTGCAGAAATTAGTGCCACCATCAAGGATTTGAAGGATGAGGTGGTGATTCCCACCACATTCCCATTTCACTCTCCTATTTGGCCTATACAGAAAACAGTGGATCTTAGAGGATGACAGTAGGTTATCGTAAACTTAACCAGGTGGTGACTCCAATTGCAGCTGCTGTCCTAGATGTGGTGTCATTGCTTGAGCAAATCAACATGTCCCCTGGTACCTGGTATGCAGCTGTTGATTTGGCAAATGCTTTTTTCTCAGTTGCTATTAGTAAGGGCCACCAGAAACAGTTTGCTTTCAGCTGGCAAGGCCAGCAGTATACCTTCACTGTCCTTCCTCAGGGGTATATCATCTCTCCAGTCCTATGTCATAATATTGTACACAGGGATCTTGACTGACTCTCCCTCCCACAAGACATCACACTGGTCCATTATATTGATGATATGTTGATAGGACCTAGTGAGCAAAAAGTAGCAAAGACTTTAGACTTATTAGTAAGGCACTTGCAGGAGAGAGGATGGGAGGTAAATCCAACTAAAATACAAGGTCCTTCTACCTCAGTGAAATTTCTAGGTGTCCAGTGGTGTGGGGCATGTCAAGGTATTCCTTCTAAAATGAAGGATAAGCTGTTGCATATGGCTCTTCCTACAACCAAAAAAAGAGGCACAATGCTTAGTTGGTCTCTCTGGATTTTGGAGATAACACATTCCTCATTTGGGTGTGCTATTCCAGCCCATTTACTGGGTGATCAGAAAAGCTGATAGTTTTGATTGGGGACTGAAACAAGAAGAGCCCTTGCATCAGGTTCAGGCTGCTGTGCAAGCTGCATTTCCACTTGGGCCATATGATCCAGCAGATCCAATGGTGCTGGAAGTTTCTATGCAAAGAGAGATGCTGTCTGGAGCCTTTGGCAGGCCTCTGTAGGACAATCACAACACAGACCCTTAGGATTTTGGAGCAAAGCCCTGCCATCCTCTTCAGATAACTACTCCCCATTTGAGAAACAGCTTTTGGCCTGCTACTGGGCCTTAGCAGAGACTGAATGTTTAACCATGGGCCATCAAGTTACCATGAGACCTGAGTTGCCTATTGGTGGGTATTGTCTGACCCACCAAACCATAAAGTTGGCTGTGCACAGTAGCACTCCATAATAAAGTGGAAGTGGTATATATGAGATAGGGCTCCAGTGGGTCCTGAAGGCATGAGTAAGTTACATGAGGAAGTAGCTCAAATGCCCATGGTCACCACCGCTGCCATGTTACCTTCTCTTTCCCAGCCCACACCTTTGGCCTCTTGGGGAGTCCCTTATAATCAGTTGACCAAGGAACAGAAAACTCAGACCTGGTTTACATATGGTTCTACACAATATTCAGGTACCACCCAAAAGTGGACAGCTACAGCACTGCAGCCCCTTTCTGGGATATCCCTGAAGGACAGTGGTGAGGTCAAATCCTCCCAGTGGGCAGACCTTCAAGCAGTGCACCTGGTTATTCATTTTGCTGGAAGAAGAAATGGCCAGAGGTGCATTTGTACACTGATTCATAGGCTGTTGCCAATGGTTTAGCTGGATGATCAAGGACTTGGAAGGAACATGATTGGAAAATTAGTGACAAAGAGGTCTGGGGAAGAGGTATGTGGATTGACCTTTCTGAAGGGAAAAAAAACATGAAAATTTTTGTGTCCCACAAGAACGTTCACCAGAGGGTAACTTAAGTAGAGAAAGATTTTAATAATCAAGTGGATAAGATGACGTGCTCTGTGGCTAATGCTCAGCCTCTTTCTCAGCCACTCCTGTCATTGCCCAGTGGGCTCATGAACAAAGTGGCCATGGAGGTAGGGATGGAGGTTATGCATGGGCTTAGCAACATGGACTTCCCCTTGCCAAGACTGACTTGGCTACAGGCACTGCTGAGTGCCCAATCTGCTAGCAGCAGAGACCCACACTCAGCCCCCAATATGGTACCATTCCTCGAGGTGACCAGCCTGCTACCTGGTGGCAGATTGACTACATTGGACCACTCCCACCATGGAAGGGGCAGCGATTTGTTTTAACTAGAATAGACACATACTCTGGATATGGGTTTGTATTTCCTGCATGCAATGCTTCTTCCAAAACTACCATCTGTGGACTTACCGAATGTCTTATCTACCACCATGGCATCCCACAGAGCATTGCTTCTGATCAAGGAACCCATTTCACAGCAAATGATGTGCGAGAATGGGCACATGCCCATGGAATTCACTCTTCTTGCCATGTTCCCCATTACCCTGAAGCAGCTGGATTGAAAGAACAGTGGAATGGCCTTTTGAAGACTCAATTATGGTGCCAACTAGGTGATAATACCTTGCAGGGCTGGGGCAGTGTTCTCCAGGAGGCTGTGTATGCTCTAAATCAGCATCCACTCTACGGTGCAGTTTCTCCCATAACCAGGATTCATGGGTCCAGGAATCAAGGGGTGGAAATGGGAGTGGCTCCACTCACTATTACCCCTAGTGACCCACTAGGAAAAGTTTTGCTTCCTGTACCTGCAACCTCAAACTCTGCTGGTCTACAGGTTTTAGTCCCAAAAGGACAAGTGCTGTCACCAGGGAACACAACAATGATTCCATTGAACTGGAAGTTAAAACTGCCACCTGGCCACTTTGGGCTCTTTGTGCCTCCGAATCAATAGGTAAAAAGGGGAATTACTGTACTGAATGGGGTGATTGATTCTGACTATCAACGGGAACTAGGACTGCACCTACATAATGGAGATAAAGAAGACTTTGCATGGAATACAGGAGATCCTCTAGGGCATCTCCTAGTACTGCCACATCCTATGATTAAAGTCAATGGAAAATTGCAACAACCCAATCCAAGCAGGTCTAACAATGGCCCAGAATCTTCAGGAATGAAAGTTTGGGTCACCCCACAAAGCAAAGAACCACAGCCAGCTAAAGTGCTTGCTGAGGGTAATGGAAACATGGAATAGGTAGTGGAAGAAGGTAGTGATAAATATGAACATCGACCATGTGACCAGTTATGGAAACGAGGACTATGATAGTCACGAATCTTTCTTCCTTGTTTCATTATGATGATTGTATATGTACACAAAATGAATTTGTCTTTTTCCCCAAACTTTCCCCTTACCAAGTTGGTAAGTGGGGCAATTAGGCTAGATAAAGAAATAAAAGGCACCCAGAAAGGAAAGGAAGGAGTAAAACTTTCACTATTTGCTGATGATCTGATCCTATGTCTACCCTGAAAAATTCATAACAAAAGTACTAGAACTAATAGACGAGTTGAGAAAAGTGGTGGGATACAAGATTAATACACAAAATCAATAGTGTTTCTATATACTATTGATGTGATATCTAAGCAGGAAGTCATTTAAAAATCCATTATAATAGTGACTAAAACAATAAAAAATTTAAAAAAGAATATATGATGAAATTTTAATAAAGTTGAAAAAAAATCAGGTTAGAGAACTATATATAGCAAATATATATATTAGATATTAATGCACACACAAAAAAAGACTAGTCAAAATCTACCCCAAAAGTTGTTTCTTAGACCTTGAGGAATTGTGGGTAGTTTCCATTTTATTCTTTGTCCAGTATTTCTATCTGAAAATCACATGTCTGTTGTAATTAGACAGGGTTTTAGTACTTAATTTTTAAAAGTCTTTGAGTCTTCTTTTTTCACCCCAGAGAGCATACCCTCACACCCTTTTGTGGAGCCCAAGGGTCTGAGCACAGGTTGAACCCAGGCACTGAAGTCAGTGTGCAGGTCAATCTGCAAGGCCAGCCTGGCCTGGAAACCAGAAAGGTGACCACCTGAACAGCATGACCCAAAGCCAACTAGACAGAGCTTTATGCCAAGAAATCTTCCCTGCTGGGAAGACAAATTGGTTCTTTTCACAAGGGAACTCCCGAAGGGCAGTATTGCTGGAGGTGTGAAATGTTACTATTGGAAATACAGGACTTGAAGAATCTCCTCATTAACACTAAAATTAGGGTCAATGGCTAATAATCTAGCAGGATTTGGGAAGTAGGGGGGATGGAACCGAACTATGTGGGAGGAGATGAACTAAGGACATGAAAGGGGAACAGAAAAGTTCCCAAAGACAGACTCCTCCTCCTATTTACCTTTTGCCCTACCAACTCAGAACATGATCAAGCTGGGTGCTCAAGTGCCTTCTGCTTTGCCTTTTCTCAGCAGGACCTATGAGCCCCAGGGGAGGGGAGGTACAGCAGCCCAGGCCTTGCCTGGAGGTTTATTTTTCAAAAGATGACCAAGAAATCCACTAACCCACCAATCAATAAATATGAAGCAAAAATTTTTCTGAAGTTCAGTTTACAAAGAAGGATACTTCTGATAGAACCCACATGTTCTGTGAGTTGACTCATGGAATTCTAAAGAATTGGTTGCCTGGTGACCAATATAAACAGCTTTGGAAATTGAGAACCAAGGAAGGTTTACAGACACAAAACAACTTGCTTCCCTTTGAGGACGGTGTTGTTAGAGGCCATTTTGAAGGTAATTCTGTTATACCAGTACCTGAAAGGAGTTTATCAGTGTTAGCTGAACGGTGAGAAGCAGCCTGAGGTAGTTAAAAAGGCACTGGATTAGGCATCAAAAAGACTGGTATTGCCTCAGATATTAATCAGTACTGTGACCTTAGTCACGTCTCTCTGGGCCCCAATTTTAGGATCTGTAAGACAAAAAACTGGAGCAGATTATCTTTATGGCAGAATTTCCAGAGTCATCTCAGAGGCAGTAGCAGATCTGTATGGATATAGGGCAAGGAATGGAAATTAGGAAGTAGAGAGAGAAATTATAAGGGGAACTCTCTGAGGAGAAAGGGGAGCTGGGCAGGGGGAAGTTGAAACAAGGCAGGTTAAGAAGCTGTGTTCCCTGACCCCGTTCTCCCCCCTAACCAATCTCCCTTTACACACCCCATTCATATACTCTTCACACAGCTAATCGATATCCTTTGGAGTTGTGGTTTTTCTAAATTTAACATGCATAAACATTTCTGAAAGCTTGTTAAAAATGCTCATTTCTAGGCTTCACAAGCAGCCTAATGAATCAGCATTCTGGGGTTGGACACAGGAATCTGCATTTTAACAACCTCAGGTGATCTTGAGGAAGGCGTTCCTTTAACCCTAGGACTGTCCAGAAGCTGAGTGCTTCCCTTTTTTTTTTTTTTAAGATTTATTTTTTCTCTCCCCTTCCCTGCCCTCCCCCCAACTCCCCCAGTTGTCTGCTCTCTGTATCCATTTGCTGTGTCTTCTGTGTCCACTTCTATTCTTGTCAGCAGCACCAGGAATCTGTGTCTCTTTTTCTTGTGCCATCTTTCCGTGTGTGTGGTGCCACTCCTGGGCAGGCTGTGCTTTTTTCACACTGGGCGGCTCTCCTTACGGGGCACACTCCTTGTGCGTGGCGCTCCCCTATGTGGGGGACACCTCTGCATCAGCACTGCATGTGGGCCAGCTCATCACATGGGTCAGGAGGCCCTGGGTTTGAACCTTGGACCTCCTGTGTGGTAGGCGGATGCTTTATCTGTTGAGCCAAATCCGCTTCCCTGACTGCTTCCTCTTGCGCTCCATCTCAGAATTCCATGATCTGAATATGTGAATGCGGGTAAGAGCATATTATTATTATTTTTTTATGTGCTCAGAAGATACTAATGCAAAGGTTCATTACTTTTTGGGGTTTTCCTCCATGGCAGTTTCTTTTGCTTTAGTAACAAGGGGAAAAGCAAGATATTCCTTTTTGCATATGTTATTCAGCCCACTTGAACTACTCTTGCAGACCAGGAGGTAGGCAATGGGGAAGGTGACTAGGGGAGTGGAAATGAATTTGGAAACCCTGAAATTCCATCAGTTTTGAGTTTGGCTTCTTAACATTCATAAAATATCATCCTCCATGTTTTATAGTTGGGAAATTCATCCGACTTTAACTGGAGGCATGTGGCCTGACCATTCCAACCCCACTTCTGCCAGTCCAACCCAAATTCTTAGAAATGCAAATATAATATTAGACTGCCTTTTAGAAGGCATGATATATTCAGGGAACTCTATTTGTAAAGGACAAATCAAATAAGATGCAGCTTTCATTTACCCAAACATGCATAATCTATCCTTGTTTAACAGTCAAAATGCGGGTGGTTGCTACTTACAGGATTACAGGGCCTGGTGTTCCTTGATGCCAGTTATTCTATGTCTTATGGTGTCAGTGCACAAAAATACCTGGGACCTGCCACTCCACTTAAAAAAAAAAAAAAGATTTATTTTTTTTTCTCCCCCTCCCCCTACCCCACCCCCACCCCGGTTGTCTGTTCTCTGTGTCTATTTGCTGCATCTTCTTTGTCTGCTTCTGTTGTTGTCAGCAGCATGGGAATCTGTGTTTCTTTTTGTTGCATCATCTTGTTGTGTCAGCTCTCTGTGTATGTGGCACCATTCTTGGGCAGGCTGCACTTTCTTTTGCGCTGGGCCTTACGGGGTGCACTCCTTGTGTGTGGGGCTCCCCTACGTGGGGGACACCCCTGCGTGCCACGGCACTCTTTGCATGCATCAGCACTGCACATGGGCCAGCTCCACATGGGTCAAGGAGGCCTGGGGTTTGAACCGCAGACCTCCCATGTGGTAGACAGACACCCTAACCATTGGGCCAAGTCCGCTTCCCTGCCACTCCACTTTTGATTTGAGAATCCTGTTTGTGGGAGAGAGGGCCCTGCCTCACAATGCTAGTCTAGGAAACACTGAGGCCTGGATATTACGGAGCCTCCAAACTCTATAGGTCCCTCTCTAAGCACCTTTTCTTTTAAACACCTAGTGCCCCAATACCCCTAACTGTTCCTAAAGTGCCTGGCACATCTAAGTGTGGGACCCCAGAGGCCTGCCTCCTAAGAACAATAGTCCATGTTCTAAATCCATAATAATAATTCCTCACATTTATTAATACTTTGCAGCTTTCAAAGAACTTTCCTATATGTTGACTAACTTTGAACTTCATATCGACACTAAATTAGAACTAGTATCAGACTCTATTTTAAGACTGGGATATTAAATTACTTGCCCAAGGTAAGATAGCTGGGAAGTACTGAACCTGGTCTACACCTGTCTCCTGATTCTACATCCAGGGCAAGTTTCTTTGAACCAAACCTTACAACTTTTCTTCCTGTCCCCAATCCCTTTCAAAACAGATCTATCATGTTTTTCCTTCCTTCTCAATATAAGCTATCATATTAGATGGTAATAACTATTCCTTGAGAATTTATAACTGACAGTGATAATATGGTATTCTTTCTGGGATGTTTACATTGTAACCAAATATTCTTTATGTCACAGGCTAAAGGGGATATATCTGGGGACACCTAAATCACTCCATATAGGTAATCATCTTGGGGTGAAACCATTTCTCATCCCATTTCCTAGGGGTTTAGGATCAAAATGCCCCCCTGGCTTAGGAGCAAGATATTGATACACTGATATGTTAAGAATGGTAAAATGTTTTGGTAGAGCAATACATAAGAAAGGAGAACACTACTATTGTTTTCATTTGACAGTTCATTTTAATAAGGAGTGAGCATTGTTCCAGGAAAAATAACACATTATGATCACACTCTTACTCTTGCCCTAATGTTTCTAGTCCAACTTTTTAAATGAACTATTGCTGCCATGTTGCCTTCGTGGTTGTGAAGAGACAGAACAACTAAATTTGGTCTCACGTGCAAAGATCCCTGTAGGGGTATCATATTAATGTGTGATTTAATTTGAATGAGCTTATCAGTTCTAGTCAATGTCTAGTCAATTGTCTAGTCATTGCCTAGTGACATCTAGATGAAAGCTGACCCTTAATAGAAAGAAGAACACCAAGAAGTCAAATTTAATACATGGAAGACAGCAGAATAAATCAAGCCCAAAGGAGAGATGGTATCCTATGCTGGGCATTGTGAAAGAAAGAGAAATCAGTCAGATCTGGTTTGCAGGGGCACATTGTGCTTAGGGCAGGAGAAGCAGGAATTGGCATTAATCGAGGTAGAAGAACATGGAAGCTTTCATCTGTGTGAGGAGATCGACCTGCCCCTGTGAGTGGCAAGGCTAATACACTGAGCGGTGCAGAGTGGGGGAGAAGCCACAGCCAGTGTGGCACAGAGGTTAGTGCTCTGCAGCTGGAACCTAGCAAACTGGGTTTGAAACCTGACTCCTCCACATATGGGCTAGGTGATCTGAAGCAATTTACCTACCTCCCTGAACCTCAGCTTCTTCCCATAGGAAATGAAGATCATAATCTTCCCTATGTAAATTCCATAGCACAGTACTCCCCAGTTGTTAGTTCAAGTCCATTATTAGGTCAAGGAAGTTCTTCAGAAACAAAACATTATATCTAAGCATTTGTTCTCTATAGTACTTTCCAAGCTAGTTAAAACCTGGAAAAGTCCTGCCCAATTATTAGGGATAGAGGCAAGGCCTTTTGCCCACATGGCAAAATATTCTGCAGCTTTAAACATTCTAGCAATGAAGACTATATAACAATATGGAAAAGTGCTGGATGATTCTGAAGGACAACAGAGACAGGAGATGTGGTCCTTAGGCAATCCAGTTATAAAGCCAAATGTTTCACAATGTGAGATATCATAACAGCAAAGGTTAAAATAAGCGGTATGAATTAAGTGTGATATTTAAATTCAGGTCATGGTGGCCTGGGGTAGTCAAGAAAGGCTTCATGGAGCAGGTAGGAACTGAGCTGAGCCTAGAAGAATGAATGGGATTTGTCTCAAGTCTCGAAGAAAAGAAAAAAAGGCTATTTCAGGTACGGGGCATAGTCTTCCACTGTGTAGAAGGAGACATAAATACCCAAGGGAAGACCTAGGAGACTTATCAGGTCAAGATCATATTCGTGGAGAACCCTGAATACCAGGCTGAGTTGTCGGAAATTTATGCTATAAGCCTTTTGAACAGAGAGAAAGCAAC
Organism: Dasypus novemcinctus; assembly: GCF_030445035.2. Classification (NCBI taxonomy): domain Eukaryota; kingdom Metazoa; phylum Chordata; class Mammalia; order Cingulata; family Dasypodidae; genus Dasypus; species Dasypus novemcinctus. Next base: position 35,322,149 of record NC_080675.1, read on the forward strand.
ATTTGAGGAGAAACGGGGAACATGGTGCTGAAAAGCAGTAATCTCATATAAGATAAGGGTCTGAGCTTTGAGGATGAATGTGGGAACTGGAAGCACGGGTGTGATACAAAGAATATTTAGAATGTTACGCCATTTCTTTCCTTTTTCCTTCTAATCCACATGGCTAACCGCCTCCCCCGCCCCAGTTCCTCCTGTCCTTTACACAGGTGCTGGATCATACCTCCAGGCTCTGCTGCTGGATCTGGCAGTGGGGAAGGTGGCATTTGCTGAGAAACAAACATGAAGAAGACCCCAAAAGGAAAGACCTTTCTTTCTCACCGTTTCCACCAGTCACTTCCCCCACGACTGGGATGGGGCATGATTTTCTGCTACTTCAAGCAGAAAGGCAAGGAAGGGTGTGCCTCCATCTCCAGTGTGCCTCCAGCCTCCTACTGCAGCCTGCAGCACTCTGCACACCTCAAGAATCAGTATTTGAAGAAGGCCGCTGCAAACCTTACTTTTTCACAGGAAGTGGTGTGGCAACGTGGGCTGCCCAGTATTCCTTACAGCCAGTATAGCTTTGACCACCTCTATAACACAGACATCATCCAACCTCCCAAGATTAGGAAGGCCCGACCTGAGAAATCTGTCAGTGTCAAGTTCTTGGATTCCTCAGGTCCCTCAGCAAGGGCCACCTCCCAGCCTGTGAAGAGAGAAAGCTCTGCCAATCTTAAAAAGAAGCAGAAGATACCAAAAACAGCAAGAGCAGTCCAGGAAACATCTTTCCCTCATATCCTTCGTCCCTGTAGGGACCCAACTACACTGGGTCTGCTACTTTCTCCAGATGTGAACCTGGAAGAGAGGGAAACCTGGCTTCCACCTTCTGAGAAGGAGGCCAGAGCCTGGGAGGCCATCGTGCTAGAAAAGATGACCAAGCGCACGGCCCGCTGGATCCAGAACAAGCGCCCTCTAAGGACTGGTGTATCCCCCAACAAGTGGCAGAACTTCCTGCGCCAGCAGTACGACTGGAGCCACATCCGGGATGAGCTCACCTCTCCCAGTGACCTGGAGCTCCTGAAACTGTTGGAGGAGGAAGAGACAGCAGAATTTGAGGATCAAAGTATTATCCTGCCACCCAAGGAGGAAGAGAAACCGGAGCTGCTGCTTCCTGTTTACTACAGGTAAGCTGGATGGGGCTTCAGGCTTGCCTTTGAGATTCCCTGGCTCCCCTTCAAGGACCCCTGGGTGGGCTCACACTCATTTCAGAATGCACTCTTCCATCAATCCCTTGTGTTCATCACCAATCTACTCTCTGAGTGATTTCTTTAAGTATGATTTCTCAACCTTGGTACTGTTGATATTCTGGTTGAATAACTGTTATGGGGCTTGCCCTGTGCGTTATACGATGTTTAGCAGCATCCCTGGCCTCTACCCGCTAGATGCCAGTAGTAGCCCCCAGTTGTGACAACCAAAGATGTCTCCAGATGTTGAAGAAATCACCCCTGTTGAGAACCACTGCCTTAAAGAGATCACTTCTCAGTCTCCCCCAGAAGACTTTGCTCTTCTTTTGATTCAGTTACTGCCCAGGGTATCCATGGTGAGAAATGTGTAAGTTTGAGGTTGGGCCTCACTTTGAATAAGGCGCCAGCAAGTCACTGACTCAAAAAACTGACCAGCAGAAGGGCAGAGGACTAAATACAGCCCAATAGAGTGGACATGTCTCAGAGATTGCTTCTTTCTCATTTGTAGCTAGAGGGAAGCCTGGAACTAGCATAATATCCCTGAGTCCCCAAAATGAACTAAGGGTAAATGAAAAACCACTGATGATTCCTTTACTGGACAACTATAAATTGTTTTCCTGCTACTTTGTCAGGTATTCTGTGAAGTGCTAAGAATAGAGTATCTAATGACACAGATGGCCCCATTCTTTAAGGAGTTTTACAGCTCCCTGCTGGGGTGAATGAACATTAAATAACCACACACATAATAGATAAAGTGAGGTAATGGAGCTGTTGGGTTTCCTTCCCCAGGTCCATAAAATCTCTAAGGGTACCAAATGTTAAAAAAGGATTATGCTGGGAACAGGGATGCTCTATCATACTGCTCAGGCACTGCAGAAGGAGTGGCTACATCAGTGGAGAGGGAGGGTGGCTGTGGATAGGCCCTTCTGGCAGCTCCATGTTCAACTGGCACTTTGGTGGCAAGGCCAAGAGCTAAACACAGGTGTTCATTAGATGCTCATGTGTGTATGAGCTGAGCTTAAAGAGGGAAGGGAGTGAGCTGTGGACATGATGGAAAGGAGAGGTCCATCTCCTACCCTTTCTCCCTTCTCCTCCCCTTCTACCCCTGCCAAGATTGCCCAACTACTTGCCACAAGTGCGGACAGATGAAATAGTGCCCAGCAACAATAAAACCACCGAAGGTATCAATATGAAGAGGCGCAACTACCAGACTCAAAACGAAAGTTCCTTCCGACAGGTGAATCCTCGAGCTGGAAAGTTTGCTTACTCCACGGACAACACCTTTGAACAGGAGATTTACTTTGGTAATAGATTTGGGGGACTGAGGTGGGGGCTGAGGTGGACATGGAGCGGGGAGGAGGAAAGTAAATGGGAGATGGACATTGTAGGTTCATGGCTTATATTTGGATGCAATCAAACTCTCACCCTTCGGAGACCCAGGTTTTCATGGCAACATCCCCTGGTTACTAGCACAGGAGGTGGGTGGAAAGGGGTAGTGGCATTTGGTATGGAGGGAATAGTTCTCTCACTTCCCCCTTTCTCTAAACCACTATCTTACCAGGATGTGAGGGAGAGTGGGATTATAAAGCAGGCAAGATTTGATTTTGGAAACAACCTTCATCTTCTCTATATACCCTTCTCTATTCTCTCACCTTGAGACTGTCCCCCAGTGGGGGAATGTGTTGGGGGGGAAAAAACCACAGGCTTTAAAATAAGGCAGATCTAGATTTGAATCCTTATTTAGTCATTTCCTAGTAACCATCAGCAATTACACATCCCTCTGAGCCTTATGTGCCTTATTTATAAAACAATGTTGTATTAGTCAGGGTTCTCTAGAGAACCAGAATCAACAAGAGATATCTATCAATAGTATGCAATTTTAAAAGACTCTTTCATGCAGCCGTGGGGATGCACAAGTCCAGGTTCTGCAGGCAGGTCGTAACCAGGGGCTGCAGTGAAAGTCCAGTGAAAGGCAAGTTCTGGGAGATGTTGGCTGTCCAAAGACAAGCTGGGAAATTCTCTCCCAATGCTGGAATCACTTCCCCTTTTAAGGCATTCAACTGATTGGGTTAAGCATCACTCATTGCTGATGGCAATCTCCCTGATGGATGTAATTATAACCAGCTATCTATGATTTACCACTGCAGTAAAGTCAATGTTGACTAAAGTCCATAAATGCCCTTGTATTACAGTTAGCCCAGTGCTTGCTTGACCAAACAGCTGGGCAAATTACCTGGCCGAGTTGACACAATAGCCTAACCATCACAAATGTTAACGAAAATGTGCTTCAAGTAAAGAGTAAATGAGAAGCATTTATAATGCTTCTTGCCCAATGCATGGAATGTAGAAGATGCTCAATGAATGTCCATTACCCACCCCTTCCATCTTCTATCTTTTAGATGCCTAGGTTTCTAGGATACCTTATCTAGGTCTGCATGTTCCAAGCTTTTTTTAGTTCTCTATCCTTGTCTTGCTCCTGAACTGCTGTCAGCTGAAAGTCTTTTTAAAGTGTTAGACAAAATTATTCAGGCTAATATATTCATGACCATTCGAGATTAATTAGATATCCCCCTTCCTAGGGGACAACACCTATAGATTAGGTTCTGACTTACTGATGGAAAACATCCCTATCCTAGGCTACCAGGTCTCTCAGAAGCTTCTCTATGAGACCAACAGCTGTGACATTCCTAAGCAACAGTCACCTTCAAGTGGTGCCCCCACATCATGGTAGACCAGGGCAAAAGAGAATTGGGTCTGATCCTGGTGACTAGAAATCCAGAAAAAGAGGCAGGAGGGAGGTGCCAGGGAACTCACTGATTTTATGTTCACAGACAAAGTCAAGATCGTCCACCAGACTAGTGCAAAGAGAGACCAAATATTCCTGGAAAACCTCAATCAGTATCATAAGCAGCTGTCTAAGGTCTTCCCTGAATCCCCAGAAAAGTGGAGCTCCCAGCCAATTCCTGAAGCATGTAAGCAGGAAGCTGATAATGGGGGGTAATGATGGAAGTGTGGCTATTTCTTTAAGGTCTCTGGTTCATGGGCTTGGGTACCCCCGGCATCTAGGTGAGTCCCTGTCTACCAACTATCATCTCATAAAATTATAAAATAGTCACTGCAACAAGGAAGAGTCTCAATGGAGTATCCACTCAATTGAAATCAGATATAACTTAGGTATAACCAAGTAGTTTGGGGCCAATAATTACCAATGAGGAAAGTCCCATCTTAATGCCTCCAGGCTTGGAAGTATATCAAACCTCCAACACAGTCCCTTGTACTGGTTCTACCTTCCCACTCCATACCCAGGACCATTACTGCCTCAGGCCCAAGAGTCCTCCTCTGTTGTAAATGTCTGTTTCACAAGTACATCATTCTTCATTCTGTAAGACAATTAGGTTAAAGAGAAAGGAGGTGGCCAAGAAATGAGCTTATGAAACAAAATGTGCCCATTCTCCAAGAGATTATTTCTACACTTCCCAAGATTCCTTTCTTTGCAGTGTCACTGTTCAGATGGGAACCCTGACTAACAGAAACTAACAGCAGCAGGGATCCATTCCCCACCCCCCCACACACACACACCACCACAGCCTCAAACCTCTGTCTCTGGTGCTGCCTCGCTAGGCAAGAGCCATGATGAGGGTGGAGGAGGTGCTAAGGACTGCGGCTTCCCCCAAACTCACACACCCTCTTTCTTTGTTACGGACCATAACTATGATGCAATGGATAAAATATCCCAGATAGGTCTTGGGTGAGGTCTTGGCAAGCTACCTTCTGGGGCTTCAGGTACTTCATTAAAACTGAAACACTAATCATTCCTAAAGCAAGACACCTCTGTGAAACTTAGGAGATTTTGTTAATATGCTTTGTAAACCATTAAGTGTTGCATAAACTCAAGGCATTATCGTTAGGATACTACCTTTCTATGTCCTCACCTCTGAAAACAGACAAATCCATAGAGACAGAGAGTAGATTAGTGGATGACAGGAGCTCAGAGGCAGGGGTAATAGCTATGGGGTTACATTTAGAGGTAAAAAAAAAAGGCTCTAAAATTAGATGTTGGTGATAGTTGTGCAAATCTGTGAGTATATTAAAAACCATGAAATTGCACACTTTAAAAAGGAAGATTTTATAGTATGTATATACTATAAAATACGAATTATATCTCAAAAAAGCTGCTACTAAAAAAAAAAATCCTCTGACAATCTTCTGCAATTACAGAGGCTTTCAACTGCCTACCTTTCATGCTTCACAGGCACTTTTTCCCTATACCTGCCCTTAGGATACAGGACAATTAATGGACTGGTGCTGTAGGAGTTTTTACTCCAAAGTTTTTTGTTTGTTTTGTTATTTATTTGTTTGTTTAACAGTAATTAAAATTGATCTGGAGGAATTGAAGTCAGAATAGTATTATATTCACACCTTCTTATAACCATCTTATTTATCATCTCAGGAAATGAAGTTAGGTATGAAAGAACCTAAAAAATGAAAAATTCCTGGGCCATATACATGGTGGTAGATTTTTTTCCTTCGTTTTGTTTAAGCTGAAAACTTGGATGATTATTTCTTTAAAATAATGAAAATTCTCAAGATAAGAAATGTATTTATTACTACATAACTTTCAATTCCCCCCAATTTTTATGGAAAATGCTCTTGGATGCCCAGAATAGCATTACAGATTCTTTATATACCATGCACAGGTTGTTCGGTACAAGTTACAATACAAGACATCATTTGGTTCCACCTCCAAAGTGTACCACACCTTTTAACCTAGAGAAAATGAAAGAGTTCATTCTTTTTCTTTCTCTTTGTGTGCTCCCTTTAGATGTTTCTTTTTTTTTTTTTAAGAAGGTACCAGGCATTGAACCAAGACCTCATGCATGGGAAGCAGGCACTCAACCACTGAGCTACAACTGCTCCCCAATGAGAGTTGGGTTTTTTATTTTTGTTTGTTTTTAAGAGGTACCAGGGATCAAACCCAGGACCTCGTACATGGGAAGGAGGCACTCAACCACTTGAGTATATCTGCTTACCACTTTAGATGATTCTTTTTATTGCCCTCTCCCTTTCCATCCTCCCCCACCACCACCCCCGCCCGCCCTGCTGTTTTTACTCTGTGTCCATTAGCTGTGTGATCTTGTATCTATTTCGCTAGGATTCACCAGGATTCGATCCTGGGGATCTCTGATGTGGAGAGAGGTTCCCTGTCACTTGCGCCACCTCAGTTCCTGGTTTCTGTTGCTCCTCGCCTTGACTCTCCCCTTCATCTCTCTTTTGTTGAGTCATCATCTTGCTGCATGACTCACTTGCACGGGTACTGGCTCGCTGTGTGGGCATTCCTTTACCAGGAAGCCCAGGAATCAAACCTGGGTCCTCCCATATGGTAGGCAGAAGCCCAATCACTTGAGCCACATCCGCTTCCCTAGATGATTCTGATGTGAAAATTGGTTGGAAAGTGTGTTCCTACCAGCCTACAACTCAAAAGACTGGTCACGAAGTAGATGTTGGCAGTTGTATTTGTTTATTCTATCATAACTATAAAAATATTTTGTGTGCTGCCTTGGTATCCATCTTACTGGGCTAAGTCACTTTGTTCAATACTGACCTTTGGTCTAGATAAACAGGAACTTCCAACCCAAGGGTGTAAGCTCCCCTAGAGCCCAGACCCACAGCTGTTCTCAAATGATAAAGTAACCTTCCTTGGAAGGAACAGAAATGCTTGATAGTGACAGATTAGAGCCCTCAGATCCCCATTCCCTTTTTGTGTGTTTTTGCTTTAAACTAACCAGTCTTTAACTCTCCCAGGAAATCTACTCACATCCACCCCTGGGCCACAGTAAAAGCACAAGCCCACAGGCCCATCTCACTCTGCCTGTGTGTTTCCCACCTGCTGGTTAAATCCCCCAGGCCAATCACATTTCCCATAGACCCTTCATGTCTCTCTGGGACTTGTGAATAACACACTATCTTTCCTCATATGATATGGCCTTGGACTCCCATTATGTCACAGCTGATCTCCACCCAGACTCAAATTTAAAATCCAACATAAAAAATTCAAAACAATTTCCACAGAGCTTAAATATCAGAGTTTCAAGACTTTGTCACCACAAATCCACTTTTACTCCTTGAACAAGGTGAAATCTCTTCCATGGGAAGGATTTCAAGTAGGCTGAGAGGAAATGAACAGGAAGTGTCATGTGGCAAAATGTCTACTCAGCAATCTGTCTGGACCTGGGTTTGCAGTTTCTGGCTGCAAGCATCCTGCACTGCCAAAGAAGGAAGCCCTCAGCAGGGTGACTAAGCTCCCCAGCACGGCCGCAGCTACAAAGCATATTTGGAGGATATGCTCTGCATGAGCATCTGGGCTATGCTGTCCTGGAGTCTCACAGTTCTCTCTTTACATTAGAGTCAGAAGTGTTATTACTATCCTTGCTTAAATGAAGGAAGAGATTCAGAGCAAAAGTAAAGAGGTAAGAGTTGGAATGAAATCTTGGAAGAAATAGAAATGGCTGACTGTGACAGACTGCAACATAAGACAGAGAGACAATGTGTCATTGAATTTATTAAGTTTGGAAACGTTTTCATCTCTCTTTCCTTCTCCTTTTATACACAGCTTTGTTTCTGAGCATGAGGCTTTCTGAATCTGATACTGTGGAGGATATTAAGTCCTGAAAACATAACTAGAACTATTTTTATATTACAACTATATATTTATATAGCTATAATATTTATGGTGTCTTCTCAAATTTCCAACTGTTACTTGTCTTAACTGGGTACAACTCATCAGAGGTGCTAAGATCTTTAAAACTTGGCAGCTTGTAGCACCATTACTGCCCCAAAATTAAAAGCATTAAAAGGAAAATTTATGAATTCCAGGAAGATGGCACTGGAGTAGGTAGGTAGGGCTTAACTCTCTCACAAAAACAATGGAGAAAGGGCCAAAAGCTGTCCAAGGGACCTACTTTGGAGGTCAGCAGACCAGGACAGTGCTGCACAATTCCCAGGAGGGTGAGGGACAGAGAGACAAAGAACCTGAAACAAGCATGGATTACCAAACCCCTGCAGCGGCCGAAAACACCTCCCATTCTTTACCCTCAAGATATTTAGCCAGGGTAAAACCCTGAACTACTGTAGCCCACTAAGAAGGGAACAGCGGTCTTCCTCCCTGTCATGGAGAGAAAAGGGAGAGTAAGTCAGAGGGCTTCTTTTCAGTGAATCTGGCCAGCAGAGTCTGCTTTGAGTCTTGGCTCTGGCCAGACGAGAAACGTGAAAGCAAAGGTTGAAGGAAACACCTCTGTGGAAAGGTTCACCAACAGCACCATCTGCTGGCTAGTCTGAAAACTGCAAATAGAAAACGGTTTTTAGGTCTCTCTCATGCCTCATAGGAGAAAATCTGTGCCCCATTAGTGAGTCCCTGGCCTGATTTTTATAACTTAAGCTGGTCAATTTTAAAGACTTAGAATAAGTTGAACCAAAAATCAAAGAAGAGCTGTGAAAAAAACTAGACAAGAGGGAGAAATTGACCATCAGAGTAAATTCACCAATATATTCAGATGCCTAGACATCAGCAAAAAATTACAAGTCATATTAGGAAATAGGAAGAGATGGCCCAGCCAAAGGGACAAACCAAATATCCTAAAGAGATACAGGATATAAGACAACTAATCAAGGAAAATCACACAACTAACCTTAATCAATTCAAAGAATGGAAAGAAAATATGACTAAAGAGATAAAAGATATTAAGACACTGGATGAGCATACAGAACAATTTGAAAATCTGCAAAGAAAAGTAACAGCTCTTATGGAAATGAAAGATACAATGGATGAGATTAAAAATACATTAGAGGGAAGCAGACTTGGCCCAATGGATAGGGCGTCCGCCTACTACATGGGGGTCTGCGGTTCAACCCCTGGGCCTCCTTGACCCATGTGGAGCTGGCCCATGTGCAGTACTGATGCACGCAAGGAGTGCCATGCCATGCAGGGGTGTCCCCCGCGTAGGGGAGCCCCACGCGCAAGGAGTGCGCCCCATAAGGAGAGCCGCCCAGCGCAAAAGAAAGTGCAGCCTGCCCAAGAATGGTGCCACACACATGGAGAGCTGACACAAGATGACACAACAAAAAGAAACAGAGATTCCTGGTGCTGCTGATTAGGCTAGAAGTGGTCACAGAAGAACACACAGCAAATGGACACAGAGAGCAGACAACTGGAGGGGGAAGGGGAGGGAAATAAAAATAAATAAATTAATAAATAAATCTTTAAATATATATATATTAGAGGAATATAAAAGCAGTGGTTTTGAAGACAGAACATCAGAACTGGAAAAGACAAGAGAAGAGAAAGAGAAGAGAATGGAAAAACGAACAGAGTCTCAGGGAATTGAATGACAGTGCAAAACGCACAAACATACACATTATTGGTGTCCCAGAAGGAGAAGAGAATGGAAAAGGGGCAGAAAGAATATTGCGAAAATAATCACCAAAAATTCCCCAACCCTTATGAAAGATATAAATATCAATATCCAAGAAGGACAATGTACCCCAAACAGAATAAATCCAAATATACCTACCCTAAGACACCTACTTGCAGAATGACAAATATTAGAGATAAAGAGAGGATCCTGAAAGCAGCAAGAGAAAAGCAAAGCATCATATACTAGGGAACGTCAATAAGACTAAGTGCCAATCTCTCATCAGAAACTATGGAGGAGAAAAGAAAGTGGTATGATGCATTTAAGGTACTGAAAGAGAAAAACTGCCAACCAAGAATCCTGTACCTGCTAAAACTGTCCTTCCAAAATGAGGCTGAATTTGAACTCTTCACAGACAAAAACTGAGAGTATGTTACCAAAAGACAAGAATTATAAGAGATACCTAAGGGAAGAGTGCAGCCGGAAAAGGAAAAACAAGGGTGAGAGACTTGGAGAAGAATGTAGAAATAATTAAGATCATTAGGAAGGGTAAATTAAAGGGTAAAAAGACAGTTAATAATATGATATGGGCAGCAGACTTGGCCCAGTGGTTAGGGCATCCGTCTACCCCACAGGAGGTCCGCAGTTCAAATCCCGGGCCTCCTTGACCCATGTGGAGCTGGCCCACGCGCAGTGCTGATGCGTGCAAAGAGTGCTGTGCCACGCAGGGGTGTCCCCCGCATAGGGGAGCCCCACGTGCAAGGAGTGCACCCCATAAGGAGATCCACCCAGCGCGAAAGAAAGTGCAGCCTGCCCAGGAATGGTGCCGCACACACGGAGAGCTGACACAAGATGACGCAATGAAGAGAAACAGATTCCTGTAACACTGACAACAGAAGCAGACGAAGATGCAGCAAATAGACACAGAGAACAGACAACCGGGGTGGGGGGGAAGGGGAGAGAAATAAATAAATAATTAATTAAATAAAATTTAAAAATATGATAACAGAAAGCCAAAGGACAAAATGGATGAAGTAACTAATGCCTTTACAGTAATAAAATTTAATGTTAATGGCTTGAACTCCCCAATGAAAAGACACAGACTGATAGAATGGATTTTAAAATATGAGCCATCTATATGCTGTCTACAAGAGATTCACCCCAGATGTAAGGACACAATCTGACTGAATGAGAAAGGTTGGAAATAAGATATTCCATGAAAACAATAACTAAAAAAGAGCTGGAATAGTGACACTAATATCAGACAAAATAGATTTTAAATGAAAAACTGTTATAAGGGACGAAGAAGGTAATTATATATTAATAAAAGGGGCAATTCACTAAGAAGAGATAATGATAGTAAATATTTATTATGCACCTAAAACTGGGTGCCCCAGCATACATGAGACACATACTGGCAAAACTGAAAGGAAAAATAGATGTCTCTACAGTGAAATTGGAGACTTCAATATACCACTCTTACTATTGGGTAGAACTTCTGGACAGAGAATAAATAGAGAGCCTGGATAATATGGTAAATGAACCAGACCTCACAGACATTTATAGAGCATTGTACCCCAAAACAGCAGGGTACATATTCTTTTCAAGTGCTCATGGATCCTTCTCCAGAATAGACCGTATGTTGGGTCACAAGACAGGTTTCAAAAAATTTTTAAAGACTGAAATTGTACAAAACACTTTCTCTGATCATAACAGAATGAAGATGGAAATCAATAATGGATAGAAAAAGGGAAAATTCATAAATATATGGAGATTGAACAACACACTTCTAAACAATCAGTGGGTCAAAGAAGAAATTGCAAAAGAATTCAGTAAATATCTTGAGACAAATGAGAATGAGAACACAACATATCAAAACCTATGGGATACTGCAAAGGCAGTACTGAGAGGGAAATTTATAGCTGTCAATGCTTACATTAAAAAAGAAAAGTTAAAATTGAAGATCTGACTGCACACCTGGCAGAACTAGAAAAAGAACATCAAACTAATCCCAAACCAAACTGAAGGAAAGAAATAGTAAAGATCAGAATAGAAATAAATGAAATAAAGAAGAAGAAACAATAAAGTCAACAAAACCAAAAGTTCGTTCTTTAAGAAGACAAATAAAACTGACAAAAAAAGAGAGAAGACACAGATAAATAAAATCAGAAATGCAAAGGGGGACATTACCACTGACTCCACAGAAATAAGAGAGATCATAAGAGGATACTATGAAAACTACATCTCAAAAAACTTAGACAAGATGGAAAAATTCCTAGACACACATGAAAAACCTACACTAACCCTATAAGAAATAGAAGACCTCAACAAACCAATCAAAGTAAAGAGATTGAAACAGGCATCAAAAAAATTTCCCAAAGATGAAAAGCCCAAGACCAGATGGATTCACAGGTAAATTCTACCAATCATTCAAAGTCAATCTAATTCCAATCTTGCTCAAGCTCTTCCAAAAAATTGAACAGGAAAGGACACTACCAAACTCATTCTATGAAGCCAGCATCACCTAATACCAAAACCAGATATAGAAACTACAAAAAAAAAAAAAAATTATAGACCAATATCTCTAATGAATATAGATGCAAAAATTCTCAACAAAATACTTGCAAACTGAATCAAAAAGCACATTAAAAGAATTATACACCACAGTCAAATTGGTTTTATCCCAGGTATACAGGTGTGGTTCAACACAAGAAAATCAATTAGCATAATAAACCACATTGATAAACTGAAGAAAAATCACATAACCCTCTCGATTGATGCAGAAAAGGCATCTGACAAAATACAGCATCCTTTCTTTTTTTTTCCAAGCTCAACTGTATCCAGCTTTATTAAAGATGTTTTTCATAAACAATCATGGTATTTCAGGCAGGACATGGGCACACAATCATCAACAGTATACAACAACTTTCAAACTCCCTTCTTCAATGGACTAACAAAATCAGAAAGCCACTATAAAACCCAATGAATCCTTCATTTAATGCTCTGAACAGGGGAAATTTAGAGTGAGGGTTGATATTTCACATTTAGCATGTTGTTTAACAACTTTTCATGAGCCGACCCTGACATTCAGGAAATGAAATGGAAACAGCAGAATTATCCACACTGTAAAATAAGGAATCACTACTCTTTTGAGGGATGCCAAATTGCCTGACATCCTGGTAACCAAGTTTTTGGGGGTCAGGCCCCAACAGTCTCTGGGTTTGAGTCAAATATATGCTTAAGGCAGAGAGAGAAAAGAGGTCATGAGGACATAAAAACGAATTTTAGTTTTTCCACACCACAAGGCTTCTGTGCCAAGGTGAATAAAGTTTACCAACATCAGGGATTCCCTTCTCCTGGGAGTAAAGAGAAAGTCTCAAAAAAACTAGAGGGGAAAGGTGTTTTCTCCCCTATCAATCCAGCTTCAGAGGTATCTTATTAGTGGCATTTGCCCTTTCCCCAAAAAACAACCATGAAGTGTTCTGTGTGCTAACAACATAGCTTAAAAAAAAAAAGTAAAATAAAATTATGCATTTTTATAAAACTTGATAAAAATTGGATTTCAAACTGTACAGTCACCAGAAGTACACAGTTATCAAAAATGCACATACTTCACTGGGCATCGCCAGCATCTTCAGCTTTCTGTGCCTGGTCTGTTTCGGCATCTGTTTTCTGCAGGGTTATTCCCATCCTTGCCAGCATCAGCTTTCCCTTTTTTTTCCTTTTGGGCACCTTCTCTCCCTTTTTTGTAGGGGCCTTTTTATTTTTTTATTTTTTTAAATTTAATTTTATTTATTTCTCTCCCCTTCCCCTCTCCCCCTACCCCGCTCCAGTTGTCTGTTCTCTGTGTCCATTTGCTGCATGTTGTTCTTTTCGTCCACTTCTGTTGTTGTCAGTGGCATGGGAATCTGTGCTTCTTTTTGTTGCGTAATCTTGTTGTGTCAGTTCTATGTGTGTGGGGCTGCCGCTCCTGGACAGACTGCACTTTCTTTCGCACTGGGCGGCTCTCCTTACGGGGTGCACTCCTTGCACATGGGGCTCCCCTACGCAGGGGATACCCCTGCGTGGCAGGGCACTCCTTGTGCGCCTCAGCACTGTGCATGGGCCAGCTCCACACGGGTCAAGAAGGCCCGGGGTTTGAACCGTGGACCTCCCATGTGGTAGACGGACATCCTAACCACTGGGCCAAGTCCGCTTTGTAGGGGCCTTTTTAGGCTTAGGTTCTGGCTTTGGAGGAGCAAGTATAGCAGATAACCATGCAGATCTTCTCTGTTGTTTGTCCTTTACCTTGGCTTTATCTCCTTTAATGTCCCCTTCAGCCTTTCTCTGGGGCATGGTGGCAGTAACCAGATGTGGGCACTGGACGCAGTAATGCAGCAGCACATGGGCTTCAGTCAGTCCCGGGGACGTTCTCACCTCTTCACACTGCTTAGACTTCGGAGATTTATATTCACAGCATCCTTTCTTGGTAAAAACACTTCAAAAGATAGGAATAGATTGAAGCTTTCTCAACATGGTAAAGTGCATTTATGAAAAACCTACAGCTAGCATTGTACTCAGTGGAGAACGACTGGAAGCTTTCCCACCAAGATGCCCACTGTTACCACTGTTATTCAATATTCTGCTAGAAGTTCAGGCTAGAGCAATTAGGCTAGATAAAGAAATAAAAGGCACCCAAATAGGAAAGGAAAAAGTAAAACTTTCACTATTTGCTAATGATATGATTATATATCTAGAAAATCCTGAAAAATCCAAAACAAAGCTATTACAACTAATAGACATGTTCAACTCTTAGTAGATGGGCAGCTGCCAAAGAAGTGAGATAGGTCTTGTTTATACTTATTCTTTGGGTGTTGCTTGGAATAAATGGTAGAAATTGAATAAGGAAGAGGAGAAAGGGGGCTTTTTTTTTTTTCTAATATGGGGGTTGATACTTTTTTCCTACATTTATACCAAGTTAGGGTTTTGAAGGCAGCATAGACTGCCAAATGCAGTTTTGTATGGATTGCAATCAGTTTGGGACATGTTTTTCTGCGATACTGGAGAATTTTACTTCTTAAAAAGGTATTTATGTTATCCTTTGCTTAAGAGAAAATCTTTATTAGGTCTACACCTCCATCCTTGATCTTGTTAGAGATGTATTTTGCTGTTAACTGGGTTAAAGAGTTAACCCTGACATGAGTTTGGTAATGAAAGATTGCTGAAGTTAAAAAAAAAAAGGAAAATTTAATGAATTAGGATTTAATGGCCAATTACATTCTACTTTAAATTGAGATATATCAACTACTGAATTTTTATGAACAAGCCTTGTTACACATAAACATATCTACACTCCTAAATATTTATTAAACTTATTAAACACTTTGTATACATTTCAAATTTTCCTCGAAATCTCTCTTCCTCATGGCTTTACCATTTCTGTAGTTAAGAATTTTCATAACTCCCTACGAACTTAAACTCAGTTCCCTATATAATCATGGGAAAATTCATTCTCAAGAGTTTTGTTTTGCCTCGGTGTTAGTTGGGAAGGGAATCAGGATGCTGGTTGGGAATGCTACCGGGCAGGGCAGGGCAGGGCAGGGCAGGGGGGTGAGAAGTCCTCACACTGCCCTGTTGGCACAGCTTGCAGGCCCAGGAGAGGACTTTTACGCTGGACTGCTTTGCCCATCCCCGTCAAGGATCTACTACTGCAAGTGGGTGAGGAAAACGTGCCCGTTAAGACCAGGAGACAGAAGAAACAGGCACCACTGAAGGAGAACGTGACCTGGGAAGTGGGGGTCCTGCGGAAGATGCTGCAGGAGTGGAAGAATGCCTGGGCTCTGAGTATGTGAAGGGAGGCCCTAAGGGGTTTTTTTGTTTTTGTTTTTATTTTTTTAATTTTCTTTCTCTCCCCTTCCCCCCCCCCACCCCATTATCTGTTCTGTGTCCATTTGCTGTGTGTTCTGTGTCCGTTTGCATTCTTGTCAGCATCTGTGACTCTTTTTATTGCATCATCTTGCTGCATCAGCTCTTCGTGTGTGTGGCGCCACTCCTGGGCAGGCTGCTATTTTTCACATGGGGCAGCTCTCCTTGCGGGGAACACTCCTTGCACGAGGCTCCCCTAAGCAGGGGACACCCCTGTGTGGCACGGCACTGCTTGCATGCGGCAGCACTGCGCATGGGCCAGCTCACCACACCAGTCAGGAAGCCCTGGGTACTGAACCCTGGACCTCCCATATGATAGGCAGACACTCTATCGGTTGAGCCACATCTGCTTCCCTTGGGGTGTATTTATGAGGGTGGTTCCACCCCTCTCTTATGAAACATAAAAATCTTGTTGCCTTACCATGGCCAGACTAGTATTAAGAGCCTTACACACAATAGATATTAGATGACTATTAGTTGGCATATATTTGGGTGCTTTCTGCATGGGCAGGAGAGAGTGAAATCATATCCCCATTTTACTTCAGTAATTTGTGAAAACTCACTACACTTGGAAATCTTTGGAGGCAGTGACCCTATCTTACTCATCTCTGTAACTTTATGTTCAATAAATATATGTCCAGTAAATGATACATGAAGGGTACGATGAAGTATGCTGCCCAAGAAATGTAAATGTAATGACCACAAGAAACTGTAGTTGACTATGGTATAAACAAGTCATCTCCAAAATCTATTTGTGGAGCCAGGATCATCATTTATATATTTTCCCTTCAGAGATATGGGAGTGGAAAGCTGACTCCCTGGGCAGAGTAGGGGCCCAGACAGGACTGCAAAGGCTGTGAGAACTACAGCATGTGAGGACTTGAGGGCTGCTGGCCCTCATGAGAGAGAGTTTAGTTAGTGCAGGTAAAAGAGAGGCACCCCATTAGGTGACCTGGAGCAGACAAATGAAAAATGGTTGAAGAAAGAGTAAAAGTAGTAGTGAGCACCTAGTGGCAGTACACTAAAATAACTTTAACAGCTGCAAAAAGAGCATCTAGCAACTAAAATGAGCAGGACCTTGAAAGTCAGGCAGATAGCCCTCAAAGGCAAGTAAACCTAATGATAACCACAATAACTAACATTTATAGAGCCCTTATTATATACCAGGCATTTTGCCAAACACATCGTCTAGTTAACTCACTAAATACTACAAATAACACAGTATTTTAGGTTCTAGTATTATTCCCATTTCACAAACAAGAAATCTCAGGCTAAGAGAAGTTACTTACTTAACTACCCAAGGACACTTAGCTAATAGCTGATTCTAAACCATGTATGTCTGACAACATAGCACCCTTAACCACTATGTTTTACTACCCTTTTTAATTTCCAGATGGTAACAATGAAGAATTATTTAACCAAAGAGAAAGACTAAAGGATGAGATTTGGACAGGGATGGAAGATACGGGGTGGCGTTATTTGGGACATGCCTAAGAGTGTACATTGATCATCAGGGCCCTTTATTTTTCTAAGCTAATAATGTTTGCTAGAACTGTCCTAGGGGACAGTTTCTGTTACTTGCCTGCAGCACAATATCCTCTCATTTCCCTCCCTGTGGTATAGTCATCGAGTGGCACCATGAGACAGTGGAAGGACTGATGCAGAAATTAGTAGACATGCATGATGACATTCGGATCCATGCCATCATCACCTGTGCCACGGCTGCTTTGGAACGGCCTCGAATTGCCACCAACCAGGACTCAGGTGAGAGCCAGGACTGTACTGTCAGAGGACATAAGCACCCCATTAAGTCACAAAACATTTGCTTATCTGAAATCCTTTCATAAACGTGGAAATGAAAGCCTGAATTTACAGCTTATCGGTAAAGAGAGAAGATTAAAATTCCTGACTTCTCATCTAGTGATTTTTATACTAACTCTCACAACATTTGTTTGCTCAGGGCTTTGAGGGAAGTTCATATTTTCCCACTTTCAGATCACATTCATAATATCCCAAAACAGTATTTTTAAAAATATATACTTTTCCCTGGCTCCATTTTAGCCCTTTTTTTTTTAAAGATTTATTTATTTCTCTCCCCTCCCCACTCCCACCCCCCAGTTGTCTGCTCTCTGCGTTCATTCGCTGTGTGTTCTTCTGTGACCGCTTCTGTTCTTGTCACTGGCACCAGGAATCTATGTCTCTCTTTGTTGCATCAGCTTGCTACGTCAGCTCTTCGTATGTGTGGCACCACTCCTGAGTAGGCTGAACTTTCTTTTGTACTGGGAGGCTCTCCTTGCGGGGCACACTCCTTGCACGGCACACTCCTTGCACGTGGGCCAGCTCCACATGGGTCAAGGAGGCCCTGGGTTTGAACCATGGACCTCCCATGTGGTAGGCAGATGCTCTATCTGTTGAGCCAAGTCCACTTCCCTTTTAGCCCTTCTTTTGACACAAAAGTCTCAAACTCAACATGTCCAAAACTGAACTCATTACCCTCCCACAGATACTGTGATGGTTTGGAGCTGCATGTACCCCAGAAAAACATGTTCTTAAACTTATTCCATTCCTGTGGGTTTGAGCCCATTGTAAGACATTTTGATGAAGTTACTTCAGTTAAGGTGTGGCCCCCTTCAATAAGGATATCTTAATCCATTTAATTATCGGAGTCCTTTATAAGTAGAATGAAATTCAGATAGATGGAGGGAAAGCCACAGGGGGAATAGCCAGAAGCTAAACATCAGTAGAACCCAGAAAAGAAGGAAGAGTCCAGGAAAGGGTGTTATATGCATTGCCGTGTGACAGAAGAGCCCAGGACAAGGATTACTGGCAGAGTACACCAGTTTTTGGAGAGAAAGCATTACCTTGATGCCTTGATTTGGACTTTTTCACTTTGCTTTAAAACCATGAACTAATAAATGCCCATTGTTTGAAGAGGCTGTTGGTATAAATATGGAAGCTAAAGGTATTTCCCATGAGGCCTTAGAGGAAAATGAATGAGTCATTGGAAACTGGAGGACAGGCAACCCTTGTTTTAAAGTGGCAGAGAACTTGGAAAAATTGAAGTCTTGATATGGGATGGAAGGCAGAACTTGAAGGTGATGAACTTGGGTATTTAGTTGAGGCCATTTCCAAGCTAAATGTGGAAGGTGAAGCCTGACTTCTCCTTGCAGCCTGTAGTGAAATGAGAGAGAAAGAGATAACCTAGAAGTGAACAAGGAAACCAGAAGCTGATGGTTTGGAAAATTCTGAGCCTATCCAGATAGTGTACTTAAGACTAGGACCAGAAGTGGCTCTATCAGGGACCTCACTGAGCTTCTGGAAAGTGAGTCCCTGGAGAATAATATTCCATGTGAGGGTTTAATCAAATATGGAACCAGCCAGCCATTTCAGTGAAAGTCAAGATTGGAAATGCACTTATGCAGGAAGGATCTCTGGAAAGTCCTTCTGTCAGATGGTTTGGACCCTGTGAAGTACATGCAAAGCTAACAAGTTTTTTGCAAAATGTATGTGAGCAGATCCACTCTCAGTTTGGATTGAAAAGGACAGAGAAGGGGAAACTAAAGGAAGAATGATGTTAAGGGCAGAATCACAGATGCCAAGGTCTGGACTGAAGACATCTCCTCAGGTCAAGAGAGCAGACCCATCCATGTGTGTGGAAAGGCTGAGGCCGGCTTGGAAGGGGTGGGCCTTCTGCCCCATTGTTCAGGAAAAGTGCTCCACCCCAGTGTTCAGAGATGGTGGGGACTATGCCCCAACATTGGCAGACTCTGGCCAGCACCCAGTGCTTGGAGAGGGTGGGGCCCGTGCCCCAGAGTTTGCAGAGAGTCTAGTTACCATCTTGATGCTTGAAGAGGGTGAACCTTTCATCCCAGTGTTTGGGGAGAGTACAAGCACTTGGAAGGGGTAGGGCTGCTACTCCATCAGGCCGCAAGGACAAAATACCATCCATAGAAGGCTCTGAGACCTAGAAATCTAATGGAGTTTGCCCTGCTAGGTTTTGGGAACTGTGGCCTCTGTTTTCCTTCCATTTTTCCCTATTGGAATAAGAATGTCCATCCTATGCCTGCCCCTCCATTGTATATTGGAAGCACATAATTTGTTTTCTAGATTTCATAGGTCCACAGAGGGAACTGTGCCCCATGTACTTATTGGCTATGTGTATATCTTCTTTGCAGAAATGCCTATTGAAGACCTTTGCCCATTTTTAAATTGGGTTGTCTTTTTTGTTGTTGTTGAGTTGTAGGAGTTCTTTATATGTTCTGGACATTAAACCCTTATCAGGAAGCATATGAGGCTCGAGCGATTGGGCTCCTGCCTACCACACGGGAGGTCTGTAGTTCGGTTCCTGGTGCCTCCTAAAGGAGACAGCGAGCTGGCATGATGGGCAGGCGCAGCAAGCTGACACAAGAAGACGCAACAAGAGATACAAGAGGAAAACATAACAAGACACAACAAAGCAGGGAACAGAGGTGGCTTAAACAATTAGGTGCCTCCCTCCCACATTGGAGGCCCCGGGTTCAGTTCCTGGCGCCTCCTAAATTAATAAAGAAGATGAACAGACACACCAAGTACAAACAACGTGGGGATGGAGAGAGATAAATATTTAAAAACAAATATTTAAAATATTTAAAAACAAACAAAACCCTTATCAGATACATGATTCCCAAATATTTTCACCCATTTTGTAGGTTATCTTTTCACTTTCTTAATAATATGCTTCAATGCACAAAATTTTTAAATTCTGTTTAAGTCCAATTTATCCATTATTTATTTTGTTGCTGTTTAGCCCACTCCTAACAGATGGCATAGTGGCCCACAGAGGTAGTAGAAAGGGAAGAGGATTAGAGATCCTAAAACCTGAGTCTTAGGTCCAGCTTTACCACTGCTTGGGAAGTCAGTCAACCTCTCTGAACTTCCAATTCCTTAGCTGTAAAACAGGGACAGTTGTGGGCAGAGTTAACAAAACCTTTTTCCCTTCACATGAGAACTTGAGCTTCAGTTAAATACCGAGTTTTCCCCCCAATAACCTGATGGGGACAGGAATTATCTTTATATGATAAAAAAGATTCTTGAGGGAAGCGGACTTGGCCCAGTGGATAGGGCGTCCACCTACCACATGGGGGTCCACGGTTCAAACCCCGGGCCTCCTTGGCCCATGTGGAGCTGGCCCATGCGCAGTGCTGATGCGCTCAAAGAGTGCCCTGCCACGCAGGGGTGTCCCCGCGTAGGGGAGCCCCATGCGCAAGGAGTGTGCCCCATAAGGAGAGCCGCCCAGCGCGAAAGAAAGTGCAGCCTGCCCAGGAGTGGCACCACACACACGGAGAGCTGATGCAGCAAGATGACGCAACATAGAGAGACACAGACTCCAGGTGCCGCTGATAAGGATAGAAGCAGTCACAGAAGAACACACAGTGAATGGAGAGAGAGAGCAGTCAATAGGGGGAAGGGGAGAGAAATGAAAAAAAAAAAAAGACTGATAAATTGCATTTGGACTGAGAAGAACTATATGTGAAATATAAATTCCCAATGGGGACACCATACTTTGGGCTTCCCTAAATACAGGCATGCCCTTTGCAGACACTGGAGTTAAGTCTATAGAATTGTTATAAGAGATGCTGGCTTCTGTTGTACTTAAAGTTTGTATTCAGAATGCCCTCCATGCTCATGAGCTGTCCCTAGATGGCTATATGGAATGCTGCATAAACAGCTGCAAGGATTCTGGCTAAAAGGAACCCTTTATGCTGCTCTGTTGGCAAGCTGTGCTCCCATCCTGTAGCCTTCTGTATAGATGGTGCCAGGTGTGGCCTATGATAGTCTTCTAACTTTGTGTCTTAGTCAGCCAAAGGGGTGCTGATGCAAAATACCAGAAATTGATTGGTTTTCATAAAGGATATTTATTTGGGGTAGGAGCTTACAGATACCAGGCCATAAAGCATACGTTACTTCTCTCACCAGTCTATTTGGAGCAAGATGGTTTGCCAACTTCTGCGAGGGTTCAGGCTTCCTGGGTTCCTACATCCCTGGGGCTCGCTTTATTCTGGCTTCAAGGTTCCTTCCTTCCTGGGGCTGGCTTCTCTTTCCTCTGCATGCTGCCTTCCCAGGGCTCCAGTTTAAGTCTTCAGCATCAACCTCCAAAATCAAAACTCCAACATTAAAAGCCCCCAACTCTATTCTTCACTGTGCCTTTTATCTGAGAGTCCCCACCCCTTGGTGACTCAATATCCTAGTCATAATTCAATCATGTCCAGGTACAGATCAGATTACAAGCATAATCCAGTATTTCTTTTTGGAATTCATCAATTATACCAAACTGCTACAGTCTGAATGTTTAGTTAAACCTAAAAAGACTCCCTAGTGAACTCTACAGTAAAACCTACCTGGCTTACTTTGTATCAGACTTAGAAGACTAAAATAACGAACATGAAAACACTACCTAGATGTAAGGGGTATCATTATTAAAAATATAATGACCCTTGGGGTAAACAGGTTGATTCTTATCACTAAAATGAATGGGGATCTCCTTCTCATACACACACACACACACACACACACAGGAGGGCCATTACTCCACATCCCTTATTGCTACCAAAACCACATGGGGCAGGGGCCAGGGCTGGATGTAGACACCTCCCCTACCCATACTGTCCTATGTGTGGTTGGAAAAGTTTTTTTTTTTCGGAATAAAAAAAGATTCTACTAACAACAACAAAACAATAAATGAAATGGTAGCAGTCACCATAGTCTAGCTAGAAACACTCTTTTTTGGCTGGAAAATAACTTTTGAGAGACTAGATGATAAAGCCTTAAGAACGGGCATCGAAGCCCAGAAGTGAGCTCTAACCCCCTGACCCATAAAATCTGCCCATCATAGCAACTCAGCTAACTCTAGCTATATTAGTAGCAGTAAGCACCTGAGACTAAGATTGGCCAGCATGTGGCACTGGGAAGGAAGCTGTGTTTGAGAGAAAAGCAAAAGGGTTACCACCCTCTTACCTGGCTTTCCTCTGATCACAGATGTGGAAGCCCCATTTATCCAGGACTTACCAGAGGCTCTTCAGCCTACCTTGGAGGCTGCTCTTTGTGACAAGAATGTCAATGTGCGGATGGCAGCAGCAGTATGCCAATATGCCATACA
Organism: Dasypus novemcinctus; assembly: GCF_030445035.2. Taxonomy (NCBI): domain Eukaryota; kingdom Metazoa; phylum Chordata; class Mammalia; order Cingulata; family Dasypodidae; genus Dasypus; species Dasypus novemcinctus. The sequence goes on from NC_080675.1 coordinate 35,344,816, forward strand.
GGCACATAATCCCATTGCCCGGGACATCATGAAAATTGCCCTTTTGAAGGGTAAGTAGTTCCCTATTACTTCTGACCTGGGAATCTGAGGTAGAGAGAATATCTCACCATCAGCATTTCCCAGTCCTTTTTTCACTATCTTGTTCTGTGATGTCGGCTATGTTGTTACAGGTCTGGGTTTACAAATGTTAGAACACTGTGAGATTAGTTCTTCCTAATTGCTTTTATAAAAACAGCTGCACTGCAATCAAGTGGTACCTAGAATATGACCTCAAGGATTAAATAGCTAAGCTTTTCATAGATGCATTTCATTAGAAACTATGCCCCCTTTCACACACCCTGATTTTCTTTTTTAATTGAAAAGATGAAACAATACTAAAAAAAAAAAAAAACAAACTTTCTGCAAATTAAAAAATTCAGGTGGTGACCTTAATACATAATGCTTCCACTTTTGCACACTAACTTCCAAGCACTGTTCATATGAATTGTTGGAATCAAAGTCAAACAGGCTCTGTTATGTGATGGGCCCAAGATATCTAACTGATCTATCTGAGAGAGGTGACCCTTCTTTGCCTTGAAGTGGGAAAGGTGAACAACTAGCTGACAGGTTTAGCCTTCTGCATAAGACTAATTCACCTGCCCTAAGAAAGCCTCCAATCCAGCCTTCCTAGGCTCCAAGAGAGGAATAATTACATCTCCCAGAGAGCCCAGAAGTGCCTTAATGCAGTTAACTAACTAAGAAGTGCCTATAGGATTGGATTTCTAGATTGAGGGGGGCATAGATACCACATGATCTGGGGGAAACTTGATCACCATTCTGGACTCCTCTTTTCACCCCACCCGTGGCAGGTAATAGTGTGGACAGCTGGGCTGCAGCTCAGTGTTTGGCTCTGGAAGGTGATGCTACTTACCCTGTGATTAAGAGGATCCTCAATCAGCTGTTTAGTAAGAAGAGCAAGGACACTGAGGACCAGTCTTGTATCCTCCTGAGCCATCTCAGCAAGCAGACAGTATGTGTCTTCTTGGTCAGAGAAAGAAACCAAGGTTTGGGGAACAATTGAGTTTTTGTGGTCAAGAATCCAAAGTTCAGGTGGTCAGAGAGTTAGGATGATCTCAAGCACAGGTAGAAAGTGGAGTAAGTATGGATGAACCTGGGCATAGAGGTGAATACAGGGAGCAATGACAACAGCTAGCTGAAAGGTGAGAAGAGTAGGCTGAGATAGATGGTTTCTAACTGTGTATGCAAGAAGAGTGACATATGGATTTGCTTCTGTGCATTGAAAACTGCACAAACATACAATTGTGTTTACTTTGAATAGAAATGTGAAACAAAGATTGAGGCTTATACAAATCATTTTAGGGGTAAAGACAATTGAAGTCAAAAAGAGAAAGGCCCGGAGTTTTCAGTTGATTATTAAATCTGTATTTTGTTCCCTGAGGATGATCCCAGCATCAACTGGCTGAGAAAAAAGAATGTCCCATATCTTGTAAGCCCTCTCCTTTGATGGTGATAGGCAACTCATGTACTTGGATGTTAGATGTCATTTTATGATGTAACCACTTCAAGGTTCCAGTATCTTTAAAAGTGACTGTGAATATCCATACGAATCTTCTGTGTCCTCAGACCCTGATATACACCATGCTTGCTGTGGAGCTGAATAGCCAGCAGTGGAAGGACCGGATTGTGGCTTGCCGGGCTCTCTCCCAGATCAGTGGAAACGTCAGTTTGGTAAACCTTTTCTTTCTGTGCTTCCGGGATGGAAAGCCTAAGCAAGGCTGGGCTACGGAGTCTTTCCACTTTTTGCCATCTCAACGTAGTATCCGATTTTTATAAAAAAAGATCTCTGTCCCCACACTGTTGCCTCATAATCCTAATCCAGAATTGTCTTCAAATGCTGTTGTATCTTTCTGTGACTTAGGCCAGTGGTTTTCAGTGCGGTGGCAGCCCACAAACTGTAACCAACACACAGTGAAATAGGTGCAAAATTGAGAGGAAGCGTTTAGAAGCTTTTATAGTAATTTGACATTGCCTCAACATCAATTTATTTTATAAAAGTATCAGTCAATGACATATCCCCCTCCCCCCAAAAAACTGGTCCTTCATCACAGATAATTTGAGAAACATAGACTTAAACTACCCAACAACCTAACTAAATTAGAGTCCATACTGGCTCTCCCCGAGTATTCAGGATACACATAAAGAAGACACAATTAACACACATGAATGACATGAATGATTCATGAACAAGCAATCAATGTAATGCATTCACAGAATTTTTCAGAGAGCAAAGGAGAAACTGGTGTGGGCTGAACCTATCTGTTAAAGTTTTGGACAGCTGAACAAGACTGGGATAGAACTGGAGAGGGAATTACAGGCAAATGAGTCTCCTTTTTTGCCATTATTTTCACACCATCTTCAGCTATCCAGATGAGATCATGCTCTCCTTCCTGTGAACCACTGTGTCTTCCTTATAACATTGGGTACTTCCAGATGGGCCCAAAAAACTGCCATACCCATGACAACTGAATATTTTTACTTTTTTGATTTGGGACACACAAAATCTGGCCATTCAATGTAATTACCTGAAGACATTTTAGATGGGTTAATTCTGTCTCAGGAACTATAGTACCCTGCCACTAAAATCCTGGACCTGCAGCATAGGCATTACCTGGGAAACTTATTAGAAATCAATCTCACCTTAGGACAACTCAGTTAGAATCTGCATTTTAACAATCTCATTTAAAAATGTCATTTGCCCATCTACCTGCTCAACACGTCACTAAGGACTGCCAATTGAAAGTAAAAAGACAAGCAGAGCTAGCATTGGAGAGGGTATAAAGTTGATGAGGACATCCAGTCACACTGCTGGAATTAAGAAAAGCAGTATGTCTCTCATTCAGTAAGCAAGCACTTTCTGACCATATTTCCTACATACTAGGCACAATGCCAGCACTGGGGATGCAAAGAAGAGTAACATGTCTTCTTCTGTCTTCGTGCATCTCATGGTAAATGTTATAATTAGCTAAAACAGAAGCAGCTGTAAGGTACATGGGGATTTCCTATGCTTATGGAGGGTAAAGCAGACTTCACTGTGGAGATGCTAGTTGAGCTAAACTAAAGGAAGAGGAGGAAAACATCAGGTACCAGGTAGGGGTGGAGAAGGGAGGTGTTTCAGACAGAGAGAATAGCTTTGGGTACAGTCATAGAATTATCAATTACGATTAACTGTAGTACTTTTTTCCTTCCCCCTGAGAAAAGTAGACTTGAATACCCTATGTATTGGGTGACCAACTGTCCTGGTTTGCCTGGGATTGAAGGGGTTTCCCAGGACTCAGGACTTTCAGTGCTAAAACTGTAAATTCCAGGCAAACTGGGATGCATTGGTCACCCTATTGCTTTATCACCTTAAGTTTTTAAGTCTCTCAGTTATAGATTACATTGATCCCAACATGGTATAATAGTTTAAGCATGAGCTTTGGAAACAGATGTGGGTTTGAGTCCTGGCTTCAGCACTCACCAGGTTAACCTTGGGCAAGTTAATGAAGCCTCCATTTTGTCATCTGTAAATGGTAATAACATTTGCCTTGATGGTTGTTTAGGAGGATTCAATATCACAGGTGAAAACACTCATCACAATACCAGGTAAAAAAATTAATGGTCAATAATATTAATAATAACCATTATAATATTATTATGTGATTAATAACAATTACAACTACCTATAGGATATAAAACATAAGTTGATCGAGCTGATGTGGAATGACTGGAATAAGGAAGTGAGACAAGCAGCTACCCAAGCTCTGGGGCAAATAAGCCTTGGTAAAGAGTTGCATGACAAGATCAGGTAAGACCCAGACAACATGAGGAGAGAAAGTTTTCCATTCTTAGAAGTGTTCAGGGGATCTGGGATCCAGCCAGCCAGCTCTGTACTAGATCCCGTTGCAAGATCCTGTTGTTTTTAAAAAGCCTAACAGTGTGGTAGGGAAACAGGTACTGAGTACCCACTAGGTGTCAGGTATTCTTCTGGGTACTTTAGAGAGTTCAAGAGTATGACATGATTCTGATTACACAGGCACGATAAACAAATACCTAAAATACAGATATCTAAAATGCCAAATCATATAAAAAACTAGAACAAATGGCATAGATCATAATTGCTATAGCAGAAAAATGGAAAGTTCAGTGGCCTAGAGGAGTAAAGTCAGGTTTTATGGAGGAAGGATAAGACTGCAGAGACAGAGAGTAGAAGGGAAGGCATTCCAGGTTAGGAGTCAAAGCAGAGAAGTATGGCACATGTGAGGGGACAGGGAAGAGAATCTATGGCAAAGGGTGCATGTTGAAACTTTCCTTTATTCATTCACACAAGATAACTAGTTGAGTGCCTAGCATATGTGAGATAATAGGGATTCAGGTACATGAGACAGTTGAGGCCTCTACCAGTGAAGCTTAACCTAACAGGTAAAAGGCTGACTAGTAAGGGGTGGGGCTGGAAAATGGAGTGCCTGAAAAGCTTTGAATTCATCCTGAGGGGAGAGGGGGAAGTGGTCACTGAAGGTTTAAGGAGGGAAAATGTAAAAAGCACCTTGTGCCTTACAGAGTCAAGCTGGGTCAAGGCAATTCCCAGGAGCGTGTGGAAGCTCTCTCCCTGATTGCAGGGCTGAAGCTCATGACTGCCAAGCTTCTCCCAGGTTTCCTGAATTGCTTCTCTGATGACTTTGCATCAGTACGGCGGGCAGCTTGTTTGGCAGCCGGTGCCCTGAAAATCCGTGACAAGATGGTGAGTCCACGAAACATATTCCCATTTCACCTGATGGACCTGAAAAGTCCATTACCTTGAGCTTTTTTGTTTTGCCAAATACACTTGCCATTCTGTAGTGACACAGAATGAGAGATCAGAACTAGGAAGGTGAAAGTAAATAAGGCCACATCAAAGAGTTAGGATGACACTTAACACCAACCAGCCCAAACTTCCCTCTAGGGCACATCTAGGTTTACCCAATCTTGTTCTCCCCTCGGTTCAGTTAACTTGGCCTCTCATGAGTTAATCACTTCAGTGCAAATGGGCTTTCAGATCAATTCCAGTGAATGGAGTTATAACATAATCCCTACTTACTAAGGAAAAACTTGATTAAGGTGTCCAAAAAGGCCTCTATGGTCATAGAAGTGGGCTGAGAAAATCAATCTACAGAGACCAGATAATTCATCTCTTATACTATCTATTAATATATAGGCTGGTATTTAAGGTCCAGTTCATGTGTCACAAGAACTGATGGAAGGTCATATATCAGTCATAGCACATTTTACAGATAAGTGAGGTTCTTGACTCTGGTTCACTCTTGTTCTGGTCCTCCTCACTTAACATTACTTTTTATCCATCCCAGGTACGCGAATGCCTCCTGGATCTGATGCAGAGAGATCCTTACTGGAAAATCAAGGCTTTTGCCATTCGAGGTATCGTAGAAACAGTGGCCTCAGCTCCTCAACCTCAAATACTTGCCCATATGCTAGTATAGATGATCCTCAGAAACTCTAAAACAGGGATTCTTAACAAGGGGACTGTGAGCTTGAACTGAAATTCAAAAAACATTATTCCTGTGGCAACATGTTGGTGTGGGTGTGATATATTTATTAAATAATACACAGTATAGTGTGGACTTAGTAAGGGATCTGTGGTTTTCACCTGACTGGCAGAGATCTGTAGAACAAAAAAGGTTAAGAACCCCTCTCTAGAAGTAGGGGAAGGGATGATCGTAGCTTCTCAGAAGTGTTTTGCCTGAGAAGAGAAAGATTATTTCCTTTTTCTTTTTAATTGTTAGTTAAGCACCCTGAGTCTAGGTCTATGTCAAAATGTTAAGAAAAAAGGCTGACAAAATAGTCCCTGCCAACAGAATTAAGAGATAAATTCGAAGTAGATTTCCACTGTTGGGGATGCATCTTGCTTTCCCTAGAGGTTTCAATCATAGGACTCTATAAAAGACCAGATTCAAGACTGCTAGGCCTAAAATCAATTTAGTTTTAATTGGTTTAAAACTAAACCAATTTAATTTTAAACCAATTTTTCTTCTAATTTTTCCAAAGAATCCCTGGCATTGCTTCTCTCTCTGACAGTCTTTGGCAGGTCCTTAGGTAAACCTGTTAAGTAATTGTGCCTCCCTTACCCATCACCCTGTCTTGACTAGGCTGGTCTTCCATGTTATCTGTTTCATACCTCAACTCTGGAGAGATAGGTAGTTTATGCTCATGTGCAACTGGGCAAAGGTGGAATGGAACCCCCCCTCTTTGGTATCCTTTGGAGACAATGTCCCACTCCAACCTATCCCTAAAATTCTAATGGTGACTAATCACCATTCAAAGGAAGATATTGTTTGCAAGACCCAATTTAGCAGGTGGTTTTCTACATCATTTAGTAATAAAGCCATTTGTGGATGACAGATACAGCCACCTCAGTCTTAAGTGACAGGAAAATGCTACCCTTTAATTTTTGCAGCTTTGGGACAGATTGGCCAAGTAAGTCCCCAGCTGACAGATCTCCTGCTCTGGGCTATCCACTATGAAGAATCACCAGGTGTACGACTGGAAGCTTGTCGCAGCATCCTAGCCCTCAAGCTTCAAGGGGACCAGGTCAGGGACACCTTCCTAGATGTGCTGCTCCTGGAGAACCACGATGCTGTTCTAAAGTAAGCAGTAAAGCTCCAGTTCCTGCCATGACCTCTTTTACTGCTAGCTGTCCCAGCCTTGTTCACAGAATATGTCCCTACCCTTCCAGTTTGCCTGATGACAGTAAAAGCATAGGGTCTTCCATATCATTCACCTATTTACATACCCAAGTGGTAACATAAAAACTGGCCCAAATAAGAATGTCCAGCTCATATAGTTTATTCACCTTTCCATTACCCCTGCTGATCCTAAGTTCACCATTTATTCACCATTTATCAAGTGCCAACTGTCACAAGCTATAGAGTTTTTAAAAAGGGTTTGAATCCCAGTCTGTCAAACACTAACTATGTGAGCCTGGGCAAGTCACTTACACTCACTGAGTTCATTTCTTCATGTATCAAATACAGATGACAGTCACCTTTATAGGGTATGGTGATGATTAATAATAGTGTTTTAGTTGGCTAAAGGCTGGTGGGAGCAATGTACCCGAAATATGTTGCCCTTTATAATGGGAATCTTACAATTCTGAGGCCATGAAAGTATCCAAATCAAGGCATTATCAAAAGATGCTGTCTTACTAAATTGTAGCTGAGGATGATCAGGCACATGGCAGGGTTTGGCCATGTGTGGCTCTGCCAGTCTCTGCCTTCTCCTCCAGGCTTACTTTCTCCCCAAGCTCAGCTGTCAATAATCAGGCATATGGTATATCTCTTTCAGCCTCTTGGGGACTTTTTTTTTTTTTGCTCTGTGCTCTGCTGATTCCTGCCTCCAGAACCTCTCTCTCAGCCTCTCAGGGTTTCTGTCTCTGTAGTTTTTTTCCTGTGTCTGAGGCTTTTCTTCCTCCATTTAGAAAGGACTATAGTAAAAAGATTAAACCCACCCTGGGTCATGCCTTACTGAAATGATCTAATCAAAAAGAAGGTCCCTTAACCGATTCTAGTCAAAAGGTCCCAATTACAATAAGTTTACATGCACAGGAGCAGTTAGCTTTAAGGATATGTATCTTCTGAGGTCCACCCACTCTCTAAACTGCCACAAGTAGTTTAATAGCTGTCATATAGGTGTTCAATAAATTATAACTATGAGTACTTCCAAATGTGTCATGTCAAAAACCGCACAATATTCCTATAAGCTAAGCATCATACTATTTTTGCAGATGAAGCTCAGTAAAACTGCACTTAGGACTGAAACTTAGGATTCTCACCTGATTCCAAGACCTGTATTTCTCACCCCCAGGATTTTAAGGACATGGAAGAACAATCTAAAAAGCCCGACTTGTCTTCTAGGGAAATTTACCAGGCAATGAAGATACTCAACTTGGAAAATGAAGGAAACCAAGAAATGCTTCAGGAGATCAAGAACAGGGTAAATAATGACAAGCTGTGCATTAAATAGAAAATTCAGGGTTCTCAAGGGTTCCTCAGTCCCTTTTATCCCCTAAGCACATGCATACCCTCTTTCCTAGACTTCCAAGAACCCAACACAGATAACCTTTCATTTAAAGATATAAAACATCTGTGCAAGATTGGGTTATAGAATCCTATTAGTCCTATCAAGTAGCCCTCAAAATCAGGGCTTTTTGTTATTGTTTTTTCTGAATAGTTTCCCTTCTTCCCCATTTTCTCTCCACTATCACCTAAACCAAAGTTCTTTATTTTTACAGGTAGGTACAGAGAAAGAATAAAGGATTTGAGTTGGCTCCCTAGATTTTCTTTTTTCCTTCTTAATGTTCCTTAATTTGTAATCTGGGCTCTTTTACCAAAGGGACTCTCAAACTGAAAGGATTGTTCTAATTTCTCAAAGCTGTTATTTTTTTTTTAATTACCAGGGTCAGGGATTGAAACTGGGTCCTCATATGTGGGAAGCCAGCACTCAACCACTGAGCCACATCAGCTCCCCTGAGTTGGTTTTTTCATTCTTTTGCTTGTTGTTTGTCTTCGTTTTAAGGAGCCACCAGAACCAAACCCAGGACCTCTCATGTGGGAAGCAGGCGCTTACCTGCTTGAGCCACATCCACCCCCCTCTCAAAGCTGTTACATGAAATAAAGGAAGAGGGAAAAGGACTTTGAAAAGTTAAAACAACTTTGATCATGGATGGACTTCTTATTTCACATAATTCACAAAACCAATTTCACACCAAGCAAGCATTTCTTAGCAGATTCCTTGTATCATGCCCAAAAAGCTAAAGTAAAATTTTCATTAATGGGCATAAAAAATGTCCAAACAGTATCACAAGAGAACATTCTTAGGGATTTATGCACCACCTAATACTAATAAGCATGATGCAATCGGCTACTTTATAAACATTTTATTTGCAGCCTACTGCAGTTTTGTTTTAATCATCATTTGTTCTGATATAGATTTTTACACTAAGTCAAAAGGACTTGCTGACGCAGAAAATACTCAGAATTGAGGCGGTCATAGAAAAACTGAAGGAGGAAGCCAAACGTGTTTATTTGCAACCCAAAGAGGGACAGAAACCACTGGAACTCTGTACTCTTCTTCAAGAAACTTTTCAGGGTAGGTTTCCTAGGGGTGAGACTTTGATTCCTTGCTTCCGTTAACAAGCCATTTTAGTATCTGGATGTTTTATGACTTAGTACCAAGCCCTGTAGGAGAGGCTACTTTTTCTTGGCTACCATTCGCTCAGTTCTTCTGTTATTTTTTTTCTTGACCCTCAGGTTTTTACTTTTGCTATTTTGTCCCTGGGGAAAAAAATTAGGTAGCTCTATTTGAACTGATTTGAAAGTTAGCTCAAAAAAAGGATCTTAATGAATGGGACCTCACATATATATTTTTAATGTAATATTATTACAAAGTCAATAAAAAATAAAAAAATTAAAAAAAAAAAAGGATCTTAGGAAAACATGAATCTTTCTTCAAAATAAACAAAAAAACTACTCTATGTACGTTTGATTGAGCACCCAAAAAAGCTTTGAAAGCTTAACCTTTAACTCTGGAACAGTGGGATTGGAAGGAGTGCTATTATTTTTACTTTATGTACATCTAAGCTTTTGTAACTTTTTAAAAAAGACTTTAAAGTTTTGGTAATGGATAGTGGAGATGGTAGCACAACATAATGAATGTTGTGCTACTGCTGAATTGTACACTTAAAAATGGTTAAAATGGAAAATTTCATGTTATGTATATATTACCACAATAAAAAAAAGAGAGACTTTATAAAGTTCTCAGCCTTATGTGACTAACCTATCAGTTACAGAGATAAATAGAACCATAGTGTCCGGGATGCAACCTGAATGAGGCGGGTGCAAAAATCAAGCTGTACCAAAATATACTTACAAAATCTATGTCCCCAGGTGTAGCAGCAGCCTCAGGTCATTCAGCCAGCTGCCTGCCAGCTACCACCCCAAACCTAGGTCTTCTGGTTCCAAGTCCAGTGCTCTTTCTGGAACAACAGGCTCTTTTCCACCAACCATGAGAATATTCACTTGTCAGATTTGGGGAAGTTTCTTCCAACTGCCAGAAAAAAATGAGAGTGGAAAGTGACTTGAACATCAGCCTTCCCTCATGGCCAATTTGCTACAAGTTGGTTGTCTGAGGCCTATATCAGCAAAATTAGGTGACATGCTGCCCCTTTAGAGGCAGTGCTAGCCACTGATGCAAGAACTGAGCAAAATAATATATTCATGAAGCTGATCTTGCTAGTGAACAATAACTTTTCTAATAGGATAGTGCTGTTGGGGTACAAGTAGCATGATTAAACTCTACCTCCTAAGTTATGGAATTAGCCCCAATCAGATGAATTTCTCTTCTTTAAAAAGCTGTTTAACATCCTGCACCACCACCCCAATTTGCTTTCCACTTCAGCCGTAAGAGATTTTCCCTACATTCCTCACCCCGCCCCCCCACCTCACATTCCTTCAAACCATCCCACATAATAATCTAGCCTTAGAAAAGGGAAACATTCTTTGGCACTTTAATAGCTTTTCTAACATTCATACAAACTCACGGCAACAAACAGGATACTGACCCCAACCCTCCCCACAAACTGATGAAAGAGAACTCAAATGAAGGTTGCAAATTCCAAATAAAAATTTCTAACATCTCAAGCAGAATGACATATATCAAATGCTACACAGTACACAGAAGCTTGATGATGAAGTTGGTGCTCCGAAATGATCAGCAATCAAGATAACTTCCACAGATATAGCTCCCTTTTTTCACCTTCAAATTTGTGCTTTTACTTTTGTACTTAGATGAAGTGGTTATTCCTAGAAGACCATCTGAGGTTTGTGACATTGAAGCAGTCATACAGGTAAATATGCTCATCACAGTTCACTGAAGGTTATCAAGGTAAGAATACGAGTTTGTTGTTGTTTTTTCAAAGAAAGGGGTAAAACTACTACTTGTCTTGTTTGCAGCAATCAACAAGAAACTAGTTTAGGGTCAGGGGTATCTTGGTAAGCAGCAGCCCCTTATCATATAACATGGTTGCCAAAGAAAGCTGGTCCTCCACACTGTCACAGGGCAGATCGCCCACTCTCACAAACTCTGGGTAGGAGCGGAGCAAGAGTTCCATGGCATCAGCCTGCTGGGGATATACTTCCAAGCACTTGGGCTCTTCCAGATGATAAACACGAGAGTTTTCCACTGTGTAATAGAGGAACAAACGGCCTCCCTCACCCACCAGACGAGCTATCCCATCCTGAAGCATGTGCACTTCTGTTTCTGTAGTCACCTGGGCCCCCACATTGACAGGTTCTCCGGCCTCCCAGCGAATGGGAAGCCCATGAACACTCAGTGCCCTCTCCCTATCAGTCAACACAGGGGGCAGAGAATCGTGGATGAAATCCTTGGCTCGCTGATCTGCCACGGCATCCACAGGGGCAAAGTATCCCAGGCGGGCAACCAAGACCCTCACCTTCTCCATGAAAGCAGTTCTTCGTGGATCCTTCGAATCGGAATGCTGGGCTCCCATATAATCCATGAAGTCTCGAGGTAGACCCCTACGAAACTCCACATTTTCCTCCATTGCGGCCTGCACGGCCAGAGGCAGTACAGCCTCCAGGAAGTCGCCCCATGTATTGCGCTGGTATGTGGACACGGTGAGGTGCAGCGAGTGCACCCCATCTTGGCATTCGGCTTGGTGAATGAAGCCCCGAGGAAAATAGAGCAGATCACCAGGTTCCAGCACAGTCTGCAGCACTGGCTCACCAAGATCCTCCTGGCTGAAGTTGGGGCTGGATGTCAGGGCCAGTTCCTCAGTCGGGACCCGAGGTCGGTAGACACGCCAGAGTTTCCTGCCTTCCAGCTGCAGCACGAAGGCCTCTATGTCGTCGTAGTGGGGGGCAAAGCCCTGAGAGTTGGGAGGCGTGAGATAAATGTTGGAGCCGGCCATACTTCCAAACTGCTCCTGGAGTACGGCCAAAAAATGCCACACGGTGGTTGAGAAAGCCTGCGGACAGAGCAGGCGCAGGGAGCAGCCGGCCTGGTACAGGGACCACGCGGCGGCAGGCAGGGCACGGCCCGGCGGGTTCAAGGTCTCGCGACGCCCGTTGATGTAGCGCGCGGCGTCCAGGTGCTGCCCGAACTGCACCTCCTCGTTGCGCAGCACCGAGTCCAGGTCGGCCGTGGAGAAGAGGCCCTGGTAGTAGGTGTGGTCCTGCCGCCGCACCAGTACCGCCTCCCGCTCCCATAGGCGCCTGTAGAAATGGTCCGGAGGCATGGGCGAGACCAGCCACTCGAAGAGGCGCGCCGCCCGTCGCCTGCTGCTGGAGACGCGGTTCAGCTCCGCCAGGACGCGCTGCAGCGGGGAGCCCCAGGGCAGCTCTCCGCCTGTGCTATCCACCTGCGGGCCCGACAGCGTCGCAGGTGCCACGGACGGTGGGGCGGCCGCCAAGTGCGGGGCAGTGCACAGCAGGGTCGAAGTCTCCACCGCACGCGCGGGCGCAGCAGGCGCCTCCGCCAGCGGGGTCTGCAAGGAGCGGCCCGCCGGCGGGGCCTCCAGCAGCTCTGCAGGTGCTAGGTGGCCATACGGCTCTCGCCGAACCGCCTCCGGGATGGCCGTCGTCGCGGCCGCCACCCCACCAGGCAGCGGGTCACCTGGCTCGTCGACGGTCGACTCCCCTCGCGAGTCCTCGCTCGGCGGCTTCTCGGCCCTCAGCGCCGCCACGCGGGATGCAACACTTCTCCTCAGCTGCCTTCGGATTTTCCTGGGTCTCACGGTCAGGGACAGGACCGACCCGCTATGTGGCTGGGGCTGGCGCCGGCGCCTCACGCGTCCTCGCCTTACCAGTTGTACAGTAGTCCGGGGCCCATCCATGGTGGCGGCTTCGGCGCGAACCAAGCCCCAGAGAGCAAAACGCGCGCTCCCGCAGGCCGCGGCTGCAGTGTACTCTGGGAAGGGGGCGCGGCCTCCTGCCTAGTCTGGCTTGGCAACGCCCACCTACTTCCACTCAGCGCCTCCCGCTTGCCGTAGCAGCTGGTTACTTGGTTGGAATGCGAAGCTTCACGCAGGCGTGGAAGAATGTCTGCCACGTTAACAAGGATTCATATTCAGAGGGTAATTTAAAAATCAAAATGTTCGTGATTCCAGGAGAAAGAAAGTAAGGTACTTAACTCTTCCTTCCTCCGAGACTCTGAATGTTACAGTGTTCCCCAGGACACCCTCGTTTTTTCGACTGCATGATCACCTGCAGCATCACGTGGGAAAGCGCACAATTCTTGTTTTCAAGGAATGTCCTCCGGGAAAACTCGAGATTCTACTCAAACTCTGGGTCTGCCCCGGTCTTCTTTACTCTTAAGATAACTTCATTGATCGAAGACCTATCTAAGTTTCTCCTCCTCAAGCCCCTCCCTTATTTCTGCATTAACAAATTCTCAGTCTTCACCCTCTCTCCGAAAAAGAAGTTGTGACTTTCTCTGCTTACATTGTTCTCTGCCTTTCCCACCACCTCTGGGATTTTATTTCATTAGCTACAACTTCTCTCTCTGAATTTTTTTTAACAAATCAATTATACTGATACATATTAATAAAGCCTACAATTAATCCAAAGTGTACAATCAATGGTATTTGGTATAATCACATATTTGTGTGTTCATCACCTCAGTCATCATTAAAGCATTTTCGTTATTTCAGTAATAAAAAATAAACAAAAAACAGACTAATGAAAATTCTTCACCCCTGGATCTCTCTGCTTCCCCTGATGGGCATAGTTGCTGTTTCTGGCTATTCTTGCACACTTTTTTGTTTATTAAGCAGTTTTATTGAGATATATTCACACACCATACTATCTATCCAAAGTGCATTATCAATGGCTTTTAGTATAATTACAATGTTCTGTACTCATCACCACAAAAAATTTTAGAACAATTTCATTACTCCAAAAAGAAAAACTCCACACCCCGTAGCAGTCCTTCCCCAGCCCTACATAACCACTAATCTGACTTCATCTTTATATATTGATTTATATATATTTATATAAATGGAATCATACAATATATAGCACTGGTTTATTTCACTTAGCGTAATGTTTTTTTGTCTATTAACTTCTTGCGGTGTTAACATACATTTGTTCAATTTCAAAGACAGTCTTATATATACAATTTTACCCGTACTCATATCTCATGTGCGGTTTTACTATCCTATACAGTTTTATGTTTCATTTTTTATCTTTCCTTTTAGTAATATATGTGACCTTAGACATTTCCTTTAAATCTCTTTCAAAACCACATGATAGCACTGCTACTTACAAACATTATATTGGGCTTTCACTTTTTCTATTCATTTCCAAACATCAACACACATTCTTTTTACCAATCCTGCACAAGTTAACCCTCAGCTTTCCATTCTCTAACCTCGTTCTATTTTCTAGTGATCCATATTCAAATTACTAACTCCATGAGATTACTAAATATATTTAGTTCATAGTAGCACAATCATACAGTATTTCTCCTTTTGTTTCTGGCTTGCTTCACTCAGCAGTATCCTCCAGGTTCATCCATGTTGTCATATACTTTATGACTTCATTTCTTCTTAGAGCTGCATAATATTCCGTCTTGTGAATACAGCAAAATTTGGTTATCCATTCATCTACTGATTGACACCTGGGTTGTTTCCAACTTTTGGCAATCATGACCAAAGCCACTATGAACGTCGGTGTGCAGATGTATGATCGTGTTGCTACTCTCAGTTCTTCTGGGTATGTACTTAGTAGTGGTACTGCTGGGTCACATGGCAAATCCATATTGAACTTCCTTAGGAACTACCTAAGAGTCTTCCATGGTGGCAGTACCATTCTACATTCCCACCAACAATGAATAAGTATTCCTATCTCTCCACATTCCCTCCAACACTTGTAGTTCTCTGTCTTTTTAATAGTGGCCATTCTGGTAAGTGTGAAATGATTTCTTGTAGTTTTGATTTGCACTTCCCTAATCCCTAGAGATGTTTGGCCATTTTTTCATGTCTTTTTTCACCATTCGTATTTTATATTTGGACAAATGTCTATTCAAATATTTTACCCATTTTTTAATCAGGTCATTTGTGTTTTTATTGTTGAGTTGTAGCATCTCCCTCTATATCATGATTATTAAACCTTTATCAGATATGTGATTTCCAAATATTTTCTCCAATTGATTTGGCTATCTTTTCACCCTTTTGACAAAGTCCTTTTAAGTGCAAAAGTGTTTACATCTGAGGATGTCCCATTTATCTATTTTTTCTTTCACTGCACATGCTTTGGGCGTAAGGTTCAATAAACCACAACCTACCACAAGTTCTTTAAGATGTTTCCCAACATTTTCTTCCACTAGTTATATGGTACTGGCTTTTACATTTAGGACTGTGACCCATTTTGAGTTGATTCCTGTGTAAGGAGTGAGATAGGAGTCCTCTTTCATTCTTGTGGTTATAGATGTCAAATTCTCCCAGCACCATTTGTCATAGAGACTGTTTTGTCCCATTATCATGGCTTGGGTAGATTTGTCAAAAACCAGTTGGCCATAGAGATGAGGATTTATTTCCAGACTTTCAATTCTATTCCACTGATTGATGCATCTATCTTTATGCCAGTACCATGCTGTTTTTTTGTTTGTTTTGTTTAGTTAGACCAGTAAAAAGAATTTATTTGCGAAGTGAGGTAAAGAACAGTGCTTGCTGAGAAATGGGAAAGGAAGATGGAAATACACACCAGGATTTGGTGTGGACCCCTCTGGGTGGTGAGAGCCTCCATGCTGTTTTGACCACTGTAGCTTTGTAATGTGTTTCAAAGTTGGGCAGTGAATTTCTCCCATGTCACTCTTCTTTTTTAGAATGCTTTTGGCTATTCTGGTGCACTTTCCCTTCCAAATGAATTTGGTAATTCTCTTCCTATTTCTGGAAAGAAGATTGGAATTTTGACTGGTATTGCACTGAATGTATAAATCAGTTTGGGTAGAATTGACATCTTAACGATATTTAGTCTTCTAATCCATGAACATGGAATGTCTTTCCATTTGTTTTGGTCTTTTTAAAATATCTTTTAGCATTGTTTTGTAGTTTTCTGATATAAGTCCTGTACTTCTTTGGTTAAATTGATTCCTAGGTATTTAAGTCTTTTTGTTTCTATTGTAAATGGAATTTCCCCCCCGATTTCTTCCTCATTGTTCAATACTAGTTGTATTAGTCAGGCAAAGGGATGCTGAGGCAAAATACCAGAAATTGGTTGGTTTTTATAAAGGGTATTTATTTGGGGTAGAAATAGTTACCAGGCCATAAAGCATAAGTTACTTCCCTCACCAAAGTCTGTTGCCACATGTTGGAGCAAGATGGCTGCTGACATCTGCAAGGTTTCAGCTTCCTGGGTTCCTCCCTTCCCAGGGCTCATTTCTCTCTGGGCTCAGCTGCTCTGCTTTCTCCACAAGGCCAGCTGTAGACTATCAGGCAAACGTCTTGTCTCTCTTCCTGGAACCTCTTCTGTGTCTAATCAACCCTTCTCTCTGCTCCTCTGTGTCCTTACTTTCCAGGCTCTAGCATCCAAAACTCCAAACTCCCTTCTCTGCAGTTTGGTTTCTACTGAAACCAATCAAAGCCTCAATCTTTATTTAATCAAGGAAAAGGGAAACCTCTGAATACAATATAATCTAATATACCCTGAGGGGCCGACCAGTTTGCAAACATAATCCAAAATCTATTTTTGGAATAAACAATATTAAACTGCCATACTAGTGTACAGAAATATTACTGATTTTTTGGTGTTGATCTTGTATCTTGCCACTTTGCTGAAATTGTTTATTAGTTCAAGTAGCTTTGTTGTAGATATTGTGGAATTTTCTAAATATAGGATCATGTCATCTGCAAATAGTGACAGTTTTACTTTTGTTTTCCTATTTCATGTCTTTTGTTTTCTTATCTAATTGCTCTAGCTAGAACGTCTAGCACAATGTTTTGCATTTTTTTAAAGATTTTAAAATTTATTTATTTTTATTTATTTCTGTCCACTTCCCCCCCCTCCCCCACATTGTCTGCTCTCTGTGTCTATTTGCTGTGTCTTGTTTCTTTGTCCGCTTCTGTTGTCGTCAGCGGCATGGGAAGTGTGGGCGGTGCCATGCCTGGGCAGGCTGCACTTTCTTTTGTGCTGGGCGGCTCTCCTCACGGGCACACTCCTTGCGCTTGGGGCTCCCCTACGCGGGGGACACCCCTGCGTGGCAGGGCACTCCTTGCGCACATCAGCGCTGCGCATGGGCCAGCTCCACACGGGTCAAGGAGGCCCGGGGTTTGAACCGCGGACCTCCCATGTGGTAAATGGACGCCCTAACCACTGGGCCAAGTCCGTTTCCCTTATGATCCTTTTTATTTCTGTGGGGTCAGTCATAATTTTGCCCCTTTCATTTTTAATTGTATTTATTTGCAGCATCTTTCTTTTTTTCTTTGTTATCCAGCAAGGGGTTTTTCAACTTATTGATCTTCTCAAAAAATCAACTCTTGGTTTTGTCAGTTTTCTCTATTGTTTTTGTTCTCAGTTTCAGTTGTTTTTGCTCTAATCTTTATTATTTATTTCCTTCTGATTAATTTGGGAGTGGTTTGCTGTTCTTTTTCTAGTTTCTCCAGTTGATAACAGTTCAATCTTTAATTTTAGTTCTCTCTTCTTTTTAAATATACGTGTTTAGGGCTATAAATTTCCCTCTCAAGACTGCCTTCATTGATCCCACAGATTTTAATAAGTTGTGTTCTCATTTTCATTCATCTCAATATATTTACTAATTTCAGTTACAGTTTCTTCTTTGAGCCACTGATTATTTAAGAGTGTTGTTCAGCCTCCACACATTTGTGAATTTACCTCTTCTCTGTCTATTACTGTTTCCGGTTTCATTCCATTTTGAGCTAAGAAGGTGCTTTTGGGAAGCGGACTTGGCTCAACAGATAGAGCATCCGCCTACCACATGGGAGGTCCGCAGTTCAAACCCAGGACCTCCCTGACCCATGTGGGGCTGGCCCACGTGCAGTGCTGATACGCGCAAGGAGTGCTGTGCCACACAGGGGTGTCCCTGGCATAGGGGAGCCTGACGTGCAAGGAGTGCACCCCATAAGGAGAGCCGCCCAGCGTGAAAGAAAGTCCAGCCTGCCCAGGAGTGGCACTGCACACACGAAGAGCTGATGCAGCAAGATGGCTCAACAAAAAGAAACACAGATTCCCTGGCTGCTGACAAGAAAAGAAGCGGACAAAGAACACACAATGAATGGACACAGAGAGCAGACAATTGGGGGGGTGGGGGGGGGAAGGCAGAGAAATAAATTAAAAAAAAAAAAGGTGCTTTGTATAATTTTAATCTATTTATATTTATCTAGTGCTGCATTGTGACCTAAATGGTTTATCTTGGAGAAAGATCCATAAGTCCTTGAGAAGAATGTATAACCTACTGAGTTTGATGCAATATTCTGTATATTTCTGTTAGGTCTAACTCATTTATAATTTTGTTCAAATCTTCTCTCTCCTTGTTGATCTTCTGTCTAGTTGTTTCATTTGATGAGGTAAGTGGTTTGTTGAAGTCTCCAAATATAATTGTAGAGATTTCTATTTTTCTCTTCAGTTTTGCCAGAGTTTGTCTCATGTATTTTGGGGCACCTTGGTTTGTCTCATGTATTTTGGTGCATAGATACTTATGACTGTTATTTCTTCCTTGTGGATTGTCCCATTACTATAATGGCCTTTGCATCTCCGATCTTTTTTTTTTTTTTGCATTTAAAATCTCTTTTGTCCAATATTAGTATAGCTACCCTGCTGTTTTTTGCTTCCTGCATGAAGTAGCTTCTCCAACTTTTCACTTTCAGCTGGTTTGTATCCCTGGGCCTAAGGTGAGTCTCTTATAGGCAGCATATGGATGACTCATGATTTTTTATCCATTCTGTCAGCCTGTCTTTTGATTGGGGAGTTTAATTCATTCACATTCAATGATATTACTGTAAATGCATTATTTACATCCACCATTTTATTCTTTGGTTTTCATATATCATATCTTTGTTCTTTTTTTTTTTAAGATTTTTAAAAAATTTATTTCTCTCCCCTTTCCTGCCACCCCCCACCCAACAGTTGTCTGCTCTCCGTGTCCATTTACTGTGTGTTCTGTGTCCGCTTATATTCTTGTCAGCGGCACCTGGAATCTGTGTCTCACTCTTTTTTTTTTTTTTTCTTTATTTTCTTTTAAATGTTACGTTAAAAAAAATGAGGCCCCCATATACTCCTCACCCCCCTCACCCTACTCCTCCCACATCAACAACCTCTTCCATCATCATGGCACATTCATTGCACCTGGTGAATGTGTTGGAGCGCTGCTGCACCACATGAACAGTGGTGTGGTCTACACTGTAGTCTACACTCTCCCCTAGTCCACCCAGTGGACTATGGCAGGACACACAATGTCCAGCATCTGTCCCTGCAGCACCACCCAGGACAACTCCAAATCCTGAAAATGCCCCCACGTCATATATCTTCTTCCCTCTCCCTACCCTCAACAGGTACCATGGCCACTTTCTCCACATCAATGCTACAATTTCTTCCATTACTAATCACAATAGTTCCACAGCAGAACACCAGTAAGTCCACTCTAATCCATTCTCTATTCCTCCATCCTGTGGACCCTGTGTCTCTTTTTGTTGTTTGTCTTGCTGCATCAGCTCCTCATGTATGTGGCGCCATTCCTGGGCAGGCTGCACTTTTTTCACACTGGGCAGCTCTCCTTACAGGGCATACTTCTTGCATGTGGGGCTCTGCTACGTGGCGGACACCCCTGTGTGGCAGGGCACTCCTTGTGCACATCAGCACTGCGCATGGGCCAGCTCATCACATGGGTCAGGAGGCCCCAGGTTTGAACCCTGGACCTTCCATGTGGTAGGCAGATGCCCTATCCATTGGGCCAAATCCACTTCCTGATCGTATCTTATTTTTGTCTGTCTTTTTACTCTTTTGGTTATCCTTTCTGCTATTCATTCTTCCTCCAAGCCCCTCTCTCCTTTCTTTTTCTTTCAGGCTCTAAGGCTTTCTTTAATATTTCCTGCAAAGGTGGATTCCTTTTTACAAACTCTCTTAGTTTCTGTTTGTGAATATTTTAAACTCACCTTCATATTTGAAGTACAGTTTTGCTGGAAAAAGAATTCTCAGCTGGCAGTTTTTCTCTTTCAGTATCCTAATTGTATCATACCATTGTCTTCTCACCTCCATGGTTTCTGATGAGAAATCCACACCTAGTCTTACTGGATGTCCCTTACATGTGATGGTTACTTTACCCTTGCTGCTCTCAGAATTTTCTCTACTATTTGACGTTTGACACTCTGAGTAGTATGTATCTTTGAGTAGGTCTATTCAGATTTATTCTGATTGGGTATGCTGTGCTTATTGAACATATAAATTCATTTCTTTCATGAGAGTTGGGAAATTTTCAGCTATGATTTCCTCAAATACTCTTTCTGCCACTTTTCCCTTCTCTTCTGGCTCTTTCTGGAATTCCCATGATATATATGTTGTTGTGTTTCAGGTTATCATTCAACTCACTGAGCCTCTGCTCTATTTTTCCCATTCTTTTCTCTCTCCAATTTCAGCTGTTCTTTCTTCTGTACCACTTATTCTTTCTTCTATCATTTAGCTGCTGTTGTATGCCTCTACTGTGTGGGGTTTTTTTTTTTTAGCCTGAATGAATGAGAGAGTTTATTCTCAAAAGGAAAAGCAGAGCAAAATGTCATAGGATCCATGACAGTGAAACCAGATTTACATAAATATCAAAGACATCCATCAGAGGGAGGAAAAGATACAGCCTGCAATGACCTTGAAATTTCTTTTAATACCATCTTATCCTCCATTCTTCTCTTACCATTCAAATACTTCACATTTCCCTGTGCTGTCTCTTTGGGGTCCTCGTGATGAACTTTTATTTTAACTTCAAAATGTTTTATGTTGGAGGATAAAAAGTTACTTTTTTCTTTTAATATTAATATGCTGCCTAAATACTGGATAACCAAGGAACAAAAGAAGAAACAGAAAACTTAATGCATAAATTTTGACCTACCCTAAACAAAATGAGGCCAAAATTATATGTCTGAACATTTAAATGTTTCACTGTCCGAATGACTGTTTTAGCAACAATGCCAAGAAAGAAGAAAGTCTAAAAAGACTGCTTGTGGAAATTGACTTCTGCTAAAAATCTCATTATATGACCTTCCTTCAGCTGCCATTTTCTTGAGAAATAAATAAAGACAATTATCTGACACATTTAGGTATCATGCAAGGTTCTGGTGGTGTCTACTGTGGTTTTTTTGTTTTGTTATTTTTTTATTTCTTTCTCCCGCCCCCCCCCCCCAATTGTCTGCTCTCTGTGTCCATTCGCTGTGTGCTCTTCTGTATCCACTTGTATTCTTGTCAGTGGCACCAGGAATCTGTGGCTCTTTTTTGTTGCGTCATCTTGTTGCATCAGCTCTCTGTGTGTGGCACCACTCCTGGGCAGACTGGACTTACTTTCGCACAGGGTGGCTCTCCTTACGGAGCACACCCCTTGTGCACATCAGCACTGTGCGTGGGCCAGCTCACCACATGGATCAGGAGGCCCTGGGTTTGAACCCTGGACCCCCCATGTGGTAAGTGGATGCTCTATCCATTGAGCCAAGTTCGCTTCCCTGTACTGTGTTTTTGATCTTACCTATCATGTCTTTCATTCCCATGAGTTCTGTTACTTTTCTATTCAGATTTTCACATTATGCTTTGTGCTTAATGTCTTTTTTTTTTTTTTTTTTTTTTTTTTTTTTTTTTTTGAGGTACCAGGGCCAGGGATTGAACTGGGAACTCATATGTGGGAAGCCAGTGCTCAACCACTGAACCACGTCAGCTCCCCTAAGTTGGTTTTCTTGTCCTTGTTTGTTTGTTTGTTTGTTTGTTTTTAGGAGGCACTGGGGATTTAACCTGGGACCTCCCACATGGGAAGCAGGTGCTTAACTACTTGAGCCACATTTGCTCCTCTTGATGTCTTCTTGATGTCTTTTATCTCTTTAGCCGTTGTGTCTTTCAAGTCATTAATTTGATTTCAGAAATTTGTTCGCATCTCGTTGATTAGTTACCTCAAATCCTATGTTTCTTCTGGGATTTTGATATATTCCTTTTCATAGGCCATGTCTTCATTTTCTTAGTATGGCTTGTAATTTTTTGCTGATGTCTAGGCATCTGATTAGGATGATGAGTTTACTCAGGTGCTCAATTTCTCTCTTTTTGTAAGGATTTAATGGCAGTAGGCTGTATGTTACCACTGTTCTTTAATTCTTGGTTCAAACTGTTCTGGATCTTTAGGATTGTCCCTGTTAGTTGCTCAAAACTCTGCACTGGACCCAGTAATGGATTGCAGATCACTTTCTAGGGCCTTGGGACAGGAGGCAGTAAAGTCCGGAAAAAGTCTCTTACATACTTTTAATTTCCTCATGTGCACTTTCCTAGTCAGCCAGCAGGTGGCGCTCTTTGACAGCCCTCTCAGTTCAATGCCTGATGGGCGTGTATTTGTGGCAACAGGACTGGATCAATGTGATAGAGAGGTTCCTGCCTGGAGACTAAGAGCCTCGGATTTCAAACTTTCTCAGAGGAGATTCTCCAACCTTTGCTGGCAGCCCCCTCCCTTTTCCTGGATGGGAAATAATTCTGTTCACCTCTGCATCCTCAACAACCAGTCCTGGTCAGCAGACAGGGGGATTGAGAGGGTCTGATCTCTTAAGTCCCATGGCGGCTCCTGAGGCAAATGGCATGGCCCCTGCGCAGTCTGGAAGGTCTTGTTGGACGTAACAGACCACATTTGTGAGTCTAAACTGAGACAGCCTTAGGCTTTGTCCCTCTCCCCTTGCCTGTAGAAATGGATCCCTGGGGACCCTTTGTCTGTAGCTGCCAGCCCTGATGCCTGAGAATTCAAAAGTGTGGATAGTGTGGGGGAGGGTGCCAGCTATTGCAGCTGAAGCTTTTAACTCACAGTTTTGCCGTTGGCGATTCTTTTCCTTTGTCCCTCTCTCTTCTGGGCAGTGCCCAGCCTTCCCCTAATGTCCTAAACTCTGGAAGACTTTTTTTCCAGGACATTTCTCCCTGTCCTCTAGCTATTTTTCTGGGGGAGAAGAGAGACCTGTGACTTTCTAGTCCACCCTCCTCTGAATCTTAAATCCCAAAATCTAGGCTTCTCATTTAACAGGCAATGTGTTGGGCATGAGGGTGTAATTGTTGAGAATAACACGTCTTCATGTAACTAGAGTTGCGTTGTTGACAATGATTACTTGTCTTCATTTGAATCTTTTAAAATAAATTCCCAGGTCAGAAGGGAAAGCTAATTTTTACACTTATTAATAGTTTTTCCCAAATTGCCCTCCAATAGTGTTTACAATGTTGCGAGCAATTAGGAGCTTAGTAGATCACAAGGCCTCTTGGGCCTTGTCTGGGATTCTGTTTGAGTCCCACTCCTAGCTAGATACTTGCCAAGGCTTTTTGAGTGTACCCTATTTATGTCCTGGTGTCTCAACATCCATCCTTTCTTTCTTCTTTTTTTATTTTACTATTTAATTTTATTTTTTATTTATTGCTCTCCCCTTCCCTGCCCGTCCCCGCCCCAAGTTGTCTGCTCTCTGTGTTCATTCACTGCGTGTTCTTCTGTGTCCACCTGTATTCTTGTCATCGGCACCCAGAATCCGTGTCTCTTTTGGTCGCATCATCTTGTTGTGTCAGCTCTCGGTGTGTGCAGCGCCATTCCTGGGCAGGCTTCACTTTTTTTGCACTGGCCGGCTCTCCTTACGGGGTGCACTCCTTGAGCATGGGGCTCCCCTACGCAGGGGACACCCCTGCGTGGCAGGGCACTCCTTGCGTGCATCAGCACTGCGCATGGGCCAACTCCACATGGGTCAAGGAGGCCCGGGGTTTGAACCGCAGACCTTCCATGTGGTAGGCGGACACCCTATCCATTGGGCCAAGTCCGCTTCCCATCTTTCTTTTTTTTTTTTTTTTTAAAGATTGTATTTATTTATTTATCTCCCCTTCCCCCCCACCCCGGTTGTCTGTTCTCTGTGTCTATTTGCTGCGTCTTTGTCCTCTTCTGTTGTCAGTGGCACGGGAATCTGTATTTCTTTTTGCTGTGTCATCTTGTGTCATTTCTCCGTGTGGGTGGCACCATTCTTGGGCAGGCTGCACTTTCTTTCGCACTAGGCGGCTCTCCTTATGGGGTGCATGCCTTGCACGTGGGGCTCCCCTACACAGGGGACACCCCTGTGTGGCACAGCACTCCTTGCGCGCATCAGCACTGCACATGGGCCAGCTCCACATGGGTCAAGGACACCCGGGGTTTGAACCACGGACTTCCCGTGTAGTAGGCGGACGCCCTAACCGCTAGGCCAAGTCTGCTTCCCTCATTCATTCTTTATTTAAAATTCAAACACACTCTGAGGGTTGATATGCTAAATCACAAATTCTTTTATGTGTCTTTCCTTTATGAAGGAAGGATAGCAGGACAAGTGGCTATAAGGGGAGGGGGGTAAAAGAAAGAAAAATAAAAGGAAAAAGAATTCTAGAGTAGGGGTTCTCAACCAGGGAGGGCAGACATTTGGGAATCTCAGGAGACATTCTGGGTAATCACAACAGAGCACATACTACTGGAATCTAGTGGGTAGAGACCTGGAATGCTACTAAACATTCTACCATGCATAGGACAAACCCCCACAACAAAGAACTATCCAGTCAAAAATGTCAATAATGCTTGGTGTAGACTTTGGAATGCCATTTCATCAATAGCAAAATTGAAGTATCTTTGACCCAGGAATTCTAATTCTAGGAATCTATTCTGTGAAAATACTCACAGTACAGGTACATGGATGCTCATTGCTTATAATTTCAAAATTGGAAATTACTATTAATAGTTGTTAAAAAGAATTGTTCTTGGAACCAGTGTCCTTGGCTCTGTTGCATAAAGCAATTTAAGAATGCGCCATAGATTAGGCAAGGAAGTAAAGAGTTTATTAAGAAACTAAGAAAGTGGGAAAAGAGATAAGTGCACACCTGAGGCACAGGTGCAGGCTGTGCTACCAGTGTGAAAAGTGTGCCCCCACTTTAGGGGTTTCTGGTTTTATTGGCTATCATTGGGGGTTAGGTTTTAAGCTGATTGGAGTATTTAGGACGAAGTGGAGGAAATTCATTGGGTGGCTTGGTTTTTAGGGGTTGCTGTCTGGTGGTAATTGGCTTATGTGCACTGGCCATGAGCCCTGCTAGAATTTGCTACACAAGGTATTTATGCAAGTATGCAAGGTTGATGGCTGGGACTTTTCTGTTTTTTTTTTTTTTTCTCTGGAGCGTGAGAATGTCCCAAATTACATTCTGATAAGGCAGCTGCTGGGTGGGAACTGCTAGCTGCCTTCTAAGTTGTTTGTGTTAACTTGTCTGTGTGAGTTAGGAGGCTGCAGGCTATGCCCCAGGATTTCTCTCCAGGTGATATTTGTGTAATTCATTGGATTTTCTGTCCCTCCTCCTTAGGTCCCTATTCTATCCTGCCTTAGAATGACAACGGCTTCTCTGCTTCTGGCAAAGATCATGTGTAGTGAAAAGAATGACAATGAATGATATCCAAAATATATTGTAAATTGAAAAATCAAATTGCAGAACAATGTGTATTGTTGTAATGTTGGCCGAAGTATTGGGCATGAAAGACAAAGAGAGACTGGGATCAGGGGTTCTGAGAGCATTGAATCCTCAAGCTCATCAGACAACTTTATTATTTCCAAGTAGCATTATATATACTCAAGCTACTGTAAGCACAAGCGATAGCATGCAGCTGCACACTAAAAATTCTCACAAGCTGCAGGACTAAAATCTTATCTCAGAGTACAAGGTCTTAGTGTTCTCTCAGACTACAAAGAGTGTTTTCTCATATTTCTCCCAGCCCCAGGACAGCTTTGGTCCTGTTTACTTTCTGCATTCCTGTGTTAACAGCATAACCATGGAAACAGCACCACCCTGCCTTTGTTTCCCACATTTCCCCCTTTTTGTTTTAGTCAGGGTGGCTGTGGCTGTCTTAGGTTGCCCTCCTCTGAGAGTCTTACCCGTCATTGACTACCAGCCAAGCGCTCTGACCATGGGGATCTTTTTTGCAAGGTTTTAGCAAGCGCCGAATTATTGGCTTGCCCTATCGCATCCACACTGTGCAGTCTTCTCCGAACACATTGTCCCAGGCAGGCAACAACAATGAGCAACAAGACCAACACACAGAGTCCTATTCCTAGTGCTGATAAAAAATGTTGAGACTTTCACCAATTCACTGGATTAAACTTATTAACATGTGAAATCAGATCATCAAAGACATCCTTATCATCTGCTACATAAACCTGATTATGAGACATTTCTAATATCTTTTTCTGCAGTTCTACTATTTCTAAGGATATGTTAGCTCTATGACCTATCAAATGATTTTTAATCTTTTCCCATTCAGTCATTGAAGCATTGTAAGCAAGCAGGGTAATACAAAAATTACTTTCATTCCAATCACATTTCAATACTCTAAACAAGTGTAAATTATACAATTGATCTCCAGTATGCAAAACAGCCAATTCTAAATCATTTACTCGATTATTCAGTTGCTCATCAATATGTTCTTGACTATACCATAAATCACTAGCATTCTTATGCCAATCATGTACCTACTGTTGAGTCTGAACAGTCTCATGCAAAGCTACAGCAGCAGTGGCAGCAGCTGTAATGATTCCAGTCAGTCCCATTAAGCCAATTATTAAGAGCCCAACAAATCCTTTTGTCCACTTCAGGATCTTTTGTGCCATGTGAAGCAGCAACTGACTTTCAGGTGATGACTGCCAAATTCAGTTCATTTGGACAGGAATCCATATACCTTGTCGTCTTCTGGTCATTGTGATGGTGTCTCCATCCTGCAACACACTTTCCGACAGACATGTATACAAGGCGCCATTTTTATAAAACAAAACACTGTCCCTTATAGTTATTTTTCCAATGATAAACACATATGGACCTCTAACACATGCTCTTAATTGATAGGCTTGATTTAATTGCAAATATTGGCCGGTTTGACTGTAGTTACCAATCCATTCATAAGTAGGGGCAGTTCCCAGAAATACTTTCCATAAGTTTTTATATATGTTTAGATTATAGGTATTATTTATCCATGGGGTGGGTACCCATTTCCCTCTAAATCTCCATATACAATAATTCTTTTTTTTAAGATTTTTTTTTTTATTTATTTCTCTCCCCTTCCCCCCCTCACCCCAGTTGTCTGTTCTCTGTGTCCATTTGCTGTGTGTTCTTTTTGTTCCCTTCCGTTGTCGTCAGCGGCACAGGAATCTGTGTTTCTTTTTGTTGCGTCATCTTGTTCTGTCAGGTCTCCATGTGTGTGGTGCCATTCTTGGGCAGGCTGCACTTTCTTTTGTGGTGGGCAGCTCTTCTTGTGGGGCACACTCCTTGCACGTGGGGCTCCCCTACATGGGGGGCACCCCTGCGTGGCACCGCACTCCTTGCGCACATCAGCACTGTGCGTGGGCCAGCTCCACACGGGTCAAGGAGGCCCGGGATTTGAACTACGGGCCTCCCATGTGGTAGACGGATGCCCTATCCACTGGGCAAAGTCCGCTTCCCATATATATATATACTATAATTCTTGGTGTATATCGTTTGTTCATTCACATACAGAGGTTCCGAAAAGGGATATTGCATATTACTGACTTGTTGACCTCTACTATTAAGACCATACCATATAAATCTGCCACTATATTCTTTGGGAGACCCCATAGGGGCACTTTCCCACACCATCCCATAGGAATCATTAAAAACAACAGATCCTCTTCCTATATGGCATTCTTGCCATCCTTCTTTCCCTCCAGGTTTTCAGGGTGGGCAATTATAATTCTGTGTCTTGGTCAGAAAAGAATTTTATGATGGAAATAACATTATTAATAATTTGGTACCATTAGCTTTCATAGTAACCATAGTACGATTTTTTGTTTGCATACAGGGAGGATTTATTTCTATACATAAATGGTCTATGATCAAAAGGAAGGGTAAGATTATATATATATATTTTTTTCTTCTTCATCAGGTTTTAAGGGTAGTCTATCATCTATAGGCCCAGGAAACACATATGTTTTATTCAATAAATATAGGAAATGATGGGTCTCCCCATGTTAGAGCATGTACTAGAGGTGAGTTAGGAATGTAAGCCCAAAAAGTATGGTTTTCATTTTCATGACTCAGAGTTACCGTCAACACAATCAGGAGAAGAAGAATCATCGTCAAAATTTTCTTTCTTCTCCTCTATCTGCAGTTTAATCCATTGAGCTGGCAGCCAAATTTGTTCCCCGTCTTCTATAATGACAAGAGCATATCCTCTCCATCATACTTTAACCTTCCCCTTTTGCCAAGTGTTAGTTAGTACATCTTTCCAGTACATTGGCTGGTATTCAGCTGAGTCACACAATATCTTTTCTTTATTCTTATTCAATGAATAAGCCCGTTCAGCAGGTGTCATTGAATCATATACATTAAGGAAATTTAAAGTAAATAAAGCTTTTGCCAGTTGTCCTTCGGTACTATAATGGCATCATCTCCCCCTTTTCGATTTAAAAGCATATGCTTCAGAGTATGATGGCTGCATTCAACTATTGCTTGGCCTGTAGGATTGTAAGGAATACCAGTAACATGCTCAATAGCATAAGTAGAGCCAAAAAAAGCAAAAGGCTTACTGGTATAGGAAGGGCCATTGCTGACTGGATACTTTTCGGCTAGGTTCACATTGTTTGTCTGAGGGCCCTGAGCTAAGCCCACAAAGCAGTTTCCGATGATAAAAGAGGGGCACCATCTCTGCGAAATCTAGACTTGCAATCATTAGCCCAGTGAAAGCCCTTTTTACAGACTGGCAGATTTTTGATGGTGCTCTTTTTCCTGTTTTCCACGGGGTTTGAGTAACATAAGTTCTACAATCCTTTTGGAAATGGCCAGGCTTCCCACATTTAAAACAGCTCTCCTTTTTTCCTTGCCCTTTTTGATTTCCTCTAATAGCAACAGCTAACAGTGCCATCTGGTGGGAGTGGACCCTATGTCTTGACAATATTTAATACAATCCTGAATCCCACAGCCTTTATGGGTCTAATTGCCTTTTTACATTCACTGTTAGCCTGATCAAAAGCGAGAGTCAATAGAATCGATTCTCAAGCTTCAGGAATATCAATAGTCTTTTGAAGGATGTCAACTAATCGAGCCACAAATTCAACATATGGTTCATTAACTCCTTGTATTATTTTTGCAAAAGACTGAGTGAGTTTCCCAGGAGCACAAATGCGTCTCCAAGCAGCTAAGCAAGCCAATCTAACCTGAACTATAGCAACATCATCATACTGTAATTGCCTCTGAACTTCAGCCCAATCTCCTGCCCCTGGTAACTGTTCAGCAAAGATAAGTACTGGAGGATTTTGGGTGGCATTTCGTTGTGCCGTCATGTTCACCTCATCAGTTCACCAGGTTTTAAATTGTAGAAATTCTGCAGGGTTCAATACTGTGCGAGCTAGCATCTCCCAATCCCGAGGAATTAATCTATCCTCCTGTGCCGTGCCTTGAACTAATCCTATGGTGTAAGGGGAAGTAGTCCCGTATTGAGTACATGCCTGCTTTAGATCTTTTAGTAATGTAAACGGTATGGGTTCATGATGGAAGTCAATACCTCCCTGAGGGTTATTTATATCTGGAGGTATTGGGCGAATTGTTACTGGAAATGCAGATACAATTGCATAGCCTCAGGATCTCCCTGCCTGGATCCTTGTAACAGACACCCATCACAGGTTTAGCAGGGGCTGGATTAGGCACAAAAACTCTATTAACATAAGGCATAGCATCAATAGCATCAGAGAAAATTCCAGGTGCTGTAGGCATGGTGTTTACCTGAGATGGCTTAGCTGGACCTGCGGATGGCTTGGTGCAAAAATTAGGGAACACCAGAGGTTTGGAAATATGTAGGTCAGACATTTCTGAGGTCTCATCCTCCTTACACTGACTAAAAAAGGATTAGTCTCCCGTGTGACATAAAACAATAAGATCCCTCCATTTCTTCCTCTGCCATGCCGTCAACTTGTTTATCTCCAGAGGGGTCTGATTCTGTAGGATTGAAATATATAGCAATTTCTTCCTCGTCTGCCTCAGATTGTAATGGGTCTAATGCAGCGGCTATCTGCTGACCAAAAGCCCATACTGACAGTGGAATAGATTCTTCCTTCTGATATGCTCTGCGTAAATCCTTCATTACTTGTCTCCACTGTTTTAAATTCAAAAGATTTTTACCTTGTGGTTGAAACCAGTCACAATGTTTTTGAACTAGAGCAAAGAGTTCTAGCAAATCAGCTATTCTAACTGGCACCCCTGTAGTATTTAATAAAGTTTTTAACACTTGAGAATATTCTTCCAGACGTCCTGGTTGATTACACATACCCTGATGACTTTGCGGAAATGTTAGTTACTTACTTAATCTTGAAGACTCGAGTCTCTCTGCTTTGGATGTTTCACTTGACCCTCGACGAGATCTTTTCCACGGGTTCCCAATAAGGCTATGGAAGACTCACTTTTTTCAGACTCACTTCTTCGGGCCCCACATTGGGCGCCAGTTGTCAGAAATCGGCCGGAAGGGTATTGGGAATGAAAGACAAAGAAAGATTGGGATCAGGGATTCTGAGAGCATTGAATCCTCAAGCTCATCAGACAATTTTATTATTTCCAAGTAGCATTATATATACTCAAGCTACTGTAAGCACAAGCGATAGCATGCAGCTGCACACTAAAAATTCTCACAAGCTGCAGGACTAAAATCTTATCTCAGAGTACAAGGTCTTAGTGTTCTCTCAGACTACAAAGAGTGTTTTCTCATATTTCTCCCAGCCCCAGACAGCTTCGGTCCTGTTTACTTTCTGCACTCCTGTGTTAACAGTGTAACCATGGAAACAGCGCCACCGTGCCTTTGTTTCCCACAGTGTATGTCCTGTTTTAAGTTTATAAAGGTAGAATTCCTCTAAAATTGTATGTGTATGTGTTGTGTCTGCATGGTTAAATATGGAATTATGTATACCAAACAAATGGCAGAGGTTGTCCCTAGAGAGTGGGATTATTGGCAAGAGAAAAATCTTCATGTTTTCCTTTATACATTTCTTTGTTTTTCTTGCTTATAGTCATAAAGGTTTTTCTCATTACTTAACCAGTAATAGTGCAATACAATATATAGCTGAAATTAAAAGTTATTTGTGAAATAAGGAATATGATAAAAGGCATGGTGTTCCTTCTGTAAATGTGCAATGTGTGCATATATTAATCTCTAGTGTTGGGCTTTTGAGATTAATTTAAAGTAATCAAATATAAAAATCAGAAATAACTTTCTTAGGTATGATAAACATTTTCCTATGTACTTAATGAAAGAGAAAAAATATATACACACATATATATATGCTTATTTATAGGTAATTATTTTTACATCATGTTATATAAAATTAATTGGCCCAGCAAAGAACTTATAATTTTATTTTTTCTTATAGGCAGAAAAATACTTAACATTTTATAATGAAATATTGTGAGGCTTGATTTTAAGAGGTATAAATATTTCATGATAAGATTTGATGCAGGAAAATGGACTTTGGCCCAGTGGTTAGGGCGTCCGTCTACCATATGGGAGGTCCGCGGTTCAAACCCCGGGCCTCCTTGACCCGTGTGGAGCTGGCCATGCGCAGTGCTGATGCGCGCAAGGAGTGCCGAGCCACGCAAGGGTGTCCCCCGCGTGGGGCCACGCGCAAGGAGTGCGCCCGTGAGGAAAGCCGCCCAGCGTGAAAAGAAAGAGCAGCCTGCCCAGGAATGGCGCCGCCCACACTTCCCGTGCCGCTGACGACAACAGAAGCGGACAAAGAAACAAGACGCAGCAAATAGACACCAAGAACAGACAACCAGGGGAGGGGGGGAAATTAAATAAATAAATAAATCTTTAAAAAAAAAAAAAAAGATTTGATGCAATAAGTTTTAAACTTCCATTTTGCTTAAACATACTGAGTCTAAAAGAGACCACATCACAGTTTATTCTATGAATCTATCCATTGTATCATGATAAATTTGGTAATCCTAAAAGCCTTCCAGTTACATTTCAAAGAATCTGGTTTACTAACTTATCCTGCTTCAGCTCGCCTTTTGAGAGTTTCTTTCCAGCTAATGATAAACCTAGGGGTGAGTACTGGGAATAACTGGAAAGAGTTGCTTCCATTTAAATACCTGAAAACATCCTTTTCAGCGTTCAGTATTTCTTACTGATCCTCTTTTTGCTGTGTTCTCTTGGGACTCTCTCTCAAAAGTGGTACATTTTGGGCAGTGGGGTGGGGAGTGGGTATATAAGAACTTCCTTATTTTTTAATGTAACATTTTGTGTGATTTAGGTATCTTTAAAAAAAGATAATAATTTAAAAAATCAAAAACAAACAAAAAAGTGGTACATTTTAAAAAACATTAGTTAGAGTTGTAAGAGGTGAATTCAATGAAAACTGCTCTTTACTACCACCGACCCCACCAGGAGTAGATCCAGGTTTTGTGGGACTTAATGCTTACATAATTTGAGAAGCCCTTTTTAAGCAAAATAATACAAATTACAAATACGAAATTAGTATGAAAATACTTATTTAGAATGAAAATAAGCAAAGAAAGCACTAACCTTACAAATGTGCCTTCATGTCACACCATCAGTTTAGTAGGCACAGTGGGCAGTAGGGGATTTCCTGGGAGGCAATCTTATGTCAAGATGGCTAGAATAGGGGTTCTCTCCTTAGACTTTCCCCTTTCTGGAAGCTGATCAGCTATATCCTTGTGATGCCTCATGGAAGCCAGAGGTATATTTCAGGCATGGAACCCCTCCGGCCAGCCAGGTACTTCTGATGAGAGCTGCCCCCAGGCCAGCACCAGCAACTCAGCCACCAGCAGCAGCCTCTCCAGCTGTGCTTGGCTCACCTGCTGCTGTCCCTCGGCAGCCGGGTCTGCTGGCCCAGATGGCAACCACTGCAGCTGGTGTGGCTGTGGGGTCTGCCGTTGGGTACATGTTGGGCCCTGCCATCACTGGGGGCTTTAGTGGAGGGAGGAATGCTGAGCCCTCAAGGCCTGGCATCACTTACCAGGGCCTCAGGGAGCCCAGCTGGCATACCAGCAGCAGCAGCTGTTTGGCCCTTGCCACTTTGAGATGAAACTGTTTTTGGAGTGTGCCCAGAACCAGTGTGACCTTAAGCTTTGTGAGGGTTTCAGTGAGGTGCTGAAGCAGGGCAGATTTGCAAATGGATTAGCCTAAGAAGCTGAAAATGAAGAAATGGAAAATCTGCTCTTATGACCAAGCTAATTTGGTATAAAACTATAATTGACAGTAAAAGTATAAAGTGTAAAACCACTAGCTAAACCTCCCTTCTATCAGTAATAGCTTCCTTGCTTCAGAATCAATGGAAGAGGGTGTTCTTACTCTATAGAAGTCCACTGAGATGGTATAGATTTTGGAACTGGAAGAATGTTTGTGTGGCCTCCTTAAACTAGTTGCTGTGATGTTATCTGTGAAGTAATTAGAATAAAGTGATTTTCTTCCAGAAAAAGGATGGCTAGAATAACCTAACCAGGAACACCCTTATAGTGGAGCAGGAGGGTCCCTGCCCTGGGTATAAGCTTTGGAGGACTCAGCTCTTACTCTTCAGCCTCCTCCCTCTCCAGAAGAGCAAGGACTTTATGGGACCAAATTGGCACTCCTTACCAGAATCTACACCCTGCCTTCTAGACCACATACTCTGTATACCCCTGACCCTGGAATTTCCTGTCCACTTTTAGGGTTTGGGTGGGCTGGTCTCTTTTCCCAAGGGTGGGCAACACTGCCAGTGTGTATACCTTTAGACTCAAGGAGTAGCCAACAGATAGTAGTTTTCAGGGTATGTGAACAGAGCTTTGATATACAGTCTAGAGTGTCTACGTGTGTAAGTGTGAGGTCCTCACAGTATGGGATAGAGGTGGGAATGAGAAGAGAAGAAGGGGGCCAGCTTTCCTTGTGCCACCATGTTCTAGCAAGGAACTCCAAAGAATCTGAGAACAGAATGACAATGAATGATACCCAAAATATATTGTAAATTGAAAAATCAAATTGCAGAACAATGTGTATATCCTGTTTTTTTGTTGATAAAGGTGAAAGACATACACATTCATGTGTAATTCCTCTAAAACGCAACTCTGTAATTCTTACCAAGGTAGATGGTAGAATGTATTTTACCCAATAGTTTGTTAGCTTGATTTAGAATATTAAAATATTTAGACATACGGTAAAGGGCTTTCATTGGTACTTTTGTCCCACAGGCTGAGAATTCATTTGGGGATGGAGAGGATATCCTTGTTAGTATTCCATAGGCTAATGTAGACACTCACTCAGATTGACATTAGAACTACCCACACTCCTAAGGATGCTCTAATGTAGGGACAAACTCAACCCTGGCCATCACCATATTGGTTTATGGGTTGAAAGTGAGCAGTGCTGTGTCCCCAGCAGCTATTTACCCTGAGTGAATCCACCTCCTCAGCACATCCCAGAAATAAAGCTGTTCAGTCACTGCTACAGGAATGTCCCATAATTGCTGCTGTTTCTGCATGATAACAAAGATATAGAAAACACAGGCCAGTCCCAAAGTTCACCATACAGAAGACCAAGCCTTCTTGGGTGAGTAATTCACAAGCATTCTCCATATTAGGCTCAAGGGAGGCAGGTTTTGAACACATAGCTTCTATTAAGATTTTCTTATCTAGTATAATAGGTCATAGAACTATTCTGACAAACCATGGCCAAAGAGACTTTCTCTTTGGGTCTACTTTTCACATGAGAACACATATTTGGCATTTGCACTCATGTGTCAAATTTCTCTGCAGCCTGTGAGACCCCACACACCAAATCCGTGGTCACAGAGTCTGGTCCTAAACCTGAATGTGAGAAACAGAAGACAGTCATCACTTGTCAAAGATCTCCGCACTACCTTGGAAAAAAAGATTGCAATGGGACCATTTGGATCTCCTGACAACTCACCTCTCTAACTGGGTAAATGTCTGGAGAGAAGATTTTTCTACTCTCCCTGGAAGAAAAGATGCTTGTCTCTAGGCTGAGCTCTTTGCTTGCTGCAAGGTATAGGCAGCAGTGGACCTGGCTACATTCTATCTCTTTAATTGATATTGTATAATGCCTTTGATCATTATGTTTATAAAGAAGAGTCTAACAGTAGGCCTGATTGCTTAATGTGCACCATTTACACAGAGGTTTAAAGAAAACTGACATGTAACAACAACAGTAGGTCATAGAGCATATCTTTTCATGCTCCAGAGAGGTTATATATGAAATATGGGTTGTAAGCTCCAAATTTTACTAGAGTGGAAATATCAAAAGATCCCGTATCTTTTGCAAGTCACCCAATGCCCTCTAAACTCCAAACTAGAATCCTGTTTGTCTAGGAAAGAAACAGCTCAGTTGAAGGTTTTTATACACAAGTCTAGTCTTGTTCTAAAGCAAGTTCTTTAACTGCAGCCCCACAGGGCAAAATGAAACCATGTCACCTGACTATCACAAGAACACCAAACCAGCGCAACCATTTCCCCCTTTGTACTGTGTGGGTGGGTGTGAGCACTTTTAGAACCCTGGGAAGCATCTCCACTGTTTCACAAGATTCATTAGCAATGATCATGAGCCTCAATGTACTAAAGATTTCAGCATCTTGGAATAGCTTCAAACTGCAACTGTATTGTAAGAGGAGATTTCGTAGTAAGAGCACATGATACCCAACAAATTTCCATGGAAGAGGAGGGACCCAGAATCCTCCAGCTTTCTTTTCTACATATTGTCTGCTGTGGACACCATAAAAAGCTTTCAGACATTTAATGAGGGAAAAAATGAGTGTGAATCTTTTTCCTTTTTTCTTAATCATATCCTCTCTTCAGGTTTTTGTAATCATGAGAAATATATAAAGTAATATTTCCTCTATGGACTCTTAGCAGCTATGAAATGGGGAAAAAGAACTTTAGGGGAGATCAATCAACTATATAACAGAAAAATCTTCCTTTTCCAGGACTCATGTAATTTATGCAGGTAGTTCAAAGTGAAATAGTAATCCAAAAACACCATCTTGCATGTAAAAAGTATTTCCACATATTTCAAACCTAAGGATTCTGGGATCTGGTTACCACGAAACATTCAAGACAATGAATAATTCTATGCAAGTCCTGTCTCAGCCCCTCTGTCTTTGAATTTGTCACTTAATAGTGAAAGGACTGTATTGTGCACTCTCTGCATTTCTGGCAAGCACAAGAGCGCTGAACTGAACTCTTCAGTCAGTAAGTCAGCAAGTCTGTACAGAGGGTCTATTAGGCTGTCAGCATTGTGGGAGATGTAGCAGCAGAAGAAATGGCCCTTGTCCCCAAGGAGTTTACAAGGGTTTTATAAGACACACATACAAGAATGTCCCAGACACAAGCTGCTTAATCTTGTGAGAGTTATATGGCACACAGCAGATCAACTGTAGGAGTTCAAGGGCAGGGTAGAGGGCTGAAGTTGTCATGGAGACGTAAGAAGTTGTATTGATTCTCAGACACTGAGCAGGATTTAGAGAGGGAAGAAGGGAAGATTTTCCAGGTGAGGGGAATGACACCAGAAAAGGCTGGAGGAAGGAATGAGCTTGGCAGGGGCCCAGGACAGCTCCTTTTGCCCCTCCTATTTTCCGAAGTGGTCCACTTGTTAATTCACATGGGAGAGGCTAGGCATCCATTCTCCTTACTCTTGTGCTTTTGCTAATACATTCATATTTATACACTTGCAGTGATGAAGCACTCCAAGTGTTAAATTCTTTAGAAAGGTCCAACCTGCCCTTCTTGGCGAAGGCATTTGTTGGTGATTCTTTCCTCAGTTGTCTCCTTTTTGTTGCTCCTCCTTTCATCTTCCTTTCTTCTGCCACAGACATTCATTAATCCCACTGATGGGTTAGACAAGTGACTGAACCCCATCCTGTCATAAAAGGAAGCTTCTGTTTGGCCTAGTCTGTGGGAGAAACACAAGACTGACCTTCTCTTGGTCAGAATCTGGAGAAAGTTTCCCTATTTCAGGCGAGCTTCATGTTTTTATTGATTAGTTTATACGTTCCATCTAAGTTAACATCTCTTATTGGCCCAATGTTAGGAGAGCTCTTCATGACCAGACCAACAGCAAAGCGGGGGTTGTGGGTCAGAAAGAAACACCTGTGGTAGAATTTACTCTCTCCTCTCTTTCAACCACTGATTAATTACCATTTAACACTCCAACCACCCTGCCCCATGATTTCTTAATGATCCATATGGTCAGCAAACATTTACCAAATACATACACTAGTCATCATCATGGATATGCCAAGACGTATAAGATAGTTTCCCTGACCTTGAAGGGTTTGTAGTGTAGTTGCATAAAATGGGCTTGTTTTGCTGGAGGCAGCATTGTGGCCTCTCAGGTCAAGAGCAAGTTAACTACTCTGATTTTTTTTGAGACAGATTTTTTGTTAATAGAGTACCAAAATGGAAAATTTAAAACTGATTGCATATTTTAAGCGTGTACAGATATGTGCCCTTAGGTAAATTACTAACCACCCTGAGATTCCTTTTCAATGATTCACAAGATATTTATTGAACATCTATTATGTTGTCGGCATAGTTCTAGGCTCTGGAGATACAGCTGAGACCAGGATAGTCAAAGCTCTCTGCATTATAGCTGATGCAAAAATCTGGATTTTATGACATGAGTTCTTCCCTGTGTTAAATGTTGGCAGTTAATTTAAAAATATTGAAAACACCAAGTTAAAAGTGTGCCAAACACATCTATCTGTGAGCCAAATTCAGCCCTGAGGCTGACAGTTTGTGATCCCTGAAGTAGGAATAGCAAGTTTCTGTAAGATTGCCCACCTGGCTGAAACTTGGCACCCTCCACCTGCTCCCATATGGTGCCCAGAACCAATCAAAGACACACTCCCACAAAACTCAGGGAAATCATCCTAGTAAGTAATCAAGCCAGGCCCTACCTTGAATTCTATCTGGCCCTATAGGAAGCTGCTGCCTTCCTCACTGACCCAGTGAAGCCCCATTCATTTTCCATGCCTGGTCTGAGCTGGCAGCTTCTATAGGATGGGTTTGGAACAGGCCTGTGCTTCTTCTGTCTTCTGACCTCTGTGGGAGGCCAACTAGGACTCACTAGGATTTGTACCCTTTCATTTTTCCTTCACCTTCCAATACCTATTAGGGCAACCATTTTTGGCCAAACATGTAAGTATGCCGTGGCAGTATAGTCAGTTCTTTCCTGAAACTCAGTAATGGATGGTTAATACATTTGACCTGTTTTAATTCTCTGACATGCCCGTGATCTCAGGAAAAAACATTTTTTAATGTATTCTTTAGCTGTTCAGTTCAGAGTCAAACAGCTTCGCATTGCTCATTCATCCATCAACAGAGCAGTAGAGTGTAAATTTCTGGAAAGAGGAAGCTTAGAGGGAAAATTCAGGAAGTTATTGCTTTCATTTGACCAAGCTACCTCTTCAACACCAAACCTTGTTTGGGTGCTTCAACTCACAAGGTCATGGAATTCCCTAATGCCTCTGAGTTTGAGACTCCCACAGGCAGAAGAAGCCAGGTGGAGCACATCAGACCTAAAAAGCCTCTGCAAAGACAAAATGATGTAGAGGACAAATAGTAGTTTCAAGTTCAAATTCTCCCCTCTGCTACTAATAACCATATGATTTTGAGCAAATTACTTTATCTTTCAGAGTTTTACTTTCATTATTGGTAAAACAGGAAGAATAATTATCTCATGGGTCTATTACAGTGACTCTCAACCTCAGTTGCATGTTGAAATTGATTAAAATTTAGAAAGTTGCCGCCTGAGCTGTACCTCCTGTAAATTAAGTCAGAATCTCTTGAGGGGCTGCCCAGGCATCAGTACATTTTAGAAGTTTCACAGGTCATTCTAATATGCAGCCAGGGTTGAAATTCATTGGTGTGGATTAAACAATGTTAGTATGTAAAGCAGGTATTTTGTTAGTTCCCTTCCTAGTTATTACTCAATTTAGGTTCCAAATCAGCAATCGACTATACTTTTGGTATGTGTTATAAGATTGCACCACTAGGTGTCAGTTTGATCATACAGGTTAGTTCCCGGAAACTTCTGATTCTCTGTTCACAGAGTAACAACCACATACCAACACAACCATTTATTGAGTACCTTCCATATTTCAGGCACAGTGCTATATATAATATATTTCTCATTATAGCAAGTAGGCAAGGTAGTTATTGCCCCATTCATGAGGAAACTGAGGACCAAAATGATTCTGCGACTTGTACAGGAATACATAATAAGTGACAGAACTGGGATTCAAGCTTCATTTATTCATTTGCTCATTCTCTAGTCAAAAACACTGATCACATACTGTGTGCACGATACTGTACTTGGCATTAGGGATCCAAAGATGACTAAAGCATAGTTCTCATCCTTCAGAAATTCAATTTTGTCCTTCATTTATAAGTACATTTGAAAAGAAAAGGTAGGCCCTTCCTTTTACAGTTGTTCTTGGCTTCAGGTTAGCTATATATCCTGAAGAACTCTAATGCTATATTCCTAGGAGGGTAGGAGGGCCTTTGGGGAGAGTTTCCTGGGATGGCTATTCTACTTTCCCCAGACATTATAATAAAATAATAAATAGTTTTTTTGAGAACCTATTAGGTATCCAGGAGGTTAGGGATCACATCTGGTCAGTTTTACCACTGACTTATTTACTTATATACATCCTCAGCAACAAACTCTCGACATAGAGTGTGTACCTTGTTTTGAATCAATAAATATTTACTTAATGAATAAGTGAATGAATGAATTCCTATGCAAAAAGAGCCAGAAGAGAAGTGTTTAAGAAATTCTGTGTCTTATCCTGGCAAGCAAATTTGAATATTTCCTTCCAAAGGTAGACACTTGTTCTAAAAGTGCCAAGTGGGGAGTGAGAATAGCTCAGTGGTTTAGCACCTGCTTCCCATTTACAAGGTCCCGGGTTTTAAAAAATAAATAAATAAAAAGCCCCACCTGATTCAGATTTGAGGTCATTCCCTGAGGTGGGAAAGTCTGACAGATCTTGGAGAATGCATTGAAGAATCAAGAACCAGAGGATTATTATACTATATTATTTTATTTTATCAGGGAATACAGAGAAGTATGGTTGTTATGAAGCTTGTTTCCATGTCACAGACTGAATCTGTCTCTCAATTTCCATTCACCAAACAAGCAGTTTGTCATTTAGAACCGTAGGAATTACCGGGCTGGGACAGACCTATGATTTTTCCAATAGTCTCCTACCTTGGAGGAAAGATTATTCAAGCAGTGGACCTTAAACCTGGTTATGAGTCAGAATCACTTGGGGGAGCTTTGCAAAAGCAATGTCTAGATCCCTGGATCCTACTCCAACTTACTAAATTGGAATTCCTGGAACTAGGAGAGGGACCTGGGATTCTGAACTAGGACTCAGATTGAAAAATGGTTGGCTCAAGGTCTACCCAGCTTCACTCATATATGTCTCTGCAATTCATAAATTTGTTCTGATCTTTTCTGTATTCTAATTATATTCCCTCCTTGGATAATGAGTTCTAAGCACTTATCATTATGCTTTGTAGTAATATTCCTTTTCTTAGTCCTAAGCTTAGTTCCACTGGAACTTTGTAAGTGACATTGAAATCCTAGTTTTTGGGGATTAGATAGATGAGTCCTTGCTGATCTCGCCCAAGCCATTCATAATTCTATAGATTTACTTCTGCTCTCTCCTAGAGCATGCCTAGCAGTCACATGCCCATTCCTGAGATTTTTCTTGGTTTATAGGCAGCTCTGACTTTACAAAGTGGTCCATTCTGCATTACTAGACCAACCAACATTTTGTCCACTTTGTTTAACAGCAGAGAAATGACATCTGTTCTTGTGATTGTCTGTGTCTATGATTGTGACCTGGGACGGGTGCCATTTAAGTCATTCAAACAGGTAAGTACTTGCCATGGGCTTGGACTAAACTACTGATATGAGTTTAATTGGCCTAGCTTTGGGAAGACCAGAAAGAGGACTATATTTCCACTTAAGAGCCCAATGACTCACATGATCTTTTGAAATGACAATCAGAAGCATGGGTAGAACAAAGACCAGATGAAGGAGCAGAATAGGTGCATTTATGGTAAAATATATAAGGGGTATAAGGGGTGAACAAAGATGGAGACTACACTATCTATTTGGCAGTAATACCAAATAGAAAGAAAAGGGATCTGCTTTAACCACCTCAGGCTTCTCTCTCTCTCTCTCTCTCTCTCTCTCTCTCTCTCTCTCTCAGTTAAGTGGTTGGAGATGGAGAGCCAAAATTGGGGTGCTCATTTTGGAATCTCCAGGTGTCCCTTGGCAAGTTAAGTTTCTAAATGACCTTATTTACATGGTGGTGTGTGTGTGGGGGGGGGGCGGAGAGAGAGAGATAGAGAAGAGAAGACAGAGTTAGCAGGTCCTAGCCTGTACATTCCTCTAGGCAAATTCGGCTTGACCAGGATCAGCACGCACTGAAAACTTGTTGGAGCTTGGTT
The DNA here is from genome assembly GCF_030445035.2 of Dasypus novemcinctus. Classification (NCBI taxonomy): domain Eukaryota; kingdom Metazoa; phylum Chordata; class Mammalia; order Cingulata; family Dasypodidae; genus Dasypus; species Dasypus novemcinctus. Next base: position 35,386,587 of record NC_080675.1, read on the forward strand.
GGGAATTTGTAATAGCTCTAGTGAGGGAATTTTTCACTGTATTCTTTAGGAACCTTACCATTGACTCTGTTCTCAATTGAGGTTATTTGAAAACTGGTCTCCAGGGACTGGTCAACCCAAGATGAAAATACTGAGGCCTCTGATTCCAATACAGGAGCTCACAGTAGATGCCCTGGTTTCTATGTGAGCAGCCCTCAAAGTAATGACCATGTCTTATGGCATTTCCTTTTATCTAGAGATTTCCAAGCATGTCACAAACATCTGCCCATCCCATAGGTGGCTGATTAAGCTGCATCTCTGACATTCATCTTTTGCTTGGGGTCCTCCCATAAACTGATGACTGGACTGGTCTGGAAATGTAATGTGGGCCTCCTAACTCAAGGTCCCACCCTCCCGCTCTATTCACTACCCAGTCTAGAAGGAGTTTGTGCTGCTTCCACTGAGCATAGTTCTTTGCCTGTATATCAAATCTGTTTGTTTGTTTTTTGAGTTTTTTTCTCTCTCTTTCATCAATTCCCACCGATTGCATTTCTGGGTCCCTAGTGTCCTGGCAACAGGACTTGGCCTTGGCTGTCCTGGGTATAAGAATTGATGAAGGGTCTCCCGGGATTCTTCATCTCTTTTCATCCTTCATGCCAAATCACACCCTTCCACTGTTACTTACTGATACACCCCTCCCTGCCCCGACTCAAGGTCATCAAAGTACTGTGCTCTTTGGCTTATTCTTCCTCATTCTTGATTTCTACCTTCACCTTTCCTCAGCAGAAGAAAGAGGAAACCACAGACCAAGAGCTTGTGAGAGAGGGAGGAATGGGAAGGAAAAGGCTTTTTCTTTTCTTTCTGTTGCCCTCTTGTTCCCAATGAGGGGGCCAAGGTTGTGGGAGGAGGAAGAGATTAGTGGGATGCATCTTTGCTTCCATCACCCACCCTGAGAGAGTCAACTTGTTTTGCTGGAGGAGTGACTCAGAACAGACCCTTGATGGGGAAACTCATCTCAGAGCCTGAAGGGGAAGTAGCAGAGGGCCACTATTTTGCCCAGTACTTTAATTTAATTTTCAGACCACAAACACTTCATTGCATCAGAGGATAATGAACCCTCCCTGTCCCCAGAGTTGGCAACTCTGAACAGAATTTGCCCTCAGGAATGACCCTATCTACAGGATTCCAAGAGAGGCAGGCAGCGGGGTCCCAAATTCAGAGTGCAGGAATGGCCCTACACACGCTGGTGGAAAGCTTTATTTAGTCATACTTCATTGTGCTTTTACCTACTAATTACTATAACCACTAGTGATCACCATACAATAATTAGCACATGCCTTTTTTATAACTCCCAGAGCACCACCCCAAAATAAATGATTGTGTAGGGTGGCAAGGCTGCTCCTAGAGACAACTTCTGGTTCATTCATTCATTCACCAGATATTTAGTGAACAACTGAGGGCCAGGCCCTGTGCTAGGGAGCTGTGAACAGGATGGATATGGTTCTTGATATCACAAAGGCTGACATACGGCAGGATGGAGAGGCACTAAACAAGTTTACATGTGGAATGGGTGTATCCAAAGGGAAAGTGCAATGTGTCAACAGGGGCACCCAACTTAATGTTGGATGGGAAAGGGGTATCAGAAAGCCGTCCTGTAATAGTGGCTTTTAAGGTGAGAGAGGTGTTACCAAATGTAATCTATTATGGGATAAACCTATGCTATTTGTATATTTTCCCCCAAAACATGAAGTTAAATCTAAATCTGCCTCCTCATATTAACCCTCTGAAAGAACAACCAGGCTATGCCAGATACTATGCCTCCAACTCTGCTTCTGTACAATGTGACTCTAGAAAAGTGTGAAATGCTACACAAGTGGAAGATATAATTATTCCACTAGAGAGTATTTCAGGGAGGAAGACAGCACCAGGGAAATATGAAGATCAGTTTCTTCTGTTATTTTTACAAAGAGTCCCGGTTCTTTGTGCCCTTGTGATGGGAAATATGTTTGTCTGTCTCCACTTGAGCGGCAACATCTTTCTTATCAGTTACTGCACTGACAAAGACATTGATGTTCTTTTGCAGGAAACTAACAGGAAAGGAAAGAAAGCCTACCATTAAATACACTTCCTGAGGTTGAAATGAAATGGCTGTTGCAGGCTGCCAGTGTAGGAAAGGGCTGAATAAATAAATGAACCACCCTTATTGTGCAGTCAAACTTCCTGGGGGCAAGTCTTCATGTCCTCACCCTCTCTCTTCAAAAATCAGTCAACCAGCAGAGGAGTGGACACAGGTCTTCTCTGGCTATATTGAGAATTTTTGAGACTTACAGTTTTCCCCTGTCTCAAACACAGAGGAAAAGAAGTTGAAAGGAGAAAAGAACAGAGTCACAGGAAGAGGAACTTGATGTTGATGTGTGTACCTTCCCCTTTAAGCTCATGGAACATACCCAGCAACTTCTGTTTAGACCCTTTCTGGGCACAATTTGGTAATGCTTGGGGACATGTCAGATTGGGGAAGGGGACATAGCTAGTGTGTCTTAGAAAATCAGTGAGCTTGTTTGAATCACAGTTGCAAAGGTGACTTATTTGAATGCAAAGGTGTAAGATGTCATTATCTGTGAATATTTATTGAGATCTAACAATGCAGCTTCACAGTGGGGACTGTTGGAGATGATTCTGGAACCCAAAGGACCTTAAGGAGTTTCCTTGTGAGGATAGTTGTTCTGTATGGAACACGGACAGGAGGAAAGAACATGTGCAAATATGGGAGGGGGAGAGACAGAGAGAGAGAGAGAATTTTAAATGGATATTCCTGGCTTGGAAAGATGAGAAGAGTTGGGCAGATGGGCAGATTTGGACCTTTATCTTTCTATAATGTTTTTGGTTTAGGAATCATTTATACTTTAGGCGTTTTTTTCCATCTTTCTTATAAAATCATGGGTAAGTCCTGAGAAGTGACTCAAAGCCAAAATAATGGGGTTTTCTTGATTATAGTTCCTCATTTTCCCTGGCCCCAGGCCAACCCTCAATATCCTTCTTCTCTTAGAAGGAAGCCAGCTTTGCCCCAGCCTTGTTGGGTCACTCCAGGCTCTTAGTGGTCTTTCTTTCACGTTGCAAACTGGACTCTTTCTTCTTTCAACTTTCTAATGGCAAAATTGCTCTTTATTCAGTCTCTTGGTTCCTAATGCTTCTAACTCAGGTATGGAAACCTCTTGGGTGCCCTTATCCCATCCACAGAGCCTCTTTCTTTCATCCCCAGTCACGGACTGATTTAGCAGGCACTACACGGTGACCAGTGTCTTTTGAAAGGGATGAAGGTCTCATAGCCAAGTCTCTGCTCATTCTTCTGACCACACCCCCCACCCCTTCTGGATCCTGGATAGAACCAAGCTTGAACTTTTCTTCATATAAGAGGGCCAGGCATATTTAGCTTATATTGCTAGTTTTAAGCATAGCTTTTAGATATAGCTCAGGCAGGAAATTAGGCTGGGCCATGGCTTTGGTGGTCACATCTGATGAACCAAAAATCTGCAACTCTGGTTTGGCATGTACATGGTACTCATGGAAAAATGGGACAAAATATTTGAAAATAAGGCCATCTTGGAAAAATTCCCAGGCAGAGAATACCTTCCAGGAGCTTGAAGGGGCAACCATATATTCCATACTCATTAACAATGTTAATAATAAATAATGGGGGAATCAGACTTGGCCCAATGGATAGGGCATCCACCTACCACATGGGAGGTCCACAGTTCAAACCCTGGGCCTCCTTGACCCATGTGGAGCTGGCCCATGCGCAGTGCTGATGCGTACAAGGAGTGCTGTACCATGCAGGGGTGTCCCCTGCATAGGGGAGCCCCACGCACAAGGAGTGTGCCCCATAAGGAGAGCCGCCCAGCACAAAAGAAAGTGCAGCCTGCCCAGGAATGGTGCCGCACACACGAAGAACTGACACAGCAAGATGATGCAACAAAAAAACACACAGATTCCTGGTGCTGCTGATAAGGATAGAAGCGGCCACAGAAGAACAGACAGTGAATGGACACAGAGAGCAGACAACTGGGGGACAGGAGAAGGGGAGAGAAATTAAAAATAAATAATTTTTTAAAAAAAATTAAGCAACGGTTATTAAGCAATAAAAAGTAACAGTTATTGAGCACTTACTATGTGTCACATCCTAAATGATTGTATATTATCTCATTTACTCCTCATAAAAAGTTTCATTTTAGTAGCTGAGAGAGAAAAATGGTCACCATATACTCAATAAGTACATTAATTGTAATAATTGTTTTTTTAAATGCTAACAATAATATATGCCAGGCTCTGAACCGAACATATTCTCTCATTTAATCTTTAAAAGAACCCTAAAAATAGGTATTATTATTATTATCTTGAGGAAGTCTACTTCTAAAATGGTTCCCAATGGCTCCCACATCCTGTGTTCACAACTTGTGCAATCCTCTCCCCTCAAGTGTGGGCAGGACCAAATGACTTGCTGCTAATGAATAGAGTATCATAAAAATTGTGGGATGTCGCCTCTGTGATTAAATTACTAAAGATTGTGACTTCTGTCTTAACACTGTCTCTCTTGCTGGCCCTCTCTCTGGCCTTCTTCCTTTGCTTGTCTGATCAAATAAGCAGCCATGTGGTGGGGAGGTAAAGAACTGAGGGAGACCTCCAGCCAAAAGCTCAGGAGGAATTAAGACCTTATAAAACCTGTGAAGAACTCAATCCTGCCAACCACCAAGTAAGGAAGCTGGGAAACAGATCCGTCCCAGGCCAGCCTTGAGGTGACAATGGCTTTGCAAGAGACCCAGGGCCAGTGGACCCAGCTATGTTGTACCCAAATTTCTGACTCACAGAAATTGTGAAAACAAATGTTGTTTTGGGGTTATACAGCAGAGGATAACTATTTTGCAGATAGCATGTTCTATTTTACAGAGGAAGAAAATGAAGCTTGGGGAGGTGACTTTCCCAAAGTCACACAGCTAGTCAATAGCAGAGACAGAATTCAAACACATTAGGTCCAAGAATATGAGTTCAAGTCTACTTTCGTATAAGGTCCAAGTGATTGGGAAATTCTATCTCTGAAATCCTTTGAGTGTAGCCATGTTTCCCAGGAAATTCTTTTTGTGTGTTTTAAATAGGGATAGACATAATTTTAAATGGTGCCAAGTGCTTTTAGTGACCCACTCCCTGCTGCAGAAGGGAGTCACCCAGAGATCTAGAGATAGTAACTGTTCAACAGCACAATGGCAGAGCTGAGAACTGCAGCCCACCCATTTTATAAGCACTCACAAGCTGTCTTGTCTATAATATGCAAAGCAGGTGGAAGGGACACACACTTTTTTTTTCATTGAGTAATGAGAAGATAGGGAACATTTATTAAAAAGCTCAAGAGCCCTGGAATTGGAAAGAAAATGGTTCTGCCTGAGAGAACACCCCCTTCCACTGATGATTCTTCTTCCCATCCACTGAAGAGAGCCTTGAACTTTGAACCACAGCACTTTGTTCCAATGTGGAGGGTAGTTTGGCACTTCCCTGTGTTAGAAGATCCCCCACTTGGGATGGTGAAATCATCTCTAGATAGTCTCTCTTTGTTTGGCCAGAGCTTCATGCCAGTGGTCACCTTTATGAAACCAAATGATTTCCTTGACTGGAGGCCTCAATCTGGTCTTCCTTGTCAGCTTTGCCAGAGCAGCAGGCTTTGAACTCAGGGAAGATTTCCAGGTGGCAGTAGAGCAATGGTCCTATAGGCTGGCACACTTCCCCTTTCAACCAGTGGCAGCCGATGCAGTTGTGCAACCTGGTATAAAGTCCACAACCAGGGAGTGGGGGCAGGACTCTAAGCTGGCTCAGCACTCTGGCTTCTTGACTCTCTTTCTAGCTTTCCTTACCCTCTTCTCGCCTGACTCTCTCTCTCTCTCTCTCCCCTCCCCCACCTCCTCGCTCCCCCCACCCTTCCCCCAACACTGTCAGCCTCTACCCTTAAGGATCCCTAACTCAGGAAACAACCTCTAATCAAATATCTTGACTTGCCTTCTACTGCTAGCAGCAGGCAGCTCTGGCCATTGTCTGCTTTCCAAGTGATTTTTTCTCTTCCAGTTGTTTATTTCTCTCTTCTAGTGGGAATTATGGGTAGAATCGAGGGGGAAAATCCACAGCCCTCAAAAAACAAACAAACAAACAAAAAGTGGAGTTTTTCCTTCCTGAGACTACCCCTCTGGACTAAAACAGAAATAAAAGGGGCCCTGGATTCTGCTGCCTTGAAAAACTGACGTTCTGAGAATAGAGCAAGAGCAAAATAGCATTTGACCAGAGCCCAAGGTACACCATATCATTCCTCAGACGCTGATGCATCCCTCTGCAGCCTCCATTTTCCACTTCATTGGGGTTTATAACGGCTATTTTTGCCTTTAACATACCTGCTATCCTGGTACTGCTCAATGGCTCTGAAGAGATATCATCTATATCACCTCTGTGGCCAGCCACGCAACACAAAACTGCAGACTCCCAGACTCCAGGGCTCTTGCTTTCTAAGAGAGGACTGTGAGAGTGAGAAGAACATAAAAGAGGAAAGAAAAGAGAAGTTGGATGGAGTAATTACTTTATAAAGTTACGTGGTGCATGCAAAATTGAAACATAGGGTATAAGCAATAACCCCACTAATAATGCACAGTCTTAGATAACACTAAACTTCAGTCGGTTCAAACCATTTTCCTTAACACCTTCCTTCTTTAAGGTTTTTCCTCTTCTTACTGGGTTGTAAAAATCAGCCTTTCATGTTTATTTCAAATTTCTTAACTGATTTTCCCAAGGTATGGGAGTATGTGTATGTATGCATGCCTGAGCAAAAACATTTGCTAATGTTCTTTTCCTTTTTTTTTTTTAAAGTATGTGAAATAGAATGAATAGTTGACCTTTGTGGGCAATTCTCCACCTAGCTTTGTGCTTTGTGTCTGAACTTAGATGGCAAGTTCTCTTAGCAAGGCTGGCCTAATTCTATATTCTTTATTCACCTAGTCACTAGGGCTGTGCAAGAGCCATTATTACCTAAAGTACCATAATAATGGCCATGTCCTTCTATGACGTTATTGTTTCCTATCTGCCAGAACATTAATTGCCTTCTAACTTGCTCTAAAATTGGTAGATACGGCACACTGCCAAGTCGAGAGAGAAGAAAGCTGCTGGTGATATACTAAAAGACTGTGTAAAAGGACATATTGATGCCTCCTTCTCATTGGGGCATCTTCACATTTACATGTTACTTCATTTATTATGGGATGTTGACTCAGGCTTCCTTCTATCTTATCATGGTCAAAGTCTGATCTTTCCTTCAACTGAATGATTCAGAAATCTCTGAAGTTATTTTGGCTTTTCCACTTTCATTTTACAGGCTTTTTATGAGTCATTGAATTGAATGGGAGGTTATTTCTAAATTGGAAGGTGAGGATGAGAAAAAGGGGAGGAAAGTTCCAGAAAATAACTAGGAAAGGACACCTTACTGTTAAGTATAGTTACTGGAGGAATAATTTCCGCTTAATTTGGTGATAGAGGTATGTAGTTTATTTGAACTTGGCTAGAAATTTAGGCTAGGAAATAGCTTTTTTTTTTTTTTTTCTTCCTGGATTACAAACCATGCAGTTTTAGACTCCTTGTAACTTGTTATGTAAAGGATAGGAGGGTAAACAGAAGAGGTATGGGGCAGAGTTGGAAGAAAAAAAGACCAAAGCACAAAATTTCCAAAGTCCAGTTTCTTGATCCTGTAGGATGTAACAAGCCACAGAGTAGTGCCTGCCAACCCCACCTCAAAGAGTGTATAAATTTCATGACCCCTGGGTTTGTGAATTATAGGTGGAGATGTGAGGAAGATGCATTTAAATCTGACTTAGAAATTAAGAGAGTAATCAGAACAGCGTTTTGTTATTTAGGAACAGGAAAAGTGGGTGGAAATGAAAAAGAAAAGCAAAAAGTTAATGATGAATATATTTCTAGAAGCACAAGAGTTTTTATAGCAACACCAGATTTCTCAAAAATGCCTACTGTGATTTGTACCCAAATGAATAAAAAATGCAATCATTTATTCTTGTGCATTGTGCCAATGTGAGAAAAGAACTGCAATTCATTCAATGGTCCTAATTTAGATTGCTAGGAGGAGACGTTTAGAAAAAAAAAGAAAAGCTTTTAAAAGTTTTTGACACACAGCTAGTAGGGCTATTTAAGAACTGCTGAACACAAAAACGAAGTTTGGGGGTGGAACGAGCGACATTCTCATTTCCAGAGTATCACAAAGGTAAAATGTGTTCCGTTTAGTCCAAACTTGCTGATGGCTGCCTGGTCACTTCGCAGGAGCCAGCCGGGATTAAAGTCTGGAAGCTGAAGAATTCTCAACACGCCACTTCAGTTTACTGACGATATTTATCACTGTAACCGAAGAGGGCTGATTTCTGCTAAATAAAAGGTTGCGCTTTGCTTTTCCCATTGAGATTCCTGGGAAAAACTTCAAGGAACCTGGGTGCATTGGGAACTCAAGAAAAGAAGGGATATATATTTATTTTTTTAATCTATATTGTGTCTTTTTCCCAAGGGGCTAGACACTCTTCTTAAACATAATTTGTTGTGGGCGTTTTATAAGAACTACTCCTCTGAGTAAGCTAGCACTGATAAACTTCTTATAGGAAACGGGAAAAGGGGATGAGTTTACACAGTGAACTCTACAACAAAGACTTAACCCTTTCCGGGTAACCTCGGATGTGAGTATTTGTCCCTTCTTTGCTTTCTACTATGCAACCAAACTGTGCACAAGCTTTAACCAACCTTGGCCGTCACATCCCTTGCCATTCGACTTAACAGGCACTTGTAGCACCCTATCATAACTGCGAACTGCCCAACCTTCAACCAATTACAACCAAAGCTTGGGCTAGGACGCTCCAGGTTCGGGCGGGGGCGAATACCGGGTCCACGAAAAGGGGCGGTAAAGAAGTTGTGACGAGCGGGTGAATCACGCCAATCAGAGCAGAGAGCCGCCGCCCTGCTACCCAATGGAGAGGCTGAAAGTATGAAAAGAGGTGGGCCTGTTGTCATGGGGGAGGTGGCGGCGCTTGGTGGCTATCTGGCGGCCGAGGTGGAGTCAGTGGCGCTGGAGTTGGTCGGGCGCAGCGGCAGGTGAGTACCGGTAAAGCAGGCCTGAGCCCAGAGGGCCTGCGCGGGGCGGAAACTCCTGTTCGGCGCTCCGGGGGCGGAAGTCGGAGGAAGGGGGCCTGGAGTGCAGGCTCGGTCACGGCCGGGGCCAGGGCGGGGGCGGCGGCCGTGGTGGTGGCGGCAGCGGCTGCCGTGGCGGTGGCGGCGGCGGCGGCAGCGGCAGCTGGTTCGCCCTGACTGGGCTGGTGGGAGAATGGCCCGGCTCTTGGCGGCGGAGTTCGGGCTGGGAAGGTAGGCTGGGGTCGGACCAGAGAGGGTCAGGCAGGGGGTCCCTTGGGACGTCAACTGCTTGGGTCTGGGCCACTGACCGGCGGCCGGTGTGTGAGGGGTTGGTCCCTGGGGAGACGGGAGCTGCCGAGGTCCCAAAAAGGGGGTGACCCGGCGTGAGAGGTAAAGCTCTGGTCCGAGGGTGGAGTGACTCGGGAACACCTAGAACGGCTTGGGAGCGAGGGAAAAGGGGAACTCGGGAAGCTCGGGAGCGGCCCCGGGAGCGAGAGCGTCAGGAGGGAGAGGGAGAGTGGGGGAGAGACGGCGAGGAAACTGGGAGTGGTCCGGGTCCGAGGGAGAAGGGAGGTAGCAAAACTGAAGGCAGCGGGGTGACCGGGAGCGACTGGGGTGCTAGTGAAGGCGTTTGGGGAAGGACAGTGTAGGGGGCTGGGGACCCTGCTGAGAAAGTGAGAAAGGCGGCGGTCCGAGAGAGGAAGAACCCTGGGGAGATGAGAAGCGGCAGGTCGGAGGGTCGAACTGGTAGAGACCTTGAACTGCTCGGGGAGGACCTGGATTGCCCTGCCCCATTGCTGGTCTGGGCTGGGAGATCTAAGACTACACTGGGAACTCCGAGGTCCGAGGACCCCCAGAGGTCAAGGGAAAACCCAAGAGTGGCTCAGCTTTGAGACTGGGGTGAGGATCCAGCAGAAGATGTAAGTTCCCTCAGTTAGAGGGGAGTCAAGCAAGATGGGACGAGGGTGAGGGAACAGGGGGTGGCGGAGGCAAATCATTTCCAAGTAGGAACGGAGTAGTAGATAGGGTGAGGGAGCTTGCCCAGGAAAGAGAGTATTGGTATTGTGGAAACTGGTCTGAACAGTAGGTATGAGATATTAACAGTGGGGGCCATTAATAGGCTCTAAGGTCTTCTCAGAAAAAGAAGAAACTTCAGTTTCATAATTAATACTAAGATGCTGTCTAGGATCAGAGAAAAGGTCCTAAAAAGCAAGGTTAGGTGACTTGCACGCCTGTGCTTTAGAAATTTGTTTCAGCATGATGGCAATAATATTAGAAAATAGGGCATTGACTGGAAAGGGGGAATTTGAGAGGGAAAAGGGGAGGAGTAACTAAACTAAAGGATACTGGGGACTAGATCAGAAAGAGAGTCCTGGAGAGTGTTGGCATACCCCCCCCTAAATTGAAAATAACTTTGAATTCCGTTTCTACCACTTAACTTGGGCGGCTTAATCTCTCTGCGCAGCAGTTTCCTCTTCTCTAAAATAGGGATAATGATGCTATTATTATCATGTAGTTGTTATACTACGTGAGTTAATATTTGTAGAGCTTTTAGAATAGTGACTGGCCTATAGTAAGCAAGGTGTAGCGGATTGTTAAATAAAAGATAAAGACAGACCTGAGTTTTTAAAACTTTAGTTTTCATCAGAATTGCCTAGAAGGCTTGGTAAAATACAAATTGCTCGGATGTCTGGAGCTTCTGATTCAGTAAGTTTGGGGAGGGGGCCTGTGAATTTGTATTGATTTCAAGTGATGCTTATGTTTGTCAGGGGACCACACTTTTAAGAACTAGTGCTTTAAAGGAGGTGTTAATAATGTAGCAACTTAAAATACTTGTCCAACTCTGCTAATAGCAGACAAGTAGAGGCAAATTGCAAAAAAAAATCAGGTTTAAGTAGAGGCAAATTGCGAAAAAGATAGGCTGCATATTTCAAACTGTGGATCATGATTTATTAGTAAATTATAAAATCATTTTAGTGGGTTACAACCAGCATTGAAAATAAAATGAAATAGAACAAAATAGACTGGAAAATAGTAAAGTGCATCGTTCTTGGTAAGGAAAAGTATTGTTTTGGGAAACTTTTCTCATACATGTACCAGGTCGCCATGTAAAATTTTTTTTTCACAGTCAAAAAAGATTGAAAAAGAGCTGTGTAGTGGCTGCAAAAGCAGCCCTCCAATAGGGTATCTGGGGACTGGATTTATGATTGGTTAATGGATTTCTCTTTTCTTTCTTTTTTTCTTCTTTTTGTGGTGATATTTTCTCAGGTGATAATATATTCCATTAAATTTCTTCAGTTTCTGACTTGGTTCTCCTGTGTTTGTCTTATCATATATTGTGTTGTGCCTTTCTGACTCTCTGGAACTTTTTTGAATACTGAGACTTTGGGCTGAGGACGTACGGAACTTGAGGCAGAGAAACTGAGTGGTGTTTCTCAGATTTGGTGCATTTTTGTTTCACTTATGCCCTTTTGTTCACTCTTCATTACCCCTGTCCTGAAAGCATTGTCTGTAAAAAGCTTAAATATACAGTGACTTCTTTACAGTAAATAGCTAATGTGAAATCAACTAGGTTGAGACCACTTGATGTATAGAAAATGGGCAAAAACCAAATAAGGTACATTTCAAAAGAGAAAAGCAGAGGATATTTCCATTTTAGAGAAAAAAGTATTTTAAAGTTTTTCTTTTCCTTGCACTTATACAAAACATTATATAAAGACATTTTTAGAGGAACCAGATACACTTAATTGTTACAGGTTTCTAAGTTTTTCTGTAGAGAGAGAAGTTATAACAGTTGACAGCGGAATGCACCTGTGATAGAAGAAGCTTAACTACAAAGTAGTTTATTAAGCAGAAGCTTTTGTTTTGGTGGTTTTCTCCCTTGAGAATGAACTGGATGTGGTATACATTATAAATTTAATTCGTTTGTGGGTCTAAATATAATCTACAATACTTATTTTAAGCTGTATTTAAAATATATTTGTATGTTTTATGCTATCCTTGGTTTGGGTTTTGTACTGAAAACTAGATAGTTTTGTTTAGAAGGAGTTAGATCTCTCTTGGTGAATTTAAGAACAGAGATAGTATTGAAAACTGAACGAGATCCCTGTGGCTCTCTTAAGAATCTTTAATTCAGGGGATATACATAACCCTTTCATTAATGTTTTATGAATTATGAAGAAACTATTGGTGGTGTTTGGTGTGAGGATTTTTGGATTTTTTTTTCTCTCAAAGATCATTTTTAGTTCTACTTCAGATTTTATATCTTTATAATTTTAATTTTTGTTTGGAAGACTGCAAAACATATTGCATGTTTGAGTCCAAACGCAGAAACAAATATAATAATTTCTTTTCACAAAACAAATATACTAATTTTGTGTGTGTGTGTGATAAAGATTCCAAGGATTAAAGCTTTTGAATTCCTCAGATTGAGTTAAATGGAGGATCCCTACTAACAAAATGGTATTTTTTAAGGCATTGTCCAGTTGGTGGGCACATTTTTATAAATTTTTAAATTCTGTAACAACTGACAGGAATGTAAAATCTTAATCGAAAGTCGGAAAAATAAAATTCATTCTTCATGATTTTGGGCATTGAGCAGTTTGAGTACTTGCTTTTAATAAATGGATTTTATTCAGTTGACATTAATCATCCATATTTAATCATATTTATCTATGAATGACTTTGATTGCCCAACTCATTTTACAGTGAGATTTGTTAATCTGTAATTGAATAAATGGTGGTTTTTAAATCCCAAAGAAATTGCTCCAAACTATATAATTTAATGAGTCTCAATCTCACATTTCAAAGATTATTCAGGTAAATGATTTTAAAAAGTAGAAGTTCAATTACCACTAGGTAATTAAGTTTATTTTCGATTTCAGGGAGTCGTTTTAATTGCTTCTGATCTGCTTTCTACCCTCCAGCTACCCATTCAAGTTCTCATAGGAACATTGTGCCTCAAAATTTTGTGAAAGCACAAAACCTCTGTATTTGCTTTTTAGTTGGTTGTGAGAAGTCCTTTGTCAGAAAAGGTCCCTTTGTAAACGTATCACTTTTGAAAAGTGTTTTATTTAATAGAGTACCTGAAAAGCACCATTTTATTTTGGACTTGCCGAAACACATCTGTTGTGTTTAATACATTTTTGATTTCTACAGAACGGATCTGGAATTCTGCTGAGTTCAGAACTCTAAAATATGTATCCTTGATAGGGGTTGGGAAAAATGAAGCAAAGTACTTTTAAAATAAAATAAAAAAATTGCTGTCTGATTTATTTTTCATCCTGACCTTATGATAAAGCCTTTATTTGTAAAGAAAATTTGTTTTAGTCATATAGCATATTGGAAATTTCATTATCGAGGTAGAAATAGTAGATAAAGCTTTAGGGTGTTTGTTCAGACATAAGACACAAAATGATGAATAAGATGTCATTGGATACTAGGTACAATATTGCCATATATTTTGGAGAATATACAATGTGCACTTAGATATTTTTGGGCTAAAGGAAGATTGAAACTAAGGGAGAATGTGCTCAAGAAATAGCCTGGAGAATCTGCAGGAAGTATGCCTAAAGGAGTGAGATGTTCTTGGCAGTTTTCCTGGTGTGATATACATACAGGAGGATAATCTTATTTGTAGCAGTCTATGTGGACATATTCTTTGTTCTGTGCAGTTTCCACTGGTGGCTATAACTCTTGCTTTTTTTTTTTTTTTTCTTTCACTCAAGAAAGCATGTTAGAATGCAAGTGAATAGATTGAAAGGTGTTAGAGTCCTAGAGGATGAGAACCTGGGCAAGATGATGCTGATTTTCAAAGGCTTGACACTTGTCTCTGCTTCTGTGGCTTTTGGGAATAGGCCCCTAGTAACCATAATTGGGCCAAGCTTCTCACTTGCCCTTTCCAAGGGAATATGGGATTAAGCATACTAAGGAAGAGACCCCCAGTCATCCTAAGTGGATAAACTATTAATGAAACTTTAGTAATTAATGTTTAGTGACCCCCCTCCCCCCGCCCCCCATGTTTCTCCCCAGTTGCTTGCTAATGCTTTGCACTCCTTTAACCAGAGTCAAAGTCTTGAATTTTCTGGTTAGACAGCAAATCTCAATTGTGGTAACTTGTTTACATTAGTATGTATATTAGGTGATTAGGAAAATAATTATCATGAGTTTTTTTTCCCCAACTCATTTAGGGAGGAAGAGTGATTGAAAGTTGTAGAAAACACTGCTTGGTTCCTGAGTCAAGGCAAAGGCAATGAAGCCACAAACACAGAAATCTACTAAATTTATAATGTTGTTTAAGATTGACTTTGGTTACCTTTGATCTTGGAAAAGTAAAAGTGATACTTTTGTCCTGGTCAGCTCTATACTTGTACCTCAGGTACACCTTTATATTGAATCATAGTGTTGCTTTGTTCGGTTATAAGGAATTTTAGCTTATAGTATTCTTTAATCAAGATAAACATTTTTTTTTCAGTCTATGATCTCATCGAAGTTTATCTGTAACTGCCGTATTTTGAAACTGGAAAAGGCATAGTTTGTGTTGAGAGGAAGTATGACCATGTTTTTGAACCCTGACTCTTTCATTTACTGATTTACTAATTGGGCAGTTTAATAAAACTCTCAGCCTCAGTTTTGTCATCCATGAGATGGTGTTCAAACTATCCTCCTTACCAGGGTGATGTGAGAATTAAGTAAAAATATTTTGTATAGTGCCTTGCCCATTGTTGGCACTCAATAAGTGTATTTGTTAATTATTAATAATTACAACAATATTAGACCTATTATAGACTTATCTTTCTAGGATAGGCAAATATTTTATATACTGTGGTGATAAGTGATGTGGCAGTTAGGAAAACCAGAGTTGACTTTAAAATTTTACATGCATTTAAAGCACTTAAGGGAAGTGGATTTGGCTGAAGGGATAGGGCGTCCACCTACCACATGAGAGGTCCAAGGTTCAAACCCAGGGCCTCCTGACCCCTGTGGTGAGCTGGCCCACGTACAGTGCTGATGCGTGCAAGGAGTGCCATGCCTCACAGGGGTGTCCCCTCTGTAGGGGAGCTCCCCACGCACAAGGAGTACACCCTGTAAGGAGAGCCGTGCTGCGCAAAAAAAGTGCAGCCTGCCTAGGTGTGGCGCTTTGCACACAGAGAGGTGACACAGCAAGATGACGCAACAAAAAGAGACATTCCCAGTGCCGCTGACAAGAATACAGGTGACACAGAAGAACACACAGTGAATGGACACAGAGCAGATGGGGTTGGGGAGAGAAATAAAAAAAATAAAAATAAAATAAAGCACTTAATAATATTACCTTAGCTTTGTAGCTTTGTACTTGGTTTAGTTTGGTGGATTAGACTAAAATCCGGTGCAGATGAGGCTAAGATTTTATTCTGTGTGGTCACAGGCTGTGTCTCTAGTACATTAACTGGTACTCTTCCAACTATGTATGAATTTTTGTGAACAGTGGGGAGTATTATGCTAACTAATAGGAAAAACAATGCAAAGAACATGCCCAACTAAGGTAAGTTATTTTATATTTGTTGAAAGTGCTTTTTCTGTTAGACTGAAATATATTAGACTGTTACATAATGTTTTTCCTAGATGGAATTTTTTATACTGGAAAAAAAGCTAGTAGTCTGAATCTAAATGACTAAATCCATGAATGAATAACCTGAAGTTTTAAGTCCATGAATCTATAAATTAAGAAGTTCCGTGAATTCTCTTTCAGTTATGGAATTTATGTGTTATACCATGACATTGTTCCATAATGTATCATTTAATAGCAGAATTACATAGTGCTACATTAAAAAAATGTGTGTGTGTGTGTATATATAGATAATTCTTCAGTGAGTAGACTAGAAATTGAACATTATGGATGTAATGATTTAAATTACTTCTAAATGCCCATTAGGAAGAATCAGTTTATTTTTTCCCTCAGTTAATAGATTCCTTAAGTCAAAGAGTTCCACACTCTTCACAATTCAAAGAGAAGTAGATTTTACTTTAGAAGTTACGTCCCATACATTCCTTAGTTAAGGATCCCTGGGTTAAAATTTTTTTTTTAAAGTTTAGCCCCATGTATCTCTGAGGTAAGAGAAAAATTTTTCTGCATCTGTAGAAACCTGCTAAAACTGTATTATCTCTTAAATTGTCTCTGATGAAAGCAGGTGTATAATTTCCACCACAGCCATGATGAAATAGGTTTTCTTTAAATCTCATCAGTGAATATTATTTTTTGAACGGTTAATTATTTTGAGTTGTTTCATACTCATTTTTGAAAATTGTTTAGTATTGGTAGTTTATAGGAATTATATTTCCTATCATAGTCAAGGCTTCCTTCTTCTTCCAAGGAATAGAGTACCAGGTACTGTATTGAGACTCTTGGCAAGAAAATGAGCTATAGATGTCTGTTTACGTGACTGGTTATCATTTCTATAAATGTTAATGTTACCATGTCTTACGTCAAATATTGTTCATTTCTTATTGATATCTTTCTCTAATAATCTAGCTTATTTTAGTTATTAGAATGTTTCCAGAAATCATACCATTTGGTATTTTATATTGTTCAGGATATTTTTAGTTTTGTTTTGTGCTAGTAGATTTAGTATCTTCATAAAGTTGTAACATTTTTGTGGTCAGAACTTTATTTTACTTTTTAAAAATATTCTGTGGCACGCATCAATATTAACTGAGTGAATAATCAAGAGACCCTGATTGGGGGCTAAGTTTATGATACCAACTATAGGTGGTGGTATAGTGAAATGGTCTGAGTCCAAACACAGCTCTACCTCCTTAGACAAGTTACTTAACTCTTTGAGTTTTCAGTTTTTTCATCTGCAAAATGATTTACTTTGAGGATTATATGAGATAATCTGTGTAAAGTGTTTAACACATTGCTTAGCTCGAAGTAAATGCTTTGTAAATGTTAGCTTCTGTTGCAAGGATCCAGGATTTTTAATGAAGCAGGTAGGAGTAAAAGGTTTTTTTTCTGTGTTTTTGCATGGAGTTTTAAGTTGTACTGTGAAGCTTAAACATCATTTAGAAATGAAAAGAAATCTTGAATTCTTCTTCACCCTGTTTTGCTTTTAGTCCAGTCGATCTGTGGTACAGTTGAATCTTTATTTTAATTGGGCCATATCTTGTCTTTTAAGTCATGGTAAATTATAGAGCAGTGTTATAACAATCCCTAAATTCTTTTGGATTATAGAGTGTAGCTAGGAACATACTAGGTAATTTTTTTTGGTAATAATAAACTTTAGTAAAGCCATCCATTTTTTGGTAATGATAAACTTAAGGAATACCTGCATTGATAATTTTTTTTGGTTAGACTTGACTTGTATTGTATTTAAACTAATATTTAAGAATTGAATCTACTTGACACTGAGTATCCTTATCAACAGTTCCTAATCTGTTAGCTGCAAATCTTTGGATTGGGGGGTGGTGGATGTTTTCTGCAGAGTTAGTGTAAGGGTCCTCAGATTCATAGATACAATAAATATCTGTAGACTAAAGTAATTATGTTCTCTCTATATGTTATGTTTGTCATACTTTAAAGCTCTCATCCTACTTTTCCTACTTTTTTCTTAACCAACATGCCATTTCAGAAACACTGGTATACTTCTGTTCCCCAGCATGACATGTACATTTGTGGATTGTTTTTTTTGACAGTTTTATTCAGGTAAAATTTACATACAGTGAAACTGCGCTTATTTTAAAGTATACAGTTTGATGAGATTTTACGTATTTATATAAAATTAAGATAAGGAACTTATTCCAAAAGTTTTCTGTGCTCCTTTATAATCTAGTCATCCTTCTCTCTCTACCCTCAGTTCCCAGTTTCCACTGATATGCTTTCTGTCATTATAGTTTAGTTTGTTATGAATTATAGAACATTTTCTGGAATTTATATAAATGAAATCATGTAGTATATTCTCTTTTGGGAGGGTCTGGGTTCTTTCACTGCATAATTAATATGAGATTTTCCATGCTATTGCATATCTCAATAATTCATTCCTTTTTATTGCTGAGTAGGAGTCCAGTGTATGGATCTATGACAACTTTTTATCCATTCATTTGTTGATGGGCTTTTGGATTGTTTCTAGTTTTCGACTATTCAGATAAAGGTGTTGAGAACATTCATGTACAGATTTTTCTGTGGACATACGTTTTCATTTCTCTTGGTTATATAACTAGTAATCTTTTGAGGAACTCGCAGACTGTTTTCCACAAGTGTAAAGTGGTTGCACCATTTTACATTTCTACCAGCAGTGTATGAGGTTTCCAGTTTGTCCACATCCTCATCAACACTGTTTTTTAGTGTTATCTTTTTTAATAGCGATTTTAGTATGTGTAAGTGGTTTCTAGTGGTTTTGATTTGCATTTCTCTGATGGCTAATATGACTAATGATTTAATTTGCTTCTTGGCCTTTTGTGTATCTTCTTTGGAGAAATGTCTATTTAGATCTATTCTTTTAAAATTGGGTTATTTGTCTTTTTATTATTGTTATAAGAGTTGTTTATATATTCTAGATAAAGTCTCTTATCACATATATGATTTGCAAATATTTTTTTCCCATTGTATGGGTTGTCTTTTTTTTTTTTTTTAATGAGATACCCGGGATTAAACCCAGGACCTCGTACATGTGAAGTAGGTGCTCAACCACTGAGCTACACCCACTCCCTGGGTTGTCTTTTTCTTTTCTTTTTTCTTTTTTTTTTTTTGATGTTCCAGGGGCAGGGGGTTTGAACCTGGGACTTAGTAAGTGGGAATCTGGCACTTGACCATTGAGCCACATTGGCTTTCCTGAGTTCATTTTTTTTTTTTTTTTTTTTTTGCTTGTTATTTGTTTCTGTTTTTTCAGGAGTCACCAGGAACTTAACCTGGGACCTCCTATGTGGGAAGCAGGAGCACAACTGCTTGAGCCACATCTGTTCCCCTCTTTTTTTTTTAAATTTTCTTGATGGTGTCCTTTGAAGCACAAAATTTTAAATTCTGAAGTCCAATTTATATATATTTTTCCTTGTTTGCATATGCTTTTGGTATTGTATCTAAGAAATCATTGCCTAATCCAAGGTCATGAAGATTAATGCTTATGTTTTCTTCTAAGAGTTTTATAGTTTAGCTCTTACATTTAGTCTGTGATTCATTTTGAGTTAATTTTTGTGTATGGTGTAAGGAAGGTTTTCAACTTCATTCTTTGCATATGCATATCCACTTTTGTCCCAGCACCATTTGTTGAGACAGTTATTTTTTATTTTTTGGTTCTTTGCGAAAGTTTAATAATATTTTCTGCCTTATTGATTGTAACAACTAGCAATTTCTTGGTCTTTGGTCTAGTGTGGTACTTTGATCATGGTTCTGAGCAGTTTAGAGTTGCAGTGGTAGGTTATAAATGAGCCCACTCTTATATGAGTTGTTTACTTTTCCCCTTATTTTACGTTATATTTGAACATTAAATAGAATACAGCTACCATTTCTCTGCCTACTGGGCAACCTTTTGCCCATAGTTTCACAGAAACTTTAATGCTAGACCACTTACTGGAAATCAGAATCAGGTTTTTAAATGTGACTTAAAAGAAAGAAAAGCTGCTATTTTACCTGTTTCTCTCTCTCTCTTCTTAATCTACCTACCCTTTCTGTCACTCTTTCATTTTAAGAAGACTATTCTTCCGGATTATTACATATTGCCTTTTTTTTTGAAGGAAGATCAAATACTAAGGCTTTATTGTTTTATTTGGAAATTCAAGGAAATATTCTATAGTGATTAAAAAATTATAGAGAAAAATTTTAAGGCCCTTTATTATCCTTGACAAATTTATCTGGAATTAACATAATTAATATTAAGTTTTATTTTCTGTGTAATCTTGAAGATTAGAAATAATATATTTACCTTTTCATTTTAAAATAATATAGTTATTTTTAAACTTGTGAAGTTTAATTAGCATTTTTGAAAGAAGCTTATTCTTTATTTTTACTCCAATTTGGACATTTAACTTTCCCCCTGTGTTTTTAATGGGCATTATTCTCTTTTGTAGATCTAAGAGCAAAGGGAAAAGCATACATCTTTTACAGAGTATTTGAATTTCACTTGTCTCTTCTCTGTAGAATTCTGCTTCTTTAGACTATGAGGCCAGTACTTTGCCAAGTAAGAACTAATTTACTGGGAAATCAGGTTACTGGCTTGACTTCTTGCTGTGCCTTTCCCTTCTTTTGTTACTTTGTAAAAGAGCTGAGTTCAGCCCTGTGGAAAATCACTAAATCATCTAATGATTTTTCCTAGCTCAAATTAAACATAGTTGGTATATGCTTACATTTTACTGGATTCTGTAACTTTTTGATTATAGATTTGTTAGTCTACCATGAAGGACTTTAACTTTATTTGATAAATTGACTATTTGTATCTGAAATAATACTAATGGTGTGTTCCTTTAATGAGCGTTCTTATTCTTTTGGCTTTTTCTCCCCTCTAGTAGACCTAGTTAATGAGGGATATTACTTCTGTTCTTAGAATGAAGCCCAGATATTTGTACTATATGCTTGCAGTTTCTATGGTATTGGCCCCGATTCTTTTTTTTCTTTTTAATGTCGTTAACATTAATTGTCTCTTTCTATTTTTCTTCATGCATATTTTTACTATATACATAATTTTGGAATCTGTTTTTTTTTTAAAGCATTAATATGCATTTTTATATCATTAAAATTATTTGAAAAATATTTTTAAACTGAAGAGTATTCCATTAATGTATATATCATCATTTATGCAACCACTTTCCTAGTGTTCACATTTAGATTTTTTATAAATTTCCATCTGTTATAAATAAAACTTCAGTGAATATTGCTAAACACAAATCATTGTCCACGTTTCTATAGTCTCAGGATAAAATCCTGTAAAAGTGGGATTATCAAGTAAAGGTGTATTGATATTTTTAGGATCTCAGGAGAGCAAAGCATTGCACAATTGCTTTTTAGAAAGGTTGTACCTGTTTACATTCCCTTTAGTAATGTACGAGATTGAGATGCAACCGTTGTTAGTAGTGTTATTTTAAAATAATTGCTATATAGAAATAATAACTTGTTTCTGAATTTTCTACTTATTTGATCACTTGTGGAACATTTGAAAAATGATCGTTAATGATTAGTATTTTCTTTGAATGAAGTTACTTGTCTCTGTTTGTGGTCTGTTTTTCTTTTGGGTGATCCCTTATCCTTACATGGGATCTAGGGATGGATAATATTCAAAACTGTAACTTAATGATCATATTATATGCTGAACATATAAATGATCAGCAAAAAATTGTTTCTGTCCTTTTCAAGTTAGTCTTACTCTCCCTCCACCCCAATCATTTCTAATTTCTCTCATATAAGTTAGTTTTGTCTGTTGGATTTCATTTAAATGGAATCATATCACATGTCCTCTTGTCTGGCTTCTTTTTCTTGGCATGTTTTTGAGATCCATGTTATTGTGTGTTTTGATAATTTTTTTTTTAATTGCCAAGTAGTATTTCTTCTTTTTTTGTACGTTTATTGTTTTATTGAGGAAACCATAATAAATACATTGCAGCAGTAGCATTCCCCTTTAAATACAATGTCATTAAAACAAGCTCTAAATCACAGTTTAAGTATTCAGTTTACCTGAAGCCCAAGCTTTATCTCCCTGAGACGCTGGTCCCATTGCAGCAGCCATTTTAAGCCAGTCTTCTTTTTACACACAGATAGTTTCTAGAGAAAACACGTGGTTCAGGATGGAAATGCATTTAGTATGCATAAGAAGAAAAATATGTGAGCAAATACACTGAAGAAATTCTATAGGAATATCAATTAAGAAAATAAAACCTTGTAGTTTATTTGCTTCTTAAAAGCAACAATTTAAAGTTTATAATGTGACAATAAAATTCAAGTGACATACTAAACAAAAAATAAGATTATTTTCAGGATCAAAATTATCTTCATTGTATTAAAATGCATTTAAAAATGAGGTGGTATTTGAAGAAAATAAAAATAAGACATCCTTATTATATAGTAAGTTCTACATCATCATCATAGACAACAGATAACTTCCTAGGTGGTACAGTATTCTATTTTATGAATATGCCACTCTTTTTCATTCTCTTATTGATAGACATTTGGGTTATTTCCAGTTTTTAGCTACTTTGCATAAAACTGCTGTAAACATTCTTGTACAAGTCTTTTTGTGAACATATGTTTCATTTCTCTTGGGTAAATACGTAGGAGTGAAATTGTTGGGTCACAAGGTAGGTATATGTGTAATTTCACAAGAAACTGCCAAATGGTTCTCCAAAATGGTTATATCATTTTGTACTCTACTCACAGTGTATGAGAATTCCAGTTGTTTCATATGTTGGTCACCATTTGGAATGTTAGTCTCTTTGATTTTAGTTATCCTAATGGTATGAAGTGATATCTTAGGGCGGTTTTAATTTTTATTTTCCAGATGATTAAAGATTTGAGCACTTATTAATTTTTCTATTAAAGTCTTTGACAAAGGCAAATTTGCAGATTTATAGTAAATATCTTTTTTAAAAACTTTTTTATTTTGAAATAGTTTTAAACTTACAGGAAAGTTGCAAAAATAATACAAACTTATACTGAGAACTCCAACATACTCCCATCCCCCTCCAGATCATCCTCCATCTATAACATTTTGCTACCTTTGCTGTATCATTCTGTCGTTCTTTATGTATCTGTTTATCTCTTTTCTGAACATTTGAGAACAGGTTGCACATATTTTTGAACACATAATACATTCTCTGCATATTTCTTACAAGTAAGGAGTACGTATGTAATCACCCTAAGTGCAGTTATCAAGTTCAGGAAATATAATGTTGATATAAAACCTACATTCTATATTCCAAATTTTGAGTATGTCCCAGTAATGTCCTTTTGAACTGTTTCTCCTCCTCATTTATTGCATTTGTCATTATCTTTTTTAGTTTCTCCTTTTTTAAAAATTATGGAAACATGTATGCAACAAAAATCTTCACATCCCAACACCTCCCAAGCGTATCATTCAGTGAGATTCACCATATGCACAGTGTTGCCCTTACCCTTACTACCATTCATTTCTAGAACTTTCCCATCACCCCAAACAGAAACCCTATATTCATTTTGCATTAACTCTCCATTGCCTCTGTACCTGTACTGTAACCTGTACTTCACTTTCTGTCTCTATGACTTTTAGTCTTTTCTTTGAGGTTACTAAAGGGCTTAAATTTAACATCCTAAATCTATAACAATCTCATTTGCTTTTTTACTGGCTTAAATTCAGTAGCCTACATAAACTATGTCCCTATACCCCTTTGCACCCCCCCCCTTTATGTAGTTCTTGTCACAAATTATATATTTATACATTAAGTCCAAACCATTGATTCAGAATTACATTTAATGCATTTGTCTTTTAGATCCTGTAGGAAGTAAATGTGGAGTTACAAATAAAAAAAATGCACTAATACTGGTATTAATATTTACCTGTGTTCTTATCTTTACCAGAGATCTTTTTTTCTTCTTGTGGCTTTAGTCGCTTGCCTGATATCCTTTTCTTTTAACCTGCAGAACTCCCTTTGTCATTTCTTGTAGGGCCAATCTAGTGATGATGAATTCCTTCAGGTTTTGTTTATCTGGGAATGTTTTCATCTCTTTCTTGCTTTTTTTTTTTTAATTAAAAAAAAATTATTTATTTCTCTCCCCTTCCCCCCACCCCCCGCCCCAGTTGTCTGTTCTCTGTGTACATTTGCTGCATGTTCTTCTTTGTCCGCTATTTGTCCATGCCTATTGTCAGCGGCACGGGTATCTGTGTTTCTTTTTGTTGCGTCATCTTGTTGTGTCACCTCTACGTGTGTGTGGCACCATTCCTGGGCAGGCTTTACTTTCTTTTGCGCTGGGCGGCTCTCCTTACAGGGCACACTCCTTGCGCGGGGGGCTTCCCTACGCAGGGATACCCCTGCATGGCACGGCACTCCTTGCTCCTATCAGCACTGCGCGTGGGCCAGCTCCACACGGGTCAAGGAGGCCCGGGGTGTGAACCGCTGACCTCCCATGTGGTAGACGGATGCCCTATCCACTGGGCCAAGTCTGCTTCCCTATTTCTCTCTTTTTTAAGGATGTACTGGGGATTGAACCCAGGATCTTGTACATGGGAAGCAGGCACTCAACCACTGAGTTTGATCTGCTCCCCAGTGAGAGTTGGTGTTTTCCTTTGTTTTGTTTTTAGGAGGTACTGGGATTGAACCTGGGATCTTGTACATAGGAAGCAGGCCCCTAAGCACTCATTTTTGAATGACAATTTTACTTGATATAGAACTCTTGACAATTTTTTTGCTTTCAACACTTTAAATATGTATTTCCATTCTCTTCTTGCCTCCATGGTTTTCCATGAGAAATAGGCATTTAATCTAATTGACATTCCCTTGTATGTGACATGTTGCTTCTTGTGGCTTCCAGAATTCTCTTTATCTTTGGCATTCGACAGTTTTATTATAATTTGGTCAGTATGGGTCTATTTGGGTTTATCCTATTTGGAGTAGTTGAGCATCTTGGATGTATATATTTATGTCTTTCATTAAATTTGGGAAGCTTTCAGCCATTATTTCCTTGACTATTCTCTCTCCCCCTTTCTCTCTCTGTCTTCTCCTTCTGAGATTCCCACAATGTGTGTATAGTTATGCTTTTTTTTTTCTCATTAAACTTTGTTTTAATGGGTCTCAAAATTCTGTGACAGATTTTTGGTCAAGTTGTTTCCATTTAAAAAGTACTGATTTTAAAAACTAATAACTTAAAACTGCCATACAAAAACAAATGGTCCACAAAATATTCCTTTCCTTCTGAAGGTTTTAGGATGCATTGTTATCATTAACCAGTGTTTTACTATTAAACTTAAATGGCCAATTAAGACAAACAGTTCTGAGACCATTCTTCCACCACTGATTAAGACTGGGGTGGCAGGTGTTGGGGATAATATTCATTTAGCCTTCTGAGCTTTCTGGGCAGACTTGGTGACCTTGCCAGCTCCAGCAGCCTTCTTGTCTACTGCCTTGATGACACCCACCACAACCGTCCCACAGGTTTCTCAGGCTCTGTTCACTTTTCTTCATTCTTTCCTCTTTCTCTTCAGACTGGATGATTTCGATGGTCTTATCTTCAGATCACTGATTCTTTCCTCTGTCAGCTTCAATCTGCTGTTAAACTCTGCTAGGGAATTTTAAATTTCTATTGCTGTGGTCTTCTGTTTGGTTCCTTTCCATAATTTCCATCTCTGTTGATATTCTCGTTGTGTACGTCTCTTATTTTCCTGATTTACATTTTTCTTCGAACATGTTTTCCTTTAATTCTTTGAGCATATTTAGGACCATTTAAAAATCTTTGTTGTGTTCCAGGTCTGATCCTCCTCATTGACAGTTTCTACTGCTTTAATCTTCTCCTTTGCCTGGACTGTCACTTCTGGTTTATTTGTATGTTTTGTAATCTTCTGTTGAAGCCTGGGCTTTTTGGTATTTTAATGTTCTGTCACTGGAATTTACACTCTGGGAATCTATTCCATAAGCTTGTTTCTAAA
Source organism: Dasypus novemcinctus (assembly GCF_030445035.2). NCBI lineage: Eukaryota > Metazoa > Chordata > Mammalia > Cingulata > Dasypodidae > Dasypus > Dasypus novemcinctus. The sequence goes on from NC_080675.1 coordinate 35,412,338, forward strand.
CTAGTGTTATGACAGAGTTTTAATGAGTGCCAGGAGCTAAAGAGGAAAAAAAATTTTTTTTGCTTTTTGCAGATTGACCGGGGCAAGACCTCTCCTTCAGAGTCTATCCACATAATGAGTTTAGAGAATAGCTCCAGGCCAAAGAAGAAAGGCTCCCCTGGTCCTTTCTGAGCATGTGTCTTGTCTTGGGTATCCACATTTAGCCTTATGAATTCCCCTGTTTACACACACATGCAAATGTGTCCCCTCTTCCCTAGGAAACAGTTTCCTCACAGTCCTGGGCACTGCACCGTATGTCCTCTAGTCATGAATCCCTTGCCCCAGGCATCCACTTGAGGGATCCCTTGCCCCGGGCATCCACTTGACTGAGCTCCCACAGTGTTCTGTAGGAATGCAGTTTGGTGAGCTGGCTTCTACATGCATGGCATGTTTTGGGATGGTGAGTCCCATAGGCCACCACCAGACAGATTAGTCCAGACATGTATTCCTCTAGTGTGTGCACAAGGATTACATTGCTTCCCCTGAAACTGGAACCAGGGATCCACACTGACAGAATGGGCCAGCAGTGAGGGGATGGGGGAGGAGACAGCCAGGGCACCAGGAAATCCTACCACTTTTTTTTTTTTTTTTGACCTTTATTTATTTAAAGATTTATTTTATTTATTTCTCCCCTACCCCCTCATACCCCCATTGTCTGCTCTCTGTGTCCATTTGCTGTGTGTTCTTCTGTGTCTGCTTGTATTCTCATTAGGCAGCTCTGGGAACCTATCCTGGGACCCTCTGGAGTGGGAGAGAGGCGATTACTCTCTTGTGCCACCTCAACTCCCTGTTCTGCTGTGTCTTCTTATTTTTTCTCCTCTGTGTCTCTTGTTGTGTCATTTCGCTGCACCAGCTCTCCACATCGGCTGGCACTCCTGTGTGGGGTGGCTTTTCCGTGCTGGGCGGCATTCTCATGCAGGATGGCACTTCTGTGCAGGGCAGCACCCCTGTGCGGGGCAGATTCCTGCGTGGGGCAGCATTCCTGTGTGGGCCAGCTTGCCCTCACCAGGAGGACCTAGGCATTGAACCCTGGTCCTCCTGTATGGTAGATGGGAGCCCAGTTGGTCCAGCCACATCCGTTTCCCTCCTGCTGCTTTTAAGTGGCCTTTTTCTTGGATTTGACACTTGTCTTGTTACTGTAATCTTTTAACTACTTTCTGGAATGTTGAGGAAGATGTATCTGTCAGTTCTTGCTGGTTTTCAAAGCTTCTGGGGGGATGGAGCCCTGAAGATTCTCACTCTGCCATCTTGATCAAGGTGGCATGATAGTAAATATCTCAATAAAAGGTTCAGTGTTTTATTACTATATATGGATATAGATTAATTAATCTGATTTATAAGATCAGAAATTAATTTGTAATTAAAAGTAAAGGAAAAATATTACTCTGAGTACAAAGAGTTTTTGGAAGTTTCATATCAAAGTGATAACCCATGTAGATTTCTTCGTGTTAAGTAAATATTTGCTGTTGATTAATACTAGTGGGACTTAGTTTGTTTGACCCATAAGTAAATGACACAAAAGGAAGGCTTCAGGCTATGTTTTGTAAAGCTACTTTTTGTATTTGATAGATCGAATCTGTGATTCAGCAATGTTGAAATTGCGTGATCTTGCTAGAAAACAATTCTGTATTTGAGTCCCATGTGAGAACTGATAGTGTAATAATGGCATCAGGTTATATCAGTAATACTAATACTAGCAGCTACTAGGAACATCTAACGCTTTGTGCCAAACATTGTTCTAAGTGCTTTACATGCAGTAACTATTTAATCCCCACAGTAATTCCTATGAGAGTAGGTACTATTATTACCCTCATTTTCCAGTTGAGGAAATCTGTGTCACAGAATTAAGTACTTGCCCAATATCCTAGAGCAGGCAATGGAACTGGGAATCAAACCTAGGTGTATTAATTTGCCAGAGGCTGCCTATGCAAGAATACCAGAAATGGGTTGGCTTTTATAAAGGGGATTTATTTGGGGTATAAGTTTACAGTTCTAAGGCTGCAAAAATGTCCAAGTCAAGGCATCGTTAGAGATGATTCTTACCAAAGATTGGCTGCTAACAGATCTGGAGTCCTGCAATGTGGTGACACAAGATGGCATGTCTGCCAGTCTCTCTCTGCTTTCTCTTTGAGTTCAGCTGTGGATGATTAGGCATCTCTCCCTGGGCCTTGTCTCCTTGAGCCTCTTGGATGTCTCTGTCTTTCTGCAGCTGTAGGCTAACCTGGAATCCTTTCTCTCACATCTGGGTCATAGTGGCAGAGTTCCCTTTTCTGTGTGTGTTCTCAGTTTATTTAAGACCCAACAAACAGATACCTAACCTGAGTCATGCCTCACTGGCATAGTACAATAAGAAGCCTTAAAGCGATCTAATTGAAAGAGAACTAATCAAAGGCCCCTTAACTGTATTTAATGCAATCAAAGGACACCACACCCACAGGAATGGATTAGTTCAAGAACAATCTTTTCTGAGATTCACCAAATTCAAACTGTCATATTAGGTAATCTGTCTTCAGAGCTCACACTCTTTTAACACTCACTGCTAAAGCAATTAAATGAAATGCAGTCAATTTTGCATTCATTACAGAGCATACCATTACAGAGCATACAGAGCAGTGGTGGCCCAAATTTAAATTGGGGTTTCTAAGTAGAACTTAGAAAGTTTTTCTACCAGTCTCTTTCTCTTCATTACCTATATAACTGTCATATATCTCAGGGAATGATTTTTGGAAGGCATCTTAAGATGCCATGTTCTATACAGGTCTGTGAGGTCTAACTCGTTAACTGTTTAAGGTCTCTGTTTCCTTATTGATTTTTTTTTGTTCTGATGATGTGAGTGGTGTCTTGAAGCCTCCAACTATTATTGCAGTGATGTCTTTTTCTCCCTTCAGCTTTGCTGGAGTTTGCCTCATGAATTTTGAGGCTTTTGGGGCACTCTGTTTAGGTACATAGATATTTATGACTGCTACTTCTTCCTGGTGGATTTTCCCTTGTATTATTATATAGTGGACTTCGGCATCTCTTAACTTTTTTTGCATTTAAAGTCTGTTTTGTTCAATATTGGTATAGCTGTATCTACTCTTTTTTGCTTACTTTTTGCCTGGATTTTCTTTTTCCAGTCTTTCACTTTCAGCCAATTTGTATCCCTGGAACTAAGGTGAGTCTCTTGGAGACAATGTATGGACAGCTCCTGATTTTTTTAATCCATTCGGTCAGCCTGTTTCTTTTGATTGGGGAGTTTAATCCATTCGCATTCAGTGATATTACTGTAAATGTTTTATTTACTTCCATGCTTTTATTCTTTTGCTTTCATATGTCATATCTAATTTTCAACTGCCTTTTCACTTTAGTTATCCTTTCTGATAGTCTTTCCTTTTACACTTTCCTCTCATCCTCTCTCCTGTCTTTTCCTTTCGAGCTGTAGGACTCCCATTAGTGCTTTCTGGACAGCCAGATTCTTTTCTATGTTTATTTTTGAATATTTTAAATTCACCTATATATTTGAAGGACAGTGTTGCTGGATAAAGAATTCTTGGCTAGCAATTTTTCTCGTTCAGTATCCTGATTATGTCATACCACCATCTTTTTGTGTCCATGGTTTCTTTTTTATTTTATTTTATTTTTTTTATTTTTTTAATGCTACATTCAAAAAATATGAGGTCCCCATATACCCCCCACCCCACTCCTCCACTCCTCCCCCCATAACAACAGCCTCCTCCATCATCATGAGACATTCGTTGTACTTCATGAATGCATCCATGGTTTCTTATGAGAAGTCCACACTAAGTCTTACTGGGCATCCTTTGTATGTGATGATTTGCTTCTCCCTTTCTGCTTTCAGAATTTTCTCTTTATATTTGGCATTTGATGTTCTGAGTAGTATGTGTCTTGGAGCAGGTCTGTTGGGATTTATTCTGATTGGAGTACGCTGCGCTTCTTGGACATGTAAATTCATTTCTTTCAAGAGAGTTGGGGAATTTTTAACCATTATTTTCTAAAATACTCTTATCTCCTCCTTTTCCCTTCTCTTCTCCTTCTGAAACTCCCATGACATGTATGTTGTTGTGCTTCATGTTATCATTCAACTCCCTGAGTCACTGCTCAATTTTTTCCATTCTTTTCTGTTTTTTCTCAATTTCAGCTACTCTGTCTTCTGCATAACTTATTCAATTCGAGTCTGCTGTTACATGCCTCTAATGCATGTGTGGTTGTTTTTCTGTTTGTTTTTTTAGGTACCAGGGCCAGGGATTGAACCCGGGACCTCATATGTGGGAAACTGGCACTAAGCCACTGAGCCACATCAGCTCCCCTGAGTTGGTTTTTTCATTTGTTTGTTCGTTGTTTGCTTTTGTTTTTAGGTGGCACCAGGGCAGAACCTGGGACCTCTTATATGGGAAGCAGGCACTCAACTGCTTGAGCCACACCTGCTCCCTCAATGTTGTTTTTTTTCTTAAAAAATTTTTTTTTATTATTGAAGTATATCCCTCATACATGGACATACATAAACAATAAGTGTATAGTAAAAGTTGTGAACTTACAAAATAAACATGTATAACATCTCTACAGGGGCCCCCCACATCACCCTTCCACCAACACCTTGCATTGTTTTGACACATCTGTTAAAAACTATGCAAAAGTATTGTCAAAATATTACTACTAACTATAGTCCATATCTTACATTTGGTAAAATTTTCTCCCAACTCCCATTTTTTTTTAACAAATCAATTTTATTGATACATATAAATAAAGCATACAATTTATCCAAAGTATACATTTAGTGGTATTTGGTATAATCACATAGTTGTGTATTTATCACAACTATTACAACAGTCATCATTAAAGCATTTTCTTTATTTTAATAATAATGATAATAATAAACAAACAAGGAAATTCCTCCCTTCTGAATCTTTCTGATTCCCCTGCTGTACAAAGCTGCTATTTCTGGCTGTTGTCACGCAATTATTTATTTGTTTATTGAGCAGTTTTATTGAGATATGTTCACATACCATATGATCTGTCCAAAATATATAATCAGTGGCTTCTTTTTTTACCTGTTAAAAAGATCTTTATTGTAAAATTGTAGAATAAACAGAAAAATAGATTGAAAGAAATTACAAATTTTAAAAGAGTACAAGGCCAGGTTAGATTTAATATAACCAATTATAAGAAATAGTATAACAATAAATATTTATAAATATTAATAATAATTATATAGACATTAATGGTAACATAAATCTAATTTTTATATTACAGCTCTAATTATTGGACATAATAATCTCTAAGAATGAAATAAATTATTGGTTTAGTTATTTAATTTCCATTTAGGTCATAATTCTTTCTGGATAATCAAATTCCTATTTGGGAATTCTTCACATCTTATTGGAATGAATTATAGCAGATAACAATAGGCCAACTCATAATTTCATGAGGCAGAAAAATCTCAAAATCCTTTTCAAAAGTAATCATGCCAAATCATTATTGATCCAGATAGATTATTTTAATTAACAACTATGCATAAGAAAGGGTTAAAGAAAAATGAAGTATCCAAAAAAAAATCTCTTCTTCAGTCCTCCTCAATTAAAAGCAAGTGTTTATTTTTTATGAGGAACCTTACAGAATACTGATTATAGAAACAATTTACTAGTTGCACTGAGTAATTATTGTTCATATACTATAATATTGTTATCTTACATTTATCTGGTCTACTCCAGCTCTTTTTTGGTTACTGTTTGCATGGAATACCTTTATCCAACCTTTGTCTTTTAACCTGGTTGTGCCCTTATGCCTGAGAAAACATATAGATAGTTTATATTTTTTTATCCATTCTATCAGTCTGTGTCTTTTGATTGGGGAGTTCAGTCCATTAACATTACATTAACATGTAATTTTTTGTTATTGGTGCAGCCAATAACATTCAGTGTTATTACTGTTAAGGCATTACTTCATCCATTTTGTCCTTTGGTTCTTTGTTGTCATACCATTCTTTTTTTTTTTTAAAGATTTGTTTTTTATTTTTTAAATTTATTTCTCTTCCCTTCCCGCCTGCCCCAGTTGTCTGCTATTCTTCTGTGTCTGTGTTCTTCTGTGTCTGCTTGTATTCTTGTCAACGGCATCAGCAATCTGTGTCTCTTTTTGTTGTGTTCTTCTGTGTCTGCTTGTATTCTTGTCAACGGCATTAGCAATATTGTGTCTCTTTTTGTTGTGTCATCTTGCTGCGTCAGCTCTCTGTGTGTGCAGTGCCACCCTGGACAGGCTGCACTTTCTTTGCTCTGGGTGGCTCGCTTTATGGGGTGCACTCTTTGTGCATGGGGCTCCCCGTGGAATGGCACTCCTTGCGCGCATCAGCACTGCGCATGGGCCAGCTCATCACACGGGTCAGGAGGACCTGGGTTTGAACCTCGACCTCCCATGTGGTAGGCAGACGCTCTATCCATTGAGGCAAATTCTCTTCCCTGTTGTCATACCATTCTATTGTCTGTCTTCTTATTCTTTAGTTTATGCTTCCTAATAATCTTTATTTCTACACTCTTTTCCAAATCTTTCATCCTTGTTTTTTCCCCTTTACTACCTCTTATGAATCTTGTCTTTTGGTAACCTACTCTCTCAGTTTTTGTCTTTGAACTCACCCTCATTTTTGAAGGACACCTTTGCCGGATACAGAATTCTTGGCTGGCAGTTTTTCTTTTTTAGTACCTTAAATACATCATACTGCTTTCTTCTCCCATGGTTTCTAATGAGAGGTCTGCATTTAATCTTACTACATTTCCCTTGTATGTGATGCTTTGCTTTTCTCTTGCTGCTTTCAGAATCCTCTCTTTATCGCTGATATTTGTCATTATGAAAAGTAGGTGTCTTGGAGTAGGTCTGTTTGGGTTTATTCTGATTAGGATGTGTTGTCCTTCTTGGATATTGATATTTATGCCCTTCATAAGGGTTAGGAAGTTTTCGGTCATTATTTCCTCTAATATTCTTTCTACCCCTTTTCCAGTCTCTTCCTCTAGGATACCAATAATATGTTTGGCATTTCATGTTGTCATTCAGTTCCTTGAGACTCTTCCATTTTTTCCATTCTCTTCTCTTTCTATTCTCTTGTCTTTTCCGGGTTTAGATGTTCTGCCTTTGAAGTCACAGATTCTATCTTCAGGCAATTCAGATCTGCTCCTATGTGCCTCTAATGTATTTTTTTTTTTCAGATTTATTTATTTATTTATTTATCCCCCCTCCCCCCCACTGTCATATGCTCTCTGTGTCCACTCTTGGTGTGTTCTTCTATGTCTGCTTGTCTTCTCTTTAGGCAGCACCAGGAACTGATCCTGGGACCTTCTAGAGTGGGAGAGAGGTACTCAATATCTTGCACCACCTAAGCTCCCTGGTCTGCTGTGTCTCTTTTTGTTGCGTCATCTTGCTGCGCCAGGTTTCTGCTGAGGCCAGCTTATCATGCGGGCCAGCCCTCCTTATGGGTCAGCTCTCCACTTGGGCTAGCTCACCACATGAGTCAGCTTGCCTTCACCAGGAGGCCCCGGGAATCAAATCTGGACCTCTCATATGGTAGATGGAATCCCAATTGGTTGAGCCACATCTACTTCCCTCTAATGTATTTTTAATCTCATCTGTTGTGTCTTTTATTCCCATAACTTCTGTTGCATGCTTTCAAATTGTTCTTTATGCTCTCCCAGTGTTATTTTAATAGCCTTTACTTCTTTAGTCATATTTTCTATAAATTCTTTGAAGTGAATTAGGAGAGTTATGTGACTATCATTGATTAATTGTCTTAAATCCTGTATCTCTTCAGGATATTTGGTTTGATTTTTTGGCTGGGCCATCTCTTCCTGTTGCTTAGTATAGCTTATAATTTTTTGCTGATGCCTAGGCATCTGAATATGTTGGTAAATTTACTGTCCAGTTTCTTTCTCTTGCCTAATTTTTTTTTTCTGCAGCTTTTCTTTGATATTTGGTTCAACTTATTCTCAGTCTTTGAAATTGCCCAGCTTAAGTTTTCATAATCAGGCCAGGAACTTACTAGTGAAGCACAGATTTTCTCCCAGAAGTTGGGTACAGAGAGTGAAGTTTTTGTCCATGCAATTTCCAGACAGGCCAGCGGATGGCAATAGTTAGTGCATCTTTCCATTGAGGTGTTTCAGTATTGGCTTTCCTGTGCTCCTGTGTTCAAAGTGGGTTCTGCTGTCCAAATTCACTGAAGAAACGCACCCTGATGTCCCCTCCTTTTTCCCTTGAAACTGCTGATAGGAAGGAAGATGACTGTCCCCCTCAGTTGGCTGCAGCAAGCCAGGGGTTTTACCCCAGCTTAGTATCTTGGAGGTTGGGGAGGGGTGCCCTTCCCTGCTGCTACTGGGGCTTAGTGACTCATGTTTCTCATTTCAGCTTCTTTGTTTCTATGTCCCTCACCCTCCTGGGAGTTGTGTAGCACTCTCCTGGTCTGCCGATCCCTAAAACAGGTCCCTTAGAAAGCTTTTGCCTCTTTCTTCATTGTTTTTGTGAGAGCATTCAGCTCTGCCTGTTAATCCATTGCCATCTTCCCACAATCCTCCTCTAATGTGTTTTTGATCTCACTTATGGTACCTTTCATTCCCATAAGTTCTGTTATTTTTCTATTCAGGTTTTGAAATTATTCTTTGTGCTCACTCAGTGTCTGCTTGGTGTCCTTTATCTCTTTAGGCATATTATCTTTCAACTCATTGTTTTGATTTAGGAGATTTGTATAAATCTTGTTGATTAGTTGTCTCAAATCCTAAGTCTCATCTGGGACTTTGATATATTCCTTTGCTTGAGCCATTTTTCCTTTTTCTTAGTATGGCTTGTAGTTTTTCCCTCATGTCTAGGCATCTGATTGTGATGGCGAGTTTACTCTGATGCTCAATTTCTCTCTGTGTAGGGATTTAGTGGTGGGAGACTGTGTTACTGCTGTTCCTTGATTCTTGGTTTAACCATTTTTAGCACTTTGGAATTGTCCTTGTTTAGTTGCTCAGTTCCGGGCCATGGATCCAGTATTGGGTTGCAGACCTGCTTTCAATAGCCTTGTGGATGGATGTTATAAAGGCCGGAAAAATCCTCTCTTATTTATTTACTTTTACTCTCCTTGCATGCACTTCCTTGGTCTGCCAGCAAATAGTACTGTTCAGCAGACCTCTCACTTCAAACCCTGGTTGCATTGTGTTCACTGATCCTGCCTCAGGGCTATTCAGAGCCTTGGAAATCAGACTTTTTCAGAAGATGTTCTACAACCTTTGCTGGCAGCTCTCTCCGTTTTCCTTAGTGGGAAATAATTTCACTTCCCTTTGCATCCTCACCAGCGAGTTCTGGTTAGTAGGGAGGATGTTTGAGAGGGTTGGATATCTTTAGTTCTGTGCTAGCTCCCAGGATAAACAATGGTGTAATCTTATCCAGCTTGGAGGGACCCTCCTTGTGACATAGCAGGCCAAATTTGTTGTCCAAAAGCTGAATCAGCCTTAGGCTATGTTCTTCTCTCTCCCCTTTCCTGGGGAGATGGACCCCTCTGTCCATAACCATTGGCCAGAGACCAGAGAATCAGTGCTGTATTCTCTGAATGTGGGGAGAATGGTCCTGCCTCCCACTTTGCTATTTTTTAAAATTATCTCAATTATTCTTTTTAAATCCTATTAACATTTATTTATTTATTTATTTATTTATTTATTTATTTATTTTTAAAGACTTATTTATTTATTTCTCTCCCCTTCCCCCCCAACACCCTCGCCCTGGTTGTCTGTTCTCTGTGTCTATTTGCTGTGTCGTCGTCTTTGTCCACTTCTATTGTTGTTAGCAGCACAGGAATCTGTGTTTCTTTTTGTTGTGTCATCTTGTGTCAACTCTCCGTGTGGGCGGTGCCATTCTTAGACAAGCTGCAACTTCTTTTGTGCTGGGTGGCTTTCCTTACGGGGTGCACTCCTAGGGTGTGGGGCTCCCCTATGCGGGGGGACACACCTGCGTGGCACGGCACTCCTTGTGCGCATCAGCACTGTGCCTGGGCCAGCACCACACGGGTCAAGAAGGCCTGGGGTTTGAACCGTGGATCTCCCATGTGGCAATCGGATGCCCTAACCACTGGGCCAAGTCTTCTTCCCTCTATTAACTTTTTTTTTTTTTAAAGATTTATTTATTTTATTTATTTCTCTCCCCTCCCCCCCACCCCAGTTGTCTGTTCTCTGTGTCTATTTGCTGTATCTACTTCTTTGTCTGCTTCTGTTGTTGTCAGCAGCACGGGAATCTGTGTTTCTTTTTGTTGCGTCATCTTGTTGTGTCAGCTCTGCGTGTGGGCGGCGCCATTCTTAGGCAGGCTGCACTTTCTTTTGCACTGGGCGGCTGTCCTTACGGGGCGCACTCCTTGCGCGTGGGGCTCCCCTATGCAGGGGACACCCCTGCGTGGCAGGGCACTCCTTGCGCGCATCAGCGCTGTGCATGGGCCAGCTCCATACGGGTCAAGGAGGCCCGGGGTTTGAACCACGGACCTCCCATGTGGTAGGTGGACGCCCTAACCACTGGGCCAAGTCCGCTTCCCTCTATTAACTTTTAAAACACTATGAGTTTAGGTATTGTATACTGCTTAGACTTTTTGAGGATTTGATTGGTAATCAATACATTCTTATTAAATGAATATAATGAGCAAAAGCCAGTTACACTCTAAAGGCCTATGTATAGCAAAAGATTACAACTTAATATTAGTAAAATTATGATTTTTGATTTTTGAGAATGCTGCTGAAATCCTTGACTTTTCATTTTGGAAATATTCAAATAAGTTGTTATGGAATTTGGGCTGGGTATAATACTGAATATTTTTCATTTCAGCCTCCTCCATCCTCTTCATTTACTATTTTTGATGAAAAGTTTTGGACATAGTAGTATTAAAAAAAAAAAAATAGTTGTTTAGACGGGTAGTTTAAATCCACCTTAAAAGTCATGATGACTTCCCGTGCCGCTGACGACAACAGGAGCGGACAAAGAAACAAGACGCAGCAAAAAGACACAGAAAACAGACAACTGGGGGAGGGGAGGGGAATTAAATAAATAAAAATAAATCTTTAAAAAAAAAAAAAAAGTCATGATGAATTCTATTTGAAATTGATGAAACTTGCTTTTTATGAACACGTTTTCCTTTAAAGCTAGTTGTTTAGCTATGAGTACTGTCATTTGGAATTTAGATCTGGAAAAGATGTTAATTATAATTTAATAGTTTCATTTTGTTGTGGGTATGGTTAAGTTCTATGTCAATCTCATTGAAAATTTTGTTTCCTGTTTCCTAACTTTTTTTTCTTTTTAAAAAGGCCACAGATACTGTGGGGCAGAGGAGTGGAATTGTTTTGCTTCAGTTGAACATACTCCTTGCTTTTGGGATGAGTCTGGTCCATTGTCATCATTTTGTTAGTTGTCAGGGCCAGCCTGAGGAACTGGAGAGTGGGAGTTGGTTACACATCTTCTGGGTTTCAAGGCCCAACTGGCATAGGAACAATCTGAAGGCTTTAAGTCTCTGAGAAATATACTTAAATAAATAGAAAATCTAGGTTCAAATGAAAGAAGTAGAAGAATCATGATTAGGGCGTTTATAAATGAGTATGTCTTTATTATATAGGGAAATAGCTTTTCATATATTCCCAGATAGAGCCCACCAGGGTTGTTGATTTTATGTGGCCATGTGGTGTCCAGACATCACTAGGGTCCTCAGAAACACTTTTATATTATTATAGAATATTATTGCTATAAAGGTAGTACTTACTTCAGCCATATTATCATTTGGTTTTTATTTACCATCCTTTTTTTGGTCTCTCTTCCTTTATTGCAAGTTCTCTTTCATATAGTTGATTTTTTGTGATGTATCTGAATGATCTCTTTCTCATTTCTGTATATTTTAAAAATACTTCCTTTGTGGTTATCCTGGATTTTATATTACACAACCTGCGTCTATAACCTACTATTTTGAAAAGATACCAACCTAGCTTCAATAGCATACATGTTTTCTGCCCCCGCTTCCCTCTGTTTCCCCTCTTTATGTTTCCCTTCTTTACCACTTTATATTTTGCATGTCCATTATCAGGAAATATGCCTTTTTTTGTTCAACTGAATTCTGACTTTTATAGGAATTAAAGAGTAGAGTTGTATATTGCGGATACAGAACATTTGGGTTTTGCATTTACCCTTTAGTTACCCTTACTGATAATCTTTATTTCCTCACACTACTCCAAGCCACTCTCTCTTATCTTTTCATGTTAACCTGTAGAATTCTCTTTAGAAATTCTTATAGTGCAGGTCTTCTGTTGAGGAACTCTCTCAATTTCTGTTTATCTGTGAGTATTTAAAATTCTCCCTCATTTTTGAAAGGCAGTTTTGCCAAATAAAGATTTTTTGACTGAGTTTTTCTTGAAGTATTTACACTATGACATATCACTGCCTGCTTGCCTCCATGTTTCTGAAGAGAAATTGGCAGTTAGTCTTATTAAGGATTCCTTGTATGTGACAAATTGCTTTTCTCTTGCTGCTTTCAGAATTCTCTTTTTTACATTTGACATTGTGATTAGTATATGTCTTGGAGAAGGTTTATTAGGGTTTATCATGTTTAGGGTACATTGCTCTTCTTGGACATGTCAGTTTATGTCTTTCATAGGAGTTGGTAAGTTTTTGACCATTATTTCCTTAAATATTGTTTCTACTACTTTTCAGTTTTCTTCCTCTTCTGGGATACCCATTACACGTATGTCTGTGTACTGTCACCCAAATCTCTGAGACTCTGCTCAATTTTTCTCTTCTTTCTGCTTGTTATTCCTGCTGTATGATTTTGATTGTCCTGTCATCTAGTTCACTGATTCTTCTGCCTGTTCAAATCTGCTGTTGTATGCCTCTGTAGTATTTTTTTTTTAAGATTTATTTTTTATTTATTTCTCTCCCCTTCCCCAGCCCCCTCCCCAGTTGTCTGCTCTCTGTGTCCATTTGCTGTGTGTTCTTCTGTGTTGCTTGTGTCAGCAGCACCCAGAGTCTGTGTCTTGTTTTTGTTGCGTCATCTTGCTGCATCAGCTCTCTGTGTGTGTGGTGCCATTTCTGGGCAGGCTGCACTTTCTTCACACTGGGCAGCTCATCTTATGGGGTACAGTCCTTGCGCGTGGGGCTCCCCTACACGGGGGACACCCCTGTGTGGCACAGCACTCCTTGTGCGCATCAGCACTGTGCGTGGGCCAGCTCATCACACCGCTCAGGAGGCCCTGGGTTTGAGCCTTGGACCTCCCATGTGGTAGATGGGCACCCTATCTATTGGGCCAAATCTGATTCCCTCTATAGTATTTTTAATCTCTACTACTATGCCTTTCATCCTGATAATGTCTCCTGTTACTCCTCTTTATGCGCACACACTGTCTTCTTAATATCCTTTATCTCTTTATGCATATTTTCCTCAGTGTCCTTGAATTAATTTAGGAGATTTGTTTGAACTTCTTTGACTAATTGTTCCAAATTCTTTTTCTCCTTTGAAATTTTAATTTGTTGCCTTGATTGAGCCATATCTTCCTGTTTCTTTGTATGTAATTGTAATTTTTTGGTGATGTCTAAGCATCTCATTATCTTGATGAGTTAACCTTAAAGGTCTGTTTCTCCCTCTTATCTAGGATTTTATTGTTGATGGCTTTGTGTTAAGGCTCTTCTTTGAGCTTGGTCCAACTTACTCTAGACCTTTAAAATAGCCTGTGTTTAACAGATCAGATTTTCTCAGCTCATTTTCATCTGATTCTTCCTCTGGATATGTAGTACAATTTTTAAGATTGTACTACTTGTGTAATTGTTTCACCTCCAGAAGAGAGGTTTCTTTCCTCCTTTCTTTTTCTGGGAATCATGATCTGTTCTCTTTTTGAGCATAATTTTCTCTCCAGTTCCTGTAATTTGTTTAAATTCTCTTTCTAACTCCATGTCCTTTTTTTCTAAGCTGGGATCCTCCTGCCTTATAGCAGTTCAATTTAACTTCTCCCACCCATCTTCCTTTTTTCTTTCCATGAGGCTTTTCTGCCCCTGGTTTCTTCTCCATTAGGGTATCCCATCCTGGTGAGTCAGATGGTGTCAGTCCAGAAAGGTGGCTTACTCCAGAAATATCCAGTTTGCGTTTTAGGTGGTACAGCCAACAAAAACTGAATTGAGTATGTCATTTGCCGGCAGCAGTTCTAAGGCCGTTTCTCTCTCTTCCCCCTCCTCTGGAGTCCTTTTGTATGCAGCACCGCTCAGCGGCTTGTATTCTGCCCTGGGTCTCTATGAAATTGGATCCCTGTGCCTGAATACGTGTGGGGTTCTAACTTGCTTCTATGAGTGGCTCTATAGTCTTTTTCCTGGTGGGAGTTGGGAGCGATCCAGGCTGCTGCCTCTGAGCAACTCTCATGCTGTGTGGGACCAAGTGAGGGGGAGGGAAGTGGTCTTGAGGGCTGAGACGGAAGTTTCCTACCTGTTATTTTTCTCTTTATTTGGTTCAGCATTTTGGGAGTCCTTCTTCAGTTTTCTCCCGTCCTCCAGCGTTCTAAGCCAGTGGAATTTGTCCTTTTATTTGCTCAATATCTCAGGAAGTTTTTTTCAGGGGATGTCTTATGTGGCCATGTTGATGACATCATCTCTTGCTGTTTTGATTCCATAGTACTTTGTACTAGTATTATGTGGTATATTAACTGCTTTGCTTTAGAGATAAATGTGTCCTTATCTTCATAATTAGGTTACGTACATACAGGATCCTTGTCATTTTGAGTTATTGTTTGCAATTCCCATAGTTGTCTAGCACAGTTCCTTGATGTAGTGGGATTCTCAGTGGTATTTGTTGAGTTGAATTCATTTAATAATCTCTTTCCTTGTGGAGCTTATAGTGTTAGAAGGAAACATACAGTAATAGCATAAATACATAGGGGAATTGCCATTTGAGAATATGCAATTAAAATAATGAATAGTTTGTTATGATGAGAGAACTAACAGGGGAGCCTATTTGATCTTGATGGTGAAAGCCACACTTAGGATTGACATTTAAGTTGATAGAAAGAATAAGAAGGAGCCACCGTGCTGGAAGTAGAATATTTCCTACATGTGGGAAGACTCTAAAGTGGAAAAAACTTGAATTTTTGAGGAACTGAAGTGAGGCTGGAGCTCAGTGAGTTTGAGGAAGAGTAGCTTTTAAGATGATGTTAGACTGATATAGAGTCCAGATCATATAGTACTTTGAAGGCTGCCCTAGGGAATTTGGATTTTATTATAAATGTAATGGGATGCCTTTGAAAGATTTTAAACGGATGGCGGGGTGTGTAACATGGATATGAGTTACATTAAAAAAATCATTTTGGCTATAATTTGATAATTGTAGGAGAGCAATAAGGAAGATAGGGTGACTAATTTAGAAGGATGGTGGAAGTGGAGATGGAAGTGATGAGGTTGGATATGAGGAAGAAAAAGGAATCAGGTTATTCCCAAGTTTCTGGTTTGATATTTATTGAGATAAAGGAGGATTGGGTAAGGAACTTTTTTTGCGGGGTGGGGTGGGGGTGGGAATCATTGTTTGGGCTGCGTTTCTCTATCCATGGCTTCATGGTTATTCTTTCACTGATATAGCTTTTTCTGGTTCTGATAACCTCATGTATAGGGGTGTGGGTGTGGGTGTGGGTGTGGGTGTGGGTGATAGCTTGTAGTCCTTGCATCTTTGGGTTTAGGTGAGGTAATAGCTTCCTTGGTGGTTCCTTCAATCCTGCTCACATCTTTTAAAAATAATCCTTCATTTAAATTCTCTTTATTTATTCCTTTAAGTGTACCATCTGTTTAATTCTGTTTAAGGAATGAACTTGTGGAGGTAGACCAGTTTGGGACAGGTTGAATATTGAATGGAAAGTTAGGAATTGGACACCTTTTTTGAGAATTGTGTCTTTAAAAGGAAACTGAAAAATGAGAAAGAGGTGGAAGCATAGCTTATTGTGGGGAATGATGCGTTATCTTTTAAAATATATGAATAAGCAAGTTAATGGTACATATTTACATGATCATGGGAACGATCCTGTAGAGGAAGAAAGATTGATAGTACAGGAGAGAGTGGATTATGGGTGAATAAAAGAGGGAATACAAAGAACAAACTTTGCTGGAGAAACTTTTGATAGAAATTAAGGGTGTTTATTATAAAGTAGGAAGTAGGAGATGACTGGTTCAGTTAGTGTGGTTATAGATTTGGTTATGGAAAGAATAAGGGGTTTCCATATGATGGCTTCTATTTTCTCAGTGAAATTGCCTTAAGTTAAAAGTGGTAGGAGGAATGGAGAGGAGGTCTGAGGCATTTAAAGATTGAGGAGAAGGTGTGAATCTGCCACTACAGCTAGCTGTTCGAGGAACGTGAATATTGCTGTGGTTGAGGTTATTGATTGTGAATTTATGTAGGTAGCCAGTCTTCCTGGATGTGTGATCTTTTCAGTATTCCATTGTTTTATTGCAGTGATCACGGTTGACTGGAGTTTTGCTAGGAGAGTGTGAAGGGAAGAAACTTGAGAGACATTTAATTCAGTGAGAGGAGTGATTATACTGATGAGCTATGAAATCTAAGCTGGATAAAGAAGGAAATAAATTTTCAGGAGATGGAAAGGGAGGAAGTGGGAGGTTTCATAAATTGGTGGCCTTGTTAAGAACTAAAGAATTATTTTTGAGGGCCCAGTTTCATAAGTGAATTGGAAGGATCAAATCTTTTACTATATGTCTTTCTTTTCTCTATTTCCTTCTCAGTTACATTCATAATCACCAGAATACCTAATGTGTAGAGTTAAGTACTTGGTATTTCCCTTTCTAAATAGCCAGTGTAAACTCATATTCTAGCCAAATGGATTAAAAACTTCCCACCCTCCAAATACACACACATATTACCCACCCCCATAGAGAGTGACTTATAGAGCTTATTGTGATTTCAAGAATGACATTTTCAAGTCCGTTGAAGAAAGCATCTTTGTCTAGTGGATAAATACAAATATTTATCAAATCTACTTCCTTTGTTAACTTCCACTTTCTATAAATAGACTACAGGAAAATAATTTTCTCTGATAAGTACCTGGATCTAGTTAGGATTTCTCTGTGAAATCCTGAATAAGGTCTGAACTTGTTTTTCCTTAAAACGATTAAAAACCTCTTTTATACATTTATGGTGAAAATGCTAATATAGCCTCTTTGGCATATGGTTTTTTAGGTTCTTTTCTTTTAATTTGCTAAGAATTTTACAATAAATTGAATTCTTTTCATTTAAAAATTTTATTGATGTATGCCATTTATAAATAAACATATAAACATTAAGTGTATAGTAAAGTTTGTGAACTTACAAAACAAACATGCAAAGCCTCATACAGGGCACCCATACATCACTCCCCCACCAATACCTTGCATGAATTGTTGTGAAACATTTGTATCAAATTATGAAAGAGCATCATCAAAGTATTACTATTAACTATAGTCCATATTTTACTTTTGGTGTATTTCTCCCCCAACCCTCCCTATTATTATTTTTTGTTCATAAACCATACAGTTTATCTAAAGTGTACAGTAATTGTTATTTGGTATAATCACAGAGTTGTACATTCATCAATTCAATCAATATTAGAGCATTTTCATTACTCAGAAGAAAGGAAAAGAAAACAAAAACAAAAACAAAATCACTGGGAGTGGATGTGGCTCAAGCAGTTGGGCACCCACCTGCCATATGGGAAGTTCCAGGTTTGGTTCCTGTTACTTCCTAAAGAAGATGAGCAGACACAACGAACAGACAGCAGATATGGCTCAAGTGGTTGGGCACCCGCCTTTTACATGAGAGGTCCTGGGTTCAGTTCCTGGTGCCTCCTAAAGAAGACAAGCAGATGAGTGGACACAAAGAGCAGAGACAAAGAGCAGATACAGTGAGCAGAGAACAAGCAGACAGACAAAGGAGTGGAAACAAAACAGAATTTTTGGGGCGGGGAGTGGAAACAAAACAGAAATCCACCAGCATACCCATATGTTAGCAGTACTGATTACAAATCCCTATGATGTGCTTTCATTTCTATTTTTTACAAACATTTACAAATAGCTTTTTACCAATTCTGTACAGATTAAACCTCAGCTTTCCATTCTCTACCATATTCTATTCTCTGGTAACTTATGTTCTACCTGTTAACTCCGTGTGCTTGCTTATTATATTTAATTCGTAATAAGAAATCATACAGTATTTTCCTTCTGTGCCTGGCTTGCTTCAGTCAACATAATGTCCTCCAGATTTATCCATGTCTTATGCTTCACAACTTCATTTCTTCTTACAGCTGAATAATATTCAATTGTGTGTATATACCACAGTTTTTATCCATTCATTGGTTGATGGACACCTGGGTTGTATCCATCTTTTGGCAATTGTGAATAATGCCACTATGAACATTGGTGTGCATATGTCTGTTCATGTACCTGCACTCAGATCTTCTGGGTATATACCTATTAGTGGTATTGGTTCAGCAGGTTCTTGTAAAATTAAACATCTACTTACTGTTACTGTGGGGATTGAATCATACCCCCACAAAGATGTGTTCAAGTCTTAAACCCCAGTCCTATGGATGTGAACCCATTTGTAAATTAGATCTTTGAAGATGTTATTAGTTAAGGTGAGGCAGTCTGAATCAGAATGGGCCTCAATCCAATATGACTTGAAGTCCTTATAAACAGCAGAAAACTGGACAGTCAGGAGGGGAAGACAGGAGACAGCTGGATTGCTTTAGGTCACCACAAGAACACTACAGATTTCAGAGAAAGTATGGTCTTGCCAATACTTTGCTTTTGGACTTCTGGCCTCCAAAATTGTAAGGCAATAAATTCCTGTCGTTTAAACCAGTTAGTCTGTGGTATTTGTTATGGCAGCCCTGACAAACTGAGACACTTATTATAATGATTCAGCAGTCCCTCTACTCAGCATTTAATCAAGTAAAATGAAAACTTATAGTCACACAAAAACCTTTACTCTAATATCATAATTGCTAAAGACTGGAAACAACTCAAATGTCCTTCTGGTGAATTGATAAACTTTGGTATATCCATAAAAGGAATATTATTTGACAGTGTATGCAGCAACATGGATGTATGTCAAATGCATTGAAGCCAAACTCAAAAGGCCTCATACAGTATGATACCATTTTTGTGGTATTCTGGAATAGACAAGCTATATAGAGACAGAAAAGTGACTAATGGTTGCCAGGGGATGGGGAAGGGCATAAGGGATCTTTGGGGTGATAGAGCTGTTCTATATCTTGATTGTGGTAGTGGTTATATGACTGTATGTGTTTGTCAAAACGCAGAACTCCACTGTACACCAAAAAGGGAGAATTTAACTGAATTTAAAACCTAGGAAATAATATGTTACTATATTAAACAGTATTCTGGAAAACTATCTCAAGAAAATATTTTCTTTGTTTTTAGATTTCGCTTATGTGACTTTCTTGGGGGCGAGAGTGTTGAACAGACATCATTAGCATTGGTAAAGGTCTTGGAAGTTTTCAGAAGCATTATGTAAATGCCGAATATGTTTTACTTAGCAAGCATTCCTATCTTATTTTTAAAAGAATGTTTCAGTGTTAGAATTAGAGCCAAAGAGACCTTAGTAAACTGTCTTTATTTTATAGATAAAGAACCGGAAACCTAGGTAGGCTAGCTAAAGTCACATAACTAGTTATTGGCAGAGTGATGTCTAGAATTTAAATGATTGATGACTAATTTTGATGCTTGTTTTACTAAAACACACTTTTTAGCTCAAACTATTCTTTCTAGAGACTATTTTTAATTCCTTTTCAATTGTGTCATCCTAAAGCTGGAAACCACTCCCTTCCTAGTGGTAGCAAAGTCCTGTGTCTGGTTGTGTGTGATAATAGGAAGACTAAATTTGAGAGATTCAGCATTGCTTAAAGTTTGCTTAGACATTGTCAACAAAGTTAGCTATGAAGTTAGCTATAAAGATGCCTTTTTTAAGTTGTGGGAACTCTGGATGCTTAGTTTTGGAATTGTCACAGGCTACCAGTTTGAAATAGGTTTTTATAATTTCATTGTATTTTAGAAAATAATCCTTTGAGTTCATCATGATTATTGTTTTGTTGTGAAGGTAGAAAAGGTTTTTATGTTGGTTCTTTCTGATTACTTTAAGCCACAGGGGTTTATCATAGAAATACCCAGAGATGTGAGGAAGCACTGGAAACCATCTTAACGGTCATACATTCAGGATGTGGAGAATGGAATGTCATTCAGTATATAACATCCGTTTTAGTGCTCTTCTATTCTCGAGACTCTGCTAACTTTCAGTCTCTCTGTGTTCATTTCTCCTTGAATAGTAGTTTTTACTATTGCCTTTGGACCCTCATTCTAGAACTAGATTTAGAGTTCCTGCCCCTTCACCATATTGGCGATGTTGTGGATATTGCGTATCCAGTCACAGTACTAACAAATGGCTTGGCGTCTTTCTTGATTTTGAAGCTGTGTTTGTTTGCTGCGGCCTTCCTTGGCGAGTTATTTCCTATAAGCCATAGTCCCAGGCAGAGCTGGCAAGTTGTTTTCAACCTTCTTTGTACATAAGGGAGCTCTACCGAAACCTAGCTCAGGCATAGTTCTGATAGGTTCTGTCTTACATGGAGCACTTTTAGTCTCTATTCCCTGGGGAAACCAAATTCCCATTTACCAATGCCTGTTTCTGGACCAGGAGCCCAGGAGGCCCCTGCCTTCAGCCCTTCTTATCCTAAATTTTGCTTTTTTGTTCTATATTCTTGCCTGACAGATATTTATATTGTTGTTAAGCCCCTCTCCCCCTGCCATGGCTCCGTCATCTGTTTTGCTCATTGTTTTTGCTTGTTCTTTGTGCTCATCTTCTCATAGTTTTTGCTCATCTGCTCGTTGTTTTTTTGCTTGTTATCTGCTCATTGTCTGTCTGTTTTTAGTTTAGAAGACACTGGGAACCAAATCTGGGAACTCCCCTGTGGGAGGCGGACACCCAACTGCTTGAGCCACATCTGCTCCCCTATATTGTTTTTTGAGCCCAGCTATATGTTATTTATTTATATATTTAATAAGTTTATATATGTATATATAACTGCTATTTGGGTAAATCTGCTGCACCATTTTGACTAGAAGCCTTCTTAATCTTTCAGAATCATAGTTTTTCATCTTTAGAATGGGGATTATAGCTCCTATCTCTTAACTTGTGGTTTTTTTTTGTGGAGAAGAAATGACATTATGCACACATATATACACTTTTTATAAATCCTTAGAACAGTGCCTAGCATATAGTAGGTGCTTAATATGTGGTAGCTTTTGTGTTGTCAACTGGGTCCTATAATTCCTTGTTGGTTTCTTTGTTTTGACAATTAATTGTATAGTGACTGCAAAACAGTTGTCAATCAATATTCAAAATTTCTGCAAATGTGTCTGGGAATTGTGGCTTTTGGCTTTTGAGGCTTTTGGGTGGGGCATTTAAATTTAATCTGCATGCTAGCAACATTGATTTGGGAGTTTTTCGAGATGAATTGCAATTATTTTTAGGAGGTACCAGGGATTGAACCCAGGACTCGTATGTAGGAAGGAGGCGCTCAACCACTGAGCTACATCTGCTCTCCAATGAGAGTTGGATTTTTCATTTGTTTGTTTTGTTTTTGGAGGTTGTGGCAGTTTGATATTTATGAATTCCAAAAAGAGATATTGATTACGTTTGTAAATTTGTCTATTCTCTGGGCACAGTACCCTTTGATTTAAATTCAAAGGCATTACATTTACATTTACTTGATTAAATTAAGATTAGGACTTGGATTTGACCATCTCATTAGGGTGTGCAGGATTGAGTCCCCACCCCCTTGGTGGACTATATAAACAGACACTCAATTGAGAACACAGAAGAAATACACAGAAGAAGAGAGCTCCAAAGACATGGATGAGGAGAGAGCTTTGATCTTGTCACCCCCAGGAGAGAGATGAGTCACTCGCCTTATAGTTTACAGCTAACCTTGTGAAGAGAACAGAGCAGCTGAGCCTGAAAGAAAGGAGCCCTCCAACCTACAGCTGAGATTGGAAGAAGCTGGGCCTACAGAACCTTAAGAGAATGAGGAAGGCTAAAACCCTTGCAGATATTGCCTGCCATCTTGCTTCAGCATATGGCAAATGACTTTGGGGGAGAAATCAACTTTGAGTTGGACTCTTTAGGGTCTTTTAACTGTTAAGCTTTTACCCCAAATAAATACCTTTATAAAATCCAATAGATTTCTGGTACTTTGCATAAGTATCACTTTTGGCTAATACAGAGGTACTGGGGATTGAACCCAGGACCTCATACATGGGAAGCAGACAGTCAGTCACTTGAGCTACATCTCCTCCCTGCAATTATTATTTTTTTAATATGATAAAGTACAGGAGTACTTACTTTATTCTTTGTATTTATAGTGGCTTTTAAAAAATGTTGAGAGAATCAATGTTCTAGGTACTAATGTATTAATATATACTTTCCATTAAATGCTAATAAAAGACAATATTTTCATAAAATATGTTCGAACCAATTTTATTATTTACAGGGTCTTTATTATGGGTGTAACTACTTATTTAATGGAATAAGGCTGTTTGCTTTAATCTATGTAGACTTACTTCCATTATAATTTAATTTTGGGAAATGATCTGACATTTCTGGTTTAAAGTTGATATTACTTAAAGCTGTGATTATAAAATTTTTTTTTTGAGGTACTGGGCTGGAGATTAAACCCGCAGAGCTCATAAGTGGAAAACTGGCACTCAAGTACTGAGCCACATCAGCTCTCCTGAGTTGGTTTTTTATTTTTATTTTTTAAAGATTTAATTTTATTTATTTCTCTCCCCTTCCCCACGCCTGCCCCTGTTGTCTGCTCTCTGTGTCCATTAACTGTGTGTTCTTCTGTGTCTGCTTGCATTCTTATTAGGCGGCACCGGGAACCTGTGTCTCTCTTTGTTGCGTCATCTTGCTGCTTTAGCTCTCCCTGTGTGCGGCGTCACTCCTGGGCGGGCAGCCCTTTTTTCACATGGGGTGACTCTCCTTGCAGGGCACACTCCTTGTGCATCGCAGCACTGCACATGGGCCAGCTCACCACACGGGCCAGGAGGCCCTGGCTACTGAACCCTGGACCTACTATATAGTAGGTGGATGCTCTAGCAATTGAGCCACATCTGGGCTTCCCCTGAGTTGGTTTTTTTTGTTTGTTTGCTTGTTGTTTGTTTTGTTTTTAGGAGGCACCAGGAACTGAACCTGGGACCTCCCATGTGGGAAGAAGGCGCTCAACTGGTTGAACCATATCCGCTCCCATAAGACTATTGAAACATAAATCTTTATACGAAAACTTAATCTTTTATTTTCTATTATTTGTACACTTCTTTAATTTAAAATGGGTTGTATAGTACAAAAGTTTTCTTTTTTTCTTTTTTTTTTTTTTTAAAGATTTATTTATTTATTTAATTCCCCCCCCCTCCCCTGGTTGTCTGTTCTTGGTGTCTATTTGCTGCGTCTTGTTTCTTTGTCTGCTTTTGTTTCTTTCTCCGCTTCTGTTGTCGTCAGCGGCACAGGAAGTGTGGGCGGTGCCATTCCTGGGCAGGCTGCACTTTCTTTTCACGCTGGGCGGCTTTCCTCACGGGCACACTCCTTGCGCGTGGGGACTCCCCCACGTGGGGGACACCCTTGCGTGGCAAGGCACTCCTTGCGCGCATCAGCACTGCGCATGGGCCAGCTCCACACGGGTCAAGGAGGCCCGGGGTTTGAACCGCGGACCTCCCATATGGTAGACGGACGCCCTAACCACTGGGCCAAAGTCCATTTCCCCAAAAGTTTTCTTATATGTCAGTTTGTTTGTAATCAATAATACTTTTTCTCATTTAGTTCACCAAATATTTGTTGAAGGCCTACACTGTTATCAAGGCATCCTTTGGGTGTTCTGTGGTATGCAAGGGCAAAACAAAGACTTTATTGGGTATATTAGACAAGATAGGCTAACCTGTCATGCTCAAACCCAACATCTTAACATCATGAAAGTTTATTTCTCATTTACATTCAGTCTCTTGTGGGTTGGTGGTGTGGAGGGAAGACTCCATGCAGTTAACTCAATGTCTCAGAGGCTCTTTCCATCTTGTGGCTCCACCCTCCTCTTAGTGGTCTTCTGAGCCCTCTCCATTCTGCTGGTGAAAGGGGAAACAAAACAAGCACTGGATGAGGAAGTTTTTTATGGACAAGGTTGTAAGAGGTGCATATCACTTCTGTTCACTTTCCATTATCGAGAACACGGTCATCTGGTCATATCTAACTGCAAGAGAGGCAGGAAAGTGTACTAAAACACTTCTGCTGCAGTGGGGACATGTGACCACAATTTAGTCTGTGTTATAATGGGAGCTAATTAAAAACAAATTAATTTTTTTCCCTTTAAAAAGTAATACATCCCTATTTTTTTGATATAACATTTATGTAATCTAAAGCTTCTGTAAAAATAAAAAAATAAAAGTAATGCATGCCAGTTGAAAGACTGCTTAGGCCATTACAGTGAAAAGATTGAGATAAAGGCATAAGTTTTTTCTAAAATTATTGTTTAAGAGTTGATGGAGGACTTAAAGAAGATATATGTAGATGTCATAGAGATTGTGGAAG
This sequence comes from Dasypus novemcinctus, assembly GCF_030445035.2. NCBI lineage: Eukaryota > Metazoa > Chordata > Mammalia > Cingulata > Dasypodidae > Dasypus > Dasypus novemcinctus. Next base: position 35,437,008 of record NC_080675.1, read on the forward strand.
TTGCAATGGAGTGATTTTAAGTTTGGAAAAGAGATGTGACAGTGTGTGTGAGGTCTTGGGAAAGAGATGCCGATGTAGGCAACCATAGTTCTGGCTTAGGTAAAGATCCTCTGGGGAAAAGACTGGACTAACAGAAAAGAGGGGTAAAATATAGGATAGACTTTCACCTTGTGTGTTTATGACTAATATGTTTACATATTTCCTAGCAACCTCCAATTCCTAAAGCTTTCATCTAGTCAGTTAAACCTCACCCATGAATTCAGAAGTATATATATATTTTTAAAAGTTTTTCTTTTAAAATCATAAGTATCAATTAAGTTATTCTTTCTTCCAGGATTTTGGGTTTGAATTAGTGAAGGGATGTCCCTTATTGATTATTCTTACTCTCTGGGAGAGCCCAAGGATATTATTCCATTGTATTAGCCAGCCAAAGGGGTGCTGATGCAAAATATAAGAAATCTGTTGGCTTTTATAAAGGGTATTTATTTGGGTCAGAAGCTTATAGTTTCCAGGTCATAAAGTGTAAGTTACTTCCCTCACCAAAGTCTTGTTGCCATGTGTTGGAACAAGATGACTGCTGACATCTGCAAGGGTTCAGGCTTCTTCTTTCTCTTAGGGCTGTGGTCCCAGCCTCTTCCAGTATCAGCTGTAGGCAGGGGTAAGTCTTGTCTCTCTCCCAGGTTTGTTTCTTTCCGGGCTCAGGTGCTCTGTTCTTTCCACAAGGTCAGCTGTAGACTATCAGGCTCTCTCTCTTCCCATAAACATCTTCTCTGCCATGTTGATGGCGCCACCTCTATTGCTCTGTGTTCTTCTCCTATGTGTTTACTTCCCCAGACTCCAGCATCCAAAACCTCCAACTAACTCCTCAGCCATGTTGTTTTCTCTGTATTGATGTGGCCCAATCAAAGCAAAGCCTTAATCATTATTTAATCAAGCAAAAAGTGAAACCTCTGAAATTAATACAATTTAATATGCCCAGAGGAACAGACCAGTTTACAAACATAATCCAATATCTATTTTGGAATTCATAAATAATGCCAAACTGCTGCATCCACCCATTAGTGCTTTGTCTAAGAAAGGAGCTCTTAACAAGGAAAGGGTCCATGAATTTGACTTGAAATTCAAAAAAAAATTCTTGTGGGGATGTGTTGGTGTGGGTGTGATATATTTATTAAATAATACACAGTATAGTGTGGACTTACTAAGGTGGTTTTCATCTGACTGGCAAAGGGATCCGTAGAACAAAAAAGGTTAAGAAACCCTGGTCTAAGAAGATTATGCTTACTGATAAATGATCTTACTTCCTTATTTCTTCAGCTGAATCAAAAAGAAATACTATTTCCTCTTTCATCAAGCCCTGAGTATGTGTTTGCTTTTATTTTTGTCTCATAAACTGCTGTCTACATATAGGTGCTTGGAACCATTTTTGATTGGAGTGTGTTATCAAATAAGAATGGCACAATACCATTTAGGGTTTGAAGTTAGTATACCAGTCATGAATCAGAACTAATTCAATATCCTATCCCACCATGTAGTCATTCTCATGTAAAGGTGAACTTCAGATAACTTTCTGAGAGGACGATTCTAGAGACTACAGTAGAGGCACCCTGTCTGGTTAAGCCAAGATTTTATAAAGTTCTTAGTGATTATGCATTTCTCCCCAAACCTAGAGGCTTTTAAAAGACTTTGTTCACTCTTCAGTTGTGAGAATCTGTGGTGGGATTCTGGAATGTTTGATTAAGTAGAAGATTCATTAGGATTCTGATCCAGAATCTTTCAGGTATTAGAAATAATTAAACACTATATTTCATGGCTACTGCTAAAATTTACTTTTTTCTTTTTCAAAATTTTTATTTCAGTATGAAACAAGACAATGTTAACATTTAAGAATTTCTCATGTTGAGAAATGACTGATTTGTATAGCACAAATAGATCCTTCCATTATATATCAAAATAGATCAAAAGGCTTTATATTGAAATTTTGCCATTAACACTTCCATCATAATTTTCTTGAATCTGAATTGCCGTATTGGATCTTTGAGAAGCAGTGTAGTCTGATGGAAAGAACAAAGGATTTGAAATCAATGGACTTGAAGTCCTATCAGTTATTAGCTCTGTGACTTGGACCTTTTTGAGATTTTTCTCCTTATAAGTGATGTGAAAAAGTATCTCTCACAGAATTGCAGTAAGGTTTAAATTAAATAAAAATACTTTGTAACTGTAACATACACTGAGTGATAGTGTTTTTCAGATCAGATATTTGTTGTACTTTAGCCAGATAAATGGTACTGTCTGCAAAGATTGCCATTATATGGGTGAAAAGACTGCCAGTCTTTGGTTTAATGTATCAAATTTCATTTAGAGAGGGTTTCTTTACATTTAAAAGAAAATATTATAGAAGTTGTAGGTTTACACAAAAATCATGGAGAAAATACAGAGTTCTCATATCACTCCTGTGGCAGTTTAAAATTATTTTATGAATCCCAAAAAGAGAAATGTTTTTAATCTAGTCTGTTCCTCTGAGGTGATACTCTTTGATTAGATTACTTGATAAGATCACTTTAGGGCTTTTAATTGGACTAAGTCAGTGAGGCCTGACTCAGGTTGAGTCTCTTTCTCCTTGCTGGATCTGATATAAAAGGAAACACAGAGAGAGACTCAGATAGACACAGGAAAAGGGAGCCATCATGTTTGATTCTGCCATGTGAGAGAGAGAACTGCAGGAAAACAAGCCCTTGAGAGCTGAGGCCCAGAAAGAGACAAGCCCTATGCCTGTTTGGTCACAACTGAGCTCCAAGAGATGGTAGATTCTAGAGGGGAAGGTAGAGACCTCTGTAGAGATCGGTGGCTATCTTGCTTTACCCCGTGGCAACACCAGAATCAACAGTAGCAGACTTTGGTGAGAAGGCATCTCTTGTGCCTCGATTTGGACTTTTCACGGTCTGGAAATGTAAGCTTTTACTCCAAATAAATCCCCATTATAAAAGCCAACCCATTTCTGGTACTTTACGTCAGCAACCCTTTGGCATGCTAAAACAACTCCCCTCCCCCATTATTAACCCCAGGCATTAGTGTGGTACATTTGTTACAATTGGTAAAAGAATATTATTTTAATTGTACTATTAACTGTAGTCCATGGTTTACATTAGGGTTCATTGTGTAGTACAGTTTCATGGATGTTTAAACATTTTTATCCTGGTAACATGTATAGAAATTAATTTCCCTTTTAACCATATATATATATATTTTATATTTATATATTTATAAATATATATATATTTAAATATATATAAATATATATATATATTTTATAAATATATTATATATTTTATAAATATATATATATTTTAACCATATATATATATATTTTTATAGATTTAATTATTTATGTCTCCCCACCCCCTTATTGTTTACACTTGCTGTGTCTGTTTGTTGTTCTTGTTTCTTTAGGAGGCACTGGAAACCGAACCCAGGACCTCTGATGTGGGAGGGAAGCACCTAATTGCCTAAGCCACCTCCATTCCTTCTTTGTTATATCTCTTATGTTTTTCCTCATGTGTCTCTTGTTGTGTCAACTTGTTACATCAGCTCACTGCACCTGCCCTTTGTGCCAGGTCACTGTCTTCTTTAGGAGGCACTAGGAACTGAACCACTGACTTCCCATGTGGTAGGCGGGAGCCCACATGCTTGAGCCACATCTGCTTCCCAGAAATATATATTTCGGAACTGTTAATTATGTTCACAGTATTGTCCCACAGTCACCACCATCCATTACCGAAATTTTCCCATCATCCTAAATAGAAACTTTACAATTTAAGCATCGATTCCCCCATTGCCTACCCTCACCCTGGCCCGTGAATCTTTGAATTTGCTTATTCTAATTATTTCATATCAGTGAGATCACACAATATTTTTCTTTTTACATCTGACTTATTTCACTCAACATGTTATTTTCATGGTTCATCCATGTTGTTGCATGTATCAAACTTCATTTTCTTTTACAGTGAATAATATTCCATTTTGTGTGTATACCACATTTTATCGTTCATTGGTTGATGGACACTTGGGTTGCTTCCGTCTTTTGAAAGCTGTGAGTAATGCTGCTATGAACATTGGTTCGTATATCTATTGGTGAATGTATCTATTCAAGGCCCTGCTTTTCAGTTCTTTTGGGTGTGTACCTAGAAGTGTGATTGCTGGGCTATATGGTAATTCTATATTTAACTTTCTAAGGAAATGTCTTCAGAGCAGCTGTACCCTTTTACTTTGCCACCAACAATGAGTATTCCTATTTCTCCACGTCCTCTCCAACACTTGTAATTTCCTTTTTTTTAATAGCCATACTAGTGTGTGTGAAATGATATCTCATTGTGGTTTTGATTTGTATTTCCCTATTAGCTAATGATATTGATTATCTTTTTGTGTGTTTTCCATTTCTGTAAAGAGTCCTGTTAGAATTTTGATTGGGGTTGCATTGAATCTGTAAATTGCTTTGGGTAGAATTGACATCTTGAAAATATTTATCTTCCAGTCCATGAGGATAGAATGCCCTTACATTTACTTATGTCTTCTTTGATTTCTTTTATGAGTGTTTGTTATTTGCTGTTGTACAAGTCCTTTACATCCTTGGTTAGATTTATTCCTAGATATTTGATTCTTTTAATTGCTATTGTAAATGGAATGTTTTTCTTGATTTCCTGTTCAGATTGTTCATTGCTACAGTATAGAAATACCACTGATTTTTAGGTGTTGGTCTTATACCCCACCACTTTGGTTAATTTTTAAATTAGTTTAATAGCATCGTTGTGTGTTTTTCAGGATTTTCTGTATACACACTGTGTGATCTGTAAATAGTGAATGTTTTACTTCTTGCTTTCCAATCTGGATGCCTTTTCTTTCTTTCTTTTTTTTTCTTAATTGCTCTGGCTAGAACTTTCAGTACAATGTCAAATAACAGTGGTGACAGTGGGCATCCTTGTCTTATTCCTGATCTTAGGGGGAAATCTTTCAGTATTTCACCATTGGGTATGATGTTAGCTGTTGATTTTTCAAATATGTGCTTTATAATTTTGTGGATGTTTCCTTCTATTCCTAGTTTTCTAGGTGATTTTATCTGGATGGGGGTGCTTGATTTTTTTATTATGACTTTTCTGCACCAAGGTGATATTGTGTGTGTGTTTTTCCCCCTTCTTTCTATTAATGTGTATTATATTGATTTTCTTATCTTTAACTACCATTGCATATCTGGGATAAATCCTGCTTAATTATGGTGTATGTTTCTTTCAATGTTCTGTTGAGTTTGGTTTGCTAGTATTTTGTTGAGTTTGGTTTTTTTTTTTAAAGATTTATTTGTTTATTTCTCTCCCCTCCCCCCACCCCGGTTGTTTGTTCTCTGTGTCTATTTGCTGTGTCGTCTTTGTCCGCTTCTGTTGTTGTCAGCGGCATGGGAATCTGTGTTTCTTTTGGTTGCGTCATCTTGCTGTGTCAGCTTTCCGTGTGTGCGGCACCATTCCAGGGCAGGCTGCACTTTCTTTCACGCTGGGCGGCTCTCCTTATGGGGCGCACTCCTTGTGCGTGGGGGCTCCCCTACACGGGGGACACCCCTGCATGGCAGGGCACTCCTTGCGCGCGCGCATTAGCACTGCACATGGGCCAGCTCCACATGGGTCAAGGAGGCCCAGGGTTTGAACTGCGGACCTCCCATGTGGTAGACGGATGCCCTAACCACTGGGCCAAGTCCGCCACCTGTTGAATATTTTTGTATCTATGTTCATAAGGGATATTGGTCTGTAATTTTCTTTTCTTGTAATATTTTTATCTGGCTTTGCTATGAGAGTGATGTTGGCCTGATAGAATGAGTTAGATTATGTTCCCTCCTCTAAATTTTTTGGAAGAGTTTGAGCAGATTGGTGTTAATTCTTGGAAGAATTCACCTGTGAATATGTGGTGGTATGGAACTGTATAATCTCCAGAAAATAATGTTCTTAATGCTAATCTATTCTTGTGAGTGTAAGCCTATTGAAAGTAGGACCTTTTGATGAGGTTACTTCAGTTAAGGCATCACACAGGGTAGGAATTAATCCACTCATTGGAGTCTTTTTATAAGAGAATAAAATTCGTAAAAAGAAAAGCTGTAGAAGCAAGAGGCTGAAAACAACAAAACTCAGAAGAGAAGGGAGAGCCCAACATATGTAGCCATTTGCCTTGCCATGTGGCAGAGGACCCAAGAATCACCATTACCTGCTCTTTGGAAAAAAACATTGCCTTGATTTGGACATCTTCCCAGCCTCAAAGTGGACAGTGAATAAATTCTCATTGTTTAAGCCAAACTGTTTCATGGTATTTGCAGTGCAGGAAACTAAAACAGATTTTGGTACCAGGACAGTAGGATGCTGCTTTTGCAAATATCAGAAATGTGAAAATGGCTTTGGAATTGGGTAATAGGTAGAGGCTGGAAAAATTGTGAGGTGCTTGATAGAAAAAGCTTAGATTGCTTTGAAGAGATGACTCTCAGACCTTGAAATCTAATGGATTTTGTGACTCTTGATTCCTCTTTTCCTTCTAATTTCTCCCCTCTGGAATGGAAGCATTTATCCTATGCCTGTCCCTCCTTTGCATATTGGAAGCAGATAACTTGTTTTCCACAGACAGGGCAATTGTTCCCTAGGACAGACCACACCCATAACTGATTTTGATGACTTAGTACTAAGCATTGTTTCTGAAATGACTTGGGCCTTTGAAATATTGTAATGGAATGAATGTATTTGCATGTAAAAAGAAAATGTCTTTTTGGTTTCCAGAGGGTGGGATATGATGGTTTAGAGCTGTATGTACCCCAGAAAAATATGTTTTTAAACCTTATCCGATATTCCTGTGGGTGTAAACACATTTTAAGTAGGACCTGTAGATGATACTACTTAAGTTAAGGTGTGACCCAACTTAATTAAGATGGTTCTTAGTCCTGTTACTGGAGTTCTTTATAAATGGAATGACTTTAGCCGTGAGAAGGAGAAATACTTGGAAGCAAGAAGCTAAAATCAACAAAACCTGGAAGAAAAGAAAGAGACAAGGAGATGCTACCATGTGCTTTGCCATATGACAGAGTAGCCAAGGATTGCCACAGCCAGTCTTTGGGAAGAAAACATTGCCTTGATGATGCCTCCCTTGATATGGACATTTTCCCAGCCTCAAAACTCTGAGCAAATAAATTCCCATTGTTTAAGCCTAACCATTTCATGGTATTTGCCTAAGCAGCCTAGGAAAGTAAAGCAAGTCCCTTTTCATTTATTTTTGAATGATGTTTCATGTATTTTCTTTGTGTTAACGTGATTAAAATTTAGCATCCAATATCTGTAACAATTATATTTCACTTCATACCAACTTAACTTCTATAGCATACACATACCTTTTTTTGTCCTTCATTCAGATTTGTTTTTTTTTTTAAAGATTTATTTATTTCTCTCCCCCCCCACCCCCCACCCCCCACCCCCCACCCCCCCACCCCCCACCCCCCAGTTGTCTGCTCTCTGTGTCCATTTTCTGGGTGTTCTTCTGTGACCACTTCTATCCTTATCAGCGGCACCGGGAATCTGTGTTTCTTTTTGTTGCGTCATCTTGTTGATGTCATGTTGTTGTGTCAGCTCTCCGTGTGTGCGGCACCATTCTTGGGCAGGTTGCACTTTTTTTCGCTCTGGGTGGCTCTCCTCACAGGGCGCACTCCTTGCACATGGGGCTCCCCTACACAGGGGACACCCCTGTGTGTCATGGCACTCATTGCGCGCATCAGCACAGTGCATGGGCCAGCTCCACACGGGTCAAGGAGGCCCGCCCGGGGTTTGAACTGCGGACCTCCCATGTGGTAGGCGGACGCCCTATCCATTGGGCCAAGTCTGCTTCCCCAGATTTGTTTTTAAAGATACTGAGATTATACAAATATCACAGAAAATACAGGGGATTCCCATTTTCCCTGACCTCCACACTTCTCACATTTCCCCACATTAACAGCTTCCTTCATTAGTGAGGTACATTCATTGCAATTGATGAACACATTTGGGAGCATTGCCACTAAGCATGGATTAAAGTTTACATTGTAGTTTACACGCTCTACCACCCAATTCTGTTGGTTATGGAAAGATTTATAATGACCTGTATCTTTCGTTGCACTGTCATTCAGGATACTTCCCAAGTCACAAAAATGTCCCTGTATTACACCTGTTTTTCCCTCCACATACACTTCATCCTCTCACCGTTTTTTTTTTTTTTTTGGTAGTTGGTACAAATTGTATCTTTGTACATTGTATATCCAAAACCGTAGATTTTTTTCATTATTTTTTATTCATTTGCATTAAAAAAAAGATTTATCCTCCCCCCCCCCCCCGTTGTCTGTTCTCTGTGTCCATTTGCTGTGCGTTCTTCTGTGTCTGCTTGTCTTCTCTTTAGGTGGCACCAGGGACCGATCCTGGGACCTTCCGGAGTGGGAGAGAGGTGCTCAATCTCTTGTGCCACCTCAGCTTTTGGTCTGCTGTATATTTTACAGTCTCTTCTTTGTGTCTCTTTGTTGTGTCATCTTGCTGTGCCAGCTCTCACTCGGGCTTGCTGCATGGGCCACCTTGCCTTCACCTTCACCAGGAGGCCCCAGGAATTGAACCCTGCACCTTCCATATGGTAGATGGAAGCCCAATTGCTTGAACCACATCCACTTCCCTCATTTGCATTTTAGCACCTGTAAGAAGTAAAAGGTGAAGTTATATATTGACAAATACAATATAACATTATTGGCGGTTATCCATATGGTTACCTTTACCAAAGATCATTATTTCTTTAAGTCACTTCAATCTACTATCTCGTATCCTTTCCTTCCAGTTTGAAGAACTCCCTTTAGGCTAGGTCTAATAGTGACAAACTCCCTCAGCTTTTGTTTATCTGGGAATGTCTTTAATATTTCCTCAGTTTTTTTTCTTTTTAAAATATTGAAATATATCCGGTCATACATAAACATACATAAACAATAAGTGCTGTGAACTTATAAAATAAACATACATAACATGGTAGGATGAGGCTCTCATACTTCATCTACCATCAATACCTTGCATTGTTGTGAAACATTTTTAACTAATGATTAAAAAGCATCCTTAAAACATTACTACTGACCCAAGTATCTTAAATTTGGTGTATTTTCCCCCCAACCCACCCTATTATTATTATTTTACATCATTTATATATGAAAATATATAAACAATAAGTGTATAGTAAAAGTTGTGAACTTAAAGAGCAAACATGCATAACATCACATATGGGTCCCATACATCAGCCCACCACCAACACCTTGCATTGTTCTGAGATATATGTTATAAATTATGAAAGAATATTGTCAAAATCTTACTGACTATAGTCCTTATCTTACATTTGGTGTATTTTCCCCAACTCACCCTATTATTATTTTTTAAACATATTTTTATGACAGAAGTTGTAAACTTACAAAACAATCATACACATGTGCAGGATTCCCATGTAACACCCCTCTATCAACACACCACACTGTGGTGGAACAATTTTCTACAGATTATGAGATAATATCATCAGATTATTACCAGGTTAATACTGTACATTTGGCACACTTTTTCCATACTCCCCCATTATCAACGCAATACATCTTTGGCATAGATACACGAATATTACATTATTACTATTAGCCACAGTCCATACATCACTCCAGTTGTATTTTTCCCATGCTTCTCCACATTTCCCAGCACCTTGCAATAGTGATGTACATCTCCTCTAGCTCACAGAGGACATTCTTGGTATATCTGTACCGTCAATCACAATTCTCATCCGCCTCTGGGTTTACTGTTGTTCAGTCCCTAGATTATTCTTTAGCTTTCTTTCAGTTGTTATTTATATCCCTAGGTTACCCTTTCCAGCCACATTTCCATAAACCAGCTTTTACTCACTACAATGTATTACCATTAACTATACATAATTTCCACACTTTTACAGTAAAGTCAATTAAAACTTTTACATATATTAAGCAACAGTAGTCCGTCTCAGTCCTTCTCTTATATCCTTTAAGAATCCACTACCTACCACCAAGTCTTGAAGATAAAGCTTTATGGTGTTTTTTGTTTTTATTTTTAGGGTTTTGATCCATTTTGAGTTAATTTTTGTATAAGGTGTGAGATAGGGCTCCTCTTTCCTTCTTTTGGCTATGGATATCCAGTTCTCTCAGCACCACTTGTTGAATGGACTGTTCTGCCTGAACTGAGTGGGTTTGAAAGGCTAGTAAAAAATCACTTGACCGTAGATGTGAGGGTCTATTTCTGAACCAGCAAATCTGTTCCTTTGGTCTATGTATCTGTCTTTATGCCAGTACCATGCCTTTTTTTTTTTAACCACTGTTCAGATTTAAAGTCTGAAGTGAGAGTCCTCCAACTTCACTTTTCCTTTTTAAGCTGTTTCTGCCTATACAGGATCCCTTACCCTTCCAAATAAATTTGGTAATCATGTTTTCCATTTATTTTAAAAATGCCGGTGGAATTTTTATTGAGATTGCATTGTAGTTGTATATCAATTTGAGTATAATTGACAATTTTTTTTTTTAGAATTGCCATCTTAATGGTATTTAGTCTTCTAATTCATGAGCATAGAATGTTCTTCCAATTATTTGGGACTTTTTTTTATTTCTCTTAACAATGAGTTGTGTTTTCTGAATACAAGTGTCTTACATTGTTGGTTAAGTTTATTGCTAAGTATTTGGGTTTTATCTGTCGAATTTTATTTTCATCACTCTTTTGACACTTTTAGTTACTTTTACTGATACGATCTTCATTTCTAGACTCTCCTCCAAGCCTCTCTCTCCTGTCTTTTCTTTTCAGGCTATAGCATACATACCCTTTAGTATTTCCTGCAAAGCCGATCAGTCTCTTGGTTAAACAAACTCTCACTTTCTCTTTATCTGTGAATACTAAACTCGCCCTCATTTTTTAAAGACAATCTTGCCAGATGTAAGATTCTTGGCTGGAAGTTTTTTTCTTGCAGTATCTTAAATATATTATACCACTGTCTTCTTGCCTCCATGGTTTCTGATGAGAAATCGGCACTTAATCTCATTGGTTACACCTTATATGTTATGCATTGCTTTTCTCTTGCTGTTCTCAGAATTCTCTCTTTGTCTTTGGTATTTGACATTCTGATGAGTATGTATCTCGGAGTTGGTCTATTCAGATTTATTTGTATAAGAATATGTTGTGCGTCTTGGACATGGATATCTGTGTCCTTCAATAGGGTTGGGAAATTTTCTACCATTATTTTTTCAAATATTTGTTCTGCCCTTTTTCTCTTCTTTTTTCCTTTCGGGACACCCATGGCACATGTGTTTGCATGTCTCTTGCTGTCATTTAGTTCCCTGACACTTTGCTCAAGTTTTTCCATTCTTTTCTTCATCTGTTCTTTTGTATGTTCATTTTCAGAGGCCATTTCTTCAAGTTCGCCAATCCTTTCTTCTGCCTCCTTGAATCTAGTTAGTAGTTTCTTTGCTTTGTTTAGTTTTGCTTGTTTTTTTTTTACTGTAAAAATAGAATCATAACTACATCCTGGGAAGTGGATTTGGCTCAATGGATAGAGTGTCCGCCTACCATATAGGAGGTCCAGGGTTCAAACCCAGGGTTTCCTGGCCTGTGCGGTGTGCTGGCCCATGCACAGCGCTGATGCACGCAGACAGTCCTGTGCCACGCAGGTGTGTCCCCCGTGTAGGGGAGCCCCATGCGCAGGGAGTGCACCCCACAAGGAGAGCCACCCTGCACGAAAAAAGCACATCCCGCCCAGGAGTGGCGCTGCACGCATGGAGAACTGACGTAGCAAGATGACACAACAAAAAGAGAGACAGATTCCCGGTGCTACTGACAAGAATGCAAGCGGACACAGAAGAACACACAGCAAATGGACTCAGAGAGCAGACAGCTGGGTGGGGGTGGGGGGGGAATGGGGAGAGAAATAAATAAAATTAAATCTTAAAAAAAAAAACAAAAAAACTACATCCTTGGCTCCTCCTACACAACCAGCAAGGGAGAAAGGGCAAGAAAGCCCTGAACTAAAGAGAGAAGCCTAGACTGTAAGTTGCCCAGAAAGACCTATGAAGGCACATGCCCCTTTCTCCCCTGCTTGGGATGGAGATGGAGCTACAGGTGTAAGTAGCAGTCTATGTCATGCGGGTCCAAAATAAGTGCTGTTGTCCCAATAGGCTTCTGGCTCTGTCCAGCCAAATGTACCTGCAATTACCAGGAGAAGCTGGTTCAGGGCCTGTCAGCTTACTCCCTGCCATAGGTGGGGCTGATGCCTAGGCTGGGACTGCTGGCCAGTGTGGGTGAAAAAGCTGATCTCTCCGGTCACTGTGATTTTCAGTAAGCCTGGCTTCCCCTCATGCTTGGGGTGGCGTAAAAATGGTGGCTACCAGCTTCTTTTGCCCTTGGAGAAGTTCAAACTTTAGCTGTCCTTAGGGTTATACTTTAGCCAGCCAGATTTACTAATCAGTAGGTGAAATCGGTGACCAACCATTTCTTCCTCCCTGTTTTTAGGAAATGGAGCTTCCAATTCCAGCCTCAGAACAGCTCCTGAGGCAGCTTACGCCACCAGAGTAGGATGATCTCCAACCTCCACAGCATGTCCTATATTTTCCCAGAGAGGCTTACGCCACCAGAGTAGGATGATCACCAACCTCCACAGCATGTCCTATATTTTCCCAGAGCTCCTGAAGCAGCTTACGCCACCAGAGTAGGATGATCACCAACCTCCACAGCATGTCCTATATTTTCCCAGAGAGGCTTCCTCCCCGCCAGAGGTGGGGCTGGGGCTTAGTTTAGAGTTGCAATCTTATCTGGATGGAAAGAAGCCTTTCCCTGCCAGCACTGTATTGTTCACCTGCCAGCACTGTGATTTTCAGTCCACCCTGCTCCCCTTGTGCCAGGGATGGAGTTAAAATGGTGGCTCCTAGCCTCTTTCTGACTTGGACAGTTTCAAACTTTAGCTGTTCTTAGGATTATACTTTAGCCCGTCGAATTTACTAATCAGTAGCTGAAGTTCATGCCCAACCATATATTCCTCCCCTGTTATTGGGAATTGGAAATTCCAATTCCAGCCACAGAATAGCTCCCAAGGCAGCTTGTGCCACCAGTGGAGGATGGGCACTGGCCTCCATGGTATGGAGTGCTCTACTCATGAATCTTCTATGCAGATGGGCTGTGTCCTCCTTATAATCTTTCAAGGATATTGCAGGATGCTTTTCTGGTTTCCTGGAGCCCCCAAACAGGTGCTTTAGACAGCTCTGTGTGGGAAGCAGATGTGGCTCAAGTGATAGGGTCTCTGCCTACCATATGGGAGGACCTAGATTTGATCCCTGGGGCCTCCTTGTGAAAAGAAGATGAGAAAGTTTGCCTATGTGGTGAGCTAGTCCCTGTGTGGAGAGCCGAGTGCCTGTGTGGTGAGCCAAGTGTCCACGCGGTGAGCTGAATGCCCGCATGAGTGATAACATGGTGAACTAAGTGCCCACATGGTGAGCTGAGTGCCCACAAAAGTGCCTGTGTGGCAAGCAAGTACCCATGCGGCAAGCTGAGTGCCTGTGTGGCAAGCCAGTGTCTGCACAGTGAGCCAGTGCCTGCATGGCGAGTTGAGTGTCCACGTGGTGAGCCAGTGCCTGCAGAAGTGAGTCATGCAGCAAGATGATGATGCAACAAGAGAGAGAAAAAGGAGAGAGTCAAGGTGAAGCACAGCAGAAACCAGGAACTGAGGTGGCGCAATTGACAGGGAACCTCTCTCCACATTAGAGGTCCCAGGATCAAATCCTGGTGAATCCTAGAGGAGAAAGATGAGAAGAGAAGACAAAGAGGGAAATAGATACAGAAGATCACACAGCAAATGGACACAGACAGCAAAAGCAGCAGGGGGGGAGGGGAAGGAAAAAAAATAGATAAACCTCTGGGTGATTACTAACTGCCCTGTAGCGCTAGTGACTCTAGGAGCTCCTTACTCTGCCGTGATCTTGCTGGTTCTCTCTCCTCATTTTTTAAATCCTGGTTTTAAAATCCTTGGTTGGCAATTTTTTCTTTTCAGTACTTTAAATTTTCTTCCCATTGCCTTCTGTCTCCATGGTTTCTGGTGAGAAATAGGCACTTAATCTTCGTGGGACTCACTTGTACATAACACTTTGTGGGTTTTTTTTTTTTTCAGCATTCAGGACTTTCTCCTTGTCCTTGGCATTTAACAGTTTGACTACTATGTGCCTGAGTGTGGTTCTCTGTGCGTTTGTCATTTTAAGGGTTTGTTTGGGTTTCTTGAATGTGTATATGTCTTCAATTAAATTTGGAAAGTTTTCTACTATTATTTCTTTGAATATTCCTTTTCATTTCTTCTTCTTCTGGGGTTTCCATAATGTGTACTTTGGTATACTCGATTATGTGCCACAGGTCTCATAGGCTATTTGCTTTTCTTCTACTTTTTTCTTTCTCCTCCTCAGCCTGAATCATTTTAATTGTTTTGCTTCGAGAACACTCATTCCATCTGCTGCCTCCTCTAATCTGCTGTTAACAGCCTCTAGGAAATTTTTCATTTCCTTTACTATGGTTTTCTGTTTGGTTCATATGAGAACCTGAAAGAGAACTCCATGTTGTTTATTCATTGTTTTCCTCATAACCTTTAGATCTTTCTTCATGTTTTCCTTTATCTCCTTTAACATATTGAGGATCATTTTTTAAAAGTATATGTCCAGTAAATCTGGTCCTCTTCATTAATAGTTTCTGGATTTTTATCTTGTTTCTTTCCATAAGCCATCATTTCCTTTTTCTTTACTTGACTCAATCTTTGTTGTACACTGTACATTTTAATATTTTAAAGTGTTAATTCTGAGATTTAATCCCTGAGCTCTTCCTTCTGTTTGTATCCAGCTAGTGATATGAGAGATTTTCTTGATTGCCCAGAGCTAACTAAAAGAAACTAAAGCAAAAAGTACTTTTCACAGCCTTTGTAAATTGACTCTTCTTTGACTGGTGGTTTCCTTAAGAGCTTAGCCCTCCTATCAAGTAGATCAACCCAAGGTGAAAGTGAAGTGCTGAGTCCTGTGTGTTATCTGAGCCTGAGTGGAGCTCTGAAGCCTGCTTCTTTTCCTGGTGTTGTGCTTGTTGGTGACTATGAATTCCCCTGTTTATACTTTACAGGAACTCCTGTAATTAAGGGGATCCCCTGTAATCCCTTTGATATGGACATTCACCCTCTTCTTGGTGTTCTATATTATGACTTAATGCAGGTAGTTCTTTTCCCCAGGCCACTTTAACTTGTTTATCACACTGTCTCAGCTGTCTGCATGCAGCTTCTCTGCCCTCAGAACAAACTCTGGGAGGGTGATCCTGAGATAAGTTCCCTGCTCAGTCCCTAGAAGGCACCTGATAGATTGGCACTGACATTGTGTTCTACTAGCCTTCAGAGTTTTGAAGTAGTTGATTCTAACAGTTCTTGCCATTTTAGTAGTTGTTTTGGTGGAGGCCTGATTCCTGGAGCATCCTATTCTACCATCTTCCTAAAATCCTTTCCTTAGATTTTTATCTGCTTTTATATTTCCCTTAAAATAAATTTCCTCATGTATGAGGATTCCTTCTTTGCAAAATTAGGAATTGTTTGCTCATACTGTGATGAAAACAGGTGTCTGGAAGCCACCCTGGGACCTAGCCTTTCTCAAAGTCATTGGTTTTCAGTGGGTGTACTGCCCCTATGAGGTGTTTTGTGATTTTGATGGTGCACTTTCAGTTGCCACAATGATTTTGATAGGGGTGGATGTGTAGGTGAGGTGGGCAGTGTTGGGATTCTGATATTGGGAGGCCAGGAATGCCAGATATCCCACAAAGTACAAGACAGCCTCTGCATGGTTTTTGGACATTTCTCCAGACTTTCTTGTAGCTGAAAAATCTGTTTATACTTATCTGATCCTAACTCTGTTTTACATTTAAACACAAAGTATTTTTTGCATGGTTTTATTTATTTTTTTAATTTAATAATTCACTTTATTTTTTAAAAAAGATACTTAGATTACAAAAATGTTAAATAAAATATATAGGGTATCCCCATATGCCCAGCTCCTTACCCTTTGCACATTTTCCCATATTAACAACATCCTTCATTAGTGCAGTGCATTTGTTAAAATCGATGAACACAGTTTGAAGCATTGCCACTAAAGGTGGATTATAGTTTACATTGTAGTTTACACCCTCTCCCGCACAATTTTGTAAATTATGACAAGATACATAATGACAAGATACAGATACAGATATTGTATCGGTCATTGCGGTGACATTCAGGACAATTCCAAGTTCCATAAATGCTCCCATAATCACCTCAGAACCTCCAGCGGCCAGTGTCTCTACATCAGTGAATAGTTCTTCCATTGCTAGAATCTGTAGTAGAATAACAGTAAGTCTACTCTGCATTGTTTTAATAGACACTGAATTTTCTAAGAATGCAACTACTGGATAAATGAAGGGTAAATTTTACTTCGTTTTGTTCAGAATTTCACTAGGTGTTATTTACCACTTCAGAAAATCATAAAACCAGTGGCATTGCCACTTAATGGTATTTGATTTTTACATACAACTCATTTGTGTCAGTCTTCATTTTTTAACTGTTACATTAGTGGTGATTCTGTGAATAGGCAGAAGCATCTATTTCCTTAGTAATATGAATTCTAGAATGGTTATACTTTACTATTTACAAAGTAAGTATATATTTATTGAAAATTACTTTTCTTTGTCTTATAGGACATTATATTAATATTTTTAAAAATTGAGTGTAGATAGGTTTATCTTGGCACTTAAAAACATAAAAACTTAAAACATAAAAAACTTTCAGTGGAGTTCCTTGTGTATGTATGTATGTGGAAATCTGTGTTGCTTTTTCAGGGAGAAACAGGAGGTCCATGTTGACCTATATAGGTGTCTTGTCTTCCTTCCCTCCTCCGCTTTTTTTCCTGGCTTCTTTCCTTTTCTTGTTCCCTCCTCTTTTCTCCTTTCCCATCTTCCTCCTTCTTCCTATTATGAAGTATGTGATAAATAAAAAAGAATATGGGACTGTATATTATAAAACTGTATCTGTGAACCCATCACCCACCTTAAAAATTGAACATTACCAATATTGTTGGTGTAATTCTCCTTGATTTTTATTTATCTGTCTCTCCATCAGGGGTCAAAACTATTGTAAATTTTATTTAGGATTTATTTATTTAATTGATTTATTTATTCCCATTTCTTTGAAGTTTACCACATTTGTATATATTTGAAGACTTTGTTTGGTTTTGCTTGTTTTTTAACTGTGAAAATTAAAATTATTAGGTTGGTGCAAAAGTAATTGTAGTTTTGTGTTGTTGAAATTTGCTGTTTGATATTGGCATACATTCTTAAATGTGTTATACATCATTTTAATGTGCATTTCTTGCTTTATGTTTTTTTGCTAATGACTTATTACTTGCTGTTTATTTTATATTTATTTTAGACTGGAAATGATGTTAGACAAAAAGCAAATTCAAGCAGTTTCTTATTTGAGTTCAAAATGGGTCATAAAGCAGTGGAGACAACTTGCAACATCAATAATGCAGTTGACCAAGAACTGCTAACGAATGTACAGTGTGCAGTGATGGTTCAAGAAGTTTTGCAAAGGAGACAAGAGCCTTAAAGATGAGGAGTGTAGTGGCCGGCCATTGGAAAGTTTTCAACAACCAATTGAGAGCAGTCATCGAAACTGATCCTCTTAAAACTACACGAGAAGTTGCTGAAGAACTCAATGTTGACCATTTTATAGTCATTGGGCATTTGAAGCAAATTGGAAAGGTGAAAAAGCTCATAAGTAGGTACCTCACGAGCTGACTGAAAATTTTTAAAAATCGTTGTTTTGAAGTGTCGTCCTCTCTTATTCTACACAACAACAGTGAATCATTTCTCCTTTCGCTTGTGACATGCAAAAAAAAAGTGAATTTTATATGACAACTGGTGACAGCCAACTCAGTGATTGGACTGAGAAGAAGCTCCAAAGCACTTCCCAAAGCCAAACTTGCACTAAAAAAAGGTCAAGGTCACTGTTTGGTGGTCTGTTGCCCATTTGATCCACTACAGCTTTCTGAATTTCAGTGAAACCATTACATCTAAGAAGAATGCTCAGCAGATTGATGAGCTGCACCAAAAACTGCAATGCCTGGGGCCGACATTGGTCAACAGAAAGGGCCCAGGTCTTCTCAACAATGCCCAACCACACATTAAGCATAACAAACACTTCAAAAGTTGAACTAATTGGGCTATGAAATTTTGCCTTCTCCACCGTATACACTTGACTTCTCGCCAACTGACTACCACTTCTTCAAGCATCTTGACAACTTTTTGCAGGAAAAATGCTTCCACAATGGGCAGGATGCAGAAAATGCTTTCCAAGCGTTCGTCGAATCCCAAAGCTTGAATATTTATGCTACAGGAATAAAAAATTTATTTATCATTGGCAAAAATGTGATTTTAATGGTTTCTGTTTTGGTTAATAAAGATGTGTTTGAGCCTAATTATAATGATTTAAAATTCACGGTCCAAAACCACAATTCCTTTTGCACCAACCTAACTATATTCTTCTTTGCTTTATTTTAATCAACATTATGTTTAGTGTTCATCCATATTGATGTGTCTAACTGTGGTTTGTTGCGGTCACTTTTCGAGCTGAAGTGTGGTTTGCTGGCCTGGCGGGGGAGCAGCCGCGGCAGGCCAAGCCGCTGCCCCCATGATGGGGTGGCTGGTCGGACTCACTGCCACCCCTGAAGAGAGCTTAGCATGGGCGCAGAGTGCCCTCGGGTCTCTCCTTCTCAGCAGCCATGCTTCCACGGCCGCCCCTCCTCCCGGATGGCGCCACACGATGCCTGTAGGGCGGCACCCTTCTTCTTCTTTCTCCCTGCGCAGGCGCAGGGTGGAAAATTCCAGTCTGCCCTTTTCCCCTCCCCCGACAGCAGCAACAGCCAGGCGTGGGCGGAAAAATCCAGTCTGCCCTTTTCCCTTCCCCCGACAGCAGCAACAGCCAGGCGTGGGCAGAAAACTCAAGTCTGCCCTCCACCCCAGCAACAGCAGCCACCAATCCCTAAACCCTACCCCTTCCCCCAGCAACAGCGACAGCCAATCCCTAACCACCACCCCTCCCCCGTCCAGTACTGCCCACTGACCTTTCGCAGGCAACCAATCAGAACAGGGCATAGCTTCGACCAATCAGCCTTCTCCAGCCCCTATAAAACTGTTGCCTCTCCCTCAATAAAGTAGACTTGCGTGTTTACCTTGTCTCCGCGGTAGTTCTTCTGCCGTGCGCCCTCCAGTCCTGAGAGCCCCCGACAAAAGCCTAGCCTCCCTTGTCCCCAGTTCGTAGCCTGCTTCTCCGAGCGACCCCTTCGTCGCCGGCTTCTCCGGGCGACGCCTTCGTCGCCGGCTTCGCCGAGCGACCCCGTCAGCCGAACTGCGCAACCCCTTGTGAGACCGATCCCTCGTCTGCTGCCAAACCGACCCCTTGTCCCAGGTGAGACTGACCCCTCGTCCCAAGCGAGACCGACCCCTCGTCCAGAGCTAGACCGACCCCTCGTCCGCAGCCAAACCCCACCTCTACCGACCGAGCAAGCCGCCGCGGTTTGTTTTCTCAGATTATAGTAGTAATTATATGATTCACCAAGATTTATTCCTTCTAGAGATAGACATTTTAATTTTTTTTGTTTTGTTGCTATTACAACCATATCTTGGTTGTCTTCAGGCACACATGTGCAACTGTTTTTCTGTGACAGTGAATTTTACTTAAAAAAAAAAAAGAATTTATTGAACCATATCACCGACAGACCAACATACATAAACAATAAGTGTATAGTAATAGTTGTGAACTTATAAAACAAACATATGTAACATCATACAGGACTCTTATAACTCATCTTACCACCATTACCATATATTGTTGTTAAACCTTTTTAACTAATGGTTGAAGAGCGTTGTCAAAATATTACTACTAACAGGTATTTTTCCTCCAACCAACCCTATTATTATCTTTATATCATATATATTAACATAAATAAACAAGCGTATAGTAAAATTGTGAACTTACAAGGCAAACATGGCTACCATCATACAGGGGTCCAATATATCAACCCTCCACCAACACTTCACATTGCCATGAGATGTTTGTTACAAATTATGAAAGAATATCATCAAAATCTTACTACTAATTATAGTCTGTATCTTATATTTGGTGTGTTTTTCCCCCAACCCACTCTGTTATTTTTTTTTCATTATGTTTGTTTATGACAGAAGTTGTAAACTTATAAAGCAATCATGCATATGTGCAGAATTCCCAAACAACACCCTTCTATCAACATACCACATTGTGGGAAACGGACTTGGCCCAGTGGTTAGGGTGTCCGTCTACCACATGGAAGGTCCGCGGTTCAAACCCCGGGCCTCCTTGACCCATGTGGAGCTGGCCCATGCGCAGTGCTGATGCGCGCAAGGAGTGCCCTGCCACGAAGGGGTGTCCCCGTGTAGGGGAGCCCCATCCACGCGCAAGGAGTGCACCCCGTAAGGAGAGCCGCCCAGCGCGAAAGAAAGTGCAGCCTGCCCAGGAATGGTGCTGCCCACGCTTCCCGTGCCGCTGACGACAACAGAAGCGGACAAAGAAACAAGACTCAGCAAGGAGACACAGAGAACAGACAACGGGGGGAGAGGGGAATTAAATAAATAAATAAATCTTTAAAAAAAAAAACAACAAAAAAAACCATACCACATTGTGGTGGGACATTTGTTACACATAGGATAATATCATCTGATTTTTACCACGTCCATAGTATACAGTTAGCTCACATTTTCCATACTGTCCCGTTATCAACACAGTACATCTTTTGCATAGATGCAAGAATATTATATTATTACAGCTAACCACAGTCCATATAGGCCACTCCAGTTGTATTTTTCCCATGCGTTCCCAACAGCCTGCAGTAGTGGTGGACATTTGCTCTAGCTCACAAAGGACACTCTTGCATTTGTACCATCAACCACAATTCTCATCCACCTCTTGGTTTACTGTGCTATTCAGTTCCTAGATTATTCTCTAGAATTCTGTCAATTGGCATTTACATCCCTAGACTACCATTTTCAGCCACATCCCCACTTATAAACTAGCTATTGCTCACTATTTGTTACCATCCATTCTATACATTTCCACACTTTTACAGTAAAGCTAATTAAATACATTAAATATCAGTAGTCCATCTCAGTCCTTCTCTTATCTCTTTTAAGAATCCACCACCTACCACCAGGTCTCGAAGATATTTTCCTAAAATTTCTTTTAGGAGTTTTATGGTTCTTGCTTTTATTTTTAGGTGTTCGGTCTATTTTGAGTTAATTTTTGGATAAGGTTTGAGATGAGGGTCCTCTCTCCTACTTTCTGCTATGTATATCCAGTTCTTTCAGCACCATTTTGCCGAATGGACTATTTTGCCCAAGCTGTGTGGGTTTGACAGGCTAGTAAAAAAACACTTGACCATACATGTGAGGGTCTGTTTCTGAATCATCGGTTTGGTTCCATTGGTCTATATGTCTGTCTTTATGCCAGTACCATGCTGCTTTTACCACTATAGCTAGGTAATACGATTTAAAGTCCAGAGATTAGGGTTTGCTTTTCCTTTTTTTTTGTTGTTTAAAGATTTTTATTTTTTATTTATTTCTCTCCCCTTTCCCCCAACCCCCCTGTTGTCTGCCCTCTGTGTCCATTTGCTGCGTGTTCTTCTTTGTCCACTTCTGTTGTTGTCAGTGGCACAGGGATCCATGTTTCTTTTTGTTTTGTCATCTTGTTGATAATCATGTTGTTGTGTCAGCTCTCCGTGTGTGCGGCGCCATTCTTGGTCAGGCTGCACTTTTTTCCTCTCTGGGCGGCTCTCCTTGTGGGGCACACTTCTTGTGCGTGGGGCTCCCCTAAGTGGGGGACACCCCTACGTGGCAGGGCACTCCTTGTGCGCATCAGCACTGCGCATGGGCCAACTCAAAGAGGCCCAGGGTTTGAACCGTGGACCTCCCATGTGGTAGACAGACACCCTATCCACTGGGCCAAGTCCGCTTCCCTGCTTTTCCTTTTTATGATATATCTGGCTATTCAGGACCCCTAACCCTTCCAAATAAATTGGATAATTGTGTTTACAATTTTTTAAAAATGCTGGTAGAATTTTTTGAGGGTTGCATTGAATCTATATATCAATTTGAACAGAATTGGCTTTTTTTTTTTAATGGGAATTTTTTTTGTCTTTATTTTTTAATGTTACATTCAAGAAATATGAGGTCCCCATATACCCCCCATATACCCCCCCATAACAATAACCTCCCCAATCATCATGAGACATTCATTGCGTTTGATGAGTACATCTCTGAGCACTGCTGCACCTCATGGTCGATGGTCCACATCATAGCACACACTCTCCCACAGTTCACCCAGTGGGCCATGGGTGGACATACAATGTCCGGTAACTGTCCCTGAAGCACCACCCAGGACAACTCCAAGTCCTGAAAATTCCCCCACATCACATCTCCTCCTCCCACTCCCTACCCCCAGCAACCACCATGGCTACTTTCTCCACACCAGTGCCACATTTTCTTCGATTACTAATCACAATAGTTCATGAATAGAATATCAGTAAGTCCACTCTAATCCATACTCTGTTCCTCCATCCTGTGGACCTTAGAATGGTTGTGTCCACTCCACATCTATATCAAGAGGGGGCTTTGATTCCACATGGATGCTGGATGCAATTCTCCTGCTTTCAGTTGTAGGCACTCTTGGCTCCCTGGTGTGGAGTTGACCTTCTTCACCTCCATGTTAGATGAGTGGGGTAAGTCCAGTAAACCAGAGTGTAGGAGTTGCTAGTCTGTTGAGGCTCAGGGCCTGGCTATCACATGGTCAGTCCAGAGATTCAGGTCCCCTGGGTATACATTAAACCCCAGCACCAACTACAGTTCTGGTAAAAGTAACAGGAGAGACTTGTGGACGAAGATCACATCTAAGTCTAGCTCCATCACACAGAAACACAAATTCCAAAGTAGGGCCAACTGACATGGCACTGAACTCCATCTGCCATGACTATAGAACCTGTGGGTCTCTATAGTCCTCAGAAGAACCAATACCTGGGGTTGTATCTACTTTATTTGTCTCTGGGACTCTGCTCAGGTGTGCATAAGGGCAACCCCTCTGACAGCCTCCCAGCTCTTTTTGGAGACTCATAGCCATATAAACTCATTTGTCCTTTCCATTTCCCCCTTTTATTCAGGTCAAAAAGCATTTTTAACTCCTGGTATTATATGTAGATTGAGAGATTCTGCTGGTCCGAGTTGACCCTTTTATTCAAGGTCATTTTCTAGTTACATCATCAGCTGGTACTTGGTAGTAATCCCTTGGTGTCAGGGAGGCTTATCCCCAGAAGTCATGTCCCACACTGGGGGGAAGGCAACACGTTTACATGCTGAGTTTGGCTTCGAGACTGGCCACATTTGAGCAACATGGAGGCTCTCAGGAGGTAACTCTTAAGGCCCCCTGCAGCTCTAGGCCTTGTTCTTATTTCAGGTGCACAGGCTGACAAGCATAGTCATTAGTATCAAGGGCTCATTGTTGGACCTTCCTTCTTTTTTGGTCTTTGCCATTGCACTTGGGAGATTGTTGCTGTTCCTTTAGGGACTGTGATAGAGCTCCCCTGGCTAGGGACTCAGCACTCCCTCAGTTGTTGTTTTTAATTGTAACACTATGAAAATATCCAAACATTTTTATGTACCCTGGATATATGCCCTGTAGAACTCCCTGTCAGCCATGTGTCCCCTGTCAATAACATCCCACACCAGTATTCCTCCCCTGCCATTGTTGAACCTCTCTGTGATCCAAAACTTCTTCAAAAGTGAAGCCTAATATATTACCAGGTTCCATTAATAGTAAAATGGAATATAGTGATGAGTTTAAAGGTTAGATATAGAATACATACTAATTTAGAAAAATTAAGGTAAAAATAAATTGGGGTATCAAAAAATTTAAAAATCAGAAGCTTTGTTTTTGATATTTTGCCTTCCATCACTGTAATAAGTGTTGCCCTGTATGCAAATTGGCAGGGCAACTACTTCCGTCTTTTCCTCAGTGTCTACATCCTATCTTTTTCTTTTTTTTTTCTATTTATTAAGCTTATCTTCACAAAAGTTTTAGATCACAGTAATTCATATATACAATATAACTCCCACATATCCAACATAAAACCATTTTCCCTTCCACAGCAATAATCTTTTTACTTATAAGAATTGACATCTTAATGATATTTAGTCTTCCAGTGCATGAGCATGGAATGTTCTTCCGGTTATTTAGGCCTTTTAAAAATTTCTTTTAACGTTGGGTAGCAGTTTTCTGAATATAAGTGCTTTACATTGTTGGTTAAGTTTATTTCTGACTATTTGAGTTTTATCTGTCATATTTTATTTTCACCATTCTTTTGACACTTAGTTACTTTTATTGACATAATCTTAATTTCTAGACTCTTTTGCAGGCCTCTCTCTCCTATCCTTTCTTTTCAGGCTCTAGCACACCCTTTAGTATTTCCTGAAAATTTGATCTCTTGCTTAGAAATTCTCTCAGTTTCTGTTTATCTGTGAATATCTAATCTCGCCCTCATTTTTGAAAGACAGTCTTGCTGGATATAAAATTCTTGGCTGGAAGTTTTTCTCTTGTAGTATCTTAAATATAGCAGACCACTGTCTTCTTGCCTCCGTGGTTTCTGGTGAGAAATCAGCACTTAATCTTATTGGGTATCTCTTATATGCTGTGCATTGCTTTTCTCTTGCTCTTCTCAGAATTCTGTCTTTGGCATTTGACATTCTGATGAGCATATGTCTCGGAGTAGGTCTACTCAGATTTTTTCTGATGGGAGTACGTTGTGCTTCTTGGACGTAGATACCTATGTCCTTCAATAGGGTTGGGAAATTTTCTACCATTATTTCTTCAAATATTCCTTCCGCCTGTTTTCCCTTCTCTTCTCCTTCTGCGACACCCATGACACATATGTTTGATGCTTTTTGTTGTCATTTAGTTCCCTGAGACCTTGTTCAATTTTTCCCATTCTTTTCTTCATCCATTCTTTGGTATATTCACTTTCAGAGGCCATTTCTTCAAATTCACCAGTCTTTTCTTCTGCCTCCTCAAATCTGCTATTATGTGATTCCAATGTTTTTAAAAGTTCATTTATTGCACCTTTCATTCCCATAAGATTTACTATTTTTCTATGTATGCTTTCAAATTCTTCGTGCCTATCCAATGTCTTCTTTTTTTTTTTAGTTAGGCCAATAATTATGGGAGAAAATAACAGAGCAGGGGTCCCAGGTAGTGAGGAAGTGGATGAAAAGGGATGAAGAGGGCTGATTTACAAGCCACAATTCCCCATTATAGATTAGAAATCCACAGGGTTACTTGCATGGCCACATGGCAGAGGAAAAATGGTAAAAGCAGCTCAAAGAGATCAGGTAACAGGTCCAGAGGCAGGAGAGCAGTGCGAGAGAGCCCCAATGTCTTCTTAATATCCTTAATCTCTTTAGCCATCTCATTGAATTAAGGAGATTTGTTTAAACATCTGTGATTAGTTGTCTCAACTCCTTTATGTCATCTGGAGCCTTATCTTGTTCCTTTAACTGGACCATATCTTTCTGTTTCTTGGTGTGGATTGTAATTTTTTATTGGTGTCTTGGCATCTGGTTTACTAGAGTATTTATTCTGGGTGCAGTTTTTCTCTTTAGTTTAGGGCTTCCTTCCCTTTCTTCCTTGCTGGTTGTGTATAGGAGCCAAGGATGTAATTGGTGCTATAAGCTGTGGAGGCTCAAGTTGCCCTCATTGTCCTAGGGACTGATGAAGCTTCTCCCAACTTTCTCCTTTGCCAGAGGTAGGGACAGAGTCACACAACTGTGTTGAATAATCCAGGGCATGCAGGCCTAGACTGTAGTTGCCTGCCCAGAGAGACTGATGAAGTTTCACGCCCCTTTCTCCCCTGCTTGGGGCAGGTTGGAGCTGTAGGTGTAGGCAGCAATCCGTGAAGTGCAGGTCCAAGATAACTGCACTTGCCCTGGTACACTTCTGATTATTCAGTTTGTGCCAGCCAGAGGTAACCACAGTTACCTGGATAGGCTGGTGCAGGGCTCATCAGCCTCCTCCCTGCCAGAGGTGGGGCTGAAGCCTAGGCTAGGGCTGCAGGCTGATCTGGGTGAAAGAAACCGGTTCCTACCATCACTGTGATTTTCGGTCAGCCTGGCTTCCCCTGAGGCTGGGGGCAGAGTCAAAATGGCAGCCACCGGCCTCTTTCAGACTTGGACAGATTTACACCCCAACTGTTCTAGGGTTATTCCTTAGCCATCTGAGTCTATCAATCAGTAGCTGAAATCGGCAGCTGTGTCCTCCTCCCCTGTTTTTAGGAAATGGAGCTTACAGTTCCAGCTACAGAATAGCTCCTGGGGCAGCTTGCGCTGCCAAAGTAGGACAATCACTGGCCTCCGCGGCTTGGCTCACAATCCTAGAGAGGCTAACACAGGTTCCCGCAGCCTCCTCCCTGTGGTACTGGGGCCTAGGCTAGAGCTGTAATCTGATCTGGATGGAAAGAAGCCGGTCCCCACCAGCACTGTGATTCTCAGTCCGCCCCACTTCCCCTTGTGCCAGGTGCGGAGTTAAGATGGCAACTTCCAGCCTCTTTCTGACTTGCACAGGCTCAAACTTTAGCTGTTCTCAGGATTATACTTTAGCCGGCTGAATTTGCTTATCAGTAGCTAAAGTCAGTGCCCAACCGTCTTTTTCCCCTGTGTTTGGGAAGTGGAGCTTTCAATTCCAGCTGTGGAACAGCTCCCAGTGCGGCTTGTGCCTCCAGTGGAGGATGGGCACTGCGTCCGTGGCTTCGAGTGCTCTACTTATGAGTCTTCTCTGCAAATGGGCAGCCGCTTCCTTCCATTCCTTCAAGGTTGTGGAAGGATGCTCTTCTGGCCTCCTGAAGTCACCAAACAGGTGCTTCAGCTAGTTCCAGATGGCTCTGGGTGTTTACTAACTGCCCTGTAGTAGGAGCTGATTCTAGGAGCTCCTTATTCCACCGCCATCTTGCTGGTTGTCCAATTTTACTATTTTTTGATGGTGAACCCCCACATATGCGCACACACACACAGAGTTGAAACACAAATGTGAATCAGTATTTACTCTTAAGACGTGATGAATTCATCATTTCCATTCTTTTTCTCTCTTTTTAAGTGCTGGTGTGATGCTCTAAATTATTTCACCATTCAAGATAGCTGCCTTGGTTTCCTTCAGAGAGTGGATGTGGACTTGGCTTTTCTTTGCTTTATAGATTATGTCAGAAGACAGCATTCTATGTGGCAAGTACTTGGCTAAGGAGGATACAGTGCTCTCACACCTGGAAACATCTGATTCATGAGCTCATTCAAGTCTCAGCTAGGACTAGATTTGGGTTCAGACCTTAAGTACTTAACAATTCCTTGATGGAGTAAATTCCCTGGGTGTGTAGATATTTTGTGTTATGCTGGAGTCATATCATTCCGAGGATGCAAGGGATAGGGTGAGAGTGGTTGGGGCTTTCAGTTTTTGATATATATACATGTAATAAAATTTATTCAAGCGTATCATTCATACATGAACATAGATAAACAATAAGTGTGTAGTAAACGTTGTGAACTTAAAAAACAGGCGTATCATCATACAGAGCTCCTATAGCTCACACCACCACCACCACCTTGCATTACTGTGAAATTTGTTACAAACTATGAAATAGCTTCGTGAAAATATTACTCCTAACTATAGCCCATTCTTACATTTGGTGTATTTTTCCCCCAACGCACCCAGTTATTAACACCCTTCTCATTTGTTATTATTATTCATTTGTTACAGTTCATGAGAGAATGGTCTCATTTGTCCTGTTAAACACAGTCCATCTTCTACCACTAGATTCCCTGTGTTATACAGCCCCACTTTTTGTACATTCCTTTCAAAGTATACATTCAGTGGCTATTATTTTCATCACAGAGTTGTCTTGTCATCATCTCAGTCAATTTTAGGACATTTTCATTATTCCAAAAGGAAAAGTCCCATACATACCTGATACCCCCATTGCTGTCTCTTAGAATTAATATATCTTTTTTGCCATTGCTGCAAAAATATTACAATGTTGCTGTTAACTGTTATCTTTAAGTTATATTAGTTGTAATTTTCCTGTGTATCACTATATTCTTAGTTCTTTATAAAAGAACATCCTTATATTTATACTATTAACCACAATCTTCATGACCACCAGAATCACTGTTATACATACCCCAGATGATTATTTAGTTTCTTTTCTGTTTTAAAGATTTATTCATTTCCACCCCCCCACCTCGATTGTCTGCTCTCTGAGTCCATTCACTGTGCCTTCTTCTGTGTCTGCTTGTCTTCTCTTTAGGTGGCACCAGGAACTGATCCTGGGACCTTCCAGGGTGGGAAAGAGGTGCTCAATCTCTTGCACCACCTCAGCTCCCTGGTCTGCTGCGATTCTTATTGTCTTTCCTCTGTGTCTCTTTTTGTTGTGTCATATTGCTGCTCCAGCACTCCACTCGAGCCAGCTTGCTGCACAGGTCAGCACTCTGTGAGGGCCAGCTCTCTGTGTGGCCAGCTCGCCGCATGGTCCAGCTTTCCTTCACCAGGAGACCCTGGGAATTGAACCCTGAACCTCCCGTGTGGTAGACAGGAGCCCATTTGCTTGAACTGTCTGCTTCCCTCTAGTTTCTTTTCAATTGACATTTACAACTACAGACTACTCCTTTCAGCCCTAATTTCATTTATAAATCAGCAGTGTTACTTGTACTTACTGTAGTGTGTTACCATCAGTTCTGTTCATTTCCACTTGTTTACAATAAGCCTTATTAAAAATTCTACATATATTGAGCATCAGTTCCCATTCTCAACCCACATTCTAATCTTAGTAACCATACTCTATAGAGTTTACTGAGTTTACTCATCACATTTAGTTCATATTAGTCAGAAAATACAGTATTTGTCCTTTTGTGTCTGGCTTATTTCACTCAACGTGATATTCTTAAGGTTCATGCATAATGTCATATTCCAATTTCATTTCTTCTTACAACTGATTACTATTCCATTCTATGTATATACTACATTTTGTTTAGCCATTCATCAATTGATGGACACTTGGGCTGTTTACATATTTAGTAATTGTGAATAGTGCTGCTATGAACACTGGTGTGCAAATGTCAGTTCACATCCTTGATTCTGGTTCTTCTGAATATATTCCTAGAATTGGGATTGCTGGATCATATGGCATTTTTATATTCATCTTATGGAGGAATTGCCAAACCATCTTCCACGGTGGCTGCACCATTCTGTATTCCCACCAGTAGTGAAGGACTGTTCTATTCTCACATCTTCTCTAGGACTTGTAGTTTTCTGTTTATTTTACTATTATTATTATTATTTTTGATGATGGACCTTCTGTAAGGTGTGAAATGGTATCACATTGTAGTTTTTTGTTTTGTTTTATTTTTTAGGAGGTACCAGGGATTGAACCCAGGACCTCTTACATGGGAAGCAGGCGCTCAACTACTTGAGCTATAGCCATTCACCTTATTGTGATTTTGATCTGCATTTCCCTAATAGCTAGTGATGTTGAACATTTTTTCATGTGCTTTTTGGCCATTTGTATTTCTTATTTGGAGAACTCTCCAAGTTATTTGCCCATTTTTAATTGGGTTGCTTGTCTTTTTGTCAATGAGTTGTATGATCTCCTTATATATCAAGGTTTATATCCTTATATATCATGGTTTCCAAATATTTTCTCCCATTGAGTAGGCTATCTTTTTACTTTCTTGACAAAAACTTTTGAAGATCAAAAGTGTTTAATTTTGAGGAGGTCCCATTTATCTATTTTTTCTTCGATTGCTTGTCCTTTGGGTATAAGGTTTAAGAAACTACGACCTTCCACATGATCTTGAAGATGTTTCCCTACCTTTTCTTCTGGAAGTTTTATGGTTGTAGCTTTTTATATTTAGGGCCTTGATCTTTCTTGAGTTGATTTTTGTATAAGGTATGAGATAGGGGTTCTCTTTCTTTCTTTTGGATATGGATATCTAGTGCTCTCAGCACCGTTTGTTGAATAGACTTGTTCTGACCCAGCTGGGAGGGCTCAACAGCCTTGTCAAAAATCCCTTGACCATAGATGTGAGGGTCTATTTCTGAGTTCTTGTTTTGGTTCCGTTGGTCAATATGTCTATTTTTAGAACAGTACCATACTGTTTTTACCACTGTAGCTAAGTAATATACTTTAAAGTCAGAAAGTGAGAGTCTTCCAACTTTATTCTTCTTTTTGAGATTTTTGGCTATTTGGAACCCCTTACCCTTCCAAATAAATTTGATAATTGGTCTTTCCATTTCTGCAGAGTAGGTTGTTGGAATTTTGATTGGGATTGCATTGGATCTGTAAATTGCTTTGGGTAGAATTGACATCTTAACTATATTTAGTCTTCCAATCCATGAACAGGGAATGTCCTTCCATTTATTTAGATCTTCTTTAGTTTCTTTTTACCAATATTTTGTGGTTTTCTGAGTACAGGTTCTTTATGTCCTTGGTTAGGTTTATTGTTAAAAATTTGATTGTTTTAGTTGCTATTTTAAATGGAATTTTTTCTAACTTCCTCCTCAGATTGCTCATCAATAGTGTATAGAAATGCTACTGATTTTGCATGTTAATCTTGTATCCCACTACTATGCTGAACTGGCTTATTATTTCTGGTAGCTGTATTGTGGATTTTTTGTGATTTTCTAGATAAAGAATTATATCAGTGTAGTTTGTTTACATGTTTCTAGGAATTTGTTCTATGTTGCCTAGTTTGTTGGCATACATATGTTCATAGTATCCTCTTATGATCTCTCTTATTTCTGAGGGGTCAGTGGTAATGTCCCCCTCTCATTTCTGATTTTATTTATTTGTGTTTTCTTTCTTTTTTTCTTGGTCAGTCTAGCTAAGGGTTTGTCAGTCTTCTTGAAGAACTAGCAGTTTTGTTGATTTTCTTTATTGTTTTTTTTAAATTTTGTTCTCAATTTCATTTATTTCTGCTCTAATCTTTATTATTTCTTCCCTTCTGCTTGCTGCAGGATTAGTTTGCTGTTCTTTTCTAGTTCCCCCAGGTATGCAGTTAGGTCTTTGATTTTAGCTCTTCTTATTAAATTAATAATTGAGGGCTAAAAACCAAGCTCTCAGCATTCCTTTGCTGTATCCCATAAGTTGTGATACATTGTGAATTTGTTTTCATTCATCTCAAGATACTTATTTCTCTCGGACAACTTTTTGCCCTTCCTCTGTTGCTTTTGTGAGAGCATTGAGGTCTGCTTCCCTATTCTGATATCATCTTCCCGGAAGTCCTGTTGATATTTATTTTGATGTCAGACTTAGCTCTCATTTTACTTAGTATGACCACAAACTGGTTTTCTCTAAGGGTTAGACTGCAGTTATTTGTTCTTCAGTTAGCTGGTAACTTCCTAGTGTACATGTTCAGATATATCCTCTTACCTGAGTTCATTCTTTTTTACTCTGTTTATAGCTTGAGTTTTTTGCTAAAGAGTAAGAGAGTTAATTTACATGGGTATTTATTTAACTTTAATCTTAACTAATTGTAAAGTTAGACAAAGAATCTACAAGTTTTAGCTCTGATTCAGTGTCTAATTATTAGAATTGTATGCAAAGTGCAACTCATGGAGTGGTTCTTTGAACCACAGAGGGAGAATATTTGCACTTAGTGCTATTCTTGATGACTTTGTGTAGGGGGTGCTGAATAATACGACAAGGAACAGGATTAACCAAGGTAGTGCTTTATTTATAAAAACCCAGCTCATTTCTTATGACTATAGGACTTAAAAATAATAAACACAATGTTCATTCCAGTCTAGTAGTTGTAATATAGTTAGCTTCACTGATTTTTTTATATCTATATTATATATGTCTATATGTATATAATTAAGGAAGTACAGTCATGCATAATGTGCAGAATTCTCATATATCACCCCTCTACCAACACCTTACATTGTTGTGGAACATTTGTTGCAGGTTATGAAAGAACATCATCAGACTTTTACCACTAACTATGGTCCATACCATATATTTGGTATAATTTTTCCATATACCTCCTATTATTAACACTATATAGTAATATCGTACATTTGTTATAGTTTATAAGAGAATACTCCTGTATGTACTGTGAATCATAATCTATCTTCCACCACATTATTGCTGCCAGCCATAGTCCATAAATTACACTATTTTTATCTTTCCATGAGCCACCATTTTCTTAGCACCTTGTAATGGTGACATATTACAGATGGTTTTTTAATCAATAATTATTGATCTATGTCTTAGTTATCTGGCTGCTGAAACAAATACTTTACAATGGATTGACTTAAACAATGGGAATTTATTGGTTTTGAAGCCAGAAGTAAAACATTGAGATGTAAGCAAGATGATGTTTTCTCCCTAAAGACTATAGTGGTGTTGGACTGGCTACTAGCCATCCTTGGTCCTTGGCTTTTCTGTCATGTGGCAATGTACATGGCAATGTATTCTCCTTTCTCCTCTGGGTTCTCCTGACTTCCAGCTTCTTCCTGTGCCTCTTTCTCTATGCCTGAATTTCATTCTGCACATAAAGGATTTCAGTAATCTGGATTAAAGCCCAACCTGATATAGTTGGGCCACACCTTAACTGGAGTAGCATCTTCAAGACCCTATTTATAATGCCAAGACCGAGAACATGTCCAAACTGGAGTAACAATTCAATCACCCATTTATTAACTACCCATTTGTAGTTATTATCTAATTTTATTTAATAATCAACAGTCCATTTTCATCCACGTTGACTGTGGGTTTTTGAAAGTGACAGTAGGTTCATGGGTAACCATTGTATAGAGTTTGGTGAATTATCATCCTCATAACATTTTCTAGACTACTGTACATGGATATGGTTTAGAACAGTCCTTATACCTTTGATCCAGATAACTTTATTGAACCTGGTGTTAGTGCACATATCTAGTGTTCCCATCTCCTTCATGAAAATTTCTGCATCTCTTTGAGTGCCCCTGGGGCATGCTTCTTGAATCCCACTCCATGGATGCCCTTGTGAATGTTGATGGTTTACTTCCTGATCATTGATGGAAAAATGACCTTTCTTCTTGCCACTCTTCTTTGGAGGAGCCATTCTGCTGGAAGCAGGTTGACAAGAAGAGCTTGCATCAATATGTTTAATGGTTGCATAGAATTTCAGTGTATGGATATGCCATAGTTTCTCTGTGGACATTTAGGTTGCTAACAGTTTTTGCTATTATAAACAATACATTCATTATTCATCAAATATTTATTGAACACTTGTTATGTGCCAGGTATATGTAATAGTTCCTCTATGCATACATATTGCACACTTAATCAGTTCTTTAGAATAAATTTCCTAGAAGTGAAACTCTTGGCCCAAAGAATAGACATATTTGAAATATGTTTTGAAATACGATTGTTTTGCTAAAAGCATTTATACTTATATGCAATTTTTAGATACAGCCTTAATAAGAGCTAATAGTAGTGCCAGATTCCTCATACCCTATGCAACATTGCATATTATTGAACTTTTTAATATTTTTCAATCTGATATAGTATTCATTTTCATTTCTTTGGTTACTTCTAGTGAAATTGAACATGTGTTGTGCTGATGATTTTATTTCTTCTTTTGTCACTTGTGTGTTCAAGTAATTTACCATTGTCTTTTTCTTACAGATTTGTAAGAGTTCCTTATATTACAAAGATACCAAATTTTTGTTTTACATTACAGATATTTTACCAATTTTATCATTTGCGTTTCTTTATAATCCTTATGCAATATAGACATTTTGTATTTTTGTAGTCAAATTTATTAGCCTTTTCTGCAATGATTTCTATTTCAGTCCCTTATTCCACTGGTCGAACCCCACCCTGATTTAACTTTCCTGCTTTCTGGACCTGAACTTATTTCTCAGATATTTGGAAACTTACTAGAAAATGCTCTTTAGAAAAATTAATTTGCACATAGATTTAAATTAAAACATTGATAAAATCAATACAGTATCATAAATAGAGAAAATATGTGTAGAAGGTATATAAGGAATCAAAACTTAATTTTAACCTTTTTTTCTTTGTTAAATTGTAGGAATTTATTTTAAATAACCTACAGTTGATTTTAAGGGAATTCATGATAAAAATAAGAGATACTTGAAAGATTTTGGGAAATGTGCTGTACATACACTAAACTAACAATGCTTCTAAAACTAATGATTATAACAAAAAAGTCTTCACATTAAAATTCTGTTTATGTTCCCCCCTCCCCAGTTTTTACGGAATTACAAAATAAAAAATGAAAGCCCTAAAATCTTGGTTATTTTTCCTTTTTTTGACCAAATACTCATTTTTCTCTTAAATTTAATGACCTGTGTAACTTTAGGTAAAAGTTATTATGAAATTTTTAAAAATAAAAATCTTAGAAGAGATTGGTGAAAACCTTTCTGGATCAATACTTGCCATAGAAAACAAAGTGCATATATTGAACCTAATTTACTTTTTATTCATCTCTAAGGGCTAGGGGTATCATTTCTTTTGTTCCTTGTTAATTTAGATATGTTTGATATGGTAGATGGAACAAATGGTACACTAACCCCATGAGCTGTTCAAGAATTTGCTCACTCTAAAAATTTCTTGTGTCATCATTAGAGGTTATTAAAGTGGCTATTGCTTCAGTTGGTTTTTCTGATACTTGCTTTTGTAACTACTTTTTTTGTCCCTAACTCACATTCCTTGAAACCCCCAGTTACTTGCGATCTCTGCTCTCTTTTCTCTACTGTGTTGCTATATCTGATCTCTAGTGATTTCTTCTCTCCCATGTTATTTTCTTTTTTATTTGTTTCTTTCACCTATCTCAACTTGAGTAGGTAAGGGTTGAAAGTACTTATTTCCCCCTGGTTTTGAAGAAATTAATCATACCATGCAATTTTTAATTTTCATGTACAGATTTTTCCAGTGGTGTCCACATTTTAGGCTTCCTTAAGCTCTGAGTGCACGGCTGTGCTGGAAATTTTCATTTCCTAGCTATTTGGATGGCAGTATATGTGTAGAGGAAGTATTATTGTCATTTGACAGGATATGATAATGAAATAATGGCATAATAAAAATATTGTGGAGTCTTATGAACTCTAGGGTACCTGCTGACCCAAGTTATTTAACAGTTTCACTTTGTACATTTAGATGCTCTCATATTTTAGCCTTTGCTTTGCTAGAAAGAATTTTGCTTACATAGCAAATGGAAGAAGCCAACGATTTAAGAGTTGGATAACTTTAGGGATCATCTGGTATCTCTTTTGTTTCCTCACCGAATATTTGCCTGACAAATATTTGAGGCAAATACTTGAGGATACAGTGAAGTCCCTGACTTCAGGGAACTTACAGTCTTTCATGAAAAATGCTGTGAAGAAATTAAGTAATCTGATTTAAAGAGTCCCTGTTTCATTTGGTGGGTTTTTAATATGCTTCAAAAGAAAAAATATGGTCCCTTATATGCCCCATAGGAAAATGGAAGTACTGTACTGAATGAGTGAACTAGCAGTGTCTCGCAAATTTTTCTGTAGTTATGAATCACCAGAAGACTTATTAAAATGCAGATTCTGATTCAGGAGGTCTAGGGTAGGGCCTGGGATTCTACATTTCTAACAAGCTTACAAGTAATGCCAGTTCTGCTGGTCTGTGGACCACACTTTGAGTAGCAAGGAATTAGGATATAATTAAGAGAAAAGAAGCATAGCCTACTGCCATTTTGAGAAGAGTGGTTTGGAGCCATGCAGCACAGGCTTGGTGTTGTGAGCAGGAGATCACATTTGGCTTTGGTGAAGTAAAATGATAAGACCTGATGGTGTTTTTATGTTAAGAGGGAGTATTAAGGAGGTAATCATCACCTGTTTTTTTAATTAGCATTCAGAATTAAGGTTGGTTGTCTGATGGCACTAAAATCTTTGGAGGTGAAAGAGAGAAGGATTTTCAGATATGATGAAAGTACAGTTATTCATTCTACATCTTGGGGGTTAGGGATGTGGTACACCTGCAATCTAGAAAATCCACGTAAAATTTGTTGGCCCTCCCTTTGTACCAGAGAAGAAGTCTGAATATTTTTCTTTTTCTTTTATGGGATATATACAGTAGCTTATTGTAAAATTTGGGTTAAGTATTATACAATACTATACATATATTTTACGCATTTCTGAGTTTTTCAGCTTTCTGTGTTGTCTACTGATCTTTGCATGTTGTCCACGACTTCCACAAAACTCCCCCCAAATTCCCATTTAATTTTCTATGCCAACCTGCAATATATCAAAACTGCAATGGGGAAAGTCATGATGTAGAAGGGATATCTGTAAATATTTAGTCAGATAAGCCCAATTTATAAGAGTTACATGTTGATTAGTGGTACTTAATTTGTAATTGGGAAGGTTTTCTCCCCAAATACTTACGCAAACAGGCATAGTGATCTAGTAAAAAAGGGAAGAATAAATGCTATTAAGATAGTGTGTTTTTCCCCACACACAGGCATATTCTGTGTGAATAGTATGTTGACTTTTTTTGGTCTGAATTAAGCTTAAATGTTGTGTTTAAATTGCCCTACTCTGATCTGTTTCTCTAGTGTCATTGAGCAGGAGTATAAACAAATAGGGAAGTAATTCATTTTCGTAGACTTAGTAGAATCTTGGGATTGGTATAAAATGCCATAGGGGGTATTTAACATTTATCCGTTGGGAAAAATTTGAAAAACCAAATATTTGAACCAGCAGCTTTTAATTTAGTTGGGTTCTGTCAATTCTCAGTGCCAGTGTTTCCAAATGTGTTTTTAGAAATTCAGATTTTTCTTTTTCTTTATGGAACTATTTTATTTTATTTTATTTTTAAAATGACTTTATTTATTTATTTTTAAAAGATTTATTTATTTCTCTCCCCTTTCCCCCCACCTTCCCGGTTGTCTGTTCTCTGTGTCTATTTGCTGCATCTTCTTTGTCCACTTCTATTGTCAGTGGCATGGGAATCTGTGTTTCTTTTTGTTGCTTCATCTTGTTGTGTCAGCTCTCCATGTGTGTGGCCCCATTCCTGGGCAGGCTGCACTTTCTTTTGTGCTGGGCAGCTCTCCTTACGGGGCACACTCCTTGTGCGTGGGGCTCCCCTACGTGGGGGACACCCCTGTGTGGCAGGGCACTCCTTGCGCGCATCAGCACTGTGCATGGGCCAGCTCCACAAGGGTCAAGGAGGCCTGGGGTTTGAACAGCAGACTTCCCATGTGGTAGATGGACGCCTTAACCACTGGGCCAAGTCCGCCGCCTGGAACTATTTTAGAAATAATCTATTTTCATATTTCCTCTTTAATGTAACACCTACCATGCTTTTAATCAAAGACATTGGGAAATTTCTGTTTAACACCCACAATTTATTATGACTTTTTATTAGTGCTGTTGGAATACTGATTTCCTTGAAAATAATTATTAGACAGCAAAGAGACTGTTAGTTTGTGCTATTACGTAGACAGAAAGATGTGAAATGTGATTATGGAAGAAATCTAAGTGTTCGTCAATTATTTGTATATTGGCCACTTCAGTGTTCATTTTGGTCAAATGCATATTTGAATGTTTTCACTAGTAACATGTCCATTGTCTCCTGCATTTATGAAAAGTGTTTGCTATACCTATTGTTATTTCTCTGTATTTTGTTGATATTTAGCTTTAATTACAACT
This sequence comes from Dasypus novemcinctus, assembly GCF_030445035.2. NCBI lineage: Eukaryota > Metazoa > Chordata > Mammalia > Cingulata > Dasypodidae > Dasypus > Dasypus novemcinctus. The sequence goes on from NC_080675.1 coordinate 35,474,901, forward strand.
GTTAAAACTCAAAGTATAACATCAAAAGCCTTACAGTCTGTTCAAGAAATGAAGTAGAACACATTGTTGGCTAAAAATAAATTTTGCTAATTACTTCTGAAATTGTATTTGCTAGGGTATCCATTGGAAATGAAATTTAGCTGTTCTTATTCAGTGGTTTTTTAAATATAGACATCTATGCAAACAAGTTTCGAATGTCTCAGCTTTTTGACTCATTTTTCCTTTAAGACTATATAAACCTTTCCTATGTATTCTGAAATTCCAATATATTAATACCTAGAATTAAAGAACAAATGAAAGCTAAATTACAGAGAACCCTTATATGGATATAGTTAAATTTAAAACAGAAAACTAGGGTGTGAGTTTTTAATATTATAGTACCATATTGGTGTTGTGAGACCTCATATCATCCTGTATTTGTGTTGAGCACACATAATAAAAAACTCTTTGTTCTGTAAGAATAAAAAAAAATTAGGACAGATGTTCTTAGTTCTGGTAAAATCTGATTTGTAAAAATAAAGTGATTTAGTTAAAAAATAAAAATAAAAAAAGAGTTTCAGGCAGCCTGGTTTTTTTGTTTGTTTGTTTGTTTTTAAATCCCAGCCCTGCCATTTAGTAGTTTTTTGACCTTGGAAGCTACTTGACTTCTTTGTGTCTTACTGTTCTTAATTGTAAAATGAGAATATTAAAAGTTCACTTCATAAGGATTGTTGTAAGATTAAATGAGATAATCCGCAGAAAATGCTTAGAAGAGTTTTTGGCAAATACTAAGTACCCCCTAAATGTTAGGTGCTACTATTCTTATTATTCAGGAACATCACTATGGTATTGTTTATGGGTGAATTATTTTGCTTTTTAAAACAGGCATGCATAGCCAGAGTCCATTATGATAGGTTTGAATACTTAAAATACACATTTAAAAGTAATTTTCAATAAAAGTATTATGAATTTTTACTTGTGACTACTACTATAACTTTAATTCTTCTAAAAGTAGAGAAAAACCATTCATTAATTTATTCAATCAATATATATATATATTTTAAATTTATTTCTCTCCCCTTCCTGTGGTTCCCCCCCCCCCCCCCATTGTCTGCTCTCTGTGTCCATTCACTGTGTGTTTTTCTGTGTCTGCTTGTATTCTTGTCAGCGGCACCCAGAATCTGTGTCTCTTTTTGTTGCGTCATCTTGCTGCGTCAGCTCTGCATGTGTGCAGTGCCATTCCTGGGCAGCCTGCACTTTTTTCGTGCTGGGCAGCTCTCCTTATGGGGCGCACTCCTTACTCCTTGTGTGCATCAGCACTGCACATGGGCCAGCTCATCACATGGGTCAGGAGGCCCTGGGTTTGAAACTTGGACTTCCCATGTGGTAGGTGGATTCCCTATCCATTGGGCCAAATCCGCTTCCCAATCAATATATTTTTAATAACTTTTATTGGTGCCTGCTATTTATTAGGCATTGCATTAGGTGCTAGAAATATAATATGGAACATACTTGGCCCTGCCCTTCAGTTGCTTAGAGGCTAGTAGAAAAAGGCAACTATTAATCAAGAATTGGCTCACGTGACTGTGGGGACCGGCAAATCTGAATTCTGTAGGGTAGGTTGCAAGTTGGAAACGCCAGTGAAGGTGGTGTTGAATTCACCAGGAAAAGCTGCTTGCTGAAATGGAGATAAAAATTCTTTGTGTTTACTGAAATCATGATTCTCCCTTTAAGGCCTCCAACTGATTGTATGAGTAGACTCCTCTCATTGCTGAAGGAAATCTCCTTTATTGATTGTTGTGTAATCATCCATAGATGCAAACAACTTGAATAATAATTTAAATCTACCTATGAAATACCATCACAGTAACATTCAGGCCAATATTTCCTACGTCAAACAATTGGACACATGAAATTATCCATCACAGCACCACCGAATGTAAGTCAGTATTGTAAATAACGTCTTTTATGCTAGATCATTAATAAATGATACATTTAAAATTTGTCTTCTGGAAGATTTATAAGCCAATTATAAAAGTGTATGGGGGGTGGGTGGGAAGCTGCTGTGGCACAATCAGTTGGGCTCCGGTCTACCATATGGGAGGCCCTGGGTTCGCGTCCTGGGATCTCCTTGTGAAGGCAGGCTCGCCCACATGCTGTGGAGAGTGGCCAGCCCAGGCACCATGGAATGCCGCCCAGCCTACAAGTACCGCGGAGAGCTGACTCAGCAAGGTGACGCAACAAAAAAGGGGGACAAGCAAAAAAAACACAGAAGAGGGCACAGTGAATGGACACAGAGAGCAGACAGCAAGCAAGCCGCAAGAGGGGGCTGCAGAATAAATAAACATAGACACAGAAGAACGCACAGCGAATGGACACAGAGAGCAGGCAGCAATCAAAAAAGCTGTAAGGGGGGGAGGATAAAAAAATTGTGGATTGGGGGAGTGGATGTGGCTCAAGCAGTTGAGCACTTGCTTCCCACATAAGAGATCCCATGTTTGGTCCCTGGTGCCTCCTGAAAATAAAAAAATCAAATGAAAAAAGCAACTCAGGGGAGCCAGTGCGGCTCAGTGGTTGAACACTAGCTTCTTACATACAAGGTCCAGGGTTCAATCCCTGGCCCCGATAGCTCAAAAAAAGAAAAGTGGATTGGGGGGAGCAGATGTAGCGCAGTGGTTGAGTGCCTGCTCCCATGTACGAAGTCCTGGGTTCAATCTCTGGTACCTCCTTAAAAAAAAAAAGTGGATTGACTCTTTATTTATTTATTTATTTTCCTTTGTCTATATTTATTTATTTATTTTAATGTTACATTAAAAAAAAATATGAGGTCCCCATATACCCTCCCACCCCCCTCACCCCACTCCTCCCATAACAACAACCTCCATCATCATGGGACATTCATTGCACTTGGTGAATACATCTTTGAGCACTGCTGCATCACATGGTCAGTGGTCCACATTATAGTTTACATTCTCCCCCAGTCCACCCAGTGGGCCATGGGAGGACATACAATGTCCAGTAACTGTCCCTGCAGTACCACACAGGACAACTCCAAGTCCTGAAAATGCCCCCACATCATATCTCTTCTTCCCACTCCCCACTCTCAGCAGCTACCAAGATGACTTTCTCCATCTCAATGCTACATTTACTTCCATTACTGATCACATTAGTTCCAGAATAGAATATCAGTAAGTCCTCTCTAATCCGTACTCTTCGTCCATTCTGTGGACCCTGGGATGGTTATGTCCGCTCAACCTCTGTATTGAGAGGGTGCTTAGATTCCACATGGATGCTGGATGCAATTCTCCTGATTTCAGTTGTAGGCACTCTTGGCTCCCTGGTGTGGTGGTTGACCTTCTTCACCTTCAGGTTAGCTGGCTGGGGTAAGTCCAATAAACCAGAGGGTAGGAGTTGCAAGTCTGTTGAGACTCAGGACCTGACTATCACATGGAGAGTCCAGAGATTCAGGTTCCCTGAGTATACACTAAACCCCAGCACCAACCACAGATCCGGTAAAAATAACAGGAGAGGCTTGTAAACAAAGATCACATCTGAGTCCAACTCCATGACACTCAGGAACACAAACTCCAAAGTAGGGCCAACTGACACGGCAGGCCCTTTATTTTTAACTACTGCAACTCTGTGATACCTGTAATTATTCCTGTTTGGCGAAAAAGGAAATTGAGGTTTGAAGAAGCTATGGAACATCTCCTACAACTACAAAGCATGCTTCAAAATCCCAATTAATTTTAAATCTCTTCTATCTCCCATATGACATAAGATATATAACTACTATTAGGCAGCGGACTTGGCCCAGTGGTTAGGGCGTCCGTCTACCACATGGGAGGTCCGCAGTTCAAACCCTTGGCCTCCTTGACCCATGTGGAGCTGGCCCATGCACAGTGCTGATGCGGGCGAGTAGTGCCCTGCCACGCAGGGGTGTCCCCGCATAGGGAAGCCCCACGCACAAGGAGTGCACCCGGTAAGGAGAGCTGCCCAGCATGAAAGAAAGTGCAGCGTGCCCAGGAATGGGGCCACACACATGGAGAGCTGACAAAACAAGATGACGCAACAAAAAGAAACACAGATTCTTGTGCCGCTGACAACAACAGAAGTGGACAAAGAACACGCAGCAAATGGAAACAGAGAACAGACAACGGGGGGCGGGTTGCCGGGAAGGGAGAGAAATAAATAAATAAATCTTTAAAACAAAAAAACAAAAAAAAACTACTATTAGAAGATTTAACGTATTATATTACAGTTGAGGTTAATGTATCTGTTTCCCTATTAGATTGGGGGCTTTATTTGAGCAGGAACTAATCTTATTTATTTTTGCATCCCCAGCAACTTTACTAGTTGCTTTACAAATTAGGTATGTAATAGATATTAACTGAATAGTGAAAGAATATGTAGAATGTTAGAAGTAGAAGGAATTTTAGAGCTCATGTAAATCATACAGATAATAACAATTCTAAAAATAATTTTAAATTGCTTACATAGGGTTACTGTTTTTTATTTAAACTCTAGGCTGTTTAAAATCAACTACTTCTGTGTATTACATGGTCTCATAACAGAGGCAGTTTTTACATTAAAAAGATAGTAAGGACAATCTCATAATTAGGACAATCGGTAAATTTACATGATTTTTTGTCATAGCTGGCACCTCTACAAGGATTAGATTTCAGGAACCACTATCTAATTCACTCCTCTCCTTTTAAAGGTAAAGGAACTGAACCCAGAGAAGTATTAAATGTCTTATACAGGGAAGCGGTTGTGGCTGAACTGATAGCGGGTTCAGGGTTCAACACTCAGGACCTCCTGACCCGTGTGGTGAGCTAGCCCACACTCAGTGCTGCTTGTGCACAAGGAGTGCTGTGCCATGCAGGGGTGTCACCTGTGTAGGGGTGCTCCACATGCAAGGAGTGTGCCCCACAAGCAGAGCTGTCACGCGTGAAAAAAGCACAGCCTGCCCAGAAGTGGCACCGCACACACAGAGAGTTGATGCAGCAAGACGACAAACAACAGAAAAAGTGACAGTTTCCTGGTGCCACATGACAAGGATGCAACCGGACTCAGAAGAACACACAGCTGATAGACACAGACCAGACAATGGGGGGGATGGGGAGAGAAATAAATAAAATACATCTTAAAAAAAAAATCTTATACAGTGTGGTAACTGAGCTTAAAACCTGAGTCTTCTGACTCCCAATCCAAAATTTTAATGCTGTCTTCCCAATCTTCATCAAATGATGAGATTTAGGCACAGAGATTTTGTGATTTAGCAAAGATCATACAATTAGAAGTAGATTTGGTATTTAAACCCAGGTTACCCAACAGAAGAAGTAGATTTGGTACTTTAAACCCAGGTTACCCAACTCCATTTTTAGTGAATCCTGTCATTTACTTCATTGATGTCTCTTACTTCACTCCATCAGTCCCCAATCAGTGATAGAGATGGAATCATAAGTAACTTAAGGAGGTGTCTATATTTAGGATTTTCTTTCCTTGAAAATTTCAGATTTGGGGCTTAATCAACTTCTTCCAGAGAAGAGGATCTTTGCAGGTGTTGTTGCAAGGAAGATCTGGGTCAACAGTCTCTCCAGACATCTCACTTAGGACAAGTAAGTGAAACAAACAGTTGAATTTAAGAAAAGTGAAATGAATGCTAGCATTCTTCCTTCCTGTTTTTAGCCAGATGCAAAGAATAGACTACCTTTAAAAAATTTAACTCATTATTCTGGTACAAACCAAGTATTTGAAGTCTGTTTTAGTTATCCTGGCTGCTGCTCAAGTACATACCATGCAATGGGTTGGCTTAAACAGTGGGAATTTACTGGCTCACGGTTTTGGGGCTAGATGTTTTGGTTTGCCAGAGGGCTTCCGATGCAAAGTACCTGAAATGTGTTGCCTTTTAGAAAGGGTATTTATTTGGGGTAAAAACTTGCAGTTCCCAGGCCGTGAAAAGTCCCACTCAAGTCACTATAAGAGGTGCTTTCTTACCCGAGTCTGCTGCCATGTGTTGGAGCAAGACGGTAGGCAATCTCTGCCTTCCCCTCCAGTGTGTACCCTCTCCTGGAGCTCAGCTGAGAGCAACCAGGCATAGGGCTTTTTTCTTACCATGTCTCTTCTCTCTCAGGCTTGGCTCCACTTTCTCCCCAATTTCAGCTGCAAATTATCAGCCATATGGCTCATGTCTTCCCAGGACCTCAACTGTTTGAGCCTCTCTTCTGTCATATGGCAAGATCAAAAATGGTAGAGCTCTAGTTTCCTGTCTATTTGAGTGAATCTTGCTCAGTGTTTATATCAGACCCAGCAAAGGGGGCGGAGAATTGACTTGAATCGAGCCTCACTGATGTAGTCCAATCAAAAGCCCTAAAATGATCTTATCAAGTAATCCATTCAAAGGCCCCTCAGCTGACTTTAATGCAATCAAAGGGTGTCTCACCCAGAGGAATAAATTAATTTACAAACATAATTATCTCTTTTTGGGACTCATGAAATAATTTCAAACTGCCGCACTAGGAATAGTCCAAATCAAGGCATCATCAAGGAGATGCTTTCTCCCCCTGATCTGGGACTGGCTGCTGGCAATCCTTGATCTTTAGCTTTTCTGTGACATGGCAGTGCAATGGCAGCCTCCCCTGACTTCTCCCTTCTCTTCTAGTTCCATTGATTTCAGCTTCTGGCTTTTCCCCCTGTGGCTTTCTCTCTCTGTCTGAATTTCATTTTGCTTATTAAGAACTCTAGGCGGTGGACTTGGCCCAGTGGTTAGAGCGTCTGTCTACCACATGGGAGGTCCGCGGTTCAAACCCCGGGCCTCCTTGACCCGTGTGGAGCTAGCCCATGCACAGTGCTGATGCGCGTGCAAGGAGTGCCGTGCCACGAAGGGGTGTCCCCCGTGTAGGGGAGCCGCACACACAAGGAGTGCGCCCCATAAGGAGAGCTGCCCAACGAGAAAGAAAGTGCAGCCTGCCCAGGAATGGTGCCGCACACATGGAGAGCTGACACAGCAAGATGACGCAACCAAAAGAAACACAGATTCCCGTGCCGCTGACAACAGAAGCGGACAAAGAAGACGCAGCAAATAGACACAGAGAGCAGACAGCCGGGGTGGGGTGGGGTGTGGGGGGGAGAAAAATAAATAAATGTGGGCTTGCTATTTTGAGTTAGCAACCCACGAGGACCGGGCGGGCTTCCACGGCTCGGCGGTGAGCCCCTAGGCCAGCGCGTAGGCCTAGGTTCTCCAGGTGTGGGGGACGCGCGGTAAAAACCACGGAGACAGCCTGTGAGAGTGAGCTAGTCCACTTTATTGCGGAAATACACTTGATTATATAAGGTCGGGTCAAGGGAGGGGTAGGAACGGGGGCGGATTAACTACGGGGCGGTAGTGGATAGGCGGAGCTGTGCAGGCAGCTATGAGGTAGGCGGTGAAGGATAGCAATGGCTGGAAAAGGGAGATAACAAAGGCTAGGAGGAGGGGTGAAGGGAGGCAGCAACAATTGCTCCTTTTGTTTTATAAAAAAAAAGGGTGTGAGAGAGTAGGGGGATGGGCTGTGGAGGGTGAGAGAAAAAGGGGGTAGAATTGACTGGCGATGGGCAAATGACATATCATTTGGCCAGAATGTATGCATAGCCCTTAGGGTCGGTGCGTGCCGGTGCTAGACGAAATATCTAACATGATGTTGCGCACGCTTTTTTTGGGGTGGATAGCGCTGTGGCTGGCTTAACCGCGAAGGACTCTCAGACGTATAGCAATAAAGGGGGGCGGAGGGTGCACCCAAGCCCTTTACGCCGAGGGAAACAAACCCGTGCCGGCGGCTAAGGTCAGGGAGTTTCACAGCAAGCAGCTTCACAGGCGGGAAGTACGGTGGGAAGGGGGGTGAGGACAAGGGCGAGATTGAGGAGCGAGATCAGAGGTAGCAAGACGGTGGTAATGGATTTGAACAAACGAGGAAAATACACTGTCAGCGTGATCTTTGGCAAGGCGGATGATTCGTCGAATGGCCCAAGGACCAACGGTGAGACCTAGGATGATGAGCAGAACTGGGGTTATTAGCGGGAGGAGATAGGGGAGGAGGGGCTGCAGGAAGCCACAGGAACCAGCAGTTTGGGCTCGTTCAAGTCGGCGTTGGTTGAGACCTTTTTCAAGTTCTTTTAAGCTGGAGTCTACTAAACCGGTATAGTTGGCATAGACGCAGCATTCTTCTCCCAGAGCTGCACATAGGCCACCTTCTTGGAGGAGGAGGAGGTCAAGGCCTCAGCGGTTTTGCAGGACAACTTCTGAAAGGGAATTGAGGGAGTCTCTAAGATATTTGACTGCATCTCGGAGGTAGATGATATCAGAGTCTACTGCTTGTCTGAGGTTTTGGAGGGCGGAGGCTTGTGTGGCTAGGGCTGCAACACCAGTGGCAGCTCCAGCTGTAGCTAGGAGGGAAGTGACAGTGAGTACAGCAGTAATAGGTTCGCATTTGTGGAGGTAAATAGCTTCTTGAGTGTGATCAAAGGCTTCAAAGAAATGTAGAGGAGTGTGATAGACGACTCGAGGCGTGAGGAGGATGAGAGCACACGTTTCTTTGGTCTTGTTAAGTGTGGCAACAGATAAGCATGGGGTAAGTCCGGTGGAAGAGCAAAGCCATTGGGTGGTGTTTAGGGGAACTAAGTATTTGGCAGAGATGTTTGGGGAGGTATAGTTGGTACAGGCAGTAAGGCTAGGAGTGTGGGAAGAACGGGGGTGAATGCATAAACCTTTGGAAGAGATGTGCGTAAAAGTGAGTGGGACATGAGTAGATTGATTCCAATTGCAGGAAGAGGGGGAATCGTCGGTGGAGGAAGTAAAGAGTGGTGAAGGGATAGCAAGTGGATCATAGAGGGGGAGGCTGGGGGAAAGACACAACCAGCAAGAGCGAGTGAGGTTGGGGTGGGAGGCGTTGAGAGAGGAATAGGAGGCGTTTAGGAGTTTGAAGTAGGGACTAGAGGGGATGAGAGGATGTGGTTGTATACCTGAAGCGGGGGGGGGGGGGGGGAAGTGGGGCTTGTAGAAGGGACGACGGCGGCCGAGGTGGAAGAGATTTTGAGGGGGGTAGATGAGGACGGAAGAAGGTGAACAGTGGGTGAGGGAGGAGGGTTAAGGATGTGGTTGGGACCAATAGCAGAGGGTGGGGTGGAGACAACACGCTTTTGGATTTCAAACAAAGCGCCACGATCATAGTTGCTCATATTCAACCGGAGTCCATAGGGGCGAGCGGCCAGCCATGTATCGTCGTTTGGGTTTTTTACTGTCAGCGAAATGAAGTCCCAACGGGAATTGTTGGCTACTTGGAGAGAGAGATACGGGTCTCTGTTGGGGACGCCGGACCATCCATGGGCCATGGTCACACATCCCCAAGAGGGACAGTAGAAGTGTGATGGGTCATGATAACCTCGAGCACTAGCAGGACAGATGTAAAAACCAGACACAGGGTTAAATTGAGGGCCAAGGAGACGATTGTTTCGAGAAAGCAGGCATGCTGTATTCCCGCCTCGACAGGATGAGGAATGGTGGAAGCCTACTTTTGCTTTTTTGATGTTACTCACTTGGCATTCGGGACGGAAGGAAATTCCAGCAAGAGGGCAGACGTGCGTAAAAAAGGAGGGAGCGACACTAGTAACATTATAAGCGAGAACACGTTTTCCTGGAAATGTCTGCAGGGTCCAGTTGAATGGCTGATGGGAGGAGGAGCTTTGGGCAGAGGAGGCTAGAGACAACATGAGAATGAGGAGATGGATGAGGTAGGGGAGGGGAGGGGAACAGGAGGCGGGGGTATGAACAGAGCGGGCTCGTCGGAGGAGTTGGAGAACTTGGCGTTCGATGGGGTCATCATCTTCAAGGGAAAGACGGCTTAAGCGGTGGGCAAGGAAGCGTTGTCGACGTCGTTCGCGGCGAGAAGGAGCTGGTGTGGTTCTCACGGACGGTGGTGTTGGAGAGGTAGGCTCGAGTGAATTTACTTGGGGGCGTATAGTGGTCATGGGAGAAGGACGACGAGAGAGGTGAAAGTGCCAATTAAAAGTAGAAAGGCGACAGCGAGGAGGAGGTGTTGACGGAGGTTCCAATCTGTTGGGGCTGTAGCTGCGAGGCAAACAGCTGAGAAGATTGTTAAGAAAATGAAAATTACAAGAAAGAAGCAGAGTAAGAGTGGGTGCGAGGGGAGCTTGAGGAGCATCTGCACTGAGAGTTCTTTTCTGATGAACTATAAAGCACGTTTTGGTGAAGGTCAGGCACTTTTCAACGGCGGGTTGCGGAGGTAGCAAAGGCTTTTCTTGTGGAGTATGCAGAGTTGGGTCCTTTGAGAGATCTGTAATGACAAAAGAAGGAGAAGAGAGCCCTCATAGAGGAGGGGCAATCAGCCGAAAGAAACTCGGAGAGAGCACTTATTTAAATATAAGCATTTCAGGGAGGGGCTGGTTGGTGCTGAATTTGAGCGAATGGGGCGACATCTGGGCCTCCGCTGTCAATGTTGTCTCTCACGGAGGGCATAGGGTACTTATCATTAAGGGGAACCTTGGGGTCGGTGGCAGGCCTGATATAGCGCCCAGGAACCCAGAGTGGTTGTGGCTCAGAGTCTGGGAAGATAAAGCAAAACCTCTCCCCTGTGCTAGCAAGGGAGCCGGGTCCTGCCAAAGATTTGTGGCAGGGTCTTTCCAGTGAACAAGAGGGACTTGCGAGGGTTGCCACATGGGTCCCCAATGTTTGTGGGTTGGGGAAAGTCCCTTGTCATCGAAGGTCAGGAGATTGTGATGAATAAGGCAGGCAGTGATGACGTCAGCAGGGGCTTTATGGGGGGAGGAAGCTCTTTCTTTTTGAATGAGTAGCTTGAGCTGTTGGTGAGTGCGCTCAACAATTCCTTGCCCTTGTGGATTGTAGGGGATGCCAAAATGGTGTGTGATGTGGTACATTTGTACGAAGCTGGCAAAGGTGGCACTGCGATAGGCTGGTCCATTGTCGGTTTTGAGATCCCAGGGAATTCCCATGAATAGAATGGCTTGTCGGAGTGCTTTGATGCAATGTTTAGCGCTCTCTCCTGTGAGGGGCACGGCGTAGCACAGGTGCGAGAAAGTATCAACTGCAACATGAAGATACTTAAGGCGTCCAAAGGCGCTAACGTGTGTGACGTCAAGTTGCCAGCGGGAGTTAGGCCGTAGGCCGCGGGGATTAGCTCCGCGAGGCTGCAAGGGTCCAAGAGGCAGCAAAGGTGCACATGTTTGGCAGGAGCGCACAAGATGTTTACATGTTTCAATGGGGAGGTCTGGGAAGAGCTTTTGAATGGATCACGCTGAGAAGTGGAATTGAGAGTGTAGGAGCTTAGCTTGGTTGACAAAGTCTCCCAGTCTTGTTTTGTCAGTGAGGTTTTCTTGAATGGCAACTGGGCATACATGGCGGCCGGATGCTAAAGCGTCGGTGAGGGCATTTCCTTGAGCTAGTGGTCCTGGCAGGCCAGAGTGACTTCTGATATGAGCAATGAACCAGGGTTGTTGCCTTTCTTCAAGCAGTCGCTGTACAAAAGCGAGTGCTTGGTCAATAGTTAAGTCACTGGGTAGGAAAGTAGCAAGCGGGAGGCTGCGACACACTTGTAAAGTGTATAAGCTGTCTGTGAAGATGTTAAGAGGCTGGTCCGGGTAGAGATTGAGGACTGTGGCGACAGCTAAAAGTTCACCTGTTTGGACAGAAAAGTCATTAGCAAACACCAATTGTCGTGGCTTAGGTTCTCTTGGCGTATATATGACAGCAGCGAATGCCTTTTTTGAAGCATCGGTGAAAGCAGTGATGGCAAAAGGAATTGGCTTTCTTGCGGGCAGCGGATGGAACGGGTTGGAAAATGCTAATTGAGATACCCCTTGTAGTAGTGGATGATGCGGATAGTGATTGTCAAAAGAGCCACGAAAGAATTCTATTAGGCTTTGCATTTGGGCATTATTCATGATGAGAGAGGTAACTTCTTTTGCATCAAAGGGCCAAACGATGGTGTGTGGCGGGACGCCGTACGTTTGTATGGAGAGAAGTACTAAGTCAGTGGCTAATGTGATCCAAGCCCTTGTAAATGGGCAGATTTTTGGGAGTTTACTTTTTGACGTGTGTAGAAAAAGAAGAGGACCATCTTGCCATAGGAGACCCGTTGGGGTGACTGGTGTTGGCAAAACTAAGGCAAGGATTAGGAGATCGGGAGAGACTCGCTCTAGGCGGCATTGCTGGAGTGCAGCATTTACTTGTTGGATGGCTTCTTTGGCAGCTGGGGTGATGGTGATGGGGCGAACGACTGCAGCGGATGGACTGCACTTAGTCTGCAGGAGCTCGAAAAGGGGTTGCATTTGCGCTGTTGTGATGGGGAGTGCTGATCGAAGCCAATTGATTTGTCCGCAAAGCCGTTGGAGCTCAGTCAGCGTCATGTGATCAGAAACATGGATTCGCGGGCTGGTGGGCCGAATATATTGATGAAAATGAAAGCCTAAGAACTGGAAAGGTGGCTGGGGGTTAACTTTGTCAGGTTGCCTTGTTAATCCAAGACTTGAGAGGTTCGTCATAACTGCAGAGAGTAAATCATTGAGAAGTGTGTTAGAACTTGCTGCTGAAAGAAGGTCATCCATATAGTGGATGATGTATGTGTGCTCTGGATGGAACTTAGAGCGTAGCGGCTCAATGGCATGATTGACATAGAGCTGACATATAGTTGGACTGTTCCGCATGCCTTGTGGTAGTACTTGCCATTGGAATCGGAGTGCTGCTCCTTGATTGTTGGTACGCGGGACTGTAAACGCAAATCGTGGACAGTCTCGCGGGTGAAGGGGAATGGAGAAAAAGCAATCTTTGATGTCAATGGTGGCTGCATAAAAATGCTGAGGGACTGCAGTGGGATGCGGGCAACCAGGCTGAGGTGATCCCATTGGCTTAATATGTTTGTTAATTTCTCGAAGGTCATGAAGGAGGCGGAACTTGCTCGTGTTCTTTTTATTGATGACGAAGACTGGCGAATTGTAGGGACTGGTAGACGGCTCAATATGCCCTGCTTGTAGCTGTTCTTCAACGAGGGCAGAGAGAGCTTGCAGTTTATGAGTTGGCAAGGGCCACTGCTCGACCCAGATGGGCTCCTCTGTGTCCCATTCCAGAGGGATAGGGTCAGGTCTTGAGATGGGAGCAGTGGCCCCTATAAGGGGGGGGGGGGCGGCGCAGCTATGAAGGCTTCTGTGGTGATTCGAGCTTTTAGCTGGCTGAGTACATCTCTTCCCCACAGGATGGTTTGGACTGAAGAAAGGACGAGTGGACGAATCTGGCCTTCGTGACCCTCTTGGTTGCTCCAATGCAGAGGCTGAGATGTTTTCCAAGAGGTAGCAGCTCCCGTGGCGCCGATGACTTGAGGGCCAGTTTCGAGGGGCCAGTGATTAAAAGCGGCGATTTCGAAGGGAATACAAGAGATTTCGGCACCCGAGTCTAAGAGTCCGTCAAGCCATTGTCCCTCTATTTTAAGTTCTAGTGAAGGTCTTTGGTGACGTTTGATAGGCATGGTCCACATTAGGGTTTTGGAGCTTTGTGGAGGGCCTCTTGGGGGAGGGGCTGAGGCCTGCCCCGCTGGAAGTTTAAAGGCTGAGAAAAACGTTGCGCTGAGCGGCAGTCGCGGGCCCAGTGATACCCTTTACCACAGCGCGGGCATGGCGTGGGGGGACCTCTTGGTCTGTGCAGTGCTACGGCAGGGCGGAGAGCTGCCGGTTGAGGGCACTCACGAACAAAATGACCGGGCTGACCGCATCGAAAACAGGCAGAAGTGGAGGCAGATGAGACAGCCATGGCGGAAGCGAAGGCAGCAGTAAGTGCTTTAGTCTGTGGGTCAATATCTCGACAAGCTAGGACCCATTCGTGCATCGGCTTATCGCGGATAGGAAGGATGACAGCTCGGAAGGGTGCGAGGCACCCATCGAGAATGAGTTCTTTTGCTAACGCAAACTGAGCATCTTCGTTAGCAATTTTATGTTGGCATGCTTCGATAACGCGGGCAACAAATGCTGGAAAGGTTTCTTGCGAGTCCTGAAGCATTTGCGCAAACTTGGTGGATTGTTTGGTGGAAATTAAAGAGAATGACCGCTGAACAAGAACTTTCACTCGGTGCCAAAACCCTGGGTCTATGTCCACATAGGAACGAGGGTTAGCATAGTTGTTAACCCCTGTGTTAACCCCTGTTAACCCCTGCTGGATCTTGGACACCTGCTCGAACATTTTCCACTACTTGTTGATCAACAGCCACTTGATAGTGAGCGCGCCATTCAAGGAACTGGCCTGGCTGAAGGATGGAACGGCTAGAGAGATCCAATCATAAGGAAGAACAAGCTGAACCCCTAACTCTTCTATTAGTTGTTGAACATATGGGCTATCAATGCCGTCTTCTTTAACGGCTTTGCGAAGAGTTTTAACTTCTTCTGCTGTGAAGGGAAGCCAAGTCTGAGGGCGTTGCTGCGTGGGCAGCGGGTTGAGCGGGTATAGCTGGGGGGCGGGAGAATGTGCTTTGCTAGAAGCAGGTGGGGGGCTGCTGCCATACGGTGGTGGCGAGGGATGAACAGTAGCGGGAAACAGATGAGAGAATGATGGCTTAGCAGCGTCAAGGCAGCAACAAACTGGTGGCGGGATATTTTTGGGGGCTGGACAAGATGGCGGAACGGCTACATCACTTCTGGGCGCCTCAAGATGGCGGTGTAGTTACGTCATTTCCGGGCGCCGGCCAAGATGGCGGCCAAGTCACGTCATTTCCGGGCGCCGGCCAAGATGGCGGCGAAGTCACGTCATTTCCGGGCACCGGCCAAGATGGCGGCGAAGTCACGTCCGGTGAGGGATAAAATGGCGCAGAAGGCTTTTCCGGTTTAACGGAAGATGGCGTCTGCATCATTTCCGGGGCAGGGCCGGAAGATGACGGGACAGGGAGAGGCGGGTAAAGGCGAGAGGAGGCGCCTTTGTTCCCGCCGGCGGGCTCGGACATAGGTGAAGAAGAAGCCGGAAGTGCGCCATTTTGGGCAGAGGTGGAAGAAGAAGGAGAAAGTCCGCTATTTTGAGGAGCTACTGAAGTGGCTTCTGCGGGCTGTGGGGAGCGCGGGCGGGGAGGTTCGCGCTCGAGAGCGGCGGCAAGCTGGTCAGACAGAGAATTTGTGTCGCCAGGATCGTCGGGCTCATAGTCATTGGGTTGCTTAACTGATTTGTCTCGGATGGCTTCTGATGGCGCACCAAGGAGACAGGCGCGTATGGCTACTAGAGCAGGCAGCAGGCCGGGCGGAAAAGACCGCTTCTCATGCTCTATGGCGGAGGTGACTCGATCTATGAGTCGAGAGTATGTGTCCGGGCTCCAGAGCTGGCAGGTGGCGAGCCACGGATTAAAAGGGAGTAGCAGGTCCCAGTATTTTTGGAGCTGTTTCAGGGAAACGCGGACTCCATTGGTATCAAGCAGGGTGGCTAAAAGCCGAACCTGAGGGGTATGGTGTGAGGAGAGAGAGGCGCCCATAGTGGGAGAAGAAAAGACGGCGATGGGGTCCCTACCTGGAGAGCTGAAATGGTCGCCTGTAGACAGCAGCAGCAGCAGCAGAGAGGGGCCGGAGGGCGGTGGAAGGAAAGGATCCCGGACGAGCCCCCAGCTGTGGGCTTGCTATTTTGAGTTAGCAACCCACGAGGACCAGGCGGGCTTCCACGGCTCGGCGGTGAGCCCCTAGGCCAGCGCGTAGGCCTAGGTTCTCCAGGTGTGGGGGACGCGCGGTAAAAACCACGGAGACAGCCTGTGAGAGTGAGCTAGTCCACTTTATTGCGGAAATACACTTGATTATATAAGGTCGGGTCAAGGGAGGGGTAGGAACGGGGGCGGATTAACTACTGGGTGGTAGTGGATAGGCGGAGCTGTGCAGGCAGCTATGAGGTAGGCGGTGAAGGATAGCAACGGCTGGAAAAGGGAGATAACAAAGGCTAGGAGGAGGGGTGAAGGGAGGCAGCAACAAATAAATAAATCTTAAAAAAAAAAAAAAGAACTCTAGTTAGTAGGATTAAGTCCTATACTGATTCACTTCGGCCACACCTTAACTGAAATAACTTGATCAAAAGTTCCTACTTACAATGGGTTCACACCCACAAGAATGTATTGAATTTAAGAACATATTTTTCTGGGATACATAGCTCCAAACTACCGTAGCATCTTAGATGGGTGATCAAAACATTTTCTTGATTTATTTATAAAATACGTACCAAAATGTTAGCACTGGTGAAACTGAGGGTATTTAAAATTGTTTTCTCTCTCGTTTTCTCCATCTTCCAAATTCTGTTCATGAACTTTTGTTACAGTTAACTATTGTTGCACAACAAACCATCCCATACTTAGTGGTTTAACATTATTTTGCTCATGAATCTGCAATTTGGACAAGACTTGCTTAGTGGGAAGATCTTGTATCTGTTTCTTGGTGGGGATAGTTTGTCTCTGCTCCACCGGTATCAGGTGAAGTGACTAGAAGGGTGAGGATGACTTGGACTGGAAGCTGCAATCATTTGAAGGTGCACACTCACTCATGTGCTTGTGATTAATGCTGGCTGTTGGATGGGACCTCAGTCTGGGCTGTTGGCCAGAATACCTACACACAATGTCTCCATTTGGTTGGCTGACTTTTTTGCAGTTTTTGGTGGCTAGGTTCCAAGAGAGGGCGTCTCAAGAGAGTGAGGTGAAGGTACATAGCAGATTTGACTTTGCTTCAGAAGTCACATAGTGTTGCTCTGTTCTTTACACTGTCCTACTCTTGGTTGTGGTAGTCACAAAAGTTCATCCAGGTTGGAGAAGGGCATCAATGTCACTTGTAAGAAGAGGATGTGGGATGGAATATATTACTGCAGCCAACTTTAGAAAATACAATCTGCCACAGTTTGTATTACTTTTTAAAAAAGCAATTTTTTTTTTTTTGGAGTTTTCATTTCTGTAATTGGGAATGATGCTAAGTGGAAGCAAAAACAGTACATATTCTGGAAGCACTCACACTTGAGGAAATATCTGCATAAGAAAATCAGAGCATTCTTGCTGGCTTTGTCTGGAGAGTTATCCTGTTCCATATCATCATTGTTGCTAGTTCCACTCCGAGATATCTATCCAAGACAAATTGCTGTACCATGATTCCCATTCCCTAAAAAAGCAGTTTTATTGAGATTTATTCACCTACCATACAGTTCATCTAAAGTGTACATTCATTGGCTTTTGGTATAATAACAGAGTTGTGCATTCATCACTCTCATCAATATTAGAGCATTTTAATGCTCCAAAAAGAACCCCATCCCCACCCCTAAGCTGTCACCTCTCAATCCTGCTATCCTTCTCCTGCCGTACATATTGGCTAATCTTAATTCCATCTCTTTAAATTTATTTATATTTACAATTTATATAAATGGAGTCAAACAGTATGTAGTACTTTGTATCTGGTTTCTCTCAGCATAATTCTCTTTTTTTTTAACAATTGATGAAAAAATATTAGTGTATTGCTCTTCACTACAGTCCATAGTTTACTGTAGGTATCACCACTTGATTATTAAGATCTTGTAATATTAATGTTCGTTTGTTATGATTCATGGAAGAACATTTGTACTATTAACCACACTCATTGACTGCAATAGAGTTCAGTCCCATGTTCTCGTCCTTTAACTTTCTTTATAGTGACATATACAACCCTAAACTTTCCCTTTGGACCACAATCATAACCCCCATATTGGCACATTAACTCTAATGTGATATCATCACTCCTATTCAGTTCCAAACATTTACAATCACCCTTATTACAAATTCTGCACAAATTAAGCCTCATTCCCCATTCTCTGTCCTCATTCTATCTTCTGGTGACCAGTCTTCTAGCTATTTCATGGCTTTGCTCATTATATTTAGTTCATATTTGTGAGATCGTACAATATTTGTACTTTCATATCTGGCTTGTTTCACTCAACATAATGTCTTCCAGGTTCATCTATGTTGTCATATGCTTCATAATTTCATTTCTTACAGCTGAATAGTATTCCATTGTATGCATATATCAAATTTTGTATATCCATTCATTAGTTGATGGATGTCTGGGTGGTTTCCATCTTTTGGCAATTGTGAATAATGCCACTGTGAACATCAGTGTGCAAATGTGTGTTTGCATCCCTGCTTTCACTTATATTTAGTATTTACCTAGTAGTAGGATTGCCAGGTCATATGACAGATCATATGGTAGATCTATATTAAGTTCCTGAGGAACCTCCAGTCTTCCACAGTGGCTGCACCATTCTACATTCCCACCAACAGGGAATAAGTGTTCTTGTTTCTCTGCATTCTCTTCAACATGTGTAGTTTTCTGTGTTTTTTGTTTGTTTGTTTTTAATAATGGCCATTCTAATAGGTGTGAAATGATATCTCACTATAGTTTGGATTTTCATTTCCTTAATAGTTAGTCAGGTTGAACATCTTTTCATATGCTTTTTTGCCATTTGTATTTCCTCTTTGGAAAAACATCTAGTTAAGTCTTTTTTTTTTTTTTCTCATTTTTTAATTGGGTCATTTGTCTTTTTATCATTGAGTTGTAGAATCTCTTTATATATCATGGATATTATTATAAAACCTTATCAGATATGTGGTTTTCAAATTCTTTCTCCTATTGAGTAGGCTGCCTTTTTACTTTCTTGACAAAGTCCTTTGAAGCACAAAAGTATATAATTTTGAGGAGATTCCATTTATTTATTTTTTCTTTTGTTGCTTATTCTTTGAGTGTGAGGTCTAAGAAACCACCTGCTACCAGAAAACCTTGAAGATGCTTTCCTGCATTTTCTTTTTTTTTTTTTTCCTGCATTTTCTTATAAGAGTTTCATGGTCCTGGCTTTTATATTTAGGTCTTTGATACATTTTGAATTAATTTTTATGTAAGGTGTTAGATAGGCATCTTCTTTTATTCTTTCGGATATGGATATCTAGTTCTCCCAGCACCATTTGTTGAAGAGACTGTTCTGTCCCAGCTGAATGGGCACATTTTCTAAAGGCTAGTTTCACAAAGCTTATTATCTTAGTATTTTAATCAAGTAGACTATGTTAGTTTCAGTTAATAATTTGGGGAAGCCAACATTCATAAGCTTTGCTGACCTAAGCTTATTATGGTGTATATGATATCAAATCAAATGAATTTTGCTTAAAACTCACAAACTGTTAAGTCCTCCATCTTTGATAAATATTTTCTATACTTGATTCCTCTTCCTATAGCACCATTATTATTTCTTACTAACTTTGTACACCACTTTATTATAGTGATCACTTGAAGTTATCTGAAGGTATATCTCAATAACAAATTAACCATAACTTTTCTACAGCAGAAACTTTTTACATTTCCATTATAAAAATTAAGTAACCTATCTTTCATTTAAAAAACCATTCCTTTATAGCATTCATTTTGTAATTAATAATGAATCAATTCATCAAAAGATATAGCTTGTCTTTCCTAGTGTCACTACAAATGCTAACAAAAATATTGTATTACTAAGAGAATTACTGCTTATGCATAATGTATCAGTAATTAACCCTATTAGCCTTTATGAAAATTATATTTTTAAACATAATTCATATGCAAAATTATACTCCCTTTATAGAGTTCAAACTATATCCCTTTACAAAGTGTCTGGGTTTCCATAATGAGATTTATTACAATGGGGGTAAAAAAAAACAAAAAACAAGTAGACTCTTCAGGACTGTAAAATTGCAGTGCCAGCACAGCTGGATTGGAAGCAGCAGGGCGGTGGTGAGGCTCCCTAGCGGGTTCCTCAGGATCTGGCAGGTGCGGTGCTCACAGCAGCCAGGGCAGGCTAGGCTGTGCTCACATCCTCTCTATCCATTTTTGATAGTGGTATATTAAAGTCCTCTACTATAAATTTAAAACCATCTGTTTCTCCCTTCAAATCTGTCAATATTTGTTTTTTATATTTTGGCACTCTGTTGTTAGGTACATATGTATTTATAATTGTTATATCTTCTTGTACTGACCCCTTTATCCTTATATAATGACCTTCTTTGTCCCTTGTAATTTAATAGATTTTGACTTAAAGTCTATTTTATCTGTTATTAGTATAGCTAAACCAGTTCTCTTTTAATTACTATTTCCATGGAATATTTTGTCCCATTCTTTCACTTTCAACCTTCTTATGTCTTTGAATTTGAAGTCTTTTAAACATCATATTGGGTCATGCTTTTTTATCCCTACTGCCCTATTGATTGGAGAAGTTAATCCATGTACATTGAAAGTAACTGCTGAGAACTCATGACTTTGCTCTGTTAATTTGTTAGTCTTTTTTATTTTTTTTTAAGATTTATTTTTTATTTTTTATTTGTTTCTCTCCCCTTCTTCCCTCCCCCCCCCAGTTGTCTGTTCTCTGTGTCCATTTGCTGCGTGTTCTTCTTTTGTCTGCTTCTGTTGTAAGCAGCATGGAAATCTGTGTCTCTTATTGTTGCGTCATCTTGCTGCGTCAGCTCTCCGTGTGTGTCGGTGCCATTCTTGGGCAGGCTGTACTTTCTTTCGCGCTGGGCGGCTCTCCTTACGGGGCGCACTCCTTGCACGTGGGGCTCCCCTATGTGGGGGCACACGGGTTAAGGAGGCCCGGGGTTTGAACCGCGGACCTCCCATGTAGTAGACGGATGCCCTATCCACTGGGCCAAGTCCGCTTCCCTGTTATTCAGTCTTTGTATGTCTTATACATACTTTGTTTCCTGTCAGTTCTTCCATTAATGCCTACTTATATATTTATTTGATTTTTTTGTATTATACCATATTAAGTCCCTTCTCATTTCTTTCTGAATGTATTTTTCATATATTTAGTTGTAGTTATCATGGAATTAAAATTTAACATCCTAAATATGTAACAGTCATTTTCATTCAATTCCTATCTCAATAGCATTCATCTACACTATTTATATACCCTTTCATCTCCCACCCTTTTTTTGTACTTGCTACAGATTATACCTTTGTTCATTGTAGGTCTTATAACCATAGGTTTATTGTTAGTTTTCATGCATTTGAATTTTAGTACTTTTGAGGAGTAAGAAGTAAAGTTACATACCAAAAAATTAAAAAAAACAGTAGCACTTGGATTTATGATTACCAACATGATACTTTTACTGGAAGTCTTTATTTCTTTATGCCATTTTGATCTTATCTACTGCTAGTGTCCTTTCCTTTCAATCTGAAGAACTGCCTAAATTTAGCATTGCTTTTAGGGCAGGCCTAGTAGTGACAAATTCTCTCTGTTTTGTCTATCAGGTAAATTTTTTTTTTTTTTTTTGTAACTTTATTTTTAAAGAAGTTTTAGGTTACTGAAAAGTTAACATTGAAAATATAGGGAATTTATCAGGGAATGTCTTTTTTTTACTTTCAAATTTTTAAAATTTAAAAAATTTTTAAAATTTATTTCTCTCCCTGTCCCCTTCCCCCTGTTGTCTGCTCTCTCTGTCCATTTGCTGTGTGTTCTTCTGTGTCCACTTGTATTCTTGTCAACAGCACCGGGAATCTGTGTTTCTTTTTGTTGCATCATCTTTCTGCGTCAGCTCTCCATGTGTGTGGCCCCACCCCTGGGCAGGTGGCACTTTTTGTTGCGCTGGGCAGCTCTTCTTATGGGGCGCACTCCTTGCGCGTGGGGCTCCCCTACATGGGGGACACCCCTGTATGGCACAGAACTCCTTGTGCGCATCAGCACTGCATGTGTGCCAGCTTCACCACACGGGTAAGGAGGCCTCCCGTATGGTAGGTAGATGCTCTATCCATTGAGCAAAATCTGCTTCCCATATCAGGCAATGTCTTAATCTCTCCTTCATTTTGAAAGGAAGTCTCACTGGATATAAAATTCTTGTTTGGCAGTTCTTTTCTCTCAGCACTTTTAAGTATTTCAACCCATTGCCTTCTTGCCTCCTTAGTTTCTGAGGAGAAGTTGGCACTTAATCTGATTGGTACTCTCTTGTACATGACATCACTTTTCTCTTGCAGCTTTAAGAACTGTCTCCTTGTCCTTTGCATTTGACAGTTTGACTGCTATATCTGGGTGTATTTCTCTTCTAGTTTATCTTGTTTGGTGTTTGTTAGGCTTCTTGGATGTGCATATTCATATCTTTTTACCTTTGGTAGTTTTCTGTCCTTATTTCTTTAAATATTCCATCTGCTCCTTTCTCTCTCTTCTTTTTCTGGGCCTCTCATAATGCATAAATTGTTATGCCGTATGTTGTCTCACAGTTCTCTTAGTCTTTTCATTTTTCTCATTCTTTTTTCTTTCTACTCCTCAGCCTGAGTCATTTCAATTTTCTCATTTTCAAGTTTACCAATTATTTCTTCTGTCAGCTCCAGTCTGCTGTTGAAACCCTCTTGGGAATTTTAAGTTATTATGATCTTCAACTCCAGTATTTCTTTTTTGGTTTATGTTTTAAAATTCCTATCTCTTCATTGAGCTTCTTATATTGTTGATTCATTGTTTTCCTCATATCCTTCAGTTCTTTCTTTGTATTTTCCTTCATCTCCTTCAGCATATTGAGGATCATTTTTTAATAGTCTTTGTCCGTTATGTTCACAGTCTGGTCTTCTTCATTGATAGTTTCTTGATTCTTTCTATGAACCTTCATTTCCTGTTTCTTTGTTTATCTTGTAATTTCTTGGGTTTAGTCACTAAGCTGTTTCTTGAGTTTTTATCCAGTTAATGATATGACAGAGATTTTCTTGAGTGCCAAGAGCTAATAAAACTAAACAACCCAATGTAAAATACACCATTCACAGTCTTTTCAGATTGGCTTTGTGTTGACCAGTGCTCTTCTTCAGAGTTGAGTCCTCCTATCAAGGTGGTCAGCCTAAGGCAAATGCAAAGTACACAGTCCTCCTTGTTTTTTTCTGAGTCAGTGTCTTGTCCTAGGCTTGTGTTTGCTAGTGGCCTTAGATGTTCCCCTGTTTACAGGTATTTGAATGCCCCCTCTACTCCCTAGGATACAGACTTCCCCCTCTCCTGGGTGCTCCATCGAGGACTTAAAGAAGGTTAACCTTTGCCCCAGTTGCCCAACTGAGGTGTTTCTTACACTGCTTCTTCCTGGAGGCATATTCTGGGAGGGGTCACCAGCTAGAGAGGAGTTTCCTGGGTCAGTATTTCCCAGCCAGAAGGAGACCAAGTACCCACAAAGGAAGTACTGGTAGGCTCCACACTGCCAGGGGAGGTGGTAAGGGAGAGGTCAGCCAGGGTGCCAGGAGCTTCTCCTATGCCCCTTTAATGCTGCATTTTCTTAATTTGGCACTTATCCATTAAATGCTGCCCTTTAACTGTTTTCCATAGTTTTGAGGAATGTTACTGTCTTTAAGACTTCTCTGCCACTTTGCCCAAGGTGTGTTGAAACAATGGCTACCCTCAAAGCTGGGCCCCTAGCCATCTGAAGTAGCTGGTCAAAAGCAGTGATCGGTGACTGGACTGTAGATGCCTGGATCTTAGGGAATTAGGTCTTTATATCCCACCCTGGCACCAACATGATATACCAGAAGCAGGGGTTGAGGACCTCAGTGCTGTCTGCTCTAAGTCTGAGGAATGGGCAGTAGTAGCCACTGCATGGAGAGTGAAATCCACCAATATTTACCACAGTTTACCAGTGTCTTGCTCCTGCTCTTCCAATGGGTGGAAGAGTACTAGATTCTAGAGTATCAAAATAGTTGATACCCCAGCCTGTTTAATAGTGTTCTGGTGGAGGGACTTGATTCCTGTAGTTTCCTACTCTGCAGTCTTCCCACTGTCTTTCAATTTTGATAATTTTGCCATGGTGTGTTGTGGTATAGGTCTTTTAGACAGTCTATCCTGGTTGGATTTTGCTGAGCTTCCTGGGTGTATATATTCATGTCTTTCATCAGATTTGTGAAGTTTTCAGCCACTATTTTTTCAAATAACTTTTCTGCCCCTTTTTTTCCCTCTTCTGGGATTCCAATGATAGGTATATTGGTACACTTGATGGTGTCCCACAGGTTCTTTAAGTTCTTTTCATCTATTCATTTTCTTCATTATCTTTCTGCTCCTCTTTCTAGATCATTTCACTTACTTTTTTTTTCTTTTACAATGTTTTTTATTTTTAGCATTTCCTTTTGAATCTTCAGAATCTCCATATGTCTTCTTATATTACTCATATATTATTAGAGAAGTAAGTTTATAAAACTCACTTGTCTTGTTTTCAAGTTTGCTGATCCTTTCTACTGCATTTTGAAATCTGTGAATTTGTCTAAATGTTTTTTTCTTTTCTTTTCTTAATATCAGGTACTATACTTCACAGCTCCAGAGTTTTTGCTTGGTTCCTTTTATAATTTCCATCTCTTTATGTTGTTCAGACAATGTTTTCTTAATTTCCTTTAGTACTCTGTATATGGATTCCTTTGGCTCATTGAACATACTTATGGCAGTTGATTTGCAGTCTTTGACTAGTAATTCCAGTGGATGAGCTTCCTCAGGGATGACTTCTGACAAATTCTTTTTTTCTGTGGATGGATCATACTTTCTTATTTCTTTGTATGTTCTGTAATTTTTTGTTGAGAACTGGACATTTTGAGTATTATGTTTTTATAACACTGGAAATATAGTTCTCCTACTCCTCTAGGTTTAGTCTTTTGTTGTTGTCGAGGGTTGGAATAAACAACTTGTGACTTTTACAAACTATTTTTGATCCTAGTCAGTGAATGGAAAAATGAAAAAGAAAAAAAAAATACTGCTTTTCTGAGACTTGTCTGATGCTTTTGCGTGAGTGGAAGTTGGAACAATGATTGCCTCAGAGCCAAACCCCAGTGATCTGAAGTTTTTTTTGTTTTGTTTTATTTTGTTTTTTAAAATTTTTTTAATTTTTAAAGAAGCATTTGGTTACATAAATGTTATATATATAAAAATATAAGGGCTTCCCATATGCCCCGCTCTTTCCCCCTCTTACACTTTCCCCATTAACAATACCCTTCATTAGTGTGGTACATTTGTTACAGTTGATGAACCCATATTGAAACATTGCTACTAACCATGGACTATAGTTTACATTATAGTTTACACTCTTTTGTAAGTTTTTACAAAACTGCAGTTTTGTAAGTTATGACAAAATAGACAATGGCCTGTATCCATCACTGCAGTGTCATGCAGGACAATTCCAGTGTCCCAAAAATGCCCCCATATTACACCTATTCTTCCCTCTCTCATCCCTCAGAACCTCTGGTGGCCACTGCCTTTACATCAATGATAAGAGTTCTTCCATTGCTAGAATAATAATAAGTCTTATTAGAATAATAGTAAGTCTGCTTTTAGTTGATTGTTCATTGCCAATCTTGAGGATTTTGGGATGGTGATACCCATTCTTCTTCTAATTGAGAGGGGGCTTAGATCCCATGGGGCAGATGAATGGAGCTATCTTGCTTGCTGTTGCAGACACTCTTTGTTCCTTCGGATGGGCATTGTCCATCATCGTCTCCTTGTTAGTTGTCTTGGGTGAGTCCAGTGAACTGGAGAGAAGGAGGTGCAACTCTGCTGAAATTCAGAGCTCAACTGGCACATGGACAAACCAAAGATTTAAGTCTCTGGGACATATATTTATCAAGTATAGTGCTTATTATAGGTTCAAATAAAAGGTACAGAAGAGCCATGTGTAGAGAACCTATAAATGAGTCTTACTCTGTTACACTGGGAAGCATAAATTCCAAAGTAATGCCCACTAACAGAGTGCAATAATTGAGCTGTTTGCCCTGCTTATAGTTTCTAGATGTCTCTAGAGCTCTCAGGAGCCCTGCTGTTTGAGGCTCTTTTTACAGTCAGTGAGATCCTGCTGAGACTTGCACAAGTGTAACCTCTGAAATGACCTCCCGACTCACTTTGAAATCTCTTAGCCATAAAAACTCATTTGTATTTAGCATTTTCCCCTTTTGGTCAAGGTTTTTTTCCAGATGCATTGCTAGTTATTGCTTGATGATAATCTTTGGTGCCTGGGAGGCTCATCCCTGTGAGTCATGTCTCACGCCAGGGACAAGGTAGTGCATTTATATGCTGTGTTTGGCTTAGAGAGGCCACATTTGAACAACAGGGACTTTCAGGAGGTAATTCTTAGGCATTAAATAGTACCAGGCTAAGTTTCAGTTTCATAAGAAAAGGTTCATAATTACAATCAGTAATATCAAAGATGTAGCATAATGGTCTGATTTCTTTCACTAGACATTGCCCTTGCACTTGGGGGATTCTTCCTGTCCTCTTAGAGAATGTAGCATAACTCCCCAGGATGGGAATTCAATATTCTTTCAATTATTGTGTGGATCTCCACCCACTGAGAGAATGTCCCATGAACACTTGATTGTATTCATGTCTTAGAGGCATCCCGCAGTTGAACCCCTTCCCATGCATCCTCACATCACTGACACTCTGCACCAGTGATCCTCCCCTACCACTGCTGTGACCCTTCTGTGATCCAAAACCTCTCTCAAAATGAAGCCAACAAAATAACTGAATAAAATTAATAAGAAAATGAAATAATAATTTAAAAAATAATAAAATACAAAAAAAATTTTAAACAATTTGAAATTTTAAAAAATCTTTTTTAGGCATTGTGTCTTTTGATCTGAAGTTTTTAATACAAAGCAATGATCAGGTCACACACCCCTGGGATTTGTAGGACTAGATTCTTATAGCCTATCCTAGTACCAACAATTTGCACCAAGAGCCTTGGCTCTAGTCCCCTTGCTGCCTACCATGTGGTTGAGGGATAGAGGATGGTAGCTACTGCAGTGAGGGTGAAATTCACCAATATTTACTAGCCTCTTCCTCCATCTCTTCTCTCCTTGCTGCACAGAATTAGGCTAGACTCCAGGGTTTCAAAATAGGTGATTCTAACAGTCCCTGTAATTCAGTAGTTGTTTTGATGGAGGGACTGATTTCTGGACCTTCTTATTCCTCCATCTTCCCACAATCATTTCCATTACATTATTTTTTAAAACTGCTTTGTTGAGATATAATTTTCTCTGTAATATATATTGAGGAAAAGAATTGCTGACTTGGGGCTTTATGCATAGTTAGTTTTACTAAATATTGCCAGATTGTTTTCCAGAATGGTTACCCAGTTTGTGTTCCCACTGCAATGTATTAGAGTTCTGATTTCCTTAAATTCTTACCAGCATTTGTCTTATCCATCTGTTTAATTTTGCCAGTCTGATAGGTATAAAGTAGTATCTTAATTAATTTACATTTCTCTGATTAGTAGTGAAGTTCAGTGTCTCTTCATTTACTTGTTACTGTTTGGGTTTACTGTATTTGTTGATGTTTAAAAATTACTCAAATATTGTATATTTGTTGTAGAGATTTTTGGAAATACAGATAGGCAAATATAAAAAGAAAAAAGCTTATCTGTAATGCCCCAGTCCAGAGATAATTGCTATTAATATGCCTGTATTTCTGGTTTTTAAATATTCATATTTACACACACGTTTGTATACACATATAGAAATTGCTATAGTTTTCTATTCGTGGGATCATATTCACAGATTTTTAACTTGCAATTTTCATTTTACAATAACTTATGAGCATTTTCCTATGTTAAAAGTATTTCTTTTTTTTTTTTTAAAGATTTTTTATTTATTTCTCTCCTCTTCCCCCACCCCGCCCCAGTTGTTTGTTTTCTGTGTCGATTTGCTGCGTGTTCTTCTTTTGTCCCCTTTTGTTGTTGTCAGTGGCAGAGGAATCTGTGTGTCTTTTTGTTGCGTCATCTTGCTGTGTCAGCTCTCCGTGTGTGCGGTGCCATTCCTGGGCAGGCTGCATTTTATTTTGTGCTGGGCGGCTCTCCTTATGGGGCGCACTCCTTGTGCATGGGGTTCCCGTGCATGGGGTTCCCCTGCAGGGGGGACACCCCTGCATGGCACAGCACTCCCTGTGCACATCAGCACTGCACGTGGGCCTGCTCCACACAGGTAAAGGAGGCCCGGGGTTTGAACCGCAGACCTCCCATGTGGTAGACGGACGCCCTATCCATTGGGCCAAGTCTGCTTCCCTGTTAAAAGTATTTCAACATCACCATGTAATAAGTGCATATTACTTCATTTTATGTCTCTAAGTTATTTAATCTTCTATTTTGGGATGTGTCTGCTATTTTGGTTTTTCTTTCTTATTAGCAGTTATTTGGCCAATTGTTAATCAAGCCTACATTTTAATGAGGTAAAGAGGGATTATGCTCTTGGTGCCTTTTTGAAACTGGGTTTATAGCAAATTTCAGGCTGTCTCAGCCTATTTTCTGCTTGAATTCTAAGGCAGCTATTAATGCTTAATTTAAAGACATTTAGCCCTTGATGTTCCAGGGCTAGAGTTAAAAGACTTTTAAACTTTTCAAAGGGTTGGTCCTATACCCTTCTCTGTGTTTTTTCACTTTGGCAATGCCAGGATAGCACAGAAGGATAGAGCAAGAGTGGACTTACACCAATACATTTAATATCACTATCACATATGATAGATGGGCTACTAAATTTCATCTATAAACAATTTTTGAGAAGTGGATGTGGCTCAAGTGATTGGGCTACCACTTAGGAGGTCCAGGGTTTGATTCCCAGGGCCTCCTGGTGAAGGCAAGCTGGCCTGAGTAAAGAGCTGGCCTACGCAGAGTGCTGACCCACACAGGAGTGCTGGCACAGCAAGATGATGCAACATAAAGAGACAGGAGAGACAATAAGAGACATAGCAGACTAGGAAACTGTGGTGGTGCAAGAGATGGAGTGCCCCTCTCTCACTTGAGAAGGTCCCAGGATCATTTTCTGGTGCCACCTAAAGAGAAGACAAGCAGACACAGAAGAACACACAGCAAATGGACACAGAAAGCAGACAGCGAATGCAAAACAAGGGGGGAAGGGCAGGGGGAGAAATAAACCTTTTTTTTTAAAAATTCTAATTGAAATTGACAACTTCAGTTTCTTTTTCAAAATGTTAGTAACTTTTCAATATAAAACTAAGAGTGTTCTCTGTGAAATATTTAAGAAAATATAGAAAACCATAAAGAAAATAAGTTTCCCGTAATCCTCCTACCCAAAGATAACTAACTGCTGTTACCATTTATATATCTTTATATCCTTCAAGATTTTTTTTCTTGGTGGTGTGCTCTAGTCAGCTAGCACCTTCTCACCACAGGCAATTGTTAAATATTCAAGAATTATGCAAGCCCAACTCACTGGTAGTTCTATATCAGCCATGGTTGGAGTATTTGTATCATGGTGTTTTAGTAAAATACCCAGAATAGGTATTTTATATAGGTAATTTACTTTTATATAGTTTTACTTTTTTTTATAGTTTTTTTTATATAGTTTTACTTTTTTATACTTTTACTTTTATATAGGTAATTTACTAGGATAAAAGCTTACAGATCTGAAGCTGTGAAAATATCTAAATCAGGACATCATCAGAGGTGTTTTTTCACCAAAGGTTTGCTGCTGGATCCTAGACTCCTGTCATATGATAAAGCAAAATGGTGGCTCTCCATCTGGGTCTCTGATTTCTCCCTCAGGCAACTTCCTTCTCGGGTTGAGCTGTAGATGATCAAGCATGCAGTAGGGCTGGTCTCTTCAACTTTGATCTGTTCCTTGGGCCCCTAGCCTCTCAGGAGGCACTTTCTCTAACCCCGTGCTCTGCTGATTACATCCTTTGCCCTCTCTCTCAGATCTGCAGGTGTCTCTTCGCCTCTGCCTCAGCTGTAACTGATCCTGGAGTCCTCTTTCACATGGCAGGGTAAAAATGGCATCTTCCTTTCTCTGTGTTTCTGCTTCCAGTTCTCAGTTTATGTAAGACCCCATCAAGAGGACAGAGAACCAACTTGGGTCACACCTCACTGACATCATCTAATCAGAGGCCCTAATTGAGTCATCTAACCAAAAGGTCCCCTTTTGGTTTGATTGACTCTAATGCAATCCAAGGACCCCACACCCACAGAAATGGATTAGTTCAGACAACAGGACCTTTTCTGAGATTCACAAAACTTCATACTGTTGCACTTGGAAATTTGCCAATGCTGTATATAGATCAGGGCACCCCTTCTCCCACACCACACCAAAGCATACACTACATAAATAAATCATATCTATAAAAATATATCTACTTCACTTTTAGTGGTTGCATAGAGTTCTGTTGTATTTATCAGTGGTTCTCAAAGTTTGGTTCTTCTGCTAGTAGTATCAGCATTACCTGGGAATTTATTAGAAATGCAAATTCTTGCCCTCCACCTCAGACCTACTGAATCAGAAACTGGTTGTCTTACAAGCCTTCAGGTGATTCTGATACATGCTGAAGTTTGAGAACAACTGGGATAGATGTACCATAAATTATGTAAATGGTCTGATGAATTATGATAAATTTCTAGATATATGCTCATTTTAAAGACTTTAATGCACAATGCAAAATTGTATTTTAAAAGGATGTACTACTTTCCATTCCCACCTGAAACCTGAGTCAGTTTTATTTAACTTTAAGCCCTTCAGTGCTATTCTCCATTAATTTCAAGAATTATTTTTATATAAAATTTTATTGAAGTATATCATTCATATATGAACATACATAAACAATAAGTGTATAGAAAAATTGTGAACTTAACAGAAATCCAACATACCTGACATACAGGGTTTCTGTACATCACTTCAACACCTTGCATTGTTGTGAAACTTTTGTTACAAACCATGAAATAGCATCGTCAAAATATTACTCCCAACTATAACTCATAGAGAGGCATACAACTATGTTAAGTATTTTACTTCTCTGTTAGCCTGGGGTGTGTGCCCATCTATGCATCCTAGAACTTAATTCACCTACTGTCCTTACAGTACAACATTTAATCTCACACTTTTCATGTGTGGCTATACCTGTGAATCCTTACTTTTGAGCCCTGTATGAATGAGTAGACCATGCTTTATTCCTGACCTCTGGCACAGAACATTATTCTGAATAAATGCTTTAAAATGTATTAAGACCTACTTGCTGTGAGAGTTGCTGCTAATGGTGCTAAGCTGTTGGGGGGGGAAAGATCCCAATGAGAACTTGTGAGTCTTCTTGGCTCATATAAACAATAAGCTGGAAGTACTTTATTTTAAAGACTTTTATTAGATTAGGAGCCAGAATGTACAAGCATTGATGAAAAGAAGGATAATTTAGATAGGTTTGACGTATTTCATTGGCCCTGATTATTGGCACCTGGTGTATTTTTTTTCATACTTTTGCTAAAGAGCAGTTGCAATCACTAGAAGTGGTCCTTATCCAGCTGTCATCCGTCAGTGACATTTTTCCTAGAGTAAGTGCCTTGGACTGAAACTGCTAATTTTATGGTGGCATTAAAGTCTGCCAAATTGCTGAGCCTCTAGATTGATACAGCACCAGAAATCTATGTTACAGCATTCTATAATTTTTGTTTTATTGCTCTCTTGAAAGTTTATGTTCTTGACCTGAACAAATAGTTTCTCATAGATATTGTTCTTGGAAGAAATGATGGACATTGGAGTTGAAATGATAGCCTTTTATTTTTTTTATGGCTCACCTTACTTTCCACTGTAGTTTGGCATCTTGAATATCTGAGGGCTTAAAGTTTCACAGATCTGGTTTTAGGTTCAAACTCTGCTTTTAACTAGCTTACATGGGTTTGGTCAAGTCACCTAATTTCTATATGCTTCAGGTTTGTTTGTTTTTTTAATCTGCAAAATTAGTCTGTTGATATTCATCTCACAAGATTATCATCAGGATTAAATATAATATGATATGTAATTTGCATAGCACAATTCCAGTAGGCACTCTGTAATTGATAGATGCTTTTCAATCTTCTCTTCTTTAATGTAAGTATTAAGAGGTCTGTCCTTTATATATTTTTTCTCCCTCCATCAGTAGTTCTTAACCTTTTTAAAGTCATGGCTTCCTTTAAGAATCTGATATAAGCAGTGACCTTTTTTCCTAGAAATATGTGCATGTCCATTAAACGTTACCCACAGTTTTAAAGACTTCACATAAACCCCCCACTCCATCCTCCACTCCCCCACTCTGAAGCTCATGTATGGACTAGGTTAAGGATCCTTGCAGAAAATGTTCCCTTTGGCAGACTTTCCAGCTTCCTGGTTTCACTTGACATGTCAGCTCCTAATCTGGTTCTCTCTTGTTAACATCTACCTACTGGATATATTTATCATGGTATCATTTACGTAGGAGAGACTTATACTTGAATGTAGGAATGTAGGAATGAATTGAAAAATTTAATTATTGATTTGATAGGCCAAATAAATTTTATGACATTGTTTTGCTAGACTTAGAGATCTATGCTCACTGTAAACTACAGTTAATAGTTAAGTGAAGTTAGATATTGACTAAGGCACAACTATCTAATTTTTTTTTAAAGATTTATTTATTTGTCCCTGCTCCCCACCCCAGTTGTCTGTTCCCTGTGTCTATTTGCTGCATCTTCTTTTGTCCGCTTCTGTTATTGTTAGCGGCATGGGAATCTGTGTTTCTTTTTGCTGGGTCATCTTGTTGTGTAATTTCTCCGTGTGGGAGGCGCCATTCCTGGGCAGGCTGCACTTTCTTTCATGCTGGGTGGCTCTCCTTACAGGGCACATTCCTTGCACATGGGGCTCCCCTATGCAGTGGACAGCCCTGCATGGCACAGCACTCCCTGCGCACATCAGCACTGCACGTGGGCCAGCTCCACACGGGTCAAGGAGGCCCGGGGTTTGAACCGCGGACCTCCCATGTGGTAGACGGACGCCCTAACCACTGGGCCAAGTCTGCCACCCTAATTTTTTGAGATATCTGTAGAAACTCGTGTGTAAACTTGTGAAAAGGAAATCTAGCCAGTAAAGCATTTTCCAAGAAACCACCAAGTGTTGTTTCTTCTTTCAGATTACAGGCTCTAGCTGAAATTCACTATTTCATTTTCAAGTATTACCATGAACGACTGTGTGCCTTCATGGAACCATGTGCCTTCATCTCTTTACACCCCTCCTGCTCCCTACAGTTTTAGTCAGGGTTCTTACAGTTACAGGGGACAGAATGCCACTTTACAGGGGAAAAACTTACTGGCCCAAGTAATTGTATAATCCAGAATCAAATCTGATTAGTACAGCTGGATTTAGGAACAAAAATGACTTTCAGGAGCTCTCAGTTTCTCAGCTTGTTTCTCAATTTGTTTTTTGTCTTTTGTCTTTATCCTCTCTTAGGATAAATGGTTTTCTTTATGTAGTACAGGGTTCTTAACAAGGGTCCACGAGCTTGAATTGAAATTCGAAAAAGCATTTTTCTAATGGGGATGTATTGGTGCAGGTATGATATATTTAGTAAATAATACATAGTATAGTGTGGTCTTAGCTAGGGGTCCATGGTTTTCATCTGACTTGCAAAGGGGTCTGTGGAACAAAAAAGGTTAAGAACCCTTGATGTAGTCAGATAAAATGACTGAAAGCTGTTCTAATTTACATTGGCCTTATAGTTGCAGTCCCAGAAAAAGAGAGGTAAACTTTCTTTCCCCTTAACTGAAAAAAATTCCTGGGAAGACTTTGGCTTCTGTCATATATTTCCTGCACCTCCTCCTTCTCCATACATATATAAAATGGAACAGGAGTAGTTCCCCAACAGAAGGGCTTGCTAGGTAGAGAATGAATACCTACAACAGATTTCCAGGATTACTTATCATATAAAGTACTTGAGTAGAACTCAGCTGTTCTCTTGAATAGTAGCTCTTTCATTTGGTCATTGACTAAGCTTACCAAAACCACAGTGTGATGTTGTTTAGCAATATTTTTTCCTCTTTTGTTATCACTTGATTGGTGAAATACCTGTGTCAATGGTTCTCAAAATGTGGTCCTGTACAGCATTATCAGTTTTATCTGGGAACTTAGTAGCAGTGCAGATTCTATGTCCTCATACCAGATCAGAACCCTTGAACATGGAGCCTAGTAATCTGTGTGTTAACAAGCTCTCCAGATGATTCTAATGTATGCTAAAGCTTGAGACCCACTGATCTTCTATCATCAGTGCTAACAGCTGTCTGAAATAGGAGAGAAGGAATCTTCACTGTTAAAATAAGTGGTTTTATTTCACTGACAAACCAGGTGGAATTTTTTTTTCCACTTAAATTTCTGCAAGATAATTGTACAAATCATGTTGAACATTTCATTTCTCTTCAAGGAGATGCTTTTTGTGATGACCTGTCATCAAGATAAAAGGAAAACAAAGTGATAGTTTTCGAGTGTCACCTATGTACCGGTCAGATCAAGTATGTTTATATATGGTGGTTTAATTCCTCACACAGGCCTGTGAAATTATTGCTGAAGAGAAGACCGAGACTGAAAGGATTTAAAAAGTTGCCTAAGTCAGTGTATGTAATAAGTAGAAAGGTAGAATTTGAATGTAATCAGTCTATAAGCATTTTATTGAGGGCCTGTTATGTGCTGAGCCTTGTTGTAAACATCAAAAAAAAATGTTTAAAACGTAGTTTTTGTCTCAAGCAACTTAGTCTAATAAAGAAGACAGTACAGAGACATGACTCCTGTAATAAAGATCTCTAAAGAGACCTGAGTTTAAATGTTTGCCTACTTTTTTTCTCTGAACCTCAATTTTCTCATCTGTTAAATAATAATAGAAGAGATAATGGAAGGATTAAAGGAACTAATTGATAATGTGCTCAATAAACGGTGGCCTCTATTACTATTATCATGAAAATATAAATCATAAGCTCTACTCTCAAGATATCTAAATTCTATGGAAACATAAATACACCAATAGTTATATATAACATACGTGATAAAAGGTAATAAATGTCAGAAGTGAAAAAAAAATAGTGATTTCAAAGGGAGGAGATAATACATTGAGATTTAGGGATCAGGACCATTTTCATGACAAAGATAATGTGTATTTACCTTTTCAAAATTTTTTAAATTTTTGAATTATTTAAAACTTACAGGGCAATTACA
The DNA here is from genome assembly GCF_030445035.2 of Dasypus novemcinctus. Lineage (NCBI taxonomy): Eukaryota > Metazoa > Chordata > Mammalia > Cingulata > Dasypodidae > Dasypus > Dasypus novemcinctus. Next base: position 35,509,842 of record NC_080675.1, read on the forward strand.
AAAATAATACAATATTCAGTTATATTATTGAACTTCAGTATTCCCCATTCCTCTTCCAAGTTTAGCATTTTTGCACATTTTCCATATCATTTAAACAATCTATCCATTTTCTGAACACTTGAGTATAGTTTGTGTACATTTTGGTCCTTGAATACTTAATACTTCCATATATATGTCGTAAGAACAAGAATATTAATTTATATAACCACTTGAAATGCATTTATCAAGTCTAAGAAATTTAACATTGATAGAAAGTTTACAGTCTATATTTCAGTGTTTTAAAATATGTCCCAACAATGTCCCTTTGAGCCTTTTCTCCTTCCTTGTTAGATCCCGTCCAGAACCATTGCCATTGTCTCTTTTTTTTTTTTTTAAGATTTATTTTTTATTTATTTCTCTCCCCTTTCCCGCCCACCTGCCCCCCAGTTGTCTGCTCTCTGTGTTCATTTGCTGTGTGTTCTTCTGTGTCCACTTGTATTCTTGTCAGCAGCACCTGGAATCTGTGTCTCTTTTCGTTGCATCATCATGCTGTGTCAGCTTTCCATGTGTGCGGCGCCAGTCCTGGGCAGGCTGCACTTTTTACACGCTGGGCAGCTCTCCTTACGAAGCACACTCCTTGTGCGTGGGGCTCCCCTACGCGGGGGACACTCCTGCATGGCACGGCACTCCTTGTGCGCATCAGCACTGTGCATGGGCCAGCTCATGACACTGGTCAGGAGGCCCTGGGTTTGAACCTTGGACCTCCCATGTCGTAGGAGGACACCCTATCTTTTGGGCCAAATCTGCTTCCCTTAATGGGCATTTTGATATTTTAATTTAGACTCTGAGGTGTCTTTTCCTTAAGCTTTTACCCATTTGTGTTATGAAACAGCTTTCCTGTCATAACTGATAGTCAGGAGCTAATAAAAAAAAGTTGTGTCATAGAGGTTTACTCTACTCCTGGAAGTGGAAGCAGTGATCTATACTGGGAGTACGGGCTGGCTTTGCATCAAGGTGGTTGAAGGGATAGGGGAGAGGCAAGCCAGAGTTCCCAAGATCCTACCAGTTTTAAGGATCCTTTTTTTCGATTTGGCACTTGCTTTTTTTACTGCAGCCCTGTAACTGTGTTTTGGAGCTTTGAGAAATAATGCTTCTGCCAGCCCTTGCTGCTTTTTGAAAGATTCTGTGGTTGAATGGAAATCTGAAGCATCTTACTCTACTGTCTTGACCAAGGCATGTCAGGACTGACCATTCTTTTTTAAACAAATTGATTTTATTTATACATATTAATAAAGCATAAATCCATCCAAAGTGTACAATCCCCAGTAGTATGCAGTATAATTACATATTTGTGCATTCATTACTTCAGTCATTTTTGGAGTACTTTCATTATTATTCCAGTAATATTAATAATAATAAAAAACAACCAAACAAATCTCATCACTTCTCAATCTCTCTGTGCTTTCTCTGCTTTCATAGCTGCTATTCTGTCTCCTTCTCTTTAGTGTATTTGTATTTATATTTTGTATAAACAGTCTTATATATGCAGTATCACCCATATTCTTTTACGTAAGGTTTCACTATGTTATACAGTCCCATGTTACATTTTAAAGCTTTCCTTCTGGTAACATACATGTCCTTAGACTTTCCCTTTCAACCACTGTCATACCTACGTAATAGCTCTGCTAGTCACCAACACCATGGTGTGCTCTCACCATTTCCATTCTTTTCCAAAGATTTACAAACAACCTTTTAACCAATTCTGTACAGAATAACCCTCAGCTTTCCATTCTCTACCCTCATTCTATTTTCTGGTAACCTATATTCTAATTATTAACTTCATGAGTTTACGTAATTTAGTTCATATTAGCAAAATCATACAGTATTTGTCCTTTTGTGTCTGGCTTGCTTCACTCAACGTAATATCCTCCAGGTTCATCCATGTCATCAAATGTGTCATGACTTCATTTCTTCTTAGTGCTGCATAATATTCCATCTTGTGTATATACCACAGTTTGTTTATCCATTCATCAGTTGATGGACACCTTGGTAGTTTTCAACTTTTTGGCAGTCGTGAATAACGCCACTATGACATTTGTGTACAGATGGCTATTCGTGTTACTACTTTCAGTTCTTCTGTGTATATACCTACTAATAGTAATGCCAGGTCACATGGCAAGTCTTTATTCAACTTCCTTAGGAATTGCCAAACAGTTCTCCACAGTGGCTATACCATTCTACATTACCATCAACGGTGACTAAGCATTCTTATCCATATCTTTTCCAACATTTACAGTTTTCCGACTTTTTAATAGTGGACATTCTAACAGGTGTGAGATGATAACCCATTGTATTATTTTGATTTGCATTTCCCTAATTGCTAGTGATGTTGAACATTTTTTCATGAGTTTCTTTGCCATTTTTTCCTTCTTTGGACAATTGTCTTTTTAAGTCTTTTGCCTGTTTTTAAATTGAGTCATTTGTCTTTTATTGTTGAGTTTTACGATCTCTTTATATGTCATGGATATTAATCCCTTGTCAGATATTTGATTTCCAAATATTTTCTTCTATTGAGTTGGCTGCCTTTTCACCCTTTTTTTAAACAAATCAATTTTATTGATACATATTAATAAAGCATACAATTTAACATACATTCAGTGGGTATTTATAATCAGATAGTTGTGTATTCATTACTTCAATCATTATATTAGCATTTTCATTATTTCAATAATAATAGACAAAGATCAGACAGACAAGAAAATTCTTAACTTCTCAATCTCCCTGTGTTTCCCCTGTTGTACATAGCTGTAATTTTTGGCTGCTTTTGTATCTGTCCATGTCACACTCTCATTTCTTCTCTGGTATTGCAGGGTACTGGTATTGCAGGGTCACATGACAAGTCTGTATTTTATCTTTAGAAACTACCAAACAGTCCTCCACAGTGGCTGTACCATTCTGCATTCCCACCAATAGTGATTAAGTCCAACACTTGTAGTTCTATTTAATAGTGGCCATTCTGATAGGTGTGAAATGATATCTCATTGTAGTTTTAATTTGCATTTCCCTAATCATTAGTGATGTTGAGCATTTTTTCATGTTTTTCTTTTTTGCCATTTCTATTTCTTCTTTGGACAAATGTCTACTCAGGTCTTTTGCCCATTTTTTAATTGGGTCATTTGTCTTTTTATTTTTGAGTTGTAACATCTCTTTTTGTACTTCAGATATTAAACCTGTATCAGACACGTGATTTCCAAATATTTTGTCCCATTGAGTTGGTTGCCTTTTCACCCTTTGACAAAGTCCTGTGAGGTGCTTTGTCAATTAAAAAGTGTTTAATTTTGAGGAGGCCCCATTTCTCTATTTTTTTCTTTTGTTACTCATGCTTTGGGTTTAAGGTTTAAGAAACTATCGCTTACCACAAGATCTTAAAGATGTTTTCCTATATTTTCTTCTAAGAGGTTTATGGTTATCACATTTATATTTAGGTCCATATTCCATTTTTTATTAATTTTTGTATAAGGTGTGAGTAGTGGTCCTCTTTCTTTCTTTCTTTCGTATATGGTATACAGTTCTCCCAGCACCATTTATTGAATGACCTGTTCTGGATCAGATGGAAAGGCTCAACAGCCTTGTCAAAAATCATTTGACTGTAGATGTGTCTTATTTCTGAGTTCTCGATTTGCTTTCTTTGGTCAATCTGTCTGTCTTTATGTCAATACCATGCTCTTTTTGCCACTGTAGCTAAGTAGTATGCTTTAAAATCAGGAAGTGAGAGTCCTCCAACTTCTTTCTTTTTTAAGACATTTTTGGCTATTCAGGGTCCCTAACTGTCCAAATAAATTTGATAATTGACTTTTACATTTCTGCAAAAAAAGGCTTTTGGGATTTTTATTGGGATTGCATTGAATCTATAAATCTGTAAATCAGTTTGGGTAGAATTGACACTTTATATTTAGTCTTCCAATCTGTGAACATAGAATGTCCTTCCATTTATTTAATTCTTCTTTCATTTCTTTTAGCAATGTTTTGTAGTTTTCTGAATATAGGTCCTTGATGTCCTTGGTTAAGTTTATTCCTGTATATTTGATTGTTTTAGTTGCTAATACAAAAATAATTTTTTTTCTGATTTCCTTCTCAGACTGCACATCAGTAGTGTCTAGAAACGCGAATGATTTTTGCATATTCATTTTGTATCCTGCCACTTTGCTGAACCAGTCTATTATAGTTCGGGTGGCTTTGTTTTGGATTTTTCAGGATGTTCTAGATATAGGATCATATCATCAACAAATACTGCAAGTTTTTACTTTTTCCTTTCCTTTTTCAGTGCCTTTTTTCCTTTTTCTAGCTTAATTGCTCTAACCAGAACTTCTGTATTGAAAAACAGAGGTGACAGTGGGCATCCTTGTCTTATTCCTGACCACAGTAGGAAGGCTTTCAGTCTTTCACCATTGAGTACAATGCTAGCTGTAGATTTTTGATGTATGCACTTTACCATATTGACAAAGTTTCCTTTTATTCCTGTTTTTTGGAGTGTTTTTATCAAGATGTATTTTGTCAGATGCCTTTTCTATGTCAGTCAAGAGGATCATGTGATTTTTCTTCTTCAGTTTATCAGTGTGGTTTTTTACACTAATTGATTTTCTTGTGTGAACCACCCTTGCATACCTGGGATAAAATCTACTGGATCATGGTATATAATTCTTTTAATGTACTTTTGGATTCAGTTTGCAAGTATTTTGTTGAGGATTTTTGCATCCGTATTCATTAGAGATACTGGTCTGTAATTTTCTGGGGGTTTTTTTTGGTAGTATCTTAATCTGGCTTTGGTATTAGGATGATGTTGGACTCATAGAATGAGGTTGGTAGTGTTCTTACCTGTTCAGTTCTTTGGAAGAGCTGGAGCAAGATTGGTATTAGATCATCTTTGAATGATTGGTAGAATTCACCTGTGAAGCAATCTGGTCCTGGGCTTTTCATCTTGGGGATGTTTTTTGATCACTGTTTCAACCTCTTCACTTGTGATTGGTTTGTTGAGGTCTACTATTTCTTCTAGGGTCAGGATAGCAGATTGGCATTATTTATGAATTCCAAAAAATAGATATTGGGCTATGTTTGTGAACTGGTCTTTTCTTCTGGGCATATTGGATTCAGAGGTTTCACTTTTACTTGATTAAATAATGATTTAGGCTTTGATTGGGCCATGCCAATAGGATGTTGAGTCTCTGCACCACTGAGAAGGGAGGTTGGAGTTTTGAACTGGAACTTGGTAAGTAACAGGAGAAGAACACAGAGAAGCAGATATGTGAGGAAACAAAGAAGGCTCCATTAGACATGGCAGAGACCCCTGGGAGTGAGAGATGAGCTCTTGGCCTGATAATTTACAGCTGGCCTTGTGGAGAGAGCAGAGCAACTAAGTCTGGAGAGAAACAAGCCCTGGGAGAGGGACAAGACTTAATCCCAGCCTACAGCTGATATGGGAAGAAGTTGGGACCACAGAACCTTCAGAGAAAGAGGGAGGCTGAACCCTTGCAGATGTCAGCAGCTATCTTGCTCCAACAAGTAGCAACAGACTTCGGTGAAGGAAGTAACTTACTATGGCCTAGTAACTGTAAGCTTCCACCCCAAATAAATACCCTTTATAAAAGCCAACAGATTTCTGCATCAACACCCCTTTGGCTGACTAATACAGTCAATGTAGGTGGTTTGTGTGTTTCTAGGAATTTGTCTATCTTGTCTACATTTTTGGAATTTTTTGGCATACAGTCATTCATAGTAGCCTCTTAGGATTTCTATTATTTTTGTGGGGTCAGTGCTAATGTCTCTTTTCTTGTTTCTAGTTTTATTTATTTGCCTCTTCTCTCTTTTTTTTATTGTCTTTATTGCTCTAAGGGTTTGTCAGTTTTGTTTTTCTCAACGAACCAACTTCAGGTTTTGTTGATTTTCTCTATTTTTTTTGTTCTCGATTTCATTTATTTCTGCTCTTATCTTTACTGTTTCTTTCCTTTGGCTTGGTTTGGGATTAGTTTGCTGTTCTTTTAACAGTTCTTCCAGGTGTGCAGTTAGATCATTAATTTTAGCTCATTTTTTTATTTTAATGTAAGCATTGAGGGCTATAGATTTCTCTTTCAGCACTGCCTTTGCAGTATCCCATAGGTCTTCATATGTTGTGTTCTCATTTTCATTTGTCTCAGGATATTTGCTGAATTTTCTTACAATTTCTTCTTTGACCTATTGATTATTTATGAGTATGTATTTAATCTCCATATATTTATGAGTTTTCCTTTTTCTGGTCCCATTATTGTTTTCCAGCTTATTTATGTTATGAGCAGAGAAAGTCTTCTGTATAATTTCAATCTTTTAAAATTTATTGAGATTTGTCTTGTGTCCCAACATATGGTCTGTGATGGAGAAGCACCTATGAACGCTCGAAAAGAATGTATATCCTGCTGTTTTGGGGTGTAATGCTCTATAGACATCTGTTAGGTCTAGTTCATTTATCATATTATTCAGGCTGTATGTTTCTTTTCTTACCCTCTGTCCAGATGTTCTATCCAATATTGATAGCAGGGTATTGAAGTCTCCAATTATTATTGTAGTGACATCTATTTCTCCCTTCAGTTTTGCCAGTGTGTGCCTCATGTATCTTGGGGCACTCAAGTTAGATGCATAAATATTTAGCATAGTTATTTCTTCTTGGTGAATTGCCCCTTTTATTACTATATAATGACCTTTTTCTTCCTTTATAACAGTTTTGTGCTTAAAATCTATATTGTCTATTGTTAGTATCGCTACTCCAACTCTTTTTTGTTACTATTTCCATTGAATATCTTTTTCCAGCCTTTCACTTTTAACCTGGTTCTGTCCTTACATCAAAGGTGAGTTTTTTGTAGATAACATGTAGATGGCTCATATATTTTTTTTATCCTTCTTTCAGTCTGTGTCTTTTGATTGGGGAATTCAGGCCATTAATATTCAGTGCTGTTAGTGTAAAGTCATTAATTTCTTCATCAGTTTTGTCCTTTGCTTTCTGTTGTCATGTTGTACTGTTGTCTGTCTACTTACCCTTTAATCTACCCTTCCTAGTAATCTTCATTTCTACACTGTTCTCCAAGTCTCTCACCCTCGTTTGTTCCTTTTAGGCTGCAGCACTCACTTTAATATCTCTTGTAATTCTGGTCTTTTGGTAATGTAATCTATCAGCTTTTGTTTGTCTGTAAAGACTTTGAACTCACCTTCATTTCTGAAGGATAGTTTGCTGCTTACAGAATTCCTCTTTCTGTGTTGCCTACAGTGTTCCTCTTTCAGTACTTTAAGTACATCATCATTTTTATTGCCTCCATGGTTTCTGATGAGAGGTTAGTGCTTAATGTTGTTGAGGTTCCCTTGTATGTGATGCTTTGCTTTTTTCTTGCTGCTTTCAGAATCCTCTATTACTGGTATTTGTCATTCTAAATAGTAGGTATCTTGGGGTAGGTCTGTTTGGATTTATTCTGTTTAGGGTGCATTGCCCTTCTTGGACATTGATATTTCTGTCTTTCGTAAGGGTTGGGAAGTTTTCCATCCTTATTTTCTCAAATATTCTTTCTGCCCCTTTTCCATTCTCTTCTCCTTCTGGGATACCAGTAATGCATATGTTTGTGTGTTTTATGTTGTCATTCAATTCCCTGAGACCCTGTTTCATTTGTCCATTCTCTTCTCTTTCTGTTCTCCTGTCTTTTCCAGTTCAGATGTTCTGTCTTCAAAATCACTAATTCTGTCTTCGAGTAAGTCAAATCTACTCTTATATGCCTCTAATGTATTTTTTAATCTTGTGTGTTTCATTTCCATAAGGTCTATTACTTTTCTTCATAGGCTTTTGAATTGTTCGTTATTTTCACCCAGTATCTTCTTAATATGCTTTATCTCTTTAGTCATATTTTCTTTCCATTCTTTGAATTGATTTAGGATAGTTGTGTGATTTTCACTGATTAATTGTCTTAAATACTGTATCTCTTCATGATATTTGGTTTGTTCCTTTTAGACTGTCTCTTCCTGTTTCCTAGTATGACTTGTAATTTTTTGCCCATCTCTAGGCATCTGAATATATTGGTGAATATTTTCTGATGGCCAATTTCTCTCCCTTGCCTATTGTTTTTTTACCCTTATAGGTCTTCTTTGGTATTTGGTTCAACTTACTTGAAGTCTTAAATATTGCCCAGCTTAAGTTACGAAAATTGGGCCAGGACTCCCTAATGGAACACACATTTTCTCCCAGGAGTTTTGGTACAGAGAAATCCCTAATGGGTTTTTGTCCATGAAATTTCCAGACCAATCAGCAGATGGAGCTCACTGGTGCACCATTTGAGGGAAGTGTTTCAATCTCAGCTTTCCTGTGTTTTGGTCTGAACAGAGTTGAGATTCAAAGTGGGCTCTGCTGACTGAATTCACTGAAGAAAATCCCCCAGATCCCCTCTCCCTTTTCCCTTTGTAACAGCTGACAGGGTGGAAGATATCTGTTCCCCTCTGAGTCAGGTGCAGTGAGCCAGGGTTTTTTCCCCAGCTTAATATCTTAGGGTGGGGGAGGGCAACCCTTCCTAGCCACTGCATGGTTTTGGCAACTCATGTTTGTTGTTTTAGGTTCTTTGTCTCTCTGTCCATCACCCTCCTAGGAGTTTTTAGTACTATCATGGCCTGCTGACCCCCAAAGCAGGTCCTTCAGATAGCTTTTGGGTCTTTTTCTGTTGTTTTTTGTGAAAGAGTTGAGTCCTGCCTACCTATTTTGATGCCATCTTCCTGTATTTTAAAAGTTAGTTTGACATATGACATATATGTCATTTATAAACCTTTATAAATTATCAGGTGTCTAACAATCAAACTCCTGATTTGCCCCTTTCAAACTGCCTCTCCTTCTGTCTTCTGCATCTTAGTAAATGGCAACTCTGTTCTTCAGTGTGCTCAGGCCAGCCAACTTGGAGTCATTTTTGACTCTTCAGTATTTTACCTCTGTACATCCAGTTCATCAGCAAAATCCTGTCAGCTCAACCCTTAAAATATATGTGGAGTCCTTCTGCTTTGGAATAATATGGGAAAGTGAGTTTGGATTACTTCTTTGGTGATTTCTGTTACAACTGCTGCTCTAGACGTGTCCCTATTGGAGCTGGGCATTTATAGGAAGTATACCATGTCCCTTATCTATCACCACTGCTCTCACTCTGCTCTAAACCTCTGTCACCTCTCTCCTGAAATTTTAAAATAGCTTCCTAACTGGTTACCTGCTTTATGATCTTTTTATAATACTATAGTAGCCAAAATAAATATATTAATATTTTATATTTGTAACATATAAATCTAGAGATATTCCTTTTCTCAGAACCTTCCAGTGGTTTCCCCTCTCACTGGGAATAATTGCCCAAGTCCTTACATACCCCTGTGAAGTACTTGGCTTCTTTTTGACTTAATTTCTTTGCTTCTTCTCACTTAGTGTGGCAGTTTGAGATTATTTATGAATCCTCAAAAGAGAGGTTATGTTTATAAATTGGTCTCTTCCTCTGGATATGATGCCTTTTGAGTGTATTAGATTTGGTTAGGAGCCTCCAATTAAATTTCCTTGATAAAATCAATTTAGGGTTTCTGACTGGGCTATGTCAGTAAGGTATAGCTAGGGTTGAGTCCCTGCCTCCTTTGGGGTGATATAAACGGACACTCACAGGAAGGAGAGCTCCATAGACACGCAAGAGGAGAGACCTTTGATCCTGTGGCCCAAGGAAGAGAGATGAGCTATTTTGCCTGATAGTTTGCAACTGAAGAGAACAAAACAGCTGAGTGGCTGATGAGACCTGGAAAGAAATGAGCCCTCTGCCACCCTACAGCTGAGATTGGAAGAAGCTGGGCCTACAGAGCCTTAAGAGGAAGAAGGACTGAGAGACCTGGCAGACATTGCCTACCATCTTGCCTCAACATGTGGCAACAGACTTTGGTGAGAAAGCAGCCTTGAGTTGGACTCTTTAGGGCCTTGTAATCGTAAGCTTTTACCCCCAAAAAATACCCTTTGTAAAAGCCAACAGGGGAAGCATATGGGAGGTTCAGGGTTCAATTCCCAGGGCCTCCTGGTGAAGGCAAGCTGACCCGTGCAGCGAGCCAGCCCGAGCAGAGAGCTGGCCCACATGGAATGCTGGCCTGTGCACAAGGGCTGGCCTGTGCAGGAGTGCTGCCTCGTGTAGTAAGCTGGCCTGAGTGGAGAGCTGGCGCAGCAAGATGATGCAACAAAAAAGAGACACAAAGGAGAAACAATAAAAGACGCAGCAACCAGGGAGCTGAGGTGGTGTGAGAGATTGAGCACCTCTCTCCCACTCCAGAAGGTCCCAGGATCAGTTCCTGGTGCCGCCTAAAGAGAAGACAAGCAGACAAGAAGAACACACAGCAAATGGACAGAGAGCAGACAGGGGGGTTGTGGGGAATGTGGGGGTGGAATAAATAAATCTTAAAAAAAAAAAAGCCAACAAATTTCTGATACTTAACATCAGCATCCCTTTGGCTTACTACTAAATTGTAAGCTGTGGCCACGTCATATCCTTGCTATTCCTCTAACACACTAAGACACTTCTGCCTCAGGCCTATGTGTTTGCTGTTCCTCTAACTGGAGCGCTCTCCCAGCTATCTATTAGGGCATGCTTCCTCAATATCTTCAGATCTGTCTGCTCAGATATAACCTAATCAGAGAGGCCTTTCTTTGCCATTTTATTTTAAAAGAGCCTCTTCCTTTCCACCCCTATTCTTCAGTCCCAATACTTTCTTTACACCTTACCCTGCTTGAATTTTCTTCATTGCTCTTACTACAACGAAATATGAAATATTTATTTGTTATTTTGTCTATTTCCTTAAAAAGAATGCAACCAACATAAGAGTAGAGACTTTGTTTCATTCTCTGCCATATTTCCAGAGCCTAAAATAGTACCTACCCTACATAATTTGTTGAATGAATCATATATGTTTTCTGGTTTCCAGTTTCAGATTATGTTTTCAAAAATACTAAATTTTTTTTGGTAAACTACTCCTTCCCCCCCTTTTAAAAAAACTTTGTAGAACTAAATTTACGAAGCACCTCTCAGATACTTTTGTCTGATATTGGAGGAGGCAAATAGTCTTTGAGATACATTTTTGAATAAGATTTAGAAATGTGGTTTGCTTGAAGGTGGGTGAGTAAACAAGATAAAATGCCTTACATAAAGGACAAATATACATGGGTTCCATTGCCTACTTGATTCTAGAAAGAAGTCTTTTTGGGATGTCATAAATATTGATACTCTTTGAGTCTTTTCACATTTTTTATAATAGTTTGGTTAGACCCCTTCATAACAGGCTGATCAAATATTAAGTTAAAGCTTTGAAAAATAGTATATATATTGGATGACAGAATTGAAGTCCCTAAAGACTGGATTGGCTAAATATAGTATAGCAAGATAAGATTTAATAAGCAAAATGTAAAGATTTTTAAAGTTAATATAATAATTAGTGGCACAAACTACTTGACTTTCAATCTCAGCTCTGCAACTTAACTTAGAATTTGTGTAACTTTGAGCAAGTTATTTAACCTCTCTGTCTACATTTCTTGATCTTTAAAATGGGGGTAATGATAGTTATTATGAAGTATAAAATAATATATATAAGACTCTTAAAACAATAGCTGACATATAGCAAAGGCTGATTAAATGTTACCTCTGATTATTATAAAGTTCCACAATTGATTTCAAACAAACTTACTTTTTAAGGATTTGAATGACATGACAGCACAACAGAGAAATATTAGGTGTCTTAATCTTTTAGTTGATTGTAAACTAAGGGAAGTGATAGTATAATTTGGATTGGAATAAAGTTAATGTAGTTTATAGGTCTAAAACAGTGCTGATGCTTCCTGAACTAACTTCCCACCAAAACAATATGAAGAAAAATAAAAATATAATATTTCTGAAATTGATGGAAAATTCTTTGCCAGAATCCAGGAGAAATGTTTATTTATTTATAAAGTAGGAGCTGGTTTGAGAAAAAAAACAAACAATAATGTAAACATTCCCAAATTTTGGCATAAGATTCTGAAAGAAGGAAGGAAAATATTTCATGTTTTTCTTTCTGATGACCTCTCTCTGGACTCATAGACACAGGGTTGGTACCAACTTGAATATTAAGTGCCTATTCTTCTCTTCTGATATTTTCAAACCTAAAAAAAAAACTATTTGTACAGAAGGAAGCTTTACTTTCTCAATGAGACCTACTCTGAACACTCTAGTACTTTGTCCCTTTTTCCCAAACCTGATACTTGAACCCCTTTATCTTGTTCAACTTTTTCCATAACTTTTATCTTTTAACTAAACCATGTAATTTACTTATGCTTATGGTTTGTCTTTGCCATATAGAATGTAAGTTCATGAAGACTTTGTTTCCTGAAGTACCTTAAACACCTAGAACACTGGAATTCTACTCACTGGGTCCTGCTATCTTCTGCCCTGTGGCATCTCTCTAAGGAGAGCAGTTTTGAAAATAGCTTACAAGTACTGAATCGTGAGATTGCTGGAATAGGTTTCACTCATTTCATTTCACCCTTTTTTCTATATCCTGACAGTAATTCTCAGAAAATGGGGCAGAAGGGCTGGGGTGTAAGTATTGCTCCAGAAAGGCTCATTCCTTATGGGAAATGTACTTCCTAAACTATAAAATTCTACTGCAAGCTCTGGGAGAGAGAACCCTGGTAGCAGTATGTATTACGTCAATTCAGAATGTCAAAGAACATTCCATGCTTATGTTTTTTAGATACTAAAAAAAAAATCAGAAAATATAACCAATAAGGATAGGTATAAAATTCTGCAATCTAAAATGCAGACAGAAACACATGAATCTAACTGTATTTCAAACAAGTAACACTGACAGGAAAGATGACTAACCCAAGTAATTTTTGAGCATCCTATATTCTCAAACTAATGATAAATAGAACTGTAAAACAGATAATGAATCCTAGTTTGTAGGCTGGCTTTTTGTAATGGGGTGAGTTAGAAATTCTGAAACTATTTTCTGTCTAAGATTGAACAAAGGAGTAAGTATATATAAGGATAGTGGGAGCCATATTTTTAATTGTTGGAGAAGGGAGTTTTATGTATGGAAAGAGGGAAGTTTAGAATGAACCCTATAATGTTGGATTTGAGCCGGAAGTTATCAGTATGAACTCTTGGTTTTTAATACCTATTTATATAAGGAATAGAGAAATATGTTATATATATATACATGCATATCTATTTCTTATGTGAGTATATGTATGTACAAATGTGAATGCATGTGTATGTGCATATATGTGTGTATATGTATGTATAAGAGGGCCTTTGTTTGCTAAGAGAACCTGGAAGCAGTGACTCCTCAGTAACAATGAATATACCTAACACCCAGATCTTGGTTTTTAAATCATTCCCCACTAAAAAAGGAAATCAGAACTCCTTGGAGAAGTGGCTGATCCCAGGAAGAACAGAGTTAGGGAAAGTACAAGATAACTCTGGAGCATCCTGTTGTATCAGAAAGTAACAAAATATTCAAAGAATGATGGGGGCATACCAAAAGAAAGAGGAGCCAGTTTGAAGAGGGTTCCACTGCTAGATTTAGAAAAATTTGTACATTAAAATAAATTACAGTTATCCATTGAAAAAATTAGAATCCACTGGTTCATACAAATTAAATAAATATAGGTAAAAAAGGGATTCTTTCTTACAGTACAATGACAAATAAATGTAGAAACATTGGAGTTAGAAAGTGACCATTTGGGAGCAATTGTAAAAGTCCTTGATTCACACAAGTAACTGCCTATGCCAAAACTATTGAGTGAGATTTTGATGAAGAACAGGATATTTACATAGTCTCAAAGTAGTCCCTTATAAAATATTTACCTATTACAATAGTAAAAACAGTAACTTCACGGTGGAGAAGCTTGGCAGATATGACCTTAGCCAAGTTATCAAAGTTAACATCACCAATTATGGGACCAGCTGACATGTAATGGTTTCTGAGATGATGCAGTGAGAAAGATTCAGAATTACTTTGTGATATTCCTACCAAAAATGTATAAGCTCAGCCTAAATATGAAAAATCATCAGATAAACCTAAAGTGAGAGACATTCTAGGAAATAACGGCTCTGTATTCTTTAAAAATATCAGTCATAAAAGATATAGACCAAGGAACTATTATTCCAGATGACTGGAGTCTAAAGAAACATGTCAGCCAATTGTAGTGTGGGATCCTGGGTTGGATTTTGGACTGGGTGAAAAATAACCCCAAAGAACCATTTTAAAACAATTAATGAAATTTCAGTATGGACTATAATTATATAATAGAAAATTTAACACTGAGGTGATAATGATTTGGTTAACTCACATGAAGTTATCTAAGAGAATTTCCACATTCTTTGGAAAAGCACACAGAAATATTTAGGAGTTAAGGGACACAGTGTCTGTACTTTATTCTCACATGGGTCAGAGAGAATGATAAAGCAAAATGTAAAAATTGATGATTATCATGAAATTTCTCTAAGTTTGAAGTTTTATAAAGATATCCTAAAAATCCTAAATTAAAATCTTCGTTTCATATATCTAAGTTGTGATTGAACCACTTGGTCTCATTATTTATAGAAATCATTAAATAATTATTCTTATAATTTAGAGAAAGTAAAGTAGGGAAGGAAATATTGACTATGTAGAAAAAATCCTAATTCTTTTTTTTTAAGATTTATTTATTTATTTATCTCCCCTTCTCCCCACCCCATTTTATTTTATAAAAATGGTCATTTTAATATTTACTAAGTCATTTTAACAATTAGATATAATTCATATTATTAAACTGGTGTTATTCTTAAAAACTCAGATTATTAATGGTATTGATGAGCTATTTAACAAAATTATCCTATAGGATTTTTGTAAAATATTCCCATTTTTCCTTTAAACAGAACATTTTTATTGTATTGTTGAAATCCCCTCCTTCCAAGAAATACTTATCTGCTAAATGCAGATATCAGTGGAAATGTAGCTAATTATTAGTGAATAATTTGATTGAGATCCTGGAGCAAGTAATAGTGACAGTTCAACTTATTTTGACTTGTAAAACAGCAGGTATGTGGACATTATCTCTTTTCAGTGGTTTTTTTAGTTTCCTAGAGTGCTCAAACGAAATACCATGAAATGGTTCAGATTAAGCAATGGGAGTTTTTATTTGCCCATAATTTTGAGACCAGGAAAATGTCCAAATCAAGGCATCATAAAGGTTTAGTTTTTGTCTTAAAAACCAACTGCTATTGATCCTTGGCTCCTCAGTCACATGGCAAGGCAGTTGGCAGTGTCTGGTGGTATTTCCCTTCCAGGTTTCATTGATTTCAGCTTCTTGCTTCTGTGGCTTTTTCTTGCTCATGTCTGAATTTCATTCTCTTATAAAGGATTCCAGTATTAGGATTAAGATCCATCCTGATTGATTTGGGTCACACTTAACTGAAGTAGCCTCATGAAAAGGTCCTATTTAAAATGGGTTCATACCCACAAGAATTGATTAAGTTTAAGAACAAGTTACATGGGAAGCAGATTTGACCCAACGGATGGGGCATCCACCTACCACATGGGAGGTCCAAGGTTCAAACCCAGGAACTCTTGATCCTTGTGATGAGCTGGCCCACGCACAGTGCTGAAACGTGCAAGGAGTGCCGGGCCACTCAGGGGTGTCCCCTGCGTAGGAGAGCCTCACGCACAAGGAGTGTGCCCTGTAAGGAGAGCCACCCAGCACAAAAAAAGTGCAGCCTGCCCAGGAATGGCGCCACACACACGGAGAGCTGATGCAGCAAGATGACACAACAGAATGAGACACAGATTCTGGGTGCTGCTGACACAAGCAGACACAGAAGAACACACAAGTGAACACAGAGAGCAGACAGACAGGGGATGGGGGGAGAAGGGGAGAGAAATAAATAAAATATAAATCTTTTTTTTTAAAAAAAGAACAAGTTACAGCTGCAGGCGACAACATGGATGAATCTCATAAACATAATGTTGGGTGAAAAAGTCACAAAAGAGGACTTTTTTTCTTTCTCTTTTTCTTTTTAGGAGATACTGGTGATTGAACCTGGGATCTCATACATGGGAAGCAGGTGCTCAACCACTTGAGCCACATCTACTCCTCTGAGGACATTTTATATGATTCTTTTTTATAAAGTTAAAAAATAGGCATAACACAATATATGATATTAGAAGATAGTGGTATCCTTGGTGGTGTCAAGGAGGGTAATGACTGGACCAGGGAACACTGAAAGGGACTTCTGGCATGCTAATGATGTTCTATTATCTGGGTGGTAGTTAATGATTGTGGTGTTTTAGTTTGTGTTTGTTTTGGGTTTTTTGTTTTGTTTTGTTTTGTTTTTAAAGATTTTTTTTTCTCTGCCCTTCCACCCCCTCAGTTTTCTGCTCTCTCTGTCCATTTGCAGTGTGTTCTTCCGTGACCGCGTCTATCCTTATCAGCAGCACTGGCAATCTGTGTTTCTTTTTATTGCATCATCTTGTTGTGTCAGCTCTCCATGTGTGCAGCGCCATCCTTGGGCAGGCTGCACTTTATTTCGCACTGGGCAGCTCTCCTTATGGGGTGTGCTTCTTGCTCATGGGGCTCCCCTACGTGGGGGACACCCCTGCATGGCATGGCACTCTTTGCACGCATCAGCACTGCGCATGGGCCAGCTCCACACGGGTCAAGGAGGCCCAGGGTTTGAACCTTGGACCTTCCATCTGGTAGGCGGACACCCTATCCATTGGGCCAAGTCCGCTTCCCTGTTTTGGGATTTTTTGAGAAAATTATTTGAGCTATATGTTTAAAATTTGTGCACTTTTATCTTCATATAAAATACTTCAATAAAATTTTTAAAGGATTTATCATAAAGTTCCATATGATAAATTCCTTTTCTGGAGCTAGGGACAGGTGTGGACAAACTGTTAGGGTTCCTATGTGTGACTGTGTGTGTGTGTGTGTGTGTGAGAGAGAGCGAGAGAGAGAGAGAGAATTTGATTGTTTTCAGCTATTAAATTTTGGGGTAATTTGTTATGTAGCAATAGATAACTAATACACATCCTGTAATTTCAATTTTTAATTTTGTATTTTATTTAGTTTACTGTGATAAAATGTATATAACATAGGATTTGTAATTTTGTCCATTTTTAAGTATACAATTCAGTGGCATTAATTACATTCATAATGTTGTAATCATTACTATCTAGTTCCAGAATTTTTTATCATCCTTATCATAAACTCTGTACCCATTAAACAATACTTCCCTGTTCCCCTTAACCCCTAGCCCCTGATTAACCTCACATCTATTTTATGTCTCTGAATTTGCCTAGGCTAGATATTTCGTAAGAGTCGAATCATGCAGTATTTGTTCTTCTGTGTCTGGATTATTTCATTTAGCTTAGTGTTTTCAGAATTCATCCATGTTGTAGCACATAACAGAATTTCATTCCATTTTATGACCAAATAATATGCTATTGTATGGAAACACTACAGTTTGTTTATTCATTCGTATGTTGATGGATAATTGGGTTGCTACTATAATTTCCCCCGTGCCCCAAGATGACTCCCTCATTTGTTTACTCATTGTTCTTACTCGTTACCTGCTTGTTGGTTTTTTTTTGCTTGTGTCTGTTTTTTCTTCATGAGGCACTGGGAACTGAACGTGAGACCTCCCATGTGGGAGGTGGGTGCCCAGCTGCTTGAGCCACATCTGCTCCCTGCTCATTTGTTTTTGCTTATTGTTTTTGCTAGATATCTGCTCATTGTTTGTTTGTCTTCTTTAGGAGGCACTGGGGACTGAACCCGGGACCTCCCTTGTGGAAGCAGGTACTCAATTGCTTGAGCCACATCTGTTTCCCACCATAAATTTTGTGCCTCTCTCTTTTTTAGAAGTTTATAAAGTATTAATAAGTGGATGAGTGACTAGCCTCAGTTATTCCAAATCTTAACTCTTAATTTTCTTTAGTTTCTTAGTATTAGATTCTATATTTGAGGTAAATGGGTGAAGATAGGGCTATTATTGTGAACTCTTTTTTGAAAATGTTTTCTAAGTTTGATTTAGTACATTTTTATCTTCCACCCTCCATCTTAATAGTAGCTAAAAGGCAATATACACCTTCATGAAAACAGAAGGAAACCTTTTGATTTAAATTGTTTTTATATGCTGAAGTTAGGATTGTCAGAATCCCACCTCACTTCCTCCCACTCCAACCCAGTGATCTCATCCCTGTCTTAAAGGCAAGCTGTGCCTCTCTCAAAGCATTTGCAGTGTTCCATCATTTTCCAGTATTTTGTAATCCCTTCCTTGAGTTCAAGAACCTAGAGGTTAGAGATTACTTTTATATACCTCTGTATTCTATATGTAGGATTGTGATTGCATTGCACACTTTAGGTGTTACGTAAATATTTTATCTGATTTGCCTTATTAAATTAAAATACTTCCTAGTTCTTTTTTCTAACTTCAAATACATTTCACAGCTTAATTCTGCCTGTGTATAATTTTCTTGATAAATTAGAGATCTTGACTATGCAGCTGAATAGCTAATGTCTTTGGGAACATTTTCCATTTTTGAAAAGCTAAAGCCCAGTTCTGTAGTTGTAATTCTGTAATATTTACTCTTTTGCCAACCATATATTTTCTTTAGGAAATTTACAAAGCAAGACAATAAATTCCAAGTCAAATAGATTCTTAACATTCTGCTGAAGTACTATTTCCTCAGTAAATCCTCCAAGATTATGTAGTAGAATTTTTTGTTTTAGTTTATATGAAGCGGAGTGATATATGGCTTTGGAATTAAACATGAGATTCTCTAATGTTTTGAGTAAGTTTCCCTTGAACTCCATTGACCCCTGGGTCCATTTTCCAACCTAATAACATGTCTTTTTTAATCCCCCTTCTATTTTTCTGTCATAAAAAATCTTTTTTACCAGTATAGAATGGCTCCTTCTTGACACAACTCTTCCTGCTTTGGGCCCTTTGAATACTGCTAGTCTTAATAGGGATATGGGTGGACTGGGGTTTGTGTGAGTTCTGAACAAACGATAGTGAATGTTTGTCTGTCTTTCTCTTTCTATGTATATGAATTGTTTTCTGTTTCAAAGATCCAGTAATTTATCTTTAGGCATTTGACTTTTATCTAGGAAAATGAGTTGTTATGTATTAGAAAAGATTAAGGTTTTACATTAGTGTGTGGGTATTAAAGTTGCGGCAGTGATTTGAAATAGTCATCTTTGTTATACCATTGTAATAAAGTCCTGTTTTTCTGGGGCCAATAGAGAACCTCCTTCTCTTTTTATTTTGTGTACCTGTGTCTTGTTTGGACTTGATATAACAGTGTAATAATGCAGCAATAATTATGTTACTGACAACAACTTTATGAGGTATTTATTATTCTCATTTTACAGATGAGGAAACTGAGGCTTGGTGAAGTTACGAAACTTGTCCAAAGTCACACAGCTTGTAAAGGGCACAGTCAACATTCAGAGCCAGGTCTGTCCAACTTTGAAACTTTTAATCATGGCCGTGAAACTTTGAAATAGCTGTGAAGTATCAATTTATGATAATTTGTTTCTTTACTAATTTTGCTTAACTGTTATTTAACCTTAATTAATGATGCTTTTTAAGGGTGGCTTTTTTGGTCCTTCATAATAATTTTATGTGTCTTTTAAATATTATGAAATGAAATATAGTATAGTAATTAAGGATCTGGGCTCTGGAGCCAGACTACCTCAGTATGAATCCTAGTTCTCCACTTACTTGTTGTGTGACATTGGGAAAGTTACTTTTCTGTACCTCAGTTTTCCTATGTGTAATAGGATTATAGATAGGGTGATTGTGAAGATTAAATGATTTAATATGTACAAAACATTTATAACAGTGCCTGGCACATAGTAAACATTTAATTAGTGTCAGCTATAATTATTAGTATTATCTTCTCCTAATAACCAGTAAATCAAATGACCAATATTTCCAATTCTGTGCTAGGAAATTTGAATAAAGAAAAGTTCAGACAGCAGTGTAACATATCATAAAACTTGGATAAACCAATATTAAATTTGGATAAGTTAGAGGTAAAGGGAATCATAAAACATCTAATTAAGTTTCGCTCTACTGTAAAGCAAACTGGGCAACTGCTTATTCACACATGTACGAAGTCTTGCATATATAAGAACCACACATAGGTCCACTAAAAATATCCTTTCAGCCTTTTATTATTATTCCCCTTGTCAGCACAACCTGTATTCAGAATAAATGTCTCATTTTCAGGCGACTTTTAAGGAGACATTGTTTTGGCAATGTTGACAGATAATTTTCAAGAACCACAAACCTTACATATTATGTAAAATGTTAGCAACATTTCACCACTTGCAGGCTTGGTTATCAGATCTTACACTATTGTGAATGTGCATTACCGCCTGACCCCTGAATCATTGCACATTCAACTAGTCAGAACTCATCCATGCATTCATCATATTCTCTTTACACATACTTGTTTATTGCAGCTATTATAATTTTAAAGTGTTCCACCAACTATTGCTATAACTTAAAGTAAAATACCTGTGATTAGTAACTAATAGTAAGTTTATACCAATTGCAAAAATATCTTTGAGTGGGAACTAACTTGAGTAAAGATAATGCAGAAATTCAAAAGCCATTTAAATAAATTTAAATAAAGAATACCTTACATTTGAGCCCAAGATCTCTGTAGTTTTTAATCTATGCATGCATTTAATTTATTTATTAGGCATGTTCTTTAATGAAATTTTTATAGTAAACACTTTTTTTTTTAAAATATGAAATTGTCTATGTTTCACCCTTATTTTTGGCAGATATTTGGTTAATTATAGAATTATGAGGTTGCAGTTACTTTTTTTAGCCCTTGAAAGAAATGATTCCAGTCTCTTATTTTTTTGTTGTTGTTGTTGCTATTGATAAATCAGCTGTCTAATAGTTCTTTTGAGTGACTTTTTTTTTTTTAATTAACTCTCTTTTGAACTCTTTGTATTTCTGAAATTTCATATGCTATGGCTGGACATAGATTTATTTTTATTTATTCTATGAGATTTTGAATTTGAGTGGGATTTTGACTGTGAACTGCTTATTTTTTCACTGGAAAAATTATTTGTAGGTATTTTTTGAGCTCCCAGATGAGAGAGAGTATATTGCTTCAAGAGGAGTTGCCTCTGTTTTTTCTTTTATTCAGGTTCTTCAAGGCATTAAAATTTTAGGGACTTTAAATTCTCCCTTGAGGTATTTTGAACCGTGGAAATGGTATGCATTGAGGTTGCAAATATGTATATGGCTTGGTTGAGGTTACAATCTCTTGAGAATCCTTGATGTATTCTGCAATAGGAATGCAAATTTCCTTGAAATCCTTGGGAGTGACATGTAGGGATGAGCTGGGTTTAATTCTGGTTCATTCTTTGAGGATGAAACCTTTTTGGTGTCCCAACTTTAAGGGGAAGGGTATCTTATGTATTAGATTTTCCCTGTTGGGTGGGCCCTGAATTTTGACTTGTATTCTCTCCAAAGAAACCATCAAAACTGAGGCTCAAGTTTGTAACTTAGGCACATGTCTGCAGGACAGAAGCGATTTCATTATGCCATTTACCTCCCTGGGTATTGCGCTAGTAATTCCTTAATTTTGTCTCTCACTTCTAGTTTTCTTTGGGAGAACTGGGTGAATAATCTAGCCTGATGCTACTGGGAGTAGAATCTTATTCCAATTGCTTTGATTTTTCTTTTTTCCTTTTTATGATTTCTTAAGATTTATGCTTACGTCATCAATTCTTAGGCTTATTTTCTAATAAAGCATTTTAAGTTGTAAATTTATTTAAAATTTTCTATTATGATTGCCTCTTTAAACTATGACCATTTAGAAGTGTGATTTTAAGTTTGCAAATATACAGAATTTAAAAGATGTAGCCTTTTATTATTATTAACTGACCTATTCAAGAAAAAATCTTCAAGTTGAATTACAAAACATGATTCAACTATGTCGTTTATAAAGAGACACACTTAAAATAATTCAGAAAAGCTAAAAATAAAAGGTTCGACAAAGTTATATAAGGCAAATGAAAACAATAAGAGAGAGGGGACAATAGAGGAAATAGAAATAAATGCTAATTGGTAGTTTATACTAATTAGTCCAGGTCAGGTATAAATAGTCTTGGAGCAAGGTTCTGATGGAAGAGATGAACTGGAATGGACAGATTTGAGATATATATTGGAAGTCTTTTTTTGATGGCTTCGATAAGAGGGATGAGGGGAAAGGGACCAGATTAGAGGCGTTTAAAGAGTTGAAGCTGTTTGTGTAGATAATTTGTGATGATACTTGTCAGTAAAAGGGAGCAGAGCTGTTTTTAACCTCCTTATTTATGTAAGTTTTCCAGTGGCATTTCTTTCTCTCTTTTAAATTCTTGGAACTAAATATATTTTTATTCTAGTCTGCCTCTCCATATTCCAGCACCTTTTTCTCATCCCACATTTGACAGATGCTTAGAGGAGGAAAGTCAGTGTGAAAAGTAGGCTAGCATTCTCAGCAATTCTGCCCTTTTCATCAAGATGTTCCTTGCTAAATCAGTCCTTGCTAAATCAGAGCAATATCATTTTGTTCTGTGAATTAAGGTTTGATCCTTGAAGTAACACTGTCTTAATGAAGCCAGTAGGTGTGCTCTGGGGTTAGGGGTGATGGTCCACATGTATTTTTATCTGTAAAATATTTCATGCCTTAAAAGTTAAGTAAGGCTGAATTGTAAATTCAGCTCATCAATTATTTTCCAACTGACTGGAAGTAACCAACTTAAAAATGAAATTTGGTTTTGTAAAGTAAAGAAAATCTCTCAGAAAAGATAGCCCTTTTTAAAAAAAAAAGTTTCTTAAAGAAATTCAGATTCAGCTTTCTAAAAACTTTTTTAATTTGTTTTTTTAATTAGAGAAGTTGGCGGGGGGGGGGCGGGATTTACAGAAAAACCATGCATAAAACACAGGGTAGGTTCAGCTTTTGAAACCACCTTGACTGCAGTCTTATGTAAGCAGAGTCCTTCCCCATTTTATAAAATTGTAATTTTCCATTATTTTCTTTAAGGAGTGAAAATTAGAGAATCCATGTATCGAAACAAAAGAAGGAATTTTGTGGACAAAGTGAGTGGGAAAATTATAAGGCAGAAACGTAGAATTAAAGTCAGATAATGTATAAGGATCATGGACTACTGTTTAAACAGTGGTTCCTATTTTGGGGGGTTGGGGTAGGTTCAGAATCCTTTGAGATTTTAATGTAAGTTAAAGATTCTGGCCCCATAAAGTACATAGACAAAAAAAACATATACATTCCTATTTATACACAATCTTAGGGGGTTGCCTTTCCATGAATACCTTTCCATGAGTATGTTTATAAGTTAACTTTTGTTTTTTCACAAAACTGATTATGAACTTTTAAGATGAATTTTATTAGTCTTGTAAGTTAAGTATAGAACATATTTATTTAGCTGTTGGTGATAAAACCATCCTTTGTTGCTGTTCATTTGGCTCAGTGCCTAGGTGGAACATTGAACCAGTGATATAATTTAATAAGTTGTAAATTGTTTCCTGTTATTTAATTTATTCCAGTTAGACCAGTATCTAATGTAATCCAGAATTCTTAGGATTCATTGATTGAGCAGGAGATGACTAGATGACCTACCTCTAACTCCTTCAGCCATGCTGAGAGTCTAAGATTCCTTACATTTTTTTCATTTACTTAACTTGATCAAATAAAGAATTCTTTCTTCACTCTAAATCTTGAGAGAAAACCCGACATCCTAAGAAATAGTAGAAATCAAAGAAAGTACAAAAACATGCTTTTGGTGTAATATTTTATCACTGTCATGATGATTTAATTTGGTATTTCAGCTTAGATTCTGGTGCGTGAACAAATGGTTTTTTTTTTTCTTTCAGATGGACAGTCAGTGCATTTTTTTTCCTTGAAACTTTCCCTATTTAATTCTGGAATAGAAGAGTGACAAAGAAGAGTATAGTAGAATTGTATATATTCACATTCAACTGTGTGTGTTCAGAAAAGAGTAAAATAAAAGTGAGGATTAAAGTATAGGTGATTCTGTCTGCCTTTTACTCAGTAAATTTCTGCCCTGTACTGTTATGTGCCTCCAATTGTCTGAGTATGCTATGTGGTTCTAGGTCAAATCGATATTTTTTTGCAACATAGTCCCTAAACACAAATCAGTTTCTACTTCATTTGTGTTCTTAAAGAAGAACAAACTGTTCATTACTAGGAAGAAAAATATGTTTGAGTTGGATCTATTGCAGGATTGTACAGCAGTGTAGTTTATGGATGGTTTCAGGTATTCTTAAGTATAATTTTGAATTTATGTAATTTTTTTAACTTCATTGCTACCTTTGGGACATAACCCCTTCGTGAGCTGCAATTATCCAGAAAAAGGACATTTGACTAGTTTAAGGTAATTTAAGTGTACTTTTTTTCCTTCAGATGTTCAAAATGGTTCCTATGATTTTATATTATAGTTTATATGTCATTACATTTGGATCCAACTAATCCTGATGTAAAAATTGGAATAATTTTACCATTTTGGCTAACTACTTGGTCCTTTAAAAAAACAAACAGGGAAACAATCTTTAGGTTCAGGGTGAAGCTTCCTGAGAGTGTTTTGTATATCCTAGTTATATCAAATATATACTTTAGTTTTTTTTAATCTCCTTATAATGAATTTTCTGAAGCTGTGTCTTATCCAGTATCATTTATAACTCATCCTTGAGAGTGACCTAAAGTTAGGGTATTGTGATTATAGAACTGAGAAAAGCAAGCAAGCATAACTGAGGGGAAAAGGAAATTCTAGGAAGAAAAACCATCATAACAATGAGTTGTGGTTCTGTAATGGTCCTTGAAAAGCTTGTGGTTCATCCCAGATTGGACTGGACAGACTTAATTTCAAAAATTTTTTCTTTTTAATAAGAGTTTTAAATTTATAAACTAAATGTGATTGTTTATTTTACCTTTTGTTAGACATCTCATAATTATGTATATATTTATAGTTATATACTTTACATTCCTATACTTCGCTCCAGGAAAATTTTAGGTGGCTTACTTTCTACCAGACTAAAATTATGAAGTAGTTGATTTTTACAAAAGAATATATGTAGCCCTGAATAGAAAAAACTACCTTGAAAAAGAAGAACAAAGTTGGAGGACACAGACTTCCTGATTTCAAAACTTATTGCAAAACTACAGTAATAAAAAAAACTGTGGTATTTGCACAAGAACAGACATAGAGACTAATGGAATAGAACTAAGAGTTCAGAAACAGACCCACACATGTATGTCCAGGTGATTCTTGATGAGGGTGTCAAGTCTGTTCAGTGGAGAAAGAATAGTTTCTCCAACAAATGGTGCTGGGAAAACTGGGTATTTAAATGCAAAAGAAAACTATAAAACTCCTAGAAGAAAACATAAGGGAATATCTTCAGGACCTTTTATTAGGCAATTGATTCTTTTATTGCACAAGCAATAAAAGATAAATTAGATAAATTGGACTTCACCAAAATTTAAAACTTCTGTGCATAAAAGGACATTATCAAGAAAGTGAAAAGACAACCTACAGAATGGGAAAAAAAATATTTGGACACCATATATCTATTAAGGTTTAATATCAAGACTATATAAAGAACTCCTATAACTTAACAGCAAAAAGACAACCTATTTTAAAAATGAGTGAAGGGAGGTAGATGTGGCTCAAGCGATTGGGCTCCCATCTACCATATAGGAGATCCAGGGTTTGGTTCCTGGAGCCTGCTGGTGAAGGCAAGTTGGCCCACGTTGTGAACTTGCCTGAGCAAAGAGCTGGCCCATGCTCGGTGTGCTGACCTGCATGGCATGCTGGTCTGCACAGGAGTGCTGGCCTGTGTGGAGAGCTGGTATAGCAAGATGACACAACAAAAAGAGACACAGGAGAGACAATAAAAGACGCAGCAGACCAGGGAGCTGAAGTGGCACAGGAGATTGAGCGCCTCTCTCCCACTTTGGAAGGTCTTAGGATCAGTTCCTAGTGCCACCTAAAGAGAAGACAAGCAGACACAGAAGAATACACAGCAAATGGACACAGAAAGCAGACAGCAAGCACAAAACAATGGCAGGGGTGGGAAAGGGGAAGAAATAAATAAATCTTTAAAAAAAAATGGTTAAAGGACTTGAGTAGATATTTCTCCAAATAAGATATGCTAATAGCCAATAAGCACATGAAAATATGATCAACATCATTAGCCATTAGGTAAATGTTAATCAAAACCACAATGAGATATTACCTCACAGCCACTAGAGTGACTGTTATTTTAAAAATGGAAAAGAACAACTGTTGGCAAGGATATTGAGAAACAGGAACTTTCATACATTGTCATTGTAAATGTAAAATGGTGCAGCCCCTGGAGGAAATAATTTAATGGTTCCTCAGAAAGTTAAACATAGAATTAACATATAACCCAGCAATTCCACTTTTAAATATATACCCCAAAGAATTGAAAGCAGAGACTCAAACAGATATTTGTACACCAATGTTCATAGCAGCATTGTTCACATTAGCCAAAAGGGAAAGCTACCTGAGTGTCCATGGATGGGTGAATGGATAAACAAAATGTGGTATATACATAAATGAAATATTATTTAGCCATTAAAAGAAATGAACTTCTCATACATGCTGCCACATGGGTGAACCTTGAAGGCATCATGTTGTGTGAAAGAAGCCAGATACAAAAGGACAAATATTGTGTGATTTCTTTTATATGAAATAGCTAGAATATGCAAATACATAGAGACAGAAAGTCGATTATAAGTCATCAAGGGTAGAGCAGGAGTGGGTGGAGGAATGGGGAATTAATACTTAATGGGTGCAGAGTTTCTGTTTGGAGTGATGAAAAGATTTTAGTAATGGATGGTGCCAGTGTTGGCACAATATTATTTCAAGTACACAACTGTGTTAATGGAAAGTTAAAATGGGAAGTTTTATGTTATATATATGATATCACAATAAAAATTTTTGTTAATTTGGTCTCTATCAGTATATAATGAATGACCTTTGTCCCTTGTATTAGTTTTTTGACTTGATGTCTGTTTGTTTTTTTGTATTTGTATGGCTGTACCAGCTCTCTTTTGGTTGCTCTTTGCATGGTAGATTTTTTTTCATCTTTTCACTTGCAATCTACTTGCTCCTTGTGTTCATTCTTTGTCTGCTCCCTGTGTCTGCTAGTTGTTTATGTTCTTTAGGAGGCACCGGGAACTGAACCCGGGATGCGGGATCCCAACTGCTTGAACCACATTCACTCCCCTACTTGTGTCTTTAAAAATAAGGTGAATCCATTTTAAACAGCATATAGTTTGGTCATGCTGTTTTATCCATTCTACCAATCTCTGCCTTTTAACTGGAGAGTTTAATCCATTTATGTTTAAAGTAATTACTGAGAATGCAGTATTTTCTTCTGCCATTTTGCTATTTGGTCTTTGTAAATCTTATATCTCTTTTGCCCCTCAATTCTTTATTTAATGCCTGTTTTCATATTTATTAGATTTTAAAAACTGTACCATTTTAAGTCCCTGCTCATTTTTTTCTTAATATATATATATATATATATATTTAAAAGATTTATTTATTTATTTCTCTCCCCTTCCACCCCTACCCCAGTTGTCTGTTCTCTGTGTCTATTTGCTGCGTCGTCTTTGTCCACTTCTGTTGTTGTCAGTGGCACGGCATGGGAATCTGTGTTTCTTTTTGCTGTGTCATCTTGTTGTGTCATCTCTCAGTGTGGGTAGTGCCATTCTTAGGCAGGCTGCACTTTCTTTGGCACTGGGTGGCTCTCTTTACGGGGCGCACTCCTTGCACATGGGGCTCCCCTACACGGGGGACAGCCCTGCGTGGCACAGCACTCCTTGTGCGCATCAACACTGCGCATGGGCCTCCCATGTTGTAGACGGATGCCCTAACCCTTGGGCCAAGTCCGCTTCCCTTTATATATTTTTCTTATATTTTCTTTGTGGTTACTGGGCCTCTTAAATTTAACATCTAAATCTATAATGATGATGTCTGATTTGATACTATTTTAGTTTGCTAAGGTACTGAAGGCAATATACCAGAAATGGATTGGGTTTTACAATGGAGATTTATTAGCTTATAAACTTAGAGTTCTGAGGCATTGAAAATGTCCAAGCAAGACATCATCAGGTGATGCTTTCTCCCCATAGACCCCATAGACCATGATCCTGGACTGCTTTGCCATATGGCAAGACACATAGTGGCATCTGCTAGTCTCTCCCTTCTCTTCTAGGTTTTGTTGCTTTCAGCTTATAGGTTTTGGGGCCAAGTTCTCTCTCAGTTTCTGTTGGTTTCTCTCTGTCTCTCTCCATATTCATTCCATTTATAAAGGACTCCAGTAGCAGGATTAAAAACCTACCCTGGGCCACATCTTACTGAAATAACCTGATCAAAAGTTCCCACATACAATAGGTATACATCCACAGGAATGGATTAGCTTTAAAAACTTGATCTTATGGGATCCATCTAGCTTCAAACTGTCACACCAACTTAACTTCAATAGCATACAGATACGCTCGTCCTGTAACCCTCTGTCCCTCTACCTTCTTGTTGTACTTGTTAAAAATTATATCTTTATATACTGTATTATAAAAACAAAGATTTATCATTACTTCTTATGCCCTTGCATTTTAGAACCAGTAATAGTAAAAAGTGGAATTACATACCCAAAAATACAACACAATAGTACTGACATTTTAAATTACCCATATGGTTACCTTAAGGTCTTTATTTCTTTGTGCTCCTTCGATCTTAGATAAAAATTATGTGGGAAAACATTAGGAGATGAGATTGGAAATGGTTCAGTTTGAGTTGTAGAGACATTTGAATGCCAAAGTGAAAAATTAGTCTTCAGTATCCATAACAGCTTTTTAACATGATAAAGAATGAATTTTAGGAATATTAATTTGGCATACCTATGCAAAAAAGATAGGAAGAAAGAGTACTTGAAGTATAGGGATTTTGCAGAGGTTTACCTATGAGGTGATATTTCAGCCAGGGTAATAGGAATAGAAAGGAATCGCTGAATGCCAGATATATTGTTACTCTCATTTAATAGCACGAGTTTATGGACTGGATCTAGAGGAATGATGGAGAGGTATCAGAAACCTTAGGGTTTGCTGTTGTCCTTTTATAGCTTTGATGGATATAAATGTGTTACATAGAAATAGGACAGTTAGAAAAAGCTCACATTAAAGGAAAAGATAAATTTGGTTTGGAGACAACATTGAGTTTGAGTTTGGAAGTGGTAGACTAGAATTCACAAAACAGCTAGATATATAGATATGGTAATTATTTGATCTAGTTTCAATACTGGAAAATTTGAACTCTGGGAAATTACATATAAAAAAGAAAGCTTATATGCTTACACTTAATTGAATTTTAACCCATTGAAAAAATTCAGCTCAATATATATCTGTGAATTCCAAGAAGGAGAAATAATTAAAGCTTACCATAAACTGTAAACTAAAGTATTGACAGGGATTTTTTCAGTTTGTTAATATGATGGATTACATTGGTTGATTTTTCTAATGTTAATCAATCCTGCATCCCTAAGGAAAAAAGTAAAAAATGTGGTAATGATACATTACCCTCTTTGTTTATTGTTTGATTTCATTTGCTTAAATTTTGTTTAGAATATTTACATGTATGTTCGCAAAAGATACTGGTCTGTAC
This sequence comes from Dasypus novemcinctus, assembly GCF_030445035.2. Lineage (NCBI taxonomy): Eukaryota > Metazoa > Chordata > Mammalia > Cingulata > Dasypodidae > Dasypus > Dasypus novemcinctus. Next base: position 35,539,633 of record NC_080675.1, read on the forward strand.
CTTACTTTTTAAAATAATGTCTTTGGTTTTAGTATCAGGGAAATGGTGGCCTCATAGAATGAATTGAAAAGTATTCCCTTCTCAGTTTTTTTTGAAGAGCTTGTATAGAATTGGTATTAATTCTTCTTTAAATGTTTAGTAGAATCCACCAGTGAATCCATCTGGCCCAGATTCTTCCTTATAGGGAAAACTGTTAACTACAAATTTAATTTCATTAATAGATAAAGAACTATTCAGGTTATGTATTTCTTCTTGCATATGCTGTGGTAGTTTGAGACTGAATAAATTTTTCCATTTCATCTGAATTGTCAAATTTATTGGCATAAATTTTTTCGTACATCTTTCATATTCCTGATAATGGTTTCATTAATTTTTTTTCTAGTTTTTTCTTCTGTTTCATTGCTTTCTTCTCTTGATCTCTCCTATTTCCTTTTTTCCTGCTTACTTTGAATTTAATTGTCCTTTTAGTTTCTGTAATTGGAAGCTGAGGTCATTGATTTAATACCTTTCTTTTTTTATTATAATAAAGGCATTTAGAGCAGGGTTTCTCAAGAGCGACACTATTGGCATTTTGGGTTGGATAATTATTGTGGAAGCTGTCATGTGCATTGCAGTGATTTTAGCAGCATCCCTGGCCTCTAACCATTAAATGGCAGTGGCACCCCATCTATACCCACTAATTGTGACATTGCCAAATGCCCTCTGTTGGCAAAATTGCCCCTGATTTTAAACCACTGGTTTAGTGTTATAAATTTCAAATAGTGAAAATTACTTTTGTGGGATCACATGAAATTTGATATGTTGTATTTTTATTTTCAATAAGTTTTAAATACCTCCTAATTTCACTTTTGACTTCTTCTTTGACCAATGGGTTATTTAGAAATGATTTAATTTCCAAATATTTGGCAAGTTAATTCATTTGCATTCAGAGAACATGCTTTATGTGACTTGAATCCTTTTAAATTTGGGACTACATGATTGCTCAGGATATAGTCTATCCTGATAAATTTTCCATGTGTACTTGTGAAGAACTTGTATTCTGTTGTTATTAGGTAAAGTGTTTTATAAATGTCAGTAAAATCATTGGTTGATAGTGTTGTTCAAGTCTTGCTGCATCCTTGATGATTTTCTGCCTTCTTATTTATTCTATTAATTATTGAGAGGGGTATTGAAATCTCCAAATATAGTTGTTTGTATTTCTCTTTCTCTTTGCAGCTCTATTAGTTGTGTTTTGTTTTTGAGGTACCAGGGCTGGGGATTGAACCTGGGACCTCATATGTGGGAAGCCAGCACTCAACCACTGAGCCCCATTGGCTCCCCTGAATTGTTTTTTTGTGTGTTTGCTTGTTGTTTGTTTGTTTGTTTTTGTTTTTAGAAGGTACTGGGACCCGAACCCAACACCTTCCGTGTGAGAAGCAGGCTCTCTACTGCTTGAGCCATATCTGCTTCCCGCTCTATCAGTTTTTGCTTTATGTGTTTTGAAACTCTGTTGTTAGGTACATACATTTTAGGATTGTTATATCCTTTTGATTCCTCAAATCTTTTATCATTATGAAATGATCTTCTTTATCACTGGTAATACTCTTTGTTCTGAATTCTGCTTTGTCTGATAGTAATTATAGCTATTCCAGCTTTTTTTAATTAGTGGTAATGTGATATATAGCTTCCTATCCATTTACTTTTAACCTATTTGTGTCTTTATATTTAAAGTGGGTCTCTTGATGGGAGCATATAGTGGAATCTTGCTTTTTATTCTAACAAATTGCCCAGTTTGTTTTATTATAGAGGAGATAGTGTCACTGCTAGAGGTGTTGTCTCCCCTTACAACAGTTTATTCCTGATCTGACTAGGGGAACATGTGGGGATGGGGACCAGCATTCAGGAACTATATAGTGGGTGGGATGGAGGGCTGGTGGGTACTAGTGTATCCTCCTCACTGTGCCCACCTGACCAGGCAAGGACACGTGAGAGCTGACCAACCTTCTGGGTCTTTGGAGGGAGCTAATAACTGTACCTGAGGGAGATGGGACTTTGGGTGTCTGACTAGCAGTGTCACTGACCAGTGAAAACATTTACTGGCCTTAGTGCCAGCTGTTAACCTATTAATGGGCAGATGTTTACCATGAATTAAAATTTTCATCACTGATGCCACTATATCAGTACACACTAGCTTATTATATGATAATGCGTACCTCAGTTTATCATGTACGACTGTGCTGGGTTTAATTCTGTTGTACTCTATCCCAGTTTCTCTTAGGAAAAAAGAGGGAAGCTAAAGCCAATTTCAAGTAGACGTCACTTAGCCAATAATAAGGCTCATCACAAAAAAAGTTTTATCTCTAATGACTGTATATGGTTTCCCTGACCTCTCCACTGCATTTCAGGCTCAGAAACATTTCCACATGGATGCCCTATAAACAAACTCCTTAAACCTTCAACAAGTATTAAACTGTACTCACCTATCCATTTTGATGAAGCATGAAACCTAGAAGTAATATTTGGATTTCTCCCTCTTACTCATCTTCTATAATCATTTGCCAATTCCTGCTTTTGGCTTTTCCCACAAAGCCCTCCAGAGAATCCTGTTGATCAAACAAAGCTGAGTTTATTAAATTTAATATTGACAAAATCTTAGTAGTGTTTCAAAGAATAAAGTTAGGAAAGAGTATTTTTAGGATTTTGAAGGTTACACCCAAGTGGTTTAATGCAAGTCCTTCACGATGGGAAACTGGTGGGAATGGGCAAATTTTGTGACACAGTATTTATAATTAATAGACATTGCAAGAAAAGGGTCTTGAAGCAATCTGTTATACTGTAAAGAGCTGTTTGTTCTGATGTACAAACTGTGTACCCAGATTAATTAGTTTGCAAGAATTTCCCAAAGCAAACAATGAAACTAATCATTGGTTAATAGTTTTATTGTCCTGGGCAAAATAATTTCTTGAAGGACAGTTAAATCATATTGACTCAATTCTCACTGCTAATCTTACCTTCTAAACTTTTCTTCAGTCCCCCTTTCTCGACCTCTACTATCACTACTGCCATAGTTCAAGCTCTTATCCTAATTTGCCTAGACTGTTAAAAAAAAAAAAAGCCTATGATCTTTCCCCCCTCAGATTTATTTTCCATGCTGCCACCAGAGTAAAGTAATTTTAATTGTGACCATGTCACTAATCTGTTTAACACCTTTTAGTGACTTTCAAGTGCTTATAGGATAAAATCCAGACCCTTGCTTAACTTCTCCAGCCTCTTCTCTACCACTCTTCTTCTTGCATTGCTGCCTAGCATTTGATTTTCTGAGTCTGCTTTTGTTGATGCTGTTTTGTTTACCCGAAATGTCTTTTTCCTTCTAACTCCTACTATGTGTGGTAAATTTCTGTTCTTCCTTCAAAAATTAGCTCAGGTACTATCTTCTTTTCTGAACCTAGACTATGCTTCCAGAGCACACTATATATAGTGCTATTAATACATTTACCGTATTATAGACATTAACCTTTTATGAGGGAAGGGAACCGCCTAAAGGCAAGGAAATTGCCTTATTTAATTTCTTTGTCCACTAGAATTAACTGTGGGGCCTGGCACATAGTAAGTTCTCAAACAGTTTTTAACCAAACAAAACAAATTGGTGAGGAGAAGGAGGGCTTCCCGGATGGTAATGAATTAAGTCGGAGTTAATGTGTTCAAGGCAACATCAATGCATGCAAATGAAGAAACTTGCATAAAAGAGCAAGACATAGAGTCCAACTTGGAAATCATTGTAGTTGGGTGATAGTTTGTATTGACTGATTATTCTTTTTTTTTTTTAGATTTTATTTTTTATTTATTTCTCTCCCCTCCTCCCCCCCCCCCCACTGGTTTTCTGCTCTTTGTGTCCATTCGCTTTGTGTTCTTCTGTAACCACTTCTATCCTTTTCGGCACCATTCTTGGGCAGGCTGCACTTTCTTTCATGCTGGGCAGCTTTCCTTATGGGGTGCACTCCTTGTGCATGAGACTCCCTACGTGGGGAACACCCCTGCGTGGCATGGCACACCTTGCATGCACTGCGCATGGGCCATCTCCACACGGGTCAAGGAGGCCCAGGGTTTGAACTGCGGACCTCCCATGTGGTAGGTGGATGCCCTATCCATTGGGCCAAGTCCACTTCCCTGACTGATTATTCTTGAATCTAAGAGTGATCATATAAATAGAGAAAATATAAATTGAGGATTAATATTTGGGGAATATTCTAAGGGTAGGCGAAAGTAGAGGAGACCCTTGAAAAATTCACAGGAAACAGAGGTGAAGAGGAGTACAGAATTGGGGGGCCCAAGGAGGAAAGAAGTATAAAAAGGAGAGTTGGAATCTTGGTATCAAATTTTGCAAAGCAGGCGGTGGACTTGGCCCAGTGGTTAGGGTGTCCGTCTACCACATGGGAGGTCCACAGTTCAAACCTTGGGCCTCCTTGACCCTTGTGGAGCTGGCCCATGTGCAGTGCTGATGCGAGCAAGGAGTGCCCTGCCACGCAAGGGTGTCCCCCACGTAGGGGAGCCCCATGTGCAAGGAGTGCACCCTGAAAGGAGAGCCGCCCAGCGCGAAAGAAAGTGCAGTTTGCCCAGGAATGACACCACCCACACAGAGAAGTGACACAACAAGACGACACAACAAAAAAGAAACACAGATTCCATGCTGCTGAGAACAACAGAAGCGGACAAAGAAGACGCAGTAAATAGACACAGAGAACAGACAACTGGGGTAGGGGGTGAAGGGGAGAGAAATAAATAAATAAATCTTTTTAAAAAAAATTTTGCAAAACAGTTGAGACTGAGAACTGTAAAAATATTTTCTGAATTTGGTGCTTAAGTTGTATCTAGTGCTCTTTGAAAATTCTAGAATAGGGATTTCTTTTTCTTTAGTTTGTAGGACAATATATATTTGTTCTTTGTCAGTTTCAAAACTTAGAAAGATATATCTTATACCTGTGTTCAGCCAGAATTTTTCCTGAGAGGTGTGATTTTATTTGGGAGTAAAGTTCAACTTTGCTGATGACCAATAGTAAATATTACTTCGAATTACCATTTTTATTTTCTTTCTTATTACGTATTTGTTTGTTCTTTAAATGAAATAATTATATGTGGATTGCTTGAAAGCAGAATTTTTGGTCTCTCCCTTGATGTGTTAATTATTATCTTAAATGTTAGATTGTTTTACAGGCCACTGTTGGTTACACTTTAAGAAATTAAAAACAAGATACTATTAATATAATTCTGTATTTTCGTTTTGCCAAATTTATTTTGGAACTGTTAAGATTTGTCACTAATTTTCAAACATTTTCCACTCATGTAACTCATTCCTTAAACTTTTACACAGAACCCCAAGGTATAAATCAGATAATGTGGAGATCATCTGAAGTTGAGACAGGGACCTGAACCCCTAGTGAGAGTTGTGTCCAGTCTTCCATTTCCCCTAAATAACCTACGGCTCATGCTCCTCCTTCCTAGTGCTAATTGAGGCATAGTTTAAGAATTATTGATATGTACTCTAGTACCCTTTGCAGAAATGCTGATGGTGAACTGTTTTGGGTACTAAAAGTGATAAGATAATATTTAGATTCCAAATTAGTTGACAGTTTCAGCCTATTTTGTTATTGGGAAACAGGATGGTATAACAATAGATAGCTGCCCAGAACCTTATTGGTACTAGAGATATTTAGTCAGGGGTTAAATATCCTCTGGGAAGTTTTCAAAGTGGTTCCTTTGTCAATAGGAGGTTGGACTACTTTTACATCTGCAATCTCTTCCAACCCTTTTTTTTTTTTTAACTTTGCAGCCCATTTTTTATTTAGTATATATGTCACTAAATTCTTCCAACAGGGGTGGAGGACTTGGCCCAGTGGTTAGGGCGTCCGTCTACCACATGGGAGGTCCACGGTTCAAACCCTGGGCCTCCTTGACCCGTATGGAGCTGGCCCATGCGCAGTGCTGATGTGCGCAAGAAGTGCCATGCCACGCAAGGATGTCCCCTGCATAGGGGAGCCCTATGCACAAGGAGTGCGCCCTGTAAGGAGAACTGCCCAGCGCGAAAGAAAGTGCAGCCTGCCCAGGAATGGGGCCGCACACACCGAGAGCTGACGACACAACAAGATGACGCAACAAAAAGAAACACAGATTCCCTTGCCCCTGACAACAACAGAAGTAGACAAAGAAGACGTAGCAAATAGACACAGAGAACAGACAACCGGGGGGGTGGGGGAAGGAGAGAGAAATAAAGAAAAATAAATAAATCTTTAAAAAAAAAAAAATTCTTCCAATACTGTTGATTCTCTGGTCTTGTATGTCTAGACTTATCTCACCTAGCAAATAACTTCCACTGTGATGGAGGTCTATTTTATCTTTTGCTTCTTCAAATGTATAGTATGCCCTATATGATAGGCACTGCTGGAACCCAGGGATAATACTTAAATAAGATACAATCTGCCATTAAGGAAATAGACCATTGCTATAAGCCTTCTTGAGTGAGAGAAATAAGCAGAGGTGGCAGTGGGAATCATGTGAAATGGAAGGACCCAATCCAGGCCAGGTAGAGACTTGCCAGGGAAAAAAATGCTAGCTTCCCTGAAAAGTTTAACTCCTGAGTTGAGTTATATAGCTATATAATGTTCAAGGTGTTTAAAAGGACCTGTTTGTCTAGATATCTGACAATGTAAAACAATATTAAAGTACAGAGAAATTTGGTTGTTTCTGTCACTAACATTTTTTCCTAATAATAAAATATGCAGCATTTTCTGGCGTTCAAGATGTCCAAGCGAGAGGACCTGCCAGGTCCTCTGGTGCAAAATTCTGGGTTTCCCTAGGTCTCCTGGTAGGAGTCGTGATCAACTGTGCTGACAACACAGGCGCCAAAAAACTGTATATTATCTCTGTAAAGGGGATCAAGAGACAGCTGAATAGACTTCCTGCTTCTGGTATGGGTGACATGGTGATGGCCACAAGTCAAGAAGGGCAAACCAGAACTCAGGAAGAAGGTCCACACAGCAGTGGTCATTCGACAACAAAAGTCATATCAGAGAAAAGATAGTGTGTTCCTTTATTTTGAAGATAACGCAGGGGTCATAGTAAACAATAAAGGAAAGATGAAAGATTCTGCTCTCACAGGACCAATTGCAAAGGAGTATGCAGACTTGTGGCCCAGAATTGCATCCAATGCTGGTAGCATTGCATGATTCTGCAGTATATTTGTGTAAAATGAAATAAAAACATTAAAAATTTTAAAAATAAATAAAATATGCAACATCTCCCAACCCTCCCTCCGTTGTTCACACTTAACATTGGTGTGGTACCTCTGATACATTTCATGTGAGAATGTTAATACATTTCTGTTCATTATGGTCCATATTTGCTTTAGGTACATTTTCCCCCATATACCACTTTATTATTAATACCTTGTGTTAGCGACATACTTTTGTTTTAGATCCTGAAAGAATATTCTAATATTATTAACCCCAATCCTTACCCATTCCAGTGTTCACTATTATACAATCCCACATTTTAATCCTCTAGCTTTCCTTTCTAATAACATATACAACTAACACACATACCTCAGCACTGCCATCATGTCTGTCCACCCCCCAAACCACTACAGTCAACCTAATGATAAATTCTGCACAAATTAGGCATCAGTTCCCCATTTTCTACCCCTCTTCAATCTCCTGGTAACCAGTCATCTAGGTGCTACCTCTGAGAGTTTTATTATTATGTAATAATTAGTTAATATTAATGAGATCATACCATATCTATCCTTCTGTGCTTGGCTTATTTCATGCAACATAAGGTCCTCGAGGCCAATCCATGTTGTTGCATCAATATTTCATGCCTTCTTACAGCTGAATAATAGTCCATTGTATGTATATACCACATTCTGTTTATCCATTCATCTATTGATAGGCATTTGGGTTACTTCCATCTTTTAATAAATGTGAATAGGGCTGCTATGAACAATAGTGTGCACATATCTGCTCGTGGGCTTGCTTTCAGTACTTTTGGGTATATACTTAGTAGTGGGATTGCGAGCTCAAATGGCAGTTCTATATTTAGCCTCCTGAGGTATCACCACACTGTCTTCCACAGCGGATACACTATTCTGCATTCCCACCAGTAATAAATGAATGTGCTTCTTTCTCTACATTCTCTCCCATACTTGTAGTTTTCTGTTTTTTTAAAGGTGGTCAGTCTAGTAGGTGTAAAAGTATAGCACATTGTGGTTTTGATTTGCATTTCCCAAATAGCTAGTGATGTTGAGCATCTTTTCATGTTCTTTTTAGCCATTTATTTTTCCTCTTTGAAAAAATGTCTATTCAAATTCTTCGCCAGTTTTTTAATTGGGTTGTCTAATTTTGTTGAGCTGTAGAATCTCTTTATATATGCTGAATATTAGATCCTTATTAGATGTGAGGGTTAGGCTAATGTGTCATCTTGGCCAGGTAATGGTGCCCAGTTGTTTGGTCAAGCAACACTGGGCTGAATATACTGCAAGAACTTTTCATGGACTTTAATCATCTGTGAGTTGATTGCATCCATGGCTGTTTACATCTATAATCAACTGAGGAGATTGCCTTCAGCAATGAGTGATGTCTCATCCGATTAGTTAAAGGTCTTAAAAGAAGAAGTGATTTCAGCATTCAGAGAGAAGGTTTTCATCTCTACTTCATACAACCAGTGTCTCCTGGGGAACTCCTCAAGGACCTCCTTCAGGGTCCATGGCTTATAGTCTGCCCTATGGAATTTGGACTTGTGCATTTCCACAGTTGTGTGAGACAATTTTATAAAATCTAATACTATTTACAGATATCTCTTGTCAGTTCTGATTCCCTACAGAACCCTTACTATTACAGCTTGATACTGGAAGTGGTTCTTGAGAAACAGAATTTTAAAGATGTGATTTCTGAGTTGGTTCTGGGACTTTTGCAGTTGTCTCTCTACTGTGATTAGAAGACAATGAATAGGAAATGGATGTGGCTCAACCAATTGGGCTCTTGTCTACCATATAGGAGGTCCAGTGTTCGCTGCCCAGGACCTCCAGGTGAGGGCGAACTGGCCCACACAGAGTGCTGGCCCTCTCAGGAATGCCACCTCACACAGGAGTGCTGGCTGACGCGGAGAGCTAGCGCAGCAAGATGACACAACAAGAGACACAGAAGACAGAAAATAAAAAGATGTAGCAGAACAGCAAGTTGAGGTGCCACAAGAGAGTAATCACCTCTCCCCCACTCCGGAAGTTCCCAGAATCAGTTCCTGGAGCTGGCTAATGAAAATACAAGCAGAAATAGAAGAACACACAGTGAATGGATGCAGAGAGCAGACAACGAGGGGAATTGGGGGGGGGGTAATAAATAAAATAAATCTTAAACAAAAAAAGAATACAACAAGCAAAAACAAATGAGCACTAATGACTGTTTCCAGTAATCAAGGACTAATAGTCCATGGTATGAGTTAGTAATAATACGCAAAGAATCACCACTGAATAATACTACTTCCATGCTTATAAAAGGCAAGTCCCTGGGTAAGAGTGTTTTTAACACCTTCACATTTTTGTGGAATTAAAGGTACAATGAAGTTGGTTGCCTGAAACATGGACAAAGGTAGCTGACACTGCCTTAGGTCCAGATGCCAGAATTGCCCTGGGATATTCTAGATGAGGAGATCCAAAAGCTTAGAGTAGGGGTTCTTAACCTTTTTTTGTTACATGGATCCCTTTGTAAGTCAGGTGAAAACCATGGACCCCTTACTAAGTCCATACTATACTGTGTATTATTTAATAAATATATCACACCAACACCTCCCCACAAAAATAATGCTTATTTTTTAAAATTTCAATTCAAACTCAGGGACCCCTTGTTAAGAACCCCTGGCTTGGAGAGATTGGAATGTTTTACCATTTAAGACCAGCCCACCCACTCAGGAATGTCCAGAAGGCACATCTTTTACCAGGACTATGAGGAATAAATTTGTGAGACTAATTCCATCTTCCCTGAAGAGCTCTGTGTTTGCTCTTCCCTGTAGGCCAGATATTACCATGGGAAGCTGTCAAGGAATTAGGATCCTTAAACACCATGGGGGTGATCAGATCCTGGGCCAGCAGAAACCAAGGGCAGCACTTAATCACCAAAGACAAGGTGGGCATGGCTACCACAATGAAAAGTAGACTTAAAGCAGCAATCAAAAAGACTGAAGACATGGCGGTGGCAGTGTGCCTGAGGCTGAAGGGATGCCGGCCCAGTCAGGCCTCAGCGCAGCCTACACACTCTGCTTGCTCATCCCTGCCCCCAGGTCGCACCTGGCCGTGACGGAGCACTCACCCGCCCGGTGCCCGGTGCCCCTCATCGAGGTGGAACTGTACTTCTTCATCTCCGTGTACCTATTGGCAGGCCCAAGTCGGAGAGCAGCCCAGGTGCTGGTGCAGGAGCTGGAGCAGTACCAGTTGTTGCCAAAGAGGTTGGATTGGGAGAACAACGAACACAACAGGAACTATGAGGAATTGACTTGTAAATGGAGCTCTGATCCATCTTCCTTCTTTTGCTCCGCCCATGTCTTTCCACCACTTGTTCCCTAGGAATAATATCATTCATCTTTGAAGGTGGAAAAAAAAAATCCGAGTTGTGTAGATCATGGGGTACCTAGAAGTAAAATAGATAGACTATCTAACTAAATTCCTATTTGATCTGTATAAGGAGCACAGTTCTAGGTCAAGTGAACAAAGCCCTAACTTGAATTACAGAAACAGAGTCATGGTGCCTTAAGCAATTCCCAGACTTGAAACAATTTATAGACCCAGAGCCCCTTGAATGAGGAAAAGGCCAGATGCCCATGGGGAAGGACTCTGTTACACTGCCAAAAATTTGTAACAATCTTTCTCCCAGCCTTCCCCAAAGAGACCTATGGCCTTTAACCAGGGTAACTGTGCACTGGGGGAAAGGAAATGATCAGGCATTTGGGGGGTTATTAAATACTGGCTCAGAAGTAACATTACTTCCAACAAAACCAAAACGTCACATTGGTATACCAGTCAGAGTAAGGACTTATGGAAGTTAGGTGATCGATGGGGTTTTAGCTTAGGTTCATCTCACAGTGTGTCCAGTGGGTCCTCAGACTCATTCTGTGGTTATTTCTCCAATTCCAGAATGTATAATTGGAATAGACATACTCAGCAACTGGCAGAATCCCCACATCGATGCCCTGATTTAGGTATTGAGGGCTTTAGAAAACGCCAAGTGGAAGATACTAGATCTGCTCCTACCTAGCAAAACCATAAATCAAAGGCAGTACTGCATCCTTGGAGGGATTGTAGATATCACTGCCACCATCAAGGGCTTGAAGGATACAGGGGTGGTGATTTCTACCACATCCCCATTCAACTCTCCTATTTGGCCTATGCAGAAAACAGATGGATCTTGGAGGATGACAGTGGTTATCATAAACTTAACCAGGTGGTGACTCCAATTGCAGCTGCTGTCCCAGATGTGGTATCATTGCTTGAGCAAATCAACACATCTCCTGGTATCTGGTATGTAGCTATTGATCTGGGATATGCTTTTTTTCTCAGTTTCCATTAGTAAGTACTACCAGAAACAGTTAGCTTTCAGCTGTCAAGGCCAGCAATATACCTTCACTGTCTTACCTCCGGGATATATCCTCTCTCCAGCCCTATGTCACAATATTGTCTTCAGGGAATTCTTGGCTAGCAGTTTTTCTCTTTCATTACCTTAAATATGTCATACCACTGCCTCCTTGCCTCCATGGTTTCTGAAGAGAAATTGGCACTTAGTCTTATTGTGGTTCCCTTGTATGTGATGAATTGCCTTTGTCTTGCTTCTTCCAGGAATCTCTTTATCTTTGGCATTTGACATTCTTATTAGCATGTGTATTGGAGTAGGTCTACTAGGATTTATTCTGTTTGGAGTATGTGGTACTTCTTAGACATCTATATTTATATCTTTTATAAAAGTTAAGAAATTTGGGGCCATTATTTCCTCAGATATTCTTTCTGCCCCTTTCCCTTCTCTTCTCCTTCAGGGATATCATAACATATATGTTTGTACACTTAGAACTGTCATTCAGGCCCCTGAGATCCTGCTCAAGTTTTTCCATTTTTTTTCCTCTATCCGTTCTTCTCTGTGTAAGATTTTGGTTGTCCTGTCTTTGTTGATTCTTTCTTCAGCCTGCTCAGACCTGCTGTTGTATATTTCTAGTGTATTTTTAATCTCTTCTATTGCACTTTTCATCCCCATAATTTCTATTTTTTTAATACTTTTAAATTCTTCTCATGCTCACCCAGTGTTGTCTTAATATTCTTTATCTCTTTAGCCATATTTTCCTTCATCTCCTTGAATTTATTTTGGATATTTGTTTGAACATCATTGGTTTGTTTTTTCAAAGTCTTTGTATCCTCTGAAGTTTTATTTCATCCTTTAACTGGGCTATATGTCCCTGTTTCTTAGTATGGCTTGTTAATTTTTGCTGATGTCTAGGCATCTGATTATCTCAATGAGTTAACTCAGATGATCAGTTTCTCCCTCTTGTCTAGGGTTTTATTGTTGATTGGCTTTGTGTTAAAACTCTTTGACACTTGGTTCAACTCATTCTAGACATTTAGAATTGGCTGTGTTTTATCAGATTTGTCCAGCTCTTCTTAATCTAATTCTTGCCCTGGATATGTGGTGCAATTTTTAAGATAGCACTATTTGGGAGCATATGTGACTCAAGCAGTTGAGCACCCACCTCCCACATGGGAGATCCCAGGTTCGATTCCTGGTGCCTCCTAAAGAAGAGAAAACAAAACAATGAACAGACAAGAAAAAATGAACAGACAATGAGAAAAGACAATGAGCAAAAACAACAAGCAAAACGATGAGCAGGGAGCAGATGTGGCTCGAGCAGTTGAGCACCCCCCCTCCTACATGGGAGGTCCTGGGTTCAGTTTCCGGTGCCTCCTAAAGAAAAAGTGAGCAGACAGCCAGCACACAACAAACAGACACAGAGAGCAAACAGCAAGCACAAACAACGAAGGGGATGGGAGAAATAAAATAAATCTTCAAAAAAAAAAAGAAGAAAGCTCACTCTGGCAGTAGTCAGGAGAACAGGTTGGAGTGGAACTCTATTGGAGGTAAGGAGGACAGTAGTATGCTTTTGGCATAATTTAAGCAAAAATGTCTGAGAATAGTGGGATTGGTGTAGTGGAGGGGAAATGAATTTAAGAGATACTGCGAAAGTGGAGTTATTGGCTCAAAGAAAGGGTGAATACAAGGATGGTTTCCAGGTATCTGGGTGATTGGGTAGGTAAGTAGTCTTCTTTACTATGAGAAAGAAATTAGGAAGAAATGAATCAAATAGACTTTTGCCTCATTACTTAAAGTGCCAGTTTGAGCAAGAATATAGGTGTTTTTATTCTCTAATGTTTGCATTCATGTATATTTGTGTGTGTGTGAATGTGAAAGGTATCAAGGAATGTTATGGAAGTCTGTTAGATTAAGAGACTCAATTAGAATAGGAATAAGTGATGTGCTTAAAGGCTGAGGATTCCTTTGTTCAATCCTTTAATTTCCACTTTAGACACTATAATTTTGAATTGAGAAATGGTAAATTCATTTTAAACATTGAGAGATTTTTACATTGCCATTGCTTTGTCAGAATTTTTTCTTTTTAAAAAGATGTAAGATTGGCTTGTCTATGTAAATTAACTAGTTTGCTAATAGTTCTGCAGCATTATGCATATTAAAATACAAAATGCTTTTCGTCAGAATGCAAACTTTTGATTTTCAAGACTTTCCTTGGTGTCATGTGGGGATTAATATCTAATCCCTTGCTATTTAACATTCGTGACACAGAGGACATTTCCTTTTTATGGTTTTGTCATGTCATTTTCTCCAGTTATCTTTTAGGCTGGTTGAGGTTAAATCCAAAGAATGTGCCATGTTCCTTAACAGAAAACTAGAGGTATTGGTTTCAGATTTTGACATTATACTCCGTAAAGGGACACTTATTTTAGTATGTTTATTTATGGGTTCTTGAATGGTCTGCTGTTTCTTAGGAGTTAGTTCTTCCATCCCTGTAGTTTTGTGATTTCTACTGCACCTTTAAAGGCATCAAAGGAGTGCCTCTTCCAGTAACAAAACAAATAATTGACTACAGTTTAACACTTTAGAGTTTGTGATGAAACTTAGATTTTTATCATTGAAAAATTCTATATTACTATAATAATTATAGATTTGAAAGTACATTTTGATGTCATACTGTTAGCAAAAGCTGCTAACTTTAGACTTTTTCTTCTTCAAGTATGTTTAAGGAAACTCTTCTTGCTCTTTCTAAAGCATCTTATAAAAAGGTAAGTGTAGTTTATGCTTTGCTTAGTGCCTAATGTCTCCAAAAAAGATCTCCAAATTCCAGTGTTTCCAGATGATTTTTTCCTACTAAGTATGAAAGTTTTTAGAATGTTTTTAGACATTGCTAGTAGTATATAATTTGGCCTACATGTACAAATTCCCATTTTTAGGAGTTGCAATAAGTTTGATCAGTGGGGAGAACTACTTTTTGATTTATTATAATTAAAACGCTTGGAAGTTCTTAGAATAACATTCCTTCAAATTCCATGAGAGTTTATTGTTGTTTTATCAGGACTAGTATTGTAGTTGTCTTTTCAAAAAGTAAAATGATTTGTTTGCTTGAGTTCAGTGTCACCCTAAGAGGTAGTATACTAATTGCTCATTTTCCCCTAAGCCAAGCCTTTAATTTGAAACATTAGGGTTTAGTACAGTATTCTGAAGTTTAAATATGTGAAAAGGTAGTAATTCCTTTTTCATATATCTTTTTCTCTGTCCATAGGTTGTAAAAATTAAAATGAACAAACTACGGCAGAGTTTTAGGAGAAAGAAAGATGTTTATGTTCCAGAGGCCAGTCGTCCACATCAGTGGCAGACAGATGAGGAAGGGGTTCGTACTGGAAAATGTAGCTTCCCAGTTAAGGTAAGAATTGATGTTTCTGTAAATCTTTATGTGGAAACAAATTGATAGTCTATTGTATGTAGAATCTCATTGATTAGATTGAGTCTCATGCTCTACTGACTGAGCTAGCCAGGTGCTGAAATCTCATTAAATAAGACACTTGAGAACCCTCCAAAAACTAATCACATCTTGTTCTGATAGAGATGAATGAGAAGAAAAAGTGATTGTTCTCTTTATGTTTAAATAATTTTTAGTATCAGTACAACTAAGATCACTTATGAAAGAAAATCCTGAAAAACCCAAAGATCCTAAATTATCTAGATTTAGTAATTTTCAGTGGGATAAGCTTTCTCAAACACAGGTCCAGTGTGGTTGTAGAAAAATCTTTAATTGTAAGAGTTAAGTAAAACGGGATTTTCTCCATAATCTTGAATCTTTTAGTGGCATAGAGGTCACTTAAACTAATGCCTTCATTGGTCAGATCAGGAAATAGAAGCACATAGAGGTTAAGAACATAGTACATAGAGTTTAAGACCTAGACAAGGGAGTGCTGTCCGGTGCTTTTTCTTACTACTATTAGAGGCTCTGAAGAAGAAGGGTCATATTTATTGACATGGAAGAAATGTATCTATTATATTGTTTAGTGAAAAAAAAGCAATATATTATTAAAGTACTGTGTCAGATCATTAGATGAGGAAGAAGTAAAAGAATCTAGATCAAAATGTTAATATCTTGAAGAAAAAAAATTTCATTCAATATAAAATGTTAAATTTTTTCCTCTATTTTCTATACATTATTATATAAGTATAAATATTCTTATTGTGATTTTTCTCCTTTCTCTTTTAAAAATTTTAAATGTTTTATTTTGGAATACTTTCAAACTCTGAGGCCAGTTACAAAAATAATGCAAACCCCATATAGAGAACTCCAGCATACCATCCCCCACCAATACCCAGATCTGCCAGTCTTAACATTTGCTGCCTTTGCTGTATCATTTTCTATCCTTCTTTCCTTCCCTCCTTCCTTCCTTCATCTCTCTAGTTATTTTATGAGCATTTGAGAAGAGGTTGCACTCATCTTCTTCTTTGAACATGTATTACTTCCATGTACAATTCTTAAGAGAAAGGATATTCACTTATATAAGCACCTTAAGTACAATTGTCAAGTTCAGGAAATTTAATGTTGGTATAAATAGTAAATTCTATATTCCATTTTTTTTTCTGTCCCATTAATGCCCTTTTGAACCTTTTTTCCATTCTTAAATCCTGTATCATGTATTGTATTTAATTGAAATTGTCTCTTTATTTTCTCTTTTTTTTAAAAATTACGGAAAATACACACAACATAAGTCTTTACTACTCAACCTCCCAAGCATACCATTCAGTGGATTCATCACATTCACAATGTTGCAGTATTTTCACCACCACCCATTACTATAACTTTCTCTTCACTCCAGTTGGATTCCCATACTCATTAACTTCCCATTACCCCTGCCCCTGGCAACCTGTACAGTACTTACTGTCTCTATGAGCTTACATATTCTCTTATATTTTCTTTGTAGTTAGCATGGGGCTTAGATTCAACATCCTCAATCTGTAGAAATCTTACTTGTTTTGATACCAGCTTAACTTCAATAGCATACACAAATCATGTTCCTGAACCCTTCCGTCTCACCACCTCTATGTAGTTTTTTTTTTAACACAGGTTTACTTTTTTTTTTTAAAGATTTATTTTTTATTTATTTCTCTCCCCTTGCCCCACCCCACCCCGCTCCCGTTGTCTGCTTTCTGTGTCCATTCGCTGTGTGTTCTTCTATGTCCACTTGTATTCTTGGCAGCGGCACTGGGAATCTGTGTCTCTTTTCGTTGAGTCATCTTGCTGCGTCAGCTCTCCATGTGTGCAGCCCCACTCCTGGGCAGGCTGCACTTTTTTTGCATGGGTGGCTCTCCTTATGGAGCGCACTCCTTGTGCATGGGGCACCCCTACACAGGGGACACCCCTGTGTGGCATGGAACTCCTTGCGCACATCAGCACGGCGCATGGGCCAGCTCACCACCCAGGTCAGGAGGCCCAGGGTTTGAACTCTGGACCTCCCATGTGGTAGGCAGACACTCTATCCATTGAGCCAACTCCATTTCCCTATGTAGTTCTTATTATAAATTACATATTTTTACATCTAAAATCATTTATTTAAATTACTTTTAATGCATTTGTCTTTTATATCTTGTAGGACGTAAAAAGTGTAGTTAAAAATTAAAAAGTACATTAGTACTGGTATTATATTTACCCATGCATTATCTTTACTGGAGATCTTTATTTTTTTCATGTGGCTTCAGTCAATTGTCTACTCTCCTTTGCTTTCAACCTGCAGAACTCCCATTAGCATTTCTTGTAGATCCAGTCTAGTGGTGATGAAGTTCCTCAGCTTTATCTGGGAATGTCTTAATTCCTCCCTCCTTTTTGAAAGACAGTTTTGCTCAATACAGAATTCTTGCTTCGTAATTTTTTGCTTTCAGGTCTTTAACTATGTCTTCATACTGCCTTCTTGCCTTCACAGTTTCCAACGAGAAGTAGACATTTAATCTTACTGAGGCTCCCTGGTATTTGAAGTGTTGCTTCTCTCTGGCAGCTTTCAGAATGCTTTCATCTTTAACATTTGACATTTTGATTGTAATGTGGCATGGTTTGAGTCTTTTTGGGTTTATACTGTTTTGGCGTTTGTTAGGTATCTTGGATGTGTATATTCATGTCTTTCATTAAATTTGGATGTTTTCACCCATTATTTCCTTGACTGTTCTTTTTCTCTTCTTTCTAGGACTCCCAAAATGTGTGTATTGGTAAACTTGATGGTATCCCACAAGTTTCTTAGGCTCTGTTCATTTTTCTTCATTTTTTATTTTTTCTCTCTCTTCAGACTAGGTGATTTAAATCATCATATCTTCAAGTTCACTAATTTCTTTCTTCTTCCAGCTCCAATCTGCTGTTTCTACTCCTTGTATTAGTCAGGGTTCTCTAGGGAAACAGAATCAACAAGAGATATCTGTCAATAGTGTGTGATTTTTTTTTTTTTTTTAAAGATTTATTTATTTATTTATTTTCCCCCCCTCCCCTGGTTGTCTGTTCTTGGTGTCTATTTGCTGCATCTTGTTTCTTTGTCCGCTTCTGTTGTCGTTAGCGGCACGGGAAGTGTGGGCGGCGCCATTCCTGGGCAGGCTGCTCTTTCTTTTCACGCTGGGCAGCTTTCCTCATGGGCGCACTCCTTGCGCGTGGGCCCCACGCGGGGGGCACCCTTGCGTAGCACGGCACTCCTTGCGCGCATCAGCCCTGCGCATGGCCAGCTCCACACGGGTCAAGGAGGCCCGGGGTTTGAACCGCGGGCCTCCCATGTGGTAGACGGACGCCCTAACCACTGGGCCAAAGTCCGTTTCCCTAGTGTGTGATTTTGTAAGAGTCTCTCACGTGACCATGGTGGTGCAGAAGTCTAGGTTCTACAGGCAGGCTCCAGTGAAAATCCAGTGAAGGTTCTTGATGAGTTCTGGGAGACGTTGACTGTCCAAAGACGAACTGGGAAATTCTCACTCATTGCTGGAATCACTTCCCCTTTTAAGGCATTCAGCTGATTGGATAAAGCTTCACTCATTGCTGATGGCAATCTCCCTGACTGATGTAATTGTAATCAGCTATCTATGATTTACCACTGCAGTAAAGTCAATGTTGAGTAAAGTCCATAAATGCCTTTGTATTACAGTTAGCCCAGAGCTTGCTTGACCAAACAACTGGGCACAATTACCTGGCCGAGTTGACAGAATAGCCTAACCATCATGCCCCTCTAGGAAATTTTACATTTCTGTTACTGTGGTCTTTAGATCTGTTTGGGTCCTTTTTATAATTTCCACCTCTTAATTGGTGTTCTCTTTGGGTTCATCTATTGTTTTCCTGATTTCCTTTAGTTCTTTGAGCATGTTTTCCTTTAGCTCTTTGACCATATTTAGTATTTTTTAAAAAGTTTTTGTCTGATGTGCCCCATTTCTGGTCTTCCTCATTGATAATATCTAATGCTTTAATCTTCTCCTTTGACTGGGCCTTCATTTCCTACTTCTTTATGTTTTGTAACCTTGTGTTGCACTTGGACATTTTGATATTTTAATGTGCTGTCACTGGAATTTTAGTCTGGAATGTCTCTTCCTTAAGCTTATATCCAACGAAATGTGATGGCAGAGCTTTCCTTGAATGTCTAAGCTAACAACAACAGTAACAAACTCCTTTCTCAGTCCTTGCTGATTGACCTCTGCAGGTGCTCCCCTTCAGAGCTTATCTATACAATGAGCAGTGAGTTTACAGAATAGCTCCAGGCCAAAGTGTAGGGGCCTTTCTGTTCACCTTCTGTAGCAGTTGGATATAGTTATGAATTTAAAAAAAGATTTTGAATTATGTTTGTAAATTGGTCTGTACCTGGGCATGATTAAATTATGATTAGGGCTTTGATTGGGCCATGCCATAGGGTGTTGAGTCCTTGTCCCTTGATGGGTGAGGACCCTTAGATAAAAGGCATGGCAGAGGACAAAACTGAAGCTTATTGATGTTGAGGATTTTGATGTTGGAGTTTTGATTTGGAGTTTGATGCTGGAGTCTTGAGCTGGAGCCCTGGGAAGTAGGCACAGAGAGGAAAAAGAAGCAAGCCCCAGGAAGAGAGGACCTAAGCCAGGAGAAGAACACAGAGGAATAGAGATGCCTCTTTAGACACAGCAGAAACCCCCAGGAGAGAGATAGAGCCGTTCGCCTCATAGTCTACAGCTGACAGGAAGTTGCACACATCATGCTCTGCTAACACTTAACACTTCCAGGTACATTTCCTGGAATAGGATACTCACTTTGTAACCACCCGAAATACAACTATCAAGTTCAAGAAATTTAACACTGATACAAAGCATACATTACCTATTCCTGTTTTCTCAGTTATTCCTATCCCTATTATGTCCTTATATTTTTAGTTGGAAGATGTTTATTTTTATTTTATTAACATATACAACCTAAAATTTCACCCTTTAATCACATTCAGATATATAATTCAATGATGTTAATTACATTCACAATGTTGTGCTACCATCACTATTATCCATTACCAAAATTTTCCATCATCCTAAAAGAAATTCTGACCAATTAAGCTTTACCTCTCTATATTAGCCTCTGCTGTGTCTAATGGAGCCTTCTCTCCTTCCTCACATATCTGCTTCTCTTTGTGTATACTTCCCAGACTCCAGGATCAAAACTCTAACTTAACTCTTCTGTCTTTTCGTTTTCTCTGTGAGTCCCTGCCCACCAAGGGGAGCAGGGACTCAACATCCTACTGACATGGCCCAATCAAAGCCTTAATCATTCTTTAATCAAGTGAAAGTGAAATGTCTGAATCCAGTCCAATCTAATATGCCCAGAGGTACAGACCAGTTCACAAACATAATCCATTATCTATTTTTGGAATTCATAAACAATATCAAACTACTATACTCTCCATTCCCTAACCCCTCCCCATCCCCTAATAACTTTTTTCCTAGTTTCTGTAACTTTTTTTCTAGTTTCTGACTTCATAAATTTGCATGTTCTAATTATTTCATATAAGGGAGATCATACAATATTTGTGTCTGACTTACTTCACTAAACATGATGTCTTCAAGGTTCATCCACGTTAGGTATATATATATTTTTAAAACACATGCTTTTGAGGGCTGACTTCTACAGTATTAAAATAATAGTAAAGTTAGTTGAAGCACTTCTAATCTGCTGTGAAATATATAACTTTTAAGTATTTTGTGTGAAATAAATAAGGTTCAGTATCTTTCATTGTAATTTTCATTAATCATAAGATAAAGCTAGATGGTATGTGCTTTAGAGACATAATCCTATGCATGTAGGGCAGCTTATCTACTATATGTTTTCTAGGTCCTTTCCAAATGACCTTTTAAATCCTTTTTAAAGGCATTTTTCCTCTGCTTTATCTTGTGCCCCTTTCCTGTCTTCCGTGCTGACATCCCCATGCACACACTGATATACAAATGGCATAGGGTAGATAGGAGAATCAGAACCTGAATTTTTTTCCCATAGCCTAGAAATAAATGCATTTCCTCAAGTCAAATATAGCTAGACAAATGTCTTATATTGCCTTGCCTTAGAGACCACTGAATTCTGAATTAGGTGAGCTTGGTATTTAAGATTTCATTTTGGGAAGGTAGGACATTGTTGGGGATCCTCACTGAGATATGGAACACTAGAGGAAGAATAGACTTGGGGATAGAGAAGATGAGTTCCTTTTGGAGTATCCATGCAGATGCAGATCTCCAGTGAGCAGCTGGAAGTGTGAGTCCAGAGCTCAGAAGACACTTGAGTCTTAGCTAGAGATACAAGTTTGGGAGAATAGGGCCTAGGACAAACCCTTGAGGAATACCAACACAGAAGGGACTGTCAGTGGAATAGTTATGGGTAGAAGGGAAACCTGTAGAATGTGTTCTTAGAAGCCAAGGTAAAAGTGTTTCAAAGGAGGAAAAAGTGGAGAAATGCTATAAGGAGATCAAGTAAGAGCTGACACTTCTTCACATTAACACCTTGAAAGTCTTGGTGGCTTTGATGACAGCACTTAAAGTTATATAGATGGAATCCATATTGCAGATTTCAGTAAATTGAGAAGTGAATGGATATCAAATAAGGAATAGATAAGTCTACAGATTACTTGTTCAAGAAGTTTGTCTGAAAAGGCAGATCAGTGGCAGTGACCATGGGGAGGGTTGGGAGATAGGGATTACAAAAAGAAAAGAAGCAACTATTTTGTGATGGTTTTATTTACTGTATCGGTTGTGATGATCATTTCACAGGCATATATATATGTCCGAAACTCAACCAATTGTATACTTAGATATATATCGTTTATTGTATGTCAGTTATACCTTTTAAACCTGTAAAAAAAATTTTTTTAAGATTGTTTTAGAAGAGGAAGGCAGAGAAGCAAAGGCAGTGTGAAGTTGGAGAACTTGTGTATTTGTGCATAGTTTGTTTGGTTTTAATAGTTTATATACCATTGTATTAGTCAGCAAAAGGGGTGCTGATGCAAAGTACCAGAAATATGTGGGTATTTATAAAAGGTGTTTATTTGGGGTGGAAGCTTACAGTCACAAGGCCATAAAGCGTAAGTTACTTCCCTCACCAAAGTCTTTTGCCATGTGTTGGAGCAAGATGGCTCTTCGTCTTTGCAACAGTTCAGCCTTACTCTTCTTCCTAAGGCTCTGTGGTCCCAGCTCCTTCCTTTTTCAACTGTAGGTTAGCATAAGGCTTGTCTTTCTCCCTGGGGCTTGTTTCTTTGCAGGCCCAGCTGCTCTGCTGTCTTTACGAGGTCAGCTGTAGACTGTCAGGCTCATTCTCTTCCCAGGACCTCTGCTGTGTCTACTTATCTCTTTCCTCATGTATCTTCTTCTCTGTGTATTTACTTCCTGGGGCTCCAGCATCAAAACTCCATCTCTCTCCTCTGCCATGCCTTTTCTCTGTGTGTCCCTGCCCATCAAGTGGGCAGGAACTCAGTGTCCTATTGATGTGGCCTAATCAAAACCCTAATCAAAATTTAATCAAGTGAATCCTCTGATATTGATACAATCTAATCTGCGCAGAGGAACAGTCCAGTTAATAAACATAATCCAATATCTATTTTTAGAATTCATAAACAATATCAAACTGCTACAACCAAAAAGTTCAAACTTGTTTAAAGTGTACAATTTGTGGTCGTTTGTTTTTATGTTGTAATTTGTAAGATGGGAGAGACTTCAGCACAATTAAATGCCTTTATAAATTAGCATGTAGAAAGTGGATTAGGGAAGCAGACTTGGCTCAGTGGTTAGGGTGTCCATCTACCACACGGGAGGTCCTTGGTTCAAACCCCAGGCCTCCTTGACCCGTGTGGAGCTGGCCCATGCGCAGTGCTGATGCGCGCAAGGAGTGCCGTGCCACGCAGGGGTGTCCCCCGCGTAGGGGAGCCCCACGTGCAAGGAGTGCACCCCATAAGAAGAGCCGCCCAGCGTGAAAGAAAGTGCAGCCTGCCCAGGAATGGTGCCGCCCACACTGAGAACTGACACAACAAGATGATACAACAAAATGAAACACAGATTCCCATGCTGCTGACAGCAACAGAAGCGGAGAAAGAAGATGCAGCAAATGGACACAGAGAACAGACAACCGGGGTGGGATGGGAGGGGAGAGAAATAAATAAATAAATAAATAAATCTTTAAAGGAAAAAAAAAAAGGGAGACACAGATTCCCATGCCGCTGACAACAACCAAAGCAGACAAAGAAGAACACATAGCAAAATGGACACAGAGAACAGACAACTGGGGGGAGGGGGGGAATAAGTTTTTAAAAAAGAAAAAAAAAAGATTTATTGGGAAAAAAAAAAGAAAGTGGATTAGTTTTAGCCTGGAGGAGGCATGCTGCTTTTATTTTAATAGGAACAGAGGTGAAAAATAAGGGTACAAGTCCATTTAACTTTGTAGTATTAATGCCTTGAAGTTGATGGACTTGTAAATCTGAAGGTTTATATTTTCACAAAGAAATGGGAAGGAAAGACATTTGTAGAGAGTGAGGGTAGAAGATGTGTTTATAAATTGGTGTAATTATTTTAACTCATTGTTAAAGAGATTGAAGGAGATGCAAGACACGTATTCAGTTGTTGCTAGGAATTGTGCCAGTGTGTGGAAATAGGATAGACCAGATGGAGAATTGAGCACATGGATGCTAGAATGGCACATGTTTACCTCTGAGGCCAAAATTTTACTCTATTAAGTGATCTGCCAGATGGTTTGGGGAACCATCCCTTTCTTTCTAAGATAAGGACTGCTATTATGCCAAAAATTATAACAGGTAATCTTTTAGTAACAGATCTTTTTTGGCATTTAACCATATAGCTATGAAAAAATAAAAAAGTAAAGCTCTTATTATTTCAGTATTTCTAAGAGGCCAGTTCTCAACCCAAGGGCTTATCATTTCATGATCTGTGATTTCAGAAGATTTTGGCAAAGTGATATGCCAATTAGAAGTTGCTAAATATAATCTATCAGGAAAAAGGAATACAAATACACAAAATAAAGCAAATAGAGGGAGCGAATGTGGCTTAAGCAATTGAGTGCCTGCCTCCCAAATGGGAGGTCCCACGTTCAGTTCCTGGTGCCTCCTAAAGAACACAAGCAGACAGACAAGGGAGCTGACTTGGCGGGGAGAGAGAAAAAAATTAAGACATGTGAAAATAAATATACAAAAAGTAAAATGGGAAAATAATCATACATACTAAAGAAAGTAAAAGATTGACTATACAAATGAATTTGAAAATTGGTAATATTTGGGGAATATTATAAAGTTCCAAAACTGACTCCAGAAGAAATTGAAAATTTTATAAAGAGGACTAGCTACTGTAGAAGAACTTTCATAAGACGAAAAGAGTCCCCTCTCCTTTTTTCTAAACATAGGCACCAGGCTCAAATCATTTCACAAGGAAATTCTGTTAGGCCTTTAAAGAAAAGATAAAATCAGTGCTTTATCTGTTTTTCAAAGGCTTTTTTTTAAGTACCAGGGGCCGAGAATTGAACCCAGGACCTCATGTAAAAAGCCAGTGCTCAACCACTGAGCCACACTGGCTCCCCTCAGTTTGTTTTTTCATTGTTTTGCTTGTTTTTGTTGTTTATTTTTTCTAGTAGGCACGGGATCCGAAACTGGGACCCCCCGGGAAGCAGACACTCAACTGCTTGAGCCATATCTGCTCCCCCATCAAAGGCATTTAAATTCTTTTTATAAACTTATGAACTATTTTTACATACGTAGCTTTCTTACACTTGACAGAGAACACCCAAAAAAGGAAACTACAGACTAAATTAATTTGAGGATATCAACATATTCATATTCATATACATTAACATAAAATATTAAGTAAATCCAGGAATCCAATTAATGAATAATGTATCCCCTTCTCATCAGCATACAAAGATATTACTATGTTTTATATTCAGATGAGACAGTCCCTCACACACATACATACAATCACTTCCCACTACTTCATTGGCTAGGATCAAATCAAACGTCCCTGCCAAACTTGCAAGTAAAGCCAAGAAAGCAATTATCTGGTATTTTCAGCCTTTCTCATCATGGAAGTAGGCTTTTTCAGCAGGGTAGCTGGGTGAAGCCACTATATTGTATTCATTCTTCTTAAGTATCTGTCCTCTCCTTGTTTTTCCTACTGCCACTGCTTTAGCTTTAATTCAAGTCCTCATCCTTTTTTTCCTTAGACCATTGTAAGAACTCTTAACTATTCTTCTTGCTTCCAATCGTGTCTCCTCTAAACTGTTATCTCGGTGCTTGCAATAGTGATCTTCCTAAATTGCAAATATGGTCGTGTCACTTACATGCTTCATGTCCTTTGATAGCTCTCTGATAAAAATTTAGAGAGACATTTAGAGCTCTTTAAAGTTCTATGCTTTCAAGCCATACTATTATACCAGGATTTGAATTTGGGTTTTGCCAGTTATTATTATGTATGTGACCATAAGCAAATTACTTAATCTCTCTGTGTGGCAGTTTTCTCATCTGTAAAATGGGACTAGTTCCTACCTAACACAGGTGCTTTGGGGATTGTATTAGTCAGCCAAAAGGGTGCTTTTGCAAAATACCAGAAATAGGTTGGTTTTCATAAAGGGTATTTATTTGGGGTAGGAGCTTACAGATACCAGGCCATAAAGCATAATTTACTTCCCTCACCAAAGTCTACTTGGAGCAAGATGGCTGCCAACGTCTGAGAGGGTTCAGGTTTCCTGGGTTCCTACGTTCTTGGGGCTTGCTTTTCTCTGGCTTCAAGGTTCCTTCCTTCCTAGGGCTGGCTTCTCTTTCCTCTGCATGCTGACTTACCAGGGCTCCAGTTTAAGTCTTCACCATCAAACTCCAAAACCAAAACTCCAACATTAAAAGCCCTCAACTCTTTTCTTTGCCATGCCTTTTATCTGTGAGTCCCCACCCACCAAGGGATGGGGACTCAACGCCCTAATCATAACTCAGTCATGCCCAGGTACAGATCAGATTACAAGCGTAATCCAATATTTCTTTTTGGAATTCATCAATTATATCAAACTTTTACAGGGATTATATGAGTAAATACAGTATATGAAAAATACAGCATCGTCTCACACGTCTCACATATAGTGGCCATGCAATAAATGTTAGTTGCTGCTACTATTATTGTTGGTTAGATGCCAGCTGAATACTGGATTTATCATCTGTACATTTCTTAGGTTTTTTTCTTATTGAATTAAATACCTTTTCTTGAATGGAAACTGATAGATATTTGGTACATGAGTGACATCCATTTTTCACACCACCTCCCCCGGTGTAAAAAATTATATTATTTATCCCAAGAGATATGGGGCATTTCCTGTTGCTTTAATTTTATTGCCTGAGTGTGACAGTCTTCTGTATCCACAATGATGTTTTGTTTCAAATTTGCCTAACAGTGTAACTTTTTGAAAGATACTTTAGATGACAATAGTGATCCAAATTTGAGTTAATGTTCAGCCACATGTGGTGCCAATGCTGAAGTGACGGCTGAACTTTGTATTCACAGCCAAATTTGCTAGCAATCTGGCATCATAATCTCTGTCTAAAACATTTCAAATTTGGAAGAACTTGTGTTTTTGGATCAGAGAAATAAGATATTTGAGATATATTTTGAACATAAATTGTGAAATGTGAATGGTTTATTCATCCCAAGTTAAACATGATTTTCTGTATATTTTGTGAAGAAGTTTCAGCTCTATTCAGGTAACTCTAAAAATTTATTTTCTTTGTAGTATATTATACAAAAATTTCTGTTACATGATATTGTTAGGACGTAGTAATATCTGACTATTTGAAACCAGGATTTAAACTCCAACAGTCTAGATATAAAGATTGTGTTAAGTGCTGTTTTAGTTTCCTAAGCTCAAAGCAAATACCATTAAATGGTTTGGCTTGAACAATGGGAATTTATTTGCTTACAGATTTGAGGCTGGGAAAATGTTCACATCAGGGCATTATAAAGGTTATGTTTTCTTTATGAAGACCTGCTGCTGGTGGTCCTTGGCTCCTCTGTGGCAGCATCTGCTAGTCTCTCCCTGCTTTTGTGGGTTTTGTTGGTTACACTTTCTTACTTCCCTTGCTTTCTCTTTGTCTGAATTTCATTCTCTTATAAAGAACTCCAGTAATAATTTTAAGACTCTGTAGCAGTTTGATATTTTTGATGAATTCCAAAAAGAAATATTGAATTATGTTTGTAAACTGGTCTTTAGCTCTGGGTATATTAGAATGTATTAGATTCAAAGGTTTTACTTTTACTTGATGAAATAATGGTTAAGGCTTTGATGGGGCCACATCAGTAGGACTTACAGAGAAACTGCACTGCAGAGAAGGGAAGTTGGAGTCTTAAGCTGGCGCCCTGGGAAGTAAGCACATAGAGGAGCTTGGTAATGAGGAAAGAGAGAAGGCCCTGGGAAGAGAAACAAGCCATTTGCCTAATAGTCTACAGCTGGCCTTGTGGAGATAATAGAGCAGCTGAGCCCAGAGAGAAATGAACCCTGGGAAGAGAGGAACCCAGGAAGCCTGAATCCTTACAGATGTTGGCATGCCATCTTGCTCCAACACATGGCAATAAACTTTGATGAGGGAGGTAACTTGTGCTTTATGGCCTGGTAACTGTAAGTTTCTACCCCAAATTAATACTCTTTATAAAAACCAACAGATTTCTGGTATTTTGCATCAATACCCCTTTGGCTGACTAATACAGACCCATTCTGAATGAAGTGGGTCACCCTTAACTGACATAACTCCTCTATGTGCTTACATCACAAGGTCCTGCTTACAATGGATATATATCCACAGCAATGGTTTCGATTTAAGAACATGTTTTTTGAGGTACACACAGCTTCATAACACCATGAGCACCATTCTGTTGCAAATATAAAATTATCACTCATGATATGTGCATTTTAAAAATTAGTTTATTAAATGTGTTGAATATTATGTAAACTTTAAATATTTTATTTTCATCAAAATCATTCATTTATGTGGTCAAAAAACACCACCCTCCCTACTTCTAATTTCACTCCCTAGAGACAATTCTAATCATTTTTGTTTGTGCTTCTACTATTGGTAACACTAACTCTCTAGATAATATGCTTTTACTGTCTGTTCTTAGTTTACCCATTTTCTATCATTGATTCCCCACTATGAAAGAGAAAAGATCATTGTGGCAGTTTGAGATTATTTATAAATTCTGGAAAGAGAGATTATGTTTGTAAACTGCTCTGTTCCTCTGGTCATGATACCCTTTGAATGATTTAAATTCAAAGACTTAACATTTACTTAATTAAATAAAGACTAGGGTTTTGATTTGGCCACGTCAGTAGGGTGTGCAGGGTTGATTCCCCACACCCTTAGTGGGCTATATAAACAGATAATCAAGAAGGCAGAAGAAGAAATACACAGAGGAATTGAGAGAGCACCACTAACAGAGAAGAGAAATGAACTTTGGCCCTGCAGCCTTGGGAAGAAAGATGAGCCATTTGCCTGATAGTTTACAGTTGACCTTGTGAAAAGAAGAGAGCAACTGAGCCAGGAAAGAAATGAGCCCTCTAGCCTACAGCTGAGATTGGAAGAAGGTGGGACCACAGAGCCTTAAAAGGGAGAGGAAGGCTGAATGAACCCTTGTAGACATTGCCCGCCATCTTGCTTCAACACGTGGAAACAGACATTTGGTGAGGAAGTACCTCTTATGGTATCTTGAGTTGGACTCTCTAGGGCCTGGTAACTGTAAGCTTTTACCCCAAATAAATACATTTTATAAAAGCCAACAGATTTCTAGTACTTTGCAGCAGCACTGCTTTTGTCTGACTAATACAGAATTTGGTACCAGAAGTGCGGTCAAGCTTTTGCAATTACCAAAATGCGGAAACAGTTTTATAAATGGGTAAGGGGTATTTTTTGAAGGAATTGTGAGATGCTTGATAGAAAAGGCCTAGATCGCTTTGAAGAGACTTGGTAGGAATATGGACACTAAAGAGACTTTTGATGAGGGCTTAGAAGTAAATCATGAAACTATTATCGGAAACTGGAGGAAAGGTGATATGTGTTTTAAAGTTTCATAGAACTGAGCATGATTAACTTCTGATGTTTTATGGAAGGCAGAATTTGAAAAGTATGAGCTTGGACATTTATTTAAGCAAGGAGATTTCCAAACTAAATGTGGAAAATACAGTTTGGCTTCTCCTTGCAGCTTATGGCAAAATATTAGAGGGAAGAGATAAGCTGATAACTGAATTGTTGGGCACAAAGAAAACAGAAATTGATTCTGGAAATTCCAAGCCTCTGGAAATCAAGCCCCCAGATGATAGTGCCCCATTTGAAGAATTAACTAAACTTGGAACTTATAAGTCAGGATTGAAAATTCGTTTATCCAGGAAAAACTTGTGGAAAAGCATAACTGTCTAATGGCTTGGACCCCTGCTTCCTGCATGCTAAACCACAAGCTTTTTGAGAAAGCTGTGTGAACAAAACTACTGTCAGTCTGGACTGAAAGGGACATGGAGGGGAGAAATGGAAGGGAAAATGGCTTTTAAATAGGAAATCCACAGAAACTGGTTTACCTCATATATTCTGCCCTTCTACATTCCCTTTGCTCTTTTCCACCTAGACTTTTGGAAGTATATTATTTTTAGTTCTTTCTTTTGGTTACCCATATTAATAAATATCTTGTTCCATTTATTTTAGATGGCATAGTCTTGATTCCTCAGCATGTGAAATAGGAATACTAACAGACCTTCCATTTTCAAACTTAAATCTGCTACACTTTCTTTTTTTTTCTTAAATTTTAGACATTATGAGGGTTAATAACAGTTGCATGCTGTTTGGTAGTTGTGATGATTATAGAAACGTTTATCAGTTTCCATGCAGCTTCTGACACAAACTGCAAATACTAGTTACTCAATTCAATTCAGTTCTGACTCTGACTACCTGGCTCCTGCAGGTTAAGAGCAGCCCTTTACAAGATTGCCCTGCAGGCACCATTTACAACTTGGGGACCTAGACCATCTGTACTTATAACCAACTAGTTATAAATTGAGGGGTTCCCACCATACCCCTTAGGCGCAGTAATTCACTAGAGTGGCTAACAGAACTCACTGAAAACACTATACTTAAGATTAAAGTTTTATTATACTAAAAGGATACAAATAAGAAGAAGCCAAAAAAAAAGAGACACATAGAACAAAGTCTGGGAGGGTTCCAACTCAAGCTTCTGTGTCCTATCCACATGAAGTCAGAACATATCATCCTGCCACTACAGTGATATATCAGCCATGGAAGCTCTACAGAGCTTCGAGTGTTCCTAGTTTATATGGGGTCTCATTACATAGGCATAATTGATAGAACCAGTATTCATGAAGTTGAACTCAATCTCTATCAATCCTCCCCTTCCAGAGATTGCTGATATTACCTGTCTCAAAGTCCCAACCTCTAATTATGATTGGTCTTTCTGGTGTGGCCAGCCCTCATCCTAAGGTTGCAGGTTTGGCTGGCCCCACACTGTAACTAGCAGGTGTGCTCCTTGACCCACCATGAAGGAAAAAAGGCACTTGTATTACAGGAAATTCCAAAATTTTACTGATTGTTTCCCCAAGAACAGGGGGCAAAGAGTAGCCATGATTTTCATTATATTATAGTATCCAGAACTTATTCCCACTCTACATAAAAGTTTTCGTTATTATGACTATTAATACTCTTTAATTTAGAGCTAAGTGATGTGCTACATTTTCCACTCTGAGAGTCCAATAATTCATTGACATATTTGATAGATATTTACTCAGTGCCTGCTGGGCAGGAGCTGCTGTTCTAGGCACTGAGCATATGATAAACAAAACAGAAAAAGTCTCTGTACAGTGCTTACATTCTAGTGGGTGTTGTTTAAAATTTCAGTATATTAAAAGGGAGTTAGGGCTTCCATTTGACCAAAATAGTGTAAGATGCTCTAGGGTACCATCCCCCAAAGAATCTTTGAAAAGCTAGCAAAAACTGGCAGAGCTATCTTCCTCAAAACTCTGGCAAAGGGTTGCAGTGACTGGACCAGTGCTGAATCAAGAAAAAGCACCCTGAAAAATGGTGGGCAAAGCTCATTATGCCCTTGTAACCCCTTCCTCATACTTCCCCATCACAGTGTGGAGCCCTCCTGTGCTTCCATTGAAGTTCCCTGGCCGTGTTCCAGAGGGAGCAGAGTAACACTTGTGTGTTACTGTATGCTGGATCCATTTCTCCAGGGGAGGCCTAGACTGAACCAGGAAACTTTTCACCTGCTTTACCCTCTCAGAATTTGTCTTGAAGGCAGAGGAAAAATTTTCAGACAGCTAAAGCAGCTGAAGTTAAATCAAAGGTTCAAAGGACTATCTGCATTAAATCATACCACAGAGTACCCAAGAGGGGATGAAAGCCTATTTCAAAAGGAATAGAGAGAGTATTCCAGCTCCTGCAAACTGTGAACAAGGGAATTCCTAAAGCCACCAGCAAACACAGTCCCAGGAAAAGAAGCAGTATTCAGGGCTCCAAGTGTTTACTGTTTCTATATACTAGTAATGAGCAATCTGAGGAGGGAATCAAGAAAAAAAAATTCCATTTACAGTCGCAACTTAATGAATCAAATATCTAGGAATAAATTCAACCAAAGGTTTAAAGGACTTATACATGGAAAACAAGAAAACTGTTTAAAAGAAATCAAAGATCTTAAAAAATGGAAGGACATTCATGCACATAGATTGGAAGATTAAATATTGTTAAGATGTCAGTTCTACCCAAAATGATTTACAGATTAAATTCTCATCACAATTTCAACAGCCGGGAAGCGGCTCTGGCTCAATCAGATAAGCTCCCATTTACCATATGGGAGACCCTCTGTTCGCATCCTGGGGCCTCCTTGTGAAGGCAGCCTTGCCTGTAAGCTGTGGAGTACCTCCAGGCCCATAAATGCCTCAGAGAGCTGACTCAGCAAAGGTGATGTAACAAAAGAAGGGAGAGAAGCAAGAACACAGAAGAGCCGGCAGTGTATGAAGACAGAGAGCAGACAGCAAGCAAGCCACAAGGAGGGAGGGGAAAATAAATAAGTACAGATACAGAAGAACATACAGCAAAATGGATACAGAGAGCAGACAGCATGTGAAAAAAAGTCACGGGGTGGAATTTTAAAAAATTTCAACAGCCTATTTTGAAAAAATGAGAAAACCAATCATTTATTTGGAAGGATAATAGGTCCCAAGTAGCCAAAAACATCTTGAAAAAGAACGAAGTTGGAAGACTCACACTTCCTAACTGTAAAGCGTATTACAAAGCTAGAGTGGTCAAAACAGCATGGTATTGGTACAAGGATAGATAAATTGACCAATGGAATCTAAATGAGAATTAGAAATAGACCCTCACATCTATGGCAATGATTTTTGACAAGGCTACCAAGTCTACTTAATTGGGAAAGAATAGTCTCTAGTCTCTTATGGTGCTAGAAGAATTGGATATCCATATGTAAAAGAGAAAAAAAAAGAACTCCTATCTCACACCATATACAAAATTAACTCAAAATGAGTCCAAGACCTAAATATAAGCACCAGGACTAAAAAACTCTTAGAAGAAAATGTAGGGAAGCATCTTTAGGATCTTATGTCAGGCAATGGTTTCTTGGACTTTATACCTAAATAAAGCACAAGCAACAAAAGGAAAAAAATAGATAAATGGGACCACATCAAAATTTAAAATTTTTGTGCTTCAAAGACTTTGTTACAAAAGTAAAAAGACAATAGGAGGGAAGCAGACTTGGCCCAGTGGTTAGGGCATCCATCTACCACATGGGAGGTCCATAGTTCAAACCCAAGGCCTCCTTGACCCGTGTGGAACTGGCCCACATGCTGTGCTGATGCGCGCAAGGAGTGCCCTGCCACACAGGGGTGTCCCCATGTAGGGAAGCCCCACACGCAAGGAGTGCACCCCGTAAGGAGAGCCGCCCAGCATGAAAGAAAGTGTAGCCTGCCCAGGAATGGCGCCACACACACAGAGAGCTGACACAACAAAATGACGCAACAGAAGGAAACACAGATTCCCATGCTGCTGACAACAACAGAAGCGGACAAAGAACACGCAGCAAATAGACACAGAGAACAGACAGCTGGGGTGGGGGTGGGGGAAGGGGAGAGAAATAAAAATCTTTAAAAAAAAAAAAAGGGAAAAAAAAAGACAATAGGAGAAAGTATTTGGAAACCACGTATCTGATAAGGGTTTAATATCCAGAATATATAAAGAAGTACTTAAACTCAAAAGACAAAGAACTCAATTATAAAATGGGCAAAAGACTTGAATAGACATTTCTCCAAAGCAGAAATACAAATGGTTAAAAAGCACATGAAAAGAGGCTCAACATCACTAGCTATTAGGGAAATGCAAATCAAAACCTCAATGAGGCACCATTTCACAACCACTAACATGGACAGAAAATCACAGGATTTGGAGAGGATTTGGAGAAATTGGAACACTCATTCATTGCTGGTAGGAATGTAAAATGCTGCAGCCCCTATGGAAGACAGTTTGGCAGTTCCTCAGAAAGTTGAGAGTTTAATTACCATATGACCCAACAACCCCACTTCTAGGTGAATACCCAAAAGAACTGAAAGCAGGAAATCAGATATTTGCACACCAGTGTTCATAGAGGCATTATTCACAATTGTCAAAAGATGGAAGCAACCTAAGTGTCTCATCAACCAATGAATGGGTAAATAATATGGTGATATAAATATAGACAGTATAATATTATTCAGTATTAAAATAGAATGTACAACAAGGGAGATAGATTGCAAGGTGAAGAATTTTCTTGTTTGTTTTTTTATTATTATTATTGTTATTGAAATAATGAATATGCTCTAATAATGATTGAAGTGAAGCATGCACAACTCAGTGATTATACCAAATACCATTGATTGTACACTTTGGATTAATTGTATGCTTGATTAATAGGTATCAGAAAAAAAAATAGGTATCAGTAAAATTGTTTTGTTTAAAAAAATGGAATGAAGCTCTGATTCATGTGACAACGTGGATTAACCTTGAAGACATGTTGAGTGAAATACGCCAGACACAAAAAGACAGATATTGTATGATCTCACTGATATGAAACACTTGGAGCTAAGTCATAGAGTCAGAATATAGAACATAGGTTACCAGGGACTGGGTAGGGGGTAGAGAATGGTGAGTTAATTCTTAAAATGTACAGAATTTATATTTGGATTGATTGTAAATTTTTGAAAATGGATATTGGTGATGATAGCACAACATTGTGAATGTAGTTAACAACACTGAGTTAAATATATGATCGTGGTTAAAAGGGGAAGTTCTAGGCCATATATATGTACTAGAATAAAAATTAAAATAAAAAGCAGGATTGTATAACACAGTGAACCCTATTATAAACAATGGACTATAGTTAATAGTACAATTAAAAAATGTTCTCTTATGGATTATAATGTACCACATTAATACAAGATGTTAATAATACAGTGATATATGGGAAAATAAATCATATACCCTAATGCAAACTACAGACCAGAATTAATAGTACAATTTCAATATTCTTTCATCACTTTTAAGAAAGGTGCAACAAAGTGTTAATAATAGGATGTGTGTGTGTGTATTTTCTCTGTATTTTCTACATAATTTTTCTGTTAACCTAAAACCTCTGTAATTAAAAAAAAGGAGCTTGTTTAGGGATACAACTTCTAATATTCCTTATACTATCCTAAATGAAATATATGCATTGTTATTACCAGCCTATGCCTTCATAAATAAAATATATCTATATAATCTAAATTGAATATAAAGAAGAAATAAAAAGAAAGGAATTACTCATAAAATTATATTTAAGGAAAATTATATTCATGGACATAATTACCCTAAAAGGCCTAAAGTAGTATATTTTCCATAGAATCACTGTGGATGAGATAGCTCCAAATATAGACTGTTATAATGTATTGGCTACTCAGATGCTACAAATGGATTGTAAATAGTCATATTATTTTGTGAATAGTGGCCAAGTCTTCTTAGAATTCTGATCAAACTATAATCTTTCCTCAAATGACACATTTGCATTTGTGCAAACAAAAAGTACTGCATGTGTGTGTGTTTATAAAATAGAGCTTGGGTTAGGATTGTGCTGGTTACTTTTATGTGTAGATATTTTCTGTAAAGGTATACATCGTGTATGTGTTTAATATCTACTATTTGTTTAAGTAAAGGACATTACTCTCAATAATATCAGTGGGCTGTGTCTAGTCAGTTGAGCAGAAACTAAAGTTTCCCAAAGAAGAAATTCTGCCTCAAGACTACAACATCCACTCCTGCCTGATTTTCCAGCCTGCCAGCCTACCCTCCCAATTTCAGACTTGTCAGTCCCCACAATTCCATGAGCCAATCTTTAAAATAAATTTCTTTTTTCTCTCCCACCGCCCCCCCCACCTGCCAAATATATCCTACTGGTTTCTTTCCTCTGGAGAACACTGACTGATAAAGATTTTGATACTGGGAAGTAGAATACTGCTGAAACATTTCTAAAATATGGAAGAGGCTATGGAATTGGATAATGGGTAGAGACTGGACAAATTTTGAGGCACTAGATTGCCTTAAGAGATGTTTGGTAGAAATAAAGATGTTAAAGGCAATTCTGATATTGGCTTAGATGCAAGCGAAAGGAGCATGGAAGAGAAAGCTTCTTTCATCTCAGAAAATACATCTATCTTCATAAATGGAATGTTGCTAGAAATATGAACATGACAGGTACTTCTGGTGAGGTGTTCATTGAGCTTATTCCTCCTGAATTTTAATCCTTCTCTCTTCAGCAATGTGAGAATGCCAAAAACTAGTCTTATTTAACAAATTCTGTTTCCTGTACTTGGGTTTTGGTAAGTAGTTTTAGAGGTTTGATCAGAGTTAGCTTGAATTTTTCTTTTAGAAATACCTCATTGGTAGTGTGGACTATTACCAGAAGGCACACAATTGTTAATTATATTTTTGTGGTGATAGTAACCATTGATGATCATTGCCTGAGTAATTAATTCATGGATGATTTCAAAATGGTGATGCTCTAATTCTATTATCCCCTCTTCATTTATCAGGTGTAATATTGCTATGAGGTAAAACTTTCCCATATCTACTTGGTTAGCAGCAGTGTAGTTTAATTAGTAAAGGCAGGGTATAAGGAAAGTTGAAGTGCTGTTAGCCATAAGAAGCATTACCAAAATGAATAACTCTTCCTATTTGATCAAAGAGTTTTTTTAATAAGAACATAAGTTAATATGTGTAAGAACCGTGAACTCTTAACCATTACTTAAATAAGAAAGTTGCACAGAATACTTTAACAATTGTGGTATTGTAAGTTAGTTGAATGAAGATAAATCTAGAAATCAGAAGACCAGAGTTCTATTCCTGGCTTTCTTAATACTAGTTATATGACTTTATGGTACTTTGTGTCATATTGGAAAAGTGAAGGTAAGTTTCTTTCACCTCTAAACTTACATAATTAAGATTTAAGGGAAGTGGATTTGGCTTAATGGAAGGAGCACCCGCCTACCACATGGGAGGTCCAGGGTTCAAACCAGGACCTCCTGACCCATGTGATGAGTTGGCCCACGTGCAGTGCTGATGCGCACAAGGAGTGCGCTGCCACACAGGGGTGTCCCCCGTGTAGAGGAGCCCCATGTGCAAGGAGTGCGCCCATAAGGAGAGCCGCCCAGTGCGAAAAAAGTGCAGCCTGCCCAAGAGTGGTACCACATACATGGAGAGCTGATGCAGCAAGATGATGCTACCAAAAGAGACACAGATTCCTGTTCCTGCTGACAAGAATACAAGCGAACACAGAAGAACACACAGTGAATGGACACAGAGCAGACAACTGGTGGGGGGGGGGGGGGTGGAGGGCAAGGGAAGAGAAAATAAATCTTAAAAAATAATAATAATAAGATTTAATACATCTGCTTAGGCCATATCATTTGTTCAAATGGAATTGTACTTCAAATGTGTAGCTAAAGAATAGACCATTTTGGTTTCATTTAACTCCTCCTCTTTGGTAACAACTGAAAACAAGTCAATGTCATGTTTTGCAATACTGTATTTTCTGTGTAGTATTGGACAAGTATACCATGATAATATGCCTTATAGCTCCTTATAAATTGATGGTATTCTGTCACTTTTTGTTAATATTAGGAGCTGCTCATTGTTCAGTCTCTCACGCCAGAGGTCTGCATTTCTTCTTATGGATAACATTACCAAAGAGGGAAACAAACCTATTTTTTCAAGAGAGGAAAAAATGACTTAATTCATCCAAGAATGAAATTCTACATACTAATTTTCTGAAGTACATTTTTATTAAATAAAAGCCCATTACTTAGGAAAGGCATACAGACAAAAGTAGTCCCATTGTCAAATATCTTAGTCATTAAAGCATAGATCAGCTGCAGTTCTTCAGTGAGATAGTGTCTCAGAGAAGAAAAAGGACCTCTAGTAATGTTTATTTCAATACGCATGGTTTTTTTTTTCATTGCCTAATAAGACACAAGGCTGCTTTCCATCTTCACGTTTCTTTTTTTTTTTCCTTAAAGATTAATTATTTATTTCTCTCCCCTTCCCCCCAACCCCGGTTGTCTGTTCTCTGTGTCTATTTACTGCATCTTCTTTGTCCGCCTCTGTTGTTGTCAGAGGCACGGGAATCTGTGTTTCTTTTTGCTGCATCATCTTGTTGTGTCATTTCTCCTTGTGGGCAGCGCCATTCTTAGGCAGGCTGCACTTTCTTTGGTGCTGGGCGGCTCTCTTTACGGGGCGCACTCCTTGTGCATGGGGCTCCCCTACGCAGGACACCCTTTGTGGCGCGGCACTCCTTGTGCACATCAGCACTGTACATGCGCCTGCTCCACACGGGCCAAGAAGGCCCAGGGTTTGAACCGCGGACCTCCCATATGGTAGATGGATGCCCGGTTAGGCCAAGTCCGCTGCCCATCTTCACATTTCTAAAATAGATTATGCAGCTAAGAATCAGTCCATACATAAGTATTTTTATTCTCTTCTTCCCACTATATATATATATATATATTTAGCTAGCATAAATATCTAGCAAAAAAATGTGACCAATTGAGTTGATCAAGGTAAGAGATGCAGAGAAATCTCTTTGGAAACACGGTTCATTTCTCAGTTCCTAAAGCAACTCAGAGGTCATAAATCCCTCCTTCTCTGTTTTATTAATTATAAAGTAGAAGCACAAATAAATTGACTTGGAGTTGTATTAGAAAGGAGGCTTAATAAAAGAAAACACAGGTATATAATATTAGGGATTAGAAAGGAGATATAGGGAAGTGGATTTGGCTCAATGGATAGAGGATCCGCCTACCACATGGGAGGTCCAAGGTTCAAACCCAGGGCCTCCTGACCGGTGTGGTGAAGCTGACCCAAGCTCAGTGCTGATGTGTGCAAGGAGTGCCATGCCTTACAGGGGTGTCCCCCGTGTAGGGGAGCCCCACACACAAGGAGTACGCCCCATAAAGAAAGCCACCCCACGCAAAAAAAGTGCAGGAGTGGGACCACACACACGGAGAGCTGACACAGCAAGATGACGCAGCAAGATGATGCAACAAAAAGAGACACAGATTCCCGGTGCTGCTGACAAGAATACAAGCAGACACAGAAGAACACACAGCAAATGGATGCAGAGAGCAGGCAACTGGGGGGGGGCAGGGAAGGGGAGAGAAATAAATAAAAAGTAAATCTAAAAAAAAAAAAGGAGATATAACTTCAGATCCAAAGTAATTATCATGTGACTACTATAAAGTTTATGCTAATAAATTTGAGTATGTATATTAATAGAATTTTCTAGAAAAATATACTTATTAGAATTAAGTAAAAGAAGAAAAGTTGAATAGACCCCTAAGTATGGAAAAAATAGACAAAGTTGTTAAAAAGCAAAACATCCCTACAGATACTCTGAGTATATAGTTTCATAAGGCTCTTCCTTCAAACCCTCAAAGAATAATTCTTATGCTATTAAACTATACCAGGGCATATAGAAAAAAAATGGAAGGTTTCCAGATCTTTTTTATGTTGTTAAAATCCTGTTATAACAACCTAACAAAGGAAGCACAAAAACTAAGAAAATCATAGACTAATTCTATGAATATAGATAAAAAAGGAAGCACAAATATAGTAATAATTGTGTCTAAATTCATACTTAAAACTAAAATGTCAGTTCAGCTTTCAAAGCCTTTGCTGTTTCATTCAGATCTGTCCCACGTGTGTGCCACCCAGTGCTAAGTTTGGGACCTGAGTGGTGGTCTATGCTCTAGTTCACTTCTCCAGATCTTTGCTATGCTAACAAGGATCAAATCCTCACTTGTCCAGCTCCACAGTGAGCCCAGGAGTTCATAGACAACTTTATGGGGTTGTTTCACTGAGCTCCTCCCTCTCTGTGCTTTCCTTAGTATTTTCTGTACCCTGGAGTCCTGCTTTCTGGTCATGTAGCAAGAAACCTAGGGCTTTGGTTATTCTGCTCTGCCATGAACTTCTCTGATTTTACCTGCATCCAGGGTCAAGTGATGGGAGAGAGAGGGGAAAAAAAAAAAGGCAAAAGTGAGATTGGCCCCACCCGTCTGTAACCTCTACTCCACAGAACAGAGGAAATTTCCCTTCCCTAAGACTGGCAGCTCTTGGAGATTTCTACTGCTGCCATAACTACTGCCACAGGATTTTTTAGGAGCTGGAATGTTAGAGAACCAAGAAAAGAGAGGATATTAAAGGAATGGAGGAGATTACCATATTCTCTCCGAACATTAGAAGTTTCCTGGTCCTTAAGCCAGAGCTAGAGGGCTTTTCCTGGAGTACTCTCTGAGCCTCAGTGTTCTCTTTGGGTACCTGGCTGTGTTAATTTCAGGCTGGGATATACTACAAGGAAAAAAAAGTAAACTCCTTGCCAGCTGAGTGATATTTCGAGTTCTGTGTTCTTCCCTTATTCACCTTCTACTGTTTACTTTTCAGAGACCATGAATAGCTCTTGATATATTCTGTCTAGGTTTTAGTTTCGTTCACTGGGAGGAACAAGATAGAGTAAGGCTACTATAGCTTACCCCAAACCAGAATCCTAAATTTCCTTTTAAAAGAGAGCACCTCTAATATTGCCCTGTCTGCTACCATCCCTTCTAGTTTTCTATTCAGAACTATTCCCATCCCAGGGCACAATTTGAATTGTATTACCACCTTGAAAAAAATTTTTTTTCTCCCTCTATTGCCTCTAGCATTAAGGGCAGACACCTTATTTTAGCATTCTAATTCCCCAGCTTACATATACCTCATATTCCAGCCAAAGAGGAATACTTGCTGATCTATATCCCATACCCATAACTCTGTATCATTCATTCTGCCTAAAATGGTTTCCTAACCTTTTAATTTCTAACTCTTCTAACTCTACACATCTTATTAAGGCTCAGATGCCCTACCATCTTAATTTTTAAAATAATTCTCTGCCCTGCTCTTATGTGTTCCCCATAAAAGGAGAGTGTGATCACTTCAACATTTGAATAACTGTCATATTTGTTCGTGCCTTTTTCATGATATGTGTATAGATATATATAAATAAATATATTCTACTTTGTCCTAGAATTACTTTTATACTTAAAGATACAGTAAAGATACAGTTAATTCTCCTAACTGTTGAGTTTTTTTTTAACCTACTTTTTAATTGGACATAGCTCTTTATTATATAAAATACAAATGGGAAGGGAAAGTACATAAATAGCTCTACTACAATCCTGAGATAGCAATAGCACAAGCTATTATGCTATCAAGCCCAATACATTTAGTAATATTTAATGTCTACCATGTACTTTTTCACATCCCATAACAGTTCCCTGAAACAGTTACTCTCAGTCATTCACATAAGGACACTGCGGGCAAAAAAAAAGTAACATTATCTTAACTTTCCTGCAATGGCTGTGAGTTTACTGCACTAATGCCTACCACACAGTAACTAGTCAGCAACATAGCAGTAGCCCTAACTTCTTTTTTTTTTTTCCTCAGTACCTCGGCCATGTAGAAGTTGATGAATCAAGAGGAATGCACATCTGTGAAGATGCTGTAAAAAAATTGAAAACTGTATGTATTTGATGGTTGCCATTGTAGATCTATATGTTCTCAATGTATTCTTAAAAGATTTTGCTTAGTAAATTTTAGTGGCCCAGCATCCAGTAAGAAACAATGATTTTCCTAAGGCAAAAAAAATTGTGCTCACTAAGAAATAAAGAGTATCTCATGTGATCCCTCCAAAGGCATAAATTACAAAGACCAGCTTAGACCAGACATTGTCCAGAAGGTACTTTTAATTCAGAATTACTTTAAACAAATGGTATGAAACCTGATAGAAGAAGAATATTTAAAAACCAGGATAAAGCTGTTTCAGCTAGGGTCTTAATCTAACTGTGATAACTGGGTTATAAATTACTGATTTTAAATCTACTGGTAAGAAACAACTTTCCAGGAAAAAGTAGAAGATAGAGGTATCTGTGTAATGGCTAGTGAGGTTTAAGTTTTTTGGAGGGTCTTCTTGCTCATTATTTTAACTTGTATTTTTCATGTACATTCACTCCCAATTTTCTTTTCTGCACCCCTCTAACATAAGCAATCTCCTTCCACTACCTTTTTCCTTCCACAAATATTAGCATAATTGAAGTGGAGAGCCCTTTTCCAGGATAAATGTTTAGTTTGCCTGATATGCTACAAAACACATGCTGTATTATGTATTTAATAAAAGGAGAGAAAGGGATCAGCATCCATAAAGCTTCCAATTAAAATGTCAGTTTCATATTTTGGATAGGTTTGAAGAATGTTCCATAGACTCTGACAGTCCTCTTCATAACCTTCCTTCTCTCCGATATGTGGTCTCTCCTCCTTGCTGTGAAAGCTTTTAGCATTACTTCTGCATGCCGTTGCCCCAAGCAGCATTTAATACTTGGTCCTTTGAGTCTGCTGGTATGGCTACTAATGACTGCTTTTTCTCAATTTGCTTAGTATTAAAAACTTTGCTGCTTCTCAGTGCATTCTATATGGTCTCTTATCTATAATTCCTTAATATAAGATATATTACATTAAGGAAGCAACTGATTCAGAGAGAGATGGATTTTATTTTGGAACAAATGCCTGAATCTGTTGTAGAAAGAAAATAAAGACAAAAATAATCAATTGTAGTATACAAAGAACTAAAAACAAAAAATAGGAAACAAAAAAACCACCACACACCTTAGACATTGGTTATTTAAATTCTTAAATGACTAAGGGCCTTTCCTAGTTTTTCCGTTTTCTCCAGTTCATCATTAATGATAAGGACACTTATACCCATAGTGCTATGGTACATGAAACTATAAATTATGACTTGTCATGTCCAATATGAATATATTATCAAGATAAACATAACCTCAGATAATTAAATTTTCTATTTTTACCACCAGTTTAAGTAGAAACATAAATTCATTCTCTTCTTTAGCAAAATAGTTCTAAGTTCATCTAGAAGAATAAGACATTTAGCTAAGAACATTTAAAAAATTAAGAATTTTGCACTGACTTCCCTTACTAGTCATTAAAGAATATTTTATAATACTGAAAACTAAATACCAAATAGTAAAAACAGTGGACACATCGATGAACAGACCAGATAGACCTGAAATAAACCCTGCATGCATCTAAGAACTTGATGTATAACAAATAAAGCATCACAAACAATACGAAGGCTTGAATTATTTAACACATTACTTTGGAAATACTAGAGAAAAGGCAAGATAAATTAGATTTTTCTTGATCAGTAGGATTCCTAAAATACTACAAGAAGATAAATATCTATACAAAAATCTTGGCAGAAATATGTTAATTAATTGCTAAAGTTATAAAAATCTTCT
The DNA here is from genome assembly GCF_030445035.2 of Dasypus novemcinctus. NCBI lineage: Eukaryota > Metazoa > Chordata > Mammalia > Cingulata > Dasypodidae > Dasypus > Dasypus novemcinctus. Next base: position 35,582,641 of record NC_080675.1, read on the forward strand.
CATTTATATAACTTGGTTAAAAGGCCAGTGTGGAATGAGTCTTTAGAAAGCATCCAGATTCAGAGAACAGCTTAATGTTCACTCACTAATAAAGAAAAACTGGATATGGCTTAAGTTTGTACAGAAGATACTGAGAAGTAGTATTTAATTGTTTAAAACAGCAGTTAATTCTCCTAACTGTTGAGTTTTTTTTTAACCTACTTTTTAATTGGACATAGCTCTTTATTATATAAAATACAAATGGGAAGGGAAAGTACATAAATAGCTCTACTACAATCCTGAGATAGCAATATATGTTTAGTTTTAAAACTAATTTTTTAGTTGAGTGGTTATTTTTTTATCTTTTTTTTAGATCAAAAAACTTATAAACTAAAAACACATTTGAGGCATACAACCCTTTAAATAGTAAAATTCTAGAGAGTGTATTTTCACCAGTAAATAGGAACCAGGTTTCCATTTAAAAATTAAGCCTATGCCCAGAACAGTACCTAGCACATGTTTCTGGAATGAATATACAGAAAACATACCAGTCCTTCTCAATATGTGGTCAAACTGAATCTCATAATCACCATAACCATATATTATGTTCAGTATTTTGAAGTTTACAAAACTGTTTTGAAAATTTCTAAAGATCCTCATTTTCTTGTCTTTTATGACTAAAATGAAGATTTATATATGTTGATGATTGCTTTTCTAGACAAACTGAGCATTGAGGGGAAATTGACCACTTCTGGACTCTTCATTCAGGAAGTTATTTAAAACAGATAAACCCTATCGAGGAGAGTTGGAGCAAATGTTATATATAATTTTGTATAAACAAACATCTATTTTTTAAAATGAGATTGAATTATTGGGTAACTGGAGTCAGTTTCCTGCTATTTTTCTCAATAGAACTCTCTCCATCTTTAAATACCCTTTCTGCTGCTATCCTGAGAAAACTGGAAAGCTTGCAGGATATTTTCAGATCATATTAGTCCACAAAAATTCCTGAGTTTTGTCTTCTTTTCATGCTTTTACTGTATAAAAATGTCCAGTTGACTTTTTCATCTGACCAAACATTCCTCTAACAAACATCCACTACTTTTTTTAAAAGCCCTGTTACCTCTTTTACTTAGTCCCTGATTAGATAGATATGTTATATTCTTACCCTAACATTTAAGACTAAATGTTTTGTGTAATAACTTTCTTCCCAACTTCTGTCTACAATAAAATGAGAGACTGGGGATTACAACCTATTTTGTCAGATTCTTACATTGTACCACATACTCTGTTTGGAGGGTTTTGTTCATTTTGTTTTATATCGTATAGTTTCCTCTTAGAGTTTCAAATAAATAGAAACAAATGTAGAGGTATACAAGCCTACAGAGGATTAAAGAAAAAGCACAAGCCTTTGGAACTAGTTTGAATGCCAAAGTTTACAAATGTAAAGAACTGTCTAACTCAGATATACCGGTTAAGTGGCAAAACAAACACCTTAAAGCTATCACTTGATTGATCTCAGACCATAAATATGTTTTTTAAATGTTTTTTACTTTCTATGCATAAAGTTAGTTTCATCTATTTCCAGTTCATTTACTCTGTCATAATTTCACTAATTACTTTCAGACTTAGATAGTATAGGATAACAAGAGCCATTGTCCATTTTTAGTGCCTTTATGGCACAGTCAGTTGCCACTTTAAGTCAATTTTGTAAAATGTGTATCAGACCTTTGGTTTCTTGCTTGACTCTGGTCCAAGATGCCCTTCATTTTAAAAGGTCTTTTCTTCCCATTGTCTCTTAAATGTCTCTCCCTCTCTGTCTCGGTTTTAGATAGTTTCATTATACTACCAGTTTCTAATGTTGTTTTTTATTCACTATTTGATATATTTGTTTTAATATATGTTCTTGTTTTAGCAGGTAAAAGAATGATAATTATTTTAAAAGAACATTAATATTATTCACTAATCTAATAACTGTCTTTTTAATGCTTTTTTGCATGTAAACGTTTTCATTAACACCTGGGATCCTTTATAAAAGGAGGGAAAACTCCATGCTTAACAAGAGCTTTTGGAGGAGCTAAATTAAATATTAACAGACTCCTTCCTTTACCTCCCCATCTCTCAAGAATGATGAATCTCTTAACTTTGGCTGTATCCTTGTAAGTTGATTACATAGAGTCTAACAAAGCTAGGGTCACCAAACTTGGCAGCAGAAATAAACTTAGTTTTATTATTGTAACTGTCCCCAATTACTTTGCTATTTTTCATTGTTTGGTTTTAAATATTCTGTGGAAATATTTGATGTTGTTTGTGATTTTAAAAACTTAGCGGTAAAAAAACCTCTTCAGTGTTTGAGAGCATTGAATGAGTTCATAAATTGTCTGAGAGTCAAATTTCAATACTGTTATTTTTTTCTAGAGATTTAGTTAACATTAAGTGTTTACTTTTTATAGTCATCAGGGGTTTTTGTTGTGGTGGTGGTGGTTTTTTTAAGATACACAGATCACGGAAAATATTACATTAAAAAATATAAGAGTTTCCCATATACCCTACTCCCCATACCCCCCACTCCTCCCACATCAACAACTTCTTTCATTAGTGTGGGACATTCACTGCATTTAATGAATACATTTTGGAGCACTGCTACACAGCATGGATTATAGTTTACATTGTAGTTTACACTCTCTCCCAGTCCATTTAGTGGGATATATAATGTGGCAGGATATATAATGTTCTGCATCTGTCCTTGCAGTATCATTCAGGACAACTCCAAGTCCTGAAAATGCCCCATATCACACCTCTTCTTCCCTCTCCCTGCCCTCAGCAACTCCTGTGGCCATTGTCTCCACATCTATGATAGAATTTCTTCCATTGCTAGAGTCACAATAATTTTATAGTAGAATACCAGTAAATCCACTCTAATCCATATTTTATTCCTCCATCATGAGGACCCTGGGATGGCAATGCCCATTCCGCCTCTAAGTTGAGAGGGAGCTTAGATCCCACATGGCTGATGGATGGGATTCTCCTGCTTGCAGTTGTAGACTCCCTCAGTTTCTTGGTGTAGTGGTTGACCACCCTCACCAACGAACTGAGAGTAGGTGTTGCAGCTCTGCTGAGGCTCAGGGCCCAGCTGGCACATGGACAGTCAAGAGACTCAAGTGTCCTGGGCATAAACCAACCCCAGCACCAACGGCAGGTTCATAATCATCAGTTTTTAATGTATAGTTTAGTCAAGGCTAGGAATGTAAAGTTAAACTAGCTTTGATGAGTTAGAACCCATCTATTTTAAATAATCTCTTCAGATTTTCAATGGTAGCCAGTTTTCATAATTTTATATGCTTAAAGGTTGGTGCTGGAACCATAGATCCCTATGTTTCTCTTCTCCATATAGTATATTAATATACTTATTAACGTCAATACACATTTCTTTATTTTAAAACAACAGCATTTAGAAAGAAAACAAAATCCTATTCCTTATATTTTAATTGTGGCCCACAGATTTGCTTGGTTTTCAGATATATTTATTTTCCCAGCTCCAGTGTAAACATTGAGGTTTTGTTCTTTGTAGATGATTTATCCTGTGTCTGGACTAGAACATATCTGTTATTTTCCCATGTGTGCCATGTAATCGATCAGCTGTTTTTGTCGTGCACATACACACCCACACACATACAGATTGACCCCTTAATGTATAAGTAAATGAAAAGCCAATAGTCAAGCTTGCCTTAACTAGTATGAAGGGTTCTTGAAATCTTGACATCTTGAACTCAGTAAGAAAATGACTGACAAAGATCCTTGATTGCATACTCATAATTAAAAGTAATGTTACCTTTTTCATGTGATTATGTAGACTAGTTTTTTAATTGATGACTTTCACAATAGTTGACCACTGTTTTTATATTTAAAAATGTATATGGAACTGATCTTCCATTCATTACTCATTAATGTGAGTAAGGCTCACCAAATCAGTATGTTCTAATCTTTCACTCTGCTGCCAAATTTGGGTAATCTGTTTTAAAAATAAATGGAGGATACTAAACTAACCAGTTACTCTGCATGAGTACAGGTGATTTCTTCTCATTCTTTTATGGAATTTTAGGCCATACAGTATTTTTCCTTGCATTCTCATGCACCCTTCCTTTTTCCCCTGTCACACCTATATGGATAACTCTTTAAAACTCTCACTCCCTCACCTTCTCTTATTTTGCCACTTCCCCAACTTTGTACGTGCTTATTAGTGTGAAACCCTGGGACATTTAGCCCATATATAATAGTGCTCGACTTGTCCCCCTGTTCCTCCAGGAAAGGAAGTTCTTCAAAGGCTTCTTTGGAAAAGTAAGTCTGATGCCACACTCATGCTTGCTTTATAAGGAGTTACACCCCTAGTTTAGCACTGACATTTAAAAAAAAAAAATGACATAGTACAGTTTTGGTTTCTTTATAATACAGGAATTGATTTAACAGTGTATGGAAATTATTGAATTAGAAAGCTACCTATGAATTAGAAAGTATCTTTGATACTACCTGTGTCTGTTGATACTAAAGCTTATTGATGTTTCCTAGAAAAATCTAGTGAATGAATCAAGTAGGTTAAAACCATCTGCTCAGACCTACCTAGTTAAAATAAATTTCATTTACTCTTGCAAATCTGTTCATGTTAGAATGTTAATTGAATTTTTAACAAGTAGATTTTACTTAGTGCCCAATATTGACAGAGAAATGGGAAGAAATATTAATTCAAGTGAAAATTCAGCGTATTCCAAACTTTACATTCAACACTATTACTTATTTTCAGTTTAATTTAAATTTCAGGTGAACCAAGTAAAAGTACATAAATTTATCATTGGGAATCCTGTTATGATTTTTAGTGGATTGCTGATCTAAAAAATTATCTTAATTATTAGTCTACCCCTTCTGTCATATATGGAATGGTCTTTATGCAGATGCTCTTTAAGTAATGACAGTTTAATGTTCAAATCCCCTTAGAATTAAGACTATATAGTATATAGGGTAACAATCCTCAAAGTAGGTAAATATCTAACATTTTTGTTTCCAAATTTATCATCGTTTAGTTTTTAGTAAGTGCTACAAAGTAATTCAGACTGAAACAGTATAAGAAAAAACTAGTTATTAGATACCTGAGTGTAAATTACTGTAAGTTTATGTGAATGTAAAAATCCTATTACAATTGTTTTTCCACTAGGTGATTTTATTTTGGAAGTTTTTCGAAAGCATAAGTACAGCTTCCGTTTTCTTCTCAATTAAATGTTTTAGCTGTAACCCATTTTTACGTTTTCTTGTTCTAGTTTAGGTTGCTTTTGTATTAATTTAAGCAAATTTGAAGGATTTGAGATTGAATGACTATCCGAATAAGAAGTCAGTTTACCCACATATGACAAAATAAAATTTTTAGTAGATGTTTTAGATCTCAGTCATATTAACAGGTTCATAGAATGTGGGATCCATATCTGTAGAGAATTAATCCTATACACATTGACATCATAAATTAATTATTAAGAAAACTTTTTGTGGGGTATTTATTCTTTCCCAAATAGAATTTCTCAAAGTATTACCATTATCACTGCAGTAATCAATTTTAATCCTCTTCCAAGTAACCAGTTTTAATATGTCTACTTTAATTAAAACAGCCTTGTCTATGCAGGCTAAGTTGTGGGAAATATTACTTTGGTTTATAGAAAAAACAATGCTAAAAATGTAAAAAAAAAAGTTATAACATAGTGTTAAGGAACAAAGCACTTCAAAAATCAATGCCAAGGTAGCAATATTCATTAGTATGTAAAACGGGATCATCGTAGACCTGTATTATAGCTGAACTAGGTCACACTGCTTCTTAGCTGTTTTATTGCATTTTTGCTACATGACAAATTTATATGGCATGAGAAAGAAAATTATGAATCATCTCCCTTAATCCTTACAATAACCCTGAAATTATTGTCATTCCCCCTGTTTTATACTGAGGAAACCGAGGTTTACAGAGGTTAAATTATTTTCCCAAATTCACAGATATAATATGTGGTGGAAACTAGGATTTCAACCCAGATAATCTGACTCTGTAGTCCACACTCTTACTTACTATGCTATCTTACTCCATTTTCATATTATTTACAAGTGAAGTTTAAAGGGCTTAATATTATTAAATTTCTTGAACTTAATCATTGCACTAAAGGTGACTACATGAGTGAATATTTGTAGGAAATGTACATGGAAGTGAATGTGTTCAAGGAGTGTGATATGTGCAACCTGTTCACACAATGTTCAGAAATTAGGTAGATAGAATGATATGACAAAGGTGGCAAAAATGATATGACATAGACAAGATATGTCTCTGGATATCTGGGAGCATGGGAGTATGTTAGAGTTCTCTGTATGGGGTTTGTAATTATTTCAAAATAAAAATTTTTATCTTAAATTAAAAAAAGAATGTTAAAAAGTACTAGTAAATATTTACTTTCACTTTCTAACTTTCTATTAAAAGGTAGTAATTTACCTTTTTTTATTTTACTTCTAGTGAATTTACTTTTCTAATATTTAAAACTTTAGAGTATCATCTTTTTCACTGGTTCAGACTAACATTTTGTTTATTTGGAAAGATTTAAATCGAACGAATGTGGCTATCAGAATACTTTTCTCATGCCATTAGAGAAAAACAGTTTTTATGGGAGGGCAATCTTATTCTAATATACAAATTTTTTTAATTAAATTAAAATCATTCACAGTCTTTGGAGATCAAAGGTGGGAAATCATTACTCATAATCTTACTCAGAAATGTTGCTTTTAAATGAAGAACTCTCATTTTTAACTTTTAAAATCTTTTCATGTTGTTATCCTTCAATCATCTTCTCATTAATCTGCAAGAAATTGGCTGGTGAAAAAGACTTGATTTGTCAAGTTTGTTTGCTCAATTGTAGTTTGTTTTTATCCATTATGGTTTAATGGTCCAGGATAAAGAGAACAACAGTTAGCTAGAAGCATTTCATTGAACACTTCTGCATAAATGTAAGTGGACAAAATAATTATTTTCCCTGATTACAAACATATGAAACATGGCCATGAGAGTTGCCTCTTCTTTTCCCTAAGTCAATTCCTGGACCTGTCTACCTGTAGCTTCTCTATTCCCTGTTATCACCAACTGATAGTAGCAGTGCCTCCAAAAGCTTTAGCGGTATGGAATGGATAAACCTAGGTCTGTGTGGTAGGAATATATTACTAATTTATTTTAAGTCTTAAAAACATTTTAAAAAGAAGGTTAAAAAATAAATAAAAGATCTGTAATAACTTTCCTAACTAGCTACATTAAATTGCCAACTGCCTTAGGAGAGCCAAAGAATATACTCAACTTTTTAGAGATTATCATATGCAGCCTCATTAGTGAATTTGGCCATGCTATGAAATGCTTTATTACCAAGTAATTATATAGCACTTAACATTTGAAAGGATCTTACAATTTTAATATATTTGAGGAACCATATGATTAAGTAACCTATCTTCTCATTTTGTGAGGTAACTAACTCAACATAGAGATGTAAATGTTCTTAGGCCACACTATTAGGTCTCTTTTTACAGCCGTTTACTTGTTTAACTATAGATTTTTATAGTTTATCATGTGCTTTGACCTGCTTTCTAATTTGCTACTCAGAACAGCTCAGTGAATTAGACAAGATAGGTTATGAAACTGCATTTTACAGATGAATAACCTGAAGCCCAAAAAGGTCACCCAGCTATAAATAGCTGAGCCTACACTGAAACCAAGATTTTGTGAAATTTGGTGCAGCGTTCTTTAACCCACCTTATGTTGCTGTTCTCTCATTCAAAAGGATTGGCCTCTGCTTTCCTTAATTATAAAGAACAAAGAAGTGGCTAATGTGGAGGACACTAGACATCTCACGAACCCAAATGCTGCTCACATTGTATGGCTCACAGTTTACAACTTTGAATTATTTGTCAATATTTTAAAATTTGAGAGCTTTCACATAAAAATTAGGACATATATCTTCTCTTGAGAATTAGAAGATCTGGCAAATGGCTTTCTATATAGCAACAGTGGCTTAAGCTGAGTAGCAGCTGTCCCCTTTGGTTGTTTATTCACCACAGTCCCTACAACTCCCTGTTGTCCCTTACACTCAGACTGCCTTACTCATTTTGTTACCCGCCTTAACCTGTAGGCATTTCACTGTGTGACCTCCTCTCTGGTCTATTATGTGACTGATTATTTTTTTCTTATGGGATAACCATTTCTAACTGCATAAAAATCACCAGAAGTATTTCAGCATCTCTTCTATTAGAATCTGTTAATACACTGCCAAATATATTTTTTTCAAGTTCATTTGCTTTTACAATTGTTAATTGTATGGGACCCTTAGAAATAGTTACATTTTAAACAGTGCATATTTGGAAAATAATGTGTGGTTGTCTGGTTTTTACCTGATTCTCAAGAGTTAAAATACTTCATGATTTTATAACTCCATTCTTATATCAGTGTATTCACATCTACATTCTATTTGAATTTCTCAAATTTTCTCCTCTATGACAAAATACCTAGTGGATTCTGTTAAAAGTGGGAAAATATTTGCTCTCTCTTCCCTTTTCATCTTCCTTTTTAAATTCCTATGCCCTTTCTTCTATACTTTACCTTCTCTTGTATTTTATTAGAAGCATCTTTAGGATTTGTTTTATTTCTCCTTTTGAAGTATGTTATAAAAATTTTCTGAAAAAATACAGTCCCAAAGAGTAATCACATGATTTCTTTTCACTCTTGGTTTCATTATTTCCATGATCAACTGGTTGTTAAATGTCTTGATCACTGACCTCTTCTAGATTAAAAAAAAAATCCAAATTATCATTTTTTTATTTGTAGTCATGAAATCCCAGTGATTCTCAAACCTCTGGCCTAAAAAATATTTAGATGACTTTATTGACAATACTTTAGAGACATCCAGAAAAAAATTTTTTTAGTCCATCTGTGGCTGACTAAAAAAAAAACATTATACAAAAGCTTATATAGATTGTGGCTGGGGAATTTATCCTATAATAAGACTTTATTTATGTATTAGTTCCCTTGCCAGAGGATTAGTGGTTAAATGTTCTTGTTTGAACAAGTACCATATATCACAAACTATCGAAGAAGAAATTATCAATTCATTTAACAAATCACAGTGTCTAGAACATTTAGAGGCTATGCTAAGCTTTTGAGACGCAAAGATGAACAAGACAATCTATATTTCCTTTAGTCCATGTACTCTGTTGATCATTTCATGCCTCCTTTTTCCTTGAATCTCCAGTATTTCTTTTTTTTTTTTTTTTTAAAGATTTATTTATTTATTTAATTTCCCCCCCTCCCCTGGTTGTCTGTTCTTGGTGTCTATTTGCTGCGTCTTGTTTCTTTGTCCGCTTCTGCTGTCGTCAGCGGCACGGGAAGTGTGGGCGGCGCCATTCCTGGGCAGGCTGCTCTTTCTTTTCGCGCTGGGCGGCTTTCCTCACGGGCGCACTCCTTGCGCGTGGGGCTTCCCCACGCGGGGGACACCCTTGCGTGGCGCGGCACTCCTTGCGCGCATCAGCGCTGCGCATGGCCAGCTCCACACGGGTCAAGGAGGCCCGGGGTTTGAACCACGGACCTCCCATATGGTAGACGGACGCCCTAACCACTGGGCCAAAGTCTGTTTCCCTCCAGTATTTCTTATGCTGTTTTCTCTTTCAGCTAAGGACTTTTCTTCCTACTTTACTGAGAAAATAGAATCAATCAGAAGAAAACTTTCACATCTGCCATCCACCACATCTACCCACCTACCTGCATATACTATTTCCCCTCCTATTCAAGAAAAGAACTATCTGTACTCCTCACTGAGGCCAACACTGCCACTAAATTTCTTATTTCACCTCTTATTCCGGCAATGCTATTCCCTCTCTCCTCCATAATCAGTTTTTCTTTCTCTAGTGGATAATTCCACTAGGGTAAAAAAGTCTTTAAAAAAAAGTTTATTCTTAGTATCTCTAGTTTCTAGCCTCTCTTCCACTAGTGAACCCATTCAGTCACTCCTTCATCCCCATTATTCCACCAAAGCTGCTCTTACCAAGACTTTCACTATTTTGATGATCCTTTTGCCTTACTTGACCTCTCGGCAGCATTCAACACAGCCGATTCCTCCTTCCTCCCTACCTCTTGAAGCATTCTGTTCACTTGGGCTTTAGAAATCATGCTCTCTGTGTTTTCCCCTTCTATCACACCAGTCCTTTCTGTGAACTCTTCTCTGCCCATATTTCTCCATGATCTTTGTCATGGCTTTAAATTCCATCTGTATGCTGATGACAGAAGTTTATACCTCCAAACATTTCCCCTGAACTCCACAGTGGAATTTACTTCTTTGAACCAGTATGACATATTGGTCAAGGGTACAGATTCTGGACCTGATTGCTTGCATTTAATCCTGGGTCACCTACTTACTAGCTTTGTGACCTTGGGAAAAGTTCTTCACTATTCTGTTGCTCGGTTTTCTCACCTACAGAGAAAGGATAATACTAATACCTATCTCATTGATTTTTGTGAGAATTAAATGAGTAAGTATAAGCAAAGTGTACAAAAGAGCCTACTGTAATAGAAAAGTGGTAGGTATTATCATCATCATTAAACATATGCATTTTGATGTCGGTAAACAGCAAACTGTCTGTCTCTGGGTTCTGACCAAAAATCTTGATTTTGGCTATGACTCTTCTTTTTTATAATACCCTCCATCCAATTCATCAGCAGTGCCTATCTATGCCAGCCTATAAAAATCTAATCAAATTCTCACTACCTTCACCACTACTATCCTGTTCTGAGCCAGCATCTCCTCTCACCTGAATCATTGCAATAGCATACTACTTCCCCTGCTTCCACTGTTGTCCCCCATCACCTCTTTCTCTTTTTTTAAGATTTATTTTATTTATTCCCCTCCTCCCCCATTCTCCCTGTTGTCTGCATTCACTGTATGTTCTTCTTTGTCTGCTTGTATTATTAGGTGGCTCCAGGAACCAATCCTCAGACCTTCCAGAGTGGGAGAGAGGCGATTACTCTCTTCCGCACCTCAACTCCCTGTTCTGCCATGTCTTCTAATTTCCTCTCCTCTGTGTCTCTTGTTGCGTCATCTTGCTGCATGAGCTCTCCACATTGGCTGGCACTCTGCACAGGGCGGCACTTCTGTAAGAGCCAGCTCACCACATGGGCCAGGTTGCCGTCACCAGGAGACCCTGGGCATCGAACCCTGGACTTCCTATATGGTAGACAGGAGCCCAGTTGACTGAGCCACATCCGTTTCCACCCCATCATCTCTTAAGATACCAGCCTGAGTTCATGGATCGCAAGAGTTAATATTGCTAAGATGTCAATATTACCCAAAGCATAATACAAATTCAATGAATTCTCTATTAAAATTCTAGCAGCCTTTTTTAAAGAAGTACAAAAAGTGATCCTCAAATTTACATGAAACAGAAAGGGACCAAAACAATTTTGAAAAAGAAGAACAGAGTTGGAGGACTTATACTTCCCTATTTCAAATGTCAACTATTTCAAAGCTACAGTGATCAAAGCAATGTGGTACTGGCATAGATATACACAAATAGATCAATGGAACGGAATTAAAAGTCCAGAAATAGACCCACGCATCTATGGCCAGTTGATTTTCAACAGGGGTGCAAAGTACATGCAGTGGAGAAAAAAAGTTTCTGCAAAAATTTGTGCTGGGAAAAGCAGATAGTCATAATCAAAAGGATAAAGTTAGATTCCTACCTCACACCATATACAGAAATCAACTCCAAATAGATTAAGAACCTAAATATGAGGGTGAAACTATAAAACTCCTAGAAGATAACATAGGAGCAAATATTCATGACCTGAGATTTAGCAGTGGATTGTTAGATGTGACACCTAAAGCACAAGTAACAGCAACAAAAAATAATAAATTTGATTTCATCAAAATTAAAAACTTTTATGCATCTAAGGAAGTTATCAAGAAAATGAAAAAACAACCTACAGAAAGGGAGGAAATTGTTGCAAACCATATATCAGGTAAGGGCTTAATATCCAGAATATATGAAGAACTTTAACAATGCAGCAACAAAAATGCAACCAATTTAAACATGAACAAAAGAATTAAATAGACATTTCTCCAAATAAGATACACAGATATACATTAAACACATGTAAGGATGTTCAACATCAGTAGCCATTTGGGAAATACAAATCAGAACCACTGTGTGATACCGTTCACACCCACAAAGATGACTATTATATTTAAAAATGTAAAATAAGTGTTGGAGAGGATGCAGAGAAAACTGGAACGCTAGTGCATTGTTGGTAGGAATGTAAAATGGTACAATCACTGTGGAAAGCAGCATGGTGGTTCCTCAGAAAATTAAATATAGATTTAACATATGATCTGGCAATTACACTTTAAGGTATATACCCAAAGAAAGTGAAAGCAAGGTCTCAGATACTTGTTCACACCAATGTGTTTTTTTTTTGGTTTTTTTTTTAAAGATATATTTATTTATTTCTCTCCCTTTCCCCCCCACCCCGGTTGTCTGTTCTCTGTGTCTATTTGCTGCGTCGTCTTTGTCCGCTTCTGTTGTTGTCAGCGGCACGGGAATCTATGTTCTTTTTTTTGTTGCGTCATCTTGTGTCATTTCTCCATGTGTGCGGCACCATTCCTGGGCAGGCTGCACTTTCTTTCACGCTGGGCGGCTCTCCTTACGGGGCGCACTCCTTAGTGGGGCTCCCCTACGCGGGGACACCCCTGTGTGGCACAGCACTCCTTGCACCCATCAGCACTGCGCGTGGGCCAGCTCCACACGGGTCAAGGGGGCCCAGGGTTTGAACCATGGACCTCCCATGTGGTAGTCGGACGCCCTAACCACTGGGCCAAGTCCGCCGCCCACACCAATGTTTATACAGCGTATTCACAATAGCCGAAAGATGGAAACAACCCAAGTGTCCAACAAATGAATGGATAAGCAAAACGTGGTATATACACGCTGTAGAATATTATTCACCTGGAAAAATGAATGAAGTTATGAGGTACACTGCAACATGGAAGAATGTTGAAAACATTATGCTTAGTGAAATGAGCAGCGCACATAAGGACAAATATTGTATAATATCACTTATAAGAGATAACTAAAGTAGCAACTTCACAGATATAGAAAGCACGAATCTCTCCTTTGCTGTTTGATTTATGACATACTACTATCCTTATTTTTACCGAATGCCTTTAAGGGCCTTTCTGACTTACAAAAGTGCATTTTAGCAAACCAGATTAAAAGTTACCGTACTATTAATGAAGCAGCCCTTAGAGAGAATGCCAATCTCAAATTCTGCAAAAAGTTCTGTTTCTTTTCCTTCACTTCTTTGTCCTTTGAGGTATATTCACTGTGTCTTGGAATTATAAGACAAAATATGTTCGTTGCACCATTCTGATCAGAAATTGGGATTTTCACAGATTTTACACTGAGATGTAGGAGGTGATTATTTTGTCTGTGCGCCCTCTTCTCAGCCCTGTTTGAACACGAAAAATGAAGCCAAGTCTCCTATGAGAGCAAGACAGTTTCTTTGTTTATTGCAAAGCACACTGTATTATGGTTGCCTGGTTAATATATAACTCTGTAATGACTGAGTTATCTCTGTGTGTAGGTGTGACAGACTGATAAGCGATTCTTTACACATTGGGTACCCTGGAAGAACTATTTGGTTTGTAGCTGAAAGAACTTTGCACACTATAAATCACTGTTGCTCAGAAAGAGTGACTTGCTCTGCCCTGCCCTGATCAAATTGGTCTGTTTGCTGCTGTTGCTTAATATTTCATAGCTTTACCAAGTTATGCTTCCATGTGTTTTTATAGCATTTCTTCACTTCAGCTTACATTAGAACATCTGCTTAACGTTTTTGCTAATATCTATCCTATATGCCCAGCTGAACTGTCTTACCTCCAAATATCACTTCTAGTTATGTTTATTAATTGCATGCTATTATCTCATTGGTGATATTGGAAATCATAGAAAGAGTTTGACAGCACCTGATATCTCTGTAACAGTTTAAAATAATTATATAAGTACATTTATCAGAAAAAGAACTCAGAATTCTAAACAGATCTAATATCTCAATATAATGAATTATCTTTTCAAAAAAATTTAATTAATAAAATAATTTTGCAAGGATTAGGATGATTCATATCAGAGGTCAGCAAACCAAATCTGGCTCACCACGTGTTTTTGTAAATAGTCTTATTAGCTCAAAGTCACACCCATTTGTTTACCTATTTTCTGTGCAATAGCAGGATTGAATAGTTGCATCAGAGACTGTGTGGTCCACAAAACCTAAAATATTTGTTATATTGCCCTTTAAAGAAAAAGTTTGCCAATCCTTGATTTAAACAGTTCTAATACTCATTGCTGCAATTAGAAATCTGAAGTACTTTCTCAAGATGACACCAGATTACACCAGTAAGTAAAAGGAAGGAACACCTATAAGAATCTTTCGACCTATCAAGAAAATCACCAACTTGTCATCTTTTCTCCTGTTTCAATTTTTATATACATATATATATATAAAGTGATTTCTACCAAAAAATGATACCCTGGAGACAGACAGATATTTCCTTTATAGTAATTGCTTATTTCAATTGCCTTTTATCATGGGTAGCTTTTATATTTAGGAGAAAGAGATGTTACAGCGTACTGAACTTTAGTTAAATATTTCTGTGTCGTTTGTGCAACCATTTTTAAGTCCTTCAGTTTTTTTTATGTTAAGATTACCTATGCATTTTTCTCTTATTTGCTGAACAAGTTTCCTGATTTAGCAATTTGTAATATTAATAGATTTACCACTTGCTATCATTTTTCCTATTTAATTGCTCTATTGTAAAAGGCACTTAAAGCAAATATCAATTTTTAAATTCTAAGCTGGATATTTAGAGTACAGTGCTTACTTGAAAGTTATAAAACTATTTAGATATATTATTTTTCACATATAGGTTAGCTTGACCCTTCTGCTGAGATATTGCACCAGTTTAAATTCTAATTTCTGTCCATATTTGACCCCAGTTTTCTTTGTTTGCAGAATAAGCACTTTTTATTTTGAAAATGTGTTTTTCATGACATTGATGCTAGTTAGTATGAATTCTACCAGTAACCTTGAAATTATTATCAAAATAGAAAGTGTTAGAACAGTGGTGATGAAATATTTCTTAATGTCTCATATTACCACTACCACTATTAGTGCCTGAAGTTATTAGGTAGTTTTTTGGTTTTGTTTTTGCTTTTAAAAAAGGTGGGGGGAGATAGTACTTGTGCCACTAAGATGTAGGTAAATTGTACATTTTGTATTTAACTCTGGGTTGTCTTTTTCTTCAGTTCTTTACTTAGCTAACTTTGACTTCCTAGGATATTGGCTTAAGTAGACAGTTTCAGAGAAAACAAAAACTTTAATTTTCCCTCTATGACTTTTATCATTCTTTGTAAAAAGTTCTCAGGAATCTGTTTATATTATTAGAAAGAGTGATTTTAAAGTTTATACCTACCAAAGAAGCACTGCTACTTATAAAATTTGTGAGGGAAAGTTCTGGGTTTAATTTTTCAGCTATGGATATTATTGTTGAGCATTAAGATCTCAATAATAATTGAAGTAACTTTAGTAATGTATAGTTTGCTATAAATAATGTAGCAAACTATAGTGACATAAAAATACTGCCACCTAAATGTACAAACAAATGCAAGAATTCATATTGTTTTCTTCCCTCAGAGGCCATGAAATACGACACATAGAATGCCTCACTGATACAGTAGTACAATATCGTAAAACTTAACTGTAAAGGCTTACCTTGGGAGTGGAGGTGGCTCAAGCCATTGGGTCCCTCCCTCTCACATGGGAGGTCCTGGGTTCAGTTCCCTGTACCTCCTAAAAAAATCAAAAAGGAAGACAAGCACACAGTGAACAGACAGAGCAGAGAGTGAGTGCAAACAATGGGGGGAGGGGTGTAAAAATAAATCTTTTGTAAAAATTTATTTTAAAAAGGCATACCGCAGGGGAGAGGATATGGCTCAAGTGGTTGAGCTCTTGCTTCCGACATGGGAGGTCCTGGGTTCAGTTCCTGGTGCCTCCTAAAAAAAAAAACAACAAGCAAACAAACAAAAAAACCAACTCGGGGAGCCAGTGTGGCTCAGTGGTTAACCACCAGCTTTCCATGGTCCCAGTTCAATCCCAGCCCCAGCACCACACACACACACACACAAACAAACATATACAAAGACACACAAGGCATTCCTCAGAAAGTACAGATCTTTCCATAACCACATAACTAAGCCAAGAAAATGTAAGGAGTCTCCTGGGGAACAATCTCATTCTAAAATGACTTATTTTACCCACCTTCACACTTCCAACCTTGAAGCAGTTTTATCTGTTGTCTCCCTTCCTACATCCAGGTGCTGAATGCTATAGGCTATAATTACACAATTGAGCAGGTTGATAATACCACAAATTTAAAATTTTCTTACATGGGATTTTCAGTGCCAGTTAGCAGTCCTGCCTGTCATTGTTTAGTTCTCTCTCTCCCATTCCCTACAGCATGTGTTTAGCAAATTTATTCTTTAAACAAATATTTCTTGAATTCCTACTCAATGCCAGGCATTGTTCTAAGCTCCAGGGACACAACAATTAACAATAAAGATGAGAACAAACCCTGCCCTCTTGGAGTTTACCTTCCAGTGAAATGCTAAATTCTTCGTAACTGTTGGTAAAATATGTACCAGTTTGTTTGAACAGGCCCAGTGCTGGAACACCCAAATCTGAGTGTAAATATTAATTCACTTTCAAAGAGGTCCCAATTTGGAGTAAAGTATTTACATACCCTCATCTCTAAATTATTTGCATACCCTCTTCTCTAAATTGCACTTTTCTTTTCTACCCTAGTTCTAATCCTTTTACATATATTAATTCATTTAATCTTCACAATAATCCCAGTAGTTTGTATGAGATTATCAACATCAATATAATGGTGTGGAAACTAAAGCATAGAGAAATTAAGTAACTTCCCCTTGGTTGTACTACTAAGTGGCAGAACCAGAATTCAAACCCTGGTTCCATGGTGTGTGCTCTTAGTCATTATACTCTACTGCCCTGAGATTGCTATTCTAATTCTTTACTGTTTTACTCTGCTTGTCTACCTTCCTCTCATCAGCAAAGTAATGCATATAATCTCTTCTTCACAGAGGAATTTGTGCTTCCTGGTAGTGAAATTCCTCAACTTGCTAGTCCCTCCATTAGAAATATTTTTTCTCTACTCATCCTTGCTTCTTTCTCTTCATTTCAGAGGAAGAAACATCCCTCCTCTTGTCTAAAACTTGTATCCTTGCCCATTCCCATTCTGGCTCCTGGAGGACTCCATTCTTTAAATTCTTCTTCTCTTTTCCTTGGGCCTTCAGTCTCCATCTTTCCACTGGCTCTTCCCATTCGGCATATAAACACAATATGTTGTTGGTAAAAGTGTATACCACTCTTTCAAGAAACTTTATTGAGGTTTTTTAAGCTTATTGATAATGTAATAATAAATGGCTACCAATTTTAGATACTGTATATAATTTGTAATCCATTTAATAACCTCAAAATATTTTGCAGATCAAAAAATGGAGACTGAGAGGGCTGAATAAATTGCTTAGGGCCAAACCATACAGTTTGTGAATGATGACACTAAAGTGAGGCTCCAATTTCTCTTACTCCAAAGCCCATTCTGTTTCTAATATATCATGCTAGTTATCACAATTTTTAAAGATCTCCCTTAATCCTCTGCTTATAACTCTTCATAGAAAAAAATTTTTTTTCACCTGAGGTGAAAGTCACGTAACATAAAATAAGCCATTTTAAATTGAATGATTTTTTGGCATCTAGTACATTCACAGTGTTATGTGACCACCAATTTTACATGATTCCAAAACATTTTCACCACCCCAAAAGAAACCCCATACCAAGCAAGAAGTTACTTCTCCATTCCCTTTCTCCATAGCCCCTGGCAACCACCAGTCATAGAGCTCTATGGATTTATCCACTCTGGATATTTCACAAAAATTGCATCACACAATACGTGACCTTTGGTGTCTGGCTTCTTTCACTTAACACAGCATAAAGTTCATCCATATTGTATATAGTGAAGCTTTTTAAAAGAGAGTGTTTAATACTCATAGACTCTTTTCTTGTCTTTCATTTGCTTTTCAAGCCATCTCTGTCATTCTTCTGGGGCTTCTTCATATGCTAAATCCAGGGGACACTTTTCACATCTTTCCTTACTTAATCAACTGCAACATTTAATGTTTTGGACCACTCATTACTTCTCAAAACCCTTCTCCCTTAGTTTCAATGTCCCTACTCTCTTCTGATTCCCCTGGCAGTCTGGATATTCCTTTTCTTATATTTCAAGGCCTTACTCTTCTTTTCCCAATTATTTAATTATTGGTGTTTTCCAGTGTCCTTGGACTTCTTATTCTGTTTATGCCCATGATTGATGTCTCTAAAAGCTAAAATGCCATCTTAGAATTCTTTCCCAAGCTTCAGACTTATATATGCAATTCCCTATTATACATATCCACCTATGCGATGGACATCTCATATTTGCTTTTGCACCTCCTCTCTTCCCTATCTTATTTGGTGGTGACTTCTCCAGCCAGTACCCAATCCAGGAACTGGAGTCTTCAACTCCTCCCTTTCATTTGCCTTTTAAAACCTTCTCATCTCTATCCTTATCTCAGCCAAGGAGCTCACAGCACTCATTTGGAATCTTCTTGTGGTCTTCCTGCCTCCTGTCGGTTCTTTCTAACTCCTCAACCCTGCTGACAGAGTGATATTTTTAAAATGCAAGTCTGTTTAATGTTTAAATTCCTCCAGAAGCTCATAATTGCCTGCAGAATTAAGATCGAATTCCTTGGCAGGCGTACAGGGTTCACCATGATCAGACCTTTCCTCTCTTTATCTCCCACTTCTTCTTGCATATGCATCCTACTTTCAAGCCATCCTGAAATATTAATAGGGTCCCTAACTTGCCATGTTTGCATCAATGTCCTGTACTGCTGTGTCTTCTGCCTGGTATGTCCACTACCTCTATCACTTCCCTACTCCCTGCTCCCACTTAGTGCATCTGGAAAAACTATTTCAGGGCATAGACTGATCTTCCTCTTTGTATAGCTTTTCCGTATTCCACAAATAGATTTCACCATGCCTCCTGTCATCATTGGACCTTTTCATCTCTACTATAGCATTTATTACTGTATAATTTATTATTTATCTGAATGTTACCTTTCAGTGGACTGTCAGTTTTCTGAGTATTTCCACTGCCTGGCATAGTATAAGCATGTATCAAATATGTGGTGGTAGTAGAGATGATGGACCCTGAATCAGAACAGTTCATTTAAATAAGGATATGCCACCATTATCAAACATGATAATGTAGCCATTTCTGCTATTCTCTTTTCCCTTTCTAAGGGCTGCTGCTCCAATCTTTCATACCAGATTCCTTTTTTTTTTTTTTTTTAAGACTTTATTTCTCTGCCCCCACCCCGTTGTCTGCTGTCTGTGTCCATTTGCTGTATGTTCTTCTGTGTCCAGTTGGATTCTTGTCAGCGGCACCGGGAATCTGTATCTCTTTTTGTTGCATCATCTTGCTGCATCAGCTCTCTGTGTGTGTGGTGCCACTCCTGGGCAGGCTGTGCTTTCTTCACGCGGGACGCCTCTCCCTACAGGGCACACTCCTTACACGTGGGGCTCCCCTACGTGGGGGACACCCCTGCATGGCACGGCACTCCTTGCGCACATCAGCACTGTGAGTGGGCCATCTTGCCATATGGGTCAGGAGGCCCTGGGTTTGAACCCTGGACCTCCCGTGTGGTAGGCGGACACTCTGTTGAGCCAAATCCGCTTCCCACCAGGTTCCTTTTTTTTTTTTCCTCTTCCCTTTCCAGCCCCCTCCCCCCCATTGTCTGCTCTCTGTGTCCATTGGCTGTGTGTTCTTCTGTGTCCACTTGTATTCTTGTCAGTGGCACCTGGAATCTATGTCTCTTTTCGTTGCATCATCTTGCTGCATCAACTCTCCCTCCGTGTGTGCTGCGCCGTTTCTGGGCAGGCTGCACTTTTTTCGCACTGGGCAGCTCTCCTTATAGGGTGCATTCCTTGCGTGTGGGGCTCCCCTACATGGGGGACACCCCTGCATGGCACAGCACTCCTTGTGCGCACTGCACATGGGCCAGCTCATCACATGGGTCTTGAGGCCCTGAGTTTGAACCTTGGACATCCCGTGTGGTAGACAGAAGCCTTATCCCTTGAGACAAATCTGCTTCCCCCACCAGATTCCTTTTGATCTATGCTTAATGATATTTTCATATCTATTCTTGGGCTTTGTTTTCCTTTTGTTTTCTTTTGCTTGTATCCTTGGAGCAGTTAAGAAGAACAAAAGGTGGTTTGTTAAATTACTATTACAAACTCTCACTGTCACTTTTCATTCCATCACAGGACAAATATATATACCAGCCTGTTCTCATGTGATTCCTGTGTGCCAAAAGATGTCTTTTCTCACCCAGTAAAAGGAAAATTCATGTTATAGTAAAGATATTTTTCCAACAGTTTTTTAAATCTTCCAAGTTCTTCCCAAACGTCTGCACGTAATGTAAAATTAAAGATAAACCAGTTCTTTGTTAATCCTGAGAGAAGAAATAGTGGTTATGAAGGATTGTTAATAGAATAATGAAGACCTCTTGAGTTTTTAACGTGAAAATTTCAGGTGAACAGGGGTCCTGCTATACACATTGGTGTCAGATGATACTAGAATGGTCAACATCTCAGTTTAGATTTAGGTGTTATTTCCCTCTCTAAATACACTTGTAGAAGCTACTTGTGGTGTAACTCCTTATGTATTTAATATGTACCTGACTCTTGGTTTTCTCAGTGATATTTTAAATGGGTGAAGAATCTAGTTATGAATTCTTTCCCCTTTTGGAATGTAATATCGTGGTTATGATTCCATCTGTCCCTTCCCCTTTACTTAATTTTATCTTATTGTTTTGCATTGTTTTTAAAATAATTGCTTTGGCTTGTTTTTTCCTGAATGTTTCTGCAGTTTGATTTGAGTATCTGGCTTTGGGCACTCCTCCTGAACTTGGACTCCATCTGTACTTATGACTTTTGGAAGGCAGAAGTCAATATTTTCAATGGAAGATGACTTTTTAAAAATTATATTATATATGTGTGTCTCTCTCTCCTTCCCTTCTCCCTTCTTTTTCTTGGTGTCTCATAATAAAAGACTGGAAAGAAAGCAGTTAAAGCAGTCCTGTGGGTATCAGCAGATGGACTCAGAGTTGTGGATGAAAAAACTAAGGTAAGATTTTATAAGCCCATGTTTTTTGTGTATCTAGTGATCAAAAATAATGCCATTAAGCTGTGGTAGTCATTCTATATCCTTCCACTTTGTACAAAGTTCAATCTTTTGAGAGACTATTTAACATTCAGGAAACCGGTTAGTTACTCATTAACCTTATGAAAAATAGAAGAGATTTTTCTTGACAGTTTTACATGACATAGCATGTTTAATGTAGTAAGCATTAGCCTTTAGTGTTAAGATCTGAGTTCTATTTTTGTCCTTACATATGTTTTTAAAAAATTAACTCTCACAAATTTTATGTAAAGGAATATGGGCCACATCTGAAATTTCTTCTTGTGCCTTAATAAAACATTGTATTCTAGAAAGTAATTTTGAACTGAGTCAAATTTTATTTAACTTACAAGTCAATTTAAGTTAAATCTAAAGAATCAGTAAATGGTTCATTTGGTTATCATTTATTTAGAATCCATACAGTATCTCAAATCATAGGTAACTTTTTGCAAATCATAGGTAACTAAATGCCTAAGTAAGGCATAAGTTGTTACATAAGTGCATTTAATCATTAATTAAATTTCCTGAGAGTCGTGACCAGAGTCAAGAAAATTTTTAACAAAAAGCAGTTTTTCAAATAATCTCAGATGTCATTGGAAGGGGTAAAAGTCTGGCAGATAAAGAGCAGTTTGATGGATAAATTGCCTGATAAATTTTAAGTAACTAATGTAAATTCTTTTCACCTTCTATCTAAGGCTGCTTTAAATTCAAGAGAAGCAGTTGTCTTAAATGTGCATTACTGTTGGAAACAACAATCACTAATTAGCTTATTTTTAAGAACTTATGTGTTTGTCTGTAATGTTTTGTATGAATTGTCCTTGAAGGCTGTTTTATGCAATAATTGGAAAGTGATGTTGCCCCCTAGTGGCCATATACAACACTAACATTCATTACTTCTTTCCACATTGAGGGGATAATAGTGATTCATGGCTGGTCACCCTAAGATCTGTCTTCCCACCTTTATATTTAGCTAGAAGCTGACACTAATAAAATAAGTTAGGATCAGCGTTTATTATAAGGCCATGCCCTGATCCCCTGCACAAATTTACCATGGATCAGAAGCCAAAATTTGACTAGCCCACCCTTGAGCAAGAAGTTACATTAAATTGCCTTTCTTTCCCATCTCCCCATACATGCCCACTCCGGTTCTAATAGTGTTCCTATTTAAAAATTATAGTAGCTTTTGGATGGTTTCTTACAAAAAGGGATAAATTAATTGAATTGTGGATGGGAAATGTGATTGAAATGATCTTAAAGTGAAAATTATATTATTAAAAAGAAAACAAAGAAGAACAATTTTTAAAAATTGACTTCAATAGATTTCATTTCCAGTAATGACTGTGTTAGCTTCTATTGGACTGACTCTTTTGAAAACATCTATAAACTCTAGGCAATTCAAAAACAAAACAGTTATTTGAAGACACTAGGAAATAGCCCAAAGCAGATTCTGGAGGGAAGTCATCGCTTGGAGAAGGAAAAGCCACTGAGTGATTTTCCGGTTTCACAGTTCTTGCCTGAGGACAGGCCCTAATCTCTACCATAAAGGATAGCTAAAACTCTGATAGAAATCTCTTTATTGCTGATCTGAAGAACTAGGAGACAGACTTTGGGGCAATAGTAGCCACTAGTAAGTGGAAAGGGGAATGCTAGAAATAAGAGAGACAAAGAGGGAAGCCCCAAACTCTGGGTATAAATTCTGCCCAAATCCCTTGGCTGACCCCTTTACCATGCTTGTACAGGGCAAACCTTAAACAGCCCAGCTAAGGATCTAAAAATTGAAATGAGATTTGAGCTGCTGTCCAAAGACAGTTTTCCACTGGGCACAATCAAGTTAACTGCTGCTAAAACCAGAACATAAAATATTGTGTCCATCGTGCAATACAAAATTACTCAACCTGCAATGAAACAGGAAAATGTGGCTCATTCTCATAAAAAATGGTTATTAACAGAGACCCAACCTTGAGATGACCCAGGTGTTAGAATTAACAGAGATTTTAAATCAGCTATTATAACTATGCTCAGTGATGTGTAGGACAATACGTTCATACTGAATGAAGAAATAGGAAATCTCAGCAGAGAAATGGGAACTATATATATGAAGGAGGTGATATAGGAACTCTGTACTTTCTGTAAATCTAAAACTTCTCTAAAAATAAAAAAAAATAAAATAGGGAGCAGATGTGGCTCAGGCGGTTGAGTGCCTGCTTCCCACTAGGGAGGTCCTGGATTCAGTCTCTGGTGCCTCCTAAAAACAAAAAAACAAGCAAACAAACAAACTAATGCAGGGGAGCTGCTGTGGCTCAGCAGCTGAACACAAGCTTCCCCCATACCAGGTCCTGGGTTCAATCTCTGTCCTCCGGTTCCTCAAATTAAATTAAAAAGTAAAAAATTTTCAAAAAGAACCAAATGGAATTTCCAGGACTGAAAAATACAGTATCTGAAATTTAAAATTCACTGGAATTCGTATTTGTTACCTAGGCTACTATAACAAAGTACCACATACTAGGTGGCTTAAAACAACAGAAACTTATTCTGTCAAAGATCTGGATGCTAGAAGTAGAAAATCACGGTGCTGGCAGGGCCATGGTCCCTCTGAAGCTTCTAGGAGAGGATCTTCCTTGCCTCTCTCAGCTTCTGGTAGCCCCAGGCATTCCTTGGCTTACAGCTGCATCACTCGAATTTCTGTCGCCTTGATGCAGTATGACCTCACTTTAGCTAATTATTATCTGTAAAGACCCTCTTTCAACATATGGTCACATCACACAAAACTGTGGATTAGAACTTGAATATATCTTTTCAGAGGTACACAATTCAACCCACAACAGTGTCGTTATTGAAAAAAAGTACGGAATAGTATTTATGTAGTGCTAATTTATGTAAGAAAGTTGATACATAAATGCCATATATATATTTGCTTATTTTGCAAATAGACCAAAAACTAAATTAAAAATAGCTACCCATAGGTAAATTGAAACTATTCAGATTATAGGGATAGAAATGAGATTTTTCAGAATATAGTTTTTAACTTTGGAAATGTAAATATTTATAAATTAAAAATAAATTTCAACCAAAAAGAAGGAAAAGCAGGAGTTAATGCTTAATTGGTTCAGTTTCTCTTTGGAATAATGTGAAAGTTTTTTTATTTGTCTTTTTAATTTTTAGTTTTTTCAAAGATACTTAGATTACATAAATGTTACATAAAAAATGTAGGAGATTCTCATATGTCCCACTCCCTACCCCTCCCACACTTTGCCACATTAACAACTTCCTTCATTAGCGTGGTACATTCATCGCAATTGATGAACACATTTTGGAGCATTGCCGCTAAGCATGAATTAAAGTTTACCTGTAGTTTACACTCTCTCCCACCCAGTTCTGTAGGTTATGTCAAGATATATAATGGCCTATATCTGTCGTTGCAGTGTTGTTCAGGACAATTCCCAAGTCCCCAAAATGCCCCCGCATTACACCTGTTTTTCCCTCTCCCTGCCCTTAGAACTTCCAGTGGCCACTGCCTCCACATTAATGATGTAATTTCTTCCATTGCTAGAATCACAATAAGTCTATAGTACAATACCAGTAAGTGTGCTTTAGTGCATAGTTCATTCCCCAATCCTGAGGATTCTGGGAAGGTGATGTCTGCTCTAACTCAAATTCAGAGGGGGCTGCAGTCCATTAGGGCCGATAGATGGGATTCTCTTGCTTGCAGTTGTAGATTCCCTTGGTTCCTTGGTATGGTAGTTGTCCATCGTCACCTCCTTGTTAGTTGTCCTAGGTGAGACCAATGAACTGGAGAGTAGGTGTTGCAACTCCATTGAGATTCGGGAACCAGCAGGCACATGGACAGCCCAAAAATTTAAGTCTCTTGGATGTACACCTACCAACTCTAGTACTAATTATAGGTTCAGATAGAAAAGGAAAGGTTTGATAATGTCTGGTGGTGATAGTAGCACAACATTGTCAAAATAATTAACTTTACTGAATTGTATACTTGAAAGTGGTTAAAGTGGGAAATTTTGTATTATATATATGTTACCAAAGTTTTTAAAAATAATTAACCCAGAGAATTGTAAAAAAATTTTAACAAGCAACTCATAAATTTCAAAACAAAATGAACAGATAATGAATTAACCAATGACATAATTGCACAGAAAAAAGAATTATTTAAAGTTACTAATGAACTGAATGATCATCTTCAGTGAAATATATTCTAAGGACAGAGAGAGTTGCAAAGAAATCTTAAACTCCATTCAGTACTCTTATTGTTAGTAATGATATATTGGTATTATTTTAAGGCTATTGTTTGTGTGATTCCATTAATATAAAATGTAAATATAAATCAGTTTATAAATATGAAATTAGATTCGTGGTTATGCAGGGCTGGAGAAGGCATGCTAAGGAGTGTGGAGTTTTTCTTTTCGGAGTAATGAAATGACTCTAAAATTTTTTTGTAATGATGAATGCACAACACTGATTGTACTAAAAGCCATTGATTATACACTTTGGCTAGATTGTATGGTATGTGAATATGTCTCAATAAAACTGCTAACTAATTAAACAAATAATAAATCAATAAACAATAGCCAGAAATAGCAGCTATGTATAGCAGGGGAAACAAAGAGATGGGGAAGTGAAGAATTTCCTTGTGTATTTGTTTGTCTGATTTTTACTTATTATTAATATTATTGGAATAATGAAAATGGTCTAATAATGATTGACAACTATGTGATTATACCATTAACTGTACACTTTGGATGAATTGTATGCCTTATTAATGTGTACTAATAACATTGATTTGTTTTTAAAAAACTGTTGTTTATATAGGATAAAACAAATAGTTATGCTAAAGTTAGGAGCCAAGATTTTTCACTGTAAAAGAAATACAAGTAAGGATTTAAATAAAAACCATGTAGTGTTAACTTTGAATTAGAAATATTAATAAGAACTCATAAGAACTTATGGTATTGGGTTTTTTCTTTCAAAAATATGAGTGTCCAATGAAAAGATTTAAAAACAGTTTCATTGGGGAAGCATATTTGGCTCAACTGATAGAGCATCCACCTACCACATAGGAGTTCCTAGGATTCAAACCCAGGGCCTCCTGACCCATGTGGTGAGCTGGCCCACGCGCAGTGCTGATGCGCATGAGTACCGTGCTACTACGCAGGGGTGTCCCACGTGTAGGGGAGCCCCACGTGCAAGGAGAGCCATCCCACATGAAAAAAAAAAAAAGCACAGCTTGCTCCAGAGTGGCGCCACACACACAGAGAGCTGATGCAGCAAGATGATGCAACAAAAAGAGACACAGATTCCCGGTGCTGCTGACAAGAATGGAAGTGGACAAAGAAGAATACACAGCGAATGGACACAGAGAGCAGACAATGAGGCGGGGGGAAGGGGAGAGAAATAAAATTTAAAAATTTAAAAAACTTATTTAATTAAAAAATAAAAATTACAACTAGTAGCAATAAGCACCTTTAAAAATATACTTTTATTTATTTCTCTCCCCTTCCACCCCTACTTCCCCCAGCTGTCTGCTCTCTCTGTCCATTCACTGTGTGTTCTTCTCTGTCCACTTGTATTCTTGTCAGCGGCACCAGGAATCTCTCTTTTTGTTGTGTCATCTTGCTGCGTCAGCTGTCCATATGTGCGGTGCCACCCTGGGCAGGCTGCACTTTTTTCACGCGGGGTGGCTCTCCTTACAGGGCGCATTGCTCGTGGGGCTCCCCTACATGGGAGACACCCCTACATGGCACAGCACTCCTTGCATGCATCAGCACCGCGCATGGGCCAACTTATCACACAGGTCAGGAGGCCCTGGGTTTGAACCCTGAACCTCCCATGTGGTAGGCAGATGCGCTATCCGTTGAGCCAAATCCACTTCCCAACAGTAAGCACCTTTTGCACCCAGACTGTAGTCTCTGATTCTAGTCACCACCAGAAGGAACCAGAGTTCCTTAAAGGAATGGCCATTTCCAGTTATGAGTCAGGAAATGTGAAAAATGAGCCTGCGACATCATATTAGGCCAGAAAATCATGAAACTATCAAAAGATATTGGAGTCATGTCAAAAGGACCTGTAAAGTTACTCCCACTAGCTAAAGATAGAATGACCTCAAGTCATCAGAAAGAATAACTGCAGTTGATTGAAATAAATTGAATACATAATGAGCCAGTTGTTCATAATGATTCTGAAGAAAAGAGGAAAGAAAATCAAACAAGCATACATGGTCACCATTGGAGAGAACTTGGGCACCAACACCTGACGCTGAAAATTGGCAATTAAAAGGATGTTTGTTCCACAATAGGCTATGGAGGGAAACGGACTTTGGCCCAGTGGTTAGGGCGTCCATCTACCACATGGGAGGTCCGTGGTTCAAACCCCGGACCTCCTTGACCCATGCGGAGCTGGCCCATGCGCAGTGCTGATGCGCGCAAGGAGTGCCCTGCCACGCAGGGGTGTCCCCCGCCTAGGGGAGCCCCACATGCAAGGAGTGCGCCCCGTAAGGAGAGCCGCCCAGCGCGAAAAAAAGGGCAGCCTGCCCAGGAATGGCGCCGCCCACACTTCCCGTGCCGCTGACGACAACAGAAGTGGACAAAGAAACAAGACGCAGCAAAAAGACACAGAAAACAGACAACCAGGGGAGAGGGGAATTAAATAAAATAAAAATAAATCTTTAAAAAAAAAAAAATAGGCTATGGAATGACATAAGGATTCTGTGTTGTAAAATGAGCATTCTGTTTCTTCTGATAAGCTTAAATAATCTTGTAATTCCTCTCCTTTCTATTTCCCTTTTTCTAGGACCTCATAGTTGACCAGACAATAGAAAAAGTTTCTTTCTGTGCTCCAGATAGGAACTTTGATAGAGCCTTCTCTTACATATGTCGTGATGGCACCACTCGGCGCTGGATCTGCCATTGCTTCATGGCTGTCAAGGATACGGTGAGTCCGACAATATGTATTTCATCATAACTATTGTCAGTTAGCCAAGCTTCTTGGGGGTTTCATCCAAGTGGTTTCCACTACATTTTTAACAAACACATGCTGCTGCAGCTGCACCTGGAAGCTAGCCTTCTCTCTCTTTTCAAGTAGTTTACATTCTTTGTGACCCTGCAACCCAGAACAAGATGATTGGGTGAGATTCAGAGTCAAGCTGTTTTGTTAAAAGAAATAAAAATACCGTGGTCAAGGTAGTTGTTACAACTTTATTCAGAAGCTTTCATTATTGGGGCTATTTTCATTATTCTTAATTATCTGTTTGCTGGTACATCTGGGTAGAAGATATTGGCATTTGGAAGGTACTTATAGATTTATTTGCAAAGAGATCCTGCTACAAATGAAAAAATTGACTTGGAGTATATTTTGGATTAATTACAAAATAGAAATATTAAATTATGTTATCATGAACTATGGTATTGTTGCATGATAGAAACTTTTACTTTTGTTTAAAAATCAAGAATAATTTGGGAAGCGGACTTGGCTCAATGAATAGAACATCCACCTACCACATGGGAGGTCCATGGTTCAAACCCAGGGCCTCCCTGACCCATGTGGAGCTGGCCCATGGGCAGTGCTGATGTGTGCAAGGAGTGCTGTGCCACACAGGGGTGTCCCCTGCATAAGGGAGCCCCACGCGCAAGGAGTACACCCCATAAGGAGAGCCGCCCAGCGTGAAAGAAAATTCAGCCTGCTCAGGAGTGGCGCTGCACACACAGAGAGCTGATGCAGCAGGATGATGGAACAAAAAGACACAGATTCCTGGTGCCACTGACAAGAATACAAGCGGACACAGAAGAACACACAGCGAGTGGACATGAGAGCAGACAACTGGGGGAGAGGGGAGAGAAATAAAAATAAATCTTTAAAAAAATAATAATTTTATCCTCCATGTAAATTATCTAGAATTGACATCAAAGTCAAGTCTTTTGGATGATGATGCTAGAGTATAGCATCATGTATGCAAGTTATTTCTGAGTTTTATAAACTCCAGACAGAGTAAGTCTACAACACAATAAAGGCTTAATCTGGAAAGGGTGGTGGTCCCCTAAAACTGAGCAAAAGATTTTTTAAAACTCTTTGAGGCAGTAGTATAAACAGATGTTAAGACCTCAGGCTCTGGAATCAGTCTGGGTTTCAATCCGGGTTCTGGCTTTTACTAGCTATGGAATTTAGAGCCAAGTTACGTAATATTCTCTAAGTATTCTATAAGTGGAGATGCTTGTAAAGACTAAATTAAATAATTAATATAAGCACACCTAGCTAGCATAGGATCTGTTCCATGAACTATTCCCAAAACAGTACCTAATATTGATAAAGCTTTCTGACTTGGTTTAAAATAGGTGCTTTGTGAATGAATTGAAGTAAGCAAACTACTCGTTTTTCCTCTGTCTCTCAGACCTAAGAAAGCCACATAGGTGGAGTATTTTGCTTCATTACACTCACAAAATCCAGAGTTCACGAGTTTCCCTATGCTAATTTTATAACTTTTATCAACTCTTGACCCTTCCAGCTGTTTGAAACCTCTAGGTCAGTGGTTCCTATGTATCAGAATCACCTGGAGGGCTTGTTAAAACACTAATTGCTGGGCCCCACCCCCAGAGAATGTGATTCTGTGTGTCTGGGGTGGGGCTTGAGAATTTGCACTTCTAACAAGTTCCCAGGTGATGTTGATGCTGGTTGGGAGATGGACTGCTCCTTAAAAACCACTGCTCAAGGCCTAGGAGAAATAATAAACCTACTTTGCCTGAAGTGAGCTGTATTCAAATGCACACAGATTATAAAAATCTTTCTGTCCTCCCTCCTCTTATTTCATGCTTTAACACCTAGACTCCTATCATCTTACTAGGAAATTAAAAGGAAACTCATTTGTCCAACAGTCTTTAAATAAGCAGTAAATGATCTATAGTCATGTAAAATTTTAGGAATAAAAGCATTTCAAACATTACCTCACATTATGATATCTGATGCTATAAATCCAAAATGAAAGTATTTGTTCAGAGGCATATGCAGGAGCAGCTGCCTACATGGTGTGATTTGAGTACTACAAAGGACCTTCTTCCCAAATATCTCTTCTCACCATTACTAATGGCTGCTATGACAGCTACCATATAGTGAGTTGGCGTAAGCAACAAACATTTATTAGCTCACAGTTTTGAGGCTAGAAGTCCAAAATCAACACATCGGCAATGTTGTCGGATTTTCTCTAGGTTCTTGGCTAAGCTACAAGAAATGAATTTCAAGAGCAAGCCAGGTTAGTTAGGTCAGTTATTTATTAAGGAATGGAGAGAAGAAAAATGGGAGAACATAACACATTAAGGGTGCCAGGTAGAGAGGAAGGGGCTAAAAACTGATAAAGAGGGCCAATTTACAGAATACAATTCCCCATTACAGATTATAAATCCCCAGGTTTACTTGT
The DNA here is from genome assembly GCF_030445035.2 of Dasypus novemcinctus. Taxonomy (NCBI): domain Eukaryota; kingdom Metazoa; phylum Chordata; class Mammalia; order Cingulata; family Dasypodidae; genus Dasypus; species Dasypus novemcinctus. The sequence continues at coordinate 35,613,487 of NC_080675.1, forward strand.
GTGTTGATCCAGGTAGTGGGGCTGGGGGTAGGGGGAGGGCAGGGGAAGAAGGTCAGAACAGGGGTAGAAAGCAAGAACGGGACTGTTCAGCTTTTGCGCTTGCTTTTGAACCATTTATTATTCTGCCCCATTTCTAATGAGAGGGAAGGAGTCCCAGCTGTTTGCGGTTTTGATCGATTACCCCACCCATCAATCCCCCAGAAGGGCCCAATGATAAGGCCCCTGGAGAATATCAGAGGCTTCTCCTGGCTTCTGGAGGAAATCTCATTCCAAATGGGGTTCTCGCAAGGTCTTCCAACAGCTATCTTGGGGGTACTGATGGCCACGTAGGCTTCTTGCCAGGTTCCAGATCTATCTATTGATTCTCTGTTTTACTAGCCTGTCTCAGCAAGGAATGCTTTCTCTCCAAAGTCTAGCAGTCTAGTGCTGACTTGCCTCCCATCACACAGGGAATCTCTCACTGTGGTTTTAGCTGACTTCCCACTTCTGCCCCTCCCTCTGGCTTCCTCTGACTCTGCCTTGTGACTTCCCAACTCTCTCTTTAAGGCCTGTAGTAATATGGATTAAGACCCACCCTGATTCAGTTGGCCACACCTTATCTAAAAATAACATCTTAAAAAGGTCCTAATACCTATCACACCATCCTTTTTACTTTTTTATTCCACAATCTGGGATATGGTTTAAATACAAATAACCCCTGGTAAAAACAATCCATTGAATTTATTAAACTTACTCTGAGATAATCTCATGTATCTATAAAGCAGTGTTTAGTTTATATCATCTCATGCACATGAACAAACAAATCAATTTTATCTAATTGCTTTGTAAGTGGAGGCAACCTGAAAACACTGAGGGCCTAAAATGGAGAGGGAGCGTTGTTTAAGAGGGCAGAGCATTCACAAAGGGGAGACTGAGGGGTCAAAGCTTTCCTTTGCCCTTTCATCACTGGGATTATACTTATTTATCAGAACTTCAGAACCTCTAAATTTGCACCTTTTCTTCTAGACATGTTATGTTTTCTATGTTCACAGTGTACTTAAGCCCCTGAAATTTACATTGCAATTTAAATAATTTCTTAGAAATGCTTGGTAAGTATTCCACTGTCTTCCCTAAAGAGCAGATAGAGGTTTGCAGGTGAAGACTGTGGACTTAGAACCTTGAACCACAGTGTCTCCGAAACTGCTGGCCAGAGATAATATGACAGAGGGAGCCTAAGTGATGAGGTCAGTGGCTGCTCACAGAAGCACAGATTGCTGGTGATCACTTTACACAAGGCCTGCAACAGTGTGTACAATTAAAGTATCAGGCATTATTACCATTTTAGTATAGCATTCTAATATAGGAAAACCTAATTCTAATCTAGAGTTCTAACATTTTGCCTTGTGTAAAAGCAGACTTATTGGTGGCTTAAGCTAATGCATGGTTGTTGGTTTTGTAGCTCTAAAACTGTTTTTAAAACCTTCTTTGTATAGGGTGAACGGCTGAGCCATGCAGTGGGCTGTGCCTTTGCAGCCTGCTTAGAACGCAAGCAGAAGCGGGAGAAGGAATGTGGAGTGACTGCTACTTTTGATGCCAGTCGGACCACTTTTACAAGAGAAGGATCATTCCGTGTTACAACAGCCACTGAACAAGCAGAAAGAGAGGAGATCATGAAACAAATCCAAGATGCCAAGAAAGGTACAATCTGTAATACTACAATGTGTGTTTATTTAATGCAGCATCTCCTAGCAGGTTAATATTTTGAAGCTATCAGGAACACCTTAGCAATATATGAAGACCTTAGGAACAAAGCTGAAAAATCTTACCAAAATGCCTTCCTTTAGAATGGCTAATTTAGTAGCTTAAAAATTTTTACACTTTCTGTTCTTAAGCTATCTGGGGAAGCTGAGTGTGCAACTGAAGACACTGCAAAGATATTTCCCCCTGTGTTTAAAACAAAATTGGAGTAATCAGTATTCTCAATATCCTGGAGGAAAATTTTTTTAAAACAAAATTGGAGTAATCAGTATTCTCAATATCCTGGAGGAAAAATTTTTTTAAAGAACCCAGGACCTCATATGTGGAAAGCTGGTGCTCAACCACTGAGCTATACTGGCTTCCCATGGAACAAATTTTTAATTCGGATGAATCTGATTTCTGTGAGAAGCAAGAGCCATTAAGGATCTAGGAGAGTTTTTGAGTTCTCAGCTTTGTAAGCACAAATTATTTAAAAACATTGCTAAGATCTTCTTTCTCTTTACTTTCTTAAGCTGAAACAGATAAGACAGTTGTTGGTTCATCAGTGGCCCCAGGCAACACTGCTCCATCCCCGTCCTCCCCCACCTCTCCCACTTCGGATGCCACTGCCTCTCTGGAGTTGAACAATCCTCATGCCATCCCACGCCGGCATGCTCCAATTGAACAACTTGCCCGCCAAGGCTCTTTCCGAGGGTTTCCTGCTCTTAGCCAGAAGATGTCACCCTTTAAACGCCAGCTGTCCCTGCGCATCAATGAGTTGCCTTCCACTATGCAGAGGAAGACTGATTTCCCTATGAAAAATTCAGGTAAAGCAGCATCCATCTGACTGACTGGCACTCCAGCACTGAAGCATTATCATCATTTCCATCAGACTAGCCACTCCCCTCTCAGGCTGGTTGGTAGTTGCATCTTGTGTCATTTCCCAGTAGGAGAAAACTAAAGTCCATGAAGGGGGCCATGAATCATTAGTTTCTTTTCAACAAATAGGTGACAGAGTCATGATGTGAATTTCTAGCCTGGTTTGCAATATCAGTGGTTTGTCCTGATTTAAGTGTACTACTTCTCAGTCAGCCTGCTTCCAAATATCAAGGGTCTCAAGTTTCTAGTCTTTTTCTGACATTTGGGACCCAGCAGGGAATTAATTTTTAAGAGGCCTTGGAAACACAAACAGTTAAATAGCATTACTGCCAGATGTACCAGAAGAAATGGATAAGTGGTCATTGTCCTTGTGGCTGGTTGACTCCTGTTGTTCATCAGAGACAGTGGGCTTGCATATTCATTACCATTCAGAACTGCCACACGGCCTCTGTGTAGCCTCTCTGCAATTGGGCCAGTCCTGGTAGCTCTATCCTCATCATAAGATCTGGAGCTAAAGTATCAGATCTGTCAGTGCTTTTATTGGGCCTATTTACTTCCTTCTGAGACCTGTTGAATCATTGCTGTAACAGGATATGAGGAAGCACTGTTTCAAGAGGGCACTCCTGCTGAGAGCTAAGTTGTTTTGACAGATGAAATTAGATCTAAAGAACAGTTAGACTAGATGGTTTGTGAGGATCTTCCCGGGCTCAATTTCTATAAAAATTGAAATTCTAGATGCTTCAAGTACTTCATTTGCAATCTCTCTTGGGCAGATTAGGAGCAAAACTATTATTCTGTTTTTACAAATGAGCAAAGATTCAGCACACATAATTAGCCTCCTCAGTGACACAAAAATATCCCAGAGTCAATATTAAGAGCAAAGTTTCTAGAGTCTTGGGCCTTAGTTCACTTTATCTTGTTGTCATAATTCATATACTTGGTACCAGAGACTTAGGGAAAAAATGAGAGTGATGGCATTATCATATTTTATTACAGAGAAAAGCACTGAGCATCCACTGATACCCCTGACATTAACCCATTTTTCTAATAAAAATCACTGAATGGCTCCAGAACTTAACTCAGGCTACAGCCTTGGGAACTGGTTGGAAAGCAAACAGATTACAGATGACTTCTAGAAAGAGCTGCCTAGCTGAACATCTTGGCACAGAAAGAATGCAAAATTCTCAATAGTGTCACACAGGAGAGGAAATAAAGAAATTTATAGATTTACAGGGGAAGAAGATGTGTAATACCTTAGTCCTTGGATTGTTGACATTTTATACTTTCCTGTCTGAAAAAACAATGAAAATTGTGATCAGTAAATTTTTTTGAAGCTGCTTTTGTAGCCCCACCTGACATTTAATTGGACCCTTTTCTTCAACAAATAAAGGATGCAGTCCAAAATTTCACCTCATATCATACGTTAGTTATATTTCAGATTATTCCATTTTTCTGTCTGGAACCCATTTCTGTTTGTTTTCGTAGTGCCAGAGGTAGAAGGAGAAGCAGAGAGCATCAGCTCCCTGTGCTCACAGATCACTAATGCCTTCAGCACACCCTCCGAGGACCCCTTTTCATCTGCCCCAATGACCAAACCAGTGACAGTGGTGGCACCACAGTCTCCTGCCTTTCAAGGTTGGTGCCATCTTGCCTGCTCAGCTGTTCTCTTTGAAACTAGTACTTTTATTATGCTGCACACTTACTTGGCATTTTCAGCTTCCCAAGAATTAGTAAGATTCAATAATTTCTCTGTTTGACAATGTCTTTGTGCTTTGTTCCCCTTCTTGCTTCCTAAGGTGTCCAGCATTCCTTATTTTGCATGAACATATCCTTCTCTCATCCCATTCTATAACGAGTATCTGTAGTGCCAGCCAACTGCTTTATTTGCACATATGGGTTATAGTATCCAGTCAACTTTCTGGAAAGAACAGTCATCAGAATTGGTTCTAGCATTATGTTTCTCTCTAGGACAGTGGGTCTTGGCTGGGAGCAGTTTAGACCCACCCCCAGCCCTGCCAGGGGACTTGGGCATTGTTTGGAGATATTTTAGGGTGTCACAACTTTGGGGGAAAAGTGGTATTGCTGGCACCTAGTGAGGAGAGGCCAAAAATCTGCTTAAACATCCTTCAACACATAGGACAGCCTCCACAGCAAAGAATTAACCAGCCCAAAATGTCAGTATGTCAGTAGTGCCGAGGTTGAGAAACCCTGGACTCACCTAGCCTTTACCCTTTCCACAAGAGGTTCAGAAAGAAAAAGTTACTTTTTTGGCTCTTAGTTCATCTTCTATAACAGGTGTCCTAAAAGTTGCCTTTGTGGCATTGAAGAGTTACTAAAAATGCTTGTTTTCAAAGATACTGAATTTAACAGTTGGTATTGACTCAGGTCAGTGAAGAGTTCATGTAACTTAAATCAGACTTTTAAATTAGTCTTGCTTTAGAATTTGAGTGCCATTTCTTTTGAGAAATAGCTCAGAGAAAGAACCAGGGCATTCAAGTTGTGCTGCAGACAGTACCCTACTCCTTTTAGTGGATGTCACTACAAGCTTTTCCTCCAGGGAGTCTCAATTTTAAAATAAACCTTTATGGTAATGTGCACAAAACAACTTTCCATTTCATCTTTTTTAAACTCATATTAATAGATATAATTTGTTGAGTCCTTACCACAGTGTCTGCATATTGTGGTAAGGACTTACACATTATCTCATTTAATCCCCACAACAACCCTTTGAGGTAGGCATTAACTGATAAAATAAGCCTCAGAGAGGTTAATTTGCTCAAAGTCACACAGCCAGGATTTAAACCCTGATCTTTCTGAATAAAGTACCTTGACATTCTACTGACTCTGTACCTGTTCCTAGACACTGGGTGTACAAAATTGAATAGAACATAGTCTTTTCCCTGTCTGTAAGGAGCTCCCAGTCTATGGGTGAGAGAGGTTTTTAAACAAGCCCTAAGTAAATAGTACCAATGCCATAAGCAGGGTTTCCCAGTCCTGAGGAGGGAACCATTAGAGTGGAAAACCGTGGAAGGTGCCTCCTCTTCTGCTCCATACTGTATACAGACATACCTCAGAGATATTGTGGATTCAGTTTCAGTCCACTGCAATAAAGCAAATACCACAATAAAGCAGGTCACACAAATTTTTTGGTTTCCCAGAGCATATAAAAGTTATATATACACTATAATGTAGTCTGCTAAGTATGCAAAGCATTACGTCTTAAAAAACCTTGTTCAGGCAGCAGACTTGGCCCAGTGATTAGGGCGTCCGTCTACCACATGGGAGGTCCGCGGTTCAAACCCCAGGCCTCCTTGACCCGTGTGGAGCTGGCCCATGCACAGCGCTGATGTGCACAAGGAGTGCCATGCCACGCAGGGGTGTCCCCATGTAGGGGAGCCCCACACGCAAGGAGTGCACCCCGTAAGGAGAGCCGCCCGGTGCAAAAGAAAGTGCAGCCTGCCCAGGAATGGCGCCACACACATGGAGGGCTGACACAAGATGACACAACAAAAAGAAACACAGATTCCTGTGCCGCTGACAACAACAGAAGCAGACAAAGAAGACGCAGCAAGTAGACAGAGAACAGACAACCGGGGTCGGGGGGGAGGGGAGAGAAGTAAATAAATCTTAAAAAAAAAAATGCTCTAATATTAAAAAAAAAAAAACCCTGTTCATACTTTAATTAGAAAATACTTTATTACTAAAAAATGCTAATCCTCATTTGAGCCTTCAGTGAGTCATAACCTTTTTGCGGTGTAGGGTCTTGCCTCAGTGTTGACAATAGCTGACCACAGTGGTGGTTGCTGAAGGTTGGGGTAGCTGTGGCAGTTTCTTATTTTAAGACAACAAATTTGTCACGTCAGCTTACTCTGCCTTTCTTGAAAGATCTCTGTGTAGCTTACAATGCTGTTTGATAGCATTTTACCTACACCAGAACTTCTCTTGAAATTGGAAGTCAGTCCTTTCAAATCCTGTCACTGTTTTATCAGTTAAGTTGCTAATAATCTAAATCCTTTGTTGTCATTTCAACAGTGTTCACAGCATCTTCATCAGGAGTAAATTCCATCAAGAAACTACTTTCTCTGCTCATCCATAAGAAGCAACTCCTCATCTGTTCAAAGTTTTTACTTTATTTTATTTATTAGAGAAGTTATGGGTTTATAGAACAATCATGCATAAAATAGAGGATTCCTATATACCACCCCACCACCACCACCTTTCATGGTTTTGGAACATGTTACAATTGATGATAGCATGTTTTTATAATTGTTCAATTAATGAGAGTGAACCTAGCATTCACTATGTAGTATAGTTCCATGGGTTTTTTTTTTTAATGTTATTCTGTTTCCATACATACAATCTAAAATTTCCCTTTTTAATCATTCAGATACATATTTCAGTGCTGTGTATTGTGTTCACAACGTTGTGCTACCATCACTACCATCCATTACCAAAACTTTTCCATCATTCCAATAGGAACCTTGTATGTTTTAATACGTCTTAATTTTTCACTCCCTATCTCCACTCTGTCCTCTGTTAACCTATATTCTAGATTGTGACTCTATGAGCTTGCTTATTCTATTTCAAATCTTTGAGATCCTTTGTATCTGACTGACTTCATTCAATATGATGTCTTCAAGATTCATCCATGTTGTCCATGTATCAGAATTTCATTCCTTCTTAAGGCTGAATAATAGTCTATTGTGCATATATACCACATTTTATCCATTCATCCATTGATGGACACTCCATCTTTTGACAATTCTGAATAATACTGCTATGAACATCTAAAGTTTTAACATGAGATTGCAGCAACTCAATCACATCTTTAGGCTCCCCTTATAGTTCTAGTTCTCTTGCTCTTTCCATCCCATCTGCATTTACTTCTCAACTGAAGTCTTTAATCCATCAAAGTCATCCATGTGGGTTGGAATCAACTTCTTCCATACTCTTGTTAATATTGATATTTTGGCCTCCTCCTTTGAATCATGAATGTTCTTAATGGCATCTAGAATGGTGACTCATTTCTAGAAGATTTTCAATTGACTTTGCCCAGATCCATCAGAGGAATCACTGTCTATGGCAACTATAGCCTTACAAAATATATTTATTCAATAATAAGATTTGAGAGTCAAAATGACTCCTTCATCCCTGGGCTGCAGAATGGATATTATGTTAGTAGACATGAAAACAACAGTCACCTCATTGTACATCTCCATCAGAGCTCTTAGGTGACCCAGGGACATTGTCAATGAGCAGTAATACTTTGAAAGGGAATCTTTTTTTCTGAGCAGTAGGTTTCAACAGTGGGTTTAAAATATTCAGTAAATCATGTTGTAAACAGATGTGCTATCATCCAGGCGTTGCTGTTCCATTTATAAAGCACAGATTTAGCATAATTGTTAAGGGCCCTAGAATTTTCAGAATGGTAAATGAGTATTGGATTGAACTTAAAGTCACCAGCTGCCTTAGCTCCTAACTAAAGAGTCAGCCTGTCCTTTGAAGTTTTAAAGGCAGGCATTGACTTCTCCTCTCTAGCTATGAAAGTCCTGGGTAGCATCTTCATCCACAAGAAGGCTGTTTCATCTACCTTGAAAATCTCCTTTTTAGTTTGGGGACCTTCATCAATGATCTTAGCCAGATTATCTGGATAGCTTGCTGCAACTTCTACATCAGCACCGGCTGCTTCACCTTGTACTTTGATGTTAGGGAGATGCTTCTTTCCTCAAACCTTATGAACCAGCCTCTGCTACCTCCAGACTTTTCTTCTGAAGCTTCCTCACCTCTCTCATTCTTCATAGAATTGAAGAGAATTAGAGCCTTTCTCTTGATTAGACTTTGGCTTAAGGGATTGTTGTGGTTGATTTGATCTTCTACTCAGACCACTAAAACTCCCTGTATCAGCAGTAAGGCTGTTTCATTTTCTTTTCAAATATGTGTGTTCACTGGAGTAGCACTTTTAATTTCCTTCAAGAACTTTTCTTTTGCATTTATAGCTTGACTGTTTCGCACAAGAAGCCTAGCTATGGGTTTATCTCAGCTTTTGACATGCCTTCCTCACTAAGCTTAATCATTTCTAGCTTTTGATTTACAGTGAGACATGTGAAATTTTTCCTTTCACATGAACACTTGGAGGCCATTTTTAGGGTTATTACTTGTCCTAATTTCAATATTGTTGTGTCTCAGGGAATAGGGAGGCTCAGGAGAGGGTGAGAGACTAGAGAACAGTCAGTTGGTGGAGCAATCAGAAAATACAACATTTATCAATCAAGTTTGTCATCTTCTATGAATACAGTTCATGGCACTCCAAAATAATTACAATAGTAACATCAAAGATCTCTCATCACATATCGCCATAACAGATATAATAATGAAAAAGTTTGAAATATTGTGAGAATTACCAAAATGTGACACAGAGACACAAAGTGGGCACATGCTGTTGGAAAAATGGTGCTGATAGTCTTGTTTGGCACAGGGTTACCACAAACCTTTAGTTTGTTAAAAAAAAAAACCAGTATCTGTGAAGTGTGGTAAAACAAAGCACAAACAGTATATGCTTGTATGTTAGAAAGACATGGGTCTGAAGAGTAAAAACTGATAGAATAGATAACAGTAAAAATAGGAAGGATTAGACAGATGTTAATTTAAAAAGACAAGGAAAGAATAATATGTACTTTGAGATATTATAAACATTACCTGGGGGGAAACTCTACAAAAAGAGAGAAAGAGAGATGAAATTGACTATATAGCAAACTACTTATTAAGCCGGTGAAAATATACCAAGTTTGGTTTAAGAATTAAATAAACTTAATCCTGATTCAGGAATTAAGTAAACTGTACATGTAAATACTATTAGCACAGTGCCTAGCACATAACAAAGAATCATTGTATTTTATCCATTATTATTATTATTATTAGGATAATTTGATCTTTTGGAAAACTGGTAGAAAAGGGAAATGCCTTATCTACTCTCTGAAGCCAAAGGCTCAGTTATAATGTTAGGTCTTTGCTGCTCCTACAACACAGCCTCTCTGTTCAATTTGACTTGAAGTTGTGTTTTTGTAGGCTTCATTTTCCTTCCCCCCCATGCACATATTTTCCTGTAACAGTCATTTGACTTTATCATTGCAGCCTTTTTAATTTCAATCTCTAATTCCATCTTTGCCAGAAGGTATGTGTATCCATTGCAAGATAGCATGGTTGTCCCTACACCAGCTTTGCTGTCTTATGTTTACCTTTTACACCAGTATTGCACAGTGGCCTGACTGACCCAGCTCCACAGGATCACATGTACCCCCTGCATGAATTAACTCCATTGATGTTGTCTGCTCCCATTGTAGCTAATGGCACTGACTCTGCCTTCCTTGTGCTTGCTGCTAAGCCAGCCCATACTGCTCTAGCACCTGTAGCAATGCCTGTGCGTGAAACCAACCCTTGGGCTCATGCCCCTGATGCTGCTAACAAGGAAATTGCAGCCACACATTCGGGTAAGGTGGCCACAAATGGTGGTGAGGATTCTCGTATCAGACTTGTGACCCTAAATGGTTCTAAAATCAACCATTTACCTGAGTGAAAATCAGGGAGGAATCCCTTTGGGCAAAATGTGTAAAACTGATATTAAGATTGATAGTAAAACTGCTATTAAGAGATGGTGAGGGAAAGGAACGAAAGAGATTAGATTAGTGGTTCTTGGCCAGGAGTATGGAACCGAACCACCTGTAAAGCTTTTATAAAATACACACTCCTGAATCCCACCCCCAGAGAGCTCATCACGGGATTCGGTGATGTGTGGACATGCCTGCAGGAAGGGTGAACCATGCCTTCTGCTATAGCAGCCCTACAAAAAATGAGTCTTTGGCACTATATTTTTGCTTTTCTGTACTTTCTGGTTTTTCTGTACTACACATTTATTGACTATAAGCCCCCAAACTTTAAAATAATAAAGGCAGTTCACCAGAAAGACATGTCTGGAAGGTAGGCAGGGGCCAGGCACATGCCAGGCCACTGGTTATTTTCTTTTGGCCCGTGGACCCTTTAGAGTATATGCAAGCCGGTTTCTGTGCTTTAGAAGAGCCATGGCATTGAGGAGGAGTTTCTGACAGCAAACAGATGTCTTGGTTTGACCTACATACAGACTCTCCTCCCATGTACCAAAACCACACACTGTCCCGTTAGGATCTTTCAAATAAGCAATATTATACGGCAAGGAAAGAAGCCCCTAATGACTGGTTCTTTTGTCATTTTTCATCTCGTTGGTTCCAGGGACCGAGTGGGGTCAATCTTCTGGTGCTGCCTCTCCAGGTCTCTTCCAGGCTGGTCACAGACGCACTCCTTCTGAGGCAGACCGCTGGTTAGAAGAGGTGTCCAAGAACATCCGGGCTCAGCAGTCCCAGATCTCACCTACCCCTCTGCAGCCAGTTCTCCAGCCTCCTGCATCCACTGCCATCTCCCAGCCAACACCGCCTTTCCAAGGGAATGCATTCCTCACCTCACAGCCTGTGCCAGTGGGTGTGGTCCCACCCCTGCAGCCAGCCTTTATGCCTCCTCAGTCCTATCCCATGTCCAATGGGATGACGTATCCAGCCCCTAACGTGCCTGTGGTGGGCATCACTCCCTCCCAGATGGTAGTGAATGTGTTTGGCACTGCAGGCCATCCTCAGGCTCCTCATCCCCATCAGTCACCCAGCCTGGTCAAGCAGCAGACATTCCCTCAGTATGAGACAAGCAATGCTACTGCCAGTCCCTTCTTTAAGCCTCCTGCTCAGCACCTCAACGGTTCTGCAGCTTTCAATGGTGTAGACGATGGCAGGTTGGCTTCAGGGGACAAACACACAGAGGTTCCTGCAGGCGCCTGCCCAGTGGATCCTTTTGAAGCACAGTGGGCTGCACTAGAAAGCAAGTCCAAGCAGCGTACTAATCCCTCCCCTACCAACCCTTTCTCCAGTGACTTACAGAAGACATTTGAAATTGAACTTTAGGCAGTCCCTATGGCTTATGTATCTTGTCCATACTTAGGTAAGGGTGGGGGGTGGAGGCAACAGGAGCAAAGGAGACTTTGTCTTCCCTATCTGTACCCTTTACAATGTCGAAGGTCCCAAAGAACAAGTCCAGACACAGAGTGCCGTGAGGGGTGATTTTGGAAGAAGTAAGGGAAAATCAGAGAAGAGCTAACTTGCAGTTAGGTTAAAGAAATCAAGGAAGTGTTGCCCTCTGTACCTCTCACTCTTTTTTCCACCCCCTTACAAATCTCTGGAAACAGAGAGGCAAAGTATCTGAACAGGAATCTGTATTCAAAGCACATTTACTGGAATATAAAACACAACGGGAAGCAAAACAATCTCCTTTTGTTTTTCAGGCCATTCACCTACCACCTCATAGTACTGGCCTCTCTCAGAGATCAAGGACAGGGTGGCTTAGGTTTGGGCTGGGGAAGAGACAGGCTGTGCTGCCAGAATTCCAGGGAAAGCACATCATCAGCTGCCCAGCAGAGCTATATTTTGGGAGTATAATTGAGCTTCCATTTTGAGTAACAGAATAAATATTATAAATATATATATCAAAAAAGCCAAAATCTTTATTTTTATGCATTTAGAATATTTTAAATAGTTCTCAATATTAAAAAGTTGTATGAGTTGTAAGTAATTTTGCCAAAGGTAAAAGGGTTAGCTATAAGAAACTGTACATAAGATTGATTTATCATTGATGCCTATTGAAGTAAAAAGAGGAAAGGTTGGAGATGTTGACAGGATCCCTAGTTGCTCAGATCATTCATTGTAAGTAGCACATTGCAACAACAATCATGCTTACGACCAACCTCGTCATCAGGATGTAGTTTTAAATAAAGAAAATGAAAGAGCAGTATTGTCTTGGTTTTAAACCTATGATGAAATTCTAATGTCATTATTTTAATGGAATCATCTAAATATGTGTAGAGAATATGTATTTTCTTTTATATATTGCTGCAATTTCCTTATGTTAATCTTTTTGTGTTTTAACACTAAGGTGACAATTACATAATCATATCCTGAGAAGGGAACACAGGCTACTGTGTTGGTTTGTAATGTGGGTCTTAGCTTGGTGGGTTTTGTTTTGTCCTCCTGAATTCTGTGGGAGTGGGGATTCTGGTTTTATTAGCTGTGTGTGTGTGTGTGTGTGTGTATTTCTCCCCATTTGGGTTAGCAAGAAATCCTATTGTTGTTTGCAGCCACTTGATCTCTGGTAGCAACATGAAATCCCATCTCATTCTTTCTTTTAAACGTTGGCCTTACAATCAAATGTAAGTTACATATATTTGTACTGATGAGAATTTATAATCTGCTTTAACAAAAATAAATGTTCATGGTAGAATCTTTTGCCCATGAAGGGCTGTTCTTCCCCTTTTGTTTCTTAGCAAATGTGTTATTTTTGGTCTTGGCTCCCTCCATTCTGCTGCTGCTACAGATCTCTAGTTTACTGGCTAGAAAATCTTTACTTGGACTGCTGTAACCTTCAAATTCATACTTTCATTCCTCCGATGGGCTTTGGGTGATCCTGAGCACATCTCAAAAATCAGATTCTTGCTGCTCAAAGTGTGGTTTGGACCACCATCTTGAAATGCAGAATCTCAACTCCCAGACCTCCTGAATCAGAACCTGCGTTTGAACAGGTCCCCGGTGACTCACCTGAGCATTCAAGTCTGAGAAGCCCAGGACTCAGCAGTAATTCTTAATTTTGGCTACACTCTGGAATCCATCTGGAGAGCTTTTACAATCTTCTTGCCCACTCCACTCCCCACACCAATTCATTCAAAATCTTGGGGGCAGAGGAGGGACACCCCAGGCTGTTTTTTAAAACTTTCAATAGGTAAGAAAGTTGAACACCACTGGTCCAGAGTGTCTTACTCTAACCTTAGACCACTATTCTGTGACTAGTTCTTAGAACTAGCTGCAAATAGCAAGCTAACTTTAGACTTCTCTTTGGCCAAATTCTGGTTCAGTTAAAGAGTTGGGGAGTCCAAAAAGTGGCCCTTGTTTTCCAGTTTCTACAGCAGAACCAGCCATGGGTAATGTAAGGGGATGAATGATCCTCAATATTCTTTGAAACAGAAAGAAAGCAAAACACACCTCTGCCCCTGACCCATGTTTCCTTTGTTAAATGAGGTAGACTGAGAAGTATCACTCACCCATGATGCCGTCTGTCTCTTTTCCAGGCAGTGTGTTGGTAATAAAAATCACCTGTCAGAGCTTTAGTTCTTGTCATGCCTGTCTTTCCTGTGTCCAAGAATTAACTTTTGTTACTAGGCCCTGCCAGTCCCTGGAGGACTTGTAGGAGGTTGAAATGGAAAGGGACTTGGAAGCTTGTTGAATCCAGGCCTCTTTTGTTAGTAGTGAAGAATTGGAGGGTTGGAGAAATAAATGACTTGCCCAACCCAAGTCATTTCTGAAACTACTTCCCTGTTATCACATTGCTCTCCTGCTATTTTTATTAGTAGTCCAGTCTTGGGGGGGGGGGCAGCTTTTTGTTTCACTGATTCCTGCTTAGAGGAGAGCTTCCTTGCTGGTCGCTACACAGAGCAGGCCGGTCAGTTCTGTGTGTGTTTGAGACCATCTTCCACAGCCAGATTTTGCAGGAAGGCTTCAGGGCCCAGCTTCCCCGTGAGAGTAAGGAGCTTCTCCAGGTACTTCATGCTCAGATCAGAGTGACAACTGTTCTTGTATCCCAGATCCCTATACTAGGACCTTATACACCCCTTGGCTGAGAGCTTTCACAATCATTCTACTGTTGGCCCTATATACAGATAGGATTTGAAGCTAGTTGCTGCACTGCAGGGTGAGAGAGACCAGAGCAATGGACCACTGTTTGACCTCAAAAGATTTAGTTCTCTCCAAGAATACTGCCCTGATACAATAGGTGTTGGTGTTCCCCTTTTAAGAAGGGTTAACTTTGAAACAATACATACCGCACCCCCAGCCTTAAGTCCAGGGAGAGCCCTGACAGCTTGCTTCATAATGCAGCAAACGGTCCTGTGTAACAAATTGTAAAGATTGTCCTTATCCAACCAGATTCTTGACAATTCAGCAGCAGCACGTGGTCACATCAGAGATGCAAATACTGCTAAGGACTACAGGGGGAGGCAACTCGGGCTGCTGCTGAGCCAAGCCACTTGGTGGGTTTTGAAAGTCTCCCCTAAAAACTCTATTTGCCAGTCAGAGAAGAGGCCAGAGTCTGTTTTCCCTTTTCCCCAGCCTGACAAATTGTTTCAGAGCTGGAGTTGGAGCTAGCCTCCATCCCTACTTCCAGATGGGACGAGCATGAGGCTGGAAACGAGAACAGCTGGCACAGCAGAAGCTGGAGTAATATTCATTGCCACAAAGCTGGGCCTGCAGAATCAAATCACAGTTGGCCAGCTCAGGCTGGTCGATACACTCTCTGCCGGGGTCCCCTGGCTGGACAGCTGGTGCTGCAAAACAAAGGAGAGAGAGAAAGTGGTGGGAAGTTCTATGTTTGCTGAAGCTCAGGAAGAACTTTCTCACCTGCCACTTCATTTTCTTAAAAGGAAAGCAGCATTATGACTGCCAGATTCAAAAAGGGCACAGTTAGCCTGTAATCTTTTTTTTAATTTTTTCTTATTAAAGTTAATAGATCACAAGGGATATTACATTAAAAACAAAAAAAACAAGAAACATAAGAGATTCCCACACAACCCACTTCCACCCCCACCAGATCATTCTTGCAAATTGTTTTTTTGAAGACATACATATACAAAAGAAAAATGTTACACTAAAAAAATGTAAGAGGTTCCTGTATACCCCCCACTCCTCCCACCCCAACAACCTCCCTCATCATTGTGGCACACTCATTGCACTCGGTGAACACATTTTGGGACACTGCTGCACCACACAGACAATAGTCTACCCTGTAGTTTGCACTTGCCCCCAGTACATTCAGGGTTATGGCAGGATATATAAGGTCCAGCATCTGACCCTGCAATATCATTAAGGACAACTCAAAATTCCAAAAATTCCCCCACATCACATCTCTTCTACTCTCTCCCTGCCCTTAGCAACTACGGTGGCCACTTTCTGCACCTCGATGCTAAAATTTATTCTATTACTCGTCACAATAGTTTCATAGTAGAATTATCAGTAAGTTCACTCTAGTCCATATTTTATTCCTCCATCCTGTGGACCCTGGGATGGTGATATCCCCTCCACCTCTAGATCAAGAGGGGGCTTAGATGCCACATGAATGATGGATGCAATTCCTCTGCTTACAGTTGTAGCCTGTAACCTTTTAACACCTGTCTAAAGAAACCACATCAGAGATGACAGGTTTCCACCCATTTGCCAGCCTCGCTTTAGCAGGCAGTGGTCCACCTCCTTCTGCCCCCACCATTGTTTTTATTTGCAGCCTCAGCCCAATGCACAGTTCATAACAGACACCTAAATAGTTACTGATGGAATAACAGGTTTCTCTTGAAGTTAACTCCTTACCCTTACTCTTGTGGCCTGAAATGTTGAATGACAACTACTAAGGCCTCTGACTGGAAGGAATAGAGAATAGGACCAGCTCTAAGTAAACTTTTGAGTTGGCAAGCACTAGCCTTTGTTTTCCCTTTCACTGCTGGTGTCCCACAACCATAAAGTTTTGTGCTCTCAATATCCTCAGCTTTATCTTAACCACTTAGTTCCCCAATTTGTCCACTTCTCCCAGAGAAAGTAATGTGTATTTGGCAAGACCGTTAGGAAAATAGCTGTAACACTGAAAACACTGACCCTGAGCCTCCCCGCAGAATTTACCTGCCAGCTGAGGGAGTTCTGCATTTTATAAATCACTATTAGAGTTTCCTTCCACTGCTTCATCTTAGGACTGAAGGGGCTTTATGTAGTTACTTCCCTTTTCTTTCCGGAAGGGACTTTTATGCCTTGGCTTAGCTTAAGCCTGAGCAGCCCCTTCCCTAAAATCAAACCTCACTGGGTTAGGGAAGGCTTACCTACATCTCTCCCATTCTCCCTCCCAAAACAGAACCAAAAGACAACCAGTAAGTGACTAAAGGGGTCATATTCAGTATAACAAGAGGACAAAGGGTACTAATTCTATTTACATAAATACCAAGGCATGTATGCATTGTTTTTTTTTAAAATCGGTAACTTTTTTTTATCAACTTGACTTCAGCTGCTGCAGCCCTGGGCCTTCCTAGGGCCCGGGGCCGGCAGGTGCTCCTAGCGTTCAGCCTACCAGCTCTGGAGGCAGGCTGCGGGAGCCCAAACCTCCAGGGTGACTTAGGGCAAATTAAGCTCTCGCTCGGTGTTTCCTCATCTGTAAAAGGGAGATATTAATAGCACTTACTTCCTAGAGATGTTGCAGGAATATACAAATTAAGATTTGTCGGGCACTTAAAATAGGCCCTGCTATTTTTCATAACCATGGCTAAAATTCGAGTGCTTAACTATGTACTTTTTTGACCCCAACATAAGACTGGCCTATAGTAGGTGACTTTCTATGTTTTACCCCTGTAATATTTTCTGTGCCTCATCCCAATCTTTTAGGGAGAAAGGTTAAGTAGGTCTCACAGTAGAACTATATTCCTTACACCACAGCGTAACTAGCCAAATGCCACCATCCTGACACACTGTAATTCCAATATGCCACCAAGCTATGAATAGGGCAAAGAGAGGCAACCTCAAACTACAAAAGCATAAGAAGGGCATAAAGGGAAAAAGCAGATATCTGTGGCCAAATCAATGCAATGAATATAGTTAAAGAGAGACCGACTGCACGTAGCTCAGGAAGTTTCTCAAATTTCCATAATTGGCAATGCTCATCCAGCAGAGGGCAGCAAGGTGGCAAGACTGAGGCCACCAGTGTCCTGTCCATGCAGCAGGCGAAGTGCCCATCGGACCAATTCAGCTTGGCCACCACACACTATCAGGATTCCATCACTAAGCAAGTTTCTGATTATACTGTAGATTCCCATGTAGATGTGTACATAGCTTATCACAAACATGACTGAGTCCTCTTAAGCCCTCGTACAGTAAATGTGCACTCTGGTTTAGTCTCAAGTCTTGTGAGTTTGGTTCGTATGGAGACAAGATCAAATTTCTGTGCATGTTTAGAGATAAAATGGAGCCCCACGATGTGGTGCTTTTGCCAAGGTAATGACATCATTCATTCATTCATTCATCCATTCACTCAGTCGCATGTCTCTGAGCACCTGCTGAGTGCCAGCCACTGGGCTGGTCCATGGAGATGAGTCCCAGTCACTGCCCAAAGCAGCTCACAGACTGAAAGCCTGCATGCCAGCACCACTCACTGAACAACGGTTCAACCACCTCAGGCGCTGGCAGTTCCTGTCCTCAGCCTGGCAGTTTAACAGAGCACCCAGGGCAGTGCTGCAGCCATGGCAGGTGTGGACATCCAAGCAGACCTGCCCAGAAAGGCTTCTGTCACCGCCCGGCCTGGCGCACTCTCCCTGAGGTCTGCAGCAGGACCCATGAGAAGCTGGGCACTACTCTGCTCTTCAGACTGCCAATAAACTAGAGCTGAGGATGTGTGGGAAAGCAGAGCTCCCTCTCCCCCTTTCCCTCTGGCTTATTTGAACACAGAACTCTTAGGAGTTTGAACATTAAATCACAGTCTATTTCATTAATTTCTGAGGTGTTACTTTCACATTTTAACGTCTCTTATTGGACTGCATCATAATTGTCAGCATTGTGTCATTTGATCAGCAGCATTTTTTTTTCTTGGTACAGAAATAATGCATCTTACATATGGATTTACTGAAATATGATATAACAATGTCTCAGAAACAGCAGGAGCTAGAGAGCAGAAAGCTATAATTCCAAACTGAATAATGCGGGTAAAATTCTATTCTTTTCACTAAAATTCCAGTTTAGTGGAAAGAACATTTAATACAGGAGTCAAAGGACCTGGGGTCTAGTTCCAACTTGGCCACTGATTTGCAGTGTGCCTTGTAGAAACATCACTTAAGCACTCTGGGTATCTTTCATTTGCAAAATAGTGATAAGAATCCCTGCCCTTTCCCTCTCTGGGTTACACCGTCAAATAGCCATGAAAGTACTTTTCAATCATAGGACCACTTTTTGCCACCCTGATTAGAAAGGACAGATTTTAATGGTCTGCCTTAAGTATTATAATAAATGAAATTCCAGTCAATCATATTTCTCAAAATAAAATCAGTAAGTACAAACGATGGGTACTCTTCTAAGGACTTAGCAGATGCCCGGCACAAGCATTATTTCCTTCATCCTCATGACAACCCTCTAAGGTGGTAAGAGTAGGCTGGCTGCACAGATGAGCCGAGGGAGACACAGGACAGTTTTGCCTTTGGCCTCAAGTCAGGCTGCTAGTAACTGGCAGAAGGAGCGGGGATTTGAGCTAGAGGCCCTGGGACAGCAGCGCCTACCCTCTTGCACAACACACAGCCATCCTGGAGGATAAGCAAATGCCCTGGGGACCTGCACCCCAGGGGGTAGGCCCATCTTACCCGGTGGGACCACCTTCACCTCGGTGCTGCGGCTGACGGCCTGGCTGCCGCGGTAGGCGCTGCACGTGTAGGAGCCCTCGTCCCCGGCCCGCGAGTTGTGGATCAGCAGCATGCCGTCTGGGGCCTGGTGCACGCGGTGGCCGTCGGCCCTCACCGGCAGCCCATTCCTGTGGGGAGGGGACACGGGAAGAGTTGTCCAGGGCCACGGGCCACAGGAGACAGAGGGAGGGCGTGACCAAAGGCCATTCCAGAGCCGATAACTACCTCCCCTTGAAGATGAGCAGCAGATGACCCTCAAGGAAGAGATGGGAGAGGCGCATCAAAAAGAGGCGGGAATATTAACAAAGCGAAATCACACACTAGTGAGGTGCACTCATGCACACTGATGCAAATTACAGTAGATTTGCTTCTCACCCACGAAAGAATCTTACTCCCGCTTTTCATTAACAAAGTCTTAAGCAGCTGTTCGGTAGCAGGCCCAGTGCTGGAAGAACAGACATAAGCGCTTCCTGCCTTCAGAGGAAGCCTTCCCGGAGGAAGCCTGGGCCTGATGGGAAGTGAGAACATGGGGCCTGGGCAGAGCATGAGCAAGGGGGGAATGCGGCAGAGTTGGAGAGAGGCAGCGCCACCGTCAGCCGGGTCTTGGGCTCTGGCTTGGACTGCGTCGTGAGGGTAGCAGCAGAGACTGCCATGAGATGGGCCATCAGAAAGGTTCGCTAACGGCAGTGTGGACTGGGGAGCGTGGCAGCAGAGGCCAGGGAGGTGGCCGCTGCAGTGCAGCACCAGGGTAGGTGACACGGGCAGCAAAATAAGGGGACTCAGATAAAGGTGGGGTGCAGGAGGTAGGGGAGCGGAGGAAATCGAGGGTGGCAGGGAGGCTGCAGCTTGGGTTACTGGGCAATGGCGGTGCCCCTCCAACATGGGGAACTCCAGGGCAGGTACGACGGATGGACGGTGACATTATTTTCCACCACTTTGAACTTGGGATGTCCACCATGAGGTGTCAGATTTGATTTCTGGAGCTCAGGAGAGTCTGACCCCCAGATGGAGCCCAGATGAAGCTGCACGATGACAAGGTTGGTGCAAGTGGAGTTACAGCGTGAGACAAACCGAGAGCCGTGGACGGAATGGTGCGGTAGACCACACCTAAGGGACAGGGACGAGAAGACGAGCCAGCCGAGGGGACAGAGAAGCAGCAGCTGGAAAAGCAGGGTGGTCACCCTGCGATGGCGGCATCCCGGGAGCCCAGCGAAAGCAGGATCTCAAGAACAGCGAGTGGTCGGTGGGAGCACACTGCTGACCCAGGGGCCGTGTCAGGGCTGAGGTGGGCCAGGGCCTGCAGGAGCACCCAGGGCCCAAGGAGGGCATTCTTATTTTTGTTTGGTTTTAGAGCGGGGAGTCCTGAGCATATCTGCTGCTGGGAAGACCCGGGAGAGGCAAAGGTGAAGGTGCAGGCCAGGGAGGGTCATCACAGCTGGTCCTGACCGGGGACGGCTGGGCTCAGCAGGGGCTGAAGAACCGACAGGACTCCCGCTGCCTTCAGGTAAGGCCCGTGCCCTCCCCGGGCATCCGAGCCCCACAGGGGTGGGGACCTGGACAACCCCATCACCTCCCCCCGCAGCGGGCAGGCCCCTGCCCTCCCGACACGATCGCGCAAACGTCCACACCTGGTGCCCGCCGCTCCCTGCACCGGAGCAGCCTTCCCCTGGTCCTCAGCCTGCAGGGAGGCAGCCCACGTCCCCTCCCCGACCATCGCTTCCTCGAGCCCCCGAGACCAGCGGGGCCTCACCACTGCTCTGCGCCTAGAGAGCACTCGGGGCAGGCCTCGGCTGGCAGCCCGAGACGCCCCGCCTTCTCCTGCCTGGTGCTCCAGGGCGCAGCCCCAGGATCCTCAGAGTCTCACAGAAACTTTCCTGAATGAATGAATGAATGAACGAATGAATAAAAGGCCAACTAATCTGGGGGGAAAAGACCACTGAAGTCCCCCAAACTGAGTGTAGCCTTTTGCCCCCCAGGAGACCCACGGTGATGTCCGGAGACAATTTTGGTTGTCACGACTTGGCAGTGAGAGCTGCTGGCATCTAGCGGGTAGAGGCCCTGGATGCTGCTAAACACCCTACAATGCGCTGGGCAGCCTCCCCCAATTGAAAATTATCCAGTCCATGGGGAGAGGATGTGGCTCGAGCAGTTGAGCACCTGCCTCCCACATGGGAGGACCTGGTGCTTCCTAAAGAAGATAAACAACAAGCAAAAACAAACGAGCAGGGAGCAGATGTGGTTCAAGCAGTTGAGTGCCCACCTCCCACAAGGAAAGTCCTGGGTTTGGTTCCCTGTACCTCCTAAAGAAAAAACAAGCAGACAATGAGCAAAAACAAGCAAACAGACGAGGGAGCCATCCCGGGGGTAGGGGTGGGGTGGGGAAATTATCCAGTCCAACCCTGAGTCCACCAGTCTTGGGGCCAGACTCAGCAAGAGCTGAAAGGAAGAGGCGCGGAGCCAGAAAAGAGCCCAGAGGAAAGTTACTTTCGATCAAGTTTGGCTTTGCCTCCTTATCCTGCTCCTCCGCAGGGACTGACGGCAGAAAGCCGCCCTCTGCCTGCAGGGATGCAGAGCCTGGCACGGGCTCGTGGACCCGAGTTTAGAATCAGGGCCTGCAGCCTGGAGAATAAGCAGCAGGACAGGATGCATCTCAGACAGCCAGCGGGGCCCAGAAGAGTCCATCTGCTCCTTATGGGCTGCCCACCAACAAAGGCCCAGCAGTTCTCTCCTTGCCGCGGCTCGCTCCTTGGAGAAGTCGAGTGCATTCACTTAAGATGTTTAGAAGTGTGTGTGTGCGATCCTGAGCGTGAAACTCCCTCACCGCTGAGCCTCAGCTTCCTTCTCGGTACAACGGGGATAGCGCCCACCTCGCAAGGGCTCGGCCAAGCGCACCGAACTTAATGAACGCAGTTTTCCCAGACAAGGGTAATAACAAGACCTTTCCGATTTGGATACCAGGTGCTTCTTGTTCAATTTATCCAATTTAAGACTTTTACAATTGGACAGGTAGGAACCAAAAAAGAAAAAAAAAAGATCGGGTCAGTGGTGTGGAGACTGAGAGCCCCTGCTATAGCCCAGCCCCGGCAGGGCTGCTCCAAGCGCCGCGCCCCGGAGGCAGGAGCGGAAGGAGGGAGGCCGGCAGGGACAGCCACCTCCCCGCCCGGAACAGAGCCTCACCTGGACCATCGGACGTTCACGCCTTCTCCTGCCACCACACACAGCAGCCGGGCCGTGTCACCCTCGGGCACTGTCACGGCAGGGGGCAGCCCTGTGATGGTCAACTCCCCTGGGCACAAGGAGAGGCACAGTCGCCACCTCGCCTGTCCTGCCCCAGCCCGTGCCCCCGACTGGTCCCCGTCGGCCTCCTCCGCGCGGGCCGGCCGCCTTACCCAGGACTCTGAGCTGGACCCATCGCTGGTCTCGGTCCTGCCCGTTGAAAGCGACGCAGGCGTAGAAGCCACCATCTTCCACGGCCACGCGGGGGATGACCAGAGCGCCGTCGGGCTGCGGCTGGTATCTGGGGACCGAGCGCCGCGAGCTGGCTCCCGCCCCACGGGGCACGGTGCCCTGGTAGGGCTGAGCAGCCCCTGCTGCGTGGGCCGCTGGCAGAGGACCCTGTCCACCGAGGGCCAGGACTTCCCCCAGCTAAAGGCACCTTAATTCGCTGACACAAAGTCATTCTAGTGGGGCCTCTAGTTTTTGCTGTATTCATTTAGTAGCCTCAGATCCCGGTTCTGTCATTATGGGCAGGGCGGCGTTAAGCCTACTGTCCTCGTGTAAAGTGGAGTAAAAAAAGCACCCGCCTCGCCGCGGCTGTTTTTGCACATTTATGTGCTAGGGAACGTGCCTCACACTCGGTCTCAGCTCAGTAAATGTTCGCTGTTGTGACTGCAGCCAGGAATGTGCTGACTCCAGTTCCTCCCTCTTCATCATCCCCGCTGTCCTCTAGCCTCCCTCTGGGAAGACCCAAGACCCAAAGCTGGTCTGCCCAAGGAGCCCTTTCCCAGCAGCTCCATTTCTCACTCGCCCCCAGAGTCCTGTCCGGGGGTGACGGCCTGGCAGACACCCCTGCCTGCCCCCCGGTGGCCTCCACGGGAGCGGGTGGAGCTGGGCAGCCTCTGCCGGGCTGGAGGCAGGGAGCAGGGAGCAAACCTGGGAGAAGAGAGGGGCTGCCCGTCTTTCTGCCACTCGATGGCTGGGGGCGGGGAGCCTTCCGCACGGCAGGTCAGCCGGATCCACTGGCCTGGACTGGCATCCACCACCCCGGGCTGGTTCCGGTCCAGACGCAGCCTGCCAGACAAGCCGTGAGGGGCCCCTGCGCCCCCGCCCCCGCCTCCACCCCGCCTGGCGTCGGAACTCCGCACGATCCTCCCTCTCCAGCAGATCCCCCTCCTGAAAGCCCCGCTTCGTTCTGGTGAAGACACGGGCGTTCTGGTGAAGACTACGGGGGCAGAGTCTAAAAGCCCCCGCCCGGCTCTGCCACCTCCCCCCGCTGCCCCAGGCTGGACCCACGCAGCACCCGGCACCTCCACGGCCCCCCGCACCCCGCCCTGCACATTTGTCCCAGGCACCCTCCCCGGCCCGCTGCGCCCCCTCTGCAAACGGTGCCATCCTTCAAGAGCAGCGCCAGCCTCCAGGTCGGGGGCCCCTGCCTCCCCGCAGGCCCTGAGCTCCCCGCCACCCAAGGGGAGCCCTGCCCGCCCCCTCGTCCTCCCCTCCCAGCGCGCTGGGCAGGGCCAGCAGCACCCACCCTGGCCTACGGCCCACTCACCTCCCCCTCCTCCCACCCACCGAGCCCTCCACTGCCCCTGGCCTTCTGTGGGGGGGGGAGGCTGAGGGCAAGACGGCGCCGCTGGGCCCTCACCTGGTGGTGGGCTGGGAGTGTGCGGAGGAGACCACCCCAGGGCCCCCCGCATCCCCGCCCTGGCCGGCGGCTGGGTCCCCGGCGGGAGGGAACTGCCTCGGCTCAGCCTCAGACAGCACGGCCGTGTCACCCCCTGTCACAATGCCGGGAGAAGCCAGGGTGAGCCACGGGGGGCAGGGGCGGAGGCGTGGCCGGGACATCGGACGGAGAGGGCCACGGGGAGGGGCAGGAATCCACCCCAGCCGAATGAAGCAAGGAGCACCTGCCACCCAGAAGCGGGGCCTGGGCCCCTCGGGGGGGTCCACCCTGGCCCACCCTCCACGTACTCCCACACACACCCCCGGAACCCGGCGGGGAGGGGGCGGAGACCTGCGATGCGAAGCTGGATGGTGTGGGCGTCTCGGCCTGGCCTGGTGCTGCCGCAGCTGTAGGTGCCCGCGTCCCCCGCCCACAGGGGGCTGATGACCAGGGAGCCGTCGGGCTGCGGCCTGTGCCTGAGCGGGGTGGGAGGCGAGCTCTGGGCCCCGAGGGCGGCGAGGAGCCCTGGGCCTCGGGCGCAGCCGCAGCTCCACCGAGCACTCCTGAGCCCCCCTCCCCGTCCCAAGGGAGCACCGTCCCGCGCACCTGTCCGAGGAGAGAGGCCGGCCGTCCTTCTGCCACCCAGCACCGGCGTCCGCAGAGGTGTCGTCAGGGCAGAAGAGCTGCACCGTCTGCCCCGGGGCAGCCTGCACCAGGGCACGCCCCGCGCCTGCCAAGCTCACCCTGGGGGGCGGCGGTGAGGGTCTGCCTGCTGGCCCAGCGCCCAGGCCAGGGCCGCCCTTCGTCAGCGTGTCCCCCCACAGCCGGCCCGTGACCATCCTGTCACGGCACTCGCGGGGGCCAAGCTCCAGAAGCCAGGAGCCTGCCCCCCATATTCTCACCCTCCCCCGCAGGCACTGCAGCCTCAGCGCAGCCCGGGAGCCCTGTTCTTGCAGGAGCAGCAGGAGAGAGGCGAAGTGCAGACCCCCGCCGGGGGCTAAACCTCGTGCTCGACCCCTTCAAGGTTTGTCTTTTAATTTTGCTTTTAATCTCCCCAAATCCCCGTTAGTATGACACAGACTCAAGAGTAACAACTGACGGGGCTCACACCAAACCCGTGAGATAGGCATTTTGGGAGATAACACCTCCACTTCACAGGTGAAGGCCCAGAGGCTTGGAGAAGTGGGGTGACCTGTCCCCGGTCAGGAAACCTACGAGCTCTCCCAGCTAGAGGCCCCGGGTGTCCTTCTACGAGCTGCCTGGCCTCGGACAAGCCTGACTCTGAAGCCTCAGTTTCCCCATCTGCAGGATGCCGGTGACAGTGGCCAGAGGAGGGAAGGCAGGAGCTGCTGACCCCAGGGTGTTCGATCGGGCAAGTCCAGCCCGGCCTGGGCACCCCAGCCACCAGCCAGGGGAGGTGGGCCTCACCTGTAGTAGTTGCCGCGGGAGGGGGGCGCTGGCTGCCCCGCACCGCCGCCCAGCGCAGGGGCACTGGGCCCGAGGCGTTCTCCAGAAGCTTGGGGGTGGGGGACCTCTCTCAGCCCAGGCGCGGGGTCTCCCCTCCAGACGCCACCAGAAGGCAAAGGGCTTCTCTGGCCGGCGGTCCCCGTCGGGTGCTGGCTGGCCCCCTGCGGGCTCCCAGAACTGCTACGGCCGCTGTCTTCTCCGCGGGTGCTCTGGCCGGAGGCTCCAGGCTCGGGGTGGCGGGTGCCAGGCTGGGGCCGCCCGCAGCTGCTCATGCACTCCTCCTCCGAGGCAAAGTTATTGGCGTTGCCGTGGCAGCCGCCGTACCAGAAGCGGTTACAGCGGCCCACAGAGGCGATGAAGTACCAGCGGGCCGCCCAGTCTGCGCAGGAGCCGTGGGCACTGGGCAGCAGGCACCGCACGGGGTAGGCTGCAGATGCGGGTGGGACGCAGGTCACCGAGGGGCCAGCAGGAAAGCCGGACGTGCTGCCGGCAGAGCCCTGCCAGCCAGCCCCCCAGTCCTCAGAGACACGGGAGGGGGCGGCCCAGTGCCACTGCTGGGCCCCTGGCCTGGCCCCGGGCCACCCGAATCTGTCCACTGCCCACACCGGCTCTGGTCTGGGGCCACGGCAGTGCCAGAAGCCACCCCGCCACCTCCACGCCCAGAGCTGCGGCTCTCCGGGCGGTCGGGGCCCTGAGCAACCTGGGGTGCTCCCTCGTGCCCTTTCCCTTCTCCTGCCACGGACCCTGGGGCTGGCGGGCACACCCAGGCCAGGCTGGGCCTTGACCCAGATGGGCTCGGCTCCCGTAAGACCCCAGCCCCGGAGCTCCGGGATCCCTGCGGGTGCCCAGCACGGGGCCGCCTCCCAGATGCCCCAGCCCCCCACCCGCAGCCTGGGGGCTCCACGGGCGGACGTGGCCAGGCCTTACAGCCCACCGGGCACCCACCTCCTGCCGAGCCAACCAGCAGCCCCAGTCGGACCCCGACATGCCCCCCAGGGCCTCCGCGGCCGCACCCACGCATCGAGCTCCAGCCTCACGATCGCCCCTGCTCCCCGCTCCAGGACCCGGCGCCCATTGCCCACCCAACATCCGGGCAGAGTCGGGCGTCCCGCCGGTCCCAGCCCCGACCACCCTGCCCTGTCCCTGTCTCCAGAGGGGCTGCGCTCCAGGGGCAGGACAGGCCTTCCTTCTCCTTGGGGCCCCAACCTGCAACCCCAGTCGACTCCCACGGCAGGTGCAAGACAAGGACCAGCTGCCAGATGCAGGACCCTCAGGCGCCGTCCTCTGGCCTGGCTCCTAGTAGGTGCTCAATAAACATTTGCGGGGGGAAGTGAAGGCATAACTGAGCCAGGAGGGGGTCTTCGGTTTTCAGGGAGGAGTTTGGGGGACCCAGTGGCACCAGGAAGGGTGAGACGGGGCGTCCACTCACCATAGCTCGGCTGGCCCACACAGCCTTCCCCAAGCGGGCCGGCGGCAGAGGCCACGTTGTCATAGCAACAGCCGAACTGGGAGCCCCGGCACTCGCTGGGCACGTTCTGCTGGGCCTGGGGCTGCTGGGCCTTGGGGACCTGGGGAGGAAGCCGGGGACCGAGAAGCTGGGTCTGGGCTTGTGGCGGGGGCCCGGGGCTGGTTGGGGGGTAGGGGGTAGGAGGACGGAGTTGGGAGCCCACGGTGCAGACCCAAGCTCGGGAGAAGGGTGGGTAAGCTTCCCACCCTGAAGCCCCGTGCCCTCAAGAGGGCCTCCCCTCTCCAAGGTCAAAGCTGCTGGGTCACGGCGGCACGGAGCAGGCTGGGGCCGACCCCTGCCTGTGCACGGGAACCCGACACTTACCGCGGAAGCCACAGCTCTCGCCCCCGACCTGCTCCCGGAGTTGGCGCTGCCACGAGCCTCTGCGCAGCCAGCCTGATGGGGCCCCTCGGCGGCGGTCACCCCGTCAGCACAGCACCCGTACCTAGGCAGACGTCACTGCCTAGTGCCCTCCCCTGTCCAGCCTCTGGCATCCCAGGACCCAGGCTCAGAGGCTCCCAGGGACCCGGTGGGCGCAAGGGCCAGAGAGGGCGAGCCCTGGCCCGGCCGTGCCTACGATTTAGGACCCCCTAAGTCTCCACCCACAACCACCAGGCGCACAACGAGCAGAGGCTGTACCCCGAAAACTGACAGATCCTCCAGGTGCACATCCCACCGTAGAACCAAGGGGGGTGAGATTCAGCTGAGCCAGCCCAAATATCAGGCTCCCAGGGTGTTTTCACAGGCACAGGGAAGGGGGTTCGAAGGACCCTGCCTTTGTTTTCACCTCCACCAGCCAGGTGTAGGGAAGGAAGGTGAAAGGAGTGTATCCTAGCTCCTTTGGGATGCCAGGCGACGTGAGATTTATTTAATCCTCACAATAACTCCGCTCTGTGCCTGCCATTGTTTCCAATTCACAGGAGAAAGTCACCCAGCACGCAGCTGGTAGGTGGCTGAGTGGGACTCACTGGCAGGCTGCTGACCCCAGGCTGGCCTTAGCAACTCAGCCCTGGAAAGGGGTGCATAAGTGGGGGACTTATCCAGGGCTGGCCTTGGGAAGGAGGAGAGCCCCAGGGAGGGCCTCTGAGCAGGTGAGATAACTCCGCCCCTCTCTGCGAGGGGCCTGCCAGGAACCGAGCACAGTGGAGGGGCCTTGGTCCAGCCTTCTCGTTGCGTTCCGAGCACTGGAATCATCCCCCCTGATAGCCCCGGCTATTTCATCCCAGAACGACTTCCCCGGAAAATGGGGGATTTTTCTCCCCACTCAGCCCATTAGGAAGCAGAGGGCCCAAGATCACGCCATCAGGGCAGCACAGAAACCAGGACCGCGCATCGTGTCCCGGGGCTCTGGGAACCCACAGAACCCCTGCCGGTTCTGAGCAGAGAGGCCTGCTCCCCACCACGCCCCCCCGCCTCGTGACCAGCCGCAGGCGTCTCCAGCACCCACCTGCTCTGCTGACACAGGGTGCCTGGGCAGCCCTGCCACTGAGGCCCGAGAGACGCTGTGTGGCCGTCGGGGCAGCACCCGTGGGGGGCGTGCCTGCAGTCACGGGGCCCCGAGCCAGACAGTGGGGGCTGCCGCTGCAGGGCCTGCTGCAGGCGGGGTTCCTGGGCCCCTCTGGAGTGACTCCAGGCTGAGGGGCTCTCCTGGGGTGCCCACCCCTGCTCTCTGGCGTCTAGAAAGAAGAGGAACCCCCAGGCTGCTGACCTCTCCATCTGTCTCCACCTCGGACCCCTCTCTCTGCAGCCCCCACCCGCGGTCCTCTCCAGCCACGCAGGGGCCAGGACAAGACCAGGGCGCTCACCTGAGGCCGGGGACTGGCGCGGGCGGGTGTGCAAGCCCCGGGCATCCTGCCCCCTGGGCACGTCTGCAGGGAGCCAGGCGTCTATCACAGAGGAAATGCCAGCGTCACATGTTCAGCCAAATGAAGAGCGGGACAGAGAATTAGCATCTATGCTACGATCCCGACAAAAAGCGATGCATAATTCGTAATAGATCAATGGATGAAGAGAAAGCGCGAACATGGGGGGCCGCTCCCTGCACAATGCTTTTCACTTTTTACTATGTACTTTTTTGCCACCTTGTTGCACAATTTGGTAAATTTACTAAAGATGATTGGATTGTACAGTTAAAACGGATGGGTTCTATGGTATGAAAATTATACCTCCATAAAGTTGTGGCGATGTTTTTCAACATAAAGTGTTGGGGGAAAACAAAACAAAACAAAAGGCTGAGTAGAGAAAACGAAGACAACAGGAAAAGGTTTTTTAAATGATGACTAGGAGACTTGCAGGAAACACCCCCAAAACATTCATAGTAGAATTTGAGTGTGTCGTGTGTGATGGTTTGTTTTCCCTTCCTTCCATTTGCCTGTTTCTCAAATTTCCCACAATAAGTATGGTGCTATGTAATAAAATAAAGTTACAAAACGTAAGTGAAAATTCCGTTCCCAATCGGCCTACATCTTGCCTTGGTCTCCAGGGAATATTACAAAAATAGTGATAATTGGGGGTTTGATAACTCTAGTTGATAGGAAGTCGAGTCTTTGTTTTAATTTTATTTCCTCTCACACTCAGACCAAAACCTTAGATGAGGCTAATTCAGATTTTCTCCCCAGATTCTATTTCTCCCACAGACAAAGCACCCACACCTCTGGTCCTGCATCTGCCTGGCTGCCCCTGTCACTGCCATTTTGTTTGTTGATCTGTTTTTAGGAGGTACCGGGGATTGAACCCGGGACCTCGTACATGGGAAGCGGGCGCTCAACTACTTGAGCTACATCTGTTACCCTATTTTTATTTTTATTGCGGTGGCATATACACAACATAGCATTGTGAATGTAACAACACCACGGGGGGCTTAAGTGGGCAAAGCTGTGTTGTCATCTCAAACCTAAAGGCGCCTTGTGCCACACCCTGTGTCCTTCCCTCCTGTGACTCTTCTTTCTTCAGGCCTAAGTCAAAGCCCCTGACCCCTTCCCAACACCCTCTAGGCACCAGCTCCACGCGGCCAGCACCTTTCCCTTCCTTTCCACCCTGTTCTTCAAGCCTTTCCAAGCCCTTCCAAGGCCTTGGATTTCTGCAGCCCCCACCAGACTCCCACCACCCATCTGTCCCCAGTCAAGCTTGGCGCCCGCATGCACCCCATTTCCTAAATAGACTTCATGCTGTCACTCTCCAGCTCCAAAACTCGCAACGGCTCCCCTGGGCCTAGGAGACAAATTTAGTCTGAAGCCTGACACTCAAGGCCCTGCAGCCCCACCCCAGCCATGAGACCACCCCACCCTGGAAGACCCCCTGCTCACCACCTCCCACCCTGCGCCAAGGGCGCCCACTGCTGCACTCCAGAGCTACGGGGCACTTCAACTGCGGCCTGCATGACTGAGGAACTCAAAGTCCAATTTTATTTGTTATTTAAAGATACTTGATTCATTTATTGGAAAACATCTAAGTATATTTGGAACAACTTGGGTATGTGAATCTACTTTCTCAACAGTAAATTTTATGAAATCTAAACATACATCAAGTATTCCAATGAAAATTCAACATCCAAACTGATGCACTTAAAGTGTAAACTATCCATTGGATTTCGAGGATTAAGCACAAGAAAATGAAAGCTCTCATTAATGATTTTTACGTTGATTATATGTTAAAATACCATGGATGGGAGAGCAGGTGTAACTCAGGGGTTTGAGCGCCTGCTTCCCATGTACGAGGCCCTGGGTTTAATCCCCTTTACCTTCTTAAAAAAATACTATGGATGTATTAAATAAAATATATGATTAAATATAAATTCACATGCTTCTTTTTTTATGTTTTAATGCAATCATTAGAAAATTTAAAATTATGTAAGTGGCTTGCATTTTATTTCTACTGGAAGGGCTGGTCTTGATCTAGAAAGATGAGGAAGCAGAGGATGCACTGGCGTGTCCCCGGATGCCCATGCCTCGATGGGCCTCCTGGCCACACCTCCTCCCAGGCACAGACCAGGATGCAACCCAGAGTTAGTTACGGCACCAAAGAACAAACCAACAAAAAACCAGAAAACAGGAAACCACCTGACTCATAAGGCAGGATAATGCTCACATAACCGCAAGGAGGGCAAAAAGCAGATGCAAAACTACACACACAAGAGGAAATACACTAAAGGTTAACGGTGGTTTCATCTGGGAATGGGATTAAGGTCAATTTCCATTTTTTCTACATGCTCTGCTTTTCTAATTTCTCCAAATTTTCTACAGTGAGCACACATCATTTTTATGACCACAAAAATAGCAGTAAAGGTCATTTCTTTTAAAACCCAGCCTGGCCTGAAACTCCCTTTCTGCTCCCTTCCTTTCCACCTGTGTGAAGCCCACTTGCCTCCTGGGCTGGACCAAAGCCACCTCTTCCAGGAAGCCACCCGGGGTCTCTGATTGCCAAGCAGCTCTGCCCAGAGCCGGACCCGTGGGAGCCCCAGGGCCCTCCTGCTCATGAGACCCCCGGGCCCAGGCCCAGACCTGCTGTCAGCAGCCGAAGGACCCGGGCCAGGTCCCCTCCAGTTGTACAGACGGGGAACCAGGAATCAGAGAGGAAAGGATTTGTCCAGAGCCACGCAGTGCGTCAGCAATGGAGCAGAGATTTGAACCCAGGCCTGCTGTCAACTCCAAGGCCACACGTTTTTACCGCCCCCAACTTGCCACACTGCCCACCTGCCCTGCCGCACCCACCACCAGGTCAGCACGGCTCACACAGTCCCCATCACTGCCATGTCGAGGCCACACGCTCTCTTCAGTATCAGGCCACTGGGGACCCGCTCAACCACAAGCCACACCCCCACAAGGCCACATCCTCACCCCAGGCGAGGGCTGGCCTCAGCGCCCTTCCTCCTGCGGGTGCTCAGGCCGGGGATACCTCCTCCCCGGAGTGGGTGCAGATGTCAGAGGCTGAAGCAATGTGAGGACAAGCCTTCCTGCCTCCCCCCTCTGCACTCAGCCAGTCACTCAGTCATTCGACAAATATGTACTGAGTAACCACAGACAAACATGTACTGAGTAACCACAGGCTAGATAAGTATAAAGATGGGTAAGGGAGCAGACCCCGGTCTCAAGAAGCTTATAGCTGGGAAAGCAGGCGTGGCTTGAGCAGTTGGGTGCCCGCTGCCCGTATGGGAGGTCCCAGGTTCAGTTCCCAGTGCCTCCTAAAGAAGACAAGCAAAGCAGTGAGCTGATGTGAAGGGCTGGCGCAGTGAGCTGACACAACGAGGAGACACAACAGGCAGGGAAGGGATGTGGCTCAAGCGACTGGGCGCCTCCTTCCCACAGGGGAGGTCCCGAGTTCAGTTTCCCGTGCCTCCTAAAAGAAGTCAAGCAGACACAGTGAACACACAACGAACAGACACAGAGAGTCAGCGAGCGCAAACGACCAGTGGGGGCCCGACAAGCTACCGCTTGGAAGACTGAGTTATCGCGGCGTGACAGCGTGCCGTGGGGGTGGGGCAGAGGAAGACGCGGCTTTCCGAGGCGCGGGCTGCGTGAGGCGGCGCGATGCTGGGAGGGACGGGGTGCCAGCTGGCTGGCAGCCCAGGCCTCGAGGCCCAGCGGCAGCAGGGGGAGAGGCTCGCGCCCCGCCGCCCGCCCTTACCCTGAGGCGGTCGGCAGGGCTGCGTGTTACAGGGCTCCTCGGCGGCGGGCTTCGGCGGCCGCAGGCTCCCGCAGCGGCCCGGCGGCCCCAGGGCGCAGACCACCTGCCGCCTGCGAGTGCCCGCGCCGCAGCTCTTGGAGCACTGGGCCCGCAGGGCGGGCGGGGGAGAAATGCACAGTCGAGCAGGGCCCCCGAGGCTGGGAGAGGGGGCACCCCAGGGGAGGGAGGAGGGGGGGCCACCACCCGAGGGTCCCGGGTGCGCGGGGGAGGAGGCGGGGGCGAGCGCTCACCAGCCCCCAGGCGCCGACGTGCCAGGCCTGGTCACTGGGGGAAGGACAGTCGTCACGCACACAGGGCTCCGTGTGGGGGGGCCGGTCCTCCGGGGAGCAAGCCGTGGCGTGAAGCGGAGACCCCTCGTTCCCCCGGCAAGTGACCGTCCGCGTCCGCAGCCCAGAGCCGCAGCTGACCGAGCACTGCAAGGACCCGGCTGTCAGCAGGAGCTGGCCCGGCCGGTTTGGCCTGTGGCCTGGCATGGAGGGCAGACAGCACCCTCGGTCCATGTCCAGCACCCAGGCCCAGAGAGGCCAAGTAATTCCCCCCGCAGTCACACAGCCTGAATCATGAGAGCTCACAGCAGGCCGAGGGCATTTCCCACAACCCCTTGCTTGTACCTTGAAAATCTGTGGGCATTAGAAGCAACAATCAGGAGCCCCAAGCACTGCCGGTATACCCATTCTCCTCCCTGCCTCCCCACCCCCAAGCATTGCCCTCAGCTTCTCCATGCACACCCAGAGCCTCTCCTGACCTGCCCTCGGATTCTAAAGAAGCAGGACGAGCACTGGGCCGGGAGTCCAGGTACCTGCTTCTAGCCCAGCCTTGCCCCCACTTCCAAGACAAACTGGAAGGTTATGGAACTCCCAGGGCCTCGGCCTCCCATAGAGGACAAGCCTCCCAGCCCTGCCCTGCTGCTGCCCACCTGACTTCCCCCGCAGCGCCCGCCCACCGGGTCCAGACCAGGAGCCTCACCTCGCCCCAGGGCTCGGCGCTCCAGGCCGCACAGCGCTGCAGGCTGCAAGCCCGCGTGGTGGGGGGCTTCCCCGGCAGGCCTGCACACGCAGCCTCCTCGGTGGCCTCCTGGACGCCAGCCCCCTCGGACAGGGCGCAGTAGACGGGGCGGGACTGGAAGCCGCCTCCACAGGGGGCTGAGCAGGGGGCCCACGGCCCCGTCTCCCAGCTGCCCGGGAGCAGGAATCAGGTAAGGCTGGCCCAGGCGCGGTGGCTGAGGGGCACCAGCTCCCACCACCGGTGCGGACTGAGCCCCTTGTCCCCACCCGGCCGGGGCTCTGGACACCGGCCTGTGCAGGTGGGTGGCAAAGAGCACTGGACAGAGGACAGGACCAGGAGCCCCTCCCTCCTTCTCCCACCACTGGGTGCCGTCGAGCTGCCCCCGTAACCTGGAGCCCCACTGCCTGCCTCTCAGCTCTCCTGTCCTCACGCGCATGCCCCCCTCTCCTTCCCACCAGGCGCCCTGTGCCCCCCAGCCAGGCCGCATCCCCTCTGGGTCTGACCTTGGACGTGGGTGTCTCCCGGAGAGGCTATGCTCACCGTGCGTGGCGCGGCCCTGCCTGGGGCTGGCGCACAAGGACCGCGGGCAGGGGCCGCCCCACCGCGTCACGAGAAGCCGAGCCCACCACCGCCCCGTGGGGCCAGCTGCCACCCAAGCCGCGCGAGAAGAACTGCGCCGGCCCTTGGGGAGCCCGTGGCCGGCAGATTCCCGGTTCCCGCACACAGCCTGGGCCTGCACAGGGCACCACGCTCCGGGCCGGTGCAGGTAGGAGGTCTCTGTGCGCGAATGAAGGCCCTGCCAATGCCTCCAGCCCTTTGGCCAGACCCCTGGGCCTCTGTGGCCCGGCCAGCCTCCCGCGGCTCAGATGCACAAGGGCCCCCCCACGTGCCACCAGCCGGGCACTCCAAGTTCTCTCTGGGGGCACACTCGGACAGACACATACCCCTCGGGAAAGAAGAGCCCAGGGCTCAGGCTCAGCCCCCTCCAGCCTGCCTCCCTGGTGGCAGCTGCCCCCTGCGCCCCCCAGCCACAACTGTTGGGGGTCCTGGGCCGCCCGACCTCTTCCCTCTGCCCCCATGCAGCTTAGGGCCCCCCTCCCCTCCCACTCTAGTTCTTGGGCCCCTCCATGGCAGGAGGGGCTGCCGGGCTCACCGCGCGGTCCGTGGGCAGGGCTGGGGGCTGCAGGGGCGGTGGTCGGCCGGCCGTGGCTGTCTCTGGCACAGGTGGTCGGGGTGGGGCTCGTTGTCAAGGGTGCAGAACACCAGGCGGGACTGGTGACCTGCGCAGGGCACGGCAGGCGGCGGGCGGTCAACACCCACCAAACATGCCCGCGGGCCAGGCAAGGCGCTGGACGCGTCCCCCGGGCGGTCCTGATGACGTGTCTGGGCTCGGGGACATTATCACCCCCAATTTACAGCTGAGGAGACTGAGGCTGGGAAGGTTAGCTGTGGTCATCCGCTCCAGGCCTGGCCTCCGCTCCCGTGGAATCCCCACCACTGAGATGCCACTGCCTCTGCAGACCCTTTGGTTCTCTTAGCTTAGGTCTGGGGCCCTTCCTCAAGCTCGCCAAAGTAACCCCAGGGAGTGGAAATTCTCATCTGCTTGTCCTTCTGCCCCACAGGGAGGAAAGCGCCTTGAGGAGAGGACTTGCCCAGAGTCGGCCCGAAGCGTCTGGCACCCAGGGGATGAGACCTTAGGCTGCCCAATGTGCCCTCACTGCTGCCAGTGCCCTCACCTCTACCACCCCTGTCACCTCCACCATGCCCTCACCTCCACCAGTGCCCTCACCTCCACCAGCGCCCTCACCTCCACCACCGCCCTCACCTCCACCAGCGCCCTCACCTCCACCAGCGCCCTCACCTCCACCACCGCCCTCACCTCCACCACCGCCCTCACCTCCACCAGCGCCCTCACCTCCACCACCGCCCTCACCTCCACCAGTGCCCTCACCTCCACCACCGCCCTCACCTCCACCACCACCCTCACCTCCACCGTGACCACCCTCAGCCCCCCATCCTCACCTCCCCCGTTGCCCTCCTGCACTACTACCCTCACCTCCACCACAGCCCCCACCTCTGCCCCCACCCTCGGCCCCGCTCACCTCCGCCACACTCAGCGCTGCAGTCGCTCCAGGAGCCATGGCTCCAGCGGAAGCCGGGGCCGGGGGAGCTCAGGGGCAGGTAGTACTCATAGCGGACGCCGGGGTTGCGCTCCTGGCTGAGGAGCTGCCGCGGGCAGGTCCTTGCTGAGGTCAGGCCTGCTGCGCCTCGTCACCCCTCCGCCGCCCTCAGCCTCCGGCCCAGCGGACCCCAAGCCCACCCGGGTCCGGGACGAGCCGCCTTCTCCGTCCCGGGCCCTCCCGCTGCCGGCCCCGCTCACCTCGATGACCAAGGGCTCCGAGGTGGGGCCCCGGGCGTGGAGGCGCTCGGGGGCCAGGTCGCCCTCGGCGCCCCGCTCGTAGCGCAGGACGGTGCCGGCCGCGGGCAGGGCGCGGGCTGCCTGCACGGCCCAGTGCCCGTTGAGGTAGTACTCGCCGCGCACGCTCCTGACGGCTGGCAGGGGACACCCGACCTGCTCAGCCGGGGCCCGCCACCCGCCGCCCCCAGCGCGCCCGGCCCGCGCCGCGCCTCTCACCCAGGAAATTCCTGCTGGCGGCCACCTCCTCGATGAGCACGCTGGTGGCCCCCGCGGGAAGGGTGAGGATCTGGTTGTAGCCTGAGGGAGGCGGGAGGTGGATTTTTGGGGGGGGATCCGCCCCCCTCGGGCTAACCAAGCAGAGAAAGGAGCTGCCCGAGGGTGCTGAGGGCAGGGCAGCACAGAACGCGGGCAGGGGAGGGGCAGGTGGAGACAGGCAGGGGCAGGGCTGCTTGGGGAGCGTGTCCTGGGGAGACCAGAGGGGCAGGCAGGCTGGGACCACAGGCGCAGGGGTGACGTGGCCCCCGGGGGTGGCGGCGGGAGGCTGGGCGGGCAGGTGAGCAGGGCCTCTGCGGAGGCGTGGCCTCCAGCCCCAGCACAGGGAGGCTTTTAGGGACACGGGGATCAGACAGACCCTGGGCCGGGGAGGGGGACTCCGCCTCGAGCCCCGGCCAGAGTGGGAGACGAGGAAGGGATGGGAGGGCAAAGACCCTCGACAGAATTGTCCGCGGACCTCCAGGAGGCCCTGGCTGCTGGCCCCTCTGTGGCCCCCCACCTCTGCTCAGGTCGTTGGCATTAAAGGTGCCCATGACAGGGTAGCAGGACGTGCCATTGCCCCCACACTGCAGGCACTTGTCTTCCCGCTTGGTCGAGTCTAGCTCGAGGTCACAGCCGACAATCTGCCAGGCAAAGAGGAGGAAGAGTTGGGAGAGACTGGGGGATGATGGACGCCCTGGGATTCGAACCCCAGCCCCCACACTGTGCGGGCAGGTCCTGGAAGATCAGTAGTTATTCATTAGCAGACTGAGGATGGGCTGCGTCCAACGTGCACCTGGCTGGAGCTTGGCAATCCACTTGTTTTGCCTGCTCAGCGCCATCTCCCCTTCCTTGCCAACACCACTTTGTTTTCCCTCTGGGGGCTACCTCTTCCTCACATACTTGGGATGGAGCTCCCCAAACAACGGCTTTGGGAAAATCAGTGAGTTACTCACCCTTGCTTGAAGGGTGAGTCCCAAGCCAAGCCCAAGCAGAGGCAACCTCCCCAGAAGGAGGCGGCATTGCCAGGCTGGTTTAGAATTCTGGAGCTGCTGGTGACCATCTTCCTCTCTCACAGGGAGACCCTGCCAGAGCCTGATCTGACCCAGAGGAGAGCAAAACCAAGGGGCAAGGACAGATCTACCTAGCAGTGTCGTTCAAATACCCTGAGCCCGCCAGCCAGCCCATACGTGTTCCGCTTCTGTCAGTTTTAGTTGGATTTCTGTGACATGCCACCCAAAGGCTGCTCTTATTTGGGGGCTGGAACTCTCAAGGGCAAAGAAAAGAGAGTCACGGGGCACCTGTGATACGACGCACCCAGGAGCCAGGCTTGGGGTCCTGGCAGCTTGAGAAGGCAGCGAGCTCATGACGGCCGCTTGGCTCTGCAGGGGCCGGGGCAGGGGGACACCCGCCACAGCCACAAGCTGCTCAGTGGGAAGAGGCAAAAGACACAACTCACCCGGCAGCTACCGTCCACACAGACGTCCTGTCTGCCAGGTTCACAGGGCGTCCCATCTACGACGGCCTCCCTGTGCTTGTAGTAGAAGTTCTCCCCGCTCGGGATGCAGTTCAGTTCACACTTGTTTGGAGCTGGGGAGGGTGAGGGGAAAGCTGAGAGCCTGAGGGCCCACGGCGACCTTCCCCAGGGCCCAAGGCCTATCCCAGCAACAGCTAAGCACAGACAAGGGCCAGAAGTCCACGAATGGGTCCGTGAGAAAGCCCTTGCAGTCGCCCCGCCACGCAGCTCAGGCTCCCTCTCCAATCCAGGGAGAAGGGCTGCTCTCCACCAGACTGCTGTGTCTCTGGGGATCAAGTTGAAGACAACATCCCAGAATAAGGGAGCAGCTACAGGTCTATCTCAGCATTCTTTATAATAGCCCATGTGTTAACAACAGGCTACTCTGCTAGTAAATGATCAATTAATGGAATATTATGCATGTTGATTATGTCACTAAACTGATTTTGAAGACTGTGCAGCTACAGGGTAAGATGCTTGTAATATAGAATGCAAAAAATATTTAATAATTACAAATATAGAGAGTCGGACTTGGCCCAGTGGTTAGGGGGTCCGTCTACCACATGGGAGGTCCGTGGTTCAAACCCTGGGCCTCCCTGACCCGTGTGGAGCTGGCCCATGCGCAGTGCTGATGCGTGCGAGGAGTGCCCTGCCGTGCAGGGGTGTCCCCCATGTAGGGGAGCCCCACGCGCAAGGAGTGCGCCCGTGAGGAGAGCCGCCCAGTGCGAAAGAAAGTGCAGCCTGCCCAGGAATGGCGCTGCACCCACGGAGAGCTGACACAACAAGATGACGTAAGGAAGAGAAACACAGATTCCCATGCCGCTGACAACAGAAGTGGACAAAAACAAGCAGCAAATGGACACAGAAAACAGACAACTCGGGGGGGAGAGGGGAGAGAAATAAATAAATCTTTTTTTAAAAAATTACAAATATATAAACGTGCCTATCTAGAGAAAATAACATGAAAAGGGCTAGACTAAAATGCAAGCAGTGACCCTTGAAAAAGGTGGGATTAGGGGTCATTTTTTTTCTTGTTACTGCTTAAATTTTTATTTTTATCTAATATTACTTAGAGTTTAAATAGTCCAAAAGTGCTAATACGATTATAATCACCTCCACAAAACAGCATCCTTCTACTATTCTTTTTAGCCTTTTCTCTGTGTTCCAAATTTCCCGTAATACTTAAATTATTTTCACCCTACGTCTACCTCAGCATCCAGAAGGAGCAATGAATGTCAGAGTGGGCCAGCCCCCCCTGCCAAGCACCCACAAGGGTAAGTTTTCATTGATTTGGAATCCAGAGGGCCATGGAGTTTCTAGAAGTCATTTGCAGCAAGCAATGAAAACTGATACTCAGAAGATTTACTCTAAGATACCTTCCGGCTCATCTGGTACATTTGATTGCATGTGTTGGTGGTTGGGTTGTTTTGTATTTTGGTTCTTGTTTTTTTCCTTGACCTGTATTTCTCTAAAAATTAATGCCATAAACCCTCCTCAAAGTCACCCAGGGCATCTCCCCTGGCCCCAGGGACCCGGAGAAGGCTGGATCTCGCTATAACGAGCCCCTTGTAGCGCCCCCTGCAGTTTGCCCGAACTCCAGCACCAACCCGAGCACCGCCTCCCACGTCCTCCCGGGCCGCCCCTGTGCCACGTGAGAAGTGCCTCAGCTATCAAGCTTCAACCTGGCATGTACCCGGTCACAGCTTAGTTTGAAAAAAAAAAAGTGTGCATGTGTGTATAGAAAAGGATGGAAAGTCCTCAAAACATCCACCGTCGTTCCGTAGTCACGGGGTTTTTAAGAATCCACTTGACAACGGTTCTATAATATGGTAATAGGAATTTTGAAGTTGAAAGACAATGTCTAAAAGAGATCCCAATAAGATGGGGACCAGGACGGCAGAAGGGGCGCCCCGGAGCCCCTGGCGCTCACCCGCGTAGTAGGGCAGCCACCGGTACCGCCGCCCCTGGAACTCGGCGCCGTCGAACTGCGCGCACTGCTCGGCGCGGAAGTCCCGCGCGCCCTCGGGGCAGCTCTGCGGGGGGAAGCGGGTCGCAGTCGGCCCTCCCCGCCCGTCCATGCCCCGGGAGGCGGGGTACGACCCCCAGGACCCCCGTGCCCTCCCCTCCAGCGCCTTTGGGGCGCTCGAGGGCACGCTGGGGGGGGGGGGTAGCCTGTCACGGGGGGTGCCGGGCGGGGCAGGGCGTCCCGAGCAGCCCCGGCCTGGACCGGCGGCAGGGCGCTGGGACTGACTGCAGGCGCCCCAGCGGGGTGTGTGAAGGGAACCCCGCTCCTCCCCACCCGGGTCCCGCAAGCTTTACCTCCGTGTGGCACGTGCGGTGGCTCCGCGCGGGGCCCACGCAGCCGGGGCCTCCATCTCTCCTGCGGGAGGAGAGCAGCGAGAGGACCAGCCCTTCCACCTTCGGTGCCCTTGGCCTCCCGCCACCACCCCACGACCCGACGTGCCCCTGCCCAGCCCACCCCTCAGCTCCGGCCTCTCCTGCAGGGAGTCCCTGACCAGTTTCTGTGGGGCTCCCCAGAGCGCAGGCAGCAGGCTGAGGCGTGGGTGGGCACACACTCGGGTCCCCTTTAGAAACTCAGCCACCCCGCAGTTTGTCTAACTCTGGCCACACCACCTCTCAAAGCAGATTTCCAGAGCAGACCTCACTTCTGCCCTCGAGGATGAAATGAGATGTTATACACCCACCTGGTAAGGTTATTGGAAAATTACAGTGTAAATGAGTATAAGGAACTTGGAGTAATAATAATTCATACTTCTTTTTTCTCACACAGGGTTCTCAGGATCAAAGAGGTAAATCCACTGACAGGGAAAGCATTATTACCCCTTTTTCTGTATCCCACCCTCCTTGAAGATAAATCACTGAAATGGGGGAACACACAGGCTTGACAGAGCGGGGGTAAAGAAACTGCCCTAGTTAGGAAGTGAATCTTTTCTGTTCAAGATTATTCCTTCAGGGAAGCAGACTTGGCCCAGTGGTTAGGGCGTCCGTCTACCACATGGGAGGTCCGTGGTTCAAACCCCGGGCCTCCTTGACCCGTGTGGAGCTGGCCCATGCGCAGTGCTGATGCGCGCAAGGAGTGCCGTGCCATGAAGGGGTGTCCCCCGCATAGGGGAGCCCCACACGCAAGGAGTGCGCCCGTGAGGAGAGCCGCCCAGCGCCAAAGAAAGTGCAGCCTGCCCAGGAATGGCCCGCACACTCGGAGATGATGCAACAAAAAGAAACACAGATTCCCGTGCTGCTGATAACAACAGAAGCAGACAAAGAAGAACACACAGCAAGTAGACACAGAGAACAGACAACTGGGGCGGGGGAAGAAATAAAAAAAAAAAGATTATTCCTTCATCCAACAAAAGTTTACTGCTTCTGGCACTGATGTAGTGCCCCAGCTAGGGGCTAGAGACCCAGGAAAGAAAGAAAAAGACAGGGCTCCAGCTCCTCCAAAAGACAAGGTCAACCTATTAAATCAGAATGTAACTAATACACAGGAAATTATTTTATTTCAAATACTCCGTTAATGCTGAACCAGTCTATAGCCTCGGTGGTTCTGCCCTTGTGGCCAGGAAGCAGGGGTCTGCCTCATCCGTACCCGTCCCCTTTGAACACACTGGCCCACGCTGCCCTCACCTACCTCTGCGAGGAGCAGTGGCGCTCCTGAAAGCTGATGCCCCCTCCACAGGTCCGACTGCAGGGGCCCCATGGGCCCCAGGGGCCCCAGATGTCGCCCTGTTCCCTCTGGCGTCTCACCTTTGGGACCTGGAGGAGAAGACACATCCAGAAGCCCAAGTCAGTTCCCAGCTCCACCCAAACCCTGGCCAGGGCTGGGGAGAGAGGCCGTCACAGACCCGGAGCTTGAGCCTGGAGCCCCCTGGACGGTTCCTACAAGGGCCCCGCCTAAAATCACTGCCCTGCCCTTCCAAGGAGCCGGAGTTCTCCTTTACAGTGCCAACCCTCCAAGACTCAGTGCTACCACCAAGCACCCCAAAATATATTCATTTACAAAATCAGCCAGCTTTCACCCGAAGGAGCTGAAAGCCAGGCATGTTCTGAAAAGGGTGAGGCAGCTGGGAAAAGTCTGGAGTCGCACAGGCCCCCCAGGGGGAGGGAACCCTGCAGCCAGGGGCAGGGCAAGGCCACAGGCATTTGGGGGTCAACGCTGATATAGGCAGGGGGTCCTAAAGGAAAAGAAGGGAAGCAACATAGGACAGGGGCACAGCAGACGATGAGGAGGCTTCCCGCTCAGTCCCTCTGCTTACAGGCTGTGTGACTTGGGGCAAATCACCCAGTCTTACTCAGCTCCCTCGCTAGCCACTGCCAGGAGCATCTCCTGAGCACCTGCTATTTGCCAGGAACAGCAGGGAAAAAGCCAGGCTGGGGTAGAGAACCTCTCTCCTGGTGATGATCAATTCTAGCTGGTGAAGACTATGGTTTAAGAACCAAGATGTCTGAAGTCCAAGATGAACAGAAGCCACAGGTCACCAGAGCGAGCCCTTTAAAGTGGAGATAGCAACGGGCAGGGGCAGGTGGGCGGGGCTCCTTCTGCACGGGACTCACCCCTGGCAGCACCACGCTTCCCCAGAGTCCAGAGAGCAAAAGCCACGCCAGCTGTGCGGCACCTGCTTCCCTGCGTGACGTCACTTCTAGAAGTTTCTGTAGCTGATGTATTTAAGCTAGGAAGGTGATTTAGTCGTGTGTGTGTGTGTGTGTGTGTGCGTGTGTCTGGCAGGGGGTGCGATGTTTTCCTGCCAATCCATGGCAGAGACTCCCAGGGGTTCCCCAATATCCATTCTCTTCTCTCCCATTGTGAGAGAACCTTTGACTTTTAGGTACCTGTCTGTCCTAAATTAAAAACAACAACAAAAAACTTTTCCCAGACATCCTGCCGCTAAGGCGTGCACCTCACTAAGGTCAGGTCAACCAAGTGCAAATAAAAGCACTGGGTGGCAGCCTTCACTAACCTTCCCTAAGAGAGAGCTTGCATTGCTCTTTGCCCCTTTGTCTTTTTTCCCTTAAGTTCCTCCTTGCTGGCTGAAAAGCAGCTATGATGGCTGGAGCTGGAGCGGCAGTCTAGACCAGGAGGTAACTTGGGAATAGAGGCTTCAAATAGTGAAGCAAAGACAGACGTAGCCTAGAGCCTGGACGGCTCTGTCTCTCTCAGAGGAAAAAAAAACCACCTCAGACAGGAGCGGCACAGGCACAGTAATGCCTCCATAATTAACCTAAGAGCTGCACAACTGCGAAGCCTAATGAGCTGGAGTCCAGCCTCACCCTGGGCCTGCCCCCACCTGCCTGGGGCTGCTCTCAGCACCCCACCCATTCCTACCCAACTCCCACCTGCAGCAACTCAGGAGTCCCCTTTCCTGCTCGAGCTGTTCCCAGTGTGCATGGACGTGTGTGCAAGCACATGTGTGTGTGTGGGGGGGGGCTGATACATGCAGGTGGGAATGGAGGGACGGGGGCTCACAGCCATTGCCTCAGGAAGTGTCCCCCTCACCAGGCTCTGGGTCAGCCAGGGAGCATGGAGGTGCTGCTCCATGCCTGTCAATCATCTGCTCATTCTGCTCAAGCTGACCCCGTCCACACAGGGCGATCCCAAGAAGGTGCTCTGCGCCCTGGTAGTGGCTTCTGCCCCCAGCCAGACTGGAGATGGGGAGGCAGCTGAGCTGGCCACCCCCTGCCCCCTATCCAGGGCTCATAAACTGAGGGTAGGAGGTGGGAGATGGTTAATTCAGTTTTCAAGGGAGAAAGGATCCAAGTGTACCCGGCGTGCTTTGGAAACTGCGTTTCACCTCAT
This sequence comes from Dasypus novemcinctus, assembly GCF_030445035.2. NCBI lineage: Eukaryota > Metazoa > Chordata > Mammalia > Cingulata > Dasypodidae > Dasypus > Dasypus novemcinctus. The sequence continues at coordinate 35,657,149 of NC_080675.1, forward strand.
CTGCACATCAGCCCTGTGGCGCGGTCCTCATAACCCCGAAATTAAAGGAGTCTGAGGCTGGGTGATTTGTGTGTGCTCACACAGCCGGCAGGGGTGGACGGCTCTGGGGTTTCACCGGTGGTCTGGACTGTTGCCGTGGCCCCTGCACCTGGGCGGCCGGCTCCAGGAGAGGCATGCTCCGGAGGACCAGAGAAGAGGAGCATCCAGGGAGGGCGGGCCGGGGGCGGCAGAGGGGCGTGGGAGCTGGCAGGTGGTGGAGGGACCTGGGAAGGACTGCAACTGTGGTGGTGCTGGGATGTGGGGCCCTGGGGGCAGTGCCCCCCTCCCTCTGCCACTCATGTCCTCCCTGCCCACCCCACCCGGCCCACTGCCCTGGTCAGAGCGTCCCTCCTCACTGTCCACTGCTCGCTCCCACAGAGGCAACAGTGTGCTGTCCTCCCCAAGACAACAAACCGTTTTGGTCCTTTCTTGGGAGTCCTCCCTCTCTCAGGGGGTGGGCAGGGCTGTGGCCTCCCTGAGGGGAGCCCCCTAGGACAGCCTGGGCTGGTGCCTCTGCACCCTCCTTCTGCTAAGGCCAGGCACCAGCTGGGCAGCACCCAGCTCTGCAGACCGAGCCCTCCGCTAAAGGTGGGCCCTGCAGTCTAGAAGACGCCCTCTCCGTTTTCAGGACCCCAGCACGTTCTTAGGGAGCCCTGTCCTTTGGCCCCCATTAATAAAACAGCTCCTCGGGCAGTCAGTTGACTTCTCTAGATTTGCACCAATACTGTAGCCAGTCGTTTACATTTAAATTAATTAAAGCCAAACAGAATTATAAACTGAGTTCCTCAGTGGCACTAGGCACATTTCAAGTGCTCAAGAGCTGCGTGAGCCTGGTGGCTATCTGACTGGACAGCGCAGTACAGAACATTTGCTTCATCTCAGAAAGTTCTAGCTGTAGGGTAACCACAAGGCGGGAGGGGGCTCACTGGCACCCCAAACCTCTAGCCGGAGCTCAGCGAGGAACAGCCCGGTTCTGCCCCTGCAGGCACAAAGTGAGAAGGGCCACCTGGCCCAGCACTTCGGCTCCTCCCACAACGCCCCCCACGCATGCCAAATCCCCCCACCCCCAACGCTCTCCCAGCTCCACCAGCAGAGGCACCTTCCACCTTGGAAGTCCATGGGGCTGGAGGGGTGGGATGGGGTGGCGGGGAGGGGGTTCTCCAGCGTTAGCCCGGACTCCGTGGACTCCCCCACTTTCTGACAGAGAGGGTGGTGGGAGGTGGCCGTTCCTGCAAACTTTCCTTGAAGGAGGGGCTTCAGGTTCCCACCCTTTCCGGAAGGAGTTCAGGGGCGGGCGGCAGGCTCCGGCCCGAGGTGGAGCGCCCCCTGCCCAGTCCTGGCCCCGGGCGTTCTCCCGGGGGGCTTCTCGCCCGCGCAGACCCCGCCCCCCCCGCAGGGTCCCCCCGGGGCAGGGTAGACCCGCACTCACCGAGGCCCCGGGCGCCGGGGCCAGCAGCAGGAGCACGAGCAGGAGCAGCCGCATCTCCGCCTGCGGGGGTGGCGGGTTAGAGCGCGCGAGGCAGCCGAGGGGGCGCGGGTGTGTGCGTGCCTGTCACTCCCGCCCGGTCGCCCTCAGGTGGCCAGGAGACCCGCAGACTGACGAGTGGGAGCGCCGCGGGGCACCCTCGAGAACACAGCGTGTGCGCCTGCGCCCGCGCCTGAGGTGCGACCCGCGCGGGAAGGAGAAAAGACCCATCTACAAGTGGCGGTTCAGGAACAGCTTGTTTCAGGGTTTCAGAAAAAAGGAAAAAGAGGACAATTAAAAATACTTCTATGTTGTTGGAAAAAAAACAGGGAGATCAGAATCAAAGTAATCAGACTGTATTTTTAATTCAGCAAGAGATTCCTTTTTAAAAAGTCATCGGTATTTTTAAAAACTCTAACATTATATAGATTCTTTCAGTCTCTGAAGACACTTTTAAAAAATGTTAATTGTATCCTATTTTAAACCCAAGCCAGGATTTTTCTACACAAGGCAAGCTCCACAGACAGGTTCCTTAACCAGTGCATATGCAGTGCATGCCTACAGTGTGTGCAGGGTGTGAGTATGCCCTGTGTGGAGTGTGCGCATCAGCAGCGTGTGCACGTGTTCAGGACGTGTGCATGCACGTGTAGAGTGTGTGTGCAGTGTGGTGTACGCCTGTTCCGTACATGTGCAGTATGTGTGCGTGTGTGCACATGCTGCTGTACTGGAGAATGACATAAGCAACGTGTGCTACTAGGTGCAAAACATTAGATAAACAAGTACTGGCTTGTATGTTTAAATTTTAAAATCTCTAAGTCTACCAATGTTCTAATTTTTAAAAGATGTTAAATGACTTGCTTACAAGGATAAAACAGAATATACAGGACAAGTTCAGCAAAATTTACCCTGGCACTTTTAACGATGTACATTCTCCTTATTTTGGCACAAACAGTGACTTATTTTTAGTCATTGTTTTCACATAGTCAGATCAGAGATTCCCAGCGTTAGCAGGGACGGGCTCGGGAGGCGGTTTGCTGCCTCTCCCCTCACAGGGCCCTGCCTCCACGGCAGCTCGGCGGGCAGCAGCCGTGCAGGAAGGGGAGCAGGCATCCCTGGAGGAGCCCGTTCTCCGCCAGGGTCAAGGATGAAGGTCAGTGATGGTGATGCCTGGTCGGGGGAGACAGGCTGTAAGGGCGGGGCTGAGCCTAAGGGGGAACCTGAAGAAAGGGTGGGAGGAATGAAGAATTCCACTGACAATGGCTCCTACTATGGCCACCACCGCTACACCATCACTGGGCCGCCATCCCACATCTGCAATTCCAAGGTCCCCCAAACCTGAAGACTTAAGTGTTAAAAAAACAACAACAACAACTCCTTCGGTGAATGGCAAAACAAAACAAAACAACAAACCACCAATCCTGACCCAATCCGGGGCGAGAACGGGCCTGGGTCTTAGGCCCCGGGAGACTCCGCGGCCTGGGCCGCCTCGACCTCCCGCTGCTGTCCCAGGGCGGGCGCCAGGTGCGCCCCGCGCGCTTTGGGGGCTCTTTAAACCTCGTGTGACCCTGATAAACCCGAGGCCTTCCAGGAACGCGTCTGTTGTGCTTAACGAGGCCCAAGGGCGGCCGGTGCGGAAGCTGCGATTCGGGTCAGCGGGCCGACCCGGGCGGGGCGAGGTTCGGAAGGGGCCCCGGGGGGGTCGAGGGTGAGTTAAGCTGGGCGCCCGAGGGTGGGCGAGCGCTGGGTACGGCGCCTCCCACACGCGGTGCCCTTCCCCGCGCACCCCCCCGCGCTTGCCCTGCGTCCCGCGCCCCCACTCCCGGAACGTGCCCCACGGAGTCCCCTCCACGCCAGGGGACTCGCCCCGCGCCTGACCCCCTTGCGCTCCCCAGTCCGGGGAATGAGCCACACACACACCCCGGTCCAAGGCGGCCAGGTGCCCCTTCCGACGGGAGGCACAGGGCGCCAGGCAGGTGCAGCCAGCTGCGGGGGCCCGGGACCAGCGCACGCCGGGCCCACGGCCCCAGCGCTCCCTTCAGGGAAGGGACACGTCGCTCTCCGGGGTCCCTGTGGTTGCGACGTCCGACACAGGGACGCTGAGGAGGCACGCGTCGTCGGCCCCGTGCCGCGCAGGTTTGCGGTGGGTCCGCCCAGTACCAGCCCCCGTGCGCCCACCGCGGCGGAGTGAGCCGGAGGCGGGGTCTCCTGCGGGGGCCCCCACTTCCTCCAAAATCGCTCTCCCCGCGAGCCAGGCAGGGCGCATTTCCGCAGAAGCCTCTCGGCGCGCAGCTCCCGCCGCCTAACGCGGCCCTCCGCCTTCCTACCTGCCTCCGGGGACCCGGTGGCCGCCCTGGTCCAAGCTCGGGAGGTCGGCCCGGCAGAGGCAAACGCCGGTGGAGGTTGGACTTTTCCGCTGGCTCGCTTCCGCCCCGCCTCGTCTCCCCCCACCCTGCCCTGCTGACACCCACCCCCAGCGACGCTGAGGACAGTGCCCCCGCGGAGAGGCCCCGCGGCGCCCCGCGCCTCCACCCCGCTGGGCTGGTGCCCGGGCTTGGCTTGGCCTCCACGCCGCCGGCACCTGGTCTTTCCTCCCTTGGGCAGGCGCCAGTCACTTCTCCAAGCCCATTCGTCTTTGCCCAAACCTTCCAGATCTGTGCCCTGCTCTCACACGACACACCTCCATGTCCTGTTCCTTCTTTGCCCCCCACCCCTGAACTCTACACTTTAGCCACAACTGACTTTTGCAGAGACAGTGCTATTTTCCACCTCCCAGCCAGGTTTTCCACTGCCTAGAATGCACCCCCACCCTCCATCTGGCAAACTCCTGCTCGTCCGTCAAGACCTTGGTCACGTGGCCTGCTCTGTGATGCCTTCAAAGCCTGACCTCAGCCCAGGGCTAGCTGATGCCCCCCGCTCTCTCCGTTCTCTTGTGCGTCCTATGCTGGTGTCTTTCTCAGCAGAGAGGTCACCTTTAAAGAAAATTCCCCATCACTAGTGCCCAGTGCACTAGTAGACGTCAGAGTAGGGGCTTAATAAATGTTATGAATTTAATTTCCTTCTCTGATTACCCTTTAACTCAACCAAAGTACTTCTTGCCTACCATCACTTTTTTGGAACTGGCATTTAACAACCCTAGGAAAATGGCCCTGTGCCTGGGACACAGGGGAGGCAGGAAGGTCCCCAAGGCAGGTCCCTTTCCCCCATCCTCTTTGCCACCAGCCCCTTCCCTGACCTGGGATGAATCATTTCTCCCTGACCTCAGTTCTGGCAGAGAAAAGTCTTCCGTACTGAGCGCACCCTCTCCTCAGACCCCTGTTCCCACAGCTCATCTCCCTGGGCCACCACTGATGCTCAGAAGAAATGCTTATTTAAAACATAAACAGTTTAAATCAGGCCCATTTCCTACTCAGTAATGAAGACAAGAGGAGCAGCAGCTGTGTAGCATGCGCCCTGGGGAGCTGTGTGAATTCTTAGGCAAAGATAAAGCTTGGCAGAGAAAGGGGAGCGGAATTACCCAGAGCCTTGCTAGAGGAGGACAATAGTTGCTTCCATTCAAAATGCCCCACTCTCAGCAATACCCCCCCCCCAAATCAGGAGTCTTTGGCCCTTGGTCAAAGGTCCCCTGTTTTGTGGGAGGAAGTGGCTCTCCTGCTGTGGCGTGGGGGGTGGGCGGCAGAGACCTAAGGAGATCACCTTCCCGTTCTGTTCCTGGTTTTCCTTACGATCCCTTCCTCTTCTTAGACTTCCAGACCCGTGACTTCTTACCCCTAACCCAGCTGCAAAGAAGGCCGGAAAGTTAGGGAGGCAGAACCTGCACGGGATGACTGAATTGGGCAAGAACCCCGGAGGGAGGGACGGGCTGATCACAGAGCCCAGCAGGCGTTTGTAGGCAAACAGTGGTTTAGAGAGGATTCCAGGATTCTGCCCTGGCCCTGTGTCTCCCACTGGCTGCCTCAGGGACCCCCTTCCATCTGGGGGCAGCCCGGGCGGGCAGAAAGAGCCAGCCCTTGGGGGCAGACAGACCGGGGTTGGAAACCTGCTGGGCCTCTCACTGTGGGTGAACTTGGACAAGTCATGTCTCCTCCATAAGCCTCCGCTTGCTCCCTCGAGCCCCACGCACAGGGTGGTAGAGTAGGGAAGTAACTGTTCCCTCCTAGGGGACAGTTCCTACTAGGGTTTGAGTAAAAATTAGTTCCTCCTTTATTGGGACAATTGAAAACAATGGGATAGGAACCCAGTACCCCCCCTGCTGTGGTTTTTAATTGTTGCCACTATGAGTATATCCAAACATTGCCATGCACCCTGGACATATGTTCTGTACAGCTCCCTGTCAGCCATATATCCCCTGTCAATGGTATCCCATACCAGTATTCCTCCATTGCCTTTGTTGAACCACTCTCTGATCCAGAACTCCCTGAAATTTGAAGCCCAATATAATGTCAGGGTCCCTTACTAGGAAATGGCATATAGCAATGGGTTTAAAGGTTAGATAAAGAATATGTGTTGACTTGGAAAAAATTCTACATCCTATCTTCCCCCCCCCCCCCTAATTATTGAGCTTCTCTTCACAGGAGCCCTAGACCACAGCAATGCATATATATAGTATACAGCACTCCCATACATCCACCACAAAACCTTTCCCTTCCACAGCGATACTCTTACACCCTATTCACATCATATTTACTTAACGTAATGTACAGAGTCTGAGACAATAGCTTTCAAACAAGGTGACATCTGTGCTTACATTGTGGTGCATACTTTAGGATACACAGTTTTTTACATTCTTAGTTATCCTATGTTTTACATTATGGTTTACATTATCAGTCTGTCATCTCCTATATGTTATGCTGTAATATTACATGTTTTATATCCATCCTTGTGTACTCTCACGAAACTCCTCTCTTACCCCCATTTACCTTGGTTACACACATTTAACATCCATTTTCCCTTCCACCTTGGTGCCCACAGTGACAGCCAACCTCCGTTTCCCGAGGAGCCCCTTCCAGATATAGATGGAATAGTGTTCAGGGTCTAACTTGCTCAACTGCCCCAATTCCCTGGGAGCCCCCTTTCTTTCGAGGGATACAGTTCCCTCTATTTGATGGCATTAGTCCTCCCCAGGATGTGGGTCCACCCCCACTCTCACTACTTGGGTTTCTACCCCATGGTGTCACCCACTCTGGCAGAATGAGCATTTAGACATTCCCCAGGAGCCCGTCCTGCATCAGACCCTCCCCTCCGAGCATTCTAAACAGGTAACCCTCTTTATTATATTTTGATATGATTTTCTCGGCATTTTACTCTCCACCAACACCTGACCCTCTCCTGTGTTCGTATGCTACCCCTCCCTCCCCCCACTTTTGGGTAATGTTACCCATCCTCCCATCCCCAGCCTCCCTCAAACCCGCAAAGCCCCAACCAAAGGCAACCCCTGCCCCCCTTTTATCTCTTCTTTGTGTTCATACTTACCACCATCTCGTCTTAAATTCCACCCCTGCAGACATCGGCTCACATCCTTCCTCCACCCTCCGATTTCCTGTAAGCCTATCGTTCAGTCTCTTGCTATCTAGGGCAGCTTGGTTATTTCAAATCATTGAGGTCATGTAGTATTTGTCCTTTAATGTCTGGGTTGCTTCACTCAACATAAGGTTCTCAAGATTCATCCATGTTATCACATGTGTTTGTAGTGTGTTTGTTCTTACAGCCGAGTAGTATTCCATCGTGTGTATATACCACATTTTATTGATCCACTCATCTGTTGATGGGCATTTGGGTTGATTCCAACTTTTGGCAATAGTGAACAATGCTGCTATGAACATTGGTGTACATATATCGGTTTGCGTCCTTGTTTTCAGTTCTGCTGGGTATATACCCAGCAGTGGTATTGCTGGATCATATGGCAAATCTATGGCTAGTTTTTTGAGAAATCGCCATACTGTCCTCCAGAATGGTTGGATCCTTCTGCATTCCCACCAGCAGTGGATGAGTGTTCCCCTTCCTTCACATCCTCTCCAGCATTTGTATTCTTCTGTTTTTTTCATAGCTGCCAATCTTATGGGTGTAAGATGGTATCTCATTGTGGTTTTGATTTGCATTTCCTTGATAGCTAGAGATTTGGAACATTTTTTCATGTGCTTTTTTGCCATTTGTATTTCTTCTTTGGAGAAGTGTCTGTTTAAGTCTTTTTCCCATTTTTTAAATGGGTTGTTTATCTTTTTATTTTCAAGATATAGGAGTTCTTTATATATGCAAGTTATAAGTTTCTTATCAGATATATGGTTGCCAAATATTTTCTCCCACTGTGTGGGCTCCCTTTTTACTTTCTTGACAAACTCCTTTGAGGTGCAAAAGGCTTTAATTTTGAGGAAGTCCCATTTATCTATTAGTTCTTTTGCTGCTCGTGCTTTTGGTGGATATTCATAAATCCATTTCCTATTACAAGGTCCTGTAGATGTTTCCCTACACTGCTTTCTAAGGTTTTTATGGTCTTGGCTCTTATGTTTAGGTCTTTGATCCATCTTGAGTTGATCTTTGTATAAGGTGTGAGATGGTAATCCTCTTTCATTCTTCTACATATGGCTATCCAGTTCTCCAGACACCATTTGTTGAATAGGCCACTCTCTCCCAGTTGAGAGGGTTTGGTGGCTTTATCGAATATTATGTGGCTGTATATGTGAGGTTCTATATCAGAGCTTTCAATTCGATTCCATTGGTCTATGTGTCTCTCCTTATGCCAATACCATGCTGTTTTCACCACCGTAGCTTTGTAGTATGTTTTGAAGTCAGGTAGTGTGATTCCTCCAATTTCGTTTATCTTTCTCAGTATGTCTTTGGCTATTCGGGGTCTCTTTCCTTTCCAAATAAATTTCATAGTTAGTTTTTCTAGTTCCTTAAAGAAGGCTGCGTTGATTTTTATTGGGATTGCATTGAATGTGTAGATCAGTTTTGGTAGGATAGACATCTTAATAATGTTCAGTCTTCCTATCCATGAACAAGGAATAGTCTTCCATTTATTTAGGTCTTCTTTGATTTCCTTGAACAATCTTGTATAGTTCTCAGTGTATAAGTTCTTTACCTCTTTAGTTAAATTTATTCCTAAGTATTTGATTTTTTTATTTACTATTGTGAATGGTATTTGTTATAACATGACTTTAAAATGCTGTTTGACCTAATGTGAGGGGGAAATGGAAAGGAGAAATGAGTTTATATGGCTACGAGTCTCTAAAAAAGAGTCTGGAGGCTGTCAGAAGGATTGCCCTTATGCACAACTGAGCAGAGTCTGAGAGACAGATAAAGCAGATACAACCCCCAGATATCGGTTCCTTCAAGGGCTAAAGAGACCCATGGGAGTTATGGTCATGGCCGATGGGGTTAACTACCAGGTCAGATGGCCCCTCTTTGGAACTGGTGTTTATGTGTGATGAATCTGGACTCAGATGGGATCTCTCTTCATAAGACTTTCATGCTAATGTGCTGGAGGTGCAGTTAGTGTCGGGGTTTAAGATATATTTAGGGGATTTGAATCTCTGGACTGACAATGTGATAGCCAGGTCCTGAGCCTCAACAGACTCCAGCACCTACAATCTGACTTATTGGGCTCGCCACACTCAGCTAAGATGGAGTTGAAGAAGGACAACCACCACACCATGGAGCCTAGAGTGATTACAACTGAAAGTGGGAGGAGTGCATCCAGCATCCATGTGGAATCTGAGCCTCCTCTTGACATAGAGGTGCAATGGACACAACCAATCCAATGTCCACATAGAAAAGGTGGCATTGGATTGATAAAAGTGGACATGATGGCTGATGGGTATGGGGAAAGGCAGGAAGAGATGAGAGGTGGAGGCGTCTTTGGGACATGGAGCTGCTCTGGATGGTGCTTCAGGGGCAATCACCCGACATTGTAAATCCTCACAGGGCCCACTGGATGGAATGGGGGAGAGTATGGGCCATGATGTGGACCATTGACCATGAGGTGCAGAGGTGCCCAAAGATGTACTTGCCAAATGCAATGGATATGTCATGATGATGGGAAGGAGTGTTGCTGGGGGGGGGGGAGAGGCGGGGTGGGGGTGGTAGGGTTCAAAGGGACCTCATATATATATATATTTAATGTAATATTATTACAAAATCAATAAAAAAAAAAGGAGACTGGTTTAGATGGTTTACATTATTCTTTTATTTAAATAAATAATTCTTCAAATACCGAAAAAAAAAAAAAAAAGAAAGAAAACAATGGGATATAGACTGTAAGCTTTATATCCATGTTAAATTTCTTGAACTTGATCATTGTACGTAAGGTGGTCACATAAGTGAATAATCCTGTACTTAGGATATATTATACATGCAAGTGTTGTGTGTTCAAGGAACATCATGCAACCTACTCTTGTTTGGACAGATAGCTGGATAGAATGACACAACCAAAGTGGCAGAATGGTAAAAGTTCGTAAATCTGGGTGGGTAGGGGATATATTGGAGTTCTCTAAATACCTTCTGTATTATTTTTGTAACGCTCCTGTAAGTTTGAAATTATATCAAAATAAAAAGTTAAAAAAAGTTAGTTGTCTCTTCCCCATGCTCCCTCCTGTATCCTGAATACCCTACCTTTTCAATCCCTGCAGATTCCAGGTCCAGGGACAAGGTCAAGAAATCTGTGGCCAGATCTCTCTGTGTGGTCGAGCTGGGGCAGAAGGCTGCAGGGAGGAGGGAGGATGCAAATCACCCCAAGCCTCAGGTCCACCTGCTCCAGGTGCCTTTCCTACAGCTGCCTCTATGCCCCAGGAGGCCCCGATTTGCCCTCGCACTTTCCATCTACTACAGTGGGCTATCTCTTTCCTCCCCTGAATTGTGAACTTTTCCAAGGCAGAGTTTGTCCTTTTCATCATTGTACCTGTACCAGCAAAGGTTTGTGGCAGCGCTGAGGGTGTGCCTCTAGACAGCCTGTGCTGGGAAGCTGGTTGCTTGCCGGCCTCCAGCTCTACAAGGCATCGTGAAGTCTCTCCTGCTCCTTCCCCTTGATCTTCACAGGCATTTCCCCCATTAAGTTCCTTGCACATCTAATTCCCTATCTTGGCATCTGCTTCTTTGAGAGGATCTGAACTGACCCATCGCAGAAAAGGACTTAGTCAACTTAAACAGAGAAGTTGCTTAGAGGCAGGACACTGGGAGCTCATGGAAACGACAGGCAGGCTGAAGAATCAGACGTGGAAATGGCTGGAACCCCTGCCAAGGTCATAGATCATGGCCCAGGAACAGCTCTGCTTACGACCTAGCCCACTGGACACTGGACTCCTGCCATCACTTTTAGGCAACATTGACCTTTGCCACATGCCACTTTCAGAAAAAACCCTAAATTGTCCTTGCCCACTCAAACCCCAGCAGAATCATGCCTTCACCCTGACTGCCAGGACCTGAGAATACAAGAATTGGCAGGCCCCCCCAAATAGAAAGGGCTTCAGGCGCTGGGCCACCCCCAGAAAACAAATGCCCGCTATTCCCTGCAGCCCTTAGTACACAGGGGTCCTTCCACTCTTGTTGAACACAACTTAGAAGATGCTGCTTCTCTTCTTCCTTTTGTGGTGGAATTTGTTTTTTCATTTATTCACTCCGTGAATATTTGAGTGCCTTCTTGGTGCCAGAAGCTGGATATAGATCTCTCCCCAATCTGCTCTCTAGCAGGAGACTTAGGAGGTTGGGAGGGGGAGAGGGAGCCCTGCTTTCTAGCATTGACCAATTTCCTGAGTGTAATACACTCCCATGTGGCTGTTTTCAAGCTATCAAGGTGATGTCACTGAATACACTGTTGGGAAGAGACGAGCCATCAGCTCTCCCAAGCCTCTGAGAGCCCGCTCCAGCCTACCACGTCAGCCCTGCCCTTGGGAAGTTTGTTCCATAGGGATTACATTTTAGTATTATGTTTGAATTTAGGACAAAACATTTCTTAAAATCTAAATAGTCAAATATAAAAGTCACAGAACCTATACTACAGTCCACTGAGTCCAAGAGCAAAAAAAAAAAAAGGATGCTTCACATTTGAGGATTTCTACATTTACTTCTCTAACTTCTCCAGACCCTCCAAAATATAGCCACTTGCCTTAATAGAGTCATTCAAAGGGTGGGAGGCTGAGGGGGAGGAGAGAGTTAATGGTGTCAGTCTGTTCCCTCGACTTGATACTGTACTTCTAGATCCCGCACAGTCCTCCTTGCTCCCTCTCGTTCTTGCGTCCAAGCCTGCTCTTTGAAACAGCAAGACCCCTGAGCGTGAAACCCAATGCTCAGCGTAGATATTACACAGGATGACTCGCTCTTCTTTGGCTTTCCTCCTTTTGAACTACTATGACATCTCTGTGTTCGTACTCAAAGTTCAAACATAAGTTACACAGTGACTTCCTCTGGCTCCCAGAGGGCTCAAAGTATCAGGAGAACCACTTTTCTCCTTTGGCCCAACACAATCCTAAACACAACGGCAAACACAGGCTCTGGAACTGAGTGTTCAACCACAGGTGGACATCCAGGAAACCAGTCAGAGGCTACTTCTTAGTGGCGATGGTGGCGAAGGTCACACAACATTGTCAATGTACTTAACATCATAGAATTGTATACTTAAAAGTGGTTAAAATGATTTTTATGTTTTGCACATTTTCCCATAATAAAAAAATATACATGGGGTGGGCATGGGGGTGGAGAACTGCGCTATCCTTTATTCCTCCTGCATTCAGTGTGGTGACACTGACCCAGGACAAACCCATACATTTCCCAAGTTGTCACAAACGTGCCCTGGGGGAGGGAGGAATCCTGTTTGGACTCAGTCCTGACCACCTGTTTATACATAATGGGTCTCTTACATGGACGATTGCCTTCAGGCTCCACACTCTGCAGGGAAGCCTTGGAAACAAGGACCAAACCTGGTTAATGTTTGCTCTTACTTCAAAAACAATTCCCACACGCATGCTCTGTTTACATCATTCTGCATGGAAATCCCCTCCTGTGGTCCCCTAATTCACCCATCACTTCATTTATTTGCCAACATTTGTTAAGCAACTCCCAGAGACCCAGCCAGGCGCCCAGGGGGCCCTGGGGTGGGCAGGTGATTGACTCACTCCCCAGCTCCCTCTTACTGGCCTCCTGCCCCCACCCTGGGCAACGGGAAACCCACCCGAGGAGTGGGCGGCTGGGTGGCAGCAGGGAGGCATATCCCCAAGGCTTGTGTGTCCCTCCTTAGCACCCCTCATCTGGCTCAGAGGCATCAGGGTGAACAAAACGTTTTCCCCTGCCAGCTTCCCTGTCGGGAGAGCTGGAGTCTAGACAGAAAAGCACACTTGCTCTGAGAATGGCAAAGGAGTGTGTGGGGAGAAGACAGCAAATGTCACAGCCCAGGGAGGGAGAAATCGTGGGAAAAGCTGGTCCTTGGCTCTTCCTCAGCCCGTGCAGAGTCCTGGGACAACACCATGTGGCAGGGGGGGACTTGGAGTGGGAGAAGACGTGCCAGCGACAAGCAGAAGGGAGAGGCAAGGGAGGGGCTGCGGGAAACATCTGGGTTGGCAGAGTTCCCAGAGGGCGAGGCGGGGCCCACGCTTGTCTCCAGCCCCAGGGGCAGCCAGACCTCCGAGGGCGCGGCCAGGAGGCTGGAGCTCTGCCAGGAGTAGAGACAGGGGCGCTTTCCAAGCCCCTCCTCCCCCGGCAGTGGGCTGGCAAAGGAGCCCCGGGCCGCCTGCTGGCTGAGGTCAGCGCCGCGCCCTGGCCTGGTCTCCACCGCACTCCAAGTGCACTCCAAGTCCACGTGCGACTGGCAACCGGCCTCTGCTGGTTTGCAGCTATTCTGTGGTAGGTGAAATCACCTGCCTCCCCTCACAAGAGTGCTTACCAAACGCATTTGGCTTAGGAACAAAAATCATCTCATGCAACAATTAGCAAATGCAATTAGCAAACATTAAATTAGCAAATGTAAACTGAAATTTACATACTCAGTTGTGACTTGTCTTACAATCACTCGTGAACTTACCTCCAGCCCAAGAGGAAAAGGCTGGGCCAGGGCAGGAAGAGGACCCGGGTCCCTGCCTCTCCTAGGGCGGGCAGCTTCCGGCAGCTGGGAGCCCATCAGGCTCGAAAGGGGCACACAGGGCAGGGGCCGTATCCGACATGGCCAGGGTCAACGGGCTCTGCCATCAACAGCACGTCAACCCTGGGCAGCGCCTGGCCTCACTGCAGATCCGACCAGCACTGCTGGAATGAACTTCTGAACCCCATGAAGTAACCTGAGTCAGGGGAGCCGCAGTCATCAAACGTGAAGTCGGGGCCCAGCTCTCCTAGAGAGCACACAGGGCAAAGAAATCCAAGTGAAGCCTGACGCCTCCACCGCCCCGCCCCCCTCAGCATCCTCAGATGCAGGCAGCCATGGGGGGTCTTGAAAAGCCCCTCACTTTCAGCTGGGAGGTCTCAGTCCTCAAACCTGAGGAAGTTTTCAAACAAACTGACGACCTTCTGGCTGGGTTATTATTGAGAAGATCCCTGAAATGGGAGGGGAAGGGGTCAGGGAAAACTGGGTTAGGAAAATTCAAAACAAAGCTTCCCAAGCAGACTTCCATGAAGGAGCAGGCAGAAGTCCAGTTTCACCATTTCAGAAAGCCTGAAGAAATCATTCACATCTCTCTGGCCTACAATTAAAATCCCAGTCATCTCACTAACCATTACGTTTAAGGCTATTTTTATGGCATATATAGGTAAATCTAACTAGTCAACAGAAAAGCCAATCAGGGATTACCCAATAAATCGCAGGTTCTTAGAGGGACAAAACTTCTGAAAACCTGGGTGTAGGGTAAGTCTCCAAAGTCTCTCCTCAGTTTCTTCAAGTATTTGAGAGCCTGTTTTGTGTCCACCCCTGGGATAGGGGATCCTCTACTCCTTAAGGGGCCCGTTTAAAGTCAGGTATTTAAATGTAGTATCAATATTAGCATTTAAGTGTATCTAGCCCCGGTGTTCTTTACACTTTTAAATCACCTTTGTACATATGTCTTTGAGTTTAGTGGTTCTTGATAAGGTCTGCCACCCAAGAAAACTAATCACAATTAGAATTTTACCTGCAGTTCCACCTTGAGGTATGCATGAGAAGTTGATGTTGGGACACATATAGACTATATCAAATACTACATAATTAAAATGATTCCAGAAACATACCAACATGCCCCGAGGGAGCAAGGTTCTGTCAACCCTTCTTCCAAGAAGTTGGCTTCCTGAGGCCCTTCCCATAGCTCGCCTTCAGGAGGGCTGGGGACACCAGGCGTGGAAGGGTCAGGCCAGGTAAATGAGTCAACCCTTGTCAAGCACAAGAGACTCCAGCGGTTGAAAGGCCCCTGTGGTAGATTATCACCCTCCACAGTTTTTTGATAAGTTATTTAATGAAGGTGGTATACTCCAAGCAAATACGGAAACAGATGTGGTTAGCTAATTGTTTTCTCTCGGGTAAATCATCACAATTATTCAAGGCTCAATTACCCTTGGGTTGTCTCCTATACTTCTCTCCCAATTTTGTTTTTGTACATGTTCTTTGCCTTCTTGCCAATCCAGATTCTTCTCTTCTTTCCAAACTCAGTTCCAAACTTCCCATTTCTAGAGAAAACTCCAATCCTAAACCAATCTTCTGAGAGCCTCTCTGTTACTCTGCTTTCCACTTCAATTGATGCTAAGTTAACATTACACTCGTTTGTACTCAAATAGGTTGTCATTTCACTTTTATCCAGATGCTAAGCTGCTGGGGGGCGGGGCAGTCTAAATCCAACCCCTAACCCTTCCAACCCCTGCCCGCCTCCCCCCCCCCCGCCCCCAAACACACAGAAGAGTGTGCCAAGGAGAGCTGTGTGGGCTGGGCTGATTGAAACTTGTGACCCTTTTCTAGTGATGCAGGTAAGTGCAGCCTCAGTCCTCCTGCTCTTCAACACTGCCCAAGTGCGCACCTCAGGCTCATCAACAGCCCCTTTGTCCAGGCCGCCGCCAACCGGAAACCTCCCAGATCACGCGGACAAATCACGATACTTGTGTGTCTACACTCAGACACCGCCTACAAGCTTCGTGAACACAAATGAGGCCTCCATGCCAAAGGAGGGGACAGCACCTTCCCCGGCTTCCCAGTGCCTGAGCTGACGGAGCCAGGCACGCATCCATTTTTATCTGCTCCTTCTGGAAAAAAACTTTCTTTTTCCCTTCCATAAACCTATTTTTGACCAATCCTTCCCAATATTAGGTATGTTATTCACTGGTTAGAAACAAACGTTTTGTAGAGTTTGGAGGTAGAGTGATAGGACATACTAAGCCCTACCAAGTCAATAGCATGAATGTTGCTTTTTTCCATGGGTGTGACCTACCTACTTAATTTGTTTTTAAGATAATCCTCTAGCACATGAAATATTTATACAACATACATGTCCTGTACATGTTTTGAGTCCTTACATTAATATGAGCTAACATTTTAAGAAAAAACGTTTTTTCTTCTTCTAGAAACTAAGTTACTAAGAATAATTGTTTTGATGCATTTAATAAACAAATTTAATATTGGACCCTCAGAAGTGTGGCCTGCTGTAATCCACATCACCTTATTATAAGCAAATGCTAGAAAAAAAAGCATTTGTGTTTTTAAACCATTTCTCGATCATTTCTGAACAGTTCTCAGTTACACATCATACTTCCATGTAAGAAAACTAGCACAGCTGATTCATGCAGTCTTTATTAATTTGACAAGTACAGGAAACTCTGCAATCATCTATCAAAATTATATCTTACCAAGAATTTGGAAAGGTATTAAAAAAAGATGTATTCACAGTCTGTCTCATTTATTATGTACAAAGCAGTGTCTGTAGAAGCAAAAGCCAGACAATGAATACGTTGAGAGTAAATGAGCCCACGGAAACCCACACGCCAGCATCTCCAACCAACTGTTAACCAAGATAATCCTGCACTCATTACTCCAAACAGTTGATTTTGAAGCTGCCTAGTTTCGGCAATTACTTATTTCAAAAGGAAAATGGCTTTCTGGGAAATCGATCCTGCCACACAAACCAACCCGAAATGCTAACAACACATTCCAAGGGCCAGGTGGCCACCTGCCTTCCTGTGGCAACGTTGTGGCGTCCTGTGGGAGGCGCTGGGAGATGGCTTTGACCGTCAAGGACGGGGTACGTTTCAGCACCAGACTGCTCTTTAACACACAAAACTGAGGTTTTAGATGCCTGACTGGAATATGCTGTTGCTCTCGACTGCCTAAACTTCAATCTTGCTCAAGCAGAGCCGTTTCCTCCCAGCCAAGGAGTCCCTTGCAGATGGTGGCAACGGGATGATTCTGAGCCATGAGTGTGAGACAGCCTCGATGGTACACTCTGGCCTGCAATTCGATGGGGCCTTGAAGAGCTGAAAGCCAGTGTTTCCAATCTCCTGTGTTTGAGGAATTTAAAAAGAGGTGGGACGATCACAGGATCACTTCTAGGCTCAAACTGAAGTCGACGATATTGTTCCCATCACAGTTTTCAAGCCATTTCCCAAACTCAGGGTTCTACATAGACTATCCAAAAACAAATTCAGAGGAAAAGGAGTACTTTCTGAGAGGACTGGTTTCTGAGAGAATCATGTCACCTTTGTAACATCAATTTTATAAGCCTGCCTTCTCCTTTGTAGAACAAGACTATACACAATGCCAACAGATGTTACAATTTTCAGAATTGACTGTACCATGACAGTAGAGCCCTCAACAATGGTAACTGTGAGAAGCGGCTATTGACAAGTATCAGAGAGTTTAGGGATGTCAAAGATGTCATATTCCAGAAAACAAGAGGCTGCAGCTGCATTCTGAGGATATCTTACTCATCTCTGTATCCTTAATCTCCAGCGCATTGCCAGGAGTGTAGGAGACGCTGAGCAAATCTTTTCATAGTGGTTCCTGAGCTCTTTTCCTTCCAGGGTTGTTTCCAATACACGAAACCCTGTGGTGGGCCTGTCAGGGATCAGAGGCTTTCTTTAGATGCCTGCTACTGACCCTGCAAGAGCTTATTTGGGAGCTTAACTTCTGTTTCACATTCTGAAAATTATAATCAAGAAAACATATATGAAGTTGTGTGAGGTTAAATACAGGATAAGTAATAAACATATCATTTGTTTTGGGCATCTACTAAGGAGATTTTTAAAAATAAGGAAAAAAAAAAAAAAAAAAAAGGAGATCCAGGAGGTAAAAAGTAAAAATACCACATCTTTAGGTATTGCTTCTCTATTGAAATCAATAAATTGCTTAGTTATGACTGTTTTCTTCCAGGTGGCTTAGAAAACTTCCCTCTCTCCATTTTTTTTCTGATTGAGAAATGTAGTCATTTATAACAAGAGCTGTGACCCTAACCTAGTGAGCCTCAAAAACTGGAAGATGAGCCCTTACTCACCGGAGTACAACTCCTCTATAAATCTTCCAAAGATGGTTGCTATTTCCACAGGCTAGTTTGTAACACTATTCTGTACATAAATACTCTTCATTCTGTTAAGTCAGGCCCAGATACTTTTCTTCCTACTGTGTTTCCTTCCCTTTACAAAGCAAGTTATCTTGGCTGGTCACGTTTTGTTTTTGGTCTTCCCAAGCTCTAGTCAGCCCCCCTCCCCAGTGTGTGAGGCCCTAATCTCTGCGGGAATACTACTGTTCCCTCTGGTGACAAGGTATTTTAAGGAGGAAGGCCAGCATTTTGATATTTCAGGAATGACTGACCTGATTCTAAAAACATTGGAAGGAAAAGTTCAGTGGCTGAGATCAGTGATTTAAAGAAATAAAATGTGTTCTTCTGTATGCTGCTCTGTAACATTGCTAAGATGTGGCTCCGATTTGCGCAAAGTGACAGATTTACTGCAGTATTTCCACAGAGAATAAGAGTAGATAGGATGGATTTAAAGGCATTCTCTCACACAACCCCATACATCCTCTTCTTAGATGAACCTTGTCATGGAAGATAAAACACATCTGAGACCCTTGCACAAATAAACTACGCGAGATTAAGGTTCCCTTGAGAATGCTTCAAATCACAAACAGGCATTCAGGCGGCTCTGTTGAAGCTGTGGAATTGCATGTGCTTTCTAGAGGATAACACCCACAATGCCATGTTTATGAGGAGAACACAGAATCTTGGAAAAAGAGGCTAAAAGAAAAAAATAAACTGAGATGAGACAATGTACTACCCTAAGCCCCACTTTCTTTGCACAGTTCTTACTTTCCTGTAGTTCCCTACAGCCTAAAATGAGCCAATTTTTACTTATATGCAGGTTGGGCCAGCATGTTACTCCAAAAATTAGATTCTTCTAAAATACACCCATGTGACACGAGACATATATGCCAGTTCCAAGGAGAAGCCCCAAACAGGATCATATGATAGGCAGGGAGAGAAAATAGCAGGCAGAGGAAGGGCTGGCCCAAAGGAAAGAACTAAGTTTCTCATAAAGCTTAGAGCCTGATCACCATGGCTAAGGGTTCTGTGCAGGAAAAGAAGGGCTGTACTTTGGTAAGGCTTCACTGAGTGGGGTCATGTGCATGCAGGGTGATGGCTCTGTTCACATGCTTTGTTTGACTTCACTGCAGAGTCTGAACTCCACTGTCACTTCAGCCAGTATGTCCAATGCCCAATTCACGTGAAGATTCACTGAGATGAAAGGTAATGCAGATGGGGAACCACAAAGCACTCATTGTGAGGTTCTTGAGGCATAACCAGCATCTCCTCCTTACGAGCTGCCCATGGGACATGAGCTCATTCGGCCATTACATGCCTTTTCTTCCTTCTCTTAAGAGCTGCTTCTCCTCCTGACTCCACATTCTTTTGCAGCTCACAAAGAGAAATAACAATTTTCTCCAAAGTCTTGCTTTGTACTGATACAACTGACTCATAAACTTTATAAACCACCAGCTTTTGGCTATTAGTTCTAATTCTGATCTACTGCAAGAGACACAGGGTTATAGTACAAAAAGAAAAACCAGGACAGAAAGTGCTTCACCAGCCATTTTACTCTTCTTTAATTCTACTGTCTTTGGGCACATATCTTATTTGCTATTGAAGAAATTATGACAGCAAGACCGATAGCACTGATTCATAACACATTCTTTGCATCACACAAAGAGTAAAATCCCAGAATAACTGCATCATCTGCTACCATAACAGAGCGGTCTCATTTGCTGTATAAGAGAAATGCTTGTGGGTGGGAGAGAAGGGGACAGAAGGGGCCCCTGGGGTCAAGTGAGCTTACGAGTATGTCTGAAGATTAGGAACGTGGTGGAAAACCCAGAATTCACCTAAGGATGACAGGGAATCATTGAGCAATAGTTCCATTACTTCCAGAAATTACTGAATTTGGAACCTGAGATTAAGCCTTTTGATCAAACGCAAATAAATTCAAACTGGCCTTAGGAAAAAATGGCAACCATAGATGATAATGGAGTTTCAGTGCTTGAGAACATAAATTGTCAAAATCAACCTACACATCTGGCTTGACCCAAGGAGAAAAAAATCTTATTTAAAAATGACAAGTCTGCAGCAAAAAAGCTTGAAAGTGAAACTTTGAGCCCCTTTCCACCTTTCAATTTTGCTGCTGGTGCCTGCTCTCCTCACAGTACCTCTGGAAAAGGTTCAGAATTCAACAAATACAGATTAGGTTGATTTTCAACACGTAGTTTAAGAGTCCTGTTGGTTTAAACCACTTCACTTAACCTCTTGGCAATGGTAGTCCTGAGAGTCCATAGTGTTGGTAAAA
Organism: Dasypus novemcinctus; assembly: GCF_030445035.2. Lineage (NCBI taxonomy): Eukaryota > Metazoa > Chordata > Mammalia > Cingulata > Dasypodidae > Dasypus > Dasypus novemcinctus. The sequence continues at coordinate 35,677,406 of NC_080675.1, forward strand.
TCTACCTGTGACCAAGTGTCAAACTGCTGGTGGGAGCACAGCAACTTTTGGCCCATCATGTTTTCTTATTTCTGTCCCTCAAATCTGTTAGCTGTTGCACCAAGGAACTCAGTCCACCACGAAGAAGTATGTTCAAAACAATGTTCTGTAGATGCCTGCCTGCCCTTCAGTGTCCAATACTGCAAGAAAAACTTGAAGGGAAGCTGTGAAAAGTCCAGCTGGAAATCTTGAGTTTGTTAGATGTGGACATAGGAAAATCACCTTTGTCCTCCCCAGATCTTGTTATATAGTCAAAGGAGAAAAATCCATGGGATTCCAAATGCAAATATGCTAAATATAAAATTGATGGAATGCTAGTTGGTCCATAAAGGGCTGCACAAGATAATCTGTGGCAAAGTAGAAAACAAGCCCAAAGGTGATAGAAATGGGAAGAGCTGGCAATGCTTTCTTGAAAATGGCGAGGAGTAATAATGTAAGGCACAAACCCTGTGGAGAAGAGGGAAAAGACACAAACTCATAGATAATTATGAATCTGTTTACATGCAAAGCAATTCAATCACAAGTCTTGGTTTTAATTTAATTAACTGAATATTATCCCTTTGGGTTACATTTCAGAACAAGTATTTTCATTTACTCTGAAAAAAGAGCCATTAAAAAAATGTAGCCTCCAATAAAAAGGAAACATTTCTTTTCCTTTGCCCACAATGTTGATAATCTACCCCCTAATTCTAGGCTGGAAAAAAGAATCTGAAAATAAGTAAAAATGTCTTTTTAAACATTTAAATAATACTGAAATATCTGGTTGTCCTCTGTGATTTTAGTTTGGCTAGCTAAAATCCCAGAGGGAAAGACATTCTTTAAGTTGTGTGGGGCCCAACAAAAAGCTCTTCATAGAACAAACTGGTAACAGAAGCTTGTTCATGGAAAGTATACTGCTCCCTGGAAACATAGGGCAAGTATAATATGGTCCACTTTTCACTTTAGTGACTGAGATACTAATTATAAAATCTAGGGGCTGAATACTCCTTCAGTTTATCAAGAATAAATAATTTTTTCTGAAAAGATACAACAAAACCAATAAATAATTTCAGACCCATAAAACTAATTTCAAAAGAGAAAGAAAATACATGAAAAATTTAACTGGTCATATTGTGATCAATTATAAACGTCATCTAAATAAAAGCTCTTACCTCACTCACCTAAAATGCTCATAGTACATGCCAAAGATTATCATATCGTTAGTAAAAATACCAACCCCAGAGGATCACATGTGGGGTTAGTGCCTTATATCACTGTCCAAAGTAACACTGAAGGCCACAGGTTGTATTATTAAGCACAAAACAAACTCTCAGTGACAAGTGAGGATCTGCTCTTTTAAGATTGATCTCTAGCAGAGCTATTTTCATACCTATCTAGGCTGCTGAGCATGAGGCAGTACTTATCACATTTCCTGAGGAACTTTTTAAAAAAATACACAATTAAAACAAATTAAATAAGAATATCTCAGGGCAGGGCTCCTAGTTTCAAAAGCTCCCAGGTGATCTGTGGCTAGGGTAGAGAACTATTCAGGTGAGTCCAATTATCTGTGTTGTTAAAAAGCTCCCCAGGTGACTAAACACACCTGGAATTAAAACAGGACTGCCTTAGAGGGACAGAGCAATCAGAGTTTTAAGATTAGGAGTTCTGACTCATTTTTATTAGTGTATACTTACAATTAATATGGCTACAAAACAGGCGATGGTTGTGTTCCAGTCTCCACTGGCTGTTGCTGAGGCTTTACCAACCAGAACACTGTAGAAAATGAAATCTCCCAGTCCGAGTTTTACTCCCCCTAAAGAGGAAAGATTACAAACATAAAAAGGTTTGTCACGTTTTGCTCTGAATTCATAATTCAAAAACATGACTGTGCCACTCCACCCTACAATGAACGAGGAATTAGCTAGGTTTGCATGAGTGCTCACTCTCTCTGTTTTCTAAACTAGAAGTGAGTTTCAGATTCTATATGCCTGACTCTGGCATCCTAACAATCTAATAGATGCTGCTGTTCTCTATCAATAAAAGCAACAATAATAGTTATCTATCGAATGCCTGGCTTATACCTAGGACTTGAACCCCTCTCTATGAGAGGTATCATCTCCATTTAAAAAAAAGCTTTACTGAGGCATAATTTCCCTCATAAAATTCAACTATTATAAGTGTACAATTCACTGACTGTAGTAGATTTTATAGAGTTGTGCAACCATGACCATAATCGACCCATCATAACATTTCCATCACCCTAATAAGATACCTTGCGGTCATTTACAGTTTAATCCTCACTCCCATTATAACCATTCTAGTGGATGTGAAATGATTTCTCATTTCCCTAATGACTAATGAAGTGGAGCATATTTTCATGCACTTATGAGTCATTATATTATTTCTTTAGTGAAATGTCTACTCAAATTTTTTGTCCATTTTTCATTAGAATGCATGTCATCCATGCATAGGGGTCATGCTACTCTCTGTATTGCTCTAATTTTAGTATATTTATTGCTGAAGCAAGCACTCTACCCATTTTTAAACTGGGTTATCTTTTATTGAGTTATAAGAGTTCTTTATATACCAATTTTTTTCTTTCATGAATTCTGTTTTTGGTGTTGTATCCAAGAACTCTTTGCCCAACCCAAAGTTTATGAAGAGTTTTCTCCTGTTTCCTTCAAGAAGTTTTCTAGTTTTACCGCTTATATTTGGGTCTATGATCCATTCTGAGTTAATTTTTTTTTTTTAGGAGGTGCCAGGGATTGAACACAGGCCGTGGTGTATGAAGGAGGCACTCAACCACTGAGCCACACTGGCTTCCCTGAGTTGGTTTTTTCGTTTGTTTGGCTTGTTGTTAGACTTTTTTGTTTCTTTTTCAGAGCGCACTGGGAACCAAATCTGGGACCTCTCATGTGGGAGGTAGAAGCTCAAACACTTGAGACACATCTGCTCCCCACCATAAATGTTTTTCTTTAAGCAGTTAAACTTTATTTTTTTATAGCCAGAACACACTGGAACAACATATAAAACTAAGCAAAATTATGTTGTTTTTTTCTTTAACTAGCTTCTTCTGATTTCTTTAATCAAAAAATGCATGGCCAAACAACTAAAATCATAGCAAAGGAAACGGCTTAACTTAGACATAATGAATTATATTCTCTTGCTAAGTATCAATGCTGGAATTGGCTGCTAGTATTTCACTGCTATTTGCCAATGTTAGTCTAGGTAACATTTTCTTTTATCCAATTCTGAAAAATAATTTTAAGTAATTATGGTATTCCTTTAATATTAAGAAGGTTTGTGGCATTTTTGGGACTTGGAGTTGTCCTGAGTGGTGCTGCAGGGACAATTGTCGGACATTGTATGTCCTCCCATGGCCCACTGGATGGAACATGGGAGAGTGTGGACTATGGTGTGGGCCACAGGCCATGGGGTGCAGCGATGCCCAGAGATGTACTCACCAGATGCAATGGATGTGTCATGATGATGGGGGAGAGTGTTACTGTGAGGGAAGTGGTGGGGTGGGGGCGGTGGGGGTGAATGGGGACCTCATATTTTTTGAATGTAATATTTTTAAAAAAATGAATAAATAAAATAAAAAAGGTTTGCTGATTCGCTATCATTTTACTTTTCTACTTCAAAACCCCTTCCTCCACTTAAAGAAACCAGCAAAATCCATCTCCCTCCCAGTCCTTTCTCTGCAGGGCACATTTCTACTCCTGGAAACAGGCCAATTTTACCACTATGATAATTGTTAGGTCTATTAGTGGTACACTTAGAATGAGCCTGTTACTGGCATGCCATTTGTAGGAAATTCATTCTGAAATTTGCTGGAAGACCAACTGCCTTCACACGAAATAAAGTTGTTTTACATTTCTAATTAAGAACTCTATTCTAAGTTATCTGATTATGTGTGATTTTTAAATGATGCTCTGGAGACATATGTGTCTTTTAATAACCAAATTCTAGTATAAACAGACTTTTCTGTGAGTAACCATGAGTCTGATTTAAAACAATCATAAGGTGAAGCGGATTTGACTCAACTGATAGAGTGTCTGCCTACCACATGGGAGGTCCAGGGTTCAAACCCAGGACCTCCTGACCCGTGTGGTGAACCGGCCTACGTGCAGTGCTGATGTGCGCAAGGAGTGCCGTGCCACACAGGGGTGGCCCCGTGTAGGGGAGCCCCATGTGCAAGGAGTACGCCCCATAAGAAAGACCACCCCACGTGAAAGAAATGCAGCCTGCCCAGGAGTGGCACCGCACACATGGAGAGCTGATGCAGCAAGCTGTGCCACTGACAAGAATACAAGCGGACACAGAAGAGCACACAGCAAATGGACATAGAGAGCAGACAACTGGGGGGGGAAGAGGGGGGGAGCCGGAAAGGGGGAAGGGGAGAGAAATAAAAAAATAAATCTTTAAAAAATAAAACAATCAGATGATTATGTGTGTGCTGGACGCTAAGGTGATGAAAGAATGTCAATTGTTAGTTTATAGTGGCCACAGGTAAAGAAGTATTGATCTGAATTTAGCAGGGGGAATACTTGGGGTTTCCTTTAGAAAAAGTTGGAGGTGAGGAAGAGGAAGACAAAAATTTGTGATGAAAGGGAATCTTCAAATTGGAAAAGACAGTCATGGAAGCAGGCTGCTGCTATGCTTAGCAGCTATATTACTTCTTTCTTTTGGAAACAGACACTTTGAGAGAAGAGGAGAGAAACGTAAGAGACAATTTAATTATTTTAGTAACTTTGTAGGCAGAAAAAGCATCAGAAGAGGCAAGCTAAAGCCTGGCTATAAGAGCCGGCAAATTACTTCTAGCTCCCTAGCAGTGTGAAAGTCACAGGCCACAGCTGGGCTCTGACATCTGGAAAATGCAGCCAAGCACCAAACTCATGGACGTGCCCTGGGAAAGAACTGATCTGTTAAGAGTCAAGGTTAGCTGTAAGAAGAGTGTTGCTCAAACTGAAGGATAAAGTTACAGTTATTATAACTAGTGATGAAAGAAGCTAAGGAATCCAGGTATTTGTGTTAAAAGCTACTTAATATTTTGCTATAATGTTTTAAATCAGGAGTTTCTTTTTTGTGAAAAAGAAAAAAATAAGGGTAACAGTTAGAAAATGTGCTCATCTCTAAGACAAACTGAAGAAGTGACTGAGGCCTAACCAAGGGATTCTACTGAATGAGAGCAACCTAAGAAGCCCCAAGTGCTAACACAGCATCAGACACTGAGGAAATACTTGCACTTCTGCCCATATCCTAAATCCCTTTGATTTTCTTTAAAATTAATAAAATATAGTGCTTGCAACAAAGGGAGTAACAATGTAAAAGGTTGAAACATAGAAATCCACAGATCTCTGTACAGCAAGGAGTGAAATATACTAATGAAACTTTTTACACAAACATATTGCAGCTATGACATCTTAACAGAATAACAATTTCAAAACATTCTTTTACGTTCTAAAACAAAGGCCAAAACATCAGGCTGCAAAGGCCTAACTAGGAAAACCTGAGGGGCAGAATTTAGCCCATTAATAATAGGAAAAGCACCAGTTGCTAGAACTGGTAATTCTCACTAAAAGCTGTAGTATTAGAATTAGACAGCAATACCCTCAGTTCACTTTATACTTGGAGGTTGAGAAGAACATACTTTCCTCTGGGTCCTCGCTGGGTGGGACGGTGCTGGGAAGTTCTTGCACAGCAGCTCGGGATTCAGGTGTAGATCGATGAGGACCCAAATGAGTGTCCCTTTGGGACTCCCATTCTTCGCTGAAGCCTCCATCATCGCTCTCTGCAATAGTGGTTTGTGAGTCCCCTTCTGTGCCTTCAAGAGAAAGTGGAAAATGCAGCCCTCATAGTTAGGAAAAAACCTGAATATCTTTAAGAAAATTACATGGATACAGTAACCACCTAATGGTTATTCCCTCTAAGTCAGCAGGCACTTAAACCACAAATCATGGGCCATAGCAGTGCTTACTGGCTGCTTACCCAACAGCCATTCCCTTCTTATTCCCTGAGGGCAGAGCCCTGATTTTATTGGAGTTTCCACCCCTCTAGTGGTAAATCCTGACAAAAACCAAGCCAAACATGACAATCCCACCACTCTTCTTCCCAATGAAAGGTCTAAGGCTATGGACTTGACTCTAGGCAATGAATAGTGAGGGCAAGTCTGTTGGGAATTGTTGGGGAAATTTTTCTCACTCTTTCAAGAGAGGATCAAGAAAGGAACAAACAGCCCCCCATCTTCTTCTGGATGTTTTCTCTGGACATGAGCCTTGCAGTCACAGCTGTCACCTTGTGAGCATGAGGAATGACAGGCAAAGGACCAAGCCCATGTGCTAAGGATGGCAGAGTAGGAAGATGAAAAGAAGCCTGGTCCTGATAACACCATTAAGCCACAAAATTAACCAAGCCTCAAAGTGCCTACACTGTCCCCAGGACTTCCTGTTGTATGAGAGAATACATAGCCTCTTTTGTTTTAAGGCACCTGAGTTGGGATCTTTTGTTCTTTGTAACTGAAAGCTTCCCTTGGCACTCGCCACTGGCTTCATTGACTAAATTATAAAAGTGGATTTATTATGGGAGAGTTAGAAAGGGGGTAGGTGAGTCATTTCTTAGTAATAGCTGTTAATCTAATTTAATGGTCGTATGATTGTCTATACTTGCAAATTGTGAGCATAAACTGACAGTCTTGAAAACCTTCCTTTCCTTAAAAATAATTAAAATATATGTGAGAAGTTCATAATACTTTTTTCTTCCTTTATTTTTTTTAAAAGTAATACATCTTCATGCAGAGGTAGATTTAGCATGAAACTAATTAAGTTTCTGCTCCAGGACCTTACTTGGATTGACTTCTTATGGGAGGGACCTTAGCAACTCTGTATTTCTAATTTTGTGTTCTTTTACTTATGGAACCTTTGCCCCCCACCTCCTCACCCAAACTGTATAATCATTGGGCCCCATAAAACTTGAATGTTCTCTGGTGTCAAATTATAAAAATCATATAATCATAAGGTTTATAAACAAAAATAGCTCTGCTCTGCCCCAGCCCTCCTTACTCCTGACCCATCCTCACTCCCACTTTCAACATTTTTGCAGTTTCTTTTGGTATTTTCCTCCATAATTAATTATAAACAGCATGCTCATACTGACGTTTTGATTTTAGGTATTTACCTCACATCCTATAGGAAGATAAGCCTTAGCACTCATACTCTTACAAATAGGAATTTAACTCTCCCCATCTTCCTAAATATGTCATAATTTGGGGTTACATCAATATTCACTTTTTATACTGTTAGCACTATCCAAATAGCATTCATAACTCAATTACTTTGCTATAGCCAGAATAGACTATACTCACATTTACTGGTATTATGTATTTAATGGCTGAAATTCTTAACCTAGGGTTCCTGGACTATATTGTCAGGTTTGGGCTATCTGAACTCTTTAAATATTTATCTTTATATTTATTGGTATTCCACAGATTTCTGATGTTTCTCAAGGGAGTCCATGGCCAAAAATGGAGGCTAAAATCACTGCTTCATAGTCCATTGTTGGCCTATAAGATGACAATGACTGAAAAACCTGAAATTACCAAGTAAAATCACCTACTCTGTGTGCTATAATTTGACTTTCTGGATACTCTTCTTTGGGCTTCTGGGTCTCCTTCTGCCATATTCACCAACCACATCATTGTTGCTGTTGAGAAAAAGAAATATATCAATATATCTCTATCCCTATCTATATAGATACATACTACATTAGCTAGTTAGCTAGTTTCCATCCATTCATCCATCCATCCATCCATCCATCCATCCATCTCTATCACATTTTAATTAAGAGCCGATGTGAATACTTTAAAATTGTGCTTCTTCCTCTTACCCACTGCAAGTAGGAAAGAAAAAATGGTACAACTAATAGAGGGGAATTTGATAATATCTAACACAATCACATATGCATTTAACCTTTGACCCAGCAATCTACTTTTAGGAGTTTATCCTGAAGATACACAAATAATAACACAAAAATACCTAAAAATGTGTTTTATAAGCTATAGCAGGAATCAAATGTCAGCAGCAACCTGAATTCAGTCTGGGCATAGTAATTCTAAACAAGATACTTAGTACATATCTTGCCAAGTCATGTATTTGACTTTTTATAAATACACTTCTATAATTCTATCCATGTTCCTAATACTCTTAGGGATTTATGAGTTATTTGATTTTCCTTCTTTATGCACATATGGAAAAATATAGCAACAAATATTTTGTTTTAACATTTAATATTACCACAGAAATCAGGAGTCAGCAAACTTCCCATAAACGGTTAGGCAGTAAATATTTTAGCTTTCATGGATCACATTTGGTTTTTTTTTTTTTTTTAAACATTTTAAGCATTTAAAAACAATTCTGAGTTTGCAAACTATACAAAAACAGGGTGTGGACCAGATTTGGCTGCAGGCAGTAGTTTATGGAGTCCTGATGTAAAAGTATCATGAACAGAATATATATTTGTTGAACAAATTAACATTACTAATACCCAAAAACCATTTTCCTATATTTTAACTTAACACCAAATATCTTCAATAGGAAAATATACATATCAATAAACTAACCTGATCTAAAAAATCCCCAAACTGATATGAAATCAAAGAAAGCTTTACATAAAATAAAAAATGATCTATACCTCAAGAACTGTTAGCTTCATTTTCACATAAACTACTAGAATGGATCACCTCTGCTAATGATCAGAGAAGAATGATTTAGTTCAAAAAAGTGTTAATTTTTCCTGCAAGAAAGAAATAGAAAACCAACAAAAATGCTCACACATTTCCTGAGGATAACATCCTTTTGCAAACCAAATACTCTTAGCTGGGAGAGGACCCAAATGTATAAAAGGAATGTATTTTTAACAAACAAATGGTAAGAGAAGGCGAATTCAAAATTTCCATATTCATGTTTATATACACTTCAGGGGGGGAAAAAAAACTCATTAATGTTCCTGTTTTCTTACCTTCTTAAAAAAAAAAAAAAGACAATCTCAATGATTTATAAAATCCTCACCACAGACTTAGTGCTTCATGAGAAGAGATGCATTCTTGAATCCATCTGATATACACAGGAAGATAAGATTTATGTTCGTATTTTCCTCTATATGTTGAATTATTGCTAAAATATTTTAGAATGTCAACTGTTCCGTGATAATTTTACAGACTTGAATTTTTAAAATATTTTGGTGACATACTTTTAAACAACAGAGTAAATGCTTTTTTCTGCATATAAAAGTAACACACATCTACTGTTGTGGCAGACTGAAAGACTGTTCCTAATTCTTCAGCCCTTGCTGCATCCATATTCTTGCCATGGCCTCGTGGTGGGTAGAGTATATTTCCCCACCTCTTAGCTTGGGCTCAGCCATGTGACCTGCCTTGACCAGGGTGTGTGGGCAGAAGCGACAGTGCTGATACTGAGCCTATGCCTTAAAGGGTCTTGTGTCCTTCTTCTACCTCTAGCTGTAAGAAGCCCCAGCTAGCCTGATGGTCCACATGCAGCAGAGCCCCCCCAGCCAAGCCACACCGCTGACTCAACGTAATTTTTAATTGTGCTACTTTTGTATCTACTGTTAGTTACTGCCACAATAATGCTGCCTTACAAACTACTCCAAAACTCAATGCCTTAAAATATTTATTATTCTTATTCAATCAGCATCTATTTCCATTGAGTGAAAACTGTCTTACATTTTCTCAGTGTCTTGAAAATTCAGAGTACAGAAGTATAGAAAATAAATTCAAACATTAAAAAATAAGCCCACAATCCTTCACTTAGACATCCATAATTAGCTTTAAAATTTTATATACCCAGATACATTTATAAAATACAGCTCTTTTCTCCCACTCCGCCCCACAGGATACTGGATACTGCATGCTATAAATCTTGTTTTTTGAATTTAATACAAAGTCTTAGTAAAACAAAAAACCCCAAACATCTAGAGTGATCTTGCTTTTTTATTTTTAATTTTTACAATTTTTTATTACTTTTTAAAAGATACATATATCAAACAAAATGTTATATTAAAAAATATAAGAAGTTCCTATATACCCCACTCCCAACACTCCCATTCCTCCCACATCACCTTCTTTCATTAGTGTGGTATCATTCTTTTTACTGGCTGCATTTAATTATCTATTGTATGAATGTATCATAATCATTTGAAATTGTTTCCTTCTGATGAACACTTAGGTTACTTCCAGTTTTCCCTAATATAAGCATTGCTTCAGTGAACATCCTTTTATACTTGTGTAGTATATTCCCTAAGCCTTATTTCCTAGCACTCAATATTAACGTTTGATGTAAACGTTTTGTATGCAAATATAAAATTTAGAGATATAACTTCATTTCAAGAATAACATGGAAAAAGCTCACAAATGTTCAATTAAGAGGAAGATGCTGATGCTCAAATGTAATCTACTCTTTTCGGCCAAAAATCCAGTAAGCACATGAAAAGAAATTTATGTTGGGAAAAAAAAGTAAAAGAATGATACTTGCATTCCATATAAGAACGGTTCTACAACTTTCCCAGGCTTCTCAAACCACAAACAACAAGCCCCATATTTTCCACTCCCCACCTAAAGTCAAGTTCACTAGAAAAACTGAGGTAAACTAACATGTGCTCTCAACTTTATCTCCATATATCTCACTACATCTTGTTACCTTCTGCTTGTCTGTCTTCCTTTTCCATCCTCTCAGGCCTTTCTGGTTCTAGACCTAACTCCTCTCCCTTCTTTGTCAATGACTTTGCTCCATTAACTATTCCCTCTTGCTGGTCTTTTCAAAGTTTTCCTCTACTGGTTCTTGCCCCTCAGCCCTAAAACATGAATAAATCTTCCCTCTTCTGAAAACATCTTTTCTTAAACCTGTTCTCTCAGTCACCATTTGCTCTGCCTGTGGATCAGGAATCTTTAAGTAATAGGTGATATTTACCTATTACTTTACCACCCATTCTTCTCCTTCTTTACCACCCATTCTCTGGCCACACCATTCACTTCCACTGCCAGCAGCAGTAGCAACACATGAACACACACACACACTTTCCTCCTCCTGGAACATGGCTACTAGCCCTATCATTCTATTGAAATTGCTCTCTTGAATGTCACTAATGATGGATTAGGTACTAAATCCTATCTGGCTTGTATAACCATTATCTCTGACTTCCTTACAGCAATTGACATTCTCTTCTTGAAACTTTGCTTTTCTAATAACTCAAGAGAAAAAGAGACGAAAGAATGAAAAAAGTCTACAAAGACTTACATCAAAACAGATAGGGTAATCGCTTTGTAAGGGAATAATACTGGGATGATGATTATAGTGAAATTTAGCTTCATCTGTAATTTTTCATTTTTAAGGATAATGAATTCATGTATTACTAGTATAATTAAAAATTAATTTAAAAATATTGAAAAGACTATAACAAGCGAGTCACAAAAAAAGTAATACAAATAGCTAAGAAAAACATGGAAAAATGTTCATTAATTACTAATAGCCACTAACAAGCCAAGAAATGCAAAATGAAATAAGACGTTATTTTTGCCTATTAGTTTCACATACAAAAAAACAAGTTATAATGAAGGTGAAAGGAAATTGGCACCTTCACACTACCAAAGGGAATATAAACCGGGAAAGCCTTTATAGGAGGCAATTTGGCAATATCTATCAAAATTTAAACTCATACATCCTTTGACTTAGCAATTCCACATTTAGGAATCTATCTTAAAATATTCACAGATTAATGGATTTTTTTTTTTTTGCAAGTACTGTTTGTGATGGAAAAGAAATGGAAATGACCTAAATGTCCTTCAACAAAGGATATCCTTTATTGAATAGCTGCATAAGAGAAGACTATGCAGTCACTTCAGGTACCGACCAGAAAAAACTGTCATGATATACTGCTCAATGGAAAAATACTGGCTTTTCCAATTTTTAAAATATTTTCTTTATTCTTCCCTCCTTGTTTTCCCACTATCTAAACACAGCAGCTGACAAAGTCCTACCTTTGGCATTCCTGTTTTTTATTTAGATAACTCATACACTCCCACAGCTTAAACTATCACCACTATGACAACAATATTCAGCTCTGCACCTCTAATTCCAACTTCTCCCAAGTACTAGTACTTGATTTCTAAATTCTTGCTGGAAATTTCTACCTGCATGGCCCACAGATACTGCCAACTTAACTAGATAATGGGCTACAGATATACATTAATATAAAACTAAAGAGGGAAGTGGATGTGGCTCAACAGATTAAGTGTCCACCTATCATACAGGAAGTCCAATGGTTTGCTACCCAGGGCCTCCTGGCTCGTGTGATGAGCTGGCCCACGCGCAGTGCTGCTGTGCACAAGGAGTGCTGGTCCATGCAGGGATACCCCCGCGTAAGGGTGCTCCCCACACAAGGAGTGGTTCCTGTGCAAGGATTGCTGCCTGGTGCAAAACTGCAGCGTGCCCAGGAGTGGTGCCACACGCATGGAGAGCTGACGCAGCAAGATGACGCAACAAAGAGAGACACAGATCCCCAGTGCCACATGATGAGAATACAAGTGGACACAGAAGAACACACAGTGAAAGGACAGAGAGAGCAGAAAATGGGGGGCAGGGGGAGAGAAATAAATAAATCTTTTTAAAAAAATGCAAAAAACTAAACAGGTAAATGGATATGGCTCAAATGATTGGGCTCCCATCTGCCATATGGGAGGTCCAGGGTTTGGTTCCTGGGCCCTCCTGGTGAAGGTAAGCTGGCTCATGCAGCAAGCTGGCTAGAGCAGAGAGCTGGCCTGCATGGAGTGATGGCCCGCACGGAGAGCTGGCCTGAGCGGAGTGCTGGCCCACGCAGGAGTACTGGCCCGCGCAGGAATGCTGGCCCAAGCAGAGCGCTGGCACAGCAAGATGTCGCAACAAAAAGAGACACAGAGGAGAGACAATAAGAGATACAGCAGACCAGGGAGCTGAGGTGGTACAAGAGATGGAGCACCTCTCTCCCACTCCAGAAGGTCCCAGAATCGGTTCCCAGTGCCACCTAAAGAGAAGACAAGCAGACACAGAAGAATGTGCAGCAAATGGACACAGAGAGCAGACAATGAGGGGTTGGGGGCAAATAAATAAACCTTTTAAAACAAAGAAACAAAAATAAACAGATCCCTCAAATGAGAAAAAAAGAATCTCTTCAACACCCTTCCTTCAGGATTAAAAACTTCTTTCATCAGTTGCTAAGAACTACTGAGTCTACCTCTGAAATCATTCATCAACTCCTTTCCCTTGATTGCCGCTGCCAACACCATAATTCAGACCCTCATTATTTTCCACCTAGATTATGGCAATATATGCTGCCATAATATATGCTGATGATTATAGTGAAATTTAGCTTCACTAAATTCTCAGGTGGTCCCCACCTCCTCCAAGTCATCTTACACCTTGCTGCGCAGCTCTCATCACATTACTCTTCTTCTCAAGGACATTCCATGGTTCTCCAATGACCACTCATTAGAACACACAATCTAAATCAGTCACCAAAAACTGTCCTTGATCTTGCTCTAATCTGTCTTCCCAAACTCATCCCCTAATATTCTACCTATTTTGTATTCCATGTTCCAAACTGGACACTTGAAATTTGCTAAAGATGCCTCACACTTTATTATGCCTCCAAGTCACTCTTCATGATAGGCCCATTTTGGAATCGACTCTTTGACTTGCACTTGCTGAAATCCTACCCATTCTTAAAAGATTCAATCCAAATATTGCCTTTTCCATGAATACTTCCTTAATTCCCCAACTAGTTTTGTTGTCTCCTTCTTTTGAACCCTCTCTGCATATTTTTTCAAAATTAATAAACTTTATTTCAATTCAAAAAATAAAACAGACAAAAGGCAGCTTACCAAATTATGAAAGCATTACTTTAAAAAACCCTGTCCAGGCACATTCACCTTATTTAATCCTAAAAACAAACTCAATTGTTTCTCCAGTGTTCAAAAAGATGAATAAATGAGCACAAATTGGTTAAATGACACAACCAAGGTCTCTCCTTGTTAATAAAGAAAATGAAAGGAAAATGCTTGATCTTATTCACATCTCATAAAACTACATACCATATTCTTTTTTTTTACCTTTAGCATTGATAGTACCTTCTTTGCCTATGCTACAAAATATTACAATATTACTATTAACTATAGTCTGTAAGTTACACTAGTTGTATTTTTCCCATGTGTCACCGAATTATTAACACTGTAATAAAGGAACATCCTTGTATTTGTATTATTAACCGCAATCCTCATCTACCACCAAAATCACTGTTACAGAGTTACTAGATTATCCTTTAGCTATCTTTGAATTAATAGGAACCCCCCAGAAAACCCTTTTAGCCACAATAACATTTATAAATTAGCAGTGGTAGTTATACTCATTATAACGTGTTACCATCAACTGTATCCATCTTCCCACATTTACAATCAACATTATCAAAGAGTCTACATATCTTCAGCATTGGAAACCCCTTCTCAAACCACATCCTATCTCCTACTAACCTCTACTCTATAGTTTAACTCTGTAAGTATACTCATCGTATTTAGTTCATATGAGACCATACAATATTTGTCCTTTTGTGTCTAGCTTATTTTAATGAACATAATATCTTCAAGGTTCATCCATGTTGTCATACGCATCCCAAGTTCATTTGTTCTTATAGCTGAATAGTATTCTATCATATTTATATACCACATTTTGTTTATCCACTCTTGGGTTTGACAGGCACTTGGGCTGTTTCTATCTTTTAGCAATTGTGAATGCTACTGCTATGAACATCAGTGTGCAAGTATCTGTTCATGTCCTTGCTCTCAGTTCTTCTGAATATATTCCTAGTAATGGGATTGCTGGATCATAGGCTATATTTGGCTTCTTAAGGTACTGCCAAACTCTTCACAGAGACTGCAGCATTTTACATTTCCCACCAAGAGTGAAGGAGTGTTTCTATTTCTCCACATCTTCTCTAGCACTTGTAGTGTTGTTTTTTTGTTTATTTAAATAATGGCCATTCGGTAAGGTGTGAAATGACATCTCGTAGCTGCGCTCTGCATTTCCCTAACAGCCAGTAATGTTGAGCATCTTTTCACGTGCCTTGTGGCCACGTGTATTTTCTCCTTGGAATAATGTTTATTCAAGTCTTTTTCCCATTTTGAAATTGAGTTATTTATCATTTTATCATTGTTTGACCTCTTTATATAACATGGAAAACAAACCCTTATTGGATATGTGGTTTCCGAAAATTTTCTCCCAATTGAGTAGGCCACATTTTTAACCTCCTTAAAGTTATCTGAAGTATAAAAGTGTTTAATTTTGAGGAGATTCCATTTATCTATGTTTTTCTCTCATTTGGGTATAAGGTTTAAGAAACCATCATCTACCAAAAGATCTTGAAGATGCTTCCCTAACATTTTCTTCTAGGAGTGTTATGGTTCTAGCTTTTACATTTAGGTCCTTATCCATTTTGAGTTAATTTTTGTAGAAGGTATGAGATAAGGATTCTCTTTCTTTCATTTAGACATGGATACCCAGTTCTCCCAGTACCATTTATTAAATAGACTGTTCTGACCCAACTGGGTGGGTTTGACAATCTTATCAAAAATGACTTATCATAGAAGTGACAGTTCATTTCTGAACTCTCAGTTCGATTCCACTGGTCAATCTATCTTTACGCCAGTACCATGCTGTTTTCACCACTGTAGTGAAGTAATATCCTTTAAAGTCAGGAAGTCAGAGTCCTCCAACTTCATTCTTCCTTTGTAAGATCTTTTTGGCTATTCAGGGGCCTTTAGATTTCTAAATAAGTTAGATAATTGGCTTTTCCAATTCTGTAAAATATGCCTATTAAAAATTTGATTGGGATTGCATTGAATCTATCAGCTTGAGTAGAAATGACACCTTAAAAAAAAAATTATCCCCGACCCTCCCCGCCCCACCACCATTGTTTTGTGTCCGTTGTCTGCTCCTTTCTCTTTTAGGAGGCACTGGGAACCAAACCTGGGACCTCCCATGTGGGAAAGAGGCACACAATTGCTTGAACTATGTCAGCTCCCTGCTTTGCTGTGTCTTTGTCTTTCCTCTTTTTGTCTCCTTGTTGCATCATCTTGTTGCGTCAGCTTGCCATGCCTGCCTGTCGTGCCAGCTCACTCTCTTGCTTGTCTTCTCTAGGAGGCACTGGTAAGCAAACTGGGGACCTCCCATGTGGTAGATGGGAGCTCAATAGCTTCAGTCACATCTGCCTCCTGAAATGACGTCTTTTTTTAAAAAAAGATTTTTTATTTATTTCTCTCCCCTTTCCCCCTCCCCCCCCCCGAGTTGTCTGCTCTCTGTGTCCATTTGGTGTGTGTTCTAATGTGACTGCTTCTATCCTTATCAGCAGCACTGGGAATCTGTGTTTCTTTTTGTTACATCATCTTGTTGTGTCAGCTCTCTGTGTATGTGGCGCCATTCTTGGGCAGGCTGCACTTTCTTTTGTGCTGGGCGGCTCTCCTTACAGGGCACACTCCTTGTGTGTGGGGCTCCCCTACGTGATGAACACCCCTGTGTGGCACGGCACTCCTTGCGCACATCAGCACTGCACGTGGACCAGCTCCACACGGGTCAAGGAGGCCCGGGGTTTGAACCGCAGACCTCTCATGTGTTAAGACGGATGCCCTATCCACTGGGCCAAGTCTGCTTCCCCTGAAACGACATCTTAATGATATTTAGTTTTCCAATCCATGAACATGGGATGTCCTTCCACTAATTTAGGTCTTCTTTGGTTTACTTTAGCAATGTTTTGCAGTTTTCTGAATATAGATCCTTTATGTCCTTAACTTTATTCCTAAATATTTGATTCTTAAGGTCACAATTGTAAATGGAACTGTTTTCTGATTTCCTTCTAAGTTTGCTCATTAGTAGTATATAGAAATGCTATTGATTTTTGTGTATTAATCTTGTATCCCACCATTTTGCTGAACTTGTCTATCAGGTCTTGTAGTTTTGTTGTGCAGTTTTTAGGATTTTCAAGTTATAGAATTATATCATCAGCGAGTAGCATTATATTTTGTCCTTTCCTATTTGGGTGCTTTTTATTTGTGAGATTTTGTTGTCTTTGTTTTTTACCTAACTGCTTGAACTAGAACTTCTAGCACAATATTGAGTAACTTGGAGACAAAGGCATCCTTGTCTTTTGCCTGATCTCAGCTGGAAAGCTTTCAGTCTTTGACCACTGAGTACGTTAGTTATGGGTTTTTCATATCGGCACTTTATCATATTGAGAAAGTTTCCTTCTATTCCCATCTTTTGGAGTGTTTTTATCTATAAAGGATGTTGTATTTTTTTCAAATGCCTTTTCTGCATCAATTAAGAAGATTATGTGATTTTTCTTCTTTAATTTATTAATGTGGTGTATTACACTGAAGGATTTTCTAGTGTTGAACCACCGTTGCATACCTGGTTTAAAATCCACTTGATTATGTATACTTCTCCCCTCCACCACCAAGATGTCTCTCTTGTCCATTTGCTCTTTGCTTTTGCTTACTGTCTTCTTGTATTTTGCTCATAATCTGTTTTTTCTTTAGGAGGCACTGGGAACCAAACCCAGGATCTCCCATTTGGGAGGTGGGTGTGCAACTGCTTGAGTCACATCCGCTTCCTATACTTCTTTTAATGTGCTTTTGGATTTGGTTAGCAAGTATTTTGTTGAGGATTTTTACACCTATATTCATCAGAGAAATTGGTCTGTAATTTTCTTTTTCCATAATATCTTCATTTGGCTTGATAATAGGGAGGTGTTGGCTTCACAGAATGAGTTTGGTGGTGTTCCCTCCTGTTCACTTTTTTGGTTACTGTTTGCAGGGAGTATGTTTTTCCAACCTTTTGCTTTGTACCCTGGGTCTAAGGTGAGTCTCTTATAGGCAGCATATGGATGGCTCATGTTTTTTTTTATCCATTTTGTCAGCCTATATCTTTTGATTGGGGAATTTAATCCATTCACATTCAATTATATTATTGTAAATACATTATTACTTCCACCATTTTATTCTTTGGTTTTCATATATTATATCTTATTTTCATTTGTCTTTTTTCTCTTTTGATTATCCTTTCTGCTAGTATTGCCTTGTACGTTCTTCTTCAAGCCTCTCTCTCCTGTGTTTTTCTTTCAGGATGTAAAGCTCCCTTTAATAGTCCCTGAAAAGGCGAATTCTTTTTTATGAACTCTCTCAGTTTCTGTTTATTTGTGAATATTTAAACTCATCTTCAATTTTTTTTTTTGAGGTACCAGGGGCCAGGGATTGAACCTGGGACCTCATATATGAGAAGCCAGCACTGAGCCACATTGGCTTCCCTTTTTTTTGCTTGTTGTCTGTTTTTGTTTTTTCAGGAGACACAGGGTTCGGAACCTGGGACCCCCCCCCCCATGAGAGGCAGGAGCTCAACTGCTTGAGCCATATCTGCTCCCTCACCTTCAAATTTGCTGGATAAAGAATTCTAGGCTGGAAATTTTTCTCTTTCAGTATCCTTATTTTATCATACCAGTGTCTTCTTGACTCCATGATTTCTGATGAGAAATCTGCAGTAAGTCTTACTGGGAATTCCTTGTATGTGATGGTTTGTTTCTCCCTTGCTACTCTCAGAATTTTCTCTTTATTTTTGATGTTTGATGTTCTGAGTAGTATGTGTGTTAGAGTAGGTCTATTCAGATTTATTCTAATTGGGGTATTATATGCTTCTTGGACATGTAAATTCATTTCTTTCATGAGTTAGGAAATTTTCAGCCATTATTTCCTCAAATACTCTTTCTGCCCCTTTTCCCTTCCCTTCTCTTTCTGGGACTTTCATGGCACATATATTGTTGCACTTCATGTTATCATTCAACTCCTGAACCCTTGCTCGATTTTTTCTATGTTCTTCTGTCTTTGATTTCAGCTGTTCCATCTTCCGAATCATTTATTCTTTCTTCTATCATTTCAACCCTGCTGTTGTATGCCTCTAATGTGTTTCTGATCTCTCCTATTGTGTCTTTCATTCCTATAAGCTCTGCTATTTTTCTATTCAGATTTTCAAATTCTTCTTTGTGCTCACCCATTGTCTTCTCAATGTGTTAATCTCTTTACCCATATTGTCTTTTAACTCATTGATTTGATTTAGTGTATCTGTATGAACCTCGTTGATAGTTGTCTCAAATCCTGAATCTCATATGGGCCTTTGATATACTCCTTTTCTTGGCCATTTCTTCCATTTTCTTAGTATGGCTTGTAATTTTTTTGCTGATGTCTAGGTATCTTATTATCATGGTGTGTTTACTCTGATGCTCAATTTATCTCTCTTGCATAAGGATTTAGTGACAGACAGCTGTGTATTACTGCTGGTCTTTGATTCTTGGTTCAACCTGTTCCAGGTCTTTAGGATTGCCTGTTAGTTGTTCAAATCCAGGCTGTGGACCCAGTAATAGGTTGCAGAACCTTCTAAGGTTCTTGGAGAGGGAGGCTGCAAAGGCTGGAAAAAGCCTCTCTTACTCATTTACCTTTTTTTTTTTTAGGAGGTGCTGGATCCTCTTCCCAATTTTTTTTTAGGAGGTGTTGATCCCAGGATCTCATACATGGGAAGCAGTGCTCAACCACTGAGCTACAGCTGCTCCCTAACAAGAGTTGTTTGCTTCATTGTTTTCTGAAGGCACCGGGGCTTGAACCTAGGACCTCATGCATGGGAAGCAGGTACTTGACCTCCTGAGCTACATCCGCTCCTCTCATTTATTTTTTCCCTCACATGCACTTCCTTTGTCCACCGGTAGATAGTGCTCTTCAGCAGCCCTCTAAGTTCAAAGACTGGTTGGAGTGCTGCAACACTGACCACAATATGGCAGAGGCTCCTGCCTCAAGGCTATTCAGAGCCTTGCAAAGCAAACTTTCTCAGAGGCTGTTTTTCAACCTTTGCTGTCAGCCCTCTCCCTTTCCCCAGGTAGGAAATAGTTCCACTCCCCTCTGCGTTCTCAGCAACTAGTCCTGGTCAGTAGGAAGGGTATTTGAGAGGGTCAGATCTTATTAGTCCCGTGTCAGCTCCCATGGCAAACAACAGTGTGGTCCCTCCCAACCTCGCCCAGTCTGGGAAGGCTTGTGGACACACAGACCAAATTTGTGGGTCAAAAGCTGAATCAGCCTTAGGCTACATTCCTTTCACTCCAGTTTCCTGGGGAGGTGGATCCCTGAGGGCCTCTGCCCCATGCTGCTGTCCAGAGGCAAAAGAATTCAAAGCTGTCTGCTCCTGCAGCTGCAGCCTCTCACAGTCTTTCTGTTGAGATTCATTTCCTGTGCCCCTCTTCTGGGTGGTGTACAGCCTTCCCTGGTGCCCTAAATGCTCCAACATTTTTTTTTCAGGCTGTATCTGCCTGTCCTCTAGCTATTTTTCTGGGAGATAGTGAGTCCTGTGTCTCTCTAATCCACTATCTTCCAAGACTTGACCAGCAAGATTTTAAATAGGAATACTGTGCCCTCAAACTCTAAATATTTTTTCTCTTTCTACCCATATTAAAAACTCTCTTGAACCAATGTCAGGTAGAAGACAACAGTTTGCCAGAAATGAAGACGTCTGTGGGACCTCAATTAATGCTATGCATTTATAATGAGAGAAAATACCATGATAATGATGATAATTACATGTATTTAAGTGCCTATAAATTCCAAGGTGATTACTAACTCACCATCACTCTGAAAAACTTACAGGAGTAAATTAAAGCTGGAAAGAGAGTTTCATTTCTCTCCTGAGCAGTTTCAACCAGCATACGAAGTGGACCTTTTGGACACAAAACCGCCACTAGATCTAGAAAGAGAAAAGAGAAAGACATCTGATAAAATGTACTGGCTAAACTTGTAAATGGGAATGTTAGGGAGAAATTCAGCAAGGGAAAGGGTTTAATTTTCTTTTACGGAATAAGATGTGAATTAATATGAAATAAATGTCAGGTAAACTGGTGGAGGAATAAAACAACCTAAACAAAATTAACAAAATCACACAGTAATAGATCTGTGAAAATTTCCTGTGGGGTTTGACTTATTTGCTTAGTCTACTCTGTATCATCCACAACATCTTCCCAATTTGAAGGTAAGAGGCAGAGATAATGATAAGACAGAGCTATTCTAGAGTTGCTGTCAATCTACAACAAGCAGAAATGGGAACAAGCCATTTCTAAACAAATAATACCTCTGAGCTATAAATGGAAGCTTAACTCTGAGAGGAATTTAACAGGAAGAATTTTGACTGAATTTCAAAGAGCAGCGTAGAAGAGATTATTTCTTTCTCCTTTTTAAAAAAAGTATATGTACTACTTGGAGATACATGAGAATTCAAATGAAACAAGATAGCTCGTAACTCTGTATGAGAAAGTTTAATTTTTTTGCAATTCTTCTGTCAAACAAAAGCACCTCACAAATATTCAGGTCTCAGATCACTTGTGTGGCTGAAAAGTGGTAAAGAATACCACTTTTACTTATTTACAAAAGTAGCAACTCAGAGAGAAGCAATGCCTAAATTATTTTTATTCCTGATTCTACCAACATTTTTCTATTGACTGAAATTTTTCTTACATTTTCTCAATGTCGTTTAAATTCAGAGTATAAAAATATAGAAAATTTCAAATATTTAAAAATATAAAGCAAGTACAGCTAAATTTGTAAAGGAAGACTTGATAACTTGTGTTGACATTACTGTCATTCACAGGCATTAATTAAAAAACCTCCCTCTAAGTGGTCATGTCCCCTATAATAATGACATGATAATAACAAAAATAAAATACACACACCCAAAGAAACTTCTACTCTCAGAGCTTCCAGTGTCATTTGTTTTGGAAGAGAAGAGGGATGTTTGTCTTGCTGTGAAATACTGAGATTTTCAACTTATTTGAAGCTGCCACATCCTGTCACCATTTTGGTTTTATGACACACTCTCCCTTATAGTATTGCTAAATGATAAACTTCCTTATTTTAAAAATACCCAAAGTGAATTAAAATTGGTTTTGTTTTGGCAATTTCAGAACAACTTCTGTGACTAATCAAAACACCTTAAGACCTTGGAAAAATGGAGCTGAAGATCACTGCTCTAATTATTAGATACAAAAGCCTCTCATATCAAAGGAACTCAAAGCTCTGTAGAAACAGTCATTTGGGTTGATGGTATAAGTAGTGTAGTATAGTGGAAAGAATACTGGACTTTGGATTCCGATCTAGATCAAATGGTATATGCTTGGGAAAATCATTTACCTCCATAAATCTCAAGTTTCTGAGCTTATTGGGATAATAAATACTTTGCTTACTTCACAGGCCTATATTTAAAATAAAAACAGCTAACATTTATTGATTGTTCTAAGTGTTTCACATCCATCATTTAATTTAATCCTCACCATAACTTAGAGGTTGAGTGGCTTGTCGTGGGCATATAGCCAATCAGTGATAGAAGTCTGGAATTGCACCCAGGCAGTCTGTCTCCAGAACTGGCATTCTTCATCACAGCTATGCAATGATAGACAAGCACTTTGCAAAGTACTATATTATACAAGTACTATAAAAGGTCATTATGAAAGTCAGACAGAGAGAGTATATGACTTCTAGTTCTATGACTGATTTCTCAAATATGAGAACAGAACCAGTTCAACTCTATATCTATAGACTTTTTCTTCATCAGTCAAATGGGGATGACAAGGTTTCCTACCACAGGTCACCTGTGGGTCTTATTACAACACACAGACCACATATTGACCTCTGAAGATACACATCTTTTTGGTCTAAATGCAGGGCTGATAACTACAGGGTGTGTACCTGTACAGCTGTTCTAGTTATTCAAGTACATTCTGACTCCTCAGAACCTATGCTACACTTGTTGCTAAAGAATTTGAACCATACATTACCCAAATAAAATGTATTTTTAAAAGAGTAATTCAGCCTAAGTTGCCTTATATAAGTAACCCAGTTTTTTGAGAAAAAAATTTTTTTTTAGATTTTTTTATTTATTTCTCTCCCCTTCCCCTCCCCCTAGTTGTCTGCTCTGTGTCCATTCACTGTATGTTCTTCTATATCCGCTTGCATTCTTGTCATAGGCACCGGGAATCTGTGTCATGTTTTGCTGTGTCATCTTGCTGCATCAGCTCTCTGTGCATACAGTGCCACTCCTGTAGGCTGCACTTCTTTCCCACCGGGCGGCTCTCCTTACAGGGTGCACTCCTTGCATTTGGGGTTCCCCTATGTGGGGGACACCCGTGTGGCATGGCACTCCTTGCGCGCATCAGCACTGTGCATGGACCAGCTCACCACATGGGCCAGGAGGCCCTGGGTTTGAACCCTGGACCTCCCAAGTGGTAGGCGGATGCTCTATCAGTTGAGCCAAATCCACTTCCCAAGTAACCTAATTTTGATTTTAGAAATGTACTGAGCAATTTGTGTGTGTTAAGACTGTGCTAGTGCTTTTCAGCATATATTCAATTCTCTGAATTCTTACAACTCCAAGCAGCATTGTCCCTATTTTACAAATGAGGAAACTGAAGCACTTTTCTAAGGTCATGAAGACTATCATTGATAAAGACGGGATTTGAATCTACGTCTTCTCACAAGAAGTTCATGGCTCTACCCACTAACCCACCACTGAGTTAAACTGAAGATGTTAATAAAACATTTTTAGAGAACTTAACATAAATTTTTTTGAAATCTTTATAGCTATTTACTGAATACATAAGGGATACAACTATTATTTTCCCTAAGTCAAGATAACTAAAAGAGAATGGAAAATACACAGTGAAGCATTTTTGTAATAAACAATGTATCAGTCTTGGGTTTTACCATATACTGAAATCACAGCCAAGATGAGCCATGCAGTCCATTCAGGGAGGTACTTGATAAATACAAGGGCCATGAGGGCACTAATCATAATGAGATATGCCTGCTGGAGTCGAAGTGGGCCTTTCCAGTGAATGGCAATCATTCCCACCACACCAAAATTCCAGATCAGGAGTGCGACAGTAATATAGTCTGTGGCGACGTTATAGGTTTTAAACACTTCCCTAAAAAAATTAAACAGAGTTAAACAAATACATATGTATAATAATATTTACCAAAACATTTGCTTAAACCATAGTTCCCAAATATTAGATATTATATCCCACCTTCATATTTTTACCATATCAAATAGCAACTGTGCTATTATTTAACACTTTTCTTTTAAAGTAATTCACTTTTTTCCCTTAAAGTTAAGCTTATTTGAACAAGAAACTTTGCATCATTCTGGAAAACCAGTATCATATGCCGTAACAGTAAAAACAAGTACAAGATTATTAAAAATTTATGAAGACCACCTTACCACCTAAACCTTTGGGGAATTCTAGTTCAAAATATCTGAACCTGGAAAAGTTAAACATGCACCAATAAATTTCATATCTAGCACCATAAATGGAATTCTTTTCATACAATGAAATTCAGCACAGGCATTTATATCTATATACACACACACATACACTCTCGTGAAATATAACCATGATACGTTGTTACTTGAAAAAAGAAATGACTACATTTATATGAAAGAGTGTGTATGGAAGGAGGGCAAAAGATTAATAGAATAATTTCTGAAAGGATGGTAGTATTTATCTTTAGGTGGTAGGACTCTGGTGATTTTTTTAAACTTTTTTTCTTTATAATCTTATAAAATGTATACACATATATTTTTAACAGTGAGTGTTTATTACTTCTTATAATGAAGAAAAACACTATTTTGGGGGAAAATGTCATAATTCTAAAAAATTATTATAACTACAAAAAAATGCCTTGGGTAAATGAAGCAAAAGAAGGCACTTATTTATGAAAGCACAACCTTTGGATTAAAGGAATTACACAGTAAGATAATCCTGCCCTCTGCTTTTGAAATTCCAAGATAAAGTAATTGCTGAAATTCTGGACAATCTAGCTATTTGTATTAAGCATTGTAGCACTCAAAAAACAAACAGAAAAAACAATTATTAATCTTTGAATAGGTAATACATGAGATATAAAATTCACATAATATACTGTGTAATGTATTTCTCTTCCCCACCCTGTTTCACAGTTCCCCTCTCTAGAGGAAATCACTATCATTTATTTCCTGTGTATCCTTCTAGAGATAAATCTATGCATATAATGTATAGACTTTTTTATTAGACACAAATGAGTTTATGCTTCTATTCTAGGTTTTGTATCATAACTAAACTTAAAATGACCTTCCCTACTCCAACACTTTATTTAAAAACCATTCTTCCCTCCCTTTGGTTTTCTCTAGTTCTTTTATGGCTTCAGTTTTGTGTTTAAATTTTTAATCCATTTGAAATTACTCCTGGTGTAAGTTTAAGAAAAAGTTAAACTTTTCCCCCAGATGACTACCCAATTATCCCAATATCAATTACTAAATAACCCATCTATATGATATTATATGACTCTTACCATAAACTAAATTTCTTTATGTAGTTCATCATTCTTCTAGACTTTGTAACCTTTTCCACTGATCATCTATTTATGTACAGGTGCCACACACACTATTTTAATTATTGTAGTTTTTATCATTTCCTAACAGGTCAAAGTAATATCCCTTCATTTTTCTTCTTTTTCAGAATTCTTCTAGGTTCCCTTATTTATTTTTTTTCAAATAAACATTTAGATCATCTTATCTACAGTAAAAATAAATCCTGTTTGCATTTTATTGGGCTTATGTTGAATTATAAAATAAACTTAGAAAGGAAGAAAGGACTGATATCTTTACAGTATTAAGTCTCTACAAGATTAGGTATAACTTTCCATTTGTTTAAATCTTATGAAGTCATTCAGTAACGTTTAAAAATCTCTTAATATTGATCTTGCATAATTCTTGTTTAATCCTAGATATTTTAATTTTTGCTATCATCACAAGTGGATTTTTTTCTTTCACTATGTTTTCTGATTAGTTGTTTATGTGAAGGTTGTTGATTTGTGCTTATTAATTTTGTATTCAATTGCTTTAACAAATTTACTTAGTGATTCTTACATATTTTGATTAGTTATGCAATCAAATGAAGAATCACTTTATCTCCAAATAGTGACAATTTAACTTCTTCCTTTCCAGATTTGATAGCTGTTACTTCTTTCTCAGGTTTGTGTTCTCTAGTACTTCCGGAGCAAGGTTGATAAGCATCACAGTGGTGATAAAGGAAATCCTCAACATTTTCCTGACTTCAGTAGGGATGCTTCTCAGTTTCCCTGCAAAGATGATCTTGGCCTTTAAGTGAGATTCATACATTTTAATTGTTAGAGAAGTAACCTTTTAATTGTCTAAATAAGCATTTTGCCAAAACAGGTGAATTTTATCAAATGACTTTTAGCATCACAGAGATGATGATCTAGTTAATACGGTGAATTATACTGAAATTTACTAATATTAAACCATTCTTCCATTCTGCAAACAAACTCCAGTTGGTCATAATGTATTATTCTTTTAATGTGCTGCTGAATTCCATTTGTTAATAAATAGGATTAGTCTACAGTTTTCTTTTTCTTGGTAGCTAACAGAGTTTTGGTATCAATATTATGCTGGCTTCGCAACATAAATCTGGAAGTTTTTCTTCTTTTTCTACGTTTTCAAACAGTCTAAATGTTATTAGAGCTATTCATTTCTTAAAGGTTCAGTAGACTTTCCATATGAAATTCTGGGACTGGTGTTATTGGCGGGGGTGGAGTGGGAACCTCTTCAATAACTTTCTGTATTTCTTTGCTCTGTTTAGGTTTCCTATGTCTTCAGTGGTCAGTTCTAGTAACTTTTTCTAGAACATTATAGAATGTCATATAGATTCTTACATTTGTTACTTTTGTCTGTAGCTATTCCTCCCCACCTCCAAAGAATCAACTCTTCAATTTATTTATCAAATTTACTGTTTGTAACTTAAGAGCTAGTGCAGTGGTTTACATACTGTATTCTGTTACAGGAGCTGAGAGAAAGGCCAGGTTGATAAATCTCTGAGCCTCTCTACTCTCTTCAACAGAGTAGCTCAAGTTTTTTTCTATTTTATATGGGAATATTTCACATATATTTCATTTGGGGAAAAAACCCACTGATAAAACAATTAAAAAGTATGAAAATCAATTAATACATTCCCAAATCCTTTCATAACGTTCAGATTCAGAGAATCCTATTAGAAGTAACGATTATTGAGTTATTTCAGTTCTATTTATTTAAAGCAAGGATCAACAAAATAATATCCCTATCAGTAATGTCTTGTCTTATAAGCCAATTATGGCCATATTTAGAAACAGTTATAATTTGAGAGTAATTCAGGGACAAAGTACATGACTGTAGTGACATGTGTAAGGGCCAAAGTTTATTTCCAAAAGAGAGACTAAGTATTTTACCACTTACCCTAAGTAAATGAATGAGAAAAAGAACAGCAACAATAGAGATGAAATAATAAGCCAGGCATGGATAACCTAGAAAAGAAAGAGCAGCAATATAATTAACAGATCCCACAACTCTTAAAACTGCACATTACTTACATCAAAAACCTTGTATCTGTAAATGGTATGCTTTCCAAATGGCAGACCACAAAAGACTCTGGAACAAATACATAGTTACATGAACCCTTTGGTGTGGAGTTACTCATAATATAAAACAGAAACCTCAACAAGACCATCATTTCTTTAGAAATATGTGAAATTTTGAAAAGAAAGGAACCTCATATATGGGAGGCAGGTCCTCAACCACTGAGCTACACCCACTCCCCCCAAGGTATTTATTATCAGTGACTGCTAATTCCTTTGAAAGAAAGGGTTTCTTAAAAATTCTCATTTTCTCTTTATAACCATTTTACAGTTTGGTAGAAGTTCAAAAGAATGGCTTTACATGGAAGCTGTTATTGTTTGGACATATAAATGTTACAAACTAACTTGACTATTCAAATAAAACAAATTTAATTTCTAGTATTATATTGCAAAAATATTCCAACATTTTATTTAAAAAAATTTCAAAATAGAGCAAAGTTAAAGAATTTGGGAGTGAACATGAGTATACCACCTAGATCTACCATTCACATTTTGTTGTACTTGCTTAATAACATTTCTATCCTTCTCTCCATTAGTCCATTTTGTTTTTTATAGATACCGAAGAAAACTGTAGACAACTGCACATTTCTCCCTAAACACATCAACGTTAGCAAAATGTTCTAAAGGGAGGAGCAGATGTGGCTCAAGCAGCTGAGTGCCTGCTTCCCACATGGGAGATCACGGGTTCGGTTCCTTGTATCGCCTAGAAAATACAAAAAACAAAAAAAGACACAAAAACCTCAAACCCGCAAAGAAACATAACAAGCAAAACAAAGGAAAAAACCAAATCAGAGGAGCCCACGTGGCTCAGTGGTTGCGTGCCTGCTTCCCACATACAGGGTTGTGGGTTCAATCCCTGACTCCTGGTACCTCAAAAAAAAAAAACCAAAAAAAAACCCCCAATAAACCTTAAGCAGAAGGGAATCTCCTTACTTGTTTCCTATCCCATCATGCTTAAAAGTCTCTGCTTTAGAAATAATCCAAGTTATAAGATATTTAAAAAGCATAGAAAATATTACCCGATGCAAAAGCTTTAAAGGGCAGAAGATGCGCACTGGCATTCCATATTAAACTCTAAACAGAATATTAAATACTAGAAATTCTCATTCCTCCCCCCCCTTTATTAGAGAAGTTGTGGGTTTACAGAACTATTATCCATAAAATACAGGATTCCCATATACCACTCTACCACAAACACTTTGCGTTGGTGTGGAACATTTGTGACAGTTGATGACAGAACGTTCTTGCAATTGTGCTAATAAAGTCAATGGTTTAACTTAGGATTCACTGTTTGTGTAGTACCGTTCCATGAATTGTTTTAAAAAAAAATTTCATCGTTACTTTGTGCAGTCTATTAATATTTCCCCTTATAATCATATTCATATATATGTATACATATATACACATATATATTTTTCAGTGCTGTTAATTGCACTCATAGTGCTGTTCTACCATCACCACTAACCATTACCAAAGCATTTCCACCACTTCAAATAGGAGCCCTATATATTTTAAGCCTTACTTTCCTATTGCCTATTCCCACCCTGTGCCTGGTAATCTATATTCTACATTCTGACTCTTGAGTTTGCATATTATTTCAAATCAGTGAAATCACACAGAATCTGACCTTCTGTCTGGCTTATTTCACTCCACATAATAAGCCAAGATTCATAGATTTCGCATATATCAGGACTTCATTCTTTCCTAGGGTTGAATAATATTCTATTGTATGTATATATCACATTTTATTTATCCATTCATCAACTGATGGATACTTAGGTTGCTTCCATTTTGTGGCAACTGTGAATAACTGGTATGCAAATATCTGTTGGAGACCCTGCTTTCAATTCTTCGGAGTATCTACTTAGCAGTGGAATTGCTGGGTCATATGGTAATTCTATACTTAGTTTCTGAGGAACTGCTGAACTGCCTTTTACAGCAGCTGCAACATTATACTTCATCACCAGCAATGAATGAATGTTCCTATTTCTCTGAATTCTCTCCAACACTTATTTTCCATTTCTTTTCTTTTTTTGGGGGGTAGGGGGTTGGTTTGGTTTGGTTTTTTAATAGCATCCATTCTAAAGGGTATGAAATGGTAGCTCATTCTGGTTTTGGTTGCATTTCCTGATGGCTGAGGATGTTGAGCACCTTTTCAAGTGCATTCTGGCCATTTGTATGTCTTCTTTGGAACAATGTCTGTTCAAGTCTTTTATTCATTTTTTAGTTGGGTTGTCTCTTCGTTTTGAAGTTGAAGGACTTCTTCACATATCCTGAATATTAACCTTTTATCATGGGGAGTACGTGACAGTGTGAAGCTGGTTTGGCCCCAGAAGATCACGTCCTTAGAGTGAATCCATTCTTGTACATGTAAACCTATTGTAGGTAGGTGGGACTGTTTGATGAAATTACTTCAGTTAAGGGTCTTTGATTAGATTGTGTGACCTAGGGTGGGTCTTTTTTTTTAAAGATTAAAAAATTTTTAAAATTTATTTCTCTTGCCCTCACCGTCTGCTATCCATTCGCTGCGTGTTCTTCTGCATCTGCTTGCGTTATCCTGTGGCACTGGGAAACTCTGTCTCTTTTTTGTTCCATCATCTTGCTGCATTACCTCTCCGTGTGTGCGGCACCACTCCTGGGTAGGCTGTGCTTTTTTCACATGGGGCTGCTCTCCTTGAGGGGCGTACTCCTTGTGCATGGGGCATCCCTATGAGGGGACGCCCCTGCGTGGCGCGGCACTCCTTGTGCACAGCAGCACTGTGTGTGGGCCAGCTCACCACATGGGTCAGGAGGCCCTGAGGACCAAACCCTGGATCTTCCACATGGTAAGACAGACGCTCTATCAGTTGAGCCATGTCTGTGTCCCCCTAGGGTGGGTCTTTATTCTCTAACTGGATTCTTTCATAAACTGGAATTGGTGGAGTTGCAGAGACAGAGAAAAACTCCTAGAAGGTGAGAGGTCTCAGGCGCCAGAAGCTGAAAGAAACAAGGCCCAGAGGAGAGGGGAGAGAAAAGCAGATGCTGCCATGTGCCTGACTGCCCACAGCTGCAGCTCAGGAAGAAAGCATCATGGACTCAGAACTGTAAGCTTATAAGTTAATAAATCTCTCCCATAAAAGCCAACCCATTTCTGGTATACTGCCCTGGCATCCTTTAGCAAACTAAAACAGGGTATATAGGAAAAAACACACCTAATGCAAACTATAGACCATAGTCAACAGCAAGACTGTAATGTTCTTCAATTAATTCTAACAAAGGTACCACACTAATGCTGTGTCAGTAATAGGGGAGGTATGAAGAATAAGGAAATTTTTTTTTTTGAGCAATGAAAATGTTCTGAAATTGACTGTGGTGATGAAAGCACAAGTCTGTGATTATACTGAGAGCCACTGATTGTACATTTTGAATGGACTATATGGTATATGAATAAAACGGCTTTTTAAAAAAAAATAAAAGTAAGCAGATTACAGGTTACCAGCTGTGGAGGTAGGGAGGTAGACAGAAGAGAATGGGAGTTAATGTATAATGAATGCAGGGTCTCTGAGTGGGGTGATGGAAAATTTTGGCAATGGATGGTGATGATGGCAGCAAAACATTGTGAATATGATTAATGACACTCAACGGCATACTTAAAAATGGTTAAAGTGGCAAATTTTGTGTTTTATATATAGAGAGATATATATACATATAAAACCACAATTAAAGAATAGAAAAAATAAAAGTATTTTTCTAATATAAAAGCAACATATTCTTTAGAAAATATAAAGACATTACAACAAGAAAATGATTCCTAAAGTTGACTGACATTTTCCTTCAAGGCATGCTTCCTGTTACATGTATAGGCATGTTTAAAGACCTTTTAACAAAATGAGGATCAAGTTTTGGGCAGTTTTACATTTTCCTCTTTAAATTTATTATTTTATTGCACACATACCATCAAATATTTTTTGAAAACATAATTTTGAAACTACTGAATAATAATATTCTACTTACATGGATTAATGCACTATATAATCTTTCCCTTACACATGGAATGCTGGAATTTGTGTTGTGTCCCTTTTATTTTTTTTTCCAATTAAATTAATGCTAGTATGAACATTCTCCTACACAAATATTTTTCTGTGTTTCTAATTCTTTTAGGGGGATTAAATCATAAAAGCAAAATCAGTGAATTAAAGAGAACCAATTTTTTGTAATTACTGATTATTGATACATTTCGGTTTAGTTACTTCACAAAAAAGGTTGGATTAATCTTTATTTAGTCAATAGGTAAATATGTCAAGCTTATTATTTTAATATGCAGTTTATTTTTTATTAGCAAGGTAATACACACATCTATCTATCTATTGATCACTCAGTTTATTTATTGGACCTCTACTCCATAATTTCTCTATTTAGGTCTTTTGACTGTTTTCCTATAGAGATTTCTAAGTGCTCTTTATATTGTAAAAATATTAACCCTTGGCCTATAATAATGATTGTAAATAGTTTCCCTATATAAAATTTTCTGAATTATTACCTGAATTCATGTCTCTTCTGATGAAGACTAAAAATCATCCCTTTTAAAAACTTTTTTAAAGAACATTGGATGGTAAAACAGGCCCTTCTCATTTTGTAAAAATTCCTATTTTAGCTTTACCACCTAAAAGCTCTGAAAAAAAAAAGCTGCTGTTTCACTACAAAACCCTGAATTATGCAAGCCAAAAATCAAGTGACTTTAATAAGTTATAGTTCCATCTATAACATTAATAATTATCTATTTCTACTTTTTCCAGGTTTATTTGGCCTTTTAACTTCTGGTACATCTCATGAACATTGCACAACCAACCACTGACCTGAGAAATCCTCAAGGCTTATTTCCAAACAGGTCCTAGCAAGTGTCTGAACTTCTGACTCAAAAACCAATGTGGGATATACTAGGAGTCAAAGTAAACAACTTGTTTCTATAGAATTGGCTATGTTTGCCAAGGCTTGAACATTAAAAGAACAACAACTGAAGAAGTGTGGAATTCTTGCTGAGTATCAGCTTTGTAAAAGACTGTCTAAAATGAAGAAAACTAAACGATGTACAAAAGTTACAAAAAATTATAACAAGATAGGTTCCAGGTAAAATGGAATAAGCACATTCACCCTGTCTCTCCCACTGAATGCAACTAGAAAACCTGGACAGAATGCATGGAGCAGCTACTTGAGGACTCTAAAGTAAACAGAGGCAGGTGGGTAGGAATAGTACAGAATTAGAAGTTCCACTGAGTGGCAGTGAGCATACCACTTTTTTTCCTCCAGTATACCCTGGCCTGAAATCAACATAACCTAAAATCCAGAGTGGGTATTAGTGACACAATGAATGCTCAAGAAGAAACATGCTTGGAGAGCAGGAAAGGGATCTCCTGGCATTCGGAGTACAGAAATCCCATTTTTCTTCTTTCACTTTTTCACTTTTCTCTCATGTCCAGGCCCCAAACAATCCTGTGTGGCAGCAAGAGCCTAAAAGTCAGAGGAAGTGGAAAGTTCTTCTCTGTTGGGAGGGGCTGTAATTCTGAGAGAGTGGGGCGAATGGCCATTCAGAAAATACAAGGGAGATGAAAGAAAGGGAGAAGCTCGAGAAAGCAACTTCTTTTTTATTTTTTTAAAGATTTATTTTTAAAAATTCATTTCACTCCCCTTCCCCTTCCCCGCCCCCCGTCCCCCCCAGTTGTCTGCTCTCTATATCCATTCGCTGTGTGTTCTTCTGTGTCTGCTTGTATTCTTGTCAGCAGCACCCGGAATCTTTTTTTGTTGCGTCATTTTGCTGCGTCAATTCTCCATGTGTGTGGTGCCATTCCTGGGCAGGCTGCACTTTTTTTGTGCTCAGCAGTTCTCCTTACAGGGCATACTCCTTGTACATGGGACTCCCCTACGTGGGGCACACCCCTGAGTGGCAGAGCACTGCACATGGGCCAGCTCATCACATGAGTCAGGAGGCCCTGGGTTTGAACCTTGGACCTTCCATGTGGTAGGCGAATGCTCCATCCGTTGAGCCAAATCCACGTCCCAAGAAAGCAACTTCTTTAAGCTGTTTATGAATCTCTGAGTTCACCTATGAGGTGCACATGTGTGGATTTGAACTTAAACAATATACACAGATTTGACAAATGAATTACAGAAAGACCACCACTTAAGTCCCAGACTGGTGATGAGATGGCAGCAATGTGTGATAAACTAGTGTAGCACCGCAAATGCCTTAAAAACTGAACCGACATTGTATTCACGGGCCACAGAAGGGTGTTACAAATTTGCTGCCAAAAAACAAAACATCAATATTCTCTGTAGGATTAAAACAAGACACAGAAACTCACAACATCATAATCAAAGTGTCCAAGATGCAATCCAAAATTACTTGGCACACAAGAACTAGAAAAACTCAGCTTGCATAAAAAAAGAATGAATAGACCCCAATGTTGAGATGAAAAGATGTTGGGATTCTAATGATCTTAAAATCAGCTATTATAAAAGTACACTAAGATCAAATACTCTTGAAACGAAAGGGAATGCAGAAAGTCTCAAAAAGAAAAAGAAGATATAAAAAGAAGAAATTTGAAAGCTAAAAAATATAATATCCAAAATAAAAACTCATTGAATGGGCTCACTAACAGAATGCATATGACAGTGAAGTCAGTGAACTTGAAGACAGATCAATAAAAATTATCCAAACCAAAGTGACAAATTAGATTGGAAAACATGAACTGAACCTTAGGGGACCTGTGGGACAATATAACAAAAGGTCTAATATTTGTGACATCAATATCCCAGAAGAAGAGGATAAAGAATGTGGTGCAGAAAAAATATCTTAAGAAATAATGGTTGAAAACTCCCCAAATGTGGAAAACACAAAACCTAGATATTCATGCAGCTCAGCACACCCCAAATTGGATAAACACAAAGAAATCCTCACACAGTCACACAATTAAACTGCTGAAAACTAAAGTTAAAAGAGAATCTTTAAAATGACTAGGGGATAAAAAGTCACATTATAATGTGACTGTGGATGTAATCTAAGTATCTTCAAAAAAATAAAGTCATGTGCTGGTCATTAAAAAAAAAAAATGACTGTGGACTTCTCATCACAAACTAAAGAGGGTGAAAGGAAAAATACATCTTTTAACATGCTGAAAGAAAAGAATCATCAAGACAAAATTCTATGCCAGTGAAAATATCCTTTGGGAAATATGTGAAATAAGAACATGCTAAGTTGAAGGAAAACTAACAGAATTTGAGGTCAGGAGAACTGCTCTAAAAAAACTGCTAAAGGCAGTTGTGCAAACAGATGGGAAATAATACCAGAAGGAAACTTAGAACTTGAGGAATGAAGAAAGTATGGTAAATTTCTGGGTAAATATAATAAATTATTCTTCTTCTACTGAGTTCTTTAAAATGTTTGACAGGTTAAAGCAAAAATTATAACACTATCTGATGGGATTTTCAATGAATGCAAATGTAATATATAATACAATGATAATATTAAGAGAGGAAGGTATACATGATGGTAAAGTTTTTACATTCCTCTTGAAGTAGTGATATATTGATTCTAAGCATAGAGTGAGAAGTTAATGGGAAATAGATATGTTGAAGAGTCCTATAACTATTAAAAAATGTGAATTTACAGTCTTAAATCTTCCAAAAAGAAAGGAAGGGAGAAGGGAGGAAGAAAATTTCAGGTACGAGTAGTTTCACAGGCAAATCTCACCAAACATTTAAAGAAGAAATAGCATTGTTTCTATGCAATCTCTTCTAGAACACAGAAGAGGGAACATTTCTCAACTCATTTTATGAGACTGCCATTATTACACTGCTATCAAAGTCAGCCAGGGAAGCAGACTTGGCCCAATGGATAGGGTGTCCGCCTACCACATGGGAGGTTCACGGTTCAAACCCTGGGCCTCCTTGACCCGTGTGGAGCTGGCCCATGCACAGTGCTGATGCGCGCAAGGAGTAACGTGCCATGCAGGGGTGCCCCTGCGTAGGGGATCCCCACGTGCAAGGAGTGAGCCCTGTAAGGAGAGCCACCCAGTGCAAAAGAAAGTGCAGCCTGCCCAAGGATGGCGCCACATACACAAAGAGCTGACACAACAAGATGATGCAACAAAAAGAAACACAGATTCCCGGTGCCGCTGATAAGGATAGAAGTGGTCACAGAAGAACACACAGCGAATGGACACAGAGAGCAGACAACTGGGAGGGGGGCTAGAAGGGGAGAGAAATAAATAAAAAATAAATCTTTTAAAAAAAAAAGGCAGGCAAGTACAGATAAGAAAAGAAAATACAGATGCAAAATCCTCAACGAAATATTGCAAATTTAATCTAGTAATATAAAAAGAATAAAATACCGCAACTGTGATTTATCCCAGGAACGCAAGACTGGTTCAATCTCCGAAAAAATCAATCAACATAAGCCACCATTTTATAGTCTAAATTAGAAAAACCATATAATTGTGTATAACTTTCACCTTGGAATAGAAAGGAATTTCCTCAACCTGACAATAAACCTACAATTAACATCACACTTAGTGGTGAAAGACTGAATGCTTCCCCCCTTAGATTGGGAACAATACAAGGATGTCACTCTCATCCACTTTTATTAAAGACAGTACTAGAAGTTCTAGCCAGTGCATTAAGGCCTCTCTGGGACTCTCCTTTGTTTGAACCTTTCCACATTTTCCATTTATACTACAAACTCTTAAAGTAGCAAAAGACACAGGTAACTAGAAAACTATGGAGACAGATATAACTATGAAATTCAACATTTTTAAAAAACATTTTATTTTGAAATAATTAAAAAAAGAAAGTTCACAAAAAAAGAGAGAACTCCAAATACCCCCTACATCAGCTTTTACCAAGTTTTTCAGTCTTTCACTATTAAGTATGAGGTGAGCTGTGTGTTTTCATATATCTGTCCTGTTTTAGTTTGCTAAAAACTGCTGGGGGCTATTGATGGAGATGGTTATTTCATTCTTTAATTACTGTTTTGTTTTCTCCTTTGTATCTGAACTACCTTTAATTTAATATCCATTGTTTCAAGCTCTGTCATTTCTGTAGTACCTGTTAGTTATTAGTATTTATGTGCATCAGGAGTGTACACTCATTGTTCAGTATGTTTTATTTGTAGTAAACTGCTCTCCAAAGATTTCCTTTTGAAAACGACCCCCTTAATTTTTTACATTCCTTACTGTTTTACTAAATATTAAGTGTTCTTTGACAATTTTGATTCTCACGTTTTGGGGGAGGGGTGCGGACAAAAATAAAAAGAATCTGTCATTACATCAAAAAGTTTGCTTAAGGGAAGAAGACTTGGCCCAGTGGTTAGGGCGTCCGTCTACCACATGCGAGGTCCACGGTTCAAACCCCAGGGCTCCTTGACCCTTATGGAGCTGGCCCGTGTGCAGTGCTGATGCACGCAAGGAGTGCAGTGCCACGTGGGGGTGTCCCCCTGTAGGGGAGCCCAACGCACAAGGAGTGCGCCCTGTAAGAAGAGCCGCCCAGCCCGAAAGGAAGTTCAGCCTGCCCAGGATTGGCACCGCACACACGGAGAGCTGACACAACAAGATGACGTAACAAAAAGAAACACAGATTCCTGTGCCGCTGACAACAACAAAAGCGGACAAAGAAGAACATGCAGCAAATAGACACAGAGAACAAACAACTGGGGCAGGGGGCAAGGGGAGAGAAATAAATAAATGAATCTTTAAAAAAAAAAGTTTGCTTAAAACTCACAGATCAAATCAATGACAGGACAACCATTTTAATATACACCATTGGAGATCTGCTTAGTTGTAAATAGCCTAATGCTCATATGGAAAAATAAATCAGTGAACAATATTTTTAATTGTAAAAAAACAAAAACAAACAAACAAAAAAAACCTGCGAGCAATATACCAGAAAAGGATTGGCTTTTACAATGGGAATTTATTAGGTTAAGAATTTATAGTTCTGAGACTGTGAATATATCCAAATCAAGGCATCATCATCAGAGATGCTGTCTCACAAAAGGTCAGCTGGACTGCTACCATGTGGCAAGACACAAATGGTAGTTCTCCCATCTGGGTCTCTACTCCAGGATTCTACACCAGACTTACTTTCTCCTGGAGCTCAGCTGTGGGTGATGGGGCATATGAATCATCTCTCCCCTCTCCTCTAAGCTTCTTCTCCTTCAGCCTCTTGGGGGCCTCTTTCCATGCCTCTGTGCTCTGCTGATTCCAGCCTCTGGCCTCCGGGACCTCTCCCTCCCAGCTTCTAGGGGTTTCTCTGTCTCTGCCGCTTTTTCTCTATGTGTCTCTGTGTTTAGTCCTCTGGTGATAGGACTGAGACCCACCCTGGGTCACACAATCCAAACAAAGGCCCCCAACAGAAGCTATTCAATCAGAGTTTCCACCCATAGTAGGTTTATATGCACAGGAATGGATTAGCTTTAAGAATATGATTCTTTTCTGGGATCCACAAAATCTTCAAAGTGACACAATGCATTTATCATGACAAGGAAGTTCTCTTCTACGTTTAGTGTTTGAAGTATTTTTATCAAGAAGGATGCTGTGTTTTGTCAAATGCCTTTTTTGCATCAATTACAATGATCATATGGTTCTCCTTTTTCTTTGCTAGACCAAGTAAATTATCCATTACAGGGAAACACAATCATTAAAAGAACATGGTGAAAAGCAAAGCTCTGTGTGTCCCATGCTCACCTTATAGCACCTGTATTTATAAAGAACCACTAGGAGGATAGTCATGACAACAATGACGCTGATCATGATGGCAGCATTCAGAATCGAGTGCAGGGCTCTCTGGCCCACAGTCTCAGTGTCTTCTGTGAACGGGGTATAGATTCTACAATAAAACAAAACAAAAAAGCCCCAGGTAGGTGTTAATGGATATCACAAACCACATATGCCTTCCAACACCAGAGATTTGTTTTTCCTTGATTCAATTAATATCCTGTAAGTCATTTTCTTATATCTCATGTTCAAGAATTTTTAACCTTTGAAAAAAAGCTATACTCTAAAATAAATGCTTCAAAATAAAAGGAAATATCTAAAATAGAGATGAATTTACATTTGACACAGGCTCTGGCTCCATCTAGTGGATGCTTTATATTGAAATAATTACCTCATCAAAAATTTTTTTTCCCCCCACAGCTTATTAGTGATTTGTCCTAGAACCAGATTCTGCCACATACACTACCTAGGCTACAAGTGGTTGTCAGAGAAAGGTGATTATGGCTCTCACAGAGCTTACAATAGAGAAGGAATCTGGGCATTAAATAAGTAATGTAAATAAATACACATTTGCAAATCATGAAAGTGAAAAGAACAGTTTGCTATAAGAAATAATACTAAGAAGGACCTAATTTTGTGAGAAGGATTGAGAACCTAAGAGTCCAGCCAAGATGAGAACGGTAGTTGTAATTAACCCAGAAAAGTTAGAAACGGAAAGAATATTCCATGCAGAAAAACAATGTACCCAATGGCCGAGAGGTAGGAAAGATCACTATTCGACTCTTTACTGCTCAATTCCAGATAAATTCAGACCTATCTAGTGACACCACACAGGACAAACAATTCTGTAGCCTTCATTTTCTCCACTTACAGAATCAGACAGTAAATAACCCCTTGCTCTCTCAACGGTTTCTGGCTACCAAAAAGAACGAACTCTTTAGCCTTCATGCCCTTTCAGTGCAGAGGCCTTTATGGTAATGTCAACATGCCATGAAGAAAACCTCAATGGCCTTGAGAATGAAAAAACAAAACGCCCATACATACAGCTGCCCATCCTTCCGGGTATAAAAGCTGACTGATTTGATGGTAGCCACAACCACCACCATGCAGAGAGTCACGGGAACAAAGAGCATGATCACGTGTTTGGCACCATATTTCAGCGTCAGCTCCTCATCTTCTTCTTCATCTTGTTCCACCACCTGCCGTGCATTCCCCTGGGCTTGTCCATTAGACAATGGCTCAGGGTTGCCACGCCGCCGCCTCTCACCGTGCTCATGATGCTGCCGTTCTCTACTGTCATTCTGAAAGCATAAGAAAAACTCTTTAAGTAAGCCCAACTCTCAATGGGATTAAGGTATTCTATTCTAAATCAAACAGAAAAGCTAACAATTAAATCTGGGATTAACAACAGGCCCACCTTTACTTGAGTTCTAAAATCAAAAGAAAGAAAGAACCAGAACCAACTTGTAGGATTTACGCAATTTCAAAGTCTAGATTATCTACTACAGTTCCCTGAAGACACATGTTCTCCCTTTTACCTGGATCTTGGTTTGCCTCATTCTCACTTTCCATTCTCAACCTAGTACATTTCTCAACCTAGTACAATTCTCAACCTAATACAACTCTACTCATCTTCTGAGGTTTGACTTAAATAGAGACTCCTGCATGAAATCCTCTTTATTTGCTATTGCTGCAACCAGAGTAATTTCACCTTTTTAATTCAAAAAGCACTTTCTGGGGTGCAGTGGTGGCTCCAGTGATTGGGTGTCTCCCTCCACATGGGAGGTCCCGGGTTCGGTTGATTCCCAGTGCCTCCTAAAATAAGATGAGCAGACAGTGAGTGCAAACAACAGGGAGGGTGGGGACGGATAAATAAATAAAATAAATCTTTAAAAAAAAAAAAAAAAGCACTTTCTACCTGTGGTTCCATACCATTTATACAAGGAACTGTCTTACTTACATCTAATTAATTAATTAATTACATCTATCTATCTATCTATTTTGAGGGCCGAGGATTGAACCCAGGACCCTGTATGTGGGAAGCTAC
Organism: Dasypus novemcinctus; assembly: GCF_030445035.2. Classification (NCBI taxonomy): domain Eukaryota; kingdom Metazoa; phylum Chordata; class Mammalia; order Cingulata; family Dasypodidae; genus Dasypus; species Dasypus novemcinctus. The sequence goes on from NC_080675.1 coordinate 35,717,835, forward strand.
TAGTGTCCAAACACTGAGCCACATCAGTTCCCCTGAAATGGTTTTCTACTTTTGGTTGGTTATTTTTTCTTTGTTTTTATTTTTAGGAGGCACTGGAACCAAACCCTGGATCTCCCATATAGGAAGCAGGTACTCAACTGCATGAGCCACATTTGTTCTCCCTTCATTATTAATGACTTCAAAATCCTTGCAGTGATGTATAAGAGAGTGCTCTGCTTACAACTGCATGTAAATCTACAATTATCTCAAAAACATTATCATTTTAAAAATTCTTGCAAAGACAAACTATGCCTTAAACAATTCTTAGATTCTACTCTCCTAAGACCCTTAATCCAGGCACCATTTTTCTTTAACTTTATCTTTCCCTACTTTTCAAGTTCAGCATCTTTTTTTGTATCTCTATTCATATCCTAAAACTCAGTTTTTGTAAAGGGTAGAAGGACTAACAATAAAAATAATAGATAACAGAGGAGGGGGGGAATAACAGTCACCCCTCTTTCTCACAGGTAAGGAAATAGCACAGGAGATGAAAGTAGGTGATAGTCACCGGTGCTGGTAAGATACAATTAGCTTGGGTAGGACAGTTTTCTGAGGAAGATCATTTGAGAACACTTCATTCCTGCACCTCATTTTTGAGCACAGAGTATAAATATTACTATAAGTAAACAGATCATACATTTAACAATAGTTTAGATGATAATGTACAAAGCAGCTTAAAATTATATAAAAATATATAAGTGCTTTACACTTAATTCTCATAGCCACCCCGTTATCACTATTGCACAAATGAGGAAAAAGTCACAGGTAGTAAGTGTTCCACACAAGGCTTGATTGAGCCAGGTTGGCCTGACTCCAGAAATCAAGTTCTTAATTTTTTAAAAAATTTCTCCCCCCCCCCCCAGTTGTCTGTTCTCTGCGTCTCTTTGCTGCATCTTCTTTGTCCGCTTCTGTTGTTGTCAGCGGCATGGGAATCTGTTTCTTTTTATTGCGTCATCTTGTTGTGTCAGCTCTCCGTGTGTGTGGCACCACTCCTGGGCAGGCTGCACTTTCTTTTGTGCTGGGCAGCTCTTCTTATGGGGTGCACTCCTTGCGCGTGGGGCTCCCCTACGCCGGGACACCCCTGCGTGGCAGGGCACTCCTTGAGCGCATCAGCACTGCACATGGGCCAGTTCCACACGGGTCAAGGAGGCCTGGGGTTTGAACCGCGGACCTCCCATGTGGTAGACGGACACACTAACCACTGGGCAAAGTCTGCTTCCCAAGTTCTTAACCATTCTTTTTTTATTTTATCCCCTCTCCCCCAGCCATGCTGTTTGTTTTTATTTTTATTTTTATTTTTGCTGTCTGTGTCCACTCACTGTGTGATCTTCTGTATCTATTTCTCTTTTTGTCTTCTCTTCTTGTTTTTCTCCTCCAGGATTAACTGGGTTTTGATCCTGGGGACCTCTGATGTGGAGAGAGGTTCCCTGTCACCTGCACCACCTCAGTTCCTGGTTTCTGTTGTGATTCACCTCTCTCTTGTTGTGTCATCATCTTGCTGCGTGACTTACTTGCATGGGCACTGGTCACCAGGCAGGCAAACATTTTTTTTCACCAGGAGGCTCCAGGGATTGAACCTGGGTCCTCCCCCACATGGTAGGCCGAAGCCCAATCACTTGAGTCACATCCACTTCCCTCTTAACCACTCTTAACTTGCTCTTCACTTGTTGAAACAACATAGGGGGAAGCTGAAGTGGCTCAAGCGATTGGGCTCCATTATCATCTACCATACGGGAGGTCCAGGGTTCGATTCCCAGAGCGTCATGGTAAAGGTGAGCTGGCTTGAGTGGAGAGCTGGTGTAGTAAAATGACACAACAAAAAGAGACACAGAGGAGAAACAGTAAGAGAAGCAGCAGACAAGGGAGCTGAGGTAGCACAAGAAATTGAGCGCCTCTCTCCCACTCTGCAAGGTCCCAGGATCAGTTCCCAGTGCCGCTTAAAGAGAAGACAAGCAGACACAGAAGAACACACAGCTAATAGACACAGAGAAGAAACGGGGGGGGGGGGGGGGACGACAGTGTATAAATAAATAAATCTTAAAACAAACAAACAAAAAAGATAGGAATATGATCCTAAAAAAACAAATAAATTTTACTTTCAATATATTTACCCCACCAGTAATTATCAAAATTCTACTCTATTTCAGGTACCTTGCTGTAGCAATACTGAAGTTAATAAGATCTAGAATACTGAAATTAGTAAGATCTAGACCCTGCCCTTATAAAGTTTATAAGTTACTTTTAATCTGAGATAAATATTTTATTAGAGGTATGAACAAAGTACTACAGGAAATGAATAATTCTTTGTGGTCAAGAAAGGCAACATACCAGATAGGATTCTTGGGCAGGACTTTGAAGAGTGAGTGGAGAGAGAATGGGTTCAATGCAGAGGCAACATGATGAGAGGTTCAGGGTGTAAAGGAGAAGAGCAAGGCCTATTTGGAAAACCAGCGAATACTCCTGATCCTGAGGTGGCTGGAGAATAGGGTTTGTCAGGTATGGTGACAAGGAAAGGGTGGGAACAGGTTGTAAATAAACTAGTTTGCATGCCAAGGACTTTAGACTTTACTTTGTAGTTAACAGAAAGTCATAAAAATTGTTAAGGTTGAGGAAGTGACACAATCAGCTCATGTTTCACTTTTAAGAAACTTGTGAGTGGTGACGGAAAACAAATATAAGAAAGATGTTACGGATGTAAAATTGACAGAACTTTGTGGTAAATTAAATGTGAAATGGTCAGGAAGGAATCAAGAAGGACTGTGGTTTCTGACATAAGGGCCTAGAGAGATGGTGATGGCACAAGAAGGTGGGCAGGCTGGAGGAGAGAAGAGAAATTTTAGTTTGGGTGAGGGGAAAATTTCAAGTATCTGCATCCAGTCAGGAAAGTACCAAGGCAGCTAGCAATAGGAATTTTAAGCTCAGAAGAGAGTTGAGGGAAGTCACATAGAACTCTGCATAGCCTTATTGGTCATTAATGTAATAGAGATGTGGAAGGAAAGGACACAGATTGAGAAGATGATCAGAGAGAGAACCACGAAAAACCCTTCGGCTTAAGTAGTAGGTGCTGGGAGAAAAAAGAGATTAAGAATAGAGGATGGGAAACGGACTTTGGCCCACTGGTTAGGGCATCCGTCTACCACATGGGAGGTCCGCGGTTCAAGCCCCGGGCCTCCTTGATCCGTGTGGAGCTGGCCCATGCGCAGTGCTGATGCGCGCAAGGAGTGCCCTGCTACACAGGGGTGTCCCCCGCGTTGGGGAGCCCCATGTGCAAGGAGTGCACCCATAAGGAGAGCCGCCCAGCGCGAAGGAGGGAGCAGCCTGCCGAGGAATGGCGCCGCCCACACTTCCCGTGCTGCTGACGACAACAGAAGCGGACAAAGAAACAAGACGCAGCAAAAAGACATAGAAAACAGACAACTGGGGGAGGGGAGGGGAATTAAATAAATAAAAATAAATCTTTAAAAAAAAAAAAGTCAGAAAAAAAAAAAAAAGAATAGAGGAGATGGAAGAAACCCAGAATCAATGTATCACAAGCCAAAGGAAGCGCACATGTCAGGTCAAAGTACAGAGTGTCAGTTGGAGGAAGAGAATGGAAATACAAGACAGGGTGACAATAACTCATAGAATAGGGTAGGGAGATAGGAGAAGAACCAAAAAAAAAAAAAAAAAAAAAGGAGGGGGAGAGATAGAGGGAGGAGCTGGCCTTGTAAAGGCACTGGTGCCCTCCTCTTCACTCTGGAGTTCAGGAAGGACTCTTTGACTTTACAGAAAATACGTGAAGACTTGGCCCTTTACAGAATGGAAAGGAAACAATTCCCCAGGCGTAAAAGGCAGACGTATATACACCACCCATAAAGAAAAATATTTTTTTCTGAACATAAGTCACTAGAGTGGCCAAAGTCCAGGACAATTAGGATTGTAAATGGTAATGAGGAAGGCAAATCTGGAGGATAGGGACAAAGACTGCTAAAAGGTGAGGAGCAGGAGAACTGAGGGAATCCACATTTCTGTTTTCTCAGAGGAGGCTTAGATTAAGCCATCTGCTAAGAATGTGAGGTTTGTGACTAATGTCCAGCAATACAATTTTCACCAACCTGGTGGGTTGATTAATGTTCAATATAAATGAAAATATAAGTAGTAATAGCTTATTTTTATATAGCATTTGATAATTTACAAAGCATTCTACATTATCTCATTCAATCTTCTCAATGCCCTGGTATTGGTAAATGAACACGAAAGAAACTTGTTCAAAATCTCACAGTAGGAAACAGTAGAGGCAGAAATCAAATCTAAATCTCTTCAAAAAAGTGTTTCCTACAGCACCACAGCTGCCCTATTGGGCTATAGGAACGGTTTAAGTGGGTACGACTAGTATGAAAGATGCAATTATAATGTGCTCATTCACAGTACTCAACTGGATGTTCTGGTTTATAATGTACAGTAGCCAACCCCATCCCACCTCAACTCACACAATCATTCACACAAATTCCTCCTCTTTGGAGTAGCACTTTGGATACTATTTTAAAAAAAGGATTATATGTTTTAATTTTTAAAAAGAATAATTTATTTAAACATGTGGTTCTAAAGTAAAAAAGCATTTAGCTCTTTCTGCCTAGAGGAGGCCATACCAAATCTCAGTGTGTATTTCTGTCCTTCTCTCCCATTTCTTAGCAAGCTCTGTTCTTTTCCCCTGTTTCCCAATAAGTTATTTTTACTGGCCTTAAAAAAAAAGGCATTTAAAAAATATACAATAAAAGTCTCCCTCTTCAGTATCTTCATAGTTCCCAATCCCTCCAGGTTACCACAATTAGTGAATTACTGAGAATCCTTTCAAAGTTCTTTATGAATACACAAGCCAATCTAAATATATATTTTCACCCTCCTTCACTTTTTCTTTTTTTTTTTTTTTTTAGGTAGTGGGAATTGAACCCGGAACCTTATATATGTGAAGCAGGTGCTTAACCACTGAGCAAAACCTGCTCCCCAACATATTCCAGTTTTTTATGCAGATTATAGCACACTAAACACATTATTCTGTACTTTGCTTTCTTCAATTAACTATGTATCTTAGAGATGTTCTACATACACGTTAGTACATAAAATACATCTTCATTCTTTAAAAATGTTTAACTAGCTACATAGGCAACAACTGAATGTTCCATAATTTATTTAACTAATACCCTAATGATGGACATACAGCTTCTTCACATTTTTTGCCATTATCAACAATGCTGCAATGAATATCCCTATAAGACAATTCCCATGTATGAATATATTTGTATAATAAATTCCCTTAAGTATAAATGCTGGGTCAAAGAATATATGTGCATTTGAAAATCTGATATAAATAGCCAAATTACCCTCCACATATGCTGTACCAGTTTACAGATTCAGCAATGAAGGAGAGTGCCTATTTTACCACACCCTTGCCAACAATATGCCTGGCCTTTCTTTTCTATGCCCTATGTGCCTTTTTTGCATAGGTAAATTTTTTTTAGGAGGTACTGGAGATTGAACCCAGGACCTTGTACATGGGAAGCAAGTGCTCAACCACTGAGTTATAATCACTCCACCAAAGCTAATTTTAACCTGCATCCTTTCACTGTAATAAACCATGACTGTGAGTTCTGTGAGTCCTTCTAGTGAATAATTAAGTCTGGTGGTAGTTCTGGAGATCCCCTGAACACAGCTCTAAACTGAAAACTATAAAACATTCCTAAGAGAAATTAAAGTACTAAATAAATACAGAAATGCTGTGTTCATGGACTGGAATGCTCAATATTGTTAAGGTATCAATTCGGTCCCCTATCTCCACACCATCCAATTGATCTACTGATTCAATGCAATTCTAAAGTCCCAGCAGGTTTCTTTTTTTGGAGGGGGGTTAGAAAGTTCATATGAAAATGCAAAAGATCTAGAATAGCAAAAACAATTATGAAAAAGAACAAAATTAGAAGACTAATACCCCTTGATTTTAAGACTTATTATACAATTACAATAATCAAGAAAAGGTAGTATTGGCACAAGGATAGACAAATAAACCAATGGAACAGAATACCAAGTCCCGAAACAGAGCTATACATATATGGTCAACTAATTATTTTTTTTTATCCCCCCCAACCCTTGCGGCTTTTTTGCTTGCTGTCTGCCTTCTGTGTCCATTTGCTGTGTGTTCTTCTGTGTCTATATTTTATTTTTATTTATTAATCCCCCTCCCTTGTGGCTTGCTTGTTTGCTGCTCTCTGTGTCCATTCGCTGCATGTTCTGCGTTTGTTTTTTTTTGCTTGCCTTATTTTTAGTTATGTCACCTTGCTGAGTCAGCTATCCACAGTACTTGTGAGCCAGGTGGCACTCAGCGGTACTTGCAGGCTGGTGGCTCTCCACAGCGTGTGGGCGAACCTGCCTTCACAAGGAGGCCCCAGGACACAAACCAGGGCCTCCCCCTCCCATACGGTAGACAGGAGCCCAACTGACTGAGCCGCAGCTGCTTCCCCAGTCAACTAATTTTTGACAAAAGTGCAAAGGTAATTCTGTGGAAGGTAACGTTTTAAAATAATTGGTGCTGAAACAATCACATATCCATACGCAGACTGTATAAAATCCATACCTCACACTGTATAAAAAAATTAACTCAAAACGGATCATAAAACTATGTAACACCTAAAACTATAAAGCTTCTAGAAGAAAATATAGGAAGAATCCTTTGAGGAAATTAGGCAAATATTTCTTAACTATGACACCAAATACATGATCTACAAAGGAACAACTTGATAAATGGAACTTCATAAATATTTAAAACTTCTGCTCACTCAGACACACTGTTAACAGAATAAAAAAACAAGCCACAGACTGGGAGAAATTATTTGCAAAGCATATATACGACAGAGTACTCGTATCCAGAATATATAACGAACTCTCAAAACTCAGTAATAAAGATGGGAAAAAGCCAAGGAACCTAAGGGGTGCCAGCTAGCTGAGCACTACTGATGCTGGGAGGAAGCAAGCCTTCTAACCAACACCTTAATTTGGAGTTCTGTCCTCTGAAAATTTCACCTTTCCTGGGCTGGCTCTCTGCCATACAGGCATCTGAAATGCAGTAAACAATGTCACTGGATGCTGATTAGTACTAAAGTGGACTCAAAGCCCCGTCCTGGTAAAATGGAGGAGCGAGAAGCTTTAAGGCCCCATCCACTAACAGAAGCTCTGAACAACCAGCAAGAACTGGCAGAAACATCTTTCTCAAAATCCAGAAAACAGGTAAAGGACTGCAGTAATAGAGCAAACGCTGAATCAAGAAAAAAACTATTTGGTTTGACCTATGTATCTTTTAAAAAAAAAATTTTAAAAAAAGCAAAAGACTACACTTCTGGGAAGATGGTGGATTAGAAAGACATGGTGAGGGAAGTGATTATGGCTCAACTGACAGAGAGTCTACCTACTATATGCAGGGTCCAGGGTTCGATACCCAGGGCCTCCTGATCCGTGTGGTGAGCTGGCCCATGTGCAGTGCTGCCATGGACAAGGAGTGCCGTGCCATGCAGGGGTGCCCCCTGTGTAGGGGTGGCCCATGCGCAAGGAATGCGCCCTGCAAGGAGAGCTGCGCCCTGCAAAAAAAGCGCAGCCTGCCCAGGAGTGGCGCCACACACACGGAGAGCTGACACAAGATGACGCAACAAAGAAAAGCGACATTTTCCCAGTGCTGCATGACAGGAATGCAAGCGGACAAAGAAAAACACACAGTGAATGGAGACAGAGAGCGGACAACAGGGGAAGAGGAGAGGAATAAATTTTTAAAATCTCAGCAGAATTTAGGGTTTCACTGTCCCCACTGATATCATCATCAACCCATATGTCTCCATCTCAATCCTCAGTGTTGCACTCCTTTCCAATCAATGCCCTCACTTTAACAGCAGACATCCTTGGAGGTTGAGATTTTAGTTTCCATTGTAACTCTGCTACTTCTACAATGAGACTCTGAGTCTGGTTTTCAGAGATCTCAAATCCATGGCTGCACAAAACAAGACTTTCTTTCAGAGCACACATAGAAATGTTCACATCATTCATGTGGCATTTAAGTTGCAAATTTGAAGGCTTAAGCTCATACTAGCTCCACAAAACCCAGAGGGGTACTGAAAACACTGGAAAGGGACTCAGTGCCCTTGAATCCAACTAGAGCAGAGAGTCAATTGCAAAAATGCCAGAACCACTTCAGAAATCTCATTTTTAAGATTCTGTTTCTCAAAAACCACTCCCAGTACCAAGCTGTATTAGTAAGGGCTCTCTAGGGAACCAGAACCAACAGGGGTATCTGTAAATAGTATGACATTTTATAAAATTCCCTCACACGACTCTGGGTTGCAGAAGCCCAAATTCTGCAAGGCAGGCTGCAAACCAGGAGCTCCAATGAAGGGCCTTGATGAGTTCCCTGGAGATGTGGGCTGTCTGAAGTGGAGTTGGGAATTGTTTCTCTGAATGCTGAATTCACTTCCCCTTTTAAAGTTTTTGTTGACTGTAGATATAATCAGTCATATATACAATCAACTCACTGATGTTAAATGTCCTCATATTTCAATTAGCCAAGAGTTTACCTGACCAAACACCTGGGCATCATTACCTGGCCAAGTTGACACATTAGTCTAACCTATCAGAGTGAGTATGACAGTGGCTTAAAGTAAAAGTCTAAGGTCATGTAAAGTACTAAAAGGAAAGCTAAAAAATGTAACATGGGACTGTATAGCATAGTAAAAACCACATGTAAAATATGAATATGGGTAATATTGCATATATAAGAATATTTTCCTTGAAACTGAACAGATGTGTTTTAATGTTACAAGATGTGAATATCAGATTATCCTAAGTGAAAGAAACCAGACACAAAGTGCTACATATTGTATGATTCCATTTATATAAAATGTAAATATAAATCAATTTATAAAGATGAAATTAGATCAGCGGTTATGTAGGGCTGGGGAAGATAGAAGAATTGAGAAGTGACTGCTAAGGGGTGTGGAGGTGGAGTAATGAAATTGTTCTAAAACTTTTTTTGTGGTGATGAATGCACAACATTGTGATTATATGCTTTGGAAAGATCATATGGTATGTGAATATATCTCAATAAAACTGCTTAAAAAATAAATAAATGTGGAAGAATAGCCAGAAATAGCAGTTATGTATAACAGAGGAAGCATAGAAATATTGAGAGATGAAGAATTTGTTTTTTATTATTATTGAAATAATAGAAAATGCTCTAATAATGATTGAAGTGATGAATGCACAGCTATGTGATTATACCAAATACCACTGATTGTACACTTGGATGAACTATATTTTTTATTAATATGTATCAATAAAATTGATTTGCTTAAAAAAGAAAACAAAAATAAAAATAAATAAGAAAGAAAAAGACTTCTTAAAATCAGTAGAATGCCCTAGCTGCCCTTCTCCAGTTCAGAGCAAAGCCACCCTGTGCACCCAGTGTGGATACTTGGTACCAGTTCTGGAGGAAGCAGAGTAGCCCTGGTACACATACTGGGTACAAGAATGTCTGGCCCAATTTGTCTGGTGGTGGCCTGAGGGAATCTGCTGTACTAGAACTTGCCCTGCATGTAGAAGGCAGCTCCCAGAGCTCTCAGAACAATGTGGGAGAGCAGTCAAGTGGCTTCCTGGGGCGAGGGACTGCTGGCTTTTAGGACATACAGTGTAGTGCCAGGGACACTGGGGAAACTGTTTCCTAGAAAGAGAGGACATTCATATTCATGTAAATGGGGAAATTCTTAGCGCCAAATGCCCATACCCAAGAAAAGATTCATGCAAAGAAAGGACAAGGAGGCCCCTACCTTTGGCCTGTAACTATTCTCTTAACTCACTGTACAGATAAGTTCTGAAGGGAAGCATCTGCACAGGTCAATCTGCAAGGACAGGGAAAGTTGTTTTCTTTTTTCTTTTGTTAGCTCCTGGCATTCAAGGAAAGCTCTGCCATATACTAGCTGGATAGAAGCTTAAGGAAGAGACACCTCAGAGTCCAAATTTCAGTGATAACACATTAAAATATCAAAATGTCCAATATTACAAAACATGCAAAGAAAGAGGAAATGATGGCTCAGGCAAAGGAGATGATTAACATTAGAAACCATCAATAAGGAGGATCACACTGGAGTCATAAACATAGATTTTTAAAAATATATGCTCAAAGAGTAAAAGGAAAATATGATCAAAAGCTTGAAAAATGTTCCTAAATATGTTCAAAGAGTGAAAGAAAAACAAGGACACAGGAAATCAGGAAAATGATAGATGAACAAAGGGAATATCAATGGAGAGATGGAAATTATGAAAAGGAACCAAACAGAACTGAAAACCACAGTAGCAACAATTAAAAATTCCCCAAAGGGGTTCAATAGTAGTTTAGAGCTGGCATAAGGAAGAATCCGTGAACTTGAAGGTAAGACCATTGAAATTATGCAGATGATTTCTTTCTGAGGAACAGAAAGAGGAAAAACTGAAGAAAAGTGAAAAGAGCCTGAGGAAACTGTGGGACACCATCAAGTGTACCAATTTACTTATGGCTGAAGTCCCAGAAGGAGAAGAAAGAAAATTCAAAGAAATAATGACTGACAATTTCCCAAATTTAACAAAAGACATGAATACACACATACACACATACATACCCCAAAGATATTCAATGAACTGCAAGCAGATTAAGTCTGAACAGACCCACACGGCACCATGTTAAAATCAAACCGTCAAATCCCAAAGGAAAAGAGACGTTTGAAAGCCGAAAGAAAGAAGCAATGTGTCACATACAAGGGATCCTCAATAAAATTAAGTGCTGATACCTCACCAGAAACCCATGGAAACAAGAAGATAGTGAGAAGACATATTTAAAGTACCAAAAACAAAAAACTGCTGATTAAGAATTCTATAACTTGCATAAGTATCTTTTAAAACTGAGGAAGAGATTAAGACATTCCCAGATAAACAAAAGTTGAAGGGACTTCACAACCACTAGATCAGCCCTATAAGACAACATGCTGAAGGAAGTTCTGCAGGATGAAAGGAAAGGACACTAGACAATTGATTGAAACCACATGAAGAAATAAATATCTCTGGTAATAGCATGGGAAATAAAAATACCAGTATTATTACATATTATTTTAGTTTGTTAAAGTTGCTGATGCAGTATTTCAGAAATGGGTTGGCTTTTACAATAGAGATTTATTAGGGTAAAAGCTTACAGTTCTGAGTCCACAAAAATGTCCAAATCAAGGAATCATGAGAAATGCTTTTTCACTAAAGGTCAGCTGCTGGCAGATCCTGGAGCCCTGTCATGTGGCAAGGCAAAATGGCAGATCTCAGTCTGGGTTTCTGCCTTCTCCAGGATGCTTTCTCTCTGAGCTCAGTTGTGGCCAATAAGGGAAATGGCAGGACTTGTCTCTCCAGTTTTGTGCTGCTCTGTGGGGCCTAGCCTCTCGGAGGCCTCTTTCCATGCCTCTGTGCTCTGCTGATTCAGAACATACACAGTCTCTGGCCTCCAGGACCTCTCTCAGCCTTTCAGGGCTTCTTTGTCTTTTTGTGGTCCTCTCTCTCACATGGCAGGGTCAAAACAGCAGCTTTCTCTGTGTTTCTGCTTTCAGTTCTCAGTTTACAAAAGACCCCAGCAAGAGGATGGAGACCTAACCTGGATCATGCTTCACTGATGTAAGTCCAATCAAAGGCCCCAAAACAATCTAATCAAAAGTTATCTAATTAAGGATCCCTTAACTGAATCTAATCAAAAGGCCTTGTCTACGCTGTGTTTACAGGCACAGGTATGGGTCAGCTTAAGAACATAATTTTCTGGGGTCCACAAAAGACAAACCAGGGTATATATTTTACTATTTTTCATTTTAACTCCACTTTTACTTCCTACAGAATCTAAAAGACAAATGCATGACATGTAATTATAAATCAATGGTTTTGAACTATGATTTATAAATATAAAATCTGTAATAAGTACAATAAAAAATAGGGGGACAGAGGAATATAGGAACATAGTTTGTATATGCTATTAAAGTTCAGTTGGTATAAAAGCAAATGAGATTTCTATAGATTTAGGTTGTTAAATTTAAACCCCACAAAGAAAACATCAGAAAATATGCAAAAAAAGCAAACTCATAGAGACAAAAAGTAGACTAAAGGTTAGTAGGGGTGAGGGAGAGGGGCAATAGGCAGTTAATGAAAAATGAGTTTGTGATGAACGGAAAATTCTAGTAATGGATGGGGGTGAAAACACTGCAACATTGTGAATATGATGAATCCCACTGAATGGTATGGTTGGGAGGGGTTGGGAAAGGAAGATTTATGTTGTATATGTTTCCACACTTAAAAAGAAAGATAAACTAAAATATAACGACAATTAAATGCACTACATGATACTGGATAGAATCCAAGAGTAGAGGAGAAAAGGTTCAAAAGGACAATACTGTGACATGTCTCAATAAAACTGCTTAAAAAATAAATAAATGTGAAAGAATAGCTAGAAACAGTAGCTATGTATGGCAGGGGAAGTAAAGAGAGATTGAGAGGTGAAGAATTTTCTTGTGTGTTTATATTATTATTATTATTTTTTTTAAATGGGCAAGAGATTGAACAAACACCTCACCAAGAAAGATATCAGGATGACTAGTACAAGAAAAGACACTCAAGGGAAGGAGATGTGACTCAAGCCACTGGGCTCCTGTCTACCATACAGGAGGTCCAGGATTCAATGCCCAGGGCCTCCTAGTGAAGGCAAGCTGGCCTGTGTGGTGAGCTGGCCCACGTGGAGTGCTGGCCCACATGGAGAGCTGGTGCAGAAGATAACACAACAAAGAGACACAGAAAACAGATATTAAGAGAAGCAGCAGATCAAGGAGCTAAGGTGGTGCAAGAGAATGATTGCCTCTCTCTGGAAGGTCCCAGGATCGGTTTTCAGAGCCTCCTAATGAGAATATAAGAAGACATAGAAAAACACACAGTGAATGGACAGAGAGAGCAGATGATGTGTTTGGGGTGGGGGGTAGAAATAAATAAAATAAATCTTTAAAGAAAAAGATACTCAATATCATTACTCATTAGTGAAATGGAAATGAAAACCATAATGAGATACTACCACGTACCTTCTAGAAAGGCTAAAAGTAAAAAGACACAACCACTTTGGAAAACGGATAGTATTTTTAAAACTTAAACATACATTTACCATATGATCCAGATATTCTCCTCTTCAATATTTACCCAAGAGAAAAGGAAACATATGTCCATACAAAGATTTTATGCATAAATGTTCACAGGAGCCTTATTTTTAATAGCTCCACACTGGAAACAAACCAAATGCCCATCAACAAGTGAACAGAGGGAAGAAGATGTGGCTCAAGCAATTCGGCTCCCGTCTAGCATAAAGGAAGTCCAGGGTTTGATGGCCAGGGCCTCCTGGTGAAGACAAGCTGGCCTTATGGTAAGCAGGCCCATGCGGCATGCTGACCTGTGCAGAGTGTTGCCCTGCGCAGGAGTGCTGCCCTGCACAGGAGGGCTGGCCCACGTGGACAGCTGGCACAGCAAGATGAAGCAACAAAAAGAGATACAGAGGGAAGTGGACTTGGCCCAATGGATAGAGCATCCGCCTACCACATGGGAGGTCTGCAGTTCAAACCCTGGGCCTCCTTGACCTATGTGGAGCTGGCCCATGCACAGTGCTGATGTGCGTGGGGGGTGCTGTGCCACACAGAGTTGTCCCCCGTGTAGGGGAGTCCCATGTGCAAGGAGTGTGCCCCATAAGGAGAGCCACCCAGCATGAAAGAAAGTGCAGCCTGGCCAGGAATGGTGCTGCACACAAGGAGAGCTGACACAACAAGATGACGCAACAGAAAGAAACACAGATTCCCGGTGCCACTGATAAGGATAGAAGCGGTCACAGAAGAACACAGAGCGAATGGACACAGAGAGCAGACAACTAGGGAGGGGGCGGGGTAGAAGGGGAGAGAAATAAAAAATAAATCTTTAAAAAAAAGAGAGAGAGAGACACAGAGGAGAGACAAGAAGAAATGCAGCAGATCAGGGAGCTGAGGTAGCGCAAGAGAATGATCACCTCTCTCCCATTTCAGAAGGTTCCAGGATTGGTTCCCAGAGCCGCCTAATAAGAATATAAGCAGACACAGAAGAACACACAGTGAATGGACACAGAGAGCAGACAACAGGGTGGGGGGGGGGGAGAGAAATAAATAAAATAAATCTTTTAAAAAATATTATTTAAAAAAAAGAAGTGAATGGATTAAAAAACTGTGGTATAGTCATACAATGGAATACTACTTAGCAGTAAAAAGGAATGAACTATTGATACATGCTACATCATTAATGAATCTCAAGATAATTGTGCTGAATGAAGTTAGATAAGAGTACATACTGTATGATGTCATTTATTTATTTTTAATTTTTTGTTTGATGTCATTTATATAAAATTGTAAAAAGTGAAAACTAGAGTAAAGTAACAAAAATTTAATCAGTGTTTGCCTGGGGAAGGACTGGGAAGGATAGGTAAGAGAGACTGGAAAGGAGCACAAGAAAACTTTATGGGGTTGATGGATATATTCATTACCTTGACTGTGGTAGGGGGTTTCAAGGGTGCTTACATAAGTCAAAATTATTCAAATTATACTTTAAATAGGTAGAGTTTGCTGGGGGCAAGATAGCAGCAGACTAAGGAGCTCCCAGAGTTAGCTTATTCTACAGGGCAGTTAGTAATCACCCAGAGCTATCTAAAGCACCTGTTTGGGGGCCCCAGGAAATCGGAAGAGTATCCTGTAACATCCTTGAAAGTATGGAAGGAGGAGACTGTCCATCTGCAGAGAAGACTCATGGAGTCTTAGAGCACTCCACAATGTGGAGGCCAGTACCTATGATGCAAGCCATCTCAGGAGCTATTCCACTGCTGGAGTTGGAAGCTCCATTTCCCAAAAACGGAGGAGGAAGACACAGTGTGGCATCGACTTCAGCTACTGACTAGTAAATTTGGCTAGCAGGAGTATAATCCTAAGAACAGCTAAACTTTAAACCTGTCCAAGTCAGAAAGAGGCTGGTAGCTGCCATTTTAACTTCACCCCCGGCATAAGGGGAAGCAGGGCTGACAGAAAACCACAATGAAGTTAGGGACTGGCCTTTTCCCACCAAAATTAGATTGCAGCCCTAGCCTAGGCTCTAGCTCCACATCCAACAGGGAGGAAAGCTGGGAGTACCTGCACTAGGCTCTCCAAGCAACTGCAGGTGCTTTAGGCTGGCACAGACTTTACAGTCAGACACCTGGGGCACCATCCCTGCACCCCAATAGTACAGAAGAGGAGCTGAGTTTCCTCACCCTCTCTGGGCAACTATAGTGCTTTTGCCCTGAACAAACTCAACTGCTGGGCACCTGTGGCTCCACCCCATTCCCAACAGGACAAGAGAGGGACTGAGTTTCCCCAGCCTCTCTGGATAACTGCAGGTGCTTTTGGCCCACAAAGACGGAATGGTCAGACACCTGTAGCTCCATTCCCACCCCCAAGTAGGACAGGAGGGTAGCTGGGTTTCCTCAGCCTTTCTGGGTAATGGCAGGCACTTTCACCTACAGAGGCTGAACTGGTGGGTACTTGCTGATCCACCCCCATGCCTCAATAGGAAAGGAGGAGGCTTGTGTTTTCACAGCCTTTCTAGGCAACAGCAGGCACTTTCAGCCCAAACAGACTGAACTGTTGGGTGCCTGTGGATCCACCCCTACCACCCAGAAGGATAGGAGGGGTCTTGTGTTTCCTCAGTCTCTCCCTGGGTAACCACAGGCACTTCTGGCCTGCATGGACTGAACTGTTGGATGCCTATGGATCCACCCCCACTCCCAATAGGACAGGAGGGGTCTGGGGTCTCCACAGTCTTTCTGAGCAACAGCAGGTACTCTCAGCCTACAGGGACTGAACTGTTGGGAGCCCATGGATCCACCCCCACCACTCAATAGGATAGGAGGGGGCTGGTGTTTCCTTAGCCTCTCTGGGCAACAGCAGGCACTCTGGGCCTATACAGACTGAATTGTTGGGTGTTGGTGGTTCCATTACCACCCCCTAAAGGGCAGAAGGGAGAGTACTCCCTCAGCCTCTCAGGGCAAATGCAGGCACATTTGATCCACACAAATTAGATTTTTGGGTACTCCAGAGGGTACATGCCCATGCCCTGTGGGGAAAAGGGAGGTAGCAGTGCTACATCTACCTGGGCAATTGTGGTCCTTTTGGACCTGCATG
Source organism: Dasypus novemcinctus (assembly GCF_030445035.2). Taxonomy (NCBI): domain Eukaryota; kingdom Metazoa; phylum Chordata; class Mammalia; order Cingulata; family Dasypodidae; genus Dasypus; species Dasypus novemcinctus. The sequence goes on from NC_080675.1 coordinate 35,734,145, forward strand.
GCATAGATTATTGTCCACAACTGCAGGTCCATCCCTGCCCCAGGCAGGGGAGGAAGGGATGTTAAGCTTCATCAGTCTCTCTGGGCAAATACAGACCGTCTTGTCCTGCACAACTTGGATTACTGCACACGGTTGCAGCTCTGTCCCTAACCTGGCAGAGGAGAAAAGATGGGAGAAGCTTCATCAGTTCCTGTGGCAATGCAGACTGCTTCAGCCTCCATAGTTCACAGCACCAAGTACATCCTCAGCAACTATAATACAACCAGCAAGGGAGAGAAGACAAGAAAGCCCTAAGCTAAAGACAGAAACTGAGCCCAGAATAAATATACCTAGTAAGCCAGATGACAAGACACCAATAAAAATTATAATCCATACCAAGAAACAGAAAGATATGGCCTGGTTAAAGGAAAAAGATAAGCTTCTAGATGACATAAAGGAGTTGAGACAACTAATTATAGATGTACAGACAAATCTCTTTAATAAATTCAATGAGATTAAGGATATTAAGAAGCTACTGGATGAACAAAAAGAAGAATTTGAAAGCATACACAGAAAAATAGCATATTTTATGGGAAGAAAGGTGCAATAAATGAAATTAAAAACACACTGGAATCATATAATAGCAGATTTAAGAAGGCAGAAGAAAGGATTGGTAAGCTTGAAAACGTGGCCTCCAAAAGCAAACATACAAAAGAACAGATGAAGAAAAGAAGGGAAAAAAACTGAACAAGGTCTCAGGGAACTAAAGAACAGCAAGAGCTGTGCAAACATATGTCATGGGTATCCCAGAAGGAGAAGAGAGGGAAAAGAAGAAATTTTAAGAGAAATCAGTAAATACCTTGAGAAGGAATATTTGAAGAAATAATGGTAGAAAATTTCCCAACCCTATTGAAGGGCATAGATATTCATGTCTAAGAAGTACAACGTACTCCCATGCAAAAAATTTGAACAAACCAATGCTGAAACACATACTAATCAGAATGTCAAATGGCAAAGACAGAGAATTCTTACAGCAGCAAGAGAAAAGCAATATATAACATATAAGGGATACCCAATAAGATTAAGTGCCAGGGAAACGGACTTTGGCCCAGTGGTTAGGGCGTCCGTCTACCATATGGGAGGTCCGCGGTTCAAACCCCGGGCCTCCTTGACCCGTGTGGAGCTGGCCATGCACAGTGCTGATGCGCGCAAGGAGTGCCGTCCCACGCAAGGGTGTCCCCCGCGTGGGGGAGCCCCACGTGCAAGGAGTGCGCCCGTGAAGAAAGCCGCCCAGCGTGAAAAGAAAGTGCAGCCTGCCCAGGAATGGCGCCGCCCACACTTCCTGTGCCGCTGACGACAACAGAAGCGGACAAAGAAACAAGACGCAGCAAATAGACACCAAGAACAGACAACCAGGGGAGGGGGGGAAATTAAATAAAATAAATAAATCTTAAAAAAAAAAAAAGATTAAGTGCCAATTTCTCATCAGAAACCATGGAAGCAGGAAGACAGTGGTATGATATATTTAAGATACTACAAGAGAAAAAGTGCCAGCCAAAAATTTTATACCTGGCAAGACTGTCTTTCAAAAATGAGTGTGGGGAAGCAGACTTGGCCCAGTGGTTAGAGCGTCCATCTACCACACGGGAGATCCACGGTTCAAACCCCGGGCCTCTCTGACCCATGTGGAGCTGGCCCACGCATAGTGCTGATGCGCGCAAGGAGTGCCGTGCCACATAGGGGTGTCCCCCGTGTAGGGGAGCCCCATGCGCAAGGAGTGAGCCCCATAGGGAGAGCTGCCCAGCGCGAAAGAAAGTGCAGTCTGCCTAAGAATGGCACTGCCCACACAGAGAGCTGATACAGCAAGATGACGCAACAAAAAGAAACACAGATTCCCATGCCGCTGACAACAACAGAAGCTGACAAAGACGACGACACAGCAAATAGACACAGAGAACAGACAACCTGGGCAGGGGCGGGGGCGGAGGTGGGGAGAGAAACAAATAAATAAAATAAATCTTAAAAAAAAAAAAGAATGTGAGTTTAGAATATTCACAGATAAACAGACACAGAGAGAGTTTATAACAATGAGATCAGCTTTGCAGGAAATACTCAAGGGAGTACTACAGCTTGGAAAGAAAAGACAGGAAAGAGGCTTGGGAGAGAGTCTAGAAACGATGGTTATATCACTAACTAACTAAAAGTGTCAAAAGAATGGTGAAAATAAAATGACAGATAAAGCCCAAAGGTTAAAATGGGTGAAATAAGAACTGCCTTTACAGGAATAATACTGAACGTTAATAGATTAAATTCCCCAATCCAAAGACACAGACTGGCAGAATGGATAAGAAAATATGAGCCATATATATATACTGTCTGTAAGAGACTCACCTTAGACCCAAGGATTCAAATAGATTGAAAGTGAAAGGTTGGAAAATGATATTCTACAAATGCAGTAACAACAATAACAACAAAAAAGCTGGGGTGACTATATTTATATTTGATGAAATACTTAAAAGTAAAACTATTATTAGACACAAGGAAGGACATTACATATTAATAAAAGGGTGATTCACCAGGAAGAAATAACAATCATAAATGTATATGCACCTAACTAGGATGCTCCAAGATACATGAGGCAAAACTGAAGGGAGAAATAGACATCTCTACAATAAACGTTGGAGACTTCAATACACCACTCTCAGCATTGGATAGAACACCTAGGCAGAAGATCAATAAAGAAATGAGAACTTGAATAATATGATAAGTGGACTAAACCTAATGGACATATAGAGAATACTGCCCCCCAAAATGCAGACATAAATTCTTTTCAAGTACTCATGGCAATTCTCAAGGATAGACCATATGTTGGATCACAAAGCTGATCTCAATAAATTCCACAAGATCAAAACTATACAAAGCACTTTCTCTGATCATAATGGAAAAAAGCTGGAAATCAACAAGGGAAGAAAAATGGAAAATTCACATAAATATGGAGATTAAACAACATGCTCTTAAATAATCAGTGGGTTGAAGAAGAAATTTTAAGAGAAATCAGTAAATATCTAGAGATGAATGACAATGAGAACACATCAGAATACAAATGCAGTAAAGGCACTGCTGAGAGGGAAATTTATACTCTTCAATGGTAACATTACAAAAGAAAGAGCTAAAATCAATGACCTAACTACAAAGCTAGAGGAACTAGAGAAAGAAGAGCAAACTAAGCCCTATGCAAGTAGAAGGAATGAAATAACAAAGATCAGAGGAGAAATAAATGAAATTGAGATTATAAAAACATTAGAGAAAATTAACAAAAACAAAAGTTGGTTCTTTGTAAAGATTAACAAAATCAACAAACCCTTAGCTAGACAGAAAAAGAGAGAAGATGCAAATAAATGAAATAACAAGAGAAAATGGGAACATTACTATTGACCCCACAGAAATAAAAGAGATCATAAGAGAATACTAAGAACTGTATGCCAAAAAACTAGATAATATAGATGAAATGGAAAAATTTCTAGGAATATACAAACAACCGACAATGACCTTAGAAGGAACAGAAGACCTCAACAAACCAATCATAAGTAAAGAGATTGAAATAGTCAAACAACTCCCTAAATGAATAGCCCAGGACTAGATGGTTTCACAGGTGAGTTCTACTAAGCATTCAAAGATTTAATACCACTCTTACTCAAGAACTCCCAAAAACTGAACAAGAAGGAACACTATCAAACTGATTCTATATAGCCAACATTACTCTAATACCAAAGCCAGATAAATATATTTTAAAAAAATATTAGAGACCCATTTCTCTAATGAATACAGATGCAAAATTCCTCAATAAAATACTTGCTAATCGAATCCAACAACACATTAAAAGAATTATTCATCCTGATCAAGTGGGTTTTATACCATACATGCATGCAAGGATGGTTCACTATAAGAAAATCAATCAGCATAATATACCGCATTAGTACATCAAAGAAGAAAAATCACATGATCTTAATAATTGACAAAGAAAAGTCACTTGACAAAACAAAGGATCCTTTCTTGATAAAAACACTATAAAAGATAGGGATTGAAGAAAACTTTCTCAATATGATGAAGGCCATATATGAAACAAAGCTAACATTGTACTCAATGGTGAAAGACTGAAAACTTTCCCATTGAGATCAGGGACAAGACAAGGATGCCCACTGTCACCACTGTTGTTCAAGCTAGATCAATCAAGCAAGAAAAAGAAATAAAAGGCATCCAAATCATAAAGGAAGAAGTATAACTTTCACTATTCACAGATGATAGGATCCAATATCTAGAAAGTCCCGAAAAATCTACTACAAAGCTGCTAGAACTAACAAACAATTTCAGTAGTGTGTCAGGATACAAGATCAATATGCAAAAATCAGTGGTGTTTCTAACTAATTGTAATGCACATTCTGAGGAGGAAGTCAGGAAAAAAATTCCATTTATAATAGCAACTAAAAGATCAAATAGGGAAGCGGATGTGGCTCAAGTGACGGAGCTTCCACCTACCATATGGGAGGACCTAGGTTCGATCCCTGGGGCCTCCTGGTGAAAAAGAAGAAGAGAAAGCGTGCCTGTGCGGGAAGCCAGTGCCTGCATGAGTGCCTGTGTGGTCAGCCAACGCCTGCGCAAGTGCCCACGAGGTGAGCCAGTGCCCACGAGGTGAGCCAGTGCCCCGCGCAAGTGAGTCACGCAGCATGATGACGTATCAAAAGAGCGACAAGGGGAGAGTCAAGGTGAAGCACAGCAGAGACCAGGAACTGAGGTGGAGCAACTGACAGGGAACCTCTCTCCCCATCAGAGGTCTCCAAGATTAGATCCTGGTGAATCCTAGAGGAGAGAAAATGAGAAGACAACCCAGAGAGCAAAAACAGCAGGGCAGGGCAGGGTGTGTGTGTCAGAATAAATACATACATACATAAATAAATAAAATAGTCTTAAAAAAAAAGATCAAATATTTAGGAATAAACTTAACCAAGGCTGTAAAGCACTTATATTCAGAAAGCTATAATGCATTGTTTAAAAAAATAAGAAAAAGACCTAAATAACTGGAATAACATTTCATGCTTATGGATTGGAAGACTAAATATCATTAAGATGTCAACTCTATCCAAACTGATATACAGATTCAATGCAATCCCAATAAAAATTCCACCAGCATTTTTAAAACAAATGGAAAACACAATTATCAAATTTATTTGGAAGGGTAAGAGGCCCCAAATAGTCAGAAAGATCTTAAAAAGGAAAAGCAAAGTTGGAGGACTTTCACTTCTGGACTTGAAATCATATCACCTAACTACAGTGGTAAAAACAGCATGGTATATTGGCATAAAGATAGGCACATAGACCAATGGAACCGAACTGACAGTTCAGAAACAGACCCTCATATCTATGGTCAAGTTATTTTTGACAAGCCTGTCAAACCCACCGGGCTGGGGCAGAACAGTCTATTCAACAAAGGGTGCTGGGAGAACCGGCTATCTATCTATAGTCAAAAGAAAGAGGACCCCTGTCTCACATCTTATACATAAATTAACTCAAAATGGATCAAAGACTTAAATATAAAAGCTCCTAGAAAAAAATGTAGGGACACATTTTCAAGACCTGGTGGTAGGTGGTGGATTCTTAAACTATATTGAAAGAATGAGCAATGAAAGAAAATATGGATAAATGGGACCACCTCAAATTTAAATACTTCTGTGATTCAAAGAACTTCATCAAGAAGGTGAAAAGGCAGCCCACTCAATGGGAAAAAATATTTGGAAACCACAAATCCAATAAGGATTTGATTTCCATTCTACATGAAAGAGATCATACAACTCAACATAAAAGAGCAAGCAATCCAATTTAAAAATGGGCAGAAGATTTAAACAGACTTCTCCAAAGAAGAAACACAAATGGCCAAAAAGCACATGAAAAAAAAAATGTTCATATCACTATTAGGGAAATGCAAATCAAAATGAGAATGAGATATCATCTAACACCACATAGAATGGCCATTACTCAAAAAAACAGAAAACAATAAGCACTGGAGAGCATGTGGAGAAATAGGAACACTTCTACACTGTTGGTGGGACTCTAAAATCGTACAACCTCTGTGAAAGATCGTTTGGCAGTTCCTCAGGAAGCTAAATAAATAACTGCCATATGATCCAACAATTCCTCTACTAGGAATATGCCCAAAAGAAACAAAAACAGGTATTTGCACACCAATGTCATAGCAGTTATTCACAATTGCCAAAAGATGGAAACAACCCAAGTGTCCATCAACTAATGAATGGATAAACAAAATGTGGTATATACATACAATGGAATACTATGCTGCAGTAAGTAGAAATGAAATTGGGACACATATGATACCATGGATGAATCTTGAAGACATTACACTAAGCGAAATGAGCCAGACACAAAAGGACAAATATTGCACGGTCTCATTAATATGAACTAACTTTGAAGAATAAAGGCATGGAGTTAAAACCTAGAGTAGGTTATTTGGAGAAAAGAGGAGGGTTGAGAAGAACTACGGAAGCTTAATGTATGTAGAAGTTTTAAATAACTTGACTGTAAAAATGTGGAAATGGATAGAGTTGATGGTAAAACATTATAGGAACAGCAGCTGGTTTAAAATGGGATTGTGGCTGAAAGGGTTGTCTGGGAAGGTAAATATCATTTGTAAGAAACCTAGAAAATAACATAGGGACTGAATAACACAGTGAACCCAGAGGTGGATGATAATTGTGGTTGATGTTACAGTCACAGATCCTGTGAGCTAGAGCGGATGCACGACACTATTACAGGGTAGTGGGAAAGTGGAGCAGCAGGGGAAAAATGTAATTCGTGTAACCTATGGACTGTGGTGAACAGCAATATTGTAATATTCTTGCATCAATGCCAAAGATGTACTGTGTTGATAATGGGGGGTATGGAAAAAGTGTGTCAAATGTATGCTATGGATCATGGTTGATGGTAATAGTCTGATACCATCTTGTAATCTATAACAAATATCCCACCATGGTGTGCTGTGTTGGTGAAGGGGTGTTATATGGGAACTCTACACATGTATGTGTTTGTTTTGTTTTGTAAGTTTACAACCTGTGTAATAAAAATATATGTTTAAAAAATAGGGTGGGTTGGGCGGAAAATATACCAAATGTAATATGAACTATAGTTAGTAATATTTTGGCAATGTTTTGGTTAGTTAGGAGTAATATTTTGAGGATGCTCTTGCATAGTTTGGTGGAGGGGTGATGTATAAGACCCTTGCATGATGTTATACATCCTTATTTTGTAAGTTCACAACTTTTACTATATATTTACTGTTTATATATGTTCATGAATGAATGATATACTCTAAAAAAATTAAATACGTACAGTTTATTATATGTATATCATACCTCAATAAGCAGTTTTAAAAAACAAGGTGATTTTCTCAAAGGAGTGTGTAGGTGCTTTGAAAACTGTAAGAAAGGAAGATGAAGCTAGAACTACTTGGAATTTCCCAAGTGCAAAATCTTGATAGCTAAATACTAGAATGTTGACTTAGAGCATTATTTTTAAGGCTAGTTTTTAAAAACTTTTTATTATGGAAAAAGTTCAAACAAATACTGTCAGAAGAGTATAAAGAAGCCCCGGGTTCACATATTTGGCTTCAATAATGATTAAGTTATGACTAGTCATTTCATTTACTCCCCTACCCACTTTGCCTCCCCTACTATATTACTTTGAGGCAAATCTCAGGTATATCAGTTCCTTTATAAATATTTTAGTATATAATTCTAAAAGATAAGAACTTAAAGGCTATTTTTAAGGTTAAGAAAAACCAGTGTTGTAGATATTATAAACAATTTCATTTTAGTGGCAGAGGGAAGGATTACTCACTATATAAATGTTGTAAGTGTCAGGGAGGGTGGGGTCCTATAGGAAGTGGTGAGTATGTGGGAAACAAGTTCTTATGAAACCAGATTTCCCAGAGTTTCTGCAACATTGAGTTAAGGTTTCATTTTAATTCTTTCTCCCTTCCCCCTGTTTCAGAGCATGATGCAAGAATAGGTCCAGCAACCCCAAGGCCTGCGCACTCTGAAGCAGAGAGGGTATTTCTCAAACAGCAAAAATCATGGGGGGATTTTTTCAAGACAGTGGAGTACCTGCCTCTTCGGGTTTTTTTCCAACCTTGTTTTCTGTTTTTCCTTTTTTTTTTTCCAGTGTTTTCTGCAAATAAATGTTATGAACGAAAGTTTATAAGAAACTAAGTATCCTCCCTAATCTTCTCTGCCCCACAAAATGAGCATGCTGAGCAATCATCAGATTTTAGATTTTTAAAAAACATTTCTGCAACTTGCTTTTACCACTTAATAATATATCAGTTATCTTTCTATGCGATATGTATAAATATACTTCAAAAAAATATATATATATATACTTCAATCTTTAAATATTATAATAGCATAGTAATTAAAATGATAGTCATGATAATTTCTAGTATTTATTGACTTAGTAAATGCTAGACAATATGCTAAGCACTTTAGGTAGGTTATCTCACTTAATTCTAATAAAACTCTGAGTTTACTATTATTATGAACTTAATTTGACAAAGAAACTGAAGCTTAGAGAAGCCAGATAATTCACCAAAGATCAGAGAGTTAAAAAGTTCTAGGCAGAAATTCAAATTCAGACAACCTAGACCAGAGTCCCTCCTGTTAACCATTACCTTCTACTACTGTTTCTCCTAGTGTTTCACTGCATGGGTAAACCATAATAAACTAATGCCTCAATAATAAAGTTTTAGGTTATCTCTAAATCCTCCCTGTTATAAACAATACCTCAATTATTATCATCCTGTTAATATTTCTTGATACTCTCATGGTGATGTGTTTGTAGGATAAAGTTCTAGAAGTGGAAATGTTAGGTTAAAAGGCATGTGCATTTTAAAATTTAATTGCCAAAATGCCTCCAAATAAATAGTAATTTAACTCCCGCCCACAGCATCTGAGAGTACCTACTTTCCCACATCTTCAATACCCATATTAGTATTGCAATGGGTATCAACCTTTGCTCACTGAGGTGAAAAATGAAATGTTCCAATTTCTACATCTGATCATTTTTTTTTATATCTCTCCCCCTTCCCCTCCAGTTGTCTGCTGTGTCCACTCACTGTGTGTTCTTCTGTGACTACTTCTATCCTTATCAGCGGCACCAGGAATCTGTGTTTCTTTTTCTTGCATCATCTAATTGTGTCAGCTCTCTGTGTGTGCGGCGCCATTCCTGGGCAGGCTGCACTTTCTTTCGCGCTGGGTGGCTCTCCTTACAGCGTGCACTCCTTGCGCGTGCGGCTCCCCTACGCCGGGGACACCCCTGTGAGGCACGGCACTCCTTGAGTGCATCAGCACTGCGCATGGGCCAGCTCCACATGGGTCAAGGAGGCCCGGGGTTTGAACCGCAGACCTCCCATGTGGTAGGCAGACACCCTATCCACTGGGCCAAGTCCACTTCCTCCAATTGACTTTAAATAAAGGAGATTACCCTTTATAATGTGGGTGGGTCTCATCTAATCATTTGGAGGTCTTAAAAGCAAGAACTGGAGAGCCAATGTGGCTCAGTGGTTAAGTGCCAACTTCCCACATACGAGGTCCTGGGTTCAATCCCCAGCCCCTGCATCTCAAAAAAAAAAAAAGCAAGGACTGAGGGCTCCCAGAGGTCAAAAAGAATTTCTGCCTCAAGGCTTCAACATCACCTTTAGGCAAGTTTCCAGCCTATGGCCTGCCCTATGAGTTCAGTGTTACCGGCCAACCCCCACAGTCATGAGCCAATTCCTTATCAATCTCCCTGCTCTCCTCTCTCTTTCTCTCTCTCTATATAGATATATTTCCTATTGGTTCTGTTTCCCTAGAGAACCCTGACTAATACAAACATATACACATTTACACAGTTATAGTGAAAGTTCACAAATACTGTGACATTTTCGATTTTTGGGAATCCCAAAAAGAGAAAGATTATGTTTGCAACCTAATCTATTCTTCTGGGTGTGATACCTTTTGATTACATTGGATTCAGTTGAGGGGTCCTTGATTAAATTACCTGTTAAGATTAGGACTCTGATTCAACCACTCAGCAGGGTGTGACTCAGGTTGAGTTCCCACCTCCTTGGTGGGTCAATGTAAGTGGACACTCACTCAAGAAGTCACAAGTTAGAGAACACTGTCATTTTTTATCCTGCAGCCCCGGAGAGAGATGAGCTATCTGCCTGATAGTTTACAGCCGAAATTGGGAAGAAGCTGGATAAATGAAGCCCTGAGAGATGAACCCTAACCAGGAGAGAGAGGACTGAAGCCCAGAGGGAAAGGAGAGTCGAGGCAGACATCAACAACCATCTTGCTTTAACAGGTGGCAACTGACTTTGGTGAGAAGGCAACCTTGAGCTGGACTCTTTATGGCTGTGTAACTGTAAGCTTTTACCCAACAGATTTCTGGTACTTTTTATCAGTACCCCTTTGGCAGGCTAATAATAAATACTGTGTTCTACTTTTTTCTCTTAATGTTATTTCATATATACATTGTCATGAAATAACAGTCAACCTGCCTACAATTTTTAGTCACAATGTATTCTATTATACTGATATATTCATAGTTTGCATAAATTATATTTATAAGAAATTATAAATCATGTGAGAGTTTATGGATATCATTTGGATTTCTACAACTAGAAATGTGAGGCTTCTAAGCCTGCACTGTATAGAAAGAACTAGAATAGTAGCTTAAGTACTGGCAAGTTAAGTGGAAAACTTGAAAACATCTACTAATCATAGGCAATATGTTTCCAACAACACACAGAATTCCAGCTGGCACCTGCCAAGCTTTGTGATTTCCCCAAAGTTAGCGATTTAACCATTACTCTAATGTCAAGGAAGGCTATCATTTCCCTGAACAGTTGACATAACCAGTTAGAAATAATATTTAACATTTATGGGGCTGTTATATTAGGTTTGAACCTACAGTTTCTTAACATATTATTAAGATTACTGATTATATTCTGATGCAAAGGCAAGCCAAACCAGTTAGAAATAATATTTAACATTTATGGGGCTGTTATATTAGGTTTGAACCTACAGTTTCTTAACATATTATTAAGATTACTGATTATATTCTGATGCAAAGGCAAGCCAAACTGTTTTTCAGGAGGTCATTAAGATTTTAAATTATTTTTCTCTTTACTTCTCTTTGACACAACTTGGAAAACAAATAGATTCTATAAACAGTACAATAATACTGCTAAAGGCTTACTGGACCTGTGGACCCAACTCAGTTTAAATTTAGCTCACTACTTTCTTTTTATTTTTCTCAATGTTCCACATACTTAAACATCACTTTACATAGCTTATAGGTTTGCTTTCTGTTTTTTATAACAGAAAGCAAATTTATAATAATAATTATAGAATTTTTGATATATTAGTAGTATAATTTTAATAGAAACATTTACAACACAATTAAACATTATAAGACAAATAATTACAATGATATATTATAAAAATATAATTATAAAATTTATAATTTTATGGGCTTTCTCACAATTAAAAAAGTGACCCAAGATCTTCTAGAAAATGAGATTAATTCAGCCAGTCTATGATTGCCTAACAACTTAATAAAATTTAATGCTTTGTATTGAAAAAAGATACTGCAGATGACCTTCATTTATAAAGACCAGACACATTTTAATGTTATAAATTTAGCAACTGAAGGTAATGGATTTACACAAGTATTCTTTAGCAACTGCTTCATAAAGAAAATCATTAGCAATCTTTCAGTAGATTATTACTCTTTTTTTCCTGAGGTACCAGGGCCAGGGACTGAACCCTGGACCTCAAGTGTGGGAGGCCGGCACTCAACCACTGAGCCATCTCAGCTTCCCTGAGTTGGTTTCTTCACCCATTTGCTCGTTGTTTGTTTGTTTTTTTTAAAGATTTATTTATTTATTTATTTAATTCCCCTCCCCTCCCCCGGTTGTCTGTTTTCTGTGTCTTTTTGCTGCGTCTTGTTTCTTTGTCTGCTTCTGTTGTGGTCAGCGGCACGGGAAGTGTGGGCGGCGCCATTCCTCGGCAGGCTGCTCCCTCCTTTGCGCTGGGCGGCTCTCCTTACGGGGTGCACTCCTTGCGCATGGGGCTCCCCTACGCGGGGGACACCCCTGTGTGGCACGGCACTCCTTGCGCGCATCAGCACTGCGCATGGGCCAGCTCCACACGGGTCAAGGAGGCCTGGGGCTTGAACCGCGGGCCTCCCATGTGGTAGAGGACGCCCTAACCACTGGGCCAAAGTCCGTTTCCCCTCGTTGTTTGTTTTTATGTTTTTAGGAGGCACCGGGAGCCAAACCCAGGACGTCCAATGTGGGAAGCAGGTGCTCAACTGCTTGAGCCACATCTACTCCCCCGCTACTACTACTTTAAGACTTCTTTTTCTTAGCTTATAGAACACTGATTCTTTTCTATTTTAAATAAAAAAGACTGTTCCCAATTTATTTCCTTAAGAACTAGAAAAACTGGGGTCAGAATAAATCAATATGAATAAAAATATCAAGTATTCAATTTATGAATCTAACCATTTTTCTCTAAGGTCATTTTCCCTTTATTTCTTTACCTCCAATATAGCTGTGCACCAAAAGCAGTGGCATGATCTGGATATTGGTCAGATATACACATTCCTTGGTCCCTCCCCAGACCTACAGAATCAGAACTCCAGGGGTAGAGCCAGATAATTTAACAAGCCCTCTAGAGAAATCCAGTGCACAATAATGGTTAAAAATCACTGCTCTAACATATATTCTATAAGACTTAACTAGCAATATAAGCAGATTTTACATTTTTTTGTACCTTAGAAGAACAAAAAGTCACAGTAATCCTTACAAAAGATATGTCTATACTAAACCAAAACACGAACATTCACTATTCTGACATTATATTTTTAATTTCCTCTGGTTTAAAAATATTCCTGTAATGCCACTAAAAACGAAAATGAATGGATGTGACTCAAGTAGTTGAGTGCCTACCTCCTACATAGGAGGTCCTGGGTTTGGTTCCTGGTGCCTCCTGAAAAAAAAAAAAAGAATAAGCAAAACAAACCAAAAAAAAATAAGTCAGGGAAGCCAATGTGGCTCAGTGCTTGAGCACTAGCTTCCTGACTTCCCACATATGAAGTCCCAGGTTCAATCCTTGGCCCCTAGTACCTTAAAAAACAAAAAAAAGAAAGAAATGGAGGCTGACTCCTGGCCAGAATTATGACAAGCCAAGGAAAAAGAACTCTACCTATCAAAAATTTATGGCAACAGAAAAACCTTACAAAATATTTTAACAAGCATATTAAAAATTAACCAAAGCAATATGACAAATCACAAACTGTAGGAAAAAACACCCAGATAATGTTTTGTTAGAGACACTTTAATATCCAACCTATTCAATATATTTAGGAAAGAAATATTTCATTTTGCAATTTGTAAACTTTGCCTTTGTCAGAAATAGCTAAATCATTAGTCAGGTTGCCACCTGGTCTCTAGTCCCCTCAAGACATAGCCAACCAATAGCACAAACAAATGTGAAGTCCATGCTAGCTTCTAGTTAGAGGTGGAGGGTGAACTAATGGAAAGCAGTGAAATCTTAAATGCCAACTCTAAGGAAGACAACATTTCCAAGAAAAATGAAATATAAATAAAACAGAATCAATTGTGGCTCAAGTGACTGGGCTCCCATCTACCATATGGGAGGTCCTGGTTTTGGTTCCCAGGGCTTCCTGGCGAAGGCAAGCTGACCTGCACAGAGAGCTGGCATAACAAGATTACATACCAAAAAAGAGAGAGAGAGGAAAAGACAATGAAAGACACAACAAACCAGGGAGCTGAGGTGGCTCAAGCAGTTGAGTGCATCTCTCCCACGTTGGAAGGTCCCAGGATTGGTTCCTGGTCCCTACTGAAGAGAAGATAAGCAGACACAAAAGAACATGCTATGAATGGACACAGAGAACAAACTGAGAGCACAAGCAGCAAGGGCGGGGGGTGGGGGTGGGGATAAATAAATCTTTAAAAAAAAAAAAGAGTAAACAAGAAATAAAAAGCTATATATACTTTAAAAAAGAAAATAAAATAAAACAGATTCTCCACTTGGCTCTTGGGACATGCCAAGCTGTATTCTGGCAGATGTTCTACATAAAAATTAAGAGATGCCCCCCTATGGTGAGCAACGCAGAGAGAAGAGCAATGTGAGCTGGCTAAGCGTGCCCACAGAAAACCCAGAAACCTCTCAAACCTAAGCTGAAGTTCTTAAACAATTGGCAAAATTCACTCTAGACTTTTATTTACAGGCACAAAATTTTTAAATTTCTCTTACTAACACCTAAAAAAAGGCTAAAATCTTTGTTTTTTTTGCTGGGAGATTTATATACAATTGATTTAGAGATGATGAGTGACCAAAAAACTCTAAAGGCAACTCAGGGACATGAACCACATTCTACGTTCAGGGAATTTACAACCTAGATGGGGTAAACAAGCATAAAAGTATAAAAAATTCTAAAAAGTAAAAAGATGAGAACAATGCAAATGTGTTAACCTCTCTCATCTGGCATCAGCAGGAATTATTTGTTTCATATGGATTAGTTTTCCTGACAATCAAATCTTAAAGGATAAGTCCAAAGACTTTTAATATTTTTGAGGAGATGCAAAAATTTTAATACATTATAAACATTTCAATCTCTTAAAATGGAGATAACAAACATAACTGGAACTTTTATTGATGATGAGGTCATATTATAAACTCCAATTACCAAATCAATTACTCTCAAAGGTCTCATGTTATCAGGCGATTTTTGTTTTACCTCAGCTGCTCTGACTCACCCACTATTGTGAGCACCACAGAGAACCAAGAATGCTCCTCCCCTTCCCAAAGATATTCCTCAGGTAGTATACTGCCCTTTTGCAACCTTTCGTCACAAAAATTTTCTTTTACAAAATTGTTTTTCTTTTAAATTATGAGACAAGAATATTACAGAACATTTGGAAAGTGAAAGGGGAAAGTCACCAAGATCACCAATCTTTTTCTTTTTTGGAATCAATGTAAGACAATGATGGACCAAGTGAACATGAACTGACTACACAACAGTTCTCAATATAGTTTAGCTTATTCTTTCTTTACAAGATATGAAAGAGCTTTTTTAATATTCAGGGCTGTTTATACATTTTTCTTAAACTACTTTTAATTGAAAAATGCAAATAAATTTAATTAAAAAGGAAAGAATTCACCTACCAAGACATTTAAACTATGCATCAAAAACAAATATATACACTTTGACTTATTGGACTTACTCCACTCAGCTAACATGGAGTTGAAGAAGGTCAACCACCACAACATGGAGCCTAGAGTGTCTACAACTAGAAGCGGGAAGAGTGCATCCAGTACCCATGTGGAATCTAAGCCCTCACTTGACATAGGTGTGCAATGGACACAACCAATCCAATGTCCACAGAGAAAATGTGGAATGGGTGTGGGAACGGTAGCCATGGGGGCTGCTGGGTGTGGGGAACGGGAGGAAGAGATGAGATGTGGAGGCGTTTTCGGGACGTGGAGTTGTCCTGGATAGTGCTTCACGGACAATTACGGGACACTGTAGATCCCCCCAGGGCCCACTGGATGGAACGTGAGAGAGTCTGGGCTATGATGTGGACCATTGACTATGGGGTGCAGTGATGCTCAGAGATGAACTTACCAGGTGCAATGGATGTATCACGATGATGGGAGAGAGTGTTGCTGTGGGGGGAGTGGGGGGCGGGGGTGGTGGGGTTGAATGGGACCTCATATATATTTTTTAATGTAATTAAAAAAATAATAATAATAATAAATAAATATTAAAAAAAAGAAATAAAACTGAAAATGTTCATAATGAAAAAAAAACTAAAAAAAAAAAACAAAAACAAATATATATACAAAGCCACGTTATATTTCTACAAAATCAATAAGAAAAAAGACAACGCAATAGAAAAATGGGCAAAAAATATGAATGGGCAAATCACAAAAGAGGAAACTCAAATGGCCAATAAACATAACAAAAAATGTTCAACCTCATTAGTGATCAGAGAAATACAGTTAAAATAACATGAGATACCATTTTACCCATCTGATTGACATGAAATAAGTTGGACAATACCAAGACCTGGCAAGGATGCTGTGGCAGTTTGAATATGGGTGGACCCCAGAAGATCACGTCCTGATCTTCATCATCATCAATCCATTCCTATGCCTGTAAAGCTAGTATAGATGGAAACTTTTGATCAGATTCTGTTAAGGGACCTTCCTATTGATTAGATCACTTGAGTAGGGCATGACCCAGGATGGATCTTAATCCTTTTTCTGGAGTCCTTTATAAATGGGAGAGACATGCAGAGACACAAAGGAAAAAAAAAAAAAGCTGAAGAGACAGAAAAACCCCAAGAGGCTGAAAGAGAGGCCCGGGAGGCCAGAGGCTGGAATCAGCAGAGCACAGCAGCACAGAAAGAGCACACCCCCACCCACCCACCTGACTGAAAGAGACAAGGCCAGGAGGGGAGGGGAGAGATGAGCCATATGCCTGATTGCCCACAGCTGAGCTTGGTGAGAAAGAAAACTTCCCCTCTGGAGAAGGCAGAGACTGGCAGAGCGACCATTATGTCCTGTCATGTGCATGATCACCCAGAGCTGAGCTCCAAGAGAAAGTATCTTTAGATTCAGGGTTCTTAACTTTTTTTGGTCCACGGACCCCTTTGCCAGTCAGGTGAAAACCATGGACTCTTTACTAAGTCCACACTATACTGTGAATCTAATAAATATATCATGCTGCACCAACACATTCCCACAAGAATAATGTTTTTTTGAATTTCACTTCAAGCTCACAGCCCCCTTGTTAAGAACCCCTGCTTTAGATGCTGCTATGTGCCTGAATGCTCAAAGCTGCAACTTGGTAAGACAGCATATCTTGATGATGCCTTGATTTGGATACTTCCATGGGCTCGAGAACTGTAAGTTTAAAAAAAAAAAAAGATTTTACTTTATTTATTTCTCCCTCCCCCCATTGTCTGCTCTCGTGTCCATTTGCTGTGTGTTCTTCTGTCTGCTTGCATTCTCGGTGGCACCGGGAATCTGTGTCTCTTTTTGTTGCGTCATCTTGCCACGTCAGCTCTCCATGTGTGCGATGCCACTCCTGGGCAGGCTGCACTTTTTTTGTGCAGGGTGGTTCAATGCAGGGCACACTCCTTGCACATGGGGCTCCCCTACGCAGAGGACACCCCTGCGTGGTATGGCACTCCTTGCACACAGCAGCACTGCACGTGGGCCAGCTTACCACATGGGTCAGAAGGCCCTGGGTTTGAACCCTGGACCTCCCATATGGTAGGCGGACGCTCTATCAGTTGAGCCATATCCGCTTCCCCCAGAACTGTAAGCTTTTAACCTAATAAATTCCCATATAAAAAAGCCAACCCATTTCTGGTACATTGCTCCCAGCTGCTTTTAGCAAACAAAAACAGATGTAAAGCATTAAAAACTGCCAGACACTCTTGATGTATAAAACTTGACTGAGTATACCAGCAATCTCTAACATAGTTTATGATCTACACACCTAAACATGGCAAGTACCTTTGAGAAACTTATACATGCACACAAAAAGTAATGAATTAGAACATCACCGCTGTACCGTCTATTATCATGAAAAACTGGAAATAATCAAATATTTGCAAACAGGAGAATACTTGTAAATATATTTATATAAACAGAGATAACGAATGAACTAGAGCTACATGGATCTAAACATACATAAATTCCAGAAACACGTAACATGAACCTACAACATGAATTTCTACAACTTTACATACACATGATTTCTCAAGGTATGACACTATTTATATAAAGTTTTAAAACAGGCAAAATAATATATGTTGTTTGTACACATAATTAGAGTAAGCATATAAAATATAAGAATGATAAACACCAAATTCAGGAGAATAATTACCATCCTTGGAAAAGAAGAAGGGGAATAGGGTGGGGGAGGTACTTCATTTTAGCTGCAATTTTTTTGTTATTATATAACTAGTCTCTCTTTCCAAATTAAATCTAAAATTTGGTTTTGTTTAGTTAGGGTTTTGTTTAGCATAGGATTAATATGTAATAGAAACAGAAAAGATTTTGTGTACAAACTTTACAAAAAACAACAGGGCATACACAGCAAATAAGGCAAGATGTTAATGATTAGTAATGTTGGGTGGTAGGTACATAGGTGTTCATTATTATTATTTGCCATACATTTCTGTACGTGCTTAAAATATTACGTGTAAAAATGTGAGAAATAAATTTAAGTTAAAATTTTTAAAACCCACTGTTTTCAGGGCTGTGACTACTCTCATCAAACTTCAACCCCCTGCACTGTGAATGAGATTATACACAGCAGGTCGCAAAGGAAAAATTACTTTCTGGGCTAAGTAGCATTACTAGAAGAGTTTCATTTTATAAAGTATCCACTAAGGCTTGAAGAAATAAAGCTAAAGAAAACACCTGACTTTTGGAATGGAGAGACATGCTCTCTTCTTCTTAAGCAATAACATTGTATAATATCACCGTAAGGGTACTAGAAGTTATACAAGGAAGTCAACTATGAGTAAGACTTGGTTAGATCCAAAATGATTTCAAGTTCATTTTACCTCTTGTAGGGTGACCAACTCCTCATTGTTTGCCCAGAAATCTTGCATTCCAGGAACCCCTCAAGTCCTGAACAAACTGGGACAACTGGTCATCCTAATGTCTGTCCAAATCAAAACTTTAGAGTTGGGAGAGAATTTGAGATTATCTAATGTGGCAGTTTGAGATTATTTAAGAACTCCAAAAAAGAGAAGGATTATGTTTGTAAACTAGTTTGTTTACAAACTAGAATCTGGGTGTGATACCTTTTGACTGTATCAAATTCAAAGGTTTTAAGTTTACTTGATTAAATCATTTTAGGGCCTTTGATTCGACCACATCAGTAAGGCACGACTTAGGTTAAGTTCCTGCCCTCTTGGTGGGCTGAGATGAGCCCCAGGGAGAGCTGAGCCATTTACCTGATAGTTTGTAGCTGAAGAGAACAGAGCAGCTAAGCAGCTGAGAAAGCCTGGAAGGAAATGAGCCCTATGCCAGACTGATAGAGAAAGCCCTGAGAGGCCGGCTCTAGGTCAGCCTACATCTGAGATCAGAAGAAGCTGGGCTGATAGAGCCTTAAGAGGAAGAAGGAATGAGACACCAGACAGAAAGTACTCACCACCTTCAAAAAGTGGCAAATGACTGGTGAGAAAGCAGCCTTGCACTGGACTCTTTAAGGCCTTGTAAGTCTAAGTTTTTATCCCCAAATAAACACCCTTTATAAAAGCCAACAGATTTCTGGTACTTTGCATCAGGACCCCTTTGGCTAACCAATACATTTGTTAATCACCTAATTTTACAGGTGGGAAAAGTGATGTACTAAGAAATTAAGTGAAAAAACTTACATACAGCTGCTTTAAATTACAACTGGACCAAAGCTAAATTTTCCCTGCGGGGTGCCTATTTTTATGTAACTCGGCCACAAGCCCTAAATGCCAATTCTTCAGTGTTTTGTGGGCAGTTTTCAGTATCTGGTTACCCTCTTAATCTTTCCTAAATGCAAAAGTGCCTCATGACATGAGTTCAGACTAGGGATGCTCCTGACCTTGAAGGAAGATACTGAGGATAGGAAAGAAATAGAAGATCCACTTCTTTACACGGATCTTTGAATAGTCTATAGGGGGTTATTCATTTTCCTTCCAGTTTTAAGAATGTTAAGCAAATCTCTTCTTTTTTTGTGTTAATGTAAAATAGCTTCTTTTTTTTCACTCTAGAGGATATAGTCATAAAGGTAGGCACTTCAAAAGACTAACAATTCCGCGATTTTTAATAGAGTGGTGAGAAACGCCTCTCAGCGAGATCTGGTCTGCCGAAGGCCACTGTCACAATGAATAGGACCTCCAAATGTCACCATTCACTTCCTCAAGGGTCAGAGTCCTGGAAGGGAGCATTTGATTGGCAAAGATGAAGGCATGGGCCCACTCCCTTAGCTCCTCTCAGACAGGAAGAGAGGGAATTGGTCCTTGAACTTTTATTTGGGAATAGGTACTACCTTCTAAAAACAGCCAAAAATTTAGGGATTTCTCCCCAAAAAAGAAGGGAGTTTGGATTCCAGACAGCCAAACTAGTCACAAAAGTGAATGCAAGCAGGAAGGGAAAGTCATAGAAGAGATTCATAGAAGGAAAAATTGAGAAGAAAATAGATGGTGGAGCCTTAGAGAAAGCCTTGAATACATTTAAAAGGCAGGCAGATGAAGAGGAATCAGTAAAGGGGAGCAAAAGAAAAGAATCAGGAGAAAGCAGTGTTTGAGAATACAAGGACGGAGAGAGTTTACAAAGCAAATGGTTTGCTCTGAGAGAACAGATGGAGAAGAGGGCTGGAAGTAGAAACCAAATTGTAAATGGAGAAGGAATTAATAGAGAGTGAAGCAGGGATAGAGTAACCTCTGAATCAAAGTCTTCCACACCATAATTCATATTGTTGTAATGAGACTTGCAAAATATATTATCCTGTGACAAGAAAAATGCATGACTTTTTGTGTAGCACTGTGTCTTCACTTCATTTGAACTTCACAATAACCTTGTGAGAAAGGTCTTATTCCCATTTGGTTATGAAGGAAAATGATATGCAATATCCAATGTTGGAGAGGATTATAAATCTTTTCCTGGAGTGTATCTTGCTAGTAGATACCAAAGGATTTTAAAACATATGTTCTCTAACCCAGAAATTCCTCTTTCAAGAAATTTAGCCTGCAGAAATAATCATGAGCATGCACACAGACTTATTTACATGGTTGTACATGGTGTGCAAAAATAAATAATTGAAAACAACCTAACTGCAACACGAGAGGATTGATATGTCCATACTATGAAATTGTGTACGATCATCAAACAAAAAACAAAAAACTAGTTATTCGAAGGAGGAGAAGACAGAGGGAAAACCTGTTCACTTAAGATGTGTGCCCTCCAAATGCAAGGTCCTAAAATGACATGCTTGGGCAGGACCTGGCACAGAGTCGAGGACAGCGAAGACATTTAATAGGCTAGTTTTCTTTCCTTTAGGGTAGAAAGATAAAAACTTTCCTTTTGAGCCCTCTAAGCTGGCCAGTGAACAAACAGGGAAAGAAATAATACTAAAGATTTTTATGCCTGCAGAATTTTGTCTTAGTGTAGTTTGCATTTAATAAAACCACTATTGAAGAGCTAAAATGAAAGAGCTGCTTTCAGTTAATATGCAAAAACAGTCATCTATGTCCAATTTAAATCTGGATACTCCCATTTTTTCATGACCATCCAGAACATATACAATTGATTCTTTACAGCTAAAAAACTGAACAATGAGATTCTTTTCCTCTTCCTTTGGGGCTTTTAAAAGTATATTAGGGAGAGTGGGTGCAGTTCAGTGGTTTGAGCCACCTGCTTCCCATGTACCAGGTTCTGAGTTCAACCCCCAGTACCTCCTTAAAAAAAAAAAAGTATATAGGTACAAAATCAATAAAAGAGAGTTGGCATTTTTCTTTCCCAGAGTTTTTTCATATTTATCTCCTTTCAGTATCATAACATTTTTCCAACTAAGAGACAGTAAGAAAAATAGAAAACACACAGAAGATTTGGAATACAAAAGCAGTTTTAAGTTCCACATCTGTCATTTAATTTTCTATGTGATCCTGAACAATTACTCAAACTGCAAAATTCGTATACGTATCCCATGGTAAATGGAACACTTAAATGAGAATGTGTATAGACGATCTTTATAAGTCACAGAAGGCCTTTTTTTTTTTTTAAGAAGTACCAGATGTCAGGGGAGTGAACCCAGGACCTCCTATTTGGGAAGCTGGTGCTCAACCACTGAGCCACCTCGGCTTTCCTGAGTTGATTTTATCATTTGTTTTGCTTGTTGTTTTTTTTTGTTTTGTTTTTTTAAGGAGGCACTGGGATCTGAACCTGGTATCTCCCATGTAGGAGGCAGGCACTCAATTGCTTGAGCTGTATCTATTCCCCCAGAGAAGGCATTTTAAGGAAACTTATTTAACATCACATTATCAATAGTAAAGCTAAACAAAGTATCCTTTCTTGATACTACTATCCTAAGTGGTCTGGAAGATACCACTGAGAACAACAGCACTAAGACTGGCTAAAACCAAACCATGAAACATATGTAATTATCAACGAAAGTCCTGTGTCAATCATACCTCCTCTGGAGCATCCTTTCATTTCAATTTATCAGTCACTTAGGTTTTTTATTTAAAAAAATAAAAAGGAAGGAAGGGAAAAAATACCAAAAAGCCCTACAAAACCTGAGTATGAGGGATAGAAATAATACTACATTAACAATGGAGAGGGAAGCGGGTTTGGCCCGATGGATAGGGTGTCCGCCTACCATATGGGAGGTCTGCGGTTCAAACCCTGGGCCTCTTTGACCCGTGTGCAGCTGGCCCATGCGCAGTGCTGATGCACACAAGGAGTGCCATGCCACGCAGGGGTGTCCCCCGCATAGGGGAGCCCCACATGCAAGGAGTGCGCCCCCTAAGGAGAGCTGCCCAGCGCAAAAGAAAGTGCAGCCTGCCCAGGAATGGTGCAGCACACACGGAGAGCTGACACAACAAGATGATGCAACAAAAAGAAACACAGATTCCCATGCCACTGACAACAAAAGAAGTGGACAAAGACAAAAACACACAGCAAATGGACACAGAGAACAGACAATGGAGGTGTGGGGGCAGGGGAGCGGGGTGGGGGGGGAGAGAAATAAATAAAATAAATCTTTAAAACAAAAAACAAAAACAATGGAGAGTTCAAGCACTAAGCTAGGACACACAGTGAACAAAGCAGATAATGTTCTTGACCTCTAGCAGCTTACATATAATAGGAGAGGCAGGTAATCTAACCAACAAGTAAACACAGTATGCCAGAAATACTGATAAGGGATATGCACAAATAAAGTGGAGTAAGAGGATGGGGGTACCTGGTGGAGTGGGGAACTGAGGAGCTGAGGAGGCTCCCTGAGAAGGTGATCCATAAGGTGACTGATAAAGTGAAGAAGGGAGCCATCTGGGAGAAGAATGAGGGAAGACTCCAGGGTCCAGAGCCTAAAGAGGCAGTGGAGAGGGTGTGAAGGGGTTTTAAGATGGGAAGGTAGTTCCTAGTTCCGCCTCTGGTTTGAATAGAAAGTCTGACAACCCCTGCCCTCCACTTTCATCACAGTTTAAACTTGGCTTTGTGTTTTCTAAAATTCCTACCAAGTCTCCAGCATCTCAAAGGTGCTCTGTGGAGTCTGCATTCCATCTATAATGAATAGCTAACAAGGAGGCAGGCGCAGGTTTGAAATCTATGTGGCAGCGGAATTTCTGTATTCTGTTCTTGGCTTACACCCCTTTTCCAAGTTCCTCCTTCAAACTCAGAACTTCTACACAAAGCCTTGCATTCATCATTGTGCCATCAACTGTCAACAAACATTTACTGACTGAGCACTGTCAGGAACTGTGTTAGATACTGAAAAATAAAAGTAAATAAAATGCATGTATACTATGGGTATACATTGGGTAAAAAGTGAAAAAGAAAAAGATTAAATAAACCAAGTCTCCTGCCCTTAATTGCTCAGCCTGCAGAAAAGAACAAGGTAGGTACAATAATAAACAACATGTAACTCTAAGGTGCTGCACACCTGGGGAAGGGAAGAGGCTTCAACTGAGGAGGTGATAGCTGAGTCAGGGAGGAACCAGATCTACGCCTAGGTCTTAAACACCCTAGGTCTTAAGCACCCTCCACATTCCCAACACCAAAGGGTACAAAGTTCAACAACAGGTAAGTCTGGTGAAGTAAAGACTGCTCAGCCCCCTCTGTATAGCAAGGGCAGTTTCAGAAGCTGACACTGTACCTGGCTACGTACAGTATTGCTCAGGTGGTTGTCCTCGGACATCTGTGCATTCTGGAAGTAGGACAAAGGTGCAGGTAACTCTGTCATTGGAGCAAATGTATAGAAATACTTTTCACAGAGCACAAAGCCTCTTGGGATTCTGAAAAGGGAAACAAAATAATTCTTTGTGCATTACAATTATACTTTTAAACACTTCATTAGTTACACTCAGCAAAAACAAACCTTTCTTGGAAAATTTTAGGTTGTATATATGTTACTAGAATAAAAATTAAAAAGAAAAACTCTAAGACTATACAACATCAACAGTGAACCTTAATGTAAAGTATGGACTAGAGTTAATTGTACAATTATAATATTCTTTCATCAATTTTAACAAAGGTACCTGTGGTAGTTTGAGACTATATATACCCCAGAAAATCATGTTCTTGAAACTGGTCCATCCTGTGAGTATGAACCTATTATACTGGGACCATTTGATCAGATTACTTCAGTAAGGTGTGACCCAGGGTGGGTCTTAATCCATTTATAAATGGGATGAATACAGAGAGTTGGCACAAAAGAGCTGAGAGAGAAACGGACAGATGGAGCAACTAGACGCTGAAAGCAACAGAGCCCAGAGAAGAAGGCAGAGACCACCAAATCCACCATGTGCATTCCCATTTGAGAGGAGTCCAGGATCACCCACACCAGTCTCTGGGGAGAGAGTGTCGCCTGATGATGTCATGATTTGGACACATTTCTCAGCCTCAGAACTGTAAGCTTACAAATCAATAAACCTCTACTGTAAAAGCCATCCATTTCTGGTATATTGCCTTGGCAGCCTGAAAAAACTAAAACAGTACCACACGAATGCAAAGCATTAATAATAGAAAAAACTGTGTGTGTGTGGGTGATATACTGGAACTCTGTGCTTTCTGCAAGATATTTCTGTAAACCTACAACTTCTCTAATACAAAGAAAAATAACACTTTTATTTAGAGAATTTTTAAAAAACTGTCTTTCATGTGTTCTCCTCCAGGTCAAGCCTTCTAAGGACCTCATGGACTGCTGTCACTTGTAGGCTCCCAGATTAGATCTGAAATAGGATTTTATGAAGTCATCCAGAGTTGGTTTATTCCTAGTTAATTCATTCACACCAATCAAATTCTCATAAAACCAATCTGTAACCCACAAATGTATTAACTTGTCCATGACCTTGGACTAACTAACACATTGTCAGCTTAAGGTACTTCCTTGGTCATGAGGTCAACTTGCAAAACCAAATTACTGTCAATCACAAAGAAACTAAATGACTTCAGATTCAGAGCAAAGGGAGCTGAAAGATCTTAAAGCATGTCTTCAATAAATGTCTTCCTTTCTCTGTTCTGACCAACCCCTCATTTTTTTTTAGGAGGCACCAAAAATTTAACCCAGGACCCTGTACATGGGAAGCAGGTGCTCAACCACTGAACTACATCTACTCCCCCAACCTGATTTTCATATCTCCATAAAGTTTTGTCTAGTGCTCTTAAGTTTACAAAATTCTTTCTGTCATCTCCTTTCATTTTATCTTTACCACAATGTCCCAAGGTAGGAAGAAGAGGAAATATACCTATTTTACAAAAGCAGAAGGAGATCCAGAGAAGTTCAGTGATTTAAGATCCATAATTAGTTAGGCAGAGCCACAGCAAGCATCACAGACTCCTCTCAGCCTCATGCCTCTCTTGCATCCTGGCACAGCCTTATTCTTCACATCGCTCTCTTGCCCAGCATTCACCCTCCTGGGGACACAGCCCCAATTGCCTGCCAACTTTAATATTATCAATCAATTCTTTATGACTTCAACTTTCCTTTTCATAGAAATCCTTCAAAATATAGTTTAAAAACATCTACTGCCTTCCTAAAGTAGCATTCTAATTAATAAAGAGTATCTAAAATATTACCATGAACATAAATATTCATATAGAAACATATTTTTTCAATGTCCTGTTTCATTTTTCCCTTTTCACATCAGTATTCTTAAGCCTCGATATACTCCATTTTTTTCTGATTATTTTTTCAACAAAAATGCATAAAATACGGGGAGCTGATGTAGTTCAAGTGGTTGAGTGCCTGCTTCCCATATACAAGGTCATGGGTTCAATCTCTGGTGCCTCAAAAACAAACAAATGAAAAAACCAACTCTCATTGGGGAATGGATGTAGCTCAGTGGTTGAGTGCCTGCTTCCCATGTACCAGATCCTGGGTTCAATTCCCAGGACCTTCTCAAAACAAATAATAAAATTTTTAAAAATGCACAAAACAACTCTTTATTCCAGTAAAGTAATACTGAGTTTAAATTAACCCTTAATTATCTATATTTGGATCATTCAAATCATGACAAAATTTGTTTTTAATTTTTTTATTAGAGAAGTTGCAGGTTTACAGAAAAATCATGCAGAAAATAGAGTTCCCATATACCCCTTCATTATTAACACTTTCCATTAGTATGATACCTTTGTTATAACTGATTAAAAAATACTATAATAGTACTATTAAATATGGTCCATCATTTACAATAGGGTGTTATTTTTTCTTCCCATATACCATCCTATTATTAACATCTTATATGCGAATTAACACATTTGGTACACGTGTTCTAATTCATGAAAGAACACTCCTATAATTGTACTATTGAGTGTAGCCCATCATGTACAGTAAGGTTCACTGTGTTGTATGGTCCCATGTTTGATCTTTTAATTTCTATTCTCATAACTTATATATCACCTAAAATTTCCCCTTTTAACCACATTTATATATACAATTCAGTGCTGTTAATTACATTTACAATGTTGTATTACTATCACCTCCATCCATTACCAAAATCCACCCAAACAGAAATTCTGTACAATTTAAGCATTAACTAAAATTCCCTATCCCAAACCCATCACTTAGTAACCTATATTCGAGATTCTAATTCTATAAGTTAGTTTATTCTAATTATTTCGTGTCAGTGAAATCATACATTATCTGCCCATTTGTGTCTGGCCTATTTCACTCAACATGATGTCTTCAAAGTTCATCCATGTTATCACATGAATCAAAACATCATTCCTTCTTAATGCTGAATAGTATTCTGTTGTATGTATACACATTTTGTTTATTGATTCATGTGTTGATGGACCAGTGAGCGAATGTCTACTCAATTCCCTGTTTTCAATTCTTTTAGGTATATACCTAGTAGTGGAATTGCCATGCCACATTGTAATGCTATACTTGGCTTTCTCAGGAACCACCAAACTGTTTTCCACAGCAGTCGCACCACTTTACATTCCCACCAGCAATGAATGAATGTTCATATTTCTCCACATTCTCTCCAACAATTGTAATTTTCTGTTATTTTTTTAGAGTAGTCATTCTAGTAGGTGTGAAATGGTATCTCATTGTGGTTTTGATCTGCATTTCCTTAACAGCTAATGATGTTGAACACATTTTCATGTGCTTTTTAGCCATTTGTATATCCTCCTCAGAGAAATGTTTATTCAAGTCTTTTGCCCATTTTTTAAACTGGGATTTTTGTATTTTTCTTGTTGAGTTGTAGGATTTCTTTAGACCCGTATCATATATATGGCTTCCAAATATTTTCTCCCACCAAGTAGGTTGTCTTTTCACTTTCGTAACAATGTCTTTTGATGCACAAAAGTTAATTTTGATGTGGTCCCATTTATCTACTTTTTTCTTTTGTTGCTTGTGCTTTGGGCTTAAAGACTAAGAAACCATTGCCTAACACAAGCTTCTAAAGATGCTTACCTATGTTTTCTTCGAGGAATCTTATAGTCCTGGTTCTTATATTTAAATCCTTGATCCATTTTGGGTTAATTTTGGTATATGGTGTGAGATAAGGGTCCTCCTTCATTCTTTGCATATGGATATTCAATTCTCTCAGCACTATTTGCTGAAGAGACTATTCTTTCCCAGTTGAGTAGACTTAGCAGATTTGTCAAAAATCAGTTAACCATAGAAGTGAGGGTCTATTTCTGAACTCTCAATTCAATTCCATTGGTCTATATAATCTATATTTGTGCCAGTTCCATGATTTTTAAACTTTTTTTAGATTTATTTTATATCTGCCTACCCCCTTGTTGTTTGTACTTGCTGTCTGCTCTCTTTGTCTGTTCATTATATGTTCTCTATGTCTGCTTGTTTTCTTTTTAGGAGGCACCAGGAACTGACCTTCCATGTGGGAGGGAGGTGCCCAATCACTTGAGTCACCTCCGCTCCCTACTTTACAGCTCTATAATGAAAAATTTAAAAGCCCTTAGGAATCTGTCATTAATATCTCATATAATCTCTTAGAAACAAAACAAGCAATCAAGTAGAGTTAGCTAAATGAATCAAGAAGCAAGAAAGGGCAACAGCAGGCAAAAACAAAGTGCACTGCACTTTTGGTGATCATTCACTAAGTAAGAATTCATTGGAAGCGGACTTGGCCCAATGGATAGGGCATCTGCCTACCACATGGGAGGTCCGTGGTTCAAACCCTGGGCCTCCTTGACCCATGTGAAGCTGGCCCATGCACAGTGCTGATGTGCACAAGGAGTGCCGTGCCATGCAGGGGTGTCCCCTGCGTAGTGGGTTCCACGCGTAAGGAGTGCGCCCTGTAAGGAGAGCAGCGCAGCGCGAAAGAAAGTGCAGCCTGCCCAAGAATGGCACTGCACACATGGAGAGCTAACACAAGATGACAGCAACAAAAAGAAACACAGATTCCCGGTGCCGCTGATAAGGATAGAAGTGGTCACAGAAGAACACACAGCGAATGGACACAGAGCAGACAACTGGTGGGGGCAGGGGGGCGGGGCGGGAAGGAGGGAGAAATAAATAAACAAATCTTTTTTTAAAAAATAAAAAAAGTAAGAGTTCACTGATTATCTACTTACATGTAAAACTCAGATTCAGATCCTGGAGGGATTTATTTATTTACTTGCTAATTATTATGTTCACTTTACCCATATTACACTATGGCACAGAGAAGGTAACCCACTTGCCCAAGGTCGCACATCTAGTAAGCAATGCTGATGACTGTGTACAACTCATCCTTGCCCTCTAGGAGCTCATAGTAATGAGCATTACGGTAAAATGAGGGAAGCAGTTGTGGCTCAACTGATAGAGCATTCACCTACCATATGGAGGGTCCAGGGTTCAAACCCAGGGCCTTCTGATCCGTGTGGTAAACTAGCCCAGGCGCAGTGCTGCCTGTGCACAAGGAGTGCTGTGCCACGCAGGGGTGTTCCCTGTGTAGGGGTGCCCCACACGCAAGGAGTGCACCCCACAAGGAGAGCTGCCCCATGTGAAAAAAGCACAGCCCACTCAGGAGTGGTGCTGCATCAGCTCCCCGTGTGTGCAGCAAAATGACGCAACAACAGCAAAAAAATTGACAGTTTCCCGGTGTCACATGACAAGAATGCAAGTGGACACAACACACAGTGAATGGACACAGAAAGCAGACAACGGAGGGGAAGGGGAGAGAAATTAAAAAAAAAAAATTTGAAATCTTAGGAAAAAAAGGTACAATGAGCTTATTTTTATTATTAATAATAACTATGGCTTAGAAGCAAATGAGATCTTAAATTTCAATAACTGGTCTAACTGTAAATTAAAAACAGAAGTGCTAAAGGCATCCCCCAATATATAGTCCTACTATTTCTTTAAAAATAGAAAAAAAAAGGATAAGGTATAATGAGAATCTGGTCATTTAAATTTAAATAGTTTCCAATTTTAACATTATCTTATACGATCTATTCAGCTACTATAAGAAATCATACAACTGATTGATCATTCTGGAACTTTCTCAAATCTTACAAGAATCATCGAAAATATAGTGGTCACTTTAGCATATCCCAATAATATTTTCAAAAGACTTTTCGCTTTCCATTTGATTCTAAAAAAAAAAGTGCCATGAGGAAAGGCATCTACATTTATACATGAAGAATGAGGTTGAGGAAAGGTGAAAGAATGTGCCCATCCTCCAGAACCCAGGCCCTCTGTTGCTCAGTCCAGGTCTTGTCCAGTTCACCCAGAAGCCTCATGTTCCCCTGATGCTCTGGAGATCACAATGCCAAAGGATGGCCTTTCCTTAAAGAGCTGCTCTACATGGAGCTCAGGAGGAAGGAGAGGCAGGGCTAGTGAACACACACACACTGTTGGCACAAAGAAAGGGGCAGGCAAAGCCAGACTGGAGTCTGGTCCAGTAACAGCTGCAAACAATTGATGACTGCACTGAGAAGGTCAATAACCCCACTGTTCAGGCAGCCATGGCAAAGACTTTACATTCTTAGCAGAGCACCGAGAACTAGAAGACAGTTGCTGAGAAGTAAGGATAGTACGTGTGCAGAGGGAGAGGAGAGCAGGGATGGAAGTAGATTTGGGTGTTTTCGCTCTCTGACCACTTCCTAAGGACTAAGACTGACACAGCACGACACCTGAATGCACTGCCATCCATTTTCTTTATCTCAAGACATTTAATCAGATAAAAGGAAAAAGAAATCTTTCTCTGATGGGCAAATGCAATTTCTATTATAATGTATACAAAGAGAGATGTACCCAGAAAACTTTGTACCCACAGCGCTGTTAAAAAGGATCACAGGAACAAAGTTTAGAATCTAAAAATAACTTGATTAAAAATCTCATTCAAGGAAGCTCCATTAGAAAAGTACATTTTGTCTCTCACTATATCCCAAGGTAACAACTAAATCCCAAATTTCTATAGAGCAGGGCTAAGTGACTATTCCTATAATTTTCTTTCTTGACTCTCAGAAATAAAACGCCAACAAACTTTGTATTCTACAAAAGTAAACATCTTCATGAGGCTTTTTACCACGGTATTCTCCAGTAAAAGGGCTTGTGGCTTGCTTTAATGACTCTGGCACTTAATTAGTTTCTTTCACTTGGAAAACTGCTAAAAAAATAGATTAAAAAGTATTTTTTGATGCATCTGCATTTTAATGCTAAGTTGTTTTCAAGTGACAAACAAGCTATGATTTAGTCTTTTTCCACAAAAGTATTTAACCAGCCTTGGTGTTACTTTGACAGTATTTCCCTTAACAAAGAGCCCAAGTTCTGATGATATGGATAGGTTGGTAGAGCCTCTACTTGAGTTTTTAAAAGCTCATACCCAACAGTAAATGTAACCCAACTCTAAACTGCAATCTATAATCAACATTTTAAAATACTGTAAAACTTTTGGAATTACACTGTGGGAAGACTCCTCTAATTTTTAACAGACTAGGAACAAATACTAATCCCAGCTAAAGAGACTTTGTGAAAGTTGGAGATGTCAAAAAGAGCAAGAATAGTGATATATCTTATTTGGTGATTTTGTTTTTCTCCTTCCATCTCACTTCACTTCTCTGAATCATCTGTGGCAGATTAGATTATTATTCAGCAACTATTTACTCCCTCCCCCCAACCTCTCTGGTGATGTTGGACTTGGCTCTGTCATTTGCTTGGCCTCACGGTGGGACAGTCTACCCTGTGCTTTTGGGCACAATCACATGACTTGCAGATCTTCACAGATATGGCACAAGCAGGGGCTTGAACTAGATTTGTGCAGTCGGTCTTGTCTTCTTGCACTTCTGCTGTAGCTTTAAGAAAAGCTTACCACGGGTAGCCATTGCCCCTTCAGTCCAGGCCCCAGAATGAGACATGCAAAAGCAGCTGCCTCAGCTGGCCCGCAGAACTGCACTGTGAAGCAGACCTCTGAGTGAGAATAAATGCTCTAACGCACTGAATTTTCAGGAGCTTTGCTATGTAGTGTTATTGCGGTAACTTGTTTTTAAATAATAATGGTTATATGGACTCAGAAGATGAAATGAAGATGAACAACCAAGGACTTAACAATCACAAGTCCAGAATCCCTTATGTGACTCTTTTAGGATTAAATGTGTTTCTGAATTAAGATTTTTTTCATTTTATAAAGGTAATATGTTATAGACACAATTTATTACATAATGCTCCCACAGGGCTTAGGCAGAACATCCAAATCAAACACATTAGCCTAGAGTGAGTCTAAATGAAAGTCTATAGAGAAACATATGAATACTCTTAAATCACATAAAGACTATAAATAGGCTCAGGTCAGACTTTGTTGTCAAATGAGTTATGAAAAACCTTTCGATTTTCATATGTTTTTGGATTTCAGGATTATGAATATGGGATTATGGCTCTGTATTGTCAATATTTCTGTAAATAAAAATAATTTTTTCCTAAAGAACATTTAATTTCAATAACTCCAGGAAGAAGGTATGATTACCCTAAGTCATAATGTCAAATTCTCTTTGGAAATAGGTAGAATACAACTAATTTTTAATGGGGGGGGGTAATTACTTACATCTAATTAATGTACAAATCATTGGTTATTACTCTATAATGCCTTTTGCTTTGGATCACCTTAAACAAGGGACAGTACAAGGCACTGTGAAAATCAAACAGTAATACCCTTTAATCAACAAACACTGGGTTTCCTCAACACACCACACACTATGATAGGCACTCAGTTTACTACTGAAATCAGAAACTGCTTCTGTTTTCATAAGGAGCTTACTATCTAGCAGGGAAGATAGGCAAGCAATTTTTATATCGATTACATGTGGAAATGAAAATATTTTGGACTGGGTTAAATAAACTATTCAAATTAATTTCACCTGTGACTTTTTACCTTTTAAAAATGTGTTTGTTTAAAGTAAAAATTACATTCGTGCCTTGTATTATGCTTCTATTGGAC
Organism: Dasypus novemcinctus; assembly: GCF_030445035.2. Taxonomy (NCBI): domain Eukaryota; kingdom Metazoa; phylum Chordata; class Mammalia; order Cingulata; family Dasypodidae; genus Dasypus; species Dasypus novemcinctus. Next base: position 35,766,873 of record NC_080675.1, read on the forward strand.
ATCGTTGCTCTAAATCTTCAGTTATTTCTTCTATACCAGGTCTAATACTTAAAATCCCTGATGAATCTTTTCCTTCCTGAAACTTCTCTGTCTTCCTCAGTTTTTGTGACACTGCACTATCGAGGTTCTCCTTCCACACTTAGCCTCCCCCGCTGGTTTCTCGCCCTTGTTTTGTCCCTCATTGTTAGTGTTCCTAAGTGTCTGTCCTTGGCTCCCTTGTCCCCTTCCTTCCCTTAGGTGTCTCCTCCACTGCTCCAGCATCAACTGGAAAACCTATTTAAGTGACTCTGACGTTTATAGCTCCAGTCCTGTCGGTGGGACAGCTTCATCTGGTGGCCTTTCAACAGTAAATACTTTAAAACAACTTCCTCATCTTCCTCTTTAGAGTTCTTTCCTCCTAACTTCCTTTTTTTTCTGAGATCATCTCTTCCATTCTCCAAGCTCAAAACCTCCTACTCAACTTTATATGTTATTTCTTGCGTCTCAAGTCGTTGCCCCATCAGGTTCACATTTCAGCTTTCTAAGCCTCTGTCACCACCCAAATTGAACTCTCGTTATATTTCACTTGAACTATGCAAGAGTCACCTCCACTCTCTTACTCATTCTAGCCCCCAGTACCAGATTAATGTGCCTCACTCATTAGCAAAGCTCTGATCACAACAGTGCCACCCTCAAAATACCTTTCAAATCTGCCTGGCATCCATCAGGAGAAGCAGTAATAGAAGTCTTTGAAAAGGTCTTTGAGAATACATCCAAGAAAAATAAGTCTCTCCCTACAGTCTGATAAAATAGCAGTGCTCTCACTGCAGGAACAATGGGAACCTGGAACTGTGACCATAGCCTTGGTCACAGACAAATGTTACATCTTTTCTGCTCGTATGATACCCAATCCAACTTCAATCCTCAAGAATGGGAAAGACAGGAATCCATACAGCAGTCTTGTTCTAGTAGCGACCATTAACTTCAAATTCAGCAATAAGTCATATCCACTCAGAGAAAAAGCATACCAAATCTGTTGGAGCCATCTACCTAAGGACCAGGTGATTCATGCCACTTCTCTCATCTATTTGGGGGAGGAGGGGGGACGAGGATGTCCATGCGCCCAATAAATAGGCTTCTTTTTCACTGTAAGGTTTATTGTTAAAAAGAGGCTCAAGTTGGTTGAACTCTGCAGATGGAATAGGAAAACTGAAATAGGCTTTTTGCAGGTAACTGAAATTAAATATATGCTGCAGGCTCCCATCTACTTTCTTGTTTCACCTTCTTCATAAGTTATTTAATGTTCAGGGTGAGATGCTGAACACTTATTTTAAGACCCAGAGGCCCGTTTGAGGTACACCCTCTGATTTTAACACCCTCCTCCCCCTTCAACTATTCCACTATAAAAGATAACTCAAATAGCAAGATTCTCTTAACCACATCTGATCTCTCCTGGCCTCAAATTTCAGAGACTGTCACGACCTCAAAATGTGCACTGCCATAAAGTTATTTGTATACTATTCTTATCTCCCCTACTAAACCTTCAAGACTTTCTCCAATTTTGTCCAAAATAGGCAAACAACGCTTCTAAAATTATTAAAGTATCTTCCTACATGAGTAGAAGATATTTATAACCAAGTATCTGAGAGGAAGGAAAAAATATTGACGACAAACGCAAAGCACTGTCCATACTTGCTTCGTTACAATCCCGATCAAGGCAAAGATATCAGACTCTGCTTTCCGTCTCAAACGTTGAGGCAGGGAACTTGGTGCCCCTCGATTCTCCTGAACCAGGACACACTCAGGCAGGAGGCGCGGAGTTTCACCAGTTGCTCAACCAGACTCAGCGCGAGGCGCTTCCTCTTTCCTCCTCCTCCACTCCAACCAACACGATCAATCCCGGCCCAAGGCACCTGCGCCCTGAGACATCTTCGGGAAACCAGCATTTCCGGACCAAGGGTCCGAAGGAGAATCTCTCTGCGACCGCACCCCGCGCCAAGCCGGGTGTCCGAGAAACCGGCCGCCCCTGCTCGTTTCCCACGCGGGGTTCCTCGGCCCCCGCCCGGCCGCGCCCCGCCCCTCATCCTCGAGGGCACCGGCTCCGCAGCTCGGGCGGTGACAGAGCTGGGGCCTGCCCGCGGGCCCCCGTGACCGCACCGGGTCAGGGACGCTTTCCTCTCTCCCAGGACTCCCCACCACGCACCTCCTCTTTCCTCGGCGCCGCCGGCCGCTCACCACCGACGTCCCTTCCCGAGCAGCCGCTGTTTTGTTTCCGATGTGAAATCGCGGACCCCGCAGCTACCCGTCCCAAGCCCCGCCCGAGAAGCCTCGCCGGCGTCGTCACTTCCGGCTCGGCGTCGTTGGCGGCCCGCCCGTCGGGGGAGGGGAGGAGCCGGGTTGGCAGGGGGCGCCCTCCTGTACCGCCCGCTGGTGGCGAGGACAGCCCTGGGCTCCGGCGGGCTTTCCCCGCCTGCTGGAGCCCACCCGGGGTGCTGGCGAGGGTTCAGGCTGTCTGGGATCCGCGACTACGTGAACCAGCGTGCCTCTCCCGGCTCATAAATGATAGCATCTTTAAATCTAACGCTTCTTTGATTTATCCATCATGGTTATTTTTAGTGTTTCTCAAAAAGAGAACCACCTGCATCACGATCAAGAGGATACTAGTTAAAATTGTGAATACCTGGGCCCCATCTACCCAGCCCTCTGAGTCAAAAAAGGTCTAGTGAATGGGAAGAACCTGAGAAGCCGCATTTTAAACATCTCTGGGATTCTTGAGCTCTTAAGTTTGGGAACAGCAACCCTCCCGATGGTAAGCTTCTAGGGAGCAGAAAATGGGACTTCGCGTCTTATTTTTGGTACCCCAAGACCTAACATATCTTGTATACAGTGCTCAAATGGCCTACTGGATTTTTGCATCCACTAGCTTTTTCTTCAAATTACAGTAAAGGCAACAGTACCAACAACTTAACCCTTCAGCAAAATACCACACTCGTACATTCATCAAAAGGCTCAAAGCAAGCAATGAATACCGTTAAAACCAAAGTTGAACAATAGTGACATGTTCAAACTTACAGGTAATTGGAAATCAATAACATGGTGTCTGGTCAAATTCGATATTTTAAGTTTCTTTTAAATTCCCCCAAAATATCTCTTCACATTTCTAGAGCATCAATTTCCCAATTTCTGCTACTCCACTTCCAACCCTGCTCCAATCCATCAACAGATTTAAAGTTTTTATATATAAAAACTTGGCAAAAGTTATTTTTTTCCACTAACAAGGAAAAAAGTGTTAAGTTTTTGAGAAAAAGGTTGGCAGAAAAAACGTTTTCTTTTTTAGTTACCAGGGCTGGGGATTGAACCTGGGACCTTATAGACCTTATATGTGGGAAGCCAGAGCTCAAATGCTGAGCCATCTCGGCTCCCAAAAGATACTTTAAGTCCTCCTCTGTATCCCCTCCTCACACACACTCCATTAAGATTCACATGGCATAGCACTTTCATAAAGTTATTAATTCCAAAAAGAGATACTGGATTGTTTGTAATCTGGTCTGTACCTGGGCGTGATTGTTATGATTAGGGTTTTGACTGGGCCACCTCCTTACCGCTTTGAGTCCCCACCCACCAAGGAGACACAGATAAAAGGCATCGCAAAGGAGCGAGTTGAGGGTTTTTGATGTTGACGTTTTTGATGTTGGAGTTTGATGCTGAAACCTTAAGCTGGAGCCCTGGGAAGTAAGCACACAGAGGAAAAGAGAAGCAAGCCCCAAAAAGAGAGGAACCCTGACCCCAGGAAGAAGCAAGCTCTGGGAGCAGAAGAAGCCTGAACCCAGAGAGAAGCAAGACCCGGAAGGGAGGAACCCAGGAAGCCTGAACCCTCACAGACGTCGGCAACCATCTTGCTCCAACACATGAAAAAAGACTTTCGTGGAGGGAAGTAACTTATGCTTTATGGCATCTGTAAGCTCCTACCCCAAATAAATACCCTTTATTAAAACCAACCAATTTCTGGTATTTTGCATCAGCACCCCTTTGGCTAATACACAAGGATATAGATTTTTGCCTGTTTGCTTAGTTTGTTCACTTACATATTACAAGTGATGAAATAGTGACTGGCAGTGTAAGAGATCAAAATATTTGTGGAGCAAGCATAGGCTAAAACCCACCTACTTGTCAACTAGATCAATCTTTTTTAATAGTTTGGTAATATGAGGAGAAAGTCATAAAATGCCAGTAAAACTATTGTTAGAAAATCTCAAAACAAAAATTGTGTGCAAAGATGTTCATGGAGCTTTACAACAAAAACTGGGGAACTAAATGTACAAAAACTATAGTTCACCAACTTTACAAAATTTGTCATTGAATTTGTTTATGAAGGTTGTATAAGAGAAATTCTGTCAAAGACATGGTTTACGTAAATAGAACTATGTCAAAACACACTGCAAAAAGAAACCAAAAAAGGCTGTAAAAAGATAATAGGGAACTGTGACTTAGAATAACTGAACTATAGATGATTTCTCATTTTGTTTTTTGTTTTTTTTTAAGGAATATGAATATCTAAGATGCACCAAGAAGGAAGAGCCAGCAAGACTGGGAAAGACAAGGACCAGAACAAGGCAAAAGTGACACCCTGGATACCTAGAAAGAAGAGTTCCAAATACACTGCAATTAATAGTACTTAAAGTAGAATGTATCCTCTTACAAGGCCACAAAGTTTCTCATTTAGGCAAGAGTTTTCAGTAGAATGGTGTGGTAGAACCAGAATAGTTGAGTGACATTTGAGAAATTTGGGGGGCACACACACTATAAAGCTACTACTCTCCTGGAATCTCAGTGATTAAGGGCAATAGGGATCTAGGGAAATTTGTTTTTTAAAAACATATACCAGAGTGAAGATATTGGAAATACTGAGCAAAAAACCCAGAATTGTTAGAAACTGGAGCCAGTGGGGTGGGGACTTTTGGAAAGGATGGATGTAGTACCCATTGTTAATTAGAGAGTGAAGGTTTTAGATAGATGTTGTCACAAACTATGCCTAGTGACACCTCCCTTTTTTCGTAAGTTAAAACTTTTTAAGTTTGAGAATTATTTGCTGGGTGCAGGGGAGGAATCAAATCTTTCATTCAGTGAACACTTTTCAATGCCTATTTTGGCACTGGGGTTTAAAAATAAAATCTGCAGTGTATGTGCAAAAGATGAGTGAACAAATAGTACTGAAGGTGCTTTTACATCTTCCCCAGACGCGTTGGCCAATTTTGGAGCAAAAATGGAGAAGCCAATGATAATTGAAATGGTGGCAAAAACCAGTATTAAGTGTAGAAAAGATAAAGGAAAATGCTGGACTTGTTAGAAAAACTTCTTGGGGAGGAAGACTAGAGAGGCTAGATCAGTCACTACTGTAAAGTCAGGTCCTTAGTTTTCAACCATAAAAATAAGGCAAGTCATTTACACCAATGATGCCAAGGCAATCCATTAACACTTGCCACATATAAGCAGTTTGCCTTTATTTATATGCAAGCCACTACTGTGTTTCCTATGGGAGGAAAGAAGTAGAGATGATGAGATTAAATATTGTCACCAGAGTTCAGTGTTTGACCACATTCTCACTGTCTCCCAACTCTTTCTAAAATTAGTCCCCTTAGTCTGACACCTGAGGGGCTGGCTTTATCCATCCTATATTTCTAACCTTAAATTCAGAATATGGCGATCATCGTTCTATTACACCTAATTTCCATCTTGACAAACTTTGACAACCCCACTTTAAAAAAAAACCTGCCTCTATAATAAACTTAAAAGCAAGCTTCACTTTCCACCTATAGTATTCAAATCTCTTCACAATGAGTACTTCACTTAACGATACCATATTTTCTTAAAAAATCAGATTCTGGATTCTACGATGTAAAATGCTCACTAGTTTTTCCTTTTGTTATTAAAAGGAAAAATATTTTAAACTTTACTACACACACTTGACTACAAACTTTTCTGCTTGCACAGATTTGCTAAAAATCCTTTCATACCACCCTGGCATTTTTATCACCAAGCACTTCCCTCAGGGCCATACAGTATCTAGACCAGTTTGCGCAAAGTAATAACTTTCTGCAATCCTGATGTTCTATAACCTATGCTGTTCAAATGTGACTACTGAGCACTTGAAAATGTGAAGTGCAAAAAACTGGATTTTTACATTTTAATTTTGTCACACATGGCTGTGACAACTTAAAATAAAATTTAAAATTAACTTAAAATGTCACTAGTAGATCTAGACAATGAGTTAGAATCCCATATGGGCCTCTAGATAACCAGGGAGAACTAACTAGCTGACTTCAATGCTCTCAACAACATACACTACCACTACTGAGAATCTTATTCTCCTCCCCTCAATCTTGAAGTTAGCTGATCAAGTCTGATAATTCTTTCAGTACTTTGCATAAATGTTATTAGTGTTTCTCTACTCTGTAATCATTCTTTCTTGCACACTATCAGCTAGTAGGGGAGAGCTTCTCTTATATTTATATTCACCTCCATGTTTGATAAATGTTCACTGAAAGAAAAAATAAAATACATAAAACGTAACTGCACACTTGGAATGTCATTTAATTCAAAACATGGCTTGAAAAAAATCTTTATTCACTTTTTATAGAAATTATCTTATTTCCTGGGCATTTCAGATTGCCATTCCTAATTTGACCTTCATGAAATGAAAAGCAAAAGATCTGTGAGATAAAAATGAAAGCATTCAGATGCAAATAAATGAACAAATAATACTTCAATAATTTACCACAATCACATTTAAAAAGTCTACTAGCTTATCATATACTCACTTTGGTCTAGAGTATGAATATAATAGTAACAGTTCCTGGATTTAAAAAATATATTTATGTATGTATATATGAATTTTCCAGTTTTCTTTTTGACACCTAGATTGACTGTTTCGATTGTTTCTTTGTCTATTTGGGATTCCTTTTCATACTCTTATCCAGTGGTATTCACAAGTCAATTTCATTCTCTCTTGCTGAGCAATATTTCTCAATTTCATATGGTTAAAGAAAACTGAAATACAACCTGGATAGGTCTATAACCATTTTGGCATAAAACCTTTAAGCAGTTTGGGTATAGAAACTTGGAAAATTTGTAACTTATTAGAAAGAGCTGGATAAGTAAGCCTCTATAGCATGGTATACCTGTTAATACTTAACATTTTCTTAATTTTTTTTTACTTCTTATTGAAGAAGAAAAAAACGATGTTTAGTTCAATTTGGTTCTTAAGTCCACTGTATTTCTTAGCTTGTCCACTATATCTGGATTCATGTCTGATTAATACCTGAAACAGTACTGGCCAATAAAATAATTATTAGCTTCTGCTATTAAATAATTTGTAGGGAAGTACTATGCTAAGATGCAAAGTAGGCAATAACAAAATTCTCTTAGAAAATGTTCTGGGTTATCAAGCCTAAAATATTAGGGTTGTTCTCAGGTATCATTTTGGAAGATTACTTTATATTCATGAACACACATCACATTCATCTGTATGTTTGTCTCAGAAAAATAACTTGCACTGTATAGTTCAGTACTGAGGAGACACTTGAAACCCTTGGTAATCAAAGTGTAGTGCTTGCAATCACCCGGAAGCTGGTTAGAAATGCCAAACTTTAGGTTCCAACCCAGACCAACGAAATCAGAATCTGCATTTTAACAAAACCCCATAGGTGATTCAGGTACCAACTGAAGTCTGAGAAAAACTACTTTAAATAACTTTTTCTCCCTGTACAGAGATGTACATATTTAGAATTTTCAGTGCTAGATCAATAATAATTCTCAAGACAAAGTTTTTATAACAACTTGAATGGGAAATACAAATTAATATAAGATTTCCAAACAAATTTATATGCTTATGGTAAAGATAACCCAGAATGCCCAATTTGCTAGAAATTTCTTAATGTGTTTTCTCACGTATCAGAATACCCCAGTTTATACATCTCCAATTCTTCATATGCAATTCTGAACAAGCAGCTCTGAAAACCTAAAGGTTTTCATTAAGCTGCACGGAAAATCTGACAAACTGGCATTATCCCCACTCATTATGCTTCTGGTCATCTCCACTCACTATGACCTTTTCTGTTCTGCTGCATTAATGTTAATATTTGAATTTGGTGTCCTGACATACAAACTCCACTGGGAAGTGTTATAAAGTATATAATATATGCCCCTCAAGGTTTCAGATAAGAGGTATCTCTAACTTTTAGAAGGGCTCTTTAAGATAAACAGAGTTGAAAGAGCAGAACTCAAAGCAAGTGAAATTAAAAATCTACCCGAATAAACCTTCATGCTAATATAGGCTATTATGATGCCACAGAAGCAGAAACTGTGAATCTGAGAAAAAAGCTAGTTAGTAAATAGATTTGTATATAGCAAGGGGCATTTTTCTGAAATTAAGAAACCAGAATTTAAGACATTTTACACTAAAAAAGAATATTTTTATAGCTGCATAGATTAATCCAAATTAGAGATAAATGGCCTCTTTGACCTTCAGCTACTAATACTCAAAAATCAAAGTTCACCAAAAGTTCAGTCCATATTTTCAGTTTTCTAGAATGCACCACACAATTAAAACATGATGCCATTTATTTAACAAGACTCTGAAAGACTGAATCCCTCAGATCAAATATATACATTTTTAATATTTGAAATATTTACATAAAGGAACCATTTTGCGTTCCAATGTTAAAGAACAGTGTTTTTAAATGTCCTCTTAAGGTGTAAAAAAATCTATTAACTCAAGCTCACAGTTAAGTTTTTCTCTAACAGGCCCATCTTTATCATTCTTTTAAATAATTACACTGATATGGAAAAAGCTGCACCTAATTTATGTAAAGAACTGTATAAAACTTATTACATTTTCAGATCATTTTGCTCTCTAGTAAAGTTCTGATCTATAATAAACCAGCTCATGTGTGTCTCGAAGCTCATCAGTATATATTTCAACTTTGATGAGCAGAGGTAAATCAAAGTATGTGTGCACGTGTAACACACAAGGAGATACAGTTTACAGAACAAAGAAGTGAAAGCAGATAATTAGTGACTGGTAACTGCTTTAAATGATTTACTTTTCCCTTAGAAATGTAAACTTTATAAAGTACTAAGCTCAATTCTATTTGCATTTTATCCAACTTCTAATGTCTAAAATGGTCCAATTTTATCCTTTTTTTAAGAATTTTTCTTTTAAAAGGATTTTTTTCTCTTACCCTTTAGAAATAAAGTTGTTTTACAAAGCAAAAGTAAACTAAGGGCCAATCAATGGGAAATGCATTAAATAAAACTCTCAAGAATCTAAGAAACTGCCTCATTTCTGAACAATGAAATTGGGGGGGGGAAGATCACTATGATTCATACTCTCAACAAGAAAGGCTGAAGCAGCAAGCTATAAAGAGAGACATCCCATCCTGTTTAAAAGACTACTAGCTTACCACAAGAGACTAATAACCTAATTATCCCAGACTTTTGGGTTGGCACATTATCACTTTTCCTTTATGATTTCATTTTGCAATTAGGAAATGTTTAAGGGAGCCCTCCAAAGCAAATTAAGGAAAAGTAAAACTTTTACACATACATTCACACCAACACATTCATACAGAAATACAGAAGGAATGGACTGTCAATTTTTGCATTCTAATTTTAAATTCCACACCTTTGCGAGGCCTTGACATTTCTGACCAAAAGGGGGTAATAAATGTGAGTGGTACTCTTTCAATTAAAATTGTTCATGTTGGTTTCTATACAGTACAATTCAATATTAAGTGCAATTCTGCAAAAGAATTGGGGAGTCATTTTAATATTTACAAGGAACAAATCAGCAGAACAAGATTATATCAGATAGGCTGTGTACAGTAGCTGCGGCTTATAAAACATACCAGTAATTTGTACCTGGTGAGTATAAAGAGAACCAAGGTAGTACTCAGATGACTTTACAACCAAGGGAGTACACAGGGCTTCAACAAATCAGAGGACAAAAAAAAAAAAAAAAAAATTCACATTTTCTACATTAAAAAAAATTACAGATCTCACAAACGTCTTTGAGGACAAAGAAAACTTCAAAGTCCTTTGAATGGTGGGAAAGAAGAAGAAATCTGAAATGGAACGCTAAATGTAAAAAGAGTTTTACTTCACAAGACCAATTTTCTTGGCTTCTGTTTCATATATCAATAATCTCCACATTTTGACTATAAAAACTTCTGCTTCTTCATCAAGTACCTAGAGAAGAAAAATAACACATGAGATAATCAGCATCTCCAACAATACTAATCAATACAAAAAAGGCTTTTATCAATAAAAGACTTAAAGGAAATCTGTCTAGTGTGAGAAATGTATTAATTAATACACGTAAATTACAAAAAAAAAAAAAAAAAAAAAAAAAATCAGCACAATTCCAGTACTTTTCTGATTCAACTTTTATTCTAACTTTTACTCTTATTTTGTCTTTACAGATACTATATTTATCCATGTCTGGCAAAATTATTTCTTAAAAAAAGCAAATGCTTGTTATAAAGAACACAGTAATTTAAACAGAACTAAATATACATCTACATAATAACTTTATGTGAAGATTTAACGGTTATCGCATTTATCCCACACTAAAAAAAACCTTACAATTTAACATTTATCAAGCGCTTCTTATGTATGTCATATTAAATCAAACATTAATGACAATGTATGTAAATAACTTAATACAATGTCTGGTATACAATAAAGAGAATAAGTGAAGTCTGTTATCAGAGGGGATAAGACTATTAAAAACCGATCTTTCCCCATGGTTGAGTTACTTAACCTCAGTTCTCTCCTCTGTAAAATGGAGAAAATAAAAATAGCTACCTTACAGGGATAAGTACTACTGTGGGAATTAAAGAGTTAAAATGAACAATATGCTCTGAACAGTGCCTAGTACATACTAAGTACAAGAATACCCAAGAGAAGCCAGAAATTTTTATTTTTATAAGACATCACCTCAAATATCTCAATAAAGGGAATCAAAGAACTTTTAATTGGACAAGTTGAATCAGATTTGACCTGTAGTTTGAGACCTATGCTGCAACACTAATGTAAATCACATCTCAGAAATAACAGATAAGCAGCACAAAATACAACCAAATTCATTAAATAATATAAAATAAGGTAAAGTATGGTCATATAAGTGCAAAGTACGACTTGTGTTTAAAAATTCAATCTCTTTTTTCAAGAGATGGAAGTTTAGAGTGCCCATTTACTAGAGCTGATCTGACAACACTGGATCAACTGGTTCCCTTCCACTGTGACCAGCAATGAGTCAGAAAATAATTAAAAAAAAAAAACAAAAACATGTAAAATAAGTAAGCAGTAAAGAGTCTAATTATATGTCAAATGTCAGAAAGTTTCAACAAATAAGACTAGATTAACACTGACACACTACATCTTCAGTGACAGCTACTGCAACTCTGCTAGCCGAAAATCAGAAGAGCCCTGATTTTTAAAAAAAAATCTTTCATTTGTATCTAACTGTGACAACCTCTCTCTACCCTAGGGATAACCTATTAAGCAGCTGGAAGCTCACAGTCCGCCCACAAGGATGGGCCCATTCACACTTCTTTCCTCTAATGTTAAGCACTGTGAAGACAATAAATATTTCATTTCATTTAGAATCAGGATCCTAAACCACAGCTTCATCGGGCTGGCTGTGCAGCAGAAAGTGAATGTTGCTGGGCTTTACACATCATAGAGTACACCTGGGCACAAAAACATCTGACCTCAGAGTTCTATTTGGTTTGGACCTCCACTATGGCCTTCCTTGGCTAGAGTTCAAAACCCAAGTTTCTCTAGTCACCTATCATCTCATATCCTATTTGATGTTTCATCCTTTTCTTGATTATCTTCACTCTCCCAATCTGACCTCTATTCCTGTTGATAGTACCTTCAACTTCTTTTGAAATTAGTCTTTTCACCTCCTCGACAAAAACCTGTTCTATCTCCCCAAACCCTGGACTCTCTGTAGCCCTTTTAGGATGTTCCTCATTCTCAATGTCTTACTTTTTACAGCACAGGAAGGAGAAAAATCAGCTAGCAGCATTCTGCTGGTTCACTTTTTCTTTGTAAAAAAACATCTTCATTGAGATTCATGAACTATCACTCTACCACCTTTCTCACTCCCTAGAAATAACCTATTTTTCCTACCAGGTTAAACGAGCAATTTGTAATCTGGTTCCATTATGTCTCTCCAATTCCTGTCCTAACATTCAGGAATTTCAACACCTATGTGAATGACTAGGCCTAAAGTTCACTGATATTCTGAACAATGACATCAAAACAGCTCCATAAACCCTCTCCCATTAGCCATTCCTTGTACCTTGTACATCTGAACTGATCTAGCTCAGTAGTCTTAAAGTTATAACTTTCCACCGTCTGACCACAGCCTCTCTTTTCCTGTACTTTTTATTCCAACACATCTTTCATGACTTGATTAAAACCACCAGCTCTCTTCTGGTATTATTTTCTTCTCTACCTACTTTGGAGCACATTGTCCACTAATTTCATCACACTCTCTCGTCTCTATCATCAATTCTCTTTCCAACCCCTGTTCTCACAAAATCACAATGTTAGATAAATGCAACCACTGACCCTATTCTAATATCAAATTAAATTACACTTAATTGGCTGACCCTACAGACACCTGTCCAATGACAAAATAGTTATACAATCGTCATGGCTCAGTTGAGATGGTAACTGCTATGATGCTTTCTCTAAGTACCCTAAGTTACAATTAGATATTCTATATCCTATCCTCTAACCACATTATTCTTTTTACATACCCCCATTCTATCAATTACCTTATGGTATCGATATGTGCGTATCTGTCTTCCCACTAGCTTTTTAGGACAAATGTTCTACCTTTTATGCCCTGGCATATAATGCACTGCTCAACCCAGTAAACATTTAATTAATGTATTAATAAATCCAAGGTTTCTATTTATACCCACAAGCACCAAAGGAAGGGAGGAAACAAGTCAAGAAAAAAGGTAATTTTAACTTTAGTTTGTGTAATGGTATCTTGGTCTGGGTGCCTTTAACCTCTTTTAATGCATATTCAAATTTAAACTCAGACATATAAAAAGATTCTATAAACTAACATGTAGAAAAATCAATCATATTCAGAAAAGTTAGTTTGTTCAGACCATAAATTATTATAAATAGTGGATTTCTAACTTACCATGGCCACATCATCTAAAATGCTCTGAGGTGAACTGTGAGCCATAACCTGAAAAAAAACAAAAACAAATAATTGTCACTTTGAAAATAAAAAAAAAAAATTAACACAATTATCAAAAAATTTTAAGGTAGAAACCCACAAACTGCTATGGGAAGTTCTTGTAGCTGAGGCTCCTTTCTATAGACCTTTTTTAAAAAAAAAGATTTTTTAATTTATTTTTCTCCCCTCCCCCCTCCCCCACAGTTGTCTTCTCTCTGTGTCCATTCGCTATGTGTTCTTTTTTTTTTTATTTTTTTATTTTTAAAAAAGATTTATTTATTTATTTAATTCCTCCCCTCCCCCGGTTGTCTGCTCTCTGTGTCTACTTGCTGCGTCCCGTTTCCCTTGTCCGCTTCTGTTGTCCTCAGCAGCACGAGAAGTGTGGGCGGCGCCATTCCTGGGCAGGCTGCACTTTCTTTCACGCTGGGCGGCTCTCCTTATGGGGCGCACTCCTTGCACGTGGGGCTCCCCTACGCGGGGGACACCCCTGTGTGGCAGGGCACTCCTTGCGCGCATCAGCACTGCGCATGGGCCAGCTCCATACCGGTCAAGGAGGCCCGGGGTTTGAACCATGGACCTCCCATGTGGTAGACGGACGCCCTAACCACTGGGCCAAGTCCATTTCCCCTCGCTATGTGTTCTTCTGTGTTCCCTTCCATTCTTGTCAGTGGCACAGGAATCTGTGACTCTTTCATTGCATCATCTGGCTGTGTCATCTCTCCGTGTGTGCGGCGTCACTCCTGGGCAGGCTGGACTATCTTTCACGCTGGGCGGCTCTCCTTATGGGGTGTACTCCTTGTGCGTGGGGCTCCCCTACACGGGGGACACCCCTGCATGGCACGGCACTTCTTGCACGCATCAGCACTGCGCGTGGGCCAGCTCCACATGGGTCAAGGAGATCCTGACTTTGAACTGCACATCTCCCATGTGGTAGGCAGATGCTCTATCCATTGAGCCTAGTCCGCTTCCCTCTATGGGGCCTTTTAATTCCGTAGAATCTCATTAACTTCAATGGAAGGCTGACAGTAAAACCTGGAATCCTAATCATTATAATGTTCTAACAGTCTTCTAAATTCAAATCCAGAACTCACGTAAGTTTTTTCTATCTTATTTACAAATGGAAAGGACAGCCTAAATTTGCTCTAATGTTACAAGAGCAGTACTGATGGAAAAACAGCATTTTCCTGAAATGCAACTAGTTATACCTTGAAACAAATATGGTGTTTCTCCTAGAATAACTATCTTATTAATGATAAGATTGCTTTCATGAAAACAATGGAAGAAAACAGTGTTTATAAACACAGGTTTTAGAGGCTTAGCTCTAATATTTATTATATTATACTCATTATATAACCCCGGCCAAGACACAATCTCTCATTGAGCCACAATTTCTTCATCTATAAAATGGGAATATTAGCAATATATACTTAAAAATTATTGGGAGGTTTAAAGGAGATAAAGTTCTACAAAATGCTTAACACAATACCTGCCAAGACCGAAGTCTAAAACATAGTACTCAACCAATAAATATTATGATATGCACGCAAATTGTTTTCCTCCTCTTTCCAAGGAGAGAGAGCCTGGCAAAAGGGCTGAGACACACAGCATTGTAATCACTAAGGTAAGAACAGATAGGCATGGCATTCTCAGAGACAGAAGAGATAATAATTAGAAGCATCCAACAGTTATGTCCTCCTTGTCTGCATGAAATGAAAACATGTAGCAGTGGGCTGGGGGTGGGGAAACTGTTCCAAAAAGGGATAGAGGGGTTTATTTAAACTGCCCTAAATTACTTAATGGAAACTAAACCATCATGCACTTAGCTCTTCAAGATTTTTTATTTTAGAAAAGTGTTCAATTTTTAAAACTATAAAACAAACATTGAGGGTGGAAGGAGTAAAAGACTAACCTTAGAACAAACAAAATCAACTAATGTAGCCTCTTCTTCACCTATGTATTCTATGATTTTCTTATTAATCCATGGTCTAATTCGTCGTTCCATCAGTATCTGCAAAACAAAGCATAGTTACTGAATTTAAAAAACCTTAGCATTTTATTACATTTACTTAAGCATATAACCTCATAGTTCTTCCTAGGACTTATTCACAGTATGCTTACTTAGAAATTATATATTAAAATACAGATAATTACAACTGCACACATAACCAGTCAAACCTCAGGCTAAAGCTTAAATGTGAGGAAAGATATGAAATAAGACATCAGGCAAAGCCATGCCTCTAGAAGGATTTAATACTCATTTTCCCTCTGGGAGGAGTCAGTTTTAATCTAGAACTGTTAATTTTTACCACTAATTACACCTGAAGAAGGAACTAAATAGAAATGTACCAAAATACAATTTTTTTTTCTAATCTATGAAGACTTCAAATTACCTCAAAGACCACCAAGAATTTTCCCAGTCTAACTTCCTTGACCACAGCATTTACTTAATGAAGATTCCAACCATGCTTTGATCCCTATTTACTTGTTATAAATATAATCAAAGGAATTTGTATGCCATATTCAAAACCATTCCCAACTGAGCATGATGAAACACAATCTGCTACTCACAGAATCCACAATAGACCAGTCGAGGGGAAAAGCAAAGAGCTCAGGTTTGGCTGTAGGGATTTTCTCAATGAGACTTTTAATGTGTTTGCGCTTTTCTTCAGTGTTAACAGTGCCTTTGGCAGCATTTTTATCATCTTCACCATAATCCAAGGGAACCAGTTTCCTTTTCCGGGGCACATCATCACTGTCTTCATCTTCAAATTTGTTAAAGACACTATCTACAGGGAGTTTCTTTCTCTTCACAGAATTAGGTTGACCAGGACTATTGGAAGCACCTACAGTAAAAACAGTATCTTAGCATAAATTAATTTTCAAATATTACATTTTATAACCCCAACCCTCAAAAACAGTATAAAATAGAATACTTTAATAAGTCTCAGAGAAAGATCCCAACTGTAAAAAATAACCCATTACTCACAAGTGCTAGAAAATTTAACTTTTCACTTCTTCTCAGAACTTGAAGCAGCTGCAGATATAGGAGCACTAGTAGAACTATGAAAACAATCATGAGCTAGAAAAGCATTCTTGAATAATTTTCTACCTACCTACCAAGCACCATATATTTATTTTTTCCCTTAAGGTAAAATTTAGGTATTTGTAGGAAAAAGAAAGGAAGAAGGGATGGAAGGAAATGCTAACATACCCAGTTTAAGACTTAGTCCTATTTTTGGCCTATGTTCCTCAGGTTGTTGTTGATCAGGTGAGTTTTCATGAGGAATGATAATGCCACAGGGAGACTCATCCCCAGGAGTGTTAGGAGTTGCATTCCCACTGGCAGAGGAAACCGATGGAGCAGAGCTGATGGGCCTCAGAGTCGGTTTGAGACAGGGCTTTTGCTCTGGCTCTTCTTCCTCTTCCATGGGCTCTTCTCGTTTTTCTTCTTTTTCTTGCTTTTCTTCCTCCTCTTCCTCTGATTCTGGTTCTTGCTTTATTTGTGGTTGCCTGCGCCTCTCAGCCTCTTGTTCCATCTATAATTAAAATATCTGATTTTTAGTCACAGGCCGATACAAAAAAAAAAACACCCCCTTGAAATGATCAAAGATAATAAAAAAAATTACAATCATGAAAAACAAAAAACTGGATGAATAGATCAATAATTTTCCTGAGCACTTAAAAAACAAAAACATAAATATCTAAAATTCTGCTACATAAAAACTTAACATTTCTATATGACATAGCACCATCTAAATATCAATTCACAAATCAAGTACAAATGGTCATTAACCTAGAAGGCATTTAAACCTACTTGTAGTCAAAGAATTAAAAAATAAACACCTCATGCCCACACCTATACATTAGAATGGTAAAGATTAAAAAGAATGACAATATGCCATAACGATGAACATTTGGAAGAAGGGCATAGGTCTATAAACTGATAGAATTCTAGGTGGAAGATTATACTTGATTCAAGCATACATTAGAAAACAGCAATCCCACTTGTAAAACTTTTGTGCAAGGAATATAAATATCTGTGATATTTAAAAGGTTGTTCACAAGAGTATTTACACTAGTTTTAACTGACTGATAAGAATTCACATGGATTTTAATTTCTTCATTAATTTCTCATTATCCTTTTCTTTGCTGTCTGAACTGTCTATTTACTCATAAGTATTCATTATATCAACAGAATAAAGTAACATCACTTCATTTTGAAAAGTAAAAAGGATAGGTAAAACATGGTTTCTGTTAACCAAAAACATAAAAGAGATAAAATAAAGTTTATATGAAGAATTCACAATATATTAGATTCATTACATAGTAAAAACTAAAATAACACACTACTCTTAAAAACAGAAACAGGTTATGTCATGTCCTGTGACAGTTTTTACTTTTTAAAAAAATAGCAAGATACACGGAGCATAAAATTTATTTCTCTCAACTATATAGAAAACTACATCAGAGTTCGCTTGCTACAGATGATGAGATAATCTTAAAACATCATCATTATGGACATTAACAATATCTCACCCTTTGGAGCTCTGCATCAGGGTCTGGGTGTCCTTCTGCCAAAAGGCGCTGCCGGATTTCCTCCAACTCTTCCTTCTCTCTTTTCCTATCGCGTTCATCGGCTTCCATTTCCTTTTCCCTATCACGCAACCTTTTCTGAAGAGCACTTCCCCTGCAAAAGTACATCACAGGAAGCCTTATTTAATACACATATCATCAACTATTTCACATTACATCTCTAAGAGCACTATTATCAATACTAAAAGCTGTATGTGAAGAGACAGAAACAGAATTAAACTATCTGATCGCTACATATTAGTGCTTAATAAAGTAAACACTGTCTTGTCATTTATCACCATGCCTTGTTCTGAAGTCATTCTAAATGAGAGTATAAAACAAGTAGAAAGGTAATAATTTTCAGAGGAAGAAAAGAGTGCTCATCTCGTTTCTGTTCCATAGGAAAACCCCCAATGAATAATTTGTCCTTTCTTAGATGACAAGCTGGGAAAAAATTATATAGGCAACATTAATACCACTAAGAATAGTTCTGTACTCTCAATTTAAACTTTGTGAGGTCAAATCCTTAGGCACTCTTTCAATTAAGCTGTCAATTCCAGTGTTTTTCACTATTTTGGCTACAATAAATTCAAATATAAATTAAGTGTCTTCAAATATGCCTGTATAGGTCAGACAAACACTTATAGAGACAAAACAATACCAAAACATTGTCCATATCTTTAGAGAACTTAACAGGTTTGAAGTGGAGGAAAGAACAGAAAGAAAAACAATTTTACCATCATGTAAGTGCTAGGACAGTCATTTAGAAATGCCATGGGAACAAAGAAATGAGAGAATGCAGGTCAACTCTCACTTCACAATAACATATCAAATTTTTATTTTGGGGGAATGTTGGGGGTAGGGTGTCAGGTTTCTATGTACCACTCCTAAAATCTCTGAAGACAAAAAGTTCTAGGCAACCCTAGAGTTGCAAAAACTGGTCCTATTTAAATACCCATGAATAGAAGTGGATGTAGTTCAAGTGGTTTATTAACACCTGCTTCCCATGTATGAGGTCCCAGGTTTGAATCCCAGTACCGCCTTAAAAAAAAAAGTGATGATGGTAAAAATAAATAAATAAAACACACATGAATGCGGGGGGGGGGGGGGGGGGGGGGGGGGGACTTGTTATACAACTATCATTGGCATTTCCCCAAAAAGATGCATAGAATTATCACTCATTTTCCAAAAGCTGTTTTTCTTCCAGAAAACAGCATGTCATTAGCTATGAGGCGACTAGTGATTCTGAGATGGAATGTGAAGATTTCTTGTGCTTTTTACACTTAGTGAACCTGCACTCTTCAGTAGATCAGGGAAAATTCAGCTAATAAAAACCTGAAACTATAAGTTCTTTCTTTACCTGTAATATTTGGGATCATCTCTATCATCATCATAGTCTTCTAAAAATTCTTTTAGTCGTTTGGCTTCTTTTGCCTACGAGGAAATGAATGACAAAGAATGCAGAATTAGCACAAAATTTATTTAGATTACCATTCCCCCTTTTCTTGGGAACAGATTTTTTTCTTATCTATTTCAACTTTTTATACTTCCTATATTAAGTATAATCATATCAGTCACTATATTTTACACATAAAATAAGTCAGATTTATGAGGCTTACCTATGAAATGAAGTCCATATATAGTAAGGTAGTAAATAGCCTTTCTGAATAAATTCTTCAAAGAACAGTAATTATATTGTAATGAAACCGGAGCATACCAGGAAAACAAAACTATGTTTTCTCACTGATTTTGTTAAATAGACAAAAGTATTTTAAATTTCATTTTATAGATAGATGATGCTACAGGAAATAGTTTTTATAAAATGCAAGATTAAAAATTTAATTCATGCTCACATCAATCTGAAGGTAAATGACTACCTAACTTTAAACTCACTCGAGTAAACCATGAAAGTACAACATGACTCTTGGAATTTCAGATTGAACTATCACCTCCAACAACTATATATAATAAATAATGGTGGGTTTCTGACTACAGTAATTTTAACACATCCTATTCGGTTCCAGTTCAAATATCATTTTTCTGTAACAACTTCAACCAACCCATCTATCTCTATAAACATTTCCCCACCTGAATATTCTCCCATGATCAGTTCTCCCAAGAAGCAGAATTAGTCATTCATTTTATACAATTCCAAAATATTATGAATACACCTTCATCATACCCTAAACACACAAAAACACCCTACAGCAACACCTACCTCCCTTGCTGTACTGCCCAATGTTTTCAAAGGATCATTAATTATTATTTTACACCCAGCACTTAGCCCAACAATGTACACATAACATTTTTCATACATATGAATGCAGATTGTCCATAGCAATGACAATACTTAACAAATACCTAAAACAATGAATAAAGTATGGACACAGGCGGCAGACTTGGCCCAATGGTTAGGGCATCCAACTACCACACGGGAGGTCCACGGTTCAAACCCGGGGCCTCCTTGACCCGTGTGGAGCTGGCCCACGCGCATGCTGATGCGTGCAAGGAGTGCCGTGCCACGCAGGGGTGCCCCCGCGTAGGGGAGCCCCACGTGCAACGAGTGGGCCCCATAAGGAGAGCCGCCCAGTGCGAAAGAAAGTGCAGCCTTCCCAGGAATGGCACTGCACACACGGAGAGCTGACACAACAAGATGACACAACGAAAAGAAACACAGACTCCTGTGCCGTTGACAACAGAAGTGGACAAAGACGACGCAGCAAATAGACATAGAGAACAGACAACTAGGGCGGGGCGGGGGGGAAGGGGAGAGAAATAAGTAAATCTTAAAAAAAAAAAAAGTATGGACACACAGCAAGACCCATAAAATACTTAACAAATTATATACAGAAGTCACTATTGTTGAGCAGAGGGGCAGAAACTCAATTTCAATTTTTACATTGCATCCTTGTGTTGCTTGAACATTTTTATAATGAGCAAGTAACTGTTCAAATAATATTTTAAAACCCCTAAACAAAAAATGGGAGAAATTTTTCACTAACAAGATTTCAGATTTGGACTCATTTCAAGTTACTCCACAATTCTGTGGATGGCAAACATCCCTTCAAACAATTATATCTCTTGCTTTATTGTTTTCTTGCCTATTTTCTAATCTGGGGATGAAAAATTCTAGAATGTGAGCTATAGGGGAATTTAAATTATTTTAAATACTATCAATCTACTACTGCATGTACCCTTTTGGTTACTTACAAAAATTCCCTCTATGTCTCAGAGGTCAAAAGCTATCTGGAGGGAGGCGGATATGACTGAAGCAGCTGGGCTCCTGCCTACCACACAGGAGGTCCCGGGTTCAGTTCCCGGTGCCTCCTAAAGAAGAGGAGCAAGACAATGAGCTGATGCAACAGGATGACTCAGTGAGATGATGCAACCAAGAGACACAGCAAGGAAACACAACGAGAGACACAACAAACAGAGTGGAGGTGGCTCAAGCAATTAGGGATCTCCCTTCCACATGGGAGGCCCCAGGTTGTTTCTGGTGCCTCCTAAAATGAAGAGAAGCAGACAGCCTAAAAATAAGTCAAGCAGACAGGGAGTGCAAATAATGAGGCAGGGAGCAATAAATAAGTAGTAAATAATCTTTTTGTTTTTGTTTTTTCCAAAAAAGGAACGTTTTTTAAAGTGTTGCAAATTAAATTTTTGGAATAATAATCTTCAAACTGGAGAACACATGGAACATACTACTGAAGAAAATGTTACGAGGAAATAAATTTTCATTATTTTTCCTAACAGAAACCTAGGGCAGGGAAGTAGGTATAGTTTGGTGCTAGAGCATCCTGCCTCCCATGCACAAGTTCCTGGGTCATTAAGAAAAAATAGGGGAAACGGACTTTGGCCCAGTGGTTAGGGCGTCCGTCTACCACATGGGAGGCCCGCGGTTCAAACCCCGGGCCTCCTTGACCCGTGTGGAGCTGGCCATGCGCAGTGCTGATGCGCGCAAGGAGTGCCGTGCCACGCAAGGGTGTCCCCCGCGTGGGGGAGCCCCACGCGCAAGGAGTGCGCCCGTAAGGAGAGCCGCCCAGCGTGAAAAGAAAGTGCAGCCTGCCCAGGAATGGCGCCGCCCACACTTCCGTGCCGCTGACGACAACAGAAGCGGACAAAGAAACAAGACGCAGCAAACAGACACCAAGAACAGACAACCAGGGGAAGGGGGGGGGGGAATTAAATAAATAAATCTTTAAAAAAAAAAAAAAAAAAAAGAAAGAAAGAAAAAATAATCACCAGATCAATCACTTCACTACTATAGTTATTAATGAAAGAAATGCAAAAAAGACAAAATTTATTAAAAAATTACTATGAGATAAAAGAAAGAGTAACATGGTAAGAAAAGGAAAAATTGTAATTTCTGTTTTATACCAAGAAAATAAGTTTGATTTTTAATAAAAAACCAGAGTTCTTCCCACCGTATTATTTGCTTTATTCAAACGCACTGCCATTACAAAAAACAATATCAAAGCCTCCCAATTTAATCAATTTTGCCAATTCTTAATCAAAGAGCATTATGTAAATTCTCATTTCTCTACATTATTCTATGACAATTTACTTTGACAGCTTACCAAAACAAAATTTTATGTGCAGGTAAAGAAAGAAAAATAGGAAGGAGAAAGATTTTCGAGTACTAAAATTATTTCAATGTTGCTTGAAATATGCAAAACTTAAATTACCTATGAACTGGAAGCTGTAATTTTTAATTGTAAAATTACTTCTGGTTAATAGTAAATATCTGATCTGAATTTTATCTGAAAAACTGCATTTTTTAAAAAACCTAGATTCTTACCATTTCTCTTCTCCTTTCTTCTTCTCTTTCAGCCTCTTTCTCATATTCCCGAGTTTTCTTCCGTTCTCTGATTTCCCAATTCTTAAGACGCTAAAAAAATAAATTGTCAAAGTTTTAAAATGTTATACAGAGTTCTACAAATTTTTAATAACCTCCTAAGTACTAGCCTTTAAGAATAAAGGCATTTTTAAATATACCTCTTGATAAGCAGCTTCTTTCTCTCGGAGTTTTCTTTCAAGTTTTCTTCGTTCATATGCATCTTCTTCATCTTCTTCTCGATCCCGTTTCTTGTCTTTCTCTCTTTCTCGCTCCCGTTCCCTCTCTCGCTCTCTTTCTCGCTCCCGTTCCCTCTCCCGTTCCCGTTCTCGTTCTCTCTCTCTTTCCCGCTCTCGTTCCCTTTCACGGTCTCTGCTCTTCTCTCTGTATAAACAGAAGATTTTAAAAATCTATTTTATTTTCCTTAAAAAAAAAAAAAAAGATCCACAGGAGACAACAAATCAAATAATATATACGTTCATTAGCCAGAATTAAGCATTTGATTTCTACAATATTATCAACTCCTCTATGCTCACCAGAAAGACAGAACATAATCCCAGCCCTAAATTCTGAATTACATTCTAAATTAAGTCAATGTTTACTGGTATCTCAGAAAATAAACTGCACATAAAATTATTATAAAGGATTTAAAAATTACTAATAGTTAATTACCAAATTCTAAAATTCTACACAGCCAATTATAATAAATATAAAAGGCTAATAAAAATGTTAAAAGATACTCTACCTCACTAGTAATCAAGGATGTGGTATTGGAACAGATGTGGGAAAAAAGCATTTCAGCAATACGTAGTCAAGGAAAATAATGTGCCATTCACCTGGCCAGTCTATTTTTAGGTAATGAGAAAAATACAAATGCATATCACGTCATTGTTTTATAAAAGAGATAAACTAGAGACCAGCTAAATGTCCATCAAGACATTTACGAACTGTAAGAAGCTGGGTTGGGACTGTATGGAGTAACAGAAAACAATGGACTGGGAATCAAAAGACTTAAATTGTAGTTAGTTCTCTAAATCACTAACTTTAAAACCATAGGCACTAACGAAAAGAAAGTTGTCAATTTGGGGAAGTGGGAGCATATGGGAATCTCATATATATATATTTGTATAACATTTTCTATAATCTAAATATATTTTTAAAATAAATAATGTGTTTAAAAAAACAAAACCATAGGCAAGGCATTTAAGCACTCTTTGCCTCAGTTTCCTCATCTATAAAAGAGATAATCCTGCCACTCTAATCTCATGTTGTGAAGCCATAATGATGCACAAAGCTTCATTAATAATTAGCAATAATAATAAAAAAGGACTTGATATGAAATATAGGGAAACCGACTTTGGCCCAGTGGTTAGGGCGTCGGTCTACCACATGGGAGGTCCCCGGTTCAAGCCCCGGGCCTCCTTGACCGGTGTGGAGCAGGCCCATGCGCAGTGCTGATGTGCGCAAGGAGTGCCCTGCCACACAGGGGTGTCCCCCGCGTAGGGGTGTCCCCCGCGTAGGGGAGCCCCACGCGCAAGGAGTGCACCCATAGGGAGAGCCGCCCAGCGCGAAGGAGGGAGCAGCCTGCCGAGTAATGGCGCCGCCCACACTTCCCGTGCCGCTGACGACAACAGAAGCGGACAAAGAAACAAGACGCAGCAAAAAGACACAGAAAACAGACAACCGGGGAAGGGGAGGGGAATTAAATAAAAAAAATAAAAATAAATCTTTAAAAAAAAAAAAAGAAATATCGTAGGGATAAAGTAGTAAAGGAACAGCACACTTACCATCCTCTAATTGAGAATAAAGGTCATTTCAAAACCAAGCTATATGAAACAAATTATCAGGAAGTAAGAACAGCAGAAAATACATTCCCAGTTTGTATGGGCAGAAGATGTGGAAGAGTATGTTAGATGCCTAAACTCTTAACAAATTAACAAACTTTTAGTGCTTATTAAATATTCAAGGAAGGCTCTCTAGTTCTTTTCTGCTCCAAGTTCCTAGACATATCTGTGAAATTATTTTTCTCATTGGTTGTAGAAATTGGGAGTTGAGGGGGTGACTTTATTTCAAATTCATCTTTCAATTTAGTGGCTTACATTTTAATGTGATTGAGAGATGACAAAACTAACTTGAACTAGATTGTAAGTGAAACTGTATTTCAAGGACAGGATCAGGGAACAACACAAAATAGGCAAAATATATTTGGCACAACAGTATGATAAAACACTATGCTACCATTAAAAACCATACAGGAGGAAGCAGATGTGGCTCAAGCAACTGAGCTCCCATGTATCACATGGGAGGTCCCAGGTACAGTTCCCAGTGCCTCCTGGAGAAGATGAGCTGGCACAATGAGCAGGTGTGGCAAGCTGACATAATAAGGTGACACAGCAAAAAGGAAAGACAGTAAGAGACACAACAAATCAGGGAGCTGAGGTGGCTCAAGTGACTGAGCACCTGTCTCTCACATGGGAGGTCCCAGGTTCAATTTCTGGTGCCTCAGAAAGAGAAAATAAGCAGACAGAGAAAGCATACAACAAACTGACAGAGAGAGCAGACAGCGAGCACAAATGGGGGTGGGTAACAAATAAATCTTAAAAAAAACAACAACCATACTGTGTGTATAAATCAAATCTCTATTTTTGAACACTGAAAGTTTAAAAAAAAATTATATTCAGTAATTAAATATAAATATACATGAAAAGAATATGTTGCTTATAGGTACATATATATATATATAGTAAAACTATAAGAACAGTGATTTTATACACATCTATTTCTCAATAATGGTTATACCAGGGGAAGAGGGGAAGGATTTTAAAGACCACTAAAGCCTGAGAACATTCTGAACTTCCAGTTTCAGCAACATGGTAGACTGAACTAAAGTTGACTTCCCTTCCAGCTACAATCAGGTGAAAATGTTATGTAACTGAAACCTAGTTGTATGAATTTCACTTATCTTTGTTCAAATCAGAAATAAAGAGAGTGAATTTAGAGCCAGGAGCAAAGCTATAGCATCCTAGTAAATTGTGGGACCAAATAAAGAAACGAGGGTCTAAAAGCAGTGGTGCTAGAATCCCCCAGTATAATACACCTCAATGAAAGCGAGATTATAAAAATGCCCAACAACTCAGGGATACAACAGGGAATTATGTCTTTTCCTTGAACACTTAGTGGGAAGGTGGATCTCTATTAAAACTGGTTCCAGATAGAAATTAACCACTAAGTTGAAAACTGTTTTTTTCACCAACGCTATACAAGCACAAGAGGCAGCAAGCCAGGCACTTCTGGGGCTAAGAAAGTTTGGTTTGGTTTTATAGAAAATTGTTGACCTGTGGTTCTATTAAAAATACCAGGGAACAAGAACTTCTATAAAGCCTTACCTTGATCGACTCCTATCCTTATTACGATCTGAACTCCTTTCTCGATCTCGGTCACGATCTCTCTCCCGATCCCGGTCTCGATCTCTCTCTTTTGTCCGGTCACGATCCCTATCCCGTTCTCGTTCCCGCTCCCGTTCTTTCTCCTTTTCTCGTTCACGTTCTCTTTCCCTTTCTCGTTCCCGTTCTCGCCTTTCTCGTTCCCTTTCACGCTCCCTCTCTCTTTCTCTCCGTTCTTTCTCAATTTCCTGTCTTTCTTTCTCCTTTTTGCCTTTCTCTTCTTCCAGTTTCTAGAAACCAATAAAAGCACTTTTATAGTTAATTCTGTAGCTCCAAAATTCAGATTTTCCCCGGCGCAAAGCCCAATATTAGGAACAAAAACACCAAACCACTGGTACTTTAATATTAAATATTGGTGGTTTTAATTTGACAAATTAAAATGAAGCAATCACAAGACTGATAGATTTTTGTACAAAACCATATATGCTCCACACAGGCTAGAAATCTCCAATCTTGGATGCTGGGAGAGTGTGTCAAGTGTAGCTGGTCACACAATATTATGTAATACCCTGAGGAATGTGGTGGTTCACAAATATCTCTAGAAATACAATCACGCAGCACTTGACTAAAGCTTAACTCTGCCCATTATGAATTTCTATAAAACAAGTGTGATTACTGATAATAATTATAACCCCAGACTTCCTATTACCTAATGGTTACTTGTTTAAGGGTTTTAAAGGAGGGGTAGGGGAGAAGCATGAGATCAGTATAATGTAACAAAATAATCTTCTGCCTTTTGGCTTACCCACCCTCCAAAAGAAAAAAAAGCTGAATTCAGCCAAGATCTGCCTTATTCTCTATGGAAACATTCATTCCCACCATTACAGATAAAAAAAAGTTTGAAAATCACTCACTTTGAGCAAAAAATGTACATAATTGTCATATTTTCATTTAACAACCTTTAAAAGCAACATATTTATGCCCATTATGCCTATAAAACAATAAAAATATATCAATAATGATAAATCCATCCTTGGAAGGAACGATTGTATATTAACTTACAGATGCTGTGCTAGGACATGGATCGCCAACACTGGATTAACCTTGCCTATAAGCTATGTTTCTGGGAGGAAGAGCAAGTACATGGTTCAAAAATAAACCAAATAACAAAGTCAGACCAAGTTTGTACCCTGACAAGATTACCAGTGTACCACACGGTTTCTACACAAACTCAGGAAAAAAAAAACTCCCCAAACAAGAAAAACAACAAAACAAAACAAAACACATTTATCCCTTTGGTTCCATGTTTAGTGTCACTGAAATGAATTTTAAACTGCAACAATAAAATGTGCATTTTTTTCTTTTTCATTTCTGTAAAGCATTTTAAAACTTTAAAAAGCAATCTTACCTGTTAGATAATCTTTTTCTCTTGCCACGGATCAGAGAACTGATAGAGGAGGATTATGAAAGAAGAGCTAATGCATGGAACATCAATATAATCAGCTGCTATGCCCAGTCTATATCAAGGTACAATATAGGCAAAGCCCATACTGAATACATTGAAATTAAGAATAGAGGAGAAAAGAAATGATACAAAGAGGACAGAAAGAGAAATCTATTTAGAGGAGAAAAATCTTATTTCTGAAAAAATTCTAACGTAAAAATATTTATATTGCAAAATGAGGCGAGACTACAAAAAACTTACCTCAAAGTCATAATACGCTTATAAAGAAATTTGTTTATTTCTGAAAGATACTTACAGATTATTTTAGCTGTTCCAATAATAATTTCCTTTGTAGAATTTCTGAATTTTTTACTCTTGCTTATTTAATGTACTACTTATTTTTTAGGTGTTTCACTTATGTATTATCAATTTGTTTCAAGACTCATTTCAAAATTTTGTTTGAAGTAAATGAAAATTTGAGTCTAGTCCATATTAAATGCTTTTCTAAAGATCCTATTTGTTTATTATAAATATATATACACATAGATATTTAAGACAAAAAGACTGGAGAAAAATGAAATGAGGGAAGTATAGAAAGATATGAGAAAGAAATGAAGAAAGGACAGATTAAAAAAAAATCATAAATCTTACCTCATTCTCTCTTCAGACTCGTCCGTGCTGTAAATGGACGCCCCCTGCCACGCTGATACCCTAACAGTCTGTGGTTATTTAATAAACTCATACCAAAACATGCAAAGGTTCACTGAGCTCATTTTTTGCTACTACAGTTTGAAATATCCCCTTTAGCCATACCACCCCAATAAAAACTGAGTTTTGTTCTGTTTTTGGCTTCTTTATTTTACATTTTACAAATTCAAAACATTCCTGCCAGTGAGCTATGTTTAAGGCAGTCAAATGTGACAGCTTCTCAATCTCTGAAGCAAGTATCTTTTGAATTCATTTTTTTAAACATATGATTTCCTCATAATTTACCAATGACATGACAGGGTTTGTTTAACAAGTAACAACAGGAAGGGGGTAAACCACACACACAACTGTATACCATTTTCAAGCTTACTCAGACACTAAATTTGAGTATTGCACCTAAACCAGAAGTAATCCTCTAAAATGACCTCCCACGGACTACCTTTTTAACTCAAAAAATTTTGGGAGAATAGCATTTGTGCTTTTAAACACATTCCATTCCTAAAAAAGCACTGTGTATGTGAGCTATGGCTGGACAATCTGGTTAATACTTGTTCAGTAGCATTAATTCATTACCATTAATGATCAACTTGAGATTTTGAAAACAAAGAGAAAAAATAAAATTATTTGAAATGAAAAAGTGAACTCTTACATTTCACTGATTCAAAAGCCACTCAGTTTATGGATAAAAACCAGTAATATTTATTACCTCTACATCAAAATACATTTCATGCAGTGTTTGCCAATTCACTGTTCGTAAGCATCACTTTCAATACCAGCGAACATTCACAGATGCACTGTCACTGAGAGAAGCTTTCATAGGCAAAATTCGTGAGTGGGATTTACTGAACACAAATACCCATTTTCCAAGCCAGTTACCCCTTTGCATATTTTTCTGAGGGGGCATCCATAAATATAATAAAAAACAGAAGCTCATACTTACATCCTATTCCTTGTTACTTTCCAAGCTGAGAGTTTCATCTTGCATTAGTCACCATATGATCTCTATCATAATGGTGGGGGTCAATGAATAGATTAGCTTTACGGGAATTTACAGTTCTTCCATGCATCTAAAATTTGGTAAGTCTGGTAACCACTGACTTGCTTTTCAAAATTTCCCCCTCTCAACTTAAATCTATACAAATATAAATCTTTAATTTTAATTTCAGCTCTAAAGAAAAGATTTTCCTAAGATTAAAGTTAAACAACTGCCCCCCAGAAATACACTACAGTGTATGTCATCCTGCTGACCCTTGAATCTAATTTAAATCTGAACTTGGTGTTTATGTTGAAATCTAAAAAATAGCCTTTATTCACAATAAAGTGAGAAGACTGCAGGGTAATCAGTAACTGAAAAACTAAGCATGATATGTCCAGTTTAATATGGTATTGGTGTTCTGTTTCTTTCTAAATATCAATTAAACCTATAAAAAGCATATAAATTATTTTCTAATGTAAGGTTGATTTTTTTTTTTCCTGTTTGCTTTGGATTCTGTAAAAAGTCTAGTTTGGTACAAGTGAAAAAACAAGAATACTACCTTGTGTGTGTCTCTGAATTTGCTGATCTCTCGGGATATCAGGTCTCTTTTATCTTCTTCCATTTCTATAGCATTTATATCCTCCTAAAGAACAAGGACAGAAGGGAATGCATAAAAATCAATCAGGGAAAGCAGATTTGGCTCAAATGATAGAGCATCCGCATACCACATGGGAGGTCCAAGGTTCAAACCCAGGGCCTCCTGACCCATGTGGTGAGCTGGTCCACACGCAGTGCTGATGTACGCAAGGAGTGCCGTGCCACACAGGGGTGTCTCCCGTGTAGGGGAGCCCCACGCACAAGGTGTGCACCCGTAAGCAGACCCACCCCATGTGGAAAAAGTGTAGCCTGCCCAGGAGTGGCGCTGCACTCACAGAGAGTTGATGCAGCAAGAAGACGCAACAAAAGGAGACAGATTCCCAGAGCTGCTGACAAGAATGCAAGCGGACAAAGAAGAACACAAAGTGAATGGACACAGACCGCAGACTGGGGGGGGTGAGGGGGGACAAGGGGGGAGAAGGGAGAGAGATTTTTTTAAAAAAAATCAATCAGCATCAACACAAAGAGAGAAAATGCAACAGTTAGATATTCTGTACAGATCTTACAAAAAACATGAGTAAATAAAGAGCCCTTCGGGAAGCAGAATTGGCTCAACTGATAAGAGTTTCCACCTACCACATGGAAGGTCCAGGGTTCAAACCCAGGACCTCCTGACCCATATGGTAAGCTGGCCCATGTGCAGTGCTGATGCGCCCAAGGAGTGCCATGCCATGCAGGGGTGTCCCCTGTGTAGGGGAGCCCCATGCACAAGGAATGCACTGTGTAAGGAGAGCCGCCCCATGCGAAAAAAGTGCAGCCTGCCCAGAGTGGTGCCGCACACACAGAGAGCTGACACAGCAAGATGATGCAACAAAAGAGAGACACAGATTCCCAGTTCCACTGACAAGAATGCAAGTAGACAAAGAACAACACACAACGAATGGACACAGAGAGCAGACGGGGGGGGGGAATAATAAAAAAAAAAATTAATAAAATAATAAAGAGCTCCTTCTATAATAACAAACCTAACGATCTGAAATTAAATAGTAAAACGAAACAAAAAAAACGGACAAGGAGAAGAATCACAACTACGGCAATGAGCAGCAGTGAACAGCTATTGTTAAAGCTTACAATGTAAACGAACCTTAGTGATCAGTGGATAAGGGATCAGTGGGGCCACTGGAAATCTCCGGAAAATCTATGGAAAAACCACAAAAATTTTAAAAACGAAAACAAAAAACCAGTTCACATTACTCTGAAAGGCAATGCTCCATGTTTATACTATAAGCATAAATATTAAAAATGTTTAATAATTAAAATTAAAAATCATTACATTATTGAAAATGTTTAATTATTAAAAATTATTAAAAATAATGTCAAATTATTTGATAATGAAAACTATCCCTCCCATTTACCCACCCTATGCCCTCCCCCTCCACAACCACCCACTAATAGGATAAGGAGGGTATCTCATAGTATCTGGACTTTTTTCCCCTAATAGTCTCCAAGATAAAGTAAAAGTTAGACCAATAAAACTTACCCACAATTCCTGCCACAGAACAGAATTTCTGTGATCTTGTGATCCCCTCCTCCTAACCCGTATCAAACAAATGTTTATTTTTTTTGCCTCTTACTCCACTAATTAGGGAAGGGAAGGAACAAACTCAACAGGCCAGTCTTACAGACCTCAATTACCCTTTGTCTGACTGATCCTACCAATCACCATCCCCCATAGAGTCCCACTTCACTATACAGGTTCAATGACTTTATCAGTTAGAAAATGCCAAATAATTTTTAAAATGTATTTGGCCACAAAGAAAATTGAGGATGGCCCAATAAGGCACCGAAATTCAAAGAGTAACATTAACATAAATATCCCTGGAAAATTAATCAGAACACATTTTATAATATTTTCATGGCACATATAATACATGCAAATATAATACTTCCAATATTTTTAAAGAACATTTCCTATAATTTCTCTAAATTTATACAAAGAAATGGGCATAAGAGAATCAAACATGTCCTTGCAATCTGGACTCCCTACTGTCAGTTGGCTTAGGGAGATGAGTCAATCCCACTGGGGAATATTTGACACTGCACTGCTCTATCTTGGTCCTCCAGTTAGGTGCTCAATAGCATCACTGTTCACGGTGGGTTACTAAAAGAAAGGCAGCTAAATATTAAAGAATGACTGAATTTTCTCAGTAAATGAGATCTGCTTTCCTGCTTAGAGCAGAGACAGAACAGTCACAATTAGGGGAAAAGCAACCAGTCACTTCATCGCCAAGAAAAAAAAAAATCCCAATTTACCACCTAATATCAGTTCCTACTTTATCACTCGAGTTTTTTACTGAATTTCAATTGAAAGTTAACCACACTAGCTTCCATGCCAGTGCATTCCAAACATATAAAACAGGAACATGTTTGGTCAGAAAATGAGGAAACTAGTTGGTAAAGACTGTCAAATTAGGCTCAAAAGCATTATCCTTATAAATACCAGCATTCTGTTTTCCCTTCAAAAGCTGAAAAATAATCAAAGAGCAATAGTAACATCATAGAAAATAAATTGTAGAATTGAATCTGTTTTGTCAGAAATCAATAACACATACGTCCTCCTTCTTTTCCTTCTTCTTCTTCCTGGGGTGAGAGTCAGATTCCTGTGAGGGGGCATTGAGCTCACTGGAGTATTCACGTATTAAAACTTCAATCGCCCCTTTAATCATCTGATCTCTTCTCTTTGTTTCTTCATCTAAGGCTTCTTCATCATCATTAGTGACAGTCTCTGGCCTGGCATTCTTAAGAAACAAAAGCAAATTTCGGGAGGGGAAGGGGAAATCAAACAAGAAATTGAAAATCATTCTAAAGAATTGGTAAAAAAACAAAAAAGAAACAGAAGCATGTTTTCTCTAAAACATCTCTGCAGTCCTACTAAACGCAGAGCTGGTTTTGTCTTAACATCGCAAAACTAAGCTTCATTTATTTTATTTTGTTTTTTCCCGCCCCTGGGATACTGGTACTTTTACATTTTCTTTTCCTCTGGAAGTTCCCTTGATAGAGAAAATTCTGCCCCTTAAGCCTTTGGTG
This sequence comes from Dasypus novemcinctus, assembly GCF_030445035.2. NCBI lineage: Eukaryota > Metazoa > Chordata > Mammalia > Cingulata > Dasypodidae > Dasypus > Dasypus novemcinctus. The sequence goes on from NC_080675.1 coordinate 35,799,717, forward strand.
GCAAAGATTAAATGGCAAGTCTACCATCTACATAACTGTTCTGCAAAGTTTTCGTGATTTTTCATATTGTGCTGCTTGATAGTTGCCCATCCGTTTACTTAGAAAGTGAAGTCTTTTTTACTAAATAATGAACTCATTCTTGCAAAGAGACATCAAACAATTGTCAATTCATGCGGTAAAGTCAAAATACAATGCTATACATGATAAACACCATTAGAATAAACAAAAAGCATGTTAGGGTTAAACAAACAAAAACCAGTAGACAGCTATATACACTAAAATGCAAGAATAAGGTAGGTGAGGGGCTGAAAGCATGGCTTCTTTGTTTCCCACTCTGCTTCCTGCAAATTCTGTAATGTGGGAAAATACCACTTTAAAAAAATGGATATATGATAAGCAATCAATTCTACTGCCGATGTCTTCCTCCCAATGACAGGCATATATATAACAATGAATAAATAAGTAAATCTATGTTGTAATTTGCTTCTCACAAATATGTAACTATTTGTAGGAAATTACTGATAATTTTTTAAGAGAACTCTAGATTAACTGTTTATCTCTGAAAACTAAATTACTGGCTGCTAAAACATTACTTTTCTTCTTGTTTCTCAGTTTTATTTTAAGCCCAGTGGTTAAGAAATTAATCCGGTTCAAACCACAAACAAAATCTAGAGAATGACCCTAAAACTTTGGACAAACTTTACTAACTCCTGAAGTCATAAAACATGGAAAGGCGGGAAGTTGACAAAAAGCAGCAACAAGATGAAGAGATAAGCTACATGCTTTGTAATTTAAAATTATATACAAAAAAGACAAATATAAAAAATAGAATCATATATATACATACACACACACTCCAAAAAATATGTATCAATTTACTTGGTAAACATTTTCACAAATACAAAAACAAAACAGAACACTTTTTCACAAATGCCTGATTCTTGGTCAATGCATACAATTCTATTAAGGTGTACTTTATGCCTTGTGCTCCCCCCCAATAACAAAAACTAGCAGAGATGTCACAGCTCTACCACTACTCTGAAAGCCATTTCCCATGGTTATCTATTCAACAAGGAATTTCTTAATTCACTAAACAAATTCTTAAGTGCCTTCTTTGTGCAGGATTCTGCTAGATCACATAAAATTCAAAACTGCAAAAAGATAATCTTGCCCTTAAGTGTTTAAAAATACAGGATAAGGGCTGAGTTATGACACATATAACTTCAAACATGTTATAATAAAACTAATTGCTAAAATAAGAATTGTTTACTTTTTCAAACCCCTGCCTCTTCATCCAATCTTCTTATAACCAACTTTCTACTTGGCATTTAATAAGACATAATACTTTACTGAAGGACTATACATAAATTGTTAAAATAATTTACTAAAAATATAGGGAACTATAATTGTGGTGATGTGTTCCTTTCTTACATTAAATCAATATGTTATAATAGGACTTTAATCTATACAGCTCTCCCAAAGTCCCTTCAGGGAGATTTTTCTTCTCACCAGTATTTAAATGAAAGAATTAACTGAGACACATACATGGCTATTAGCAACCCAAATTCTCAGCTACTAAAACTGAATTCTATATTATGAAAATACATGTTGCAGTGAGCCCTCAGTCTAGCCATTTTCCCTATATCCTCAGTTTCTTTCTATGAGACCTCTGCATCTCTACGCTTTTCTAAGTAGCGAGAGAAGTGGGATTATAAATTCAGAAGCCTCCTCACATGAATCTACTCATAGCCAATTCCCTACCAACTCTATTCTAAACTAAAATTTAAACATTAGCTACTTTTACCAAAATTAGAAAAAAAGCATGTAAAATTACTGTGCAAATGACTGGTCCCTTGATCTTAAACAGATAACAAACATTTTTAGAAGGAAAGTTTATTAGCCCAAAACTCTTAACTGATGGCTAATGTAAAAAAAAAATTAAAAATATATAAATAAAGATAAATAATCAGACATCATGGAAGGAGAAGTTATTTTGGGTTAGAAACCATTCCATAGGCTGGCAGGTTTCATCTAAAGTTCTACCTCTAGGTCCTCAACCAGAAACGACTTCCAGACTTCTAGTTTCTTCTTCCACTTCAGAAATCAGAAAGCACATTCAATTATTCTGGGGAGCAAAAGGTCGAGGGTTTAGCAGTACAAGAGGTTCACAGAAATCATTGGAAAAATTGGCTTGTTTATGTAGCCTACCTCAGTGGCTCTTTTCAGAGGAATTAAAAGAACCAAACTACAGCTCTTCAAGAGCAAAGCTACTAATTATAAAATTGTAAGATAGCTCTTCTAGGCTTACTTATTAACAATGACTTCTAGGGCTCAAAACAAGAACCTTTCTGGGAATGCAGCATATTCAGAGCTCCTTTTATGAAATAACATAGACTCACTTATCCACACAAGTTTCAAGGCAAAGATGTGTGAAGATGTCCACCTGAAGCCTCCATCCTCTATTAGAATATCATGCACGTGGCTCTCTTCAAGTGAATATCTACCTGTACTTTGAACACTTGTTAAGAGTTCATTCCTGAACACGAGGTTAACAACCACTACACTTCAGAAAATCTATAGCAGATTGCCACATTGCTGTTGCTGGACAGCCAGAAACAAAAGGACATAAACAGACTGGCATGGCTGCCTCAAATGAAATAGTTTCACTGAAGATAAGAAATGGAGTGGGCATCACCATTCCAGAATCCACAGGATTGGAGAATAAACGATGAACTACGTAGACTTACTGTTATTCCACTATAGACTTACTGTTACTCTAGCAGTGGAAGACCCTTTATCATTGATTTTATCACTGGAGGTTCTGGGGAGAGGAAGAGGAAAAAACAGGTGTAATATGGGGGCATTTTCGGGACATTGGAATTGTCCTAAATGATGCTGCAATGACAGATACAGGACATTATATATTTTATCATTACTTACAAAACTGTGTGGGACAGAGGGTAAACTATAATCCATACTTACTGGCAATGTTCCAATATGTGTTCATCAATTGTAACAAATGTACCACACTAATGAAGGATGTTGTTAATGTGGGAAAGTGTGGAACAGGTAAGGGAGTGGGGTATACAGGAATCCCCTATATTTTTTATGTAACATTTATGTAATTTAAAGAACTTTTTAAAAATTTTCTTAAGTATCCAAAAAAAAAAAGGCTTTCAATCAAGCTGCTTGCCAAGGTACCTTATATAAGGAATGTAATTACTCTTAAAATTCTGGCTTAGGAAAAATGTCTCCACTTTCTAGACAAATCTGTGTATTTCTCTTTTAGTCAATGAGAACTACAGAATTAACTGTGTACTCCTCTCTGCCAGGGAGTCAAGAAGAAAATGCCTGAACAGGTAAAGTAACTAACACAGTTTTCTCAATGTTTGACTCTCCTGTCATCCACCTAAGATGCTGCTTTCTAAATCTCTCCAACAAATCAATAACAAAAACTGGCACCCTCAAAAACCTAATGTTTTGGCCTGAAAAAATCAGGGCAAATCTCCACTCTATTACAGAGATTATTTCATTAAATTATTGGGGGAGAAAATTACACCAGCTAGAATTGCTCAACTTTTACTTTTAACCAGTATCATTGAGTAAAATGGACACCCCAGGAAAATATATTTGTCCTTTGACTTCAAATACCTCTGAATATCATGATAATCAGAGTACAATCAGAAATACATATATAACAGTTGGAAAAATAAAAGAATTAACCTATGTTATGCCTGTTAATTATTTTAACTACATTTTATCTGAAATAAATGTTCTGTATGTTTTAACTGGAGATGACTAATTTCATTCTTAAATATACAAAAAGATTTTTAGCATGTGGTTTCTCTGGCTAACAAATGAAATCCAAAGTCACATGAATGTACATTTCTTTGTTTATATAAATATATAGTTGATTTATTTCATGTTCATAGTTGTTAGTAGACCATTTGCAAATACTACAAATTAAACCACCTCACAAGCTACTGATTAAATACAATAAAACAGTAAGTCCAAGGGAAATTAACTAAAAATTTCGAATACACTGAACCCATCCTTTAAAAAAAAAAAAAAAAAAAAATTTAAGTATCACAACAAGGAAAATGTGGAAAATTCTTGTTGCAGTTTTTTTGCTGTTAAGTGTTAAATGATGTGAAAGACAACACTGCTATTTTGAGATCCAATTTACAATACGGAGGCATTGTTTTTTACTGTTTATTTACAAATCTGGGTAAGATCCCTTATCAAGACTATCAGGTAAGCAATATAACTGCAACTGTTATTCAATGAATGTTCATTCTATTCCTGTTATAGGCAAGACATTGTGCTAGGTATTGTGGGAAATATAAGATGAAAGCAACACAGTCCAGGAACTTACATATACTTATATACTTATCATCAGAGATTGGCATGGGAGGAGGGTATTGAGAATAAGATGGGATAAAGGGGCTTCTAAGAGATGGAGAGAAATAAACAGTATGTAATACAAAGCAGACTGACATACAGCAGTAAAAACTATATTACATGAGATTACAGAGTAAAGACTTAATTTTTCCTGAGAGGGACTAAGGGTATGGTTGATGAAGGTTATAGGAAACAAGGGACATTTTAAGTATAATTCTAAGGATAGAATTTAGGGTCTTGGATGAGCAACAAGGTTATAAGATGCTGGCAAACCACAAAGTTTGTGGGGATAGCTGGACTGGTACAAGGAAAGGAGGGGAGAGTAGAGACGGGAAAGAGGGGAGCTAAAAAGGTAGCCATGTATGCCATGCTAAATTTTGGGGTATCATTCTATAATATTCAACATCACTAAAGAAGCATGAGAGGAGTGGGTTCAACATTAAAATAACTTATGTTTTAGAAATATAGGCAGTACCATAATAGTTAGACGTGAGGACACTAGACACTAAATCCAGAGGAATCAGCTAGAATATCATTAAAAATCCAAGGAAAATAGGATTAAGTGAAATAGAAGGCTGTTTACAAAACAGTATTTAATATCAGATTTTTATTAAAGAAAATAAAATACATAGTCCAATTAAAACTATATTCATCCACAAGGAGAAAAATGAAGAATATGTAACCAAATGCCTAGAGTGATTACTTATGGTGATGGGATTATGGGTAGTATATAATTTCTTCATTATACTTTACTGTGAATTTTAACAAAGAACATGTTTCTATAATGGGGAGGGAAGGTAAGAAAGGTATTTCCATTTTGAAGAAAGATAATGAACGCCTAGACAGCAAAAAAGATTAAAAATTTTTCTTGTTGAGAGGGGAAGGTAATAAAAAAATCTATTTTGGATTTGCTGAGCTTGAGACACAAAAAAGGAAAATGGAAGGAAAACAAGAAAATACATACTCAGGTTTCAGCTATTTTTTGTTTTGTTGGGAGGAGGTAATGCATGAATTATAACATAATACACTAAAATCTCCTTTTACCTTAGCTTCTATTAAATAGAACCTAAATATAAAGCCACCCAACTGAGGAAAGTAATAAGACTTATTCATTTTAGAATCTGTGTACTTTTAAAAGAGAGGGCAACTAATAAAAATTGTGTAGGTTGAAATATATTTTGTACTTACTTACAAAGCTGCCTTAATGAATTAGCTCTGTTTGGAATAGTCTGTACCAGTGTTTTCTCTGGCAAGTTAACCTTGTCCAGCCTCCCTTACTACCTTCATCCCAACCTGGAACAAGCAAACCAACAGTCATCCACCCACTGTGGGTAGATAAAAGACTTAAAATAACTACAAACTATAAAACACCCTCCTGCATTTTAGCCACAAACACATAATATGATGATCTTGTGAAGCCCCATATTAGATTTAAAATAAGAGAAGCATTTACATTAAAATAGCACAGCTGACCAAAAAAGAAGGTAACACTATAGAAAACATACCCCATTAGAAGCTTTCTTCTTTGCTTTCCATTCATCAAGTTGCGCCTTTGTCTTTGCATCAACTTTAACAAGCAACTTCTTCTCTCCAATCTGCAGGTCATGCAATAACCTGAGTGCACGGAGGGTAGATTCAGGCTCCTTATACTCACAGAATCCGAAGGCTAGAAATAGATGTGAAAAATTAATGAAACAATCAAAGCAATGAAAGGCAAAAAAAAAATTATGGAAAATTAAAATCATTAGAGAGCAAATGTTAAAAATAGAAGGATTTGGGATGCAGCTGTGGCTCAAGCAATTGAGTCCCGTTTACCACATGGGAAGACCCAGGTTTGATCCCCAGGACCTCCTGGTAAAAAAATAAGTCATCCCAGATCTGCATGGAGAGGAGCATGGCAAAGCAATGCACCAAAAAAAGACAATGATGCAACCAGATTAAAAAAAAAAAGGATTATCCAAGTCTATTTTCCACCCTTCCTTCAATTCATTTTGGTAAACATTTCACTTTTCTTAGTACTTTGAATAATCAAAAGAAAATAGAGAAAACAAAAAACAGAGAAAAGGAAAAATTCAAATCAGGCAATTTCCTTTTTCCTAGCAACTCTCGTAAAATACATAGTAGAGTCCTAGAATTTCGTAATTAAACAACCTTAATTATTTCATGATTTCATTCCTTCCAGACTTCACAGCCATAAGTGAGAAGACTGTTTGAACCTAATTAAAGTGCTTTCAATTCTGAGATACTAAATTACAAAAGTACTGAGTCTTTATTAGTTCTTAGACCATTTATCCTTTTGATGCTTCATTTTAATAACCAGTCAATCTCACTACCATTCACACACCTTTAAATCAAATAGGGAAAATAAAATTTTAGAAAAGTGATTCAAAAATTGAAAATAAAACAAATGAACCTAAATATGTACCTAGCTAGTGATGTAGCCACACAGAAGGTAACTATTCCAAGTGATGTTAAAGTATCAAAGACAATCAGGGTTGCATTAAAGCAACAAAGATCCAACTTGCAGAGGCTCCCAGTGGTCAAAAATAAGACAGCTCAAGCTTCAATAAAAATAACTACAACGGACTGAAAAATTAATATACTTGAATCCATAAGTCCAAATGATTCTTTAAATAAAAAACCACTGCTAGGGGATGCTGAGGACACCAGCTGATTCTTTGTAGAAATGAAAGAACCAAAGTGTTCATTCTGCCTCACAAATTATTACTGAGTAAATAAATAGATGGAAGAAGTTTATTCTTATAGAAGTATTCTGATAAATGAAGACTTACTCTTCAAAGAAGGAATAATAGAATTAGAATTCCTCAAGATAAACTATTACAGTCTGGCAAATGCTTCTATCTTACGAATTTTTTTTTTAATTTTTTTTTAAAGATGTATTTATTTCTACCCCTTCCCCCCCACCCCCACCATGGTTGTCTGTTCTCTGTGTCTATTTGCTCTGTCTTCTTTTTTTTTAAGATTTATTTCTCTCCCCGTCCCCCCACCCCCCCACCCCAGCTGTGTGTTCTCTGTGTCTATTTGCTGCGTCTTCTTTGTCTGCTTCTGTTGTTGTCAGCGGCTCAGGAATCTGCGTTTTTTTTGTTGCGTCATCTTGTTGTGTCAGTTCTCCATGTGTGCGGCACCATTCCTGCAGGCTGCACTTTTCTTTCGTGCTGGGCGGCTCTCCTTGCGCATGGGGCTCCCCTACGCAGGGGACACCCCTGCATGGCATGGCACTCCTTGCGCGCCTCAGCACTGTGCATGTGCCAGCTCCACACGGGTCAAGGAGGCCCGGGATTTGAACCGCGGACCTCCCTTGTGATAAACAGACGCCCTAACCACTGGGCGAAGTCCGCTGCCTATCTTACGAATTAGTAGTACTACTAGATCAAGTGTTAAAAACTGCTTTTTGACTTTGAATAAAAGGGGGAAATGGCAAGGACAAATGAGTTTATATGGCTAAGAGACTTCCAAAAAGAGTTGGGAGGTCATCAGAGGGGTTGCGCTTACGCACACCTCAGCAGGACCCCAGAAAAATCCAAAGTAGATACAACCCTAGATACTGGTTCTCCTGAAGGCTACAGAGTTCCACAGGGTATATGGTCATGGAAGATGGATTTAGAGTTCTGTGCCATGTCAGAAGGTCCTACTTTGGAATTTGTGCTCCTGAGTGTGACAGAGCTGGACTCAGATGTGAACTTTCTACCCATGCCTCTTCTGTCACTTTTACTGAAATCTGTGGTTGGCAGTAAGGATGCTGCATTCTTAGGACTTCAATCTCTGGACTGCCCATGTGCCAGCTGGGCCCTAAGCCTCAGCAGAGTGGCAACTCCTACTCTCTGGTTTGTTGGTCTTACCCAGGCCAGCTAACAGGGGTGAAGATGGTTAACCACCACACCAGGGAAACAAGAGTGCCTACAACTGCAAGCAGAGGAACTGCATCCATCATTCATGTGGAATCTAAGCCCCCTCTTGATCTAGAGGTGGAGAGGACATCACCATCCCAGGGTCTACAGAATGGAGGAATATAATATGGACTAGCGTGGACCTACTGATATTCTACTACATATATATATATTTTAAAGATTTATGTATTTCTCCACCCCCCGCAGTTGTCTGCTCTCTGTGTGTTCATCTGTGACCGCTTCTATCCTTATCAGTGGCACCAGGAATCTGTGTTTCTTTTTGTTGCACCATCTTGTTGTGTCAGCTCTCCGTGTGCGCGGCGCCATTCTTGGGCAGGCTGCACTTTCTTTCGCACTGGGCGGCTCTCCTTACTGGGTGCACTCCTTGCACATGGGGCTCCCCTACACAGGGGACACCCCTGCGTGGCAGGGCACTCCTTGCACACATCAGCACTGCGCATCGGCCATCACCACATGGGTCAAGGAGGCCCAGGGTTTGAACCACAGACCTCCCATGTGGTAGGTGGATGCCCTATCCATCGGCCAAGTCTACTACCATGATATTCTACTATAAGACTACTATGATTAGTAATTGAAGAAATTTTAGTGTTGACGTGGAGAAAAGTGGCCACATTAGTTGCTGAGGAGAGGAAGAGGGAAGAAAAAATGTGATGTGGGGGCATTTCTGGGATTTTGAGTTGTCTTAAATGATATTGCAGGGTCAGATGCTGAACTTTATATATCTTGCATAACCCACTGAATGTACTGGGGGAGAGTATGAACTACAGGGTAAACTATTATCTATGTAGTGCAGCAGTGCACCAAAATGTGTTCACCAAGTGCGATGAGTGTGCCACAATGATGGGGGAGGTTGCTGGTGTGGAAGGAGTGAGGTGGGGGGGATAGGGGATATACAGGAACCTCTTATATTTTTTAATGTAATTTTTTTGGTGATGTATATAGCTTAAAAAAAATACAGTTTACAAAAATGATGAGGTGGGGGTGGGGAGTGGGTTATATGGGAACCTCTTATGCTTTTGGTTTTTCAATGTAACGTTCCTTGTGATTTATTAACTTTAATAAAATTTTGAAAATAAAAAAAATACAAATACTATTAATTGCTCCTACCATACAAAAAATAAAGACAATCTGACATGTTGTGTATCATAAAAGAACATCAGCTTTACAGTATTCTTGCAAATAAAAGCAACATCAAAAATAACGTGTAAGGCCCCATCTCCCAATGGAAGATTTAAACAACCACCAAAAACTGACTGAAACAGCTTTCTCAAAGCTCCAAAAAAGCCGAACTGCAATTAACAGGGTAAGCACCAAAAGACAATGTTTCCTCAAAAGTGGCAGGATCTCCGGCAGCCCTGGCTAGCCCCTCCCCCGTCCCTCACAAACTCTACACAGAGCCAGCCCACTATCCCAGAACGGATCCCCATCCTGGTTCAAGGGTACAGGATAACCCTAGTGTACATACTGGGAGCAGGTATGTCTGGCCCAATCTATCTGGTAGACCTAAGGGTCTGAATGAACCATGACGACTCATCATATACACACCATCCCTGAACTTGCCCTGAGTTTAAGTCAGCTCACAGAGCTTTCCTAAAGAACAATGGGAGAACAGTCAAGTCGCTACAGGGGCAAAGGACTGCTGGCTACAGGACATGTAGTGCCCAAGACAATAAGGAAACTGTTTCCTGGAAAAGGGAGGACATTCATATCCATGTAAATGGGGGAATTCCTTGGGCCACATGCACATGCCCAAGACAAGACTCATGGGAAGAAAGGTCAAGGCTTCCCCCATGCTTAGACCTTGAGCTATTCTCTAAACTCAATGTACAGACAGGCTCTGAAGGCGAATGCGTGCCCAGGTCAATCTGCCAAGACTGGGCAAGATAGTGTCTTCTTTTGTTCTTTCCTTTTTTTCTGTTTGTTCCTGGCCTTCAAGGATATCCAGTCATAACACTAGCTAGATACAAGCTTAAGGAACAAATGCCCCAAGAGTCTAAATGCCATTCATAACATTTAAATATCATAATATCCGGAGTTAAAAGATTACAAAACAAAGAAACAGGGAGTGATGACCCAGGCAAGGTAGAAAATTAAAGTAGAAACCACCAATCAAGAGGACCAATCTGGAACATACCAAAGAATAAAAAAAAACAGTCCAAAATTGTTCAAACAGCCAAAAGAAGTTATGGACCAAGAACTAAACGATTATCAGGAAGACTGATAGATGAATACAAAGTATCAATAGAGATGGAAATCATGAAAAGGAACCAAACACAGCCGAAGACCACAGTAGCAGAAACTAAAAATTCCCTGGAGTTATTCAATAGCCAATTGAAGCTGGCAGAACAATCAGTGAACTTGAAAATAAGAATTGAAATCATATAATCTGAGGAGCCGAAAGAGAAAAAAAATGCAGAAAAGTATAAAGACCTCAAGAACCTGTGGGATACTATCAAGTGAACCAATATAAGCATGATGGGAATCCCAGACGAATGAGAAGAGAGGACAAAATGAATACTCTAACAATGTCTGAAAACTTCCAAAATTCGGCAAAAGACATGACTATACACATCCAAGATGCTTACAGGATGCAAACAGGATAAACCTAAAGAGTCATGCCACGCCACCATGCCATTTTATAATAAAAACTATCAAATGCCAAAGATAAAAGAGAATTCTGAAAAGCTGCAAGACAGAAGCAACATGTCACATACCAGGGAACCTTAATAAGATTAAGTGCTAGTTTCTCGTTGGAAACCATGGATGCAAGATGGCAGTGGGATGAAAAATTTCAAGGGCTAAACGCAAAAAAATGCCAACCAAAAACTGTGTATCTGTCAAAACTTTAAAAAATGAAAACTTCACTTTTACTTCCCACAAGAACTAAAAAAGGCGTAAATCAGTGGTTTTGGACTCAAAATGTATAAACAGGGAAGCGGGTTTGGCCCAATGGATAGGGTGTCTGCCTACAACATGGGAGGTCCAAGGTTTAACCCCCAGGCCTCCTGACCCGTGCGATGAGCTGGCCCATGCGCAGTGCTGATGCGCGTAAGAAGTGCCGTGCCACACAGGGGTGTCCCCCATGTAGGGGAGCCCTACGCACAAGGAGTGTGCCCCATAAAGAGAGCCGCCCAGCACGAAAAAAAAAGTGCAGCCTTCCCAGGAATGGTGCTGCACACATGGAGAGCTAACGCAGCAAGATGACCCAACAAAAAGAGACACAGGTTCCAGGTGTCGCTGACAAGAATACAAGCGGACACAGAAGAACACACAGTGAATGGACAGACAGAGCAGAAAACTGGGGGGGGGGGGGGATTGTATAAACATGCAAATTTGTGATAAGAACTATACAAAAGTGAGTGGACAGAAGGGTATAGGAACATAGCCTGTGTATATTATTCAAGTTAAGTTGGTATCTAAGTAAACAAGAGTGTTATCAGTTTAGGATGTTAAATTATGCCTCATGGGAACTACAAAGAAAATACTAACTCAGACAGAAATTAAGAGTGCACGTGGGCAGGGGGCAGGGGACAGGGAAAAATGTGGAGTTATATACATGGGGAGAGCAGGGTTTCTATTAGGGAAGATGGGAAAGTTTTAGTAATACAATGTGGTTAGAGTACCACAACAACGTAAATATGAGCAATACCACTAAATGGTATTCTTGAGATCGACTGAGACAGGAAAGTAAAAGTTGTATACATGTTCCCGCAATTAAAAACAACAAAGAATGAGCAACTAAAGAGACAATAATCAGACACAATGTGTGATCCTGGACAGCATCTATCAAGAAAGGAGAAAAGGCTCAAAAGACATTATTAAGACATGCCAAAAAAACTGGAATATACACTGTAAGCTTTATAGCAAGGTTAACTTTCTTAAACTGGATATCTATACTTATGATGAATACATAAGGGAATATCCTTGTTTTTAGGAAATGTATATGCCAGTATTAAGTGTTCATGGAACATCAGAATACAATCTACAATCTTGTGAGAAAACTGGTTGATAAATAGGCACACTGACAGACAGATGGATAGACAGCATGATAGAATGATGGATATCCAAAATGATACAGCAAATGTGGTAAAATGTTAAAACTGGTGATCTGGATCTCTGAAAGGATAATGGTATATTGCAATTCTCTGTATAGGGCTTATTTTTGTAAAGGTTCTAATAAGTATTAAAGTATTTCAAAATTAAAATTTTAAAATAAATAAATAACACACACAACCCAAATATGATCAAGTGTCAAGATACAACTACTTCCTAGTTTATGAAAATACAAAGGCTAGGGAACTGACAAATAGGCACGTAAGGCATTTGATCACTGCTTGGATATTTCCTTTAGAAATATATACTAAAATGTTTAGGGGAAAATGATCTGGTGCTTGAGATGTGCTTTAAAATAAAAAGGAAAGAAGTGGGTGGGATACAGATGAAACACTATTAGCCATGGATTGATATATGGGTGCTGAGTATATGGGAGTTCTCTTTCAATTTTTATATGTACATGAAATTTTCTAATAAAACTAAAGCAATGTAAATCAAACAGGTGTTTCCAACAACAAGAATGAAAAGAACAGTTTGCTTTCCAGAGCCTCAGGCCATCTCACTCTTTCATCCTACTCTCATCTAAGTCCTACTGGTTCCATCTTGATTATAGTCTCACTGAGACAAAAAGACTTTTTAAAGTAATCTTACAAGAAATCAGTAATTTAGTCTTGGAAGTTTTTATTTTTTCCTTCTCTACCTCCTTCCTGTCATACTTTCCTACCTTCTGAGTTCAACTCTCAGCCAACATCTTTCCAATTGCCTTTTAGTCCTATTCCAACAAGAAAACAAAGAATGCTACAAGAATTCCATGGTTAAAGACAGAGAGTAAAACATGCAGAGTGATTTATGTAGAGGTTCAAATGAGCTCAACAACAAATAAGGAAAAAATTTACCTACCTTGAAGTTTTCCAGATGCACCTTGTACTCTCTTCCAGCTCAAAACCAAACCACATTTCTTAAAAAACACAAACAATATTTTAAGTACTTAAACTTTCAGTGCAAAGATAAAAACACAAGCAAGCAAAAAAACAACTAGCAGCAGTTGCGATAAAATTCTCCCATTTCCGACAAATCCATTATATGAAATATGTAACACATTATTGTAAGAAAAATATAAATCCTTGATTTATCTGCAGAAAATCACCTACATTTTAATAAATTTTACATCATCATTTACCCTATCAAAATAGGTATAAATACCTAAGTGTCCAATTTTAGAAGTTACAGCAAACTATTAAAAAGTAAGCAAATTATGAATCCATTAAGATTATATTTTTAAAATAAGTATTTATAAAGGTTTTTAATGACATGGGGAAATATTTGATTAGTATGCAAAAATAGCATGGGATGTGAAATTGTAGACTATACAATTAAGATTTTAACTGTACACAGAACTAATGAACCATCAATCTAAGAACATGTCATTTTAATTTTAACACCAAATTACCGAATATATCCTTTGAACCAAAGCTTTCAGTGTATTATTAATAGAAATTAGTGCAAATGACTGCTCAAGTAAAAGCTGAAGTGAATGAAGCTGACTTGACTTTTGAATCTAGAACAAACTTTAAGCTAAATTTCCCTATTAAATTTTGTAATAAACACTATACTTAGCAAGTTAATAAAGGCATGGCATAGCACCATTATTTGTAATAGCCAAAAGATGGAAACAACCCAAATGTACATGAATTACTGAACTGATAACCGAAATATGGTACAGCCATACAATGGAGTATTTTAACCATAAAAAAAAATAAAACATATTTGCTATATGCTGCCAACATGGATGAACCTTGAAAACATTATGCTAAATGAAATAAGTCAGACACAAAAGGTCACATATTGTATGACTCCATTTATAAGGTATCTAGAATAGGCAGTTTACAGTGATTACCAGGAGCTAGGGGAAGAGGTGTAGGGGAGTTAGTGCTTAATGGGTATAGTTTCTGTTTGGGATTATAAAAATGTTCTGGAAATAAATAGCAGTGAAAGTTACACAACAGTCAATGTACATTGAATTGTACACTTAAAAATGGTTAAAATGGGTTTTATTATGAGTATTTTATCATTAAAAAACACACTAGGCAAAATGAAATAGGCCAAACACAAAAGGTCACATATTGTTATGATTCCATTTATATAAAATGTCCAGAACAGGCAAATTCATAGAGCCAAAATAGATTAGTGGTTGCCAGGGGCTGAGGGGAAACTGAGAAAAAACGAAAAAAAAAAAAACCTGAAGGTAGTATGAAAAAATATTAATATCTGACAAAAGTAGGTCTTGTGGGTATCTGTATTTTTTGCAAACATTTTTAAATGAAGGGATCATACAATTTACAAAACAATTATTAACAGAGTATATTACTTAGAAATGAAAAATAACTTCTCTAAGAAGTGGTAGAGATTAAGGAGGGAATGAATATGGCCATTGTTATTTTTCACTATAAAATCGCTCACCATTATTTCACTTAATTATGTACCTGTTATCACTGGGTAACATTTTTAAAAAGGAAAAAAAAAACCAAATCAATGCTTTCACCAAATCTAGTGAACTTAATACTTTCTGCTCAGAACAAAAACAGTAAATGGAATCAGTCATTTATCAGTGGATGTTAAAAACACGGTCTTAAAGGTTGCTGGACAAGACTCACAGTCTCAAAATTTCAGCACAGAGAATAATAAAAGAAAAGGTCCCTTAAAGAGAGATCTGACAACCTTAACTAAATTATTTAACTTAATATCACAAAAAATAGGATCAAGAGCCATTATGTGACTCCTGCTGTGATGCACTGAGAAGAGAACATCACCCATGAAACATTCTTGCAAAAAAATTCTTACTCTGAATCAGAGTCTAATCCAAATTTTGGAGAAAAATTCTGAAATTAAAAAACAAAAACAGTCTTAAACGACCTGGACCCTTCAAAAATGCCAATGTCATGAAAGAAAAACAAAATAAGCAAAAAAAAGCCAAAAGAAATGTTCTATACTGATGAAGTTATCTAAAGGGGCATGAAAATTAAATGCAATGTTTATCCTTGATTGGTCAAAGGTCAAAAACAGCTATTATGGACATTATAGAGAAAATTTAATGTTAATTCTTTATGTATTAGTTAATACTGTATCAGCATCTTAAATTTCTTAAGTGAGATAATGGCATTTTGATCATACAGAATGTCCTTACCCCTACAAGATATATTCAGATGTGAAATATCTCAAATTATTCAAGGGAAAAAGGTGTGTCTGCTGATTTAAAAATGCAATTGTGGCTGAAAGGGGTAGTCTGTGGATGTAATATTTCAATTGAAAGGAAGTTAGAGAATAATATAGGGAATGTATAACATTGTGATTTCAGTGGTGAATGAAGATTGTGATTAATAGTATAAAAGTGTTTTTTTACCAAGTGTTAAGAACATGGTGATACACAGGAAAATTATAATAAATAGAACTTATGGATGACAGTTAACAGTAATACTGTAATATTTTTGCAGCAATGGCAAGAAGGTGTTATTTCAATTCTAAGGGACAACCATGGAAGTATAAGGGGGTATGGGATTTTTCCTTTCACACAGTAATGAAAACGTTCTAAAATTGTCTGAGGTGATGACAGCACAACTCTGTGATGAAAATGGAAAGCCAATGAGCATACACTTTGAATGGATTGTACAAAACATGGCACTGTATACACAGGTAATCTATTGGTGGAGGATGGTAAGCAGGAGAATGTTCTATCATGAACAAAAACTAATATAAAATACTAATACAGAGTGTTAATAATTGGGTAGGTTGAGGAAAAAATACACCAAATGTACACTATGGGCTATAGTTAGTAATGCTCTTTCATAGTTTTTAACAACTGTTTCACAATCATGCAAGGAGGTGGTGGGGTGATGTACGGGAGCCCTGTATGACAATATGCATGTTTGTTTTGTAAATTCTCAACTTTTACTATACAATTATTGTTTATGTATGTTCATGTATGAATACTTCAATTAAAATTTAATGAAAAAATTAAGATGGGAGAAAATAATCACACTTCTACTTTTTCATTAAGTTTGAAATCTGTAATAAAAATTTTTATGAAAAATAAGCAGGTAAACTTACAGCCAGGAGCTGTCTTATAAGCATGTCTGAGGCTTTCTCGGAAATGTTGCCAACAAAAACAGTAGTAGTGGGACCACAATTTTCATCGTTTTCTTTAGCCTTTAAGCCTGGATGATCTTTTCTTGCTCCCAAATGCTTTCCAACCATAGACACAGTGGGTACTAAAACCTACAGTGAAGAAAGGCAATAATATTTGATCTAGTAATTGTTTCCTTTGAAGTTTAATGTAAGTTTGACTAAAAACATTAAATTTAAAGTAGTAAGCATATAACACATTATTAAAGCTCTGCATAGTACTTAAAGTTCCTTCTCCCTTTTAATATTAATAAAACTCCTTTCCCTTTCCAAAACAGACAGAACAGGTGAAAGTAATGAGTTCTACCCTCCCTCATAATGAAATTGCCCAAAGAATCTAATAGTGTACCAAGTAACTCAAAGGAAAATTCTAATTAAATAAATTTTAAGAGTAATCATTTATTCATGTTTTTATATACTAGCGTTATGACCACTTTCTTAACTACAGTGCATGCAGTGTGCAAGAGCTTTGATTAACGTGGAGAGTTAAGTTTCAAGATAGAAGACTGAATAATGAACAACTTCCGCACAGGTAATGCTTACTTAGTATAACGAGGTATTGTAACATAGCCACTCCACAGTAAAGTTTTAAGCTTGAAAGGGGAAGCGGATTTGGCTCAATGGATAGAGCATCTGCCTACAACATGGGAGGTCCAAGGTTCAAACCCATGCCTCCTGACCCGTGTGGTGAACCGGCCCACGCGCAGTGCCAATGGAGGCCAAGGAGTGACGTGCCACACAGGGGTGTCCCCCGTGTAGGGGAGCCCCACACTCAAGGAGTGCACCCCGTAAGGAGAGCCACCCTGCACGAAGAGAGTGCAGCCTGCCCAGGAGTGGGCCGCAACACACGGTGAGCTGACATAGCAAAATGACGCAACAAAGAGAGAAACAGATTCCCGGTGCTGCTGACAAGAATACAAGCAGACACACAGCAAATGGACACAGAGAGCAGACAACTGGGGGGAAAGGGGAGAGAAATAAATAAATCTTAAAAAAAAAAATTAAAAAAAGCTTGAAGGCATCATACTAGAAGAAAGTGAATATTAAGATGAAAAATAGCTTAACAGGAGCTAAAAATTAAGCAGGTAGCACAGAAAGAGTAAAAAGTACTCAACCCTAATTTCATTTTAAAATTTAAATTTTTGCAAGGGCCATCCCTATTTTCTTTCCTTTTTTTCTCTTTTAGGACATTAGCCATGTCAAGCCATTCTGTCTTTCAGGACCAAGACAAGATGAGGTAGTGATCTACATGTCCTAAATCTTTGGTAAAAAGTATCTAAAGAGTCTAGAAAATATTTAAAGGGAAAAACCATAGAATTATCTATTTAAGGACCATATTTTAGGGAACAACTGCATATATGTATATATACATGAAAAGGAAACTCATTCGACTATGCAATATGATTTTATACATGGATGTTCTCACTCTGTTATTCTTTTAAACACATAAATAGATTAGTCTATGTTGATTATCAAGTTTTTAGTTTGAAAGCACTAGCTCTATATATTCCCCAATAACTGAGTAAAAGTAAACTTACAGTTGGAGCAGGAGCCATAATGCTCATTGGTACAGGAATCATTGGGGTCCCTGAGAAAACAAAAAAAGTATTACGCATCTTAAAAACATTATATATGACCATGTTCTGTATCAATTACATGCCATGCAAGTAGTGTCCCCTCTCAGGTAATATACATGGAAATGTAGAACTAATGAAAATGATATACTGATGAATGCTTTATTTTCCAAAGCAATGTGTTATCACACAGGCCTATATGAAGTACATGCAACAAAAAAATTACTCTGAAAGCAAAAAGGCTACCACATCATGCAAAGCTTTTGTCTCAAGGAATATAAAATTCTAGATGGTTTATAAATTCAAGTTAACTGTTTCAGCAGATCCTTAAAACCAGTACCTTTCAAATATAGATTTAACTTACATGTGAACAATGGTATTAACACATCATTTGAATGTAAAAACAGGTACAAAATGAGAAATTAAGCTGGAAACCTAAGAACCTTGTTATTCCTTGTTCTCTAATAGAAAACTATAATATATAATCACGCAAAGAAATGAGACCAATAATCTCAGTCACTGTCACAGATGAAACCAATCTCTAAGACAAGTGAGTGCTGCTCTAAATAACTCATTCTGTGAGTTCACAAGATGCCAAAGGGCTATTTACTATCAAGAGTCCTTGTTCACAAAATCAAGAAGGAAAAAATCTTACCATTTGTGAACTAAGAAAAAGCTTCCAATAAGGGAAAAAACAGGTAAAGATTTGTCCACTATTCTAAAATAAATTTAATGTCTCTAAATATATCAAGAAGTTCCTAAATTGCCCATCAGTTCAAATTTAGTACCAGTTTAAGGTAATTTCTCCATTTAAACTGGTAACAAAGGCGTAAACATTTAATACCATTCCTTACCTGACTATAAAATAAGTTCACATTTTTCAAATTATGATTTTTAAAGGGTTAAAAAAAAATCAAGATTCCTAATAAGCCCACAGAAAATTGTACAAAATAGAAAAAAAAAAAAAAAAAAAAGACTTCAGATTCAACCTTGGGCTCAATTCTTGGGTCTATCACTTTTTGTTATGTTACCTTGGGCCAGCTCTTTAAACCTCAACTTCAGTTTACTCAAATTCTGTTTAAGTACTTATTTCTTCAGAGTGCCTATGAGATTGACTGAGATAAATTAAATGAAGCACCAATATATAGTGGCTGTTCAAAATTATAATTAAGCAACTTGTATCTAAATTTTTCCTCTTAACTTTATAAAAAAAAAAAATACTCCCCTATTTACCAATTGTAATCTATGTGGAACCTCTTCCACAGGTAAACCTGCTATTAAAGAAAAATTTCAGAATAAAACATGTTGAAAATTTTTCTCTTTTACAGTTAGCAACTTACTAATTTCATACAATTTAGAACTCACATTGAAAAACATATTGCTACTAGTTACAAAGGTCTATGCATGCTGAAGTGATAAAAAGGTACACAAGGTATGAAGAGCATACTATGATGTGTTGTTTTTTTTTAAAGCAGGGAAAGGAGAAACATAAGCCAACATGCTAAGATATGCATAGCATTATATCTCTGGAGAGTTATACACTAGAAACTGGTAAGGAAAGGGTGCCTTTTAGGGAAGGGAAGAGGAGCTGTGAGGGAAAAAAAATCCTTTTTTCTAGATGCATGTACTACTTTTTAAAGGAAAAATGAAGGACATTTTTAAAATTTATTTTCTAATTTAATCTATAATGTTTGCCACATACAGTATCTCATTAGAGTTCAATTAATTGCAGTAATACGCAAACTGAGAAAATTATACTTGAAGACAACAGGTATTGCTGTTTTGAATCATGTTTAAAGTTTACTTTTAAAGTATTGATGCCTCTACAGATTATAGGTAGTGACTGAGTGCAACTAAAATCTGATTTATCACTCAAGTAAACTATGTTTCCCTTAAACAGAAATGATACCATACACTGTTATGAATGAAATCCTAACTATAACAGTGTTACTGCTCTGTGAAAAAATTCCCACATTAGTATGGCATCAATCAAACAGGCAGTAAGAAGTACTGAAAATCTGGTTTTAGTCTGCTGACCCATCTTAAAAGAGATACAGGGAGAAATATGCCCCAATTACTTTCTCCTATTTATAATTTTGCATAATGTTCATCAGAAAATATTACACTTAGTATGTGTTCATTAAAAATGCAAAGAAATTTATTGTCTTTTATATAAACCCAATTCTATTGAAGGAAATTAAGGCAATGACTTTCCATTATCAACTTTCCTAATTGTGAACAAGTGATTAAGCTATACTCCCACTATTAAATTTTTTCACGAAGAAAAAAGAGAAAGTAAATTTTTCTTCCCTATAACTCTGTGACACCAAGACTTTTAAATAAAGTATCGTGATTATTAATAAGTCTATCATAAACTAAACTTGTATTATGGGACCACAAATATAGGAACAACATCAGGATATACAGACCAAAAGAAAAAAAAATTGATGCCCCAAAATCCAAGTGGTTGAAGATACTCTCCTTCTAAATTTGTTAATCTGTTTGAAGGTTGACAACTAATTGCACTCAGTTTTCTGATAATATTATTTTCTCAATCCACCTTTCAACAGAAATTCCTTTATAGTCCACTAGTGTCCAAAATTTATTAAATGTTCCATGTAATAATAGTATTTAAACTTTTCCACCACACCCCTGACAGAAGATAAATACACACCCACGATTATCTTAAGCACAGCTTCAAGAACAAGCATGTCTTAAAAACCTGTACAGGGAAACGGACTTTGGCCCAGTGGTTAGGGCGTCCGTCTACCACATGGGAGGCCCGCGGTTCAAGCCCCGGGCCTCCTTGACCCGTGTGGAGCTGGCCATGCGCAGTGCTGATGCGCGCAAAGAGTGCTGCGCCACGCAGGGTGTCCCCCGCGTAGGGGAGCCCCACGCGCAAGGAGTGCACCCTTAAGGAGAGCCGCCCAGCGCGAAGGAGGGAGCAGCCTGCCCAGGAATGGCGCCGCCCACACTTCCCGTGCCGCTGACGACAACAGAAGCGGACAAAGAAACAAGAAACAAGACGCAGCAAAAAGACACAGAAAACAGACAACCGGGGGAGGGGAGGGGAATTAAATAAATAAAAATAAATCTTTAAAAAAAAAAAAAAACCTGTACAAATATTTCATTCTACATCATACCAATGCATAAATAGTTGTACTGATTTTTAGGATTATGATTTTCCTCCAAATTCTTCAAGTCATAATTTATATTCTATAACGATTACTATATTTATCTTGTGGCTTTTCACAACTACTGATACACTGATGTTATTCAAGATCTGGGTGGGGGAGGTCTCCAAAGTTGAGCCAGGGCAGTGAACTATCCCTAATTTCCTAATTCAATATTAAGAAATGAATATGTTGGGAAGCAGATTTGGTTCGACTGACAGAGCATCAGCCTACCATATGGGAGGTCCAGGGTTCAAACCCAGGGACTCCTGACCCGTGTGCTTAGCTGGCCCACACAGAGTGCTGATGCACGCAAGAAGTGCCATGCTAACGCAGAAATGTCCCCTGCGTACAAGGAGTGCACCCTGTAAGAAAGTCATCCCGCACAAAAATAAGCGCAGCCTGCCCAGGCGTGGCACCGCACACGTGGAGAGCTGACACAGCAAGATGACGCAACAAAGAGAGAGAGATTCCCAGTGCCGCTGACAAGAATGCAAATGGACAGAGAGAACAGACAATGGGGTGGGGGGAGGGAGGATAAATAATATACAAATCCAAAATAAAGATAGATCTGTTTGTACAACCCCTGTAACATACTTAGTATGAATTAGCAAACATTACGAAGCAAATGCAATATGCAGAGAGTGCAGACAATGGGGTGGGGGGAGGCAGGATAAATAAGTGAATATACAAATCCAAAATAAAGATAGATCTGTTTGTACAACCCCTGTAACATACTTAGTATGAATTAGCAAACATTACGAAGCAAATGCAATATGCAGAGAGTGCAGACAATGGGGTGGGGGGAGGCAGGATAAATAAGTGAATATACAAATCCAAAATAAAGATAGATCTGTCTGTACAACCCCTGTAACGTACCTAGTATGAATTAGCAAACATTGTGAAGCAACTGCAATGTGCTGTTGATTTTGACAGTTAAGCTCTTTAGTAAAAACAACGTAATTTCAAAAGAAAATCCAATGGTTAAAAAACAGGTCCCTAGGGTAAAGTTTTCCTCAAATAGAAATATTATAAGATCATTTGCCTGTATTACGTGCATTATATGTCAAAAGAAAATACTTCTAAAACACAAATTAAGGGAGATATTCTTAGATACTATCTTTTGGAAAGGTGGAGAGTAGGACTGATTTTGTGTGAAATGTTTTATAACCCTATTAAAATAGAAAAATATCTGGACTATCACACATAAAGCCAAAGAAAAACTATCACTTTCCCTTAGCCCAAGCAATGTTAACTGCATACTTCAGGATGATTCTCAAATATAAGTTCTTGTACCTATCCTTAAATAGAAGCCTAAAAATCACCTGAGAACTTCTAAAAATAAAGATTCCTAGTCCCCAATTTCTGAGAATTTGATTCAGTGAGATGGGGTAGGGACTGAAATTTTTTTAATTCAATAAAACTTCAGAGAAAAGAAGAATCTTTTACATATCAATACATTAAAATTGTCATGTGAAAAAAGCTAGGGACACAATGTATACAGAATATTACAATGTATCTATTTAAACAACAAAAAACTCTAAGTGAAAAGAGAATATATACTTGTAAGATATATGACAAACATTTAGAAGTTTAAAGAAGCTCATGACTCTGGTTTTGTTTCCCTTTCTCTGATGGTAACAGATGAGTGGGCATGCGGAAAATCTTTCATTTTATACCTTTCCACATTTTTAAAACTTCCCAGATGAGTCTGACACTCAGCCAGATTTGCAAACCACTGCCAAAGGAAAATGAGACATCACATTTCCAAACCAATACTAACATATCTTTACTATTTTATATATTCACATATACATCATTTTCCTAATGTTAATAGGTAATAACAAAAAATACAGGTTTAAAATCAAACAACAGTATCAACAAACTTACCTGGAGGTACAGGTGGAGGAAAGCCAGGAAACTGTGGGGGTGGGATCCCTGGTGGGAGTGCTGGGATTCCCATGGGAGGGCGATTCAAGTGAGGGGGAAAAGACATTCTTACTGCAGCGGTCTGAAGAAAGAAATCATGACAAATCATTTTATTTGAAAACTTTACAATTTAATATGCCTGGTTTGTTGGCCTTCATTTTTAGAGTATCTGCAAAATTCTAACATTTTCTTACCCAAAGGAGTTGGCAAAGACCCTCTTTTCTCTGTCTGTCCATTGAGAATTTTTAAAACTTAGATCTTTTCTAAAATAAGTTCCCAAAATGTACACGATCTAAGTTCAGGATAGACTCCTACAATCATATGGGAATACATATAAAAGAAGAAAAAAATTTTGAGGTTCAGTTAATATCCAAAAATTAAAAGCCAAACATCAATGAATATTTTTAAACCAAACTCAGAATCCAGGAGGGTATTCTAACAGTATTTTTTTAAAGTGTTCTTATGCATTCATTTTTTATACTCATCAGCACCCTGAAAACTAAATATACAAAGTTGTAGTATTAGTTGATTAAATGTGGCCAATTACTCAAGGACAAATTTGTCAGTGAACTACAAATCTGAGGATAGGAAAAAACTGACATGAAGTCACACAGTAACCATTCAAATAAAAAGAGAAAACAGATCTTGTAGCAATGAGACAAAAGTCAACTTTTTTAAACCTTAAAAGTAAACCTCTTAACCATTCTTAAATTCAAGAATCAGATGCTAACTTTTGATCTTAAACAAAACAAGAACACACTGAACAATTTTAAGTATAGTTTGTCATAGTATTACTTAAAAGAAACATAACTGTCTTTTAGTTATATGAATAGAAATATTTACAACTTTTCCTTTCTTCAAAAAAAATTTTTTTTTTCTGTCGACAACATACTTAAAAGTCCAGAACTTTGGAAAAACTAGAAAAACAATGTTCTAGAAGGGATCCATGCATCAGTAAAAATGTCATCCAAAATAGGTAGATTTATTCCACATCAGTGATTCTACAAAATTCGAGCAACAGAAGATATTTCTGATGGACACCAGGCAAAACCCCTCCACCAATGCTCCATAACCAAATGAGTCCACAGCTGTTAAAAGCTTCTTAAAACTGTTTGTCTATTATTTTCTTTTTTGGGGATTTATACATCGCTCCACTCACCCTTGAGAAGAAAGAAAGTAAAAGTACAAGTCTTCCACTTCCTTTCCCCCTAATACCAAAAATTTGGTATATATTGTATTCTTCTAAATGTTTTTCTATACACTAATAATCATTTGTGCTTTTCTGCAATGTAATCATACTGTATCATTACATTCATTTCTCCCTCGTTATCACTAACATGTCTTCTTGATGTGAGTTTTATTCCATTCTTTTTAATGCTACAAATTATTTTTAACACAGACATGTAATAATTATTTAACCAACACTGAGGGTTGGGCACCACTTTTTGGCAGTTATGAATAACATTGACTATTGGATATATAATTGTATGTACCTGTGCTACTTAATCTATAATACAGATTAGAACTATATGTATCCATACTTCACCTCCACATCATCCTCCAAAACAATGGTATAAATTTATATTCCCAGTTCTAGTATGCAAGTATGCCCTTTTCCTCCCATTCTGAAATAAATCAGAGTTTAAATTCTAACAATCTATTAGGTTAAAAAACACTCATTTTAATTTGCATTTCCCTGATGACTAAGGAAGCTGAGTATCTTTTTACCTGTTTTTAAAACATTTCTTAAAAAGTTTTTAAAACATTTCCTTTATGATCACAACTGTTTTCCCTCAGTTTTCATTTAACTTAAAAAGTTAAGACTAATACAACATTCTATAAAATTCAAACTTCAAGTTTATAAAACACAGTGCACTTAAAATATTCAGAAGGCTTTATAGTTAAAGGGAATTCCTAGGGTAACTTCATATGCTTAGCAAATAAGATATCGGAAATGCTTTAAAATATTAGGTATCAGCATAAATTAAAAAGGAAAAATACAATGTTTTGATTCTTTTTTATTTTAAAATGTTATACTTTTTGCTCAAAAAATGAATACATTCTATATGGAAAGGAGGTAGCTGTATCTGTCTTTTAAAACAGAGAGGGCTACTGTCCTACTTACAGAAGCTCTTCTATTATCATTATAATACTCTATCTCAGCACTTTCTTAGGAGAGCAGTTCATTTTAATACCTGTTGAATAAATAAATTAATCAATGAATGAGGCAATAAAGAAACCATGAGGACCTTATTAAATTTACTAAGATGTTACTATGTGCCAGGTACTACACTAGCAACAACCACTACAGTTTAGCCATGAATTCAACTTAGGAACCACTTTTCCCCCAATCAGTACTGGATATAAATAATAATTTGAAAAAAATTCTATATTCTTGGTGTTTAAACTATATTTCAAGGTTTTCAAACGTGTAATTCATTCTATGAGCTACACAGATATGTGTACCTTTAGTTTATGCCAATATAACTATTCCATGAAAAATTTCCCTTTTATCTGTAGGTGCTCAAAACAATTAGACTTCAAAGGTAAAATCACCACAATTAATGAACTGATTTTTATGAATATTTCTTTTTTCCATTAAGATAATGGCCCCTGTGAAATTTAATAAAAGAACACTTCTAATGATCTCTAATGAATACCAATGTTCACTTTAAATATTCTAAAATGAGAGTATCAGCCACTTTTTTCAACAGCAAATTTTACGTTTTGGCATATGTGAAAATGACTAAGAATGAACTTTCATAATCATGAACAAAGATAATGAGTTGTTACCTATAGATGCTAAAGGATAAAATAAGTAATAATACTCTTAGAATAAATTATACAGACATTAAGTTGGTCAGTGTTTTGTAGAAAACTAAAATAGCCAGAGAGCAAGGGAGTGATTTATTTTTAATATGATCAGGCCTCACCAAGAAGGTGACATTTGAGCAAATACTTGAAAGAGGCTCAGGCAGGAATCATATTCATATCTGGGGGAAGTCTTCCAAACAGAACAGAGAGTAAATACAAAGAGGCTTAAGTGGGAGCATAGAGTATTCGAGGGAGGAATTGCAAGGCCAAGAGGATGGCTGGAAGAGACTAAGTGAAAAAAAGTCGTAGGAAATAAATGCTGAGTATTACTTGGAGAGGGAGGTCAGAATGGTTCTGTAGGCCACTGTAAAGATTTTGATTTTCATTTTGAATGAGATGGAAAAGATCTAAAAGGTTTTTAACTTGACATACACTTAAACCACTGAATTAAGATGATACTGGAGGTGACAAGGGCAGAAGCAAGAGATTACTGCCATAAATCAGACAAGAGATGGTGATCTGAAACAAGTGGTAGTGGTGAAAATATAAACAAGTCTTGGATTCTGGGTGTATTTTGTAGGTAGTCATTAGATTTGCTGAAGGACTGTATATGAGGTTTAAGAAATCCATATAGGGAAACGGACTTTGGCCCAGTGGCTAGGGCGTCCGTCTACCATATGGGAGGTCCGCGGTTCAAACCCCGGGCCTCCTCGACCCGTGTGGAGCTGGCCATGCGCATCGCTGATGCGCGCAAGGAGTGCCGTGCCACGCAAGGGTGTCCCCCGCGTGGGGGAGCCCCCACGCGCAAGGAGTGCGCCCATGAGGAAAGCCGCCCAGCGTGAAAAGAAAGTGCAGCCTGCCCAGGAATGGCGCCGCCCACACTTCCTGTGCCGCTGACAACAACAGAAGCGGACAAAGAAACAAAAGCAGACAAAGAAACAAGATTCAACAAATAGACACCAAGAACAGACAACCAGGGGAGGGGGGGAAATTAAATAAAATAAATAAAAATAAAAAATAAAAAAAAAAAACAAAAGGGTTAATTTGGCTTGATTCATTTGTAAAAAAAAAAAAAGAAATCCATATAACAACATGGATGAACCTGGGGGACATTATATTGAGTGAAGCAAGCCAGACACAAAAGGACAAATACTGTATGACTACATTACTATGAACTAAATATATTGTGTAACATATTGTATGATTCTATTTATGTAAAATGTAAATATAAATCAATTTTTTTGAAAAAGAGAGAGGGAAGCAGATGTGGCTCACATAGTTGAGCACCTGCTTCCCACATGGGAGTCCCCAGGTTCGATCCCCAGTGCCTCCTTAAAAAAAACAAAAAACAAAAAACAAACAAAAAAACAAAACAAGCAAACAAATGAAAAAACCAACTCAGGTAAGCCCATGTGGCCCAGTGGATGAGCGCCAGCATCCTGGGCTCAATCCCCAGCACCAAAGCTTACTGAAATATGATTTTTACCAATATTTGACTTAAAATGGTTAAAATGTCAAACTTTGCTATCTGCATTTTACCACAATTAAACTTAAAAAATTTAAAGGATATCTGAGTAAGTAATGCTTCGTTTTTATAAAGTTTGCAAGAAACTTTATGGCCCAAAGTAACACAAACAAGCACCTATGACAGAAGTGCTTTTTATCATATGTGAAGGTGCACACACAGGTGTAATCACTTGATGAAATTCATTGACATTAAAATGAGTGCACTTCATGTAAATTTTATCTCAATAAACCTGGTCAAAAAAGAAAGATACCTAATAAGATTCATCTTTACTACTCAACATACGCATGCATTTTATTTATACTTCACTCTTTCAAACCATTCTTCTTTGGGGGGGCGGCGGCACCCCTGAAAATGCCACAGGTACACAAAATACAGTGAATTACAAAGTACTGCCTATTAACATTCCTCCACTGCAAATCTACCCAGGCAGAAAATAAAATATTTCACCAGCAGATTTAGAGGCTAGACCCATCAAGATACTCTGTAACAAAAATATTTCTAAAATGAGGCACAAAGAAGACCAAGAAATTCACCTCAGCAAACATTTTTATGTAATTCATTCATTCCTTCAATAGATATCCAGGTCCAATTATGTGCAAGGTTCTTTTTCAGGGATTTCTATTAGTTCCAAAAGGGTGAAATATAAGTTACTATATAAAGTTATATGGCTAGCCAGTGGCTATACATTAAATATATATGATTATCAATGTAATTATTTCCTGCCCTCCTCCAGACTTCTAAGTACACTGGAGGCTGGTATAACTGCAATCTCTTTATCATTTCTCAAATAGAATTTCCAAAGAACTGGAACCATCTCTGCAGAAATTATTCCTAGAAAAATGTTCCTTGCCCAAGGGATGGGAAATACTTAACAAAAAAGTTCCTTCAGAGAAAAGCTTTGCAGAGGCATGAAAATATTCAAATGTTTTGAATTTCTGAAAAGGGAGTAATCTTTTTCTGGGAGATTTCCACTTTGCTACTTTACCATTCTCAATAATTCCATAGGGACAAAAAGATTAATGGGTGCCTGGAGCTGGGGTAAGACTAGGAAGTGCCAATAGGCAGGAGGAATCCTTTTGGGGTGTTGGAAACGTTCTAAAACTGGATTCTGGTAAGGGTTGCACAATTATAAATTTACCAAGAATCATTACAATGTACGTTTATGACCACTGTATTTTATGGCATGCCAATTTACCTTTAATTTTTTTTTAAGCAATACCAATTCAGGACAACTGGCAAAATCCAATTAACACCTGAAGATAAATATTATCATATCAATGTTTATTTCCTGATTTAGATAACTGTCCTGTTGTTAAATAAGAGAATGCCCTTGTAAATAAGAGAATCCCCTTGGTAAAGGGGCTTAATTTCTGGCACTGGATTAACTGTACCTAAGTGAATGTCCTTTATCTGAGGAAATTTACTTGAAATTAAGTATTAAAGTAGCATGAGATATACAAGGTACTCCTAAATGTTTAAAAAATAGGTGAGTAGAAAGACAGATGGGCAAAAAGTTTAAAAATCGGTGGATCTGGGTGGGGAAGTATGTTGGAGTTCTCTGCATGGAGTATTAATTTTGTAACTGTATTGTAAATCTGAAGTTATTTCAAAATGGTTTTTTAAAAAGCCATATCAATAATCCTGCATAGTGGGAACATTATTATGTCCTTCCTTTTATTATCTGCATGCTTCAAAAAATTTTTTAAAGGTAGAGAAAAAAAAACGATTTAAGAAGTGATAGAGGGATCAGTCAAAATCCCCTTTTATGAGTGGCAGTGATAGTGTTAAAACTTTATAAAGAGATTTTTTTTGTTTACAAAATATTAAGGTTCAATGATTACTTCTGCTTCCAAAGTTATAAAATAATCAATATAACTATAGTCTAAATCATGTTTAAATGAAAAAAATACATAGAGAATTAGTGGCCAAAAATGTTAACTTAACTTGAAAAACATCAAACTTATATCTAAAGTAATTATCTACTTTGAAATTTTTTATTTTATTAAAAAAATATTCAGAGCCTGAAATGAAAAGGTACTAAACCACAAAATTTTAAAACTTAGTCAAAATCATTATTAATATACAGTGCTTAAATACAACAGTGAAAAAATAAAAACATTTAACATTTTCTTCCCAGGAGAAAATTCTCCTTTGGGGACCCTACCAACTCTACCCACCCTCCCCACCCCCCAAAAAACTTTGGTAATCAAGGGGAAATCTGGTAACCACA
Organism: Dasypus novemcinctus; assembly: GCF_030445035.2. Taxonomy (NCBI): domain Eukaryota; kingdom Metazoa; phylum Chordata; class Mammalia; order Cingulata; family Dasypodidae; genus Dasypus; species Dasypus novemcinctus. The sequence continues at coordinate 35,829,527 of NC_080675.1, forward strand.
TGATAAATTATTTAATTTAAAACGTCAACATTTTTATCTAGCTTCAATGTTTACAAAAACCTTCAGCAAACATTAGCGCATTTATTCTCACAATAACGTGAAGCAGAGAATGTTATTCTCATTTTGTGGATGAAGTAATTAACGTGTCCAAAGGAATACAACTAACTAGTGGGTGGGGGAGGTCACCATTATCCTGAAATTATAAATCCAATGGCTTTTCCACTATTCCACAATGTCTCTTTATAATAATAACATACAAGTAAGGAACTTCTTATGAAGGATTAACTTTATAAAAGTCTATTCAGAGTACACTGGGACTGGAACTGAAAAAATGAATGCCTTTCTAGACCTTTGAAAGCTTTGGGGAAATAATCTTTTAAAAATTAAAGATTACAAGACAATATAAAAATTATTTACATAATACTGTCAGCTATCTAATACACGTTACTTCACACTATAGAAGTCCGTTGTAAGAGTAAAAGTCCAATCTCTTCCCTCCTTTTGGTCTGCTCCATTCTGCCCAATTTCAAAATGGCATTTCCATTGCAATATAAATCCATTATTACAAAACTTCAAAATAACCTTCATACCCCTAGATCTATTTCGAAAAACCTATTTAAAAAGTAATACTGAAGACTAAACATGAGCGAGAAAAAAATAACACATTTTAATGCAGCGTTGGTGCATCCACTAAAAGGGGAGGATAGGGAAGACAGCAATACTCATTACCTAGACAAGTAAGCGGGAAGGGGCTAAAGAAAGGTGGACATTAGCTAAACTCAAGGTGGGTGGGGCCCAGTTCACTGGGTGGCGGGCTCTGGATGACCACAGAGGAAGGGAAAGAAATCCGTTGGTGGCCAGCACCTCTTTCAAATGGGTGGGTGCAGCCTGGCTTCAGCGCAGAGCCTGAGGCGAGTGTATCCTAGGCCTAGAAAATGTACCGTGGGGTTTGGGATGAGGAAAGGGCCTCAGGAAAGGGGTCCCTCGGGGAGACCAGAACAGGCCGAGGCGATTTTCTCCGTGGAGGAACATGGCCAAGGGAAAGGGAAAGTGGGCGACAATGCAAGGCAGGAAAGCTCTGACAGTAGATCCGGCCTCTTCGGGCTCCTGCGTCCCAGGCTGGGCCCACTGGTTTTTGAGGCCTAGAGCAATGAAGAAACCCAAGCCTCGAGCCCATCCCCTCCCCCACCCCAACTCCCCCCTACCCCTACCCTAGCCCTTTCACAGCCACCCGGCTTTCCTCCCTCCCCCAACCGAGGTACCCGGTCTCCTGGTTTCCACACACGTTTAGAAGCCTGAACTCACCCGCCGCTGAGGAAATGATACGGTCTTCGCGGCCTTCCGGGCTCCAGTTTACGAGTGGGCTCCACCGGTTCGAGGTTTCTGCGCGCCGCTCGCCCGTGAGACTGGTTCGGAGGGACCTACTCGCACAGGCCGCAAACACAGCCGCGCTGCGCGGGGAGCTTTCTAGAGGTCTTCCTCTTGCCCAGCATGCATTGCGGCCGGGGCGGGGAGGTGGGGAGGATCATAGAGAAGAACGCATATAGAGAGTTTTCACGGTTGGCTCTTAATCGCCAGGTAGAACCGAATGACCATAGAGGAGAAACGCCTATTAGGGACTAGAAAGGCTCGAGCTGTAAATTACGATTCACCCTGCCGTGTTTGATTGGAGACGACTGAATCTTGTGACTACGCGACGCCATCTTGAGGTCAAGGTTCCGCCTGGTCACCGCGCGAGAGGCGTAGAGGTTTTCTCACTTCCCGTAGTTTGTGTTTCGAGCATTGGAACCTTGTTCAGTGGCGCGCTGAGGTTCTGGAAAATGAATAGTTTCCTCCCAGCACTGCCGTAGAAATCTCAAGCTCTAATATGTTCCTAAAAAAGAATTACTCTTGGTCTGAAGCGAAACTGGCAAAAGTTTTGGTCTTTTTTTTTTTTTAAGTGCACGAAAAAGCTTATTAGCGCTCTGAAGGCATATAATAGGCCTGCAAAGTAGTTCAAAGATGTATGAAATACCTGGAAAGGCCAGTAAAAATATATAACAGCTTCATTAATGTAAACATACTAAAAAAAACTGATTAATGAAAATAAAACATTATGAAGGATTAGGTTGTTTCGTTTACGGACTTTATAGTCCATCTATTTACAGATCACTGTTTATCAAGTGCTTGCTTCTCAGAAGGCTAAAATGAGTTCAATATGAAGTTATCGTCTCCCTTAGTGCGTAGTACTGAACTATATGTTGGGAGTATAAAGGCGAATGGAAGTGAGATTTTGTTCCTGTCTTAGAACTGCAACACAACATGGTAGATTAGATGACAGACCTTGACGGCAGTATTGTGAAACCGGAACATTCCCACACTCCCTTTCTTTCCTGCTTTATATTTCTCTATAGCACTAATCACCATCTAAAATCCTACATACTCAATTTTGTTTATGGTCTATATTCTACCCCTCTAGAATGTAAACTTAATAATGAGTACAGGGATTATCTGTTTTCATTCACGGTTATCCCCAGTACCTACAACAGCGCGTGGTACATACCAAATGCTTAATATTTGTTGAATGAAAGAAATGATTACCATATGTTGAGTATCATCAGTACACAAAATGTGGTGGCAGACTTGGCCCAGTGGTTAGGGTGTCCCGTGGTCCAGTAGTTAGGGTGTCCGTCTACCACCTGGGAGGTCCACATTCAAACCCAGGGCCTTCTTTACCTGTGTGGAGCTGGCCTATGTGCAGTGCTCATGTGCGCAAGGAGTGCCATGCCACGCAGGGGTGTCCCCCTCCTAGGGGAGCCCCACCACGGGAAAGGAGTGAGCCCAGTAAGGAGAGCTGCCCTGCTCGAAAGAAAGTGCAGCCTGCCCAGGAATGGCGCAGGCCACACGGAGAGCTGACACAACAAGATGATGCAACAAAAAGAAACACAGATTCCCGTGCAGCTGACAACAACAGAAGCGGACAAAGAAGACGCAGCAAATAGACACAGAGACCAGACAACCGGGGTTGGAGGGAAGGGGAGAGAAATAAATAAATAAATAAATCTTTTTTTTTTTAAATGTAGCCAGAGCACTAATATAGGAAAGGCTGCAACTCACTACCTCTATCAGAGGGAAGAGAGGTGTAAAATTTATATCCATCTGTATTTCTGCTTGCTAGGTTTTCTTTCCATTAAGTAGCCCTAATTCCCAGGTCTAGTATAAGGATTAAATTAACTAGCACATGTGAAAACACTTTGTTTGGTAAAGTGCTAGTTATATTTGTAAGTAAGAGTTTATGTCTTTATTTACAACCACAAGCAAATCCTAGATATTCTTTCAGGTTATTCTGTATCCTATTGGTAGAAACATTGTACATGAATTTATGTATTTCTTGGGTAATAAAATAAAACTTAAAGAGAAAAATTATCTCAGGCAACAATTTGCTAACTTTCTTGTAGCAGACATTTATTTTGTTTATCCAGCATCCATTCCCTTACCTTTGGTAATAGCTCTCCAAGTTTCTAAAAAAGAAATCAATCTTCCAATAAATGTTCCAGATCCATGTGTTTGGATAGGAAGTTCCAACCCCAACCAGAGTTTTTCCTAGGACACAGGGATAGACTTATAGCCCAATCAAAGCCTGGTGATTTAGCCCTTATGTTGTGCCAGGCACTATTTTAGACACTTTACAAATATTTGCTCCTTTAATCCGCACAACAACCCTGTGAAGTAGAAACTGTTGTGATACAGATGAAGAAACTAAGTCTTGAAAAGGTTAAATAACTTACACAAGGTTAAACAAATAGTAAGTGATGGAGCCAGTGTTCAAACCCAGACAGACTAGTTTGTGGGTCTATACTCTTAATCGGAGTTGAGTTAGATGCTAAATTGTGTTTCATGATCTTTCCTGAAACAATCATTTGCAAGATAGGTGCAATTGCCCTTAGACAATCAGGCCCACCTGTTGAACTAAGGGAGAGGTGAGCTTTCTCTGGAACTCAAAGTCTGTGATGTGGAAAGGTATGTATTTGAACAAAATCAGAGTTCTATTAGAAAAGAAGAAGAGGGAAATGAATACTGAGAAGGCAACCATTGTTCACAAACAGTTGATTTAATTATTCTATTATTTATGGATATTTGCTTCCAATTTTGAATGAGTGTAAACCATCCAGCAAGGATCATCTTTGTACATGCCTTTTTCTAAATATGTACCTGTAATTCTCTAGGACTTACACCTGGGAGTGGAAAGGCAAAATGAAAGGGGATACTAATTCTAAATTTGAATATATATCACCAAATGTCTCTTCAAAAGGGCTATACCAATTACATGTTCGACAAATAGTTTAAACTTTTTAAAAAATTACAACACTAATGGGGGACAATCACAGTTAATTTAGTTTAATATGTTCATTTCCCTGATTGTCCCTAAAGAAGTTGAAACTTTTTTCCCGCAACTGGTATCTGAATCCAGTCCTACAACTTAAATGAAGCAATTTCATCTTTTTTTCAAAGTCCAGTGGACATTTTTCAGCCTTTATTGTATTTTACACCTGTAGTATTTCACACTTCTGTCCACTACACTTTGGCAAATCCTACTTCCTTGGCTTCAAGTCCCCACACTCTTCCTTCTACCACTCTGCCTGTGCCTTCTCAATCTCCTTAAGACATTCATCTTCTGATGTTCATGTCTCAAAAGTTTTGGTCTCCAAAGGGTCCTGTCCCAGGCCTTTCTGTCTACTTATTCTGATCCCTTAACTGACTCATCTATTCCCAGAATTTCGACAACTATCAATGTGCAGATCTATACCTGTAGCCTAAATACTCAAGTTCCCTTCTCTTGTGTCTGGCCACCTACTGAGCATCTCTATCAGGGAACTTCAAACCCACCATGGCTAAAATTAAAGTCATTTTTGTCACCCCTGTTTTTAAAATAGAGATAAAATTCATATAACATAAAATTCTCCATACTAGGCATTTTAACTATACAAGGCAGTGTGGGTTTTATTACATCCATAATGATATGCAATCATCTCCCAAATATCTAATTCCAGAATATTTTAATTACACCAAAAAGAAACCCTGTACCCATTAAACAGTCACTCCCTATATTCTTCCCTCCTGGTAACCACTAACCTGCTTTCTGTGCCTATGGATTTGTCTATTCTGAATATTTCATAAATGTGAAAACACAGAATATTGGTCTATTTTGCATCTAGCTTCTTTCACTTAGCACAATGTTATCAAGGTCCATTCATGTTGTGGTGTAAATCAGTGCTTCATTCCTTTTCATGGCTGAATAATATTCTAATTATATGTATATACCACATTTTGATTATCCTTTCATCAACTGACAGAAATTTAGGTTGTTTCTACCTTTTGGTTCTTGTGAATAATGTTGCTGTGAACATTTGTATCCAAGTTTTTGTTTGAACATATGTTTTCAATTCTCTTGACTGTATCACTAGAAATGGAATTGCAGGGCCATATGGTAATTTGAGGAACCATCAAATTGTTTTTCACAGCAGCTGCACCATTTTATATTACTACAAAGCAATGTATGAGAGTTCCAGTTTGTCTACATTCTTGGCAATGCTTGTTATTCTGTTTATTATTATTGTTGCTGTCGTTGTCATTGTTATCCTAGTAGTATGAAGTTGTGTCTCATTGTAGTTTTGATTTTCATTTCCCTAATAATTTAAGGATGTTGAGCATTTTTTCATGTGCTTATTGGCAATTTGTATTTCTTCTTTGGAGAAATATTTATTCAAATATTTTGCCCAATTTTTTTTAATGCAGGTATTGGGGCTGAGGATTGAACCCAGGACCTCCGATATGGGAAGTAAGTTCTCAATCACTCAGCAACGCTGGCTTCTACTTTGCCCTGTTTTTAATTGGGTTATTTGTATTTTTACTATTGAGGTTTAAGCGTACTTCATATATTCCGTATACTAGACCCTTACCACATATATGATTTGAAAATGTTTTCTCTGATTCTGTTGTCTTTTTACTTTATTGATGATGCCCTTTGATGAACAAATTTATTAATTTTGATGAAGTATATATCTGTTTTTTTTTCTTTTATTGCTTGTGAGCTTGGTACCATATGTAAGAAACTATTGCTTTATCCCAGGTCACAGAGATAACTATGTTTCTTTGTAAGTTTTAAATTTTAGCTCACACATTTAGTCTCTGATCCATTTTGAATTAAATTTTGGATGGTGGGAGGTAGAGGTCCAACTTCATTCTTTTGCTTATGAATATCTAGTTGCTCCAGCAACATTTGTTGAAATGATTACTCTTCCTTGACTGCAGAGTCTTGGCACCCTTGTTGAAAATCAAACTGACCATAAATTTTATTCCATTGTTTATATACATCCTTATGCCAGTACCAAGTTGTTTTGATTATTGTAGTTTTGTGGTGTCTTTTGAACTGGAAGTGTGAATTCTCTAACTTTGTTCCTTTCTTCAAGATTGTTTTTTGTCTATTCAGGGCTCCTTGTAATTTCATTTGTATTTTAAGATTGGCTTTACCATTTCTCTGAAAAGCCAGTTGGGATTTTCATAGGGATTTTCATTGAATCTCTAAATCATTCTGGGAAATGTCCCATCTTAGCAATACTATATCTTTCAATTCATGAACAGAGCTGTCCCTTCTATTTATTTCAGTCTTTTTAATTTACCTCAACAGTGTTTTGTAGTTTAGAGTGTGCAAAGTCTTGCACCCCCTAGGTTAAATTTTTCCTAAATACTATATTATTTTTGATGATTTTGTAAATGGAATTGTTTTTCTTAATATTATTTTGGGTTTGTTCATAGCTAATATATAGAAATACAACTGATTTTTTAAAAATCAATTCTGTATTCTGCAGTATTTATTACCTCTAATAGTTCCTGTGGATTTTTAGGATTCTCTCTATATAAGAAAATGTCATCTTCAAATAGAGATAGTAATACTTCTTTCTTTCTAATTTGAAAACCTTTTATTACTTTTCATTGCCTAACTGCCCTGGGTAGAACTTTTAGTATAATGTTGAATAGGAGTGGTGAAATTGGACATCCTTGTCTTGTTCCTGATCTTAGGGGGAAAACATTCAGTCATTCATCATTAGGTATGATTTTTGCTGTGTGTTTTCTTTTTTTTTAAAGATTTATTTATTTACTTCTCCCCACCCCGGTTGTCTGTTCTATGTGTCTATTTGCTGTGTCTTCTTTGTCTACTTCTGTTGTTGTCAGTGGCATGGGAATCTGTGTTTCTTTTTCTTGCGTCATCTTGTTGTGTCAGCTCTCCATGTGGGCAGCACCATTCCTGGGCAGGCTGCACTTCCTTACACAATGGGCAGCTCTCCTTACGGGGTGCACTCCTTGCGTGTGGGGCTCCCCTACACGGGGGACACCCCTGCGTGGCAGGGCACTCCTTGCACGTATCAGCACTGCACATGGGCCAGCTCCACACAGGTCAAGGAGGCCCGGGGTTTGAACCGTGGACCTCCCATGTGGTAGACGGATGCCCTAACCACTGGGCCAAGTCCACTGCCTGTGTGTTTTTCATATATGCTCTTTATCAGGTTGAAGAAGTAGCCTTCTAGTTCTAGTTTGTTGGGTGTTTTTTTCTCATCATGAAGAGGTGTTGGATTTTGTCAAATGCTTTCTCTGCATTAATTGAAATGATCATGTATTAGTCAAAGGGGTGCTGATGCAAAATATCAGAAATTGGTTGGTTTTTATAAAGGGTGTTTATTTGGGGTAGGAGCTTACATAGATACCAGACCATAAAGCATAAGTTACTTCTCTCACCAAAGTCTATTTTCACCTATTGGAGCAAGATGGCTGCCAAAATCTGCAAGGGCTCAGGCTTCCTGGGTTCCCCTGGGCTCAGCTCTTCTGTTTTCTCCACAATGTCAGCTGCAGACTATCAGGTGAATGGCTCTGTCTCTCGCCCTGAGACTCCAGCTTCAGGATCAAACTCCAACATCAAAACGCCAACATTACAAGCCCTCTAATTCTGTCCTTTGCCATGCCCAAAGGGTGGGGACTCAATGCCCTACTGGCACAAGAGATTTACATATTACTTAGTCAAGTAAACCTATAAATCCTATATAATGTAATATGCCCAGAGGAAAAGATCAGTTTACAAACATAATCCAGTATTTCTTTTGGGAATTCATCAATAATATCAAACTGCTACAGACCATGAGAGTTTTTTCCTTCATTCTATTAATATGGTGTGTTTCACTGATCGATTTTTATATGTAGAACCATCTTTGCATTCCTAGGATAAATCCCATTTGAACAGGTGTATAATCTGTTCAATATGCTGCTGGATTCAGTTTGCTAGCATTTTTTAAAATAAAATTTTATTGAAATACATCATTTCATACATGAACAGATATAAACAATAAAGGCATAGTAACATTTGTGAACATACAAAACAAACATGCATATCGTCATACAAGGCTCCCATATATCTCACCACCACCTACATCTTGCTTTGTTGTGAAACATTTATTACAAACTGTGAAAGAACATTGTGAACATATTACTATTCAATATAGCCCATAACTTACATTTGGTGTATTTTTGCCCCAATCTACCTGATTATTAATACCCTGTATTAGTATTATATATTTGTTATACTTCATAACAGCATTTTGTTGAGACTTTTTTACCTCATATTCATAGCTGTGTTGGCCAATACATTTCTTTTCTTTTAATGTCTTTGTCTGGCTTTGGGATCTGGATGATACTATCCTAGTAAAATATGTTGGAATGTATTCCCTTTTCTTCTATATTTTTGGAAGATTTTGAAAAGCTTTGGTCTTAACTTTTTCTTAAATGTTTAGTAGAATTTACCAATAAGACCATTTATTTGACTCTTAACATTGGAAGACTTTTTATTGCTGACTCAATATCTTTACTTGTTATAGGTCTATTCAGATTTTCTATTTCTTCCTGAGTCAGTTTTGGCAATTTGTATGTTTCTGGGAATTTTCATGTTTAACTTGTTAGCATACAATTATTGATAATATTCTCTAATAATCATTTTTTATTTCTCTACTATCAGCAGTAATGTCCCCACTTTCATTTCTGATTTTAGTAGTTTGAATCTTCTCTCTTTTTTTCTTGGTTAGTCTAGTTAAAGGTTGGTCAATTTTGTGTTTTTTCAAAGAACCAACTTTTGGTTTTATGGATTTTCTCTATTTTTTTAATTCTCTATTTTATCTCTGCTCTAATCTTTTTGTTTTTTACATTTTTAAAATTTATTTTTGTTTGTTTATTATTTGTCTGCTGGAATCTTATTCTCTTCCTTCTTTTGGTTTTGGATTTGGTTTGTTCTTCTTTTTTTAGTTCCTTAATTCAGAAGGTTAGGTTATTGATCTCAGGTATTTCTTCTTTTTAATGTAGTTTTCTACATCTATAAATTTCCCTCTGAGCACTGCTTTCACTGCATCCCCTTATTTTGTATGTTGTGATTTCATTTTAATTCATCTCAAAGTATTATCTAATTTCTCCTGTGATTTCTTTTTGACACATTGGTTAAGATTGTGTTGTTTAATTTCCACATATTTGTAAATTTCTCATATTTCCTTTCTTATTGATTTCTAGTTTAATTCCATTGTATTTGGGAAAGATGCTTTGTAGGATTTCAATTTTTAAAAATTTATTAAGATTATTTTGTGGTCTAATGTATAGTCTATCCTGGAGAATGTTACATGTGCACTTGAGAAGAATGCATATTCTGCCATTGTTGCTGAAAATGTTCTTATATATCCATTAGGTTTAGTCGATTTTTAGTGATGTTCCTTGCTGAGTTTCTGCCTAGTTCTGTCCAATTCTATACATTACTGAAAATGAGGTGTTGAAGTCTTTATTATTGTTGAACTATTTTTCCCTTTAATTCTGTCACTTTTTGACATATATGTGTGTACATGTGTGTATTTGTGGGCGAATATCTGTTGTTAGGTATATAAATGTTTTTAATTGTTATATATTCTTCATGGATTGATCCATTTATCATTATATAATATATCACCTTGCCTTTTATATTGATTTTCATCTTATATTAGTATAACCATTTCAGCTCACTTTTGATTATGCTTTACTTGGAATATCTTTTCCATCTTTTCACTTTCAAGCAATGTCTTTTTTTTTTTTTTTTTTTTTTGCAATCTGTGTCTTTTCCTCTAAAGTGAGTCATGTAGATAGCATATAATTGGATCATGTTTTTAAAATTCATTCTATCAATCTCTTCCTTTTAATGGGAGGATTATAATGTATTAACATACAAAGGAGGAATTACTTCTGCCATTATGCTAATTTTTTCTATGTTTTATGTTTCTTTTGTTTCCTATATAAAATAATGTAAACTAGTTATTTTCTAGGATACCATTTTGATTCCCACTCTTTTCTTTTGGTCTTTTTTTTTTTTAAGTTATTTTCTTAATGGATTCCCTGGGGATTACAATTAACATCTTAATTTAGGGAAGCGGACTTGGCCCAGAGGTTAGGGCATCCGTCTACCACATGGGAGGTCCGCGGTTCAAACTCTGGGCCTCCTTGACCCATGTGGAGCTGGTGCACGTGCAGTGCTAATGCGTGCAAGAAGTGCCATGCCATGCAGGGGTGCCCCCCACGTGCATATAGGAGCCCCATGTGCAAGGAGTGCGCCCCGTAAGGAGAGCCACCCAGTTCGAAAGAAAATGCAGTCTGCCCAGGAATGGCACCGCACACACGGAGAGCTGATGCAGCAAGGTGACGCAATGATTCCTGTGCCGCTGACAACAACAGAAGCAGACAAAAAGAAGAACATACAGCAAACGGACACAGAGAACAGACAACTGGGGTAGGGGGGAAGGGGAGAGAAATAAATAAAAATAAATCTTTAAAAAAATCTTAATTTACAACAATCTACCTTGAACTAATACCAACTAATTTCAATGGTTTACAAAAACTTTGTCTCTGTATTAGCTCTGTCCCCCATTTTATGTTATTTTCATAAATTACAGCTTGATGGGAAGCGGACTTGGCCCAAAGGATAGGGTGTCCGCCTACCACATGGTAGGCCCAAGGTTCAAACCCCAGGCCTCCTTGACCTGTGTGGAGCTGGCCCACATGCAGTGCTGATGCATGCAAGGAGTGCCCTGCCACGCGGGGGTGTCCCCTGCATAGGGGAGCCCCACGCACAAGGAGTGTGCCCCATAAGGAGAGCTGCCCAGCGTGAAAGAAAATGCAGCCTGCCTAAGAATGGCACCGCACACACGGAGAGCTGACACAAGATGATGCAACAAAAAGAAACACAGATTCCTGGTGTCTCTGATAAGGATAGAAGTGGTCACAGAAGAACACACAGCGAATGGACACAGAGAGCAGACAACTGGGGGGGAGGAAGGGGAGAGAAATAAATAAAAAATAAATCTTTAAAAATAAATAAATAATTAATTAATAAATAAATTACAGCTTGATACATTCTGAGCCCAATGTAGATTTATGATTATTGTTTTAAACAATTTTTTACATCATAGAGGAAAAAATTGGAGTTTTAAGCCCAAAATACATTTATATTGACTATTATATTTACCTATGTAGTTAACTTTTTTTTTAAGATTTTTTTTTCTCTCCCCTTCCCCGCCCCCCCCAGTTGTCTGCTCTCTGTGTTCATTTGCTGTGTGTTCTTCTGTGTCTGCTTCTATTCTTGTCAGCGGCACCCAGAATCTGTGTCTCTTTTTGTTGCATCATCTGGCTGCTTCAGCTCTCCTGTGTGTGCGGTGCCACTCCTGGGTAGGCTGCACTTTTTTTCATGCTGGGCGGCTCTCCTTACAGGGAGCACTCCTTGCGTATGGGGCTCCCCTACGTGGGGGACACCCTTGCATGGCATAGCATTCTATGCATACATCAGCACTGCACCTGGGCCATCTCATCACATGGGTCAGGAGGCTCTGGGTTTGAACCTTGGACCTCCCAATTGGTAGGCAGATGCCCTATCCTTTGGGCCAAATCTGCTTTCCTGTAGTTACCTTTATCAGTATTATTTCTCTATGTGGATTTGAGTTACCGTCTACTATCCTTTTATTTCAGCCTAAAGAAATCTTGATAGCATTTCTTGTAGGAAAGGTCTACCATTGACAAACTCACTCAATTTTTGTTTATCTAGGAATGTCTTAATTTCTCCTTCATTTTTGAAGGATAGTTATACCAGATATAGAATTTCTTTATTGACAGTTTTTTTTTCCCCTCAGCACTTTGAATATTTCCACCCATATTTTATTATCTCCATATTTTATTATAAGAAATCAGTTGTTAATTTTTTTGAGAATCCTGAGTATTTGACAAGGTACTTTTCTCTGTTTATGATTCTCTATCTTTGGATTTCAACATTTTGTTTACGGTGAGTCAGTGTGCCTCTCATTGAGTTTATCCTATTTGAACTTCATTTAACTTCTTAGATGTGTAGATTCATGCTTTCATGAAATTTGGGAAGTTTTTTGCCATTATTTCTTAAAATACTCTTTTTGCTCCTTCCTCTCTCTCCTCTCCTTCTGTAACTCCTATCAGGACTATGTTGGTATGTTTGATGGTATCTCACAGGTCTCTTCACTTTTTCTTTCTACTCCTCAGACTGGATGATCTCAATTGACCTACCTTTAAGGTCAGTGATTCCTTCTTGTTCCAAATCTGCTGTGGAATCATGCTAGTGAAATTTTCATTTCAGTTATTGTACTTTTCTTCTTCAGGATTTATAATTGGTTCCTTTTTATCATTTCTAGCTCCTTAGTGATAGTCTCTATTTGGAGACATGATCCTCCTTGTTTCCTTTAGTTCTTTGTGTATGCATGACTTCTTTTAGCTCTTTGAGTATATTTAAAACAGCTGACAAAGTCTTTGTCCAGTATGTTCACTGTCTGGGCTTATTCAGGGACAGCTTCTGTTAATTTCTTATTTTCCTGGACATGGGCCAAATTTTCTTGTTTCTTGGCATGCCTTGTAATTTTTTGTTGAAATCTGGGCATTTTGAATATTATAATGTGACAACTTTGAAATCATACTCTTCTCCTTACCTGTGTTTTCTGTTGAGCTTGCTGTGGTTGTTGTTTGTTTGCTTAGTGAGTTCTCTGGACTAATTTTTTTTTTGGTTTTGTTTTTATTTATTTATTATTGTCTTTTTAAAAAAAAGATAAATAGATCACACAAAACATTATGTTAAAAAACATAAGAAGTTTCCATATACCCCACTCCCCATCCCCCCCCCCACTCCTCCCACATCAACATCCCCTTTCATCAGTAAGGCACATTTATTGCATTTGGTGAATACACCCTGAAGCATTGCCATACCACATGGATCATAGTTTACATTGTAGCTCACACTCTCCTCCGTCCATCCAGTGAGTTGTTACAGGATATACAATGTCCTGCATCTGTCCCTACAGTATCACTGAGGACAACTCCAAGTCCCGAAAATGCCCCCATATCACACCTCTTCCTCCTTCTCCCTGCCCTCAGCAACTCCCGTGGTCACTGTCTCCACATCAATGATATAATTACTTCTATGCTAGAGTTACAACAGTACTATAGTAGAATACCAGCAAGTCCACTCCAATCCATATTATATTCCTCCATCCTGTGGATCCTGGGACGGTGATGTCCACTCCACCTATAAATCGAGAGGGGGCTTAGAGCCCACTTGGCTGATGGATGTGATTCTCCTGCTTGCAGTTGTAGACACTCTCAGTTCCCTGGTGTGGTTGTTGACAATTCTCACCTCCCCATCAACTGTCCTGGGTAGGTCCAATGAACCAAAGAGTAAGTGTTGCAACTCTGCTGAGGCTCAGGGCCTAGCTGGCACATGGACAGTCCAGAGATTCAAGTCTCCTGAGCATACACCAACTCCAGCACCAACCACAGGTTCAGTAAAAGTGTCAGAAGAGGCATTTGTAGAGAAGACACATCTAAGTCCAACTCCATCTCATTCAAGAGCACAAATTCCAAAGTAGGGCTCACTGGCAAGGCACTGAACTCCAGAGCCATCTGTCATGACTGTAAAACCTATGTGTCTCCATAGCCCTCAGGAGCACCAGTACCTGGGGTTGTATCTACTTTGGCTGTCTCTGGGGTCCTGCTGAGACACACATAAAGAACTAATTTTTAAAAGTCCATCTAAGTATGCATGGCCACTGAAGCCTCTGTTCTATTAGCTTTGTGGTCAGCTAGTGATTTGACAGAGATTTATTTATTTATTTATTTATTTATTTATTTGGCAAGGGAGTAAAGAGTTAAGAAACAAGAGAAGAGTACACAATCTGAGACATGGATTGCAGGCATGCTGCAGAGTCCTGCAGAAATTTCTTTAAACTTCTGAAACACAAGACACAGACATGCAAAACTCCCAGTCTTTTCAGATGGATTGTTTTTGTGTGTTTGGGCTTACCTTCACTTCTTAGTCAGGCAAATTACAACTCTGCCTTAGCTTTCACTTCCTGCTCTCATAGAGCCAAGGTGAGAGCTTAGGGCCTTATCTGGTCTTTTCTGAGTACCGAGCGCTGGGCCATCACCTGGCCTTCTAGATCCTCAGGAAAATATGGGAGTTTTGCAATTCTTTATTCTCCAAATCATCTTATTCTCTAGTCTTTCTCTCCAAGTTTTTTGGTCAGTTTATTATTTTCCCAAATCATATCCCTTGCCTCAGGTGGCAGTGATTAATATATTTACCTTTAAATGACAAAATTTCCCATTGGAGCTGCCTGAGTCTTGGTTGAGTTCTGAATTAGATGAAATAAAGGCAAGCCTTTTGAGCTGGTCTTTTTAGGAGCCACCAGACAGGTCAAAACACATAACTACAAGTCTTTGAGAATAAGGTCTGTTCTGCTTCTTCTGGTACTGGGTACTTGTTCTTGGAAAGCAGGTTATTATCTTCAAGTCTGCCACAGTGCTCTGGAGTCGGGACAGGTCCAGGGTGAGTTAAAATGTCACAAAGCTCTCTTACCAAGACTCAGCTGTTTTGTTTTTTTTTAATTAAGCATTCCCCTGATTGTTGCAAGCTTTTGATTATCATCCATGGTTAGTGTCAATTCTGCCAGTTTTCCCAAGCTTATTCATTGCTTTTGTGAAGGGAAGGATTTTTGGAGTTCCTTACTACATAGCTTTTGCTGACCTTCCTTTTTTTCTCCTGTGTTTCCTGTCTCAGTAAGGTCTTGACTCTATCCAATTCCCAAGCCACTATCCCGGACATCATTCTTTATAAATAAAATTTTATTGAAATATTTTTTAGATATCACTTATATCTATCCTTTTGGTCACAGCTTAGATATCACTTATATCATTCATACATGAACATACATAAACCATAAGTGTATAGTAAAATTTGTGAATTTACAAACCAAACATGCATATCATCATACAAGGCTCCCATACATCTCCCCACAACAAACACCATGCATTGTTGTGAAATATTTGTTGCAAACAATGAAAGTGCATCATCAAAATATTACTAGTAACTATAGCCCATAGCTTACATTTGGTGTATTTTCCCCCAACCTACCTGATTCTCTACACCCTATATTAGTATTATGTATTTGTTATTGTTCATGAGAGAATGTTCTCATATTTGGCCTGTTAACCACTACTGGATTCCCTGTGTTATACAGTCCCATGCTTTGTACAATCCATTCAAAGTGTACAGTCAGTGGCTCTCATTTCCATCACAGAGTTGTGCAATCATCACCTCAGTCAATTTTAGAATGTATGGGAAAATCCTATACCCTTTTATAACCCCCATCGTTGTCCCTTAGAATTGAAATATCTTCTTGCCATTGCTGCAAAAATATTACATTACTGTTAACTATCATCCATAAGTTATATTAGTTGTAATTTTCCTATGTATCACCATTTTCTTAGCACTTTGAAAAAGAAGAGCATTCTTATATTTATACTATTAAACACAGTCTTCATTCACCACTGAATTGCTATAATTCCCTCAATTACTCTCTAGTTTCCTTTCAATTGACATTTATGCTAGACATCATTCTTGATTCTCCTTCTCTCCCCAGACCCTTAAATACTTCCTTATTGCCTCATTGCCCACAGTATAAATTCCAAACTTAACAACTTAACTAGTAAGGTCTATCATGAGCTGGTCATTATCTACACCCCAGACTTATCTGTTGCCACCTTCTCCTGCCCAGTATCTCACCCCATGCTTACTACATCTTCTGTACTCCTTAGGGAACTATTTCTATTTCCCCAAATGCCCCCTGTTCTCTTACTTTAATCATGCTATTCTCCACTACTCTGCCTTTGGTTTATCCTTTTGGTTACAGCTTAGATATCACTTATATCTAGAATTTTCCTTAATTGCCCTGGTATAGATCAGGGTTGGCAAACTTTTTCTATAGAGGGCCAGATAAAAAATATTTTAGGGTTTGCTAGTCAATAGGCAAAATCAAGGATATTATGTAGGTACTCATATGAAAAAAAAAAAAGGAACTTTTCTTAAATTTTTTGATAAAATTCAAAACATAATAATAATATACTTTTCTTTTTTTTTTTTTTTAAGATTTATTTATTTATTTCTCTCCCCCACCCCAGTTCTCTGTTCCCTGGGTCTATTTGCTGCGTCTTCTTCTTTTGTCCGCTTCTGTTGTTGTCAGCGGCACGGGAATCTGTGTTTTTTTTGTTGCGTCATCTTGTGTCAGCTCTCTGTGTGGGTGGTGCCATTCTTAGGCAGGCTGCACTTTATTTCACGCTGGGCGGCTCTCCTTACGGGGCGCACTCTTTGCACATGGGGCTCCCCTATGTGGGGGACACCCCTGCGTGGCAGGATACTCCTTGTGTGCATCAGCACTGCGCATGGGCCAGCTCCACACAGGTCAAGGAGGCCCAGGGTTTGAACTGCGGACCTCCCATGTGGTAGATGGATGCCCTAACCACTGGGCCAAGTTCACTTCCCAGTATACTTTTCTGTAATACTATTAATGAGAAAAATAAAGTTGTCTTTTTTGGGGGGATAACAATTTTGCTTAATTAAGATTGAAAGTTATGTTCCCATCATCAAAACGTATTGCAAAAAGGAGGAGGAGGAGGGGGAAGAAGAAGAAGAAAAGATACAAAATATGTTGCAAACACCAATCAGTATTTATATTTACATATTTCATCTTTGAAAATGTCTTTTCTGGTGCCTTGCCAGGGGCCCCTACTTTGGAATTTACACTCACCAGTGTGACAGAGTTAGACTCAGTTGTGGTTTCCCTATACATGGCTTTTCTGTCCTTCTCTTTGAACCCATAATTAGTACTAGAGTTGGTAGGTGTACATCCAAGAGACTTAATTTTTTGGGCTGTCCATGTGCCAGTTGGGCCCTGAATCTCAACGGAGTTGCAACACCTACTCTCCGGTTCACTGGACTCACCCAGGACAACTAATAGGGAGGTGATGATGGACAACCACCATACCAAGGATCCAAGAGAGCCTACAACTGCAAGCAAGAGAGCCCCATCCATCAGCCCTAATGGATCACAGCCCCTTCTCAATTAGAGGTGGCGTGGACATCGCCATTCCAGAATCCTCATGATTGGGGAACAAACTATGGAATAAAGAAGACTTACTGGTATTCTACTATAGACTTACTGTGATTCTAGCAATGGAAGAAATTATATCATTGATGTGGAGGCAGTGGCCATTGGAGGTTCTGAGGGCAGGGAGAGGGAAAAACGTGTAATACAGGGGCATTTTAGGGACTTGGGAATTGTCCTGAATGACACTGCAATGACAGATGCAGGCCACAGCCTACAAAACTGGGTGGGAGAGAGTGTAAACTACAATGTAAACTTTAATCCACACTTAGTAGGAATGCTCCAAAATGTGTTCATCAATAGGGACGAATGTACCTCACTAATTGATGTTATTAATGTGGGAAAATGTGGGAGGTATGGGGAGCAGGGCATATGGGAATCCCCTACATTTTTTATGTGGCATTTGTATAATCTAAGTATGTTTTAAAAATAAAAAACAAGGGAAAAAAAGTCTATCTGGAAAAAAAAAAGAAAATGTCTTTTCACACAGTTATTTCCAAATGCTGATATCAATCCATGAACATTTGGCTTTGGTGGAGTATATTCAATACTTAAAGGCATTTATAAAATAATAATAGATTCTTCTGTTGATATTTATTGTTTAGATTATTACATTGCAGACTGAAGTTTACGTGGAATCTCCTCAACTGCACAATTAAATGAATTTTAATATATGGAAATTTCCTTTGCACTGATGTCCACAAAATGCTACTGGATGTGAAGTCTGAGCTTGGAATATATATCTGCTGCAAATTTGTATGGGAATTGAGATCTCACTTTTTGTTTTAACTTTTGACAGAACAGGAAGTATATAAAACAGCTTGGACATTACTTGTCATTTAAATGTTAGTTGTCATCAAAATCATTAAACTATGGTATAAATTTCACATATTTACAAAAATGTTTGCCCTTGTAATTTTAGGTTGAATTCTGCAGTAAAAACTAATTTCCAGAAGTATTCAGTGTTTGATAATAGTGATTAAAAGCAGTTCTTTCAATCATTTAAAAATGTAAAAACCGGGAAATGGATGTGGGTCAAGCAGTTGGGTACCCACCTACCACATGGGAGGTCCCAGGATTGGTTGCCTGTGCCTCCTAAAAAAGAAGAGCAAGACAGCAAACTGGGGAGCGGATGTGGCTCAAGTGTTTGAGTGCCTGCTTCCCACATAGGAAGTCCTGGGTTCAGTCCCAGCCCCAGTACCTCGAAAAAAACAACTGCCATGGTGAGCTGAGACAATGAGATGGCACAATGATATGACATAATGAAGAGACACAAGAAGGAAACACAATGAGAGACAGAACAAGCGGGAGTGGAGGTGGCTTAAGTCATTGGGTGCCTCCCTCCCACATTGGAGATCCTGGGTTTGGTTCCTGGTGCCTCCTAGAAAGCCCACAACTAACAGACACAGAGTAGATAGCAAGTACAAACAAAAAGGGAAAAAGGGAATAAATAAATAAAATAAGTCTTTGAAAAATTAAAATAAAAATGTAGAAACCATTCTTAGTTTGCAAGCCAATATAAAAACAGGTGTGTAGTTTGCCAACCCCACATATAGATTAATCTCTGAGGTTTTTTCCAGCTCCAAATTACTATAATTACTATATGGAAACCAGCCTTTCTCTTCCCCAAATTCATCCAAACATATTTTTCCTGCAGTCATTTCCTTGGGATTGTTTCCTAAGTTTCCAAGGTGAGAGTGAAATAATATGGCAAACTAGTCTCTTTTGATGCATTTTCAAAGGCATCCTGGAGAATTTTGCCTGATTTCCTCTAAGGGATTTTTTAAAAACTTTATTTTGTACATTTTAGAACTGAAAATATAAACAATTAAAACATAAAAAGAAAACACAGTTGAATAAAAACATACATTTTTCAATTAGATGTACTGGATACATATAATTTTTTAAAAAATCATACAATAAATTACACAATGTATTTGGTTCATAGTGAATTTGGTGTCTGGCTGGCTTTGCTTAGGGATTTATTTTAAGACTAGTTTTTTTCCCTCAAAGATTTATTTTTTTAATTTACTTCTCCCCAACCCCTCATTGTTTGCACTTGCTATGTCTATTTGTCTTTCTTATTTCTTTAGGAGGCACTGGGAATCGAACCAGGGACCTCCCATTTGGTAGGCGGGAGCTCAACCACTTGAGCCACATCCACTTCCCTTAAGGCCAGTTTTTTATGCCAAGGGGAAGACGATTTTATTTGAGTTCTTTGGCTCATCCCTCATTTATTTGGTACTATAATTTGTCACTCTAGGCTGCATATTACAATCACCTGGAGATCTTAACAAGAACACAGGAAAAACTAATGATAGGCTCTATAAATAAGAATCTCTGGGAGGGAAGGCTAAACATTAGTATTTTAAAATATATTAAAGAATCACTAGGGCTGAATACCACTGTGTATTTCAACTACTTAGAGACTCCAGTTCTGTTTACAAATTTTGGTGTGCAAAATAATCACCGTGGTATTTATTTTTTCGTTTGTTTCAGGTACTGGGAACCAGAGATTGAACCCAGGACCTTGTATGTAGGAAGCCAATGCTCAACCACTGAGCTACATCAGCAACCCTGAGTTGGTTTTTTCGTTTGTTTGCTTGTTACTTGTTTTGTTCTGTTTCCAGGAGGCACCAGGAACTGAACCCAGGACCTCCCTTGGGGGAGGTGGGTACTCAAGACCTTGAGCCACATCTGCCCCTGCTCATTGTTTTTACTTGTTGCCTGCTCATTGTTTTGTTCATTGTCTTGCTCATTGTTTTTGCTCATTGTTTTAGCTTATTGCCTGCTCATTGTTGTTTTTTTCTTGCACAGTGTCTGCTTGTTGTCTGCTCATTGTTTGTCTCCCTTAGGAGGCACTGGCAACTCCCATGTGAGAGGCAGGTGCTCAACTTCTCGAGCCACATCTGCTCCCAGATACTGTGATTCTCGTGTTAACTGTGTCCCAAAACAAACCATAAAGCTTTGTTTCAGGACACAGTTAATTAGAATTTATTTGATCCTTTTCATGCTTGCTTTTTAAGTTTTATTTGCCTGGGTCCAGGACAGCCTTTAGTTTAAGGCTAATTTGACCTCACTACTTAAGCACTACCCTTCTGAAGACTATATTGGGTATCCCATTTATTAAGAAACTAAGAAGTCTTTCTGCTCTGCTGGTGGGAACACAAACTATTCTAAGTACTGTGAGCTGCAGGAAATATTGTCTACTTTCTCTTTCTCTCTTTCTCTCTCTCTCTCTCTCCCTTCTCCAGCCTCAAATGTTTCTCATATTCATGCTTCAATAATATTCAACCAAAGACTTGAGTGGGACCTTTCTATAGATAGCCTGAGTTCTCTGAACACTGTCTCTTCTATTTCCTTCCCCTGCACATTCTAATCCCTGTGACCTCCCCAAACTCTGAATTCCTTATCTTCGGCTCAGTTAAACTGCTGGAATTCATTTGGCTTCTCCCTTCCACACTGCACCTCCAAACTCTCGCTGGGCCATAACCTGGAGCAATTGTAGGGCTCATCTCATTTCTCATTTGTCTCCCTTGTATCCTTCTCATTGTCTCTCCTCTGTGTCTCTTTTTGTTGCATCATTTTGCTGCACCAGCTCTCTGCGCAGGCTAGCACTCCTGTGTGGGCCAGCACTCCTGCACAGGCCAGCATGCTGTGAGGGCCAGCACTCCTGTGTGGGCCAGCACTCCTGCACAGGCCAGCATGCTGTGAGGGCCAGCACTTCGCATGGGCCAGCTCTCCACTTGGGCCAGCTCATGATGCAGACCAGCCTGCCTTTACCAGGAGGCCCTGGGAATTGAACCCTGGATTCCCATATAGTAGACAGGAACCCAATTGCTTGAGCCACATCTACTTCCCAAGTTTAAAAAATTAAGTTCCGTTTGGTCATTTTTCATTTTTTTATTTCTTGCTAGTGTTTTTCCCCCAAACCACTTCAAAATTTCTCTACATAATTAATATATTTGATAATTACAGTATTTGAGAATCTCAGAGGTAAAAAATATACCTTGCTGTGGCTGACCTAATCACAATGACTTTTTTTTCCAAGTTCATACTTTGCTTCAGTTTATCTGTGCTACTACTTATGAGCCTGAGTTGAGAATGTTTTCCTCCAGAGAGCATTTACATTTTATATCTGCTGCTTACTAAAGTGCACTTCCAGCCTGGGGTCACCTCTATTCAAACTTCGGACCTCATGAGGGTAAAATGATGTTTACAAATTCTTAGAAGAGACTCTTATTATCATTATTATACTATATTCCATCTGGAGCTATACACACAAAGATAGGATCCTTTCTCTTCTCCCTTAGCTGGTAGGCAAATTTTTTTCTAGCCTACCCTTTCACTGAACCTGTTGAGGCTCTCCTTTTTCAAGGGCTCTCTTTAAATCTTTTATTTTTTTAAAAGATTTATTTTTTATTTATTTCTCTCCCCTCCCCCTCCCCCGGTTGTCTGCTCTCTGTGTCCATTCGCTATGTGTTCTTCTGTTTCCACTTGTATTCTTGTCAGCAGCACCCAGAATCTGTGTTTCTTTTTGTTGCGTCATCTTGCTTGGTCAGCTCTCCATGTGTGCGGTGCCATTCCTGGGCAGGCTACACTTTTTTTGCACTGGGCAGCTTTCCTTAAGGGGTGCACTCCTTGTGTGTGGGGCTCCCCGACATGGGGGACACCCCTGTGTGGCACAGAACTCCTTGCATACATGAACACTGTGCCTGGACCAGCTCACCACACAGGTCAGGAGGCCCTGGGTTTGAACCTTGGACCTCCCATGTGGTAGGCGACACCCTATCCATTGGGCCAAATCCACTTCCCGGGGCTCTCTTTTTATGATCCAAGGCTTAAGCCTTCCATTCTCCTACACAGTTATTGCTAATCATGAAAACTCTATGGGAAGCAGATGTGGGTCTGCCATATGGGCTCCTGTCTACCATATGGAGGGGTCCCAAGTTTGGTTCCCTGGACCTCCTGGTGAAGGTGAAGCTGGCCTACACTGCAGAGAGCTGGCCCATGCTACAAACTGATGCAACAAGATGACACAACAAAAAAGAGAGATAGAGGAAAGATAATGAGAGACACAACAAACCAGGGAAGTGAGGTGGCTCAAGCAATTGGGTGCCTCTCTCCCACTTGGGAGGTCCCAGGATCAGTTCCCAGTGCCTAAAGAGAAGACGAGAAGAGAGGACAAGCAGACACAGAAGAATGCGCAGCAAATGGACACAGAGAGCAGATTGCGAGCACAGGCAGCAGGGGTGGAGGATAAATAAAATAAATCTTAAAAAAAAAAATTCTATGATTGGCATCCAGGGCTTCCCCATTCACCACCCTGGATGTAACTATTTTTACTTTTCTTTTTTTAACCCTTGGGGAATGCCCCTTATTTTCTTATCAGCTCAGTAATGTGTTTAAATGTATATTTGTTATAACTTATTGAACAACTTTTTG
The DNA here is from genome assembly GCF_030445035.2 of Dasypus novemcinctus. Classification (NCBI taxonomy): domain Eukaryota; kingdom Metazoa; phylum Chordata; class Mammalia; order Cingulata; family Dasypodidae; genus Dasypus; species Dasypus novemcinctus. Next base: position 35,852,509 of record NC_080675.1, read on the forward strand.
GAATATCAAGTCAGGTATACTGTTGGAAAGTGAAGTCCCATTATGAATTCTAAACTACTACTTTTTTTTTTTTTTTTTTTGTCACTACTCTGGACTCAGTCCTTGGTTGGCTCATTGATTGGACAAATGTCCCATCAAAACTCACACATATGGACATTTCTCCAAACAGAGGAAGGAGATTTGACATTGGACACATCCTTATTGGAAAATGTTTACTCTACTCACTGTTTTTGAATGCCAATTCCGTATTCTAAGGGTGGAAGATCTGATTGGCACAGCTGGGAATCAGGTTGATGTAGCATAAATGTGATTGGTCAGCAGCCAGTCTCTCTGGGTTGGTGTGGCAATTTCCAGATAAAGAGAATATAGTTACTCACTGAGCAGAATCTTTAGAAGGTGTCTATTTTATCTTCTTTACTACAGAGCTCCAGAAGAGTTAATCAATCTGCAGGCCCAAATGACATTATTGTTTTAGTCTTAGTAAAAATAAAGGGGCAATCTTTGAATACTGTCTGAAATCCCATGTGAAATAAAACTTTGGCCATACTTTTTTTTCTCTCTTAATTCATATAAACTTTCTAGGATCTTTTCATAGAGCAAAAGTTTTTATTTGAATTTGAATTTGATAGTCCAATTTTATCAAATTTCCCTTTTATGAATGCTGCTTTTTGCTGTCATGTTTAAGAACTCTTCACCTAGCTTAGGTCCTGAAGACTTTTCAAAATATATTTTCTTGTAAAAGTTTTATAGTTTTACATTTCAATTTACAATCCAATTTGAAATAATTTTTCTACAAGGTATTAGGTTCAGGTTGAGGTTCATTTTTTTTGCCTATTTTTTGCCCAGTTGTTCCAGCATCATTTGTTGAAAAGACAGTCCTTCCCTTATCAAATTGCTTCTGCACCTTTGTCAAAAATTAAGGGAAGTAAATGTGGCTCAAGCAATTGGGCTTCTGTCTACCATATGGGAGAACCCAGGTTTGATCCCCGGGGCCTTCTGGTAAAGGTGTGCCAAGGCCCACGTGGCGAGTGACGTAGCAAGATGAAACAACAAAAGAGAGAAGCAGGGGAGCGACAAGGCAAGACATGACAGAAACCAGGAACTGTGGTGGTGCAAATGATAAGAAACCTTTTCCCCCACATTGGAGGTCCCTGGGATTCAATCCCAGTGAAGCCTAGAGGAGAAAAACTAGAAGAGAAGACCAAAAAAAAAGAACAGATACAGAAGATCACACAGTGAATGGACACAGCAAAGAGCTGGGTGGGAGGACAGGGGGAGAAAATCACTTGGGTATATTATCAGAGCTGAGAAATGGAGGACACGAGGTCCTGAGCATATTATTTGAGTCCTAGATTGAATTATGAATTAAACTTTAATCTCCTAGACTGTTCAATTATGTGAGCCAATACATTTATTTTATTGATTAAAGCAGTTCTTTTTAAAAAACAAATTTTTGATATATATTAATAAAGCATACAACCCATCCAAAGTGTACAATCAATGGTATTTGGTATATTCATCAATTCAATCATTATTAGAGAATTTTTGTTATTCCAACAATAATAATAAAAAAAATAAAAACTCACCACTTCTCAGTAGCAGTTTCTGCTTTAACTAATGGAAAAGAGATATAGTTCAGGGGGTAATGTAATTGTTTTTTTGCAAGACATAAATGTAATTTTTTTTTTTTTTGCAGTAGATGGAATTTTCATGGTTTGTTTACTTTGTAAAAACTTTTTGGTTTTAAAGTTGTGTGTAAGAACAAAAGTAAAAAGGCTTTTTTAATCCAGTTTTATGTTTATACATACTTAAGTGATGTGATAATAAAAATGATCCAAGTTAATGTGTTAGGGGGCGAAGAGTCCATGAAAAATCTTTTCTTTAAAAGGAGTTAGGGGAAGTGGATGTGGCTCAACTGATAGGGCATCTGCCTACCATATGGAGGGTCCAGGGTTCGATCCCCAGGGCCTCTTGACCCGTGTGGTAAGCTGGTCCACATGCAGTGCTGCCACATGCAAGGAGTGCCATGTCATGAGGGGTGCCCCCGCAAAGGGGTGCCCATGCACAAGGAGTACATCCCATAAGGAGAGCCACCCCGTGTGAAAAAAGTGCAGCCTGCGCAGGAGTGGTGCCACTCACACAGAGCTGACGCAGCAAGATGATAAAACAAAAAAGAGACACAGTTTCCCAGTGCTGCCGGATAATGCAAGTGGATGCAGAAGAACACACAGTGAATGGACACAGAGACCAGACAATGGCGGGGAAGGGGAGAGAAATAAATAAATCTTTTTAAAAAATGAAAAAATAAATAAAAGGAGTTAGTACATTATTCACATTGAAGAAATGATGTCCATGACAAAAAGTAATTCCAATACAGTATAATAAGTAATGCTTTGACAGGACAGGTATGAAGCTCACTGGAAATACACAGCAAAGGGCCCAAAAGCTAGGCTGGGTCAGAGAATGCTTTCAAGAGAAAAAGATGTTTAAACCAAGTGAGCCAGGTAAAGAAACATCTGGGCTCTGGCAGGTTGTTCAGAGTCATGGGAGACTCTGGCCTTGGGTTTGGTCCTGGACTTCCCAAAATTTCAAGGGCCAAGGTCTAGGAGGAATTGATTGATGAGGCTGGTAAACACCTCAAGAGTATGGACTCTTTCCAAGGACGGTGGGGTCCACATTTGGTAACATTATCATATTTGCACTTTTGTGTTCAAGGGAATGGATTGAAGGAACAAGGTTGGACGAAGGAAAACCACTGACGAAGTCATCTAGGTATTCCTGGCTCTCAGGCTCCAGGCCTTTTGCCGGTGCTGTTCTACACGCTGCAAGTACAAATTCACCTCCCCTGGGAGGCTTTCTGAGGCTCCAGGCTGGCTCAGAAGCCCTGCCCTGTGCTATTTTCTATCCCAGGAGTGATCAGTTTGTGCAGTCATCAGTTTTTGCAGTCATCAATGACAAGTTCTGCTCTGCCACCCTGTTACAAGTAGATACTCAAAGTAGGAATGTTTCTGATTCCTCTCTGGGACCCCAACCTGCCCAGCATAAGCCAGGCAGTACACCTGCTAAACGTCTTGGGTCAGTCTTGGCCTTATGACCTAGGAAGGCAAATGAGGGAAGAGAATATGAGAGTAGATACACCTACGGTGTGCCAACACCTCACCATGAGCTGAAATTCTTCTCAATTTCTCTTCATACCCCATGAGAGTGCTATTATCATCTCCTTTTTCAGACGAGGAAAGAGGTTCAGGGAACAGGCAGTGATGTGGCCAAGATCCAGGCTTCCTCTAGTAGAAAAGATGGGATCCAAGACAGGGTCTGTGACCCTAGAGCCTTTCTTGTTGACAGACTGTGATTAACCATTGCCCAGCGAGTTAAAGTCAAGTGACAGGAGTTCCAAGGGCCAAATACTCACAGTGGGTATTTGTGGATTCATGGAGGAAGGTCAGAAACTGGGATTGGAAGATGTGGGAATTCCAGAGTTGGAATAAAGAAAGGAGAGAGTGGCACTACCATAGATTGGTCTAATGGGCTATAAAAGGAAAGAGCTGGAAGAGAGGCAGGAGGGCTTGGGGGAGAGAATTGGCTGGTGCATGAAGGGGTGCAATGGAGGGCAGAGGGGCAGTAGGCAGGTCTCTGGTGCTAGGCTGTGGGCCTGCTCTCTCTCCCAGATTGGTGAGAGTCAAGTAGAGGTGGTCCTGGGTGTCCCGCCTCACCGCACGAAGGCAGGGCAGGTATCTGCAGAGGAGCACTGCAGCGCCAACAGATTGGTCTGTCCAGAAAGGCTCAACTTTTCCTGCTCTAAGGGGTAGGCATTCTAGCAGTATAAGTACAGCCAGTCCCGGAGGATCTTCATGGATTCTTTGGGCAGGTTCCCTCTGTTTCCTCTTACCAACCAGGGAAAGGAGGCCTTTGTCCTTGCCTGCATCGCTGTCCAACATGGTGATGGTGTCTCATGGCTAGGATGGACCTTGGACATGCTTTTCCCAGTGGCTTTCCAGCCCATGTGGCCTTGGGTCCAGGAAGTCCTGGCACTGAAGGAATATTCCGCATATCTGCCCAGCATGACTTAAATAAAATTTGATGAAATATATGATCATATTTAAAGAAAACTAGATGTGTGGTAGGTAAACAACCTAATTATAGAAAAAGCAAAGTCCTCTTGTCAAAATATGGTATTGCCTCTAATAGAAATTTGTTGCGGCTTTGTGGTTTAACATCCAAGCCTCCTCCCTGTTTGGAGTAATCCTCTGCTATGTCATGCTTCCCACTCCAGAATCAAGAGGAAAGATCTTCCATCTTTCCATTCCCCTTGCATCCAGGCCATGGGCATGTGATCCATGTGAGACAAGTGGGTTCTCTTGCCCAGGATTTTCAATCTTGAAAGAGAGAAACAAAGATGCAGGAACACTTTAGAAGTAATTCACAGTAGCATTGCTGTATTAGTTTTCTATTACTGCCATAACAAATTACCACAAACAGTGGTTTAAAACAATACAAACTTATTATCTTAGGCCAGAAGTTGAGTCTAGAGGTGGCCTGCATTTTGGCTCATGTCCCCTTTCCTCAATCTTCAAAGCTAGCAACTCTGACCCTTTTTCTTTCATCACATCTCTCTGAAAAGAGCCGGGAAAGGTTATTTGCTTCTAGGGACTTGTGATTAGTGCGGGTACATGCCGTAATTCAGGATGATCTTCCCATCTCAAGTTCCTGAACCTTAATCACATCTGTAAGGGCCCTTTTTACCACATAAGGTATCATATTAGTAGGTTCCAGGGATGAGAATGTGGGTCTCTTGGGAGTGGGGGCCATTATTCCACCTACCACAACTGCCATCACTATGGGTAGAGTGGTGGCAGTGGTATAGAGAGATCAGAGGAAAAGGTGTTCACTGGAGACAATGTTAATGATTGCATCCTTTCCTAACACCCTAGGGTGAGAACTTGGTTATGGTACCTACTACCTACTTCTCTTGTTCCTGATCATTTTATGAGCTAGGTTCTCCAACCTTCCCAACAATTCCAAGGTTCCAAACATCCTTCCAATAAATGAACTTTCTTATTAAATTATCCAGAGAGCATTTCAAAGTCCCATCTTGGTGGATAGCCAAGTAATGTAAAAGAGAAAGGTAGCTTTAAAATAATTCAATTTTTCTAATCCCATGGACAAAGACCATTTCCAGCAAAAGGACTACACATGTTAGCTTTATATCATAAATACTGAACTTACTGATTCCTTTCTTCTTGTTCTGATTCTATACTGGACAAACAAATTTTTTTTCACAGGGATTCTCCTATAGAACTATTAAGGAAGGAATGAATGTGCTAACTGTGTTAACTATAAGCATTCCAGTCTGGGTTAACAGTAATTTTTCATTGGAAACTATTGCACTGGCATCCTTAGATTTATAAGCTTGGTTAATGTATGTCTACTCCTAAGAGCTAGAACCACTACAGGTGAGTGATAACATTTCTGGGAGCAGATATGGTTCGAGCAGTCGAGCACCCACCTCCCATATGGGAGGTCCCGAGTTCAGTTCCCAGTGCCTCCTAAAGAAAACAAACAAACAATGAACAGACAATGAGCAGACAACAGGCAAAAACAAAATAAGAAGGGAGCGGGTATGGCTCAAGCAGTTAAGTACCTACCTACCACATGGGAGGTTCCAGGTTTGGTTCCCAGTGCCTCCTAGGGGGAAAAATACAAAAACAAAACAAAACAGACAACAAGCAAAAACAAAAAGCAAAAAGACAAATGAGCAAACAATGAGCAAACAGACAAGGGAGTCAACTCAGGAGAGCCAATGTGGCTAAATGGTTGAGCGCCAGCCTCCTGCATATGAGGTCCTGGTACCTCAAAAATAAGAAATAAATAAAATGAAATTTCTGTGCATGAATGGCTGAAGGTGGGGCTCAAGGAAATGACTGCCATCTCTTAGCATCACTTGAGAAACAGACTTCACTCATCCTTTATATCTGGATGTAGCCACATGGGCCTGGGAGTGTGTTTTTGAAGAGCTATAGACCAATTGCGTGTGTGTGTATGCATGAATGTGTTTTTTTCATACTGATAATTCCCTTTAAGGGGGAAGTGATACAGAAAGTTGAAGTCAACAAGCCTGGAAATTCTGTCTTCAATTTGTTTTGTATCTCCTGTTGTGGTTAAATATTGTGAAGATCTATAAAATGCTGTGCTGAATGAATTAAGGAAATGAATTTATTAAGTCCAAAGGTTTGGTTTGCTTACATTGTTGACTCTTTCATGACGGTTACTACTTCATTTATTTCCTTTTCCTAATTAATTTTAAAAACTTTTTTGAGGGTGTGTGTGTATGTGAGATATACCATACAAATGGGAGATTATAAAATGTATGTAAAACTTCTGGGAAGATGGCAGATTAAAAAAGACAGGGACTCTCTTCTATCCCAGAAAAATAGCTAGAGGACACACAGAATTAACCTAGAAAAAAATGTTCTAGCATTTAGGACACCAGGGAAAGGCTGGGCACCACCCAGAAGAGAGAGGGCGCAGGAAAAATATCTTGATGGAAAGACCATGGATAGAAGCTGCAGGTGCAGCTGTTGGCACCCTTCCCCCACCCTACAAGAAGACAATTTTGAATTATCTGGCTTCAGGCTGGTGGCTACAGACAGAGGGGGACACAGGAATCTACTTTCCCAGGAAATGGGAGAGAGAGGGATGCTGCCTAAGGCTGATTCAACTTTTGGCCAACAAATTTGGTCTGCTGTGTCCCATGAGCCCTTCCAGTCCGAGGAGCCATGCCATTTTTTGCCCTGAGAGATGGCATGGGACTAAAGAGACCTGATTCTTTCAATCACCCTCTCTAATGACTGGGACTGGTTGTTGAAGAAACAGAGAGGAGTGGAATTATTTCCTACCTGGGAAATGGGAGGGGGCTGCCAGCAAAGGTTCAAGAACAGCCTCTGAGAAAGTTTTAATTAGGGGTTCTGAATAGCCATGAGGCTATTGTGATTGGTGCTGCAGGGAACACACTCCCTGAGGATTTGAACTGAGAGGTATGCTGAAGATCACCACCTGCTGGTAGACCAAGGAAATGCATGAGAGGAAACTAAAAGTAATTAAGAGAGGCTTTTTCTGGTCTTTACAGCCTCCCACCCCAAGGCCCTTGGAAGCAGTTCTACAACCCATTACTGGGTCCAGGGCCCAGATATGAGCAGCTAACAAGGACAAGCCTAAAGATCTAGAACAGGCTGAGTCAATAGTCAAAGACTGGCAGTAACATACAGCCTCCCACCATTAAATCCCTACAAAAGACAGAAAAACTGAGCATCAGAGTAAACTCTTTACCATAATCAGACGCCTAGACATCAGCAAAAAATTACAAGCCATACTAAGAAAATGGAAGAAATGTCCCAAGCAAAAGAATATATCAGAGCTCCAGATGAAATGCAGGATTTGAGACATCTAATCAATGAGATTCATACAAATTTCCAAAATCGAATAAATTGAAAGACAATATGGCTAAAGGGATGAAGGACATCAAGCATCCTGGCATACACTACTTAAATATCAGATTAGGACCCTGTTTAATATAAAATTCTTCACATATCTTCCTTCCCCATTCAAAAGGGCTCCTGTGCAGAAAGCTCTTCATCAAATGGAGGTGCAGATTTGTAAAACCATCCTCTTCCCTGCTGTAAGCCTTGCTAAGTTCATGGAAACCTATTACTATTTCTGCATTTTATAAAATAATTTTAGTTTACAGGAAAATTCGTGATTTATTTTCTCATATCCCTTTTCTTCCACTTGAAACAAAATTTAAAAGGAGGCCCTATGGTGAAGTTCCAATATTAAACTTTAGAATGATCCTTTCTCCAATTAAGAACCCTAGCAGTGTTACTGTAAAAATAAAAATGAGCTTGAAAATATTTGATGTAGCTCAGTCACAGAGGGCAACTCAAGTATTTCCATTACAGAAAGTTCCCACATTCTAGGCATTGTGGTATCTAGCTTTTACACTAAGATTTTTTTTTTTGCAGTAACTCCTCCTCTTGCTAACTTTGTAAAGGTAATTTAAGAGTCATGCTTGTGAGAAATGGATGTGGCTCAAGCAACTGGGCTCCCATCTACCATATGGAGGGTCCTGGGTTTGATTCCCAGGGCTTCCTGGTGAAAAATAAGCTGGCCAGCACAAAGAGCTGGCTGGCGGGCACACCACAGAGCGCTGGTGCAACAAGATGATGCAACAAAAAGAGACACAACAAACCAAGGAGCTAAGGTGGCTCAGGTGATGGAGTGCCTCTCTCCAATGTCAGAAGGTCTCGGGATTGGTTTCCTGGTGCCTCTGAAGAGAATATAAGAAGGGAAGACAAGCAGACAAAGAAGAACGCACAGTGAATGGACACAGAGAGCAGAGAGTGAACGCAAGTGGTGGGGGGCAGGGATAAATAAATAAATCTTTTAAAAAAAGAGTCATACTGGTAGGGTGCAGATAGCAGTTGAGCACCCACCTCCCACACGGGAGGTCCTGGTGCCTCCTAAAGAAGACAAACAAACCATGAGCAGACATTAGGTAAAACAACAGACAATGAGCAAAAACAACAGGCAGACAACTAGCAAAAAAACTCACAAGCAGGAAGCAGATGAGGCTCAAGCAGTTGTGTACCCACGTGGAAGGTCCTGGGTTCAGTTCCTGATGCCTCCTAAAGACAGACAACTAGCAGACAATGAGCTAAAACAAGGAGCAGACAACAAGCAAAAACAAGGAGCAGAGAACAAGCTCAAACAATGAGCAGGGGACTGGGACATGGAGGCGCCCTGGTTGCTTTTATGGCTCCTCCTGCTGGGTGTCCCAGTTACCCAACTGCGAGTGTTCAGTGTATTTTTGGAAATATGACAAGGAATTTAATTAATCTGGTCGAATATCTGCCTGATGATTTTCATCGTGGTCCCAATTTTTATGGAATTGCTTGGAAACCTGTCACCATTGTTGCTTACTTGGGAATTGCTTCATTTGCCATTTTCATCTGGAACTATGTGCTTGCTGTAAAACATTGAATATATCAAGCCAATTTACAGCAAATGCTGTTGAAAATCAAGAATTGAGGGAAACAGACTTGGCCCAGTGGTTAGGGCGTCCGTCTACCACATGGGGGGTCCGCGGTTCAAACCCCGGGCCTCCTTGACCCACGTGGAGCTGGCCCATGCGCAGTGCTGATGCGCGCAAGGAGTGCCGCGCCACGCAGGGGTGTCCCCTGCGTAGGGGAGCCTCATGCGCAAGGAGTGCACCCGTAAGGAGAGGCGCCCAGTGGAAAGAAAGTGCAGCCTGCCCAGGAATGGCGCAGCCCACACTTCCCATGCCGCTGACAACAGAAGCAGACAAAGAAACAAGACGCAGCAAATAGACACAGAGAACAGACAACTGGGGGAGGGGGAGGAATTATATAAAATAAATAAATTTTTTTTTAAAAAAAAAGAATTGCATGGAGGGAAACACTAAAATTCTAGAAAAAATATCCAGTTGGGAAAAAAAGATCAGTGAATCAAAAGAATGGATTCAGAAAGGAAAAGAAACAAGGATAGTCTGTCCAATGAAGTAAATAAACTTAAGGTTAACATCAAAACCCTGGAAGAGAAAAATGAAATGCTGACTGACATCCTTGAGCAGACATAATCATCCCTACAGAATGAGAGACTTCAGAATGCCAACAATCAGGACTTGATTTTGGAAAAAGAAAAAATTATAGCCAGCGTGAAAGACTCTATTTCAAAGACTGCTGCATATATGGCTGAGGTAAAAAATGCCCTTCTTGAAGCTGGCATTACTCTGGTGAAAGCTAAGACAGAAGATGAGAAGGTGTGGAAGGAAAATGCTGAGCTGAAGGCTCAAGAGGAGCAGCCTTTGATTGACTGTACTTCACAGCTGAATTGTGTCTCTGAAAGTATATCTGAGGACATGAATGGAGAACTGGCAGGTGACATGAACACCAGAATGAAAATTCAAATGCACCAGATGATAGATGTCTCCCAGGCAAAAAGTGCCATATCAGCAGCTGAGGATGCTCTGAAACCATTTAAACTTCAGCTGAGTGACTTGATGTCCACTGTCTGTAAACCGTAGGAATACAAAAAGAAATTGGAGGATGATTGTTCTTTACTGAGGTCTGCAAAAGCTGCAAAAGAAGAAGAATATAAAACCCTAAAGCTGAAAGTAGAGATTTTTGACGAAATCTTTGAGAAGCAAAGGATGACCGCCGAAGAGAAGCTCAAACTGAAGGCATGTGAGCAGGAAGAAAGCCAGGCACAGCTGTCAGAGGTAGAGGAGAAAGCAAACGTGGTTGCAAAGGAAGTTCAGAACTACAAGCAAAAAGCTGAGGAAATGGAACAGAAGCTTTAGGCAGCGGAGTGCTCATCAGAGAACAGATCGTTCTTCATGAGAAGAAAGCTCATGACAACTGGTTAAGAGCTCATGCTTTGGAGGGTGCATTGGTTGAGCAGACCAGAGAAGCTGACTACTTGAAATATAGACTGGAAATACACCAAAATAAGAAGCCCCAAGAGGAGGGTGGCATTAAGACACGAGTGCTGGGAAGGCCTGATATAGACCACCCTCCACAGAGAGATCCAGGACCTGGTGCAGCTCCCCTGTGGAGCAACAGCTCCAGAAGCTCATTCCCTGCTGGGTGGACAGAGCAGGGCAAGTAAACTCCTCTGCAGAGGCCTGAGGGCAGTGCCACCTTTGACAGCACCTGGAGAAGCTGTTAATATGTCTGCAAGGGGGCCCCCTCGTTTCCCAGGACCACCTGTCAGGCGCTACCCCATGGGACGCCCACCACCACCAATGCTGAGACGCTGGCCTCCTCCTCTGCCCTGGGGGTCTCTCAGAGCTCCCCCACCACTTCACCCTCCACTATTTGGACAATTATAGTGACACCTGAAGAGGACCCTCAGCAGTGGTCAGCAGGCCGAGGCCATTAGAAAGTTAGAAAAGGAGTCAGATCTGCCTTAAGGTCTGAAGGCTTTCCCTGTCCCATCCTGCTCCCGCCCTCCTTTCCTGGATGTTTTCCTAATAAACCTCTTGCTATTACCCTAAAAAAAAAAAAAAAAAAGAGCAAAGAGATGAGGGAGCCATGGGGGGAGGGGAGGGGTAAAAAAAAGTCATATTGTAAGTTGTTTTATTTTTTGTTTTTTTAAAAGATTTATTTATTTATTTCTCTCCCTTCCCTCCCCCCGCCCTGGTTGTCTGTTCTCTGTGTCTATTCACTGCGTCTTCTTTGTCTGCTTCTGTTGTTGTCAGTGGCATGGGAATCTGTGTTTCTTTTTGTTGCGTCATCTTGTTGTGTCAGCTCTCTATGTGTGCGGCCCCATTCCTGGGCAGGCTGCACTTTCTTTCGCGCTGGGCAGCTCTCCTTACAGAGCAGCTCAATAGTTGGACTGAGAGGGGCTCCTCTACGCAGGGACACCACTGCGTGGCAGGGCACTCCTTGCGCGCAGCAGCACTGCGCATGGTCCAGCTCCACACGGGTCAAGGAGGCCTGGGGTTTGAACCATGGACCTCCCATGTGGTCGACAGACGCCCTAACCACTGGGCCAAGTCCGCCACCTGTAAGTTGTTTTTTTTTAAAGATTTATTTTTTATTTCTTTCCCCTTCCCCGCTCCCCCCACCCAGTTGTCTGCTCTCTGTGTCCATTCGCTGCAAACAATAAAACCAATTCTCATTGGGGAGCAGATACAGCTCAGTGGTTGAGCATCTGATTCCCATATACAAGGTCCTAGCTTCAATCCCCTGAACCTTCATTAAAAAAAAAAAAATCCAACAGCATATCAAAAGACTTATATACCACGACCAAGTGGGATTTATTCCTGGTATGCAAGGGTGGTTTAATAAAAGAAAATGAATTAATGTAATATACCACATTAGCAAACTGAAGGGAAAAAAAACCACATGATCATCTTGATCAATGAAGAAAAGTCATTCGACAAAATCCAGCATCCTTTCTTGGTAAAAAAACACTTTGAAAGATATTAGGTTAATGCAAAAGGAATTGTGGTTTCAGACTGTTAATTTTAAATCATTATAACTAGGCTCAAACATATCTTTATTAATCAAAATAGGAACCATTATAATCAACATATTTTTGCCAATAAGAAATAAGTGTATTCCTGTAGTATAAAAATCTGTGCTTCGGCATTTGACAAACTCTTGGAAAGCATTTTCTGCATCCTGCTGATCGTGGAAGCATTTTCCCTGCAAAAAATTGTCGATATGCTTGAAGAAGTGGTAGTTGGTGGTGAGAAGTCAGGTTAATACGGCGGATGAAGCAAAACTTCATAGTCCGATTTGTTCAACTTTTGAAGCGTTGGTTGTGAAACATATGGTCGGGCCTTGCCATGGAGTAGAACTGGGCCCTTTCTATTGATCAATGCCAGTTGCAGTGCTGCAGCTTTCAGTGCATCTCATCAATTTGCTGAGCAAACTTCTCAGATGTAATGGATTCATGGGGCTTCATACAGCTGTAGTGGATCAAAGAGGCAGTAGACCACCAAACAGTGAACATGACCAAATTTGGCTTTGGGAAGTGCTTTGGAGCTTCTTCTCAGTCCAACTATTGAGCTGCTCATTGCTGGTTGTCATATAAAATCCATTTTTCATCTAATGTCACAATCTGATTGAGAAATGAGTCATCGTTGTTGTATAGAATAAGAAAAGACAACTCTTAAAAACAATGATTTTTAAAATTTTTGTGAGCTCTTGAGGCACCCACGTATTGAGCTTTTTCACCTTTCCGATTTGCTTCAAATACCAAATGACCATAGAATGGTTGACGAGTTCTTCGGCAGCTTCTCGTGTAGTTTGAGGATTAGCTTCAATGGTTGCTCTCAATTGATCAATGGCAGGCCACTACACTCCTCATCTTCAAGGCTCTTGTCTCCTTTTCAAAACTTCTTTTTTAAATATATATATTTATTTATTTCTCTCCCTTTCCCTCCCCTACCCCAGTTGTCTGTTCTCTGTGTCTATTTGCTGTGTCTTCTTTGTCCGCTCCTGTTGTTGTCAGTGGCACAGGAATCTGAGTTTCTTTTTGTTGCGTCAGCTCTCCGTGTGGGCTGTGGGCGGTGCCATTCCTGGGCAGGCAGCTCTTTCTTTCGCGCTGGGCGGCTCTCCTTACGGGCGCACTCCTTGCGCGTGGGTCTCCCCTACGTGGCAGGGCACTCCTTGTGCGCATCAGCACCGCGCATGGGCCAGCTCCACATGGGTCAAGGAGGCCCGGGATTTAAACCATGGACCTCCGATGTGGTAGATGGACGCCCTAACCACTGGGCCAAGTCCGCCGCCTCAAAACTTCTTGAACCACCACTGCACCATATGTTCGTTAGCAGTTCCTGAGCCAAATGTGTTGCTGATGTTGTGAATTGTCTCAGTTGCTTTATGACCCATTTTGAACTCAAATAAGAAAAATGCTTGAATTTGCTTTTTGTCTAACATCATTTCCATAGTCTAAAATAAATATAAACAGCAAGTAATAAGGCATTAGAAAAAAAGCATAGTGAGAAATGCACATTTAAATGATGTATAACATAAACACATTTATTTAAGAGTGTATGCCAATATCAAACAGCAAATTTCAACAATGAAAAACTGCAATTACTTTCTAATAAGATTAGAAGGAAAATTCCTCAATATGATAAAGGGTATATATGAAAAACCCATGGCCAACTTGTGATCACTGAATGGCTGAAAGTGTTTTCTTTAAGATTGGGAGTAAGACAAGGATACCCACTGTCACCACTGTTATTTAATATTGTGCTAGAAGTTCTAGCTAGAGCAATTAGACAAGAAAAAAAAATAAAAAGCATCCAAATAGGAAAACTCGTACTATTTATGTATGACATGATCTTACGCTAAGAAATTCTGAAATGTCTATGACAAAGCTACTTGAGCTAATAAATGAGTTCAGCGAAGTGGCAGGATACAAGATGAACACACAAAAATCAGCAGTGTTTCTGAACACTAGTATTGAACAATCTGAGGAGGAAAGCAGGAAAAAAATTCCATTTACAATAGCAACAAAAAAACTCAAATACCTAGAAATCACTTTAACCAAAAAAGAACAGGACCTATATGCAGAAAACTACAAAACACAGCAAACAGACACAGAGGACAACTGGGGGATGGGGGGAAGGGGAGAGAAATAAAAAAAATAAAATTGATTTGCTTTTAAAAATGGGGGGGGGGGGTGTCAGAGACTCAAAGTGTAAGAAGGTCTCAGCCTGATATTGCTGGCTTTGAAGTTGGAAGAAGGGGGCCATAAGTCCAGGAATGAGGGTGGCTTCTAGAATCTGAGAACAACCCCCAACTGACAGACAGCAAGGAAATAGAGACCTCAATACTACAGTTGCATGGAACTGAATTCTGCCAATGAGCTTGGAAACAGATTAACCCCCAGAGCCTCTCAAAAAGACTATAGCCCTTCCAACACCTTGATTTTGACCTCATGGGAATCCTAGAGCCAGCTGAACCATGTTGTGCCTGGACTTCTGATATGCAGAAATTGTGAGAGATGAGAATGTAGTTCCAGACAATGTCTTGATTGCAGCCTTGTGAGACCAAGCCTTGGCTAAGGTGTACTTGGACTCCTGACCCTTGGAAACTGTGTGATAAATGGGTGTTGTTTTAAGAAAAAAGCTAGAGGACAGGCTGAAACAGCCTAGAAAAAGATCTTTTAGGGTTTAGGACACCAGGTGAAGGCTGGACACTGCCCAGAGGAGAGAGGGATAAAGGAGGGAAATCGCAACAACAGAACTGTGAGCTGAAACCAGCAGCTGCTGCTGTCGGCACCATCTCACATACTAAAGACACTTTAGAATTCTCAGGCCTCTGGGAATTCTACAGACAAAGGGGGCTCCAGGGATCTACTACCCCAGGAAAGGGAAGTGAGAGGGACACAGCCTAAGGCTGACTCAGCTTCTGACCCACAAATTTGGTCTGTTGTGTCCCATGAGCCCTTCCAGCCCAGGTGGGACCACACACTGGTTCGCCCTGGGAGCCGGGGAAGGACTAGAGAAATCTAACCCTCACAATTGCTCTCTTCTAGCTGGACTAACAGTTGAGGATGCCCCAGGAAAGGGGAGAGAGAGGGTCACAGCCTAAGGCTGACTCAGCTTTTGACCCACATATTTGATCTGCTGTGTCCCAGGAGCCCTTCCAGGCTGGGTGGGGCTGCACCATTGTGTGCCTGGGAGCCAGCAAGGGGCTAAAGATATATGGCCCTCCCAATCTCCTCCTCTATTAACAGGGACTGATTGTTGAGGACTCAGAGGGGAGCGGAAATATTTCCAACCTGGGAAAAGGGAGGGAACTGCCAGAGAAGGTGGAGAACTGTCTCAGAGAAAGTTTGAATTACAAGGCTCATAGCCTCCAGACAGGAAGTTCTATCACATTGATTGGGTCTGTCTGCAACAAATACACGCTGACCAGGCATTGAAATGAGAGCTGACAAGAGTGCCATCTGCTGGCAGACCAAGGAAGTGCACACAAGAAAATTAAAAATAAGTAGAAGCTTTTTCCAGCCTCTACAGCCTCCCTCCCTAAGGCCCTAGGAAATGACTCTACAACCAATTACTGGGTCCAATGCCCAGTTTAGAACAACCAGCAGCATACTCCTACAATCCAGGTCAAGGCAAAAATCAAAGAACAATGATAACACACAGCCTCCTGCCACTAAATTCCTACAAAAGAGAAAGAAATTGAGCATCTCAGTTAACTACATCCTAATCAGATGCCTAGACAACAGCAAAAAATTATAAGCCATACTAAGAAAATAGAAGACAAGGCCCAGAAAAAGAATATATCAAAGCCCCAGAAGAGATGCAGAATTTGAGAGAGCTAATTGGCAAGATGTGAACAGATTTCCAAAATCAAATTAATGAGTTGAAAGACAATATGGCCAAAGAGATAAATGACATCATGAAGACACTGAGTGAGTGTGAAGAAGAATTTGAAATCCTGAACAGAAAAGTAACAGAGGGAAACGGACTTTGGCCCAGTGGTTAGGGCGTCCTTCTACCACATGGGAGGTCCGCGGTTCAAACCCCAGGCCTCCTTGACCCGTGTGGAGCTGGCCCATGCGCAGTGCTGATGCACACAAGGAATGCCCTGCCACACAGGGGTGTCCCCACGTAGGGGAGCCCCACGCGCAAGGAGTGCACCCCATAAGGAGAGCTGCCCAGTGCAAAAGAAAGTGCAGCCTGCCCAGGAATGGCGCCACCCACACTTCCCGTTCTGTTGTTCTGCTGATGACAACAGAATCGGACAAAGAAACAAGACGCAGCAAAAAGACACAGAGAACAGACAACCGGGGGAGGGGAATTAAATAAATAAATCTTAAAAAAAAAAAAAAGTAACAGAGCTCATGGGAATGAAAGACACAATAGGTGAGATCAAAAACACATTTGAGGGAAACGGACTTTGGCCCAGTGGTTAGGGCGTCCGTCTACCACATGGGAGGTCCGCGGTTCAAGCCCCGGGCCTCCTTGACCCGTGTGGAGCTGGCCCGTGCGCAGTGCTGATGCGCGCAAGGAGTGCCCTGCTACACAGGGGTGTCCCCCACGTAGGGGAGCCCCACGCGCAAGGAGTGCACCCATAAGGAGAGCCGCCCAGAATGGCGCCGCCCACACTTCCCGTGCCGCTGACGACAACAGAAGCGGACAAAAGAAAAACAAGACGCAGCAAAAAGACACAGAAAAAACAGACAACCAGGGGAGGGGAGGGGAATTAAATAAATAAAAATAAATCTTTAAAAAAAATAAAAATAATTAAAAAAAAAAACAAAAAAAAAAAACAAAACACATTTGAGGGAAACGGATGTGCCTCAAGTGATAGGGCTTCTACCTACCATACAGGAGGTACAGGAGGACCTGGATTTGATCCCTGGGGCCTACTGGTAAAAAAGAAAAAAAGAAAGCGTGCCTGCATGGTGAGCCAGTGCCCATGTGGCAAGCTGAGTGCCCACACAAGTACCTGTGTACTGAGCTGGGTGCCTGCACACTGAACCAAGAACCACATGTCCGTGTGAGTGCCTGTGTGGCAAGCCAGTGACTGCATGGTGAGCCGAGTGCCCATGCAGTGAGCCAGTGCCCACGCAAGTGAGTCACACACAAGATGATGACGCAACAAAAGAGAAACAAAGGGGAGAGTCAAGGTGAAGTGCAGCAGAAACCAGGAACTGAGGTGGCTCAGGTGACAAGGAACCTCTCTCCACATCAGAGTTTCCCTGGGTTGAATCCTGGTGAATTCTAGAGGAGAAAAACAAAAAACAAAAAACAAGAAGACAAAAAGAGAAATAGATACAGAAGATCACACTGTGAATGGACACAGAGAGCAAAAACAGCAGGGTGGGGGAGGGGGAAAGGGAGGGGAAAAATAAAATAAATATATGAAAAAACACATTTGAGGCATACAACTGCAGACTCAAAGGATAGAAGAAAGAATAAGTGACACTGAAGACAGAACAGCTAAAATTGAAGGGAGAAAAGAATGGAAAAAAGTGTGTGGGACTCAGAGAGTTGAATGGCAACACAAAATGCAACAACATACATGTCATGGGAGTTTCAGAAGGAGAAGCAAAGGGAACAGGGGCAGAAAGAGTACTTGAAGAAACCATAGCTGAAACTTCTCCAACTCTCATGAAAGAAATGAATATACATGTTTAAGAAGCACATTCTGATTGATACCCCAATCAGAATAAACCAAGTAACCCTACTCCAAGGCACATACTACTTAGAATGTCAAATATTGAAGATAAAGAGAAAATTGTCAGAGTAGCAAGGGAGAAACAAGCCATCACATACAAGGGACACAGTAAGACATAGCACAGATTTCTCTTCAGAAACCATGGAGGTGAGAAGACAGTTGTATGATACAATTAGGATATGGAAAGAGAAAAACTGTCAGCTGATAATTCTTTAGCAAAATTGTCCTTCAAATATGAAGGTGAGGATAAAATACTCATAAACAAACAAAGAGAGTTTGCAAAAAAGAATCCACCTTTGCAGGAAATAATAAAGGAAGCCTTAGAACCTGAAAGAAAAAGACAGGAGAGACAGGCTTGGAGGAGAGTATAGGAGAAAGAATAGCAGAAAGGATAACCAATAGAGTAAAAGGACAGACAAAAATAAGATACAACATATGAAAACCAAAGAATAAAATGGAAGAAGTAAATAGTGCATTTACAATAATATCATTGAATGTGAATAGATTAAACTCCCCAGTCAAAAGATACAGGCTGATGGAATGGATTAAAAAAAAAAAAAAAATGAGCCATCCATATGCTACTTACAAGAAACTCACCTTAGACCCAGGGATACCAATCAGCTGAAAGTGAAAGGTTGGAAAAAGATACTCCACACAAAAAGTAACCAGAAAAGAGCAGGGGGAGCTACACTAATATCAAACAAAACAGATTTTAAATGCAAAAATAGTTAAAAAAAAGATACAGAAGGCCATTATAAATAAAAGGGACAATTCACCAGCAAGGTATAACAGTCATAAATATCTATGCACCTAACCAGGGTGCCCCAAAATATATGAGACAAACTCTGGGAAAATGGAAGGGAGAAAGAGACATCTCTAAAATAATCATTGGAGACTTCAACACCCCACTCACATCATTAGATAGAATAACTTGATAAAAGATCAACAAAGAAATAGAGAACTTGAACAATATGATAAAAGAGTTAGACCTAACAGACATATACCGAACACCGCATCCAAATTCAGTGGGTTATACATTCTTATCAAGTGCCCATGGATCTTTCTCCAGGATAGACCACATGTTAGGGGACAACGCAGTCCTCAATAAATATAAAAATATTAAAATTATACAAAGCACCTTGCCAGATCATTAAGAAATGAAACTGGAAATCAATAACAGATAGGAAATAAGTAAATTTGCAAATGTGTTGAGGCTGAACAACACACTCCTAAATAATCAGTGGGTCAAAGAAGAAATTGCAAGTGAAATCAGTAAATATATTGAGACAAATGAAAACAAGAACACAACATATCAAAACTTATGGGATACAGTGAAAGAAGTCTTGAGAGGGAAATTTATAGTCCTAAATGCCTATGTTAAAAAAAGAAAGAACTAAACTCAAAGATTTAAATTAACAACTAGAGAAACTAGAAAAAGAACAGCAAACTGATCCCACAGCAAGCAGAAGGAAAGAAATAATAAAGATTCGAGCAGAAATAAATGAAATTGAGAAAAAAAAAAAAAACAATA
This sequence comes from Dasypus novemcinctus, assembly GCF_030445035.2. Classification (NCBI taxonomy): domain Eukaryota; kingdom Metazoa; phylum Chordata; class Mammalia; order Cingulata; family Dasypodidae; genus Dasypus; species Dasypus novemcinctus. The sequence continues at coordinate 35,871,772 of NC_080675.1, forward strand.
GAGAAAATCAACAAAACCAAAAGATCAATAAAACCAACAAACTCCTAGCTAGACTAATAAAGACAAAAGAGAGAAAATACAAAAAATACAATAAGAAATGAAAGGGGGGAAGTTACAACTGACCCCACAGAAATAAAAAGAATTACGAGGATATTATGAGAATCTGTATGCCAACGAACTAGACAACCTAGATGAAATGGACAAATTCCTAGAAATGCACAAACTGCCTACACCGATGCTATAGGAAATACAAGAACTTAACAAACCAATCACATTTAAGGAAATTTCTTTGCTGGGAGATCAAAAATCTCCCAGCAAAGAAAAGTGCAAGCCCAGATGGCTTCACAGATGAATTCTACTGAGCATTTCAAAAAGAATTAACACCTATCTTGTTTAAATGCTTCCCAAAAATTGAAGAGGAGGGAAAATTACAGAACACATTTTATGAAGCCAACACCACCCTAATACCAAAGCTGGATAAAAATACAACAAGAAAATAAAATTACAGACCAATCTCTCTAATGAACATAGATGCAAAAATTTTCAACAAAACACTTGCAAATCAAATTCAATAGCATATCAAAAGACTTATACATCATGACCAAGTGGGATTTATTTCTGGTATGCCAGGCTGGTTCAACATAAAATCAATCAATGTACTACAGCACACTAACCAACTGAAGGAAAAAAAAACACATGAAAATCTCAATCGATACAGAAAAGGCATTCGACAAAATCCAGCATTCTTTTTTGATAAAAACACTTCAAAAGATAAGAATAGAAGGAAAATTCCTCAATATGCTAAAAGGCATATATGAAAAACCCATGGCTAACATCATACTCAATGGGGGAAGGTTGAAAGTTTTCCCTCTAAGATCAGGAACAAGACAAGGATGCCCACTGTCACCATTGTTTTTCAATGTTGTCCTAGAAGTTCTAGCTAGGGCAATTAGACAAGAAAAAAAATTAAAAGCATTCAAATAGGAAAAGAGGAAGTAAAACTCTCACTGTTTGTGAATGACACGATACTGTACTTAGAAAATCCTGAAGTATCCATGACAAAGCTAGTTGGACTAACAAATGAGTCCAGCAAAGTGGCCAGATACAAGATCAACAAGCAGAAGTCATTAATGTTTTTGTACACTAGTACTGAACAATCTGAGGAGGAAATCAGGGGAAGAATTCCATTTTCAATAGCAACAAAAAGATTCAAATACATAGGAATCAATTTAACCAAAGAAGTATAGGACCTATATGTAGAAAACTACAAAACAGTGCTAAAATTTTTTTTAAAAAACCTAAACAAATGAACATTCCATGTTCATGGATCAGAAGAATAAATACCATGAATATGTCAGTCTTACCCAAACTGATTAATAGTTTTAATGCAATACCAATCAAAATCCTAACAGCTTACTTTACAGAATTGGAAAAGGCAATTACCAAATTCATTTGGAAGAGAAAGTGCACCTGAATAGGCAAACACATTCTAAAAAAGAAGAGTGACATGGGAGGAACTTCACTGCCTGACCTTGAAACATATTACAAAGTGACAGCGGTCAAAACATCATGGTACTGGCATAAAAACAGACACATCGATCAGTGGAATAAAAATGAGAACCCAGAAATAAACCATCGCCTATACAGTCAACTGATTTTTTTTAAAGATTTATTTTTATTTTATTTATTTCTCTCCCCTCCCCCCCGGCCCCCCCAGTTGTCTGCTCTCTGTGTCCATTTGCTGCGTGTTGTTCTTTTTGTCCGCTTCTGTTGTTGTTAGCAACATGGGAATTTGTGTTTCTTTTTGTCGCATCACATTGTTGTGTCACCTCTCCATGTGTGTGGTGCCTGGGCAGGCTGCACTTTCTTTCACGCTGGGCGGCTCTCCTTACAGGGTGCATTCCTTGCGTGTGGGGCTCCCCTACAAGGGGGACACCCCTTTGTGGCATGGCACTCCTTATGCGCATCAGCACTGTGCGTGGGCCAGCTGCACACGGGTCAAGGAGGCCCAGGGTTTGAACCGCGGACCTCCCATGTGGTAGACAGATGCCCTATCCACTGGGCCAAGCCTGCTTCCCCTCAACTGTTTTTTGACAAACCCACCAAGGTAATGTTAACAGGACTAAACAGTCTCTTCAACAAATGGTGCTGGGACAATTGGATATCTATAACCAAGAGAATGAAAGAGGACCACTATCTCACTTCTTATACAAGAATCAACTCAAAATGAATCAAAGACCTAAATATAAAAGCCAATACCATAAAACTACTAGAAGAAAATTTAGGGAAACATCTCTAAGACTTTGTAGTAGGTGATGGTTTCTTGGACCATACAACCAAAGCATGTGCAATGAAAGAAAAACATTGATAAATGGGACTTTCTCAAAATTAAACACTTTTGCACCTCACAGTACTTTGTCCAAAGGGTGAAAACATAACCAACTCAGTGGGAGAAAATATTTGGAAATCACATATCCGATAAGGGTTCAATATCCAGATTATATAAAGAGATGTTACAACTCAACAATAAAAAGACAAATGATCCAATTAAAAAATGGGCAAAAGAACTGAATAGACATTTTTCCAAGGAAACAATACAAATGGCAAAAAAATACAGGAAGAAATGCACAACATTGCTAATGATTACGGAAATGCAAATAAAAACTACAATGAGATTCTATTTCACAATTATCAGGATGGCCACTATTAAAAAGACAGAACTACAAGTATTGGAGAGGATGTGGAGAGAGAGGAACACTTACTGTTGGTGGGAAAGCAGAATGGTACAGTCACTATGGAGGACTGCTTGGTAGTTTCTAAAGAAGCTGAATATAGAGTTGCCATGTGACCCTGCAATACCACTACTGGGTATATACCCTGAAGAACTGAGAGCAGTGACACTAACAGGCAGCTGTACACTGATGTTCATAACAACATTATCTACAATTGCCAAAAGTTAGAAACAATCCAGGTGTCCATCAACTGATGAATGGGTAAATAAATTGTGGTCTAGTCACAAGATGGAATATTATGCAGTGGTAAGAAGAAATGAAGTCATAAAGCATATGACAACATGGATGAACCTGGAGGACATTATGTTGAGCGAAGCAAGCCAGACACAAAAGGACAAAAACTGTATGATTGCATTACTATGCACAAATATATTGTGTAACATATTATATGATTTAAAAAAAATTTTTATTAGGTATCCAGTACATTTGAGAAATGTATGTTTTTATTCAACTGTTTCTTTTTAGTTTTTAATTGTTTATATTTTCAATTATTAAATGTACAAAATAAAGTTAAAAAAACAAAAAAGAAAAAAATAAATTTTGAGGTAATAAATTTGTTGTAAACAAAACAACAAAAAAGAGTAATGGTTTATCCTACCAGAGACCTCAAAATAATGTCACAATATAGGAAACTAAAAACGTGTATATGAACCAGTAGGAAAAAAAAAAGCCATTGATTGAACACTTTGGATAGATTGTGTGGTATGTGAATATATCTCAATAAAACTGCTTAAAACAACAACAACAAAAAACATTATAAAAAAAGAACAACAAAACAAAACAAAAAAACCCCACATTATGCTCAGTGAAAGAAACCAGACACAAAATACTACATTTTGGGTAAAATACTAAAGAGCTGACAAGAAGATAAGGAATTATGAGACCAAAATCTAGGTGAAGGCAGGACCTAGAGAGCTAAATAGAGCAACAATGCTGCTTTTACTCTAGTGCGATGTGTCTTACTTGATGAATTTAAGCTTGGTTTTTTGAGGCCCCACTCGGCAAGCAGGACAGAAAGCAAAGCCAAGGGCTGCTGGAAGTGAGAAATCTCAAGTTGGGACCTCAAAGGGCTACAGTGTCAGTTTAAGGGTGAATTGGAAGTAAGCACACCCCTACCTAACAGACTAGAAAGAAAGCTGCCTTGAAGCAGAAGGGGGAGTATGGGGGGGTGTGTGGCAAGGTATGGGAATGGGCTCATAAGCTAGCCCTTCTAGGGATATGTAGCCCAAATATACATATCCTGATGGTCAAAAGAAAGACAAAAACAAAACCCAAAAACTCAAATTTTGGTTTAGAGTGGTCCCTTCTGGCAGAAGCAAGAGCAAATCCTCTCAGGAGGAATGAAACTTTATTCTAGGCCAAAAAGAATTCCACAAATAATATTCTAAGGAAAAATCAGCTCACAGTAAAAAAAAAAAATAACTAAGCACACAAAGAATGAGAATGAGCAAAAACTACCAACAATAGAAACATCTAATTGCAATTATCTGTTAAAAGAAAAAGTAATAGTTTTTATCATTATTCACATATTGCATGCAGTAAAACATTTTAGGAGTACAAATGTTTTAAAATGGAGTCTTTCTCTCCTTTCTTACCATAGTTACACTCCTCAGAGGCAACAGTTTTCCCTATTTTTAGGGGTTCTTCTAGGGGTTACCATTATAATTAAAAATATATAGGGAAACGGATGTGGCTCAACCAAATGGGCTCCTGTCTACCACATAGGAGGTCCAGGGTTCAGTCCACCAGGGCTTCCTGATGAGGGCAAGCTGGCCCACGTGGCGAGCTGGTCCACACAGAGTGCCAGCCCACACTGGAATGCCGCCCCGTGCAGGAGTACCCCCTTGTGTGGGAATGCCCCCCTTTGTAGGAGTGCCCCCAGCGCAGGAAAGCCACCCTGCGCAGGAGTGCCGGCTGATGCTGAGAGCAGGCGCAGTAAGATGATGCAACAAGAGACATAGAGGAGAGAAAATAAGATGTAGCAGAAGAGGGAGTTGAGGTGGTGCAAGAGAGTAATCACCTCTTGCCCACTCCAGAAGGTCCCAGGATCAGTTCCTGGGCTGCCTAATGAGAATACAAGCAGACACAGAAGAACACACAGTGAATGGACACAGAGCAGACAGTGGGGGGGTAAAGAAAATAAAATCTTAAATATATATATACATATACTTTAAAATGTGCGTCACTGGCTTTAAAAATAATTATTAAATACCATTTCCCAAGATATGTTATTAATACTATCCTCGTTTTATCAGTGGGGATACGATAAGAAGCAAACTATCAAAGCTACAAAGAAATTTTAGTGCTAGTCCTAGGAACAATACCTATGGAAATTTTTCAGCATGCCAACCAGTTTCAAGAGCCTAGCTCAAGGTTTGTTAACTTCTTTCCTAAAATCAGGCCCCTCCTTCCTCTTTTCTCCTCTATTTCCAAATAAAGGTACCATAGATAGCTTAATTCTTAATATCCTGGTTTGTGATTTAGCATAGGCAAAAAAATTCCCAGCCATGTTATGTAGCTAGCCCAAATGATGACTCTACCCACTCTTGCAAATAAACATTTCAGCAATAAAACCCTCATATACCACTCAGTCATTATTATGTAGATTTGTTTTTGCTATTGGTCTAATTATGTCCCTTGAATCACAAGGGAAAAAAGTATCCTGCTTCAAGTCAGGAAATATGGTTTCTTGTCCCAGCTTTGTCAATAATTTGCTTGTGACGTTGGCAAGTCGTTTAATCTTAGTTTTCTCATATGGGTTAACAGTTAGCAAGATAGTATCATAGAACGTTAGAATTAGCGGGGACCTCAGAGATCACACAGTACGACTTTATTTTATGCAGAGGTTGAGTGACTTACCCAAGTCACCTAGATAGTCAAGAGGTTTTGCAGAACAAGCCTCCAGTCTTCGGCATCATAGACCGGTGCTCTTTTCATTACATTAGGCTTTTTCTCACTTTTTTTCCAAAGAATGAAAAAAAAAAAAATCCGAAAAACTGAAAGCACTAAACAAATATAAAACAGTTTTTTTAAAAAGCCAGACGACAGAGTTAATCATTAGCCTGGAGTGTATCCTGCCACATTTATCTTGAAATGTACCTCGTCTAACCTAAAGATAAGTAAAAAATTCAGAAGTTCTGTAACTACTTACGGGAAGGTCAGAAAAATAATATGTAGAGGGAAAAATGGTTGCAGTGGAGAGCATCCTTGAACAAAATTCCAGCAGGAGTACTTAATCTCTTATCAATTCTTTCGTCTTTTCCTAGGTTGTGCCTTAGAAAACTGGGGAAGTGAAGGCCGCCCGTTTTTTACACACAGGGATGCTTAAAGCCACATTACTCGCTTCGCCATTTCCCACCTATATTATACATTATTATGTCAGTTCTCTTCATTTAGCGCCACCAGTTCCCAAGCCACTACCCAACACGACGCGCTGAAATCTACCGAAACCCGGGTCAACACAAGAACTGCAAGTACCGAAATGCCTGACGGCCTGTCTCCACCACCCCGTCGCCAGTCTCTTTGTTGCTGGGAGTTGTAGTCCTTCAGGCTCTTCACTCCCAAGAAACAGGAGAGGACGCATTTGCGGCGAACTACATCTCCCACAAGGGTGTGCGCACCTTTCTCCGCCCCAGCCGGCGTCGGGCTCCACCCCCTCCTGCTCCTCCCTCCTGGGCTGCGCCGCTCACGCCTTCCTGTTAGTCCGAGCTGGGAGAAGTTCACTCCGATCAGCTGATCCCAACTGACAACAGGAGAGGTGGAAGCCCGGGAGGCAACGCAGGAGGAGAGGGGCGGAGATGGAGATGTGGATGGATCCACCCGTGTCCTGAGGAGCAGCCCCCGCCCTCACCGGCGCCCCGCGGTCCCCCGACACCGCCTCGCCGCGGCCGAGCCGCTCCGTGGTGGGGTCCCTGGGTCGCAGCGGGCGGGGAGGGCTGGGCATGGCCCTGCGCGGGGCGAGCGATCGTCCTGGGGCACCGGCTGCCCCGGGAGGAAGGGGGGGGGAGGGTGCGGCTGGGGTGGGGGTGGGGTGGTATAAACAATGGATTTGTCCCCGAGCTCTGCCAGCGTGGGGGGATATTGGGGGCTTTCTTTGTTCTTAGACTCCGCTCCTGCCCCTCTGGTAGAGGTGGTGTTGTCCCGGCGGAAGGAAGGGTGAGGAACCCTGGTCTGGAGAGAGGCGTCGTGGTGGGCGCCCGGGGCAGATGTGTCTGGTTGGCCTGGCGGGGGGCGAGGTGTTCTTTTGAAGGTTACTTATATATTTTTCTCAATTGTAACAAGTTTTGATAATTTATTTCTGTTTGGGGAGCTGACTGGGCACGTCTGAGGTTAGGGTGTAAATAACGTGCCCCTATCTTTCCCTTCGCCCTTCCTTGTTATCTAAAAATAAGATAGATTGCTGTAGGGGAGGACTATCAGAAAGAGAACTTTACACCCACTCGTTGGAATGGGCGGGGGGCAAACGTGAGGGGAGTTAGGAGTGTGATTGTAGGGGAAGTAAAGAAGGCCCCTTTCCTGACCTAGGTGTCATTTCTTCTCTTTCCCTTTCTCTTCCTTCTCCTTTTTTTTTTTTTAAGTTATTTTTAAGTTAGTTTTTGAGCGACAAAGAAAAATCATCTGTTTAGACTCAGTGCAGGCCTGACTTTGCAGTGGGCCATAGTGGAGGAATTTTGTCTCCTGTTGCTGCCTTTTTTTTTTTTTTTTCCCAGTTAGAGAAGGGACAAAAGGAAGTACAATAATTGTTTTTTATTCTTTTCACAGAAAATGGTGACTATTGTTTCTAGGTTTAGAGTCCTTAATAGCCATCTGTCTAGAATTGAAACAATCCAGTTACAAGGGTAACCAGATCTGCCCAGGTCTTTGATGGAGCTGAAGTTTATTTCTTTGTTTTTTCTTAGCTGTTCATAGTCCTCTTTTCTCCACCTCTGTCAGTGGTGGGGTGGGAGTGGGAATCCAGAGGATTGTCTCTCCAAAGACTATTTGCTTAGTAATTTTGATTCTGAATTTAATAACTGAATGAACAGAGAATTTCTGTCTGGGATGTATTGCAACAAAGTCTCTTAAGTGCCTTGGGCCTAGAGGTGGTGTTTGTTTTCAAAAGGAGGAGCCTTAGCCATGATGTTGAGAAGAAGAAATTTCTAGTGTCATTACAAGCCAGTGTAAATTTTACAAGCAAGAATGAGATTTCTCTTAGGAGTTTTGGCCTAGTATTTAATTACAATCTTTTTTTTTTTTTTAAAGAGCACTTCTGTTTTTAGATGAGTAAAATCTCTTTCCCTATTCTATTCTAGGTATCTCCTGATCTCCTGAAATATTGACTCAAGGTTAGATTTTATTGAAAAGCTCCTGACCATTTTCTTTCATCACCAAAACCTTGTGGAAGAGGCTCCACCAATGGGCCCACCTCAGTGAACCCATCAGACTTCTCTCAGATAGCCATAAAAGACCCTTTCAAGTTAATTTTGACCACGTATTTGCTTGCACTTTATGGAGGATGAAACCATCAAACCAAATCAATATTGCTGCTGAAACAAGAGTGTTCAAGGCTGCAAATTAAAAGTACAAACATTTGTGAGTGTGTGAAGCATTATAATAGGACCCTGAAGGTTTTCAATTTTTATTATTTTTTTAAGGTGTTCAGAATACTGTGGACGTTCTCGGCAGTCTTCAGGCTCCAAGCCTTTGTCTCCACTTCTGGGGAACAGCTCAGTGACTGTTGTACGGTGACTGTGTTTCTTTCCCAGACTGAGTATGAGTGCCCAGACTTCCCCAGTGGAGAAAGGCCTGAATCCCGGGCTCCTGTGCCAGGAAAGTTATGCCTGCAGCGGGACAGATGAAGCTGTCTTTGAGTGTGATGAGTGCTGCAGTCTCCAGTGTCTCCGCTGTGAGGAGGAGCTCCATCGGCAGGAGCGCCTGAGAAACCATGAGCGGATAAGGCTCAAGCCTGGCCATATCCCTTACTGTGACCCCTGCAAGGGCCCCAGTGGGCATTCACCTGGGGTTAGGCAGAGGGCAGCTGTGAGGTGCCAGACCTGCAAAATCAACTTGTGCCTGGAGTGCCAGAAGAGAACTCATTCTGGGGGTAACAAGAGAAGACACCCTGTTACTGTGTATCATATCACTAAGGTCCAGGAGTCACTGGAGGAAGAAGAGATGGATGAGGAGACCAAGAGGAAGAAGATGACTGAGAAGGTTGTGAGTTTTCTCCTAGTAGATGAAAATGAAGAAATTCAGGTAAGCACTTGGGTTAGTGAATATGTTGTAGTGCAGCAGCAGAACTGTTGTTGGAAGGTAGCTCTCAGGAAAGTCCAGGAGGAGCTAGCTCCCTTTTAATAATTAGTAGGCGAGAACCCCTGAAGGCTTACGTTGAAAGGTCTCAGGTTTAGTCGCCCACTGTGTGTGACCTTGGGCTGAATTACGTTACCCCTGTCAGTTTCCTCACTATGCTAACCCACTGTTCAGTCTCCTCATCTGTAAAATGGGGATGGTGCCTATTTCTTTGGGTTGTTAGGAAGAAATGCAGTCATGTTTATATACCACAGAGATTGCCACATAATAATTGCTCGGTATATGTTAGCTGTGGGTGATGGTGGTATTTTTATTAGGAAGAACTCATTTAGGACAGTTTTCTCAATGAGAATAAATGTCAGTGATGAGGGACTTTGCATGTGCAAGGAAAGAAATAATGACATTGGGTCCCATGGGAGTACTAGGCAATAAGGCACAAGCCTGCCACCTCAATTTAGAGAGGCAGGTCTCTGTAAAGTGGCTTTTGGTAAGGACAGTATTCTATCTAAATGGCCTCTTCTTATTTTCACGTATAGGTGTCTAATGAGTAACAGCCAGTGAGGGCATCTGGGATTACAGAGGGACTAGGGGATATTCGGTTTGATTCCCAGTGAGCTGGGGAGAGGGTAACCTATGTATAGTGTTTCAGAGCATGGGCTCTGGAGTGAACGCTGCTTACGTTCACATCCTGGCTTCACCACTCATGGCCATATGACCTAATTATTGCAGTTCCCTGCCTCAGTTTTACTTCTGCGTGGTGGGATTGCTGAGAGGATTCAAAGAGATTAGGAATGGAAAGGATTTATCACAGGGCCTGGCACATGGTGTTCGTTCAGTACTGACTTCTTGTTGTTGCCGGAATCATTGGCATATTTGTGGTACATTGACTCAGTACTTCTAATGATGACCTCTTAACATCTCTAGACTGGATGAGTGCCTGTGTAAGTTACCTTTTGAAAAACGCCCCAATTATCCACAATTTTTTTTTTTTTTGAGGTACTAGGGTCTAGTACCTTGTATGTGGGAAGCCAGTGCTCAACCACTGGGCCACATTGGCTTCCCTGAGTTGGTTTTTTCATTTTTTTGCTTGTCTATTTTTTTGTTTTATTCAGGAGGCATTGGGCACCGAGGTGGGCGCTCAACCACTTGAGCCATATCCACTCCCCCAACTAAATATTTTCATCTCTGTTTTTTTTTTTTTAAAGATTTATTTATTTTATTTAATTCCCCCCCCTCCCCTGGGGGTCTGTTCTCTGTGTCTATTTGCTGCGTCTTGTTTCTTTGTCCAATTCTGTTGTCATCAGCGGCAAGGGAAGTGTGGGCGTCGCTATTCCTGGGCAGGCTGCACTTTCTTTCGTGCTGGGCGGCTCTCCTTACGGGGCGCACTCCTTGCACGTGGGGCTCCCCTACGCGGGGGACACCCCTGTGTGGCGCGGCACTCCTTGCGCGCATCAGCACTGTGCATGGGCCAGCTGCACACGGGTCAAGGAGGCCCGGGGTTTGAACCGCGGACCCCCCATGTGGTAGACGGACGCCCTAACCACTGGGCCAAGTCCGTTTCCCTCATCTCTGTTTTTTCCTCCTTGGATAAGCTTATGGGAATTACATCATGATTCCTGTCTATTTCCTTTGCTAACATAGACCTTTCTTATTGGCTTTAGAGAAACTAATAGAGTTATAGGAAGAGTGTCTCAGATCTCATTCTGCCTCTCTTGTCAGCTATAATGTCTTCATTATGAAGTACACTCTAATTGGGTGACAGTGTGGTCTAAATATTTTATAAGTGGAACACTTGGATGATTCTTAATGGTTTTGCTATCAATTTTCTTTAACATCAGCCTTTGGAGAGTCATAGTTGGGTTGCTGTTACTTTTGTAGAATGAAAGGAAGATTTGGGATGAACAAATAACCCTCATAAACAGTATATTGACACCCCAAAAAATTGTTTTGGGGGGGCATTTTTATTTCTTTTCGTAGCATTGATACATGTGCCTTGTAGAGGATTAAGAAAATATAAGGAAGTGTAACAAAGAAGACAATCCAACTACCTACAGATAGTGTGTACTATGTATATAATTTGGTCGTTTGTAAAGATTTCTCCCGCTTTTCCACCCTTCATCAACACTGACCACTTCCCTAGGAAATAACAGTTTATTAATTACAAACAATACTGGTTTTGACTAATGGGTTGAACCATTCACTCTTTTTAGACAATAATTTGTTCTGATAGCGTTGTAAATGGAAAAATACTTTGAGAAAATATGTGGTTCATTTTTCTGACAAGTGAATGTGCAAAATAATTAGAAAGATAATTATCTGTTACAAATATAGATTATAAACTTGTCTATAGACTGTGAACTCCTGAGGAGCAAGGACCATATCTTATGCCCTGTATCATATACAGTGGTAGCATGTTGTTGGCACATAAATACTTGTTGATTGATTGGGGATGTAACCGCTCAACTTCAGTTTTTAAAAAATAGCAATCACAAATGTACCTCACATAAATCTGAACATAAAACTGAAATGATATAAAAATCCTATGGATTAGAGTCCCTTAAAAGTTGTTGCTTATGATTGCATTCCATTCCATACCCTCAGTCATCTTTCTCAGAGGCAATCACCATTAACAGTTACCCTGCATGCCCTTACAGGATTTTTTTTCCATGTGTATTTGAATACATATATGTATTCTTTTAATTTTTAAACAAAAATGGAACCTAATATAATTACAATGCTGAGTTTTGCTTTTTTTTTTTCACTAAAGGATAACATGTTGGAAAACTTCTCATATCAGCACATTGAAATTTACCTCATTATTGAAAGGTTGCCTGGAATTTCATTGAATGGTTTTTTCCATAATTTTAGCCTATTAATGGATATTTGAGTTACTAGAAACAAGGATTTTTGAACACCCTGTGCATTTATCTAGAAATGGAATCTTTATCATATGAGCATTTAAAAATAGATAGATATTACCAAATTTCCAAATCTCATTTTCTTAACCTCTGAAATACTTATATGAATGTTCCCTGTCTTCTGGTCTTGGCTCATAATAACTAAAAGTTATAGAGCTCTTACGTAGTAGGTGCTCAGCACCAGAAACAGTTCTTAGCTCTTCACATCTATGAGCTTGTTGAATACTCATTCTAACTCTATGTATTAATTTCCTGTTATTGCTGTAACATTATCACAAATTTAGTGGCTTAAAACACACAAATTAATTTTCTTACAGTTCTGGAAGCCAAAAGTCCTAAAATAGGTCCGCAGGGTTGAGTTCAGAGCAGGAGGCTCTAGGGAAGAATCCCTTTTCCTGCCTTTTCTAGCTTTTGAGGTTGCCCGCATTCCTTGGCCTGTGACCCCCCATCCCCCATATTCAAAGCCTAGCATCTTCCAGTCTCATTTTCTGTTCCTCTGCCTCTGTTGTCATATCACCTTCTGTGTGGCTCTCCTGTCTCCCTCTAATAAGGATTCTTGTGATTACATTGGGCCCACCTGGAAAATCCAGGGTAATCTCCCCATCACAGAGTCCATAACCACGTCTGCAAAGTCCTTTTTTGCCATGTAAGGTGACATATTCACAGGTTCTGGGTGTGAGGATGTGGCCATCTCTGGAGGAACCAATATTCAGCCTACTAGACCCTATGAAGTAGATCATACAGTAAGTGACAGAGCAGTGATTTGAACATCAGTATCTGCCTTCCAAGTCCTTATCTTAACCATTATACTCCTGCTTGCTCTGACCAAGTCATTTAAACTTACTTTCCTTCCTTTCTTTCTCTCCCCCTCACTCTTTATTTATGTTTTCTAAACATTTGAGTAGGTTGTATACCTCATGCTCCTTGAACACTTAATACTTCCATGTACATTTCCTGAGAACAAGGATAGTTACTTACATATAACCACCTTAAGTATAGTTATCAAGTTAAAGAAATTGACTTTCAGCTAGAGACCTGATGGATATTACTAGCTGAAGAAATAGGCCACTAGACAGAGGTACTGGGAAAAAAAAAACAGGGTGGGATGACATATTTGAGGTATAGAAAGAATGCCATTATGCTGGAGTGAGCTGGGAGAGTGGTATGGAAAGACATCGAGATGTAAGCAGGGGCCAGATCATGTGTGGACCTCTTAGGCCATAGAAAGAAATTTGCATTTTATTTTAACTATAGTGGGATTGCTTTATGCTGGTAAGTCACATGATCTGATAGAAGTTTTTAAGAGCTGGGTTTTGATTCCATTGTGAACACTAGATTGTAGCTGTTGTAGAGGGACAAGAAGGAAAACAGGGAGAGACCACTTAGGAGAAGATGAAGCAGGAGATGCTGGTGGCTTAGATTTGGTGTTGTTAATGAGATGGAGAGGCATTGATGGATTTGGGATAAAACTTGGATATATTTGAGATAAAGTTGGAGGAATGCTATTCTATTGGGTGGAGGGGTGAGGGAATGAGAGGACTCATGGTGAATTTTTTTTTGAAGATTTATTTTATTTATATATTTCTCCCCACCCCCTCATGTTTTGCACTTGCTGTGTCTGTTCACCTTCCTTGTTTCTTTAGGAGGCTCTGGGAACCAAACCCGGCACCTCTGATATGGGAGGGAGGTGCCTAACCGTTAGAGCCACCTTGGCTCTCTGCTTTGTTGAGTCTCTCGTTATGTTTTCTTTTTTTCTTCTTGTGTCTCTTGTTGGATTAGCTTGCTGTGCCTGCCCATTGTACCAGCTTGCTGTCTTGCTTGTCTTCTTTAGGAGGCACCGGGAACTGAACCAGGAGCCTCCATATGGTAGACGGGAGCTCAATAATTTGAAACACATCTGCTTCCCTCACTGGTGACTTCTAAGCATTTGGTTTGTGCAACTAATACCTGTGTAGTATCTCAGATTTTATTGACTTAACTTGATAAAAACTGTCTTTAACTAAAAACTCAATTCATACAGTAAAGAGTTAAATTTGCCTCATGGTGGTTCTCACCTGGGAGCAATTACACACATACACACACTCCCCAGGGGACATTTGGTAATGTGTGGCATTTTTGGTTGTCACAACGGCAAGTAGGTAGAGGCTAGAGTGCTTCTACATATCCTACAATGCCCAGAGCAGTCCCTCCAGAACAAAGGATTATCTGGCCCAATATGTTGGTTGTGCCAAGAATGAGAAACTTGTCTAATGGATGAATGTTTGGTCTAATAGGAGGAGATTTGGAATCTTGTGAAAGGTTAAATACACCAGGGACAAAAAACTTAACCAATATGCCAATTTTCCTTCCCTCTTTTGATTCTATTCACTCTTCATAAATAATCTAGCTACTGAAATATTTTCTTTTGGCATATTTTGTAAACTCTTTAGTGAGATGGTTGAGGCTTCTTTGTGTTGTCTTCATTGATTTTTCTAGGCCTCAGTGGAACCATACTAGGAAAACCAAAGGACTTACTGATTCATTATTTATAACCAATGATAAATAAATTATCCGCACTGACAACTCATCTATAACTTCCTGAAGCCAGAGACAACACCCTTAGCAAATAACTCAAAGGTTAAAGAATAAAGTTTATAATAAGTAGAGTTCTTAGTAGAGGAGGAGGAGAGTAGTTTCCTATCTGTTGAATCTTCTAAGGGGTTCAGACATCTTGTTTTACCAAAATGCGTACCAGTCCGGTGGGGGTTAGGTGGGGGTGGGGATGGTAAAAACATAAAAGACATTTTTTTTCCCTTCATTCTTGTATGTTTTTTTTAAAGCTCCATGCCATTTTCCCCCCTTTTCTTCATAAGCACATTATTCTCTGTCAGTTTTCTACAGACTTCCTATGACTGTCCTTCCTAGAGAGCAGAGCAGCAAGCTGACAGGAAATCTCACCTGTTTCACCTCATACTGACTAACCCCTGACTGGAACCTTAGGAGGGACAAGGAGTTTTTCATGCCCAAACACTCCTGAACTAAAGTCTTCTCCTGCCGAACCTGCAGGGTGATAAGGAAGCCCAGTTGTGGGTTACCCAAGAATGGCTGATAAAAGACTAAGGAAGTGTCTACCTGGGGCAGGCTCTATTTGACCCAGAAATTAGCCTTGGGCCCTCTTGCAAATGGGGCCCAAGGTGAGAGTCTTTTGTCTTTATCTTCAGTGAAGTCAGTGGGGGACCTCAGCTCTCTGAGACCGCTCCTTTAAGATGACCCATCACGTTGCTTGGCTGCTTCACTTGTTTACAGTCCCAGAATAGTGTGGCTCAAAATACTGGGACTTGGCTTTTTTTTTTTTTCTCCCCCAAATTGGCTAAAAGATACATTCTGCTAGTGGGATTCAGGAAGGGAAAATAGCAGAGGGTGTTTTCCTACTGTATGGGAATTTCTTTACCACAAGCTGGCTATGCTGTCTGCGGCATATCTGTGCTTCTTGTGTCTTCTCGTCTGCTTTTGACCTCTTGGCTCTGTCCTCTGCTTCCTGGTATGGGGTAGCTTCTTGAGGTTTGATCCTTTCCGGGCCCTCTGTTTCTGATAGGCTGATGGAAAATCATTAGGATTTAATTCTAGTCAATAGGTCATGAGCAAGAGGACTCATAATCTAAATTGTTTTTTTTTTTAAAGATGTATTTTTAAAATTATTATTATTTATTTCTCTCCCCCCTCCTATTGTCCGTTCTCTGTGTCTATTTGCTGTGTGTTCTTCTTTGTCCGCTTCTGTTGTCGTCAGTGGCATGGGAATCTGTGTTTCTTTTTGTTGCATCATCTTGTGTCTGCTCTCCGTGTGTACGGCGCCATTCTTGGGCAGGCTGCACTTTCTTTCGTGCTGGGTGGCTCTCTTTATGGGGCGCACTCCTTGCGTGTGGGGCTCCCCTATGTGGGGACACCCCTGCGTGGCACAGCACATCAGCACTGCACGTGGGCCAGCTCCACACGGGTCAAGGAGGCCCGGGGTTTGAACCGTGGACCTCTCGTGGTAGACGGATGCCCTAACCACTAGGCCAAGTCCACTTCCCCTAAATTGTTTTAACTTCCCCATTTTTCTTTTTGAATGGCCGAACTGTTACAGCGTAAGGACTAATTTTGGTGTAGTGTCTGGTTAGTCCCTTGGCAAGTTCTAGTCAGAAAGTGTATACATTTGCTATTGGTTTCTTACGTGCTTTATAAGAAATATAACAGACAAAAAAATATGGATCTGCTTCGGTACTGTCAAAATAATAAGCAATAATTGATTGTTGCAGCAGAGCTTCCCTCCTATACTGCCTTTTACTTCTGGAAGCCTAACTAAAAACCGTTTTTGTTCAGTGATGATGGAAGAGGGGAAGGGAGGGCATTGCATGGGATTTACTGGAATCACAGGGTTGAGGATGACTCAGACAAGTAGAAAGATGAAAGAGTCCCTATTATATGCCTTCAGTTTCTGTTCATACCATCTAAACTTTCTCAGACTTGGGCTCATTCAGTTATAACAGGCTTCTGGTATTTTACCTGGGAGGCTCTTTGGTTTAGTACAGGTCTGTTTAAAATTGACCCATGTAAGCCATCAAAACCACTGTAAGTCAGCTTTTCAGGGAACCTATCTTTAACTATTACAAGTTACCTCCAGGTTGCATGATTCTTTTATTGTTATTATTGTTATTATTATTTTTTTCTGTTCTATCACTTCCTTGAAGTGGTTGATTTTTCCAAAATTGGGCAAGCATTTGGCTTTTTGAGCTGGGTTAATATAAACAGGTAGATTTCTTAAGTTGACTTTGTGTATTTTACCTGTGGATGCATCTACCAGTTGTACCGCCCTTGAGTGTATTCTGGAGATTGTGTAGCACAGAAGCACTTCTGAAGGCTGAACATTTCTTTGCCTGCTTTGGGAGGAGCTCCCATGAGGTCGTTTCAGTTTGAAGTTAGAACTGCTAAATATTTTTTCAGCACATTTGATTGGTGACCAAAAATCAGAGGAACGCTAATGGGGGATACCATGAAAAAGGAAGGAAAACAAGAATATAGAAAGTTCCAGGCAAGAGTTGGAAAGATTTATGGAATGGGACGGAGGGACTTTTGAAGGCAGGAAAAGGGTGGATGCTTCCTTGGAGGTTGAGGAGGATGTTTTGCTCCTTTTGCCCCTCTTGCTAATGGCTTTTGGCCAGCAATTAAGAGGCTTTTTTTGACTGGTTTGTGTGGTCAGATTGGTGGTAGCTGGAGTTCTTAGAGAAGTATGTGTACCATCCATCTGTAAGCATCTGACTTCTGGCTTGACTTCATTGGAGAGATTCTACTTTCTGGTAACTTCTGGAAATTTTTTTTCCCTTCTTGATTTCCTTCTACTTAAGGCTGAAATATTGCTGTCATTTTCCAGGGAATTTGATTCCAGATTCTAGAATGCTAGAAAAGAACTGTTGACAGAGCCAGATTCTGGCATTTATTCACAGACACCCCAGGTACAGGTTAAGAGACATCATCATCGCATGCAATTCAGCAAGCAGTCATAGAGTGTTCTAGAAATTTCTCTGCTTTCCAGCCCAGTCCCTTCTTTCTGGTGAATATGTCATCTACATGGCTAAATTCTTTTCCATGACCTTTCGTAGCCTTTTCTTTCAAAGAGCTCATTATAGTTTACATGTATCATTTAACAACAGTCAAACATTTATTGAGTGTCAATTATATGCCTTAATATTAATTGAAAACTCAGAGGTTAAGTGACTCTGGAGAGGGATGGCAGAGGCCTAATCATTTCCAGAAAAACCCAGCTGTCTTCTGTGTTTGTCTTTAGTAGAGGCTGTTTGAGGATTCCACCGTTCTTTCCTCATGCCCTTTCTGGCCCTGGTGACCAGTGGTTTAGTTAGTTAGTAGGTTGCAGGGTGTACTATTGTTTCCCACCCCCCATGTCTTAATTAACTCTGATATTTAGACCTGGATTATCTGTCAGAAAGACTTTTTTTCTTCTTCTCTCTCTTTCTTTTGCTTTCTTCCTTCCTTTGTTCCTCCCTCCCTCCTTCCTTCTTTTCCCTCTCTTTCATTAAAAAGCTAAATCTAATACTGCAGGGGCAGTATTAGTTTCTTTCTAGAACTAAATAAAAACGATTTTTAGGTTTATGTACTGTTTTGGATTGTTCATGACATTTCTCTTCCATTAGCACAGAAAATTGGGTTTGCTACATTTTTTAAAGGGGTAGCCTAAAAAAGGTTTCATCTTTAAAAGAGCAACCTCTCCTCCCATCTTTAATTCCCAGCCTCTTTTTCTGATTTTTTTTATACTTCTTATCTCCATATGCTATAAGCCAGGTATTTTTAAAAATCAACTTTATTTTGGTATAATTTATGCATAATATAATGCATACATCATAAATATATGGTTCTATGAGATTTTTTTTTCAGGAGGTACTGGGGATTGAACCTGAGACCTCATTCATGGGATGCAGGTGCTCAGCTACTGAACTACATCTGCTCCCCCTATGAGTTTTGACAAATGTGTACACCTCTATATCTACCACCATAGTCAACATTGCCATCACCCAAAAGGATTCCCTTCTGTCCTAGAACATCAGTCCCCAGCAATCACTGATGTGTTTCCTGTTCCTATAGATTAGATTTGACATTCCTAGTATTTCATATAAATGCAATCATACAGTACTGTTTTGTTTCTGGCTTCTTTCACTTACCATAATGTATTTGAGGTTCATCCATGTTGTTGCATGTATCAATAGTTCATTTCTTTTTATTGCTGAGTAGTATTCCATTGTATAGATATACCACAATTTGATTATCCATTCATCTGTTGCTGGGCATTTTGTATACTGTATATTTTAATTGTTTGCATATTGTGTCTCTTCTCACAAGAACATAAGCTCCATTAGAGTAGTGATTTATTTTATTTTATTGAAATATATCATTCTTATATGAACATACGTAAACAATAAGTGTATAGTAAAAGTTCTAAACTTACAAAATAAACATGCATATTATTATACAGGGGTCCCGTATATCAACCTACCACCAACACCTTGCATTGTTATGAAACGTGTTACAAACTATGTAAGAGCATTTTCAAAATATTACTCCTAACTATAGTCCTATCTTATATTTGGTGTATTTTCCCCCCAACCCACCCTGTTTTTTAAAAATATATTTTTATTATAGGTTGTGAACTTACAAAACTATCATGCACCATATGTAGAATTCCCGTACAACACCCCTCACCAATCCACCACACCATGGGGAATAATTGTTACAGGTTATGAGATATCATCAGACTTACTACTACTAACCATGGCCCATAGCATACATTTGGCACACTTTTTCCATACCTCCCCATTACCAACACCGTACATCTTTGGCATTGATGCAAGAATATTATAGTACTGCTGTTAACCACAGTCCATAGTTCACACCAGATGTAGTTTTCCCATGCTTTTCCACATTCTCACTACCTTGTAATATGAAGTACATCAGCTCTAGCTCACGAAGGACACTCTTGCATTTGTACCATCAACCACAATTCTCATCCACCTGTGGGTTCACTGTATTATAGGGCAGTGATTTTTGATTCTTATGTTTATCAAGCATCTAGAACATTTTCTGGCACATAATAGGTACTCGAATAATACTTATTGAATGAAAGAGATGAGCTAATGAAAATGAATCAATTTAATCATTACTCAACAACCATTTAATGAATGCTTAGATGTGCTGACAACTGAAGGGATACAAAGTAACACTAAGACACCAAACTTGCCCTTAGGGAGAGGAAAGTCTAGTGGAAATAAAAGACAAATATTTGAAAGTAAGGTAGGTGATATTAGAAATCTAGAGAGAATAGCGTGGGAATTCAGAGGGCAATACTGCTGGAAGGAGTACTATTGTTATTGACTTTAGTTATAGGCTCTTTCCTTACTTCATTGGGGCCCCACCCCCACATTCCATATAGAATAGAAATCAGGTCTCTTTCAGTCTCTACCTCAGACACCAAAGATCTCTTATAAAGCTGTGTCATCATCTTTTTAAAAAAAATTATTTTATTTATCTATCCACTCCGTCCCCGAAGATGGCTCCCTCTTCTGTTTGCTCGTTGTTTTTGCTCATTGTTTTTTGCTTGTTGTTTGCATTTGTTGTCTGTTTTATTTTTATTTCTTTAGGAGGCACTGGGAACCAAACCTGGGACCTCCCACGTGGGAGGTAGGCACATCTGCTTCCCAAGCTGTGTCATCTGTTAAGATCTTCTGCATAAAGTATGAGAAAAGCATTTTAGTGACTCTCTGGTATAGTAATAATTCTTGGAATCATGTTACATCTTTCCTTTGAAGAAGACAGTGTTTTCTTATGCATAATATATGTATTGTGCAATCTTGTAACAACTTTCTCTTGTCTTTAATTGAAGAGCAAATACTTTATCTTTGTCCCATTATACCTAATTCTTTAATGAGCCATTTATTGGAAACCTTCCCTAAGAAAGATTTTTACTTGGGATAATGGAATGAAGTTCTGTGGTGGTGATGACTGTGGCCTGCAGGCAAATGGGGCAAACCAGGACAGTGTCAGTCAACAATTCCCTAGCATCTACTGTGTGCCTCTGTGCTAGGTGCGTGACTTGCATTATTTCGTTTAATCCTCCAGCAACCCTATGAAGTAGATGGTGTTGGAATCTTCATTTTACAGGTGAGAAAACTGAGGCCCAGAGAAGTTCAATAATTTCTTCAAGGTTATTTACAACTAGTGAGTAGTAGAGGCAGGTTGGTTGAACCCTTCACAGGATACCATGCTGTTCCCTCTCCTAGAGAGAATGTTGGCATGTAGACATTCTATGCTGTGTCCACTCATTCATTTAACAAATAAGTATTGATCTCCTATTATGTGTCAGCACTGTGCTAGGAATACAGT
Source organism: Dasypus novemcinctus (assembly GCF_030445035.2). Taxonomy (NCBI): domain Eukaryota; kingdom Metazoa; phylum Chordata; class Mammalia; order Cingulata; family Dasypodidae; genus Dasypus; species Dasypus novemcinctus. The sequence goes on from NC_080675.1 coordinate 35,892,677, forward strand.
GGTGAGTGCAGACCAGACCTCTGCCAGCATGGAGCTTAGTTGGGAAATTCAAAGCCAGGAAGAATGGGAACGTATTAACAGAGATGGGGCAGGGGGAGAGGTGAGGTGCATAGTAGTTGAATAAATTGCCCATGAGGTGATCAAGGTAGAATTGGACTTGAACCTCACTCTCTTTTCTGTTGAGCCTGGTGCTTTTACTGCTAAGTCCCAGAGCCTTTCTCAGAGCTTACATTTGTGTTCACAGCTGGCCAAATACCGGTTTGCCATGCTACTTTAAAGGGGGGCTGCCTCTCTCATCTGGAAGCTCCTTGGAAGAGTTCTTTCAGGATATTCTGGGTGTTGAGGATGACTTGGTATTTCTAGTTTGTCCTCAGAATTCAGCATTGCCTTGGAAAGCTTTTTATTCAGATATAATTGGAGAGTTAAACTGGGTGGATGGGGGTGGGGGCGAGTTGAATGTGGTCGAGCTAAAAAATGACTCTTTAAAGAATTTCTTTTGTGGATCATCTCTATGTAGAAACATTCTCTTTCCTGCTGGGGTTGGACGGGAGCTGCCGGCTGTGCCTGTGAGGCTATGTGCAGAAGACCATTGGCAGATAGAAAGGCATGGAAGGAGAATTCCTGACCTTTCAAGTAATAGAACGCTTTGGGGACACTAGAGTGGCAGAAGGTGAACTTTGCCTTTACCAACATGCTCAATATGTTTGTGAGGCCAACTTGGTGACTTCAGTGGTCTTAAGAAAATATTTGCATGAGAAATGAGTGTGTTTTTATCAACCCATACATGGATAAATACAAAGATAGACAGTCCTTAGGACAGAAAGAAAAGTAAACATCTGAACTTGCTGGGTTGGGGAAACAGTTTCAATAGAACTTTCAGGAAATAGGGGTTTGCTATGGAAATGGACCCTCCTTATCATTTAGACTTTTAAAATAGACTGCCAACTGATCTGTTTGTGGTTTAAGTAAAATCCCATCTGAAAACTTCTGTCCACAGCTGTGCTGGTGTCTTCACAATGTCAGCTGTAAACTATCAGGCAAATGGCTCATCTCTTTTCCCGGGGCCTCTGCCATATCTATGGAGCTCTCTCTATTCCCCTAAGAAGTCAAAGCTGTGGGCTGGGAAAGAGAAGGTAACATGGCAGGGGTGGTGACCATGGGTATTTGGGCTACTTCCTCATGTAACTTCCTTGGGTCTTCAGGACCCACTTGAGCCCTATCTTGTATATACCACTTACACTTTATTATGGAGTGCTGCTGCTGTGCACGCCCAACTTTATGGTTTGGTGGGTCAGACAATATCCAGCTCATGATAGGCAACTCAGATCTCATGGTAACTTTTTTTAAAAAAAGATTTATTTATTTATTTATTTCTCTCCCCTCCCTGCCCCGTTGTCTGCTCTCCGTATCCGTTGTGTTCTTCTGTGACCACTTCTATCCTTACCAGTGGCACTGGGAATCTGTGTTTCTTTTTGTTGCATCATCTTGTTGTGTCAGCTCTCAGTGTGTGCAGCACCATTCTTGGGCAGGCTGCACTTTCTTTCGCGCTGGGTGGCTCTCCTTATGGGGTGCGCTCCTTGTGCGTGGGGCTCCCCTACGCGGGGGACACCCCTGCGTGGCACGGCACTCCTTGCACGCATCAGCACTGCATGGGGGCCAGCTCCACATGGGTCAAGGAGGCCTGGGGTTTGAACCGCGGACCTTCTATGTGGTAGGTGGACACCCTATCCGTTGGACCAAATGCCCTTCCCTCATGGTAACTTGATGGCTCCTGGTTAAGTGTTCAGTCTCTACTAAGGCATAGTAGCAGACAAAAAGCTGTTTCTCAAAAGGAGAGTAGTAATCTTCAGAGGATGGCAGGGCTTTGCTCCAAAATGCTAAGGGTCTGCATTGTGATTCTCCTATGGGGGCCTGCCAAGGGCTCCAGACTGCATCTCTATTTGCCACTGAAACATCCAGCACCATTGGATCTGCTGGATCATACAGCCCAAGCATAGTGCAGCTTGCACAGCAGCCTGGGCCTGTTGCAGAGCCTCCTCTTGTTCTGGCCCCCAATCAAAACTAGCAGCTTTTCTGGTCACTCAGTAGATGGGTGAGAGTAGCACACCCAAATGAGGAATGCTTTGTCTCTAAAATCCAAAGAGACCAACTAAACATTGTGCCTCTTTTTTGGTTGTAGGAGGGGCCAGATGCAGCAGCTTATCCTTCACTTTAGAAGGAGTATCTCAATATGCCCCATACCAGGAGACATCTAGAAATGTCACTGAGATATAAGACCTCTATATTTTTGTTGGATTTATTTCCCATCCTCTCTCATGCAAATGCCTTACCACAATTCTAGAGTCATTGCTAATTCTTGCTCCCTAGGTCCTGTCAACATGATATCAATATAATGGACCAGTGTGATACCTTGTGGGAGGGAGAGACTATCAAGATGCCTGTGGACAATATTATGACATAGGGCTGGAAAGTTGATATACCCTTGAGGCAGGACAGTGAAGGTAAACTGTTGGCTTTGTCAGCTGAAAGCAAACAGTTTCTGGTGGTCCCTATTAATGACAATTGAGGAAAAAATCATTTGCCAGATTAATAGCTGCATACCAGTTACCAGGGGATGTGTTGATTTGCTCAAGCAGTGATACCACATCTGGAACAGCAGCTGCGATTGGAGTCACCACCTGGTTAAGTTTATGTTAATCTACTGTCATTCTCCAAGATCCATCTGTTTTCTGCACAGGCCAAATAGGAGAGTTGAATGGAGATGTGGTGGGAATCACCACCTCTGCATTCTTCAGTCCTCAATGGTTGCACACTGATCTCTGCAACCCCAGCAGGAATCTGGTATTGCTTTTGATTTACTTTTTTGCTAGGTAGGGGCAGTTCTAGTGGCTTTCACTTGGTCTTTCCTACCGTAATAGCCCCGTTCCACAGGCAGGGATCCAATGTGGGGATTCTGCCAGTTACTGAGTATGTCTATTCCAATTATGCATTCTGGAACTGGGGAAATAACTACAGAATGGGTCCAGGAACCCACAGACCCACTGTGAGGCAGACCTGAGCTAAACTCCATCATTCACCTTACCTCCATAAGCAACCTACTCTGACTGGTAGACTACAGTGATGTTTTGGGTTTCTGGAATTAATGTCACTTTTGGGCCAGTGTCTAATCCCTGAAATGTCTGATCATTTCCTTTTCCCCAATTCATAGTTACTGTGGTAAAAGGCCATAAGTCTCCTTGGGGAAAGCTGGGAGGAAGATTAACAGAATACATTTTTGGCAGTGTAACAGGATCGTCCCCCAACGAGACCTGGCCTTCTCCTTATTCAAGGGGCTCTGGGTCTGTAAACTGTCTCAAGTCAGAAAACTGAGTAAGGTGCTGTGATTCTGTGTCTGTAATTCAAGTTAGGGTTTTGTTTACTCGACCTAGAACCCTTCTGCTTATACAGATCAAATAGGAATTTAGTAGACTGCCCAAGTATTTCATTTCTATGTACCCCAACATCTATTAGCCAATGCCGTAGCTCTGTACGATTCAGACATTTTTGAATGCTACTTTGAGTCTGCTTTTCATTGTGGTAGCCATGCCCACCTTGTCTTTGGTGATTAACTGCCAATACTTGACTTTTTCCATCCTGATACCCGATCATCCCCATAATATTTAAGTATTCTAGTTCCATTACAACCCTCCCTACAGTAATATCTGGACTACAGAGAAGAACAACTACAGAGCTCATCAGGGAAGATGGAGTTAGTCTTACAAATTTACTCCTTACAGTCCTGGTAAAAGGTGTGTCCTCTGGATACTCCTGGGGTGGGTTGGCAGATCTTAAATTGTAAATCCATTCTAGCTTTCCATCTCTCTAAGCCTTTGAATCCCCTCTTCTATACCAGTGTAAATTGGGCATCTCCACCTTACATTCCTAGGCCATCTTTTTTTTTTTTTTTTTAAAGATTTGTTTTATTTATTTCCATGCCTGCTCATTGTTTTTGCGCTCAACATCTGCATGCTGTGTGTTCTTCTATGTCTGGTTGTCTTCTGCGGCACCAGGGACCAATCCTGGCACCTTCCAGAATGGAAGAGAGGTGCTCAATCTTTTGAGCCACCTCAGCTCCACGGTCTGCTGTGTCTCTTACTGTGTCTCCTCTGTGTCTCTTTTTGTTACATCATCTTGCTGCACTAGCTGTCTGTGCAGGCCAGCACTCCTGTGTGGGCCAGCTCTCCTGCATGGGCCAGCACTCCACATGGGTCAGCACTCTGCTCAGGCCAGTTCGCCATGTAGGCCAGTTTGCCTTTCACCAGGAGGCCCTGGAAATTGAACCTTGGACCTCCCATATAGTAGAGGGGAGCCCAATTGCTTGAGCCACAAATGTTGCCCTCTAGGCCATCTTTTGGTCCATGTTTCAGTCAGCCATCCAAACAAACTGTTAGAGCCCTTTCTAACCTCTCGAACTACAGTGTTGAATTTACAATTTCTGCTTAGTGGGCCCATATCAATAAATTCAGCCTGATACAATTTATATGCCTTCCACCATTATCCCATACCCCTAGTATCCATTCCCATACATATTCCCCTGATTTCTGTCTATGTAAGTTGAAAAACTCATGCAGTTCTTTTAGGGTATATCGTACTTAATCATGGGTCAAACTTTGTATTTTGCCTTTGGGGACTTGTTGTGATTTTAGTCTAGTAAGAGGTCTTGAGGAGAAGAGGGGTGGCAAGGGTAGGTAAGGAGAAGGTTAGAAATGCCTTGGGGGAAGTGGATGTGACTCAACAGGTAGAGCTTCCGCCTACCACATGGGAGGTCCAAGGGTTCGATACCCAGGGCCTCCTGGCTCGTGTGGTGAGCTGGCCCATGTGCAGTGCTGCTGCCCACAAGGAGTGCTGGCCCACGCAGGGATGCCCCCCGTGTAAGGGTGCCTCCCATGCAAGGAGTGGCTCCTGTGCCAGGAGAACCACCCTGAAGGAAACCGCAGCCCACCCAGGAGTGGTGCCATACACACAGAGAGCTGACGCAACAAGATGACACAACAGAAAGAGCTGCAGATCCCCAGTGCCGCCTGATGAGAATGCAAGCAGACACTGAAGAGCACATAGTGAATGGACATAGAGAGCAGACAACAGGGGTGGTGGTGGGGGGTATAAATAAATCAATCTTTAAAAAGAAAAAAGAAAGAAATGCCTTGCACGAACTGACCTCAGGGCATTCCTTTGCATTTTCATCTGGTGAGACAGGATTAATCTCTTCAGGCAGGGGTTGGAAGGCAGATTCCTTAGGCAGAGTGGAAGTTGAGCAGTATATGCTGGAGTTTGGCCTGGTATCTGCCTCAGGGCTAGGTGGAGGTCCAGGCTCCCTGGGGCAGGCTGGAGGCTGGGTGATGTAAGGTTGACATTGTGTGGTCTCCTTAGGGCAGGCCATCTCAAGTTTATCCTACAAAATTCTCAGCTGAATTTAGGGTTCTAGTGTCCACACTGGCATCATCATCATCCCATGTGTCTCCATCTCAATCCTCAGGGTTCCACCCCTTTCCAGACATGTCTTCACTTTAATGGAAGCATTTCATATAATGGAATCATAGAATATGTGGCCTTTTATGTATCTATTTGGCTTATTTCATTTAGCATAGCATTTTCAGTGTTCATATTGTAGCACGTATCAGTACTTCATTCTTTTTTATGACCAAATAATATTCCAGTAAGTGAATAAATCACATTTTGTTTATCCATTTGTCAGTTGATAGACATTTGGGTTGTTTCCACTTTTTGGCTATTATTAATAATGTTGCTGTGAACATTCACATGCAGTTATTGTGTGGACATATATTTTTCAATTTTTTTTCCCCAAAAGATTTATTTATTTGTTGTCCTCCCCCCGCCCCCATGTCTGCTCTCTCTGTCCATTTGTTCTTTTGTGTTTGCTTGTCTTCTCTTTAGACGGCTTTCTTCTCTTTAGACGGCACCAGGAACCAATCCTGGAACCTTCTGGAGTGTAAGAGAGGCACTCAATCTCTTGTGCCACCTCAGCTCCCTGGTCTGCTGTGTCTCTTAATGTCTCTCCTTTGGTCTCTTTTTGTTGCATCACTTGGCTGTGCCAGTATTCCGCTTAGGCCAGCTTGCCACATGGGCCAGCAGTCCTGCACGGGCCAGCACTCTACTCAGGCTAGCTCACCACATAGGTCAGCACTCTGCATGGGCCAGCTCTTCACTCAGGCCAACTCACCATGCGGGCCAGCTTGCCTTCACCAGGAGACCCTGGGAATCGAAACTTGGGAGCCCAATTGCTTGAGCCACATCTGCTTCCCTCAATTCTTTATATATACCTAGGAGTGGAATTACTGGGTCATATGATAACTCTATGTTTAACTTTTTGAGGAACTGCCAAACTGTTTTCCAGAGTGGACACACTGTTTTCACTTTCTCACCTGCATTGTTTGAGGGTTGCAGTTTCTCCACATCCTTGCCAGCATTGCTATTGTTGTCTTTTTGATCCTAGCCATCATAGTGGTGTGAAGTGGTATATCACTATGGCTTTGATTTGCATTTATGTAGTGACTAATGGTGTTGAGCATCCTTTTATGTGCTTATTGGCCGTTGGTATGTTTTCTTTGGAGAAATGTCAATTCAAATCTTTTGTCCAGTTTTTAATTGGTTTTTATCATTTTTAACTATTTAGTTGTAAGAGTTCTTTATATATTTTGGATACTAGTACATATCAGATTCATGATTTTTGTTTATTCCCTTTCCATGGATTGTTTTTTTCCCTTTCTTGATGGTGTCCTTTGATGCACAAAAGGTTTTAATTTTTATGAAATCCAGCTTATTTTTTTTTGTTGTTGCTTATGATTTGGTGTCATAGCTAAGAAACCATTGCCTAATTCAAGGTCATGAAGTTTTACTCCTAGGTTTTCTTCTTTTATAGTTTTAGCTTTTTCATAAAGTCTTAGTTCTCACGCTGATTGAAGCTTCATAGACGCCTGTGAGCTGTTTTTCAGGGATAGGGAGTAGGGTGGGAGGCTGTTTACCTGGGGCTTTCTTTCCTTTCTACCTTGACAAGCCAATCAAGAACCATGTCCCTGGAAAGTAGGTGTTTCTAGCTGTTTCATGGTTTCTCTGTTTCGTTTTTTGTTTGTTTTTGGAAGGTAACGAATGAAGAGGACTTCATTAGGAAATTGGACTGCAAACCTGATCAGCATCTGAAGGTGGTTTCTATTTTTGGAAATACTGGTGATGGCAAGTCTCATACCCTCAATCATACTTTCTTTTATGGCCGTGAAGTCTTCAAAACTTCCCCTGCCCAGGAGTCCTGTACTGTGGGAGTGTGGGCTGCCTATGACCCAGTCCACAAAGTAACAGTGATAGACACGGAAGGGCTCTTAGGGGCTACGGTGAATCTAAGCCAGAGAACACGGCTGCTGCTTAAGGTCCTGGCCATCTCAGACCTGGTTATATATCGAACTCATGCAGACCGACTGCATAATGACCTCTTCAAATTCCTTGGGGACGCCTCAGAAGCTTATCTGAAGCATTTCACCAAGGAGCTTAAGGCCACCACTGCCCGCTGTGGACTGGATGTCCCATTATCCACCCTGGGCCCTGCTGTCATTATTTTCCATGAGACTGTGCACACACAGCTGCTGGGCTCTGGTAAGTATCTGGGGTGCTGTGTTACAGCTTGACCTTTCTGGGTACAAGTTGATATGGCCATTGAACTAGAATAGCAAGTTCGCGGTAGTAGGTTGCTCAGAAAAATTTCTGCCCAGGTGAGACACAAGGAAGTGTTTCAAATGGGATGGAGTGCTCAACCAGGTCAAAATCTTCTTATAGGTCAAGTAGTATGAGCATCAAGAGTGGCAATTGACTTTGGCAATACAAGGTCATTGGTGATTTGGACAAGAGCTGGGATAGTGGGTAGGAAAGCTTGATCAGAATGGGGTCAGGAGAGATAAATAGAAGAACTGGAGACAGTGAATGTCTTTACCTCTTTCAAAGAGTTCTATTATAAATGGAGGCAGAAAAACAAAATGGAAGCTGGAAGGAGATGTAAGATTTGAAGGAATTTTCTTTATTTAAAATTTAGGATGTGAGATATTATAGATATTTATGTACTGATGGGAGTGATTCATTAGAGAGGGGGCAATTGTTGGTGTAAGAAAGAGCAGGAACAACTGGAGTGATGCACAAGAGGAAGGAGTGGTCTTCGGAACATGGATGGTTCATCATAATAGTAGAAGAATTAGAACATAATGGGCACAGGATAGGTAAGAAGGTAGATGTGGGGTATGTATGTATGTATGTATGTGTGTGTGTATGTGTGTGAGGTGAGAGCAAGAGAGAAATTTCTTGCCTTATTGTTTCTCTTTTCTTAGAGAAATAAGATGTGAGATCAACCCCTGCGTAGGAAGATGAGGGAGGAGGGACAACAGCTGTATTTGGATGCAGAGGGACAGTCGTATTGTCCTTAAAACAGTTATACCATCCATTTGTTTATTCATTCAACCAAGTTTATTAGGAATAAACATCAATGCTGAGTGGGCACAGAGCTGAAAAAAAACAAAAAACAAAAACATTCCCACCCTCAAATAGCTCACAGCCTAGTTGGGGAGACCACAAGGTGTTCTTTCTATGGTAGATGTAGGTACTGGAGCTGTGGGAACACATAGGGAGGACACTTTACTTCTCCAAGTGGGATATTAGGAAAGAGGAGGTGACATTTGAATGCTGAAAGACATGACTAGATAGAGGGGAAGAAGGATATTCTAGGAAGAGCAAACATCTAGTGATTTGATGGTATAAGGTATGTTCAGGGAACTGCAGGTAGTTCTGCAATAAGCGTCCTAAGTTCCATTCTGGCTCCCCTTCATTCTCCTCATGGCATCAAGAGTGATCTTTTTAAAGACTTAATTAATAATTTAGATCATGTCACACTCCTGTTTACAAACCAGTTTTCCACTACACTCATAATGAAATCCAAATTCCTAAATGGGGTATACCCACGCTAACTCCTGCCTATGTCTCTGATCCCCTTCTCTGGAGCCCTCACCCTTCATTATCTAGCTTTCTTCTCTCCCACTGAACACACCACCACATACACGCACACAAACATGCATGTGTATTATGTGGAAAATTAGCAAATAACTTGAGGCAATTAGAGATAAAAACAAAATATACCAAAACTTATGGGTGTGGCAAAGGCAGTTCTGAGAGGGAAATTTATAGCTCTGACTGCTTCCATTAAAATAGAAGAAAGATCTCAAATCAGAGACCTAACTTCACAACTGAAGGAAATGGAAAAAGAAGAGGAAATGAAACCCAAAGTGCATGGAAGGAAGAAAATACCAAAGATTTGAGTGGAGATTAATGAAATAAAAAAAATAAAAACAATTGAACCAGCAAAACCACAAGTTGGTTTTGAAAAGATCAATATAATCTACGAATCTATAGATAGACTGACCAAAAAAGAGAGAGGACACAAATAACTAAATCAGAAATGAAAGGGGACTCTTGCTGACACCACAGAAATAAAAAGGATTATAAGAGGATACTATGAACAACTATGCAGACAAATTAGATAACTTAGATGAAATGGACAAATTTCTGGAAACATACAAACTATCTGTACTGACTCAAGATGAAATAGGAAAGAAACTGACTGAGTAATAGAAAACCTCCTGTGGCAGTTTGATATTGTTTAGAATTCCAAAGATAGATATTGGATTGTATTTGTGATCTGGTCTGTTCCTCTGGGCATATTAGATTATTTTGGATTCAGAGGTTTCACTTTTACTTGCTTAAATGATTAAGGTTTTGCTTGGGCCTCATTAGTAGGATGTTGAGTCCCTGCCCCCTTGGTGGGTGGGGATGCACAGAGAAGCTGCACCGCAGAGAAGGGAGGTGAGAGTTTTGATCCTGGAGCCTAGGAAATAAACACACAGAAGCAGATATGTGAGGAAGGAGAGAAGGTTCCATTAGGCACGGCAGAGGCCCTGGGAGGAGAGATGAGCTATTCACCTCATAGTCTACAGCTGGCCTTGTGGAGACAGCAGAGCAGCTGAGCCCAGAGAGAAATAAGCTCCGGGAAGAAAGGAACGCAGGAAGCCTGAACCCTTGCAGATGTTGGCAGCCATCTTGCTCTAACATGTGGCAACAGACTTTGGTGCTTTATGACCTAGTAATTGTAAGGTTCTACCCCAAATAAATACCCTTTATAAAAACCAACCGATTTCTGGTATCTTGCATCAGCACTCCTTTGACTGACCAGTATACCTTCCAACAAAGAAAAGCCCAATACAGATGGCTTTGCAGGTGAATTTTCCCAAACAATCCAAGAGGAATTAAAACCAGTATTGTTCAAACTCTTCCAAAAATTTGAAGAGGAGGGAATACTTCCTACCTCATTTTCTGAGGCCATTACTCTTATAACAAAGCCAGATAATGATACCACAAGGAAAAGAATATCCCTTGTGAATGTTGATGCAGAAATCCGCAACAAAATACTAGCAAATTGAATCCAACAGCACATTAAAAGAATTGTACAATATGATCAAGTGGAATTTATCCCTGGTATGCAAGGGTGGTTCAACATAAGAAAATTAATTTCTGGGAAATGCATGTGGCTCAACCAGTTGGGCTCCTGTCTCCAATATATGAGGTCCAGCGTTTGATGCCCAGGGCCTTCTGGTGAGGTCAAGCTGGCTCACACAGAATGCTGGCCCACAAGGGAATGTCATCCTGCACAGGGGTGCCAGCTGACTGAAAGAGCTGGTGCAGTGAGATGAAACAAGAAGAGACACAGAGGGAAGCAGACATGGCCCAGTGGATAGGGTGTCTGCCTACCACGTGGGAGGTCCACGGTTCAAACCCCTGGCCTCCTTGACCCATGTGGAACTGGCCCATGCACTGTGCTGATGTACGCAAGGAATGCCATGCCATGCAGGGGATGGAAGCCCCACGCGCAAGGAGTCCACCCCATAAAGAGAGCCGCTCAGCGCAAAAGAAAGTGCAGCCTGCCCAAGAATGGTGCCTCACACACGGAGAGCTGATACAACAAGATGACGCAACAAAAAGAAACACAGATTCCTGGTGCTGCTGATAAGGATAGAAGCTGTCACAGAAGAACACCCAGTGAATGGACACAGAGAGCAGACAATGGGGCGGGGGGGGGGGGAGGGGGGAGAAATAAATAAAAAAATCTTTAAAAAAAGAAGAGACACAGAGGAGAGAAAATAAGAAGAAGTAGCAGAACAGGGAGTTGAGGTGGCGCAAGGGAGTAATTGCCTCTTTCCCACTCCGGAAGGTCCTGGGATGGGGTCCTGGAGCCACCTAATGAGAATACAAGCAGACACAGAAGAACACACAGCAAATGGACACAGCAAACAATGGGGGTACGGGGTAGGGGGAGAAATAAAATCTTTTTTTTTTTTTTAAAAGAAAATTTCTGTGATACATTCCATTAACAGAACAAAAGAAATAACAAAGCGTCTGATCATTTCAATTGGCATGGAAAAGGCTTTTGACCAAATCCAGTACTTCTTCCTGATAAAAACTCATAGAAAACTAGGAATAGAAGAAAACTTCCTCAACATTATAAAGTGCATACATGAAAAACATCATAATGGTGAATGACTGAAAGCTTTTCCTTTAAGATCGTGAACAAGACAAGAATACCCATTGTCACCACTGTTTTTCAATACTGTACTGGAAGTTCTAGCAAGAGCAATTAGGCAATAAAAAGAAATAAAGGCATCCAAATTGGAAAGGAAGAAATAAAACTTTCCCTCTTTGCAGGTGATATGATTCTATATTCAAAAAATATAAAAAATTCATGACAAAGTTTCTAGAACTAATAAATTCAGCAAAGTGGTGGGGTGCATGATCAACATGCAAAAATCAGCAGTGTTTCTATACACTAGTAATGGAAAAGCTGAAGAGAAAATGAAGCAAAAAATCCATTTATGATAGCAACTAAAATAATCAAATATCTAGGAATAAATTTAATCAAGGATGTTGTGGCATTTTGAGATTATTTGTGAATACCCAGATTGTTTGTAAGCTAATCTCATTCTCTGGGTGTGCTACCCTTTGAATGCATTAGATTCAATTGATGTGTTGATTAAATTCATGTTAAGATTAGGGCTTTGATTTGACCATGTCAGTAGGGTATGACTCAGATTGAGTCCCTACTCCCTTGGTGCACTGATATAAATGGACACTCACTCAAGAAGACACACAGGAAGAGAGAGACAGCTCTCTCTTTTTGATTCTGTGGCCCCAGGGGAGAGATGAGCCATTCGCCTGATAGTTTGCAGTTGAAGAGAACAGAGCAGCTGAACAGCTTAGAAGGCCCAAAAGGAAATGAGCCCAATGCCAGAGACTGATATAGGAAACCTGAGGGACCAGGCAGAGATTGTCTGCCATCTTGCATCAACACGTGGCAGCTGACTTTGGTGAGAATGCAATCTTGAGTTGGACTCTTTAGGGCCTTATTTTTTTTCCTCCACATTTAAAAAAATATATATTTCTAGGGAAGTGGATGTGGCTCAATTGATAGAGTGTCCATCTACCATATGGAGGGTAAAGGGTTTGATCCCTAGGGCCTCCTGACCTGTGTAGTAAGCTGGCCTGTGCAGAGTGCTGCAGTGCACAAGGAGTGCTGTGCCACACAGGGGTGCTCCCCTGTAGGGGTGCCCCACACACAAGGAGTGCACCCCTCAAGGAGAGCTGCCCTGCATGAAAAAAGTGTAACCCACCCAGGAGTGGCACTGCACACACAGAGAGCTGATGCAGCAAGATGATGCAACAAAAAAAGAGACGCGGTTTCCCAGTGCCACCGGATAAGAACACACAGCGAATGGATACAGACAGCAAATTACAGGGTGGGGGAGAGGTAGGTGGGGAGGAAGGGGAGAGAAAGAAAAATAAATCTTTAAAAAAAATTATATTTCTCTTTCTTTTTTTTTTTAAAGATACATAGATCACTCACAATGTTACATTTAAGGCCTTATAAGCTTTTACCCCAAATATGTACTTTTTGTAAAAGCCAACAGATTTCTGGTACTTTGCATCAGCACCCCTTTGGCAGACTAATACAGGTTGCACACAGAAAAGTATGTAATGTTGCTAAAAGAAATCAAAGAAGACCTAAATAAATAGAAGGGCATACCATGTTAATGGATTGACAACTATTGTTAAGATGTCAGTTCTACCCAAAGGGGATTTACAGATTCATGCAATCCCAATTGAAATGCCTACAGTCTTCTTTGTGGAAATGGAAAAGCCAGTCATCAAATTTATATGGAAGGTTGGGAGGGGGAGGGAGTGAGGCATATGGGAATCCCCTGTATTTTTTATGTAACATTTATATAATCTAAAGATTCATTAAAAATTAAAAAAAAAATTATATGGAAGGGTAAGGGGCCCCAAATAGCCAAATCCATATTTAAAAAGAATCCATATTTCCATATTTCCATAAATCCATATTTAAGGAAGCGTACTTGGCCCAATGGATGGGGCGTCCACCACATGGGAGGTCTGCGGTTCAAACCCCAGGCCTCCTTGACCTGTGTGGAGCTGGCCCATGCACAGTGCAGATGTGCTTGGGGAGTGCCATGCCACGCAGGAGTGTCCCCGCGTAGGGGAGCCCCACGCACAGGGAGTGCACCCTGTAAGGAGAGCTGCCCAGTGCAAAAAAAAAGTTCAGCCTGCCCAGGAGTGGCACCGCATGCACAGAGAGCTGACGCAGCAAGATGATGCAACAGGGGGAGACAGAGATTCCCATGCCGCTGACAACAACAGAAGTGGACAAAAGAGCACGCAGCAAATGAGCACAGAGAACAGACAACTGGGGTGGGGGTGGGGGGTGCGGAGGGGAGAGAAATAAAAATAAATCTTAAAAAAAAAAAATAAAGAGAATTAAGTTGGAGGACTCATACTTGCTGATCTTAAAGTTTATTACAAAGCCACAGTAATCAAAATAGCTTGTTACTGGCACAAAGCAGACATATAGACCAATGGAATAAAATTGAGAGTTCAGTGGCCAAATTGACTCAATGGGGAAAGAATTGTCTCTTCAACAAATGGTGCTGGGAAAATGGATGTCCAAATGCAAATGAATGAAATTGGATCTACCTCATACCATATAAAAAATCAACTCAAAGTGGATCAAAGACCTAAATATAAGAACTAAGGTTAAAAGAAAAACAACAACCAAGATTATAAAACTCTTAGAAGAAATCATAGGGAAACATCTTCAAGACCTTGTGTTAGGCAGTGGTTTCTTGAAATTTATACCCAAAGCACAAGAAACAAAAGAAAAAATAAATAAATGGGACCTCATCAAAATCAAAATTAAAAACTGCTGTGTATCAAAGGACTTTACCATGAAATTAGAATGACACCCTACACATTGATAGAAAATATTCAGAAACCACATATCTGATAAGGGTTTAATACCCAGAATATGTAAAGAAATCTTACAAACCAACAACAAAAAGCTGACCTAATTAAAAAATAGGCAAAAGACTTGAATAGAAATTTCTCCAAAGAAGACATACAAATGACCAAAAAGAATTTATGATGATCAACATGATTAGCCATTAGAGAAATGCATATCAGAACCACAATGAAATATCATTTTACACCCACTAGAGTGGCTACTGTTTAAAAACACAGATAAGTACAAGTATTGGAGAGGATGTGGAGAAGGGGAACTTCATTCATTGTTGTGGGAATATAAAATGCACAGCTTTTGTGGAAGACAGTTTGGCTGTTCCTCAGAAAGTTAGGTATAGAATTACCATATGACCCAGCAATCCCACTTCTAGGTATATAACCCAAAGAATTCAACTTGAAGAGATGGGCACAGTTTACATCTTGACATTATTCACAATGACCAAAAGATAGAATCAACTGAAATGTCCATAAATGGATGAATAGATAAACAAATGTGACACATACATACAGTGGCATATTATTCAGCTCTATAAAGGCATGAAGTTCTGATTTGTGTAACCAACCTTGAAGACATGTTGAGAGAAATTATCCAGACACAAAAGGACAAATATTGTGTGATCTCACTGATATGACAGAATCGGGAAACTCATAGAGTCAGAAACTATTCTAGGTTACCAGGGGCTGGGGTGGGTATAGGGAATGGGGAATTAAGGTTTAAATTGTACAGAGTTTCCATTTGGGGTGAAGGAAAAGTTTTGATAATGGATAGTGGTGATCATAGCACAACATTGTGAGTGTAATTGACAGTACTGAATTACATAGTTGAAGGTGGTTGAAAGGGGAAGTTTTAAGTTGTGTATATGTTACTAGAATAAAAACTTCAAAAAATATGACTATATAACACAAGTAGGGCAACCTAATATAATATGGGAACTCTATTTTCTGCATGGTTTTTCTGGAAATCTACAATTTCTCTAATAAAAATAAAGTCAGTTCATACCACTTTTATAATGAAAGATAGTTAACTCTTTTGTTTTAAAGAAAGGTCACTGCTCACATGCCTCTTTCTGCTGGTATAGATCACCCTTCAGAGGTGCCGGAGAAGCTCATCCAGGACCGGTTCCGGAAGCTGGGCCGCTTCCCTGAAGCCTTTAGTTCTATTCACTATAAGGGAACGAGGACTTACAACCCTCCCACAGACTTCTCTGGGCTCCGGCGTGCTTTGGAGCAGCAACTAGAGAACAACACCACCCGTTCTCCCCGGCACCCGGGGGTCATCTTTAAAGCCCTGAAGGTCAGTTGGCTCCTGCCCCAAGTGCTTCTCATTGAGGTACTAGCAGGTGGTGGAAACTCTCAGTTCTGCAGCTTTTATTATGCTGGAGAGAGGTGTTTTAGGAAAAGAAGGTAAGTTCCCTCTTCTTGCTAGGGTATGAATACAGAGGAGTCTTAAAAAGTGGAGGTCCTCATGTCAGAAGAAAATTCGGCTTTTGGGGAAGAGGAAGAAGCAGTCATTCCTGGAGGGCGTTGCCCAGCTGTGGTGAGTTGACCGTGTGTTGAGGCTCAGTCATCTGGATAGTAGCCTTTGTGCTTTATATTGAATAACCTTTTCGTTCTGATAGATACAAAATATTTCATTGTCTAAATGGGACCAAAATAACAATTGTTGGACAAGAAATTGTTTATAAATTTTCCATTATAAATAGCATCACAAGTAAATACCATATAAGCTTTCCATATTTGGAGCTATTTTCCTAGGGTCCCTTGAGGTAGAATTATTGTGTCAAAAGGATATGACTGGGGAAGCAGATATGGCTCAAGCAGTTGCGCTCCCACCTACCGTGTGGGAGGTCCAGGGTTTGGCTTCCAGTGCCTCCTGGAGAAGATGAGCAAGTCGGTGAGCTGGTGCGACAGGCAGGTGCAGCATGCTGATGCAACAAGATGAAGCAACAAAGAGACACAAAAAGGAAAGACAATGAGAGACACAACAAACCAGGGAGCTGAGGTGGCTCAAGTGATTGTCTCTTACATGGGGTGTCCCAGGTTCTGTTCCTGATGCCTCCTAAATGGAAGACAAGCAGGCACAGAGAGCACCCAACAGATGGACACAGGGAGCAGTGAGTGCAAACAGCAAAGGAGGTGGGGAATAAATAAATAAAATCTTAAACAAAAAGGGTGTGACTGGACTTCTGGGACGACAGTAGGCTAGAAAGACATGGGACTCTCTTCTCTCTCAGAAAAATACCTAGAGGATAGGCTGAAATGACCTCAAAAAAAGTCTTCTAGCGTTTAGGACATCAGGTGAAGGCTGAACACTGCCCAGAAGAGAGAGGGACAAAGGAAAAGATTCCCAATGGCAAAACTGTAGGAACCTATTTCACAGTGATCTGGTCATGTCGTAGCAAACACTCTGACCACGCATTGAACTGAGAGAACTGCTAAAGAGCACATTTGCTGGCAGACCAGGAAAGTGCACATGAGGAAATTAAAAGTAAATAAGTAAGAGAGGCTTTTTCTGGCCTTTATGGCCTCCCGCCCCAAGACCCTAGGAAGTGGGTCTTCAACCTATTGCTGGACCCAGACCCCAGTTTTGGTAACTAACAGGGACAATCCTGATGATCTAGGTTGAACCAAGAATCAAAGAGCAACACAGTCTACTGCCACTAAATTCCTATGAAAGAAATCGCTCAGCTGAGTAAACTACGGGTTACTGCAGATTTTTTTTTTTTTTTTTTTTTTTTTTTACTGCAGTTCTTTAACTTTTTCTGGAGCTTTGTCAAAGATGTTTCTGCCAGTTCTTGGTAGTTTTTCAGAGTTTCTGTGGGATGATGGAGCCTAGAAACTTCTTACTCAATCTTCATAGGGGTAGTGTCTGGATGTGTTGTTTTTTAATTGTGGAAACTTATGAACAGTACAGATTTTCCTTTCTCAAGTACTCCCAAGCATACCATCCAGTAGGATGAATTAATGTGCTCTCTCATCACCATCCATTACCAGAACTTTTCATTTTCCCTCACCCCAAACAGAAACCCTATATCCATCATGCATTACCTCTCCATCCCCCTGCCTCTGTACTCTACTTTCTATCTCTATGAGTCTGTATATTCTCCCTGATGGAATAATATATCTGCCTCTTTATGTCTGACGTTTCACTCAATGAGTGGCACATATTAGAATTTCACTCCTTTTTTTTCCCTTATATTTATTTCTCTTCCTCCCTCTCCCTCCCCCCTCCCTCCGTTGTCTGCTTTCTGTGTCCATTCATTGTGTGTTCTTCTCTGTCTACTTGTATTCTTGTCAGTGGCACTGGGAATCTGTGTCTCTTTTTGTTGCGTTATCTTGCTGCGTCAGCTCTCCTTGTGCAACGCCACTCCTGGGCAGGCTGCACTTTTTCCACATGGGGTGGGTCTCCTTATGGGGTGCACTCCTTGCGCGTGGGGCTCCTCTACATGGGGGACACCCCTGTGTGGCACAGAACTCCTTGCACACATCAGCACTGTGCGTGGGCCAGCTTACCACATGGGTCAGGAGGCCCTGGGTTTCAACCCTGGACCTCCCATATGGTAGGCGGATGCTCTATCAGTTGAGCCAAATCCACTTCCCTCATCCTTTTTAAGGCTGAGTAATATTCCATTGTATGTATATACCACATTTTGTTAATCCATTCATCTGCTGATGGACATTTGGCTTGCTTCCACCCTTTGGTTATTGTGAATATTGTTGCTGTGAACCTTTGTATACAAAATGTGTCTGAGTCCCAGCTTTCGAGTTTTGGAGTATATGTTTAGAAGGGGATTGCCAAGTATCGCAGTTTGATATGATTCATGAATTCCAAAAATAGATATTGGATTATGTTTGCAAACTGGTCTGTACCTGGGCGTGATTAAATTACGATTAGGGCATTGATTGGGCCATATCAATAGGGTGTTACATCCCTGCCCCTTGGTGGGTGGGGCCTCACAGATAAAAGACATGGTGAAGGACAGAATTGAAGTTTTGATGGAGTTTTGATGGTGGAGTCTTGATGCTGGAGTCTTGAGCTGGAGCCCCAGGAAATAAGCACACAGAGGAGCTTGGTTATGAGGAAAGAGAAGCAAGCCCTGGGAGGAGAGGAGCCCTGACCCCAGAGAGAAGCAAGTTCTGGGAAGAGAAGAACCCTGAACCCAGAGAGAAGCAAGTCCTGGGAAGAGAGGAACCCAGGAAGCCTGAACCCTGGCAGACGTTGGCAGCCATCTTGCCTCAACACGTGGCAATAGACTTTGGTGAGGGAAGTAGCTTATACATTGTGGCCTGGTAACTGTATGCTTCTACCCCAAATAAATACCCATTATAAAAACCAACTGATTTCTCATATTTTGCACTAGCACCCCTTTGGCTGACTAATACACCAAATCATATGGTAGTTCTGTGTTTAACTTTTTGAGGACTTGCCAAACTGGTTTCCATTTTATATTCCAACCAATTTGAGGGTTCCTATTTCTCTGCATCCATATCACCACTATTTTGTTTTTTAAATAATAGCCTTTCTAGTGGGTGTGATGGGGTATCTCATTTTTTTTTATTTGCTTTTCCCTAATGGCTAATGATGTTGATGGAGGGATCATTTTTGACATTTAATAATTTTAGCCTTATTTTTTTCCTCTTTCTTTTTTCTAAGTACTTTTTTTAGTAGAGAAGTTGTAGGTTTATAGAAACATCATGCAGGAAATATAGAGTTTGTATATACTACCCCCCTATTATTAACACTGCATTTGTTACAGGGATAAAATAATATTGTTATAACTGTACTATTAACTATAGTTCATAGTTTATACTATGGTTCACTGTGTTGTACAGTCCTGTTTTTAAAAAAGTTTTATTCTAGTAAAATAGAGACAAACTAAAATTCCCCTTTTAACACAAATGTATAATTCAATTACATTCACAGTGCTATGCTACCATCACCACTGTCTATTACCAAAACATTTCCATCACCCCAAACAGAAATTCTGTAGTAATTAAGCATTAACTCTACCCCCACTCTGGCCCATAACATAGTCCAGTTTGACTATATGAATTTGTTCATACTAATTTTTTCATATCAGTGAGACCACACAATATTTGTCCTTTTGTGTCTGGCTTCTTTCACTCAGCATGATATCTTCAAGGTTTATCCATTTTGTCACATGTGTCAGAACTTTGCTCCTTTTTTTTTCATTTTAAGAGATATTGAAGTATATCATTTACATATGAACATACATAAATGATAAGTGTATAGTAAAAGTTGTAAACTTATAAAACAAATGTGTATTTCCATACAGGGTTCCCATACATCACCCCACCACCAATACCTTGCATTATTGTGAAATATTTGTTACAAACTGTCAAAGAGCATTGTCAAAATATTACTACTAACTGTAGTCCATATCTTACATTTGGTATATTTTTCCTCCAACCTACCCGATTATTAACACCCTGTAATAGTATTATGTATTTGTTATAGTTCATGAGAGAATGTTACCATATTTGTTTTGTTAACCATAGTCCATCTTCCAATGCAGGATTTACTGTTATACAGTCTTAAAAAATGTATTCCTTTTTGTGGCTAAATAATATTCATTGTATGTCTAGACCACGTTTTGATTTTCCATTCATCAGTTGATGAACACTTGGGTTGCTTTCATCTTTTGGTAATTATGAATAATGCCGCTGTAAACATCAGTGTGCAAATATCTTGCGAAGTCCCAGTTTTCAGTTCTTTTGTGTATATACTTAGAAGTGGGATTGCTGTTTAATTTTTTTTTAAATAGTAGCCATTCTAGTGAGTGTGAAATGGTATCTCATTGTGGTTTTGATTTGCATTTCCCTGCTAACTAATGCTAGTGATGGATGGATCATTTTTTTGTATTTAATAATTCCAGCCTTATCTTAATAATGGCTTCCATTTTGCCTTCTTCTGTTCTCCATATACATAAAGATATTTGTTCACATTCTGCCTGTTTCTTTTGTAGATATTACTACATTACTACTGGCTAACATTCATGGAGTGCATGCTATATATCAGGCACTGCTCTCTGAACTTACTTTCTCTTTTGGAGGTACTGAGGATTGAACCTAGGACCCTGTACATGCAAGGCAGGTGCTCAATCAATGAGTTACACCTGCTCTGCTGAACTTTACTTTTTTTTCCCCTTATTTGGTTGCATCATCGTCTTTTTGGCGCCTCTCCATGCTGCATGGAGGCCTGTACCTTCCCATACAGGTCCGGGGCACCTTTTTTCTTTTTTTACCAGGAGGTCCTGGGGATCGAACCTGGGTCCTCCATATGGTAAATGGAACCTCAGTTGCTTGAGCCACAGCCACTTTTCTCTGAATTACCCTATGAGCTGGACAGTAAGGGAACTGAGGCATTGAGAGTTTAATTAATTCTCCTGGGATGACTCATCTAGTAAGTGGCTGAAAACTTTTTTTTTTTTTTTTGTTACTTTTAACCCTAGACTCTATTCCTTTTCAGTGGTTACTTCACTTTTGAGATCAGAGGATGTGACCCTTTTTAAAGGCTCCTGACATATGTTGTCAATTTTCTCTAGATGGGGCATTCCTGTGAATGGTAATTTAGTGTTTGGTCATTTTAGTTTTTTTTTAAAAAAGATGTCATATTTTTAAATTATAAAAGCACTGCCGATTAATGATAGAGAGGTTTCCCTGTTCAACCTGCTGACATGATCACTTTTCCTGCTATTTTAGCCACTTGCCTGCCATCCAGGCTCTAGTCCTTTTTTTCCAGTGTTTTTCACTTATTAACCACTCACTCCTTTGCTCAGGTGCCACAGTAGCAAGAGCTCAGATACCTCCCAGCAAGAGCTCAGATCATACCCTCATTGAACAGGTAAATGTTTTGTAGGAAGCAGATTCCCAATCACATATTAGTAGTGATTAACTATGGTAGTCTGAACTTAAAGTTCTGAGTAACTGGGGAAACTTTTATAGTTGAACTCAAATAAGTTTTATGTAACACTCTTTACAGCCTCTGATCTCTGTATAAACCCTGACTTTCTAATTCCATCACTATCAGGAAGCATATATTATTTAAAATGGTAGGATGATTTGTTGTGAGGTAGTTATCACTGATTACATTAATAACACCATTTTGAACCAAAAAATTCAGTACTAGCCCTTAATGACTGAGACTAACCTTAAAGATAAAATAGAAAGAGCCACACTGTTGCTTAGGCAACTAAAGTTCAAGATCATTTGGTCTCCAGGCAGCCTTTTCCAGACTTGTCTCAACCTTTTCCAGACTTGCCTCAAATGCTTTCCCAAGCTTTCACAGATGAGGCCCTTCCCTGCCTTTCTCTTCCAGCTTTGAGACCTCACCAGGAACAGAGCCCAAGAAGTTCTGGAATGATGTGAGCTTTGGAATTTTTGAAGAGGGAAGTGTGTGGAACAGTCGGTAGTGTCTACATTGGGAAAGAAAACTCAGGTTATAGGTGAAAGGCAATTTCTCCCTACCCTAGTCTCTAAAGCACATTAATAATAGTTTTTGTTTTGTTTTTTAAGAATTACTGTTATGTTCTTGTACTCTTTTTTTTTTTAAAGATTTATTACTTATTTATTTCTCTCCCCCCACCCTGTTGTCTGCTCTCTGTGTCCATTCACTGTGTATTCTTCTGTGTCTGCTTGGATTCTTGTCAACGGCACCCGGAATCTATGTCTCTTTTTTGTTGCATCATCTTGCTGCGTCAGCTCTCCATGTGCGCAGCGCCATTCCTGGGCGGGCTGTGCTTTCTTTGCACAGGGCAGCTCTCCTTAAGGGGCATACCTCTTGTGCGTGGAGCTCCCCTACGCGGGGGACACCCCTGTGTGGCAGGGCACTCCTTGCGCGCATCAGCGCTGCGCGTGGGCCAGCTCATCACACGGGGTCAGGAGGCCCTGGGTTTGAACCCTGGACCTCCCATGTGGTAGGCGGGCGCTCTAGCTGTTGAGCCAAATCCGCTTCCCTTCTCATACTCTTGATTCTCGGAGGCTTACTGAAGCTTGTCAAGGTCTGATTCGTTATTAACTGCCAGCTCTTCAATGACTTAGGAGGGAAGTGAGGTGCATTTTGAAGGAGCATCTAAAGTAGTGAGACTGGGTAGTCTAGGAGCTCTTCTCTTTCTGATTCATAGAATCAGCACCAGCCAGTGGTTAATTTGTTTGGGGCAGGGAATGATGGAAGTTCTGTGGGCATGTGTACTGTGGAAAATCAGGCCCCAGATTGTTTCGTGCCAAGCCTTGAGATACTTAGAAATGCCTCCCGTTTCTCTGAAGAACTTTGAAAGAAGTAAACCAGCCACTTGTGTTTAGAATAAAAAGAGACTTTGGTTGTCCCTGTTAGTAGGCTAGAACTTTACGTTACTTTATATTTCCACATCTGTTAAATTCATGCTAAATTTGTCATTGTTTGTACTAAGGGAAACCGTATTTAAGTAGCCTTTTAGTTAACAGTTTAAAAAGAAAATATTCTTTGGTTTCCCTTATTCCTTCTGTGTGGTTTCTACATTCCTTAGTTGCCTCTTTTTTTCCCAATCATCTCATTAGATACATTAGCCTCATCTTGCACCTAAATATTCCCCCAAGGTGCAAACAGCCTTGAAGACTAATGATCTATAATGAGTAAAGGGGTCCTTAACTCCATTGCATACATGAGGAAAAAGAATTCCCAGTATTAGAAACAATAAAAATGATATTAAAATGGTAGCATTTTCTAGCTCTCTTTCTCTGTCAAGTGCTTTACATGGGTTACCTCATTCGATCCTCAGAGTGCAATCTATGAAGATACCTATTGAGGAAGGTACTACTAGCCACCCCATTTAATAAATAAGGAAATAGACTCACTGAGTGCAAAGTTTTCAGTTACAAGCTGAAATAAGTTTGGGGGAGGGTCTCATGTTTTATTTATGCAAGTTTTCTACTTAGTTTCATAATATACTGCAGTGATTTTCATATACTTTTTTTCCTTTGTTCCTATTCTTACTTATTATTATCTTTCTTTTTTTTAATTAGAGAAATAGGTTTACAGAAAAATCATGCATAAAATATACCACCCTGGGAAGCGGACTTGGCCCAATGGTTAGGCCATCCGCCTACCACAAGGGAGGTCCGCGGTTCAAACCCCGGGCCTCTTTGACCCATGTGGAACTGGCCCAAGTGCAGTGCTGATGCGCGCAAGGAGTGCCCTGCCATGCAGGGGTGTCTCCCGCGTAGGGGAGCCCCACGCACAAGGAGTGCGCCCCGTAAGGAGAGCTGCCCAGCACAAAAGAAAGCGCAGCCTGCCCAGGAATGGCGCTGCACACACAGAGCTAACGTAGCAAGATGACGCAGCAAAAAGAAACACAGATTCTCGGTGCCGCTGATAAGGATAGAAGCGGTCACAGAACACACAGCGATTGGACACAGAGCAGACAACTGGGGAGGGGAGGGAGAAGCGGAGAGAAATGAATAAAAAATAAATCTTAAAAAAATATATATATATACACCACCCTATTATTAACACCTTGTATTAAGAAATGAATAAAAAATAAATCTTAAAAAAATATATATATATATACCACCCTATTATTAACACCTTGTATTAGTGTGGTATATTTGTTACAGTTGGTGAAAGAACATTTTTATAATTGTACTATTAGTCCATGCTTGCTTTAGGATTCACTGTGTTGTACAGTCTTATGGATATATCTTTTAAAATTTTTCTTTTAGTAACATATACGAGCTAAGATTTCCTCTTTTAACTATACTCAAATATGTAATTCAGTGCTGTTTATTATGTTTGCAATGTTGTGCTACCATCATCACCATCTATTACCAAAACATCACCCCAAATAGAAACTGTACAATTTAAGAATTAACTCCCCATTCTTTACCCCTACCTTAGCCCCTGGTAACCTATATTCTAGTTTCTGATTCTATGAATTTGCTTATTCTAATAATTTCATGTCAGTAAGAACTTTTGGTCACTCAACACGTTCAAGATGTGTTTACTCAGCCTGACTTCAAGGTTCCTCCATGTTGTCACATGTATCAGAACTTCATTCCTTTTTATGGCTGAACAATATTCCATGGTAGGGAAGCAGACTTGGCCCAGTGGATAAGGTGTCTGTTTACCACATGGGAGGTCGGTGGTTCAAACCCCGGGCCTCCTTGGCCTGTGTGGAACTGACCCACACACAGTGCTGATGTGCGCAAGGAGTGCCGTTCCATGCAGGGTTGCGCCCCGCATAGGGGAGCTCCACGTGCAAGGAGTGCGCCCCATAAGGAGAGCCGCCCAGAGCAAAAGAAAGTGCAGCCTGCCCAGGAATGGCGCTGCACACACGGAGAGCTGATGCAACAAAGAGAAACAGATTCCCGTGCCACTGACAACAACAGAAGCGGAAAAAGAGAAGAACATGCAGCAAATGGACACAGGGAACAGACAACTGGGGCATGGCGGGGAGGGTAAAGAAAGAAATAAAAAATAAATCTTAAAAAAAAAATTCCATGGTGTATTACCACATTTTGTTTTTTAGTTTTTTGTTTTTATTCACCCCTCCCCCCCTGCTGCTTATGCTCACTGCCTGCTCTCTGTGTCCATTCGCTGCACTTTCTTCTGTGTCTGCTTGTCTTCTCATCTTTTCTTTAGGAGGCACCAGGAGCCAATCCTGGAACTTCAAATGTGGGGGAGAGGCACCCAATCGCTTGAGCCACCTCAGCAACCTGGTTTGTTGTGTCCCTCATTGTCTTTCCTCTGTGTCTCTTTTTTGTTGAGTCATCTTGTTTTGTCAGTTCATGGCGCAGGCCAGCTCTCCGCAGCACGGACCAACTTTGCATTCACCAGGAGGCCCCGGAAACCGAACTCAGGACCCCCCATATGGTAGATGGGAGCCCAGTCACTTGAGCCACATCCTCTTCCCTACCATATTTTATCCATTCATCTGTTGATGGACGCTTGGGTTGCTTTCATCTTTTTAAATTGTGAATAATGCTGCTATGAACATTGGTGTGCAAATATTTGTTGGAGTTCCTTTAAATCTTTTGGGTATATTCCTAGAAGTGGAATTGCTGGGTCATATGGTAATTCTGTATTTAACTTTCTGAGGCTCCACCAAATTGTCTTCTGCAACAGCTGCACCATTTTACATTCCCACCAGCGATGATTGAGT
Source organism: Dasypus novemcinctus (assembly GCF_030445035.2). Taxonomy (NCBI): domain Eukaryota; kingdom Metazoa; phylum Chordata; class Mammalia; order Cingulata; family Dasypodidae; genus Dasypus; species Dasypus novemcinctus. The sequence continues at coordinate 35,918,281 of NC_080675.1, forward strand.
GTTCCTATTTCTCCAGATCCTATCCTACACTTGTAATTTTCCTTTTTTATTTTTTTAAAATAGCAATCATTCTAGTGGGTATGAAATGGTATCTCATTGTGGTTTTGATTTGAATTTCCCTAATGGCCAGTGATGTTGAGCATCTTTTCATGTGCTTTTTGGCTATTTGTGTGTGTTCTTTGGAGAAATGTCTATTTAAGCCTTTTGCTTATTTTTAATTGGGTTGTTTGTGATGTCATATACTTCTAACATTAGCTGCAGTTCAATTCTAACTATCCAGAGTTAGGATAGGTTAAAGGCAATACTCTGTAAGATTGCCCTTTAGGCACCAGCCACAAGTTTGGGGGCCCAGGCCACCTGCACTTCTGAACAACTGGCTAGAAATTCAGAGTTCCCACTACCCACTCAGATTTGATAATTCACTGGAATGATGTTAAAAGAACTAAAGAAAGAGCTGACTTATGATTATAGTTTTGTTAAAGTGAAGGGGATACAAATAAGAGACGCACAGGACAAGATCTAAGGAGGGCCTCAAACTCAAAACTTTTGTGTCCTTTGGGGTGCCATACTCGGTGGAGCTTCAGTGCCCAAGAGTTTTTATTGGGGTCTCATGACATAAGCATGATTGAGAGGATCAGTGCCCATGAGGTTAAACCCAATCTGCAGTCCCCCTTCCAGAGGTTGGAGAGCTTGGTGTGGTTGGGCTGGTGTGAGGTGGCTCCAAGCCTCAACCCTGAGTCATCTCCTTAGCATAAACTATTCAGATACGCTCTGGGGACCCCATGTATAACTGAGGGCACTCCTGTGTATTCCAGAGATTTTTATTTTTAATAAAATTTAAAAAAATTAAATTTATTCCCCTCCCCTCCATTATCCCCGTTGTCTGCTCTCTATTCATTTGGTGTGTGTTCTTCTTTGTCTGCTTGTATTCTCATTAGGTGGATCCAGGAACCCATCCTGGGACCTTCCAGAGTGGGAGAGAGGCCATTACTCTCTTGCACCACCCCCACTCCCTGTTCTGCTGGTCTTCTTTTCTCTCCTCTGTATCTCTTGTTGTGTCATCTTGCTGCACCAGCTCTCAGCGTTGGCCGGCACTCCTGTGCGGGGTGGCTTTCCTGCACTTGGCAGCCTCCCTGCATGGGGCAGCATTCTAGTATGGGCAGCACTCCACGTGGGCCAGCTCGGTCATATGGGCCACCTTGCCCTCACCAGGAGGCCCTGGGCATTGGACCGTGGACTTCCTATATGGTAGATGGGAGCCCAGTTGGTTGAGCCACATCTGTTTCCCTCATTCTTATTAATATTCATGTATATATTCTTCCATATCCTCTCTTTCAAAATCTTACTGTTTTCACTAAGTCACTTTTTACAAAATTACCTCCAAGGAGGACAGGGCTTATATGCACTATTATTTGTCAGATCATTTCTTTATTGGTCTAAGTCAAGGATTGCAACTTGGTCTGCCATTGCTGGCTGATGGTATTTTCTGGGCCTGCACCTCATCCTTTCAGAAACTGAATTTAAATGCCCTCAGTTTGACACACAACTCCTTGCCCCTACTTTCTTTTATTTTATGCCTGACTTGACTCAAAATTGAGATCATGTAGCATTTGAGTTTGAGCTTCTGGTGTTGAGACTTCACTGAAAAAAGGAGCCTTAACAAACAAGTTTTTACTAAGTGAAACTCTTCTCAGAGCTTGTTTAAAACCTAATCTGCCCTTTTCCTAAAGGTCACCTTAAAATTTCTATTGCCCTTTTACTAAGGGAAGTAATGTGCTATCCCTTTGTTTTAGGCTTCTTTCCCTTCTCTTCCCCTGAATAGTGTCTGGCTGCCTCAGACTGGGAAACTGAAAATTAAAAGCTTGAAACTACTTGCATTTAATGATTTTTTAACTTGTGGAAAGCCCATTTCTGTTTAATTTATATAACTCTTCCCACTGCATATGACTAAAGCCTAGAAGGAAAAATCAGGCCTAAAGAAAAGGTTCAGGTTAAAGTACTGAATAGAAACAGGATTAGAAATGGAAGCTGCCTTTCTACATAATTTTTTTTAGTTTGCTTCATTAAATACTTTCTCTTTCTTCTTGGCATTTATTTTGGCTGTTTGTCATTTAGGTTCGTAGCATTGATAAAAGACTGCCAGACACTATAACGATTCTTGTTTTTTGGCCGATGACATTTTTTCTACATTGAGATAGTTCTGTAGCCCAGTAAATTCCAAATGGGCACCTGTGGTTAGATCTGGGATACCATCCAGGAAATTCCTAGCTTACTTCTCGGTTCTGTCTCTGTCTTATAGACAAGCCACCCTCTCCACACTTGGTTCCTTTGTGCCAGCTTCACAAAACTGAAATGGACATTAGTCAATATTTGTGATAGTCTTGAAAAAGAGATTGTATATGAGGTTTATAACATCCAGGGTACTTAGGAGAGAACAGTAACTTTTTTTGCTTACTTCTGTCCTCTTAGAGAAACGGGCTGGCTTTTTCTGAGATTTCCTACGGTGAGGGTTGGTGCAAGTTGGGCCTCTAGGTCAAGGGTAAGGAGCAGAAGTCATTGGGTCCCCTCTTCCAGCAGTGGAGCCAGTGAGATATTTGCCAGCAGTGGTGATTCTCGAAAGGCAAGTAGGGCATGGGCCAAAGCTTAGGGCTCCTGCCGAGCGTGCTCATGGGTTGCCTTTCCTCCTGCACAGGCACTGAGTGACCGCTTCAGTGGCGAGATCCCTGATGACCAGATGGCGCACAGCTCCTTTTTTCCAGATGAGTACTTCACCTGCTCCTCCTTGTGCCTCAGCTGTGGGTAAGTGAGGCCACCCGCCACCCCTCCTTGGAAAAGGGGTTTGGCGTGGTGCTTCTCAGATTGTAAGGTTCAATGCCAGGTTCTGACTTGAAAGATAGGAGTGGGGTCGAGACACATTTCTAACAAATTCTGAGGCGATAGTGATGTCTGAGGACCACACTTAGAGTAGCAAGGGCTCAGAGGACCCACAGTTAGGAAGAATCCCCTGAAAATTCCAACCTGGTTTAGATGGGAAATTGACTGGCTTCTGGTTTGGGCAGGTTTTATACAGAAAACTTTGGATTGTTGGCTTTTCTGTGTTTCTTCTATTTCTTTTCTGTGTTTATTTATAGTCATTCAATCTATTTACCTAATATTTGAGTGTCCAGTGTGTGCACAGCACTGCGGTAAGCATTGATCCTAGGCGATTCATTTCACTATGATTCTTTTCTCTAGAATTATCCAGGGAACTTTAAAAATCGTTGAGGCCTGGAACTCTGATTTAGTAGGTCTGGGATTAGGTCTAAGCAGCAGACTTTTTAAAGGATTTCTCAGGTATTCTAATGTGTAATCTGGATTGAGAACACTGAACACTGAGTTAGAACAGTGCTTCTCAAACCTAATCTGCATATGTATCCCTTCAGGATTATGTAAAAATGCGCATTCTGATTCAGTAGGTCTGGGGTGGGGCCTGAAATTCTGCATTTCTAATAAGCTCTGGGTAATACCTGTGCTATCCGCCTAGGGATCAAGATGCACCAGAAAAGCCTGAAGAACTTGTTAAAACAGATTATTGGGCCACACCCCCAGAGTTTCTGATTCAGTGGGGCCTGAGAAATTGCAGTTTAGTAAGTTCGAGGTGATGCTGATGTTGCTGGTTGGGGACCTCACTTTGAGGATCACTGGATGTATTAGTCAGCCAAAGGGGGACTGAGTGATGCAAAGTACTGGAAATCTGTTGGCTTTTATAAAAGGTATTTATTTGGGGTAAAAGCCTACAGTTACAAGACCCTAAAGAGTCCAACTCAAGGTTGGTTTCTCACCAAAGCCAGTTGCCACATGTTGAAGTAAGAGGGTTGCCGATCCCTGCAAGGGTTCAGCTTTCCTCTCTCTCAGCTGCAGGCTGGCATAGGGCTTGTCTCTCTTCCTGGGGCCGCAGGCTCAAAGTTCTCTCCTCCTCCACGTCATGACAAACTTCTCTCTTCCCATATATCTTCTTCTGTGTATCTTCTTGGGTGAGTGTCAATTTATATAGCCCACCAAGGGGGCGGGGACTTAAACTGAGTTACACCCTACTGACATGGTTGAATCAATGCCCTAATCCTAACATAATTTAATCGAAGACATCTCAGCTGAATCTAATACAGCCTAGGGTATCATGCCCAGAGGAACAGACCCGTTTACAAATGTAATCTCTCTTTTTGGAATTCAGTAATAATCTCAACCTGCCACACTGGATTAGTTTGAATCTGCCCTAAACTGTTGATGGACCTCAGGAAATTTAAATGTGCTTTGTCAGGGTCAGATTGCAGTCTGCATCTCCAGTAGCTGCCCCACCCTGTCACCTCTTCACCACTGAGCTGTCTTTGCTTTCATCAGGACTGTCGCCTGTGTCCTTTGCCCATGGAAAGGAGGAAACCCGAGCTTAGTTTAATGAATGACCTGATTGCCCTTTGGCATTGAAACCTGTAGGGCCACCACCTGCTGGATACTGAACTACCTCTGAGCTTGGGGGTGGGGGGCTTAGCTTTCAGATTATCCAGACTGGGCTGCAGAGAATTGAGGATTGTTTTTGGAGAGTTCAGTTTGGAAATGGGAGAGGGGTAATATTTACCACTGTGACTTGACCTTCCCTCTTTTACTCTCCCCATTAGCCCAGCAGGAGGGGCTTGCAGCCCTGTTGGCTCACTGCTTTTCCATTCTAACAGAGTCTCGCCAGGGTTGCCAGAACTTTCTCCTTTATCAGAGTAAAATTCTTAAGTTTCCAATCTTTGTTTCTCTGTTGTCAGGATGGCAGAGCTCGCTGTTCATTTGGAAGGTTTTCTTGTTCTGTTTAAGCCTCTTAATGCTTTGCCAAATTTTGCCAGTCGGTTTTTGTGTTGCACCTTGGCAGCTTGTTCTGGTTAAACTTTCCACTTCATCCTGTTTGAATTTTTGAGTTTCCTGAGAGCCATTCAGGTTTCATCTTTTGTCAGATTGTTGGTGTCTTCTGACTGCTCACTTCTTGCAGAGGGGCTGAGAACTCCTGGCCGTTTTGCCAAGGAGAGAGTTCTCCTTTCCCCCTTTCTCCTCACACAAGGGCGATCGATGCTCTACGTCTGTAGTGCTGTTGATGCAAGCAAAGCAGAGGCACGAGTGTTTCTGCTCAGCATCTGGGCTCAGTTATTAACCACAGTCTGGTTTCAGCCCCGTGCCTGGCCCACAGTCAGATTCCTGTGCGTTTGTGCCCCTGGCTCCTTATGGCTGCCTCATTGTTAGCTTTTGGGCCTCACTCAGGGCTGGATGTAAGAACAGCATGAATCATGGGAAAGAAGGAGTGCCTCATGAAGCCAAGAGCCGCTGCAGATACACCCACCAGTATGACAACCGAGTTTATACCTGCAAGGTGAGTGCCCTTTTGGAAAAACTGGCTTGAGGCTATGCTTTACTATATCCAAAAGTATTTGATATTCAAATTGATCTCTCTGGACCATCTCCCCTACTCTAACTAAAAGAACTCATGTCTTCATTGCTGGCGCCCCTTAATGTTTAAAAGCTTATTTTCCCCTTTTTCTGTTGAGCTTGTATGTAAGAGTCACGGACATTGACTTTCCATTCTTAGAAGCAGAAATGCTCTTCAGGGAATTGGTTTTAATGGCTTTCTCAACTGTCTGTGGCAGATGTATAATTTCGAGCTCCATTTTGGGGCGTGGGATGGCATATACTCAATTCATTAACATTGAGGGCACTGCCTGCTTTAGATAACGTGCTTTCTTCTGAGGTGCTAAACTTGGGGTCTATGGTGCCTTAGCTGGTTTGTAGAGTGGAGGGCTGGATGGGGGATAGAAAGAGGCCGTGGGATCTGGTGGACATATAAAAAGCTGGCAGAATGCTTTGTGTTCCAGGCCTGCTATGAGAGAGGCAGGGAAGTCAGCGTAGTACCCAAAACATCTGCTTCCACCGACTCACCCTGGATGGGGCTCGCAAAATATGCCTGGTCTGGGTGAGTTTAAACAGTCGCACTCTCCTTGTAGCTAAATATTCTTTGGTGTTTGTCTGCTGAGGCCCGTGGCTGGGTAACAGTGTTTATTTGCCTTCCTTGTAGGTATGTGATCGAATGTCCTAACTGTGGCGTGGTCTACCGTAGCCGGCAGTACTGGTTTGGGAACCAAGATCCTGTGGATACAGTGGTGCGGACCGAGATTGTGCATGTGTGGCCTGGAGTAAGAGCTGTTTTAGTGTTCTTCTCTTTCTTGTACTATTCAGTTATTCTGGTGTGTGGAAAAGTTTAGAATTAAGGTTAACTATGACTTTTAATATATTGGGTGTTTAGAAAGACCTGATCTTAGATCTTTTCTTCCTGTAGACCTATAATTGTTTTTATTTCTTCTTGCATAAATATTAGAAGCCTATCTTTAAATAAAATAAACCAAAAATGAACACACAGTTTTATTGCCTTGGCAGATAAAACTTCTTTTTTTCCCTTGTTCTCCTCATTCATTTTCCATATGCATATGTGCTTTTATAGATGCGATTTTAATCCCCCCCCCTTATTAGAGAAGTTGTATGTTTACAGAACAATCATGCATAAGACACAGTATTCCCATATACCACCCCATACCAATACTCTGCTTTGGTGTGGGGTATTTGTTAAAATTGATGATAGTACATTTTTATAATTAGGCTATTAAAGTCCATGGTTTAATTTAGGGTTCACTGTAATAGTATAGTTCCATGGATTTAAATTTTTAAAAAATTTTGTTACCATATATACAATCTAGGATTTCTCTTTTTAAGCATATTCAGATATATATTACAGTGCTGTGTTAATTGCATTCACAATGTTGTGCTACCACCATCCATTATCTGAACATTTCCATTATTCCCATTAAGCTTATCTTTATAAGTTTTATATTTTTCACTTGTTTCCTGCATATTACTTTATAAATGAAATCTTTTTTTTGGTAAACAAAACAAAAACAAATTAAAAAAACCATTTCCTTTATTCCAAATAGGATCCCTGTACATCCTGCCCACCTCCACATGGCTTCCTCATCTGTCTGCTCATTGTCTACTCATCGTTTTTTTTTTTTTTAAGATTTATTTTTTATTTCTCTTCCCTTCCCCCCCCCCCACAGTTGTCTGCTCTCTGTCCATTCACTGTGTGTTCTTCTTTGTCCGCTTGGATTCTTATCAACGGCACCTGGAATCTGTATCTCTTTTTTGTTGCATCATCTTGCTGCGTCAGCTCTCCGTGTGTGCAGCACCACTCCTGGGCAGGCTGCACTTTTTTTGCACAGCGAGGCTCTCTTACGGGGGCGCACTCCTTGCGCATGGGGCTCCCCTATGCAGGGGACATCCCTGCGTGGCATGGCACTCCTTGTGTGCGTCAGCACTGGGTGTGGGCCAGCTCATCACATGGGACAGGAGGCCCTGGGTTTGAACCCTGGACCTCTCATATGGTAGGTGAACACTCTATCAGTTGAGCCAAATCTGATTCCCTCGTTTGTTTTTGCTTGCTGTCTGCTCATTGTTTGCTCACTGCCTGTTCATTGTTTTTTTTTCCTTATTACCTGCCTGTTGTTTTTGGTCGTTGTCTGCTCATTTTTTGTTGTCTTCTTTAGGACGCACTGGGAAGCAAACCTGGGACCTCCCAAGTGGGTTCCCAATTGCCTATGCTACATTTGCTCCCTCCCTGTACATTTTAAGCCTTAACTTCCACGTGATTATAATTTACATGCCGTTTTTTTTTCCTTTCAGCTTTTTTTTTCTCGTAAAACTTTTTTTCATCATTCTCATTCTTAGTGACTGCCTAATACGCTGTCAGTTTAAGAAAGCATTTTGTTTTGGGAAATCTTTTAAAAATATATTCTGAGAGCTGTGATCATTGTAAACCTTTACTATTTTTTTTTATTAGACTTTTAAATTTAAGATAGCAGAAAAACAAATCTGTTTATGTGGGAGTGATATGGTACTTTCATTCTGCATTAAACCACTGTTCACGCTTGGAATTATCTTTACATCATAATAAATCCACCCTCCCTCCCCCCAGAAAAAAAGACATTCAATTTTCTGTGAGGGACTTATTTTACTCTGTGTGGTTCCCCTTGCTGAGTGATGCCTAAAGCCACCGCTAGCCTCATATGCCTACCTGCAGATCCACCTTGGCCTTCCTGGATCCTACAGGTACCATAAAGCTGGAGGTTTCTTTATTGTTCTTTATTCCTCCCCTTGTCAGTTGAATACCCAGGCCCATTGGAATTTGGTAGTGCAGTGTGATCTCATTTCTGGAGCCAGTCCTGTCCCAAGAATTTAATGTGACTTTGAACTAGTGTAAATTCTCACTAGGGTTCTCTCACCAATACTGTTTGCTTTTTTTGATCTGAATTCGTTCTTTTCGCTGTAAGCTATCATCTTTACAGTAAGATAGTTGATATTCCAGGAAAACAGTAATACTCTGGTTTACCTTTAGGCTGCATTCCTCATAGTCCTTAGAGGAACAGAGAGGGAGGAGCCTGTATTCCTGGTCTGTCCCCAGACTTCTCTGCCAGGGGGGTTTGTGATTCTGAGTTGGCCATGGTGAGTGTGTCACTCACCTCTCTTCCTCTCCCTCTCCCTCCTTCCTTTCACGGCCTCCACTCAGAGCATGATGGGAGCCTGCACTTTCTTTTCAGACTGATGGGTTCCTGAAGGACAACAACAATGCTGCCCAGCGCCTGTTGGATGGCATGAACTTCATGGCTCAGTCGGTGTCTGAGCTTAGCCTTGGCCCCACCAAGGCCGTGACTTCCTGGCTGACAGACCAGATCGCCCCTGCCTACTGGAGGCCCAACTCTCAGATCTTGGTACGATGTGGCAGGGTGCCCCCTCCCCGCCCCCTGTCCCTGGCAGGCCCATCCTGCTTGTGCCACTTTGCCCCAGTGTTAAGCTTGTTCTGTGAGAGAGGAACAGAATACTTCCTCCAATAAAATTAGCTTCTAGATTCCTGGTAAAGGTGGGATACAGTGTGGTAGCAAGTTCTTTGCCCACTGCCTTCTCTTTGCCTTATTTCTCTGTGGTGGGTTTTAGTTTCCTTACCTATGAGAGCTGATGACTCTTGGTCAGAGACCTCATAGGGGAGCAGAGATCCTGGGAAGTCACTTAGGCGCATCCTTGGCCTGACTGGTAAATCTCTTCTACAGCATCCACAGCAAAGGAGTGCTCGGCGTGGGCCCAAACCTTTTGTGATAGGAAACTCCCTCCTCACAAGCCTTCCTTTCATTCTTATTTCTAGAAAGTTTTCCTCCTAATTGAGCTAAAACCTACCACCCGTAGTTTCTAGTTGCTTTTGCCACTAGCGCTTTCCAGAGGCTCTTTCAAGAGGTTGTGAAGAAAATGAACTCAGAGCTGTTCTGGCTAGAATTAGCACTGTCCCTTCTGGAAGCACTGTGACTCAGTCCTTGAGAGTAGATTGGGCACTTCTTGGAAGAAAATGGTAATCACAGGTATATGCCTTGGGGGCATTCCATGTGGCTGAGGTCTCAGGGCCCCACTGTTAGGACTCTCGGGGGCCTGCTATTCCAGGATGGCCCCATGGTCACCTCGTGGGTCTCACTGACTTCCTCAGCTGAGCAGATGTAAACACTACCTGCCTCTCTGCTTTGTTTTGGGCTTGGAACAGAGCTGCAACAAGTGTGCGACATCCTTTAAAGATAACGACACCAAACATCACTGCCGGGCCTGTGGGGAGGGCTTCTGTGACAGCTGTTCATCCAAGACCCGGCCAGTGCCCGAGCGGGGCTGGGGCCCTGCGCCTGTGCGGGTGTGTGACAACTGCTACGATGCCAGGAATGTCCAGTTAGGTAACGTGGGGCCCATGAGCTGCAAGGGTACAGGGGGAGCACCTCTCTCCTTGGCACTGGGTGTTGGGACCTGGACTCCCTGGGACACAGGCCCCAGCCAACATTGCTCTTCTGAGAGCAATTGCTCCCCTGCGCTCTTCTGAGAGCAAAGGCCAGTCATTCTCTAAGCTCTTTGTTAGAATCCTGTGAGTTCTTTTCCTCAGGGGTTGAACCTTTCCTGCTGAAGTCCACAGAAATGTTTCTCAGGGAAGGAAATAACCCACATAACAGTCGAGTTCTAAAAAGGCAGCTGTCTTTACCAGAGATGGCTGAGACTGAGTCTTCTCTCTGAAGAAGGTTCTAAATCATGTCCCCAGAACCTTTCTTGCTTACTTAAAAGGAAGGTTATAAGATAGCTCTAGGGGAGGGTATGTTGTTCAAGTGGTTGAGCACCTGTTTCCCATGTATGAGGTCCTGGGTTCAATTTCCAGCACCTCCTAAAAACAAAACAAACAAATGATACAGCCAACTCTCATTGGGGAGCGGATGCAGCTCAGTGGCTGAGCACCTGCTTCTCTGTGTATGAGGTCCTGGGTTTAACTCGTTACCTCTTAAAAACAAAAACAAAATGAAAAGCTCCAGATGGTTGCCGGTAAAGGCCCAACAGATGGCACCCAACTTCAGGGCCTGGGCTTGCAGAAGTGCTCTGTTGACTGCTCCCTGGGTTTTCTGATTCCGTTGGACTAAGGGGTGACGGCTTTTCCTTTGTCCTTTGTCTTCAGATATGGCCGAGGCCCAGGCAGATGATGAAGGGGGAACACTCATTGCTCGGAAGGTGGGCGAGGCCGTGCAGAGCACTCTGGGAGCTGTGGTGACAGCCATCGACATACCACTAGGTGGGCTTCGCAGAGCTGCTCTTGGGTGTAGTATATGTGGGATGAAGGGTTTCAGAGCTCCCTGGGTTCTCATTCTGTCAAAGGCTTGTCGACCTAGATGGAGTAGGGCCACGAGGAATCTGTTAAAAATGCATGTTTAGGAGTGTGCCTTGTAAAGAGAGCTGCCCAGTGCGAAAGAAAGTGCAGCCTGCCCAGGAATGGTGCCACACACACGGACAGCTGACACAACAAGATGACGCAACAAAAAGAAACACAGATTCCCGGTGCCGCTGGTAAGGATAGAAGCGGTCACAGAAGAACGCCCAGCGAATGGATACAGAGAGCAGACAACCTGGGGGGGGGGGGGTGGAAAGGGGGAAGGGGAGAGAAATAAAAAAAAGAAAGAAAGAAATGCATGCTTGCTTGCTTTTGCTGATTACCCTAGTGATTTCATGTCTTTTCCTGGAGGCCATCCTATTGTATACCTCCTATTGCTGCATAAGGTAGTACCCTAAAAGGCAGCAGCATAAAACACAACCGTTTTTATCATGGCTTAGGTTTTTTTGGTTCTGGAAGTCAGGAAGGGGTTGACTGGGTCACAGTCTTGCTCTCAGTGGCACTGCCTGGTGGTATTTCATGGTATTCCACTCACAGCTGGGCTGGTCTCGAGGGTCTCTGCTAAGTCACTTTCATCCTGGGTGCCTTGGCAGGGACGGTGGAAAGGTTGGGTCCGCAGAGCCCCTCCCTCCCCATGTCTTGTCTGGTCTCTTCAGGGATAGCTGGACTCGGTGTACAGAAGCTCGGGGCTCCGGGAGCTAATGTTCCAAGGGCGGGAGGTAGAAGTGGCCAGTGTTGTAGGCCTGGACACAGGCACACAGGCACTGCTACTGTAGTCCCCTGGCCAGAGCTGTCACAGTCCCTGACAAGAATCGAGGGAGGGGACACAGACCAGCCCTCCTCTCGATGGGAAGAGTATCAAAGCACTGTGGCTATCCCCAAGCTGCCACACTAGCCTAATTATTATTCATTAAGGATTTAGGATTCAGCTGCAGATGATGTGGGGTACTCGTAACCAGGATGTGGAGAGGAAGAGGAAGGAAAACCAACCAGTGTGTGGAGTGCTTAGCCTGGGTTAGTTTGGCCCACTGTAGGTGAGAAACCAAGGACTCCGGGGAGGGGGGAGGCGTAGGGAGGGTGTGATGAAAACGGCTTGGATCAGATTTAATCATTCGCAGGTCCACAAAATGAACAGATAATGAGCTTTTGACTCAAAGAGTGGAGGAATAGCTGGATTTGCCCAGGCTTGAAGCTCAGGCTGTATCCGCCTCAGGACTAACTGGGAGGGGCAGGGGCTGCCTTTGGCACAGATAACCCACCAACTTGCTCACCAAGTGCAGTGTTCACTTACCAGGCCTTGGGTCCCAGGCCAGTGCACACCGCTGTGATGTCTTGTAATCCTCATAACAGCTCTTGGAGTTGGGTTGTTAAAAGATGAGTAAGCTAACAATGCCCTGAAAGGTAAGTAACTTCCCTTAGTCCTAGGGCTACTAATTAACTTGTGCTCAGTAGAACTGGGATTTGAATGAGGGATGTCTGACTCTAGAAGTTACTCCAGTGCTTTTTCATGCAGCTGCACGTTAGGATCTCCTGGAGAGCTTAATAGATACATAAATATCAAAGCCTGGGCCCCAGCCTCCAAGATTCTGATCTGGACAATATGGGGTAAAGCTGGGCATCTGGAATTTTTTTAAAGCTCCTTATGTGATTCTCTGTGCGGTTGAGATTGACAGCCAGATGGCACTTGGGGTGTTGGGTTTTGCGTGTCCTGACCATCGTCCCTTCCCTGCTGCAGGTCTGGTTAAGGACGCAGCCAGGCCAGCGTACTGGGTACCCGACCACGAGATCCTGCACTGCCATAACTGCCGGAAGGAGTTCAGCATCAAGCTTTCCAAGCACCACTGCCGGGCCTGTGGACAGGGCTTCTGTGACGAGTGCTCCCATGACCGCCGGGCTGTCCCCTCTCGCGGCTGGGACCATCCTGTCCGAGTCTGCTTTAACTGCAATAAAAAGCCCGGTGACCTTTAACCCCAGCTCCCTCTCCAAGTCCTTCACAATTCCTTAGGTTCTCAGGGTTAGAAACAGAAATCTCGTTGGGGTAGCCCTCCTGGTTACCTGTTGTGGTGTGTGCCCTCTCCTCTCCTCGTCCTGGGGCCACTTTCCCTGGCCGGGGCTTGGGCGGATGACAAGCCAGTGGAGCCTGGCTGCAGGCCGGAAGGCGTGAGCCCCTCAGGGCAGGGGACCGAGCAGCTCACAGCAAAGGGGAATGAACCTGAATCTGTTGCATTTATTTCAGTTAAAAGTAATAAATATAAATATATATATATATACCCGTATATGCATATGAAAGGAACTAGGGGCATATTCAGGTGGCTGCTGGCTGCAAAGACTTACTACAGCCTGTCCCCAGCCCAGGGGTACGGTGTCAGTGGCAGCAGGTCTTCCCTACCAAGCCGAGCCAGGTTCAAAGCCACTGCATCTCGTCACGCTTTGCTGCTGCTCCCCAAGCCTTTGAAGCCTCGCCATTCCTTGCCTTTTCCCTGCCTGGGAAAGTGAGCTTCCAGGTACTTCCTACTTGGAACAACCTGAAGGGAATTCTGTTTTGGTCCCTCAGGGGAATTGAATCCCAATTCTTAGCAGAAGCCTGTGGCATGCAGAGACCACCCAACCTGGCGAGCAGGTCACCAGAGTGGGTGAAGGGGGTGGGGGGTGATGTGATGCCCACTGTGCTTACAAGGGCACAGAAGGAAATGGGCCTTCCCTGGTAGCCTTCCCTGCTTATTGATGCTTTTGTCTGTGCCTCCACTAGGCTTTCCTCAAAGCGGGGCATCTGCTCCTAAATCAAAGCATCCGCTACTCTCCCCCTCTCCAGCCCCTCAAGCCCACAGTCTGCTTTTGAGTGTCACACTAGGGTTTTTATTGCTTATTTTAAATTGTCTTAATTCTTTGTTCCCAGACACACGACCCTCTAGCTATTGGAGGGATGATCGTGAGAAATCTTCCAGGGACACAGAGCACAGAATGGACTGTTAGTTTGTGTTTTTTTAAAAATTACATATAAATATTTCAACAGATCTTAAAGAAAAAATCTCTCTTCCGTCCTTGCAAGAGAAGTCAAACGTTTGTTTCTCATCAAGAGATTGGACATCCACATCTATTGTGACTGGAAAGAGACTGTTGTGCAGAAATCCTATCATGTGGATTTAATCATCAAAGGCCCAAAATGAAGAATCAAAAGCAACACAGTTCTTAATGGAACTGGGCGGGTGGGTGGAGCGTCAGGGAGGTATGCGGGCGGTCGGCCTGGCAGGGGTATCAGTGTGGCGTACGCGCTGGCGTGTGTTGGCCCTTCTCCACCTGCTCCCTTCCTGCCTCCTGGAGGCCCAACTTTAGAACTGTGTATTATCAAATCTGCTATTATAAAGGAATCTTCCCGCTGAACACAGACTTTGCTGACTCTTTCCTCCGACTCTCCCGTCTGTATTTGCTTGTTCCCTCTTAGTCGATGGGAAGGGAGCCAATGGCATTCGGAGTAGAAGGCATACGAGAGGCCCTATTCCTCGTGTTGTAATATTTCACCTGTAAATATCTCGGTTTATAACTAACAAACAGGAACCTTTTTTTTTAGGATAACAAACGGAACTTTAAAAAAAAGTATAGCTGAGTTCGACAAAACAGTTATAACAAGGAGCAGGTTTGAATAGTGGGACGGCAGGCTGTTTTCCCCTGGCTTCTACGTAGAGCACGGGCCCCATGTCGGTTTGCTAATAAGCAGGGCCTTGGAGTGTGAGGATAAGGGAGGGCCACAGAACTCGGGAGCGTGGGTACTGGGCTGCATACCTTGTCACCACACTGTTTGCCTGTCTTCTGCCTTGTTCATCAGACCTCTCCAAAGCGGGTGTTCAGGACTGGGCTGTTGTGGGGTGCTGGTGGGAGTAGCAGCCCGAGCAAAGCTGTGCCGGCCGGTGTGGGAAGCTAGTGTCAGGCGGCACAGCTCCATCATGCAGCTGTTCAGTGACTCAGGTTCTCAGGGTTTCGGGCTGGTGGTGTGAACAGTCTGAGGGCGGTCTTTTCTCTCATAGTAGAATAGACTGCTTCTGACTTGATTTGTAATTTCTGGGTTTAAAATGGATACTACTGGTAACCTCTGGAAACACATTTTTTTCCCCTACCTTTTTTTTTTTTTTAGAATTATTTTATTTATTTCTCTCCCCTTTCCCCCCAATGTCTGCTCTCTGTGTCTGCTGTGTGTTCTTCTGTGTCCGCTTGTATTATCCAGTGGCACTGGGAAACTGTGTCTCTCTTTGTTGTGTCATCTTGCTGCATCAGCTCTCTGTGTGTGTGGCGCCACTCCTGGGTGGGCTGTGCTTTTTACATGCGGGGCACACTCCTTGTGCGTGGGGTACCTCTACATAGGGGTGTCCTTGTGTGGCATGGCACTCCTTGTGTGTGGCAGCACTGTGCGTCGCCCAGCTTACCACACGGATCAGGCGGCCCTGGGGATCGAACTCTGGACCCTTCATATGGTAGACGGATGCTCTATCACTTGAGCCACGTCTGCTTCCCCCTGCCTTTTTATTGGCATTCTGTTCTTCGTTTTCCCTTCCCTGCCTTGTCTTTTAAATTCCTGTGTCTCATCACCTGTTTTCTCATTCTCAGTGGCCATCAGCTCTCTTGTCTTTGTTCCTTCTCCTCTTGCCCCATCTTCTTTTCCTTCTTTCTGTTTCCTGCCTCTGTGCCTTATTCTCCTTTATTTCTTGGGAGAATGGGGCAGGTTGGTGAGGGTCTGGAGAGGAAGAGGTGAATGATAGTGTCCCATGTTAGACCTAGCTGTTTGTTCTGTTTTTTTAGATTATTTAGATTTTTATTTTTATTTCTTTTTCTCCCCTTACACCCCCCCCCAGTTGTCTGTTCTCTGTGTCCATTTGCTGCGTGTTCTTCTTTCTCCGCTTCTGTTGTTGTCAGCGGCACGGGAATCTGTGTCTCTTTTTGTTGCGTCATCTTGTGTCAGCTCTCCGTGTGTGCAGCGCCACTCCTGGGCAGGCTGAACATTCTTTCATGCTGGGCGGCTCTCCTTACGGGGCGCAACTCCTTGCGTGTGGGGCTCCCCTACGCGGGGCGCACCCCTGCGTGGCAGGGCACTCCTTGAGCGCATCAGCACTGCGTGTGGGCCAGCTCCACACAGGTCAAGGAGGCCTGGGGTTTGAACCACAGACCTCCCATGTGGTAGGCTGATGCCCTAACCACTGGGCCAAGTCTGCCTCCCTGTTTGTTCTGTTTTCATGCCAGGGCACCCCCGAGCATTTAAGTCTGCCTAGCTGCACAGTAGTGACGTTAGCCTACCGCTGTCCTAGCCAAAGGCTTTCTTTTCATAGGAATAATCTAGAAAAATCTTCTGAATTCCTTTCCTTACATTAGTCAGATGAACTGAGGAATGGAAGGAATTCTCCCAGTGTCAGATTAATACGAGGTTCTCTTCTTGATCTGTACACAGCTAAGCCCAGCCTCAACTAAATTTGGGGTGAAAATACAAAGGCTTAAAAGCATCCATTGGGCTCTCCCACTTATATGTACACATCAACTTGATTCATTTTTTCAACCTAAATAAGATGTACCAACCAGCAACCACAGATGAAGAAATAGAAAATGACCATACCCCAGAAACTCCTAGGTGCTTCCCCCATCAGAAATAACCACTATCCTGACATCTAATAGCAGAGATTAGTTTCGTCTCTGTGTCTATGTGCACATGTGTGTGTGTGCATGCTACATAAAGGCTTTAATCACTTTTTGGTTCAAAGCCTTGCTCAGAGGTGGAGGGAATGTGTGTTGTACATGCCCCTGACAACAAGGACTAGAGATTTCTGCTTGTGACTGAGAACGAGGCAGTTTCCTAGCCCACAGCCCTTGGGTTTGACTCTGCTGGTTTGACTAGAATTGGCAGAGAAGAGAATTAATATTTAAGTGCCTAGGATATGTCAGGCACTGTGTTAGGAGCTTTACAGAGTTGAGAGTTAATCCTCCCAACCACACTGGAAAGTAAGGAACAGTGTTCATGTTTTAAGGTGAAGATGCTGGCTTAGGATGCTTCAGAAGGCCATGGTTACCTGGCAAAGGACACTGCAAGCTGGGTTTGAGTCCAGGCAGGCCTGGTTGATTCCAGAGTGAGGAGTCTGTTCCCTACCTCACACAGCCTTCCATTGCCTTTGCACTGTAGAGTCTCTGGCCATAATTTTTCCTTCTAGATAAGATAAGGTCAGTGTATTCTTAAGGGGAAAGTTTAAAAAGAAATCAAGGTAACCTGCTACTGTTGTGTCCCTAGGTTTAACTTGATGTCTAGTCTTTTCCTTTGTCTTCAGAAGTTCTTGTGGCAGAGGACAATAGTGCTTCTTTTTCACTAAAAAGGAACAGGGAAACTGGCTTTGAGATTAAGCAAGTGGGTCTGGCTGATTACCCAAGAGCTAGGCTTCCAATTGTTTAAAAAAAATACTCTGATTTGATGGCAATTTAGCAACCAAATTTGTATTTTGAATTTCAGAACTATACTCACTGAAGGAGGAGGACTGAACCCAGAATGGTAGCCTGTAACTCTCCTAGGCATTAATAGAATTAATTCTAGTTACTGTACAAAATGTGAGGTCTACCTTTTGCTTAATTTTCCCCTTCACAGAGGTACAGAAACTGTCAAGAACTTGTGAGCCCTAAAGCCCATATGGTAGGATGGCAGGGTGTGCTAGAGAATCTGTAATTCAGTGATAGGCTCATGTGACCAGAGCCATCTTTGGAACTACCATTTGTATTATAGATAACAGCATGTCTTCACGTGCTTGGTGTTCTCTGCTAATACACAGCTTAATCCACTGCCATGGCTTCAACTGCCGCTTTATACTGATGGTACCTAAATCCTTAACTCTAGCCTAAATCTCCCCAAGGCTCTGGCTCATCTCTAGACATCTGTCTCAGATGTCCCGAAGATACTGCAAATTCCAACAGAGGCCAAATGGATTTCCCAGTTACCATATCCCCTCGGTTCTGGCTGTGCTACACTGTCCCTGTTTGCCTCTATTTGTATCTCTGTGCTTTGCTCAGATTGTGGCCTCTGCAGACAATGTCCTTTTTTGTTCTTGAAACAGATGCCTTTATTCAGATGAAGCCAGGCAAGCAAGTGGGTAGGAGGTAGGCGCAAGCAGGGAGACCTGAATGAAGACAGGTGACCAATCCAGAAGTCATCTGTATATAGAGAGGCTTGAGGAGAGAGGAAAAAAGGGAAAACTCAAATAAAATCCCTATTCTTTCTCACACAAGTGGCATCATAAAAAGATTCTTGGACTTGAGCAGACAACCCAGCCCGCTCTGCCACTTCCTAGCAGAAGACCTTGGGTAAATCACCAAACTTGAGATTGTTTCTTCAGTAAATTGGAGGTTCCACCACCTACTTCATAGGGTTGTAAGAATAAAGAGGATATAATGCTGGCAAAAATTGTTCATTCAGCATACCAAGTATCTAGGTGTCAAGTGCTGGGAAAACGAAGCTTCCCAGCGGTGTGTCTCAAGCTGAGACTTAAAAGCTGGTCTTTTACAGATGAAAGGAGTGGAGGATGGCTTGAGCAGAGGCCCAGACGAGGTAACCTCATGTGCAGGGGACCTTGAAGCATTTGTGTCCTGAAGAAGCAGGTTGGAGGTAGAGATGGGGCAGAGGATGCAGAGGTATTTCGTGACCAAATCACAGAGGGTCACACATTCTCTTCTGAGGCACGGGAAATCATTGAAAGCAGGGATCTTTTAGAAAGGTCCTGTGGCAGTGGCATTGTGGTGGGTAGCGGGGACAAACTTATAGGAGCAGAAGCAGAAACTTTCTTTTTTTTAGATTTCTTTATTGTCTCCCCTTACCCCCCACCCCAGCCCAGTTGTCTGTTCTCTGTGTCTATTTGCTATGTGTTCTTCTTTGTCCACTTCTGTTGTTGTCAGCGGCATGGGAATCTGTTTCTTTTTGTTGAGTCATCTTGTGTCAGCTCTCCTTGTGTACGGCGCCATTCCTGGGCAGGCTGCACTTTCTTTCGCGCTGGGTGGCTTTCCTTACGGGGCGCACTCCTTGCACGTGGGGCGCCCCTACGCGGGGACACCCCTGCGTGGCACTGCACTCCTTGAGCGCATCAGCACTGCGCATGGGCCAGCTGCACACGGGTCAAGGAGGTCCTGGGTTTGAACCGCGGACTTCCCATGTAGTTAGACGGATGCCCTAACCACTGGGCCAAGTCCGCTTCCCAAGGAGCAGGAACTTTTTACCATCTATAAATGGAGAAATGGAGGAAACTGAGTTTAGCTTAAAATTGATTTTGGAGATCTGGAGATGGTTACATGAAACATTTAGACCAGGATAGATCTAAGGCTGGCAGGTCACAGGAAGACTCTGACTAGGTTCAAAGGATAATTCTGGGATCCTTATTGGGGGACATTGAAGAGGCCAACAGTGCCCCCAGAGCATGTTGATCCAGCTTAATTCTAGAGTGACTACATAGCACTGGTGGAGTGTGCAAGGCAGATGTTTATTTGTGATAATCAGTACGTATTCTCTCATCTCTATCCAGAAGGCTACAAGCAAAGCAAATACTGGGCTGGTTAGCAAAGGGTATGTAATAGCACAATGCCACTGCCGTTACCCGCTCATTCTCTACCTTTCACTGTCACATGGGGAACAATGTAAAATGCCCTAACAGATCTGGAAGTGAAAAACATTGTGTGACTTGTAAGAGATTAATCTTTAGGGCACTTTTAAGTGAACGGACCAAAATGCTTCAACTGCAACTTATTTAACCACTATTCATACAACCTAGAGCAAGTGTTAGGAGCAGTGATTACTTATCAGTGAACAAAGTGCTGCTGCAAAGTTTCAATGAGAGGTTTTGAAGAACCTTTTTTTCCCCTTAGCTTAAGGGAAATCTAAAATGATTTGTTTTACAACTGTAATTGCTTAAGAAGGAATTTGAGCTCTGGTAAATTTTGATAAAGGAGTTGGGACATTATATAGGGATAGGGTCATACATACCAGAATTTATTTTCTCCTGAGTGGTCAGATTGTCTCCACTGTTTGGGGAGAGACCAAGATTGGACTGAGTAGCCACTCATGGGCTCAACTCCATTAAAATAGTGAGTGCAGGGCTGTGGGGAAAGCTCTGCATTAGAAGAACAAGACCAGTGATTCAAAATTTCAGATCCTGTAACAAATGAACGTGCGTCCCAGCGTAATGCTGGGTGTGGATACTGCTCTTGGGCAGTAGTAGCATGTCACCCTGCAGTGACAGTGGTCCCTTGGGCCCTTCAATTGTATACACATTTCTTGGGACCTACTATGTGCACTTTAGTATGTCAAGGCCTGCAGGGACCCGGGGACGAAAATCTCAGTGATTAAACACAAGGACTTTGGTAACAATCTTCTTACCCATTAGTGAAAGCCAGATAAATTCATTTCCCTGGTGAGTATCATGAAATGTGAAAACCACACATTTATTTACACACCTATGAAGCCACTTCCTGATTTCTCCACAGCAGTAGCTGTGACACAGGTTATTTTGTCAGCAGAATGGAGCGCACGAATACTGGTAAATGCTAGCTCGTTTTCTTATTCAAGTCCCAGCTATACTTACCTAGCTCTGTGATCTGAGGGAAGTCCCTTAAGGTCTCTGTGCCCGTTTATCTAAATACACTAATATTACATTACCAGTACCGTTCTACCTCCTTTAGGGGTTGTTATAAGGATCAAATCAAAATATGTGGGGAGAGTGCTTTGTAAAAAAAATGAGGCACTAAAGACATAACATGTAGCTCATCTATCAGATAATCTCAGTCCTCTCATCTTTTTGTTTTGGTCCTCTGTACAATAAATTGTACTGATCAGGATTCAGACAGGAAAAAAGATGGAACAAAGGGGGTAATTGAAAGCAAAGTTTCCTCAGACTAGCAACACTGAGGTGCAATTACCAGCTGTAGGTCAGAAGGGACAAATGGAGAAGTTACTGGAACCCAGAGGTCTGTTGAAGAGAAGCTGTGGCCTTAGGTGGAGGAACACAGCCAGAGCCAATCCACAGCCCAGCAGGAAGGGAGCCAGGGGACCAAAAACTCCCACCTCCCTCTCCTCCTGCCCTCTGCTTTTCTGCAGGGAACTTCCCGTTGGCTGAAGCTACCTGGCGGCCAGGGGCCGGGGAGCCACTGATGTCCAAAGAGGTCAGCCTCCGGACGCACGGAGCAGGGTGGTGAAGGGCAGAGAGGGGATCACCAGGCCAGGTGGAAGCTCTTCCAAAAAGCCATTAAAGCTGGCCCCAGTCTCTACTGTTCTAGTTGTCCCTCACCCAAGGTCTGAGTAGACACTGCTGCAGCAGGTAAGCTGCTACACACAGCCGAAGCATCATGGTTTTCTAAATCACCAAGAGAAGCAACACACTGCACCATAGTTGTTTTTTTTTTCCCCTTTATTGCAGAAATTGTAGGCTTACAGAACAATCGTGCATATAACACAGGATTCCCAGACACTGCCCTATTATTAACACTTGGCTTTGGTGTGGAACATTTGTTACAAACAATGATAGCAGGTTTTTTGGTTTTTTTTTGATAGCACGTTTTTATAGTTGTATTTACTATAGTCCATGGTTACCTTAGGGTTCACTGTATAGTGTAGTTCCATTGATTCTTAAAAATTTTTGTCTTTTTGGTTTTAGTATTTGGTGCCAATTCAGTTCATTCAGTACTTCGAAAGATCATTTCACAAATTGCTTCTTTTAGATTACAAAACATCAATGCTCATTTTCATTGCTGGGCTCTTAAATCTCCTATTCAAGTCACCATAATAGAAATAGGAGGGGTTATACCTAACATTCTGGAAGGTGCCTCAACAAAGGCATGTGAAGGCCTGTCAGTTTAAAACCTGCTAGCATTTAAATGCTCAGGAATGATACTAAAAGGAGAATCCCAGAGATCTGCCACTGACATTGAGTGAGCTTTATTCAAAAAGGTCAAGTTTAATGATTCTAAACTCCATCCTTTCCATCTGTGCTGTAGAGCTCAGAGAAATGACTTCCCCCTTATTATTCTTATTCTGGTTGGCTTTCTCAATCACAGGCACAAGTCTTCCTGGAACCCACGCACCAACCAGCCTAACACAGCCCCACTGCAGTTTTATAATTGGGCTTTTGCTGAAAGAAGAGGCAATTTATTTTGTTGTTTTTGTTTTCACCAATCTTCAGTAATTAGAAAAAAGTCTTTTTGTTAAGAAACAAACAGAAATACCTGGGGAGTGGGGAGGCTGTAAGGAATTTGACAAGAGAAATAGGCACCTTTTATGGAAAGGACTTTCAAGCTCTCTAAGCCCACAAAGTCACTAAAATAACTTTTCTGAGGTGTCTCCATCTGAACATTTCTACCTTTGGCCCAGCAGCCGGGGGATGGGCTCTGTGTAAAGGGGATATCCATTTAAAATGCACTTGTTGGTCAAGTCCACATCCCTGCAGGCTGCACACTGCACAGCTAGCTGTAGGAGAAATAGTAGAGGTCCTGCCGGACTGCCATGAGCAGCCCTGGCACTCCCCGGGGGCCCCCGAGCCTGGAAGAGAAGGCCACAGTGGGGATGTCGGCCTTGGAGGCAGGGTATGGGGAGGGTATGGTTCTCAGCAGGTGGGCATCGCGGAGGCTCCAGATTCTCGTGTAGCAGTCTTGGCCCACTAAGAGAGAGAGGGAAGACACGAGGCAGGTTAGCAAGAGAGGGCAAAGGAAATCATGGGCACACCACTTGGCCTCTCGTGACTCCTAAGGGCTAAAAATGACTTCCTGTGAACCTGAAAAAAACCTCACAAATGGAAATTATTTCTACTGATAATATGTACTTTTTGAAAATCAGAATTAGGAGTTGCCCCGGTGCTCTAGAACCATGACCAGCTACAGATACTTTAAGTGACAAGATGCACTGGCCGGCCATGACGTCATGCGTGGCTCAGCAGTCTCCTGGCTAATGGGTTGGATTCTACTTCTCTTGTACTGTTAAGGGAATGCCTGGCCCACCCGGTTTACATGGCACACAACTGATTTCCTTTGTAAGAAACAGTAACAGGAAGGTCTCTCAACCTCATTATGTTCTGGGGAAAGGAGGGACAAAGTAAAACCAAAAAGATACATTCAAGGAAAACCAAGTGACGACTCTCCCTCTCCGGTCTAATGGTTCAGTTCAGAAGACCTGTTAACATCTTCAGGTCTCATTCAGGGGCATGGGACCCACGTCACCACCGGTTATGGTAGCCCAGACTTCTGGCATATCCTGCTGGAGAGCTTCAGAGGCAAGAGGAGGGCAGCCCTTGGGCACTCACGATTTCACATTAGTGCTTTGGACAACCTGAATGACTCTGAGGCCACATCACTGAAGTCACTGCTCCATCGGCTGAGGAAGAATTCAGGCTGTGCCGTTCACTGGGTCACTGCAGCTAGCTGACCCTGGCACTGGCCTCTCAACTAGGCCTCACTATCTACTATCCGGTACACAGGAATTCTTTTGAGAAGAAAACTTGTGGAAATTAGACTTTAAAAGGAAACTAGAGGAGCAGATGTAGCTCAAGTGGTTGAGCACCCACTTCCCATGTACAAGGTCCTGTGTTCCATCCCCGGTACCGCCTTAAAAAAAACTGCCAGTGCTTGTGAGAGTGGCAGATAAGTTTAAGCAAATTCTAACAAAGTGATGCTCTTTAGCCCCCTCTCTCCTCAAAAAAAAAAAAAAAAAAAAGGTTCATGGGGGAGAAGTATATACCATAGGAATCTTAACAAATTTGAGGACCTGTGAAGACTGAGAACACAATCCTAAATGCCACGGGCCTACTATTTCCTATGTAAAAACACTGATTTATCACAATATCAGAATATATCATAAGCATAGCCCACAGTCAACTTGTAACTCCTTTCCAGGGAGTCTGATGGCTCAGAAGCTCTGCCCCTGATCTACAGGGCCTGGATCCATGGAGAAGGTGTTACCTGAGGGCTGGGGAGGCAGTTACTTTACAATGATCTCACTTTCCTTCCTTGGCATCCCCTTGGAAGTGTGAGTACAAAGAACAGGGAGCCCCAGGTTTTAGACAGCACAGTTGTGTGACAGGATACAGGTCACATTGAATGCTGACCTGGTGAATAGACTTAAACCCACAACTCTGGTCCCCCAGCTCCTATGTTCTATTGAGCCTAGCTCGTGCCTGTTTCTGAAGCGATGCTTGCCCTCTAACATGGACAAAGGGCTAGCGACTGGCGACTGTTTAGGCTGTTCTCCACTAACATCCAACTCTGCTTCTTCCCCTCCATCCCCAAATGCCCATGTTCCCCTTTATTCCGTTCTACATTTCCTGGACTTCTTCCTTTCCTCCTGGGGCTTCTGTTGCCTAAGTTGCTGGGGACTCTAAGAAGTGGACTCTCCCCTCCCTGGGTACCTGCCACCAGGATTCCTTCTTCCTCATGCACATGCAAGGGCAGGTAGGCATACTCGTTCACGTGACCCTCATACTGCCGAACACACTTGGTGGCCCTCAGGTCCCACAGCTTGATCTGTGGGAGAAAACACAAGGGGCCATTAGGGAGGGTCTGGTAGGTACACTGCTGAACCTGAGGTGCAGAAGCCTGGCTGTGAAGATACTCAACCTCGAGTTCCTGAGCCTTGGAGTCCATCAACAGTATGTAACCAGAGCACCTTCTACTTTCACTTCTTGCTAGGCCAGATGAGGCTCACCCTGGCTCAGTGGCCTGCCCAGCAGGTCTCCAACAGTCTGGAACGTGTGTGGTCTCCCGATGCCAGTCCCCTGCCCCGTGCCTTGGTATAAGGGGCTCGTCTCCAGCACCCCATCACCTGGCAATCTCTGGGCCACAAATTCCTGGGGTTTGGGAAAGTCAGGGCTTCCCTTACCTTCCCAGCCATGTCTGACGCCATCAAGTACTGCTCTTGTTGGAGGATTTGTACAGAGGTCACAGCGGAGTTGTGGAACAGAGAAGTAGTCTTCCAGCCCTTGCCCTGATTCTGGAAGCGCAGATCAATGGCAAAGATCTCCCCAGAACGACAGCCGTTGTACAGCACAGGGGTCTGTGGAAAGAAGGACCGCTCGGTGCTCAGCTATTGCTATTTCCGTCTGAGGCTGGGAGGGGTGCAGCCGACGTGATGCGGCTCGCCTCGCCTCCCCTATCCAAGCCCCTGGGTCAGAAGGTATGGGTGGAGAGGGGTTAGTCAGGGTTTGGGCCCCAGGGAGGATGGGGGAAGACGAGTCCCGGGGGGATGTAGAAGGATTGGACGCCATGTGGAGAGAGCACAGGTCCGAAGAGCTGGCTCCAATCTGCATCATCCCTTTAGGTCTCACACTGAAGCCAAAGCAACAGGCACCCTGAATCCACCAAGGTCTTTTGTAAAGTCAGGGTGATGAGTATGGAATAGGAGAGATGAGAGATCCTGGTAAGATGTGGGGTCCCAAAGAGAGGAGGAAGATGACTAGAGAAGGCCTAGATGAACAGCCTAATGCCAAAGCAGGCCAGCGGACTCCCTCCTCTACAAGGGGTATTTCCATACTTCTTAGGAAAAATGCATTTTCTACGGGCAAGTCTATGAAAGACAGTAAGAACTAGAATTCTTATTTTTAAATTTATAAGATGTATAACTTGAAAGCTGTGGATTAAATTAAGTGCTAGGAATTAGGACTTTATACATATCCCCCCCCATTATTTTCCTACTGGTTAATCCACGTACTCAAGATTGCTAACAATTCATTTAGACAGAAAGTTGTTTAAACCAGCTTAGCCAGGACTTTCTGGATCAGCCAACTTCCATGCAGCTCAAATCTAATCACAATGTAACCCATTAATCCTTTCTGATGCCCTTTTTTTCCTGTAAAAGGGAGGATGAAAAGGGGAATCAAATTTCAACCCAGCAGAATTTGCACTCTTGGGGAACCACACTGCACCCCTCCAGATCCAACCAACCGTGATGGCGAACTGCTGGGCCAAGACATCGCTGTTGGTCACAAACGACTGCCGGTGCCCTGTCACCACGTTGGTCACCAGGACCCGCCGAGGCAAGCCTGACGGAAACAGAGATGAGCCGGTGAGACGTGGCTGGATGGTGGTCTGCTACATGGCTTATGCTGAGAGCTGGGGAGGCAGCCGCGGCTCACCTGTACTGAAGCAGTTATCTGCCTGGCTATTCATGCACCACGCACAGGCCCAGGCGCTGGAGATCCGGAAACTGCAGAGCATGCCAGGCCGCTCTCCGCCTGCTGAGGGGAACAGCCAATTTAAGTAGAGAATCTTCCCTCCATGCTGCCAGGCTGCTCACCGCCAGATCTGCGCACCCTGCAGGAATAGCTGCTCAGAAGGATCTGTCCCCTGGCTCCCTCTGAGTTTTATGGTAGTGAAAAAGAGGAAACCCTCAGCTAGAGTGCCCGGCTCAGAAGTGGTTATTCTGAGTGAACTTCAATCATGTTTCCTGCCTTCCAGGTAGTAGTAGTAACAGTACTACAGGGAAGCGGACTTGGCCCAGTGGTTAGGGCATCTGTCTACCACATGGGAGGTCCACGGTTCAAACCCAGGGCCTCCTTGACCCGTGTGGAGCTGGGCCACATGCAGTGCTGATGCATGCAAGGAGTGCCATGCCATGCAGGGGTGTCCCCATGTAGGGGAGCCCCATACACAAGGAGTGTGCCCCGTAAGGAGAGTCGCCCAGCATTAAAGAATGTTCAGCCTGCCCAGGAGTGGCGCTGCACACACGGAGAGCTGACACAAGATGACTCAACAAAAAGAAACACAGATTCCTGTGCCGCTGACAACAGAAGTGGACAAAGAAGACACAGCAAATAGACACAGAGAACAGACAGCTGGGGGGGGGGGGGCGGGGGAGAAGGGAGAGAAATAAATAAAATAAAAAACAAACAAGGAGCAGCCGGGTCCAGCTGCGGGGCGGAGGCGGTGTGAGGCCTGCGGCTGCTGGGAGCAGCGCGGCTGGAAGTGGGCAACAGAGCTGAGCCAGAGCAGGCGGCGTAGCCGAGCACGGGGAGCAGAAACCATGTCGGTGTTCGGGAAGCTGTTTGGGGCTGGAGGGGTAAGGCCGGCAAAGGGCGGCCCGACCCCCCAGGAGGCCATCCAGAGACTGTGGGACACCGAGGAAATGCTAAGTAAGAAGCAGGAGTTCCTGGAAAAGAAGATCGAGCAGGAGCTGACGGCCACCAAGAATCACGGCACCAAAAAAAAGTGCGCTGCCCTCCAGGCACTAAAGCATAAGAGGTATGAGAAGCAGCTGGCACAGATTGATGGCACACTATCCACCATCGAATTCCAGCCGGAGGCTCTGGAAAATGCCAACACGAACACCGAGGTGCTCAAGAACACGGGTGATGCCACCGAGGCCATGAAAGCTCCCGTGACAACACGGACACTGATTAAGTCGATGAGTTAATGCCGGACATTGCTGACCAGCCAGAACTTGCAGAGATTTCAACAGCTATTTCTAAACCTGTAGGGTTTGGAGAAGAATCTGATGAGGATGAGCTCATGGTGGAATTAGAAGAATTAGAACAGGAAGAACTAGACAAGAACTTGCTGGAAATCAGTGGGCCCGAAACAGTCCCTCTATCAAATGTTCCCTCTATAGCCCTACCGTCAAAACCAACCAAGAAAAAGGAAGAGGAAGACAACGACATGAAGGAATTGGAGAACTGGGCTGGGTCTATGTAACCATCCTGGCCCCAGGCTGGGCCCAGACAGACTCTGGAGGCCTGCGGCAGCACGCAGGCGTGTGTGCGTACGGGGCAGGCAGGTTGCCATCGCTCGCCAATCTCACTCCGAAGCAGGAGGGCCGCATCACCCCTCACTCTGCACAGCATGGTCTGCACCCAGCGGGACGGGCGGGGGGTGGGCGGGGAGGTGCCTGCTGTTTATAATGTGGAATTTCTGTAAAATAAACTGTATTTGAAAATCCAACATTGAGCTTCTGAACTACGCTAACTCCACTGCTGAATCCTCAACGGAAAGGGTCAACTGTTGGCAGTTGAAATGATCTGAAAATGTAGCCTCTGTCTTTTTAAGTCAGTTGACTTGTTGCACATCCCTGTAAGAACTGTATGGTACTGGCAGAAAAGTCGTTTTTAAAAAGCCACAGGCTTTTCCTTGTCTTAGTTGTAATAATGCATCTGATTTTGATTTCCTTGAGACCTGTATTTCTGTCCGTCACCTATGTGCTGGCCCCTGTGTTTTCCACTCTGGCCTACTGCCCTGTTCTTTTGGAGTTTGTGACAATGATTTGAAATGGATGGTATTCTCTTGAGAGCAAATGAGATTGTTAGAATTAAATTCCAGCTATACATTTTTCTAACATAACTCTAAGGTCCTTGTTGCTGTTTGTGATAACTGATAGATAACTCACTGGAAACATTTGCATACATTTATATTCAGATGAAATTATGGTTTGCACTGTCTATTAAATATCTCAATTTTCAAAAAAAACAAAACAAAAAAACAGTACTACAGCCCTCAGGGAGGCATTACAGTGTCTCAGACGATATGTTTTCAATCCCGGCTCCACCCCCTACTAGCTGCATAATCTGTTAAAAAAAATTAAACTTTTAAATTGATATAGCATACATAAAAGGCACAAATCACAATTATACGGTTTGATGAATTACCCCAATGTAAATAAAACCAGGTAATTACCATCCAGGCTAAGAGATAGAACATTCCAGCACTCCAGACACCCCCTCTCATCCCCTCACAATCATTGCTTCCATTTCTCCCCAAAGGTAACCGCTATTCGGAAAAATATCCTGAGTTTTCCAAGGCAAAGTGTGAACCTCTCTCGGACTCGGCGTCCTCATCTGTAAAGCAGTGATAACGATCTCTCCTGCCTCAGGAGTTGTAAGATGAAATGCCAGGTACCTGGCTAAGTGTGCAGTGCCTCATTTAACCCTCCATTACGCCTGACGGGGCACTTTACAGAGGTAAAGCGATCCACTCAAATGGTAAGGGACAGAGCTGGGATGCGTGCCCAGGTCTGCCTGAAGACTTACTCATAAGGGGCCTGGTCCTTGTCTTAACTGATGTTAATTCTACAAAAGGCTAAAAACTTATTATTCAGAAGGTTGCCAGGAAGGAAGTCAAACTGCCTTCCCAAGACAGAAAGTTAAGTATCCTGGATAGCACCTGTCATACAGTAGGAGCTTCACAGATGTGTTCGGGCAACGCAAATCAATGTTTTGATTTCTTGCATCACTATACACACTTTTACTCTGACTTGGCTACTAAAATGATCCAAAAGAAGTAAGAGGAGGGAAGGACAACCTAGTAAAAATGCATGTGCTTCTAGCACTAATCCTGGGACCGGACTGAAGAACTCCCACCAGTGCTTCTGCCGACCGTCCCCACCCTGCGAGGTGACTTGGGCTCACCCAGCCTGTGCTTTCCACACTTCTTCTCCAAGGCACCCCCAGGGAGCTTCTGCTGTGCTGTGAACACGATGCCACGCAGAGCGTAAAGTCCTCCCTCAAAGCCCTGACTTATTCAAAGGAAAAGGAGCCGGTACCTGGATTACTGCTGACGAACAGCGACGCTGGGAGCAGAGTGACACAGCCGGGAGTGTCTGCGATTCCCATGAGGCACAGTCTGGGAAAGCTGTTAAGGACAATAAGGCACAAGACTCTCCTCTGGGAGGAAGTGTGGGCATTAGAACCCTTCCAAAAATAACAGAAGCCTACCAGGCAGGACGGAGAACAACACTCACCATTTGGATTTAACAAATTTACATTTTTCCACAGTTAGCTTCAGATTTTTTTTTACAGGAAAAATAAGTCACAGGTATAGTTGAAAAGCCCTCTTTTTTCCCTCTGCAATCCAGTTCTCCTGTTTATCTGCCTGTCTCCAGCACTTTGCACAGGGATTGTATATGCTCAACAGCTGTTGGCTGAATGAACACAGGCACCTCATCAGAAAATATAAACACTTAAAAAGCAGTCAGGCCCCCTTCTTGCCTGTTGGAATGCAGGATGTGTCCATGTCCCAGCCCTCTGCATGGTGAGCCCCCCAATTCAAGGTCTTGCCAGTACAGAGGCTGCTTAGGCTATAAATGAGAACACTGCAGCTGGGCAGCTCAGTTCCTTCCTAAGTAAACCTCTTCTGCTTCTGGGTTTGGAGGGTGAGGACGGAGGGAGAAAGGGCTTACCCAAGTGTACTTGTTGTTTCTGTGGCTGAAACCCAGGTTGCAATCTAATTTTATAGGATACCTCTGGGGACAATAGCGTTGCTGTGAGCCTCTAGCAGGCCACAGGTGAACTCAAGCCCAGGCAGAGTGCGAGGAAATCAGTATAAGCTCCTACCTCTCTTGGGGGGGGTTGAGAAACGCAGAGTGCGGGTCTGAACAAGCTCATCTTTTTAAAGGGAGGCAATTCCATGAACTTCATAAAAACACCAGGTGCACGAAAGCCTGAAGGTTACCTCAAACGACCACCAGAGGGCCAACCACCGAGCAAGCTACGACAGACGGTGCATTTTAAATCCAATTACAAGGATGTTTATCCTCTCCTTAGGCTCCTGGAAGAAGCACGGGGACACTATACTCTTTTACGATAGGAATGAGAATGAGGTTCTTGTTTTCTCTCTTGGAGCTGGGGCCTTTCTGTCCTCTGGTTAGATCACCACAGTAACAGGCAGTTCTGTCAACCCCCTGAACCCCACTGAACAAAAGCCACGTGGAATTTTAAATTCACAGGAGGTACATCACTTTGTATATTTGTCTTACAAAAGATTTCTAATTGGATCTCTAATGTACTTTAGACTTTAAAAACCCTATGAAACAGAGGACCAGGAAACAAATAGCAAAAACAAGAGGTCCCAACTCAGTCATCACTGGATGAGGGCAGGGATAGCCAGGTCCTGTGCTAAGGGTGCTCATACGCATTATTTAACAGAAAGCTCGTGGCAACTCACGTTATTTGCTGTAAGCAGTACAGAGCTTAAAGAACTCACTTGTTACGGAAATGAACCTAAGGACAAGACTCAGTAACATGGGGCTCTGACTTCTGGCCAAACTATCCTCCCTGAAGCCATGTCAGTTGTCCTGTGCAGCACCAAGAGCCCTCAACTGCCCCAGGGGAAAGGCTCAGCCACCCTGACTGCTGTGCTCCCACAGAAAAGCCCCTGTTCACTTTCTGGAAAGGCAGAGACTGCAGACCCAGTGCCCACATATCTGTGCCCAGTGCCAAAGGAACCCCCCTCTCTCTGGTCCCTGCCTCCTGCCTCTCCGGGAAGCCCTGCCGGGACACTGCCCCAGCTGCTCTTGACTCTTTCTCCTTTGTCCAAAGAGGATCTGTGGTTCCTTCCCAAGGCTTTATTGCTCCTTTCTGCTTCATTCCTCTGCTAAGCTCCAGATCTCCGGCATGGACGCCGGGTCAGTTTAGTAACCCCAGAGCCCGAGGCTTCAGGACAGGGTGGTAAGGTGGGCCAACCCTGGAGCGAGCCCACCTGGGTCCTGACCCCTGGCTCCACCACTTCCACAGGAAGTTCCCAGAGCAGTGCTGCACAGACGCTGGCATCATCACCACAGGGACAGCGGGTCTCTCTGCTCCACAGGAATCCTCGTTTTCTACCCAGCGCACTGTTTTTCCTGAGGGGTGAGATGTGCCTGCAGAATTGCTCAGCCCCAGGGCCCAGGTCCACACCAGGCCTGCCCACCAACCTTTCTGCTTGCCAAAAGATACAGAATGTGGGAGTCCAGGTGGTTCAGCGAGGCCCAGCACACAGAATTCACCTGGTGAGGAAGCACACAGCAGGGTGGAGAGACTGGTTTGACTGCCAACTCGTGGGGGGGGAGAGAAAATGGTTTTTTTGTGGAGTATCATGTCGGGATAGAGACATGACGTCTTTCTTCAGGTCTTGCCTCTCTGAAGTGGGCTGGAACAGGTATTCTGAGGGTGGGGTTGGAAATGGAAATACCTGCAGGCCACAGTTCTTCAGCACTAGCACAGCGCCACAGGGAGGCATCTGGTATACCTTCCAGGGCGGGGCTGAATGCTCTGCAATGGTGGGGACAAACCTACCTCTGAAGAAGGTGGACTCCAGCTTACTTCCCCCCAAACCATATTCAACCTGTATCCACCTTGTGGCTCATGTACCAACTGAACAGAAAGTTTCAGCTTCTTACTCCAGGACAATTTAAGAGTTGCCCCCCAGACAATGAGCTTCTTAGGTTTATTTAAATCTCAGTGTCGCCACAGTGTGTGTCACAGGCTGGCTGACTGGTGCCTTCTCTTGCAGCCCAGGGGGCAGTCCACCCAGGCCACAGCCCACCGCTGCCCATCCTGGGAACCCTGTCCTTGGGGTTGGGTTCCTTTGGATCAACTCTTCGTGTTCCTGGTGGGAAGGTCCTCACAACCAGCTAAAGAAGCACTGCCTCAGTCTACCCACCGACTATAAATTCATTTTCTCTCCCAAGATAAGTAACTCCTGAGGTCCTTTCCTCCCCCTGTGGGTTCTTGGGAACTAACATTCAATTGGCCCCTTGGGAAAATGAAGCAACTGTGACTTAACTTCTTCGCAAAGTTCTCTCCTCTGCTCTGAATTTGGTCAACCACCTCTTGCACCAGGTCCAAATGCAAAGTGGGGGCTGTCAGGCTAACGGTGGGGGGTGGGGTGGGAGGCCTGTGTACCTTCCGGTTGGTGAAGTAGAGGTTCTCATGCATTTTCACAGTGAGTCCTGGGGTCTGCAGACCGCCCAGTTGGATGATGCCGTACTTGGAGCCGCCAACTTGGACGTCATTCACTGTGAAGAGCCGGTCCCTGTTGGTATCCGCCTGGAGGAGAAGAGTGGACAGCAGGTCACCCAGAGGCTGAGCCAGGTAGGCTGCCTAAGACCATCTGACCAGCTGCCTGCCTCTTCCAGCTCACGTGTTCAGTCCATATTCACTGAGGGAGCCTGGAGACGACGGAACTTTTCCCCATGTGACACCATCTCTGTGCAAAGTGAAACACTGTCTGATCAAACAATTCAGCAGCAGGGATGAGGGCTGTAGTGAGGGGGCATGTACAGTGACCCCACTCCAAAGAGGGTTTGGAAGAGCCCCAGTGTTCCCTCAGAGGAGCTGTTGGGATGAATGAGGGGCAGCTGCACAGTGACACGTTGTGTGGCCACCATGAAAGCCAGGCAGCACCATGGGAAATGCTAATTATAACTGTCAGGGGACAAAAGTAGGATACAAACTAGTACACACGTGACACAGGCACTACAATTATCACCGACTGAGAGAAAGACCACTGCACGGCCAAAGGGAGTGGGGGGAGACAACAGAAAAAGACCGTTCCTTAGAATGTGGGCTAGCTCTAAGATTTTTAAAAATGTGGTTAATAATTACTTCAAAACAAAAAAACCTATATTTGTGTGTCTTGTATATATTCATAAATAGAATATAAACATGCAATGGACTGGGCTTGGATGCTGTTGAAACTGCACCGACTCTGCACGTTTACTCGGGAAGAACAGACACGTTCCTGGAAGAATCAGTACCAGTGCCTAGAATCAGATCTGAAATATTGGATCTCTGAAGAGCAAAGCGTCCTTCCCGTCCTCTGATCATGCTGGACCTAGCTGGGGCTGCTGCAAAGCTCTACAGAGGCACCCTGCGGTGTAGGAGCCGAAGTGTGCAGCCTGTGGGAGACGGCGGAATCCCCAGGTGCTGCACGAGGACTGGGGGCTCGGGCCTATAGCCAGCAGCTGGGCCTCACCAGACTCTGGGCCTCACCAGACTCCAGACCTCCACACCCCCCACCGGCTTACTGAAGAGCCTCGGGGAAGGGCTCCTGGGGGGGACCCCTGCAAGAAAATATTCCGCTGATCCAAGTCAAATTGTACCTCCAAACATATGGCGGGGAGCCACAGGACAGAAGGGGAGTCCCGCCCTTTCGTGGAGGGACTCTGCTGTATGAGGTCTCCTGGGGCCAGTGGATTCGGCATGCACCCCAAGGTCGAGTCTGTAGCTTCAGCCTCCAAGCCTGCTAGCAGACCACGAAGCCCATGCTCTCGTTTTCTGTGTCTTCTCACTCTCCCCGGCTTCCTGATGGCCTCCAGGAGGGACAGGGCTCTCAGGCCATGCTTTCACGTGGCCCACTGAGTTCTTAGTCTAGGTGAGATGACTGGCTCCTTTTGGTTGCAGAGGACTGTTCTAGCTCTCTGCCAACCTTTCCCTGGGCCCTGGGCTCAAGCAGTGGGCCTGGCTTTCAGCCTGGGCCTAACCAGAAGCACAGAAAGCCCTCTGCTCCCTGTAAATGACGTGATGAATGCATGCTGGACGTTCGGGCCCAGGCAGGGACCAGGGCACTCAGGCCAGTGGCAGGAAGCAAGGGAGCAATATGCTGCCGCCACTGATGACACACTGGAGCTTTTGGTTTGGTCACCAAATCCTGTCCCAGTCAAGGAAGGCTTTGAAGCCCTCGCCAGTCCACCATGGACTTTTCCCATTGTGTACATGACATATCCCAGGAAGTTACTTTGTTTTGGCTCTCAGCTGGTGTGTGGCTCGGCCCAGGCTCTAATGTTAAGTGACAGAGCTGAAGTGGGGGGAGTGACACGGTTTCAGCACAGCCTGCAGGGCCAGCCCAGCATCAGCCACTGGGTAGCCAGTAGGTTTAAAACACTAAAACCAGAAGAAAACCATCTGCTTTCATGGCAACTGGCTCCTACAGAGCCAGACTTGACAAAAGTCGATGCAAAGCCACAGTGTCCAAGGGAGGGCTGCCACGCTCCTCACATCCACAGGTTACCTCCCTCCCACTTACCAGAATGAGTTTAAACTGGTCGCTTGCCAAAGCGGAGGGATCCGAGCTCTGAATCTGGACCTTTTTGCTCTGCATGCAGCTCAGTCGCAGCTCATGCGTTAGACTGCAGAGAAGGAAGAGAGGGCGGGGAGGGCATGGACTCCAAGCCTAGGCAGCCAGGGAGAAGGCTGGGGCGAGGGCAAGGGCAGAGCCTGAGACCCTCTCCTGGGTGACTCTCCACGTTACCTCTCAGCACTGGAGTTGAGCGAGATCCCCAATACTCTGACTTTTAGTTTCACTGCAGAACTATTAGGAAGACTAAAGAAATGGTGGCCCATTCCCAGAATCAAAGAAAGTTAGAACTAGAGAGAAATTGTAGATCATCTAGCACACCTTTCTCTGGAGATGAAGCGAGTGAGGCCTTGAGAGAGACTGAACGTGTTCAGGAGACATCCAGGCAGCCTGTCTCCCGCCCCGCTCCCTCTGCTGCGTCCACCTATCTCTCCGCTAAGGACAAAGAGTGAAGAGCAGACCTCCGCCATCAGAGCTTCAATTCTCTGCCTCTCAAAGGGGAACGGGGCGGGGAGTGGGTGGGGCAGCAGGACACAGGGGCTCTGAGCCCGGGCTAGAGCTGGACAGGCCCCGCCCTGTCTAGCTGTACCTTGGGCAAATTGCTCCACTCTCCTGGGCTTCAGTTCGCTCTCCTGGAAATGGGGAAGTGCCAGCCTACCTCGCAGGGTTTTGGTTAGATTTGGTTAGGCGTCACGGTCATTCAGTACATACGCATCTACTTCGTGCCCTGCTTCTGGTGACAGCACAGCAGGGGAGGAGGAGGAGGGAGAAATCTCACAAGAATGAAGTTACAGGACCTGCCACTAAACTGAAAATGAATTTTATGACAAACACAGGGTGAACATCTTGAGTAACTTCTGCTCAATTTCTCTGCCTAGATTCCCTTTTTCCCTGGTCTCCTGCAGGAGTCACCCCTCACCCCCGCTCTCCAGAAGGAGAATTATTCTCTTGGGGCTGGGTGAAGCAGCAGAAGGCAGTGGGCTGGAGCCCCTTGATTGTGAAGAATCCTCACAGAGTAGCTACTTGTTCTATCCTGATTGGATTCTTGGACCATGGAAATAAGAAGTAGGGAAAAAAAACCCAGTTTATAGAGAAAATACAACAATGAGGCATTGTCTTACCGGCAGTAATTGGTGTCGTTGAGAAAACCCAGCTGTCTTTTATGTAGCAAGGAAGATGCATTAAATCCCACCCTGGCTATTTTCTAAGATTTAAAAAACAAAAAATTCATTGAAGTTTTATTCATGCCGTGGGATAAGGGAGAATGTTTTTTTGTTTAATAGGACACAATTAAGAAACAGGTGCTAAGCTGGCAGAAATGATTGGCATAAAAATCTGACTCCTTTGCAAGAATCTCCTCCCCCTGGCAAGTGTAAGAGCCCATCCCAAGATAGTATATGAGAGTTAGAACGTCCACTCAATGCCTCTGGCCAAGCCCCTGCCAACAATTTCCACCTGGGGTGATGACACCTCCAAACCAGTGAACTCGGGAATGGGGCTGGACGCTCAGGTCTGCATTGTGCCTTCCATCTGATGTACAGAGACGTGAGGTCAGGATTTTCTATCCCGCTATCTCTGTAACCACCAAAAATGCCCTGGCTTCTCAATCTGCCTCCTGTGTGGCACACAGAAGGGACCCAAGAAATGTCCTATCTAAACTATGCATCCTGGTTTCTTATTTAAAATACTCCATCTCTGCAAATGTATTGTGCTGCTTCCCAAGTCTCCCCTAGGAAAGGACGGAATGTGAGAATTCCTGCTGAAACTTGGCAACCAGAGAAGGGGGTTTGGGAGGAAGGGCATCTCGTGCCTGTTCTTCTCCTCGGGTTTCTGTCTGGGAAAGCCTTGACCCATACTCCTAAAGGGCACCACCCTGAGTTTCAGGGGGTGTCTGACTCAGCTCCTCCTTTCAGCAGCAGGAGGATGCTGGCAGGAGTGGAGGGGCCAGGGCAGCCCCAAGAGCACGGAGCCCACCTTTTCCTGCTTGTCCTCCTCTAGCAGCTGTAGTCTTTTGCTCTCCATCTCCTTCCGCCGGATGCCCTCCTTTGTGAGGGGGTTGCAGTTGTTATGTCCAGGGAGCAAGCGGAAGTAGCGTTTCTTTTCAGGGTCAAAGTAATACCCTGGTAGATCTTCAGTCGAAAGAAATAAAAGTCACTTCCATAGGAAGCACTGTGAACTGACCCACCTAGCGAGGAGCCCCGGGGGCCCGTCCATGACCCCCCACAGCGGCCGTCTCTTCTGAGGGGCAGGAGGTGGCCTGGCCCTGTCCATTAGCATCAGGGACTGACTTCAGTCCTGGGGGAAACCATCTGCCTCGGGACCACCGTTCCTGACACACCCAGCCCCTTCCTTTAGTGCTTCTCGATTTGCTCTTAGAAGGGGCCGGTGCCACACCTGGAGTGTACCCCCTCACAAGGGAAGAAACATGCGGACATGCACCCAGGCCCCTGGCTGGGGCAGAGGGGCAGCAAGAAGACATACTCAGATGACAAGGCAGGAGGAGGCATCATCTCTGCCCATGGGCAGGGCGCAGTCCAATCCAGCAGACCGCCTTACCTGGCACAGAAGAACTCCTGGCTCTGCTAGATGAGCTTGACGGGGACTCATCGTGATGGTGGCCAGAATCCTGTGGGGTTCGCGGTGTCTCCATGTTGTCCCTGCTGACAAACAGTCGTGCTAAGATACACGGAGGCGCCGAGTTCCCCGCCGCCCTCTGACCGTGAGGTTCAGGCAGTTCCCCAGCCTTCACCCCTGACCGTCTGATCTTTCTGATTACTGGGGAACACCCACCCATCAAGGATTTTCCTTTTTTCCTGAAAGCAGTTCACCCACTACAAATACACCAGAGTCAGGGCAAGGTTTTAGCTTCTTGTTCTTTTTTTTTTTATGATGGATGGCACAGTAATTTCCTTTTCTTGTCTCCGTGCACTTTTCTTTTGGAATTTTACAGATGAAAAGAACAGAAATCCTTGCCAATAAGAATTTTACCAGCAGGGCTCATCTGTCAGTTCAACGGCAGTTTCAAGGCCGGGTGAATTTCATTCTTCATTGGATTCAGTAGTACAAATGGCTTAAATTTTACTTGGCTAGCCTACCTTACAGATGGAGAAACAGGGGTTTGGGAACAGAGGTGATTTGCTCAGTAATACTAGGCTGGAGCCATTGGTTAAAATACTCCATTTGCCAAGCTTCGAGTGGCTTCTGGGGCAATTATAGGCCAAAGCATATGGTGATGAAACAAGAAACCTTATTTTAGAATCCTGAGAAGTCACTGTAAAATCAAGGAAAAAACCCCACATGCCTTAAAAGGAAGACAAACTGCAAAACTAAGCTGAAAGAATGGAAGACCATTCTCATATTTTAAAAAGTAATGCTGGGAAGCAGCTGTGGCTCAAGCAACTGAGCTCCCAGTTACCACATGGAGGACCCAAGTTTGATCCCTGGGACTTCCAGGTTAAAAAAAAAAGGCGTCCCAGACCAGAGGAGAGGCTCAGGTTCCTGAGCGGTGAAGTAATGCACCAAAAAGATGATGACGCAACCAGACAGAAAAACAAATACTAATGCTACACATAGTTTCAGGGATACACGGAGTCCACATTTTTAGAGGCCAGAGCTTCCTGCAGCAGATCTGTGATCAGCAGTAGCAGGAGGGATAAAGCATCATAAC
This sequence comes from Dasypus novemcinctus, assembly GCF_030445035.2. Lineage (NCBI taxonomy): Eukaryota > Metazoa > Chordata > Mammalia > Cingulata > Dasypodidae > Dasypus > Dasypus novemcinctus. The sequence goes on from NC_080675.1 coordinate 35,956,536, forward strand.
AAACATCTATGCTCCTCGTCCTGGGTCTCTACGCGGCTCTGCCAAAGCTGAGCGGCCTCTCTTGTGCACGTCACATTTTGCTATGTGTTGTGCTCTTGTGGGAAGGTCTGGGGCCCCAAAGAATATCCAGGGTTTCCATAGAAAACAGAAACACTGGGTGCTGTCCTGAGCTCTTTTTCCAACATGGGCCAAGTTTGGGAATCTGATTCAGGGTAACAGATTTTATTCTGTACCCAATGAGACCTACCAGGTGCAGAGGCCCTACTCAATGCCAGGCAATCTGTTAAGGGGTTGACATGCACATTGCTAACCTCACAAGAGAAAAGTTAGCTCCATTTTGTACAAGAAAAAAACAGTCACTCAGCGTGATTAAGGAATCTGCCCAATTTCACACAATTTGAAAAACCAGAGTGTCAAATTCAGACCCCCTAATCCCAAAGCCCTTGTTCTTTCTACAATGTTTTGATATTTTTTGTTACTGTTAGGCCAAAACTGTTCTAGAGAAGCACCTTATCTGACATCTTTCCTGACTCTATAATTAGAGATATGTCCATTTTAAAAGGAGGTCTGGGAAGTCCCAGGTTTGGTTTCCAGTGCCTCCTAATGAAGACACGCAAGACAGTGAACTGATGCGATGGGCTGGCATGGAGAGCTGACCTCAACAAGATGATGCAACAAGAGACACAAGGAGGAAAACATAATGAGAGAGAAAATAAAGCAGAGAAGGGAGGTGGTTTAAGTGATTAGGTGTCTCCTTTCCACATGTGAGGTCTCGGTTTCGGCTCCCAGGGCCTCCTAAAATACAAATACAAATAACAGACACAGCAAGAGTAAACAATGAGAGGGTGGGAAGAAATAAATAGATAAATCTTTGGGGAATAAAAGGAAGTCTGGAGTGCAGATGAGTTTTTGTGTTTTTTTTTAAAGTTTTGGTTTCAAATCTTTAGTATCCTTACCGAGTCTTTGATTTGCTTGATTTTTTATCAGTTATATATTTGTCTGTACTTTGTAATTCTGACCATTTTTGCCTTATATTTATATTTTATATTTTGAGGCTATACTGAGTCTATTCAACTTTAGAGTTATTAATATATCTTCCTGGTGAACTACATCTATTATTATTTTGTAGTGACTCCCTTTAGCTCTAGTAATTTTATTTTCATCAGTCTATTTTGTTTGATATTAGTAGAGCTACCCTAGGTTTATTGGCTTTTGTTGGTTGGTTGGTTTAGCATTTGTCTGGTATATCTTTTCCTGTCCTCTTACTTTTAAGTGGACAAGTTTTGAAGTTGGCATACGTGTCCCCTTCGGCGAGGAAGGAGCTTGTGAGACTGAGTGCTGTGCAAAGACTTAGGGCTGGGAGTCCCACCGGCAGCCCTGAACTGTGAACAGATGTCCTCTCCTGGAGGAGTGGGGGAGTGCTGGGGAGAACGGGTTGTATCTTGTTCTAACAGTATATTTCTGCATTTGCTTCATGCAGAAAAATAAGAGGAATGTGGAAAATGTTAACTGTCCTGAATGATCCCCCATAGTCAAACGATCAATATCAAATTTGGGATTATAGTTGTCTCTAGAACGTGATAAGAAAGTGGGAGACTGGGGGCTTTGACTCAGAACAAATAGGATTTTTTAATTTTTTGAGCTAGTGGTGGGTACATGGTGTTCACGGCATTATTCTTTATACCTTTTTGTGTCTTTTAAATATGTATTTTGTGTATATACACACACACACACACAAACATATAGACTTAACAGCCTTTTTCATGGCTTAGGCTGAATTGATGAAATTGGGTTTCCAAGGAGCAATTTCCTTTAACTGAAAATAGGAAGAAAACATCTACAAAACAGAGAAACCATTCTCCAGTTATATCAGGTAGTATCTACTAGCCTTGTCGCAATGCTGGGGCCCGAAGTCACGGACAGTCCAAAAAGGAAGAAAATTGCAGCCAGGTCTCCTCACTACTGGACCAGCAGTGACAGGGCCTGCGCGCCCATGAGGAATGCAGCATCTCCTCGGGCCCACAGAATCAGGGTCTGCGTTCTGCTGAGATCTCCAGTGGTTCCCACTCCCTTGGGCATGTGAACGGGTGGGAACTGTTGCAAGGCATGGCGCTCAAACTGCATTGGGCAAAAGCCGGCTCCCCCTACACTTGCCTCTCATTAAAGCCACCTCGTCTGAACCAAGAGCTCTGCTGGCGACTCCTTCCCCAAGGTCTCCTCCTCCTCTGCCAGCTCCATTTATCCATTTGTTCCTAAAATGGGGGAAAAATGACACATACATATGTGTGTCTGGGTGCCTACATCTTCTGTTTGCTTTTTGAAGGTTCCCTGATGCTCAGAACCAGGCAAGAGAATGGAGCAAGGTGGGGTTATCATCAAAGCTGTCAAACCAAGCGTTCTGGATTAGTCAGCCAAAGGGGTGCTGATGCAAAATACCAGAAATTGGTTGTTTTTTATAGAGGGAATTTATTTGGAGTAGAAGCTTACAGATACCAGGCCATAAGCATAAGTTACTTCCCTCACCAAAGTCTATTTTCATGTGTTGGAGCAGGATGGCTGATGATGGCTGCAAGGGTTCAGGCTTCCTGGGTTCCTCTGGGTTTAGCTCCTGTCTTCTCCACAAGGTCAGCTGTAGACTGTCAGGGAAACAGCTCTGCCTCTCTCTCCCTGGGGCTCCAGGTTAAGACTTCAGCATCAAACTCCAACATCAAAACTCTGACATTAAGAACCCTTGCATCAAAAGCTCCAACTCTGCCCTTTGCCATGCCTTTTATCTTTGTTCCCATTCACCAAGGGGTGGGGACTCAATGTCCTAAAGACGTGGCCCAATCAAAGTTCTAATCATAACTTAATCATGCCCAGGTACAAACTAGATTACAAACATAATCCAATATCTACTTTTAGAATTCGTGAATCATATCAAACTGCTACACCTTCCCTGTGAGCGGCTGCCTCCAGGTAGAGGAGACACCGGCAAAATCAATGCTTCTGCAGCCACCTCTTTGGCTGCAGTTCCCTCACCTCACAGGCAACACCTGTCCTGACAACCCACGAACCGTCTGTTCCCCGGGGTAACAGTGGGGTGTTGACAGCCTCTCACAATTGCTCTAAGACAACAGTTTGAGCTCAGCAGAGAACTCTCTTAGGTTATTTTTCTTCCTCTTCTCCACCTGGTAATAATTTTTTTTCCAATCCACATAACATCCTTACCCATAGAGAATGGTCGGTAGCAAATGCCTTCCCCTGATAGTTTCAAAATTGAAGGAAATAGGGAAAACTGTGAACATAATTAAAAGGGGCCAGGGTGTATGACTTTTCAATACACTTTATAAAGAAACAGCGAGTACCAGGATTTTTTAGCTCCCTGAAGTTCATTAGCTGTTGAAGGGAAGGGTGCGCACATGTGGTTTTTGTGTTTTTTTGATACCGGGGCTGGGACCTCATGCGGGAAGCCGGCCCTCAATCACTGAGCCACATGGGATCTCTGGAGTTGGTCCTTTGGTTTGTTTGCTTGTTGTTTGTTTTTAGGAGGCACCGGGGACCAAACCTGGGACCTCCTATGTGGGAAGCAGGTACTCAACCGCTTAAGCCACATCTGCTCCCTTGCATTTTTTGAAATAGAGAATGAGATTTTTTAAAAAAATCCCTTTAGGATACTGATTTTGTCATAACTATATCGAGTGGCTTTTTCAAAAGATTTCTCTTGTATAACCTGAATCTATCATTTAATCATTAGAATATCACAAGTAGGCCTGGGACAGTACTAAACCCTCCTAACATCCCTTCCCCATCACCGTTGGCAGAGAGCATAATTCCCTACCTCACAGCGATGACAGCTGCTCCTAGACATGATCCCCTGATTTCTCTCTCATCCACTCCACAAACATCCGCCTTTACTAATTCTTCTTCTCTTTCCTCATCTTAAAGAAATGTGTCCGCATACCTGTTCAAGGTAAAACCATCCTACCTGGCTCTCTGGGACTCTGCAGACAAATGCTACTGTATATGTAAAACTCTTCCTCTCCTTATTTCAGCTTATAAACATGCTTGAGTCTTTTCATTTCTGTATGCCCCATCTTTAATCCAAAAAGAACAGAAATATTCTGAAAGGGTAAAATATACACAAACACAACTTCTTTGTTTTCAATTACTCCTCAACCCACTACGGTCAGGCCCTCTCTACCCTCACTCACCTTCTAAGATGCTCTTGCTGCAGTAATAACTAATGAGCACCTTCTTGCCAAAGTTAGTGCGAGCTTTTTAGCCCTTACTCTTGCAACACATGACACCAGGAAATTCATTCTTCTTTTGGCTTCTGGAATATCTCTCTCCTGATTGTCCTCCTACTTGTCAGATCAATCCTTTCCTAGCTCCTCTTGGGTAAACTGTTTCCCAATGTTCTGTCTTAACCCTCTTCTTTTCATACTTAACACCATCTCACCCACCCACACAGGTTTATCTCCAACTGCAGCAAGTTCTTACACTGCTGCCTTCTGTATACTTCTAGAGACCCAGCAGAATTAACAGGTTCAAATGGAAGTTGATGATTTCCCCTTAGTCCCCAATCTGCTCTTTTGCATATCTGTAGTTCCCTTCTCTGTAAATAATATCACTGCCCCTCCCCACAGAGAGTATGATAATTTTGTCAATTTTCCTCAACAACCACTTGAATGGCTCTTGAAAACTACTTGTGTGATGGCTGTGGGTTTCCTTACAAATTATCTTGTGCCTGGTCAAAGAATAAAGTTGTATTGGTTTACTATTTAAGGATCAGCTGAAAGGTACCATGTACAACAGGGAGGGAAGCATGTACGGCTGAAGAAAAGCAGTAAGAAAAAGAAATCATACATTTATCTAAAAAGAATTGAAAATGGGTACTTGTACACCAATATTCATAGCAGTATTCACAACTGCCAAAAGACAGAAGCAACCCAAGTGTCCACTGGCCGATGACTAGACAAACAAAATGTGGTATATACATACAATGGAATATTATATAGCCGTAAAAAGGAATTAAGTCCTGATACATGCAACGACATGTATGAACCTTGAAGAATGTATGCTGAGTGAAATAAGCCAGACACAAAAGGACAAATAATGTATGATCTCACTGATTTGAAATATTAAAATAAGCAAATGCAAAGAGTCAGAATCTAGAATAAATTCTAGACTTATTCTGGGCTGGGTTGGTGTTAGGGAACGGGGTGTTAATGCTTAATTTGCACAAAATTTCTATTTAGGTAGATTGTAAAGTTTTGGAAATGGATGGTGGTGATGGTAGCATAATATTGTGAGTGCAAATAACAGCACTGAATTGTATCTGTGAATGTGGTTAAAAGGGGAAATTTTAGGTCATATATATTATAAGAATAAAAATTTAAAGATAAAACAGGACAATACAACACAGTGACCCCTACTGTAAATGGTGGACTATAGTTAACAGTACAATTATAAAAATGTTTTTCACGAATTATAACACATGTACTAAATGTGTTAATTCATGTTTAAGATGTTAATAATAGGGTAGTGTAGCAGTTTGATATGGTTATGAATTCCAAAAATAGATATTGGATTTTGTTTGTAATTTGGTCTGTACTAGTTGTGATTAAGTTATGATTAGGGCTTTGATTGGGCCACATCATTAGGGTATGGCAAAGGACAGAGTTGAGGGTTCTAAATATTGGAGTCTGATGCTGAAGCCTTAAGCTGAAGCCCCAGGAAGTAAGCACACAGAGGAAAGAGAAGCCAGCCCCAGGAACAGAGGAACCCTGAACACAGAGAGAAGCAAGACCCTGGAAGGGAGGAACTCAGGAAGTCTGACCCCTCGCAGACGTTGGCAGCCATCTTGCTCCAACAGGTGAAATAGACTTTGGTGAGGGAAGTAACTTATGCTTTATGGCCTGGTTATCTGTAAGCTCCTACCCCAAATAAATACCTTTATAAAAGCCAAACAATTTTTGGTATTTTGAATCAGCACCCCTTTGGCCGACTAATACAGGTGGTATCTGGAGAAAAAAATACACCCTAATGTAAACTATGGAGCGAAATTTTAATATTGTCCCATCAGTTCTAACAAAGGTAGCATACTAATGCAAAGTGTTAACAATGGGGGAATATATGGAAATGCTGTATTGTTTACATGATTTTTCTGTAAATCTAACAACTTCTCTAATTAAAAAAACCAACAAAACAAAACCATGAAATAAATATTCAACTGAGAGGGTTATTGTTACCAACTCTATAAAAAGATCACAATTTCTTCAGTATTCACATAAAATTTCAATTTATTCATTAAAAATATTACATAATGCACAAATACAGTGAAGAACACATAAAATGGTACGTCAAAGGCTTCTGATCACCTATCAGGAGCAGGAGCATGCTCCGCCTACACCATCGTCCTCAACAGGGGCAGCACAGCAGAAGGATGTGGCAGATAAGGAAACGACTAGTGAGTGCTGATTTTAGGGAAAGCACTTCTAAACCACTAGCTCAAACAGTTACAGGTTAAGGTACTGCAACAGACTAAGGGAGGTAGACAGCATCAACCAATGCTGATGAGCATGAATGAGCCAAAGTCAAAAGCCACACTAAATCGAAGCTGACCAAATACAGAAAAGGGGTCAAGATTAGGATGAAAGTGGTATCTTTTCATTACTTTGAAAGAGCCTGTCGTAAGGTGGGGAATGTGTCTTCCCCAAATGCAAAAGTAGTTCTCTCTCACTATATATACTTTATGGTTTATGCTTGCTCTTATTACTCTGTATTGAACCTAAGCAGTTTATACTTCCATCTCTTACTAGATGTCATATGAATTCTTTAAGGCAATGGCCCTGCCTCTTTCTTTCTATCCCTGGATGGTGCTCAGTAAATGCTGAACTGAAAAAACAAAACTGCCTGCAGCTACTGAAAAGCCAAGTAGCTTCCCTCTGCTCTCAGTATATTCATGTAATAGTCAGCACACATTTACCCACTCCATGTCAGGCACTGCGGCGCGGGCAGAGATAGATAAGCCACAGTCTCTGTCCTTAAGGCAGTAGGGGAGATGGATGCATAAACCAATTCCTGCCATGCATGGTGGTAGGGTGAAGACTCAGGCCTCTCCAGGTGCAGCAGAAGGGAAGGGATGGCTGTTCTGCCTGCACAAATGAGGCGCGTGCCAGGCAAGGTGGTGGGAAAAGCTTCCTAGGAAGTGGGACAGCAGGGGCCAAGGCATGGAAGTACTGGCTCCTGATGGATGAGGGGCATGGCTGGAACCTCAAGACCAAGAGATTGGGGGATGAGGCTGGAGAGGGAGGCAAGGGGCAGATGGCCAGAGCTTTGGGTGCTAGAGAAATAACAGGACTTGATCTGCATTTTAGGATGGGCGCTTTAAAGGCAGCAATGTGGGGAATTAGTTGGAAGTTAAGGATGGCTTTGGCAACCGAGGTGAGCTAAGTTTACAAACTATAGAAGTGGCACATGGTATTAAGAAGCCTGAATTTAAGATTTAGGAGATGAATCTGGTGATAGAGGAGCAGAGAGATGAGTTGAGACTGGGTAAGTAGATACTTGGTAGTGTCATGAGCTGAGATATTAAGAATAAAAGAGGAAGAGCAGTTTGGGAAGGGAAGAAAAAAGTCTGAGCTCAAGGTGCTTGTAGAAAACCCAGGCAGGCCGTTATAATAAATAAGGGCCTGGAAATTCAGAGAGGAAGCAAGGCCAGAGACATAGATTTTTCTAAGTTATCAGCACAGTGGTGACATACAGAAGGAACAAATATGGTTCTAAAGTCAAGTATATCTAGTGAATTTAATTGAGAAATGGATGTTTTTATTCAACTCTGTTTTCTTTTTAGTTTTAATTGTTTATATTTTCAATTATTAAATGTACAAAATAAAGCTAAAAAAATTAAATGTAAACAAAAATAACGTCACGTATACTAAGATTCAAATTTAAAAACTGTCTGTAACATGGGCAAGAAGACTGTGGATGGCCCCTCCATGAAAATGTGGCGTGATGGCCATGAGGCTGCCTAGAACATCATCCCTGCATCTACGGGCCCTGCTGTCGCGGTGGGTAATGCCATCCTGGAGCTGAATGGGAAGCTCACTGGCATGGCCTTCCATGTGCCCACCCCCAACGTGTCCATCAGGGATCTGACCTGCCATCTGGAGAAAGCAGCCAAATACGATGACATCAAGAAGGTGGTCAAGTAGGCATCAGATGATCCCCTGAAGGGCATCCTGTGCTACACTGAGGATCAGGTTGTCTCCTGAAACTTTAACAGTGACACCCACTCTTCCACTTTTGATACTGGGGCTGGCATTGCTCTCAAAGACCACTTTGTCAAACTCATTTCCTGATATGACAATGAATTTGGCTACAGCAATAGGGTGGAAGACCTCTTGGTCCACATGGCCTCCAAACAGTAAGAGCCCCTTGGACCACCAGCCCCAGCAACAGCATGAGAAGATCAGAGATGCAGTCAGCAGCTGGGGCATCCTAGCCGCAAATCGATCCCCCAACACTGAGCATCACCCATCCTCTACAGCTTCCATCCCAGAACCCTTGAAAAAGGGGAGGGGCTCAGAGGGCCCTACCTTGTCGTGTACCATCAATAAAGTACACTGTGCCCAGAAAAAAAAAAAAAAAAAAAGACATCCAAATCAGAAAGATATTATATTTACAGATGACATTATATTATAAAGAATCTACAAAAAACTATCAGAGCTAGGTGATGGAGGCACAACTATGAGATTATAACAAACACCATTGATTGTATACTTTGGATGAATTACATACATTATGAATATGTATCAATAAAAATGATATGTTAAAAAACTCAGAGCTAATAAATGACTTTAACAAAGTTACAGCATACAAGATTGATACACAAAAATCAGTTCATTTCTATATACTTGGCAATGAACAATTGGAAAATGAAGTTAAAGAACAAATTCTATTTAGAGAAGCATCAAAAAGAATAAAATAATAGGAATAGGGGAGTAGATGTAGCTCAAGTGGTTGAGCTCCTGCATCCATGTATGAGATCCTAGGTTATCCCAGGTACCTCCTAAAAATAATAATAATAATATGAATAAACTTAGCAAAAGGACAAGACTTGTACACTGGAAACTACAAAACATTGCTGAAAGAAATTAAAGACCTAAATAAACAGAAAGACATCCATGTCATGGATTGGAAAAATATTAAGACGGCAACAATCCCCAACTTGAACCAAAGGTTCAATAAAATGCCTATCAAAATTCCTACCGCTTTTTTCCCCCCAGAAATGGACAATTTGATCCTAAAAGTCATATGGAAATACAAAGGCACAAGAATAGCCAAAATAATTGTGATAAAGAAGAAAAACTGTGATAAAGAAGAGGTCTCATACTTCCCAATTTCAAAACTGCCGAAATCAAGACAGTGTGGTATCGGCATAAGGATGGAGAGATCCATGAAACAGAATAGAGTTCAGAAATAAACATCTAGGGTCAGCTGATGTTTCAACAAAGGTTCCAAGATGGGGATAAATGAGGATAAAAAGTAGTCTTTTCGATAAATGGCGCTAGGACAACTGGATAGCCATATGCAAAACAATGAAGCTGGTCCCTTGTCATACCGTATAGAAAAACAAACTCAAATGGATCTAAGACCTGAATGTAAGAGCTAAACATAAAACTCTTAGACCAAAATTAAAAACTTTTGTGCAAAAAACATGATGAATAACCTACAGAACGGGAAAAGACAGGTATAAATCATGTATCTGATAAAGGTCTAGTATCCAGAATATAAGAAATTTTTACAATTTAACAACAAAAAGACAAACTGATTAGAAAATGAACAAAGGACTTGAAAAAACATTTCCCCAAAGAAGACATACAAATTGGCCCAGAAGAACACGAAAATATGCTCAACATCTAAATCTTTCTCATCAAGCTCTTGTCTATTTTGATAAGCAGCACTGAATACCTCTGCTTTGCCAAGAAATATTTCAATAGTGGTAAATTCTGAAAGCAGTCTTTACATCATTTATTTTCTACTTTTCACAATTGGCAATAGCTCCCTGAAACTCAATTTCTGCCTGTGGAAAAAACATGTCGATCAGATGGGTTTTGCTGACTAGTCTTTTTCCGAGTTAACTGCTTTGCTTCTCAATTCTTGGCTGTTACCATTGCCTTGAGGTTATCCTCTTCCATTTTTACAAGGCCATAAGCTCCCAAAAGTTCAACTATTTTGGCTCCAAGCCTTTCTTTCCTTTTTTTTTTTTCAAGACTTTTAATTTTATTTATTTCTCTCCCCTTCCCCCCGCCCCAGTTGTCTGTCCCGTGTCCATTTTGCTGCATGTTCTTTTTTTTGTCCCCTTCTGTTGTTGTCAGCAGCACAGGAATCTGTGTTTCTTTTTGTTGAGTCATCTTGCTGCATCAGCTCTCCCTGTGTGTGGCGCCATTTTTGGGCAGGCTACACTTTCTTTTGCGCTGGGCGGCTCTCCTAACAGGGTGCACTCCCTGCGTGGGGCTCCCCTACACGGGGGACACCCTGCGTGGAAGGCACTCCTTGCAGGCATCAGCACTGCGTATGGGCCAGCTCCACATAGGCCAAGGAGGCCCAGTGCTTGAACCACGGACCTCCCATGTGGTAGATGGACTCCCTATCCACTGGGCCAAGTCCGCTTCCCTCCAAGCCTTTCTTTCAACCTCTGCTTGTCAACAATTCTGAAGTTTGGCAGTCATCAGCAAAGTTCTTCAGGCCTCTGGGGTCTCTGTAGAGCCGCACTTGTTGATTTCATCCACAGGAGGTCTGCTTGTCTCACAGTGTGGCAGCTTCCCACACATAAGCAGCCAAGGCTTGGCACAGCCCTCCAAAGTGCTTCTCCTCATCTGTGACAGCATCTTGCAGTTGCCTGGTTCAGGTGTCCCTTAGTTTTGCTGATAGCCAGCCCTTCCCCTCCTCCAGGATCACATTCTGGGCCTGGCCTCAATACCCGGAAGGTATAGATTCAAGAAAAGGCACAGGTCCAGGCCTATGGCAGGGCGGCCTGGGCTCCTCCCAGGCTTTTGAATGGCCTGTGGCAGTGCTGGGACCCCAGCCTGGGGGAAGTGGGTGGGTAGCAGCCTTCCTGCTGACCCACAAAAGCGCTTCCTCAGTGATCTCACTCTAACCTAGGAAGGGAGGCCCCAGAGTTATAGTACGGTGCCCAGAGCTAGAACTTGGCACGTTGGTCCCATAGCAAGGCTCCAATTCCCCCTACCCCAACTCCCTGCCCCAAGTCCTCATGCCTGGGGGCCCGGGGCATCTGAACCTGGGCCGTTACTAGTTTTCTGGGCTGCACCTCAACATCTTGTCTGTGTAAGGCGTTGGGAATCCTGGGCTGGGTCCATCAACTAAGCCTCCAAGGTGTACGCCAGGGACACAGGGTTTCTTTTTCAGGTGACGAAAATGTTCTGGAACTAGACAGAGGTGATGGTTGTAGAACCTTGGGAACACACTAAAAAACATGGAATTGTTAACTTTTAAGTGGTGTATTTTATAGTATATGAAATATATATTTAAAAAAAGATGTTTACTACAGCATTACTGTAATATCTAAAGCAAGACACATCCTAAATAGCCAACAGGGAATTAAGTAAATAATGGCCAAGCTACTTACTAGAAGACTATGGTGCAGCTACTCAACATAAGTTTATAGAGACTAATGAACTCTAACATGAAAAAATGCTAATGATATTGGTTTGTACAGTATAGGTAAATGCAAAATGGCCTTTACTTTGAGCCTTCCAACCTGTTCAAAAGTTTGTGAGCAAAAGGACAAAGGCTGGAGGGAAATAGAAAAATGCAAACAGTTCAGTATGGGAGCACGGAAGAGTAAAATTTTACTTGTATTTAAAAAAAGACAGGGAAGCAGATTTGGCCTAATGGTTAGGGCATCCACCTACCACATGGGAGGTCCAAGGTTCAAACCCAGGGCCTCCTGATCCTTGTGCTGATGCACGCAATGAGTGCCGTGCCATGCAGGGGTGTCCCCCGCGTAGGGGAGCCCCACGCACAAGGACCGCGCCCTGTTAGGAGAGCCGCCCAGCGCGAAAAAAGTGCACCCTGCCCAGGAATGGCGACGCACACATGGAGAGCTGACGCAGCAAGATGATGCAACAAAAAGAAACAGATGACTGGTGCCGCTGACAAGAATAGAGGCAGACACAGAACACACAGAGAATGGACACAGAGTGCAGACAACTGGGAGGGGGAGGTGGTGATGGGGAGAGAAATAAATTTAAAAAAATAAATCTTAAAAAAAAAAAATACAGTTTCCTGTTATTCAAGAAAATATTATAGGGCCAGGCTTTATACTAATACCCTCGCTGAGTGGGTATTTTTCATTTCTATTTTATGAATAAGGGAACTGAGGCTTAGAGCGCCCAGTAACATGCCCAGAATGGCCCAACTACTTAGTGGTGGAACAGGGATTCCACCTCTGTGCTCTGACTCCTGGGTCTGGTGACCAGTGTTAAGGGACCCCTTCAACTGTAATTTCCATTGTTATTTAAAACCAGAGTTTGGGGCTTTGGAATTTTGATTGTTTCCTCCAAGAAGTTGTTCCATCAGTCTTTTTTACTTCTTTTTTCCTTCTTTGCCACACTGTTCAATTCACAAGATGATGTCCACGGACTATCCGACTCCCAACGAGGAGAAGGGCGTAATCATGCTTTCTGCAGTCAACTGGAGACAAGGCATCCTGGACTCTGCATGCACTTAAGCGGAAATGTTGGCTTTCTCGCCATCACACAACTCAGTGTGGCGGCTAAGAGATCGGGCTCTAGACTCAGAAAGCCTCGTCCAAATTAGAGCTCCATCACTTTCTGGCGAGTAAGCTACCTCACTTCGCCTCGTTCTGCACCTGACAAAGATCCTTCTACCCACCTCAGAGGGCTGCTGTGGGGAAAACTTGGTCAATGCCTGTAAAGCGGTTAGCACACTGCCTAGCACTAAGCAAGCACTCAATATGGTTCGGTGTTATTTTGCCCTGACCGAAAAAGTCAACCACAACCTGAACTTTAAAAAGGGGGAAACGCCCTAATGGGGCCGCAGTCCCGCGGGATGGGGCCTCTGACATCCGGGCTTTTAAAAATGTTCCTTCGGGACAGAGACCGAGCGGCGACACCCGGAGACCCCCCTTCTCACCCGCCCCGGTGTTCACGACTGCAGACCCGACCGCCAGCGACAGCAGGGCCCACGCACCCACAGACTCCCACCCGGCAAAACCAGAGCCCGCAGATCCAGGTCCCACCCGCGCGACATTCAGGCCGGCACTGCACGTGCTGCTCGGGTCCTCCCAGTCCCTTTCCCAGGCCTTCCCCTTACGCTGCCACCGCCCGAGCTCCGCAGAGGAGCAGCAGCAGCTCCCCGCCGGGGCACCGCAGCCATCACAGACCTACCTGATTAGACTCTCCCCTCGAGCTGTCCTGCAGCCCCAGCCCCGCTAGGGTAGGACCGCGCCGTGGAGGGACCCGGAAGGGCCGAGTTATAGCGTCAGCCAGTTGGGCGCGTCTGTTGTCTTGTCGCAGCTGATAGGGCCACGACGGCCGCCCGTTTCTTCTCATTGGACGCGGCTTCCGTTTGTCGCCGTCAATAGGGCCCCCTCCCGGGGAAGGCGGGACGTGGGTGTTCGGCTCTGCCCAGGCCGGGCGGGCAGGCTGCGGGTTGGCAGGCGTGTCTGGGCGGGGCCCGCCTGGGGGCGTGGCCGGGCCTTGGCCTGGGCTGCGCTGGCAGCCGGCAAGCTCCGGGGCTGCTACCTGCTAAGCTAATCTCCCGCAGAGTCCCCGGTTCTTTCTCTGCCCGCGGCCCAATGACTCGGGCCCCAGAAGTCCTCTCGTCGCTCGGGGCCACTGTCTTCAAGACTGAGACTTGGGAAGGAGGAACTGTGGTGTTGGGTGAAGGGCGAAGGAGTCTCTGAGATGAGGAAGAGAAAAAGGAACAGGTGGTGATGTCTTCAGCATTAACCTCCGGTGCTTGAGGCGGATGACCTGAGCCTGCTTGCCCAGAGGTGCAGAGGAGCGTGCCCTGAGCTGGGAGTCAGGAGGCCTGGGTTCTAGGTCTAGTTCTATTTCCTGCTTGCTGTGTGACCCGAGGCGAACCTTCTCCCTTCTCTGGGCCTCGGTTGAAACAGAAAAAGTAGAGTATACAGAAAACTGGACCTATTCCTGCAATCTGAAAGCTGGACATACATCCGGACTCACCCCACCCCCCTTTTGGGGTAAACACCCTCACCCCCTATAGCTGGGCTAACTGCCAATGTTTCATTTCTGTAACTTGCTTGACTTGCTTGCTCGTTCAGCATTAGAAAGCAAAAATTAACCAATAAAATCCCTTCTAAGCGTGTGAAAACTACCCCTCCCCTCCCCACTGTATAGACCCTATGAAGTCCAAATTCCCCTGAGTTCGGGGCCCCCCTCACCTACTTATGGTGGAGGGTGCCCCGCGGTAAATAAAGGTTCCTAAATTTATACCTCCTGGGGTCTAAGTGTCTGACTTATGAAGTGATCCCACTTTAATTGGAGGCCCCAGCGAGATTTGATGGCGCCAACCTTGCCAGGACTCGTAGGGGAAGGCCTCTGAGAGACGTGCCTCAGCCCCAGGATACCCGGGCTGGGTTTGACACTCCAGAGGGACTGCTGATTTGGCCTTAGGAACTGCCTGTTCTGCTCTGTTGGGGTAAGTCTGGATCCAGAGAAGGCTGTTGAAATGCTGGACGGCTACAGATTCACAGCCAGGCCTCTGGGCGAGACGTTGCCTGGGCCCTCAGGGAACCCTCGGGTTCATTCTGGTTATTGTACAATTGGTTTGGTTTTGTGTCTGTGTTCTGTGTTTTTACTGTTGTGCCTCTGTTTTGCGCTGTTTGTCTTCATCATGGGTCAGTCCACCTCCTGTGTGTCCACTCCCCTCGATTGTTTTCAGGAAGTCAAGAAGTCTGCTGCGGGATATGGCGTGAAAGTTAACCCTGGGAAACGCCGGACTCTCCGTGAGCTGGAGTGGCCCACTTTTGGGGTTGGATGGCCCAGCGCAGGAACTACGGACCTCCGAACTGCTTACGCTGTCCAGCGTGTTATCTGTGGTCAACCCGGCCACCCTGACCAGATGCCCTACATTGATGCTGGATAGATCTCCTGACTCAGACCCCTAAGAAACCAAAATCTTGTCTTTCAGGTCTAGCGGCTGGATGTAGGCGACTGAATGCAATTCTTCCTCTGAAAGGCTAAAAAAGGGACCCCAAGCCTCCGGTTTTGCAGGAACAACCTGAAGACCCCACTCCAGACCCCCCTCCCTACCTGGCCCCTAATCCCTCAGCTCCTTCCTTGTATTCCCGAAGCTTACAAGCTCACAGGCTGTCCCTCCTGTGGTCAGCCCCCCCCATACATGGCAGGGTACCCCCTGCCAGGCTGCGGCAGATTCCACTAGCACCAGCTCAACAGATGAACCTCCTCCCGTGCCCCTCCTGCCTCTGCGACAGGCTGGTCTAGGTCGGGGGCCCGCCGGTCAGCCTTTTGTGGTGTATGCCCTGTTTTCTTCCACAGACCTATACAATCGGAAGCATCAAAATCCCCCGTTTTCAAAAAAGCCTCAGAGATTACTCTCTCTCCTAGAAACTATTTTCTTTACTCATAATCCCACTTGGGATGATTATTAACAGTTATTGCAGGTTCTGTTTACGTCAGAAGAAAGAGAGAGAGTGCGGAGGGAGGCTGTTAAAACCATTCTGGGACGAGACAGCCAACCCACGAATGACACTAGATGCATCGAGGCTGTTTTCCCCTCCTCCAGACTGCATTGGGACTATAATGACGATGAAGGGAAGGAAGCTCTCGAGTGGTTTCGCCAGATTCTGCTATGTGGCCTCCATGCTGGTGCCAGAAAACCAACTAATCTTTCTAAGGTCAGCGAAACCATCCAGGGACTAGACAAGTCACCGTCCGCATTCTTAGAATGCCTCTTAGAGGCCTACAGGTGTTACACCCCCATTGATCCTGAGGCCCCTGAAAATAGGAGAGCAATCAATATAGCTTTCGTGTCCCAATTGATTTCTGACATTCGTAGGAAATTACAGAAGTTAGAGGGATTTGAAGGGAAGCCTTTGTCCGAGTTGATGGAAATTGCCCAGAAGACATACAATAATAGGGAGGATTCTGAAACCCCAAAGACAAAAAAGGTAGCAAAGGTTCTCCTTAGTTCATTAGTTAAGCTGAGTCCTCCGAATCCCCACATAGGCCTCCAGGAGGGAAAGGAAAGCCGGGGACAGGCAGACTGAGGCTACAGAAAGATCAGCGCGACTACTGTAAGGAAATTGGACATTGGGAAAATGAGTGCCCCCGTCGAAAAGTTAACCCAAAACCTGCTTCAGAATTATTAAACTGATGGGGCCAGGGCTCAAACGGCCCCCAGGAGCCCATGGTGAAATGAAAAGCCGGGGGCACCCCAGGGACCTTTTTAGTGGATACTGGGGCCACCTATTCTGCACTGAAGACAGACCCCGGCCCCTTCTGGACTGAGCAAATACTCATCCAGGGGGCTATGGGAAAGTTAGATTCTTACCTACAGACCATGGCCTGGATTGTAGACCTCAGAGCTGGGACGGTCACCCATTCCTTCCTTGTTATGCCTAACTGCCAATATCCCCTGCTTGGGAGAGACTTATTGTGAAAATTAAAGGCCACTATTTCCTTCCATGGTGGTGCAACCGAACTAACCTTTGGCTCCCAGTCTCAGATTCTCTTAGTTACCTGTTCCCTCACCAAAGAATATGCCCTTGCTCCCACCAGGTTGCCTTCCTGGGATGAGGTGTTATTACAAAAATTTCAGTGTTTAGTTCCTGGAGTCTGGGCGGAAACAAATTCTCCAGGCCTGGCCCAACACCAGACTCCAGTAGTAGTTTAACTGCTGAGCACCTCTCTCCCTGTAAGAATACGTCAGTATACTATCAGTCAGAAGGCGAGATGGGGAATCAGCCAGCACAGCAATCACCTTCTTGAGGCTGGTGTTTTAATCCCTTGCCGGTCCCAGTGGAATACCCCATTCATTGCTCCCTGTTTTAAAACCAGGAAGCCAGGACTATTGCCCCGTGCAAGATCTGAGGGAGGTTAACTAAAGAGTGGAGACTGTCGTTCCTACCGTTCCAAATCCATATACGCTCTTAAGTCAACTCCCCCCTAACCGCACTGTTTACTCTGTCTTGGACCTCAAGGATGCTTTTTTCTCTATTCCACTGTCGCCAATCAGCCAACCCATTTTTGCTTTTGAAGATCCCCGTCCTGAGGGAACAGGGGCAATTAACCTGGACCAGACTCCCCCAGGGCTTCAAGAATTTCCCCACTCTCTTCGGGGAAGCCCTGGGGCAGGATCTGTTCTTATTGAGGGAGCAACACCCGGCCATAACCTTACTTCAATATGTTGATGATCTTCTAGCAGCTGACAGCCTCGACGCTTGTCGGGAGGCTACTCTGGACTTATTGGATGCCTTGGTGGAGATGGGATACCGTGTCTCTGCAAAGAAAGCCCAGCTTTGCTCTCCCTTGGTAACATATCTGGGTTACCTTATAGAAAGAGGGGAGCGGCGGCTTTCATCGGCCCGAGTCAAGGCTGTTCTGGACGTCCCCGGAACCGAAAACCATCCTGTAGGTCTGGGAGTTCCTCGGGGCCATGGGTTATTGCTGGCTCTGGATTCCTGGATTTGCTGAAATAGCAAAACCTCCCTAGGCTGCCCTGGCGGGGAAGAACACCCATTTGTCCTGGACCGGCGAACAGCAAGAAGCCTTCGAGCGCCTGAAGACGGCCCTGGTGAGTGCCCCGGCCCTTGGGTTGCCAGGCCTGACTAAACCTTTTCATCTATTCATGGATGAACATAGGGGAGTTGCTAAGGGAGTTCTGACCCAGACTGTTGGCCCCTGGAGGAGGCCTGTAGCATACCTCTCTAAGAAACTGGACTACGTGGCAGCCGGCCGGCCCAATTGTTTGCGGGCTGTGGCAGCCACAGCTCTGCTGGTAAAAGAAGCTTCCAAGCAAACATTTGGACAAAATATAGTAGTCACAGCCCTGCATTCAGTAGAGACTCTTCTTTGCAGCCCTCCCAATCGTTGGTTATCCAACGCTCGAATAACGCAATATCAAGTATTACTTTTGAACCACCCCCGTCAGTAACTTTTTCTAAAACGGAAGCATTAAATCCTGCTACTCTGCTTCCCGATGCGGATGGACCCCGCTGGTTCATGACTGTCTACATCTCCTAGAGCCTTTGACGGGGCTGCGACCCGACCTTACTGATACCCCCATTCCTGAAGCAGAGCATACCCTCCACGTTGATGGCAGCAGTTTCATTCAGGAGGGAGCCAGGCATGTAGGCATAGCAGTGGCTGAGCCCCCGAATGTTATCTGGGCCCAGCCCCTGAGCCGTGACACATCTGCTCAATGCGCTGAACTCATAGCCCTCACCCAGGGCTCCGGTGGGCCAAGAATTGAGTGGTCAACATTTATACTGACAGCCGATACGCTTTTGCCACAGCCCACTTCCACGGGGCCCTGGACCAGAAGCAGGGTCTATTAACTTCAGGAGGCCGGGATGTCAAAAATACCGCAGAGATCCTAGCCTTACTGGAGGCAATCTGGCTTCCCAAGCAAGTAGCGATTATACATTGTAAAGGCCATCAAAAAGGAGATTGCCTCCAAGTGTGTGGCAACCAACTGGCAGATGAAACAGCTCGGAGAGTGGCTCAATCAGCAGTAACACCCATGCGGACTGTCCCATCCGTACCAGAATGGAGCCCTGTGGCGCTCCACAATACAGCGGAGGACATGGGTCGAGGAGAGAGCCTGAACGTTTTGCACACTGAGGATGGATGGCTATGTCTACCAGGTGGCTGAATTTATTTACCTGAGGCCGTGGGGAGGCAACTAGTTAAAAGGCTGCACGAAGCTACCCATATGGGGAGCACCAAACTAGTGGAGCTGGTGGGTAGAGACTTTTATTTCCATAATCTATGTACAATCTGTCACAATGTCACAGAAAGGTGCATAACTTGTGCTAAAGTAAACCAGAGGGGAGGAGCAAAGATTCAGGAGGGGACAAGGCTCGGAGGACTAGAACCAGGGGAACAATGGGAAAGAGACTTTACTGAGATTAAACCAGGGAGGTATGGGTATTGCTATTTGCTGGTATTAATAAGACACGTTTTCGGGTTGGGTAGAGGCTTTCCCTACAAAAGGTGAAACTGCAATAATAGTAGTAAAAATGCTCATAACAGAAATCATACCCAGATTTGGACTACCCCTTAGGAAAGGCTCTGATAATGGACCAGCATTTATAGCTAAAGTGACTCACCAGTTGGCAAAAACCCTGAATATAAATTGGAAACTGCACTGTGCATTTCGACCCCAAAGTTCGGGACAGGTAGAGAGGATGAATCGCACCTTGAAAGACGCTTAGCCAAGTTGGTTCTGGAGTCTGGTGAAAACTGGGTGAGGCTCCTTCCTTTTGCCCTCCTAGAAGCTAGGTGTACCCCCTGTATACAAGGCATAACGCCTTATGAGATTCTGTTTGGACGGCCTCCACCTTTATTGCCCAAGGTGGGATTAGAAGCGGCCGTTGAATTTGATAACCTATATTTGTTCTCATCTTTAAGAGCCCTTGACAAAATCCAGAAGGAAATAAATCATATAGCCTGAACAACTCGGAACACACCGGCCGGTACTAACCAATCTTCCTTTCAGGGGCAGCCTGGAGACCTGGTGTGGGTGCGGCAATTCCACGTAGGAACGCTTGAGCCAGTATGTGATAATCTTAACCACTCCTGCTGCGGTAAAGATCTCTGGGAAGGAACACTGGATACACGTGTCCCACCTTAAGCCCGCTCCGATCAGCCCAACGGAAGCCGCCGAGGAAGAATGGACTGTCATAAAAACTGAGGAACCGCTAAGACTCAAGATCAGATGCACAGATAAGACTGGGGTTGGGGAAAAAAATAACTATTTTTCTTCCTCTCCTTCCTGGCACTTTCCCTAGCCCTAACTGCCTGTTCGTTTCGGGTAACGACCTACACCTGGAACATTATCTGAACGGAGGAAGGGACAGTCTTAAATAGCACCAATTCCTCCAGCAAAGATCCTGTGCTCATTTTCAACTTGTGTGCCCTGTTTGGTAAAAAATGGAACTACCCAGATCGGTCCCGTTTGGGGGGGGGTAGAGTAGGAATGCCAACTAGGGGATGTGGAAGCAGTTCCTTCGAGAAAGGGCTATCCTGAGACCAAATTTATGCATGCCCAGCAGCCGGGCCCCCTGAATGTAATGCCCCAGGTGAATATCACTGTGCTGCGTGGGGTTGTGAAACCCTAGCCCCATGGGCCACTAGGGAGCAAACCCTTACCCTGAGCAGAGGCAAAAATAAGGGAGACAGAATAGGGGAGTATAACCCGATCCACATTCGCATTTTGGACGGGTTTAATAATCACTGGGTAGGAGGGAGAGCCTGGGGCCTCAGGTTATATGTCACAGGACTAGCCCTTGGAACAGAGTTCACCATACAGAGGCTGTCCTGGAGCCACCCCCACCCAGCCCCACTGGCCCTAATCGCGATGTCTTTGTAAACTCAAACCGGGAGACCTCAGGAGTAGAAAAGAAAAACCTAGAGTAAACAAATAGATGTAGATCTCCAAACCCTAGAAAATTCTGTTACCTATCTTGAAACCTCCATAGCCGAAGTAGTACTTCAAAACAGATGACGCTTAGATCACTTATTTTTAAAGCAAGGAGGACTCTGTGTAGACCAAACCTTAGGGGAGACGCGCTGTTTCTATGCTAACCATTCTGGCGTTATTCGAGAGAGCCTGTCCTTGGGGAGGAATAGGTTAAAGGAGCGAGAAGAAGACCGAATTAGGGAAGCAAATTGGTATGAAAAATTATTCACCTGTCTCCCCGGGTGATCACCGTTGTCAGTGCAGTAGCTGGACCTCTCATTCTTTTATTGATTGGCCTTTTAGTAGCCCCTATCGCTATTAATTGCCTTATCTCCTACATCCAGAGGAGAGTGCAAGCTGTTAAACTTATGGTGCTGCGCTCCCATTACACCCACTAGCAACGGAATCTGAGTCAAGGGTTTGACTTAGTCACAAACAGGAGTGGGGAATGAAGCAGAAAAAGTAAAGTATACAGAAAACTGGGCCTACTCCTGCAATCTGAAAGCCCTACATACAACCGGACTCACCCTCCCACTGCTTGGGGTAAACACCCTACCCCCCTATAGCTCGGCTAACTGCCAGTGTTCCACTTTTGTAACTTGATTGCATTTGTAACTTGCTCGATTGTAAACACTCTCACCCCCTATAGCTGGGCTAACTGCCAATATTTCATTTCTGTAACTTGCTTGACTTGCTTGCTTGTTCAGCATTAGAAAGCAAAAATTAACCAATAAAATTCCTTCTAAGCGCATGAAAGCTACCCCTCCCCTCTGTAAAGACCCCTATAAAACCCACATTCCCCTGAGTTCGGGGCCCCCTCACCTACTTATGGTGGAGGGTGCCCAGCAGTAAATAAAGATTCTCTAAATTTATAACTCCTGGGTGTCTAAGCGTCTGACTTATGAAGTGATCCCACTTCAGGTTTCTTCTCTTTGAAACAAGAAAGTTGATCTGACGTTATCTTCAGCTCTAAGATTCAGAACAGTTTGTTTGTACAATCAGTATTTGCGGAAAGTTTTCCGTGTTCAGTGCCTCAGCTGACAACCATCAGATCTTAAACGGAAGCCTGTGATGGAGCTCTTTATGTATTAGGAAAATAAGCCCTTTCTTGTGTAAAGAATTGCAAATATTTTACACAAATTATCAGTTTTCTGAAAAGAGCTGGATTGGAATAGGCTGGGCCTGGCAGGGGCCACCCACCAGGAACTAGGCCGTGGGGTTGATCCCCTGTACCAGAGTATGTGGAAGCCACTTCCAGCAACACCATGAGGCTCTGAAGGAGTTTACAAGCAAGTGCAGGGCTTGGAGTGGAGGTGGGTGAGTGGGGAGGCAGGGAGTAAGGGGAGTATAATCAGAATAAGGGACAGCTTCAGGAAGCAGAGGGAAATCTAAGCTGGACGAAACAAACATGACCGAAAACTTGTTCAAGGAATAGTAAGCATTTGTTTTGGCTGCATGAGAGGGGTGTCTTGGAAGCAAAACCTGCAAAGTAGGTTAATAACACAGGGCCTCAAATGCCAGCAAAAGGAGTAGGCACTGATTAGGCAGCAGGAACTTCTGGAGGCTTGGGAGGTGGGGGTGATATGGCTAGAGCTATGCTTTGGGAAAACCACCTGGGCACCACTGTATGGGAGATTGGAGAGGAAAGACCAGAAGACTACTGGGAGACTTGTTAGGAGGTTGTTGCAAAGAAAAGAAGAAAAAAAGGAGGTTGTTGCAGCAATGGTCTCTGTGAAAGCCAGAGAGGGCCCAGCCAGAGATGGGGGGGTGGATGTGAGACACATTTCAGAGGGAAAATCTGCAAGACTTGATAGCTCTGTGGAAGGAAACAAATAGGATTCTAAACTGAACAGCTACGGTGACGAGGAAGTCAAGAGAAAAGAGTTGGTTTGGGCTAGAGTGAATGGATGGCTGTCAGTTGAATATCCATGGAGGGAGTGGTGTGGTAGGTACAGAAAATGGCCTTGAGGACCTGCAATGAATTTACAGAGGGAAAGATTTAAGAACATTTGCAAATCAATGCACAAGCAAGCTTGGCCAGGGACAAGTGGTATGACCTCTCTGAATCTGTTTCTTCCTTGGTAAAATGAGGATAATAATACCTACTGAAGACTGAAGAGGGTTGTGAGGAATAAATTCAAGGATAAAACACTTTGTACTGTGCTTGATCTATAGCTCCCATTGACTGAACACCCTCTATTATGAGAAGAGCTTGATATCTAGATGGCTAATGTTATAGCTTTTTTTTTAAAAAGACTTATTTATTTATTTCTCTCCCCTTCCCCTCCCCCCCCCATCCTGGTTGTCTGTTCTCTGTGTCTATTTGCTGCGTGTTCTTCTTTGTCCGCTTCTGTTGTTGTCAGCGGCACGGGAATCTGTGTTTCTTTTTGTTGCATCATCTTGTTGTGTCAGCTCTCTGTGTGTGCAGTGCCATTCCTGGGCAGGCTGCACTTTCTTTCACACTGGGTGGCTCTCCTTGTGGGACGCACTCCTTGCGCGTGGGGCTCCCCTATGCGGGGGACACCCCTGCATGGCACGGCACTCCTTGCGCACATCAGCACTGCACGTGGGCCAGCTCCACACGGGTCAAGGAGGCCTGGGATTTGAACCGCGGACCTCCCATGTGGTAGATGGGCGCCTTAACCACTGGGCCAGGTCTGCTTCCCTGTTATCTCAAAAGTACAAATAATTACTTTTTTTTCCCCATTTCATCTCCAGAATCTGAAGCCAAGGCAAATAAAAGTTTTCCTTTGAAATGGCATCTGAAATGAACTAATATTACATTTGACTGCCTAAAAATGATAAACAATACTCTTAAAGTCCTTGCCATATGCCAGATATTTTCTGAGCACTTTATATGTATTAATTCTTTTAATCATTAACAACAACCCTATGTGGTAGTGAAGCAGGCTAGTGAGATAGGGAATTAATAGATGGATCTGGAACCTGGCAAGAAGTCCACATGGACATCAGCAACCCCAAGATTCTGCCACTCAGAAGACTTCTCCTGGAAGCCAGGAGAAGCCCGGATATTCCCTAAGGACTTTATCATTGGGCCCTCCTGAGAGATTGATGGGAGAAATAAGCAATCAAAATAGTGAACAGCTGGAACTCCTCCCCTGCCATTAGCAAAGGGGTGGGATAATTAACAGTTCAAAAGCCAGGCGCAAGGCCTGAAGGAGCTCTCTTGCTCTCTTGCTATTTTGTGCTCTCTTGTCTCTGGATCAGCCTTCTCCCCTGCTTGAATCACCATGCAGGTAAAACCTGGGCATTTATAACCTATAATGGGGAATTGTATCCTGCAAATCAGCCCTCTTTATCCCTTTTCACCCCCTTCCTCTCTACCTGGGACCCCTGCTCTGCTATTTTCTCCCATTTCTCTTCCCTCCCTACCTGAATTAATTACTGGCCTAACTCACCTGGCGTGCTCTTAAAATTCATTTCTCCAGTATAGCCAAGAACCTAAACAAAATCCGTTGACAGTAGGTACTATTATTTTCACCCCTTTACTGATGAACTGAATCACAGAGAGGTTAAGTAACTTGCTCAAGATCACACAGCTGGTGAATAGCTGAGTCAGGATTCAAATTCAGTCTTGTTCTAGGATCTGTGTTCTCAAGGCAAAAAGGAACATAATGAAAATCAAAAGACACGTGCCGATATTTGATATAAAATCTTTGCAACTCTTATCATAGAAAAGCTAATTTTCCTAATGTATAAGGAGCTCTTAAAAATAAACCCAGGGAAACAGATTTGGCCCAATGGTTAGGGCATCCATCTGCCACATGGGAGGTCTGTGGTTCAAACCCCGGCCCTCCTTGACCCGTGTGGAACTGGCCCATGTACAGTGCTGATGCATGCAAGGAGTGCCATGCCACATGGGGGAGTTCCCCATGTAGGGGAGCCCCACACGCAAGGAGTGCACCCCATAAGGAGAGCCGCCTAGCATGAAAGAAAGTGCAGCCTGCCCAAGAATGGCACTGCACACACAGAGAGCTGACACAACAAGATGATGCAACAAAAAGAAACACAGATTCCCCTGCCGCTGACAACAACAGAAGTGGACAAAGAAGAACATGCAGACAATAGACACAGAGAACAGACAACTGGGGGGGGGGGGGAGTGGGGGAAGGGGAGAGAAATAAAATAAATAAATCTTAAAAAAAAAAACCAATAGAAAAATGAGCGATCCATAAACAGATAGCATACAGAAAAAAGGAAATAAACATGAAATGATGCTGATTCTCCATATAAGGGAAATATAGTTCAAATACACAAAATCCAGAAGTTTTTTAATACTCAGTGACTGAGACTCTCACCCGCTCTCTAAGGGAAACAATTTGACAATATATCGCTCTTTATCAGAATTAAAATGCACAGACATTTACCCAAGCAATTGTACTGCTAATTCATTCTAAAATATATATTTGGTTATCTTCAAAATTGCTTAGGTATATGGGGCTTTGTTTATAACAGCAAAAACTTGGAAATAACCTTAATGTTCATGAGTAAGAAAAATTGATGGTACATTCATTCAGTGGAATACTATGCAGCTATTAAAAAGAAAAAGAATGAGGACACTTTTTATATCCTGATAAGAAATTACCTCCAAGACAGATTCTTAGTAACATATAGAGTGAAAAATGGGTGTGTCTATGTGTGTATTTCTCCCTGGAGTGATACGTAGGGAAACCGATATTATCCATTACCTCGAGGGAGGGGCTCTAGGTAGTCAGGAGGCAGGAATGGAGGGAGGTTTTTCACTATATGCCTTGTACCTTTTTAATTTTGACAACATGAAATTAAAATAGAAAACATGTCTATTAAAATACCAAAGTTAAATGTTAATTAAAACAAATCAACATATGACAAGCAACCACCTACAGAAGTTGTCCTTTTCAGGAAAGATTTTTAAATGTATTAGTAAAGGGTCTAGGCTTGTCAAACCCCATCACAGAGACATTAATCCAAAATATAATCAATATAAGATGAACATAATCCAATGAACATATCCATCATGTGGTAACAGTCACCCAGAACCCAGAAAAAGTTACTGTTTGATCAGAATTTGTCAGTGTCTATTTAGCAGTATTGAAGGTGATGAGTTGTGATATCTGAGGTCCCTGGAAACCTGGGTTCAAAATAATTCTCCTATCCCTTCCCTCACCTGAATGAAATATCCTACAAAACTCTCCAAGTCCCTTTGTTTGATTTCATGTTCACGAAATTGCTGATGATTGACCTCACTAGCCAGGGAAGGCAGTTCTGGAAAGGAGAGAGTGTTGGATAATGGGTGAGAACATTCTAGGCACTAGGAAGTTCTATATCCCAGTAATAAACATGGGGAGTGGATGTGCTCAAGCAGTTAGATGCCTGCCTACCACATGGGAGGTTCCAGGTTTGGTTCTCATTGCCTCCCAAAGAAGACAAGCAAGACAGTGGGCTGATGCGATGGGCTGGCGTGGTGAGCTGATGCAACAAGATGATGCAATGAAGAGACACAACAAGGAAACACAATGAGAGACACAGCAACCAGGGAGTGGAGGTGGCTCAAGTGATTAGGTGCCAATCTCCCACATGGGAGGCCCTGGGTTCAGTTCCCAGTGCCTCCTAAAAAGAAGACAAGCAAACAACAAACAGACACAGAGAGCAGACAGTGAGTACAAATTGGGGGGGGGGGGTAAAATAAATCTTAAAAAAAAAAACCCTTTTAATTGAGAAGGACTGGAAAAGAGATATATTTTGGATACTTCATTTTTCTTTAACTTTTTAATGCATACTTGTTATTTAAAATAATCCAGCTGGATCAATAATGATTTAGCATGGCTACTTTTGAAAAAGATTTTGAGTTTCTGCTTCATAAAGTTATGAGTTGGCATATTGTTGTCTGTTGTAATTCATTCCAATAAGATGTGAAGAATTCCCAAATAGGACTTTGATTATCCAGAAAGCATTATGGCCTAAGTGGAAATTAAATAAACCAATAATTTATTTCATTCTTAGAGATTATTATGCCCAGTAGTTAGAGCTATAATACAAAAATTAGAAATGTTATAATAATTTCTATTATATTAGAATTTTTTATATTCATAAATGTTTATTGCTATACTATCTATTCCTTATAATTGAATATATTAAATCTAACCTGGCCTTGCATTCTCTTTTAAAATTTGTAATTTCTTTCAACCTATTTTTCTTTTTATTCTACAATTTTACAATAAAGATCTTTTTAACAGCAAAAAAAAAAAAGCCATTGATTGTACACTTTGAATAGATCATATGGTATGTGAATATATTTCAATAAAACTGCTTAATAAGCAAATAAATAGTTGTGCAAAAATAGCCAGAAATAGCAGCTATGTACAGCAGAGTAAACATTGAGAGGGGAGGAATTTTCTTGTCTGTTTTTTCTTTATTATTATTATTATTATTCTTATTGAAATAATGAAAATGCTTTAATAATGATTGAAGTGATGAATGCACAACTATGTGATTATACCAAATTCTTTTGATTGTACACTTTGGATAAATTGTATGCTTTATTAATATGTATCAATAAAATTGATTTGTTTGAAAAAATCCCAAATTATTTGACAAATCCATCAAAAAAAAACCACTATTAATATTTGGGTGTATATCTTTTTTTTTTTTAAAGATGTATTTAATTTAATTTAATTTATTTCTTCCCCCTCCCCCTCATTGTTTGTGCTCACTGTGCACATTCATTGTGTGCTCTCTGTGCCTGCTTGCTTGTCTTCTCTTTAGGAGGTACTGGGAACCGAACCTGGCACCTCCCAAGTGGGAGAGAGGCACTCAATCACTTGAGCCACCTCCGCTCTCTGCTTTGTTGTATCTCTCATAATGTTTCCTCTTTTGTATCTCCTTGTTACATCATCTTGTTGTGTCAGCTCGCCACGCCAGCCCATCACGCCAGCTTGCTGTCTTGCTCGTCTTCTCTAGGATGCATCAGAAACCAAACTTGGGACCTCCTATGTGGCAGTGGCTGCCCAAATTCTTGAGCCACATTCGCTTTCCATGTCTTTTTTCCTAAGAATGTGTTTGTTGTAGTTGTTTATATAGTTTATCCATTCATTGTTGAGTACGTAGAATACAAATGCCAGCCCCGTTCTGGGTGTTAGAAATATAGTTTGTTTCTTTTAATAATTAACAAATATTTTTGAAACAATCATAAATTTACAAAAAAGTCCCACTTTTACAGTAAAGTACAGGGAACTTTTCCCCCCAGAATTATTTAAGAGTAAATTGCTGACCTGATACCCCATCACTCCTTGGATTACTTTTAGTTTGTAATTCCTACAAGCAAGGGCAATCTTCTTCATTCCCACAATATCACCATCAAAATCAGGAAATTAACATCAATACATGCCTACCATCAAATCCTCAGACTCCATTTAACCACCAAATTGCCCCAGTGAATTTCTTTGGGACTTGAATAACTAAAGGATCCAGTCCAGAGTCACATGTTGTATTTAGTTATCATGTCTAAACCTCCTTCAGTTTAGAAGAGTTCCTCAGTCTTTGATTTTCATGACTTGGACGCTTTTGAAGAATACAGGCCATTTAGTCGATTAGTATAGTGTTCCTCAGTTTGGGTTTGTCTGATGTTTTCTCATGATTAAACTCAGATTGTATCTTCAACAGGAAAATCACAGATGTGGTACTGCCGTCTTCTCATTGCAACCTATCAGGTGGCACCTGATTTTAATTTGTCCCATTATCGATGACGTTAACTTTGACTTTTTAATTGAAGTGTTGTTGGTCAGATATCTCCACTGTGAAGTTACTCTTTTTCTTCTCTTAAAGTGTTTCTTTTTTTTAACTTTTTGAAATAATTACAGACTCATGAGAAGTTGCAAAACTTCACAGAAGTATATAGAGTACAGCGGGGTCAGGTATACCCTCACCTAACTTCCCCAAAGGTAACATCTTACATAAGTACAGTTCAATATTACTTTTTCTTTTTAAGATTTATTTATTTATTTATGCCCCCCTCCCTAATGGCTTGTTCCTTTCTTTGCTGTCTCTTCTCTGGTCCATTTGCTACACATTTTCTCTGTGTCTGCTTGTCTCCCTTTGCTGGGTCATTTTGCTGTGCCAGCTCTCCAGGGCACATGGGCCGGCAGCTCTCCGTGGCACACAGGCCACCTTTGCCTTCACAAGGAGGCCCTGGGATGCGAACCCAGGGCCTCCCATATGGTAGACGGGAGCCCAACTGTGAGCCACAGATGCCTTCCTTACTTTTTCTTTTTGTAATTTAGTAAGTATCTGTGGCGAGGTAAGTGAGGCTATGTAACTATCCTATTCCTCATCATGATGGTTAGGCTAATGTGTCAACTTGGTCACGTAATTGTGCCCAGTTGTTTGGTCAAGCAAGCATTGGGCTAATTATAATACAAGGACAATTAGGGGCTTTAGTCATCAGTGAGTTTACTGCATAGAGAGTGCCGTCGGTACTGAGTGCTGCTTTTTCCAATCAGTTGAATGCCTTAAAAGGGGAAGTGATTTCAGCATTCAGGGAGAATGCCCCAGCTCATCTTTGGACAGCCAACATCTCCTGCTAACTCATCAAGGACCTTCACTGGACTTTCATCAGAGCCCCTCATCTGCAGCCTGCCTGCAAACCTGGACTTGTGCATCCTCACGATCACATGAGAGAATCTTATAAATCTCATAGTATGTACAGACATCTCCTGTTGATTCCATTTCCCAGAAGAACCCTAAGACACTCATCAAACATTCAATCGATTCATTTTTTTATGCACTCATGGTTTTCTATTTTATTTCATGGGTTAATTCTATTACCGTCATTATTTATTTTGATGCTTGAATAGTCTCTGTTCGGTTTTTAAACTGGCTTTTGCATCTTTTGAAATGTCCTCATCATTTCTTGAGCATTTCCTTGCTTTCTGGCAGAGATGTATCAGCTTATCTTGTACTTTCCCTGCCCCAGCTCTGGAATCAGTCATTTGTCTAAGAAGCCCCAGTCCCATTTAGTGAAGACTGGTATTTTGAATCCAAGATCTTAGGGGTAAGTCTGTTCATTGCTATTAGGCTATCACTTTTCCAAGGCCTTCTCAGTGGTCATGGTTGGGCAGTCTCTTTTTCTCTCTCTCTCACACACACCCACACAACACACACACATTTGCATCTTTATTTATTTGCTATTATCTATCATCTGTCTATCCCTCTGTCTCACTATCCATCCATCATCTACCAGATCATCTCTCTAATCATCTATTCTGAAAAATGAATGTACACCATTACCTCTGGTTCTAACTACCACAGACTTTGTCTAGTTTTCTCCCTTTCCATATTTGTATCTCCCTCCCCCTAGAGTGAAATTTCCATTATCTTTATTTGCTTATTTGATAATTCCCCTTTTACATAACTGTATTAGTCAGCTGAAGGGGTGCTCGTGCAAAGTACCACACCTCTGTGGCTCTTTATAAATGGTATTTATTTGGGGTAGAAGCTTATAGTTAAAAGGCCCTAAAGCATAAGTTATTTCCCTCACCAAAGTCTGTTGCCATGTGTTGAAGCAAGGGGGTGGGCGATGTCTGCATGGGTTCAGCCTTCCTTGCTCTTAAGGCTCCATGGGCCCAGCTTCTTTCAAGCTCAGCTGTAGGCTGGGGTAAGTCTCGTCTCTCTTCCAGGGCTCATTTCTCTCTGGGTTTAGCTGCAGTTGTAGGCTGTCAGGCTCATTTTCTTTCCAGGGCCTCTGCTGTGTCTATGGAGCTGTTTATTCCTCCGTGTTCTTCTCCTCTGTATTTACTTCCCAGGGCTGGCTCCAGCACCAAAAACTCGAACTCTCTCCTCTGCAGTGTAGTTTTCCCTGTGATTCCCCACCCACCAAGGGAGCAGGGACTCAATGTCCTACTGATGTGGCCAAATCAAAACCCCAATCTTAATCAAGTAAAAGTGAAACCTCTGAATCTAATATAATCTAATATTCCCAGAGGAACAGACCAGTTTACAAACATAATCCAATATCTATTTTTTGTTGGAGATTTTGACCCGAAGGGTATTGGGAATGAAAGAAAGAGAAAAGGGGGAAGGAATGAGCAAGAGAGCTGGGATCAGGGGGTCTGCGAGTAATAAATCCTCAGACAAGTTTATTGTTTACAAGGGGCTCTCTATATACCCCAGTGTACGTGACAACAAGCAGGAACATGTAGCCTACATGACAATAAGCAGGAACAGTCGCCTACATGACATCAAGCAGCATTACTCATAGTCTAAGGAATTTTTAAAAATCTTATCTTGCCGGGAACTCATAATTACCGCATTCCTTAGGTTGCAAGCGTAGCCATGGAGACAGCACTAGCATGGAGACAGCACGTCTCTCCTTGTGAAGCCACTGTGCCTCAGTTTCCAACAGTTTTTGGAATTTTTAACAATATCAAACTGCTACAACAACCATCTTCTGTCTGCTTCCACCCCCTTGCTGAAGCCCAAGCCCTCCTCGCGTGACTGCTGGCTGAGAGCTTGTGCTGCACCACACCCCTGATTCCCCCACCCACAAGAATGCCTTCTGCATGCTCTGGGGCTCCAACACCCCTTGTGGGGAGATGGTTTTGAATAAGACAAAGTCCTTGCTTTCAAGGAGCTTACATTCTAATGATGGGGGTAGGGGCAACCAAGAATAAAAAGAAACATTAGGATATGATGAGTGCAATGATAAAGCAGCAGGATGTAGTAGGAAGTGATCGGGTTGTTTCTTTGGTTTGGGTGATGTGTTGATTATTTTTCCTTTGTGCCTCCCTCGCCCCCATCCCTAACACCCTCCACCTTTGTTTGTCCTACTCTGTGCATATCTACAGAATGCATTGCCTTGGATGTCTGCAGCTTGCCTTCCAGTTGAGTTTAACCAATGAGAGCTAGGCAGGTGGATATTGCTTGCTGCATCCCTGCTTTGGGATGTGTTCTGGGAGTAGACCCCCTTTAAGGCCCAGTTCTCACTAGCCTTCAGGAATTCCCCCTTGTCCCTGTGAGCCTCTGCGTGGTACTAGCTTTCCACCGTTGCTAGCTCCTAGCTACCCCAACAGAGCTTATTTCCTTTCATTCTGCTGTACCTCCATTAATACTTCCTTCAGTAAAATCTCTTGAGCCATCCTAGTTCAAATCTAGTTCAGGAAAGACCCCTGAGGAAATTGTTTTTTTGAAATTATCTTTTTTTCCCCACCTCAGTCCATATTCTTACATATATGATTTTCTTTTTTTAATTTCTCTCCCCTTCCCCAGCCCCCTCCCCCCAGTTGTGTGCATTTGCTGTGTGTTCTTCTGTGTCCTCTTGTATTCTTGTCAGCAGCACCTGGAATCTGTGTCTCTTTTTGTTGCGTCATCTTGCTGCGTCCGTTCTCCGTGTGTGTGGTGCCATTCCTGGACAGGCTGGACCTTCTTTCATGCAGGGCGGCTCTCCTTATGGGGCACACACCTTGCACGTGGGGCTCCCCTATGTAGGGGATACCCCTGCATGGCACGACAACTCCTTGTGTGCATCAGCACTGTGCATGGACCAGCTCATCACATGGGTCAGGAGGCCCTGGTTTTGAACCGTGGACCTCCCATGTGGAAGGTGGATGCCCTATCTGTTGAGCCAAGTCTGCTTCCCCATGTATGATTTTCAAAAGCTCGGCGTGTTCAGTTTAAAAAGGAAGACATCCGGGCTTGTCTTTCTAGAGCTGAGTGTAGAATGGATTCCCTTGTTGTCCTGCCCTCAACCTAAGCACCTTGGGGTATGCATTAAAGATGGTGGGGTGCACACTGTTGTGACCCTAACTCTCCAGGCAGCCAGCTTAACCAAGTAGTACCATTTTGGCTTCTTTAGGCTACAGAGCTGCATTTCCTTCATAGGACTTCAATCTCAGCAGTGTTACGTACCTAGACTACCATTTTCAGCCACATCCCCATTTATAAACTAGCTGTTACTATCCACTCTGTACATTTTCACACTTTTACAGTAAAGCTAATTAAAACTTCTACATACTTTAAACATCAGTAGTCCATCTCAGTCCTCCTCTTATCTCCTTTAAGAAGCCACCACCTACCACCAGGTCTTGAAGATATTTTCCTATAATTTCTTTTACAAGTTTTATGGTTCTTGCTGTTTAGGTTTTTGATCCATTTTGAGTTCATTTTTGGATAAGGTATGAGATAGAAGTCTTCTTTCATTCTTTCAGCTATGGATATCCAATTTTTCAGCACCATTTGTTGAATGGACTGTTCTGCCTGAGCTGTGTGGGTTTGACAGGCTAGTCCAAAATCACTTGACCATACATATGAGGGTCTGTTTCTGAACCATAAATTTGGTTCCATTGGTCTATGTGTCTGTCTTTATGCCAGTAGCATGCTATTTTTACCACCATAGCTAAGTAATATGATTTAAAGTCTGGAGGTGAGGGTTCACTTTTCCTTTTTATGATGTTTCTGGCTTTTCAGGATCCCTTACCCTTCTAAATAAATTTGATGATTGTGTTTTGAACTTAAAAAAAAAAATGCTGGTGGATTTTTTAAATCAGGATTACATTGAATCTGTGTATCAATATGAACAGAATTGATATCTTAATGATATTTAGTCTTCCAATCCATGAGCATGGAATGTTCTTCCAGTTATTTAGGCCTTTTTAAAATTTCTTTTAACATCGAGTTGCAGTTTTCTGAATATAAGTGCCTTACATCTTTGGTTAAGATTATTTCTGACTATTTGAGTTTTATCTGTCATATTTTATTTTCACCACTCTTTTGACACTTTTAGTTACTTTTATTAATATAATCTTCATTTCTAGACTCTCTTTCAGCCCTCTCTCTACTGTCTTTTCTTTTCAGGCTCTAGCATACCCTTTAGTATTTCCTGAAAATCTGGTCTCTTGCTTAGAAATTCTCAGTTTCTGTTTATCTGTGAATATTCTAATCTCGCCCTCATTTTTGAAAGACAGTCTTGCTGGATATAAGATTCTTGGCTGGAAGTTTTTCTCTTGTAGTATCTTAAACATATCAGACCACTGTCTTCTTGCCTCCATGGTTTCTGGTAAGAAATCAGCACTTAATCCTATTGGGTATCCCTTATATGTTATGCTGTTCTCAGAATTCTCTCTTTGTCTTTGGCATTTGACTTTCTGATGAGTATGTGTCTTGGAACTGGTCTATTTGTTTTTTTTCAGATGGGAGTACATTGTGCTTCTTGGAAATGAATATCTATGTCCTTCAAAAGAGTTGGGAAATTTTCTACCATTATTTATTCAGAAATTCCTCTGCCCCTTTTCCCTTCTCTTCTCCTTCTGTGACACCCATGACACATATATTTGCTCACTTTTTGCTATCATTTAGTTCTGAGACCTTGTTCAATTTTTTCCATTCTTTTCTTCATCTGTTCTTTAGTGTTCACTTTCAGAGGCCATTTTTTCAAGCTCACCAATCCTTTCTTCTGCCTCCTCAAATCTGCTATTAGGGAAGCGGACTTGGCCCAATGGATAGGGCGTCCGCCTACCACATGGGAGGTCCGTGGTTCAAACCCCGGGCCTCCTTGACCTGTGTGGAACTGGCCCATGCGCAGTGCTGATGTGTGCAAGGAGTGCTGTGCCACACAGGGGTGTCCCCCGTGTAGGGGAGCCCCACGTTCAAGGAGCATGCCCCATAAGGAGAGACGCCCAGCGCGAAAAAAGTGCAGCCTGCCCAAGAATGGCACCACACACACGGAGAGCTGACACAACAAGATGATGCAACAAAAAGAAACACAGATTCCTGGTGCTGCTGGTAAAGATAGAAGCAGTCACAGAAAAACACACAGCGAGTGGACACAGAGAGCAGACAACTGGGGGGGGGGTGGGTAAGGGGAGAGAAATAAATAAATCTTTAAAAAAATCTGCTATTATAGGATTCCAATGTTTTTAAAATTTCATTTATTGCACCTTTCATTCCCATAAGGTCTGCTACTTTCCTACGTATGCTTTCAAATTCTTCTTTGTGCTCATCCAGTGTCTTCTTAATATGCTTAATCTCTTTAGTCATCTCACTTAATTTATTAAGGAGATTTGTTTGAACATCTATGGTTAGTTGTCTCAACTCCTTTATGTCATCTGGAGGCTTACCTTGTTTCTGTTGGAAACTGAGGCACAGTGGCCTCACAAGGAGAGACGTGCTGTCTCCATAGCTATGCTTGCAACCTAAGGAATGCAGTAAATTAAAAGTTCCCAGAAAATGGAATGAAGCTATTAAAGGCTGAAAGAAAAGATGAGCACATACCTTCTGTAGTAAATAGAACACTTAGACTTTGTACCTTGAGATAAGATTTTTTGAGTTCCTTAGAGTTCCTTAGTAATGCTGATAGTTAACTATATGCTGCTGCTTGTTGTCATGTAGGCTATGTGTTCCTGCTTGTTGTCATGTAGACTGGGGTATATAGAGAGCCCCTTGTAAACAATAGACTTGTCTAAGGAGTCTCTACTCGTAGACCCCCTGATCCCAGCTCTCTCCTTTTCTTTTTCCTTCTCTTTTTTTCTTTCTCTTTCTTTGACTCTCCCTTTTCTCTTTCTTTCACTCCTGTTACCCTTCAGGTCCAAATCGCCAACATCTGGCTCCCAACGTGGGGCCCAAAGAAGTTAGTGAGTCTTCCAAATCAGTATTGGGAACCACAGAAAAGACCTCACCGAGGGTTGTGTGACGTCCAAAGCAGTGTGACTTGAGTCTTCTTTTAAGTAAGTAACATTTCCGCAAAGTCATCAGGGTAATGGGTAATCAAATGGGACATGTGGAAGCATATTCGCAAGTGTTAAAAACTTTACTTAAAGTTAGTGGGGTGCCTGTAAAAAGTTATAAATTACTAGAATTGTTTTCTTTAATATAAAAGCATTATTGGTGAGTCAATTGTAAACTGTATGTTTGTATTGGCGTGTTTTGTTTTGTGTTTGTCTGTTTGTTCAATGTCAGTGTATATTTTGATACCTCCAGATGGTAATATAAATTAACAAGTTAAAATTTTTAAAAGAGCTCTATTCAAATGGCCAAAAATTAAATAAGCAGTTATATTAATACATAAGTTTAAATGTTAATAAGATCTCTACAATGACAAAAATTGTAAGTCTTGAGTAACAAAATTACTATAAGTCTTTACATAAAAAATAGTTCTTGCCTAGATTGAAATGAATAGTTTATTTTTCCTCACAGGATAAAATGAAGGATGGAAAACTTAAATGAATATTAAAGAGGGTTGAAAGTTTGTGCTAATGCTGACTGAAATTTAATAAGTTTTTTCAAAAAAGTGTTTTGTCCTAAAATACGATGGCTAATTTTCATAAACTCATGGGACTTAAATGCATGTGGCAAATTGTAGAAGATATTGTGGTAAGTTTAAGTAAGAGAATGTGTTTGTGAAAATAAAATTTGTCTTAAAGTAATATAAGTATAGTCTATATGGTTATAAATAATTATAAGAATTATAAGAAGTTATAAATAATTATAAGAAGGTTATAAATAATTTAATGAAGCATTGTTTAAATTAAAGTGTTTAAATGGCTAATTCCAAAAAGTCATTATTAAACAAAACCTGAATTGATAATACTACTAATAAAAAGTACTTTTATAACAGGAAAACTTGTTGGTGGCCAGCCTCCCCTGTCAACTTGCTTCTAGGGGACTGTTCCTGGTATTGCATGCTACTAAGTATTTAAAGTGAAGAAAAGTGCATTATTTTAACAAGCTTGTTTACTGTTGATGGCAATTACATGTTGTAAGAAGTTTGCCTGGTAACTAATGTATGTGGAATATATAGAATGTGTTTTTATTATTAAAAATAATAATAATGATTTTGTCCTAAGATAAAATGATTGATTATTTGGAAAGAGTAGTGAGTGGGAGAGTTGGACAAAACCTGAATGAATACTGAAAGTGTAGAAGGTTCGTGGAAAAGAAATTTTTATGATTAAAGTTGAGTAAGATTTGATGGATCTCTCTATAAAGTTTTAAAAGCTTTAGTATCAAGTAGTATACTAATGCAAAGTTAAAAATTTTGTTTTCTTTCTCAAAGTCTCTCAAGTCATTAGTCTGTTTTGGTAAAAGTTTATGAAAAGTTTCTATCCTGAATAATCAGTATACAAAGAAAGTCTGTTTTATCAAAACAGCTTCTTGTGCTTTAACCTCATCATTTCCTCAGTGTTTGAAGAAGAAAGGATCTTATCTCTTTTAAAGGAACATAATGTTCAAACCTGCTTTCTTGAAATCAAATCCTAAAAAGTAGCTTTCTATTTCAAACTAGTTACAAAAAATTTGTTCTTTTACCTTGAAAGAAAAATTAAGGTAATAAAATAGTTAAGTTCATTTAATATGTTATAAGTAGAGAGTGTTTAAAAGTGTTATAAAACTAAACAACCTCTTATCATAAATTAAAATAACAACACTGTAGTATGCAACAGTCCCAAATGTTGCTAGTTTGTTGCAAAAAATTAATATCCAACTATGTCACTATCACTGTTTTAATGCTAAGATTTTCTTTAATGTCTTCTTAGACAGGTCAAGCCAGCCTGCATTCTCTCTTACCTGTAGAAAAGTCAACAATAGATTTTTGCAGTGCTTCCCCAAGGCTGTGTGCATAGCCCAGTCATCTGTCCTGGCATGTTGATAATAATCTAGCTGTGTAGAAGAAATCTGTGGCTAAAACCCTACTGATGACATTATGTTAACCAGTAATTCTTTTTTCAAAATGAAAAGAAACATCAGAGACACTATCTTATCTTAAGAGCCTGAACTAGGCAAACAATTGGGACAGGCTGCGGGATCCCTGCTGCTCTATCAAATTCTTCAATGATGTTTAGTTCGGTAAAACAAAACTGTGACCTGCTGTAATTGATAAAGTACAATGTTTTCTCATGTTAATGTAGTTTGTAATATTGTTGGAATACTAAAATCTTTCATCCCTCATTAGCTCAAATATTAAAACCATTGTAAGTATTAATTGGGAAAAGTCCTTCATGGAAGTAGGAAAACCTCCAGCAAGCTGCTTTAAATAGTAATAAAAGGAAGGTAAATTGTAGACATTAACTTAGCCTATGAATTGGATGTAGCAAGCACCAATATTGGCTGGGTAGAGTTTGTGGCAAAAGCAAAATTCTAAACAAGAACCCTTGGGTTTTAATCACAATTCTGAAAAGAGGCCAAAAGCAAAATATAAAAAAGCAATTGTGTGCAGCATGGGAAACCCTGCTAAAAGTGAAAGACTTAACCCAGTAGTGTCTGGTCATTCTGAAGACTGCCATCCCTATCCAGGGGTGGATTGCAAATACTAAAAGCAAGACAGAAATGACGGCATTACAGTACCAAAGGACAAATTGGCAAAAGCTTTATCCACTTTAAATTTCCTGAATGTATATGATTCGATAATGCCTGCTGAATGGCATTATGCATTGAAAAAGAATAAAGAAAAGGTATTGTGTGAGTCAGCTGAATATCAGCCAATATATTGGAAAGATGTACTAATTAACACTTGGCAAAAGGGAAAGGTTAAAGTATGGGGGCGAAGATATGCTCTTGTCATTACAGAAGATGGAGAACAAATTTGGCTGCTAGCTTGATGGATTAAACTGTGTATAGAGGAGAAGAAAGGGAAAGTTCATGATTTCTCCTCTCCTGATCATATTAATGGTAACTCTGGGTCATGCAGGTGAAAATCGCACTTACTGGGCATATATTCCTAACCCACCTCTAGTACGTGCTCTAACATGGAGAGATCCATCATTTCATATATTTTTGAATAAAACACATGTGTTTCCTGGGCCTATAAATGACAAACTACCCTTAAAACCTGATGAAGAAGGGAAAGAAATATATAATCTTACCCTTCCTTTTGATCATAGACCATTATGTATTGGAAAAAGTCCCCCTTGCACGCAAACAAAAAATCGGACTGTGGTTATCGTGAAAAGTAATGGTACCAAATTATTAATAACTTTGTTTCCCTCATATGATTCTTTCATAACTAAAAAGCAAAATTATAATTGTCCACCAGAGAACCTGAAGAGAAAGAGGGATGGCAGGAATGCCATATAAGAAGAGGATCTGTCATTTTTAATGATTCCTATGGAATAGTGTGGGAAAGTGCTCCTATGGAGACCCCCAAAGAATATAATAGCAGATTTATATAGTATGGATTTAACAACAAGGGTCAACGAGTTAGTAAGATGCAATATCCTTTTTCAGAATCTATTCTTGGGTGAACAAGTGGTATATACTAACAATTTTACTATTTGGAAATGTAAAGGAAAATAGTTACCAACCCCTTGAATTAATGACACCTATAATCTTAATATATGTAAAAACTTGTGGAAAGTATTTCTTGGAATTGCCCCTACTTATGAATGGATTGATACTTACAGTCAAACAGGTCAATAACTACAATTAAATCAAACCTATCAATTGAAAGCATGTGTCAGGGATCCTTTCATAGTCATTACTGGAAAAATAACTATAAAAGATAATGCCTTGTTTTATAAAAATGGTGCCTTGTATACATGTCAGAAAGTGTGTTGCAGGACAGAGACACCATCACAATGGCCAGAAGATGACAAGGTATATGGATTCCCATGCAAATAAACCAAATATGGCAGTCATCACCTGAAAGTCAGCTATTGCGTCACATGGCACAAAAAATCCTGAAACAGACAAAAAGATTTGTTGGACTCCTAATAATTAGTATAATGGGACTAATTGGAATCATCACAGCTGCTACAACCACTGCTGTGGCTTTGCATGAGACTGTTCAGACTCAACAATATGTGCATGATTGGCATAAAAATGCTAGTGATTTGTAGCATAGCCAAGAGCACATTGATGAACAGTTAAATAATCGAGTTAATGATTTAGAATCAGTTGTTTTGCATATTGGAGATCAATTGTATAATTTAAACTTGTTAAGGGGATTGAAATGTGCTTGGAAAGAAAGCAACTTTTGTATTACTCCTCTTGCCTATAATTCATCCGATACAGAATGGAGAAAAATTAAAAATCATTTGCTAGGCCATAAAAGTAATATCTCTCTGGAAATAATTGAATTACAAAGGAAAATATTAGAAATGTCTCAAAATCAAATTCATGTAGCCAATGATAAGGATATTTTCTCAGATATGATTTCACATATTACAAAATTTAACCCAGTTAATTGGTGGAAATCACAGCATTTCCTGTCAGCTTTAGGAATAGGTTTAATCATATTTGTTCTGTTGCTCATGATTCTTGCCTGTGCTGGACAGTGCTTTTGAAGAAAATTTGCAAAGTGTAACAGCCGTGGGACATGCGAATAATCTGGTGCTAGCAAAAGCACTTCAATAACTTCCCCTAGTCGAAGAGCTTGGCTGGTAGTCAATGATGGGTAAGACTCTCCGAGGAGGGCAACCTAAGACAGGCATGGTCACCTTGACTAAAACAAAAAGGGGGAGATGTTGGAAACTGAGGCACGTGGCCTCACAAGGAGAGACATGCTGTCTCCATGGCTATGCTTGCAACCTAAGGAATGCAGCAAATTAAGAGTTCCTGGCAAATGGGATGAAGCTGTTAAAGGCTGAAAGAAAAGATGAGCACATACCTTTTGTAGTAAATAGAACACTTAGACTTTGTACCTTGAGATAAGATTTTTTGAGTTCCTTAGAGTTCCTTAGTAATGCTGATAGTTACTATATGTTGCTGCTTGTTGTCACGTAGGCTATGTGTTCCTGCTTGTTGTCACATAGACTGGTATATAGAGAGCCCCTTGTAAACAATAAACTTGTCTGAGGAGTCTCTACTCGCAGACCCCCTGATCCCAGCTCTCTCGTTTTTTTTTTCCTTCTCTTTCTTTCACTCTCCCTTTTCTCTTTCTTTTACTCCTGATACTCCAATAGTTTCTTTACCTGGGCCATAGCTTACTGCTTCTTGGTGTGGATTGTAATTTTTTGTTGGTGTCTTGGCATCTGGATTACTAGGTATTTATACTGGATGCAGCTTTTCTTTTGAGCTTAGGGCTTCCTGCCCTTTCTCCCTTGCTGATTGTGTAGTAGGAGTCAAGGTTGTAATTGATGCTATAAGCTGCCCTTATTGCACCAGGGACCAATGAAGCTTCTCCCTACTTTATTGTTTGCTAGGGGTAGGGACAGGGTCAGAACTGTGGAATAATCCAAGTCATGCAGGCCTGTACTGTATTTGCCCAGACTGATGAAGCTTTGTGCCCCTTCTCCCCTGCCTGGGTTGGGGATGGAGCTGCAGGTGTGGGCAGCAATCTATGCTGTGTTGGTCCAAGATGACCGCAGTTGCCCTGGTAGACTTCCAATTTTCAGTGCCAGGCAAAGGTACCTGCAGTTACCTGAATAGGCTGGTGCAGGGCCCACCAACCTCCTTCCTGCCAGAGGCAGGGCTGAAACCTAGGCTTGGGCTGCAGGCCGATCTGGGTGAAAGAAACTGGTTCCTATTGTCACTAAGTTTTGGTCAGCTTGGCTTTCCCTCAGGCCAGGGGTGGAGTCAAAATGGCGGCCACCAGTCTCTTTCCAACTTGGGCAGATTCACACCCCAGTTGTTCCCAGGGTTATATCTTAGCTAGCAGAGTCTACCAATCAGTAGCCAAAATTGGCAGCCAACTGCCTCCTCCTCCCCTGTGTTTGGGAAATGGAGCTTCCAATTCCAGCCACAGAATACCTCCTGGGGTGGCTCGTGCCAGCAGAGTAGGATAATCACTGGCCTTCGCGGTTTGGTTGGTAATTTCCTGGAGAGGCTGGTGCAGGTCCCTGCAGATTCCTCCCTGCTGGAGGTGGCACTGGGGCCTAGGCTAGAGCTGCAATCTGATCTGGATGGAAATAAGTCAGTCCCCACCAGCACTGTGATTCTCAGTCTGCCCTACTTCCCCTTGTGGCAGGCACAGAGTTAAGACGGTGGCTCCCAGACTCTTTCTGACTTGGACAGGCTCAAACTTTAGCTGTTCTCAGGATTATACTTTAGCCCACTGAATTTACTCATTAGTAGCTGAAGTTGGTGCCCAACTGTCTCTTCCGCCTGCATTTTTGGGAAGTGGAGCTCTCAATTCCAGCCATGGAATAGTTCCCAAGGTAGCTTGTGTCTTCAGTGAAGGACGGGCACTGGCTCCAGGGCATGGAGCACTCTACTTAGAGTCTTCTCTGCTGATGGGCAGTCTCCTCCTTCCATTCCTTCAAGGATGTTGCAGGATGCTCTTCTCGTCTCCTGAAGCCCCCAAACAGGTGCTTCAGCTAGCTCCAGAGAGCTCTGGGTGATTACTAACTGCCCTGTAGCAGGAGCTGACTCTAGGCACTCCTTACTCCACCGCCATCTTGCTGGTTCTCCACCGTCTTTTATTACCTTGTATACTTGGTGCAAATGGAATTGTGTTTCCATTTGGAGGAATCTTCAAGTAATCTCTTAACCCCCACCCCCTTAAGCATTTGTAAGCCTGGGTTCTTCCAAAGGTGGTCTGGAGTAGTGAATAAGGTGGAGGCAGGAAGAACACCTTGCTATAGTGTCCATGAGCACCAATCATTTCCACAGCAAGAGAGAATCTTAAAAGGAAGTATAAGGGGAGTGGATGTGGTTCAAGCAGTTGGGTGCCCACCTCCCACATGGGAGGTCCTGGGTTTGGTTCCTGGTGACTCCTACAGAAGATGAACAGACACAACGAGCTGAAGCAATGAACAGATGCAATGAGCAGACACAATGAGTAGGGAGCAGATGTGACTCAAGCAATTGGGCACCCACCTCCCACATGGGAGGTCCTGGGTTCGGATTCCAGTACCTCCTAAAGAAGACGAACAGGACAATGAGCAGAGACAATGAGCAGACAACAAGCAGACACAGCAAACAGACAACAAACAGAAACAATGAGCAGACAAACACGGGAGCCATCTCGGGGTGGGGGGGGGAGTGCAGGATGTGGAAGTGTCCCAAGTGATTGAGCACCTGCCTCCCACATGGGAGGCCTGGATACAGTTCCTGGTGCCTCTTGAAAAAACAAAAACAAGCTATGAGCTATCAGGGAAGCTGATGTGGTTTCAACCTCCCAAATGCAAGGTCCCGGGTTCAGTTCTGGCCCCAGTACCTCAGAAAAAAGAATGCATTGTTTTCCATCACTGGCTTTATCAGCATCAACAGCCTTTTTTTTTAAACAAATCAATTTTATTGATACATATTAATAAAACATACAATTCGTCCAAAGTGTACAATCAATGGATTTGGAATAATCACATAGTTGTGCATTCATCACTTCAATCATTATTAG
This sequence comes from Dasypus novemcinctus, assembly GCF_030445035.2. Classification (NCBI taxonomy): domain Eukaryota; kingdom Metazoa; phylum Chordata; class Mammalia; order Cingulata; family Dasypodidae; genus Dasypus; species Dasypus novemcinctus. The sequence continues at coordinate 35,999,494 of NC_080675.1, forward strand.
AGCATTTTCATTATTTCAATAATAATAAACAAAAAACAGACAAGAAAATTATTCACCTCAATCTCTGTATGCTTCCCCTGCTATACATAGCTGCTACTTCTAACTATTCTTGCACATGTATTTATTTATTAAGCAGTTTTATTGAGGTATATTCACATACCGTACAGTCTATCCAAAGTGCATAATCAATAGATCTTAGTATAATCACAGTGTCAAGCATTCATCACCACAAAAAATTTTAGAACAATTTCATTACTCCAAAAAGGAAAACTCCAACCCCCTTAGCAGTCACCTCTCAATCCCTCTATCCTTCTCCCAGCCTTACATAATGAGTTTATAAATTGATTTATATTTACTTTTTTTTTTAGATACTGGGACCAGGGATTGAACTGGGGACCTTGGATGCAGGAGGCTGGCGTTTAACCACTGAGCCAGATCAGCAACCCTGAGTTGGTTCCCTTGTCTGTTTGCTCGTTGTTTACTCATTGTCTGTTTTGTTTTCTTTAGGAAGCACCAGGAACCAAACCTGGGACCTCCCATGTGGGAGGTGGGCACTCAACTTCTTGAACCTCATCTGCTCCCTACATTTACATTTTTTTAATTAATTTTTTTATTTTTAATTTTATTTATTTTTAAAGATTTATTTTTTATTTATTCCCCTCCCCCCCCCATTCTATTCACTCTTTCCATTCGCTGTGTGTTCTTCTGTGTCTGCTTGTATTCTCATTAGGTGGCTCTGGGAACCAATCCTGGGACCTTCTGGAGTGGAAGAGGTGATTACTCTCTTGTGCCACCTCAGCTCCCAGTTCTGCTGCGTCTTTTTATTGTCTCTCCTCTGTGTCTCTTGTTGCGTCATCTTGCTGCACCAGCTCTCTGCTTCGGCCGACATTCCTGCATGGGGCGGCTTCACCATGTGGGGCGGCATTCTCATGCAGGGCGGTGCTCCTGCACGGGGCCACATTCCTGTGTGGGCCAGTACTCTGCACGGGCCAGCCAGCTGCGTGGGCCAGCTCGCTGCATGCGCCAGCTTGCCCTCACCAGGAGGCCCTGGGCATTGAACTCTGGACCTCCCATATGGTAGATAGGAGCCCAATATGTTGAACCACATCTGTGTCCCAATCTTCCCATTTCTCAGATGAATCAACACCAATGTATGAGCTACAAAATTTATGTCTTCCTTCTGCTGTCTCATGAAATTAATTTCTTCCTTGTTCTGTCCCAAATTTGACTCCCCATTTCTCTGTTCTGCAATATAGTAAGTAATTTAAGGCAATGTGGCCCTACCTTTCCAACTTAGAAAATTATTATATTATGGATAAGATGAGGCAATATATTTGAATGTGCTCTGAATATTGGAAGGAAGACACTTTATAAATGTTATCCATCAACTGAAATGAAGCCTAAAGGTTGAAAGTGTGTGTTGTGGAGGCAATTGTTCAAATTCCTGTTTTGTCACAAATTAGCTGTGGGACTTTGGGCATGTTACTTGACCTCTCTGAGCCTCAGTTTCCCCATCTGAAAGTTGAAGATAATAAAGGTATCCACCTCAGCGTGAAGAGTAAATGCACTTGTGCCCCGTAAAAGTGCTTAGGACAGTGCCTGAGCCATGGTGAGTACTAAATAAATCAGTGAAACTGTACACCAAAGGTTGCATTTTAACCTTTTTCTGCTGAGATAGTGGAAATCCCAGTGGCTTAATTGTACCACCTGGAGAAAAAGCTGGGATGGTAAAGAATTGTCTGTGGGGGGGAGGGAGGTTTGTCAAGCATCTGTTTTCCCAGTTCTGAGTCATAGGTATGCTTTCCCTACCCTTCCGCTGAGGAGGCGGCTCCTTCAAATGAGCCAAGAATCAGCCACAGTGGACTTCTGCTGCAGAAGCTCTAACCCCCTCAGTCTTACAGTGGAGAGATTTCAGCAAAACAAGATTCTCTTTCTATAAATGCCTTCTCGTTGCACCACTCTGGACAGTGTCTAATGGTGGGGTTGGCTCATTTTCAGGAACAAGATAAACATCCGTCCCCACCAGCTCCACGGTGCTGGTGCCACTATTAATGAGTTGCAGTGATGCCCATTGCTGTAGGAATCATTAGGGAAGGCCTCATAGGCTTCCATTTCTTGCAGAGAAAGCACAATTGGGCTCCCAGCCCCCAGCAGATCATGCAGGGCAGGCAGCTGGAGTAATCATTCTTAGACTTGCAAAGGCAGGACACGAATTCCAAGAGGAATGAAAACGGGTGAAGGATTTGGGGGTAAGATTTAGAGCCATTTTTCAGGTTTCTGAAATTTTGAATAAGTTAAGGTAATACAGTAGTGCAATTTAAAGCAAACTTCTTAAGGGGGCAGCAATTTTGAACGTTGCGCCTTAGGGAGCAAGCTCTGAGCTGGTTTCCTGGTCAAAGCCTGTACCTAGCTTGGAAGCCTGCACTCTGGTGCTCAGGAAATACGCCCTGCAAGGGCTGCCAAAAGGAGAGAATCAGAATGAATAGTGTCCATCACGGTGCTGGATGCACAGAATACATGTGGTAAATCCACTGACCCCTTAACAATCAGGCTGAATCAGCCTACACAAATACACTGAAATTTTGCACAGTACAGGCCAGATGATGGGCAGAGAATACTGAACTTATATAGAACAAGAGATTGCTACAGAAAAGGCACTTCTCAGAACTTGCTTAAGTCTGGCTGGACAATCGCAAAGCATTTGCAGGTGGTGGTTTTGGATAACGATGCTTTTGGTTAGATGGGCTCAGCTTTGTAGACAGGTTACGGACAAAAATCAGCTCTTTGTGCAAAGCTACAGAAACCCATTCAAGCTGGCACAAGCCAAAGTAGAATTCAGTGGGAGGATTTGGGGGTTATGTCATGGTACTTATGAGCAGGAGGCACTGGAATTGGAAACTAGAATGTCAGGAGCCCAGGTAATTTTCTCTCTGCCTCTTGAGAGCTACATGATGTCTTATCTTGGCCTCCCTCTGCACATCTTTCTCTGCAGGCTTGTGCCCACTCTAATGAGGTGTAAAATAAAATATAAAAGATCTAATAATGTTTTAGAAATGAGTAGAAATAACTTTTTTTGAAAAACCTAACAAGGGAGGCCTCTGCCAAAAAGTAGAACCCAAAGTTCAAGGAAAATGAAGAAAGAGTCAGATCTCCTTGGCACCAGTTGGAATCAATGGGGTATAATGTTGAACAAGCATCCAACCCAGACCCCCCATTATAATAAAACAAAAGCGGAGGGAACCAGTGCTATCCGGCCACCCCGAGTGGGGTACCAGGCCAGAACCTGGGTGGAGCCAAAAGAAGGAACAGAAGAAGGAGGGGATTTTATATGAGTATTGAAACCCAGTCTGTGAGCTTGAGAGCTTTTTGATTTCTGCAGGCCTCTCCTGCTGACCCAGGTCAAAGCACTATGGATAATGAATGAGGCATTTGTACAACCCTGTAGCCTCACCTACCCTTCTAGCTGGCATTGCTGCCTGGTGAAAACTGCCCTGGAAAAGGGGGAAAATACTCTTTAAGATGTTGCTAATGTGGGAAAATGTGGGAGGTATGGGGTGCGGGGCATATGGGAACCCCCTATATATTCTCTGTAACATTTATGTAATCAAAGTATCTTAAAAATTTAAAAGAAAAAAGATTTATTTATTTCTCTCCCCTCCCTCCCCCCCACCCCCCATCCCCCCACCCTACCCCCACCCCTGTTGTCTGTTCTCTGTGTCTATTCGCTGTGTGTTCTTCTTTGTCCACTTCTATTGTTGTCAGCGGCAGGGGAATCTGTGTCTCTTTTTGTTGCGTCATCTTGTTGTGTCAGCTCTCCGTGTGTGCGGCACCATTCCTGGGCAGGCTGAACTTTCTTTTGCGCTGGGCGGCTCTCCTTATGGGGAGCACTCCTTGTGCGTGGGGCTCCCCTACGACGGGGACACCCCTGCGTGGCAGGGCACTCCTTGTGCACATCAGCACTGCACGTGGGCCAGCTCCACATGGGTCAAGGAGGTCCGGGGTTTGAACCACGGACCTCCCATGTGGTAGACGGACGCCTTATCCACTGGGCCAAGTCCAGCTCCCTAAACATTTTTTAACAAGTGGGGAAAAAAAAAGAATGAAGGTGAAGTTTAATCCAGAAGTCATGGGGCGGAGCTAAGTAAGGTAGATATCCACGTAGGGATGGTGTCAGTGGTCCAGAGAGCCCGAGTGGGAGCTGAGAATGCTCTCGCGGGGTGTGTTTGAGTGTTTGTGCAGAAGTGACATTGGCAGTATGCCCGCACGGGTGCCAGAGCCCACGAAGGGCAAGGAGGGCATATGCGTGGGGTGGGGAATGTTAGCGGCAGCAGGGGCAGCCAGGGTGGGGTGCTGGACCCCGACCTGGGTCAGGAGGATATTCATAGGGCTGGGGTGGGAGGGAAGTGCGGGGCAGCCACAGGAGACTGTTTACATACTGGGACAGACAGGGGAAGGAGGATTGACCTGGGCACTAAAGTGAAAATGGGGTACTAAAGATGGGAACTAGGGTACTGGAGTGAAATCATGGTCTTCAGTATAGATAGGTAGATAGAGAAATGAATAGAGATGTAGCTGTGTGTGTGCATAGGTGTAGGCTCCCTGGATTTGACCACTGAGTGGGCCCAGGAGCACAGCAACCCAATAGCAACAAGTGTGCCTAAGTTCAGATCTTGGTTTCTAAATACTATTTTCTACAAAAAGGAAGTAGGTTTGTTTCTTTTTAGAAATGGCTGATTGCAGGGTTAGGACAGAGAAAGTATGAGTCTAGAATATCCAATTTTAAGGAGCTCCTGCTGGCCAAATCTGGGACTACTTGAGCATCAGAATGAATGGTGGTAAATAGAAAAAATAAATAAAAATCAAAAAGAGGGACGTGGATATGGCTCAAGTGATAAGGCTTCCACCTACTATAGGGGAGGATTTGGGTTTGATCCCTGGGGCCTTCTGGTGAAAAAGAAGAGACAGTGTGCCTGTCCAGTGAACCAGTGCCTGCGTAAGTGCCCTGTGCAAATGAGTCACACAGCAAGATAATGATGCATCAAAAGAGAGACAAGGGCTGCGGTTCAAATCCTGGGCCTCCTTGACCCGTGTGGAGCTGGCCATGCGCAGCGCTGACGCGCGCAAGGAGTGCCCTGCCACGCAAGGGTGTCCCCCGCGTGGGGGAGCCCCACGCGCAAGGAGTGCGCCCGTGAGGAAAGCCGCCCAGCGTGAAAAGAAAGTGCAGCCTGCCCAGGAATGGCGCCACCCACACTTCCCGTGCCGCTGACGACAACAGAAGCGGACAAAGAAACAAGACGCAGCAAATAGACACAGAGAACAGACAACCAGGGGAGGGGGGGGAAATTAAATAAATAAATAAATCTTTAAAAAAAAAAAAAAAAAAAGAGAGAGACAAGGGGAGAGTCAAGGTGAAGCACAGCAGAAACCAGGAACTGAGGTGGTACAATTGACAGGGCACCTCTCTCCACATCAGAGGTCACCAGGATCAAATCCCTATGAATCCTAGAGGAGAGAAAATAAGAAAATAATAACACAGACAGCAAAAACAGCAGGATGGGAGGAGGGGAAGGGGCAGGGGGGAAATAAATAAATCTTAAAAAAACAAAACAAAACCAAAGAGAATAGAAACATTAACAAGAAAACTGCACAAAAATTAAATTAAAAAAAAAAACAAAAAGAAAAAAATAGTAAGATGGTATTTATGAATTATAACCCATTGAATAAATAGGATTCATTATGTCCATCCTGATATGAGATTAAGTGAATAAATAAATGAGGATAGGAGAAACCTTATTTCTCGTAATAGAACGCCAACTATTAAATAAATGTAGTTAGCCAATCACCATCTGGCAACCATCACAGTAATAATAAATCCAGCACTGAAACATCCACTCATGCTGAAACTAGAGGGCAAAAGTTTGATGGAGTAACAATATATACATAATTTCAAAATATCTCCAGAAACACTTATTAATTTTAAAAGGGAAAAGAGGGACTGTACACTGGGGCAACTCCACAGATGTCACATTAATTAAGTGGTCAAAGTCAAAATCACTGATAATGACACATACTTAGGTCATGTACCATTTGATAGGATGTAATGAGAAGACCACAGGGTCACTTTTGCAGCACTTCTGCCAAAAGTGCCCAGCCTAAATCCAACCATGAGAAAACATCAGATACACCCATATCAAGGGATAGTCTACGAAATAGATACACCCATATCAAAGGATAGTCTACAAAATAACTGTCCTGTAATCGTCAAAGTATCAAGGTCATGAAAGACAAGGAAAGTCTGAGGAACTATCCCAGTTTGGAGAAGACTAAAGAGACATGATAATTTAATGCAACACATGGTCTGGATTGGATCCTCTTGTTCTCTAGAGGGTATTATTGGGCCAATTGGCAAAATTAGGAATGGGCCTCTGGATTAGATGGTAATTATCTATCAGTGTGAATTTCTTGATTTTAATGGTTGTATTTTGGCTATCTAGGAGAATGTCCTTGTTTAGGGGTGTGTGATGGGGCAACATGTTGGCAACTTATTTCCAAATGATTTACAAAAATAAGATGTTCTTTGTTCTACTTTTCGAATTTGTTTAAGTTCAAAATTATTTCTAAATTAAAAAGTTATCCAGACAAACAATGAGGGCAAAACAAAGATATTATATCAGACAAGCAAAAACAGAATTCACTACCAGCAAATTCACCAAAGGAAATTGTAAAGCACATTTTTTTTTCAGGTAAAATGAAAGTGATCTTGGACCAGAAGCCTAGAAATAAAGAAATAAAGATCAATGAAAGAGATAAATAAATGGTTAAATTTGGAAGAACATCAGCTGTAGAGTTTTAAAATAAAATGCATGTCATAATAACATATAGGGAAGGTGTATTAGCCAGACAAAGGGGTACTGATGAAAAATACCAGAAGTTTGTTGCCTTTTACAAAGGGTATTTATTTGGGGTGGGAGCTTACAGATTTCAGGCCATAAAGCCTAAGTTACTTTCCTCACCAAAGTCTATTTACACATGTTGGAGCAAGATGGCTGCTGACATCTGCCAGGGTTCAGCCTTCCTGGGTTCCTCTCTCCTGGGGCTTGCTTCTCTTTCCTCTATGTGCTTACTTCCCGGGGTTCCAGCTCAAGACTCCATCATCAAACGCCAAAATCAAAGTCTCCAACTCTGTCCTTTGCCATGTTATCTTTGCCATGTCTTTTATCCCTGTCACCAAGGGCAGGAACTCAATACCCTACTGATGTGCCCCAATCAAAGCCCTAATCAATAATTTAATCACACTCAGGTACAGACCAGTTTACAACCATAATCCAATATCTATTTTTGGAATTCATAACTATATCAAACTGCTACAGAGGGTGATATGTGGAATTAAAGGTTCTAATATTTTCTGGGAGAAAGGTAAATGTACTGATTATTATTAGCTTTTGATAAGCCAAGAATACAAATTATAGTTTTAAGGTACATACTAATAGAATATAAAAAGAATATATAACTTCAAAGAAGGTAAAAAAAAAAATAAAATGATGAAAAATGTTCAATCCAAAAGGCAAAAAAAAAAAAAAAAAAGAGAAAAAGGAACATAGTGCACACATGGGACAAGTAGAAAACATATACTAATATAATAGATTTTAATCCAAATATATTGGAATTTACATTAATTGTACAGGGACCAAGTACTTCAGTTAAAAGATAAAAGATTGTCAGACTGGATTAAGAAAAACACCACCACCAAATTAAAACCCCCTCCCCCCAAAAAGGGGGGGTGTGAATGTAGCTCAGTTGGTTGAGCACCTGCTTCCCATGTTCCATTCCCCATACCTTCTAAAAAAAAAACAAAAAAGAAAAGAAAAGGAAAAAACCCAACTATTTGCTATTTATAAGAGACACATCTAAAACATGAGGATACAAAAAGTTTGAGAGTCAAAGGAGAGTAAAAATACAGCATGTTCACAGTAAGCAATAGTTGTTACAACTGTGTTAGTGTTAGACAACACAGAATTTAAGGCAAAAGGCATAACCAGAAACAAAATAATTACTTCATAATGCTTAGTTTTAATTCACCAGGATGATACAATAAGTTTACATTTGAATGCACCTAATAATTATGGCTCAAAATATATATAAAATGAAAATTGTTAGAATTATAAAAAGAAACTATCAAATGCATCATTTAAAAAAAATTTATTTTTTATTTTATTTTTTTTAGATTTATTTTTATTTATTTCTCTCCCCTTCCCCCACCCCACTCCCAGTTGTCTGTTCTCTGTGTCCCTTTGCTGCATGTTCTTCTTGTCCGCTTCTGTTGTCGTCAGCAGCACGGGAATCTGCATTTCTCTCTGTTGCATCATCTTGCTGTGTCAGCTCTCCACATGTGCGGCGCCATTCCTGGGCAGGCTGCACTTTCTTTCGCGCTGGGCGGCTTTCCTTACAGGGCGCACTCCTTGTGTGTGGGGCTCCCCTACGCGGGGGACACCCCTGTGTGGCAGGGCACTCTTTGCATGCATCAGCACTGCGCATGGGCCAGCTCCACACGGGTCAAGAAGGCCTGGGGTTTGAACCGCGGACCTCCCATGTGGTAGCCGGACGCCCCAACCACTGGGCCAAGTCCGCCTCCCTCAAATGCATCATAATGGGGTATTGTATGGGATATTCTCTCAGTAATTGATAGGACAAGCAGGACAAAAATCAGTAAGGACCTGGGACATTTGAACAATATGAAGAACAAACTTCATTTAAGAGATGTAGTATATATAAACCACTGTACCCACCAAGTGCAGAATACATATTCTTTTCAAGACCAAGTAATATTTATAAAACTGGAATATATATTGGGCTAGGAAGGCAGTTCTTGAAAAATTTCAAATGATTGAAATCAAAGAGTGTGTGTTTTGTGACCATGTATGTTACATGTAGCAACTCCTACCTGGACGAGAATTGACATCACCCTTGCCCCCTCCTCAGGCATCCCTCCCTGAAACGCCTCGGAAGCATGTTGAGTTTTGGCTCCTATGACCTTGAATGCTGCCTGCCCTGGTCGTATCTTGTATTGAGAAAAAAGCATATACACGGATGCTTTCCTAAAACTTTCATACAAGCCCCTGGCATTCAGCCACCTCTGTCACCCAGCCCTATATATTCCAACGAGCAGCTGCCATAGTTGCAGACACCCTCAAGTGAACTTCCTGCCGTCTTCCTGATCCTTGCCAGATAGGGACAACTCTCTGTAAGTTCCCTAATAAACTTCTAAGGATTGATCATCTGGCCTTCAGTGTCTCTTCCTGTGGGATCTCAACAGGTGCACTTGAGAGACAGTTTGGAGCAGTCCAGGCTGAGTCTCCCCGTTTCTTCTTTCCGAGTATATCCTGCTACTGGTTCTGTTGAATGCAACAGTTCACAATGCAATTATACCAGAAATCAAAACAAAACTAGACAATAAGTCCCCCCTGTATATGCAAATTGTATTACACTTCATTTAGGTTATCCTGCAAGCAAGTTCAAACTCTCCGTGACTTACAACACATATTTATTTCTCATTCATGCTAATGTTATTGTTGCTGGGGCTCTGCTCAGAGCTATGGTTAGCTTCAGTTCTGCTTTCTGGATCTTTTTATTCTGGGATTTAGGCTGAAGGAGTAACCTCTATGTTGGAGATTTGGACCCAAAGGGTATTGGGAATGAAAGAAAGAGAAAAGTGAGAAGGAAACAAAGAGAAAGAATGAGAGAGCTGGGATCAGGGGGTCTGCGAGTAATATCTCCTCAGACAACTTCATGGTTTACAAGGGGCTCTCTATATACCCCAGTGTACGTGACAAGAAGCAGGCATATGTAGCCTACATGCCAATAAGCATAAACACATAGCGTACGTGACATCAAGCAGCAACACGTATTAACTATCAGCAGTATCATAGTCTTAGGAATTTTTAAAAAATCTTATCTCAAGGTACAAAATCTAAGTGTTCTATTCACTACAAAAGGTATGTGCTCATCTTTTCTTTCAGCCTTTAACAGCTTCATCCCATTTGCTGGGAACTCTTAATTACGGCATTCCTTAGGTTGCAAGTGTAGCCATGGAGACAGTACTAGCATGGAGACAGCATGTCTCTCCTTGAAAGGCCACTGTGCCTCAGTTTCCAACACGTCTATGTGGGACATGCTTTCTCATGGCAGGAGAGGCTAGAGTGCAAAATATCCTGACTGAACCACAAACTCAAACTTAAAACTTCTGTTTAAGTTAGCATACACCTGCTCATGGTCTATTGGCCCAAATAAGTCACATGGCCAAATCCAAAGTCAAAGAATGAGCATGAATAATCCTCCTATAGGTTAGGAGGGAGTGAATAATTGAGGACAGTAATACAATCTATGACCTAAATTAAGAAATACATTTCTAAAGAACCCATGGGTTGAGGAAGAAATCAAAAATGAAATTAGAAAAAACAATTGAACCACTAACAAAAAGACAACATATTAAAATCCTGGCATGCAGCTAAAGCAGTTCTTGGGGGAAAATGCATACTTGAATGCACATATTAAAAATAAAGAAAAACTGAAAATTAGTGGCATAAGCATTCCTCTCAACAAGTTAGAAAAAGAGTTACTCTCTAATGGCTGTGTCTTGGGGGGGTACTGGGTGCTTGGGGGACAGGAAGATTATGGAAAATTCCTTTTCACTGTATATATTTTTTAACGTTTCAAACTTTTGCCACGTGCACCTAAAATTTATTTTTAGAAAAACACAGAATTCAACATGGCTTAGAACTCATCCATTTCTTGTATAACTTTTGGTTTGAGGGCCTTGAAAGGAAGAAGAAAAAGCAAAAATAGATGAGTGTAGGAATGAGAAGGGAGATTTAACTATATATGAAAAACAAAAAGATTAAAAGAATTTTGAGAGACAGCAGCATACAACTCTATGGCAGCAAATGTGGTGTCCTAGAGAAAATGGATTAATTCCTATCAAAATATAAGTATCAATTTGACCCAAGAAGAAATGAAAAACTGGAATAGATTGCTTACCATAGAATAAATTGGACAGGTGATTAGAAACCTATCTTTATAAAAGGGGGCCAGGTGGTTTCAGAGCTGAATTAGTCAAAGCTTTAAAGAATGGATGATTGTGAATTTTCCAAGCTACAGACAAAAACTAAAATTCTCCAGTTTATTTTACAAGGCCAGCCTGACTTTAGAACCAAAACCTGGCAAAAGTAGCACAAGATTCAGGAAAACTATATACTAATCTCACTAATGAATATGCATTTTCAGAAATTCTAAATAAAATACCATCAAATAGAATCTAGCAAACAGAGCTTAGCAATACATTAAAATACACACACACACACACACACACACACACACACACATGTACTATGACCAGCAAGGCTTTTTTCAGATGATTCAATATCAAGACCAAATCCATCACTTAAATAATGGAGAAAACCCATGTGATCATTCCAATAGATGCTAAAAAGGAATTTGATAAGATCCATTACACTCCAAATAAAAACTCTAAAAAAGTGATAAAAGAAGGGAACTACTTAAATATATATAAAAAAACTATTTGCCGAAAACTAACAACAAATACTGTTCTATATGGTGAAACACTAAAGCAGTTTCTATTAAAATCATCATTATAATTTAACTAGCTGGCAAAAATATTGGAAAATAAGCGGAAACCTATCCTTTTCTTCCTGATGATGTGATTCCATACTAGAAAAACTGAGAGACTCTAGTTAAAAAAAAAGTATGAGGATTAATAAGATAATTTGGTAATGGGGATGGATTTGAAATAAATATAAAAATCAGTAACTGTTTCCCCTACGAAACGTGGAAATGGGAAAAAGTATTGCATTTACAATAGCAGCAAAAATAATGAAATATTTATATACAAATTTAAAGACCCTGGACCTGTATAAAGAAAACTACAAGATATTACTATTAGAACACAAAAGGGAAGTGGATGTGGCTCAATCAGTTGGGTGCCCGCCTACCACATGGGAGGTCCCAGGTTCGGGTTCCATGCCTTCTGAAGAGGATGGGCAGACACCGCACTGCTGCAATGATCAGGTGCCACAAGCCAGCAGACTCTGCAGCCTGTGGGGAGCAGATGTGATTCAGGCAGTTGGACACTCACCTCCCATGTGGGAGGTCCAGGGTTGGGTTCCCAGTGCCTCCTGGAGAAGGCAAGCAAACAATGAACAGCCAGACGAGAGAACCATCTGGGGGATGAGAAACTAAAAAAAAAATTTTTTAAAAAGTGGAGCTTCTAAGTTAAAAAAACAAACACCGAAGATGGGAAGGGGGTGTAGTGCAGTGGTTGTGAGCCCGTTTCCTATGTACAAGGTCCCAGGGATAAAACACACAAACAAAAGACCTGAATAAATGCAAAAGCATATCATATATTTGGATATGGAAACAGTATTTAAAATGTCCAATTCTCCACAAAATAATATGTGCATTTAATGTAATTCCACTTAGAGTGCTCATAGAATTTTCTCAATTAGAGAAAATAATCTTAAACTTTATACAAAAGATTAAATGTCAAGGAAAACTGAGAAAACCTTGGGGGACAAAAAGAAGACAATGGGGTCTTACTTTAGAGATATCAACATTTATTGGTGTAGGAATTGGTGTTGATGCAGGCATCATTAGATAGAGCAGAGGAACAGAACTGAGAATCCCTAAATAATTAGAAGTTAATATATAATAAAGATGTTATCTAAATTCAGTGGATAAAGCATGGGCTACTTTTTCAAATGATGTTGGTTCAATTGGTTATCCAGCTGAAAGAAAGTAAATTTGGACCCCTATCTTACTTCATATACACAAATAAATTCTAAATGGGAAAAAGAGGGAAAGGTATAAAACAAAACATTTGCCATAAAATTTAGGAGACTGCCTATATTTTCTAGGGATCAAAGATATCTTTTTAGGCAAGACTGGAAACCCTGAAATTATAAAAGAAAAGATAAACATAGTTCACTAAAATAAAAAAAAAAAGTTTGTATTATAAATGATATCATAACAAAGTTCATGGACAAATGATAGCTCATATCTGTAATGCAGATGACAGTGAAAGAGTTAATTTCTATAAAGTTAATCTTATAAATTTCAGTTCTTATAAATTGACAAGAAAAATAATAATGCAATAGAAAAATAGGCAACAGATATGAAGAGAAAATTCAGAGAAGATCAAACACAAATAGCCAAATGCCACATAAAGAGGCTCAGATTTCTTGGTGGCCAGTACAGGATCTCTGGTAGTACTTTCCTATAGACTAGAAAAGGGCGGGGACCCTTGCTCTGCACTTACAGAACAAACCATCCAGGGGTAGGATGTCAGTTCTGATCCCTTGTGCACAAACTGCACAATGTATGCAGTGGCCCAGACTCAGAGAAATGCAAATTAAACATTTTTGCAAATTTAACTGGCAAAAAATTAAAAATAGCTTTAATACCTGATGTGCATAGGGAAGTGGGGCGATGTGTGCTCTCACACGTTGCAGTGAATTGTAAAATGTTTCCCAGTCTCTTTGGAAGGCAATTTGGCAATATCTGTTAAAATTAAAAATCCATATTCCTCTTGACCCTGGAATCCTCCTAGCGATCTATTTCATAAAAACAAAAGTGCTAATTTGTAAGGACATGTGTGCAAAAATGTTTATTGCAGCATTGTTGGTAGCTGCCAAGAACTGGAAACATGGTGAACGGCCATTAATCAGGGAATGGCTGAAAAATTAAAATATATTACTCCATAGAATACTACATGGCCATTAAATGGAATGAATTACAGTCTTAACAGATGTCTGGGAGAGATTTTCATGAGATACTGGTGAGTGAGAAAAGCAAGAAGCAAAATGAGTGTAATATGGTTCCATTGTCATAAAAAAAATAATAAAAAATAAAAAAGCCTATCTATGTAGGTATATATGAATACGTAGGGGTGGTATGTATGACTATGTGCATACTGAGGAAAATACATATGGACATAGTCTAGACTGTTAATGCAGGAGGAAGGTGGGAAGGAAAGAAGAGTGTAAAAGCGTCTCACGATAAAAACAGTGATCATGATAGATGGTGTACAATTGTGGGAGTACCGTATGTGTATACATAGATATGTACACACGTGTGTCTACTTCTGTGTGCACATGTGCGTATAGATATTTGTGGAGAAGGAAGCTCACCTCATGTTACTGTCAGGATGGTGAGATTTCAGGGGACTTGTATCTTTATGTGTCGTTCCAGTTCTTTATAATGAACATGCCCTATTTTTATATCTGGGGAGAAAAAAAGAATTTATTTTCCTTTTGAAAATAAAATAACAAAAAAACAAATAAACCTCAGACTGGACACCAAGTAATCAGTAACGAGTACATTCTTATTTATAGTTGCCTTGGGGAGACTCAACTTGAAAAGGAGGTGGGAAAGAGCCAACGAAGAGAGGGACTCTTGCTGTTGAGTATTACTTCCATTGCAAATTATAGGACAGTTGGGAAAGTGCTTGAAGTCACACATATGTTTGCTACAGCTCTTTTCTGTGGTTTCACCGTGTCAGCAGAATTATTTGCTGCCTTTTGTAAACTTTTCAAAACTTTTAGTAAAAGTTTGCTATTTAGATATTTGTTTTTTTCTTCTGGCTTTTATTTTACTGCAGTAAACAGGTTTTGAAATCCCCTGCTGTCCTCTGAGAATAGCATAGAGGGAGAAAAAGGACAGTCTAAGGCAGGGGCTCTTAACCTTCTTTGTTCCACGGACCCCTCTGCCAGTCAGGTGAAAACCACGGACCCCCTACTAAGTCTACACCATGCTGCGCTTTATTTAATAAATATATTAGTCCAACATGTCCCCACAAGAATATATATATTTTAAAAATGTATTTCAATTCAAGCTCACGGACCCCTGGTTAAGAATGCCTGGTCGAGGGTGAAGGTGGGGAGCCCCTCCAGCTCCTGGGGGCTGTGGCTCAGGGCTGCCTGCTGTGTTGAAAATGCAAGGTCTTATCCATTTGAGAAGGAAGTCTCCTCCCTGCTTTTCCCATAGCTAATGAAAACACCATGATGTGATATTAAAAACCCAGCATTGCCCTTTTGAGATTCAAGAGTGAAACTCTTTTCTGCGTTTTGAACTTGAGAGGAGTTGTTTGGACTGAGGTTTTGAGGTCAGGAAACTTGTTGACCTAGAGTCAAGTCGAGGCAGCTGGTTAGGGTCAATTTGCTTTGACTGTTTTCCCTTAACAAACTGAGGAAACAAGGGAAATCTTTCCTGCCTGTAAACCGAGGCTCCTGGGAGCCTGTGTGAGGAGTTGTTGAGAGGTTTAAATGGGCCAAGGATCCCGAGCTTTACAACAGCGTTCCCATGGAGCGAGTGTGCTTGTTGTTGCTATTATTAGTAGTTATGATTACTCTTCACATTTTCTCATTGATTGGGCATATCTGTCTGCACAGGAAGCACTTTTTTGGGGTTGGGTGGGGAAGGAGAATGGCTATCAATATAAGGTATTAATGTAGTTTGAGATTCTGAGACATGTTCTGAATTACTTTGCCTATGATACTTCACCCTTAAATCACAAACTTGAAGGCATTAAATTTTATTTGATGGCAAAATGCGATCACTGGTTACTTAGAGTCACCTCATAATGAAATCTAGGGATGTAACAGGGTATTGAAAATACTTTTGATTTCTTGGAATGAATGTGTCTTACCATAAAATCAGATGTGACTGATGCTCTGTTTGGGACAGGCTACATGGAAAGTGTAGCTCGACAGGGTGTCTAGTAGGCTTTATCAAGGATGTCTTTTTCTAATAATTAGAAGAAAAAACTATTATGATGTCTTGCTATGAGGATGAATTAAATGGTTTTGCTCTTCAGGTTGGTGTTTCCTGTCATCCCGTTGCAGTGTCCCACCGCCTGTGTGACCTTGATCCTTCTAAGAGAAGACTTCAGTTTCATTCCTAAGGCTGCACCCCTCAGCTCTGCCCCCTCCAGGTTCTGGATCAGCTATTTTGACCCCTTGGACCCGCGGGTAGAGCGCTCCTGGGGTTGGAAGGTCAGCAGCCTTGGAAAGAAGGGAGAAGAGAAGGCCTCATTCCCCTGCATTAGCTGCGAACCTGCCAAAGGAATCTCCTGCAGGCCTCTCTGATTTTAAAAGCACCCCGGTGAGTAATGGCAATTGCATGAATGCACAGCAAACTTGTAATCCTTACTTAAAATAGAAATTGGTTAAATAGGGTGGCCAGTTGGTAGCCTGAATTCTTACTCCTAATGTCGCACTTTTTGGAGAGCACTTCTTTAAAGGGCTCTGTCTGGGGGACAGATTTGTATCCCCTCCCCAGCAGCACCATCTGCCGTGGCTGCCGTTCAGGCATCTGGTCCCACCTTTACTCTCTTGGTCCTAGAAACGGGGTTGGAAGTGGTCATTGGAGTTTTCATAGCAGTCTGCACTCTGTGTACCTCTCTCCAGGATGTCTGAGGCATAAATCTGGCTGTGATTTCCGGGCCAAATGAATAGATCATCATCAGAAGCCTCAACCATCAGTAGCTATGGACTTTGGGGCTTTTCCAAAAGGCAGAGCCGGCCTAGTCTATAAAACGGCATGTCAGGCTGTTCTGCTGGATGTTCAATTTCAGCTTATTGACCATACAGGGACATAAATAAAGGCCATAGCTACAACACAGCATTTGTATAGGAAAAAACAGAAGGTGTCGTAGGTTTCAAAAGTGAAGAAAGTAGCATGGTGCATGTCATACAGTCTTGCACAAGTTGCATGGGGTGTGTCACATGAAGCTCTCAACAGAGAATGTAGGTTCCAACGCATTGCTGGCCCAGCAGCCCAGGCACTCAGGGAGTGGATCATTGCACAACAGGGCTGGTTTCTCCTTCCCAAGCCCTGAAACCCTTCTGGGAAAAACTGGAATAGCCAGGGAATACTTTCTCCATATGCGAGTATAAGTTTCTGGCAACAAAAGAAACTGGACTGACAAGCAATTTGAGG
Source organism: Dasypus novemcinctus (assembly GCF_030445035.2). Lineage (NCBI taxonomy): Eukaryota > Metazoa > Chordata > Mammalia > Cingulata > Dasypodidae > Dasypus > Dasypus novemcinctus. Next base: position 36,016,501 of record NC_080675.1, read on the forward strand.
TGAGCCTCTGTGGCTACTTTTTTCCCCCTCTCCCTCTTAATGAAAAACAAATCTGATGCCCAAAGAGTTTTGGCTATGAAATTGGGCATATTTTTTTATACCGGACTCCGCATGGGTGATAAATGAATAAATCAAGGATGCTGTACTGCTCTAACTGTATGTAGATAATAGCTAATCTTGTCTCAGAGGCAAATCTTGCCCCCGCCCTTCCATTTTGCAGATGAAAAGCTTGGACAGGAAAAGATGACTTGCTTTTTTGACAGCATGCACAGTTTCGTTGATCCATTCAAGCAGTTTCCTTAATTTCCAGCAGGTGATGAAGCCATGTTTCTTTCTCAACTCTATCACTCAGAAAATATCCTAAAATCTCAATACTCAGACTTTCCATGGTTGCATGGGTTTGACAGGTGGCAAATTCATTACACGTCAATGCCCTTGATGGGGCATTCATGGACCTAATGTCGTCCACTCACTCAACAATCTTGTGAATACCTACTATGTTTCCAGAACTTCATGACATTTGTTTCATATTGATGTGTTTCTGCCTTCCAGGTATCCATGTAAACATTACTGTGTTTGGCAGTTTCTTCCAGAACTGAAACCTAGCAAGGTTCTCCAACTTTGTGGCTTTCAAGAGTGTCTTACCCATAAATGGACACTAGAGGGCGCACGGTTGCCAGTAACAAATTTGGGCACGTTGGTTTTGTGCACTATTGCAAGACTGGTTTTATGCTTTTCAGTAAGGAACGGATTACAAGACTCCATTCTCCTCCTCATGGGGCATCAAAAGATGAGGCAGTCAAATATGGACTAGACATTGGTTTCCATTAAGGTTTTTTTTTCTCTTCAAATCCAGGCTTTTGAAGTAACCTTATTAACATAGAATAACTTTTGCTACTGCCTATCTTGGATATTACATTTAATTCCATCTTGTCATTCATCATATCCACACCTAATTCCATGATATTCCAAAGAACCGGCTCCTTTCTAAACCTCAAAGTTTACTCACAGGCCACTCTGGATCTCGTTTTGCTTTCTAGTCTAATGCACTTTTTTCTTGAACGCAGGCAAGTATTGCCTCTCATGTTGACCACGATTATCTGGCTTCAGCAAATTTGTGTGTACCACATTCTGCTAAACCTCTGGTTTCTCCTACTTCCACCATTCCTTGCCTTCTGTTCTTTCCCTTCTTTGTACCTCTTAAGCATCAACTGGTACTCAATCTTTTATCTTATCTGAGGAGAAGGGAAAAGTATTTCTCAAGTGCTTATGATAAGTTAGTCACTCTTTATGCCACTTAAACTATTGCATGTAATCCTCATGACAACCCTTAAAAATTGGTATCAATATCCCCATTTTACAGATGAAGAAATTGAAGCTCAGAGTTAAATCACCTGCCAGAAGTACCCTGTAAGTAGTACAGCCAGGATTTAGTTCTGAGATTGTCTGATTTTGATTTTTTCTTATCAACCCTACTTACGCAGACTTTCAAACTCTGTAGTACTATCATTAATATTTCCGGTCATATTCCTTATTATGTTCCTGGTTTTACCACATGAAAGTTTATTCAAAATTCATATTCCATGATAAAAACTAACCAAAAACATTGTAAAAATGAAAATGGACCTCAATTTCAATGTTTTTTACCCCTAACCCATATTGTATCTCAGAATTAAACAGAAATCAAAGTTTGACATAAAATAGGTTCTCCCCACCCTGGATGGCTCCTTTGTCTGTTTTGCTCTTTGTTTTTGCTCGTTGTCTGCTTTTGTCTGTTTTTATTCCCTTTAGGAGGTACTGGGAACCAAACTCAGGACCTTCCATGTGAGAGGCAGGCGCTCAACTGCCAGAGCCACATCTGCTCCTAAAATAGGTTTTTGGTTCAACCTTAGCACTAGGAGATCTACCCTTAGGAGTCATCCAAAAGTGGCAAATGTGCACGATCAAAATATTTAAATTCATCTTTACAGAAAGACTTCCTAGAAACCGGAAGCCCTTCAGAGTCACTGTTAACGAGCTCATTTGTTTCATTGTAGTTGTAGCTTCAATATTCCAAGCTCTTCAGGCTAAGGGATTTCTCACTGTGTTACTGGATGTTGAGGAAGTGGCTAACTTGAATATAGAATCACAAAATTCAAAATTGAATCCCCTCCAATGGTTTACATTTTTCTACCCGTCTAATGCAGTTCGGAAGGGGGAAGATAACCATAGAAATGTCTGGCTAGAAAGTGGGCTTCTGGCATTTGTTATGCATAGAAATTTGTTTTAATAGGGTGGGATTTATCTCCCTAGATTTAATTATTTCTACTTTTACTTATTCTTTCAACGGCCAATTATTAATTATCTGTTAGGCTTGCCGGCTCTGGCGATATAAAGGTGGCGCACCTGCTCTCAGGTATATTGTGGATTAGGAAAATATAAAATGAGACAAACTATGGATACAACTCTGTGAAAGCTGAAAATTGCAAGTGACTAATTTGAGATCCATTTAATCCACACTAGGTTTCAGTTCAAATTGCTAAATGGGAAAGATTAAAATATTTAAAATCAGTTCCATAAAAAAAAAAAAATTTCCTTGATGGCTTTCAGAGTTGCTGTAAGATAGCCCACTTCGATCTAAAACATAGCCCTGGTTTTCAGAATTGTCAATGAGTTCCAGCTATTACAATACGGCAACCATGAATTTTTGTCTGCTGTACAGGACTAAGGTAAGTTGTGTCATCTGCTGATTGGTGAGAACAGAGAACATCTGGTGATCCAGGCGGGGTCCAGGTACCAAAATAAACTTCATTTCTTGCCTAGGGCTTTATCAGTCCCATTTCATTGGATTTTTGCTTTTCTTCTTTAGCACACCTATTGCTTCCATTTTGTCTCTTTCCCCAGCGTTTCCATCTCACTGGTTTCCTCTGCTCCATCCCTGTTTCTGTTATAATCTTTGGATTCCTAGACCCTCCAGGCTAGAATTCCACCCTGCCTTGGAGAAGTGGTCCTTAGGCTGGCTGCCCTTGTTGGCTTAGAGGCACTGAAGAGACATTGGGTCCCCAGTGGACTTTAGAATATTTTCTCACCTTCTTTTTTTCCTCTTGTGTAGAATAAACATGGAGTTGAGGTCCATTTGCAGCTATGCTGGCCAAAGTTCATTGCCTGGAGCTGTCTGAAACAGAAAACACCTGCTGTAAATCCGCAGCCCTCTGTCCCCTCTTTGCCAGGGTGTGGGACATTTTAGGTCTTGTGGCTTCTGTCCACCTTCTTGCCTGTGGGCACCTATTTTTATATGGTGGCGTAAATATCTACAGATCCACCAGACTGGATCTGTGCACCTGTGCTTGGCCTTTTTTTTTTTTTTTAACTTATTTTTAAAATTTATTTCTCTCCCCTTTCTACCCCCCCCCCCCACCCCGTTGTCTGCTCTCTGTGTCCATTCGCTGTGTGTTCTTCTGTGTCCGCTTGTATTATCCAGTTGCACTGGGAAACTGCGTCTTTTTGTCGCTGTTGTTGCATCATCCTGCTGCATCAGCTCCGTGTGTGTGTGGTGCCACTCCTGGGCAGGCTGCACTTTTCTCATGCGGGGCAGCTCTCCTTGCGGAGTGCTTTCCTTGTGTGTGGGGCTCCTCTATGCAGGGGACACCCCTGTGTGGCACGGCACTCCTTGCACGCATCAGCACTGCACGTGGGCCAGCTCACCACAAGGGCCAGGAAGCCCTGGGTTTGAACCCTGGACCTCCTATGTGGTAGGCGGTCGCTCTATCCCTTGAGCCAAGTCCGCTTCCCTGTGCTGGGCTTTTAGACTCCTCCTGGAGGATTCCTGCCTCAGGCCAGAGAAGAAGCCCGAGCACCTGTAAATGGTGTGAGTGAGAGAAACAGGTGCTTCTGAGCATTGCCACATTTAAAGCAATATTCCACAGAAAACCCTCTTTGGGAGCCCTTGGGGCAGCCACTTTTGCAGATGATAAGAAGCTTCTTTACCTGGAAAATAATAGCCAGGTTGGGATGAATATTTATTTCCTTACAGGTGTATACAGTTTTAAGGGAGTTTGCTTCATGCATGTTTTGGGTACAACATGGTTCTAGTGCTACCCGCTGGTGGTAATTGTTTTGGTTCCCGCTCTCCATTCTGTCCTTCTAATGCAGGAGACCTGGCCAGTCACTTGGATTTAGGATGCAAGAGCTGCCAGGATTTTGGATGTGGTGTCCATCTGGATGGGCAGAGGGAGGGCCCGGAAAACGCAAGCTTGGCAGGTAGAGGAGTTTATAAAAGAGAGAGATTAGTTATCTTTAAAAAACCACCGCCACCACCAGACCCCTGCAAGCAGTGGCTCCCTCAGGAGGAAGAACTGGGGCCTGCTGGTGATTGCCTGGCACGAGTGAGGGAAAAAGGGGGCTGGGGCCAGTCTACAGCATAGACTGATTACTCCGTGTGATTTGAGTGGAGAAAGCTCCTGTATAAAAATATCCCACCCGCTGCCTTAGCCGGGGCCTGAGATTCTAATCAAGCCTCTGCTCGTGCATGTGTGTGTGTCCTGCATGTCTTAGGGAGTCTCGATCCCTTCCTCGTGAAGCTTTTGGAGTGTCCAAAATCCCCTCTAAAATGCCACTACTCCGAGAGAAACTCCTTTAAGCCAGTCGAGGACAGGGCAGGAGGGGGGGAAAGGGTGGAGATTAGCGGGAGGGGATTTGGAAGAGGCCTCTGTGCAAGGTGGAGTCCTTGAGAAAGGAACAGCCAGAGGAGACTGGCTCTCAAGAATCCAGCCTGGGTCACCGTTCCCCCAGGGGAAGAGATTTATACCAAGGCAGGGGGCAGGGAGCTGGGGGCTGGGGGATTAAGGTCTCCTGGTAAGGCAAGCCCCTCCCTCCAATGGAAGGCGCGGGCTTCCCTGGCCTCCAAGCCTCCAGGCTTTGCCCTACGGTCAAGTTTCCCCAGTCCAGGGGAGCTGACTCACATCCGTTCCCTGGGCCCCCCCTGAGCCCGCCCCTTTCCCTCCAGCCCCCTGCAGAGCCCTGGCGCTCCTTCCTTAGACACTGCCCCTGCCCCTTCCCTTCATCCCTGGTACCTTAGCCTGACACCCACAGACTTCTAGTGGGTTTCCAGGCCTCCCTGCACCCCATGGCCACCCCTCTGCCAAGATGAGCTTCCTGAAAAGGTACATCTTTTACCGGCTTAGGATTTTTCAGAGGGGCCTTATTGCCTTCAAGACAAGACTTCACTTTTCTTCTTATCGGCCCACAGTCCTTCCCTCTCCCACTTTTCCTGTCTCACCTGTCCTTCCTACAAAGGGCTCACCTGATGTGAGCTGGCCCCCTGCTCACGTCCTATGTGTGCTCCCGCCTCTGCTGGGATGCCCTCTCCTCCTGCAGGAGGTCCAGGACTCAGCTAAGAGGTCTCTTCTGAAAAGACCATCTTGACCTTCCCGTCTGGTTAGGTGCCCTCGCTGGCCAGCCTCCCCCCACCCTCAGCTGTGATGGCATTGCCTGCCTCCCCTCCCCCACTTTTTGGATCTGAGCCCCTTAAAGGCCAGGAATGTCTTAGGTCTCTCTGTGCCCCAAGGCCCAGCGGAGAAGGGGGCATGGTGGGAAGATTCTCCAAATTTTTGTTGTATGAATTAGCTGTTGCTGTTTTTTTGTTTTTGTTTTGGGAGGGGGGCATCTAAAAGCCTTTCACCCCTTGACTCATTTCTAAAATCTACCCAGCTAAGAACCAAATTAAATGTGCTCTTTTCCACGAAGCCTTGCGCTCCCCCAGTGTCAGTAGTGCTTGCCCCGTCTCCTGAGGCTCTCCCTTGTTTTATACTACTCATATCACATCTCCCTTGCTTTCTACTGGTTTATGAACATCTGGAGATCCTGAAATCTTGAGAACCCAGAGGAATGAGCCTCTGATGGTGTTCACAGGAGGCACTCAATACCCACCCAAGGAGGCAGCCACTGGGGTGGTGGGCGTCAGGCCAGGAAAAGGAGACCCTGCCAGGCAGGCTGCTCTTCCCTTTTAAGTCACACCAGGTGATGGCTCTGCTTGCTCTGAGGGATGGGCCTGCTAGCTTTTTTCTCTCTCCGGATGGAGGGAGAGAGCTTTTGGTGGGTTGTTTCCATATCCAGCTTATTTTTATTGTCACCTCTGCCTTGCACAAGGCTTAGCATACCGGGTGGATGAGTGAATGACCTAAGTTAGGAGAAGCAGAAAGCACTGCTTGAAATGTGTGAATTTTGAGGCGCATCGCCTAGACCCAGAGTTGGAGGTTTTGTCTCTTTTTCTGTGCTTTGAGATATCGTGAAGAGAGTTAGGTCCCCTCTCCCTCATCCCTAGAAGAAAGAAAACCAGACTGTGCTTTTATTTAACTTAAAAAAATTATTGTAATTATACATACACACACACACACACCGTAAGTTTCCATCTGTAACCATGTTTAAGTACAATTCGGGGGCATTAATTACATTTATGTTGTACTACCACTGCAACTATCCATTACCAAAACTTTTCCACGACCCCAAACAGTAACTCCACCTATTAAGCAGTAACTCCCCATTCCCCTCATCCCAAGCCCCTCCTCTCATCCACTTTTTGTCTCTATGACTTTGCTTATTTTACATATTTCATATGCATGGAACGTTGCAATATTTGTCCTTTTGTGTTTGGCTTCTTTCACTTAGCATCATGTGTTTAAGGCTTCATCTACATTGTAGCATGTTTCAGTGATTCTTTCCTTTTTGTACCTGAATAATATTCATATATATGTAACTATGCCTTGGATTGTTTCCAGCTTTTGGCTATTGTGAAAAATGCTCTCATAAACATTGGTGTACACGTATCTGTTTGCGTCCCTGCTTGCAGTTCTTTTGGGTATATACTTAGGAGTGGGATTGCTGGGTGTTGTGGTAATTCTGTGTTTAACTTTTTGAGGAACCACTGGTTGTAGTTTTAATGCCCCTTTTTATTCAAAAGAATTCCCCTTCAGCTCAGTATGCCTTGAAAGTACCAGAGCTGGTTCTGAATCTCAGGTAACCAGCCCCGGCCCACCAGCCGCCCTGGCCGTGGCTGGTTATTCCGTGAATGAATGGAGGGATTCAGGGTGGGCTTGTTCTTGCTCTAATATCGACAGCACCCAAGACTCCTTCTCCTCCTAGAGCCCACCAGGAACCACTTGTGTTTTGGACGGCTTTTGTGGCATACTTGCTTCTTCACAGGAACTCTGGCTGTTTATGAGGTCTGCATCTCCTTCCTCGCCTTCCCTCTCACATATGGCTGTGCCTTTAGAAAGTCAGCTGGAAAGGTTAGCACTTGGTACAGAAGCAGCACGTGCTATTCTTCCCTGTTTCTGGACAGACATCTCCTCATTGTTGAAACAGCCTTCAAACATTTTAGGAGTGAACAGGGATGGGTGCGCCTTGTGGTTCAGGTGATTGGGCCTTTGCTTGCACCCCGAGTGTCCCTTTGGCTAGGTGGCATTGAACATGTACTTGAGTGGTGGCATTGAACATGTACTTGAGTGGTGGCATTGAACATGTACTTGAGCTGGACAAGGGAGTCTGCTAACTGATGAAGTTGAATTTTGAAAGGCTACACAGAATAAATGAACACGATTGAGAAAAACCCCATACTTCTTTCCCTGGTAAAACACACAGTCTTGAGTAGCACTGTAATAGAAATACAATGTAAGCCATGTGTGTAATTTTAAATTTTCTAGTAGCTATTGTAAAAAAAAGTAAAAAGAAACAGGTGACTAGCTTTAATAATGTATTTTATTTACCCAATATACCCAAAATATAATTTCCACATGTCATCAATATAAAAATTATTTATGAGCTATTTTACATTCCCTCCCCCCTTTTTTTGGTACAAAACTTACAAAATCCAGGGTGTGTTTTATACTTACAGCTCATCTCAATTCTCACTAGCCACACTTCAAGTGCTCAAGAGCTACAGGTGGCTTGTGGCTCCCACATTGGACTGCATAGCTCTAAAGTCTCCAATTGGATGGGGAAGAGGTTATTTTATACCCACTTTGTCCTGCAAATTAAGCCCCCTAGCCAGCTAAGTAAAGATGAAATAGATGGGATGGGTAGAGTATATTAAAGTATATAAATATCTATAGGGCTTTAGAAATGTGATTTTAAATGTGTTTTGATAATCTAATCAACAAGAGGACATATTTAGGTTTAAGTAGTTACAGAACCCCCCACTGAAAAATTCCTATTCTATTTTTTCTCCTCAAAGTTATTCATTTACCCATTTTTTTCCTTAGAGCAATGGGTTAAAAAAGTTGAACTTGGACAATTTTACTTTCTGTCATGTCCTTTTGTCCAGACACCCTACATTTCTTATGCCATCAGGAAAGAATTAAATAGCTATGTAAAAATAATGGCCAACATTTATTGAAAGCTGGCTATTTGCCAGATGCTGTCTCATTCAATCCCAGCAAAGGCTGTATGGAGTAGAGTCTATTATTGCTGCCACTTTTCAGATGAGTACACTGAGACATTAGAGTTGCTAAGTAAACTTGCCCAAGATAACCCAGCTGGTAGGTGAAGGACTCAGGCAGGCAGATTTCAGAGCCCACACTCGTAACCATACATAGCACTGCCTCACAAAACTAAAATAAAATCGAACATTGTCCAAAACTCCATTCAAGGCTTCTAAGCCTTGTCCATTCTAAGCCCTCCTGCTTTTAAGCAATCTGGTGAAAAATGGGTCATTCTGTGGTGTGGGATTGGTACATTTTGAGACCCAGTTCGAAAATTTGGCCTCATGATGGGTCCTACTATCTGTAAATTGGCATATGGGAGCTGCCTGATTATAGAAAAATCTTGATCTGTAATAAAGAAAACAAAGCTAAAAAGATTAACTATTATATGTCTCAGAATGGACAGAAGGCATAGTCACAAAAAGTCTGTTTATTTAAAAGTTGTACCTGCGTTGATAGAATTAAAATACTTTCCACGGGGTTACAAAAAGCAAGGATATCCTATGTTAAAAAAACATACAGTTTTTATTTATTTTTTCAATTAAAACATTATAAAATGTAACTCTGATGTTTAAATTCTAGATGGAAACTTTCTCAAAGTGAAGGCAAAGTGAAAGTTTGAAAAATCATAGTCTGCCATTTTCAAGTATGCTAGATATTAGGAATTATGCCAGTTTTTACATCTGGGCCTTAACATGCTAAACTATATGTGCAAGTGTAGAGTATATCTTTTTTCTTTAATGTGTAAGATATATTTGTCTTTCATTTCTTTTCTCATTACATTGTAAGCTGTGTTCAGGGCAGGTTCTATAGTTTCTACTTCTTTTATAAAACTGCATATACTAAAATAAGTTGTCGTCCAATATAAATTGCTATGCTTTTGATACTGTAAACTCATCTGAGAAGCCCAGACTTCATCTGAACATGGTTGCTTTTTAATGATGTCAGAGCCCATCCCAGGCTAAGTATAAGCTTTGGAACCAAGCCCTTAATTAATAAGCCTAAATTAATAAGGTAGGGAGTTTTCAAACTTTACTTTTAGAAAAGAGGACAATTCTTTCAAGCCATAATCTCTGCCAAGGTGCTGTGCAAAGCCACAGAGGCATCCATGGAACTTGGCTCTGCTGTTGACCAGTCAGAAAGAAAGGGGTTAAAAATTTCAAGTCTATTACAAACATACCGATTCAGCCGTGTGCTGTTTATCTGTAGCTCGAATGGTGTATGGAGTTTTGAACTCTGAAGTTCTGGAACTTAAAAAGAAAAAATCACTGGCTCGAGAGGAACGCGGGGAAGGGAAGTGAGAGGGCACAGCCTCGAGAGGACCATTCGGCATCTCCTCTCACCCCTCCCCCACTATCTTAACTATTTGACCCGATTAAAAGCAGCTTTGGGATGGAAGCCAGACTTCTGTATGCTAACGAGGCCCCTGCCTGTCCTGTGCAGGACTCAGTACGATCCCATCCACCGGCGCTCCCCGCCGGCCGCCCAGGCGCAGCCTGGTTTCGCAGAAGCCTCCCGGTTTTGTCGGGGGTGCGCCAGTGAGGGAATTCACACTAACGCAAAGCAGACCGTCTCTCGGAACGCCTCCCGTGGCGCTGGATTATTCATTAGCAAATTCTTTTCAGGTTCTATCTAAGTAGTGAAAGGTGACGCCAGAGTCGCGTGTGCCACTCCCGGAAAGGGACTCTGGCGACACCCGTTCTGGGTTCTACAACTTCTGTCCTCAAGCTCCTAGCTTTCCTAGCAACAGAAAGCCCTTCCACCCGCTTGCTAAACCTCCCCGAGCCCTCAGCCTAAAGGTCAGAGAGCTTGGCTCTCCAGTCGGCCGGGATCCGCGGTCCTTTCTGAAGTTTCGGGTGCGCGGGGTGAACGGAAGGGGTGGCAGCGGGGAATCGCGCAGGGCGACCACCCTGCACAGAGAACGAAAGCCCCGGCTGCTGCAGGCAGCGAGCTAGACCTGAGCCACTCCAGGGGGAGAGGAGGGGCTGTCCTGGCGTCGCCGGGTCCCAGAGACGAGGGGGGCGGAGATGAAGAAAACACTTCGGGAATAAGAATATTTCAAAAACCGTAGGACCCAGAGCTTTCGCAAACGGCGGGACACGTTTAGAGTTATGTCTGACAAAACAGCAGCCTTCCAGCTTTTGCAGGGGGACAAGGGGACTTGCCCTTTGGGAGACTGGAAACAGTACGAGCAAAGCCAAAAGATAATGAATGGGGTTCAACGGTTTGTTGGTAATTTTTAAGTATTTCTGCTCAGGAGCGCGAACTCCGCAGGTATTTAGAAAAGTAGAGTCTCAAACCAAACTAGAATGCGCATCCTGTGCGTCTCCACTGTCCCCGAGCCGCCACGGAGCTGCTCGCTCGGTACTGCCCCTTTAAGACCTGCTCGCTCTCGGGCTCTACAAAAGGGAGTGACCTCTGGGCTTTGACAGCTCCCCTAATAACTACCACCGCGCAGGCCCCGCCCACCTGGCGGCCAGCCGCGCCGATTGGCCGGCGGGCCGGCATCCCGTGCTCTGATTGGCTCGCCGCTTCCCCTGAGCGAACCTTTAGAACTCTGAGACAGACAATATTCTGTTACATTGTAGCAAAATGGCGACTGTCATTCACAACCCCCTGAAAGCGTAAGTAAGACTAAAAAATGTACATATTCCGCGTGGTTTCAATATGAAAAAAAAGGCGCCTCCTCCGTGCCGAGCGCTGCCAGGGCACTGCGCGTGCAGGCGCCTCCGGCCGCCGCGGGGCTTCTCTCGTTTCTTTCAGCTTTTACTTCTTCATCTTTTTCTTTTTCCCCAACGCGCAGAAATGTCAGGAGATGCAATTAACAAGAAGAAAATTGTTACATTTGCGCTCTGGTTAATTAGTGGCCTCGGAGAGCGAGGGGTTACCGGCCCTCGAGCTTGGCGCGGGAGCGCTCTACGGCGAGGGGGATTTGGGCAGCTCGGGGGTAGCGCGTTCCCCGGAGCCCCCGCCTCGCGGGGCGGCGAGCGCGCGCGGGGAGCGGCGGAGCGCGGGGCGGGCGCGGGGCGGGGGCCGCCGGGGTGTATTTGGCGAGTCCCGCGCCCCGGGAGCCCGCCGCCCCCCGCCCCGCGGCCACGTCCGCCGGGGCGAGCGGACCGCGGCGGCTCGGGAGTTTGCAGGGCGCTCGCCGCCTCGCGATCGCTCGCGGGGAGTTTGTGCAAACCTTCCGGAGTTGGGAGGACGGCGGGGGGAGCGGCGCGTCCCGGGAGCCCTGGGGCCCAGGTGGCTGCCCGGGGCTTTCCTGCCGGGGCAGCCCTCGCAGCACGCAGCACGGCGGCGCTCCGGGCGGTAGCCGGTGTCTGTGCGGGTGTGTTTGGGGGCGACCTGGCCGTAGTAAATTAATGGCTCGGCTTAACTTGGGGGTTGGTTTGGAGGCAGTGAAGCTGCAGGTCTTATGAATGGTGTTCTCGCCTCCTCTGGGTGAAAAGCCCAGGCGTGCGGAGAGGCGGCTTGGGGCTCCCCGCCCGAGCCGGCAGCGTCTGCTCCCGGCCAGAGCAAGGGGCAGGTGCCTCTGGCCGCCGCCGGGAGACTTTGAGCGGACGCCCAGATCCGGGACGGAGGGAGGGGAGGAGGCGGCGGGCTGGGCAAGGACACGCGGGGGCCAGTCCCCGGGTTGGACAGCCAATTCCTGCCTGCCTGCCTTCCTCCTTCTTTTCATCCTGGCTTCCTTCCTTCCTTCCAGTCGGGGGAATTGTTAAGCCGCCAAGTCCGCTCGCGATCGCGGAGCCGGGGGTGGCCTCAGGAAACTAGCATCGCTCTAAAAGGGATGCTGTTGGCTGTGCTCTTGGCAAAGGGGGGCTCCCTCCGGATTCGCGGGGCCACCTGGGCTTGGGATCCGCGCCCGTGCCGCCAGGATTTCCCTGCTGGGCTGGAAGGCTCCGGCCGGGGGAGGAGGAGGTCCGGGTGGAGTGGAGTTTCGTGTCACATTTTCTCGTGTGCGCGGCCGATGCCGATCGTGGTTCTTTCAATCCAGCAAATCCGCGTCCGCCCCCGGGCTCCCCCGGGAGTTGAACGCCAGGTTTGCACTCGCAGGCAGTAGCCGGGCTCTTCCCGCGAAGGAAAGCGCGGGGAGAATCGGACGTATTTGCATCAGCTTATCTCCCACCAGCAATAGGGAAAAAAGGTGAAAAATGTCCCAGGTCTCGGAGTTTTAAATACATAACATTTAAAGCTGCGGTTGGGAGGACATTAGAAGCTCTGAAGCTGATCGGAGAGGAGCTCCCAGCTTCAGTTCTCTCTCGCAAGCTCGGATACACTACCCTTGAACGTCACAGCGCTTCACCCCAGAAAGAAAATGTTTTATGGCAGAATAAATGGGCGTAACTTCGCCGCATCCTCGCTTCGCGTCGCTCCGGCTGCTACATCGCTGATGCTGTGAGTTTCTATCGAATCCACAGCCGATTGGCAGTTTCCCCATTTTTAGTCGAAATCACCCAGCCGGGCTGATGCCACCTAGCAAGCTCAAGTTAGGGAAACCTACTTCACACGTGAGCCGGGTTTGTTTCCTATAGGGAGGGACACCGTACTGTGGTTACCCCGGAGCCAGTCCACGCGCGGGCGCCACTTCTCCCGGCTGGAGGGTTCCCCAGCTCGCGCCTGTATTTTTTTTTTTTTTTTAAACCACGCGAGGGTGCGTGTTTGGGTAGGCGATCAGTGTAGGGGTGGAGTTAGGGGTGGGGGGTGCGAAAGAGAAGCGGGAAAAGGGTGACTGAATCCCGACTGTTGAGTGGAATTACTTCTGACTTAGTATACGTGTACTTTGTAGAATTAGAAACAGTTGCAATGTGATGTATCTGTAATTCAGCGTCACCTGCCTCCCGCACTCCCTTCCCCACTGACATCCACACAACACCCCGCCTGCTTTTTCTGGGTGGGAGTTGAGGGGTCATTTCTAATTAGCCGCCCCTTTCTGCATCCCAGCCCCTTTCCCTAGAGGTGAGGGGGTGTAAACAATACCTCTGGCCAGCCGAGTCGCCCCCCCCCCCCTCCGTCCTGGACTGTTTTTAAAGTCCTCACGCTGGAGCACACACGCTGTTACTGGGAGATCGACACCATCTGCCTTTATTTAAAAAAAAAAAAAAACACAACGTGTTTAATAAAACACCCTCTATATTTCATTTGGTTTTTTAAAAGTTGCTGAGCAGGAAACAACGCACACGTGAATAAATTATGCATGGGATAAATTAGAACAAAGAGCGGAGACCTACCAAGTAGGGGCCGGACCCGCGGTGCGGCGAGGCGGGGGAGCGGCGAGAACGGTTTGGAGTGGAGAGCTGTTTTTTTATCCTTCTGTGTCCCTCCTGACAATGCAACGGAGCTGAACGACATTAGCATTTTCTCTGTGTGCAGTTCTGGGTCTCTCCCTCCCTTAAAAGAAAAAAAGCCAACCCCACCAACGCCCCCTAGAGAAACTGGTCATACAAAGATTTCCTCCGGTACCGGGGAATAAGGGGTCGTGGTACCTGTGCCGAGAAGAAACAAGCTCAGGTCTCAGGCAACACCTCGGTAGGGCTCTGCTTAGCTTGAGCACCGTCCGTTTTTCATTATACTTGGTTTTTCCACGTAGGGCATTCAATAATTCATTAGCTCCGGTAACCGGATGGCACCATTTCAGACTCATAGCTTTGGGGTCTTCCTTAGGGTCCCAAGCTCCTGAAGCCACATCTCTCTTAGCAATTTGGCTCTCCTCCTGCCAGTCTTTGAGGACCCCTCAACTCCATTTCGTATTGTCCCTTGTTGTACCCTTCTTCACCCCTTCCTCTCTCTCTCAAGCTGACAGCCTGGCTTCTCTCTCTGCTGTTGCCTTTAACATCTTATTACTGCCCAGCAGGGTGTTAGAGGCAGAAACTGGAGCCACTTGGACTGATCAGATCACAAAGGGGACGCATGCGGCAGGTGGCCCCATGACCAAGCAGTCACATCTGGGCAAATAGAATGTGAAAGCATTTGTGCACATGTATGATGTGTAAATGTGTATTACACATTATTTAATTTAGCAACTACATTGTCCAAACCTAGATGTTGAGTACCCTCGTTTCTTACGTATGCAAACAAGATGAAGGCCATGGAGTGAACACATGTAGGTTTCATAAATATGGATTTGATAAAGAATTGCGTGTATTATGTTCTGTTTGAGTTCTGCACATCTAAGAACCTTAATGCTTTGAATCTAAATTCTAATGCTTACTTAATATTCTAGTTCAGGTAAATCACCCTCCTCCAAATCTGCTATCAGCACTTTAAACAACTTACTCTTTTATTAAGTTATCAAAACCCTGGTTTATATGAACTTAACTGGGAATGTCTGCCACCTTCTGCTAGACTTGATTATGCACAAATGTATCCATTATTATAACTGCCTTCTTGGAAAAGAATAACTATTATTTAATTATTCTATGAAACAACAGGGCTTTACCTCAAATAACTATTTCTGAGGAATGAGACCAGAAAACTATTTTGTAATGCTTATAACTGTGAACATACATATACATAACTGTACTGAAACTTTTGTCCTTAAGGATTTACCCTCACTTGGAGGTATGTGTTCATATCTCTGTTCTGTTATTCAGCACACAAATCTGGGAGTAATAAACAGACTTACTTAGTCAAGGTCAAACAGGGTCCCTGTGTGGACCTCAAATCTTCATGCCTGTACACATTCTCTGGATACTGTTTATTCTCATCTAAAGAGGTCTTGTGCATTGAAAGTTGCATGCCACCACTCAGAAGTCAGAACTCATGCTTGCTGTGACTCAGTGCAGATACCAGAGAGAAAGGGGTAGGGGGACACGCTCCGCATTCTAATCTCTACTTAGCTTTTCTGTCGGGGCTAAGACATGTGGGTAGGTACCCAGTGGGGAAAATTGAGGTTTGGACTTTGTGAACTTGCAGACTTTTATGGACATAACTTTTAGCTTCTTGTGAAAAAGGACCCTCAGACATTTTAAGCCAACAGATGCCTGAGAACCACCTTTTCCATCTGTTTCTGGTTGCCACTGGAAAAAAGCCCTAAATTCTCCGAAGTTCATTAGCACACATGATTTTTCAGGGGGAAGAATGTCTGGTTTTGATGAGATACCCATAAAGGATATTAATTCTTGCCAGAACCCAAGCCAGGCATTGTCATAGGATAAACCTCCAAAAATAGCCCAGCCTGTAGACCACCTGGGAAACATCCAGAGCCTTCCAGCAGAATGCGAGCTGCTCAGACCCATGAGGTGGGCTGCAATTCAGAGGCAACTTAATTGAGAACTTCGTATTTTCTTAGGTAGCTGGAATTTGGATACATCTGAGAAAGACCATAATGTCTAAAGCTGTTACTGAGCCATCTGCTTAAACCAGTGCAAAAATCAAAACAAAAGCATACTTCTTTTGGAGCAGGCCTCAGAAAAAGAATGGAAACTGAGGCTGCTTTGGTTTTTACAGCGCTACCATGCTGATGGTAGTGGCGGTAGGGGCTGGGTCATAAAAAGGCACCAGAATCCAGGCCTGTTTATTATCCCAACCTCTGCAGAGTAACTTTTGTGGTTTTTGAGTGTTTTGAAAGTCACTAGAAAACAGAAATGCAGAAATGTGGTAAGCTTCTGGCAAAAAAAAAACACAAAAAAACAAAAAAACCCCACAACCACTGAAATATTTTTTGCCCAGCCACAGTTTTCTAGCAGGGACCTATATAAGCAGGACCCTGGCTTTAAATACAGCTTTAAATATGTAGATACTTAACAAGGAAAGATAAAGAATGGCCTGGGGTGGGGGTGGGAAGTGGTAGTAGGTGGGTGGATAAAACCACTGTGTGGTCTGGAACGCTGAAAAGATTATTGTTTAAAAGCCAAGAGAGACTGATATTATGATCCATGGTGAGATTCAAAGTTTTCTTTGGTCGTGTGAGTGACGGGAAAGATGAGGTGTTGTGGTGTTTGTGTAATTTGTTTTTCTTATTGGTCCCGTTACTAGTGTTTCACAGTCTGTCAAACCATATGGATGAAGGGAGCTAGCATCATAAAACTGCCACTGAAGGAAGGTATTTGAAGCCTGCGATTTGCATCAGAGTTTTAAAAGCCGTGGTTGAGAGGGAGTGTGGGAAAAGAGGAACAGACTTCAGTTGAGAGTTTCTAGGTTTTGTGTTTGGGAATAGTGGCGAGGAGGGGAAAGGTGGCAAGAGAAGACAGAGACGCCTCCAGGAGGCCAGAATTTAGGGGCTATGTTTGGAAGCAGGGAGGGGCAGGGGATTAGGCACAGAGGCCCTAATAATGGGGTTCAAATAGCTCACCCTGAGCCCTCCATCGCCCGGCCTCGCGGTCCTTGAGCCCGGGGAACAATGATGGCACATGTCTAATCCCCCTTTTGCACCTTCTCCTCCCTCCCAGAATCCAAGCACTGTGGTCATCTCAGGTTGCTGTGAAATGAGTGGGTTTTTTGTTGTTATTCACCTTGAAAATCTGCTGTTTGTATTAACTGCAATTGGAAGCTCCCCCAGAAAGGTTTTTCCCATCCCCAAACTTACACCTGCCGTCGCTGGGGCCTTAACCCAATTTCTGTCCCTCTTCCATGCTCATTTCTCACCAAGGGCTTTTCAGTCTTTTGTAGAGCTTTTGACTTCAGAGTAATGGAGGAGAGAAAGGTCTAGAATAGGAGCCTGGAGTTCTGGCCCCAGCCTTATCATCAAGAGCTCTGTGATCTTGGACCCTATAACTTCTCTGGGCAGCATATTTCTTGTCTTTAGGAGGAGGGTGATACATCTTGATCACCAAAGCAAAAAACTTCATAGTTCTTACTACAGTAGATCTGGACAAATGGGACAGTTAGTGGCCAGAGTTGAGATGCTTTGTGTTTTTAAAATGTGGCTGTAAAGGTGCCTCTTAAGACTGGGAGACGCAGTTTCATCTTCTCTGCCCCAGTCTTCCTGCAGGATGCTTCTAGTTGGGATTCTAACCTGGATGGAGCTTTCCTATCCCTTCTCAAGGGCCTAGGGCTGGGGAATTCTCTTCTGCTTACTAGCTCCCAACCAGGGGATGGATGAGAGAGGAAAGAGGAGCTGGAAGACAGGTTGGCCAATTTTGCTGCTTATGATCAGTCAGATAAAATTTTGGTTGTGAAAAGACTGGGATTACCAAGAACATTTGTCTTTTTTTTTTTTTTTTTTCTTTAAGTGGGGAAGGAGAAGGTAAGCTAAACAAAGGACTTTTCCCCTCTGGATTTCATTTCTCCGAGATCTCCCTGCCTAGTCCCTCCCTTCCCCCTGCCCTGGTCCCCAATCCCAATCAACTTGGAAAAAGAGGTTATTTCACTTCCTTTTGTGCACCTGCAGATCCTGGCTATTCAGTGAGCTACAGTAGGTGGACCTGTACTTGAGCATCCTCAAGTGTACCCCGAGTTATTGTTGAGAAGATGAAAGTGCCCAGGCAACATGCAGGGCCTGACCCTGCCGGGTTGGGCCCCAGCGGTGGGTTGGAATTCACAGCCTCCCCTTCAGCAACAAACTCCTAGAACATCCTGGATTCCTCTGGGGCATTATTATCAGGCTTTCCTGATAAGGTTTAGTTTAAAGCTTCCTTGGCAATTTTCTGCAAGCCTAAAGGAGGAAGGTGTGTTGTGTGTGTGTGTTGCAAAACCCATCAGAGAATGCGCAGAAGCTGGCCTGTAAATTCTGAGCCTTAAGCAAAATGAAGGAAAAAACCCAAATGGTTGGGTACCTGTACCTCCAGCAGAGAGTGGCATCCCCTTCATTTTAGGACTCTTTAAAATTCAGGGCCTATACTTCTCCATAGTACAGGCAGCCCTCAGCTTGTAAACTTTTTCTATACCATGGGTTCTTTTTTTTTTTTCAAAAATTTATTTTTATTCCCCTCATTGTCTGTTCTCTTGTGTCCATTTGCTGTCTTCTTTTGTGTCTGCTTGCATTCTCAGCGGCACCAGGAATCTGTATCTCTTTTTGTTGGTCTGCTCTCTTGTGTCCATTCGCTGTGTGTTCTTCTGTGTCCGCTTGCATTCTCAGCTCACCAGGAATCTGTATCTCTTTTTGTTGTGTTATCTTGCTGCATCAGCTCTCCATGCATGCGGCGCCACTCCTAGGTGGGCTGCACTTTTTTTCTCACATGGTGGCTTTCCTTGTGAGGTGTACTCCTTGCATGTGGGGCTCCCCTATGCGGGGGACACCCCTGCGTGGCATGGCACTCCTTGCGCACGGCAGCACTATGTGTGGGCCAGCTTACCACATGGTCCAGGAGGCCCTGGGTTTGAACCCTGGACCTTCTATATGGTAGGTGGATGCTCTATCAGCTGAGCCACATCTGCTTCCCATCATGGGTTTTTTTTTTTAATTTAAAGGTTTATTTATTTATTCCTCTCCCCCCCCCATCTGCTCTGTGTCCATTTGCTGCGTGCTCTTCTTTGTCCGCTTCTGTTGTCAGCGGCACGGGAATCTGTGTTTCTTTTTGTTGCATCATCTTGTGTGCCAGCTATCTGTGTGTGCGCGCCATTCCTGGGCAGGCTGCACTTTCTTTCTTTCACACTGGGCGGCTCTCCTTACGAGGCACACTCCTTGCACGTGGGGCTCCCTTACGCGGGGGACACCCCTGCATGGCACGGCACTCCTTGCGCGCATCAGCACTGCGCATGGGCCAGCTCCACACGGGTCAAGGAGGCCCGGGGCTTGAACCGCGGACCTCCCATGTGGTAGACGGACGCCCTAACCACTGGGCCAAGTCTGCTTCCCCCCACCATGGGTTCTTAACCTTCTTTGTTCCATGGACCCCTTTGCCAGTCAGGTGAAAACCACAGACCCCTTACTAAGTCCACACTGCACTGTGTATTATTTTTAAAATATATGACACCCACACCAATTTGTCCCGTCAAGAATAATGCATTTTTGAATTTCAATTCAAGCTCATGGACTCCGTGTTAAGAACTGCTGCTCAATACCACTGGCATACCATTGTTGGTATGCCATTAAATGCTCTGGGACCTGGGAATCCAGAAATTCATTTCTGCCCTCCACAGCCATAAGGATTGCCTACCTGGTGTCCCTCACCCTGAGGGCTAGCTCCATGTGGGGTTCAGGGTTTGGGTTTGGGGGGCTCTTAGAGCTGTAACAAAAGTATTTGCTGGTAAGGCTTAGAGTGAAGGTTTCCTAGGCAGAATGGAGGTGCTTTATCTGGCAGTAAGGGGTTGGATGGAGCACCTGGACTGACAGGAGAGCTTGAAAGTCAGGGCTACTAGTCAAGCCGATCTTTTCCTACAGTGAGAAGAGCTTATACCTCATTTCTCCTCCCTTCCTCTGCAGCCAGCCCTGCTTACCCCCAAGGGGCCTGAATGAAATAATGGTTGTGAAAACATTTCAGAAAGTGTCAGGTACAAATGTGAGCTGTTACTAGGAGAATTAAAAGAAGTTTCCTGTAGCTGAATGAGGCCTTCTCAGAGAGTCAACAATACCTAATCTATTAAACATTACTTTAGTAGAGTAAAACTAAAATAAATGAAATGATTCGGGCTTCACACTTCATGCCTAATCTTTGTTTCTCAGGAAATGGCAAAACCTCATTCCCCTCCAGCCCCGAGTAAAGAGCCCTGGGGATCTCAGTGGTGGGGATTTTCCCATTGTCTGGGTTTGAAATAGGTGAGAATGTGAGCTCGAGGGGAGCCCTCCATTTCATCTTCCTGTGGGTGGTGGTCAGCCCTGAACTGGGTACCCACAAACCAGAGGTAGCAGGAGGGTGGGCAGAGTGGAGTGCCTTCCTGGGGACTTGGACTCCCGTCCTCATCCGCGTCACTGGCTCCTCCCGCTACCCAGATGACGCAGAGGAGAGAGAAGGGGTGAAGGTGGGGCTGGAGCTTAGATGTGCTAGGGAGCCAGGAGGGTGCGCTGGGCACCAAGGAGGTCAGCAGCAAGAACTGAGTCTTTAGAGAAAGCCAACTAGGGAGGGCATCACGTCGGGGTCTCATCTCAGAATCACCGAGTTAGGTCTCGGCTGCCCCCTTGGAAATGCTTCGGATTCAAGCTGGCGGCAAAACCACAGAATTCCTTTAATTGATAAAGCAAATTAAAAAAATCTGTTCAACCGTCCTCCCTGCTTACTCCCATTATCCTGAACCAACAACTCCACCTTTCTTTGTTTGCTGCCAGTTGAGCTCAGCGAGAGCTACGGTGCCCTATTTTGAGCTTCCTTCACCTTTTCCTGGCCGAAGTTGGTGGCCAGCCTGCTTCTTGGGGCTAAGCAGCCTGGCAGCCCCTCTCTCTGCATCTAGGAGCTTCCACTCCCATGAGGGCCTCCAGTCTGTGGGTTTCTCCTTCTAGATTAGGGGTTCTTAATCTTTTTTGGTCCATAGACCGCTTACTAAGTCCGCACTATACTGTGTTTTATTTAATAAATACCTCACACCTGCACCAACACGACCCCACAAGAATAACATTTTTTGAATTTCAATTCAAGCTCACAGACCCCTGGTTAAGAAACTCTGTTCTAGACCCTTGTTCTTTGGCAGGGCAAAGTAAATGCTTATAAACCAGGAGGCAGACTGCCCGTCTAGGCTTCTAGGGAAACCACTGTCAGTTCTGGAGAAAGGGGAGTCTCAGTGGAGGTAGGGAAGGGGGAGGGCAGGGTGGATGGGGCAGTGAGAATGGAGAGAATATATTCTCTCCTGCTAATTATTTTCCCTGAGGACTTACCAATGCAGAACCATCTATTATCGTGGGAGCGCTCTATGGTGGTTCTGCCTGTGATGAATGCTAAGTGGAAACAAGCAAGAAAAATTAACAGGCGGCTGCTTCTGTCCACCTAATTAAAATGCATATCCAAATGCATAATTCCTTATGTTTCCCCATGCACACACTCCCCTTCCAATCCCAGTTCTATGGAAGAGAATAACACTTTCCCCCAATCATTTCTCTTGATTATATTTCCGTCAAGGAAGAACTGGAGGCTTTCCCTTAGAATAGAGAATGGCACTTCCCGTAACCCTTCTAAAATTGCCAGTTTTTTTTTTTACTTCGATTGGGCTTGAAAATTCTGAGCCATTGTTTGTTTAAAACGAAAAAACAAGAACTTTATCTGACGGTGGAAAAAAAGAAGGAAGGCAGGGAGGAAAGAAAGAAAAAGACAGTTTCCCCTACTTCCGCTGACCCTTTAGTTTTTTGCTCAAGTCTGGCTCGGGTCAGCAGTGTGAATTTCCAAGGTCTTTTCTAGCGCTTCTTCCCCTCCATTTCTTTCCCCGACTTTGCCCTGCCTTCCCCTTCCCCCACAACAAACTTAACCCAGGCTTCGGTAGAGAGATTTTAGGAGACACATATACCTTTGCAGATCAGGTGGAGAGAAAAAACAAAGACTTCAGCACCTGGGGCCAATATCAGAGAAGCCGAGGTTATACGTTTGGAGTCAAGACTATACTTCTTCGTCCTTGTCTTCATTCGTCCGCCGGATCATTTTCTCCCTCTCCCTTTTGGAAGAACAACTTTATTTAATGGCCATGAAATACTTAATAAAACATGAAACTTAAGTCACTGTTTCCAGTCTGCCTCCACTGACATCTCCGTGGCAGACCCCTCCCCCGCGTAGCCCGCCCCCGCCTGAAGCCCCTTGCCTGCCCTCCACGGCAGCCCCAGCTGTTGATTTATCAGGGCCGGCTGGCTCAGCAGTGCATGGAGATTGCTTTTAATTAACTCTCTTCATTTTTCCCAATCTTCAGGGAGCAGCAGCCCTTTAATGATTTTAATATTTTATCTGGATTTATATCCGCCTTATTTGTTGTTGTTTGACTTCCGCATTTGTTCCTCCTGAATCGCTCACAGGCCGATATATTTATTTGCCCCTTCCCCCAACCCCAAGATGCTCCAGGGGAAGGGATGATGGGTTCCGAAGAAGGCCCCATTTTCCCAAACTTCCTGCCCTCTGTACTGGGAGAAGCGCCCAGTATGGGCCTGTGTGATGGTTGGGCTGGGAACCTTTGCCTCAGGAAACCCAGCCTCACCTGACTCTTAGCTGAAGGAGTGTCTGAATTTTACGGTTAAAAAAATCTGAATTTGAGAAAGCAGTTTCTTTTTGCCTCCTTTGTACTTGCTGCCTCTGTAAAGGAAGGAGTTGCCCTGAGAACTGGTTAAAAACTGCTTCCTGGGGTTCACCGTTAGCTGGTGAGGCCTGTCGTTCACCTGCCTCCACCTTACCTAGTTCATGGTTTTGGAGCTGCTGCAGGATGATGACTTAGGACAGGGCTAGATTAGGTTCCGTCAAGTCTTCATGCCACTCTGTGCATCTTCTGATAGGCTGGGCATCTGCTGGGAAGGGTGATTATAGGCTCGGTCTCCAAGAGGACTTGAAGAGGCACCAGTTGCCTTTCTCTGGCCGGAGACTGCCTTCTCACTCACCTTCATTTCCCAGGGTCCATGCCTCCTCCAGCTGTGGGAAACACAACCATCAGCACACCGTCCTAGCTCCCTGCTCCCAGTCCACCTTTGGCTGCAAGGCCTGCTCCTTTCGCCAGCAGCCCCAGGGAGGCCCGGCTTACAGACTTGCAAGGGGCGTAGTTTTCAGAACCAAATTGTCCACAAAATGCCCTTTTGGCCTCTGGGTTTGGTGATGTGTCTTCAGGGTTACCTGTTGCTAGGCAACTGCCAACTAGAGTCTGAGCCTGGTGTGGGAATTGCAATGAATTGCCCCGGGTGACTTATCTCCACGTTTAGGGCCTTCCATTTGTAATCCTGTTTCTGGGGAACAAGAGGTTGCCAAGACATTCCTTTATGTGCCTTTTTGTAAAGAGGTATAGGTGATAGGATTTTTTAAGGAAGTATCGGGGATTGAACCCAGGGCCTTGTACATGGGAAGCAGGCGCTCAGCCACTGAGCTACATCTGCTCCCCAATGAGAATTGGTTTTCTCATTTGTTTTGTTTTTAGGAGGTAATGGGGATCAATCCCAGGACTTTGTACATGGGAAGCAGGTGCTCAATCACTTGAGCGACATCTGCTCCCAAGGTATAGGTTTTTAAAGTGAAGCCCAGTGCCTAGCACACAGTCAGTATATAAGAGATATTTGCTTTAGTGATGAAAGTGGTAATTTCTTCCTATGTTTTTGCACTGGAATTCTTTTCTTGTCATTTTAGCTCTGCTAGTTCTGAAAAGGTACTATATGTTATCACGTACTCATTTATATACAGGACTCAGAGATGGAAAAAAACCTGGTGTCTGCACCACAGTCCAGTGTTTGGGCTGCTCAGGTGTCCTACTGGATATTCATCTTTTACATTTTCTTGGAAATCACAGACCCTTTCAAGAATCCAATGGAAGTTGTGAATCCTCTTTCCCCCCAAAACTGCATGTCCTACTGAGTTGGAGGTGACTTTATCCAAGTCATGGTTTGCAGATACCTATTCTTTGAGAGAATGCCTTTTATAACCTTTCACAGTATCAATGCTTAGATAAATAATAACTTTTCTATGACTCAGGGTCCAAACCATATGCAATGTAGATAGCTTCGCTTGACAATGAAGCAAAAATGGGAGTCCTGGGATCGTGCCTGTTGGAGGAGGTAAAAATCTCTGTCAAGCATTATTGTAACTTTTGCATGTCTTCTTACCACTGTCCACTTTCCAAATCATTCTTCACTGGGTGCTATCTGGAAGAAGGCACTACCCTGGAGAGTCCTGGCTATGTGTCAGGAGAAAGATGAAGGTCCAAGGTAAGAGTTCAAATCTTTCTCTACAAGACATCTGTCAAAAGGGAAAGCTGGGGAAAATACTGACAGTGCGTAAAATACGGCTATAGGAGCAGAATTGTACAAAAACGTTTGCTAGCTCGGAAAGGTTGCCCTGCACTAGCACCTATTCTCGAAAGAAACTCTCCCTCAGCCTGAACCTGGAACCTCTCGACACAGAGGGGCACACGGTGCCGGCCACTTCCTTGAGCTCATTTCCTTTCTGGGCAGCCATCCCAGTATAACAGATACTTACACATATTCTGCCCTCATTTTATCTAATTACGCACATCTCTGGGGGATGGGAAACAGGTTTGAATCATTCAATTTTAGGTCAGTTATGCACAGGCTAGCTGGGATGAACATTGATCTACGGAGTTCAAGGAAATTCAGAAAGTTCCCAGAGTTCCCTGGTCCAGAGCACACCAGGAAGCATTGTTTGTCCTCCCAGGGGCTGGTGACCCCAGCCAGCGCCGGTGCGAGCGAAGGGAGCCTGGCTGGCGGCTGGTTTGTGTGTCTGAATTTAGGACCCTTCCTGAGACATTGCTAGCCTTTTCTGTCCTTGGAGCCCTAGGACTTTACGATCTACCAAACTGAAGAGGGATCAAATATTACCAATCCCTCTTCTGGTGATCATTTGCTCTCACCCTATGCCTGGCCGGAATGGGTTTTGGTGCTTGAAATAGACAGCGCAAAAGAAGCCCTAGTCAAGGGAGTGATCTTTCTTCTTGCCTGGACTGTTGCACTGAGCAGCCATCTCCTTTCCTACCTGGCGAGCTGATCTGGATGCATCTCCAAGACCTGCCTGCTGCAGACTTGGGCAGCCTAACCTCCAGGCATCTCTCCTTTCTCTCCATTGCTCTTCAAATCCTAAGGAAGGAAAAGCCCACTGGTTACCCTTTTATTTTTCTTCTGCTCTCTGGCTACTTATTTCTTGTCTCAGACCGAAGCTTCCCAGGGCTCTCTAAGCCCTGGCAAGAAGAAAACACCAATTAAAAAATATATATATATTTTGAGGCACTAGGGCTGGAGATTGAACCCAGGATGTTGTCACATGTGGCCAAGGCGGTGCTCAACCACTGAGCCACTTCGGCTCCCCTGAGTTGGTTTTTCCATTTATTTGCTTGTTGTTGTTGTTGTTGTTGTTTTTAGGAGGCCTCGGGGACCGAACTGGGACCTCCCATGTGGGAAGTTGGCGCTCAACTACTTGAGCCACATCCATTCCCCCCAATTAATTCTTAAAAAATTAAAAAAAAAATTTATTTTATGATTATCTTTTCTAAAAAAAGATACATAGGTCACAGAAAACCAATTAATTCTTAACACCGAGGCTTCTACCTCCAGCTTAGGTTTCCTCCTCACCCCTCGTCCTTCTACCCCTTCCATCTCTCTCCTTTCCCGGTGGATAGCGTCTTGGTGGAGAAGCCCTGACTGGTGCACAGAAAAGAGGAAGCTCCTTCTGCCTTTCTCTTCAATGCCCACTCAAGCTCCCGAAAGTGGGAGTGAAAGGAGGCAAAGCTCACGAGCAGCAAAGGGCGCAACCGTGAGAGAAGGAACTGCGGATCTGTGGTGGTAAATGACAACGCCGAATGGGTGGTCCAGCCACGAGGGTTCCGCGGCCTTGGAAGAGTGACCCGTTCCTGGGGCTGGGAGTCAGAGAGGGCGTCGTGGCGGAGGCGGGCTTGGAGCTGGGTTTTAAGGGCGGTGGTGCAGGGTGGGGCTGGAGCAGGTGGGACGTGAAAGGGAAGTGGACAAGTTTTTGGAAAGGATTTGAGTCATTCCTTAGGGAATTTCCTTCCTTTCTTGGGGAAGGCAGGCCAGGTGGGAAGGAATGTGTGGAGGACAGCAAATGGAGCTGTTTGGCTGGGGGAGGGAGGGGTGTTCATGAACAGAAGGTAAAATTGGAAAAAGAAACAGGGCCAAGTTAGTGGAACTCCAGTTTGGCAGTTACTTCCTGGGACTCGACATCTGTAGAGGCCAAAAGACGGGGGAGACAGGGGGGTTTCCTCCTGTGTCCTTCACACGGGGGCTTGTCCACCTCCAGTCCCTCCCTTCACGAAGGAGTTTAGCTGACTCCGGGTCCTTGGATTCCTTTGGGGTGCTTTCCAGGTACCTCCTGGAGGCCGGTGGGGGCGAGTGGTCTACGGTGTGGGGGCTCCCTGGGTGAGGCACGTGCCCTGCCAGGTACAAGGCAGCCCTGTCCGGCCGCGTGGGTGGTTTTGCTAAGCAGGGCAGGATTGTGGGGTTGAGCCCCTCCGAGCGCTGGCTCTAAGGTCTCCCCACCCCGTGCTTTAAGGCACCAGCGGTTGAGAGCTGGTAAGTGTCTCCCAAGTTGGTCCATGGCGTCTTGGTCAGGGTGGCAGCTGGCAGCCGGGCCCCCCTACCTCGTCTGTGCCATCCTTTGCTGGTGGGCGTGTGTATGTGTGTTCCCAGCCCGGGCTCGGGTTAGGCAGGGATCTGTGTGCTTTCCAGGCTGGCATTCCAAGCTCCAGATCTTCCAAACACCAGGCCCCTATGTTATTTTTAACTGTCCAAAGTTTTTTCCACGTGGTGTAATTGATGGGACTCAGTAGCCTCGACAGGGAGCCTAAAGTTTGGCTTGTTTTGCGTCCCTTGAATGGGCATGTCTCCGATAACCAAGCAGAAAAAACACCCCGTTTTCTGAATTGACAGTTCCCAATCTTCCCGCCCGCTCTACCCCTGCCCCCCACTCAGCTCTAGGGGGGAGAAACCTAAAGATAACTTGAGCAGACCTGCCCGTGTGTATCTGTGGCTCCAGATAGGAGGGGGCAAGGTCACGTTTGTCTGTGACTTTCTCCCTCCCTCTCGCTGTCCTGATAGTGGGGGACAAAGCTATGTTCTCAGAGAGATAACAGGAAGGCCATGACGAGGTTGGAGCACTCTCTCTGCTGGCTTTCCTTTGAGCCCCCCTCCCCGCCCCCAAGAGGTGAGCCGCATTCCCACCACCCTCTGGGTACAGTCCTGGTGTGATGTTCTTATTCAAGCGAGCACAAGATCTTGTGGCCAGTGATCACCATCCTTGTGACAATCCAGAAGATTCTTTGTTGCCCATGTCCAGGAGAGTCATCTCATGCTGGCCTGTCATTTGCATTGTGCCTTCCTCCAGCTGTCTGTCCCCCTTCTCTACTTCTCGTCCACACCTCAGCAGACCATAGTGTCCTAGGCAGTTATCTTTTACTGGTTGTGCATGTACCGTACTTCCACCAGTTGTGGTCCTGGGCATGCAATAGTGAGAAAAACTGACATGGATCCTATCTTTGTGGAGTTCGTGGTCCAGCTGGGGAGACAGACATTGATCATAAAATCACACACACACATATATATAAATAAAAGGGAGATCTATGTCATGTTGGAATGTCCAGCAAGATATGAGAAAATAAAGAGCTGGTCTAGTCTAGTGGGTTGAGGGAACACTTCCTGGAGGAGGTAACAATCCATTCCAGGCAGAGAGAACAGCACGTTCAGAGGTCCTGTGGCCCACTGGAGGAGCTGGGGGAGGGCTTTGTGGCTGGTGCTGCCAGAGCCAGCGAGGGAGGGCAGACATGGCTCGTGGTATGGTAAGAGATGCCAGGAGGGGCCAGCACATGCAGCCAGCTTGATGGGTATTTTAAGGATTTTGATCTTTCCCTAACAATAGTGAACAGCTGTGGGTTTAAGTTAGGAAGTGACTTGATCCAATTCACATTCTAAACATTTTCCTTCGGCTGCAGGGAGATTTAAGGAGGGCAGAGGAAATGGGCAGCACGAGTGAGTTCTGAGGGGGCTTTTCTGGATAAGATTTTAAAAAATGACAATGAGCTATGAGCAGATGCATGAAGGACGTGCTGTTGGCTTTGATGAAAGGGCCTTGCCTTTGACTGCTTCCCCTGCTCTTGACATTCCCGATCCTCTTGGTAGTTTACGTAGACTGAACCCCCTATCCTCCCAGTTATCTTCTGGGCATCCCTGGAAGTTTTTTTTTTTTTAAAGATTTATTTCATTTATTTCTCTCCCCTTCCTCCTCGTTGTCTGCTTTCTGTGTCCATTTGCTGTGTGTTCCTCTGCGTCCGCTTGCATTATCAGGCGGCACTGGGAAACTGCATTTCTTTTTTGTTGAGTCATCTCTTGGCGTCAGCTCTCTGTGTGTGCGGGGCCACTCCTGGGCAGGCTGCACTTTTTTCATGCAGGGCGGTTCTCCTTGTAGGGTGCACACTTTGCGCTTGGGGCTCCCCTATGCGGGGGTGACAATGCATGACACTGCACGTCTTGCGCGTGGCAGCACTGTGTGTGGGCCAGGAGACCCTGGGGATCGAACACTGGACCCTCCGTATGGTAGACGGGTGCTCTGTCAGTTGAGCCACGTCTGCTTCTCCCTGGAAGTTTTTTATGCTGTGGATGCTTTTGTTTTCCTCCCAAGTAGAGCCTGGACAAATCTGCCTCCCTCCGCTCTCCCTACTGCTCACTCTGACTGTTCCTCTGGGTTTCTCCAAGTTGTGGTCTGAGGACCACCTGTGACTGAAAAAAAAAGCCTTATGCCCCGCAGATTTTGAGACCCACTTTCCTACTCAGTCATGCATGCACAACAATGAATGCAATGACGCTTTACGTGTGTGTGGTATTATAAGGGTGCCAAGTGCTATCGAGACCCAGGTGGCCTACGTTAGACCTTGTTATAATGCAGGTGAAGAAACTGCATCTGGGTTCTTTGGTAGCCAAGCCAACACGGTTACAAAGTGATGGAGTTGGTGGGAGGAGAGGGCGCAGAGCCAGGGGTCTGTCTTCAAGCACCGTGCTTTGTTTCTCTTTCTTCATTCCTCTTTTCTCCAGTGTGCAAGGTTGACAAGTATTGAATTCTCACAATTTCCAGATGCAGTTCCTTTTTTGAAAAAAGATTTGATACCTTTTTGGGGGCTCATGAGATGCACCTGGAAAGTGGGTTACGTGAAAAGTTAGTTCATGAAAAGGTGCAATCAGGTGGGTTTGTTATTATTGTCATTACTTTGTTATGATAACTTTTTATTGTGGGAGAGATCAAACCTATTTAAAAGTAGAAAGAATAGTATGAAGAACCCCCACATATCTATCGCCCAGCTCCAACAGTTATAAGGGGAGGGGGCTTCTTTTCAATTGTTCAGACTTTGTCTTGGGATGCTTCCATTTTATGTCCATTGAACGAAATACCTGATAGGACAATGGGCAGAAGGAACACATCAGCTTTCAAAGTATCCTTACCAGCTAATGACCAGAGAGGGAGAAAGTTCTGCTCATTTAGCCCCTCAACAGTACAACTAGTGCTTGAAATTATATATCTAGGAATATGTACATGTATATGTATGTATATATATGCACTAGATCTAGGAATTGATAGATCTATAATTATAATCATAGCCCTTAGAGACGCTCGTGGTCTCCCTCACTGTCTAGACATGACAAGAGAGGCCCAACAAGGTCTGGGGCTACTCCTCAGGCCTCACAGCTAAGAGAAGGCAAAGCCCGCTTGGGATCCATGTCCGTCACATCGTGCTGTCCTGTCTCCCTTACAGACTAGGAAGGTCTCCTGGTGCTGTTTTGCTCTAGTGTTTTCTGGCATGAAGCCTTGGGAGACAGAACTCCTGTGAACAGCTGTCCAGTGCCCCAGTGGTTAAACCCCAAGCTTTATAATACTTGGCCACGTCGGCCTTTGCTTCCTCCTTGTGAAAAAGATGCTTGCTCTAGCCTAGAGATCGCGTCCTGGTGGGCGCAAAGGGCCACATGTTCAGGCTCCCTTTGCTCTTCCTGCCCCAATAGACTAAGAATTCGAAGACAGCGTGTGACGAAATGGTGGTTCAGACAACGAGGGCTATGGAATTTCAGAGTAGGAAGAAGTCAATTCCCTGGAGCGTTTGGGCCAGCTTCCGGGAGGAGGCAGGGCTTAAGTGGACTTAAGAGATGGGCAGAAGTTAGGGAGCTGATGAGAGGGGAGCCTTCCTTTCTAAAGCGGGGAACCCATCTCTTAACACAGCACATCAACCAGGAATTACTTAGCACCTCCTAGGGGAAGGCACTGTACACCATATTGTGGGGAATGCTAAAGAGTAGACACACTTCTGTTCTCCATGAACTTTCTGTACAGTTGAGGGACAAGATATGTGTTGACTATTATATAAATGAAGACTATAATGTGTAGTACTTTAAAAAAAAATTATTTATTTATTTACTCCCCCCTCCTCATTGTTTGAGCTCGCTGTGTGCTCTCTGTCTGTTCGTCTTCTCTTTAAGAGGCACTGGAAACTGAACCTGGGACCTCTCATGTGAGAGAGAGGTACTCATTGCTTGAGCCACCTCTTCTCCCTGCTTTGCTGTGTCTTTCATTATGTTTCCTCGTTGCGTCATCTTGTTGCGTCATAGTGTTGCATCAGCTTGCCACGCCAGCCCATTGTGCCAGCTCTCTGTCTTACTCATTCTCTTCAGGAGGCACTGGGAACCAAACCTGGGACCTCCCATGTGGTAGGCGGGAGCTCAATCGCTTGAGCCACATCTGCTTCGCTAGTTTGACTTTTAAGATAAGCCTAAAGAAGAGTGCAATTAGAAACCAAGCAATAGATTGCAAAGCAGAACACAGAAACAATATCAATGACCAGGTATCCCATGTCTTCTGTGCATGGGCCCTGTACTTGATGCTACAAAGCTGCAGCAGTCTTTTAAATTACTTTAATTACACTGCAGCCTTTTAAAGTAATAATCGTAGTGGGTCCAGCTACCATCTCTTGAACACCTCTGTTCTGCTTGGCAGCCCTGTGCTGTGTGTTTTACACCCACTTACTCCTCCTAACAGGTAGTATTTGAGGCAGGTAGTATTGACGATTTTACAGGTGAAAACACTCTGAAGGGTTCAAGCAACTTGCCCAAGATGCCATGGCTGGTGAGAGAGGTGGAGTGGAGGCATGCTCCTGAATCTGTCCATCCAAAGGGGTGTGAGTCCCCAAAGGAACAGTGACAATTCAACCTGACAGGGTAGGTGGGAGAGAGCAGGCTGAAAGGGTAATGAAGGGCCAGTTAGAAATACCTGTGCGAAAAGTTTGGCACTGCTCCCGTAGGTGCTGGGGAGCTGGGCAGGATGGACGTTTAGGGTGACGAATTCACAGAAGAGCTGGAGGGGGGAGGCTGAAGCGACTGGAGGGGGTGGCGGTGGGAATGTGGCTGGTCGAACCAAGTAATGAAAACCCTCATAGCCCATCAAACTTAATTAAAATCAAATAAACACTCCGGCAGGCCCATCTCATACCGAATAGGGGTAGAGATTTCAGATCACTGCCAGGGCACTGGTGCTGGTTTCAATCTAGCTGCGAGGACCTAACAGCTTCATCAATATATAATATTTGTGAAATATGCATCTGCCCTGTGTCCATTGGCTCTCTTAGCACATTTATGATTTTAGCACTCAGCTAGGTCCTTGGTGCCCCATCATGACCTCTTTCCTCATCCCTTTTCATTTCTTCCCTAGAACAGTTGTTCTAAAATTTTGCTCTTTACTGGAAAATCCTCCCCATTCCCTTGCTCTGAGCAGATGGTTTCACCCCAGACTTGTTCTAGAAAATCCAAAGCAGGATCAGGAACTTCCTTCTCCTTCTTGCCCTCTGCCTCATTGGGGCAAAGCCACCTCTTCAGAGTGGTCTTTACTGCTCACCCCATCTGATATCGTCCCCACACCACTCTAATACCCTGTTTTCATTGCTTAATGGTGCATACAATGATCAGAAATTTACAATGTATTTGTTTGCTTCCTTGCTTTTGTCTGCCTTTCTCAGTGGAAAGTAATTCCATGAGCGCCCAGAACTTGTTGGTCTTAGGTACGGCGGCGGCATTCAAAGTGCCCAGCCCATAGTAGGTGCCTCGGGCATAGTAGGTGTTCAAAAATATAAATGAATGAGTGAACTCCCATGACTTTAGCCAGCACCTGTGCTTTAATTTCCCTCTTCCTGGCTGTCCCACTGCCTATGTCATTCCACCTGGGTATCCCCCCTCCAACTTATATCCTAAACTAGTTTATCTTCTTACCTTAAAGCTGCTTATTTTCTTGGGTTTCAGGATCATCTAAGCAAAAAGCTCAGGACTATCTTTGGGTTCCCCTCCTTCCCCCACACATACTCAGTCCTCAAGTCCTATTGACTTAACCTCTGGACTCTGTCCCCTCTTCCGTTCACCTCTCATTCAGGTCATATTCGTGCTTATGGGGACACTGGCAGGAGCTTCCTAATTGACTTCCCAGCCTGCCCTCTCAAGCTCGGTATCTTTATACTTTCTTTTCTTTTTTTAAGATTTATTTTTCTCTCCCCTCCGCCCCCACCAATTGTCTGCACTTTGTGTCCATTTGCTGTGTGGCATTCTGTGTCTGCTTGTATTCTTGTCAGTGGCACTGGGAATCTGTCTTTTTTTGTTGTTGCGTCATCTTGCTGTGTCAGCTCTCCATGTGTGTGGTGCCACTCTTGAGCAGGCTGTGCTTTTTTGGCGTGGGGTGGCTCTTCTTACGGGGTGCACTCCTTGCACGTGGGACTCCCCTACATAGGGGACACCCCTGCGTGGCAGGGCACTCCTTATGCGCATCAGCACTGTGCATGGGCCAGCTCCACATGGGTCAGGAGGCCCTGTATTTGAACCCTGGGCCTCTCATGTGGTAGGCAGACACTCTGTCAGTTGAGCCAAATCCTTTTTCCTCTTCATACTTTCAATGGCTCATACTGATTGTAAAAAATCCATCTATCCATCCATCCATCCTCCATCCATCCATCCATCCATCCATCCATCCATCCATCCATCCATCCATCCATCCATCTGTCCATCCATCCATGTCTGCTGATTACTGAGTGCCAGCCCTGTGCCAACACTGTGTTAGGTGCTGGAGAAGAGCTGACAGCACAATCTTTGCTCTCAAAGGAGTTTTCAGTCTTGTAGGTGGGGGAATGTTGAAACAATCAAAATCACTCAAGTCTTACAGATGCTTTTTATTCATTCACTGAGTATGTATATACGAATGCATATATATATTTATTTATTTATTTTTAAGAGGTACTGAGGAATGAACCCAGAACCTTGTACATGGGAAGCAGTATGCCCACTTTCCAATGAGAGTTGGCTTGTTCATTTGTTTTTTTAGGAGATACCAGAGATTGAACTCGGGACCTTGTACATGGGAAGCAGGCACTCAACCACTTGAGCTACATCCATAGTACTTGAGCTACATCCACTCCCCCTGAGTATTTATTGAACCTGTACTATGTGCCAAGCACTGTAGGTGCTGGGGATACAGCAATGAATAAAGCAAAGTTCCCATCCTACGGAGCTTACAGTCTAGTGGAAGAGACCAACAGTATACAAAAATGCAAGTGTAAATGCTATGGAGAGAAAGAGCGAGGGGAGGGGCATGTGCTTGTGTACGTGCGGTCTCACCCTCTGGTAGGGGTGCTTGCAGGAAGCTTCCCTGAGAAGGGGGCGACTGAGCAAAGACCTGAAGATGGGAAAGAGTGAACTTGCAGACAACTGGGGGAGAACATCCCAAGCAGAGCAAGCAACCAGTGCCCTGGCCCAAAGTCCTCGCTCTGGGGACTGTGGACAGAGTATGGTGGGCCATGAAGGAAGGGAGGAGTCACTTCTGTCTGGGGTGACAAGAGGCCCTTCTCCGAGAAGGCTGCTGAACTGCCTAGTGTGGCATTCCCAAGCCCACCTCCCAATCTTCCATCTCCCCATGGACTCTGAGCTTGAGCTGTGCTGGACCATGGACTTCCCACCTCCAGGCTTTTGCTTTGTGACATTCTCTGCCTGGACTTCCTTCCCTGACTCCTCGCCTCTGCCTGTTGAACTCTGCCAGTTTCTACTCACCATTCAAGGCCTTCCCTAGGCAGAAGCAGCTGCCCCCTCTGGGGGTCCCATAGGGCTTTGGTCATGCTGGTGGAGCCCTTGGCACCGTGGCTTTGGTGAGCTGGGTCTGTGCCAGTCGCTTCCGCCTGCCGGAGGCCCTTGAAAGCAGGAACCATCTCTTAGATGTCTATAGGTCACCAGCCCCTTGCACTGCATTGGGCGGACTGCAGGTGGTTCCATGCACTCGGTGCTCTTTAGAAAGCAAAGCCCATTTGAAACCAACTCGTTTTGTTATCAGACCACCCCGTGTAGACATGTGTGCAGCTCCACCTGCCTTTTCCTTACACATCAGTTGCTTTTTTGAGTCCTGCAGTTCCCAGTGAAAGCACCAGGGTCATGAAATTAATTTGTCACTCTGGTGCCAGCTCCACTCAGCTGACTCATGGCCTGAGAAGAGGTTTTTAAACATGTGTTTCTCATTTATGTGCTAATTCTTCTTCCCCTTCTCAGTAATCTTCTTTTCCCCTGAAACTTGTGGGTGGCAATTGCCTTCAGGTCTGGTGGCACCTGCACCTCCTCCTGCATCCTCTGAGCAGATGTTTTCCAGCCTTGGGCCTGGGAGGAGTGGTGCTCCCTGACTTGGGAAGGGTGAGAGGGAGTAAAAATGAAATGAGATTGCCTTCCCTCTTGACATTCATTAGAGCTTTTTTTTGCCTGGGGAAGGCCTAGTAATTTCTTTCTTTTTTTTTTTAAGATTTATTTATTTATTTCTCCACGCCCCCACCCCTCATTGTTTGCACTCGCTGTCTACTCTCTGTGTGTGCTCGTTGTGTGCTCTCTGTGTCTGCTTGTCTTCTTAGGAGGCACAGGGAACCAAACCCAGGACCTTCCGTGTGGGAGGAAAGCATCCAATTGCTTGAGCCACATCTGTTCCCTGTTTGTTGTGTCTCCTTGTTGCTTCATCTTGTTGCATTATCTTATTGCATCATCTCGTTGGGACATCTCCTTGCATCAGCTCGCTGCACCAGCTCCTTGCATCAGCTCGTTCTCTTGCTCCTCTTCTTTAGAAGGCACTGGGAACTGAACCCGGCACCTCCCATGTGGGAGGCATGCACCCAACTTGCTCGAGCCACATCTGCTCCCTTTTTTCTCTTCCTGCCCTCCCTCCCTCTTTTTCTTCTTCCCTTCCACCCTCCTTCCCTCTCACTCTCTTTCTTCTTCTTTCTTTCCCCCTTCTCCCCCCCTCCCTTCCTTCCTCTTTCTTCTCTCTCTCTTCCTTTCTCTCTTTCTTTCCCCTTCCCTTCTTCCTTCCTTCTTTGTTTCTCTTTTCTTTTTCTTTTTGCTATGAATGGAAACACAGAAAGGGATTCTGTGTTTTGCCTCCCTGGTAGGGAGATAATATTTCCAGGTATCCTGGAATTAATTTATTAATTCAATAAATATTGAGCAGTGTTCTGGGTGCTGCATATAAAGTAGTAAACAAATTGGTCAAAATCTCTGCCTTCACAGAGCTTACTTTCTAAGTAAGTACATATGTTATATGATAAAAAAAAGAAAAAAGAACAAAGAATAAAAAAATATGTTAGGTGAGATAGGTCTGTTGAGGTAAACTAAAGCAAGGAAGTGGAAAAGCAAGCGTGGGAGGGGAGAACACTTTAAAGTGAGGTGGCCAGAGAAGATCTCACTGAAAAATGACATTGAGGGTAAAACTGGAAAAACATGAGGAATTAAACCAGGCAGACAGCAGGGAAGGGGATTTGAGACAGAGGCAAGTGCAAGGGTCCTGAGGTAGGAGCGGGACTAGCAAGGAGGCCAGTGTGGCTGGAGCAGAGGGAGAGACAGGGAGGGTAATAGGAGAACTTTGGCTTATCTTTGGAGTTGGGACCTTATTGAAGGCTTTTAATGGCATCACCCCGGCTGCTGAATTGAGAGTAGAGGGAGGGGGCAGGGCAGAGCAGGGAGACCAATAAGGAGGTAGGGGCTTAGGCCAGGTCGGTAGCAGTAGAGGTTGAGAGAAGTGGCTGGATTCTGAAAACGTTTCACAGGGAGAGTTGACAGGCTTTGCTAAGGAAGTGGAAGTGGGGTGTGAGAAAAGAGAGGTGTCATGGGTGACTCCCAGGTTTTTGGCCCGAGCAAGCGGAAGGATGTTGAGATGGTGAGGACAGTGGGGGCAGCAAGTGTGTGTGTGGTCTAAGCTTTGCATGTGGTAAGCTAAACTTGAGATGCCCAGCCATCCAGGTGGAGATGCCCGATTGACGGTTGCATGGTTGGGTCTGTCTTTGCTGGGGCCTTCAGCCGGGGAGGAGATTAAAGGTGCTGTCTACTGGGTCTTACTGGGAGCTGGATGCCAACTGCTTGCTCCAAAGGCACAAGGGATTAAATCTGGGCATTTACCATTGAGCTTTTTATTTTTTAATTTTTAAAAAAATTCTGCTTAAAGATTTATTGATTTTATAATTAATTAATTTTACTTGTATTTTAAAAAACATATTTGGACTCAATTCAAAAAATATTTATTAGCCCCAACTGGATGCCAGGTATTGTGTTAGGTGCTGGGGATACGGCTCAAGTGGAGGATGGAAATGGGCTTTGCCCTCTAGGAGTTTGCAGTCTATGAGGGAAAGTGTGCAAAACATACATTTTTCTTAGAACAATGGCAAATTCACTACTAATATGAGAATAGACTCTAGATTTTTTTAAAAAAGGATTTATTTATTTATTTATTTATTTCTCTCCCCTTCCCCCCCCACCCCAGTTGTCTGTTCTCTATTTGCTGCGTCTTCTTTGTCTGCTTCTGTTGTTGTCAGTGGCACGGGAATCTGTGTTTCTTTTTGTTGCGTCATCTTGTTGTGTCAGCTCTCTGTGTGTGTGGCACCATTCCTGGGCAGGCTGCACTTTCTTTCATGCTGGGCGGCTCTCCTTATGGGGCGCACTCCTTGCACGTGGGGCTCCCCTACGCGGGGACACCCTGCATGGCAGGGCACTCCTTGCGCGCATCAGCACTGCACATGGGCCAGCTCCACACGAGTCAAGGAGGCCCGGGGTTTGAACCGTGGACCTCTCATGTGGTAGAGGGACGCCCTAACCACTGGGCCAAGTCTATTTCTCTGGACTCTAGATTTTGACCAATAAAGTAAAACCTTTACCCATGACATTCTATTTCCATCATTGTGATAAAGTTTGAAAGTTTGAAAATGTTTGTGAGTTTTTCACATAGATTATTGTATTTTTTTTAACCCAGAAAGGTGATTTGGAAGTTCTTGTGTCCCGAACACAGGCATTATTAATGATTTGCCAGATAATGCTAAATGTTTTCCCATGGTCAAGCATCCACATAAATCATTGGTTATTTTAATAAGGTCGTGTAAGTCATCTATGGCAGGGCAGTTTTGTTTTTAAAAGCAGCTACAATCATGTATACTAGTAAAACTTTAGCTAGGTCCTCATCAAAAGTTGATGATAAACTTTTGTTAACGTAGCAGCAAAGGCTCTAAGACCGGGGTGAACCTGGCACCCACGGGCCTGGCGTGGTGAGGGCAGGATGCCCCTTCCTCAGTCTCCGTTTGCTCGGTTGGTAGGCTTACATTGGTTTGGCCTTTGTCCCATGAAATGGGGAGCTGGACTGTCTATTTCTTGGCATCGATCATGTCTTTCAGGTTGAAGTACCTTATTTTGGACAAAATCCTTGTTTATTCAAGGATGTTTTGGGGAATATGGCCCTGACTCCAAATCTTGGAAGACCAGGAGATGACAATTATCTCCTCTTCTAGCATGAAAACACTGTGAAGGTAGCTGTGTTGTCTTGTTCACTGCTGGATCCCCAGTGCCTGGCTCTGTACCTGGCCCAAAGTATGTGGTCAACCCGTAAATGTGTTCCACCCCCCACTCCCCAGTCAAGCAGGGGCTCTTAACTAGGGGTCTGAGCTTAAACTGAAATTCAGAAAAACATTATTCTTGTGGGGAAGGGTTGGTGTGGGTGTAGTATATTTATTAAATAATACACAGTATAGTGTAGGCTTAGTAGGGGTCTGTGGTTTTCACCTGACTGGTAAAGAAGTCTGTGGAACAAAAAAGGTTAAGAACTGCTGCCCTAGAGCAAACAGAGCCTTAAAGCAGCTCTGTTACCCTCTGTCCCCTGGGCAAGGCTAGGGACAAATAGGGATGGTCTGGACACCAGAATACACCAACAACCTTGATGTGTGATTCTAGAGGGCTTGGGAGTCGCAGGCGGGGCCGCCCTGGAGAACAAATCAGCTTGAACTGTGCTAGTCAAAGAGAAGAGAAGGCCAAGGGTGGTGAAAGGCTGCCAGCTGGGAGCTTAGCTCAGTTTTGGGGACATCTTTCTTCCCTATTGGCATTAAAAGGGGTTCCTTTTTAAGAAATATATATTATGGAAAATTTCAAACATAGATAGTATAATGAACCCTTGTAAACCTGTCACCCAGTTTCTATGATGAGCAACTCATTAGCTAGTCTGGTTTCACCTATGGCCTACCCCTCCTTTCTCACACCAGGAGTTATTTTGCAGTAAGTCCCAGACATCATTTCACCTGTAAATATTTCAGTATGTATTTGCAAAAGACAAGGGACCTTTTTAAAA
This sequence comes from Dasypus novemcinctus, assembly GCF_030445035.2. Lineage (NCBI taxonomy): Eukaryota > Metazoa > Chordata > Mammalia > Cingulata > Dasypodidae > Dasypus > Dasypus novemcinctus. The sequence goes on from NC_080675.1 coordinate 36,055,091, forward strand.
GCATAACCATGATACCATAATCGTTAATAAGAATTCCTTGATATTATCAATGATGTAGTTAATGTTGAAATATATTGGGGTGTGTGTGTGTATATATATATACGGTATTTTTAGCAGTATTTTAAAAATGACTTTATTGTTTTTATAAAGACAATGCATACTTGTCAAAAATTCCAGCAATACACAAAAGCAACACAAAGATGGGAGCAAAAAAATCCCCCCAAATCCATTAGATGAACGTCACTTCATCTCCATGCATATGATCATCTCCATGCGTATGATCACCTAGAAGAACAAATAGCAGGTGGGTATCATGCTGTCAGAAATACTTTTTAAGTTAAAAAGGGATCGCTGAGTGAGTAGTATTTTAGAGCTGAAAGGGCACCTAAGGCTCTTGAGCTCTTGAATCACCCCCATGCCCCATCTCAGTGTCTGGTACTCAGGTAGTCAATAATTGTGGTTTGCATTAACAGGGCCCTTAAGCAATGACTGTCTTCTTGTGGAATTGGAGGTGCATGGAGTAGAAATCACTGGCCCAAGATCCCACAGCTAGGCAGAACAGATCTGGGGCTGGAGCCAGCTCTCCTGGGTCCTGTTTCCATGCTCTTTCGGCAGCCCTTGGGATTTAGCTGTGCAGGAGAGTGGCTAAGTGTACAAGCTTGAAGTCAGCACAGCAGGCGTGACTCTGCTCCGAATCTTTTTGTGTGTGACTTAGCAGCTGTGTGACTTCTCTTACCTGTACAGTCTACCTACCTCAAAGGGCTATTGTAAGGAATAAATGAGATAATGCAAATAAAGCTCATTGCACAGTTCCTGGCATGTGCCAGGTGCCAAATAAATGTTAACTCTAGTTGTAATAGTAATAGAAGTATTATCATTTTCTTACTCTGTTGGGATTCAGAGAATTGTCAACTGCAACTCAAAGAAGACTCCCCCTGCTTCCCCTCTGCTTAGGTTCCTGGTTGCGATGGAATCGGGCTTATACCTCTCACTTTTGCTTTCTTTCTGCCATTGAGAAGAAAAGATAATCTTTTGTGGGAATCCTTTTCCTGTGTTGAGTCGGCCTCTGGCTGGCCGTTTACGTTTGGCGGTCAATGTTCGTGTCTCTTCCCTCCGTGTGTAGTTTGGTGGTGGTGTCTAAACAAGAGCTGAGCAAATAGTTATTCTAGACTTCAAATAGAAACCCTGGGCTCAGGGCTGGGAGCAAGACGCCTGGCCTTCCCGGACTTTCCTGCAGCCTGCCTCCTGTCCCTGGGTCTGCCAGGTCACTAATGGAATCTGCTGGAAGCAAATTAACTCGGGAAAAAAGGGCTAGCAAATTATGCTAGCTGTTGGCATCTTCCCCGGGATGGCTGACATGTCCCCATCCACTCATGAGTCCTCCACATTTCACTTCTCTCTGGGGGAGCCCCACTTTGTCTTGCACGGTGACCGAGGAGCACAGAGGTTGGTCTCAGCCCCCCACGGCAGGTCCATGGCCCGTGCATGTGGAAAGCCCATCCCTGTGGCCTGTGGTGCCTGCCTGTGGGCGGTGGATAGGGGAGGTGGGGGTGGGGGCGGCAAGGGCTGGCTCCACGTGTCACTCACACTTTGGGGTCTCGGTTGGCTTGACCATTTACTCCAAGTCAGGGTTGGAGGGTGGGAGCCGGGTGGAGGAGGAAACAGCTAAGATCAACCGTGTGGTCTTTTGTGAACACTGTCTCCGGTGGGGGAATCCATGCCCCGTGTAGGTCTCTGCAGCCCCTAGGGGCCCCAGAATGCTGTTCCCTTTCCTAGACCTTGGCAGGGTTTGGGGCCTTCACAAAGCAGCTGAAAGATGGCTTGCTGCCAGATGTGCCAGCCCTCCGCTGCAACCTTCCTCTTCTCTCTCCCCCGCTTGCCTTCTTGCCTCCCTCAAGATCCATGAGTAAATTGGGAGTGTTCTGGTCACGGGTCCTGCGAGCTACAGTAGGGATGAGGGGAGAGGAAGGAAAGATGTGTTCCTTCTGCTTCAGAGGAGAACTTTCTGCAGGGGAGGAGGGTTTGTGGGGTGGCAGAATTCCCAGGGCACCCTGTAGTATCCAGAGAAGAGGAGAATTTGAGTAATGGAATGAGGGTCTGGCCGTGACTGATAATGTGTCTAAGGTGGCAGGACCCATAGGCATCACCTCCTTGTTCTGTAGATGAAGAAAGTCAGAGGAGCTGTGCCTCGCCTGAAGCTAGCACATGAGACGAGCTGCGCAAGGGCCCCGAGCCCAGGCATGGCCAGGCTGTGGTAGATACTCATCAAACGCTAGTTTCTTTCTTTCCTTCCAGTGCGCCCACCCAACTATTTGTCGCAGTGGCTGATCTAGATTTTAGAACCCAAGTTTCCTGACACTCACTACCCAAGAAAAGAAATTAAGCTTGAGTGCAGGCAACACGATTTGGGGACTCCTGAGGTTTGAGGTATTTGCTCCTGGCCTGGTGACCCAGGGGGCTCATGTTTGCTTTGGACCAACTTGTATGCAGAGGCCATATGCTGGCTCAGTAAAGCCCTTTGCCTCTCCGCCCGCTTCTTGGTCAGTGGGACTCTGAGATCGACTTAGTTACAGGACTCTCTGTAAAATTAAGCTGCATGAATGCAGGGTGAGCCCAAGGAGAGAGCTCTAGGTTAGCATGGAGGGATTCCTACTTCTGGGTCTCCCATCAGGTGACTGAGCTTTCTGGCTCAACCCAGAGAGCTCCTCACAGACCAGTGCTTCTTCTACAAACCAAGTTGCCCCTCTGTGCCTCAGTTGCTCTTTCTGTAAACTGGGGCTAATAATAATGGTCTGTCATCTCACCCGGGATAAAGGCGAGATGGCATATAGGATCTCTCTTTGTAAAGAAGGCAAGAGGTGTGCTCGATTCCTAGCTCCCTCTGTTCATATTGATTTTTTTTTGTTATTGAAAATAAGCCATTTGAGATTTCATTTAATTTATCTCCTGGATAAAAAGTCAATGTATGTTATCCTTGCTTAATAGGAGTGATTGTCACTGGGTGAGGCAGTAATGGGGCTGGCAGAGGCTCTGGGCCTCCTCATTTAGGCTCCCGCCCTTCCTGCCTGCTACTTTTTCATATTCCATATCAAAGTCTCAATCATTCTTTCAAGTCCCATGTAGTCTGGGTTCTGATCATCCAGGGACTGCACAATTCTTATTAATATTAAAGGTGCAGATTTCCTTAGCCTATGTCCCTTCGCTTCTAAATCAGCTTGGAAAGGGGAGGGAAAAAGTGGAACTGGAGGGAAGCGGACTTGGCCCAGTGGTTAGGGCGTCTGTCTACCACATGAGAGGTCCACGGTTCAAATCCCGGGCCTCCTTGACCTGTGTGCAGCAGGCCTATGCGCAGTGCTGATGCGTGAAAGGAGTGCCGTGCCTCGCAGCGGTGTCCCCAGCATAGGGGAGCCCCACGCGCAAGGAGTGCACCCCGTAAGGAGAGCCGCCTGGCGCGAAAGAAAGTGCAGCCTGCCCAGGAATGGCGCTGCACACACCGAGCTGACACAAGATGACACAACAAAAAGAAACACAGATTCCCATGCCGCTGACAACAACAGAAGCGGACAAAGAAGATGCAGCAAATGGACACAGAGAACAGACAACTGGGGTCTGGGGGAAGGGGAGAGAAATAAATAAATAAATCTTAAAAAAAAAAAAGTGGAACTGGAAGGACACTTACACCCCAAAAAGAATGCATCTCAGTTTGCTGCAAATTTGGGTTCCCTCTGGTGACTTCAAGGATTGTGAGGGGTTGCTGTGTTGTGCACTCCAAGGCACTGATGTGCTGCTAACAACTGTATCTAGCTGTATTCACGAGAAAAAGAGAAGCGAAAGTGTCGGAAATGAATTGGATTTTCCCACTGGCCTGCATCGCTTCAACCCTGTTTTTATTTCATTTCTAATTTCTTTCCAGCTGGTAGGGGCCCTTTGAGACTAGGTCTAAATTTTTCAAGCGTCCAACTGGAATATACTCTAAATAAACACTTAAATGATCTAAGAGGTTAGTGTCACTTGGAAAATCCATTCTTCGAGAGAAGAAAAAGATTGTTTTAATAATGGGAGGAACTCCAGGTTGTCAACTGGTTGTATGTTCTAGTCATTGGTAGAGACCAGGGAGCAGAAGCAGGAGCTGTGCTGTGGGTGGAACACCAGCCTCTCAGCCTTGCTTCTCAGAGTTATCTTTAAGGAAGTCAGGACGAGAAGGCACAGTTGTGTCCCAGGTCATGGGGGTAAGTATCTGAGTCAGTGACATGCCTTCATGTCTCCACATGGCTTCAACCTTCTCCTGTGTTCAAAGTGTATATAGATATTGTCCTTTCTTAGCTTGGTGCACTCCAAATAAAGTGACCCAAGAATTGATGACATCGCAATGAAAGTTAGTGATTTTTTTGCATGGAAATGAGCAACCCCAACGGGCTTACTTTGCACAGGCAGAGGGACAAAATGCCAAAGTTGGGGAAAAAATAAATGATCTCAGAATAGCTTTTTCATTTTATAATTTTAAACATTTGAAAAATGACACACTGAAAAAAGTAAAGAAAAAGAATAAAGTACAGTTCAGAAAGGTCTAAAGCAAAAAAGAAAAGGAAAACAAAAATCTTCCTCCCATCTGCCCATTCTGGGGACCATGGCTAAAGACAGGTTTTTGCTTGCCCTTCCAGATATTTTCTATGCCTCTATAAGCATATATATGCAAATGCAAGGTTATGTCAGAAGAGCTGTTGATGGCTGAATTTAAAAAATTCACTTGTAGGGTGATTTCCCTTATTTCTTTGATTATATGATAAGTTAAGAGAAATTCCATTCAGACTCTTTAGGCAAATCCTTTCTATCACAATTTAAATATCTAGAATAAGCTTATAATGTTGTACAAGGCAGGAGGTCTGTGTAATGATTGCAAACAATACACCTTTTGTAACGAAAGTTATTCTAACTTAAAAAAAAAAAGACTAAAAACATTTAATGTAGAAATCGATGGGTAGAGCAGGGACCCTGCCCATGTACCTGAAGAAGAGATAGTGGGGTGTTTTATAACATTTGATTAGTGGCATATAATTTTTCCAGGAATCCCAGAGGAGAGTATTAAAGGTCAAATGAATGTGTAACGTGAGAATGTGTGACGTCTATTGCCAAACACGGTGACAGACTGTAATCCTTATGAGTGTACGCTGTAGGAAGGCTGGATTGGTGGTTCTCTTAAGATGGAAAGACCAGCCTGGCAGGGTATGGCCTCTGTTTACACACACAAATCCGGCACACCCTCCTCCCCTCACCCTTTCAGGAAAAGGAGCAGGGGTGGGGGTGGGGGTGGGGTACCCAAACAGGCTCAGTGTGGCAAATTGGATCCAGATTTCCTCCTCCCACAGACATGGTCATGATGCTAGAGAAGGGTTTTGGAACCCAAGTCCAGCAATCAACTCTTTCTCGAGTTCCCTGCTTTGGGTGCATACGTAGCGGTGCTCTGGGCTCACACCCTGTTCTCCTTTGCTGTCTGCTCTGGGATGGGGCGGTAGGAAGCCTTGAGGGGCACACTCAAGAGCAGTGGCTCCTGGCCATCGCCTTCTTTGCCCTGTTTCTGTAGGTTCATTCTTCTCCTGCAACTTGACTCTCTCTGGAGAAACAGATCTGGGGCTCAGAGCCCAGTGCTCTGTTTTATCCTCTCCCTGCCCTCCTTTCCACTACCTGCAGCATCTCTTAGCTTCCAAATCTCCAAAAGGGATAATGTTCTCCTTGAAAGGGTCTTTTGAGGATTAATTGATGTTTGCTTTATGCTTTGAAGAGAGAATCCTATCAAGTCGCTCTGCTGTCCTCAAAGCTCGCCCTGCTTCCAGCTGGTGCCAGGCCTGGCCAATCGGGACGCGGGGCGAGCTGGCCTCTCATTGGCTGCCTTTCTGGGCAAAGCCTTTGACTGCTCATTACCCAAAGTAGAAGGGTGATTACCTAAAGAGGGAGGAACAGAACCTCAAGTGGACATTTTGTACATTGTACATTTTTTACTTGGAGAAAGAGTATTTGCATCAAAATGATCTTCCCTGGGGAAGTTAGTTTGTGGCCATCTGTGTCATTTTCTCATTTGGAAATTGTTCTTTTCTCTTTTTTTTAAAGCTTTGTAAGTGTAGGAGCATGAGTAGTTATAATCTGCCACCTCTCAAAGCAGTCCCTTTACCAGGACATTTATATGTTAATTGTGTGTGGTTGGGGAGGAAAAGGATGTTACCTGCCTTGTGATAAGCATTTTCATCTCAATGACTTCTTTGTTAGAGTTGTTTAATCAGAGAAATGGAAGCTGCAACCTACTTATTGGAAAGATCCAGATAATAGAGTTGAGGTAAGAACCTGAGGGTTCTAAGGAGAAAGAGGCATCATTTAAAAACAATTGAAAAAAAAGTGACTTGTCGTCAGGACAGACCAAATAGGGAAATTAAAAAGAAGATGAATGCAAGTAACGAGGGGGTAGGGAGAAAGAAATACAATAAATCTTAAAAAAATAAAGTAAAATAAAATTAAGATGAGGTGAGGACATTCTTCGTTGCTTCATTATCAGGGAGAACCAGGCTGGAGGGCAAAAGCCAGCGGAACCCATTGGGTCCGTCTCCGGGTCCCTCTCCAAGTCCCCGGCCCTAAGGACGGGGTGCCGAGCTTTCCAGTGCGGGTGTTTGAATAAGGGAACCTCATGGCCTGGTGTTCTTATTTGCCCACTAGCACCCGATTCTTGCAAAGTCGCTCAACCATTTTGGGGGGTGGGGCAGCTGTTTCTTAGCACAGATCATTGTTCCCCTCTTCTAAATTATTCTTGAAAAATGGAAAGACCTGGCAACCCTGACCTTCATGCCACCGAGCAAACCATCCGCAGCTGCTGCTCTCTTTAGATGGGCCGGGAGGGCAGACACTTTCTCGTTCACCAACTGGGGCAAACGCTGACTCGCCGCCTGGCTGGGAAGTTTTAAGCCAGGAGCACATGCCCCAGTGTGCGTGGGAGCCACCCTGGGATCCGGGCCCAGAGGGGACTGAACCCCTAGAAAGGCCACCCCACAGCAGGCTCAGGGTGTATAATCTGAACGACAGATCTGGAAGATTTCATTTTGGGGTGAGGTGGGGGAAATCAGATTATCATGGCCGCAGTGAAAGATGTTGGTGATCTGTCTGATGAAAAAATAAAAGGATTTGGAGCAGCCGTGTGGATGAGTGTAGTGGCTAGAGACACGGGGCCAAGGGATCTGTACTGAAACCTTTGTGGTGCTCCAGACAGTGCCTGGGATCGCCAGGAACCTGATAAATATTATCTAAGGATGCTGGCCATGGATTTGGTGATGAATTCAACTGTGTCACCTGGAAGAACACTTTCTTTTCTCCCTTTCTGAATTTGCTCATCAGCATATAAAGGAGACAATAAGGAAAGCATTGCAAACACAAATACCTGCAGGGGCCAGGCAGGCCGTGTGAATGAGCAGAGCAGATCAATGGGTATTTGGACTGGAGGAATAGAATAGGGAGTGGAGGGGATTGTGGTAAACTGGAAGTTTCATGCATCCAGCGGCCTGCCTGAGCCCAGCTCCAGCCATCTGCTACACAGGAGGGTAAGCCCAGTGTTGTCAGAGCTCCTGATTTTTGAAGGAAGCCTGGAAATCTGAATTTTACACCAACGCTAACAACTTTAAACGTAATTACTTTAATTTTCAATAAACACAGGGTAAGCCAAACAAAACACACCTGGGGCCATGTGGCCCAATGGCCCCAGGTTTGCAGCCTCTGGGATAAAGCCTACCTGGCTTCTTCCAACTTGGCTATTGACTCCACCGTGCAGGGGTGAGAGGAGGAAGGAGCTGTCGTACATGAAGAATGCCTGCGAGGACGAGGCTGGGGTGAGGCTGGGATGTGAAACCTGGACCATACCATTTCCAGGCTAGATGGGCAGGGCTGGACCCTGTTGTCTCCAGTGAGAAGTGCTGCAAGGCCTGGCAGGAATTGTGCAGAAGAGGCAGAAGAGGGAAACTGGTGCAGGCTGTGGGTGGTAGTAGGGTGGGCAGGCAGGGTGCAGAGGCCAGGAGGCAGCAAGGACAGCTTAGGGAGCAGGAGAGAGCAAGACTGAGCTGGTGTGGATCCTGGGGCTGAGGCTGTTTGCCCTCTGCCCTAGCCTGATGTGTGCAGCCCCTCAACAGTTGTGCACAGCGGGAAAGTGGCACAGCTATAACTAGAAGCTCTCTGCATGAAGCATCTAGTACTATAAGCAGAAAACTTGATCTAGCTTGTAAAACCTATACTCATAGTTGGAAATAAAAACCTGCCACACATGAAGAGAGGCAGAGTAGCATAGTGGTTAGGAAGAGAATAAGACTAGGGGTCAAACAACTTGGGTTTGATTCTTACCTTTGCCACTTGCTAGCTGTGTAAGGCCAGGGCAAATAACTTTATTTTTTGAGCCTGGGTTTGCTCTTTTGGGGATAATAATAGTCTGTACCTAGTAGGGTTGTTGTGAGCATTACATGAAAATGAATGTCGCAATGTCTGCAAAGTGCTTAGTACAGTACCTGGCATGTGGTAAGTGCTCAAATTGAGCTTGTTATTAATACGAGATAAGCAATAACCTAGCCTCACTTGTGGTTAAGCACAAATTCCATTGTCTCAGCAGAGTTGACAACAGATGCCGTAAAAGTTTACCCCTCCCCTTTTGCAAATGCTTCCCCAAACATATTCTCAGACCTGAGCTCCTGTTTTCCAGGACCCTGGGATAAGGGTCATCTCCCGAGTTCTGGTGAATCAGTGCATTTGGCCCCAGTACCACCTGGTTTACATGATGGTGCTTTCCTTCATCTAACAAATACTTACTGAGCATCTGTTATGTTCTAAGCACTAAGCAAGACCTTTGGGGGTGCTGAGTAAAATAAGACAAGGTTTGGGGAAGCAGATGTGGCTCAACTGATAGAGCGTCTGCCTACCATTTGGAGGGTCCAGGAGTCAATACCCAGGGCCTCCTGACCCATGCAGTGAGCTGGCCCATGTGCAGTGCTGCCACATGCAAGGAGTGCTGTGCCACGCAGGGGTGTCCCATAGGGGTGCCCTGCACTCAAGGAGTGTGCCCTGCAAGGAGAGCCACCCCACGTGAAAAAAAGTGCAGCCTGCCCAGGAGTGGCGCTGCACACACGGAGAGCTGACGCAGCAAGATGATGCAACAAAAAAGAGATGGAGTTTCCCAGTGCCGCCTGATAATGCAAGTGGACACAGAAGAACACATAGCGAATGGACACAGAGAGCAGACAATGGGGGGAAGGGGAGAGCAAGAAATACATCTTTAAAAAAAAAAAAAGAATAAAAGACAAGGTTTGGGCCTTAAGGCATTGAGTTTAGCATGTGGCTAAGCTCCTGTAACCAAGAGACCCCCACAAGGAATGGTTAAATAAGATTTGTTTCTCGCTCATGAAAGTGCTATCCTGAGCAGACCAGCCTGGCATCGTGGCTCCATGAAGTCATCCGTGGACTCAGGTGTTTTTCTATTTTGCATCTCTAGCTCTTGTGTGTCAGGATGTGGGGAGTGGGAGGTGAGGAAGTCCAAGGCAAGCAGCTTTTCATTAAGGAGCTGACACTCACATCCCAATGGCCAGGATTTAGTCACATGGCTACATCTAGCTGCAAGGGTACCTGGGAAATGTACTCTGGAGCAGATGGTCATGTGCTTTGGTAAAACTTAGGAGAAGGTATTATAAAAAGGAAGTGGGAGAATCAATACTGTGGGGACAGCAGCTTATGTTTCAGGAAGACAGAGAAGTAAATCAATTCTCATAACAGTTTGGTAAGGGCTCCTCTCAAGAACAGCAGCTGTCATCTTTGAGTAGAGGAATATTTTGTGGACCTCTAGGAAGCTTTGAACTTCTGGTTTCAGAACCCAGTTCTGTCATGAACTTGGCTATCAGTTCCACAGGGTTTGGTGTGAGAAAGAAATGAGCTAACCCATGTGTAACTCTTAGCACATACCTGGCCCAGAGTGAGTGCTCAGTAAGTGTAAGCTATTACAGGTGGGGAGTGAGGGTGGGGTTCAAGAGAGGCAGCTGTCTCCAGGGTGTTGGGGCTTGTTCCCCAATTTGCCACCTCCTCAGTTCTACACCTTCCCACAGGCCTTGTCTCCTTGGATGTGACATGGGGCCTTATCCCTGGTCTCTTACCATTGAGAAATGTGAATGAAAAGAAACAGGACAATGGGAGTGGGTGTAGCTGGGTGGTTGAGTGCCTGCTTCTCATGTACGGGGCCCTGGGTTCAATCCCCGGTACCTCCTTTCAATAAACAAACAAGCAAACAAGGCCATCTGAAGGGACAAGTGTTCTGAAAAAAAAAAGTGTGGATACGCACACACACATACGTAATCAATTTGTATTTGCCTGGAATGGAAATTGGGGAGGATTTCCGAGAGGCCGTTGAAGGCCCTGCTGTCTATACCTTGGTAGCAGCCAGTGAATTTAGACCCTGTCTACGGTGCTCTGAGGGAAACATAAGAACCCCTCTTCTTGGGTGTGTCCTCAGATGAAGAGCTATAGAAATTGTCTTCAAGCTCTGCTATTTAGCTGAACAGAAGGGATGGTGGGCAGTGTGACCTCATGGGGGCCGGGGAGGCCTTTACTCTTGAGGAGGTCCCTGGTGGCCCTTCTAGGTCGCCTTCAGCCAGAGAACACCGGAGAAGCTGTCCCTGATGAGTGCGGTGCCGGCAGAGGTTGGGGTGTCCTCTTACAGGGAGCCGGGTGTCCTATGATACACAGAGGGTATCACGTTTTGCATCTTGTGCAGGTGTCATGGGGAAAGAGAACTCTCCTTGCTTCAGCACAAGAAACTTTACTTCCCTTGGTGCTGCACACAGTGGATAGATTTTAACAGGAATATACACAGACACTGGGAAGATGCTTTTCTACTGGCTTCCTGCCTCGAGTTATCTCTGGGGTCTGAGAAGCTTTTAAGACCTTCTTTGTTCCAGATCTCAGAACCAGACTTCGCATGCTCTGGAAAGTCATAGCACTGGGTGCCATGTGGGCAAGGGGCATTCTGACTCTCCGAAAGTCTAATGAACTTCCAGCAAGTGGTCTGGATACGGGAGAAAGAAGCACATGTTGGAGGAGTCTTAGGTGTTGAAGTCCCCACCTGTGCCTGCAGAGACCAGTAGAAGGGGCCAGGGGTGGGAGTAGAGGATCAGAAGGCCTGGGTAGGAGCCAGCTCCTGGGCAAGTAGGCAGGTGGCGGTGGTCCTGCAGGACTCTCTTAACTTCAGCCCATCTCCCAGGCTTGACCCCTAGGTAGTCACCAAGATCCTGCACCGGGCTAGCCTGGGTCTGTTAGCAGCCATGGCCCAGAGATGCCACCCACATTTTCACCAGCTCTGCGAGCCTCATTTCTTCTTCATCACTGGCTTCCAAGTGGGCTTTCATTGTTTCTTACTTATTACAGGGCTCAATCTTTTATTCTCTTCCCTTAAGGAAGGCTTATCAGTGGGGTGGGGGCGATGGCAAGAATTGATTAAACTTGGGTCTCCCATTCATGGGTCTTCTCATTCAATATCTATAATATTTTTAAAATAGATCCTGTAATTCGCTTGTGATGAGAATGTTTATTATCCACTGTATTTGAGTTTGTGTGTGTGTGGAAAGTGTGAATTTATTAAGTGTAAGCATTTAAAATGTGCCACAAATATTGTAATCCTGCTTTGTATGTCTTATTTTTTTTTATTCATTTTTAAAAAAATATTACATTAAAAAATATGAAGTCCCATTCAACCCCACCGCCCTCACCCCCCACTATTTTTTAATAATCTTGGCAGCTGGGCCTTTCTCACCCTCTGAGAGGCCCTGTATTCAAGCTGCTAGATCAGTGGTGAGCAATCCTTTTTGCACAAGAGGGCAATTTCAGGAAAAATAAACATATTTACAGGTCACTTTCCCCCCCAATCAAAAGGAAAAGAACTTTATTGAGTTTCATGACCTGGGGGTGGGGTGGGGCACCAAAGAATGTTTATTCTTACAGCTTACTCACTTGTGTAGAAGAGTATCAGAGAGAAAATGAGCACTGTTTTTTTTTTTTTTAATTTCTCTCCCCTCTCCCTCCCCCGTCCCATTGTCGCTCTCTGTGTCTATTTGCTGTGCCTTCTTTGTCCGCTTCTGTTGTTGTCAGCAGCACGGGAATCTGTGTTTCTTTTTGTCGCGTCATCTTGCTGTGTCAGCTCTCCATGTGTGCGGCACCATTCCTGGGCAGGCTGCACTTTTTCTCATGCTGGGCGGCTCTCCTTACAGGGCGCACTCCTTGCACATGGGGCTCCCCTACGCGGGGCGCACCCCTGCGTGGCAGGGCATTCCTTGCGTGCATCAGCACTGTGCGTGGGCCAGCTCCACACGGGTCAAGGAGGCCTGGGGTTTGAACCGGGGACCTCCCATGTGGTAGACGGACGCCCTATCCACTGGGCCAAGTCTGATTCCTGAGCACTGCTTTTTAATTGAAAAGGCATTTGGAGATAGTTTTCCAACTTTTCATTTGAAATTAGACATGGATTGCTGTGTGATCCGTATCACTGCATGGACTGTATGTAACCCATGGTCAGTGTTTTATATATCTTAGTAATCCTCAAACCCAGCATAGTGCCCAGCACATAGTAGGTGTTTAATACATGCTAATTAGAAAGTGATATGGTATAATTAAGAACACAGACTCTGCAGCCAGACTCTGTCACTTCTTAGCTTTGTGACTTTTGACAAGTTACTTAGCCTCTCTGGGCCTGGGTTCCAGTCTGTAAAGTGGGTATGATATCAGCCCCTACTTCAAAGGTACATGTGTTAATGTACGCAAGCACTTAGAGCAGTGCCTGGCATTTATAAACACTGCGTGTTAGCTGTTATTACAAATCTTATTGAAACGGGTGGAAGCTCAAGTTTGCCTATGGTGCTAGAGACTCACAGCAAATCTCTTTCCATCTGGCTTCCACTTTGTCACCATTGATCAGACCTCTTCTCCAGTCTTTCTCTGTGAAAACAGATTTGATTTCCTTATAAAATAATCATCCCTTTTTTCCTCATTCCAAACAATTTTTTTTAAGGGAGGAAAAACAAAACAAAAACCCCAGATGTTTTTGAAGCAAACCTGGGTCCAGCTGTAACAGTGTGTTGGATTAAGTACCCAGGGTGGAGGCTGTATATCTAGACTTCAGAAACTGCTCTTTTCCAAAGAAAGCTCTGGTTTCTTGGTTCCCCCTTTCATCTCTTCTCCCAGAGTCCTCTTCCCCCATGTTCAACTAGTCAGTCTTTGCATCGACATGAGAGCTCCCTGGAAAGAAACTTGTCAGATAAAATCTGGCTCCATGAACCTTGTCCATCTGATTACTTTATTCTTAAGCACCTTTATTATTTGGCATTGAATTATTTTCCAAAAGTTTTACAACGGAAGTATAACATACCTACAGAAACGTGCACGTATCTTCACCTCCGTAAGTTTTCACAAATGAAAATACTTACGCTGCCAACACCCAGATGAGAAGTCGTTGTGCCCCTTTTGGTTTCCATTGTACCCGCTACCTAACCCCACCAAGCTCACTGGTCTGATTCTGCCCCATCAAGTTTAATTTTACAGTATGCCCACCCTAGAGTCCTGATCGGCCCCCTCTGCTTTGTGCTGGTGAGAGTCAATCATTCATGTAAATCATTCATTTGCAATGAATGTAAATCATTCATTCTCATTGCTGTATAGTAGTTCATAAGGTGAATATTATGATTCGTTCATCCATTCTATTCTTTTTTTAAAAGATTTATTTATTTATTTCTCTCCCCTTCCCCCCCACCCTGGTTGTCTGTTCTCTGTGTCTATTTGCTGCGTCTTCTTTGTCCGCTTCTGTTGTAGTCAGCAGCACGGGAATCTGTGTTTCTTTTTGTTGCGTCATCTTGCTGTGTCAGCTTTCTGTGTGTGCAGCACCATTCCTGGTCAGGCTGCACTTTCTTTCGGGCTGGGCGGCTCTTCTTACCGGGTGCACTCCTTGCATGTGGGGCTCCCCTACGCGGGGGACACCCCTTGCGTGCACTCCTTGCGTGCATCAGCACTGCACATGGGCCAGCTGCACACGGGTCACAGCGGCCCGGGGTTTGAACCGCGGACCTCCATGTGATAGATGGACGCCCTAACCACTGGGCCAAGTCTGCTGCCCCATCCATTCTACTCTTGATGAGTTTCCCAGAGCTGCTGGGACAAAGTATCACAAACTGGATGGCTTGAAACAAGAGAAATTTAGTGTCTCGCAGTTCTGGAGGCCAGAAGCCAGAAATCAGGGTGTCAGCAGGTCTGGGCTCCTTCTGAAGCCTGTGGGGTGTAATTCTTCCTTGCCGGCCCTCTTGGGCTTCCCTTGGCTTGTGGACACATCACTCTGCCTCCAGCCTTCTCCCCAGGCCTGGCTGTGTGTCCAAGTCTTCCCTTCTTATGAGGTGACTGGTCACATGGGATTCACTTTAGCTAATCACATCTTCAAAGATCCTATTTCCACATAAGCTCACCTTCATGGGCCTGGGAGTTAGGACTTGAACTTGTCTTTTGGGGGACACAATCCAACCCAGAGCAATGGGAATTTCTGGTTTGGGACTCCTGGGAGTGGTGCTTCTGTGAACATTCCAGTACATGCCTTTTGGAGACCTTAAGTTTTTTTTAAGATTGATTGATTGATTTATCCCCCCCTTCCCTGCCACGTGCCCCATTGTTGACTCTCTGTGCCCACTTGCTGTGCATTCTTCTGTGTCTGCTTGTCTTCTCTTTAGGCGGCACGGGGGACCAATCATGGGACCTTCCAGGGTGGGAGAGAAGTGTTCAATCTCTTGTGCCACCTCAGCTCCCTGGTCTGCTGTGTCTCTTATTGTCTCTCCTCTGTGTCTTTTTGTTGCGTCATCTTGTTGCACCAGCTCTCCACTTGGGCCAGCACTCTGTGCGAACAGCACTCTGCATGGGCCAGCACTCCACTTGGGCCAGTACTCCGCTTGGGCCAGCACTCTGCTCAGGCCAGCTTGCCTTCCCCAGGAGGCCCTGGATATCGAATCCTGGACCTCCCTTATGGTAGTTGGGAGCCCAATTGCTTGAGCCACATCCACTTTCTGAGACTTTAAGTTTGCATACATAGAGTGGAACCATTTGGGTCATGGAGTGGGTGTATGTTCAGTAGATACTGCCAAATGCTTTTCCAAAGAAGCGGCACCAATTGTCACTTGATTTTTTTTTTTTAATCTGCTTGATTTTGATGAAAATTATTCTATAATCAAACTTGATCTTTTTCCCCCTTTATTTTCTTTTTTTAAACAATTATTTATTTTGAACTGGGTTTTAAAACAGAATAATATTACACAAGTTCTGTTTTGTCTTACCATTTCAATTACTCTCCTCTCACACTTATAAGCCATACAGAAACCAGGCAAAAAACCACTCAAGTTGTTATAACTATTTCTTTTGGGGAGGAGACTCTTGAAACACTTTTAGAACACCTACCTGAAAGAGAAGGTTTAAGATTTTTTTCCTACAACTTCTCCTTTTTTTTTTTTTTTCAAGAACAGAAAGTATCAACGACCACATCACCTGCAAAAGAAGTTTTCTTCCCCTCACACTTACTGAATGAAATTGAGACTCTATGGGGCTTTAGAGTGAGATTGCTGGTTTTCCAAATTTGGTAACTTGACCACTCCTTTCATAATTTACACTTCACTTGCCCCTCTTTGGAATCTGACAAAACAGGGCAAAATGGAGACTCAAAAGTCCCTCCATCTAATTGCTGACTTTTCAGTGTAAATAACCACAGTGAAAGGCGTTTCAGAAATGCAGATAGAAGGCTCTCCTGTCCAGTCCCAGTTGCTTGATAAATCAGCACCTAGAGGGAAGCCTGGAAGAAACTTAATCATGTGTTCGTTTTGGCATGCCCTTCTCTCCCTGACCCCAAAAAACAAGCTAGAAACAACGTTCCACAGGAAAACAGCAAACGTATTATTTCATACCCTGCCCCCTCATAAAAATCACTGGCAAAGTCATTCTCAAACGCTGCAGCCTGGGGCAGCTAGGAGTTTATTTGACAGATGGGGAAACTAAGACCTGCAGAGGTGACTTGACCCAGTAAGATCCTGGAAGACCTGGAGATCGGAAGCTAGACCCAAGCCGGGGATGTGGACTTCTAGGAGCAGAAGGTCCCTTTAAGGATGATGTGGCCGACTCAGCTCATCCTGAGGTCCTTTGGATGGGTGACTTTCACATCCTCGTGCTTGGTATTTTGTCAGGTTAGAAAATGGCCTTTGGTAAGGACATCTGTACAAGAAAGTTCTGCTGTTTTGTTTTGTAGTGGCCAAAAATTGAAACTGAGTGGATGCCCACCAGTGGGGGAATGGCCCAGTAGCTGCCGGTACCTTCACACCATGGTCTGTTACTCAACCATTAAGAGGTTCTAGGAAAAGTACTGCAGAATGAAAAAAGAGGCAGAAAGTGCATATAATTTAAAATTCCATTTTTGTTAAACTAAAAATAATCACACCTCCCCCTGCCTTATTCGTGTATGTGTATGTGTCATGGATTACATGACTGTGGAGAAATATATTGAAGGACACAAGCTAAAATATTAACATGGGGTACCTAGGGGTGGGGCTGGGAGTGCTGCTGCTGTGGGAGGAAGGGGCATGGGAAAATAGCATGAATGATAAATCCTCTCTGAATCAATTACATACATAACACACATATGTATATGCATGCCTAAAGAAATGCATGGAAAAAATGCGTAAATAAAAAAAAAAATCAAACAACAGAGCGGTTCTGCTAAGAACAAGGCTCTGAACTCACACAGGCCAGTTAACTTGGCAAGGGCGTGAGCCCTGCTCTGAGGGCCAAAGGGTTTACCCTCTAGGTCGTTGTGGCAAGTGGAGGACGTTGGTCAGAAGTGGCTAAGGGAACTTAGCGTGGGTGGCTGAGCACAAGCGCAGCGCTGCTTTTGGCAAAACCAGTCATCAGAGCTATCATTTTGCAGGGCTTACTATGTCCTGGCACTTACAGAACTTCTCAGAGCTCGATGCTCTTTAGGCCCATTGAGTTGATGAGAAAGGAGCAAGTCATGCAAGGCCCAGCGGCGAGGGAGTGGTGTGGAGGGTCAAGCCCAGGGCTGTCCGGTTCCAGAACCCCGCTGCGTTTTGAGTCCCACTTCACCTGAGCTTGGCCCTGAGCTCGGGCCCTGTTGCTTGCCACTTCTTTGAACCCCTTTGAATGGAGTTTTCTGGCAGGTTCCTCTCTCGCCGGTGTGGTTGCTTTAAGACCCCCTGTGAATGCTCTCTCTGTGTACCTGCTGGCCGGGTTCCTGGCTTTGCTAGGACGGCCTTTTCCCTGTGGGTGGGGAAGCAGCCTGCTCAGGCCGCGGTTCCCAGAGGAGCAGCGCTGCTGGGAGAAGTAGGGCATCCGGTGTCCCACCTCGGGACAGGCGAAAGGCAGGCTGGCTGGTGAGAAAGGACGGCAGCTCTCCCAAGTCTGACATCTGGCCTCTGAGCCGTATCAGCAGCCACTTTGGGATAAATGCTTAGGTTTTTCAGGGGATCTATTCCACCTCTCCTGGCCAGCCCCCAGCCCCACTGAACACAAACAAAAGAACTAACAGCAGTGGCTTGTTCGGTGGCCTGGTGACGTGACTTCCACACAAATGGCTGAGCGCCTGTGCTGTTGCCAAGGGTCTCCCAAAGTGAACACTGGAGATGAAAATCTCAGCTCTGCAAATCAACATCACCTGAGATGACCCCTTCTTTTCTTTGCCTTGCCTTTCTCATTCATGAAATGGGAAACATTTTTTCCCCGTTTGTCATTAAAAGAATATAATTTTTTTTTTAGCGACAAGGGACAAGTTATGTGTTAGAAAGAGAAGGCTGGTTCTGCTGGGTTTTGGCAGGAAATAATAGCTGGTCCAAACCACAGTGATGCCAACAGCAATCGCCATTTTAATTTAATGAGTCTGGATGATTCCAGTGCCACTGGACCACTATTTTCTCGAGGACACTGGGTCTTCACAGTGGCCTTGATGACCTCCAGGACCAGGCCTGTTGTGTAAAGGTTAACTGGACTGCTCAGGGTTGGCTGGCCGCAGGGACAGCCTGCCTCGGCCCTCCTGCCCTCTCTCGGTGACAGATGGCCGCCATTCCCCTGGTGGGTGGCAGCAGCTGGGGCCTGGAGCCACTGCCTCTGCCTTCCTTCACTGCCTGCAGAAGCAGTCGCAGACCCTGGGAAGGAAGACAGATTGAGGAGAGGGCATGAGGCAGGCTGGGGTCGCCACTTGAGGATGTGGGGCCAGCATTTTTGCTCTCTGCCCACAGATTCTGGACTGAGCCTCATGGCCATGGCCAAACTTGCCTGCCCCTCCAGGGCCTCCGGGTTTTTCTTTCTAACGGAGTGAAATTGTTTTTGAACAAGTCTACGGAGATGTCGTGTTTGTGAACAGTGATGTTGATCATTGTTAGTTCCTCAAGGGCAGGGCCTAGGTCTCTGGTACCGGGCGGCACCCTGCGCACAGCAGGAACCCAAAGAAATGCATTCCGTGTGCGAAACCCCTTTAGATCTATGGCTTGCCGGCACGAAGAGCGATCATTTAGGGTATAGTTTTCTGTCTTCCTTTGTGTTCCTCTGTGCCTGGTAAACTGTGGGATTTGTACACCTCTTCTCTAATCCTTACTCTTCTTGGCATGTAGTTCACTTAAAAATCGATTTCCTTCTGCCCAATTAATAAAACTTATGGGAGCATGTCCCTCTTCTGTGTGCATTTCTGAGAGGTGCTAGTGAAATCTTTGCTCTGTTTGGTTCTGCCAGGAGAGGAATAGTTTGACGAGCTTGGGATGAGAGCTTTTCTGGGTCCTGGGAGCTGGCTCTGAACTCTTCCCGGGTCCCATTAGGATCGTGAAGTCTCCTGAGGTTTGTAGACACTGGAGGTAGTTTACCAGGATGCAGATAAGACCAGGGCCAGAGCTCCTCTGGCACCGAGGGGAGGGCGTCCTTTAGAGAAAAGGGAAAAAGATCCACCCAGATGGAATGATAAAGGCGTGACATCACAGTAGGCATGGCAACTGCAGGGTAACCATAATCTCACCACGAGGTGGTCAGAACCCCAAGGGAAGGCCTGGTTTCTTTGTGCTCTCCTTTTCCCTTTGGGGCAGGCAGGAGCAGGGAGGATGGAGGAGGGGCTGGTGAGCCCGGCCGGGGCAGGCCAGAGGTTTCACTTTTCAGCCCGGACCTGTCTCCTGCTCTGACAGTTTCCCTGGGGTGGTGGTGTGCCATCTCAAAGCTTTGTATTCCACTGCTTTATTACCCTGTGTTGCCCTGGGAGTTTGGCTGGAGGGAGGGAACAAAAAGGAAGGGGTGCATATTAGTGGAGCGTGAAGTAGAGAAATGAAATTATCAGCAGAAAGTTCTGCAGAGCCCTGGAGCTCCAGCCTCAGCTTCTCCTCTCCAGAGATCCTGAACCCTTGTGGTGGACACACGGTCACTCTCCTGTTTCTTGTTCGGCTTCTTTGGGCCTCAAAGGAAGTTTCTTGAGTTCTGCAGCAGATGACATTGAGCCGGGTGTGAAGCATGTAAGTTGTGCTAATTTCGAGGCCACTTGTTTCTAAAGCTAAAAGAGGCAGAAGATCAGAGCAAGTCCCTGAGGCGCCCGTGTGTAAATAAAGAAGCTGTATGGTGAATGCTGACACTCTGGGCAGCTTGGAATTTTCTCAGGCGAGTCTATCTTGAACACAGTGTAAGCGCTGGAGGTGTTAAGATTCCCAAAAGCATGATCAGAGAGCTTTGTATTCTGGGGCTTTAGGGAACTCTGACTCAGAAATCACTCCTCTTTCCTGTCAATGTGGGGTGACCATGCCCGGGTCCTATCCGATTTGCTGTCTCTTTAGGTCGAATCTTAGTTGCTTGTTTGTCATCCTGCCCGCCTGGCCTTTTGGGCTCGTAAAAGGGGGTGAGGCAGCCTGACCAAGGAGTGAATGGCTATCATGAGGCCGGGCCAGCCATCTCTGTTCTTTAGCAGAGCCTCCCTCTTCCAAGCTACAGGCATTTTAAGACATTTAAGGGTCTCTTGAGAAGCATGGTCTTTGACTTCATTATCAAAACAGCTGGACTTTCCGTTGCAAGCTAGATAAATCGTTCACCCAGCTCCATTTGGCTATGGGTAATTTGGCAAAGTTTTGTTTATTATTTAAAACATTTTTAAAAATTGAGATAAAATTCACTTTTCTAGCCCTTTTGAAAGTGTATAATTTAGTAGTCGTATACTTTTTCAACATTCATGATGTTGTATAACCATCACCACTATCTAATCCCAGAACATTTTCATCACCCCAAAAGAAACCCCATACCATTAGCAGTTACTCCCTAGTTCCTCCTCTCCTTAACCCCTGGCAACCACTAATCTACTTTCTGTTGCTGGATTTGCCTATTCTGGACATTTTATAAAAATGGAACCTAATATGTGGCCTTTTATGTCTGGCTTCTTTCACTTATCATTGTTTTCAAGGTTCATCCATGTTGTGGCATGTACCAGAACTTCATTCCTTGTTATGGCTAAATAATAATCTATTATATGGATATACCATGTTTATTTATCCATTCTTCAGCTGATGGACAGTTGGGTTATTTCCACTTTTTGGCTATTATGAATAATTTTGCTATCAATATTCATCCACAAGTTTTTGTGTGGACATATGTTTTTATTTCTTTTGGGTATATATCTAGTAGGAGTGGAATTGCTGGGTCATATTTTACCTCCGTGTTTAACCTTTTGGTAAACTGTCAAACTGTTTCCCACAACGGAGGCACCATTTTACATTCTCACAAGCAATGTGTTGAGGGTTCTGATTTCTCCACATCCTTGTCAACACTTAATATTTTCCTTTTGTATTTTATTTTTTTAAGTTGTAGCAAGCCATCCCTGTGGGTATGAAGTGGTATCTCATCGTGGCTTTGATGTGCATTTCCCTGTGAGGAAGGATGTTGAGCATCTTTTCATGTGCTTATTGGCTCTTTGTATATCTTTAGGGAAATGTCACTTTGAAGCCTTTGCCTGTTTTTTAACTGGGTTGTTCATCTTTTTGTTGTTGAGTTTATATTAACATGTCATTGTTTCTGCCCGCTGCTCCAGCAAGGGTAACGAGCCTGTAGAGATGGAAGAGTTTAGTGGACCTAAAGCCTCTGCTTCTGAAGATACTCCTCAGGGTTCCTGGTGGTCTTTGGCTACCCTTAAGTGGCTCCCCCCAACCCCCAGTTTCTGTCCTTGATCTGATGCTTATTTTGTTCGTAGTTCCTCCCCAGCTGACCTCACCCATACTCGTGGGAGTCATTACCCTTTGTATGTTGACAACTCCCAAATGCAGACTTCTCTGGAGCTCCATATTTCCATATCCAACTGGAAGCTCCACCTGTTCAAAACTTAGCACATTCCGCTGCCAAGCCTCTGCCTCCTCCTGGCCTACCCATTAGATGAAGGGCAGCCCCATCTACCTAGTCAGCCAAAATGGATGTCGACCGTGGACCCCTTCCTCTTCCTCTCAGGCCCTTCTGTCCGCTTCCAGTCAAGTCTTGTCCATTTGGTCTCTTCAGTAGACCTCTCTAATTTGTATCCAGTTTTCACTTCCACTCTCACTTCCTTAGTTAGTACCGTTGTCATTCCAACTAGGTCCCCTACTTTGGAATTCCTCTCCTCCATCCATACTCTGCCAGAAAGATCCAATTATATCAGTCCCATCTGGAAACCTCCAGGGGCTCCCTGTTGCCTGAAGGACAAACTCCCTACTCCTCCCTTGCGCATATGGGCCCTCCGGGTTCTGGGCTCTATCTCTCCAACTTCATATCCCCCTGTCATTCTCTCCTTAGTCCTTGCTTTGGCCGTGAGAAACTCCTGGAGTTTCCTTGAAGGGGCTGTGTTCCTTCAAACCTCCTTGACTTGACTGTCATGCCATTGGCATGGGCTTTAGATATGTGCTAAGGCTAGATTTTCAGGACTAGATTATAGACTGAGTATGGCCCAAAATAAGTACTACTATGGTTAGAGAACATTGTGACTGTGGATTGGATGTGGATTTTGTTTCAATTATTTATTTATGTGAAAGAACTTCCAATCTGAATAGAAATTAAGCATTTCATTGTTTTTATGAATCACGTGTGTTGCAAAGGCAATAGATTCTTTTGGAAAAATTCTGACATTTGCTCTATCCATAGTCTAGTTGACTTTAGTTACTTTCTGAACCAAAAATAACAGGATACATGGTGCAACAAGCACACATGAATTCTGGGGGTTGATGGGACAAAATATTTGAAATCAGATTACCATAGTTACCAGCTAATGTGAAAACCAGTACCACATATTTATTTGGATCCTATAGCCCTAATCTCTGGGATTTCCCTATGTACAGACACTGAAACTGAAGGAGTGATTCCTGGCCATTTCCAAATAATTTTTAAAAAGTTAATTATGTTTTAGATGATTATTTGGTACTTTCTCTCCCTCTGTCCAACTTTTACTTGGAAAAATTTAAAACCTTTTGAAAAAAAGTTGCAAGAAGAGTACAATAAGTATTCAGATTCCCTTTCCTCAGATTCACCATTTCCCAGCATTTTGCCATCTTCACTTGCTCTCTCCCCCCTTTTGATGTGTGTGGGCACATGAAGTCATGGGACCAGATCAACGTCTGCTTCTGAGAACCTGTTAATTCTCTCCTCATTTGAGACTGCAAATGTGATTATCCAGATTTTCAGAAGGAGTCAGATTGAGTCCATAATATACCTTCCTCTTCTTGGTATGTTTCTGAGCCTCTGGCAAAGCTCAATGCCAAAACTGAAGACTTGAGCTCTTGGCTCAGCACTGGCTGAAACATACTTGAATGATTCTGAGCAACTTCCTTCTCCTCTCTGACCCTCAGTTTCTCCATCCACGGACTGAGGGCTTGGGCCATCTGCTCTCTAAGTCTCCTCCTGGTGCTCACATTCTATGACCCTGTGATGGCCTGAAAAACTCAGACTTTTGGGAAATTGTCAGAAGATACTTAATGTACTTGTGAGCTGAACCCCAGTAATTTATTGCTGGCTGGGCTTTGGCCAGGACTGTGTCTGGTTTATAAAAAGGAGTGTTTTACCCGGTGTGAGAGCTACCGGTGCTGCTGAGGCCAAGAGGTGGGCCTGGTGGGGGCGGAGGAAGCAGCAGGGATTTGACCTGCTTTCTGTCAAATCAGTAGCACCGAGAGGCTTGGTGCTTCCACCTCAGCCCTTCCTTTGAGCTTGCCTGCTCAAAACTTTAATTTGTTGCTTACCTTGCTTCTCTCCACTCTCTAGATTTTATTTAAAAATTTTTTTATTTAACCCTCCCCGCCTTGCAGCTTGCTTGTTCTTTTGTTCTCTGTGTCCATTTGCTGTGCATGCTTCTGTGTTTTTACTTGTCTCTCTTTTTGTTGGGTCACCTTGCTGAGTCGGCTCTCTGTGGTGCTTACAGGTGAGCCTGCCTTCACAAGGAGGTCCCGGGATGCAAACCCAGGGCCTCCCTTAGGGTAGGCTGGAGCCCAACTGATTGAGCCACAGCCGCTTACCCCTCTCCCCACTCTCTTTTATAAAGCTACATTTGCTCGAGGATCTTGCCACTTTCTTTTTCTGTCCCTGTCCCTCCACCAGGTTAAAAATCTTAGGGAGACAGCAGTAACTAAAGATGCTGATGAAATGGGTGACATTATTGGCTGGATGCCAAAAGGCTGCACACTCAGAGGTGGGGTGAGACTTGGTCATAGTCCAGATAGTGCATGGGGTATTGACAGTGCTTGCCAGAGGGTTCCACAAAGTACCCTGGACAGGCCAGATCTATTTGTGCAAAGTTTTAACTCCCTGGGTGGGATTTCAGGAAGTTCTGGTAAAGAAGAAAAGGACCTAGGTATGGTGGGGTTGAGGAAAGAAACTGGTGAGAGTAAAAAAGATTGGGGATTCATTGATTCATTTGATAAATGAATATTGAAGACTGACCTATTACATTCTCTGTAAAGTCCCTTTGCCCAAATAGTATTAAATTTAGATAGCTGTCATTATTATGTGCTAGACACTGTGCTATGTGCTAGAGAAGTAGGGAGAAAATGATGTTAATAATTATCACCAACTCCCTACACCCTGACAGTCACGTGTCAGGCATGTCATTGAGTGTGTTACATCTATGCCATTTACCTTCCCAACAACTTTGATGAGGTGGATATTGTTCTCCTTCTGCAGGTGCAGAAAAAGGCATAGAGCGGTAACTTGTTCAAGGTCAAGCAATGAATAAAAGGCAGAATGAGATGTGGGTTCAAGTTCAACGTCAAATCCCATACTCTTTACTTCTGTACCTCCTGTTTCTAAAAGTTGGTTTATGACTGCTGCCAGCCTGTGATAAAGTTTTCATTGGTCCATAATATAAGGGCAATATAACTAGATTTCTAACAAGGCTTACTTTAATTAATTCAGTGGTTCTCAACTGGGGGCAATTTTGCCCCAAGGGAATGGTTGGAAACTTTTTGGTTGTCACAGCTGGGAGATTTTCTACTGGCATCTAATGGATTGTGGCCAAGGATGCTGCTAATCACCCTACAACATACCCATCCCCCCTACCAATCCACGCAATAGCAAAGAATTATCAGGCCCAAAGTATCAATAGTGCTAAAGTTGAGAAACATTCATTTATTTTGAAAGATTATTCTTAATCTTAAAATTACACTCTTCTGACTTTTTGGGGTATGTATTAAATGTTCTTTATTTTAAGAAACATTGTAGATGACAATTGCAGTATAGGATGTCCTTACTTGGCAGATAAAAAAAAAAGCCAGCAAAGACTGTTGGTCTCTGCAATTTGTTTTTCCTTAGTTTAAAAATTTTCTGAACTGTGAAATCTAAACACTTAGGAATTGTTTGATCTAGGAATTATGAAAATACTGCTTATTAGGGATTAAAGAAGGAAAAGGTCTTGGGTTATGAGGAAGTCAATGCCTCCGGTGATAAACTCTTGGAATCTCCTGCGGTTTGATTTAATAATAAACATTTAGTCTCCACTTACGTGCCTTGCATTGTGCCAGGCTCTATGGGAAGTCAAAAGGAGTTTTGCCCTGGTAAGCTTGCAATATCCATGGGACTAAAAGCGAACACTGCATAAAACAAGTAGAGAGTAAGGAAAGAACCTGGTGAATGATGCGTAAGTTTGTTTGCTGGTTGATGCTAACATGGTGAACTAATGGTATTTTCCCCAGAAAGATTTTTAGATTATTGGCTCAGGTCTGCCAAAAATAAGTTATGTGTCCTTAGGCAAGGTATCTCTTCCTCTGCTCTGGTTTTCCTGTTGGGTTTCCCCTCAAACCCAAGTCAGATAGCCATCTCTGATATTCCTTTTCCTCCTCCCTCCAGTGGGAGACACCCAAACCTGTTGATTTTATTTTGGAAATGTCTCTAGAGTCTAACTAGCCTCTTCCTATTGAAGTGCATTCTCCACCCAGCAGCTGGAATAACCTTTCAAAAGCATGCATTTGATCATGTCACCCCACCTCTGCTTAAAACCCTCAGTGCTTTCCTCATTGGCCACAGGGTAAAGTCCAAGTTCCTTGGCAAGGCATTCTTGGCACTACAGCCTGGGCCTTGCCTACCTCTTCAGTCTCATTTCCCATTGTTTGCCCTTTACCCCCACTCACCCTACAGTCTGGCCACACCAGATGGCTCACTCTCCTCTGAGCACAAATGACTGATCCACCTCCCTGGAATCCCCTTTCTTCTCTTTTCCACCTGGTGAAGTGCTGTTTGTCTTTTAAGACTTGTCTCAGAAGCTACCCGAGATCCTGGAGACAGAGTTCGTTTCCCTGTCTGTTTCCCACACTGGACTGTGAACTTGTTGAAGGCAGGAACTAAGTCCATCTTGTTCTCTCTTGTAAACCCCACACAAGCCCAGGGTTTGGAATGTGTTAGGTATTAAACCATTGTTTGTTTAGTGAAAAATAAATGGAAAAAGGAGGACAATTTTAAACTGGAGATAATGTTTGTCTTTTGTTACCACCCAAGGTGGTTCTTGGCATGAACATGAGATAATATATATTGAAGAACTTTGAAAAATGGGAAATTCTGCAAATGCAAAACGAGGTACTCATCATTGTTTCCAAAAGCAGAGATTTTTAACCTTTGAACTGTGGGTGAGAAACCTTCAAATTTCTCCACTGTATCCCCATTAACGTGCCTGTATATGTGTGTGCGTATACACACACACACACACTGTATTTCTAAGAATAAAGGGAATGGTTGACTGGTACTGGGAGTTGGAATATTAAATAGAAAAACCCAGATGGTCAGGATTTTGGACAACTCAGCAAAAATATGCCTTGTTGATGCAGGAAGCAAACGTGGCATGAATTGTGACTCAGTGGCCTGTCCCTGCCTGAAGCCTCTAGTGACAATTCGTCCTTTTCTTTTCCAGAACTGGGACTGGATATAGAGAGAGCAGCGGGCAGAAGGAAGGCTTAGTTTTCTTTCTCTTGTGTGTCCCATTTTCTCTCTCCTTTTTCTGATTTCTCCATTTTTTGGATTTTGTCTCTCCCAATACCCCAAATTGAATATGAACTACAAAATAAAGAGGCAAAGAAATGGAACCAGAGACTGAAATCATGGAGAACTGTGCAAATACTATAGTTCTATTATTATGGGAATCTGTGACTATGTCTTACTCCCAGCACCACCCTCCAGATTGTAATTCCAATGGGGGCAGATACTTGCTTTATACGCTCTGCAAGTGCCTTGTGTAAAGTAGGTATTACGTGAATGTTTGCCGAAGAATGAATGAGTTTACCTCTTGCACCCATTCCTTGGAGCACCACGCCTCTCTTGTTTCTTGTATCTTCCCAAAGGAGGGATTCTTTCTTCTTTTACCCAGATCAGGATAGAGGTGGTTTTCCTTAGCACTTGCTCTGGGCACCCTCCCTGTCACCCTGCAGGTTTGATTCTCCTTGGACACCACCTGAGGACCCAAAGGTCTTGAGTTTTGTCTGGATCTCCCCACTTCTCATGAAGCATTGTCGACTTCCAGAAAGGGAGTAAGCAGGGTGCTGGGAGGAAGCCTAAAAGCTTAACTGTGTAATCTTTATTACTACGGCTGGTCCTATAGTTTACAGGCCATCAGAAACCATTATCATCTTCCCAGGCTGGGCAGACAGCAGCTGGCTGCTTTGATGCATGTCCTGGAGAGATAAGGAGAATTTATCCCTTGTTTTGACTTCAGGATTTCTTCTTGTTTACTTTTGACACACTATTCAACTTTCTCTCCCAAAGTCCCTGATCTCAGACAACTTTTTCAAGTTGGCGCTGGTGGTGGTGGGGTTCAGATTAGAATCTTATCCTTTTGGAGTAGGAAGAGACCTGAGATAAATGACTGTCCCTAGCTGTCGCCTTTCTCCCCCACCCACTTCCCCTTATGTATTTTTCCTCCAAAGCAGTGCAGTGCCTGGATACCACCAGTTTCTCAAGGGATTGGTACTTATTGATCTCTGAGCAGGGCATATTTTTCCCATGGCCTTCAGTTAATCCTCCATGACCACATCTTCGCCTCTGCTGAGAAGAGTTCTACAGCTCTCCTCCCATCAGCTCCTTCCTTAGTGTCCCCAGAGTCCTGTGCACATAGATGAATGAGTTATCTTAACTCTGCCATCTTCTGTGATAGGTGTGTCTAGGGTTACCCCTAGGTGGGCTGGGCAGGGCAAAGCCCTTGGGAGGTCCCAACACCCACCTCCCAGACAATATGTCTTCTCCAGGAGGCTTCTTGAGGGTGTGACTTCTGATTTGGGCAGGTACAGGCAATGGGATATAAGCTGTACCCAACCTGTATTTGTCAGGGTTTTGCACAATGATCCTGTGGGATCTAAGAAGCCCTTAATGGATACTTTCAAGTGTGCTCTGGGGGAGGGGAGTGGAAGGGAGAGTGGTGAGGGAGGGAGGGTGGGAGAGAGAGAGCGCGCTTGGCAGATAGGCACTCAGGTACTCTTAGATTTGTTGAACAAATAAATGAATGGATGAAGGAGTAAGAACTATCTGCCAGTACCTGGTCACTCCTTATGGGTCTGTGTATTCAATTCACTAAGTATTTATTGAATGTCTGCTCTGGGCAAAGCTGGTGCTAAGGGGGTTAAAAAGATGTGTAAGACTGGGTCTTTGGTATGTTGGTGTTTACATCTCAAGGGAGAGTGAGACTAATTATAACACAAGGAAGGAAAGTATAACTGGAAATGGAGATACAAGCACCTTGTTGAAGGAGCATAAAGGGCGGTGGATTAATTCTGAATGAGGGGATCAGGAGAGCTTCTTGGAGGAGATGGTTTTTAAGGATTTCAGTGAACAGAAAAGAGAAAGAGACAGGAGGTCCAGGCTGGCAAACAATAAGTGCAAAGCCATAGGGATGGGAAGGTGCCCTTAGTTTGCCACAGACCAGTCCGGGCAACCCCGACCCACAGCCCCACCCCTCATCCAGTCCGGGTGGCTCCAGTCCATCTCGGACAGCACCAAATAATCCCAGCAATTTTCTTTCCAGGCGAATGACCCTGGGGCAAGGCTTGCAGGTAGGGCAGACATTCCTTTTCCCCAGACTTTGCTGGTACCCCTGTAGCTGGTGCTGCTCTCTTTGGAGGATGAGCAGGATAAACCCATGGAGGCCCTGGAGTTGTTGAAGTAAATAGGCTCCCACCTCCAGACACCTCAGCTTCCAGATGTTTCTTTACTCCTCTGCCAGCCTTATTGCCAGGACAAGAACTGCCCACTTCCCAGGCTTTGCTCAGGCCTTTCCTCAGCCTTCAAGGACTTCCTTCATTTCTGTTTGACCAAATGCTTCCACCTTTCCCCAAAGGTCCAGCTACCCTGCGGGTGGGGGGAAGCGTGCCGTTTTCGGATCTCCAAAAGCCTGAGGCCTGCTGGGGGCAAGGTCAGCGATTGGCTCTTCACAATGTATGTCACTGGCTGACTGTCCTGTAGATGAAGGAAAGAATAGAGCTCCCTACTCTCCCAGTTTTATTACAAACAATGTCAAATATTTTTTCACACATTTACATCCCTCTCCCGCCTGATTTTTCCATATTCTCAAGTGACAGCTTAGTTATGTTCCGGGGGGTGGGAAGAAGCCAAGAGAGAGAATTCTTAATTTTAGGGAACAGGATTGAGTGCAGAAATGTCTTGGAAATGGAAGAGTCCCTGGCTTCTCTCTACAGCAGCTCTACGGCCCATATATAACTGCAGGCGAGCGTCCCCTCTCCACGTCGCTTATCTCTGCCGCACATTCACGGGCTCGCCAGCCTGGAGTCTCCCTGGATGTTGGCCAAGCCAGTTGGGAATGCATAAGAGCTGAGATATGGGATGGGGCGAGCCCGCCATGTCCTTGCATGCCTCTGTGAAGGTCTCTCTTCTCCCCCTCTTTTCTCCCTTCTAGCCTTTTCTCTGGCACGGGGAGGTAATCTTTTTGGTGCCACCTCTCTAATCTTTGAAAGAAGGGAGGCCCAGATTCCACATTTGCAGGTGGCTGTGATAGTAATTAGGGACACCCCTTGGAGAATGGGAGGAAGGCTTGGGCAGGCAGATTTATGCCAAAAGGCGTTTTGTTAGATGCCATTTTGAAACCTCAGCTCCATTCTTTTTGAGCTTAAACCCTTCCCTACAAAAATCTCCCTAGCTCGTTTGGTTTTTATGGCCAAGATTTTGTTCTGCTTTCATGTCCGTCTGTGTTGCTTTTTGCCCTGGCAGAAATAGGGGTGAGAAGAGGGAGTCTTCTGGAAAGAAGTCCATCCTGATGGGAACAAGGGCTGCCGGGAAATTTGGTGAGGTATTTGTGGGGACCTGGAGCCTGGGCTGGAGGTGGGGGCGGTGCAGGGCCGGCTCACGGGAGGCCAGTGGTACACAACTCCTCTCTTACTGCTCTCGCTCTGGTGTCGTCTCGGTTTTGGATACAGTGCTCAGCATCCCTTAGGGCCCCTGGTTTTTTTTTATAGAACAGTTGTAAAGTCTAGTTTGCTTTTTTTTTTTTTGCATGCTGTCTGCTCTCTGTGTCCATTCGCTGTGCGTTCTTCTGTGTCTTTGTTTATTTTTTATTCCCCCCCTCCTTGTGGTTTGCTTGCTGTCTGCTCTCTGTGTCCATTTGTTACGTGCTCTTGTGTGTTTTTCCTTGTCCCCCTTTTTTGTTGCATCACCTTGCTGAATCAGCTCTCCGTGGCGTCTGCTGCCTTGCATGCTCTGCAGCGTGCGGGCGAGCCTGCCTTCACAAGGAGGCCCTGGGACAGCGTCCCATATGGTAACGGGAGCCCAACTGATTGAGCCACAGCCGCTTCCCTCTAGTTTGCTTTTTAAAAAAAAATTTAATGTGGTAACATATAGCATAAAACTGACCAATTTAGTCATTTTTATGTGTATAGCTCAGTGGCATCGTTTACTTTTACAATGTGGTGCTACCATCACTACCTTCTATTACTAAAACATTTTCAGGACCCCAAACACTCTTTAGCCCTTAAGCACTAACTCCCCATCCTCCCACCCTTCCAGTTCCTGGTAATCTCTACTCTCTGTGAATTTGTTTATTCTGGACATTTCATATAAATGGAATCATACAGTATTTGTCCTTTTGTGTCTGGCATAGTTGACTTAGCATAATGGTTTCAAGGTTCATCCATGCTGTAGCATCAGGACTTCATTTCTTTTTATCACTGAAGAAGCATTCCATTGTAGGGATATACCACATTTTGTTTATCCTTTCAGCTGTTGCCGGGCACCTGGGTTGTTTCCTATCTTCTGGCTATTGCTAATAATGCTGCTATGAATACTGGTGTACAAGTATCTGTTTGAGTCGCTACTTTCAATTTTTTGGGTTATATACCTAGGAGTAGAATTACTAGGTCATGTGGTCTTCCAATGTTTAACTTTGTGAGATACCACCAAACTGTTTTCCACGGTGGCTGTGCCATTTTACATTCCCATCAGCAATGTACAAGGGTTCCGATTTCTCCACATACTTATCAACACTTGCTATTTTCCATTTTTAAAAGAATAGCCACCAAGTTGGTGTGAAGTGGTATCTCATTGTAGTTTTTTTTTTTTAATGATTTATTTATTTATTTATTTTTTCCCCCCCTCCCCTGGTTGTCTGTTCTTGGTGTCTATTTGCTGCGTCTTGTTTCTTTGTCACTTCTGTTGTCAGCGGCACGGGAAGTGTGGGCAGCGCCATTCCTGGGGAGGCTGCTCTTTCTTTTCACGCTGGGCGGCTTTCCTCACAGGCGCACTCCTTGTGCCTGCCGCGGGGGACACCCTTGCGTGGCACGGCACTCCTTGCGCTCATCAGCACTGCGCATGGGCCAGCTCCACACGGCTCAAGGAGGACCGGGGTTTGAACCGCGGACCTCCCATATGGTAGACGGAAGCCCTAACCACTGGGCCAAAGTCCGTTTCCCTTTAATGATTTATTGTATTTATTTATTTCTCATTGTTTACATTTGCTGTGTCTGTTTGTTGTGTGCTGGTCTTCTTTTTAGGAGGCTCTGAGAACCTAGTTTGAGTCACCTGCCTCCACTCCCTGCTTTGTTGTGTCTCTCATTGTTTTCTTCGTGTCTCCTGTTTCATCATCTTGTTGTTTCAGCTTGCCCCACCTGCCCGTCATGTCAGCTCACTGTCTTGTTCATCTTCGTTAGGAGGCACTGGGAACTGAATCTGGGGCCTCCCATGTGTTAGGCAGGAGCTCAATTGCCTGAGCCACATCAGCCTCCCTCATTGTCATTTTAATTTGCATTTCCCTAATGGCTAATAATATTGAATGTATTTGCATGTGCTTATTGGCTCTTTGTAGACACTCTTTGGAAAAATGTCTTTTGAAGTCCTTTGCCCATTTTTAAATTGGGTTGTTTTTTTGTTGTTGTGTTGTACATTAGCTTCTCTTTTGAAGATGTCTTGGGTATTAACAGAATGGATAGTCTCCACTCCATAAATACAGAAGCTGAGTCACTAGCTAGTGTTTCCAAGGATTTTCTGGTATGTTCTTTTCTTTAACTCAACACCATGGGATTCTGGGCAAAGGCCCTGTTCCCCTTGGGTGGATGGTATAGTACTGATGCATATGATTGCAATAAAGTCAGATGCTTTTTTGTTATTTAAACATTAAAAAAAATTGTGTGTATGTGTGAGCGAAGCCCTTACCCTGTACCTCATACACAGGCACGGGATTGGGGTAGGATGATGGGTTTGTGTTTTAGTTTGCTAAGCTGCTGAAAGCCATGGATAACACAAAATGTGTTGGCTTTAACTATGGGAGTTAATTAGCACAGAAGCCCTGAAAATGTTGAAACCAAGGCACCTGAAATCAAGGCATCATCAAGATGGTGCTTCTGCCTGAGGACTGGCTGCCAGCGGTTTGGACTTCTCTGTCACATGGCAGCATCTGCTGGTCTCTCCCGTCTCTACTGGGTTTAGTGGTTTTCAGTTTCTTGCTTTCTTGTCTTTCTCTCTCTCGCCATATTCATCCAGTTTATAAAAGACTCCAGTAAGAGGATTAAGTCCCACCCTGGACCACACCTTAACTCGCCTAACCTTATCAAAGGGTCCTACTTCCAGTAGGTTCACACCACAGGAATGGATTAGCTTGAAGAACATGATTTCCTGGGGGTATGTACACTTTTAAACCACCACGGTTGGTTATGGTATAAAATGCTGGTGATCTTTCTAGGATGGTTGGTTTGATCTTTGTAAACCATAATATTTCTTGTTTGATTCCATGTCAGTCTTCTTCCCCTTCCTTCTAAAAAACGTTTTTGTTTTTGTTTTTGAAAAAGAAAGACCAGTACATAGTAAAAACAAAATAAAAATAAAAAATAAAAAAACAACAAACTCAAATACTTGTAGAGTAAATCAGGAGAGAAAAAGTCAAAATCGCCCTCTTACTCCTGTCACCTCCATCCCCAGACCCTCATTCTCCAATATAGGATACCACCCTTACCAGTTTTATTTTTCTGTAGATGTTTTATGAACACAATGTTTTGTTTTGTTTTTTAATTTCTCTCCCCTTCTCTGCCTCCCTCCCCCAGTTGTCTGCTCTCTGTGTCCATTCGCTCTGTGCTCTGTGTCCGCATGTATTCTTGTCAGTGGCACCTGGAATCTGTGCGGTGTTTTGTTGCGTCATCTTGCCGTTGTCAGCTCTCCATGTGTGCGGCGCCATTCCTGGGCAGGCTGCCCCCTTTTCTCACTGGGTGGCTCTCCTTACGGGGCACACTCCTCGTGCATGGGGCTCCCTACGTGGGGGACACCCCTGCGTGGCAGGGCACTCCTTTCGTGCATCAGCACTGCATGTGGGCCAGCTCATTATATGCGTCAGGAGGCCCTGGGTTTGAACCCTGGACCTCTCATGTGGTAGGCGGACGCTCATCTGTTGGGCCAAATCTGCTTCCCCGAATGTATGTTTATCCTTGCATATTTTTCTTTCTTGACATAGTTGCATTCCAAATGTCCTGTTTTGACCTTTGTTTTTATATATTACAATACATCTCAGAGATTATTCCATATCAGTAAGTATACATCTGTCCTAGTTTTAACAGGTGCATAGCATTTCATTGTGTGGCTATGTCATGATTTATTTAATTTCACCCCTCTTCATGGGCATTTATATGACTTTCAATCTTTGCTGCAAATGAAAAGAATGTATGTACTTTTCTGTACTCATGAATGTAAGTCTATACTCCTCACTCTTTCCTAAAGTTCTTATATGGTATATAAACTTTGTAAATTTAAGAAATATTTACTAAGTACCTACCATGGACAAATATTTGATATTTCATCATTTTGATGAACCAGTGTTTACTCAGCCCTGACAATCCAGGTTTGCCCTGGATTGTTTCTTAATGATATAAACAAGCCAGGAATGAAAATTCTTGCATCTAAATCTCTAATTTTGTCTTTGACTGTTTGTCTTTGATTATTCATTAGCATAGAAGTGGGTCAAATAATTGTTAAGGCTTTGGACCCTTATTACCACGTTCTATTATAGAAATGTTTCAATTTATATTTTTACCAGCAGACCACCCACATTTCCCTACCAAGCTAGCAATTTCATTAAAAATTTTTTTTTTTTGCTAAAATATTATGTGATGGTATTTCCTTGCTTAGATTTTAAAATTTGCTTATTAGTTATTTTTATTTCCTCTTGTGACTTGTCTGTGTTCTTTGACTATCTATTAAGGTCTTTTTTTTTTTTCTATTAAGCTCTTAATTTAACTTTTTATATAAATTTGTATGAGCAGATTATGTATTAATGGTATTAGTTATATATGTCATTTATGTGGCAAATATTTTCACCAGTTTGTGACTTTAAAATTCCTTTTTAAACCAATTTTATTGCGGTATAATTTATCTACAATAAAATGTACTCATTTTGAGTGTGTATTTTGAGTTTTAAAAAAATATGTATACCCATGTAACTATCATTGTAATAGAATATTTCTAGCATCCCCCAAAGTTCCTTTATGCCCCATAGTAGTCAATCCTTCCTCTTTTCCCAGATAACCATTGATCTGCTTTCTGTCACTGTCACTATAGATTAGTAATGCTGGTTCAAAAATTTCATATAAATGGAACCATACAGTATATATTCTGTCAAATCTAGCTTGTTACACTTGGTCTTTTTTTCTTTTTTCTTTTTTTTTTTTGGAGATTTATCCATTTTGTTGTGTGTATTAGTAGTTTGCTCCTTTTTATTGCTGAGAGTATTCCATTCATCAATATACTATGACTTTTTATCCTTTTACCTGTTGATGGAAATTTTAGTTGTTTCCATTTTCCAGCTTCTACGAAGAAAGCTGTTCTGAGCATTTATGTATAAGCTGTTTTGTGGATATATTTTTCCCCCCTTCCTCTAATGCCAGTGTATGTTTCTTTATAAGCAACTGCCAAACTCTTTTCCAGGGTAATTACACCATTTTACATTCCCATTAGCAATATATAAGTGCTTTGTTTGCTTTGTTTGCTACACATCCTTACCAACACTTGATATTGTCAGTCTTTTTAATTTCAGTCCTTTTAGGAGGTGTGAGTGATATCTCATTTGCATTTCCCTGATGGCTAATGATGCTAAGTATCTTTTCATGTACTTATTGGCCATTTGTTTATCTTCTTTTGTGGAGGGTCTATTCAAATTTTTGCCCATTTTAGAAATTGGGTTGTTTGTCTTCTTACTGGGTTTCTAGAGTTCTTTATATGTTTTGGTTACAGATCCTTTGTTACATATTTGTATGAATACTTTCTCCCAATGTATGACTTGTCTATTCATCTTAACAGTAGGTTTCAAGAAGCAGACATTTTTAATTTGATGGAGTTCAAGTTACTATTTTTTTTTTCCCTTTTGTGGGTATTGTTCTTTGTGTCCTAACTTCTAGAAGTTTTATAGTTTTAACTTTAGTTCTATAATCCATTTTGAATTAATTTTTGTATATGATGTGAGGTAAAGGTTGAGGGTTTTTTTTCCATATGCATATCCAGTTAAGTTAAATAAATAAATGTGTTTTTAAAAAGATTTATTTAAGTTATTTATTTTTCCCCACCCCCTTGTTGTTTTTCACTTGCTGTGTTGGTTCATCTTCTTTGTCTCTCCAGGAGCCTCTGGGAACCAAACCTAGGACCTCCAATGTGGGAAAAAGGCACCCAGTCACCAAATCGACCTCTACCCCCTGCTTTGTTGTATCTCTCATTATGTTTTTCCCTCTTGTGTCTCTTGTTGCATCAGCTTGCCGCTTCAGCTTGCTGTCTTCTTTAGGAGGCACTGGGATCTGAACCAGCGACCTCCCATGTGGTAGGTGGGAGCCCAGTCACCTAAGCCACATCTGCTTCCCAATAAATAAATGTTAATGATCACTCACTTTTATTATTCTCTGATTTATTCCATTATTACTCAACTTAGAAATTCCACTCTTCCTTACTCTCCCCATTGAGCTGTCTGTTACAATCTATTGTACTCTATTAGACTTTAAAAAAATTTTTACCACAATTCTTTGCTTCACTTGGAATATGTTTTGATTTATGTTAGGAGTCGAGGGTCATATTTGATCCTCTCTTCTCCTTCAACAGCTAATTGAATATCAGGAAAGGGAGTTCCAGATAAAGAGGGGCCACAAGGTGGAAAGGGAGTAGAGCTTTTGAGAAATGCCTGGGCATGGAAGAGCTGTGGGAGACAAGCTGGAGATGTGGCTGGGGCTGCTCATGGAGGATCCCTGGACCCTGTCCACAGGGGCTGGTGAGCTGCTGAGAGATTGGAGTGGTGCTGTAGGTGCTTGAACATCGTGAAGGTTGGTTCTGGCTGGGAGAGACCAGAAGGATGACGACTGAAGATGAGTCCTGGCAACTTGTAGCCTTGAGCAAGGCTGATGGCGAGAGAGCCTGGGGATGGGGTGGAGGGGGGCTTAGGGGAGAGGGAAATGGCCGTTCTTGGTTTGGCTGCTGCCAGAAGGAGGTGTTAACGATGGACCTTGAGAGGCAAGACAAGGTGCTGGGTGGAATAACTCTGTTTTAGCCAGAAATGGAGCCAGGAGGAGAGCCTGGCTTCCTGGGAGATGACGTTTAAAATAAATGAAAATTACTCGCTTCTGGAGAAAATTTGTGACTTTCCTTTCAGAGCAATTCTTTATATTGTGTAGAGCATTTTAAAGTTTCCAAAGAGTTTTTCTTTCTTTTCATTTGTGCCTGCATGTTACGGGGCAGCTATTATTCGTTCTCCAGCTTACAGACGAGAAAGGCTCTGCTCTGCTGGGCGAGGAGACTTGCTGCGTGTTTGTGACCAGCCTGCTCCCACCCTCAGAACCTCAGCTTTCTTACCTGTCAAAAGGGATATTACTTTCTGCACCATCAGCCCTCTCACAGTGGGATGACCAAATAAAATACCCTAAGTGAAAGAGGGCTGAGAAATGTAAAGCAGGATGCAAATGTCAAGTCTAGTTAGGGTTATAATTTCACCAGACTGGGGCTGGCCGTCATCTGGGTCCAGGGTAGGGAAATGGGGAGACCCAGGCTCAGCATGCCTGACCCCACAGTCTGGGCTGCTGCTGAGGTGTCTGGAGGCAGGGTTAGCCACCTGGGAGCAGGGTAGGGGTTCAGGGCTTTGAGACATGCTTGAGACACCCAGCCAGACTGAGGCCTCCAACGTCAGGCTGGGGAAACCTGAAGGCTCACGTGTCCTGGAAAACACTTGGGATGTGGGTTCAGAACACCATTTTCATTGTGTGCTGGACATTTTCATCATGCGAGATAGTTTCCCTGAATCTCGGTTTCCTTTGAAACATCACATTATATACACCCTGGAATTACTGAACTACTTACAAGTCCCCCAATCTTGCTCTGCCTCTGTGCCTTTGCACGTGCCGTTCCCTCTGGTCAAACTCCTGCTTCTTCACGAATAAACCGAGGCCTCACCTCCTCTGTGAGGCCTTTCCCAAGCCTCCCCCACCCCAGACTGACTTAGATGCTCCCCTGACTCTGCACCCACTTGCCCGTGGACACTTGTCCCCCATTTGAGCACCAGTGCCCCGCAGTCTGCCTCCTCTTTGATCCTGGATCTCCATCAGGGACCTGTTCCTTTTACCTGTACATCCTTATGCCACCTCAGTGCCTGGCACACAGTAGGCACTCAGTTTATACCAAATGAATGAAAGAGTAGGGTTAACAGGTGGTGTACTAGGGCAGGGTGATGAGAGAAGTCCATCCAAGATGCGTGCAACTGGGGATACATTCTTTGGAAAGAGTTTTAAAAACCAGTAACCTGATAATTCTGAACATGATCAGCAACCTAGTACTCCTAACCCCAAATCTAAGTTCTGTTCAATGGCTATGGTTACTGTTGTAGTGTCCCCACACCTTTCAAAATATTTTATTTTAAAGCCAAATTTATTGAGAATTTGCATACAGTAAAAGTCACCTTTTAAAAATATTCAGTTTTATATATTTGGCACCAACCTCCCCCCCCCCCCGCCCCAAATGCCAGATGGCTCCCTTGTCTGTTTGCTCATTGTTTTGGCTTATTGTCCATTTTTTGCTCATTTCTACTTTAGGAGGCACCAGGAACTGAACCTGGGACCTCTGGTGCCCAACTGCTTGAGCCACATCTGCTTCCTGTTTATTTTTTGTTTTTGTTCACTGTCT
This sequence comes from Dasypus novemcinctus, assembly GCF_030445035.2. Lineage (NCBI taxonomy): Eukaryota > Metazoa > Chordata > Mammalia > Cingulata > Dasypodidae > Dasypus > Dasypus novemcinctus. Next base: position 36,093,236 of record NC_080675.1, read on the forward strand.
CCTCATTGTTTTTGCTCGTTGTCTTGCTTGTTGTCTGCCTGTTGTTTTTGCTCAATGTCTGCTTTTTGTTTGTTTGTCTTCTTTAAGAGGCACCAGGAACCGGACCTGGGACCTCCCATGTGGGAGGTAGGTGCCCAACTGTCGGAGCCACATCTGCTCCCTATATATTTGGGTTTTGATAAATACTTTAGTCATGTAACTACCACCACAATCAAGATATAAAATATTTCCATCACCCTCAAAATGTCCCTCGCCCCTTTGCAGCCAACCCCTCCTCTGTCTCCCACTTCCCTGACAGCCATTGATTTGTTTCTGTTCCTATAATTTTGCCTTTTCCGGCATATCATATACATGGAATCTTTCAGTATTTCACTTTTTGCATCTGTCTTTTGTTGACCATAATGTATGTGTAGTGGAAAAATGGCTCCCAAAGAAAACCACATCCTAATCCCTGAAAGTGGTGAATATGTTGCCTTACATGGAAAAAACACCTTTCAGATGTGTTTTTCAAGGACCTTGTGAAGGAGAGATTTCCCTGGTGGACCCAGTGTCAGTGAGGGAAGAAGTGATAAAGGAAGGGGGGTTAGAGAGGGAGAGATCGGAAGATGCTACACTGCTGGCTTTAGAGGGAGGGGCCATGAGCCAAGGCTGCCTCTAGAACAGGAGTTCTTAACCAGGGGTTAAGACTTTTTTCACAGGATCCCTTGGGGGTCCGTGGAAAGATTTCAGGGGGCCCGTGAGCTTGAATTGAAAAAAATCACTTATTACCTTTATTTTCTCTGAATTCTAACTGAAATCTAGCATTGCCTTTACTTATGAATATAGGCAATAAATAAATTATAGTAGTATTCATTTCATCTGACTGGCAAGGGGGTCCATGGAACAAAAAGGTTAAGAACCCCTGCTCTAGAAGCTGAAAAAGAAAAGGAAACAGATTTTCTCCTAGAGCTTCCAGAAGGCACCAGTCCTGTCAGCACCTCCCCTTTAGCCTGTGAGACTGATTTTGGACTTCCTGACCTCCAGAATTACAAGATAATAAATTTGTGTTTTTAAGCCACTAAATTTGTAATAATAGTTGCAGCAGCAATAGGAAACTGTTACAATGCACTTAAAGTTCATCCATGTTATTCTACCTGTGGATACATTCCATTGTATGAAGGTACTACGACCTGTTTATTCATTTACCGATTGATGAACATTTGGATTATTTCCAAATTTTGGGCTGTATGAATAAAGCTGCTATGAACAGTCACATATAGATCTTTGTGTGGACATATGTTTTCATTTCTCTTGGGTAAATGCCTGGTAGTGGAATTGCTAGGTCATATAACAAATATATATATAACTTTATATAAAATAGTCAAACTGTTTGCTAAAGTGACTATCCCATTTAGCATTCCCACCAGCAGTGTTTGAGTTATCCAGTTACTCTATATTCTGCCAGTGCTTGGCATTGTCAGACTTTTAAATTTTAACCATTATAGGAGGTGTTTAGTGGTGTCTCATTGTGATTTTAATTTGCATTTCCCTGATGACTAATGATTTTGAACGTCTTTTCATGTGCTTATTAGCCATCTGTATCTCTTCTTTGGTGAAATGTCTGCTTAGTTCTTTATAACCCATTTAAAAAAAGTTGGGTCATTTGTCTTATTATTGAGTTATAAAAGTTCTCTATATATTCTGGATACATGTCCTTAATCAGATCTATGTTTTGCAAGTATTTTCTTCAAGTCTGTGGCTTGTGTTTTCATTTTCTTATTAGTACTTTTCAAAGAGCAGAGATAGTAAATTTTGATGAAATCCAATGATCACCTTTTCTATTATGAGTCATGCTTTTGTGTTCTAAGAAATCTTTTCTTAACCCAAGGTCCCACAGACTTTCTTCTAAGCTTTCTTCTAGGAGTTTTACAGTTTCAACTTTTACCTTTGGTTTTATGATCCATTTACGTTAACTTTTATATGTAGTGGAAGGTAAGGGTTAAATTTTTTTTTTCTTTTTTCTGGTGATGTCTTTGCTTTCGGTATTTGGTTAAGGCCTGGCCTTATAAGTGTGTTGGCACTGTGCTGAGGGAATATAAAGGTAAGACCCAACCTCTGCTCTAAAATAGCTTATAGTGAGTGGGGGGATCACACACACACACACACACACACACACACGATAAAGGCGGAGCTCCATAAGGGAAATACAGATGAATTTCTGTTGGCATTCAAGGAAAGCAGAGGCCATGGGAAGTCTCAGAAAAGGCTTCATGAAGGAGGTGACTCCAAAGGGCTTTAGTAGGGCTGAAACCTGGCACAGCTGCAGGGGGCATCATGCAGATTGAAGCCTATGGAAGGTAGGACGCTTCCTCCAGGGGGCACAAAGAATGGAAGGGAGATGGTGGTCCTGGAGAGCTGTGAAGAATTAATCCTACTGAAAACAAGAGAGACCATCGTGGTGGTGGAGATGGGGGAGGAGAACAGTGTTCTGGGATAGAAGGGGTTCGATGCAACTTGTGACTGGCTACCTGAGAGAAGTGTGCCTTGGTCTCCTCAGTTTCATCATTAACTTCTCATGGATCTGCATCCTGCCCTGGTTTCCTATTGTGCCGGAGGATGCTAGAGAGGAAGGTGGGAAAACAGGGGGACCACACAGAATCTCACTGAGTTCCCCCACCAGCTCTACTGGGCAGCTTCGACTGGTGAGTTGGGGGCTGGGATTGCGGGGGTGGGGTGGGGTGGGGAGCTGGCTCCATCCTGCTCCAAGCAGCCTTGCTCCTCACGGAGGAAACTTAACTTCTGAGGCAGACAGGCACCTAGGTAGGGAAGGAACGACGGCCAGGGGGAGGTCAGGACTTGACATTTGTGACTGGGTTTGTTCTGATTTAGCAAAAAATCTCTCAGCACAGTGGGCTGGGGTGCCGCTGACTGGCTGCATGGTCAGGGTTTGTAAAGCTTCCAGAGCTCCTTTTGCTGGAGCGGCTTTAAAAGCTGCAAGCGCTCAGCAGTTTCTATCAATTGGGATTTTTTCCCCTCTAGATTGAATCCTGTCAGGGTTTTACTGGCTTATCTGTTCCCAGAATGATCCCACTACTCCCTGGTCTAAGTAGCACTGCCACTCCCGCCGCCGTTTCCTGTCACCAAACGGTTCCTGGGAAAGAATTCTTCGCCAGCTCTATCTTTTGACCACCCCCTCTCCTGCTTCACTCTTTCCAAACCTTCCGGTTTCTCCACAAAGGGTGGAGTTGAGCACACGAGGGGTACAGAAATGCCAGGACCTGGTTTTGACCCTAGATTCGGTGGTGGGGCATGGCCCCTCTTCCTGGTCTCACATTTTGAAACGTTTTCAAAGTATCCCCCGAAAAACAAGAGTATTGTGGAGAAGCTAATGCTGGGAGGAGAGCAAGTGCGCCTGGGAAATCAGAGAATACCCTGCATGAAAGTTCCCATTGTTCTCGCTCGACCCTGTTCCCATGGGCTAACTCCCTTGACCACGTGGAAAGGGTGCTCTTATCCCCGGACCCTCTGGGGGTGTCTTGCCTGCTTTGCCCCCAGGGCTTCTGGCTCCTTGTCCCTTGTTTGGTCACCCTGCGCCCTGCCCCTGCCAAGTCAGAGGCAAACAGAGATAGGGCCAGAGCCTCCAGGCAGCATTTCACACTGCGCTGTGTCAGCAGAAAAAGCCTCCACCACCGCATTTGGAGAGCCCTGGCCCCCGCGGCCTGAGTTCACTTCCGGAGCCCGCAGGGCCCCGTTGCCCTGCGGAGCCCTGCCCGCCACGCCGCCGTGCCCAGCTCCCGCTCTGCCCACCGCTCGCGCGCCAGGAATCCTGCAACGCCGCTCGGTTGCCACTCTGTGACTTCATGGGAAGTTTTCTGGGTTGGTTCTCTTTGCCTCCACCTCCTTCCCAGGCTTGCCAAGGATGACGCCTCCAAGCCCCTCCCAGCTCCCAAAATACCAGCCCTGCCTCCTGGCCCTGCCAGAAAATGCTTAGCACATTAGCGGGTTTAGCTGCCACAGTTGCAGTCATTTTAGGAGGCTGCAGTGGTACATAGATTTCATTCTGGAATTCTTTCCAGCTCTCGCTATTTTGACAACACTGGGCAGCACTGTTACCAGGAACTGCCCTGACTGTGAGAGACAGAAGTGGATTGGGGGGTGGGGGTGGAGGGTGGGGGGTGGGAGGCAAGGAAAGGTGGTGGGAACAGCAGGAACAGAGTGAGGGAACAGGAGGCAGGTGGCTTGCGCCAGTCTCCGGTTCTGCTGGGATGGGTGGGACAGCATTTGTCTTCAACAGGCCCACCTCTTCTTGCCTGCTGGTGCTTGCTTGGAACAGATCTTGGATACTGGCAACTTATTTCACGTTTGCCGCCTCATGCAGCTGCTTCTGCTTGCAGAAGGCAAGAGGCTCCAGAGAGGCAGGCAGCAAGAGAAGGTGAATTAAACAGCCACCCCAAATACAATCTGGGACTCAGAAGACCTTGCTGCAGTTCCTTCTCTATCATTCAGTATCTGGGTGGTATAGAACAAGTCACCGACTCCCCAAAACTCAGTGTTCTCATCTACAGAATGGGGATAACAAGACCTGCCCTTCCCACCTCAATATAAGGTTGGAAGGAGCTACATTGGTGACCAGTGTGGCTATGGGTGTTTATTGGAACAAAGGACACAAGGGGCTTGACTGAGCCCAGGGGCCAGCTCCAAGATAGGGAAGTTTGATGCAGTGTGCCAGGCCTGGCTGGACAAAGTGAGTTCTTCTGATGAAGATGTAGGTAGTTGCTGGGTAAGCGTAAGGGACGCTCTATTCTACTGCCATCCTTAGAATTTGTTGGAGTTTTTCTCTCCAAAGGTAGCGTTTTTTTCTTAGTAGGTACAGTTAGGAATTGCTCTATTTGAGTTTCAGACCCAAATGCAGTCTCTTTCCTCTTTTTCTTTTCCCTCCCTTCTTTCTCATGTCCCTATTCCCCTGTAAACCACTAACCCTATAGTCACATGACCCACCCTCCTGCATAACCCCAAAGTTTGAGTACCTACTTGCCAGTGAATCTGATTCACACCCTTTCCTTCCCCTTCTTCTTTTTCTGTCCATTTTGCCTTGACTCCAGCCTCCGTCCGGCACATACCCCCATTCTATGGGTACCCCCGTTTATCCCTGATGCTTCCCTCAGTCCTGGGTGTTGCACATCAGCAGGTGGGTTCTGAGTTGGAGGGATCCGAGTGGGCGTCTTGCTGGCCCACAGTGTTGGTGACTGGGGGGGGGGCACGAGACCACCGGGCACCCCTGGCCTTCATGTTTGAGGCCTCACTGCCTTCCCTTGGCACCTCCCCCAGGACACGCTCTCCTTTAGGAAGGGCTGACATGGAAGAAGGCATTTATAAAAGCTGCTCCCTGAATGGTAGCAGGGAATCACTGAATTTATACCATGCACCAGGCGTAACGCTAAGCACTTCCCATTCTTTTTCTCATTTATTCCTCACAATAACCCCGAGTGGGTGCTTCGATGACCACTTCACGGATGGGCAGTTGAAGTTTTGAAAGGTAGCGTTACCTGCCCAAAGTCACTCAGCTAGTGAGGGACTCAAACACTCAGACCTCAGGTTCCGCTCGCTTATCCACAGGGTTCCAGTGGCCACTTGTATCAGAATCACCTGGAGAGCTGGGTAAAAGCTAGATTCCTGGGTCTCTACCTTGATCTACAGAGGTAGATGATATCAGAGAGGGGCCCTAACATCTGTATTCTTGTTCGCTTCCCAGGGGACTGTCTCTTCTCTCCCTGGCTACACCCGTATGCCTGGACCTGGCATGTGCTGCAAATAGGGTTCTGAAATGAAAGGCACGTGTGATAGGTTTCCCACCTTGACCAAAGCCTCCCCGAGGCCTCCTCTTCCTGGTACGGAGTGGCCGGGGGAGTTCTGCGTTGGGAGTGGGGCAGTGAGCCTTGCGTGGGGTTAGGGGAGGGAGGCTCTTGTGGACCCTGCGGACCTGCCAGCTTCTTGCCTTTTCCAGACCTCCCCGTGAACCTTCTGCTCTGCTCTGCAGAGTTGTGCAGGCCAGTGTGCTCTGTGCGAGGATGATGTTGAAAAAAAGACAGTGACCCCAGAAGACGTGTGGGCTTCCACCTGAGAATTACACACGCTTTCCCCCTGCCTGTCTTTCTCTGCACGCATTCTGCCTTCCTCCTTTTCTTCACTCTGTCCTGTCCCCACCGATCCATTTTGCACCCTTCCATCAAACAACAATAAAAACAAAAAAAATCCAAAAAACAAGAACAAAACAAAATGCACGCACACACACACACACAAAACCCAGTCTATTCTAGCAACTTAAAAAAGCAAACAACATCTCATGGAATAAGTACTGTCTTATTCACCAGCTGGACAACAGTTATTTGCTCATCCATAAGCAGTAAGTTCTATGGCTCCGCAGCTTGGTCTGTTTTTCTGAGATACTAAGCATTTCACGCAGGGCTGTTTTCACAGGCCCTTAGGAGCTCCCACGGGAACCCTGGAGCCAGGGTGGGAGCCCCACGAAGGCTTTAACCCCGTTTGTCTAGAGGAGTGCCGGCATGTAGTAGGAACTCGGGGAACATTTTGTACTGATGAATATTAGAGCTAAAAGTCACCTCCAAATTAATCTTACCCAGGTGGGCCAAATGAACAGAGACTAGGAAGAAAGTACTTCTCTGAGGGTACACAGCAAGTTAGGTGGCTTGGTTGGGGCCAGAACCCAAATCACCAGGATTATTTCTGAATTTCCAAAAGCACCAAAATCTAAACCACAGCCTCTGAAATGGACATCCTTGCAAGCCTAAAGAGACCTCTGGCTGATTCCCTGGCAAGAGAAGCTTTCAGACCCCTGCGTCTTTCTGGGTCTAAGATCTCAGCTGTCTGGATAGAAATAACTGTTTTTTTTTTGCCCCCCTCCCAGAAGAGGCAGCATTGTTGAAAATGCTTGCTTGGATTTCCAGGCTGACATTTTAAACACTAGCTCATCCTGTAAGTAAATGGTGAACTATTTTCACACACAATTAAAATTTTAATTTGGAAGATTCCTGTCCATGGAATGCAAAATTCACCAGGCATCTTGTATCTAGCTTGCCAGAGTCTTCTTGAAGATCCCACTTGTGAGCCCCACTTGGGGAAATGTGGGAAGGACAGGTGGGGTTTGGTCAGCAGAGTGACTTTTACTCAGACTGCTTTGTTTTAAAATGTTGACTCATTTAAGGTCTCGTCTCCCTCTCCTTCCTCTTCTTCCTCCACAAAGCTGGGCCTTTTGATGCTATAGGGGAGTATGTGTGTGTGTGAATAACTTAGAATTATTAACATGAGCATCAGACAGAGAGTCCTAGATTTCACCCCATTTCTGTCAACCCCCAACCTTGACCCTTACTCCTTTTCTGTTCTTCCCCCTTCCAGACTTTTAACCCATCTTTGATCCTCGCCTTTCCCGGAGTCTCACCCCATCTCGGCCCTTTGCCCCATCCCTAACGCCCACGGCATCCCTTACCCCATCTCTGAGCCGATCTTTTTCCATCCCTGGGTCAGGGAGGGGTGGCCCTCAGGGAGAGAGTGAGGGTGTCTGTTTCTCAAATTACCTGGTATTTTTAAAAACGGAAAGTTTAGTGGTTTGTTTTTTAGGTGTTGTCAAAAGGCCCTTCTGTCAAGACTAGCCAAGTCAAAAATGACAGTATTGAATTCCTCTGGAGTCAATATCAAGCACCCTTTCCAGCCTGTTAATAATAATAGTGGCGATCCGAAGGTATTTATTGAGCCTCTGCCACACAACAAGCGCAGTGCTAGGCACTTTCACTAGTGCAAACGTGCCCAGTCTTCACAGCCATCCTAAGAGGCAGGCATTGCAATCCTTATTAGAGGGATGGGAAAGAGGGACAGCTGGCATAGGGAGTCTGCCCCCGGCCATTCAGCTGGTAAGTAAGGTGATCTAAACTCACTCGGAGCCCGAGTCTTGGAGGCCAAGTGTTTGCTTTAAAGTTCCCGGTGTCCAAAGCAGGTGGTGGACCTGCTTTGACATTTTCCTGTGGTGCCTGTGGTGGCCTCTGAAATGCCCAAGGTCAGAGAGAACTCACTTCTTTGTTTCCTTCAGTAGGCAAGCCCTCCCTCAGGCCATGCTAGAAATAAACCTGGGAACAGCTTTCCAAAGGACAGACTGTGCTGAGGAATGAAGGATGTAGGGATGAGGCTTCCAGGAGCAGATAAACAATTGGCCCTGGCGTTGCTCCCTGATCTTGCTTGTAGCTCAACAAGTGCTGGGCAGTGTGGAGGTAAAATAGACAAATTAGACTACTCCGTGCCCCCACCCCGCAGGAGCTCAAAATTTAAGGACTGACAAAATTGACACCTGTGTAAGGTAGATGAGCAAAGTGCTAAGGGGCAGCGGGGCGGTGAGGGGAGAATTTTGGGGAGAAAGTGTTTCAACATCAACAAATTTCAGGAGTCTTTGGGATGCACTTCCTGTTGAGGTTTGCACACTTCCTGGATGGTTACTGGATTAGCTCCTTCTCCTTCCAGGGGGAAAATTAGTACAGGGTAAAATGTTTTTCCAAAGTTTGTGGGGCTGAACTTTGTTGTTGCAAGAGATAATGATTGTGGAGTTGTGGAGTTTGAGTCTGCTAAAGCCCTTTCCTGATGTAAGGTGAGAGTTGGAGCCAGAGAGCCTGGGCTCTCCCAGGCAAGGAACCTACTGGAGACCTGGGCAGATGGGTAAGAACTGGGTCTTACTGTTGCCGTCCCCGCCACCACCGAGCTCAGGGCTCGGGGAATTTTGTTGCAGGAAGTGAATGGACAAGTAAAACCAAGGTTCTGAGAATTCAAGGAGGACATAGCTAATGCTGCCAGATGTATGTTGATATCAACAGCATGATGACTAAGAAGTGGACATTAGATTTGACAAGAAGGAGGAAATTAGTGACCAAACAGCTTCTGAGGAACGATGTGTAGGAGCCGAGGGGATTAGGCGGATGGGAACTATTTGAGGGTGTCTGTTATGCTTTGCCATAAATGTAAGAAATGAGGTTGGGTTGCTGCCAGAAAGGCCCTTTGATAATTTAAAGGAATTATGGTGAACTCCCTACATTAGCATGTGGAAAGGGGGAAAGATGAAAAGACAGGAGGCTGAGCAGAGGAGAGGCTGAAGATACCTGTGAGGGAAGGAAGAAGCCCTGACCAGAGCCCAAGAGGGAGAAGGGGTCCCTTCTAAAGAGAAGAGAGATCTTTTCCTCAGAAACAAGAGATGTGTTTGGAAAAAGAATATTACCATGGCACTGAAACTATTTACTTTTTAAGCCAAAGAAACTTTAGTGTTGTTAATATAAACATTCTTCATTTCTTTCTTTTGTGAATTTTAAAAAAAAATACTTTTTAAGTCTCTTAAATGATGACCCTGTGTTTCTGTTCTGTCCTGTGAGTTGAGGCTTCATCTTGGTTTTAAAAGCGGCAGGTTTTCTCCTTCCTCAGTGATGGAGGATGGGAGCAGGTCCCACCTGGGGCTGGGGCTCCTCCTTGAATTTATTTTTTAGGAGGTACCAGAGATCGAACCCAGGACCTCATACATGGGAGGCAGGCGCTCAACCACTTGAGCTACATCTGCTCCCCTGCTCCTTGAATTTAGAAGGCGCCCGTGTGTCCAGTGTTGATAAGGACTCCCACGTTTTGCACGGGAGGCAGCTGAAGATCAGAGAGGAAAGTGACTTCTTTGCGTTTCCCTCCGTCATGACTGCAGTGCCTTGCATGTGGCCTATATGGAAAACATTTATTGAATAAAGCAGTGAAGTTATTTGCCTGAAAGTTACTAGCTGAATAAACAGCTAGTTAGTGCCAGAGAGATGAGAATTCAGATCTTCTCATGCCTTGTCTCTTCCTTTTCCATGACACCAGCCATCGTTCAGCCTGTTGTGTACCAAAGTCCCTGGAAACTATTTCCACTGGACTAGTGAAAAGCAATCTCCTTATTACTGGACTAGATTGAGTAGAATCAGAGTTGGTCACCTTTGAGGACATCCTATGTGCCAGACCCTAGTTTTGATATCAAGGCTTTCTGCCTCCCTATTGGGGAAAAAAATCCCACAACCTCCCTGTCCCCTCCCCCAGGACGCATCAATTCCAATGAAAGAAGACCTTGTGCTTAAAAAATCATGTGAATAGAGAAAAAAGAAATCCCATCTTTATATCCATGTGAAAGGGCACTGGCTTGGACAACTTTAAATCTTTATTTAAATTAGAGATTTGGTGGATTTTTGTTGTGTTTTTGTTTGTGTCTTGCAGGAGGGACCATATCCAATATTCCAATGTTCACGTAATGCCATGACTTCGCTATCGCTCCTTCTAGGATAATTATAGGTTGGCATAATGTACCTATTGTTCTACTCCACAAAGCAGCACTGTCATAGAATGATGGGATGGGGCCCGGCGGAGGGTGCCGTGTGGCTCTGAAAGGGGGAATCTTTGTCTGTGTGTGTGCGCGCGCATGTGTGTCTGTCCAGACGGCCATGCTGCATCCTGAATTCTTTTTCTTGTTCCCGTCTTTGGTTGCCCCCTCACTCATGCCCTCGTCCCTCAGTTGCTTGCCACTCATGTCCTGCACTACGTTCCTGCTTTCAGCTTCTCTGCACCCTTCTGGGATTCTCACCCAGTGCTGGCAGCAGTCTGATGACTTCATCCAGGGATGCTAGGCTAGGGTGTTGGAGGAGGGGCTGTAAAATTCTTCCAGTGAACTTATTTGCCTGAGTGTGACAGACCTAAGGGGTCGCAGGATTGCAGATGACCTACGTTATCCAGGCCAACCGCTTTCACTGGACACACTTGTGTTTCTCATTTGAGTTGTTCAGAGTCCTTTGCATCACAAAGTTCATGATCCTTTTTGGGACACCTTGGATAATAGAGGCATTCATTCATTCATTCATTCATTCAACATATGTTCATTGAGTGCTCATTGTTCACTATGAGGCAGGCACTGGACTAGCTGCTGGGTATACAATGGTGAGGAAAAACAAAGATACCAATCCTGCCTTTGTGGGGCTTCCATTCCAGGTGCCCAGGTAGGCAGGTAAAGGATCTGCAGGTGTTGCATGACCCACTAGTTGGGTGTTCATGGCCCGAGTGCCAGCCATCATTAGACAACATTTTTTTTTTGAAGTGAGATCTCTTGGGCTGAGATCTCCCCTGGTGGGTTTTTTTTAAAAAAAGATTTATTTTTTATTTATTTCCACCCCCTCCCCCCCCCAGTTGTCTGCTCTCTGTGTCCATTTGCTATGTGTTCTTCTGTGGGAATCAGTGTCTCGTTTCTTTTTGTTGCGTCATCTTGCTGTGTCAGCTCTCTGTGTGTATGGTGCCATTCCTGGGCAGGCTGCACCTTTTTTTTTTTTTCTGTGCTGGGCAGCTCTCCTTATGGGGCGCACTCCTTGCACAAGGGGCTCCCCTACACGGGGGACACCCCTGCGTGGCACAGCACTCCTTGCGCGCATCAGCACTGCGCATGGGCCAGCTTATCGCACAGGTCAGGGGGCCCTGGGTTTTGAACCTTGGACCTCCCATGTGGTAGGCGGACGCCCTATCCATTGGGCCAAATCCACTATCCCCCCTGGTGGTTTTTATGGTAGTACTTGTTCACATCTCTGCATCTCCCTTTCCTCCTATTTTCCCAGACCCTTCTGCACTGGGGCTGGTAATCTTGCTTAGAAATGTTTAGGGCTCAGGCCATAGGCAACTTTTTGGACCACACATGATTGGCATATAAACAAGGTGACTGCCTATGCTACCATCAGGTTTGGAAGCCATGGCCTTCATACCTCGCTCCGAGGCAGGTGCTAGCAGGCTCCACTGAAGTCGGGGGACACAGAGGCCACCGGGCTGAGCTTAGAAGGAGAGGAATTCTTTTCTAATGTGGGAAGGAGCCTGCCACGATGTGCTATCTGGGAAGGACCATAGCCCCAGGAAGGGTGCAGGATGGATTGGGGCCACTGATGTTCCACTGCCCACACTGAGAAGTGGGAGTAGTGGGAGGAGCTGGCAGCTGCCTGAAGGGCCAATCCATGAGCTTGCTAAAACCGTCCTGGGAAGGTAATGAGTAGGAGAACATTGCTTTAGACTGGTAATCGTCTCAGGAAGAGAGCCCTGAGTGACTTAATAAGCTATTTGGGGCATGTATTAGTTTCCTAGGGCTACCGGGAGAAAGTACCAGATAGTGGTGGCTTAAAGCAATGCAAATATGCTCTCTCACAGTTCTGGAGGCTAGAAATCCAAAATGAAGGGCCAGCAGGGTCTCTAGGGGAGGCTCCTTCCTTGCCTCTTCCTGGGTCCTGGAGGCTGCCGGCAATCCTTGGCATTCCTTAGCTTGTAGATGTACCGCTCCGCTCTGCCTCTGTCACGACATGGCCTTCTCCCTGTGTGTCTGGACAAATTTCCCTCTTCTCATAAGGCTACAGTCTTTGCAGTAGTGCCCACCTGATTCCACTATGACCTCACCATAACTTGATTCATCTGCAAAGACCTATTTCCAAATAAGGTCCCATTCACAGGTTCTGGGTGGATATGAATGTTTGGGGAATACTCTTCAACCCAGTAGAGTGTGGGAGGGTCGAGTTCACCCAGTGGACAGTAGGGTTACTAAACTGCCTTCCCAGAGGGTGGATCAGTTTTTCTATAGGACTTTTGTTTTGGTGAGGGAGTGGGGACTCTTAAGTTCAGGGTCAGAGCTAAAAGCTCAGAACAGCAGAGAAGAAGCAAGGGTAGGCCCCATTAGTCCTTTTCCACTCTTCCTACACAGAGCACTCAGCATTCATTTCCAATTGTTTTTGCACAAATATTTAAAGAATCTTAGTTGGAAGAAGTGGCAAATTATTGGCCTGCTCAGGATGCCGTATCTAGTCCTGCCATGTGCAAAGGGGCTAGTGGGGGGAGAGGGAAGGCAGGGATCCTAGAATCTGAGCTACACAGGAAGCCAGGCAGGACACAACTGTGACGACCTCCACCAGAGTAGCCTAGTTACTCCCCGTAGTGCCAGGTAGAGTTGTCCTACGGGCAAGAGACAGAGGTAGTGGCCTGTGATTACTGGGAAGTGACTCTGAGGTGCCTCCAAGACTGGTGCCAAAGGATCTGAGGCACACATGCTACCCACCTCTAAAACCTGAGTGCCCTGATCTTCCTCTTCTGTGACCTTTGTGCCTTCTCGCTCTCTCTCTTTGCACCTTTCTATGGATGACTGTTGGCTGCTCTCCTCTTCTTCCACAAGGGAAAATTACGAAGTTCTCATGCTTCTGTTACATCTTTTTTTTTTTAACAATTTGATTTTATTGATGCATATTAATTAAGCATACAATTCATCCGAAATGTACCATCAGTGGCATTTGGTCTAATCACATAGTTGTGCATTCATCACTTTAATCATTATTTAGAGCATTTTCCATTATTTCAAAAATAATAAAAAACAGACAAAACAAACAAGACCCATTACATTTTGAGAAGAGCCATCAGGGATAGAGCATCCTGGAATCCTAGATTGTCAGAGCTTGCAGTGACCCCAAGGGTCATCTGTTTTGGTGGCTTTTAAGTTGTGTATCTCATCCCATAGTTTAGGAAGCTGGCATCATGCTTCTGTTCTTTCTTATACAGAGGCAGCATGGTGTCATGGAATGGTTGCTGGATTTGGGGTCAGGAGCCTGAGTTCCATTAACTAGTAAATGTGAAAAATGGAGAAAGCCAGCTTCCCTGAGCCTTGGTAAATGGAGTTGAAAATGGAGACACTTAATTTTTTATGCTTCTTAACCCAGTGAGTGGTGAGGATCCAATGTTTAAAGAACTATATTGCAGGTAAGCAAAATGGGCTTGGCAAACACCTTGTAGACAAGACAGCCTGGAAGCGGGTATGAGGAGGAAGTAAGTGGAAGGGGCAAGGCCTTTTTTTTTTATTATTAGAATCCTGGGCCAATTACCAGCACCTTTAGTAATGAAGATATTCCAGTCTTTTAAAAGAAACAGAAGGAAGTTATCTTAAATTGGGGCTTTCTCTCTTGACTGATCTGGAGCTCAGGGCTGTAGGCACTAGTCCTGGGCTGTGTGATCTTGGGCAACTAGCTTCACCTCTCTGACCTCAGCATCCTCATCTATTAAATGAGAGAGTTGGACAAGATGCTCCCAGAATTCTTTCTTGTACTTGGATTTGGTGAGTCTGTTTCAAAATTCTGAGATGCGATGAGTGCCCTTGGTGCTCCCTGCCTCATTGTTAGGGTTGTTGTGGTGAGATGGGGATTTGCTAAACTGGGAGAGTCAAAGTGGGTGCCAGACTACAGTGTCAGATATGAGGTACCACAGGCTTGCTTGATCAGAAACCTATTTCTTCCCTTCTGGTGGCAGAGCATCCTACCCATGACCTACTTCACTGACTGAGCTTCAAGCCAGGCCTGCTGCTGAGCCGGGACAAGGGGCTGGTTCTCTGCAGATGAGAGTGCCCACCAAGGCAGGACTTGGCTGCTGGTGCCCACCAAGGGAAGGGCTACAGGGGCTATGGCAAAGCTGGGCCAGAACCCTCTGTCCCACACTCACCCTTGTGCCACCTGTCGAATGAGGCTCCAGGAGAAACTTCCAAGAGCAATCAGAAATAGAAGAAAATGGGGGGAAGCAGAGTGCTTGCACTAAAGGCATTTCTAATCCTCACAAGGAGTCATTCTTACCCCCGTTCTACAAGGGAGGGCCCTGTAGCTCAGCAAGTTTGGTGAGTTACCCCAGTTGACACGGCTAGGGAGTGGCACGGCCAAGCTTTGAACCTAGGATTCTCTGGCTCCAAAGTCCATTCTCTTTCCACTCTATGACACTGCCCTAGACTGGGCTGCTCCTCTGGAAAGACATGGGGAGGCTGCCAAAAAATGGGCCAAGGCCAGGTGGGTAGGGTGCCAGATTTTTGCAAATAAAAATACAGGCTGCCCAGTTAAGTTTGAATTTCACATAAACATGAAACATTTTTTAGTTAAGTATGGTATAAGCATTGCAAATGGTCTGCGAAAACATTTTTTTGTTGTTTATTTGAAACTCAGATTTAACTGGGGGACCTGCATTTTATCTGAGTTGGGGGCAGATGGAGAGGTGGGCAGGGACACCGCACCCGCCTGGGGGTAACGATGCTGGGTGTGGTTATTGCAGTGCCCGAGGTCCTGATGGGTGGCATGAGAGTTCCCCATGACGAGGGAATCAAACTGAGACTGGCTGGAATGTGCCAGAGCAAAGATCTTGGCAATCTGTGGCCTTCTGAGAAATCATGGAGGAGCGGCCCTCACACGAGCCAAAGAGAAAAGAGTGGTCTTTAACCTGGCTTCTCACCCAATTGTATCCAAAAGTATGTTCTATAAAAGAAACAAATGCATTCCCTTTGTATATATTTTTAAAAGAATCCGCATTCTTTCCTCCTGGTAAGTTAAAACAAACACTCAGGCCTGAAAATCCATGTGCTCAGGGACAAGCAAAAATGTGTCTCAGGCCTGGGGCTGCTTGGAGGGGGGTGTGTGTGCCTCAAGGTATGTGCTGATGGGAGTCAAGATGGGAGAAGCTAAGTGAGACAGCCAGCTCCATAGTACTCTTGCACCTGCAGAAGAAAATTCCTGGCTCTCCAGCTGGGTTCTCTGGCAGTCCTTCATGCTACCCCCATACCTGCATGTCCCCAGTCTACGCTGCCACCTCTGGATGGGGCTCAGCATCTTTGCTCCTGCTCCAAGGACCTAATTTTGAAAATTAATGTCTTTATTGATTAGTGACTCTCAAATGCATAGGGTGTGCACCTGGAAGGGATTTAGAGTTCAGCTGGTCTGAGAATCAGGGACTCACTGAAACTCAGGGCTGTGAGGGCTCTCACTTTGCAGATGAGGAAACTGAAGCCCTGAAAACTTAGTGATGGGTGTCAAGGTCGCAAAACAACAGAGCAGGACCAGAGCTCAGGTCCCCTGACCCCCAGCATACAGCTTACCACAACTGTCGCTTGTGTGTCTTGTTGCCTCTCCCAAATATAAGCATGTGGAGGGCAGAGACTCCATGTCCTGCCTGTTTTATTGTGTCCCAGGGGAGCAATGAGAATCCTGCATACCTAGCTACTCCTCTGTTAGCCACCGGCGAGGGGGCATTCGCTTGCGGCACCCATAGGCTGCCATTTGCTGGTGCCATACTCTTCGCCTACTAAGCCGGAATTTATTTTACAGGGCTCATCCCATGCTTGTGTTTCTCTGACTTTGGGACTGTGTCACCCTGAAGGCAGATGCCTGGCAGGAGTGGTATCCTTCATGGAAGGATTATTCCCTGAGAAGCTAGGACTTCTTACCCCTCAGGAGCTTCCTTTCTTTTATGTCCCTGGACTATCCGTATGGACAACTCTTTCTCGCACTATTGCACTTGGCCTTTCACTGGTTGTAAGGAGAGATGAGATATGAAGCCCTCACAATTTGTGTTTTGTGCTTTGCATTCAGGGTGGCCTACCCAAGCATGCAGAGGCCTGGTCAGGCCACCTTTCAGAATGAGTGCTCCTTTCTTAGTCTGTTCCCACTGGGCACCTGCATCCTGGGTGAAGGGACGGCTGAACCCACCTGGTTACGATATCAGTCCTTGGCAATGCCGGGAAGATCCTTTTGCTCTGAATGTTGTGATAACTTCACAGAGGCAACAAAGAGGGGAATAGGATCCATGGAGAGGTGAAGGTTACATAGCTTCCTAAGCAGTTGCCTGAACTGTGAACGTATGCCACCACAATGAACAGATCACAGTGTGGTTTTGCTGTGAGTCACCAGTTACCTCCCCGGGGTCACCGAGTGCCTTGGGTCAGGTGGCTGAGGGACAGGCTTCTGTCTCCGCTCTGAGCCTGGTCTCTTCTGCTGCCATCTTTCTGGGTTTCTCTGTTCTTTGAGCCACTTTGTGTCACTATCTACCCTAGTCTCTTCGTATCCTTGATTCAGGGCATAGCCTCGCAGATATGCTTATGCACTTCTTGGAATTACTTCCAGTTCAGACACTCAGCTGTAGAGCCTGCGTCTTCTGGTGTTTTGTCTATTTCTGTGGCTGCTGCCCAGATCCAAGCAGAGGCTCAGGTGCACTGGTCCCTTGAGTGAGTCCAAGGTGGGACCTGAGACTGTGGAGGAGCCGTACATGAATTTGGGACCTCTGACTACCCGTCCTGGGCAGAAGCGGCTGCAAGGGGAGAGGGACCTGGCTGCATCCTGAGCACCTGGCAGCTGCTGGTGCATCCTGGACTTCTCCATGGGACTTTGCTCTCGGAGAGTAAATCATGCAGGTACTAGATCTGACCCACAGTCATATGTAACCCCTCAGTGCCAGAAATACCAGCTCTCTTCCCGATTTTTTTCCCCTCTCCATCAAGAATAATTTTAACTTTGTTTCCTACTGTGGTTAGAAGGCAGCAGGGTATTTAAAGGAGAACAGCAAAAGGGGAAATGGAGCTCATAAGAGGATATATTTATGAAAACATTAGAAAGCACCAAAAAGTAAAACTCTTTGTACAGGAAGTAGAATTATTGCTGGTGGAAAGCAATATCATAAGCTTTAAAACACTATCACCATCTAGCCAAAGGGTTTTCACACTCTCTTGTTTGTTACAACTAAGTGAGGTTGACAGGGAAAGGTAATTTTCATTTAATCTCTACTTTACAGCTGAGGAGTGGTAATTATGAGAGTTAGCAAGCTCTCCAGTGATTGGCAGAGTCCAGTCTAGAATCCAGATCTCTCAACAACTAGTCTAATTTTTTAGTTAAAAAACTTACATAATAAATTCACATGAGACTTTCTTTTGTACTTTACTAAACTTAGTCAACTAACATTTTTAGAATGCTGTCTGGGAGGAAAAAGGAAAATGTGTCTTTTTATTATGTATCTGGTAACTCACTGTGAAAATATTCCTTAAACAGAAGTATTGCAATAGAATTACATGATCTTACATAGTGTTAGCTTTCCAGTATAAACAAGTCATTCATTGAGTCACAGTTTTATCATTCCATTGATTCAATAATTTATTCATGGAACATTTGCTCTGTAACTGTTATATACTAGGACTTGTATTGGCTGTCGAAGATACAGAGATGAAAGAGACACTGGTTCCTGTCCCTATCGGTTAGATTTGCTGCTTAACAAACCACCCCAAAACTTAGTGGTTTAAAACAGCAAGCACTTATTTTGTGTACAGTTCTGTGGTTTAGAAATTTGATCTGAGCTCAGCTGGAAGTTCTCCTGATGATGGCTGGGCTTATGCCTATGTCTGTGGTCAGCTGCTGGGTAGATTGTGGGCTGGCTGGTCTAGAAGAGCCTAAGCTGGGACATTTTGTCTTTGCTTCATGTCTCTGCTCATCCTCCCTTAGGCTACCTCAGTTTTTTTGCATGGCACCTGGGCAGGGAAGGTTCTGCAAGAGTAGAGTAGACACAAAACCTCTTGATGCCTAGACTTGGAACTGACAAAGCACCACTTCTGCCATATTCTTTTGGCAAAGCAAGGCAACAAGTGCATCCTAATTTACAATGGGTGAGAAAGAAACTCTCTTAATGGGAGGAATGGCAAAACCATATGACATGGTGTGGATACAAGGAGATGAATAATTGGGACCATTTTTGTGATCTACACTCTGCCCTCCAGGAATTTAAGATGTAATGACTTCTTCAGGTACAGGAAGATGGTTTTACCTACTCTGCCATCCATGTCCTAGGCTTAGTCCTAAATCCTACATGTTTGCTTCTCTTGTCATTTCCCCTCACATCATCTTAACCCACTGGGAAGACCTGTCTTTTCCTCCTTTTCTTTAATTCTACTTACCTTTCATAAAAAGGTTTCACCTTCATGAAACCTTCTGGGATGATTCCAGACTCGACTGACCTTTTGGTTCTTTTGATCAGTAACAATACTTGTAGCTTTCATTTACCACTTGCAGGGTATTTGGTTTAGGGGCTGAAGAAGATGCAAAAAAAAAAAAAAAAAAAAATCCCTGCCCTCCAGAGGCTGACTGTATTAGTCAGCCAAAAGGGGTGCTAATGCAAAGAACCAGAAATCTGTTGGCTTTTATAAAGAGTATTTATTTGGGGTAAAAGCTTACAGTTACAAGGCCCTAAAGAGTTCAACTCAAGGTTAATTCCTCACCCAAGTCTGCTAAAGCAAGATTGCAGGTAACATCGGCAAGGATCCAGCCTTCTTCTTGCCTCTTAAGGCTTTGTGGGCCCGACTTCTTCAGATCTCAGCTGTAGGCTGGAGGGCTGGTTTCTTTCCGGGCCTGCTCAGCTGCTCAGGGCTCTGGTCTCTTTAGCTGCCAGCTATCAGGTGAATGGCTCAGCTCTCCCTGGGGAGGCCTGAAGGATCAAAGTCCTTTTCCATGTCCATGGAGCCCTTTCTCTCTCTTTTCTCATGTATCTGCTTCTATGTGTCTCCTTGAGTGAGTGTCTGTTTATATAGCCCACAAAGGAGGGGGGGCAAGGACTCAAACCGAGTCACCCTAATGATGTGGTCTAATCAAAGGCATCTCAGATGAATTTAATACAATCAAAGGGTATCATGCCCAGAGGAACAGACTGATTTACAAACATCATCAATATCTTTTTGGAATTAATAAATAATATCAAACTGCCACACTGACTTTCTAGACAAATGGGAATAATAACAGTCTGTACCTTAGAGTGTTGTT
The DNA here is from genome assembly GCF_030445035.2 of Dasypus novemcinctus. Classification (NCBI taxonomy): domain Eukaryota; kingdom Metazoa; phylum Chordata; class Mammalia; order Cingulata; family Dasypodidae; genus Dasypus; species Dasypus novemcinctus. The sequence goes on from NC_080675.1 coordinate 36,112,876, forward strand.
GTGAGGATAAAATGAATTAATACTCAGTGCTTAGTGTAGTGCCTGAGAAAGTGAGGACTCAACAAATCCAACATGCCGGGGGTTTTATGTGATATTTAACCCATATGGCAGTCTTTAAAGGCAAAATTTTCTGTCTCCTTTTTTGAGGAAAGAGATAGTAATAAGTTGTATAATTTTCCTCAAGTCATTTGGTAGAAGATCTGAGATTCAAATTCTAAAACAGTTTTTTTTCCACCTCACTGATACTTCACTGGTGGAGCCAAACAACAGCATTGCTGTAGTAAGATAAACATCCTTGTTTCTCTGGTCCCGGCCCCAGTTTGTCCAACTACGAAATGTAAAGCTGGAGAGATTCATGAATGGGAGATGACTGCAAACTCAAATGGTGACTGCATTGCTGAAACTTATCACGATAGGATTTATAACACACACATGTTTATATAAAGACATGGGGGAATGGAGTGCCTCAGTTTGTGGGAGAGAGAAGTGCTTGGGCCCCCCACTTTTCTTCCTTCCACAGAAAGTTTGTGGAGATAGATCTCTGTTTCTGGACCATGGCCTGATCATGAATTCCTGATCATAAATCTAATCTTAGGGAATCTCTGCTGCCCTCCAGACTTTAGCAGGAAAGGGTCTGACTGGCTCCTCTGATTCCTGGGGCTTTGCAGAGTCGGTGGTATTTGCTTACAGCCAAGTAGTTTGTGTCAAGCTGGTTAATTTAGCAACTGGGTCTGCGAGAACCCAAGTAACAGGCTAAGAGGATTGGTGGGCAGCTCATTATAATGCTGTCATTTACTAAACATGTACCGTGGGCTCGGCAGGGGATAAAGGGTTCTGCGTGCATGTTATTTTTTGTTCCTTATAATACATGAACCCTATACAAAGTTGGTGCTTCTAGTTGGAGAAACGGAAGCTCACACAGCTGCTAAGTGGTTGAGCGGCGTTTTGAACCCAGATCTATGTTTCTACAAAGCCAGTATTCTTTTTTTTTTTTTAAACATTTATTTATATATTTATTTTTCTTCCCTCTCCCCCCCAGCCCCAGTTGTCTGTTCTCTGTGTCTAATTGCTGCATCTTCTTCTTTGTCCGTTTCTGTTGTTGTCAGCGGCACGGGAATCTGTGTTTCTTTTTGTTGCGTCGTCTTGTTGTGTCAGCTCTCCGTCTGCATCATTCCTGGGCAGGCTGCACTTTCTTTCGTGCTGGGCAGCTCTCCTTACGGGGCGTGCTTCTTGCGCGTGGGGCTCCCCTACGCAGGGGGCACCCCTGCGTGGCACGGCACTCCTTGCGCGCATCAGCACTGCACGTGGGCCAGCTCCACACGGGTCAAGGAGGTCCGAGGTTTGAATAGGGGGCCTCCCATGTGGTAGACGGACACCCTAACCACTGGGCCAAGTCCGCCGCCCTAAAGCCAGTATTCTTAAGCACTCTTCACTTTAATTAGATTTTTGTTACAAAGTAGGACTTTCCCCCTTATTCCTGTGCTTAGGGCAGAACTATACTTCCCCTAATTCCTCGCCATTGCTATAAGAGTTTTCAAGTGGACGTTGCAGCAGAAGCCACCTTTCCACATGTCCTGTTGAATATGCCAGAGTTCCAACGTTCAGAGCCTCTTCTTCCTTTGAAGACCCAGTGCTCTTGAAACAAAAGTTATGTGTGCCCTTGACCCTCCACTGGGCGTTAGGTTCCTGCTGGTGGAGATGGTTTTGCACTGAATCATCCATATCCTCATCGCTTTTCCTGGCCACTGACTTTATTGGCTGGACAGCTGACTGGTAGGCAAGGGTAGGGGTCAGGGAGCAATCTGAGCCAGTGGCACTGAAGTGTTGTGTGTATATATGTATATATTGTGTTCCTGCTTATCTGTGTGAACAGAGAAGCCAGTGAACAAACAATACTATCTGGCAGTTACCTCATGAGCTGTCTTTTTCTGCAACTGGTGGTGGCACTGAGTGGAAGGCAGGGCCCACATCATAATAACAACAGGGAGTATTTACTGATCGCTCACAGTGAAACTATCTCATTTCTTCTTCCTACTGACCCCGTGAGCTGGATCCTTTATCTTCCCATTTTACAGAGGAGGAAAGTGAAGCTCAGAGAGGTCAACAGATCAGACAGCAAGTAAATGAGGAGCTGGGACTCAAGCCCAGTATCCTAATGCCAGCATCACAGCCCTTCCCCAAAATGCTATGCTGCTTCCCACATGGCACAGAGTGGCATAGAGTAAGCACTCCTTAAATGTTTGCTGTCCGAATGAATGAATGACTGTCACCTGGGAAGTTTATGAACCCTATCCAGTGGTGGTAGGGTAGACTGGGGACCTGTGGGTATGGGGGTAGTGTGAAGGGCTGCTAGGCAATCCAGCTGGAGAGCCAGGAATTTACCTCTGCAGGTGCAGGAGTACTGTGGAGCTGGCTGGCTTACTTAGCCTGGCACATCTTGACACCTGGGCAGGTCCAATTAAATTCTTCTTTAATCTGATGGCATCCTCTACCCAATGGAGCTCCAGGAGGGCAAGTTTGAAGTGGGGATGGAGGTTTCTCAATGTCACGCTTTCCCTTGGGGCTTCCCTCACCCCATCTTTGGATTCTCCATATGGCGCAGCTGGTGATCCAGGGTGGATGTTGGGTGTGGGATTGTTATTTTCTTTCCCTCCTCCCTGGGTATGGAAGGGATGGGGGAGAGAGTGATGATGGAGATGCAGTGAGTGTGAAGCTGCAGGGGGAGCCCATATGGCCTTTGCCTGACTAGAAATTACCAGTGTCCTTGATCTACTGGCAGCTTGTGTGGCTGTTCCCCCTCTTTTGCTTTCTTTTATGTGCTGCTTTTGGAAGAGAGAGGAGAATTTAGCCCCCATGAGCTGCATGCTGTGACCTTAGCTGTCTCTCTGCTTTTCTCGGTCCCGGAATGCCTTTCAGTCGTAGTGATCGTCTTCACCCGGCCCGTCTCTGTGGGGTGATACTGCTCGCCTCATGACTGCGTGGGATGCTTGGTTTCCTTCCTCCCCAAGTCTCCTATGAGTTATTTCATTTGCAACAGTGGTCAGAGCAAGGCAATTCTATTGATTTTCCTTCTTTTGTTCTCAGTTTCTCCAAATATTAATTGGGTCTAATCCTGTATGTTGTCCTCCTAAAATTTAGGAAAGATTAAATTTATGGTGTTGAAAGGGAGGGGTATGTGTTCGGGGTCGTTGGCATGTGTTCGAATTCCAGTAGTACAGAGATTTCACAGTTTTGTGTTTAAGAGTCTTTTTTTGTTTTTTTTTTTTTAAAGAACACTTCGTGTTCTGGGTGTTTTCCAAACGGTCCATAAAATGGGAAGGGAACCGTTCGTGTGTAGAAGCTGCATCAATGAAGATTTGCAGGGATGGGGAAAGCGGTTCTGGGTGGCTCTGAAGAGCTGGGCCCCATTTTATGCTGGTTCCTGGAAATGAGCCCCGCTGACTGGACCCTGTGCCAGGCGGGGCCACAGCTGTACCTGAACTTGGTGAGGGTTGAATGCTCTCTGGGAGCAGGAGGGGGTTCTGTTACCCTGGGGAAGCAGAGCGGGTCTGCAGTCATGTGGACGGAGGGCAGGAGGCTGTGCCGAGCTGGGATCCCCTGGAGCCAGATGCGAGCCAGGGGTGAAGTGGGGACTATTTTGGGCTGTGTGGTGGCAGAGCCGCGTGTGCGCATGTGTGTATATGTGTGCGTGTGCGCCTGCTAGCAAGTATGTTCGCCTCCGAGAATTGTTCCAAGCACCAGAAATGTATTTTTTTTGTGCCACTGCCGTCCAAGAAAAGAAAAAAAAGGAAAACCTTTTGTCCTCAAATTATGTTCATGGAGAATTTGAATTTTGGCTGCAGGGAAGGACTTGGGGGAGCGCAGTCCAGCTCCCATCTGCAGCAGGAAGCCTTCCTCCCGTTTTTGTGTCACTCCACCCCTCCTCCTTCCCCTTCAGGTTTTCCTTGCGACTGTCCGTTTGGGTGTGGAGGGGTCTGAACCGTGGGCGGTTTTGTTGAAACGCTCGTGTGTGCCCAGTGAGAGCACAGCGGCTCCCGGCTGGCTCCCTGCACAGGAAGGAGCTCCGGTGGCGTGTTCCAGCCCAGCTGGCCAGTGCTCTCTGCAGCTGGGATTGCCAAGCTCCCCTGACAAGGTGACTTTCCAGGCAGCACAAAGCCGTCCGCACTCTTTCTCCTGACCCCTGCCTCATTCCAGCTCACCCCTGCCTCATTCCAGCTCGCCCCCGCCTGGTCTCAAAGTAGGACTCGCTGAGCCGCCTGCCTGCAGTGGATTGAGCCTGTGGCCCTTCTGCAGAATAAAGGCCTGGGCTGTGAGCCTGGGGGGAAATTAAAGGCTGTGGACTTGGGCTGACCTGTGTTCTAATTCTAGCTCTGCCCCTTCTCAGCTTTGTGCCTTTGGTTAAATTCCTTAATCTCGGGAAACAGACTTTGGCCCAGTGGTTAGGGCGTCCGTCTACCATATGGGAGGTCCGCGGTTCAAACCCCAGGCCTCCTTGACCCGTGTGGAGCTGGCCATGCGCAGCGCTGATGCGCGCAAGGAGTGCCCTGCCACACAAGGGTGTCCCCCGCGTGGGGGAGCCCCACGCGCAAGGAGTGCGCCCGTGAGGAGAGCCGCCCAGCATGAAAAGAAAGAGCAGCCTGCCCAGGAATGGCGCCGCCCACACTTCCCGTGCCACTGACGACAACAGAAGCGGACAAAGAAACAAGACGCAGCAAATAGACACCAAGAACAGACAACCAGGGGAGGGGGGGAAATTAAATAAATAAATAAATCTTTAAAAAAAAATTCCTTAATCTCTCTGAGTTTCAGTTTCCTCATCTATTAGTTTCTGAGCAAATGGTGGCCAGATCCAGTACCTTCCACACAGTACTTGCTCCACAGCTGGTTCTAGGATGGCTAGCCATGATGTTGGCTTTGTTTGGCTACCAGACCATGGTGTGCAGGGTCCCCTCAGAACCTCCACCTGAAAAGCCCGATTCCAGCAAAGGGGACCCCTGTATTGGTATCGTGTGCTGACAGCTTGTCGTGGTCCCCTGGGGCTCCCCTCTCTCTCCCCATCCCACACTCTCTCAGTGGTTAGCGAAGGACTGGAGGGGCCCAGACAAAGAGCAGAAGCTGCCAGGGCAAACCATCAAGCTAGCGAGTCAACATTTATTTATAAGTCTTGGAGGGAGATGGTCACTCCAGGCAGTGCGGCAGGGCCTGGCGGAGGTGGCAGTGTGAGCGGGGGCAGGGAGGAGACAGTGACAGCTCTGGGGCATTGGAGGAGGAGAGAGGCCAGGTGGCCTTTGTGTGCTGGAGAGTCAGGGTTCCTGCAGAAAACAGCAGCCTCAAACTAATAATAATAAAAGGACTATTTACAAAACTGTGGGAGGGAAACCCACAAGGGGATGGTGCAGGCTCAGCACTAGGTCAGTGGGGGCCCGGGGGGAGGTGTCTGTGGGATATGGAGGTAGCTGCATGGAGAGGGCAGCTGGACAGGGCAGCAGTTGACCTTCAATAGCCGGATGCAGCCCACCAGCAGCAACCAGCAAGGAGGGGGCTGGGGCATAAATACCACACCTCGCTCTCCTTCCTCTCGCTGACCTCCGGCTGGGGCCTCCCGTTGGCCCAGCTGCCTGGAAGCTGGGGTCAGGCTCCGGGAGGCCAGAGCAGGGCGAAGACGGGTGGAGAGGGAATCTGAAGGGGCCGATGGAAGAGAGCCAGCACAGGGAGGCGAGGGAAGAGTGACGGGGCTCTTGGGGGGGAGAAGCGAGGTTGGGGAGATTTTAGGGACGCTTTGGCAAAGAGAGCTGAGTTACTGAGGGGACCCAGCCAGAGGCGCTGGCAGAGGGATTAATATTGTGGACCCAGAGAGGCAGACAGAAGGGGGTTTGATCTTACCCCACGTTGGTGTGGTCGTGGGCAAGCTGTGTAACTGCTCCAAGACCCAGTTTCTTCTTCTGTACCGTGAAAGTGAAAAAGATTACAATCTCTACTTCCTACAGGGGTTAAAGGAAATATTAAAGCAAGGTAGCTGTACGATGCTAAGGGCTCAATTAATGAAGGTAGACCAGATGGAGGGAGTTAGTGAAAGTAGGTGTCCAACTGAGCAGCCCACGCGCACTGTGTAACGTGCAGTGTGTGTGCAATGGGAACACCGAATAATTCATTTATCCAGCCGATACTTATTCCGTATCTGTTATATGCCAGGTACCCAGTTTTAGGCACTGAAATACAGTGGTGAGCACACTAGACCAGTCCTTCTCCCAGGGTGCTTACCTCTATAGTGGAGAAAGACAGCAAATAAATAAATGAAATATTTTTAGATGGTTGGAAAGTACTAGAAAAACCATCAACCAGAGCGAGGGATAAAGAATGGCTATCTGGAGTTCAGGGAAGGCCTCTCTGAGGAGGTGGTAAGTAAGCCGAGCCCCAAGGGGAAGCTGCTGGCCCTGTAAAGATAAGGGTGTCCAGGTAGCGGTGCAGGGGCCCTGAGTGAGTGTGGCGACCACCTGGAAAGCGCTTAGCTGTTGAGCTCTTAAATTCTCTGGAAGTTGTTGAAACCCTCCCACCCTCATCTCCCTGCTAGGCCAGAGAGGCAAGGAAAGGTTAGAAGTCAGAGGGAAGGCGCTGGGGAGGCTGGACAATGGGGGTGGGGGGTGAAGGGCAGTGTTGATGGAATTAACCAGAACCCCGCATGTCTGGCAACTGGCAGATTCCTCCAGTAAGATAAGTGGGACCCTCTGCAAGGTAATTATTAGAGAGCATAAATTCCCCAGATAACCTGTCCCCTGAAGAGATATTGATGGCTGTGGGGCAAGAGCTGGAGGCCACTCTCGTTCCAGCCGTATGGGCTCCGGGTCCCCCTCCCCCTCTTCTTTCGTCTTTGTTGCCTCTTTCTCTAATCAGCTGCCCTGCCCATCCCTCCCCTCCCGAGGACCACCACTTCCAGTTCAAGCTCTTCTGGGCCTTTCTTTGTTGTCTGCCTCTCAGCTGGCCGGATGACGAGGTCCCAGGACACGGCACCGTCCCCTTGTGTCCCTGTGGCTTGGCAGGATTGGTGGACGAGGTGCAGCTCCTGTGGGGACTTGAGCTTCGCCTGGGTCCACTGCCCCAGGAATGAACACTTCCTGAGTGTGCACTGAGCCAGCGTCAGGGCGGGGGCTGTCCCTTGTCCCAGAGAGGGAGAGAATGTAGATCAGGTGCTTAGCACATGTAGACAGGCAGCAGGTACCCACCGGCACATCTTCCTCCCCTTGTACTACTTTCCAAAGCCTTCTCTTCTCGGTGGGAGCTCACTGATACTCTCTAAATACTTGATTTATGCTTCTAAGAAGGGGCAGAGGGCTGTGTGAGGGACAAATGGAGAAGCAGGGCCCCTTGAGGTGGCCTCTCCTCTCTGTCCCCAGCAATTTGGTCCTGGGCCCAATCCTGGGGGGAGGGGAGGGTCTCGCCTCCCTCTGACCCCAACCAGCTTATCAATAGGGTGGCCATATAATTTATCAGCCAAAAATGGACACTTGAGGGGGAGTGGGGGCATTATTAATAATTATGCCAAGACCTCAAGGTGAACCAGGCCCATTCCACACAAGCCAGGGCCTGTTGATCTCTGCCTGAGATAATGCTGGTAAATATAAGCCTCTCCGACGTGCTGCATTCCTGGTGATGGGTGATGATGCAGTGGGACTAAGAGCTTGGGCCGTGGGCTGTCCAGCCTGCCCCTTAATTCGGCTCTGTACCTATCCTATTATTGGGGTCTCACCTTGGAAACACGGGAGGACGATTCTCCCAGTTGGACTGATGGGAGCCTGGTGCCTGGAGAGGATGAGAGACATGCTCACGACCCAAAGTGAAAAAGTTCCAGCTTCAGCCTGGAACCCCCAATTCCATGTGGGCGACAGAATGCCCTCCCCAAATCAGCCGAGGGCTGCAAAGCTGCTGTGGGTCTTATGCTTGTCCCAGTCACTTTCTGGAAAGAGTGAGATGGATAAGCGAGACAGGGAGACACGGTAGGAAGAAGAACCTGAATGAGAGCCGCTCCCGCGCCTGGTTGTTCCCGAGGATTTCACTGGGAGGGAAACGGGGGTGCTGGCGCCGTTTCTTCCTCGACAGCAAGCGCTCGCTCTCCGGAGAGGGCGATGCTTTCATTTGCCCCTGCCCCAGCAACGGCCTCTGACCCAACAGGAGGAAATCAGATCTCTGCAATTGTACGAAGCATCTTTTCGCCCATTGGCCAAGAGCGTTTCCTAAATGAAAAAAGGCCTTTCAAGGGAGGCTAGAAAAAGATTAATTTTCAGTGATGAATCTTCTTGCTGTAGTTAACAATAATTATTAAATAGGTAGGGTGAGCAAGTGCTTGTTTTCCTTATTATTAACTGTATTTATGGGCTTTTATTATGTTGTACCAAGCTGGGATAATTGTAAAACTATCTGCTTAAACTGTGTGACTCTTAGGGCCTCCAATTTAAAAAAAAATGCATTCTGAATGTGGAGTCTTTCCATTATTCAAGGCTTGTGCTATTAATCATAAATCTCTGTAAAGGGCCAGAGAGTAAACACCATAGGCTTGTAGGCCATGTGGTCTCTGTTTTAACTGTTAAACTTTTCCATCTGTAGCATGAAAACAGCCATGGACAGTATGTAAATAGATGGACATGTCTATCTGCCGATAAAACTCTATTGACAAAAAATGGATGGTGGGCCGTATTTGGGCCAGGGGTTGTAGTTTGCAGACTCCTGCTTTAAACAGTGGAGAAGTTCCTGAACTAGAACCTAGGTCCCTGAGCTTCTAATCTCAGCTCTGTGTTTGTGTGCCTGGTTTTCTCTGTCATAAAACAAGGGCATCAGACTAGATGGTCTCTAACACTCTGGGGTTCTTAAATCTGACTATCTTATGGTGATCTGGCATTTCTCTTTTTCTTCCTTTAGCAGATGTTCAGAACCACAGAGCCTCTCAGAGGCCATCGCTCCTTGCTCACGTTCGGGGTGGGTTTGGTTTTTAAACTGAACCATAACATTTTGTATTTCCCTAATAGTATCTTCCTAGGCAGCCCTATAACCAATCTACTGCCTGAGTTTTTTTTTTTAAATTAATTAAATTAATTTATTTCTCCCTACCCCCTCATTTGCATTTGTCTGTTTGCTATGTGCTGGTCTTCCTTTTTTAAGGAGGCATCAGAAACCAAACCCAGGCCTGCCCATGTCGGAGGGAGGTGCCTAATCACTTGAGGCATCTCCACTCCCTGCTTTGTTGTGTTTCTCATTAGGTTTTCCTCCTTGTGTCTCTTATTGTGTCATTTTGTTGCATCATCTTGCCACACCAGTCTGCCATGTCAGCTTTCTGTCTTGCTTGTCTTTTCAGGAGGTGCCGGGAACTGAACCTGGGACCTCCCATGTGGCAGGCAGGAGCTCAATTGCTTGAGCCACATCTGATTCCTGCTTGGGTTATTGAGAAGAGTTCTGTAACAGGCAACTTAACATCTGGACTATTTTCCAGTTTGGGAAACTGAGGCACAAAGAAGAGAAATCGCTAAGATTACCCAGCAAATTGGTGATTCTATTAGAGAAAACTAATGCTCCCTAGAAAAGGAGTGTTCAAGGTTTTCCAGTTTGGAGACACAATTCACTGTGAAGGGGCAGTGGTTCTCCCCATGAAAGGCTGGTAGTGCAGTGGTAGTGCCACTTATGACCCTAGATAATCACTTAAAACTCTGGCTTTCCTGTTTCCTAATCTGTAAAAAGGGGGGAAATAATAGGATGGGGTTGGTTTGAGGATTAAATGAGATAATACATGTATACTGCTTAGAACAGTGCCTGACGCAGAGTAAATGCTCAATAAATGTTAGCTATGCCATTATTATTGTTGTTGTTGATATTATTACCCTTCCATCCTTCTATAAATATGTTGAGGGTATCTCTTTTTCATCTTCAACTTCTGGACTTTTGGATTGGAGACTTGTGTAAATGCTTTGTTCCTCACCTTTATATTAAGTGAGGTAGAGAGATATGGGAAGAAGATGGTGGTGGCGGGAAGATGTGGGAAGAAAGGAAGGATGGGAACTTGGGAAAATAGGTACAGGAGGAAAAGAAAATCAAGTCCTAACTCAGTCAAGTCCCGTAGAGTTTTTGTGACGGAAGTAGCTCTAGCCTTAAGTTTGGAGGTTTCACTATCCCCTATCATTCTGAGATGAAGAGATGATGAGGGAACATGTAGGTATTTCTAGGGTGCGCTCAAGCTTTCCCAGGATAGTTCCACCTTCTCCACCAGAGAACTTGAATGTGGAAACATGACCACCTTCTTGGTCAGTCTGACTTTGTTCAGTCCTTGTTAAGGCGCTTATAAGTATGTATCTGAAAAACAGCATGCCCGAGACAGTTCTCTTGGGGGGCTGCCAGGAGAAATTGGGGTGACTCTCCACCTTGTGGCAGGTTTAACGAGACCCGGCGCATCTTTGTTTGGCTGATGCCCTTTAGAAGGGCGGCCTGGAGAGCATTCGGTCTGCAGGGCGCTTGCTTCTGCAGGCTGATTTTAACCAACTCTGACAGGAGGGCAGAGGCCCCAAAGCAAGGTCAGGACCGCAGATCCCATCCCAGCAGGTGCATGATGGGGAGACAGCGCCCTCCGGATGACCTTCAAATTCCCATCGATTTCCCGTCACGCAGTGCTTCCTCAGCCCCATCCTGCTCCTGCTCCTGGCACTGCCCTAAGCCTGGGACCCTGAAAGAGGACACAGGTCAGCTCTCTGAGCAAGAATGTGCAGAGGCAGTTAATTCAGAGACAGGCCCTTTCAGGCAAACGGACTGGCAGCCTTGAGAACCATCTTGTGGCGCTGCTTGTTTGCAATGCTAGTATCTGGCCTGGAGCATCCTTTTTGGGTTTAGAAAGGGGTGGCTGGTGTCACGAGGGGCATCATTTATATACTTGGCCCAGTGCCAGGTTATGGGTGTGTGGGTGACATTGTGTGGTCATGAGCAAGATTCAAGGATGGATTGTTGGGGGAGCAGATGTAGCTCGGTGGTTGAGTGCCAGCTTCCCATGTACGAGGTCCTGGGTTCATTCCCCGGTAGCTCCTAAAAAAGCAGGATGGATTGTTGCATAGGCCCCTACCCCACCGTTATGAGAGTGTTGGGCAGGGAGGATCAGGCATGAGGAGGATGTGGTGTGAGTTTTGTTCGCTGCTCTGGGGGGTCTCCCACCAGCACTGATCTTCCTGTCCCTGAGAGGCAAGGCTGCCACCCAATCCAAACTGTCTATTTCAGGCAGGCCTAGATTTAATCATTTATTGATTCATAAATGAATATAAATGATAGCTATTGAGTATTTCCCATGTGCCAAATCCTGTGTTGGGTGCAGGGGATATAGCACCGGACAAGAGAGAGAAGGACCCTGCTCTCACAGAGCTTACACTTTAGTTGTAAAGTGACAATCAGCAGGCAAAGAGAAAATAGAGAAAATTTTAGCTAGTGATAAGTGTCATACAAATAAAATAGAATCAGGGCAGGAGTGGGGTGGGAATGGGCTACTCTAGATTGGGTGGAAAAGATTGGGTGGGAAAAAGAACCCTGCCTGAGGAGAAGCAAGCCAAGAGGAGACCCGGGAGAAGTGTGTACCAGGTAGAAGGAACAGCAGATGCAAAAGGCCTGAGGTGAGTTGATCTTGGTATATTAGAGGGGCATTGAGAAAAGAAGTGCAGGAAAGCAGACTTGGCCTAGTGGATAGGGCGTCCGTCTACCATATGGGAGGTCCGCAGTTCAAACCCTGGGCCTCCTTGACCCGTGTGGAGATGGCCCATGCGCAGTGCTGATGCGCACAAAAGAGTGCCCTGCCATGCAGGGGTGTCCCCCAAGTAGGGGAGCCCCATGCGCAAGGAGTGCGCCCATAAGGAGAGCCGCCCAGCATGAAAGAAAGTGCAGCCTGCCCAGGAATGGCGCCGCACACACGGAGAGCTGACGCAGCAAGATGGCGCAACAAAAAGAAACACAGATTCCCATGCCGCTGATAAGATAGAAGCGGTCACAGAGGAACACACAGCCAATGGACATAGAGAGCAGACAACTGGGGTGATGGGGCAGGGGGGGGAAGGGGAGAGAAATAAAGTAAATCTTTAAAAAAAAAAGTGCAGTGATAATGGCGTACAGGGGGCAAAGGGATTAGGGACAAGATGAAGTAGCAAAGGTGGGCACCACCAGACAATTCGGGGGCCTGTAGCCATGGGAAGGAGTTTGGATCTTATTCTGAGTGCAGTGGGAAGCCGTAGGAGGGGTTTAAAAGGGAAAATGTCATGGTCTGATTTTCATTTTAAAAGGATAACTTAGGCTGCTGTGTAGAGGACTATAGAAGAACGTGCTCTTGCGGCTGCATTTCAAATGCTGGACTGATATTCCCTTCACTAGGGGAGAGTGACATTAAGGTCCTTATGTTCCAGCAGCAAAGATGGCATCTGAGGACCTGATTGTCTAAGGATTGTCTCTAATCAATAACCTGCTTCTCCTGGTGATCACACTCAGGGGACAACATACTGGTGTCCAGCTCATGGCTGGGGTTTCAGAAAGGACTCCTTCTATGAACCAGGGAAAGTAAAAACACTTTCTCCATCAATGATATTTCTGTGATGGGTGTGTGTTTTCTTTCAAGGTATGATTCACCCTTGGAAAGTTGGTTGCATTCTATACATTCTTTAGCCTCCAGAGGAGAGATTTATTTTGTCACGTCTGGATGCTATCGAAAAGGCAAACCTTGGATACAAGGGAAGCTACAGTCTCCTTCCTTCCCAGAGCAGTCCCCCATCTCACCCCTCATTATTCACTCGAAGGACTCACACTGCTCTTTTCCTGCCTCCAGCCTCCCGTCCTTGGAGGCCCCTTGACTTCAACCCGGAGTTGCATATGTCATCAGAGCACCTGTTGGCAGCTCAGAAATCATGGCCAGGTTCAATATAAATTCTGTCTTGCTTAGGCAGCTTTGCATAATAAGTCCCTGAAAAGTCTTCACCAGAGGAGATGCTGGAAAAGGGATTTATTGGGTTTAGTGGGCCTGAACCTCAGCTGGAGCAGTCTTTTAGTCCTGGGAGTTTTAGGGTTCAAATTCTTTGATTAGGCTTTTGCACGGCAATACCCTGTCCCCAGTGCGCCCTTCCTGAGATGATATGAGGGTCAGAGTCACTGTCAGGGTGACTGCTCTGAGGGTCTTCTCCAGACGTTTGCCTTGACTAACCTCTCGGACGTTTTGCCGGGGTGAGAACCTCTGTGGGACTAGTCTGCTACGTGTTAGGGCTGCCAGGTTAATTGGTGCCAGCTGCCTGAAAGAAGATTTCCCCCAGGAGTGAAGCTAGCTGGGCTAAACAAAGGCAGCTAACTGGGCCTTCCAGTTCTGCCATTGAAACACGGAGGCCAGAGAGCCTCCCCACGCCCTCTGGTTCTGCCCCGGCTTTGGAGGCGGTGGAGTTCTCCTTCAATCAGTGGGGCTCACGTTTCTCAGAATCACTGGGGCGTCTGTCAAAAGTACGGAATGTCTGGATCTCATCCCAAAACTCCAGAATCAGAATTTTACAGCCGCCACTCCCCATTGATTCGGACACAACTCAAAGTTTGAGAGCCACTGCCCTAGACCATTCTTTGGTCTCACATTCTTCTACTTCTTCTTTTCATTAAATAAAAAAAAAGAAAACTGAGACGGGGAGCTACCTGACCTGTGCCCAGATTCTTGGCAACAAAGATGCTGACATAGTCAATGTTGGTTGTTTAAGGTGCTAAATTTTGGGGTAATGTGTTATTTAGCAATAGATGATTATAATGGTCTCCTTTTAAAATAAATCACAAAAGACCCTCAAACTTTGTTTTCTTGATACAGCTCTAACTAGCATTTCCAGATGACTGATGTAGCACAGTGGTTTTCAACACTGGCGGTACATTAGAATCATCTGGGGAGTTTTAAAGACCAGTGCCTGGGTTCCACCCCCGGAATCCAAATTTTTTTTTTTTAGCAAATCAATTTTATTGAAACATATTAATAAAGCATACAGTTCATCCAATGTGTACAATCAATGATATCTGGCATAATCACATGGTTGTGCATTCCTCACTTGATGGCGTTCTTGACAGTACAAAAGGGGCATTTCCTGTATCAGTGGAGGAGGAGCTTGTCTTCCAAGGCTGGTTCTGATGAGTGCCCAGTAGAGTGTTCATTGAGTTTCTTGTAAAGGTGGGAGTGGCATGAGTTTTGTAGATGGAGAGCTGAAAATCCCAAGAGTGAAGTGACCTTTTAAAGGTGAGGGGGGAAATTCAGTAGGATCTGAACCTGTAGGATATCTATTTTCAGATGCCCAATCCTGTGCTTCTCCTGTGAATAAGAAGCTCAGTCACTTCAGACTCACCTTATGTTCGTAGGGAGAAAGTTAGAGTGTCCTAAGCATCTCTCAACGTGAAGCTTCCATTAGTTTGCTAAGGACTGTGTGACATTTCAGTCAAGCCATCTATATTTATCACCTGCTTCTTATATTCCCGGGACTGAGCTTTGTTGGGTGGCATAGAAGCTTATAACTTTGTTACTGCCTTCAAGAAGCTTTCAGTCTGGTTGGGTGGGGAGCGATAGGGAGGGTGGTAGAGATGGGCCAAACCTTAGTGAGATGATTAGGGAGTTCTGAGAAGGCAGGAGCAAGCACGATGGGCAGGGGTAATTGGAGGAGGCTTCCTGGAAGAGGCAGGACATGAGCTGGCCCTTGAACAGGTTAAGATCAGCCAGGTGGAGGGCAGGAGGCAGGAATTTCAGCAGGAAAGAACATATTCTGTAAAGTGGGGTCCAGGGAAAGAGCCATTGGCTTCATAATAAGCAGGGAAGTTGGGTGGGGATTCATTCCTTCATTCCTTCATTCATTCACCCCACCATGGCAGGCTCTGTGCTGGGCTTTGGGATAGAGAAGCGAGGCAGCCAGACATGGTGGTCTCTGCGCTTGGGACAGGCTTTGGCCTGCCAGCGTCATCAGGCCCCAGCTACTCACTCTCCTTGATGCCTGAGGTTTGGCCTCAGCCACCCAGTGTCTCCTCTCTTGGGACTGGGGTTTGGGTGGACCCCCTGAGAGCCTCAGGACACCATAGTAGCATGAGTGGGTGTATGTGTGTCCCATGGAGGGGATCAGCTTGCTGAGGCAGAGGGTCACAGAGTGGCCCTTTGGGGAAGGAGAACGGTGGAAGGACTACAGATGATAGGTATTTACCTCTGTGGGCTGGAGGGTCTGTCTCAATTCTCTCACTGACATTGAAGTAGTAAGGGTTAATTCACCCATCTTGTAGAGGGTAGACTTTAGGCTCAGTCCGGCTGAGTAATTTGCCCCAGGCATGGTTAGCCTGGAAGTCATGGGACTGGACCCAGGATTGCCTGATTCTGTGTCTGTTCTCTCTCATTTCTACCTTACTACCTCGACAGCCTGACAGAGGAATTGGGCGCCCTGGGGAGCCTTCTTGGGTTCTACAGTGAGGAGTGAAAGGCTGAAAACTGGGTTCAAGGGAGATTTCTTTTTGTTGGGATGGGTAAGAGGAGACCTGTAGTGACTTCAGGCAGGTGTCTGCTACAGTAACCCAGGTGCTGGGTGATGAGGGCTACATGAGAGGAATGGCAGACATTCCACTTTTTCCTAAAGTTGTGAGTAGACAACCTTGTAGTCTAAATCACCAACCTATATGTGCAAAAATCTTTGAAGACTGTGAACATGCACATGGCAAGTGCTTAACTGCTCTAATTTAAATGCCTACCATTGGCAAGTATTATGGGAGCTGTTGATTGCAATTCAACAAAGACTAATAGGGCACCTACTGTGTGCTAGACAGAAATCAGTAAAAACGCCAGGCATGTAGGGCTGCTGGGCCACACCACTCTAGGGGGTATCATTCATATTGCACTTTTATGTGAAAGGCGCCCAAGCCCCAGTGGTCCCTGCCCTCAGGAGTTTATAGTCTAGTAGGGAAGACAAATATGAAATATCAACTGGAGTTGAAATTGACATTACTAATAATATTATGTTGTCACTGTTGGAAAAGGATAGCATAATGGAGGAAAGGGATTGGAATAGCTCTCACCCATCTTCCTTTGTCCCCCTTCTGTCCAAAACATCTAGCCTGGTTTTCTTACAACCGCAGCTTTAGGAATAGTGCAACTTCAAGGAAAATGAGAAGGTTCTCCCCCTTGCCAAATATTGCCCCCCTCTTGCTAGTTATTATAAAACGTGAGGTAAATGGGAGACAGCTTTACATGCCACAGTTAGAGTTATTCACGTTAAATGCAAATAGTAGGAAGTTAGCAAATTGGCATAGATAAGCTTTAAGGTGTGTTTGTGGGTGGTTGTAGAAACTGGGCCAGCTGAGTGAGATAGCAGGAAAACTAGGATCCTGCAGAGAAGAGGAGGGCCCTGCTGGTGGGAAGGAGGGGACGGAAATCCTGCCACAGGCCAGGGCTTCTCTTCATCTCTGCTTATCTTTGTTTATGTGCACACATGGAAGTGATGGGCTGAGGTCCTGCTTTATGGCAAAAGGGGACTTGTGTCGGCAGCAGTGGGAAGGGAGGGAGAAGGACAACTTCCTGAGATGGGAAAGAACTCAGGGCCAGATGGGATGAAGGAAAGGGGAGAGTGGAGGACAACTTGCAGAGACGTGAGAACAGTGTTTCTTCCAGTCTCCTCTTGCCCCCAGACCCTAGAAGGCTGGAGACTCTGGGCTAGAAGTGGGCTTCTGGCAGAGGACGAGGACTTTGCTTATGGACACATGTTGGAAGTGTGGCAGGACAGTGGGTCAGGACACAGAACCAGAGGGACGGTGAAGAGGACGTGCTCGGGTGTCTGGGTTGGAGATTTGGATCTGGGAGGTAACTCAGGATGGTGCCTGAAGAATCTAAGAGAGGTGGTGTGATGTCAAGAGAGGGACGGTGGCAACGTGAGGAAGAAGAGGAGCTGAGGGTCTAGGAGGGGGTCTGATGGGCTCTTTTTTTTTTTTTTAACATTATTCCTTTTCTCAAAAATTTATTTATTTCTCTCCCCTTCTCCCCCTACCCTGGTTGTCTGTTCTCTGTGTCTATTTGCTGCATCTTCTTCTTTGTCTGCTTCTATTGTTGTCAGTGGCATGGGAATCTTTGTTTCTTTTTGTTGCATCATCTTGTTGTGTCAGCTCTTCGTGTGTGCGACACCATTCCTGGGCAGGCTGCACTTTCTTTCATGCTGGGCTCTCCTTACGGGGTGCACTTCTTGCGCGTGGGGCTCCCCTATGCAGGGAACACCCCTGCGTGGCACGGCACTCCTTGCGCGCATCAGCACTGCGCATGGGCCAGCTCCACACGGGTCAGGGAGGCCCGGGGTTTAAACCACGGACCTCCCATGTGGTAGACGGATGCCCTAACCACTGGGCCAAGTCTGCTGCCCTGATGGGCTCTTGAGATTCATATAATTTTGGAGTAGTGTCCTTTTTTTCCACTCTGTCTACTTTAACCCTCTGGAATCCATCTTTCAACCCATATGCTCAAGAAGCGTCACTAGAAATCTCTTGTAGGAATATCCAGCTCTCAGAGGCAATAGGGCTCCCTTACTCCAGCTGGAATCACAAAGGGTCTCTCCCTTCACTCCCCACCAGACCCCTCCCAAGACTAGGCAGCCAGTGCTGCTCCAATCAGAAGGCCGTGGGGCTCCCGCTCGGCTCTCAAGGAGAGCCCAGACGTTTGTTCCTCATGCCTTTCCCATTTCTGATTGCAGCCTTGGGTAGCCTGAAGTCAGTTGTTGATGAGAACATCATTCTATTCTGCCTTGTGCCAGCTTCTTGGAGTCCAAGGCATCTGTCACCCGCTGGTAATCCAGTGGCCTTGGTTGGTGCAGACAGGTGATGGCTGAGACTGGGCCACTCTTGACCCAGCCCAGGGCACATTGGTCACTACTCCACAAAATGAGTGATTTGCTGCCAGTCTTGCCCTGTTCCCTCTGCCCCTTGCAACTTTACTGCAAATGTCACCCTGGCATCCTAGCATTGCAGAATATATATATTTGGTAGAAATACCATATTGGAAAAGGACATTTATCCTTTCTCCTATTCTCCTGTTCAAATTGCTTTCCCTGGGTTAGAGAGACCTGGTCATCGATTTTCTTCTAGAGAGAGCAGCATGCCCTGCAAAGATTTTGGCTAAATAACTTTTGGAGAAGTACTGCTTGGATTTATCAAAGAGGTTGAGGTCTCTCTTCTCCTCCCATATCTTGAAAAAGGCTTTCACCTTTTGTTTGCAAATGTCTGACAATGCCCAGTCTGTTTAAAAAGTGACTTTCCTGGAGACAATGGTAGAAGGGTGTTGGATGTCACATTTTTGTCATCAGCTTCATTCTCTAATATGGTTGTTCTAGCCAGTAGGAAGTCTTTTCTGTTTACTTAAGAGTGGTATCATTCACATAAAGACTGCAGTTAAAAACATACAATTCCCCCAGCATGTCTATTATTAATAACATTGCATGTTATGCACATGGAAAATATTTAAGACAAAATTGATTTTTGCCAGGCATGCCACTTTGACTTTTTCATTCCATTCAGTGTGGGGCATAGACATTGGCCATTTTTTACCCCCAGCAAGTTCACTTTCTTGTTTCCTCTCTTCTGGATTGGAACTATTGGAAGTGAGTTACTACCATATCAGGAAAAGTTCAATTTGTGATCTTACTGTGAATTTTTAAAAATTTTTTGTATTGGATTCCAGAAGCTTGTTTTGAAAATGGAAACCCTGTTGTCTCTAGGAGATGAATTTTAAGTGTTCAGTTTTCCTTTTTCTTTCTTTTTTTTTTTTTCCCCAATAAATTTTTCTTTTAATAATGGGCTCCCTTTCAACAGAATGCCTGGGGTTGGAATAGTTAACGTCTTTTTTTGGCAGTCTGTCCAAAGATCGTGGGAAACCAGATGACTGTTTCTCACATCAGACACCTCTCTGTCACGTGTCCTGTCAGTTCTTATCAATGTGGCATGACTGGTCACTGTTTCATGGAGAGGGGCTGAAGTGTCCAGGACACCCTGGACAGGCTGTGTCATCTTGACTGGGCCGTGCTGCCTGTGAAAGTTCTCAGTCACACTGAGCTATATGGCCTTAGCAGGAGAGCATTTAAGCTGGTGTGACACAGATGCTTTGTGGGAAATGTTTTTTTTCCTCCATCAATCTCATGATCCTTGTTAGCAACTCTGTATCAGCTTATGTGCTCTTCTGTTTTACAGTTTTACAGTGTTTTAGTGGGCTTGTATCCACCCCCTCCTGTGTGACTATTATACTTTGATTATAGTTGGATTTTGGAACTGCTAAGTCACTTTGTGAGCACCTTGTGCTTTCCTTATGATAAGAGTGTTCAGAGAGGGTAAAGGGGCAAAGGGGTTTCCTTTGAGAGGCATAACCAACAGGTAATTTCAAAATGTTGCTCCAGAAGCTTACAAGCTGCTATTCTCCCAGAATAAGAAATCTGCTTTATACTCATTCGTAGAATCTGACCCATTGACTTTTTTTTTTGAGTATAAGAAAGTCATTTTAAACCTTTGCTTTAAAATTTACCGTGTTTAATCAGATCATGACTCCCCCCAAATTAGAAAGGTCCTTCTATTTGTGTTTTAAACTCAGGGAATCAGTTATTTTGAGTCTGAAATTTAACTGCCATTATTTTCTTTTTTTAATTTTAATTTTATTTTAACCACTTTTATTTAAATGTTTCTTTTGTTTCTTTACCATCAGAAAATTATTTTTTTTTTAAAGATGTGGTTTTAAATAGATTGATGGGCGGCAGACTTGGCCCAGTGGTTAGGGTGTCCGTCTACCACATGGGAGGTCCGCGGTTCAAACCCCAGGCCTCCTTGACCCGTGTGCAGCTGGCCCATGCGCAGTGCTGATGCGCGCAAGGAGTGGCGCGCCACGCAGGGGTGTCCCCCACTTAGGGGAACCCCACACGCAAGGACTGCGCCCTGTAAGGAGAGCCACCCAGCGCAAAAGAAAGTGCAGCCTGCCCAGGAATGGTGCCGTACACACGGAGAGCTGACGCAGCAAGATGATGCAACAAAACGAAACACAGATTCCCGTGCCGCTGACAACAAGAGATGCGGATAAAGAAGACGCAGCAAATAGACACAGAGAACAGACAACTGGGGTTGAGGGGGCGGGGAAGGGGAGAGAAATAAATAAATAAATAAATCTAAAAAAAAATAGATTGGTGTATGCCCTTCTTTACCTCCCTCTGCCTGCACTAGCTCTACCTTTTTTTTTTTCTTTTAGGAGGTACCAGAGATTTAACCTAGGACCTTGTACATGCATAGCAGGCACTCAAACCACTAAGCTATACCCACTCCGCTAGCTCTACTTTTAGAGAATAAATACAACTTATTGAGTGTTGACCAAGTGCCAGGGGCTCGAGGTTGCAAGAGAAGCATGACACAGTCTGTGTGCTGAAAGAGGTTGAGCTGTGATGTAGACAGAGTGAGGTGAAACACAGCAATGGAAGCAAACTTGCGGTGATGGTTAAAGCCAAGGGCTATGAAGTCAGACCTGAGCTCAAAGCCTGATTCCACCTGTTACTGGCTACATGTTGGGCATGTTACTTATTTTTTTTCTGAACCTTAGTTTCCTCATCTGTAAAATAAAGGTATTTGATACATTGGATAGAATAGCTAGAAACAGCAGCTATGTACAGTGGGGGAAGCATAGAGAGATTGAGAGGTGAGGAATTCTCTTGTTTGCTTGTTTTTTCTTTATTATTATGGAAATAATAAAAAATGCTCTAATAATGATTAAAGTGATGAATGCACAACTGCCATTGATTGTACACTTTGGATGACTTGTATGCTTTATTATTATGTATCAATAAAATTGATGTTAAAAGAATAAAGGTATTTGATAGGCTTGCTGTGAATACTGAATGAATCAGTATCTTGCACACTACTGTCCAATAGAAATGTAATGTGAGTCACGCATATAATTTAAAAATTTGTAGTAGATACATTAAAAAAGTAAAAAGAAATAGGTGAAATTAATTTTAATTATATAGTTTATTTAACCCATATATCCAAAAGATTATCATTTCAACATTATAGCCTATGTAAAATTATCAATGAGATATTTTACACTGCATATTTTCATACTAAGTCTTGGAAATCTGGTGTGTGTTTTACACTTAACAGCACCTCTCACTTTGGATTAGCCACATTTCAAGCTCTCAACAGAGAGGGTCTAGAAAATACTTAGCAGCTTGCTTGACACAGAGTATAGCTTAAGTATATGATAATTTTTGCTGTCATCATCATCATTACTATTTCAAAGTAATCACTAGTGTGGAAGTTACTAAAGAAAAAGGGTTGACTTTATTTAACAGCAAAATTTCCTGAAATGTACTCGCTCTTCTTTTTCTCTGATCATCTAAAACTGGGAACAGACATCAGAATAAAAGAGAGAAAATAGTCAATTGCAGTCATCATCCCCCCAGCAAATCGAATGATCTTTCCCTTTCCTTGGTCCTTCCAGTCTTTGTTTATGTGGAGTGTCTCTCATCTCTTGTAATGGGCAACTGCCCACACATGCTGTTGGATTGAATTCATTCTAAAGTGCCTTTGCATTGAGAACTAACTGTAACTATTGGAGATATTAATGAGGGGGCTCTAGAAGCCTGATGTCATAGTAGATCCCGTGTAGATGGCTGTTCCGTGGCTATATCCATTCTGGAGCAGGACCTCAGGCATCTTTAACATGAACTTGACTCTTTTACATGTGGTTTATCTTGGGGTCCTATCATCAAGGTTAGAGGAGTGTCTAACTTTACCGGGTGAATTTGGGATAGGAAACAGAACCTGGCTGAGACTTGACGCTGAGTTGCCTTCCACCCACTGGAAGGCTCTGGGTGCTGTAAAATCCTCCCAGGGAGGTGGGAGGATGACACCTGTTCCTTGCGGGTGTGTTTCGGTTTCCCCTGGCCTTACTCCCCTGCTCTCTGTCTCCTGGCAGGCTCGGGGACCAGTTCTACAAGGAAGCCATTGAACACTGCCGGAGTTACAACTCGCGGCTGTGTGCAGAGCGCAGTGTGCGTCTCCCCTTCCTGGACTCGCAGACCGGGGTGGCCCAGAACAACTGCTACATCTGGATGGAGAAGAGGCACCGAGGCCCAGGTGAGCCATGTCCGCCACCCCGTCCCCCGGGTTTCGGGCTCCTTGGCTAGATGGAGGAGGACCAGAGCCCGTCTGGGAACCCATGTGGGCGGGACGGGGCTGGGGCATCCTGCAAGGGGACCCTGAGGTACACCAAGCTCAAATCCTTTCTGAGAAGGTGTTTCAGGGGGTGCGATGAGGATGGCGTGGAGTGTTGAGGCCACACCAGGCGGGAAAGAGTGAAAGAAGTGAGGCTCTGTAGCCCATGGAAGGAAGACTGAGGGCATGACACATTTTACCCTTGGGTATTGGTGTCATTTAGTGTAATTAACTGGGAATCTTCAGTCAGCTCTGAGCAGGCTTGGCTCTGTCACCAAACCTCCCCCTTCAGGTTCCTCATCAGTAAAATGGGGCTAATAATAGTACTTACTTCATAGGATTTTGTCAGGATTCAACGAAAACACTCATAAATACATGAGTTTAGTACATAGTAAGTAAGCATTCCAAAAATGTTGGCTATTATCATTGCTCTTACTCTTATTATTACTACTACTTTGACACTAGCTTTCTGGGCTCCAGAGAACAGTATAAAGACCAATGGCTGGAATTTGGTAGGAAGCTACAGGAATGCAGTTTTCTAGCTCCATATGGGTATAGTAAAAAAAATTTATTATGAAAAATTACAAATCCATACAAAAGTAGAGAGAATAGACAAATAAATCTCTGTGTATTGCCCAGCTTCAGCAATTATCAACTCATGGCCAATCTTGTTACACCTATACCTACCCACACTTTCCTCCCTGACCCCAGGTTATTTTGAAATAAATCCAAGAGTGTATTATTTCATCTGTAGAAGTTTTAGTATGTGCCTCTAAATGATATGGACTTAAAAAGCAAACACACCCACGCTGCTATGGAAGCTCAAAAAGTTAAAAATAAGATTTTAATATCATCAAATATTTGGACAACATTCATTTCCCCAGTAGTTTGTTTAAATCAGGATCCAAAAATAATCTAAACATAGGATTCCTATATTGCAATTGGTTGATGCATCTCTTAAGTTTCTTTAAACCTGCAGTTCCTATCTATCATTTTCTGGCTGTCTTGCTTTTTCCCTCTTGCAAGTAATATGTTGACGAAAATGGGATTGTTTGCTCTGTAGGGATCCCCAAGATACTGGATTTGCTGATTGTATCCGTATAGTGTTAGTCCTGTGAGTTGATTGTTAGGTCTTGAGATTTGAGTGTATTCAGATTCTTTTTTTTCTGGCTAGAATGATTCCTAAGTGGTAGTATATACCCATAGTCTAGTTTTCTCTCTTTTATTGATGTTAGTTGCTCTTGATGATAATTGCCTAGATCCTTTATTCCATTAAGGGTTGCAAAAAAGGTGACATTTGATTCTATCATTTCTATCATTAATTTAATTCTTCATATATTAGTTGTGCTTCTACAAAGAGAAACTTCCCTCATTAAAATTATGGTTATTGTGAGGCGCAGTGCACATATGAAGGGCAGAACGAATTATTTTTCCCTTTATTTAATACCATCATGAGCTCATAGATTTAAACATATTTAATGTGTTTTAATCCATTGCAGTCATTATTCTTATTGATGTTTAAATTGTCCCATCTTTGGCCAGTAGTTTTGAAACAACCCTAATAGTAATTTAGAAATAAATTTTTAAAATTTATTTCTCCACTCCCCCCCTCCAGTTGTCTGCTCTCTGTGTCCATTCGCTGTGTGTGTGTTCTTCTCTGTCCACTTGGATTCTTGTCAGTGGCACTGGGAATCTGTGTTTCTTTTTGTTGCGTCATCTTGCCGTGTCAGCTCTCCGTGTGTGCAGTGCCACTCCTGGGTGGACTGTGCTTTTTTTGTGCAGGGCAGCCTCTTTATGGGATGCACTCCTTGCGCATGGGGCTCCCATGCGTGAGGGACACCCCTGCATGGCATGGTACTCCTTGAGCGCATCAGCACTGTGTGTGGGCCAACTCACCATACA
Source organism: Dasypus novemcinctus (assembly GCF_030445035.2). Classification (NCBI taxonomy): domain Eukaryota; kingdom Metazoa; phylum Chordata; class Mammalia; order Cingulata; family Dasypodidae; genus Dasypus; species Dasypus novemcinctus. Next base: position 36,136,975 of record NC_080675.1, read on the forward strand.
GGTCAGGAGACCCTGGGTTTGAACCCTGGACCTCCCATGTGGTAGGCGGATGCTCTATCAGTTGAGCCAAATCCTCTTCCCTACCCTAATAGTTTTTGATAGCTTCCTTGTAATCCATTAGGACAAGATGTTTCAGCATTTCCTGCTCCAGACCTGGAATCAGCGATTTCTCTAAGAACCCCTGGTTCCTTTTGTAGGAAATGATATTTAGAGAATACAGCTTGGTGGTGTTCATTGCTGCTGGGTTGGTCATTGTTTCTAGGACTTTTTATTTGGGTTTGTTTCCACATTTTGTCTATTAGAAATAAAGTTGCTATTAACATTTGTGTACAAGTCTTTGTACATGTACTCCTGTTTCTCTTGAGTAAATAACTAGGCCTGGAAAATTTAGGTCATAAGGAAGATATGTATTCAACATTTTTTTTTCTTTATTAGAAAAGTTGTGGGGTTACAGAACAACCATGCATAAAATACAGTATTCCCATATACCATCCCACCACCACCATCTTGAATTGATGTGGAACATTTGTTACAATTGATGATAGTACATTTTTATAACTGTACTATTAAAGTTTATGGTTTAACTCAGGGTTCACTGTGTAGTATAGTTACATGGATTTTAAAAAACTATTCTGTTACCATATAACATTTTCCTTTTAATCACATACAGATATGTATTTCAGTCCTGTTAATTGTGTTCACCGTGTTGTGCTACCATCGCTGCCATGTATTACCAAATCATCTCCATCATTCCAAATAGGAACCCTGTACATTTTAAACCTTAACTTTCCATTCCCTATCCCCACCCTGTCCTTTAGAAACCTATATTCTAGATTCTGACTTTATGAGTTTGCTTATTCTAATTGCTTCAAACCAGTGAGATCATACAGTAGTTGTCCTTTTGTGTCTGCTTATTTTATTCAACATTATGTTTTCAGATTTCATCAGGTAGTCCCATGTATCAGGACTTCATTCTTTTTTAGGGCTGAATAATATTCCATTGTATATATATACTACATTTAATTTATTCATTCATTGGTTGATAGATACTTGGGTTGCATCCATCTTTTGGCAATTGTCAGTAATGCTGCTATGAATATCAGTGTACAAATATCTATTTGAATCCCTGTTGTCAATTCTTTTGGGCATATACCGAGTAATGGGATTGCTGGGTCATATGGTACTTCTATATTTAGCCTTTGTGTCAGCTCATTGTCTCGTTTGTCACTTTTAGGAGGCATCAGGAACCTCCGCTCCCTGCTTTGTTGTGTCTCTCATTATGTTTTTCTTTTTTTTCTTTTTCTGTCTCTTGTTGCATCAGTTTGCCATACCCATCCGTTGCGCCAGCTCACCATCTTCTTTAGGAGGCACTGGGAACCAAACTAGGGGCCTCCCATGTGGTAGGTGGGAGCCCAATTGCTTGAGCCATATCTGCTTCCCTGCTATGTTTCCTTTAGTTTGCTATGTTTCCTTTAGGAGTTTGATAGTTCTCGCTCTTATATTTAGGTCTTGGATTCATTTTGAGTTGATTTTTGTATATGATACGAGGAAAGGAGGGGTTCTTTTTTTTTTTTTTTTGTCAAATGGTCATCTCAGCAATGTTTGTTGAAGAGACTATTCTCCAAATTAAAAAAAAAATTATGTCAATATATACAGTTCTTAAAATTACAGTTAGAATAGTTAATGCTAGCTTTGTCAATGCTTTATTAGGGATCATTTGAAAATTTCAGTGATTACAGTTTTGAAAGTAAATAGTATTTTGTTTCTGCCAATTAGTTCAGTCTTTAGCCTGATAGATTCATAATACACATTGACATAGTTTAATTATAAACTTCTTGGAGCAGCAGGCATGTCTACATGTTATTCTATGATCTTTGCTCCCTTGTAAAAAATCAGTTGGTCATAAATGTGAGGGCTGATTTCTGAGCTCTCTACTAGAGTCCATTGGTTTATATGTCTATCTTGTGCCAGTACCATGCTATTTTGATTACTACGGCTTTGCAATAATGCATTTAACTTTTTTTTTTTTTTTACATTTCACTGAAAACTTTTTATTGGCATTTTGGATAGAAATGGTATTTGCCAGGAAGGATGCTGCCATCATACTTCTGCTGGAACCAGTGCATGGCCTCCTCTTTGCCAGTTCTGTGTTTGGCCCCAATATAGCCTGTCCTGTGCTTCTTGTCTGCGATGCTGAAACCTGGCCTATCCAGCACCACGTAGAAGTCCAGGCCGTAGATATCAATGCTTGGGTCAAATTTGATCCCCAGATCAATGTGTTCCTGGATCCCAAAACCAAAGTTTCCAGTATCTAAGAAGTTATTTTTTCTTAACTCATACTTTCAGACCCTTCTCCAAGATTTCCTCTGACTTGGCCCCATGGTCCGTGCAGTGGACAGCAATCTTTTCATTTTTCCTCATGCCAAAGGATCCGATGTTGTATCTAGATTGCATTGGCTATGCAGCAGGCATACAATCCATTTAACTTTTTAAGAAGCAACAGCCAAGCTGTTTCCCAAAGTGACTGTACTATTTTACATGAACTCCAGGTGTGTATGAGGATTTCAGTTCTTCCATATCCTTGGCCACAATTTGGTATGGTTAGTTTTTAAAATTTTGGCCATTCTGATAAGGTTTATAGTGGCATTTCATTGTGTTTTTAATTTGCTGTCCCCTAGATAATAGTGATGTTAAGCATCTTTTCATGTGCTTTTTTGGGTCATTCCTTTATCTTCTTTGGTAAGGTGTCCAAATTTTTGTCCATTTTAAAATTGGGTTTTTTTTGTTGTTGTTGTTATCAAATTTTTAAAAAACTATTTTAATAGATTTTATTCTTTTTTTTTTTTTAAGATTTATTTATTTATTTATTACTCTCCCCTTCGCCCCTCACCCTGGTTGTCTGTTCTCTGTGTCTATTTGCTGAATCTTCTTCTTTGTTCGCTTCTGTTGTTGTCAGCGGCACGGAAATCTGTGTTTCTTTTTGTTGCATTATCTTGTTGCGTCAGCTCTCCGTGTGTGTGGCACCATTCCTGAGCAGGCTGTACGTTCTTTTGTGCTGGGAGTGCATGGGCCAGCTCCACACAGGTCAAGGAGGCCTGGGGTTTGAACCACGGACCTCCCATGTAGTAGACAGATACCCTAACCACTGGGCCAAGTCTGCCGCCAGATATTATTCTTTGGAGCAGTTTGATGTTTACAAAAGTTGAAGACAGTACATCGAATTCCCATATACCCCTTTTGCATTAGTGTGGTACATTTGTTACATTTGATGAACCAGTGTTGACACATTATTCTGTACTAAAGTCCATAATTTACATTAGGGTTCAGTCTTGTGTTGCACAGTTCTGTGGGTTTTGACAAATGTATAATAAATGTATCTACCATTAAAGCATTACACAGAATAGTTTTATTGCCCTAAATATGTCCTGTGCCCTACCTAGTCATTCCTACTTTCCTCTTCCTGAACCTCTGACAGCCACTGATCTTTATACTGTGTCTATAGTTTTGCCTTTTCTAGAATGTCATATAGATGGAATCATACACTATGTAGCTGTTTTCAGACTGGTTTATTTCATTTAGCAATATACATTTAAGGTTCCTCTATGGTTTTTGTAACTTAATCGCTTATTTCTTTTTATCACTGAATAATACTCCAATATATGGATATACCTAAGTTTATTCACTATTGAAGGACATCTTAGTTGCTTCCAATTTTTGGCAAATATGGATAAAGCAGCAATAACCATTTGTGTACATGCTTTTGCATAGATAAGTTTTCAATTCATTTGGGTTATTGAATTTTGATAGTTCCTTAAATATTCTAGGTATATGACCTTCACCCAGTATATACTTTGCAAATATTTCCTCCCAGTCTGTGGATTGTATTTCCATTGTCTTATCAGTATCTTCTAAAGAGCAGATGCCTTTAATTTTTCTTTTATGATTTGTGTTTTTGGTGTTGTGTCTAAGAAATTGTTGCCTAACCCAAAGTTAGAGTTTATATCCTTGATCAATAGATTCAATACTATAATCTTTTTTCCCCCTTATTTGAGAAGTTTTGAGTTTACGAAACAATCACACATACCGTATATTTTTTTATTACCTAGACATTTTATTATTTTAATGTTTACATTTAGGTCTGTAATATTGAGTTAGTATGAATATAGATCAAAGTTTTGTGTTTTTTAAATGGATATTCAATTGTTCCAGCATAATTTGTTGAAAAGACTAGCCTTTTACCACTGAATTACCTTTGTTCCTTTGTTAAAAAATTAGATGTCCACATGAGCTTATTTATGAACTCTCATCTCTGTTTCATTGATCTCTTTGGCTATCTTTATACCATTACCACTCAAATACATTTTGAAACCAGGTATTGTTAACCCCTCTTTGTTTTTTTCAAAGTCATTTGGCTATTCTAGATCCTTTATATTTCCAAATGAATTTTACAATCAGTTTGTCAATTTCTACAAAAATATCTGCTAGGGGTTTTGATTGGGAATGTGTTGGATCTATAGATCAATTTGGAGAAAATTGACAACTCTCAATATTGAGTCTTTCAACTCATGAACATGGTATAACTCTCTATTTTTTGTCTTCTTTAATTTTTCCCATGAATGATCTTTAGTTTTCAGTGAGCAGGTCTGTCTTTTTTGTGTGTGTGTGTGTGAAATTTATCCCTATGCATTTAATGTCTTTATTATTTCAATTGGATTTTTAAAAATTTCCATTTCTGATTTTTCTTTGCTAGCATAGAGATGGAATTGATATTCTATATCAATCTTGCACTCTACAATCTTGCTAAACTCACTTTATTCGTTCTAGTAGTTTTTTGTAGACTCCATAGCATTTTCTACCTTGACAACTTTGTTGTTAGTGAATTTAAAAAGCTTACTTATTTCTTTTCAATATGGATGACTGTTATTTCTTTTACTTGCCTATTGCACTAGCTAGAATATCCCATGCAATATTGAAAAGAAGTGGTGAGAGTTTTAAATAAGAAAAACATTTTATGTAATTACTTATGTCGTAAACCATTTCTGATGCTCTTCATTCCTTTATGTCGATCCAGAATTACATTTGGAATCATTTTCTGTGTGCCTAAAGAATTTCCTTTAACATTTCTTGTAGTGTGGGTCTGCTTCTCATGAGTTCATTTAGCTTTCATATGTCTGAAAATATCTTTAGTTTGCCTTTACTTTTTGAAAGATTTTTATTTGGTATAGAATTCTAAGTTGACAAGTTTTTTTCTTCAGTTCTATAATGATGTTGAAGCACTGTTTTCTTACTTGCATTGTTTCTTTTTTTAAAAAAAAATTTTTTTTAATTATGCAAAATGTTACACACAAAAATATAAGGATTCCCATATGCTCCACTCCCCACGCCTCCCACCCTTCCCCACATTAACAATTTCTTTCATTAGTGTGGTACATTCATTGCAAATGATGAACACATTTGGAACATTGCCACTAAGCATGGATTATAGTTTACATTGTAGTTTACATTCTCTCCCACTCAATTCTGTAGGCTATGGCAGGATATATAATATATAATGCCTTATATCTGTTGTTGCAATGTCATTCAGTACAATTTCAAGTCCCGAAAATACCCCCATATTACACCTCTTTTTCACTCTCCCTGCCTTCAGCACCTCCAGTAGCCACTGTCTCCACATCAATGATGTAATTTCTTCCATTGCTAGGATCACAATAAGTCTATAGTAGAATACCAGGAAGTCTACTCTAGTCCATATTTTAGTCCCCAGTCCTGAGGATTCTGGGATGGTGATAACCACTCCACCTCTAATTGAGAGGGGGCCTTGATCCCATATGGCTGATGGATAGGACTCTTTTGCTTGCAGTTGTAGACTCTTGGTTTTTTGGTATGGTGATTGTCCATCCTCACCTCCTTGTAAGTTGTCCTGGGTGAGTCCAATGAACTGGAGAGTAGGTGTTGCAACTCTGCTGAGGCTCAGGGCCCAACTGGCACATGGACTGCGCAGAGATTCAAGTCTCTTGGACATACACCTATCTTGCATTGTTTTTTTATGATAAATCTGATGTCCTTTTCTTTGTTCCTCTATATGTAGCAGCCTCTTTTCCCTGGTTGCTCTTAATACTTTCTCTCTTTTTTAAAAAAGATTTATTTTTATCTATTTATTCTTCCTCCCCTTGTTTTTGCTCTTTCTGTCTGCTCTCTATATCCATTCGCTGTGTGCTCTTTGGGTCTGCTTGTCTTCTCTTTAGGAGGCACTGGCAACTGAACCTAGGACCTCCCATGTGGTAGGCAGGAGCTCAATCACTTGAGCTACATCTGCTTCCCTGATATTTTTCCTTTGTCACAGGGTTTAAATTTCCTAGGCTGCTGAAAGCAGATACCATGAAATGGGTTGGCTTAACAATGGGAATTTATAGCTTACAGTTTTGAGGCAATTTATTAGCTTATAGTTTTGAGAAAAATGTCCAAATCAAGGCATCATCAAGGTGATGCTTCTTCCTGAAGACTGGCTGCTGGTGATCCTTGACTCCTCTGCCACATGGCAAAGCACATGGCCGTATCTGCTGGTCTCTCCCTTCTCTTCTGGGTTTCCTTGTTTACAGCTTCTTCTGTGGCTTTCTCTCTCCCCCTGTATTCATCTCATTAATAAAGGACTCCAGTAAGAGGATTAAGACCCATCCTGAATGAGGTGGGTCACATTTTAACTGAAGTACCCTCATCAAAAATCCTTACAATGGGTCCACACCCATGGGAATGGATTAGCTTTAAGAACATGCTTTTCTGGAGTACATACAGTTTCAAACCACCGCACACTGGTTTTGAGCAATTTATGATGGGCCTTAATACATTTTCTTCATATTTCTTGGGCTTGTGTTTTGTTGAGTTTCTTGGTCCTGTGGGTTTATTGTTTTCATCAAATTTGGAACATTCTGGTCATTATTTCTTCAAATATTTTTTCTTCCTCTTCTCTCCTTTGAGGACTCTAATTACACATATAATAGGTTGCTTCATGTTATCCCACAGCTCACCAATGCTGTTCTTCTTTTTTAAATTCTCTCTTCTTTGTAGGTTTCATTTTGGATAGTTTGTATTGCTATGTTTTCATCTTTACTAATCTTTTCTCCTGCAATGTCTAACCTGACATTAATTCTGTTTAGTGTATTTTTCATCTTACACATTATAGTTTTAATTTCTAGAAGTTTGATTAGGGCCTTTAAAAAATATATCCAGGGAAGCGGATGTGGCTCAGCTGATAGAGCATCTGCCTACCATATAGGAGGTTCAGGGTTCAAACCCAGGGCCTCCTGGCCCATGTGGTGAGCTGGCCCATGCGCAGTGCTGTCGCACGCAAGGGGTGCCATGCCATGCAGGGGAGCCCCATGCACAAGGAGTGTGCCCCGCAAGGAGAGCCACACCACGCGAAAAAAACACAGCCTGTCCAGAAGTGGCGCTGCACACACGGAGAGCTAACGCAGCAAGAGGACACAATAAAAAGAGACACAGATTCCCGGTGCCGCCGAGAATGCAAGCAGACACAGAAGAACACACAGCAAATGGACACAAGAGAGCAGACAACAGGGGAGAGGGGGAAGGAGAAGAGAAATAAATAAAATAAATCTTAAAAAAAAAAGTATATCCAGGGAGCTGGTGTAGCTCAGTTGTTGAGCACCTGCTCCCCATTTTTGAGGTCCTGAGTTCAATTCCCAGTACCTCCTAAAAAAAGGAAAAAATACGTTATGCTTTTCCTTAGCTTCTGAACATACGGAGTACACATAATAACTGTTTCAATGTTCTTGCTGCTAATTTTAACATCATTGTCAGTTCTGGGTTGGTTTCAATTGATTTATTTTTCTCCACCTTATAGGTTACATTTTCCAGCTTCTTTACATGCCCTGTGATTTTATTTTACTTTTTAGGCGGTTCAGGGATTGAACCCAGACCTTGTACGTGGGAAGTAGGCACTCAACCACTGAGGCTCATCTGCGCCTTGCCTTGTGATGTTAGATCAGATGTCAGACATTTGAAATTTTGTCTTGTTGCATGCTGTATATATTTTTTATTCCTCTACATATTCTTGAACTCTTCTTTGGGGCAAGTTAAGTTACCTGTAAAAAGTTCAATCCTTTCTTGTCTTGCTTTTAAGATTTGTTAGGCAGAACTGGAGCAGTGCTTAGTCTAGGGTTAATTATTCCCCATTAGTGAGGCAAGATTTTTTTGTGTATTCTACCCCACGAATCATGAGGTTTTGCAGACTGGCTGGTGGGAATACACTATTTCTGGTCCTGTGTGAGCATCAGGCACTGTTACTTCTAATCCTTTTGGGAGGGTCTTTCCTGGCCTCGGGCAGTTTCCTAACAAATATGTGCTTATCAATTGTGAGCTGAATTCTTGAGGGGGCCCTGTGTGGATCTCCACAGTTCTCTCTCTGGGTGCCTCTCTTGTTTTCTACTCTGTTCTGCGAATTCTAGTCACCTTCGTCTCCCCAGACTCTCAGCTCTGTCTCTTCACTCAGACTCAGGGAGTCTGCTGGGCTTCTCCTGTGATCCGCATCCCAGTACTGCAACCTGGAAACTTCCTCCAGGTCGTCAGCTGGGGCAATCCCAAGGCCCATACAGTTTGTTTCCTGTGTCTAAGGGATCTCAACCCTTCATTGCCTGATGTCCAGTGTCTTGAAAATTGTTGTTTCATATTTTTCTTTTTCTCTCCGTTGGTTTCAGGTGGGAAGGTAAATCGGGTCCTTAACACTCCATCTTAGCCAGAAAGAGAAATACGCTGTTTATTTTAATTTGATCTTTATAAGTGTGTTAAAAATATCTACAAGCTTCTAAAGACAAATGGATAAGGCATGGCCTATTCATCTTCTATCCCTGTCCTTTCATCCTGTTCCTTCTATCTTCCTATAGGTGACTTCTTTTTCTTATTGTCACTATGATTTTGTTTTGCTCTTTCTATAGATAGCTTTATTACTATTATTGTTTTTTACTTTTTGGTGTATGCTTCCATTTAAGAAGAGTGCAAACACACATGTATGTGTGTGTGTGTATATTTGTGTGTGTCCCCAATTCTCCGCCTTGCTGTTTTCACTAAATATATCCCATGACAACAGTGTATACTTCCCTCCTTCTCTCTCTCCTTCCCCTCTCTTTCTTTTACATCCTCACAGTAGTTCTTTGTGTGACTATACTCTTTATTTTTTAGGATTTATTTTATTTTATTTATTTATTTCCCCTTTCCTCCCCCCACCCCAGTTGTCTGTTTTCTGTGTCCATTTTTGCTGCGTGTTCTTCTTTGTCCACTTCTGTTGTCAGCGGCACGGGAGTCTATGTCTCTTTTTGTTGCGTCATCTTGCTGCGTCAGCTCTCTGTGTGTGTGGTGCCATTCCTGGGCAGGCTACACTTTGTTTTGCGCTGGGCGGCTCTCCTTATGGGACACACTCCTTGCACATGGGGCTTCCCTATGCGGGGACACCCCTGTGTGGCTGGGCATTCTTTGCGCGCATCAGCACTGTGCTTGGGCCAGCTCCACACGAGTCAAGGAGGCCCGGGGTTTGAATCGCGGACCTCCCATGTGGTAGGCGGACGCCCTAACCACTGGGCCAAGTCCACTTCCCTGACTATACTCTTATTCGACCAGGTCCCTGTAGATGGGCATTAGGATTGTTTCAAGTCTTTTTTCTTTCTTGGTATTATTGAAAATGCTGTGAGTACATATTTTTGTATTTTTCCATGTGAATTTGGGTGATACAGATTCTGAGATATGAAATTGATGGATCAAAGGGACAATGCACATATAGTTTTACTACATATTGCCAAATTCTCCTTCATGGGTTTGTGCCATTTTGTATTTCTACCTGCAGTGAAGGAGAGTGATAGGCATATTTCTAACAACAGAGTGGTTCAACCGTGCAGTAGACTGCTTTTTGGCAGGGTGAGGTTTAGAGTTATTGAAGCAGATTCCGGGGGTGGGTGTGGGTGGGCGATTGTTAGGCTATTAGAGGAGGAGGTTCCTGCATCAAGGGAGGGTCAGACACAACAACCTCTAAGTTCCCTCCCAACATTACATTCCTATTATTCTTTGAAAAAACTAATCTTCTGGGGAACTTATAAAGCAGATCTTGGTGTTTTTTTCCCCCCCTTTTCCATATATTTTATATGCCTCAATATAGTGTTTCTATATCACCAAGATACATTTCTCCTTGAGCAATTATGGTGGGTGATGGTAGTAAAGGAAAAAATAAATTCCTCATGAAGTGGTTTGGTACGACCTGTGGGATGGGGGCTCTTTTCCTGATGGCTTTGGTGTGGGGAGCTGCTTTCCCATAAGGACAGGAGCCTGGCTTTCAAGCCTGCAGTGTCTGGACCAGCGATGGGATGGCTCAGTGGGGAATTAGGTAGGATGGGCAGATACCAGAGAGGCTTTGAGCTTGGGCTGTGGACTGACTACCGTGTTACTATCCCCCTTATGTCCTGCATGACCTTGGGCCAGTACGTGCTCTCATTTAGCCTCTCGTCATGTCTTCACCGGTGCCATACCTCATAGAGTTGTTGTCCCAATGGGATCATGGTGAGCATCGAATGCTAGCTCAGTAGATCCTAGCTCCTGTTATTTGGTCAGCTTTTGAGTGAGATGGGACCAGTGAGGGGCTTGGGATCTCCGTGGGGCTGAGCAGGCAGGCAGTATTCTGGATTTGAAGTGCTCCTTGGTAGGACAGTCTTGGCCCCTGGGGCACCTGGATGGTGTCTTTGGGAGGGAAGTTAGGGGAGAGAAGTAGAGGGAAGGTGGAAGGGGATGGTGGATGAGCCAGACAGAGAGCCCTGCTGAGGGCTGGGGGTGTTGCCAAGCGCTCAGGACTCCAGGCTTTCAGGAAAGAGAAAAGCAACTGTGGCCTGGGATGGTTCAGGACGTCTTCACCAAGAGGTGGCCTTGAAGTCAGGGCAGCTTTTAAATAAACCACGAGAAAAGGGGAGAGCAGAGCATGAGGGAAATGATCCTGGTGTAAGTACAGTACAACTGTCCACTTCTCAGGCCCTGACCAGGAGCTTTTTAGTTACCCCTTCAGCTCTATAAAGTTGATCCAAATTGTTGTTTTCAACCAACAAACTTGATGGGCCATCTATTATGTGTCAGGTCTTTTTAAGTAAGACTTAATCTAGTTCAGAGTTCTTAATGTGGGGAGTTTTTCAAACTACAACTGCCTGGTGTATGTCTGATATTCTGCTTCAGCAGGATTGGCCTGGGGCCCAGTATTTGCCCTTTTCAACAACTACTTTTCCAGTTACTGCCCAGTTCTCTGCCCAGTCTTGACATGATATGCTCATGTCATCATCTGTTTATATACATGGAAGTTGCTAATAACCTGTCAAGGTGACACATGGTAGCCCCAAGACATGGAGGAAATGCCTGGTCCATCCCTTTCCTGTCCTGGAGGGGTAGGAGTGGGGGTGGGTTATGGAGGGGAAAAAGTCTTTGGAGTCTTAATTTGGAGACTTCAATCCTGTCACTCCAGTTCTGAGCAGGCGTAGTGTTTGCCTGTGTCCTCCAGCTCCTACTTTCCCTTTAGGTCCTTGGTTTCTTGTTTGGCTGTCCTTCAAACCCAAGTGTTTAGATGGGATGGAGAGTTGGTATGTAGATGACACTTATTCACTGCTGGGACAAAGGATGACAAATTTGCATTAGTTACAGGAAGGTAGATTTTGATTCAAAATAAGGATAGGGATGAACTCGCTAACATAATAAGAGTTAGCCAACAGCAGGGCAGTCTGGTTTGTGAAGTAATGAGTTTCCCATCGCAGGGAGGGTTCAAACAGTCTTGGAGATTCTGCAGGTGGGTGCCCTTTCATGGGTGTGCTTTAACTTGGGCAGCTCAACCCTGCCTGGGGGAAGCAGAGGCCACTCCAGTTCTTTTCTTCCCTACTTCAAACTCTGTTCCTATCTCATCCCATCCTTTCCTCTCTTCTCGATCCCATTTCATCTGAATTCTTAATAGCTCAGGTGGCTGCTGTCAGAGAATGCTCACAACACTCTGGATCTACCTGCCAAATGCAGGCAATGCATATAAAAAGCTATTTGTCAGAAGTCTGTTGACCATGTAGGTATCAAGCTCATCAATGCTGACTATGTCTATGGAACCAGTTCTCCCCCCAGCGATTGTTTGAGTTTCTCTGTGGCTGTGTGTATCCATCATGCCTGTGCTTGCACACGAGCATGAGTGCTGGAACTGGAGTTGCAGCTCAGAGTAACAGAAAAGCAGTTTGCTTAGTGGGGTATGTGACTGGAGGGGTAGCTGTGGCCTTGGTTACAACCAGTGAAGACTGGTTCCTCCTCTTGGGTCCTACCTCCCCTTTCTCTTCCTCCCAAATCTCCCCAGCCCCAGGCTCTCTGCTCAAGGTTAATTTTCCTGGCTGCAGCTGTGACTCCATCCTCCTCCTTCTCCCTCCTCCTTCCTCCTCCATCCACAATGTACACGGGCTTTGAGTTATGTGCCTCCTGTCCTAATGAGATAAACAACATAACTCTCACGAGGCTCTGCTCTTCCCTCTGTAAGTGGAACTCTGGAGCTGGATGCGTTGGCCCTATAAAAGGCACCCTGGTGCCTGTCTCTAGCCAGGAGGGCAAGGAGGGAGGACGGGGAGTCCCAGGAGAGTTCTTGGGACCATTTGCTTGTTGAGCCAAGGTAAATTCAAAGCAGACATCCAAGGGAGGCCTATTTCCATCCTTGGGGCTAAAGGATCAAATAGCAGCCTGACGGGGCTGAGTGGGGGGCTTGGTCACACTTGCCACGTGGGCATTAAGGCCAAGCCTCGTTTAAGTCAGCTCAACTCATGGTAATTAACGATGCCTTACAAGTCTTCATGGGTATGAAGAGCTTCTTCTTGAATAGAAGTTAATCCCTATAACAGTCCCTGGAAGCTCAGTGTGATGATTACGCTTAGCTTATGGGTGAGGAGACAGGCTCAGAAAAGAGCTGTGACACTGCGGAGGTGACAGTAAATGGTGATCCCTGGACTCAGGTGTTCTTCTGTACCAGGGAGCTCCTCCTATCCACCAGAGAAATTGAGAGAACAAAATTTAAAGAAATTGAAACAGTCCCCTCTTCTGGACACCCAAACCCCTTACATCCATGCCTTTCCCAGGAAAGCAGACATTAGCTACAAGCTGAGTGGCGTGAGGCTGCCTCAGTGCTGCTGACCAATGAGATGCAGTGACCGTGCTGTCTGGGACCGCGTAGGATCAAGACAAGTATTGGCAATCGACAGCTCTTGCCACTTAGGCTTTTTGAGTGTGCCGGCCTAGACTAGCTCCTTCTTTTGGAAGTACCATGAAGCAACTTAGGAGGCAAGAAGAGTGCCTAAGACGCAGAGACTGCCATGGAGGGGGAATGGGGTGGGCCCTGGGTTTAGTTCTGAGCTCACCTTTCAGGATCCCTCTTGGATGGATTGGATCTGAATGGATTAGTCTCCTGGAGCCAGGAGCAGCAGGGCCAGTAGCCATTTACTCTCAACATTTCTGAGTCTGGTTCTGTTCTGGTTTGTATTTATTTGACAAGTATTTCTTGATATCTCAGGCACCGTGCTAAGTGTTGGGATTACTAGACATGGACACGGTTCCTGCCTTCCTGGAACTTATAAAACTAGTGGGGAAGACAATCCAGTAAGCAGACAATTAATTACGGCACCTTCGGGGAATACAGGGGACCTTGGGATCCTATCTTGCAGGAAAGGCCATTAAGCCAAATTTGGTACATCAGAGAAAACATCCAGGCAGTAAGTAGATGCTTAGATATCCAGAGGTTCTCAGCCATTGGAACCATCTAAAAGTATAGTTGCCTCATTCTCCCACCCCTCTACATTCTTGCTGGGTTGCTTTGGCAAAGACAGACAGTGGGTACTGGCGCTGGTAAGTTCTCCAGGTGATTTTGGTTTACCCTCCTTAAGAACCACTAATCTACGATGAGCTTGAGTAGGGATTGAGGCCAGGTCTGGGATGTGGCAGTTCTGGGACTTGGGGTAGTGGGTTGGCCCTTGTGCTTGGGCTCCTCTGGGATGCTGGGGAACACCAGCCCTAGAGTGGCCTGAACATGTGCAAAGGGCCCAGAATCAATACACCTATTCAGGGATTACAGGACCAGAGTTGACATGGGCCTGGAGTGACCCACACCAGTCACTTCAACACCTTTCCTTAAAGAGTGGTCAGAACTGGCCCTCCCATGGCTAAGAGAGCAATGCCTACTTTGAGTCACTTGGTTTCTATAAAAGCCACAAGTCTGGTCTTCAGGGCTCAGGGAGCTCCGAGCCTCAGGACCCTCCTACTGTACCGAAACCCATGAATTTATCAACAAATTAAGTATTAGGATGATATTTGCAAACTACAGGCTCTGAATGCATGAGAACCCCAGGGACGGTGCTAATGCCCGAGGTTTTTCTAGAGTCTTCAGGCTTCACTACACTTAATGGTTTCTAGAAATCAAAGGGCAGTGGGTCAGAACCCCTTAACATATTCACGGTCTTGCTGTGCGATTAAAGATGATAAAAGAGACCCGAAAACTTTGGTTCCTTTAATGCTGTGACAGTTGTCTGCTCTGGACCCAGTCCAATAAATAAGTAGAGATGGCTGGTAAAAGTGAATAATAATAAATGGATACATAGTAATAAAATTTTGTAGATTTTCTCTGCAAAAAGATAAAAACATGAAGCCCGTTTCTCTCAATATTTAAATGCCCGCAAATGGAAGACAGAAGATGGGCATAGTGTTCTGTTGTTTCCTGAGTCCCGTGGTCCTAGTTCTAAGCAGTGACACTCTCAGGTGGGACTACCTGCACCTGACAGCCATCAGGAGCCACATTTATCTACAGAAGAAGAGTTGTGACTTTCAAGGCTAGCTGGAACATATTCTTTCAGTCAACAAAGACTAAATTTGGTTCTTCCATGTGTCAGGCTCAGTCCTGGTTCAGAGGATTCTGAGGAGCTGCTGGCTCTTTGTGGCCTGGGCTTGCTGAGACATGGTGGAGCAGACAGAGCAAGGTCCTGGTGTCCCGTGATCTAGCTCCTGCCTTGTTCTACCATCAACCAGCTGTGTGACCCTTGCGAGTCACTTCACCTGCCTGGACTTCAGTTTCCTCCCGCGGCGAATGAGAGGGTTGGACGGGGTGGTTTTCAAGGCTCCTTCCAGCCTTTAACTTTTATACCATTTCTGTCCACAGGCCTCGCCCCAGGCCAACTATACACATACCCCGCCCGCTGCTGGCGCAAGAAGAGAAGATTGCACCCGCCCGAGGATCCGAAGCTGCGACTGCTGGAAATAAAGCCTGGTTAGTGCCCTCTGGCGCTTGGCTGTGCCCACCATGGGAGAGATGGGGAGGGCTGGGCTGGGTCTAGGCTCAGGATGGTTCGCAATTTTGTCTGAGGAGCTGATTTTCCCAGGTGAGTAAAGAGGCCTACACGATGCTCCGAAATGTGCCTCTGTGATGCTTTTGTGTATAAACGTGTCCAGCTGAGCTTCAGCGCCCCCTGGGCATCTTGTGGCTTCCCCTTTCTTTAGTCTTCCGCTTGCCACCGCTGGGAGGAGAGCAGCAGGCTGGGAACAGGCCCTGGTTGGGTTCCTTTCCCGTCGGAACTGAAGGACCTGCAACTCTGCTGGGTCACGTGCTACCTTCCTTGTGCCCTCAAGTAAAGAAACTGGGTCTGGGGTTGTGTGTTTTTAAGGAAAAGAGAGGGAACATGTGGACTCACTCTCACCCTTTCTGTGGATGAACTTCTGGAGCATCTAACACGGACATTTCCCTAAAAATAGAACCCACCTCAGACGTGAAAGTGGCAGAGTGTGAGTTCAGAATTTACCTATACGTGATACCGATAGCTTTTGTGACCACACAGACGAACACTGGCTGGTTTCCCCTGACTACTGCTCTGTTAGGACACTTGACTACGTGGTCCTCTTCAGATCTGTGTCCGCTGGCAGCAAGGCCAAGTGATGGACCTGGGGCCCCGCCCCAGCCCTGGAGCATGCCAGGGGCTGCAGTGTGACCCTGGGTGGCAGGAGCCACTCTGCGAGGTGTTGCAAAGAGAATTGAGATGTTCCCTCCCGCTGTCACCAGGACAGTGTGGCCGGGCCGAGGTGCCGGACCAAGCTGTCTTACTCCTACCTTTACATGCTGCCCTCTTTAGGCTGAGTTTTCTCTGTAAAATCTCCACTTAGGTTTGTTTGGAATGTTTCCCTGCCCAGTTCCACGGCTAAGACGGTTTTATTTACTTTAACACAGATTTCATTTGTGTAGAAGTTATTTGGTAGGGGCGGGTGGCCTTGGACTCTTCAGGGTGCTGCCTCCGAGACCTCACATGTCCTCAGACAATTATAAACCACAACTCACAGACTCCCTGACACTCCAGGGTGATGACTGAGTTTGTTCCAAACCATCGGGATGTAGACTGAAGGAGAGCCAAGTTCCTCAGAGCAATGTGGTCTAATAGAAATGTCAGGCAAGCCACATGTGTCATTCAAAATTTTCTAGAAGCTACATTTTAAAAAATAGTAAAAAGAAACTGGTGAAATTAAACTTTATAGTCTTTTTAACCCAATATATCAAAACAATGACTATTTCTGCATGTAAGCAATGGAAAACTATTAATGAGCTATTTCACATTTTACTGGTACTTGTTTGTCTTCTTTCAGCATACATACCTCCGTTTGAACTGGTCGCATTTCAAGTCCTCACTAGCTCCCTGTGGCTAGTGGTGCCCGTTTTGGTCAGTGTGGTCCTAGAACTACAGTCAAAGCCCGGCAGCAGCAGGGGCTTCTTCTAGGAACTTGTGAGAGACGTAGAATCTCAAGCCTCACCCCGGACCTGCTGAGTCAGAATCTGCCTTTTAATCAAATCCCCAGGGGATTCAAATGCACACTAAAGCTTGAGAAACACTGGTCTTGGAGACGTACACGGGGCCAGCCCACAAGTCAGTGTGGCAGGTCTCTATATTATATGTTTTTTTTTAGGTACCGGGGCTGGGGATTGAACGTAGGACCTCTTATGTGGAAAACTGGCACTCAGCCACCAAGCCATATAAACAACCCTAAGTTGGTTTTTTCATTTGTTTGCTTTGTTGTTTTTTTTGTTTTATCAGGAGGCACCGGGAACCAAACCGCAGGCCTCCCATGTGGGAAGCAGGTGCTCAACCGCTTGAGCCACACCCGTTCCCTATGTTTCTTTATTAAACATAAATGATTGTTGATATGAAACCGTTCATTTGGGGTAGGGAGTGTCTCTCCTTCCTTACTCCAACTTCACTGGTCCTGTTCTCATGGAAGTGACATGGTCAAGTAATGGGGTAACCCCTGATTTGACCCTTACCTGGACCAATTGAATTCCCTTCCATTCAGAGCCCTGCGAAAGGAAATAGGTACTGAGGTAGGTGTGGGCTTTGCAGGAGGGTGTTATCCATCCATCAGTCACTAGCTGGATGTGTGTCCTTGTAAAGTACGTGAGCCCCCTGGGCATATTTCCCCATCTCTAAAATAGTCACAGTTCCTGGGATTCCTAGCTAGTCCTGCATGTTCATTTTAAGGATCAAACAAGCCATATGTAATAGTATTTAGCCCTTTTGCCCTTTTAATTCATTTTTAAAAAGAATTTGAGTTTTATTAGATAATACCATGACGTGTTTTGACATTTGAAAGATAAAAAGGATATATTGTACAGTGGAAAATAAGACTCCATCTCACGAGAGGCACCAAATGGCACCAGTTTTGAAAGTCCTTCCAGCAACTGTCCAGGCCTGTTGGTGGGATTGAGGCAAAAAGCTGCTCTTCAAGTGTCTGTTCTTCTATGCACAGGAAATTTACTTTGGGCACTTTGGCCTCCCTTCATGTCTGGCTTATGGCTGAATGTGAAACAACTGGGGTCACAGTTGGCTTTGGATTTGCCCCATCTCTGGACCTGCCTTGGCAAGAGAAGGGCAGGGAAAAAGAAGAACTCCAGGGCTGGAGATTTGCTGTAACCAAGACCACCAGCGCATCACCCTGTTGCTGGGATATTTTGAAAGATGTCCTCGGCCTCTGCCCCAAGCATGAGGCAGATGCAGCTGCACCAGCTGTGGAGCCAGCAGGGCCCTGTGGAGGACCCTCTCTGGGCCTTTAGAGGTACTGCTGTCTCGCAAGGTGGGAAAAGACCCCAATAGAATCAGGCTCACCCAGGCAGGCTCATTCTTCCACATCAGCCCCCAGGTGCTGCGAAACAGTAAGCAGCCCAGGGCTGGGATGAATCACTTTTCCAATGACCGCCTTCCTTCTCAGATGAACTTGCTCCCCCTCCTATGGGTAATTAGACCTACTGCTAAGCCTATTTAAAAAACGAAAACAGAAGTGTAATGGTTTGAAGCTGTAGAGGCCCAGAAAAATCACGTTCCTAAAGCGAATCCATTTCTGTGGGTGTAAACTTACTGGAAATAGGGCCATTTGATTAGGTTACTTCGGGCAAGGCGTGGCCCAGGGTGGCTCTGAATGCTCTTACTGAATGGGATGGATACAGAAAGAAGAGAGAAACCCAGGGGAGCAAGAAGCTGGAAGCAACGAAACCTGGAAAAGGAGAAAGAGATCAGCAGGTGCCCTCATGTGCCTTGCCATTTGACAGAGGAGTCCAGGATTGCCGTCAGCCTGTCTTCAGGAAGAAGGTATCGTCTTGATGATGCCTGGATTTGGACATTTTCACGGCCTCAAACTGTAAGCTTGAAAGCTAATACATTCCCATTGTAAAAGTCAGCCATTTCTGGTACATTGCATTCTAGCAGCCCAGCGGACTAAAACAAAAAGCAAGAAAGTCTTTGGCCAACTGTTTATCCTGTTCTGAGTCACACC
Organism: Dasypus novemcinctus; assembly: GCF_030445035.2. Classification (NCBI taxonomy): domain Eukaryota; kingdom Metazoa; phylum Chordata; class Mammalia; order Cingulata; family Dasypodidae; genus Dasypus; species Dasypus novemcinctus. The sequence continues at coordinate 36,155,815 of NC_080675.1, forward strand.
AGCCTGCACCTGCAGGTAGTCAATGAAAACGCTGTGGGAGTGCCTGAGACTCTGATCAGGAGCCTCAGCTGGGTACCTCAAAGCAGCCAGGGCCCATCCGGAGGGCTGAAGCAGCAGGACCAAAGAAATGTAAGGCTGTCTGCGCAAAAATGAAACCAGTTCACACTTGAAGCTTTCACATCAGACAAAATTTCAGAAAAGGGCCTTCATCCAGGGCCTCAGCTAAGCTGTGTAGCACCTTTGTGCAAAAGTAGAAGGTAGTACCCCTTCTGGGTGGACATTTACAGAATTGTGCCCCTTCTGTTGGGCTATTGGAGTACAAGTTGGACCTCAATGCCTTGGCTCCTTGGCAGGTGTTCCTGTGCAGGGACAACCTGCCCACCTTTTGGTGGCTCTTTCCTATTCATGTATACAATGCAGTTTCCAGTTGAAAGGACCCATACTCCCTTCTTGGGGCATGTCTCCACAAATAGAAATGGAGTTGGACAATATTTTTAAGCGACTGTCTCTTATTTCTATTCTATTTGATTTGAGTCCAAGAAGAACTTCTTTGGGTGATACTCTTGAGTGTGACTTGGGGTAGTCACTCACTTCCCACTGGCCAGAGTCCTCAGAGGACTAGCTCAGATTCCTCCTTGGTGGGATGATCAGCTGGGTGGGTTGCAGCAGAACTTCCCAGGGCTAGAGGAGCAATTGAAGGAAATGAAGATGGATGGAGAGGCTAGGGATATGCTCTCTGTTACACATTGCAGTGGAATTGGGTATAACTTTTTCGAAGCACAGTGCATAATACCTACCAGTATTAAAAAAACACATGCCCTTTGATCGAACAATTCTGCTAGGAATTTATTCTACAGATATATTCTCACAGTTAAGTATAAGGGTGTCTATGGTGGCATTGTTTGGAACAATGGACAAAGAATGGAAACCATAAGAAGGTCCATCAGTAGGGGACTAGTTAAATATATGATAGTAATCCATAAAATGGAGCACTACTCTGCCTTTTAGAAGAATGAGGAGAAAACGTGGAAAGATGCCCAACATATATAGTTCAGTAGAAACAACAAAAAGCAAATGGTGCAACCTTGCATATAATCCCTTTTGGGCAAACTTTGCTGAAAATCAATAATCAATTTGTCTATCCTGTTCTGGGTTTCTTTAAATTTGTGAGGGAGAAACTAGGAGACTGCATTTATGTTGAGAACACACAAATCAAGCCTTGGCACCCATCCATGACCCAGCCCCTGTGACGCCCATCCTTTCCTCCTCTTCCTTCCCGGCCTCCTGGTGTGGGGTCCCCCCGGCTGTTGGTGACAGGCTTCAGCAATCTATTAACAGTTCTGTCTGTGACTCTTGAGGCCTCTCCTGTGTTCCACCATCAGCACCACCCTGAAATGTCCTCGTCTGTAGGGGGTCCCCTGATTTGTGAGAGCCTGAGGGGGCACTGGCCTGGAGAAGAATTGGCCTCGAGGCATGTCCAGTACCCACAACATGGAGCTTCCTTCCATATCAGACCCTTCCTTGTGTAAGGAGGAGGTGCCACATACCATTTCTTATGCCTCTCCCTACTGTGTTCCTTTTTTGTCTCTGCCTTAGTCCAGCCAGTGGCGGGCAGCTTTCAAGAATGAAGGTCCAGGTGTAACCTTGTTTAGCATTTTCCCTGACCTCCAGACCTGCAGAGATGAGAGCTCAGTCAGGAAAATAGATCAGGGACAGGGAAAGGGGTGTAGGCTCAAGAATCTCAAGGAAGGGCTGAGGATAGGGTCATAGAACTATCCAGCTCTGGTGCAGCACCACTCCCCATTGTGCCCCTCCCCCCAAAAGGACAGGTGAGTGGGCATGGGGGGGTGCTGGATCTTGGCTGCCATTAAGTCTTTTGCACCTGGGTTAAATTATATGCTGTTAGAGTGACTCCCCAGTCATGCTCCCCTCCTCTTCCCTTCTCCTTCATTGTGAATATGCTGTCCCTCCTATGTTTCTTTCCTGCTTGCTGAAAATAAAAATGTGTATGTGTCGTATTGGGGTGGGGTGGGAATGAGGTTGCTGGGGAGGGCTCTTTGGAATTTGAAAGCATTCTGGATGCTCCTAGACCTGGGTGTTTCTCATGCCAGGCACCACCCTCCAATCAGGCTGTTTTTTTTTTTTTTTGCCACTGGGATAAGCTAGAACCTTTTGCCTGCTTGAAACAGCTCTTTCCTCTGCTGAATCCTCCCAATGTCTTTCACACTCCAATCAGTCTTGAATAAACATCTCACAACCTCCTACTTGCCTGGGCATCTGAAGGACAACACATACAACATTATTTCTCTCCGCTGACTAACAATTGAGTTCAGTGTTCTCTGCAGCTTGCACTTGGCTGCAGAGGCGAATGCAAGGTGTTTCACGACTCAGGCATCACAATTCATACAACATGAAGACTTGGGCAGAGTTGTGGTGCCAGAGAGGGGGCCTCCTTGGACCATTTCCCCAATAAAGGAGCTCTGTCCTTGTGAAGGGGAAGCCGAGCTGGCAGGAGAGAAAGGTGGATAGTAAATATCCACCAGAAGGCCCTGAAGCAGGACAGATGTTGGGTAAAAGCCAGCTGATTAAAAAAAGAGGCCTTTAACTTCACTTTCTTTTTTTTTTTTTTTTAAGTGAAGAAAAGAAGAAAGCCGGGAACAAACTTTTACTTGTGTCCCTTTGGACTAAATGCTCAGAGAGTCTGCTTAGATCAATTTAGCATCTTTCAACCCCAGACCTTTTGGTCCCCCCAGTCTAGGGGCAGATATTGGCCTTATAGAGTTTGAGGAACTGTGGTATGGAATTAGGAAATTAATTTCTTGGGGGACCTCAGTGGAGAAGGCCAGGAAAGAACCCCAATGGGGAGCCTGTTGGAACTGGCACCATGTTCCTCTAGCACCTAACACACACACACACACACATTTTCTTGTGTTTTCAGACCAAAAGGACATTTAAAACAGATGTTCAATCTGCTTCCAGAATGCCCCTGAGGACTTGTAAATAAATCTCTTTTGCTCCCGGGCATTGGGGGAGCAGCATGGCTCTTTGCCACCCTTGCCAAATTCCGAGGATGATGGGTGGCAAGGCAGCCAGGAAGGGGTTCTGGTCCTTTCTCTTGGTTTTCTCTTTTTGGCAGTCACTCAGTGACTGGGGAAGAATGACCAGGGTAATCACCGCCCCACCACACATTGTTGGGGGGAAGCAGGGGCCCCAAAGGAGGAGACAGTAACCGAAGATGCTCCGAAGCAGAGGGAAACGCGTGCTGGCCAACAAGCGAACCACAGAGGGGGGCGCCCCAAGGGAGCCATCCAGCCAGAGCGCGGCCCGAGTGCTGCCTGCTCGGGCAGGGTGGAGAGGCTGCCTTGCCCGCCCGGGGTGCTGTCCTTGCCACACTGAACTGCCAGAACTCTACAGATGGGAGCAGGCTGCGGCCAACTTCCCCAGCTTTTGAAAATCCTGCATCTTAATTAGTTCCCTACTGCTTTTGTACATGGCCCACATTTTAATAGTCTCCAGGCTTCTTCCGCCATTTGCTCTCTGATGTTCACAGTGATTTCTCTTCTCCTCGAGACAGTCCCCCCGCCTGACTCCTCCAACACCCTCCCAGTCCAGGAACAACTTAAGGAACGCTGACGTGCCAAGCGTGTAGCCTGAGATTGATGAGCCTGTCAGCTGGCTCCCTCTGCCCCCCAGCCTTTCCCCCCTGTCGGGTGCTCCTCAGATGGATGAGCCGGGCAGGGGGTGGGTGAGATGGGGGGAGGTGAAGGAAGGGACCCGTGGAGCCTCCAGCCAGGTGTGAGCCAGTGGACAACGTGACCTCCTCCCAGCCTGCACAGGAGTCCGACAGTGTCCTTCCACGGGGCAAGGACGCCCCGGCTCCCACCCCCATCTGTCAGTACTTATCTGCCTCTGCGCGGGGGAGTCGCCTGAGCTTGGTACAGTTGGGAGAATGGATGCCTTCAAGTGCATCAGGGGGAAATGACCAGTCATTTATCTCTTTCCTGCAGTGTCAGAGCCTGCAGCCATCCATCCTGGAGGCCCGCAACGGCAGCTTCTTGAGCTCCTCACGGAGCAGGGGAGCCGGGGAGAGGAGGGCAGGCCACTTTCGCCCCCACTTCTTGGTCCGCTGGCCTGTGCCTTTTGCCTTCCCGGCAGTCTGGGAAACTGAGCCTGGGCCTTCTCGGCCCTGCCTGCGTCCATGGGGTTCTGGGAGCTTGGGCTGGCGGAGCAAGTGGCCCGGCAGCTGGGGTGGGCAGAGCAGCATGTGCCCGGCTGCCGCCGAGCGCCCATGGCCATGTTTGGCTGTTGGGGCTGGAGGAGCCGCGTTTGGAACATGGGCTGTAAGTCCGAGGAATCACTGTGTCACGACATGGCCGGTTCTCAGGTATCTCTCCCCCCTGGAAGGTAAACATTTTGTGGGCATGTGTTTCAGTGGCCATGTCCATGTCTTTATCTGTATCCCTAGCACCCGTGAAAGGCTTGGCACATAGTAGATGCATGGTAAAGATTTACTGAAGGGATGAAGGAAGGAAATGTGCTCAGGTGTGACCTCAGCTTGGAGAGAATGACAGCTCAGGTCCTCTCCATTTCACAGATGAGGGAAGTTGAGCTCGAGAGGAGAAGCCTGGCACAGCTGAGCTGAGCTCCCATCCAGGTGCCAGTCTGGCCTGGTCCTCCTTTTGCCATCTTGCCTCTCTTTGGTTTTGGGTCATAAGGCCTTCTCTGTGCATAGCAGCAGGGCCCTGCAGGAAAAAGTCACAAGGCCTGGGTTCTGGTCCACATGCCCCTCTCTCTGGCTCTGTGATGTTGGGCAGTGACTTACCCTCAAGGTCTCAAGTCTCCATTTGTTCGATGTGGATCCTGGCAGCTGCTGTGCTCCTGCTGTGGGCTGGGGCTTCTGGTGGGCTGGGGCAGGGTGAGGGGGCACTGTGATGCCAGCCCTGGCCTACATGGCTGGGCCGGGCCGAGTGGGTCTCAACCAACGTCCTTCCTGACCCCAGGACCAGCAGTATTCTCGCTGCTGGCAGCTCGCTGCCCAGCTGTCTGGCCTGGAATGGGAATTCCTTTTCCCTTGAGTCTTTTAAAAGGAATCCTTTGAACGTCTTTTAAAAGATGACAAGTCTAGCATCTCAGATGTTGAAAAGACCTGGTATCTGGCTGTGGGATCCACATTTTCCAGAATCACACCTGGCGCCAACTCACCCTTGTGTCCTAGAACTGAACTCTGCCGTCCTCTGCCCGGGACACAGAGAGGAACGCTGAGGGCCCCTCCTGCTTCCACTCACACCCCTCCTCCCGAGGCACGTTAGGCTAGACCCATCTGGCCGGGTCTCTTCTGCTGCCCCCGGCCTCGGCTGGCCCCCTGTCCTCTTGGAGAACCAGACCTCTTGGGCTTGCTCTGGGACGGTCCCCCACCTTTCCCCCTGCTCGCCACACCTGGCCTCCATCCTGGTTTGCTCCGTGTGGATGCTTCCTGCTCAGGGCCAGGAGACCCCCTGCTGGATGGATCTGATGACTGGAGCAGGAGCTCCAAGAGGACAAGGCCTTGTCTGTGTCATGCACAGCTGTCTCCCGAGCTCCAGCCTCACTGGTGAGGGTCAGTGCCCATCCCATAACCTCCTACCCGCCTCCCTACTTTTGTCCTCGCCCCTCTTCTGTTACTCTTCAGAGAGACCCCACTGAAGTATAGGCATCCACTCTAGACTCAAAACTTCCACTGGCTCCGCGGCACACTCAGAGTTGAAGGTGAGATTCTTTCAGTGGACTCCATGGACTTGCAAGCCCCGCCGTAACTCTCCGCCTTCTGTCCTACTTTTCTCCCTGGCTCTCCTTGCCTCAGGCACCTGGCCCCAGCTTCAGGGCCTTTGCACTGATGGCTCTTTTGCTTGGAACGTCTTGTCCTGGATATCAGGATGGTGCTCTCTCTCCCCTCCTTCAGGTTCGTGCCGCCCCGGTCACATTAAGGAGTGTCACCTCCATCCTGTCACCCCTTACACTCCATATGCCTTTCCTCCCCTGCTTTATTGTTTTTTTTTTTTGTAAACCACGGATTATCATCTGTCATCCTAGAGGGTTTCACTTCTTATTTCATCTCCATTAGATATTCCTTCTATGAGGCCAGGAATTTTTGTCTCTTTTGTTCACAGTATGTCCCCAGTACCTAGAAGAGTACCTGGTACATATTAAATCCCTACTGATGACTTGTTGTTGTTGTTGTTTTTTTAAGATTTATATTTTTATTTATTTCTCTTCCCTTCCCCCACCCCCGCCCCAGTTGTCTGTTCTCTGTGTCCACTTGCTGTGTGTTCTTCTGTGTCTGCTTCTATTCTTGTCAGTAGCACTGGGAATCTGTCTCTTTTTTTGTTGTTGTTGCGTCATCTTGCTGTGTCAGCTCTCTGTGTGTACAGGTGTCACTCCTGGCCAGGCCAAACTTTGTTTCGTGCTGGGCGGCTCTCCCTATGGGGTGCAATCCTTGCACATGGGGCTCCCCTATGTGGGGGACACCCCTGTGTGGCAGGGCACTCCTTGCTTGCATCAGCACTGCACGTGGACCAGCTCCACACAGGTTAAGGAGGCCCTGGATTTGGACCGTGGACCTCCCATGTGGTAGGTGGATGCTCTATCCATTGAGCCAAGTCTGCTTCCCAAGATTACTTGCTGAATGAATGAATAAAGGAGTGCATCTTCCATTGTGCTTCTGACTGAGATTTCTTTCCAAATCTGCAGAGCTGGCATCTGGGCCTCTTCTATCCTCTTGACTACTCCAGCCTCTGCCTCTTTGCTTCCATTCAACCCTTTGCCTGTGCCCAGGCTGGGGAAGGCTGTGCTTTCCCACTTCCAGTGGTCAGAAGGTGTCAGAAGGAGGAGCTATGGCTGAGGGGCTCCTGGAGATGGAGACTTTAGGAGCACACATTGATTGGGCATTCCCCTAGTGGCTACATCTATTACCTCATGACGCAGGGAAGTGGGCTTCTGTTTCCCGGTCTTACAGATCAGGAGATCAAGGCCAAGTGTGTGGTGTGATGTTCACATTGCTAAGCCAGAAGGTAGGAGAGCTGAGCTGCCTCCTGCACTTTCCAGTTCTCTGTATTCCCTTTGAACTATTTAGTGCATTCAGTCCCTTTGCACCATCCTTTCCCCACCTTCACCATCTCTCTAAGCTGCACGTACTTGGTCTGCTGGCCAACCCCGTGGTGAGTTCCCTTTGAGAGTGTGGCGGTTTTGCTGTGTTTCGGTTCAGAGGCCTCACCCTGCCCCTGTGGGTGGGAGAATGTTTATTTATGGTGGAGACCTCTGTTTGCTGGAACCCATCCTTGCGTGTCTATGTAAGTGTCCGTTGGTAGGCGCAGTGGAGAGGGGAGCCAGGGGCAATGGGGGAATGGTCAGCCCTCCTGCTGTGTGGACGTCCCGGGATTCTTCAGCAAGCAGTAACCAGGGGGCAGGAGGCAGCCTGGGGGCTGGGTCTTCAGCGTGAACCCCATTTATTTGGGCCTTTATGAGTCAGAAGTCAAAGACAGCCAGGAAAATGGTACTCCTGAGGAATAAGCAGAAGGATTTCTGGGCTTGCCACCATCTCAGGAAATCAGGCTTCCCCCCTACCCCCCACCCCTGCTGCCCCACTCTATCTCCTCATCTCCTTCCCCCTCCCCATGAATCCATGGGGATAAACAAAATAATGATTCCTAAGCTCCTGACTCCTTGGTGTCAGTCGATATATAAATCCAAGGAAATACGATGAGTTTCACTCCTCAAAAGAATAAGCACCCAGAAGAGAAGACGGCACATTTGGTGTATGTGTTTTAACAAAAACTAGAAGCTGGTTAAAAAAAAAAAATCCTGAGCATTCATGATTTAACAGGAGGATTCTCTGCCATTGTCTATGGCTTCCTCCCTCCCTTTGCACCATAACTCTATCTCCAGGCCCCTGCATCAGAGGGAGCCTGTGATGGATGGACGGATGGATGCGTCTTGTCGGGGTGGTTCACCACAATTTCCCTTGGGGCAGTCTGTCTGTTGGCAGAGCACAGCCTTCCCGAAGATGGTATCTCTTGCAAACTCGACAGCTAACAGACAGCTCCTCTCTTTGTATATTTCCCCACAGAAGAACTGTCTTAATCTGCTTTTTTACATGGCGTATTTTATTATAATCTGTATCTGACCTGCAGGTTCCCAGTCCTCCACCCCTGAGCCAAAAATGAAGGCTGAGGAGTCAGGCTCCGTGAGCCTGTGACATCCAGGGCGTTTGCATTTTTAAGTGACCTGGGATTTAATTACTCGCTGTGCTCCCATGTTGCACTTTCAGGCTCATCTCGCCACATCCTGATAATGAGCTCAGTGGTTCCAGCAACCCCGTGGAAGCTTTCCTTTCGGTGCATTGGGTGGCAGGCTTGGGGCACCTGTGTCAAAAGCCTGTGGCTTTGATCTCCACCCGAGAGGATGACTGCCCCGTTCCCAGCCTTGGAAAGAAACCAGCCTTCTCCACTGGCAAATTTTTTGCTTTGTTTTTATTGGTGTGTGTGTTTAAAGACTTTGTATGCTTCAATCCTTGTTTGTCTGAGAGGTTTTTCTTATTTAGAAACCGATGTGCTTCGGTTTGCACAGAAGCTGTCTCTGGTGTGATGGATCGTGCTGGAAGTCACCCAAGGAGTATCTCTGTTCCCAATTAGAAGTGGAGGCAGAGCTGCTTACGGGGGCCCAGGGAGGCGGCTGGCTTGGGTGACAGCTGCTGCAGCTCTGGAGAGAGTAACGATCCGTGGGTTTATTTCCATGTGTATAAAATCAAGCTAATTTAAAGATGAATTATGTGTATGTGTTGGGCCTTATATTTATTTATTTTTCATGTTAAATGTTTGACGGTTTGCGGCAGGTTATTTGGTCCCCACATTTGTGCGAGGTCCAAAATGAGTACGCTTATAAAGAATTACTAAATCCTATATCCAGATGAGAGGTATTGGAATAAAATGGGATCAATGACGTCACTGAAGGCTTTCTAGGGAGCATGTCTGGGATGTAGGTTGTGCAAGACCTTGGCCTGGTTCCTTTTTGTCCCCCCTCCCCTTCACTCTGGGACCTCCTGTGGTCAGGAGCCAGAAAATGCCCCCTCTGCTGGTTAGAAGGCATGGGTACTGTGACCTTGAAAGTCTTATCCAGAGTGCTTTGGAAGCAGGGGTTTGCCAGGGGTTGACAGGGTGCTTGGCAGGGTAGTAAGTAGGCAACATTAAGAACTCTATTTAACTTCCATATTTTGAAGGAAAATCATATTAAATGTTACTTTTTATGCTATAGACCTGTTCTCTTCTCTTACGGTCGCCATGCGCTTGAAAATGTGTCTGGTCTGAATTGAGATGTGGTGGAAATGTAAAATACATGCCTGATTTCGAAGACTGAATATGAACAAAACAATGTAAAATACCATAATATTTTGTATACTAATTATGTTGAAATGATAATGTTTTGGGCATATTGTGTTAAACAAAATGTATTATTATTTTTAAAGACTTATTTATCCTAGCCCCCTCCCCCTAACCCTTTGTCTGCTCTCTATGTCTGTTTGCTGTGTGTTCTTCTGTGTCTGCTTGTTTTCTCTTTAGGTAGCACCAAGAACCAATCCTGGGACTTGCCGGAGTGGGAGAGAGGTGCTCAATCTCTTGCACCACCTCAGCTCCCTAGTCTGCTGAGTCTCTTATTGTCTCTCCTCTGTATCTCTTTTTGTTGCCTCATGTTGTTGCACCAGCATTTTGTGTGGGCCAGCTCTTCGCTTGGGCCAGCTTGCCTTCACCAGGAGGCCCCAGAAGTCGATATGGGAGTCCAATCGATTGAGCCACATCCACTTCCCCAAAATATATTATTAAAATCAATCACACTTTTTCACTTTTTAAAGTGTGGCTACCAGAAAGTTTAAAATGATTATGTGGGGAAGTGGACTTAGCCCAGTGGTTAGGGCGTCCGCCTACCACATGGAAGGTCCGCGGTTCAAACCCCGGGCCTCCTTGACCCGTGTGGAGCAGGCCCATGTGCAGTGCTGATGTGCGCAAGGAGTGCCCTGCCATGCAGGGGTGTCCCCGCATAGGGAAGCCCCACGCGCAAGGAGTGTGCCCCGTAAGGAGAGCCGCCCAGCGCAAAAGAAAGTGCAGCCTGCCCAAGAATGGCACCGCACACATGGAGAGTTGACACAGCAAGATGATGCAACAAAAAGAGACACAGATTCCTGTGCCTCTGACAACAGAAGCAGACAAAGAATGTGCAGCAAATGGACACAGAGAACAGATAACGGGGGCGGGGGGCAGGAAGGGAAGAGAAATATATAAAATAAATCTTTAAAAAATAAAATAAAATGATTATGTGACTCACATTAAATTTCTGTTGCACAGTGCTGCTCTACCATTAAAATCAGAATTATTCAAACTTTGATAAAAATAGCACCTTTGATTAAAAAAAAGAGTATTCACAATGCCCTAGGCTTTTTATATTTATTGTCTAAATTTGAGTCTAAGTTTTGAATAGAAAAAACAACAACAAAAATCAATAAGCTTCATGCTGACCCTATTTCATGGATGTTTTCAGAGTTTCTTTATGCAGGGTATTATCTCATTTAAATCTCACATGAACACTATAAAATGGAATCTGTGGTTGTCCCCATTTCACATTTTAGGAAACAAGTCTTGGAGAAGTTAAGTAACTGGCCCCCCAACTAATAAGTGGCAAAACTAGGCTCTGACCCCAGCGTTCTCTGAAAGCAGAACCTATACAAGTCTATGAAATAGTTTGGCAGTTAGGCAAGAATGATGACCTCAGATTGCTCTGTGACCTGTGAGAGGCTCCATCTCTTTCTGTGTTAAGTTTCCTCATCTGTAAAATTCAGGGATTGGACTCTAGATGCTATTTGGGGACCTTTTTATTCTTTGCTTTTAGGAGACTTGATTCAAGTTTTTCTCTTTTGGTCCTGCTTTTCCATTGATTCTTATACTGTGTCCCACCTGGTAAAGTTAAAGAGAACCAAACGAGTAGATTGAATTATGGGAAAGCAGCAAGGAGGACGATTTCTCAGGAGGAGGGGAGAGGAGGGAGCTCACAGCTGATGAGAAATTCTGTCTGGGATCAACACTACGGTGGAAGGGTAAACACCACATAGCCATGTTCTTGTAGAGCAGAGCCCAGACGTATGATGCCACCTGCCCTCAGCCTTGGCAAAGATCTGCCTTTTATCCTGAACTATGAAGACTGCGGGGAGCCTGTAGGAATGCCATGAAAATGTACGAAGGTTTGGAAAAACACTTTTTAAGGAAGAACCAAAAGAGAGATAGGGTGGAGTCTGTACAGCCTAGAGATCAGGTGAACGGGTGCCGGCGGCTTTGTCCCTTTTCAGCTGCATGATATTAAGCAAGTTCTAAGCCTCCTAAGCGCTCCTCATCTGGGAAATGGGATAATGACTGCGCTCACCTCTCAGGTGGCTGCGGGGATTAGGTGAGATACAGTAACCAGGGCAGCTGCATTTTGTGTATTGATTGTGCACTCTCCAGGTATACAAAGGTACCAGTTCTTGGTCTGAGCACTCAGAGCAACAAATAAAAATACAATCAGTGGAGAGCTCTTGACTGTAATGGTGTTCTGGAAAGACCAATTGGCTGAATTCTCGCCCTGCTCTCTTAATAACTGTGTGGCTTTCGGTGAAGTTACTTAACTTCTCTGAGCTTCTGGGTGACTCATTTATAAAATGACGTGATTAAATTAGATGATCCCTAAGGCCCTTTTCAGCTCTGAAATGCTGTGCAGTCCTGAAAATAGGATTTATTTGGTGTTGAGAAGAGAAGGCTAAGGGGATGCTAAAGCATGAACTTCAAACATATATATATGATTATCTGAAGTATGAGGGACGGTGAGCAGCTGCTCTTTTTTGACTGAGGACAGAAAATGCTTTAATTGTTTTAGATTCAACATTTGGAAGTCTTTTCTCGCTTGTGAGAAAGAGTAATATGTCATTAGAGCAGGCTGTGGAGCTGCATGCTCTGAACTCATGAAAATAGGCAGTTGACTATTTCTCTGACAATCAGCTTACATAAATGTTACTTCATCCCACAGGTCTTTCTCGGACCCCAGATCTCAAGTAGACCCCCATTCTCCTCTCACATTTTATCCTGTTGTTTTCCACCACAGCACTTCAGTTTGTAATGGCATTATTTGTTTTGTAATTAGAGTGTACTGTCTATCTCTTTAGACTGTGAACTGCCTAAAGGCAAGGATCATCTTCGTTTGGCTCATCCCCTGTGCGCCAAGTACCAGCACAGCTATTGCCACGTGACAGGTGCTCAGGAAATACCTGTGGAATGAATACATGGATGGGTTTTGGAGGTGGCTGATTTAGTGCTTCTTGATAGGGATGGGTCCTCTGCTCCCCGTTTCCTTTTTTTGATTTGAAAAAGCCCAAGCATCTTGCTGCCTAAGGGACTTTGGATGCTGACTGTCCTTCCTGCCTTCTTTTCCTGGGGATTCTTCCCGCCATGGGCATGCGTATCTTCAGTTTTAATGGAATGCCTGAATGCCAGTCAACCCTGTTCTGTTTCTGGGACAGGAGATTGACGGTCCCACATGAGTTGGAACAAACTGGGCTTTATTGGACTGGTTATTGTCCATTTGTTCCTCCAGATCCACTCCCCATTCTTCTTTTTTAAGATTTATTTATTTATTTATTCCCCCCCACCCCTCTCGTTGTTTTGTGCTCACTGTCTGCTCTCTGTGTCCATTTGCTGGATAATTCTTCTGTGTCTGTTTATCTTCTCTTTAGGTGGCACCGGGAACTAATCCTGGGACCTTCCGGAGTGGGAGAGAGGTGCTCAATCTCTTGCACCACCTCAGCTCCATGGTCTGCTGCATCTCTTACTGTCTCTCTTCTATGTCTCTTTTTGTTGTGTCATCTTGCTGTGCCAGCACTCTATGCAGGCCAGCTCTCCGCTCGGGCCAGCTCGCTGCATGGGCCAGCTTGCCCTCACCAGGAGGCCCTGGGAATCAAACCCTACACCTCCCATATGGTAGACAGGATCCCAATCGCTTGAGCCACATCTGCTTCCCCCCGTCCTTCTTTATCCTACTATGTCCCAGGGCGCTGACCTACTGGGCTGCATTCTTGGCGGGATCCCAGTTGGGCTTGGCCAATTGGGCTTGGCCAACGAGAGGGCACCAACAGGACGATGGAGGATGGGAGGAAAAAGCCGTTGGGCTCGGAGTCCCCCGGTGGTCCCTTCGCTGCTGGGCACCAGTTGGCAGAGGCAGGGCTCCTCTACCCAGAGGCCACGGTGCCCGCGCCGGTCCTCTGCTCTGGCGCTCTCTCCCGGTCCTTGCTAACGCTCTCCCTCTTTGGGAGGAGGGTTCCACGGCCCCCTCTGACCCTCCGGAGGGCTTTGCCATCCTTGTTGGTGCCCTTAATCCCCACCATACCTCTGAAAACAGTCCTGGCTCTGCACTCCCCTCATTTCCCCCATACGCGCGGGTCACGCGTTTCCTCTGACTTTTTCAGGGCTCTGCTGCATCACAGTTGCACCCATCTTGCCTGATAATGTTGGTAGGGATTCTGCCACACATTTCATTGCTGGTAGGAAGAGAAAAAAGAGGGGCACGAGATATAGGATCACAGGAGAGATTAGAGAATCATTTCTAGGAAATCAAAATCTAAATACCTAAACCTGAGGCTTCTGTTTTTTAATACATGTTTTTTAAAAAAGACTCTCCTTTGGGTTAGGAGGTTGGGGGGACACTTTGAGAAAGGGGTTCATCTTCTCTCTCTAGTCTCTGTCTTGGTCAGGGCTGCCCCCCTGCCCTCAAGCCCAGGTAGCTGCCGATGACACTACGAGTCGTAGGTACTGCAGCAGCCGCTCTGCTCCTCTGGGGTCTGGGAAGCATTCGCACTCACCCCTTCTCTGCCCTTGACCCCAGAGGCCTCTGCTTCCCTAGTGGCTTGATTAGAACAGCCTCTCTGCGACAGAAATAGCTTTTCTTGGAGCCAACCTGAGCCGGGCAGCCAGCATAGCCTGGGGGAGACCGTGGAGCTGCAAGAAGAGACGGGATAGAGGGGAGTGGCAATAATTGAGGCCAGGGCCGGTGTCCTGCTGGAGAGCTCTCACAGCCCTGCAAAGGAATTGAACACACTGCAGCCCCCCAAGGTGACTCTGTGGGGGCCGGACATTGTTCTCTCACTTTGTAGGTGTGGAAATGGGCTCTGGGCTCCCGGGGTACCCTGCCCAAAGTCACATAACGGAGCAAGACTGAGACCTCGGCCGCTGGTCCCCAGCCTTTCTGCCCTGCCTCAGCTGTCGCCGAGGGTGCGGGCAGGGTTGGACTCTGTCTCCGGGATTCTGAAGTGGAGTTGGAGAGGCTGGAGGTTGATGCCAGCATTCCTCTTCCACCAGGAGGGCGCAGAAGGGCAACTCCACTCCTACTCAGGCCCCTTCTGCTTCCGGTGGCTCTGACAGTACTTTCCACGCTTGCTTTTCAGAAGTGGAGCTGCCCCTGAAGAAGGACGGCTTCACCTCCGAGAGCACCACTCTGGAAGCCTTGCTCCGCGGGGAGGGCGTGGAGAAGAAGGCGGATGCCAGAGAGGAGGAGAGCATCCAGGAGATACAGGTATTCTGTGCCCGCTGCGGGGATACGTCCCCCGCCCCGTGCCCCGGGCATCACCACTGCGCTTCCAGAACTCCAGCCCCGGCTTCAGGCTCTCTTCCTTGAAGAGGGGTCCTCGTGGCACCGCTGCTGGGGGACTTGCCAATTCTTTTCAATTAACGTGGTCTCGGGAAGAACTCATCTTCCCTCCCGAGGCCGTTCCTCTCCCTCGATTTCCCTCCTTATCGATTAAAAATGTATTTATTGAACCGACCACGCACCAAGCTAGGTCCCGGGAACACAACGGTGAACGCAGTAGATCGAGTCCTTGTCTCCGTGGAAGCCGCAGTCTACCACCCAGGCTGGGAACCTCGGGCTCAGTGCTGGCCTTCTCCCCTGCCCCTCCTTCCCTCACACCCCACCTCGCTCTAGTTCACCCTCTGCTCCGGAGTCCTGCTGCACCACCACCTGCTCATCCTTCAAGGCCAATTTTGAAGTCAGTTTGCTGGCAGGTGGGCCCTCCTGTCCCCGTGTGTTCGCCCCTCGGCCCATGGCCCTAGCAATGCCAATGCTCTCACTCCAGCTCTTTTTTGTTGTGTCTTGAATCTCCGTTGTCTAATACAATGCTTGGCACAGAGCATTGTATTAATATTAATTGATGCTAGTGTTAAATAATAATATTAATGTCAAATAATACTAATATTAATCCTTTTAAACAATTTCTCCATACAATGTTATTTTCTTCAATAGAAGCTGGAGACAGAGATACAAAAAGCCTGCTGAATCTGGGCGGCAGTGGTGGCAGCCTTCTGTTAGAAAGGAGGGGAAGTTTAAAAAACAACAGCTCCCTGCTCACCACCCTAAAGAGAAGAAAACAGACATTCTCCATCCTGGCAGATCATGACAGTTTGTAGGGTGACCAGAAAAAAACAACAACCCTAAAAATACCATAGACCTTAATTAATACTATTATTAGATAACAATAAATATTAATTAATGTCAACTAATATTAATACATTTTTGATTTCCTAATAAGCACCAGCTGTCTGGGGTCAGGGACCCCTCTATCACGTTCACCATGGTATCGTCGGGGACATCCGTGTGCCCAGCAGAGCTGGCGCTCAATAAAGATGTTGAATAAATCCAGGAATCTGGTCTTCTCCTCTGCCATCGCTGTATTAAGATGAATCACAGAGTCTTTTCCGTTTAGTTGCCACAGCATGGCTTCTATTTGTTCCCGCCTGTTTTCCAGGAGCTGCAGCCCAACACCCCTTGGCGTCAGCTTTGACTGCTCTTTCTCTCACACTCACCATCCAATTCATCGGGAATTCTGATGACTTGACCTTCAGAGTAAATCCAGGACATCAGCCCTTCTCACCACGCCTGCTTGCTACTTTCCTGGTGCAAATCAGTCCTGAGTCTTGCCTGAGTTGTGGCCTTCGCCTTCTAAATGGCCTCTTGCTAACACTTGAGAGTGAACCTTCTAAATTTAAATCAGATCCTGTCATTCCTGTTCTCTCCAAGTCCAAGTCCAAGACTCCCTCACCTTTCTGACTCAGCTCTTTCCTCTTTTCCTTGCTCACCTGGTTCCAGGCACACTGGCCTCTTTTTGGCTATTCCTAGAACAGATCTGGCACAGTTCTGCCTCAGGGCTTCTTTTCTGGCCATTTCTTCTGCCTGGAAAGCCCTTTCCCCAGATATCTGGTTGGCTCTTCCCCTGGCTTCTTCAAGCCTCTGCTCCTTATTCTCCTTTGCTCTGAGGTGTCCACTGACCACTGTACTTACTGCCAACCTGTGCCCTCCCCACCCTTCAGCACTCCTGATTCCCTTACTCGGTCTGCATGCTTCTGTATTTCCACACCTCTTATCACCATCTAACCTACTTTGTAATTTACTTATCCATTAAGTTATTATGTATTGCCTGGGGCAGGAGCCTTTGTTTCTTTTGCTCACTTATGTATCTCAAGCATCATAAACAGTTCCTGGCACATAATAAATAATTGTTGACTAGATGTGTGAATGAACCCACAAGTTGTCCTGTCCCCTGTCCTTCCTCTCTCCAATGGGTCCTACTTTGCTATTTCATCCTGAAGCAAAGCTCTGCTTGGGCCACTCTTGCTCAAAGACTTAGCAACTTTTTATTTCCTACTGAGCATTTCGCTTCCCCTTCTTGGGCCTCTTTTCTCTCCTCCTAACTAGTGTCCGGATTTTCTTTCCATTTTTCCTTCACTCCCTCATTCTTCCTTTACTTACAACTGAACATGCAGCCTTCTTCCCTCCAGGCCCCTGGTTGTGCTGTGTTCTCACCTGGCGTGCCTTTTCTCCCATCGCTACCTGTAAAACCTTTTAGACTTAGGCCAGTGCTGTCTTCTCCATGGAGTCTTCCTTGACCCCCAAAAGAGCTAAGCAGGGTTCTTGATCTTTTTTGTTCCAGACCCCTTGGCCAGTCACGTGAAAACCACAGATCCTTTACTGAGTCCCCACTACTCTGTCTATTATTTAATAAATATATCACACCTACACCAACATGTCCTCACAAAAATAAGGTTTTTTTGAATTTCAATTCAAGCTCATGGACCCCTTGTTAAGAACCCCTGAGCTAGACGGATCTTTTCTTGCCTCTGATACTTAGGGCATCTAGAACTTTCTTCCTTGTAGTTTTCTTTCATTTGTTTCTATTCATGTCTTACCCCCTATTTTTGGACTTTAAGATCTTTGAAGTCAAGGTCTATGCCTCTGTATTACCTGTCAGAGTATCTTTTGCTTAGTATACTTTGAATTAACAAATGAATAGGAAAGAACCACTGTCCAGAGCCTTGATTATCTAGTGACAGGGGGCCCTTTGCCTTCAGAGCTGGTGGTGGGTGCTAGTTCTTCTCGTCCAGCATTGGGCTAGCTTACGGGTCGGCATCATTGTCATCATCACCTCTGACGTAAACTTTGTCTAACATGCAAAACAATAGAACCATCTATTGGGCTAGAAGCTGAACCCGGGACCATGAGCCAAACGAGTTCATGTGTTGTTTTTACTGGATTTTACATTATTAAAATTAGGTACATATGTAGTAAATGTACTATATTTGTTTATTTGTTCTTTCATTCATTCACTCATTCAACCGAAATGTTTCCCCTGAGCCAGTTCTGTGTTTGGTGCTAGGGAAACAGACTAAGAGAGACCTGCCTTCTCCATGGAAGGAACTTATTATCTAGTGTGCCATGCAGACAGCAAACAAGTAAATAAATAAAATAATGGCAAGTCAGGATAATTGCCATGAACAGAACAAACAGGTTATGAATATTCTGTATAGGAGGTAGGATAGCTTTTTCGGTAGATTCCTGAGAAAGACAAAGGATTTAACCTCAGTCCTTTGGTATGAGAAGAAGCCAGGAAGGTGAGACTCCCAGGGATGGAATTTTCTGGGCCGAGGAGCAGTACACTTGAAGGCCCGAGATAGGACTGCATTCGTGTTAAAAGAAATGACAGGAGGTCTGTGTGGCGGAAGCACAGCACCAGCGGGAGAATAGCCTAGGATGGACTTGGTGAGGGGGCAGGGGCCAGGCCACGCAGGTCTCCCAGGCCATGGAATGGGCTTTTGGTTTTATGAGGAATGAAACAGGAAGCCTTGGGTAGATTTTAATCAAGCCAGTGAATTTGTACTTCATAAAGATTCCTTGGACTGCTGCACGGAGAGGAGATTGGCTGCGGGGCCGAGAAGGGAAGGAGAGAAATAAGTTTTGAGATTGTTGCAGTATTCCAGGTCAGAGATAAGGGAATCTTTAAAAACGAATTTCTTAAAAATTATTTTTTCTGACACAACCATTGTTATCATCCCTATAAAGATGTGTGGAGTGAGAGGGAGAAAAGTCGTATTTATTTTCCAGATAATATCCTTGGACAGGGAATGCAAGTCGTATCTATAGTTGGACCATCCCTGCCCTTCAGTCCAAATGCAAGATGGCCTTTCTTCTTCCTGAGCTCTGAATACAGCTTTGTCTGTTAGGAACTCTTGGGTCCTCCTGGGTTTTATAGAGAGGCTTCTGGGATCAAGGCTGCACTGTAGGGAATGCAAATGTATGGGGCAGCTGCTGTCTTGTCTGAGACCCGAGGCGCAGTCCAGAGGTTCTAGAGTCACAGGGAAGCTGATGGGAAGAGGGAGGGTTGGAACCTCCAGGAGAAGTGAGTTCACTCCTGGACACTGAGACAATGTGGCGCTGCAGGCGTCTAGCTCAGCTGCCTTGCCCAGTCTTTCAGCTTCCAACCCAGAGTGCATCTTCTTTTAAATTTTTTAAAAAGAGATACTTAGATTATATAAATGTTATGTAAAAAATATAGGGGATTCCACATGTCCCGCTCCCCACACTGCCCACATTTTCCTACATTAACAACATCTTTCATCAGTGTGGTACATTCATTGCAATTGATGGAACACATTTTGGAGCATTGCCACTAAGCATGGATTATAGTTTACATTGTAGTTTACACTCTCTCCCACACAATTCATTAGGTTATGGCAGATACAGAATGGCTGTATCTGTCGTTGCAATGTCATGCAGGACAATTCCCAAGTCCCGAAAATGCCCCCGTATTACACTTGTTTTCCCTCTCCCTGCCCTCAGAACCTCCAGTGGTCACTGCCTCCTCATCAATGATATAATTTTTCCATGGCTAGACTCACAGTAAGTCTATAGTAGAATACCAGTAAGTCCACTCTAGTCCATAGTTCATTTCCCAATCCTGAGGATTCTGGGATGGTGATGCCCACTCCACCTCTAATTGAGAGGGGACTTTAGTCCCATATGGCTTGAGTGTATCTTAGGGGTAAAACGAAAGCAGAGTCAGAACTATACTGAGATGCCCGAGGCAATGACCTTTAAAGCCAAGGCACTTTGAGCTTACTGTGATTAAATGAGTCCAGAACCCAGAAGGTTTGCCAGGTGCCTCTACGAATAGCAACAGCAGTCATAATAACAATGCCTCACAGTTACAC
Organism: Dasypus novemcinctus; assembly: GCF_030445035.2. Classification (NCBI taxonomy): domain Eukaryota; kingdom Metazoa; phylum Chordata; class Mammalia; order Cingulata; family Dasypodidae; genus Dasypus; species Dasypus novemcinctus. Next base: position 36,175,392 of record NC_080675.1, read on the forward strand.
TACGTCTTTTCACTGAGGACTGCTGAGCATTTGACCATCATTATCTTTCTTGCCTTTCACTAGTATTCCCACCTGTAGTGCAGGCTGCCAAGATGCAGAGAGGATGGTGGTTTGGATCCAGACCAGTTTCCTAGCTAAGGGCTGGAGGTTGTGTCCATCAGACTATGCTTGTTCTCTCCTAAATGGTTAAGGCTGGCCCAGAGACCCATAAGTGCTATCAGCTGGTGGCTTCCCAAACCTAGGAGAGAAGCCACAGGAGAATTCATTTGAGCTGTTTAGAATTCTTCAGAAGGAATTTGGTAATTAAGCATGATCTTTTTTTTGGTCTTTATTCCTTTTTTTAATGTTACATTAAAAAATATGAGGTCCCCATATACCTCCCACCCCTCTTCCCCACTCCTCCGCCCATAACAACAACCTCCTCCATCACCATGAGGCTTTCACTGCACTTGGTGAATACATCTCTGAGCACCGCTGCACCTCATGGTCAATGGTCCACACCATAGCCCACACTCTCCCACAGTCCACCCAGTGGGCCATGGGAGGACATACAATGTCCGGTAACTGTCCCTGCAGCACCACCCAGGACAACTCCAACCCCCAAAAATGGCCCCACATCACATCTCTTCCTCCCACTCCCTACCTTCAGCAGCCACAATGGCCATTAAACATGATCTTGACCCTTGTGGTTGGGGCAGAATATCCTGGCAAGGGGGCAGTGGGAGGAGATCACTGACGAACTCACTCCTGGGCTTCCTGCTTTGCGGTCAGCCCAAAGGCAGTTTCCCTGGAACAATGTTCGTGATACTAGACATCAGTGCAGTGCATGCTACTTTCCTTATTCTTTTCATAGGTTGAACCATCACCAGCAGTGTGTGTGGCACCTGCCCACCTTTCTAGCCTCAACTTATGCCAATGTCTCCTTGAGCCACTGAACTCTGGTCACACTGGCCTCTTTCTGCTCCCTGAACAAGCCGTGCTCTTTTCCTGGCCTCAGGGATTTTGCTCATATTGGTCTCTGTTCTAGAACACTTTCCCTCTCCTTTCCCGCCTCTATCCCCATTTGCAAGGCTACTTTTGCTCCTCCTTCAGATTTCAACTTTCTGAGGTTACTTCTTCATGATTCCTTATCTGACCCTCAGATTAAGTAAAATTCTCTTCTCTCATTCTCCCATAGCATTTTTTTTAAAAAGGTGGTGTAGGGAATGAACCCAGGACCTTGTACATGGAAGCAGGCAGTCAACCACTTGAGCTAATATATCCTCTCCCCTCTCCCATATCATCTTGAACTTGCCTTTCACTTTTTTTTTTCCTTCTTAGCAGTTGTAATTATATGGCTTAGTATATTGGTTTTTTAAAAGATGTATTTCCCCCCACCCCCACCCCCATTGTTCACACTTGCTCTGTTTGTTGTGTGCTTGTCTTCTTTTTTTTTTTAGGAGGCACTGTGAACAGAACTTTCAATGTGGGAGGGAGGAACCTAATCGCTTGAACCACCTTTGCTCCCTGCTTTGTTGTATCTCTCATTATGTTTGCCTCCTTGTGTCTCTTGTTGAGTCATCTTGTTATGTCAGCTTGCTGTCTTGCTTGTCTTCCTTAGGAGGTACCAGGAAACGAACCTGGGACCTCCCATGTGGTAGGCAGGAGTTCAACCACTTGAACCACATCCACTTCCCAGTATGTTGTTTAAACCTATCTTCCCCTCCATTTGGGGCCACTGTAGTCATTTTGTAGACTGTCATGTAGTCAGCACTAGATAGATGTTGAATGAATGAATGAATCCCTATGTACTAATTGGGGAACCTGAGGCATGAAGAGATTTTGACTTATCCAAGGTACCACAGTGAGCCAATTAAAAAATTCTTGCACTCCACGCCCCTTTCCCCTTATTTACTCCCACTGTAGGATTCTGGGTCTTCTGCCATAGTCTCTTATTCACCAACCCTCCCCCCCCCGCCCCCGCCCCTGCCCATCTGCAGAAAGGAGGATGTGCCTTAAATACACCTTGGAATTGTCATAGGTCTGAGAAATGAGCCAGAAATTCTGAACTGATTTGCTTTCGTCATGGATTCTCTGTGCTCTTGAGTAGATAAAAGTGCTTTCAGCCTCAGTTTATTTATCTGTGAAAAGGAAATCTGATTCTATACTGTAGCGTGAGGCAGGGCTGCTGGAGAGCTGTAACTGAATTCAGGATCTTTAAGCCCCATTACAACTACTGTATTGTAATGAATTCTAAACACTACAAAATCTAATTTTCTTTTAAAAATAGCAGGTAGCGCTTTAATGTCATATTCTGGTCAGATGAGAACAGGAAGTTACTTGTTTTCATCAAGCAGGGCAACATTCTAAAATGGCCAGGGAAGAATAAACGTATTTTTAAATATTTCTGAGGTGGCCCTTAAGGAACAAAAGGAAATATTATGTTAAATAAGTTTTGACAAAACATCTTGATCTCATGTACGAAAGCACTCCTACCAGAGTGTTCTCTTTCGAGGGAACTTTTTCTGGGCAAAAAGTTGAAAAAGGTCAATGTCCTGGGAGGACTTACCAGGAAGGGGCCCAGGGGCCTGGGAAAGGGTTGGTAGCAGCGGGAGCTCTGACTCCTGGGCAGCAGCCTGGATATGTGGCTGTCACAGTGTCCAGGACTCCTGGCTGTCACAGCACCCTGGAAGCCTGGCCTTTATAGCACCCTGGACGCCTGGCCTTTACAGCACCCTGGACGCCTGGCCTCCACAGCGCCATCACTTTGTTCAACAACAACAACAACAAAACAAAACACCCCATATTACTCTCTGATGGTTTTCTCCTTTGCATTTTGTCTCTCAACCCTTTGGTTTATCTTCTTGTCTTTTCAGAGGGTTTTGGAAAATGATGAAAATGTAGAAGAAGGGAACGAAGAAGAGGATTTAGAAGAGGATATTCCCAAGCGAAAGAATAGGGCCAGAGGACGGGTAAGCTGGGGACACCAGGAGGGAGGAAGGAGGTCAGGGAGGCTGAGACTGGGCAAGCAATCGATGCCCTGCTCAGAGTCTCATGGTGGCTAGGTAGAGCTGATATCCATGGTCCTGGAGAATCCTCGGGGAGGAAAATTCCAGGAGAGCCCCGGTCCCAAGTCATACCCTGGAAGAGTTTAGAGCTGGCAAGATGGGGAGGGGGCCGATGGTGCCCTTTGGGGCAGTGAGGGCCAAGGAAGGGGTGAGGGGTGCCATCAGGGTGACGGTGGCGGATGAGGAGGCCATGTCTGCTGTACCTGTTACTTGGTCACAGAAGTTTCCGCCTTGTTGTCCCTGGGGCTGCAGCAGAGCGACAGTGTCAGGACCCCGGCTCTGGGGTATACTTAACTGGACAGAGAGCAGGGGCATGCTGAGAAAGCTGATACTTCCCAAGTGGACTGGGCATGGGTTTTGAAGGCTTGGGGTCTTGGAATGCAGCAAGGAAAAGGTTAGAAGCTCAGGGAGCCAGGAGTGAAATGCGAAAGTGGTCCCCGGCGGGGGAGCCAAGTCCGTGGGGTGCTTTTGGGTGTTCAGGTTGGTTCTCCAAAGTCCCTGTGTTCAAGCCCAGGGCTGGCCCCACTGGGCCTGAAAACAATATTGAAAGTAAGTTCCCCAGGTGACTGACACAGGCCGTCCAGTGCTGCCCACACTGTGAGCTAAGATGCTTTCACCTCTTGCTAGGAGCTAGAATTGCTTTCCAGACAGGGCATTCTGATGGTGTGTAGCTTATATCACCATCTCCCAGCTTCATCAGTTACCAATATTCTGACCATCTTGTTTCATCTATTCTTTTCTCCCACTTTTTGTTGGTTTCTATGTTTGCTTTTGCTCAAATATTTGAGAGGAAATCCTAGACATTTGATCATTTAACCTGCACATTCTTCTGGGTATGCCACTATCATTATTATCACATCCAATAAACATAACAATTGTAATATCTACTTTCCAGTCTCTGATAATTTTTCTCAAAAATGTCTTTTTACAGTTGGTTTGTTTGAAACTCAGGTCTCTTTTATTCCAGAACATACCTCTTCCTCCCTATACCCTATCATCCACGTATTTCCCTTCGGACCATTTGCTTGTTGAGCAACTTAGGTTGTTTGTCTGGATTTGGTGGAGTAGATCCTCTGAGTGTTGTTTAATGTGCTCCCCTACCCCTTTATTTCCTGAAGACTGGTGGTTAGTTTAGAGTTGATTCGATTGTGGTTGTGTACGTGTGTGTGTGCGATGTGGAGGTGTCTGTGCCGTGTGTATCTATTTTGGGCGGGTGGCCACGCCTCTCTCCTAGTGGTGATGTGTACTTCTTCTTGCATCAGGAGGCGTGTTCTGTCCAGTCGTTTTACTTTTACTGGTGGTGTAATTGATCGGTGGGTTTGGGTGCTGTTGTCCTCATCCTTCCCTTATAAAATTCCCCATTAACGTTTCACCTAATGGTTTTAGCAGTCTTCGATGAACTTGACTAGGCCCATTATTTCATTGGCGTTACAAAATAATGAATATCTAATCCTATCATTAAAGGGGACTTTAGAACTTGGAATCTCTGGACCGGTTGTGAACTGCGAGAGCTAAGTCCTTCCAAACCTGTTTCTAGCGCTTTCTACACCCCCAGCCAAATTTGCTAGAGTAGACTGGAAAGTGGTCCTCTTTATAGCTGCCTCATGCACAACCTAAATCTCAAAGACTGAACTTGTACTCAGTGCTTATGAGCTGGGGATCTTCTCTGTAAACATCTTAGCAGTAGCAGCAGCAGTAGTCATTTCTGGAGATCTTACTGTATACTAGGCAGTGTGATAGCCTCTTTACAATAATAGCAACAATGTAGAAAGTGATGACCATGTGCCGGGGACTTTCCACCACATTATCTGTGTCTGTGCGGTCCACTGTGGCAGCCCGTGGCCATATGTGATTATGGAGCACTTGGCTCGTCCAAGTTGCAATGTACTGTAAATATAAATTACACATTGGATTTTGAAGACTTCTTACAGAAAAAATAATGCAAAATATCTCATTAATAATTTTTGACATTGCATATTGAAATAAGATTGTGGATCTTTTGGGTTAAATAAAATATATTATTAAAATTAATTGCACCTGTTCTTTTTTTTTTTTTTTAACTTTTTACTAACATGACTACTGGAAAATTTAAGATGACCCATGTGGCTCACATTGTATTTCCATTGGCCAGTACTGTTTATTTCATTCCCATAAGTTATTATCACTCCCAGAGAGGTTAAGTGACTTGCTCAAGGTCTTCCTACCTAGTAAGGAAGAAGGCAGGATTTGAACACCGATCTGGGCACCTCTGCTGGGTCATGCCATCTTCAATTGTCTAGAGGAATACCTGGCTCAAAGCTCAGCACGTGGCCAATGGCCAGCTTGTTGAATGAGTGATTGAATGATGGAAAAAGAAAGAGAAGTCTTATTTCAGCCTTACAGGAGCTGAGAGATGGCCTGGAACCCAGTGAGGGGCCTGGATGAGGTCTAGACTAGCCCCAGGCCCTCCGGCGGCTGAACGGCTCTTTGATGTACACGGGGGTCCCATCACTGGAGCTGTGGGAGGGGTGCGGGTGAGCCTGCCTGTGCCATTCAGCTGTCTCCTGCTCACACTTTACAGTAGCATATTCAAGCTGGCTCCTGCAGAACAGTCATTCCTATTTCTGCTGTCAGGATTGAGAGGCAGTCTTGAGGCCAAGCACCTCCAAGTGTGGTCCTTGGACCGTGGTATCAGTATCACCCCGGTTTGTTAGACATTCAAGCCCTCAGGCTCCACCTGGATGGACTGATGGAGTCTGTCTTTTCGCTGAGACTCTCCAGGTGATCTGTGTGTACCTGAAGCTTGAGGAACCCATGTCTAAGGTAGTGGTTAAGAGAACAGACTTTGCCTTGTCTCATACTTGGATTCCCTGAGTTCAAATCCCAGCTCTAGCCCTTACTAGACATTGGGAGAATGATGTAGCCTCTGTGATATTGGTCAGATTGTATAAGTTCTCTATGCCTCAGTTTCTGCATCAGAAAAATGGGAGTTATGACACATAGGCTATTTTGAGTGCTAGGTATTATTATTAGGAAGATGAGAACACAGACTATTTTGAGTGCTAGGTATTATTATTAGGAGGACACGAGTAAAGGGAACAGCTCTCAGAGATCTTCCCTGAGGGGAGAGAGAAATTCAAACCCAACAGTTAATAATTGTGGCCCTAGTAACTTTAACCCAAGCAATCAAAGCTCTTTAATATTCATGAAGGTGCTGTGAGCCATCCCTGTGAGTGCTGTTAATCAATCACCCCGTAAGTATTCACTGATGCCCTATGGTATAGTGGGTGCTTCTGCAACTCTAATATGCATATGAATCACTTGGGGTCTTGTTAAAGTGAACATTCTGAGGCAGTAGTTCTGGAAGGGAGGTGGGGGCCCAGAACCTGCCTTGTCACCGGGCTCCTGGGTGATGCCTGTTCCGCTGGTCTGAGGACCACACTTGAAACTGCCAAGGAGTAGTGGCGCTCACAGTTTTTGGTCTCAGAAAACTCTTTATACTCTTAAAAATGATTGATAGGACCCCAAAGCTTTTGTTTTTGTGAGCTGTAACTGTTGGTATTTATCATATTAAAAAAAAAACAAAACTGAACTTAATAATACACAAGCCCAGAGTGAGGACATCATTACGTCATGCAGCCTCTGGAGAACTCCACCGCACGAGTGTGAGAGAACACGAGCGAGGAAGGCAAAGAACGTCTTAGTACTATTATGAAAATAGATCTGACATTGCAGATCCCCTGAAAGGATCTCAGAGGCCCCCGAGGACTCCTGGACTGCTCTTTGAGAACAACTGGTGTGGAGAAACTAACCCTCTGCTTGGAGGTCTGGCCTAAGTCTTTTCATTGCGGGCAACAAGTTCACTCAAACTGGCTTAAGCAAAAATGGGAAATACTTGAAAAGCTGCTGGGCCATTGCTCCAAATATAAGCGATCATTGAAGATCCATACCTCCTACTTTTTCCTCCTTTATTCTCTCTGAAGACTTGACTCCTCTGCTTGTCTGTGTACTTGGCCAAATGTGGCCATCCCACTTCTTCTGAATTCACGGGTCCCAGTGAAATGAACTGTGCTAACTAGGGTCACTGTTTCCCAGTTCCAAGTCCCTTGGAGATAGAACTCGATTGGCTCAGCTTGGGTTGAGATGGTGGCTGCAGTGACTCAATGGTGTGTGAGTGGAGGTCCGTGCGGGGAGGAGTGGAGTGGGGAGAGCAGCGCTCAGAGAGGGAGGATGGGTTTCTTTTAGACAGCCAGCTCCCAAGTTTTCTAAAGCAGAGTCTGGAAACCCAGGTCCTTCTACTAACTCCATGACCATGGACAAGTCATGAACCATTTCAGAACCTGATTCATCAAGTGTCGAAAGGGAATAGCAACATTATTTGGTCTAACTCATAGGGTTCCTGTGGAAGTTCACTAAGCAAATATATGCAAATGAGCTTTGCATGCTATGTGCCCTGCACAACACTAAGTGTTGTAGGTTTATAATAAAGTATAAAATGCTGCATTGTTATATTCTAAGGGCCTTAGAATCAAACTGGGGAGAAAATACCAAGGCCTGTGATACAATTTGAAAATAGCAGGCTTCTGACTGTGTACTAAGCAAATGCAATAAGAGGTCAGAACAACTTGGGTGAGAAAAGGAAAATAATTTATTGAGCACTTCCTGTGGACTTAGCACTGCCCTTGTGGTTTCACACACCCTTAGCTCTAACCCATTCGATAACTCTGCAAAATAGGTGTTGCTATGCCCATTTTTCAGTTGGGAAACTAGAGGTTAGAGAAGTAACTTGTTCAAAGACACAAGGCTGGTGATTTATGGAGCAAAGATTAAACATCAATCCGTCTGACTCTAAGGCTGATGTTCTTTTTTACTCCTCATTGTGGCTAGGGGAAGGTTGCTGGAGGAGTGGGATGTTAGCGGGCCAAAGCAGGGATGAGATGTGGCAAGGCAGAGGGGAGCTGGCCCTTGACAGTGATCAAGGAAACAATGACATGGACATAGATGGGAGCATGGGGCGAACCTGACGGGGTAGGCACTGGGCTGCCATTGGAGGTGTCAGTGGGTTTTAGGTGGCAATGAAGGACTGTGTGAATGACCACGGGTTCCTGTCCATCATCCCTTTTGCCTAATTGGTCTGGTTGTCATGCAGGATGGATTGTCTGGGCAATGTGGAAGTAGTATACTCTCTGGCAAACAGTTCAGGGGTTAGTTGATGAACTCCTGGATGAGAGTGTGGAAATGGAAAGAAAATGAAAAGCCCAAGATGGCTTTTGAAGGAAGAAATGATAGGATTTGGATATAGAGAATGAAGCAGAAGATTCAAAGAGCACTGATTTAGTCACTTCTTCAGCAAATGTCTATTAAGTACTTCCTATCTAGCCTGCCCCTGTGCCAAGTGCCGAGTCTATTGGTGGCACAGATAGACGTGGTCTCTGCCCAAATGTGGGGGAGACAGAAAATCAGCAAGTAAACTGACACATGTATGATAGGATGTCAGATAATGCTAAGTGCTGTGATGGAACATAAAAGAGGGTAGAGGAACGAGAACAATGGAGAGGCTATGGATGGCAGGTTAGCCAGGGAGGGCTTCCCTGGGGTGGTGATATTTGAATGGGGCTAGGAGGCTTCTGAGTTCCCAAGCACGAGATGGTCCAGGAGACTGAAAGGGTGCTGCTGCCCCAGGAAGAATGCCTTGCCTGCTCCGTCATGTGCTTCGCGTCACGAGCCCCATTTTGCGGTTGAGGGAACGGAGGAGGCTCGGGGAGACGTGGGGGCACGCAGTTGCCCTGCTAGTCGGCACTGCAGAGCCAGCTCAGAGCCAAGATCTCAGCAGGGCCCTCCTCTTCCCGCTGGCTGCTCCCCCAGAAGCCCGTGTGCTTCCAGCTCTGCACATCTCCTCCTCTTTCCCTCGGGGGTATTTTTAGTTTCTCCCAGGCAGAGCCCCTTCCCTGGCTGTGCTGTTAGCTCCGTCCTCCTGCTTCGCTTGCTCTCACCTGCCGCTGGGACGGGCCACCGGTCGCACATGTCAAGCTGTTCCTGGCTGCACCGGCTGGGCTGGGCTGGGGTGGGGTGGGGGCGAGGGCAACCGAGGGTGACCACCCTCGGCCTCGAGGGCAGGCGCCAAGGCCTGTCAGGGTCTTAGGGTGACACCAGCACCTCACGGCTCCCTCTTCGGGTCACCTCCGTAATGAGGGTGAGGGGAGGGCTGCCGGCTGTCAGTGCCCGCAGTGGCTGGGGGGTGGGGGAGGCAGGGAGAGGGAAAGACCAGTGGGAGGGAGGGAGGGGGGAGATGGGATTTTGTCACTTGTTTTGGAGAGAGAGAAGCTGAGGAGGTGGCAGAGGTGGTAGCTTGGCAGGTGGCGGTGGCTGTGGGTCCATGTGTTTTGTGAGAAAGCGTGAGCTTCTCAGGCTGGGGTACAGGTCTTTCCACCCAGTGAGTGGGCGTTCTTGTGTGTTTGTGTTGGTGTGTGTGTTTTGTGAGAGTATTTGTGCTTTGCAGGTCTCAAATACAGGCCTATCTATCCACTATGAGGTCCCCAGTGAGGTGTGTGTTTGTGTGTGTGTGTGTGTGAGCATTGCCAGCCCAGGGTCCAGGACTTTTCACTGTGAAGTCCCAGGGCCACTCTTCCAGGCCAGGCCCCTGGACCTGCCCCTTTCCCTTCTACCCCAGTCTTTATTTCTTGTCTGCTACTCCTTCCTCTCTGTCCCCAAAGGCCCCAACAGTCCATCTCCTTGGTTGGGAATTTACTGCTACTCATTACCAAAGAATGGCCTGGAGGAGGCCCGGGTGCTGCTCACGTGACTGTGTGGGACTTACAAAGGTTTAAAAATAAACGTGCTGAGTTCTTGTAGCCACGGGCCCTGCAGGGCTGCCAGCTCCCTCTCGGCTGGTCTCTAGCTCTTGGAGGTGGAGCTTGCCTGTCTACCCTCCCAGGACGAGGGGTGCATGTAGGGTGGCGGCATCTGGAGTCTGGTCCCTGGAGATGAGGTCAGGTCTGTCAATGGCTGGAGGCTCAAGGCGGTCCACAAAGGGAGAGCTCAGGAGAAGCCCACCCCTGCGGGGCAGGCCAAGCCAGGGCGGGGGAGCTCCCCACACACCCAGGCTGGTGCTTTGGGCCCAGATGCCAGGCCTGGCTGGCCCACTGGGTGACTTGGGGGGGTGAGTGGGGGGGAGAGCATGGGCACAGGACGTGCTCCCAATAGACCTGTCCGTTGGTCCACTGAAGGAGCGGCCCTTTCATCCGCATGCTGTAGCGTGACGCTGGCAGGCAGAGGAGCTGGAGGAACAGGTTCCTCAAGGCAGTAGGGGAGCATGGGAATTCCGTAGATCAGGGCTTTCAGCCAGGCAGTCCTGAGTTTACTTAGTAGCCAGGCGGTGTTGGGTGAGGCGCCCTCACCTCTCTGTTGCCTCAGTTTCCCGATTTGTAAACCTGGGATAGTACGTAGCCCTGACCTCTTGGAGTTGTAGCGAAGATTCAGTGAAATAATACAGGTGAGTAGCTGAGTGACTGGGGACAAGTCACCTATCTTCTCAGGGCCTCAGTTTTCTCATCTGCAAAATGGGATTTCTACTAACGTTATGGAGGCTGAACGGGGTGATGTGGGTGAAGCCCCAGCATCTCGTGGTAGGAGTGCAGGAATTGGAGTGATTGTCATAACAATAAGCACCTCGCCACCCTGTGTCTCCCCAGGCTCGTGGCTCTGCAGGCGGCAGGAGGAGGCACGACGCCACCTCTCAGGAAGACCATGATAAACCTTACGTCTGTGACAGTAAGTACGGGCAGACCCCACCTCCCTGCGCCTGCCCCCAGCCCGTCCTTTCCTGCACTTCCTTGGCCGTCAGGCCTCCCGTCTCAGGAGTCTGCTGGGCTGGGCACCTCCTCTTGGGCCAGCACCCCATGACACTTGCATGCCTGCTGTGTCACCACCTCCTCCAGCTGCTGCTGCTGGCTCCAGGGCCTTTGCGTTAGGGAAGCAAGTCCATGCCACCTCTTCTCTCTGGCACTGCTCTCTCTTGTGGCTTCTCTCTGGCGCTCTCTCCTCCTCTCCGTGTCCTTTTAGATTCCTCTCCTGTTTCTTTCTCTGTTTCAGAGAGTATCAAACAAAAGCATAACTCAAAAACCTCCAACGAAGGTACTTGACTCCCGTGGCTTTTCATTTGTTTCCCTTTCATTTCCTTTCTCTCTCTGCTTTCCGAGGTAAGGCAGGTTATGAATCTTTCTATGATGATGAGGTAGTTTAATAAATGCCCCTCAGTCCATCTCAGCCTTTCTTGCTGGCTTCAGTAACTTCTTTCTGGCCAGCGACCACCTGGCTCCTGGGTTCAGGATGGGCAGATGGAGAAAGGGGCGGGTGGAGGGAGAGCAGCAGCAGGGAGGTTCCAGGGTGACTGGTGGCAGTGGACCTCGGGAGACCTTCAGTGTTAGGTGGGACTGCCCTCAGTCGTGAGAGACCTTTCATCTTGCTCACCTGCCAGAGCATCAGGGGTTGTGTTTAAAAGCCTTGCCCTAGTTCTCTTCTCACAGTATCGGGCACCATCTGTTCATGACGCAGCAAGGACGGCCCTCGGTCCCCACTCCCTGGTGGATTTCCCTTCTGTCTTCTCTCTGAGGACACAGACCCCTGCCCTTGGAAAGAAGGGGCTGCGGTAGAGGCGGGAGCCTGCCCTGCATGCTCCCATATCCCTTTTATTTATCTTGCCGGTGTTCACAGATTCTCCCTGAAGTCGGGGAGAACCAGAGGAAGGTGGGGCACAAGGAGTGAGTCTGGGGTGATGCCCTTTTCCTCCTCTTTGCTGGCCTCTTGACTTCAGATATTGTTCTGTGCCCAGTGGGGCGATGGCTGGTGGGAGAACATTTTGCTAGAAGAACTCAAATTCCATGACCTCCATTTGGCTGCTTAATATACTGTGCAGATGACATTCCTGCAGGTAACACACCAAAGCAATTCCATCCAGAAGGAGGAGGGAGCCAGCTGGGGTCTGATGCTCCTGGCAGTGTCTGGAGGTGCCTACTTCCACCTGGGCTTGCTTCCTGGATGGGATTCAGTTTTGACCTGATGCCTAAAAGCCCTTGGGAGACTAAGGCTCTGGACTATGGTCCAGGAAGGGTCCTCAGACCCCCAAAAGCAAAGTTGCCAGCTCAGTCTAGCTGGAGCAGCCCATCTGTACAGAATGCTTACGTTTGCCTTGAAACTGGAACATTCCACTAGTTCTTTTTAAAAGAAGTTTCATATTCATTATGTGACCTTCTTCTCCCCCAGATAGTGGGATTAGTTTTTGCTCTATCTCCATAGCATTCGTTGGAATCCCAGCCAATAATAATCTCATATATTCCCACACTCACCCTGTGTGCCTTTTTCCCTTACTTCACCCATCTCTCCCCATTCCTCTCTTCACTTCTTTTATATATTTTTCATCTTTATAGATTGATTTATATTTACATTTTAATAAATGGAATCATATAATATGTTACAGAATATATTTAGTTCATAGTAATGCAATCATGCAGTGTTTGTCCTTTTGTGTATGACTTACTTCACTCAACATAATCTCTTCCAGGTTCATCCATCCTTTATGACTTCATTTCTTCTTACAGCTACATAATATCCCCTTGTGTGAATATACCACAGTTTGTTCATTCATTCATCGGTTGATGGACACCTGGGTTGTTTCCGACTTTTGGCAATCGTGAATAACTCTGCTATGAACATTGGGGTGCAGATGTCTGTTCATGTCACTGCTCTCAGTTCTCCTGGTATATACCCAGTGGTATTATTGCAGGGTCACATGGCACATCTATATTCAGCATCTTTAGGAACTGCTGAACAGTCCTCCACAGTGGCTGTACCACTCCGCATTCCCACCAACAGTGAGTAAGTGTTCCCATCTCTCCACATCCTCTCCAGCACTTGCAGTTCTCTGTCTTGTTAATAGTGGCCCTTCTGATAGGTGTGAAATGACATCTCACTGTGGCTTCGATTTGGTCTCTGGGATCTGCCTCCTCACATATTATCTCCATGAAGCACGCTTTGGGGGTGCCTTCTCCTTCCTGGCTCTCTTCTTTCTGTATAAAGTGCTTGAAGCACAGGCTCTCCCCCCAGCACCTGTGGCTTTGTCTAGGGGCTCTCAAGGCCATGTGCTGTTTCCTGTCCCCCACCCCACATGACCTCTTCCTCCTCCGGTTCACCCTCTCCTGCTGGGGAAGCTGCCTCTCAGGCCTGATTCTGGCCCTCTAGAAGTTTTGGCTGCTGCTCTCTTGGCTCTGCCGGCACACGCGGCGCCTGCCTTTCCTCCATTTGCGAGGCCAGGGCCACTGCCGACTGCCCTTCTCTCTCCTGGCTCTCTTAGGAAATTGTGTGGCAGCTCTGTGATTAATAGACTTTATTTTTATCTGGTGCCCTTCAGACATGTGATCCTTTGGGATACAAATGACCTTTGGAGAGGTCACGAGGGCCCCCTCTCCCCGGAACCGCGGGAGGAATGCTTTTAATAATCTCTAATGCATCCTAAGTAGAGAGGTGTCTGGTCGCCTCCTTGAATGCCCCCAGGGATGGTGTTACTATAAGCTGCTCTTTCTTCCATGATTCCAGCTGTGCTTGGAATGACTGTTTTTCCTCAGTATGAGCTGAAATGTTCTTTCTCCTACAGGCCCACTTGCCTTTTGTGCATCCTTTTCCGACAAATAGGTACGTTCAGCATTTCTTCTGCCTGGAGGTCCTCTCAACATCCCCTTGTGTTCTCGGTTGGTCTAGGGCCACACCCCATAATTTCTGCACTGCCCTGTTCTGAATTGCTTTCCAGGTCTACATTTAACACAACACTCCCGTTGGAAGCAGCGTCTAAGCCAAGTGGCTCAAAGAGTACCAGATACATTTCCTTGTTTATTTTACACATCGGCTCTTCAACACAATCCATATCCGTAGAGAATGGAAATATTTGGCCTCCCTATGCCCTGAGCACCATTTCAACAGCCTCCCCATCAGTGCCTGTCCTGGCTCCAGTGGCAGAGCCGCTTCAGGTGTATGTGCTTTTCTACTTAAGCATTTGATTATTCCTTCTCCCATAAATCCCAAAACATTAGGCCCTATTGAGTCTCAATAAAGAGATGCAATAATATGTGACTTCAATATATAAGATTCAATAAAGATGCATTTAAAGATATTGGCCAGTAGTTAAATTTCATTCTCCACAGATTTGCAACTCCTGCCATTTGTGTATCATCTGTGGTTTGATTTACATAATTCCTACTCTGTCTTTCAAGTTATTTACGAAAATATTAGGCCACATTGGACCCCAACTCCTTTTTCTGGGTTCATATGGAATGGTAATAGCTATTTTTCAAATGTGATTGGATTTCACCTCTCCTGTTATTTACTCCTGAATATAGTTGTATTATGTTCTCATTCCAAACTTGCCTTTCAAGAAGGGTGGTTGAGTATTTTCTTCGTTACTAACTTCAGGTGATAGTTTGCCTGTTGCCTTTCACTCAGCCATTGAATTTATTCCATTCCAGACAACTATTAACTCATCTGAAAATAATTTATTTTTTACTAAATCCATGGTGTTTCTGTGGAAAAATACTTTGATTTACAGAAAATAACCAATCTCTATTAATTATCCTGAAAGTTTACCAAGTTTAAGGATTACAGTTCTCTTTCTTCCCTTTCCATTTCTTGCCATGGAAAAAACATTCATTACCCACAAGCAAAGCAAACCAAACACAACTTTGTGGGAATAGGCTGTTGGTGTTTTTGAAAGCGTGGACCCTGGGGCACCTGCACTGACGTAACCTAGATGCTTATCTAAAATGCAGATTCCTGGGCCTCACACCAGATCGGCATCAGAATTACTGGAGATAGGCCTGGTAACTTGCATTTTTATAAGCCTTTTGGGATTCCTAGGAACACTGACAAATTCATTCAAATTTGGAGACTCTGACTGCTCCGTCCTTTTGTTACTCCCCACTTAGTGCATCTGGAAGTTCTTGAGCCTCCAGGAACTCTCCAGGCTCCTGGCCACTGGCTTGCATCACTGTTTCAGTTGGTCTCTTTAGAATCATTCCTTTCCAGTTCCTCTAGTGTGGATATACTCAGCAGTCCAGCATAAAACTCAGCACTTGACTTAAATTCACTTAGTAGCTTTAAATCCTAATAGCATCGTTAGCCCCATTTTATAGGGGGGGATAATAACTGGAAGCAGACATGTGAAAGGAATCCTTGAGTTTGGCTTACTGGGATGTTTTAAAAGGCTTTCCAAGAGTTTGTCTCTTCTCTTTTGAACTACTTCCAAATCTGAATTTTCTGTTAGCATCATTGGGACAAACTCCTAATGAGAGAATTCATCCTATTTTCTTTGTTCAAGAAGTGTCATAGAAAAGAAGATGGTGATGAGGAGATGATGTTCGGGAGAACATTTCATCTTTAAGTGTCAGCCGTTTAGGGAGGAGCAAAGCACGCATCTATTTTTTTTTTTGGTGAGCACAATGGAAGTGATTTAAGTTTTATGTTTTTCCCTCCCAGATTTTCCTGATCATGTTGGTAACGCCTATTAATTGGGTATGCACGTACAGGGTGATGTGCTGAACATTTTATATATACTGTCTTTAAACCTTCACATTGACCTTGAGGGGCAAGGTCACTGACCTCACTTTATTTACTGTGAAAGAAACTGAGGCTCAGAGAGGCAAAGGGACTTTTCCCAGGTCACACAGCTGGTTGATGCCAAAGCTGGGATATGAAATCTGGTTTGTCCAACTGTAGCTCATACACTCCAGGACCCCTCCCTCACAAACTGCAGGTTCAACGAGCCCTCCCCACCCTGAACTTTGTTTCTCCTGAGAGTTGAGGGAGGAAATGTGTCTTAAAAGTTAATTAATGAGCAAGCACATCTCATTTATGAGCTAAAGCCCTGTCCAGTATTGACAGACAGCTTCTAGGTGTCAGGCTGGCAAGCTGATGTCAGGTAGCAATTATAATTGAAGTGGAATGGAATGAATTATATAATTTTGAGCCTTTTAAATTGGAATCTATTAAAATCCCGCCCCACCCCCACCTGGGGCATTAAGACAGATTAGTGACAATAGACAAATAAACACGACTGGAGCCCTGACTGGAGCTGAGTCACTTCTGAGTCATGCCCGGCATTCACGTATCAGCAGTGGGTCCTCCCAGCCTCAACCTCCCTATCCATAAAAAGCTTATTCTCCACCATCCCCCGCCTCCACATGTGTATTTTTGATTGTGTGGCTGGTGACCGAAAACACAACCACTTCAGAGTATGGCCTCCCTTCTAGAAATCCAGTGGGAATGTGTGTTCAGGTGGGGTAGTGTCAGAGCAGGGGCTCTGGGGTCCCTTCCTGCTCTAAAGTTTCTTTCCTCTTGATGGTGGCATAATAGAAGCAGAAGGGTCTCGGGCTAAAAGCAAAGAGGCCTGGAGTCTAGTCCTGGCGCCACCAGTCAGTGGCTGTGGCACCAGTTACCTCATCTGTCACTAAGGGGCTGGATCCTCTCTCTCTTTTTTTTAAAGATTAATTAATTTAATTCCACTCCCCCCTGGTTGTTTGCACTTGCTGTCTGTTCTCAGTGTCTGTTTGCTGCGTTCCGTGTCTGCTCATCTTTTTTTTCGGAGGCACCAGGAACCAAACCTGGGACCTCCAGGTGGTAGGCAGGTGCCCAACTGCTTGAGCCACATCGGCTTCCCATGGATCCTCTTTTGAGTCTCTGGACCTCCTGTTCAGGATGCCTTCTTGGCTCTGTGAGCTCCTGTCATCCTGGTCAGCAGCTTACCCAGAGATGAGAGGAGATGCCTTAAGGACAGGAAGCGTAGAGAGGATGGTGGGATCTCATAGAAACTGGGCCAAGGGTCATGAGGAGCGTGGGATGGCTGGATCTGCAAGAGGCTGACGCACTTGAACCAGGACAGTCCCAGAATATCTGCTTGACCTCAGCCTCCTTAAACTTCTGTTTTACCCATACCTGAGGGCAACAGGGAGAATCAGATAACTACTGCAGTCTTATTAAAATTGAATAACAATTCTGAGGGCATGAAGGCCCCACATCCTCTAAGGCTCCTGCGCTTCAAGCTTCGAGCTGCGGTGGAAAAGCCAGTAACGCGGCCTGCAGGCTCGCTGCCCTTGACGCTGAGGGGCGCTGGGCTCATCCCGCAGTTGACTCTGCCCTGATCTTGCAGGTCCTTGGGTGGGTGGGGGGTGGGCTGGTGGGAAAGTCCCTGCCCTGGAAACGTGATTTGTACAGCAAGGCCTGTGGCATGTGATTGACCCTGGAAAAGGATGGCATTTGTTATGGCAAAACTGAGTCTCTTTGGACATTTGTCATGGACCCAGGTTTTAGGGTATCCCAGGGTGGCCAGAGGAAGGGCTGGGAGAGGCTGAAGCTCCTCTTTGATACCCTCCTACTCTGATATCTTCTCTTTCTTTGCTCTGCTGCCTGTCTTCTCCCTCCCAGCCACCAGGCCTCCTACCTTCTATTGCTTTCTAGAAGGCTGTTTGGCCATGAAATCTAGGTTTTCCTTTTCTGGGCTGTGATCCATGCTTACGTTATTTTCTCATCCAGTTCAAACCTGTTAATTTTTTATTTTTATATATATTTTTTTGTCTTAATTTTTAAAATATTACATAAAAAAATATGAGGTCCCCATATACCCCCCACCCCCCTCACCCCACTCCCCCCCCATAACAACATTCTCCTCCATCATCATGAGACATTCGTTGCATTTGGTGAATACCTCTCTGAGCACCGCTGCACCTCATGGTCAATGGTCCACACCATAGCCCACACTCTCCCACATTCCACCCAGTGGGCCATGGGAGGACATACAATGTCCAGGAACTGTCCCTGCAGCACCACCCAGGACAACTCCAAGTCCTGAAAATGCCCCACAACACATCTCTTCCTCCTACTCCCTACCCCCAGCAGCCATCATGGCCACTTTCTCCACACCAATGCCACATTTTCTTCAATTACTAATCACAATAGTTCATGAATAGAATATCAATCAGTAAGTCCACTCTAATCCATACTCTATTCCTCCATCCTGTGGACCTTAGAATGGTTGTGTCCACTCCACATCTGTATCAAGAGGGGGCTTGGATTCCACATGGATGCTGGATGCAATTCTCCTGCTTTCAGTTGTAGGCAGTCTTGGCTCCCTGGTGTGGTGGTTGACCTTCTTCACCTCCATGTTAGATGAGTGGGGTAAGTCCAATAAACCAGAGTTTAGGAGTTGCAAGTCTGTTGAGGCTCAGGGCCTGGCTATCACATGGTCAGTCCAGAGATTCAGTTCCCCTAGGTATATATTAAACCCCAGCACCAACTACAGTTCCAGTAAAAGAAAAAGGAGAGACTTGTGGACAAAGATCACATCTAAGTCCAGCTCCATCGCACAGAAGCACAAACTCCAAAGTAGGGCCAATTGAGATGGCATTGAACTCCATCTGCCATGACCATAGAACCTGTGGGTCTCTGTAGCCCTCAGAAGAACCAATACCCGGGGTTGTATCTACTTTATCTGTCTCTGGGACTTTGCTCAGGTGTGCATAAGGGCAACCCCTCTGATAACCTCTGGCTCTTTTTGGAGACTCATAGCCATATAAACTCATTTGTCCTTTCCATTTCCTCCTTTTATTCAGGTCAAAAAGCATTTTTAACTCCTGGTATTATATGTAGACTGAGATATTCTGCTGGTCTGAGTTGACCCTTTTATTCAAGGTCATTTTCTAGTTACATCATTAGCTGGTAGTTGGTTGTAACCCCTCAGTGCCAGGGAGGCTCATCCCTGGGAGTCATGTCCCACCCTAGGGGGAAGGCAACACATTTACATGCTGAGTTTGGCTTTGAGACAGACCACATTTGAGCAACATGGAGGCTCTCAGGAGGTAACTCTTAGGCACCCTGCAGCTCTAGCCTTGTTTTTATTTCAGGTGCACAGGCTCACAAGCATAGTCATTAGTATCAAGGGCTCATTGTTGGACCTTCCTTCCTTTTTAGTCTTTGCTGTTGGACTTGGGGGATTGTTGCTGTTCCTTTAGGGACTGTGATAGAGCTTCCCTGGCTAGGAATTCAGCACTTCCTCAGTTGTTGTTTTTAATTGTAACCACTATGAAAATATCCAAACATTTTTATGTACCCTGGATATATGCCCTGTAGGACTCCCTGCCAACCATGTGTCCCCTGTCAATAATATTCCACACCAGTATTCCTCCCCTACCATTGTTGAACCTTTCTGTGATCCAAAACTTCTTCAAAAGTGAAGCCCAATATATTGCCAGGTACCATTAATAGTAAAATGGAATATAGTGATGAGTTTAAAGGTTATATATAGAATACATATTAATTTAGAAAAATTACGGTAAAAATAAATTGGGGTATCGAAAAATTTTAAAATGCTAAAGCTTTGTTTTTGATATTTTGCCTTACATCACTGCAATAAGTGTTGCCCTGTATGCAAATTGGCAAGGCATCTACTTCTGTCTTTTCCTCAGTGTCTACATCCTATCTTTTTCTTTTTTTTCCCTATTAAGCTTATCTTCATGAAAGTTTTAGATCACAGTAATTCATATATACAATATATAGTACTCCCACATATCCAACATAAAACCCTTTTCCCTTCCACAGCAATAAGCTTTTTACATTCATATTTACTGAAACTGATGTACAGATATTGAGACAATAGCTTTCAAATAAGGTAACATTTGGGTTTACATTGTGGTTTATATTTTAGACTATACAATTTTCTAAATTTTTAGTTATCTTATGTTTTACATTATGCTTTACATTTTAGCCTATCAGCCCCTATATATTTTTGGTGTAATTTAACATGTCTTATATCCATCCTTGCGTACTCTTGTGGAACACTTCTATTGCTAACTGTTATTTGATGCAAATTTGTAACAGGTAATCCCAGTTAGGGTATGAGGGTAGATAGTAACCTTTCAAGAGGTTCTCCTTATTTTTAAAAATAGCTTTTTCAGTGGACATAGTATAAGCATCTTTCTCCATATATGTATTTATACATATACATAAAAAGGATTGCTGGGAACAACATATATACCACCAATACATGAATGAGACCTACCATTTTTAACCCATTTCCCCCTGCATGCACTGTCCCCTCCCCTGACTCAACAGCATATGAAGAACATCTTTCCATGTCAATAAATACATGTTATGGCATCATCTTTAGGGCTATATTGTACTCCATTAGAAGGACACCCCCCAGTTTATGAACATGCCCCAGTTTGCTCAATTAATATTCGGCTTATTTGCACAGTTTCAAATTTGTTCACTATTGAAAACAATGTTGTAGCCATAACTTTGCATACTACTTTTATTATTTCCTAGACATGGAATGATGAGGTCAAAGGGCATGGTGCACGGTCTTTGATTTATCTTCTTTCAAGCCAAGGCGGGGCTACGGGGAAGTGGGCAGCATGGTCAGTACCACCCAGGTTAGAGACCGCTGGGTGAGGAAGGATACACACTGACCTTGGAGTCAGCAGGTTAAGGGCAAATGGTGGTTCTGCTGAGAAAATCATTTGGCTGCTGGGAGCCTCCGTTTCCTCAGGTGTGAGGTGGAGATGGGACATGGTCTGGGAGGCTACATGAGATAATGTGTGTACAAATGTTTGCACATGGCAAGTGCCCTTCCACCTTTTGCCCTTTCCTTATTTCCTCTGTGTCCAACCTAGTTGGAAAGATAAGGCTGATATCACACAAGGAGATAAGACCCTGCCAGGGAGTATATAGTGGAGAGAGACATTCTGCTATTTAGGCTAGGAATTCAGAGGAGGAGGCACTCCCAGTGGGCTGGTAGGTCAGAGGATGCTTCCCCAGGTTGCCAAGTAGGTCCTCACGGAAGGCTCTAGAACTGAGTTGGGTCTCCAGGGATGGTGGTGTGTGTGGGGAATGGGGGTGGGTTGGCACATAGTGGTGGAGGGGAGCCAATAATAGTAATGGCAAGTTTTTGAGCTCATGTTATGGGCTTGAAATCTTCTAGGGGCCTTTTCTCTGTTAGCTCTTTAACCCTCACAAAAGCACCATGAGTAGATGCCATGATTATCTCTACCCTGCAGGTAAGTAAACTGGGGCGGAAAAGGGTTAATTAACTTAAGAGGTCACACCGTGAATAAGTAGCTGAGTCAGGATTTGATCCCAGACCATGATTGTTCTCTCTCCCTGCCCCCCCCCACATACACATTCTCCATGGAAATCTCCTCCTCACTTCCCCCACCCCCCGCCCCCATACATACCATCGTGCATCCCATCCAGGGAGCTGCCAGTACTTTGTCCACACCTCGGCTTAGGCTACCTCTTGTATTGTGGGATAACGGTTTGTTTACTTGTCTGGTCCTTCAATCTGGACTGTGAGCCTACTGAGGGCAGGGACCATGTCATATCCAGCACAGCAGTTGCTCAAACTGTTTATGAATAACTGGAGAAAGGCAGGTGCAACACATGTTCCTGGGCAGAAGGTAGATAGGTTTAGCCGAGCAGACACTTGGGTAGGGAGATTGAGGGACAGAAGTTTAGATGAGGTTGGCTGGTAACACCAGGCTGAGCTGCTGGGAGGCTGGCCTGCCTAGTCCATGGCGAATCACGAAGATCCTGGAGACATCTCTAAAAAGGTTAATCCGTGGGGTTAGGCATTCAAGGGCGAGAGGATGTGAAGTTTAGCAACAGCGGGAAGAAATGGACAGGTCAAATAAGAAAGGCTTTATGAAGGGAAAATCTGTAGGACCTGGCAGAGGGCGGACTAGACGTCAGTTGGGCAGAGGGGAGAGGGAGGCGCCACAAGGACCCCTGAAGTCTTGAGCTTGGGTAGTTGAGTCATGAGGGGAAGATTATCTGGAATAGTCTAAAGGGCTAGGTAATTTTGAGAGATTGATGAAACTTGACATAATGAGTTTGTGGAAGTGGCAAGACACCTTGGCAGAAATGTCTAACTGGTGCCAAGGGACACTGGTTTCCCCAAAGGAACTGGGGAACATAAAATGATTTTGTCAGTAGGTGGGAGCCCACTTCAGGTAAGGGACAGTGAGTCACACTAGATAGGTTAGAGGCATAGAGACCACGAGAGGATGTTGGCCAAATTCCCAAACGTTCTGGGGCCACGACAGCTTATAGCAATGGGTTTGATTTTGGACCTTTCTCCTTATTTACCCACAAATAGTCACAATTATATTTATTTAAAATTTTTTGCTTTAGGATTAAAAAAGGATTATATTTTACTCCTTAAGCTAATTGAGGACATTTTGCTAATGTAGGACTCACTAGAATAAGGAATCAGATGCTGTCCCTTTGGGGATAGATACTGTAGTCAGAAGCTCTGAATTCGAGTGTTTGCTATGTTACTTCCTAGCTGTGACCTTGTGCCATTCACAAAACCTCTCTGAGCCTCAGTTTCTTTTTCGTGAGGACAGCAATGATATTACTGTCCTTAGGGGGCGTCCCAAGAGGATTAAACGAGAAATGTGTAAAAACAGTCAGCTTACCGTCTGGTTCACAGTTGTGCTCAATAAATATTATTTTCTTTATATCAAGTCAAGAAAAGGTACTTGTTTTAACATCTCACTTGGGTCCCTGGTTGTGGTCTGTGTTCATCAGGGAAACAGTCTGCTAAGGTTAAATGAATGATCAGAACAGCTAACATCTGCTGAATATTTGCTATGCGCGAGGTACTGTGCTAAGCACTTTATAAGGATAAACTCATCCAGCACTCCCAACACACATATGAGGCATGAACTATTATCATCTCCATTTTGCAGACAGGGATACTGAGGTTTGGGGAGGTTACATCACTTGTCCAAGGTCACATAGCACATTAGCTGACCCAGGCAGGCTGACCCCATTCAGCAGGCCAGGAAATCTCACCAGCACATCTGATGCTTTTGATTTGGGGATCCAGAATCAGGTTGAACAGTATTTTGAAGTGAAAGCCTTCTTGTTCATCTCCATCCTTCCTGTTTCCCCCCACCCGGCCCTTGTGGCTTTTTGCGCGCTGTCTGCTCTCTGTGTCCATTCACTGTGCGTTCTTCTGTGTCTGTATTTATATAATTTTTGTTTATTCCCTACCCCTTGCAGCTTGTTTGTTGTCTGTTCTCTGTGTCCATTCGCTGTGTGCTCTTCTGTGTTTTTGCTCGTCTCCCTTTTTGTTGCGTCACCTTGCTGAGTTGGCTCTCCATGGCACTTGCAGGCCAAGTGGCACTCTGTGGTGCTTGTGGGTGAGCCTGCTTTCACAAGGATGCTCCGAACACGAACCCAGGGCCTCCCATATGGCAGACGGGAGCCCAACTGATTGAGCCCCTTCCCCATCCTTACTGTTTTTAATTTTTTAAATCCAGGAACCACATTCACATATGGTAAATTCCTAACACCCACCCTTGATGAGGCCACAGGACTCCTGGATCACTGGAGTTTGACAGATCCTGGCTCTGGGCTCACACCTAATCCATGGGTCCAGACTGGCCCCGAGAAGGTGGATCCGAAAAATCAGGATATTATACCTGTTTCCCCACCCAAACCCTAGTGTATCTACCCAGATTTCAGTTTAAAATAAGTATCAAGGTGGCCTGGCAGATGACGTGAGGCCGCAGGAGGGCAGCTGCAGACCTTGCTTGGTGTGGTGGAGGGTGGGCAAAGCTGCCCCGGGGCCCCATGGCTGGGAGTCCCTCCCAGTAGAGGGAAGGATACCTTCAGGAGGTTGGTCAAGTGCTAGAATGGAGAGGACTTAGAGAGCCTCTGGTCCAACCCCATATTTTCAGACAAGGAGCTCAAGGCCCAGAAAGGCCTGGCATTTGTCCAAGGGTGCCTGTCAGGGTAGCATCAGAGCCCGGGTCCCCTGAGGCCCCCCCCACTGCTGGCCTCCTGGCTGTGGGGGTGGGGGCGAGGAAGCCCACCTGGGTGTGGGGAGCCCTGGACTTGTCCAAGAGGAATGTCTTGCTGCCCCTCACTTTGAGCTCCGTGGAACCAGAGCAGGCTCTTGAGAAAACGGTCCTCGGGATGAACGCGCGCACCCCGAGTCCACCCGTCTGAGGAGGGGGCTTTGGCGCCATCTGCGATTGCACCTGCGAGTCCCTCAACAGGCTCTTCTCACTCCGGGCTTCTTCTCTCTTGGGGTTTCCTTCATCCCCCGGGTGGTTCTGCCGAGACTCGATGCAGAGGGCTGCCGCGGATGTGTGGGAGCCCCCACTGCTGCTCAGAGCAGCTCGATAGGGTTCGTCGCTTCCGCCAGAAGGGCCCCTGCTGTCAGTGTCCGCGTCTGGCAGGAAACCGGATTCCAGACCCAAGGGCCGCTCTTCAGGGACCGCGAGGGAGGAGTGGTTACGTCCCTCCAGGGACGGGTGGGAGCGCGCCCCTCCTGAGCCCCCCGGGGTGAGGCTCCGCGAGCCGGGGGTGCCGCAGCCGCAGAGCGCCCGGCGCCCACCGGGGCGTCCTCGCTTGTCTCCCTCCGTTCTCCTGCCAGCGCCTCCCACGGGCCCAGCTCCACCGGGATGGGTGGCAGCTGCGGAACTACCAGGGCCTCTTGCGGTCAAGTGCTTCCAAGTGAGACCCGAGTTCAAATTCCGACTCTGCCATTTCGGGAGCTGCTTGCACACTCCCTAGGAGTCCTTTCCGTCCTCTGGAAAAGGGGGACGAGAACCCTCCCCTCAGGAGCTGTTGGTCGTGAGGCTGGAGTGTGGGAAGGAACGCTCGCCCCTCTGCTGTCTGTGGGCTGACGACGTGCTGCTGGGACGTGCTGCTGGGTCGGTTTTGCAGACGAGGACCCGGCAAGCGCGGCGGAGGGCGGGGGGCGCGACACGGTCAGGGTCGTGTGCAAGTGCCAGGGGCAGAGCCGGGAAGGAAGCGCGGCCAGTGACTCCCAGAGCCCAGGCTTTGTCTGTCCCACGCTCGTCCCCTAATTGCTTTCAGTCGCTGCTTTCAGTCTCTCGGAAACCACTGGCTCAGATACCCACTGCGTGCTCCAAGTTGGCTGATGAAAATGTGCCAGAGTCATTAAGTTATCAGTGGGGAAGGCCGCCGCTTCTCCCCGGCAGGAAGGATTCTGCTGTCGGCTGCAGCCGGCTTTGTTCGCACAGACCGTCCCTGATTCTCCGCCGCCCACCCCCCCCCCCCCCCCCCCCCCCCGGCCTCTGGACAAGAAGGAGCGAGTGGGGTGGGGGTGGGGGGTGCGGTAGCTATTCTGGGGCAACACTGAAGACATTCATAACTCCAGGCAGAGGGGGTCTTGCATGGAGACTCCAGCTCTGGGTGAGAAAGGGGCGAAACTATCTCTGCAGCTTGATGGATGGATCTGCCCCAGGGGAAGCAGGGAGAGGAAGGCAAGCTGGACCCTCCCTTTAGTCACAGCCGTTCCTCCGCAGGAGCGCGGTGCGGAAGCACAAAGCCAGGTTGCGGCTTGCCAGGGGAAATGAAGCGCCTTAGGTGGGCCACGGGCAGGGCGGACTGGTCCCTGGGGTGATGGCTCCAGTGGCGCCGGAGGCAGAGGCGCTTGCCCTGGGGAAGGAGACTGGAGCAGGGAGATGGGACATCTCTGAAGGCTTTAACAGTCTTGGGGTTCAGTCTGATTCTGCAAGACAGAAAATCTCAGAGGGAGCTTACCAGTGTGATAAAAGGACAACAGATGGTCGCAATGCTTTATCTTCCGGATGTTTCTTTCCCCTCATTTCCCTTCCTTGCTACTCCATGACCCTAGACTTCAGAGGAGAAACTTCTGGACTCCCCCCTCCCCCCATACACACACACTTGGGGGTTTACATTCTTTGCTAGGCCACTTTGATGGCAGTGGTGATGATAATAGCTGACAATCACTTGACACTCTACGTGCTGGGCTCAGCTTCCACTGCATTCGCTCGTGTGACCCTCACAGCCCTGGGAAGCAGGTATGCGTCATGCCATCCCCGTTTCCAGACATGGAGCTGAGGCATAGAGAGGCAGCTCACTCGGGATCACAGTCAGTCAAGCAGCAGAGCTGGGATTTGAACCAAGGCAGTTCAGATCCAGCCTACTTACCTACCGCCTGGACATACTGAGGACAGGGCTGACCCCAAGGCAGGGCCAGAGCAGTTGATGACACGAGTTGACAGCCGCTGGGTGGCTACCTGCCCTGGCCAGACTTCCACGCTTCCCCCAAGAAGGAACCTCACTCTTGATTCGGGGCTAATGGGGTCCTGGGTTTGTCTTGGCAGCTCTCATGCCATCAGGTCGGCTCTTTGGAGTAACTTATTCCAAGATCCCTACTCCCAAGCCCAACAGGTTTTCAGGACTGACTACCTAATTTGTGGGACCTGCCCTGGTGCAAAATAAAAATGCATTAAAAAATTATTCAAAATAATTTAAAAATTATTAAGAATTTGAAGATGGCAACAGCATGTCAGATCAAGCGTGGGCCCTTCTGGGTGCGGGTCCTGCATGGCTGTCCAGGCTACCCCCCCACAAAGCCGGCCCTCTGCAAACCTCCGTGTGGTTTATGGTGGCAAGAAGACAGGATTAAATGCAAGGGTGAAACAGTGGTGGATTTTCCTTCTCTTCCAAGTCAGTCAAAGCAGGATACCCAAAGCATTTCTTTCCATCTAAACATAGCAGTCTGAGCCTGATGCAATCCAGCCAAGACAGATCTTGGCAGCCTGGGCTGTATTTCTTGTCTCTATGGTAAAGTCTTTCGAAGGGCTGGGACTTGGGGTCAGAAGCCTAGTTTTGGGGTCAGGCGTCTGGCTCCATTAATGCCATTCCCTCTGAAATCTGCCTTTCAGTCCCCTCCTTTCTCCTGCCTCTTCTTCTCCAGTGTAGGACCCCACTCAAGGATCTACCCTGCTAATGAACAATCCCCACGCCCACCTCCCCTAATGCCACAGTCCCCTCCGTATAACTAGGGTGGAAGGACAAGTCTGTCGGCCCTGCCCAAACCCCTTATTCCCTGGAGCATCCTCTCCTGTGCAGGCTAGTCTCACCCTCCAGATGTCACCACTTCTCGTCTCGCTATAGCCACCTTATTGCCAAACCCTGTGGTTTCCAGTTCCTGTCCTTCTTGACCTGTCTTAGGCATCTGGTATTCCCTGTTCTGCCTCTGTGCCTGTGTCCACCTGTCTGTAAAATGGGGACGAGGTTGCTGTGAGTAAATTTACTCTAAGTGCTTAGGACAGGCACAGCACATGGTGAGCTCTCAATAGCTGTTAGCAGTGGCTGAGACTGGCATTGTTATCGTTCCTGCAGGTTTGAAACCCGACTCCTTTGGTTTCTGGGGCTCACCCCTATATGTGTCTTTCCCTGTGTGTTTCTTATTTTTATTTTAAAAACTTTTAAAATTGGTTTCCCTCAGTCTCTTGAGATATTGGTGTTTCTAAATTCTGTCCTGTGTCTGCACCCCTCTTCTCCCTCCAGGCTCTCTTGGCACCCTTCTCCTTCCCCTGTCTTCCATCATCACCCTTCCAACCCCAAGATCCTGCTCTCTTTCCCAAGCTCCAGGTGTGTGAAGCCAACCCCAGACAGAGCTCATTCTTTTCCCTCCTTAAGTCCAGTCTTCTTCGTATTCCTTCTATCCTGCTTCCCAAGTCAGAAACCTGGGCGTCTTCCTTTCTTCCCTTAGGACCTGCAAGTCAGGCCCCAACCTGGTCCCTGGGGGTGTAAACACACGGTGCCTGCCACACTGGCCACCAGATGGAGAGACACTGATACATGATAAGTCCTGGGTAATAAATGGGGGTGGGGGAGAGGGGAGAGGGACTAATTTTGATTAGAAAGACTTCCTGGGGCAGAACATGGGGACCGAGATCGGAAGTGCCAGGCAAATCTGGGACAGGGAGGGGAGATGGGGATTTCAGGCAGAGAAGGAGCTTGTGCAAAGACCCTGTGGTGGGAGGAACAATGCGTAAGAAATTGAGAGAAGACCAGTAGGCAGGAAGCCCAGAACAAGGCAGAAGGTGGTGTCAGATGAGACTGGACAGGTGGATGGGGGCAGAGTGTGTGCCCCAGGAAGGCCCCGTTAGGCTCGCTAGCCTCTTCTTTGCTGCGTACATCCCGGCCCTCGCCACCAGGCTCCCTCTTTAATCCCTGCCCCACCCCGCTCTTCCTCTCCATCCTGAAGTTCTCACTGTCTCACACAGAGAACATGAAAATAGCATCCTGTCACCCTCCAATCCCCTCTCTGCACTATAATCTTAAGCATATTTCTAAAATGTAAATCTGATTAAGGTGGCCTCTGAATAAAATCCTTCCCGGGCTCCCCACTGCCAGGATAAAGTCCTGCTCGACTTCCTCTCTTCTTGGCACCCCCCATACCTTACCCCAACCCCTCCTTCACACCATCTTTAGTGAACATCTTGCAGCTCCCCAGAGGTGCCAGGCTGAATATGTTCCGTGCCTGCATCGCCTTCCCTCCTCGCTCTGCCCGGTGAATTTCTGCTCATCTCACAAGCTCCTGCTCTAGGGTTCCTCCTTGGGGAGCATTCCCCGGGGCACTGCAGCTGGTCTGCTGGCCCCTCCGTGCCCGGTTTAGCCTGGTGCATGCTGGTGCACAGTCCTCCTTGCTTGTTACATGTATGTTTCCTCTGCTAGACTGTGAACTCCTGGAGGGAGGGGACGGGGCCTTGTTTGTCTTTGTCCTTCAGGGCTGGGCACATTTAATTGTTTGATAAATGTTTTCTTGACTTGAAGACCTGGTGATGAAGGAATGACTTGGAACAAGGCAAAAATGAGGCTCCATCTGGAGGGGTCTTCCTATAAGGATAATGGTAAAGGAGTCTGGTGTCCAGGATCTCCTTGTGCTGCCAGGGTCTATTCTGATACCAAGCTGGGGTTTCCTTGTCCCTGCCTGCCACTTCTATCCATCTGAAAGGGCCAGCGGTTCCAGGGTGGGTGGAGTCAAGCCTGAACATCTTCTATCTTCTAGGATAGCAGTCCTCAAAATTTAGTGTGCATCGGCATCACCTGGCGGGCTTGTTAAAATGCAGATTGCTGGGCTCCCTCCCCAGAGTTTTGGATTCAGTGGTTCTGTGGTGGACCCCAAGAATTTGGATCTCTAACACGTTCCCAGGTGATGCTGATGATGTTAGTCTGGGGACTATTCTCTGGGAAGTTTTGTTCTAGCAGAAGGATTTGCTCTAAAAATGACTATGTACGTTGGGAAGGAGAGAGGGAAGCTTTGGTTTAGTATTAGATTCATGTGGCTAGAGGGATCATATCGTACAAACACACCTCTTCCCCCATCTCCTGCTTTTCCCATAAAGTGTTTCTGTGTTCATTCATCAGACATCCAACAAATAGGTTTTGAGGGTGTGATATGTTATGTCAACGTATGAGGTGGTGCTGTTGATGTCAACGTGAAACCGACATGCATCCTCTCAAGGGAGTTTCTCCAGTGCAGATGTAACTAATTCAAGGAGTCCAAAGAAGAAAACGCTGCCGTGATGGTAGTGGACTTGCCCCAGAACAGGCTTCTACAGTGTGAGTGGGAATAAAATTATTTGATAGATAGTTAGACCAAATGACCGTTAAGATCCTGAGCGACTGTGATTAAGGAAGACAGTGATAACAGACGCAACAAAAAGGCACGCTGTGGAGTTGATAGTGGGGAGAGCCACAGAGGAAACTGGGGCCTCCTTTTGTAGATACTGATATTATCATTATTTTCAATAAATGTTTATCCTACCGATAGTATGCTTAATGACTAAATAGATTAATATCCTATGACCCTATCCTTTGCTGTTTATTGACCTCAGATTATTCAAAAGGGTAAATACAACAAGCCACAAGCAGGCCCAGAGTGTGCCTTGGGGACCTTTTTAGGCTCCACTTCCTGAGTCAAATGGAATTGAGATGTATAGCACCATTTTATTTTTCTGCAATATTTACAATGGAGTGGGGAGGGGAGAGAATGTAAGTGGGTCTTGAATTTACAGTTGCTAAGTCACCAACTTGAATTTGAGCTTGACTGTCATCTTACCTTATCAAGCCAATTGCCACGTTCCATAGTGTGAGGCAAGGGTCAACATCTCTTGTTCAGGTCTACCTCTAAAGATGTGGTAGACCAACCTAAAGCTTCTTCCTTCTTCCCCCAACCCCACTACCATTTATTGAGCATCTCTTATGTGCTGGACACTGAGTTAAGTGCTTTAAAAATATTATTTCTAATGCTTTTAGCCATCCTTTAAGGTAAATACTATTATCCTTGTTTTCAGATAAAAAGGGCACAGAGAAATTATCTTATCCAATTTCATGCAGCAAAACTCAATTCCTTTTTGGAGGTTCACATAATCATAAAACCAAAAACTGATAAAAGAAAGTCCAAGGTTATAAATCTATCTAAAATATGACTATATATGCTAAATACGAAATTAGCAAATAGTTGCAGCTGTATATCAAATGACTAATATGTGCTAACAAAGTAGATGCATTTTAGGAAGGCAAGAATGGTTCACTGGAAGGAAATATTAGGAAATCAATATAATCATCCATGTCTACAAATTAAGGGAGAGTCACATATATTAATAGGTGATAAAAGGCCAGTTGATAAAATTCTGCAACAAAATAATCTAAAACAGGATTAGGAGGAAATACTTAAATTTGATAAAGATTAAAAATTAACCTCATACATCATTCTAATCAGCGAAACACTAAATTCAACTTCACTAAAATAAATGCTTGCTTTCTCTAATTTTAAATATTGTTTTGGTGGTTCTTGCAGACGAATTAAGAAGATAAAATAATTGGCATAAATATGAGAAAGAAGAGATGCCAGTGTATCTTTTTGCCAATGTTTGTACACCGAAAAAGTCAGGAGAACCTAGTAAACAATGAATCTCTACCAGAAAGAAATAAGGAAATTGGGTTAGATGACTGGATGACAGCTCTTCTCCATACTGTTAAGGTCACACAGCCAGGGACACTGGCACCTGGAACTGGGATTTGAACTCAGTTCTAATGCAGAACTTTGTGCTTTATCTAAGTTGTGAAGCTTTTACTCTCACGGTATGCCTCAGTCCTATCAGCACAAGTAGAAGGAGGCTTCTCTTAGAACTTGTGACTCAGGTGCTTCTGCAGAGCAGTTTGTTCTGCTTGGGAAGGGGCACAAGATTAGAGGGCTGGCATGAGATTGATATTGGAAAGAGCCTCAAGGCTCTGCTACTAGCAGTAATACCTGCTGAGGTGCTGAGATACTGAGATGTGTATGGGGAGTTTGGGATGGTGGTCTGGTCTTAGTCCCATTTGGCCAAGCTTCTGTTGCTCAGGTACTGAGCAGCCAACCAACTGCACTGCTTCTCTTTCTTCCTCTTGGCTCCAAGAAACCGTATTTACATTGTTTGTTGCCTATGTCCCAAGGTGTTCATTTGAGAGGTAGTGCTTGTAAGGGACATTTAAAAAAAAATTAGTTATGAGTTTACAAAACCATCATGCATACCATAGAGGTTTCCCATACATTGCCCTACCATCAACACTTTGGTTTTTTAAAGATTTATTTCTCACACCCTCTCCCCCTCTACCCCCCCCCCCGCCTCATTATTTACACTTGTTGTCTGCTCTCTATGTCTGCTCGTCTTCTTTTAGGAGACACCAGGAACCAAACATGGGACCTCCACATGGGAAGGAGGTGCCCAATCACTTGAGCTACATCTGTTCTCTGCTTGTTGTATCTCTTGTGTCTCCTTGTTGCATCAGCTCATTGCATCAGCTTGCTGAGCCAGCCTGTTGCATCAGCTCACTGTCTTGCTCATCTTCTGTAGGAGGCACTGGGTACTGAACCAAGGATCTCCCATGTGGGAGGTGGGTGCCCAACATCTTGAGCCACATCTGCTCCAGCTGACACCTTACATTTTGTGACACATTTGTTATAAATGATCAAAGAACATCATTACAATATTACTATTATCTATATTCCATAGCTTATATTTGGTGTATTTGTCCCACAAACCATCCTATTATTACTGTCATGTATTAATATTGGAAATTGGTTATAGTTCATGAGAGAACATTCTCATATTTGTACTGTTAACCACAGTCCTTCATCCACCATGGGGTTCACTGTATGAAACATATTTTTGTGAGATTTGGGATATCAGAGGCTACCTGATGCATCAAAGGCATGAGCTTCTGGGTTGTTACATCCATCAGGAATGCCATGGTTTCATGGTATTTATGGTGGAAATGGAGCTCATTTTTGTGGCACACAATCACTGGAGGGTTCATGAAAAATATTCATATAAAGCTCTTCTCCTTCATATGCGGGGTCAACCAGAGCGTATCAGAAAGAGCACTGTATGGGAATCCAGGAAACTTGGGTTCTAGTGACTCGACTGCCAGCTAGCTGTGTGTTCCCAGCAAATCACTCAACCTTGCTGGGCCTCACTTGCCTTATCTGTACCAGGGGGTATTGGACTGGGTAGACTCCCAGGGCCCTTTGATTTCAAAGGTATAATAATAATCACCCCTACCAAAAGCCAAACGCTAAGTGTTTTGCATAGATTTACTCATCATAGCAACCCTAAGAGGTAGGTACTATTATTATTCCCATTATATTGCTGAATAAATTGAGGCACAGAGAGGTTAAGTGACTTGCCCAGGTCACACCGGTAGGAAGCAGTAGAATTCTTAATCTCTTAACCTCCATGTTTTGCTGTTACGGTGTTTCTTTACATAGCCCTAGTTCTTACAGTGGCATTGCTTCTATTGGGTGGGAGGAAGGGGTGTTGGGAGTGGGAGATACTTTTTAGGGAAAGCCCAGATTTGGGGTGAATAGGTGGGGTTCACTGCCTGGGAGAGTGACTGCAGTGGCTGCAGAGGTTGCTGACATTTGTGGTTTCCCTTTCTTTCCTCTTTTCCTCTCTAGTCTGCGGCAAGCGCTACAAGAACCGGCCGGGACTCAGCTATCACTACGCTCATACTCACCTGGCCAGCGAGGAAGGGGACGAAGCCCAAGATCAGGAGACCCGCTCCCCACCCAACCACAGAAATGAGAACCACAGACGTGAGTTCCTGGTTCTTAGGTTGGGACCGTGATGAAGTAGGGTGGGCAGGGCTGGGGAGCAGTTTTTAAAAAATCACCTCTGATATCTTCTGGCAACTGTTGACTGGCCTCAATGTCCTGCAGTGAGTTGACTCAGCTCTGCCAGCCAGCTGCCCCTGTGGTTCAGCTGCGCCTGAGGCTCAGTATGAGCAGGGCAGGGGTCTCACACCAACTCTGCTGTCAGAGGGAGGAAGGTGAGTGCTACGGCACCAGGGAAGCATCCTTACCTGGCCATCAAATGCCAGACCCCCTGCTCTTTCCCCTCAGATCCACAAGACCCTTCTACAACTGTTAGACTGAGTTAGGCCATGGCCCGGGGGTGTGTCAATTCAGACAGATATTCCAAATGTCTGCTTAGCCACCAAGAGCCTTAGGAGAACATTCCTCATCTATTGCCCTAGCTTTGTTGCAGAGGTCACAGTTTTGGTACAGGGCTCTTCTGCCTTAGAAACACTGCCCTGGAGATTTCATGCTACTTGCTTGAGCACTCAATTGGCAAACATCTGGGTCGACTTATCGATTGGGATGTTGGGCTCCGAAGACCCAAATTGATCCTGAAGATTTGTGTTTCCATCTCTATTCTTTCCTTCCTCCCTCAACTTCCAGTTATGGCTTAGAGAGTCAAAAAGGGATTTAGTATTCACCACTGTTCTTCCCTCTATAACATTTCTTATGGTCTCTGGGCCTATGACCTCAAAATGGGGTGGTGGTGGTAGAAGACATGGGTCATTTGGGGTCATTTGATGAAGAGTATTTGTGGATGTGCTGAGTGTTTTTTATTTTGCTCACAAGATTTGGTGGTAGGCGTTCTTAAAGTGAACAATTCAATGTCGTTCAAGGGATCAGACCTTTTAAAACAGTCAGACCAAGGATTCCAGGGTGCCTCCTATGCACTTCAGTCGATCAGCTCAGCACCAGCAACAGCTGGCCACCTTCACTAAAGGTTTGACAGAACGAACACATCCATGGCCAAGACCTTCCTTTCCCCGGGCCCCTCGTAGCATTGCCTTCTTTAATTCTGACTCGCTTTCAGGGTCCAAGCCTTTTGTAAGACAGACCCTTGTTCTCTTCCCCACTGCTGTCAGCTGGACAGAATTGCAAAGCAGGGCAGGAGGTGTCCGACAGAACTCTGCCAGCTTCCCTTCACCAGGTTCTTGGTGGCTATAACACTGAAGTCTCTGTCTTCTGTCTAGGGAGAGGTTTTCTGACTCCATTTACTCTCACCTTCCAGAAAGAAGACTATATTGACTTATACGGAAGCAGCTGATGTTTGCACTTCCCTGTGTCCCCTCTTTTCCCTTCTCTGGTCTACAGAAAGTGCAACAAGAAGTGACCAAGGCAAAGCTGTTGTCCCCCTCCACGAGGAGGTGGAGATCTGTCTCCCATGTTTTGGGTGGCTTCCTGGAAAGTGCTCGTTAGAGACTGCTGCTTTCTCTAAAGTATTTACTAGTGGAGTATTCTTTTTCCCTTCCCTCGATGCCAGCCAGCCTCCTTTGCTTCTCTCCTCAAATGTCAGGTCATTATGTCCCTGTGAGGTGCTTTTCTCACACTGTAGGATTGGAATGCTTCCCTTTTGTCTGTGTCTCCTTGTCCCTGGCTCTCCTGTAACCTTGCCACAGTGAATGGTGTGTGTGTGTGTGTGTGTGTGCGCGCGCGCGCGCTCGTGTTGATGGAAAGAGCTCATGGTGGTATCCCCAGGAGTAGGGACTACAGACCCATAGTGGAACAAGGCTCTTCCTGGGGTACCCTCTAGGTGGGCTGTTGACCTGGAGAATGACACCGGCATGGTTTTCTCCATGCACCAGAATCCCCTCCTGTGCTCTCATCAGTCAGCGTTTCCCCCTCCTCCTGTCCTCAGCCTGGAGTCAGATGGCCTTGCTTAATAAAGAAGCTGTGGCTCTCTTCCTCCTAAGTGGAGGCACTGCTCCAATAGCATCTCCACGCTGGTTCTTCTCTCTCTGGAGGTTCATCACTGAACGTGCTCCCCACCATGCGCTGCCCTTACCTCTTTCCTCCTCCTTGTCCTGCTGATGGGAAACTGGGCTCGTCACCTGACTGCCCAAGGCTTTTAAACCTCATGGAGAAGACTAGCTGCATCTGGGCTGATCTGGGGTCTCCTCTCAAAGGGAAGGCGCCACACCTTTTTAATAACATCTTGTGGTGTCCCCACTGAGAAATACTAGGTTAAGCCCAATTTTCTAGGACAGAGGGTGCAGCAGATAGGCCCTTAGTGTCCATAAAAGAGGTTATTTCCCCCCTCCTCAGTTTCTCTGGATAAACCCAAAGGCAGCCGTTTCCCCTGGATTCTCTGATCACATACACCACTGAGCTGTTTGCTGCTTGAGTGTGTGCACTGCTCCTCCCACCTTCCCCTGGTGAGCGGCCCCCTACCCACCTTCTTGTGAGAGCTAATTGCCAGCATCATTAATACCCAGTCATTAGCTGTTCCCACTGTTTGGGGAGGGGGCTCCCATTTGTGTCCTGCCCCTAACTGCCACTGGGCTGGTGTGGTGAATTGAATGTGACAGCTCTGCCGGGTCCTAAGCGTTCGCCTTTTCCGCCCTTCCTTGGCTGGGCTTTTAGAGGGGGGAGGGAAGCAGCCTTAATCTAAAAGGTTAGTCTGCAGTTCCCGCAAGAGAAGTTCTGGAAGCTAGTGAACTCAGAATGCTGACTTGTCCCCCTTCAGCAGGGCTGCAGGGTGACCCGAGCTGCTGGTGAGCAGAGCCTCCCAGGAAAACAGGTTCAGGAGTGTACAGGGCCATGGGCAGCTGGGTTTGCAACGCCTGCAGTAGGAGAGCCCTTTTGACTTTGGTGCTTCTGTTGCCTCTTGCTCTGGTCCCCCTCGCTGTGTCTCCAGCACAGCCGATTGCTTATCCCTGCACCTGCTGCCGTTGAAGGCCCCTGGGAGCAGAGCTGCGTGCTGGAGCCTGCAATGACCCCTTCTCCCCCAGCACTCCCCCTCCACCCCGCTGCCCCCGTGCTGCCAGCTCAGCAACTGACTGTGACTCCTCCTGTCCCCTCCCAGCTGATGCCCTCTTGCCTTTGCCTCTCTCCTAGTCTCTCATTTTCTCCTGAATCTGCTCTTCTGGTCTCTCCCGTAGGTGTATTCCCTCTCCTTTGTGCCCTTGCCTCTCTGCCTCAACTCCAGGCAGCCCATGGATGCTTGAAGCTCCAACGCTCCCCTGGGGAGAGAGTACTTTCCTGACGAAGCCTCCCCAGCCCCAGCGCTGCCCTTCCCCTCCCTGTGTGAGGCTGGAATCTTCTCCATTTCTCTTAACATCTTCATCCACTTTCTACAAATGCAATCGCTGTGTGTATGTGTGTGTGTTTGCATGTAGATGCACATGCAAACATACATATTAATACATACGAATCAAAGGAGGGAGGGCTTAGGCAGGTTAAGATGCAGAAAGATGCACTGAGAAGCATTCCTGGTGACTTCTAAAATGCAACTTGGTAAACAGCCCTAGTGGAGCTATGGTAGCAGAAAGAGCACTGGATTAGAATTCAAAACCCCTTTGAATTTCTTTTTGCATTCACTGTATAGTGGGAATCTATTATAGATGTTGCTTTCAAGGTACTTTCCTTTGGAGGAGGCAATAATGAAGTCTTGGACCTGGATGAAAAAACTCTGTGAAGAAATTTAGTCCAATCCTTTCATCTGTCTGTCCATTCACCCTCCATCTATTTATTGATGCTCATGTACTGAATACAATCTATATGCTGGACCTGGGAAATATACACATAAATAAGACTCAATCCCTGTCCTTGAGCTCATAGCCTTGAGCTGGTAAATAGACATGTAAACAAACAACTAGAGTGTGCTGTGGGGAGTGTGTTATAGATGTCTGTTCAGAATGTGGAAGGAGTCAAGGTTCAAGGGCACAGTGTACTTTCGATGCCTTAGGGCAGCCAAGTGTGGCATCAGTATCACCTGGGAACCTGTTGGAAATGCAAATGCTCGGGCTCCATCTGAAACTTCCTGAAACAGAGTCTCTGAGTTTGGGGACCAGCAATCTGTGTTTTGAAAAGCCCTCCGGGCATTCTGGCATGCACTGAAGCTTGAGAACCACGGCATTGGGGGATTTGCAAAGGTTTCACTGAGGAGGTGACATTGAAGAATGAGGAGGAATTTCCTGGGAGGGAGAAGGCTTTCCAGGCAGAGAGAACTATATGCGCATAGGCAGGGGTTATGAAAGAGCATGCTGCATTCAGACAATGGGCAGTATTGGATTTAGGGGGTGCAGGGGGATGGTGGAAACATAGGCAGGGGTCACAGCTGGAAGCATCTTCTATGCCAGGCTGGGTGGTCTTTATCCTGTAGGAAATGGGGAGTCACAGTAGCAATTACTAGAACGCAAGAACAAATGATTTCTAGAGAAATCTACTGGGAGTATTATTAATTGTTCTATGGTACCTCCCTTTCATTTAATAGCATAAAAGTCTCTCTATAACATGCTTGGACCTTGTTGAGGGAAATGTTTTGAAAAAACAAGTCTGTAAAATTTACTTCAAGCCTATTTCTTGAATCTGTAGATTGAAGTGGTACTGTCCTAGATCCCTGGAGTTCTCAGTTTTCTGTCTAATGGTAGTGGGCCTGGAACACAGTAGGCTTTCAGTACTGATGAAAGAAGAAAAGGGTCCACCCCTCGTGCATCTTTGGAGGGCATGTTGTACTCTGCAGAACTGAAAGAGGAGAACCAAGTTGATTAAGGGTAATGTCTGCTGATTAGATAATCTGAAAATTAGTCTGATAATGTGCAAATTATCTAAAAGAAGCACATGATGTCATTGCCTCGCTGGTGGAGAAAGATCTAACAGATGTTAGTCTTCTGACAACTCTGTCCTCTAACATATGGCCCTAGGGCAACTAATAAGCTTTAAAAGATAGAGAGAAAATCACCTCTGAAACAAGCTTACGCATTTTGGATCACTCTGAAAGATGTCTGAAAAGCCATAAGGCCCCCACGGCCAGCCACTTACCCAAACCCGATGCAGGAAATTCAGGCTGAGTTACAAGGGAGATAAAGGGAAATTCTGTCTGCCTGGAAAGGTGAGCTGCTTCTGGCTTCCTGGAGAGCAAAGTTGGAAACTAGCAACAGGTGTTCTTTAGATGAATTATTTAATGACACAGTTTACAAATTACAAAGCAAAGAAGATCCTGGGGGATTGCTCTGGCCCTTGAAAGTAGACTTGGAGTTAGTTTTTCAGCCCCGTGAGTCATCCTTGACCTAGAGTCTATGACTTTGGAATTGACCAGGCTAGGGTGTGAATCTTGGTCCTGTCACCCTGCCCATCTTCCAGCTGTGCAAATGTGGGTCAGTTACTTACACTTCTCTGCTCCGCATGGGGTTGTTGTGAGTCTTAAATGAGAAGAGCGGGTATTTGGCTTCATGCCTGCCCATTGTGAGCGCTAATATCCTATTTCCGTCCCGTTTGGATCAACAGAGCATTTCTGTGCCCACAGATGGCTAATTTGAGGCAGGGGCTCCTTCTGGGGCAATGTGATAGGATTTTTCTGTCACTGGGAAAGCTAACTGCTAACAGGGTTTCGTTGGCATCAGTCATAGTCATCGGAGCCTAACCCGGCCCTGGTGCATCCTTTGCTAAATCTCAGCTATGGGACACCGATCTTTCTATACAGGTTAAACATGAATATTTATTGCGCACTTACTGTGCATGCGCCCATTTGTGGGGCTAAGTGGAAATGGGCCTCCAAAACGGCGTAACTTGTGCTCTCAGCCATAGGAGAGCTGCTGGTTTAATTGGGGACTGAGACGGATGCCTGGAACCCAGCTAGAGAAAGCTGCGGGGCAGAATCTAGCCGAGTGTGGCCTCCCTTTATTTACCAACCCATTTCCCCAGGATCAGGCATCCACATGTCTCTCATTTCTCTCACCGTTTTGGCCTAATTACCTAGAAGGTTCAGGATTGAAGAGTTCCACGTACTGAAGAACAATAACGACAACAGTAATACTTGCTGATATTCCTTGAACGTGCCAGACACTGGGCTAAACACACTACATTCATCTCTTTCGTGCCTCAAAACAATCTCAAAACAATCTCAAAACAAAAAAATGAGGCAGGTGCTGTATCCCCCGGAGGACATCAGGCCGCACAAAGGCCAAGTGGCGTACCCATGAACACTGACCATGGACTTGAATTCATCAGTCATGTGTTATTTCTTGGGGAAGCTTATTTATTTAGGCCTTCAGTTTTTTTCCTGTCTTATCAGAAGTAAAATAATTTTGCATCTAGGAGAGGAAAGAGGGAAAGAAACGATAAAAGACCTACTAGGTGCCAGGCACTTCACATACATGCTCTCATGTCATGTTCACCACAAGCCCATGAGGCACATATTATCATCCCTCATTTTACAGACAAGGAAACTGAGGCTCAGAGAGGTTGAGAAACTTGCCTCGAGTCACACAGTCAGCAAGATGGGAGGCTGAGATGTGAACAAGTTTGAGTTGGACCCCATTAGCTTTGTCCAGGCATTGGAACTCCAAGTAATGGATGCCAGTCCCAGGTTGGGATCGTCATGTTCTCTATTGATACTTCTTCATTTTCACCCACAGGCCAATTATCAAGTGAAGCACGTTGCACAGTATCTTTTCAAAAGAGATGACCGTATTGATGGCAACTTTGGGCTTCAGTTCTCTTAACCAGCTTCAGCTCTTTGTGATGTTACTTGGACATCCCATCCCACGGCAAATTTTGGTTGAGATTTTAATTTGTAAATGAGCTTTTCTATAGGAGAAAGCATCACACATCACTCTACTCAACTATTTTCCTGCATCTCTCTCATTCTGTGTCTCACTGTTTTTCCTCACTCTTGCATCTTTGACCCTACTCTTAAAAAAAAAAAAAAAAAGGAAAGCTTGCGCCTAAAGTGAAAATCTTAGGATTCATCCTTGGTTCTTTGTTTTCTGTCACCAACACATCTGACCCATCGGCGAGTCCTGTCAGCTCCTCCTCCACAACACACCCCAAATCTGTCTCCCTTTCTCCATCTCCTTGATCACCACCCGCTCCTGTTGGGACTCCTGCAACTTCCCTATTGGTCTCCCAGTTTCCATTCTTCCCTGTTATTTATGGTCTATTTTCCATGGCCTAGCCAAAGCAGTCTTTTTAAAGCGTAGAACATCACGGCACAGCCTTGCTCTCAGCTCTCAGTTGCACCTGAACACAATCCAGACTCCTTACCTTAAGGGCCCTCAGTTTTGCTTCTCGAAGTGTGCTCAGCAGCATCACCACTACCTGGGATTTGGGTGACCAGCTCATCCAGGCTTGCCCAGAACTTACCCAGTTTTAGCACTGAAATTCCGGCATCCTGGGAATTCCTCAGTTCTAGGTAAATCTGACGGTTGGTCACCCTGTTCGGGAACTTGTAAGAAATGTGCTCTGGGCCCCATGCAGGACCCATGAATCCTAATCTGCATTATAATGCGGTCCCTTGGCAATTTTTATGCTCTGCAAAATTTGGGAAGCCCTCGCCTTGCAGGTTGTGCGTAGTTAAGCACCATTGACCTCTCTGATTTAACTTTCCTGGTTGTGTGGTTGTGTGTGGTCACTGCAGGGCCAGCTTTTGAGCCACACTGCCTGGATTCCGAGCCAATTTAGCCACTTACTAACAAGTATTACCTATGTAAAGTTGGAACATTAATGGCATTTTCTCAGAGGGCTGTGGTGAAGATTAAACAAGTTAATTCATATAAAACAGCATTAATGGAAAATGTGTGTGATGCAATGTGATATAATATGACGCTCACCTGTCAAGTTAGAACAGTGCATCGGCATCACCTGGGGGGATGGTTTAAACACAGACTGCTGGATCCTACCGCCAGAGCTTCTGAGTCACTAGGTCTGGGGTGGGGCCCAGGACCTAGGGACAGGAACCCGTTTTTAACAAGTTCCAGGTGCTGCTTTTGCTGCTGGCCCTGGAACCAAGCTTTGAGAAATATCGCCTTAGAGAAATCTAGGTTTTGTTGTTGTTGTTGTTGTTGTTATTGTTGTTCAATCTATTTCCTTTTAACTTTTCCTTTTTCTTGTTTCTTTTGGAGTCAGGTGACTGGCCAGGAATCAGGCTGCACTGTTAAATCTAAGGGGTAGACCTGCTGATTTTCCTTTCCTAAGGCTCCTCTGCACCTACTTCCTGACTTGCTTTCTGAGCATTTCTCCCTCATCTGGACCCTCATCCACAGGGCTCTCAGTTCTGTAGTTTCTTCACTTTCCTCGAATCCTCAAGTCTGAAGCCTGATGCTCGTCCTTTTCCTTTTTGTTCTGTTTTTCATTCTGAAGGATACAGAAATGTTGGTCCATTTGGGGACTGATGGGGTACTGAATCCAGTGAGAGCACATTTTTTTTTTTTTAGGTACTGGGGCCAGGGATTAACCTGGGACCTTATATATGGGGAGCCAGTGCTCAAACTCTGAGTTACATTGGTTCCCCTGAGTTGGTCTTTTCATTTGTGTGTGTTTTTTTTTTAGGAGGTACTGGGTCTTGAACCTGGGACCTCATGTGTGGGAAGCCGGTGATCAACTGCTTGGGCTATATCCACTCCCCGAAGGCACATTCTTTTTTTTGTCTTTATTCATTTTTTTAATATTACATTAAAAAAATATGGGGTCCCCCTATACCCCCCACCTCCCTCACCCCACTACTCTCCCCATAGCAACATTCTCCTCCATCATCATGAGACATTCATTGCATTTGGTGAATACATCTCTGAGCATCGCTGCACCTCATGGTCAATGGTCCACATCATAGCCCACACTCTCCCACGTTCCATCCAGTGGGCCATGGGAGGACCTACAATGTCCGGTCATTGTCCCTGCAGCACCACCCAGGACAACTCCAAGTCCCGAAAACGCCTCCACATCTCATCTCTTCCTCCCATTCCCCACACCCAGCAGCCACCATGGCCACTTTCTCCACACCAATGCCACATTTTCTTCGATTATTAATCACAATAGTTCATGAACAGAATATCAGTAAGTCCACTCTAATCCATATTCTATTCCTCCATCCTGTGGACCTTGGATTGGTTGTGTCCATTCCACATCTATGTCAAGAGGGGGCTTAGATTCCACATGGATGCTGGATGTAATCCTCCTGCTTTCAGTTGCAGGCACTCTTGGCTCCCTGGTATGGTGGTTGACCTTCTTCAACTCCATGTTAGCTGAGTGGAGTAAGTCCAATAAACCAGAGTGTAGGAGCTGAAGTCTGTTGAGGTTCAGGGCCAGGCTATCACATGGTCAGTCCAGAGATTCAGATCCCCTGGGTATATATTACACCCCAGCACCAACTACAATTCTGGTGAAGTAACAGGAAAGGATTGTGAAAAGAGATCACATCTGAGTCCAGCTCCATCACACAGAAACACCAACTCCAAAGAAGGGCCAACTGACATGGCAGTGAACTCCATCTGTCATGACCATAAAACCTGTGGGTCTCTGTAGACCTCAGAAGTACCAATACCTGGGGTTGCATCTACTTTATCTGTCTCTGGGACTCTTGAAGGACATTCTTGTGGGTGTGTGATGGTGGTGAGAGGAGTGGGAGAGGGGCCAGGCAGGGCAAACAGGAAGGACAGGAAGGGGGCTTGCTGAATTCCTTTTTTTTTTAAAGTATTTATTTATTTATTTCTCTCCCTTTCTCCCCCCCACCCCAGTTGTCTGTTCTCTGTGTCTATTTGCTGCGTGTTCTTTGTCCGCTTCTGTCGTTGTCAGCGGCACGGGAATCTGTGTTTCTTTTTGTTGCGTCATCTTGTTGTGTCAGCTCTCCATGTGTGCGGCACCATTCCTGGGCAGGCTGCACTTTCTTTCATGCTGGGCGGCTCTCCTTAGGGGGGGCAATCCTTGCGCGTGGGGCTCCCCTACACGGGGGACACCCCTGCGTGGCACGGCACTCCTCGCACGCATCAGCACTGCATGTGGGCCAGCTCCACACGGGTCAAGGAGGCCCGGGGTTTGAACCATGGATCCCCCATGTGGTAGACAGACGCCCTAACCACCGGGCCAAGTCTACTTCCCTTGCTGAATTCTTATCAGGACAATAGCAATATCCAGATGATTTAAGTGGGAGAAGATCACTAGCTCTAATGCACGAAGATGCTCTTCAGTTCTTGAAGGGGAAAGACATCATTTCATTCAGAGCTGTGTTGAGACAATTACCCTCAAATTACTGTTTCCCCCTCAACTGACTCATTTGGTAGGAATAACAAGTTACTACACCAGGGCAGGAGCTGACCCACATGGCCTTTCCCCTGGAAAATTCAAGTTTCTCATTGCACTCTCCCTGATCAGCACTGAGAAAGGTCATGAACCTCACTTGGTCTTTTTCTTGTTTTTCCAAAGCGCCCA
Source organism: Dasypus novemcinctus (assembly GCF_030445035.2). NCBI lineage: Eukaryota > Metazoa > Chordata > Mammalia > Cingulata > Dasypodidae > Dasypus > Dasypus novemcinctus. The sequence goes on from NC_080675.1 coordinate 36,218,793, forward strand.
TGGCAGGCATGGAGCTGTCCACCTAAGACATGTGCACAAAGGATGTTACTGATGGGCCATGTGACAGTCTAGCCTTGGACTGGTGACATGGCACACAAACTCCTGGCAAATGTCAACCTTTTGACAAACTGCCAATTGTGACGCCAGATAAATATGGCCATCGAGGTGGCGTCATCAGTGTGAGCAGATGCGTGGTTTCTGTTTTCACTGCATAGATTTTAGGCATAATAGGCACAAGGTGTGCATCTGAAGGTGATTTGTAGTCCATAAAGATGGAGCAAAAGAGGGCAGGCGTAAGGAAGGCCGGGAGAACTGACGGTACATTTTAAAATTTTTATAAAGATTCTGCAGCCACCAAATACATAGTGAGGTTGGGGCTGTTTCTCACTGGTTCCTGCAGGGCCCTGGGGCAAGAGAATGAAGGTGGAGCTGGAGGGACTCTGGGGTTAGCCCAGTCTGGCAGTTCTCTGTCCTTCCATCATGGTTTATAAAGAAATGCCTCAGGGAGTGGCCTTCTGGGGGTGCACACCCCCGCTTTCTCCACCTCAGCTTTATTCTCTCCAATCCCACTCCCCCCTCTTTCTGTCTCCTGGTAAAATGGTCACTTAGCTGCTCCCGGGACTTTACATCCACTCGGTTCCTAGTCTTTTAGTTCCGTTTGCCTGGCAGATTAATTTATTTCCCAAAAGCTTCTATGAAGATTTGTCCATCCTTTCATTAAGTATTTATTGTTAGCCTGGTGTCAATCACCATGTCAGGTACAGGGGATACAGAGATGAAAGACACAAGCTCCTGCCCTCAGGGAGCTCGTGGCTAGGAAGGAAAGAGAGGGGTCCACAAATTTAACACAATGATGAAAGGCGAGGCTCCTCCGGATTTGGAAAACTTCGCTTTTCTCTCTCTTCTTTCGCCTTATTATAATCCTCAAATAATAGGTCTAAAAGGGACCTTAAGGCGTTGTCTAGCATATTCTCTTGCCTTCAGACCTGCACACATGCAAATAATCCTGGGTTAAGAAAACCTCTCCTGTGTGCAGAGACCTCTTAAGAAGAACCTCCTCCAAGGACCATGCTTTTAACTCTTTAACTGCCATGTTCTGGCTCTCTCGTGGCACGTGCTGCCGATTCAGCTCATTTTGCCTTACGTTGTCCTTGGAGCTACGGAGTGTGGCAACTCATCAGCCCCATCCGTAAACTTTGAAGACTTACTGAATCAGCCCCTGGCCTTCTCTTCTCCTGGTAGACTAACCTCAGCATCTGGAATCGTTCTGCATTAGACCCCCACCCCCACCCCCTACCCCCAGCCCTCATCCTTATCATAAACTCACATAGTCGGGGCTGGCCAAACGGCACGTGAGAGAGAACGGGCTCTCGGCTATTGAGGCTGCTGATGGCCTAAAGGCCATGCAGCTCGGGGACCCTGGTGCCAGCTTGCTGCTGTGGCTCCCCCATTCCCCTGCCTCTCCCCATTCAGGGAGGAAGGCATCCTTGCTCTGCCTCCTGGAACCCAAGGGCGGGACCTGAGTTGCTGTTAGGTGGCTGAGAAGGACCAGCCGGCATGGAATCCCAGCGTTTTTATTCCTTGGATCTGTGGGGTTTATTTTTTCATCAGTTCTAGGGAAGCAATGAAGAAAGGTGTCAGGCCTTGGGGATAATTTATATGAGTAAACACATGAGGAGCAGGGCGAGCAAGAGCAGGAGAATTAAGGCCATCTATCCAGGCTTTGATGCTCTGTTTGCCCTCTGGTCCAGCCTCCCCACAGTCTTTATCGCGCCACTTTTAACCCTCTCCTCGCTCGGCTCCACTTTGGCTCGGATCTCTTCGCAGCTGCCTTCCCTCCCCGCATCCTTCCGCCTCCCTCCCCCTCCCGCGTCCCTCATTAAAGGCTGGGAGGAAGGTAGCAGGATGTGGCGGTGGCCTCCAGCTGAGGCCTGCTGGTGATTCTGGAGGGAAGGCACGCGGCTCGCCCCCCCAGCGCCTCGGCGCGCCCCCCTCTCCCGCCGTCCAGCTCGCCCCGGGGGGCCGCCCGAGCCTGCCTTGCGGCTGTCTTTGCCCCCTCTCCCCTGGTCTCTCCCCTGTCCTCGGAAGATGCGCTCCGCACAGCCAAGTGGCACGGGCTGGGATGCTTTACACTTGAGAGATGAAGTAATAACAGGTGGCAAGACCGGAGGCTGCCGGAGCCCAGGATTCCGGTTGCCATGGCAACGTGTCAGCCCTGCGGAGGGCCGGCAACTGTCAGCGTGGCGAGGGGTGTGGGAACAAGCGAGAGGGCGAGCCGAGGCGCCTCTCCTCCCGGAGCCTCTGCTCGCTGCCCCCCGAACTCCCCAAGGGGGCTGAACCGGGGCTGGGCGGCGGGCACAGGCGCGGCAGGGCCTCGGAGCTGCGGCCACGGAGGAGCCCGAACTCCCGAGTCCTCTTTCCCCAGGACACTGGGGATGCAGCTCTGATCCCCGCAGGACCCGGAGGAGGGGCTGTTGCCGGGGGCTGCCCCTGCCACTCATTCTTTTCATGCATGGCATATCCTCAGCAGAAATCCCGCTGAATGAGGGCCAAAGACAGCCGTGTCCGGGTGGTGGTTTTATGGACCGTTTGGGGCTGCATTGCCAAAGGCACGGGGCTTAATTGGACTCAGACAGCCTGGGAGTGCACTAATACCTTTCCAAAACAACTCTTCTCCTCTCACTGGGGGAGGTGGTGGGACTACCTGACACTCGGCTTTTCCTTTTTCTTGGTTGGAATTCTTTGAAAGCTCCCACCAACCCTCCAAACTTCTGTTCTTTTTCTGTCTTTCTTCCTGAACTCTTCCTGATTTCCTTTTTTTTAAAATTTTCCCTTTGAGCTTTTTATAGTTCTCTCCCCCAGGTAAATTCCTAAACTCTCAAGGCTTGCTTTATTGCCTCAGCAGCTTACTTGTATCCCTTCTATGATCTCAGCCCATGAACATTAATCAATAGAAAACTGAATCCATCATCGCAGACGCTGCCATCGAGATACTGTTTGGGTCTTTGCCCTCCCCCTCATCTTATGCTATAAACCAGGACTCAATTTCCCATAAGCAGAAGCAGGATCTCTATTTAAATCCCACTCGAAAAGTCTGGGCGTGCTTCCTATTTATAGTAAAATCCTTTTTATAATGATCTCATATGCCTACCAGGAAATCACTCAATGGCTGGGTCAGGCCATAGGCCAATATAGCTATGATGTGAGCTTTACTTTAAAATCGGAGAAGTGTTTTCATAGGGGATTTGACAATAAAACAGGATCACCTTGGATGTATCATTGAGGTAGGGTCATTAAATTTAAATTCTAAGGGAATTGTCATGTTTCTAGCTAAAAATCCCAGCAATTGTTATCACTTTGGGCTTTCTAAATACTATACTGGGTGTATCTAGAGGTTTATGAAATAGTTTATATTCAAGGAGGGGTCAGAAAGGATTTGTCTCTGGACACCCTAGGAGGTGAAGAAGTATAACCAGAGGTACAAGGTCTCTGGGGACACAAACCACTTGGGGTTGAATGCTGGCTCCTCCACTTTGTAGCTGGGGGTTCAAGCTAGAGCTTTCATCTTGGTGGACTTTGGTTACCTCATCTGTCAAATCATATATACTTCACAAAGTTCTTGTGCGAATTAACGAAATAACATACACAAAGCCTCCAGCATAAGGTCTGCCACATTACTGAAGTATCTCAAAAGTCTGGTTCTTTTGTGCTTCAAAAATCAGTTAAGAGGGAGCCTGGGTGGGTATGTGTGACCCGGCACCCCCTCTTCCTAAGAGACAGAGTCATCATCTTACATCTCTCCTGTATGTTCGTGTCCAGAATGATGCTTCACCTACGATTGCAGGGTATGTATGCGTGCTGCTTCCACCTTCCCACCACCCACTCCTGTGTACTTTGGGGGAGAGACATGACTTCAGATCATTTGGACATGGAGCAGCTCTCTCTGAGGACTAGAAAAATAAACCAGGGCAAGTGGATGGGATTCAGAGTACCAATGACTACCATCCGAAAAGCGAAAGCAGTGCTGTGTCCCCATTAGGAAGAGGTCCCAGGGACATCTTTGTGTCACCCTTTTTACATCTCTGCCATCTTTTCTCCAAGCCATTCATCCCACATTCTCTGTGTGCAGAGCACATAGGTCTTCTAACTATGAGTGGACTCATAGTTGGTGAGGACTCCGTCCTGAAGGAATGGACCCTGTGCTGTGGGGACATAAGGCAGATGTATGTATACACACAAAAAGAGAGGGGTCATAACAGTGATGCAGGCAGAGTGCCCCTTCACCCACCCCCTGCCTAATGCAAACCCCACCAAGACTGGTCATTTCTGGCTGGGAAATTAGGAGAGCTTCATGGGGGAACCCTCACCCTGGAACCAATCCCTAATGCCAAAAATGTAAGAGAAAAAGATGCTCTTGATTCGTCCATCCCACTGCCATTTTATCAAGATGGTGAGAAGAGAGTAGGAGCTGAAGTAAAAAGGATTTTGCTGAAAATGATGCATAGCTGTTCTTTGTCACTTTCTATATGGGCCATTGCTAGAGTATAAAAAGGCACCCACCTGGTTTGTCACACCGCATGCACCAGGGCTTTCAACTGGGATTTTAGCACTGCCCCCCCCCCCACCTTTTTATAGCTAACAATCAATACAAATATATACATGGGTACCTGCTCTGACTCAGTCTCCTCAGAAACTTCTGTTCTTCAGATGAATTAAATTCCATTCCTTTTTATGTAGGACCAATTTCTCTGTCACTCTTTGCTTTGCTCTTCTGGATCACCTTGGAATTTTTAATTTCTTGCAGCATTGGAGCTCCTGATTCCATTGCTTATTGGTGGTGAATACTATAAAGAACTATCAGGAAATTCTTATATTCTATATTGTACTCCTTCATCCTTATATATCACAAGAGATACATTGTGTTGGAGAATATTGTGTTCTGGTTGCTTAAAGATTTTGTGAATAGATACAATGGGAAGTCCCTAGGAAAATGGAAAAAGACAGGTGAGGGTAGGCTCCTGAGAATTTTCATGGATGAAATTCATGAGTTTCTTTGATCACCTTTCCTGCAGTTAGCTACCAAAGTTGTGAATGGCTGTTCCACATTTCATGTCTAGTTCATATCAGTCATGAAACTGAGCTCTGTTTTATCTTCTACCCCTAAATTCAATATGCCCCACCTCTTCTTTCTCTTCACCTTCTGATAGATTTCCATGATATCCTCTTTTTTTTGTCTGTCTTTTTTTATTACAACGATCCTAGTAGGTGTACAGTGGTACCTCATTGTACTTTTTTTAAATTAATTTTTTTTTACTTTTAAAGAAGGTTTAAATTACATAAATGTTACACACACAAAACATAAGGTATTCCCATATGCCCCACACCCAACCCCTTCCATACTTTCCCACATCAACAACATCCCTCATTTGTACATTTGTTACAGTTTTCTTTTTAAAGATTTATTTTTCCCCACCCACGTGGTCTGCTCTCTGTGTCCATTTGCTGTGTGTTCTTCTTCTTTTTTTTTTTTTAAAGATTTATTTATTTATTTAATTTCCTCCCCTCCCCTGGTTGTCTGTTCTCGGTGTCTATTTGCTGCGTCTTGTTTCTTTGTCCGCTTCTGTTGTCGTCAGCGGCACGGGAAGTGTGGGTGGCGCCATTCCTGGGCAGGCTGCTCTTTCTTTTCACGCTGGGCAGCTTTCCTCACGGGCGCACTCCTTGCGTGTGGGGCTCCCCCACGCAGGGGATGCCCTTGCGTGGCACGGCACTCCTTGCGCGCATCAGCGCTGCGCATGGCCAGCTCCACACGGGTCAAGGAGGCCCGGGGTTTGAACCGCGGACCTCCCATATGGTAGACGGACGCCCTAACCACTGGGCCAAAGTCCGTTTCCCTGCTGTGTGTTCTTCTGTGTCTGCTTGTATTCTAATTAGGTGGCTCTGGGAACCGATCCTGGGACCTTCCAGAGTAGGAGAGAGGTACTCATTCTCTTGAGCTACCTCAGCTTCCTGGTCTGCTATGTCTCTTCTCTTATTGTCTTTCCTCTGTGTCTCTTTTTGCTGTGTTATCTTGCTGTGCCAGCACTCCATGTGGGCCAGCACTCCATGTGGGCAGGCACGCCATGTGGGCCAGCACTCCTGTACTGGGCAGCATTCCGCATGAGCCAGCACTCCTGCCTGGGGCAGCACTCTGCATGGGCCAGCACTCCACATGGGCCAGCTCTTTGTTCAGGCCAGCTCGTCACACAGGCCAGCTTGCCTTCACCAGGAGGCCCTGGGTATCGAACCCTGGACTTCCTATATGGTAGATGGAAGCCCAATCACTTGAGCCACATCCGCTTCCCATTTGTTACAACTGATAAACACATATTGAAGCATTGCTACTAAACATGGATTACAGTTTGCCCTCCATCCTGCACAATTTTGTAGGTTATGACAAAATATGCAATGGCCTGTATCTGTCACTGCAATGTCATGCATCTCTCACTGCAATGTCATGCAGGACAACTCCAATGTCCTGAAAATGCTCCCATATTACACCTTTTCTTCCCTCTCCGATCCCTCAGAACCTCTGGTGGCCACTGCCTTTATAGCAGTGATAAGAGTTCTTCTGTTGCCAGAATAATAAGTCTATAATGAATAATAATGTCTACTTTAGTCCATTGTTCATTCCCCAATCTTGAGGATTTTGGGATGGTGATGCCCACTCTGCTTCTAATCTCGTGGGACATATGGATGAAACTACTTTGCTTGCGCTTGCAGACACTCTCTGTTCCTTGGGATGAACGTTGTCTATCATCCATGATAGCCTCGTGATGCAGAAACCCTGACCTGGTTTTTCTTCTGTGTTACAGACATGTTTGGATTTTCTTAGGAGAATTGTAGAAATGGTTATGCTGGCAATTGAGGGAGAAGGGAGAAAGGGGCACTGGTACTTCTGAATTTGGCCAATGGAAACTTTATAGGCTTGTAAAATTTTGTACTTCTAATGATTTTTTAGAGATTATTTTCAAAACCATTCTGTATGACATGGAGATGCAGTGAACGGTAAAGAAAACCCCACATGCAGAAGAAACCTGCAGGACATGGTTCCACTTCTCTGTCTCCCCCAAACAGCCAATACTTTCTCGCAGAGAATTGTCTGCCTCCCTGAAGATGAAAATCAATGACTTAGAAACTGATTAAACAATCCAAATAGCAACTGATAAATAAATTAACCCTCTGCAATTATTGCAATCTTTTGTCTTTCGCCTTCCCCAGGTAAGTTTTTCTCTTTCTGGAGGCAAAGCAGAGGCACAGAGGAAGTGAGGCCAGAGGGAATCATTTTAAAGTGGGTGAATCCGTTTATCACTTACTGTCTGGATGGTATTTCTGCTCACATATCTGCTTCCTTTTAAGGATTTGTACCCTATGGGACCCTGATTAACATTAGCCGGTGACTAATGAAAGATAGCAGCAGGGCTTTGGGGATGGTGAGGAGAGAGATACCCTTGTGGTTAAGGCCGATCCCATAAATGGAGAGACTTGTCGTCTTAGTCACAAACAGGGAGTGTTAATGATTCCTTTGGGGCATTACACAAAGAAATGCCCACAATAGGAATAGAAAAACAGAGGAAAATGGAGGTGTTTCTTCCCTTGCAAAGAACCTGTCTGAGGCTTTTCAACCAACCCTGAGACACTGACAATGATTTCAGCACTCCAGGACAGGCGCTATTCTCCTAAGACTTTGTTTTCAAGATTTTTCTCTGCCTTTGTTTAAGGAGAGAAGATGTTTAGCATGGTGGGTAATGAAGTTGGTGCCTTGAGTTACTTGTGACGGTCTTATGTCTAAGGGCACGTTCACTAACATACCTGTCAACCCATCTCTGACATGCTGCCTAAGTGCCTAGTAAACCTGTAACCCATTCTGATTCTAGACACTTGGGGTCAGGGGACCAAGTTGTCCTAGGTGCTTTCCATGACCAATGAGTCTGGACTTCGGGGAGGTGAGGCTGAGTAACAGCAGGTACCTGTGTACCTGCTAAGGTGCTCATCCAAGGCCCCCAAATCATCTTCAGTATATCCTTCCTGGAAATGACCAGCCATTTGTGCTTCTTGATTTTCCTTTTGAGGAACAGGAGGAGTATTGCCTAAACAAGAGCATCTTTCCCAAGGGCAAGGCCCAGACACTGACCCTTCACTCCCCTTCTAATCACTACGGCTGTTTATGGTTGCCACCTGGTGTTTGGGTCCTTGGCCCTGAGGTCTGGCCATGAAGGATTGACTAGTAGATCTTGATAGTTTGCTCATCCAGGGATACAATCAGAGGGGCAGGGTGGTTGCTAGGAAAACACAGGGTTGGGAAATGCTGCAAAACTCTGGCTGATTTGCAAGGCATTACTGCTATTGAACGGAGGAAGATCAAAAAGAAAACCCAGCCCAAGTTAACAACTTTCTTCTGAGAAAACCTCAGGTTATAAATGCCATGCTCTTTCTAGAGCAAATTCTGCCACATTGTGGGAGGAGAAGAGGAGGCAGTATAAACCCATCTCAGCCTAAAATTGGATTTTTAAAAAAATGTTTCCACAGCCCAGAAAGGACCGGATGGGACAGTCATTCCTAATAACTACTGTGACTTCTGCTTGGGGGGCTCTAACATGAACAAGAAGAGTGGGCGGCCCGAAGAGCTGGTGTCCTGTGCAGACTGTGGACGCTCTGGTGAGTGTGACCCCTTCTTGCCTCGTGTGCTTGTATAACAGAAACTGTTCCATCTGCATTCCTCAGTCATCTTGGGTAGCATTGAAGGGTGGAGTGGAGAAGTGATGGTGGTGGTCATTTGAGTGGAGAGGGGTTTTCAGGTCACTTTGTTATTTTTTCTTCTTTGGGTCTTAAGACCCGAAAGTTATGTACTGGGGTCCAGGAAAAAGGGCAAGGAGAGATTTTTGACTCGTTTCTGGCCTTTCCAGGAGGTGGATATTTCTTCTTGTATGTTGTTGAGTGAGGTAGTATGGGAACATCTGGAGACACAGGCACCGTGTTTTCTTGTATTGGATGATGAGTGTATAACAAAAAGATGTGTTCTGTGGAAGTGCCTGCGGCAAATGGGAAGAGTATGCAAACATGAATATTGAGAAAGTAGCCCCATCTTGAATTGTGGGTATCAGAGACCCTGGGCTCCTGGATAGCTGCATAAACACCACTTCCATTGGTCACTCATTCCATTTTCTCATGTGGAACAGGAAAAGGAAACACTGAGAGACCAAAGAGGTAAAAAGGCAGGAGTTCCTAAGGCTAATCTGGAGTTGATGTGGCATATTTTCTTTTTCGTCATGTAAACTATCTGAAGACTAAAATAAACAAAAAAGGACCTTTGTTCTTGTTCCTTCATTCTTAAAATGAGCTAAGGTCTTCAAGTTTTGTTCGAGCTGTTGTTCGGTTTTCCAAAGTCTAACCAAACCATTATTTTTGACTGGTCATGGCTGGTTGATTCTACCAATTTTTTTGTATGGTTTTCTGTCATAACTAGACCAAAGTGCAAGGCAAGGAGGAGAGATGATTTCACATCTAGTGGGTGCAACACAAATTAATCGGACGGTTGGTTCCAGCAGTGAGAAGCCATGGCTGCTTTCCCCCTTCCTACCCAGTCTCTTTTCTACTTCCAGTCCATAAGAAAGGGACTGAGATGACCACACCTTTGTTTACCGTAGGTCTTCAGTTCTTCCTATGGTTTACCCCAAAATCTTACTTTTAGTCCTTTTATATTATGACGTTAGGGTGGTTTAGGGCTCAAGACTGACTTAGCTGGCAACTGAGTAATTGGAAAAGGACCATGGTTTCCATTGCACACGATCCTCAGCATTTAACTCACCAGGACCCTGAAAGGGTGGCCTGTTTGTGCAATTCTGTCAGCTCATTTGTTGTCCAAACAAGATACCTAACATGTTTAACATTTCACTCTACTGGGGCTAGCTTGGAAGACAGGGCCCATGTGGTAGCAGACTCTGGTTTTTTGATACTTAAAAAAGAAAATAAGCAAATGAAATCCAGTGTTTTTTAAAAGCAAGCAAGCAGATAACATCTCTACTGCCAGAAACAACATCACATGGCAGAATGATATTCTAAGTGTAATGTTACAGACTTCTGTAGGTATGGGATGGGTTAGAAAGGATAGCTTCAGAAATGCCGATGTGTACTGATACAATCCACCCCTCCTTTCCTATAAAAGATAGGATAATTTAATCTGACCCATGGGGGACTAGGAGTGGGCAGTGTTTTTTTTCCTACTCAAAATCTCTCTCTCCACAGCCTTCACTCAGTTTTCCCTTCCTCTGTTCTGTTGGCTTTGTGACTCAGGGGGCCAATTTATACTATTCTAGTCTAAGTAGTCTCATTGCATTTGTCAAGGATTAATTTACTCAAGGTCTGACTCTGATGTTCTTGAAATGGTTCACACTTTGGAAATAAACAGACGACATTAGCCTGTGGGATATGTTTGTTAAGAAAGGTGGGTCAGATACTTTTGTAGAGCCTCCCTGGGGTCCTTCCAGGGAAGAAAGGGGAGCTCAGAAGAGCGACCTTTCCCTCTCCATCTGTCCCACTACTTTGGTTTTCTGGGAGAAAGTGAGATTCCTGAAGTCAGCACCATCAGTGAAACATAATTACCTTATTCTGACTGTGGTCTGGGGCCCATTTAGAATGTGAAAGAGTTTAAACTTGAGTTTTCTAGATTCTAGGATACTGTATTTTATTGAACTGTTTATCCTGATGTCTTACTTTCTTAGTGCTCTGAATTAGATTTGGCAGCTCTTTGAACTTTCTGGAGTAACTAAGACCTGAGCATGTTTAGTGGCACATGTGTGCATATGCGTGTGCACACGTGTGCATACAGACACCAGTATGTATGTGCAGATCATAGAATTTTCCTCCAGTGGTTAAAAAAAATGAGAGACTCTTATTATTTACCACTTATCAGACTTTCCAACATCTTTTTGCTTTCAGTGCAAATGAACCTGGTATAAGGGCAGAATTGAAAGGGTATGGAAAGAATGGGATTAGAAGCGGGTAAAATAAAATAAAAATAAGATTGATGGAGGCTTAACCACCTTGAATGGGCTATCTGACAGTAATACCTTTGTAAAGCTGACTGTCAAAGTGAAGGACAAACATTGTTCAAAGAAATACTAACCGAAAACACCAAAGAAATAGCAACCAGCCTTAAAACCACCTAGGAAAATCACTGCCTGGGAGGGGAGCGAGTGTGCACTCGTCTGTGTGCACATGGAAGAGGTGAAAGATCACGGCTGATCTTTCACTGTCAGCAGCCGTGGACATTTGTGTTATGATAGAGATGTTGCCTGTTCTGGGGCTGCTGGAGGGGTCCACTTCCCTGGAAATGTTTGCTTTGCCCCACTATCCAAAATCCCTGTCCCCAGGTGATGTACCCGGGTAATCCCATTTGGTGTGAAATGGTTTATTGTTCTGTTTTATGGATAACCTTGCAATAATGTAATAAGAATATTAATAATGATGTCTGTTGCTTAACCCATGTGCTGATATATTCATCATACATGTCAGCTCATTTGGGAGGAGAAGGCAGGAAGGAGAAGGAGGCCGCGGCCGCAGCACGCACCACGGAGGACTTATTCGGTTCCACGTCAGAAAGTGACACCTCAACTTTCCACGGCTTTGATGAGGACGATTTGGAAGAGCCTCGCTCCTGCCGGGGACGCCGCAGTGGCAGGGGTTCGCCCACAGCAGATAAAAAGGGCAGTTGTTGAACCTGTGGAAGAGACTCTGGGCAATTCGCCATCTCCCTCTGACGTTGGTCATTGTTCTGGTTCTGATATATATATATATTTTTTAAATGAAAGAGAACTTTAGGTTTTCCCTTTTTTCCCTGTTTTATTCCTCTCATCTTCCGTGTGCCCTCCCCCCCCCTTTTCCTCTGTTTTGGGTATGTACAACAGAAGCACAAACTACTGAAACAAAACAAAACGAAAGAGCAGAACGAGAGGCCTTCAGAGAGATGGAAGCGTGATGTGCTGTTTGTTTCCCACAGAAATGGGAAGTTAGGTGGATGATCTTTTTTTTTTTTTGGAGTGGGGAGGGGATCTTTGTGACATGAGCAGAGTTTGATTCCCTCAATTTTCTTATTTATTGGCAATTTGAAGAAAGGAGGAACATTGAGTTTGGAAACAGAACCAATCACATTAAAATTATTATTTATATAGTCTAGCTATTCTTAGAGACAGACTTTTTTTGTGTGAGAATGGGAAGGGAAATCAAAGAAATCAAAGTGATGTCCTGTTTAGAGTGGAGCCACTGGGGGGAGGATTGACTCCAGGAAGACTAGTCAGATGGCTTCCTCAATGGGAGATGAGTGCGCTTTGTACCCCCACGGAGTCATGGCTCCCCACGGCAGGCCCACTTCCCGCTTCTCCTCCCCAACCTTTCCTCCCTGACCTTTCCGTCTTCCTCCCTGCTTGTGAGAACGTCAGCAGTTCTAGAGAAGTCGGGGGACGCCCCAGCACCCGGCCCTTGACCAGCAGCAACCTCCTTACCACCTCGTCTGTCCAGCACAGCAACTGTTTTGTTGCTGCTGTTTTTTTTTTTTTTCTTTCTTTCTTTTTCTTCTCCTCACTTTCCTCCTGGTGAAGAGCAATTTGCAAATGCAGGAATGGAATATAAGCAGAAAGTCACGGACTCAGCAATGATAAAACAACCCGAGGCCGCGCTCACGGAAGCAAGAACGATACCTCAGTATATTGCCCCTTCCCTTCCCCTGTTTAAAAGCATATATAAATACCCATTGGATGATCAAGTCTCCCGTATTTCTTCTTCTATTTTTTTATTTTTTATTTTTATAGTGCCTGCTAGGCACTTTGTTTTATGTTTCCAATAGCACCTCCTGAAATAAACCAAAGCCACATTTGCTCAAGGCCCCTGGGGCGATGGAGAAGACGTCCACCTGGCCACCTCTTTGGCAGTCCCAAGAATAAGCAACTGCCTGGTCCTATTCAAAAGGTATGTCCTGGCTGACCTGAGTTATAATGACATCTTACAATGATCTGCCTTACAACTGCATCATTTTTATTTTTTTAATTAAAAATTTTTTCTTTTAGTTTTCTTTTTCTTTCCTTTTCCTTTTCTTTTTCTCTTTTCTTTTGTCTTTCTGGGTTCTGATTCCCTTAGTCTAAGTGTGATGACTCCTGGGGGGTCTGGTGCCTGCTCCCTACTGCCTGTGTGTGCATGCAAAGCCCCGTGGACCCAAGCACACATGTGGGAGCTGAGGTTTGCTTGGAACATGGGAGGGATGCTGCGTGCAGAATGGTGGGCTTCTGGCTTCTGGCTTCTGGCTTCGACTGCGGGAGAGATGGCTGGGAAGTGCTTGAATAACTGCCTCCCTTTGCTAAAGCTGAAAGTGGACTCCAGGGAGCTGAGGCTAGAGTTGGCTGCCGGACTTGGGTGGGAATGAGGAGATATGACCTCGGGGACTGCATGCCCAGGGTGGAACTTCTGCTCTGGGTACCAGTTGAACAGCTAAGGGGATGAGTCCAGATTAAAGAAGACCCCTGATTAGGCACAACATTAAACTGGGCTGTTTGGAAGATTCTGGACTGTCTCCAAGAGTGGCCACTGTCTTTAGCCTTCATAAGAGCACAGGTCCTGGCAAAACAGGTACTGCCATTTGGTGTGGGTTGGGAGCTCTGAGTCTGCTCAGGCATTAGGCTCCTTCTAGGTGTCTACAAGGAGCCTAATCTGCCTTGACAATCCAGTTTTTATGGATCCTCATGAATTGGACTGCTCATTAAAATAACAGACCAAACAAACAAGTGCAAGGACCAAGCAAAGAAACAACAGGCCCTCTGTGCTTCCCTGGTAGCCTGAGGTAGGCAGAGCTTCCCCTTTTCTCCTGCTGGAGATGTGTATCTCATTTGGGCTCAGTTGTGAGAGAATAAAAGGAACAGCCCTACCTACTTTTGGGATGTGCTGCCTACTCCATAGGGACCCTGATCCTAGGAAATATGACAATACAATCCCAATGTTGTAGTGTTTCTTTTGCGTGATCTTATATATGAATAGGCCAATATGGTCAGTTTAAGTCAGACTCTGCTAAGGGGCTAAAACCTGCCCCTGCTGTCACTCTCCACCTCTTCATCTCTTCTGTTACTTTGACTCAGATAATGGATTCTTAGCATTATGACTTGCTCTCGTTGATGAAATGTGACAAATAAGTTCAACAAATCCACACTATCATTTGTAATCTGTCTAGTTGTTTTGTAGTTCCTGAAATTCCCCTAACAGTTTGCCTTTGACCTGAATTTTTGTTTTTTAATCCACAAAATCAAAACAAAATTTGAAAGGCTGTCTACCTCCAGAGTCTAGCTTGGGGTTCTAGGGGAACCAAAACAAGTCAGACACCCAAGGGAATATTTATCTGTGGATGACCACTGTCTATTTTATTTTTACTCAGCATAGCCTGAATTCCAACTTCTCTTGTTGTGAGCAGTAGATGTCTTCATCCTTCTCAGATGGTATGGCTAACAAGAGCATAGTAATGGAACTTTAGCACTGCTGGAATACCTTGTCTCACTTGCTTATGGCAGCTTTCAGGTTTATTTTTTTAAGAACTGGAAGGGACTTTAAAGATGATCAAGAGCAAATCTTTCACTTTTCAGTTGAGAGCATCAGTCCAGAGAAGCTAAGTGAGTTAAGTTTGACAGAGTGGCATGACCATGGCTTTGGAGGCAGCTGTCTTAAAGAGGAGGAAGGAAGCTCTGAGAGGAGGTGTGGGAGGAAAAAGTTGGCTGGCCTTGTGGGCAAACCCTTCCATGGGTGGTGGCGTGTCTTTATCCGCCTTTCTCTAGCCAGCGATGGCCAGTTTCTAAGCATCAGGCATCGTTCTGAGTGCTTTCCCCGTAATAGTTCATTTAATCCTCAAGACTACCTCCATGAGATACGTGCCAGTATTACCTACAGTTTACAGACGAGGAAACCCAGGCTTAGTAATAAGGTTTGGAAACGTACCCAAAGCCCACAGCTAGTAAGGAGCCACGTTGTGATTTCTGGCAGGGTCCCTCTAGAGCCTATACTCTCTACCAGTTCTCTGGGCTGCCTCTTCCTGTTCCTTAGTTATATATCCTCTTGTACACACTATAACCTCACTTTTTCTTTGTTCGAATGGAAGGAAAGGGTATTTGTAATGACCGCAGCTTTAAAAGAGAACTTTATTCAAGACAATTTAAACAACTGAGGAGCAAGCAATTAGATCCCGAAAAAGAGAATTCTGTGCAAAACAACCAATTCTAGATATTCCCTCTGGGTGCCTGTTAGGAACAAAGTGGTCTCCTTTTGTGTGACCTCAGGGCTTGTAGGAGTTGTGTGGGCAGTCAGAACACCTCTCCTTTTGTTGTTGCTATTGTTAAATAAATATCACTGCTCAGATTTTAAAAGGAAAAAGGAATTAGAGTCATCAAGGTGAAAATGATCTGGCCAGTTGTCTTTGTCCTCAGCTCAGTAAAGCACTGCTCAAAGTTACTTCAGAAATGTCACCTAATTTTTTGTGTCCTAACCCAAAGAGAGGGGAACCACAGATAGAGAACATTCTGAATTTGTTACAGCTGTTAAATCTCTTGGGAGAATGATTGAAGTGGGGGTGACTGTTGTTGTTGACTGTTTTTTCCCTACCTAGAGTGCTCTAATCTTTATTTTTGTTGCTGAGATTCTGTAGAGATCAAATCCTATAGTTGCTACAACACTGGGAGTGAGAAATGTGCATTTAATTTTTTTAAAGGTACTTGAAAGTCAATAAGGCAATTTGCTGCTGGTATGCTGGTATTTTAGAGAGCAGGATTTTATTAAAACTACGATGCTTACATCAGTAGTATCCCTTTAAGTCTTCCTGCTTACTTGGCATCTCTCTCTGTACCTAATGGCTGCACCATGATATTGTCTTTATACAGCACTTGAGGGAACACATGATCATTTCTCAGAGAGGGAACTAACGGCAGTTTGGAGGTTCTCACTTCATGGTAGGATAAAACTAGTTAATTTTATTCCAATATATGCCTCCTGTTACATCTGATGAATATGATCTTGAACATGTGCTTAAAGTTGGAGCAGACTCCTGCATTAGGGATTTCGCCACAGGGCATTTTGTTTAACCTTTGAAAGTGAAGTTACTTGTGCTGTATGTTTTCTGAGAGAGGCACTTTTATCTGGGGAGTAGAAGCCTAGAGCAAAACAGAAGCTCCCTCTGGCCTTGGCCTCCTGTGTGAGTTTGCCACGAGGGGTCTTAGCTTCGGTAGCTCCATCCCTATGATATGGCTGTTTCTTTTCCCATCAAGCTATGTGACCAGCATTATCTCGGGATGATTCTTCAAACGACCCTGTGAGGGAGGGCAGATGTTACTCATTCCCGGTTTCCTGATGAGGAAACTGAGGTTTGAGACTGATCTGAAGATCCACGGCGAGTGAGTGGTGTCTGGGTCTTCAAGTCCTCTTTCCTCCTTCTATACTGACTTCCATGTAGGTCAAATTTTGAAGGTTTTTTGAGTCAGATCTGTAAAGGGCTTAGAAGTCTTTCAATTCAAGACCTCACTGGATCGAGAGGAGCTATATGATGTTGCAAGAGAAAAACAAAAACCCATTATCACATTAGAAACCTGCTGAGGAGTAGCAAGGAGGCTAAGTCCTGATGAACTTTCCCCAAGAGTTAAGGTTGAGCTTTCTAGAAGGTCAGTGCTTCAGTGGTGGGGGTGGGCTGGGGGAGGGGAAGGTGGCAGGAGGTGAACATTTCAGGCCCTCTTTTGATCACATGCACAAGTGCTTCTCACATTAAGACATTGAATTATACGATATGGTTGTGCTTAATCAAATGACAGTACATGAAAAACCATTCTGCTTGATTTATAAAATAGCTGAGAATGATGGAAGATCCATGTCAGAACTGAATTATTAGCTAAAAAGCATCAGCAATTAGGTTTTACAAGTATCTCAACACTGGCCCTCAGTGAATGACTCAAACACTTTTTATGTTTTAATTTAATTTTATTAAAGAAGTTGTAGGTTTACAGAAAAAATATGTGTCAGAGACAGACTTCCCAAAGACCACCCTGTTATTAACGCCTTGCATTCGTGTGGTACATTTGTTAGAATTCACGAGGGAACATTTTTGTAAATGTACTATCAACTATGGTCCATCATTTATAATAAGGTTCACTGTTTGCATTGTATAGTCCTATGTCAAACTTTTTTTTAACATTGTAACTTTAAAATAATTTCAGACATTGAAAAAACAAAACAGTGCGAAGAATTCCATATATGCTTCATCTAGATTACTCAAATCACCACAGTACATTGATCACAATTGGGAAATTAGCATTGAGGCAATACTGTGAGCTACAGACCTTATTAAAATTTGTCAGTTATCTCACAAGTGTCCTTCTTATGGTCCAGGATCCAAAGGTCTCCTTAAAGCCCTTTAACCTGGAGTAGTTTCTAGGTATTTCTTTGTCTTTCCTAACCTTGATATGTTCGAGGAGTACTGGTCCATCAAGTCATAGAAAGTCCCTCACTTTAGGTGTGTGTGCTGTTTCCTCATTATTAAAATCAGGTTATGCATTTTGGGTTAGACTACCATGGAAGGGATATTGTGTCTTTCTCGGTGCCTCATATCAGGAGGTACATGATGGGTTCATCCCATTACTGCCGATCCGGACATTTGGCCTCTTTTAAATCATTGCTGTGCCCTTTCAGCTGAGGTTGCAGCCTTGTATGTTTATCAGCCTTGGGTGATACCTTTGTTCATTGGTGTCCACGAGCTGAGGAACAGCCATATGCATATGACGGCTCAGCCCCATGAAGGATAGGACAAACGGATTTATTGCCAATGGATTTGCTCACCAATAGATTTAGTTGAGATTTAAATGAGCAGATATTCACAAATAGTTGAATAACAGTTTAAGAGGCATCCTGGAGTAGTATGTGATATGCTTGCTGTGGACCACAGTAGTCAAGGAGGTTTTCTTGGAGGAATCCATCCAGATGAACAAAGAGCTCTAGACTGACTCCTGCAATCCACTCTGTAAACAAGAATGTCTATTATTGGAGAAAACAGAGATGGAGCTGAACAAAAAAAGTTGGGAATTCACCTCATCCACATAAAAGATAAAAAATTACAATGTTTAAGGATTGTTCTGTAGCATTTGGTTCTTGCTACTAGTACAGTGCTTGTTATGATTACTTGGAGTCTTTTCATGGAATGGATGGTGTGTTCCTTGAGGGCAAAGGTAATGTCATTCATGGCCCCCGGACAATGCCTGACGCCAACATGGCATAAGTATTTATTAAAATAAATGGAGAACTGAACAATGTTTCTGAGCTAGTTAGTGGAAGGAGTTAGTGTTTCAGTCTATACATAGTGGATGCCCAATAAATATTGCGGAAAGGTTGGAGAAGTCCTTTCTGGACATGGCATTCACCTGTCACATCAGGAGGGGCATATGAGATACAGGAGGCAGTGAAGGGTTGGTGAGGGATGCAGGAGGGATAAGCAGAATGTGAGGACAGGGGTGAGGGTCAAGTTGAAGTAAGTGTGAAGAATTGGAAAACAGAGCCTCCTCAGAGGGGACTGAGAGGCAGAAGATGGAGCTCACATCGGGTGATCACTAATAGTAGCTCACAATTGGCATGGCCAGAGAAAAATGAAAGAGATGTTGAGAGTGAAAAGTTGGGGATAAACCATATATTTTCTAGGTGGTCTATTTATTTATTTATTTGTTTGTTTGTTTGTTTGTTTTTGGGCAGGGAAGGATTTATTTACTTTTTACACTTTTTAAAAATTAAAGTTAATAGATCACAAAGAATGTTATATTAAAAAACATTTTTAAAAAACTTAAACATAAAAGGTTCCCATATTTCCCCCACCCCCCCACCCCACTCCTCCCAACCAACAACCTCCCCCATCATTGTGATACACTCATCGCACTCAGTGAACACATTTTGGAGCATAGCTACACCACATGGATAATAGTTTACCCTGTAGTTCACACTCTTCCCCCAGTACATTCAGTAGGTTATGGCAGGATATATAAAGTCTAGCATCTGACCTTACAGTATCATTTAGGACAACTCAGAGTCCCCAAAATGCCCCCACATCACATCTCTTCTTCTCTCTCCCTGCCCTCAGCAACTACTGTGGCCACTTTCTCTACCTCAAATGCTACAATTTTTTCTATTACTCGTCACAATAGTTTTATATAGTAGAATATCAGTAAGTCCACTCTAATCCATATTTTATTCCTCCATCTTGTAAACCCTGGGCTGGTGATGTCCACTTTCATTGGGACAAAAGAAGAAAAGTGTGTGGGAGGGAGTCAGGATGTAATCTGAGGAACTGAAAGGGCATGAGGTATAGTTATAAAAAGATTGGCAGGGGCCGTCTGACCAGAGGGGTCAGGGTAGAGGGGCAGGGGACGAGTGTCTGAGTCGATCTCCGACAGGAGAATAATTGTCAGGCATGGTAGGGGAGGTCTCAGGAGAAAGGCCACCCGGTTTCATCACTAATGTGGAGGGACTGGAGGAAGTGTGTGTGTGTGTGTGTGGGGGGGGGGGGGTTGGAGATGAGCACTAGGGCAGAGGAAGGAAGCCTGAGAAGGGGCAGGAGAGAAGATCATAGGGGCAAGGCAATGAGATGGGACGGTGCAAAGGAAAAGGAATAGGCATGGAGAAGAGGACAAGACGAAGGGTGGAAACGAGTCCTTTCTTGGGCTTCCCCTGAATGCCTCAGTGGATTTACGGAGTCTCAGTTTTGGAGGTACATCCAATCCAGTCCTGTGCAACCACCCAGCAGGTAGTAGAAGGAGAGATGGGGGGCGGGGAGGGCAGTTCCACCTTGGAAAAGGCAGAGTTGCTTGTTTGATTTTGAACTTTATTTCCTGCTGGCTTGGCTATTTTCCATGTGGGACTCTTCCATCCTTTCCTCCCTCCCTGTCCATGCAGCCCGCTGTGAGCTGCGGACTGTGTAAGGGGCACTCAGCAACTGCTTCTGGGGTGAAGTGTGATAGTACTCGTTATAATTGCCTACTGTTTTGTACTGGCTACTCCATTACAAAGACCAAAATAACTTAGATTTCATTTCAGCTAGAAGCAAGCTATCCAGGCTAAAAGATCTACCTTTTAAGATACCTTTAAAAGATAGGAATTGCCACCAGGTCTCAAGGCTGACACTGGGCTTAGATGAGGACTGGAATGGATCTCTTGGCGTGGTTCTTTGGGTGATTCTGATATCCCAGAATCACTTAGTTAGGTGTGTGTGTGTGCATGGGTGTGCTTGTCAGTGTCCTTTGACCTTATCCCAAATAGGGTATCAGTTGGGGTTTTCTGTGACTGCATTTGTTCTTACACTGTGAAAGTACTCATTTACACTTAGGTGACAGTCAGAAGGCTTGTACTGTACTAGTCCTTTCCTGGGGTGTTTTAGCACCCAGTTTATTGTGTTTAGTTTCCAAGGGCAGGCAAAAAACGCGTGCTAACATCCAGTTTTGTCTGCTATGCCACCTAGGAATTCAAACTCCAGCTGTGTTCTCTCCATTTCTTGGGTCATTCAGTTGCCCGGTAGCAATTGACATGCCTTCTTCCTGGCTGATTTTGTGCTGCTGATGGGCAAGGCCTGGTTCTCACAGCCCATAATAGCCTCAGCAGCTTGGCAATTAGGTTGGTTGTTTTCTGTTGCTTTTTTCCCCCCTTTTTGAATTCATTTCATTTCTGCCACCCCTTAATTTTAATCTTTCTTTTTTTTTAGGTAGTTGTTCTATGCCGATATTTTTTGTTTTATCTTTCGTTGCCTTTCCCTCTGCAGTCAACTCTATGACCTGGGGACTCCCGGCATCCTTCAAGCAAGCCATTTCCGAAGAAGGTGAAGAGAAACCAAGACGATTTGCACCTCCTCCTCCTCCTTCTCCTCCTCCTCCTCTTCCTCTCCCCCTGCCCGGGCCCCCTCCTGTGCGTGTGTTTCAGTCAACACAGGAGCCTGGATTGTGGAAAATCCTCCAGCACAACTCAGTTCGGCTCAGAGAAGTCTCCGGAATGGCCTAAGTTTGTGCAATAAGAAGATTTTTTTTTTTTCCTTTTTAAAATTCTTCATCACCTTTTCTTTAAGTGTCTGTGAGAAAGTACCCAGGTCAGACTGGAATTGCTCTGCGACAGAAGTAACTGAACACAAACTGACAAAGAAAAAAAAAAAGTTAACTATTTTATTTATTTCAATATTTAAAAGGAAAAAGTGCTGACGTTGCACAGTATTTTTGTTTAAAATACCTTCTTCTTCAAAAGTTAAAAGCAATCTTGTGAAGACGTGAAATCAAAAAACTACTTAATGTAAAATAAAGACTGAATATTAACTCTGAGGGAAAATACCCCACATTTTTAATAAGAAAATAAAGATCAACTCTGCTCTCTCAGGCTTTTTAATAAGCCGCTCATGTATGTGCTTTAGATATTTTTTTATTTCTGCGAGTTGGATGTGGTAAGTGAGGAGTGATCAGGTTTTGTTTGTTTGTTTGTTTTTCCCTTCTTCAGGAGTCTATGGAAAATGTTGGTGATGTGAAAGATTATGTGTTAAGGATTGACTGAAATAAATTAGCCACAAAGGCTATCAGCAATCCCCCGTCCTTCGCTACCCCCCCACCTCCCACAGTAGGCAAGCCCCATTTATCTGAATGTCCAGAAGCAGTCTGCCTCCTGGTAATTGTGTGTGATGAGCCTAGTTCAGGAAGGAATTCCACTGAGTGATTGAATGTATATCTCTGCTAGTTAACAGATTCAAACACAGACTGCTTTGTTTAAAATAATGCAGCAAAGGAAAAACAGTTAAAAAGCAAAAAAAAAAAGAAACATCATTTGTGATATCACCTAACTCCTTCTAGAGGAGACTCGCAAAGGGAGCATTCTGCCTAGCTGGCTTCAGGTGCCTGAGATACCAGTGCTGTCCCCAAGGGCGAGAAAGGCAGACCTAAGTGATGGAAAGCTCAGATTCCCATTTCCAGAGAGGGTTAAGGGGGAAGGTAAATATTCTAACATTTCCTTTTATGGTCACATAGGTGGAAGAGAGAGTTATGGCTATGAACTGTAACTCAATGTTGTTTCTGTCACCTAGCAAAGGACCTGGGCCACTGGGTTTCTATTCCCAGGTTCCCAATAGGACACCTCTTAAAGGTTCATGCCCTTGAGTTCCCCTCACTTGTAGCAGACTCATAATAATAAATGTATAATCTAACACTGGATAGTCTTGTCAGAAAAGGTCCTTAAATCACAGTGTTACTGAAATGGTTCTGAGAATGAGCTTCTCCTTTGCCTTTGAAAGAGGAGGGTAGATGGGCACAGTCTTTGCCTGCCAACCCTTCCAGGTTTCCCATTCAAGACCAATCCCAGGGGGTGATCACCAAGAATAAAGAAAAAAGAATTATATCATTCTGAAGCCCTTTTCTGTGACATTTTCTGATAGAAAATGTCCCTCATGGAAATGCTAATAATTATAATACTCTGCTCTCCAACCAACTCCCACAAATTCCAACACGTGTAGAATTGTGATAAAGCTTTGCATAACGTAGGGTTTGTATCAAGTTTGTGAAAGTTTCTGTTAAATAAAAGTCTGTTTCCAATGCTCTT
The DNA here is from genome assembly GCF_030445035.2 of Dasypus novemcinctus. Lineage (NCBI taxonomy): Eukaryota > Metazoa > Chordata > Mammalia > Cingulata > Dasypodidae > Dasypus > Dasypus novemcinctus. The sequence goes on from NC_080675.1 coordinate 36,241,437, forward strand.
ATAGCATCTTTGTAAATTTTGCTTTACCACCCTCATCCTACATGAGTTAGATTTTCACGCTGTCATGTGGAAGGGACTCTTGAAAGGATTCTGCCTGCTTGCATGCCTTGGGTTTGTTGAACTCTATTGTTTTATTTAGAAGCACAGTCTAGAGAGGAAGTTGTGACTGGCTTGGCTGACAGGTGGTGGCATGGAGAGTGAACAGTGCCCAAGGTTGGTGCCAGTACCCATGCTCTGAGTCTAGAGTTCCTGACACCCACCCATCACCACCACCACCACCATCACCCTCTCCTTGACCAAAATGGATTTTTTGAGAGCCTGGTTATATGCACAGCACTTAAAATTCCTGTTCAATATCGCCATCATAACATGCCAAGAATAGCAGTTTTGTACAAAACATGTGAAATTTAGTGTGCACCTGGAAAGAGATGGGAGGTTAATGTTTCCATTGCTTGACAGGCACTCTTGGCGTTAAGCTCCCCATGCTGCCAGTAGGTGCAGCTGTGAGCTGGAATCCCTATGACAGGCTTCTCCTTGTGCTTGAAGGCGGACACTCTTCTCTGATGGGTCCACTGAATCAGAATAAACCAGGTCAGCATTTCAGGCCAGGTCCTACCGTCTGAGCACTGCCAGTGCATGTGGAGACTATAGGGGGACGGGGCATGTGGCCAGGTGCAGGTGTGCTACTGTACTGCGGTGCTGCTGTAGTGTGTCCTGTCTTCTGTCTTCACAACCTAACATTCATTATGGACTTGATAAGTTTCCCTAATAGTATAAAGGGAGTTTTACACATTTTTTACACACCACCCACTAGAGACACTAGATTCAATTCAGAGGTCACCTAGAGGTTGACTGACCTCATAGGCAGGAAGTAATTGCCTCTGAAATCTTCCCTCTAATTTATGCCCTAGTAAAGGGCACCTTGATTCTGAAGGGCAAACACTCTCTACCTTGCATGTGTCTTTCCATGTGTGACTAAGGCTTTCTTGGTAGAGATTGTCTTTGGGCTGTTTCTTGGGACAAGAGGTCTCACAAGGAGTTGTATTGTCAACTTAACTAAGGTTAGAGAAGACCCAGGAGAATCAAATGGCCATCACAGAGGACCATGAGGGAAAGGACCACCCATTTCAAATGTCTAATCATGGGTTATTGGCAAAGCATGCACTTGTTTATGTGTATAGACAGTCATTAACCAAGAGGGAGGGAAAAAGTGTACACATGAGCCCAAGAATGAGGAAGAAAGGAAAAAATAACTTTCCTTGCCCACTTGGAAATATGTTGGTTAATGTAAATTAGCTCAGCGGTTGAAATTCAGATGCTCACAGAGCAGGTATCTTGAGTGAAGCAGGCCAGGTATGAAAAAAATAACGGTGCTAGGGAGCTGGTGAATAGCCCTGATGCGTAGCCTTAGGCCAGCAGGGAGACGATAAAGAGTGGTGGGGAGTGTGTTGAGCCAGAATGCCCCAAATGGGGCAGTCACTACTCTGCTCAGAAGGGGACATCGCCTGAAGGAATGTGGGCCCAGCGTTCTCAGGTCTTCTGGTTTACCACCAGAGGCCTACATTTTAAAAATCTCTCCATTTTAAAACATTGGTAGTAAATTAAAAACCAATGTTTTAGGTCAACTTTGTGTGGACCAAACCAAATGTGAGTGTGAACCAGACACCTATGGTTGGCTTTGGGGCAGCTTTACCCCCAGGGATGCCAGTCTAAGGTCGAAGTGGAGAGTGAAATGCTTTGCTTGAACTCCTTTGTAAGAGCGAATCCTCATCTTACCCTCTGGGTGCATCTAAAAGATTTCTGACCTAGACTTGTTACATGATGGGAATGAATCCCTGGGCTGTTCTCTGGAGGTCATTATTTAGCACGTGTTAGGGATTCAGGATGCTGTTTCAGTAGAAAACATTCCCTATCCATTCCCTTTCCCTCTGCATCTAGGTGAAAGAACTTTCCTTTAAAGCTCTGGTTGGAGTTGTGTGGTGTATAGTTTAGAGACATGTTTTCTATTTTACTTTATTCTTATTGTTGACCAGTCATCTGTTACACCACACTCCTTTTACTCTTCTTTTTTAAGAACCCTATATCACTCCATGTGGTGAATAGCATTGAATTTGAATTTTATTTTATCCCTAAACCCACAAATTCAAGACTTCCTTTGATTAAACAAATTTTTTTTCAAATTCATCTTTTAAGTATTTTGACCTTACATGCATCTTATTTCAGAGGATATTTGGTAAGAGAGTCAGAGCCGATTATATGGATGCAGAGACTACTCACTTTGGGCAGAGTGTGTTTTCTTGTTTTCTTTTGTTGGAGGATGGAGTGTTCTGAATTTGCAATTTGTTTTTCTTATGATTTAAAGCAGTGATTAGAAAACTTTTCCTGTAAAGGCCCAGACAGTAAATATTTTAGGCTTTGCAAGTCATACATTCTCTGTTGCCAACTACGCAGCTCTGCAGTTGTAGCATGGTACAGCCATCGACAAAATATACACTAATGGGCAGGGCCATGCTCCAATAAAACTTCTGTTGTTGTTCTTGACTGGATTTGGCCCATGGGCCATAGTTTGCTGATCCCTAATTTAGAAATAGAGGGTATTATATTGTTAAATTGGTGTGTGTGTAGGGGGAGAGAGGATGGGGGCATATTTAAGGCAGTTTCTAAGCATTAGGACTAAGAGGAATCACAGGTGTAGGGCCAAAGGTGCACTTCATGATTAGTAATGTAAGCTGTATTAAGGCCTCTACGTGAAATGTTTCAGAGTCAAGAAACCTCACAAGATTCTAGAAAGCTGTCTACCAGAATTTCCAGTCTCCATGCTGAGTCCAAACTGTAGCCATATGATGCCTCCAAAAGTTTCCATGAATAAATAATTTAGCCATAACAGTGACTCTCTAAGGTGAGGACATGATCACTAATATCTTTCATCTGTAGAAACTTAAATACGAAAAAATAAATAACTTCTGAATAAAACAGTTATGAATTCATACAAATGGCTATGGGCTGAATGAACATAGTAGAATTTCATCCCTGTGAGATCAATGATAAAGGACATTTAGTGGAGCCCAACTTGGGAGATGTGGAGTTGTTGCAGTTAAAGAAATGGTCTTGTTCTGGCCACTATGAATCTTAAATGGCTGAGGCTCCCTAAAATTGTTAATTAAGGGGTGTTGATGTGGTCAAGATGCATTTCTTCCCAAGAACCCAGATTTTTGTCCTTAAACTCAAAATCCCAATGCTTTCCCCTTACACCTTATCTCACTCCTTACTTCACTTCCCAAAACTACCATAAGGAATTTTCTTCCTTGCATGGTGAAGAAGATTCCTGATATCAGACCTACTGAGAAACTAAAAGCTTCTTAATTAATTGAAGACGGGATGATCCTGCAGGGTGGCTTATGGGTTAGTCATGCTAGGTGGCAGCAGCCACACCAAACTGGTGGACGAGATGCTTTTTAGCTATTGTTAGAGGACACTTGATTAAGTGTTTTGAGAAGATCCATAACTTTTCAGACCTCAGCGTGCCTTTAGGAGAGGTGAGGTACCTATAAGTTTCCTTCAAATAGACAGTGGCTGGGGTCTGCTTGTGAAATATCTGCTGCATTTGCTCCAAGATCTACCCTGTGGGTCATACTTGAGGCCACCCAGTGGTCAGTTTTCAGGGAGAGCTTGGAAGGAAAAGGATTCTTCACACAGAAACATGGTGTGAAGAGCACACAGCCCTTGCATACCTGTCTTTCCTTAGACCACAGTAAGGACGAGTTTGTTGGGAGGTGATAGCAGCAGGCATCAATGGTTGAGCACCAACCTGATCGATACAACTCTGTTAACTGTACTATTAGTGATCACCCAATGAGGCATAATCATAGCTGAGATGGGTCTAGAAGCCTTAGTGGAGCACTAGCTAAAGGATCGTTGAATTGTTTATTTTTGAGTAAGCAGGACTCTAAGCTATGTTACATTGGGAATAATGTGCAAGTGCTGGGAAGTAATCCTCCAGTTCTATTTATTACTTCATGACCCCTTAGAATTAGCTGGAAAAGACTGTGGAAAAAAACAAAGTGCAGAAAAGATTATTAACAGCAACATATTTAAAGGGATGAACCATAAATTCTATAAGGAAAGGTTAAAGGATTTGGGGTGGTTTAATTTGGGGAAGACGAAACTTCGGAGTCAATAACTGTCATTAGGCATATAATTGAGAAGAGGACATGGAGCAGTTACTTTTTGCCTGCAGGGAGGACAGGGCGTGTTTAGAAGAAATAGAAAAACAGTTCTTTAGACACCAAGAGTTTTCGACTACTGAGGTTGGTAGGGAACTTGCTAACAGCTTAGCATTTCTCCCATGTGGAATTAGAGGTCTAGGCTAGATGGCCCCTTTTGGGCCCACTAGCTCTGTAACACTTTGTATTGTGGCTGGATGACCTGAATAGTTAGTGTCTAATTCACTACCAGGCAGTGTGAGGCATGGGGAAAATTAGTTTCATGAATGTAGGTTATGATCATTAAAATTACATTTCTAGACTTATTCCTATTTGGACTGAAGCAATGCCCCAAGCCTTTTGTTGACTTCCATTGTTTTGGTAGCATGAGACACCAACTGGAAAGTGAATGCAGTGGCAAGGGACATATTCCTCGACAGAAACACCAAGTATGTGAAAAAGGAACAGTGAGAAGCAACTGAGAAGAACAGTAAGATCCAAAGACCACGAGGTGAAAATGGTTCCGCTGCAAATTCCATCTGAGTTCCATTCTAGTTCTCATTTCATTGGTTTCGCCCACATCCAGTATCATCCCTGGCACATGAATTTCATAATTGCTCATCGGACCTGGATATAATTCTCAGCTTTATTTTGATTGAATGACCTTACTGCTACTTATGGTTGTCTACTCCCTTTTTCCCTGTTTAGTGGGGAAAGGTAAGGTCTTATTTCTCAATAGAAAATTGGAGCTTGCTTGGGAAAAGGAATGATGAGGTTCCTTCTAAATATTTCAGAAAAGAATTCCTATAGAATAATTTTGCTCTGTGTTGGATTTAAAGAAGTAGCAAGAGTTATAATATAGTGTGTGAGTTGAATTTTCTGTGGACCAGAATTATAAAGGAGGTGGGGAATGGAGATGAGTTGTCTTAGGGGAGAAGGAGGGGAGTGATGGAATTGTTAGCACGAACATTTGTACTGAAACTTCTACTTGACTGAGTTAGGAATTCAGAGAGGATGGCAGTTTGTTCTTTGGTTAAAATAGACTTTCCCCCCATCATAGACATCAACCTTTCATCCATAATAGAAAAATAGATCGATACATTTTGACTGTATATTGTTACTTTGTATAATGATCGTCCATTTATTGGTTTACTTTATACTACTGATCAATTAATCAAACATTATTGAATATATTTTATGTTGCCAATATTGTGCTAGGTTCTGCAGGACATAAAAGAGAAGCAAAGGGGAAATGGAACAAACTTGTGGAGATCTTTTCAAGGTGCTAGTCACCAGGTCTAGGATTTTTCTAGATGATAGCTTGTTAAAGCCATATACCACTCCTTTCAGGTTAAGATGACTATTCCTATTTTGCAGAAGTGAAATTTGAAGTTCAGGGAGATTAAATTGACAAAGGTAGTAATGTCAGCTTGTTAGGTCTGTTTTTTCCATCCAAGGGTTTTTTGACTCCAAAACTTTCCACCTTATAAGTCATCATTTAGAGGAGAAGGCTGGCCACTGAAGATATAATAGCCGGTGTAAAAGCTCAGAGGTGTGAACGGGCACAGTAGGGCTGGAGCCAGAGCAAAGATGAGTGTGAAGGGAGTGGAGAGGGAAGACCCTGGGCTGTGGGGAGGAGTTGTGCCCATGTAAATAGCATCCACCTTGTGGTGGGGCTGGACACCCAACAGAGGAAAGAGGAATAGTAGGAAGTAGGGCATCCTCATATGTTCTGGAGCAGGATGAAGGTGATGTTTAGGATGGCCATGGGAGACGAGCCCAACAGGATATGCTGAGAAGTTTGGGTTTGTCTTCTCTCCCAACCAGGCACCTCCAATCCTGCCATGGTTGCAAGGTCCCTGCCCTTGTAACAGAACCCCAGGGTATCCTGTCTGTGAGACATTTGTCCAGCTGCTAAAACACTCATCTTGCTGGATATCAAACCCGGAGGATAATGACTGTGGGTGTTTCTCACTAGGTATTATTCTGAGCAGAGAAACTGCTCTTATATTACCTACCGGTTTGTGCTGCATTTGGGGAAGAGTACAGGCTATCCCAAGAGGCTGGATGGCCCCAAGGACGTTTGTAACCAAAGAGATCAATTTAATTTTGGAGTCAAAATCTTTGCTTGTATCTCTGGTCAAGGATGAGAAAGGGTTTATTTGAAAAGTACTCTTTAGACTGGTAAGCCATTGAATGTCAGGTGAAGAAAAGTGAGGAAATGAGGTTCAGATTCTGGCCATTGCCTTTGTTTGAGTGTAAAAGCTGCTGGCAGCACGATTGTCTGAGTACCCTTAGATGATTTGCATCTTGGAGGAATCAAGTCCTGAAATTGCAACCTCTAAGCCCTTTTTTATCCATTTTTAAAATCAGATTCTCACCTGCTTGTCCATGGGTTCCTCTTTACTTTGTCCATGAGTTCCTCAATGATCTCTAGGGCTGAAAGAGGTGCATGTGTAAGGAATATGAATTCTGAGTCCAAAGAGTAGGGGCCATCTTCTTTACAGTGACCACAAAAGACTGGGGCTTCCCCACATGCTAAATAATAGCAACTGCACTTTCAATGCGATCTTCCTAGCAGCCTTGTCAGAAGGTACGGTCCCCATTTAGCAGACAAGATAGCCCAAACCTCAGAAGGGTCAAGTGACTTGGCCAAGGCTAATCAGAAATGGTAGGACTTGGACTGGACTCCAGGTCCTCTCTGATGCTTGAGTGAGTGCATTTGCTACTGCCTACTACTCGCCTGTAATGTTTAGTGACAATTGTCTTGGTTTAGGCATGACTAAAAGTGGCAGAGCAGTGGACTGAGAAGGTTGTCTGACAACATAGATTTGAAACTCACAAGAGAAGAATACCCACCTTCCTCAGAGTAAAGGAAAAAAAAAATGCGGGCCACCCGATTCCCCTTTCTTATAGCCCCGTCATTTGTATGGTACCTGGGCCTTGTACAGTCGCTACCTTGCTGAAGTCTTGCAAAATCCCTCTTGATCTGCCTTGGCATTGTAACGTTTGTGGAGGTTTGGTCCATTCTGTGTTCCGAGGTCATGTATGAACTGTGCATTCAGTGCAACAGGGTGGTGTTCTGTGCCTGTGCCACGTACCCACCTTGATCACCCAATAGTGGCTTGAAATGTCACTGTGTGCTCTCCAGTCTGCCTCTGGTGGCTGTATTGTGAATACCACAGGCAGCCCTTGGAGTTGATTTTGCCCTGCAGAGGTTGAGAAGGTTGATATTAAAGCAGGTCCCTGCCTGGTGACTGGTGCAGGGAGAGATCTTCTGAGAGAGCAACTTGCCCTCCCTGCTCCCTTACCATTAGTTCCAGGAAACCCACTGCTGCTCGCCCTCCCCCTTCCCCCCACCCCACCCCTCTGGGTCCTCCTGGTCTCCCTGCTGTGCTAATAACAGCTCCTTTCTGCTGCATGCCTCATTTGGGGAAGAGCACTCCAGAGCTCCAAAATTGTGGGGAGGGAAATTAAGGACAGTGGGCCAAATGAGTCAGCCTGTTGCAGCCGAAACCCATCTTTTCTCTGCCCCTGGAAGGCCTCCCAAGCAGCCCCTGCACTTTGCTCACTGAGGAAGTCTCCCCCTGGGCTCTTCTTCTGAGCCAGGTGTTGGTGCTGGTTCTGTCTTCCAAGGGAGAGAAGGGAACAAGGCTTGCTGAGAGTCAGCTTGGACCAAAATGTGCAAGCCAGCCTCAGTCCTCTATGCTCATCATCTAACAACTCTGTGGAATGGGGTTTGGCCCCATATTTCAACTGATAGAGCCGAGGATGAGAAAGGCTAAGTAGCTTGTCCAAGAGTAGGCAGGTACACGTCTATTTGACGTCACAGCCCATGTCCTTTCCTTTGTAGCCATTGTCCAGGGAGTGGGACCCTTTCCACACCTTACCCTTCCTTAAGCCAAGGGCACTAGGCTCTTGTCCATTCATTTTCTTCTTTTAATAATTATTCTTTTTATTAGAGCATTTGTAGGTTTACAGAAAAATCATGCTTTCTGTTCATTCTTGCTTTCCCTCATTCCAGTTCCTCCGGTGAACCTCAGTTTTCCTGTAGTAACAAGAGGCCTGCTTTCCATTTGTCTGTTAGCACTGTGGGGCTAAACCAGTATGTGAATGAACTTGAGTTTCCCAGCAAGGGCAAACAGGGTAGCTGTGAAGAACGGCCCTGGCCAGGCTTCTGGACAACTCTGTGTGACCTCAGGTGATGTCAGAAAGGCAGCCAAGATCTCTGTCGCACTCCCAGGCAGGACACTTTTCTTGAAATTTCTTTGCTTCTCATTTTAAAGCCACAGGCATCATCTGGTTGACCTGCTTCAAAAGAATTTCAGTCTCCTTCTTTGCAAATGATGAATTGAACTTAGTATTATTTATCAACTTGGTTAAATGATCTTGAAAGTTCCAGAATGTTGTTTTGATGAGAAAGTTACTTTTTAAAAAATCACTTTCTTCTTCCTTCCCCATCTCCCTGCCTTTCCCCATCACCCAAACAGGGGAGTGCTTCTTAGGGGGGCTTCCTTTCTGTGAAAGTCTTTTAGAGCTGGAAATTCTGGAAACTTCTCCCTCGCAGGAGTCTGGGAACTAGAGAGCTGGGTGCAGAGCAGTAGGTACCCAGCAATGTTTTGATGCTGGTGCTTTGATGTACATTCATCCTTTCAGAAGACTGGGTCAGTGAGGAGTTGGTCAACTGGCCAAGGCTCCAGGGCCTCTTGGTTGCTGTGGTAGCCGAGCCAGGTAAGGAGCAGCCCCAGGAGCAGGATGCCAAGATTACAGAAGTCCCCCCCTCACCCACCCCAGACTCTAGATCTCCTCTCTACCCCCATCCTGGGTCATGCTCCCTTAGGGACCAGTGTTGTAGAGTGGAAAGACTTAGGAGACCTGAGGTTAGAGTCCCAGCTCTGCCGCTACCTTGCCCTGGGATCTTGAGCAAATGACTTCACCTTTTGGGGAGCTCAGTTTCTTCCTGTGTTTAAAGGTTGGGTTGGACTAGATGGTTTCCAAGATTCACTCTGCCTCTGACAGTTTGAGGTTCTGAGTCCATCAAGTATGGAATGTATCATGCTGCTCTCCCATGTGAGAAACATGGTTACTTTCTAACTGGGGCTTTTTTGAAGCCAATTTGTAAGTCATTGGAGGAAGTTCAATGATGGAAGTTAAAGGCACTGGTGCAGGGGTCTGTGGAAGGAAGATACCATTTTATATCCCCCCTGCCTCAACCTCCATGACCAATCATGTGGACACAGATTTGTTTCCCCTCCCACATCTAGGACTCCTTCTGACCCCTGCCTAGCTCCCTGTCTTGCCTTGATTGAAGATGCAGATGGAGACTCTGCTTGGTTAGGGTTAGATGGGGCCTCTTCTGTGATCCAGGACATCTGTGGGGTGCACACTGGTAGAGAATCACTAGGGTCTCTCCCAGCTCTGTCCATATACAGAGGTTGGACCCCCTTGTCCCAGAGGGTGGACCCATTTCAGACAAGACTGGTTAGGTCATGGGTGCTGCTCTACCCTAGGCTTTTGGGTGCAAAGAAGAGGACTTAGAGCTCATCAGAAAGAGGAGAAACTGAGGCACAGGGGAGTCATTGCCAAGTTACATAGCTTCTTGTGGGCCATGTCAGGCTGAGTCTCTGTACTCCCAGTTGGGTACTTATTTCCTCACCCATCTAATCCTCCCGCTCACCCTTTATCCAGAACTTTCTCTCCTTTTAGTCTCAGGGGGAGAATTAACTTCCAGTTCCTCCCTTTAACTCTGTGGGGATTGGGTTTGGAGATGGCATTGACCTGGTTTTGCCTTGGGGTGATTCAGGGAGCCCCTTCAATTTGAGATCCCAGATTAGCGGTATGGGCTGGGAGGAGCGGGTCTTCTCATCTTCACGCCACCCTTCCCAGCGCTCATGTTTCCCTCATGAGGTTGTCTTGAGTAAATTACTTCTGAACTTCAGCTTTCTTCTCTAAACTGGGAACAAAAATACTGGTTGTTTTCAAAATTAAGTGAGGAAGTATATTAGAAATTTCTTGCATATAGGTAGCACCTCAATCAAGTGTAGCTCCTAGTATTAATAATACTAATACTAAGTCAGACAACTGAGTTTCTACATCTTTTAAAGAATTTGATTGAAATTCTGGTTGTGTCTCCTAAATAAGCAAGGACCAAAATTGCTTTTCCTGGTTCTTACTCTCCTAATCTTACCCATTCCTTCTAGCTTCTTCCTTGTCTCCTGCCTTTTTTTTCTCTTTTCTTACCCACTCTGTTTCCACCCCCAGCTTTACTTATTCTTCCTCTTTCCCCTTCCTCCTCTTCTCAATTTATCTCTCCTCTCTGTTCTCATTATTCTGGAACCTACGATGACCTGTGATAACCTCTTTACTTCTTCATGATCCAGAGTGCATCCTGGCAGTTCCTGGTGTTACCCATCTGACTTCTTTTTCTTTTTTCCCCTGACTTCTGCTTGCTATGAGTTCTGGCTCTCTCTCCCATGAGGACAGTTCACCAACAAGAATTCCCTTCTGGCTGGCAGGGTCCCCACTGCCTCCTGAGATGGGAGTTTCTCCATAATGATCCTTCCTCAACATGTATGTTTCTTTCATTCTCTTCTTTGGGTTCCCAACCACCATGGCAAGTGGTTATATACGTGTGGAACTCAGGGGAGAGATCAGTGCTGGGATGTAAATTTGGGGATTATAAGTGTGTAGATGGTAATTAAAGGAAGTGAGTCTAGCTAGAAAAAAGAGGAGTCAGGAGTGAGGAGGAGGATCTGGCTGAGAAGGGGCAGTCAGAGGGGTGGGAGGAGGACAGGCCAGTGTGTGGAGGAGTGAATGGGCAGAAAAGGGAGATGGCGAATGCTGACCTTTTCAAGGAGTTGTGCTGTAAAGAGGAGCAGAGGGCAGAGGAATCGGGCACTAGATGCAGGCGGATGCTTGGCCAGGAAGTGTCCTTTGGAGGACAGGTGCTTTTATGGCACATCTGCATGCTGACAAATGGTCTACTAGAGAGAAAAAAATTGACCATGCAAAGGATGGAGGGAGATGCGAGAAGCTGGAGTCTCGGCATGCTTAGGGGATTGGACTTGGGTAGGAGCTGGGATGGTACATTCCTGGAAAGGAAAATAGCAGGGAGGTCAGTGTAGGGTTCTCAAGTGTAGGGAGGGGGTGAGTGTGACAGAGAAGATCCGATTGTTATGTTCTGATTGAGTAAATATTTTTCAATTCAGTCAAAGAACTTGAGGAAATGGGTCAGGAATGGGGGATTGGAGAAGATGGAGAATGATTTGACCAGGAAAATATGAGGGCAGTGCCAGGATCTATGGTCATTATTTACACTGAGACCAGTTGGCATGTGGCATGTTTTTTCTGCTTGCGTACAGGCAAAGAGCAGGGAGAGAGGCGGGCTGAACTGGAGATGGGGTAAGTGGGACAGATGGAGAGGGGAATAAGTAGATGTATGCAAGGGTGTGATATTAGGCTTGGAAATGGTATCTAATATGAGTGCATGAGGTGGTGAGAAGTGGTTGGGTCAGTGGATTGGAGCTCCTGACAGTACTAAAGAATTGATGGTCTCCGTCTCACAGCCTCAATAAGTTAGGGCCAAACTGGTATCAATAGTTGTCCATTTTTGATTTTGGCTTAGGTATATCCCTCTTTAAAAAGTTGAATAGATGCTATATTAGAAAATGGTGAAAAGCCATTCTCACTCTGGGTCCTTTAAATTCATTCATTACTGAATAAGGCCATTTAATTAGGTTGCAAAGATATACAATAGCTCAAAGGACACAACGGAAACTATATCTTAAATCTTTCCTACCCCAGTTAGATCAGTTAGTTTATTCCACAACCACTGGGATGGGCATTTGTGTTGGTTCTGAATGATGCAAAAGAAGTGTTTTGTCATCTAAGGGCTCTCATCCTGGGGGGAGGGTGTGCACTGCGTCTCAAGCTGCAGAGAGAAAGTAAAGGACTCCTATTTATGCACAAGACCTTTTGCAAACAGAGCTGCTATCAGGAAGACAGCCGAAGTCTGGACACTGGCAAGTGTGGATTGATGTCCTTTGCATCCCACAACCACAGGACTGTCTGAAAGACTTAAGAGTATGTTGCCAGTAGGCTAAGAGGTTGAGAGAAATACAGAATTTCCAGGAATTGGGGATAAAGTTTTGGTGGTGTAAAACAAAGCAGAAGGGTAGAAAAAACATGCCTTAAAAAAGTAGTTTATTATGTTTTATTGGATTTTCCAGTTTAAACAATGAGGTAGCACCTACCCCAGCACCCTCACAAAAAAACAATGAGGCAGGCAGGAAGGGTGCAGGCAGATGAGGATCTGACCAAGGAACACTCAGCATCAAAGGTCGGTGGACTTGCTGACAGTCCCACATACTTGGATTGCAGCCTCCCGTGCTGATATGCAGGATCCTCCCGGAGAGGCTGGGAGGCAGAGGATCTCCAAATGTGGCCTGAGACCTGCATCAAAATCACCTCAGGGCACTTACTATATAGGAAGAGTCACACCCACCCCAGGGTTGGTCAATCAGAGGCTTTGGGGTCTGGGGATCTGCATGTTTAAAACTTCTCTCCTGGTGATTCTTACGCAATCTAAAATTGAAAGCCACTGGGCAACTAGAATGGCATTGTCAAGAGACCTAAGAAGACCAGGGACTGGGCATTCTACCCTGAGATCCTCCTTCTCTGAGGAAACCTCCATCAAAGAGCATGGAAGCAAGGGGTGCTTGGGATGGTGTTTGAAGGAGGAGAGCAGAGAATGGTCATCAGAGGGATTGAGAGACGTAGTTAAGAAGAGGGCAACAGCGGTTAAGAACCTAAGCAAAGGAATCTGATTTATGACCAGTCACATGGAGCCTCATCCCCAAAGGAATGGCATAGGACTTGCCATACTGGTTCCAGCTGCTGCGTTCCGTCGCAGTGGTGGCCGTGAGGGGCTTCTCTGGGAGGTTCACGGGCATCCTTCCTGATGTTGTTCTTCAAGGTGTTCTCGTGCAGCTGGGGATGCCCTCACTCGGTTTGGCATCAGGCAGACACCACCGAGCAGCTGTGTAACCTTAACCAGGTTCCTCAGCTTCTTGGCGCTTTGCTTTCCTTCTCTTTAAATTGGAGACCAGAAGGTGGCTTCTCAGAAGTGGGGCCATCTGGCCTGGACATAAAGGATGACTAGACATTTCAGGGCAGGCAAAAGGTGGAAGTGGTATTTCATTTACTCATATATGAATTGATGGAGTCACTCATCCGATGAGAGTTCTCTTGATGGAGAGGTGGGGAAGGAAGTCAGATTAGAGAACAAAGATGGAGTAGGTACCCCAGAAAGGGATAGAGTGAATTGGGGGCAGTGTATCTGAAAATTATTTTGCACACAAGTCACCTGGGGACCTTGCTAAAATGCAGATTTTGATCCAATAGGTGTGGGGCGGGCATTTCTAACAAGCTCGCAGGTGATGCTGCTGGCCCGGGGACTGCACTTTGTGTAGACAGAGTGTGGAAACCTATTTGACAGGTTGGGCTTTGAAAGGGAGTTGAGGAGACAAGACAGAGAGACCTTCTTGTGCAAAAGTGTGAAGTATAAAAAGAACAATCAGAGAGGAACGTGGCAAGTACTCGTCTGTGTGATTGTTGCATAGGTTGTAGCTGTGGTTGGGACCAGTAGTCAGGAAAGAAGGTGAATCTAAAAAAGGCAGCTGTGCTCAGACAGCAAAGAGGCTTGTAGGGCTAAGGAGCTTACTTCATGCTGCAGACAATGAGTGGCACAGGAATTACTTAAGAAGGGCTGGGTTGATACTTCATCACTGATGATGTAGGAAAAGTATTAGCCACCATTTTTAAAAAATCCTATTTTAGAAAGTGTCACTCAGATTGTTTTCTGTGAATACTGAATTATGTGACTGTAGGAATACCACAAAGATCACCATTTGGTTTGTGGTCTTAGTTTTTTGTTTGTTTTTTAAACTTCTTGTTGTTTGGTTTTTTTGGTTTTGTTTTGTTTTCAGAGGACAGAGACAGAGGACTCAATTTACATAAACAAACATATATTGCCATTGCAGCAGATAAATGGGATACAAATGGAGAAAAGAAAAGAGATCATTTTTGTGTATGTGTGTATTATTACTTTGCCATGGAGCAAAACATCATTAATGAATTTTTATGGATGAATCCCCCTTAATGAGTACATTGGGGAATAGAGAGAACTGAAAAGTTACAATACCTATCCGAATTCCTTTGCTGTTGCTGTCAAAGCAACTGACTATTTGTTCTTAACACAAACGTCCTTTTCCCCCCTTTGATACCCTGGGTATAGCATCCCGCCTGTGGACAAACTCATTAAGGCTTTCAGGATGACAGAGTTAACCCAGTGCAGAATAGCATCTAAGGCTGATGGAAATTGTATCATTCCCAAAACTTAACCCAAAGAAATGAAAAGCAGTTTGAAAACTGTAGAGTAGTGTACAAACAGAAGTCTTTTTTTTTCTTACTGTGTGAGAAACAGCTCAAGGTAGTTCCGGGTTTGGCTCTGCTCCGCTCAGTTATTCTGTCAGGGGAGGCGCTGCCATCTTCAATACGTGCTTTCCAACGTCTCGCTGGGAACTGGCACGTCCCAGGATTTTTGATGGCTGTTTAGAAGATGGGACACCTAATCCACTCCTTCATTTATTACAAAGTAGGTAAATTCAAGGCGTCTGGAATTCACTTGATCAAAGACGTTTCCAGCCCCCAAGCGTTGTTTTTGGTCCCCGTGATAGGTGCCTGTTGCTGCGGTCCTTTAACTGCTTCCTGGAGCTTTGAGAAAGATGTCCCTGCAGTTCTTGTGGGTTGTTCAGGCTTCTGTGGGGGTCAGAGCCCTGGATTGTCTCACTCCGTCTCACTCTTCGTCTGGATTGGGGTGGGGCTCCTGCTTGTTTTCACAGGCTCCTGAGGTCTCATCCATGCAGGTTGGAAGAGAATGTTGACTTGATTAGTGCTATCTCCTATGAGTGTGGGATCCAGTAGTGGCATGTGTGCCACATATTTGGCTATCCCTGAAGGGAGGTCAGATTTCTGATGATATATTCCTAAATCTCTCACACCTGTTCTGTGGGAGGCCCAGAGCCATTTCAGAGATACTCTGTGCCTTTGTTTCCCTGCCCGGTTCTCAATTAGTTTATCACTAGATATCCAGAAGGGCCGAGTGAATTTTGGAAGAGTTGTGGGCTCTTATCTTCATTTACAAAGTACCAGGAAAGTCTCTCCTTCTGTATACGATTGTCCAGTTTAATATCAATGGGTGCTTTTATACTGAATATACTGAATAGACAATGTGTCCTGGAGCATCATTTCTATTAAATCTGAAGATGGATATTGGTAACGGGAAATAGTCATTGACTTACTTTCTCTTGCACTATCTCAACTCCCTAATTTCTCCAGAAGAAGAAAATAACACCCACGTAAAATCAACTCCTTTAGCTTTCTAAGTAAACATTGGGATCAATTCTCACTCATGAATTTGTTGGATAAACATTTGCTCAAATGGAAGGAAAAGCCAGATTGATCTTAGATGAAATTTGGCCTGAAAATGCTTTATCAGTGACCCAAGATGTAGGATGGGTGCAGACCTGGTGGTGCCTCAGTGGTGGAGATTTGAGACGAGTGCTGAGCCAGTAGTGCTGGGTTTGACATATTCCTAGGGAGCCCTAAGGATGTTCCTCCTTTCAGCAGCGTTGGTTCAGCAGCATCATTTGTGTTTTCTTCTTGTTGAGGGTATTGAAGGACACAAGGGGCCTCAGGGGCTCGAGATGCTGGGGTGAGAGGCTTCAGGGAAAACTGGTTGTCACCACTCTCATGTTCCATCTTCCTGCCATCAAATTTGGAAAACAAATTAGTGACTTGGAGAAATTGGGGGGTGAGAGTGAGAGGGGGAAAAGGAATAAGAGGACCAGTGAACCTTTGTTGGGGTCTTGGGGTGGTGGTGGGGGGTGGGTAGGGCTGGGGGCACATTGACTATGGTGCAATCTGGTGACTGCTAAAAGGGGGAGCCCTTTTTTCCTGCTCTTTTGTTCCTAAATGAGATGCGTGAGGAATATTCCTGTCCTCATTTAACTGTGATGACAGTGTAATGGAGGCTTTACCTTTACCAGCTTTGGATGCCAGACTCTTCTTTGTGCGCCTCTCAGAGGCTGTACTGGGAGACCTGGCGAGGGGCAGTCCATTCCGGGTGGCCCTAGGGAGGATACTTGTGGGAATAATTGGTCTGGCAAGACTGAGTGGGGCTGGGTAGTGTGAGAGGGGAGGTCACCCTCCTCACTCTAACCTCTGACTGAGGAGCTGTAACGAAAGAGCAGGGATCTCAGGAGCCAACACGCACCACCACTGGCCTACTTCCTGCAGCCTCTGGCATCCCTTTGTGTGGGCTGGACTGGCTCACTCCTGGGGGGTTGCTCCCCAGAGTTTTCTAGGATTAGTCACTGCCAGATGGTGAGGACTAGATGCCTTGCCTCATGGCAAGCAAGCCGGCTTCCTGAGAGAATTCCCCGGATGTGTGGAATGTTGAGGCCCAAAGGGGCTTTAGGGTATACCTAGTCCACCCTTGCATGGTATGAATTGAGGAAATGGAGGCAAGAAGAGATTTGGTGACGTGCATCATGCATTACTGTGCCTTAGCAAATTTCTTGTGAAGAAAAGGGGAAAATGTGGCAATATTTAACAGCTTAAAGTAAGGAGCTGACAGAAAGTTGGGCTCCTGCCGTCCTGAAACATGATGCGGTGAGAGACGATGGGGTTAAGTAAGGAGTCCCAAGGACTAGAGTGTGAAGACATGGGTTCTAGTCCTGTCTCCCCTGCTTGCTGACTGCCTGAGGCTTTCTGACCCTCAGTTACCTCATCTGTAAATCAGGAATATTCACATCTCTACTGTTCACCTCACAGGATTGTTGTGAAGAACCATATGGAATCTCTGAATATGAAGGTGTTTATTCTAAAACGCTATAAGTAATTTTCATTAAGGTATCCAAGCACTGTTTTCTTTGGGCCCAAGTATGGCTATATGTTCTTGCTCTGCTCACATGGGTTTGGCAATACTTCTGGGAAGTTTCTCACTTTCTCATATTGGGGACTTTCTCCAGGGAACCTAAATGGAAAACTGATAGAAGTGAAAGGTTCAGACAGGTAGAAGGAGGGCAGAGCAGAGGGAAGGTGAGGGTGAGATAGGGGAATAGAAGGTAAGATCAGAAGCCAAACTGGTTGGCCTCCTTGGTGGAGAGGGTTTCCTCAGGGCCCACACTGTAGAAAGGGGTCGGCCCCCAGAAATTGAAGGTGGATGCCCTCGTGTTGCCCCGGGTTGTGAGGGGTCACACACGTTCCTTTATTTTTTTAGTCTTCCCACCAAACTGACACTTGAATTATCTTAGTTCCCACTATTAGCTCTCTTAATTAAAGAAAATTCATTTAAAACAAACAAACAAAAACAACAGTCCTTCAGGGGGTAGAGAAAATAGACGAAAACCCAGGCCTTACTTCTGTCCTTCATTGTCTAGCCAGTGATGGACCTCAGCATAGCTTGGAACACAAACAAGACTTTGCCTGAGCTAGGTGTCTTGTCAAATGTTTGGTTTTCCAGAGCCATCCTGTCAGGTTCCTTACTCTTCCCCTTCTGCCTCTGTGTTAGTTATCTATTGCTGTGTCACAAATTGCCCCCAAACTCAGCAACTTAAACAAGCATTTGTTGTCTGAGTTTCTGAGGGTCAGGAATCTGGGAATGGCTTAGCTGGGCACTTCTGGCTCAGGGTCTCTCACAAAGTTGTAGCTGAGGCGTCACTTGGAGGTATGGTCATCTCTTGGCTCAACTGGGCTGAAGGAGTCACTTCCAAGCTGCCTCAGTTCTGCACAGGGTGTTGGACTGAGGGCCTCCGTTCTTCATTCGCCTTGGGCTGGATACTCTCCTCAGTTCCTGGTCATGTGGTTCTTTCCATTGGGCAGCTCACAACCCAGCAGCTGACTTCCTCTAGAGCTAGTGAGCTGAGAGATAGAGATAGATAGATAGATGATAGATAGATAGATAGATAGATAGATAGATAGATAGATAGATAGAGAGTGCAATCAAGATGGAAACCCTAGTACCTGTTTATGACTTAATCTCCAAAGTGGCACAATGTCATGTCTTCTTTATTCCATTTGTTAAAAATGAATCATTAAGCTCAGCCCAGACTCAAGGGAGAGGGAGGGGAATAGGCTCTACCTCTTGAAGGGAGGAGGGTCAATGAGTGTGTAGACATTTTTTTAAAACCATCACAGCCGCCAACATTGCTGCCAGGTGATCATGTCCATCTCTTTGGTCTGACTCACAGTGTGGAGCTCCTGCCTTTGGCCTTGACTTCCCTCCTGAATCTGGGCACTCCTGGAGAATTTTTATGGCTACCACTTGACCAGATCCCTGGGGTTGTGCTTACTTAACTCCATCCTGGGAGAAGCCTCCACCAGGACCTGCCCCAGTCTCACGGGCAGGGTTCAGTCAGCTAGGACTGAAGAGCTTCAATCAAAAGACAGCAGGAAAGAAATGGCTTCCAGTGAGACTTAATGCATCTCTTGGGGGAAGGTCAGAAACTGATGCTGACAGGGTCTAACTTTGGCCATGGAACCTACATTCCCAAATGACCCCTTCTATCAACAAACGGAGTCAGAAGAAGAAAGCATTCTTAAGGCTACTTTACATGGCTCTTCCAAGCTTGAGTGTGGTAGAAAAAAGCCTGTCATTGTTGTGTGATGGTCTGTACCTGAAATCTTCACCCTTCAATGTTTAAACCATCCAGTCACCTAGAAAGGCACGAGGGCCCATTACTCCTGGAGTCTGCTTTAGTTCTAATCACCAATGACTTGCTCAGGGAACATGTTCTCTTCAGTTCTTAGCTCACTTCATCTCACTTGATGGTGATGGCCACCCCTCCGTTCTCCCTGGATGGCATGAAGTGACTCACCAGGCTCTCCTTCTCCCTCTCTGACAACATTGTCTTTTTTTTCCTTGGTTTTTCTTCTTGATGTCATTTAATGCCATAAATTCCAGTGGTTATCATTTCCCCTATAAAAAAATAGAGCGTTTCTCACTGTAGAGTCTTTTGCTAATTTCCAAGACTTCATCTACCATCAAACCCTGACAATTTCTAAATCTGTATCTCCAGCCTGATCCTCACTCATGAACATAGATCCATATTTTCTCACTGCCTCCTGGACATCCCTGAATGTCCCAACTGTACAATAAGCACCATGTGCCAAAATTGAACCCACTATTATTCTCTGCAAGGCTACCATCCTCATCTCAATTAACAGTGTTATCAGCTGCCCGTGACCCAACCTAGCAACCTTGACTCCTCCCTCTTCCTCACTCCCATGTCCAGGCAGAAACATCACGCCTTCTTCACTTCTACTTCTCAAGTGTTTCTTACCTGTTTCCTCACTGTTAATAGGCCTGTCCTGGACCAATGCCTACACTAGAATGTAAGTGCCACAAGGATAGGAGGTTTTGTCTGCATCATTCATTGTGCAGCATGTGACATAGTACCTGGTCCATCTTAAGTGTTCAGTAAATATTTGCTGAATAAATTGATGTTGAGAAATCCCCTGTCCCAGCCAAGCCTACCACATCTACCCTATGACCTGCCACCAGAGTCATCACTCTAATGCATGGACATGAGCAAATCAGGTCCCTGCTTATAAATCTCTGTGTGGGGAGCAGATGTAGCTCAAGTGGTTGATTGCCTGCTTCCCATGTAGGAGGTCCTGGGATCAATCCCTGGTACCTCCATAAACAAACAAACCAACCAACCTCTGTGGGGACCTCCCTGCTTAGAGTCAAGGTCAGATCCTTACAATTGCATAGGAGGCCCTTTACAATTTTTCCCTTGCCTTTCTAACTTTATCTCCTGCTACTTTCCCCTTTTCCTTCTCTCTCTGAGCTAATCTCCCTGAGTACATGTGCACCTTGTGTTTTCTAGTGTTCCCTCTTCCTGTAATGCTCTTTCCTCTTTCTTTACTTAGAAAACTCCTCTTTAACTTTCAAGACCCAGCTCAAATGCTATGTCCTCTCAGCAGCTTTCCTTGACGTCCCCTGTAACATTATTTATTGCTTCCCCACCTTTAAGCGTTTTGTTCAACTCCCCTTTTTTAGGACTTATCCCATTGTATTACAGTCATTTTTAAAAAGTCTCTCTCTCTCTCTCTATATATATATTATTTATTGCTGCATAAAAAATTACTCCAAAATCAGCAGCTTAAAACCACAAACATTTATTATTGCACAGTTCCTGTGGACCAGGAATTCAAGCACAGCTTAG
Organism: Dasypus novemcinctus; assembly: GCF_030445035.2. Lineage (NCBI taxonomy): Eukaryota > Metazoa > Chordata > Mammalia > Cingulata > Dasypodidae > Dasypus > Dasypus novemcinctus. The sequence continues at coordinate 36,261,931 of NC_080675.1, forward strand.
CTGGGTGCCTCTAGTTCAAGGTCTCATAAGAGGTAGCTATAAAACTGTCTGCCAGGGCTATAATCTCCTCTGAAGGCTTGACTGAGAGAGGATCCAATTCTAGGCCTGCTCAGTTGCTAGGATTCAGTTTTTCCAGGGCTGTTGGACTAAGGCCTCCTTCGTTCATTGCCATATGGACCTCTCCATTGGGAATCTCACACACAGCTCCTGGTTTCTCTCAGAGTGAGTGAGCAAGAATGCACAAGAGATAATGCCCAAGATGAAAGCCAGGGTCTTTATAACCTAAAATTGGAAGTGACAGCCCATCACTTCTGTCATATTCTATTTGTTAAAGGAGAGACAGTAAAACCAGCCCACACTCAAGGGGAGAAAATTACACAGCAAGTGGGGATCACTGGTGGCCATCATAGAGGTTTTTTATCATACCCACTAAGCTTAAACTCCTTAAGGCAGGATCTATGTCTCCTTTATCTTTGAAACTTCAGTACCTTGTCCAGTACCTGGTAAATAGAAGGTTCTCCATGAATTTGATCAAATTAAATGGAATTATTTTTCTGAGAAACCTTATTATAATCAAGTAGATTGCAAAGTCAGAAGAATCCTTAAAATTAGACCAAAAATGCTAAATACATAAAGAAAATAAAGTGTATAAGTGTTGTGGGTATACTGTCAATCTCTACTGCCAGGCACTTTTATGATTGATTCCCAGTCTCACATAGAAAATCATGGAAGAGCTTTTGTTTTTTCTTTTCTTTTTAACTTGACTTAGCACAAATCTATAAAACATTTTAGGGAGGAAAAAGATTGGCATACCACCTCAAAGGTCCTCAGACAACCCAAGAACACTTGGACCACCCATGAATCTAGCTTCCAATTCATGGGATTTCAGCAGTTGGATAATTCCAGGTGATCCAATGTTGACTAATTACTGTCGTTTTCTACTAGGTACCATCAATTATAGAAATAACCCTATCAGACCATATTCAGGACAGGAGGAAACACAGGAATTAGAGGATCTCTAACCTGAGAACCAGTTTCTTCTTCACATTCACTTTCCTAAAGAAAACCCAGAGGCTTTGACCAGGGCCCATGGCTGGGTGCTCCTGATGTCCAGAGAGGCCTGAAATGCACTGTCAGGGTCACAGATTTCCATGAGCCTGAGGTCAGGCTCTGGACAGTGATTCAGGCTGGCCTCCACATACTGATGTGGGACAAATGTCACTTTGGCAGATGGTTACCTACAACCACAATTCCAGCTAAGAATTTCAAGGAGTCCATACTGATGACCCTCTTCTCTCATTTCCTGTCTGGCAATATCTGCCCATTGTCACATAGACCATCTCAACCCAGACTGATGATTTCTCATGAATGAAACCCTACTCGAGAGACAACCTGTCTGTGCAGGTCCAACTTACTACATGGAGGTGGAAAGTGTGGTTGTCAAGGTATGCGTTAGGTTTCCAGGGAGCTTTCTTTTGCTTTCCGTCATGGCCATATATATTTTGGTGTTGATATTGGGCTAGGACTGGACTGGCCCACTTGGAAAAGTTGACCTGAATTCTAGCACTTACTCACTGGCTGTTTTAATTTCCTCCTTAGTTTTTTCACTTTGAGTTTTAGTTGGCAAACTTTGGAAGGCCTATTTATCCCACCAGCCAGATGGGGAAATTTGGGATCAATAGTACTTCTAAAAATACTGTTTATGGGGAACATAAAGAGAGTCACAGCTTCATGGATATCAGATTGCAATCTGTTAATTTAATACACTAGAAAACTAATGTCCAGAGAGGCAAAATAACTCGTCCAAAGAACTCAGATGCTGCAGCACATCTCAAATTATGACAGTGACTCTCTAAGGGCAGAGACTTGGTTTTCCTCCCTGCTGTATCACCAGTGCTTGGAAGAGGGCCTGCCATATTTATTTATTCAATAAATACTGTTGAAGGAATGAATAAATGAATAAATTATCTTTGGTACTCAGCTGCAGTGACTAATTGGGAGTTTTAGGGCTATTACTGTGGCTCCTGACACCTTTCTAGTGCTATGCCTTGGCCCCAACCTGGGTCAGTCAGTTAGTTTCTAAATCCAAGTAAAGGCTGCCCTCATTCCGCTGTTCCACTGGAAAAGGATCAACCACAATTTACTCAGGTTTATGGATGGTGTTAGGTCCCTTTCCAGGGAACTCTACCTTGGACCATGCCTGACGATGAAAACGGGAAATTTCTAGGGCTATTTGAGAATGGTGCCATGAACCCTTAGATGTTTAACTCATTGCAAAGACCCTGATGCTCTTGGTGCAAGTATAATTGCACTTTCTATGTTTCTTTATAAATGATTCGTGCAACAATTTCTGTGGTTTGCATCCTGTGTATTATCTGGGTTTACCCGCTCTAAGGGTAGGATTAGCAGACTGCTGAGATGAGTTGAACTTGCTGCAAGTAAAGGTGCTTTTGTCAAGCAAAAGGCAGCTGCAGCTCACACCATCATTTATTTTTAATGTGTTTTTATTTGTTTTGGTCTTTGTCCTTCCCAACCTCTTTCTCTTCTTTGTCCTCTTAAGAGTATATTTAAAATGGCAAGGCAAAAAAAAAAAAAAGGGAGCTCAGGTGCCTCCGGAGTGCCATTGTAGCCACTGATGTGCAGATGTCTTAGTGTTACAAGTAACACTAGGGTGGATGAGAGGTGAGCCTGCTGACCATTGCAGATAGGTTACAAAGCAGGGCTTGAGAAATAATCCACGCGAAGAAGCAGGGCCTGGTTAACGTATTTGCCATTGTATATGTGCAAAAGACGTTGAATTCTTGATTGCTCTGAATTGGTTGACCGCTTTGCAGATTAAGTATAATGACTCAGATCTGTCCCTCCACCTGGACTGCTGGGTCTCAAATCGTAGGGGTGTTTGGGGGGAGGGGAGAGCAAGAGCAAGAGAGCAAGAGCAAGAGAGTGAGAAAGAATGAATCTGATTGAGATGACTTCATAAGTGAACTATTAATGTATTTTTCTCCTCAAATTGCACTTTAGTAAGGATGATTCAGATTTGACCATCTTCACATGAATGCTTTGGCTAAAGTTTTAAAAATATTTTCACAATAGGCAAATATTAGAAAGTTTATGTGTATATGAATGTAGAGAACTATTGGGAATTTGGGCCAAATTATTTTCTAATGATCTCCCACAGAGGCTTATTTTTGTTGCAGTTTCAGATTGGAATTGATCCTATGTATTTCATAGAATACAACTGATACAAACCAGGCCAGACCAAGGATCACTATTTGCACTAACTTGCCTGAGAATCGTGGATATTTAGGTTCTCCTTTCCCGAGGAATTAGTTTTTGAGAGATCAACATTGATAAATATGGTAATAAAATATAATTAGATGTTTACATTTTCACAATGATAAACGATAGACCATGCTAGTTCCACAGTTATTTGTATCTATTTTATTTATGTTGTTAGCACATTCCTAGAGATATACTTTTTTCTTCTTCCTGGAGCTCTAATTTAATCAGTGATCAGTCCAAATTAAATATTGGGGATAATGGAGAAAAAAACTTTTAATAAGAATCATTTTAAGAGACTCATGGCATAGCAGTTTGTGTATTTCTATTTGGCTAGAGATTATTGAAAATGAACTTTGTTCCTCTCACTGTGCTGAATACCTGTAAGGTGAGTTGGTCTGGTTAGTGACTTGAGTTAGCTTCATAATGTGTGCTTAATCAACAAAGCATATTTAGATATTTTCTTCCCTCGAAGGCTGGAGAGATCCTTGTGTGTGGGCAGCTGTGTGTGAGCATGTGTGGAAGTAGGTAGCAGTGACTATGTAACTGGCACTGGTTTGGCCTGGACATTTATGTGTGTGCTTTCTCACTCAAACACCAAGAATTCTCACTTGCCATCCCTTGATGGTTCTCAGCATCTACGCACATACACTCTGTAAAGGCATGTGATTCGTCTTTTGAGTGTCAAAAAACAAAAAAAATCGCCACTTCTAGACACCTGCCTTCTCTTTTTACTGAGCTCAGTAGACTGTTGTGTCATAAACACCAGATGCTCCCAGCCTCGTGGACAGTCTTGCCTTTCTGAAAATCTTCCCACACCTCCCTGGTTTCCCTTTCCTTTCCATCTGTTGAAATAGTAGCCTGAAGCCAAATCCCCATTGTCTGGAAGCCCAGTCCAGAAGTTAGGTGTCTGGTACCTGGTGGCAATGGATCACAGTTCCTGTCTCAATCTCTAGAGAGCATTGAGGTCAGTTTTGGAAGGGATTAGGATTGGATTAGGAATGGCTTTTCACACCAAGTTCACTACTCTGCCAACTAAACACGCGGGGTCGGAGGTTTACTGAACCCTCCTGATGGAACAAATTTGGAGGAATGCTCAGGAAAGACTTGTTTTTTAAGGATCCAGCTGGGATGAATCATGCGCACTGTACTACTTTCTAAATTCATTTTGGTAATCGGGATCTTATTAACGTCCTGTTGAAGCATCTTGTCCAGGAGGACCTGGGAAGGGTTGTCTCAGTGTCACTATATTGGGCTATTTAACTAGCAATATAGGTATTCCTTGCTTTCAGAAAACTGGAGATAAGAGAAATCTAGATTTCCAAGGCAAATGTATTTGGGATGATTATTAACTTTACAAAAGTTAAATCCTATCTATGGTAGGAATTCTTAGATAGTGACTGACCATCAGTAAATTTTTTTATAGTAATGTGCCTCTTTTTTCCCTTTCCCTTTGAAATAAGAAGACTGTATCTATGATTCGCTTACTGCCAAGGATTTTAGTAACCAATTCTGGGCAAAAGGAAGGGGTTCTAGTTGTGAAACCTAAAAACGGACTTCTACCACTGTCCTTAGAAACTTTTGCCTTTTGTCCAACAGTATGCATTGTTTGAGTCAAGAAGACATTCTTGCAGCTTTATTTGGCAAATAACTTTTCCAGTCCCTGGAGACAGGCAATAGATAGCTAACTCGTTATGATGGCAAGACAGAAGGATTTAGTTCTGGGCATGTTTTTGCACCAGCCAATGGCTGCTGGGGTAACTTAACTTTTGGGGCTCTATTCCCTCCAGCTGCGAAGTTGCAATAATCGTTTCATCCCCTATATTCCTCTCACACTTAAGTGATGTCTTAAGTTCTGAGGAAGAGAAGTGTTTCTCAAGAAACACATAGAAAACCCATGGCTTCCCACCCCTCCCCCCCCAAAGATTTCCAACAGGAGTTTCCAAAGCTCACTTGTTACCATTCGGTGGTCCAAAGCTATCTTTCTTCAAAGATAATTTTGAAAATTTCTTCAAAACTCAGTTCAATGGTCTAAGAGAACTGGGACACAGAGAAGTCTCTCAATAAATATTTGTAGAGTGAAGCACCCCCCACCACCTTTCCCCTTTCCCCCACCCCTGCCCAAGGCAGCTCCATATGCACAGTTGGCTGCTGAGTTCCGTGTCATTCTCTGGAATGTGCTGACCATCCTTCCTTCCTTCCTTCCTAGGAAAGATGATCCTACTGAAGAGTGTTATTAGCAGTAGGGCAGTTTTTGGCCTGACCTGTCAGCACTCCCTCACTCAGGGTCTCTACTGAGTGGTAACAAACTTGAGAACCTGTAGCAGTCAGCCCAGCGGCTCACCCTTTCCTTCTTGGAATCTCAGCTTTTGACAGCTGGAACCCCTTATTTGCCCGATTTTCTTCTTACTTCTACAGTTGGCCTTCTCAGGTTTCTTTGCTGTTTTACTCTTTGAGCTCCTCAAGGTTTAGCCCTAAGCTAGGGGTTCTTAATTGCATTCAATCAGTGACCAAGTCCTATCAGTTACATCTTTGACATTTCTCAAATCTCCATCTTAGTCTAAGCATCCTTCTCTCTCTCCTGGTAGCAGCATCAGCCTCCTAACTTGATTCTTGGCAACAGTTCTTACATCTCTGCATCTCTCTGACCCCAACAAATCCTTCTCCTAGATCACAGCTTTTTTCTTTTCTTTCTTTTTAAAATTGGTTTAGATTTTTTTGTGTGTTTTCCTTATTTTTAATTTTTATTTTGAAATAGTTATAGATCGATAGGAAATTGCAAAATATATTACAGAGGTCCCAGCGTATCCTTCATCCAGTTTCCTCCAGTGGTAACATCTTGCATAACTATAATATAGTATCAAAACCAGGAAATTGCCGTTGATGCAATCCACAGAATTATTCAGATTTCACCAGTTTTATATGCACACACACGTTTGTATCATCCTATGCAATCTTATCACGTGTGTAACAGCCACCACAATCAAAATATAGAAATGTTCCATCATTCCAAAGATCCCTTATGCTAAAGAATGCTACTTTAAAAACACAATGAGATTCAGTCACTGCCTTGCTTAAAACCCTTTAATGACTTTAAAGTCCCAAATTATTAAATAAGGGCTCTAAGAGCCTGTGTATTCTGGTTCCAGCTACCTCCCAGCCACCTCTTGCTCCTCTCTTGTTACTCGCCAAGCCTGTGCTCATGGGCCTTCCCTTCCTTTAAATTTGCCAAGCTCCTTCCCTGCTTCGAGCCTCCACATGTGCTATTCCCCCAACTTGGAATGGTCTCCCTCTCCCATCCAGCCAGCTTCTCCTTCTCTGCCAGGTACAGCCTAAAGATCTTTTTCAGGGAAGCTTTCCTTGACCTCTCAGATGCTGCTACCATGGCACTTATCACACAATCCGACTCACCGAAATAGTTATTTGCTCTGTAGCTTCAACTTCAACCTTTCTAATGGTGCACTGTCAGGGAACCTGGGCATCTAAGGGCCATACCACCCAGAGTCTCAAACCCTGATGTTTGTCCCCCATTCCTACCCCAAAATTCTCTCAGAGTTTGGAATAGGAAACCCCTGGCCAGTGTTCTTAGATTTTTTTTTTTTTTTTTTTTTTTTTTTTAGGTACTGGGGCTGTGATTGAAACCAGGACCTCATATGTGGGAAGCCAGGGCAAGCCGGTGCTCAACCACTGAGCCACATCGGCTCCCCTGAGTTGTTTTTTCTCATATGTTTGCTTGTTGTTTGATTTTTGTTTTTAGGAGGCACTGGGAACTGAACCCGGGATCTCCCACGTGGGAAGCAAGTGCTCAACTGTTTGAGCCACATCCGCTCCCTCTTAGATCTTTGAGATGCTTTCCAGAGTCCCTTTTGTGTACTCTGCAGGCTTTTAAAGCTGGACCTCTTTCTCTTTGGGACTCCTGCCATGGTGTCATCTTGGGAGGGTTATTAGCTCAGAACTGTGGGAATTTCTAAGTTGGAGGCCATATGAGAAGTTCTTAAAAAAACGTTAGGATCTGCTCTTTCCTTGGGGCTTCCATCTTGCTATTTGCTAATTGTCTGCCCACCCCCTGCCATAAGTCATTTCACCCTCATCCTCTCAGAGATAACTCATTACATTTTGTATTTGTGGAGCCTAAGAGTTGACAAATTTTTTGCTGATTGAACAGACAGTATTTCACTCAAATGACCACGATGTAACCAGCACTCTGAAGATTTGACAGGGAAGAAATGGAGGCCTCCTTCTGGGATGTGGTTTTGCCAAAGGGCGATGGCACCACGTGGGATTCTGACCAGTCTGTGGAGGGCACTGGGTTGATGGAGCTGACCCCATTTGGTGCCCACTGTCTAGTGCCCTTCTTTGGAAGTATGTAATGCCTCACACAAAAAACATTTGGCAGAGTCGGGAGCTTTGGAAAATGATGAACCCCCAGCATTCAGCAAAGCCATCATTTCTTCTGTCACAGAGTTAGTGATGGACACTGCCCTGGGTGTTCTGGGCAGATTCCTGTCTGATTCTCAGGACTAGGCAACCTGGGAACATCATCCCAGTTTCCCTTCCTTGCCAAATATGTCAATGGGCTTCACTTTCTATGGTTCATAGCTGTCTTCTTACTGCCAGTATCTCTCTCTTGGTTGGTCTATGGCTGAGAACAGAGTCCAGCTCTGCAGTCCCAGGCCAAGCTGTTGTCCATCGGGGCTGTGGGCTCTAATGTCACAGCTTAACATATCTCCTCTGATCTTTCTATTGGATTAACTAATATGATACCTGGACCAGCAGCCGACACTTTTAGGGTAGACCTGGCCATTGTGTTCCCTTTGCTGTGATGCTCTACCTCTTCACCCTCCCTGCTCAGCCACTTTCTTCTGTAACCCTTGGTACTCTTCAGGACTTGGATTTTTGCTAGGCTCATGATCATGGGTACTTTAAGTAACAGTGCATTGCCTCTTGTTACCGAGCCCTGTCCCAGTAAACCTAGCGTGATCCATCTGACCTCCTCCCCGATACCCCAGGTTAGTGCAAAGAACTTTTTGCATCAGAAGGCCCAGCTCCAATTAGCTCTTATGTGATGCTCCTACTGCAAATGCTGCTGGGGCTTGGGAGCTGATGATGGTGTCTCTTATGGTGCCGCTTTTTGCTATGTGTTCTGAATTTCCTTTCTGGTTCTCTCTGATGACCACATTCTGTTCTCATCAACTAGTTACACACATGGGGAGACATGGCTATGGGGGCAAGGGGACTTGGATACTATCTGTCCCCAGGACAAGGGTCAATGCCCATTTTCTCTTCTTGGATCTCTGCCTGATGTAACAGGGGACGTGGTGGTGAGGCGTGTGGGCAGGGCCCCATCCAGGCCCCTAGTTTGTCTCCTTGCCCCTGCTCACTACCTCAGTTGGACATAAATGTGTTTCCTGTTAGGGGTGTTGAGGGGTGACAGGTCAGACCTGCCCTAACGCTGCTGCTGTTTCTGACTTCCTTTAGGTCACCCGACCTGCCTGCAGTTCACGCTGAACATGACCGAGGCCGTCAAGACCTACAAGTGGCAATGCATAGAGTGCAAGTCCTGCATCCTCTGTGGGACCTCGGAGAATGATGTGAGTTTGGGGCTTTCCCCTGTGGGAGGGAGAAATCCAAGGAACTGGAAGTTCTTTGAGGAGCAGAGAGGAAGGCAGGACTGTCATCAAGGGGCTCTTGGGGAAAATGTCAGCCAAGATCTCCCCCGTGCTCTTTGCCTCCAGGGCCCTTAGGACCTGCTCAGGACAGGGACCCTGGGCACTTCCTGTGCCTGTGGAGGTGGGAACCAGAGGTTCCCGTCCTGGCCATTTGCTACTCTTCCTGGCCATTTGCCCTGAAGGGTTCTGTGATTGACAAGGTGACCACTGCTTATGATTGGGAGGTACTTGAGTGTTTACTTCACATTCCAGAGTGCATGCTCTCATTTGGCCGACATGTTAAACATAACAAATGAAGAATTTTTTAAAAATTACCTTTGGTTATGGACAATTTCAAATATATACAAAGGTAGAGAGAATAATGAGACTGATGTACCCTATCACTACTTGAACAATGATCAATACATTTCCAATCTTGTTTCAAAAATACCTCCTCCCACCGAATCCCCGTCAGAACATCATTTTGCCTATGAGTATTTCATATGTATCTCAGAATGATAAGGACTTACTTTTGAAACAAGAATAATCAATATATTAAAATAGCTTTAAAAAATAATTATTTAATATAATCAAGCATCCAGTCAGCATGTGTATTTCCTCAGTTGTCTTATAAAAGTTTTTAATAATGGCTTGTTTAATTGAATTGGGATCCAGATAAGGTCCATACATTGCAATAAGTTGATATGTCTTTGAGGTTTCTTTTAATATATAGATTAGTCTCACCATTTCACTCTCACTCTTTTTTTTTCCCCTTGAGTTTTTGGTAAAAGAAATAAAATCATTTGCTCAGTAGTTTACTGACTATATCCCTGTGGTATTTGACCTTTTCCTCTGTCTCTTGTATTTCTTGTAAATTGGTAGTTAGAGGCAAGACTTGATAAGATTCAGGTTTATATATAGGTATAAAATATATATAAAATACATATAAATACATATTTTGGCAAGATGACTTCTTAGATAGTGGTGTATACTTCTTTCTGGAGATGTGATGTGAAGTGTCTGGTGTCTCTCCTTTTGAGAACTTAGCAGCTATTGATAGTCATTGACTAGACTGATTTTTTTTATTAGGGTTGCAAAATGGTGATAGTCTTTAATTCCTTCTTTGTTTATTAGCTGGAGTAATTCTTAAAGAGAAACTTTTCCTACTGCATATGTGGCTATCCTCAGGTATAGATCATACAGAAAAGGCAGAATAAATGGTTGATTCTTTCCCTTTATCAGTTTTCAAAATAGGGTGGTTTCAATATCCTTTTATAATAAAGTAAATATAAATAAAAATTGGAATACTTTCCTAACATGAAAACATATTTATACTTTAGAACCAAGCCAGTATATTTTATTTAGTGGGGGAACACTAGAAGCATTTCTACTAAGAGCAAGATGGGGCAAGGACACCCATTATCTCTGCTACTATTCAGTATTGTTCTAGAATATTAGCTAATTCAATTAGACAGGAGAAATTAACTAGAGGCATAAATATGGGTAACAAAGAATTAAAACTCTCTATTTGCATAGCATATGACAATATATCTGGAAAGCCCTGGAGAATCATGGATAACTCAAACATAAAATGTAGCAGGATATAAAATTAACATATAAAAATGAATAACTTTTGTATACAGAAACAATGACCAGTTAAAGGACATAACTCCATTTGTAAAAGCAAGAAAGAAGAAACACTTAGAAATAAACTTAATAAATGTGCAAAACCTATATGAAGAAAATTTTAAAACATTTTTGAAAAGACACAATGAAAAAGTGGAAAGGCATCCTGTGATCTTGGATAGAGCAACTTAACTTTATAAAGATGTCAGGTTTTCCTAAGGTAATTTACAAATTTAATTCAAGCCCAATAAAAATACAAACAAGCTATACCAACAAACAAGAAGGTGAGGGTGACTAGGTCTACCAGAAAGGAAAACATACGTAAGCCTCTATAATTAAAATTGTGTGGTATTGGTGTATGAATAGACAAACCGACCAGTTGAAATAGAACAGAAAGCTCATAAATAGAACCAAGTGGGGTTTCTGCCCATTTTCTCTCCTAGGAATGTCATATTACTTTATAGAACTTTAGTTTAGGATGAAGATTGCATTTGAAATTACTGAGTCAAAGCTGGACTTTTAAGTAAATGGTGCTGGGGCAATGGGCAGCAGTTTGGAAAAAGATAAAATTAGATTGGTATCTCACATCCTACATAAGAATAATCTCTAAATAGATTAGGGATTTAAATGTAAAACATAAAACAATCTAGTGTTACAAGAATACATGGGTGGATATTTCTTTAAATATGGGGAAAGATTTTCTAACCATGACTCAAAATCCAGATGTAATAAAAGAAAATATTTGACTACATAAAATTTTGCATAGTAAAAAAATATTATAGACAAAGTTAAAGACAACTGAAAAACTGGGAGAAAAATATTTTCAGTATATACCACAAAAAAAGGGTTAATATCTCTAATATATAAAGCACTCTTAAAAGTTAAGGGACAAAGGACCAAAAACCTAATGGAAAAATGTGAAAAGGACATGAAAGACAATTCACAAAAAGATGTAAAAATGATCCTTAAACACTTGGAAAAAAATGTTCAAACTCACTCATAATTAAACTAATTTAAATTATAAACAAAACAGATATCACATCTTACATATCAAATTGGCAAAAACGAAAAATATGACAACACATTCTGTTGATGAAACTGGGGGAAAAGTTGACCTTCCTATATTGCAAGTAGAAATGCAAAGTGCTGAAACCCTTCGGCAGGGAAATTTGGGAATACCTGACAAAACTATTTATATATTTAGTTTTTTATAAATTTTTATTCCTTTGACATTTTCTTTAACCACCAATTTTTATTACAAAACTCAGAAATTTACAAATTCATTACAATATTTTCACAGCATAACTACTAGTAGTCTAACAAAAATTAATTTTTATAAAACTGTAAACTTGATGCAGTTTTATTGTAAGAGATTAAAAAATTCTCTCAGGAAACTGAATATACATAACAGCATATATTTTAAAGCAGAAAATCCCCCAAAATTATGCTTTTGACTCAGCAATCCTACTTTTGGGAATCTGCTGTAAAGATACGCTCCTAACATTACAAAAGTACCTATATTTGAGGTTATTCATTGCAGCATTGTTTATAATTGCAAAATATTGGAAACAATCTAAAAGCCCATACATGGAAGAATGGTTGAAAAAATTATGTTACAGCCACACAATGGGATGCTATCCAGCAGTAAAAATGAATGAGGTAGATCTCTATGGATTAATATGGAATGATTTCCAGGATATGTTGTTAAGTGAAAAAGCAAAGTACAAAATTATATCTATAGTTTGCTCCCCTTCTTATAAGAAAGGAGATATGCTTGTGCAAAAGAAATACACGAAGGTTAAACCAGAAACTAACAATATTGGTTATCTGCAGAGGGTGAGTGGGAATGGGGTAGAAAGAACTGGGGGATTGGAATGGGATAGTACGACTAAGGAGAGAGGGACACTTCACTGATAATTCCTTTATATACAGCTCTGATTCTTAGATCCCAGTCAATGTTTCAATGTTTTACATGCCCTGCAAATGAAATAAATACTTAAAATCAACCAGGATGTGGGGGAGAACCTAAAATAGAGTACACTAGTAAGAAACGAACTTTATTGTAATATAAACAGATAGCATAGCCACATTGAAGATTGTGATAGAAAAGAAGAAAGCTTAGTGACTTTGGAAAACAGTATTTTGTATGTATTATTCAGCTAAAGACAGAAATAACTGTATACAAGCATTGTATTCTAGCTAGCAAGTTTGTTTATGGCAGGTGTATCAATTGATAATTCTGAAACTTCAATGTTGAATAGTAGTAGAGAAGTGAGTGTACTGGGCTTGAAGGAATAACTGTATATATTATTAATGGTGTTAATCAGGTCTCACAATGTCACAGAAAAATGGCTAGATGAAATGGGAAGGCTAGACTGAACTCTGTGGTTTTGGGATGGAATAAGAGATATCAGTATGAACTCATGCTTTTATATGTGTGTATATACACGCAAACACATGGATAATGAGAGACCTAAATATAGATGTGTGCATGTGTTGGCCACACATCTATTTCTTAGCTCTGTCTGCTGGGAATGCCTAGAAGCAGTAACAACCCACAAGCAATGAGTGTACCTAGTGCCCAGATATCAGTTTTTAAATACTATTCCAGAGATTCTTGGAGAAATGGCTGATGCAGGGCTAGGACAGAGAGAATACAAAAGGAGCCTGAATGTCTTGTAGTGCCAGGAAGAAAGGAGGTGCTCAAAAAATGATGGGACTTGTCTAAAGGGCAAAGGAGCAAACTGGAAGGAACTCCCAATAGCCAAAGCTGAGACAACGTGAGCAACAAAACAAATCATGATAATATTGGATTATCCCCAAAGAATAAATTAAATATCAGTGCTGATATAAATAAATAATAGAATAAATAAGTGTAGGAAAAGTGACAGCTCTTCCTTACAGCAGAATTCCAATTAATAAATGTAGAAGGCAAAAGGGAAATATGAAATCACCATTAGGCAAATACCGTAGTTAGAGTTGTTGCAAGCAAAAACCATCAATTGACGCTAAACTTAGTGGAAAAGTATGATGAGAAATTGGATATTTGCATAGTCTCAAAGTCACTTCTCACAAGATACATACTAATTACAAAGAGAAAAACAGTAACTTTACATTGGAGAAACCTGGCAGACAGTAGCTTAACTATGTGATGAAAGTTAATTCTATTTGTAATAAAATATATTGGCACCAATTACCCCTTGATATAATGCACTGAGAAGGGTACTATATCATTTTTGTGATAGTCTTGCCAAATATGCATAGCTTCAGTCTTCTCATGAGAAAACATGGGACAAACCCAAATTGAGGGAATATTCTATAAAATCATTGACTTGGAGGCTTAAGTGTCAAGGACTCGAAAGCCAAAGGAGGACTGAGAAACTGCCATAGACTGAAGGACACTAAGATGACATGGCAATCAAATTTAATGTGGGCTTCTCGATTGGATCCTGAGAAAAGGGACGTGAGTGGGAAAACTGGTGAAATTCAAATAACGTCTGTTAATTAGCTAATGGTACTATACCAATGCTAATTTCCTGCTTTTGATTATTGAACCATGAAAATTTGTAAGATGTTAACAATTAGAGGAACTCTCTGTACCATTTTTGCAACTTTTGTCTAAGTCAAAAATTATTTCAAAATAATAATAATAATAGTAATAAACAACCCAGGATCTTTCCCTAGCATCTTCCAAAGGTGATTAATAAGAGTAAAAAATAGTGTCTTTATGATCTCATGGATATAAATATATTTGGTTTATTTTAATTCTTTACAGTTCAAAATATCCCATTTTTGATGGAGAGGGATATATTCAAGTTTGTTCTTGAGACCTTTTGACCTATCCTAATAGAATTTGAAAGCTTTCTTGCTTTCTAATATGCCAAGATATTTGTACCCCTCAAGTCCTAGACCAGGAATCAGCTATTTCTCCAAGAAATTCTGGTTCCTTTTAATAGGCAAAGGAATATAGACAACAAAATATAGGTAATAGGGGTGCTAATTTTTACTGGATTAGTTATTGTTTTAGGACCTTTTCAATGGATAGAGCTAGTAAGTATCTTTTGTTTTAAAGATAAAATATGAATTTATACTGATACTTCTAATTCATATCCAGTACTATAGAGTTTTTACTTAGTCTAATCAATCTCACATTTGTATCTCCTTTCAATCATGTCAAAATTCTTGCTCCTCAATCATACCAATATAATTACTCATTTGATTAATTCTATCACATACACACATAGCAGTCTCAGAATATAAATAGCAATATTACTGCTAACAATATGATTGCAGAAAAGAGTTTAATGTGCATATTTTGTATTTATTTTTGTTCTTACGATATATTCTACTAAGGATATATAGTCAAATGACTGATTTTAAAAGTCACTTGAAATAGTTTCTCTCTGACTGGTTATGCCACCAACGGGATATATAGTTTGTTTCATTTTATTTTTGGTTTTGTACATATCTTCAAATTTAAAATTTATTTCATGACAAGGCAAAATATTTACATGGTTTCAGATTCATAGCTACAAAAACCAGTATATTCAAAGAAATTTAGCTTGTATCCCTATCTTCTGTACTCTGCCTATGAGTGACCATTAAAAAAATTTTTTGTGTAGCTTTCATTTTGTTTAAAGGTAAACGTATATATGTGTGTATATATCCATATCATCAGTTTTCTTTGGTAAAAGGTAACAGACGACATATGTTTTCACCACCTAGCTTTTTTTTAAATGAATTTATATGTTCGGGATTACTCTACGGCAATACAGAGACATAATCCTCATTACTTCTTACCGCCACAGAGTTCGTCATTAGTTTATTCAACCAGTCCCTTTTTGATGGTCATTTGGGTTGATTCTAGTCTTTGGCTTTAAATGCTTATGCAGATTTTTTTGTTGTTGTTGACATCGGAGCCTTCTGAACAGTGAGGGAATGAGGCTGACTGGGCAATAGGATTCCTCTCATGTAGTCAGGGATTTACCCTGCACATTCCCATTCTACTGGGGCTATAACCACAGGTGCACCTTGGTTCTTGGATACTTGGGAATAGAATGTCCTTAAATTGTCTTTCAGGGGCGTTGGGTCCTTGCTATTTTTGTCAGGCAATGATCCTGAAAAGCAGATGGAAAAGAAAAGAATATGGTACTAGACAATGGTGGACCATTAAAAAATTCATTTGAGCCCACAGATGCCTAGTTTCCCTTTGGGAAAGTTCAAGCCAGGTTATTCTACTGTTTTGTATTTCTCATGTCAGAACTATAGTATGTCTTTATTAATGTCTTTAGGACATTATCACCACTGTTTTGACAAGTTTCTCCCCATTTCCTGTCCCATCCTAACCTGATTATCCTCATATTATCCCTAAATCATTTTGTCATATAGCTTATCTCAGCTCCAACAATAATGGTATCAAACATACTCTCCCGGTTTTTCATCCTACCTCTCTGCTGCTTTCTAGTCTTTTCTTTCTCTTCCTGTCCCTTAAAGTTGGTATTTCCTAAGAGTTTATTCTTGGCCTTCTTTTCAGTAACCTCTTTTGGTATATAATTTCAAGGGATTCATGGACATCCCTCCATGAGCACAAGTTCAAGAACAACTGCTCTCAGACACTCTCTGAATTTCTTCTCCTAGAACCTCCTTTGCTATCTTATCACTGGTAACACTCTAGCCATATCTCAAGTCTCTCCCTGGAATTCCAAATAACCCCAGATCATCCCTACCTGGGTATCTATTCTTACACAGCAGCAGTGCAATCTCTCTGAACTGCAAATCTGGTCATGCCATTCTCCTACTCATAACTCTTCCAAAGTTTCCCATTGCCCAATTGAAAGTTCTTAACATGTCAGAGAGGCCTTTCATGATCTCTTCTGCCTCATTGCTTGCTCACAACTCTAGCCAACTACCTCTGTTCTCTTCTTTCCCCTTTTCTCCCACTGGTTGGTATGCCTTTCCTCTTTTTCCTCATGTGGGCAACTTCTGTTTTAGGAAAACAGTTTAGATAGGACTCAGCTTAGGTATGATTTCTCCTGGGATTCCTTCTTAGGTCTTTTGCTTACATGTGCCCTCAATCATCCATGCATTTACCCAACTGTACTCTGAGGACCTGGTTCCTCAGCTGCCTCTGACAATATTCTACAAAGTCTTTCGGGACAACACCTGTTACATAGCTGGCCTTCACTCATTAAGCATTTGTTGAATGAAGGAAGAGGTAGGAGGCCCCTCATGGAGGCTCTGAATCCCAGAGATGTCTTACTTGCCTACTTTGGGCAAAGGAAGTTGACCTTGGCATGAGGGTGGGAGGTGGTGATGGTAAGTCACAGCTGGGAGGGTCTGGGCAGCTTTATTGCAGGAAGCTGTAATCAGAATCCCAGAGACAGATGGAACTTCCATTTCTCTTCTCAGAAGCTCCTAGAAGATCCAGCCAAAAATCTGGATACTGCACAAAGGTGGACCTCCAGACCTATTCACACTGTCAATACTGAACTGGTGCCATAGGAGAGAAAGAGAGTGGTTCTCCCTTAAGGAGGTGGGGGAGTAAGAAGAAGAAAAAAATTCTTCTTAGAGAATTGGTTTGAAAGGGACCAGGTGGGTTATAAGAAAAGCAGAAAGGTAGTTGGAATGGGGAGAATAGTAATTATAATTTTACAAACAAAAGTTACAAATTGTGGCCTTTGGACTAGATTAATTTTGCTTGGCCATACACAAGAAGTTGATTTTGAATGCTTTTGGGCGGGGTACATATTCCTTACTTGGGCAATCCTCACCCTCCAGGTTGCCCATTATATATTTACATCACCAGCCTGGAGCTTACAGACATTTCACTTAGCAACCCAGCTTGAAGCTAATTTCCCATTTTCATGAGTCAATACTTAAAATATCTTCCAGATCTTCTATGGGTCAGCTGGGTGAAAGAGAAGCAAAACCAAGTCCTTAGTACATGAGCCAGCCTGTTGATACAATAAATATTCATCAGATGCTTGGTAAATGCCAAGAATACAAAGATGAATAAGGTCTTATTCCTCCTGATCATGGGACTGACCTTGTTTATATGAGTGAGCCCCACGATCGGGAGTAGAGCAGAATTTGTCAAAACTGGGCCTAGGACTTTTATAGAGTCTGAAAAAAAAACTGAAAGTTTTCCCTGGAGGTTTCCAATTTCTACATCTACTTCTTTCAGAATTTCTTCTAAGGCAAGATTTGGTACAAAACTTAATGTTTCAAATGTCCTATAAGCTACCCATCTTGGCCTCCAAGGATGTTCAAGGATCACACAATAAAACGCGGTTGAACCCAGGGTTCAACCTGGATCACAAGGGATCTACTAGATCACAAACACTGAGTAGCTATTATGAGCAAAGAAATTAGTGGAGGGGATACAGAGGTGAGTAAGAGAAGGTTCTGCCTCCAAGGGCCTTACAATCCATAAGGAAGAGAAGGGGTAGACAGCAGAAGCATCTTCCAAATGAACTATTCAAGAAAACAAGTGAGTATAGATGTCTACCACATGCCAGGCATTGCAACATAAAGTAGGATGCAATGAAATGTCATGAGGATGAGAAAAGTGTTATGGGGATGCAAGGAAGAAAAGAGAACTTCCCATGGTGGTAAATTAGTGAAGTCTTCGTAGAAAAGAAGTGTTGGAAGGACTGGAAGGGTGGATAGGAAATGGACAAACAGGGGTAGAGCCAGGGACTGGGAGAATCTCTAGGTAGTTGAACTGCAGGAGCAAAGGTATTCCTTGGACTCAGACCAGGTGGCTTGTGCTTTGGAGGTGACCACACTACTGGGTGGGCTCCAGCCTCCAGCTGGCAACCAAGGTTTTTGGGAGCTGAATGGTGGTATTACTTGCATTTCTCAACATTCACAGAGTGAAGCCCTGAAAAGGTTCTGAGGTGTCATAGATGTTATCACCAAGTATGGTCAGTTACCCATTTCATAGATGGAAAGAGTGACGTCTGGAGGAATTAAATGAGAAATTTCAAACATTTAAAGTATTTTCTGTACAATAGCAATGGTCATGTGGAATACGAAAATGCATAAAGTTAGTTTTCTGTTCCTACAGAAGCAGAAACTATTGGCTAAGGGAGATCAGAATAAGGGTGTGTGGGGGGTGGGGTGGGATGGTTCAAAGAAGGTTTCTTGGAAGAGTTATGAATTTGAGCAGAACCCTAAAGTGGGGGTAGGGTTTATCTGGTTGGGGAGGCAGAGGGGAATATTCCAGGAATGGGCAAAGCACAAGGCCTCTGCAAGGGACAGTGAAGACTCCAAATGTGGCCGGGAATGGGGCACCCAGGGAAGTTGATCTGTGGCAATAAGGCTGGAGGAGTAGGTGGGTGCCAGACTTTGTCCCTAAATATCAATCTTTCTCTCCTCTTCTCCACCTACTCTGCATTCCACCAGGACCAGCTACTCTTCTGTGATGACTGTGACCGTGGCTACCACATGTACTGTTTAAATCCCCCCGTGGCTGAGCCCCCAGAAGGTAATGACGATGAGGTCCACCTACACCACCAGCCATCTATTGCTACCACTTAGTGAGCCCTCACTGTGGGGCAGGCCTTGTGCCTAGGGCTTCACAGGTCGTCGTTTATTTACTCATCACAACCCTATGAGGTGGGTAAGACTGCTACCATTTTACAGTTGAGGAAACCAAGGCACAGCTGAGCCAGATGAATTTTCAACTCAAGGGCCAAGGAGATGTTTCGCAGACATGTGGTTGAGCAGGTGGGGAGGTGTGAGCTTCCAGGGGAGCTGGCCCAGGCTAGGTTAAGAGGCAGGATCAAGGAGCAAGCTCTTCACACCAATTCAGCCAAGCATCCCTGAGCTCTTCTAAGCAGCACTTACACTCTGCTGAGCAACAGATTCCACGTGATTCCAGACTGGGGCTTGGTCTCTGAATGGTGAAATCAGAAGGAAACAGGGCTTCCACAAAGCTTGGGCCACCAGGGTGGGGTCTTGAGGGTCTGGAGAGCAGCTGCTACTAACATCATCTTGTTTCTTATAGGAAGCTGGAGCTGCCACCTATGTTGGGAACTGCTCAAAGAAAAAGCCTCTGCCTTTGGCTGCCAGGCCTAGGTCCCCAGGTCACAGAATGTGACTTACCCCTGGAGAGGCTGAACCAGAGCCCAGTTCAAACCAGGCAGACCACCTGTAAGGAAAATAGTCACAGAAGGACACAGGAGGAACAGAAAGGATGAGATGTACTTACCTGCCCCCAGAGGCTTCCGTATGTCAACCTGCCCCTTCCCTGTTTCTGTCAAAGGACGTTGCACTTTTAAAGAACGACCCCAGCCCTGTGGAAGCCCCCTCCCTTTTACCCCAGCACCGTGGCCCTCTTACTTGGCTTCCATTTTAAGGGAAGCCATTTTTGTGGCTCCTGATCGGTCATTTGTGAGTAGTTTGGTGTTTTCTACTTCTTGTGTTCCAAGAAATCTTCACATAGCCTCTCCACCTCCAGCTTAGCCTCCTCATCCTAAACTCTCACCAGAGCAATGAAGGACTGTGGAGAAGTTATTTAGTACTTGCCTCACTGGAAACTTCTAGACTAGGAGCCTGGAGGCCATCTTGAGGGTGGGGCTCTGAAACCCCTCCTTGACCTTTGGGCTCTGTGAGGAGGAAGAGCTGCTTTCTGGAACCCCAGCAGGTATCCAGTGGTGTCCGCAGCAAAGGTGGTCTTGATCCATGGGGTTAGGTCACTTGGTGGTGTGGGGAGGCAAGTGGAGGCACTGAGAGGTGGGAGGACACTTTGTGAAGATAATACTGAGGCCCAGCCCCAGTCAGTCAGTATTTATTATCCATCAGATGAGGTTTTGCAAGGGGCCAGGATATGTGGTTCCTTGACCTTCATAGCTGGGACGCCCTTGAGGGGAGACAAGGATAGAGGAAGAAGCTTAGGACCTCTGCCTCCCAACCAACCTGGGGTCCAGAGATCTGGTTCAGCGTTCCTTGGTTGGACTTAGGAACCAGGAAGTGAAAGCTCCCCAATCACGCATCTGAATATTGGCTACGAAGGATCATGATTTTGAAAAACCCTTCAGTATTGATGCGCCTCTACGACTTCCTCTGCCCAAGTGATTTCTTCCTTCCTTATAGTGTACGTTTGCCGTTGTCTACGGAGACATGACCCCGGAAATTGTAGGCCGGGGGAGAGATGATTGTTACCTAAACAAATAATTTGGGTGAAATGATTCGTTATGATGAGGGTGGCAATGACTCACAATCCTCAGCTCGAGGCTTGCTCTTGTCTCCTCAACGCCCCGATACGTGTTGGACACTTGTTTTCAGAACTGTTTTGAGATGAAAGATGCGGAGAGGTTCAGATTCCGAGAACTGTGTGTTGGAAGACGGCCCGCGGGCTGGAGTGGACTGGGTTGTCTTTGAATCCCGGCAGCAGCCGCTACAGCAGCAGCACAATCACTGACACATTTCTGGAGAAAATCATTTGCCCAAAGGGCAGGTCTCAGCGAGCAGGACCCTTGCGCATGCTCGGTTTCCCTGAAATCAGCTCCGTCTCTGTGGTCCGGCCGCTCACAACAAAGGCTGCGGTTATTTTTAGTCCTTCAGCTCCTGAAGAAGCCCCTGGAGACGGGGCCTCGTTGGGCCACTTGGGCAGGGCTGGAGCGCCTGCGCCCTGACTTGGCAGGAGTGGTTCTCCCCAGGCTAATTGCTCTTGGCCAGGGGACCCAGGGCAGCCCGGCATGGAGCCGAGCAGTGTCACTCCTTTGCGGAGTGACCCGTGGCAAGAGATGGGGGTCACTCTCGGCAGGGACTTGTGGCCTCCCAGTGAGTTCTGCGCATACACAATGATCTCATTTAAAGAGCCCCTGACCAGATGGGAGTTTTATCTTCCTCATAAGGTATTTCCTTCCCCCCACTGGTTGGTGGACCCCTTTTGGATTCTGGGGGTTCAGGGAGGGTTTGGGGAGCTGCTGTGTGGTCATTTATTCTGGGAGGGTTACATCGGAGGGGCAGTCACCTTTTCCTGTCTCTCCATCCAACCGCAAAACTCAAAGTGGGGTGCCCCCAAAGACTAATCATTGGTTTTGAAATCATTTTAATTTTTCTTTTTTTTTAGAAACAAACGAAAAAATTACCAACATGTTCCTAATAGCCACAATGGCTTAAAACTTAAACATGCAAAACTGAAACCAAAAAACGGTGGCTCTAAGATTGGGCAGGTCTTCCTGGAGTCTGTGCAGATCCGTTCCCCACGGGCATGCCGAGCAGAGGACGGTCCTGTCTGCAGCCGGCTGTGCGCGGCCCCGCGGGAGCTGTGAGGGTGGGGCTGCCTTCCCCAAGCCAGGGAAGGGTGCTGTGCCTCCCAGCAGCCTCGGGGGAGCCCTTCCGCCCTGCAGAACGTCCCCATCTGGAGAATGGGGCTAACAACGCCCGCTCGTGGGACGGCCCTGCTATGGCAGGGCAAGCAGGCTGAGATCCCCACACTCACATTTGTCCCATTCTTGGTTGAAAACAGGGAGGCCTTGGTAAACTTCAGATCGGTCTCTTTCTCTGAGCCCCAGGGAAGGAGGCTGAATCACTCAGTGTGCTTGAACCATCTGGGTTTCAGTTTTCCCTTTGCCCTTGCGACATCCCCAACCCTCAGTTTGTCCCCTGTGAAGTGGAGAGAGTTATACTTGTCCTGCCTATTCCATAGCAACCCTGGGACTCTTCACAAGACATCTTTTATTAAAGCCATTGCAGAGCCGGGGATGTCCGGGAGGCGCCCCAAATGATTTCCAGGTGAGCTGGCCAGAGTTAGATGCTTTCTTGGAATTTCCCTCTGACCAAAGGCAGCTTGAAGGTCAGGGCCGCTGGGCCCAAGCCGTGACCCAGGAAGTCATGTCTCTGGGTGGGTCTGTGGTGGGAGATGCAGGATTCACCCTGGGGTGGAGGACGTCAGAATGAAAATGCTTGAGATAGTCCCTTCTACAAGATTAAGAGCCTCTTAGAAGGGAGAGCCAATTTCATTTCCGTTCAGGTGTAGTGCTTACTTTAAAACCTCGGTTTAAAGCCCAGTCCTGCTACTTTCTAGCTGGTTGACTTCGGGCACATTACTTAACCTCTCTGAGCCTCATTTTCCACAGCTATAAAGACGGGCAGATACGGCCTATTGGCGGGATTGCTGCAGGATTTGAAATAATGCTGGTAAAGATCCTGGCACACTAGCTATTGTCATTTTGTGGAGGGGCCACTGAGTGGAGATATGGTGCTGTCACCTCCCAGCTCAGATCCAAGGAACCAGACCGGGCACCTTTGCTTCGCTTCACTCCTGTATGGCGGCTCCAGCTGACCTCTGGAGAGGCTGGAGGTTGAAATCCTCTGCTTCCTATAGGCAGTTTTGAAATCCTGCTTTTGGGACCTGTAATAAATCCAGTGCAGGCAACTTTGTGAGGAAATAGAGGCAAGGCTCCTGCTGGGAGAACGACCTTCTGATTGCCTTCTCAACCGCCCCTCCACCCCTCACCGACCCCGGGTCAGCACCTAGGGCAGGAGCCAGCAGCCCCCGGGAAGCCCCGGGGGGCAGCCGGGAGCAGCTGCTTCCCTGCGGCTCAGCCCCTGACTAGAGCCCGTGGGTGGGTCAGCGGGAAGGCGGCCGGATTCCTTCCGAGCTGGGGAAGAGAACAGGTTTTAAGGTCGGGGGAGGGTTTAGAGCACACAGTAATGGTTTTGTGATACCCTGGAGAATTACGCTCAGCGTGCCTTTCAGTCTCCGCGCTTTGAACACAGTACAATTCCTTTCAACCCTCCCCTTCGAAAGTTCAGCTATTTTAAGAAAGAAAAATGAGATGATTGTTATTACTTTCCCTTTGGGGGCCAGTTTAGGAGACCTGTGCGCTCCTGTGTTGTTGAAGAAAGATTACCGGCAACCACAGGCTTCTGGAAGCAGAGGAGAGGGGCTCGGAGCCTCTTCGGAGTCCCCGTGCGGGGCACTGCTCGGCCCTGGGCCTGCCGCCCACCCTCCCCTGCCCCCCAGGCCGCTTCTCAGCCAGCTCTGGACGTGCTGGGGCGACAGCAGCCTCCCTTCCCCTTTCAGGGCCCCCTGAGGCGCTCCCCTGCTGCCCACTCATGCAGTTCTGATGGCACAACCCAAGGGAGAGGCTGGTGCCCCGGCTGGGGCCCAGCTCGTGCTCCCCAGTGAAGGTGCCATGGATCCAGGCTTTCTAGGGGCTGGGCGCTGGTGTCACCCCATGAGGCCCGTGTTCCCGGAGGGAGAATGGAGGGTAAGACTGGAGGAGGCAGTGGCCGTGGGGAGGGCCGAGGACTTCTGTGCAGGCAAAGCACAGAAAGGAGGGGGATGGGAGGACATAGAACAGATGGCACGTGAGCTCCCGGGGCCCCTCAGCGGCTGCTCCCAGGAAGGGAGGCTGCGGGCACCCTCTCCACACTTCCTGCCCAGGCTGCCTGGAAGTGAGGGACAAAGGAAGCATTTTCAGGAAACTCTGAGGGGAGGGATCCTGGCCTTGCTAGTTCCTCAGCAAGTTGGTTTTCCAGAAGAAAGAACGGGACTCCCTGTGTGAGAGGAAGTATTGGGATGTGAGTGGGTCTCCGAAAAGGCTCCCTCTGGACTCTGAGTGAGCCCTGGCTGTATCTGCTCAGGTGGTCAAGACCTGAGTAACTCCCCAGGGCCCTGTGAGGCTGTGAGGACATAAGAGGGGACAGAAGGCACGGGAATGACCCTTGGTTTTCCCCCACCCCTGCCTGAGATGGCTCCCTTGTCCATCTGCTTGCTGTGTCTGCTTGCTGTCTGCTTGCTGTGTCTGCTTACTGTGTCTGCTCATTGTGTCTGTTTGTCTTCTTTAGGAGGCACCAGGAACTGAACCTGGGGCCTCCCATGTGGAAGGCGGGTACCCAACCTCTTGAGCCACATCTGCTCCCTGCTTATTGCGTCTGCTCGTTGTGTCAGCTCAGTGCTTCAGCTCATTGCACCTGCTTGTCTTCTTTAGGAGGCACTGGGAACCAAATCCAGAACCGCCAATGTGGGAGGTGGGCACCCAACTGCTTGAGCCACATCTGCTCCTGTCTCTTGGCTTTCAGTCTCCTTGTTCCCAACTCCCTCCCTTTCTCAATCACCAGTCTTGGGTTGCAGGGCAAGTGGCCTTGAAGGAGGGACATTTCAGGGTTCCCCCTCTTTGGCCCCACCAAGGGAAGGAGTTATTTGTGCTGATGGTGATGTTTCTTGTGCAGTTCAGAGGAAGGCAGGGACTGATATAATTACTTTGACAGATATAATTACTAATAAAGACCTCCCCAGGCAGCAAGGAAATGGCCATGCAGGACAGCACCAACCCAGTCACTGTTGTGGTGGGGAAGGGGGGCAGGTGAGTGGTGTTTGTAGGAAAGAGGGGGGCCTGTGGGCCCCTGGTACCCCCATATTCCCTCAGCAGCACAACTCCATAAACCTCCAAGGTGTATTTATACTCACTGCATCTCGGTTGCTTTCCTCTCTGGATCCCTATTATTTGTGTCAGTATTATAAATATTGCTGAGAACCGGAATGCGCGCACACACGCGCACACACACACACACTCCACTTAATGAACTAAAGTGAACCTTTGGTGTTGCTCCAGGATGAGAGGGAGAAGCTGCCCTTAACCAGGAGTTGGAAGACAAGACGGGTCTTTCCTGGGTCTTCTCCATCCCCAATCATCTGAGCCTTCAGCCCCCGTATGGCCACTGGCAGGCAGTTATAAAGGGAGCTTGTGTGCTTGGAAAGCCACTGGCTGCAAGGCCTCCTTCCATCTCTCCCCTTCACTCACCCCTGCTTCTTTTGCAAATTTTTCTTTATTAGGAAGTTGTGAGTTTATAGAACAATCATGTATAAAATACAGGATTCCCACATACCACCCAACCAATAGCAACTTGTATTGGTGCGGAACATTTCTTACAATTGAAGATTGCACATTTTTACAATTGTACTATTAATTTAAAGTCCATGTTTTATCTGAGGTCTCACTGTATAGGGTAGTTCCATGGATTTTTTTCAAAAATTTGTTATTGTCACTGTATATACAATCTGACATTTTCCCTTTCAATCATATTAAGAGACGTATTTCAGTACTGGTAATTGCATTCAGCATTTGCTACCACCACCACCCTCTATCATTCCAAATAGGAACCCTG
This sequence comes from Dasypus novemcinctus, assembly GCF_030445035.2. NCBI lineage: Eukaryota > Metazoa > Chordata > Mammalia > Cingulata > Dasypodidae > Dasypus > Dasypus novemcinctus. The sequence goes on from NC_080675.1 coordinate 36,287,610, forward strand.
TACATTTTAAGCCTCAACTTCCTGTTCCCTACCCCCACCCATCCCCTACTCACCTCTGCTTCTTTAGGAGAGATATTTAGCAATAGTTGGGGACTTGAAAAATAAAAAGGTCTCAATTTGGCTTTCTGTTGAAGGGAGGCAAAGATCTGATGGTGAGAATTGGGGCTGTGGCTTTTACTGACCTTGCCCTTACGTGTTTGTTCCTCACTGAGACCCTCCGTCTGCTCTTCCTTTTCCTCCTTTCTCCCTTTTCTGTGGTGGGAAGAAACAGTGACATAAAAGAAAAAGAATTTATGCCTGCTGCACATTTTCAATACCTAGCTGAAGGGACTTGAACTAGGTTCTAGAAAAAGAGAAAGGAAAGGCTGCTAGATAGTAAGTGAGCGCCAGCATGAAAATATAGAACGATTATCTATCTCAGTGCAGTCGCGGTGGGGAGAGCTAGGGCAGGCAGAGGCCAGCTGGTCGATGTGGCATTTGGGAAAGCAGAGAGGTCACTCTTCTGCAATAAATGGTGCAATTTTGTCCCACTTAGAGAGCATTTGTGCTCTTCCGGCTGGGAAAGGGAGGGGTGCCGGTTCTAGTGGCCCACCTGTCATCTGCCATGTCTGCCCACTCTGGGTCTTTTTCTTTTGTGGGGAAATGGACATACTGCTAAGTGACTGCTGAACAGACTGGTATTGGCTGCAACCTTGGTGAGCATGGTAATGCAAAGCAACGTGCTGCTCCTGTAGGGGCTGAGAAGGAAACCCCACGCTGGCCCAGGCTTCAAGTTCAACTCTCCCCAGGAATCCTGATCACGTGTCAACTCTCGTGCCATCAGGGAAGGTGTCTGTGTCTCTAGGTCTCTCCATTTAGGATGCATGTTCATCAGAAGAGATGAGCAGCTGAAAAATCCCGTTCTCTCCACCCTCTGGAGGTTGCAAGGAAGCACCCAGATGATTTCAGTCCCGTTGCTCATTTCCCAAACACTGGCCACCCTCAGAAGACAAGCATCTTTCGTGTTTGAGTTATTGAGGTAATGACACCTCGGTTCAGCGTGTCAGGCCACTGAAGAGCCTCCGAGGCTGTGCAGATGCCAGCGCTGCTGTTGTACTCCTCAGGTGGAGGGCAGGGGGGTGCACTTGGCAGGGCCCGTGAAAGGAGTCGAGTGACACACACAATGGTCTTTTCCAGAACCCACTAGAGAAAGCATGGAGGGAGAGGTGGGATGGGTCCTCATGCACGGATTGGGTAGACACCCACTGAGACCCCGAGACACATTTCCAACATGGCTCGCCAGCGTCGGGTGAGGACCAGATGTCAGAGGTGTTTCCAGTGACCCACCTGAGGCCTGTGAAGTCCTTGGCTTGCATCTCATCAGATTTTAGACTCCCAGCTGTCTAGAGTGACAGCATCAAGAATAAACCATTTGTTTCTCTGTATGCGATGCGGCCAGATTTCAGCTTCTAGCTATTCCCTGAAGGTGCTGTACCAAGCTTGCTTTCAAGCTAAGTGCCTGGGATGGGAGAAAAGCATGCATCTGCCCATGCGTAAGTGTCAGCCTCAGTATTTCTGCAGGAGAGGCTCCATGGAAACCTCTTCTGGGTCCCAGGACAGCACATGGTTCTCAGCATGTGGAAATTTGACCATCTGGGTGGAGAGGATCAGGGACATCAGGCTTTTGTGATGCTTGGCTGTGAGTCAGGTTTTAAAGTGCTTGAGAGCCCGAAATGCATTCTGGGGTCTGATCTATCCATGCATTCGAAAGTGCATTGGCAAGGTTCTTTTGAATCAAGCCCTCAGGACTTCTTTGAATGTCCTGAATGACCCAACATCACCCTGGCCATTGTGAGGGGAAAGCCACATGGACTGGACCCTCTCCAGGCCTGACTGCAGCACTCCCCACAGGCAGCCAGTGGTGGACCCTGAGGTACAAACTCTCCAGGCTCCATGAGGGCATGGCCTTGAGGGCCAGAAGCTCTGCTGGCCCAGGGGGCTGAGATAATGAGAAGGTCTCCTCTCCATTTCACTTGAGGATACTCTCAGGTGAGAAATGCAGGCTGCTCAGACTCCTGTCCAGCCTGCTGCTGCCTGACTAGAGCAGTCAGGAAGTTGAGACCTAGAGGAGTGGCTGGCTGTCCGTGTCACACGGCCGACTAGTTAGAGAGCCAGAACAAGTCCCCAACCAGGTCTGTGCCTCCCTTTCCAAGTGTGTTCAGGTGGAGAGCATTTTGAAAGTCCAGTTTCCATAAACACAATCCCTCCAATACCCAAGAAAAGGAGCATCTCTTCCAGGAAACCCAAGAAATTGATTTTCTTCTTGTTGTCTAAACCCCACTGTTTCTCCTCAAGGAGAGGCTTATTCTTGTGACCTTGGTGAGGGCTGCCATCACATATGAACCTTGGAGTTCCTCTGGGTGGTCTGTGGCAAGAGGTCCCTGGGGTAGAAAGGATGATGATGTCCCTTAGAAGTTGATGCTCACTCATGGCCACCTGAGGAAGCTTATGCCTGTATAGGCTCCTCAGAGGGCAAGGAAGCCCTACGGTGGAGGCAGAGAGTGAGGGGAGTTTCAGAAGGGGTTACTGTCATCTCCCTTGCCTGCCCCAGCTGGGGAATAGACCCCGGGTGTCTCCTAGCTTTTTATGAGCTTACATTTGGTTTGGGGCTGCAGGGGGAAGGGACTCCTGGAAATGTTCTGATGGTCTCTGATTACCGTATCTCTATTTCTCTCTCTAGGCCTGTAGATGGGATGCAAACTTGGGGCTCCTTCTTCTAGGAGTGGGTACAAGGGAGGGGAGCCATTTTGACATCAGATCCCCATCATTCCCAAATTCCTTCTTGTCTCTTTTTCCTTTTCCTTCCACCCAACTCCTTCTGAACCAATGTCATAAAAGAAGGGCCAAGAGTGATGGGCTCCAAGTGATAGAAATGTGTGCTAATGAGGGTCTGCTCTCTATGCACCTTTGAACTCCCTCCCCATCAGCCTTGGCATCCAACACCATATTGCCTCTTGCTGACTGGACAATCTAGAGTTTTCGCCTTGAGCCATTGGGGTTTCTCAGACACTGTCCGGGACAGGCTGACACAGATTTCATGAGGTCAGACAGAAGGGCTACAGACTTGGGAAGTTGTGTGTAATGGTCCGAATAAGATGCCTCCATTTGGCCCATTCTGGCATCTTTCGAAGGCAAGCACAGCAGCAGACAAACTGAAAGCTGCCCCTGGCCCCACTCACTCTCCTCTTCCTTCAGGTGTGATGTGATCGTGGTCTCAGTCCGTGTGTGTAGCTCTCTGGCCCTGTCTTCCAGGGGATTCTCCTTTTTGCTCTGCCTCCTACTCGGGCTCCTGTGTGTCAAGTTCCCACCCTTTGGTGGTTCCTAATGTGAAAAGTGCTGTGATGTTTTTGCTCTGTCTGAGGGATGTATCAACATCTGTCAGTGTTTCAGTATTGGAGATGAGGCTGTGCCCCGTCTCCCACCTCCCTAAGGGGACACACTGTGTCTGTGACTTCGCAGGCTGGCATATTAAAGTCTCCAGGGGTGGAAATAGCCCACAACTGGGTCTGCACTCGCTGACGTAGGACTTGCCCCAAGGCAGAGGCAGCTGCTCTTCCTTGGGAGGGCTGCCCTTGAGCCAGGACCCCCACTCTTGCTGCCTGCCCTTCCTCCTGCCCTGACCAGGTTCTGGGAGGGGGGCCTTGGAGAGGGCAAGCCCTGTAGCCGACGAGATGAAGAGCAACGTGGACCCCTGGACAGCCCAGTGCCTCTGTGGAACCCTCACACGTTCACAAGGGCTGAGTCACAAGCCCCCTGTCCCCTCCTTGCTGTGGTTAGTATCTCGTTCTGTGGTTGGTTAGCAGTATTGACTACCTATGTAGCTAATCTTTTGTCTGCAATTTAGAGTATGTATAAATAAAAGACTTTAAAACTCTTGGAAGCTCTTGGCTTTTTTTTCCCCCCAGCAATCTTCTAAAAAAAACCAATTGCAAACATGTATGGAAAGTGTGGGGGTGGAGGCCTTTCACGTTGGGGTGTACAGCGGGACTGCGTGTGTGAGTGTATGCGTGCAGGGGTGAGCATGTGGGCACACGCATGCACAGGACCTGGCTCCAGAGGAAGGCGGGCGCCTACAGGTTTGCAGGGAGACTCCGGGAGCAATGACGCCAGGTCTCCTTTGCTCGCTGGTGACGGGATTCGGGTCCCGTCAGGCACAAGTCCCAGGGAAGCCATAGTCACAGGGGTTTCCTGGGCTCGGCAGGCAGCACACTTTCAGGCCTCCACCAGGAGCTTCATCTGCAGGAGTGGAGCGCCCTCTGAGAAGATGGCAGGCATTCTGAAGAGAACCCACTGGAAATTCTGGGGGAGGGGAGGTCAATGAGTCAGAGATGACTCACAGCTGAGGTGGGGGAATGTGCTGCCGGAAGGAGAGACCTCAGGTTCAGGACCATCTTGAAAGCCAGCTGAGTCACCACTCCTTCCCTTTCAGGTCAGAAACCGCCTCCCATAAAAGGCAGTGAGATGGCTGCCCTGGGCAAGGAGCAAGAGGCTGCAGAGAAGATGCATCTGCCCTGAATGTCTGGGGAGTCTGCTTAGCAACCACCTTAAAGCAACAGCCTCTGGGTGCAGGCTCCTGGACAGTGCAGGAGTTGGTTTTCTAAGACTGCAAGCTAAGAGTCAGTCTTCCCAAAATAAACTCATGATAACTGAAGAAGTAAAAGGCTCGACTCTGTGCTAGGCATTGGGGATGCAACAGGGAAGACGGCCAAGGTGCTGCCCTTCAGACGGCTCCCGTCCAGCCCGAGCCAGGCTGCAGAGAAGTAATAACACAATATGTGGTCAAGGGAGGAAATTTGGGGAGCTAGAAGAACATGAGCAGGGACTTCTGGTTTCAGGGTCAGTGTGTTATTAGTTGGAATCTACTTGTGTGCTTCAGTAAGTCATAGGCAGACCCAGCAGGGGGGAGATGCCATGTCTCTTTAGGTCTCTCTGATGTCACTGTTCTTTTTTTTTTTTTTTACCAAGATTTATTATTTTTATTTATTTCTAGCCCCACCCCTCCTCATTTGCGCTCCCTGTGTCTGCTCTTTGTGTGCTTATCTTCTTTTTTTTAGGAGGAACTGGGAACTGAACCTGGGACCTCCCATGTGGGAGGGAGGCACCTAATCATTTGAGTCACCTGTGCTCTCTGCTCGTTGTGTCTCTCATTTTGTGTTTCCTCATTGTGTCTCTTCGTTGCATCATCTCATTGTGTCAGTTTACCACTCTGTTGTATCAGCTTGCTGTCCTGCTCATCTTCTGTAGGAGGTGCTAGGAACTGAACCTGGGACCTCCCACATGGTAGGCAGGCACCCAACTGCTTAAACCACATCTGCTTCCCATCACTGTTCTTGAGTAAGTTATTAGCATGTCTTCAACCTTTGCTTTTGTAAGTGTACTATGGGGCTGTTATTTCTAGTGTCAGAGCTACAGACATGGGCCACTGAGTAGGTTGCCAGCCATCGCTGCAGAGGGACAGATTGTCCCTTGCAGGGGCCAGAGGAACAAAGCCAGGTCTTCACCCACAGTGCTCTCAGGGTGAGGGCCGGGCTTTGTGATACTGAGTTGTTTACTCCAGCAGTGGGGGACTGAGAGTCATAAAACCCAGGCAGGAGAAGGTCACACAGGCACAAACGCACACAACTTTCACCTGCACGGAGGGCTGTGCCTGTTTCCTCTTTGCCAAGGTCACCCCAGGTGGAAGCACCCCAGGGGACCCAGCACCACCACCCACTCTTACTCCGGCAATTGCTGAGAAAGGGCTTTGGGGGAAGCACTAGATGCACCCTGGTCTGTTGGGCCCGTGAATGCCAACTGAGGTCACAAACTGATGTTGCTCTAGGAAGACAGAGGGATGGAGGAGGGAGGGGAAAGCTCTTTGAGTCCAAGCAAACACAAAGCAGAGTGGGATTTGTTTCCAGTTCTTTCCTTGGGGAGAAGAGAAGGCATGGAATGATGGTGGGATCACGGGGAGTAAGAAAAAGAGACCAATGGGATGAGATGCCGATGTTCCCTCCACCCCGTGTTGCAGACATCCCAAAGCACCGGGGTTGTTACAGAGTCCACTGGGGTTTCTGCAACCTGCGTTGCCAGACAGGGCTGATGGGGCGACTTCATTATCCCATTATCACATGGCCTTTGGCAGCCTGAGTGGATGCCCCTTGTGCCCCTCCCACCATCTAGTCCCAAAGAGAGCTTCAAACGATTGTGTTGTTTAAAAGAAGCCAAATCCACCACCCACCGACGCGTGAAACAGATAAATCAGAGCCAGCCCTTTGACCAGATCAAGGTGTCGGTACAATAAATCAGCCCCTGAAATTTGCCTGAGTTGGAGGCCCTTTGGGGCATCTGAAAGCAGCTCCTGGGAATGGCATGGTTTAACGACACACACCATGACAAAGATTTAGGTTGTTCTAGAACAGTGGTTTTCCAAATAGATTCTGCAGAGCCCTAGGATTCTGGGAGGCAGCTTGGAGGGGCTGCTCAGAGGCCTCTGGGGTCAGGTGGAAAGAGTCCTTTTGGGCAGGTTTCTGAACCCCAACCTTCACTTCAAACCAATGACCAGCGCAGCTCTGATTTATCTGTTTCACGCGTTGGTGGGTGGTGGATTTGGCTTCTTTTAAACAACACAATCGTTTGAAGCTCTCTTTGGGACTAGATGGTGGGAGGGGCACAAGGGGCATCCACTCAGGCTGCCAAAGGCCATGTGATAATGGGAGACCACCATGGGCCCGGGACCCCCTGCCAGGTACAAGTGGACACTGCCTCTGCTCCACCTGGAGCTCCCCCTTGGGTTTATGGTAAGCAGATCAGGGGAGCCTGGGCCACGAGGTTTCACTTCCTCCTCTTGGGGGGGGGGGGTTGCTGCAGCCTGCACTACCCTCTCTCCTTCCCTCCCTCCCTTGCTAGGCCCTCCCTGTCACCTCCCACTACCGCCTGACTCCCATGGTAGAGCTCGCTGTCACCTCCTTAGTCATAAGCCTCAGTCGGTGTTTTGAACCATCAGCGCTTTAGCAAGGCCAGAACAACAGTGTGTCCCCAAGGTGGGTGAGTCGAAAATGTTCAGGCTAAACTTTGGGTAATTAGCATTGTTAATGCTCGTTCCGTGATTTTTACAGCTGTGAGCCTCATTAAAGTGTTCTCCAGGGGGAAGCCAGCTGAGCTTCAGGTGTCAGTTCCGCTCTCGAAGAAGCGCCATCTCCAAGCCTCTGTTCCGAAGCCGGGTCCCTGTCCCTCCTCCCGCTCCCTCCCTGTCTGCTGGCATCTGGGCTGGGCCTGCCTCTCTCACCTGGGATTCGCTCCTTCCCGCCCCCTGCCCTGTCATCTGCTCTCTCTCCCTCCCAAAGAGAAACATGCCCACTCCAGGAGCTGAATGGCAGCCATTCCCTGCTCCAACTCAGCTTTGAGAGAAAGACATCTCGGCCCCGGTAGGGACATCTCAGCATTGCTGGACCTTTCTATGCAGAGCTGCTCCCCTTTTCACCCCCCAACCCCTCAGAGAAGACCCAAAGCCCGGTGCCTTCACCCCACCCTCACGCCTCACTCCCAGCTGGATTTCCAGGGCTCGACTGGCATCTGCCGTGGTGGCCCCTCCCCGGAAAGACACCTGAGTCCCTCTGGCCTTAATTTCTGGGATTCCTGATTCCTGGGAGGGGAGACAGGGGACTGACTATTTGCCAAACAGAGAAATATAAAACGCTTTTCAACCCTCTTGAAACCTTGAGGAAAATAATGCCAGCCCCTCCAGGGACTAAACACGGGCTCAACCAAATCAGAGAGGGAAATCACGACTCCAGAGAGGCTCCCTGGGGGCGGGGGGTTGCTGAGGAGAGTCTGGCGGGGGTCCAGACCCCACAGTTCTCTTTCCTTTCTGCTCCCCTCAAACCTCTGGGTCCTCTGGGTCCACATAGATGCTCAGAGGGGTCATCTAAGCCGTGTCTGATGAGTGTGACTTGACCACCTGCTATGTGCTACATGCTCAGAAGGTATATAGAACCTGCTATCCACGTTAGAAGCCCCCAAAGGAAATGATGGGCCAACGGAGGGGCTAGCATGTCCATGCAGGACATTAGTTGCAGATGGAATGAGAGGCGTGTGATGTGATCCAAAGGTCTGCAGGAAGGGGTGCCCATCACAGGTGAAGGGCTGCATGGAGAGGTGGTTGGAGCAGAAACTTGGAGGATGCATAGGCTTTGATGGCAGTGATTTGGGGATTAGGAGTGGGCTTTCCAACTGGAGAGGGCAATGTGAGCCAAGGCCCCCCTTTATTCTCGGCACGCTGGCCTGGGACCTGTGTCTCAGGCACTGGGATGCAGGCTGTACCCCAGATTGAGGGCAAGCGCTCCCAGGGGCCGTAGTTGCCATCGTGACTGCACAGCGGGCCTGTTTCTGAAGCTGAGGGTGGGCACTGGGGTGTTTTAACCTGTGAGCAAGGAGCCTGAGCTTCTCCAGCAACTCTCCTGCCGTTTTGCTTTACTCCCTCTCCCCTCCTCAGTGCATCCTGCTGAAAGAGCCTCCTGAGTTATTTCCAGAACCTTAAACCTTGTTAGGTGGTTTCTTACTATCCTTACTCCTCACAATTACGTGTCAGCAAACTCCTCCGAGCTCCGCCAACTGCCAACCTTGCGTTCTGTCTTTGTCCCTGTGTTTGTGAATTGCGTTCTCCTGCCCACAATGGCACCCATCCCCCTTGCTCCCTCACACACATACTCTCCACCTACAAATATTTTCTTTAAGGCTGCATTCAGCCCTCTCTCCCTACAGTCTTTTCTGGCTTACCCAGGGAGCAGCTCCTCCTTCCTCAGAGTCCCTGTGGATTTTTGTATATATCTCGCTTACAACACCTGGCCCTCCCTGCACAGGTTGTCCGCTTTCTCGCCGGTCTCCCTCACCAGACAGAGTACTTGGAGGGCAAGAACTGTGTCTTGTTTGTTCACTGTTGGATCCCAACTGCCCACGTATATGCTTAGTGAATGAATGGATGGATGAATCCATGAATACTTGGACAAATGACTGAGTGAGTTAATGAATGAATGAGCAAATCAGAAGAAATAAAGTGGGGCGTGGCGGGGAGCTCCGTTTGCCTCATAGACATAGGTCTTTTTCCTTCTGGGGTAAGGCCCTGGCAAAATCAGCAGATGGTCCCTCTTCACTGTAGGCAGAAGGCAGCTCTGACGGCTGGGAATGGACTGTGTGACTAGGCTTTACCCATCTCTCTCTGCTGGGTTACTAGAGCATGCTTAAACCCAAATCCTTCAAGTCCCAGCGCATTATTAAACAGGCTCTAGTGTAAGTGAGCCACCCTGCCTTCCACTTAAAGGAGATCCACGATGCACTTAAAGAAACAATAAATTATGGAAATGATCTCTATGCTTCTCTGGGGCAAAAAGACCAGCTTTCACCCTGAAGAGCTCACAAAGGACCCTGAAAAAAACAACACGCTATTAATCAGCAACCGCAGGCTGAAGTGCTTTATAAGGAACACCTAAAAGTACAGGGTTTAAGACTGGAGGTTGATCGCCATGCTTTGACTGATTTTAGAGAGCTAGGCCAGAATCGAGACCTGTCTGCCTCAGCTGGATCTGATTCTGGAGGTGGGCCGAATGCAATGCTTCTGGAGAGATCTTTTAGTGCTTTTGTTGTGTCATAAAATCACCAGCTTTCCTCCAGTTATGCTATTTTTTAATACACACCGCTCTCCTGTATGCTCTTAATGATGTCTTGAGGCCAAAATGATTACCCGTGGGACTACATTTCCAATTACACGATGGAAATCAGTGAGAATATACCTTTCAATTACAAAAATCATCATACCCTAACATTTAGGGGCCCCTTTATTGACTGGAGGGAGGTACCAGGAAAACTCTTACCTGTCTCAGAGTAGTCTGAGACCCTTGAGGGGAGGGAAATTGGGGCCTGCGAGCTCTGGGTGGGATTGCTATCCCTGCCACTACAAGGCCAGCCAGGGCTGCGTGACAGCTGGTGGCATGCTACATAACCTCTCTTAGTTTCCTCGTCTCTAAAATGGGGATAAGGAGGTCTACTTTGTAGAGTTACTGTGAGGATTAAATGTCATCACATGTGTAAAGAGCCTGGCATGAGGTGTCATTCTTTCTCTCTTCTGTCTCTGGCTACCCCTCTCCCACTGTTTAATGATGTGGTGGCAACAGCTTGATTCTAGGATAAAACGTGAATAAGAACCTCAAGGGAAGTGGATGTGGCTCAACTGACAGAGTGCCCGCCTACCGTATGGAGGGTCCAGGGTTCGACACCCAGGGCATCCTGACCCATGTGATGAGCTGGCCCACACGTAGTGCTGCCACATGCAAGAAATGCTGTGCCACGCAGGGGTGTCCCCATGTAGGGGAGCCCCATGCGCAAGGAGTGCGCCCCGGGAGGAGAGCCGCCCTGTGTGAAGAAAAGTGCAGCCCGCCCAGGAGTGGTGTCACACACATGGAGAGCTGACACAGCAAGATGACACAACAAAAAAGAGAATGCAGTTTCCTGGTGCCGCTGACAATGCAAGCAGACACAGAAGAACACACAGTGAATGGACACAGAGAGCAGACAATAGGGGAAAGGGTGGGGAAGCGGGGGGGGGGGGGTGAGAAATAAATAAGAAATAAAAACTCTTAAAAAAAGATCCTCAAGAAACTTAGATGGCAGAATGAGGCAGAGGAAACTATATGGGCTTGGGGGTTAGAGAACTGTGGCTTTGTCTCTCAAAAGCAGGTTGTGTGGAGCAGGTGTAGCCCAGTGGTTGAGTGCCTACTTTGCACGGACAAGGTCCTGGGTTCCATTCCTGGTACCTCCTAAAATTATATATATATATATAAATATATATAGAAAATAAAAGCAGGTAGCTTGAGTTTCTTTATTTGTTAATGGCGATGATTATATCTACTTTATATCTGGTGTCTTCGGGGAATGTAAATGAGATAACTTAGGTGAGGCTCCCGGCCCTGTACCTGGCACACAATAGCCTCCCACGAAATGTAGCATTGTCTCATATTGCCACGCTTACCCACAGAAATGGAGGCAAATGTGGCCGACGTCAAGAGAGGGCAGAGAAGCCTTCCAGATGGAGAGAAGGCTAGAAGGGCTTCAGGGAGGAGGTAGCATTTGGGCTAATTTGGACGCTGGGAGGCAGGAGGAGGAGGGAAGTAGAGCTTATTCCAGGAACAGCACGTGTGTGGAGGCCGGGACAGGGGGCCAGTGGTTGGGGCTGCCCGGCCAGCGGAGGGTTTAGGGGGTGAGGCAGGCACTGCGGATGGGGGGCCCACCTGGAGAGCTTCAGGTGCGGGCGCACATGATGGGGCGCTTCCCCAGGCAGCAGCGGAGACCCGCCCACGGTTCCTGCGCGGTCAAGTGTGTGAGCAGCGTGCGCAGGCTGGATTAGGGGAGGGGGCTCTCAGACCGGGGCCCCTTCTGCAGCCGGCTGCCGGCCGATGACGGCGGGAGGCAGGACTGGCCGGGCAGAGGCCGCATGCAAGGGGTGCGGAGAGGAGACGAGAGAAGTGTGTGGGTGAAGGTGGACGTGCTGCGGGCCACACCCCAGGCCAGGGCACGCCCCCTTTGGGGGTTGGGATGGAGGCGCGGCGGCAGCCCCTTTGCGCTGCGCGCTGTCTGCTGAGGGGACATTGCTACCTCATCCCTTCCTCTTGGCCTCTTTCCTGCAGCTGCGGCAGGCCGGGGGAGGGCCAAGGGCGAGGTGGGGGCCTGCCCAGGCAGCAGGGCCCCTGTGGCCCCTGGTGGAGAGGAAGGGTTGAGGCAGGGCCGCTGGAACGGCTAGGGTAGCCGCTGGGCCGCACCCTCCCTGTGGCTCCTTTGGGGTCTCCCGCCCAGGACATGAGGACAGCCTGGGCCCAGGCTCTGATGCTCAGAACCGGAAGGAGGATGTGGTCCTTTCTCTAGTCCACTAATGAACCGCAAGATTCATTTACCTGTAAGTGAAAGTACCTGAAATTATCTGTAAGATTGCGTGCGCGCATCTGCCAGATTTACAGATTCTCAACGGGATCGGTGATATCCCCAAAGCATCAATACCCCTTGTCAGTGCCACCCTTGCCTTTTACAAGATGAGGAAACTGAGGCCTAGAGAGAGGAAGTGACCGCTGAGTCCCACAGCGAGTTAACTGCCATCCAGGGCAATTGAGAGGAAAAGGAGTGTCTGCAGCTCAGGGGTGCTGGGGGTCCTCCCAGGAGTGGAACCAGAGGGAGAAGGGGAGCAGGGGAAGAAAGGAAAGCCCAGAAGTGCCCGGGGATTAGCCATCTGTGTGTTTCCTGGGGCCAGTGCCCCACCTGGATACCCGATCCCCTCTCCAGTATTGTTCACATACTTTCCCAGGGATAGACTGGGCCCGGCTGGGCTGAGTGCAGGGGGGCGGGGTGTGTGTGTGTGTGTGTGTGACAAGTCATCCAATTGAGTTGGGGGGCAGGGAAGGAGGGAGAGAGAAGGACTCAACAGGTTGGTAGAGTGGGAACGAGGGCACGCAAGGTGGACTGCAGATGGGGAGTAGGGGGGAGGGGCGGCTGGAGGGGCCCTCACTAGTGGGCGATGGCTCAGACCAGGGTGGAGGGAGGCTGAGAGCTTCGCCCAGGGTTCCCCAGGCGGGCACGGTTCCAGGAATGTACGATTGAGGGCTGAATGTGTGCTCGCCCGCAGGGCTTGCTGGCTGGCCTTGGGGCCTGTTGAGAATCAAGCCCTCTCTCCTCTGGCAGCCATGACTGGCTTTCACGTTGCAGACTTTGGGGGCTCTGGGAAATAACGGGTGTGAGGGGCCAATTCCCCCTCCCCCCACACCTGGCACTGCCACAACCAGAGCAGCACTGCTTTTATTTACTGGGATTCCAGCGACGATTTTGTTGGAGAAAGAGTTCCTTGGCTAAAAAAGTCGATTTTAGTTTCCACTTCCCCTGCTCCTGAATTTTACAAAAGGGAAACTGAGGCTGAGGTTGCTCAGGATCAGAGGGTATCTGGTGGCTGCACTGGAATCAGGTTCAGGCCTCCCAGCTCCGGTGCGAATTGTCTGGTCTCTTCCTTCTTCCTAGCCCAGACTCAGAGGCTGGAAGGGTGAAGGGAACTGACAGCCTCGCAGGGGAGAAGGAGTGGGCCTGGGGGGCTTGTAGAGCTAGGGAAAGGGGGATGTCAGGAACCCTGGAACGGGGGACAGCTGTCCTCCCAGCACTGCATGGAGAAGTCCCCCCCACCCTACCTGATCCCTTATGCTGGCATCCTGGTTCAAGGGTCAGGCAGGAGCCGAAGACCTGCCGCAAGGTAGGGGTGAAGGCTGAGGGATGAGGGAAGAAGTCAGGCCCCAATTGTTGACTTTGAAGGTTTAAACTCTCAGCTCCTCCAGCCCAGGTGTGTTGGGATGACTCTTGGGTCCTTGTCAGCTTCGTGGGAAGCAATGGTGAGCCCGTCTCTGTTTCTTCTGAGGCTGAGGAGGCGGGTGAAAACACGCCTCAGCTGCTAAGCCTGGTGCTCCAAGCAGAGGTGTCTTCTGGATGGCAGTAGAAGGCCTCATTTGCATACATGCAAATGAATGTCCCATATCCTCTCTTTTCCATCATCATCTAGGAAGACCCAGATGCTGTTGTAAGAGTCCTCAGATCCTGTATCAAAATTTGCATCTTTTGGGAGGATGCAGCCTCTGAAGGCACCTTGCTTTTCTTGCTCTCATGGTCCAGTATGTTATGGCTAGCCCACTTTTGGGACCTGCTTACCACCATCTTCTTTACCCTTTTATTTTATTTATTTATTTAGAATTAATTTTTTTGTTTTTGTTTTTGAAGACTCTCTCAGATTATAGAAATGTTACATAAAAAATATGTAAAAATAAGGGATTCCCATATGCCCCGCTCCTTTCCCCTCCCACCCTTTCCCACATTAACAACATCCTTCATTCCTGTGGTACATTTGTTACAATCAAACCCATGCTGAAGCATTGCTACTAACCATGGCATACAGTTTACGTTATAGTTTATACTTTGTCCCACACAAACTTTATCCTTTTCACAGGACCATGTATCTTCAAAATTCTAATTAAGTTTATTTTTTACAGAATCAACACCTTAGCAGTCATGCAGGGGTTTCATCCATTTCCAACCAGGCTGCCAGACCCATCTTCCCTCAGTCTCAATAAAACAGCCAGAGAAGTTTATGTCCTGTCAGGCAGGGACTACTGTCCTAACCAGCAGAAGTAACTACAGAAGAATGACCACTGCCCCTCAGCACCCCCTTAAGAATAAGGGTGTGAACTCTCTGAGGGGAGTTGAGGAAGTTAGTGAAGTGAAGGGGAAGGTGGCTGGCACAGCCGACAACATGGCCGACAGACCCTTCCTCAACCTTGGTCCAGTTGGGACTCTTTCTGGAGCCAAAGGGAGGCCCTGGATCGTCCAAACAGGCCTTACCATTGGCCCCACCATTGGTGAGATAACCAATACCAGCTGGGGCCTCTCCCCTTAGCACTAGCTAGGAGAGGAATAATTAATAGTTTAAAAGGTGACCACACAAGCCAAAACTCGCTCTCTCTGCCTAGAGGAGGCTGCACCAAAACACAGTGAATATTTCTGTCTTTCTTTCCCGTTTCTCAGCAAGCTCTGTTCTTTCCCCCCATTTCCCAATGAATTCTTTTTGCTGCCCTAACTTAAAAAAAAAAAAAAAAAGAGCCTCTTGAGCCTCTTTGGTTTCTCAGTGTGAATTGTCTTTTAACTCCTTCTAAGACACTGGGGGGAAAAAAAAAGATGCTGGGGTCTTCCTAGTCCCTTCCAGTCTACCCCTTCCAGTCATATTAGCTTTTCAAACCTGAGGCTTGGAGCTGAAGAAGCAGAAGCAGATTTGGAGACAGACAGGGCTGAAGGACAGAGTTCAACTCAGGCAGCCAGCAGGGTCTACGTGATGGTCCTGGCTCTGCCACTTTGGCTGCAAGCAACAGACACCAAGTCAAGGCCCCCTTTTTTTTTTTCTTTTTCTTTCTTTCATTTATTTATTTATTTATTTATTTATTTAATCCCCCCCCCCCCAGTTGTCTGTTCCCTGTGTCTATTTGCTGCGTCTTGTTTCTTTGCCTGTTTCTGTTGTCATCAATGGCATGGGAAGTGTGGGCGGCGCCATTCCTGGGCAGGCTGCACTTTCTTCCGCGCTGGGCGGCTCTCCTTACGGGTGCACTCCTTGCGCGTGTGGCTCCCCTACGCGGGGGACACCCCTGCGTGGCAGGGCACTCCTTGCGCGCATCAGCACTGTGCATGGGCCAGCTCAAGAAGGCCCGGGGTTTGAACCGCGGACCTCCCATGTGGTAGACGGACGCCCTAACCACTGGGCCAAGTCCGTTTCCCGAGGCCCCTTAATTGCATGAGTGACAAATTAGGAGGACACAAGGGTGTGTCAAGAACTTGAGTGGGATAGGGTGGGCTCGAGAGGGGAGGGGAAGCAGGGTGTGGGAGAGCTGCTTGGCCATCTGTCTCTCCTCTCAGCTGTCTGGAGATTGATTTTTTTTCCCTGCTCCTCAGCCTAAATGGTGCAAAATGAATATCCCATAACAACCAAGTCCTGATGCACAGGCAAATGTCTGTCAGGAGCCCGATTCCAAATTCCTGGGAATTATTGGCTCAGCGTGGGTCAGGTGGCCACCTCTAGTCTAATCACCTATGACCAGGAGGTCAGGGTCATAGAAGAAACATGACTACCTCAGGGGAAGATTTCCAGGAGCCAGGCAGTGTAACTTGCTAACTTACTTACAGTGGGAGTGACTGAGCCTTTTCAATGAGCCAGGCGCTGCTAAGAATATTACATACCGTGTCTCAGCCAACAAGTTTGCTGATGTTATTGCCACATTCAATCCTCACAACGATCCTGGATTCTATTTTTCTACCCATTTTACTGAAAAACTTCAGGGTTTTTGAGGTTAATAACTTGCCTAAGGTCATGTAACTAACATGAGGTAGAGCTGGGATTCTCACCTGGATTTCTTTGAGCACCAGGTTTTTCTCTAAAATAAGAAGTTTCTATTTAGTAGGATGCTTGTGAAGATTAAACGATGTAATGTATGACAAGTACTTAGCAGAGCGCTTGGTTTGTAGTAACCACTTACTTATGATGAAGTGACTTTAAAGCCTCTAGGAATTGTGGATTCAGTACCTTCAGCAATAGTTAGTCCTACCCCTATGCTGCTCTGACTCTTAGAAAGTTCTCTATTTCCAGCTGAAATTGGACTCTCCATAACTTCTATTTCTTAGCTTTGACCTTAGTGGTTAGGAGCTATGATTGGTGGAATAATGGCCCTTAAAGATGTCCATGTTCTAGCCCTAGAATATGTTGCTACATGACAAGGGGGAATTAAGGATACAGATAAAATTAAGGTTGCTTATCAGCTGACCTTAAAATAGGGAGGTGATCCTGGATTGCACAGGGGGGCCCAATGTAATCAAAAGGGTCCTTAAAAAATGGAAGAGGAGGGCAGAAGATGGAAGAGGCCACCAACCAAGGAATGCAGGTGGTCTCCAATAATCTAGAAAAGGTAAGGAAACAAGATTCTTCCTCCTAGAACCTCCAGAAAGGAATGCAACCCAGCTGACACCTTGATTTTAGGACTTCTAACATCCAGAACTATAAGATAATAAATTTGTGTTATTTTAAGACACTTAATTTGTAATAATTTATTATAGCAGCAACAGAAAACTAGTCAACTAATATAGGACATTTCAAGCAAATCAAATCCTCAAAACATTTGAGAACCAGAATTATGTTCCCCTAAGTATCTTCTCTGGATTATAAAACCCTGGTTCTTTCAAGGGCTTCTTGCATGTATGTTTTAAGAGCTAAAGTCACATCAGAACTGAGAAGAGGTCATTAAGTTTGGCACTTAGTGGGTCACTGGTGACCTACCAGAGAAGTCAGCAATTTAAGCAGAACAAGGGATGGAGTTGACACTATAAGGTCATGTAATTAAATAATGGTGGTGGCAGTGGATAAAAATAAATGCAGGTATCATTGATCACTTCTCAGGGTCTCTCACCACCCTGTTAAATACCAGAGTAACCTTTAAAGAAGGCAGAGGCCATCAATTAAATAAACAAATCCCTTGATGGAGAATAGAAGTGTAAATACAGGCACCATCTCATCATTTATTGATAGTTAAGCACCTTATTCACTTGGTGGCCTGTTCTCCATCTGCAGGAAAGAAAAAGGAAGGAATCCATCACGATGGTGTGAAGACCTTCTTGGGCACTGCTGAACACCAAAATGAATTACTGAAAACATTTGGCATCTTCCTAGGTTTTTTTTGTTTGTTTGTTTGTTTTTTTAACAATAAGTTGCATATGAGTCTGCCTCATGGAATAAGTTAGGCAATGCCTTTGGAGATGCAGGGGGCTAGATTTAGACGATTTTCGGATGGTTCAATGTGCCTTTTAATTCCAAGGTACAAAGATTGTGATTTATGTCTGTACCTTCACACTCTTGGCTAAACCCTATGTACAGGTTGCTTAATACAGATAGAAAAATACACTGAACCATAGTTCCAGTGACCTGAGGATGTGTGTGACATATTCAGCAAAATTGGGCCAGGGATTAGTATTGCTAAGGTCAGCACGGTCGTTTTGGGCACACGGGGGTAATCTTCATGAAAGTTCACCACTCTTCTGTATCTTAGTTCATCTATAATGGACTGGCAGAGAGAGATGGTTATTAGAAAATAAAATGCACTTAGAGTTCCTCCATGAATCATTTATGGAAGACACCATGCTTAGCAAAGACTACGAAAATATGGCTGTTAAGGGCAACTCAGGCGCTATTTCTGTACGGCTCTCAAGCATGACCACTGACCACAGAAATGGGTCTGGATACCCATTTTTGTGGAGTCAAGACTTCAGGGTGGAAGGGAAAATGTGTGGGCAGAGGCCCAACCCAAGGGGGCACCCTTCAGTATTCCCGTAGGTTTGTACCATGCTGGGAGGGGTCCCTAGTCTGAGGAGGAACCTCTCTCTGACTCTGGTGACATTTGCACGGTCCCACCATGGATCAGAGGAGGAGAGGGGAGTTGAAGAGGCAATTAATTCAACAGAACTGAGGTTTGGGCAATTAACTTTTAAATATTCGAGCAGTTCAGGGGAGACAGGAAGTGGTTTCTTCTCAGCCCAGCCAGTGGAAGATGGTGTGATGTTATCAAGGCTTTCAGGTAACCAGCAAAAGTTTTTTAGTCCCCACTCTGCCCACACTCAGAGTATCAGAGCCTGAGAGAGCCAAACGATAGGGGCCCCAGGAGCCCAAAGAAGGAGAGAATCCCTGCTCTCTGGGTCAACTATAAATAGAACTTAAAATCTTTCTAGAAGGGTGGGGGAAGCAATCAATTCACTAAAGAAATATGCAGAAGTTTGCCCAAGGGTATAATTTGGCCTAGGGTTTTTGTTTCCTTTATAGTCAGTAACTAAAGGGAAATGTATTTGCTTCAGCACAGGTGTGTTTGACACGCACCAGGGCCCCTGCTAGGAGAGGAGGCCTGGCGGAAGAGGAAGAGGAAGGCTGGCCTTGGGGGTCAGAGGATCTCACTTTGAATCTTTGCTCTACCGTGTCTGAGGTGTCAGACTCCGGAAACGTTACTTTACCTGCTCTATGCTCCTCTATAAAGAGGGAATCATGGTATTGACGTCCCAGGCTTTCCTGGGGATTAAATGAAATCAAGTATGTGAGAGCGCCTGGCTCATGGATGGTTAAATAATACATAGAGTCCTTCGGGGCTTGTGGGAAGATGGGAACTACTGTTTTGGGAGTTAGGACATCTCGGTTCTGGTCCCACCTCTACCACTAATCCGTTGTGGAGCTTTGGGAAAATTACTCCCCTTTCTGGAGAACCCTTAGTTTCCAGTACAGTGGTATGGTGGAGGTGGGGGTGGGAATGCGGAGGTGCCTATGCTTTGCTGGTGATTAGCATCACCTGGGGTGCTTGTTAAACTTCAGTCTCCCAGGGCTGCCCTCCGGGAGGTTCCGATTTAGAAGGGGTAGTGGTGGGCCCCAGGGATTTGTTTCTTATCATAAAAGATGGTTAGGAAACACTGAATTAGATGGCTGTTTTCTGAACCTCACATCTTGAGGGTTACAGGGTGGATGTAAACATGCTTCTAGGACTTCCAAGGTGGAGGCCTATAAAGTTGCTTTTTTAGGTACTGGGGTCGGAGATTGAACCCGGGATCTCGTAAGTGGGAAGCCTGCGCTCAACCACTGAGCCACATTGGCTCCCTGGCGTCGGGTTTTTTGTTGGTTTGCTTGTTGTTTGTTTTTGTTTTTAGGGGGCACCGGTAACTGACCCTGGGACCTTGTAAGTGGGAAGCGGGCACTCAACTGCTTGAGCTACATTCACTCCCGAAAGTTGCATTTTTAACCAGCACACCAGGTAATGTATATGGCCAGGTGTGTTTGGAAAACATTAATTTAAATGATCTCTAGGGTCAAAGTCTATGACTGTTTCTACATCTTGGCTGATGTTCAGCCAAGGCACACAGGTCTGGCCATGTTTTGTGTTCACAGTAGAAGTACTTTCGTTTAGACAGTAAATTGCTGCTGCCCCAAGTCCTCTTTGTCTCCCAACCCAGTCTCCTTGGTTCCTTCTCCAGGACCCTGTCTCACCTTTGTACAAGTTACTACAGGGTTAACATCTGCCACAAGAAGGAGTCTCCAGGACCCTGCCCCATTGCTCTGACACAGCATCCCCTCTGACTGATGAGGGCCTACGCCATCACAGCTGTTAACTATTTACACTGTCACTTCTGCTTCCCCTCATTAGAGCAAAAAATAAAATTTGAGACTTTCAAACTTGGATGAAGGAAAGGAGAAACCAAGAACAATTGTGAATTTCCTAATTTGTTCTTGCTTTGATTTGATCTTTTTGGGGGTAGAGTAGAGTATACCTTCTATCTTCCCGGGATATCTATACTGCTTTCTTTATTGTAAGGAGCAGAGCCACAGTCCATCTCAAATACAGTAGAAGATTGTTTACTGGCAGTGATATTCCTACCAATGACCACAACATCTGAGATGTCCCCTGATTGTCCACTACCCTCTGTGCCACTCTGCCCATCAAGGGGACTGGACTGCCAGTGAGTCACCCAATGCCCATCGTGGCCTGGTAGATCACCCCATCAGCTTACGCTTTTCACCATAGCAAATGGTTCTTAGCTATTACAGTCAGAAAAAAAGGCTTAAAAAAAGTCCTTTAGAAGCACCTAGTGTTTTGTATGTTTCTGGCATAAAAATGCTTCTAATTTAACATGATATTATTTCAAAGCAGGGAGGGTAATATAGCTTAGGACTTAAAAGAATAGACTCAAGAATCAGTCTACAAGTTTCGAATTTTCATCTACCACTTGTGATCTGGAGCAAATTGTTACTTAACCTTTCTAAATCTTCATTTCCTCATCTGTAAAATTTGGGTAATGAGAGAACTGATTGAATCTCACAGGGGCTTTTGTGAGACCTATGAGAGATTTTGCAAGTAAAGTGTTTAGAACAGTGTCTGGCATATAGAAAGACTTGATAACAACTAATACCTGAAAGTGGACTTTTTCTGTAAAGGACCAGATAGGAAACTCTTTCAGGCTTTGCAGGCTATATGACTTTCTGTCGCAGCTACTCAACTTTGTCACTATGGTGGGAAAGTAACCACAGACAATATGTAAATGAATGGGCCTGGCTGTCTTATAATAAATCTTTATTTACAGAAACAGGTGGCAGACTGGATTTGGCCCTAGGGCTGGAGTTTGCTGAGGCCTGCTTGAGAGAAACACAGGTATCTCATAGGTCACAGGAAGAGAAGAACAGCTAACTAGCCAGGACTTTTAGATATTGGAATGTAGTCACAGAACTGGAAGGCTCCACTGGGTTCAAGAACTCTAGCCTGTTGACTTCTCAGCAGCAAGATTCTTGGCCGTTTGCCATTTGGGGGATTCTCTGCTCCTGCTGCTCCTGCTCCTGCCAATCAACCAACTCACCCTCTGTTGTGGCCATTCTCTTCTCCATCTCATGACTTGTCCTCTTTCCAGTTTGTGCTTACCTGTTGCATTTGCACAGTGCCTTCTCTTGGGTGCACTTTTTGACTTCAACTTTTCATAATGATTTCCTGACTCTTGTCCTGCCCGGAGAATATCCAACTGGTCTGGTTAATCCCCTTTGCCCAGTTTGGGTAGAGATTTTGTTCCAGATCCCTTCATAGGCTAGCGACCCATATAGGCAAGCTGTCCTTATATCAGTTAATGTGGCGGTTGGGCATGAGGGACGGGATATCTAGGACCTGCTTCTTCAGCAAGGGGCTGAGGACAGGAATCCTCAGAAGGGGTCTTGGTTTTGGAGCTTGGTCTGCCTAGCCCTCTGTCCTCTACTGGTTTTCTGGCATCACTTATAGATCCATCATCCAAGTATCTAATAACCTCTCATGTAGCATTGCGCATTAGAGTTGCTATCTAGATATTTAACAATATTGAGAGGAAGCCTGGTATGGCCGAAGGAAGATGGTCTCTAAGATACTGACCAAAAACAAGTCACTTAGCTTTATAAGTCCCAGAGTCTCCTCTATAAAATGGGATCAGTAGTACCTTACATGACAGTGGCAAAGACGAAATGAGATGAGGTGTGCAAAAATTGCTGGTACACATGGAGAAAATATGTATCAAACTATTAGTTTCATTTTTTTCTTTCTTTTCTCCTAAACCATGATTCCATCTATGATTATTTCTTCTGGTGGCTACTGATAGCGATGGTAGAACTCTTTGGACTCCATGTTTTGCTACTGCAGAATACCCAGGTTCTGAGAACAAAATGCTGCTCAAAGGACCTTCTGCCTTTCTTTGTAGAATTTCCCACAGTCACAGTGCTCCTTTTTCTGGGATCTCATTTCCTGTCCAGTTGAACATTTTTATTGGCCAGCCTATGTTTCTGTATGAAGGATTAGAATTGAGTTCATCTGTGGAAAAGGAGAGCTCTTTGGTTTTGGAGAAGCAGTGGATTCCATGACAGAGGGGTTGATAATTGACTTTGAACAATCAAGACCCCTGAGATGTAATTATAAAGCAACTTTATTTTTAGTTCCATTTTCCTTTCAAATATATTCATTGAGAAAAGTTCTTTCCCTCCAGTGTGGATGAAAATCCATGAAGTTTCATGACTTTCCTCCTAACTCTTAAATGATAAAAAGTGTCTTGCAGTCCCTCTAAGTCACCATGTCCCATCTAAGTCACTGTCTTAATCCAAAAATTAGAATTTCTGGTCCTATGCAATAACTAAAACTCCACAACTCAACAACTAGGGCTACTGCAGACAGGAAGCCTGTGCTTGGTGAGGGGTTGGTTTCTTCTTTATTTCTCAGTTCTTCCTTCTCTAGTTTCCAACTAGAATTGAGACCCCTTCAAAGTAGGAGCAGCTAGAGAAGAGGTGAGAAGGGCTGAAAAGTTCTTACTTCACTGGCAGTGTAGAAAGTTGGCTTTCTGGGTGGCTGGTGTTCTTTCCTGGGCAAGGGTGTGGGTCCTTTGAAGTTCTCCATCACTGCGACCTCTCCCTGCAGCTCTCCTGTCCTGGGTGGACACTTTCCCCCAACAATCCCATACTCTTCCCACAGCTCATAGGGACTAGAGATCATTCTAGCTTCTCTCTGCTGGGGATTGCTTACTGCTCAAGGTGGCTCCATGCCTTCTCTCTTCTGTATCATTGGCTCATGCCTGGTTCAAGGGAAGCACACAGATGCCCCTGCCCAGACACCCTCTGGGAGTTTGTAGGTCAGTTCCAAGGCTGCAGAAACAAGAAACATCTCCCTGCTTTCTGGATTTCCATTCAGGAGTCTGACAAGTGGACCACCGTGCCCTCCTCCTCCATCATAGGGGCATTTACCAAGATTTTTGAACCTTTTCACCTTTTCACTAGGCTTCAAATGGGACAGGCTCCTCCCCACCCTCCCTATTGAAAGAGGTGAATCTCCAGCGCATTAATTATTCCCCCCTCCCACCCCAATATATCCACTTTGCAAATCCTTTTCCTGAATCTCTAAAAGCCAGAACTATTTATACTCCCAGTGTAGGTGAGAAGTTTGAATTCTATAACAGGTGTTTGGATAACTGGTAATTTGCATCTTCTTCTGGCACCTAACTTTGGAATGTCATGTTTATTGTATCATGGTGCTTCAGGCAAAACTTTCAGTTTGACATCCTGTTATATTTGCTTTGGACTTGATGCAATTGAGGGTGGAGATGTCATCTTCTTTATTTTTAGACACAAGGAATATTCTGGTGTGTGAAATACAGACCACTATGTATCTATGTCCATGCCATGAATTTCTTGTTGTTGACAGTCTCTTGGGAACCAGTGTAAATGGCTGAGACCATCAGAAAGGCCTCCTGGCTTCTCTCTTTGCCTGTTGTCAAATGGTGGAGAGATGGATGGCCTCATACAGAGAACATAGAGATGATTGCCCAGCCCTTCCTTGGAGAGCATTTTCAGAGAGAGAGCTCAGGGTGTTTTCTTTTTCTTCTTCTTGTTTTCTTTTCTTCCTCTTCGGAAGGCTGATTAAGCCTAGCTCCCCCGAAGTTATGGGTTTGATTGAATGCTAAAGAATCTCAAATGTTTGTTGCTATTCCTCTTTGGTGATGGGCCCAGGGATATAATTAAGTTACCTTGTCATGGACATTTTGGAGAACTCTCACCTCCTGGGGTTGGAGAAGAGCCGAGCTGGCTTCCCAGGGCTTCTCTTTCTTTCAGTTTAGCAGAAGGAGATAGTGGGCATTAAGAGGGGGAGAGTAGGAGGAGGTGGGAAGGAGTTCACCATCTAGGATTCCACCAAGGAATGGGCTGGCCTGGTCAGGATACCCATCCCTTCATGCTAGCCATCTCCATTTGCTGTAGCTTTGAGCCTGTTTTCATGTGTAGGTGTTTATTCTCTTCTGCAAACTGCTCTGCCATACTACAGGGTCAGAGTCCAGAAGCTCCCTCTACTTCCAACACCCACACAGTCTCTGGTACAGGTCACTGGACACAGTAGGTACTAGGTGAATATGGAACGAGCCACTGAAGCCAAACAGGCTCAATTAGAAGCAGTCACCAGTGAATCTCATTTATATTCAGTTCCATTAATGGCACAGGTGTTAATTGAGAGCCTTCTAGGTATCTAGCCCCACATGGAGCCATTACATAACCATTTTGATATGAAGCCAATGGACAAATCAAATTGAGTTCTCCAACCAAACCTGGCTTAATAATGCTTATTGTGAAAAAAAATATATCAGAAAATATAGGGAAAATAGGATGGAAAAAACACCCACAATTCCACCATCGAGATAATTTTATTGTTAATATTTTCTTAAATCATTCTACTTGAACACATTCTTTCAAATAATTGAGATAATTTATATACCCAATTTTGTTCTCTTTATTTCCAGCATCATTTGAAACTGGTTCCTAAATATCGTTTTAATTCTTTGAATAAAATATTTTTTCTGTTTGTAAAAATAATGCAAGCTCATTATGGGAAATCTGAAAAAATAGAATATCAAGAATAGGCTAAATAACACCATAAAACTTCCACCCAGATATAGCTACTTACAGCAGTTTGATATTATTTAGGAATTCCAAAAAGGAGAAGGATTATGTTTGTAAACTGGTCTTTTCCTCTGAGTGTGATACCCTTCGACTGTATTATATTGAACTGAGATGCCTTGATTAAATTATGTTAAGATTAGGGCTTTGATTTGACCTTGTCAGTAGGTTGTAACTCAAGTTAAATCCCTGCCCCCTTCATGGGCTGATATAAGTGGGCACTCATTTAAGAAGACACAGAAGATACACATGAGAAAAGAGAGAGAGCTCCATAGGCACAGAAGAGGAGAGAACTTTGGTCCTGCAGCCCCCGGGGAGAGACAAGCCATTTGCCTGATAGTTTGCAGCTGAAAAGAACAGAGCTGCTGAGCACTAAGGCCCGAGAGACCAGGCAGAGACCACCTGCCATTTTGCTTCAACTCGTGGCAACTGACTTGGGTGAGAAATAGAGTACCTCTAATGGAACATTGAGCTGTGCTCTCCATGGCCTTGGGACAGTAAGTTTCTACCCCAAATAAATACCCTTTATAAAAGCCAACAGATTTCTGGTACTCTGCATTGGCACCTCTTTGGCTGACTAATACACTATTGTATTTCTTTCATCTTTTTTCTATGAATATATTCATATATATTTTACAATCTTGGGCCACTATTTGCCAAAAAAATGAATATTTTTATTTTTAGTGAAGTAGTATGTGTACATGGTTTAATAAAAATGCCATGTCTGAAGGGCTTAAGATAAAAAGCAGTCCAGTTGTCTCCCTAGTCCTGATCCTTGGAGGCAGTCACTTTTAGTTTTTCTGGTATTTTCTTCTAGTGGTTATGTCCATCTGTATCTCAAGATGGTACGCGTTTACCACTGTTTTGTGCTTTCTCAATGCTAGACATGATCCGCTAGACTTCCTGCTCTCTCGATGAGGCTCCTTTGCTGCTACCTCCCCCATTATTGTAATTCCTCTATTGGTTACTTTTTCCTGTAAGCAACAAATTTATACATTTTTGATCTTGTTCCATCAACCCTATCTTGTTCTTTTGAACTTTCATTTTTCTACAGGGAGGATATTAACACCCCTATCTATCCCTTTGTCAGCTTGCCACCCTGTAATCCACTACTCAAATTCTGTCAACAGTACTTGGACTTTCTCAATGTCACAGCTGAAAATATTTACATGGCATTACAATTATTAAGCTTCCTGTCTGTCCTATGGACTCATCTAGAAAGCTAAGAATCAGTAAATAATGTTTACATCATTGTGTCTATGTCACTATGGTTCATGCAGAGATAAGCAGTGCTCCAAGGGTACATTTGATTTCTTGAACAGCTTTTTGTTTTGCCTACCTTCTCATGGTCAATTTTCTTTGTCTTTTTCAAATTCCATTTTACCCCAAGTTTTCTAGCCAATCAGGTATTCTAGCAAGTTTTCTTATTTTCCACACATTCCCCCCCAGGGGACTCTGCTCTGCTCCAATTTAGACTTACTGCTGGCTCTACAGCCCTCTGCTGAGACTCCTTCTCATTTTAGGTTTCTGCTTGGTAGCAGCATATATCAATTAACTCCCCAAAACTCCATGTGAAGGAAATAAATTATTTGAATCTTGCATATTCCACTATAACACTTGATATGTTTGTTGGGTATAGAATGCTAGGTTCAGGATAATTTACTCTCAGAACATGGAAATCATCACTTGCATTGCTTATGATAAGGCTGAGGCCAGCTTGATTCTAATCCCCTTGTAATAACTTATTTTTTACTCACTGGAAGGTTTTAGGATTTCATCTTCATCCAGGTATTCTGAAATTTTACAATAATGTGTCAAGTGCAGGTCATTTTTGAGCCATTGGGCCAGAAATGTATGGATCCTCTTATTTTGGAAGCTCATGTCCTTCATCTCTGGAAATTTTTCTTGTATTATTTCTTTAATAATTTCTTCTCCATATTTTCTCTGCTCTCCTCAGAACTTCTAATATTTCTGGATTGAGCTTCAATTTCCTTATCTTTTATGTCTATAGTTCCTATAATTTTCTCAGGGTTATATATGTATGTTCATATACATATACATACATATTAAATGGCTTATATGTATGTATAGGTATATATTATATGTGTGTATATTTGTATCTACTTTTTAGAAGAGTAGAACTCACTGATGTTTTGCTTTGGGGCTATGGGAACACCTTCTGCTATCTGTGCTATGTGCATGGTCGGGATATGAGACCTATGAGAACAGATAGTTCCTTCTAAAGGTATTCAGCCCTTTGCCTCACTCTACCCTTGGTCACAGTTGGCATTTCTGAGTCCTCAGCCTTCTTCCTGTAGCCAGGTCACCCAGTGAGTATGTTCTAGGTTAAGGTATTCATTACTTGACTGGGTCAGTTACAGTCCTCTGTCAGATTTCCAGCCCACATCTTTTGAAATTAGATGTACTATACCAGAAATGTGTTGGGTTTTACAATGGGAATTTATTAGGTTAAAAGCTTACAGTGCTGAAACTGTGAAAATATCCAAATCAAGTCTTCATCAGATGATGCTCTTCTACCTGGGGTTGGCCGCTGGAAGTCCTGGACTCTTGCCACATGGCAAGGTACAATGGTGGCTCTGCTGGTCTCTACTTCTCCTCCAGGCTCACTTTCTCCATGAGCTCTGCTGTGAGCAATCAGGCACATGGCAGGGTCCACTGATCTCTCCCCCTTTCCTCCAAATCTCATTGCTTTCAGCTTCAGGCTCTCCATGGGCCTTCTCATTTTCTTGGTGGCCTCTTTCTGCACCTCTGTACTCTGCTGATTCCAGCCGCTAGCCTCCAGGACCTCTCTCTCAGCCTCTTGGGGTTTCTATCAGTGTCTCTCTGCCTTTTTCTGTGTTTGTAGCTCTTTATTCCTCTGTTGAGGATTAAGCTTCACTCTGGGCTATGCCCTACTGGAGCAATCTAATCAAATGACTCCTAACTAATCTAATCTAATCTAATCTAATCTAAGATAATCAAAGGTTCACAAAAGTTTCAATTTAAGAATGTAATTTTCTGGGGTCCACATCAAAGACTCAAACCAACACAGTATCCCTTTTTGCTCTTTATTTCTTTATTATTTCTTAGGTGGCTCTTGGAGAGAGGGGGCATAGGTGAATACAGTTGATGCTTCATATTTTACTTGAAATCATTAAAAAAAACTATTGTAGTATAATAAAATATATTCCTTTAAAGCGTATAGTTCAATGAGTTTAATAAATGTATACACCTATGTAACCACATTGCAACTAAGTTATAGAACATTTCCGTCACTCCAAAAATGTCTTGCATGCCTCTTCTCAGTCAATCCTTGCATTTCTCTCCTTACCCAGCTCTAGGTAACTTTACTTTCATCTGTTCTAGGTTTTTCAATATTTGTTAATATTATTTCATATAGGTGTATGGTTATTTATTTTAATAGTTTCCTTTTGGTGGACATTTGTTTCCACCTTTTTGTGGTTGCTACAGTAACAGTATAGTGCATATCCTTGCACAGGAAACTTCTGATATTGTTCCTTAGGATAGATTCCTAGAACAGAGTAACCGGTTCTAAGAGCAGAACCTTTTAAGGGTTTTTGATATATATTGCAAAACTGCTTCCTGAGAAGTTTGCAATAATTTAAAGTGCTACTAGCAGCAGGTGAAAACCCCACTTTATACCACAGTTGCCAGCTCTGGATATCTTTATTTTTAAAAATTACTAAATTAATGGGTGGAAATGGTAGCTGGTTTTAAGCTGCATTTCTTAAATTGTTAGTGTGGTTGAACATCCTTCCAAGTGTGTATTAGTCACTGATTTCTTTTCCTCTCCTGTAAATTGTGTATTCATGTCTTCTATTCTCAAATCGGTTTCTGAGGTATGTTTCCCACTCTGCTCTTACAAAGAAGTTGCAGTGGGGGGTAGGGGTTGGGCACCAGTGAAATATTCTGGGTTAGAATCAGGGTGGAGAGAAACATGCTGGTTGCTAACCAGAAAGAATGGGAACTAGCTTGGATGGGGTATTCCCTGGACCCCTAGAGGCACCGGCACTGGCAAATGGCCATCCTGTGCTCTATACACTGCATCCCCTACCCAACCCCTTCACACAGCCAACCTGCTCATATGTTCATCTAGTCGACAAACATTTATTTATGGCAAAATGTGAAAGCTTCCATTTCCTTTTGTAAAGAGCAAGGGGGCAGCAATGAGGGCATCCCCAAAAAGGAGAAACTGAAGTGGCCTTCTGAGAGCCCAGTGAGAAGTTTATTGCCTGATAGAGCACAACAGTGATATGAGAGGTTGCCAGACAGGGTCACCATGGCTTCCAGACCAGGAAGTCTTGATAGAAGTAACTTCAGCCAAAGAATTGCCAGATCTAAATAATAAACATGTCACTCAGAAGGAAGGAAAGGTCTGGGGCTCAGGAATCAGAATGAATGTACAAACGCTCCCCCCCTACCCAACCTGGGAATAAAAGGGTCATGTGAACAGTAATCCTCAAATTTCAATGAGTCTTGCCTCAAACTGACCATGCAGAACGTCTGACCCCTGGTAAGGGCCCCCAAATATTTTGAGCCCACAAATAGACTCCCCTACAGTGTACAGGTGAGAATTCCCAAGGACGTCTAACGAGTTCTCCAATGATAGTCCCTCCCAAGTCTTTCAGGCACTGCCCAGGATGTATCCCACATGTGCTTGTGCTTACCGCTGAGAGACTCCTTACAATATTTGTGGGAATCCCTAGGGAGTCCTGTACGTGAGCTTGCAAAACAAGTTCTCCCCAAGTATTTCTGGGAGCTCCTGGGGGTGTCTCACAGGGCCTCACAGGTGGGACTTCCCCCAATATCATGGGGGTCCCCAGGTAGTGGCTCACATCTGTACCCCCAAATTTTCCCCCACCCAAATATTACTGGGAGTCCCCAGGGAATGTCACCCATGGGCTTATAAATAAGTCCCTTGGGCATTTCTGGGAGTCTCCAGAGAGAGTTGCACCTGAGTTCACAAACAAGGCCTTCTATCTTCAGCAGGAGCCATTGCTCTAGCTAGAGACTCGTGAGGTTCTAGAGCCTCCTACTAGACACGACTGGGCACTGCCATCTCTTGCTGGGCGATGAGATCTCTGTGTAACTGGGGCCATTGGAGCCTTTGGGATGTCAAAGCTGCAGAATATTTTGAAGCAAAATAGGGGTAGAATCCATCTTTCTCCTTTGTTGGTGGAGTAGTTAAGCAGGACTAGTTTGCTTCAATGTTTTGTGTCATTTTAGTAAACAGTTCTTTCTACTCTTACTAACATTCTCTTGTTCTTAACGGGACTTGAGTATGGATCTCTGTGGGCTGGGCCAGGAGACAATTCTGACGTTCAGACTTTTCTTTCTGATGACTGAGGCTCTCTGTTGCCAGGTTAAATTTATCATGTCTGCCTGCTTCTCCTCCCTTTGGCCCCACCCCCTCCAACCTTCCCACCAATGAACCCTTTCCCAGGAGATTCTTCCACCACCCCCCCTTGTAAACGGGTGTATTACATGGCCCACTGGATGGAACGTGGGAGAGCATGGGCTATGATGTGGACCATTGACCATGAGGTGCAGTGGTGCTCAGAGATGTATGCACCAAATGCAATGAGTGTGTCATGATGATGGAGGAGAATGTTGCTATGAGGGGAGTAGTGGGGTGAGGGGGGTGGGGGGTATATGGGGACCTCATATTTTTTGAATGTAATATTTTAAAAAAATGAATTAAAATATATAAATAAATAACAACAACAACAACAAAAAAGAATAAAGGATGTATTCCAAAGTATGGGTCAATTTTACAGAAGAGTCAGGAGACCAGCCAGGAGAAGGCCCAAGCACTATTTCAGCAGAAACCCACTGCTGGCCCCACCTGTAGCTGGTTAACTCCCATATCATGGCTGCCCCCAAGAACCAAACCCCTGTCACGAGTTCTAATCTCCCTGCGTATGGCTGCCACCGCGCATTGCTCACTTCCATTTTTCACTTTTCTCATGGGTGTGTTTGCTGGGTGGGAAGTAGATTACGTGGGTTCTGGGATGAAGTTTTCCATTCTCTGTCTCTACAGTGTGGGAAGGCGTGGTAGAAGGGTTTTGTCAGGGGTGATAAGTGAGCCACGGTGGGCTTCTTCTCCTGGACACAAGCTACCAGCTTATGAGACAAACATAGACATGGCTGAACCTCAGCTTATGTTAAAACCATGCTCAGGAGAAAGGGTTGTTATGACTGCACACAGTCCTAACACTCTTGGGGAGCTGTTGCCCTGGCATGAGGATTCAATCTATCTATCCCTTGTGGCAATTTGATCCCTATAGGGTTGATGAGGTCATTAGAATATCTTGTTTGAGCATTAAATATTCAGATGCTGTTACTAACTCCTCTTATTCTCATTGGTTGACTAATTGATTCATTTGTCAAATACTTACTGAGCACCTATTATATGCTTAAGCAGCTGTGATAATGTTGGGGATAATAAAAGATTAAGATACAGTTTTTGTTCTCCAGGCTCTTGTTGTCTAGCAGGGAAGGCAGACCAGGCAGCAGGCCATTGTGATAGTTATGAGTGCTGGAATAGAGGGAGGGCCAAGGTGGCTTGGGGCGGGTGGGGATAGATGGTGTCAAGTGTATTACTTCAGGATAGAGTGAGCTCTGAGTCCTAAAGGTCAGAGAGGGTGGAGACTGGAAAGCCCTCCCTGGCCCAGGAGCCACGTGTGGGAAGGCACAGAGGATCTGGGCAACACTAAGTTGTGCAGAGAGGCCTCAGCATAGCGCCCAAGGGTGGGAGTGCGGAGAGAGGACAGAGGAATCGGCGGCATGGGTCAGATCAGGAGGGACCTGGAATTCTGTAATGTGAAAGTCAGATTTCATCCTGACGAGAAGTCAGATTTTATTCTGAAGATGGGCACCGCAGAGTTTTAAACCACAGAGTAATGGGTTTAGAGGGTGCCTTAGAAAGATAACTCGGGGACACAGGGAGAGTATAGGCTGGAGAGGGTCGGGGAGAGCAGGTAGACCCGTGTCTGGACAGTCCCCAGCCCCCTCTACTGTTGGCTAGAGTTTTACTCCCTGAAGGATCACCCATTGCCAAGATGCTGCTATTCCAGCTGTCTTTGAGCATCAACCTATCTCTCCTTGAGCCTTTGCCCAAGCTACACACTATCTCTTCCCCATCTCTGCATGGTTAGCTGGTTCCTCTTCATCATTCGGACTGCAGCTTTAAGTGCCACCTCTTCAGACAGCCCTGGACCACCCAGTCTAAAGTAGCCACCCAGTTCCTCTCTATCGCATCACTTCATTTTACTCTTCTGCATAGCACTTACCACAGTTGGATGTTTTCTTGTTTATTTGGCACTCTGTGTTCCCTGGCTGGAATCTAAGGAAGGTCCTTGTGGTAATTGTCCCCTCTGTGCTTCCAGCACCCAGAACAGTGCATGGCATACAGGAGGGACTCAATAGACATTGAAAGACTGGCCAATGAATCTGTTCTTGGGCTACTATGGCCCCTTCTCATGTTGGAACTTATGAGATTGACTATCTCTAGGTTTTGCATCAACTGGAATTAAATCTGATGTCCCCATACCTTCTGTTTCCAAGTTTCTAGCGTGCTCTGAAGCACAGCCTGAAATAGGACTTTCAGGGAATCCAGACTCATCACCTGCCTTCCCAGCCCCCAGTTCCTTTCACCACCTGGATAATGACTCCCCATTTTGTTTTCTCCAGCACCACTGGCTTGATTGGTGGTGATTAGCAGAGGGTGGTCCATTTATGTGAAACACCTGCTTCCCACCTGTGTCCTCACAAACAGTCAGCTCTGGACCCAGTGCAGGAAGCTGGCGGGTGTCCTTCATGGCTGAATGGGATTCCAATTTTTTCCAGGAGTCAGATCCAAACTGGCACCATATGGGTGACCACCTGTATATCATTTTGCCAGCATTGCATCAAACATATCTGCCAGCTTGTGAGAGAGAACTGGGGAGGCTTTGGTGCATTGCAGAGGACTGGCAGAAAAACCGGCCCAAGGAGAAGAGCTATTTCCCCATGTGATTCTGTTGTTTGGTTCTGCACTCCCCCAGCCCTCTCCAGTCTATTGGCTCATTGGGTCATCGGGTGATTTGCAATTTTGTATTTGTTCTTCATGAATTCAATCATGAAATTCTCCATAAGTGCCGTGAGTAGTAGAAGGCGCAGGGGATACAAAGTCACTGCAAGGACATCCTAGTCCTGAAGGGATATAGACATGTATACAGATAATACACAGGCAACAACCTCTTAAAACTGGGCCCTTATCCCAAACTTGGGGGAAAGAGGTGATAAGGTTCCTGGAAAGGGGGTGAAATCGGAGTGGAATTCTGAAAGAGAAATAGGATTTAGTTAAGAAGGGAAGAGAAGGGAAAGCACTGCAGGCAAAGGCAGCGGCGTGTGGCCAAGGCCAGTAGCGAGAGAAAGCACAGTTATTGGGCTACTGAGCATAGCTCAGTATTGCTGCAGCAGGGGTTCCTCGGGGTGAAAGGGTCGGATGAGGCATTTGGATATCATCACACTACCCCAAGGGCAATGAGAGCCATAGAAGGGTTTGAGCAGAGGAGTTACATGATCGGACTTGACTGTTTGGAAGATGACTCTGGCTGCCACGTGGAAAATGGACAGGACAGATGCAGAGTGACCGGGTGGGCTGTGTGGGGGGAGCTGTAAGCAGCGGTGGGGAGCTTGAGAGTGGTTGGGCTGAAGAGGTGTCAGGAAAGAATTTGTGACTGGTTAGATGTGGAGTTGGCCGAAGAGAGGATGAGACCCATGCTCTAGGCTTGGGGAAGTGGCTGGGTGGCAGTGCCCTGCACCAAGACAAGGAACCCCGAGGAGGAGCAGGTGGGAACACTCCTCCCTTTTTCTGCAGCCTCTGAAGAAGGATCCCCCAAGTGGCCCAGAAGGGGCTGGGCGGGTGGCTTCATTTACCTAGGACCCTGAGGACCCCTCTCCCTTCAAGATGCTGCCCTTAGAAACGGGACTGCTGGTGGCGGACTTGGCCAGTGGTTAGGGCGTCCGTCTACCACATGGGAGGTCCGCGGTTCAAACCCCGGGCCTCCTTGACCCGTGTGCAGCTGGCCCATGCGCAGTGCTGATGCGCGCAAGGAGTGCCCTGCCACGCAGGGGTGTCCCATGTAGGGGAGCCCCACGCGCAAGGAGCGCACTCCGTAAGGAGAGTCGCCCAGCGCGAAAGAAAGTGCAGCCTGCCAAGGAATGGCCCTGCACACACGGAGAGCTGACACAACAAGATGACGCAACAAAAAGAAACACAGATTCCCGTGCCGCTGACAACAACAGAAGTAGACAAAGAAGACGCAGCAAATAGACACAGAGAACAGACAACCAGGGTATGGGGGGAGAAGGGGAGAGAAATAAATAAATAAATAAATCTTAAAAAAAAAAAAAAAAGAAATGAGACTGCTGTCGAGTCCCCTCGGGAAGCCCCGAGGGGATGCGATGGTCACACTGGGCATTGGACATGGGGCCCTGCTCACCCTGGGGTGTAGAATGAGGTCACCTGCTTGTGAACTGAAGAGACATGTTCTGGGCTAATTGGCTCTGCAGGGGCTCGCGGCTCTACCTTGGTGTATGAGAGGGTCTCGTGGGCCATGTGCTTGCTTCCATTGGCCAGAGGGAGCAGGCAGAGGCCAGGGTTTTGCCTGGCAGACCCCACTCCCTTTTGAAGGATGGGGAAGTGGGTGGTTCTGGCAGTGGTTAGCTGGTGACTGGTATCCTGTCTTGGTCATGTAGGAAGTTGAAGAGCTACTTGAAAGAGATCATATGCATAGATTAGACCAACACAGGCTCTGCTTTCTCCGAAAGGCAATTTCAAAGCCACTTCATTTTCCACCTGCATTTGGCTAATAGCCTGATTACAGCCACACTAATAACCTTCAGACACTCTCAGGAGCAGCCTCGGCTCTGAAAGGTGCCACCTCCCTTCCAAGGCAGGCTGCTCCCACCCCCTTCCTCCTTGCCCTATTTCATGCTTCTTTGGGGCTGCAATTACAACAGCTGTTTATTCCTCCCAGGGCCCAAGTTACTTGGAGGAGAGGCAGATGGCTGTGGGCTAATTCCTGAAGTGCACTTCTGGGGACCATCAGCCCGGGCTCCCAGGCTGACATCCCACGCAGGGCTACAGGTCAGAGCAGGAGCCGTTCCCCATGAATATGGATGCTGAGGATGGAGGCTGATTGCTTCTGTCCTGCAGGGCAAAGCTGTCACCCTGGATGGGGATGACATTTTTTTTTGCCGAGATACAGGGTCAGGAGGAAGGGTTGTCCCCCGAGTCATAAGGCATGATGTTTTAAGATTTAGGATGCTGGCCACTTGGAGAAAGGTGTCGCTGTCAGGAGACATGGCACAGGGAGGAATTTGTTTGGGCAGCCCAGCCCCTCCATTCAGTTCTTGCCTCTTGCCCCGAGAGCACTCAGGGAGGAGGCTGGATGGTCCGGCTGCTGAGGAGGAATTTTGCAGTGGCTGAGAATTAGGACGACTGCACATCAAGGTGTCTTCTGATTCTCAGGGGCTAGGTGTGCTGGCTCATGCTCTTTTCCCTCTCTGTTATTGTCCAAATCCCATCTGCCCCATGGATCAGCTCATGCCCCACCCACCCACTTCTTTTTTTGTTTGCCTAATCTTCCCTTTCTGCCTGTCTATAAGGAAGATTTGTGTTTCCTCCATCTTTTTTTTTTATCATGTACTCCATTCATTCTGTCTTTATTTTTTCTTTTCATTTTTTTATTGTATTTTTTTTGAAGATACATAGATCACAAAAAAATGTTACATTAAAAAATATGAGAGGTTCCCATATACCCCACTCCCCACTCCCCCACTCCTCCCACATCAACAACCTCTTTCATTATTGTGGCACATTCATTGCCGTTGGGGAATACATTTTGGAGCACTGCTGCACTGCATGGATTATAGTTCACATTGTGGTTTACACTCTCCCCCAGTCCATTCAGTGGGTTATGGCAAGATATATAATGTCCAGCATCTGTCCCTGCAATATCATTTAGGACAACTCCAAGTCCCGAAAATGCCCCCACATCACATCTCTTCTTCCCTCTCCCTTGAACCCTTCCCTGTTGGCTCCAGCCCACACTGATCTGACTTTTTCCACCTGACGTTATTTCTATGCCCAGCACTTGAGCGCTTTATCATATGCTGCCATGCTCATGCATTGCTCTGCATGAGTCTCATCTGCCCAGTGCGACTGAATCCCTGTGGCCGGGGGCCACGCCCTTTTCCACACTTCACTGGCCAACCATGGCACTTAGCTTAGTGCTGGGCAGCCAGCCTTCTTAGAGGTGTCTCCCAGACCCTCAGTGGGTCTGGACATTGTCACTGGATATCGTTGCCCAGGACTGTGAGAGGGCCTCATCTCAGGACACGTGCTCCTGAAGACTGGTCCACAGGCTTCCTTCTAGTGTCTCTGGTATCAGGGCTGGGGTTCCTCCCCTTCCTGCTCTTTGACAGCCCCTTTGTAGATCTATAGGAAGAGGAATGCCTTCCAAATTGGGTCTGTTATTGGGATGCCTGGCTTTCCCCCTGGTGCAGCAGCCAGGGCAGGGTGCTGTCCTCTGGCCTCATTGTGACGGTCTTCTGCTAAAGACGGTAAATGCGGCATGGGACAACGAAGGTCAGGGGCAATAATCACCCATCCAGAGGCCTCAAAGGGGCTGGGAAGGGCCTGACTACTGGGCCCACTGTGTCCTGGATGTGTTCTTTGGGCACTAGTCAGGGGCTTCCGTAATGGGCCTGCTCTCAAGTTTGTTGTGGTGGCCACATGGGGTCATTCCTTTTCCCTCTGGTCAGCCAATGAGTCTACAATCCAGTCAGAAGCCAGTCAGCTAGACCCGGGCCATAGGAGTGTGCACATGTGTGTGTGTTGGGGGGTGGGGGAGCTTTGGAATCTGGGAAGAGATGGAAGGAGTGGCCGGAGGTGAGTCAGGAGAGTAGGCTGAAAGCAGCAGGAAAAACTGATGCTTTTTTCCAAAGGAGTCCAGATTTAGCTCATCTTGGGTCCCCTTCTCCAGACTCCCACAACAGACCCCTGCTTGTCCCCCAAATGTTATGGATGGTCAAGCCCAAGCCATTTCCTTTCCCTGAAAGATCCTTAAGCATCCCTTTCATCATTGTCCACTTGACAAATCAATGTCTACTTACATATTAAGCCTCAGCTCAAATATCACCATCTTCTGTACATGTTCTTAACGTCCCCCTGCCCCTCAAATTCCAGTGTGTTTTATAGTTCCTTTACTTTAGCATTTTCTCATGAAATCATACGTATATGCCTGTCTCACTGGTACATTCCTGGGAGCTCTTTAGGGGTCCAGAACAGGCCTTATTCCATCTTTGCATCCCCAGCACCTCACCTGGTGCCTGATGTGGTGGGTGCTCAATCCACTTTTGTGGAATTGAACTGAGTGAATCCTGATGGCAATAGGGAGACACCAAGATGCCTTTTGCAGGAAATGGATATATTTAGATAGTGCTGGAGGCTTTTGACAAGAGGCAGGGATGCCACTCAAACCATCGACCTCAAGAAAGGCAGTAGGAAGGGATGGGGCTGAAGCAGAATCAGCAGGATTTGATATTAGTTAGGATGTGGAAGCTAAAGGAGCAAAAAAGATTAAAGGTTGACCCCCAAGACTCCCATGTTAGGAGGGTCTGTGGGATATTGTAGCAGCTTGATATTATTTATGAATTCCAAGAAGAGATATTTGATTATGTTTGTAAATGGGTCTGTTGCCCTGATTGTATTAGATTCAGCTGACTGGTTTATTGGACTTACCCTGGCCAGTGAATAGGCAGGTGAAGAAGGTCATCCACCACACTAGGGAGCCAAGAGTGCCTACAACTGCAAGTAGGAGAATTGCATCCACCGTCCATGTGGAATCTAAGCCCCCTCTCGATATAGAGGTAGACTGGATATAACCATCCCAGGGTCCACAGGATGGAGGAACAGAGTATGGATTAGAGTGGACTTATGGATATTCTACTATGGAACTATTGTGATTAGTAATGGAAGAAATTGTAGCATTGATGTGGATAAAGTGGCCACGGTAGCTGATGAGGTTAGGGAGAGGGAAGAAGAGACATGATGTGGGGGCATTTTCAGAACTAGGAGTTGTCCTGGGTGGTACTGCAGGGACAGATGCTGGACATTGTGTGTCCTGCCGTGGCCCACAGGGTCGACTGGGGGAGAATGTAAACTACAATGTAAACCATTATCCATGTGGTGCAGCCGTGCTCCAAAATGTGTTCACCAAATGCAATGAATGTCCCATGATGATGAAAGAGGTTGTTGATATGGGAGGAGTGGGGTGAGGGGGGTGGGGGCTATGTGGAGACCTCTTATATTTTTTGAATGTAACATTTTAAAAAAATAAAGAGAAAAAAAAATTTAGCTGAGATGCCTTCAATTAAATTATGCCAAGAAAAGTGCTTAGATTTGACTTCATCATTAAGGCCACTCAGTTTGAGTCCCCACCCCCTTAGTGGGCTATTGATATGGACCATCAGTCAAGGAGACAGAATAAGAAATACACAGAGGAATAGAGCGAGCTCCACAGACAAGGAAAGGAATGGACTTTGATCCAGTGCACCTGGGAAGTAAGAGGAGCCATTCACCTGATAGTCTATAGTTGACCTTGTGAAGAGAACAGAGCAGCAGAGCCTGGAAAGAAATAAGCCCTCCAGCCTACAGCTGAGATCAGAAGAAGCTGACCCACCGAACCTTAAGAGGAAAGAGGAAGGCTGAACCCATGCAGAAGTGCCTGCCATCTTGCTTCAACACATGGCAACAGACACTTGGTAAGGAAGTACCTCTTATGGTACCTTGAGTTGGACTCTGTAACAGTATGCTTTTATCCCAAAGAAATATCCTTCATAAAAGCAACAGATTTCTGGTATTTTACATCAGCACCCCTTTGGCTGGCTAATAGAGGTATCATGAAGGGAGGTGTGCCATCTGGGCAAGAAGGAGGATGTGGGTGTGGCCCAGAAAGTGGTGAAGGTCCTCCCAAGTCAGAGGAAAATTTAAGGAGAGCTTCCCTTCCCAAATTAGTAAAATCAGAATCTCTCAAATGAGGGAAATTAAGTTCTGACAGGTAGATGGGGGTATTCTGGGTCAGAGGGAGAGGTAGATAAGCTCCGAGTCCGAACCCAAGGTTAAAGGGTTGGCTAAATTCAGTCACTTAGCAGAAGAGCCCAGGCATTTTAGAGGCAAGGATTCCTCCCTATGGAGGGAGGGATCGAGTTTTT
The DNA here is from genome assembly GCF_030445035.2 of Dasypus novemcinctus. Lineage (NCBI taxonomy): Eukaryota > Metazoa > Chordata > Mammalia > Cingulata > Dasypodidae > Dasypus > Dasypus novemcinctus. The sequence goes on from NC_080675.1 coordinate 36,326,482, forward strand.
CCTGTGCCAATTCCCAGGACATGCATTCAGCCTCTCCTGAAGGTAGCATGCACTGGGATTCTACTCTCTGACCCTTCCTCTGTTGGAAGTAGGGTATCATTTAGGGTTTGAAAACACTAAATCTATCTATTACTGGAGCTGATGGGTCAAGTGAGATCGTCACTAATATGGGCTCTTCCTGTGTCCCTGGGCTCTGGAAATGGCAGCTCAGGAACATGATAAAGTGGGGTTCTCCTGTGGGGCCTTCCAAGGCTCCTTCCAAGGACCCTGGCAATGCCAGGGGTCTTTCAGCCTTGAGAAGCCTGAGAGGTATGTGGCGCTCCAGACAGTGGCTGTATCTTGAGATCTAGTGTTACGGTCCAGACAGGTGTGTGGTGTGAAACCTGATCCAGCTTACTTCAAATTATACTGTCATGATGTTTTCTCGTGACATTGTGGCTATTACCCTGTCAAGGCAGTAAGAAACGGAGCTGCATTAAATGTGTGTGTTTTCAGTAGTGGGGTGTATCTTTCAGGGGCCAACTACAGAGTTAAGAATGATGGGAGAGAAAGCAGGAAGAGGTAAGAACTAAGGGCTGGTGAATGGTTCACAAAGGTAGAAATCAGGCCATGTTTAAAGGTGGTGAACTCTTTCTTTTTTGAGAGTCTTTTCCCCAGATGCCTGGAATTTGGACATGGTAGACCACCTTTAGCAGATCACATTTCCAACTTTCAACTTATTTGCTCAGAAAATTTTCATATAGAAATAAATTTCATATAGATATGAATATGAAATTCTGGGCAAGAGACAGCTTAGGACTGTGTTTTGACTGTCAAATAATATACCTGTATCTTACAATCCCCTGTTGGTAACGTCTGTGAAGATAAATATGAAGATACTTTAATAAACAAAATGAGGGCACAGCCTCTCGTGCCTCGGGGCTCTCTTGGGAGGGCAGCTGCAAGTATTCAGATCACACCGATGGTTCCAGAAATGAAGGGAAGGAGTTCTTGGAATGAAAGGCAAATGCTGTGATGAAGGCCATGTGTTTATTCCATCTGAAAAGCATAAGCCATTTCCGAGCCTTAAGATCTCAAACCAGAGCCTAGGTTTAGAATTTGGGGTAAATTAATGTTACTGCTGTAATTTGCTTGATTTTCTGATCCCCTGTGAAAGTCATTCATTCTTCCCAAAGTACAGTGGGCTTGGGAAGCAGACTTGGCCCAGTGGATAGGGCATCCGCCTACCACATGGGAGGTCTGTGGTTCAAACCCTGGGCCTCCTTGACCTGTGTGGAGCTGGCCCACGCGCAGCGCTGATGCGCACAAGGAGTGCCGTGCCATGCAGGGGTGCCCGTGCGTAGGGGAGCCCTACGCACAAGGAGTGTGCCCCTTAAGGAGAGCTGCCCAGTGCAAAAGAAAGTTCAGCCTGTTCAAGTATAGCGCCACACACATGGAATGCTGACGCAGCAAGATAACGCAACAAAAAGAAACAGATTCCTGTGCCGCTGACAACAACAGAAGAGGACAAAAGAAGAACATGCAGCAAATGGACACAGAGAACAGACAACTGGGGCGGGGAAGGGGAGAGAAACAAATTAAAAAAACAACAACAAAAAACAAAGTACAGTGGGCAGCAGGTTAGAAGCATTGAGGGGCTGGCAAAGGGCAGTCGAATCCATCATGCTGAGAACTCCTGACTGACAGCGAGGAAGGAGTCAGATTCCAGCCCCTCGACCGGTTTCACGGGACCCTTGAATGGAAGCCAGTTATATTTCTTCATAGCCTGGTTGTAGGGATAACTCTTTATCACAAAACGGTACAATAATGTGTCCTCATTTTGATGACACTTTTGCAAATAGCCCTATTCCAAATGGTGAAAACAAGCAAAAGGTTTATGCTTACAGGTGTAGAAAGCATTCTATGTGGCCTAACGTATGTGTGGCTTAATCTGACTGCCGCCGAAAGTATATTAAATGACTGACATTAGTGTGTTGGAGACTGGGTCCTTTTGCTACAAATTATCATCTATTTTATTTCTAGTACAGATTACAGCATCATGGTACTCAGTGGGAACTCATGCACTTTTTGCTGAGAGGGTGATCCGATCTTTTTGGTTGTTGGGGATTCCGAATGTGAGTGGGCCCATGTGTGTAAGAGCCCACCCTTACAGGGCCAAACAGACATTTCAGGGAAGTCTAAACTGGTTTTAAAGAACCTGGAGAAAATGCCCTAAAGAGAAAAACTGGGAGAATAGAGTTTGTGCTGCTCGTGGGAAAAGGAAAGCAAAGGGTGACAGGAGAACTGCAAATAAAGGAAAATCATTCCTCAACACGGTCCGTGGGGACTGGAATTTGGATTGAGGCAGTTCACCTTGAGCCCTAGTGAGGGATCAGGTTACTGAAAATTCTGAGGGGTGTGACACCAGTCTGTTTCATCATGAGGCAGTTCCACCAGATGGCCCTTGAAGACTAAGGGCCAGCAGTCTCAGGAGATCTTCCAGAGCTGGAGGAAGGACAATGGATGGTGGCTGAGAGCGAGGTCAGAGAGCCGAAGTCAAGCCAACCCGGGAGCTCTGTGCAGAGCACTGTGTACAACCCCGACTTCCCAATGGCACTGGCTTTTATTTCCAGAAATGATGGAGGTGGTGGAGAAAGATTTGTCCCAGATGTACTTCTGAGGACAATCTGGATGAAGCAGGAAGTGGGCACCTCCTTCCTCTCACCACTACATTGTGGCATCTGAAACATAAACTCTGTCTACGAGTTCCTTCTGCAGGTGCCCCAGTTGGCTGTTCCATCCTCTCCTCATCCTCAGTGGCCTAATCTCTGGTCTCCAGGTCACTTCTCCATACTCCTCTAGAAAAGGACTCTCATCCCTGACTCCCATGCTCTTCCACCACTCCACCTCCTGCTGCCCTGAATGATAATGCCCACCCGAATGACCCACAGTCCCTCTACTTGTTCCTCTCCAGTTTAGCTACCTCCATGACCCTATCCTGGATGCCTAGAAGTTGTCCACCTCTGAAATAAGAAACACTGAAAGTCTCCTTCTGAGCATCATCCCCTGTCATTTCACCTCTCTCACTGCCCTTTTTTCCAGAAACCTGCTTCCAGCCTAAAAGCTCTGTCCTCATCCCCCTTTGGACCAGGATTTAGGTCTACTGACCATGCACAGATCTTCCACCCTGATTTGAAGCCTCTGAAACATCCACCTCTCCCTTTTGAACACTCATCTTCATTGTCATCAGGGGGCTTTACATTCTACTACAGCAGAATCTGCCCCTTCTCTCCACCCTCACCGCCATGTCTTTCTCTGCTCTCTAGCTCTGACCTTTCTTTATCCTTGACTCCCATTCCAGTGCTCTTTTATGTTCCAGTCACGGGGCCCGCCCACTGCTCCCCAAACAGGCCATGACTTTCCGTGCCACCAACTCCTCTGATTCCTCCTAAGCAGATTTAGGTGCCCCTTGCTCTGTGCATTTTTATTTATTTATACCTCTCCTCTAATATTTGTGTCCCTGCCTTGTGTCTTCTACTACTAGAAGATGTGATCTTTAAGGAGAAGCACCATTTTCACTGAGCTCTATAAGCTTATCAGCAGTCGATGACTTGACATGCAGTCAATCTCATGTATAGACTGAAATTTCCCAGGATTGTGCAGTCCATCTGACCCATCTCCTGGGCTTGTATCAGGGCAGTCACCAAGACCTGTCTCACGCATACCCATCTTCCTACCTCTGCACTCCTGCCCCCTGCCAGTTGCTTCCCGCAACGCCTGTTGCTGGGTGGTCTTTCCTATTCTGCCGTACCTGAGCCTGGACCATGGTGAGGGGGTGCAGTGGTCAGCAGGAACTGAGGAAGGACACAGATCAGTGAATGAACTGGTAGAAGTTCTGTGGCCTAGCTCAGTGGCACCAGGTGTGAGAGCCGAAAGGAAAGTTCTTTTTTTTTCCTGCCCAAAGCACAGAATCCTGAGTGCAGCCACGAGGCCTCAGGGGAAGGAATGAGAAGTGTTAAGGTCACCTCTGCTTTGTGTCTGTCCAGGAAGGGACCCCACAGATGCTGTGTGTGCGTGCGTGTGGGTGTTGCAAGCCACCGGGCATGTCAAGACAGCTAATAACATGTCTCCACAGCCGAGCGAGAGGAAGCTCCACTAATCCAATTTGTAATTTATCTTTTGGTGCGATCCCAATGTTTTTCCTTTGTTTCTGACTTGATTCATTTATCTGCAGGCTCAGGGAGTTCACCTTGGCGAAGTCTTGCATGAACAGAAGCATTTAACTGATAGATTATCTCCTAGCCGTGCACTCACGCGTGCGTGTGTTTGTGAGTGGGTATGCAGACGTGTCCTGCCCGCAATCCCTACGTGAGGGGAACCAGGATTGGCTGCTGCAGGCCTCTGCTTTGTGAGGGTGGCAAGCAGAGAGCCAGTGGAGGGGGGTGGGGTTGTTTAGGGGAATTCCAGGTGCTGCCACATCACAGTGCACAGATCTCCGTTCCCTTCATGCTGGGAGAGGACAGAGATGGGCATCTTTGGTTGGAGAAGAGGTGAAGTAGGAGATGTGTGTCCTTTCCACACTTCAATCAAACCTCCTTTGCAGAGTCATCCAGTTCTTGGGTTAAAGAAAATATAGGAAGCATTGTTCAATGATTCCCACCTGGTGTGCATCTGAGCTACCAGGAGTACTTATGAAAAATGTAGATTTCCGGAGTCCTTTTCAATCCTTCTAATTTGCGATCTTCTGGAGAGGGGTACTGGCACCTTTTATTCTTAACATTTGCGGCACATGATCTGGGTAACTGAGTTGCCCAAGCCCATGTGGCCAGTGGTACCTGAGCCTTTTCTCAGTCCAGGGCATTTTTCCCTTACAGCCTAGGTGTCCCTGGGGCTTAAAGTATTGGGAAACAAGGCTCATATTGGATGTAAGATAGTGCCTTGAGTGGATCTCTTATCCAGCAGGCCACTAAACCACCTAATTAAATTAGTTCCCTGCAAGGGGGGACTTGAATTCTCAGAAGTGGGCACAGACAGCTGGAGTGGGCCTGTTCACTCTGGGCTGATCTGGCACCTGCTGACCCTGTGTTTGGCACTAGGAAGGATTGCAAAGTTCTCTGTAGCTACTTTCACTCACTCTCTCTAGGGGCCAGTCCTGTCCTCTTGCTCTTGGCAATTTAGAAAAACAGGCTGGGAATTTTTCCTGTCTTGAGTTATCTTTTCCTTCCTCCCTCCCTCCCTCCCTTTCTCCCTCCCTTCCTCTCTCCCTCCTATATCCATATAGAAATATAGTTTACATACCATACAACTCACTCATTTAAAGTGTATAAGTCAGTGGTTTTCGGTTTGATCCCAAACCACAGAATCATGTAACCATCACCACACTGAATTTCAGAACATTTTGAGAGTTCTATAACAGAAACATGGTTTGCAAATATTTTCTTCCATTTTGTGGGTTGTTTTTTCACTTTCTTTTTTTTTTTTTTTAAAGATTTATTTATTTCTCTCCCCTTCTCACCCCCCACACCCCGCCCCAGTTGTCTGTTCTCTGTGTGCTTCTGTTGTCAGTGGCACGGGAATCTATGTTTCTTTTTGTTGTGTCATCTTGTGTGTCGTCAGCTCTCCATGTGTGCAGCACCATTCCTGGGCAGGCTGAACTTTATTTCGCGCTGGGCAGCTCTTCTTACGGGGCGCACTCCTCGCACGTGGGGCACCCCTATGCGGGGACACCCCTGAGTGGCAGGGCACTCCTTGTGTGCATCAGCACTGTGCATGGGCCAGCTCCACACAGGTCAAGGAGGCCCGAGGTTTGAACCGCGGACCTCCCATGTGGTAGACGGACTCCCTAACCACCAGGTCAAGTCCGCTTCCCTTCACTTTCTTGATGTGTCCTTTGATGCACAAAAGTTTTTAATTTTGATGCGGTCCAATTTATCTATTTTTTTCTTTCATTGTTTGTGCTTTTATTGTCATATCTAAGAAACCATTGCTTAATCCAAGAGCTCTGAGATTTACATCTATGTTTTTTTCCAAGAATTGCATAGTATTAGCTTTTGCATTTAGGACTTTAATGCATTTTGAGTTAATTTTTCATATGGTGTGAGGTAGGACTCAATGTCATTCTTTTCCATGTGAATCTCCCCTATCACCATTTTTTGAAAAGAATATTCTTTCTTCCTTTGAATTATTTTGGCACCCTTGCGGAAAACCAATTGCAAACCAATTGACCATAGACATCAGGGTTTATTTCTGGACTCTCGATTTATTCCATTGATCTGTATGTCTCTCCTTATGCTGATACCACACTGTCTTGATTATTGTAACTTTGTTGTAAGCTTTGAAATTGGGGTAACTCCACTTTCCAGGGCCACCTTTCAGCATACTGAACAATGGCTGGGATGTGGCCTGAGTGAAAGGGCTTGACTAGAGGACCCTAGGACATGTAAGAGGAGGTAGTACAGGACTGTGGGTAGCACAAAGGATTGGGAATCAGGTGGCCTAATTTTTAACCCTTGCCCTGCCATAGTCCTGTGGGACATTATGTAAGTCACTAGATGCTTGTGGATCTCATTCCTTGTTCTGTAAAATGTAGGGTCTGGGCTAGATGATTGGTAAAAGACTTTTCAATTCTAACATTCTGGAAGCATAGGAGGCTTAGTTTATAGGCAAAGTCCACTATGGACCCCTTGATTTTGTAGCAAAACATTCATTAGACTTTCATTCACTTGGAACTTAGGTATGGGGCAAGAAATGGAGAAAATGATTCTGGATTATCTTTTAATACCAGATAGCAAGGAAGCTGTCAAAGACTCCCAAGTCATATCTAAAGGAATGTACTATTGATGCATGCAGCAATGTGCATTTTGCTAAGTGAATGAAGCCTGCCTCAAAAGGCCATATCCCACGATTCTCCTTTATGTGACTTTCTGGAGAAGACAAATCTACATGGTCAGAAAATAGAGCAGTAGTTGCCAGGAACAGAGGGCAGGAGAGAGGAGATTAACCACAAAGAGGCCTGAAGGAGCTCTTCAGCATGATGGAATTATCCTCTGTCTTGATTTTCCGTGATAGTTACCTGATAAGCAGTTTATCAAAATTACTAGCTCCCTACATGAGCGAATTTTAGTATGTTAATTATACCTCAACAAACAAACAAAAATTGTACCACACACACAATGCTGGAGAAGAAAATCTCTAGGGTACCTCTTGGTGCTAATATCCACTGGTTCTCTACTTTGGGTATGATATTGGTGGACAGCAGCAGAAAAAGCTATCCAGGGCCTTGTCTCATTTTCTAAACCTTCCCTCCTTGATCCTGCCGTCCCCTCTCCAACTTAAGACAGGCTTTCTGTGATATAGTGGGAGGAAGGGGAAAACTAGGCTTCATTGCCTGGTTGCCCTTTTTGGGAATGAGCCTGCTTTCCCTGTGGAGGTGAGTCAGGGATGCTTCACCTCTCGGAGGGAAGGAGGCCTTGCCTGGCCCACTCTCTGCAGTCCCAACTCTTAGTCACTGCCTGAAATGGAATATTCCTGAACAAGAGCTCAGAATCCAGACCCAAAGGAAGCAGCCACAGAGACCTGTCTGACAAACGGGACTCTAGATGGAGCATGGAGACCCCTTCTACTTCCATTTTTCCATCCAAGGTCTAAAGGACCTAGCTTCTGCTCTGTGATTTATGGAAGCCTAATGCAGGATTATTGATTGAAGTCATCCAAGTGACACACAGTGAGGGCACCAGGCCTTAGCCAGGAAGATAAGAGGAAGGGGCTTGTAGCAGCCAGAGAGAGGCTGCTGTCCGCACAGGCAGAACCAAGTCCATGGCTAGTGGGAAGGCTGGCACACAGGGGCAGGGTGGCAGGGGGAACCTATTGCACAATAGCTGATAGTGGCACGCAGTTAGTGAGCGCTTACTATATGCCCGGCCCAGGCTAAGCCCTTCCTATTCATTCATGACAAGTTTATGATATCAAAGTTCTTATCCCTGTTTTAAAAATAAGGAAGCTAATGCTCAAGAGAGATGGACATGCCCAAAATTTCACAGCTGCTAAGTGTCAGAGTGGGGATTCGAACCTCCACTCACCCTGTGTCTCCCCACATCCTTCCCTACCACTCACGTCATTGGCTGAGAGTGTGTGGCAAGGCCTCTGCACTCAGGGGCTGATTTTCTCTTTTGTCGTCTAAAATAAGCCAGACCTGGCCAGGCCAGGTCTAAGGCTCTCAGGGGACCCAGTCCATGCTTTGTGAGAGCAGGATGATCCCAGAGAACTCTGTTCCAGAGGGTGCTCATGCCGAGCTCCACCCCCATCCCAGGCTCCAATACCACAAGCCAAACCCTGCAACCCCTCCACGGCCAGGGAGAGCTGCCTCTTGATGTGCACAGCTTGGGACAGATTCTGCAGCTCCGCTGTGGGACCTGAAGAGCTGGATGCAGGAAAGGGAGCCCCATCAAAGGGAGCCAGGATTTTATATGGGTGTCTCTGCTCACAGTGGGTGGCCTGAGGGAAAGCTTGCCAGCAAAGCCGGGGGACCCCAGGAGGGCATGGCGCTGCTCAGAGAGCCCACTTGGATGCTTCTCCAATTGGAGGTGGCCACATCCCAGGGAAGGTCCTAGGATCAGAGACATCTGTCAGAGGCCCCAGTGATCCCTCAGAGGCTGGGACCACAGAGTGATAGGAAGTTGGCACCAGGGGAATGGGCAGCTCATGTCCTTTATGCCGGGAGTCACTGAGAGGGTATGAGGGGAGAGGAAGCAGCCAGGATGGACCTCATGCTTGGGTAGACTCAAGTCTTGCTGCTATAACAACTAGCCCCCAATCCGAATCCCCACCTCCACCCTGGACCTGAAAGCAGGTCTCTGTTCTCGGTGGTCCGGAGGATCATGTGTATATGGGGCAACAGTTTGGCAAGCGGATTCTGGACATGAACCAACCTGGAGATGGTCTGGCTGGACTGGAGGAGCTCCAGGCTCCCAGAGGCTGGTGGCCATCGTCGAACACAGGAAGGCATGGCTCTTGTGGGTGAGTCAGGCCCTGACTGTGGGCCTGACACATCAGGAACTGTGATGGGTGCGAGGTAAGAAATCCTGCTTGAGGAGATGGGCCAGGGCTGGAGCCAAGGAGGTGCCCACCAATAGGACAAGAGCAGAACTCATCTCTGGAGACTATTGCCATGCTTCTGAGACCATTTCTACCTTCAGGAGCAACATTTCTGCCACCGAAGCGAGCTGCTTTGTAGTTAACCGACGGACGGCAGTACCGTTTTCCCTTGTTCTCTTCCTGTCCTCATCAGCTTGACTCTCAGGCTCTGAGAGGCCTGCTGCTTTGGCGTTACTGGGAGATGAGACTGTCTGTAGCTCAGGAAACAAGACTCTCCATGAGCAGCTCTGTCTGTGTGCAGCCGACTTTCATCTGGGGACTTCATTCAAGAGGGCAGAGAGTGGTGCCCGGCTGCTGCGGGTGCTCATCAGGTCACTGAGTTTTGCTCCTGTGCACAAAGAATGGGCCATCGAGACCAGCCAGCCAAGAAGACACTGGCAGGGGCTTCAGCCTTCCAGTGACATCCTCTCCCCAAGCCTACCAGGCTGAGCCTGACACCCCAGTGATCTCTGGCCTTTCCTAGCTGGTTAGTATACTGCTTGGGAGTAAGGGGTAACCAGATGTGTGTATGTGTGTGCGTGGGTGTGTGCAACAGGGGGAGGGGGAATGGAGTAGAGGGGTAGATTTTTCCCTAGAGGTAAGTCCCACCCAACAAGCCCCCAGACCAAGGAGCCACACAGTTAGCTGGATGTGGTGGGTTTAAGTCATTTATTTGTTTATTTGTACTGTACCAGGCTATCTGGTTCTGGGGTCCAATCCCCCAATTCCAGAAAAACAAACTACTGAGAACCACATGCACTATGCAGAGGCCATTGTGACACCGGTGATCGCGGGGAGGGAGCCCTCGGGGGGAGCAGGGCCTCCTCTCCCCAGTCGGCTGACAGCCCTCGCCGGCGCTGGGGAGAGGGTGAAGGCCTGGTCACTAGAACCCTGTGCCTTTACGGCTCTGGGCCCCTTATTGCTACATTTGCTACTTTGCTACGTTGTGGCCCCCGAGTCTTGCCCAGGGGATGCCTTATCACTGGGTGCTGCTAATGAATCGGCTGCTGGCGTCTGCTGTTGCCATGGTTACACCAGCACAGACCTTTCTTCAGAGGGTGCTGTTGTGAGTGGTTAGTGATTCATTTGGCCCCTCTTTGGCTGTGCTGTGCCGTGGTGCTTGCTCCATGCTCAACAGGACCAGCCTCTTTTGGAGGCTGGTGGTGCATTCTCTTTCCCCATAGCCGAGGGCTTCCCAGCTTCTAGATCCTCCTGGAACACTCCCTCCAATAAATTCTGCAGGACCCAAAGACAATAATCCTAAAACCTCTCCATCTTCTGGAGAAGATCTCCTGGTGGTGGCATTCAAAGGCCATGCTCTGGAACAGGAGAGGAGGGGTATATTCTAGGAAAAACATAAACCTCCACAAGCAGCAAGCAGGCTGGATGGGTGGCAGGCTACTGCTCAGTGTCCTGTTGGTGAGGTAGTTTGAACACAGAAGGAATCCTGCCAGGGGAAAAGCCTCCTCAAGCATGTACCCCACGTGTCTGAGCAGCAGCTCAGAGTGGCAAGGGGAACACAGGCCCATCCAACTGCTCTAGTGGCTTGGCCCTGCTTTGTTCCTGAGGTGCAACCCCACCTTCCTGGTAGAACAAAGCTGGTACATCACTTTCTGGAAAGACAGGAGCTGTTTCCCCAGCCCAGAGAGTTCTTGCTGCTTGGGTCAGGCCATCTGGCTGCTGCTGGGCATTTTATATGTGCCAACTTGGAATGTAGAGGTGTCCAATGACTGATTGACCTGATGGGTGAGTGGTCATTTACTGGGCTGCCCTGATGCTTTGGCCTTGAGGCTGCCAAAATGATATTTGCCCAGGATAGAGTTCTGGGCCCAGAGACCACTCCTATTTGGGGGAGCTAAGTCTGCTTCTAGGGGACAGGACAGGGCAGAGGAATCTGCTTTGCTACAGAGCTGTCCTCTAAAGTCTAATCTGGTCTGAATTTTTGGTTGTGTAAACCCAGCCAATGGGGGGACTGGCCAATACGAGATTTTCCAAGTGCACTTGCATTACAAGGTCTGCATAGTAGACCATCTTTGGACTGGCTAACTTGAGCGGAGCATCCCTATCCCACCCTCAATCATGGTTGGCTTGCTTCTATTGGGGAGCATGTGGTGGTGGCCATGGGACTGAGTATGCCTGGATGGAGCACAGGGGTGATGGGGGTATTGCTCTATGTTTGACTCCACCTGAAGCTTCTTTACCTTGATTGAGCCTACTGACCCTGCCTTCCCTTCTGAATTTCCCCAGTGATATTTGGAAGTTTTCAGCCTGCTCCATCTCTTCCAGAACCACTGGGGACCATCAGGTGCGGCCAAGTCTCAGGCCAGCAGAGCTCAGAAACAGTAGGAAGCATTTGGAGGTAGGGTGGGACAGGCAACTTTGTCCTGTCTACAGCCTGACTTAGAAAGTTCCCTGTGGCCCATGGGAAGGGCCCAGATAATGGAGGGCACAGAGGGGCCTGCTGCTTAAGAACACCCATGTCCAGATACCTTGTGCCTTGGCGTCAGCACAGCCTGGGTACCTCTGGCAGGGAAGAGCTTCTCTTGGGCAATGTTGGGTACAGATGACTTGGGCTGCAGCTTTATTCTGAAATGTTGGGGAGGTCAAGGGGATAAAAAGAGGTGGCATGAGGAGAGGGGCAGTCAAAGGGGACCCCCTTATTTGGGGTAGAGTTTCATTTCATTCATGTATTCATCAAGTGTCTACAAAGTGCCAGGCTCTGTGCTATGGTCTTGTGGAACCAGGGTGTGGTAGTGTCCCATAAGAATCTGGGTTCATGATGCCATCTTTTGAGATAATCTGAAACTCAACATATGTCATTTTCCTAATTTCCACTGCAACTCACAGAAATAGGAACAAATGCCAATAGGGGAAACGGGCATGGCGGTGAAGAACCCACGAGGGTAAAACCATAGTCAAAACTCCTAACACCCAAGGAGACTCCTCTGTAGGGACTGGAAGCCTGGTGCCCATGGGGACAAGACCACGTGGAATCAGCCACACAGCAAGATACAGAGATGGGGGTTGGAAAGAGGGGCCATGGGAGAGCACCCAAGGGACAAGGACTGCAAACAAGTTTACGAGCCTTTGGTCACCAGCTGGTGAATTTGCCTATGTGAATAAAGAAATACCAGTGATCACCTTTTTTGCTTCTATGTTTTCTGTTTATACATTCCCAAGGGAGCTTTTTCACCTATGGTTAAAAATAGATCAAAGAAGGATAGTCATAGCAGGTGGGGAATGAGTGTCTGAATTCAAAAACATGTTACTTAATACATCTCTGTCCGAGGGCTGGTGGGAGTCACAGTCATAACAATGATAATAATGATAGTAATAGCTACCATTTGCTAAGCACCTACTAAATGTCAAGCACCTGACTAGGTGCTTTACATGTATTACCTCACAGCCAAGTTGGCAAGTAGTCGTTTTGACACACACATGAAGGGAATACAAGTAGATTTTTGCAGGTTTCTGCAGGTGTTGCTTTCTTTTGGTTTTCCCCCTGGGCGGTAGGCATGGCTGAGTGGGCTGCCTTTGCCGATAGACAATTTTACTCAGGCCTTCCGGTCAAGACTGGAGCAAGAACCACGTGGTCCTGCCCGGGCTCTCCAAACATACTCTGCCCCAGCTTCTGCCACAACTGGGCCCTGATAGAGCGAGGGTGCGGCCCTCCCCTTCGGGGTACCCTAATGTGGGGGATGCCAGCCTGCAATCCAGCCGCCTCCCGGTGGGGGGAAACCCTCCCAGCTTCCACCCCGGCTCCCGGAGGGGAGAATCCCAATGGCCCCTGAGTCCACGGTCATGTTTATTTCAAGTAAAATGCGAGGGAACAAACCAAGGGGCAAAGGGAGGCAAAAACAGCAAAAATTATGAAATAACTTTTAAAAAGATGGTCATCAAAACCTTGGTGGTAGTTAAACAAGCTCTTGCACCTGCACTGGGGCTTCCTCTGATGACGGACCTTTGAGACATTTGAGGGGACCAGGGGTAGCCACCGTGCCTTGGGGGGGAGGGGACCTCTTTTAAAGTCGGCCTCAAAGAGGGTCGAAAGAACTTGAGGTGAAGCAATCAGTGAGGTTGCTTCAGTGCTGGACAGGTGATTTGAGCATTTTATGCACAAGCCGTGTCTGGCATCGGGGTGGCCACAGTGCCTTGGGGGAGGCAGGCGGCAGGCGGGACCGTCTTGGTGTCGCGTGTACGACTGTGGGTGTCCCAGAGGGGGCGGGGAGGCGATGCATAATACTGGATGTGCTTGGGGCCAGCTCTTCCCTCTTGAGTTTGCCAGAAGCAGGAGTGATGGTAATAAGAATATAAGAGCGAGGAATAGTCACAACGGGAGCCCCACGAGGTGTTCTCTCCTGAACGAGTTTGCAACAAGGGCTTCATAGAGAACGCGGTGTCGAAGCAAAACTGTACAAGGAAGAGAGGGTTGTAAACAGGAGCCTCCACCGGGCGGACCCCCGGCTCTGCAGATTTGTCCTTTCTGGTCTCCCTGCTCACCCGCCAGGTCTCCCCGCCTTGGCCCTCCAGCTGGCTCACTCCTTCTCTTTCACAGTGACCAGGTCTCCCGGCGAGGAGACTCTCTCGGCGGAGGTGGAGCGCCGCCGCCTGCCGGCGGGGTCGGCGGGGCCGGCGGGCCCGGCTCCCGGCGCTGCGGAAGGCACGGTCAGGAGGACTGCATCAGGCCGGTGAGGCGCTTGCCCGCCAGCGACTTTCCCTGCAGAGACACAGCCACAGGGAGGCACGCACAGTGCACGCACACACAGACGGACAGAGACAGAGAGCCAGACAGGCGAGTTACTCCTTGCAGAAGCCACGGAGGCCGAAGGGCCTTAGCTAACCCACCCAGCTCACCACCTGGATGTTTGCGCTCTAAGTGGGGGCAGGTGGGCGAAACCAGGGCTCAGGTGTTCCTGGTATTATTTTTTGGGGGGGATGGGGATTTTACTTACCTGGAAGTCAGGCATTTAAACCCTCAGAGTACCTCTTAATGTCTGTGGCCTGCCCCTGAACTTGATCTTAGTCAAGTGGCGAATGACTTGGGAGGGGAGAGTAGGTAGGTTGCCCAACAGGATGAGGACTAAGGACAGGGGTGACTAGAAGCTAAAGAATTCTTTTGTCTTGTAAATGCAAAGACCTGTGAATCCTGAGGCAAATGGAGTACACTCATTCTATCTCTGTGTTCTGGGGTCCCTGTCTTTGTAACCAGAAGCCAAGACTGATGACTCCGCACCAAATTTAATGACTCAATCTATGTAGCGTTTCTTCTCGAAAATAAAAAAATTAATAACTAAACTGGACCATGAGGTTTGATCCTGGATAGCCCAACTGGGGAGGGGGTGGTTGAGGAGCTCCTCATCTGGGGAGGGAGGCCTCGGGGTTGGCTATCAAACGGAGGCAGGAGAAGGACAAGGAGGCACAGTTGCTCTGTGGATTTTCCTTGACACAGCCTGTATGCGTTCCCCTGCTCACCTGAGTTAGGGGTCTAAAGGAGGGGATGGCGGGACCCAAGCAGACTGATCGCTGTGTCGGAGAAAACGCTCAAAACCTATTCTGTTATTGGCAGCAGGTCAGCGACACCATCGCCATCTGTGAAGGGCAATGTATGACCGCTAGTCAGCCTGGGCTGTGGTGCTGGCTGGAGTGAGATTGCAAGGGCCAGCAATTCCTCATGTTCATTTCTAAGTGGCCTGCGAGGGCTGCTCTTGTTCACTGGGCTCGGCTGCATGGAAGCTGGATGTAATTAAAAAAATTGATCAGGTTTGTGAAGCCTGGTAGAGTACTCAATAAACCTGCTGACTGATGAATTGATGGGTAATGGGTGTATCTAAGAAGCAAACAACATGGGCTGTGAGTTGACTGGACGCAGGATGATAGGTTCTCCCCACGTGGAGGCATGTGACCAGCTTGATTTTGAGATTTAGGATGGCATGGATGGAAGCTTGTCCAGATTCAGGATTGCCCTCAGGTACTTTCAGGGAGGCTGTATCTACCTCCCCTTATTCATTTTTCCTTCCCTTTCTTTTATTCCCCGTGTTCATTAGAGAGACAAAACTTTTCATTTTTCCTTCCCTATCTTAAAACACACACATATGCGCACACACAAAATCTCCCCATCAGCAATCTTCAAATACACTAACTTTAGCCTGCAGCAGGATTCATTTCTACGAAGCTAAGGATTTTTAAAACCAGGTATTTTTTTTAATCCTGAAGGGTTACAGTGTCAGTCTTTGAAAATCACTATAAACAGGATGGTGATTCCTTTGTCTAGAGTCCGTTAGGTACAACGATAGCTCTTAGAAGGCAGAGGCTGACCTTCAAGAACTTCCCTCCAGCCCTGGCTTCTACGGCTCCTAATCTAGCCATTACTCTCCTTGACTGCCCTTTCTTACAGGGAGCATGAGACGTGTGTCATCCAGTTGGTTCCCAGGGCATGTGCCTGCCCTGTGCAGTCCTGAAGGCTGGAAGCATTGGTGTGTGTGTGTGTGTGTGTGTGTGTGTGTGTGTGTGTGTGTCTCCTCTCTGGGGGAATGTGGGGCCCATGCA
The DNA here is from genome assembly GCF_030445035.2 of Dasypus novemcinctus. Taxonomy (NCBI): domain Eukaryota; kingdom Metazoa; phylum Chordata; class Mammalia; order Cingulata; family Dasypodidae; genus Dasypus; species Dasypus novemcinctus. The sequence goes on from NC_080675.1 coordinate 36,342,139, forward strand.
TGCCGGGGCCTCCTGGCCGGAGAGCTCCTATGAGCTCCCCCCACCTCCCTTACCCGTGTCCATTCCAGCTCACATTAAAGGCACAAAGGAATTTTGCTTTCCCCTTGGGTGCTGGGTGTTGTGGTAACCCAGTACCAAATAGTGGCTCCTCCCAGTCCTCCTCCACCGGGCTACAAATTACACATTGTGTACCCAAATATATATGTACTGGGTTTTCATATCCCAATCACAGCATTGGGAGCTCTGATTTAGCTGGCAGATGTGAAAAGAAGAATCACTAAAGCTTCTACATAACAGTCCATGTCCGTGCGTACTTTAAAAACCTGAAGACAATGGAGCGTAAGGTGGACCAGGTGACCCAAACTCTCATGACAGCTTCCTTCTCATTAGCGAGGTCATCTTGGGTAGGGAGGGGGCTGTGGGGGAAGGGAGGTTGGAGGTTCTATATCTGGAGGTTGGTGTGTCTATTTGTTCTGGGTGCTTTAGGCCCTGAGGGCCCCCATCCCCTGCGCCTCCCAGTTCTACAGAACAGGCTTGGCTGGGCTTGGAGGTGGCAATTAATCTCCTCCTGCCTAAGTCCTGGAGCTCAGCCTCACAGCTCTGACTCAAAGGACTTGTGGCCAGCCCTCAGCTGGCAATGCCTTCCCCCTTCCCCCCATCTGCGTCCACTTCCAGAGACTTGAGGGAAGGATGGGGCAGCTGCCCAGCCTCAGACCATCCCTGGGATTGTGCCCAACCTCGCTGCAATCCAGGTGGAGCTCCCTGCTATTTCTTTTCTCCCTCTCCCTACTCTGATGCTCCAGCATTTACCAAATGCCAGGTCTCTGCTAAAGATGGAGGTCACAGGGGTTCGGGTCCACTCGGGCAGCAGCTCAGCCCAGCTGCAGTCTGCCCCGCTACGTGGTGACCTCCTGGGTGAGCAGGTTCAGGTTTGAACTGGAAGGCGGTTAATCATGCAGGACGCAGGCATGTCTAGATGCCTGGCCCGGGGCTTTAGGGAAGAAATCCAGCGATCACGCTTGCTCAGCAGCTGCCTCCCTTCTGAAGAGCTGAGGCTCCTGTAGTTTTCAGGGATCAAAGTGAAATCTGACAGCAGAAGCTACCAGTGTTCAGAGATGAGCTACCCCCACATAGAGGCTGCTTTGGGCTTGTGGGGAGCTCCCCAGGTACTTGTGCAGTAGCCCAGGGAAAGGAGAGCTCCCACCCTGCACCAGGCTCTTCCCTCCTCCCTTCACTCGCAGCCTCTCCTCTAGTTTGGATGATTCTGAAGGAACCACTTAGAAATGGGAGTGGTAATTCTGCCTCTGCAGGGCGCTTGCATAGTTCCGAGGAAGCAGCGTGTTGGGGGTGTGAATGTGTGATGTTCCTTAGGGCTGGTCAGTTGGGAACATATCATGGTGCCAGGAAACTGCAGCCGGCTCAGCCCCAGGCCTTGGCGTAGCTGAGCAAAGCAGCTGAGGGGGGTCAAAAATGCTATTAGCAGGCAGCCTTTGTCCAAGTGAAGAAATATAGTGATTAAGCACTGAGCTACATAAGGTGCATTCCAGAGACACCAAAGCTTTGCATACAGAGTGTTCTTTTCACCTTCTAGACATTTGGCAGAGTGTAATCCAATAGAATTCGGGATCCTTCAATTTCATGGACCACGGGTCTCAGTGCTGGGTTCACAGAAACACCCACACATTCAATTCCCACCCTCTACCCTGACTAATCATTTCAGCTCTGTGGCCATCTTGATGGCTAGAAGCCTGGAAGAAGGTGGTCATGGAATTCTTTGTTGCTAAAAGGAAACGCACAAAAGGAACAGCTCCCTTTTGTGCAATGTTTTTAAGAAAAATCAACATGCTGCTGGACATGCTGTAGCTCTGTGCATTGCACTTCCAGATATGAATCAACAAGGCATGCATGGTCCAGGTTGCCAAGAGCTTTCCCCACTTACCTGGGAGACTGATGCTAAATGCACTGGCTGGGAGAAGGGCTGGGGCTCAGAGAGTAGCCCTGGGGGTGGGGGTGGGGGGTGGGGTGGTGTTAGATGGCATTCCAGGGTAGCTGAGCCAAGCACTAGGGGCTCAGGAAAGGCTCTTTTCAATACTAAAAAGGTAAAGACATTTGAGCTGCTGATGGGATTCTCATGCTGACTTGTTCAGATGACCCAAGATCAAAGTTATCTTAAGTTCACTAAGCCAAAATCCAGGCCACTACGATGGGGGAAAGGGGGTGAGGTTGATCAGAAAAGGCATGAGGGAACTTTCTAGCATGATGGGGTGTAGTTTACATAGGTGTAAACATTTGGCAAATCATTGAACTCTACCTCTAAGATCTGTGCATTAAGTCATATGTAATCAGAACTTAAAATCTTAAAAAGAGATTAGAAGAAAACCCCAGCTCTCCCATTGCTGCCTTAGAATTTCCTACTTCTTCCTCTTTTTAAGTCGTTCAACTTTGCCTGTTGGATAAATTTAATGTTTCCCCCTTCCAGGATAGGAGAAACCCAGGTTCCTCTGCTAGGGGAACTGGAACCTTCCATAGAACTAATTTGGAACACTCTTTCTAGCTTCCATTGATCCAAACTGATCCTCGTGTTGTGACACACAGGCATTTTTCATACCTGCTAATGAAAAATGCTGTTGTGCGAAATCGGGCTCACCAAGTGACCTCAGCAGCCAGCAAGTGGGAGGCCTGAGAGATGAGCTGTCCTCTCAAGGTAACTAAAGGTCAGCTATGAGCTGCATGAGGCTCCAGCTCTTTGAGGACACACGCGGGAGGAATCACAGACCTGGGGCCTCGCTGAGGAGTGGAAGAGCTGGCGGAAAGGGCCTTGGCTTTAGGTTATCAGCAGGGAGACGAGGCACGGCCCTGCCTGACCTCACGGGAGGATGCAGACTGATCGTGGAAGATGGGGCCCTTGTGTGCCTTCTCCACTGTGGCATCTTCCTTCCTGGGTCTTTAAAATTAATGAGAGATCACCATTTGCTTGGGGTAGTTTGGGGTCTGTGAGACACTCTGGCGGGGTTGGTAGAAAAATCCTCACCTCATGTAGATTAGATTCAAAACACCTCAGTTCTTCACCTCTTCTCACCCTCTATTCAACTTTGTGAAGAAGATGGGGCAGATGACATGGAGAAACCAGGTTATGGGACTAGATGATGTACTGCTAATCCACAGCAGAGCTGGGCCAGGAGCCCAAAGGAGGCAGAGAGAAATTCAAAGTGAGGTGGGGTGGGGGGCCCGTGGCAAGATCCTGTCCTGGGGCTGGAGTTACTCCCGGGGCCTTGCCAAGGTTTCCGATTTCTCTCAGGAGCTGAAGGGCAATTTATCTGCTTTAAAAATATTCTCTTTATTCAGTTTTTAAAATAAGATATATCAAAAACAAAAAACAACACCCACATTAAAAACAAAATCAAGAGATTGGTGAAAATCGAAAAAAAAAAAGCAAGTTCACTGGCTGAAGAATGAATATACACTTATGTATGTTTAAACTTGAACTTGTTAAAAAATAAGGAATGTGGTCAAAATAAAAGTGAATTCTTTTGGAACTGCAGGCCATCTTACATACAGAGGTATAACAACCATCTTCCCAGGTAAGCGATGGGTATATGGGATATACCCAGCAGTCACATCTGAAAGCTATTCCCACAAAATGTCACCTGGGCCATTAGCAGACTCTAGCCTGTATTGGCAACGACCTATGCTTTGTGTATTTATTTTTAAATTTAAAAACGGTGCTGCCAGCTCTTATGCCTGGCTTGATTGTAAAAGGACTGATCTATCTGCTCGTCTCCCAGGACCTTTCTCTTTGCATTTCTTATTCCTGCCCAAGAGGATGGCATCAATATCTCATGTCCCTGCCTTCTCAAGCGCCTTCCTCTTCAAATCATCCAGGTCTCTGTGGGGGGTGGGGATGGAGATGGGTTGGCTGCTGAGGACAGTTACTAAGGGACACCCATTTATTGAACCTCGAGCAGCTGTGGTGTGTCATGCAGGACACCAGGCATTTTATAGACACTTTCTCTAGTAGCCACAACATCCTTGCCACTTGGGTGTTACTTTAGCCCCCACTTCAGAGAAGAGGAAACAGGCTTCCATAGAGCCTAAGTAACTCGTCTCTTAGAGTGAATGGCTAAGTCAGTGGCAGGGCAGAGGAGGCCGCCCATCCTGGGAACTCTGAGGGCTAAGGACCCCTCCATGCCCACCACCCTAGGCGGCCTCTCTGGGCAGCCCAGGGTGATTTTCTCAGCCTCGGCGAGCAAGAAGCAGAGATCTTGGACATGTGAGACAGCTTCTCGGCTTCTGCTGAGGTGCGTTCCCTGTGGCACTTGGCACTCCTGAGAGAGGGGAGGTGGCTGGTGAAATGAGCCTCTGGCTTCTGCGCGGAGCTGGGGGGGCGCAGGTGGGGGGTGGGAAGGGCGCTGCAGCTGGAATGGAAGGGGGTGGCTTCTGGATGGGCCAGGTGAAGCCTCCACGTCTGCGTGGGTCCCTTTGGTGGTGCCGAAGCCTCTGGGAGCTCCCACAGAGGAATGGTCCCAGGGAGGAGAGAGGCGGGCGTGGGGCTGGCAGAGCTGCTTCGCTCTCATTAGGACCAACCTCACTTAGAACTATTCGAGGGCAAGTGCCTCATTTGGGGTATCTCACCCGGGCTGCTGAACCCCTCCCTGGGTGGCGTTCCTAGCACCGCTGACTCCTGCTCTGTCACTTAAAGGGGCTCTTTGCACAGGCCACCTCCTGCCTGTCGTGTTGGTGGCTGGGTGGGAGACTTCCTCCACGGCTCCCCTGCTGTGCTGGGGCAAATCTGGAACCCAGCAGGGTGGTGGAGAGTGACCAGGATTCGGGGATCGTGCCCTCCATGGGTGGCCGACGGCGCAGGCCCTGGCTCCCCGGCCTCCTTTCCGAGTTGCACGTTTCCGTTTTCCCTGCTGCTCTTCATCCCTGCACAGGGGACATGCCCCCTTTTCGTTACTGGGATCTCTTCTCTCTCCCTCTTTTTATCCTGACTGAACAAAGCTGCTGCTCTCTCCACGCTCAGTTTGCAGGAAATTCTTGGTGGACTCAGGAGTGGAGCGGAGGGGAGGCATTCTGCTGGCAAAGCCCGGGCAGTAGCGTGCATTCCTGTGCTCCGGACAATACCTGCCTCTTCCACTTTTCCTTCTCTTCCAAATATACTTTGGCCTCTAAGTTTTGGGTCACTCCAAATTAGGCAAAGGCCAAAAGACTACAGGAAATAGATAGAAACCTGGCTATGTTGTTATTGGCAACCACTTGATGTTACTTTTTTTTCCAATGAGGAAGGACCATGATGAGTGGGAAGAGTGCGTCTTAAGCTTAGTACTGAGATAGTGTGAACAATGCAATAGGTGGGAGCCTCTTGCCCTGACAGTATGTGCTTCTTCCGAGGACCTGCTGGGACTCTAACTCCACCCTCTTCAGAGTGCTTATTATCTCCTGCAAACATGATCCTCCCAAATATGTATCTTGATTGGGGTCTTTGGTTAAGCCAGCTGCCCACACAGAGCCTATAAAGCACAGGAAGTCAACTTGCGGAACCGCTTTGCAAAAGCGTAACACTCAGTGAATAAGATGACATCCCTTACATCCTGTCCATTTGGAGGCATATGCATAAGAGGGTTACCTGCTACCAGGAATGCAGTTCATTAGGCCTTTATCAGACTTGCATTCCTAACCTAAATAAGTGTGTAGCAGGGGACAGGTTAGGCAGCATTTTCAGAAATCTGGACAGAAAGTTAGGTCAATGGAATTCCTAGCCATGGAGCACCTTCTTACTTCCCTACAGCCTCTCCTCAAATGTCCTAAGGTGCTTTTGTTTCCTGTGGGACAGAGGATGGGTGGTTTTCCAGCCTCTCCTGCCTTGGTGGTCTATTACACAGGATTGTAAGATTTCCAAGTTTCCTGCAGGACTGGGCCCTGGGTCTACACTGAAAAGGTTATAGAAGCTGTAGCTGGGAGACGAAGCCTGCAGATGCTGCTGTTGGATTTGAAAGCGTCTTCAAAGGTCATGGGCATTTCTATCCTATTCTGCTTGGGAATGGAGAAGAGAGTTATGGGGTCAGTAGCTAAGGACATTATTTGTACATTGGTTCTGGGACATGAGGTCCATTTCAACATTTTTACAGGACCCCTCAGCTCTTTTCTTTCTTAGGAAGGAAAAAGTATGGGTACAAAAAATGGGCAGGAAAAATGAAGACAGCAACAAATGCGTGCCACTGACTGACCATGGAACCAGGGCATGAGAGCAGGAGTGCTAGGTGGGTAGGAGGCCACGGACAAACAGGTCATCTCTCCTGGATTTTGGAGCACTTCTGTGCAAAAGGATCCCAAAGAAGGTTAGAGCGTGTGCAGACGCCGGGGTCACTCACCCACTGCTGGAAGGAAGCCACCTCGGGGGTGAAATGCAGCGGCCATTCTGACTCTGCGCCAGCAGCACTAGGCAATTGTGTTTTGGGGAAGGGAAGTGAAGAAGAACTTATCCAGCTGAAACCGTGAAGACCTGTGGCTTTAGAGGAGCCCCTGCCCAGACACGCACACAGAGGCAGCGGACATGCGATCCGTGCACAGAGGCACATGCAGGTCTGCGGCGAGTGGCCACATGCCTCCCGTACGCCACACACGGCGGGTTCATGCCAGGCAGGCAGTCCATGCACCTGTGCACATGCGTCCACGTCCACGTGCAGGTTTACCCTGCAGGCACTTACATAAGCAGCTCATGCAAAGCGCACCAGCGACCACGTGCCTGGCTGTGGAATTTTACATCAGGCTCCTAAAATGCCAATCTTCGACCAACACCGCAAATTGAAAGCATTTACCTTAAAATACACGTATAAAAATGGAACTATCCCCAGGGAAAAAAAAGGCCATTCCTGTCCATAGAAATGGCCTCCCTGCTTGTATTTCTGTCAATATCACGAGCAGTAGGAGCGTGCACCCCAGGGGTCTGGCTTATGGAAGGATTTCAAAGCACCCCCTGCCACTTGCTTCTGACTCCTCCAACAACCCCACCTTGTAATAAGTAGTTAAAAAATAGAAGCCTCTGTTTATCTGGTAGGCGGAGCAACTGGACTTGGTGAGGCTGTATTGCTCAGGGTGGCTCCAGGCGAGGAGACGGCTGAGAGCTGAGTGTTTCTGGGAATGAGGCTCCGGCCCAGCAGAAGGCTACATTTGGATGATTGGATTTCACGCTCTTATGGTGGGTGGAACCGCTCTGTGGCTGGAAGCAGGAGGCATCTTAGGGTCCTGCATCTCAGTAGGGGGGGCAAATGCCAGATTGTGACAACGTACATGATGTGTTATGGGTGGCTCCCCCCAACTCCCAGCAGCATGCGGGCTGACCAGCCCACAGCTCCCTGGCAAGTGCGTAGGGGCCCCAAGAAATCAACCGCAGAGCAGAAGCTGGCCTTCTGTGCACCCACAGTCTCTCCATTCTCAGGGAAAGCAGAGAAACTGGCTCTTGGAAGGTCCCTTAAAAATAAGCCAATAGTAACAGCTACCATTTTTTGAGTTGTTACCGTGAGCTGGCTACTGTGATTAAATAAATGTGCTTTGTGCCCATTGTCATGTAAGAGATACCACTTACCTGTGCTCAACTGCAAAATAAAGAAAATTATACTTGCAGAATATGGTTGGAAATTAAATAAGGTAGTAAGTGAGGAGCTAAGACAGGACTGTGGAGAGCATCATAACAAAAATCCTACTACAAAGTGCTACACTTGAGTGCATATGCTGCCAACACTGCTAAGCACTTTACATATTTTTTCCCATTTAATCTCTTACTCTTACCTCCTTTTCATGGATGAGGAAACTGAGGCTTAGAGGAGCTGCCCAAGTCACAGAGCTAGTTAGTGGCAGAACTGGATTGGACCCAAAATGCATGTCAGGCGAGGCCCAAGATGACAGGGAGGCCCACAGAATGACACAGTGGGGTCTTAAGAAATGGTATCTATTGTTCTTATTTTGCCCTACCCAGTGCAGGAGGCACTGCTACACCCAGTGGGCGAGTGAGCAAACTGCCAAGGGTCTTAGACCAATATCAAGTGGAGAGATAGGGACTCAGAGGGGGGCTGCCTGTCTCTCACCCAGCCCATTTCCCTATACTTGGATGGACATTCAAGAGATGTTTTCTGGGAGCAAAGCTAGTGGGTCATCTTCAGTAGTGGGTGGGAATGTATTTGAGGGAAATGTCACCACCAGGTTTTTGGCAACACTTAGCTCTGGGTGATTGGTGCTCCTTACCCTTCTGCGATGGAGACCGTGAGTTAGCTGGCTATTGACAGGGTAAAGAATAGTCTGGATGGCTAAGGCTAATCAGCCACCAGGGGCCGGTCAGGATCTTCTCATGAACACCACACTCCTGCTGTCTGCTGTGTGTAACACCAACTCCAGGTGGGGTGGTGTGACTGTACTCCCTGGGGAGTAAGGAAATGAGGGACTCCTGACACCAGAGCCCGAGTGAGGCTCTGAAGGACAGGCCAGGGGGCTCTGGTGGGCATCACCCCACCCACACTCCATCCTGTAGATCCTTCTTATTACGTCTTATAGACCCAGAAACTCATCTAGTTGGAGGACTATCAAATGATGGGATCTGAAGCTGTGTCAATACCAAGGAAATCTCCACCAAGTATATGGCCAAGGGATCGTGATCACAGTGGACGCCTTTGTATATTTAGAATTATGGATGTCCTGGAACCTTCCAGTATCATCAACCAATCAGGATACTCCCAGATTCCAAGGTTAGATTCAGTTCTATATTAGAAGACTCATCCCAGTTCCCAACCTAGTCTGGTATGATGTAAAGGCCAGGATGTCTGTCCTTGCTTAACAGCCTATCCCATTTACCAGGGGGGCTAAATGCACCATGCTCCGGATGCCAACAGAGAGGCCAGGGCATACTTCTCCAGATCTGAGAAGAAGTATGGGTTCTCCCTGATCCCCATGGCTCATCCTCCTCACCTCTTCTCTGCAGGTACCAATAGTGCCTGACAGAGTTTCAAGGAACATATGAAAGAACATAGTAGCAGTCAATTCTGACTGAGCTTTCTTTAGCTTTTAAAAAATCTTATTAAAACTTTGCTGACCTGACCAGGATCTCCATGTTTAATGAGAGGCCTCAAAGACTTTGGAAGCAAAAGATGAGAAGAGGAAAAGAGCCATGAGTTGTAATCACCATAATTAAACATTCCATGATGAGTTGAAAGCAGCCCTGGCAAAGCCTGAGAGGGGAGGGAGTGTCATGAGCTATCTGGTTCTCAGGACAGTTGGGAAGAAAGTGGCATGATGTGGCTTGGAGTCCCTGAGGCAAGGCTCAGGAGAAGAGGACTTAGGGAGGGTAGGGCCCCCACCCTGAGGCCTCTGGGGGCATATTCTGCCTCTGGCCAGTCTAAGACATTCTAGGGTGCAGCTTGCCCACCTGAAATCTGCAGCAGGTACTGGGTGAAAGGCACATGACTTTATTGTCTTTTCTGCTTGCGATGGAAGGTCCTTTCTGGGTGGAAACTATGACAGGCTAAACTTTCTCTGATCCTGAGCTTTTGTTTGTGTTCAGCCCACCTGCACCATAGCTGCCAGCCTCTCTGTGCCAATGGGTACCAGTGTCTTCCACTCTCTGACCTCCTTTTAGGCATTTGGGCACAGAACCCTGTTGCCTAGAACTCAGCTGGTGTAGCAGCAATTTTTTTTTTTTAAGGCAAGGATGACATGTGAAGGGCAGTAATTCCACTTCATGACAGTTTCCCTTGCTTTGACTGTGCCATCACCTGGCTTTTCTCCCTCAAGGCAGAGACCAATCTTTTTGGATTCCTCTCCTCCAATCCCCAAACTTCCTTATATGATCTACTCTTCTTTACCATGTCTTATTCATAAATCATAGAATGAAACACAGAGGATTCATTTGACAAATATTTAAGGCAGCACAGGATTCCAGTTGGGAAAGATCATGGAATCGAGTGCAGAAATCTGCTTTATAATACCCTTGGCCATTTAGCCTCTAAATGTTTCCAGGGAGCTCCTCACTTCTTGCAGTGGCACATTCCATTGTTGGGGAGGTACCACTGTTAGAAAGTTCTTCAGTAGAGTGACCCTTCCCACCTCTTCTACCCATTTGTCCTAACTTTGCCCTCTTTAGTGATACGGAAGTGTCCACTCCTTCTGGAAGACAAACATAAATGTATCTTGCAAAGGCTATCAAGTCTCCTTGGGGACTAGACATCTTTAGTTTAGTCTCATTGATGTGGTTTCCAGAATCCCTTTGTCATCTTCATTATTCTCTTCTGAATTTTCTCTAGTTTGTTAAAGATCCTGGTAAAATGTGGGGCTTAGAACCAACAATCAATACACTCTAGATCCACAAAGAAAGCAGTGGGACACTTCTCTCTTCTCTGCTCCACTTTTGTAATCATGACCTAAAGTTGCTTTTTTTGTAAACAATTGCCTCTTGCTTTTGCTTATTAAACTTGCAATGAATTATAATCCTATATATGTTTTAAAACTCAAATTGCGGTGAAGGCTGAGAATGCCATCCTGTAGTAGCGAAACTGAATTTTTTAATGTGAATTTTATCTGTTGATTTTGACCCATCATCCCAGTCTGAGGAGATAATTTTCAAATCCCACTATCTACCAAATGAACAATATCTTCCAGTGTGGATCTTTCAATATGACTGGCATGTTTGTATCTTCAAGTCATCAAAAAGGATGTTGGACAGGACAACAGCTATGGTTGGCCACAGCCAGTTGCTATAAATCTTTGAGCTCACATTCTAACTAGCTGCTTGGACATTGTGAATATACTCGCTTTATGTAAAGATGAGCAAACATGGAAGGAATAAAGGGACAGGGGGAGGGAGAGCAGGAGTGGACGTTCTTTTCAACTCTATTGCACTTGCAACAGGCCACTGGTAAATATTTTCTGGAGCAGGGACTGTAGTTAGTCTGGTTACCCTCCTGGTAAGCCAGGCTGGCAAAGGGTATGTGGAGAAGTCCCACCAAGTACTACACCAAAGAGACCCATGCCCATTTGGGGCCCTGATGCCATTGCTCAGGTCAAAGGACTTGACCAAGGTCAGGGAGCAGGGCAGAGCCACGGCCATTCGAGCCTGGCCCCTTCTGGGGTGGTCACACACACTCGGTGTTCTGCCTCCCCGTTCATTGGGGGACCACCAAAAAAACATCCAAAAGTCTTTCTCTCGGTCTCAGGAGCACTTGGGCTTGGGGCAAACGTCGCTACATTGAAAACCCCATGGCTCCAAAACGTCCTCTCAACTCCCCTCAATGTCCTATTTGGCTATTCTGCTTCAGAGCACCATTTTCCAGATTGTCCTTATGCGTAGACACATATCCCGCCCTCCTTCCAGAATGCCATGCTTTCCAAACTGGACTAGAACCAGGGAGACTAATTCGCTGCTTTAACAAAAGGAAGAATCCCTAGTTATTTCCACTGGGAAATCTTTTTTGGGTAAATTCCATGTGGTATTACTTCTCAGCCTTTGAGGCCCTCAGACCTTGAGGTCCCTAACTTCTCTTTCAACTCTGCAGTCTGGAAAACAGGCAGAGATGGGTCTCTTCTCCTTGACCTTGTCCCTTGCCTAGGTCCCTGCTATCCCTGATGCCTGGGGGGTTCTGTCTCCAGCTCCTTCTTTTGTGGTGCCTCTGCCCTCCACCCCCCGGCAGGACTGAATGCACTCAGGGTGCGTGTCCTGTCTCCTAAGAGGTCTGCATTTCGTGCTGTTTATCTGGCTTGGGGCTCTGCGTTCACCTTCACCCTCGCCCTCCTCCCTGGACAGATGAGCGCTGATGGCGGTTCCTGTGTGGTTGCGTGGGGACAGGTGCTGGAAGCCTGGCTGTCCAAGGGACAAAGAAAAGGCTGAAAATCCCACAGCCCCATCAGCCACTTTTGAAGGGAGCTCTCCTTCCAGAAGGAGGTCTTTCCGGAGTGAGGGTGGGGAGGAAGGCTCTGGTATGGCAGAGGGCTGCGGGTCACCTCCCGAAATAGATTCCTGCCTGGCACATACATCCAGTGTGCCCCCAGCCTCCCTCTGCAGGAGACTGGCAGGATACGCGATTTGGATCTGAATCAGCGGCCGCAAACACACAGCTGTGCCTTTCTGCCTCAGAGGAGTTGGATTTTCACTTGACTGCTTGGCACATTGGGGTCTGGGGAAAGAAGGAGAGGGGCTGGGACGGGACAGAGGGCAGGCTGGCCAAGAGGAGGCAGGAGGCAGTGTCTCCCGGGAGCCGTGCTCGCTCCATGTGTCTGGAGGCTGAATCACCGCTGGCCCTTTCCTCTGAGTGGGCCTCTGTGCGGAGGGTGTTTTTTTTGGCTGCTTTCAACTGACAGGTTGAACCATCAGCTGCGACAGCTGTGGGTTCCTCCTTCCAAGAGAAGTGGCAGGGTCTCGGGCTGAGCTCCTCAAAAATGACAGACCTCTGACCCTTCTGGAGGAAGAAAAATCTCACCCTATCCCGGAGTTTCTGAAAGACGCCCCTCCCCGTGGAGAATCACTTTGTCTTGGCTGATTCTGTTAAGTTTTACATTTTATAGTTCGTTTATAAAAAATAGGCTTTTACATTTTCCTTTTCCGGCTACCACGTTGAAATATGAGATACGCTTTCTCAGATTTCACAGAGAGCCGAGGTGGAGATGGAGGATCAGAGAGCAGAAGGGACATAACTGACCACTGAGCATAACCAGGGTGGCAGCCTCTGGTCACCTCCTTCTGCTCATCTCTAAAAAAGAGCAGTGACGAGGTGGCCAGAGCTCCCCAGGGAACTGGGAAGTGTGGTAGCAGGCGAGCAGCAGAGTGATGGTGACATTTCATGCCTTCCTGTGCGTGCAGGACCCGAGCTGCCCTCCGCCCACTGCACAGGACAGTGTGGCAGTGCTGAGACTGCTGCCCAGGTGGCCTCGTGGCCCCCTCTTTTCGGCCCTCCCCGCCCCCCCCACCAAGCTGCACATTCAGACCAGAAGGTGGGACTCCAGAACTGGCGAGGTTGATGGGTGTGAGTTGCTACCCTGCTCTATGTGACCCCTCCCTCTTTGCCCGCTAGGGGTTTTGAAGGAGCCCTGAGCAGCTGAGAGGGGTCCCAGGTTTAGGTAGCCTGTGGCATTTTTAGTTCTTCTATCAGCCCTTTTTCTTCAAATCTGTGACTAGGGTTTTTCAATACATGCTCACCTTGATTCTCTCCGTGGTTTATTTCCCTGCCTCAAAGGCTGGAACACACTTCCTGATCAGGTAGCTAAATGGGCAGGGAGGCATCAGCCCTCTAATTCTAGGGGATGATAGCACAACTCAGAGTTCTCAGGATGGAGAGACGCACGGACCCATAGAAGACTCTCAGCTGGAAGGGACTGTAGAGATTTTCTAGTCCAAGTCCTTATACAGAGGAGAAACCCAAGGCTCAGAGAGGGCTAGCAATTTACACGAGGGCACACAGCCAGCAAGCTGAGGCTGGCAGCAGCAGCCGCTCTGCGTGGGATGCTGATGAATTTCACAGAATCCTAGGAGAAGCCCTTGCTGCTCAAGAGAGTAGCTTTCAATGCTTTCCCTGTAAACGGTAGTATGGAAATCCCTAGCCATCCCTCGCCAGGGCCAGGGCTTCACTATGGCGGGATCTCAGGCCTCTGACATGGGAGAAGGTGGAACCAAGCTCTCTGACCCAGTGGCCCCAAAGGAGGCACAGGCCACATGTGCAATCCAAACTAACCCTGTGCAGAGATTTTTACCCAACTGGCCCTTTCTGGAGGTCCCCATAGATTTTTTTCCTACTGAAGTCAAAGCCCTCTAGCGGCTCTGCTGAGTTTAGGTATGCCAGGACTCATTCCATCAGGGTGCATGGCTATTCCCCACAAAATGCCAAAAAGGAAAAGAAAACTACCTCCTGGGGGAAGCTGAGTTGGCTGAGTGCCCTGTTGTCTGCTTTCCCCTGCCAGAAGCCTCAGCCTTCCACTTCCGGTTCAGAACCTGGGCCTGGAGCTGGGTGGGTCGGTGGGGGGGGGAGGGTTCTTCCTGCAGAATTGCCTGGAAGGAGGCGGGCGAGCTGCTGACTTTTCAGCTCTCATTAGCTTTTCCTTGGCTTTTTGCCGGGAAGGGAGGTAGGGAGGAGAGAGGGAGGAGAGAGGGTGACAGCTGGCTCCAAGGGCTCCCTGGTCTCCATCTGACTTCCCTGCTGCATTCCTTGGCAGGCAGGACAGAAAGGCCTGTCGCAGAGATGCCCCTGTCGCAGGCTGAGGCGCCCTCCACTGCCGGCCCTTGGCTGCTTCAATTCCAAGGAGCCTCCTGACAAAGCTAAAGTAAGATGCTCCCTTCTGAGTAGCTCATCCTCATCTCCCTTCTCGGCGGCCTCCCGGGCTTGCTCAGGCAGTGGCAGCCCCATTTCCCGTCTTTGTAGTCCAAGGCTACAGCTGATGGAGCATTCAGGAAGGCAGCTGAGGGGCTCCAGCTGAACTCCAGGCAAAGGGATCCGAGGGGGCTGATACCAGCTTCACTTGGGGCTGCCACTTCTTCTAACTGAAGAGTCATCAGCACCCTGCGGCTTCCTCCATGGCACTGTACCCAGAGGAGCAGGGACCTTTCTCTAGCTTCCCCTGTCCAGGTTGGAGTTCTCATCAGAGGGCTTCAGCCACCATCCCCAAAGGGAAAATCAAATTGCTGCTGCTGTGGTTTGGCTAGGGGCCCTTTGCTTCTTCTAGTTGTCCTTCCCAGTCATTCTCTCATCCTCTGCGTCAGACCCAGCCCCTGATGAACCACTCAGCCTTTTGTAGTAGGCACTGGTGGAATCTGAAGGCATGTGCACACCTAAGAGAGAGCAGGGGGAGGGTAGGCCATTTAGCTCTGGCCACCCCCATACTGCCATTGTCATCTGCCAACCACAAAACTAGGAAGGCACCTTACAGTGGCAGGCGGGTTTGCACTGAAGGGCAGGAAGTAGTCTTTAGTTAGAGAAACTCCCCTCTTTCTCCCCAGTCAGGTAATGCCCAGGACTTCCCCCTAGAGAATCTGAGGAGATGGAAGGTGCTAGAAAAGCAATCTACAATGACCAGCCAGATGTTTCCTAGTATGGTTTTCATCTTTTACAGCCTCTGAGAAAGGTGGCTTCCCAGTCAGCTCATTCGAGTTGATGCCACATCTGAGTGCCCCCTTGCGATGCTGCTATGCATTACAGCCCTTCCTATGACTGGGGACCCTTGGACCGGGGACACCATGTACACTCATGTGGGCTAGTCACTGAACAAGGCACCCAGCTGAGAAGGCAAGAAGTTGCTGGAATCCCGTCTGCACTGTGCTTGTCAAGCCGGGCATCTGTGGGGTGCAGGTGGTATCATGTTCTGTTTTGAATAAAGGTGCATTTTGGGCTAGATGGGGCCCTACCAAGGATTCTTAGTCATTTTTGGCTTTGGTTCTGGGCCTTGCCTGTCGAATAAGTAGGGTTATAGGTAGGCTCTGTGGCTCCAGTCCACCACACCACACGATGCTTGGCGCAGCATCCCTCGACGTTTACTTTGTATATTCAGGTAGGGGGTGACTCGGAATGAAACTGCTGTCAGAAGGAGAAGCTCACAGAGCACTGCCTGTTGGGGAGTACAAGGCACCTCCTGCACCCAAACTAGTATGGCTCCAGCAGCTTCCATGAACCTCCCTGACCTACTGCCTAGGATCTCATGGAAAAGGGGGCATCTGTGGCCCAGCAGACAATCCCTCCACCTCATGACACACCTTAAGTCTCGGGAAGAACAATTTGTTTTCTCCAAGTATTCCCCCTTTGCCAAAAAAAGAGGCCATCAGCATGTTTTGGGGAGAAATTCTGGATTCAGATTTAATCTTGACAAGACTCTAGATGACTGAGCTAACCAACCACCTGGACCCACATTTCTTACCACCAATTATTCCTAATTGGCAGCTGTCCTTGCATCCTTGGTCCTTGAGCGGTCCAGCTTAAATCCCTCATTTTTCCAACATTAGCTCCATGTCATAGGTTGTCATCTTATACCTCCTTCCCAGCAATATGAGACTGCTCTTGAACTAACCTTTCATTTAGTTTTGTAGTTTGCAGTATGTAGCAGATAAAATACTCATGCAAATCTTTTACAGAAATCCAGCACTTTACATATATAATATCCAGACAATGGCTGGGTGTCTCAGCAAGGCACACTGATGGGTTGCTTAGTTCTGTTTGATTAGGGTACCGGGCTGTTGAGGCTAAGTCCTTGGGTTCCAGCCTTAAGTACCCTGAGAATCACCACTGTTCTACTAAGCCACATCTTGTGGGCATATGGGGCTACTCCAAGGGCACAAGGAAGGCAAAAATCATGGACGGAGCAATGAAAACTCATCTCTACCACTGGAACCAAACAATCAAAATGCACACCCAATAGACCCTCCTGTTCATAAAAGAGCAGCAGGGAATTTAGGAAAGCATTAAAAAAAAAAGTGAGCTGTTTATCATAGAGATGCTAAAACCCTCAGGAGCTTGGGAAATTCTTCTCCTTCAGCCTGCCCTGGAAACATTGCTAAACGTTTTCCTATGTGCACACATAGGAAAGTTGGTGCTTTCTTATTCCGAACACTTTGCTAAGGGACCAAGGAAACCCCTGAACCAACGACACTCCTGGAATGAAGGTGCATCCATAAATGCTCCTCACAGAGCTCCATCACGATCATTCTGGCCTTTCCCAACATCCACGTCTCATGGAAGACAGCCTCAAGATGTTTGTGCCTGTTTCCATGTACCAGCTTCCTTCCTCATACCCATTAGGCCCACTCAGTGAACCTCAAGTGCCTCCGTGGACCTGGAGGAGCTCTTTTCCCCAAGTTTGCACCTGAGAGTCTACTACAGTACACCTTACAGCCTGGGCTCATCAGCAAAATCCCTGAACATCCTCCTTCCTCAGCATCCAGGCCCCAAAAAGATGGGGAAGGTGAGTTCCCCACCACTCTCTATCGGGCCATCAGGGGATGGAGGAGGTCCCGTAGGCCTTTGGTCCTGTAGGCCTTGCTTCCAGTGGCCTGGGGCACCTTGGTGTGTGAAGCCACATGGCCTTGGCAAGCCATCCATGAGGAGAGACAGGGGCCAGCAGACCTTGCACTCTGCATGCTCTGATTTCTCATGAAGGAAGACCACAGGGAGGGAAGATTGAAGAAGAGATGGGATAAGCACCGGTATTTTAATTGCCACCTACTAGAGTTAGGGTGATGTTTACTTCTAGCAAATTCAAAATAATGTTAAAAGCAGCTAAAACGCACCTAGTTATGATAGGTAAATGACCAGGTTGCTTTCAACCCAGGGTTCTAAGACTTTCTGTTAAAGGATGAAATTAGGTTCTTAACTGCACATTAGTCACATTTTACAAGATTTTCCTCTTCAATGGAGGGATGAAAAAAAAAAAGGCAAGCCAGCATGCGTGGCGTTTCCACCCCTCAGGAAGAGTAGTGTCGCCAGTTTCATGAGTGGGTTCCCTGCTTACTTGTGCCACCTTGGTTCCTTTTGGTTAGATGGTAAGAGTGCAGGTTCAGAAGCCTATTGCTGAGAAGTCAATGAATGAGCTAGGTGGAATATGTCCTGTATACCTTGCCCTATGCTCAAATCTTGGAGCGCATAGCATGAAAAGGATAGACCAGTCTGTACTATTTCACAGACTACACTCTAGAATCTCCAGGGTGTACCAGATGAACGAACGACTCATTTCGTGCTCTCATCTGTTACCAGGGGGTACCCTTAAGTGCCACTGTACTGCTCTCTACCACTCTCTCAGCTGGACTGCATGAAAGTTAGATACTTCCCTACAGCGGCAGTGAATCTGTAGCCCACATTTACCCAGGCTATCGGGATCAAGGCTGGGGGAACTTGACAGCGCTCTTGCCCCTGGGAAGTCCTGGGGGCCGTGCAGGGCCTTGCCTTTCCCTCCACTTCATGGCTACTGCCCTCTTCTCCCCATCACACTGTGAGAGCGAGGCTGATCGGGGCTGTAAGGGATGTAGGGGCTCATGCAGAGGCCACTAAAACACACACCAGCTAGGCCACACCGCCGGGTCCCATGCAGCACGGCCGTTTTCTGCACACAGCGAAAGCCGCTCACACCGCAGCAGCAGCTCGCGACCTGCACCGGCGTGACTGCCAGAGTTCACAAAGGGAAATTTGGATTTTTAAAATTTTTTTGAGATGAGCTATGGTTCTGAGCCAATTTCTTTGATGGTGTTGTTAAATGGCCTTCTCCCTGGGCTGCTGCAGAAGATGCACAAAACACACAGCCCCAAGGACAGCGGTCCTTCCTCCTCAAACCCTGAGCAGAAGATCAAATGCCCGGGCCTGAGGCTGGGTGGTCACGTGTGCACCTTCTGCAGTGGTGGCCACCCGCCTGCCAGGCCTTTTGCAAATCCATCCCTAGAAGAGAAGCCGCAGACACTCGCGAAAGAAAAGGATGTGTTGAGGGGAAAGCACCATCTCCCTCCCGCCCCAACAAAAAAAATCTGGGGGAAAACCAAACCAAACCAAACCAAAGCAAAACTGAAAAAGAAACGTTGAGGGAAGAAAACCAGCCGAACTTACCACACTGCGAGTGAACTTTTCTAAGGAGGTTCTACGACCTTGCTCACTTTCTGGCTTTAGGGGGGGAAAAAAAAGTAGGGAGAAAAATACAGAAAAAAAATAATCTTCAGCTTAGGCATGGTTTCCAAACAGCAGCAGCCACAGCTAAAAGAACAAAAACAAAAGCAAAACGGGCAGAAAACGGGAAAAGAGAAGCAGCCAGCACAGTTTGCAGAATCAATGGGAGAGAGAGAAAAGAGAAGCCCGCCGGAAATGGTGCTGCCTGCTTGCACTGAGGAGAGGGGGCCGTTTGCTCCTCGCGGGATCATCGATCGTACTTTGGGGTTTGGGTTAGGAGCCACCACGGCTCTCCCCGGGGCCCACGGTCGGCCCACTGCTTGCAGGAACCACCCGTGGCTGGGTGCTTGGGGCTGCAGGTGGGGCCCCAAGGAGCCCTGGTGAGGCTGAAGGTGACATAGAACAGACTAGACTACCCCTGAGGGGCACCGGGGAGGGGCCGAGGGGGGTTGCTGAGGGCGTTTCAGGAAGGGCTGGAGGGGAGGTGAAGTCAGAAATTGGCCTGTGAGTCTGGGATAGGAACCATTTTCCCGCTGAGATTTTCTCACCCGGAGGCAGCCAGGAATGTTGCCAAAGTCTCAATGTCCCCTCACATGCTCGCTCTGCATCCGAGGAGGGACTGTCCTCGTCCTTCTTAACAGCAGAGGGTCTTGGGCCCTCAGAAGGCAATAACATGGGGCGGGGGGCGTCTTTTGGGCTGACAAAGCTTTCTCAGTCTCGAGGCAGGTGATGCCTTCCGGGTTCACTCACGGCAGGCTGCAGGCGGCGAATTCTTAGCCCAAGAGACCCCAGGTCAGGGGCAAGAGGGCGAAGCCCTGGAATGCTCTCCTGGGCCCACCAGCTCTCCACAACTGGGAAAGAGGGTGTTGCCTGTGCAAGGCCTTCTCCCCCCAATTCCCTGCTGGCAGGGGTTTCAGGAGCCTAGTTTTATACCCCCAATACCTGACAGTTTACCCGAGAGCCCCACTCCAGGGTCCTGAGCCTGAGGCTGGAAATTCAGAGAGTACATACATACCAAAATGAGCACACACTTGCATGGACACACACACACAGAGCACATCATTGTCATCAGGGAGCTAAAGAAGCAGCCAGGGGCCTGTGGGTCTGCAGGATGCGCTGAAAGCAGAGGGGACAAAGCGGTAGGCAGCCATCTGTGTGGGTAAAGTCATAGGGCCTCCCTGGCAGGCAGCAGTGCCCTGTCCCTCATTGCAGCTGGCTGCCAGGAGACAGGTCTGGGGGTGCAGAAGGAAAACACAAGACAAGCAACACACCACCACAGAGCTGGACTGGTCTTTCTCCTTGTACTGGGCACTGAGGGTTCCATGGCCCTGGGCACCAGAGTCTCTGCTCCACAGATGGCAGGACTCAGCTTCCCAGTAGGAAGACCAGGTAGCTCCATTTGGCTCAAGTCAGGCCAAACCCTGAAGCCCAGCTCCTATCGTTCTTGTCCTCTGGTCACCAAGTTCTTGATCTCAGAGGGTGGCAATCAGTCTGTGTTGCTCAGTTTCCTCTGCCTTTGCTTGGCCCCTCCAAGCTGCCCTGGAAAACGGTCATCATTGGTACTTAATCGCCCCGGGGGTAGCCCTCTAAACCCCAGATTACTGGCCCCCAAGAACTTCGTCCTTTGGAGCAAATGTCGTTTTCTTTGAAAAGGTTAGAAAAGCAGATGAATTAGGGCTGCAGGATGAGAAGGCTGGACCTTCAGACTCGGTGAGGGGCCTGGCTTAGCAGAAAAGTGAGGCTAATTCATAGCCCCTTTCTTAGGGAGATTGTGAATCTCACATTCCTTTCGTGACCTGGACACATGAAAAGCCCATCCCTGAAATCAAAAGCTATTCTAGGCCTACCTAAAAGAGTAGAGTTACAAATCAGACCCATGCCTGGAGACTCTCAGGGAGAAAGGGGAGGCAGAAGTAGGCTTTGTCACTGTCTTTGGATGTTTGGATAACTCCTGGATATTGAAAGGGTACTGGAGGGGGAACAGATGTGGCCCAAGTGGTTGAGCACCTGCCTCCCACATGGGAGGTCCCGGGTTTGGTTTCTGGTGCCTCCTGAAAAAACAAAAACAAACAACAAGCAAAACAAACAAAAAACAAAAAGTAGCTCAATGACTGAATGCTGGCTTCCCATATATGAGGTTCCAGGTTCAATCCCTGGCCCCTGTACCTCAAAAAAAACCCCAAATAAACCCCCGGTATTGGTATCTGCAAGGGCTTTCTGCCACAAGAGCACTCCTCAGTTTGGGTGCTGGGAGGATAATCTGAACTTGCTTGTAACATTTCACAGGAAGGGCATCATCCGCTCCTTCCTCACTAGGCAATCTTTTCTGAGAAGTTTTCCCTAATAACAGAGGCCTTGCAAGTATCAGTATCTCAGCACCATTCCGTGGGTTAATGTGTATTTTCTCCTCATCTTTAAACCCACACAGAGACTAAATAGGCCCCCACTTCTCTTCTGGGAACATAGACAGGTCCAGTTGGGTCAAACTGCTATAGCCTGATAATTTCCCCAAATTATGATCAGATCAGGCATCTTGGACCCCAAAGAAATAAGGACAACTTACTTTGCCCTTCCCTCCTGAGATCTGGGCCGGAGATACCAAAAGTCTCCATGACCCTTCTCTTGCCTCCAGCTTTGAAATTGTGTCAGAGCTATCAGTGGGGGGTTCGGTCCCCTCCATCAGAGCCCCTCCACCAACATCCTCCAGGAAGGCGGCTGACAAGAGACCAGACTTCACTCTGCCCATCAGAGTAGCTACGAGTTGGGTTTCTGACAATCCAGGCATTTCGGAAGCTCCTTTCTCTTTCTCAGACTCTTGGGGCTCTTCTCAGAGCTACCCAAAGCCAGGAGGGCAGGATAGAAAAGATCTTCTAGACTCTGGAGTTAGGTGACACCAACCAGCTCTGCAGACAGGAGCCTGCACACAAGTTCAACACAGGAGGATTTGTGGCCGAGAGGCAGCCGGCAGACCTGACGGGGAGCGTGTCGATGGACAGCCACATGCTCAGGGACTGGGGAAGGGAGGCCAGGAGCATAGAGGGAGGGGTGCATGTGTCCCTAGGGGTCATGGTACAAAGTCATGGGATTCGGTGCAAGTAGAGCCACATGTAGCCACACACAGGTCTCAGCTCACAGCTGAAAAGTGCAAAGGGTTTGCAGGCAGACTAGAATCATGAGCTGTCTCTCCTGCCTCCTCCTCTCCCAGGTACCCGATGCCTCACCTGGCTTATCCTTCCCTCCTCCCAGAAGCTAGCTGAGCTTATCTCTGCCTCAGTCACCCCTCAGCACATGCCAAGGGTGCCTGGGCCCCCAAATCTATGGTTCCAAGGGGCTGCAGGGAACCAAGACTCAGTTTCCAGTGGAGGAGGACAGAGACACCGGGATGTAGCTACTTGTTGGTTGAAAGAACAAACGAACATTGTTGGGCAGGTGAGGGAAGGAAGGGGAAACCAGGCGGGCAACAATCCCAGGCATGGTTTCAGGGAGTAGATTGCCCCTTGAAATCTACAAAGTTTTCAGTCCAACGAAGGGGCTGCCCCAAACCATGCTTCCTACTCATCTTGGGAATGGTCAGTCAGAGAAAGCTGGTGGTGAGGGGGCGGGGCTTTGAATGAAGGACTCTCTCTGGTTTCCTAAGGGACCAACTGGGTGTCACTGCCAGCCCTGCTCCTGTGCTGAACCACTGTGGCCTTAGAATTTTGCCATACCATCCCCGTGGCGGCACTGCAGATGGAGACAAAGGGGATAGGATGCCACATCCTGGACTTTGGGGTGGGATGGGGTGGTGACATAACTAATTGCTTTTATTTGGAGTGGGAGGAGAAGGAAAAGGGAAAGAAGAAAAGAGAAAATAAATAAACCCCAAGGAATGATATTCTCATTTCACACCAGCAGCAAGCGGCAGGCAAGAGTCAACAGTGCGAGGAAAGGCAAGCCTGCCCTTCCCAAAGATACCTTCTTCTTGGCCAGCAGCAGGTCCTGGTATGTGTTGGATCGGAGGAAGCGGGCATAGCTGTCACTCTTCATCAGCTTGTAGATGTGCTCCTGGGGGAGGAAGAGGGTAGGGAGACACGAGAAAGAACCGTCAGTCAAAGAAAATTACAACCCAACTGACCACTGTTTTTAGGAAGAAACAAAGGCAACTGAGTATGCTTGTATGTGCCTTGAAAAACTGGCAACACTTTTTTCTCCAGCCAGAAATACTAAACAAAACATATTTTCAGTCATAGTGTAAAAGATCTATGAGGATCATGTTTCAAAGGCTTTGTAATGGTGCTACGTTGGGGTGCAGTATTGCTTAGTGATGAAAAGCCAGGCACAGCTATGAAAATGAGTGAACTATTGATACATGCAGTGACTTGAATGAAACGCAAGGGAATTATGATGAATGAAAAAAAGAATCCCAAAGGTTGCATGTTGTATGATTCCACTTAAATAACATATTTGAACTGATGTATGATAGAATTGGGAACATATTAATGGTTGGCAGGGGGTAGGGGTGGGAGAGGAGAAGGAGAGAGATGGGTGCAGTTATAAAAGGCAACAGGAGGGACCCTTTTGGTGATGGAATGGTTCTGTGTCTTGACACATTTTACCCAAGTAGATAAACTTGCATAGAACTTATTACACACACATGAGCACAAGTAAAATTGGGGAAATCTGAATAACATCGGGGATTGTAGCAATGTCAATATTATGGCTGTGATAGTATATTCTAGTTTTGCAAGATGTTACCACTGAGTGAAAGTGGGCAAGGGGTACACTGGATCCCTGTATTATGTCCTTCAACTTCATGTGAATCTACAATTACCTCAAAATAAAACGTTTAATAAAAAAAATAACAACGACCACAGACAACGATGCAATCGGGTCAGTTTTGTGTGTCCTGGACGGGTGCCCTTGGCAACCAGATTATGAAGCATGTGGGCAAATATGCCAGGCCTGAGGCTGACATCCAGGAAGGGCAGATGCTGTGGCCTTGTGCCATCTCTTCTCCTGGGCTCCTAGAGGCATTTACATTCTGGTCTTGGCAACAAATTTCACCCAACTTCCAGCTAATTCCTATTTCTCATGGTTCCTTTCTAACACATCTGTCCTTTCAAGGGCAGGAAAAGCCTGGTCCATTGAAGGGGAGAAGTTCTTGGTTGAAAAGAGTTATTTTTCAGTTGGACTGTTCTTCAGTTCAGCCGCACAGGCAAGCTTGGCTGCCCCAAGAGAGGATCCGTCAGGAGGCTGGGTGGCCTTCTTCCCTATGGATTGAGGTCAGAAGCTGGCCTGGCGGGGGAGAACATTCTTGGTGAAAGGCCCCAGTGCTCGGGGGGGATGGAGAGCCAGTCAGTGAGGAGGGGGTGTCAGCTGAGAGGCAGGGCTGATGCTTGAGGACCTTGTAGGTACTCTTCCCAAGGAAGGGGCGTGGAAGGGAAGGCAGAGCCTGCCCATCAGCTGGCGAGCAAATTTTAGAGATAGCTGGCTAGACTGCGACTGCATCCCAGGGGAAGCTGGGACAACGGCAAGGGCTTGCCAAGACCCTCTCCTTGCCTACCATGAGAGAAGACGAAAGTGGAAGGAAGACACGTCTTGGCCACATGTGACTCCTTCTCCACCCCATCTTCAGTTGGACCCCAAGCAGACCTGTTTGAGGACCGGCTTCACGCTTCCTGAATTCCTCCCATCTTTAAAAAAAACGGGGTGGTAACCCCACGAATGTGGGGCCAGCCCCACTGCTAGCGTTAAAGTGAAATTAAACAGTAGGTTGGTTCTGAGACTTGGGACAGTCCTGATGTTTTG
This sequence comes from Dasypus novemcinctus, assembly GCF_030445035.2. Lineage (NCBI taxonomy): Eukaryota > Metazoa > Chordata > Mammalia > Cingulata > Dasypodidae > Dasypus > Dasypus novemcinctus. The sequence continues at coordinate 36,366,528 of NC_080675.1, forward strand.
ATTTAATAGATTTCGCATCAACATAGCTCACTCAGATTTGAGACAAAAATCTACCACAGTCAAGTTTAAGTTCCTGGAGGGAGGGAACAGGGTGCTTTACCTTTTAAAAATGCATAGTGGCTAGCACTGGTCAAATACTAGTTGAATTTACACAATGGCCACATTGTTTCTTGGTTCCCCAAAACACTTGCTTGAATGTAATGTTCGGCAAGTTTGCGGGCTCAATCCTTATTCTGGCTTAAGGGTTGGCTTTCCATAGGAAAGGAGAGTGGAGATTATACTCAGCTCAAAGGAAGCCCAAGCTGAGAGCATCTTGGCTCATCCCTAATGCCTCAGTGCCCAAACTGAGAGGGATATCAGTGGTCTTTGCTTTTATTTGTTCTCTTTTAATTATTATAACATACAAATGTTAACCCAGGTGCCTCTGGAGTCACCTGGGGAGGCCTGTCAATTCCTGGATCCCGTATAAATGCCTCTGCAAAGCAACAGGTCCCTGCATCTTGTACTGACTTCTCAGAGGCATTAAAAGGGGCTTCCTCCAAAGGTAACTCACAAAACACCTACTAAGACCCCAAGAGGAGTAAGGAAACCTCTCTTAGCTCAGCTCTTCTGGCCTTGCTAAGAAATTTTACCCTTTATCCAGTGAATTCCTGTACAGTCATCATGGGCAGGAAAAGCCTGGTCCATTAAAAGAAAGAATGGGTCAATTGAAAAAGAGCTGGATAGAGCAGAGGTCTAAACGCGCAATCACAACAATATTCTGCAGCTATTTACTGAGCATCTACTCTCGGCCAGGCACTGTGCCCTACGCTGAGATTGCAGCCTGAACAAGTTTGAATAGGTCCTGGCTGCCATAGAGCTTAGATTCTATCTGGCAAGACAGACATTGCACACATGTGTACATAGCCAATTGAACTTAGGGCTGCAGAGAAGTGTAAGTATAGCGTGCAATGAAGGGATGTAACTGGGGATGACCTGCCCTGCCAGGGTGGGGAATGGTGGTCTAGGAACCAGAAAGATCCCTCTCAAGGCAGGATGACCTGCACAGACTGGGAGAAATGTAGCTCCCAATTCCATGGGGAGTAGGGAAGGCCCAGTTTTGCAGTTGCAAAGTCTGATCAGCCTCAGTGAGAAGGACAGGGCAGGGACAAGGAAGAAAGGGCAGCAGACAGAGGTGGTCCTCTCTCCAGGGGGTTGACGCTGGTCAGAGGAGCAGTTTGGGCCTGAGGCTCATCCTCAGCATGCTAAATGGCCAACTGCAAAGCCAGAGCGAAGGTGGGGATGGGGTGGGGAGAGTGCAGGGAGTGGAGGGCGGGTGGCATGAGCTGGTTTTCCCTGCTGACTCCCTGGTTGGCCTTGGCCATCATTTTGCCAGTCTCCAATTACCCAAAGAGGGAGAAATAACCGAAGGGATAACAGTGTATCCAAGGCCCAGGGCTAAGAAAGGCAAAATCCTAGAATCTCTGCCGGTTTCCCATGCCCCCAGCATGAGCCCAGGACTTCAGGCTCCCTCAGCCCTGGGCCTCTCTCTCCCACAGTCTGGGGATGGAGACTCTTCCCTGCTTTCCTTCTCCTCCCTCAAGCAGAGAAAAGGAGCCTTTGATGTACCCAGTTCTGGAACTCTTTTCCTCCCTCCTTGCCAGCTTTGTCTAGGAAACAAAGACAGTAAACAGGAGGTGGCTGAGCAGAGGGCTGAGATTTTTCTGGGAATCTGGGAATGAGAATTGATAGAGGAGTCAGGGTCTTTGGCCATTTCCCAAATGCAATGAGTTTATCACTGCCAGGGAGAGCAAGTGTGCAAAAGCTCTTGGCAGTGACCTTGACTGACTTATGAGGGGTTCTGGTTTGTTTCCCCTGTTCTGCAGACAAGTGGTCGTAAGGGAACTGCATACCCAGAATCTGCAAAATGCAACAGAGTCATGGGCAAAACTAGCTGAGCCCCTGCTGAGAGGGAATTCCTAAGGGGCTAGAGAAAAATAAGCATTTTTTTCCCTTTTCTTGCTCCCTCCCTAAAGAAAAAAGGACTGAGCTGACAATGAACAAGTGGACCCACCGGACTTCCCAGCTGCCCTCCTGACACAATGGGGAGGGCACCTAGTTTGAAAAACCAAGGCGCAAGGGCCCTAAATCGCGCCAAAAATCTTAGATGCGGGAGTGGTTGGCGGTTAAGGCACAGGGCCGTCACCCCTGATGAGACGCCCCACCTCCATTTTCCCTCCCTGGGCCTGCTCCCCGTGAGGGGGGGGTCTGCTGGCCTGAGATGTGAAGCCGGAACAGGGACCACTGGAATCGGGAAGGTCTAAGACCCCTGAGGGAGCTGGAAGGCGCCAGCGGTACAAGCTGTCTCAAAGTCACACCTGCTACAGATCAGTGTTTTGCTGCAAGAGTCCTCATTTGGAAACCTGCTTTCTTTTTCAGACAAAACCCAGTGACCCTCACAAGAGTTGGGGGAAGGTAATTAGCCAAATGCCAGGGGCCTGGGGCCACTAGCACGCCCGAGCGGCCCAACGGTTCATGTCCTCCCCTTTCCTGTGGGCTCCTAAAAAAGCCCGAATCTCATTTCCCAGCTTCACAATATCCTCCTGGAGCGGGAAGCCACTCAGCTGGGCACTGCACAGCTGCTAAGAGCCCCTGTTGTGATTGGTAAGTGCCTTATTTTTCTTTTTGGCAGGTGTAGGTGCCTCCTCTCTGCCTTCCACACCCAAGCTTCCTGGAATAATGACCAGACTTTGGGAACTGTTGGGTCCCTTATAGTCCCTTGAAGGAAAAAAAGACTGTGGGACAGAATGTGGAATTGCTGTACAGGGTGGTGGAAAGGGGACTGGACTGGGAGTCAAAGACTTGGATTCAGGTCCTGGCTCTGCTCTTTTCCGGCTCTGTCATACAATTAAACGAGGAAACGTAAGTAAAAAGCACCCTGAAAACTATATGCAAATAAAGTAAAAAGAGTAATTGGCCTTCGTGCTGGGACTGTCCTCATCAGGAATGACATATTGATGAGACTGAAGACCAAAAGATTCCTGGGGGAGGGGGAAAAGGGATGCAGAGTATATCTGTTCAATTTGAGTTGTGGGCACTGTTTGTGCTTAGGTTTAAACAGTCCCATTTTCTAGATGAGAAGACTGAAACTAAAAGATGAAGTGACTTGGCCAAGGAAAGTACAGAGCCAGGACTTGAACCCAGAGGTGCGTGACGTCAAAGCTCAGGTTCTTTCCACCATGACGTGCAGCTTTTCATTGTCCTTGAGTTGAGGTGCTGAGGGGAGTGAGTGCTACTTGAGCCCAGATGAAACATGAAATTTGCAGCTCCTTGATACTTGATCAGCAGAAAGGTCACGGTCCTCCTCCAGTCCCATCCTGGGTAGTAGGTGCCACCACCTCTTGCTGTTCCATTTTCATAGAGGGCACTTCCTTGTAGGAACCGTCCATGGCCAGCACTGCTGGTGATGGCAATGACCAAGTCCCCGGGGGGACAGGCACAGGCTCTGGTTTCCCACCAAACAGGCCATGTGCAGCTTGCCTTCCACTTGAAGAAAGTTGTGGATGCCATTTGGGATCAAGGTCTCCACTTGGAAAAGCTCTTGAGGCTAACTGGGACTCTGGAAAGGCAGCGCAGCAAGGCTGTATCAAGGACCATCACCAGAAGGTCCCTGATTCTCACCTTTCAAGAGATTCTAAATATCTCAAGTCAAAGGTCTTCAGATCTTAGATAAGGTTAGCTGAAGTCAAATTAAAATTCTTTTCAGCCTGGGTCCTAGAGGAGGACAGAGGGTGGTACCATAGGACCCTGAGGACTTGAAGTGGATTACAAGTCAGGAGTGCTTAATAAATATAGAAGAGGCAAGAGAAAAGATGCCAAAACAATCTGAACATCCACTTAAGTGAAAGATGACAGCTTGTGGCTCCCCATGGATGGAGCTTTGGATGACTCTTTTAGGGTCAGGTGGGTCTTGGTGAGAAGCTCCCGTTTGGATTTCCTTATCCTCTTAAGCATGACACAGAGGCCTGTGTCACTCAAGGTCATAAGAAGGTGTGAGAGTAAATGACCATTTGCCTTTAACCTGCAATGCATTTTCATAAACATGTTCAATTTGACTGGCCAAAAGGGCACTCTATGTTGATGCTGCTCAATCCCTACTCTTAGATAAGAATTGCTAGTTTTGACAGATTTGCCTTTTTTCCTACCCAAATACCATGGGAGGTTAATTTAGAAAAGTGTTTTCCTTCCCTTTCAAGGTCACAGGCTTAGTGGAAGAACTCCATGCTCAAGAGCACCAACAGATATGTACAAAGAAATTTTGGAATTTAATTTTCTGATGCTTTCTCTTCAGGAACTACTTGTCTGCATGGTAATAAACAGAAGTAGATCACAAACCACTGCTTTTTTTCTTTTCAAAACACATCATTCTCTCTGTTGTTCAGCCCCCTAAAATAAAACCACCCACAGAATCAAATGAGTAATCCTTGGAGCAAGCAGTACCGTGGCATTCTTTGCTAAAATATGCCTGGCATGGAAGTCTACCAGGAAATGCCCTCCAATCAAGAATAAATGCCAGGAAACTTGGTGCAGTCTTGTGATCCTGGCATACAATGGCACCACCTCCACCACTGGGACAAAGACCAATGACCTACACCAGGCTAGGAAGACTTCCACTTATGAGGAATCCTACTCTACGGGGCTCTGGCTTTTAAACACGGCAAATGTTCAGAAGCCTTGCATTCCTTAACTGAGCAGCTTTTGGACATCTAAGTTTAGGTCATAATAATAGGAACTTTTGGCTAGAGGCTTCTTGTTTGCTCAAGGTGGGTGTAGACTTGATGCTGTATTTCATCACCCTGACCTTTTGGCCTTGAGGTGTTCTTGGATCGTTCTATGCATTGACAATGGCCCAGGTGAACTTTTATTATTTGGATTGAAGACTGCTTAAGAGAAGGGACCCTCCTTTGCATCTCTGTGTTCCTGGAGCTTAGAACATTTGGCACTCCTATGGGTGTTCCAAGTTTTGCTGAATTGGCATCTTATAGAAATGTAATTTAATCAGTTTTATTGAGCACCTAGTACGAAAAGTACAACTGAGAGTGTTACAATTCTGGACTGAGTTGTCAAGGAAAAATTTTTTTAAAGCCTGAAAAATATGCAAAGCATTCCTTTAGTGTTGTAGGGAATTGTTGCAGGGAACAAAGCCAACAGTCAGGGTTGGTCTCACCAATCTGTCTGTCAAATGAATTGATGGATATATTTCTAATCCTATGCAATCTCAATGACATGTTTTCATAGGCCTGCTTCTTTGTTGTTGTTTGTTTGCTTGCTTGCTTTGTTTTTAAAGGATGAGGTACTTTAGACAAGCTCTGCTTGATAGCAAAAAGCCATCCATGCTTCTATTTCCTTTGCCATCTCCCTCAGTATAGAACTTCATACAGAACAGATCAGTATCTCCCAATTCAAATGGGAGAATGTAGACTCATGAAATGGAAGGGTGGGCAGATGGGTGAATTCCTGGATGGACCCAGGGACACAGTCATCCTTGGCACATCCTCAGATACTCTAACGCTTTATAAATCAAAGCCAAACAGCTACTGAGCTGGCCATCTGACTCCTTCTTCCCCATGGAGACTGGGCAGGGCTCTGGAAAGAGGCAAGGGCTCTAAGAGGAAGCCGTAAGTTCTCAGCTGTTCCCATAGTTTAACGCTCTCCTCTCAGAACTGCCAGCAAAGTTTTAGATCACACGCCCTGAGATTTAGATCTCTCTCCTGGCTCCAGTCCACTCTGCCCACCACCATCAGATTCACCTTCTCCCACCTCAAAGCCTCCCACCTACATTAACTAGGTTTCTTCCCCAAGAAACCCCTTCCAAGAGCAAGCATCTCCTTGGGAGAACTCGATTTTGATCCAGCTTGGAATTATGAGACCCCAGGAAATACTAAAGCCATTAGCCTTTTGTGAGTTCACACCTAAGAACATATAGCAGGGGAGCAGATATGGCTGAAGGGCTCGAGCACCTGCTTCCCACATGGGAGGTCCCAGATTTGGTTCCCAGTGCCTCCTAAAAAACAAACAACAAGCAAACAAACAAAACCAACTCAGGGGAGCTGATGTGGCTCGGTGGTTGAACACTGGTTTTCCATATGCGAGGTCTTGCGTTCCATCCCCAGCCCTGGTACTTGAAAAAAAAAAAAAGATTATAAAGCACTTTTTACTTATTCAAAGGAGTTTCAGGGCTATTAGCCCTTCTAGTTTCTCCACAATCCTTGGCAGGCTGTAGTAGACATGACCCCCATCTTACAGATGAGGAAACGAAGGCACAAAAAGTCAAAGCCCTTCCCTAAGACCCCAAAGCAAGTGGGCGACAATCCTGGTACCACAGCACAAGTTCTCTGATGCCCACAATTGGGAACAGAGAACTCCATTCCTAGCATGAAGAATTGAGTCCTTAATTTTGGATGAATGAAAATGTTGTAAAATTGTGGTGATGAATGCACAACTCTCTGATTATACTAAAGGCCACTGATTGTACACTTTGGATGGACTATATGGTATATGAATATATCTCAATAAAACTGTTAAAAAAATTGAGTCCTTAAAAAAAAGTCATGGTCCTTGCTGGTTTTTCCACCCTTACAAGGTTAAATATATGAAATTGGAACAACACAGCAAACAGCTGAGGGCTATGGTCACAGCCCACAGACATTTATGGAAGATTTGGTCTTGGCTCAAATTTTCAAAAAAGCCAAATGGGTCTGCAAAAACACAAGAACAAATGCTGGGCCCATATGTTCACAGGGTGTCTTGTGAAATATTTCCACAGGAAGCAAACACAGGCAATTAACTTTGTTATAACAATGCATGAGGTCAAATAAAAAAAACAACAATAACCCATGAAAGGAGCCTGTGCACCTCCCCCTCCCCCACCATCCTCACTTCAAATGGATCCATAAATCTGGTTGCGCCTTCACTCCGGCTATTGAGCGCTAACGCTTGGGCATGTGTTCATACTTCTATCAGCATTTTGCCCACCGTGGTGGGTCTCTGAGGAAGCCACCCAGAGTTCCTGATCCCAATGAGTGGTACAAAAGGCTTAGGCATCATCCTTCCACTTACCAGGAGGGCAAACTGAAGAGAGTAAGTTTAATGGGCTTCAATATACAATTCTAGAAAAAGCATATGGTGGATAGAATCAGACCTTCTGCCCCAGGTCTGGGCCCCTCTCTGGGGACAAGTATTCCTGCAGGTCTCAGTACAATGAGTCCTCAGTCCAGGGTGGTGCGATTTGAGTAGCAGACTCTGGGCCAGCAAGTTGGGAAATCTGAGAGCAAGTCCTTGATGGTAGTGGGCTTTTCAGAGAGCTTCCTATGGATTTGAACCCCCTTTTAGCATGTGTTCCTCACCTAGAAATTTCTACACTGCACCTCTGCACTGGTGCAGGTAGCCGAGCTGGCCAGGTAAGGGTGTGTGAGTATTAGAACACGGGCCGATTTCTCCTTGGTCTGCTCTGTAATGCTCAACTCCGATTCGAAACATTTGCAAAGACGGACATGCTGCTCTTATGATGCCAAAACGAAGGCTCCTCTAACCAACTGGCCATATCAACTGAAGATTACCTACCCTCAGTCCTCTATACCATATCATTCTGCATGTCTTGCTAAGTTGTAATAATTGTCATTACTTATCTTTTTTGTAATTTATATTGCGCAGGGGTTGGCAAATGACGGTTTATGGTTCAAATCCCACACCAGATTTTGTGCTTCTCATGAGCTAAGAATAGTTTTTACATTCTCAGATGGTTGAAAAAAAATCAAAAGAAGAATATTTTGTGAAAATTACATGAAATTCAAATTTCAATGTCCAGAAACAAACTTTTATTGGGACACAGCCACATCTATTGTTTAAGTTGTTTACATTGCTGTGTTATCATACTATACCTGCTTTTGTTGAGCAGAGTTGACTATTTGTGACAGAGACTATGTGACCCACGAAACCTAACATCTTTTCAATCTGACCCTTTAAGAAAAAACTTCCCTGACCCCTGGTTTAACATTAAAAGGCAGGCTACAGAATTACCCTATTTTGTTATACACACACATACACACTCACACACATACATAAACATACATAAATCTAGCAAAAAAATATTCTAAAATAGGTGTTACCTCTGGGTGCAATTATTTGATTTTTTTCATCAAACATGTTAAGCATATAGTAATAAAAAAATATTCATGCAGAAGCAAGTGTGGCTCAAGCAACTGGGCTCCTGTCTACCATGTATGAGGTCCAGGGCTCAATACCCGGGGCCTCCTGGTGAAGGCAAGCTGGTCCGTGTGGTGAGCTGGCCCATATAGAGTGCTGCCCCATGCAGGAGTGCTGGCCTACGTGGAGAGCTGGTGCAGCAAGATGACGCAACAAAAAGAGACACAGAGGAGAGACAGTAAGAGACGCAGCAGACCAGGAGCTGAGGTGACACAAGAGAAAGATCGCCTCTCTCCCACTCTGGAAGGTCCCAGGATTGGTTCCCAGAAACGCCTAATGAGAATACAAGCAGACACAGAAGAAAACACAGCGAATGGACCCAGAGAGCACAGAGAGCAGACAATGGGGGTGGGGGGTTGGGGAGGGGTGAGAAATAAATAAAATAAATCTTTAAAAAAAAAATAATAATATTCATGACATTGGGAAAATAAGATAGTAAATATTTACTGCATCTTACCTTGGGCTAGACCCTGAGTTAGTTGTTGACATGTTTTATTTCACCTAATCCTCATTCCACCCCTGCACAGGTACCATTTTATCTCTGTTCTGCAGAGGAAGATATGGGGACTCAGGAAGTCTAAGTAAACTGTTCAAGGTTATACCACTAGTAAGAAGCACTTTGTATATTCTTAAGTCTTAAGAAACAAAAGGGGACAGGCCGAAAGCAGAAATTGGTTTAAGAAGAGTGTTTTATTTGAATACATGGAAGACCAATCCTAACAGATATTAAGAAGTTAGGGGTAGGGAAGCAGATGTGGCTCAACTGCTAGAGCATCCACCTACCATAGAGGAGGTCCAGGGTTCGAACCCAGGGCCTCCTGGCCCTAGTGGTGAGCTGGCCCATGTGCAGTACTGTTGCGCGCAAGGAGTGCTGTGCCATGCAGGGGAGCCCCATGTGCAAGGAGTGTGCCCCGCAAGGAGAGCCACCCTACGTGAAAAGAGTGCAGCCCACCCAGGAGTGGTGCTGCACACATGGAGAGCTGATGCAGCAAGATGACACAACAAAAAAGAGACACAGATTCCCAGTGCCGATGAGAATGCAAGCGGACACAGAAGAACACACAGTGAATGGACAGAGAGCAGGGGAGGGAAGGGGAGAGAAATAAATAAAATAAATCTTAAAAAAAAAAAAGTTAGGGATGTTTAGGGCATTCTCAAGTCTAGGCTAGGTTGATGTGGAAATGAGATATAATGCTTTTGAAAGTGTCTGAAAAATGGCAGAACACCATACTAATGAAGTGATATATTCAGAAAGTTGTCAAGGGACATGTTGACTTTCCAAGATCTCCCACTAAATCTTTCTTTTTTTAAAAATGAGCTCATGGACCATTGGGCTCCCCCCCCCCACCTCTGTTGAGATGGCCCCCTTGTCTGTTTTTTCTTTAGGAGGCACTGAGAACTGCACCTGTGGGAGGCAGGCACTGACCTGCTTGAGCCACAGCCTCTCCCTGCTCATTCTTCCCCCATATGGCTCCCTCATCTGTCTGCTCATTGTTTCTGCTCCATGTCTGCTCATTGTTTCTGCTCCATGTCTGCTCATTGTTTCCACTAGTAGTCTTTGCTCATCTTTTTTTAGGAGGCACCAGGAACTGAACCCAGGACCACTCATGTGGGAGGTCGGTGCCCAACTGCTTGAGCCATATCTGCTCCCCCTTTTTCTGTTTTTGCTTGTTGTCTGCTTGTCTTGCTCAGTGTTTTTGCATGTTCTCTGCTGGTTGTTTTTTTTCCCCTTTGTTGTCTGCTAGTTGTTTTTCTTGATGTCTGCTTGTTGTCTACTCATTTGTGTTCTTTAGGAGGCACTGGGAACTGAACCTGGGACCTCCATGTGGGAGGCAGGTTCTTAACTTCTTGAGCCACATCTGCTCCCCCAAATCTTTCTCGAATTACAAAACTCATGATTGTCCAACAAGAGAGGACTGGTTGACTAACCCATGGTGCTGCCACATAATGGAGTACTATATGCAGCAATAAAAGAACAAGGTAGAGATCATATGGTTGGTGCTATTATTGATTTTGACTCTGCTCTCTGGTAATTTAGGATAAGACAACAGGATTCTCAGTATGGAGAGACAGGATTCTCAGTATGGAGAAAGGAGATACAGATGTAAGAATGAAGAAGTCAGAGAGAATTGCTTACAGCTCTGAATTTGAATGGAAAGTAATAGTATAAACTCATGACGCATTTTTATCTTAAACAACAACTTATTTCCTGGCTTTGTTCACTGAAAAGGCCTAGGAATGATGATGAACCTCTTAAGTGCCAGAACGTGGTCTCTAAAAACATGCCCACTAGGAGGAACCAGGGATCCTTGGAGAAACGGCGGATCCCAGGTCTGGGGCTGGGTCTGGAACATCTTATCTTCCTTGCTATTGGATGGCATCAAAGACTGCTAGGGTCATGTCAGAAGGAGTCACCATAAATAGGCTCTCATTGGCCAGAGAGGAAAAATTCCAGCATCAATAAGAAAAATAAACAAATTGGACTGAAACACATCAATTATGTTTAAATGTGTTACTTCGCAAAAATATTTAAATCAAACCAAACCAAAATCAATTTGTCAAAATTGGAAGATGCTGGGAAACCAACTCATTATTTTGAAAACTGGCCAATAAAGGGAAAGAATCAAATATTTATCTTGTCTTTCCTATATGAACTGTACTATTAGGTAATCAAATAGTAGATAAGAGGAAGTTTCTTCATAGAACTATTCCAGCTAATAAATAAAGAAGGAAAGACAGAATATCACCACTTTGTAACCTCTAATTAACTAATGGATCTAGGCAATAAACATCAGTGGCTCCTAAAATCATAAAAAGAGGGACAACCAATCATAATATGCCTTCTTATAGGAGAAAACAATACAACACAAAGTAGTCTGGCCTGCAAAACTCAACTTAAATCTGATTAAACAGCTAAACCAAACTCTCAACTTATTGGGAAGACAGATGAAAAAGAATATGTTAAATAGCCCCATGGAGCCATAATCAGAAAAATCCAGACTGTGGGATTCTCTACAGCACAAAGGATCTGATTTCTTCATCAAATAAATTGCAAGGAGGAAAGAAAAATAGATGTAAAGGGAACCTGTAGATTAAAAGGTACTTAAAAGACATGTCAACTTATTGGAATGTGTGGGCCTTATCTGGATTCTAATTTTTAAAAATAGGTTAAAGAAAGGGGCATTTATGAGACTATCATAGATTTGGAAACTTGCCTGATATTTGATGCCATTAAGATTATTGCTAATTTGTTAAGGGCGATAATGGTTTTGCAGCTATTCTGGAACAAAACTGTCAGTATATTTTATTAGTGCTACATACCTAAGTACTTAGAAATGAAATGATATAATGTCTTGGATTTGCTTTAAAGTAATCTAGTGGTAGGTGAAAAGGAGGGCGGAGCCAACCCACAGATCAAACAGGGTTCGCAAGTGCTAAGCCTGGAAGCGGGTATGTGAGGGTTTGTTGTTCCGCTTTTGCCACTTTTCCATATGTTTAAAAGTTTACACAATAAAAGCTGAAAGTAAATCCTTCCTGATGTCACTCTCAGAACGATAACACTGGTGAGTGCCTCACGGTACCCACCAGTATCTCTTTTCTTAGGTTTCATGAGTTATGGAGACCGGAGCTTCAGATCATTCCTCTAGGAAACCCCATGGCGCTCCTCCATCACCCTCCTCACTGAGCTAGATGCATATAGAATTTGGGAGCATATACACCACACATACAAAAATAGATCAGAGTGCTCACTGCAGCAGCACATCCACTAAAATTGGAACGACCCAGAGATGATACACAAATTCATGAAGCATTCCGTACTAAAAAATACAGATCAGAAAAAAAATGTTCTCATGACACATATTTTGCTTGCAAGCTGCCAAGGGTGTGAAGGACTCGTGATTTCATAAAGCAAAGGCACGAAATACTAGAGAACCAAACCAGCCTGGCACAGGCATTAGATAGAGTTCATGACCAGGGTGATGGCATTGAGCTTGGTGGGTATTTTCAATCCACAATTCTGAGCCAAGGAGAAGGCATATCAGGATGACAAGGGACACTGGTTGAGTCCCCCATGCCGCTGTTCGCATGAGTGAAGCTATACCGAGTTTCCTAACTTAGATGTGTGAGAGGACAAACTGCCCAGACTCCCTAGCTGGGAACCCGCAGGTGAAAGCGATGAGGGTGGAGTTGGGGAGACTGGAGTGAAACCGAAAGCCTCATAACTGGATGTGGGCAGTGGGAGGAAGAGAAATTAGAGGCCAGCAAGGAAGAAACTCTGATCTGATGCTCATCATGAGCTCAACACGGCACCTCGAGCCCTCGGGATAAAACCTGCTATCTGGCATAGCTTCCGTGGCTTCTGTTTCTTATGTCAGCCTCGCGAGACTCTGTGCCCGGTTGTGCCGTCCGAGGTTAGGGGTTTCTTGTGGGCTTCCTCTAAGCCTAGAGTTCACCCCACTGGGGCACTTCTCGTGCTGTTGAACTTACCCTCTGCTATTTTGTCTCTCTCACTAGCCTGAAACCTCCGTGAGAGTGGGGGAATTTTTTTTTCTTTTTAGGTCTGTTCTTTGTGATAGCTCATCCCATAGCATAGGGCCTAGAATACATAGGCGCTCAAAAAAACATTAACTGCCTGGTTGAAAATCACGATGGAAGCAGCACAGAGCGGCGGTTAGGAGTGTGAGCTTTGGAGTTAGATGTGGGTTTGACTCCGGCCCTGCCCGCGCACTCTGCCCATGCACTCTGCCCCCGCACTCTGTTGTAGTTCGGAGAGTCTATGACCAACTTATTACCAGACTTTAGATGTTGTAAAACACTTTGGGATTTTCCGGGAAGGGATAAAGCATATAACTGGCTATATTTCTAAAACGTAGAATCCAGAAAAGCAATCCTATTAGAATTTCACTGTGCACCTACCTGGAATGGCTTCCGCGGATGGCCTTAGAGATGACAAAACCTGAAATTCTGACTACCCACTACCCAGAATCCCTCAGACTCATCGTAAAGGGTCAGGTGGTGGAGGGGATAAATGAAGACCTTAGGACGGAACCACTGCAAACCTGCGCATCTTCAAACGTGTATCTCCCTCCATCTTTGACATTTTGACTGGTTATCTCATAGCTGTGAGAATCCAGGTTGATTGCACTTTGGGCTCCTGGAGCCAGAAATTCTTGCCAGATTTCTTCCACTCTCTTGGCTACATCCTGCAGGGGCTGTTTTTTGAGATCTTGGACAGCCAACCAGAACCTGAAGCAGAAGCATAAACACACCATCAGTCCTGGGGCTCACCACTGGACCCTGCTGGAGATAGGTCCTGGAATGGACGTCCCATGAAACTCATCCTGCCGCTATCCCCCAATCTGCCCTAAGGCCACTACATCGGGCTCATGGAGATGACAGAGATTGCTGAAAATACAAAGGGTGCTCTACTATTGTGGAATCTTCTTACGAAGTGCACATAAAGAGATAGATGTGCTTCCAGGGACCATAATGAGATGTCTCTCCCTCTGCATAAAGGTTTCTCAACCTAAACACTATTGATGTTCAGGCCAGAAAAGGCCCAGCTTTGTTGGCAGGGGCCATCCTGTGCAATGCAGGATGTTTAGCAGTACCCCTTGCCTCTGCCCATCAGATGCCAGAAGCACTCCTCAGGTTAGAACAACCAAGAATGTCTTCAGGCATTGCCAAATGGGCCCTGGGAGTAAAACCTCCTCTGCAAGAAAACACCTCTACACACGTGGTCCTCTGCTACTACACAGACAACGCGAGGCCCTTTGTCAAATCTGGTTGGGATCAGCTGGAAGCATCAAAATGAAGGAAAGCCCACCCAAGGAGGCAGAACCCCGGGATCTTCAAGGATCGCTGAGCTGGAGTGAACTAGCCACTCGTGACGTCGAAGGAGGGACCCAGCCTATTCAGGTCACCTCCGTGCTCAGCCTGGCGCGCCATCCATGGCTGTAGCCCTGAGGGTGGGCTCATGGGGAACAGGTTCACGGGGAAGCCTTCTGCTGAAAGATTCTCCAGGGGGTGCCAGGGAGAAAAATCTCCCGCTCGTTGCCTTATTTGCTGCGCTTTAATCCCTCACCTCAGCACCCACGTTCGTGGAGCTTTTGGGAGAGCTGGGGATGAGCTCTTTTCTGTGGAGAGCAGCAGCAACCTGAGGGAAAGCCTCCCAGGCCCTGAGGATGGCTCCCAAAGTAGCCCCGGGGAGGGGAGGACTTAGTCCGGGTGGAACCCCGTCTGCCCAGTGAACAGGGCAGACCAGTTCCCCCATCAATGAAATACGAGGACAGGTCCTCAGTCCCATGGTTTCCACAGCCTTGGGAATCACACAGTCAAGTCAACCAAAGTACAGGGACAAGAAAAGCTGAACCACGACACGATGGAAAGTGCATTCAATCTGTCGTGGAATTTCACCTGTAGTGAGATGTACTTTTTTTTCCCAAAGGTTAAGCCTGTTTTTCTGTGCTCTTTGGAGCCAAGTGTGCAGCTCAAAGGCGCCACACAGTGGCCTTCTGTAGTAATGCAGGCCCGTTCCCTCCAGGAGAGAAGACGGGAGGGAAGAATTGGAAAGCTGTTAACTTTGGTGAATTGCTCACGTGGGGACTTGTAACTGGAGCTGGAGAGTGGGTCTCCTCCACCCCCCAGGCTAGCTTCCTGCGTCACCCTCTTTGGCCTGCCATGAAATAAAGGAGGGGGCCGGAACTCCTAGGGGAGACAGTGGTCCCCGTATGATGAGAGTAGTTATAAGGCAGGTGAAATTTAGGCTTGAAAAGCTTGAAAAAGGAAGCTGGTGGTGTTCATTTCTCAAAGTCGCTTCTGGGGCCAGGATCCTTCCCAACCTCCCTGGCCCCTTCTGCCACTGTCGGGAGGGACATCACCCTCTGTGATTTCCTGCCCCTGCTCCAGTCTGCTCTGAGGAGGAGCTGTGGACCCCCTCTGGGCAGGCCAGGACCCTGAGGGCTCGGGTATCTTCTGATGTGGTCACTGAGGCCCCAGGGTCCCTTCTCCAGGATTATGTGGGAGCCACATTCATGCATACCTTCTAGCTGGGGATAGAGGAGGTCTGGAGGTCATGTAAATGGAAGTTTCTGAATCAAGTTTAAGAACCATTTACATAAAAAATTAAGTTACACTGTGCCAGATAAAACCAATTAAAAAATTCACAAGAAAAAACAACAGACTTGCTGGAAGAGGAGGAGGGAGAGGTAGGATGTGATTCCCTAGACAGACGTGTTCTCTCCCTGCATCCATGGGGACTGTCCTCCAGCCTTCTGTCTGCTTCGGAGATGACCTGCCTTATGCCTCCTAGGTGAGAGCAAACTGCTGTCACTGCTGCATCTTGACATCCCATACTGTTTGCATTTACCGGCTCGAATACCCTCCGTCTCAATTTGAAATTCAGCGCAGGGTTTGGTTTGTGTTTGCCATCTGCGAGCCCTGCGGCCCTGAGCTGGGCACTCCAAGTCCCAGCTGTCTGCCGCGTCCCGTCCCCCCGCCGCTTGCAGCCGAAGGAGCCGCGGCAGCTCCTCCCTGCACATCTACTGTGGGGCCAGAGGCCCATTGAGGCCGGTGCTTTCTGCTCTTATCAAACGCCTGCAGACTCCACTCCTTCCCGAGCATGCCAGTGGGGAATGAAATGCCAATCGCGGCGTCAAATCCACCCAGCCTGCACTAAGCCTCTGCGGCTCGCCGTGACTGGCAGGCCACAAGGACACGGCGGTATCGTGGAGACCACCTGTCCTGCTTCTCCCCAGTCACTGCCGATCGCCAGAGCCACGGGCAGCGGCCATGTGCTGGGAGCGGATCTGTGTGCAGGGCTGAGAAGGGCGGGAGGGCGCCATGGCCTTGGGGGAGAGTCAGCCCGGGCTCAGAGGCCCCCGGGGTGAAGCGGGAGTGGAGGGGACTTGTGGGCGGTCCGGGGGCTGCCTCAGGTGGTCTCTTCTTTCCCTCAGGACCTGGACACTGCCTGGGCAAGGGTTTTCAACTGAAGGCTGGCGGCGCAGGAGAAACCTTGGGGTGGCCGGCCGTTCTCCAACCTGCCAGGGGGTCCGGACAGCCCCTGCGTTGCTGCCTTACGTATCTTTTCATAAGCTAGAAGGTTCACGGGCTAGAAAACACTGCCTTGGGCTCATTCCCGGAAAACAGCGAATTCAGTGGCAAAAAGAAGGGTTTCTGTGCCCTCTGCTGGCCAAGAAAGCCCTCAGGAACAACAGATGAAAAAATATAGCCGCCGGCCGGTCTCAGATCCTCTGGTACCCACATTAGTAACCACCGCCACGGCCACCGAAGCTGAGTTACGCCCACTGGGCAGGGGCCGAGCGCTGCGATGTTCCCGGGGTGGTGAGTGACCTACTCCTGCGTTTGGTCAGGTGGGAATCCCGCTGGGCCGCGTGTATGTTCTGTGGTCTCCCTGCGTCTCGTCTCAGGGCAACTGTTGGAGATGGGAGCTCTGGAGAAGAAGCTGGCAGCTCCCCTGCGCTCTCTTTTAATTGCTTCTCCTTTCAGCTGACACCGTGTGGCACTGGGATAATCAATCTGCAGGTTCGAAGCACAACTCCGTTCTCTCAGGAGATGTTACAGCTCATAAAAAATGTACAGGACGCTCTTTGCTGCAGGTTTTGATTTTTAACTCGTGCCCTGCCAAGCAGCAGAAAGCGTCAAGCCAGGGAGGACAAAGATGCGTGCAGGGGAGGTGAAGTGGCGGGGGCGCCCTGGGAAAATGCACAGAGAAGGGGAACGACACGGTGAAACGAATCACTGGACCCCGTGAACTCAAAGGCGCCAAGCAAACAGTTGCTGCTCCGGCCCCACCCAGTCAAGTAGAGCCCGGACTTGGCTGCCAATGAGTTAGAAAAGGAGAAAGGAAGGCAGCCCCTGCCACAGAGCGCTCACAACCTACTAAAGTGCTATTGGTGGCACAAGGGGCTGGCCTTGTCCCTTCCGGTCCCTGGAGGTGGCAGCTTCTCCCTTCCCCCCCATCTCACAGACTCACCCAGAAGAAAAACAATCCAAGGGGACTTCAAATTACATTATGCCATCACTGGAATCTTCCTTTAAAGGATGTAAGGTGATGTTTTGCTGTTTTAAGAGCAGTACCAGTGTCTCTGTGGTTCTTCTTTTTGGCATTTTGAAGATTTGATAGAAACACAACCACTTGACTACTTACCTTGCACCTGTAGGCTGTGCAATAGTAAAAATGTTATGACCTATGCACTCCTTTTACTAGAGAAGTAGGAGCGAAGCAGATGTGCAGAGGCACTTTGCAACTAGCCAAGTTGAGCTGTGGTTCCTCTCTCTCTCTCTCTTTCTCTCTGCCCTTCCTTCCTTCCCTCCTGCTCCAATACTCCAATGCCAATTGCCTGGTTCTTGGCCAATGGCTGATGCTAGGGAGAAGGGACAGCCCGGTGTGATCACCACGACAGATGTGCAGGACCCCTGAGCTGTGCCAAATTGCAAAATTCCAGAGCAGCCATCCACATGGACCATGGTAGAGGGGCACATACGGCATCTGCACAGTGGCCCCTGGGTGCCCTGGACAAAGGGTAAAACTTAGTCAGCTATGAACCCTCAGAACCCAGGCCTTGGTAGGTGATAAGCCAATATCTGTGGCCAAAGGAATGAATCAGAAAGGAAGGGGAAGAAACCCCCTTGTTATTGGTGGCTGAAGAGTCCTAAAGTTGCATGATTTAATTCTGAGCCATTCCCTTATATATCCAATTATGCTGAATATCATAAAAATGGAATTTGGGCCCCCAGAGAGGATTTTAGAGGCTCTCGGGCTATACTTTTTATCTCCGGCTGTTCTATTTTCTTTATCCTCTTTCCTGATATGGATGGTGGGGGGCCCTCCTTAGATCTGGATTTATTCAAGCATGCTGGAGGCATAGCTTGGTCCCTGGCACACTCACATATGCTCACACACACCCTTTAACCCAAGATTAAGTGCAGCCCTCTTGGCACGGGACAAAGGAACTGTTGGAGTCACAGGAGGTAAAGGAGGATGAGGGCTGCGCACCTGCAGGGACACACCACTCGGTGCTTAGGTGCAACGTGTATTTCATAAAACTAGTCTGAGCTTATATGTGGCTCTGCTTATACCAGGGCTTTCCAGAATGAAGGCCCCAGCTGGGCAAGGCAGCCCCCAGCCCACAGGTGCTCCACCTCTCACAGTGGCTGGGACCCTGTGTTCCTTCTTCACACTCTCCATAATGGTGCAGGGGCCGGGGGGCTGTCAGGCCATTTGCTGGCTGAATATACAGGTACAAAGGGCATCTACGCCATGCCATCTAAGGACCCAAAGAGCACAGGGATGACAAAGGAAGAGGAGAAGGACTCCCAGGTAGAGGCTCATAGGGACCATACAGGGAGTAGGAGCTGGGGCTGAACAGGGGACCCCAAGGCCACCTGAGTGCGTTCTGCTGGCCACAGGGGGCTGCGCTTCCTAAGCAGCACCTCCTTCCAGAGATCCCAGGGAGGCTGGCTGAGCATGGCCCTAGGAAAGAGCCTCAGAAATCAACCTTCTGTTAGAATCACTTGATTAAGAATGGAAGTGAAGCTCTGAGGTGTGTTTAGAACAATGCTACAGCTCAAGGAAAGCACTCTCCTGCCCTAAACTGAGATCAGATGCTCAGCCTCATCTGGTCTTGTAGACCAGATGAGCACACAGTTAGTTGGTTTCTACATATCCTCCCAAGATTTCATGCGTGGGAGAGTCCTACTGCCACCCTTTGCTCATTCAGTTTTCCAGCTCAGAATATTCTCCCTTGCTCTTCTTCGTATGTTGATATCCTGTGTCTTCTTCAAGATTTGCCTGCTTTGGCTCCCACTGATCCCTCACTTTTTGACACACTTCTGAAACAGTTCTTAGAGTTTGGACCCACTCGCATTCATTTAATGATATAATTCAGGGGTTCTTCATCTTTTTTGTTCTATGGACCCCTTTGCCAGTCAGGTGACAACCACAGACCCCTTACTAAGTCCACACTACACTACGTATTATTTAATAAATATATCACACCTGCACCAACACATCCCCACAAGAATGATGTTTTTTTTGAATTTCAATTCAAGTTCACCAACCCCGTGCTAAGAACCCCTAATTTAATTGTTTCTTGTGAATTTTTTTTCCCTCAAGGACCTATAAGGTCTTTGCAGGCAAAGATCGTGCATCTTGGTTTTCTTGCCTCCCTCAGCAGATCCTAGTGGGGCTGGATGCAGCACAGGTGTGTAATAAATATCACTTGATTGATGAATGGGACTAAGATGGTCTCTAACTCCAAATAAATAACATGGATTTCTGCACATTAACACTGGAGGGTACTATACTTTAGGCCCATAGTATATGCTCTAACTTTTTAAAGTTAAAAAGCATTTTAAAAAATTAATGAAACTATCCTTTTTGAGAAAATGCCATTGAGAGATGGGAATTAGCCTGGCAAACCTGGTGCCAAGAAAAAAAAGGATGAGTTTTCCATCTTACCCATTAAGGAGTCATCAGTTTGCTAAGAACACAAAGGGGCCTTAGATGAGTCACATTTTTATGTGACTCTGATTCTTCAACTACTGCAGTGAAAGCCCGAATGGACCACAAGTTACCATGCATTTCATGACCAACTATCTCTTTCTTTCTAATGTACCTCTTCCCTTTTCCCTTTCCTCATACTAGATCCTATGCTTTGAAAGATTTATTTTTCTTCTTCTAAACAGTAATTATTAATACAGTAATACATTTTCCCTCATCTTTATTAGTCACAGACCAATAGAAATAAACAGATGTTCTCACTGGTACCAGATGAGCACAGTAACCACTATACAGTTGCTGTGGTTTTCTTGAAATTCTGAAATGAGACCAGGGACCCCTCTTTCTTCTGTTAAGTCAGTCAGGTATTTAGGACCCCAGACTGGAAAGCTTTGGAGGAGAGAGTCTTGAATCTGTCCGTCTACTCTGAAGCTCCATGGGCTTATTGTTTTAGTAAATGAGTGATGTCTTCAAATCAGTTTGGCCATCCACTTATTGTTGAAGACAATAAGTTGAACAAATATCATGTGGACTTCAAGAACTAAAAACTGCGTTTATTGGCAGGTTGTAATGGGGTGATCTCAACATTGCCTGTTTTAGTTACTTCTTCCCCATTTCAACCTTAGCCGGACTAACTAGAATTTGAACATGAACCATAATAACTCTTTATTGAGAAAGGGAAGCAGAAAGAGAGACATTCTGCTTCTCTATTCTCATACAACAGTCACAGGGTACAAACCTTTGAGAGACTTACCTGAGGTTTTCTGAACTGAATTCGGACTCTAGGAATCGTAAAAACTGGTCCCGCCCCACCTGGTCCTTCAATATCTCGTCAAAGGAGAAGCCCCATCTCTTTACCCGCTGTTGGCTGGGCTCTTTGCTTTGAGGAGGGGAAAAAAGGTTTAAGAAAATGATCAATATCAGACAAATGCCTGTGTCATATTCTCTTCCACAACTCAAATAGATTTTGCTGTCACGCACTGAAGGGAAATGTCTTGTAGATACGTGACAGATGATATAAAAACCTGCAGAAACCCCACAGGCAGGCTTTTGTGTACCAAGAGCCAATGGCAAAAAGTCTCTTTCAAGGAGCTTCTGAAAGGGGCAGCGTGAGGGACACACGATGCCTGTCAACTGGCTGCTGTCCACAGGAAATGCAGCAATGCCGTGTACTTGCTTGCTCTGGACTATTCTGTAAGTTATGGGCCCAACTCTTGACTCCAAAGTTTTTTCACTTTTACTGTAAGCCAGAATGATTCATGGATCCAGTCTTTCATCAAAGACATTGCCCTCCACTTCCGCCCCTTTCTCAATACAGAGGGGAGAAACAGAGCCCTGATGATTGGAAGGTAATTTCCTTCAGCTCCTGCCTTTCCACGTAAATTCGCTTGCTGTATGTATTCCCCTGGCCCTTCGAGCTGCAATAGGGTTCTAGTTCATGTGTCAAATACTGGAACTCCTTCCCACTCCAGGTGTGGTCTGCAGACCCTCAGCAGAATCTCAGGCCCCACTTCAGACCTGCTGAATCAGAATCAACTTTTGAACAAGATCCCTAAGTGACATGTGCGCATTAAAGTCTGAAAAGCATTGGTGTAGCAATCTTTTTTTTTTCTTAAACAAATGCAAACTTTTTATTACCTCTAACAGACTTTAAGTGAATAAAGTCACATTTCCTCTTATGGAGTTAGCATAGTCTCAATATTTATCTTAGTAAAAAGGGGAAGAGCGTTTGTGTGTTGAAAAGCTTAGGAAAGCAAATAGCTCCAGATCAGTGCTGCCCAACAGAACTTTCTGCTATGAGGATGGAAATATTCTATCTCTGTACTATCCAGTACCATCACCACTGGTCATACGTGGCTACTGAATACATGAATGTGCCTAGTGTGATTGACAAACTGAATTTAAAATTTATTTTAAACTAATTTAAATTTAAATAGCTTCGTGCAGCTAGTGCTACTGTAGCAGAAGGCATAACTTGAGACTTAAACCATTCAGAACCGACCCTTCGATTCCTGCATAGATAGACATAACCAGCAACAGTAGGATCCTCTTAATCAAAGGACAGTGATGGGGATTATGTGTTTGGGGCTTGGGGAAGCTCTTGCTGCACAATTTTGCATCTCCAGGCATAGCCCAATAGTGAAGTTTACAGGGGTAGACAAAGCCCATTGGGCCAATGAGCCATCTCTTCCAAAGTGCCAGGCTGGGTCTTTTTCAAGATAAGAAGACAGGTCCTGGATTCTCTTGAACTTAAGCCACAGAACTAATCTTATCCAATAACTTTCCAGGGGACAAAAACCCCCGTTTAGGGAGAAATCCCCTCAGCAGTAAATTGAGGCTGGCAGTAAATTCAAGCCCCAGAGAGTGGAGGACCCTGTTTCTTTCTGCCAGCGTCATGCTGTGACTTGGGGTGGATGCAACCATCTGCTCGTAGCTAGTCAAGGTTTCAGAACTCTTCAAGGTGGTGCTGGGGCAGCTAAGCCCCATTGAAGGTGGTGCTCAGAGAGCCTGGTGTGGAAAGTCATTCGGACTTACAGTGACTGCCTCAAAGATGCACACTAGCCACCAGCATCACCATTTTCTGGCACCCAAGTAGAGTTCATATTCACCCCACCGGTTCCTTGGTGGTAGAAGGGGTGGGAGAAGGGCCATTTGCAAGGGTGGGCCAGAAAGCTTGGGATCATGCTGTAGATGCAGAATTGAAGGCCTGGGACAGAGGTCAAGGATGTCTAGCAAGTAGTAAGGTCACCTTTCGGCAGAAACAAAATAGGCTTGGCAATAGGCATCCAGCACCCACAAGCTGCTGTCTCTACCTGGTTACTCCAGATAGGTTCTTTTTTCCTAGTACTCTTTGGCCTTTGGGGTTGTATTCTAATAAAAACTTCTCAGATACAACTTTCCTCTACATGTCTTTCCTTGAGCAATTACACACATCATCCCATTTAGAACAGATCTGAACATGTTGCTATCACTGAATAGTCTCTTGTGGCTATAAAATAATTCAGAGAATCAAAATACCTCTGGACATCCATCCCCAGGTGACTGGTACAATAATCCTCCCTTCACTGAACTCAATCAAACAATCCACAGAACTCACAGCCCCTTTATTTCCATCCAGTGTGTGAAATGCTCCCTTGAGACATATTTTGTTTTACAGTTTTGTATCATCATTTAGCTTTTTAGGGTTTATGCCATGGTCTCACCAGCTATCCTGTGAACTCTTTGAGGGTTTAGGGACCATGTCTTGTAGGTCTTTGTATTCACCACAGCACTTTTCACACTGCACGTGTTCAATACAAAAAAGAAAAAAAGAAATAAATCAGAAAGTGTGTATAGTGATGTGGGTAATGTGGCCTTACAAACCTACTCCTTATCCTAACAGAATTTTCTAATTGCTAGTCAGGTGCCTTTTTCTCTTATTTGTCCTCTTTGCCCATTGATGCTCACCAAATTCTTGCCTCCCCCTGGGCAGCCCAAATGAACAGAGAGCAAGGATGGATGGCTCTCCAAAGATCACGTCTTTCATTCCAACTGATCTCTCAGCCAAAAAGCATGAGGAAAATCTCCCAGGCTAAGAGCAGAAAAGCCAGACTCAGAGGAAGTAGCCATGTAAAAAGGTGCTCATGTTTACAGGGTCTGCTGTGTGCCAGGCACAGTGTGCAAGAAATATTCCTTACACTGGCTCATTTGAAAATCAATAGAGGCCATGGAGGTAGATATTTTTATTTAAATTTATAGAGGTCAAGAGAATTGTCCAAGGCCACACAGCTTGTAAGTGATAATCTGAAGTTGCAACCCAGTTCTAACTGTGTCCAAAGCTTGTTTTCTTTTTCCATTACAAAAATACCTGACCTGCCTTCCACTACATTTCATTCGTTTGATGTCTATACTAAGACTTGTGGAAAGATGTAATCTGTCTTCAAAAGACTTTTGAGGGGAGCAGATGTGGCTCAAGCACTTGAATGCCCACTTCCCACACTGGAGATCCCGGGTTCAATTCCCATTACCTTGTAAAGAAAACAAACAATGAGCAGACAATGAGCAAAAACAAATGAGCAGGGACAACCCAGCAAGATGGCAGCAGAATAAGGAACTCCTACAGTCAGCTCCTGCTTCAGGACTGTTAGTAATCACCCAGAGCTATCTAAAGCATCTGTTTGAGGTCTCCAGAAGACCAGAAGAGTATCCTGCAACTTCATTGAAAGAATGAAAGGAGAAGACTGCCCATCTGCAGAGAAGATTTGTAAGTAGAGCCCTCCATGCCCCAGAGGCAGGTGTTCATCCTCCACTGGAGGTACAAGTTGCCTCAGGAGTTTTTCTGCAGCTGGAATTGGAAGCTCCACTTCCCAAAAAT
The DNA here is from genome assembly GCF_030445035.2 of Dasypus novemcinctus. Lineage (NCBI taxonomy): Eukaryota > Metazoa > Chordata > Mammalia > Cingulata > Dasypodidae > Dasypus > Dasypus novemcinctus. The sequence goes on from NC_080675.1 coordinate 36,390,647, forward strand.
GGGGGAGGAAGAGATGGTTGGGCACCAATGTACTGATTAGTATATTTGGCAGGCTAATGTATAATCCTAAGAATAGCTCAAGTTTGAACCTGTCTGGATCAGAAAGAGGCCAGTAGCCACCATCTTAACTCTGCACCTGACAAGAGGGGAAGCAGGGCGGGTTGAAAATCACAGTGCTGGTAGGGACCAGTTTCTTTCACCCAGATTAGCCTGCAGCCCTAGCCTAGGCTTCAGTCCCACCTTTGGCAGGGAGGAAACTGGCAGGTCCTACAGCAGCCTACCTGGGCAACTGTGGTCACACTGAGAAAAGGGTGTGAAGCTTAATCAGTCTTTCTGGGCAACTTCAACCTAGGCCTGCACAACTTGGATTATTCCACACAGCTTTGGCTCTGTCCCTACCCCTGGCAAAGGAGAAAGCTGGGAGAAGCTTCACTGGTCCCTGGGACAATGAGGGCAGCTGAAGCCTCCACAGCTTATAGCACCAATTACATCTTTGGCTACTACCACACTACCAGAAGGGAGAAAGGGCAGAAAGCCCTAAACTAAAGAGAAAGGGAAAAATTGCACCTAGAATAAATATTCTAGTAAGCCAGATGCTAAGACACCAACAAAAATTTACAATCCACACCAGGAAACAGGAAAATATGGCCCAGTTTAAGGAACAAGATAAGCCTCCAGATGACATAAAGGAGTTGAGACAACTAATCATAGATGTTCAAACAAATCTCCTTAATAAATTCAATGAGATGGCTAAAAGATTAAGAATATTAAGAAGGATATTGGATGAACACAAAGAAGAATTTGAAAGCATACATAGAAAAATAGCAGATCTTATGGGAATGAAAGGCACAAAAATGAAATTAAAAACATATTGGAATCATATAAAAGCAGACTTGAGGAGGCAGAAGAAAGAATTGGTGAGCTTGAAGAAATGGCCTCTGAAAGTGAACATACAAAAGAACAGGTGAAAAAAAGAATGGAAAAAATTGAACAAGGTCTCAGGGAACTAAATGACAGCAAGAGACATGCAAACATATGTGTCATGAGTGTCCCAGAAGGAGAAGAGAAGGAAAATGGGGCAGAAGGAATATTTGAAGAAATAATGGTAGAAAATTTCCCAACCCTATTGAAGGACATAGATATCTATGTCCAAGAAGCACAATATACTCCCATCCAAAAAAATTTGAATAGACCAACTCTGAGACACATACTAATCAGAAGGTCAAATGCCAAGGACAAAGAGAGAATTCTGAGAGCAGCAAGAGAAAAGCAATGCATAACATAGAAGGGATGACCAATAAGATTAAGTGCTGATTTCTCACCAGAAACCATGGAGGCAAGAAGACAGTGGTATAATATATTTAAGATACTGCAAGAGAAAAACTTCCAGTGAAGAATCATCTTATATCCAGCAAGATTGTCTTTCAAAAATGAAGGTGAATTTAGAATATTCACAGATAAAGAGAAACTGAGGGAGTTTGTAACCAAGGGACCAGATTTGCAGGAAATACTAAAGGGTGTGATACAGCCTAAAAAGAAAAAACAGGAGAGAGAGGCCTGAAAAAGAGTCTAGAAATATAGATTATATTAGTAAAAGTAACGAAAGTGTCAAAAGAGTGGTGACAATAAAATATGGAACATAAAACCCAAATATTCAGGAATAAAGTTAATCAACAATGTAAAGCACTTGTATTAGAAAACTGTAATTCTATATTAAAAGAAATTTTAAAAGCCCTAAGTAATTGGAAAACATTCCATGTTCATGCATTGGAAGATAAATAGCATTAAGACATCAATTGTACTCAAATTGATATAAAGATTCAATGCAATCCCAATAAAAATTCTACCAGCATTTTTTAAACAAATGGAAAACATGATTATCAAATTTATTTGGAAGGGTAAGGGGTCCTGAATAGCAAGAAACATCTTAAAAAGGAAAAGTAAAGTTGGAGGACTCTCATTTCTGAACTTTAAATCATATTACATAGCTACAGTGATAAAAATTGCATAGTACTGATGTAAACACAGACACACAGACCAGTGGAACTAAATTGATGGTTCAGAAACAGACCCTCACATGTATGGTCAAGTGATTTTTGACTAGCCCGTCAAACCTACCCAGCTCAGGCAGAATAGTCCATTCCAAAAATGGCGCTGAGAGAACTGGATATCCATAGCCAAAAGAAGGAAAGAGGACCCCTATCTCATATCTTATCCAAAAATTAACTAAAAAGGAATTAAAAACTTAAATATAAAAAAAAGAACCATAAAGCTTCTAGAAGAAAATTTAGGAAAATATCTTTAAGACCTGGTGGATTCTTAAAGGAGATAAGAGGAGGACTGAGATGGACTACTCATGTGTAATGAATGTAGAAGTTTTAGTTAGCTTTAGTGTAAAAGTGTGATAATGTATAGAGTTGATGGTAATGCATTATAGTGAGTAACAGCTGGTTTATAAATGGGGATGTGACTAAAAATCGTAGTCTAGGGATGTAAATGCCAATTGACAGAGTGCTAGAGAGTAATCTAGGGACAGAATAGCACAGTAAACCCAGAGGTGGATAAGAATTGTGGTTGATTACCATCAGATGCAAGAGTGTCTTTTGTTAGCTAGAACAAATGTACATCACTATTGGAGGGTGGTGGGAATATGGAGAAGCATGGGAAAAATACAATTAAAATGACCTATGGACTGTTGTTAGCAGTAATAAAGTAATATTCTTGCATCAATGCCAAAGATGTACTGTGTTGATAATGGGGGGAATATGGAAAATGTGTGCCAAATATACACTATGGATCTAGTAATAATCAGATACTATTTTCTCATAATCTGTAACAAATGTTCCACCATGGTGTGGTGTGCTGATAGAGGGTGTTGTTTTGGAATTCTTCACATGTGCATGATTGTTTTAAGTTTACAACTTCTGTCTTAAAAATATATTTAAAAAATAATAATAGAGTGGGTTGGGGGAAATTACATCAAATGTAAATTAAGGACTATAATTAGTAGTAAGATTTTGATGATATTCTTTCATAATTTGTAACAAATGTCGCACAACAATGCAAGGTGTTGGTGGAGGGTTGATATATGGGACCCCTGTAGATGTTATGCATATTCGCTTTGTAAGTTCACAACTTTTACTATACACTTATTATTTATGTATGTTCATATATAAATGATATATTAATAGGGTAGGTTGAGGGAAAATACTTTGGTTAGTAGTAATATTTTGTGGATTATCTTTAATCATCAGTTAAAAATATTTAACAACAATGCAAGGTATTGGTCGGTATGGTGAGGTATGAGAGCCCTGTATATTGTTATATATGTTTGTTTTGTAAGTTCACAACTATTACTATACACTTATTGTTTATGTATGTTCATATATGAGTGATATGCCTCAATAAATTTTAAAAACTTAAAAAAAAATGAGCAGGAAGCAGATGTGGCTCAAGCAGTTGAGTGCCCGCTTCCCACATGGGAGGTCCTGGGTTTGGTTTCTGGAGCCTCCTAAAGAAAATCAATGGGCAGACAATGAACAAAAACAAACAAACAAATGAGGAGCAAACAGAAGAGGGATGATGATGGACAACTACTATACCAAGGAACCAAGAGAGACTACAAATGCAATCAAGGGAGCCCCATCCGTAGGCCCAATGGGAACACAGCCTCCTCTCACTTAGAGGTGGAGTGGACATCACCATCTCAGAATCCTCAGGACTGAGGAATGAACTATGGACTAAAGTAGACTTACTGGTATTGTACTATAGACTTATTGTGATTCTAGCAATGGTAGAAATTATATAATTGACGTGAAGGCAGTGGCCACTCGAGGTTCTGAGAGCAGGGAGAGGAAAAAACAGGTGTAATACAGGGGCATTATTGGGACTTGGGAATTGTCCTGAATGACAGTGCAATGACAGATACTGGCCATTATATATCTTGCCATAATCTAAAAATTGTGTGGGAGAGAGTGTAAACTACAATGTAAACTATAAGTCATGCTTGGTGGCATATGCTCCAAAACGTGTTCATCAATTGCAAGGAATGTACCTCAATAAAAAACAAAAACAAAAAAACAAACCCCCAGCCTATCAGACTCAAGAGACCACAATGTCAAACACTAAAAACAAAACAAAACAAGGCAAAAAAAAACAGAAGAGGGCGCCAATGTGGCTCAGTGGTTGAGTGCCAGCCTCCCACATATGAGGTCCCAGTACCTCAAAAAAAAAAAAAAGACTTTTGAGTTATTAGAAAAATTATCAAACCAGGGACTGTCCCTTAAAGAGAAAATATCCAATGACTCCATGTTAGGCTCAAGGCAATTGAAGGAATAATCACAATCATATTTAATACCCCAAGAACCACCTGACAGTCTCAGATGCTCCAATGGGGAATGTTCCAAATATTTATTGCTGTGTGTAACAAGCCACCCCCAAACCTAGTGGCTTTCAGTAGCAATTTATTATCATTGCTCATTATTCTATGAGTTAACTGGGTTCATCTGGGCAGGCTTATTTGAGGGTATCTCTTATGTAGCTGTAGTCGAATGACAGCTGGAGATTTAGTCAATCAAAAGCTCGACTGGTCTGGACATCCAAGATGGCGCATCATATGGCTGCAGTTGATGCTGGCTGCTGACCAGGAGCTCAGCTGGGGCTGTTGGCCAGACCACATGACTTGGGCTTCTCATAGCATGGCCACTGGTTTCTAAAAAGGAGTGCCTCAAGAGTGAATGTTTCAAAAGACTGAGGTGAAAACCACGGGGCTTCTTTATGACCTATCCTTAGAAGTCTCATACTTTCACTTCTGCCACACTCTATTGGTCAAGCAATATACCAAGGCCAACCCAGGTTAAAAGGGAGGGAGATGGCACCTCTTGAAGGAAAGAGCGGCATATGCACACAGGGAGGAAAGGCACTGCTAAGGCCATATTGAGAGAAGGGATTCCACAGGAAAGGGGCTCAACCACATTATGGATTAATAGCTCTGCCAATCTCACTGGGCATGGGTGGCGTAGCAACAGTCTCTGTCTAATAGCAGGTCAGACTGGGAAGTGAATGCCAATGATGTGGTAGGATGGGCCAGGCTCCTTGTAGCTCTTTGCTGATGTACCCGATGCTCAACAGAGAGGGAGAGCTAAACCTAAGTCACATGGAGAGAGCAATCAACCAGTTAACTCTTCATGCACGAACCACAATTCTGCCAGCAATGCCAGAACCACAATCTGGTTAATGGTATTGTGTTGGTTTGAAGAGCGTCCCCCCAAAAATTCATGTTCATCTGGAACCTCAGAATGTGACTCCCTTTGGAAGTAGAGTCTTTGCTGATGTAATCAGTTAAGATGAGGTCCTACTGGATTAGGGTGGCCCTAACTCCCTGTGACTGGTGTCCTTATAAGAAGAGGAGAGGACACATGGAGACACAGACAGAGGGAGAATGCCATGTGTTGAAGGAGGCAGAGATTGGAGGGCTGGGTCTATGAGCTAAGGAATGCTAAGGATTGCCAGTGCTCTCTGGTGAAGCTAAGAGAGGCTTGGAACAGATTCTTCCTCAGGGCCTCCAGAAGGAGCCAACTTTGCTGACTCCTTGATTTCAGACATCTGAAACATTTGTTGACTTTAAGCCACCCAGAGGGCAGTGTTCTGTTTTAGCAGCCCCAGGAAACAACACAGGCACTAACAGAACACTTTCCATGGGCTTCCCTGGGACACTCCCCTGAGACACTCCCCTTGTTTAGACTTCAGATCCTCTCCAACCGTGATCTGGCAACTTTGGGCTGCTTTTTCCTTAATGATGAGCCCTGGCTATCACCATTTTCTTTAAATTAGACAATTACTCAGTTAGAATTTCCCTCAGATAGATTTGAAGTCTAGATGCCCATTTTTTTAGAGGGGGGCTTTTTGTTTGTTTCTGAATACACACTTTTTCATTCTTGGGTTTCAAGACCCAATAGCTGGTCTATGAAGATGAAAGGATTAAAGCACAGATTCCTATTATTATTATTTTTTTAAGGAGATGACAGGGATTGAACTCAGGAACCTTGTACACGGGAAGCAGGCACTCAACCACTGAGCTACACCCCCACTCCACAGATTCCTATTATTTGTGCTACACCCTGCCTCATCTTGCCAATCGTTCTGATAAACAGCCATGGACGTCCTCCACTGGGTTGTCACAGGCTCCACATGGGCAGAAGCAGCATCTTCCTCCTCTTGACACAATCCTGACTTTGGCTGTGATGACCCCTGACCTGGATATTGCAGTGGGTCTGGCTGGACTCCTTTGCCATTGCCCAGTGTGAGTCCAGAGCCCATCTCAGATTGAAATGAATTCCCACGGGATTAGGATCTCGTGGCTCCTGCTTCCTTACATGCTGCCTCTCTCCTTCCACAAGCCTTGGCCTATTTTCACTAAGACCCTCCTTCATATGAAGCATTTGGGACTATGGGAGATTGAGTTATGGACTCCAGAAAGAAAAAAACAGCCCTGTTCTTCATCATAATCCACATTCCAGAGGGTGTGAACCTATTGTAAATAGGACTTCTTGAAGACGTTACTTTTAAAGAAGTTGTGACCTCACTGTGAGAGTGGCTCTTAGTTTGGATTACTGGGGGGCTTTATAAAGAGAACCCTGAGGTCACAGAAGCCAGAAAGGGGAGGACATCACTGTGGGATGGGAGACAGAGGTACAAGCCAAGGAGCCCCAAGGGTACCCGCAGCCAGCACCAGAACCCCACAGGCTTCGGCAAACAAGTCTTACTGATGTATTGATTTTGGACTACTTCTAGGCACAAAACCATAAGCCAATAAATCCTGTTGTTTAAGCGAACCCACTATGTGGCATTTGTGTAGCATTTCTGGCAAACTAAAACAGGAAGTCTCTACTGAATTTTGAGGGAAGGAGGTAACTATTGCACTGCCCAGTAGCAAGTAAGTTAAAAATCACATACTTGACATTCTTGTGTTTAAAAGGTACTTGGTTCTCTCAGAGCTAGGGATTTTCCTGGCCCCGCAAAGCATCCTGGTTTCTACCATCACTCTGGCTTCTCTCTCTTCCCTTGCTTTTCACTGTACCTGAGTTCTTCTCTCTCAGGAACAATTAACACATTCTCACTTTCTCATGTGGCACAGTACTACCTCCTATCTTTGTTGTTTGAGCCTCTGCCAACACTCCAGCCCTCAGGTCCTTGCTTTCTGCCCCAAGAGGCTTATTATTGTCCTTTGCCAAACAACGAGGAATTCTGGGACCAGGCGGTCAGATGGCATGTTTTATTTACCTTGCTACATGTGTGTCTTGGGAGACCTTCTTACTCGAAACATAGCACAGAGTAGGTTCTCAATACATATTTGTTTAAACTGAAATTGAGAAAAGTAAGACTTTATTGGTCATCTTCAGCCTTTGTTTCATGGGCAAGAACCATCTCTATGCTAAACTGCAATGTTGGCACTGATCCCAGATTCTGCTTTTCCCGGGACAGTTTCCTCACATCATGGCCAGCATCTGAGTGGGGAGGAATGTTCTACTGGAGGATGATAAGCAGGGTCTCATCATCTCCCTTCATTCCCATTTGTGTCTAAACAACAAGAGCGGAACCTGGGCATGAGCTGGAGGGGTGGGAAAGACCCCTCCGGGGTAGAGTGCAAAATAGGTTGGAATAAAACAACAGGCCAGGTCACTGCCATTTCCCCAAACTACCTTCTGCTTCTTTGCCAACTTTCAAGAATGAAGGAAGACTTTCTAGTTTCATCCTGGTGAATTTGGTTCATTCATTTATCTCTCCTCCTTCTTCAAATACTGAGGAAATAGTCAGGGAAATAACCATTTCTCTATCCACCCATCTGACCTATAGTTTTGAGTGCCCGCTGTGTCTAGATGCTGTAATAATTACAGTCCTGTTAGGAAAGAGAACCAGGGGGACGGTTTGATATAGAGGAATGGGTAGATGGAGGTGTCCCCTTTAGATTGAGTGGCCATAGAGGCACCATATGAAAGAGTTGGGGTAATGGATATTCATGATGGGAGCACAATGTCGTGAATATAATTAATATCAATGGATTGTACACTTGAGTGGTTAAAGTAGGAAACTTGAATTGTGTATATGTGTGATGGGTTGAATTGTGTACCCCAGTTTGGACATAGTCTTGGTCTTAGTCCTTGTACGTAAGATTGGTCTCACTGAATCAGGTTGGGCTTTAATCTGGTTTATTGGAGTCCTTCACAGGCAGAGTAAAAATCAGATGGAGAGAGGAGGCAGAAGAGGCCACCATGTATACTGCCATGAGATAGGAAAGCCAAGGATCCAGCATATTCAGCAGTCAGCCCCAGAATGCCACAGCCTTTGGGGAATGAGCACTGTCTTGCTGACACCTCAGTTTTGGACTTCTCCTAGCCTCAAAACCTTGAGTCGACAAAATCCTGTTGTTTAAGCCAATCCATTGCATGGTAGTGTTAATGAATGTCTCAGGTGACTGATGGACACAGTGCTTTGCGAAGCACCGACCCACACAACTGCTGAAGGATCTCTTGCCAGTTAGGGATAATAATCTATCTAATCAGGACTGCCCATTAGAATTGCCTGGGGAGATTTAAAAAAAGATAGCAATGCCCTACTCCCAGAAATTCTGATTTAATTGGCCTTGGGTGAGGACTAATCACTGGTACTTTTTATAAGCGCCCTAGTGCTTCTAATGTATGGCCAGGGTTGAAAGCCAAGACCTTCATTTTAAAAAATGGCAGCCCCCCAAATTGCTGGGTATATGGAAAGAGTGATCAGCTCTAAAGAGTTGATCAGACAGTAAAACAATGTCCAGAACCAATGATTCCCTGATCAATGATCCCTAATGAAACAGGCTAAGAGGCAGAAGTAGAGAGGAAATATGGAAAAAAAAATCTGTAGTACACCGTCAGGGGGATTCAAGAGGATAAACATCAATAGAACAGAGCAGACAGCTGAAGAAAAGAACAGTCAAAGAAATATTAAGAATTCTTGGAAATGAAAAGCGTGATTGCCAACCATTCTTCCCAATAATCAAGAGGAAAAAAGTACATTAGGAGAAAAAATCTCAGAATGGAAACCACTGAAAACCAAAGTGGTGACTCTGAAGATTTATTAATCCTTTGACTATAGAACAAAAACATTAATAGAAATTATAATATGGACATTACTATCATATTTAAATAAATATTACATACATTAATAATATATTATAAATATATATGGCTGCATATTATTATAATAAAGAAAAGATAGGAGTTACAGCATCTCTGTACGTGAGGCCCAGAATTCCTACGAAAGGATTTCCTGAAGGGAGAATTTGAAATGGAAGAGCAAGTTGCAGTAATTAAAAAAAGAATAGTCCCTGAGCTAAAGAAACAAGTTCTCAGATCAGATCAGAGGTACTTCAATACTGTTAATATTAGTTGGGGAGTGGATGCAGCTCAGTGGTTGAGTGCCTGTTTCCCATGTACGAGGTCCTGGGTTCAATCTCCAGTACCTTTTTTAAAAAAAGTACTGTTAATATTAGAAAGATGATACCCATCTACATATTATTTATTCTTTTAATGTTGATAGAGAAAGATAAGTTACAAAATGTTGGTTTACAATATACCAAGTTAATATACATCTGGAGAAGAATGGGATTTGAAAGAGGTAAAGGGAAACTTGTACTTTTTATTTCATATACTTCACTATTATTTGCATGAATTAAAGACATTTTTACTTAGAACATTTGAAAGTAAATATGAATAGGATAGAAGCTAGAGTAACAAAAGTTAATGCAAAACTTCATTAATAAAGCAAAAGCCAGGGACACAGAAAAGAAACTAGAAGAAAAAATAAGATTCAAAAAACATAAAATATCAGGATAAAGGTAAAAGTATATGATCCAAGAAATGTGACTGCTTTATATCTCATTAACCACAGCAAAACACCCGACTAGAAAAATGGGGAAAACACAAAACAGGCAAGAGACAAAGAAAAATGAATAATAATCATATGAAAAGGTTCTCAAGTACATTAACAAAGAAATTGAAAGTAAAATGGGACTTTTTTTAATCTATCAGATTTGCAAAAATGAAATAAAAATTGCTAATGCTTGGATTGGTGCAGTTGTGAGGAAATGGGCATTTTTAAGCTTGTGGGCATGAAAAAAATTGTTTTAGTTTTTCTAAGAGGAATCTGGCCACATGAATTAAAATTAAAATATGTATTTGATTCCCAGCAATTCCACCCCTGAAAATTTATTCTAAAGAAATAGTTTGGGAAAGCGGTTGTGGCTCAACTGATAGTGTCTGCCTACCATACGAAGGGTCCAGTGTTCAATACCCAGTGCCTCCTGACCCGTGTGGTGAGCTGGCCCACATCCAGTGCTGCTGTGCACAAGGAGTGCTGTGCCACGCAGGGGTGTCCCCCGCATAGGGGTACCCCACACGCAAGGGGTGTGCCCCTCAAGGAGAGCCTCCCCGCGTGAAAAAAGTTCAGCCCACCCAGAGTGGCATTGCACACACAGAGAGCTGATGCAGCAAGATGATGTAACCAAAAAAGTGACACAGTTTCCCAGTGCTGCATGACAAGAATGCAAACGGACATGGAGGAATGTGCAGCAGATGGATGCAGAGAGTAGACAACTGGGAGAAGGGGAGAGAAATAAATTAAATCTTAAAAAAAAAAGAGAAAGAATTGGATTTATGTTTAAGGATGTTCCTTGCATTATTGTTTATAATAGAAAAAAATGGGGAGGGGAGGAGCTGGTTAAATAAATTTTACGGCACAAGGGACATCATGTAGTTATTGAAAAGGATAAGCTGGATATCTATAGATGTTTATTTATATGGAAAGAGTACCATTTTCTATATTACTTTAGAAAAAAAATTATGGGACAGTATGCAAGTAATTAGCCCATTTATGCAAAAAATATGATATTGCAGATGCATAAAAATCAGAAAAGACAGACTAAATCAGAAGTTCCCAAACTTTCTGTGGTCATGGCATCCCTAGTGTCTCAGTTAATTTTTCAGAGAGACCTGGACCAAAATAAATATTTTGTTTATTGAATAGGCAGATCCAAACAACTTAATATGTATGTATATCCTAACAACTTAGTAGCTGTTTGAAATACACATAAATTAAGAGAAAAATAATAGTTTTACCTCATTTTTAAATTATTACAATTACTATTTGGATGGGTGCCTGTTAGTGCACGTCTTCTCAAACTTCAGAATCAGATTGGACCATGTGAGCCTCATTTCCTATTACACATTGAGTTTTGCACAGTATTTGCTTTTTATCATAGCAACTGCCCCAGAAGCCCAATTTGCAAAGATGTGACATCACTGAAAAGAATGTCACATGATCTAATGTTGAAACTGAACGACCTTAAGCTAGTCATTTATGCAGTAGCTGACATTCCTCAAACATGACTGTGATTCTACCAAAAATTTAGAATGTCCTGTGGTGATCCTGTGTGTTAGCTGTGGGGCCCCAGGGTGCCCTGGTGCAGTTTGGGAACCATGCCATTATACTATAAACAGAGTTGCTTCCTGAAAAATGAGATGGAGTTGGAGAAAGAGAAAATTTTCTTCTTTATGTACTTTGAAGAGTTGGAACCTTTTATACTAAGCAAGCATGACTTTTACGACTTTGTGTGAGGTTTTTCCATTTCAGAAAAAGAAGTCAGAAAAAAGAAAGAATGAAAACTAAAGTGAGAAGGAACAAAAGAAAAACAAAGGAAAATTTGCCCAGTCGAGGGGCAGAGGAGGCAAAACCACACCACATCTGATTAGTCTGTGTATTCCTTTCTGTAGTTTTGAAAGTATTCCAGGCCCCTCTGGGCCTCCATTCCTCAGCTATTAGGCCAACACACCAGCTTCCCTCACAGGGAAGGCGCTACTGGAAGGAATTACTGCCAGTTACTCCAGAAGCGCAGAGGGTTGAGAATCACAGCTTGGGTTCCAGCCCTAACTCTGCTGCGCTAGCTTTGTGACCTTGGGCAAGTTCATTATCGCCTCCACGCCTCAGTTTGCTCACCTGTAAAATCGTGACCATAATAATATCTACCTGTCATAGGGATTCAATGTAAGGTACTTACTGTATGATGTGGCCAGTACATAGTAACTGCTACCTATTAATATTGTTGTAGCTTCTAATATGAAAAAAAAAATTGTGCCAACAGATTTCCTCCAGCAATCAGAACTCAGAAATGGTGAGCAACTGTCCCAGTTATCTGGCGTACAAGGGTCAGACAGAAATCAGAGGGAAGTCACAAAGATTCCAAAACCAATTCAAATTCAAAACCAAATCAAATTCATAAGGGGGGGGCACAGAACCTTTGAGTAAGTAGAAATCAGTCCAGAGGCTACCTGAGGGGTTTCTGTTCTATCAGTAAAGAGAGTCAAATTAAGACAGGGAATAGTATAATCTCATGACCTCATAAATTTTTTCCTACATCACTCCCACTCCCAAACCTTACAACAATTTTTTACCTCGTTTCAATGTCCCATAAAGCGATGTCATCGCTGATCCAGGGATTGGAAGGCTCGGCTGGCGTTATCAAAGGATCATATTCCACATACTGTTCTGTGTAAGCAATTAGGCTGCGGGAGGGAAGCCGAGCAAAGAGTGTCACCAATTTCTTAAACGTTTATTCCTTTTTACACGCACATTATAGTGACCGCTATATAATTCAAAATTAAAGAGAAACATGACCTATACTCCCGCTTTTGACAAGTCAAGCTGTTTCCATTTGTCCTTGTTCTCTTCTCACTATGAACATATCATTTGTTGTTGTTGCAGTCACAGCATACACATGCGTTTGGTCTTACCCTCCATTTAACTCTTTATCTAAACTTTGATGCATTTTTCCTACTCTAGTTATGCTGGCCTTACTGATGATACACTGGTTCAAAACTGCTGTGTATCATCCTCTAAAACGGGATGCTACTACAGGGAGTTAAGCTACACCACTACCAGGCAGCCAGCTCAGCATGCCCAACCGGAGGGCTTTTTAAAAAATTTTATGTATTATTTTATTATAAAGTCTTTTAAAACTTGACAGATAACAAGAGACAACTCTGTCTCTTGGTTTTACTCCTTGGTCATGTGAATAGTATTTCTTTAGTAGCTTCCTAAGGAAGTACTTTAGTAGCTTCCTAAGGAAGGGTACATAAGAACTTGCAGGTCTAGAAATATTTTATGTTAGCTTTATGTTTGACTGATAGTGCTGGACATAGAAGCCCTAGGTTAAAAATAATTTTCCTTCAGATTTTGATGGCACTGCTCCACTGTTTTTTCCTCTAAGACTTTATATTTTTTTTGTGGTACCAGGGCTAGGGATTTAACCCAGGACCTCATATGTGAGAAGTCAGCACTCAACCACTGAGCCATGTTGCTCCCCTGTTAACTGTTTTTTTAGCATCTAGTGTTAAAATTACGTCTGGATCCATTTTGATTCTTGCTCTTTTGTTCCGTTGCTTTTCTCTCTGGGAACTTGGAATCTTCTCTTTATTACTGCCATGCTCTGAAATTTCACCATGGGCTTTGCTGGTTATTTTTATTTGCCATGCTGGGGACCACGTGTAACAGACTAAAAAATAAAAAACTTCCCAGAATCTTATATTGTTTCTTTGCTAATTTAATTCCCTTCATTTCCTCTGTTTTCTCTTTCATAATTCTTTTTAGTTAAATATGAGATATCCTGAATTGGTCATCTAATTTTCCTAAGTTTCCCCTCACTTTTTTCATTTCCTTATCTCTTTTTGACAATCTTTTAAACTTTCTATTTCTCTTTTTCATTTGGGCGATCACATTTTCAAGTTTCCAGAGTTCATTCTTGTTCCTTGATGGTTTCTTTTTCACGATATCTTGTTCTTGTTTGTATTGTTCTTGTATTTTATGAAATATCTTCTCATATTTCAGAGGATATTAATTCTATATTTACAATTTGAAGTTTCTTGAATTGTTTTTAGTTCTTACAAGTTCTTTTCACTGGAACCCCAAATGATGGATCTGGAGTTTTTCTGCTGGGAATGTTTATTTCTCTCCAGAGCAGGGGTTGACAGACTTTTTCTGTAAGGCCCAGATAGTACACGTTATAGGCTTTGTGGGTCAGATGGTGTCTGTTGCAACTACTCAGCTCTGCTGTTGTAACACAACATACATAAGCAAATCAGTAGGTCTGTGTTCCAATAAAACTTATTTATAAAAACAGGGAATCAAGTGGATTTGACCAACGGCTTATAGTTTGCCCACTCTGCTTTAGAGAAAATCCTTCAGGCTTTTGCCTGTGGGCATATATGCCTACTCCTAGAGGTCTGAGGGCAGGGCACTGGAGAGGCGGCTGAGGCCCCACAGTTCAAGAGGGAGGCCTTCAATTCTCTTGTTTTCAGCCTCCCACTTATGATGTCTCATGTGTCCTAGTTCAGAGCTTATGTGGCTCAATTTCTCCTAAGAGTAAACTGCTCACATTTTGTGGTGGTGGTGGGTGGGGAGAGGTCATTTCTTAGCTGAAGGGGCAGGGGATCTAGGTATCTAAAAATGCCAGACTCAGAATTTACCCATTCCTTTCTTGTTAGCCCTTGCCTCAATCTTGCCTTCCAGGGCTGCTGGTGCCTTCCAGAGCTAAGGGCAGATTTTACTGGGGGACATTGGTTCATTTGTTATAATATGCCTACCCTTAATCCTTAGTTTTTTTATTTAGGAGGTACCTGGGATTGAACCTGAGCCCTTGTACATGGGAGGCAGGTGCCCAACCACTGAACTACATCTACTACCAACAACAAGGTTTTAATGTTCTTCATTTTGCTAAGTATTTATCAATCCCCATCAACTTTCTTTTATTATTATTAAATTTTGAAACATTTCAGGCATACAGAAAGTTGTAAAACTTATGAAAACATCATCCTTTTACTAGCTGTCCCATTAAAAAAATAAAACAGGGAAACGGATTTGGCCCAATGGATAGGGCATCCACCTGTCACATGGGAGGTTCAATGTTCAAACCCAGGGCCTCCTGACCCGTGTGATGAGCTGGCCCATGGGCAGTGCTGATGCGCGCAAGGAGTGCATGTGCCACGCAGGGGTGTCCCCTGTGTAGGGGAGCCCCACGAACAAGGAGTGCGCCCCATAAAGAGAGCCACCCAGCACAAAAAAAGTG
Source organism: Dasypus novemcinctus (assembly GCF_030445035.2). Classification (NCBI taxonomy): domain Eukaryota; kingdom Metazoa; phylum Chordata; class Mammalia; order Cingulata; family Dasypodidae; genus Dasypus; species Dasypus novemcinctus. The sequence continues at coordinate 36,405,801 of NC_080675.1, forward strand.
CAGCCTGCCCAGGAATGGTGCCGCACACACAGAGAGCTGATGCAGCAAGATGACACAACAAAATGAGACACAGATTCCAAGTGCCACTGACAAGAGTATAAGTGGACACAGAAGAACACACAGCGAAGGACACAGAGAGCAGACAACTGGGGGGGGGGGGGCAGGAGAGAAGGGAGAGAAATAAATAAAAAATTTAAAAATCTTAAAATATATATATAATATATATATAAAACATTACAAATAGAGGTTGAGGTCTGGGGTTCAAATTTTGTTTAAATTGTCAATGCATCATCACATCCTCTCCTATCCTCTTTGACCTTGTGAATTCATGCCATTTTTATTCCTCTACTAACATGTTGCATTTGGGGTGGGAGAGAAGATAAACATATGTCTACAGTATCCTCTTAAGTAAATTTATTATAATTTACTTACTAATTCCTTTATATTGGACATTTAGACTGTTTTTAGTATTATATAGTATACAGTATAGTAGAACACTATTGTTCACACAGTTTTTCCCATTTTTGAGGTTGTTTAGAATTTACGTCCATAAGTGGAATTATTGGGTCAAAAGATATGAATATTTTTATGCTTACTAATCCGCAATAGAACATTTTCCCCTGCTTAGGTGTCACCAATTTCCTCAACAGTGACAAAGTCAGTGTCATACGTCCTGCTACTGAATTGTAAAACACGGTCAATTGTAAAACACAGTCAATTAGCGTAATGCTGAAAAAGTGAAGTGTCGCAAGCTTGTGCTAAACAAAGTATGGTCCTTGGGCCAGCAGCATCGATATCGCCAGAGAGCTTGTTAGAAATGCAGAATCTCAGGTGCCTACCTCAGGCCTCCTGAAGCAGAATCTGCATTTTAATGAAGTTCCAGGTGATTCAGATGCACATTAAGGCTTGAGAAGCACCACATCTTGTTCCTCAATTTTCTGATGAAGATGAGGGAGTTCCTGGTGCTTTTGGTTTTAAGGTGGCAGCAGAGTTCCTAACCCCTCACAGCCTCCTCACTGTCTCAGGTGGGAACTGTCACCCTGTGGGGTCCAAGGAGCAATGTCCAAATGAAAAACCTTGGTTCTAGTTCGTGGGCAAGGCATTTTACCGATCTTGTTAGGTTCACCATATGCTGTATTAATGCCTTTTTGAACTCTCAGAACCATTTGATAAAAAATGGGAAAGCAATCAAAAGAGTCTTCAAAATACTCTTCAAATATAAGATATGCTTGAATCACCATCCACAATGGAGACACACTCTGTCCTGTGAATCCCCTACATGGTATGCATGTTGCCAGGGCAAGGCTTCTCAACAAGAGCTTTAAGGCAACTGGGGTGAGGCTGAACCGGCCAGGAGCACTAAGTAAGCATTGTGGCACGAAGGGTCAGTTTACAAACAGAGCTGTGACAGCACCACAGGGAGCCCCCCTTTGCCACTTGTGCTAACTCCACTCTTCTTTAAAGAAATGGGGTTGCACTTGAGGAACGCATCCATTTCTAGGGGAGAATCCTTCCTTGCCTCTTCCAGCTTCTGGTGGCTCCAGACATTCCTTGGCTTGTGGCCACATCACTCCAATCTCGCCTTCATTTTCACATGGCCTTCTCCTCTGTGTCTGTGTCATCCCCTCTTCCATCTCTTATAAGGACATGTCATTGGATTTAGGGTTCACCAAGTTGTCCCGAATATTCTCATCTCAATATCCTTAATTAAATCTGTAAAGGCCCTTTTTCCAGATAAGTTCATATTCACAGGTTCCGGGAGTCAGGACATGAATATATTGTTTTGGGGGAACCACCATTCAAATCTCTTCTAGGAACAAAAAAGACCGATCAGGATGTGAGAACAGGGGTGGGGGTGGGGGTGGGGCCTCTTGGCCACCTCATTCCTTTGCTCAGATCAGCACTAAGACCAGCGTAAGTAACTTCATTCCTGTCCAAGGGATGATTGGTCATACTGAGGTGCCCTGGAGGTGTCTGGGTCATGATGAGGGTGGTGGGGCTCTCTAGCTTTGGGCATCTGTAGTAATCTCAAAATCTGAGATGATTTTGCATACAGTCCATGGGGCTCTGATCAGCCAGGGCCCCTTCTATCTCCCAGGATGCCTGCTGGGGCCAAGCAATTTCTTTCACCCTCATTAACTTTGTATCACACATGAAAGATGCTCACCTGGGCAGCCCAAGGCAGAAAGGGGTCATTCAAAAGGGCACATACGACTCTAAAACGCCAGAAGTAGAGGGATTTGGGGAGGCTTACACACAGTGGCTTAAACCCTCAGGACCTCATCTTGGGGCTGTGAGAGCTTGGCAGTGTGCAGGTACCTGAGGTGGTAGTATGTATCAGTGTGGACAGAAATGAAGTTCTTGGTCTTATAGAAAACCACTGACTATGACTCTTGGGAGAAACCTGACATCCATGAACTGTGAGTTCTGCCCTTGCCCCAGCTATGTCCTTACTCACATAGGATGGAGAACAATTTCCATCCCATTGCCAGCAGCATGGTTGGAAATATTTTAAAATGTTGAATTTTTAAAGCCATTCAGGAACTTCTTTACTTCCCAGGCACAAATTTCATGGCAACACATCATGATATGTGGATGGTATAGCAAAGGAGCATTTTCCTAATAACAATAAGTATTCTAGATTCTTTCTAATAAAAATAATCTTGATTGGAGGCCAGTCTGAGATAATCTTTTTCTTCTGAACTTTGTGATATTATAGCAACCCTATGAGATATCAAAATGAGTATCGCTAGAGCACTGGGAAGTCATAAAAAAGCATAAAAGTAGTGAAGTGAATTACACTCATGGTGTTGCTATTTTAGGATAGGTTTAACTGGAGGTATAGCAAAAAGTTTGGTAATGCTCACACCCAAAGCATGGGCAACAAAAGGAAAAATAAATAAATGGGACCTCCTGAAACACCTTTGTTCTTCAAAAGACTTTGTCAAGTAAGTAAAAAGGCAGTATGCTCAATGGAAGAAAATATTTGGAAACCACTTTTCCAATAAGGGTTTGATATCCATGTTATATAAAGGAATCATACAACTCAAGATAAAAAGATAAGCAACTTAATGAAAAAATGGGCCAAAGACTTGAAAAGGCATTTCTCCAAAGAGGAAATACAAATGGCCAAAAAGCACATGAAAAAAATGTTCAACCTCACTAGCTATTAGGGAGATGCAGATCAAAACTTCAGTGTGATACCATTTCACACCTTATAGAATGGCCCTTAACAAAAAAAGAGAAAACTACAAGTGCTGGAGAGGATGTGGAGAAACAGGAACACACCTTCAATGTTAGTGGGAATGTAGAATGGTGCAGCCTCTGTGGAAGGCAGTTTGGTAGCTCAAGAAGCTGAATAAAGAACAACTGTAAAATCCAGCAATCCCGTTACTAGGAATATATTCAAGAGGACTGAAAGCAAGGATGCAAACTGACAGTTGCACACCAATGTTCATAACAGCATTATTCACAATTGCTAAAATATGGAATCAGCCCAAGTGTCCATCAACAGATGAATGGATAAACAAAATGTGTATACACACAATGGAGTATTATTCAGCTATAAGAAGAAATGAAATTGGGATGCATCTGACAACATGGATGAACCTAGAGGAACCTTGAGTGAAATAAGTCAGCCTCAGGACAAGTATTGTATGGTCTCACTAACATGAACTAAATACGATGAGTAAACTCACAGAGGTAAATTCTACAACATAGGTTACTAGGAAATAGAAGATGGGTTGAGAATGGGAATTGATGCTTAATGTATACAGAATTTTAATAAGGTTTACTCTATAGTGTGGAAATGAATGAAGCTGAGAGTAACGCATTAAAATGAGTATAAATAACACTACTGATTTATAAATGTGATTGTGACTGAAAGGGCTAGTATGTGGAAGCAAATATCAATTGAAAGGAAATGAAAGAATAATCTAGGGTATGAATAACTGATTTCAGTCGTAAATGAAGATTATGGTTAATAGTATAAATAAGTCTCTTCTTTTACAAAGTGCTATGAATATGGTGATACATGGGAAAATTACAACTGATAGTTAACAGTAATATAATATTTTACAACAATGGCAAGAAGATATTTTTTCAGTACTAAGGGACAACAAGAGTATGGCCATAAGGGGGTATGGGATTTTTCTTTCGGAATAATGAAATATGTCCTAAAATTGACGGAGGTGATGAGAGCACAACTCTGTAAAGAAAGTGAAAGCCATCGAGTGTATACTTTGAATGGACTGTACAAAGTATGGAACTGTATAACACGGAATCTAGTAGTGGATGATGGACTGTGGTCAACAGGACAAATATGAGAATGTTTTCTCCTAAATGATAACAAATATATAATGATAATAATATAGGGTATTAATAACAGGGCTGGGTTTGGGTAAAAAATACACCAAGTGTAAGATATGGGCATAATATTACTAGAAGTATATATATCTGATATGTTGTGTGTATGTGTGTGTGTATATATATACACACATAACTTTTTTTAAAGTTAGGAAGTACCAGGGATTGAACCCAGGACCCATACGTGGGAAGCAGGCGTTCAACTACTAGTGCCAGATTCACTCCCCAAGTATAAATACTTTGATGATGTTCTTTCATAGTTTTTTGGCAAATTTTTCATAACAATGCAAGGTGTTGGTAGTGGGGAGATATATGGGCGGCTTGTTTTATGATAATATGCTTGTTTGTTTTGTAAATTTTACAAATTTTACTATACATTTATTGTTTATATATGTTTGTGTATGAATGATATACTTCAATGAAATTTTATTTTAAAAGTTTGGTAATGTACCTGTTTATATTGTGTCTTCTCAGGTGTTTGAAATGCTCAAAGGAATCATTGTATTAAGGTTTTAATTGTAGTTTGTTTATGGGGGTTTAAGTTTCAGAAGTTTTAAGGACAAAAGGTTTCCAAAGTTTCAGCTATATTTAAGCACAAATTTCAAGTACAAATAATTGTTGATATATCTCTTCTTGACTAAAGTTCTGAAGTCCCTGTGACATTAAAGGACCTGAAATAGACATAAGCTGATGCAGTGGCAAAACCACGCATGCTTAGAACCTTCTTGCTCCTAGACTGAAGTCAGGAGAGTAAGCGCTGGGTAGCTGGCCTCCTGAGTCTTAGCATTTTTCTATCCATTCCCACAGGGAAGCTCTCTTCACCCCATCCTGGACAGCCAGAAGCAGCTTATCCCTCACCAGCCAGATGCCCAGAAGGTGTATGTATCTGCTTTTCCCTTCTCTTCTGGCTGCTTCCCTCTCAAAGAACACATCTCCCTTCTCATACCTCATCCTAAGAATCTCATCTCTGTTTAGCTACCCATTCATTCCTGCTGATTCAAGGGGCAGGTAGGGTCTGACTCCAAAAGATGACATCTCCTTTACTAGTTAATTACTACTTAATGGAGAAATATGCATATATATATGTGTATATAATCAGAAATCAGAAATTGACTTCCCCAAAATAAAATATAGGGATGGAAACACAAAATTCTCATCCCCTCCCTCTCTCACCTTAACTCAGATTTCCATGAGACAGTTTTGTTTTTGTTTTTAATTATATCCCTCCCCTGTTTGCTCTTTGACACTGCATGGCCACACTTACAACCTGGGAAGGAGGGCCCAGCCAGCCCTGTCAGGTGGGGCAATGGTTTCCAATCTCTAAGTCCTGAAATGAGCAAGGAGAAAGCAGGTGTGGCTCAGCCGAGTCAGGCTGCCCGTTATTGTGTGAAGGGCTACGAAGCAGCCGTCTGCTCACCAGCATAAGATAGCAAAATTTTAAAAGGCCAGAGAGCAACCAGGGAAATGGGGAGTGATCTGTGATGACTCAAGCTGCAATGACACAAAGGCCCACAGCCAGGTCTCCTTCAGAGAAACTTAGGAATGTCTTCGGAGGAAGGTAATGGGTGGAGGAGAGGTGGGGAGATTTAATGGTGATGTTGGCCCAAGAGAATGTGGTTGAGAGGCCAAGACAGGATGTTGTAACTGCCCAAGTTGAGGCAGCGGCCACCAGAGGTTCTGAGGGGAGGAAAAGGAAGAATAGGTGGAACATGGGGTACTTTGGGGACAGTGGAATTGTCCTGCATGACATTGCAATGACAGATATGAGCCATTGTCCATTTTGTTAAAACCTATAAAATTGTGTGGTGTAAAGTGTAAACTATAATGCAAACTATAGTTCATATACAGTCCATGGGTCATAGCAATGCTTCCATATATGTTCATCAATTGTAACAAATGTACCATATTAATGAAAGATGTTGTTAATATGCGAAAGTGTGGGAGAGGGAGGGAGTGGGGTATATGGGAATGCTCTCTCTCTCTCTATTTTTAGACAAATCAATTTTATTGATACATATTAATAAAGCATACAATTTATCAAAGTGTACAAACAATGGTATTTGGTATATCACATAGTATATTCATTACTTCAATCATTATTAAATTATTTTCATTATTTCAATAATAATAATAAACAGAAAACAGGCAAACAAACAACAAAATTCCTTCCCTCTCAATCTCTGTTTCCCCTGTTGTACATAGCTGCTATTTCTGGCTATTCTTGCACAATTATTTGTTTATTAAGTAGTTTTACTGTGATATATTCACATACTATACGATCTATCCAAAGTGTATAACTAATGGCTTTTTTTTTAGCTGTTAAAAAGTCCTTTATTAGGTGCAATGGACATAACCAATCCAGTGTCCACATAGAAGAGGTGGCATTGGATTGGGAAAAGTGGACATAATGGACAAAGGGTATGGGGAAAGGCAGGAAGAGATGAGAGGTGGAGGCGTCTTCGGGACATGGAGCTGCCCTGGATGGTGCTTCAGAGGTAATCACCGGACATTGTAAATCCTCACAGGGCCTACATGATGGAATAGAGGAGAGTATGGGCCATGATGTGAACTAATGTATATGAGGTGCAGAGGGGCCCAAAGATGTACTTACCAAATCCAATGGATGTGTCATGATGATGGGAACGAGTGTTGTTGGGGGGGGGGGAGAGGGGGGGTGGGGGGGTGGGGTTGAATGGGACCTCACATATATATTTTTAATGTAATATTATTACAAAGTCAATAAAAAATAAAAAAATTAATAAAAAAAAAATAAAAATAAAAAGTTAAGGCTAAAAAAAAAAAAAAAAAAAGTCCTTTATTGTAAAATTGTAAAATAGAAAAATAGATTGAGATTGAAATAAATTACAAATTTTAAAAGAGGGTACAGGGCTAGGTTAGATTTAATATAATCAATTATAAAAAATTGATCACATAGCAACAAACCTTTATAAATATAAATAATAATTCAAATATAATAGAAATTAATTATAACATAATTCTCATTTTTACATTACAGCTCTAACTATTGGACATAATAATTTCTAAGAATGAAATAAATTATTGGTTTAGTTATTTAATTTCCATTTAGGCCATAGTTCTTTCTAGATAGTCCAATCCCTATTTAGGAATTCTTTTTTTAAAGATTTATTTATTTATTTAATTTCCCCCCCTCCCCTGGTTGTCTGTTCTTGGTGTCTATTTGCTGCGTCTTGTTTCTTTGTCCGCTTCTGTTGTCGTCAGCGTCAGCGGCACGGGAAGTGTGGGCGGCGCCATTCCTGGGCAGGCTGCACTTTCTTTTCACGCTGGGCGGCTCTCCTCACGGGCGCACTCCTTGCGCGTGGGGCTCCCCCACGCGGGGGACACCCTTGCGTGGCACGGCACTCCTTGCGCGCATCAGCACTGCGCATGGCCAGCTCCACACGGGTCAAGGAGGCCGGGGGTTTGAACCGCAGACCTCCCATATGGTAGACGGACGCCCTAACCACTGGGCCAAAGTCCGTTTCCCTATTTAGGAATTCTTCACATCTTATTGAATGAATTACAGCAAATAACAATTTGCCAACTCATAATTTTATGAGGCAGAAAATTCGAAATCTTTTCAACAGTAGTCGTGCTAAATCATTGTTGATCCAGATAGATTACTTTAATCAGAGTATGAATTAAAAAGGCTTAAAGAAACATGAAGTATCCAAATATATATCTCTTCTTCAGTCCCCCTCAATGAAAAGCAAGTGTTTATTTTGTATGAAAAATATTACAGAATACTGATCACAGGAATAATTTGCCAGCTGCATTGAGTAATTATTGTTTCATATACTATAACATTGTTATTTTACATTTATCAGGTCTAGCTCTTTTTTGGTTACTATTTGCATGGAATACCTTTTTCTAACCTTTCACTTTTAACCTAGTTGTGTCCTTACGTCTGAGGTGGCTTTTTCATAGACAGCATATAGGCAGTTCAGGTTTTTTAAATCCATTCTATCAGTCTGTGTCTTTTGTTAAGCCATTAACATTCAGTGTTATTACTGTAAAGCATTATTTACTTCATTTATTTTGTGCTTCAGCTCTCTGTTGTCATATTGTTCTATTGCCTGTCTTCTTATCCTTTAGTTTACCCATCCTAATAATTTTCATTTCTACAGTCTTCTCCAAATCTCTCACCTTAATTTTCCTTTTCAGTTTGCAGCACTCCCTTTAGTATCTCTTGTAAATGTAGTCTTTTAGTAACATATTCTTTCAGTTTTTGTTTGTCTGTGAAGACTTTGAATTCACCCTCATTTTTAAAGGACAGCTTTGTCCAATACAGAATTATTGACAGTTTTTCTCTTTCAGTACCATAAATACATCATACCACTTTCTTCTCTCCTCTCCAGTTTTGGATGGGAGGTCAGCTCTTAATTGTACCAAGTTTCACTTGTATGTGATGTTTGCTTTTCTCTTGCTGCTCTCTGAATCTTCTCTTTATCTCTGTTATTTATCATTCTGAATAGTAGGTGTCTCAGGGTAGGAACTCAGATTTATTCTGTTTGGGGTGCATTGTCCGTCTTGGATTATTGATATTTATGTCCTCCTTAAGTAAGGGTTGGGAAGTTTTAGTCATTATTTCCTCAAATATTCTTTCTGCCCCTTTTTCCATTCTCTTCTCCTTCTAGAACACCAATAATGCAAATTCTTGTGTGTTTCCCATTGTCTTTCAATTCTCTCTGAGACTCTGTTCCATTTTTTCCATTCTCTTCTCCTTCTGTTTTCCTGTCTTTCCTAGTTCAGATGTTCTGTCTTCAAAATCAGTAATTCTGTCTTCAAGCAATTCAAACCTGTTCTTACGTGCCTCTAATGTATTTTTCATTTCATCCATTGTGTCTTTTAATCCCACAAGGTCTGTTACTTTTCTTTGCAGGCTTTGAAATTGTTTTTTATGTACTCCCAGTGTCTTCTTAATATCCTTTATTTCTTTAGTCATATTTATTTTAAATTCTTGGAAGTGATTTAGGAGAGTTCTGATTTTTACTGATTAATTGTATTAAATCCTGTATTTCTTCAGGATATTTGGTTTGTTCTTTTGGCTGGGCCATCTCTTCCTGTTTTTCTTAGTATGACTTGTAATTTTTGCTGATGTCTAGGCATCTGAATACGTTGGTGAATTTACTCTGATGGGTTATGTCTCTCTCTTGCCTTCCCCCACCGCCCCATAGCTCTTCTTTGATATTTGGTTCAACTTATTCCCAGTCTTTAAAATTGCCAGCTTAAGTTTTCAAAATAGGGGCGGGAACTCACTAGTGGGGCACAGATTTTCTCCCAGGGGTTGGATACAGAGAGGGTGAACAGATTTTGTCCATGCAATTTCCAGACAAGTCAGCAGATGGCACCAGTTAGTGCACCTTTCTACAGAGGTGTTTCAGTCTCAGCTTTCCTGTGTTCCTGTGTTGAATCTCCAGGTTCGAGATTCAAAGAGGGCTTTGCTAGGTGAATTCACTGAGGAAAAGCACCCCAACCTTTCCCTTACTTTTCCCTTGAAAGAGCTATCAAGGTGGATGATGTCTGTTCCCTTCTCAGTTGGCTGCAGTGAGTCAGGTGTATTACTCCAGCTTAATATCTTAGTGGTGGGGGAGGGAAACATTCAGGTTTGTCATTTCAGCCTCTTTGTCTCTCTGTCCCTCACCCTCCAGAGAATTGTATAGCACTGTCCTGGTCTGCTGGCCCCAAAAGCAGGTTCCTTGGACAGCTTTTGGCTCTTTCTCCCTTGTTTTTGTGAGAGCATTCAGCTCTGTCTGTTAGTCTGTCACCATCTTCCCACAATTCTCCCCCCCTTATATGTTGATGTAACATTTGTTATCTAAAGCTTCTTTAAAAATAAAAAATTAATTAAAAAAAAAAGAATGGAGAACTGAAAACAAGGATGCAAATGACATTTGCACACTTATGCTCATAGCAGCATTAGTCACAATTGTTAAAATATGGAAACAACCCAAGTGTCCATCAACTGATGAGTGGATAAACAAAATGTGGTATATACATACAATGGAATATGATTCAGCTGTAAGAAGAGATGAAATTGGGATGCATCTGACAACATGGATGAACCTTGAGTACATTATGTTGAATGAAATAAGCCAAACACAAAAGGATAAATATTGTATGTTCTCTCTAATATGAAGTAAATATAAGAGTAACCTCATGGAGGTAGACTCTAGATTATAGGTTACTAGGAGGTAAAATGTGGGTTGAGAATGGAAGCTGATGCTTAATGTATATAGAATTTTTAATAAGGTTCACTGTAAATGTGTGGAAATGAATAGAGTTGGTAACACATTATAGTGTGTATAACTAGCACTGACAATTCATAAATGTGATTGTGGCTGAAAGGGGTAGTTTGTGGATGTAAATGTCAATTGAAAAAAGCTAGAGGATAATATACGAAGAGTGTAACATTGTAATTTCGGTGGTGGATGAAGATTGTGGTTAATAGTATAAATAAAAGAATTTCATTAAAAAGTGTTAAGAATATGGTGATACACGGGAGAATTGCAACTAATGTAATTTATGAATGATAGTTAACAGTACTATTGTAATACTTTTTCAGGGATGGCAAAGAGGATATTATATCAATTCTAAGGGTCAACGATAGAAGGGCTTAAGGGGGAATGGGATTTTTCCTTTTGGAGTAATAAAAACTTTCTAAAATTGACTGAGGTGATGACAGCACAACTCTGATGAAAATGAGAATTATTGAGTGCACACTTTGAATGGACTATACAAGGCTTGGGACTGTATAACATAGGGAATTCTGGGGTGGATGATGGACTGTGATTAACAGAACAAATACGAGAACATTTTCTTATGAACTATAACAAATACATAATACTAACACGGGGTGTTAATAGGGTGGGTGTGAGGAAAAGTACACCAAATGTAAGATATGGACTATAGTTAGTAGTAATATTTTGATGATGTTCTTTCATCAGCTGTAACAAATGTTCCACAACAATGCAAGGTATTGGTGGTGGGGTGATAATGGGAGTCCTGTATACTGTGCATGTTTGTTTTGTAAGTTCACAACTTTTACTATATACTTACTATTTATATATGCTCATGTAAGCATGATATACTTCAATAAAAATTTTTAAAATGAAAAAAGAATGAACAGAGTTGTTTCTGTGACTTGTTCCTATATCCCACATTCTTGCAGAAGGGTCCAGGTTGGTATGGGAGAGCATACCATGGGGCAACACATGGAGAAAGGGGTAAGAACTTCCCTGCAGAAATGCCTGACAATCTGAATGCAGGTAACTGAGCTGAAGTTCACTAACCAATCAATTGGTTGGAAGGGAAATTTATTGTACTAAAAAAGGGAAATCAATTGTGTTAAGTTGTCATTACTTTAATAAAGTCAGTTAGAGACTTTGTAAAGGAAATGGTAAAATGATATTTGCATGTGTATTTTGAATGCTATATTTTGTTGATAGCAGTAGATTATAGAATCATCAGAATTAGATATACTTGTCTTGGGGCCATGAACTCTTGATGAGCAAGATACTTGGAGATTCAGGTGTGTTAGAGAGGAAAAGAAAATATAATTGCTCTTGTGATTCTAAGAGAAAAGGAGAGATTGGGCTGGTATGTTAGCTCCCTATGGTTGATGAAACAAATTACCCACAAATTTTTTGGCTTAAAACAACGCAAATTTCTTGTTGTATAGTTCTGGAGGTCAAGACTGCAGGGAGACTCCCTGGGCTAAAATAAAAGTGTCAGCCGGGCTGCATTCCTTCTGGAGGCTCTAGGGGAGACTCTGTTTCCCTGCCCTTTTCCAGTTTCTAGATACTGCCTGCATTCCTTGGCTCATGGCCCTCTTTCATCTTCAACTCGAGCAAGTTGAGTCTTTCTCATACATCACTCTGACACTGATTCTTCTTTTTCCCCCACACACATAACCCAGGATAATTTTGTATTCTAAGGTCAGCTAATCAGCAGGCCTAATTCCCCTTTGCCATGTAACCTAACAGATTCCCAGGTTCTAGGAATTAGACTGTGCACCTCCTTGGGGGGGCATTGTTGTGCCTGCCACAGGTAGGGTTTGAAAGGAGTTTATACAGAAGGCAGAGAATAAAGTCACCTGGAGGAGGATATGGAAGCAGATAAAAGGTGTACTCAAGGCCTGCATGGACTTCTTGGATATGGCACCAACATATTTTCTTTCACCATCATTGTCATGACCAATCAATCAATCTATGCTCCCTCTCATTTGTCCTATTTGTCTTCACTGCTGTATGGAAAGGACAGGAGACAACAAAGACCATTCTCTTGGAGATTCCTATGGGTGGCTTGGGCTTTGGGCAGTCTGCTGCCTCTACTGCTCTCCCAGCTTCTTGCCACTGACAAAGGGATTGAGCCATCCCAGAGAAAGTTGGCACAGAGGGTCAACTCCACAACTGGGGTAGCAGAGGACTGAGGGCAGGTGAAAGAATATCCCACTCTGGGCAGGGAGCAAAAATAACCCCCACATCCCTTGTATTTCTTGACTTTATTAGACTGTGAAGGAAGAGTGAGAGGAGTGAAAGCAAGGGCCACTTGACTTTTTCTTGTTCTCTTGGATCTGTTATTTGAGCTGGAGATGCCTTAGGCTTGGGAGCTAGAGTGTCCAAGATGGAATCAGAAGAAAGAAATAAAGAGTTGGCTATTTAGGATAAGATCTGGGCTTAAGGCAGAGAGATTAAAAGGCTTTTGGGTTTGCTTCGAGGTTGTCTACCCCATTGCTTAGGTATGAAAGAAGATACAAATGGAGACAGAAGCCATTTTGAGGAATATAGCAAGTGTATTTGGCAGCATGTGCTATGTCTCCTGGGAATCTGAAAGAAGTAGGTGTGCCTTCTGGAAGGCTGAATCCCCCAAATGGGCAAGCTAGCATAGAGGACATATCTTGGTTTTTGTACCCTAATATGTCCACAAGGCTGCTTTAGGAGCTACTTATAGTTATAAGCCCTGGCCCCCTGGCCATGGCTGATTTGTCCTGGAATGAACATCTGACCCAAGCTGAGCTAACGCTCTTTCTCCAGTTTCAGCAGTAGAAGCTGTAAAGTTATAAAATACAGGGTCTGGAAGCAGTCAGGTCTCCTAATGTATGGAGAGAAAAATCTAGTCTTTAATGAAAGAGAATGTGGCCAACAGGGATGGTGGATCAGGACCAAAGATGAAGCTGTTTGAGGCCAAGCTCCAGCCATTCCTGAGGCTTAGTGATATTCCCGCTCTTCCCAAAGTTCAACTGTTCAGCTTTTCCTTGTATTCTGTGAGCCAATCTATGTTCCTTTTTGCTGAGTGAGGTTCCAGCTGCAGTTCTATCATTTGGAACCAACCAAATCAACACAGTTGAAGAGGGCCGAAGGTGATCAGAGAATGAAGGCAATTTTGTCTAGGCAGCCCTTTACCATTTGTCAGAGAGACTCCATCCTCCCTGAAACATGGGCTTCCTTGTGGTTGACAGAGAACAAGTTGATCAAAATCTGCTCAGGTCACACAAAGGCAATGGAAAGACCAGGCAGGCAAAGTCAGTACCAATTGCCACAGAAAGATTTGGAGCAGGTCAGGGAAAGCAAACAGAGCAAAAGAGATGGAACTGCAAGCAAGGCCACCACGAGTCAGGCGAGCAAAGAGCTTTGTCCCATGCCCAGCCCACAAAAACACCCAAGCAACAACAGTCCACAGATCATTGGATGCAGTGGCACAAAAGCAGAAATTGGGGAGGAGATGGAAAAAAGATGAATCTAGGAAATCCAGAGGAAGTCCATTAGGAAGAATATTTCTCTTCCAAAAGTGTTGAAACTTGTCTCCTCATTTCTTCCTCTTTCTGATACAGGGGTTCTTAACCTTTTTTGTTCTGGACCCCTTACTAAGTCCACACTATACTGTGTATTATTTAATAAATATATCACACCCACACCAACATGTCTCCACAAGAATAATTTTTTGAACTTCAATTCAAGCTCATAGACCCCTGGTTAAGAACCTCTGGGTTAGAAAATAGTTTTGATTTATCAAATGAAAAAATTTCCCATCATTAGAAGATTCCGATATACCATCCTTTAGCAAATGTGCTACCTGCCATCATCTGGTGCTTTGAACTGGTTCTTAGGGAGCAGAAGCAGAGTTGGTTGCTTTGTCTGTGTACTCCTGCTTTATCTCCCCCTTGTAGTAAGTGGTAAGAATCCACCAGATGGCTGCCAGGGGTACAGTCGGTGGTCAGTGAGTCACTCAGCAGACATTTTTCAGCACCTACTGGTGTCATTACATAGAGTACAGCTCTCTGGATCACTGGAAGATGGAGCGTCAGCTCACAGCAAAGTCATGGTTTCTAACTACATGAACCAGTCATGGGGCAAGGTTATTAACACAAATCGTTCCCAACCTAGATTGCTAATTAGGATCTGCCTTTGATATAGCTGCTGAGGAAGCATATAATGAAAGGAACTGAGAAAACCTTTGCTCTAGTTACTTGAAAAAGTCTCACAAAAACATTGTTAGCTTTCATCTTCTCTCCCTTAACAACAAAAAAAGCTCATAATTGTGCTACAAGTTGTGTGGAATATGGCAAAAAACAAAATAAGACAGGTGCCTAGGAAGGAATTCCAAGAGCGAAGGACATATATGGCATTTGGCTTATGGAGCTGGTGTGGAGAAGATGACAATACTGCCAGGGAAAGGGGACAGTGAGGTGTGGTTTATGGCTATGGGAAACCATTACTCAAGAGAAAACAAGCATGGAATTTAAAGAATTGTGGGATGATCACTATCATTCCTATTTTAGAAATACAGTAAAAATGTGCTAAAGGACTCATTGTGAAAACAGGGCCTCTATATGAGAAGGGAACCCAGAAACTGAATGTGAAAACGGGGTGAATAGAGAATATGTTTGCACCCCCAGCTTTGGAATGTGCAGTTCCTAAACTATGATACTGGAATAGGATCTGATGAGAAATGAAAATAAAGAGTAGGCCAGGGGAAGCGGACTTGGCCCAGTGGTTAGGGCGTCCATCTACCACATGGCAGGTCCGTGGTTCAAACCCCAGGCCTCCTTGACCCGTGTGGAGCTGGCCCACACGCAGTGCTGATGTGTGCAAGGAGCACTGTGCCACGCAGGGGTGCCCCCCTCCGCGAAAGGGGAGATCCATGCGCAAGGAGTGCGCCCCATAAGGATGGCTGCCCAGCGCAAAAGGAAATGCAGCCTGCCCAGGAATGGTGCCGCACACACAGAGAGCTGGCACAGCAAGATGACTCAACAACAACAAAAAACACAGATCCCCGTGCTGCTGACAACAACAGAAGCGGACAAAAAGAACACGCAGCAAATAGACACAGAGAACAGGCAACTGGGGTGGGGGTTGGGGGAAGGGGAGAGAAATAAAATAAATAAATAAATCTTAAAAAAAAAAAGTAGACCGAGAGGAAAGAAGAAAGTTTGGCTCCAAGTTTAATCTAATATATTTTTTTTTTCTTTTCAGGCTGGAGAAGGTAGGGAAGAGAGAAAATATAAAAAAGAACTCCTTATGCAGGTCACCCAAAGAAAATATATTCCACAGAGCAACCCGGGGATGAGAAAAGGAACATGCAGGTGCATTTAACCCCTCAGAAAGAAGAGGATATGCAGGGTCAGGTGTTGGGGTCCTTTTTCTTCTTAGACCTTGGTATCAATACAATCAATCCTGCTATAATATTACTGCTGGCTGTTTTGTTTTTGGTCACTTAAGATGTGCTGGGAGAAAGGAGAAGCAAGGACCCCATGGTGTCCTGAATCACATAAAAGCTAAGTTGTAATGATCTTTTTGGCTCCTTTTTTTCCTCCCCTGAAGCTATCATTAGATGTTCAGTTCATAGACGTCTATCACCCTAGCAGGTTTTTAATAGACTTTTAGGGCATCCCGTTGCTGGCTGTCTTATCTCATTTCATTAATTACATTTCACGATTGCTGAGGGTCAGGAGGCAGAGGAGCAACCAGCATCCTGTAACTCTTTATTTTCCTTTCTCATCAGATTCTATTCCAGTATCATAGTTTAGGAACTGCACAGTTCAGGGAGCTGCAGCAATCGCAGAGATGGGCAAGCCGGAGGATATTAAAAAAAATCAATCCGGCAGTCAGCTGTGACACCAAATGGCTCCTAATGATACAGGAAGGATGAGCAAAGTATAGAAGCAGATATAAAATTAAACAGCCTGCTCTCTCCACACGTAAGCATCGTGACATGACGCCTGCGTGCAGTGCCGAGGGCACTGCGCAGCAGCACTACCAGTGGGGAGAATTCTCATGGGAAACGTAACAGAAAGTAGAGACTTTCCAGTCAATTTGGAAACAAAATGTGCAGATTCTTGCTTTCTGCAAGTTGGTTGGTCACATGGCAGAAGGTGTGGGTGAATGAAAGAGAATCCCTTGGGGGCATTGTTCCCAAGAAGAGTAAGACCTCATTTATTTGGAAACTTCAACTATCCAGGGAAGATAGTTGAGAATAATTAACTAAAAGGGCCTCTGAACAGTCTACAGGTGATACAAATTCCATGCCCCAAGGCTCATTATTCATTATTTAGAAGAACATGCCTCAATGGAGAACACTCTGTATTTTTGTTTTAGGCTCAAAGCTAATGAGCTTTGTTATTTGATTCCCTGGTATCAATTGCAAAACAGTCTCCAACTCTTCACTAATATCCACTCCTTTACTGTGTGACTTTGCAGCTCTTCCCATTAAGATGTGGAATTTACTTTCCCAGACCTTGAATCTGGGCTGGCCTGTGACTTGCTATGGCCATGACAATGCAGTACAGGTGACAGAGTGTCAGTTCCAAGAGGCTTTGTGTGCTTCTGCTCTCTCTCTTTCTCTCTCTCAGAAATCCTGCTACCCCCCTGTGAAAAAGCTTATACTAGCCTGCTAGAGGATGAGAGATCATGCTGAAGCCAAACAGATGAGACGGCCCAGCCAAGATCAGCTACCTACCCCAATCAACAGCTGTATCCAGAGGCAAGCATGTCCCCAGTGGAGCCAGCTGGCACACTGACATGTAAGCAATAATAAATGCCTATTGTTTTAATCCACTGAGTTTTTGACGTGCTTTGTTATGCAGCAGTAGCTCACTGATATACCTGGTATGCTGTAGATTAGAAATGGGGGTTGGTTACAAAGGAAGGGCTACTAGAGACAAGCATGTTGACAAACAAGAAAAATACCCAATAAGTGAAAAGTAGAAACCGGGACTCAAAGGACATAATGATCTGAGGCATTCAGGGAGGGGGAAATAGTTTGTGGCTGACAGAATTTTAAAGCACAGTATAGGAATCCTGATTCTGCGTTATCCAGAAAAATTAACTGAAATGTAGTGTCCCTTCTTTAAGAAGACAAGCCTATGCACCATATTTAAGAAAGATTCCCATTTACAATAGTTAAAATAAAATGCTTAACGTGTCAAGTGTTATTTATCTGGAAAATTTACTTGTATGTGCAGGGAACATATTCTCTAAAGCAAAAATTTGGTAACATTCTCAGATGGGCTTTTGTACTGCTTCCAGGTACAAAAGGCAACATAAGAAATATAGTTTGGTTTGCCATGATGCAAGCATTTCAGGGACATCTAAGCAATCACAGGGACAATGGGACAGAATACTTGAAACTGGGATGACCTGAGAAAATCTGCACAGAAGAGTCAAACTCTTCATCTGTGACCCTCTTCCCCAAAGGTGCGGGATTAGTGGTGCCTGAGGAGGCAGTGGAGGAGATGGAAAGATTGTGAGCAACCAGGACCAGCCTTAGGCTGGTTCTCTGTGTGGGAGACTGAGAGGAGAGAGGAACCAGGTGGGAAGAATTGCATTAGCACAAAAGTGTCATCTGAGGGCCTCACCCCCTGGTCTTCAGAGCACCATACTCCCAATTCATTTTGTTTCATGCCCTCAGATTCTGCTCATTTTTCAAAGCACCACTAAGCACCACACTGGAAAATCATAATAATCCCTCACATTCATTGCATGCATGCTAAGTGCCAAGGACTGCTCCAAGTACCATAGAATAACAATGAACCCGACCAGTTAAACACTACTGCTGTCTCCCCTTTAAAGAGGTGGAAACAGAGGCAGAGAGGGATGCAGTAATTTACCCATGGTCACAGTTAGAAAATGGCAGAGACAGGATTCAAACCCTGCCCCCTTCCCCCCCTCCCCCGGTGCTTGGCTCCAGCTCCATCTCCTAACCTGCTCTGTTCAGCCCCTTTACTTTGCAAAGTTTCCCTATTCCTGCCCTCCCCTGGCTCAGCCTGCCTCAGCCTGCCCCAACCCTGACTCCTGCCTTTGTGATCTGGACCTTCTTTACCACCATCCCCTCCTCACCTCCACCCCCCAATCAGTTCTCAGCAAACGAAGTGGAAAAAAAAACCTCAGGCGTTCGCCTTTTTCTCAGGGGCATGAAGTCCCTTGCCTGAAGGCTTCTAGCTAATTAACACTTATCACCTGGAGTAGGCCTAGGGAAAATAGACCTTGGATTTCTACGCCCACCTGAGACGAGATCAGCTTTCACCTCTGGGAAGCCGAGCAGAAGCACCCTGTCCCCCCGCCCCCCAACAGGGCCCTGACAGACCCCGGCTGCAGGCTGCTTTATCTCCTGCTAACACCCGTCTCCTCTCCCTCCTCCTCTCTGTCTGGAGTCTCCCTGTGGCTCTAATGAAAAACCCTTGTGTCACGTTGAGAAGTTGCCAGTTGTGGCTGCTTGGAATAAAATCCAGCCTTTGCTGGGTTGTGACTCACGGCTGGGGAGTGAGGAGTAGTTGGTTGGAATAATCCCTTCAGTGCGAGCAGGCGCTTATGCCTCATTAGACCTGTACCAGGTCCCCACCCCTCCCTGCTACTCGTAAATAAACAAACAATAGGGCCGGGCCTGGCCCCCCTCCCCCACGGTGACTTCCTCCCTTCTCTGCCTCTGCACATCTGTGTGAGTAAGCCCACCTCGTGCTGAGTAGTTTAGGTTCTTTCCCAGACCCCGAAAGTGAGATGAAGCTGGATGTCCCTTCTGTCCCAAGCTCCTGGATCAGTCCAAGAGCAGGCAATGGCTTCATCAGATCCTCAGAAACCCATGCAGGCTTCTCTGGGCCCTGGGTCTGTGGTTTGAGAATCTCCATTTTTAACAACCTCTCTGAGATTACCATGCACAGAACTACTGGACCTGAGCAACTAGACCCAAGGGAAGATGTCTCCTGGATTAGAGAAAGTACCTTGCGAATTCTAAAGCACACTACTGTAGACCAGACATTAGCACTGTCAGCACCACCTCTCAGAAAATGCCAGAAAGTGAGAAGGAAACATTTCCTGCAGGGCCTCACAGGCTGTGGTACCAACAGAGTTGAGGTCATCCCTGGCTGTTTCGCTCCAGAGGATAAAGGAAACCCAAAGAGATCTAAAAAGCATTTTTAGAGCCTGGTACTCCAGCCAGAAGTCTCACAGAATCAAAGTGAGGATGTGCTTCCTACAGCTACCTGAAACTGCAATGCCAGAAAAATGGATTTCTCAAGTGCAAGCTGAGCTGCAGCCACGGGCACTCTTTTGAAACACGTACGTTAGGGAAAACAGGAATAGCAGTGATTCTCAGCTGGGGAGATTTTGCCCCCCAGTGGACATTTGGCAATGTCTGGAGACATTTTGGGTTGTCACAACTGGGGGAGAAGGGATGGTGGCATTGGTATCCAGTGAGTAGAGGCCAGAGACGCTGCTAAACATCCTCCACTGTGTGAGGATCAGGCCCTACAAGTAATGCCAGACCAGGATGTCACCAGTGCCGAGGATGAGAAGCCCTGGAATAGACACGAGATGTCAACCAGATGTAGGAGCCCAGTCCCAGGGAGGGCCTCAGCCTCCTGAAGGCAGACCATTAATTCAGGGTTTTTGATTTCAGGGTAGAGTTTCCTTAGCCTCAATTTATTGCTATTTATTTAGAAAGAAGATGTGGGTCAAGCCAGAGGCAGGGGAGACAGGTTTGCAGGTTGATCATACAGCCAGTGCCCCCGGCGTGAGCTGGGTTTAAGGGATCCAGTTTGCTCTAATGTCCAGTAAACGCTAAGACCTGACTTAAGCCCTTAATTTCTTCTGATATTAGAAATTGCTTTAACGAGAACATATGGATGAGCAAATGTTCAGTTTTGGGTGCCTGATTAGATTTGTAACATAAAGATACCCCAGGTGGTCTCCTCTCTTCACTGAAGAGTTCAAGAGCAGACCATTTAGTTGATAAAATTGAGTCTCCCGAAAGTTAACCGAGTGGAACCAGCTACTGGTGCAGACTGTAGCACAAACGTTCCTGCTGAAACCAGGTGGGAGGTGCAAATACTGCTTTTACAACTGATTCGATGCAGTTGGGTGGTTGATGGTGTCGATGCAGTTCGGTGGTTGATGGTGTGTGGAGGCGGAAAACCTGATGATCCAATCCCCTTCTGTTTACGCCGCCAGGACCTCAAAGGGCATATACTATTTTTTTTTTTTTGCCCTATAAAGTGAATCTGGGCATTTTATAGCTGGAAAGGGAGCAATTCCATTTAAATTAATCAAGGGGCTGAAAGCGAAAGTATATTATGTAGCCTTTAAAGACATTCTTCCTTTGATTGACAAGGTCCCATGGTCATTCCTTGAAAAGCTGTAACTAGAGGACATTTCTGGACATCAGTCAAGGGAGGTGTATTATCTTGGTTATACCCACACAGGACACAGGGCCTGTAGAGTTTTACTCATCAGTTTTCGGAACGACTACAGTCTGACTTTTGGAGTTGTATATATAAACTTACCATAACCAGGTAACATTTCACCTCTGTTAAACTAGAAGAAAGCAGCAATATTATTGAGAGGACACATACCTTTCAGCCACTTTGGACATTTTTAAACAATGTCGGTCAATCTGTGCATTCAAAAATGTTATCTGGGGAAAGAGAAAACAGGGATATTAAGACCAAAATAGAATTCTTTTCCCCCTTCACCCCACGGATCCAAATCCTATATAGTTCCAACAAGATTCACCCCCGCCCCTCAGAAGGTTTCCCCAACCCTCCAGCTTATACCACTTTGCCCTTTGGGAAATTCCTATAACACGTAAGATTCACACTCTACCATTTAGCCTTAGATCACATACTGCCCTGTACTGCACTATAGTGCTGTGCTTGATTCCCAAAAGTGGTTACAGGGTGTATTCTACAATGCTTAGCAACAACAAGGACAGGTAATATGTGCACTGTGAATATCAGTTTTGACTAACTCCCTGTGACCTTTTGTCTGTTCACCTTTCACACACCTCTATGCTTGGTGTAGTTGGCTAGAATCATCACATAGGTTATTTTACACGCATTTATTTCCTCTTCCCCACCCGATAATAAACTTGTCAAGAGCAGGTACCTAAAATTTTCCTCCTTCGGGTCACTCCCAGCAGAAGCTAGTAAAACATAATGTAAAGAGTAGGTCCTTAACTTGCATCAGCACCAACTGAACAAAATTGCGAACAATGTAATTAACCGTTGTATGCTGACCTGGACTGAACCAAATATTAGTAATTCTGAAATGGCATTGTGAGTGGGGCTTTCTTTTTCTTAAACTTTTCTTCTGAATCACAGATGAAATATGGTGCCCTGAGCTGGTCTACTCTGGAACTGCATTGTAATTTTAAGGACCCTGTGACATTAGTCCCTTCCTCCAGTATTCTCCAACAGCAGACTGTGGGAAACCCAACTATTAGAGCAGTCATCTTGTGGCATTGAAGTAACTCATTTAGGTCCTGTGCTAATAACCACTAGAGGAACTTGGTAGAGAATTTTTACTCCTGATCTATGGCTTAGTCACACATGACCCTCAAAGGGTCCAGTCAACCACAGTTGGTATCCAGTGTGATTTCCAGGTATTCAGAGATCACTCAACCTTCAGAGGTGAACAATCAAACGATTTTCAAACTGGCTGTTTTTCCTGGGAGCACAGTAATTTAGTCACCTGTTTCCGGATGTCTTCTTTTGTGGTTTTCCTGATTGGCTGGGCAGGTATGTGGACAGGGCTTTGCGACTGGGACTCTTCAGTTACGCCATATACTGACTAGAGAAGGAGAAGCCAGAATATAGAATCATGTACCCTCAAAGTTGAACCACTGTGATGGTTAAATTCATGTATCAATTTAGCTCGGTTATGATGTCCAGATGTTTGGTCAAAGAAAGCACTGGCCTGATTGTTACTGTTTGGGTATTTCATGGATTTAAATCGTTCACCAACTGATGGCTAATTACATCTACAATCAATAAAGGAGTCTGACTTCAGTAATGAGAGAAATCTCATCCAGTCAGTTGAAGGCCTTAAAGGGAGAACAGATGATTTCAGCAGTCAGGAAGAATTTCTAGCTTTACTTCAGCCAGCCAGCTTCTCCTGGGGAATTCACTGAAAACATCATCAAGTTCCCAACTTGCAGCCTTCCCTGCAGAATCTGGACTTGCCAGTTCCCAGAGTCATGTGAGCCAGCTGGAGAACCCTGACTACTGCAACCACTCAGCTGCTTCAACCACTCAGCTGGGGCTTGGAAACCCCTCTCTAACATCCAGACAATGCAGACTGGCCTCAGCCTGAATTTTCACAATGATTGGGAACTCTGTCTTTTGAAGCAGCTCAACTCATCTTCGGGTTACCATTGTTAGAAAAGCTCTTTTCATTGTGCTGAAAACTGCCTCCTTGTATATTAGTGTTTCTCAAAATGTGGTCCATAGATTATCCATAAAGAATCATCTGGGGGGTACTTGGTAAAGATGCACATTGCTGAGCTCCTTCCCAGATCAACTGAGTCAGAATCTTTTTGGATAGGGTTTGAAAACTGCTTTTTTATAAAATGCAGGTGATTCTGAGACACGAGAAACCCCCAGAATGACTGCTGAAGATGATGCACAAGATTCCTCTAGATTTTTTCTTGGTCATACACAATACTGGTACAAAATTGAGAAGGCAGAGTTTTGGATCTTTTTTGTTTTAAGTGAAACACTTTTTTGGCCTCAATTTCTTCAAATGCCCATACCTATGGCTACTTTTCAAGCTGTCCTCTGTATTAGTGACATACTAAAGACAATCTTTGCTTTAGGAAAAAAACACACGCAAAAATATGAAGAGTATGGAATGTACAGTTGAAATCTATAAAATAAAGAAGGGCTAAGATTAGGGTGGCTATGTGCCTCATGAAATTTTGACATATTAGAATTAGAATTATGGATTAAATAATGACATTTTAAGACTAATATTATAAAGTTTAATAAAGTGGGCATCATTACCTCAGTGAAGTACAAAATATATGAGTAGATTCAAGAAGTTTTAAGAAATAAATATGCATACATATATACACATTTATGCACCTACATATATGTACAAGAAAGAGAGATCCATAATTAGTTTTCATAAAAATAAGGGATTCTTAGGGACACATCTCTAACCTTTTGAAATTAACATGGGGTACAGCCATGTTCTCCCACAATCTGGCCCTTGGGCTGAGGTGAGGATGGGGTGTACAGACCCTGGGGCAGTCTGAGTGTGACTCACATGTATGCCAAGGTCATGGTCCCCTCCAATAAAATGAAACACAAGCGATCACAGGGTTACTCACAGTTGGACAGGATGAGGATTTGAGTTGGGATGATCTAGTTGGACAAAAAGACTTTCATTTGCTTCCAAGTGCTGAGCTTTGCTTTCACTTGTGATTTTCCACTTTTGGTTCCTTTCGTTTCCTCCCCTCCCCGCTGCACCCCCCAGAACCGATTGTCCTGGGTCCTCCAGGTGTCAGCACACCTGACCCTGCTCCCAGGAAGCCCTTGTGCAGCTGCCTGTCTGCCTTCGCTGCCCCTCCTGGGTTCTCCTGTGCCACTCCCTAGTGTGGACCTCAGGGAGCTGTTGCCTGTGGGCTCCTTTTATCCCTCACAGGAATGTGGCCCCCTGAGGACTTGCCACTTAGCCCAGGTGCAAACACAAGGCCTAGCACCCATCAGCCACTCAATAAATATTTCTAGCATGAATGAATGAAATGGTTTCAAAGGAAATACAAATAGCAAATTACTGCTTGAACAGCACCAGAAATGGAAGCGCTTTTCACATCACACATTTCTAATTCAGCTGAACTAGCGAACCTTTTTAACTTTTTGCGGATTCTTCAGACGTCGACATTTTCTGATATCCATTTCTGTTGTGTTCACACAACCTGGCTGAGAAAAAAATCACATATAAATACTAAGCAAAAAGCACCCTTCCAATTTAGCCTAAATGACACCATCAGCCCAATCTTTATCTCTTGCATGACAAATAATGCATAATTTTCACTACATCATTTACAATGTTTTTTTTACAAGGATGTTTCATCTTCAAAATGTGTTCCTCCATTTAGTTTGCATATGAAATATAAAAGCTTACCTCAAACATACCCAACGTCTAATGATGATATATAGAGGGGATAGTGTATAGTTTTAGAAAGCAAAATTATTATTCAAAATGACAAGATTACTTCAGCTACTGCCTTTGTAATTTTGCTTATGCAATTACCTAAAAAGTCCCAAATATTGGGATGGGAAGTGGGTTTTTTTGTTTTTGCTTTTAATCAGTTTTTAGAAAATCTGCAATAGTTCACTTAATTTTAACTCCATTTCATGAGGGAAATCAAGATTTGTTTTAATAATCTGATATTAGAAATATTTAAGAGAGTATCTTAAGAGTTAGAGCTGAACAACAGTAGAAATAATTATTTGGGGAATACAAACTTCTGGGGTCCAAAGATCCCCTGGTGAAACTCCCCCAGGCTCCCCCACTTCCAGTTCCATATTTTCATGAATGAATACTTATAAAAGATGGGACTGACATTCTAGAAAATCTACTGAGATGATGAGAATGAACGGCAAAACCAATTTCACAAAGCTTAGCTATTTTTGTAAGAATGAGACACCTGGTGGCTAAAGAGAGTGTTTTCTTTCAAGAGAAGGAAATGGGAAAATGAAAAACCTTAGAGCACCAGGCAAAGCTTTCTCACCACTGGCCTGTGGACATCCCAAAAGGCTCGTTCTTGACTATCCAAAATCTTCCTTTCTGTTTTGTCCTTTTTCCGATCAATCCTGAAAGAGTAAAGAAAGGAAAGCAGAGGCTTTTGTATTCGGTTTTCCCTTTTGTCTCTTGCCCCTGGGAACTAAGGGCACACAAGGCAATTGGTACCTGTGGGGTCCCCACTCTCTGCAAAGCTGTGAAATAGAGGTCTACAACTCGTTTCAGGAAACCTCAAAAAGTCTGTACGTGGGTAAGAAAACTTATTTTAAGCTGGACTTACAAATTACCATACCCATGTAAGGAACATGGTGTGCTGAAGGGAGGAAAAGGAAAGCAACTATCTTGTTAGAAATATTAAGATTTGGATTATGAAGAACTGAATTATCTGTCAACATAGTCACCCATCAAAGTGGATATTGCAGATCATATACTATCGTAGGACTGACAATACCCACAGGCTTGCCGATGTTCCATCCTCAAATTTGGAAATTTGCTTTAGAGTCAGAGAGATGTCTTCAAAATGCTGCAATTATGTATTTTAAAAGTCATTTAAACCATCTGGCTTTCTAAAGCAGAATAATGGCCTTGGCATGTGACAAGATCCAGAAGGCAAGTATCACCTGCTTCACTTGGGGGAGGTGCAAATTGCCAGGGGGAAATTACAGGTGACAAAGACAGATGCTTTATATTTCAATCAGCAGCATAGATAACAGGCTTTTTTAAAAGGGATGTACTCCTTCATATTATCTAAGTAAAAAGTAACTCAGGTTAATTGCCATGTAACTTCTGGTCCTCCGCTCTCTCCGGAGCACTTTAGTTTACTGGACTGAAATAAATCCATAATCACCCTGTGATTTTTGTGATAATTATCATGTACTTAAATGGTCCACAATTATAATGTAATCACAGAGTTAATAAAAAAAAGTTAATCGAGAAATACCATATACATATGAAGTGACAATGTCCCCTCCTTTTATAACCTGTGATACTGTTTGATTCTGAAAGTTCCAATTACACTCCTCTCTGCTTCCTGGTGGCTTCTGGGTACACAGGTAAAATTTGGTCTCAGTTGAATCCCAGCCTCCTCTGCACCCACTCACCGAGCCTCCAACCTTCAGCTTCTTGAGGTGCCAAAGGGCTCTTCCAGCCACAGCTCAGCACCCAGTGCCTGTGCCCACCTCCCTGGGAGCACCCGGATGGTCAGTGGGCGGCAGGCGTAACAGTCAGGGTGGCTGTTACCTGCATGAAGTAAACTTGCAGGGGTCAGCTCTGCCCTGGTGGGCGAGGCCTACAGATATATAGCTTTGGCCCGCATGGACAAGTTTAAGTACAGGGTGAAGATCTATGGCCCCAGTTGCAAAGCCAGCCTTATGATCTAGTTTTATCAGTAATAACCTTCCCTGCGTGGAGAAAAAGGAGGGTATTTATTAGTCTCCTTAAAATTCGAACAAGTTTTCCTATGAAAGAGAAATCTGCAGACCTCCAGGTGAATAAGTGGGCGTGATGGTTTTCTGCCTCTGGGCACAGAAGACTAAATGGAAATCTCTTTGGGAAAAAGGTTACACTTCAGAGTTCTATATTTGGGAGGTTCCCCATTACCTGCTGAAGCACACACTTTAGAAATTGTTTTAGAGGGAAACAGACTTGGCCCAGTGGTTAGGGCGTCTGTCTACCACATGGGAGGTCTGCGGTTCAAACCCCGGGCCTCCTTGACCCGTGTGGAGCTGGCCTATGCGCAGTGCTGATGTGCGCAAGGAGTGCCCTGCCTACACAGGGATGTCCCCCGTGTAGGGGAGCCCCACGTGCAAGGAGTGCACCCCATAAGGAGAGCTGCCCAGCGCAAAAGAAAGTGCAGCCTGCCCAGGAATGGCGCCGCCCACACTTCCCATGCCGCTGACGACAACTGAGGCAGACAAAGAAACAAGACGCAGCAAATAGACACAGAGAACAGACAACCGGGGGAGGGGGGGAATTAAAATAAAATAAATCTTTAAAAAAAAAAAATTGTTTTAGAGTGGATTGTTCTTAGTTTCTTCTCAGTTGCTCTCATGAGAGAGTAACATGACAAACCATAGCTGACCAGCAGTGGAGGGAAACTCCACTTTGGCAATTCCACTGTGCACACCCCCTGCAAATTCCAGAGTCTTTTTCTCTCTGCAAAGGTTTCTGTTCAGTTCACCTACTTTACTTGTGCTTCTGCTTGCATAAAGATGAATTCCCACTTTCTTGCAAAGGCCCTCTGGAGTCTTGCTAGGTTTTCCTAATGAGAAATGGAAACCAACAAAAAGTATTTAATCATTGTAAGTGAGCATATCGTAAGTGAGCACATGGCAGCCACCTCTTTCGGTTACTCCCAACAGAAGTGCAGTGCCCACTTAAATCCACTGGACATGAACCCAACTTGACTTTGCACCATACCCTGCTATACAGAGCTGATTAATATTTACTTACACGCCTATCAAATCTGAAGTCTCTATGGTTCATCTGATTCATTTCTTCTTGAGTGTTTTACAAGAACACAACTCACACAACCCTTGGTATAAAGGCTGCTGGGAAGCCTTTGTGACTGTTTTGTGCAGGATTTGGGGGAAGGATGAGATAGTCTTTGTACCTGTTGGGCTGGGCATATCAGAGAGCAAAACCAAGGACGGATTTCTCAGGATTCATCTTCCAGCTAGAAGTTAGGAAGCTTGCAGGAAAGAACTAAGAGGGTCTGGCTTTATGCTTTCTGAAAATCAGAATTCAGAAGTGCACTGAGGAGAATGTCTATGTTGGTGGTGCCCGTGGAAGGAAAACTCAAAAATAGCTAGAAAGAAAATGTGTCCAGGGTTAACTTCTGAGGAGAAGGAAGAAGAATCTTCTCCAAGTCTGTTGATTTTCCTAGTGGAACAGTAGGCTGGTGAGGAGGGGAGTTTGACAGGTCTCCTAATGAGCCACCTAATTCTGATGGAATACAAGGCCAGAGTATACATTATGTTATGTATTTTCATAGAGCTCATGCCAACACCTAATTGATTACTCTCATTAGTGGATTATTAATATAAAAGGAGCTTGAATTGAAGAGCATCACCCATAAACTCACAGCTATTTCCAAGGCTTGGTGTACAAGTACCTCTAAAAAACTGTCTCTTTGATTCTTCCACAGTTCATAGGAAATAAAAACTGGTAATGTCTAAATGTCAATCAATTGGGAAGTAGTCATATACATTTTGATAGTCATACCAAGGGATTCCAGGCAGCCATTAAAAATGATAATTAGATTATTAGTACTGACATGGAAAGACTCTAGATACCTACAATACATGGCTGGGACAAGAAGCAGTTTAAACAACAATGCTTATGGCATGGCTTCATTCTTTTTGTAAAGAAAAAAGTGTATGTACAGAGAAAAGCTGAGTGATTACCTTGAAGGGTGGAAGGATTACAGGTTATTTTCTGTTCTTTCCTTGTTGTTTGGATTTTTGATTTTACAAAGAGAATGTTATTTTTGCAATAAGAAAAATGGATGAAATGACTGCATTTTGAAAACAAAATGCTTTTTATTAATAGTTTCTAACCATTTTTATGTGGATTTTCAACCTGAAAATGCCACCTTCTTCACAAATACCAGGGCAGAACAGTATTTGGCAAGAGAAGAGAAAACTGAATAAAATACATCAAGGTCTTATTTCCAGATATAGGACCTTTCTCTAAAAGATGGGAAGTATGGGAAGAGAAGCCCAGGCTGGAGGGGCCACGTGCTTCTGCTGTCCAGGTCTTTCCTACAGTAATGTGGGGAAAATGATGTCGCCATATTGAAACTAACCGTCTTTGCACTGGTTGCACAAAGAGTAAAATCACAGTCTTCTGAAAAAGGGATGTGGCATGAGGGCAGATGGGGGCACAGGGTGCTCAAAGCCACAGAACAATGGTTCCAGAGCTTGCTTGGAAAGATCACAATGTTCCAGCACATTCATGCTTAATGACTCCCACTGTTAAGCAAGTTTTAGCCAAGTCCCAGGGCTCTGGCCTGACTCTGGCATTGCATCCTCCTCTACTGCTTTTCCCCATGCCCAGCACCTCTGTGAAAGGGGGTGCAGGATCATGCATATCCCTGCTCTTGGGTAGCATGCACATTCTCCCTTGGGCTGTGGAAAGGGCAGTGATGACCCAGCTGGGTTGGAAGGCTTGGGCACAGATTCCTAAGAGCAGACACATGAGGCTTGGCAGAGCAGGGCCTCATGCTTGTTTTGGAAGACAGTGGGCGGGGCATTTGGAAGGTGGGTAGATCAAGGTTCTGTTAATGCTGGATTATCCAAGAAATGATTTTCTTTATTGCCCTTAGTGTCGCCTCTCCTTCCATAGCTTCCAGTCCTTCAGTCATTTCACAGCTCAGCAGCCCCTCCACTGGAGGGTGTGTTGGAAAGAGGAGAGAGGAAGATACATGCTAATTTAGACAATTTCCATGGGTTTCTGTGACCCATATGAAGTTTGGTTTTAGGAAAAGATTCTAAAAGATTTAAAAAATTATCTGTGAGTCTGTGCCTTAGCTTCTGGCTCTGTTACATATGGATGGATACAAGTGTGATGGTGAGACCTCTAAGTTTTATAAGGAATCACATCTTGTGAAGGAAAGAAGAGAAGGGTAAGAAAGCTGGAAAAGTTTATACCTCATATGATACACATTTTATGCTATCTTTTGGATTGAGGGCTGTTCTTAGATTCTGCCAAGGTGGGATGAGTGGCGTATAAAGATGAAATTTTAAAATTTTTATTTAAACAATTACCATATGGTAAATTTGACTTTTTTCTTTTGTATATGGGTCTATGAATTTCAACACATGCATAGATTCATGTAATCACCACCGCAGTCAGAATACAGAACAGTTCCATCAACCATAAATCTCCCTCCTGCTATTCCTTTGTAGTCACACCTTCTTCCCAACCATATCACCTGGCAACCATTGATCTATTTTCTATTATGATAATTTTGTCTTTTGTCTTTACAAGAATGTTGTATAAATGGAATCATACAGGTTATAATCTTTTGAAATTGCCTTCTTTTATTCAGCATAGTATCTTTGAGATTCAGCCAAGTTGCTGCATGTATCAATTGTACATTCCTTTTTTTACTGCTGAGTAGTAAGTATTCCATTGAATGGGCATATCAGTGTTTGTTTAACCAGTCACCTGCTGAAGGGCATTTGGGTTGTTTCCAGCTTTTGGCTGCCAGAAATAAATCTGCTATGGACATTCATGTATAGGCTTTTGTGTAAACATAAGTTCTGATTTATTTAGGATATGTATCCAGGAGTAGAATTGCTTGGGTATATGGTAGGTGTACATTTAACTTTGTAACAAACTGTCAAACCAGTTTCCAGAGTGGCTCTTTTTGCTTTCCCATCAGCAACATATCAGAGTTCCAGTTGCTCCATATTCTTCCTAGCTGTGGTATTATTAGTACTTTACTTTTTATTTTAGCCTTTCTAATAAGTGTTCAATTCTATCTCATTGTGGGTTTAATCTGGATTTCCCTAGAGCTAATGATGAACATTTGTTCATTTGCTTATAAGACATAGTGACAACCTTATGTCCTGGTTCATGAAGTGTCTAAGTCCTTTGCCCATTTCTAAATTGAGTTGTTTGTTTTCTTATTGTTGACTCTGAGAGGTCTTTATACAAAGATGCAATTTCATTGTGACAGTAAGAGGACATGAGAACAAAAGAGAGGAAGTTGAAGAGACTTCCCTTCCACTATCTGAAAAGGAATTGGAGGGGGAAAAACAAACATACAAGCTTAACCAGAGCTACAGATACGTTTTTATCCTTCTTCCACATCTAGCATGGAAAATAACCATACTTACGGCTTCATAATCTGCCAATTCCAGCCTTGCTTTGTTCTGCATTGTCCTCTTACAGAGATAGATGGCTGAAGGAAAAAGAGAAATTAAAACATGCACAAAACTAGCAATGTAGTGTCATCATAAATCCATCCATCCATCTGTTCACTCACCCTTCCTTCCTTCCTTCCTTCTTTCCTTCCTTCCTTCCTTCCTTCCTTCCTTCCTTCCTTCCTTCCTTCCTTCCTTCCTTCCTTCCTTCCTTCCTTCCTTCCTTCCTTTCCTCCCTCCCTCCCTCCCTCCCCCCCCTACTAGGTGCCCATCACCGTGCCGCGGAAAATATTATTTTCTACGTGGATACTAGGAAAGCTTCTGCAGGTCAGGATCAGATGAGGTCCTCATCTTCCAATTCTGACAACTCCCTTCTTCTCCTTGCCCTTCTTCACCCTAATTGTCCTCCACTCAGAATGACCTTTCACATATCTGACCCCATTACTCCCCTGCCTATAAGCCTCCATTGAATTCTCAGTGACTTCAGAAGAAAGGCTGGGCTCCTAGCATGGCAAATACTGTTTTTATGATCCTGTCTCTGCCCAGTGCATTGACATCCGTCCTCCCTCACTTCAGGCACTGTGACAATACCAAATCCCCTTCGGCTCCATGCCTCTGTGTGGGTCCTTTGCACAGAATGCCTGTCCTTCCTTTCTCTCCGTGCCCTCTACCTGAATATCTCATAATCTTACAAGACCCAGCTCAGGGCTCCAGAGAGCACCTCTATATACGTCAAGCAGGGAACTCAACTCCACTTCACCATAATCATTTATTATGCTGTCCCCGTCATAAGGCTGAGGGCTCCTCATGGGCAGAGGCTGTGTCCTCCCCAGCTTTGAATCCCTGTACTGAGCACCAGGACTGGCCTTGCACGGGTGGAGTGAATGAACAATGGAAAGGGAGGACATTTGAGGCCCCTCAGCTCAGGCTAAAGAAAGGTTCTTGACCCTCAGTTGTCAGGACATTGTTCTTCAAGCATGGCCTTCATCCTTCTTCCCCTGCTTCTTCAGAATCTCCCCCCTTCTCCAGTGCCAAGTAGAATGATCTGGGGAAAATGGGTGAATGGTATGAACAAAAAATAGAATGATTGAGAGGGAAGACCAGAGAGGACCTGTTCTGTTGTTTGACAAGTTAATGACACCAGGGAAACTCTAGCCACTTGCTGGACTAACCAAATTTCTGCATTGTCCTGAAAAATGGACTGACAGATGTCTATGACAGCGTAAAGCCTGGAAGCCAGTAGCCTACACTCTGGTATGCCCACACATCTGCTCACACCAGTCAGTTGGGTGTGTTCCCAAATCTGATTATGCTAGACATATTTGGTATCTTAACAGTGTAAGTTCATTAAATAGTACCCAAACTAATGAAACTAATGCAAAATGAGAGAGTGTTGTTGTTTCTATGAAGATGCAGTTGAATGCTTTGGAACATCTTCATAAAGTTGAGTCTGCTAAAGCAATTGCTAATGAATTTGGTACAGATGAGACAACTGAAAAATAAGGAAAAAATCATAAAAATCTAGAAGGGGTGGGAAGCAGATGTGGCTCAATCGATCGGGCTCCCGTCTACCATATGGGAGGCCCTGGGTTTGCTTCCCAGGGTTTGCTTCCCAGGGCCTCCTTGTGAAGGCAGGCTGGCCTGCACCCATGGAGAGCTGATGGTCTGCGCCCATGGAGAGCTGGTGGCCCGCGCCTGCAGAAAACTGATGGCCTGCGCCCACGGAGAGCTGACGCAGCAAGATGACACAACAAAGGGAGATAAGCAGACATAGAAGAACACACAGCAAATGGACACAGAGAGCAGACAGCAAGCAAGCTGTGGGGGGAGAAGGGGATAAATAAATAAATAAATCTTGGGGGAAAAAATCTAGAAGGGGTCTACATAAAGGTTGCTTCAAATGTGTCTTTCCATTCTTGATGCACTTTAAAGACACTGAAAATCAATGGTTTATTTTGAGTGTGGTTTATTTAAGAAAGACATTAAAATCATGGGAACCCATAATAAAAGAGAAGTCTTTTGTCCTCCTCAAAAGGCTGTCAGATGGATATTCTTCTCCGTGCCCAATGTTAGTAAAAAGTATTTAAGGTATGTATCACTTTTTATGATCCTCTGGTTACCAATTTTTTCAGTGTACCAAGCAGCTACAGATCTCTATTACGGCTGATAAAGGGGCTTCTTCTCTGTCATACAGTATCTCCTTCAGTGTCTGAGACCACCAGTCAGACAGCCTGTGGTACTGGGGCAACCTGAAGCAGGAAGTCTGGCATGTCCGACCAGGCCTGGTTTTGATGACCCAGAAGCAGTGTGGGTCAGTGGAGGTGACAGCTGTTTTGACAGTGCTGCCCTAGCAATATTCTGTATGGGCCAAATGTAAAAAAGAGAACACAGACTTGGACTAAGAGCCTTATTCAGGCAGAATCATCCCAAGGAATTTCTAACGCATATGGGTCAAAATGGGCAAGTCAGGTTGTGAAGTAAAGGACAGTGCATGGAATGCAAAGCTGATGCAACTCTGACAACCAAGCGCTGGTGACATGCTTTCAGCGGCTGTCCTGAGACCAATGTCACACACTGATGAGTGAGTTCACTGCAACGTGGAGGCGGGGTGTAGTTGTTGCATGAGCGTCATCTTAGCACAGACCTACTGTGGGCTTGTCTGTACCACTGCTGTGCCCTCAACAGAGCCTGCAGTAATAT
Source organism: Dasypus novemcinctus (assembly GCF_030445035.2). Classification (NCBI taxonomy): domain Eukaryota; kingdom Metazoa; phylum Chordata; class Mammalia; order Cingulata; family Dasypodidae; genus Dasypus; species Dasypus novemcinctus. Next base: position 36,439,771 of record NC_080675.1, read on the forward strand.
CTAATTAACTCAAAAGACTAATGGTTAACAGTAGCCAGTCCTACAAGAGCGCAGCTGCAGGCTTGTTTTAAACCCAGATGCTGATTTTTCTCAGCCACTTTATTTCTCACCAAAAAATATTTGGTTGTAGTAATTAGGCTTTGAATTAAACTTTACTTTGAAATATAGCTGTTGATTTTGCAAGGTTTCAGGAATACACATTTCCTGCCAGAGCCTCAGGGCCATGTACTTACATTACTGTATTAGCTGAAGAGGGTCGTTGCTTAGCCCCTGCTCCCCAACCGCCTCCTCTGTGAGCCTTGGCCTGTGGACCTCTTCCTGCTTCTGGAAACTCTTTCTTTTCCTGGTGTCCTCGCCAGTGCACTCTTCTGGGTCCTGGCTATGCTCATAAGCTCCTTTTTTGTTTCCTCATTATTTTCCCGGCCCTTCCAGGCCTCCTGGAAGTATTCCTCAAGGCTTCCTCCTGGGCTCTCAATCTTTCCTTGCCTATGCCCTCACGTGGAGACCTTCCCACTTCAAATAGCCCTCTTTGCAGATGACTCCAGAGTCTTGCACCTCTTGTCCTCACACTGGCATCCCAATATCCCTAGCATCTCACTTGGCCGACCTGCTGCCATCTCAAGCTCACCATGCCTCAACACAGCAAAACTGGTCCCACTTGAGAACTTTATAAAGTAAATGGATTCATGTATTATATGTGCACCTAAATTTTTTTTAGATATACATTGACCTTATCATCTTTTTCCAGTGTACTTAAAAAATTGACTCCCTTTCCAAACTTTCTGACTTCACAAGTACCATCATTATTTTCCTCAATCTCCTATACCAAGGGATATATAATCACTTATTCTCCTCTTTTACACCCTCTGATTATTTTTCAGAATAATAGGATATTAGCACTGGCCAGAACCTTGACAATAGTCAGGTTGATCCCTCAGTTCAGATGTGAAAATTAAAGGCCCAGAGAAATGAAATGATTGATCTAAGGTCACATAGCTAGTTAGAGGCATGGCTGGAATGAGAATTGAGCTCTAGTTCAGAGCTCTTTCCACTATGACATTCACAGATTTGCCCAATTACTCATTCATTTCACTCATTTAGAAATTTTTTGAGTGCCTCCTAGGTGCCAAGGACTATCTTAGGCACTAAGAAAATCACTATAATCATAGCTACCACTTACATAGAGCTCAGTGTTGCCAGACACCATTCCAAGGACTTTCCACTGTTTCCCTGCTCAATCTCCATCATAACCCTATGAGGTGGGTTCTGTTATTATCTCTATTTTACAGGTGAAGAAACATTTTCATTCACTACCTTCTGTTGGGGACCCACCATGGCTTCCCAAAGTTGCTAAATCCCTATGGGGGCATTTTCGGAACTTGGAGTTGTCCTTAATGATATTGCAGGGACAGATGCTGGACATTATATATCCTGCCATGACCCACTGAATGGACTGGGGAAGAGTGTAAACTACAATGTAAACTATAATCCATGCGGTGCAGCAGTGCTCCAAAATGTATTCACTAAATGTAATGAATGTGCCACAATGACGAAAGAGATTGTTGATGTGGGAGGAGTGGGATGGGGGGCGGGGAGTGGGGTATATGGGAACCTCTTGTATTTTAATGTAACACTTTGTGTGATCTATGTATCTTTAAAAAAAAAGATAATAAAAAATAATAATTTTTTTTAAAAGTTGCAAAATCCCTTCTAAACGTCTCTCCTTGACTACCAAAGTCTTAAAACATTTTTTTTTAATTTTTAATTTTATAAAGGGTAATTATTTGGGGTAAAAGCTTACAGTTACAAAGCCTTGGAAAGTCCAACTCAAGGTTGCTTTCTCACCAAAGTCAGTTGCCACGTATTGAAGCAAGGTGGTCACTGATCTCTGCCTGGTCTTTCCTTTCCCTTGGAGCTTCCAATCTTCTCTCTTCTGGCAAAGGGCTCATTTCTTTCTTTTTTTGAAAATTTTTATTGTCTTTCCCAGTACACTCAATGGATTATGGCAGGATATATAACGTCCTGCATCTGTTCCTGCAATATCATTAAGGACAACTCAAAGTCCTAAAAATGCCCCCACATCACACCCCTTCTTCCCTCTCCCTGCCCTCAGCAACTACCCTGGCCACTGTCTCCACACCAATGATACAATTTCTTCAATTGCTAGAGTCACAATAGTTCTATAGTAGAATATCCGTAAGTTCACTCTAATCCATAATTTATTCCTCCATCCTGTGGACCCTGGGAGGGTGGTGTCCACTCCACCTCTAAATCGAGGGGGGCCTTAGATCCCACGTGGCTGATGGATGCAATTCTCCTGCTTGCAGTTGTAGGCACCCTCGGTTCCCTGGTGTGGTGGTTGACCATCTTCACCTCTCTGTTAGCTGACCTGGGTAAGTCCACTGAGCAGGAGAGTAGGAGATGCAATTCTGATGAGGCTCAGGGCCCATCTAGCACATGGACAGTCCAGAGTTTTAAGTCTCCTGAGTATTCACCAACCCCACTGTCAACCACAGGTTCAGTAAAAGTGACAGAAGAGGCATGTGTAGAAAGGTCACATCTGAGTCCAACTCCATCACATTCAGGAATACAAATTAAAAGTAGGGCCCACTGACAAGACACTGAACTCCAGAGTCATTTGCCATGACCATAGAACCTGTGTGTCTCCATAGCCCTCAGGAGCACCAGTACCTGCGGTTGTATCTACTGTGGCTCTTTCTGGGATCCTGCTGAGATGTGCATAAGCGTGACCCCTCTGATGACATCCTGGCTCTTTTTTGAAGACTCTTATCCATATACTCTCATTTGTCTTTACCATTATCCCCCTTTCATTCAAGATATTTTTCTAGTTACATCAGCAGCTAATGATTGGTAGCAATAATTTCTTTCTAGGCCTTTTATATCAGTCTCAGCTGTTCTGTTCTCTTCCCAAGGCCGGCTGCAAACTATCAGGTGAATGGTTCACTTCTCTGCAGGGCCTCAGGATCAAACATAACAGAGCTCTCTTTTCTAGCACCCCGGAGTCTTTTTATAAATCTGTCCCTCCCAACCTATTCAACCTTCTCACTCTTTATCAACATAAAACCTTTGAATGCTCAGATCAGACCCCTCATCATGCCTTCTTCTCCCCATCCTGCCACCTTTTCCAGCCTGGAATGGTCGGGGGCAAGACTGTGACTTACTCACACCGATGATATTGTAATTGGCCCAGAGTAGGTGTTCAGTAAGTGCTGAATGAATGAAATTTTCTAGTTCTTCATCAATTCAAATCATAACTAAGCTGAATTCTTAGCTTTAGTTTCACAGCCTTCCATCCCTGACAGCACTCCATACTACATCAGTTAGGTGCCCATCTCACACTAGATGAAGTTGTCCTCTAGTTGTTTGATGTGTAATCGTCTTAGTTCTCTGGGCTCCTCTTTAAAGGAGAGGCCATGGCTTAGACCTCTCATACTAGGCCATGAGAAAGGGCATCACAACCACCACCTCAATAATATCAACCACTAACACAATAGTAAAAATATCAGCCACCATTCCAGAAGAACAATAATAGCAGCTACCACCTTGGTGAAAATATCAGCCACTACCACAGTTTATTTGTTTGTTTTTAAGAGGTACCGGGGACTGAACCTGGAACCGCATACATAGGAAGCAGGTGCTTAGATCACTGAGCTACACCTGCTCCCCTACCATAGTTTTTGTTGACTCCATATTTGTGCCACACACTAAACTTTACATGCATCATTTCATCCAATCCTCATACAACAACGCTAGGAAACGAGTACTATTATTCTGATTCTAACCTGAAGCTTTAGGGCACAGGGCGTTTAGGAACTTGCCAAGACTGAACAGCCTGGGGCCTGCTGTGCTGAATTCCTCTTTGGTAAAAAATTTCTGATTCTCTAACCAAACTGCTTGGGAAATGCCAGGGAGTATGTTTGCATCCTGCACCTTGACTTCTCCATCTGATGTCCTATAAATTGAGGCACAGGAATTCAAAACAATAATTTTGCTTCAGTGGCAGACTAAAATAAACTGATTTCTATCCCTGTTCATGTCGTGCAACTAAAATGATGAAATGATAATGAAATGTAGAGGAAGGGAAAGAACTGCCTTTTGTACTCAGGGTAGAAAGGCCCAATGCCATTCATTTATATTCAAACAAATATTTTCATCTGATTTCGGTCCAGTTATCTGGCCCCACCATCCTCCCACCCTCTCAGTTGCTTGGAAAAATATTGGTTTGCACATTCACAAGGGCACAGGGCTGCCACATGCCACGAAGGAGCTATAATTATTTGAATTCCAAGTCAGGCTTTCATGAGCCATATTTCAGTCCCAGAAACACTTGTTTTATGAGTGGCCAAATGCTGCTCCCTTTCTGAGCCTTGCTGGATTCACTTATCACTAGGGTGCAGCACGGGTTCAGAGGTGCCCGCGCTGATGCAGGCTGATAGCCCAGCAGGCGATCCGAGTGCCGTGCCTTTCTGCACAAGTGCTATCCTCTGCACTTGGAAATGAAACAAGCATAGTAGCCTTACTAGGCAATCACACGCTCATGTTCCATCCCCAGGATGGCTCCCCACCATGGATTTCCCCTCTTTCAAATGAGTGAGCCAGAGGGTGTAGCTTATTGCACAGCCAGGCCTCCCGGTGGGGCTCCTCTGAGCCCACCCAGCTGCACACCTCCTCCTGCTCTCTGCTGCTGCTTCTGTCCTGTCCCAGACACTCCAGCAAAGAATCTTGGGAGAAAATGCAGACCTCACTGAGCTCACTGTCCCCAGGAGAAAAGCAGGCTGGCCTGCTGCAACAGCTAAGACAGTGGTAAGGACACCAAGCAAAGGGGCAGGTGCTGCTGCTGCAACCTTCACATATATCACTCATGGGTCTATGAAAGGAGCTTGGGCTTTGGAGCCACCCACATTCAAGTTCAAATTCTGCCACCTCTGGTGAGAGTCTGTTGATCATTCTCAATAATGAACTTGAACCATCAGCAAATATTTCCTGAGTGCCAACCTTGCCTTGGGCATGTGCTATGCACAAGGTAGGCGAGTCCCTGCCCTCATGGGGCTTACAGTTGTATGGGCATTCAGACAACTAGAATATAGTGTGATAAGTATGAGGATGTGGTCTCTATGGGCCTCAGGTTCTTCATGTGAACATAGGGATAGTATCACTTTCTCAGAGAACTGCTACATAGGAAATATTAAATAGTCTCCACTGAGAATATGTGGAAAGAGTCTAATAGAATGCTGCCTGGATAGAGGTGATCCCCTGCTTAAACTGCTCCCCATTTCATCTGCTCTAACGGCTTATTTTCCTAGTCCACAGTGACTTCTGTCTACCCTTCCCTGTCTGTTTCCCCTTTCCTTCAACTTGCAAACATCAAGCCCACCAATGAGTTCTTAGTAAGTCTTAGCAGATTTGTAGAACAAAATGGGTCAGCGGGCGATGGCTCCTTGAACCAATCCTTCCTGAAACCCTACTCTAGAAAGGAGCACTGTCCCATAGTGTTGACCATGGTATTCTACATTCCATGGCCCCACAAAATGAACATACTGGCCATGCTTGATAAAACTTCCCTCCCCCATTCCCTTCCAAGGGTGCTATCTTTCAAAGTGTTCTGTCTTCCCTCATTAGCTGGAACAGGGCGTTTATTACCTGTCAACAGGATGAGAAAGGAGGAAGCAGGGCAATGCTGCCTCTCCCCCACCCCAATGTACCCCAGTTGCCCAGCCACCAAAACATTTGTCTTCAGGACTCCCAGGCTTAATTCTAAATGTGGGTGGTAGTTTTGGTTCTCACCATAGTCGGTGTTTTCAGGTTCCCAGCAGTTTGAAGGCCAGAAGTATGGAGCCTGCAAAAGAGTACGCAGTCAGGACTCATATGCACCCGCCTCCTTGCCCCCCCTGCCCCGCGACAGGTGTCCCTGCACCCTCACTTATGACAGGCCTGTCCCCATCTCCTCTTGCTGACACCACACCCTCACTCGCCCATGTTCTTAAACATAGCTGAGATGAGTCAATTTTCTTTAGGAAATTTGCTGAGAAATGAAATCCAAGGTAAACAAAATAAATGCAAAAATGAGAAACTTAGTTTACAGGGCAAAAATGTCTTATCCTGAGATAATAAAAGTCTCCAGAAGTCAGGCTAGCCCAGTTTACTGAGTACACAGGCTCTGGATTTCTTTTCTCTTTCAACCCTGTCTGAAGAATTCTGCCCCCAGCCCTTTGGTTTACACCTTGAAACAACCTCTTAACTTTTCTCCAATTCCCTCTAGGACAGGATCTGATAAAAGGATTAGAAAATGATGGGTAGGAAAGGTGATTAGGTATCACATTGAAACTTCACACCAGGAAGGCAGCATAATTTTGTAGAAAGATCTAGGACTTTACCATCAGGTTGACCTGGGTTCAAATCAAGACTGCCCCCTTAATTTCCTAAGTACCTCATTATTTATTTTTTTCTCTCCCCTTTCCCCCCATTGTCTGCTCTCTGTGTCCATTTGCTGTGTCTTCTTCTGTGTTCGCTTGGATTCTTGTTAGTGGCACTGGAAATCTGTGTCTCTTTTTGTTGCGTCATCTACTGTGTCAGCTCTCTATTTGTGCAGCGCCACTCCTGGGCAGGCTGTGCTTTTATTGAGTGGGGCAGCTCTCCTTACAGGATGTACTCCTTGCATGTGCGGCTCTTCTACATGGGGGACACCCCTGAGTGGCATGGCACTCCTTGCATGCATCAGCACTGTGCATGGGCCAGCTCACCACATGGGCCAGGAGGCCCTGGGTTTGAACCCTGGACCTCCCATGTGCTAGGCAGATGCTCTATCAGCTGAGCCAAATCTGCTTCCCTCATTAATTCTTTAACACCTCCGTTTTCTCATTGGCAAAGTGGGTATTTAACCCCAGAGGGCTGTTCTTTGGAATAAGTGAGGAAATACGAGTAAAATGCCCAACAAGTGAAGACTGGGTTTTTCTCTTCTTGCCTTTTACTGTTTTTGGGTGGGGCAACAAACTGCTGAGAGGAACATTTTCTTGGGGCAGGGTGGTTCACTTACATGCCCTCAGTTTTTCTAGGTAGTTCTAATCTGAGCTCAGATGATGGTGAGAAGAAAAGGCTCTGCAGGAGGAGGAGCTGGGCAGGCCTACCTGGAAACGATAAAAGGTGCCATCATCCTTCATGGAGAGAACGTGGTCTGAGATGGGGAAGATGTAGCCCTGGGCAGCTATAAGACTTCCCAAGTGTATTGCTTCAACTGCAGGGACAGGGCATGGAGAGAGACATAATTAGGAAATTGTCAGCATCAAGGGCTCCTTGGTTGACATGGAAGTTGGGAGGGCAGAAAGGCAACCAGAGGTCAGGTGTCATCACCCAGGTAACTGTGTTGATGGTTCCAGTGGGGTGGGGAGGGGGAAATGGTTGGGAAGGGCTGCCTTGTGTGCGGACCTCCTCTGGATCCCAGTTCTGAGTGTCTGACATTGATCAAAATACCCCAAGACTTTCCAGAAGAAAGTGCAGCTTCATGGTCAAGAGTGTGAGCATTGGCATAGATGACAGACAAACAAACAAACAGAACCCTGTATTTAATTAAGCGAGATATTTCATGTAAAGTGCTTAGCAATTTTGGTACATTTTAAATGTTTGAAACTGACAGTGGCCCTGATTCATAATTTTAATTCTGTCATTTAAAAAATCATTTCCCAGCATTGAAAGAGCAGCCTCATCTCCCATAGAGACTTTGGATTCACATCACATCCCCCATAAGACACTCTCACCAGGGATGAGAGGGCAGTGCCTGTCTCTTCTGCACATAGAGTAAAACCACACTTTCTCAGAAACTGGGGGAGGGCAATGGAGTGGGCAGAGGCATAAAGAAGCAAAACTTATAGAAACATTCTCTATTTTTTCTACTGTCAACCTGTTGTGTTATTTTAACACCAGTCATAAATAGATTCATGTAGATAGCTAAGAGTTTATTTTTATTCTGAGCAGAGTTAAGAAAAACAGTAAATCTATGTGTTTCTACCACACATTATAATTGTTCACAAATATAAAAGTCCCTTTACTCACAGACACTAATTTTTGGATATGGGAATTACTGACATGCTCCAGAAGTCTCTAGGGAGAATTTATTACCTAAGGTCTGATTTTTTATGGTGACTTGTTCTGGTTTTATTTGCAAGCATTTCAAGAGGTTTCTATTCTCTTAAAGAAAGATACACTTGTAACTGGTAGAATAAGAGTGAATGGAGTTTTGTTTTATTTGCTTAGTGATGACCAATTTCCTTTTCAAAGTTAGATGCTCCAAGAGACATGGTGCCAACCAAAAGTGAAGTTTCATCATCCACAGCTACTCTTTCCCCAAGAAGAAGAAAGAATGAAATTCAGTAAGGAAGTGGATCTCGTGTCATCGACCTGGGAACTAAATCTCTCACCTTATTTTTTGAGTAAAAAGGTTTTTGCTTAGAAATGTGGCAGCTAGGAAGAAAGAAAGAAGGGAGGAATGGACACTGGACATGCCTGGCTTCCTAGGGCCTTGGTTTGTCCCATCTTCATCCTTCCATTTCCGGCTGGGGAGCTCTTCTTACCTCCTCCTACACAACTACTTCTCAGAAGCCCAAACAGTTCCCAAAAACTTGATATCCTCCCACAGGCACTGGAACTTAACAGACCTTCACAGAGATGACCCTCAGCATTTGGGATTTTCACAAAACCTTCTCACGTCAGGGCCAGAGGATCCCTGAAGCCTATTCTCACATACCACTAGCAGGTTTAGGGGTCTCAGAACCTCATAATAATAGTATGTGAGCAATACAGTGGTTCTTTGAGAATGACAAAGAAACCAGGGTTCATGGAAGAGAAGACACCACCGTGAGGGAAAGCATGCCTAAGTTTAGCATCACAATCCAAAGAAACAGTGACCTTAAGCAAGTGCAACTAATCTGGTAGACTTACTCAGCCCAGGTTTTACAATTGTGCAAGCAGAAGTCCAGGCTGAATAAAGGAAACATGTAGGGTAGCCAGTTTGGGTTCTGTACCTTAAAAGGGTTAGCATTTATCGATTATTCCCTTGTGAGTTAAGAAGTTGGTTGGAATTAAGAATTTTCACTGGCTGTGAGAGCGGTCAAGGTGGTAAAGGAAAGTATTTCCATTAATGACTTTCTTTTCTGGCCGTGAGATTTCTGGCAACTCTACGTAATTTAACTGTATGTACATTGGATTCTTTCATAGACAACGGTAGTCAGGATAAAATACAGAGATGCCAGAGGCTTACAGACTGGCCCAGCATGAATCACAGACTGAAGGCCAGATGCCTACAGTGGGCACTTAGAAAAAAATCTTTTAAAAAGCATAGCAGTTGGGGACTATTTAATTTGGGGCAAAGAGATCTAATAATGACCCCCAAGAACATCAGAGTATAGTAGTGAATCTTTAAAAATATGACCTTTGGACATCAAGGATGCTAATTAAATAAGACATCGCATGGATAATAAGTTTTACTTTTATCCGGAACTTGCATTTTTCTGGAAACCCCGATTTCCTAATTATGCTGTGAAAATAAATTTCACTTATTTTCTGGTGGGAGGACAGATTTGGAAAATGTTTCATTGGCCAGGGTTTTGTTGTTTTACTGGTAAGGTTTTCCTTATTGAAGTACACAATTAAAGTTGAAAAAAATCATTCCTTCACTTCTTGCAGAAGCAGAAACAGAAGGAGTCTTAGCAAATAATTAAACATCTTAATTGTGAATAGGCAATCTAATTTTAATAGCTGGCTTTAGAAGGCTGTTCAGTGACAGTGCTACAACTTATCTTTAATTGCTGCAGCTAACGAGAATTCATCTCATTTCACATGTTATTATATTGGACTCTTTGGCATTCTAAATAGTTGCTCATTTCCTCAAAGGGTGATTTAAATTTAAAGACAGATACTCAGTGGAGAAAATAAATTAATTTTCTTCATAAATAGAGTTAGTCCACATCTTGCAATTCACATCTCTAAGCCCAGTTCTCAGGAGGGTTCCAGTTTGGAGCTTGTTAAGGGGGTGTTTACTGATACCTAGCTGATAAAATAGGGTTAAGGGTCAAGTACCTGGGTCATCAATGGAAAGGTTCTTCATAAGCCACTGCACAACATCAGTACCTGCAACGACAAAGCAGTTTCAGCTGAAGACCTTGTGGGTTTAACCTTGGCAGAAGAAACATGTTTACCTAAGAGAGTCCTAATTGCAATCAGCAAACTCCTGAAGAGCTGGATAGGGTTGACACTTTTCAGTTCTAAACAACTCTTTCCATTGACTGGTGCACTTGCATAGTCACATTCCCATCCTTTTCCTAAAATCTCTACCTCTGAAGGTTCAGGATGATCTTGTCTCCATATTTCTAGAAGCAGCTCTACAGGGCTTCCTGAGAACACCAGGTTTTGATGACAGATGAAGTCATGCACTCCCATGAAAATCTCTAATTCCCCCTGGCATGGACCCACCCTAAATGAAAAAGCCTCTGTGTCTATGGCAAAAACGTCTATGTGGTCATGACAACCTCTTTCCCCCATCCTAAGGGTTATAGCTAGATTATATTTCCAGGCTTTGCTGCCATTGGGTGTGGACTGAGTTCTGCTAATGGAATATGGGAGGAAGTGTGATATATGCCTTCTAGTCCTGGACCATAAAACCTCCATGTCACCCTCCACACCACACCCTTTCATTTCCCTCTGATGGCTGAATGGAGAGGACTCCAAGGGCATAGAGGAAGGCTGAGACACAAAAGGGAAGGAGACTGGGATCTTTTTTTTCAAGGTCTATAGTTTATGGTTTATACTTTGTGTTGTATAGTTTTACAGGCTTGGACAAACATACAATGTCATGTATACACAATGTCATGTATGCATCATTGCAGTACCATATAAAACAATTCCAATGTCCTAAAAATGCTTAGTGCTGTACTTATTCATCCCTCCCACTCCCCTCTGAACCTCTGGTTACCACTATCTTTATATCAATGCTACAAATTCTTTCATTACCACATGATAATATCTACAATAACAACAAATCTACATTGGCCCTTGGTTACCTGCCCCCATCCCTTATGTTTGTTCATTCCTCTGTCTTGAGGAATTTGGGATGATGTCCACTCTGACTGCTTCAGATTGAGAGAGGGTTTACATATTATAGGGCAGATGGAAAGAAGTATTTTGTCTGCAGTTGTAGAATCTCCTTGTTTTTTGGGATGAGATTTGTCCATCATCATCATTTTGTTAGTTGTCCTGGGCAAGTCTGAAGAACTGGATAGTAGGTTTTGTCCCCAACTTTGCTGAAATTCAGGGCTCAATGGCATACAAGAAGTCCAAAGATTTAAGTCTCTGGGATGTATCTTTAACAGGTATAGTGATAAGTATAGGTTCAAATAAAAGGGGTAGAAGAATTATGACTGAGAATTTATAAATGAGTCTACTTCTGTTATATTGGGGAAATAAATGATCATATATTCCCAAATATGGCCCACCAAAAATGTGCTGGTTTCATGTGGCTGTGTGCCTTGCCTATTGGGTCAAGACATCTCTAGAGTACTTTGAGCACCTTTGTTTGAGGTTTTGTTTACTGTGCAGTTAGTGAAAGCTGCATAAGCATAACCTCTGGAATGACCTCCCAACTCACTTTGATATTTCCTAGCCATAACAACTCTTTTTCTATTTAATGCTTCCCCTTTCAGTCAAGGTCTATTTCCACAGGCACTGATGCTTGGCATTTGGTCATAATTTCTCAGTGCCAGGGAGGCTCATTCCTGAGAGTCATGTTCCATATAGTGGGGCAAAGTAATGAGTTTATTTGCTGAGTTTGGCTTAAAGAGACACCACATTTGAATAACTAGGAGATTCTCATGAGATAACACTTAGGCATTAATAAAAATTAAAAGTCTGGGTTCTTAAATTGCCCCATTTTGGACTCTGACTTTATTGAGAAATAAACTCTTTGTTAGGTTAAGCCCCTGAAATTTCGAGGGTTATCTATTATGGTCCCTAGTGTCAATTAACATAAAATCTTGACTCAGAAGGAACTTTTAAATCTTATCTATTCTAACCCTAGCCAATACATGATTCCCATTACAGTATCGTGGACAACAGATGCTGTAAATTCCTCTATATAGAAAAACTCTTATACTTGGGAACTCAGAACTCCCCCCTAGGCAGCCTATTCCAGTTAAATCACTGTTAATCTCTCTAAACAGAAATTTGCCCCTCTCTGACTGCCTCTCCTTTGGCCCTAGTTTTGCCTTCTGATGATGGAAAAACAAACCCAGTCCTCTTCTGTGAGACAGTCCTTCAAATATTTGGAGAGTCTTTTCAATATACGGTCACGTTCTCTCTATGTCTTCTCCATTGCAGGCCATGACCTGGCTTGGGCTCCCTCACCATTTTGATCACAGTCCTCTGAATATATTCCCTTCTGTTTGCCTCTCTTTGAAAATGTGGCACTAAGAACTAAGCCCAAAGTTCTAAGGACAGCATGATATGCATGGGAGACCAATTTCCTGGAACATTCTGAACATCTGGTCAATCCACTTTTGTCATCCAAAGATCTCATTTTAACCCAGTGTAGATCTTTGGAGTTGGCGGTCACCTCAGGAAGGGACATTTCTAGATATCCTAGTCTTGTCATGGGTCTGGGGCCTGAGGTAGAGGGCCTGACAATACCTTTTCTGGGCTGGACTCCAAGCTGAAAGACTGGAAATCCAGCAAAAAAGGTTTAATGAGCATTGCCTTTTTGCCAGAAATCAATTTTCCCAGAAATTTGATTGGTGGCCAGAAGTGGGATGAATGCCTAGACCATTCTCCCTGCCTGACTCTTTGGAAGGTAAATTAACCCTGCAGAGCAGGGATACCAGGTCCCCATCCACTCTTCCCCACGCCTACTCCCCCACCCCCGAGGTCCAGGCTTTACCAACAGATCTTGCAGGTCCCCCATGTTTCAATTCCCAAAGCAGGACTTCTAAGCCTTTCCCATTCTTGCTCCCAAGTGACATTTATGAGCTAAACTTTGGACCAAAATCGTTTCTATTCATTTACATTCTTTGAAAGAGGGAGAGAGAGCGTAAGTCTGTGTGTGTCTTCACTTCCTGCAAATTATACAAGTTCAACATTTGTCCTAGGAAATGAAGAACAAAGCAGAAATCAAGTAGGAACTATAACCCCAAATTGGGGGTGGGGAAGAGACTTTAACCTGTTTTTCCCTCAAAAGAAAAATAGTTCTTTTTTGTGGGTTGCCTGGAAACTGAGAGGTTTCCAGCATCAGCTCCAGCTCTCCCCGCCGGGCAGGCGGATTATCTTTCTGCTGAGCTTGCTGAACCATTATTTATCACCTGCCAAGATTGATTACTCACCCTGGGACAATGACAGCCCTTCCTTTCCCCTGTTAATTACTGTCATCATTAATATCCATGTCACTAATTAGTATTCATTCACACTGAAACTCCTTCCTTGCTATCATATCCACCCCCCACTCATACCCCTCCACCCCAACCCTGGCCTTTAGTACCATTGTCTGGGTTTCCACCCCCTCTCGGCTTTATGTGCTCACTGCCCAGCCTGATTGTTCCTCTCTAGTCTACTAGGCCCCAGTTTTGGGTCACAGGGTTACAAGATTCACATAAAGCTTTTTTTTTTTTTTTTTTTTTTTTTTAATAAAGAAGGCAAAGTGATGAAAGTCCTTTTCCATTTTTCCCCTAGCACCGTGGGGACCACAGATACGGGTTCCCTGTTACCAATGTGGCCACCATCACCGTCACTTTTCTCCTCCGGGGAGTGGTGTGACAGATGAGGGCAGAGCTGCTGCCCCTCGATCTGCAGCAGCATGGGCTCCATGGCCGTCCCTTACCCATGTGGGTGGGCTTTGGTGGGCTTGAACAAACAACCATGCCTAAGGGCTGGCAGGCGTTCCTGGGCATGGACTATATTTCAGGAGTGGCTAGCTTCCAGCCTGTGGCAGCAAGCAAACCATTCAACCCAGGAACAAGTCAGAAAAGGAAAGCTGTCATAATATTATGCCCCTCAAAAGACCTGCAATTGTTACCCTGCAGAATCAGCCAAGAATTGTCCAAATAACCCATAGGAGAACGTGTTTTCATTCTTCTTTTCTCTTTCTTTCCTTTCTTCTTCTGCCTGCTAACCCCAATCATTCTTTCCTTTCTGTTCTAAAAAGAATTTGAGGCAGATCATTTTTCTCCTCTATCTAAAATTAATTATTGCCTTTTGTTACCATTGTTGGATTCTGGTTATCCTGGTAAGCTGCTATGATGGTTGAGAAAACTTCTATAGCAACTTCCACAACAGCTTCTGACACCAACTGCAAATATTGTGGTAACTCAATTCAGTTAACAATACCAGCTTGGAGAGGGGGTTTCATGCCATACTCATCACCGTGACAGGTGCAGCAACATTACCTGAGGGCCTGTTGTGTACCAAGCCAGAGCTGGGCACTGCTTCCCTGTTCTCACATACCACCCTGAAGATAATTCTGCAAAACCTAACAACCATTATACCAGTTATGGACTGACTCCTAATGCCCGGTCCTGTGGGTAGGAACCCATTTGTAAATCAGATCTTCTAAGATGTTATCAGATATGGCGAGGTCCCACTGAATCAGTGTGGGGCTTATTCCCACATGACTGGAGTCCTTCTAAGCAAGGGAAATTTGGACACAGGAGCAGCAGTAGCAGAGAGAGACAGATGGCCATGTGCTGGAGGCAGAGATTGAGTTATAGACTGCTGGCCAGCCACTACCAAAACTCTACAGACTGGAGAAAGAATGCCCTCCAGATGTCTTGATTTTGGAGAGACAATAAATTCCTCCTGTTTAAGCCAACTAGCCTAAGGTATTTGTTGAAGCAGTCCTGGCAAACTAAGACAATACTTATTTTAAAGATTATCCAGAGAGGTCAAAGGCCCCATAACTAGTTCCTATTGGAACCAGGGTTGGAATCCAGGCAGTCTTGTGCCAAATATTATTTCTACCCTACCATTCTGCCTCTCTCATTTCTAGATAACTTTCCAAGCAGTATACAGAAAAAGCAATTGAAAAAAAGTGATATTCTATCAATTTTTTTTCCTGAAGCACAGGCATTAATTTAATAATTACTACCATTATTAGCTAATGAACTGATAATTCATTGAGTACTTTCTATATTCCAGGTTTTGGAATGATCCTACCCTAATATCCTACGATGTAAATAGATTTTTATCTCCATTTGAATGAAAGGGTATTCTAAGTAAGGCAGTCTTTATAGTTTTAAGCTTTTCCTTATACCTTCATTAAAACAAACAAAAAATTGCAACAATTAGGTAGTAGAGAAAACTGAATGTACGAGGAAACATTAAACTGGACTTTGGAGGGTAGACAAGAAGGAAATACTTGTAGATGAAACAGTGTGATGCAAGTTTAGCAGCATTTTTGAGTATGTTTGCTTGATGGGATTGAGTCTTTCCAAGGAACAGATATTAAGCTGCTTACCAAGCAATTGAGGCAATAGGCACAGTGTTATAAAGTCAGACAGACAGGAGTGCAACTCCTGGTATGTCCCTTACAAAACGTGTGACCCTGTGTGGGTCTCTTCCCCTTTGTGCATCCCAATGCCCATTTCTTCATTGCCAGCTGCGGGAAGTACCCCCTACATACAGGTTTAAATAAGATCACGTACACAAAGCCCTCTGCACAAAGCCTGGCTCACAGTCCTGCTGAAATGGCTGTCTTGAAACCGCCTTTTAACTGGCTTTGGTCCAAAGTGTGATTTTCCCTTATCAAGAAAGGCCTCTGAGTCATTCTGACTCGGCTTTGAACAAGCAGGGCAATTAAAGCCACACAGGGAAGGCGATTTGGACCCAAGCATCACATCTGTATCCAGCCCTGCACCGGGCCTGCCGGGACCACCTCCCTGGGGTCTTCTCCCAGGCCAGGCGGATTGGCTGGCTGGTCTCCATCGCTGTGCGGCACCTGCGCCCCTCAGCGGCCCAAACTGCAGAAAAGACTATCAGCTGCCGGGAAAAGACGGGGTTCTCCCTGCTGCCCCACACGCCCCCTCTCAGACTCTGCTCTTTCCCAGTCTCTGAAATTGAAAGTCTCCCTGCACATTATGAAAAATAATAGGGGGCAGGAGACCAGGAGAGGTTATTACCAACTCATAAATCAAGCAGGAGGCACGAAGGGTTGTGGCAAGGTGTCTGAGACCGGCTCCCCAGTTTGTTATCTCACCCGAGGCCCCACGATTGATTCATAACCTCATAACCCTCCTGCGTCCGAATCCCTAGTCTTCTATCTAATTGTCAGCAGCCCAGGACATGATTTGCAAGAGGCTGCGGGCAGCAGCAGCCGGCCGAGGGGGTGGGGGAGAGATTAGTTTTGTCAATCAAAAGAGTCCAGGGCCAGGTGGAGAGCGCTCGGGATTTGGCTCAAGAATTGGCTTATTAAAGGGAAGGCTGGATGCGGTGACGTGATTGGGTCTCAAGGCAGGAAAACGGGGGGCTCCAGGCCGCCGTGGGTGTGGCCTCTGTTCTGTGGGTGTGGCTACCGCGGCCGTACCTTCCCCTCCACCCGAACGAATGAAATACCAAAGAACACCGGGCTGCTTTGGGGGGAACAGAGGCCTAAGGCCAGGTGCTCAGTAGCGCCCAGCAGAGAGCACTGGGGATACGTCGGTGTCTGCTGCGCGTTCCGGTCGAGCCGGAGGCAGTCATGTGGTCGCAAGACCCCACTGCTTTATTGCCTTCCAGTGCTGGCTATATACGGGTCTGCAGGCTGCAGCTGCTTATCCAGGATCGGAAAAGCCTCACAACGCTAGCAGACGAATAATACTGGTAAGAGTTCCACAGCAGGTTTTATAGATTGAAGTCTGCAAAGCGTGCTGGTGATCCGCTGCCACCTTGGACGGAGCAGCGTGAGCACAGCAGGGTGTGCGAGCAAGGCAGGACGCAAGCAGAGTCTGGCACACGCAGGCACTCCACCGGGGTTTTTTGGTGGTTTACTAATTCCAGCTCCCCCATGCCTGAACGTGCCTCTGGGCCTTCCTCAGAGAACAGTTCCTGCTTGGTGGAAAGGACTTTGTCTCTGGAATCTCACAGACCTGATTTCCAATTCTGTCTCTGCCACTGGCTAGCCCATCTCCTTGGAGGAGGCACTCACCGCTTGAGCTCCAGTGACCTCTTGCGCAAAATAGGGCCAATCACTGGCTCTACTTCAGAGGGTTGTTGTGAGGGTCAAGGTGAGGATATGGAGGTAAAGACCCCGAGCCGAGTCCTGAGCACCTGTTGGGCACACCACTGAATGTTGGGTGCCCCTTTCCCTTCTATGAACCCTCCTTCTGCCCAGATCAGACACCCCTAACATGTAATCATCTTTCTCCACCCCTGTCCCCTCTCCATCACCCTGCAGGCTTCCAGCACAGCTCAGAGATTATTCTAGCCTGGCCCTGTCAAACTTCTCCATTTCACGTTTCATTCAAATAGATGAGCCCCTCCTTTCAAAGCTGGTCTCAGGATGGTGCTGGGTCTTCTCCACCAGGACTCCCAGATCAGTTTCCAATTCTTGAGGCAAAACATGACAACAGCCCTCAGGGCTCCTCTTCACCCACCCCAGCTGAAACCAAGCCCTTGGCGTCACTGCTCGGCAGCAGCCAGGAGGAGAATGGCCTGGGTGTGAATCTCGGCCCCCTTCCCACCAGCTCTGTGAGCTCAGTGATGTGCCTTGCCCTTTCCAAGCTTCAGTTGCCTTGCGTGCAGGATCTGACAGAGCACAATCTGACAGGGTGGATGTGAGGATAACGCCCGTAAAGGACTCAGCACTGAGACTTTCAGCACGGAATAAGGGATCAGTAAATGTTGGCTCTATTATTATTATTGCTCTATGGGAACACTTTCATTCATTAACTGGCAGTGATGCATAAGATAGGGCCTCATGCTTAAGCCAATAGCATGATTGCAAGGGCTATGGCCGGAGTATTTGTGGGGGGCTGTGGGGCCACAGAGGGCAGTGTTTAATTCCACCAGAGAAAGATTCGCAGAGAAGGAGAGAGTCAGGATGGATGAGAAGAATGAGAAAAGATCAGTTGAGGAAGGAGGTATTGGGCGCAGAGTCAGGGATGCTGATAGGGCAGCCTGCAGCACACCACACTACCGGGACCCCAGGACAGCTAACATTTATATCCAGGTCAAGGTGGGCCAACAGCCAGGCACTGTGAAAGGGAAAAAGTCCCAGAAGTACCGGGCTGGACACCAAACCCAATCAGAAAAAGTCCCAGGCTTAAGAGCTAAAGGGAGGCGGTGGACTTGGTCCAGTGGTTAGGGCGTCCGTCTACCACATGGGAGGTCCGCGGTTCAAACCCCGGGCCTCCTTGACCCGTGTGGAGCCAGCCCATGCACAGTGCTGAGGCGCACAAGGAGTGCCCTGCGTGGGGTTGCCGTGTACCCTCCCTGCTGCCTCAGGCAGGCACCTGCTCCATGGGTTTGCAGCCCCTACACCTCCTCCTGCTGGGCCCCTGCCCAGCTGCCTTCCATGAGGGTCCCCAAACCAGAAGGGCTTGGGGCACATCTTGAGTGCTTCCCCTCCTTGCCATCTGTTCGGGGTTCAGTTGTGCCCATCCCCCAAAGACGTGTCCAGGTCCTAACCCTGGGTTCCGGAAACATGACCTTATTTGAAAATAGAGACTTGACAATGTGATTAGTTATGATAAGGCCAAACTGGCTCGGGGTGGGTCGCAGTGCCATATGACCTGGGCCCTTACAAGAAGAGGAGAATCGACCCAGGAACAGACGGATATGAGGGGTGAGGCCACATGATGACAGAAGCCGAGACTGACGTGTTGCAGCTGCAAACCAAGGAGTGCCAACGATCCCCAGCAAACCAGAGCCAGGAGCGGGCAGGGAAGGGCTCTCTTCTTTGGGTTTTAGAGGGTGCATCCTGCCCACCCCTTGACTGGGCAGGGAGTGTTGACCATCACACAACGAAGCAGCGTTGGGAGTGGCCAGGCCAGTCTGAGGCCTGGGTGCCCTGACCTGCTGAGGGCCGGCAAAGGCCCTGGGCAACTAGGAGGTCAGCACGTGTCACCCCTGCAGGCTGAAGCCAGGGCATCACCTATGGGGGGAGCCAGCCCCACACAAGCCACACTGTCCCCTTCCCTGCCCCCGCTCTGGCCTCCTAAATCCCTAATCCCTTGTCATCTTCAGACATTTAGGCAAGGGACCAGGGTACGGCTTTGGAGGCCTCTAGAGAAAAGTAGAGCTAGCCACTTGTGACCAAGGGGAGCTTTCAGAGGCTGCAAGCTTTTCTTCCCTCCCCCTCCCCCTCCCCTCCCCTCCCCTCCTCTCCTCTCCTCTTCTTTTCTTGGCAAGCAGGGATCAGGGTGTCGGTGAGAAGGGAGGGGAAGGAGGAGCCAGACCAAAGCGCCCCTATGGGCAGGACGGCAACATAATGTACAGGGCCTTGTGCAAGATGAAAGCATGGGACCCCTTGTTCAAAACAAAAACACAGGGTCCCTTGTTCAAAATTTATTAAAAATTTTAAGGTGCTGACTGTGGAGCATTAAACCAAGCCCAGGTCCCTTCTAAGCCTGGGGCCCTAGGTGATGGCACAGGTTGCACTCCCAGGAACTGCACCGAAAAGGAAGGACTCACTATGAGGGCTGCAGGGAAGGTTTTTGGGCTAGGAGTGATCTGGTTTGCAGAAGCTTTAATTGCTCTCCTTCTTACACCACACCTGGAGGCTGTGCACCACTCTCCTCTCTGCACAAGTGGCCTGGTTCATTTTCCCAGAATATTTTACTCAGCATGTCTTTCCCCTGCTCAAGAACCTGCAGTGGCTCCCTATCAGATTTAGCCCCAACTCCTCACCCAGACACAAAGCCTAATGTCAATGCAGGCTGTGTGCTGAACCTCAGAGAGATGATGAGCCCACCCCAGGACAAATGGCAATTACAGGAGTGAAGCCAGAACTGGAATCTAGATCTGAGAGCCACCCACTTCAGCTCTGGAAAAGAGTGTTGTGCGGCAGTGCTCGGTAGTGCCCAAGGCAGTGAGTTCCTCCTGGGGCACATCTCTGCGAGGCTAAGGGAGTCCTAGAATGCAGGCCTGACTCCTTCCCTCCCTCACCCCCACCCCCGGTCATTCACCCAGCTCCACCTCGCACTGTGGCCAGAGGGCCAGCTCCTGCCCACAGGCAGGTTGGGTTTGCCCTGCACACTGGGTCTTTTTTTCCCCTTCTCTTTTCAAATAGAGAAGTGTGTTTACAGTACACTCATGCATCAAATTCAATATTCCCATAGGCCACCCTATTATTAACACCTTGCGTTGGTGTGGAACATTTGTTACAATTGATGAAAACACATTTTCATAATTGTACTATTAACTACAGCCATGGTTTAACTTAGGGTTCCCTGTTTATGTTACGCAATTCCATGGATTTTTAAAAAAATGTTTATTCTAGTAACATACACTCCCTAAATTTCCTCCTTTTAACCATAGTCACATATACAATTCAGGCTGTAATTGAAGACCTCTGTCCCTGCCTGTTCTGGTTTCTGTAGGCCAGGGGCCAAGGTCAGAATCACGCTGACACGCTGGGAGCGGGAGGGCACCGAGGTGAGGGGCACGGGGCTCTGCGGCCTCTTCAATTTCCCAGGATCCCGGTTCAATCCTGTCACCCTCCTGATGTACAAGGCCCCCTCCTCCCCCACCCTCAGCAGCTGGGGCCCAGGGATTGCCCATCCCCTAGGAAGGCATTCCTGTCCTACCCCAGCAGCAGAGGCTACACACGCACACACTCACGCCCCCTCATATACACTCACCCACATGCACAGAGGTGGCAGGCACTCAACTACATGCACCACACTCACACATTCACACCCACTCATGCACATCCACACACATACACAGACTTGGCAGGCACACAGTTCAAGCAAGCACGCACTCAAACATATTCACATCCACTCATGCACCCTTGCACTCACAGATGTGACACACACCCTATTCACACATGCACTCACACCCACAAATTCGCACCCACTCAGATGTCCTCACACCCAGACAGCTGCAACCTACGCTGAACTCATGCGTGCACTTCTATTCACACACATTCCTGCTCACGCAGTACACACATGCACACATACTCAGATGCAATACACATTAAACTCACACATGCATTCATGCTCACTCACACACGCCTACTCTCATGTTTCACAGACATCTAATTGCTACTGTTAACTGTCTCCCACCCTTAAAGCCTGAAGAAATGAAAAAAAGCTCAAGTTAGGAATGAATTTGGAGGAAATGATTGTTTTTATCTGTTAGGTAAAACAGATAAATAATAAGAGGTACAGGTCAAATCTCAATACCACTTATATGCTCAGCTGCTAGGAGTCCGTATGCCAGAAATAACCTTGACTGCCTGCACGCAGGAACTGGAGAGAAAAGAAGAGGCTCTGAACCCAGCCTGGGAAAGGGAGAAGAAAGCCCCCGAGCAAGCTGCCATTCATTTTCAAGATGCCGAACACACTTTAACCTTCATGTTTCTCTACGATTTTGGCCTCTGTGGTTAAAAGGGTGATCTTAGAGCTGAGAGGCAGAGGGTTGGGATAGCAGATGGAAAAAGAAATGAAAGAGACGCCTAAGTGCTACAACCACAAAAGGCACAGCAGGCTGGGGGCAGCGAGGATCTGGCAGGCAGCAGGGACGACAGCAGGTGTGCACAGGGTTAAGGGTAAACCAAAGGGATGGGGGAGCTACAGCCAGAGGAGTTCCCCCCACTTGTCCAAGGGGTTAGGAAGAGGCGCAGTTACGGGCATCCGGGGGAGGCTATGGGATTTTGGGACACCTGTACGAAAAGCCATGGCCACTGAGAGCCAGGCAGTAAATCCCGGGCTCGCCTCTCCTCCTGCCCTGTGGTCTCCTACTGCTGTCATCCATCTCTTGAATCAATCCATACCCAGAGGGCAAGGGAGCCCATTGAGGCAGCCCACGGGGAGCCTGGGAGGATGCTCAGCCTGGTGAGAAGGGTAGAGAGTGGCTGCAGAGGGACACAGGGAGAGTATCCAGCTCAGGCTCGGAGGAGGGTTTGACTATGGAGCACGCTTTACTTTGTGGAAGTCGGGGCCTGCGGAATTGCTTTGATGTCCTGGACCCTGCAACATCGATTCTTTGCATCTCTGAGGAGACGTAATGTCTCACCAAGGGCTTCCATGTGCATCCCCCCATTGAGCCATCACAATACACTTGAGACTCGGCACAGATGTTTCCATCTCACAGCTGGGGAAACTGAGGCTCAGGGAGCCTAATGGTTTCTTTCTTCATTTATTCATTGAAAAAGCCTTTCCTGAGCTCCCACTGTCACATTCACACTGAGTCCTGACAGACAAGAAGGATCCGGTCTTGGGGGCATGTGGACAAAGAGCATTCACACTGAGGGCAGCTGAGTTCAAAGCCACAAGGTGGGAATGAGCCTGACTCGTCCACAGAATGGATGGAAGGCTCCTGCCAGTGGCGACCCGCGACCAGGACAGAGCAGGGATGAGATGGGAGATTTTATTTTAAGAGCCACAGGAAGCCTTTGGGTGGCTTGAAATAGGGAGGACCCTGATTTATGTTTTTTTTTTTAAAGAAGTATCTTGTGATAAAAGTATATATATAACATTTATATATACAATATAATGTACAATATACAATTATAATATAGATAACATTGTTATATATATTGTTATGAAATATTTGTAACAAATTATGAAAAAGCATTGTCATAGTATTACTAGTAACTATAGTCCATATCCTACATATCTTACATTTGGTTTATTTTATTTTCCCCCCACTCTGTAAATTTTTTTCATAAACCATATAATTTATCTAAAGTGTACAATCAATGGCATTTGTTAAAATCATCGAGTGGCATATTTATCACTTCAATAAATATTAGAGAATTTTCATTACTGAAAACAAAACAAAATAAAAAAAGCACTAACCACTATAGTACCCATATGCTAGTGTTACTAATTACAAATCCTATGATGTGCTTTCACATTTCTATTCATTTCCAGACATTTGTAAACAACTTTTTACCAATTCTGCACAGATTAAACCTCTGCTTTCCAGTCTCTAACCACATTTTATTCTGGCTATTAACTCCATGAATTTGCTCATTATATTAGTTCACAATAGTAAAATCATACAATATTCGTCCTTTTGTGCCTGCTTATTTCACTCAACATAATGTCCTCCAGGTTCATCTGTGTTATCATATGCTTCAGGACTTCATTTCTTCTTATGACTGAATAATAATCCATCATGTGTATATACAACAGTTTATCCATTTGCCATTTGATGGACCCCTGGGTTGGTTCGTGTCACTGCTCTCAATTCTTCTGGGTATATACCTAGAAGCGGTATTGTCAGGCACATGACACCAGACCTAAGTCTAACTTCCTTAGGAACTGCCAAACAGACTGTGGCTGTACCAGTCTATATTCCCACCAACAGTGAATAAGCATTCCTTTCTCTCCACATTCTCTTCAACATTTGTAGTTCTCTGTTTTGTTAATTTTGACCATTCTAGGTGTCAACTGATATCTCATCATGGCTTTGATTTGCAGTTCCCTAATAGCCAGTGATAAACTTTTTTTCATGTGTATTTTTGCCATTTTTATTTCTTCTTTAGAAAAATGTCTATTCAGGGTTTTTTTTGCCCATTTTTTAATCAGGTCATTTGTCTTTTTACTTTTGAGATATAGGATCTCGTTATATATCATGGGTATATCTTGTAGGATGTGTGATTTCCAAATATTTTCTCCCATTGTGTAGGCTGCCTTTCTACTCTTCACAAAGTCCTCTGAAGTGCAGAAGTGTTTAATTTTGAGGAGTTCCCATTTATCTAAGCTTTCTTTTGTTGCTTGTGTTTTGGGTGAAAGGTTTAAGAGATCCCCACCTACTACAAATTCTTGTAGATGTTTCCCTAAATGTTTTATGGTCCTGGCTTTAATTTTAGGGCTTTGATCCAGTTTGAGTTGATTCTTGTATAGGGAGTGAGATGGGGCCCTCTTTCTTTCTTTTGGTTATGAATATCCATTTCTTCTAGCACCATTTGTTGAAGAGATTTTTCTGTTCTAGAAAAGTAGACTCAGTAGGCTTATCAAAAATCAGTTGACCATCGAGGTGAGAGGGTCTATTTCTGAACTCTCAATTCGATCCATTGACCAATGTGTCTATCTTTATGTCAATAACATGCTGTTTTGGGTTTTGTTTTGTTTATTGGTCTTTATTTATTTATTTTTTAATGTTACATTCAAAAAATATGAGGTCCTCATATGCCCGCCCATCCTCCTCACCCCACTCCTCCCACAACAACCTCCTCCAACATCATGGGACACTCACTGCACTCGGTGGACACATCTCTGAGCACTTGCTGCACCACATGGTCAATGGTCCACATTTAAGTTTACACTCTCCCCCGTCCACCCAGTGGGCCATAGGAGGATACACAATGTCCAGTAACTGTCCCTGCAGTACCACCCAGGACAACTCCAAGTCCTGAAAATGCCCTCACATCACATCTCTTCTTCCCACTCCTCACCCCCAGCGCCATCATGGCCACTTTCTCCACCTCAATGCCACATTTACTTCCATCACTAATCACAACAATTCTAGAAGAGAGCATCAGCAAGTCCACTCTAATCCATACTCCATTCCTCCATTCTGTGGACCCTGGGATGGCTATGCCCACTCTGCCACTGTATCAAGAGGGTGCTTAGATTCCACTTGGATGATGGAAGCAGTTCTCCTGTTTGCAGTTGTAGGCACTCTTGGCTCCCTAATGTGGTGGTTGACTTTCTTAATAACACGCTGTTTTGACCAGTGTAGTTTTATAATACACTTCAAGGTCAGGGAACATGAGTCCTCTGACTTTGCTCTTCTTTTTAAGGATGTTTTTGGCTATTCAGAACCCCTTTCCCTTCCAAACAAATTTGGTAATTGACTTTTCTATTTCTGTAAAGTAAGCTTTTGAAATTTTGGTGGGTATTGCATTGAATCTATAAATCAGTTTGGGTAGAATTGATTGATGTCTTCATGATGTTTAAACTTCCAGTCCATGAACATGGAATATCCTTCCATTTGTTTAGGTCTTCTATGATTTCTTCTAGCAGTATTTTGTAATTTTCTGAATATAGATCCTTTATATTCCTGGTTAAATTAATTCCTAGATATTTGAATCTTATTGTTGCTATTGTAAATGGAATTTTTTTCTTGATTTCCTCCTCAGCTTGCATATTACTAGTGTATTGCATGTTGATCTTGTATCCTGACACTTTGCTGAACTCATTTATTTGTTCTAATAGCTTTGTTGTAGATACTTCTGGATTTTCTAAATATAGGATCATACCATCTGAGAATAGTGAGAGTTTTACCTCCTCTCTTCAAATTTGGATGTCTTTTATTTCTTTTTCTTGCCTAATTGTTCTAGCTAGAACTCCTAGCACAGTGTTGAGTAATAGTGATGACAGTGGGCATCCTTGTCTTGTTCCTGATCTTAGAAGAAAAACTTTAAACCTCTCCCCATTGAGTACAATGTTGGCTGTGGGATTTTCATATATGCTTTTATTATGTTGAGGAACTTTCTCCTTCTACACCTGTCTTTTGGATTTTTAAAAATCAAGAATAGATGCTGGCTTTTGTAAAATACCTTTTCTGCAACAATCGAGATGATCATGTGACTTTTTCCCTTCCATTTTTTAATGAGATACATTACATTGATTGATTTTACTATGCTGAACTACCCTTGCATACCAGGAATAAAAGTCACTTGATTATGATGTATAATTATTTTAATATGCTATTGGTTCAATTTGCAAGTATTTTGTTGAGAATTTTTACATCTATTTCACTAGAGATATTGGTCTGTAATTTTCTTGTAGTCTGGCTTTGGTATTAGGGTGATGTTGGCTTCGTGGAATGTGTTTGGTAGCATTCCCTCCTGTTCACTTTTTTTTGAAGAATTTAAACAGGATTGGTATTAATTCTTCTCAAAATGTTTCATAGAATTCACCTGTGAAGCCTTCTGGTCCTGGACTTTTCTTTGTTGGAAAAGTTTTGATGACTGATTCAATCTCTTTATGTATGATCAGTTTATTGAGTTCCTGTATTTCTTATAGAGTCAATGTAGGTTGTTTGTGCCTTTCTAGGTATTTGCCCATTTCATCTGGATTGTCTAATTTGTTGGCATACATTTTCTCATAATATCCTCTTATGATCCTTTTTATTTCTGTGGGGTCAGTTGTAATGTCCTGCCTTTCAATCCTGATTGTATTTATTTGCATCTTCTCTCTTTTTTTCTTTGTTAGTCTTGCTAAGGGTTTGTTGATTTTATTGATCTTCTCAAAGAATCAGCTTTTGGTTTTGTTGATTTTCTCTATTGTTTTTGTTGTTGTTGTTCTCAATTTCATTTACTTCGGCTCTAATCTTTGTTATTTCTTTCTTTCTGCTTGCTTTAGGATTGGCTTGCTTTTCTTTTTCTAGTTCCTCCAGGTGCTCAGTTAGAGCTTTGATTTTAGCTCTTTCTTCTTCTTCTTCTTTTTTTTTAAGATTTACTTCTCTCCCCTTCTCCACTCCTGCTGTCTGCTCTCTGTGTCCATGCACTATGTGTTCTTCTGTGTCTGCTTACATTCTTGTCAGCAACACCAGGAATCTGTGTCTCTTTTTGTTGCATCATCTTGCTGCATCAGCTCTCTGTGTGTGCCATGCCACTCTTAGGCAGGCTGTGCTTTTTTTGTGTGGGACAGCTCCTTGCAGGGTGCACTCCTTGTGCATGGGGCTCCCCTCTGTGGGGGACACCCCTGCATAGCGTGGCACTCCTTGCATGCATCAGCACTGCATGTGGGCCAGCTCACCACATGGGTCAGGAGGCCCTGGGTTTGAACCCTGGACCTCCCATATGGTAGGTGGATGCTCTATCAGTTGAGCCAAATCTGCTTCCCAGCCTATGTCTTTTGATTGGAGAATTTAATTCATTAACATTCAGTGTTATTACTGTAAAGGAATTACTTACTTCAACTATTTTATCCTTTACTTTCATGTGTCATATCTTATTTTTGTCCATCTTTTTACCTTTTTGGTTATCCTTTCTGATAGTCTTCACTTCTACACTCTCCTCCAAGGCCCTTTCTCTCTTCTATTTTCTGGCTGCAGAACTCCCTTTAGTGTTTCCTGCAGCACTGGACTCTTGTTCACAAACTCTCTGTTTCTTTTTATCTATGAATATTTAAAACTTACCATCATATTTGAAGGACAGTTTTGCCAGATAAAGATTTCTTGGCTGGCAGTTTTTCTCTTTCATTACCTTAAATACATCATACCACTGCCTTTTTATTTCCATTGTTTCTGAAGAGAAATCCACACTAAGTCTTATTGGACATCCATTGTATGTGATGTTTTGCTTTTCCCTTGCTGCTTTCGGAATTTTTGCTTTATCTTTGGCATTTGGCATTCTCATTATTATGTGTCTTGGGGTAGATCGAGTTGGATTTATTCTAATTGGTACACTGTGCTTCCTGGACACGTATATTCGTGTCTTTCATGAGAGTTGGGAAATTTCTGGCCATTATTTCCTCAAATATTCTTTCTGTCCCTTTTCCTTTCTCTTCTCTTTCTGGAACTCCCATAACACGTATGTTGGTATGCGTCATACTATCACTCAACTCCCTGAGCCACTGCTCAATTTTTCCATTCTTTTCTCTCTGTGTTCTTCTCTCTTTCCAATTTCAGTTGTTTTTTTCTCTATGTTGCTGGTTCTTTCTTCCATGATTTCAAATCTGCTGTTGTGTGCCTTATTATATTTTTAATCTCACTCATTGTGTCTTTAATTCCCATAAGTTGTTATTTTTCTATCCAAGATTTCAAATCTTTTGTGTGTGTTCTCCCAGTGTCTTCTTAATGTCTTTTATTTCTTTAGCCATGCTGTTCTTCAGCTCTAGGATTTGGCTTAGGAGATTTATGTGAACCTCATTGATTAACTGTTTCAAGTCCAGTCCCTTGTCTGGACCTTTGATTTGTTCCTTTGCCTGAGTCATATCTTCATTTTTCTTAGTATGGCTTGTAAATTTTTGCTGATGTCTAGGCATCTGATTCTGATACTCTTTACTCTGATGTTCTGTTTCTCTCTCTTTCCTAAGGATTTACTGTTAAGTAGCTGTGTGCTACCACTGTTCTTTGCCTCTTGGTTCAACTTGTTCTAGATATTTAGGATTACCCCTGTTTAACTGCTAAGGTCCCAGTAATGGGGTGCAGGTCAATTTCCAAGAGCCTTGGAGAGGCAGGCAGTAAAGGCACCTGCTTGCCTCTTTTATGTATTTATTATCCTTCCCTTTTTGTGCATTTTTCTGGTCTGCCAGCTGATGGCACTCCTTGGCAGACTTCTCAGCTGAGGCTCCAAGTGCTGGGGGGAAATGTATTCAGTGTAACTCCCTGGTGGGTGGTGGAGAAGCAGTGTCCTCAGGGCTGGCCAAGTCTGAAGAACAAACTTTCTTAGCAGCTGTTCTTGTCCAGACCCTCCCTCCCTCTGCCTTTGCAACAACCAGCCTGGGGCAGTAGGGAGAGTGTTTGAAAAGGTGAATTATCTTTAACTCCCTGCTGGCTCTCAGTGCAAACGATGCAGTAGCCCTACCTGGGGACCCCTCCAATGCAGCAGACCAAGTTCACCGGCCAAAATCTGCATTTGCTCTATGCTGTGTCCCTTCATCTCTGCTTTCCTTGGGGAAGAGGACCCGACAGCCCCATCAGTCTGTAGACACTGCAGTCCACAGACTGCTGTTTTCTCCAAAGGTGGGGGGATAGGTGCCTTCTGCTGCTTCTGCAGTTTTACTCGCAGGATTTTTCAGTCAGCTGAGACTTCTTTCCTTCAGCCCTCTCCTTCTGGGTAGGTCTAGCCTTCCCCTGGTGTCCTGAGTGCCAGAGAAGCCCTCAAGAATCTCTCTGCCTGTTCTCTAGCTATTTTTGGGGGGAGAGAAGTGATCCCTCTGCCTCTCTAATCCTCTATCTTTCATTGTCAAAACTTGCCATTTTAACCATTTTTACATGTACAGTTTCAGTGGCATTAATTACATGCACTGTGTTGTGCAACCACCATGATTTATGTTTTCCGGAGACCCCTTTGTTACTGAAAGGAGTGTACATTGCAGGCAGACAGGAGTAGAAGTGGGGAGACCAGTGAGGACCCATTTTTAGTGGACTAGGGAAGTGTAATGCTGGTGGCCAGAGGCAGTGAGGCTGAGGGATGTGAGGGGTGGTGGCTCAGGGTCCCTGAGCCTTTCCAATGGATTGGCAAGGAGGGTGAGGAGAAGAGGAGTCAGGATTCAGTTCCGGGTTTCTGGTTTACCGAGTGAGATGGGGAAGCAGGCTGGGCAGAAACCTGAGGTCCCTTGTTAGCCATGTGTGGTCTGAGATATGCAGCAGCCATCATGGGGAGATGATGAGCCGGTCTCTGGACATATGGACTGGACTTTGGAGGAGAGGGCAGGGGGGAGATATTCCTCGGGGAGCCAGTGGTGAGTAGGAACACATCTCAAGCAGGATAGCTAAAGGTGATCATCCAGGGAGAAAATGCAAACCAAGCCCTTGGGAGTAAATAGTGCAGCTGGTGGGGAAGCCCCTCTCGTCTCAGGCTGAGTGCCTTCCGTCTCCTCAAGGGCCCAGCGTCACTCTTCTTGACTTATCCTGTGATTACGGCTCTTCCCTACTCTCTCATGAGAAAGCAAGAAAAAAGAGCTCAAACTACTGGACCTTCTGCCAGGCCCTCGTGGAATCCTCCCCGTCATCTCCACCTCTCTTTCCCTACTCGTGTCTCGATTCGGGGGAAAATCTCCACTGACCACCGTTTGTAGCATCTGCTGGCTCTGCCCAAGGACCAAGTCCCCAAGACTGCCAAGGATTTCTGTGCTCTCCTCTGACTGATAAGAGTTTATGCTTGTTTTCCTGCTTCTCTATCATTAAATTACAGCAGACTCCCTCAAAATGTGTCTCGTGTGACCCTGACGCTGCCTATGGATGGGCTATTCTGTGGGGACCCTGTCCCCAAGCAGACACAGATCCTTCAGCCAGGGAAGTGACTTCAAGCCCCAGATGCACCCGAGTGAGAGGACCTCAGTGTGGAAGCTCACTAGGAGCCGCGAGCCTGGCCGGGGTGCAGTCCTTACTCACACAGATCTGCTGCAGACCAAGAGGACACACGGAAAGTATTCTCAAATGGGGAAACTCCGTAACTAGGAAGAAGACAGAATAAATATAAAACCCGCCCGTGAGTGTATTCTTTCTAGTAACTTCCCCTCCTGATCACCCCTGCCTCAAGCACTGGCTACTTCCAAAATGGATTAGATTTGAGGCAGTAAATAATTAAAGAAGGTGCTAAAACTATTAATAATGAAGCAAACACAACAGGATCCAAATAATGAATGGGGGAGAGAGCTGTACTGGAAAATCCTGGTGAAGGATAGCTGCTGTAAGTGATCACACCATTTAGCTCATGATTCCTGACAATAAGGGGGAAAAAAGCATATTGCAATCATTTCCCAACCTGTCTGTCTCTCCACAATGGTATGCACCCCTTAAGGAGAGGGACCCCATCTCCTAAGCTCTGGACCCCCAACTCATCATAGAGGGCATGGCACCCCACAGATTTTCAGTAAACATTGGATGAATGTATTAAAGAACATTGGCTCCAAACACTGCTTTTCAGAGCTAAACATCATGCTGTTTCATTCTTACAGAAAGTGTTTTTAACACTTTGGTTACTTCTTAGGGTCACCTCTGAGTCTTGGTAGTCACCAGCGTTTCTAACGTTTCTAAGGTTATTTACTCGTGTGTTAAGGAAGGGGGGCCAACACACAGCCCTCGTTTAGGCTGTTCAGGACGAGGATTTGTCTGTCAAGCCCATTCCTGCCTGTTCTGATTCTCCTGGTATTATTATGGCCAAAGTTCTGAAAGAAGGTGAAAAACCCAGATTAATATTGAAGTTGTACTGCTCAGCCCCCAGGCAAAACTAAAGGCTGCTACTGATCAATACATGATGAAAACACTGTCCATTTTTCTAAAACTTCTTCTCAGCAATGGTCAATAGCCATGTTGATGACCTGTTTGTTCCTTAGGGAGAATATTAGACTGAGAGACCCAGACAAGGAGTTCATTAAGAAGAGGGTTGCGTATAGTTTGAGGGGTTGGGATTAGGTTCAGTTGCATGCTACAAAAAAAAAACAAAACAAAAAACAAAAAACCCAAACAAAATAACAGTAAAGGAAGTCTGGAAGTGACTCGTTAGGGTCATAGGAAGCCATGCTTTACTGTTTCTGTTCTACCATGCTAGGGCTTGGATCCCACCCCCAAAATTACCTTATAGTTCAAAGTGGCTGCTAAGGAATCAGCCATCACATCCAAGTTTCAGATAGGAAGGAGGAGGAATGGCAGAAGGGTAAAAGAGTGCCTTTTCTGGTTGAGTCACTTCCTTTTAAGTGCATTTTCTGGAAGTCCCACACTCCACTTAGACACTGTGATAGAGAGATCACTAGTCCCCCAAAGATTCCATACCCTAATTCCCAGAATCTGCAAATATGTTATCTTACACAGCAAAAGGGACTTCACAAATGGGCTTAAATTAAGGACCTTGTTGGGGGGATGGGGTTATTATGGATTATCCAGTGGACCCATTGTAATCGCAGGGGTCTTTATTAGAGAGTGGGAGGAGTCTCAAGGAGAGAAGATGTGATGACAGTAGCAGCTGGGAGAAAGAAAGAGAGGAGGGGGGGAGAGGGAGAGAGGGAGCGAGGAGAGGGAGAGAGAGAGATTTGGATGCAGCCCACCTCTATAAGCCAGAAAAGGCAAGGAAATGGATTCCCCCCTAGAGCTTCCAGAAGGAACACAGCTCTGCTGACTCCTTAGTTTTGGTCCTTCATAATCCCTTTCAGACCTTTGTCCTCCAGAACTGCAGAATAATACATGTGTGTTGTTTGACACCACTGTTTGTGGTAATTTGTTTTTCAGCAACAGGAAATCAATACATCCATCTCTGGCCAGAACCTAGTCACTTGGCCACACATAACTACAAGGGAAGCTGGGAAAATAGTTTTTTATTCTGGACAACAATGTGCTCACCTGAAAATGGGTTTATTACTGAGGAGGAAAGGGAGAATGGATGCTGGTGTAGGCAATAACAGACTGCTGTGAGGGGCTATGAAGTGAACTGCAGGGTATTTATATTTAGGGTAGTAGAAAATTATTCGTCTCAATAGGATTGGAAGCACTTCAAATCAATCCTGAGGAAATATACCTAGAAGTTACCATAAAATGCTTTAAAGTATTGTGGCAACTGACCCAAAGAAGAATCCAAATAATTTTTTTGACAGAACATTTGCCGTACTGCCTAATTTAGCTGAGAGTTCCTAATCAGATATGCTGTGGCATGCTGGATTGAGCCCAGCTATATAAAGTCTGGAATCTAAAACTGGACTTTGCATTTGAGAGAAATAACTCAGTCATCAGTAAGACTTTTGGTCTCCAAATTTTCTCTTCTTAAAGTCAGGCCATGAGCAACTATAGCTCAAAAATCTACTTTCATTCTTTGTCCTGCAAGGTAAATATAGGACTGACAGAGAAATTGCAGATAGATAATAAAAACAGTTGCTTGTAAAAAGTACTTGGCACATCGTAGATTTTTTTGCATGAATAAAAGTGAGTGAGTGAGTTAACAGACATATGAACTTAATGGATTTCAGTAGGGTTTCATTCAACACAAATCCATTCAACATGAAATTACCGTTCAACATGAAGCCTTCCATGTCCTAGGACTATGCTAACGGTGGGGTTTAAAGCTAAATAAGACATGGTCCCTACCCTCAAGGGGCTCACAACCTCGTGGGAAGATACATGAGTAAACCAACAATCATACTTCAGTGCATCAAGTGTTACAATAGATACATTTGCAGGAGGTGGACAAGGGCCCCAACAGCAGACATGGATTCCAGAAACACTTTCCCAGAAGAGGCACCTGAGCTGAATCTCAAAGGACAAGTTAGAATTAGTGAGGTGAGGGGTTGGCATTCCAGGATGAGATGATAGCATCTTTGAAGTCACAGAATGTGGGACATGATACTAGCGAACATCTACAGAGTGTTTGCAATATGCCAGGCACTGCGCCAAGTACCCAAATATGTTAATTCAAATCATAGCAAATCATAGGTACTGTCATTATTCCCATTTTATAAATGAAGAAACCAAGGCACACTAGAGGATGGTGAGCTTCTTCTAAATTCTAAATTCTACATAAGAAGCTCTCTTGCCTAAAAATATTTTAAAATTGGCTTTCTGGACAATCCTTAGCAAACAAAGCGGTGCGGTGGCCAATGCCCAAGCTGCCGAGAAGAGGGAATTCATTTCTGGTTTTAACCTGTGATCTGTTTATGGGCAGTTACTAGGACAAGAGACCCAGAAAACATTGAGGCAGTGTGGTGAATCCTTTGTGTCACAGAAAATGACTTGTCTGACTGTATCTCAACTTTGTAAACACTCCCTCTTGCCACCAAGCTCTGTGTGGTCAATTGGAGGGGGCAAAGCAAAGAAGAAAACTAAGTTTAAAAGAGAAACAATCACTTATAACCGTAAGACTTCCATCCTCCTGATGAGGAGAAGCATCCTCTTATGACTTGTAAGCTCCCCTGATTGGAACGGTGGGTTCCAATCCACTCTTTCTAGAGTAATCCACTGACTGCCATTACACTCCTGGCTGCCACCTAATTTGGGGTTAGGAGGGGAAATGGGCATTCCTTGCTCTCTGATGCCCTCTAGGGCATGTCTCCTCTCTGTCATATAAAAATTACCTGTTTATCTGAGGCTGGTATATTCAACCAGACTCTTCTCTACACCCTCCTTCCCTGTCCCCTCTGTATTTTGTTAATTCCTCCTCATTTATGGTAAACTTTGGCCCCTGGATCACAATCCTCTTCTCCTCCTTAAATCCTGCCATTATCGTTGGTGATACTGTCTCCCACCTGAGGACCCGTTTAACCCGTTAGATTCTCAGCTCCCTGCCCTCTATCCCAGTGACCTTCAAATTCAAACATGCCAAGCTCAGTCTTCTTGCTTGTAAATTTCACAGGGAATCTGGGCAGAGTCAGAACTGTCTCTGGCTCTGGCCCAGGATGCTGGGAGTTAGAAATGACAAAATCATGATTTTTAAAGGCTTTGCAAATTCTTAAACATCTCTGTTCTCTTAGGAAATGGACTTTTCTCCTAACACGCTCCAATTTTCCAGCCTATCGGGAAAAGGAAGAATCCCATTTTTAGCAGAGTAAAGTCCAGGACTCTTGAGAAGCATACAAAAGGCCCAGCCCTGACCCCATCCCACCCCTCGTCCCCCGCTCATTTCCTGGGCCTTTGCACACGCTGCTGCTCAACTCCCATGGCTTGCCCATCACCCACACCTTCAGGTCCCAGGTCAGGTGTCACCTCCTCTCCCTCTCCTGCACTCCATATGGTCCCCAGCCCACAGACCTGCATCTCCATCAAAATGTGCATCACACAAGCCACTGCCATTGCCAGGCTGCTTATCTGTCCCTCTCACACATGAAATACCTGAAGACACAGATCGTGTCTTCTTCATCTTGTAACATTGGAATAAATGGACCTTCAGAACCCATCAAGTTCTACTGCCAGCAGGATGGACTCCTGCCATTCTCCATCCCCCTAACCATCTCTGCGGCCTTCATAGTCCTTGCTTCTTGGCCAATGGCAGCTCCATCTTTGTAGTTGCTCAGGCCCCAAACTTCAGAGTGCTCCTTGACTCCTTCCATACTCTCACATCTCACACACAATCCTCAGGAAACCCTGTCAGTTCTACCTGTCAAACATGGAATCCCAAAGCTTCCTATAACCTTGATACTGCCCTCCCTTCCAGGATGGGACTACAGTGTTCTTCTGCCTGGATTATGGCCCTAGATTCCAAACTGCTTCCACCCTTACCACCCTACGCACGGTCCCCCACATGACAGCTGGAGGGAGGCTTTAAAACTCAGTCAGCTAAAACTTCTTTGAAGACAAAATGAGAAAAAAAGCAAGATGCTGGGAAAGAAATGAAAGAAAATCCCACTGCACATACAGATATTACATTGACGAAAGGAAAAACGTCAAAAAATTTTAAAAAATATTTTTTTCATTATTTTTTTTATATCCCAATATTTTTAACTTTATTCTAGTTTCAGTCTTTCTAAATTATTATGTATTTTATTTCTTATGTTTAAACCTATCAATATTTCATTTTCCTAATAATTATATTTGGTGATATTCTGGGCTTCATTTTTGGAGAAGTTTCAGATCACAGAAGGGTTATAACTATGGCAGGGGAGGATCATTGGTGCAGGGTGACAGTGATGGGGATACATGAAAGGAAGTTCACCTGCATACATATAAGGTATATAAATGTGTTCAAGTGTTCATGGGGCTTTGCCACAGTGGGTAGAGATTCATACAACAACTGAAAGAATATTGAATTCCTATCCTGGGGAGCTCTGCCACAATCTCTAATGGAACAGCAACAATCACCCAAGTACAGGGGCAATGACTAGTAAAGAAGGATGGTTCATTGATGGGCCCTTGATATGTATGACTATCCTATGAGCTTTTGTTCTTGAGGTTGCAATGTAGCCTAGTGTTTTAAGGTGCCTAAGAGTTACCTCCAGAGAGCCTCCCTGTTGCTCAAATGTGGACTCTCTCTAAGCCCAACCTAGCATATAAATGCTTTACCTGCTCCCCAGCATGGGACATGACACTGGGAATGACCCTCCCTGGCACCAAGGAATTACTACCAAACACCAATGAGCAATGCAACTGAAAAAAAGATCTTGAATAAAAGGGAATAAAGTTAAAGACAAATGAGTTTATATGGCTAAGAGACATCAAAATGAGTCAGGAGGTCATCAGAGAGGTAATGCTTATACAGATCTCAGCAGGATCTCATAGACAACCAAAGTAGATACTACCTCAAATACTGGGGCTTCTGAGGGCTCTGGAGACACCCAGGTCCTATGGTCATGGCAGATAGCTCCGGTGGAGGGTGCCTTGCCAGTGGGTCCTACTTTGGAGTTTGTACTCCCTAGTGTGACAGAGTCAGATATGACTTCTCTACACATGCCTCTTTTGTCCCCTTAATTTGAACCTATAGTTGGTGCTGAGTTGGTAGGTGTACGTCCAAGAGACTTGAATCTCTGGACAGTCCATGTGCCAACTGGGCCCTGAGCCTCAGCAGAGTTCAACACTTACTCTCCAGTTCATTGGACTCACCCAGGACAGCTAACAAGGAGGTGAGGATGGACAACCACCACACCAAGGAACTAACAGAATCTACAACTGCCAGCAAGACAGTCCCATCATCAGCTGTATGGGACTGAATCCCCCTCTCAGTTAGAGGTGGAGTATACATCACCACTCCAGAATCCTCAGGACTGGGGACTAAAAAATGGACTAGAGTAGCCTTACAGGTATTCTACTATAGACTTATTGTGATTCTAGCAATGGAAGAAATTATATCATTGATATGGAGACAATGGCTACTGGAGGTACTGAAGTCAGGGAAAGGAAGAAAGAGTTGTAATACGCGGGCAATTTCAGGACTTGGAATTGTCTTGAGTGACATTGCAATGACAGATACGGGTCATTATATATACAGCCATAACCTATAGAATTGAGTGGGAGAGAGTGTAAATTACAATGTAAAGTATAATCTATTGTTAGTGACAATGTTCCAAAATGTGTTCATGAATTGCAATGAATGTACCACAATAATGGAAGAAGTTGTTAATGTGGGGAAGGGTGAGTGGTATGGGGAGTGGGGCATATGGGAATCCCTTATATTTTTTGTGTAACATTTTATGAAATCTATGCATCTTTTAAAAATAAATTAAAAATATACTGAAAAAAAAAAAAGAACAAAAACAAACAAACAAACAAAAACCCCAACTCTGTCAGGGCAGATCTGATCAAAATCCTGAATGGTCAAAGTCTTTGCAGTGGTCCACAAGGCTCTACGGAACCTGACTTCCCACTCAGCCTCTTCCCCTAGATACGCACTTGGCTAACTTTCTCAATCTCCTCCAAATCTTTACCCAAATGTCACCTTCTCATGAGGCTGCCCTGACCATACTATTTAATACCACAAACTGCCTCAACCCTGCTCTCCTGCTCCCCTTTCCCAGATCCACTTTTTAAAAGTTTCAGTAGCATGTATCCCCCTTTCACGTACTAGATGCTTCATTTATCATGCTTATTCTCTATTGTCTGTTCCCTTTGCTGAAATATGTTTCATAAGGGCAAGAATCTTATCTATTTTGTTTACTGATATATCCCAAGCCCCTGGAAAAATGTCTGATGCATACATAGTAGGTGTTTAATAAATAAGAATATACATTCCACACAGATTTAATTTTAACAGTGGTTCAGTTCTCAAATGTATCAGTTATTTACTGCTGCATAGCAAATTGCCCCCAAACTGAGTGGCTTAAAATAAGAACATTTATTTGTTTTACTCAGGAATCTGCCATTTGGTCAGAGCTTAACTCCATGGTTTCTTAAAACAGAATTAGTTGGGGTGGCTTGACTGGAAGTGGAGGAGCTACCTTCAAGAGAACTTGGAAAGCTGACAAGTTAGTGCTCAGGGATGGTTGTGAGCTGGGTTCCTCTCCATGGGCTGCTTGGGCTTCCTCACAGCATGGTGGCTGGATTCTAAGAGTAAGTATCCTAAGAGAACAAGGTAGAAGTGTATGGAATTTTTATGACTTAGCCTTGGTCATCACAAAGCGTCACTTCAGTCATACTCAATAAGTTGAGGCAGCCACAATGGCCTGTCCACATTCAAAGGGAGGAGACACAGACTCTAGGTTCTGGGATAGTGAAATGAAAAAGTTCTAGAACAGCATATGAGACAGGAGATATCATTCCAGACATCTTTGTAAATGCAAATCCAGCACTCAAAGTTAGCTGCCAAAGTCTTGTTAACTCATGCTGTGATTGAAAGAGCATTTAATAGGAAGTTTAGCAAATCATAAACCTTTGGGAATATAATGTGATATAATGGAAACTGCTAAGGAAGTTGAGAGTTTATAATGCTAAATTGAATTGCACAGAGCAAGGGATTTGGACTAAAAGTGTGTTTAAAACCTGACTGCTGGGAAGCGGACATGGCTCAACTGATAGAGTGTCCGCCTACCATATGGGAGGGTCCATGGTTCGATACCCAGGGCCTCCTGACCCATGTGGTGAGCTGGCCCATGCACAGAGCTGCCATGTGCAAGGAACACAGTGCCATGCAGGGGCACCCCCGTGTGGGGGTGCCCCACGCACAAGGAGTGCGCCCTGCAAGGAGAGCTGCAAGGAGAGCTGCAAGGAGAGCTGCAAGGAGAGCCGCCCTGTGTGAAAAAAGCACAGCCCACCCAGGAGTGGTGCTGCACACATGGAGAGCTGCTGCAGCAAGATGATGCAACAAAAAAGAGATGCAGGTTCCCAGTGCCGCCGAGGGTGCAAGCAGACACAGAAGAACACACAGCGAGCAGACAATGGTGGGGTGGGAGGGGTATGACTGCCACTTACTGTGTGCAACCTTGGGAACTTTTAACTTCTCAGCCTCAGTTTCCTCATTTATAAATGGGAATAATAAACTTATCTTGCCTGCTTGACACTAATAACCTAATAGAATAATACCTGGGCAGGTGCTGCCAAAACCATAAAGCATTTTGCTCTGTACCTTCACAGGCCACGAATGGCCAGCCTAATGAGCATTTGGAGTTTTGTTTTGAAGCAACAGAGAGGCAGCAGCTTTTAGCTGGGAATGACACCCTGGACACTCTGGTCACTTATTAATTGTGTGATATTGAACAAGTCATTTAACTTTTCTGAGCCTTGATTTTGTCATGTGGGGGTATAATGCCACTTGCTCTGCTTAGCTTTGAGAATTATGGTAAGAATGTAATATAGGGCTAGGTCACTCTGCATCTGTAATATGCTTTGCAACATATAATAGTATAATCTTATTATTCTAGGAAACCATTAATTTTTTATTTTAGAAAAAAATTTTTTTTGTCAATACAAAGGTAGAAGAGTTTATGTTAATAAAACTTTAGAAAATACAGCAAAATAAAAAAGTCACCACTTAATTTTTCCCCTTAGATTCTTTTTCCCTCTCTCCATTCTCCTTTTATCTTTAACGCTAATGTTCTAATATTATATCATACCTAGTGTCCTTTAGTAGTTTTCTTCTTTCTGGTTTTCTTATTAACTAGTCATCAATAAGTAGCTGCAACTTTTCATACCTGTCCTATGATTTCTTTAAGATAAATCCCTAGAAGTGAAATTTCTGGGTCATTTTAAGGCTTTGGAGCACACTGACCAGCTGTCCTTTAGAACAGGATAAACCAGATGAGCCTTCCCATGTGGTGCACACTCATGCCCCATCTCGGTAACCTAATCAGATCTGGGCATCTGCATTCTTCTTAATTTTTGCCAGTCTGATAGGGAGAAAATGACAGGCCACTTAAAATTACTGTTTTTATTAATGTTTTTAATGTTTTAATACATTAAATAGCCAGTTGTATGTCTTCTATTGGGTACCCATCATTTTTATATTAAAAAAGTACTCATTAAGTATATAACATTTTACCTGAAATTGGTGTGATACAATTTTTTCCATTATACTTTACCATTTATTTACATTTTAGGTGCCTATAGAACTGAGTTTTGCAATGTTTTATGTTCAAATCTACCAACTCTTTCTTTCAGCTTCTGCCTTTTGTGTCTGGCTTGCAACAGTCAAGACTTTTTTTTTTAGGACTTACTGGGGAATGAACCTGGGACCTTGTATGCGGAAGGCAGGCACTCAACCCCTGAGCTACATCTTCTCAAGGATTATGTTTTGTTTTGTTTTTTAATGTTTTTTTGTTGTTGTTGTTGGTGGTGTTGCTGTTTTTTTAGGAGGTACCAGGGATTGAACTTGTACATGGGAGGCAGGTGCTCAACCATTGAGCTACATCTGCTCCCCAAGACTTTTTAAGGGATGTGCTTTTTAAAGATTTTGTTGAATTCATTTATTCATTCAATTAACAAATATTTATTGAATGTGTCCTCTGTGACAGCCGCTGTTGTAAGCACTGGTACATCATCTAAAGCACAGAGCTGGGACTCGGAATGAAAACATCTATGGGTGATGGGTTTAGAAACTGAAATAAGCAAAATTCAAACACGTCCCATTTTATTGAAAGACCAACTGAACAGAAAAGGCTTTGACCCTGGGCAGGGATTAAGGCAATGTTACCCAAAATTCAGATTCCGGGATGGCCAGGCATTTTATAATGAATAAAATCCATATGAGCATAACAGTGCTTTGGAAATATAGCAATGCAAGCAAATGCCCATGGGTGAGAAAGCTTGAAATGGCACTGAAGAAAGCAGGAGGAACATTTGTTTTGCTTCAGCCAAAGAGGAATTATCATCAATGATATTTTTTATTTCATTAGTAAATAAAATGAAGCCATCATTCATTCTCTGGGATTCTTCTGACCATTCCGCTGAATGAAGGAATCCCTGCAACAGAAGAGCTGCCCTTCTTTGAGGGCTTTTGTCGAGATAGGCCTGGAAGCGAGCAAAGAGCATCTCGGGGCTCCTGAACCACGGCTGGCTGCTTATCAGCCGGAGCCGCTGTGCCCTCAGTTTGCCAGTCAGAGAAATGGCCCCTTCACTTCTTTGCACGCCACATTTTCCTTTTGAAGTGAAACATGGTAAATCTCCAGGAAGCTCACCCCCAAACTAAGAGCCCTGCATGAAATACGGACTTGGGCGTACAACATTCAGAACATTCTAGTAAAGGCTGGCACAGGACACAACCACTCGGCTTGACTCATTCTTCCTGGACGGACGATGCGGGCTTCTCTAGCTCCAGGCAGAGCTCCAGGCCTTAAAGGAGCAACCCCAAGCAGGTGGCAATCCGAGGAGACCTGTCACCACCATTTACTAGAACCAACTAAGGCCTAAAAGCTCGCCTTGATGGCTTCATCCTCCTGAGTGAATGTCCCTGGGAGACTGGAAGCCCCATGAGGAGAGGGACAAAGTCTGCCTTTTCTCATCAAAACTCCAGACCATCCATGAATGAATTAATGGATGGCAATGCAGTTTTCAACTAGTCCATGAATTCCCCAGAGAAAGGGACTCTAACTTAGTGAAGGAGTATGATAAATGACTTTTGAATGAATACATTGGCAACAGTTATTCATACCTCCCCTTACGGCTTAGAATTAAGGACAGGCCATTTGCTTTTGAGAGGAGAAAGCCAGTCTGAAGCCATCCAGGGTATGTCCTTGACCAGAACAGGGGTCAGGTAAATGTGACATGGGAGAAAAGTGAGTGGAAAAGCAAAGGCCATAAAAATGGGACACATTTCTGCCTACTTCAGAATTGTGTTTATGGCCAGCCGTCACACTAATGGTGCCTACAGAGAGTCTTTCCTAGCTCATATCTCTCACCAACTTTCAGAACAGTGCTGAAGAATCACTCTCTCTGTGAGGTCTTCTCAAAGCTCCCACGGTGCCTGGCCCACCCACCTGCCCTGGGCCGTGTGCCAGGCTTTTCTGCTCTTCACAGTCTTAATAAGTGAGTCCACTTGTGTTTGACCTTCTGTGGTGACTGAACAGCAAATTCCTCAGTGCCTGGCGCTGTCCCACCCTGCCCTCGCAGGACAAGCCTAAGCAGTGGGCACCCACTTCCTGTGAGGCCG
Organism: Dasypus novemcinctus; assembly: GCF_030445035.2. NCBI lineage: Eukaryota > Metazoa > Chordata > Mammalia > Cingulata > Dasypodidae > Dasypus > Dasypus novemcinctus. Next base: position 36,481,571 of record NC_080675.1, read on the forward strand.
CGGCCCCCAGGGCACAGGGGTAGGCTGGCCCCACTGAACTGGGCCTGAGTTTTCCTGAATAAAATGAGACTCCCCTTGCCCTCGCTTACTAACGCGGGCCCCAGGCCTGCCTTTCCAGACTACTTTTCGAGCTTCTCATTTCTTTCGGTTTTCCCCAAGAATGAGGAAACTACCTAGGAGGGGCGAGGTAATCTCACCCCTTTATTATAATTCAGATAGGAAGCTGTGTGTTACAGTTACAATGATCTAAGCATTTCATTCTCATTTAATCCGTGTAACGGCTCTGAGGTAGGTGGGAAACATTATTCCCACTTTTCAGGTGAAAAAGCTGGAGTGGCACAGGGAGGCGGTGGGAGCTGGCACAGGATGCAGGCACTGAGAGGTGCGTGTTCCACTGAGAATTTTAAACAGTAAAGGGTAACAGAGATAGATCCCTGCACCACGCCTCCCGCTGGCCCGCCACTGGAGGAGCCATGCTGGGAACAGCACTAGCCCTCGGGGGTTCAAATCCAGGGCTCGTTCCCCTCCACCACTGTCCCTCTAAGGTTAAGGCAGAGGCGACTTCAGAGTGATGCCAGCCAGAATTCAGATTCCTGCATCTCCAGGCATTTTACAAGGAATAAAATCTACGGAAGCATGGCGATGCGAAGGACACAGCTCAGCAAACATCCGCGGATGAGAAGCCTGAAGGATCCATGGCACTTGTCTCACGTCAGCCAAAGAGGAATCATCATCAAGGAAATAATTCCTGGAGGGGCCGCATCGTGCATATTTGGTTCAGAGGAGAACTAAGCAGTCTTTTCTCAAGTTAGCATGGTAGGTCAGCTTGAGTGGAGGCGGCGGCCACCGCAGGCTCACATTATACCTAGGGAATCTGAACTTTGGGGTGCCACTTTACTTCCCTGTTCTGGGTACAAGACATTTTGACGATGCCTTTGATGTGGCTTAAAATATCAACTATTACATTTTCCAGAATTTTTATTATCAGGATGCCTCCAGTGCAACCAATCCCTCCTGCTCCCTGGGAAAAATACATCCTCCCCAAGTTTAAAGAAAAAAATCTAGTACAGTCAAATCTGTGTTCATATTTTTATTTGGGGGTGAACAAGGGTCCTTTGCTTAAGGCCTGCATTCCTTAATGCTTTGAGGTTTCAAAGGCTTCTGGCAGGCAATGCACACAGGTACCACACAGGGGCGCTGTTGCTCTTAAAAGCCACCATGCCTCTCCCTTGACGGACAGTCTCTGTTTAGAAAAACTGCCAGAATCCAGGATTGCGATATTGATTTTTTTATGTCTTTTAAATTAATAATCATTGGCGTTATGAATACTGCTTAATTTCTTAGTTCTAGAGGTAGAGATCTGAAATCCGTTTGATGTCTTTTATAGCATTTTCCAGAGAAAAATAATGAAGGCCAGGAGAAACTTTGGGTAATAGCTAAAGTTACTTGTGAAGATTTTTCATGAGTTTAGAAGTATTCCTGGACCTTTGGGTTATTTGGATTAAATTAATATGTTAATTGTAGAGGTCCAAAAGATAAAAGGGAAAAAATGAGTGGGCAGGAAAGACATGTTTTAGACTTATTAAAGGGCATTGGGAGGGGGGAGACAGTTGGCTGAGGCCAGCAGGAACCGTGTTATGTAAGGTTTTGTAAATTACGCAGTGACGATCCTGGTTAATAAAGAAGTGTAATTAAGCCAGATGGTGCAGAATTCGGGAGATGGTGGTTTCCCACTACACAGAGCTGGGAAAAGCCTCACTTCCTCCAAGTGTCTGTATCAAACCTTGATGCTCCAAACCTCAGCTGCCCCCCAGGGCAAGGCGATGCTTCTCCTTGCTGGCGCACAGGGTGGGCTGTGGATTTGGACCCCCCCAAGAGAATCGGTTATAAAAAGGGCAACCTCTCTGGCACAGCGAGATCCCCGTCCACGTGTCTGAGCTGAGAGAGGAGGGCAAAGGACACCTGGAGCCAACCCTAGGTTTGCAACGTGGTTCTGCCACTGCCTAATCACAGCATCGAGCAAGGGCCTTACCCCAAGTCTTGGCTCCTCCACCTGCACGCTGAGGGGTTTGGCTAAGCCGCCCTCGGAGCCCATTCCACTCCGGACACACGCCCTGACCCACCTGGCGACAGACTTGCTGGTCTTCCAGCCCATCTCTCTGACTCACACCCGGGGGTGACCAAATTGGACCATTGACCACATCCTGGACAAAGCCTTCCTCTCTCATGTCTCTCCAGTTTTGCTCAACTTCCCTCTGCCCAGAGCATCCTGCCTCCTCTCTGCTCCATTTCCAAGTTTTACTCCTATTTCAAGTCTCAGTGCAAAGGACACCTCCTCCAAGAAGTCTTCCCTGATACCCGAGGTGGAAATAGGCGCCTGATAATTTCTGACTCTGCAGCATTTAATCTACACTTCTCTTTTAGCATCCTCCATTTTCTCTCTTACAATGACTCTGGAGCCATTCTCCACCACCGACATGATTTACATCTGATTTGTCTACCCCACATGGTCCAGCCCAGAGGCCAGCACACTGCAGGTACCCAGCAGATGGGTGACTGATGAACAATCACGTGTACATACATATTGTGTTTTGTGCAAAGGATCTGGACTCATCTCAGCCACTCTGATGACAGCAGACAGGATTTGGCCCCTGGTTTCTCCCACAGCATAGGCAGGCCTGCCTGCTCAGGGCTCAGGAGCCAGCAGACCAGAGCTCAACCTCTGGCTCTGCCACTCACCAGCTGTGTGAACCTGGGCAAGTGACTGAACTTCTCTGTGCCTTAGTTGTCTTCACTTATCTTCAGGAAGATAATGACAGTATCTGCTTTATATAGATACTGTGAAGATAAAATGAGCTAATGCTTGTAATGCACTCAAAAAAGTTTCTAGCACAAAACAAGCTCTCAACAACCCCTGGCGCTGGATTTTAACTCTTACTAATTACAGTACAAAAACCGCAGGACTTCCTGCCAATTAACACCATCTTTCTTTCACTGTAAGGAAAAAAAAAAATCCCCCTTGCGTTGATCCCCATGTGCATTCATATCTCAAGTTAGTTTTAGGGCATCCATTGCACAGAGCTGGGAAAAGCATCCATGACAGCCCGCTTCCTGGGTGGACTCCAGCTCTGGGTCTTCAGAGTGAAACGTTATGGGAAAAAGCCTTGAGTGCATGGAAAACAGATTAACTTGCTATCATTTGAGCCTGCCACTGACCATTTGCTAAATTGCACAATTTGATATGGCGACAGCCCTCCCGCCCGCCTTCCGGCCTGCCCAGGCGCCAGCCTCGCTTCTTATCTCCAGTGTTATTGCTGCAATTCATTCGACCACTTATGAAATGCATCCTTTCAGCAGATTGGTCCTTTTATCTGCTGGGACTCAAGGACAGAAGGAAAAGGGATGACGAAGGGTGAGCAGGAACAAAAACCTGGCAGAATAACTATGTTTCAAGCCATTTTCTGTTCTGGGAGCTCTAGACATTGCTCTGTCTGGCTAGGAGCTCAGTGGTGGGGTACCTGCCTCTCTGCAGATCTGCAAAGTCTCTAGCTCGGCCGTACTATGTTTCCAGAGAAAACCCATGTCCTATCTTTCTGATCCTGCTCTAATTTCCTACCCCCTCTCAATCCCATTCCCTGCTACAGAAGTTGACTTTGAAGACAGACGCTGGCACTAAAAGACGATGCTACATTTGTGCCACGGGCTTCTCCCATGCCCTCTAGGGAAACAGGCCTGGGGTTTCCTGGATGTGTCCAGGCTGGGGCGGAGAAGAAGGAGAAGGTTGGGAACAGGAAGAGCCTTACCTGCCTTTCGGCCTCCGAGCTCTTGTTTCTCCTCAGGCTCCCTGACAAGCCACTGCCCCAATAAGCTTACAGCTCAACCTTAGATCTCCTGATCAAAACCCTCAGTATAAAAGGCGGTGGAAATATTCAGTCCAACTGCTTCTCATTACACATGTAGAATTCCTAATTGGCTTGTTCACAGAAAGTGACAGAGAGTCTACCTGGCTTTCCTGCCTCCTAATCTAGGCTCCCTCTTGTCTGGAAATGAACAAACAAACAGGATCATCAGCCTGGCTTGCTGGCCCTTCCCAACCGAACACCAAACTATCTTGCCAACCTCAGGGGCCACCTTCTCCCAAATGCTCTAAACCTTGGTGGATTGTTGACCGAGGGAAGAAACGGATATGAGTGACCACAAATGAAGAGAATGGGGACTGAACCATGGCAGGCATACTGGTCCGTAGATCTTTCGGTGGACTGCGGATGTCTGATAATGACCCAATCAATATCTCAGTAGTTCTTTCTAGCTCTTATAGAGTCTAGTGCTTGATGACAAAACTCACTGGTGCAAGTAGCAGTCGGAGTAGTAGTAGTTGAGGCAGCAGTCGTCGTGGTAGGAATGGTCATGGTGGTGGTAGTTGCGGTAAAGGTGGAAATGGTGGTGGTAGTTGTGAGGTGGTAGTAGTGGTGGTGGGGGTGGTGGTGGAAGTACAGGTGGAGTCGTGGTAGTAGTAGCAGTGGTGGTGGTGGTGGTGGCGGTGGTAGTTGTGAGGTGGTAGTAGTGGTGCTGGGGATGGTGGTAGAGGTACAGGTGGAGTTGTGGTAGTAGTAGCAGTGGTGGTAGTCGTGGTGGTGGCAGTGGTGGTGGTGGTGGTAGTGGTGATAGCAGGGGTGATAGCGGTCATGGTGGTAGTAGTAGTGGGGGTGGTAGTAGTTGTAGTCACGCGGTGGCAGTAGTAGTTGCAGCATTAGTAGTGGGTAATGATGCCAGCAGCTAACATTCAGTGATTGCTTACCATCTAACAGGCACTGTTCTAAGTGCTTTATAGGGACCAGTTAGCCAGTTTAACCCTTCCACCACCACCATGGGGGCACATACACTATTATTAGACCCATTTGTTGCTGAGGAACTGAGAAATTAAGAAACTTGACCAAAGTCACCTGGCTGGTAAGTGTCCGCAGGATTTGAACCCAGGCCGCCTGGCGTCCAGGCCCGCTCCCGTGACCACACTCTGTAGCTGCCTGCCTGGTCCGAGCGGGGGCCATCTGCTTGCCGCGGGCGGCTGCTGACTCAGGGCCGGAGGTCAGGCGCCGCTGCCTCCGTGGAACTCCTCAGCCCTGGAGTTCCTCCAAAGGCCTGAGACTCGAAACAAAATGGCCTTTGCTCCCTTTAGGATGCTTCCTGTTTTTTGATAGGGAGGGGGGCTTCTCTAGTTTGGGGTTAATTTAAACTGAAAACATTTCGAAGAATGAATAACAACCAACTTCACTTACAAATCCGATTCTTCATGAGTTTGGGACTTACTGCACAATACTGGCATATCTGCAAACCGTTTCCACGCAGAGCTAGACCAGGGGACAAGAAGCACAGGGGATGTGAGTTAACTCCTGCTGTCAGGGCTCTGGGTCCGCAGGGGATAGAGCATGAGATCCATGTTTCTCAAAACTGAGTAATGCACATGGAATTTTTAAAAGGGTCAGTCCCCATGATGCCCCAGAATTGATTTACAATATTTGAATTTTAGTGTAATGAACATAAAACTAGGACTAAGCTTCTGACGCATTTAGTTCTTCCACGGGTGTACAGCCAAACAAATGCACCAATAAACAGACCAGTAAAATTCAAATTAAGAAGCCTTATTTTTTGAGATGGATGGGACTTTGCTGGCCCTAAATTGTGGCTGCTGATGCTGTGCTGCTTAGCACTGCATGCAGTTACCATTTGTGTAGGTCATAAATAACAGTAGCAAAAAGATTCATCTACATGTTTCATTTTTGTTGGCTTGGCTCTTGACTCTGAACAACTCCCTCTGAAATCTGAACTCCCTACCTGGAGTCTTTTTTTCTTTTTTTTTAAAGATTTATTTATTTATTTATTTCTCTCCCCTTTCCTCCCCACCCCGGTTGTCTGTTCTCTGTGTCTATTTGCTGGGTGTTCTTCTTTGTCCACTTCTGTTGTCGTCAGCAGCACAGGAATCTGTGTTTCTTTTTGTTGTGTCAGCTCTCCGTGTGTGTGGTGCCATTCCTGGGCAGGCTGCACTTCCTTTCGTGCTGGGCGGCTCTCCTTATGGGGTGCACTCCTTGAGCGTGGGGCTCCCCTACGCGGGGACACCCCTGCATGGCACAGCACTCCTTGTGCGCATCAGCACTGTGCATGGGCCAGCTCCACACGGGTCACGGAGGCCCGGGGTTTGAACCGCAGACCTCCCATGTGGTAGACGGACGTCCTAACTACTGGGCCAAGTCCGCTGCCTGGAGTCTTTTATTATTCTTGTTATTATTATTATTTTTAAATGTCCTAGGTTTTTAGCAGCAACCCAAGAATACCTCAAAATACATAACTTAAAAAACTTAAACATTGTTATGCCAAAAAAAAAAAAAAAAAGAGAGAGAGGGAGTCATTCTGTATTTTCTGCAATATTTTTGGTTACTGAACTATTCCAAGTTGGTATGTACCAAGAAGGACTCCAAAGAAAACATCTGCTGGCAAGTGAACCAGGTACAGAAGATACAGGGCAGGTTCCCTGAGATGACTCAATTCCCCCATTTTTTAATGCTTTCAAACTACTGTGAAACTTGCGTTTGTTCAGTTTGCTATTTCTTGGCAGAACTGCATGCCTTACCTCATATGCCCTCTTCTATCCTTTATCATTAGACTGTGATACTTGAAGAAGTTTGTGTCTCTGATGTACTGTCATTTCCATTATGCCAAATGGATTTATTAACTACCCGTAGCAGTTCGTTACTGTTTATGAATTCCAAAAATAGATGTTGGATTATGTTTGTAAACTGGTCTGTTCATCTGGGCGAGTTCCCCTTTGATTGTATTAACACCAGAGGTTTCACTTTTAGTTGATTAAATTACAATTAGGGCTTCAATTGATCCACATCAGTAGGACATTGAGTCCCTGCCCCCTTGGTGGGCAGGGATTCACAGAGAAAATGACAGGGCAGAGGAGAGAGTTGGAGTTTTTGGTGCTGGAGCCCCAGGCAGTAAATACACAGGAGAAGAACACAGAAGAATAGAGACGGCTCTGTTGACATGGCAGAGGCCCTGGGAAGAGAGAGAGCCTGACAGTCTACAGCTGGCTTTGTGAGAGAACAAAGCAGCTGAGCCCAGAGACAAACGAGCCCCAGGAGAGAGACATTTAGGAGGAGAGGAAGGCTGAGCCTCACAGAGACTGGCAGCCATCTTGCTCCAACATGTAGCAACAGACTTTGGTGAGGGAAGTAACTTACATGTTATGGCCTTGTGACTGTAAGCTTCTACCCCAATAAATACCCTTTACAAATGCCAACAGATTTCTGGTACTTTCCATTAGCACTCCTTTTGGCTATTTACCCTAAGAAACTAACCTCCTGATCTATAAAAATGTCATGCAACTGTGAACTTTTATGGCAAAAGAGAAGTTGTGCTTTTATACCTGGTGATAGACTCTAACACAATGGAGCACAATGGGTGCTAGACAGTGCCAACCAAATGATAGCCAGATGTGCTTTGCAAAACATTTAAAGCTCAATGATATTATTTCAGATGATGTCTAGGTTACTAATGGGACTGAGAACCCTGAAATCTGAAATCTGATGGCAGTACTTAGGTATAAGGTTATGTTTATATAAAACATAATTATCAGAAAACATTGAAAATATATTAATAAAAATGGAAAATGATCATTAAAAATAAAAACACCAAATAAAAAAATCAGTAGAAATTGAAAATCCCCAAGTCAATGGAGAACCACGAGGGGTCTATAGTATAAACATCCCTGGTAATCTAAAACTGTTAGTACAAGTCAGTCTTCAGAAGGCATGATTTTTGCCAACTCTGCTAGAACAGTAACGAAAAAAGAACTGAACATTTTCTTTAAACAGTATTAATTGCGTGTTAACCAGCATGACTCAGTTTATTAAAACTTGAATTACGTGCAACTTTTTCGAGAGTATATCTTTTCCATAAAGCTAGAAACAATTACTCTAGTTCTCTCCAAAGAAGTAGTGAAGAAGACTGCTGAGACACAGAAAGTAACGCAAACGCTTGGATTAATAACCAGCTATACTGTTTTAAGTCCAAGGCTCTTTCTTAATACGCTAGTCTACCACCTGACATAACACAGTTAGACTGCACCAAATTTTAAGAGGAGAGTAAAGCACTAGTTAAGAAAACAACAATGATAATGATGTTCAGCTCTTGAGCCCCTTTGAAGGCCAAGAGATAATCTGGCTGTAAAAGCAATAAACTATTTCCCTTGAGCTTGAGCTCCTGGAGGGGATTTTAATGTCATTGAGCTGTAAAGGTCATGGCATCTGTGTTTCATACAAGGTCACATTCTGAAAGGAAGTACCTTTTCTTGACAAAGCGGCCTTTAAAAGCCTCTCCCAGTTGATTATATGGAACCACACTGACCTTGCTGGGGTGCAAGTGGCAGCTAAAGAACATGGCACTCCTTTTAGAGACAGTACAGCAATACCACTGAGCATCCTGGGGGGAAGCTAAGCCATCCACAGACAAGTACAGCCTCATTGCTGCAAGATGGTTCTACGAACAAGTGCATAAGCAAAGGTAAGACTTAGCTGTGAGGGCCGTGGAGGAAAAACATCAGGCACCTTAGCATTGGCAGTGTTGGGGTGATACTGCATGGGACATCCAGGAGAGGACCCAGGTGGTTCCAGAACTACGTCTGCTCCCAGCATGGGTTAAAGGTGGTCGCCAGTGTTTGAGAGAAGACGACCTAGGGACTGATAATAGAACCTATGATACAATGAGACAGGATACAATACAAATCAATATAATTAATTGTGCGCTCAGAGGGAAAGTTTGACCCCGATATCATACAGAGCCAGGTTACTATTAAAAATTAAAGACAGCAGAGACATTCTCGATCATGAAAAGGCTCAGGAATGAGAGAGCTAGTAAGTCATTCTTAGAGAAGAAAACACTCGGCAAAAAAATCTATCCAATGACAACATGGCTCAAAATCTAGATCTCAAAAATGAAGAAATGGGATAAAAGGATTGTAAGTAGGCAGCAAATGAATTTAAACATGGAAATAATAATAAACTATGAGGCTTATGGTTGGTGAACAGAATCTGCACAGTGTCAAAATAGTAATTTTTTTCTCTTTATTAAAATGCAAGAACCATGATGGGAGAGAACTTGTCCGTTCTGTCTAATAGCTTATAGTTATCACCCCAGCATGTTGAAAGTGCCTTACACTAATGTGGACCCTCAATAAATAACTTGTTGAGTGAATGAATGAGAAGGAACCCCACAAATTAGGAGGTGAGATATAGAAAAATGGGAGGAAGTGTAGAAGCGTTAATATCCTCTTCTTTCATAGCAGGGAGTTGATTGATACTGTATAAAACTGAACCATGTAATTAATAAAAGTATTATGACTCCAATGACTTTTACAATCTTTTTTGTTAAGGTATCTTTAAGAAAACAATATGTTGGCTAGTGAAGAAACATTTATATGAGGTTCAGAATACCTCCAGTTTTCCTTCAGGTTCTTTAACTTCTGGTGTGTAAGTAAAATTGATCTGAATATGTTATTTTTTAAATTAAAAAAGACATTAGAGTATAATTCCATTTTTATAAAATCTCTCTAGCCAGTCAGTCAGCCGAGTTTCTCTCTCTATATGGATAGATATAGATAGGTGTAGCTATAAATATAAGTATGCTTTGAAAGTGTCTGAAATGATGCCCACCTAATCCTCTACATCATTCTTTTTGGATGGTGGGATTTGGAAGATGAATTTACTTTTCTTAGTACTTTTCCACAATTCTTGAATTCTTTCAAACCAGCATGTATGGTCTTTATAAAAACAATACTGCAATCTTTCTTTTTTTTAATAAAATTAGGAGGTAACCAAAGTCAATGTTGGTAATATCATATTATTGCCATAGATTTGGAGATGTCCAGTAGTTTGATTTGTTTCTTTTAAAAGAAACAATAAATAATGCTAAGTATGAGGCCAGACTAGTTTAAGTGCTGCTTTTCTTTTTTACATGGGTGTTCTTAATTCAATTCACCATTTCTCTCTCTCTGTGTTTTTTCTGTTTAAAGCATACTGCTACAGAAGCTCTTGGCTCAAGTCTATATTAGATTGATCATGTGACCTGAAGCTAGTTAAGGATGGCTCCATTTTTAGGAGACCTAATTATTGGCTATTAAGGCTCTGTTGTAATTTATATAATCATTCCAAAATGTGTTCCATGGAACAATACATTCCTAGACTTCTCCATTTTCCTTTCTCTTTCCCATGCTGTGTACTAGGTAAACTAATAGAATCGGACGGCCAAGAAGTGTTAGAACCACAAGGTCGCATGTATTTGTCTAAATGCTTTACTAGTTTGAATGCAAGACCAAGTGCCAGTCTCTCTACCTGATTTTTAAGATAATTTGTGTTTTCCAAATCATCACTTTCTCAGGACAGGGTAGAGAATGTTGCTTTAACTGGTGCTCATTATTGTTTTAGGCAAGGGATATGGCAGGGTGCACAGCTGGAAGTGACTCTTTTAAGTCAAGAGACTTGTGCTTTATTCCTTGTATGTGCTGCTGGCCAGCCCACCTAAGTCCTCGATGACTTAGATTCATTCTCTCAAAACAAGAGGATTAGACTGGATCACTGGTTCTTGGCCCTGACCGCACACTGGAATCACCCAGGATCTTCACCTAAGTGTGATGTCATGGCCCCACCTCAAGAATCCCTGGGGAGCTCCCACACTGAGAGGGTTGAAGGGTTCTGCAGGTGATTCTAACGGAGAGTTGGGGTTAAGGGCCACGGCATTACTTCATCACTGAAACACCCTTATTCTCAAATTCCATTTTACATCAAGAATATCTCAGGGCAGGCTTGGTGCTGGCTTCTCAACACTCTGAGGAAAGTGGTGGCCAAAGGTGTGCAACCCTCGTGTGTAGCCTGGAGGTTCTCAAAGGAGAAGGCAGAAAAGCATCATATTTATCTAAGCTGATAAACGAAAGATGAAAGCAAATCCAGCTCTTTGTTTCACTAATGTGCCATATAGTGTTCAGCATTATCTTCAGAAGCCTGCCACTTTTTATTTGATTTGGCCATTAAGAGTGTCTCTTTTACTCCAGTTGCTCTGATTGTGATGGTAAAGGTTTGCACGGCTACCAAAGGGACTCATAATGTTATGAGCTGTGACTTCTCAATCTTTTGGCAGCTCATTTGGAAATTCCAAAAATTTCCCAGTACAATTGTCATGCAGAGCGGAGAGGCTACTTCTCCTGGAAGTGCACACTTGACCCAGGGGACTGGGGGCAGGTATTCTCAGAGACAAACGCGGGAAGCTTGGCAAATCCATTCCCCACACTGCCACCAGGCTGCCGCTGGTGGTTTAGTAAAGTGCCACCTTGGCTAGGCCAAACTACCTTTCCCAAATTTCCCTTCCTTGTACATTTCTGGTTAGGGTGGGCCACAAGAGATATTCTTGTGTGAGATTTGGAGGGCAGAAGTGAAGCAGCAGCCATTTTGTAGCTCACTCAAGTTGTGGCTCACCAGCTGGTTCACCTCGTTGTGTGGTCTGCAACCACTCTCCTGTCCCCTGGATCCTCCTTCCGCTTCTCCATCTCCTGGGCCAGGTATGTGTTTACAACGTGATGACAGGTGCCAGCGTATCCTGCAGAACGCCTACATCTCCACGGCAGAGGCAGTGAGAACTGACCCTGCTCTAGTCAACCGGCATGGGTTCCAGCTCATGCTTATGGGCCCCGCGTGAACTTGGTTTCCCTGACTTCGCATCCATCTCTCCTTGTCGACTGCTAGCTTTGTGGATATTAAGCCTCAACGTCAGATGTTCAGATGTGAAGAAGACAAATGCCCTGTTGAGACTGCTTAACCAGCCACCACAGTTGAATGAGATAAAATTCCTGTGACAAGTATGTGTTCATAGATACAGATATAGATACAGCTACATGTGCGTGTGCATACAAACACACATAAATGAAAATATCCTAGTGGCTCTGCTTCTCAGAATGGACTCTGACAAACAGAGCAACCTTTTCAAAATTCATGTATGATTTTGTCACCCCATTTAAATCCTTCTTGGTTTCCCATCGCTTAAGGCCAAAGTCCCTACCTGCCCCTCCAGTCTCACTCCATACATGGCCCTCCACCTTCTCTCTCTCCCTTGTCTTTGTCACGCTCTCTTCCATGACGTGGATTTCGCACCTGCTGTTCCCTCTGCCTGCACCTCTCTTTTCTTCCCTCTTGAGCTGGCTAACACCAACTCATCTGCTATCTTCCATATCAGCTCCTGTGTCAGCTTAGTCAAATTCTCCTAGTGTAACCTGTTATGTCCTGGTGCATCTCCTTTGAAGTGCTACAAATGTTCATTTATTCATGATTTGCATGATTACTTGTCTAATGTCTTTGTCCTATAGTGGATTCTAAGCATCAGAAGGGCATGGATAGGGTTTGTTTTTGTTCTCTATTGTGTTTTCTCTGCACCCAGTACCTTGCTTGGCACAGAGTTAACACTGAAGAAATATCAGTTGAATGAATGAATAAATAAAAGATGCTGGAGAGATGAAGAAGAGGGAGGAGGAGCAGCAAGAAACAACCAATGGCATGAGATCTAAAGGAACTCAGGGCTTGGAGATCAACCAGACCTGTAGGCCGTCAGGGTCAGCTACCGTGAGGAGAGAAGATACTGGCTGCACGCAGGCAGGTGCCATGTATTTCCCCAACAAAAGATGAGAAGTTACTGATTCACGTGAGATGGATGCTTGCTGTGAACTAGACAGAATTCCCTTTTTCTGTGGCCATTTTTGCCACTGATTTTTAAAGTCAGGGCAGCTGATATTCTTATCTAACAAAGTGATTTCTTTAAAGAAGTAGAATTTGGAAAAGCAATATTCTCTTTGGAACAAATTAGTGAGAAAAATTAACATTTTTAGGAATTGTGGTTAAGTTTTCATCTTTCTTTCCAAGGATGATGTATATAAGAGCTGTCTGCTCTGATTTTAAGGTTCTTTTTTCTTTCAGTCCAAGTGCTTGCTTTCACCAAGGAATATTTGAATTTTACAACCCCTGCTTCCAGCCTAGCACAGCACTCTCCTAAGCTCTTGTCACCACCCTGGAGCATGACATCTAAACTGTGGCTTTAGCTTCTGCCTCCACCACTAATCACCCATGAGATCTTGGGGAACTCACTTATCCAACTTCTGAGTCTCAGTGTTTCAGTTTCCTTGCAGGTAAAATAAATCAGCTGGACCAGAAATTCACAAACTTTAGATTCTGGCATAACATAAAATTTAAACTCGGGTATATACATTATGATTCTGAGGTTTACCCTTCCAGGCAGCAACCACAGCAAATGACTTTTATTAGATGAATACAGTCTCTTTGGGCAAGACTGGTGTAATAGCTAAATCGATGAAAATGCTACTACTTAGCGCCAGCTTTCCTCAAAAATTTTTTTTCATCCAACAGGCACACAAACATTTTAAATCTGTATATAATAAGTTTGTGCATATGAGCATATCCTACAACTTCCATTTTACATGACAGTTATGATTTATAATGAAAACTTTTCATAACTGCCTCCGTGTTCTCTTTCTTCTCCCCATTGAACCACAGTCAGGACTTTTCCAGGCACCACTGTAGCTCATGGGAAAGGCTTCACTTCCCACTAAGAACTATGGCTTTTTATAGTCTTTTGCTTTCTTTGCTATTCATCTATTTTAAGGACCCATTTATTTTTTTAAGGATTTTTTCCAGTTTTCCTACACTTTGCTATTCCTGCCATCTGTTGTTGAGTCTTAACTACACAAGTCTGTTTAATCAGCTTGTCCTCTTCTTGTACCTTAACTTTAAATTCCAGTTTGACTTTTATTGTTTTATTTAGGATGTGCAATTGAACTGGAAGAATTTATGAAAAGTCATTCAATATACCCCTTTAATTAATGGGACTCTACCACTTGTATTCATGTGGAATAGACTTGAACTTCATTAATTTACACAAAGCATTCAAACTTGAAGATAAGTCACCCAAACAGTTTTATCGTGGCATTTTTTCCCCCTGAGTCTTGAAAAATATTTAGGCTAAATGGCTAAAAACAAACTAACGGACCATAAATATTATGGATCTTGGAATGTAAATAAATGTACTATGCAGGATGTTACTATTCATGGCAATGAGTTCCCTGATATTCCCTGAAGCATGTGTCAGGTACTGGGGAGCCAATGATGGAACGTGGCTGATGCAGCTTCACTCTTGAAGGTTGGAGGGGTCTTGTGAAGTCTCGCCAGTATTGCTGGGGAATATTTGATAAATTAATTTGGGTGATCCCCCCTACCATACTTCCCTTACCAGTGTGTGTCCTGCCCTTTGTCCTGGAAAGCAACCAAAGGCGTTCTATATTCACTGCCCTGGGGAAGGAACAACACAGCACCAGCAGACCAAGGGTCAGTCCTTGGCATGTGGGTCACAAAAGATAGTTCATTCTGAGGGACTCTGGGAAAAGCAGTGTGTAAGGAAAGATGGTAAAGGAGGGGAAGAAAAGGAGGCTGCCAAGTCTGGGAACCCAGCCACACAGTTGAGAACAAAGATTTAGGGATCCAGCCCCAGGATGATTTGAGCTCCTCTGTCTCTGAAGGGAAGTACAGGGAGGCGGCCTGACCCAACAGCTGCCCTTGCACCCCACGCCCACACTCTATGCCCAGTATGATTTAGGAGAAGAAATAACATGTCTAGCAGATGGGCCTGTGACACCCCAGCAGAATTTCTCACAGCTAAGAGGGGGTAAAACTAGTATGTTATGTGCTTCCATAAAAGCCCCAATGAGGCAAATGAAATAGCAGTAAAATAACTAATAATAAAACTAATAATAGGAAGCATATATAGTAGGTAGCTGTTACTATGGGCCAGGAACTATTCTAAATATGTTTACATATTAGCTAATTTAATTCTCACTACAATCCTATGAAGTGGTTATTATTATTATTAACATCTATTTTAGTTTGCTAAAAGCTGCTAGGAGCAATGTACCAGAACTGGATTGGCTTTTATAATGGAAATTTATTAGGTTAAAAGCTTACAGTTACGAGGCTGTGGAAGTGTCAAAATCATGGCATCATCAAGAGATGTCTCGCCAAGTTGCAGCTGTGGGTGATCAGGCACAGGGAAGGACATAATGGTGGCTCTGCCGGTCTCGGTCTTCTCCTTCAGGCTCACCTTCTCCCCAAGCTCAGCTGTGGGTGATCAGGATGCAGCTCATCTCTCCCCTCTTCTCTGGACCTCATCTCTCTCAACCTCTCAGGGGCCTCTTTCCATGTCTCTGTGCTCCACTAATTCCAGCTTGTGGCCTCCAGGACCTTTCTCTCAGCCTCTCATGGTTTCGCTGTCTCTGCCACATTTTTCTGTGTATATCTCTGCATGTTTTGTGCATTTATAAAGGACTCCAGTAAAAGGATTAAGACGCACCCTGGGTCATGCCCTACTGAAGGGACCTAATCTAAAGGAAGGTCCCTTAACTGAACCTAATCAAAAGGTCCCATCTACAATAGGTTTTACACCCACAGGAATAAGAATATGATCTTCTGGGCATCCAACCAGCTTCAAACTGTCACAACATCTCTAACTTACAGATGAGGAAACTGAGGCACAGGGTGGTTAAGTAATATGGCCAAGGTCACACAGTTAGTAAATAGTAGAGTTGGGATTTGAACCCAGGGAGTCTAGATCCAGAGTCAAAACTGAAGAGCTGGAGCAGATGTAGCTCCGTAGTTGAGAGCCTGCTTCTCATGGACGAGGTCCCAGGTTCAATCCCAACACCTCCTAAAAAACAAAATAAAAAAACAGAAAAACAAACAAAAAGCCCACCCAAAAAAACAACAAAAGAAACTGAAGAGGCTTTCAGGTCAGATCAAAGAGGAAGCAGCAGTGACACGTATGGATTGGAATTGGAGACCAGTTGGAACAAAGTTGTCTAAGGAGACCCGTCATGGAGAAATGATAATACACTCTCACGGAGGTTGACAGGACCCACCCACCTTCCCTGTATTAAGACCACATACTCTCCCACCCCCACAAACTTAGATGCAACAATGCAACTCTGAGGAAAAGGAGACTGATAATAGAAATAGAGTTTAGTTACAGAAGAGTAAACTTACAATTCTTGCACAGCGGTGTATGAGGACTGGAGTAGCGAGGACATCAGTGTGGAAGATATAGATACAGGTTATGGGTAAATCATGAGACCAATGCTTATTCCACTCATCTCACTGGCTCATATTTGGGTCTATAGACCATCTCTACTCTGTTTAAAATACATCTAAATATCCTTCCACACCTCATATATTTTCAAATTATAAAATGTATGCTCCTGGTGAAAAATTCAAACACGACCAAGTGGAGTGAATTAGTAAATAAAAGACTTGAGGTGATTCTCCCCATTTCCCTCCATTCCGTGCTCCAAAGGTTTCATTTCCATTGACCATAAATTCTTACCCACATTTGGGCAGAAGGGGTATAAGTGGAGCTATATGTGTATGTTTTCTCTCACTGTTTTTTAAAGTAATAAATAAATAAATGTAAGTATTTACACACAATATTCACTATTTTAAAGGCACAGTTAGGCAGAGTTGGGTGCTGGTAACTGTATACAATGGTGTGACCACCATCATAATCTAAATAAAACAGCTCCTTAACCTTAGAAAATTTCCTGGTGTATATTCACTGCTTATCCTCTCCCCACTCTGATCTTTATGTCACTGTAGTTCTGCCTTTTACAGTATTTCAGATAAACAGAATGCATGCAGTATTTTTGAAATCTTTTAAATAAAAAAGGAATACCAGGGAGCAGATGTGGCTCAGGCGGTTGAGTGCCTGCTTCCCACATGGGAGGTACCAGGTTCGGTTCCTGGTGCTTCCTAAAAACAACAAAACAAACAACAAGCAAACAAACACACAAAAAACCAGCTCAGGGGAGTGAGTGTGTCTCAGCAGTTGAGCACCAGCTTCCCACATAAGAGGTCCAGGGTTCAGTCCCTGGCCCCGGTACCTCAGAGAATATATAAGTACAGAAAAGTAATACCCCACTCCCTTTAAATTATTCAAGCACACTTTTTATTTATAGGGATGTAAAATTAAACATAAAATAAGATGGGGGGGGGCACATCCTAACATGGTGAAGAGCATGTGAGCAGCAGGGGATCACAGACCAGTGTTTGAATCCTGCCCCTGCCACTTACTTGTAAGGCCGTGGGCATGACTCTGCCTCTGTGAAAAAACACAGCTGCCACCACTATCCTCAGGGTGTATTGAGGGGAAACTGTGATGGTGTATAGAGTGCCTGGCCAGCGGTCGGCTCTCAATAAATGGTGGCCAATTCCTCTTACAGTGATGATGTGCCAGGACTCAAAACCAGTTCTTGTCTTTTGAGTTTGTCAGTTGTCAGGAACGGGGGAGTTACCTGGTAGTCACAAAGTTATCAGTTGATCACAAAGACCTTGCCCCAAGAGGGCTGGGCATAGTGGGATGTAAAAACTGTGCTAAAGACAGTGGAGGTTTGTTTCATGTGATTCAGCCCTAGAGGTGGATCCTGGCCAGCCAGTCCTTTATCTAAAAGGTAAAAAATGAACCCTAAGTTCTTTAAACAACGGAGTTGATCATGTGGCAGCTCCAATAAACACTCTGGGCCGGGCTGGGTGAACAGCTTCTCATTTAATCTGCATAACAGGTCTATGAAGTGGGTTCTGCTGTTGTACCCATTTTACGGAAGAAGAAACAGGGTCTGACATCCAGAGCAGGTGTTTGCACCCCATCAGGATACCCCACGGCTCCTGCCCCTCCCAGTACGGCTTTGGTTCTTTGCTCAGAGACTCCCCAGCACTGTGCTAAAACTCCCCCAATATTTCTTACCATAAAAAGGAGGTCACCCATCAGAGATGGTCTGCAAGGTTTTTAGGATTGGAGGAAGTGAGATGGACAGCTGAGGGATGTACTTGGTCAGTGCCGGACTAGGCAGAGGAGCCGGCCAGCCGCCAGGTATCTGCCTTCAGTACAGCTTCAGCTCCTCCAGGCAACAAAACCTCAGGGACTCTGCAGGGGAGCACTTGTTCAAGAGCAAGGAATTCCCAAGATTTCCAAGCTCCCTACGGAGAACCCGTTCCCTTTCAGAGTATTCAAAAAGCCAGTCCCGTGGGCAAAATGAAAGGACAAATTGTGACAAGCTTTTCTCCACCCTCATTCATTACTAAACGTAAACCTGACTGAAAATAGATCTTGGCTGTGCTTACAAGTTAAAGAGCAGTTCAGGAAACGGGCTGCCCTCCTCGTTCTCCCTGAGAATCCGTGGCCCAGCATTATGCAGCAGATCAAAGCTGGGCCTATACCCAGGAGGAAGGAGGTGGGGGAAGGTGTCCCCCACTGGACCTTGGAGCCAGCGAGCTGGGGTGAAATGTGGGCGTCACCGCCAACCATCAGGAGGCCACGGAAGGGCAGGCCACTCCCTTAGCTCAGCTTCACCCCTCATCAAAAGGCCCAAGTCCCTAGGTTTTACATAATTGTTTCGAGTATCCATTAAGAAACCCTCCAAAATATTGGTTTTCCCATTTCCCCTATTATGATTTATGGAATATACTCCAATTGCCTCGAACTTCTTTCTTGAGAACCGCTGGAGTTAAGTCACCACCCTCTCACAGATACGCACTGCGTGATACTGCTCTCTTAGCACAGCAGTCTTCAACAACTTTTTGTCCACGTTATTCTTAAGCATAACTTGAAAATCTTGGCACCCCCTTAACATGTTTTAAATATAACATCATAACATTTTAAAATATGGTGAAATCGCTGCAAAGGAGCTATTTCAGGTAGACTGTATACTCTCAATATATTTTTCACAAAACCTTGGAGATTCAAATCACTCAGCGTGTGGAAAAGAACGCCCCCATAACCTAAATGGCAAGGTAAGGCTCAGGAGACCACATCTAGGAAGGGGCAGCACATAGGAGTTGAAGAGTCCCTTAAAATTATCCAAGCCACGTCCTCTGCAGTTTAACGTTCATGGTTTTAGACTCCCTCTGCTCTTGGCTGTATAGAGGCTGATAGCCTGGGAGCTGAAAAGGAAAAAAGGATTACAGGGGATACTTACATATTTGACACTAGGAACTGATCATTTTTAATACCCTCTTTATTGACAGTAACCAATAAGTGAAATTTAATAAAACTGAAATATTTGCAAAAGGCACCTAAATTAGGGAACTACTAAATTATACCACTAAGTAACAGAACGGGTTTCTTGGTTTGGTTTTCTTTTTCAGCTGTAAAACCAAAAAAAAAAAAAAAAAAAAAGACAAAATAAGAATACATTGCAATGTCAAAGCTATTTCTAAGAGTCGGTAAATAGTTCAAGTGTGAACTGAATTTTACATTTGCCAAACAAAAATATTATATCTCACAGTCTTCACTGTTTCAAGTACAAATAAAAACTCCCAGTGGTCACAGAGAATGACAGAATTGAAGGAACAAGTTATGTGTCTTCATTTTTACTATCACTGTGCTATGGGTGTTTATTTTAGTCTATTGTCTTAATACTACCACAGAGGCTGGAGACATGGACTGTGCCTAATTCCAATCTGTTAGGAACGTACTTTCCAAACAAAGCATGCTGCTGAGGGTGAGCCACCCTATGACTTTTTCCGAGTTAACATCCATGCAGAATATGATGTTATGAATGGACAAGCAATTAAAATTTGAAGCATACATATTTATAACTCAACAGTAACTCTTAGATAACCAAAATAATATGTGGGGGGAGGAGTATTTATCACTGACATTGTTTAGAATCATTGGCGTATGGCGATAATGTAAAGCACACCCACTTTTATTATTATTTTAACATTTTCTACAGACTGTGTATCCATTTGCCCCTAATGTCTGCACTTGGAATGGACCAGCTTGTGACGGTTTGCTCGGTCGGTAGAGGTGGGGTCTGGCTGCGGACGAGGGGTCGGTCCAGCTCTGGACGAGGGGTCGGTCCAGCTCTGGACGAGGGGTTGGTCCGGCAGCAGACGAGGGATCGGTCTCACAAGGGGTTGCGCGGTTCGGCTGACGGGGTCGCCCGGAGAGGCAGGCGACGAACTGGGGACAAGGGAGGCCAGGCCCTTGTCGGGGGCTCTCAGGACTGGAGGGCGCACGGCAGAAAAACTACCGCGGAGACAAGGTAAACACGCAAGTCCACTTTATTGAGGGAGAGGCAACAGTTTTATAGGGGCTGGGGAAGGCTGATTGGTCGAAGCCATGCCCTGTTCCGATTGGTTGCCGGCGAAAGGTCAGTGGGCGGTACTGGACGGGGGAGGGGTGGTGATTAGGGATTGGCTGTCGCTGTTGCTGGGGGAAGGGGCAGGGTTTAGGGATTGGTGGCTGCTGTTGCTGGGGTGGAGGGCAGACTTGAGTTTCCTGCCCACGCCTGGCTGTTGCTGCTGTCGGGGGAGGGGAAAAGGGCAGACTGGAATTTTCCGCCCTGCGTCTGTGCAGGGAGAAAGAAGAAGAAGGGTGCCGCCCCACAGGCATCGTGTGGCGCCACCCGGGAGGAGGGGCGGCCGCGGAAGCATGGCTGCCGAGAAGGGGAGACCCGAGGGCACTCTGCGCCCATGCCGAGCTTCCTTCAGGGGTGGCGGTGAGTCCGACCAGCCACCCTATTATGGGGGCAGCGACTTGGCCTGCCGCGGCCGCTCCCCCGCCGGGCCACACTTCAGCCGGAGGGGTGACCGCACCAGCTCACTGTCCCGTCCTTGGTTTGCCAATGGAGGATAAACGACCTTCCTTGGGAAGGAGCAAAAGGGAAGGAATGAGGTGAAAGAACTCGATTCTGAAGTGAAATTTTCTGCTCTTTCCCTTCAGTCTCAGGGGCCCACCAAGGAAAGGTGGCAGCTCCAGGCGTGGATATCACCTGTGTGTGGCTGTTCATAAACTGAATAGGTGATAACGAATATTAACTAGAGAGCAGTCAGATGGATTGTGTTTCAAGTTTGCTTACATAAGTTTGGTTTGGGTGAAAGTAATATGGCCTATTTGAAAATACATAAGCTTGAGTGGTTTTCAATGGTCTCTTGTCAATGTTAGATTTATGAGGCAGGGTGTAATCCAAAGCATCACGAAGTCAAATTCATCTTCTAAAAGTGAGTGTGTTTGGGAAGTGGCTGTAGCTCAAGTGGTTGAGTGCCTGCCTCCCATGTATGAGGTCCTGGGTTCAATCTCTGGTACTTCCATAAAGAAAAAAAACGCAACTGTGTTCATTAAGCCCTACCTAATGATATACTTTTATTTTACATTCCTTTAAAATCTCTCTCTCTCTCTCTCTCTCACATACACACACATTCACGTGCATGTATACACAATTTTACATGGATGTAATTATAATGCTTATACATAGCTGTAAACGCCTGAAAAAAATTTTCACAGTGATATATACCACGAATCCATCATAAATATATACTAAAAGGGTGAGGGATATGGGGGAATCTCATATTTTTATTGTAACATTTTTTTGTGATCTATATACCTTAAAAAAAAAAAGACAATAAAAAAATATATATATATATATACTATAAGGTATAAGGTATAGATACTATGGTGGATTGAACTGTGTACCCCAGCTTGGAAATGTTCTTTGTCTTGGTCTGCATTCTGCTGGGTGTGGACACAAGGTAAATAAGCTCTCCTCCAGATGTTCCTTCAGTTAAGGTGTGGTCCAGGGAATCAGGCTGAGCTTTAATCAGGGTTACTGACCTCCTTCATAGGGGAAGTGAAAGAGGGAGAGAGAAAGCAGGAGAGGCGGCCATGTGCATTGTCATGTGACAGGGAGGCCAAGGACCAAAGATGGCTGGCAGCCAGTGTCAGATCACCACAGTCTTCGGGAAGGAAGCACCATCTTGTTGATGCCTCAGTTGCGGACTTTTAGCCTCAAAACTGAGCCAGTACATCTCTGTTGTTTAAAACACCCTGCTGCATGGTATTTGTTTTAGCAGGCAGGAAAATAAGACAGATATGTTTAGAAATGATAATAAAGTAACTTTAATGTGCCCATGACCCAGTAAAAGACAAAAAATGATCAGTACCTGTAAGATACCCTGTGTGTCTACCTATTAACGTCTCCTGCTCTCTACCCCTTACAAGAGTGCTAGCCTCTCTGAGTTTGTATTTTCTTTATAATTTTATCTAATATGTATGAATCCCTAAATAATGATATTTAATTTTGTCTGATTTTGAACTTTTTATGAATGGGATCATGACCTATTCTGTAACTTGCTTATTTTTTTCCTCAATATTATGTTCTTGACTTGCATCTATGTTAAGGCCTGCAGTTAATTCATTTACATAGCTGTGTATAATTCTATTGTGTGGCTCTAATGAGCTTAAACTATCCATTCTATAGTCAAAGGTCATAGCCGGGTTATTGTTTTGTTTTTTTTTTTCCTAATATGAACAACGCTACTCTGACCACCCTCCCTGAGCACTTGCACAGCAGATTCTCCAGTTTACTATATGTTCCTAGAAGAGGATTTGCTGAGTCAAAAAAATGTGCACCTGTAACTAGAGCATGATGCTTCCAATGTGGTCTGCCAGTTTGCACTCCTACCTGCACTAAATTAGAGCTCCCTTGCTCCACATGCTCCTGCATGACACTGGCATTGTCAGACCTAACGTTTTCTAATTTGGTGAGTTGAAATGGCATCTCACTGTAGTTTTAATTTGCATTTTCATGATTATTAATGACATTGAGCAACTTTTATAAGCTTATTGGCTATTTATATTTCCTCTTCAATAAAATGCATGCTCGTGTTTTTGCCCATTTTTCTATGGGGCTGTTTATTTCTCAAAAATTTTTAGGAGTCCTTTACGTACTCATGATATTAATGCTTTACTGGTTGTATGTTGCATATGTCTTCTCCCAGTTCTTGGCTTCTTTTCACTGTGTAGTCTCTTTTGATGAGCTTGGATTCTTTTCACTGTGTAGTTTCTTTTGATAAAAATAAGTTCTTAAAATTATTACTGTAGTTGAATTTATAAAATTAGCCTTTGCTGTTGTGCTTTTTATGTCTTATTTTAAAAATCCTTCTGTACCCTGCAGTCCAAAATATTCTCCTACATATTATTCCAAAAATATTTAAATTTTGCCTTCCAAATTTAAGTTCTTAATCCTTCCAGAATTAGTTGTGTGTTGAAAGGTAGGAATCCCATCCCTGTACCCCCACCCCCATTTGTTTAACCAATCATTTATTTACAGCATATCCTTTTTATACCCATTGGCAGTGTCACATATTTTTGTATATAAACCCCAGGTATTGGTTCTTTTGAGGGCGAAAGAGACCCATAGGTTTTATGGTCATGGCAGATGGAGTTCACTGCCATGTCAGTTGGCCCTTCTCTGGAGTTGGTGTTTCTGCATGATGGAGCTGGACTCAGATGTGATCTCTTTTCACAAGCCTTTCATGCTACTTTACTGGAATTGTAGTTGGTGCTGGGGTTTAAGATATATCTAGGAGATCTGAATCTCTAGACTGACAATATGATAGCCAGGCCCTGAGCCTCAGCAGACTTCAGCTCCTACACTCTGGTTTATTGGACTTACTCCACTCAGCTAACATGGAGTTGAAGAATGTCAACCACCACACCATGGAGCCTAGAGTGCCTACAATGAAAGCAGGAAGATTGCATCCAGTATCCACGTGGAATCTAAGCCCCCTCTTGACATAGATGTGGAATGGACACAACCAAGCCAAGGTCCACAGGAAGGAGGAATACAGTAAGGATTAGAGTGGGCTTATTGATATTCTATTCATGAACTATTATGGTTAGTAATTGAGAAAATGTGGCATTGGTGTGGAAAAAGTGGCCATGATGGCTGCTGGGTGCGGGGAATGGGAGGAAGAGATGAGATGTGGAGGCATTTTCGGGACTTGGAGTTGTCCTGGGTGGTGCTGCAGGGACAATTGCCAGACATTGTATGTCCTCCCATGGCCCACTGGACAGAACGTGGGAGAGTGTGGGCTATGGTGTGGACCATTGGCCATGGGGTGCAGCGATGCCAGAGATGTACTCACCAAATGCAATGGATGTGTTATGATGAAGGGGGAGAGTGTTGCTGTGGGGGGAGTGGTGGGGTGGGAGAGGTGGGGGTGAATGGGACCTCATGTTTTTTGAATGTAACATTTTTTAAAAAATGAATAAAAAATAAATAAATAAATAAATAAAGGTCAGTTTCTGAGCTATCAATTGGCCATTTTGTCTATGCCTGTTATAATTCAATGGTATTTTACGTATAATATCTTTATAATAAAATATGATATTATGATATTAGATTGGGCAAACCTTTCTAATTTGTTGTTTATCAGGTGTATTAGCCAGGGCTCTCCAGAGAAACAGAACTGATAGGTTTACTATGTAAATTTACTATATATGTAAATATTTAGAGATTTATTATAGGAATTGGCTCACACAGCCGAGGGGATTAGCAAGTTGGAATTCTACAGGGCAGGGCACAAGTTGGAAACTCAGGTGAAGGTGAAGTTCAAATACCCAGGAGAAGCTAGCTGGCTGAAGTAGAGAGAAATTTTTCTTCTGACTTCTGAAATCCTCAGGTCAACCCTTAAGACCACCAATTGATTTGGATGAGTAGACTTGCTTTATTGCTGAGAGCAATTTCCTTTGCTGATTGTAAATTCAATTAGCTGTAGATGCAACCAACTGCCTGTAGATGCAGATCCATCTATGAAATACCCTTTTAGTAACAATCAGGCCAGAGCTTGCTTGACCAAACAACTGGACACCATAACCCAGCCAAGCTGAGACATGAAATAAACTATCATATCAGGGATGTCTCGGTTAATCTTTGTCCTTTGCTCATTCATAAATGG
The DNA here is from genome assembly GCF_030445035.2 of Dasypus novemcinctus. Taxonomy (NCBI): domain Eukaryota; kingdom Metazoa; phylum Chordata; class Mammalia; order Cingulata; family Dasypodidae; genus Dasypus; species Dasypus novemcinctus. Next base: position 36,506,461 of record NC_080675.1, read on the forward strand.
CTTAGAATCAACCTGTCAAGTGCCTTGGTAAATGCTTTTCCAAATTTTTATTACAATTGCACTGAAACTTCAGATAAATTGAGAGAATTTTGTAATAATGAATCTTTATATCCATGTTAGCTATTATGTTTCTCCATTAATTTAGATATTTCTTTCTCAATGTATTTAAATAAAGTTCTGTAATTTTCTACATAAAGGTCTTCTTTGGGTTTATTTATAGAGATCTTTTGTTTCAGATACTGTAGGAAATCATATACTTTAAAGTTATATTTTCTAATTGGTGTTGTTATGCAGCAATGCAGTTGACTTCTGTATTCTGTGCTGATACTGAGCAATTTTGTTAAACTCTTATTATTTTATTAATTTGCCTATAGATCATTTGCTTTTCCTGTTGACAAATATATTGTTTGAAAGTAATGACAGCTCTATACCTTCTCTTCCAATTCTTATAATGATTCCTTTTCTTATTAGCTTACCTCAAATACAATGTTAATTAGAAGTAAAAATAGTGGTCACTCTTGTCTTACTGATTTTAAAGGGAATGCTTTTAATATTTCATTTCTGAGCGTGTCGTTTCCTGTAAGTGCTTTTTGTATATTCTTTATTAAGTTAAAGGTGTTTCCTTCTACTTCCAGTTTGCTAAGAGTTTTCATGATGAATTGGTTATTAAATTTTAAGTATTTTTTCCTTTATGTATTTCTTCTACAATCCATTATTGTCAACTTGCATTCTTCTACAACCAGTATTATAACCTTGTTATCCTCTAATGACCTATCTTGGTATTGATTTATGATCTTTTTTCAACATATTGTGGTTCAATTTTCTACAATTTTATTTAGGATTCTTTTCATCTATATTCACGAAAGGAACTGGGCTGTAATTTTCCTATATCTTACAGGCATTGTCTGGTTTGGACACTAAAGAAGAATTAATCTCATAGAATGAGCAGGACAATGTTCCATCTTTTTTTTTAAAACTATTGTTTCTAAGAATTTATATAATATTCAAATTATTTGTTCCTTGAATGTTTGTAGAACCCACCTGCAAAAACCTGGAACAGGTGTTTTCTGTAGGGCAAACTTTTAAAACTTTCATTAAAAAGTTACAGGAATGGGGAAGCAGATGTGGCTCAACCACTTGGGCACCTGCTTACTCCATGGGAAGTCCTGGTTTCAGGTCCTGGTGACTCCAAAAAGAAGATGAACAGATGGTGTCCCCTAAAAGAAGATGAGCAAATGCTGCCTCCCACCGCCAGGGGCTACACTCTGCCTCTGCTGCAACAAACAGGTCCCATGAGCCAGCAGACACTGCAGCCCATGGGGAATGGATGTGGCTCAGGCTGTTGGGCACTTCCCTCTCATGTGGGAGGTCCCAGATTTGGTTCCCAGTGCCTCCTGGAGAAGGTGAGCAAACAATAAACAGATAGGTGAGAGAACCATCTGGGGTAGGGGGGGATAAAGGAAAAAAGAAGTAAAATTTAAAAAAAAATTAAGTTATAAGAATGGTCATTAAAATGTTTTTCTTGGGCCAATTTTCGTAATTTACATTTTCTTTTAGAAATTTTCTCATTTCACATATATTCTCAGTTTTGGGCATAAAATTGTTCAATATATGCTCTTTTAATCTAAGATACATCTGTGGTTATAGCCCCTTTTCATGCTGATATTTGTTTCTCCCTCTTGCTCAATTAATTTTGCTTGGGGTTTTTCAATTTTATCTGGTACTATTAAATGTACCAAAAAGGTAGATATGAGAATACTGGGTACTTAAATCAACAAAAGTAATAATTCTTCTTTTCAAAGGCCATTTTGGGCCCATATGATCTATTTTCTCTATTTTATTAATTTATCTTCTTTAATTTTTAAAATTTAATGCTGTTTCTACATATGGCAAATTAGAATCTTAGTTTATTTTCAGCTATAAATTTCCCTCCAAGTACTGCTTTATTCTGATCTTACAAGTTTTGATATGTAGCATTTTCATTATTCTTTAGTTTTAAGTAGTTACTAATTTCCATTATGATTTTTTTCTCTGATTGGAGTTTAGAATTATATTTTGAATTTTCAATCTTATTTATTACTTGTCTTTTTTATTATGATTACCAGGTTAATTGCTTTACTACAAAAGAATGTTGTCTATATGATACCAAATCCTCAAAATTATTTAAGGCTTGCTTTATGACCTATATTTGTTTAGTTTTTGTAAATATTTTGTGTTAATTTTGAGTTGTTGGCCATGTCTTTTAATACATACCATTTGATCAATGGATCAAATGTTAATTCTTCTGTTTAAATCTTTCATATACTTTTTCTTTTTCTCTCTACTTATCTATCAGCTACGGAGAGGTGTGTTCGAATCTTCCATCATTATAATGGGTTTGTTGATTTCTCCTTGTAGTTGACTTTTTAAAAATTCTTTGAGGTTATATTTAGGAGTATACAAATTTAGAATTTTTGTATTTTCTTAATGAATTAAACTTTTTATTAATGATTACTGACCTTAGTTTTCTCTAGTCATGTTTTTTTCTGTCTTAAATCCTAATTTTCCTGATATTAGTATAGAATGCTAGCTTTCTTTTTGTTATTGTTTGGTCTATTTTTTCCCATGCTTCGGTTTTCAGTTTTTCTGTATTTTAGGGTATCCAATCTCACAAATCCTGTCTTTTAAATGGAGAGTGTGCTATTGTGATTATTCATGTATAATAATTCTTAACACATGTTTTTTCCTTGATTTTCTTTTCTGTTTATTTTTGCTTTTCTCACACTTGTTGAATTGAGGTTCCCCCACTGTCCATGAGAACAAAATGCTCATAGTCTATATTTGTTTTTCTAAAAGTTTTCCTAGAAATTTTAATATGCATTGTGGTTGGTAGAAAAATGACCCTCCCAAAAATGTCCCTGTTTTAACGTATCAAATCTATTAATATGTTATCTTCCATGGTGTATTAGTCAGCTAAAGGGGTGCTAATGCAAAGTACTGGAACTCTGTTGGACTTATAAAGGGTATTTATTTGGGGTAGAAGCTTACCGTCAAGTCATAAGGCCCTAAAGAGTCCAACTCAAGGTACCATAAGAAATATTTTCTCCTCCGGAGTCTGTTGCCACATGTTGACACAGATGGTGGGCGATGTCTGTGAGGGTTCAGTCTTGCTTCTTCTCCCAAGGTTCCATGGTCCCAGCTTCTTCCAGTCTCAGCTGCAGGCTGGGACAATTCTTGTCTCTCTCCCTGGGCTTATTTCTCTCCAGGCTCAGCTGCTCTGCTCTCTCCACAAGGACAGCCGTAAACTGTCAGGTGAATGGCTCATCTCTCTTCCTGGGGGCTCTGCCATATCTTTTGGAACCTTTTCTCTTTCCTCACATACCTGCTTCTCTGTGTGCTTACTTCCTGGACTCCAGGATCTAAACTCTGTCTACTCTGCCTTGTCATTTTCTCTGTGAGTCCCCACCTACCAAGAAGGCAGGGACTCAATGTCCTACTGATGTGGCCCAATCAAAAACTTAATCATTATTTAATCAAGTAAAAGTGAAACCTCTGAGGCAAATCCAATCTAATATGCCCAGAGGAACAGACTAGTTCACAAACATAATCCAGTATCTATTTTTGGAATTCGTAAATGATATCAAACTGCTACACATGGCAAAAGAGATTTTGGAGATGTGATTCAATAAGGATCTTGAGATGGGGAGATTACCCTGCATTATCTGAGTGGGTCCAACTAATCACAAAGATCCTTAACTATGGAACTGAGAAGCAGAAAAGTCAATGTCAAATTGATGAAGCATAAGAAAGACATGGTCGGCCATTATGGCTTTGAATATGGAAGGGGGCCATGAGTCAAGCTATGCAGACGGTTTAGAAGCTGGAAAAGGCAAGGAACAGATCCCTCCCCTGCAACCTCCAGAAGGAACATCACCCTGCCAGCACTCTAATTTTAGCCCCATTAAATCCATTGTGAACTTCTGTCTTGTTTTAAGCCACTGAGTTTGTGGTAATTTGTTATAGCAGCAATAGGAAAGTACACACACACACAAATGTCAAGGAAACTGCTGTCCAACAGAACTTTCTACAATGATAGGAATTTTCTATATCTTCCCTGTTCAGCATGGTAGCCATTAACAACAGGTGGGAATGTGAGCATTTGAAATGTGGCTAGTACAGCTAAGGAACTGAATTTTAAATTTTATTTAATTAACAAAATAAAAATGCCATATGTGACTAGTGGCTACCATATTGACAAGTTTCAGTCTAGAGCTATTAAGTATATTTACTCTGTTCCCAAACAACACAGGATCTTAGAACCTATAAACTGACCAACCCCCTTTCAACTTGCATTCTTTTATTTCCCAGCATTTAAAAGTTATTTGGCTTTTCTTAATTCATCACTTTAGACATTATTGTTTTTGCTTTACACAGACAATGTTTATTTAGATTAACCCATGCCTACCATATTCCTTACTTAATTAATTCCTTTTGGTACTTCAGACTTTCCTTCTGGGATACATTCTTCCTGAAATACATTCTATATCAATTCCTTTGGCGAAAGTGTGTTAATACATTCCCATCATTATTTTGTATGATAATTTTGCTTTCATTGTTGAAAGATAGTTTCATTTCTTACAGAATTCTAAGTTATTTTTTCAAAGCAATTTGAAGATATTCTTTTACTACCTTGCAGCTTCCATTTTTATACCTGAGAAATTACCTGTCACTCATTTGTTTAGATGGGCAATCTATTTTTCCTTTCTAGTCGTTTTGAAGATCTCTTTGTATTTAGTGTTCTGAAATTTTAAGTCAATGTCACTAGGTATAGATTTGTTTACATTTATCCTGCTTAGAATTTGTTTGGTTTTCAGAATCTGTAGAACAATGCTTTTAATCAACTTTGGAAAATTGTCAAATATTTAAAAATAGAGAAAAAAGTAATAGAGAAAATAGAAGAATTGCCTCTTCCCATTTTCTCTATTTTTTTCTTTTTAAAATTTTATTAGATAACATAATTTCTCACTCTTTCTTAGATATTTTTAGCCTTTCATTTGTGTTTTTGTCTTTCCATGCTACATTTTGAGTATTGGAATCTATAATATATTCTAGTTTACCAATTCTCTTATTTTAGCTATGTTGAACCTGCTCATTAAAGTTTCTATTACATTTCTAATTTCAATTATTATATATTTCTTTTTTTAAACTTTTCAATTGGTTTACTATTCATACATGAACATCCATAACCAATAAGTATACAGTGTAAGTTATGAACTTACAAAATAAACATGCATATCATGATGCATACATTACCCCACCATCACCACCTTGCATTGTTGTGAAGCAATTGTTACAAATTATGAAATAGTGTCATAAAAACAGTTTTACTAACCAGTATCTTACATTTGGTGCATTTTTCCCCAACTCACCCAGTTAATGGCATCCTGTATTAGTAGAATATACTTGTTACAGTTCATGAGAGAATGTTCTCATATTTGTTCTGTTATGTTGAGTTCCATGTTCTCCCACAGGATTCATTGTGTTATATAGTCTCAGGCTTTGTATAATCCATTTAAAGTGCACATTCTGTGGTTCTCATCACAGAGTTGTGCTGTCGTCACCTCAGTCAATTTTAGAACACTTTCATTACTCAAAAAGGAAAACTCTCATACCCCCTTATACCCTTTATTGTAGTCCCTTAGACTTGATATAATATCTTCTTTGCCATTGCTACAAATGTTTACATTATTACTGTTAACTATAATCTATAGTTTACATTAGTTGTATTTTTTTCATATATCATCATATACTTAACACTTTGTAAAGGAAAAACATTCTTATATTTATACTACTAAGCACAATCTTCATCAACCACAAAAATCACTATGGTATATAGTCCCTACATTAGTCTTTAGCTTCCTGTCAGTTGAAATATTACATCCACAGGCTACCCCTTTCAGCCACAATCACATTTATAAATTAGCAGTAATGGCTATACTCATTATAAAGTATTACTATCAACTCTATCCATTTCCACACGTTTATAATAAACTTTAATAAAAATTCTACATATATTAAGCATCAGCTCCCATTCTCACCCATATTCAATTTCCTAGTAACCTATAATCTACAGTTTATCTCTAGGGGTTTACTCATTATTTTAGCTCATATTAGTGAGGCCATACAATATTTATCCTTCTGTGTCTGACTTATTTCATTCAACATAATGTCTTTAAAAAGAGAGAAGATACAAATAAATACAATCAGAAGTGTGAGAGGGGACATTACTACTGATACCAACAAACTGGACAATGTAGACAAAATGGACAAATTCTTTGAAACACACGTGCAACCTACCCTGACCCTAGAAGATATTGAAGACCTCAACAACCAATCACAAGTAAGGAGATTGAGACAGTTATCAAAAACCTCCCAAAGATGAAAAGCCCAGGACCAGATGGCTTCACAGGTGAATTTTACCAACCATTTGAAGAAGGATTAATATCAATCTTGCTCAAAGTCTCCCAAAAAATTTAACAAGAGGGAACTCTACCAAACTCATTCTATGAAGCCAACATCACCCTAATATCAAAGCCAGATAAAGATAAGATGAAAAAAGAAAATTATATACCAATTTCAATAATGAATATAGATGCAAAAGTCCTCAACAAAATACTTGCTAATTGAATCCAACTGCACATTAAAAAAGAGTTACACATCATGATCGAGTGGGTTTTATCCCAGGCATACAAGGGTAGTTCAACACAAGAAGACCCATCAATGTAATACATCACTTATTAAACTGAGGAATAAAAATCACAAGATCATCTTGATTGACATGGAAAAGGCATGAGAAAATCTAACATCCTTTCTTGATGAAAACTCTCCAAAAGAAGGAATATAAGGAAACTTTCTCAACATGATAAAGTGCATTTATGAAAGCCCCACAGCTAACATTGTACTTAACAGAGAGACTGAAAGCTTTCCCTCAGATATCAGAAACAAGACGAGGATCCTCACTTCACCAGTGTTACTCAACATTGTGCTAGAAGGTCTAGCTAGACCAATTAGGCAAGAAAGAGAAATAAAAGACATTCAAATTGGAAAGGAAGAAGTAAAACTTTCACTATTTGCAGAAGACATGATCCTACATCTAAAAAACCCTGAAAAAATCCATAATGAAGCTTCTAGAATTAATTGACCAATTCAGCAAAGTGGCAGGATACAAGATTAATACACAAAAAAAACAGTAGCATTTCAATATACTACTAATGAGTAATCTGAGTAGGAAGTCAGGAAAAAATCTATTTACATTAGAGACTAAAGGAATAAAATATTTAGGAATAAACTTAACCAAGGACATAAAAGATTTGTATTTGGAAAACTATGAAACATTGCTAAAAGAAACCAAAGAAGATCTAAATAAATGGAAGGACATTCCATGTTTATGAATTAGAAGACTAAATAGCATGAAGATATCAATTCTAACCAAATTTATCTATAGATTCAACCAATCCCAACAAAACTTCCAACAGCCTTTTTTACAGAATTGGAAAGGCCAATTATCAAATTTATTTGGAAGGGTAATAGATCCTAAATAACCAAAAATATATTTGAAAAGAAGAACAAAGTTGGAGGACTCTCACTTCCTTACTTTAAAGCATATTACTTAGCTATTGTGGTAAAAACAGTATGGTATTGGCATAAAGATAGATATATTGACCAATGGAGTAGAAATGAGTGTTCAGAAATAGATGGTCAAATTTATGGCTAAGTGATTTTCACAAGGCTGTCAAGTCTACCCAGGTGAGCCAGAGCAGTCTATTTAATAAATGGTGCTGGGAGAACTGGGTATCCATAGCCAAAAGAAAGAACGAGGACCCCTATCTCCTATCTTATAAAAAAATTATCTCAAAATAGATCAAAGAGCTAAATATAAAAAACTACTACCACAAAACTGCCAGAAGATAATGTAGGCAAACTTCATCAAGATCTTGTGGTGGGTGGTGGTTTCTTAAACCTTACACCAAAAGCATGAGCAATGAAAGAAAAAATAGATAAATGGGACCTCCTCAAACTTAAACATTTTTGTGTGTTAAAGGACTTAGTCAAGAAAATAAAAAGGCAGCCTACTCAATGGGAGAAAATACTTGGAAACCACATATCTGCTAAGGGTTTGATATCCATGTTATATGAAGAGATCATAGAACCCAATGATAAAAAGACAAACAACCCAACTGAAAAATGGGCCGAAGACTTGAATAGCCATTTCTCGAAAGAGGAAATACGAATGGCCAAAAAGCACATGAAAAAGTATTCAACATCATTACCTATCAGGGAAATGCAGATTGAAACTACACTGAGGTATCATTTCATACCTTATAGAATGGTCATTACTACAAAAACAGAAAACTAAGGTGCTGGAGAGGATCTGGAGAAATAGAAACACTCCTTCACTGTTGGTGGAAATGTAGAATGATACAGCCTTTGTGGAAGACAGTTTGGTGGTTCCTCAAAAAACTAAATACAGAACTGTCGTATGATCCAAAAATCCTGTTACTAGGAGTATATTCAAAAGAATGAAAGCAAGGATGCAAACCGACAGTTGTACACCAATGTTCATAGCAGCATTATTCACCACTGCTAAAATATGGAAACAACTCAAGTGTCCATCAACCAATGAGTGGATAAACAAAATATGGTACATATATACAATGGAATACTGTTCATCTGTAAGAAGAAATGAAATCGGGATGCATATGACAACATGAATGAACCCTGAGGTCAATTATATTTTTTCATTTCCAGATGTTCCATTTGGCTTCCTTTCAATGTGTAGTCCTTTTTGAGAGTACTTCATCCCCAGTCCTTTCACACACTTCCCATACTCTCTCATTTCTTTAAAAAGGTTAGGTTAAACATACAAAGCTGCAGTGATTGATTGTTTTTTACCTACTATATTGGCAATTTTCACATGATTCAATGTAATAAATACTCTATGATTTGTATATGACAATTCCAATATCTCAATCTTTATGGGTTTGATTCCACAGTTCGTACTTTCTGCTGTCATTCATGCTGGTTTGTTTTCTTATGTTACTAGAGATTTCTGATTTTTTTTTCTGGGTATTTTTGGTCTGTATTTAAAGTGTGTTTTTCCAGATAGGAGATGTGTTCGCTTCTGCCAGGTACTTAGGGGAAGTACTAACATGGAATAACTTTAAACTTAATTTTTTGCTTGGATTTTTGGGGTTACATGGGGTTTAAGGAGAAATACCATCAAGGATATAGGATTTAGAATTAGGAATTATCTAGGGAGAGGTTTCTTCTTTCTTTCACTCTAATAATAGCCAATCTCAAACAATTATACCCATTATCTCCCTCTCTAAGGCCCTTCGCCCAGCCCTCAGTTCACCCATTGCTGTGAAATGCTCCTTCATTTCTCCTCTCTCTGATTTTTCTCCTCTAGTCCCCACAGAGATCCTTCCTTGTGCCTCCAAGTGTCACAAGGATTCTAGAGGTCAGTGCTCCACACATTTCTCCTTGGGTATCATACCATATTATGGTTCCCTTCTGCCTGTTGCATGCCCTTTAAGACATCCCAACCCACCCTCCATTCCAGCAGTTTGCTTATAAACACCGGGATGAGGGTGGGAGTAGTTTAGGCAATATTGATTGTAAACAAATGTTAGCTACAGTGAGCTCAACAAATGTTGCTATCATCATTAATTCTAAGTAAAAACATTCTAGGGCCATATTATCTGAGAAAGATATAGGTTAGGACTCTGTAGAAGATCCTGAACCAAAGAAATTGTTCTTGAATCTGTAAAATGGTGTCTTATAGTCAAAACCTAGGTTAAGGGTTTTAATCAAAGTTTTATATAAAAATAACTTCAAATTTCCTGTTTGCCATGAAGAGTAGAATTAGGCTTTATTTTGGCAAAACATACCTTTTAAAATTCAGTGTGTTTAAGGAAAAAGACCTTGATAGATGTATCAGTTTGATATTATTGATGAATTCCAAAAAAGAAATATTGGATTATATTTGTAATCTGATCTGTACCTGGCATGACTGAGTTATGATTAGATTGTTGAGTCCCCATCCCTTGGTGGGTGGGGACTCACAGATAAAAGGCATGGTAAAGAACAAAGTTGAGAGTTTTCTGATGTTGGAGTTTTAATGTTGGAGTTTGATGCTGAAGACTTAAGCAGGAGCCCTGGGAAGTAAGCTCACAGAGGAAAGAGAAGCCAGCCCCAGGAAGAAAGGAACCTTGAATCCAGAGAAAAGCAAGCCCCAGGAATGTAGGAACCCAGGAAGCCTGAACGCTTGCAGACGTCGGCAGCCATCTTGCTCCAACACATGACAATAGACTTTGGTAAGGGAAGTAACTTATGCCTTATGGCCTGGTATCTGTAAGCTCCTACCCCAAATAAATACCCTTTATAAACACCAACCAATTTCTGGTATTTTGCATCAGCACCCCCTTGGCTGACTAATACAATAGATGACATAATGACAAGTTCTAACATTGGCTTTTAAAATTCTTTATATATAATATATGACATAATTATTTTAACATACCAATAATAAAAATGTTTTGTTTTGTAAATTAAAGCTTTATCTGGTGCCATCATCATCAGTAGACAAAATCAATTGCACAAGAAGCTAAGCTGAAAATTAATTCTCTTTGTTCATAATCCTTGCCTAGACTTCCTGCCAACAACATGATTTTGCCAGTCTTCCTACCAGCAACACATCCAGCCATTTAAGTGCACAGAATTCAGTGATACAAAAGCTAATTCAATGAAATCAACAGTCATTGTTGCTAGCCCACTATCCCTTATCATGTAACTACCTTACCGTGGTAGTTTTCTGATTCTTTCTTTAAAAAAGATACAGAGATGCTAGATCTGTTGCAATGAATCTGGATTTCATTCTCTCCTCAAATTTTATCTTACGCCCGAACAAATTTTATAGACGTGTTTAAAAAGAAATCTTAGAGTACAATTAGAGGGTTGTATGGTATATTTTCACTTTTAATAAATGAGCTGTCTTTTCTTCTTTCAATCCACTTAACATTTTTTCTCAAAGCAAAAAAATCAAACAAGGGAAGATGTGAAAAAGATGAATTAATGTGACATTTAGAGTAAGATTTTAATGACACAAAGGCTAGAAAATTCAAGTTTTGTCTTTTGCTTTCACAATTATAACTTGACAGGATTTCAGATTGAACCACATAAGAAGAAAGTAAAAATGTGTATATTTAAATAAAACTTGCTATAGTGAATTTATTTTTGTTACAGCATAATCAATATTTAATTAAGCATTATCTCTTCCAGAGTTGGCTCCTCAGGAGTCCACACCTTTATTTCAATCATTACTGGTTTGAAGTGTGACAGCTATTTTTGGAAATTAACGAGTATTCCAAAATCCTCTTGGGAAATAAGCAAGAACCAGAAAACCACCTTCAGTTACTTATGGTTACAGTTTATTTAAACAAAAATTGGCATTTCGCAATTTGATGATAGACCTTATTCACCAAACTGATTTCAAATTACTTTTTGTTAAAAAAACTATTTGTATTGTGAAATATCACACATGAAGAAAAGTACTCAAAACACATATGTACAGTTAACATTATTTAAAGACAACACTCATCTTAATGTAACTCAGGTTTGAAAAAAAATCTGGCTCTCCAGTTATCCCTCACAGGTATTGTACCAATTGCAACATACTCCCTGCTCCTTAGAGAAAGAAAATAATACTAACTTTCGTGGCAATCACTTCCATACTTTTCCTATCACTTTTATCAGCTAAATATGGGCCTAAATACTATCATTCTATAATTCCTGTGTTTTGAATTTTATATAAATGGAATCATACATTATGTATCCTTCTGCAAGTGCCTTCTTTCGCTCAGCCTCTTGTCTGTGAAATTCATCCATGGCAGGGGTCAGCAAATTATGGCCTGTTATTTGATTTTGTAAATAAAGTTTTATTGGAGCACAGCATCTCTACCCTTTGTGTTATTTGAGTTGCATATGTCCTCTTTCACTCTGGCTTGCTTTTTCAAGCAAAGGTGCTTTCTCTTAATGGTGACTTTTGAAGAACAAAAGTTCTTAATTTCAGTATATTTCAATATATCAATCATTTTCTTGATGGCTAATCCTATCTCTTTTCACAAGCCTTTCCTGTTACTTTACCAGAATTGTAGTTGATGCTGGGGTTTAAGATATATCTAGGGGATCTGAATTTCTGGACTGACCATATGATAGCCAGGCCCGGAGCCTCAGCAGACTTCAGCTCCTACACTCTGGTTTATTGGACTTACCCCACTCAGCTAACATGGAGTTGAAGAATGTCAACCACCACACCAGGGAGCCAAGAGTGCCTACAATTGAAAGCAGAAGGATTGCATCCAGCATCCATGTGGAATCTAAGCCCCCTCTTGATATAGATGTGGAATGGACACAACAAATCCAAGGTCCCCAGGATGAAGGAATACAGAAAGGATTAGAGTGGACTTACTGATATTCTATTCATGAACTATTGTGGTTAGTTATCGAGAAAATGTGGCATTGGTGTGGAAAAAGTGGCCATGGTAGCTGCTGGGTGTGGAGAATGGGAGGAAGAGATGAGATGTGGAGGCGTTTTTGAGACTTGGAGTTGTCCTGGGTGGTGCTGCAGGGACAATTACCGGACATTGTAGATCCTCCCATGGCCTACTGGATGGAACATGAGAGAGTGTGGGCTCTGATGCTCAGAGATGTATTCACCAAATGCAATGGATGTGTCATGATGATGGGGGAGAGTGTTGCTGTGGAGGGTGTGTGGGGACCTCATAGTTTTTGAATGTAATATTTTTAAAAAATGAGTTAAAAAAAAGAAAAAAAATCTTTTTCTATCCTGGGCCCATAAAAATAATCTCTTATCCTCTAAAAGTTTTACTGTTTTGCATTTCCCATTCAGATACGTTGTCCAGTTTGGATAGATATAATTTTTTTCATATGAATAATCCAATTTTTCTAGTACCATTAACTGAGCACAAGTTTCTCACACAGATGGCAGAAGGAATGCTCTCCTTATTGATATGTAGCAAACAACATCCTTAGAGTAAACCCAAAGATGAGTTCATGGGGCTATCTCTTATAGCATCCTTTAATATATTTCTATGAGATCGCACCAAAACAATTCAATATAAGGAATTCTGTAGGGAAGTAATATGGCAGGGAGAGGACATTGAGCTCTCTGATGGCCTAACTTAACCCAAGAATAGATTTAATTGTAACATCTAGAGGATTGTAAAACTCAACCTTCAGTCAAGCTTTCATACCTATCTTGTGAAGAATCACAGTAGGTCAGAGCTATAATGCATCACAGAGATTGTTTAATCCAAATCTCCTAATTTAACAGATGAGGAAATTTAGAGACTGATGACCAACTCAAGGTCGCACATTTACCTAGTGACAGTGTTGTAGACCTGGACCCTTTAACTCATGCTGTCCTGCCAAGAGGCCACTAGGAAAATGCTTTAAGTGCTTATGCCAAAAGAAAGCCATTAAAATAAGTTTGTGGATTATAAAAAGAGATGGAAATGTACATATACAGAAATATGATGGAATAACTGGATAAAAATGCATGTATAGATCTAGGATATTTTCTGAATCTCATTTATACAATGAAATTCATAAGGAGGCTCTAGATGGATTGAATTTTAATCAAACTCCTTACCTTATTCTTGGTGAGAAAGAGGTAGAATTGGGACTAATGGATGGATGCTAGAGGGAGGCAGGTGAATTTCACTTTGTTATAAGGGAGACGTTTCTAAAGGATAAAGTTGCCCAAATATGGAATGAAGAGATGATAACATTTATCTTTGGAGTATATTCAAGCAGAGGCTGGAGGGCAACTGGCAGGAATGTGCTGGTTATGGTGATTCCTGAATTCAGGCAAGCTACAGTAGAAGACCTGGCAGATGCTGAAAATAGAGGTTACTGAACCCAGGCCCACGGTGAGGTCCTGCTTTGTGTCACGCAAGTGATGCTCATGCTCAGGGAGAAACACCTTTAAGGAACCTTTCCAAATCAAGAGTCTATACAATTTTTAGGACGAGGTCATGGAACCAGCATTGCAATGGTCATGAGGAACCCAGAATCTAGTCCTGGTTCTGTCCCTAACAGGCTGTGTGATTTGGGAGGCACATTACATCATATCTCTGGGACTATTATCTGTCTGCAAGGACAAGTGAGATTAGATGTATCCTATGGTTTCTTATACTAGGATTTCATGCTTCTGAGGTTGACCTGGAAAATATTATCCTCCAAAGTCCCTGGAAAATTCTTCCTGACATTCGGGTAACAGAGAATTACCCTGTAATGAGTGCCTATTATGATGTGACTGGTTTCCTGGATTTGGCAGGCCTTTTATCCCAGATATATCTATCACATGCAGGGCAAGTTGGGAGTGGAAAGGGGTGGTAGGCTGGAAGTTGGAATTCAGAAACCTCACCATCATGGCTCTAACTGCTATCTTTATTACGTATGGTTCAAAAAGGAAAATCTGAGGAGGTTCATCTCTTGTTTTGAAAGGGAAATGGTAAGGTGATCATGAGGTGCCATTTGTGAGGGCACCTTGCTCAGAAATACCAGGCTCTGGAAGATGAGATGGTACACTTTCTGCCATAGGCTGGCATTCATAGTCATTTCTTGTCTTATCCATTGAGCCTTTCCAAAAAACTGCCTTGACTTTCGGTGAAATGTTGGGTTCTTTCTTTTTCCCTTCATTCTTCTCTCTCCAAATCGCCATCTTTGTTCTCTGAGGTTCATTTGTTTGCTAAACCTCAGCCTTTATACCTCTTAATTTTTATTTTTGAAGAAGAGATTGTTCTAGTGACTATCTCTTATGTTTGGTTTTCTTTCCCCTAAATATATACATCTCCTGTCTCAGTACATTCACTCCCTTGGCTGGCCTCCCTGACCCAAACAAGCTCAAATCCACAGGCAAACCAATGGAAGTCTTTCACCCTCTCCATCCCAGCCACATCTCTGGATTTACCTACGAGATCCTGATCTGAGCGATGGGGATAATTTCCCTGACATGACAGCAGGGAAATTTCAAACTTAAAGTCACAAGAGATGGGATATAAGGTAATGTTTTCACAAATCTGGTAGGAGATGAAGTTAATGGATTATAGATGAAGATGTGCAAATTGTAGTACCCAGTCATGTGCCTGGAGTCCCCTGCCATTTAGCCTCTGTTGACTCCCAAATCCATGTATCATGTAAAATGTTCTCCAGAACTCAGTCATTCACTTCTAACTGTCTCCTGGGCAGTACCATCTGAATGCCCCATTCAAAATCTCAAACTCAATATGACCAAGATTGATTTTGTGTCTTCCCTTCTAAATCCATTCCTTCCTCAATTCCCTATATTGAGTAAGCAGGATCATCCTCTACCTAATTCCTATTTCTCCCTCTTTGAGTCTTTTATTAATGTTTAGAGATGTGTATACTTAAAATTAGCATCATCACACTAACAACAGAAGTATTGGTTTCCAAAAGTGTAGTTCAGCATAAGGACCCCAGATTTGATATACATAGGAAAAACAATATGATAGATTTACTTCAAAATTATTCTTTTAAAAGTAAGAACTGGTAGTTCAAAGGCACTTAAAATTTGAAGTGTGAAAGCTCTTTCAGGGTCTGGTCCTGATTGTAAAGGCTAGATCAAACATTTAATGGTTAGAAAGAAAAAGAAGAGAGTAACAAGACAGGATGAGATTTCATTTTCAGCATAGATGGTTAGAAAAGATGCTTTCAGTCCAGGCTCTGTGTGGATACTGCAGGAATCCACCAGATAAATTTCATTTGTGAGGTGAAATGCGCAGAAATGGCTACTACCTATCATGTCACTCATTCCAACTGGTAGGCATCATCACATTATGAAGGTTATAAACAAATTACCACAAAGCTTGCTTAAAAGGGACTCAGCTGAAAGAAATAACATCCATTCAACCCTGGGTAGGTACCTCAGATCCCTGTGACGTCACCTGTGACTTCTAGAAAACTTCCTTTATTTCACTGTTCTGCTCTACTTATAACAGCATCTTCTCCCTCTTTCTTATCCTCATTCTCCACAAATTTTCTTTTTTTGAAGCCCATATTACCCAGGTCTTTATTTTTCACTTTTATTTCAATTTTAACTTTTTGGGGGCAAGCACATTCTTTTTCCGGGAACTTTTCTTAATATGCCTAAACTTTCATTTTAGAATTTCTTGCCTGGGCTCACTAATTTGATCCATCGCAATTGTACACATCTGCATATTTCTATGCGTGGTGGTTTGAAACTATATGTACCTCAGAAAATCATATTCTTAAAGCTAATCCGTTCCTATGGGTATAAACATATTGTAAGTAGGACCGTTTGCATGGGTTACTCCAGCTAAGGTATGGCCCAGGATGCATCTTAATCCTCTTACTGGAGTCCTTTATAGAACAAAATTCAGACACACATACAGAGAAAGCCACAAAAGCAAGAATCTGAAAGCAACAAAACCCAGAAGAAAAGGGAAAGATGAGCTGATGCTGCTATGCCCGTGCCATGTGGTGGAAGAGCCCAGGTTCGCCAGCAACTGGTCTTCAGGCAGAAAGCATTGCCTTGATGATGCCTTGATTTGAACATTTTTCTTAGTCTCAAAACTGTAAGGTTGTAAGCTAATAAATTCCCATTGTTAAAAGCCAACTCATTTTATGGCATCAGCTTTGAGTAGCTTAGCAAATAAAACACCATGTATTTGTTTACTTGGTGTATATAAAAAACAGTTGCTTCTTTTTACCTTTGGCATAATTTGGATAAGCTGGTAAGATTTTGACCTCACTGTTGTAACTGGACTACACAGAAATGGGTCTTCTATCAAGGCCCTACTTTCTTTGGGCTACTTCCTGCAGAGTTACATTATTCTCCTCTTTGGTTTTCACCATGCTGCTGAGAAAGTGTGATAAGCAAACTTTACAGAGCTTCTGACAGTGATGGACTCCCGAATGCACTGGGACACTCCTGGCGCTTCTCATCAGTATGGTCTTTGGGAGGAAACTGGTGCTTCTCGACTTTCACCAGAGGACTGTCATTACTGGTGTTAGCTGTCTTCACCTTCTTGCCTTCTTACATTGAATTTACTTGTGGGTTTTGTTTTGTTTTTTATACTTTTCCCATGGTAATAGGTCACATGTAGGCATGGACAGTTTAGCTGTCCAGCAATGAAAGTGTTTGAGAGACGGATGGTTAAATTGGCCTTCTTATCTCCGTTGGCTCTACTTCTTTAATCTTCACCTTTTTATTTTTCCTAAGGCAAAGGAGTCCCAATAGAGAAGAGAAACGGCTACTTGCAGCTATTGTCGGTAGAGGGGAGTTCTAATGGTGGTGATAAGCACTCCTAACGGGATTGAAAGTGTTGCTGCTGGCTGTTTCAGTAGCAGTCAGAACGTCTGGAGGAGACTGCTAAGTGGGAGGAAAGATTGCAATGTGGGCTGGTTACTGATGTGTGTACACAGCTTCCTCAGCCTAGTGACAGTGTCGCTATGTATTCACGGATTTACAACTTAGATTTGATACCCGTGGGTCTTGGTGTTCGTGTAGCTCTCTCCTCAAGTACCAGCCATGTTAAGAGGGTTAAAAGAAGTAAGGATTTCCTAAAATACTGTTGCAGGGTTCCTCTCTAGAGGAGGCTGGTGTGAGTGAAGAGCTTGGAGCTGGTGTTTTGGGGCCAGCTCTGGTTGTGGTATAATCACACTGCTCATGGGGTAGGTGCTTACACTTGTGGCTCCATCTCAATCAGCTGAATTTTTTGTGTCAGTCTGTGGCTGAAACAAGTACTCACTGGTGAGGACTGAAGTTTTTATTTGTTGGTTTGTATTGCTTAGTGAATTTCTCGTATTACAAATGATGACTCTCTCTCGTACCACAGCAGATGTGTCTGGATGCCCTGTGTTTGATCCCTTGGACAGGTTGAGCTTAAGATACATCTTCTGTCCTGAGATTTTACTGGCCTTAGGGCTATCTATCTATCACCTGTCTGTTTGTCTATCTATCTATCTATCTATCTAATCTATCTTTCTATTTGTCTGTCATCTTTCTATCATCTATCATCATCTAGCTATCATTTATTTTCTAAACTTTCTATTGTAGTAACATATATACTACTCAAAATTCCCTATTTTAACCACTTTCAAGTGTATAACTTGGTAGTATTATTAATAATTACATTCTTATAAATATTGTGCTACCATCACCAATATCTATTACCTCAATTTTTCATTACCTCAACAGAAACTCTGCACCTATTAAGCAATAACAGCCCCTTCCCATTGCTACCCAGACCCTGGTAACCTTAATCTACTATCCATTTCTATAAATTTGCATATTCTAATATATCATATCTGCAAGATCATACAATATCTGTCTTTTTGTGTCTCACTTATTTTATTCAGCATAATGTCTTCAAGGTTCATCCATGTTGTAACATGTATCATAACTTCATTCTTTTTTATGGCTGAATAATACTCCATTGTGTATATATATACCACATTTTGCTTATCTTGAGGGATATGTAGGTTGCTTCGACCTTTTGGCTATTGTGAATAATGCTGCTCTGCATATTGTGGTACAAATAGCTGTTCAAGTTCCTGCTTTCAGTTCTTTTGGGTATAGACCAAGAAGTGGATTGCCAGGATATATGGTATTTCCGCATTCAACTTCCTGAAGAACCGCTAAGCTGATTTCCACAGTGGCAGTACCATTTTACATTCCCAAGAACAAAGCATAAAGGTTCATATTTCTCTGCATCCTCATCAACACTCACTTTCTGATGCTTTAATAATAGCCATCCTAGTGGGTATAGTTTTGATTAGCATTTCCCTGATGGCAAATGATGTTATCTTTTAATGTGCTTATTGGCCATTTGTTTATCTTCTTCAGAGATATGTCTGTGCAAGTCCTTTATCCATTTTTAAATTATGTTGTCTTTTTTGTTATTGAGTTGGAGCAGATCATAATATATTCTGAAAACTAAATCCTTATCAGATGTATGATTAGCAATTATTTTCTTCCATTTTATAGGCTGTCTTTTCACTTTTTTATTTTAGGAGGTCCTGGGAATTGTACATGGGAAGCAGGTGCTCAACCATTTGAGCTACATCCATTCCCCTCACTTTCTTGATAGTGTCCTTTGAAGTACAAAAGTTTTTAACTTTTATGAATCCATTTTAATTATTTTTTCTTTTGTTACTTGTGCTTTTGGAGTCATATCTAAGAAATTACCTCCAAATCCAAGGTTATGAGGATTTTCACCTATGTTTTCTTCTGAGTTTTATGGTTTTAGCTTTTATGCTTAGGTCCTTGATACATTTAGAGTTAAATTTTGTATATGGTATACGATAGGGGTCCAAATTCATTCTTTTGGATGTGGGTATACAGTTTTCTTAGCACCAATTACTGTACTTGGCACCCTTGTCAAAACTCAGTTGGCCATATCTGCAAATAAACCTCACTACCTTTTGCTCATCCCCTCACCCATGATGTGGAACGTGACTCCCAGAAATGAGCCTTCCTGGCAATAAGGGATTATTACCATGTGTTAATCAGTGATGAATTTGGAGAAAGACCTTAAGAAAAAGGGGGAAATATTAAATAAAATATAGTTTTTATGGCTAAGATATTTCAAAGTGAATTGGGAGGTCATTCTGGAGGTTACACTTATACAGGTCTTAGCCAGACTTCACAAACTGCCACAGTAAACAAAGTCTCAAAAAAGAGTGCTCCTGAGGGCCCGAGGGATGTCCGGATGCCACAGGCAAGCCACACGGCCTTATGAAATCAATACTCCCTCAATGGACCCTACCTGGGAATATATGTAAATATACTTCCCCAAAATAACATAGTTATACTTATTTATAAATCCCCTAATCATGATTATTCTATTCCTTTTATCTGAACCTCAAATTTTCAATTTGCTTGTTAAGTACATTTCTCTGAGACTTTAAAGTCTTTGGATTGTTCCCATGCCAGTTGAGCCCTGAAAAACAGCAGATATGCAGCCAACTCCTGCCCTTTAGTTCTTCAGGCCTGCCCTGGACAACTAACAAAACTGTGATGATGGAAGAGCTCCAGCCCAAACAGAAGGAGTATCTTTAACTGCAAGCCAAACAATTCCACTCTTCTGCCTCATACTATCTATAGCCTTTCTCAGCCTGAAGCAGTCAGGGCAGACATCATCCCAATCCCTTTAAGACTGAGGAATGAAGAAAAATGGGGGGTGGTATAACCACTGACCAAAGCAGATTTATTGTTATTGTAGCTATTACCTTGTGTTTATTGAGTAACTTGTAACATTGATATAAAGAATCACTTTTAAAAAATCAATTGACCATAGATGTATGGGTTTATTTCTGAACTTTCAATTCTATTCCATCGTCTAGATGTCTATCTTTACACCAGGACCACATTCCTTTGAGTACTGTGGCTTTGTAGTAAGTTTTGAAATTGGGAAGTGTGAAACCTCCAACTTTGTTCTTTCATAATATTGATTTGGCTACTCAGGACTCCTTATGATTCCATATGAATTCAAGGATTGGCTTTTCCATTTCTGCAAAAAAGGCTGCTGGGATTTTGCTTTGAATCTGCAAATTATTTCAGGTTGTCTTGACATTTAAACAATATTAAGTCTTCCTGTCTATGAACACGGAGTGTCTTGTCATTTATTTGGACCTTTAATTTCTTTCAGCAGTTTTGTAGTTTTCAATGTGTGCAGATCCTTCATCTCTGTATTAGTCTGCCAAAGGGGTGCTGATGCAAAGTACCAGAAATCTGTTGGCTTTTTATAAAGGGTATTTATTTGGGGTAAAAGCTTACAGTCCCAAAGCTATAGAAAGTCCATCTCAAGGTAACAAAAGAGGTACTTTCTCACCCAACTCAGCAGCCAGGTATTGAAGCAAGATGGTGGGTGATCACTGCCTGGTTTCTCAGGGCTTCCACTATCAGTCTCTGGCACAGAGCTAATTTTTTTTCAGGCATTATCAGCTCCTCAGCTGCTCTGTTCTCTTCAGCTGCTAACTATCAGGGGAATGACTCATCTCTCCCCGAAGTCCCAGGATCAAATACGACAGTTCTCTCTCTTTTTTTGTGTTTTCCTGAGTGAATGCCCATTTACATCAGCCCACCAAGGGGGAAGGGACTCAACCTGATTCACGTCTTATCTTGGCAAAAATTAAAATGTAGGACCATACTCAAGGGTTGGCAATGTAGGATAACATAAACGCTTGTCCACTCCTGGTAGGAGTGTATTTGTTCAATCACTTCAAAAAATAGTTTGTCAATATTTACTAAAATTGAACACTTACATATACTTGACTCAGCAACTCTACTACTAAGTATAGTTTAGAGCAAGGGTTCTTAATAAGGGGTCGATGAGCTTGAACTGCAATTCAAAAAAACATTATTCTTGTGGGGACATGCTGGTGCAGGTGTGATATATTTATTAAATACTACACAGTCTAGTGTGGACTTAGCAAGGGGTCCATGGTTTTCACCTGACTGGCAAAGGGGTCCGTGGAACAAAAAAGGTTAAGAACCCCTGGTTTAGAAAGACTTTTTTGATAATACAGGGCATCGGAGGAACACCACAATAAATAGCAAAAGAAGGCATTTCTTTTCCTTGTTCTGGTGAGTTTTTCTTCTAGCAGGCGCAGTGCAGCTAACAGTGTCATGCAGGAAAAAGGTTCACCAGCATCTTAGAGTGTGGTTTTCTGTTTGTCAGCCCAGCCTGCCATTTGCCAACCAGATCAGGTCCACAGCACCTCAGCAAATTTCTCCGCCATTCAATGGGCTGTAACCATACACTCTTCAATGAGTACTTCAATGAGTACTAAATTTTAGCAGTAGAGGACAGGGCTTCTTCCAAGTCCTTTCCTTGAATACTTTCCCTCAGTCCTAGATGAAGAGTTTGCTCCTTACATTTGCTATTCCTGTATTCTAGAGAGTTCTCTTTTATTTCTTTTAGTAGTGAACTACCATTTACTAGTTAAATTTAATTATTAAATTTTCCATGTACAAATTATTGGTTTGGTTTCTGTCTCCTTACTAGACCCTGATTAATACATCCGAAAACAATCCAAGTGGCCTTCAAAAGTAGGTTGGAGAGCTAAATCGAGTGCATTCATACAGTGGAATCCTATCCAGTAGTGAAGGTGAACAAACCATAGCTATGTGCATCAATGTGTGTTTCTCAAAGGCATATTGTTCAACAAAAGAACCAAGTCACAGAAAAATCTATACAGTGTAATTTCATATATAAAAATTTCAAAATTAGAGAACATGAATGTCTTTGTTCTCAGAGCTGTTATGACAAATGGCACACACTGGGTTAATTTAAACAAGAATTTATTGGCTCACGGTTTTAGAGGCCAGAAGTCCTAAATCAAGGTGTTAGCAAGGCCATGCTTTCTCCAAGTATGTAGGATTCTGGTGATGGCTTGCTGCATTCCTCGGGGTTCCTTGACTTGCCTTTCTGCTTCTGTCACATGGTGATGTCTTTAGTCTCCTCCTTTGGCTTTCTCTGACTTGTGGCTTCTACATATTCTGACTTCATCCAGTTCCTGATTTCTACTTATAAGGCCTCCAGCAACATGGATTAAGGCCCACCCTGATTCCATCGGGCCACACCACAATAAGATCTAAAAAGATACTATTCACCAAGGAGTCCGTAACTTAACTGAAAATATAGCTTCAAAAGGTCCCATTTACAAAAGCGTTCACACCCATAGGAATGTAGATTAGGATTAAGAAATTATCTTGTGGGGTACAGGATTCAATCTACCACAACTAATAACCCCAGCATCCTTCATTATCCAGATTTATTTGGCATCTGAGTTCAAATAGTGATATTCTAGATAACGAGTTGGGATCCTATGGATACCTCAGCTCAGTCTGTTTTATATTAACATTGGATTTTTTGATGTAATGTTCTATGAACGTTAATTCACATATAGATTCATGTTACCACCACCACAATCAGGATACAGCACAGTTCCACCATTCATAAAATTCTCTCTTGCTATCCCTTTGTAGTTACATTACCCTGAACCCTCGTAACTGCTGATCTTTTCCCCATCACTACAGTTTTGTCTTTTTGTAAATGCCATATAAACAGAATCATACAGTATGTAGCCTTTTGATACTGGCTTCTTTCACTCAGTAAAATGGCTTTGAAATTCAGCCAGGTTGCCGTATGTATCAATATTTCATAAAAGGATGAATATGAATAGATCACAATTTATCCGTTCACCCATTGAAGTACATTTGGGTTATTTACAGTTTGGAGTGAATATGACCAGAGTGCTACAAATATTAGTACACAATTTTTTGTGTGAACATAGATTTTTTTTCCCTGAATAAATACCTAGCATTGAAATTACTGGGTTATGTAATACGTATATGTTTAATTTTATAAGAAAACGTTTTCCAGAGTAGCTGCACCATTTTGCATTCCCACCAGCAATTTTTGAGAGTTCTGGTTGCTCTGTACCCTCACCAGGTCTTGGTATTGTTGGCATTTTATTTTGGCCATTCTAATATGTATGCAGTGGAAATGGAGACTATTTTGTTCCTGAATTTTGGAAAGCAAATAGCTAGACTTCAACAATGATGAAGTCATATAAAAATGCATCTTAATTGATTTGGTTATTTGTTTGGATATAAGGGAACACATACCTTTGTGGTAAAATTATGAATTGATTAGTCCAAAAGTAGTGGTTACCTCTGGTGGAAAGGGAGGCAAATGCAATTTGGGTGGTACACAGGAGGCTCTAAAGCATGGATAATATGTTATTTATGAAGTAGGTTAGTAGGTACATTGATGTATTTTATTATTATTCTTGAAACTGTCCCCATGTGTTTGATGTATTTCACAATTAAATTTTTAATGGAAACATGAACACACAAGACAAAAACAAAACAAAGTAATGCAGAAAAATATTTTAAAACCTCTTCAGGAGTTCAAGTAGAGCAATTTAAAAACTGAAAATAAAAGCATCTTGTAGAATTTGAACATAAGACTTTCTTAAGATTTGTTTTAACTAGAATTAATTTCTTTAGTTTTTCTGTGCTTGTGTACATCCCATAGGCCAAATTGCTGATGGGCTAGTCAGTCTATTATTGTGCTTGTTTCTTTGCCAGAGATCTCAACCTGTTCACAAAACGGTTGGTCAGGGTAAGCTGTTCTCAGCGATTGGTAAAGAGCAGCATCTTCCTCCAATCTCAGACCAGGACTTAACAGAAGAAACACACCGAATGTGTCATCTTTAATATTCACAAATTCTTAAGTATCCCCCAGGTCACAATATAGACGACACAACTCTTCAGTAGCCATTTCCTGTTACCACCAACACTTTATAAGGGAAATGTTTTACCTGTGACGACACTGGGGATTTTGGAGAGAAAGCTCTTGACTGTCCTGATGGGCACACCCCCTGTCTTGTCATCTTGCATCTTTGTAATGATGTCTTCAATCTGAAGGAGGTAGAAGAAAAAAAAAAGTTATTTTCTCCCACAAAATAATAGCCAAAATGTATGAACATGGATGTGAAGTCTCCACCTCATTAGTCAATAAGTATA
This sequence comes from Dasypus novemcinctus, assembly GCF_030445035.2. Lineage (NCBI taxonomy): Eukaryota > Metazoa > Chordata > Mammalia > Cingulata > Dasypodidae > Dasypus > Dasypus novemcinctus. Next base: position 36,531,104 of record NC_080675.1, read on the forward strand.
GTTCAGTACCTGGTAAGACTAAGGGCTGGCTTTGAGGATATCAGAGGTTACAGGAAAGGGCATAAGGCATGCTCTACAAGAACCACCCCCTGTTCAACAAGGAAAGTAGGGAGCAGGATATTAGGAGTCTCAATGGGATCTAACATGTAATCCCATGTGTGATGAAACTCCCTTTCTCTCCCAAATCGAGTTTAAACATAGGCAGAACCATGTTTTTCAAATTAAAATGGCAATTTTATATGGTTCAACCTAATATATTAATCTATTGCTATTAGGGAATGCAGGCAGGGCTGCCTTTGGGACCAGAGAAGGACCCAGCCCATTTCAGATGGGAAAACAAAACAAAACGAAACGAAACAAAAAACCCACTTTGAATCAAAATGGACAGCCCTGATCAGGCGAAGTTGGAAAATAGTTCTCAATAGTTTTGAGGGGTGGTGTGAGGATGGGTCCCTTGGACTAGGACCAAGGAGGAACAAGTACAGGAACCTCTCCTTTTGGACTGAAGAGACCACAATATCAGGAGAAATACAACTGTGGGTGGTGGGCTGTGGTAAAAGAAAATACTATGCACTTATATTGAAAACAGAACACAGAGAGATGAAATGGGATAATGAGGATGAATGTTTAGTATTATCACACATTCTGTTCCACTAAGCAATAGAATGGCTTTGAATACCAGCATGGATATCTGAAGGCTTGCTGGATGGAAATGCATACTTTTAAAGCTGAAATTTAAAGCCATCGCTCAACTAGTCTAACATAGTAGTATTGTTGTCTGAGGTTAAGCGATTTTTTTTCAAAGACATATAACTTAACTTGTTTGATAGAAATAGACAACTTGTTAGAGACAAAGTTACGAAATGTCCTAATTATAAAACAATATAATGATACTATTAATAATATCAAATAGCCAAATGTATTAAGAATTTATACATTTTGAATGCTGGGTAGTATTCTAAGTATTATACATGTATTTTCCTATTTAATCTCCATAATTATATCATAAGAGAGATACTACTATTGTCCTCATCTTTCCAAAGAAAGAAACTAGGGTTTAATGAGGTATAGTGATCAGGTAGATTAGGTTAAGTGGGGTAATAAATAACCCCCAAATCAGGGACTGAACATAATGAAGGTTATTGCATTTCAGCAGGGGGACTCTGCTCCTGGTAGAAACGCTGGGATCTGGGTTGATCACCATCTTGAATGCTTCTAGTCACTGTGCCAGAGGGACAGGGTCTCTGGAGAATCTCAGACTGTGTATTAAATGTCATAGCTCAAAAGTACCACAAACAAGTTCGTTCATGTAATACCACTCAACCACCAGAGGAGCCAGGGGGTTCAGTGTTGTGGGTGCCAGGGGAGGAGGGATCTGAACAACTGTGAACAGCATCAGTGATTACCACAGGATGTTGTCCCACAACCTCACAGAGCTACTCAGTTGTGGGGCCAAGAATGAGCCCGTGGGCAGACTCCAGATCTCGTGCTTCCAACCTCTGAGCTATTCTGCTTCCCAGTAAGACTCCTAGAAAACCCACAAAGCAGGTAAACCATCCTCCCCTGGATATTTCTGGGTTTCCCTAAGAAGTACAGAGTGAGAAAGAATACTAAATTCCCAGCCCCTCAGGTAATGGATGAGTTTATTGTGTTAGGTTAAAGGTCATTTTCCGAAAATCTATATTCTTTTAAACAGCAGTAGAAGCATGATTTTAAATACATTTGTGGTAATGGTATCAGCCACCACCCTGACTTCTATCTTCTAAGCTTAACCCAACAATTTAGAGTAGTACATATCAATAGCCAAGGAAAGCCATTCCTTGAAAAGTGTCACATTTTCAAAGTAATCTTTGCTTTCAATCTATTGTGTTATCTGAAATTAAAAGTATCAGTTACATTGATGCTTTCTATGGAATGGTGAGAAAATCATTGAGAATTGGAGGGAAGCCAATAATTCAATTCAGCTAGACCCCTGACTGGGTGTTAGATGGTAGTACTTTCTAGTCTCTGCTGATGGGTGCTAGATTTGGAGGATGGGATGTGCAGAGAAAATCTCAAAGAATTATTTCTTCTCAGCTCTGTTTAGTTGCCTCATCAGCTCATTGAATCTTAAAAGGGCTTATTTGCAAAGACAGAAGACCTAGCTTCTTATATTGGCCCACAATGTACCAAGAAGTATAAAAATCACCAGGGGTTACAAATAGTCACAAAAGACAATCCAGTTAACTAACCAGAAAGGGGATAGGCTCCAGAAATAGTCTAGAACATCTCCGGTGTGTGGTAGAATGAATTATTGGTCCAAATTCTTGACTCCCCAGAATACTAATATATACCCAGACCCTTATTACTATGGCTCTTGGTGGTCAAAGAATCTGCCCGTTGACATTAGGTGTTGGCTAAGAGTATGTTATTTAATATGATTGCAACGTACCTGCATGGCCATGCCTATCCTTTATCCTCCTACCTTTTGCCATGAGAAGAATATGCTCAGATATCTGCTGTTTCAAAGAGGATTAGAAACATTTGGAACAGATGGGACCCAGCCCAAAGGTTGGCTTAGCCCACCCTGGATCAGCCAAACCTCAGCTAACTTGCATGAACCAGAGTCTTTTCTTTTTTTTTAAGATTTGTTTATTTATTTATTTCTCTCTCCTTCCCCACCCACCCCGGTTGTCTGTTCTCTGTGTCTATTTGCTGCATCTTCTTTGTCCGCTTCTGTTGTTGTCAGCGGCACAGGAATCTGTGTTTCTTTTTGTTGCGTCATCTTGCTGTGTCAGTTCTCCATATGTGTGGCACCATTCCTGGGCAGGCTGCTCTTTCTTTTGTGCTGGGCGGCTCTCCTTACGAAGCGCACTCCTTGCGCGTGGGGCTCCCCTACGTGGGGACATACCTGTGTGGCACAGCACTCTTTGAGTGCATCAGCACTGCGCATGGGCCAGCTCCACACGGGTCAAGGAGGCCCGAGGTTTGAACTGCAGACCTCCCATGTGGTAGACGGATGCCCTAACCACTGGGCCAAGTCCTCCACCCCCGAACCAGAGTCTTTATGAGCAAGAAACAAATGCTTATTGTTGTATGCCACTGAATTTGGGATCATTTGTTATGCAGGAATATTTTGGCTATAGCTGACTGATATATCAGGGCTTTGGTAGAAATTTATTGATCAAAAATTGTTAAAATCACAAATGCTTAACAATAAGATCAATGAATCTTAGAGTTGGAATGTTTTAGAATCCAGTCCTTTCAAGAATTCAGAAATTCCATCAATGCCTTCCACTATTACTGAGAAACTTTTAGAGACTATACTATTCCAGGTAGCCAATTCTGTTGTTGTGCCAGATAAATCTGTGATAGCTCAGTTTGATTCTGAAGCATGGTCTACTGCAACATCAGTTAATAACACTTCTCTGAAATCCCTTATCACAGTTTCTGGAAAATTGCCAAGAGTGCAGACCTAATAAAAATCAAAAGTAGGCTCCTGGGATCTTACAAAAATAATAGCAAGCATTTTTGAAACATCTATTATATGATTGATAGTACTCTATGTATTTTGTATAAATTATCTAGTTCATTCCTGTCTTAAATGTTATCTAATAAAGATATCCAAATTGAGGTTCAGAAAGGTTAAGTGATTTATCCAAGGTCATATGCTATCAAGTGGCAAAGTTAGGATTTCTACCTATGTCTTCCTGACTCCAATGCCAGGCTCTGTTTATCAAATCTAAAGCTTATATTATATTTCTCAGATTCTCAGAAAAACTTAGCTACATCTCTGAGTTAGGTCCAGCAATGAGGGAAGATGCTGGAACATAATTATCAGAGGCATGAACCCAGATAGTGGCCCAAAACCTGGCTGATCTTACTTCTCCCAACACTAGGGCCAGTGCTTTGTTGATTGGGGATTGCAGGGCACTTTCCAGCTGAGCTTGGTATTGGCCACTCTCACAGGACAACTGACTGGATCTTGAGCTAACATGGCACCAAGCATTAGTCTCCAGCATCGCATGGTGGTATCCCATTTTTGTTAAAATTTTCACCTCTAATATTTTCAACTCATTTAGTCCTTGCTGGACAAAGATTATAATTCATTTTACTTTTAAAAAGGGCAACTTCTGACCCCCTAAAATACTTAATTACTAATATGTACCCAGCATATATACACAGCCTCTCATCTCCCTCTTTAGATTCAAATCCTTTTGCAGACAGGGACTATACCTGAGTTTCCCTTTCCATTTTTGTAGCTAACATTTGTTGAGTACTTACTCTGTGCCAGCACTATTCTAAGCTTAACTTCTATTAACTCATTTATTTCTCATAAGAGGTATGTTTTATCCCCACTTTATAAACAAAGAAACAAAGATTCATTTCTGTGTTCTCAACCAATGCCTGCCAATATGCTTTTCAGATACAATGCACTTAATACATTTTGCATTGAAGGAAAAGCATAGTATAGTCCTAAGGGGGTACAGGAGTATGGAAAGAAATTGATCCAGATAATCAGATTACCATCACAGGATTTATTTCTGCCCAATGTCTAGCTGTTCCAGTGTTTTCTCTCTCCAGGGGCTTTGTTGGATTTATCTGGCAAGATGGGAAGGTATATACTTACATTTTCTTGACTGTTCAGGTCCATCTAACTTTGACACCTTTTCTTTCTGAAGAAGAGCAAAATCAATCTCCTGTCATCCTTTATTATGAAGTTCTGTGTCATTAGGGAGTATGTTTGCACCTAAGTTTCACTATGTCAATCCACTGGCAGGTGGTCCTCATCTGACAGCGCAATGAGGCAGAGAAACCACTTGGCCAGCTCAGCTGGTTCTGCCTGGATGGGTCACAACAAACAGGATGTCCTTCTCTGAGGGAGCTCAACAGCCAGCACTGACAAGCAGGTGGAACACGCGTCCAAACAGCAGGAAAATGGGAACCATTACACTCCAGGGTAGACTTTCTTTTAATGAGAAATATTATCTCATAGCCAATGGGCCACCAGAGATGAGTGAGGAGAAGCAATCCTCTCTTTACACACTGAAGCAGCAGTGGGGAGCAGGAAGAACACTGGCCTGAGGCCTGAGTGACCTGCTTCGCCAACTTGCTGTGTTGACCTTGGACAAGTTGCTTAATCTCTCTGGACTTTATTTCCCTCATCTCTACAGTGAGAGGCCTGGTTGCTAAGGCTTCTCAGACTTGACAAATACTCTGCTGTGTCTTAGAGGAAAGAGCAGGACAAGTAATCAGGCTTTGCCCATCTATCTCCTCAGGTGGATTCACACAGAACACTTCCCCATCCTAAGGGCTACAAGGTGGGGGAAGGATGTTGGGTGGAGCCAAGGAGTTTCTGTACTTTAGGAATCTGTTTTGGACAAATGACATCAGAAGCCAGACAGGGACATGATCTGAAGAGGCCCTGACAGCTTGATCTTGATGAGCACACACATCTGTCCATCTCTGCCTTGTACAGATGGCACTCCTTCCAACAGAAATGATAAGGGGTAAACATTAGTTTTGTTTACATGAAGTAATTATCCAATGAACTAATGTATTTAGCTGCTCCAATCTTCCCTCAGTGGAAGACTACAAAACTTCAAGTACAGCAAATGATGTTACAATTAAAAATAAAATAAAATAAATCCTCCCCAACTTCAGCAAAGAAGGAAGATTGCGCCACAGGCATGAAGGTCTTTTTCACCGAAGCGTTTCATCTTGACTTTGCAATCAGTTGCCCATTTCTAAAATAAAAGCTCCTAATGACTGTTACTTCAGCGCCTGCATTTCACTAAAGACCCTTCTGTTTTGGTGTCTGTGAAAGAGTGAAACTGACTTCTCGGACATCATTTTCTCAGCCTGGAGGCAGGAATCAGAGCTGGCAAATGACAATCATTTTTCTTAATCCAAAATGCACATGCTTCACTGAGCTTGCTCTGCCCACTACGGGCTTTTTACATTAGGCCATTTCAACTTTTTTTTTCCTCAAGTCAAAACATCTTTATTCTTCACTTGGAATGAGTTGGTGGATTTTCTGGCTTGGTGGATATCTACTGAGCTCCCACCCAGTGCCAGGCACTACTTCAGTTTCTACAGCTACAAAAATAGGCAAAAGACAGAATTTAACCCCCTTCATCACGGACTACTGTATTTCAGAACAATCCAGGGCTCTAGGCACACAGTTAAGGTTGTCTTCCAAAGTTGCTAGAAGCTGAAACTCTAAGGAATGTCACTTTTCGAGGCCCGTGGAAGGGGTACTGTCAAGACAGTTTTCCTCTTTTGCCACCCCATTCAAAAGACTGTGATTTCAAAGGCATGAGGGGAAATTTGAGATTCCATGTGCTAGCTATGGCAATAATCTAAATACCTTTTAATTTGTTTCCTGTTAAACTTAATTTTGCTGTTTTATTTTTTTAATCATTAATTTTTTATTTATTTCTCTCTCCTTCCCCGCCCCACCCTCCCCCCTCAGTTGTCTGCTCTTTCTGTCCATTTGCTGTGTGTTCTTCTGTGTCCGCTTGTATTCTTGTCAGTGGTACCGGGAATCTGTGTCTCTTTTTGTTGCGTCATCTTGCTGCGTCAGCTCTCCGCTGGGCAGCTCTCCTTATGGGGCGCACTCCTTGCACATGGCACTCCCCTACGCGGGGGATACCCCTGCATGACACGGCACTCCTTGCATGTATTGGCACTGTGCATGGGCCAGCTCATCACATGGGTCAGGAGGCCCTGGGTTTGAACCCTGGACCTCCCATGTGGTAGGTGGACACTCTATCTGTTGAGCCAAATCTGCTTCCCTTAAACTTAATTTTGAATCACTGTATCAGTAGAGTGATGGTGGAAATTAACCAATCCTCCCCCCCACACACACACACAATGCACATTCCATTCTTGGGAGGGGGAGGGTATTTTCCCCACCAAACAAGCGGCCTGGAGGTGGGTGGCTGATGTTTTTGCTGCAGCAGCTCAATTTCTGTGAGAGCCACTAGCTTGACCTTTTCCTTACGGTTACCAGCTCCAGCCCTCACTTCTGTGTTAGGATGGGAAGAAGAGGGAAGGGTTGGCACAGGTGTCTTTGTTCCTTTTATCAGGAAAAACTCCTTCCCAGAAGACCCCAACAAATCTCTGCTCAAGTTTCATTCGCCAGAATAGGGTCGCCTGGCTGTATCGCTGCAAAGGAGGTTGGGAAGAGAATATTTAGCTTTTCAAGTTTCTATATCACATGCATGCATGAATAGGTGTAAGGAAATGGTACTGGGTTAACCAAATAACTGTTTTGTGCCAAAAAAACCCTGTATTAAAGAACACCTATAAAGAATCGCTGGGCAGACCCTGACTCCTCTCCCATTTCTTCCCCAAACTGCAGCCCATGTGATTTTCTTAAAGGGAAAATCAGATGATTTAAATCCCTCCCTTGAATCTGTCAAAGTCTTCTCAGCTCTTATAGGATTTTTTTATATCAATTAACACTTTAATTTGCATTTGTATACCTCTGATTAGACTACTTTGTTCATCACTGAATCCTTACTACAGAGGTCTGATAAATATTTCCTGAATACATTAACAACTGAATTAATTCATCAATAAATGAATGAATGGTATAAGTGTTATATTCTTAACACTGTTTTAGATTCTAGCATTAAGTAGGACTCATATTAACGGCTTAGGTGGTGATGCCTATAATTTAAAGTAAATTTGGGAATTAAGTTTTTAAGATCATTCTGCCTTGGAGATAGATCCAGTAAACAGAAACCTCAAGATTCCATGAAGCTTAGCAGCAAAGTTCAAGGGGGGGGGGGTCCACAGGCACCCATGTGTCAGCTGATCTTGGAGCCAGCTCCCTAATATACCATGTTCGACATGACCAAAAGGCACTGCCAGCACAGAAATTTGAAGAGCATTATTTGTTTTGTTCACTGAAGGCTTATTTTTATGGTTTTAATATAGCCATATGTACTGTTTCATATATTACTTTAATGGAAAATATTTGCTCCCATTTAATTGTATAGAGAGCAGGCAAGAATGACATTCTAGGTCAGTGAACAAATGGTTTGTTGGTTGATGATACTTTAGGGGAAATGGCTCTCCCCTGAGCTTGGTGGGAAAAGCCATTCCTTTGAAGGCACCATCTCCCTTGTATAAGAATCCATTGCTTGCTTTGAAATGTGAGTGAGCCAGGTCCTTTGGACAGGCCATGGAAATCTCTTGATTGCAGAAAGTGAGTTGCAATGCAAATGAGGAAATGGATACTGACCAATGGAACATTCTAGCAACTTCAGAGGACCTAAAATCCCTTTATACTTCTCAAATTACCTTCATTTGAGTGTGCCATCTGTTTCCTGTTGGGAACTATCCCCCTTTTACAGATAAACACACTGATACTGAGGGAGGGTAATTGTCCAAGGTCAAATGAGACTGTTGAATAAATGAGATTGTTGATATCAAATCTAGACAGTCTTGCTCCAGAGTTGGTCCCCTGGATCCCTACACCAGCTGGCCAGGGAAGCTCCTGGGAGGCTTGGCTCACTTTATGACATTAGCTGAGTGGAGGAAGAGGAAGGAGATGGCACACATCATATGTATGGAAGTTTAATACACAATGTGGTAGGAAGAAAAATGGCCCCCCAAAGATTCCACATCCTAATTCCTGGAAGCTGCCTTCTAAACAGCAGGGGACTATTGCCAGCTATAGTCAGTAAGAGAGATGTGATGTGCAAAAGGGTCAGAGAGAGCTATTTTGGCTTTGTAGATGGAGGGAGGGTGCCACAAGGGCCAAGGAATGTCGGTGACCCCTAGAAGACAGAAAAAGCAAGGAAACAGATTCTCTCCTAGAGCCTCCAGAAGGGAATGCAACCCTGTGGACACCTTGATTTTAGCCCACTGAGACCCATGTCACACTTAAAACCTCCACAACAGTAAGATAATAGCGTTGTGTTAAGTTACTAACTTGGGGGTAATACTTATAACAGCGATAGAAAACTACCACACATGGTGACCCCACCCATTAGTAAATGCTTGGCAAATCAGCACTCTGTGTTCTTTCCAAAACAGATTCCTACTTTCTCCTCCTGGGGAGGAGTGGGTGGATTTCCCCACACTCTGTTGCTCTGTGTGTCAACAGGTCAATGACCAAACCAAAAGTTACCCAGAAATTGTGGCAGCCCGCTTGGGGAAGACGTCAGGAACAGTGTCAGGGAAGATGCCTGTCTATAATCTGAAGTGATTGCTTCTGTGACATTTTTTTCTTTATTAGACAAGTTGTGGGTTTACAGAAACAATCATGCATAAAATATAGGATTCCTGCATACCACTCTAGTACGAATATCCTGTACCAGTGTGGAACATCTGCTACAACTGATGATAGCACATCTTTATAATTGTACTATTAACTGTAGCCCATGATTTAATTTAGAGTGCATGTTTGTATAGTGTACTTCCATGGATTAAAAAAATTTTCTTCTGTTACCATATATACAATCTAACATTTCCCTTTTAAATCATATTCGGTTATATATTTCAGTGCCATTAATTACGTTCTCAATGTTGTGCTACAATCACCACCATCCATTACCAAAACATTTCCATGATTCCAAATAAGAACCCTGTATATTTTAAACCTTAATTTTCCATTCCCTGTTCTCCTTCCTATGTCGCCTGTATCCCCTGGTAAACTTTATTTCAGATTCTGACTCTATGAGTTTGCTTGTTCTAATTATTTCAAATCAGTGAGATCATAAATATTTGTCCTTTTGGGTCTGGCTTATTTCACTCAACATGATGTCTTCTTCCAGGTTCATCCATGTTGTCGCATGCACCAGAACTTTATTCCTCATTAATGCTGAATAATATTCCATTGTACATATATACCACATTTTATTTATCCATTCATCAGTTGGTGTTGGGTTGCTTCCATCTTTTGGCGATTGTGAATAATGCCACTATTAAACATCATTGTGCAAAGAGCTGTTCGAGTCCCTGCTTTCAATTCTTTTGCGTATATACCCAGGAGAGGGATTGCCCGCTCATATGGTAATTCTATACTTAGCTTTCTGAGGAACTGCCAAACTGTATTACACAGTGACTGCACCATTTTACATTGCCACCAGCAATGAATGTGTTCCTATTTCTCCAGGTGCTCTCCAACACTTATTTTCTGTTTTTTTAAAAAACGTTTTTTAAAATAGCAGCCATTCTAATGGGTGTGAAATCCATGACATTTTAGCACTTCTTTTTTTTTTTTTTTTGGTCTACCTGGAACAATTAGATGGGTGGCTCAAAGGTTATTTCCAAAAGCTTCTGAAGTGGGTCACAGTAGCCCATTAATTAACTCCAACACTACATTCTACACAAGGAAAGACAAATATCCTATTTCCCATCTTAAATTTTACACAGCTGCATTCTTCAATCTAGCCTACCAAGGAGAGTCAGATAAAAATACTAACTGGCAATATAATACAAACATTACTAGTCCCGTACCATGAAGTGCTCCAAATTTGAACATGAAACCCTTCATATTAAGTTTCTGCAGAGATATTCAGGTCTAACTTAGATATCTCCTTCCCTTTGAGGAGGTGTTATAAGATGTGACTTCCCCTTACCTTGTCAATATCCTTATTACCAAAGAAAAACTAGTCTATTCAATGTCCAGGAATATTATTAAAATTTCTTCCTCTTGGAGAAGAGCAAGGAACATAAGACACCTTGCCCTCCCTCTTACTTCTAGGGCATCTTGGACTCTGGAATTGCTCATCCTTTCTGGATATTGGTGGCCTCTGGCTCACTTCCTCTATGACCTTTCTTCAACACTCTCCTCTACTGACAACTGGTGTGAATTTTAGGGCTTGGAAAATTTGTGTAAATTATCTCCTCCTCAAAAACCTGCGATGGGTTCTTACTGCTACAAAATAAATAGCAAATTCTCTACTATGGCATTCAAGGTCCTCTATCCTATGTCACAAAACTACCTTTTCAGCATCACCCTGCCTCCCAATCCTTCTGGTTTCTGGTTACATCTATCTGCAAAGACTCACTACACTCTGCCCTTGCACATCACACAGCTCATCTGCCCACTTCCACACCATGTGACTCCTTGCCATGCTTCCAGGTCTTGCTCAAAAGCTACATTTTCCAGGAAACTTCCCTTGATATTTCCAGTACATGCACATACAGATGTTAGGAATGTCTCTATTGTTATTCCCTTTTTTCATTCAAAGGATGTCAGATAAAGTACTTCTTCCCTCTGCTCCAATCATAAGAACCATATGCTCCTGCTAGTTGTTATTGCAGTTCTGCCTCTTTCTCTACGGACTGAGACTTTCTTGAGGGCAGACAGTTCTAGTTGCTGAAGTATCCTGGGCCCTCTGCACCGGGACTGCATTGAATAGGAATACGGGGTAGAAAGAAGACAATACTCATTACATAAAAAAATACATGTATTTCAGGAAAATGGGAAAAGGCCTTCACAGACTCCCAGAGCTCCTGAAAGAAGAGCATTTCTGGATGGAACAGTAAGAGACAGAGTCAAAGTTTCCTCAGATATTGGAAAAACCAGCAAGCCTTAAGGAGTTAAAAAGAAAAAGCATGGCCACGCCCCGCAGCTCCCCTGTCTTTTCACTAGGTCCACACCTCTTTCTACTGGGGGCCCACTCGCTTTTCCCAGCCTGCTCCTGCCCAAGGCCATCGGCTGCACCTGCTCGGAACCCCGTGCAGCCCGCGCTCCACCGCAGAGCTCCACCGCACAGCCCCACCGCAGAGCCCCACCGCAGAGCTCCACCGCACAGCCCCACCGCACAGCCCCACCGCAGCGAGAGAGCCAAGAGGCGGCACTCGGGCTTGGCGGTAACGCTGCGGTTGGCAACGGCCACCCACCACCCCAGGGCCGCTGGCGCCTACCTCCCCTCGGCACCGCTGACTGTGATTTGGTGCATTTGCGATTTCCTCCTGCCTCCCCCAAACCTTCCTGAAGGGTCTCATTCCTGTCCCCCTGCTTCCTCCGATGGCAGCCCCGCCGCCCCCAGACATGGCATTTTCTCTTCCCGGGCATGCTCTGCTTTGGTTATATCATCCTTCGTGCTTGGAGTCCCAAATTGCTTCAGTGAGCACATGAGAGTCACCACTGAGGGTGAGGAGCCTGCGATAAATCACAAGGGGGACCCCCCCTCCCCCGGTTAATATAGATGTGAAATCAGGTTAAAAATGAGCATCAAGATCAGTCCTGACGGTGGAACAGGAGAAGAATGACTTAGTCCAAATGTATTTGCGCGCTCACTAGGAACCAGGTGCTGGGAAACAAGACAGGCAGGGCTCTTTCCTCGGCCTGACCTTTCAGTGGAGAGGCCACGTGAGGATTTGAAACGAGCACGAGGAAGAAGGGGGCAGTCCCCCGGACGCCGGGGCGAGGAGGTGCAGTGACGAGGGCTGCTGCCAGGCAATTCCCGCCTCCTCTCCCAAGGGGGCGCCCGAGCCACTGAGCAGCGCCTCGGGTCCTGCTGGACCGCCCAAGGGAGGGGCCCAGGGCCACACCCTTCCTTGCGGTGAGGGAGCCGCAGCAGCAGAGATCCCGTCTGGGTTTCATTTTCCTGCTTCCGCTGACGCCTCAGCCCCTGGTCTGAGGACTTCAGGGACACCTTTCTAAGTGACCTCGCAATGCACGGCTCCTGGTCGGTGCCTGATGGCTCAGAGCCTGCCGTGGCACCTGTGGAGTTTGGACCCTTCCCCTCACTGCAGCCCCCTGTGCCCTCCCGCCCTCTCGCAGAAGCACGGATGCCTTTGGTCTTTCTGAATTGCCTGGTCTCCCCGTTCAGCGGTGTGCAGCGACCACAGGATTCAGTAGAATGGGGTCTGTTTTACCCTCTTCTTTATACTTTACAGTATTTTCTCTAATAAACTCCTTTGACTAATTTTGAAGGATAACAATTTATTCCTAAAATGTAAATGAGCATGTAGGTGAAAGTCCTCAGCACACTGCCTGGTTCATATTTGCTCCTCGAAAATGCTAATGAAAATAGATTTTCAGATCTTCTTCTATTTGAACAAATGAGTAACCACAGCAGAGTCTACTGCTCCCATAGCAGGCAAGTGCTAGTGCTTTCCCTTGGGCAGTTCCTTGCCAAAGTCTCAGAGGTTGGTGGCTAGGTCTAGTGGGTCGCGCTTTCTGAACAAGTGTCACTGAAAGCCACCTGCACCTAATGGCCCCCGCTTTGTGTAGGTTTCCAACTACACAGAAAATGACCACTTCATTAACAAACTCTGCAGTAACCCTGGGCTCCCCAGAGCAGCCTTATTGTTACCACCGTACAGCCCAAATTCCACTACATCGTAGGATAAACAGCAGGACTTTCCTGTCCCCAACTAGCACCTTTCCAAGGGGAGGCCACATCTGCCTGGAGGAAAGACAAGCTTTCATGCCCAGGAAAAGGTGTTTTGTTGTTGTTGTTTTTCATTTGCAAGCCCTTTGCCTCATGCTCTTGAAACCATGGAAGGAAAGAGAAAACTTATTTTGCATCACTCCTCCTCCCCACCCAAAACAAGATTTAATAAAGTATGTATCTATTTGATTTAATTCTGAGTTTAATCTGACTAAGATGGAGCCTGTACAACTGCGGGAAGCACTTGACTGATTGTCAGCCGCATACCAATTGTCTGTGGGATAAATACCCATATCCGAGAATAAACCCTGCCTGCCCCTGGTGAGAGCAGCAAGGTCATGTGCCAATTGCCTCTGCTAGTCACGCAGATTAAACGGCTTGTGCAGCTCATCTCCCTGGTAGCTCGTCTGCTACAGGAGGAGAAGTCAGTGTGAGTGGGGCCTGCTGGCCACTCAGGCAGACCCTGAGGAGCACCCACTGGGCGCCCAGCCCACCCCAACGTGGGTGACAGGTGGGGGTGGGGAGAACACGGGCTGGTCACCCTGCCTGACTTTTTGCATCTAAAAGGGGGTGGTGCTGCTTACCCCACACAGGCATTAGGAGCAACGAGGAGGGCACCTGGGCACCTCTTACCTCTTCTCTAAAGGACAATGCCCCGTCCCTTTGCTGGCCAGTTAAGGAGTTGCAGGGAATAATGAGGAGGAGAGGATGGAGCAAATGCTGAGAAACCTCTGGATCTGACACACTGACCACAATCATTTGATGGGGAGTGAATTTTTCCCCCACCTAAGAAGAAAGGCTTTCCCGGGGGTCTGAAATGCTTGGGGTAGTGTGTAAAATTGTATAGAGAAAGCCCGGGGGCCCCTCAGAGCCAAAAAAATAAGCCGAGCCCTCTCTGGAGTTCCTTCTTTACTTTTTGAAACTTGAGATTCCCCACCAAGGCACCTGACCTAGAAAGCCAATTAAGCCCACTTGCCTTAAACCTGCCCCAGAGGATGGACAAGGCCTCGTCCAATCAATAGGAGTCAAGCTAATTTCCTTTCTATGTCTATAAAAATCTTCTGCCATCTCTCAAACTCTGAAGCTACTTCCATTCCACTATGAATTCCTTCCCTGCAGCAAAACTTTGGTGTCTCGAAAAAAATGCTGTAGTCTCCAAACTCCATTCCTATTTATTTGTTTGTTTTAATATTCTTTTTTTAAAAAAGGTACTTAGATCACATAAATGTGACATAAAAAATATAGGGGATTCCCATATGCCCCACTCCCTACCCCCCCCCCCATTAATAAGATCCTTCATTAGTGTGGTACATTCGTTACAATTGATGAACACAGTTTGGAGCATTGTCACTAAGCGCGGATTATAGTTTACATCGTAGTTTACACTCTCTCCTGCACATTTTTGTAAGTTTTGACAAGATATACAATGGCCTGAATCTGTCATTGCAGTGTTAGTCAGGACAAGTCCTGAAAATGCCCCCAAATTTCACCTATTTTTCCCTCTCCCTCCCATCAGAACCTCCAGTGGCCACTGCCTCACCTTAATGATAAAAGTTATTTCACTGCTAGAATTATGATAAATACCAGTAAATCTACTTTAGTCCATCGTTCATTCCCCATTCCTGAGGACTCTTTGATGGTGAGGCCCACTCTGCCTCTAATTGAGAGGGGCTTAGATCCCATGGGGCAATGGATGGGACTATCTTGCTTACAGTTGCAGACTCTCTGTTCCTTGAGATGATCATTGTCCATCTCCTTGTTTATTGTCCTGGGTGAGTCTAATGAACTGGAAAGCAGGTGTTGTAACTCTGTTGAAATTCAGGGCCCAACTGGTACATTTGCAAGGTATCAATCCCAGAGCTGAATCACATTAAAAGGGCGGTGTCTCAGGGTGTCCAGGTTGACTCCCACTATGGTGGTTGTGTCTGCTTTGCAGGGCCTCCAAGCCGGACTGGTGATACTTTCATTACCACTCTTTGTGAATCCCCTCAAACAATTTTACAGGTCATAGAAATTAATTTTTTTCAACTTCTTCTTTTCAACATGTAATGAAAATTAAATCTTCTCATCCTTTCTCCCTCTCTTCTCCCTTGTTCTCCTCCCTCCCTTTCTGCCTTTTCTCTCCTCTCCCCTCCCTGCACCCCCCCCCCCCCGCCCATTTGCTCACAGGAGATGATGACTAATTATTTCCCAAGTACAGACAGTGTTCCATGAGCCAGTTTGATTAATTTGACTTCTTGCACCTTGAATGATTCGCAGGAAGTCACTCAGCTATGGATTTCTGGAAGCCTGTGACACTACGGCTAACATTAGGGCATGGAACACACACAAGAGGGTCAGAAAAATCACTGGTTGCCAGAGTCAGGATTGAGGAACACCCTGATTAGACTTGCCCATTGTTCTAAGACTATACACAGCAGGGAATAAATGTAAACTCCTACACTTAGGGCACAGATAGGTAGAGAGAACACCATACAGTTGGAGAGGGAAATGATTTAGCAGCACAAACATAAGATATTTTGTAATCGAGTTGACTGAAAACTTCTAATATGATGGGAAAAAAGCAAATTTGATCTTCGATACAGTAATAGAATCTTAAGGGGGCAGTGATAGCTCTCTCATCAGTGCTGATAAGTCACACTTTGGAACACCAAGGTCCTGCTGCCACCAGACTTCAAAGGGCATCCACAAACTATAGTGAGTATAAAAGCCAGTGACCTAGATTCCGTGAAAACATCAAATGGCAGGGGTAGTGGTTGGCCGGGCAGTGATTAGTTGCTCTTCCCAAATATCTAGCAACTTAATAATCCCAGAATCCAAGTAAAATCAGCTTGCTTGCTCTGCAGACACGGCTTTTGGACAAGAATCACAACCCTTGGTCCCTTCTTTACAGACATTCTGACTCTGCCACTTTCAAGGTCTGTTACTGGAAGCACTTTTGAGCCAAAGCCCTGGGCCTCTAGAAGTCCCTTTGTACCCTTAAAATGCAAGTAAGTCAACTTGGAAGGGAAAATTGTTAACTGTGAATCTAGTCTCCCCAGGAAGAAGTTGTTCATCCATGAGCTAACTCTTACCAGGGACTCTGAGAAGGGGACTGTGTCGGAAGCAGGATGGGGCTGGCTAAGGAGGTAGGAGGAGGGGTGAAGGCTGAGGCTTGAATTCTACAAAGGGCAGCCCCAGGTGAGGGGCTGCAGGTGGAAGGGGTGTGGGTGGTGGGAGGATGGCCCAGGACCCTCTAGAGCCTGGAGGAAGCCTGAGGTTGCTGGGCTCCAGGGAAGAGTGTGCAGGAGGGAGGGGAGAGGCTAAGTGAGGGTGGGACAAAGGTTTCGGCTCAAAAGGCAGAGTGGCATGCAGTTTTTTGTTTTTTTCTTTAAAGATTTATTTTTTATTTATTTCTCTCCCCTCCCCCCCCATTGTCTGCTCTCTGTGTCCATTCGCTGTGTGTTCTTCTGTGTCCGCTTGTATTCTTGTCAGCAGCATCAGAACCTGTGTCTCTTTTTGTTGCATCATCTTGCTGCGTCAGCTCTCTGTGTGTGCAGCGCCACTTCTGAGCAGGCTGTACTTTTCTCGCACTGGGCAGCTCTCCTTGCAGGGCACACTTCTTGCACGTGGGGCTCCCCTACATGGGGGACACCCCTGCATGGCATGGCACTCCTTGCACGCATCAGCACTGCACGTGGGCCAGCTCACCACATGGGTCAGGAGGCCCTGGGCTTGAACCCTGGACCTCCCATGTGGTAAGAGGACATTTTATCCACTGAGCCAAATCTGCTTCCCTCTGCATGCAGTTTTGACTTCTGCTTTGCCACAAGGAAATCACTTTGTCTCTGAAGGTCTTGGTCTCCTCATGAGCAAGTTGGTCAAGCTCCATCAAAGAGCTCATTTATGCAGAAAATGTTTGAGACAGACACCCCTCATTTCCCTGGAATGCGAGTACCTCCGTGGGCACTATATGAGTTAGCTGAATACCTGACCTGCCTACCCTGTGGCCTCACCCCCTGAGCCACCTGCTCTGGCCGCTTCACCAGCTCACTGTAAAGTTCAAGTGAGACACACACGAAAGCGCTTTCCAACGCTTGGCCCAGCAGAGAGGTGGGGCTCAGTGCAAGCTTCAGGGGGATGGGGTCGGCCTGGTTGGAGGCTTCCCAGGCCTGAGCCCTGTGGGAAGGACAGCACTGTTGGGCAGATGTGTGAGGCCCTAAAAATGTCCTTTTTGTCCCCCAGGGGTCTCCTGTTGGACGCCTACTATATGCAGAGAAGACATTCTCCTTGAGCATTCAAGACTCCAGGGAGATTTTAGGGGAGGGGTCTGGTGAGATGGAGAGAGCACTGCACAATGGGCATTTGTGATAGTGTCTGAGCAGTGGAGAGAGATGGAAAACTTCCATTTGATAACAACTTCTGACAGATAAAAAGCCTTGCCAATGTGCAGGTCATTTCAGGATGCAGAGATTTGATGGGAATGAAAATCTGGTGTGTGTGTATGTATGTGAACCTGTTATCTAGCAGGGCTAGAAAAAGTACCTACCAGTAGGCACTTAGCTTGTAGGAATGAGAGCCCTTGGAGAATGCGATGGAAGAGGTGCTGGCCTCTGCAGGGTCAAGGGCATGGCAGGGTGGGCCTCTCCTGCTTTCCCTAAAACCTGGCATGGATGCTCCAGTGAGGCTCAGACCATATACCAGCTGAAGTATAGATAGCACACAAATTCAAATATTTGGGGGTCAGCTGGGAGAAATGTGTTTTCTGATGGTGGAATGTGTTGATGAAGTAAATACAACCGTCGGGTCTATATCCAAAGGACTGAAAGAGGTCAAAAAGCTGCCTAGGGTTCTGAGAAATTTGCAGAACCAGGCATGACAACTGTGTTCCAACAGACTAGGAGGCAAGGAGGTCTTCCCAAGGGCACACCAGTTCAGGCCCCCTTCTACCCTCATCTCCCTGCAAGCTGGCTGTCCTGCCCTGGGACTCTGGCAGGAGCTGATTCTGTTCCCAACTTTGTGTTTAGAGTAGAAAAAACCCAGGGGCAATGCAGGAACGAAGGACCTTTATTTGACTCAATTTCACGCTATGATTAAAATTTTTTTTCTATATTATCCATTGCCACGAATATCAATCAGATGACTGCATTTGTCTAAGCCTATTCCAGTGGGGGATGGATGAGGCTGGGGGTGGGAATCTGACCTGCTCCATGGGTGGAACCCTCATTGGCATGGAAAGCCTCTACTTCGCCACTGCTCCTGGTGGGGGAATGTTTTCTTAAACTGTAAAGAGCCACACAGAGGTCAGGGCTGCTCCTAGCCAGCCGTGTAACTGTGGCCAAATCCCCAGTTCCTTTCTGCAAAATGAAAGGGTTTCAATGACTTCTAAGGTCCTCTCCAGCTGTTGTCTTCTCTACAACCCCTCCTCCAGATCCACAGCTGATTGTGTCTCCTCAGGAAGTGCAGTAGAGCTGTTTTCCCCCAAATGCTCCGGCCTCTCCCACAACCTCCATGCTCTCCTCAGCAGAAGGGAAAACTCACCTGAAAGGCCTTGGTTTCTTCCCAGGAATCTGGTGCTGCAGAAGGTAAGGCTCATGTCTGCCCTCTGTCCAGGGTAAAAGGAACCTGGGTCTTGCCCCCACGGGAGCCTCTGAGCCCCAGCACTGGGCAAGGAAGTGTGTTTCACTTTGGGGCTCTGAGTCAGGACACCCCGTGTTGCCATCGCTGTGTTCTCCAGCAGGTCAATAGGAAATAAAGGTGATATTTTGATCTTCATCTGCCTCGCTCCTCTCTCTCTTTTCTCTCTCTCTCTCATTGGTTCCAAATTCAGATGGGAATGAGGGGTGTGATTAAATGGACTCTCCAAACCTCCCACAATAACCCTGGTGCTCACAGTGTGAGGGCAGACCTACCGCTTGGATTAAAACACCGCCAACTCTCTCCTTTTTGGCAAAGTGTTCCGGACTCTGCAAGACTCCTCTGTAGTTTGCAAGCCATCTGGAGCCTGTAGGAGCTTAGTTCAAGTTGTTCTCAAGGAGACCTGGTTCTGGCAGCAGCCCACAGTGTCTGTCAGACCTCGTCCTTAGCCAAGTGGAAGCTCAGGGCTGCATACTGCACCTCCAAAGTAACTCAGGATGAACGTGTCTAGCCAGGCACAGAGCCAAGAGTCCCTTTGGTTAAATAATTCACAGGCTGCCTCTGGGTGTGTAAACACAGCCCTGTCTAATGCAGGCTGACAGGTGATTTCATGCATCATTTAACTCTTTGCACTGCTGAGGAATGCAACAGAGATTAGATAATCGGAATAATTTCACATATGTAAATGGCATTTTTGCCCCTAAGGAACAAAATATTAAAACACAAATTATAAAAGAAGAATTAATCTGGATAGCCCATGGAGAAAATAAAAATTGGGCATCTGTTAAAATGATGAATTAGTACACCTTCCCTTCTTCTCCTCTGCCCTGGATGAGTGGCTTCAAAGAAAGTTTCCCAGGGCCAGTGGGAGACACCACTGGAGCTCTTTTCCAAAGAAAGTATTTGAAACAGTGAAAGCAAAGCAGGGAGAAAAAAATGAGTGGAAAGGTAGGGAGAGAGAAAAAGGCAGTATCAGTTTGACCCAGGATTCTCACTGAGGGGAATTTTGAAGCCACTGGTAAGGCAGCCCCTGCCTGACACCATGTAGAAATGCACTTCCACATCTGTACGCTGTGCTCCCTGGGCCAAGTATCTCCAATGAATATGTCACTGTATTCAAAGCTCTGTAATAAAAAATTAGCTGGGCAGTCACTTATTGTAAGCACAGGACACAAACAAACCCCTTGACAATAGTCTGTTGGCCTTGTGTTTATTCCCAGATTACAAACAAAATCTTAATTCCAGGTTACTCTCCTAACAAACGGCTGTGCTCAGTAAGGAAAGTGCTCAAACTCCATGGGCAAATAGCTCAATTTCCTTGAACAACAGGGTGGTTTTCAGCCTATGGAGATTTATTTTTCATTTTATTTCATTTATTTCTCTCCCCTTCCCCCTCCCCAGTTGTCTGCCCTCTGTGTCCATTTGCTGTGTGTTCTTCTGTGACCACTTCTATCCTTAACAGTGGCACCAGGAATCTGTGTTTCTTTTTGTCGCATCATCTCTGTGTGTGCAGCAGCATTCTTGGGCAGGCTGCACTTTCTTTCGTGCTGGGCGGCTCTCCTTACGGGGCGCACTCCTTGCACATGGGGCTCCCCTACGCGGGGGACACCCCTGCCTGGCAGGGCACTCCTTGTGCGCATCAGCACTGTGCATGGGCCAGCTCCACACAGGTCAAGGATGCCCGGGGTTTGAACTGCCGATCTCCCATGTGGTAGACGGACGCCCTACCCACTGGGCCAAGTCCGCTTCCCAGCCTGTGGAGATTTACCACCACAGGCCAGAGCAGGTGCTGTCAGAAAATACAACAATGAGACCCATACCCCTCCTTCTGGAATCTTCCTGACCTCAGCTTCCAGCCAGGCTGCCTTCACTCTGTGACGAGCAGAAGTCTGAGTGAGTCCACTGCCTTGATCCTGTCCCTCTGAAGACCGACCCTCCAGGCGGGTTCAGCTGAAAGCCCTTGCCAAGGTGGGTCAGTATGTCTGCATTGTCAGCCAGAAATGACTGGAAAGGTATGGCTGGGGCAGAGGGGGTGAGGCTCCAGGACAACCTGAAGACCACCGAGCTTTGAAAAGAGCAAGGGTGCCAGAAACTCACATCTTGTCTGGGGAAGATGGGACACAGCACAAACTTTTAAAATGTCATTTCAGAAAATAATCCTTGAGGCAATTTAGTTGAAAGCCCAGACCAAAATTGCATGAACCCCATCAGGCCAGGAGTTTGTAGGTCCCACACAGGACCTGCTATGAGAGGGTTTGGAATTCATTCTGACAAGCATGCAATATTATGTTTAGATATGAACCCTGAAGATCTGAAATTAAATATCCTGTCACTAACATGGACTTTTAAATCCCACTTAGCTGAGGTATATGAACCACTAATGTCTTGCAGATGAATCAAACTCAGAGAAAATTGGACCAAAGCCTTGATTTTTTTGCCTGCCAATAACTTCCCTGGCATAAAGGAGAGAAAAATTTGCTAAGATGGTTATTTTGCCTCTTTGGGTCCCCCATTTGTCCAATTCATGAGCGTATCAGATACTGACAGCCCTCGGCTCCCACAGCTTCTCAAGCCCTTCTCTCACATTTGGAGTCTACTCCTTATGACTGAGGGGTGCAGCAAAGCATACCTCAGTTACAGATATGCAGAGGAAAGATGAGGAACTCCTTAAAAATCTGCTCCTTTGCAGAAGTGTTGCTCCTTCTATGGTGCCACCCTAATATCCACTGGCTATGTGCTAGGCACACACAGTGGTATTTAACACGTGCATTTAATGCAGCCATTGTTGCAGATAAAAACTAGTAATCGAGCGCACAAATTGCCTGGAAGATTTAAAAATAGAACACCAAGTCATGCAGGGTAGAAACTTAAGTGAAGAAGGTAAGCATGACTAATTGTATATGGAATACCAAAGTAGAGGAAAAACAATGTGAAGTTCAGTTCTACATGCTCCCAATCTAGAGAGTCCTTAGAAAAGTCTTAGGACTGTTAGCAGCAAGTGAAAATGGGTGTGAAATTTCAGAAGTCTCCAAGAATGAGTTAAGATTCCAATAGCACATCATAGCTTGGGACATAATTGCACTCACAATGTCAGCCCTTTAGAAACATTTATGGCGCACTTACTGTGTCAGATGCTGTGGTGAGTACAAAAGTATCACGATGATGGGAGAGAGTGTTGCTGTGGGGGGAGTGGGGGGCGGGGGCGGTGGGGTTGAATGGGACCTCATATATTTTTTTTAATGTAATTAAAAATAATAATAATAAATAAATATTAAAAAAAAAAGTATCTACAGTACTGTCTAAGAGTTTACAGGTCATTCTGCAGGAATCTTTACACTATTTGGGAGTTTGATGTGGTGGCCTGTGACTCACAGCATACAGCAGGTAAGAAGTGGCAAGAAGATGGGCTGCCCTATGACATCCTTGCAGAAGCAGTTCTTAAGACCACTTTTGGGGGACAGTCCTGCCTGCCCCTTCCTCTTCACTTTGGCTATCCCTCTTTGTGCCCCAGTTGCCTGTTGCCCTCATGCTGGTCCCCTCCTGTCCCGAAGATGCCTCATTTAGAGGCTCCGCTTGACCTACTTTTCCCAAATAACTCTTCCATGCAATGGATTTTTGCATCCCTCTACGGACATGAATGAACCAATTCTGCGCTCCATACCTCCAGGTGTGATTGTTCGGCTAATGTGTCAACTTGGCCAGGTAATGATACCCAGTTGTTTGGTCGAGGAAGCACTGGGCTAACTGTAATACAAGGACATTTCATGGACTTTAATCACCAGGGAGTTGATGGCATAGATCGCTAGTTACATCTACCATCAACTGAGGAGACTGCTGTCAGTGAATAGTGATATCTCATCCAATCAGTTGAAGGTCTTAAAAGAAGAAGTGATTTTAGCATTCAGAGAGACAACCCACAATTCTACTTCAGATAGCCAGTGTTTCCTGGGCAGTTCAATGAGGACCTTCGTTGGAGTCCCTAGCTTGCAGCCTGCCTTGCAGAATTTAGATTTGTGTATCCTCACCGTTATGTGAGACAATTTTTATAAAATCTCATACTATTTACAGATATCTCCCATCAGTTGTTTCCCTAGAGAACTCTGACTAGTACAGCTTGATACCAGAAATGGTTATTGAGAAACAGAATCTTAAAATGGGATTTCTGAATTGGTTCTGGGATTTTTGCCATTGGCTCTCCTCTCTGATTAGATTCAAGGGCACTTATGACTATTTCCAATAATCAAGAGACCACTGACAGTCCATGGCCTGAGTTGGTAATATGGGAAATATCATCACTGGATATGACTACTTCCAATCTTATAAGAGGCAAGGATCTGAGTGAGAGTGTTTTTTTTTTCTTAATACCTTAGAGTTTTATGGAGTGAAAACGTACAATGATGTTGGCTGGCTGTTCCTAAATACACTGGACACAGTTACAAAAGAAAGGGATGAGATAAAGTCTCAAATTTGCAACTTTAAAAAAAAAGATTTATTTATTTATTTATTTCTCTCCTCTCCCCACCCCCACCCTGGTTGTCTGTTCTCTGTGTCTACTTGCTGCGTCGTCTTCTTTGTCCACTTCTGTTGTTGTCAGCAGCATGGGAATCTGTGTCTCTTTTTTTGCATCATCTTGTGTCAGCTCTCCATGTGGACGGCGCCATTCTTGGGCAGGCTGCACTTTCTTTCGCACTAGGTGGCTCTCCTTATGGGGTGCACTCCTTGCACGTGGGGCTCCCCTAGCAGGGCGGACCCCTGCATGGCAGGGCACTCCTTGCGCACATCAGCACTGTGCATGGGCCAGCTCCACATGGGTCAAGGAGGCCCGGGTTTGAACCGCGGACCTCCCATGTGGTAGACAGATGTCCTAACAACTGGGCCAAGCCCACTTCCCTCAAATTTGCAACTTAAGGGACACAGGAATGATGGGAAATTTCTATGGGTTCCCTAAAAGAAAATCTTCTTTTGTGTAGCTGCAGAATTAAGATCTCTGAAAGCCACACTTGGAGTCTCATTGTACAAGTAGCAGAGTTACAACAAAAACTAAAATCTCAAACTTGCAGGGTATTGGCTGTTAAAGTGAGGGCATTGATTTGAAAGGAGTAGAATCCTGAGGATTGGGTAGAGACATATGGGTTAATGATGATGGCAGTGGGGACATTGAAATCCAAAATTCTGCTAAGACTTTACCAGAAAAACCTGTAATGATCTGCCCCAAGGAGACCACCCAATGTCAAGTTTGCCCCACTCAACCTCCAGCCTGCCCCAAGGAATTTGACTTCCTCCCCACCCTGAGGAGAAAACCACCCAATGTCAAGCCTGCATCACCCAAAATCTAGCTTGCCTCAAGGAGTTCCAACCTCCTCCCCACCCTAAGGTGGGTACCACCCAACCCTGAACCTGTACTACCCAATCTCCAGCCTGCCCCAGGGAGTCTTGACCTCCTCTATGCCCTGAGGAAATCATCACCCAACCTCCATCCTGCTGAGGAGTCTGCCATCCAACTGTCACGTGAAGAGATTAATCCTGTCTCACCAGATGAAACTGCAAGGGAATGTCCTGAGGTAAATGGCTTGTAAGGCATATATAATACTTCTCCTTACCCACTCCCACCTATCCTCTTCACTTCCAGACCTATAACTAAAGTCACAAAAAGCCCACCAAAGGTAAAATACAAAGTAGGATCAATGAGGGTCTATGATATACTCTAAAAGAACTGCATGAATTTTCTAATTTATATAGATGAAAATCAGGGGAATATGTGTGGGAATAGATATTAAGGGGTGGGATAATGGTGGAAAGAATATAAAGTTGGATCTGGCTGAATCTATTGACATGGGCCCATTAAGCAGAGATAATAGATTCAATGTTATAGTTTGAGGGGTTAGAAAGGGCTTTAACAGTTTGTTCCAGTGCTTGGCTGAAACATGGACTGAAAAATGTCCTACGATGCCTAAGATTGAGATGCCATATTTACCCTGGTATACTGTAGATGAAGGGATACAAAGGTTTAGAGAGCCTGGAATGCTAGAATGGATTTACCACTTAAGACCTGCTCACCCACCCTAGGAATGTCCAGAGGACACACCTTTCACCAAGACTGAGAGGAATAAATTTGTGAGACTAACTCCATCTTCCCTGAAAAGCTCTGTGATTGCTCTTCGTAGGTCAGATATTGCTGTGGTAAGTGCTGTCAATGACCTGAAATCCTTAAACACTATGGGGATGATCAGATCCTGGGCTAGCAGAAGCAAAGTAGCAGCACTTAATTGTCAAAGGCAAGGTGGGCATGTCTATCACAATGAGAGGCAGACTCAAAGCAGCAATCAAAAGGGCCTGAGTACCACAGACCTATGGCATTGGTTAATAGATCATGGGGTAGCTAGAAGTAAAATAGATGGGCAGTCTATTAAAGTCCTACAAGATATGTATAAGCAGAAAGAGTTCTAGGTCGAGTGAAAAAAACCCTAACTTGAATTACAGACACAGAATGCCACAGCCCCTTAATCAATTGAGACAGTTTACAGACTCAGAGCTCCTTGAATGAGGGGAAGGTCAGGTCCCCTTGGGAAAGGATCCTAGTACATTGCCAAAATTTTATACCGTTAATCTTCCTCCTAGCTTCCCCAAAGAGACCTACATCCTATGCACCTTTACCAGGGTAACTGTGCATTGGACAAAAGGAAATGATCAGACATTTCAGGGCTTATTAGACATTGGTCAGAAATGATATTAATTCCAGGAAACTCAAAATGTTGTGGTCCAGCAGTCAGAGTAGGGGCTTATGGAGGTAAGGTGATCAATGGAGCTTTTCTCAAATTCATCTCACAGTGGTTCCAGTGGGTCCCCAGACCCATTCTATAGTTATTTCCCCAGTTCCAGAAAGCATAATTGGAATAGACATACTCAGTAACTGGCAGAATTCCCATATTGGATTCCTGACTTGTGGAGTGAGGGCTATGATGGTAGGAAAGGCCAAGTGGAAGCCACTAGAACTGTCCCTACCTAGCAAAATAAGTAAATCAAAAGCAATAGTAGGATCCTGGAGGGATTGCAGAGATCAGTGCCACCATCAAGGATCTGAAGGATGTAGGGGTGGTGATTTCCACCACATCCCCTTTCAACTCTTCTATCTGGCCTATGCATTACCTAGCAAATTTGACACATTAGCCTAACCATCACAGTGGGCCTTTTTGGATTTTGGAGATTACATAGTCCTCATTTGGGTGTGCTATTCTGGCCCATTTATCACGTGGCCAGAAAAAGTGCTACTTTTGAGTGGGGACTGGAATAAGAGGAAGCTTTACAACAGGTTCAGGGTGCTGTGCAAGATGCACTATCATTTGTGCCATGTGATTCAGCAGATCTAATGGTGCTTGAAGAGTCAGTGGCAAATAGAGATGCTGTCTGGAGCCCATGTCAGATCCCTGAAGGATAACCACAATGCAGACCCTTAGAATTTTGGAGCAAAGCCCTGCTGTCCTCTACAGATAACTATACTTCTTTTGAGAAACAGATTTTGGCCTGCTACTGGGCCTTAGTAGAGACTGAACACTTATAGGCCACCAAGTTACCATGAGACCTGAGTTGCTTATCATGCTGGGTATTTTCTGGCCCACCAAACTATAAATTTGGGCATGCATAGCAGTACTCCCTCATAAAGTAGAAGTGGTATATACGAGATGGGACTCAAGTGCGTCTTGAAGGCACAAGTGATTTACATGAGGAAGTGGCCCAAATGCCCATTGTCACCAGTCCTGCTACATTACCTTCTCTTTCCCAGCCCTCAGCTATGGCTTACTGGGGAGTTCCTTACCATCAGTTGATTGAGGAAGAGAAAACTTGGGCCTGGTTTACAGATGATTCCACATGATACGCAGGTACCACCATAAAGTAGACAGCTTCAGCACTGCAGGCCCTTTCTGCAACATCCCTGAAGGACAGTGGTAAGAAGAAATCCTCCCGGTGGGGAGAACTTTGAGCAGTGCTCCTGGTTGTTCATTTTGTTTGAAAGGAGAAATGGCCAGATGTGAGTTTGTATACTGATTCATGGGCTGTTGCCAATGGTTTGGCTGGATAGTCAGGGACTTGGGAGGAACATGATTGAAAAACTGGTAACAAAGAGATCTGGGGAAGAGGTATGTGGATAAACCTTTCTGAGTGGGCAAAAAATAGGAAAATATATTTGTGTACCACTTGCATGGTCACCAGAGGGTGACTTCAGCAGAGGAAGATTTCAATAATCAAGTGAATAAGATACCCCATTCTGTGGATAGCAACCAATTTCTTTCCCTGCCACTCCTGTTATTGCCCAAAGAGCCCAAGAACAAAGTGGCCATGGTGGTAGGAATGAAGGTTATACATGGGCTCAGCATCGACTTCCCCTCACCGAGGCTGACCTAGCTACAGCCATTTCTCAGTGCCCAATCTGCCAGAAGCAGAGACCCATACTCAACTCCCAAGATAGCACCATTCCCTGAGGTGATCAGCCTGCTCTCTGATGGCAGGGTAATTACACTGGACCACTTTCATTATGGAAAGGGCAGTGATTTTTTTCTAACTGAAAGAGACACACACTCTGAATATGGGTTTACCTTCCTTGCACGCAATGCTTCTTCCAAAACTACCATCCATTGACTTACCAAATGTCTTATCCACTGCCATGGTATTCCACACAGTGTTGCTTCTGATCAAGGAATCCATTTCACAGCAAATGATGTGTGGGACTGGGCACATGCTCATGAAATTCACTGGTCTTACCATGTTCCCTATCATCCTGAAGCAGCTGGATTGATAGAAGAGTGGAATGGCCTTTTGGAAAGACTCAATTAATAGTGCCAACTAGGTGGCAATGCCTTGCGGGGCTAAGGCAATGTTCTCCAGGAGGCTGTGTATGCTCTATATCAGGTCTACTCTATGGTGCTGTTTCTCCCATAGCCAGAAGTCATGGGTCCAGGAATCAGGGTTTAGAAATGGGAGTAGCACCACTCACTATTACCTCTAGTGATGCACTAGGAAAACTTTTGCTTCCTGTCCCCTCAGCTTTAAGCTCTGCTGTTCTACAGGTCTTAGTTCCAAAAGGAGGAGTGCTTCCACCAGGGAACACAACAACAATTCCATTGAACTGGAAGTTAAGACTACCTCCTGGCCACTTTGGGCTTCACATGCCTCTGAATCAATAGGCAAAGAAGGGAATTACTGTACTGGCTGGGGTGATTGATCCTGACTATCAAGGGGAGTAGGACTGTACCTACACAATGGAAGTAAAGAAGAGTTTGCCTGGAATACAGGAGATCCCCTAGGGCTTCTCTTATTACTGCCATGCCCTGTGATTAAAGTAAATGGAAAATTGCAACAACCCAATCCAGGCAGGATTAACGATACCCCAGAACCTTCTGGAATGAAAGTTTGGGCTGCTCTACCAGGAAAAGAACCATGCCCAGCTCAGGTGCTTGGTAAGTGTAAAGGGAACATGGAATGGGTAGTGGAAGAAGGTAGTGATAAATAAGAACATTGAACTTGTGACCAATTAGAGAAATGAGGACTGTAATGATCATGAATATTTCTTCCTTGTCTTGTTATGAGTATGTTTGTATATGTACATAAAATGGATATCTCTGTTTTCCTCCCTATTCTTCCCGCTTATCATAAGTATGGTTTAAGGTGATGTGTATGGCTATCAAGTTAACAAGCAGTAGATTGGGATGGTTAGGCTAATGTGTCAACTCAGCCAGGTAATAGTTCCCAGTTGTTTGGCCAAGCAAGCACTGGGCTAATTGTAATGCAAGGACAATTTGTGGACTTTAATCATCAGCGATTTGATTACATAGATGGCTGATTACATCTACAATCAACTGAGGAGACTGCCATCAGCAATGAATGATGTCTCATCCAACCAGTTGAAGGCCCTAAAAGGAGAAGTGATTTTAGCATTGTGATAGTTAAGCTATTGTGTCAGCTTGGCCAGGTAATTTGCCCAGCTGTTTGGTCAAGCAAGCACTGGGCTAACTGTAATACAAGGGCATTTATGGACTTCAGTCACCATTGACTTTACACTGCAGTAGTAAATCATAGATAGCTGCTTATAATTACATCAGTCAGGGAGATTGGACCTTCATTGGAAACCATGGCTTGCAGCTTGACCTATGGAATTTGGACTTGCACATCCCTATGGTCACATGAGACAATTTTATGAAACCTCATACTATTTAGAGATATCTCCTGTCAGTTCTGTTTCTCTAGAGCACCCTGACTAATATACCAGGAGTCTTCTCTTCTCCTAAAGTGAAAACAAACGCTTCCTTATTAGTTGAAACTTGCCTGCCTCATAAAATAATTGACAGGAATCTTCTGAATACATATTGGCAGTTTAATCCTACAAGGGTTGTCTTCTGTGAACAATCCCTCTGAGCAGAGACTACTGAGTCTGCTGGCACACTGCCTCAGGCCACCTGGAATGAATGAGAGGGTCCCACAAGACCTGGCATGGTGGTGTGGTTGGAAGTTTTACCTGACTTACTGCTCTTTACCAAGATTTCACCATTAAAAAATGATATTGAGTTATCAACGACAGTAAGCTCTGTGGAGGGTGTTTGTGTGTGTGTGTTTGTTGCATGTGTGTGAGAGAGTGAACAAGCAAGAGAAATTTTCATTAAGACTTTCTATCACCTAAAATTAACATGTGAGTGTTGAATATGTTTCACATTTTTCTCAGTCAGGTAAGAATGTTAATGCATGCTGGGAGAATGGTAAAGTTTAAAATCTCTCTTTTTTTTTTTGTTGCTACTTCTTAAGTCTCACACCAGTTTTCATCATATTATTAAGAGTCCTTTCTAAGGACTCCCCAGGTTTTGAGTGTGTAGGACTGGACCTTACAACGGTATTTTCCTTTCTTCTTGGTATTTTGTCTACAGTTTGCTGAAGTGGCCCCCAGTTCACTGGTGGTGCCATAGAGAATGAAAGAAATTACTCTGTTAGTCATGCTTACCCTCTCCACTTTAGTTTCTACTCTACATGGCTGGGTGCTCTTGTTATTTAAGTCACTGTTTCATCTCTGTATTAATTAGCAAGGACCTTGAGGTAGGGACCAGTTCTTGCTCCTTGCAGATAGTAGGTGTTTAATTCTTGTTTTAGTTTCCTAGGGCTGCTTTAACAAATACCACAGATTAGTTGGCTGCAACAACAGGAATCTATTGCCTTTTTTTGGGCGGCTACCACTTCAAACTCAAGGTATGGGTAGGATCGTACTTCCTGTGGACTCCATAGCATTCTGATGGTGGCTGGCCAGCAGTCCATAACTCAATCTCTGCCTCCATCACATGGCCATCTGTCTTCTTCTACTATGACTGCTCATGTCTCCAAATTTCCTCTGCTTATCAGGACTCCAGGCACCTGGATTAAGGCTTACCCTTGTTCATTGTGGCCTCACCTTAATGAATAGAGCCTATTTACAAAGGGGTTTTCACCCAGAGGACCAGGGATTAGGACTTGAACATGTCTTTGTGGGGGCAGGATCTGATCTATAAAAATACCTTGCTGAGTGCTTTTCTAGACTACTTTATGTAATCCAGACATAAAGATGCAGCTCCGTGAGGTGGCTATTCCTACTTTACAAGTGATGACAGGGGAGAGCAGAGAGGTGGTCAAACATGTCCACAGTAAAGGGCCCATGGCAGGCAGGAGCAGCAGGGGCAGGGTTTGAACCCAGGCATCTGAAATTCAAGGCCAATATGTAATTGTACTCTGGCAGCTTTAGTTCTTTTAATCTTATTCTAGTTGTGCAGAAGGTTGGTTAATAGTTGGACTTGGCTCTTTAAATAAAAAGTGTTACTTTTACAACAGGGAAAGAAGGATGTCTGACTTGGGAAATAGGCTGCTCTGCTTCTTAATTATGCCTAAGAAAGCCAGATGTTTAAATCACTCATGTATTACAAAGAAAATTAACAACACAGCAAAGCACAATTATGCACCTTATTAAATTGTAATCGTTTGATGCAACTTACTTTAATTCTGGGGAAAAAGAGTTGGATGCATTTACTAAGCAATTACTATGGAAGTGCCAGGCACTGTGTGGACTACATTTCCATGATTATCTCCTGTTGCTCTGGTCACACCCTGGGAAGGGGGGATTTTGATCATCCCTGCACCAAAGAGTGGGGACCTGGAGTGCAAAGAGGTTAAGTAACTTGTTCAAGGCTGCAAAGCTGGAAGTAGCAGATGTAGGATTTGGATTTGAATTTATTGAAAACTGACTTTTTAAATAGGTAATACATATACATGGTACAAAATTAAACAGAGAGGTTCCTCAAGAAGCTAAACATGTGACCCATTTGACTCTGCAACTCCTAGGTATACACCCCAAAGAATTCAAACAGGGACCCAAACTGTTCACAATAGCTCAAAGGTGGAAGGAGCCCCCATGTCCATCAATGGATGAATGGAGAAACAAACCATGGTCCATCAGTACCATGGAATATTTTTTCAGCCATAAAAAAGGGATTAAGTACTGATACATACACTTCCAAAACATTACGCTTAGGGAAAGAAAACGGGCACAAAAAGTTACATATTGTATAATTCCATTTATGTGAAATGTCCAGAAGATGTAAATCCAGAGAGACAGAATGCATATTGGTCGTTGCTAGGGGCTAGTGGAGGCTGGGGAGAAACTGCTTAACGGGTCTAGGGTTTTCTTTTGGGGTGATAAAAATCTTTCAGAACCTGACGAGAGTAGTGCTTGTACAATATGGTCAATCTACTAAAAGCCACTTTTAAAATGGTTAATTTTATGTTCGCCTCAAAAAACATTTTCTGAGAACTGAACAGACTAAAAAGATACATTAAAAAGGAACTCTATCCCTCATCATGATTCCACTTGCTCAAGTGCCCTCTCAAGAGGCATCCACTGTGGGTCGGTTCATGGGTATACTTTCAGTGATAGTTTATTCATATAGAAGTGTGTACTTTCCATAGAATCATAATTAGTTATTATAATCATTATTTCGCAGCCATGGTAGCATACCCGACAGTACTGTCAACACTTTGCTTTCTCAGAGATCAAACCCTTTAAGGTAAATAGGGTTCCTTGTATAAACTGACCAGAGCTTTGTGGCAATGCTCTATATTGAGGGACTACTCAGGAGTTTGTTATCTGTTTCTCTCACAATTATTCTTACACATATGCAATTTTATACAAATACAAGTACACAATAACACACAAGTGCAATGTAGGATAAATTTCTAGAAGTGGAATTTCAGTGTCAGGAGATTCATGAAAATTACATGTTGATAAATATTGGCAATTTGCTCCTAATAGAGATTGTACCAATTCACAGTCCCACCAAAAATGGATAAGGGTACCGATTTTGCCATAGTATAGCTAACAATAAATGACCACACTAACTTTTTGATCTTTGTCAATCTAAAATCTGGTAGTTTTTGTAGTTGTTGTTGTTGTTATTTTAGTTAACATCCCTCAGTAGTCTTAATGTACATTTCTGTCATTTTGAGAGATGGCATTTTTCAACTGCATTCCATTTATTTCTTTTTTGGGAAGTGCCTATTTATATTCCTTGTTCTTTTTAATTCTATTGGGCTCTTTTTAATTCACCTATAGACATTTAAATATGTTAAGAAGAGTAATTCTCTGTCATATTTTGCTAATTATTTTTCTTCATGTGTCATTTCTCTTTCGATTTGGTTTTAGGTATTTTCTGCAATGTAGGAATATTTCGTAATGGATGGAATTTATTCATATTTTACTTTACAGCTTTTAGATTTTGGGTTAAAAATAGAAAGGTCTTCCTCACATCAGGCTAATGAAAATTTTCCAACTTTTTTCTAGTGCCTTCATGGTTTATTTTTAAAATAATTTAATCATTGATCCATCTGGCATTTACTTTGGTGTAGGTTTTTGAAGATGGAATCCAACTTTAGTTTTTCCAGAAAGGTATTCAGTTGTTTCAGCAGCATTTTTGAATAAGCTATCTTTTTTTTTTCCCACTGATATTTAATATTACATTTATCATATATAGTTGGGTCTATTTCTAAACACTCTCCCATTAAGCTTCCTGGCTCTCCAGGTATGATAGTACGTATTCTTTAACTTTGTAAATTTACAATATATTGAAATATCTGATAGGGTCAATCTCCATCTCTTTATTTTCTTTGTTAGAAATTTTCTGACTGTGCTTGCTTATTTGTATTTGAGCATTAGAATCTACTTGTCTACTTGTAACATTATTTTTATTGCATTACAGGATATTTATCATTTAGTTTAGATAGAACATCTTCATATTAAACAAGATATCCTTTTCCACTTGTTTAAATTATATTGCATGACCCTTAGTATCATTTAAAAGTTGTATATGTATAAATTTGGCACATTTCCTGTTAAATTTATTCCTAGGCATTTACTTTTTATAGTCATAGTAAAATACACTTCACTGCACACACACACACTTACACACTTAGTAACATATTTTCCCAAAGCCACTTATATACCTGATGAATACATTAATGTCGGCTACAAGAAAAGATGATTTTAACCAATAGCATTAGTTAACATTATTCCAGAGCTCCTAGCCAACCTAAGTAAAGAAGAGAAAGAAATATACATAGAATCTGAAACAAGGAGCTAAAATTATCACCCAATGCAGATGATATAATAAAATACTATAAAACACAAAGAAATCAAATGAAAAAAATATTTCAAACAACCACAAAGGAAATTTGTTAAGGTGTGACTTGGTATAATCTCTATTAGGAGCATATTGCCAATATTTATCAACATTTAATTTGCAAAGGAACCAATGAATTTTCCTTTGAGCAACTGCTTTAGCTGATCCCATAGGATTGTCAATGTGGTTATTATCATTATCATTAATTTGAAATATTCTGTGATTTCAGATAGATTCTTTTTTGACTTGGGTGATTAGAGAATAATATCTATACTATTTTTCTTCTTTGTGATCTATTAACTTTAATAAAAAAGTGTAAAAAAATATATATCTATACTATTTTTATATGGGAAGTTATTTAGTTTTTTTTTTAACATCAATTTTATCGATACAAAGTATACAATTAGTATAACCACATAGTTGTGCATTCATTACTTCAATCATTTTTAAACCATTTTCATTATTCCAGTAATAATAATAATAACACTAAAAGACAAAAACCAACCAACAAATCAAAACTTATCACCTCTCAATCTCTATGCTTCCCCTGCCATACACAGCTGTTATTCTGTTACTTTTCTCTAGTTTATTTGTATTTATACTTTGAGAAAACAGTCTTATAGATGCAATATCATCCACATTCATATTTTACATGAGGTTTCACTATTTTATACATTCCCATGTTACATTTTTTAGCTCTCCTTCTAGTAATATAAATGTCCTTGAACTTTTCCTTTCTACCACTGTCATACCCACACAAAAGCTCTGCTAGTCACAAACACAATGATGTGTTCATTGCCATTCATTTCCAAAGATTTACAGCCTTTTAACCAGTTCTGCACAGATTAACCCACAGCTTTCCATTCTCTACCCTCATTCTATTTCTAATATTCTAATTATTCATTCCACGAGTTTACATAATGTATTTAGTCCATAACAGCACAATCATAAAGTATTTGTCTTTCTGTGTCTCGCTTGCTTCACTCAACACAATGTCTTCCAGGTTCATCCATGTTGTCATATGCTTCAGACTTCATTTCTTCTTACTGCTGTATAATATTCCATTGTGCGTATATACCACAATTGGTTGATGGACACCTGGGTTGTTTCCAACTTTTGGCAATCATGAATAATGCTGCTATGAACATCAGTGTGCAGATGTCTATTCCTGTTAATGCTCTCAGTTCTTCTAGGTATAAACCTAGCAATAGTATTGCCAGGTCACATGGCAAGTCTTTATTCACTTTCCTTAGGACCTTTAGGTTTTCTTTGTAGTCTAAAATAGTTTTTGAAAACATTCTATGACCATCTAAAAGGATAAGGCATTTTCAGTTTTTAGGGCAGAGAGTTTGACATATGTAACTTTATTAATTTTGTTACTTAGATCATTTATATCCTTATTTTTTTGTCCATTTAATCTGTTAAGCCTTATAACTAAAGTGTTTCTCTTTTTCCTTGTATTTTCTGTAGCTGCTGCTTAATGATTTTTCATGCTATGAAGGTACAGATGGTGCAAAAATACTTCTGACTGCTAGATCCTCCTTGAGGGCTGCATAACTTACACAGGTTATTTTTCTTGCTTAATCATTTTGTTCTAAATCTACAGTCCTTTTTGTAGGCATTTGAAAACATTCATTTATTCATCCTTCTATTTCAAGTTTCTGAGTCACTTTGCTTTAGGTAGATTTCTGGTATATAGCATATGGCCAGGCTTAACTTTATTACTCAATCTGAGAATCTTTTCCTTTTCATAGTTAGCCCACTTACATTTATTGATATGAATGTCACGTTTGCTCCTAATATTTTCTGTCATATATATTTTGTAGGCAGGTTTGTTTGTATTATGGTTAATTCTTCCTGTGATCACCTTTATAACTAAACTTTATTTAATATATTTAAATTCTCTATTTCTTTAAACACTGACATTTAACATCTCACTACAAAAAACAAAAATTAATATACTTCTGCTTCTCCCAGTCCTCTTCCTTCCTTCCAAAACCCTAATTTGTTAAAAAGAATAGACATTAGTTTTCACATTTTTTACCTTTGTGTATATAAATACATTTATATATCAATGACTTATCATCTTTAAAGGAGATCCTTTGATCTTTAGCTATAAATGATAAATAAATCAACACACACCACCTCTGCTTTCTCTATCCCTAGTATTATATTAGTTATAATATTTATTCAGAGCTTATCATGTATTTTTCTGGTTTATCCCTTCATTTCTTAGTTAGCTAAAGTCTGTCCTTTAATAGATTTTTAAAAAGAATGATTCATAGGAATTATATTCTTTGATATCTCAAATCTTGAAAAAGTTTTATCTATTGCTTTTATAATTGAATGACATAAATACAACAGCATACAGTTCTTCGGCCACACACATTTTGTTTTATTTTCTTTTTTCATTGAGAATTTAAAGGCATTACTCTCAGCTGTTGTTGAATGTTGCTGACTTAGGCCAGACTGACTTTTTGGTCATGTGTAGGTTACTTGATAATCTGCTTGAATGCCCAAAAGGCTAGTTCTCATCTCTATATCTATTACACTCCTAAAATATAGCATGGTGTGATTGTTCTATAGCAAATTTTCTTGGAATATAGTAGAAGACCCTTTCAACCTATAAATTCAAATCATCTTTTATTTTTGGAAAGTCATGTGAAATTATATCTTTGAATGTTGTGCTCTGTTCCTTTTGTTTACTTTTCTTTTTCAGGGATATTTTATTATGTATCTGCTGGGTCTTCTTTGTTATACAAATCTATTCTTTTCTCTCTGATCCTTTTAAACTTTTATTTCCATTTTATTTTATTTGCTTTGACAATCTTGCCCTTCACATCCCCTATTCTATTTTCAGCAATGTCTATTCCACTTGGTGCTGCTTCAAAATCATTTCTATGGTAGATGATTTATCTTCCCTCACTTCTTTGGTAAGCAATGTCTGTTTATGTTTCTTTTCCTCTCGTTTCACTATATCCTCTCTGACCACCTCTTTATCTCTGTTTTGAGCTGATATTTTCTTTAAGTTGTTTAAGCTCATGGCAACATTATTATTTCCCCATTTGTGTGTTTGAAACACCTATAGTGCTTGAAAACCATTTGTTTTCCAGTTCTTTTTCTTCCTTCATACTGCAAAATCTTTCCAGTATCTTGTAATAAGTTATAATATCCTATGCTGGTTCTTTTTGTATTGTTATTCTTGAATGAATGTGGAGAATTCTTCCTGGTTTATATATTTGAAAGACGTTTATGAGGGGTAGAATTCAGGATGGTGTTAGGAGTCGATATAGGGTTGTATATTTGTGAGCTATTTGAGCCATTGCTTCTTCCTGCCAACAGGCTGCAGTGTTGCTTTTCACCTGCCTTGCACTTTCTGTTTAGGGGGGATAGCTATGCATTTCCTTTTTCTACTTCATCTACTTCTCTGTGGTACCAGATAGAGGCCAGAGATGCTCTTCCAGCCTCACAATCTTCTTGCCATTTTCCAAACAAGGGATTATCAGACTCTTCCTTTAGGATGTGCCTACTGTAGTGCCAATTTTGGAGAAATATTTTCTGCTTGCTTTGTCAAAAATCTGTAGCCTGGTCACAATCATCTCTCAGCTCTTCCCGAACTCCTGTTCCTCTGCATTTAGCCAACAAATGATGTATGTTCACGGATGTAGAATCCCCCACCTTTACAGAAAATGGAAATTTAAGATTCTCATTATGGCTTTTTAGTTTTAGGATTTTCATGAGGAAAATGGGGAGAACTTTCTTTCTGATGATATCGTAAAACTTAAAATGCACCATGCTGTTTTTACTACACCAGAGTTTATAGTAGACTCATATAGGTCTTTCTAGATAAGCACTTGTTACAGCTGTTCAACAAATCAACACAACGTGGAAAACTGGAGTCAAAAGAGAGCAAATCAAGTAAGTCTCAGAGAGTGATAGGAAGCAGTTGGCTAGGATGATTAGATAAAGTAGCTAAGGCCTTTAACAATGGAAACAAGAAGTGGCAAATATGCCCACTTTTACCATTCAAAAGCCTCCAAAGAAGCTTCTCTAGAATGTGAAATCATTGACATTTAAGAAAATATTGATTTACTTCTGGAAGGATACTAGTGTTAGAGTAAGTTAAAAAGGGATTGTAACAGATGAATCCAGAGGGAGAAAATTAGAGCACTTGTACCTTGTTTGTTACATAGTTCATAAATGTTCCCTCAACTTGAAAGTCTTGAATAACTTGATGATGATGACTATGATTATTATCAACAATAATATAACTGAGTGCTTACTAAGTGCATGACCTTGTGCCAAACACCTTCTCAATACCTATGATATAGAACTATTATTATCCTTAATAGTACATGAGGAAGCAGACTTAACGAAGATAACTAACCAGGTCAAGGTCACATAACCAATAACAGCTATAGCCAGCACTAGAACCCTGTCTGACTGCCTGACTCTCACATCTTTAAGTGAGCAGGTACCTAATTTATGCTTTCATTTTATGGCATTACATTCTAATTTTCAAAGCAGGATTTACCTGAGTGGTGTATATAGTTCACCTTTCTCAGTCATCTATACCTAGGAACAACTTACACAATAGGAGCTCCCAGAAAGCTGCTTTTTGAGAAATGCAGATTTACTTATTTTGCTCTGTATTTGGCTATGAAGGCCAAATACAGAGCAAATACAGAGAATACCCCTACTGGTGTTGGAGACAGAGTACCAATCAGTGGTCTGAATACAGTAAGAGTATTACTTTGAGTGTGTGTGTCAAAGAGTGTAATGACAGGCAGTCTAGGGCTAGTGAAACTGTTCAAGAATATCATCAAGGAACCGGACAATTTTTATCTTCTGGTTTCACCAACATTAATTATGTAGATTCTCTTCTCATGGCCAAGAGGTGGCTGCTACTTGTCTAGAAAGTGAATTTTCTTTCCATGAAGGAGGAGGAGGGGCAATAAAGAATAAGGGAATAATATCTTTCCATAAAAGGTTTGTCCTTTCTCAGGGCCAGGTAACTTGCGCCAGGGAATTCTACCTACCATCATTGGACAGAACTGGGTCTAATAGATACTCCAAGCCAAGCCACAAGGAAGGCTGAGAATGTGACATTTCTGGCCTCTGCAGTAGAAGAGGATTAAGTGAGCCCATCTGCTGGACCTGCCACACTACTTTGGAGTAACTCACTTTTATAATTGTTAGAAGAGCTCTACTCCTTTTTAGTTGTATAATCCTGGACTAGTTACAAGGCCCCTCGGGATCTTGATTATTCCTTTAGAAAAGCAGAGCCAGAAACTGTGCAGAGCTGTGTGAGAATTTAATGATCTAATGCCTATAAAATCTCTTAACCTGGTGTCTGGCATATAAATGTTCAATAACACTTCTAGGTTCAGTAATATTCCAATCTGTCAAACTCTTAATTAATTTAGGAGTATCAAACACCTTTGATAAAGTAAACAATCCCTCAGAAAAATGCAAAGGGATTTACTTGGTCAACATTGAATTACAATTCTCCCCAGAGCAGCTATTATTCAGCTCACCTACAGATTTCTTGATTTATTCAGTGTTTTGATGACTGACTAAACATTGAGCCAATTTTCTGACAGGATCATTAAAAAAAAAATAACACAACAAAAATTTGCCACACAACATTCTGTATCTGAAAAGACATTTAAGATATGTCTTAAATGAAATGTTATTTCAAGTATTTCCAACAGAAACATACTTACATTTCCAGATACTGTTATTTCTTTACATTTTTTTTTTAATTTGGTATGTTTTCCTTTTTTTAAAAAATTTTATTTTATTTATTCATTTTTAAAAAATACTACATTAAAAAAATATGAGGTCCTCATTCACCCCCATTGCCCTCCCCTCACCACTCCCCCCACAGTAACACTTTCCCCCATCATTATGACACATCCATTGCATCTGGTGAGTACATCTCTGGGCATCGCTGCACCCCATGGCCTGTGGTCCACACCATAGCCCACACTCTCCCATGTTCCATCTAGTGGGCCATGGGAGGACATACAATGTCTGGCAATTGTCCCTGCAGCACCACTCAGGACATCTCCAAGTCCCGAAAGTGCCTCCACATCTCATCTCTTCCTCCCATTCCCTGCACCCAGCAGCCACCATGGCCACTTTTTCCACACCAATGCCACATTTTCTCGATTATTAACCACAATAGTTCATGAATAGGATATCATTAAGTCCACTCTAATCCTTACTGTATTCCTCCTTCCTGTGGACCTTGGCTTGGTTGTGTCCATTCCACATCTCTGTCAAGAGGGGGCTTAGATTCCACATGGATACTGGATGCAATCCTCCTGCTTTCAGTTGTAGGCACTCTAGGCTCCATGGTGTGGTGGTTGACATTCTTCAACTCCATGTTAGCTGAGTGGGGGAAGTCCAATAAATCAGAGTGTAGAAGCTGAAGTCTCTTGAAGCTCAGGGCCTGGCTATCATATTGTCAGTCCAGAGATTCAGATCCCCTAGATATATCTTAAACCCCAGCACCAACTACAAATCCAGTAAAGTAGCATGAAAGGCTTGTGAAAAGAGATCACATCTGAGTCCAGCTCCATCATGCAGAAACACCAGCTCCAAAGAAGGGCCAACTGACATGGCAGTGAACTCCATCTGCCATGACCATAGAAACTGTGGATCTCTTTAGCCCTCAAAAGAACCAATACCTGGGGTTGTATCTACTTTATCTGTTTCTCAGACTCTGCTCAGGTGTGCATAAGGGCAATCCTTCTGACAACCTCCAGACTCTTTTTTAGAGACTCATAGCCATATAAACTCATTTGTCCTTTTCATTTCCCCCTTACTTTAGGTCAAACAGCATTTTTAACTCCTGTTATTATATGTAGACAGGGATATTCTGCTGGTCCACATTGAACCTTTAATTCAAGGTCATTTTCTAGTTACGTCATCAGCTGGTACTTGGTAGTGATCCCTTGGTGCCAGGGAGGCTCATCCCCAGGTGTCATGTCCCATGCTGGGGGGAAGGCATTGCATTTACATGCTGAGTTTGGCTTTGAGACTGGCCACATTTGAGTAACACGGAGGCTGTCAGGAGGGAACTCTCAGGCACAGTGCTGCTCTATTTCTTATTTCAGGTGTATAGGCTCACAAGCATAGTCATTAGTATCAGGGGGTCACTGTTGGACCCTCATTCCTTCCTGGTCCTTGCTGTTGCACCTGGGGGACTGCCGCTGCTCCCCTAGGGATCACGACAGAGCCCCCTCCCCTCTGTCCAGTAACCCAGTACCGCCCCCAGCTGTTGTTTTTGATTGTTTCCACTATGAGTATATCCAAACATTTCCATGCACCCTGGACATATGCCCTGTATAACACCCTGTCAACCATATGTCCCCTGTCAATAACATCCCATACCAGTATTCCTCCACTGCCATTGTTGAACCACTCTGCGATCCAAAACTTCCTGAAAAGTGAAGACCAACATAATGTCAGGTTCCCTTTATATTAAAATGGAATATAGTGATGAGTTTAAAGGTTAGATATAGAATACATATTGATTTGGAAAAATTCTACATCCTATCTTTTTCTTTTCTTTTTTCCCCTAATTATTGAGCTTCTCTTTACAAGAGCCTTAGATCACAGTAATTCATATATACAATATACAGTACTCCCACATATCAATTATAAAACCTTTTCCCTTCCACGGCGATAATCTTTTAACTTATTCAAATCATATTTACTGAAACTGATGTACAGATATTGAGACAATAGCTTTCAAACAAGGTAACATTTGTGTCTACATTGTGATTTATACTTTAGGCTATACAGTTTTCTAAATTTTTTAGTTATCCTATGTTTTACATTATGGTTTACATTATTAGTCTGTCGTCCCCTATATGTTTTTGGTGTAATATTACATGTTTTATATCCATCCTTGTGTACTCTTGTGAAACACTTCTTTTGCCCTCACATTTACGTTGGTTCCATCTATTCAATCTCTATTTCCCCCTCCCCTTGGGGCTCACAGTGACAGTCAATCTTCATTTCTTGAGGAGCCATGTTCAGAGATACTTGCAACAGTGTTGAGGGCTTGACTTGCTCAATTGCCCTAATGCCCTGGGAGCCACCATTTCTCTTGAGAGATACAGTTCCCTCTATTTGATGGCATTAGTCCTCCCCAGGTTGTGGGTCTACCTTCACTCTCATTATATGGGTCTCTACCCAATGGTATAACCCACTCTGACAAAATGAGCATTCAGATATTCCCTAGGAGTCTGTCCTGTGTCAGATTATCCCCTTTGAGTATCTTAAACAGGTAACTTTCCTAATTATATTTTGAAAAGGTTTTCTCAGCATTATACTCTCAACCAACACCTGACAATCTCCTATGTTCGTGTGTTGCCCCACCCTCCCCCCAATTTCTTGGGCAATATTACCCATCCGCCCATCCCTAGCCCCCCTCAAACCCCCAAAGCCCCACCCAAAGGTAACCCTATGCTCCCATTTTATCCCTTCCTTGTACACATACTTACCTCCAGCTTCTCATAGATTTCACCTGTGTAGATGTCAGCTTACATCCTTCCTCTACCCCCCAATTTCCTGTAAGCCTATCTTCCAGTCTCTAGCTCTCTGAGGCAGCTTGCTTATTTCATATCATTGAGGTCATGTAGTATTTGTCCTTCAATGCCTGGATTGCTTCATTCAACATAAGGTTCTCAAGATTCATCCATGTTATCACGTGTGTTTGTAGTGTATTTGTTCTTAAAGCCGAGTAGTATTCCATTGTATGTATATACCACATTTTATTGATCCACTCATCTGTTGATGGGCATTTGGGTCGATTCCAACTTTTGGCGATAGTGAACAATGCTGCTATGAACATTGGTGTGCATATATCGGTTTGTGTCCTTATTTTCAGTTCTGCTGGGTATATACCCAGCAGTGGAATTGCTGGGTCATATGGCAAATCTATGGTTAGTTTTTTGAGGAACCGCCAAACTGTCCTCCAGAATGGTTGGATCCTTCTGCATTCCCACCAGCAGTGGATGAGTGTTCCCATTTCTTCACATCCTCTCCAGCATTTGTATTCTTCTGTTTTTTTCATAGCTGCCAATCTTATGGGAGTAAGATGGTATCTCATTGTAGTTTTGATTTGCATTTGTTTGGAGCATTTTTTCATATGCTTTTTAGCCATTTGTATTTCTTCTTTGGAGAAGTGTCTGTTTAAATCTTTTTCCCATTTTTTAAATGGGTTGTTTATCTTTTTATTTTCAAGATATAGGAGTTCTTTGTATATGCAAGTTATAAGTCTCTTATCAGATATATGGTTGCCAAATATTTTCTCCCATTAGTGTGGGTTCCCTTTTTACGTTCTTGACAAACTCCTTTGAGGTGCAGAAGGCTTTAATTTTGAGGAAGTCCCATTTATCTATTTGTTCTTTTGCTGCTCGTGCTTTTGGTGTGATGTTCATGAAGCCATTTCCTATTACAAGGTCTTGTAGAGGTTTCCCTACACTGCTTTCCAAGGTCTTTATGGTCTTGGCTCTTATATTTAGGTTTTTGATCCATCTTGAGTTGATCTTTGTATAAGGTGTGAGATGGTAATCCTCTTTCATTCTTCTACATATGGATATCCAGTTCTCCAGGCACCATTTGTTGAATAGGCTATTCTCTACCAGTTGAGAGGGTCTGGTGGCTTTATAGAATATTATATGGCTATATATATGAGGTTCTATATCAGAACTTTCAATTTGATTCCATTGGTCTGTGTGTCTCTCCTTATGTCAATACCATGCTGTTTTCACTACTGTAGCTTTGTAGTATGTTTTGAAGTCAGGTAGTGTGATTCCTCCAATTTCATTTTTCTTTTTCAATATGTTTTGGCTATTTGGGGCCTCTTTCCTTTCCAAATAAATTTCATAGTTAGTTTTTCTAGTTCCTTAAAGAAGGCTGTGTTGATTTTTATTGGGATTGCACTGAATGTGTAGGATAGACATTGTAATAATATTTAGTCTTCCTATCCATGAACAGGGAATATTCTTCCATTTATTTAGGTCTTCTTTGATTTCCTTGAACAGTCTTGTACAGTCCTCGTGTATAAGTTTTTTACATCTTTAGTTAAATTTATTCCTAAATATTTAATTTTTTAATTTACTATTGTGATTTCTTTACATTTGAATTAATTATACAACCCATCTTCCCTCCTGTGGTAACTGCATGTGGTGATTATGATGGAGAAATTCCATCTTGGTTTTTGGTTCTAATATTTCAAGCTTATATTTATAAATATTTTTTACTCTTTTTTAGGAAACTGAGTTTAATAAATTACAAAGGGCATCCAAATATGATCTTCATATGTAAATAGTTCTCACCGATAAACAAGCCTGCTGTGATTTGTAGAGTGGCAGGGTGGGAAGAGGGGCAGGTTAAGGCTAGGAGGGCACAGAGCCTAAAGCAATGTTTCACACAATTTCTGTTAAGTGTTTCCAAATAAACTACAATTAGTTCTATGAAACTTCAAATGCACAGAATTTCTCATGTGAGGAATACATTCTGTTTAAGCCAACCTTCTCTTTCAGTTTTACATAACTTGGAGGAGGTTCCCTCTGAGGAGCCTTAAGGCAAAGCATAGTAAATTTATTCCCTATTTTTAAATCTCCATAATGTGGAATGACTTCTGTCTATTCTCTGCAGGAAGTAGCCAAGTTGGATGATGCTGAAAGCATTTTAAGAAGAACAATATGGCAGAGTGGCAAAATTGCTAGACTCAGAATCTGAAGACCTGAGTTCAGACTCATTTCCTGCCACTCCCCATCTGGGGCCATCTGTGGTATCTCAGTTGTGTGCCTCACCCAGGGTTTCTCAACACCCTTCTCTCACCACCACTGAAAATGCTGGAAAGCTAAACACACACTTTCTTAGTTTTCTACAAGGCTGGGAACATCCATGTGACATAGTTCTGGCGATGAGACATAAGAAGTCTGCAAGCAAGGGGATATCT
Organism: Dasypus novemcinctus; assembly: GCF_030445035.2. Lineage (NCBI taxonomy): Eukaryota > Metazoa > Chordata > Mammalia > Cingulata > Dasypodidae > Dasypus > Dasypus novemcinctus. Next base: position 36,575,728 of record NC_080675.1, read on the forward strand.
GAGAAAGTTTAACTTTCCTGAGAAAAGGGAAAGATGTGGTTGAAGTGCCCCTTCCTGAAATTATTCTCTTAAATGTGGCTGTGATGCCTGAAGGCAGAGCAGTCATCTTGTGACTTTGAGAAAAGGCCAAAAGAACATCAGACAGGAACTATACCATCTGGGAGCTGTTCAACCCCTGGAGCAGTGGTTTGTCTTCAAACCTCCAATTATGAGACCAAAAATATAAATAAAGGCACTGTATGTCAAGTTTTCTGCTACAAGGAGGCAAAAGCATTCCCAACTTACATTTGACTATGGAATACTTGGCCTTTTCCTTTATAAAATGAAGGTATGAGTAGAACTCCCTAACTCACAGATACTATGAATCATGAGTAAAGTAATGCAGAACAAAATACTATATTAATTATGAGGTTCAGAGACAAGGGAACCAGGCCCAAAGAAAATATCCCTGGTTGCATTACTTAACAGAAATGACAGAAAGCTGGGTTAAAACAAAGTGAATGGCACTGAATTACGTATTTGAATGTGGTTGAAAGGGGAAATTTTAGGTTGTAAATATGTTACTAGAATACAAATTTTTAAAAAGAAGGTGTAATGTGATATTACAACTAACCTGTTCCATTTGTGCTTAGACATATAGTGGTGCAATTATATCCTTTATGCAGCAGATCATCTTATGTCTTGATTCATAAATAGACTAAATGAGAAGTAAAGGGCAGGCTTTTGAAATATTCTCCTTATACCATCATTTTCATTTATTCTTTTTTCTTTGCCTTGGTTTACTTTCTCCACTCCTTCTCCTCTCCTGATCACCACCTCCCAGCCCCTTCTTATGGTTCCTGAGTCTGTTAGTTTTGTATTTTCTTGGACTGTCTTTGAAATAACTTGGGAAATATAGATATAGGGATGGGAGAATTAGGTAAATAAACCAGCCTCTCTCAATCCTGTCTCCTTGATTTCAGAGAAAAAAAAGAGAAGAAGCAGTTTAACGACAACAGCAGAGAGAACTGTCCTAGAAGTGAGGTAAAATAAGTTGCAGTAGGGAAATTGAAAGTAAATGCAGACTTCTGGTCAACCAGATTGCAGTGGAAAATGCTCTAGAGTGCCATTCCCCAACAGAATTTTTGAGCACTTAGCAAAAACCAGCAGTGACATTTTATTAGTTAGCCAAAGGGGTGCTTATGCATAGTACCATTACTTTGTTGGCTTTTATAAAGGGTATCTATTTGACATAAAAGCTACAGTCACAAGGCCCTAAAGAATCTAATTCAAGGTACCAAAAGAGGTACTTTCTCACCCAACGAACATATCAGGCGACATCCTGAAAGAATGAACCAGGAAACTCTTTCTGACTTGTTCCAGTCTCCAATCAAAACTAGCAGCTTTTCTGGTCAATCAAGTGGAGACTGGAACAAGATAAGGCTCTGGGAAAGATCCAGGCTGCTGGACTTGGAAGGAACATGCCTGGAAAATTGGTGACAAAGAGGTCTGGGAAAGAGGTGTATGGATAGACCTTTCTGAATGATCAAAATCACGAAAATATTTGTGTACCACTTGAATGCCCACCAGAGGATAACTTCATAGAGGAAGATTTTAATAATTAAGTGTATAAGATGACCTGCTCTGTGACTAGTCCTCATTATTTTTCTCTATTATTGCCCAAAGGACTCATGAACAAAGTGGTCATTGTCATAAGCATGGAGGTTATGCATGGGCTCAGCAACATGGACTTCCTCTCACCAAGGATGACCTACAGCCACTGCTGAGTGCCCATTCTGCCAGCAGCAGAGACCCACACCCTTCCCCTGGTATGGCACCATTCCCTGAGGTGATCAGCCTGCTAGGTGGTGGCAGGTTGATTACATTGGACCACTTCCATCATGGAAGGGTCAGTGATTTTTTTCTAACTGGAATAGACACATACTCTGGATATAGGTTTTTCCTTCCCTACATGCAATTCTTCTTCCAAAACCACCATCTGTTGACTTACTGAATATCTCATCCACTGCCATGGTATTTGTATTAGTCAGCCATAGGGGTGTTGATGCAAAATACCAGAAATTGGTTAGTTTTTATAAAGGGTATTTATTTGGGGTAGGAGCCTACAGATACCAGGCCTCAAAGCATAAGTTACTTCCCTCACCAAGGTCTATTTTCACTTGTTGGAGCAAAATGGCTGCTGATGGCTGTGAGGATTCAGGCTTCCTGGATTCTTCCCTTCCAGGGTCTTGCTTCTCTCTGGGTTCAAGGTTCCTTTCTTCCTGGGGCTTGCTTCTCTTTCCTCTGCGAGCTTACTTCCTGGAGCTCCAGCTTAAGTCTTCAGTATCAGACTCCAACATCAAAACTCCAACATCAGAAACTCTCAACTCTGTTCTTTTGCCATGCCTTTTATCTGTGAGTCCCCACCCACCAAGTGGTGGGGAATCAATGCCCTAATCATAACTAAATCATGCCCAGGTACAGACCAGATTATAAACATAATCCAATATCTATTTTTGGAATTCATAACCATATCAAACTGTTACAGTATTCCACAAAGCCTTGCCTCTGATCAAGGAACCTACTTCACAGCAAATGATATGCAGAAAGGGTATAGGACTAACAATGACCCAGAACCTTTTGGAATGAAAGTTTGGATCACTTTAGGAGGATAAGAACCATGGCCTGCTGAGGTGCTTGCTGAAGGCAAAGGGAAAATGGAATGGGTATTGGAAGAAGGTAATGATAAATATGAAGCTTGACCATGTGACCAGTTATAGAAACAAGGACTGCAATGGTCATGAACATTTCTTCCTTGTTTTGTTATGTTTGTATATGTACACAAATAAAAAATCTTTGTTTTATTCCCTATACTTTCCCCTTTCCATATGTCATAATTTGTGTTAGTTTCACATCAGAGTATTTAAGGATGTCATGTTTAAGAGTGAGTATTACCTAAGGAATTGCACCCTATTCTGGAGAGATTTAGAGCACTTCTAGTTGTATGCAGGACAGTTAATTATTGTTAGCTGGAAATACATATAAATATACAGTGGTACCTTGGTACTCATCGTTAATTGATTCCAGGAGGCATGAGGAGTACCAAAAATGACAAGTACCAAATAAATTTTTCCCATAAGGAATAATGTAAATAAATTTAATGCATTCCCAAACCAAAGACAATGCACATTTTTAAGGCAATACATAGAAAGACAGGGTTGTATATCATTACTTTACAGAGAAATAAGCCTAAAAATTAATAAATACTTAGATTAAAATAAAAACATCTCTTTACCTGTACTGGGAAGAGTTCATGGCCTAATGATGGGGGAGGTGAGTGGTGTGGAGCAGAGTTACATGGAATTTTGCTTGGAAGGAGTGTCTCCTTCCAATAGAACATCAGGCACTTGCATTTCAGGTGTTCTTTCTCTTTTCTGCTTTTTTTCTACTTGTACTATAGGCTCTGACACTCTTTGTCACCTTTGCTAAAAACTTATCCAATGAGGACTGCTTCTGTCTTCTTTTCAGAATTCCCCGAAAGTGTGAATTATTTGGTCATTCAATAAATTCACATTTCTGCTAGTCAGAGCTTTGTCCAGATGGTACTCTTTCACAACGTTTTGAACTTCTGCCCATTTTGAACACATTTCTTTTATCAAGGAACTGGGGATATCCTCCTTTATTTCCTCTTCACCTGAAGAAATCTCTTCAGCCACCTTTTGTTGCTGCTCCTTTAGTTCCTGCAGCTCCTCAGTGCTGAGCTCTTCATGATGTTCCTCTACTAACTCCTCAACATCAGCAATATTGATCTCAATCCATGGATTGGCCCAAAAATACAATATCCAGCACAACTGGACCCCCTGTACCTGCAGACTTGAGGTCAACCTCAAACCCTTTGAAGTCTCTCTGAGTCACAGCTTCTGGCCACAGATTCTTCCATGCCAAATTCATTGTCCTATAAGAGACTTCATTCCAAGCCTTATCGATAAGGTTAAGGCAGTGCAGGATATTTAAATGTTCCTTCCAGAATTCTGTGAGGGTCAGGGGGTGTCAGAGGTGATCTCAAAGCACCCCTGGAAAAGTTCCTTGATGTACAACTTGTTGAAGTTTGAAATGACTTCCTGGTCTATGCGCTGGATGAGAGGAGCAGTGTTGGGGGGCAGGAACCTTACAGTGATAAAGTTGAACTCTTCCAGTAAGTCATCCTCCAAGCCTGGAGGGTGGGCAGGTGCATTGTCCAAAAGTAGGAGAGCTTTCAGAGGCAAATCTTTCTCCAGCAAATATTTTTTCACTGAGGGACCAAACACTTCATTTATCCACTTGATGAAATATTGCCTTGTGACGGAAGCTTTGCTGTTTGCCCTCTACATCGCATGGAGTTTGGTTTTTATGACATTATGCTTCTTGAAGAGTCATGGGTTCTCACTTTGATAGATTAGTAGAGGCTTGAGTTTGAAGTCCCCACTAGCATTCCCACACAACAATAGAGTGAGCCTGTCCTTCATCAGTTTGTGGCCTGGTAATACCTTCTCCTCTTTTGTTGGCATTTTTTTCCCAAAAATCTCTGGTCGCATCACAGTTAAAAACTTGGTGGGGAAGTTTCAAGACTACCGCTATATAGTCTTGAAATTAACTAATGAATTCATCAGCAGCCTTTTTTTTTTTTTTCAATTTCTCTCCCCTTCCTCTCCACCCCCCAGTTGTCTGCTCTCTGTGTCCATTCACCGTGTGTTCTTCTGTGACTGCTTCTATCCTTATCAGCGGCACCAGGAAATTGTGTTTCTTTTTGTTGCATCATCTTGTTGTGTCAGCTCTCCATGTGTGCGGTGCCATTCCTGGGCAGGTTGCACTTTCTTTTGTGCTGGGCGGCTCTCTTTATGGGGTGCACTCCTTGCGTGTAGGGCTCCCCTACATGCCTGTGTGGCAGGGCACTCCTTGTGTGCATCAGCACTGCGTGTGGGCCAGCTCCACACGGATCAGAGAGGCTCGGGGTTTGAACCATGGACCACGGACCTCCCATGTGGTAGGCGGACGCCCTAACCACTGGGCCAAGTCCGCCTCCCTCAGCAGCCTTGTTATTAGCACTCGCCGCGTCACCATGCCTTACAACATTATGGATGCCCGTCCTCTTTTTAAAATGATCAAATTAGCCATGGCTGGCCTTAAAAACTTCAACACTCTGATCACTTGGTTCTGGTTTGTTTTTCAAAAGATCAGCGCGCAACACCTTTGCTTTTTCACATATCATGGCTTCCGATTCACTGTCACCTGCTAACTGCTTCTCATTTACCCAAATTAATAACAGCTTTTCACCTTCCTCAAGTGTTTGTGAACACTGTTTTGTTACTGCTTTAACTACTTCTGCAGTATCAGTCTTTTTTTAAAATTATTTCTTTACTCTTAATGATGGTGGAGACCATTGTTCTAGGCATACAGTATTCCTTAGCAAGATCAATAATATGAATACTGCTCTCATATTTACCTATTATTTCTTTTTTTCTGCTCAGTGGTGGTGTAAAATAATTTTCTTTTCTGCTCAGCACTATCACTGCTCATTTTCTTAGGACCCATGATGAAAAATTTAAAAATACACAAAATGACCACAGAAGCTAAAATAAGACCACAATGGGATGTGCACAGTGCAAGAACTATTTACATGACTAACATATGATCATTTGTCTTGGCTGAAAAGGGTAGCAAGTCATGAGGCAACTGACACCAACAACTTCTAGTCTGTGTATTGAGTGCTGAACAAATGACGAGTACTGGGACAAAATTTTTACATCAAAATGCGTTGAGAACCAAATTCAACAAGTTTCAAAGCAGTCAAGTACCAAGGTATTAATATGAATGTATTTATATGTAATTGTTTTTGTTTACAGACTGTTTTCTTAAAAGATTTACTTTTTATTTATTTCTCTCCCCTCTCCTCCCCCCCAGTTGTCTGCTCTCTGTGTACATTCGCTGTGTGTTCTTCTGTGTCTGCTTGTATTCTTGTCAGCAGGACCAGGAATCTGTATCTCTTTTTGTTGTGTCATCTTGCTGTGTCAGCTCTTCATGCATGCTGTGATACTCCTGGGCAGGCTGCACTTTTTTCATGAGGGGTGGCTCTCCTTATGGGGCGCACTTCTTGTGCATGGGGCTCCCCTACACAGGGGACACCCCAGCATGGCACTGCACTCCTTACACTCATCAGTACTACACATGGGCCAGCTCACTACTTGGGTCAGGAGGCCCTAGGGTTTGAACCCTGGACCTCCCATGTGGTAGGCGGACGCTCTATCAGTTGATCCAAATCCGCTTCCCTAATTATGTTGTAAGGTGATGTGTTTGGCTGCCACACTGACAAGGGGTGGACTGATGTTTAGGCTAATGTGTCAATTCCACTAGGTAATGGTGCCCATTTGTTTGGTCAAGCAAGCACTGGGTTAAATGTAATACAAGGGCATTTCATGGACTTTAGTCATCAGTGAGTTGATTGCATAGATGGCTGGTTACATCTACAATCAACTAAGGAGATTGTCATCAGCAATGGGCGACATCTCATTCAACAGTTGAAGGCCTTTAAAGGGGAAGAGATTTCTGCCTTCAGAGAGAGAATTCTGATCTCTACTTCAGACAGCCAGTGTCTCCTGGGAACTCATCAAGGACCTTTATCAGAGCCCCTGGTTTCCAGCTTGGCCTGCAGAATTTGGAATTTTGTATCCCCATGGTCACATGAGACAATTTTATAAAATCTTATACTATTTACAGATATCTCCTGTCATTTCTGTTTCCTTAGAGAACCCTGACTAGTACACCTTTTACTTCTTCAAATTCCTAAAAGGCAAATGCAATGATAAAAGTAATGATAAATCTATGGCTTAGGATGTACTATGTATAAACATATAATTTCTAACAAGTACAACAAAAAGGTAGGAGGATGGAGGGAATTAGAAGTGCTTATGTATGCTACTGAAGTTAAATTGGTATCAAATCAAATGTGATTGTTATAGATTTAGGATGTTAAATTTAAGCCTCATTGTAACCACAAAGAAAATATCTGAAAAATATATACAGAGGGAAATAAGAAGGGACTCAAAATAGAATATTATAAAAAATTAAATAAATATTAAATTAGGTATTAATGCAAGACTTCAGGGTAAAAAGGTATAAGGCTTACAAGGACCAAATAGCAAAATGGTGGAAGAAAGTCCTGTTAGCAGTAGTTACTTGAAATATAAATGGATTAAATTCTCCAGTCAAAAGGTGGAGATTGGCAGAATGGATAAAAGGATAATCCAACTCTAAGCTGTTTAAAGAGACCCACCTTAAATTTAAAAATGCAAGTAGGATGAAAGGGAAAGAATAGGAAAAAAAAGTATTCAAATAATATCCAAAAAGAGAGCTAGACTAGCTATATTAATATCAGATAAAATAGACTTTAAATCAAAAACTGTTGCAAAGGACAAAGAAGGTCACTATATACTAATCAATGGGTCAATGCAATAAGACAACGTAAAATTATGAATATATATGCATCTAATGGTGGAGCCCCAAAATATATAAAGCAAATACAGACAGATTAGAAGGGAGAAATAGATGGTTCTACATTAATAGTAGAAGGCTTTAGTATACATTTTTGATAATGGATAGAACATCTAGGCAGAAGATCAAGAAAGTAGAAGATTTGAACAATATTCTAAACCTACTAGATTTAACAAACATATGTAGAACATTTCACCCCACATCAGCAGAATATACATTCTTCTCTACTACATATTGATCATTCTCTGGTATAGACCATATGTTAGTTCACAAAACACATCTTAACAAATTAAAAATAATGAAATCATACAACATGACTTCTCTGACCAAAATGGAATGAAGCTAGAAATCAATTAACAGAGGGAGAACTAGAAAATTCACAAATATATGGAAATTAAGCAACACGCTCTTAAACTAAATCCAAAGTGAGCAGAAGGAAGGAAAAAACAAAGATTAGAGTGAAGATAAAGGAACTAGAGAGTTAAAAAAAAAAATAGAGAGAATCAACAAAACCAAAAGTTGGTGCTTTAAAAAGATCAATAAAATTGACAAACCTTTAGCTAGACTGACAAAAAAAGAGAGAGGGAACAAATAACTAAAGTCAGAAATGAAAGGCAGGCATTACTGCACCCTGTTGAAATAAAAAGGAGTATAAAAGGATATTATGGATGACTGTGTGCCAACAAATTAGATAACCTAGATGAAATAGCCAAAGTCCTAGAAATACACACCATCTACACCGACTCACAAAGAAATAGAACTCAACAGACCAGTAACTAGTAAAAAGATTGCATCATTAATAAAAACCTCCCAACAGAGAAAATCCCAGGATCAGATGGTCTTATTGGTCAATTTTACTAAACTTTCCAAGAAGAATCAAAACCTGTCCTACTCAAACTCTTCCAAAAATTTGAAGAGGAGGGAACACTTCCTAATTCATTCTATGAGACCAACATCACCTTCATACCAAAATTAGATAAAGATACCACAAGAAAAGAAAATTACAGACCAATATCCTTATGAATATAGATGCAAAAATTCTCAACAACAGACTATAAAACCAAGTCCAATAGCACATTAAAGAATTATGTACCATGTTCACGTGGGATTTATCCCAGATTTGCAAGGGTAGTTCAACATAAAGAAAATCAATTAATGTAATACACTACATTACCAGAACAAAGGGAAAAGAACATATGACCATCTCAATTGAAGCAGAAAAGGCATTTGTCAAAACCCAGCACCCCTCATTGATAAAAACATTTAGGGAAACAGATGTGGCTCAACCAATTAGGCTCCCGTATACCATATAGGAATTTCCAGGTTTCGATGCCCAGGGCCTCCTGGTGAGGGCAAGTGGCCCACATGACAAGCTGGCCTCCGTGGAGTTCTGGCCTATGTGGGAATGCGGCCCCACGCAGGAGTGCTGCCCTGCACAGGAAAGCTACCTGGTACAGGAGTGCCGGCCAACATGGAGAACTGGCACAGCAAGATGATGCAACAAGAGTCACAGAGGAGAGAAAATAAGACAACATAGCAGAACAGGGAGACGAGGTGGTGCAAGAGAGTAATCGCCTCTCTCCCACTCCAGAAGATCCCAGGATAGGTTCCTGGAGCTGCCTAATTGGAATACAAACAGGCACAGAAGAATACACAGCAAATGGACACAGAGAGCAGACAATGGGGGGAACAGGGAGGGGTTGGGGAAGAAATATATGAAAATAAATCTTAAAAAAAAATTTAGAAAACTAGGAAACAAAGGAAACTTCCTCAATAGAATAAAGATAAGACAAAACCATTGCTAACATACTCAATGGTGAAAGACTGAATGCTTTCCCTCTAAGGTCAAGAACAGGACAATTAGTCAAGAAAAAGAAATAAAAAGACATCCAAATTGGAAAGGAAGAAGTAAAACTTCCCTTTTTTGCAGATTACATGATCCTATATTCAGAAAATCCTGAAAAATTTCAGCAAAATTTCTAGAACTAAAAAACAAATTCAGTAAAGTGGCAGGGTACAAAATCAACATGCAAATATCAGTAGTGTTTCTACATGCTAGTAATGAACAATCCGAGGAGGAAAAGAAGAAAAGAATTCCATTTACAGTAGCAGCTAGAAGAATCAAATATCTAGGAATAGATCTAACCAAGGGTGTACAGGACTTGTGCACAGAAAACTGCAAACCATTGCTCAAAGAAATCAAAGAAGACCTAAATAAATGGAAAGACATTCTATGTTCATGGATTGGAAGACTAAGTATTATTATGATATCAATTCTACCCAAAGCAATTTACAGATTCAACGCAATCCCAATCAAAATACAAAAGCCTTTGAAGAAAGGGAAAATTTAATCATTACATTTATATGGAAGGGTAATGGGTCCTGAATAGCCAAAGCCATCTTTAAAAGAAGAACAAAGTTGGAGGACTCATACTTGCCTATCTGCAAAAGTATCACAAAGCTTCAGTAAGGAAAGCAGCATGGTACCAGCACAAGGACAGGTATCTGCATTTATATATATATATACACACACACCAATGGAAACCAATTGAGAATTCAGGGAAAAACCCTCATATCTATGTCAAATTGATTTTGACAAGGATGCCAAGGTCACTCAATGGGAAAAGATAAGTCTCTTCAACAAATGGTGCTGGGAAAACTGGATTTCCTTATGCAAAAGAATGAAGGTGTATCCTTACCTTATACTATATACAAAATTAACTCAAAATGGATCAAAGACCTAAATATAAAAACCAGAACTATAAAGTATTTAGAAGAAAACATAGGGAAGCTTCTTTAGAACCTTGCTTTAGGCAGTGGCTTCTTAGATTTTATTCACAAAGTATAAGAAAAAAAAGAAAAAAACTTTTCTGCATCAAAGGACTTTATGCAAATAAAAAAGCAACCTGCAAAATGGAAGAAAATATTTGGAAACCACATATCCAATAAGGGTTTAATATCCAGAATATATGAAGAAATCCTAGAACTCAACCACATAAAGACAAACAATTAAATTTAAAAATGGGCAAATGACTTGAATAGACAATTCTCCAAGGATGATAAACAAGTAGCCAAAAACTATATGAAAATGTGTTCAACATCATTAGCCATTTGGGAAACGCAAATCAAAACCACAATGAGATACCATGTCATACCCTGCAGAATGGCTCCTGTTTTAAAAAGAGAAAATAATAAGTTGTGAAGAGGATATGGATACTTGTTCATTGTTGGTATTAATTTAAAATGGTGCAGCCACAGTGGAAAACAGTTTGGCAGTTCCTCAGAAAGTTAAGTATAGAATTACAATATGACCAACAATCCCATTTCTAGGTATATAGCCAAAAGAATTGAAAGCAGGGATTTGAACAGATATTTGCACACCAGTATTTGTAGAAGCATTATTCACAACTGTCAAAAGATGGAAACCACCCAAGTGTACATCAACCTATGAATGGATAAACAAAATGTGCTATATATGCACAAAGGAATATTATTCAGCCATAAAAAGGAATGAAATTTTGATACATGCAATGACTTGATGAACCTTGACAACATTGCATTGAATGAAGGAAGCCAGACACAAAAGGACAAAGATTGTATGATCTCACTGATAAGAAATAATTAGAAAGAGCAAAATTATAGAGTCAGAAACTAGAATATAAGTTACCAGGGCTGGGGAGAGGGTAGGGCTTTGGGAGTTAATGCTTAGATTGTATAGGGTTTCTATGTGGGGTGATGGAAAAGTTTTGGTAATGGATTGTTGTGATGGTAGCACATCATCAATGTAATTAATAGTACTGAATTATATATTTGGATGTGGTTAAAAGGGAAAATTTTGGGTTATATATATGGTACTAGAATAAAACTTGAATAAAACAGGACTATACAACATCAACAGGGAACCATATGCAAATTATACTATATATAATAGCATAATTATAATTATATTGTTTTATCAATTATAACAAATGTACCACACTAATGCAAAGGGTTAGCAATATGGAAATCTGCAAGTGTGAGGGGGTTATATGTGAACTCTGTATTTTCTGTCTGCTTTTTCTGTAAACATATACTTCTCTAATAAAAGAAATAACTAAATAAATTAAAACCAACCTCCCCCGGAACATAAAGCTGTGGAGGAAAGAAGAGAAAAGGATTAAGGAAAAGCAAGAAAAACAAGCAGCTTTTTCTGTGTGCCTGTTTGGTGGCAAGATACCACTGTGCCCAGTACTAACACCAGGGCCAGCTTCATAGGGTGTGACCTGGGCAGTTCCACAGGGTCCCGCGCTCAGCAGGGTCCTACCCCTGGTTTGATACTCTACTGTCATCATCTTGAAATTCTTAATTATATTTGAAAAAGGAGCCCTGCCAGTATGCACTGGGTCCCATAAACTATGTAGCCTCTCCCAACTGTGGCATATGCATCATCTCAACCCATCAATACCTCGTGAGGGAGGTGGTATAACATCACCCTTAGATGAAGACACTGAAGCACAAGATATTGAGGAAGATTACTGAGGTCACACCCAGTAAGTAGGGAACAGAACTGGAATGTAAACTCAAGTCACTGTAGCTCCACCATCATTCCGTGCTGATGTCAGATTCCTGTAGATAGGACAAATTGAACTGTACAAATATCGAGAGAGCAGGAATGGGAGGCTCCAAAAAAGCAAAGTCCCCAAAGCAAAAGAATATTAGCATTGAAGTGACTTTAGAGGTGCTTTAGTCTCCCTTGCTTTATAGAGGGAATTGTGGAAAGCATTCAGGAGAAATGCCACACTATGGCTTGGCCTTCCAGCTGCCTTTCTCTGGGTGCTATTTATGTGGCAGGTCCCCTGCTGAGCCTTTTGACATTCATTCCCCACAATCATCCTTTTCTACTTTTCCGTAGTATGTAATTCATTTCCCACCTTGACACATGAGAAAATATTGGAATATTTTAGAATTTGCAAATGCTTTCACATCTATGTTTTTTCTTTACCCATACTACTATGTTATAGGTTGACTAGAGCAGATATCATTAGCTCCATTGACAAATAAAGAAATTATTTCCCAGAAAGATCCAGACACTGGCATAAGAAAACACAGTAAGTTAGAGGCAGAGCTAAAACCAGATTTTCCAAAGGGTACTTTTATCTCAAAGCTATGGAGCAATATTTTTCCAGGGAAAATTAGGGCTGAGTACCAGCAAAATATTTACCCGCCAAACTAAGCAACCTTATTAACACGTACAGATGCTTAATAACGAAACCAAGGTTCACATTCCCCTGAAGAAACTACAGGAAGCTGTTCTCACACAATGTGAGCAAAGTGAACCCAGGGACACCAGGAGCCAGTGCCTTTTTATGGGCATCACAACAACTGCTGCTTCATTTTTCACTGATTAGAAATTCTAAGACTGGGGTTTTCTGTCCCCACCTCTTTAATTTGCTGCCTAAAGAAAATCAGGTAATCAGTCTTGACCCTGGTAATCTCTTATTTTAGCAAGGGAACTGGGAGCGGGACCTGTTTCACTGAAGGTTATTCTTCCTTTTCCCATCAGAAGTGATAACTTCCATCACCACGGCTCTAAAACCAAACCACAATTGTGTATGCAAATTAACTGCATATATCAATGACTGGAATAAAACCCAAGTGTCTTGTGGAGCCACAGTGAGTAGGAGCACTTTGAAGATGCAACACAGTCCAGAGATGCTTTACATCATTATTATTAGAAACCAAGAGGAAGAGGAAAGAGAAAATCCACATAAGCAATCCTAGGGAAATTGCCAGATCATCAGGAAATGTCTATCCTGTGCCTGGCTCTAATAAGTTTATCCTAGATTCATTTGAGTGAGAAAAATGAAACATCTATGGCAATGTTTTTGCCTCTATTTTAAAAAATAAAATGCTCCCTTGACCTTCAGTAGTAGGATTATCCCACTTTGATGTGAGCGCATTAAACATTAACAATCCTACCATCTTACTCTTCCAGGTCAAATCTTATTAGCAGTTAGTTCTGACATTGGTTCTTGCTGGTGAATTATTTAAAAAATGTAAGAGTCTGAGGTTGTGTGATAAAAATCACATAGCCACATAATGGAAGTTATTAAAGGCCTTTGAAGATTTGAAATAGGCAGGACAGTAGTACACAAGGCTCTTATGTTTTGCTTTCATTAAAATATTTTGTAGAGCAAAAGGCTGTTCCTTTTGTGATAGGATTCTGAGTAAAACTTGAAAAGCTTTAAGTGCATTGTCCCTGGTAGGAGATTAAGACAGTAAAGACTATTAAAATCTTCCCTTTACTCTACGCTCTTTAGCTAGAGTGATTGCACACATCACTCTCTTACTTTCTAGAATAATTCTAACAATAGGTTGCTTGATGACTGGGATACAGCACGGTCCTGTTCCCTTATTCTGACAAGAAGAATATTTGTTTTAACTTTTAGGGACTGGGAAGGTGGTGTCTAATCACCTTTCTCCAATATTACCCTGGTACCTGCGAATTCTGGATCTTCAAACATGACATCTGACCATCTTGGGAGGAATCCAGAAACAGATAAGTCCCAAGCAACAGTCTGTGTCTAGTGAAGGCTCAGGGGAAGCTGGCTGTGGACTGAGCTGGAGTTGGTAAATTATGCATACAAACGTGGACATGGAGGGCATCCAAGTGGGGTGACTCCAGCCTTCTCTGCAGAATCCACAAGTAGAGAGCCTGCCTTCCAAAAGGGTACTCCATGCAAATGAATCATCAAATTCTATCTCATTAAAACTTTGTTGAATATGGGGGGCGGTGGGGGGGATGGAGAGAATGACTTTCTTTTCCTCCATGCAGGACCCCAAAAACGAAGCTCATGACACACAGAAGCCTCATTTGTTCTGACTAAACACGAAGTATAGAAAACCACCCTACGGAATAAGTGACTCATGTATCGGACTAAAGGTCAAGAACCTAGGAATCAACCCACTACAGAAAGACAGTGCTCAGTATTTTATACCTGGGGAGGGGGATCTCTAAAAATGAACAGTTTAATCCTTGGCTTCCTAGAGAACAGAGGAGAGAAACAAATCCTCCCTGAGACTGGCCTCTGTGGTGTCCCTGCTGCCAGGCTTTCCCTGTGCCAGCCCCGGAGCAGCCGTCACGGCCCCCCACTAGATCCTGCACCTGTCTCTGCTCAGCGGTGCACAAGGGCTTCGGGAACACTGGGGTGCAGAAGGTGCTGAAGGGTCATCAATAATGGATGGCCAAAATGCCACGAAGCACTTGCAGTCAGGAAAGGAAGCGAAATCAGGAGCAAGTAGAAAGACTGACCGCTAAAGAGCAGGCTGTTAAGTACCTGGAGGACTCAGTTGACGCCAAAGTTGAGGGAGAATGCAAGAGAGGAAAGAATGATGGAAGTGCCTGAAAAGTTGAGACAAACTGTATCTCTACTACAAACACCCTCTTTGTGTTTAATATCGATGATGCCATTTTGACCAATCCTGGAAATGACAACACAGGCAGCCTCTAATTGTGAACTCTTTCCAACTCATGCTTTGGCCAGAGATTTGAGAGGCCAATCTGTTGCTTTGTCACCAGTGATTCTTCCTGAACATGAAAGAAATAACCTCTTCCACAGAGCCTATAGCTTTAAAGGATTTGCTGCTGCTTGCAATCCATGTGTTCTGAATTAATACTAACCCTATATTTCAAGTAACAACAGCAACATGTAAGCCACAATCTCATACGAGGACTAGGTTAGCGACATGTTTCTAAACCAAGTGCAAATATACCAATCACTAACTTCCGCTGGAAAAGCCAGTTCAAGATCCACATCCTGATGAGACACAAGTATGTCCTTTCATTCACTGCCCATTCACTCATTAATTTATCGAGCATTTATTAATTAATGAATTTGTGCCAACCAGTGTGCCTAGTGGTAGGGCACATTTCCCAGCCTGGATACGCATGGCTCTTATTGTGGTTTATAACCTGAGGAGTCAAGAAATTCAAGTTCCCACATCCCCTTCCCTTTACCCCATCCTCACTCTGGGCCTTAGAAGATGTTGATAGGGTAGTAGGAGCAGGCTGATGGCAGGCCCCGTCCAAGGATGGCCCCTGCTCAGCAGTAAATGTTTTATACACAGGCTTCGAAGTTTGTGTGGATAAATCTCTGTTTGATGTGAGGTGGTGGAGAGTGAGAGTGGAGGCATAACACGATATACAGCAGAATTAAAAATAGGAATTCAAAATTGAGAGGACATTCCACATCAGATAAAACCAATTGCACATTACAAAGAAACCGCATGCTGATACTGAGGCCACTCACTCTATTATCCCTGTCAGAGAGGCTTTTTAGAGAAAAGGGTTCTGAGGTTAAACCTAAAAGGCATGAAATGACTTGATGATTCCTATTAATTTGTCTAGTTTTTGAGAACTGATCAAGGTTCAAAGATGCTTAGGCTCTCCAGCTGTCCATGGCTTTTCCTTTCTAGTTCATTCCCTCTATCACAATTTAAAGGTAAATGCTGCAACCCCTCTCTGGCTAATGCTGGCTATGACTTTATGCATGTGTGTATGTGTTTTATCAGCTGGATTTATATTTAATACTCACGGCTACATGCCCTGTATGAGAACCTCGCATTTCATTCGAACAGATGTTTACATAATCTTTATATCTGTTAATTAATTAATAACCAAGCTGCACAGTGCTGAGCATTTGCTATGTGCAAGGCAGAATGCTAAGCATGACTGGATGATTAGTCAAAACCCTGCCTTCTCTGAGCTTATGAAATTTTAGGGGACTACAGGAGAGAGTTTCCCAAATAACTCTAAAACAGGGTAAAGAGTGGAAAGTGCCACAGGAGAGGAAAATAGGAAATTCAGAGGAGTCAGAGACAACATCTGTTTGAGATGAGCAAAGAGGGCTTTTGAAGACATTGGCATTTGAGTTGAATGACAGCTGGATTTGCCATACCCAAGTGCCTGGCACACAGTTGATATCTGATTAATATTTGTTGTGGGGAAACCCCAGAAGCACTCCCATTAAAGTAAAAAATAAGATAATGACATCCTTTATCCTTTATTCAGCACTGATCAGGAAGCCAACCCAAAACAGACAAGGGAAAGAAATAAGGACTATGAAAACTGAGATTAAAGAAGTAAAATCATTATAATTTACAGATGATATGATTCTATAACTGAAAACTACTATTATGAATTAAAAATTCAATTATATGGCTGGAGAAAGTTCCTATCTAGAAATCAACAGCCTTAATATTTATAAATTACAAACAGTTAGAAAATCTCAATGGAAGAAAAGACTTCAATATAAGTACCTAGAATCAGTGTAAAGAGAAATGAAATGTGCAACCCTCATATAAACTATAAAACTCTGTTCAGAGGCATAAAGACTTTTAAAGAAATAAAATGTATACTGCATTCTTGAATTGGAAAACTTAGCATCTTAAAGATTCAATTCTCTTTCATTTTCTCTACACATTTCTAATAATGCCAACAAAAACAGCAATAGAATTTTCCATGCAATTGTAGATAAAATGATTCTAAAGTTCCTAGGGAAAAGGAAATAAATCAGTAGAGGCAGAGAATTTCTGAAAAAGAAGATTAATACAAATAACAGATATTAAAACGTATAAATATATAGTATAATAATTAAAACTTTTGCATGAAATTAATGAAGTTTGTCAATAAAAGAGTCCAAGTTACACCTCTCATAAAAAAATTTGGTAGAAGTCACTTTGCTACAGACATGCTTGTACAATTAGCTATAACTTATTAACAAATATCTTGCTCAGGAAAACTATAACACACTATTGGTAAAATGCCAGTATCAAATAGCATGCAGAATCATGGTCTCCCACGTGAAAAAGCAATATCAGCTCTAGAAACAAACAAAAAACACCACTCTTGTATTAGTTCATGAAGAACTCAGCAAATCCATGGACAGAGACCACAAATAGGCCCACAAATAAGAATTTACTATTTGATAGAGGTGGCATTGCATTTCAGTGGAGAAAGATGAACTATTCTCAAGTAGGCAGTCAATGGGAAAAACGAATGAAGTTTTGGATCTTTATCTCATACCTTACATTAGCATAGATTCCAGAAGAATCAAAGATTTAAATATAAACATTAAATCTGTAAAATACCGGATAAAAGGTTGGGAAGAATGTCCTCATAAAATGCAAAGGTCTTTCTGTGTAAGACACAAAACCCTGAATTCATTACTTACTTCCTTCCTTATTTACTTACTTATGATAGATAGATTGACAGACGGACAGAAAGAAAACCAGAGATACAAAGACTTTTAAGCATATGAAAAGACAAAAGATGGTTGCCCTTACTTTTAAGAAAAATGCAAACTAAAACCACAATGACCTGACATTTTTCACCTATCTGCTTGGTCAAGTCAAAAAGTTAGATAACATGCTGGGTTGAGAAAGTTGTAGGGAAACATGCTTTCAAACACAGCTGGTGGGAGTCTAAATTGGTACACATTCTATGGAGAGCAGTTATCGATGTTTAGCCATTTTAAACGTTCAAAGCCTTTGATCCAGCGGTTCAGCTTCTAAGATCTTATTACCCCAGATGTGAGATAACTTTTGGTCAAGATAATTCATAAGCATTGCTGTGGGACCAAAGAGTAGAAAGAAAACATCCACCAACATGGGAAAAGATAAATCAATCTGTATGGATTCATTTAAAATAATGAGTTAGTGTTTGTGCTAAGAAATATTACGCAGCTGTTAAAAAGAAGAAAGCATTGCTGTATGTATTAATGTAGAATGATTTCTCAGTAAGTGAAAAAAAGAAAGGTATAGAATACTTAATGTATCTGCTACTTTAATACGAAAGGAACACCTTTATGCTAATATACCTGCGTCATATATCAGAATATCTCTGAAATTATATACACACATACTGGTGATAAGTGGATTTTTATAGGGAACAAGCTGATTGGGTGATGGGGTGGGAAGGAGCCAATTTTTGCTATAAATATTTTGTACCATGTGCATATACCCATAAAGAAACATATGTTGTACTGCTCTTCAAAGTAAATCGCTGTTGAATTACTTGGTGGATCCAGAAAGCCAGGGGACCTGGTGTATTTTAGTTTACCTAAATTATGTGGTACCTTACAAGGAGTATGGGTAAATAGAAAAAAAGTAGGTAAAGGAGAGAATACATTGGGCTTAAATGGCTCCACCATAGGGCTGAGGGCAAGGATGGGACCTAGGTGGGAGGGGAAGGGCAATGATGAGCACTGGCCTAGCACACTGCCCCTCACTGTGTGTGTGGAAACAGTGGGGGCCAGGCTGAGGTAGTTTGAAAATCACAATTGCTTCGTCATATTTCAGAAAGGATGCAGGTTTGAAAATTTCTAGAGGTATGAGGTGTTGATGTGTTCCAAAAGAGGCACGGGCTGAAAAAGTTTGATAAATATTAGGATAAGAAAACAACTAGGGGAAGTGGACTTGGCCCAATGGATGGGGTGTCTGCCTACCACATGGGAGGTCCACGGGCCTCCTTGACCCGTGTGGAGCTGGCCCATGCGCAGTGCTGATGTGCGCAAGGAGTGCTGTGCCACGCAGGGGTGTCCCCCACGTAGGGGAGCCCCATGTGCAAGGAGTGAACTCCGTAAGGAGAGCCGCCCAACGTGAAAGAAAGTGCAGCCTGCCGAAGAATGGCGCCGCACATGTGGAGAGCTGACACAAGATGACGCAACAAAAAGAAACACGGATTCCCAGTGCCACTTGTAAGGATAGAAGTGGTCACAGAAGAACATGCAGCGAATGGTCGCGGAGAGCAGACAACTGGGGGGGTGGGGGTGGGGGCTGAGAAATAAATAAAAAATAAATCTTTAAAAAAAAAAGATATATATATATATATATATAAAGAAAACAATTAGTAATAGGAAGGATTGGTGTGAAGGCAAAGATTTATGCTCTGGGTTCTTTCAATAGCAACTTAGTTGTACATTGCACATTTCCCTTTCCACAGTCAAGTTTTCCTGACTGAGTAGTTGAAAGAGTGGGCTCTGTTACTATTCCATCTGGGTTTGAATCTTACTCTGCCACTTAATTGGCTGTGTGATCTGGATAAGTTACTTCACCTCTCTGTACCATTTCTTTATAAAGTGTGTCAAATAATAGTACCTACTATTATTTGCACTCAATAAATGGTGGTAGCCTTTATTGAAATTGATTGCAAACTACATGAGGTAAGAAGGCCAGAATTTTCATTTCCACGGTCTGGATGAAGAAATAGAGGCTGGGATAATAAAGTAACATATTCCAGATCATGCAGATGCTGCTGAGAATAGATCTAAGGATTAACTAGGTCTCCAAATTTAGTGTTCTGGGAGGGTCCTTATTTACAAACATGCAAAATCTTTTCCATATTGAAGCAGGGGGTAGCCTTCTAACAGGATATCTTCCTAAATGGTAAGAGAGAAAATGAGAAAGAGGATTCCAGTTTTTCCTCCCAACACCTGAAAAAACTAAGACACAGTTCTATAAATTTTTAAAAAATGATAATAATAACACTTCAAGGGGAAATAATAAAGATTTTGCTGACAATGTATTGATTTGAAATGTTAGTCTAGAGTAACCTAGAATGATACACAAAATGGATATGCAAACACATTTACTTAGCTTTAAGCCCCTCAAATCTGGGTGCATGAAAAGTAAATAAAAAGCTCCCATTTCTCCACACTGATCAAAGATCACATCTTTCATTTCTTTTACATCTTCTCACAGCATTTCCCCTGCTCAGTACACGGTGCTATATCTCTTTCTAAATATGAT
Source organism: Dasypus novemcinctus (assembly GCF_030445035.2). Classification (NCBI taxonomy): domain Eukaryota; kingdom Metazoa; phylum Chordata; class Mammalia; order Cingulata; family Dasypodidae; genus Dasypus; species Dasypus novemcinctus. The sequence continues at coordinate 36,596,020 of NC_080675.1, forward strand.
ACCTTGGAAAAGAAGCCTATTTCATTTCACACAAACCAAGCTATCGTTCCTTTAAATGTAATGCTGTAATCAACTAGCATATCAAATCAGGCGATTTAATTTCAACAAATAACAAATAAATCACATTTCCCCCCTGCAAAGTCCTATGAATTGTGAAAATTCTCTTAACCTCACATATTTTAGCCATAGCCACACTGCTTCATCTAACACTGTCATTCATTAATGAACATGGTGAGACCTTTGTAGATTACACGACATATTATGGTCTCACCCATGTTGTAAATTTTCATTCAGTGAATCTGGTGCCTGACTCACCAATGAAAGTTAAAGAATCAGGAAAATACATCAGCTCCATTCAACAAAATGTCCTGACAACCAACCAGAAGCCAAGCACCTGGGCTACCACTAGAAATAATTTCACGTGCCTGCCCTCAGGGAAATTCTTGACTCAGATTAGCAGATTGGAAGGAGTGTTCTGTCGAAGACATCCTCCTTCACTGACGCTTGATGTCAGTCCAGAGAGATTTTCCCAACCCTATTGCAGTATTGTTTTTCCTGCATGCATGATGTCAGTCAGCCAACAATAACAGTTAGACCACAAAAATGCAGGTGCTATGCCTTAAATTTATGGGTAAGGAAAATAATGATTTGGAGTTATGCTTGAATCCTTACTGGTAATGTGAGACGAATTTTTGAGTGGGTAAAGGTTGCCCCTAAGGTGACCTGCCTACTTTGTGGGATGTCTGGGAGTTACAATCTGTCTGACCCAGGGGAAAAAATGCAGGTGCTTAACAAATGAAGTAAAAATTCACTATTTTTCCCCAAATATATTTTATGAAGTTAGTACAATTTCATAAATTTCATGAATGCTTTTGCTATATTGTTACCAATAGGTTTGCAGGTAAATTGCAATGTCTTCCTTCACCTGGCTTCCTACCTTCCCAAATAATGGAGTCTACCTGACCTTCATCTAGATTCATTTCAGACCAACATTCTGTTCAAGGTCTCTGACTCTCAGGTTTTTCCTTTTTATCTGTCAACTGGTTATACTATATACTCTATAAGTTTTTTTAATTGAATGAGAATATCTATGTTGAAGCACTTTCTAAACTATAAAGCAATATCCCGCTAATCAATTGATAGCACTACAAAATGAAATTAAAAATGACATAGAAAATGTGACAATTTTGAACTAACTGATATTGATTGTAAAAAACTATACCAAACAACTGAAGAATAAACACTCATTTTAAGTGTATGTGGTATGTCCACCATGTGCTAAGCCATAAGATCAGTCTCAATAAATTTAAAAAGAATGAAATCATAGAAAGTATGTTCTCTGACCACAAAGGAATTAAATTAGAAATAAAACAATAAGATAAGGAAAAGTTAACACTCTTTTAAAAATCCATGGATCAAAGAAGAAATCACAAGGAAAATTTCAACTGAATGATAACAAAGACACAATTCTTCAAAATGTGTGATTATTGCAAGATACAGGCCATTATACATTTTCTCAAAACTTACAAAACTGGACAGTTCAAAGTGCAAACTATAATGTAAACTATAGACCTTGGTTAGCAGCAATGTTTCAGTATTTGTTCATCAATTGTAACAAATGTACACACTAAAGTAAGATGCTATTAATAGGGGGAAATGTGGGAAGGGAAGTAGAGAAGGGTGGAGGGTATATGGGAATCTCCTATACTTTCAATGTAACTTTTCTGTAATCTAAAACTTCTTTAATAATAAAGTTTATTATATGAAAAAATGGTATGAGATGCAGCTAAAGAAATACTCAGACAGAATTTCAAAGCTTTAAATGCTAGTTTTAAAAGCTGGTTTCCTAAGGTAGAAATTTAGATGATCTAATGAGCAGATTAAACTCAAGATAAGTAGAAGAAAATAATAAAGAACAGGAATCAGTGAAATGGAACATTTACAAACAATAGATATAAGTCAATAAATCCAAAAGCTGGTACTTTAAAGAGATCAATAAAATTGACGAATAAAATTAATAATGAAGAAAAGAATAGAAGACACAAATGGTCAATATCAGGAAAGTAAGAAGGGATATCACTACAGATTCTACAGTCATTAAGAGGGTAGCAAGGCTGAATAGATTATTTCTCCAAAGAAGATACACAAATGGCCAATAAGCATGTGGAAAGATGCTCAACATTATGAACTACCAGGAAAATGACAACCCAAATCACAATGATATTCCACTTCAAACATAATAGGATGGCAACTATAAAAAAGATAATAAAAAATATCAGCGAGGATGTGGAATTATAACCATCATTCACTGCTGGTGAGAATGTAAAGCAACAGTCACTTGGAAAACAGTCTGGCAGTTCCTCAAAAGGTTAAACATAGGGAAACGGACTTTGGCCCAGTGGTTAGGGCGTCCGTCTACCATATGGGAGGTCTGCGGTTCAAGCCCCGGGCCTCCTTGACCCGTGTGGAGCTGGCCATGCGCAGTGCTGATGCGCGCAAGGAGTGCCTTGCCACGCAAGGGTGTCCCCTGCGTGGGGGAGCCCCACGCGCAAGGAGTGCACCCGTGAGGAGAGCCGCCCAGCGTGAAAAAGAAAGAGCAGCCTGCCCAGGAATGGCGCCGCCCACACTTCCCGTGCCGCTGACGACAACAGAAGCGGACAAAGAAACAAGACGCAGCAAATAGACACCAAGAACAGACAACCAGGGGAGGGGGGGAAATTAAATAAATAAATAAATCTTTTAAAAAAAAAAAAAAAAAAAAAAAGGTTAAACATAGAGTTACCTTATGATCAGAAACTCTACCCCTAAGTACACACTCAAGATAAATGAAAGCATATGTCCACACAAAACACGTACATGAATGGTCATAGCAGTATTATTCATAAGAGTAAAAAAATAGAGAACCCAAATGCCCATCAACTGATGAAGACAAAACCAAATGTAATATATCCATGCAATGGAATATTACTCAGCAATTAAAAAGTACTAATACATGTCACAACACAGATGACTCTTGAGAACATTATGGTAAATACAAGAACTCAGTGGCAAATGACCAAATATTGTAAGATTCCATTTATATTAAATATCCAGGATAGGCAAATCTATGGAGATAGATTTGTGGTTGCCTTATATTGAGAGGATAGGAAGAATAGGGGGTTGAGGGCGACTGGTATGGGTATAGGGCTTCTTTTTGGGGGTGATGAAAATTTCTAAAACTGACTGTGGTGATGACTATACAACCATACAACTCCATAAATATACTAAAACTATTGAATTGTACACATTAAATGGGTGAATTGTATAGTATGTTGAGCGTTAATAACGCAGTTAAACGTACACAAAATAACAAACAATAAAACCTCTACATAAAACAGAAAAGAGGATAGTAAGGGAATTTTATGAACAAACGTATGCCAATATATTTGATAATTAGATGGAAATGGGCAAATTCCTTGAAGACACAAATGATCAAAAACACTCAAGAAGAAATAGAGCGGGAGGGAGCACAAGAGTAGGAGGGAGTGTGAGAGCGGGAGCCAGAGGTAGACTGGTAGTGCCCGCCTCCTGGAGCCTGGATTCGTGCGTGTCCTCAGAGGCAGCAAGGGGACTCTACTGTTTACTGTGAGACAGGCTGCTAGGAGCAGGGACCCCATCCTGCAGTCCCCTTGCCATCCCAGGAGTGCTAGTGCAAGCTGCATGCAGGGCTCACCAAATTCCTGCCAGCTGGATAAAAAGAGTCTGCACAGCTCTCCACCAAAGACCCACACTGACCCCAGGGCCGGCAGAGTAGTGATGGAATCTTGCAGAAGCGGGCTGTTTCGGGAACCTACAAAGCAGGAGGTGTCTGGCCATAGATCTGGAGAGACTGCAGCAAAATTAGTGCTTGCTCAAGGCAAAACTGTGGGTTTCTAACACTGAACACAAGTCTTGGGAAGGTAAATCCCTTCCCCCCCTGGGCTAAGGACTGCAGCACACCCTGAGAACTGTTAGTCGTGCAGCAGCATTCCCAAGCCCTGTGTTCCCCAAATGCATGAACTCCAAGCCCATGTTCCCTGAACTCCCACAACCCACATTTCACAGACCTATGTACTGCGAGTCCACATTCTCCCAGGCCTGTTTCCTGAGCTCAGCACTCCTGGAAATCTGACATTGTTGCCCTAACCCACCAGTCTCGGACTAACTCCGGGAGAGGGGGGGTTTAGGTGGGAGGTGCAGAGGGGCCCAACGAGTGCAGGATTGCCTGGTGCCCCCCCCCCCCCGCCTTTTATTCAGTTTTGAGGAGCATATCAGCTGACTTGGGGAGAGCCTAGGAAGAGAGGAGAGGTGAATCTGCTGACAGAGCCCAATTTATCTAAACACTCTGAGATAGGAAACTTGGTCTGGGAGAAGGAGGAGTCAGAAAATTAATTAGTCCCCCAGTAGCACACCTAAGGGAGAGGGACAGTAGGACGTGATTTGCAGGCTTCCAATAGCATATTTAGGGTTCCTGACAAGGGGTGGATGCTCTCTCAAGAAATTAAGAGACATTATTCTCTGAGATGAGTTGGTTCACCAGGGACCCATTTGAATCTCCTACAGGAGCCCTCACACAGCCTTCCTACTACCCTGGGAGAAAGAGAAGTGAGGAAGGGAAAAAGGGGGAAGGTCAGACTCCTAAGCAGTTTATTCAATTGCAAAGAGGATTCCTTGTCTGGTCTTTTTTGTTGGTTTGTTTTCTTGTTTTTTCTTCCTCTTTATTCCCCCATAGCCCTTTTTTTCCTTTTGTTTCCTTTCTCTTTTTCTTGCTTGCTTTTTTTCCTTTCTTTTTCCCTTTCTTTTTCTTCTTCTTTTTTTATATTAGGTGCTGCAGGCAGCATTTCTTATTTGCTATGTTTCCTCATCCTCAATTTCCTCTTTTCTGTGTGTACTGATTTTGGCTAACAACGTTATCCCCTTTCCATTACATCTTTCTCTCCTCCATCATTTATTGCTCCTCTTACATTCCACCTCTCTCTGTTTAACCCCCAATATTTCTGACTTTTTATCTCTAATACCTCTATACTGATTTCTATCTTTTATTCCCTATTCATATTATTGTCCTTTCTTTTCTCTTTCCCTCTCTCCTGACCACACTGGCCTTTTAATTCATACTATATTCCTCCCCATATTCAGTTTACTATCTCATTATAGGTACTGCACCTTTTTACTGTTATAGCTCTACATAGCTTACATGAGTTCAATATCCATTCTGCTAGACCTCACATGGTTCTTCTGCTAATATTCACTATCAATACTACTATTATATTTTTCTTTTCTTACCTTTTTGCTTTCCCTGGCCCTAATATTTTCCTTTAAGAGAACTTAGCCAACAACAAGGAAACAGAATAAGAACAAAGTGACAAAGAGAAGACTTAACACACACACAAACAACTAATTAAGCCCCAAGACAAAGAAGCTAATCAACTACATAAACCCAACAAGATAAAATGATGACCATACAGCAACAAAAAATCTACAGACCATACCAATAATCAGGAAAACATGGCCCAATCCAACGAACAAACTAAAAACCAGGAAGAGGAGTGGAACATCAAACAACTAATTAAAGCTCTCAAAACATGTATCATGGGCCAATTTAATGAAGTGAAGAAAGAGATTAAGCATATTAAGAAAACACTTGGAGAGCATACAGAAGAAATTGTAATCATTCACAAAAAGATAATGGATATGATGGGGATCAGCAGCACAATCCAAGAAATAAAAAATACACTCTCAGCAAATAACAGCAGATTTGAAGAGGCAGAGGAAAGAATTAGTGATGTGGAAGACAGTACATCTGAAATCAAACAGATAGTAGAATTGATGGATAATAGAGAAAAAAATCCAGCAGGGACTTAGAGACCTGAATGACAGCACAATATGCACAAACATATGCATTATAGGCATCCCAGAAGGAGAAGAGAAGGGAAAGGGGACAGAAGGGGTGTTGGAGGAAATAATGGCTGAAAACTTCCCAAACCTATTGAGGGATATGCATGTACATGTCCAGGAAGCACAATACACCCCAAACAGCATAAATCCCAGCAGGCCTACCCCAAGACATATACTTGTCAAATTATCCAATGTGAAAGACAAAGAGAAAATATTAAAAGCAGCAAGAGAAAAGAGAACCATCACATACAAGGGAGGCTTCATAAGATTAAGTGCTGATTTCTCATCTGAAACCATGGAGGCAAGAAGGCAGTTACTGTATGACATAGTCAAGGTACTAAAAGAAAAGAATTTCCAACCAAGAATACTTTATCCAGCAAAGCTAGCATTCCAAAATGATGGAGAGGTCAAAATATTCACAGATAAACAGAAACTAAGAGAGTATGCCAACAAGAAGCCTGCCCTTCAAGAAATACTAAGGGGAATTCTGAAGGAGGAAAGAAAAAAACACGAGAGGCAGAGTTGGAGGAGAGTGTAAGAACAAGTGTTGGAGAGGATGTGGAGGAATGGGAACACTCATCCCCTGCTGGTAGGAATGCAGAAGGATCAAGCCATTCTGGAGGACAGTTTGGCAGTTTCTCAAAAAGTTAGCTATAGATTCGCCATATGACCCAGCAATTCCACTGCTTGGCATATACCCAGAAGAACTGAAAATAAGGACAAGAACTGATATATGCACACCAATGTTCATAGCAGCATTATTCACTATTGCTGAAAGTTGGAATCAACCCAAATGCCCACCAACAGATGAATGAATAAATAAAATGTGGTATATACATACAATGGAATACTATTCAGCTATAATAAGAAATCAGTACAAACACATGGGCTAACATGGATGAATCTTGAGGACCTTATGTTGAGTAAAGCAAGCTAGGCATTGAAGGACAAATACTACATGACCTCTCTGATATGAAACAAGCAAACCAAGCTGTTTCAGAGAGCTAGAGACTGGAAGATAGGCTTAAAAGAATTTGGAAGCAGGAGAGGAAGATTGTGAGCTGATGCCTACATGGGTGAAGTCTATGGTAAGATGAAGGTAAGTATTTGTAAAGGGAGGGGATAAGATGGGGGCATGGGGATACCTTTGGGTGGGGCTTTGTGGGCTTGAGAGAGGCTAGGGTTGGGAGGATGGGTCAGATGGCCCAAAAAACTGGGGGGAGGGATTGAATATGGGAGACTGTCAGGTTTATGGTTGAAACTATAATGTTGAGAAAACTCTTTAGAATATATAATAAGGAAGGATTACATGTTTAAGGTGCTTGGGTGGGGCATCTGTTACAGGGGCGGGCTTCTAGGGAGTGTATGAGTGCTCATTTTTTCATAGTGTGTCATATTATTGGGTGGAGGCCCATACAATGTGTGAAGGTGTACCCACATCCTGGGGAGACCTGATGTTCTCAAACAGAGGGAATTGTGTCTCTCGAGAGAATCGGGGGCTTCAGATCAGTTGGGGCAGTCTAGTATGTCAAGCCCTCAGCATTGTTCCAAGTATCTGTAAATCTGGTCCCTCAAGTAGTGAAGGTTGATTGTCACTGTGGGCTCTGAGGGGAGGAAGAGAGGTATAGAATAGATGGAAGAAGGGCAACTGGGCAGCAATGGAAGTGCTCCACAAGATCATGTAATGATGGATATAGGACATGTTAACTTACACCAAAATTGTATAAAAGTCTATAAGCTAAAATGTAAACCATAACGTAAAACATAAGGAAACTAAAAATTTAAAAATGTGTACAATCTAAAATATAAACCAGAATGTAAACCAGAATGGAACCATATTTGATAGCTATGTTTCAAAATCTGTACATCAGCTGCAACAAATATAACATGAACACGTAAAAAGATCATTGCTGGGGAAAGGGGAAAAGGGTTTGATGTTGTATATATGGGAGTCCCCTATATTGTATGTGTGAATTACTGTGATATAAAACTTTTTTGAAGACAAAATAAAAAATTAGAAGAAAAAAAGAGAAAGGATGTAGACACTGAGGAAGAAATGAAAGTGCCTTGCCACTGTACATACAGGGCAACATCTATTACAATGATGAAAGGCAAAACATTAAAAACAAAGGTTTATAATATTTTTCATTTTTTTAAAAACAGCAACTTATTTTTTATTTTAGTATTTCTAAATTAGTATGTTTTCTACTTCTAAACTTTAAGCCTATCACTATATTTCAATTTGCTATTAATTGAATTTGGCATTATATTAGTCTTCATTGTTGAAGAAGTTTTGGACCACAGTGAAGTTCAGCTATGGCAGGGGAGGAACTCTAGTGTGGAGTATTATTGATGGGGGGCACATGGGTGGGGTGGATTTCTCCAGGGCATGTATATAGGGGCTGTAAATACGTTATGATATATGTTGGGTATTTTCATAGTAGCTACAGTTACAAATGTCAACTGATGGAGTGCTGAGTTCCTACCCAGGGGAGCTCTGTTACATTCCTCAATGGAATAGCAATAATCCCCCAAGTGTAATGGCAAAGAGCAACAAGGAAGGATGGTCCAATGATGAGCCCTTGATACTGATGACTATGCTTATGAACCTGTGTGCCTGAAATATATATTAGGCCTAGAACTGCAGGGTGCCTAAGAGTTACCTCCTGAGAGCATCCATGTTGCTCAAATGTGGCCACTCTCTAAGCAAAACTCAGCATGTAAATGAATTATCTTCCCCCCAGTGTGGGACATGGCTCCTGGGGATGAGCCTCCCTGGCACCAAGGGATTACTACCAATCACTAGCTGGTGATGCCACTAGAAAGAGACCTTAAATAAAAAGGTCAACTCAGACCAGCAGAATATCTCAGCCTTCATGTAGAATCATGTGTTAAAAACTGCTTTTTGACCTTGAATAAAAGGGAGAAATGGCAAAGACAAATGAGTTTATATGGCTAAGAAGCTTCAAAAAAGATTTGAGAAGTCATTAGAGGGGTCATGCTTATGCATGCCTCAGTAGCACCCCAGAAAAAGCCCAAGTAGATACAACCTTAGGTATTGGTTCTTCTAATGGCTATGGAGACCCACAGGGTATATGGTCATGGCAGATGGATTTGGAGTTCTGTGTCATGTCAGAGGGCACTACTTTGGAATTTGTGCTCCTGTGTGTGTGATGCAGCTAGACTCAGATGTGACCTTTCTACACATGCCTCTTCTGTCACTTTTACAGAACCTGTGGTTGGTGCTAGGGATGGTGTATACTCAGGGGACTTGAATCTCTGGGCTGCCCATATGCCAGCTGGGCCCTGAACTGGGCTCAGCAGAGTTGCAACTCCTACTCTCTAGTTCGTTGGACTTACCCAGGTCAGCTAACAGGGAGGTGAAGATGGTCATACACCAGGGAATCAAGAGCACCTACAATGGCAAGCAGAAGAATTGGATCCATCATCCATGTGGAATCTAAGCCCTCTCTTGATCTAGAGGTGGAGTGGACATCACCATCCCAGGGTCCACAGAATGGAGGAATAAAATATGGATTAGAGTGGACTTACTGATATTGTACTATAAAAATATTGTGACTAGTAATAGGAGAAATTGTAGCATTGAGGTGGAGAAAGTGGCCACAGTAGTTGTGAGGACAGGGAGAGCAAAGAAGAGATGTGATGTGGGGGAATTTTTGGGACTTTGAATTGTCCTAAATAATATTGCAGGGTCAGATGCTGGACTTTATATATCCTGCCATAATCCACTGAATGGACTGGGGGAGAGTATGGACTACAGGGTAAACTATTATCCATGTGGTGCAGTAGTGCTCCAAAGTAGTGTGATGAGTGTGCCACAATGATGGGGGAGATTGTTGGTGTGGGAGGAGTGGAGTGAGGAGGTGGGGTGTATATGGGAACCTCTTACATTTTTTAATGTAACATTTTTTGAGATGTATACATCTTCAAAAAAATACAATTTACAAAAATGATGGGGGTGGGGGGATGGGGAGTGGGCTATATGGGAACCTCATATTTTTTAAAATGTAATTTTCTTTGTGATCTATTAACTTTAATTTTAAAAAAGTATTAAAAACACTTTGAAAAAAAGAATAAAAACCTTAAAAACAACAACAATAACAAAAGATAAAAACAGTTTCTGAGCAAGAATAGTCAGAAACAGCAGCTATGTACAGCAGGGGAAACAGAGAGATTGAAAGGTGAAGAATTTTCTTGTTTGTTTGTTTTTTGTTTCTTATTATTTTTATTGAAATAATAAAAATGCCCTAATAATGATTAAAGTGATGAATGTGCAACTATGTGATTATACGAAATACCATCAATTGTACACGTTGGATGAATTGTATGCTTTATTAATATGTATCAGTAAAAATTATTTGCTTTAAGAAGTAAAAAGTAAAATAAAAATGAAGCCCCCCCCAAAAAGAAATAGAAATAGTGAATAGTTTTATCTTAATTAGATATATTGAATTTATAAATGAAAACGGTCTGCAATGAAAATTTCCAGCCCAAATGGGTTCACTGGTGAATTCTGCTAAATATTTAAGGAAGAAAATAATTAAATTCTCTACAAATTCTCCTAGAAATAGAAGAGGAGGGAACATTTTCCAATGTATTACAAAAGGCCAGTATTACTCTGATGTCAAAAGCAAAATATTTGTCACAGACAATGAATAGTAATGACAAATATCCATCATGAACACTGACATAGAAATTATTAGCAAAATATTAGACAATCAAATGCATCAATATATTAAAAGGAAAATATATCATGGCCAAGCAGGTTTGAACTCAGAAATGCAAGGATGGTTTAAAAATTAGTCAATATAATTCACTATATAATAGAATAAATGAGAAAAAAACATATGATCAACTTAATAGATACAGCAAAAGCATTTGAAAAAGGATAAAATTCTCTCATTGTAAGACTAGTTAAGTTTTATTCTACTGCAATGTAGCTGCTGAGTAATGTCAGCTATAAAATAGTCTACAAGATAGAACAGGAAAAGACAAGTATACAACACTTTAGGGAATATTTTATAAGGATATAAGTAATTAAAGATGTGAACAAATGGCAGCAGATTATCAAGGTAATCTGCAAAATCTAAAACAAATAATTTAACAATGTTGTAGGGTAAAGGCCAATATAAAAGAATTAATTATGTAGATATACTAGCAATGAATAATTGGAAAATAAAATTTTAAAATGTTATTAATAATAGCATCCAAAAACATAAAATATTTAGGGAGAAGTTTAATGAAAGATATATAAGATCTAGACTGAAAACTATAAAATGCAGCTCAGAGGATTCAAAGAAGACTTAAATAAATAAAGAGAAATGCCCTGTTCAAGGATTAGAGGACTCAATTTTGTTAACATGACAATTTTCACCAAATTTATCTAATGATTTAATAGATCCCAATCAGTATTTCAGAAGATGTTACATAGAAATTTACTAGCTGATTCCTAAAATTTATACAGAAATACAAAGGACCTATAAGAGCCAAAACATTCCTACAATAGAAGAACAAAGTTAGAGTACTCACTTTACCAGATTCAAGATTCACTGCAAAGTTACAGATATCAAGAGTGTGGTATTGATGATAGGATGGAAAAATAGAACATGGGAATAAAACCAAAAGCTCAAAAACAAAGGTGCCAACTGAATGGAGAAAGGAAAGTCTTTTCAACAAATGGTGCTGGAGCAACTGTATATCCATATATTACAGAAAAAGAAAATACCTCCGAAAATAACTATAAAGATTCTAAAAGAAAATATAAAAGAATTTCTTTGTCACTTTGGGGGAGGCAAAGATTAACTAGAACGTAGGAAACAATAGCCATGAAAGAAAAAAAGTGATAAACAGAAGTTCAAAATTAAAACTGCTCATCAAAAGACAGCTTAAGAAATAAGCAAATTACAGATTTGGAGAAACTATTTGCCATAACTATATTTGAGAAAGAAACTTATATCCAAAATATGTAAAGAACTATATATAGACAATGCAAGTTTAAAAAATGGAACAAAAATTGAGCAGACATTACACAAAAGATACATGAATGACCAATAAGTACCTGAAAAGGTGATTAAGATTATTAGTTACAAAGAAATGCAATTTAAAATCGCAATGATATACTACTACATACTCACCAGAATGGTTAGATTTTTTTTTTAAGATAACAGTTCTGAGTTCTTTTTTTTTTTAAGATTTATTTATCTATTTATTCCTCTCCCCTTCCCCCCACCCCGCCAGCCCCTGTTGCCTATCTCTGGGTCTATTTGCTGCGTGTTCTTTGTCCGCTTCTGTTGTCAGTGGCATGGGAATCTGTGTTTCTTTTTGTTGTGTCATCTTGTTGTGTCAGCTCCCCGTGTGTGCGGCACCATTCCTGGACAGGCTGCACTTTCTTTCGTGCTGGGTGGCTCTCCTTACAGGTGCACTCCTTGCACATGGGGCTCCCCTATGCGGGAGACACCCCTGCATGGCATGATACTCCTTGTGCGCATCAGCACTGCATATGGGCCAGCTCCACACGGGTCAAGGAAGCCCAGGGTTTGAACCGTGGACCCCTCATGTGGTAGACGGATGAATGCCCTAACCACTGGGCCAAGTCCACTTCCCCAGAATGGTTAGATTTTAAAAGGTTGATAATATCAAGCATTGGTGAGAATGTGGAATAAATAGAACTTTCATAAATTGCCAGTGGGATTGAAAAATAGACACCTTCCAACATTATCATTTTGGAAAATTCCTTGACAATTTTGTAAAAAGTTACATCTCCCTTACAGCTCGGCAATTTAACTCCTAGCTATTTTTTCTAGAGAAATGAAAAAATATGTCCACAAATAGCCTTGAATAAGAATGTTCACAGCAACTTTTTCATACCAGCCTAATACTGGACTATCCCAGATGTCCATCAACAAGAGAAAGGATAAACTACAGCAAATTCACACAACAGAACCCACAAAGGAACAAGCTGTATATACTGCAACATGGATGAATTTCAAAATATTATGCTAAGTGAAAGAATACAGGCACAAAAGAGTATATACTGTATGATTCCATTTATATAAAGTTCTAGAATAGGAAAACTAATTTATGGTGATAGAAATAACATCTGTGGTTGCTTCTGGATGGGAAGGGATTGAGTGGGAAGGGGCATGAAGGAACATTCTGGGGTGATAGAAATGTTCTATATTTTGATAGAGCTGTGGGTTACACAAGTATGTGCATTCATCAACCAAGATCCAGTGGTTCACTTAAAAGCTATGCATTTCACCTCAGTAAAACCAATTAACTGAAAAAACTTCTATCAAGATGTTTATATGTACTGCAGATATGCTATTTCATTTGCACATGAAAAAATGCTAACAGTGGTTTCTTATGTCTAGTTATTTTTATTTTTCCTCTTCCCACTCATTGCTTTGGTTCAATAGAACATCAAATTCCAAAGTTATATTAAGCCATACAATTCTATATTACTCTCTATAAAAGTATTTTAAATACATATGCAACAAAAAGTTCAGAGTGGAAGAACAGGCATGGAAAAGCTATTTTGCACCAATAAAAACTGGTAGAAAATGGTATTACCCCTAATTATTTCATTGCTTTGTGCTTCAGTTGTCTTGCTTGCAGTGATAAGATCAGTAGTTTTCAAGTCAGTGCCTGGAGGGGATTTCAGGAGCTCTCTGTGAGGCAGGCAGGATGCTGAAGATGGGATTAAGTGAGTGGAACTCTTGGTCTAACTCCTCCGCATATACCAGAGCAGCTATCCCTTTTTCAACTGTATATTCCAGAATTCCATCTAAGGTCTTACTTGAGAAAAGGATTCTTATGCTAAAAATTTGTAAAACCATTCCTTGTTTACTCACACTTCCAATATTCTACCATTCTAAGATGGAGATTTGTGGCTGCTGAGAAAAATATCCAAATCAAGGTATCAGGAGAAGCTCTTTCCTGAAGACTTGGCTGCCAGCAATCCTGGACTCCTGTCACATGGCAGGGCCCAATGGCAGCATCTCCTCAAGGCTCCTTGCTTTCAGCTTCTGGCTTCCTCCAATGGCTGCTTCTGTGGCTTTCTGCTCCTGTGGCTTTCTCTCTCCTGGCTCCATTCATTTTACCTTCTGGCTTCTGGACTTTCTCTCTCAGCTTCTGAAGGTTTCTCTCTGGACTCCTATGTCCTTTTCCTCTCTGTATTCATCCATTTATAAAGGATTCCAGTAAGAGGATTAAGTCCCACCCTGGGCTACTCCTTACTGAAGTAATCTAATCAAATGACCTGTATTAGTCAACCAAAAGGGTGCTGATGCAAAACACCAAAATCTGTTGGCTTTTATAAAGGGTATTTATTTGGGGTAGAAGCTTACAGTTACCAGGTCATAAAGCATAAGTTACTTCCCTCACCAAAGTCTGTTGCCATGTGTTAGAGCAAGATGGCTGCCGACATTCACCTGTCCTCTTCCTCTTAAGGCTCCATGGTCCCAGCTTCTTCCAATATCAGCTGTAGGCCATCAGGCTCTTTAGGCTTTGTCTCTCTACCCTGGGCTCAATTCTCTCCAGGCTCAGGCTTGCTTCTTTCCATAAGTTCAGCTGTAGGCTATCAGGCGAATGGCTCATCTCTCTTCCCAAGGCCTCTGCTGTGTCTGTGGAGCCATCTCTATTCCTCTGTGTTCTTCTCCTGTTTGTTTACTTCCCAGGCTCCACCTCAAAACTTCAATTAACTCTTCTGCTCTGTCATGGAGTTTTCTCATCTACTTCTTCATATATATTGCCTACTCCAGACCTACCTCAATGAGTCCTTTCATTTTAGATACTTGCATTCTCACCTCCAGCTTTCCAGCTGATCTGTTGCTTGTCATCCCAACATCAGATTGGAGGGAGAAGAATCTGATTTTTCTAGTTTGGATGAGAATCAACTTTTGGTTTTGGTACAATTGACTATAACTGAAATGAACAGAATCACATGGCTTCAACAGAGGGTGACAGGGAACAATTCCAAAGAAGGAGATGTACATTGGACAGGTATCCAGGTAATGGTAACTCCTACAAAGGTAAGTTGATTTGTTTAGGGATTTGCTTAGTGATTAATGCCAAAACTATGGTCCCTTTACAAAGTTTGTCCTTGTTCAAAATTTGTGACTTAATTTGAGGCGTTTGGTGGATCCCAGAAAATTATGTTCTTAAATTAATCCATTTCTGTGGGTATGAAACTATTGTAGGTAGGACATTTTGATTAGATTCAGTTAATGGCTATGTAGTAATTTGATATTATTTATGAATTCCAAAAACAGGTATTTGTATTATGTTTGTAAACTGGCTTGTTTGCATTATCAGATAGTATTAGATTCAGAGGTTTCACTTTTACTTGATTAAATAATAACTTTAAAAAAAAAGGCATTGTGTCCCCTCTTCAGTCTTTTTATTTTTTAAAGATTTATTTATTTCTCTCCCGTTCCTGCCCCCCCACCCTGGTTGTCTGTTCTCTGTGTCTATTTGCTGCGTCTTCTTTGTCCGCTTCTGTTGTTGTCAGCTGCTAGGGAATGTGTGTTTCTTTTTGTTGTGTCATCTTGTTGTGTCAGCTCTCCGTGTGTGTGGCACCATTCCTGGGCAGGCTGCACTTTCTTTTGCCCTAGGCAGCTCTCCTTATGGGGCGCATTCCTTGCGTGTGGTGCTCCCTTATGCGAGAGACACCCCTGCATGGCACCGCACTCCTTGCGCGCATCAGCACTGCGCATGGGCCAGTTCCACATGGGTCAAGGAGGCCCGGGGTTTGAACCGCGGACCTCCCATGTGGTAGACGGACACCCTAACCACTGGGCCAAGTCCGCCGCCTTGATTAAATAATAACTAAGGTTTGATTGGGCCATGTCATTGGCCCAAGGGGGCGGGGACTCACAGAGAAACAGATATAACAAGGTCCTACTTTTGAAAATAAGCCCACTAAATGATGCAATGTGTTTGGTGCCTCTGTAAGGCCACATGGCACATTTTGAAAATTAGAAAAGGCACTCCCTCTGGTTGGACACAGCCTGTGAGCAGATGGTAGCTTTGTGTGAATTACAAAAAAGTGCCCCTGTTTTGGGATGTGGGAGAAGCAGGACTCGATTTTATTTCCCATCTCCCTTGCCCACTCGGTTGTGTACCCTCGTGCAGGGCATAGCCTCCATGGTAGTGACCATTCAATGGCTTAGCAAACAAGGGTTTGTGGCCCTAGTCCAGCCTGCCACCTTTGCAACTAATTTTATTGAAACACAGCCATGCCCACTAATTTACTATTGTCTGTGGCTGCTTGACACTGCAACAGCAGAGGTGAGTAGTTGTGACAGAGGCTTTGTGGCACACAAAATTTAAAATATTTACTAACTAACCCTTTACAGAGAAAAGGGCTTAGCCATGTCTGTCATTCATTTTCTTTAGGTCCATACATCAAAATAATGAAATGAACCTACCACTGGGTACAGAATAGACAACTCACCTGTGATAATGAATGAATTACTTGATCAATATTTGTTTATAAACACCATGTAAAGTTGGGATCCTATAGGAATTTACCCGCCCCCGCCCCCCCAAAACAGTATGTTCTTTGTCAGGATATATCAGGGCTACTGAATTCTTGTGATTCTGTTTATATTTAAGATAGTGAGAGAGAGAAATTCCAGCCCATCAGAAACATTCAAAACCCCAAACCCAAACACAAATTGAAGAAGACTATGTACCAGTTTCACAGCATTCTACAAAGAAGCCTCATCTGTGGCTTGACTGTTTTTCTGTGCTGCCTCAGTAATCTTCAACATGCATGGGGTTGGTCATGAATAATAATTGGGGAACAAAACATAATTTTCTTGAACTTGTTACATGATAGTGCCTTAGAAGAAACCAAATGAATGAATGGAGTTCTCTGATGGGAATACTTAATAAGAAAAATCTCTTTCATATAACTATATACAGGTTTTTATCAGAGTTTTTTCAAGAGGGGTAAATGAAATGAACAAGCCAAGGGTGATTTACTTATTTTTTGTAAAGGAGGATGCAATTATGACAGATGTGTAATAACTACAATAAAAATATCAGCCAGAAAAAAAATCAGTATGCTCCAAGGATAAGAAAGAGCAACTCATCTGAGAGTAAGAGCTGTCAGCAAAGTGATATGTTCAGAAAATGCTACAGTGTTCTGAATCAGTCAATCCGTGTGAAGGTTTCTGTATCATCTCTGCCAGGACAGCTCTGAGTGGTGAGACTTTCAAATCCTAATGGACCTTTACAAAGAAACCTTTCAAAGTCTCCTTTTCCTGTGGAATGGAATGGTTTGCTTTTTATTCTCTTAGGGTACTACAAATCAGGAACATCGTGCTTAAGTCAAGAAAGCTTTGGGTTCAGCCCATCCTGTGGAAAGAATTCCTAAACAGGAATTGATGGTAGCAAGTACGGACTACAGAGCACTACAGTTTTGGAAACAGCCTGTAGAGGGCACTGTTAAAACAGCCTGATGGGAAAGTGTCAGTAACCTGAACCTAGGAAAAGAAAGCATTGTTTTATTATCAGGATCAATTCATCCTCCCTGCTCAGACTCTGGAGATAGGAATAATTCTAAGTATATGGAGTTTCTCAGCTATTTTTGATTCCACTGCTCCGGTCACCTTGGTTCAGCCTTCAATTCTGTCAACTTCACCCCTTTCCTTGGCAGCGGGAGATATGGCTATCTCCTCTCTGTGTGTGGTCAGGGAAGTGAAGTGCTGTGACATCTTAGACGCAAGCACTAGCCTCTGTGCCAGAAGAGAGAAGAGCAGATGAATGACAGCTGGAGGTGACTACACAGAGCTGTTAAATCTGTGCCTATGAATTGGAAAATGAATTTACTAAATAAAGTGCTTGGCACCCTGGTAGGACCTAACTTCATTCCATGCCTTTGGGGCAGAGCAATAAACTGGGGCAAGCAGGCGCCACCTCTCTGCTCCCCGTTGAGGCAGTGTAATGGGTGTCCTGTACAACGGAGTGTACCCATAACTGGCCATTTTTGTACAACAACTTCAGGGTTAGCAATGGAAGAATGTGCTTTGGGGGCTTAGTTGTCCAAAAATGATAAGCTCCTAAAAATAGACAATATCTGCTCTTTTAGTAACTTTATTGCACTTGGTACTTTGTCCTGTACATACAGATACTTAATAAATGCCGCTGATGGGTTCTGCCCTGACATTTTCTTTTTAACCTGCTGTGGTAAAGTGATGGGTAACCTAAAAGAAAACTTTCCTAGGGCAAGATTTTAGCCAGCCTCAATCATCATGTCTTCAGAAAAGCTAAAAGGCTCCACCTTTCTAGGTATATCTTTCTAGCTCTTCAAAGAGGTTAGCCTGCTGCTTTCCATTCAATAAACACTTTCAACACTGGCTTTATACAAAGAACTCTATTAGGTACTATGAGGTTACAAAGATCAATAAAACACAGACCAAGCCCTTGAAAACTTTAAATTCAATGGGAGAGAAGAGCATATGGACTACGACTACGGTAATTCACAGCAAAACAAAATGCCGCTGCAATGCTGGTATGAGAGCAGTATTTTAGAAGCATTAGACAAAGAACAATTAGCTCTTACCAGGGAGTAGTGCAGGTGGATTTGAACTGAGCCTTGGAAATGAATACAATTTCCTTGGGTGGAGGGAAAAAGAAAGGGTAGCCTGGGGTGAAATGACACAGGGGAGTCCAGGACTTGTGAGGGACGGGGGGCCTGTCCACTGTGGCTTGTCTGCTAAGCTCATGGAGGAGATGGGAGTGGAGGGGGACACAGGAAGGTCATGGAGAAATTTGATTGCCATGCTGAGAGCTTGAATTTAATAATGCGGGAATGAGGAGTTGAAAATTGGAGCCTGGGAGACCAATTAGAAGGATCTGGCCTTAGCCTAGCCAAGGGATGGGGAGAGTGTGAGCAGCAGAGCAAACAAGAGAAGAGGGGGTAGAGCTGAGAAACATGGTGGTTGTCTGGTGAGAACAGAAAGAAGATTCACCCTAACCTCTTCCATTTCCTTCTCCTATGAGAATCTAGCTCCCCCAACTCTGCAGAATGAAAGTACCTTGTGTATTCTGCAGAATGAGAAAACCCAGATTCAAACCTCAGTTTCACACCTAACTCCCCTTTGCACATGTTTGGCAACTGCAAACAATTCAACCCAGCCATGAAACACGACCAGGAAGAGCTGCCTCTAACTAATGTTGTTGTGGAATTTAAGAGAAGTTCAATTATTTGAGTATAGAGAGGCCAGGACTCAGGAAGAGTATCTGCTAAGATAGGTGCAAACTGAACGTTTCCTTTAAGAGCCTCTAATGAAGACCAATTCCTTTTAAAAAATTTTTATTCTGAAATATTTTCAAACTTACAGGACAATTATTAAAATAATATAAACCCCATCAAGAGAATCACCCCCTAGACACCCAGATCCACCAATTTTAACATTTTGCCACATTTGCCACATCATTCTACCTATTGAGGGCTCTGTCTACTTATCAATGTTCTGAACACTTGCGTGTAGGTTGTATATATTATGCTCCTTGAACACTTAATACTGCCATGTACATTTCCTGAGAACAAGGATATTCACTTATGTAATCACCTTAAGTGCAGAAATTTAACATTAATACAAAGCTTACAGTCTATATTCTATTTTTAATAAAATTTTATTGAAGTATATTATTCATATCTGAACATATGTAAATAATAAGTGTATACTAAAAGTTGTGAACTTATGAAACAAATATGCATATCACCATACAGGACTCCCATATATCAACCCACCACCAAAGCCCATATCTTATTTTTGATGTATTTTCCCCCCAACCCTTCCAATTAGTAACACCCGGTATTGTATTGTATATTTGTTATAGTTCACGAGAGAGCATTTTCGTATTCACAGTCCATCTTTCCCCACTGGATTCTCCGTGTTAAACAGTCCATGCTTTGTACAATCCATTCAAAGTGTATACTCAGTGGCTCTCATTTTCATCACAGAATTGTGCTGTCATCACCTCGGTCAATTTTAGAACATTTTCATTACTCCAAAAGGAAAAATTCCATGCCCCTTTACATCCCCCTATTTTTGCTCTTTAGAATTGATACGTCTTCTTTGTCATTGCCTACAAAAACATTACACAATTATTGTTAGCTATCATCCATAAATTACATTAAATTTTCCCATGTAGCCCAATATTCTTAACACTTTGTGAAAGAGCATTCATGTATTTATCCTACTAACCACAATCTTCATCCACCACCTAAATCACTGTTTTACATTACCTAGATCATTCTCTAGTTTCCTTTCACCTGACGTTTATATCCACAGACTACTCCTTTCAGCCACCGTCTCATTTATAAATCAGCAGTGTTACTATACTCACTATAATGTGTTACTATCAACTCTATTTATTTCCATACTTTTACAATAAACCTTATTAAAAATTCTACATACATTAAGTATCAGCTACCATTCTCAACCCACATTCTATTTCCTAGTAACCTATACTCTAGAGTTTACCTCCATGAGTTTACTCACTGTATCCATTTTTTATATGCTCAGCAATGTCCCTTTGAGTCTTTTCTCCTCCCTTTCTAGAGCCCATCCAGGATCATATATCACATTTTATTGTCATCTCTTTAGTAGCTCTTTTTTTCAAAAAAATTGTGGGAACGGATATACAACATAATCTTTCCCTTCTCTACCACTTTCAAATATATCATTCAATGGGATTCATCACATTCCCAATATTGTGGTATTCTCACTACCTTCCATTTCTAAAAACTTTCTATCTCCCCAAACAGAAACCCTGCACCCATTATGCATTAACTCCCCCTTTCTCTGTACCCCCCATCCCTGGCAACCAGTACTCTAATTTCTTTTCCTATTAGTTTGCACATTCTCTGATATTTTCTTTGTAGATACAATGGGACTTAAGTTTAACATCTTATATCTATTACAATCTTGTTTGCTTTGGTACCATCTTAAGTTCAGTTGTACACACAACTCTGTTCCTCTACCATCTTACACCCCCACCTTTATGTAGTTCTTGTCACAGATTACATTATGGATACATTTGGATACTTTATGAATCCAAAGCCACTGAATTATTATGCTTTGTACATTTGCCTTTTACATCCTGTAGGAAGCAAAAAGCAGAATTACAAACCCAAATACTGGCATTATATTTACCCATGTCGTTGATGCAGGCTATGGGTGGGAGGCTGTTCATCTCTTCGTAGATAACCTGAGCTGTATGTGTCCTGAGCTGTGTGTGTGTGACAGTGAGAACTGCAGCCCTACCCTTGGAAACCATGGCAACAACTCCAGTCCCAGAAAAACAGTTTAGCCATGCAAACTCTATAAACTTTAAATATTTAGGGAGACTACAAACCAAATGTGTTAAAATCTTACATGGACTGTATGAAGTTCATGCTAAAAGCTTACCTAGAATGTATGAAGTTCATACTAAAAGCATACTTCCTCTGTATAAAAAGAACTCAAAAATCTTATTCAGGGCTCGGGTTTTGAACAGAAAGCTCCCAATTCTGGCTGGCTGTAAATAAATTCCTTTTTCCTTCCCAAAATTATTACTGAGTCCTAGCCTTTCCATATGCAATTATTGAACCTCTCTCGATGTCTACAGCATTTGGGGACTCGTCTGGGATTTGCAAATGAAGGCCAGATAAGGTAGCATTTTGCTACCCCTTCTGGATCCCTGAGGACGCTGGGAGGACTCAGGTGAACCCCAAATTTGGGTGCCCCTGGACTACATTTAGTCCAGAAAAGATGTGGGCTCCACTGGAATCTTCCCAATGAAAATTGAGGGCAATGGAAGGTCTGAAAAAATTCTGGGAGCTAAAAAGATTCCAAACACAGAAAAAGGTAAGACTCCCCCAGGGAGCATAGTGTCAGGAAAACCCAGCTTTAATTGCTAGGAAGGGGAGCCTGATCACATCCCAGGAGTCCCCATTACCTCCAGAATTTTGGGGAAAAACCATCTACTCCAGGTCTGAAAGGAAAGGAAAAAAAGGGGGAAAATCTTGGTGTTTGGGTTTGGCTAGATGTGTGTTAGCATCTGGTTCTGGTCTTGTCTCCACTGAGGTAGTGAAGGCTTGATTATAATAGGAAAGGATGTTTATAGATTCAAGTCCTAACATCCTAGAAATTGGTCTAGAGTTAGAAAATCTTAGTTACAGGAAAATGAATTGTCTTTCCAGTTAAGCTTGGTCTGGGTGTAAAGTTAAACAGTGAAAGGGTTTAGCTGGAATGTTTTGTTTTGGTGCTGAATTGCAAATGAGCTTAATTTATAAACAGCCAGGGCAAACAGAAGGTCCTGTTTTTAGTATTGAATATTCTCTCTAAGGTTTCTAATGGTTGCAGGGGCAGCCACGTCCAGAAAATATAGAGATTGTGAGTCAGATGAATAACTTTTGTGCTTCTGTCTGTGTCTGCTCGAATGCTGGTGTTAAATTGTATAATTATGTAAAGTGGTGAATTTGGTTAAGCTGGAATCCTCCCTTGCCATTGGTAAAGGAATGAGATGACTACAGCTTATAAAGCAAAACCACAGAATCTAAATGTGTGTGCATGCTCTGCTGTCTTGCCGCTCTGGGTCCGCTCCCTTTACTGGGACTTGGGGGACCATCCATGTCAACACCACACACCCTGGCCCCAGTCAGGGTGGCTAGTGAAATCAGTAACTTAAATCATAGCCCTGCCAGAGCAGGGGTCCCTGGGAAGGTGTCAAACCTGAAAAATTATTTTCAAGCCATTTTAGCAACCTGGAACTCACCACTATTACTCACCCCCCCCCCCCCTTTCAGAGGATGCATAGCAAAAGCGGAAAGCTTGGGAAAGGGGGGAGTGGCTTACCCCCTTCCAGTGAGTCCACGCCTTCTATTCATAAGCCATATTCCTATTTAATCACTATGTACCCAACTGCCTGGAAGCAGGGAAGTAAAGGAGATGCAGAATCAGAATCAGGATAAATGCAATAAAAATTCCTTCCTTAGGGCCAAAAACATATTTGCATATGGTAAAGTACCTTTGTCAAAGAAAGGAAGAGGTTATTGCTTGAAACAATAAACCTCTAATCACTTGATAACCCTTTTAATGGTCTGGCTGGAAACAGCAGTAAGGGTTGTAAAATCTGCAGGGAAAAAAACCAGATACATCTGAAAACCCAGACACCTCATGTCATATCTCCTTAAAAAAATTGAAAAAAGAAAAAAGAAACTTCAAACTTCTTAGTTTAAACTCAATTGTGCCTATAAAAGGTATACATAGTAATCGAAGAAAGACCTCATGTGCCATCAATTAGGGTCAGGGAGTTCCTTAAAATGCTAAGGCATGAAATTCTTCTGTTTTAATCTGTGCTTAACTTTATGTTCATCTTTAAAATCTGTGTTTGGATTTTGTCAGTTTGCCTGCACCTAAGAAATCATGGTAAAAGGTAACTTAAAAATGAATCTTTAAATGCCAGTACTGACTTGCTGGTGAATTAAATGCATAACCCACAGATGAAATTTGTTCAGTTACCAGGAAAAAAAACAGGAAAGCTTCACAGGGCTGTTACTAATAAGGTTCTTGTAACTTAATTAATAAGGTATCCAATTCATCTTAAAGTGAAACATACTAAAAACTGTAACTAAGAATTAAAATCATTGTATAAGTACCTTTATATATATATAAATTTATAACTAAAGCTATTACAGCAGAGCAAATGTGGCCTGGATTTTGGCTATTGTAATGGTGATACTGAATTAATGTGCCTCTATTTATGGCTACTATAGGTTTATCTAATGCTTACTGTAATGGGGGTAGTTATTACTTAAACTTATCCCATAGTTATTTTATAACTAATTTCATCCCTGGTCTTCAGCTATTGTGATGACCATTATAAATTGAATTTGCCTTAGCTTATGGTTCCACCCCTTAGGATTCAACCTAATAATTCACTTTAAAAACTTATAGTTAAATTAGAAAGCAAAGAGGTTTATGCATATCACTTTTATGCCATTCTAAATATTTTTGGTCTTCTTATTTCCTCTTTACCCTTTTAAAGGAAAAACTGTCTTTTTCCTTGACCTTTAAAATAATATAAACTAATTGTGATTGGCCATTTTCACCAGAAATCAGAAATAACTGTTGCCAGGTTTTCCAGGAGTAAGCAATACTCTTCCTAGTGTACCAGGCCTTACTAAGCAACTCCCCCCACTCCTCCCCCCCCCCCCCCAGCCCCCCGCATTGTTCGGGCTGTCTCAGAAAAAAAAAAAATGAGTCAAAGCTACCTGATTTCTTTTTAGTCTAAACAGAAACCCAAATGCTTGTCAGGTTCCCTCCAAACAGCAATATAACCAGGAAAATCAGTAAGGGAACTATACTTTAAATTAACCAGTGGGAAAAAAAGAGGTTTTAAATAACTAAATGGTGTTTCTGTATCAAACTATTCATGTCTGTCTATTTGCTCAAATTGTTAAAGTTAAATATACAGTTATATAAGTAATATATATTTCTAAAACCCAAATTAAACTAAACGGTATAAAAGATCATATAAAATCTAAATATACAGAACTGTTGAAAAAGCCATGAAATCCTTATTAAATTATAATTAAAACAGGTTAAATAGTTGCTTTATATTCCAGAACCTCAAAGTTAGTATGCTTCTAAAATTATTCACAGTTTTAGAATTATCAAAAACAAAAGTTTTGAAGCCCCTGTGAAAAAGAAAACAATTTTTTGTCTAATCAATAACAATTTCAACTTGTTTAGCTTAAGTATTAAGTCTTGGGTTTATAAAATACCAGGTTAATAAATTAACATTATATATATTAAATCTTTACAATAATAAAAACTGTAAGCTCATGTTTAATGAAATTAAATTAAATACAGAACTGCTGTCTCTTAAATGCATAAAGTAAATTCCATTGGTCAGTAATTGTAATCTAAGGTAAATTTGCCAGTCTGTGGTTGTGGTCAATTGTAAAAAGTTTGTAAAAAACATCTTCCAAACTGAAGCATTTAAATGGTTCTAGTTGTAGAAGCCATTGTTAATAAAAACCTGGACTGGTATTGACGGCAAAAAGTAACTTCATGATAATGAAATCTATCTGAAGTCACCACGTACATATTTAAGTAAATGGTAAAGGAAAGTTACCTTGATTCCACTGGGAATCTTCCATTTTCATTTTAACAATGAAAAATAGTTTTTTTTCTTCTATTACTAAAGTAAAATACCTACTAATATCTTCATGGTAAAATTGTAGAAGTAAGCAAAGTCATTTCATATGGAAATGTTTAAGAGGTATATAAAAATCAAGAGATAAACAATGTCACACTCTCTTATGTATTCAAACCAGGCCTTGAATACATTACAGGCTGCCTCTCCATAAGAATTATTGGCTAGGCTGGTCACTGACCCCTCAAATGATAAAAATATCTACTACATCACACCTCTGGTTGTGGTCCTGAAGTCGACAGAAACTACATTGCAGTTTCAAACTTCTGCAGCAGCCAATGATGTCTCAGAACAGCCAAATGTACAATGGATGTTGCCTCCAGGCTGGCACTGTTCCATAGTGCCACAGAACATATGCACCAGGCCAGTGACATACTGGAAACTACCTTCTTAGCTTCTCTCTAGACTCAATGATGCTACAACTTGCTCACTGTGTGAAGTACATACCAAGTGGAGCCATGATTACCAGAATACTGTAAGTAAAACTTAAACACAATTGGCCTTATGGCCTGCTTCCATGGAGAGATAACATGTAAAGTATTACAAACCTAAAATTTAAAACTATTAATTGCAACTCAGAATCCTTATGCATTAAGTAATACATTAATTAATATTAAACTGCTATACCTTTATCCTGTTCTAAATATGCCTGA
Source organism: Dasypus novemcinctus (assembly GCF_030445035.2). Classification (NCBI taxonomy): domain Eukaryota; kingdom Metazoa; phylum Chordata; class Mammalia; order Cingulata; family Dasypodidae; genus Dasypus; species Dasypus novemcinctus. Next base: position 36,621,828 of record NC_080675.1, read on the forward strand.
TAATTATGTTATCTTTTCTATTCTAAATCATGTACAAAAGTACATTAGACATGTTAAATTCCTTGTAAACTTTATTTTCTAAATAGTTAATAAACATGTCTATAAAATAAAATAGCCATCTTAGCTCAAAACAATGGGACCACCACTGGTTTACAGGTAACCAGTTAATTAATACCAGGCTCAGCTATCCTACTACTCCACTGTACTCTACTGTGTGGCAGAACAAGGTTTGCTTCCTTAGCAGTGGGTCACCTATTAAACAGTCAAAATTATCAGAAATTATTCAATTAAAACCGAAATGTAAAAAAACTTTATTCTGTAGTTACGATCACTCCCACAGCTAAAAACTAAAAGAATTTCCAACTTGGTGTGCTAATCCTGAATGAATCCAACTGCCTAACAGCTGCCAGTTCACCAGAAGCACCTGATGAAGCAGATGAGTGCCAATCATTAAACAGCCTGGAATGCATCTTCAAAACAAAGTTAAATACCTAATACTGTTATTGATTATAATTTCTCTCTGAAAATAAAATAACTTAAAAATTTTATTTTCAGAGAGAAATTATAATATATATATCCTCAACAACTTTAAAAAAAAAGGTGCCATCTTTATAGGCACCTAACTTTGTCCACCTCTGTAATCCAATGTCCTCTTTTAAAAAATAGGTATTCCAAAATTCTAATTAAGTTTGTTTCTTTCAGAATGAACATCTTATTAACCATATGAAAACTTCATCCAGCTTCATACAGAATGCCAGATCCATCTTCCTCCAGTCAAAATAAAATAACAAAGCTTTTACACCTTTTTAGGTAAGGCCTACAACCCATGGCCAGCAGGAAGTAGTTACAGAAAAGAGATCACCTCCCTTCAGCACCCCTTTAAGATTAAAGGTGTAAACTCTCTAATGGTAAAATAAAATTAATAGATGGATCTGGAGCCTGGCAAGAAAGCCATGTAAGCATCAATAACCCCCAGGATGACTGCTAGGGGGCCCCACCCCCAGGATTTTACTGTCCAGTATGAGAACTTCTTCTGAAAACAGGATAAACCCTGGATGTTACCCAGGAACTTTGTCTTTGGGCCCTCACTGGGAAATTGATAAGTGGGATAATCAATTAAAACAACCAACGGCCACCCACCTCTTAACTCCAACAATAATTATGCCAAAACTTAGCAAGTTGAGCTGGCATAAAGGGGGGAAATGATGTAGGCTATGGATGGGGGGCTGTTCGTCTCTTCATAGATAACCTGAACTGTATGTGTCCTGAGCTGTGCATGTGGGACAGTGAGAACTGCAGCCCTGCCCTTGATAACCATGGCAACAACTCCAGTCCCAGAAAAACAGTTTAGCCTTGCAAACTCTATAAACTTTAAATATTCAGGGAGAATACAAACCAAATGTGTGAAAATCTTACCTAGAATGTATGAAGTCCATGCTAAAAGCATACTTCCTCTGTATAAAAAGAACTCAAAAATCTTACTCAGGGCTTGGGTTTTGAACAGAAAGCTCCCGAGTCTGGCCAGCCATCAATAAATTATTTTTTCCTTCCCAAAATTACTACTGAGTCCTGGCCTTTCCATATGCACTTATTGAACCTCTCTTGACATCTACAACATCATTACCCTCATCAGAGATCTTCATTTCTTTATGTCTCTGTTCTATTGCATTTTTCTTTCAACCCACAGAATTCTCTTTAGCAGCCCTTGTAGGGTTGATCTAGTGGTGGCAACCTCCCTTGGCTTTTGTTTATCTGGGAATGTCTAATCTTTCCCTCTTTTTTTATTTTATGAGGTAGTGGGAATTGAACCCAGGACCTCACACATGCAAAACAGGGGCTCAACCACTGAGCCACACCAGTTCCCTCTCTCATTTTTGAAAGACAGTATTGCCAGATACAGAATTCTTGACTGGCAATTTTTGCTTTCAGCACTTTAATTACGTCACCTCACTGCCTTCTTGGCTGCATGGTTTCCAATGAGAAATTGGCACTTAATCTTACTGAAGCTCCCTTGTTTGTAACACATTGGTTCTCTCTTGCAGCTTTCAGAATTCTTTCTTTATCTTTGGCGTTTGATAGTCAGTAATATACCATGATATGGGTCTATTTGGGTTTATCCTGTTTGGAGTTTGTTGAGCATCTTGGACATGTATATTCATGTCTTTCATTAAATTTGGGAAGTTTTCAGCTATTATTTCTTTGAATATTCTCTCTTCCCTTTCTCTCTTTCTTCTCCTTTTAGGACTCCCACAGTATGCTTGATGGTGTCCCACAAGTTTCTCAGGCTCTGTTCACTTTTCTCCATTCTTTTTTTTCTGCTCCTAAGACTGAATACTTTCCTCAAGTTCTCTGATTCTTCTGCCAGCTCCTATCTGCTGTTGAACCCCTCTAGGGGATTTTTTTTAAAGGTATCTATTTTTTAAGATTTATTTTATTTATTTCTCTCCCCTTCCCCCCCAGTTGTCTGTTCTCTGTGACTATTTGCTGTGTGTTCTTCTTTGTCCACTTCTGTTGTTGTCAGCGGCACAGGAATCTGTGTTTCTTTTTGTTGCATCATCTTGTTGTGTCAGCTCTCCGTGTGTGCAGTGCCATTCCTGGGCAGGCTGAACTTTCTTTCATGCTGGGCGGCTCTCCTTACGGGGTGCACTCCTTGTGCGTGGGGCTCCCCTACGTGGGGGACACCCCTGGGTGGCAGGGCACTCCTTGAATGCATCAGCACTGTGCATGGGCCAGCTCCACACAGGTCATGGAAGCCTGGGGTTTGAACCGCAGACCTCCCATGTGGTAGACGGATGCCCTAACCACTGGGCCAAGTCTGCTTCCCTCTAGAGAATTTTTAATTTCTGTTATTGTCTTCTTCAGCTCTGTTTGATTCCTTTTCATAATTTACATACCTCTATGGATCTTCTCTTTGTGTTCATCTATGATTTTCCTTATTTTCCTTTGTTCTTTGGCCATGCTTTCCTTTACCAATTTGAGCTTATTTATTTATTATTACTGGTCTGTTTTCTTTTATTATGAGCATATTTCAAGCCATTTTTTTTAAAATTTTTTTATTTTTTATTGACTTTGTAATAATATTACATTAAAAATATATATGTGAGGTCCCATTCAACCCCATCCCCCCACCCCCCCTCTCCCCCCCCCAACAACACTCGTACCCATCATCATGACACATCCATTGGATTTGGTAAGTACATCTTTGGGCACCTCTGCACCTCATATACATTGGTTCACATCATAGCCCATACTCTCCTCCATTCCATCCAGTGGGCCCTGTGAGGATTTACAATGTCCGGTGATTGCCTCTGAAGTACCATCCAGGGCAGCTCCATGTCCCAAAGACGCCTCCACCTCTCATCTCTTCCTGCCTTTCCCCATACCCTTCGTCCACTATGTCCACTTTTCCCATTCCAATGCCACCTCTTCTATGTGGACATTGGATTGGTTGTGTCCATTGCACCTCTATGTCAAGAGGAGGGTCAGATTCCACCTGGATGCTGGATGCAATCCTCCCATTTTCAGTTGTAATCACTCTAGGCTCCATGGTGTGGTGGTTGTCCTTCTTCAACTCCATCTTAGCTGAGTGTGGTAAGTCCAATAAATCAGATTGTAGGTGCTGGAGTCTGTTGAGGCTCAGGATCTGGCTATCACATTGTCAGTCCAGAGATTCAAATCCCCTAAATATATCTTAAACCCCAACATTAACTGCACCTCCAGCACATTGGCATGAAAGTACAAGCCATTTTTTAAAGTCTTTGTCTGGTATGTCCTACAAGTCTAGTTCTCTTCCGTGATAGTTTCTAATGCTTTAATCTTGTCCTTTGCCTGGGCCATCACTTCTTGTTTCTTTGTATGTTTTGTAACCTTTTATTGACACTTGGATATATTAATATTTTAATGTGTTATCATTGGAGTTTAGACTCTGCAGTGTCTGTTTGCTAAGCTTGTATCTAGCTAGTGTTATGATAGCACTTTCTTTGAATGCCAGGAGCTAACACGTACATACACAAAAGAAGAAGGAAGAGGAACAGGAGGAGGAGAGGGGAAGAAAACCCTTTTCTCAGTCTCTGCAGACAGATCTATGCAAACGATCTCCTTCAGGGCTTATCCATACAATGAGTTTGGAGAATAGCCCCAGGCCAAAGCATAGGGGGTTCCCTGATCGTTTCTTGTTTTGGGCAAGCACCTGTGGCCCTAGGAATTCCTCCGTTTACATGATCCAAATGTTTCCTCTTCCCTAGGAAACAGTTTCCTTAAGGTCTGAGGCACTGTACTGTACGTCCGACAGCCAGCAATCCTTTGCCTCAGCCAGTGCAACTTGATTCCTTTCCCCCAGCATTCTGCAGGAAAGCATGGTGATCTGACTTCTACACACAGGGCAAGTTCTGGGAAGGCAAGTCCCTCTGGCCAGACTGATTGGGCCAGACATGCATGTGGGCACAAGGGTTCCTCTGCTCCCTCTGGAACCCAGGATTCATACTAGGAATGTGAGTCAGCTCTGTGCTGAGCCAGTGAAGGGTCAGAGAGGGCTAGCCAGGGTGCCAGGAAAGCCTACTTCTCTTAAGTAACCTTTTTTTGATCTAACACTTGCCTAGTTACTATGGTCTTTTCAGATGTTCCTGCCAGTTCATTTTAATTTCCTGGCTTCTAAAACAAATATCATGCAATGGGTTGGGTTCAACAATGGGAATTTATTGGCTCACAGCTTTGAAGGTAGAACAAGTCTAAACTCAAGGCATCATCAAGGGCAAGGCATTCTCCTAGAAGACAGTGGCGTTCTGGGGCTGGCTGCTGGTGATCTTTGGTCCTTGCCTTTTCTGTCACATGGCAGTGCTTATGGCAGCCTCTCCTGGCTTCCCCCTTCTCTTCCAGGTTCTGCTGAATTCCAGCTACTGGCTGTTCCCTGTATTTTTCTACACTGAGGCCTTATTTATAAGGTCTCCAGAAATAAGATTAAGAGCCATCCAATTGTGGCCCACTGGGTGGACTGGGGGAGAGTGTGGACTACAATGTGGACCACAGTGCAGCAGTGCTCCAGAATGTATTCTCCAGGTGCAGTGGATGCGCTGCAATGATGGAAGAGGTTGTTGATGTGGGAGGGGAGGGGTAGGGTAGGTGAAGTGGGGGGTATATGGGACCTCATATTTTTTTAATGTAACATTTCAAAGAAAATAAAGAATAATAATAATAAAAAAAAGCCACCCTGATTCTGTTGGGCCACACCTTAACTAAAGCAACCTCATCAATAGGTCCTATTTACCATGGGTTCATACCCAGAGGAATGAGTTAAAATTAAGAACATGTTTTTCTGGGGCACATATCTCCAAGCCACCACACGTTCTTGCAGGTTATTCAAAGTTTCTGTGTGGGGGATAGAGCCCTGAAGTGTCTCAGGCCACCATCTTGATTAGGCTGCAGCCCAATTTCTAATTAAGCATATTTTCTCTCACAACATGCCCAGTATTCCCCTTGTATCTTTGCAGCAAGAGAAGCAACACAGATTTATCAGCAATGATGATGATTCTTCAAATCAACCTCCAAAGCTGCCAACTAGAGAGCAGGATCCTGTGAGTCAAAGAACTATTTAAAGCCTGAGTCTCTATAAAGGAGTTTATTCATCAAGAATTAGAGTCTTCCAAACTACCTTAAACTGTAGCTGTAGGTAGGACTAGAGATGGGGGAGTGTATTAGTCAGGGTTCTGTAGGGAAACAGAATTAAAAAAAAGATATCTGTAAATAAGATGAGATTTTATAAGAGTCTCTCATATGACTGTGGGGATGTACAAGTCCAGGTTCTGTAGGCAGGCTGCAAACCAGGGCTCTGATGAAAGTCCAGTGAAGGTCTGTGTTGAGTTTCCAAGAGACATTGACTGTCCAAAGATGAGCTGGGAAATTCTCTCTGAATGCTGAAATCACTTCCCCTTTTAAGGCATTCAACTAATTGGATAAAGCTTCACTCATTGCTGACAGCAATCTCCCTGGTTTATGCAGATGTAATCAGGCAACTACGCAGTAAACTCACTGATGTCTAAAGCCCAGAAATGTCCTTGTGTTACAAATAGCTCAATGCCCTTCCTTGACCAAACAACTGGGCACCATTACCTGGCCGATTTGACACATTAGCCTAATCATCACAGGGAATAAGGAGGCCTGTAGAAGGTCTGAAAGAAATGTTGTCACCTGCCAGGTTTAAAGTTAACCAGGGCATTCTGGGTAGCAATAGCGTGGGAGTTAGGGATGGCAAAATGCGAAGTGTCTGAAAAGCTAGTGAAGTCTAGTAAGGGAGGTGGACCAGGGAGGTAATATGGGAAGGATGCCATCTTTTTGAAAATGAACCTAGAAGGTGAATGGGTAGGTTTTCTGCAGCACATTGAGTACAGCTTGAACTCTGAGACCATTCCAATTTTAGCCTTTATACTGATGCTGAAAGTTTTGCACAGAATCATTTCTCCTGTATCTTCATTTTGTTTTATGAGATTGCTCTTTCTAGGATTTCTCCTTCCACTTTTTCTTATTTGTGATTTAACATAGCAAAATGATGTGAATTGATGATGAAGAATGTAAACACATTTTAAATGCCAGTTTTCTTCATGCTTAATATTTTTAATCCAATCTGAAGAGTGACAGGTAAAACAACAGTTCTGACAAGCAGCAACCAATAACTTTCAGCAAATCCATTAATTAGGGTCATGTTTACACTTCTTGTCATCAACTAAACCTCTGTGTAAATAGGTTTTCTTAGTATATAAAGTCATAACTATCTGTCTGCATGAGATAATATACTCTACTTAAAATGTTTAAGTCTAAACTGTTGGCTTATATTTGTTGTAAGAAGAGGGATTTGGCTGTTTAAAGAGTGCTGGATGTGCAATCAGAAGACGTGGGTTGAATCTCACCTTTGACATTGGTTGCAGAAGGACCTTGGGCAAGTAATCTCTATTTTCAACCTTTTTAAAAAGGAAATAATAACTATCTCCTAAGACACAAGTAAATATATAACTTCTATGATATTGGGCATAAAGTGATTAAACAAAAATGTCCTAAGGAACTTTTGCTAAAGGTAGGCGTGGGGAATACTCCTTAGCTACATTGCCCAGGAAGTGGCATGGCATTCACACTTCTGTGAAATGGGTAATTCATTGACAGACTGAGTTCTAAGGAATAGGGGTTCTTCCTGCCCACAAGTTTTTAACATGAGAGCAAAAATGAAACCACAAACCCTGTGCAGAGAACATGAGAGCCAAAGAAAATTGAAAGGGAGGGCACAAAGGTTAAAGACTGCATTGTCTCTGGCTTTAGCCACCACTTTGCAGATTAAGCAGGTATGAAGCAATTACAAGACAGTGAGGAGATGCAAAGAAGAGGATTCACTTAACTCCCCTAGATATTGGCATTTATAACCACCTAGGCCAAGTGGACATTACCCAACTCTTAGAATCAAGGTTCAGGTACCCAGAGTAAGCAATACCAGGGAAAACATCTCCCTTTAAAAATTCTGTCTTAAAAGGAGGATTCTGGCAGGGTAAGAAATTATGGCAAAAGTATTAGAGCAGGAGTCACAGATTAACAATTTTAATGGGAACCAAACAGAGTACCCTCTAGAAGTATAAACCCAGTATCACCAAGTATGAAATAAATGTTACTAGTTCCCAGTGGTTTTCTCTTGCCATGGAATCTTGTTTTACCTCTCACTTTTTAGCTTGCTACATAGCCTATATTCTCTGCATTATATACTCTGGCTATTCTGTTCTTCTGGTCTCATTTTCCCTTTTCTATTCTATACTTATATACTCTATACTTAATATAGCCTATTGCAATTCTTTCTTTCTCATTCTTGTGTCTTTAATTCTGATCCAACACCCCATCACCATTCTACCCTTGCTTTACTTGCACCACTGTCCAGGGACCTCCTTTTCCATCAACAAATATCCTTTGGCCTTTTATAAATATGTTCCTGGACCATCAACTGTTCATCCAAATACTGCCAAGCCTAGAGACGTATTTTTCTTTAGAGACTGTGGTGGCTTTGTAATGTGTCAACTTGGGTAGGCTAAACTACACTTACCAGGCATTTGCCCATTCATTCACTTCAATATATGTTTTAGTTTGCCATATATTGCAAAGGGCTGCCAATGCAAACCATCAGAAATGTGTTGGTTTTTATAAAGGGTACGTATCTGGGGTAAATGCTTACAGTTCCAAGGCCATGAAAAGTTCAACTCAAGGCACTATAAGAGGTGCTTTCTCACCAGAGTCAGCTGCCATGTTAAAGCAAGATGGCACACAATCTCTGCCTGGTGTCTGCCTTCCCCTATGGGCTGTACATCTTCTGGAGCTCAGCTAAGGGCAACCAGGCATAGGGCTTGTCTCTTACCAGACCTCTTCTCTCAGGCTTGGCTGCTCTACTTTCTTCCTGGTTTCAGCTGCAAGTTATCATGCAAATGGCTCATCTTTCCTTGGACCTCAGCTACTTGAGCCTCCCCTTTCTATCACATGGCAGCATCAAATATGGTAGAGCCCTCTTTTCTAGTATGTCCCTGTTTTTTATCATACCCAGCAAGAGGGCGAAGATTCAACCTGAGTCCGGCCTTACTGAGGTGGTCCAACTGAAAAAAAAGTCTCACATCCACAGAAGTGGACCAGCCCACAAACATAATTGTTCTCTTTTGCAGATTCATAAAATAATTTCAAACTGCTACAATATATGATTGAACACCTCCTATAGGCCAGGGACTAGGCACTTAGGATTTATCAGTAAACAAAATAAATATTGCTGTCTTCTTGGAGCTTGTATTCTAGAAGGGGGAGACAATTAATAAACAATAGAAAATTGGGTATTTTAATTTTACTATAGACCAATCTTTCTCAATGTTATTTATCATCACCTCTAAGAAATCGTTTTAGGCTTTTTTTCCCCTAATCACTCCCAATCTTTGAAGGTTTACCACCGCAGATATGCTACATATCAGTTTACATACTGTTTGCATAACTGAGCTTTATACATAAAAAAGAGTAAGAGTTTTTCACACTCAAGAACATTTTTTTTTTCTCCCATGGGGGAGTTATATTGCCCCATTGAGACTATATATGCTAAACTCTCTCTTTTCATTCATTAAAAATATTTGACTGCCTGGATAGTTGCAGACAAGGGAATATGCAGACAAGACAATGTACAGAATTAAGACTAGATTTTTAAAGAGCACTTGTAGCAGTTGGATATAGTTATGAATTCCAAAAATAGATATTGTATTATGTTTGTAAACTGGTCTGTACCTGGGCATGATTAAATTATGTTTAGGTCTTTGATTGGGCCATGCCAGTGGTGTTGAGTCCCTGCCCCTTGGTGGGTGGGGACTCACAGATAGAAGACATGGTAAAGGACAGTTGGAGCTTTTGATGTTGGAGTTTTTGCTATTGGAATTTTGATGCTGTAGCTCAGGAAGTGAACACACAGGAAAAGAATACAGAGGAATAGAGACAGTTCCTTAGACATGGCAGAAGCCCTGGTGAGAGAGACAGAGTCATTTGCCTGAAAGTCTACAGCTGGCCTTGTAAAGCCTAGAGAGCCTCATAGTGTACAGTTGACCTTGTGGAGATAACAGAGCAACTGAGCCTGGAAAGAGGCAAGCCATGGAAAGAAAGGAACCCAGGAAGCCTGAACCCTGGCAGATGTCGGCATCCATCTTGCTCCAACACATGGCATATTACTTTGGTGAGATACTTTATGGTCTGATAACTCTAAGATTCTACCCCCAAATAAATACCCTTTATAAAAGTCACCAGATTTCTGGTATTTTGTATCAGCACCCCTTCCCCTGAATAATACCATACTTATAAGTTGTCAACTTGTATGAAAGAAGAGCTAGATGACATGGGTTTCTCTATGTAAAAATAAGAGTTACAACCAACATTTAAATAATCACTTATGGGCAGAATGATAAGAAGGGCAATATCAAGTAAACTTCATAATGGGTAATTAGAGTCCCAGAAGGAGAAGAAAAAATGGGGGAAAAGTTTGTTTTAAAGAGAAATGACCAAGGTTTCCTCAAAACTTATGAAAAATAATAGCCCACAGATCCAAGGAGTTCAGAGGAAGGAAAGTAGAAAGGAAGGAAAGCATATGCATGCATGTGTGCACAGGAAGGAAGCCATACCTATGTAAAATATAGTCACACTGGTAAAAACCAAATATAAAGAGAAATATTAAAAAGAACTGGAAAAAAGACATTATATACATGGGAATAACAATAAGAATGGTGGCTAACTTTTCATAAAGCAAGACAGGAGAAGATGGAATATATTAGAAGTGCTTTCTCTACCGTACACTACCACTTTTGCCCTACGGAAGAGAAAACCAGAAGTTTTGAGGATGGAATTTATCAAAGCTCCCCAGGTAATTCTGACATGTCTTCCCAGTGGAGAATAATTTGCTATAAGTACTCTCAGTGTAACAATTTGACAACAAAATTCAAAATTTATGTAACTGAGTAACTATGGTCAAGGCTAAAAAACCCAGTTCTTGGGAAATATAGCCGTGGACTATTTTGTGGCATTTGTTGGAAGTAGTATGGCAGACTTTCACTCTGGTGGTTGAAGGTGAATTTTCCCTTGAAATGGGTATGCTTTTGTTAGTTAACTCATGAAGCAGCTAATCTGGAGGCAGGAAACAAGGTTAGCTGTGTTTGTTTCCTATTGCTAAAAAAACATTATACAATGAATATGAAAATAACAATAGTTTCCTAGTGCTTTAACAAATTATTGAAACTTTAGGGGCTTAAAGCAACATATATTTATTCTTTTACATTTCTGGAAATCAGAAGTCTAAACTGGGTCAGCAAGGTTTCATTCTTCTGGAGACTTGTACTGGTTTTAATAATTTCCCCCGCCCCCAAATCAATGCCCACCTGGAACCTGTGCATGCCTCATTTGGAAATAGGGTTTTTACAGATATAATAAGGCTAAAATGAAGTCACACTAGATTGGAGTGTGCTTTAAATCCAATATGACTGATGTCTTACAGAAAAGGAAAGGAAATCTGGGCACAGACAGACACGCACAGGGAGAACACCATGTGACAGCAGAGGCAGAGATTGGAATGATGTGTCTACAAGCTAAGAAACCAAGGATTGCCAGGAAATCCAGAAGGTAGAAAGAGCCAGGAAGAATCCTCCCCTAGATCCTGCAGAGAAAGCCTGGCCCTGCTGACACCTTGCTTTTGGAATTTTAGCCTCTAGAACTGAGAGAATAAATTTGTTGCTTTAAGTCACCAAGTGCATGGTACTTTGTAATGGAGCTGACTCTATTTCCTTGCCTTTTCCAACTTTTAGAAGCTGTCCACTATTCCTTGGCTCTTAGGCCCCTATCACTCTGACTTCTGCTTTCATCATCACCTCTCTTTCTCTGACTCTGACCCTCCTACCACCATCTAATTGATTACATTGGATCTACCTCGATAATCCAGGATAATCTCTTTAAGATCATAACTTAATGACATATGCAAAGTCTCTTTTGCCATATAAGGTGGCATATTTGTGGGTTCCAGTTATTAGGAGCGGGACATCTTTGGGAGGCCATTATTCTATCTACTACATAAGTCTTGGGTCTGAAGGAGAGAAAGAACTTCTGTGGTCTTCGGGTTCATTCTTAGAGGCAATGGGAGGTCTGGGGTGGTGCCAGTGGTGGGATTTGTGTTACCTAATTATGTAGTCACTGATAGAAAGAAGCACAACCACCAAGCCGTGGATGCAAACACTGACATGGCATACGTTTAGAGTTCATGGTCATGAACCTGGGTTCCAACCATACTGACGGGCGGTAAGATGAATCAGGAGTAAGTTCAGAGACTCAAGTAGAGAATGATCCTACCTCTTATATCAGAGGAGAATTCTGTTTCTGGACCCAATGTGAGTTGGTACTAGAACCTCTCCTAATTCACCATCCTGGTCTCTGTAGGTTAGCCCCAGGGGAAATGGCTCAATTTGTAGGAACTAAAAACAAACAAAACAAAACAAAAAAATTGATCACTAAAAGCTGTAATCCTGAGGGCCACATAGGCTTCTCTGGGGGTATACCCCTAACTGGGTGTGGCATGGCAGAGAGGGCCCCCCTCCCTCAGATCTCCAGGAACAATCTGAGCATTGCCATTGACTATGTGGACTATTCTAGTCCAATAGTAAAACTGATTCATGGTAAGGAAACATTGCTATTTAGTAGCAATAAATGACTCCAAATGGTTCTACAAACTCTAATAGGCAATATCTGCCCTGTTGCAGCTAGGCACGTTTCCATGCATATGCACACTTCTGAAGAAATTCCACTTTTTTTTCCCCTGCACATTCCAGGGCCACAAATGCCTTTTCTATACCTACATCTCAAGCTGAATCAATGCTAGCTTTCCAAATAGTTACAACAACATGTGCCAGCCATACTTAATGTTCTCGGGTCCGCCCAAAGCCACCCAAAGCTATTCTTTGAGCCACTACAAAGGTGACATTTCATAGGTGTTCTTTAGACTGGTTCTGGGAGATAAAGGTTATCACGAGCGATTATACTCAAGGCAGTAGAAGTCATCGAGGGAAACTAATGCCTTCATAAGTCAGGAATGTTTATTAGCTGCTGGTAACCAGATTTCCTCTCATCTTTCATTACGTTAAATCTTAATAGGGCCCTTGCACAATTCCACAGCTTATCAATGCCGGCAGCACAGTGGCATATATTTCCTGTGTAGCTACCACTTGCTGTCACTGCTGTCTATACTCATGCTGCGTTAGCTGTTGACCCAATTTAATGCCTAGCTGGAAACTTTCCTCTCGGTTGTGATTAAAGGAAAAAGGGAGAGAAGGAGAGGTGATCTAGTTACTTGCATATGTATAATGTTTGGATTAAAGGGGAAAAGGTAGTGAGCGAGGAGGCTGTCTAAGGACCCACAGATGAATTATATTTTTTAGGCTCAGATTCCTTACATTTTATGCAGACTTTGAGATCCTGAATTGACCTTCTCAAGCCACTCTAGAATGCTCACTTTCAATTATATGTGACCCAATATATCTTCAAGCTGACTTTCCTAAAGCCATGTTTCAACAGTAGAACCACAAATTTGATTTCTAATTCACCTAATTCACTGGCATAACTCTTTTTGACATAAATTCCAATTAGGAAAAAAGACTGTGGGCTGAACACCATGCATTACAATCATCAGAAGTAGGAGAGGATGGGGCTTAGTCCAGTATGGATTTAAAGGAGGTACAGACACTAGTTGTATGGCACACGTTTTGTACATTATTCCAGTATTTTGATGCTGAAATGATGGCACCACATTTTCCACAGCCAATGTTTCTTCTTTTCAGTACATCCCCTAGTAGAGAGCTGTGGAGTGCTAAAAACTAAGATTTGAAAACACCCCATTTACCACCTTCATTTTACAGAGGAGGAAATGGAGATTCAGAGAGGGTCAATGACTTGTATATAATCGAAACTAAAATTCACATCTCTTCATTACTAAGCAAGTGCTGTTTCCTTATAATATGCTGCTAGCCCTTCAATGAGCAACCTCAATTGCTTTAGGTCCGGTGTGGAGGACATGAAGTCAATCTTGGCAAAGGCCAGGTCACTTTCTCTCTCCTGAGCTTAGAGTGCCCCTAGCCCTTATTTGATTAGTGGTTGTGAAGGCTAGATGAAAGTTTGTTGGTAGGTAGAATAATGCTCCCTCCCCCAAAAGATATCCACATTCTAATCTCCAGAACCTGTGAATATGCTAGCTTACATGGCAAGGGGGAATTAAGGTTGCAAATGGAATTAAGGTTGCTAATCATCTGACCTTAAGACTGATTGTGGATTAAAACAAGGGTCCTTAAAAGTGGAACAGGGAGGCAAAGTTTCGGAGTGATTTGATGTGAGAAAGACTTGACCCACCATTACTGGCTTCGAAGATGGCAGAAGAGAGCATGAGCCAAGGAATGTGAGTGGCCTCTAGAAGCTGGAAAGGCAAGAGAAAGTGGAGAGCCTCCAGAAAGGCACACAGCCTGGCCAACACCTTCATTTTTTCCAGTGTCAGGCTTCTAACTTACCGAACTGTGAGATAATAAATTTGTGTTGTTTTAAGCCATTACATTTGTGGTAATTTGTTATAGCAGAAACAGAAAACTAATACAGAGTTGGAATGACTCCACCCAAATCCATCACACTTTAGGTACTGATGCCAAATGTTGTGCTCTTATGTGGGAAGACATGGCACACCTTTCTCCACTGGTTTCTTTTCGCTATTATAACCTCATCATGTCTACAATTGGTGAAACTGGGAGAGGAGATACAACAGTCATCATGGCCTTTTCTTCCCCTAACTTTCTAAACATATTGTTGACACTATTTCTCTAGCACTGTTTATAGCTTGAATAAAAGGCATGCATTTTCAAAGCACGACTAAGTCATCTTTTTAATCCTACTGTGTATTAAAGAATTTAACTTTACCCAGAGAGGTCTGGCCTTTGCCCTTGGCTATTAAGTGGTGGCCCCTTACCCCTTTGCATACCCTGACTGACAAGAGCGTCTTTATTTATATGAGGGCCTTGGCCACCAGACGGTCTAACAATGTAGTTTATGATGGGAGTTTTGGGCCATACAGTATCCATCCTACCTCCAATAAGGCTAGAGAGACTAAAGGTCAGCTATGAGAGCAGTCAAACTCGGAGCCCCAGTAAAAACTCTGAACACCAAGACTCATGTGACCTTCCCTGGTTGGCAATACTCTATGTATTGTCACACATAGAGTCAGGAAAGTAATGTTGTCCCTACCTGCACTGGGAGAGGACAACAGGAAGCTCCACATTTAGAACTTTCCCAGACTCTGCCCCTATGTGCCTTTTGCCTTGACCGATTTTAATCTGTATGCTTAAGATGTACTAAATCTTACCAAAAGTATAACAGCTTTCAATGAGTTCTGAGGCTCCTTCTAGGAACTATCAAACCTAAAGATGTTCTTGGGGACCCCTGAACTTGCAAACGGTGTCAGAAATGAGGGTAGTCTTGTATACTGTACACCTTTTAACACTGTACTCATCAGCTAGTGTAATTGTTGTCATGTAGTAAGTGATCAGGAAATATTTGCAGAACTGAACTGTCTGCCTAAAGAGAGAATTTTATCTTTTTGCTATTTGCACAGAAACATGTATAGAGAGCATAAATAAATGAAAGAAAGTCTACTTAACTTTTGGTTCACTAGAAAGGTTATTGTGACAGAATTAGGGTTGGGGTAAGGTACAAACGTATGAAAGGCAGAAAATTGTGGTCTTTGATGTATTGTCAAGTCCTTTGAAGACTCATTGCCAACTGTCCAACAAGGAATGAAGATGTATTTTAGGGTCTGGTTGACAAGCAGTCTGGGAAGTCCAAACTATTGTAAAGCAGCCTAATTTATTCTTTTTCTCTGGCTCTGAAAGCCTGGCATAAGATCTGCAACTGAAACTGCTTTTGTTGAAAACTCAACTAATGCAGCAAACTAAGCCAAAATGTGTAGTCACTGTGCAAGTCTGGCTCATGTTAATTGTGATGGTGTCCTCCAGTGACATCTGACAGGCTGGACAGTTGACAATGAACAACACGTCATGGTCTTTGCCAGGTTTCCTCTCTCCCACCCTTTCCCATTGGCAGTTCCTAGGACCATGCCATTTCATTTCCTCTTATTTTTCTCCCTGCCCTAAAGGATTCCATTTGTTCTGGCTGTCACCACAGTCTCATTCTTTTCCATGGACCAACACTGTGGGCATGAATCTCATTCAAGACGATGGCTGAGTGCCAGAAAAGTTGCACATGAGCTGAATTCTTACAAACAAGAACATTTTGAAAACAGAGGTGCATGAGCACAGGGAACCTGATCTAAATAGGCTGTCCTCCAGAAAACCTCTCTGGATTTCTCCAGAATAGTTCTCTTTGCACAGCACCTCATTTGCACTTCTTTTGGATTGTGTCATATGTTACTGTGAATTCTAGCTTTTTGTTTTCTCCCCCTCCAAAATGTAAACTCCTAAAAAGAGATATAGCCTTTTTATCCCCTAATTTCTCGGCAGAATAGTTTACACAGTGGGACTAAACCCATATTTGATGTATTAAATTAAAGACTATATCATATTTCATTGAGATAAAATGTGTGTGTGTGTGTGTGTGTGTGTGTGTGGAGAGAGAGAGAGACCGAGAAAGAGAGAGAGAGAGAACTCTTTTTAATGTGTATTTTCTCTACAAAATTAAGTAAGTGCTCCTCTGGAGGGAGAATACTTTCTGTCCAATACACAATATCATCTATAAAATCAATTATTAACCTAAAGTACTTTTATCAAAATTGCTTATTTAAAGGGAAATCAACCAATTCTTACGAAAATGTGATAATAGTAATATTAAAAACAAATCTGTTCTGAGTTTCCTTTTGTTAAAAATCCTGAGCAGGATGACAATCAGTGGAGGTCCATCAAAGTTTACAACATTTTATAACATCTCAAACACCTTGACCTCTTTGAACCTGTGGTTTTTGGACACTGAAGGGCCTTTCATTTTCCACATAACTTTCTTCTCATATAATAAACAGCAGCCCCTCACTGTATATCAAACGAAGTTGGTCCCAACTTTATGCATATATCTTAATGCTTATCCCTTTATTTAAGATGACATTGAACTCAGAAACTCATGCCAATCCACAGAAGCCCAAGATTCCCAACATTAAGATTTCCATTGTATTTCCAGCATTTCTCAGTAGCCTGTAATGGTGATCCCCGTGCTAAGTTAGCTTTACCAAACAGGAGCCCCTATTGACTAGGGAGATGGTAGAGGAGCTCAGTGGGATCCTATGTACTCAGGAGTGCAGTGGCCTCTGATGTGGACAGAAGGAGCCATTCACTTGGAAGCATTTTATCAAACAACAAATTTCAAACTAAGAGAGAGCTCAGAGCTCAATGCAGTTTTGTCTTCAGTTGGGTCAAAAGCATACTGACATAACTGAGTAAAGGGCATAATATCTAGGACTGTGAGGAAATACATTAAGAAGAAAAACTTACTAATCTTTAGATATCTTAAGCCTTTCATACACATTCAGAAGGAGGAAATACAAACTAAGCAACAGGCCATTTTATTTTTTAACTCAGTGGACCAAACGACAGAATTTTCAATCCCACTTCCATATTTTATAGACAATAAAGCTGAGGAGTAAAGAGATGACATCCATAGCCCGAGGACACATATCTGAGAACCCCATCCTCTGGGACACAGAAACAATTTTTTATCATGAAACTGGCCTTCATAATCATAGAATATTGAAGTCCAAATAAAGCTCAGAGATTGGAGATCAGCTTCCTCTTTCATATATGCATCCTTTAGCTACTTCCTGGAATCAGATGAGCTGCTTTCTATTAATATAATCATATAAAAAATTAACCAGAAATATGGTGGGGCTCTAGAAAGGGCAGGGGCTTGGACTTGAAGCCCTAGGATTAAGTAATTCATTATTTCAGTCATTAAAATTTACTGGGCACCTATTATGTGCCAAGCACAGTGAGTGGTACTGGGGATCTGGCACTGATTAATACAGGCTAAAATCACACCCTCATGGAGCTTATATTCTAGAAGAAGCAGGCAGACAATACATAAATAAATGAGAAAATATGATGATGCTATAGAAAAATAAAGCAGGTATGGAGGAAAAGAAATAAAGCGGGTTCAGGGGCTGTTGAGGAAGGGAGTTGGAAAGGTTTTTAAGTGGGATGATGCAGGTAGGTCTCACTGAAAAGGTAGCATTTCAGCAAAGACATGAAGGAGGTGAGGGAATAAATCATGCAATTCCCTGGGGCGAGTGTTCCAGGCAGAGGGAATAACAAGTTCAAAGGCCCCGATGATTCAAGAGATGGCAAGGAAGCCAGTGTGGCTGAAGCAGAGTGAGCAAGCATAGACAGTAATGGGATCTGTGGCCAGAGGGATAATGCAGGTTAAGGCAGATTATAGCCCCTGTAAGGACTCCTGCTTTTATTTGGTGTGAAATGGGGTTTCACAATGAAGGGTATGGGCAAAGGTCAACGTGACCTGACTTATCTGCATAGTGTGTTGACGATCATCTTTTTTTTTGACAATGACAATCGTCTTTAGGGGAGCAAAGGCATAAGCAGGGAGATCGGGTACAGGATATCACAATGATCCTAGAGAGAGATGCTGGCTGCTCGGACCAGGGAGAGAATGACAGAGGTGACAGATTCTGGGCATTTTTAATAGTAAAGCCAGCAGGGATTTACTGTTAGAAGTAGGATGCAAGATAAATGTGGGAGAAAGAGAATGACAGCAAGTTTTTGACATGAGCACTGGAAAAATGGCCCTGCCGTTACTAAATTGGAGAAGGTAGGAGGAGAATGTTCCGGAAGGAAGACCAGAACTAATTAGCAGCTGTCACACACAGAGTCCAGGAAAGTGATGCTGTCCCTGACCCAGGTCCTCTCCTGGGCAAGTCACTTAACTTCTCTGAACCTCGCTTTCTCCGTCTATATTTGGCAATGTCTATTTACCTAACAGAATCATTGTAAGATTCGACCAGGACATATTTCATTGTCTAAAGTATGTCAAACTTAAGGGTATAATAATCTCATGGAAAGGGATCCTGGCCCACCTGCCCTGCCTACACATCTCCCCTCTCCAACCTTCCTTCCTCACCTAAAATCTTTCTCCCTCTGAGCCAAGGGTAAATGAATCACCACTGTGAAGTCTATTAGAAGTCACAAGTAATCGACAATAACTGGTGAATGAAATCCTATTTCAGGTGACAGTGACTGGAAGATCACACACCACAGAGATGGTGCTAAGCACACCGAGGCAGGCTCTTTCGCACTGATTTGTAATGGAGAGTGGGAGGAAGTAAGGAAAATAGCATGTCATGTGCGGTTCCATTTCCCTCAGGTGGGAACACCATTGAGGAAAGGAAGTTCATTGCCTATCAAACTGTGTGGGGAGGATGTTAAAAATTGCTGTAGAATTTGAAAGGAAAAAAACCCACCAGGATAGATGAAGCAAGAGGAGAACAGAAACACTCCCAAGGCCCTATGCTAGGAAAAAACTCTAATTCAAATACCAGCTTATCATTCCTGCTAATGAGAGAGGACTCTCCAAGGGAATGGTGGTATGGTAGGTTGAGTTATTGACCCCAGAGGAAAAAAATACGTTCTCAGTCCATTCCCTGTGTGAACCCATTGTACACAGGGTTTTCTTAAGATGTTATTTTTGGTTAAGGTGTAACCCAGTTGACTGAGTTCAGGCCTTAATCCTGTTACTGGAGCCTTTCTCTTGAAAGCCACATGGAGGAGTAGAGGTCAAAAGAGACATTGCACGTGATAGGAAAGCCAAGGAACCCCGAGGATGGCTGTCAGCCCACTGGAAAGCCACTGATCCCAGGTGGAAACATGTCTTCAGCCTTTGAAACCAGGAGACAATAAACTCCCATTGCCATAGCAGCTGGAAAACTAAGACATGGAGTGTTCCATCCAGAAAGGTGAGCTCACCTGGAACTGGAGTGGGCTATTTAGAATGAATGCCTTCTACAATGACCTGTATACATGAGACAAGCTTAAATGGCACCAAATTACAATAAATAAAATAGAAATACTTTAAAAACCATTTGTAGAATATCTGGGTGGCACAGGGAGGAATTATTGCTTCTGAAAAGGAAGTCAAATCCTTCCAATGAATTTTATAACTCACTGTTTATGTGGCAAGGGTGTGAGTATGTGAATATGAATGTGTTACTCTATCATCAGTGACTCTGGAAATGAAGATAATGACAGAAATAATCATATACTGTGCTTCAGGGCAGAACATAATTGGCAATAGGGACAAAATTACTTTGTCATTTAAAAATTTTTTAATTTCTTAATTATTTTTGCTTATATTAAAAATTACTATTATTTTAGGGGCTAAGTTAATGGAAGCAAGGGATCCTAACAATAAAAGTCTTTCATTCTTCTTCATTGCAGGTAATTATTTTCTTCCCTGGTCTTTATAGGTCATATGCTACCTTACGGTCAGAATGACAAAAATGTATCTGTTGCTAATGCTCACATTTTCTGTCTTTCCCCCTTATTACATCCTTCCAAGCTATATTTCTTATTTTCAATGTAACCCTGAGCCTGAAGTCCAGCTTTAAGAAATGTAACTTAGGCAACGTCATCAAAAAAGTTACTTTTTCTGAAAAGGGCCATATAGTCAATGTTTTTGGTTTTGTGAGCCAAACACTCTTTGTTGAAATTACTCAACTTTGCCCGTGTTGTAAGAAAGCAGTCATAGCAATGAATGGGTGTGACTATGTTCCAATAAAACATTATTTACAGACACTGAAATTTGAATTTCATATGATTTTCACGTGTCATGAAGTGTTCTTTTTCTGATTTTTCTTTAACCACTTAAGAACGTAAAAGACATTTTTAGCTCCAGGGCTAAACAAGAATAGGTGGCGGACTGGATTTGGCTTGCAGGCCATGGTTTCCCAAATCTTGGTTTAAGGTGCTATGACCTGGTAGGAATTGAGTCTTCACTCAGGCTCACAGTGAGAGCTGCTCCCTGGCTCAGCCTTGACACAGTTGAGCTCTGGGTAGAAAGAGCACTGCCTCAGTTACTGCAATCTGACATACTTTGGAAGAAAATCCAGAAATGACACCAGCTAAGTCCCATGTCCAAATATGAGGATTAGGACAGGTACTCACCCTGCTCCCAAAAGCCCCAGACATTTCTGAGTCATCAGAAGGAAATATTTCATTCCTCCAACACTTCTCATTTCAATTAATATTTCTTAAAACTTGCCCTACTACAACAATTTATAAGAGAAAGTCCCCAATCTCTGGATGTTTACAGTCAAGATTTGGAGAAAGCAGCATAATACTTAAGAGCATAGTATCACATTGAAAGCAAGTACGATAGATTAAAGATGGCTGCAAATTCTTTGTTATAATACCTCTTGAGAGGTGGGGTCTAGGTTTCCTTTCCTTGAAACAGGAAGGACTGTGTAACTGCTTGACCTTTAACACATGGTAGAAGCAACTCTGAGTTGGTGTTTGGCCCAAGCATAAGAGACCAGTGGCTTCTACTTCCTTTCAAAATGCTTACCCGTGGGAAGCCATCTGCCACATAAGAAGTCTAATTACTCTGAGACCACCACATGGACACACTCCAGTTGATTGTCCCCATGACTATCCCTCCTAACCACCCCCACCAAGGCACCAGACAGGTGACTCTCCAGACAAGTCATCTGCCAGCTGTGTCCTCAATGATTGATTCACCATGGAGCAAAAGAATCTACTATCTGAGCCCTTCAAGAATTACTGATCCATGAAGTCATGAGATATGATAAAACTGTTACTGTGTTAAGTTAAATTTGGGGGATAGTTTGTTACCTAGCAGAAATAACCAGAAGAGCAAGTATAAAGACTTGCCCCCTCCCCCAAAAAGGGGCATGCCTGATGTTTGGAGAAAGAAAAAGCTCAGTATGGGCTGAAGTAGACGGGGAAAGGAAACTGGAGGCTGGGTCAAAGGAAAGGTAAGCTCTGTACAGGAAGCTGGAGGAAGGACACCAGATTTGGGGGAGGGGAGGAGGGTAATGTGAATGAAGGATGGGGTGACAGCAAGGAGGGAAAGGGTTCAGTGGAGACTCTCAAAATGGAAAGCGACTATAATGAACCATGGGAAGCCAATTTGGCTCTTGATGAATATCTTTTTGGTGACTTGGCAGCCTTCAGCAGTTGGTTAGTTGTAGGTAGTGATGGTGGTGATTATGGGGAGGAGTGTTATAAGCCATACCACAGGCAAATTCACTACTAGTAATTTGAAAACAAATGACCTGTTACTTAACAAGAAGTAAGCACAGACAACCCCACAGCCTGTCTGTAGCCCCCAAGAGGTCCCCTTCTCTGCCCTCCAGTGTTCTGACTAACACCTTACAGGAAACGCTCCATTTGAACCACCAACTCTGTGGCTGAACCAAGTGGCAGGATTTTCCAAGAAGTAGAGAGATGTAAGGTCAATGGGCTAGGCCTTGGGCTTGGAATGTGGTCCCACTGACAGAGTTGGTTGGTTTGCCAGTTTTCTAATGTCTCATTCCTAACTAAACAAATACATTAAATACCACGAATTTTATCAATCCCAAAGTATTTTTCATATTAGGGCGCTTCATATCCAGTTAGCCTACCCTAAAGGCCTCACACAGAGTCTATGTAAGTAAATGCCCACAATTCTAAGAAAGTACCCCTAAGCCCGTTGTCCCACACTCATGGCAGCTTATATATGATTATCTGGGTTTGCCAGAAAACCCTTTAAACTCCTTCTCCAACATCTCCTGGCAGGCAGTAGTGTGAAATTCATCCATGGCAATTGCCAAGCACCAGAAGGTAGCACTGAGAAGTTCTTGAAAACACGGTATGTTGAAATACATCAAAGACTCTTCAAGCTGACAGATGGGATAACTGAGACATCGTGATAGTAAATGGTTGACACAAGCTGGCAGGAACATTAGCAAAGCTAGAATTGATTCTGCCCTCTAAATCTCCCTGGGAGAGACTAAGACTTGCGAACTTGAAATTCCACTTGAACTTTATGGTTGCAAGTAGTAAACAAACTTATTTTTTGATTCTTGAACTGCTTTCACTCCTGGTAAGAGCTTCTCTAATTTCTGTGTTCAAAGACAAAAGTTTTGGAAATCCTTTTGTGAAAACCCCACAAGGGCTGCTAGAAATAAAGAGTTATGAATAAGTTTCATGTTGACCTAATTTCACTTGGTAATAACTTTTTTGGGGGAACAGGGGAACTTTTCTCTGGATAGTAAGTTTTATCTTAAAGAAATGAATAAATAAAATCTTTAAATTTCAGGTGTGATGGCTTTCTAGCTAATTACCTACCAGTAGCTTTTCGAAGTGAAGACACTGGCACAAAGTCAGCTCTTTATATTTACCTACTCATGTCGATACACTATTATTTAAAGTAATTATTTAAAGTAAATAATAGTGCCGCTCAGAAAGTGCCGCCTTAAATGGCTTAAGCTACACTGTTCCTTAAGTTTTTTATTTTTTTATTTTTTTATTCATTTTTTTAAAATATTACATTCAAAAAATATAAGGTCCCATTCAACCCCACCGCCCCCACCCCAACACTCCCCCCACAGCAACACTCTCTCCCATCATCATGACACATCCATTGCATTTGGTAAGTACAACTCTGGGCATCGCTGCACCTCATGGTCAATGGTTCACATCATAGCCCATACTCTCCCACGTTCCATCCAGTGGGCCCTGGGAGGATCTACAATGTCCTGTAATTGTCCCTGAAGCACCACCCAGGACAACTCCAAGTCCCGAAAATGCCTCCACATCTCATCTCTTCCTCCCATTCCCCGCACCCAGCAGCCACCATGGCTACTTTTCCCACACCAATGCCACATTTTCTCTGTGGACATTGGAATGGTTGTGTCCATTGCACTTCTATGTCAAGAGGGGGCTTAGATTCCACATGGATACTGTATGCAATCCTCCTGCTTTCAGTTGTAGGCACTCTAGGCTCCATGGAGATTGGTGAGATTCCAACCGAGGTATTCACAAGCACCTATGTAGATCCATGATATGTAGATCCATGATCTCTTGTTCACAATTCTGAAATACAAAGAGTTCTGAAAATGAATCCCTTTCATAACTCATTTGGTGGCAAACCCCTACCTAACGATGTGAAGCTCCTGCAGACTTTCTTTATCCCAGGGTGTGTGAACATTCACATTTCACTGCAGAAAGGTTGCTGAGCTTGATTTCTGGGTGCTGCCATAGCTCCTGCTAGGGATGACGGCATATAGCATATGCATAGTGTGACCTCTCTAAAATCAGAACCTGAATTACAAAACACATCTAACCCTAAGAATTTCAGATCAGAGATCAGGAGCCTACACTTACTTGAGAGGGGCTACGTAGGTGTACAGAGAAGGGCCAAGAAGAGAGAGGTTGTGGGAAAAGGCCAAACACAAAGGCATATTAACAACCTGTGGTATCTGAAGCTGGAGCAAATCTCCAGCCCATGACAAGGCAGTGTAATCTGAATGGTTGGGAGAGTGATGCCTGCAAAGGTTAACATGACACCAACTGACATTAAAAGGCGTCTTTGGGACATGGAGCTGCCCTGGATGGTACTTCAGAGGCAATCACCGGACATTGTAAATCCTCACAGGGCCCACTGGATGGAATGGAGGAGAGTATGGGCCATGATGTGGACCATTGACTATGAGGTGCAGAGGTGCCCAAAGATGTACTTACCAAATCCAATGGATGTGTCATGATGATGGGAATGAGTGTTGCTGGGGGAGGGGAGAGGCGGGGTGGGGGGGTGGGGTTGAATGGGACCTCACATATATATTTTTAATGTAATATTATTACAAAGTCAATAAAAAAATAAAAAAATAAATAAATAAATAAAAATAGAACCTCTTAGAGTCTGATGATAATAAACTAATTTGAACCTTCTTTGAATGATCAATTATAAAAGTTATAAGGCATAAATAAATTGTCTTATCTCAGAAATCCAGGAGAGGACTGTGGGCATACTTTACAGTTCAATCTGCCCAGAATACTCTGGTGGGGCGGCCAGTCCATAACCACAGGTGGCCCTGGCTCCAGGCTGCCAACAACTATGTCTACCACGCATAGGGACAGTCAGAGTTGACTCCACCACAGGGAGAGGGCCCCCTGACTAACTTGGGCTGATGGAGAGACAGGCCCTACAACAAGAAACCCTGGATCCAACTGTGTTGGAAATACCTCATCCTTAGTGACCTGCTATGGAGGCCAAAAAAAATGTCCAGTTTTGCTTAAGCTGGTTTCAGTTGGTTATCAGTCACTTGCAAGTGAAAATTCCACAGGCAGTTTGCTCTGGAAGTCTCTTAAATGTGGCCATTAGAGATAATATTTTTCAGAATTGTAAATAAGAGGAGAAAACTCTTTTTCCTCCCTATGAGGTTTCTGAGGGAGCCAACTAGACAGTTTGTAACATTCTGAGGCTCATCCTCAGTTCCGCCACCACCACTCCCCAAAAGGAAAATCCGTGGATGAACAGGATACTAGAGTGTGCTTTTCAAAAGATGAAAATAATAGAACGCAATAGTGACTGTAATACAATGAAGGAAGCAATCCAAGATATTCTAGATTAATTTCTTTTGATTCTCTATAAAACTTGACGTTTCAGTGATTTAATAATCTTATTTGAATCACTAATGACTGAAGATCAAAATGAAAACATACTTTCTAATTATTAGGTATCATGACTCAAAATTTACCTCTAGAATAGATTCACCCTTGACACTAATTAACCAAGAGAATTTGCTTTAGTTCAACTATAAGAGAAAGTATTATCAAGTCAAGCTTAGAAGGATATGATTTTGACTTTTGGCTTAAAAAAATTCAATTTTGAATAAGAAGTATCCCCCAAAACCTAGTATAAGATATATAAAATGCCAAGAGAAAAAACCTCTTCATGTGGGAAGATGAATATTTGAACCTACTCAAATAATGTTTGAGTGTTTCATGGGAGTAATGGGAATTTGAGGATATGGTTTTATTTTCCTCTGATCACTACCTTTGACATGCTCTAGTGGATCTCTCTTCCTACTGTTGGACAACATCTCAGGAAGGCCCCATAATTTCCCAATCACTTTCAATAAGAAGTCTTATTCATGGAAACTAAGATTAATTCATTTACCAAAGACAGAGTGCTCTCATGTAAAAACTTCAACCTCATATCTAATTCAAAGCTTCTTCCCTCCCCATTTTGCATGACCTATAGTGGGAAGGACCCATGACCTTTGCTTTCATTCTCCCTCTATCTCGTTCATGGATCCTCTCCCTCATCCAGATGCTTGTAGCTCCTCCAGGGTCTATACAAGGGGAAATTAAATCAGTGGAGAGGACACTGAGCATCTTTTTACCCCAGTTGGTGCTGTTTGCAGTTCTCTCTTGGCTTTCAAAGTCACTGGGCATGGCAAACCGGTTACATGCTGGCACTTTCCTAGGGGTCATTTGTAGGTTCGTCAGTGGCCCCACATGGATCTTGGCATGACCAGTGCCCTCACTTGGCTGAAGCACCATGTGACTAGCCTTTGTAACCACCACACATACTTGCTCCCCTGGGCATCCACTTCACAGGTCTCACTGCTAGGGTCACTTCCTCCCCAAAGGCCACCTTCTGGGCAAAGAACCAGCAATAATTGCTCAAGCTTTCTGTCTTTCCTGAGGTCACTTGGTCAAGGAAAACACACCTATATTTCTCTATGAAACAATGGAAGCTGGGCTTGCCAATGGCACCTCTCTTACTGCCTCACTTTCGTGGACTTTCATGGATTGCTTTAGCTATTTCCCCAGCTAACATTCTCCATATGGGAAGCAGACACCTGTCTATTCTCACATGTCTCCAAACTCTCCATTGTGCTCCCCTCTGGTGGACCTGGAGGCAGCTAGCAAGCATTCAACAGGTGAGTGAGATGCCTATCTCCCATTCTTGCCAGCACCCAATCTCTGTAAGCAGTTATCTTATAGCCCCTCCTCCTCTTTCCATGGCAATGGGAGGGGAAATGCCTCAGCACTCTTCACAAGGTCCAAGATGACTCTCTTCAGCCTCCTTCTGCACCCCTAGTCATCACTAATGTAAGCTAGAGCTGTGTTAGGGGCTGGTAGTCCATAGACTGGTTTTGATGTCTTCTATTAAATTCTCAACAGCTGTGTCTGGCACTGTTTTAGAATGCTAAGTAATTACCACTCATTATTTTAAACTATGGAGTATTATTTCCTTCTGATAACAGGAAAAGTCCCATTCAACATCCTCACTTCAAATTATGTTTCTGGACAAGTGGCAATTCAGTTCTGAAAGTATCATACCAAACCATGAATCTAGAAGCCAGAAATGGACCTTGATCAACTGTATAGATATTCTACTTTAACAGAAAGAATTATTATTACCACATTATAGAACTATCATACTGTATACATTTAAAAGTATGCTTAAAACATGCCTTTGGTATAATACTGTTTTCTGATTAAAATATACAATTATGGGAATATAAAACATTCTTAAATTTTCATGTGATTAAAGAGCAATTGGAACAGATACCCTGGGTAAGCTACTTGCTAGAAACAGAGTACTTTGGGAGATTCATGACTTCACTGAGGTTGTTTTAATTATCTATTTGAGACTCTTGTTCATTAAGCATTTGTTTTTACACTCAGTGATCTGATTTTGGAGTACAACTTCAATTACAATATTCTATGCATCTGTGCTATGTAGCACAGTATGCCAGCATTTTCCCATATTTTCATTCTCTCAATTAATCCTTTCAGGGATGGTCTAAGAAACAGCCTTATAAAAATTATTGTTGAGTCCACTATAAGGTTATTATAGACTAGGAATCACCAAGTCAGATGCCTAAGTTTCCAAGTAGTTAATATAATGCAGGAAATAATATTAGGGAATGATGGAGATTGTGGCAAACCTGAAATTACATACTACATAAAAAAAAAGCATCTGCTCCTCAGTGCCAACTAACTTTGCCTTGCAGTTGCAATGTTATCTGATCACCTAATTTTTTTAAAAAGAAAATTTAACTATTGTGGAATCTACCAATTTTTTAAAATGTTGGTTCAAATTATTTAAACATCACAAAAGCCAAAACAAAACAAAAAGACCCATGAACTCTGACATCTAAGGACTTCCAGTTCGTACCTTTCTATATCGCAGATATCACTGATTATGTTATGTTATGTTGTGTTATGTTGTGCCATGCCATGCCAAGTTATGTGCTGTGTTATTTTATGCTATGTAGTGTCCTCCCCATGCCAATCCTTGAGAGCATTCTCCTTAGCACTTAAAGGTATTAGGAAGAGAAATATCTTTCTAAGTTCCTAATTTGTTGTTGATCTGGTGACACTGTGATTGAAGAAATGATAAGGTTTTCATTTTCTCCTTTGCTGCTAGAAAGCCCAGAAACAAATTTGTGGCCTGATTCTAGCAAGCATATAGATCTGCCTAGAAGGTATAATCTCTTAGTTCCATTTCAGAACTTTTTTCAAATCCCTTTACCCTTTCACCCAGTTTAAATTTATGTCATCTTGCTTTATTTTATACAAACCTATAGAGTCTTTGGAACAATGCAGGGTATAAATGAGCTTCTCCACCACCGACCCACATGGAAGAGATACTAGTCTCATTTGGCAGACAAATAAACCATGACTCTGCAAGGCTAACTGCATTGATAATTAATCAACATTTGAATCAGGAAATGTGAAGACCCAACCTATCTCTTTTGACCCCAAGTCAAATGGTCTATTTACTGTATTATGAAAACAATGTAGTCATGCAGGAGGAATCTCCAACTCAGAGGCATCCCAGACTGGGTTCCTTTGGGAGAGGTTGAACTGTGGGGCTGGAGAGGGAATTGCCTTGTGCCACTGCACTGTATAACTGGAGGTATACAGTGCCCTAGAACACAATGCAATCACTATACGATTGGTGCCCCCTTGAGTTGTGCATGCAGCACACCCATCCTGAAGGCATTACGATCCATTGGCTAACAACAACAAAATTAATGGGCTAGACTTGGAACCATAACCCCCAGTTTTGAGAACCAGACTGTAGAATCTGGCCAAATATAATCTCTGGACCCATTAAATAAAGAACGCGACTCATACAAGCTCTGTGAAGACAAAGTGGTATGTTGTGTGGTATTTCCTGAAGATGCCTCATTGTAATGCTCTCTCTAAAATCTGACCCACAGGGTAGCTTTATAGGTGAGAGAACACAAAAAGGTGCTTTGAAATTTTTTCTATAACTAAATCTCCAGAGAGGGCTCCAATACGAATCTGCTGTGTACAAACCTCTGTTCTTTGACTTGAATTGAATCATGGTGTGGCTCCAAAGTGTTTGGATTGAATTATGACTGCATAAGAGCACAGGATGTTCCAAGGTCTTAGGGAATTAGTTGTTAGAATTCAGTATTGTTCTTATTCTTAGCTTCTTTTCTCATAAACACTAGAGCACCAGTTTTTAAAACCATGTAAGCAAGAGAACTCTGCTTTTCAAACAATTCTACATAGAATTCCAGGGCTCTGTGGCGGAGACTTGAGAGGGCAGCTTGTGAGCTGGCTCTGAGCCAGCTGCCCTTCTTTGGCCAGAGTATTCTAAAGACAGCTTGGTCCTTCCTCTCTTGAGGGTGGCTGACCCTCAGGACTCCTCATCCATTGCCTTATTATTGAGCTTGTTTTAAAATGATCCAAGCATTTAGGGAAACCTCTAAAGGAGTTCCTCAGGATAGATTATTAATCCAGTAATTGCCTGGGTGACCATCCATGTGAACCATAATGCTACCACTAGAATAATGAAAAGTATAATGTCTGCTAATTCTGGCTTCGACAGCAACTTTTAACATAACTGGCAAAACTACCGTTGAAGCAGAAAGCATCTTCTTGAGAAAATGTTTAGAAAGCACTCCTCTAGCTGGTGCAACTAATCTCTATGGAATGTTCTGGGGGTGCTCATATTATCCCAAAGACAGTCTTTGGGACTTTCATCCCAAAGACAGTCAGTTAACTACATTTGCCTGTAGTGATTAGTTATGTTTAGATAATTTAAAATTGAATAAAGGATAACAATGCTTTTTGCTAGGACTAAGTGGCTTATTTTATTATTTAAATTTTAACATATTTAATATGCATCATAAAAAGTGTTGTGTTTCTGATATTACAGAAGAAACTATGGGAGGATGGGTCAGATGGCCCAAGAAATTGGGGGGGATGGCCAGGGGGAACAGTTGAATATGGGAGAATCTCAGGTATATGGTTGAAACTATAAGGTTGAGAAAACTCTTTAGAAAATATAATATAGAAGGATTACATGTTTAAGGTGCTTAAGGGGGGGAATCTGACACAGGGGCAGGCTGCTAGGGAGTGTGTGAGTGCTCAGTTTGTCATAGTGTGTTAAATCATTGGGTGGAGACCATACAATGAGTGTGAAGGTGTACCCACATCCTGGGGAGACCTGATGTTCTCAAACAGAGAGAATCGTGTCTCTCGAGAGAATAGGGGGGTCTGGATCAGTTAGGGCAATCTAGTATGTCAAGCCCTCAGCATTGTTGCAAGTATCTGTAAATCTGTTCCCTCAAGTAGTGAAGACTGATTGTCACTGTGGGCCCTGAGGGAAGGAGGAGAGAGGTAAAGAATAGATGGAAGCAGGGCAACTGGGGACAATGGAAGTGCTCCACAAGATCATGTAACAATGGATATAGGACATGTTAACGTACACCTAAAATGTATACAAGTCTGTAAGCTAAAATGTAAACCACAATGTAAAACATCAGGAAACTGAAAATTTAGAAAATTGTACAGACTAAAATATAAACCATAATGTAAACCAAAATGGAAGCATGTTTGAAAGCTATGTTTAAAAATCTATACATTAGCTGCAACAAATGTAACATGGACATGTAAAAAGATCATTGTTGGGGAAGGGGGAAAGGGTTTGATATTGGATATATGGGAGTCCCCTATACTGGATATGTGAATTACTGTGATCTAAAACTTTTTTGAAGACAAAATTAAAATTTAGAAAAAAAATTTTTTAAAAAGGAATGGATGTAGACACTGAGGATGAAATGAAAGAAACTGCCTTGACACTGTACTTATAGGACAACACCTATTACAGTGATGAAAGGCAAAATATTAAAAACAAATCTTTATAATATTGTTCATTTTTATTAATACATCAATTTATTTTTGTTTTATCTTAGTATTTCTAAATTAGTATGTATATTTCTAATCTTTAAACCCATCACTATATTTCATTTTCCTATTAGTTGACTTTGGCAATATATTAGGCTTCATTGCTGAAGAAGTTTTGGACCACAGAGAGGTTCAACTATGGCAGGGGAGGAATACTGGTATGGATGTTATTGATGGGGGGGCACAAAGTTGGGAGGGAGTTCTCCAGGGCATGTATATAGGGGACATAAAAATGTATGGATAACAGTTACAAATGACAACTGAGGGAATGTTGAGTTCCTAGCCAGGGAAGCTCTATCATATTCCCCAATGGAATAGCAAAAATACCCTAAGTGCAACAGCAAAGACCAACAAAAAAGGATTTTCAAACAATGAGCCCTTGATATTGATGAGTATACTTATGAATCTGTGTGCCTGAAATATGCACTAGGCCTAGAGCTGCAGGGCGCCTAAGAGTTACCTTCTGATAGCCTCCATGTTGCTCAAATGTGGCCACTCTCTAAGCAAAATTCAGCATGTAAATGCATTACATTCCCCCCAGCATTGGACATGACTCCTGGGGATGAGCCTCCCTGGTGCCAAGGGATTACTACCAAGCACCAGCTGGTGATGTAAATAGAAAAAGATCTTGAATAAAAGGGTCAATTCAGACCAGCAGACTATCTCAGCCCACATGTAGGATCATGTGTTAAAAAACTGCTTTTTGACCTTGAATAAAAGGGGGAAATGGCAAAGACAAATGAGTTTATACAGATAAGAGTCTTCAAAAAAACATTCAGGAGGTCATCAGAGGGGTTATGCTTATGCACTCCTCAGAAACTGCCAAAGTGAATATAACCCCAGGTAACTGGTTCTTCTGAAGGCTATGGAGGCCCACAGGGATATGGTCATGGCAGATAGCTCTGGAGCTCAGTACCATGTCAGTGGGCCCTATTTTGGAATTTGTGTCACCGAGTGTGATGGAGTTGGACTCAGATGTGATCTTTCTACACATGCTCTTCTGTCACTTTTAATGAACCTTTGGCTGGTGCTAGCATTGGTGTATACTCAGGAAACTTGAATCTCTGGACTGTCCATTTGCCAGCTGGGCCCTGAGCCTTAGCAGAGTTGCAACTCCTACTCCCTGGTTCATTGGACTTACACAGGCCAGCTAACAGGGAGGTGAAGATGGTCAATCACCACACCAGGGAACTGAGAGTGCCTACAACTGCAAGCAGAGGAATTGCATCCATCATTCATGTGGAATCTAAGCCCCCTCTTGATATATATATATAGAAGTGGAGTGGACATCACCATCCCAAGGCCTACAGAATGGAGGAATAAAATATGGATTAGGGTGGACTTACTGATATTCTACTATAAAACTTTTGTGACTACTAATAGAAGAAATTGTATCATTGACAGGGACAAAGTGACCACAGTAGTGCTGAGGGCAGGGAGAGGGAAGAAGAAATGTGATGAGGGGGCATTTTTGGGACTTTGGAGTTGTCCTAAATGATATTGCAGGGTCAGATGCTGGACATTATATATCCTGCCATAACCCACTGAATGTACCGGGGGAGAGTGTGAACTACAGAGTAAACTATTATCCATGTGGTACAGCAGTGTTCCAAAATGTGTTTGCTGAGTGCAATGAGTATGCCACAATGATGGGGGAGGTTGTTAGTGTGGGAGGAGTGGAGTGGGAGGATGGGGGGTATACGCGAACCTCTTATGTTTTTTATAATGTAACCTTTTTTTGTGATGAATGTATCTTCAAAATATACAATTTACAAAAATGATGGGGGTGGGGTATGCTTTATATGGGAACTTCTTATTTTTTTTAAATGTAACATTCTATGTGATCTATTAACTTTAATAAAAATTAAATTAAAAAAGAAACTAGAAAGGCAATGAAAGCCACAAAAAAGAGGAAATATTTTACTTACATAAGAGCCAGGGGAGGGAAACGGACTTGGCCCAGTGGTTAGGGCGTCCGTCTACCACATGGAGGTCCGCGGTTCAAACCCCGGACCTCCTTGACCCGTGTGGAGCTGGCCTGTGCGCAGTGCTGACGCGCGCAAGGAGTGCCCTGCCACGCAGGGGTGTCCCCCGTGTCGGAGAGCCCCACGCGCAAGGAGTACGCCCCGTAAGGAGAGCCGCCCAGAGCGAAAGAAAGTGCAGCCTGCCCAGGAATGGCGCCGCATACACTTCCCGTGCCACTGATGACAACAGAAGCGGACAAAGGAACAAGACGCAGCAAACAGACACAGAACAGACAACCGGGGGAGGGTGGGGAATTAAATAAATAAATAAATCTTTAAAAAAAAAAAAAAAAAAAGAGCCAGGGGAAAACACATATTTGAACAAGACTTTCCTTATAAGTTATAAGTCTATCTCTAGTAAATATGAGCAAACAATTCTATTCAGTAAAGAGTCATAGGAAAATATAATGTGAATAAAAGTTTTCCAATTAATTAAAAATGATATTTTATAGAGAGAGCCTATGATAAATACTTATTTTGAACAGAAAGAGGTATGCAATTTTTAGTAACAGAAAATCAGCTTCTTGTAAGCCCTCACTAAAAATTATATACTGAGTAGTGAATATTGGTGCCATTTATGCCCACATATAGGGTATAAAGAAGAGAAGAAAAGAGCCCCATGTGACCTAGGAATGTTCCAGAAATAATTGTGGAGATCAGAGTAGGTGTGGAGGAGTTTCTGGCCAGCTCACATTGGACAATAATCTAAGGCTCCTGGCCCAAACATCATACAGAGAAGCAAGTAACCAGTCCTGGCATAGCTCTGTGGAAAGGACTGCTCTCATATACACACCACCGTGAAACAGGGCAGAAAGCAGAAGCAGAAAGGGGATATGATAAAGGAAGCCAGGTCTAAGCCGACCATCAAAAAAAGGGCCTGCGGCTGACAGTGTTGAAGAAAGGCTGCTACTGGTTATGTGATGTGATGACTTCAAAGACCTCGGGTTTTTCATCCTCAGTAAAAGTCCAGTAATGAGTTTTCACACACCAGGAAGAAAAATAAGGTTGGTTCAACAGAACAACCCTTCCTCCCCCACAGTGATACCACAATTGAAACATTATCTAAGTAAATTCTATTATTATGATTTACAACCCAAACTTTATAAAGGAGAATGTAGAATAACACAGAATGTCACAGAGGGGTTCACTGGAGTGGTAGTGATCAGTAAAGACAAGCTTGGCTGCCCTGTGAAGACAAACACCCTACACATCTTTGTGGTTTGAAATGATAAGGTTCGTTTCTTAGTTATGCTAACTTGTCCTTCGTGGGTTGGCTGGAGCCTAACTTTGTAATGTTCTGTCTTGAGACTTGCAGTAGTCACCACTTATACCAGTTCTTAAAATGGCTCACATTCCACTAGCCAAAGCATGCGTCACACCCAACTTCACTGGCCACATCCAACTTCAAAGGAGTTTGGGAGTAAAACCCTGACACAGACGTCGGCAAACTGCAGCCCACAGGCCAGCCACTTGTGTTTATAAATAAAATTTTACTGGAACATAGCCACACCCATATCCATTGCTTACGTATTGTCTATGGCTGCTTTCCCCACAGAATTGAGTAATTGTGGTGGTCCACAACCCGAAAATACTTACTATCTGGCCCTTTAAGAAATGATTGGTAGTCTCTAACCTACCATTTTAGTTAGCTTTCTCTTGGTTATTCTGTAGTAACAAATAACCTCTGAATTATAGGGATTACAACAGTAAGGTATATTTCCTTAGCATAACATACCAACTGTGGGGAAGCTGCGGCTCTGCTTTGTGTCTTTTCCACCAGCTGAAGGAATAGTCCTTTTTGCAACGTGCCATTCTCATTGCAGAGAAAAGAGCATGGCTGAATCACACAAAGGCTGTGAAATCTTAAGCCATGGATGTAGGGAAGTTCTATCTCTTCTGCTCACATTTTATTGCCCAAAGAAAGCCACATGACCAAGCTTGACATCAATCCATCCTCAAGGGGGACAGAGAGTCACATGACTATGGACAGGGATGTGTACTCCTCTTACAGAGAAGAAACAAGTAATTGGGAACAATGATACTGTCACCCAGACCTATCATGTCAGCAGCTTGGGTGGACAGCACTAATGACTGGCCCTGGATCTTAAGATACACCCCCAAGTGCTAGAGCATCAGCTGGGGAAGGTGAGAAAACCCAAGATTAAAAGTAAATCACCTTGGATCTGGAAAGGACTTTTTAATACTTAGCTGTGGGATCTTTAACATGTCAATTCATTTCTCTGAGCCTCAGATTCCTCCTCTATAAATGAAGAAATTGTTTGCATAGGTATTTTAAATCTTTTCAAGTCAACACATTTTGAGCATCAGCCCCTCCCCTCCACGGCTACTATGCTACTTGGGTAACTATAGACTGGGAAAATGCATTAGGCTAAAACCATCACATTCATAAATTGCAAGCCACTGTTTACTATACCTAAAGAAAATTAGGAATGACAGCACCTCTCTCCTGGGATTGCTAATTAGCACAAGCAGATTTGTATAGGCTCACAGGGAGATAGGGAGATAGGAGCAGAGATGCTGGCTTTAAGTAATTGTGCTAAAATTACAGATCCCTAAACTCATACTACAGGGATAGCAGGACTGGCACTGAATTCATTAGATGGTAATCCTCTATTGACCTGTACGTCTTTATGCATTGGAATTGTCCACTACTGTATGCCAAGAACTTAGTACATAGTTGATGGACATTAAATATTTCTGAACTAACTGATAGAAGGAATGATGTGTTCAGTAATGGTTTTGTTTTTTTCTATTTATTTTCTTTATTTCTCTCCCCCCCACACACCCCAGTTGTCTGGTCTATGTCCATTTGCTGTGTGTTCTTTTTTGTCCGCTTCTGTTGTTGTCAGCAGCATGGGAATCTGTGTTTCTTTTTGTTGCGTCATCTTGCTGTGTCAGCTCTCCGTGTGTGTGGTGCCATTCTTGGGCAGGCTGAACTTTCTTTCGCACTGGGCAGCTTTCCTTAGAGGGTGCACTCCTTGCACATGGGGCTCCCCTACGCGGTGGGCACCCCTGGGTGGCACGGCACTCCTTGCATGCATCAGCACTGCGCATGGGCCAGCTCCATACAGGTCAAGGAGGCCCGGGGTTTGAACTGTGGACCTCCCATATGGTGAATGGATGCCCTATTCACTGGGGCAAGTCCGCTTCCCGTCACTAATATTTTTAAATAGCTTGTCTTCTCTATCAATGAAGCCCACACATACATTGAAAAACAATGGTGGATGTATATGTAAGTGAACCATATTATATATTTAGTTTACAGATAATGCTTGATGTTTGTATGTATCTGCCTTCCTTGCAACAACTCCTTAGCCCTCCAGGAATCTTTGGCCAGTGAGTTGGGATTGTTGAACCAAAGAAACACAGGTGAATACATCCTATAGTGCAAAAATTAGTCAAACACACTGCTTTTAGTTCAGTTCAGAGTCTTCATTCCAATGATACTACTGTGATGTGGGCTATGGGTGGAAGGGTCTTTGTCTCTTCAGAGATAACCTAAGCTGTTTGACTTGTGGGTGTAGAACAGTAAAAGGCTGCAGTCCTGCCCTTAGTGACAATGGCAACGACTCCAGTCCCAGGAAACAGTTTAAGAATGCAAGGTCTATAAACTTTAAGTATTTTGGGGGAAATGCAAACCAAATATGTTAAAAGCTTATCTAGAATGTCTGGAGTCCATGCTAAAAGCTTACCTAAGATGTGGAAGACAGATATGTTAATTCAAGCCTATTGAGAACTGAAACAAAGGGACCATTTGGCCTTTCCTCTCTGTATAAAAGACATTTGAAAATCTTGGTCCAGGCTCGGGATTCAAACAGAAAGCTCCCGAGTCCGGCTGGCCGTAAATAAACCATTTTTCCTTCTCAAAATCATTCCTGAGTCCTGGCCTCTCTATACACAAATAATTGAACCTCTCTCAAATTCTACAACAACTGTTCATGAAAGGATTAAATAATACTTGAAGAAGCAAAGAATGTTTTCCCCATCTTCAACAAGTTTCCAGTTGGGGCTAACAATCAGTCACTAAAAAAAATCAGTAAGGTCATCAAATCCTAAGTGTTAAATAGGACTTGAATTCAAATCTCCAGGGGGAATTTAGCCCTAGATAAAGGCTAAATGAATAAATGACAGACTCTAAACACTTAAAAACTATGTCTTTTGGTTTGCTATCTGTTCACATATTTGACTATGTCATCAGTTCTTTTAATATTTTTTTATTGGAGAAGTTGAAGGTTTACAGAAAAATCATGCTGAAAATTTCCCTTTTTCATATACATTGTTTTCCTTATTATTAACATTTTGCCTTAGTATCAATACTTTAGTTACAATTGATGAAAGCATATTCTTACAGTTTTATAGTTGTACTCTTTGACTATAGTCCATAGCTTACATTAGGTTCACTGTGTTATACAGTTCCATGGATTTTTAAAAACATTCTTATTCTAGTAACATGTATATAACCTAAAATTTCCCCTTTTAACCAC
This sequence comes from Dasypus novemcinctus, assembly GCF_030445035.2. Classification (NCBI taxonomy): domain Eukaryota; kingdom Metazoa; phylum Chordata; class Mammalia; order Cingulata; family Dasypodidae; genus Dasypus; species Dasypus novemcinctus. Next base: position 36,659,154 of record NC_080675.1, read on the forward strand.
TTTTAGATATATAATTCAGTGCTGTTAATTTCATTCACAATGCTGTGCCACCATCACCACTATTCATTACCAAAACTTTTCCATCATCCCAAATAGAAAATTTGTACATTTTAAGCCTTAACTCCCTATTCCCTACCCCCAACCTGTCCAGTGGTAACCTATATTGTAGATTCTGACTCTGTGAGTTTGCTTCTTCTAATTATTTCATATCAGTGAGTTAATACAACATCGGTCCTTTTGTGTCTAGCTTATTTCACTCAATATGATGTCTTCACAGTTTATACAGATCACTTTTAATAGGGCTTTGCTCTTTTTATGGCTGAATAATATTCTATTATGTGTATACCCCACATATTGTTTATCCATTCATTGGTTGATGGACATTTGGGTTACTTCCATCTTTTGGCAATTGTTAATAATGCTGCTATGACCATCAGTGTGAAAATCTCTGTTCGAGTCCCTGCTTTCAATTCTTTTGGATATATACCTAGAAATTGTGTTGCTACCAGAAACGGACTTGGCCCAATGGATAGGGCATCCGCCTACTACATGGGAGGTCTGCAGTTCAAACCCCGGGCCTCCTTGACCCATGTGAAGCTGGCCAAGTGCAGTGCTGATGCGTGCAAGGAGTGCCATGGCATGCAGGGGTGTCCCCTGCGTAGGGGAGCCCCATACGCAAAGAGTGTGCCCTGTAAGGAGAGCTGCCCAGCGCAAAAGAAAGTGCAGCCTGCCTAGGAATGGCGCTGCGCACACAGAGAGCTGACACAGCAAGATGATGCAACAAAAAGAGACACAGATTCCTGGTGCCACTGATAAGGATAGAAGTGGTCACAGAAGAACACACAATGAATGGACACAGAGAGCAGACAACTGGGGGGGGAGGGGAGAGAAATAAATCTTTAAAAAAAAAAAAGAAGTGGTGTTGCTAGGTCATATTGTAATTTCTGAGGAAATGCCAAACTGTCTTCCATAGCAGCTGCACCATTTTATATTCCTATTAGCAATGAATGAATGTTCCTATTTCTCCACACTCTCTCCAACACTTCTAATTTTTTTTTTTAATAGTAGCCATTTTAGGGAGTGTGAAATAGTATCTTATTGTGGTTTTGATTTGTATATCTCAAGTGGCTAATGATGTTGACATCTTTTCATGTTCATGTTGTGAGTTACCTTAATTCTTTTGAATATGGATATCCAGTTTTCCCAGCACCATTTGTTGAGGAGATTCCTCTTTGCCCATTGAGTGGATGTGGCACCTTTGTCAAAAATCAATTGGCCATAGATGTGAGGGTGTATTTCTGAAATCTCAATTGATTTTCAATACAATTGATTTTCATTGTATTCATCTGTTCTTAATCCTCATTGTGCATCAGAAACGCCTCATTAGACCTTGAAATACCAGAGGTGCCTGGTTCCTACCAGACTTAGATTCAATTCCCTCAGCATGGGTATCTTGTGTTTTTAAGCTCATGGGTGATTCTCATGTATATCCAAGGTTGAAAACTACTGGACTATATCAATGATCATCAATTTCTCTAAGATTAAATAAATGAGAAAGCATAATTTTGTGACCAAAAATTATGTTTTCCCTTCTTTCTTAAAGCTTGGGAATTTCCTTAACTGTCAGTCATACCATACTGAACAGATTTTCTTTGGGGATTTTGTTAATGTTTTCATATTCCCTGGAAATTTTTGAGGTCACTTGATTTACATGTAAAAACAATGTGGTCACTCCACCAAAAGGCCAATTCTTTATGAATTCAAAGTAGAGGGATTCCAGGAGAATTTCCACAAGGAGAATTTGTGGAAGAATGTGTGAAGATCATGAAACAGAAGGAAACAGGCATTTTTTGATAGTTCCTTACCCTTCCGTCTCCTCATTTGACTTGATATGCCAGCTCCACCTACTTCTCTACAAATTTAAACATCCATAGAAAAAGATAATTGCAAAGTGATGCTTCATTCCATTCACAGTGCAGGGTAAATATAAATGTCAGAAAGATAAGCCCTTTATTGGGTTTCATTAGGAGGCAAACTTGACTAGGATAAAATTGCTAAGTTACATCTGAAAGAGAATCAAATTAGTAGAGAATCAAAGCAAGAGCAAGCTGATCAACATGTCTGGGAGAAGCTGGGGAAAGATCCCAGCAATATTCCGGAAGACAGAGTTGAACAGACCTACTAACACTTCTTCAACTGTGCCTTAAGATTATCCAGAGATCTTGTTAAAATGTAGATTCCACTTCAGTAGGTCTGGGGCAGGACCCAAAATTCTGAAAATTTCTAACAGATGTCCATGGTCCAAAGACCATATTTTGAGTATAAGGCATTCAAGGAATTAACATAAGAGCGAATTATTACTTCTGTCTTTCTTTGATGGATTCACTTGCAACAACTTGATTTGATTTGGAGACAACCAACCAAAGAAAAAGCTTTTTAAAATATCTACATGGCCTAAGACAGCCGTTCTCAAACTTCTTGGTCTCTACACTTTTAATGAGGACCTCAAAGAGCTTTTGCTTTATGCGGATTTATATCTAGTAATATTCACTGTATTCAACCTTAAAACTGAGGAATTTAAAAAGTTATCAGTTTATTTTAAATTAATAGTAAACAATTACATGTTAACATAAATAACATCTTTTTACGAACAATAACTACATCTTCCTAAACAAAGTATTTTGTGAGAAAACTAAACTGGCAGCGTTTTATAATCTTTGAAAATCTCTTAACTATCGAGCTTAATAGACCACAGATAGACTCTCCTATCTTCTACAGTCAATCCATTATGATATCACATGTCATGTGGTACCTGGAAAACTCCACTGTGCACTTCTGAGAGAAAAAAAGTGAAAAGGGCAAATACTACGTGGATAATGTTATAAAAATCATTTGACCTCACAGAATTCCTGAATGGGTTGACCATACTTTGACCATACTTTGAGAACTGCTGGCCTGAAATCTGAGATACAATTAAAGATGGATTTCCTTGTTGTAGCTGAAAACATGCTAATATCTTTTCAATGCACATATTTCCACAGTAGCTTTTTTTGTTGTAAAGCCAGAAATTAACTGCTGATATTGATTTCCCTTTGCTCTCCTCATTTGCCTTTGCAATAAATGTCTGAAACAAACTGTTCCTTTGAAGAGGTTGTATTTGCTTACCAAGATTGAAGTTTCAGAAGAACCTGATTTAAAAAAAGATAACATAAAATTATGAGAAGACAGTTAAGTTTTTAGAAGCAGAGGAGTTGTTTTTCAAGGATTTGAGTTAGTTATTACAGAGCATATATCTTAATCAATCATTTATTTCCACTAGGTCTATTGAGGGGGTGGCAAAAAAGGAAATATGAGGTATAACCCAGGCCTTTAGGGAGATTACATTCTACTTTGAAAACCAAATTTTAAAAAGAAATGATAAAATGATATAGGGAAACCCTGGGGAACACTTCAGAGCCAAAAACAAAACAAAACAGCAACATTCCCTCTACTTCCTGCTTGAACTGTCCCTTGAGTTTCCTCTTGAAATCTTCTGAAATTTGAAATTTCCAGCAAGGTGGCCTGCCTAGATAGCCAATCAAGCATCTAGTTAGTTGCATTTGACCCAATACAAAATAAAGCCTCCCTCTCCTAAACCCACCCCTATAAGATGGACAAATCCCCATCCAATCAAAAAGATCAAGTTAACTTTTTTGTGCCTACAAAAATTGCTTGCCATCCTAGAGGCTTGAAGCTGCTTCTATTTTGCAAGTCGGCTTCCTTGCTGCAGCAAAACTTTTGGGGTCTCAATTAAAATGCTGTAATCTGCAAACTCAACTCCAATTTGTCTTTCTACAGAAATCTAAACTGGCATATAATCACATGCTACATCTTTGGGAAACTATCAAGTGTTAGATGAATTCGGAGAAGGAAGAAAAGTATTGGAATAAGGACAAGTCTTCATGGAAGAAACTAAGTTTTTCCAAGTCTTTAGAGAGGCACAGGAATGAAAGAGGAAGGAGGAGGGGGCACAGGCGCATGACTACTATATTTAACACCTAGAGTGGAGCATTTTAGAGCCTCCCCTCCTCTATACAACAAAACTATTTTCAGTAATGATCTTAAGATGAAACAAATAATAATAAAGTCCAGAAAAAAATATGGAAATAAAAATAATCTTTTCTTTAACTTCGTATATCTAATTAGGCCAGTAAAAATTTATTTACTTAATAATTATTACATTACAAAAAGGAAAAATGTAATAATTTTTTATTGCATTAAGATAATTTTTTAAAGGGTGGAAAACACATAAAAGAAATACTCCAAAGGAGTAAACTCCACAAGGTTCAAAGAAGGATTAGTATGCAGAATTGTAGTAAAGCAAGGCCTGTTTCTTTGTCCTTAAAATCACAGTGAATCATTGTTCATTTTGAATCTACTCCTTGAACATAGGAATACGTAGTGCCACAGGGCTTAGAGACTAGGACTAGAATTGAGCTGGAAAGAAATTCAAATGTCTCCAACTCTTATAATTTATTCCTTTTTTTAAAAAAGTATTTTATTTATTTCTCTCCCCTTCTCCCCTCCTCCGTTGTCTGCTCTCTGTGTCCATTTGCTGTGTTCTTCTGAGTTGGCTTGCATTATCCAGCGGCACTGGGAAATTGCATCTCTTTTTTTGTTGTTGTGTCATCTTGCTGTGTCAGCTCTCCATGTGTGCGGCGCCACTCCTGGGTGGGCTGCGCTTTTTTCATGCAGGGCAGCTCTCCTTGCGGGTCCCCTCTTTGTGGCCTGGAGGTCCTGGAGATCGAACCCTGGACTTTCTATATGGTAGGCGGACGCTCTATCAGTTGAGCCATGTCCACTTCCCATAACTTATTCTTGTTTGTGTATATCTGAGTCCAGATGTGTATGGAACCCATCCTATAACAGAGGGTTCTTTGAATTAACTTCCAAGTAGAATGCAATGTTTATTAAAGAATAAGTCATAAAGATACTACTTTGGATTTGGGACCAGGCTGTTTCGGGATTTTGCAGGGCAGGAGGTGTCTGGACATCGATTTGGTGGGAAGCTAACATGGAGTTTAAGAATGTCAACCACCACACCATGGAGCCTAGAGTGCCTACAATGAAAGCAGGAGGATTCCATCCAGTATCCATGTGGAATCTAAGCCCCCTCTTGACATAGATGTGGAATGGACACAACCAAGCCAAGGTCCACAGGAAGGAGGAATACAGTAAGGATTAGAGTGGACTTAATGATATCCTATTCATGAACTATTGTGGTTAATAATGGAGAAAATGTGGCATTGGTGTGGAAAAAGTGGCCATGGTGGCTGCTGGGTGCGGGGAATGGGAGGAAGAGATGAGATGTGGAGGCATTTTCAGGACTTGGAGTTGTCCTGGGTGGTGCTCCAGGGACAATTGCCAGACATTGTATGTCCTCCCATGGCCCACTGGATGAAACGTGGGAGAGTGTGGGCTAAGGTGTGGATCACAGGCCATGGGGTGCAGCGATGCCCAGAGATGTACTCACCAGATGCAATGGATGTGTCATGATGATGGGGGAGAGTGTTACTGTGGGGGGGTGGGGGTGAATGAGGACCTCATATTTTTTGAATATAATTTTTTTTAAAAAAATGAATAAATTGAGTAGAATTTGAAAAAAAAAAGCCTCAGAGGGTGCCAACCTAAGACAAAAAAAAAAAAGAATATATATATATATTCTCTCTTTTCTACTAATTAGTTACCACTTTGTGGGAATTAGTAGCAAAGAATTTAATACTCTGTAGATGTATATATGAATGTTTGTATGAATGAATAAAGAGTGAATATAAACATCCCCCCCCAAAAAATAAATAAAGATACTACTTTGATGGTGATGATGGTGAAGACTCAACAGTCATTGCAACCATTTTTTAGAACTTAGACCAAAAAAAGAATTTTGGGGGAAGGAGTATTATACCACTAACATCATTGAGAATTGCTGGAACATGGTGATAATGAAAAATAGACCCACTTTTAGTTGGTTTTATCACTGTTTTAAAATGCACCCCTCTTTGCCTGTACCCGGGAACAATGGCACCCATGACTCCACTCGAATTCACGACCAAAGGCATCAAAATGCGAGTAAGGATGACACACTTAGAGTTAGACTGTGGTGGAGGAGTGAATGTTTTTATATTCATTTTTTATTTTTTTAGGAGGCACCAGGGATTGAATCCAGGACCTTTTACATGCAAATCAGGTGCTCAACCATGGAGCTACACCCAGTCCCCAGAGAGAACATTCCTGAAGCAACTTCCCAGTGGAGGCAGAAGGAATGACTTGAAGAGATCAAGTACAACCAGTCCCCTTCACCTTGGGAGACTGGGAACGGTGAGAAGCACATGCTAAGGAATAGACAGGATCATAAAGCAGGGGGCAATATTGCCCACTTGCCCCTGGCAGCAGTTTTCTTGGCGAAGTAGAAACTGTGGGTCATTTGCTCAGAGAGAGGTAGGACGGGTTGACACTTGAGGAAGGTGACAAAAGCCTGAAACAGAATATCTCCCCCATCTCTACCCAGGTCTCCCCCCTGCCTACCCCCTCCCGCCCCCAAAAAAAGAAAAGGAATAAAGGTCTAGACAAGTAAACAAAAGCATGGGGCAGGGGTTGGAAATTCTCACAGAGGTCTCTTGGTGACCTTGCTTCTGCCTCTGCTATGCTCTCCTGGCTATGGATCTTAGAGTCATCAATATCTCTCAGGGAATAAATGAGGCCTTCACAGTCTCAGGTTAGTTCCATATGTTTAGCTGTTCCTAGGGCAGACTACAGGGACTTTTCCAACTTGCTAAATATATCTACTATTTCTATCTTCTACATATAATTAAAGTCACTGATTCAGACCAACAAAAATATTGAGGAATAAAATTCAAAGTAAAGTTCTAACAAACCTTTGGAGAGCAACATTTCTGGTCCCTGAGCTCCCAGGCTGTTATTCCTCTAATGAAGTTTATTACATTCCCTTTGTAGCTTCCTCAGAGATCTAGAAGCTTAAAAGTTGCTTTGTCCCTGACTGAACAGTTGAATCAGTGACTCCAGATATCAGAGTATCAGAGGGAAACAAACAAACAAACAAACAAACCCTACTTTTCCAAGAGGAATGAAGGAAATATTTACATGCCCTCCTCCCCAAAGAAAAGAAAACAAGGTGGTTCAGGGAACAATGGATAGTGCCTACATATTAAATCTAAATGAAGGAGACGGAGTTCATCTGATTAAAAGGAAATACCCCACCCCCATCCCTGCCTCCAAGTGATTCGTGCCTTTAAGACTTGCAAAGGGCTCTAGGATGAGTTGGAAGGCAATGAATATGTGCAGCAAGTATACCCAAAATGAATCACACTGTCATGAGTAATGAGTCTTTGTTTTGAGGTCTGTAACCTATTTTCTCACTTGTCTCGCCTTTCAATTATGTCTCTCACACTGCATTACCTACAAAGCTGTAAGGGGATATTCAAATCAAGAGTAGCTGCAAAAGTCAAGATTCTAGGAACTGAGATTTGCTTGGGTAATATCGGTAGAATGACACCATTTTCTAGGTGGCTATCAAAACGAGGAGGAATTAATAGAATTTCCTTCCCTGATTTTTATGACTACATATCCTAAACAGTGTAATTCAGAAAGTTTAAATATATTCAGGTTGCTTTCTGAAACAAATGAACTCTAGGTAATATTGTTTCAAGAAATATGCTAAAAATTGTTTTAAAATCCACAGCTTTACTACCCCTAAAATACACCTATCCATTTCTGCCCAATTGTCTTCTGAAAGCAGTTGTCAATTCTAAGCAAATATATTCATATCTGTGATAAAAACTATTCTGGGACTTTTCTTTCTTTTCCCCTTTTATCCTCATATCATCCATCACTAATAAATTACCTGTTAAAAATGGCAGAAAACACTATTATAACTAACCCTCAGCAAAACTTCATGATGGAAAATAAATGCATCATTGAGTGAATTTATTTGTGGTATAAAAATAGAGAGCAAAATGAAGCTTTGGAATGAAACAGATTATTATTTGATATTCAGGGATACTGCATTCATCAAGTCCCTGAATTTAAAAAATATTAACATATATTAACAAGTTAATAATATTATTAGCTTATTAGATATAACAAGTGGTATGACTGTAGTAAGACAGGCACTCTCAAATGCTTCTAGTGGAGTAGAAATTGGTACAATTTCTTGTAAGCATTTTAAAAATATGTATCAAGAGCCTTAATAGGTATATTCATGTCTGTAAAGGCAAAAAAAAAAAAAAAAGGATTTCTAGGCATTTAGGGAGATAGAGATGCTCTCAAATATTTACTTAAAGAGCTGTCCATATACTATTATTTATAAAAACAAAAATTACAAACAACTTAAATGCCAATAATAAAGAATAGTAAATAAAATGTTAAGGGGTAAAATCAGGCCATAAAACTACGTGGTTTAAGTTATGTTTGATATATATACTTAGAAAGCAGTCTAGAAGGAAACATGTCAAAATGTTAATAGCTGTTTTCCCTACCTGGAGAATTATGGGGGATTTTATTTTCTTCTTAGAATAATATCAAAAAAGAAAAAGAGAAAAACTCAAAAGAATCAAGTGTCCTATAAATATCTATGAATCCAGTTAGCAAACATTGTCTGGAAAGTATGATCCAGAGAGAGAGTATTTTTCAAAAATATTGAACATGTTAGAAGTCCTGGTAAACTTAATTTATTTGCTAAGTAGTTAATGAACATGCCTATAAGATAAAGGAACAACTTTCTTAAGTACAGTCTTTATTTTGTTTGTCATATGCTTGCCTTGTTGCCTATAGTGTCTTTGTGAGTAGGATATATGTAGGGCAGTGCCTCTCCATACCCCTCCTAGCTGTCCCATGCATAACCACTGCTAAGAGAACTGGGGTTGGCGGTTTATACCCAAATCCAGTAGGTCTATCACAATCTCTCCACACAATCTCAACCACATAAAAGAACTCAAGGAAGAATGCTGTTTCCCATCAACTTTGGGAGGATGGAGCCTCTTAAGACACCTGGTCTTTCTCACTCTCGCAGAGCAGTATGTCATAGCTGGCTCCTTTTTGAGCCCGCTTACAGCCATTTCTTTATCCTTTTAGTGGGACCCTGTATCTTCATAATTCTAATTAAGTTTATTTCTTACAGAATCAATGCATTATTAGTCATGTGGGGATTTCATCCAGTCCAACAACAGTGTCAGACCCATCTTTCCTCAACCTCAATAGAACAGCCCGAGAGATTTATGCCCTGTAAGACAGGAACTATGCCCTAAACAGGAGGAAATAACTACAGAATAATGACCATCACCCCTCAGCACCCCCTTAAGAATAAGGGCGTGAACTCTCTGAGGAGGGAGACAGGTTAGTATAGTGAAAGGGGGAAGGTGGCTTGCCCGACCGACATGGCCAACAGACAACATGGTTGATGGGCAACATGGCTGCGAGACCCTGCCAAGACCTTGACCTCGACCTTAAGCTCCCAGTTAGGACTCTTTCCAGGGCCGAGGGGAGGCCCCAGATATTCCACACAGGCTCACCATTGGCCCCACCATTGGTGGGGTAACCAGTAACAGCTGGGGCCCCTCCCCTTAATATTAGCTAGAAGAAGAAGAATTAATAGTTTAAAAGGTGACCACACAAGGCAGAGCTTACTCTTTTTGCCTAAAGGAGCCTGCACCAAATCTCGGTGCGTATTTCCATCCTTCTCTTCCAATTTCTCAGCAACCTCTGTTCTTTCCCCCATTTACTAACAAATTCTTTTTACTGGCCTAACAGTATTTTTAAAAATTAAAAATAAAGCCACAGTTTTATTAATTCCTTACTGTAAAAATGGGGAGTTGTGGGGGGGAATACTTGTCAATAAGTACATGAAATTGTTTAAAGCAACATTGGACCAAGAATAGCTGAGTTCCCTTTGTACACAGAATCCCATGCCAGGCTTTTTCTTTTGCTTCTTAGCCTCCTTTCCATGTAAAGGCATAATTTTAATTGGAATTAGCTATAAACTATCACTGTATGGTTTAACATTTATATACTTGGCCACTCAGTATATGTTTTGGAAATTTCTTCTGCAAGCCGTAAAGGTAACATTTTATTAAGGAAGGGAAATGCAATTAAAAGCTCAATTCTCAAACCTTCACGCGCCCTTTGTAGAAAGTGCTGGAAATTAAATCCCAAAACTCATATTATATTGATAATGGAGCTTAAATATTTATTATTTCTATTTTTAATAAATAACTTAAAAAATTCCCTGGGGAACTGGTTACCACTGTAAATTTATAGCAACATAATTAATAACAATAACAGTCAGTAACTAATGATGAGACTATAAACTCAATTAACAGCAATAGTTATAAGACGAGTGACACTTTAATAGCCTTAGAGTCACTTGAAAGCATTATGCTGCTGCACAGTTTCTGTGCTCTGACTGCTCTGAGAGAAACAGCTCTCTATCCAAATGAAAGTCACTTCTGATAGCCAAGAACCATAATTAGGGCTGCATTTAAACATTAGGCTTGCCTTTACAAATCCCCTGGGAATGGATTTCAGTAAACCCTTTTCACTGGTTAACCCCCAGTTGATTTCCTATCAGTGAGGGTGGGAGGAATTGAGGGAGGTAGGGATTAGGGCTAGAGATCTTACTATAGCAAAAGTAGAGACAGAAAATCATAAAACGAACGGTTCTCTTAAACCAAAAACTCCTCAATGTTCCAGCAGAAATGTCACTATTTATAAGGAAATTGGGTGGGGGTGGCGGGAAGGAGAAAAAAGGAAGCTTGCTCTCGAACTCTTGTGCCTCCCCAACAGGATCTGTATTTTACATTAAAATACTTCTGTATCAATAGTGAGCGTTATGTGTGCATGGATTCATATTACTTCAGACAGTATCTTATGACAGTATCTGAAGTACCATAAGAGGAACCTATGGGCAGCTGTGTTAGCATTGAAAGGCCCCAATCAGAGGTGCCATCTACAAAAGCATCAAGCATCTCTAACTGAATTTGTAGCAGAAAACTCATTAATTAGAAAATGGGATAGTAGAAATCCTTTTTCAATGAGAAAATGAGTGTGAGAAGTGTGGATTGGCTAGAAAACTCCAGGTTTGCAGGAAAGAGGTGTCCAGACTTGGTGATCCTAACAACCTAACACTTCAGAGGAGGTTTAGGTCTAACCTTCCACTCCTTCCTGTCCCACCACTCACTGAGCATTCTGTCCTGAGTAGGAAGCTATCTGACCATGCTGTCAGACTAATGTCCCAATTGGTATAAATCTTTCCTGAGTGGCACTTCTTAGGAGGTTGGAGTGCCTAAAACAACAGATGGGGTTCTCTTTGAATTCACAGAACAGGCTGCATGAGTGTTTTAAGCCTGCTTGCTAATAAATGCTTTTACGTGTCACAGAATCAGGTCTGCAGCTGGTTTCCATTGTCACAGACCAGCTGGTGGAGAGATGGTGGACTTAGGAAACTTGGAGCTGACTTCTGTCATTAGGGGTCACTGAACAACAACAGTAGAATTGACTTTGGTTACTTCTCAACACTCCTTCCCACCCAGACCCCCAAGTGGGCTCTCTTTTCTCTCTCTCTTTCTCTCTCTCTCTCTCTCGCTCTCTTTCTCACTCTCTCTCTCTGTCTCTGTCTCTCTCTCACACACACACACACACATACACGGAGAAGGCCCAGCAGGGACAAAACAAGGTGATGTGGAAGAGAAAAAGGTTTAAAATTCTGGTCATCAAGAGCTAAAAGTTTAATATTTAAAGGTTTCTGTTGTGCCAAATTACAAACCAGAAACTATTAAAGGCCAAAACAATGGTGCCAAGCAAGTGCTTGGGGGAGGAGTAGGATGTGAAGCAGAATCACCTTAAGTTTGGCCCCATGATAGCAGTCAAAAGAGCACTGGACTAGAAGTCAGCAAACCCAGGTTCTGGTTTAGCTCTGACAAATCCAAGAACCTTACCTTCTCAAGCTTCCATTTTGTAGACTGGCTTTGCCTCTTACCAGGGTAGTTAATAAGCTCATCTGAGGGTAAATGGGGAAGTGAGTACATGGAACACTGTAAAATCCAACACATTATGTATATTTTCAAAGAGAGTTTTTGTCATTCCCATATTTCCAATTTCCAAAGACCTTGGAGCATATGATACCAATTTCGCTGGAAAAGAACTGCTAATGACTTAGGCAGTGCCTTTGAAAACCCGGGGTGATTATGATTTCTAATATCTACCTAGAAATGAATAAGTTTCCTATTTAGGATCTTAACAAAACATTTTGTTTATTTGTTTCAGATTAAGTATTCAATGGGTATCTATGTATAGACACTGTGCTAGGCTAGGAATTCTAGGGTGATTCAAAAAGAGCTGAAAGCATAGCTGGAAACAGGCCTAGTGACCATCAACAGGTGAATGGATAAATGAATTGTGGGATAGTGATACAATGGAGTACTACTCAGCACTGAAAAGGCATAGGTTACTGATACATGCCAAAGAAGAATGAACATTAAAAATATGCCCAGTGGAAGGCTTATGCAAAATAGTGTGTACTTACAAAATCATACGCACTTATTCAAAATATTACATACTGTATGATCCTAGACTGTATAAAGTTCTAGAACAGGCTAAATTAATCCATGTTGAAAACAATCAGGATGTTGGTTACCTCTGTGGATGGGGGCAGGATGGAAATTGACTGGGAAATAACAGGTATCGTTATTCTGGGGCGATAGTATCTATACTTTGGTCAGGGATTAGTGTTACACAGGTGTGTACATTTGTCAAAACTCATCAACTGGAAAACTTAAAATGTGTGCATTTTGCTATATGTAAATTTTACCTAAAAGAGAACCAAAAACAAATATTGAACTCTAGTTAATGATATGCGTACCGAAGTGTTTAAGAGTGAAGTGTACTAACATCTCCAACTAACTTTAAAAGGTATAAAAATAAGATGGAGAGAGGGATGGATAAATGGATAGGTAGTGATAAAGCAAATATAGCAAAATGTTATTAATAATTGTAAAATGTAGGTAGCAGATATGTGGGATTCACTGTACAATACCTTCAAATTTTCTATTTGTTTGAAAAATATCAAAATAAAATGTTGGGAAAACAAAGTCATCAAACACAGTCCCTGACCATTCTCTTCCCCCTTTCATTTTGTCAAACAAGTTTAAGGTATTAAGAAAATGAAAGTGTATGATAAACCCAGCTGCTGTAAGTATACATTTTTTCAATCCATCATGAAAAATGCATTGCCTACAAATCCTGTTTGCTTTTTTTAATTATTAAAGAAGGTACAAACCTCTCTGGTTCTAAGTGGTTCCATTTGATTTGGAACAAGGTGTTATTTTTAACAGCCTATAAGAAGATTTAGAGGGTATAATTGTACTTTGTATTATAGTAAATGTAGGTTAATTTCTAGAATTTATGTATCTATATATCAAAAGTACACCTGATATGCAATCTAAACACTTGAGTTAAAATTTCATGGGTCATTCACAGAATAAAATGTACAGAACACATACACATGTCCATCAAACAGCTATTAACAGCTAGCAAATTAGCTAACATTTTTGGAGCAATATAGTCACATCCTGGGTTTGGTGTTGCAAAAGGGCAACTGCAGGGTCAATTAATTTTCTCCTGGATATTGTGGTGCTTTGAAATTTTATGTACCCTACAAGAGCGTGTTTTTGAGGTTAATCCATTTCTGTGGGTATAAAGATATTTTAAGTAGGGCCTTTTGATTAGGTTACTTCAGTTAAGGAAAGACTCAGAGTGGATCTTAATCCTCTTACTGGAGCCCTTTATAAATTGGATGAGCACAGAGAGAGAAAGAGAATGCTAGAGAAGAAGCTGAAAGCAACAAAACCCAGGAGAGAAGGGAGAGACCAGCAGATGCTGCCATGTGCCTTGCCATGTGATAGAGGAGTCCAGGATCACCGGCAGTGGGTCTTCATGGGGAAAGTTTTGTCTGGATGATGCCTTGATTTGGACATTTTTCTCAGCCTTGAAACTGTAAGCTTGTAAGCTAATAGATTCCCACCATGAAAACCAATCCATTTTATATCTACTTTCAACAGCCAGGCAAACTAAAACAGATATACATATTTTTTAAATTCATTTTTTAAAAAATATTACCTTCAAAAAATATGAGGTCCCCATTCACCCCCACTGCCCCCACCCCACCACTCCCCCCACAGTAACTAAAACAGATATTAATGCCTGAAATTCAGGAGGCTGCTAACAGGTAAATGACATTCCCTTTGGCTATGACAATATAGAGGGAACTACTTCAAATAAAAATGATAAAGGAACTAGAGATTATAAATGATTCATCTGGTTTTGGATTTCATCCATAAAGATATTAAAAACAGGACAAATTTTGTCCTTGTTTAAGATCAAAGTTAATTCCAAATATATTGAAGAGAATGATCTTCTACAACCTTGTGCCACTCTGTCTCACCAGTTCCAGTCCCCACCAGGCCAGGCTGGTCCTACAACTGCTGTAGTCGGCACTTACAATCCCCAGCAGTTATAGTCCTATAAGAAGAGGTAGGAACATAAGTCCTCCCAGAACGTGTTGATTCCCCATTCAGTTTTCATTTTGGCTCCAATCCTTTCAAATTTCCCTCACCTGCACCTCACCAGAGTGTGTTTAGAGTATGATATTATATCTTAAGAATTAGACCTGGGATCAAATACCTGCTTCATGATCCATCCATTCAGCATATATTATTCTACCTGTTCACCCCTACCTTGTTCCAGGTACTGTTCTAGGTGCTGGGAACACAGTACTGAATAAAACAAAGACCCTACGCTCAGGAAGCTTATATTCTAATGGGGGAAACAGACCCTAAACAAATAATGAATACCATGTCAGACGGCAACAGTAGTTAGGACAAAAAACAAAGGACAGGATAACAGTACCTTCTCACAGGTGGGATATGGTGCTAACAATATGAGGTCTCCCTGTCTTTTCTTATCATTATGATTTAGAGCTCACAACCATAAAACAAAATTAATGGACTGAGGCAGTAATATACATAGATACCATAAAGAGAAAACTTACTCTCACAGTAAGATTGCAACTTAGATATTAAAATATCTAAAGAGAAGATGGCAGTGTGAGACCCTCCAGGATTCTATTTCTCCCACACAATCTTTGCATAATTAGCAAAAACTGGCAGGGCCATCTTCTTTAGACCTCAGAAAAATAATTAAAGGGTTGCAGTAACTGGATGAGCACTGAGACAAGAAACACAACGAAAAAATTAAAATGGTAGGAAAGCCTCCTGGAGCCCTTGCTGGCCCTTCCCCTGCCTCATCCCTGGCTCTGTGCAGAGCCAGCCTATGCTTTCTCAGAATCCCTGGCCCCATTCAGGAGGGACCAGGATGACCCCTATGCACATACTGGGTACATATATGTTTGTGATGATCTGCCTGGTGGCAGACTGATGTATTGGACCAGGACATTCTTCTCTGGCTGGCCATCCCAGAACTTGTCCTGAACACAGAAGCAGCTTGTGGACAGGTAAAGACACCTGGGGTAAAGGAATACCAGCTTTAAGACATTCCTACCCTGAGGGAAGGAAAGCCTATATCGTAGGAAGGAAGGGGAACACTTAGATCCCTGTGCACTGGGGAATTCCTAAGGCCTTGAGGGCATGCCCAGGACAAGACTCATACTCAGAAAAGACCTGAGAGGACGCAGCATTTATCCTCAGGCTGAACTTCTTGGTAGGAGGGCTAAGTTCTGAAGGAGAGCACCAGCCAGCACTAAATCAATTTGTGGACTGTGAAAGGTACTTTAGTTGGTTTGTTTTGATTACTTTCTGGCACTCATGGAAATCTCTGTCATATCACTAACTGGATACAAACTCAAGGAACAGACAGCGCAGGGACTACATTCCAGAGTTAGCACATTAAAATATGAAAAGACAGAATTCAGGGTTTCTGCCTGGCTTTTGTCAGAATTTCCAGCTAGCCAACTTCCCCTGAAGAATTTGGACTAAGGATTTAACACCACCTTTATCACAGTTTCCAGCCTGTGGCCTGCCCTACAGAGGTCACACCAGACAGCCCCCAAGGTGGAGACACCCTTGCTGTCAAGATCCCTCATGGTCCAAGGAAGAATTTATCCCACAAGAACCTCAGAGGTATTCAAAATCTTACTGGGAGGAGAAAGACATTTCAGAGCTCTGTTCGAGAAGCATCCTTGACTTCATTCAGGTAGAAAGTTTATGTTTACTGAATAAAATTATTAAAAAATGTTTACTAATGACCTTCTAAAAATATATGTAAAGATGCTATCAAGCCCAACTGTGTGCCAATCAGTGTTGGAGGCATTGCAGGCAGAGACTGGGGGAGACGGGGTCTGGTTGGTGTCTTGCCCTCATTATGGGACCTACCTTGGTATCCAGCCTCATGGTGGGCAGGGTGGCACTGAAGCTGACTCTCGTAAGTCCATGGCCATCCATTAAGATCCCCAGATCCCCCACCTCACCCAGCCTGCACTATTTCATGAGCAAAAGAAACTCTTTGATCTTAACTAATTTTCTCATATATATTTGCCTTCAGAGAGAATGCACTGATCAGAGAACATATGTATCTGGTTAACAGGATTGATTTCTTATGTACTACAAAACAACCAGCTGGCATTTCTGTTTTTACACATCAGTCCCTTATGAGGTAGGATAGTGCGTGGCAGTCTTCAAGGCTCACATTTACCTCTGGCTATATGAATCAGAATTTTGAACCTACACAATTGACCTTGAAAAACTGTTATCCTTCTGAGAAAAAATCACTTTGTAGAAGCCTGTTAGGGGGCCACCTTGTCTTAACCACTTGCCTTCCTCAAATTCTAAAACAGAATAAGTGGGGAAAATAAAGATAATGTATGCTAACTCCCTATTAGAACTTGGTATATAGTAGATGCCCAATAAAAGATATAAGCTATACAACATTATAAGGATACAACTCATACCCCTTCTGGACAAGGAACATTGCTCTCAAGTATACCACAGCTCCATCTCCCAAACCAACCCTAAGTCTAGCCACCCCCTAAGTGCTGTGGTGGGAATCTCCATGTTCCAGAGATACTCAGGAAAGAACTCTAGCTGCTCTGTTCATCACATCATCATCATGAAAAGCCGTAGTCTAGAGACATGATTTTCCCTCTACAGAGCCCAAGGTCTGCATTATAGACAGAGAAAATCACAGCACTACCCTGCCTCCTAGACACAAACTTTAGCTTCTGGTCTGTCTCACATGAGCCTGTGACCCTTTCTCTTCCAGCTCACTGTGGAACTGTGCTGCCCAATGACTCATTGTAAATATTTATTTATTTATTTATTTTTGTCCTTTTTTTTTTTAATGTTACATTCAAAAAATATGAGGGCCCCATATACCCCCCACCCCCCTCTCCTCCCATAACAACAACCTCCTCCACCATCATGGGACATTCACTGCACTTGAATACATCTCTGAGCACTGCTGTACCACATGGTCAATGGTCCATATTATAGTTTACACTCTCCCCTAGTCCACCCAGTGGATCATGGGAGGACATACAATGTCCAGTAACTGTCCCTGCAGTACCACCCAGGACAACGTCAACTCCTGAAAATGCCCCCACATCACATCTCTTCTTCCCACTCCCTAATACTCAGCAGCTACCATGGCCACTTTCTCCATGTCAATGCTACATTTTCTTCAGTTACTAATCACAATAGTTCATGAATAGAATATCAGTAAGTCCACTCTAATCCATATTCTATTCCTCCATCCTGTAAATATTAATATATAACCAGCCCCACCAAACATGTACTAAAAGAGAGTTGCCAGAAAATGGTCTTATAAGCATTGAGTTAATGGCAAGTTGTATTAGTCAGTCAAAGGGGTGCTGATGCAAAATACCAGAAACAGGTTGGTTTTCATAAAGGGTATTTATTTGGGGTAGGAGCTTACAGATACCAGGCCAGAAAGCATAAGTTACTTCCCTCACCAAAGTCTACTTGGAGCTAGATGGCTGCCAATGTCTGCGAGGGTTCAGGCTTCCTGGGTTCCTATGTTCCTGGGGTTTGCTTTTCTCTGGGTTCAAGTTTCCTTCCTTCCTGGTGCTGGCTTCTCTTTAGATTACAAGCATAATCAAATACTTCTTTTTGGAATTCATCAATTATATCAAACTGCTACAGAAGTATACAAAGAATCCAAACCAGATCCTTTGATGTGGATTTAAATTCAAGTGACATTTCATATGCAGAAGCTGTGGAAGTTGCTGTTCTCAATTCATTTTTAATACAGTTTCTACATTTATGAACAGTTTTTAAAGACCTGCAAGTCTTGCATTCCATAAACAATTTAACAGCCTGTGACATGCCTGTACTCTACCCTTATGGCGAAGAGCACCAAGGCAACATTTGGTGGCCAGAGAATCATAGATGGTCAAGGTCAAGTGGAAAGTAAAGGTCATCTAGTTCAGCCCAAAAAGAAACACTTGAGTCTTCATTCTCTACATTCCTTTCAAGTAGCTGTCCACTTTGTTGTTTTGACACATCCAATGATAAGAAAGGCTTTTCTTCATAAATACAAGGGCAAAGATGCTGGCCCTAGAAATGGAGAAGACAAGGACCCTGAAGTATGATAGTATGAAGGTTCTGACTACTGTGGATAAAGGCCTCTTTGGGCCTGGTCTCTCTCTGTCAATTTCACCCAGTTTGGATTCAGGCCTCTGAGCCATTCCACACCACAGCTCATTCAAGAGCTAAGCATCCTAAGAGCTACATCATACTCCATGCCTTACCCATACTCCTTAGGCTAGGTGGTGACTCCTCAGGTAATACTCTCACCACCAGCCTCAGTCTTGCCAGGCCTTCTAAGGTCAATTGATCCCACAATCTGTTATCCTCAGCTCCTGACCTATCTTTGCTCCCTTCACATTTGATTCTTTTCTTCTCTACTGAAATTCCTTCCTACACTCCCCACTGTGCCTACTGAGACCCTTGACCCTTGCTCAATAAAGTCCCTGGCATCCTTAACTCTTTCATGGGATGGACCTCAACCCAGACCTGTCTCTTTCCTGAGGACATTAATTCCAAAGCAAACCTCTCAGGTAGAGGATGCTGATTTGTCCACGTTCCAGGTGATCTAGGGTTAGAGGCAATGGCTGGTTTTTATATGGTATTTCCTGACCAAGATCTTCCAATTTCTTTAAATCGAGAGCTGAAGGAAGAAAGGGGGAGTGAGACACAGATATGAGGGAAAGAGTTTCAGGGAAAGAAAGCAGTATATATTTAAAAAACTGGAGGCAGGAGCCTGAAGCTTTGTGCCATCCAGTTGAAACCACCTTTTACACCCCTTTGCTGCTGTCCTCTTAGTCACACCCCTTCACTCATAAAGGACTCATCCAGATCACAGTCCTCCTCACTACCTCCACCCATCCTGCCACCATCTTGAACAAGTGCCACGTCCATGTAGAAGACTCCCCCCCAGAATGCTGCTCTAGGATTGGTCTTCACCAGCAGCCACTTCAGTAACACATCCCATAGAATATCTTGGCCTTGATATTGAGAGCAGCACCTAGCATAAATTCTTCTTTCCTGGATTCTTCTCACTGGGATTATACCAACAGCCTCCTAATTGGTTTCCCTGTTCTACCCTTGTCCTCCTACTGTCTATTCCTCACATAGCCTCCAAAATAAAGCTTATGAAAGGAAAGTTAAATCATGTCACTTCTCTGCTCAATATTCTTCATTGGCTTACCACCTTACTCAGAATGAACTCCAGAGAACTTATAATGCTCCACTTCACCCAACCTGATCTGGTCTCTGGCCACGGCCACCTATCGGAGTGCATCTCCCATGACTTTCCTCTTTACTCACCTGGTGGAACAGGATTCTGCCTCAGGGACTTTGAATGCACTACTTTACTTTCCCCAGAACACTTTATTCCCAATATCCTCAGGGATCACTCTCTCCCTTCACTACTTTAGGTTTTTATTTAAATTTCACTTTACCAGAAAGGTTTCTTTTATGGCTCTATAATCCCATCCCAGCTCTACTACCCAACACTGCTTTACTTTTCTTCATATCACTTTTATTATACCGCCAGACATAGTGCTTGTTCCCTTTGTTGATTAATTTGTTTGTTTATTAGCTCATGCCTCTGCCCATCAATAGAATTCAATCCCATGAGGGCAGAGACTGTCCTGTTCATTGCCACACTCAAAATCAGTGTTTATTGAATAATTGTTAGATTAATGAATAAATAAATTCCAATACAGCACACTAACCTCATTCTCTTATTCTCCCTTACCCTACTCTTTGACTTTATGGAAACTGTCAATTCTTTGACAGTTAAAAGAAACCACAAGAATGGTAATTTAAATTTAATGTGGTACTTAGTTCAGTGCCCAGCAAGAGTATTTTTCATGAATTACTTATTTAAACCTGTGTGGTCAATACTCTTATTATTCCCATTTTACACTTGGAAAACTGATTTAGTCCAGCGAGGACCCTTAGGGACATTGTTCAACTACTCTCTTAAGGGAAGCTTCAACATCCTCTTCCTTTGACCCCTCTATCTCCCCATCTTGCAGATTCCTCCAATCTTGCATCAGATTAACAATTCATCTTCTTTGCTCCTACATGCTGGATACCTGGCTCTGCTAACCAAAAAGGAAAAAAGAACCAAGCATCACAAGATTGGCCCCATAAAGTCTATGATTTCCAACCTTAGATGGGTTCCTGATACCTTTTAGCAGTTCTTTTCATTGTCCCTGGTCTACTTCATCTCCCTGACTGTCCATCATCTTTGGGGAAAGCTTAGGAGAAAAAAAAAGTATACAGTTGGGGCAAGAATTAATGCCCTGGCATGCCACATATTTAATAATGAGGTAAAGTTTACTGTTGAAAATGCAGTTTCCACAAGCAAATGCCAAGTGGGACTATGTACGCATTGCCAGTCTACAGTGGGGAGCCCCAGCAGATGGACAACAGACATCTTGGGCACCAACAGGGCTATGATTTTCCCCATTAGGATTAAGCTCTGCTCTGGCCAGGGGAGCATGGGGACAGGGGCTTGTGTGTGGGAGCCATGTAGAGGGAAGAAGGCTCAGGACAGTGACTATTTGACAACAAGCATGGATGCCTACTTGGGTTTTAACTCAAAATAGCTCATAGATCATAAAAATTTTAGAGGAAAATCTTTAGAAGAACTTATTTTTCTACAGTTTTGCAAGAGGTTTCCTTTGGGGGAAACAGGGTAAAGGGTGCCTGGGATCTCTGTATTATTCTTTACCACTACATGTACAATTATCTCACATAGAAGAGTAGCTATAAATAAGAAGCAATGATAGCAGAAGTGGAAAAGGTAGGGAAAAAACCTTATTTTTCCATCTTAATTAAATGGTACCAACAACCATCAAGGAATTCAAGCTAGAATCTTCAACATCTTTCTTGTCTTTTTACTCTGCCTTACTCTACCTCTTCATTCAGTCCCTAATCCCATCAATTCTCTCTCTGTTGTCTCTCTCTATCCCCACTTTGATCATCTTGGTTCATGCTCATCTTCTATCATTCAGACTGTTATATCAGCTTCATAGGTGATCTCCTTACCTCTGACCTCACCTTGATCCAATCGATTTCCACTAAACTACACGAATTATCTTTCTAAAATTTAATTCTTATCCTATCACTCCTCTGATTAAAATCCTCCAATGGCTCCCTCTAACAAGACGATAAAAAACAAATTTATTAACATGGCAACCTACTTTTGTATTTTTATATTCATGCTTACAGCTACTTGACTTGTTTTTTTTTCTGGTCTCTCTGGGAAATTCTTGCTAATCTATCCAGATTCAATTCAAATATCACTACTGCCACTGTAAAGCTTCCCTCAAACAAAATTAGGTGCCCTCTTATGCCTTCATAATGGCACATGAATTTAGTTATCCCTCCTCCCTGTGAAGTACCTGGCACAGAGTAGGTGCACATGAATACTTAGTTGAATGACTAGTGGGGGAAGGGGTTACAAAAAGCTCAAGATCACTATCCCCCAAAAACACCAGGGCTGGGTGAACACATTACTTCACTCTTGCCTTCATTTTAATTTTGTATAGTGGAGGATTTTTCTTATTCTGAAAACATCTAACTCTATTACGAAAGTAAAGTGAAAAATAAGTTTCACTCTATAGAAATTTTCTTTAAGTCAATTTGATTGAGCACATATATTCCAATATTAAGTCCCACACAGCATTTTCATGTTTTAAATCACTTTGCAAACATTACTACTAAAGAGTCAATTCCTTTGAAAGAAGTGCTATGTTTATAGTGGGAAGGAATAGATGGACACTATGTATATATTTTATTTTTCTGGTTTAATGGATACCCTCTGTAGCAATGCTCCTCAAACTTTAAATTATATAGGAAGAATTACCTAGGGATCTTGTAAAATGCAGATTCCGATTAGGAGGTCTTGGGTGGGACCCATGATTCTGCTTCTCTAACAAGCTCCCAGGTGATGCCAAGGTTGCTGGTCCATAGACCAATTCTGAATAGCAAGCCAGTACAGGGCTTACACCTGAAGAAAATGGAAGCTCTGAGTCGCCCAGACACTACATCGAGCCATAGCTAATAGAAAAATTTCCCTTTTCTCTCACAGATCCATAGAGGCACATCAAATTACATGGCCATGGTTTAGCTAGTTAGAAGACAGGAGAAATCATATTCTTAGTCTGTTATACTTCGATATGACATCTAAATTCTAAAACTTTACTTTCTGATATAATATGCTAAACAAGAGTATACCAATTAAAATCTTCCATTTTAAAAAAATGCTGCTTTTGAAGGCAAAATTATAACTCGCTTTAGGAACTGCTAAATGCCTAATTAAAAATGATTTCAGTGGCATTTTCAGTTTCTCCCTTTGAAATTTCAGAGACTAAGGTTGATTACTTTTGGAAAAGGGGGAGGGATTGGCTACAGATTTTGTTTTTATTTATTCTTAGTTTTCCAGGACAAAGTAAAATGTTGAAAATAATATCTAAACACCCTTCATTCTAAGGAATTTGTCTTTAAAGAAGAAAACTGGATGGTACAAAGCATTTGTTTCTTCAGAGACTTTGAGATTAGCCATAACACCAGCAAGAATCCCAAGTGTTTGTGGCTACAATCACAGAAAGATCTTAGAAAATCCAATTTAGGGAATGATACATTATGGCATATAAACATCACAGAATACTGGCAATCAGTAAGCATGATAAAATAGATATATTTATTGATACAGATAGAAATTTAAGATACATTGAGTGAAAACTCAGATTTGATTACACTAAGTATAGAATGATCCTATTTTTGAAGAAAGTATAGGATGTATGATAGAGGAACATACTCTAAAGTAGTAATTTTAGATGTTTTGAGTAGCGGAGCTACAGGATTTTTTTTTCAATGGGCCCAGACCAGGTCAACTTCCACATTATCTCCAGACAACTCTGAGTTGGCAAAACCCAACTGCTATGAGAACATCTTCATTTATTGTGGCAAAATGCATAGAAGCTATGCTTGAATAGGAGCCTTAAATACATTAAATGTGACTTTAATTATTGTTTTGCTAAATATGTCACCAGGTCTTAATGAGTAAATAGGGCAAATCTGGGACTTGCCACTCAAGATATGTAAACTTCTTATACTCTTGTGGGAAGCAAATATTTTTTGGCAATTCTGACAGACTTGAAGGCTTGGGTCAAGGCACTGAGGGTTGCAGAATTCCTCATTGTTGCTTACACCCAATTGCTCCACACAGACTATGCCCTTTCCCTACTTGCTACTTGCTATGGCAGCATGATAGGTATAGCCGACTGGAGTAGTGGGCAGGGTGCAGGGTGACTTAGGCACAAGTGAGAGGTTCTTAGTCTGGAGTACAGGGATCAAGTTCACCGGGAAGCAGGTTTCTAATTCCCTAGAAATTAAATGCAAAAATGTGTACATTTATGCACATGCATTTGTGGAAATCAACTTCCATACCTTTCAACAGATTCCTAAAGCAATGCCCTATGTATTACTGATGCACAATGTTTCAGGAGTAGGAAAAAATAAATTTCAACACATCTATGTTTCTTGTCTACATAACTAAAAAATGCAAAAGTTATTTCATTCAGGCACTACATAACTAAACAAGACCACAGCAAACAAGGAAAGAAAATCTAAACTTCTAAAGTAAAAGCAAATATCCCTTCTCTTATTCACTGTTGCAAATTTTACACACACATACCCTTGATGCTCGTCTCAGTTCAAAAATCCCAATAGTAGACACAAGTTGAATAGTTCTCAATATTTTATTACAAAATGTGATGTCTTTGCTGTACCTAATTTGCCTCTCTGTCTACTCTCACGGGAACTTCTGAGGTGGTTCTCAAACTTTAGTGAGTCTAGGAAAAATCTGGAGTGCTTATTTACATACAGATCTCTAGGCTCTCTCTCTAGACATCTGGAGTGTCGTCCGTAGGCTTATGATTTTTTATCATTATTAATAGACTTTATTTTTTAGAGTTGTTTTAGGTTTAGAGAAAAATTGCATAGAAAATTAGTGCATTCCCATATACCCCTTCACCCTCACACACAGTTTCCACTATTAGTACAATAGTGTGGTACATTGGTGACAAAAATGTGTTACAGTTGATTAACAAATATTGATACATTATCAT
The DNA here is from genome assembly GCF_030445035.2 of Dasypus novemcinctus. NCBI lineage: Eukaryota > Metazoa > Chordata > Mammalia > Cingulata > Dasypodidae > Dasypus > Dasypus novemcinctus. Next base: position 36,683,878 of record NC_080675.1, read on the forward strand.
TAACTAAGATTCATCATTTACATTAGGGTTCAATCTTTGTGTTCTACAGTTCTATGGGTTTTGACAAATGCATAATGTCCTGTATCCACCATTACACACACAAAATAGTATCACACAGAATAGTTTCATGCCCTAAAAATGGTTGTGCTCTTTCTTTTCATCTGCCCTGACAACCACTGATATTTTTATTGTCTTTACAGTTTGCCTTTTCCAAAATGTCATATACTTGGAATCACATAGTATGTAGTCTCTTTAGACTGACTTCTTTCACTTAGCAATGTATATTTAAAGTTTCTCCATGTCTTTTTGTGGCCTGATAGTTCATTTCTTCTTATCGCTGAATAATATTTCATTGTGTGGACATATCATAGTCTGTTTATCCATTTACCTATTGAAGGACATCTTGGTTGCTTCCAAATTTTGGGAATTATGAATAAAGCCACTATAAATATTCATGTACAGGTTTTTGTATAAATGTATGTTTTCGATTCATTTGGGTAAAATACCTAGGAAAACAATTGCAGGATCATATGGTAACCCTGGGTTTAACTTTGTAATAAACTGAAAGATCATCTTCCAAAGTGACTGTACCATTTTGCATTCCCATCTGCAATGAATAATATTTCCTGTTGTTTCACATCTTCAACAGCATCAGGCTTATATTTTTTACAAGTTTACCAGATGACTCTGATGCAGGTGGTCTTCCCATCACACTTGAGATAAAGTTGACCTAATGTAACCCTTCTTTGCTTTGTAAAACACTCTTCTGGATCAGTTGAAATGATCATTCTTTCCCTATGGTATAAAACCACCTTCCTTCCTGACTCTGAAATGAGACTCATCTTTTAATTTTCCTTTTTTGTCAAAAGATTGGGTGGTGGGGTATGGAATTCCAGGATTCAGTCCTTCTACCAAGACAAATATTAAACAGAGAGGAACTGTATGAAAAAAGTATTCTGAAATTCCAGAGGCCAGAAGAACATGGTACACTCTGGGGAAGAGTGTGAGGAAGAGACTGATAAGCTATGGTAGAGAAGAAGAAGCTCTCCCATTCTTGCAGGAGGATGTCACAGGGTCCAGTCCCTGGCTGTTCACCAATGATAGAAAGGGACATAGGAATCCCCTTCCCCAAGAACAGCAGTGGGTATAGCCAATCACTGATCATGGTTTTTGATTTGTGAATTCAGATTGCTGCGTCTCAGCTCTGAGTTATGGTTTCAACCAATCCCAGATGGAGGCTGTGGCAGTCATTGTTTCAACCCTGCCTGGGATAGGGGCAGAGATGGTAGAGATTTAAAGAAATAGTGGTTCCTTAGGGCACTGGGGGACAGTTATCAGGGAAGCTGCATTTACTGGGCAGGCCAGGAAAGCACAGCTTGGGGAGCCATCAAGGAGGCTTTTGATGTCCATTCTGATCTCCTCTGAGGGTACTTCAGAGCTGGTCTGTACCCCCTTTGTGAATACTTCTCAATACTGACTTGGGAAAGTCCTCTCTGGGGTCATCCTCCTCCCAGAATTTGCCCTCCAAGCAAAAGCAGCTAGAGACAATGAAAGGAGAAAAAATATAAAGAGGCAAAACAAAACAAAACAAAACAAAAAACAGAACAGATGAAGATTCCCAGAGAAGGAACAGAGGAAAGGAAGCTTTCTCCTGGATATGAAACAGTTGCACAAAAGGTGTCATCTTAAAAATTGTATTGCATATCCAGGGCAAGAGTCAGATGAAGAAGAGCTGAAAAAATCTGATCAAACATATGCTATTCTAAAGGCCTAGAATAAGGTTGACTAAGCATCAAAGAAGAACCTTAACACAGTCAATCAACAATAAATATCTAGGCAAGAGAGAGAAACTGACCTTCAGAATAAATTCATCAAGATAATAAGATGCCTAGACATCAGAAGAAATTATAAGCCATACTAAGAAATAGGAAGATATGGCCCAGTAAAGGGAACAAATTAAAACTTCAAAGGATACACAGAATTTGGAACAATTTTAAAAAAAGTTCAAGTAAATCTAAATCAATTCAAGGAGATGAAGGAAAATATGGCTAAAAAGATAAAAGATATCAAAAATACAATTTTTTAATATAAAGAAGAATTTGAAAGTATAAACAGAAAATAAGAGAAATTATGGGGATGAAAAGTATAATGAAAGAGATAGAAAATATACTAGAGGGAAGCGGACACAGTTTCCCAGTGCTGCCTGACACTGCAAGCAGATGCAGAAGAACACACAGTGAATGGACACAGAGAGCAGATAATGGGGGAAAGGGGACAGAAATGAATAAAACAAATCTTTAAAAAAAATACGCTAGAGGCATACAACAGCAGATTAGAAGAGGCAGAAGAAAGAATAAGTGAACTAGAAGATGGGACAATCAAAATTTTACAGACAGAAGAACAGATAAAGAGAAAGAATAGAAAAAAATCAAGCAGAAAAAATCAATCTCAGGGATTTGAATGACATCACAGAGCACACAAACATACATGTCACAAATGTCCCAGAAGGAGGGGAGAAGGAAAGCAGCAGAAAGAATATTTGAGGATACTATATACTAATAAGTGGGATAATCCACCAAGAAGAAATGACAGTCATTAATATTTATGTACCTAACCAGGGTTTCCAAAATACATGAAGCAAACACTGAAAAACTGAAGGAAAAAAATGAATGTCTCTACAATAATAGTTGAAGACTTCAATACACCACCCTCATTGATAGATAGAACATTTAGACAGAGGGCCAATAAGAAAAAAGAGAATTTGAATAATAAGATAAATGAGCTAGACCTAAGAGACATAAACAGAACATTGCACCCCAAAAATAGCAGGATATACACTCTTTTCAAGTGTGAAGATCATTCTCCTGGATAGGCCACAAGTCTCAATAAATTTTAAAAGATTGAAATGATAAAAAGTATTTTCTCTGACCATAATGAAATTAAACTGGAAATCAATCACAGGTACAGAATTGGAAAACTCACAAATATATGGAAGTTAAACAATATGCTCAAACAATCTGTGGATAAAAGAAGAAACTGCGAGGGAAATCGGTAAATATCTTGAGACAAATAAAAACAAGAACATGATATATCAAAACTTAAGATTTGGTGAAGGCAGTGCTGAGAGAGAAATTTATACCCCTAAAGGTTTACATTTAACAAAAGAACACAGAGGTAAAATCAGAGACCTAACTGCACACCTGGAGGAACTAGAAAATGAACAGCAAACTAATCCCAAAACAAACAGAAGAATAAAATAAAAAATTTTATTTGGTCTTCAAAATAAAATTGAGAATAACAAAACAATCAAAAGTTGAGAAGATCAATAAAATAGACAAATCCTTAGCTATAGTGACAAAGAAAAAAGAGAGAACGTGCAAATAAAATCAGAAGTGAGAGGGAGGCATTACTACTGACACCACAAAAATAAAAAGGATAATAAGATGATTCTATGAACAACTGTATGGCAATGAATTCGATAAACTAGAAGAAATGGACAAATTCCTAAAACACACACAAAAAACCTATACTGACTCTAGAAGAAATAGAAGACCTCAACAGACCAATTACAAGTAAAGAGGTTGAATTCATCAACAAACAATTCCCCAAAAAGAAAATCCAATTCTCCCAGTCAGTCCAAGAAGAATTAATACCAAACCTGCTCTAACTCTTTCAACAAACTGAAGAGAAGGGAACACTAAATAACTCATTCTATGAAGCCAACATCATTATACTACCAAAGCCAGATAAAGACTCTACAAGAAAAGAAAGTTAAAACCAATTTTTCTTATGAATATAGATTCAAATATCCTCAAAAAATACTTGCAAATTGAATCCAACAACACATCAAAAGAATCATACACCATGATCAAGTGGATTTTATCCCAAGTAATCAAGAAAATCAATTAATGTAACACACCACATTAGCAAAAGTAGGGGGAAAACCACATAATTATCTTAATTGATGCAGAATAGGCATTTGACAAAATCTAGCATTCTTGAAAAATAGGAATAGAAGGAAAGTTCCTCAACACGATAAAGGGCATATATGAAAAACCCTCAGCTAATATTGTACTTCATAGTGAAAGACTGAAAGTTTTCCCTCTAAGATCTGGAATAAGACAAAGATGCCTACTGTCACCACTGTTATTCAACATTGTACTGGAAGTTCTGGCCATAGTAGTTAGGCAAGAAAAAGAAATAAAAAGCATCCAATTTGGAAAATAAGAAGTAAAACTTTCACTAGTTGTTGTTGACATGATCCTATATATAGAAAGTCCCCAAAAATCTACAGTGATATTAGAGCTAATTAATGAGTTTAGCAAAGTGGCAGGATACAAGATGCACATGGAAAAGTCAGTCATATTTCTATATATTAGTAATGAGCAACCTGAGGAGGGAATCAAGAAAAAAATTCCACTTAAAATAGTAACTAAAAGAATCAAATACCAAATAATAAATTTAATCAAGGGTATAAATGACCTGTACTTAGAAATCTATAAAACATTGCTAAAAGAAATCAGAGAAGACTTGAATAGATGGAGGGATATTCCTTGTTCATGCATTGGAAGACTAGATATCATTATAGCCTACTTCAGCAGTTTGATACTATTTATGAATTCCAAAAAAAAGATATTATTGTTGTAAACTGGTCTTTTTCTCTGGATGTGATACCCTTTGATTGTGTTAGATTCGGCTGAGATGTCTTTGATTAAATTATGTTAAGATTAGGACTTTGATTCAATCACTTCATTAGGGCATGCAGGGTTGAGTCCCCACTTCCTTGGTGGATTGATAAAATAGACTCTCACATAGAAGAACATACACAGAGAAGATACACAGAGGATGCTGCTGTCCCATAAGAGAGATGGGCCTCAGGCCAACCTACAGCTGAGACTGGAAGAAGCTGGACTCATGGAGTTTTAAAAGGAAGAGGAAGGCTAAACCCTCACAGATGTCACCTGCCTTCTGGCTTTAACACATGACAACAGAGTTTGGTAAGGAAGAAACCTTGAGTTGGACTCTTTAGGGTCTTGTGACTGTAAACTTTTACCCCAAATAAATACCCTTTATAAAAGCCAAAAGATTTTTAGTATTTTTCATCAGCACTCCTTTGGCTGACTAATACACCTACTTTGCAGAAATGGAAAAGCCAATAATCAATTTATTTGGACGGGTAAGCAACCCAGAATAGCCAAGAAAACTTCTTGAAAAAGAAGAATAAAGTTGAAAGACTCATACTTCCTTACTTTAAAGCATATTACAAAGATACAGTGGTCAAAACAGCATGGTACTGGTGTAAGGCTAGCTATATTGACCAATGGAATCAAATTGAGAATTAAGAAATAGACCCTCATATCTGTGGCCAATTAATTTCTTTTTAGGAGGTACCAGAGATTGAACCCAGGACCTCGTACGTGGGAAGCAGGCACTCAACCACTTGATCTACATCTGCTCCCTGGCCAGTTGATTTTTGTTTGTTTTGATTTCACTCACTATTATCTGCTTTTTTTTTTTTTTTTTGCTCTTTGTCTTTTTTATTTTTTCTCATTGTCCGCTTGTATTATCTTTAGGAGGCACTAGGAACCAAGCCTGGGACCTCCCATGTGGGAGGCAGGCACTCATCTGCTTGAGCCAGATCTGCTCCCTGCCAACTGATTTTTTTTCCTCTCTTCCCCTCCCCTTCCCCTGCCCTGCAGTTTTTGCTCTCTGTGTCCATTCACCGTGTGATCTTCTGTATCTCTTTCTCTTTTTGTCTTCTCATCTTTCTCCTCTAGAATTCACCAGGATTTGATCCTGATATGGAAAGAAGTTCCCTGTCAATTGGGCCACCTGAGTTCCTGGTCTTTGCTGCATTTTACCTTGACTCTCCTCTTCATCTCTCTTTTTGTTGCATCATCATCTTGCTGCATGACTCACTTGCATGGGCACTCGGCTCACCATGTGGGCACTTGGCTCACCATGTGGGTACCCACATTGGCACTGGATCGCTGCACAGACATACTTTCTCTTTTTTTTTTCACCCAGGAGGCCCCAGGGATTGAACCCAGGTCTTCCCATATGGTAGGTGGAGGCCTTATCACTTGATATCTTCCCGGCCAACTGATTTTTGGAGGCCTTATCACTTGACCATTGCCCTGCCAACTGATTTTTGACAAGGTTACCAAGACCACTCAACTGGGAAAGAAAAATCTCAACAAAATGGGGCTGAGAAAAGCAATGTAAAAGAATGAAAGAGAACCCTTTTCTCATATCATATATAAAAATTAATTCAAAATGGAACAATGACCTAAATAGAAGAACCAGGACTATAAAAATCCTAGGAAAGAATGTAGGGAAGCATCTCTAAGATCTTGTGGTAGGCAATGGTTTCTTAGACTTTACACCCAAAGCACAGGAATCAAAGAAAAAAATAGTTAATAGGACCTCCTCAAAATTAAAAATGTGCATCATAGAATTTTGTCCAGAAAATAAAAAGACAACCTACACAGTGGGAGAAAATATTTGAAAACCACATGTCTGATAAGGGTTTAATATTTGGAATTTATAAAGAAATCCTACAACTAACAATAAAAAGACAAACAATCTAGCTTTAAAAAGGGCAAAAGACTTGAATAGATAGTTCTCCAAAGAGGAAATACAAATTGGCTTAAAAGCCATGTGAAAAGATAATTAGCATCATTAGCTATTAAGGAAATGCAAATCAAAACCCCAATGAGATATCATTTCACACCCACTAGAATGGCCAAGATTAAAAGGACAGAAAACTAAAAGTGTCAGAGGATGTGAAGAAATGGGAACACTCATTTATTGCTGGTGGGAATGGAAAATGGAGCAGCCACTGTGAAAGACAGTTTAGCTGTTTCTCAGGAAGCTAAGTATAGAATTATCATATGATCCAGTAATCCCACTAGTAGGTATATACTCAGAAGAACTGAAAGCAGGGACTCAAACAGATATTTGCATACTGATGTTTATAATGGCATTATTCAAAGTTGCCAAAACATAGAAGTGACCAATGAATGGATAAACAAAATATGGTATATACAAACAATGGAATATTATTCAGCTGTGAAAAGGAATGAAGTCCTTTTGCATGTGACAACATGCATGAACCTTGAGGATGCAAAAGGACGAAACATTGTATGATTTCACTGTAACGTACTGATTATAATAAACAAACTCATAGAGTTAGAATCTAGAATATAGGTTACAAGGAGATAGACTGGGGTTAGAGAATGGGGAATTGATGCCTAACTTGTACAGAATTTCTATTTACATAATGGTAAAGGTTTGGAAATGTGTGGTGGTGGTAGCACATTATTTTAGTGTAATCAACAGCTCTGAGTTACATAGGTGAATATGGTTAGAAGGGGAAATTTTAGGGTATATATATTTTTAGAATAAAACTTAAAAATCATAGAACTGTACAACACAGTCAACCCTATCGTAGATGATGGACTATATTAATATTAGAAGTATAATAATGTTCTTTTCATGAACTATAACAAATGTTCAACTAATGCCACATGTTAATAATAAGGTAGTCTATGGGAAAACTGCATCTATTGTAAATAATGGATGATAGAACTATTTTAATAATCTTTCATCAGTTGTAACAAAAGTAACTACTGTTTAAAATAGTATAATTATTTTAAAAAGTGCTATCATCAATTGTAATGAATGTTCCTAACCAATGCAAGGTGTTGGTGGTGGGGTGGTATATGGGAATATTGTATGTTACATATGATCATTCTGCAAACTTACAACTTCTCTGAAAAAAAAAAAGCCTGGGTGGTGCTACCTTTTCTCATCTGTTCTATTCATGCATCCTAGGCTGCATCTGCATGAATGTGACAGTCATCTGGCTTTTAAATGGGTCATACCACCCTGAACCACAACAAGTATGTATTATACACAGAGACACCGCCTAACTCAGTAATTATGAGCTGAACATAGATTTCTTCACAACCTTATCTTTGACAGAGACTAATGACTATAATGAATGAAAACTTGAATTTAATCTATTAGAGGTGACAATCAGAGGTGTGATCAAAACCTAACTAATGAATCTGCTAATTGAGTTTCACTGCTACATTACAGTTTGGTTTTAAATCATTACAAGAATTTCTTGAAGAGAGTGAGTTACCTGCAAGACAATATTAAACCCAGAAGGCTAAGTTGCTATGCTGTTCTGTCACTGCCTTTCATAGGAACAACTGGGAAGAATATCTCAAAGTTTCTCTTTTTAGTGTTGGTTTTCTGATCATTTGTTTCCCAAGCTCAAGGTGAAGACTAATGAGGAAAGTTCATCCACAAATATGAACTCTTGAAGGGAAAATCTTTATTCTAAGGAGTTTTAATTAGTGCGCAGTTACACCTCATTAATTTGGATTCCACTGACACAAAATTTATTATAATTTGTTCAAAAACCACAATAAAGTTGGACTTTGTGATATAAAGAAAGATCTTTCGAAGTAAATTAATGAGATAAATAAAATTGCTCAGGAAATATTTTACCTTAATGAACGCTCAGTTTTGGAATTGAAAGGAAACTATGATTGATTCAATTGGGGTGATCTGTTTTTAGTGACATCATAATTTTCCAGGCCAAAACTCTATTCACACTATTGATTATTATTGATAAAACCTCTATTAGTCAAATGTATATCTTAATCTAAATAACTATTAGCCAGTTAGCAATGACTCAGATTTTTTGGTGGGGATACTTGGTGGCACAAGGATTACAGAATCAATCTGACTTTTTAATTCTTTTTTTTTTTTTCAAACTCACCCTACACTTCAGCAATTGGTATGATCTTGGTTATACCTAATACCATTTAAATTGAATTCAAGCAGATTAAAGTGACCCTGATTCATAGTGGTAAAGGTCCTGGAATCATGCTTACTCTATGAAGATATGAAGTGGATCAGTCCCACCTTGCACTATATCTTGCATTCTTTCAGAGATGGGGCAAATGTTAGTGTTGAAATCTTTTGCAAAGAAAATATGATATTCGTGGCGTCTATGATAGTTCCAAGGGGTTCAAGTAGATGCTAAGAAGTATAGCAGGGGATGTTTACCAGGCTAGTTATAGTATTACTTGGGTGTAGAAGAAAAAAGGTAACAGATAAGATTGTTCTTTTAATCATATTTACATTCTCAGTGCAATGAGCACATATTACTTATTAAAGAGAAAATATAAAAAAGAAAATTCAATAATCTAAGTGAGATAAATTTTCAGCAGTTGCAGAGCAAAACCCAGGAATCTGCATTTTCACAGGTATGTTGAAAGCTGATGGTCTTCTTATCACCCTGTGAGAAACCCATCTCTGAGCTGCAATCACAGTTCACATTGCAATCACCTTCACTTTACATTGGGAATACAACTGATGAGGTTGTTACAGCTAAAATGCAACCATCACCAGTTCTGCGTCCAGGATTCACTCCCATATAACTTCTTTTTTTTTTTTTAAAGATTTATTTTATTTATTTATCCCCCCCTTACTGCTCGTTCGCTGTCTGCTCTCTGTGTCCATTCACTGCGCATTCTTCTGTGCCTGCTTGTCTCCCTTTGTTGCATCATCTTGCTGAACCAGCTTTCCACAGGCTCAGGCCATAAGCTGTCCACAGGCACAGGCTGGCTTGCCTTCACAAGGAGGCCCTGGAAAGGGAACCCAGGGCCTCTCATATGGGAGACGGGAGACCAATCAATTGATTCACATCTTCCTCCCTACACTTGGTTGTTTGTTTTTTTCAAAGATTTATTTCTCTCCCCATCCCCTCCCCCCCATTGTCTGCTCTCTGTGTCCATTCACTGTGTGTTCCTCTGTGTCCTCTTGCATTATCCGCTGGTACTGGGAAACCACGTCTCTTTTTTATTGCATCATCTTGCTGCCTCAGCTCTCCGTGTGTGCGGCACCATCCCTGAGCGGGCTGAGCTTTTTCCACGTGGGGCAGCTCTCCTTACAGGGCACACTCCTTGCATGTGGGGCACCCCTCTACGTGGGGGCAACCCTGCATGGCACGGCACTCCTTGCATGCAGGCCAGCTTACCACACGGGTCAGGAGGTCCTGGGTATTGAACCCTGGACACTCCATATGGTAGACGGATGCTCTATCAGTTGAACCACGTCTGCTTCCCCCATATAAACTTGATTGGAATTTTGAGTGTTCTGAAATTCTTCAGCCATGCACTGACTGACAATCTGTTATTTTACTACCACAGATGGCTAAATGGCATCCATTGTGTGTAGATTTTACTTCATTTAATCCTCAAGGGACACCTTGGTTTCCCTTGGTGTCAGGGAAAGGGGTCTTCTGCTGGCCCTATGGACCAAGAACCTTGTTATGTTCCTTACAATGTCCTTAATAGGAGAAGGCGTCACTAGAAAATGAAACCTACACCCATAGCTCAGCTCTCTATTCATCCATTGCTAAAGGAAGGACTTGGATATCTTTACCAAAAAGTTAAAGTTTTTTCATTCTTTTCTACATTTCTTAAGTACATGCCTCTTCCCTTCATAAGACATATGAATTTTCAGTCTATTTAATTATCAAAGATAATTATGACTTTGTTACCCAAAGTAAAAATTATTTGTCTTGTGAAAGGCAAAGAAAGGAAAATAGAGAGAAAAAAGCAAGAGATGAACAAGAGAGAAAGAGAGAGAGAGAATGTCTTCAGTACCTTTCAAGCCCAATTAGATCACTATTGTATCCAAAGGTTGATTATCTCACCAGACCCTCACAGACAACAAGTATCATTTTGAACTTACTTTAATTACTGTTTTCTTGGTATCAAATTTATGAGACCTACAACGTGACATATATACTTTTATATGTTAGAGAAATGATTTTAAAATATCTTTTTACACTTCAAAATTAAAGCACCCAGGGAAGTGGGTGTGGCTCAATCAGTTGATCTCCCGTCTACCATATGGGAGGCCCTTGGTTCGCGTCCCAGGGCCTCCTTGTGAAGGCAGGATCGCCCACACGCCGCTGAGCGCCACCCAGCCTGCAGGTACTGTGGAGAGCCGACTCAGCAAGGCGATGTAACAGAAAAAAAAAGGAGACAAGCGGGAACACGGAAGAGCAAACACAGTGAATGGACACAGAGAGCAGACAGCAAGCAAGCCACAAGGGGGAGGGAAAACAAAAAATAAATAAATACAGACACAGAAGAACGCACAGTGAATGGACACAAAGAGTAGACAGCATGTAAAAAAAAAAAGCCGCAAGGTGGGGGGAGTTAAAAAAAAATTAAAGTACCTTGAAAGGAATTTACCTGTATGGTAGGATTCTGCTCTCCTTTCAATGCCAAGATTGAGAACAGTTTGTATTGGAGCTATGTCTTCCATGTGTTTTGTTGTCCTCACCAGGACTATTAGGAGGAGTTAGAATAAATGCCAAAGCCTGCATTCTGAGTTCTGAGCACATCTCTGGTGTTTTCATAATATCCAGACACCTTTGCATCTATAGAAAGCATGCTCTGACAGCTGAAATATTGAACAACATCCAGCAATGTTGGCTAAACCAAAGGTTGCGTCTTGCTCGGCGTGAGGCATGTGTCTCACCAAGTGAGTGAGCCCCATCACTCAACCTCTCTGAAATGAAAACAGGACAAACTAGATTTGTAGTCTATGTAATTCTCAAAAGAGAATTTGGCCCCACTGGATAAGGTAAAACATGCTTATGCTCGTGTTTGTCCTGAGATCTTTTTTTTTTTTTTAATGTTTTTAAATCTTTTTTTTTTAAAGATTTATTTATTCTCTGCCCTTCCCCCCCCCCCCCCCCCCGTGTGTTCTCTGTGTCTATTTGCTGTGTCTTCTTTGTCTGCTTCTGTTGTTGTCAGTGGCACGGGAATCTGTATTTCTTTTTGTTGCATCATCTTGTGTGTCAGCTCTCCGTGTGTGCGGCACCATTCTCAGGCAGGCTGCACTTTCTTTTGCACTGGGCGGCTCTCCTTATGGGGCGCACTCCTTGCACGTGGGGCTCCCCTACACCCCTGCATGGCATGGTACTCCTTGCGCACATCAGCACTTGCGCATGAGCCAGCTGCACACGGGTCAAGGAGGCCCGGGTTTTGAACCGAGGACCTCCCATGTGGTAGACAGACGCCCTAACCACTGGGCTAAGTCCGCCGCCTTGAGATCTTTTGATGGTAGAGTGGATGCTGGGTAGAATATGATACTATTTCAGAACCTAGGATATTTTCTGTCTTCCAGAACCTGGGGGCTTCAGAAGATTCAGAAGTTGAGGGGGGAATGAACTCATTCTCTCTTTCTACCCCACCTCTGTCAGGAAAGCAGCAGCTACCAAGTAGACACAGTGCCAAAGAGATAATGGACTAAAGACCATGCCTCAGATTATCTGATTGGTTGGAAATCAGGAATGAGATCATAAACTATGAATGCACAGAGGAATCTCCATTTGAATGTGAAGGCAGAAGAGAAAAGGAAGAAGAGAAGAGTGGATAGCAGCCCCTCGTGCTTAAAGCAACAGTGGAGGCAAAATGTTGCAAAGAGTCTGACAGTGGAATGAACAACAGACAGCAAAGTTGGAGCTTTTTTTCTGGTGTTTATTACCCAGAACTCACTAGACAGAGGCTTCGAGTATCCTAGTGGGAGTTCTTGACAAGAAAAATAGAACAACTAAGTTCTAATGCTGCCTTTGCTACTTACAAGGCATGGGACTTTGCAAATCACAACTTCTCACTTTTCTCATCTGTGAAATGGGAATAATTTCTATATCACATGACTGTGTAAAGCATCATAATAAGATGGTTTTCTTCTATCCTTACCTGCTTTCTTTACCCCCTTTCTGAAAAAGGACTTTATCTACATCTTCTTACAGACATTACAGGTGTAAATACGTGGTTACACTATCAATTACTGTTTTAACTTTTTTCCCCCCAACATATTTGCAAGTGTCATGGGTAAAAATAAAATGGCAGCCAGATGCTACATTTATCCCAATAGCCTTTCACAAAGTTACTTCACATTATCTGATTCCTGTGGCTAATTTCTAAATAAAAGAGTTTGTGTTATATACAGACTAGATGGAAAGGGTGAACTACAGGATTGTTTTTTTAGGCAATATTGTTTTTCTGGCCAATAGAAACATCCCCATTACACCCTGCTCAAATGGGCTCAGTGGAACTCAAAAGCACATTAAAAAGTATACGTTCTATGCCAGAAAGAAATTGGCTGCCATGTTTATGCAAGGTCAGTTAATATCCCACACATGGATCTGAATCACCATTGGCAACTACCTCTTTAGCACTAGATAATTTACAGTGGTAAGGATGACGTTAGATTGTCAAGGAAAGGTCATGTTCAATATACTCAGTATTAAATAATAAGATACAGAGAGTAGCGTCAAATGAAAATAAGTCTGGACTTCGGTAAGGAGAAATTTTATTCAAAAAATTTTTTTTGCAATGGGGGAGAAGGACTATTTTAATCAGGAGAATGCTTTGACCCTAAGATCAGTAAGCAGGTCAAAGGTAAGGCAGAAAGAGCTTTTCCTTTAATAGAGAGAAATAAATGAAGCCAGATGGATCCAGTACAAGGGAGTGGGATGAGCAGGTGATGGGACAGTTGAGCAGAAAATGTTTTTTCTCTGTGGTCAGCTGATTCTCAGGAGGGGCAAGTGAGGGTCTGTTCCAATGCCTGCTTAACCTCAGGAGTGACTAGACGTTCAGGGGCCTGAGAGGAGCAGAGAAACTTAACTAAATTGTGGTCAAGCCATACTAGAGGGTATTTTGTCCAGATTGGTCAGTGGAGACAAGCAGTCCAGCTAATCATTTATGAGACAAAGAATGGGAATTTGGAGGGTCTGTATTTGGCCTTTACCTTAAGGAGAATGATGGGATCATCCCAAGTCATATGGGGAAGGATAATTTTTTTGTGGTAAACCATTGTCCAGAACAAAAATGGGTTGGGAGATTTCTTAATTGCTGCTGTTTTCCAGAAGCAGAGGGTTCAGGTTAAGCTCAACATTGTCAGTAGTTAAGAAAAATTTCCATTTAAACCAAAAACTGCTGATATTTACAAATAAATTCTCACCTACCTGAAACTATTTCCTTTCCAGATTTTAGTCTACTCAACTCCCTTGCACAATGACTTTGGCAGTAATCTAGAAGTCTGTGTGTCCTTACTCATTGTCTCTCAAGACATTGTTGAGAATTGGGTGATGAGGCACATGTCTTTGGAAGAGGGTCCTATTTTCCCATTAGATGGTACTGTTTCCCGGTGTGCTTCATAGGACCCTCTGGCCAGTCCAGCTGGATAATATAATACAGTGCAAGTTGAGATGGGAAAGAGAAGAGTATGTGACTAACCTAGTAAGCAATGTGGCTTCTAGATAGCTCTCTTGATTCATTTCAGAAGCTCCAGGGGCAACATCAAGATAGGAGTCTTGAGAGGCCAAACTGCCCAATTCATAGCTTCCAAGAGGGAATACATAGGAGTAGGTTCAAGAATTGGGAAAGCATCCTAAAAGTGCTGGCAAAGTTATTTTGAGGGAAATATAAGCAAGCCCCTAGGATAAACACAAGAAACTATAAAATAACCCAGGGAAATTCTGCTCCCTCTAGCTCCCATCTCTTTTCATTGCCTTTCCACTTCCCACAATTAGTTTATTGACTAGATAGGTGGGACTTTCAAAGGGAATAAAAGGTCAAATACCTGCGTATGGTTGCTCCTTGGATGCTCTCTTCTCTCAGGAAGCGATGGAAATGAGTTTAGAAGATGCCCCTGCTCCTCTCTTCATGTTCAGGATGCCATGGACCTACCCATCCTCAGGGAGTTGAATTCCTTCACTCTTGCATCAGCCTTAAAAGGGAGTTATTTTGTGGGTTTATATCTAATATAAGGACTGGAGAGTCACTCTTAGAGGGTATGAGGTAATTAGAAGCTTTTCTTGTATCTTCCAAAATTAAGAACAATGATAAACACATACTGGGAAATCAATATTGATTAAGCATAAAGGGGAGGGATGCCACAGAAAGCAAGAACACACAACTGTAATAATGTACTAAACTGCTGATGTTTTACTGGAGAACTCCCAAATGTAGCATGCCTGCCAATTTTTGAAAAGTCTCCACCTTACCCAGCTACTCACAGCATCTGTTCACAGCTCCCACTGATGAAAAGCCTAACCTCATGGCCCCAAATAAGTCACAACACAATTTGCCTTCAGTTTTCCTATTACCTTCCTACTGATGAAAATGTTGGTGGCCAAGACAGGCAATCAGCAGGGTCAAACTTGGCTGAAGTAAGTATTTGATTAGGTTAACTTATCATTATAAATACAAGATTAGACAGATAATCATGGGTATTTAGCACAATTAGCATTGTCCTGACCCCCAAGTGCTTCATGCCACAAAAACCTTGGGGCAAGTCCCCAAAATATTGGATGCCAAGGGAGTGGTGTGCACTTGAGGCGCCAGAAGGGTGCTGCCCATTAGTCACCATTATTTTTATTTTGTTTTTCTAATTCTGGCCTTTCTCAGGCACACCAAGATCTACAGCTCTACATGTTCCTCCCAGATAATATATGGGTCGTACTTTCATTTCTCTGGTGACAGTTTTCAATATTTGGAAGGCCAACTTGGATAAAATCTGGCTGCCTGATCACACCGCCTCTCTCAAGGTATGGCAAAGCTAGATTCACCTGTAATGAATTGATTGACCATGTCTAGTTTTTCATTTTAATCTCAAATATCCTTACTGCCTGCTCCTTTCTGTATGTGATGGCTAAGGTAACTTTCAATTTCTTCGAGTCAAAGATGGAGCAACTCAGGCTTCAGCTTCCTTTGAAACTCCAGGCCAGGATTGGGGGGTCTGAGGTTTCATAAATTAGGAGGCTGTGTGAAAATAAGAATTTTTCCAGGTGAACCTTGTACAGCAGGTCCAGGCTAAGATGATTCTTGGGTTTGGGGTCATTATGGCTCTCAGGGACTTGACATCTTCTATTATATTATATCTTCCTTTGGGGTTAGTCAACCTCTCCCTTTCAGGTGAATCTGGAGAACAGCTTTCAAACTTATTCAAGTACCTCCAAGTTATCTCCCATCCAAAATAACGTATTTTCTAGTCTCTTAACTCTATGTTCCTCTAGCTACTGACCTATCACCCCTTTCACAGCAAATTTGAAGAGGTCTCTCTCAATCTCTCTCTCTCTCTCTCTCTCTCTCCCTCTCTCTCTCTCTCTCCCCCTATAAATATATATATATATACACACACACACACACATACACTTCTCAACCTACCAACTTGACTTATAACATTATAACTCCCCTAATATAATGCTTGCTAATATTACTAATGGCATTTCAGTCTCTAAATCCAAAATAATATTTTTCAGTTCTCGATCCACTTGCTATTTTAGCAGTGCTTGGCACTTTTGATCACTTCCTCCTTCTTGAAACACTATCCTTAGCTTCTGTGACATCTCAATACAATATCCAGATTTCCTTTTTTTGTTAACCCTTGAAAACTTCCAAGATTTTTCCTTTAGCTATCCTTTCCAAGTAACTAGATTCTGGCCAAAATTAGTGTCATTGTCCTTCTCTGTTCACATATATTTGAATTGCTTTGATACATTTAACATTTTTCTTAGGAAACTGGGTTCCACTATATTAAAAAGCAAAGCGTAAAACAGAAAGTTCTGATTCCGACAGCATGAAAACTGTGACCTTGGCACAGAAATATCAGTGTTTGATTTGTATTTCATTAATAAATATCTGATACATACAGATAAATGTTTATTACTTACTCCTCACGAGTTGAAAAGCAGTTGTGTGGATGCCTTTCCTTTATAAGAATATAAAACAGGCAGTGAAGGTACAGAGAGAAGGGGCAGGCAACAGTTCTGAAAGAGTTCTAAAGTAAAGTATCTCAAGATTCAAGACAAAACAGAATGGAGAAAGGAGAGAATAGAGACCAAATCAATCCTATAAGGGCCTTCCACCTGCTAAGGTTAGTCTAATTTTCTAGATTACAGGTTGCAATAACTCAAAATCACTTTATTTTTGTTTTTTCAAGAACATTTTCCCTGCCACAGAATTTAAATGAGTTTGAATGTATTATCAGGACAAACAACTGAAATGCCAAAGTCATTTCAGTTTTTCAGGATTGAAGTGACTCAAAAATAAAACTACTCTTTCTTTCAAATGACAAAATGTATTTTCTTCAAAGATTTGTCCATCTAAATATCTTATGGTATCATTTTCTTCCCTAAATAGATTTATTAGGTGTAATATTTGGGTAAATTTATAGGACGAAGTGAAGGTTTGTGGAGCCCTAAAAGTATGTGAGAAATATCCAGGGAACCTGAACTAGAGAACACGAGGAACTTAGCTGGCAGTGGAGTGAAGAGGCACTCCAGGTAGTTTGCCATTTCCCATCCTTCTCTGAATAACTTGCTTCTTCTGTGCTAAGAATAGTGTGCTCAATTTGCCTGTGGCTCTCACTAAAGTATTAATTCTCAGCCCACACAAAGGCCAATCAAGTTCTGGAACACTCTTCTAAATGATTTTCCCCATCAAAATTCCCATTACAGGGGAACAGATGTTGCTTAAGTGGTTGAGCACCTGCTTCCCATGTATGAGGTCCTGGGTTCAATACCTGGTACTGCCTTAAAAAAAATTCCCATTGTTAAGGAAAAAAATGACTCAAGGATAACTCAATTTGATTATCAGCTCCTCAAAGACAAGAGGTCCACCATATACTATTTATCTTCGTATTCCACAAAGAGCTTGGTCCATTGTGGGTGCTCTTTAAATAGCTACTGAATAAATACAGCAATTATCAGTTTTGATAATTTTAAGTACCACTCTACAGCTAACTTAGTTATTATTTTTTAAAAGATTTTCTAAAATTTATTTCTCTGCCCTTCCCCCCCCACCCAGTTGTCTGCTCTCTGTGTCCATTTGCTGTGTGTTATTCTGTGACTGCTTCTATCCTTATCAGCGGCACCAGGAATCTGTGTTTCTTTTTGTTGCATTGTCTTGCTGTGTCAGGTCTCCGTGTGTGTGGTGCCATTCCTGGGCAGGCTGCACTTTCTTTTGTGCTGGGCGGCAATCCCTACAGGGTACAATCCTTGCACGTGGGGCTCCCCTACGCGGGGGACACCCCTGCATGGCACGGCACTCCTTGCGCACATCAGCAGTGCGCATGGGCCAGCTCCACACGGGTCAAGGAGGCCCTGGGTTTGAACCGCAGACTTCCCATGTGATAGGCAGATGCCCTATCCATTGGGCCAAGTCCACGTCCCTAACTTAATTATTAACAGCTATATTTAATTGGTCAATATACTTCTATAGATTGCTTTATAAAAAGTAACTGTGGGAAAGTGTGGGCTATGGTGTGGACCACTGCCATGAGGTGCAGCTGTGCTCAGAGATGTATTCACTAAGTGCAATGATTGTCTCATGATGATGGAGGAAGTTGTTGTTATGGGGGAAGGAGTGGGGTGAGGGGGTGGGGGGTATATGAGGACCTTGTATTTTTTAATGTAACATTAAAAAAATAAAGACAAGAAAAAAATAACTCTACAAAAATATCTGGGTCATACTAAAATCTTCATTCTTATGCTCTGAGAAACTAATGTACAACAATGTGAATTGCCCATAGATGGTAGACAAGCATCATAATTTGGGAGTTCTTATTACAGCATGTTCCATGAGCAAGAGGGGACGTCAGAGAGCCAAACAAAAAATCCTTCCCGGGATGGAAGCCGTTCAGAGTTTCTTTTCTATCCTTTGTTCCCAAACTTGAACGTCACCAAGTATAGCAGCTGAGTTGAGACACTTAGCTGGCAGCATAGAGAGCGGAACAAGTTTCCTGTGGCCTTACCACTTCACTTTCCCCAGCTAATTAAGGATCTGGGTACAAACACATCACTTTCTTTAATCCTGAGAAATGACATATTTAACTAAATTGTTCATTTCAAAAGTAATATTAATAAGTTATAAAACCCAGCATCTTGTACTCAAAAGACCAATGATTGCTTCCTTTTAATCTGCTTTTCATCTTTCTCATTAGATACCTAAAATTAATTCCTATTTTGTCCTTTTTTCATCAATAGATACAAGCACTCATGTGAATGTAAAGTAATAGACCTATCACAGGAAAGCAGGAAAGGAGGAAGAACAATTAGGCTTCCTGATGAAATGGCAATGTAATGTGAAGTGTCACATATGTATTACCTAGCTTTTAATAGGCATTCAATAATGTTAATTCCTTCCCTTATCCTATTTTGACTTCCTAATAGAATCAACACAATTTTAGGCTTGGATAAACTAGTACCTTGAACAGATTATGTTGAAACACTCAAGATACCTTCTGAGGTATTTTATTCATTCAACAAACATTTAGCATCTAATATAGTCAAGCTGGAGATACAAGGTGAATGTGACCCATGCCTCACCCTCACAGAGCTCAGTGTCTAATGGGGAAGATAGTCCAGGAGACAGAAGGTTACACTAACTAATACCTTCCATGGGCTACAACTCTTGGAACTTTGGTTTGCAAGTGACAGAAAACCTAACTCTTAAGTTGTTTAAGCAAGAAAGGGAATTTATTGGCTCAAATAAATGAGGAGTTGAGGGAAGAGTTGGTCAGATCGATGCAGGACAGGTTTTTCTTTTCTCTTTCTTTGCTCTATTCTGTTTGCTTCTGTGTTGACTCCATGCTCAGGGGACTCCCACCTGTAATCTCTTGGCTACAGTAGCAATCAGTCTGGCAAACATTTTGCTCAAAGCCTGGAGGAAAAGAGTTTCTCTACCTCCAAAATTCAAGTTTTCATAGTGACTCTTCTTGGCTCAAACTGGGTCGAGTGCCCTCTCCAGAACCAATCATGGAAACTAGGGGCATGAGATTAACTGCTCACCTTAGCTCAGGGCAGAAGGTGGGACCAATCTCAACCAAACCAAATGGGTTGAGAGTTAAAGAGGGGTGATGCAGCATCAAACACATAGAGCCTTACCACGGACTAGGTACTTCTAAGCACTGAGATAGTTTCATCCACTCCTTCCTAATAACAATCTTATAAGGTAGGTAATATTATCCTATTAATAAATGATGAGCCTGAAGCACAGAGAGCTTAAGAATCTTGCCAAGTTCTCTCACTCGCAGTGAACTATTTTGCCAGAGAAAGGGTGGATACCTGTTGGATGGCAAGAACACAAGATGTCCTGAATTAAGAGAAAGCATAACCATCCCAGGGTCCACAGGATGGAGGAATAGAGTATGGATTAGAGTGGTCTTACTGATATCTACTATGGAACTATTGTGATTAGTAATGGAAGAAATTGTAGCACTGATGTGGAGAAAGTGGCCATGGTAGCTGCTGAGGGTAGGCTAGGGAGAGGGAAGAAGAGATATGATGTGGGGGCATCTTCAGGACTTGGAGTTGTCCTGGGTGGTATTGCAGGGACAGATGCTGGACATTATATGTCCTGCCATGGCCCACTGGTCTGACTGGGGGAGAGTGTAAACTACAATGTAAACCATTATCCATGTGGTGCAGCAGTATTAGAAAATGTATTCACCAAATGCAGTGAATGTTCCATGATGATGAAAGAGGTTGTTGATGTGGGAGGAGTGGGGTGAGGGGGGTGGGGAGTACATGAGGACCTCTTATATTTTTTGAATGTAACATTTAAAAAAAAAATAAAGAGAGAAAAAATATATATATATATATGTGAAAAAAGTGTAAACCCAGGGTGTTAAGGGACTCAGAGAAGTGATTGTTCAGAAATAAAGTAATTGAAGCTGAAACCTGAAGGATGAGTGAGAGTAAGCCAGGGTGGGGTGAGAGGTTGACAGCAACTGGAAGTAAAGGTTTAGCCAAAGATGGCTAGAGGATAAACACGGGCCAAAATGGGTTGCTTTGTAATCCATATAGGGAAGGTAGAATTTTTTCTTGAGCGCGATGGACAGCCATGGAAGATTTTATTCAAGAACGGTGACAGAGCTCAGATGTATAGTGTAGACAGTGCAGATGCAGAAATGGACAAAGCTGAATACAAAAAACCGTGTATCAGGGTCTTGTATTAAGAGCTTACCTTTCCCCATTGCTAATTCTTACTTTCCAACAATCTCCCTACACACTTAAAAAAAAACCACATTTTTAAAACCCTCAAAAATATAATTGAATATCTACTGACACATAAATGTGCTTATTATATAACTCTTTAGGAAATAATGGCATTTATCATAGATTGTGAAGTAAAAATAGGTTACAAAACAATCTATTGGAATAATTATATTAAAAAAACACATGTGGAGAAAAATGTATGAAAGATTAATGGTAATTGTATCTGGGTGGAAGAATTATAGGGTGTGTGTATATTTCAGAAAAAAAAATGTTCTTAAGTCTAAGCCATTCCAGTGGGTGTGAACCCATTTTAGGTAGGGTCTTTTGATGAGGTTACTTCAGTTATGGTGTGACCCACTTCAGTCAGAATGGGTCTCAATCCTATTACTGAAGTCCTTTATAAGAGAGTGAGATTCAGACAGAGAGCAAGAAAGCCAAGGGAGTAAGAAGCAGAAATTAAGGAAACCTGGAAGAGAAGGGAGAGACCAGTAAATACCACCATGTGCCTTGAATGTGACATGGGAGCCAAGGACCACTGGGAAGAAAGCATTGGCTTGATGATGTCTTGATTTGAACATTTTATCAGGCTTAAAACGAATTAATTACCATTATTTAACCCAACCCGTTTCATGGAATTTACTTCAGCACCCTAGGAAACTAAAACATAGGGTTTTTAAAATTTATTTAAAAATAAACATGTGTTACTTCTGTAATAAGTTTAAAAAGTAATTTCATGTATTTTATTTTTCAAAAGATTTATTTATTTATTTCCCCCTTCTACTCCCCCCCCACACCCTGATGTTTTTGCTGTCTGTGTCCATTTGCTTTGTGATCTTCTGTATCTATGTCTCTTTTTGTCTTCTCTTCTCATTTTTTCTCCTCTAGGATTCACTGGGATTCGATCCTAGGAACCTCTGATGTGCAGAGAGGTTCCCTGTCAGCTCTGCCACCTCAGTTTCTGGTTTCTGCTGAGTTTCACCTTGACTTTGCCCTTCGTCTCTCTTTTGTTGCATCATCATCTTGCTGGGTGACACATTGCGTGGCACTGGCTCACTGCACGGGCACTGGCTCGCCATGCAGGCACTTGTGTGAGCACTCAGCTAGCCATGTGGACACTTGGCTCACCACACTGGCATGTGGCTTGCCACATGAGTGCTCACGTGTGCACTCAGCTTGCCACATGGGCACTCATGTGGGCACTTGGCCCACCACGTGGGCACTTGACTCACCATGTGGGCACTTGGTTCACCATGTGGGCACTTGGCTCACCACACAGGCTCTTTCCTCACCACACGGGCACTGGCTCACTGCATGGGCACACTTTCTCTCTTCTTCTTTTTCACCAGGAGGCCCCAGGGATGGAACCCAGATATTCCCATATGGTAAGCGGAGGCCCTATCACTTGAGCCACATCCGCTTCCCTAAAAAGTAATTTTAAATTGCTTCATGAAAGTTACAAAAACAGTGTATGCTAATCATTAAAATTCAAACAATATGCAAGTATATACTGTAAAGTGGGAAGCAACTCCCCTCCTCCCTGGCAAATTCCAATCCTTCTCAAGAGGAAGAGTAACTACTATTAACAGTGTGGTGTGTAACTTACTAAACAAATCTATGTGGGTAAACACAGAATATTATACATATATACATAATATTATACATTTAGGGGATTTCCTACAGAAGGGATGATACTAAAATTCTGTTCGATGACTTGCTTTTTCCAGGTAACAGAATTCTATGACCATCTTTCCATGTGAGTACATATAGATCTGCTTCATTATTTTAACTGCTATACTGTATTCCAGAGTACAGACACATTTTGATATATTTACCTGGTCTATTATTGGTGAACATTTAAGCTGCTTCTAACTTATTCTTATTACAAAATTTACTAAGTGGAACTCATTGCCCATATACACTTTTTTATATGTGCAAGATGATATTAAGATGAATTTCTGGAAGTAGTATTACCCGACCAAAGGATACATATATATTACATTCTGATAGATACTGCCAAATATCTCCCTAGTGGCTCTTCCAATTTACACTCCCAGCGGAGAACAGTTTATGACTCCTTCACCATGTTCTCATCAGCTCTGGAGACTACCAATCTAATTTTGTCAATGGGCAAAAAAAGAAAGTATTTCATTATACAGAACACACTTTGGGAAACACTGTTCAATAATTATTTTTGTTTTCTGTGTATTATTTAGTAAACTATTTTTACATAAAATGTTTTAATAGTCTTCCTAAAATACTTTTCACTGAAAACCTTTATACAGAACACTAATTCACATCTTTGATTTATAATTACAATCATTTGAATTAATTTTCAACAAATTAAGTACAGACCTAAATTGATAGTCTCCTATAAGACTGTAGAAGGATAAGTGTAAAGATATAACTGGAATGTATGGTTACCCTATATATAGCCCTAAGCTGGTTTATGGAATAAAACACTCATTTGTTTGAGACTGACCTGTGAGAGGGAACAGGGAGAGATATATTGCCATTTTGGAGCATTTGAAAGAAGGGTTTCAAAAGCAGCCTGCTTGGTCATTGCATAATTGTGTGCCCAGGGACCCAGGAATTGACTTTTATTCATTGCACAGGACAGCTCGCCAAGAGATGGGGGAGATGCATTAAAGAAATGTTTGGGAATTTATATGGAAGAAAGAAAAAAGCTCAATGGGAATGAAACAACTTCTCAATGAGTGACTGAGGGAAGGATGGACTGATTCCCAGAGGTGATACGATGACAATGCCTGAGCTATATGTTGTCCAGTGCAGGCCTCTCCTTCCTCAGAGGAAACTGTTCCACATAAAGAGATCTGAGGAAAAAGATTTAGGCACGGTGTTTAGATATCTGCAGTTCTCCTCTCCTGTCACCTAACTGCTCCTGCTGTCAGTAGCCTGAAGATGGCACTTACTGAACCATGGATGGGGAACCTAAGGGGTTGTGCAGGAAGACACAATCTGGAGTCTGGGGTGGTCAAACTTCATGGTTCAGGGCCCTCTCTTTTAACTGATTGAGGAGTAGAAGGTTTGGCGGTGTTCCCTCTGAAAATGAGCATAGTTCTATGAGGTAGGCGTATCTTCCCCGCTATAGAAATGAGGAAACCAGGGTTTGGCAAGGCTAAGTAACTCACGTAAGGTCACACAGCTTCCATGGTAGCAGCTTCTGAGATGGCCTGCAAGGATGCTTACCTCCTTCATGCCCTTGTGTAATCCCCTCCCCTTGAGTGTAGGCTGATCTAGGGACACACTTTTAAGGAACAGATCATCATAGAAGCAATAGTATGTCACTTCTGAGATTAGGTTATAAAAACACCACAGCTTCTGTCTTGGGTGTCTCTCTCAGATTCTTCTCACTGTGCAAAGCTAACTGCTGTGCTGTCAGCAGCCCTTTGGAGTCTGCAGCCATCAGTCATGTGAGCTAGCTTGGAAGCTGGTCCTCCCTCAGCTGAGCCTTGAGATGACCATAACCAAAACCACGAGTATGGATTATGAAAGACTCTGAGCCAGAGGTGCCCGGCAGAACCATACCCAGATGCCCGACCCTCAGAAATGGTGAGAAAACAATATTTGTTGTTTTAAGCTGCTACATTTTGGGTAATTTGTTACACAGCAATAGATACTAAAATAGCTACTGACTGGCAGAGCTATATGACCTGTGTCCCGAGTCTGAGGTCTTAATCATTTATTAATGTATTGATATACTCAAATAGGTATTTAGTGCCTATCTACATGGTAGACACTGTGCTAGAGACAGTGAATAGAGTGATGTATTAACAGTCTACTCTCTCTAAACAAATGAGATCCACTCCATACCATCTCTGACTGCCATATTATGGAACAGACTTGCTGTTCATTTCGAAGCAGGAAATTGCAGCCATACTTGCTTCACTCTTCTGGTAACCCCTTATCAGTCAGGGTTCTCCCAAGAAACAGAACCAACAGGATATGTGTGTGGACATATAAGCACATATAGAGAGATTTGCTATGAGAAATAGGCTCACGTGATTGCAGGGGCTAGCAAATCCAAATTCCATATAGCAGGTTGGAGGCTGGAAATTCCAGGAAGAGTGATGCTGAAGTCTTCTGAGTCTGTAAGGGAGGGTGGGAGGAGTGTGTGTGTATGTGTGGGGTGTTCTCAGAAAGTATCCCTTCCTTTTTCCAATCCCTCCATTATCCCTTTGAAGACCTCCAGCTCATTGAATGAGGCCCACCCACAGTGCTGAGGGTGATCTCCTTTACTTAAGATAACTGACTGCGGATGTTAATCCTATCTATAAAATATTTTCACAGTAACAACTAGGCCAGTGTAAGGATACCATAACATAGCCAAGTTGGCCAATAAAATTAACCATCACACCTTGTTAACACATGCATGCCCTATTTTTTTCTTTCCTTCCAGGGGTTGGCATCTCTAGATGTCACCTTGCTGATTCTGTGTCTGGCTAAAGATGTATTTAAATGTTCTGATAAATACAGTGTACGGTCTGGTTGCACAAGTTCTCCCTGAAGTCCCCTATAGGAAGAGCTGTGGAATGGATAAGAACTGAGATTCTTAGAGCCAGAGAGCTGTCATCTTGCAGGACGGACTCACTGCAGGCCCACAGGGATTCTGGACTGCCAGGGAGATTTTACTGAAATACACTGTGTGCTCTTGCTCTGTGTGGCCATGCCTCTGCCCAAGGGGTTTTGTATTCTCGACTAATTTGGCCCTCCATCTAACTGATGCCTCATCTCTTTCCTTCTTACTTTATCATTGGTGATTTGGGTATTATTACACTCTTGTGGGAAAATATAATTTGTTTCATAATCACATTGTATAGTCCTTCTAGATAAACCAAAACAAGAGCGACTTGAAATATGTGAATACTAAACATTTCTCAGCTAGCTAATCATGTTAATATTTCATCATGGAAGAGGTAGATATTTGGTTTCGATTTCTATCTAAATCACTCTAGATGTGGAACCAATGTTAAAAGTACCAGTTCTCAAGTGTTTACCAGGTGAAGGTGTTGAATAATATAACTTTTTAACTCTATATGTGTGTTTAGTATAAGTCCAGACCAGGTGTCAGCAAGTTTATTCTGTGAAGGCCAGATAGCAAATATTTTAGGCTTTTGAGAGCCACAAACTGTCTCTGTCACAACTACCCAGCTCTGCCATTAGAGAGCAAAACCAGTCACAGACAATAGACACTAAGTAACAAATGGGTGTGGCTATGTTCCAGGAGAAATTTATTTATAAAAACAAGGCTACAGGCTGTGGTTTGTCAACCCTTGGTCTAAACCTCTCTACACTACCTCACCAAGTTTATTTGGCCACTGGGAATGGGATTGGGGATGCATAGAGGAAAAGTTGTTTTTCAACTTAGTCACAATTTAAAGATACCCAAATTAACTTCTCTAATTAAAATTCTTGTGCATTGCTTTGGAGTGCTTTTATCTAGCAATCTAAACAGCTCAGGCTTCAGATAATCACTCTTGAATTTAAAAAGGCAAATTCAGTGTGAAGTAAAAGAGGGAAAGACAGCATTAACGGGAAATTTCTCCAGCCGATATCACTATTATTCACAAGTCTGGCATTCTTATTGAATTGTGTGTTCTCAAGTACAAGGGAAAAACCTCATTTACCACTGATCTTAATCTTTTGGTCCATAGTAGGTGCTCAGCAGATGTCAATCGAAGGAATGCATAAGAAACATACATGGGGAAGCGGGCTTGGCCCAGTGGTTAGGGCATCCGTCTACCACATAGGAGGTCCGCGGTTCAAACCCTGGGCCTCCTTGACCCATGTGGAGCTGGCCCATGTACAGTGCTGATGCGCGCAAGAGTACCCTGCCACGCAGGGGTGTCCCCGCGTAGGGGAACCCCACACGCAAGGAGTGCGCCCTGTAAGGAGAGCTGCCCAGCGCTAAAGAAAGTTCAGCCTGCCCAGGAATGGTGCAGCACACACGGAGAGCTGACACAACAAGATGACAACAAAAAGAAACACAGATTCCCATGCCGCTGACAACAACAGAAGCAAACAAAAGAACACTTAGCGAATAGACACAGAGAACAGACAACTGGGGTAGGGGGCGGAGGGGGAGAGAAATAAATAAATAAATCTTAAAAAAAAAAAAGAAACATATATGACATATTATTAGTCACCAGAATAAGCAATTAGTTTATACTAATCCTGATACAGTTGGAGGTATTGCAATGACAATACTGAGCAGAACATGAAGAGAGTAGAGCTTGATTTTCTCTATGTATTAGTCAGTCAAAGGAGTGCTAATGGTAAAATACCAGAAATCTGTTGGCTTTTACAAAGGGTATTTATTTGGGGCAGAAGCTTATAGCTACCAGGCCATAAAGTACAAGTCACCTCCCTCACCAAGATTTATTGCCACGTGTTGGAGCAAGATGGCTGCTGAGGTCTGTAAGGGTTCAGGCTTCCTGGGTTCCTCTCTTCCTGGGGCTTGCCTCTCTCCAGGCTCAGCTGCTTTGTTATCTCCACAAGGCCAGCTGTAGACTATTAGGCAAAAGGCTTGCTTCTGTTCCCGGGGCCTTCACTCTTTCCTCACAACCAAGCCCCTCTGTGTGCTTACATCCCGAGGCTCCAGCTCAAGACTCCACAAAACTCTGTTAAGGTGTTGAAAATACTCTCACCCAGATACTTGCTTCTTATAAGTGTGGAAATAGGGGAATCCAGTGATGATATTTTGGGTATCTCTATTGCTAACTCATGCCATGGACTGTTAGCAGCCTCTTCATTATTGGAAAGGGAGTCATTAGTACCCTTGAGTCCAATTAGAGTAGAGAGCCAATTGCAAAACTCCCAGAACCACCTCAGACATCCTATGTTTAAGACTCTGTTCTTCAAGAACCACTCCCGGTACCAAGCTGTATTAGTCAGGGTTCTCTAGGGAAACAGCGTCAACAGGAGATATCTGTCAATAGTATGCAATTTTAGAAGAGTCTCTTGTGTGACCGTGGGGATACACAAGTCCAGGTTCCACAGGCAGTCTACAAACCAGGGCCCCAATGAAAGTCCAATGAAGGTCCTTGACGTGTTTCTGGGAGACATTGGCTGTACAAAGACAAGCTGGGAAATTCTCAAAGAATGCTAAAATCACTTCCCCTTTTAAGGGATTCAACTGATTGGATAAAGTGTCATTCATTGCTGATGGCAATCTCCCTGACCGCTACTCTAAATAGTAAAGTCACTGGTGACTAAAGTCCATAAATGTCCTTGTATTACAATTAGCCCAGTGCTTGCTTGACCAAACAACTGGGCACAATTACATGGCTGAGTTGACACATTAACTTAACCATTCCACTCCACATATGAAAAAAGCAGGACCAAAGAAGTACCACCCATGGTCACCGGCTTTGCTTTTCAGTTGCCGACTCCCTGAGGGCACCTGTCCTCTGCAAAAGTTCAGACCTGAGGATTAGAATGAAGATCTACTCCTCAGAGGATGGGTGATGATAAGGAAGGACCCAAGCTGGCCAAGAAAACTCTGTCTCAAATTATTTTGGCTATTCCCAACACAATTTCCTTTTTTTTAGCAAAGCACTTTCAGCAGTAAATATGTCCTTTCAGGAACTGTCACTAAATCCTACAATACTCCTCAAGTTCTTTAATGATTTCCCTGGGAGTATCTAAGTAGAAAGCCATCTCCAGTCCTGTGGAGTTTCCCAATTAGCATTTGTGTTAGTCTTAGGTGTTTCCATAAACAAGCCAACCACATTGAGAGACTTTTTTTTTAAAGGCTAAGAAACCTGACAACATGCAGGAACCCTGAAGACATTATGTTGAGTGAAATAAGCTGACCCAAAAGGACAGAAACTGTATGTTCACACTCATATGAAATAATTAGAATAAGCAAACTCATAGAGTCAGAATCTAGAATATAAGTTACCAGGGACCAGGGGAAAGGGAAAGGGTAGAGAACAGAGAGTTGAGGCTTAAAATGTACAGAGTTCCTGTTTGGAACAATGAAAACATTTTGGTAATGGAAGATGGTGATGGTAGCACAACACTGTAATGTAATTAACAGGACTGAAATATGTATGTGAATATAGATAAAAGGGGAAATGTTAAGTTATATATGGTAACAGAATAAAACTTTTTTAAAACTCGGTGAAACTTTATGACACAGTGAACCCTAAGCTAAACCACGGAATATAGTTAACAATACAATTATAAAAAGGTGCTTTCAGTAATTGTAACAAATTGGTGTACCACACCAATGCAAAGTATTAATAATGGGGGGGTAATATGGGAATCCTTTATTTTATGCATGGTTGTTCTGTAAACCCATAACTTCTCTAATAAAAATAATAGTTTTTAAAAAGTGTGGGGTGGTGGCGGACTTGGCCCAGTGGTTAGGGCATCCGTCCACCACATGGGAGGTCCCCGGTTCAAACCCCGGGACTCCTTGACCCGTGTGCAGCTGGCCCATGCGCAGTGCTGATGCGCACAAGGAGTGCCATGCCACACAGGGGTGTCCCCCGTGTAGGGGAGCCCCATGCGCAAGGAGTGTACCCTGTAAGGAGAGCCTCCCAGTATGAAAGAAAGTGCAGCCTGCCCATGGATGGTGCCACACACACGAAGAACTGACACAACAAGATGATGCAACAAAAAGACACAGATTCCTGTGCCACTGACAACAACAGAAGCAGACAAAGAAGATGCAGCGAATAGACACAGAGAACAGACAACCAGGGTTGGGGAGCGGGGAGGGGAGAGAAAAAAAAATGTCTGGGGTACCCCCCCACACAAATTTGGGGTTTTGGAGGCAAGGGAGGTATAGACTCTGATTCTTTAGCAACCTCAGGATAAAGTTCACTGAACTGTATAAACACTGAGTAGGAAGGCTTGTGCCATTTTCACGGAAAGTCCTGTCCCTCCCCGCCCCTCTTGTGTTACCCCATCCTCCAATTTCCATCAATTCTTATGAACTGGTCAAATCTTTATGTGAAGACAAGTCTTTTTATTTCACAAGGATAAAAAGCTTTGAATGCAAATACCTTTGGAAGAAGTAAGAAGTGGATAAATTGCATTAAGTTAAATGGAGACCAAAGTGGCTATCAGAGCCTTTGTTGATGTGGCTGAGAGGAAGGAAAAAGTAAAAGGGCACCAAGACCCAAAAATGGTGAGAGAAAGAGGTGGTCAAGGAGGGAGCCTCAGAAAGGGAGGGCTTATAGATGAAAACACAAGCATCTAATTCACAGCTCAGTCTAAGGCCAGCTCTGTCAGGTAGGTGTCTATGAATAAAGCAGTATCTCACCAGCCTCCAATTCCCTAACTATTTTAGGAAAGTAGCAATCGATGTTGAGAACAGACCTGAATCCCTCATTAGAGAAATCAAAGACTCTTAGACAAAGCAACTACTGACTAGCATTTCTTAATTACCAAAACAGGAGAGGTTAATTAAGTCACTTAGAGAATCAAACAAATAAAATGTACATAAGCTGAAAACAATAGGGAAATGATTGTTTCTAGACTGTGTTCACCAAGGCATATGCCAGATGGTAAATATTTTAGGCTTTGCGAGCCATTGGGACCCTGTGGCAATATTAGTCTCTGCCACTGTAGTGCAAAACAGCATGGCTGTGTTCTAACAAAACTTTATTTGCAAAAACAGGCTATAGGCCAAAATTTGGCCCACTGACCACAGTTTGCTAATCTCTGGTTAAAGAGAAGATTCGTCTTTTCCCACTCAGACCTTGTACATTATAGTATCTTAAAAGAATTGGGTTCTAAAGTCAGCTGAAGTCAGTCAGAATTACCTCTTAGGTTCTAGAATTGCATGTGGAAATAGCCACCTACCGAGGGGAGAGCATATCACATCTCTCACATCGGGTCCCTTCTAAGTAATTCGTTCATTGAGAGTGGAAGAGCTCATGCCACTTAAATAATTTCTCAGGCTAATAGGGTCTCACAACATAAATGCAAGTGCAGTAGGAAGTCAGTGTGCACAAGAAAATGTGAATAATGCATAAGTTCCTTTTAAAAGAAAGAAAAATTCTCCTGGACCATCAGCATCGTTTTAGACAATTTTATATTGCAATGTTGCATAAATATGGGTAAAACTGATAAACAAGAAGCAAAGTACTTTCTCCTCTAGTGCTTACATAGCACTGAAATGAAAATAAATGTAAGAATTAAATACAAAACCAGCAATAGTCATCTTGGCTGCATTAATATAATGCAGTGGATGATGGTGTTTCACTGCAATTAATCATTGCTTGCAATGTATAAATAGCACTATTGCCACAGCCCCAACCTACTGCAAATCATCATTGTGCCATCACTGGACCTTCACTTAGTGCAAACACATCACTTACAAAGTAATTCCCTTGGTTCCTCCCCCCTCATTGACTGGACTGTGTCATGCCCACTCATCAAAACAAAAGCACACTGTGAAATTGAGAGGCAGATGAGCCGGAACTGTTTCCAAAGAGAACTCCAAGTCCCCTGAGAATGCACCTGAGCAACCCAGCTTGAGAAACATGACTATGGACACTGAATGACTATGTCTCTGAAGTGA
The DNA here is from genome assembly GCF_030445035.2 of Dasypus novemcinctus. Lineage (NCBI taxonomy): Eukaryota > Metazoa > Chordata > Mammalia > Cingulata > Dasypodidae > Dasypus > Dasypus novemcinctus. Next base: position 36,715,539 of record NC_080675.1, read on the forward strand.
TTTCTGTCCTTCTATAAACCTCAATAGCACTTAACTGTATCCACCATTCAGGGCACAGGACATTTCCTGTCTGCTACTGTTTTCCTTCTTTCTATCTCTGTTTCTCTTTTCTTTTTTATTAGCTTTGAATATGTTCTAAAGAGTCCTTCTACATGATCACTTGTTCCTACAGATTGGGTACTAAGGAAGACAGACTGTTCTCGGAAGCCTTTAGCCATATTGATAAGTAGTTGACTTCAAGGAAGTCACATGGCCTCTCTAAGCCTAATTTTCCCCATCCGCAAATTAGGCGGTTGAACTCCAGTGTCCTTTTCATCTCTTACTTATCTCTTGCTATGAGCGAAAACAGAGGGAATAAAATTGAAATATAGTGCTCTTATTTCAAATACAGTATCTTATTCATAGTAGGAATCCATGAATATGTGTTTATTTAAAGACAAAGAGAGACCCAGAATATTGCAACTAAAATGGACCCCAGAGATCATTTAGTCTACTGTCCTCATTTTGTAAATTAATTTATTTGAATGCCTGCTATGGGCTGGGCTCTATGCAAGATACTAGAGATATAATAGCAAGCAAGGAAAAGTACTTGGTCTCATGGAGCCTAAATTACAGCAGGGGTAACTGAGATAAATCAGCAAGTACTTAAAATATAAAATAATATTCAAATTATGTATATAACAATAAAAATTGCTATGGATGCTTTAGGAGGAAAGATGGGACACATGACCCCAGACTTGGAAGATGGGGGAAGGCTTCTGGGAAAACATCATTCCCAGTGAACCCTGCCAATGTGAGAATCTGGGCCGCGAGGTACTACGTCTTCTGATTTTTCAAGAGAAGTGGGACATTTGGGTTTTTGGACATTATATATCCTGCCATAACCCACTGAATGGACTGGGAGAGAGAGTAAACTACAATATAAAGTATAATCCATGCTGTGTAGCAATGCTCCGAAATGTACTCATCAAATGCAATGAATATACCACACCAATGAAAAAAGTTGTCAATGTGGGAGGAGTGAGGGGTGTGGGGAGTGGGGTATATGGGAATCTGTTATATTTTTTAATGTAACATTTTGTGTGATCTATGTATCTTTTTAAAAAAAATATTTTTAAAATATTTTTTAAAAATTTTAATGGCCAATTTTGAAGTTGTTGCACTTAAATTTAATTTTTAAAAATACTATTAAAATAAAACTCATTCAACCCATATATTGTCCCCTTGGCACTCTCTGCTCTTTATCTACCATTCCACTGGACTTCTCCTCTTGCATTTGCCAGGTATTCTGTCCATCAGAGGAAGGTGGAACTAGGTAGACTCAGGTCTCCTGCCTGAGATAGGTATTTTTGATGAAGTCTGATATAGGCACTCTGTCATGGGTATTTGAAATAAACAATCAGAGGATGCTTAAGATTTGGGAAGCCAGGGTGGGGGATTCTGAGCATTTCTTCCAACTAAACAACTCTTTTTTTAGCTCTCACACTGCTCCAACAAGAGGTCAAAACCTACCTCACGAATCAAAGGTCTTACATCTTTGGGGAATTTAGACTTTGAAATCATTTATCAAACTTAGTTGGGTTCCTCCCCCCACCCCCCAACACACACACACACACACACACACATACACTTAGCATTAAGCTACTACATCATCCTTGGGAAACTTTCATTTCATGTTAGAACAGGCAGTTTTCAGGGGGACAGAGGCCCAGGATGAGAGGAACAGATGCAAATTGTAATTCCAAAGTGGAAAATTAAACTTTGATGTCACTTGACAAACACATGAAAAATGAGTTCCAAGTATTTTAAGAGGAAAGTTGCCATGGTGCTTTTGCAAAACACCACTAGTGAGAATTCTAACTCTGTGGTGCATTTATTTTCCCCTTTCCCTGCTTTTTCTCCATTAGGCAAGGACTACTGAAGGTCTATGGGAAGAGAAAATCTAATGTCAAGGACACTCCTTCAGAATTGGGTTTTAGGGAGGAGTAGAAGGGGCAGCATATAATGGCAGATTCTGGGTCCTCTCCCCTCTTCATACATCACATCAGCTCTGGAGGTGGCACAGCTACTGTCCTCCCACACCACAGGGGGTGGACAATAGCATTAATCAGCCACTGCCTAATTACCAGCTAACTAATTAGTGAGGAGGGGAACTCCATGGTCCCTGCTGTGTTTTAATAAGTAATCCATAAACTGGTTCATCTGACAGCCCCTTCCCTCCATTGCCCAGCACACAGTGGCCTTTATTCTTCAGGTCACACAAGATAGAAGCCCAAGAGTTGTCTTCAGTTTTCCCTCTTCCGACGCTCACCCCAAATCACTTGCCAAATGCTGTCAAACCTACATTCTCAATGCCCTTGGTATCTTGCAAAAGGGAGGCCTTTTGCATTCTTGCTGTTTCTCCTTCTGTTCAGGCCCTCTCTGTCTCATGCCTCAACTGCTGAAATAGTCTTCCTACCTAGTCTCTCTGCCTATCTTCCCCCTCCATCCCATCCTTTCCGCACCCTCAAAATGTCTACGTGAAGCAGTCCACATCATGCCACACCCTTGCTGAAAAACCTTGGCTAGATTCTCATAGGCTATAAAACTATGTCCAAAAAAAATCTTGTGTATGGCATTCAGCGTCTCCCCCGCTGTGTTCCGGCAGCACAGCCTTATAAAATGACCAGTTAAATCTTAACTGCAACAGTGATGAGAAACCCAGAGAGCCCAAGCCTGGTTTTTCAGTGGAAACACTGAAAACACACCTCTTCCTGTGGCTCTACACACCTCAGTTAAATGGCAAATAACGGAGTAACTTGAGGTTATGGGTTAAATTGTGTCCACCCAAAAAAAAAACCATAACGCCCTCTCTATCAGTGCCTGCAACTATGGCCTTATTAGGAAAGAGGGTCTTTGCAGATGCAGTCAAGTGAAGATGAGAACATAGGCCTTGTGCCCTTACGAGAAGAGAAAAAGAGACACAAGGACACAGACACAGAGAGGAGAATGCCATGTGAAGATGGAGGCAGAGATTGGGGTGGTGCATCTACAGGTCAGAGAATGCCAAGGAGTGCCTACAACCACGAGGAACTAGGAGAGAGGCACGGAACAGATTCTTCCTTAGAGACTTCAGAAGCTGCCAACACCTTCATTTTGGACCTCCAGCCTCCAGAACAGTGAGAGGATAAATTTCTGTTGTTTCAAGTCACTCAGGTTTGTGGTCATTTGTTCTGACAGATCCAGAGACTAATATGCTTAATTACTTACCACTCAAGCAGGAGGCTGTACAAAGAGATCTCCTTGTTCACCTCCCCCACCCCATTCACCATCTTTCTTGAGATACTATGGGCACAATTGATCATTTTCTCCCTCCTCAACTCTTTTTTTATCATTTACTTTCTGGTACACTTACAGTTTTTCTCCCACCTCCCTGCCTGCTCCTTCTCAGTGTCCTTTGCTAATTCCTCTTTTCTTCCCTCCCCTTAGCAGACCCGATGGTCTTTGACCTTCTCTTCTCTGCCTACACTCATGTGTTTGGTGCACTCATCTGGTCCCATGGTTTTAAAGACTTTCTATGCTTTGATGACTCTGGAATTTATACCTGTAGCCCTGACCTCTCCTCTAAGTCCCAGATTTGAATATCCAATTGCCTATTTGATACCTTTAGAGAGTTATCTCAAACTCCGTGCTTAAAAAAAAGAAACCGAAACTTATTTAATCCACCCTAACTTGCAAGCTGCTATTCCCCATTTATCATCTCATTAAGTAGCATCTTCATCCACTTAGCTACTCAGGCCCAAAGCCTAGGTGACTCCTTAATGAGGCCTGCCCTGACCACCCTATTTAAAGCTACAACTACTCCCCGCCCCAGTGTCCATCCTCTGCTCTATATTTTTCTTTTTACCATAATGTTTATCATCTTCTCAATGTACAATATAATTTATTCATTTTTAATGTTTGTTTCTGTCTTTTCCTTGCTAGAATATAAGCTCTATAAGAGCAGGCATCATTCACTATCCAAGGCACATAGATCTACAGCTGGTCCATGATAAGTATTCAACAAATATTTATAGCATGAACTTAATGAGTCATGCTTGACGCCTCTCCTTCCTTCATAGCCCATATCTGGCCCAGCAATAATTGTGGTAGAATGAACCAAGGGCTCCAACAAAGACAAGTTCTTAACATTAATCTGCACTCTTGGTGTGAACTCATTTGTAAATAGGGCCCTTTTCTTTTTTTAAAGATTTATTTTTTATTTATTTCTCTCCCCTCCCCCCCCCACCAGTTGTCTGCTCTCTGTGTCCATTTGCTGTGTGTTCTTCTGTGACCGCTTCTATCCTTATCAGTGGCACTGGGAATCTGTTTCTTTTTGTTGCGTCATCTTGTTGCATCAGTTCTCCATGTGTGCGGCGCCATTCCTGGGCAGGCTGCACTTTCTTTCACGCTGGGCAGTTCTCCTTATGGGGTGCACTCCTTGCGCATGGGGCTCCCCTACGTGGCACTCCTTGCGCGCATCAGCACTGTGCATGGGCCAGCTCCACATGGGTCAAGAAGGCCCGGGGTTTGAACTGCGGACCTCCCATGTGGTAGGCGGACACCCTATCCATTGGGCCAAGTCTGCTTCCCAATAGGGCCCTTTTGAAGATGTTATTATTAGTTAAGGTGAGGCCAGCTGAATTAAGGTGGGCCTTAATCCATATTCCTGGAGGGTTTACAAAGAGAAAAGTTGGACATAGAAGTCAAAGAAAGCCACAGGAAAAAGCCAGAAGTCAGCTGAAACCAGAGGAGCAAACAGAGATTGCCACATGATGGGCAGCAGAGAGGTAAACAAGCACCAGAATGCTACAGACTTCAGGGAGAAGGCGTGGCCTTGCCAACGCCTTCATTTTGTGCTTCTAGCCTCCTAGATCATGAGCCATTACATTTCTGCTCTTAACCAATGTGTGGTATTTGTCATAGAAGCTCTGGCAAACAGCTCCACTTTCAAAATACATAAGCATCTGATCACTTCTCATCACCTCCACTGCTAACAATCCAAGTCAGCTGCATCATTCACCTGATCGTCCTGTTTCACTCTTGAATCCACTCTCCATTCCACACAGTAGTCAGACTCTTCTCTTTAAAGCATGAAACAGATCATGTGCTTCCCTGCGCAGGTCTCTGTGGCTTAAATAAAGGCTGTACTGCTCCAGTTCTTGCCATCAGCTCTGGTCTCACTTCCTATCATTCTCTTCTCATCCCATGCCTTCCAGCCATAGTGTCCCCCTTGCTGATTGCTAGAGCATCAACCTAACTCTTGATGCTCAGAGTTTTACAACAGCTCGAAATCTTCCCTGGTAAACTTTTCCCCAGGCCTCCGTTGGCTCCCTTCTCCCATCCTTCTGGCCTCTGTGTAAATGTCACCTCTTCCAAGAGGCCTTCCTTGACTATCCTGCCTGAAATATTACCACATTCCATCATCACCAATATTATCCCTACTCTCCCTAATTTATATTTCTCCATAGCACTTACTACCGGAAATGAAAGTTATCTGATTATTTGTTCACTGACTGTTTTTCCTCACAGGAATATAAACTCTGAGATGGCAGGAATCTTTGACCTGTTCACCTACTATCCTCAGGGTCCAGAAGTGCCTCACATGTATTTGTTGAATGAATGAACAGAAGCCTATTACCAAGGTAGCACTCAATCATCTCGGGGTCCTACACTGTCTCTAGGGGAAATATATGCCCTTGCAGTAGAGAGTCCAATCGCCACCAGTGGAACATTTCCAAGGCCTGTCCATTCTACACAGCAGGTTTCAGGCAAACTGCAAATAACAACAAAGAGCTCCTGCGTGGCCGCATGAAGCTGTTTGATGGCATTTGGGGCCCTTCCACTGATGAACACTTCACTCTGTGTTTAACTTCTGCGAAGGTACATCAAGTGAACAAGTCTAATAGGAAACAAAGTCTGGGTGGAAGCCAATTTAACTTGAAGCCTCATAAGAGAGCTAGTTCCAATTAAGTCCCTCACGGTGAAGAGGATAAAATAAACCAGAGGGAGTGAACAAGATAAAGAAAATGATGTTCTGCCAGGAGATACATTTTATTGCCTGTGGAGCTTACACAAAACATTCAGCCTGTAAGAGCAGAGACGTGCAAATTGGGTATTTTAAGGGAAAAATTGAAGAAGGCAGTCTAGAAAGCAGCAAAATGTTAATGGTAAGAAGGGGTTTCGAAAACCCTTCCTTTTGCTGGAGAGTGAGAGGGCAGTGTCTCCAGTACCTTTGTCCTGAGAGAAGAAGCTTGAGAGAGTGGAAAGCGAACACAACTCAGAGTCCTAAAACCCAGATATGAGTTCCTGCTGGGCTACAGACTTCCTTGGCAGCCAGTTAACCTCTCTGAGACTCATTTTCCTCATCTGTAGAATGACGGCTTCACTTTCTTATTTACCCATCTTATCCACTCCTATAAAGAATTTGTTTGAGACAGCAGTAACTAGAGATAATGATACAACCTAATCTACCTGCCAGAGTTGCTGTGAAGATAGGAAAGAACTCCACAAATGGCAAATGCTGTATGAATGTTGTTACACCTACCAGGAAGAAAATTCTTTCACATTTCCAGATCCACTATTACAGGGTTAACGCCAGAAGCATATTAAGTCAACCATCCATCAATTGTTCATGATTTTGTCAATGTGCTAGCCACATTGCTATGAGAGTTCAAAACAATCACTGCTTTCACGGAACTTAGAGTCAAAAGGAGGAGTTAGGCATTTGCAAACAAAATGACATGCTGCCTGTTTGCCAAATGCTTTGAAGGAAGGAAGCTCACTTCTCTGAGAACATGTAGGAAAAGAGACTGGGAAGGGGTAGTTGAACAAGTTCTGAAGGCTGAGCAGGGGCGAGTCCCAGGAGGTATGCAGAGAGGGAACGCCATGTGCAGGGACCCGGGATGGAGGAGGCTTTGCGGTTTCCACGAAGGAAAGTGGGTGGAGTTTAACATGGGAGATAGAGACAGGGGTGACGAGGAGGCCTGGTCCCAGGGTAGTGGCTGCTCAGCCACGTAAGGAGTGTGGGTCAAAACTTTATTTACAAATGCCGATGGCTGGCCAGCCGCAGCTTGTTGATTTTGATTTTTTAAAAAAAATACTGCATTAAATATTATTTATCTTGCTTATTGAGTTTTCTGTCACCCCCTTATATTTTGCATATAGCCCCTGCAACCAGGTTAATCTGAACACACCTGGGAAGCCATGAAGGATTTTAGGCAAAGGGTTCATACCACCAGTTTCCTTTTTTGAAAAGACACTTGGAAATTCACTCAAAATAATCCTGATGACATAACTTTTGAGATGCTGTACAGCCGTAAGGAAATGTTTTCTATGGAAAACAAGCCAATGGTAATAAACCCATTGAGAAAATCAACATATTTCTAGTGGTGCCACAGAAATCTGTGCCTGATTTGCCTGATTTGCAGTAGTAATTTGACACGTTTCCCGTATGGGACAACCCACATACATAAGCTCAATACAAAAGGACTAACATAAGGACTGAACATCTAGAAAAGAGATGCAATCAGGAATTTCTGCATGTTGTCAGAATAATCCATGATTCCGCGAGCCACGCAGCCGGAGGTAAAGCTGGAATAACACTGTCAGTAATAAGATGTATATCTCAAATTCTCAGCCCCCACCATGTACCCCCTAGATTTCTTCCACGTACTTTAAGAAGTCTTTGAGTTTCTCCCATGTATGTTCACAAACACATCTCCTCCACAGAAATCCCATAAGGGTGCCCAGGCCCAGCTGTAGAGATGGATGGTTTGAAGGCAGCACCCAGTTTGCTCTCCACTTCCCTAAAGCACTCAGGGTTGCTGAGCAGCTGCTATTGGACAGCTACCCCAAAGATCTCTTCCCCTGCCATAGACACTTGCAGAAAATCCTGCGAGTGGACACAATGTCAGCCCAAGCAAAAGCTCTCTCCCACTAACACATACATAGACAGATTCCAAAATGCTGCCTTTCTCCTTAGCTTGCTGCTAAATTTTACAGAATCAAACCACAGAAACACAGTCCTTTCCCATGCAAAAAAAGTGACCAATCATTGAAGTAGCCAGTAAAATATAGTGAAGAAAGTAATTTTATTTTCCAGAAAGAGAGAAAAGCTGCCGATTCCAGCAAATTCCTTGTACTTTTCTGCCTAGGGAAAGAGGTTCAACCAGGAACCTGAAGCTGCCAGGCCTAGGTAGCCTAGATAGGTCTAGGGTGATTAACATCCTAGAGGGAAACTCTTGGATACACCTCCAGAAGAGAAAGAATACAGGCTGGTTGGGAAAGGAGGGTATGGGGGTTTGAGTTATGTACCCTGATTTAGACATGTTCTTGGTCCTGATGATCCTGAGTCTTGTAGGTGGGAACCCATTATAAATAGGATCTCTTGAAGATGTTATTTCAGTTAAGTTATAGCCCAACTGAATGAGGTTGGGTCTTAATTTGGTTTACTGGGGTTCTTTATATGCAGAATAAATTCAGCCAATGAGGAAGCCACATGGAAAAGCTGGACACTGGAAGTCAATGGAAACTGGAAGAGAAATAAAGGACATTGCCATGTGAGATGAGGCAGACACCAGCTCTCTCCCACTAACCCCAAGCCTTGTCAGCAGCCAGTATCAGTGTTACAGACCTTGGAGAGAAAGCATCACCTTTGAGTGAGAACCTTGATTTTGGACTTCTCTTTGACTCAAAACCATAAACCAATAAATTCCCATGGTTTAAGCTAACCCATGTGGTATTTCTCATAGCACCTGGATGGCTAGGACAGTGGATAAAGAAGACCCTTTAGGATGGCTTGTCTTAGAGAGTTTGGGGAATAAAGTGAGGATTTGAAGAGGAAGAAGAGTATTTTCAGGGGGGAGAGGACTATAGAAGAACAAGCAAAGTGTTTTAAGAAGAGTGGGTATGGGCGGCGGACTTGGCCCAGTGGTTAGGGCGTCCATCTACCACATGGGAGGTCCGCGTTCAAACCCTGGGCCTCCTTGACCCATGTGGAGCTGGCCCTTGTGCAGTGCTGATGTGCTCAAGGAGTGCCCTGCCACACAGGGGTGTCCCTGCATAGGGGAGCCCCACGCGCAAGGAGTGAGCCCCATAAGGAGAGCCACCCAGAGCGAAAGAAAGTGCAGCCTGCCCAGGAATGGTGCCACACACACGGAGAGCTGACACAACAAGATGACACAACTAAAATAAACACAGATTCCCGTGCCACTGAGAACAATAGAAGAGGACAAAGAAGATGAAGCAAATAGACACAGAGAACAGACAACTGGGGTGGGCGGGGGAAGGGGAGACAAATAAATAAATAAATAAATAAATAAATCTTTAAAAAAAAAAGAGTGGGTATGCATTACTATGAATGAGATCCTACATCTCAAGTCAGAATTGGATATATTTGCTTATATTGAGGATAGCTCCAAATCTTGTTCACAACTATACAATAAACTATTCATTTCTCTCTAAAAAGACCAAGAAGCCAGATAATATAGATGCTCTCACCACAAGTAAAATTTGAGGGGTCATCCATGAGATTAAGGGTTCAAGGTAGCAAGTCCCTCTTTTGCTCCTAGTTGAAAGGTCAAGTCACTACTGAAAATATATTTGAAGCTCACTCTATGTACCTTTATCTAGAAAGGTATGTCTTTAAGGTCTTGTTAATGGAAATCATTTATATCAGAGTAATCATGTAAGAGCTAAAATTATAAAACTCTTAGAATAAAACATAGGGAAATATCTTTAGGACATTTTATTAGGCAATGAATTCCCAGACTTTTACACCAAAAGTACAAGCAACAAAAGAAAAAAACAGATAAATTGGACTTTAACAAAATTAAAACTCAAGGGCATTACATTATCAAAAAAGTGAGAAGACCATCAACAAAATGGGAGAAAATCTTTGGAAACCACATATCTGATGAGGATTTAATATCCATAATATATAAAGAACTCCTACAACTTAACAAAAAAAGAGAAACAACCCAAAAGGCATTTCTCCAAATATATATATATAAATGGCCAATAAACACACGCAGAGATGATCAACATCATATGCCATTAGAGAAATATAAATGAAAACCACATGAGATACCACTTCATACCCATAAAATGGCTACTATGAAAATTTTTTAAAAAAGGAAAATGACAAGTTCTGGCAAGGATATAGAGAAATAGAAACCTTACTCCATTGTTGGTGGTATTATAAAATGGTGCAGCTGCTGTAGAAAACAGTTTGGCAGTTCCTCACAAAGTTAAACATAGAACTACCATATGACTTGGTTATGTTAGTTTCTGAGCTGCTAAAACAAATACCTACAATGGTTTGACTTAAGAACAGGCTCATGGTTTTGAGGCTAGGAAAAGTCCAAAACTGAAATGTCAGTAAGGTGATACTTTCTCCCTGAAGACTGGGACATTGGTTCTGGCTAGTTGCCAGTGATCCTTGGGTCCTTGGCTTTTCCATCCCAAGGCAATGCATAGGGTGGCATCTTTTATTTTCTCTTCTGGGTTCTGTTAACTTCTGGCTTCTAGCTTCTCATAGTTTTCTTTCTGTGGGCTTCTCTATAAGGACTTTAGTAAAAGGATTAAGACCTATCCTGGGGAAGCAGATGTGTCTCAACTGATACTGCATCCACCTACCATATAGGAGGTCCAGGGTTTGGTACCCAGGGTCTCCTGGCCCATGTGATGAGCTGGCCCACATGCAGTGCTGCTGTGTGCAAGGAGTGCCATGCAGGGGTGCCCCATGAGAAAGGAGTGCACCCCACAAGGAGAGCCGCCCTGTGCAAAAAAACACAGCTCGTCCAGGAGTGGTGCCACACACACACAGAGCTGAAGCAGCAAGATGACACAACAAAAAAGTGGCAGTTTCCCGGTGCCACATGACAAGAATGCAAGCAGACACAGAAGAACACACAGTGAAAGGCCATAGAGAGCGGAAAACAGGGGGATGGGGGGGTGGGGGGAAGGGGAGAGAAATAAATAAAAACGAATCTTTAAAAAAACAGACCTATCCTGTTTCAGTTGGCCATACCTTAAATAAAACCATCTTCAAAGGGTCCTATTCACAATGGGTTCACACCCACAGAATGGATTAAGATTAAGAATAGTTTTTCTGGGATATGTAACTCAATCTGCCACACCAGCAACCGCAAATAATTGAAAACAAGGACTCAGAAAGATGTATTTACATCAATGTACACAGCAAGATTATTCACAAGAGCCAAAAGGTGGAAGCAACCCAACCCAAATGTCCATCACCAGATACAGATAAACAAAATGTAGTGTGTGTGTGTGTGTATTATATATATATATAATGGAATATTATTTAGCCTTAAAAAGGAATGAAGTTCTGATACTTATTATTCATGGATGAATCTTGAAAATATCATATCGAATGAAATAAGTCAGACACAAAGGGCAAAGATTATATGATTCCACCTATATGAAATAGCTAGAATATGCAAATTCAAAGAGACAAAAAATAGAGTGCAGTTTACCATGGGATGAGAAGAAGGGAAATGGGGAGTTAGGACACACTGGGGTCAGGTTTTCTCTTTGGGATATTGGGAAAGTTCTGTTAATGGATGGTGGTGTGGGTAGCACAATATTGTGAATGTAATTCCATTGAATTGTGTGCTTGGGGGCAGTTAGGAAGGGAAAGTTTATGCTGTATATATGTTTCTACAAAAAAAAAAAGAGGGAGAGAAAGAGACTAAAAAGACAATGACAATTAAATGCAATACACAATCCTTGACTGGCTCTAATAACGTATGAGAAAAGACTCAACAGGACATCATTGGGACATATGAGAAAATTGGAATATAGCTGTGAGCTTTATAACAATGTTAAATTTCATGACCTTGATAAGTGTACTTAAGGTGGTTACATAAGTGAACATCTTTTTTCTTAGAAAATGTACATGGAAGTACTAAGTGTTCAAGGAGGATGATGTATACAATTTTTTCCCAACTGTTTAGAAAATGATAAAGAAAGAAAGAGAGAAAGAGAGAAAGAGAAAGAAAGAGAGAAAGAAAGAAAAAGAAAGAAAGAAAGAAAGAAAGAAAGAAAGAAAGAAAGAAAGAAAGAAAGAAAGAAAGAAAGAAAGAAAGAAAGAAAGAAAGAAAGAAAGAAAGAAAGAAAGAAAGAAAGAAAAGATATAGCAAATATGGTTATCTGGGTGGGGAATAAGTTAGAATTCTTTGTATGGGTTTTGTATTATTTTTGCAACTGTCCCATAAATTTGAAATTATTTCAAAATAAAAAGCTTTTTAAAAATCTGTACATCTATTTCAATAAGCCAGGGTATTTGCTTAAACAAATAAATACCATCAACCAGCAGTAATAGTTTTCATTTTCTGAGCTCTTCAGAGCTTTGGGGGACTTGGCTATTCATTCTCTCTTTCTTGAGGCATTTGCTCTGATTACATGGCAAAAAAAAATTCAAATGGTAATGTTTGATACCTTTCATTCAGGAAGATACCGACTGTGACCATTTGAATTTGGTGAATTCCAAGAAAAAGATTGTTCTTAAACTAATCTTTTCCTGTGGGTGTGGTACTCTTTGATTGCATTAGATTCACTTTAGGTGACTTGATAAGATTGCTTTTGACTGGACTATCTCAGCAAGGTTTGACTCAAAGAGACATAGAGAAAAGGAAATTGCCATTTTTGATCCTGCCATGTGAGAGAAAGGAGAAAGTAGAGAGACAGAGGACTCCGGGTTCACCTACAGCGGCAGAAAGGCTGAGAAGCCCTCACAGACTGAGAGAGAACTCAGGGATCACTGGAAGTCAAACCTTAAACACAAAGCCCCCAAGATGCTGGGCCCATGGAGCAGCTCAAGGCTGACAGCCCACAGCTGAACTCAGGGAGAAAAAACAGAGCAGTCAAGGCTGAGAGACAAGGCCTGGAAAGAGACAAATCATATGCCTGATCATCCATGTCTGGGAGCCTGGAGACAATGAGGCCAGAGGGGAAGGCAGGGACCTGGACAGAGATGGCTGCCATCTTGGTTTACTATGTGGCAGGATGTCAGGACACCAGTAGCTGACTTTGGTAAGAAAGCATCTCTACTGATGCCTTGATGTGGACATTTCATGGCTTCAGAATTGTAAGTTTTTACCCTAAATAAAATCTCCATTATAAAAGTAAACCCATTTCTGGTACTCTGCATCAGCAGACCTGTGGCAAACCTAGACACTGACCCTTCCACCCGAAAGTATATGATCATTACGTCATCCTTTATGCTTCTCTCAAGAGCTCAAAAGAAGTCCTGTTGCTCCAGAGACAGACATTATTCCCATGCATTTATGCAATCAGATCCCACAACTGCTTCCACTGACTCATTCAAGCTGGGACACATGTACTCAGCAGCTATTTAAATAACACTTATTGCCATAGTAGCTAGGCACTTGGACAAGCCTGCTGTTTTTGCAAGAAAATAGAAAAAAATACAGCTGAAATAAAAAGAGGTCCACGCTAACGCCTGTCAGCCATCATCTTTCTTGGCATGCAGAGCTGGAGGGTTAGAACCAGGTCAAATTGTCCCCAATAGCAGGCGTCAGTCATCTGGAATGTTTTTAGTTATCATAGACAGGAATAGATCACCTCTGCACATCCAGAACTGGCCAATTAGACTAAAGTTCTTATGAAGTAAGAAATAAAGGGAGTAGATCTTAGAAGAAGACCTTCTCCCTAAAGGAGGCAGACCAATATCCCTGGAGAAGAAAGACATGTCAAAGTGTCTTCCTTACCAGCCTAAATATGGGAAAGCCAGTCACCTCTTAGAGACTCAACTCCTCCATTTATTTAATGGAGATAATGATACAGAATTGTTCTGAGAACAATAACATAATGTTTGAAAATCAGTTAGTACATTAGAAATTTGTCTACAAATGATAATTTTATTATTTATAATTATTTCAATTTCTTTCATGTGGAACATTTATATCTACTTCCCAGCCCAGTCAAAATATTTCACATTATATACTTTTTAACAGCATCCTATCCTTCATTTGTAGTATTGTCATTTTGTAAGAGGACCTGAATATAATCATTATTGTCATGGAGAGGTTTCTATGAGGGCATTGAATTAGAATTGGCTATGTCACAAAATGAAGCCTATCATTTACAGAAATGCTCAAAGAGGACTATTCATATATAAATACACTTAACAGAATTTCATATTTGTGCAAACAATACTTTTTACCAGCAGAGAAGAGTATACATCTTCTTGTGCTTAGGCAAATAACATACTTTGTCAAAAAACAGAAAGGCAAATTTGACATTTTTGCATATACTAAGGAATATTTTGCGTATAACAGAACATGCCCAAGTCTTCCTCTCTTGATTTTTCTTTCAAACAAAGTACTTCTGGTTCTGGAATATCTGATAGGTATAGAAATGGTCATAGTTGACATGTAGCTATTACAAAATGAATACAATATGCTTTTAGGATTAAGCATAAATTAACTATCAACTCAGTAACCAGCAACAAACAATGATATATTTTAATGGTCTCCCTTAAGTCATTTTTTGGGGGAGTCAGAGTTGTTTCCTTTCTTTCTCTGTGTGTGTGTGTGTTTGAATGTTAAACACGTTTGCTACATGAACAGACAAGCACTAAATGCCAGTTCTTTTATCTTTTATTGCTTTATTAAATATCTTGAAGAAAGCATTTTTTGCAAGCCTCACAGATGCTTTTTGTAAATTATGTCAATTACATGATTCATTTTTTCAATAAATATTTGTGGAGAACCTACCATGTGTGGAGAACTGTCAAAGATAAAAAAGATGAATGAGGTTCAATTCCTGCTCATAAACCACTTAGCATTTAGACGGGGAGTAGGAGGAAAATTCTATAAGGAAAGCACAAAATGCTACGTAAATTAAGTTACTCATCGCTCAAAGCTAGGGAAGGCTTCATTAAGGACAATCATCTGACCCAGTGTCTTAAGGATGTGTAGGGTTTGGCTAAGTAGAGGTGAGGTATAAGGGCAACAATTGCTTTTAATTAGAAAATTCCCATCAAAAGCAGCTCTCTCAATCTAGTGTTACAGAAACTACAGAAAGTATAAGCCGACAGGAAAATTTTAAATGTGTACACTGCCAGTAAACAACCCTGAAATGGCATATTATTAGGCTCTTGTACATCAGTCATCTGGAATATTTATCAAGAGTTGAGCCAGACAAGCAAATATATCCTCAGTGATGGAGAATCTTCATTCTCAGAATTTACTATATCTGTCCCTCCCCAAGGCATAGGGTTAACACAGTTCACAGTCACAGGAGGATAAAAATGAATTCCTCACATCTAAATGAAAATGTGAGCACACTTGCTTTGATATTTCTTTTCTATTCTTTTTCTTTGTTTTTAAACTTCTCAGCAATATTTCTTTCCCCACTTACAGCATGCCCCTCTCCCTGCTTTCAGGTTTAATGTATTATGCATGTCCTTTAAGCTACACTGCCCCCACCCCCACTGTATTATAACTTGAGGTACTATTTTGAACCAAATCAGAACTCTGTGTCCTGCCTTAGGGTTGAAGGTTAATAACTGGTCTTAGTGAATGAACGAAAAAAACAAGGAAGAACCAGACAGATATAAAAATGTAACGGCAATTATTGCCTATATTTCTATGCTAATTTATAGACCTACCAAACAAGTGACAGGTTAGATTCAGAGTCTATTAATCATACAAATTACAAGAGGCTACACTGGGTCTTAGATTTACATGTGGGAGAGATGTATGGTTGTGAAGGTAAAAGATAGAAGAGAGGTTTGCAGGGACAGAAGCAATTCAGCCAGGTTTGAGCATTACTATGCAAGTACCTTAGCCAGGCTTTCTTTGTCCCAGCAGAAAGGGAGAACTGCCATTGAATATTTTATATCTTGCAGTATTTTGTTTGACTTCATTTTAAGGTGACATAAAATAAGGAGAATAAGGCTATACTACCAGTTCAAGTAGAAGAGGATTTTTGAGCCAGTAATTAACAGCATATGCAAGGCTAGGAAAACATACTTCAAAAATCAAAGCAACATAAGTATTTGCAAAACTTTACCTTTGATCTGGGTCTCTATCCGATGTTATGGGGGCACTTACATGGTTACAGAAGTGGATTGATACTACCTTATTCTTTCTTCCACTTTCAAGAGATGGTATAAAAAACCATCATCAGTGACAACACTAAATGTACTTCCAAAATATTTCAAAACAGGGGATGTAGTGAAGTGGTTAAGTACCTGCTTTGTATGTATGATGTCCTGGGTTCAATCCCTGGTACCTCCTAAAAATAAATATATAAAATAAAATACTTCGAAACATACTTTGTAATTTTCTTTGCTTGAGATCTGTTAAATCTTGTTCATTCCAACATTTAACCAAAAGCAGTCATTGGCATATTTCCCCAGGATGGGTTTTCCCTCTTACCCACTAGAAAATTGCTGCTGACCTTATTTAAAATAATGTGTGCATGTGCCTGATTTATTCCTAGCTTCTTTGAAAACATCTTCCATACTTTAATCTGCTCTCATCTGGACCAAATTTCCACTTGACTTTAGATGTGGATGGATGTTCCTTTTAACAGTTTCCCAGAATCCCCCATTCATTGCCTCTTTCTCAGTGAATTAAAAAGCTGCAGTGCTACTGGGTTGCACTCCCAGCCCTGACGTAGCATTTCTAAAAAATTCTTTTTGTTGGAGATGATACAAAATATAAGCTGTAAACTTCCTGGAGAAAAAAATCAGAAAAAAAAAAAAAAGATTGCATGATGGGAAGAATAATTTTCATTTTCTGAATTATTGTGAAAATTCAACTTGAACCATTATGCAAAACAAGGGGTGGAGAGCACAAATCTAAGTAATTTTCCTTCTCTTTTGTTGTGGCAAATCCCTCTGTGGTGGTTTGAAGCTGTATGTACCCCCAGAAAAAACATGTTCTTAAATTTAATCAACTCCTGTGGGTGTGAACCCATTGCAAGTAGGACCTTTTGATGAGGTCATTTCTATTAAGAAGGTGTAACCCACCTTAATCAGGATAAGACTTAATCCTGTTACTGGAGTCCTTTAAAAGTGGAGGGAAATTCAGACCAAGAGAGAGAGAGAAAGCCACAGGAAGTAAGATGCTAAAATCAATGAAACCCGGAAGAGCACGGAGATGCCAGGAGAGGTTGCCCTGTGCGTTGTCATGTGACAAGCTAAGGACCAAGAATTGCCAGCAGCCAACCCTAGAACGCCACAGTCTTCAGGAAAAAGCATCACCTTGATGCCACATTTCTTTTAGCCTCAAAACCATGAGCAAATAAATCCCCATTGTTTAACCTGACTCACTTCATGGCATTTGCTAGAGCAGCCAAGGAAATTAAGATATTTTCTTATTGCTGCTCTGCATAAGGACAAATCGTTGGTAAGTCAAATTAATTGTGATGTTATCAACCCTTACACCCTGTATTGGGTACAAAGAAGGTACTCAAATGCTGATTAGAAAACAAAAAAACAAAAGACTTTGTGTTGTTAGTAGGACTGCCAAAGAAATGGGCAGCTACTGTTCAAGTTTAGAGAGGACATGATGATTTTCCACACAGTCAAAGTATTTTCAAGAAGATACCCATCATCCAGCTCTGGTGGAGGAGGCCTCACCCCACACAGTGCATATGGGTACATAGCACAGACCCCAAAGGAGCAGCATTGCTAAGCTGCATTCCATGACATACATAGGCTCCCCAAATCCCTACACCTGAAGGCTCAAGGCCCACGAGGGACAGTTCAGTGCTTTTTAGTGTTCAAAGGCAAACACATTTAAGTAACAAGCAATTTGCTTTCTTGCAGAGCTCTGAATGACAGCAAAAATGAGTGTCCTGTCAGTGCCTTACGGACAGAAAGGATCTGGCTTTGAATACTCTCTGCACACAAATTGTAAGAGCTGGGATCAAAACACCAGGTAACAGAGCCTTCCTAGCCTGGTGACATAATCAACACCCAGCAAAGAAAATTATTTCATTTGCTACTCTTCTAGTCATGCAGGTCAAGAATGGGAAATCCCATTTCCCACATTGAAGCAAGCAAAACATCCCAATGATAGCCTTCTAAGATGTGAATTATAATTAATTGGGGACATATAAAGAAGAGTACTTTCATTAAAGCAACATTATAGAGACACTGAAGGAATGCATTACAATGTCAGGATCCTGTCCCCTGGTTAGACTCCTCCAGAATTAACAGAAGACCTGAATACAAATAGAGGCAGAGAATTATGACAGGAGGTGACTGATCTGTTTTTTACTCACTGGCTATTTCATCTATTCTGTTTTTGAAATTGATAATGAACCTAATATGCTTTAACAGAATAGATATAGGGGCATTCCTGAGAAAGAATCTTCCAGGATAGCCAGATGAATCTATAAAGACTGAGGCAATTTTCCTAAATTAGAAAGTAAGAAAGACAATGTATCGTGAAAGCTAAGATCAAATTTGCCTTTGTCTGTTTTTAATAGAAATTGGGGTGAGCCACTCAACAAACATACTTGTTCTGTTCAATTAAACAAACATTGATTGAGCATCACTTATATTCAATTCAGAGACAGGTGCTATATGGAGAAGTCCCTTTGTCTAGTCCAACTCAAAATTTCTGGTTGTTAAGATTTCATCTACATGGGGATATTCCTGTTAAGCATTACATCCCAAATCCTGGCTAACAGAGATAAGCAGAGGCACAGCACACTGAAGTTGCAATGGATTATAGCAGTCCTTGGCAGTTTTAGTTAATGGAGAAGAAATGAACTTGGCTTATGATTCTCCCACTAGTAATAGCCCGAGCTTCCATCTTATTTATTTATTTTTAATTTTAATTTTTTAAATTATTTTTCTATGAAGCTTCCTTCTTAAACTCCCATCGGTTTCCCTCCTCCAGTCCAGAAAAATGGAAGCAATTACCAGTAGATCTCCTCTATAGGAGAAATAGCACAGAGAGCAACTGACTAGAACAGCATAGGCTCTGAGAAAGTTGTGTTCTGACAATGGTGTTGGATTTGTATAGAACCTTAAACTGCAGTGGTTCTCAAACTTTAATGGGCATCAGAACTATCTGGAGGTTATTAAAACACAGATTGGAATTTTTTATTCAATTTTTTTTTTTGGTATACATGCTTAAAAATTATTCACTGATGGAATATATGATAAAAAGTTTGGAAAGCATTACACTTAATATGTCTTTCTTTTAAAGAATTTGCCTGGGATGACAAACTTTTAATTAGAAGTCCTTTCTAGTTACAGCTTTCTATACTTCATACTCAAATTCCTAAATATGAGAAGCTTTTTTTTTCCTTTTTAAATGTACACATATAAGATATTTTATTTCAAAAAGCACATAATACAAGTTATAAAATTATAATTTTGCAATAAAAGATATCAATATATGCATTGTTTGTATAACTTCTTCATAGACGGAACTCAATTTGAATCAGTTGTATAAACATGATGCAGGCACTAAATATAGATCATCATCACAGTGAACCAAAATGCATAGTTGTTATGCATCAAAATTTGTATTTCTAACAAGTTCCCAGGTGTTTCTGATTCCCCTGTTCCAGGGACCACCACTTTGAGAATGACACCACAGAGATGACTCACTGACAAATCACATGTAAGCAGAGTCCTTCAAGTATGGGGTTAACGGTAGAGGGGAGAAGTGGGGAACACAGGTCATGCAAAATTGGTGCTGCCAGGTGAAGAGCCTTTGTATCCTTTGTGACTAGAGACATGCTCTGCAATAATGGGGATTCAGAGGAGACTTGCCTTTTCCTGGCCTTGTCATGGAGCTACTGCTACTGCTAATCAGTAGTACCACTGCCCTGCACCTGTTGGGAATGCCTGCTAATTCAATAAACACTGGCGGCCCACCATGTTCCAGACACTATTATATACTGAGTAGTGCTTACCACCCCAGGGTAGCTGGGTAGAAACTGCTGAAACTTGAAATACAGCCTGATAGCCCTGTGCTATCTTTAACTGAGCCAGCTAAATTTTAGGAATCCCAGCAGGCCCCACCACACCTGGAGCTGGAACACATATGCAGATTAAGGATACTTTTCCGTCTTGGAAGAGGAGCAAAGATCAACTTGCACAACAGGAAAAAAAATTATTTCAGCTTGCAATTTTTGAAATAATCTATTCCAAAGCTAGGGCTTTTTAAAAATTTTCTTTCCTCAAAGTAATGTTTTATTTTTTCAAAAGAACAATCTTTTGCCCGATTTCTGTTTTATAATTTTTGGATTAATTTTATGCTTGAGTTTCTCTTTCCTTTCATCAGATTGGAAACATGTGCTGGACCCCAGATAACAAAATGTGATATATAAATGTTTACAGAATATACCACTGAAATGAACAAACCTAAGGGAGGGAACTTCCTGAAGATCAGATATCAATCTTTCATGATCCACCAGCGCCCTGCCACCAGTATAGACAGCATGATTCTTTTTGAAGTCAGGAATGATGAACTATTCATAGAAATCATGAAGCTCTTTCCCTTTAAACCACTCTCAGCTATTATCTGAGATGCTCACAATCCCCTCGTGTGACACATTCCACTTCTGTGATTTTTTTTTTTATTCTGATGACCCTGCAATTTAGGTTAATATGCCACCAGCCTTGAGTAGGGCTTTTGGCAAAACCATTTCCCACTTTCTCTTTATTCAGTATGAAAGATTTTCATTAAATATTTTGTATATACCAGATATCAAGCTAGGGAACCAGGAATAGAAACTCGAACTGACCTGGCCCTCACTTTATAATGAATATTAAAGTAGCTAAATTTCAACAAACAATACAGTAAGTTGTAAAGATAATTCAGAGCAGACCCTAAAAGAAAGAGCAGGCTAACTCAGTGAGGTCTAGTACCTCTCAGAGTAGGAGAAGGTCAAGAATGAATGGCCTCTGGTAAAGTGCCTATTTCCAGGACTAGGGCTGTCCTAGAGGAAAGGAGTTTCCAACCTAAAGGAAGTTGGGGTGTTTGGGTGAAAAAATACTCTGAGGTATTATTACAGCGTGTGTAGGCTTTACAGTGGGCTGTGGATCAGCAATATCCAAGGTTCGCATCTTGTTTCTCCAGAGCCCCCTCCTACCAGGCCATTTCAAAGCCCCAGGTGGGCCTCTGCCAATGCTGGGGTTCCACTGTTTTCTCCAGTGGTTGAGCTGAAAGGTCTGAGGAACAATGCTAGGATAAGTCTGGAGGAGATGCAAGGGGAAAGAAGAGTGTCCTCTAGAGACTAGTGATTTTTGGTGATTTGGTCAGGTCAAGAAAGGAGATGGAGTTCTGTGCCATTTCTGAGAGTGGACAGGGGATGGGAGGTCAGGGTCATAGATAAATATCAGGAGGGGTATCAAATAGCTCAATGTCTATGGAGCTGGCTACAGAGGCATAACTGGAGTTAATTTGAGTGAATGAATGAATGAAGATGAACCACCTCCCTAGTCTACTCTGAGACTAGGCTGTCAGTGAGTGAGACAGAGCAGCCAGGAGACATTCAGGGTAGAGGCAAGACAATGAGAGTTCAGGGAGGAAATGGACTACCACCTGCCAGGGAAGGCTGTTGGGTGTTGGGGTACAGTGCTCGCTTGTGGGGTGCAAAAACTGGATGAGGGGGGAAAAGAGGCTCAGCCCTGTCCAGGAAGGACAGACGACATCTGTCTGGACTGTTCTAATGAGTACAGTCCTGAGATGCACATATTCTTATGCTGTTAACATCTCACGACATTTTGATAACAGAAGGAAGTAACTCTGGCTCTAAGTGTCATTTTCTCTTACCACTAGAATTGGGAATTCATAACTAAACTACTCTCAAACAATTAGGAGATGATAAAAGCACAAAGACAATTTAGGAATCACCCCCTACAGCCTTTTTATTCTATTAATGAGAAAATAAGATCTGAGCAACTTCTGAGATTTCTCCGAGGCCAATTATTTTGTGTTGTGTTAGAGGGCAAAACTAGAAAGCAGACTAAAATCCTTTCAGTTTCTTAAATATACTCCCCCTGCCTCTTTACTTGGGTCTTTTCTTAAAAACCAGTATTCCCATATCAGCTTCCCTGAATCTAATGTAGCATGGAGTTATTCCTATTCCTAATGATTCTTCCTCAGTCTCAAGTTGGACTGGTGTCAAACTTGCTCTGGGAGCTTTCCAGCATCCTGCTTTTCTGTCCCCCAAGACTCACCCTGTTCACAAGAGAGCCTTTTCAACCCTGGTTTCAGATGCCCTGTCTACTACTTTTGTACTGAGCAGAAAAACAGAGCAAATCAGATAAATTTGCTATCTTAGATACATATATCCAAGAGAAGTGAGTGCCTATGCCCACCAAAAGAATGCACAGATATGTTCAAAGCCTTTTTATAAACAAGTACCCAAATTGGAAACAACTCAAATTTCAGTAGATAACCGGATAAACAAATAGTAGTTTATTCATACTATGGAATAATGTGCAGCACTGAAAAAGAAAAAAATTACTATACTTGCAACAACATGGGCCAATCTCATAAACATCATGTTGAGTGGAAGAAGTCCTTAACAAAAGTATACACATTATATACAAAAGCATAACGTTCAAGAACAGGCAAATTTAATAAATAGTGATATAAGTCAGAATAACGGTTACCTTGGGGAGATACTGACTAGAAAGGGGCACAAAGGATTCTTCTGGGTAGTAGGAAGCTCTACATCTTCACCTAAGTGAATTTATATAGGAGTGTGAGTGTGTGTGTGTGTGTGTGTAAAAGTTCATTGAGCTACACAGGTTACATTAGTACATTTAATATTTTCAGTCTTTTCTAGTTTAAAATATCCTTGCTTGGTAAATATTCAGGCAGATTCAAATATTTTCATTAACTCATCACTGCTCGTGGTCCTAGACTCACTCTCTTCTAGCTTCCACCCCCAACTCCTATCTGTCTGAATTCTCAGAGGGCTTCCGGATTGCTCTTTGCTCTTTCTTGGCATCAAAGAAAGAGTCTGTAACTGGGGGAAAAGTATGTTAGTGGAAACAGGACATAGCACAGCCGGCTCTGTAGGCTAACTTGGTATCCTCACCCCATCTGGTGGCATCTGTCTCCATGGTTCTTCTACCTTGCTCTGAGGGTACCACAGCAGGTCTGCAGGTCCAACCCTCAGCAAACTTATGGGGAAGAATACCATTCTCCACTTCTCGCTGATGCCCACCGAGTGCATGGGGAGGCATGGCTGATGTCTTCTCTTCTCATAGAGGTTGGGAGAAGAGACAATGCATCCCATTCTTGGGTTTCCCAAACATGGTTTTCTGGTTTCCAAAATGCATGCTTCTCCTCACCCTCAACCAAATTGTCTGAAAATATTTAATTTGTCTTGACATTAGGGAACACCAAATTCTGCTTATTCTAACATAGTGTGCATTGGAAGAATGTGCACAAGGACTTGGGGCCTGGTAACCTTGGTGAGCAAGAAATGACATCTCTTGGTGATGATTCATGTCACCAAGTTACAGACACATTCACCCAAATCACATGGGTTGAGAGTGGAAGAAGAGTGTTTCTCTTTCATGGCCAGATTAAGGAAGTGTGGGGACCAGCACTGCCCATCTTCCTAGGCCAGTCAAAACTCTTTGTCTTCTTCGAAGCCTTCTCAGATCATTCCAGAAAGCAATGCGCTCTCGTTCTCACTCTCCTCCTTGGTACTGCAATAGCAATTCAGTTAACATTTATAAAGTACATATCAAGCACCAGACACTGCAGTGGCACTGGGAACCAGTAACACCTCAGCATAGTCCCCACCCTTGAGAAGTCCACGATCCCAATTCATTGATTGCAGAGCTCATGCAACATTTGTGCACTACCTTGTTTTCTCCTAAACCAGTCTTCCAGGATAGTTTGCAGTTTCCTAAGGCAATGTCTTGTCTCTTCCATTCCACTTAAACTGGCTTGATGGAATGAATGGGTCTCTTTCATCTTTGCATTTCCCACAAGGCCAGCCCATCCCTGTGCTTAGAACATAGTAGGCCCTCAGTAAAATTTTGTTGAGTGAATGAAGCAAATTACTATAGACAGGTTAACACCATACTATAATACACTGTCTCTCCTGAAAAAAAGTTGATTATGGGCTTGGAAACCATGAAATACAAATACGACTGACTAAAAATTCTAAAAGTAATAGTGTATTCAGATACATCCTCTCTTGCCTTCTTTTGCTGCTTCTTTGCTGTACTGGAATATTTAATCAAAATATAAGAGTTCCAACTGCATGGTATGAAAATAGGAAACATTATGAGGGAATTATCTGGAATTCTGAGCAGATAATATTTTGAGAAGACTCCTGGTCAAAACAGAGAAGTTACCATGAGAACCTTAAAAAATTGAAGTGACCAAAAAGCTCTGCTTAGTGAATGGCCTTATGACACACAGCACAGTCCCTCTAACACATGTGGAACAGGTCCCAGGTGGGGCATTCAATCCCTGAATGCATTCTCCAGAGATCTGAGCTGTCTGTTACCTGGAGGCTCAGGGACCCGCTCTGGCTCCCTTCTTCTCTGTGCAACAATCCAATGTCTCATACCCCTTTCCATTCCCTATGCCCCTGAGAAGAATGCTTGCCCCATCCATTATGCATGAGGGCCTCTGTGAGGGCTACCAGCTTCTGAAACTGCCACCTTCTGACATCACTGTGGCCTTTAGACCACATGCTTAGGTTTGATGGGTATGTGGGTCATCTGAAGGCACATCCAGGTGCCATGTCCCTCCCCATCTGCGGAGAGTTGTAGAGGGTCCTAGCTTGAAGGAAGAATGAAGAGTATGATACAGGCCTTAGAAAACAGCCCATACATCCTTACCAGGTCTACTTCAGATCCAGGCTAGATACTGAGACGTAGAGTGATATTTCCAGGAAACCCCAAGGGTTGAACTATATATGGGATATTCTGGGGAGTTTCAAGCAAAAATACTTCTTTTCTGAGACCCACTTCCCAAGTTTTCCCTGAGAACATTCCTGAACTTGCCTGCCTTGTGGCTGGGAGCCTCTGAGCCAATTCCCAAGAACTGTAGGAGAACAAGGTGTTTGGTTCAGCACCAGGCTGGGGGGGCTACCCAATAGTCTAACCTCAATGAAACGCAGGCACGCAGGTGCACATGGGGACTGAAGCATCCCAGGAAGAAGCCACATACTGGTCCCTTCTCCTGTACATTTGGAGCAGGAAAGGCCCTGCTAAGATGCTCCATGTGAGGCATAAAAGTCTGGCCCCAGAAATCTGAAAGGATATTGGCCTCTTATAAGTGTCCCAAACATCCTCTCAAATCACTGTGTGGATGGGAAATTCTGGTAGTTGAGGACCAATTATC
This sequence comes from Dasypus novemcinctus, assembly GCF_030445035.2. Lineage (NCBI taxonomy): Eukaryota > Metazoa > Chordata > Mammalia > Cingulata > Dasypodidae > Dasypus > Dasypus novemcinctus. The sequence continues at coordinate 36,740,906 of NC_080675.1, forward strand.
CAGAGGTTACAAGGAGAAGTTTGAAGAGCTTTTGAAAGAGAAGTAAATCTTTCCTCTTTTTTTGAATCACTGCCATAATAAAGGGGATATTTCCATTTAACTATTATTTTGGGGTGGAGAGGTCCAATAGGTTATTTTGGTCTAGGGAGTCTTGGGGTCGCTGAGTATTTTTAAATAAAATTCACGAGACAGGACCAAAGCCCAGATGGGCAGCTCCTGTTGCAACGTACATCGCCCATTCAAGACACAAGGTTAATGGAGAGGAACAGAGAGAGAAACATGTCACATCATGACGGCTTTCTCCCTGAATGCACATTTTATCGTGAGTATCCTTGGCAAGTCAAAGCATGCAGGCAGTGTCCTGCTGCCAGGAACACTAGTGCTCTGTGGAAAACAACTCTGTTACTGTGATGGGCCACCGCATAAGCTCTCCACCAGAAGAGTGGGTCCCGGGAGAAAAAGAGTTGGATTTACCTTTCCATGTCCACCTTAATCAGCCCCTGTTACTTGGGGACATCTACTGCATTCCCGATGAGTTCCTCAGCCTGAGCGCTGTTGACTTTCTGGGCCAGGTAATTCCTTGGTGGTGGTGGTGTAACAGCATCCCTGGTCTCCAGCCTCTAGATGCCAGTAGCACCCCCCATCAAGTGGTGACACCAAAACTGTCTCCAGACATCACTAAATGCCCCGTAGGAGGGCAAAATTGCCCCTGGTGGAGAACGGCTTCTTTAGAGCAAGGAAAGTATCAGGTAAGGTAAGATTGTTGGAAAGAGAACTCATGTAGTCATCTGCTGAAATGTCACTGTGTCATACGGCATTTTGCTGGCCACCTAACCCAGGACAAACACACACACACACACACACGTGTGCACACACGACCCTATTCATCCAGCTTACTTTATTTTCCAGCACAAGCACTTACCTCAGCCTGATAGCTGTGACATTTGTTTTCTCTCTGGCTTTGCCCCTAGACTGTCAGCTTCTCCAGCAGTTTGACACCAACATGTGAAAGGACTCCAGGACAGTGCTTGATATAATGCCAAATTGCTAACTTTTCACATATTTAAAAGGTTAATGTTTTAAAGTGCAGTTAGCATTATGACTGAAAGTAGTTGCATTCCGTCAGAAGGGAGTCAGGTATAAAAATAAACTTTAAAAAACAAAACCTAATTTTTATAATCCCCCAAATGATAACTAAATACCATTCACTACCCTTTAAGAGTAAGGGTCAGGATAAGATAACATTTGTAAAATACCTCGGTTTCCTTCCCTGGAAGGCATTACTAGCTTACACAGAAGAACTATGACATCATCTCCAAAGGACTGCTGAGTGAGGTTCTATGGAAATGTAAAAGAGTTCAAATGCATCTTAAATCATCACAGTTCTTGATTTTTGCAAACTAGCACAGCCCATTAGGAAGGGAATGAAATTGATTTCCTTGGAAGCACCACCCTGCCAATGAGCTATTTTCATATTCCTGAGCAGTCGGAATCTTTGTGAAACTTCCAAATTTAAATGAGTTAGCCAGACCCAGAATTACAAAATGAAACTCCCTAAGGTGTTGACCTTAGGGAATGACCTTGAGGCAGAGGCAAAACCATCAACCCAGCAGTATAGCAGCATGAGGAAGAGGTCACCTTTGGGAGCTTGAAGGCCTGGGATAGAATCCTGAGAGACTGTGGGTAGGCTACTTAACTTCTTTGTGTTTTAGTTTCTTCCTATGTAAAATGGTCTAAAATAGGTTATATTATTATAGGGTTGCTTTTCTCATAGTGTTGTTGTATAGACTAAATGAGAAAATGCATATAGCAGCATTTGTCATTGTTAATGATTCAGATTTCATTAGGAAAGATCAGGCCGATTCAAATGATATTTTGTCGTGTTTTTTACTATTTTCTCTCCTCTGCCACTAAAGATAAGAAGAAGTCCAAAATGTGCCATCTGGATATGAATCTTTACAACAGAGGCAAGTGGCTCTGTCTCTTACTGCTTGAGAACATTTTCCCCTAAAAAAAATTATAAAACTGAGCACCAGATCACCTCCAAGATATTTTAGGTGAGAAGTAAAGGAAAGGTAGAATTTAGTAAAGCCTCTACTACAGTGGTACCTAATCTTTTCAACACCTTGATGATCTCCCATGCTGAGAAATATTGGCTTATTGCTAATGTAGACCAAGGAATGGCAATAAACTACAAAGAAATTTCCTTTCTCTACTTCTAGGCTGGTGACTCCTATTACATTCTTCTGCTTGAATTTTTGCACGCAAATTGAAGTTGTATTCCTCTTGACAATAACTGTCAGAAATAAAAGATGAGAAGCTGAAGAGATATGTGTGTACGCATGTGCATATCTACACATGCATGTTTGTGTGTACGTGTGTGTACATGCATGCATTCATACACAGATCCCTTCAGCCTCTTTTTTCTTTTCAGTATGTGCATATATATTTGCATGTGCATATATGTACATGCATGGCATGTGTATCTGTGTGTGCATGCACATACATGTGTCTAGTTAAGGAAAATTGAGGCTTAGATATGCAAGTACTTTAATAATTTAGTCCTATGTCTTTAAGCCCATAATAAAATTAGCTAGATTTCTTAACTAAAAATGTCTCAATTTGGAAATTCTGATGAAGGTTTTAAAATATTGCTTCTGCCTAATCTAACACAGACAGCTACTGTTGAAGACAGCATGCATACTCAGACACACACGTACATACCCAATAAACTAATCCATCTTGTTAACATCTTGCAGCACCAGATCCATAGGAAAAAGTTCACTAAATCTTTCTTATTAACACCTTGGAGACTGATCTTTGAGGGCTTTTCTGTACCAACCATAGGCACAACAAAATATTCCTTATTTGGACTATTTTCTACACTAAGAATGAATGAATGAATAGGTAAATATATAAATAAATATACCTCCTGTGACAACAAAAAGATACATTGCATCATTTCAATTGTCTAATCTATAGAAATCAGTGTTGGCCTAAATAAAGAGAGTCAAATAACCATAACATAATGGTGTAAGGGAAATGAAAACTCACATATTTACCCCTGAATCTTTTCATAATTTGGCTTCCACAGGGATTTGTGCAAATGAGTGACCTCCTAACTCATTCACAGGAGCATTAGCAGTTTTTACCCCTTAATCTCAGTGCTACTGGGAAATGAAGGTGGAAGCTGAAGAAGAAACAGATGCTTGGTGGCACTTGGCCCAGTGGTTAAGGCGTCATCTACCACATGGGAGGTCTGCAGTTCAAACCCCGGCCCTCCCTGACCTGTGTGGAGCTGGCCTATGCACAGTGCTGATGCGCACAAGGGTGTCCCCTCTGTAGGGGAGCCCCATGTGCAAGGAATGCGCCCCATAAGGAGAGCTGCCCAGTGCAAAAGAAAGTGCAGCCTGCCTAAGAATGGGACCGCCCACACAGAGAAATGACACAAGATGATGCAGCAAAAAGAAACACAGATTCCCGTGCCGCTGACAACAACAGAATCAGACAAAGAAGACGCAGCAAATAGACACAGAGAACAGAAAACCGGTGGGGGGGGGGAGGGAGAGAAAGAAGGAAAGAAATCTTAAAAAAAAAAAAAGAAACAGATGCAAGTTGGGGGAGAGAAGGAAATTTATAAAACATATATATATAGGGCAAATATGACAGTCAATGTTTTATAATTTTGATGATTTCTAAAAAACATCCACAAGGCTTCACTAACATCACTTACAAAGTCTACTTTAGTCTTTATTAAATCATTTGGAAATTAGGGTTACAAAATGATCATTTTGGTGGGAAAAGCCTATTGGTAAGGAGGGGATACACTGCAGGTGCACAAAGTTATCCAAAGAGTCTACCGGCATATTAGTCAGGCAAGACTAATCTGGGATTGTTATAACAATCCCGGATCTTAACAGTAATTAAAGTCGATTTCTTGCTCATACACCAATCTAAGCTGGATATTTGTAGAGGCAGCTCTCGCAGTTGGTTTTCCTCCAAGCTGCCTGGCAGGGAACGTATGCCTTCCATCTAGCCCTCTGACATCTCCTGGGGTAGTGTTTCCTAAATGTTAATATGCATAAGAATCACTTAGGGATATTGTTAACCTGCAGATCCTGATTCCCTAGGTCTTGGGTGGGGCTGAAGATTCTGCATTTGGAGCCCCCAGGTGAGGCCCAGCCCCTCAGGGTATTCTGCATCCCACAGCAGAGGACGAAAAAGAGAAAGAGGGAAAGGTTGTATGGGCGGGACTACGTCACTTCTACCAACATCCCATTGGCTATACTTAGTCACATGGTTGTACCCAACTGCAAGAGAGGCTGGGTAATATAGTCCAGCCGTGTCCAGGAGAAAAACCAGTTTTATTTACAATTAGCCGCTCAGCCACAATAAGAAAAGAAGAAATAAACTAAAGATATTACAAACATATAAAACAATCCTTCCTCTTGTAAGCTTAGAACAAATTCATTCAGGGTCAAGAGTCACAGCTCCATCAATTACAGCATAGTTTCTTTTGAAACTCTAAAGCCACAGTCTCAGGCATTCATTGTAAATGCTTAACACTTTCGTGAAGGAACATTCCATAAATATGAATTTTTTGAGCAATTCATCAGGGACTCTCTAAAATTTCCTTATCCAGAGACTAGATAAGTATATTTCTTTCTTAAAAGATGTCTGTAGTATAATTCATCAGAGCTAATGTTAGCCCCTAAAATACAGGAAAATCTTCATCCTTTACATCCAAAAAGGTATACCTGATTCTTATACCATCACTGTCCTATAAGAATCAATTCAGAAAATTGAATATGTTCTAACCAAAGAGAGAGGAAGGAAGAAGCTCAATGCCTATAAAAAAAGAATTGCTTAGGGATTAGATTATGCCTTATCCAAAGAATAACAGCTTCTCAAAAATAATTGTTAATATAACACAATTTCTCTTTCTGTGCCTGCTATATATTAATTCAAAAGTAGCTGTGGTGGTAGCATCTGAGAGGGAAGACTATCTTCTTGCCTCAGATAAAACCACATGTGGGCAGAAAAGGGAGAGGTTTGGAGGTCACACAGCCATGAGGGTGCGAGGGCAAATTAATTACGAACATCACCTTAAGTGAGACCACCCTAGGGCAAGAGTTGCCCCTGCCCTGGACCTATGCATTTGAGGGCTCCATTCTGGTTCTTTTTTATCACAGGGCAAAGAGTCCAAGGTACCAAGGGGATTTGCCCTTGCAAACCCCATATGCCTCCCTTCTAAACCATAACTATGCAATAGAAATGTTATGTGAGTCACGAATGTGAGATACATCTGTGGTTTTAAAGTTTTTAGGGGCCACATGAGAAAGTAAAAAAGAAACAGGCAAAATTAATTTTAAGAGTATATTTTATTTAACCCAATATACCCCAAATCCCAACATATTATTGTTTCAACATATAATCAATATAGTAATTATTAAAGAGATTTTTGTTTTGTTTTGTTTTTAAAGATTTTTTTTTTATTTCTCTCCCCTTCTGCCCACCCCCCCCCAAGTTGTCTGCTCTCTGTGTCCATTTGCTGTGTGTTATTCTGTGACTGCTTCTATCCTTATCAGTGGCACCAGGAATCTGTGTTTCTTTTTGTTGCGTCATCTTGTTGTGTCAGTTCTCCGTGTGTGTGGCCCCATTCCTGGGCAGGCTGCACTTTCTTTCATGCTGGGCGGCTCTCCTTACGGGGTGCACTCCTTGCACGTGGGGCTCCCCTACGCGGGGACACCCCTGCGTGGCAGGGCACTCCTTGCGCACATCAGCACTGCGCATGGGCCAGCTCCACACAGGTCAAGGAGGTCCAGGGTTTGAACTGTGGACCTCCCATGTGGTAGGCAGATGCCCTATCCACTGGGCCAAGTTCACTTCCCGAGATTTTTTTTACGTTCTTCATTTTTCATACTAAGTCTTCAAAATTCAGTGTGTATTTTACACTTACAACACACCTGAACAAGTGTTCAACAGCCACATGTGGCCACCGTGCTGCACAATGCAGCTCTAGACCATGCTCTGGGTCATACGTCCCTGGAATTCCCCGCCATCTGCATCCCATACCCATTCCCAGGGCCTGAGCGAGCATCCCCTGAGCCCACACTCCTGGGGGCAGACCACACCTGGGCCTAGGCTTGAGGTAGACCAAAGGCCTGAGGTAGACCAAAGGTATGTATCCTCAACATACAGGCTGGTTCACATGAACGTGTGCCAGGCACCTCATGACCAAGGAGGGGAAGCACAGACCTGGAAAGCATCCAAGAACTGTAAATTCAGATCTGGTCTTCAGATCATTATAAAGGTACATTTGTCAAGCATGAGGAATAGATTATGTGATTTTGTTGGCTTCGTTTTTATCTTTGAAATATTTAGCCATATGGTATTTGGTCTTTCATCTGGGTAGTAGTCCAGCCCCACAAATATTAAGGAGAGGCATGTTTTAAAATTCTAGTAAAAAAAATGACAGGAGCAGTTGAGACTAGTAACAAAATCTGCAATCATTAGTGGAATGTGGGGGAATCTCATATTCTAATTTCAAAACTAGTCAGTGAGTAACATGAGGCAATTGACAAAGCTCTAGGGAATGTCCTGTATAACGATGGATGGCTCCCTCAGGATGTGCCCTTGCACTTCCCGTGCTCAGAAAAGACCTTCACACTTGATTGTCACAGGCTCCCAACAGGCAGATGCCATGAGAATTCAAGTGACTTACTGTCCTCAAAAGCTTTTGGTTAAATATATTGCTGGATATGCTTATACAATAGAAATTAAACCTTACATTTTAAAGTATACCTTTGTCATTCTGTTTTATTCACCCCTGTATCCCTAACAAGAATTGGACCTAGTACATAGTAGGTGCACAATAAATATTTTTTGAATGAACTGTTCTATTTACTTTTGACTCTTGACATAAAAAAGTAGAGATCACATGGACTACCAACCCCTCTAACAGAGCTTAGACACTGCGCAGGCAATATTGGCGGCATTTCTGTACTGTGTATTATAAACATTATTCATTGGGAAAGAGCTCACCAAGAGATAGTGACTATTATTAGCTATTAATAGGAAGTTGATATTCAGGCAGTGAACACTGATACAGCCATATCAATCCATAAGTTATTGAAATATGTCTCGATTGGCTGGCAACCAGTCACTACCCTGAGTTCCCACAGATCCCTACCACCACTTCCCTGGAATCCATGCTACAAACCTCTCTCCATTCATTATCCAGCAACTAATATGCTAACATTAAGCACAGCAGGGGTCTTACAGACAGGTGCGCCAATAGGGCCTGTCACGGGCCAATGCCCCCACTGTATAGTGTCTTTTTTTTTTTTTTTAAAGATTTATTTATTTATTTATTTCTCTCCCCTTCCCCTCACCCCAGTTTTCTGTTCTGTGTCTACTTGCTGCATGTTCTTCTTTGTCTGCTTCTGTTGTTGTCAGCGGCACAGGAATCTGTGTTTCTTTTTGTTGTGTCATCTTGCTTGTCAGTTCTCTGTGTGTGCGGCACCATTCTTGGGCAGGCTGCACTTTCTTTCACACTGGGTGGCTCTCCTTACAGGGCTCACTCCTTGCGCGTGGGGCTCCCCTACGCGGGGGACACCCCTGCGTGGCATGGCACTCCTTGCGCATATCAGCACTGCACATGGGCCAGCTGCACACGGGTCAAAGAGGCCCAGGGTTTGAGCCACAGACCTCCCATGTGATAGATGGATGCCCTAACCACTGGGCCAAGTCTGCTGCCCTGTATAGTGTTTTTAGTAGTCTGTCACCTCTAGTTATTTAATATTAGCTGTTAGTTTTGTATATTCTGACCCTTTTCTTCTGATGATAACATTTTTGTTCACACACAGGAAAAATGGTCTTTTGTTTGGATATTGGTCCAGCCCCACAAAATGGAAGGATTCCATTGTGCAAAAAATGGAAGTATTCTATTTTACCACTGTTATGCCCTAAAGTATGGTTAGTAATCATGGATGGGAAAAGGAAAGGTAAGGCTAGAAAATTAAAAGGTATTGGCTGGCATATAGCACCTTTTCCTCTACAGAATACTGTAATGTAGTACAGTCTATATTAATATTCAATGTTGAAATAGTGTAGAGACTAGACTCTGAGATGGCCCCAATGATACGGCCCCTCCAGTGACCACACCCTGTATAACCCCCTCCTTTAGTTTAGGCAGCCTCTGTGACTTGCTTCTGGTTAACAGAATATGGTAAAGGTAATGGGGTGTCACTTCCTTGACTATGTTACATTAGATTGTGACTTTCATGTTGTTAGCAGACTCTTTCCCTTATTTGCTATGAGGAAGCAAGATGCCATGTTAGGGAGGTCCATTTGCAAGGAACTGAGAGTGGTCTCTGGCCAACAGCCAGCCAGGAACCACAGTCCTCAGTGCAACAACTCTAAAGGGACTGAATCCTGCCAACAACTACATAAATGAGCTTCAAAGTGATTCCTTCCCCAGCTGAGCTTGCAGATGAGACCCCAGCCTTGGCCAACAACCTTGACTGTAGCCTTGTGATGATATAGCCTGTGCATAAATTCAAAGTTGTTTCCAAGTATACCTAGTCCCTAAAAGTCCAAGTGAGTAATATTGGCCCTACAGTCTTTGAATGTTCAGAAAGGACGTAAGACTGAATGTGTATTCAAGGTTGCATCCAGACGGAATGTGGAAGATATGCTAAATCCAAGCTGGCTTGGAATGTGGAGAATATGTGTTAAATCAAACTTACCTGGAGGAAATAACCTATCTGATACTCGGATAAAACACTGAAAAAACTAACAAAAAGTCTGTTTGCATACAACCACCATCTGTCTCCCTAATCCTATTTCCTCTGTATAAAAGAGTCCAAAAAATGCTACTGGGGCTCAGTTTTTTATTAGGACAAGAGTCCCCCGAGCCTGGCCAGTCGAAATAAACCAACTTCCTTCTTGGTGTTCTCGTGTCCTGGCCTTCAATACTACGCACACCTGATTTCTCTACAACATTTCGACACTGCCGAGGACAGGACCCAGCTAAGCTGCGCCCAGATATGGTGAGATAATATGTGTTGCCATAAACTGCTACATTTGTGGTGATTCTTTTTTTTACAAAGGAATAAGTAACTAACATAGACAGCAAATATGTTTAGGTTTAAAATGTACAAATATGCATGCATACATATATAAACAAATACAAATTTATATATGTACAGAAAATTTTTAGATTAATAAGAAATTGTAACAGATGTTACCTTGAGAGAAAAAGATTCAGATTTAGGGAAAGAGAAAAATTTTGTCTTATATAACATTTTATACTATTTTTTGTTTTGTTGCTATGTTTATGTTTTACTTTTATAAATTAAAAAAAAATCTAATGGGTGTGCTTTGTTAAAGGATTAAAACTGAGCTGGGGAGGAGGTACTGTGGTTCATTTCTTACTTCTTGGAATGATGTCTTGAACCCTGACTTGATTCCCCTGAATGTCCCCTCTAAGAACAGGTAGTAGAAACGAGGGATCCCCCGAGCCATTTCTTAGACCAGGAGGGGATGCCTAAACAGCATCTGCCACCAGCCACACCTGGCCCAAAGAAATAGAATGTCCAGGACTGGGAGTTCAGGGTGGAGGGGCAGTGGGGGCCATTACTATCTCTTCCTTTAGGCTACTATACCCAATAAATAAACATTCTCTCTTAAAAAAAAAAAAAAAAACTAATATGAAAAAATGGTCTAGTCATTTGAAATGTCCAAGTGGGCTGGTAAGGAGTTGAAACAGGTTAAATTACTGAGCCTAAAATGGTGCCCAACATTTAAAACACTGCCTGGCCCAAACACATACACAAATTATTAGATGAACAAGTAAATGAAGGAATGAGAATTAAATTAGGCCAGTTACCACTCTTTAAAAGTCACCATTAAAAATTAGTAGAGAAAACCACTTGCAATAAATTGAGTACATTTGACAAGAAAGAAAACAGAATGGTGAGTCCAGAGAATGATCATTGCCCTCCTCTAGCTGCGTTATAATTGCTGAAATCAATTGGTCTACAGAAAAGCACATTTTCCCTTACAGCATTTTCCGATTTTGAGATAGTGCCACTCCTACCATTCATTCTTTGCCCTCAAATCTCAGGAATGTCTACTATGCTTCCTAACAGGTTGTTCAAACCCTCTCTGCCTTTGGTCTGTTTCTGAAGTTTAACATAGACAGGTTCTAGTAAAACACCTTGGCTAGCTAGTGTATTACAAACTCTCATCCAGAAAATTCCTGAATTCAGAAGCCCCCAAATGTAGGAAACAACATAAGTCCCTATTATCTATGTCATACAAATTTGCTATTCTGTGTTCACTTTGGAAAAATAAGTACAAATAATTGGAAGCCCTTTAGTTTTCACTTACCTATCTGTTTTTGAAAGTAAAAAAAAAAAATAGTAATAATAATAACAAAGAGAAAACTACAACAGAAGAGATTTTGAAGGCAGGAAGATAATGGAAGTAACAAAGAGGAGGGGCATTTCTGATCATCAGTAAAAACCAGTAAGTTATGGTGGGGTCCATCTGCCTATCTCTTTCCCTTAAAAATGGGGGTGCTTTTGAAACAACTTGCTTAGGAAAGACAAATTTTAAAACACTTAGATTATCCCCTTTTGATTAACTCTAGGATCTCTAAGAAGTTGTTCCTCAAGGAGTTTTTAGTCATTTCAGTCAGAGAGGGAGTTTACAAAAAAGGAGTTTTCTAGAACATGTGACAAATTTATATCAGTGAATTACAATAAGCCTAGCAGTCACTGCCTGAAAGGATTTTTTTTTTTAAAGATTTATTTTGTTTATTTATTTAATTCCCCTCCCCTCCCCCGGTTGTCTGTTTTCTGTGTCTTTTTGCTGCGTCTTGTTTCTTTGTCCGCTTCTGTTGTCGTCAGCGGCACAGGAAGTGTGGGCGGCGCCATTCCTCGGCAGGCTGCTCCCTCCTTCGCGCTGGGCGGCTCTCCTTATGGGTGCACTCCTTGCGCGTGGGGCTCCCCCACGCGGGGGACACCCTGCGTGGCAGGGCACTCCTTGCGCGCATCAGCGCTGCGCATGGGCCAGCTCCACACGGGTCAAGGAGGCCCGGGGCTTGAACCGCGGGCCTCCCATGTGGTAGGCGGACGCCCTAACCCCTGGGCCAAAGTCCGTTTCCCTGAAAGGATTTTTATCTTGCAAAATAACAACACATCAACAGAGAACAGGCCAATTTTGGATTACAGAATTCTGGAGAACCAGGAACAATGAAGAACAATTCTGTATAAAACACACTGTCAGGAATGGCCAACGCTGGTGTTTGGCTGCCTGGTCTCAAACACATGGCACATCCCATCGCAGTTGCTCTTTTCAGCAGTATTTTCAGAAAACGACGGGCTGGCATTTGTAAACATGTTGCTTGGGTGGAACGTTGCCCATGTACAAAGCAAGCTGTAAAAAATCCATGCAGCACATTTTTGCCAGAATAAACCACCAGACCACAACAAATAAAAACAGGATCCCAAAGGGAACCCAGCAACACTCTTCTGAATCAAGAAAGGAAGTTGATGTAAAGCAAAATCAGCTGCAGTTGAGGTGGTGGGCTGACATACTGGACATTATGAGTGTGGTCAGATAGTCCGTGAATGGCGCACATCTTTCCTGATGACCAAGCAAGTACTGAACTGTTTTTGTTCCTCCTTCTCAGGCTTTATTTCCCATAAACAAATCTACCTGTCCAGCAGATACTCTCCAGAAAGTCTCCCCTGCACCTCCAGGCTGGGTGACAGGTCCTCCTAGACATCCCCTAATCACTGCACATATACATCATGCTGATTTCTCTGAGCCCAATTCTGACTCATCCTCTAGCCTTGGTAAACAACTTGAAGCAACAGCCCTGGCTTCATTGCTTTTGTATCCCTAGTGTGGTGCTTACTGGAACTTATGAAATATTATCTGAGCTACCACTGAAATAAGTGTCTCCTAGAACAAGTGCACCTGTCATAAGTGCTCATCTTCCTGGTCCCCTCACAGTAGTTGGTTGCTGATGCCATGTCCTCTATAGAGGTTTGCAAATTTATCCTGAATTTACATACAGAATATAAATGATGACAGGGGCAGCCATATGCCACCTTGTCAGGCCTGTTGCAAAATAGCTTTAAGCACATTGCCTTTGTTAAAATTATAAAATAAAATTATAGTTATAAATTTAAATAAGTTGTTATTAATTCAAAATGTACCTCTATTGCTTAAGAATCATCATCTTTCATCCTGAGATAGTCAAATGGAAGGAAGGAATGGAGTGAGGGTGGGAGGGAAGGAGGGAGGAAAAGTAGGTGAAAAAGGAGGGAGGGAAGGAAGGAAGGAGGCAGAGAGGAAGGAAAGGGACAGGAAGGGAAGAAGGACAAAGAGGGAAGGGAAAAGAGAGAGAAGGAGGAGGGAGAAGCGTAGGAGGAGGAAAGGAGGGTTAAGTCAAGAAATTTCCACTTTTGACAAAAGAATGCTGGTTTTGAGTCCCATAACTGGGCCCTCCACTCTGAACTAACTGTGAGCTACTTGCTCAGTCTCTGAGAGATTCCATTTCCTTATCTATACAAATGGAAGATCGTCCCCACAATCAAAGAGCTGTATTACAGATCAATGAGTTAATTCACCTAAGACCTCTGACTCAGAGAACATCTCCCTTTCTGAATCCCAGGCCCTTTTCTCTCCATCCTCACTCCTCCCACTTGGTCAGGCAGGCAGGAAGCTGCAGTAAGCATCCAGAGTGCATCTGAGTTCTACCTGGTACCGTGAACAAAACAAACAACCTGAAGTCAAAGACTTCATTTTCTCTTGACCACCACAGAGAAGTACAGCTCTGAAACCCCATGCCTGGGAGGCAGGCAACACCTTCCCTCTTCTGGGTGTACTTTACTTTCTTAAGAAAATTTCTTTGTATAAAAGAAAACAAAATGTTGCAAACCTAAAGGAAAGCTGTAGACAAGGGGAATCACGGACTCTTGTGGAGGACAGGTTTAAGCAATCATTCTTCTTAGGTGACTAACCACCAACAAATTGAAGGCTTTCATCTTATTTTCCTCTTCCACTGCATTTCTTCCTTCTGTCACTCCCCTCAAAAGATTAAGAGCCCATGTTTCAAATTAACACTTGCATGGAGACAGTCTCTTTCCATATCCCTAAAGCAAGGATTTTAAAGCTTCTACAATTGCGTTTTTACTAATGAAGCCCAAGTATTTGAGGCCCGGATTATCCCAAAGTTTTCCAACTTTTTTTTTTTTTTTTTTTTTAAAGATTTATTTATTTATTTAATTCCTCCCCCCCCCCCGTTTGTCTGTTCTTGGTGTCTGTTTGCTGCGTCTTGTTTCTTTGTCCGCTTCTGTTGTCGTCAGCGGCACGGGAAGTGTGGGCGGCGCCATTCCTGGGCAGGCTGCTCTTTCTTTTCGCGCTGGGCGGCTCTCCTCACGGGCGCACTCCTTGCGCGTGGGGCTCCCCCACGCAGGGGACACCCTTGCGTGGCAAGGCACTCCTTGCGAGCATCAGCACTGCGCATGGCCAGCTCCACACGGGTCAAGGAGGCCGTGGTTTGAACCGCCGACCTCCCATATGGTAGACGGACGCCCTAACCACTGGGCCAAAGTCCGTTTCCCTCCAACTTTTTAATCTCTCTTTTTTTTTTAGGAGGTACCAGAGATTGAACAGGGACCCAGGGACCTTGTACATGGTAACCAGGCACTCAACTACTAAGCTACATCTGACTTATTGATTTATTTATTTCTGAGGTACCAGGGATTGAGTGATTGATTGATTACTGGGGCCAGGGAATGTACCTGGGGACCTCCTAAGTGGGAAGCTGGCTCTCAACCACTGAGCCACATCGGTTCCCGAGTTGGCTTTTTCATTTGTTTGTTTCTTTATTTTTGTTTTCAGGAGACACTGGGAACCAAACCTGGGACCTCCCATGTGGGAAGCAGGCACTCAACCTCAACCTCTCGAACCACATCAGTTCCCCTCCACATTTATTTTTAACAGCCCAAAATGTTGTAGAATTTGAGAGAGGTTCAATTATTTGCATATAGAGAGGCCAGGACTCAGGAATGATTTTGAGAAGGAAAAATGGTTTATTGACAGCCTGCTGGACTCGGGAGCTTTCTGTTTGAATCCCGAGCCCCAAACAAGATTTTTGAGTCCCTTTTATACAGAGAGGAAAGGCCCAATGGTTCTTTTGTTTCAGTTCTCAATAGGCTTGAATTAGCATATATCTTCCACATCCTAGGTAAACTTTTAGCATGGACTTCATACATTCTAGGTAAGCTTTTAGCACATTTGGTTTGCATTTCCCCTGAACATTCAAAGTTTATAGAGTTTGCATTGATAAACTGTTTCCTGGGACTGGAGTCGTTGCCATGGTTACCAAGGGCAGGACATCATCCCACACCCACAAGTCAGGATAGACAGCTTAGGTTAACGTTATCTCTGAAGAGACAAAGAGCCTCCCACCCATAGCCCACATCAAAACCAAACCTTCACCAATCTCACATACTCTTGGGAGTCCAGGGCCCTCCTTGTGATTTCTGTGGACTCCTTAAGGGCTCACCTTCTTCATCATCTGCTGACTCTGATTTCCTGGTCCTGCTGAACTCTTAACCTCACTTGCAGTTCATCTCCTGTAGAAATTTGCTTCATGCCACCTCCTAAAATGCTAATGTTGGAACCATTATTGGAGTTTTAATTTCCCAACATGAGGTGGTAGCATGTGTGGATGGTGGTCTTTTATGAAGGTTTTTGGGGAATGCAGCAACAGAGGTTACAAACTAGCAAAGCTCAGTAATATCAGGCATCACTGTCCTATAGTTCCTTCCCCCAACCTTAGGGACTGTTTCCTTGGCTGACCTCCTCAGATCCCCCTCCTGACCTCACATCGCCCAGGACCATCATTCTTATCACCTCTCCCCCCACCCCTCTCCATTTCCAGGAGCACTCAGAATTCTTCCTTCTTCATTTTGCAGAATTCTTCAGCTTTATCTCTCTCTTCCAAGTATTCTTCCAGACTCCAAGGAATTGAGGCTGGCCAGGGGCCACACCTTCCATACTCCAAAAAGCCCAAAGGTATTTTCCTAAATAAAGATGTGAAATAAAGCCCTCTCCTTCCCTCAACTGGCTAAGAGGAACAATCTTTTCTTTCTTTCCCATTAGCATTTTTTTCCTTCCAGCTACACTAATTAGGCATTTTATGCTAGTTAATGTAAATTAACATTGTCAAGTGAATACAAGCAAATTATGGGCTGTATCATAGTCAAAGTTTTGATTCTTAAAATTTTGATAAAGAATTCATGTCACTCAAATTTCTTAACAGAATTCTGCTTCCCTATTAATCTTGCCCTCGAGTATAATATAAATCGCAGTGGAATAGATGAAAAGAAGAACAAAAGAGATGAAATGATTTGAAGACAAATACCCTAGATAGAATCCCTGACTTCGCAGGGGTTTCTCACAGTCCCTAAAAACAAGAGGAAAACAAAGAAAACAGAAAGCCATTATATAATATAAGAAAGAACTCAAATTTAGCATTGCTCATCCATTATCTAACACTCTAGTTGGTAGAAATGGTCAAATAATTTAATTCAGGCAAGGATGGCCATAAACAAAATTCTTTGTAAAAGGCATCGTTACTCAGCACCCTTGTAGTTACATTAATTGCTGAGTTTGGAGGAGGAGAGCCCAGCACAATGTACAGGAATTTCATGGAAACAGGATATATTTCAATAATGACTCTGCCAGCGTCTGTTTTGAGGACCTGGGCTCATGGCACCTGTGTGGAACGTCCCACTCCACCTCCTCTCAGACTGGCACTGGGGTCAAAATTGAGAAATCAGGAATTGATACCATAAGAGATCTGTGTGCAAGTCACACAGATTCTTTGTCCACGGTGTGACTTCTATTACTTCTTTTCTAAACAAGGAAACATCTACATTCATTACTGTTAGAGGTTCCCTCTCACTAGGTTTGCAGTAATTAACAAGCTGTGACTCAGTTCCCCCTGACATGCATTGAGGAAAGACAACTCCCCCCCTCACTCCATAAGCCTACTTGTCTGAAAGCATGGCACTTCCCCTAAAGGCTGAACAAAGAAAACATGTGGAAACAGGAGTAAAGGGACATAAGAGACCTTCACCCGCTTCAGATAAAAGCACATCTGCTCCTCCAGCATTTCAAGAAAGCATAACTCCCTAACCCACTATCCTTTAGCCATACAAAGGAAAACTTTCACCTCTAGGGCTTCCTATTGGCCCCTGCACCTCAGTCGGACCCTCAACCCTCTCCCACTATCATTTCCCTGCCTAGGAAGGTACTATATAAATTCAAAACCCCCTTTCCAGAAGTGGGCTGAAGTCTCTCTTTAGACTCCAGCCATGCTGGTGGGAGGCGCTAAAGTCTATTCTTCCGAGCCCTTCCATTGAGAGAGCTTCCCAATAAACTTTCTACCTGTAATTGTTGTGGAATTTAAGAGAAGTTCAATTAATTGAGTATAGAGAGGCCAGGACTCAGGAATGATTTTGAGAAGGAAAAAAATGGTTTATTGACGGCCGGCCGGACTCGGGAGCTTTCTGTTTGAATCCCGAGCCCTGAACAAGATTTTCAAACGTCTTTTATACAGAGAGGAAAGGCCAAATGGTCCCTTTGTTTCAGTTCTCAATAGGCTTCAATTAGCATATATCTCTTTCACATCTTAGGTAAGCTTTTAGCAAGGACTCCAGACATTTTAGATAAGCCTTGGTTTTTGCATTTCCCCTAAATACTTAAAGTTTATAGCCCTTGCTTTGTTAAACATTTCCTGGGACTGGAGCCTGCTGTCACCGTCCCTAAGGGCAGGACTGCAGCCTCTTACCGTTCCACACCCACAAGTCAAACAACTTAGTTATTTCTGAAGAGACACAAGTCAAACAGCTTAGTTATTTCTGAAGAGACAAAGAGCCTTCCACCCATAGCCCACATCATTCCCCCCTTTGTCAAAGTTTACTTGCTAAGCTTTGGCATAATTATTGTTGTAGCTATGAGGTGGATGACTGTTTGTTGTCTTGACTGATTATTTATCAGTCTTTAGTACAGCATCAAGGACCGTTTTTAGAAGTTTAGAACTTTTCATTCTGGACAGCAGAATCTTGGGCAGGGGCCTCCCGCAGTTATTCTGCTGCCACTGGCACTCACGTGGATTTCCAGTCAGGTTCCAGATCCATCTATTACTTTTATTTTACTCTTAAAGAGTTTACACCTTTAATTTAAAAGGGGTGCTGAAGGGAGACGATCTCTTTTCTGTAACTGCTTCCTGCTGGCCATGGGCTGTAGTCATTGCCTGATAAGGTGTAAAAACTCTTTAATTTATTCTAACTGGAGGAAGATGGATCTGGCATTCTGTACGAAGTTGGATGAAGTTTTCATATGGTTAATAAGATGTTCACTCTGAAAGAAACAAACTTAATTAAAAATTTGGAATACCCGTTTTTAAAAGAGGACACATTGGATTACAGAGATAGACAAGATTAGATGCCTATAAAGATGGCATTCCTTAAAAGCTGGTGGGAACAGCATATATATTCTTTTTTTAAGTTATCCATCTTTAGAGAGAAATTGCAACAGACACTTAGCTTTGTCTGAAGACACATTCCAAGCTGTTCAATGATTGACACTCATTCGCTCTGTCAGATGCTCCTGGTGAACTGGCACTCCTTGGGCAACTGGCTTCACTCAGGATTAGAACACTAATTTGGAAATACTCTTAGTTTTCACCTGTGAGAGTGATCAGAACTACAGAATAAAGATTTTTACACCTTGGTTTTCATTGTACAATTTCTAGCAATTTTGACTTGTTCAATAGGTGACTCACCATCAGCAAGCAAGCCTCACTTTTGCTAACTGAGACTGGCTGAGACTGCCACCTTATTCTATAGACATGTTATTAACTGTTTAGAAAATGATTTTACCAGGAATTTAACATGTCTAATATACTTCTGCACTTGATCCAAAATAGAAAAGATAACATTACAATTATTAGGCATATATTTAGTACAGGATAAAAGTACAGCACTTAATATTAACTAATGTATTACTTAATGCATAAGGATTCAGAGTTGCCATTATTAGTTTTGAGTTTCAGGTTTGTAATACTTTACATGTTATCTCTCCATGAGAGCAGGCCATAATGCCAATTGTGTTTAAGTTTTACTTACAGTCTCCTGGTATCATGGCTCCACTTAGCATGTTCTTCAACGCAGTGAGCAAGTTGCAGCATCCTTCCAGTATTCCAGAGATTTTCCAGTATTCTACTAGCCTGGTGCATAGTGCTCTCTGGCACCATGGAACAGTGCCAGTCTGGAGGCGATATCCATTGTACACTTGGCTGTACCGAGTCATTATTGGCTGCAGGAGTTTGAAACTGCAATATAGTTTCCATCGACTTCAGGAGCAGAACCAGAGACTGATATAGCACATATTTTTAATTGAGGGGTCAGTGACCAGCCTAGCCAATAACTCACATGGAGAGGCCACCTGTAATGTATACAAGGCCTGGTTCGAATGCACAAGAGTTTGACAATGTTAAAGTTTATTCCTTGTTTTATATATATTTTAAACAACTTAACGCAATACATATATCAAATGACTATTTACTTACACAATTTTACTATGAAGATAACAGTAGGTACTTTACTTTAGTAATAGAGGAAAAATACTTTTCATTGTTAGAATGAAAACAGAATATTTCCAATAGAATCAAGACAACTTTTTATTACCATTTACTTAAATGTGTATTTTGCAGTGGCCTTCAGACAGGTTTATTATCATGAAGTTATTTCTGCTACCAATACCAATCTAAGTTTCTTTAGTTAACAATGACTTCTACAACTAGAATTATTTAAACATTTTCAGTTTGGAAGATGTTTTACAAACTCTTTATAATTGACTATAACCGCATTGACTAGACACCTCATGTTTAAATAAACTTACTAAATTACAATTACCAATGAAAGAAATTTACTCTCTATTTAAGAGAGCATATCTACAATCTTTTCCCTTTAGCCTAATTTCACCAATGTGAACTTACAATTTTCATTACTGTAAAGATTTTGTACATATGTTAATTTAGTTTATAAATTAACTATGGGAGATTACACTCAAGTTAAATAAAATTGAAACCATAATAGTTTATGCAAGGAATGTTCTCTTTTTCCCTTACAGGAAGCTAAAAACTTCTTTTCTTTAAGTTATGAAAATTATTAATTTAAAAGCATAACTGACTACCAGGTTTTAAAACACATGCATACTGACTTCCAGGTTTCAAAACACATTACACAATTACTTAATTTTTTTAAAATCATAACCCAGGAAAGATCTCTCCATAGTTTTTATGGACTTTCCTTTACTTACTGAAATTTGTTAATAGAGCCACTAATTACCTTATTTCATTGAAAAGAAATCTTCTGGAAGAAAATAAGGCTCACCAGATTGTGGAGAAGAAAATACTTTATTCTCAATCTTGCAAGAAGGGGCGCAGAGCCAGATATGGCTGGTGCCCCGAACAAAGAAAAATGACACAATTTATACCCCTAAGCCTAGCATGCAAGCTCTTCCTGTTTTTCCATAGATTGGATACTTCAGAAGTTACAGCTTATCTGAGATTTAACTTTCCCACGCAAAAGTTTGATTTAACTGCTTCCTCTATCACATTCCAACCATTTTAGTTTTTACCTGCTCCCCCCTTTTTCAAATAAGGAATAGAATTTAGTGCTGAAATGGCACCGACTTAGTTAGCTCCTTCTTGGGCATCCTTCCACTGCCCATAGGACTGGCCTAAACTGGTCTCCTCCACTGCTGTCCAACCCGGGAGTGGGAGACTGAGGCAGCAGGCCGCCGGGTTACATCAACATTTTTCTTCTGTGAAAATTAACCTAATCTTTGTTTTGTTTTTTTTTTTTCAATTTATGGCTGACAAAGGTTTAAACTGGGAAATTACCAGGCAAACTGATTCTTAATTCCCTAGCCTAGTAGATAGGTTTAATCTGCCACACCTAGTCTTGCCTTAAAAGCTCTTGCAAAGAGGAGGCCCTTTCCCAATTGTTTCCATAATCAGATTTCTATGACTTTTCCATCCTGCTTAGTTCAATTTGGGCTTTAAGAATATTTATAAATATAACTGCATATTTAATTTTTAACAATTTGAGCAAATAGGCAGACATGAATAGTTTGACACAACAACATGACTTTAGTTACTTTAAACTTTTCAAAGACTTTTGAAACTCTTCTTAATTTGCACTATGACCATGCAGTTTACCACAAGAATTTTCCTTCTTACTTAATGGATTGTAATAACCAAAATGTTCTCAATGCCTTAGCACCATTGTTTTAGAACTTTATATTTTACCTTGAAATTAGCAGAATTTTGGATAAGCAACAAGATTAGTTTTATATATATTTACTGAGGCTATTTGAAGCCTCAGGGAGACAGACTGCTTTCTCTCATGAATTGCCACTCTTAGGAACACTGACCGTCAAGGCAGGAGACTTCTCCCCCTCCACCCCCCTTTTGGTTTTGGAGATAATAAAACTCCAGTGGTCATTTAACCTTATTCTATCAGGCAGCAATTTATTTAGTTTACACTTGAATTCATGAGAGAAAGGGTTACTAATACCAGAAGAGGAGACAGTGATGTCCCAGCTCTTCTCAATTATGAAATAACCACAGGCAAAGGCAAAGGGCGAGGTTAGGCCTGAAGCAACCATAAACAAAGGAAAGGTTAGTGTAGAATTTACACTTAAATAATAGTTTCAGGCTAAATTCACCCAGCTATAATCTCAGTTATTGTCTTTCCACTGTTTTACAATATAAATGCATTTATAAATGATTTTAACTCTTAGTTACAGTTTTTATTAATTTTTTTTAAAACCTATTAATTTTATAACACCTTTAAATACCTTTCATTCAACTTATAACATATTAAATGAACTTAACCATTACTTTAATTTTTCCTTTAAAGTGAAAGAATAAATCTCTTGCAGTTAGTTTGAAATAAAAGGCTACTTTTCAGGATTTGATTTCTAGAACATAAAATGTTCTTTTAAAAGAGGTAAGACTCTTCTTCAAACATTGAGGATATGATGAGGTTAAAGCACAAGAAGCTATTGATAAATGATTTTCTTTATATATTGATCTTACTCAATTTAATCATAAAAATTTCCCTTCCACAAACCTTCTACACTTTCAGTATTCATTCAGGTTCTGTCCCACACTCTACTCTTTCCAATAATCAATCATTTTATCTTAGGACAAAATCATCTTCTGTTTCCTTAACAATAAAAACACATTCCATATATCCCACATACTGAGTTACCAGGCAAACTTCTTACAACATATAATTGCCATTAATACTAAACAAGTTTGTTAAAATAATGAACTTTTCTTCACTTTAAATACTTAGTAGCATGTAATACCAGAAACAGTTTTTTTGGAAGTAAGTTGGCAGGGGAGATTGGCTGCCGAATAAGTTTGTTATAAAATTGCCTTTTATTATTATTATTATCAATTCAGTTTTGTTAAATAATGACTTTCTGCAATTAGCCACTTAAATACCTTAAACAATGCTTTGTAAAACTTTTATATTTATACCCTTAACACGAATTTTACCTTCACAGAACATTCTCTTACTTAAGGTTACTACAATACCTTCTAAGAACCTGAGCAGAATGCAAACGTATTTTGGCTTTGACACCCTAAGGAGGGAACTTTACTGCATTTATTCTGATTCTGCTTTTCACCTCCTTCACTTCCCCCCCTTCCAGGCAGTCGGGTGCACAACAAACAGGAATGCGGCTTATGAATAGAAGGGTGGACTCACTGGAAAGGGGCAAGCCGCTCCCCCCTTTCCAGCTTTCAGCCAAAATGGGCAGACAGAACCTACTCAAATTTGGCAACTCTCCCAGGAACCCAGCCGCCCTGACTGGGACATTCCCAACAGACTTGGGTGCTTGACGCGGACACAGATGGCCTCCAAGCCCCGGCAAAGGGCCAGACCAGAGACAAGACACCAGAACATGCACAAACATCTAGACTCCTCAGCTTTTGCCCCAGAATCATTTCACCCCCTTGCCAATGGCAAGGGAGGGCTCCAGCTCAGCTGTAATTCTACTTTACATAAGGACACAACTCCGACACTAACATTGAGCTGACACAGACAGAAGGACAAAGGTCACTAATCTGACCCACAAGTTATATATTTATTTCACCATGGCTGCCCCCACAGCCATCACAAACCTCAGAACACTCAACATTTGGTATAAAGCGAATTCATTCACAAATTAGCACCATAACAAAAGATTTCAGCTAGACTTTTCCACTGTTTAAACTTTACACCAGACCAAGCTCCACCAGAAAAGCCGATCCATTTTCCTGTAACCAAGTTTTGTTTCCCTTAATCTAGACCAATTTCCAGGATATTAGGACTCGAACCTATAAATACCCTTCCTATTAAAATCGAGACTCCACTCCTTTAGTGGATATAAGACCAGTACCAGATTCTAACATGCAGTTAGACAAACCCAAAACACCAGGGCTTTTCCCCGGTTTTTCCTCCTTTTCCCAAGCCTAGAGAGAACGGCTTCCCCCCAGCCTTCTGGGGCTACTAGGGTTCTCTCGGGAGGTGATCAGCCTCCCCTTCCTAGCAATTAAAGCTAGGGCCTTCCAGACTCTGCTCACCCGGGGAGTCTTACCTTCTTCCCTGTTCGGAGCTCTTTTTCGTTCCCAGAATCTTTCTCTTCAGACCTTCCATTGCCCCTTGATTTTGTCGGGAAGATTCTGGTGGAGCCCACATCTTTTCTGGATTAAATTTAATCCAGGGGCGCCCAGATTTGGGGTTCACCCGAGTCCTCCCGGCTTCCTCGGGGATTTGGAAGGGGCAGCAAAATGCTACCGTCTCTGGCCTTCATTTTTGTCCCTTCGTGGTCGCCATTAATGTTGTGGAATTTAAGAGAAGTTCAATTAATTGAGTATAGAGAGGCCAGGACTCAGGAATGATTTTGAGAAGGAAAAAAATGGTTTATTGACGGCCGGCCGGACTCGGGAGCTTTCTGTTTGAATCCCGAGCCCTGAACAAGATTTTCAAACGTCTTTTATACAGAGAGGAAAGGCCAAATGGTCCCTTTGTTTCAGTTCTCAATAGGCTTCAATTAGCATATATCTCTTTCACATCTTAGGTAAGCTTTTAGCAAGGACTCCAGACATTTTAGATAAGCCTTGGTTTTTGCATTTCCCCTAAATACTTAAAGTTTATAGCCCTTGCTTTGTTAAACATTTCCTGGGACTGGAGCCTGCTGTCACCGTCCCTAAGGGCAGGACTGCAGCCTCTTACCGTTCCACACCCACAAGTCAAACAACTTAGTTATTTCTGAAGAGACACAAGTCAAACAGCTTAGTTATTTCTGAAGAGACAAAGAGCCTTCCACCCATAGCCCACATCATAATCAGTCTCCATGTCCCAGTGAGCACCCCCTTCTCTCCAACAATTACCATCATCTACTCTTTATTTTTCCCATTCTCTAATCCTTGAATTCCACAAGCACTGCAAATCAGGGGGCCAAGGTAAGTAATTTACCTAACAGGACTGAGTCTTTCTTCACCTGCCAACATTTCCACTCTTCCCTGCCATGTGCAATCAAATAGGAAATGTGTGAACCAAGTAGTAATACTCTCCTATAGCATTTGATGACTCTCCTGCATGTACCAGCACTATTGAGCTCTACCCTACAAAGTTAAGTAGGTCTTAGTACTCACCCATAAATTGGCTCATAATCTAATAGGTAAAAAGACACAAGCATAAAGAACTGCCATTCAATATGGTCAAAATAATTTTATGAAGCAGCTTAAACTGAACTTCAAGCACTGAAATTAGCAGGTTTGGTCAACAAATTTCCGTCAGAATTTACAAAGTTCTAAGTTGGCAATGCATGGTCACTAAGGGAATAGTGATTTTTCCCATTTACTTTTGGTGTTCATGCTTGCAGATGTAATGAGGACCCTGGTGAAGACCGCATTTTGGAGAAAAGGGAGGAAATCTTTTAAATTCGGTACATGACTGTATCATTAGGAGTCCTAGAAAAAAATTACAAGCTGTATGTTTAGGACTGAGCACTGGATATAGATCATAAACTCACACATACAGGATCACCTCACAGAACTGGCTCGTTGCGGGGAAATCTGAGGCAAATGAATCCCACAAATATGATGCAGGGAGCCATCACATTCAAAGATTGCCTTTAGCATCAAATAGCCAAGAAGCATTCCGAGTTCAGTCACATAGATAGTATTGTGGCAAAGTACTTCTTTAAGATCCTTCTCGTACAACTTTTGACTCTTTCTTCACTTCTCAGGGTGCCTAACTCCCAGGAGTTCATATCCTCATTCTGCCTTGAGGCCATTCTACAATAGCTTCCCTTTGGGCTTCCCTCCTTAGAGTAAAGCCAGTATTTTTGGACTTTTATTTCTTTCTCTGTAGGCATCCTCAGGGTTGAAATAGAGGATGCATGGAATTTAGACAGTCATATGATATGGGATGGATCACGTAATATCTTAGTGCCTTAGTCTCTTCATCTGTAAAACAGGACTAATTCCACCTACTCCACAGGGTTGTTGTAAGGGCAAAGAAGAAGAGACAGGAATGTGCTTTGTAAATTTTAAAAAATGTAATAACAGCCAGAAGCTGAAACTTATCTAGACCTACCCTATGCAAGGCATTAGTCTAAGCACTACATACATATTATCTCATTTATCTTAAAAATAACTATGAGGTAGGTGCTATTATTATCCTCATTATTCAGATGAAGAAAATCACAGAGAGATTAAATAACTTGCCTAAGATCATACAAAGAAAATATCAGAGCTGACACTTAAACCCAGGGAGACTGGCTCTAGGGCCCTTGCAATTTCCCACAATGTTACACTGAATCTTCTAAATATGCTGTACTGTGTCACTCACCTTAAGTTCCCTAACTAGCTATTTGGTAAACTAATTCATCCAGTATTTCACTGGCTATTATTATTCCTTTTGGGTTCATATTTATAGAAATTACCTTAAAACACTGCTTTATCCAAGTAATTCCACTGACGGGATGCCAGGTACCAAAAGATGTTGAACAAAAAATGAGTGAAGGGTTTGAATAGACACTTCTTAAAAGAAGATATACAAATAGCTAATATGCACATGAAAAGATGCTCAGTATCATTAGCCACTAGGAAAGTGAAAATCAAACCACAATGAGATACTACTTCATACTCACAGTGATGGCTATTATTTTTAAAATGGAAAATAATAAATGTTGGAGAGGATGTGGAGAAATTGAAACTCTAGTACACTGTCGGTAGGAATGTAAAATGGTACAGTCACTATAGAGGGCAATATGGCAGTTCCTCAAAAAATTAAATATAGAATTACCAAATGACCCATAAATCCCACTACTAGTTAAAACAGGATCACAAACAGATAACTTGTACACCAATCTTCATAGCAGCATTCTTTGCAATAGCCAAAAGCCAGAAACAACCTAAGAACTGTATGGCTAAACAAAATGTGGTACATACATGCAATGGAATATTATTTAACCAAAAAAAAAGAATAAAGTTATAAGACATGCTACAAGATGGAAGAAACTCGAAAACATTATGTTCAGTGAAATAAGCAAGACTCTTAAGGACAAATATCAGATGATATAACTTATAAGAGATAACTAGAAATAGTAAATTTGCAGAAATAAGTCTATTCAAGGTTATGGGAGGGGGGAAGGGAAAGGAAAGGAGAGTGTTTGTAAAAACAAAAAAAGAGATTATGAACTTAATTTGGGGCAGGTGGTGGATAGAGGATTGCATGTTGGTCTCAAAAGACCCCTTAAAATAGCCAGAAATTAGCCAAAAGCCAAGTCTCCAAAAGAGAATCTCTTCCAAGTGGACTGATCAAGAGAAAATGATGTCTTTGGGGCATTAGGCCTAAGAGAAAGAAAGGAATGGATAAAGGAATGGTGGTCCTGCATCGTCACATTCACTCATGTCATTTCATTTACTTTTTACAACCCAACAGTTAAGTATTATTATCTCCCACCTACACATGACTGCCAAATGCATTTTCCCAAAATACCTCTTTCAGCATGAGGCCCGCCTGTCCAAAATCCTCTAGTAGCTCCCCACCGCCTCAAAGAAAAAAGTTCAAATTCCTCCCAAGCTGTCCTAAAGATATCTTGTAATTTATAAGCCAAAGAAAAAACATCCTAGCACAGTAGCACATGTGCACATCTCTGTGCTAAAGGAAACTTGGGAGTTTATCTGCCTACACGTACAGCCTGTGCTGGTAGTCATGGGACAAGAAGCAAGACTCTACACAAGAGGTCTTCTCTCCCTTTAAAGTGAGTAACAAGACATATACATATGGGAATCCAAAGATGCCCAAACTGCTAGCACTGCAAAACCTGAGCAACCTCCCTGTTTTTATTGGCCAGATATTTGACCTTCTCACATTGAATCATTGCTTCTTGTCCCTTGGAGTGCACTTTGGGGTGAATGCTGAATGCCGTGGTACAGTGCTTTAATTAAACTACATTTCTTTCCTACCAATGCCTGGTGTTCAAATGATATTTTCCCCTAAGAAGTCCAGAGAGTTCTTCATAGACATTACCTAATTCCACACTTCTTATAGGATTGCTGAAGGGTGTTTGCAGCTTGGGGTTGGGAGATGAAATAACTCGTACTAGAATAGATGGCAAAGAAATTTTTCACCTTTCTGGTTACTCTGAATGATTATCCTGGTAATTTTAACAGAATTTAAGAGTCAGACTGTTTATCCTCCCCTGGTTCCAAGACATCAGTCTGTCTCAGTCTTGATCAGTGAATGAGATAGAGGAAGAGCCTCAATACCCTACCAGAGGGTGGGCTGCAGAATCAGCCTTGCTGTCCCTAAGAGTTAAAAGCCCAGCATGAGCATGATAACCAGGACACAGCCTTTTCCTTTAGCCACAGTTTATAGACATTGCCCTGACCCTTTGTCTGAGTTCCTTATCTGACCATTTCCTGCAGGAACTGCAGATCTCATCTTATGTGCTAGAGAACTGTCAATCTGCCCAGGCTTGTCATCAATCTGATCCTTAGCAACCACAGTCTGTCCCTGTTCCCCCATCAACCTAATGAATAAACACCGTCCCTGAAACCACTACCAAATTAGATCTCGAGGGTGAAAACACTAACATATTACAGCTCAGTTTTTAACATCCCTTGGTCACTACCACTTGACTGCTCTCCTTGGGACCAGTTCCTCTACCCAGTGGTTCACAACTCTGCCTGCACATTGTAATTACCCAGGGAAATTATAAAGATACCCCAAATGGACTGTGTCAGAATTTTTAGGAGTGGGACCCACGCATCAGTATGTTTTTAAAGGTCCCCAGGTGATTCGAATGTGCAGTCAAGTCTGAGAACAACTGCTTTAGTCCCTTTCCCCAGCTTAACCTCATTTCTCCACTGTCACAGAGCTGAGGTCCTAGCATGACCCAGACCTGCACCTAAACAGGTAATGACCACACCAGAAAATAATACTGAAGTGAGAGAATGAAGATAAAGGCCTCCCCAGCTGCCTCAGTAGATGTGATGATTCAAACGGGTGATATTAGAATAGGAAATTGCCGATTGTTGGACATTTATCACTCTGCTGTTGAAAGTGGGTCAGAGTGTTACATTACACTTAAAAAAATAGCATGTCGTGAATCATAATTGGTAATCAGAAAACCCACCAGAAACTTAAGGAATCCAAACCACCAATAATTCAGGTTGGAAAACATGGTAAACCTGCATCACAGCCTAGGTCACTACCTTGAGTTTCATGACACCCTGGGGATAGTCCATTTCTCCCAAAATGACACAATTACATTGAGTCACCACATATAATATTACTAATCTGCAATGTAAGTGGTTAGTTCTGGAAGGGATAGCCTAGGTGGGAGGTTGAAGTAGCTAACAGTTAAGGTCCTTTTCATTTCTGGCAAGTCTTTGATTCCATGTGACAAGCGCTCAGAGTTCCAGAGAATGGTAGGAGGGAAAAGACCTGTTGTTTGACCTCAGCCGCTGTTGTGGTCCACAAAGCTAAACCAACCAAGGGAACAGAATACCCAGCTGTGCAGACAATGCCGTAGGTTGGGCTATGCATCGCTGCAAGACCTGAGCTCACTTGAGACAATTATCCCTGTTCCAGAAAGCTGGGTGTGACTCAAAGGGGCCACTGAAAGGATAGTTGGGTAAGAGGGGTTCTTGCACCCTGGAGGGAATAATACACATCTCTGCTTCATCTATTGGCTTCCCAGAAAGCCAGCAATGAAGACTGAAATGTGAACCATTACAGCAGAAATATTTACTTCATGCTTTGTATCACCTTCACAGAGAGGGGCACATGCTCTCAGGGCTTTCATTACTGCCCACTACCAAGATATACTGCCTCTCCCAGGCTTGCAGGGCACCACTGAGGATTGCTCTTCTCAGCTCCTGCTTGGGAACGTGGTCATGTTCTTGGAACTCAAAGTGCCCTAGTGAGAACCAACTTCACCAGAAATAGGGAAGGGATGTGGGGTCTTCCCACTCTCTGATAAAATAGCAGTAGAAGCAAACAGAAAACAAACAGCTAGAGAGAGGCATTTGCAAAAAAAAAAAAAAAAAAAAAATAAGGAAGACAGAAGGAGCAGCTAGTATTGCTTATTTAGAAAGGAAGATTTGGAAACTTGTTTTCACTGGGACTAATAGCAAAAATTAATTGCGAATTGCTTTCCTATCATTTGGTTGCAGCCTGATGCCAAGGCCAAAGTCAGACATCTGATCCCCACACAGCCTAGTTAGCACCATGCAGTGAGATCCAATTCTCTGACACAAAGGACTCCCCTTACCAGGATCAAATGGTTCCCAAAAGTCTCGTTGATGACAAGAAGGATAGACTGGGAAAGCAGTTAACTATGCTGCTCAAAAGCAGTTCAGCATTATCCCAAAAGAAGATTCCCCTTGAAAAGGAGGTAAACTTCCACCTCCCACCACTCTGTCCATTCGGCTTTATGCCTGTGGCCCAGTACACCTTCCTTCTGACACTGCTTTTAACTCCAGGATCACCTGGGGGTGCAAGGCTAGAAGGCTAAACAGCCATGTAACTGAGCCTATCCCACACCAGCGTTTTCAAATTATGCTCCCAGAAGGACCCTCAGGGGCCACTTGACTGAGATCATCTAGGCTTCCACAAGGTGCAGGATTTCTCAATAGAGAGCTGTTGGCATTTGAGGTGGGGGTAATTTCTCACTCTCTAGGACTATCTCACTCATTTCAGGACATTTTGCAGCTCAGCCCCCACTCGTGGAATGAACGACATTAGAGCTCCTCAGTTATTAGCAAAAGCTAAATATGTCCCTACTACACCCCTTTCCAAAAGCCCCAGAACAAGGGTGATAAAGTCCCTGGTAGACAATCCCTTAAGAGGGCATCTCTGCTCTTATACATCTTACTTCTGTATGTTCTGCTAAAACATCCTTTGAATAAGTGCTGTCAGTTTACAAACAATCGTATGTAAGCCACTCCCCCACAGGAAGCCAGAAACCCCATTACAGAGCTGACCCAAGTGGTCATTTGGCCACCTCTCCAATACTTCCAGAGCCCAGTACATCCCCCAAATATGGCAGCTGCTATAACTGTTACAGTGATGGGGAACATACCATTCTCCAAGACAAGCTGATATTATCCCTAGATCATTCATTGGGAAGTTCTACTCTGCGATGTATTGAAATTTATCTACCTGCTGGACCTGCATCAGACTCTAAAGGGCACAGAAAATAAGTTTATATGGGAAGTGGTTGTGGCTCAACTAATAAGGTGTCCACCTACCATATGGAGGGTCCAGGGTTTGATACCCAGGGCCTCCTGACCCATGTGGTGAGCTGGCCCACATGCAGTGCTACCGCATACAATGAGGGCTGTGCCATGCAAGGGTGTCCCCCGTGTAGGGGTACCCCATGTGCAAGGAGTGCGCCCCACAAAGAGAGCCACCCCGTGCGAAAAAAGCACAGCCCGCTCAGGAGTGGCACTGTACACACGGAGAGCTGACACAGCAAGATGACACAACAAAAAAAGTAACACAGTTTCCCAATGCTGCATGACAAGGATGCAAGCAGACACAGAAGAACACACAGTGAATGGACACAGAGAGCAGACAATGGGGGGATGGGGAGAGAAATAAATAAATCTTTTAAAAAAAAGTTTATAACTTCATCCATATAGCTGCTCTTTATATAAATAATTGAAGAAAGTTGTTTTATCCCTCCCCAATTTCACGACAGTCTGATTCAACCCTACTTACACAGTTTTAGCATTTTTAGAACAACTTTATCTCAGTCACTTGACATGGATTATCTTTGATTCTCATAAAACCCAATAGGGTAAGCATAGTATCCTCATTTGATGGAGGACACTGAGCAATCAGCCTAAATCTACACAAGAAGTAAATGGCACCACCCATATTTACTTGTTTTCAAGTCCATGCTCCTTCTGTCATTATTCTGTGGTTCCCATACCTGACTCCTAGAATCACCTGGGAAAGTTTATTTTTAAAATAGAAATATATGCTAGTCCCAAAGCAGACTTAATGAATCAGAAACAGATGATTCTGATAGAGCTGATCCAGAGATCAGCAATTTAAAAATGCTCCCTCATCTGATATTTAATACTCTCAACTTCCTGGTTCCTTTTTGGGAGGAAAGAACTTTAGTTTTAAAAATCAACATTCTTGCTGCAATGCGTACTCCAAATGTGGTCTGACCAGTACTCTAGAATAGATGCACTGCCTTCATTACTCTGAACTGCTATGTCCAACCCTGGAACCTGAGATCAAGCCCTGCCACCCACACAGGGTGAGGAAAACCCACCCAAGAACATAGCTGCCATGTCTCTTGTCAGTGCTGGGGATTCAACATGGCCACCCAACTCTGATTTTGTCCCTTCGGCTTCTTTATTCCCCCAGACTAGACTTCGTGAAGTGCATCTCTTGAAGGCAATTAAAATTACACAGTGCCCTGATTTCAATCCTCCTGTAACCATGCTGAATATTTTCCACTTTTAAAAAAATTAAGTTTTAATTAAGTTTTTTTTAATCAAAACACCAGCCCTGCTGATAATGTCAGGAAGGTCTGAGAAAGTAATTACGTGCACAATCTGTTTTTGACACACTTCATTCTCCACTGGGACACTTCTTCTATTTCCTTTACTTCATTAAAAATCCCCCGTTGCCATAGGAAGGCTTGCTTTCTTCTCTATTTACTATAATAGAGACAAAGAACCAGTTTCCCTCCTTTGGTACACAGAAGCAACAGCACATTGAATGAACTCTGTTAGGCATTCCAAGTATACATGAGGGACTTCATCCCATTTCCCTTTGTTTTGGTCATGTACCAGTACAGAAAGAAAAGTGCTGGTCAAGAGTTATTGGAGGGCATTTTGAAAGAGCCCATTATTTTTACTCTTCTCACTTTCTCAGTTCACTTCATTAAGAAATGAAATATGCTAAACTCTCTGATATCCTCAAGGTAGAAGTAATAAAGATGATATACAATTATCAATGGATCACAGTTGTTTCTGTTTGGCGCATAGCAAACCATTACCCATATTTCCTATGCCTGCCTCTAACTCCAGTTATGAGTTCCAAACTTTCTGAAATATGCACTGAAAAGAAACAAAATTAAATGAAAAGAAATGCAAGGAGAGTGGTCTCATAAATTCATACAATTCAGACCACCTTATTAGGGCTGAAATAATTCTCTAATTTTCTGAGGGTAAAGGGTTATTTGATGAATGACCAATCAAATAAAAGGAAAAATGGAGGGTAGAGAGGGGGAAATAGGTCTAAGACATTTTCCCCCTTTATGCAGGCTGTTGCTTTTTTGTCATTGGACCTTCATGTGGCTTTAAGAGCTACTTCCCCGCTACCAACGTCTTGCACAGTGGCCACTGATGCCAATAAGAGCTTTGTTTGAGAAATGGAAAAAGAGAGAAAGTCTGAGAAATGGAAAACAAGGCTTCTTGTGAATCAATTTATTCTATCCATCTGAGACTGTGTTCAGTTCTTAGGTAGAATGACAGTCTTTAAGATTCCTCAGTATATGGACCTCAAGTAAGGGAAGGGTAAAGGATGCCCTTATATCATCTGCCCTATTGCCTGCTCTCAGGTGCCATTATTAAACAAAGTTTCACCTGTGCAAAAAAAAAAAAAAAAAAGGAATGAAAATATCCCTGAACATTAAACATGGTGAACTAGTACTTGAGGAAACAAAACATGGACCAGGTTATATTATGAGATCATTACTACAAAGACCAGTGTATGAAGAGCTGCACCCCCAGGGTCCTGACCAACCAGCAGCAATCTGCCGGTGACTTCTCTGGAAGGAAAAGAGTCCTTCTCCCTGAACCGGCTGGAATGCCATCGCTTTGGAAACTCTCTGATTTATACCAGAGCAACTCAGGGGAGAGATGGATGTGATCTCAGAGACCCAGGGGACTTCCTCTGAGTGATTTTCATGCAGGCCTAGTAAAGCAATGACGCAGAGAAGGGGACTGCATCACTTTATTTTAATCACTGAAAAGTTTTCATTTATAATTCATAGGTACTTAGACTGCTTGGGATGTCTTATTAAAAAGGATGTCATTTTTTTTTTTATCTCTCCATGACCACAGGAAAGAGAAACCTCTTAAATGTGGTATAAGAATAAATTGTTACCAAAATAGAAGCTGGTGCCCATTAATTACAGTGCTATCCAACCAGTATTTATAAAATCATCATCATCACCATATGAAGAGAGGAACATGTAATTTAGCTTTAAGCTAGGACAATTAACAGGTTTTTAAAAATTCAGCATCCTAACAGTAACTATCTGATGATTACTAAATATACCAATTCTTCTCTCCCAGAAAGTTTTGGCAGACTGGCTCCCCAAAGAGATCAAGTAGTAGGAATCAAAAGAGGAACATCAGGGAAGAAAAGGTTATCGCAATACATAAATACATTTAACCGAGGCCCCATTGTTAATAAGCCTTTAGCAAGGATCCAGCATGGTTTTAGAGGGAATTTTGAACAATGTAAAATTTGTAATCTAGGAATATAGAGTCCAAGAGGAACCATAAGGAATATGGGGTACCTGAGATTACTTCTGGCACTAAATATGATATGAGTCCCAAGATTCTAGGGAGGAATATACCAGTCTGTGTTGAGGACTGATGACAGGTACTGGAGGAACCCAAGTGGGGACACAGACAACAGGAAGTGATGGACTCTCAAAGGGCACACCGGGAAGAGCTTCTTTGGAGATTATGAGAAGTCCCTGGGAGCCAAGGAAGTATGACTGGACTTGTGCCCTTTGTCACTGCCCAGCAGACGACAAGCTCAAGGAGCTATCAGGATGACAACGCAAGGCTTAAGTGAGCTTAAGATATTGCCTAGATAATCAGTTCCTAAAGGGGGATGGAAACTCAGAGTCATCCCTTCAGGGCCCACTGGGGCTGTCTCCAGGAGGAAAAGATTGAGAGACTTCAGCAGCAGGAGAGGCTGATAGATCTGGCCCGTCCAGTGCTGAAAGAGAACTAGGGAGCTGAGGAGCGATATTCCTGGAAATGAGTACTCAGGATAATGAAATCTGCATGAAGAATGGAGTTTCTGAGCCATAAGATGATAAGCATGATAAGCATGATAGGGACTGGGGTGACAAAGACCTGAGTTAGCTCTTATTAGCTCGGTGTTTTTCCCTCCCTGTGTCAATGTCACCAGTGTCAGACTCCAGAAACTCCAGGTGAAGGCACAGATGAACAATACAGACTCAGAATACAACCAAGCCTTTAGGTGCCTGCTTATGATGTAAATAGAGAATGACCTGATCTTAGCCTTCACAGAACCTGCCATCAGATAAGGAAAGTATGGCCCATGTGCATACAACAGCAAATGGTAACACAATGTTTAAAGATGATTTGTTATCTGGACCAGGACCTCTGCATGTTTTATACAGAAAGAGTTAGAATGGTCAAACAACATTTCCCAAGTCAAAGAAAATGTAGCAGGGTCAGTTCATGCTTATGAATGAAAGGTAGAAACAGGTTCTCCACGGCTTGCTGCAAAGCTCCTCAAAATCCTGCACCTGGCTTACCCCTACTGTTAGGGCAAGGCTCAACCTGCTCAAAAGTCCAGCGGAGACCTCTCAGAGCAAGACAAGAAGCCAGCATAAACAACCACCCAGAAAGGAACAAACCAACATGCAATCTTCTCAACACACTATAGTGGCTAATTTATCAAAGGGGTTTTCCCTCAGGTTTGTGGTTTGAAACACCCTGCTTTAATTCTGTAACAGACTTCTGTTAACATATATAATGATGTGTTTAGAATTCATTTCTGTCCTTTTTACCTAACAATCAATGCCTTCCTGCCATGTGTCCTGGGCCTCTAAAAATGGAGGACAGCATGGTTCACTGGGCCCTGGAATAAATTCTAAGCCACCACTCTGCTTCGATCTCTGGCTCAGTATCAATTAACATTGTGTCAATTCCATCTCAGTGGCCAACAGTTTCCTTAGAAAATGGTGCCAGCAATGTCCTACCTAGGGCTTTGGCAAGAAACCACCACTTACTAAGAAAGCACTTTTCAACTCTAAAGACTTTTGTATAAAAGCTGAAATAGGAATAGGATGTAGTTCCTTTTCTCATGCACAAGATCATGCCCAGCTAAATGTGAATCTGATTAGCTATGAAAGAAGGTAGTAATGACTGTTGGTGCCCATGAAGCTTTCCTCCACCTGATACAAAGACCATTCCGGGGGGAGTCACTTAATGGGGAGATGACATGGTCACCAGTGAATGATCACACAGGTCAATTACAGTAAGAAACACCAGGACCTTTTAAACTTAGGATCAGTGAGAGAATTTATAGTCTTTACCCTGGAATGACTTGGTGGCTTTTAAAACTCTAAATGGTTTCCTTAATAAGTCTCACAGAATTGAAATAACGGAGAGTAACAAGGGAAAAGCTTGACCACATTTTATGTAAATTTTAAATTATATTTAAATATGCAACTGTAGGCCCAGAATACTAAGTGATGGGGAAAAAACTGCCTGAGAAATGTGAGGTATTCTCATAATGAATGTTAAATATGTAAGTATTCTGGGTTCCAATACTTCATTTAGTATTTTCATCCTCTTTGGTGCCCTATTTTCTCCTTGCCATAGATTTCCCTAGTTCCAATTGTTGAAGGATAGCCAGGAAATATAAACAAACAAATAAAACTTTGGCACTTAGCTCTAACTCTACCTATAAACAACTTTATGTCCTTATATTGTAATGCTCAGAACCAACAGCATTTCTTATATCTTTGCTTACTGCTTATTAAACAAACTCAGGAACCAGAAATTATGCTTTTCTGCATGGTATAAGTTTACGCTGTAAAGTTAAATTAATAGTGATTCATATGGACCACAGATGTCACTAAACTGCCTGAACAGGAGGTGGCTTATGTCAGGTGACTAAGCAAAGTCACACAATACTAAATGACTGAATTATATGTCACTGGGTACAAACAACAGAAGTCCTATTTGGCTACATTAAGCAGAAAAAGGAATGTATTAGAAGAATGTTCAAAATAGAGAATTTGCAGACATGGGAGAAAACCAGACAGAAACCAAACCAAGGTCCTGCTCCCACCCCGAGCCATAAATGCTACAGCCTTAAAGATTTCTCAAATGTTCCTTGGTCTCTGCAACATTTCCTCCATATCCAAAGTCCAGAATAAGAACATCCCATTGGCCGAGCCTTAGTAATGTACCCTTTCTCTAGAAGCCATGGGACAGAAAGATGGAGTATTCAAGTCATTTCAGCCTCTGAGACAGAGTGAATCTCTGTCTAAGAAAGAAGAAAACAAGTAACAGTCTGCTGCAGTGACCTATCAGTTTCTGTAAGGGAGGATGCAAACACAATTCTACCTGAGGAAGAGTGATGGCAGCGTGTTACATCCGTGATGTCCATTTTTTATGATTCTTCTGGGAAAGTATCAAACTTCTCCATCTCTGCAGGTGATTTGATCAATTTTACACTTGCATTGTGATTTTCAATAATAGATGACATAGCTTAAACATCACATTCACAGCAGGCCCTTGGCATTTGAGGCTTCTGCAATGTGTCTCCCATTCTTAGAGTGTAAACTTTACATGTAGTATTTTATAATGGCACTAAGTACACAAATGCCTTCTATATAGGACTGTGGAATGGATTTTACAAAATAGTATATTTAAGGCCCCAGCTCAAATGTGAATGTGGAAGATGAAAGTCATGAAGCCCGTAAGGAAAACCATCTTGACACCCACTGGTTGCATTTCAGTTTGAGTGCTGGAGAACTTGGGGGATCCTTTAATGGCTCAGCATGCCATCAGCAACATCAGTGAACTATTGCAATCCCTGTGGCTTTCCTTTGCTGAAAAGTGTATAGAAATAGGGGTAGACAGGGCAAGCGGGTACAGAGGCAAGATGGGGATGTAAAAATGAAAGAAGTAACAGCCCAAGATATCTTCTTTCTGTTTTGCTTAAAATTACATGGAACAGTATTTTTCATGGAAGCAGGGTCTTAAGTTAGCACATAAATAAAATAAGTGAACCTAACGAACATTTATTGAACACCTACCATAAACCACATATTCTTCTCTATATTGGGGATACTATCGTCTAGTCTCACTTCCTTCCTTATGGTTATCAGTATAGAGAGTGTCACTCCTTCTGAGAATAGTGGGAGGATGAATTAGATACCAACTAGGGCACAGTGTATTCCTTGGTAGAAATTTGTGTCAATCCACTGAATCTTTGACACTGTGCAGAGGTCTTTGGGCAAGGTACCTTGGACCTTGGACCTTGCTGGAGGCGCTCCAGCAAGGCAGGATTTAGAAAAGCTTTTCTTTAAGTGATATGATAACTGTCAGATAAATGGCACAACAAATTTCTTTGCATTTGATCTCAAATACACTAACGCATAACTGTCCAAATTAAATACCCAGGAACTACTGTCCAAATTAAATACCCAGGAATGAGGAAAACATTGAAATCATGCAAAAATGTCCTATGTTTCCTTGACTCTTCTTCCTCCTCCTCCTTTTCTTCTTTTATTTTTCCTATTTCAACAGTAAGTTTAAGCCTAAACACTTAAGACATCCTGCTATTCAGGAAAAATAGATTTGTTATTTTAATAACACTCCTAAAATGGCACCATATAACCATCTGTTACCAACCCTTGCAGTCCTGCATTCTCCACTCCTTGAATATCAATATCACTACAGCCACCCACCAGTTCACCCACCCCCGAAAAATGTAAGGGGAAGGGGAAGAAAGAGAAGTTTGGCAGGAAAAAAATGAGTATTAGGTTGACACTTGTGTAGATATATAAAAAGAGTTTGCTGCTGACAAACTCAGAATACAGTTTTGTTCACTATTCTTTACTTTTTTCTCTCTTCCCATAAACGGCTTTTAAAGTGTGGGACACATTTATAATATTAAATACAAAAGACATGCCAGAATGCAGAGGCATATAGAGCAGGGAAGATGAGAACCCAGAGAACTTTAAAGCTGGTAGAGAAATTAGAAATTATTTGATTCAATCGTCTTATTTCACAGTGAGAAAACTGAGGCCCAGTGTCTGTCGGTGAGTCCCACAATCATGGCCAGTTAGAGTCTGCACCAGGACTAGAACCAGGCAAGTCTCCTGCCCCACAGGGTAGTGAATTTCTCAACACTCCAGAATATCTTGATGCATATCATAAAAAATACTTCAGTGCCCAGGTTTTTGTGGCACTGTGTTAAATACCATGAAAAGAAACCAAGACCTTACTGTAATGGTTGGCAAACTTAAGTGACAAAATAGTAACTTAACCACTCCACATGTACAAGATACATAAGAAAAAAATTAAACTATTTTTAAAAGATGTATGAAGCATATTAAATGGTACATTTCTGCCTTAATGAATATGGGGAGTGAGTGTGCAAAGATATGTGGCACCTATCCCCTCAGAGATGGCCAATACATTCAGAGGTAACCGGGTAAAATAGGAAATCACCTGAGAACTTCAAAGTATAGGAATTCCAGTCAAAGCTAACAATGGAAGAAGAACATCTTGGCAGCAGTATGAAGGCTGAAGTTGAGAGATGGTGCAAGTGGTGAGGACACCAGTAAAGAAGAATGATCTAGGTAAGAGAAGATTAGACAATGGGCATGCCAAATGGATTTCATTTTGAATGACAATTCTAATCAATTGAAAGTAGTGGCCTAGAGTTGTGTGTTGAGAAATATGTTAAGTCCACGGTGGGAAACAGAAAGAGTAATATTATCTGTTATGGAGAAACTACTTTCGTAAAGTCCAGGCTATAACATTAGTGGTAATAATAGAATGATAAACTGATTATGAAAGATGTTTTCCAGAAAGCAGCAATATGATTCAGTCACCAATTACGTAAGTATATGTTCCTTGCTTTGAGAGATGAGTGGATGGCTCACCGTAATAAGGCAAGCTTGGCTCATGACAGAAGATAGCCAGGGAAAGTAGAAAAACCACACAAATACACAGATTCAGGGACATTCCTGATGGTGGAGGAATGGACAATAACAGTGTGGCAGTTTTGATATTATTTATGAATTTCAAAAAGAAATATCGATTATGTTTGCAAACTGGTCGGTCCCCCTGGGTGTGATATTCTTTG
Source organism: Dasypus novemcinctus (assembly GCF_030445035.2). Lineage (NCBI taxonomy): Eukaryota > Metazoa > Chordata > Mammalia > Cingulata > Dasypodidae > Dasypus > Dasypus novemcinctus. The sequence goes on from NC_080675.1 coordinate 36,779,707, forward strand.
ATTGTATTAAATTCTAAGGTAACATTTACTTGATTAAATTAAAATTAGGGCTTTGATTCAGCTGCTCAGTAGAGCATTGAGTCCTTGCCCCTTTGGTGGGTAGACCCTCACACAGAAAAAGACGAAGAGAGCTCATTAGACATGGCAGAGGCCCCAGGAAGAGAGATGAGCCTGATAGTCCTCAGTTGACCTTGTGAAGAGAACAGAGCAGTTGAACCCAGCAAGAAATGAGCCCTGGGGAGAGAGACAAGCCTTATGCCAGCCTACAGCTGAGATCAGAAGAAGCTGGGTCCATGGAGCCTTAAGAGGAAGAAGGAAGGTTAAACCCTAACAGACATCACCCTGCCATCTTGCTTCAACACATGTCAACAGACTTTGGGTGAGGTAGTACCGCTTAGGTTTTCTTGAGTTGGACTCTTTAGGGCTTGTGACTGTAAGCTTACACCCCAAATAAATACCCTTTATAAAAGTCAACAGATTTCTGGTACTTTGCATCAGCACCCCTTTGGCTGACTAATTCAGTTATGTCCATCCAGTCAGATCCTGTGATTTTCTGACACAGAGCATCTTCCCATTCTCTGAATGGAGGAAGCACTTGGGAAAGTCTGTGTATAAAGTGTGAGATTTACATAGAGGCAGACAAGCCAAGGGGATAGTGGAAAAGTCTAAGAAAGGGAAAATGTACTTAATGTTCTGAAGGACAGAGCCAGTATTAATTTATTAATCCTATATTAACTTACTCCATTATTTATATGCTTCATTATGCTGCCAAGGTCTTCTTCCATTGTTAGCTCTGACTGGGGTTCCAGATTGTCCTGCTGAAGCCTCAGTTCACTCCTCTTGGTGTCCCATTTCTCCTGTATAGCAAAGCGTGGCTGGTAGAAAACTCTGTTCTCTTTTTCAGGCCCTCAATTCTAAGATTGAAATTGAGTAATTAGAGAACATCTTGAAATCTATAAAACATAAAACAGCACATTGGGAAGGACAAAGAAATGAAAAGTACTGGTGTTGGAGAAAAACAGTGTTCACCAGGACACGGAGACTGATTGACCACAGACAGAAAATGTATTTATTGAGAAGCTCTCCCTACAGAGGGGGTCTGAAAAACAGACTTCAGTCCCCCCACCAGCATGGTGGGGTCTGAAGAGAGACTTCAGCCCACTCCTGGAAGGGGGGAACTTGAATTTATATAGAACGTTCCTAGGCAGGGAAAATGATAGTGGGAGGGGGGTTGAGGGACCAAGTGAGGTAGTGGGAGGGGGTTGAGGGAGTTTATGGCTTCTTGGAATGTTGCAGGAACAGATGTTTATTTTCATCTGTAGGGATTAAAGGATATGTAAATAGTGAAGGTTTCCATCTCCTGTCTCCCTCTGATACAGCAGGTAGAGGTAGTAAAGATCTCCATCTCCCGCTGATATGCAGATGGTGAAGATCTCTGTCTCCCTTTATTCCTGCCTCTATGAGGTTTCTTTGCTTAACCTGTGGGAAAGCATCAGACATGGGGGAGGGGGTTTGCCTTTTTCCCAGTGCTTATCAGGGGAACTGAGCTATAGCTTGCTAATTATTGCAAACCTCCAACAACTGGAAACACTGAGGAGCAAGATAAGATAAGGAAAAGGGAATGCATGAAAGAAATGCAGCCAGGGCTGCAAAGGAATCCACAAGGTGATTCAAGAACAGAGAGAGGGACCTCAAGGCTGTCCAATAAGCAAAACAGAAACGTTTTGCTTCTCATTGGTCATCCAGGTTCTTTTGATTCTCAGAGGAAACCATCCCAGTGCATTCCAGTCAATCACATTTTAAATAAACACCATGAACACACAGATTTCAAAATAAACTACAGGGATATAAACACCTAGTGGCATACACATCCTTTAGTCCAATGCCAAACACCTTTTTACTGAATATGTTCTATGAGCAAAACATTGCTAAAGATTCTAAGATTAATGAAGCCAAGTTTTTAGCCTCTAAGAGTTGGTCAGAAGTTGACAGTCCAGGTAAGTATGAAATAAAAAAGGCTACAAACAAAACTTGCCTCAGCTTCTAAACCTTTGACAGGGGTGTGTCAAAACTTAGAGAATATTAACGACAACCATAGGCAAGGATTTCTTCAAAATGGCTGAATTTGTTAATGGATGGGTCTGACGGCCCTAGGGAAAAGAAAGTGTTATGCCAAAACGCAGAAGCAAATAACTGACATGTAGCAAATATATACAACAAAATGAGTATTATCTTCGTTCTTTGTAGTGTTAGGGTCAAAGATAGTGTCTGGTGAATACCAGATGCTTAATTAAAGTGATTGACTACACAAATAAAACCAACAACTCCCACCTCCAAGTTGCTCAGTTCCCAAGCATAAGAGAGGTTGTTAAACAATTATAAAACAATGTCTGAAGAGTTGCGATCTGCTTGTGCAAAGGTTCTATGGGAATATGCACAAGAAGATAACCGATCCTGGGGAGGAGCTCAAAAAGACAGTGGTCTCTGACAGGGTCTTGAAGATTGCCTGGAATTTTACCAAACTTTTTAATTTTTATTTTAAGTTATCTTAATTTATAATCATACCTTGAACTTTCATGGAGCCTCACCCAATTGTGGGTTCATAGTAAGGACTCAAAAATAGACAAAAGTATAAAATTGATGAAGCAAGTTTGCTTTAAAATTTATGAAGAAAGTAGAGGTAAGAACTGAAGTAATGGGGGAGGGGATGCTTTTATCCTTGACACAAATTCTCTTCTCTATTTAATTCACCAAAACTGCCCCTTAAATTATTCAGTGTATCCTAATTAACTCTCCAGAGAATTATCTTCAAGGCACAGTTAGTTGGTTGTTGCCTGAGGCCAAACTCCACTAGCTCGGGGATGTGGGAGGGATACAAAAATTTCCCAGCACTTGAGGACGTTACAGTTACATAGCAAACTTGGGTGAGAGAAGGGGATAAAATTCTCTCTTAAAGATTACTATTGAACCCAAAGGGACATATGGAATTGCATATTATGCATTGCCACTAGCAGCATATCAGAAGATGCCCCTTACTAAATACAACTCCAGATATGGGAGCTTTAAGGATTTTTAAATATCTAAATGGAAACAATAAGACTCTTTCTAGGGCAAAGAGAAGAGTTCTTTAAGACACTAATGGGGCTTGGGAAACCCTAAAAAGATAAGATAACTTCAGCAAGAGATCCCAGGAGGATCCCTGGTGAGATAATGATGCCAAAAAGCCACAACCAAACGCTTGAACACCTTGTTAGCAAGGCGGGATAATAAAAAAAGAATTCCTAAGAGAGGCCAGAATAAGATGATTGGGTCAGGGGGCTGGGGATCTGGATCAAGAGAATAGACTATGACCAAAAAATTCAATAAGAAAAAACTAAAATGTCTCCGTCAGGGCTAGGTGAACCGAACCCAAGGGGGCCAGGGAGGGAATGATGGAGACAAGCAGTCAAGTTTAGGGAAACCAGAACCGTTTCCTCAAGTCAGAGCCCAGCATGTCTGTGAGCTGCGGGAATCAGGGGAGCAGCTGCCAAAAGAGGCTGGAGGCTTCGCAGTCACCTGGTCACCCCCCATCCTGTAATTCAACACACTTCTCTTATAAATCTATTTATATACCTGGCATGTGTATATGAGGTGTGGCATAGGCTTTCGAAGAGCTACTCTAGGGGCAATGACAATACACAGGTAGGGTCATTTGCCAAGCAAATCATAGAAGAGTCTCTTCTAAAATTCTATCCATTTTGCTTAAGGGAACAGACCAGCTTAAGTCTGCGGAGGACCAGTGAGGAAGAATGTGGTGGATTAATGATGGGCACAAATTTGTCATCCTCCCCTACATCAAGCAACGGAGTTTATTTCTTCTCCCTTTGGATCTGGGATGGTCCCATCTCTGCTTAATTAAGAAGGCAGAGGAAGTAATTCTGTGATAGCAGCCAGGCCTAAGGCTTTGGAAGGTCTGAAACTTATACTTTTGTACTTTGGGGGAGCCCTGAGCCACTACATAAGAAGTCCAGGTACTCTGCTGGACAGGGCAGATAGGAGGAGAGGCCTTGCAACCACACAAAGACCCACACATCCCTGCACCCAACAGGAGCCTCCAGAAACATCTGACCCAGCTGCCATTTGACTACAGGAGAGATGACAAGATGACCAGAAGAAGGGTTGCCCAATTAATCCCAATAAACTGCAAAACTCTAACAGATAAAATGGTGGTTGTCAGAAGCCACTAAGTTTTGTAGTAGTTTGTTATACAATCATAGATATTAAACACAACCAACCCAACCAGGGTAATGGGTATGAAATAGTATGAGAAAGGCAATTTTCTAACAACATCAAAATCACTCCAGTTTGCATCATGGTTAATTGCGTGTGTCAACTTGGTTAGAGTATGGCATACAACTATTTGGGCAAACATTGGCATCCTTGTTACTGGGAAGGTATTTCATAGATGGGGTTTATAATTAGCCTCAGTTGATTTCATCTACAATCAACAAAGGACACTGTCCCCAGCAATGTGGGTACTCTCCTCATACAATCATTTGGAGGTCTTAAAGTTGAAAACTAAGAATTTCAGCAGAAGAATTTCTACCTTAACTTCAAGACTGGCTCTTGCTGGAATGTCAAGCCAGCCAGATTCCCCTTGGGAATCTGGACTAAGGACTTCAACATTACCTCTTTTTGGGGGAACTAGTTTCCGATCTGTGGCATGTCCTATGGAGTTCACACTTGCCAGACCCATGGCTCCTCATAATAAAACTCTTTGTGTACACAACACACACACATGCACACATCCTGTTGATTTTGTTTCTTTGGAGAGCCCTGACTAATACAGTTATTTGTTCATACATTTGTTTTTTTATTCATTACACAAATATTTACTGAACATTTAATTTGGGTTTGATTCTGACTAGATACTGAGGGCACAGATGAAAGAAAAGTCTTGCTTTCAGAGAGTACCAGCCTAACCATTTCATTCATTTTTCTATTTCCTTCTTTAATAAAGCTGTCAACCTATTTTCCAGTAATATTTCCTTCTTCAGATGCTCCACTTCCTGGAGTAAGCAAGATCCAACTCAGATCTCCATGAAGCTTTCCCAGACTGGCCTGTTTTCTGTATTTCAATATCTCCTACTGTAAAATAAAGCCCAAAGGGGCTAACAATATTTCCAAAAGATTGTTATAAGATTAAAGTAGGAGCTAAAATAGACTTTATACCTTTTAAGAAAAATGTACTAAGTAGGTGAAATTTTACTGTCTATTGTAAAAGTGTTTGCCTAGAGAGATTCTATAAATTATGTTAAAAGCAATACCCACAAATGACAATTATTAGGAGCATCTGCTGGGCAGATAAGACATCAGTCATTCTATTTCTCTGTCATTGCCAGGGTTAATATGAAGCATGAGCACATATAAACATAATTTTTGTGGGATCTGAAGGGGAAACATGCTTTTTCTACTTCCTACCACCATAACCACAACCTCTGTACATCCCTCAACCAATTACCTACCATCCATCAGTTAGCTATAAAATTCATGAATTGTAACTGTGCTGGCACTTTTGTTCATTATGGAATGTTTGTTTAATTAAACCTCTACAGCAGAGACTCCAAGTGCATAAAGATATTTAATGTTTATAAAACATCCAACACTTGGGCTTGACAACAAAAGAATTAACACAATCATATGCTATCATATTGCCAGGTTCAACAAACAGAATGTGATATATGAGAACACTTAATAAAAGCAAATATTTGCAGCATTTACTGAGTATTCACTGAGACTGAAAATAGAAATGAAATACGGGCACAATATGACTATTAGCAAATTCTTTTGATAGCTATTGACCAGTAACAAACTTAAGTCTGGTGAAACATCATAAATACACCACATTTATGAAGTCAAGTTACATTGAGCTAGGCTATTATTGTTTATAACATTTGTTTTAGCCCTGATGACTCTAAGCCTTTAATTTTATTTTTTCCCCCATAAATACTCAGTAATAAGACATAGCCATAAGCATTTCAGTAACTATGGTTTTAAAAAGTCCTGCTCACTTTTTCATATGAAGCAAAAACTTAAAATGGCTCAGATGTCCTTCAATGGGTGAATGGTTAAACAAACTGTGGTATACCCATGCCATGGAACACTACTCAGCAATAAAAAGGAAAAAAACAACTACTGACACACCCAACAACATGGATGAATCTCAAGGAAATTATGCTAATAAGAAAAAAGCCTCTTTTAAAATTTTAATATACTTTTCATATGACTTGATTGCATACTGTATGATTTCATTTATGTATTCTTAAAATGATAAAATTATAGAAATGGAGAACAAATTAGCAGTTTCCAGGGGTCAGAGATGGGGGCAGTGTGTGGCTATAAAAGGGCACCAGGAAGGATCACTGTGTTGATGAACTGTCCTGTATCTTGACTGTGCCAGTGTCAATATTCTGGTTGTGATAGTGTATGACAGTGTATTATCTTTTGCAAGATATCACCATTTAGGAAACTGGAACAACGATGTTTTAGTTTTCTAGGCTGTTCAAGCAAATACCATGAGATGGGTGGGGTTAAACAATGGGAATTGATACACTCACAGTTTGAGCCTGAGAAAAAGTCTAAATCAAAGTATCATCAAGATCATGTTTTCTGGCAGTGGACTTGGCCCAGTGGTTAGGGTGTCCGTCTACCACATGGGAGGTCCGCGGTTCAAACCCCGGGCCTCCTTGACCCATGTGGAGCTGGCCCATGCGCAGTGCTGATGCGCGCACGGAGTACCATGCCATGCAAGGGTGTCTCCCACCTAGGGGAGCCCCACACACAAGGAGTGTGCCCCATAAGAAGAGCTGCCCAGCACAAAAGAAAGTGCATCCTGCCCAGGAATGGCACCGCCACGGAGAACTGACACAACAAGATGACACAACAAAAAGAAACGCAGATTCCCGTGCTGCTCACAACAACAGAATCAGACAAAGAAGACACAGCAAATAGACACAGAGAAGAGACAACCGGGGTGGGGGGGGGGAGGGGAGAGAAATAAATTAATTAATTAAAAAATAAAAAAGATCATGTTTTCTTCCTAAAGACTGTGGTGTTCTTGGGTTGGCTGTGAACGATCCTTGGTTCTTAGCTTGTCATTTAGCAAGGCACATGGCAGCTTCTCCTGGTCTCTCCCTTCTCTTCCATGATCTGTTGATGTTCCTCATCTGGCTTCCTGCGTATGAATTTTATTCTCTCATAAAGGACTCCAGTAATAGGGTTGAGACCCATCCTGATTGAGGTGGGCCACACCTTAACTGAAGAAGCCTCATCAAAAAGTTCTTCTTACAATGGGATCATACCCACAGGAATGGATTAGGTTAAGACTATACTTTTCTGGGGTACCTACAGCTTCAAACCACCACAAGGGTAACACAGGCTCTACTATTTCTTACAACTGCATGTGAACCTACAATTACCTCAAAATAAAAAGCCTAATTTTTAAAAAGTCCTGGTTAATTATGTCCTGTATTAGTAGTCTGCTGAAACTGTAAGTGAATACTATTTTTTCATTACCTTACACTTTTAGACCGTTAGTGTGTTCTACTGGGAAACATTTTTGTTCTCCCAAGTAATGAAACCCTGCTTAAGAAATAGTTTGTTTCTAAATCACATTTTAAGAAAAAAATAAACAATATTAAAATGTATCCACAGGTAATTATGTGATATAGATCTCTTATTTTAAAGATTAAAGTTGAAGATTTAAGGTAGTAAACAAAATGCTCCTTTCCATACTCATTTCAAAGTAAAGGTAACAGTTCTTAATTTTTTAGTAATACTGCTATATGTGCCCACCATTCTCAATCAAGCTTTCGAGGCAGTGGCTTTATATCCAAAGTAATTCTCCCCTTTTTTTTCCCACTTTCCCCATCACTTGAATTTCAAGTCACATTCTCAAGCTCCTCACCTGGGACACCTTTAAGAATTCATAGCAGTCTCTTTAAATAGGAAAAGGCGATGGCACAGGACATTTTGTTAAGGCAATTTTAACAGTGCTCTTTTGGGTTGGGGACTTTTTAATAAAGCCTTATAAGAATTAAGCATTCAGCTTTTTCACTCCTAATTAATATATTGCACCCCTATGCACCCCCCAGCCTCACAAGACCCCAGTTCCCCACCTGTGGGATGGGCTGAGGCTGAGGCACAGGATGAGAGATGATGGGGTGTGGAATCAGGGATGGGGGCTTAAGTGGAGGGGGGTGGACTCATTTTGTAGGTTACTAGTAATTTAAAAAACAAGCCAACCACTGCAGTGTTTTTCTTATTGACATAGCTGTATCAGACCAGCCAGGTCAAAATGTTCCATCCGTCAAAACAGCCTCATGGAATTTGTTACCTACAGATATGTAATCAGATGTCCTGATTTAATGGCAGCCAGTGTACAAATCTGAGAACTCAAATGGTTTCTATTCTTCTGTTGTTGATTGCCCACATAGCACTCATCGAAAAGGCCTGAAGGAATTTAAAGGTATCAGATGACCTAATTTATAACAGGACAAAAGTGCTCATCATGGCCAATGACTCACAGGCAGGATGCAGAGCCATCACAGGTCTCCTTTGTAGAAACTGGGCACCACGTAACCTCTGGTTGAGCAGAGAGAAACCTTGGGGAGGTACGAGACACCCATGACTGGACACAGCAAATCTGATTCTGCATTTTCCTATGCTTGGGAGCCGATAGCTTAGAGTCAGGGGACTGGATTCCTGCAGAGCCCACATTCAGGGGCCTTCTCCTTAACTAACAGATGTGGAAATAAATGAAAACCACCCAAATGAGAACAAGCAAAGACTATTCAGAGCTTGCGATAGCCAGGGAGTCAGCCACCATCACTTGCCTTTGAGTCTCAAAGGGGTAGGAAAGCTTTATAATGGAAAGATGGGAAGGTGTCAGGAATACTCTGGTTTGAGGCAGTAATGGCCTGGGGGTGATGGAGGTGGGCTACCTAAACCAGGGTATCCTGTGGGTTTGGTGAGGAATGTATCTGGCTTTCTCTAATTGGTCCCAAGTTGGAAATAGGGACAAAATTTAGGGACACTGTCTCTTATTAATCTAGTGTTGGCCATTTTGAGCCAATTATTACAGAGATTATGGTTTGGCTTCCTGAACTGGTTGCTGCAGATAGTGGGTTGGCTTTCTGGGCTGTTGGCTGCAGGTTGTGAGTCAGAGTTCTATTTTCATATATGGTCCACCATTGTCTGCTTGCATATTTGGTCTCTCACAGAACTGCCCAGAAGACATGGGCTGCTTTACCACACAGTGGTGACCTACTAATAGGTCAGCCAGCTCCAACAAGCAATGCTCTTGTGTAAAACTTGCCACAAATCTCTACTAACCGCAAGCAAATGAACATGTGAGGAAAATGAGAACATCTCTGAAGGGAAAAGCTAAGAGGGAGAGAGATTTACACCCCACTCTTCCCAGAGAAATATCTCTGGAATGGCTGGATCTCATTTGTTCACTGTGCTCCTCAGGTAGATGATTGCCTATTGTTCGTGGAAGGGGAGATGCAGAAGGGGACGTGGTGGGGTGGGGGCTGGCAAAGGTGAGGAGTCAATTGACCAGCACAGGCTCAGAACAGCACCCTTGCAATTCTATAAACCAAACCTAATTGTAAAATCTAGCGAGTGAGCATTATTCAACACTACTGAGGAGGCATAAGGTGCCTAGTTATCACTCCTTCAGGGTTACTGCAGTCTGAAAATGTTCAGCTCAGTAGAGGAACAGGTGGCCAAGTCTCCTTTGATGCTCCCTTTGAAGTCAGACTACATTAGCTTTCCCAGGGTCTTATGAATGACTCATCCTCGGGGCGCCAACAAGGACTTCCCTCTCAGGATATCTGGAAGGAAAGGTTGGAGTGCGTTTTCACTCTAAGCATTTGGAGTCTGGAGGGAGTTGACATATTTTAATGTAATGATTAGTAAAAGAGAAGCTTTAAAAGTGATTATCATTAAAAATCTTTGGAAAATGCCAACTGTTGTCTCTCTGTTGTACAAAATAGCCTCATCCTTGTCCGTGATGCTGCCACCTTCTCTTGTCATATCATTTTACATAATTTTTGGCCTTTACACTGTTTAATAATTAGGTAAGGGCATGTGGATGGGGGTGGGAGGTAAGAAGCTTAAGTCTGAATTCTGTCCTTAGTTTCCAGCATCCGTTCTGATACTTTTATGTAAGCTGAGCAAGAAAAAGAGCTCATTCTATAGTGAACATTATTAAGGAAAGATAAATAAATTTATATTTCAATAGCAATTCAAAAGAAAATGCCCTTTGCATTTCTGCAAAGGCTTTTCTATTTCTACTTTAAAGAAACCAGATTTTTCACCAGTTTAAAATCCTGGGTAAACTGTTTATAGATCAAATTATATTTCAAATGCCTAGAATACACTTGCTATTTAAAGGCATCTTATGGTGATTTTTCTTGTACAGTTAAGAATCCTATTGCAAGGCCCCTGATTTAGATAAAGATTTTCATATTATAAGTCTTTATTTAGAATCACAGGCTCGTTTGTTGCCATTCTTTCCTGAGCGTTTTGTTCATTATTAAGAAAAAACTTCTATCCTTGATTACAGCAGTGAGTTCCAAGTACAAAGCAGGTTAAATTGATGAGATGCCTGGGAGTTTATGACATAAGATGAAAAATGCAGCTGCAAAGTGACATTTCTTATAACAAATAATCAAAAACTCACATGGAATAAACAACATAATAAAGCAAAGGAGACTGTATCAGCAAAGAGATTAAATGTCTATTATTATTATTATATGGTAAGTAAAAGAACTGAGTTAGGAAACTCAGGCAAAAACTGAGAAGCTAAATATTCCTAGAGAAAAAAGAAATAGCTTCCCAATCCATACCCAATCAAAGCCCAAAGTTTAAAAACCACATTACTTGGTTCCTATCAATTGCATCAAACCCTGCCTTTCTGCTTTAGAACAGTTCTGACTTAATTCCTAGACCTTAAGTTGTTGAATATTGGAGGTTTAAACCAAGAAAATCATTTGTTATAATAAAAATACCTGATCCTATAATCACAAATTTTATGATCTAGAAGCAACTCCAGAAACCTTATTTTTCATTTTAGAGAGATTTATAAGTGTCTTGCCCTTAATCACGCAGTTAGTGAGATAACTGGAAAATGTTTGGCTTTTTCATTTACTTCTGGGTTTTTTCCCCATATTTCAATTTTTACCTTAGACAAAAGAAAAGATTTCTAGAAAGTATACAGAGTGAATAAAAAGGTAAACTAGAACCCCAAATGCTGGCCTGATTTGGATTCAAAACAGGTAAGCTGGAACTATAACCTATAACATGGTGATATCACTCATTTAATAGTGTAGGTCATAGACCTTGATTCTTAAGGAACCTGTGACAAGTGAAATCAGTTTTACTAGGGAGAGTGGGAGCATTTTATAAAATCCTAGAAAGCTAAAAAGGAAACATGTATAATAATAAATTACGGCTTTAGAAGTATTCAAGCAACCTGGATTTGAATTCTAATTCCAAAATGTACTAGCTGGGTGGCCTTTGAGCAAATAATTTAATCTGGGTTCATTTCTACCACCACTGCCACCACTCCCAAGGATCCTTCGAAGCAGAATGGGAAGATCTCTATGATTTGGACCAGTGACTTTGTTACTCTGACTATAGATGAATGATAAGACATCTGATCCTGAGTCAAGACAAGGCTGTTTTAAGAGATGGACTGCTCCTGGAATTCTGGAGAAAGTATTCCAGTTTGGTTTGTGGCTACATGACCCTATCAAACACGTGCTTCCTGGGAGTCTGATACAACACTTAGAGAAATAAGAGTGATAACAGAAGCCAAGAGACCTATTCTTAATAGGAAACACTGGCCCTAGCCATGAGTAAGAAATGATTACATGATATTGTTTATCTAGTACCTTCTCAACAACAAAGTATATTCTAGATCAGGGTTTCTCAACCTTTGCACTATTGACATCTTGGGCTAGATAACACTTTGTTGTAAGGGACTTTCCTGTGCATTATAGGATGATTGGCAGCATCCCTGGCCTACCCACTAGATGCCAGTAGAACCCTATTCCCAGTTTTAACAACAAAAATATATCCAGACATTGCCAGATGTCCCCTAGGGGTAGGGGCGGGGGGTAGCCAAAATAGCCCCCAGTTGAGACTCACTGTTTTAGATTAAGGCACTGTTGTGAGTACTGACAACAAAAAGAAAATGAAGATATATTCCCAGTCATTGAAAAGTTCTCAGAAGAATGAAAGAATCTGACATGAATATTTGTGATACTATGAATGGGTATCACAAATTGATACCCATTGTTGTCTTAGTTTACTAAAGGTTGCCAATGCAATATACCAGAAATGAGTTGGCTTTTATAATGGGAATTTACTAGGTTAAAAGCTTACAATTCGGAGGCTGTGAAAATGTCCAAATCAAGGCATCATCAGAGATGTTGTCTCACCAAAAGTCAGCTGCTGGTGGTTCTAGACTCCTGCCATGGGGCAAGACAAAATGGTGGCCGGTCTCTGCTTTCCCTTCTAGGCTCACTTTCCCTCTAAGCTCAGGCATGTGGCTCATCTCGCTGCTGGTCCTCTGGTCTCTTCCCTCTCCTCTCTTCAGCTTTGAGCTGCCCTGGGGCCTCTTTCCGTGCCTCTGTGCTCCACTGATTTCAGCCTCTGGACTCTGGGACCTCTTCTTCTGTTCCTGAGGCTTTTTTTCTATATGTGGCTTTTTAGTCCTCTGTTGATAAAGGACTTCACCCTGAATGAGGTGGGTCACATCTTATGTGAAGATCCTACTTGCCTAAAGATCCTACTTACAGGGAAGTGGATGTGGTTCAACTGATAGAGCATCCACCTACCATATGGAGGGTCCAGGGTTCAATACCCAGGGCCTCCTGACCCATGTGGGAAGCTGGCTCATGCACAGTGCTGCCACACACAATGAGTGCCATGCCACACAGGTGCTCCCCATGTAGGGGTGCCCCACATGCAAGGAGCACACCCCGCAAGGAGAGCCGCCCCACATAAAAAAAGCATGGCCTGCCCAGGAGTGGCACTGCACACATGGAGAGCTGACGCAGCAAGATGAAGCAACAAAAAGAGACACAGTTTCCCGGTGCCACCTGATAATGCATGTGGATGCAGAAGAACACACGGTGAACAGACAACAGAGAGCAGACAATGGGGACGGGGGGGGGGGGGGGGGGAGAGGAGAAGGAGAGAGAAATAAATAAAATAAATCTTAAAAAAAAAAAAAAAGGATCCTACTTACAAGTCCCACACCCACAGGAATGGATTAACTTTAAGAACATACTTTTCTGGGGTCCACAAAAGACTCAAACCAGCACAGCAATAATAGCCCAGGATACTCTGCAAGGCTCAGCATGGTAAAGATCTAGATCTTGAAAAAGAGTCAGCAACTCACTGGGGCTGCTTTGTTGTTCAATGCCTCCATGGGAGAGAAAGAAGTAATAAACTCTCACTACCTCCTACCTTCTCTTGGGAACAATGTGCTTGATAAATAGACCACATAGCACAGCACAGTGTGTGGCACTTAGTTGGCAGTCACTAATGGACGTGAACTGAACATCTATGTAAAGGAGTATCCAGACCTTCCAAAAACAGGTTATGTCCTTTAGGGTGTTTGTGTGTATGTGTGTGTGTGTGTGTTCCATCAGCATAGACAGGTCTACTATGGAAGTTACCAGCACCTTCTCCTTTGCCTCATTTCCATCTAGCAATAAAATAGCTAAGTTATGTAAGTGCCACATGTCTATGGAACAGAGCACTTCTTATCAGTGGCTTAGCAGTACAGATAAAGCATGTACAAGAAATGTGAGGGTGTGTTTGCCAGTTCTCTTCTTGTGGCAGGAAAAAAAGCTGAACCAGAAACTCCACAATGCTATCACATTAGTATTTCTCAGCAATGGTGTAGTTTTTGAGCTAATGTTTGGGGAGGGGGGAACAGTTTGGAGGGATGAGTGAGCCTTGGTGTTGTGTTGGGGAAGGGGATGCATGACTCTGAGGGAGGGGGATGTGGTGAGAAGCACTTGACCAGGAATCCAGGAGACCGAAACTCCAGCCCTTAGTCTAACAACTGCCTACGGGAATTCAGGCAACTCCCCTTACAAAAACCTCTGATACCCAGACTTTTTCAATTATTATGATTAACATACAAAGAACTACACACATCTTAGATGTTTTGTGTGATGTTCTGACAGTTGAATACACAAATGCAACCATCACACTAAACTAGATAAAGAACATTGCTATCACCCCAGAAAGTTTCTTTGTGCCCCTTTTGAGTCAATTTTCCTTCCTGCCACCCAGGCAGCCACTTTCTAATATCCTCCAAGATATATTAGTTTTGTTTGTTCCTGGATATCATTTAAATGGAATCAGAGAACATGTACTCTTTTGTGTCTTACTTCTTTCACTTATTAACTTAATGTTTCTGAGACTCATTCACATTTGCATGTACGAGTAGTTTGCTCCTTGTACTGCTGAGTGGTATTCCATTGTATGAACAATACACAATTTGTTTATCTGTTCTCCTGTTGATGGACATCTGGGTTGTGTCCAGTTTTCAGCTACTGTGAATAAGACCACTAATAACATTATTGTACAAGTCTTTTGCAAATGTGTATTTTCCTTTCTTTTGGAGTTATCTTTAAAATGGCAGGTTGCTCAACCAATGATTTTGCACTTCCCATGGAGGTGCCTCAGAGAATGCTATAGGTAATAAGTGAGGGGGCAAAGGGAGGAGAAAATAGCAAATTCAAGACTCTTCCTATCTGTTTCTTTTTTTTAACCTGTTTTATATATGTCATTTATGTAAGACTTCATTTGAAGGAATGGTTCCACATTTTAAAACAATATTTGAAAAACACTTCAATAATTTCTAATGTCTTCTTAGTTCTAAGAATTTATAACAATTTTAAGGAAAATATTCTATAGTTCAGATAATCTAAGTTTTTGACAACAATCTCCTACTCAGATCCCTCTATTGGATTCTGATTGCCTGGAAAATACACTGCAAATTCATCAACAAGACCTTCACATTGTTCTCCGAGTCAGTCTGAGCTCTTTTCAATATTTCCACTTCCCCCATTCCACTCCAGTCACAGGAATCTACTATCCTCACAAAACTAAATAGGTAACATCCAGTTCTAAGCCTTTGCCCAAGTTCTTTCTTCTACCAAAGGATCATTCTGACTTCATCTGCAAAAGTCATGATTTTTTCTTTTAAACCAGATTAAAACCCACTCGCTTCTAGAAACCTTCCTACACACATTTTTCATGTCTATTTGAGCACATATAACATCCATGTTTGTACTAGTGTTATGTGTGCCTGAACCTACATACTCACTTCTAAATTAATAGGTTTTCTATCTCATCTTTGTTTCACGTATAATACCAAGAACAGCCACTGTTCATAGAAGACTGAAATCAATATTAACTAGCTGAATTTGCTTTGTAAGTTTGTATGACTATTTTTTTCTCCTCAATCTTCAAACCCAATGAAATTTCAGACTGTTTACAGAAAGAACAAAACTATAAAGACATCCATGCCACGGAAAATTCATTCACAAGTTCACCTTACTAGATGAACTTTCAAAATACGGCCAATTTTGTAAATCATGTCCCACACGAAATTACCGCTAGCAGCAAAGGCTCATAGAAAATGTCGACTTTCTTTTAGGGCTACTGGTGTTCCTCTTAAAGTCCAATAATATCTAATAAAAAAAGTTTCCTAAATCCTTGCAGTGCTAGTTTTTATCCACAGTCTGAGTCAACTACTACACTGACCTATATAAAAAAGCTCAATCTGATTCCTATTTAGTTATTCCTTAGCTTATATGTTTTCTTCCTTAGCTTCAGAAGCTGTTCCTTCCCTTCCTTATTATACCTATTCAGGAAAAGTAGAAAAACAAACATCTGCATTCCTTAAACCACTCCTGAAAATCAATTTCATTACTCTATAAAATCATTTTACATCAATCATGTATCCTCCAACTTTTATGCATCCTGGAAACTTTACAACATAACAGGAGAATAGATAATATCCAATGAGAAAGCAAGCATTGACGTAAAAGAATGGATTAATGTCTTTTGGAAGATTCCAACAAAATCTATGCCAAGTAATAAAATTCGGGGGAAGGAGTCACCTTCAGAAAATCATTCTGGACAATCACATTTTTCAGATAAACAACTCTTTAAGCCCCCAAACCACTCCCATTTTAAAATTCATTTTATATTAAAATGTAACCAAAAAAGTATAACATTTTCTTGGATTGTTATAGATTTTAACTTGTTTTCTATGTCTCAGGATTTTCATCAGGAAATCCATTGCCATGCTGGCCTGTCACACAAAGACTCTCTCAAGGATGGACCATGGTGTCCAGGGCTATTGACCCTGTACTGTTCTCAGAAAGATGTTTTTGAACCTTGGGTCTGTCCTATCGTCCTGCTCACGGATGGTCAGATACCAAATCTCTCCACTCCCTGGAGTTAGACTCTTCTTTCCATCTACTTTTCTGTATCAGCTCAGATAACTAGGTGTATCCAAATGGTGTAAATGAGAGTAAATCATTTTCTAGTAAGAACAGGGGGCCTTCCATTGACTCTTTAACCAGATGCCACAACCATGTAAGTAAAATCTGTACAATCTGAGTGCTTCTGCTTTTCTAATCCAAGCCCTGAGACAATTAGGTTGATGATTTGGTTGTCTTTCTGCATCCTTCCATGTTCTGAGACATGTTCCACATAGACAAGATCGCCACATATCTGAGATACAGGCGGGGGAAATCTTACTAGAAGGAAATCAATTTTAGTATATAGATATACTCAACTTTGACCACAATGATTAGAAAATGACTTGTTCAATCAGACAAAGTGGTCATACTTATGCAATGCCCAGCGTTAGGATTCTTCCAAACTTTTTAAATGTTGCCCAAATTGATTCTGACTATACAGACTGGCTGTGTGGTTGTCCATATGCCCCATTACTGTTCTTGTTTCCCTTTAACAAATCACTTATCCCACAAGACAACTGCCCTCCCACTCAGACCTTCAGTAAAGAGCCCTTAGATTATTTGATGTGACTGACACCAAAGTAATTAAACTTACAGGGAGAAAACAGCCTTAAGTAAGATGGGGAGTTTCTGTCTACTCCAATCCTCCAGAATGAATCCTTTTTTGTGATTGCAACTCTGTATATTTAAATATTTTGTATTTGTTCTTCTAAACTCTTCATGAAGTTTCTTTCAATAAATATTCTACTAGGTAACTACTACACCAGTTTTTTTACTGGCATGCAGTGTTCTAGGACAGATTTCTCATTGTTTGGCCTCTTATCCATTTTACTTGACCATGTAGCAAAAGAGACAGAATTAAAGTGACCTTAGCAGAATCTGACAGTCAGATTAGCTAGCTAGACTGGGGTCAGAAGGTACAAACCACCAGGTTTTGGTGACTGTCCTAGGAAAATCTTTCAGCGAATAAAGGATTAGAGCTAAGAGGTATGAATGACACCAGAACAACAACCAAGGAGATAGCTAGCGGCAGGGGAGGAACTGGGCCGACAGACCAACCAGTGAGGAATCGCTGAGACAGGAGGGGGAAGGAAGACTACCAAATAAACCACAGGATGGACCAAAGCAAACAAGGACGAAAGCCAACAAGGTTGGCAGACAGAGGCATGTTTGTACCTTGCACCTCTCCCCCGCCCCTCTCTTATGCACATATACATTCACCCCACCTGAGTAGAAGGTGAGGACACCCTCCCCCATCCTTAACAACAGTCACCTCCTCCAGGTCCTCTAGGTACAGGTGACTTGAAGGTCTTTTGTTGCTTTCAAGTTTAGATGATGCAGTGATAATACAGTTTTTAAAAAGTAGTTGTGGTAGACTGCATTATTGGCTCCAATTCTTCACCTCTCTCTGCATCCATACTCTTGCCCTAACCTCATTATAAGCAGGGGTATACTTGACTTTGGGCTTGGCCATGTGACTTGCTTTGCAGATGACAATATGCCTAGGCCTGAAAGGACACATGAATAGCATGTCCTAATTAGCTCACTGGTACAAGGAGGAAGAAAGGCCTATGGAATAGGGCCGTTCCAGCCAAGCCATGGACCTGCAAAAAGCAGCAGAGCTGCCCCATTGCTGCAGCAGAGCCCAGAAAACCCTGGCCAACCCACACATGCATGAGCAATAATGAGAGGGGACACACTGGTAATCAACAATGATGGACACAGCAATGGCAAGCTAACAGAGCTCTTTTACAAAACAAAACCTCATGTACACCCCACAACATAATCAGATGAAAGCCTAACTGCTCCAGCTGAAGCAGGATATAGGTCCCAGGGCTCTCTGTCCCCGTTCATTATAATAGTCCCTTAGGCACCTCCATGTACTACAGTTTCCAAGCTATTACTCTGCCAGAAAGTGCACTAAAGATAGAAACTGAAGTCCTGAGTTCAAATCAACTCTACCTTACTTAAGCACTCAAAGATTCCGTTCCTTCCCTCATGAGGGAAAAAGGAATTATAATGTTAGGTTAACCTACCTCTGAGTTCAAATAATAATAATATGTATAAAAATACAGGGGAGCAGAGGCGGCTCAAGCAGTTCAACACCTGCTTCCCACATGGGAAGTCCTGGGTGCCTCCTAAAAAACAAACAAACAAACAAATAAACAAACAACAAGTAAAAAGCAAAGAAAATGAGTGAAAAACCAACTCAGGGAAGATGATGTGGCTCAGTGTTGAGCACCAACTTCCCACATATGAGGTCCTGGGTTCAATCCCCAACCCCCAGTACCTAAAAATAAAATAAAATAATTTAAAAATTACAGGGTATACTAATAAAAGGAGCCTTTACTCCATCACCACACCCCTAACACCAGAATCATCTGAATGGGGAAGTGGGTAGAGGCTTGCCAGGGCCACTCCCTTTACCATAACCTAAGCAAGAAGAGGTGTGTGTCTGGGGGCTTGACAGAGGCTATAGTCTGTAACTCTCAACAGTTCTTCCCAAGTCCCCAATAACGTCAAACGAAAAGTGGTATAATGCATAACAGAATTATTTTCTATAATTTCCTTCAGGTGACTGACAATTTATATATATATTTTTAAATTCTGCTTATCTATTTGTGTGACTTCTCATGCTCAGGGTATCAACAAATGACCTACTGCATTTGGACCAGGGTAAAGGAAGGGAGAAACATACACCAATGGCGGGTCACTATGGTGGTCTCCTTAGGTGTCAAGGGTCCATTCGTGCCAAAGAGCACTAAAGCATAACAGACAAGAGAACGGCTTTGGAATTAGAACAACCTGGGTTAGAGTTGAGCTACTTACTAACTATATGCCCTGGTTTGCAAGCCATTTAAGTTCTGTGAGGCTCAGTTTTCTCATCCAAAAATGAATAGGAGTAGTAGAAGGATTAACTGAAATAATACCTACAAAATGAAGAGTGCAGTTTCAAAGGACCGGATAAACAATTACTATTGTAATTGTCTACAGATGATCAACTATTTCACGCCCATTATTCTGTCATAAGAGGACATTAGGATTTCTGACACAGACAGGCCTTCTAATTAAGAGCCTGGGATTTGGAGACTGATGAGCGAGGTTTGGAATCCCACATCGCTGACAGCAGCTTTGTGACCTCAAACTTAGTGCTGAGCCCCTTCACTCCAAGAGAAGAAGCCAGGTCCCTGCCCTTGAAGACTGGACAGTCCAGTGGGTACATGCATCAAAACAGGTTATAACGACAATCTATGAGTGGCATAAAAGAAATGCAAACATAAGGGCTACAGGAACAAAGAAAAGGGAACAACAAACTCTGCCACGGTGGGTATGTGATGGGGTAATGGGGCAGGGGGCTGCTGCTGCTGGGAGAGCCTTCAAGCCCATCTGCAGCTGGGAGCACAAACACTCCTCGCCAATCAACATGGCAAATGCCACCATCTGCCCAGGGTGATAAGTACCATCAGAATAAACCTTGTGCATTTTACAGCCACATTTCTCTAAGACCCAGGGCCCTTCTGCCGGATTTGGGTTTCTCAGGGGGATGATGCTGAAGAGACAAGCAATGCCATTGCCAAGGAGGAGAGCAAAACTGAGAAATGGCCTCTTTGGTTCCTTTACTGTTTTTAGTTAAGAAACATCCTGGACCTAGATTAACTTCCTGATCACTAGCAGAGACTGCCAGGCCTGCCATATTTTATAGGTTTACGGTCATTTAAACAAATAGTCTGAAAGCTCCCCCATGGTTCTCTCTTTGGGGCCACACTGAATGGCCATTTTTAAGCTTCCTGAGGCTACAATTTCCCCTGTGGATGCTGGCTGGCTACATGCATACAAATTGCAAGCAGTTTCTTGATAGGTGGAAGCAACAACCTGTATAGGGAAAAGGCATTTTATCTAAATCCTTTTGGGGATGGGGTAATATATAATGGCAATCAGAATTTTTGAGGGCCTACTATGTTCAAGAAATAATACTGGGCTCTTAAATATGTATACGTGGCTTTGTTATTCAAACTGTATTTTAAACAGATAAATGTGAACAGAGTTTATGGACCATCCTTGCAATTTATGATTCTATTAGATGTGCAATTTTTAATATAAATGACAAATTATACAGAAATACTGTGACTCTCACTGATAAATGCACTAGTTCCTTTCCATACAGAATGGTCATTCACCAGTTAAATTTGTTTCTGATAGTCCTGGAAGGAAAACAGCAAGAACATCCATCCACTCCTGAGACAGTATCTGTCAGCACTTTAGTGCCTTTTTTCCATGTAAGGAGAATTGGATGTAATCTACTTTAGCTAAAAAGAATCGATTTCTTTTTACAGTAACTGTGGAAAAGAAAATGTTACTCAGTGAATGCAAAAGGGGGCGGATAGAGGCAAGGTGGAAGAAGGAGAAGGATTATAGACCTTTATAAGTCTAGGCCCTCCTCTCAAAGAGCTCAGTAAACCAGGTAGGTCAGGAAAAGAGTATGAGGCAAGATTAGAGAGAGTCCGGAAAGTTGGAGCGCATGTTTGGATTTGGGAACAATGGGAAACCACCACTGTGTGCTGGGCTGAAAAGTAACCTGGACTGTAGCTGGTTAGTGTGTTTGAGAGATTTGAGGATGAAGTTTGAGACCGGACAAGTGAGGCGGCTCCTGGAAATGATTGGACCCTGAAAAAGATGAGAACCTGGCTTAGTGTCTTCACTGGCAAAATGTGGGTGATGCCATCTGTCCCCCTGCCTTACATGGCTGTTGTGACAATTATCTGGACCAATGAACATAAAGGATCAGACGAAGGTTTCTCTTTCTCTAAACCTTCCTGTTTTTAGTTATTGCTTGTTCTACAACCCTAGATGCCAAAACAACAGGTTATAAAGACATCAAGTAGTCATTCTACACAGCAAATGGTACAAGGAAGTACATATTGGCATGAGTTAGGAAGATAAACCAGAGTTATGCTCTGATTCTCGATGAGCTAAGCACTCAGTAGGGAGAGAAACCGAAAGAGAAAAGGCAGGCAAAGTGGCTGCCTCTCACCTGCAATACCCATCAGTCAAAGTAGACTCTGACCCCGACCTCCAAGGCAATCATTCAGGATGCCAGGACACAGGAAGTACAACTCCACACCTCTCTTCTCCCTCTGTGTGCATGTGTGCATGTGTTTGGGACATGCATGTGTGCATTTGTGTGTGTGTGTGTGTGTGTGTATACGTGTGCATGTTTGTTGGGGGAAAGAGAGGAAGGCCATGGGCACATAGATCCTGGTGTCCATAGTGATAAAAAAGAAAGCCCATTATCTGCTGCCCACAGCAACTTTAACATAAAAGAAAAACTGTCTGTTCCCATATATCCACTGTTCATTATCAAGGTAATTTGGGGAAACATAGTCTCAGTTGTATTAAGTCTCCTCGTGTAAACTAAGGATGATGATAATCCTTTGCCAGGTGGTGAGGATTAAATAAGAACACGTATGCAAAACAGCCAAAGATGCCTGGAATACAGCAAGTCACTCACTCAGTGAATGAGATAGTTATGTGAGCCTGAACAATAGAACTCTACAGTGATAGCTGCACTAATGATCTTTTAGGAAGGAAAATTCTCAACAGTCTTCAAAATATAGCAGGCACTAAGGTACAGGAATGATGTCAAGAAGTTTTCTTTGTGGCTAACAAATCCATCCTTTTGAAACTTTGCGAGGAGATAGAATGATGTGGTAGAAGGAATCTTAGATTGAGAATTAAGGAGATTCGGTCTTGAGATGTAATTTTTAAAATATTTGTGTGATACTGGGCAAGTAACTTCCCCTTCACTTTACTTTGCCACATCACAGGTTCTCTGCTAGTCACTTTGATACACAACAGCATTGCAAGACATGTCAGACAAGCAAGGGTCAACATATTTTTTAAGCAATTGGAACAGTACCTGCATATTGTAAGGCACTATATCAGCTTCTTCATTTTATGAAGAAATAAATAAAGCATATGTCCTGAAAAGGAGTCATTTTTGACTAAGTCATTTCTGCCCCAGATAAAGATCACATTTACTTCTTCTATATTGTCATGATTTTCATTATTTTGCTCTGCAATTGGGTAAAACAAAGACAAGATGTTCACCCATCTCTGCATTACAAACTATTACATTTTAGGAGCCAATTCTTTTCATTACTTCTCATAATTACACGTAATTTTTTTTTGTCCCAGCTCCAAAAATGCTATATTTCTCAAGTTCTAGAATTCAAAGTTCTATGAATATCAATTCAGAAACTGGGGAATTCTGAGAAAATGATAATGGTAGTATCAACATGGTTTTGGATTTTCCAGAATCCCTGCATATACACAGAGCAATTAAATAAACAAGGTACACTGATAAACACCAAAATACAAGCAGATGAGGATAAACCACCAATAGTGACCTAACTCCTATCCCCTGCCAGAGCAGAGCCCTATGCAGTAGAGAAACTACTGGGAGAGAAACAAAAATTGAACTAAGCAGGGATAACAAATATGAAAGAAGATCCAGATAACAGTGAGAGAAGAAAACAGTGCCAGAAAATTTCAGACAGTAAATTATTTTTTTAACACTTGTGAAAATAATAGAATAGGAAACTGTGAAGTTAGAAAAGCTATGTGAATGAGGTCTTCTAAAATGTCAGGAAAATGAGTAAAAGAAAAATATTAAGATTAAATTTCACATATTATTATAAGAAAAAATATATAGAAAAATGAACAGAATAATATCTCCATGGAAAATGAAAGCAAACCAGAAAAACAGGCTCAAAAATCAGATTTTTAAAAGTAACATACACTCCCAGGGATGAGCCTCCCTGGCACTGAGGTATTACTACCAAGTACCAGCTGATGATGTGGCTGGAGAATGACCTTGAATAAAAGGGTCAACACAGACCAGCAGAATATCTCAGCCTACATGTAATATCAGGAGTTAAAAATGCTTTTTGACCCTGAATAAAAGGGGCAAATGGAAAGGACAAATGCGTTTATATGGCTATGAGTCTCCAAAAAAGAGCCAGGAGGTCATCAGAAGGGTCGCCCTTATGCACACCTCAGCAGAGTCCCAGAGACAACTAATGTAGATACAATCCCAGGTATTGGTTCTTCTGAGGGCTACAGAGACCCACAGATTCTATGGTCATGGCAGTGGACTTCAGTGCCATGTCAGTTGGCCCTACTTTGGAGTTTGTGGTCCTGAGTGTGATGGAGTTGGACTCAGGTGTGATCTTTGTTCACAAGCCTCTCCTGTCACTTATACTGGACCTGTGGTTGGTACTGGGGTTTAGTGTATACCCAGGGGACCTGAATCTCTGGACTCTCCATGTGATAGCCAGCCCTTGACCTCAACAGATTTGCAACTCCTACCCTCTGGTTTATTGGACTTACCCCAGCCAGCTAACAGGGAAATGAAGAAGGTCACCCACCACACCAGGGAGCCAAGAGTGCCTACAACTGCAAACAGGAGAATTGCATCCATCATCCAGGTGGAATCGAAGCACCCTCTCGATACAGAGGTGGAGTGGACATAACCATCCCAGGGTCCACAGAATGGAGGAATAGAGTATAGATTAGAGTGGACTTACTAATACTCTATTCTGGAACTAATGTGATTAGTAATGGAAGTAAATGTAGCACTGAGATGGAGAAAATGGCCATGGTAGCTGCCGAGGGTGGGAATGGGAAGAAGAGATGTGATGTAGGGGCATTTTCAGGACTTGGAGGTGTCCTGGGTGGTACTGCAGGGACAGTTTCTGGACATTGTATGTCCTCCCATGGGCCACTGGGTGGACTGGGGGTGAGTGTAAACTGTAATGTGGACCATTGACCATGTGGTGTAGCAGCACTCAGAGATGTATTCACCAAGCACAATGACTGTCTTATGATGATGGAGAAGGTTGTGGTTATGGGAGGAGTGGGGTGAGGGGGGTGGGGGGTATATGGGGACCTCATATTTTTTAATGTAACATTAAAATTAATTAATTAATTAATTTTTTAAAAAAAAGTAACATACAATTTACCAAAACACATTAAGAAACTATACAAGGCAAGAAAGAACATAAACAAAATTAGAAAAAAAAATCTGAAATGAGGTAATGGAACTTGAGAAAAAATTTAAATTTTTGAAAGTATAATAATATACATTTAGATGTGAAGACAATTAGAAGAACTCAAAAGTGAATTTAAAATGCCTTAAGGTGGCGGACTTGGCCCAGTGGTTAGGGCATCTGTCTACCACATGGGAGGTCCAAGGTTCAAACCCCAGGCCTCCTTGACCCATGTGGAGCTGGCTCATGCGCAGTGCTGATGCGTGCAAGGAGTGCCCTGCCACACAGGGGTGTCCCCCACGTAGGGGAGCCCAATGCGCAAGGAGTGCACCCCGTAAGGAAAGCCGCCCAGCATAAAAGAAAGTACAGCCTGCCTAAGAATGGCGCCGCCCACACGGAGAGCTGACACAAAATGGCGCAACAAAAAGAGACACAGATTTTTGTGCTGCTGACAACAACAGAAACAGACAAAGAAACAAGACGCAGCAAATAGACACAGAGAACAGACAACCGGGATGGGGGGCGGAAGGGGAGAGAAATAAATAAATAAATCTTTAAAACAAATAAATAAATAAAATAAAATGCCTTATGATAAATATAAAGGGAAAATGAAAGGTTTTAAAAATCAAAAGAAAAGGAGAAAAATAATGTTTGGAGAAAAAGTGACAGATTTTGAAGATAAGCAAGTAAGATTCATCATAAGAATAATAGAAGTCCCAAAAGAAAAACATAAAAAAGGGGAACATAAAAAATATATAACACTATAAAACTATCCTGAAATACAAAAAAAACTTGGAAACTCTATGTATACATGAGGATAATGACCCAGAACTAGCAACAACATGACATATTCTAGTAAAATTACAGAACTTTAAAGAAAAAGAAAATACCCTTTGGATATCTAGGCAAAACAAGAATGTGACTTACAGTTGCGGGGGGACCCTGATTGCTACCACAATTTGATGGCAACATTTTATGCCAGGAGACAAAGGAGTAACATAGATAGGGTAATCAAGTAAAGAAAATATGAGCCAAGATTTCATATCCAGCAAGACTGAGCCTTAATTCAAGAGCATAGGCTGTTTTCAACACATAAGAACTCAGGGCATATTGTTCCCCAAACCCCTTCCCAAGGGATCTACTAGAAAATGAGCTTCAATCAAATGACTACAAAACTGATGGCCTAAAGCCTTACATAAAGAGGATGCTGAGTATCAAATATCTAAAACTAATATCTAATGTTATATAAGGATTAAATGGGAGAGTATAGCATGTAATAACTATATAATCTGATAACAAAGAATGGGTATAACCATAAATATTGGGGGGAAATGGGAATCAAATATGCATAAAATGTTTTTTAACTCTTTTGAGTAATCATAAGTGGTTATGGTAGTAATAGTATTGTATGTGTAATTTGGAATAGAGAAATTGAATAATTATGCTGTATTCCAATTCTATCATCCTCAGGGGAGCTGATGTGGCTCAGTGGTTGAGCACTGACCTCCCACATGCAAGGTTCCAAGTTCAATACCTGGCCCCAGTACCTAAAAAAAAAAAAAAAAAAAGGAGAAAGGAAAAAGAAAAGAAACATGGATTTCTTAGAGGAATGGCTGATTCTTGGTCTGGGGCAGGAAATGTACATGATAAGCATGGACCAGTTTGCCATTCCCAGACAGCTAGGAAGTTATCAAGGAGTATGAGGGCATATTAAATGGAGTCAGTAGTCAAATTGAAGAGTTTCTCACTGGCCAAAAATGGGACACCCAGAGCTTCAATAAGGATGAAATTTGTCATAGTTTGATACCCTTCAAGTATGTATCAGTCTATTACTATAGCTCAAAATGATATTAAAAATATTAATTGGTTACTTTCTGAGCATGACAGGGAAGCAATTCATTATCTTGAAAACTAAGTAAATAAAAGGACAAATGAGCATTTGACTGGCTTTTCAAGTATGAAATCCATTATTGGGTGGCCATATAGAAGATGGGGAGAAGCATATCCATTATTATTCCAGCTAATAAATGAAAATGAAATAACAGAATTAGAATGTCACCACCATGCACCTCCCAAAAGGTACAGGTATTAAGCAACTGTGGCTGCTAATGTTTTTTTAAAAAACAACAACTATGAAATCCAGACATCATGTGCCTCTTGATAAAAGAACTCAACATCATACGCACACTTGCCACAGGGATCAAACCTGGGGTTAATCAAGCCTCTATACGCAGCTGCCAAGTGGCAGGAAATACTGAGGAACAGGGTGAACTGCACAATGATTATGCAATCAGCAAAATCCACACTCTGGGAAACTCCAACAGGCCAAATAATCTAAGGTTCTTGAACAGATACATCATAAGAAAAAAAAAAAGGCCAGTGGAGGAACTTGTAGATGAAAAGACATAAAAGTAATATCAATGGAAAAGACTACACTGTCTAGGGATGTACAAATTGGTGATAAAAACCATAAAGAAACAAGGAACTGGCTACTATAAAAGTCAAGATTGTGGTTAATTTGGGATGAGGAAAAAGTTGTGGTTGGGAAGGGGCATGTGGAGTGGCTTCTGAGAGATGGCAAAGTTCTATTTCTTGACATGGGTGGTGGTTACAAAAGTGGCAGCCTCATAATAATCTACTAGGCCAGTGGTTCTCAAACTCAGGAGTGCATGGGAATCCCCCAGCGGGCCTCTTAGGACAGAGGTCCCACCTCCAGAGTTGCTAATTTTGTAGATCTGCACTGAAGCTCAACTATTTACATATCTAACAAGGTTGAGGCAATGTTGATCCTGCTGATGAATACACAGCTCTCTGAGAATCTTTGCATTAAGCTTGTTTCGTGTGGGTTTTTGAGTCTACAGTTTATTTTTCAATAAAAAGATTAAATGAATGGTTGAATAAAAAATACACAGTTGGATGGGCAGACAGGCAGACTGGTAGAAGAACTAGAGGGAAAATTCTTATCAGTACCATGAGAAGATGGTTTTACCATTCTTGTGTCTAGTCTCCCCTTGTTCACTGATGTGCTACACAAGTGATTCATGTTAGCTGGATTTCTATTATGACCTCTGGATCTTTGTCTCTCAAGGATTATCTGAGAGTTTCTCAATAAAAAAAATTTTTTGAAAGAGTTGGAAATTACTTGTCACCCATGTTGAAAACACCATATAAGGGTTTATTGAGGGTAGGCACTGTTTTCTTTTTCCTTGTAAGAAAGATATTACATGGACAACGCCTATATCTGTGCAATCCTGCATTTTCTTTTTGAAGAAAAATTCCCTCTACTGCATCTTTGGACAGGACTTCTCTCTAGAAGATCCCTAAGGACTACTTAGAAAAGATAAATCCTGGCCACATAAATTATCAATGAAATATCTAAAAGTATTTCATATCTTCTCAAAATGTATCCTAATACCAAAATAAAAAGCCAAAGTATACCTGAGAGCCCAGACCAAAGAATAAAAATGTGGTATAAGTTCAAAGAGAAAAAAACTGAGTTTTAGTCATGATTCCTAGAAAGAAAGAAAAAAGCAGAAGTAATAAAGAAAATAAGTCTCCTGAAATAAAAAAGAGGGAAATTCCTAGAATTTTAAGATCATCAGACCTTAGTTATACAAATCGCAAAGGGTACTCACAAGATTTATTTAGATAATAAATTCAATTACCCAAATGTTTGTATGCCTGCTGTGTGAAAGTACAAAAATGAATAGAACATGATCATTGCCTAGGACATTAAAATTAAAAAATAAAGCTTTGCCACATTTTTTACCTAAAAGACCAGGCAAAATGGGAGAGGTGATAGTAGAATGGCATAAATACAGTTTTACTTGAATAAAAAGAAAGAGATTTGATTTATTGGAGAGGGAAACCCAGCTGGCCTTTCCCTTTGGTGAAGACATCTGTGAGTTATATCTGGAACAGAGAGGGAGGCCTTTGTACAATCCCCATTTCCTCCCATTTTACTGGCTGATGCCCAATTCAATACAAGCAGCTTCATACTTCATGTCAGGATTTGATTCCTGGCAGGCCAGCATAATACTCTAATAACCTATCTGTCTTTTATGTTTTAGTGACTGGGACCTGTGGAGTTATCCACAATCATGTGAATGTTCTACTGACTCAAATTTTTGTGTGCTTTGTTTAAAATGATATCTAAAAATATTGACAGATGCATAATCAAATCTTTGCACTCAAAATGTGACCCCTGGACCAAAAGCATCACTTAAGAACTTGTTTGAAATATTGAATCCTGGACCTATCCCACCCCTAAGGAATCAGCATCTGCCATTTATCAAGTTCTCCAGGTGTTTGTGATTCCCACTTAAATTCAAAAAGCACTAAATTAGATAGGTTTCCTATAATGAAGCACTGAGATTGCTGCTTGGTGACTTCAGTGATTATATTTGTGTTTGTAATCAATAACGCTGTAGCCTAAAGAGAAATGAATGGCGATGGACTTGATCTTTTAGGGATGCCTTAAAGTCAAATGAGGTTCAAATAATGTCACAGCACACTGTGTAATCAAAGGGCTTGCTGTCATTTGGGGTTAAAATACTTGTAGAAATATCTATCTAAAAAATACTTTCACAAATTGGTTTTCTTTTTTTGATAGACACAATATAATTATGACTTTTGGTTATTTTTTACATAGGGGAAATATTTGATTCTATTATTATATTTTTCTCTAAGTTGCTGCACATACAAAATTATGTAAGTACAAGAAGATGGTAAATTTACCTTGATGATTATTGCTAACAGGAGAAAAAGAGGCACAATGAAAAGTTGTTTTCCTCCTGTGTTTCCAAGAACTTGACTAAACATGCCCAAAAGGTATCTAGTTGCATAAATAATACAGAACATTTCCACTAAAACATACATTTAAAAATCATTTCAAAGTGCTCGGGTTTTTGCTTTTCTTCCTTAAGTGGTACTTAAATGCAGTGCATGCCATATTTGACACACATGTCCACACACTGCAATTTGCAGACATTGTGAAAGATGACCCAAGTTTGGATTCCCAGTGGGAAATGATGGCACTGGGGCTGCTGTAATGCAATCTTGAAGGGCCAGCTATTACTATAAGGAAGACCTAGCTTCTTGATCTACAGGTTAGGCTGAACAAGAGCAAAGAAAGTACTATTTCCTAAGCCTTAAATAATGGAGCTATCGAATTCCCCATAAGTTATTTTGTACATAGCTTGCAGCACATCAGGTCACATCTCTGGTTCTTCTTCTGGATCTTGAGGCACCCTTATACTCTGGACTTTCCGGAACATTTCCAATTTTAAATATACTGTTATGCTGTCAAATCACAAGCTCTAAGGTTTGGTTCAGAAAATAATCCAGGGCTTCTCAGACTTTGTGATTTTATGAACAAGCAAATTTTAAGGAAAAGAAAAATAAATCAGGTACCGACATTGGATTATCAACTTATCGGACAACAAAGACATTTAAAACATAAGGAACAGGTTTTTAAAAGCTAATTGCATTTTGCTTTATAAAAAACTCTTATGGTGTCTTCATTGTCTCACTTCTTTGTGTACCTGTGAAAATCAGGGACCCTCACTAGACTTTAGACCAGGATGAGGTATAGCCAGACATGCTAGAGGAAAATCTTGACTCTACCTGGTACCAGATGCATGACCCTGAACTTTAAAGCCTGTTTTCTAATCTATAAAATGGTGATAAAAATACTTACCTTGTAGAGTTATATTTTTTTTAAGTACTGAAAACATCTAGCACATGGAAAAGTCACAATAAATATGCTGAATTAGAATCTTTTCCAACTTACCAAGGGGACCATCTAGAGAAGTAGCACATCGCCAGCAAGAGAGATGCCATGCATATGCTCAGAGGCAGATGGACAGACTTGCTCTTCCCTTGCCAGAACCATGCTAACAAGGAAAAAGTCATACAGAAGTGCCTTTTCAAAAGCCCAATATGAGGAAATACTAAAGCAGCAGACAACCATTCCCTGCAAAAGCCGATTTTCAATAAATCTGGTCTTTAATCAGAATATTACGAAGTTTGTCAAAGCCAAGAGGTCAACCTCAGCTATGCTGTTGGAAAGAAAGTGATTGAGAGGAAGATGGGAAGGAGAGAGAGTCCCCTCAGGAACAGGATGCACAAAAGGCATTCACGTGGGAACTCAGCAAAGTCTGACCCATATAGCCTGCCTTCTCCAGGCAGCCATCCCGCTGTATTGTCTGTCTTGTAAAAAAACAAAAGAGAATTACAGCACAACAGTTCATAATCAGAGACCTCAGAAGCAGAAAGCTTCCTCTCCGTGGTACAATTACTACCACCTCAGGGTGCTCTAAGTGCTCTAAATCTTAGTGCAAACTCTCATTCTACAAATATTTATTGAGAACCGGTTACTGGTTCTGTGCCTGGTATTGCTCTGAGTCTGGGAATACAGAAGTGAATCCTTCAAAGTCCCTTCCCTCCTGGGAAGGAACTGAGCTTGCATTTAAGTAGAATGAAACTTAAAACATGGCAGACCCTCAAAAAGAAATTGATGGATGAGAGAAAGAACATCTCAGTAGACCTTCACATCTATTGTTTTATTTAAATTGAAGCAGTGGTAGTCAAACCTGGCCACACATGAGAATCATCTGTAGATTTTGTCAAGAACACCAATTTAAAAATACCAATGCCTGGGTCCCTTCTCTCAGAAATTCTAATTTATCTGGGGATAGGATCCAGGCACTGCAAAGGGAAAGTCACTTGAGTTATTTACAGATAGATTTATTTAGGAAACACATATTTACTGAGTAAGCTGGGAAAAATATGTGAAGTAACTAGGAGCTTCTTATGGTCATCTTTTGGACATCTGCTGAATGTCACAGAAGCACTTCAAACTTAAGCTCAAAACTGAAGTCAATGATTCTACATTCCCCCTCCCTCAGGATCCCTTCTTATATTCTTATTCACTCTGCTGCCTAAATTTAAAAACTGGAAATCATTTCTACTCTCTAGATCCTTCTCAAATCTACTCCCTTTTTCTTTTTCTTCTTTTTTTTTTTTTAAGATTTATTTATTTATTTAATTCCCCCCCCTCTCCCGGTTGTCTGTTCTCTGTGTCTGTTTGCTGCGTCTTGCTTCTTTGTCCGCTTCTGTTGTCGTCAGCGGCAGGGGAAGTGTGGGCGGTGCCATTCCTGGGCAGGCTGCACTTTCCTTTGCGCTGGGCTGCTCTCCTTATGGGGTGCACTCCTTGCGCGTGGGGCTCCCCTACGCGGGGGACACCCCTGCGTGGCAGGGCACTCCTTGCGTGCATCAGCACTGCACATGGGCCAGCTCCACACGGGTCAAGGAGGCCCAGGGTTTGAACCACGGACCTCCCATGTGGTAGACGGACGCCCTAACCACTGGGCCAAGTCTGTTTCCCTCTACTCCCTTTTTCATCATCCCTTTAGTTCAAGCTCCGGGCAGCTCTTATCTCTAATTAACAGCCTCAACCCATTTCCCTGCCGCTAATGCTACTTATCTGTGGCTCACCCTTTGCTTGCCATAGGAGCCAAGTCTGTGAACATCCTTCTGATCAAACATTCCTGTGTTTAGGATCCCTAGAGAAGACCCCATTGCACACAGAATAACATTCAGTCTCCCAAGAGCTGTGTTGGGCAAGAGATTAAAAGATGTCTGTTTAGAGGCTACAAACACCAAAACCTGCCCTGCCACAGCCAACACCCAATAAGGACTCCACAATTAAGAGTAGGAAAGAGATGCTCAGAACATGGTCAGTTAAATATACATCATTCCTTTCTATAAGGTTTTGTCTCAAACACAATGTTGATCCCTTGATGAATTAAGCTGATATCTGGAAGGATCCATTTAACTGGGCTTCTTGGAGCATATCAAAGAAGCTAATCTGTTCCCAGGTCTACCCTGACACTTACTAGTTTTATAATCTTGAATAAATTACCTAAGACTCTGGTGATTCACCTATAAAATGGGGAGAGTAATAAATATCTTTTCCTTAAGTTTGAAAGTGCTTACCATAACATCTGACACTGTAAGTACTCAGCAAAAGTTAGCACTTGCTACTACTATGACTACCATTCTCTCTTTCACCGAAAGGAGTAAGTTCAAAGACAAACTATCCCAGCCACAGCCATAGGGAAGATTGAAGGAGAGCCCCTCACAAGACCAACGCTGAACTGACTGAAGTCATCTGCCTCAGACCTTTCTAGGCATGAACAATTCCCAACTAAAATAAATCCAGATCTTCCTCCCAATCCAATCATGGGGAAGAAATAATCTCTATCTACAGATTGACAGATACAAGTAGATAGATAATACGTATGTAGATAAATAAAATATTTTATACTCCAAATCCCATATCTATCATAATAAACATTTAACTGTTTTTCCTTTCCATCTTTTTTCTTATGCATATTTACATGGTTTTGATCACAGTGTGCAAATGTTATCCTACTTTTCAATTATATTTGCATATATTTAAAAATTCTTCAGTCTTCAACATCATCATTTGATGGCTACATAACATTTAATCAAGGAGATGTTTTTAATTTACTTAAGTTTGCCCCCAGAGTGGGATATACAGTGCATTTCCTGTTTGGGGCTATTATAAATAGGATTACAATGAATGAATAACTTCTATGCATATGGCTTTTTCCATATTTTGAATTATCTCTTTAAATTAAATTACAAGAAGTTGCATTAGAGGATCAAAAGTAATGGGCACTTCAACATATTAGGATACATATTGTCAAATCATTTTATATATGCATATATTGAGTCAAATTGTTTTATAAAAGAATATAGTGCTCCCTGTACATAAAAATCTATTTGCTTCTAGTTTTCCAAGCAACACATTCCATCAGCTCTCAGCTCTGCCTCTCTGTCATGCATTCTAGCTACACAGGTCTCTCTGGTTGTCTGCAGTACTGCCTGCAGAAAACATATTTTGTGGGAACACAGATTGTCAATGACCACCTAGAACATCCGACCTTGGTCCAAGATCCTCTGCAAAAGTTTTCCCTTAGATGTATACCTTGGCATCCCCTTTCCTTTCCAGAAAGACTCTCTCCCAGAAGGGATATTAAAATATGCCTACAATTCAATTGACTAATCTGCTCTAAGTGAAATAATATTTTAAGTTCATGACAGCTTGATTTGTACTTGGGTAATAATATACTTTTTAATTCTAAAAAATATTTTCTAATGCCAGCAATGTATATGTAGTTTTGCCAGCATTAGGAACCATTCTTTTCTGTTTGTATTCTTGAGCATATAATTGATGAAAATGATGCTCTACAAAGTGAAGTTTTGAGAAAATTATTAGTTTTGTTTCTACATGTCTATATGCCTCCACTAAAGAGAATCTTTTGAGAGCAGAAATCCATCATATTTTTCTCTAGAGCACCAGAATGCAAAGATTTTGGTAGAGAAAAAGAGAGAAGAAAGGGACAAGAGAAAAGAGTGGGGAAGGGAAGGAGAAGCATAAGAAAAGAAACAAAAGAAGAGAGACACTGGAGGAGAAGGAAAGGAACAACAGTTAAGAAAGAGACATAGAAGCATTTAGGGACTTCACACCACAGCACGTAGCCACAGAAGATGCAAAGACCTGGCTAGGATTAAAGGTGAAACTGAATCGTTCATTATACAAGAATTTCACTACTTACTCCTCTTTTGTATTAATGCAAAAAGAAAAAAGAAAAAAATGATTGTGGCTTATAAGGCTCAATTAAATTGAACACCTTAAACATCAGGACCCTCAAGTTTAACTTCCTTTAGGGCAGACTGCTTAACAAGAAAAAAATAGATTTGCCCATCAGCATAATTATTCATTTTTATATTCTCCTACTTATGTCATTAATTAGCATTGTGGAAAAGCAACAGGAACAACACCCCCAAAAACTGGATATTTATATCTGAGAGCTCATTTAAATGCCCACAAAACAGTTATTTAAAGAAAACTACATTGTCTTGGAAATAAATCTTAAAGATATGCAACTCCTTTTACCTGTGCTGTGACCATATCCACCTTTCTCTTCCAAGGCTAAGATCTTGCCTCTACTGTCAACTACACTAGCAAAATGGAAATTCTACACACAGCCTATTGTTCCTGAATATTGCACACTTTTGAGTTAATGTCTTGTGTATGTGCTTCTTGCTGGTGGAATCTAGATCATAATCTTTCAGCCTTGGTGCATAGCAACAGGGAATTTGAATTCTGATTTCTCTGCTGGAGAGGTGGGATTCATAAGCATGAAGACACACCAAATACAGGAAACTTATTCAAAGAAATATCCAGTACAAAGTGAGAACAGCTCTCCTTGTTGCCATCTCACAACTTCTGTTCCATCCCTGGTGTTACTGTCTTGGTGAAGATCTGCAACATCCCTTGACTGGATAACAACTCCCTAGCAGGTTCCCTTGCTTACAGCCTTGCTGCCCTCCAAATCCATCCTCTCTTCGACCAACAGAAGAATCTCTGCAAAATCTCTGAAAACTGATGTCAACCCACCTCCCAACTCCCCACATGCAGTGAATAACAGAACAAGCCCTCAAAGCTCCCATGCTTCCTTCATTCTTTGTGAACAGTGTTGCTCCCCCATCAGTGGGTGTCTATGATATGTGGGGGCCAATACCCGTTGACTGAGACTGATGGGGTC
Source organism: Dasypus novemcinctus (assembly GCF_030445035.2). Classification (NCBI taxonomy): domain Eukaryota; kingdom Metazoa; phylum Chordata; class Mammalia; order Cingulata; family Dasypodidae; genus Dasypus; species Dasypus novemcinctus. The sequence continues at coordinate 36,814,957 of NC_080675.1, forward strand.
AGTTATTTCACAGCAGCTCTCCCTCCGAGATCTTAGAAAAATCTCCCTGTTCAGTATACATCTTTTTTCCTACTGCTGCTTCAACCTGGAAGACCCTCTCTTCCCTGCCTACCAGATAAATAAATGCCCTGATCCCAACACATTTTATGCACTGTACTAACTCTCAGCAGAGCTTGCAAAGTTCAAATAACCTCTCTTACCTTCTATGAGGCATTTCCTGATGACCTTCACGTAAAAGTCACCATTTTGATTCCTCTGTACCCTGTGCACATACTGACCACAAACAGCATGAATGCTGGCATTTATTTGTCTGCATACACGATCCTAATGTGCCAACTCTAGTGACCACATTTAATTCAACTCTGTACTCACATCAGTTAGCACAGAGTGTGGCACCCAGTAAGCATACAGGTTTGATACATAAAAGAAAATCTCCTTCAGTGCCTGCTTCTGAGCACCATGATGAAACGCCAGGTTTGGTTATGGGCTATGACTGACAGCCAGATTCATTTGTTGCTCAATAATATGACAAGAGTAAACTAGATTAAATTTATAAGTGTATTGGGTTCTTTAATGTCTGTTTTCCCTACGGGATGCTTTTGTGATGACAAAAGATCTAATTCTGACAGCAAAAGTTCTAGGAACATCAGGGAAGCTCAAATATTGTGAAACTCCAGAGACGTAGATTTTCCCAAAAGATTATCAAAAAAATTTTTTAAAGATTACTGATATTTACAATGTTGCTCCCAAAGACATAAAGAGGAGGAAGTTTCCAGCAAACACAACTCCTCCAAAAGCTTTACAGTTATAGCTGCCAAAGCTAGGCAGGCAGTGCTAGGGCTCACCTCTGGTACTACCGCCACCCTCCATTCCAGGCACACAAGACACCCTGTCATCTTACCTACATATACCCATGCCTCTGCCTTTTGAGGAGGCAAAGGCGCATCCTCCTGCCATCGGCTTCCTAATTCATGGAACTCAACTCATGCTCAGTTGGTTAAGACAAAGGCTTCCTAATTCCATACTGGTAGTAAGTCAAAGGACTGCCTCTAGTCACTGTCCCCGTAGTCCTTTTATTAGAACTCTTCTATGTATTATCCATCCATCCATTCATCCATCCTTCCATCCATCCATCACCAAAATGTTAACTATGCGTCAAGCACTATTCAAGAACCTGGGAATACAGCAGTGAATGAAACATACAAAAATCCTACCTTCGGAGAATTCACATTCTACTTAAGTATATGTGCTAAGGAAATTGTGCCTATTAAATACGTATTTGTACATTAGACTAAAAATTCAAAGGATTGTATCTTTACCTTAAAAATTTTCCAGTACCTAAAACTTGATAAAAAATGCAAAAAATCTTTAATGAAGTAAAGAGCTCAAGTTCTAGGGCCAGTTCAAAGCCTGGCTAGGCCACTTGCTGGCTGTGTGACCTGGGTATGTTAGTTAAGGTTTCAATTACTCATTGTAAAATGGGAATAATAAAAGTTCCCATCTCACAGGGTTGTTGTGAGATTAATGAGTTAATACATGCTTAGAACAGTAACTGGTACATAGTAAGTGCTCAGTAAAAAATAGTCATTAGGATCATTGCTGAATCAACCAATTAATAGAATAAAACATGTGATTCTGGGAGGCAGGGAGATACCAATACCTCTCAAAATTTATACATCAGAAGTTCATATATAAGCCTTTCATATATCAGGTTTTCTTCAAACAGCCCTGTGAACACTGTAGGAAAAGGCCACATCTTCCGTCTGAAAAAAATATACAATACTCTGTTAAAAGCAATTATTGCTCATTGAGAATGGAGATCCAATTTTGCCAAAACTTATGAATTTTCAAGGAGAAACTGGACTCTGGAATTTTCAGTACAGTTTCTAGGTTTTTAAAAGTTGGCTATTTTTTTTTTTTCCAGTTGAAACTAAAAACCCTGTGCAAGCCAATCAAAATAAGTCTGGGGGACTAATCTGAACTCTGTAATTTTAAGCTGGAAAAAAACCAATGTCCCTAAACCCTTTCCCAGCCCACACCTTCAAGAGAACTAATTCCCACTATATATGAAAAATATGAGTGCTCAGCAAATATCCAAGTGCTGCCACACATTTCCCAGTCACAGGTTCTGGGCAGTCAAGGAGGACACTGGTGAGTGCCCACTGCATATCGACACCGCTTAGCCCTCAGGAGAGGACAGGGAAAAAGTAGGCAAGAGTTCACAATTGTAGGGAGGAGTCCATGTGAAATGACAACAAACATTTAATTGGACAGAACTGCTTCAATGTGTGGGGCCACTTGTGAGCTGGTCCCAGCCTGTAAGGAGCCACAATCCAGCAAGGGAAACGATACACAGAGGTGAGGTGGCAGATCCAGGAATCACGTGTGTGGAGCTCAAGAAGGGCATCCTGTCCAAGGCACCGAGTGGCCCAGTGGGAGCCACCAGCTGGGCTACATCTGGGGGAGAGTGGGAGTCTGCCAAGGGGAGGAGGGAGGGTGTTCCAGGTAGCAGCAGCGAAAGGGCCACGGCGTGAGATAGTGAAAGCTGGTCGTTTATAACAGCAGAGATACTGTCTCTTTTCCACCTCTTCATTCTTGGTTGGTTTGCTAATTATGGCTTTCCTGTGTCTTAGCCAGACAGGAATCTCTGAAGATCCTTAAGCATTCTTTAACTTGCTCTAAACTTGCTCAGTTGTTGCCATTCATTCACTTGAAAAGGCAACAAAGACGAAAATCCAGCAAAGGCAAATGTCAAGAGCATGGTTTAAAGGGCCTATGAGAAGTCAGATGTGCCCTCTTATTTTGGAAGAACATCCTCTGCTTGGACATTAACACGAGGAGATACCCACATTTCTGGCACACATCAAAGCTCAGGATTGGTTTCTTTTTGTTTGTTTTTTTAAGATTTATTTTATTTATTTATTTCTCTCCCCCTCCCCCTGCCCCACTTGTCTGTTCTCTATGTCTATTTGCTGCGTGTTCTTCTTTGTCCGCTTCTGTTGTTGTCAGTGGCATGGAAATCTGTGTTTCTTTTTGTTGTGTCATCTTGCTTGTCAGCTCTCTGTGTGTGCGGCACCATTCCTGGGCAGGCTGCACTTTCTTTCGTGCTGGGCAACTCTCCTTACGGGACGTACTCCTTGCATGTGGGGCTCCCCTATGCAGGGGACACCCGGCATGGCACAGCACTCCTTGCGCGCATCAGCACTGCGCATGGGCCAGCTGCACACGGGTCAAGGAGGCCCGGGGTTTGAACCGCGGACCTTCCCATATGGTAGACGGATGCCCTAACCACAGGGCCAAGTCTGCTTCCCAGGACTGGTTTTGATTTGTGATGAGAGTTTTATGTTTTGCTTATTGTTTGCAACTATTAGCATTAGGAGCAATTAAAAAAAAAAACATTTACTCCTCTTAGCTCTGAAGTGGAAAATGGAAAAGTAGAAAGCTAAAGATTTCAGCTCACTCACAAGGATGATTTTCATGTGGCAAAATGCCATGAAAAAGAAACACACTGGCTTTTGCCTCTAGTGTTCACAGGTGTTCACAGGTGGCTACTCTTAGAGCCCTGGGCCAAAGGGTACCTTCTCTGTGCAGCAGCATCTTCATCCTTTGCTTCTCTGTCTCATTGAACTCTGATGGCCCTTTCCATCCCAAAGGGAAGGAAAAGAAGGTGACTGAGGTAGCTATTCTCCAAGGACAGCCCCCAGTGAACCATGCCTCCTGATATTCATGCCCTTATGCCCCACTCCCTACTTTTATCGGGGCTGCCTTGCATAACTGCTTCAGTGTGGATGCTGCCTGACTTCCAACGCTAGGGTCAAAGAAACCATGTGGCATTCCCTTTGATCTCTGGGAGCCCTCTGCCTCAGAACCAGTCACCACACCATAGAAGTCTGAGCTACCTGGAGAGACATGTAGGAGCCCCAGCTGAGACCAAAAGCTAGGCACTGATGAGCCATCTTGGATGTCTAGCTCAGCAATCCTTCAGCTGACTCCTGCCCCAGCTGCAATTTGACAGCAAGGGCAAGAGACCCCAGAGGGGACGATCCAGCTAAGTCCAGTCAGCCCATAGAATCATGGTTTATTACACAGCAAGATATAACCAGAAGAGGGATGTCAAGGGAACAGAAGGAAAACCTGAGGTTAAGGAAGGCTTTTCCACCAGTGGCAATGTGGTAAATGAGGTTGAAACATGTGGCCCAATTGAGATTTTTTAAAAATTGCTTTAGTTGTTAATTATCTCTGGCCCCCTTTCCCTAGGGATCACCTGAAGATAATAAGGCATAAAAGTATGCATTTCCTGGTAATATATGCAGAATTAACAAGCTCCACTTTAAATGTCTAAATATTTTTTTAACAATTTTTAAGATTTGCTTTTTAGCTGGGAAAAACAAAAGCAAAAACTGCTAAAACAAAGCAAGATTAGCTTGCTTCCACTGACATATTTTATGCAGTAAGGTCAACCACAAAATATATCAATATGGGCAGTGCACCAGCATTTCCATTTTCCTGCCAGGAAAAAGATCCTCTCCAGTTGATATAGGTGCTTCTTTTTATCTAACAATGGAAGCAATGTATTCTTTTTCCATTTTAACTATGGAATTGGCATGACATAAATATAGTAGTTTTCCATTTTTGTGGTGATGGCATTCATTTTTATATTTGATACTTAACAGGTCATTAACTGTCCCCTTGGCATCCATTTCCTCTGTGTTCCTTGTTAATGCCCTCAACTTTGTTGAAACATTCATGTGTCAGCCAAATACCCACCTTCTAAGCTCTCCTTGAAACTGGCACAGCCATGAGAGACCTGTTATAGCCATTGAGATTCAAGAGCAAGTCTGTTGGGAAGTTTTTCTATTTAAGTAAAGAGGAGAGCTATGGCCAGCAGCACTACTTTACTCCTAGAATGTAGACATGATGTCTGGAGGAGCAGCAGCTATTTTGCAACCATGAAGCAATAAGCATAAGGGTGAAACTAATATACTAGGAAGGAAAAAACAGAAAGAATAAAAAAGACTGAATCCTGGATGGTATTATCAAGCAGCTGGACCAAGCCTGGCAACTGCCTATCTCTATCCTTGTCATGGGAGAAAAATAAACCCTATTTGTTAAAACCACCATTGATTAAATTTTCTTATCCATAGCCAAATCCATTTCTAATTGATAGAGCTAAATTATTCATTAAAACCAAACAAGCCCTTGTAAGGTTGTACTCAATTTATAGCTGCTCAAAATATAATTTTCTTCAGATTATACTATGGCCTACGTGGTTGATGATGAGGCACATTTTTGATCACTGCTTGAGATAAGTGAAATATTCACATTGAGAATCTGTCCTTTAAACAGCATTCTGACAAGAAAGAGCCAACTACTCAGACTGATAATCAAAACAAAGACAAAAACATTGGCTAAAGAAACATTAGGCTTTTAAAGGCACAGCAGTTAAGAAAAGTATCAGAGTGATTTGTGGGAGGCCCTTGCTTGTTGTGGAACAGCAATAACATTCCTGTCTTTGGAATATACTTACAGATACAACTGTTGTGGTTATCAAACATCTCAGCTTTGCTTTAGCAATTAATCACCCACAAACCCCATTTATTGTCTCTCCTCCTCCTCCATGGTTATCAGAATCCCATAATTAAGGCATAATGAAAGTAAACAGTGTCATAGAGAACTAGATGTCTATAAAAGGAGAGTAGTTAGAGCAAGGCAAATGTTCCTAAAGATAGCAGTACAGCCAAGCGGAATAGCTAAGAAGTTCTGTTTGTGTGTGTGTTGGTGGGGATTAAAAAGAATCATCATCCAAGTGAAGTATTTAAAGGACAAACCGACTCTTGATGAATAATCATCAAGATTATAAGAGCTTATACTGAAATCAAGCAAGCATGCTAGTATAGCAAGACCCCTTCACAAATATCCCAAAACCCAGGAGAAGAAAGGCTGTTCCTCTTTGAAAGGCTAAAATTGGGGTGATCAACACCTTACCAATATCTTGTCTTTTCTCTAACACTTATACTTCAGTTATTCCCAAAAAGATTTGCATGCAAAATGAGCCATAGAAAAGTATCAAGATAAAAGAAACCTTATATATTTTAAAGAAAATATCTGATTCAGGAATTAGAATAAATAAATTAGAACAAGAGCAGTAAAAAAAAATGTTACATAAAAAACGCAAACCACAGAACAGTGCCTACAGGATAGCATTCATATAGTTTCAAGACATGCAAGCAATATATAGTTGTTTCAAAGCATTTATGGGATGAAAGCAGCAATTTAAGATGCTGATTATCTTAGGGGAGGGGAGAGTGGGGCCAGGAAGGGCACATGGGGTTTCAGTTGCACCCGTCATGTTCTGCTTCTGTAGCTGAATGGTGGTTATACTCGTGTTCTTTTTATAAAAAGCTATACTTTCGTAGGCCTAGAGTCTTTCATTAAAAAAAAAAAAAAGGAAAATGAGAAAACATAATAACCAAGAGGAGCCTAAGGAGACACGGCGACTCAATGTATTGTGGTATCCAGGATGGAATCCTGGAATAGAAAAAGGACATTAAGAACAACTAAGCAATCTAAATAAACTGTGGACTTTAATTGAAAACAAAATATCATTACTGGCTCACTAATTGCAACAAATATACTATATTAATGTTCTAATAAAGGACACTGGGAATGTGGTATTTGGAACCCTGAACTATCGTCACAATTTTTCTAAAATTCTAAAAGTGCTTCAAAATAAAAAGGTTATTTTTTAAAAAGTAAATGACACAAAAGCATCATTCCAGTGGATCTTTCTTATGGGAATCCTTCACAAACAGCATAAGCTGTAACAAACAAACTTAGTAAAGGGCTGTCTATAGGAAACTAAGATCATATGGGCCAGGTGTGTTGGTTTTCAATGGTCTGACTTATTAGAGTAAGGAATTTAAAGAACAGCAAATTAGTATAACCCTAGATTGCAATATTTCTCTCGCAGATCAGGCAATTCCAGTTGCCCTGTTGTAAGACCTGGATAGCAGTCAAGTATGAGTTTGTTACCATAAAGAAGGTACATCTGAGAACAGGGGCCTAGAGCAAATTGTTTATTCATTCCCTTGGCCTCCTTCCACTCCCCCACTTCTCCCTTCATGGCTTCCCCATCCTACTTGCTTAGGCCAATTTTACAGTAAAGAGCAGCCAAACTATTTACATTCCCTCTAAAGTAAAATCTAAAGCACAAAGATGCCTCTGCAGACAGACCTGGTTGCATCACATGCATTCCATCCTTTTAAAAAGGACCTGCATTTTCAAAGCCACCCTCAGATGACATGAAAATCACAGAAATTTAGAGCTAGAAAGAAACTTGGAGCTCAACTCATCTGTCTCCTTTGTTAAGCATGGTCTAGAAAGGTTACGTAAACTCATCAAGGTCCCTTCTTTCTAGTGAATCCTGTGTTGTTTGTTATGCTGCTTTCCACAAATCCCTTCAAAATCTGCAGGCACCTGGTGCCCTCCTCATGTAAGAAAGAGAAAATGTAACTTCAGCAAGGGTACCAATCCTCTCCTAAGGGAAGCATCTCATAGGACAAGCTCCCTTGTCCAACTTGGAGCAGGTAAGGGAGAAGGAGAGAAGGCAGGCCCCTGGGAGATGGTCGGAGCAGCGGGGATCCACGAAGTGGTGGTCAATGGGCATTCCCCTCCATGAGACAGAGTGGCTGGAGGGTGTGATGAAATTGGTAGAGCCCAATGTGCAGGTTGGCATTTTTCCCCTACTGCACTAGAAGTCCTTCAACCTTTCCCTCTTCTCCAGTCTTCAGTGAAGGCCGCCACACTCACAAATGATCAAGAAGAGAGTTGGTTTGTTTAGTGGAAATCAGTGAAGTGCTGAGTTTCAAAGCTAGGTCAAGACAAAGGGGAACAGAGATGGCCCCCTAGAAGCAGGATCTCAGTGCCCAGACGACTGAGAGAAATAAGGCCCCTGGAAAGGTAGAGATATTGGGGCGAGGGGAAGGACGTTCACCAAAAGTGGCAATGGGGCATGAGCCAATCTCATACAGATTTCAAGGATACTGAATATAGACATCAGCAAGGCCCCACTGTGGCCAGATAATGCTCTGTTCCACTGAGCTCACTAGCCCAGTGGTGCCCCCCAAAAAGGAGCTTTCGGGGAACTATTAGACTTCTGTAAGAAGAGCTGCTTTTGCAATGGTCCATGTGTGGATTTGAGTAGTTAAAGAAGTGATGACTACAGAAAACAAACTATTGATTTTGCCCAACAAGGACCTATAATAGGTAGGAACTATGAAGACACTTTAAGAAATTTAAAAAGGTTGTTATGGATCGTCACTTTTGAAGGCATTTAAAGAATTTTTTTATCAGTAAAACTGGTATATTTATCTAACATCTTACAACATGCCTCATAAAAGTAACCATGAATTATAAAGCTGTTTCCAATCTCCCTTCCCAGCAGCCTGTCCAACGGGGAGTTGGCACCCTAGTGTGGGGAGATGGAAGGACTGTCCTGTACAGAGGAGCTCCCACCCAAGCTGCACCGGGAGGTGGTGATGGCAGGAAGTTCTAGACCTGGCCAAGGAAGGAGGGTAGGTAAGGGGATGAGGGTAATCCTCATCCTCCTTTGCGTCATGGTGCTACCCTTCTAGGGAACTAAAAAAAGTATTAGCATACTAAAAATACTCAGAATAATTTAGTTCCAGTAAACATTTTTTCACTGAATAATAAATTTCCATCAAATGATGAGGAAATGGGGCAAGGCAAGTCACATTATTATTATTATTAGAGAAGTTGTGGGTTTACAGAAAAATCATGCATAAAATAGACAGGTCACTTTTTAAATTCAACAGTGATTACACTGCCAAGAAAAAAAAAGTTGAACCAAGCAGATAATATTCATCTCCCAAATAGGAAAGATGCAGCATAGAGCAATTAACCCTGTTTTGGCCATCAGCAAATTAATGCACAGTGTGTGGAAATATCAACTCAGATCACCTGACATTGCCCTAATTCTTTTGGTATTTAAATGTACATCTGTGGGTCACCGGCATTTATTAAGTGCTATTTCAGCAGTGCACACTCGTTTTCCAAACTTTGCTACTATTACTCCGGAAACATGCTCACCAGAAGCTCCTTGGCAGTGATCTAAATTGGCCACATAAGCAGTAGACCATGCATAGCAGTGAGTTTGCATCTGCAGTCCCAGTCTCATCTTCTGAATGCTCTCTACGTTCCAGGCATTGTTTGGGGCGCCGGAATGCATGACTGAACCAGTCAACATTGTCCTTCTCATGGAATTAATCCTGATCAGGGCAAGTGCAAATACACATAAATAGAACAATTTCAGAGAGCAGTTAAGTACAGTGCCAATTAACACAGAGGAGTAATGAGAGAGTGCCCCAGAGGTGGGGCTGGGCTTGGAGTTACTATAGATAGGGAGGTCAGAGAAGACCCTTCTGTGGAGGATGAGATGCTGCCAGCTTTGCAAAGATCTGGAGCAGGAACAGGCTAGGCAGGGGGAACTGCAGGTGAAAAGGCCGTGAGGACAGGATAAGCTGGACGGGAATGAGGACCAGAAAGAAAAGCCTGGCGACTACAGCGTAGTGAACAAAGGGGCTGGGGATCGTGGCACCCAGGGAGGTGGGGAACACAGGGAAAAGGCCCAGTCCTGATAAGGCCATGATAAAAGGTGAGGATGTCATTCTAAGAGCATTGGAGGGTTTTTAAGCAGGAAAGTGATCTGGTTTAATTTAAGCCCTTGAAAGATCACTTTGGCTAAGGATAGAAGTGGGCTGGGAAGGTGAGGAGTGGCCCAAGACGGGAGCAGAGAAACCTGGCAGCAGCTGTTGTCGTGCAGGAGAAAAATGATGGTGGCATGATGCCAAGTAACTGCGAGACTGTTCCCATCCTCATAGAACAGCGTTTCAAATGGAGCCCCACTTCTTTTGTTTTACCAAGGAGGGCAGAAGCCTTAATAGAAATGAAGTGAGACATGGTGAATACTGAGCTGAGATAACCTCTCAGCCAGCAAGAGGAGCCGGCCGCTCAGAAACACATTTATGTGATAATGGGAAGAGGAGTGCATCCCAGCTGGTAGTTTCAGCTTTGATTCAAATGAGTGGCACCCACATATTTTTCTTATGAACAAAATGTGCCCCAAAGACCACTAATGATGCTATTAATCAGCACCCTGCCACCAAAGGCAGCTGGCAGCCCACACAGAGGTGAAGCAAATTCCTTTATTGAAAAGACTCATCTTGAATGCAGAAAAAATGACATGGCTCTATTTGCTCAACTCCTCCACAGTAAGTTCCTCTCTATCAGATGGCCCATTTTGCCTAGCCCATTGGTCCCAAGATTTCCCTGACCTTTTCTTCTGTTATTAGTAGCTAAAGGCTGTTTGTGCCCTCAAAGAGCATAGTTACAAACCTAAAAAACAGGGAAAGGAAAAAAAAAAAAAATCAAAATTCCATATTTGGAATAGATGAGCTCATCCATATGATTTATTATTTTCTAAGGATCTTGGATGACTAGAACTGACTGTTCATACACATTAAGGAATATCATCATTGGTCCACATGTGGGCCTGTAAAAATTAATTTTAACAATATAATCAATAGTCATGAACCTATGACTTAATTCAAAATTTAAATCATTGCCAACATTTACCTATGCAGTTATCCCACACACTGCCTATAACCATTATCCTGAATTTTGTATTCTTTTTTAAAAGCATATTGTTGAAGTTTGCATGGTTTTGAATTTTATGAAAAGTTTATCATACTCAGCATTCTTCTGGAAGTTGCTTTTTTCACTCAATAGTCATTACGAAGATTCACCCATATCGTTGTGTGTATCTACAGTTCATTCTATTCACTACTTTAAACCATTCCATTGCATTCCATATTTTTTAATGTATTTCATCTTAATTGATAAAGGAGGAAAAAAAACAAAACTCAGAGTCTTCATAATTTAACATTTTATGATTATGGTCCTAGGAACACACAGTAAGAAACTCTTCTGGGAAAATATATGGAATGATGTATTTATTAATTCAGACAACTGTTTGGGACCTTGCTTATTAGTTACAATTAGTTGGACATCATTTAGCTGACTGATAAGAAACTAGATCAACAGGAAAACTTAATTTGCAGTCAGTAATCTTTGCTTTTAAGAGTCAGTTCGAGACTTTTTCTCTATTTAATTGCAAAGAAATTTGTCAGTTTCAGATTTGCAGGACTTACCTTGACACACACCCTTGAGCAAATCTCCTGGTCAGTGTTTTGGGTATGGATTTTTTTGAGGAAAGGGAGCTTCATAGATGCAACCAAAAAGAAAGGGGAAGATCCAAATGATGGATAATCAACCCAAAAACATGGTTAAATCAGATGCAAAATTCCCCTGCAGAGAGTCTTTTCTAAGAGTAATTATTTAGTGAATTTTATGCCCCAATTTTTTTTTTAATTGCTTTAGTGTGTCTCTATGGAAAAAGAAAAGAAATAAGCACCACAACTTTGGCATGATATGCAAGAAGAGGAGGGGGAAAGAGAAACAGAGAGGGCAAACCTCTCTCATTTTTTTGGGAGATGAAGTAAAGATAACAAGCTGTGGGTCAGAAAATTTCTTCTGGATGGATGTCATTTTAACCCATTGGATGCTTCTTCTCTTTCCATTAAGAAGAGCCCCAACTTCTACACCCTTGAAATAAATCTGTGTTGGCTGGAGAAGTGGTAGACCAGCCGCACCTCTGGGCAGGAACGCTCTCTCATACCTGGGCCCAGGCTGGAGCTTCTACACTGAGACCAGACCTTGTGGAGGCAGCCACCCCTAGGTGGGAATTCCCGTGTGGTAGACTGAACTGTGGGCCCACCAAAACACATGTTCTTAATCTCAGTGGGCATCCTTGTGGGTGTATGCCCATTACAAACAGGACCTCCTGTGAAGACGTTCTATTTAGTTAGGGTGAGGCTAGCTGAATCAGGATGGGTCTTAAGCCATTTTACTGGAGGCTTTATAAAAAGAAGACACGGGAAGCCAGGGCCAGAGAAGGTGACAAAGAAATCAGCAGAAACCAGAGGAGTAGATACAAGGAGAGAGAGCTCTCCCTGTACCATGAGGCAAGAATACACACCAAGGAACCCCAAGGATTGCCAAGAGTCAGCAGCAGAATGCTGTAGATTATAGGAGGAAGCAAGCCTTGCTGAAATCTTGATTTGGGACTTCTTCTAGCTTCAAAACCATAAGCGAATAAATTCCTGTTGTTTAAACCAGCCCATTGTATATTATTTGTTATAGCAGCCTGGCAAATTTAGACACCTTGCTCTACTAATGAATATCACCAAGGGACATTGGGTAAGTTAACCTTTCTGGGCAACAATTTCCTCCCATATAAGTTGAGAAAATAATAATAACCTAATACGATTAAAATAAAATAATATAGCTATTGGCTGGAATGCAGAAGGTACTTGATAGATGGTAATTTTCTCTCCTGCTTTTTTGACTTTCTACCCTCATGCCCTATGGTTGCAAAGATAATTACTCTCAGTCATTCTACTCATATTGAATTTCCACTGTGATCTGTGAGGAATAAAGTTATTTCATAAAGTACATAACAGGAAATCACTATACTTCCATGTCAGCAGTGAAAATAATGTTGCCCAAAGTTTAGGCTCCTTGCACATTTTATAGATTTGACAGCTTAGTTTATTATTTGACAACAACATAGGGAGATGAGAAGACATAATACTATATACTGAGATGGTGAAAATTAACTTTGGTCTTGAAGTTTTCTATATGTGTGCACATTGCAGCAAAAAAATCAATAAATGAGCTTTGACCAGATACGCAGGCCTAGGAGATTTCACCTGATGCATTTCCCATTGATTGCTACAAACAATAAAAGCATGAGCAAATGCTAACTGTAGCTACCATCAGAATAATATGCTCTATTGAACTGAGAAAGGAATGTCCTCTTTTTTTTTTTTTAATCTGTGGTGAGTGGAATCGCAGGACCTTTGAAATCTTATATAATCCAATTTTATGATTTTACAGATGAGGTAGCCAAGGCTGGAAAAGCTTAAACAACTCATAGTTGAATGGTCAAGTCAGGACTTGCTCGAGGCCCTTGAACATTTAACCTAGAAGATTCCAGTATATTTTTAATTCTGAAAGCGTTGTTTTAAGATAAAAGCAGCACAAAGGCCTATAGGGTACGGAATGTCATCACATGACTGCTGCCATCCTGGCCCATGTTTGGACTCTAAACCCCCTGCTTGGAGGCTCTGGTACTAGTGACCCTCCTTCTGAAGCTTGAATGACCCCCACGCTGCCTGCTCTGATCCCCAAGAACTTCTCACCTAATTCAGGCCATTTGCCCCAGGGGACACTTCTTCCGGCTCCTAGTCAAACATGCAGGCTCTCATATTTTTAAAAAATATAAGCATCTACTTAAATTCACTAGAATTCTCTTTAGTATAAAGTTTGGCAAACAGGAAGTCAAGAAATAGCATGAAATTCAAGGCCGTGGGTTATTTTTCAACAACAGCCTAAACTCCATAAATCTGAACTGCCCTGTAGCAGTCCGATATTGTTTAGGAATTGAAAAAAAAAAAGATATTGATTATATTTGTAAATTGGTCTGTTTCTCTGAGTGTGATACCCTTTGATTGTATTCAATTCAAAGGTTTTAAGTTTACTTAATTAAATCAATTTAGGGCTCTTGATTCGACCACGTCAGTAGGGCGTGGCTCAGGGCTGAGTCCCCATCCCCTTTGTGGGCTATAGAAATGGACAGTCAATCAAGAAGACAGACAGAGGAACTTCCAAGGAAGGAGAGAGAGAGAACTTTGTCAGTTTTGATCCTGGGGCCCCGGAGAGAGCTGAGCCATTTGCCTGATAGTTTGCAGCTGAAGAGACCAGAGCCCTAAGCAGCTGAGAAGGCCCTGAAAGAAACGAGCCCTCCAGCCTACAGCTGAGATTGGAGGAAGCTGGGCCCATGGAGCCTGAAGAGGAAGAGGAAGGTCGAACCATCGCAGAGGTTGGCAACTATCTTGCTTCAACACATGGCAACAGACTTTGGTGAGAAAATACCTCTTATGGTACCTTGGGTTGGACTCTTTAGAGCCTTGTAACTGTAAGCTTTTAGCCAAATAAATACCCTTTATAAAAGCCAACAGATTTCTGGTACGTTGTGTGCGTGTTTTTGTTTTTTATCCTCACCCCCCACTCCCCCACTCCACCTCCCCGTTGTCTGCTCTTTGTGTCCATTCACTGTATGTTCTTCTGGTCCACTTGTATTCTTGTTAGTGACACCAGGAATCTGTGTCTCTTTTTGTTGTGTTATCTTGCTGCATCAGCTCTCCATGTGTGTGGCGCCACTCCTGGGCAGGCTGCACACTGGGCGGCTCACCTTACGGGGCGCGCTCCTTGCACGTGGGGCTCCCCTGCACGGGGGACACCTCTGTGTGGCACAGCACTCCTTGCACGCATCAGCACTGCACATGGGCCAGCTCACCACATGGGTCAGGAGACCCTGGGTTTGAATACTGGACCTCCCATATGGTAGGCAGACGCTCTATCAGTTGAGCCAAATCCACTCCCCTCTAGTACTTTGCATCAGCACCCGTTTGACTGACTAATACACACCCTTTCTGAGCAACTCCAAGGACTAGCTTCTTCAGGGAAAGAGGGTTAGAGCAGGCACACCTGATAGTCTCAACAACATCCATACCCCTCTCCTCAGTCCTGTGCTTCAACAGAAAATAACCCTCTCCCCGGCAGTAGGGGTAAGATTCCAGTTTGTTTTATGTCAGGGTTTCCAACCTTGACCCACTGCTGATGAATAGTCAATACTGATCTGAGGAGAAATTCAGACTAGGATTAAACTGAATAGGAAAGAAATGAATCAAGATTAATAAACGAAAAAAATTAAATTTGTCATTATTAATAGAGTTAGAATAAGAAAAACAAATGAGAAAAAAGGTATGGCTATAGAATATTTAATCCTCTTTCACCATAGTGGAGTGAAGAATAGAGTAGGAAGTTAACCAAGCAAGGTTTAGGTGCCTAAAAAGGCTACACAATGATTCTCACCTCCGAGTTCTCCTGGCAACAGTCTACTGCCCTTCTAGTAATGGCATTATAAAGAGAAGCAAAATGCAAATGCTATAAAGGTAGTTAGAGCTAAAGTCACACATGGTCTAGCTGAGATCTACCTAGACATTACTGGAGAGAAGTAACCTCAATGGGGAGGTCTAGGTAGGAGTTTGGGGGGATTCCATCCTCCCAAAAGTAAATGGTCTTAGAATTTGAAGGAAACTTTGAGGAATGCAACAACATTCATTTGAGCCACGTACTGAGAGAACTCCTGAGAATTGCTGACTTGTTCTTCTCACTAACTTTGGTCAGAGGAGTAAAGAAAATCAATCTGCTTTTAACATACTCCCATCAGCTCACCTCTTCCAAGACGTATAGTACTGTGTGGAGGACACCCAAGGTACCCAGGACAGAGAAAAGATAGGCGCTCACCCTGATGACCTATATAATCTGGTCTGTGATTTGAACAGTTTGAACTTTGCAGAAAAAATGTCTGCAAGAAACTGCCACCTTCATCCTAATGTCTGTTCATAACTCAGACATGATACATACGAATATGCAGAATTAATTACAAGATTAAATTCCAAAATAGGTGGTAGGAGCACAGGTAATTTTCTTTCATCTATATACCTTTTTGTCTCTTTTACAATAAATGTGTATTATGTTTATAATAATAATTTATTCCAGTTTGGGGAAGAAAAGATGGACTGGATTATGGGAAGTAGAAAATGTAAAAGAGCTTGGTTTGTTTCCTACCTTCATTTTAATGTCTATTCATAACTCAGACATTATATATATATATGTATTTATTTTACTAGACTATAAAATCCTTATGTGCAGGATTGTATCATATTTATCTTTGTGTATATAAAAATAATGAGTAAATGAATTTATGAATTAATGAAACTGGCTCTTTACAATCAGAACAAAGTATTTTAATACCATTTCATGAATGCTTCAATTAGCATGTCACTAGCCCTGGTTTACTTTTTTACACCGTGGGAAAAATGGCTAATTTTCTTAATGATAATGACATGTAATTGGAGAGAACAAACTGAGATAAACAATCAGAAACTACATTTGCATATGCCTTTCACCTACAATAAAAGATAAATTAAGGCACATTCAATATGGAGGTAAAAGCTTAAAGGAACAAATAAATTTCTGTAGAAAATCCTGAACAAAACATTATTTGCATTACAAAAAGATTTTTCACTATATTAAAATATTTATTCTAAAATGCAGTTCATTTAAAAGCTTGTTTGCATATCAGTAGGAATAGAAACTAAATAAAAGACCTGAAATAAGGACCGCTGTCAGTTGAAGATGAATCTGAAATAGAAATAAAATTTCTCTGAACTTTTTGATTTTTTTAATCAAATAATTTAACAAAAAAACAGCATTTGATTTACAAATGCAGCCTCTGTTGATGATGGTTTTGTTATCCACATGCAAGAGGGAACAAAAATGTAAAACAAAGTAGAGAAGATATTAAGGCCTCATGTGTAAGATACAGCATAGATAACTGAAGAAATACTGGAAAACTGGGAAAATCAGGATTTAAATGGAAGGACACTAGTACAACTTGCAAAAAAGAGTATAATTTATATTGAATACTTTCTCTGATATTTTGACATAGTTCCAACAATAATGGCAAAGGGTAACTGGCTCACAGTTTTGAGGCTAGAAGTCCAAAATTGAGGTATCAGCAATAGGATGCTTTCTCTCTGAAAACTTTGGCATTCCGAGGCTGGCTGCCAGTGGTCCTTGGTCTTTGGCTTTTATGGCACAAGGCAATGCCTATGGTGATGTCTTCTTTCTCAACAGTGCCTTCTGGCTTTCTCTTTCTCTCTCTTTCTCTCTCTCTCTATCTCTCTTTCTCTGAATTTCATTCTACTTATAAAGGACTCCAGTAATCCAGACTGAAGTCCAATGAGCCACACCTTAACTGGAGTAAGTAACATCTTCAAGAGGTCCTATTTATAGTGGGTCCACACCCTACAGAATATGGACCAAGACTAAGAACAGGTTCAAACTGGGGTACACAATTCAATCCAACACAGAAAAGACACATCTGCAACTCCTTTAAGTAAGGGCAACTCAATAGTGATTGATTGGCTTATAATACAGAAATTTTTAAGAAATATGAGGGAATGTATAAGGCATCTTGAAAGTAATTCTATATATAAAATTTATATTTATGTAAACATTATAATTATCTACTATTCAAACACAAAGACCTTGATATATATGTTGCTTGGACTAACTACTAATCTGGATCTACTATACAATTTTGTAAACTTATATATGACAAGATAAACAAAAATGAATATGAATATATATATAAGTATATAGAGATCTGAGTTTTAAAGAACAAGTTATAACAACTGAACTAAGAAGGTATGTATTAGTTAGCCAAAGGGGTGCTGATGCAAAGTACCAGAACTTCGTTGGCTTTTATAAAGGTTATTTATTTGGGGTAGAAGCTCACAGTCACAAGACCCCAAAGAGTCCAACTCAAGGTACCATAAGAGGTACTTCCTCACCCAAAGTCATTGGCTACGTGTTGGAGCAAGATGGCTGCCAGTTTCTGGGTTTAGCCTTCCTCTCCCTCCTAAGACTCTATAGTTCAGCTTCTTCCAATCTTAGCTGTAGGCTGGAGGGCTCCCCAGAGCGCATTTCTTCCCAGGCTTAGCTGCAGCTGTAGGCTATCAAGCTCATCTCTCTTCCCAGGGCCTCTGTAGTCTATGTAGCTTTCTTTCTTCCTCTGTGTTCTTCTCTGTGTGTTTACTTCCATGTTAGCATATGTTTTATCCCCAAGGGGGCTGGGACTTGATGCTGAGTCACACTCTAACGATGTGGTTGAATCAGAGCCCTAATCTAAACAGAATTTAATCAGATGTCTCAGCTGAATCTAATACAATCAAAGGGTTATCATGCCAGAGGAACTGACCAGTTTACAAACATAAGCTATATTTCTTTTTGGAATTCATAAATAATATCAAACTCCTACAAGCTGCTAAAGTCACAACCAGTTAAAAGGTAAGAATGAAGAACTCTAATGTTATGGAGAGTTGGAAAGATATGGAACAACGGAGACCCTTGTTCACTGCTAATAGGGTTGTAATTTGCTACAACCACTTTAGAAAATTATTTGTAATTACCTAGTAAAGTTTAACATGTGCTTACCTAAGGAATCAGCAATTCTCACAAAGGAGCTTTATAAGCTAGGAGAAGCATTGCTCAAAGAGTTTAAGGGTCTTCAAATAAAGCCCAAGTCCTACCAAAGATAGAATGGCTAAGAGGACATCCTTCCCAGTCCTGTTGCCACTGCCACCACCACCAACTCAGAAAGTTAAGATACCTAGATGAATGCTAAAACTTGTCTGTGTCAAACCTTGGCCATGGATGAAAGAAGAAGAGAAAATTGACCCTGAGAGTTCCTTACAACAAACTAAAACTCATGCAAGTTTGCAGCACAAATTCACACAACTATAAGAGTTCCAAAAGGACCTGAAGTGGAAATTTAATGTTAAGGGTTACAGTTGATAATACCCCAGTTGCAGAGCAGAAGCAAACTTAAATATTTTATGGAGGAATTCTTCTGTAATCCAGACCTGGAAGAGTCACCACAGAGAAAGTTACGAGGAAAATGAGCAGCTAACAGTGAAAAATTAATCAACTAATTAACTCATACATATACAAAACTAGGAAGCAAGGCACACGAATCAGACTTCAGATACTGGAATTATCAAATTCAGACTATAAAACACGATATTTCATATATTTAAAGCAATTTTTTAAAAAAGAAGCTTGAAAAACAGAAGGGAAAAATACTATTATAAAAAACAACCAGGGATGAGGATACGGCTCAAGTAGCTGGTCACCCGCCTACAACATGGGAGATCCCAGGTGCTGTTCCCTGGTGCCCCTTGAAGAAGAAAAGCAAGATGGTGAACTGACATAATAGGCTGGTGCAGGGATCTGATGCAACAAGAAGACACAATGGAGAAGTGGATGTGGCTCAAGCAATTGGGCTCCCATCTACCACATGGGAGATCCAGGATTCAATACCCAGGACCTCCTGGTGAAGGTGAGTTGGCTCGTGTGGCAAGCTGGCCCACACAGAGTACTGGCCCACATGGAGAGCTGCCCTGTGTAGGAGTGCTGGCTCATGCGGAGGGCTGACACAGCAAGATGTCACAACGAAAAGAGACACAGAGGAGAGACAATAAGAGACGCAGCAGACCAGGGAGCTGAGGTGGTGCAAAAGAATGATCACCTCTCTCCCACTCCAGAAGGTCCCAGGATAGGTTCCCAGAGCTGCCTAATGATAATACAAGCAGACAAAGAGGAACACACAGCAAATGGACACAGAGAGCAGACAATGGAGGGAGGGGGGAGAAATAAATAAATAAATCTTTAAAAAAAAAAGATGATGCAACGAAGAGACACGACAAGGAAATTTTTATTTATGTAATGAGAGGCACAACAAGCAGGGAGCAGAGGTGGCTCAAGCAGTTGTGTACCTCCTTCCCACCTTGAGGAGCCAAACCCAGGACCTCTTACAAAGAAGACAAGCACACAACCAACAAACACAGAGAGCAGACAGCAAATGCAAACAACAACGGGATTGGGGTGAAATACATAAATAAAATCAATCTTAAAAAAAAACAACAACCTAGTAAATGTTTAAAAATAAAAAAACTAAATCTACAAATTAAAACTATGGAATTTAAAATAAAAAGCAAAATGGACATATTTAACAGCAGCTTTAAATGAGGGCAAAATAAAAACATTTTCAGACCAAAAAAAAAAAAGTTTGTCACCAAGAGACACTCATTTAAGGAAATTCTAAAAACTTCAGATGGGAAAAAAATGGGCCTAGCTAGGATCTCTAAATGTATGTGGGTGGGTGGAGAGATATTGGGAATTCCCTATACTTGCAGTGTAATTTTTCTATAATTCTGAAATTTCTCTAAAAATAAAGTTTATTAAAAAATTAAAAATTATATATATATAAAAGATGGCCCTTACCTATCAGACAATTTAATCCTAGAAAAAAAGAAAAGAATGAATAGCAAAAGATGTGGCAAATGTGTGGAGAAACCACTATAAATCCATAAAATCTTATGTGATCAAAAATATAAAAGGGGAAGCAGACTTGGCCCAATGGATAGGGCATCCGCCTACCACATGGGAGGTCCAGAGTTCAAACCCCAGGCCTCCTTGACCCATGTGGAGCTGACACATGCACAGTGCTGATGCATGCAAGGAGTGCCGTGCCACGCAGGGGTGTCCCCCACGTAGGGGAGCCCCACGCGCAAGGAGTGCACCCCGTAAGGAAAACCACCCAGCGTGAAAGAAAGTTCAGCCTGCCCAAGAATGTCGCCACACACACGGAGAGCTGACGCAGCAAGACAATGCAACAAAAAGAGACACAGATTCCCGTGCCGCTGACGAAGAACATGCAGCAAATGGACACAGAGAACAGACAACTGGCGGGGGGGGGGGGGGGGGGAAGAGGAGAGAAAAAAAATCTTAAAAAAAAATATGAAAGATAAACTAAGTACAATAACAATAGCATAGCTCAATAAGGGTATCAGAGTTAAAATGTTCTATGATATTATTTGGTAGAAGGAAAAGAAATTGAATAGCAAATGTTTATAAGTAATGTATACATGCTAAAATTTCTAGCATCACTGATAAAATATAGAATAGAGTTACAATAAACTATCAGAAGAAATGCAATAAGACAAAAAAATGATCATTTCAAAAGAGTACAAGAAAGATAAACAGGCAGAATAAGTAGAAAGCACAGCATAAAAGACAAAATAAATTCCAAATGTGTTAAAAATTATAATAAATGTAAATAAATGGGCTAGATGGTGCAGTTAAAATGTCAAATCTTGTCAGCTGGAAGCAGGGGGTGGGGAGGGCGTGGATAATGAGTATAAAGCCAGGATCTTGGTTATCCTTGGTAGGGGTTGCAGAGAAGGGGAAGATCTCTGGGGAGGGTAATACCAAAAAATCCATTACTCGAGGATGTGAATAAATAAAAAATTCCCACGTTATCTTTGCTCTCCTCCAGCTAGAATCTAAATTAAAGCCAAGACAATATCAGACCAGTGCTTCTCAAACTTGAATGTGTTTGAGTCATACTGAGGATTTTATTAAAATGCAGATTCTGATTCAGTGGATCTGGGGTAGAGCCTGAGATTTTGCATTTCTAATAAACTCCCAGGTGAGGCTGATGCTACTGGTCTCTGTATCACACTTTGAATAGCAAAAAAGAGTATAAGGTAAATATAGAGTTAATTTCTTTACAAATAGACTAAGAAATGAGGTAAATATTATCAAGAGGAAAACAAGTATGGGCTCATAATCTAACTGGAAGTCCAAACTTTAAAAGCTTTGAAATTTTGGTTTTTAAAGTTTGATTCCAAGTCTAATAGGAGACAAGACCTGACCTGAACTGATAGGAGTTAACAGTCTTTGTTCTTTATTTATCACACTTAGGGTGACTATTTCATATGTTTCACTGCAGAAATACTCTTGAGTTTGGTTAAAGAGTGCTGCCCTAGTCTCTACTCAAATTCAAATGTAATGTTTTTCTAAAATCAAAAAAATATTGAATTCCAAACTGCATGTGTCCGAGAGTTTTGACTAAGGGACCATAGAGCTAAGGTATGCATTTCCTTCTTTCAATCTTTGACTAATCAGGTCTTTTGTGGTCCTTTTAAAAATAGTTGTCTCTGAAGTAGAAGAACAGTGGGAGCAGAGAAAAAATAATGTAATTATTCAGTAGTATAATAATTATGCAGCCTCAAAGGGTTTTTTTCAGGAAATTAAGTACTCAAGCAAAATCTCAAGTCGTTACTCACTTGGGGTTTTATTTTTGTAACCTGTAGAATGAAGTAACACTGATCTCATTTCAGCTTTTAAGTAGACAGGCCCTGAGCATCTTACAGGCAGGACAATCTCCTTGGAAATGCCACTCTTTGGAAAGAGATAGATGCTGAATGAGCTTAAAACCAGCTTTAAAAAAACCCCCAAAACTTTAGATAAGCTTAAATAAAAAATATATATACACATATTATTTTTTTATAAAATGTAATTTCCTTTAAAGTGCTATTATTCTTATATTTGAAGAAAACACAATTTCAATGAAACCAAAATTGCAGGTTGCTGGATCTGATGTAGTAACACACAGAGCTATATATAGATGTAAAAACCTTTAGAAAAATCTTTGGCCTCATACAGGGCTTTTCTAAACTGTTATCTGCCTTTGATTCTCAAAGCATGAAAACTGGAGAGATAGCAGAGGCAAAATCCCCAGTGACCTGTTCCCTCCCCATGGCCAAGCCACACACAATCAGGGATTAAAAGTACCTCAAAACAGCAATAAAGTGGTCCCACCAGGCATTGCAACGTTTGTTCCTTCTGTGACCCGCGTGCATTTTATGCAGGACTTTTAAGATGCACCTGCACAGAAAGAAAACATACTCCCAAACAGTTATAGCTGAAACTCTGACCTCAGTCCATCAAGTAAACAGATAGTCAACATACAAATCAACATGCAGAGACATGATTTAATAATAAGGTCACTGTTAAAAGTGCCTTCCTGTCCCTACTCTTTTGAAAAGAGTAAATTTAAGAACTCTCGGCATGGGAACAGGACCTGCAAAAGGACTGAAAGCGAAGAAACATCTGAGACTCCAATGACTTTTTTTTTTCTGGAGGGCTGGGGATTGAATGAGGGACCTCGTACATGCGAGGCAGGCACTCAACTACTGAGCTATATCCACTCCACCTCAATGACTTTTTTTTTAAAGATTTATTTTTTATTTATTTCTCTCCCCGCCCCACCCCTCCCACCCCCAGTTGTCTGCTCTCTGTGTCCATTCACTGTGTGTTCTTCTGTGTCCACTTGTATTCTTGTCAGCAGCACAGGGAATCTGTGTCTCATTTTGTTGTGTTATCTTGCTGTGTCAGTTCTCCATGTGTGCGGCGCCATTCCTGGGCAGGTTGCACTTTTCTCACACTGGTCAGCTCTCGTTATGGGGTGCACTCCTTGCACATGGGGCTCCCCTATGTGGGGGACACCCCTGCGTGGCACGGCACTCCTTGAGCGCATCAGCACTGCACATGGGCCAGCTCATCACACGGTCAGGCGGCCCTGGGTTTGACCCTTGGACCTCCCATGTGGTAGGTGGACGCCCTATCCATTGGGCAAATCCGCTTCTCCTCAATGACTTTTGAGGGATTTTGTGGTGTTTATTATTTTTAAAGACAAGAGGAGTACAGCAATAGAAAGAGATCATTTAAAAAGGGAGAAAGTTTTGTTTGGGAAGTCAAGGATGGGTAATTAAACAATGAGTAAACCTCGTCCTAACTCTGCCAAATTAAACCAACAGTCATTTTAAGACTTAAGGGATTGTGCATCATCAGTTAGCCTCAAAACATATATTAATGCAGGAGTCAATCTACAATTATTTCAGGAAAGAATTGCTCCCAACAGTTCTGAGATAAAGCCCCCAACAGATCCACAAATCTTGACCCATAAACCATTTGACAAAAACCAGGAATGTAGGAAAAAATAAAATTTGTAACTGTGACCCTGTCCCCCCAAAAAAGAATAAAACAAAATAAATAAGGAAGTTGGAAATCAAAATAATACCAATGCTAGATGCTGAGATAACATTTTCAATATGTGCCAGCTAGATATTTAATAAGAGTGGCAATTCTCATATTTCAGTTTCAGTTTAGATGGCTCTACCTCAGGACATGTTAATCATTGGTAAAATTTCCCCTAAAAATAATGTCTGTGAAAATGCTTACAATAGATTTTCAGGAAACATCCATTGAACCTGACTAATATAATAGTTCTGGCCAGGAAAGGCCCAAGACCCTTTCAAAAATAGTGCCAAGACTCATCTGTGATATTAAATATATTTGTATATATAAGCATACTTTCCCTTGCCAGACCTTTAATGAAGACTTTTTTGTATTTCCAAAATTTTTCATTCACTGATGGCGCAAGATAAATACACATGACAAATGTACAACAGGGGGATTTCTTTGAGTGCTGTTATTAATTAATTAAAATTACTAATCAACCAAATATATGATCTCTCATTTGTAACACACCAAAGCCAACAAAGACTTTATCTTCAAATTTCATTTCTTTACATAAGGCTTAGTGCCCCAGCTGAAATGACAGCCCTGTGGTTCTAGCTTGCCAGTTAAACCCTCACAAAGCAGAGAAAGGCAGTGGAATCTGATGAGCACTAAGTACTCAGTTCTGCTTCCTCACAAGTCTCCTTTTATGGGTGCAGACACAGAGACAGTCGACTAATTTTAATGACTTGCCTAAGAATTACAGTGTGACTATACAGGTACAAAATAAGCTGAAGTCATACTTGAAAAATACATATTTTCCCCACCCATGCAGCAGAAGTAATTTTTAAATGTCTCTTTTGAGATTAAGCTTCAGGAAAGCTGCCAACTTCATATTTCAAAGTTATTTCCAGCTCACTCCCTCTAGTGCCCCATCTCCAACAACTGAACCTCAATGGCCCTTCAATTGGTTAACTTGACTACCTCCTCACTGTCCCCTGTCTCCACCTTCCTCAGTATCCAGCCTAGGCCTTCAGGCCACAGAATAATCCCTCCCTTCCACATGTCCCCAACTCGCCTGCTAATTCCCCCTTCTATATTAGTCACTTGGCAAAACTACAACCCTGCTTAAATAAAATTCTTCTCACATTCTCTCCCTACATGAGAGCAGCTGGCCCAATCTAGAGAAAAACACACAACTGTACTGGCTGGTCTTTGCTTAAAATATGCCATTAATCTCAAAGGGCTTTCTGTTCCACTCAACAATCCTACTACATTTCTCTGGCCAATTTATACCCCTACTTCTAGAAAACTGTTTTATACTTCCATCCCTTTCTCATGCTCATCTGATAACCTTGAGTCATATTTTTCTTAGAAAATAGAAGCAAGCAGAAGATAATGATAGCATCCTTCCAAAATTATGTAAACTCACTTGTATGTATCTGTACAAATCTAGAACACGCAATGCTTTAGTGGCCAGCCCATCGCTAGATCCCATTCCCTCCTGCCTACTCAAGGAGATCCCTCCAGCAATTCTGCCCTCCTCTCTCCTGTACCATAATTCCTTTATTTCTACTAAATAATTCCCATTACTTTTTAAGCATGTTATAATAAATTCTACTTTTAAACAAAAGTTTCTGGCTCTACATTCCATGTGGCTATTCTCCCCTCCCCTAATAGCAAGTATCTCCCAAGAACTGTGTATTTTGTTTGTCCCTATTTCCTCACTTTCCATTCTTACCTGAACCAATTCCTACCAGGCTTTAGCCCCTACCAAACCACTAACGCTGATGTTGTTAATGTTAATGTCACCATGAGTTTCATGCTGCTACATCCAATGGTCAAATCTCAGTCAAAGTCCTCAAGTTCTCTGTAACATTTCTCACAGTTGTCCCCTCCTCCCACTTGCCTGACTGTCCTCCTATCCTCAGTGTCTGTTCCTTCTGAGTCCCCATGACTGGGTCCTCTTCAGCTCTTTACCCTTTAAATGTTGAGAGCACCTCAGTACTCCATCCTCCAACATCTTCCTTCACCTGCTCCAGTCACTCCTTTAGTGATCCCATCCAACCTCATGGATTTAAATCCACCTCTTCATTGAACTCCCAATCTTATTCCTCCAGTCCTAACTTCTCCCCTGAATCTCAGGCTCATATAAGTAATGGCCTAATAGATAGCTCTTCTTGAATAGCAGGTGTCTCGAACTTAATAGGGCCAAAGCAAAGTCTTTATTTCTCCACCTATCCCCAAAATGTGTTTCTCCTCCCTTTTCCTTATCTTAGAAAACAGCATCATCATTCTGCCACACACTCAGGCCAAAACTCATATTCAGTCAGCAAACCTTATCAACAAGGCTTTCAAAATATATCCTGAAGCCAACCATGTCTCACAACCTCCACTGACCACCTGCACTCAGGCTCATCAGCTCTTACCTGGACTCTTGCCCAAGCTTCCTCACTGGAGTCCCTGTTCGTTCGCTTTCCCTTGACAGACTATTCCGGGATCATCCATTTAAAGCCGAAAGCAGAGCATGGCTCTCCTGTATTCAAAACCCGTTGTCTTTCCATTGGACTTAGAGCAGGTCCACAAGGCCCTGGTTATGGCTCCTGGCTACCTCCTGGTTTCCAGGTTCTACATGTTCCTCTGCTGGATTCTCCTCTTCAGCCACAAAGACTTCCTTAACGTTCCCCAAATACCCGATGATATCCCTGCTTCAGAGCCTTTGCAACTTCCGTTTTTGTCCCCTGAAATATTCTTCCTCTGGGTATTTACATGACTTTTCTTTCTCACTTTAATTCCTTGCTCAGATATCACCTTTTCAGAAAGACCTTTTGTGACCACACCCTAGAAAACTGCCCACTCTGATACTTTCTACCCCATTTCCCCACTTCATAGAACTCATCACAGATGTCATGTTGTATGTTTATTTGTTTACTTGTTTATTAACCATCCCCCTCACTAAAATGTACCATTCTGGCCATAAGACTTTATTTTGTTCACCACTGTGCTCCCAGCATCTGGAACTGTGTCTGGTTCATACCAGGTCCTCAACAAATACCTGTAGAATGAACTATGAGTTTAACATAGACATGAATTACCAAGTTGACCAACATTAGCTGCCAGTATATGGCATCAGGCAGCCTGTGCCCACTTACCCAGGAGATAAATTACAATTTTAGTTAATGCCATCAAAGCAAGTCTGTATTTTTATAAAGATTTCTCCATTGCCTAGGTAGATTATATGATAGAAAGAACAATAGAGAGATAACTTGTCATTGATTTTCTTACTCCCAATTGCAGATTAAAGATACCATGCTTCTACTGGCTAATTAATAACAAATTCTATCCCTTATAGGTATTTTGATCAATTGTTAAAAAAAAAAAGTTATTTTTCTTAGTTGAAATTGGTCTTAGGAATCCACTCAAAAGCTCGATTTTATGCTAGAATCACTTCTTCTTTGTTAAATATAACCAAATAAAGGTTACAATGAACTGGCTAGTTCTTTCTCCATTATGTAAGTGTATATTCCCTGCCCAATCCATCTTTTTTTTTTAAGATTTATTTTTTATTTATTTCTCTCCCCTCTCCCTCCCCCATCACCCCAGTTGTCTGCTCTCTGTGTGTCCATTCGGTATGTGTTCTTCTGTGACTGCTTCTATCAGCAGCACCAGAAATCTGTGTTTCTTTTTGTTGTGTCATCTTGCTGTGTCAGCTCTCCATGTGTGTGGCACCATTCTTGGGCAGGCTGCGCTTTCTTTCACACTGGGTGGCTCTCCTTATGGGGCACACTCCTTGCATGGGGCTCCCCTACGTGGGGGATACCCCTGTGTGGCACAGCACTCCTTGAGCATATCAGCACTGCGCATGGGCCAGTTCCACACAGGTCAAGGAGACCCGGGGTTTGAACTGCGGACCTCCAATGTGGTAGGCAGATGCCCTATCCATTGGGCCAAGTCCGCTTCCCACCAATCCATCTTTGATCCCTACAAAAGCCAGAACAGGTTAGGTTACACTGGATATACCAAATCACAGTCATCTTATCAAAAAAATAAAGGGAATGTTCCTTGCTTAAGATATGTTGAATACAGGTTGGTTTGCAATTCAGCTTATCATAGTCACTTAAGGATCCAAAAAGACCGAGGTTCCATCTCAACATTCACTTTCACAATCACAATAGTAAGGCCACAGAACATGGTGGCTCATTCCTGATTCCTAAAGCTTCTAATTCTTCATCAGCTGCAGTAAGTCATGTGGTTCCACCTAAGGAGAAGTATGGTCCTAATATCCTGCTAGAATACTTGCACCCTTTATGATCACACTCCCCTTACAGAGCTTTGCAGAATAATTTTTACACAATAGTGAGTGAATACATTCTTGTTTATTTTATACATTCTACCAAGTCAGGTGTAGAAACACACAGATGGCCACAAATGGAGAGTATTAACCCCTAAAGGCAAAATCCAAGGAAGGAAGGAAGAGAGGAAAGAAAGGAGAGAGGGAGGGAGGCAGGAATTCATATTTCAAAAACAAAAGGTAGGGAAGTGGACATGGCTCAACTGATAGAGCATTTATCTACCATATGGAGGGTCCAGGGTTTGATCCCCAGGGCCTCCTGACCCGTGTGGTAAGCTGGGCCATGCACAGTGCTGCCGCACGCAAGGAGTGCCATGCCACACAGGGGCATCCCCAGATAGGGGTGCCCTATGCACAAGGAGTGTACCCCACAAGGAGAGCTGCCCCGTGTGAAAAAAGAGCAGCCTGCCCAGGAGTGGCACTGCACACATGGAGAGCTGACGCAGCAAGAAGACACAACACAAAGGAGACGCAGTTTCTCAGTGCCACAGGCTAATGCAAACAGATGCAGAAGAATACGCAGTGAATGGACACAGAAAGCAAACAACGGGCGGGAAGGTGAGAGAAATAAATTAAAAAATAAATCTTTTAAAAAAAAGGCAAAATTAGACAATGCCACATTTCTTAGAAATTTTATCATTTGGAACCAATAGCATCCATCACCAAGAGATACAATTTGAGAATAAAACACCAGTAGACAAAACATTTCTGCTACCCTCTTGGTAATGCTTCTAATTTCATAGGCACTTGATATAAGATCTTTCTTGGCTACAATCCAGCTTTACTTCCAACAAATCTATTTGGATAAAAACATGTTCTGACCTCACATGACTTCAGCCTCATCTAAAGATGATCCAGAAGCCAAAAGAACAAGATAAGATAAATGAATAGCTAAAAAAGTGTTGATGCCTATACAGAAATTTTTATATGACAGACTAAGTACTCTTCATAAGAAAGTGACAGGATGAAAGTAGAAGAATAACTGTGGTTTCCTACTCTTTTATACATCAGGTTACATAAAAGCATATGGACAACACTTAAAAATGGGGAAATGCTAAGTTTAAAGAAAAGATTACGTATGATTATGGAAATGAAGAGTGAATGAGTGCATGCTGGTGGGGAAATTTTTTTATATACCACACAAAATAACTTTTTTTTTTTTTACAGATTTCATGCTCTACAAAGACCTGTGGAATCAGCATGTCCTCAACCCCTTGATTCATACAAGAGTAGACATTATGTCACCAACAACCTAAGGAAAGGGATTTGATGACTGCTTTCCCTTTGAATGGTTCCCCTCACAGTGTAGGACGCTGGTGCCCAGGGAAGAGAAAATCCTGGATGAATCTGAACAGTCATGTCTCTTCCACCATGGAGACACATTGAAAGTGCATAATTTAGGCAGCCAAAGAAGTAGACAGCTGAACATCACACATTCCATCAGGGGTAAACACATGCCATGACTTGGTGATAATGAAATATGTACCCCTCTCTGAAGCATGTGTTCAAAACACAGCACCAGGTTTAAAACACAATATGGTACCTTGTTTAAAGTGCCAGGATAGCTCACAGTTAAATGAGAGTGCACAAAGAGGATAAGAAAAAAACAACCTCATTCGGCTTATAGTGAACCAATATATAACAGGCTATCATCTTTCACAATGTCCTGCTCTTTTTCCAGGTTAAACTCCTCTAAATTGAATTAGGTGAATTTTAAATGATCGAGCAGATACATTCAAGACCTCCCCCCATAGGCCACGATCCTGGGGAAAAAAAGTATTGAAAATATATCTGGTTCTGAAGATTGGCTACTTACTTGAGGCTAAGTGCTGGACTAATTGTTTGTTTGTTTTTTAGATGCAGTCTAATGTTCATGAAATCCATTTTACAGATAAAGAAACTAAGGCCCAGAAATGTTAGGCAATTAACACAATGTCATATAATCAAGAAGTACTAGAATTAGGTCTTAAATAATGTCATATTTAAACAACAACTAAACCAACTTTGAATTGTGAAACAATTTGTTGAGTTACTAACTAGCTATGAGACTGTAAACAAGTGACTTAAACTCTCTGAAATCCACTTTCATCTGTAAACTTAGGGAATCATACTGGATGATCACTAATCATGATTTCCTGTCTAGAGTGTCCTATAATTTCTCTTAAATATCACACTGCTAAAAATCAAACTAAAAAATATTTTTTATGTCTATCCCACAGAGACTGTTGTGAAGAATAAATTAGTTAATGGATGTGTAAAATGCTTTTGGTGATCATAAATAACGATGTGCTTTTAAGGTTTTGTCATCATTTCATGCGCTAAGGTTCTGCTTAATGACCTAAGAAGGAAGCCCCTACCCTAAGCAGCTCTCTTATAAATATGGACTACCAGGAACACTGGAAAGAGAGTGGAGATGTTCATGTTTAGTACATTCCTACTAAAAGAAAACCTCAAAATGTGTGCTCAATTGGAAACCATTTAACTGCATCAACTTCACAGAAAACTTTTCTGAGCATGGTTTTTCTAATACAGGTTTTTAAGACCCTTGTTGAAGTCTCAGCACACCTTGGAAAACTGGACTGATCATCACCATGCCTTCTTCAAGCCAATGCCCGTGCTCTGGAATAATAACTGTGGCAGGTTGAGTTTATTTTATGAACCCCAAAGAGGGAAAGATCATGTTTTTAAACTGATCTATTCCTGTGAGTATGATACCCTTTGATTGCATTAATTCTGTTGAGGGCCCTTTGATTAGATTACTTGATGAGATAACTTTAGGGCTTTTGATTGGACTAAATCAGTGAGGCATAAGTCAGCTTTGGGTCTCTGCCCTCTGGCTGGGTCTGATATAAACAGAGACACAGAGAGACACAGTCACAGATAAAGGAAGCCACCATACTTGATCCCACCATGTGAGAGAAAAAGTCCAGTTTTACCACAGCTGAGCTGCAAGGAGAGAAGCCCCCCTGTTCCCTGGAAGCTCAAGTATCTGAGGCCCAGGGAGAGACAAGCCATATACCCAATAGCTGATCTTGGTAAGAAAGCAGACCAGCTAATATTGATAGAGGCCCAGAAAGAGAAAAGTCCTATGCCTGGTTATCCTCAGCTGAGCACAGACCTCTGCAGAGATCAGCGGCCATCTTGCTCCAGCATGTGGCAGCTGACTTTGGTGAAAAAGCACCTCCAATGGGGTCTTCATTTGGATATTTCAGAGCCTTGGAACTGTAGCTTTTACCCCAAATAAAACCCCTTGGGGCAGTTTGATATTATTTATGCATTCCAAAAAGAGATATAGATTATGTTTGTAAATGGCTGTTCTTCTGGTTGTGATACCCTTTGATTGTATTAGATTCAGTTGAGATGTCTTTGATTAAATTATACTTAATTTTAAGATTAGGACTTTGACTCAACCCTGTCTGCTTGGTGGACTATATAAATAAATGTTCATTTAAGAACATGGACTCAGAGAAGATACACAGAGGAAGAGAGACAGCTTCAAAGACATGGCAGAAGCCCTGGGAAGAGAGATGAGCTATTTGTCTGATAGTCTACAGCTGACCTGGTGAAGAGACCAAAGCAGCTGGAGCTTGGAAAGAAAGACAAGCCCTCCAGCCTACAGCTGAGATTGGAAGAAGCTGGGCCCAAGGAGCCTTAAGAGGAAAGAGAAAGGCTGATCCCTCGCAGAGATCAGCAGCCATCTTGCTTCAACACGTGGCAACAGACATTTGGTGAGAAAGTACTTCTTATGGTACCTTGAATTGGACTCTTTAGGGCCTTGTAACTGAAAGCTCCTAGCCCAAATAAATACACTTTATAAAGACCATCAAATTTCTGGTACTTTGCATCTGCACCCCTTTGGCTGACTAATACACCCCTTTATAAAAGCCATCACATTTCTGCTACTTTGCATTGGCAGCCCTTCAGCAAACTAGTACACTCACATACAAGATGCCAAGCAAATAAACTCATAAACTGATATGATAACTAGCATCACATACCAGAATAAACAAAGCATTTTCATTATAGTGGATCTAATGGCAGTCATTCATATATGTCCTTCTTGTCTCATGGTAGCCAGAGATGGTCTGACCCTGAAGTAGAAACCAAAAAAGAGGTGGCATATCCTTCAGGAGACTCAGAGAGATCATCAGCGTTAATTACCAAGCCAGAAAGAAATTTTACAAGGAGTGAAATTAAAAATTTCTGTACATTCTGAGAACTTAGAGAGAGCATGGGTCGCAGATGTAGTACAATATGAACATAATTAAAAGAACATAGGCCAAAGGCCCAGATTTTATGGTAGGTCCTAATTTGAGGGTGGGGTATGAATATGTCCTGAATATAATTTTTAAAACATACACAGAAATGCTTCCATGTGTTTGTGCATGAGTTTGAAAAAATTCTTAAGACTGCTAGGAAGCAACTGCCAACTAAAGCCGTTGGGGTAAGTCCAAATAAGAACAAAAGTATAACACATTCGATTTTTTACAAGTTCAGTTTGAGTAAGAAATTCTCTATGTGTGGTTTTCCCAGAAAAATTAACCCACCTCAAAATCTAATTCAAGAGTACCGAACCAATGGTAGACAAGTAAACATTTTTGGCTTTATCTTTACATATAGGGACGTATCCACCAAAGTAGGTTACTTAAACATAAGTGAAGTTCAACATTTTAAGTCTACAAGAAGTCAAATTCATGAAAGTCACTATGCTTCTCTAAAATTAGCCACAGCAACACTAGTTATCTACTGCTTTGGCTGTCCAGCGCCCCCCATTCCCTTAGCTGGAACAGCATTCTCCCTTTAATAGGGAAATTGGTCCTTGCCCTAATCCTACCACGAAGCTGACAGAGTGCCCACCTTCCCTACACAGTTAATCAATCTTGGGACAATCATATAACTAAACCCAGGCCAGAGCTTTCCCGGGGTTGTGTATGCTGAAACTGGAACAAGCTGATACACTTTCCAGTGTATCTATTGCTAAGTGGGAGAAGCCAGTCCGAGAAGGCCATTGTCATGCAGAGAAAGGAGAGGCTTGAGATCCTGTGTGCTGAGAAGACCACGAACCCCAGATTCATCCCTGCCCTGTTCTTTGATATTGGGGTTCTCCCCTTGCAACCCAAAGTGTCTCAAATAAAACACAGAGGTAAGTGAAATATATGCATACACGCCTGAAAGAAAACATTTGCTTTTGGTTACAAACCTATAGAACGAGGTGCCTCGTAGAGAACATCAGGGGCCCCAGGTGCACACTCAGAGTTTGGTGCACCTGGAGACCCAGAATTAGGTGGATTTGGGCAGGAGATTAAAGGTTACGTTTGGGTAGGGGTAGAGAGTCATCTCTATCTCAGGAAAGAAGGTAACACTTGTTCTAAACCTGGCAGACTTCCCCAAGTTCTGGGAGTTTCACTGGAGCAGGGCTAAGAACCAGAGCATGGCAAAGGCTGGACTGCTATATATCTGTGTGACCCTGTGCAAGTGCTTAACTTCTCTGAGCTTCAGTTTCCCTCAAATGTAAATGAGAATATTACCTACATGGCAGGACTGTAATTAGTGAGCTTTTCTCCAAGGGTGATAATTACCTGACAAGCTGGCTACAATGCAGATTCCTGGGCCCAACCCCAGACTTTCTGAATCAGTCTCCCTTGAAAAACAAACAAACAAAATCAAACTAAACAAACTAAAACCTTCCCTGGTGGTTCTTATGTACACTAAAGTCAGAGACTCAAAGTTGTAAGAATAAATTAGTTAAACATAAAGTGCCAAGTACAATTGCTGGCTCATAATAAATAAATTTTATTGAATGTCTACTACTTAGTTCTCTCAAAAACAATCAAACACCCACACACAGCCCAAAGGCTGCTGAACTTGAAATTGGAAGCAAGAGAATTCTCCAAAACAACACAAACATTTTATTTTGGAAATGAGAAAAAAAAGTAATTAACAGTAGGAGGTTCTCATGAGCTTACACTTGCTTACCAAGGCTTTTGCCATCTAGGCAGGGGTCTCAACCTTGACAGCACATTAGAATCACCTGTGAAGCCTTTAAAACTCCCTATGTTCAAAGTCACACCCTAGATAAATAAATCAATCTCTGGAGGTGGGCAGCAGCAGGCATCAGGATTTTTTAAAGCTTCCCTAGTGATTCCATTATGCAGCAAAGGTTTTAATATTTTTAGCAAGTATAAGGAAAGAATTCCAGCTGCATGCAATGAGTTACATGGGAGAAAAACTTAGGAGCCATCCAAACTCAGCAGGCATGATGATTTAATTGTTTTCTAGCCTCTAAACATGAAGCGAACCAAATCTTATTTGCTATATTTTTTAAGTGATGGACAAAATATTTTAAAAGTCTATAAGTAGATTTGTACATGCACAATTGGCAAAAAGTAATTAAGTCTGAAAATACAAAGGATCAGTAACAATGTGGAACCAAAGGATCATTTTTGCAGTCCTGCTGGGAGTGGGTGTTGTTACAACAACTCTGAAGTAAGTTCACACCAAGGAAGAAAGACAAGCCGTTCTTCTGATAGTTTACAGCTGACTTTGTGGAGAGAGCAGAGCAGCTGAGCCTGGAGAGAAACGAGTTCCAGGAAGAGAGGAACCCAGGAAGCCTGAACCCTTGCAGACATTGGCAGCCATCTTGCTCCAACACATGGCAACAGACTTTGGTGAAGGAAGTAACTTACTCTTTATAGCCTGGCAACTATAAACTTCTACTCCAAATAAATACCCTTTATAAAAGCCAACAGATTTCTGGCCAACTAACACTATACCTCTGGTCGCAGAGGGGTGGGGAAGTGGAGAAATAAGGTAAAGGATAAAGGAGAATTACAGAGATAGATGTAAATAATAAATAATGTCCTGATTCTTAGATTAGACAATGTATTCCCAGGTCTTCATTCCAATAATAAGTAAAATAAAAGAGGACCATACCTACACTGTTAGTAGTATGTCATGAATCAAGGACTGTGATTATTCTGATGTTGTGTGATAGAGTTCCAAAGGATAGAAGGAAAAGAAAATTCTATCAGGAAAGACAAAAGAACCCAACACCACTGATATGGAATTTTCAAGTAAGATATGCAATAAGCTAGAATCATTCCATCTCCTAGGTTCCATAATGGGAACATTCCATCTTAGAATCAAGAATTTCAAAATTGCCAGGCAAATATGAACTGTCATCTTTGGACCTTGCAGTTCCTTCATTTCACCAAACATGCCCCATTGTAGACTGAACTGAAATGAAGGAAGGAAAAGAAGGAAGGAAGGAAGGAAAAAAATCTACCAAACAATAATAATAATTTAAAAAGTCAAACTTCCAGTCTAACAATTTCTGTTTTCATTGAGGTTTATTCTCTTCATATTTCCATAAGAAACTGACTTAATTTAACCTCTGCTACAAAGGGAAGTTTCTGATGGGATGGCTCTCTCTAATGTCTATACTGAGAGTTGGGGAGGGAGGACTTATTTCTTGGTACCCTCACCCAAAAGTTAGACAGCAGGTATGGAAATCTTCATTCTCCACTTCTGTGATATGAAATTTACCTGAGTCCTTTCATCTGATCTCAATTTCCTTCTTTATAAAACCCAGTAACAGGCTTAGTTCTTTTCCATTAGAAACTTTTGAAAATATGTTTTGGCTTTCAGGAAACAATTGATTACATTAGCATACGGTTAGTCATTCTGATGGGCTGTAGTCAGACACAGGAAAGATTTATTTTAACATTTCAGTCAGGAGATTTTTTTTAAAGATCAATTTCATAGATGAATTTTGAAGATTATTTCTCCTACACAATAAGGCTCTTATTAATTGGAAGTGTTTGAGTTTCACCACAAATAAATTCTTAAACTTATTTCAAATAAAATGAGGACAAACAAAAATAGGTTTGCCTGCAGAGACATAAGGCCTTCGCATTGATTGTCAAACCTTGGGAAGCCTAAAAATCTTCTGGGGATTATACTACAAGGCAGATTCTGAAGCCTTGCCCCAGACCTGGGGAGTCAGAAACTGGAAGCCGCGAAGCTGCACTCTTCACAAGCAGTTTGGGATGTTCCCATGTGAGGGACCCTTGAACGACACTTTGTAGAAAATACTGTCCTACGACTCACAATGAAAATCTGAAGTATGTTCTGTTCTGGACATTAGAAACATGGAAAGGACCCTCGGGGGTCCTGACATTGTATCCACTCAATTTTAGCAATAAGTTATAAAAGATAAAAGGCCACTCTGGCCCTTGAGAGTTAGCAAAAATGTCTCAGCTTTTCTTACCTGTAAAAATGATAGCAATTTTTAAGGGTCTAAACAAAAGCAATGGTCCAAAAGCAATGGACCAGTTTCAATCACCCAAAATTGCTACTTTATTTAGCTTTCCTGGTGTCTGAATTCAGACAAAGAACTGCCAAATAATGGCATTAAAAATTCCAGTAAGACAACATCCTCCTGTTGGGGCATCCATGTTATTGGGATCTCAGAGATCTGAACAACTAACCAAGTATGCTTCCCAGTCCTGCTCAACGTTTTCAGTCCAACTCTTAGAATAAGCCTTGCACACCATCTGGTATCCGGTACAACCAGAATGAATTGTCTCATCACCACAGCAGGACATTGGGTTGAAGTTGCTATTGTCTTTCAAATCAGTACCTTAAGAAAAATGGGAGGAGTGGAGGGTGTGGGGAGTGGGGTATGTGGGAACCTCATATTTTTTAATGTAACATTTTGGGTGATCTATGTATCTTTAACAAATTTTTTTCATTGCTAATCATTTTTTTTTAACAAGTAGGGGGTGATGAGACGGAATTGCTACCACTTGTGTTCATTCTAGTTATCTGTTAATAAACTCCTTGAAGGTTTTTGACAAAACAGCATATTACCATGTTCTGTTAGGAACTAAATGTACTAAAAATATCCATTGTGCATAGATTGTAATAAGATCACAGTAAGTATTTGATTAAAAGGTATATACCCAGAGGCTTTGGGTGGTTTTGGGGTTTTTTTTTTTGTGCTCTTCTGGCCCTGCTGTAGATTTCTCCTCCCAGTCTTCACTGTTAGGGCAGCTTTTCTGATGCTCAAAGCATATCTTTCTCAGTCCCCTGGCTGCCTCTTCCCCGCCAGCATCTGGCATATACACAGGTCCCCAGCAGACCTCCCGTTGCTCTCAACTTTACTTTCCAGTCAAGGAAGCAGGGCATCACACTAAAATTTCTATATCGACTAAAATTTTTGGAAGCAGGAAGGGTATGTGGGCTGGATTGAGAAGAACAAAGGTTTTTGGTTCAGTCACTCCCTTTAACTGTGGGAAAACAGCGGTCTTAGTTCTCAGTGACTTAGAGATAAGAACAGAATTGATAGGTAACATACTAAAAATCCTGACAGTGTCTCCTGATAATATCTTTATCTCAAAGTTTTCAATTTTATGGTGGTTGAACATGAGAAAATGTCACAAAAACAAAACCTCTCCTTCCTTTTACTAGAAAATGACTAAACCCTTTGGTTAGGATAAACTGCCCACACCCCTCCACACACAAACCCCAGGAGTCCTGCCTTCCAAGTTTCCTTCAGAGGTGCGGACTTTTTGTTAAAGTATATTCTCTGTTTTTGTATATTTATTAAGCCATTAATTGTTGTTTGTTTTTTTTCAAAGATTTATTTATTTATTTTATTTCTCCCCTGGCCCCCCAACCCCGGTTGTCTGTTCTCTGTCTATTTGCTGCGTGTTCTTTGTCCACGTCTGTTGTTGTCAGCGGCACGGGAATCTGTGTTTCTTTTTGTTGCATCATCTTGCTGGGCAGGCTGCACTTTCTTTCCTGCTGGGCGGCTCTCCTTACGGGGCGCACTCCTTGCACGTGGGGCTCGCTTGCATGGGGACACCCCTGCATGGCATGGCACTCCTTGCGCACAATCAGCACTGCGCGTGGGCCAGCTCCACACAGGTCAAGGAGGCCCGGGGTTTGAACCGCGGACCTCCCATGTGGTAGACGGACGCCCTAACCACTGGGTCAAGTCCGCTTTCCTAATTGTTATTCTAATATTCTATATGCTGACATTCTTTCCTTATTCTTTAATTTTTTTTACCTTCTACAGATTTTTTTGCTTTACAAATTTCAGTGCCCGTTTTCCATGTGCAAGGATCCAGCACCAATTATTGGTGGATTGTAACTTTTATCATTGTAAAATATCCCCCTTGGTCCATTCAATGCTTTTTGTATTGAAATTGGCCCTTGCCACTATTGCCAGCCTCGCTTTCCTTTTGCCTGCAGCTGCCTCAAACCCATTTTTTTCCATTTACTGCCAAACTTGGTGTTCTTTGATTCAGGCACTTCTCATAAACAATGTGGAGGCAGATTTTGCTTTTTTACTGCATTTGAGATTCTTTTCTAATAGGAAAACTAAATGAAGTTTTACTAGTATAATTGCTTATCACAGTTTTTTATGGATCATCTTTGATCCCTGTCTTCATCTTTCTTTTGTTTTTTTTAAATTTCAATAGCTGTACATGGATATTAAAATGTTTTAAAAAGATATTAAATAAGGACATAAAGTGAAAGTATGAGCTTGCCTTACTCTTATATGCCTTTATAAACTTAAAGCACTCTCTATTGATTTCCCACAATAAGAGAAAAATATTTTAGATGGCTCTGTCTTCTTTCCCCTTCATCTCCTTCATATGTACAATCTTGTATTCGTTCACCTTAATCACATAATTATTATTCTTAAATCTCAATTGCTTTATCAATTAAGTTTAATGAGTACCATTCAGTGGAGTTGATGGAGCTCAGTGGTTGAGCACAGCCTTCACCTGTACGAGGTCCCAGGACATCCTGGGTTCTATCTCTGTACCTCCTTTTAAAAAAAAAAAGTAACATTCAACTATCCACTATGAAATAGGAAAAAATGCAAACCCTTTTTCTTCACTCCGCTTTTCTACCCCTTCTATCTCTTAACTTAAATCACCAATATTATTTTTACAATGTCAACCTTTAGAGCATTTCTCTTTCATACAGTAAATATAATTTATCTTCCATGCCTTCCACACAAGCTAATTCTGAAAACAGAAAACTAATGACATGTTTCTAATATTATGTTTAGGTAAATCTTTTTATTCAATACAGATCTAGATAGTGGGACTAGATTAATTGGTGAGGAGATATAATCCTTTAAAACTATACCAGTGCCTAGCATTGAAGTCAAATATATTACATTTTCTTATCAGTTACTCAGAATTCTGAAAACAGTTTACTTTATTTCATGTTTGAATTGGGACTTCCGCTGCAAATTGTTGTTTCTTCAAGAATTTCTAATTGCCTTTTTGTTTTCATTGCACCATCAAGATTGTTCAGTTTTGGATAGGTCTGCTGTTCAGCTGTATTTTTTTTTTAATCTCACTGTTTTTTGTTTTGTTCTGTTTTTGGTTACTAAATTTTTCTCTTAAATTGCTTTTTTGATGCATCTTCAAAATCTTTTTGCTAAATCTTCAAAAACTTTTTTGGGGACTATTTGGAGGTAAAATTGCTGGTCCTTTCCTATCTGAAAGATAAGGATGGGCCAGCAGAAAGATTTCTTCTTTAGAATTTCAAGAAACTAATCAGTAAATGAAGCATATGGCTCCAAGAGGACCTCAGAGGCAAATTTCCAACTATATTAACTGCAGTCATCAAAGGGATGCTAGGAGAAAAGGCTGTGGTCACTCAGTGTCTGTGGACTGTTTGGATGATGGGTCAAAACCAATTTGTTTTTGCTGGTGGCTCCTGATTCACCCAATACATTCTTTACTTTCTACTGGTGGGGTCTTAGAGCATTTATAAATGGTTAGAACTGTTTTTACCATAGAAAGCAGTAGGTAAAGAGGTAGATATCATATGAGCACTAACACTGTTTTGCTGAGCTGTTCCCTGATTTGACATTTGAAGCCCTTCCCTCTTTTTGAATCTAAGGCCCACTTTAAGGACAATGAAAACCTGGGAAGGAGTGCTGGGACCTGTTCTTCTATCTTCCAAACGTGGAGAGCTTCCAAATTAAAGTCCTTCAATTTGCCATTTTCTACTTCCATATTCTCCTGTTTTCCAAGTTGTTGTTGGGAAAACAATTCCCCTTATTTGAAAAAATGACCCTTCTTCGGGTTGTGGGAGCTCAACATTATGGCTTTACCATAAATCTTACTTTCATAGGCTTCATCACCTCCTAACAATTCCTCAAGTTTCATGTTTCTACCAATGCTATAGCTATTATCCCTTTTTCAAAAGATTTATTTATTTACTTTTTTTTTCATCCCCTCTCCCTCTGATGGTTCTTTCATCTGCTGCTCATTGTTAGCTCACCTTGGGAGAGGAACCCAGCACCTCCCACGTGGGAGGCCAGCACCCAACAGCCTAAGCCACATCTGCTCCCGCCTTGATTTTTTTAAAATTTCTTTTAGTTACATTAAGGAATTGGGATGCCAAGAGTTAAAAATGTTCCTCCATTTTGAAATTAGAACCATCCAACACAAACATACACTTAGAAAAAGAAATTTAACAGTTACATCTTTTTTTCTCCTTATTTCCCAACTGAGAAAATAAAATCCTGATTTTCAATTATTCACAATTTCAACTCTCTGTGAATTAACTCTAGGCAATTAAATCACCATCAGAATAAAAGTAATATTAGTAAGATTAGTCTCTCAATATTTAATGGCAAGATGACATGAAATACAATAGCTGCATAGAATTTGTCACATGAATGGGGTCAGACACCATCACTGGATGCTGAGATTATAGAGGATTTTCATGTTTTGGGTTGTTGTGGGGTTTTTTTTTTTCTTTTTAAAATTTCATTTCCTCAATTGCCATGTATTGGTGAAATTTAAAGAGTCTGATGAATATAATAGGAATGGTGGTGACCTGGACTGTTATTTTAGAGGTTAGGGAAACAGTTTTATATCTCTGATTGCTCTGAATAAGAAAAAAAAATCACAGAAAGGAAAAATGTCCCTGTAACATAAGGCAGCCTATATTCAAAGCAGACTAAAGCAGCATTTCCTGAAGCTTGTGAGCGCCACTGATAAGGGCACTGATTGCCTGAAACTTCTAATACCTGATGGGAGGTTACATGGTCATAAATCGTCATTCTGATTCAAAAGAAAAATCAAAAGAAAAGACCCCCATCTCATATTGCTGCATGATTTCTCTCTCTTTCTTTTGAATTGCAAGGGGAGATAGAAAGCAGCTGGGTGCCCAGGAAATAGGAAAGGAAAAGTACTTTCCAAAAGAGGACATAAGACAGAGGAAGTTTTGACCCTCTCACCTTTGTCAGAGAAAAGACTATATGAGTTTTAATATGTGAAGAAGTAGGTTAAGGGCCCTCATTGATTCAGATAAGCCAGGACAGACTGTGGAAAACTTTGTGTTGCTGAAGCTTGATAGAAAAATCAGGTTTAAAGCACCATTTGGTAACTTTGGTAAAGTGAAAGCATTTTTAAAGATGGGTGAGAATTCAGCCATCATTTATTCTAGAAAAACACTGTGACTATTCAGAAATACGATTAAATAGGAAAAAATTGGAATCAGCATCCTTTCAGGTTCTGTTCACTTTGCCTTGGGGATTCTTGGTTTTGTAGCTCATGAGATCCTGATTTGGGCACCACATGGTAGCTTTACTCAATGGCGGGCAATAGACACATGAGCATCTGAAGTTTGCAAACTCAAATGATTGCAAAGCCAAAGACCTGCTATCACATTTGGAACAGGCCGATTAGTCATAATCATTGTTGTTGCCACATCTATTAAGCATTATCTCAAGTAACTCCAGACTCATACTTCTTTAATATGAATCTTTTTTCACTCCATATCCTCAAACATTACTTAATGCTCCTTTGCCCCATTCTCTAAGCTGTCATAGCTTAGACAGTTAAAGGATATTAGTGGCTAGACTATGACAGTTAAAGGATATTAGTAGCTAGAATGGGACATATTACCAGCTCCTTATATTGGTTGTTTGACCTTCAGTATTTTCATGTGGAAAAGGGGGATAATACTCATAATACTCCCAGGTTTGTTGTAAAGATTAAACAAAATAACTCACACAAAGCTCTTAACACAGGACCTGACCCATGATAAGAACTCATGAAAAAAATAGCCTCTTCTGCTGATCTGATTATTCTTTCCAGAAACAACACAATTTAATCATGGCCTTCTATGGATTAATTTCTATGGATAGTTCAGATAATAGAGTTTTCCAGAAATAGAATATTATCTGGGGAAGGCAAAGTTCTTGATGTATGCTATGTTAAAATACCATATGAATGGTTGCCTACTCAAATTACTGCATCTACCATAAAGAAAACAGAGACTTACTATTTGTCTGAGCATTAGTCCCGGTGTTGTGTTCATCGGATCATCTAACAAAATCAGAGGGCCATGAGGCTAGGTGAATAAAGGTATTATTATGAGGAATCAAGTTTTATTATTTCTCAATATTGGAAGGCCATGAATTGTTCAGTACAACTGAAAATGAGTATGACTTTCAGTAGAGAGAGAGAAATTCCCTGTCATTTTAAACTCAAATAGCTTTATCCTAAATGACATTTGTCCTCAAATTCTTCTGAAGTCAGCTAGCAAATTCTGAAAGTCAAAAATATCTAAAAATGGAAGGAGATGAGACTCAAGCGATTGGGTTTCCATCTACCCTATGGGAGGCCCAGGTTTGGTTCCCTGGGCGTCCTGGTGA
The DNA here is from genome assembly GCF_030445035.2 of Dasypus novemcinctus. Taxonomy (NCBI): domain Eukaryota; kingdom Metazoa; phylum Chordata; class Mammalia; order Cingulata; family Dasypodidae; genus Dasypus; species Dasypus novemcinctus. The sequence continues at coordinate 36,857,706 of NC_080675.1, forward strand.
AGGCGAGCTGGCCAGGACAAAGAGCTGGCCTGTGAGGAGAGCTGGCCTGTGCAGTAAGCCAAAACAACAAAATGATGCAACAAAAAAGAGACACAGAGGAAAAGACAATGAGAGACAACAAACCAGGGAGCTGAGGCAGCTCAAGTGATTGAGTGCCTCTCTCCCACGTTGGAAGGTCCCAGGATCAGTTTCCGGTGCCTCCTAAAGAGATGACAAGCATTCACAGAAGAACATGCAGCAAATGGACCCAGCAAGTGCAAGCAGCAAGGGGGTGTTGGGGGGTGGGGGTGAATAAATAAATAAATAATCTAAAAAGTATAATCATTAGGGTTATTTCTAATGCCAGCATAGTTCCTTTAAAGGGGGATAAGATAGAAAAGAAAAAGAAAGCGCAGCAGTTCATTCTCGTACATACATATGCACATACACACACTATTGCACACACTGGAGGCTTTCAATCTCCTCTTCCTACCTATACCAAAATAAGTTACTTACTCTGAAAAAAATACAAAACCCCAAGAATTGCATCCTAGACTCTGCCTAATTGATGTCTTCATTCCAAGTCGTGTAAATGCTGCATAATTAAAGAAATAATTTTAGAAATAAAACACTCAGGTTGCCAAAAATGAGATTAAAATTAGACAGTGGACTTGGGAATTTAAAAAGCAGTTGAAGTAAAATAAAATGAGAGCCATGTGTATGTGCTGGGACTAAATGTCCAAAACTGAAATTTTAACATGAAAACCAAGATCAGGGAAGAAAAACAAAATTTAGGGAGTGGAGCTGTCCCTAACACTAGCCTGGCAATATTAAACAAAGATAAAAAATATTCCCATAGAAAAATGCTGACTTTACCCTTTGGACCTCAATAACCAAGAATGGATGGTATCAGTGAGACTCTGGAGAGCAAAAGCAGAATGCATCAAAAGGAGAGACCCAAGACCTCCAAGAACCTCACCACTGTCACCCACATACACACACACCCCTACATGGAACATATTCTAGGATATGCCTTAGAACCACAGCCAACAGAGAGTAAGAGGACAGTATTTGCTTCAGCTCATGAGAACAACAAGACCTCTAAGAGCATGTCAAAGCACTACTCCACACTCTGGTCTCACCCTCCTCCGCCAATTGCTTTCTTGGTTTTTACTTATCTAGTCTTTCACAACTCTAACTGATGTAACCAACTATAGAAATTCCCATTTAAATAAAAAAGTGATTATACCAAGAAACTATGGTAGATAATGGCCCTACACAGGATGATGCAAGTCATCAAAAGGCAACCAGAGACAGTAGAATGGGAGTCAAAGAAACCATGAAATAGTAGAAGGCAAAGATCACACAAAAGGAGAAATAAATACAAAAAACATAAACTCTGAGAAAAAGAAGAAAAATTCAAGGCAGGGCATTTGTATTAGGGAGCATAAGTCAGGAAGAGTAGGGAATAGGAAGAATCAGCTACCATATGAGTGGTATTCCTTGGAGTTATACAACATGGCAGCCTTGGTTCCAACCTTGGTTGGAATCCATAAGAATGAAGGAAGAACAGAACCTCAGTGTGTTTTAAGGGAATGTCTAGGGGATAAGATATAGAAGTCCAGACAAGACATGGTGGATAAAATACCAAATTTCCTAGAAACAGAGCCTGGGATGAGCCAGTTTGGGTAGATAAGTCACATTTCATTGTGAAACATTTGATCCTCAGCCCTCCTGCCTATGTCCCTGTTTCACTTCACTTGCAGTTTCCACTACGATCCTGTACTTCTTTCAATTTAGCTCATGAGTTTTCTCTTCTAGGAAGACTATTCTTGTGTCCTTCAACTATATCAAATGTAGAATGTCACCCTTTGGGTACCTGCAAAATACACTCCTACCACAGCATCCACTGCACATAAATATTTGTCTTTCTATACTAATTTTTATTTTATTTTTTAATTATCTGTTTTTAAAGTTAATACAGACAAAATGTTACACTAAAAAACGTAAGAGCTTCCCATATACCCCACTGCCCACCCCACCATCATTTTTTATTGTTTTTTTTTTTTTTGAATATACATAGATCAGAAAAAATGTTATATTAAAAGACATAAGAGGTTCCCACATACCCCCACCCCGGCCACCCCACTCCTCCCACATCAACAACCACCCTCATCATTGCGGCACATTCATTGCATTTGGTGAATACATTTTGGAGCACTGCTGCACCACATGAATAATAATTTACATTGTAGTTTACACTGTCCCCCAGTACATCCAGTGGGTTATGGCAGGATACACAATGTCCAGCATCTGTCCCTGCAATATCATTTAGGACAACTCAAAGTCCCAAAAATGCCCCACATCACATCTCTTCTTCCCTTTCCCTTCCCTCAGCAACTACTGTGGCCACTTTCTCCACCTCAATGCTACAATTTCTTCCATTACTAGTCACAATTTTTCCATAGTAGAATATCAGTAAGTCCACTCTAATTCATATTTCATTCCTCCATCATGTGGACACTGGGATGGTGATGTCCACTCCACCTCTATATCAAGAGGGGGCTTGGATTCCACATGGATAATGAATGCAATTCTCCTGCATGCAGTTGTAGGCACTCTCAGTTCCCTGGTGTGGTGGTTGATCATCTTCACCTCCCTGTTAGCTGATCTCGGTAAGTCCAACAAACAAGAAAGTAGGAGTTGCAACTCTGCTGAGGCTCAGGGCCCAGCTGGCACATGGACAATTCAGAGATTCAAGTCTCCTGAGTATATACCAACCCTCATGCCAACCACAGGTTCGGTGAAAGTGACAGAAGAGATGAGTGTAGAAAGGTCACATCTGAGTCCAACTCCCTCATACTCAAGACCACAAATTACAAAGTAGGGCCCCTAACATGGCACTGAACTCCAGAGCCATATGCCATGACCCTAGAACCTGTGTATCTCCACAGCCTCAGGAGCATCAGTCCCTGGGGTTGTATCTACTTTGGCTGTCTCTGAGGTCCTGCTGAGATTTGCATAAGCATGAACCCTCTGATGACCTCCCAACTCTTTTTTGAAGCCTCTTAGCCATATAAACTCATTTGTCTTTGCCATTTCCCCCTTTTATTCAAGGTCAAAAAGCAGGTTTTAACACATGATCCTACACATAGGCTGATATATTATGCTGGTCTGAGTTGACCCTTTTATTCAAGGTCTCTTTCCACTTGCATCACCAGTTAGTGATTGATAGTAATTTCTCAGCACCAGGGAGGCTCATACCCGGGAGTCATGTCGGGGGAAAGTAATGCATTTACATGCTGAGTTTAGCTCAGAGAGTGGCTACATTTGAGGAACATGGAGGCTCTCAGGAGGTAACCCTTAGGCACCCTGCAGCTCTAGGCCTAGTGCATATTTCAGGCACACAGGCTCATAAGCATAATCATCAGTATCAAGGGCTCATCACTGGACCATCCTTCTTCATTAGTCTTTGCCGTTGCACTTGGGGGATTGTTGCTGTTCCACTGGGAAATGTAACAGAGCTCCCCTGGGTAGGAACTCAGCACACCTTCAGTTGTTGTTTGTAACTGTAACTACTATGAAAATACCCAACATATATCCAAACATTTTTATATACCCTATATACATGCCCTGGAGAACTCCTTCCCAACCATGTGCCCCCATTGATAACACCCCTACACCAGTGTTCCTTCCCTGACATAGTTGAACCCCTCTGTGTTCTAAAACCTCCTCAAAAATGAAGTCTAATATATTGCCAAATTCAATCAATAGGAAAATGAAATATAGTGATGGGATTAAAGATTAGAAATGGAATACATACTAATTTAGAAAAACTAAAATAAAGTAAAAGTAAATTGGGGTATTAAAAAATAAAAAATATTATAAAGCTTTGTTTTTGACATTTTGCCTTTCATCACTACAGTAGGTGTTGCCCTCATGCACAGTGGCCACCTCTTCCCCAGTGTCCACATTCTTTCTTTTTTTTTCTTTTCTAATTTTTAATTTTGTCTTCAAAAAAGTTCCAGATCACAGCAATTCACACATACAATATATGGGACTCCCATATATCCAACACCAAATCCTTTTCCCCCTTCCCCAACAATGATCCCGCTACATGTTCATGTTATATTTGCTGCAGCTGATGTACAGATATTGAAACTTAGTATACTAATATTTGAACTACCCAAGAGTCTAATTCATTTCTATGGTCCATGTGCCCAGCATAATGGACTATCAAATAACCGGCATTTGACAAATTATTGAGATCTATAATGTGCTGGCATTGTTCTAGTCTCTGAGGACACAGTGCAAATAAGACAAAGTCCTTATGGAGTAATAAACAAAGACATACATAAAATAACAACAGATAGTGATAAACACCTTGAAGAAAAATAAAGTAGGCTAAGGGGATTAAGAGTAATGGGGGAGGAGAGATGAATGTATTTGTTTGGAAGAAATGTCTAGGTAAGCTAGTTTGGGGTATAAGATGAGATCTCTAAAGGAATGACTCAGAAAGATGGAGAGGAGTTAGTTTGCTCCTGAAGGATACTGGGAAGAAGAAAGGCAGGGAAGGACAAGGAAGAGAGAAAGGAAAAAGAGGGAGCCCCAGCAGTGGGGAATATGATCCTCTATGTAATATCCTTTAACCCCCAAACTTCAGTAAAGTCCCTGAACCAATGAAATGCTTGGTGGGAACACAGAGAGAATTGGAATAGCACACATCATTGTTAGAGCCTCAGAGCCAGGTAGGTCCTGAATGAGACTCAGCAAGGCAGGTGGGGAGCAGGCAACTCAGAAGCAGGTCTAGAGTCTAAACAGAAGACCAGAAAGTATCAGTGTAAGGTGGGAGGAGGGTCAACTGACAGGCAAAACTGCCTAAAAGCTCCTACAAGGATAATTCATAAATGTAAACAGAACAATTGTTTGCACAATGGTTTGTGAGTCTACAAAGCTCCAAGTTACCCTTAACGTGTTATGATTCAACAAAACACAATTTGTGCCAAAAATTTCTCATGGTATACAATTAAACTTTGAGTACAAATAATAAGCAACATCAACGTATACCTCCAAGGCACTTTATATAAATCATCTCCAATCTTCATAAGATACATAAGGTTCTAAGGAAAATGAATTTCAGAAATTAATTCCCCAAGATCATATAGGATTCTAACCTAGAACCTTCAGAATCTAAAACCATGATCTTTCTTCAACATGGAGCCACTTCCCAAGGTAAGTCTTCTGATACAGGCCTGAAGTGAGGGACAAGGACCTAAAATGTCCCAAGGGAGCCTGCAAGGAAGAATAATCAAGGTTTGGAGAAGGGAAGGAAAGCTAAGATATTTAGACCCCCAGGCTCGGTATCCTATGAGATATTGGTCTACCTCCTAATTTCTACCTCTACTATCACTACCTCTTTCCCTGTATCCTCTTCCTCTATCTTCCTCCTCTATCACTAAACTCTAGAGCTGGTTCTCCACTGGTCTTCCTTCTGTCCTTCTAACATGTCAAATTCATTCCTTTCCCCTTCTTATTCCTTCTTATGGGGAATAATTTTCCCTGTGGAAAAGAGTTGCCACTTTTTCATTATCCAAGTGATTCAAAAGCACACAGGAAACAACTAAAGAGCTCCCAATGGCCAAAGTTGGAACAATTTAAGTAACAAAATAAAGTAGTGTTAGATTATAATCAAAAGGATACAATAAATATCCATAAATTTATATTGATATAAAGAAAAGATTGAATAAGTAAACAGGAGAAAAGAGACAAGTCTCCTGTGCAGAAGAATTTCAAATAATTTACACAGATGACCCATTTTCTAGGAGGGGGAACAAATATCCCTGCCTCTTAAATGTGGAAGTGACTTCCTTCCAAACAGTACAGTGTAGAAAGAGGGAAAAACTAATAACTTCACAGTGGAGAAACTTGACAAATACTGCCTGAGACAGGTGACCACAGTTAACATCAAAGTGATTTGTGCACTTGGTGTAATGTGATGAAAATGTCATTTTACTTTTGTGATCTTCCTCGCAAAAACCCTTGACCCCAATCTAATACTGAGAAAATTTTTCAGACAAACCTTAATTGAGGGACATTCTACAAAAAGTTCTTGAACAGCACTCCTCAAAACTGTCAAGGTCATCAAATCAAGGAAATTCTGACCACTTTCACAGTCAGGGAACCCTAAGGAGGCACGACCACTAAATATAATGCAGGACAGAAAAAGGGCATTAGGTAAAGAATTAAGAAAATCTGAATAAAGTATGGACTTCAGTTAATAACTATGAATCGATTAATAGTCCATTATTGGTGACAAATGTACCATACTATTGCAAAATTTAATAATATTGACAACTAGGAATGGAGTACATGGGAACTCTGTATGATCTTCACAAATTTTCTGTAAATATAAAATTATTCTAAAATTTAAAAGTTTATTTTAAGATAGAGCAATAGAGTTTTATAATTTGACATATTAAAACAATGACAATTATTCCCGTATTTAATTTATAGGTTTAATGTAGCACTGACCAAAAGTCCACTGGGATTAATTTGGAGAGGGACTAAAGTTCAAGGAAATGACAAAAATTATCACATTTGTCTGGATTAACATTTGGGGGGAAGGGGAGATTTAAAAGAAAAGTTAACAGGGTTAACAGAAATGGGTTGGCTTTTACAATGAGGATTTATTAGTTTATAAGTGTACAGTTCTGAGACTGAGAAAAAAATGTCCACATCAAGGCATCATCAGATAATGTCACACGGGAAGGCACATGGCAGCGTCTGCTGATCTTTCCCTTCTCCCTTCTCTTCTGGGTTTCAATGCTTTCAGCTTCTGGTTTCTGTGGGTTTCTCTCTCTCAACATCTTAATTTCATTCTCTTATAAGGACTCCAGTAAGAGGATTAAGATCTACCCTAAGCCATGCCTAATTACTAAAGTAACCTAACCAATAGGCCCTTAACTAAAGTAAACTAGTGAAAAGGCATTACTTAATAGGCTTAAACCCACAGGAATGGATTCGCTTTAAGAATATGATTTTCTGGGGTACATACAGCTCCAGTCCATCACACAGGAGAATATTTGTCCTCCATTAAATAAAATGTATTGTGAAAATAAAAAATTAAAATAGTATGGTTCCGGTGCCAAAAGAAAAACCTTAAAAACAGAAAGCACGATAGCACTGATGAAGACTCTTATGTGAGAGAAAACGTGTGTTCAACACAATAAAGAAAGCATCACAGATCACTGAGAATAAGATAGATTATTTAACTGGTAATTTGTAGGAAATTTCAAATATCGTTTACCACCTAGCATTAAATATTTTCTTTAAGTTCAAAGGAAAAAAGGGAGACTTTAAAAACTTTAAGAGTTGTAGTTTCAGCTCTCATATGTAAAGAACTTGGAGGTAGTCATTACCATCCCACCAAAAAAAAAGCTGAACAAACTGATGACCAATGACTTCTTGAAACCATTACACATCCGAGGTTGCAGAACAACTGCTACCCCCAAATCTGAAGAAACAGACAAATCCAGAGATCCACAGTCAAGATATCCTTACCTGGAGCAGAAGCCATTGCAGCCACAAACAGGTAGGAACACTCAGATGGTAATTGGACCTAATGCCAGGGACTGAATGTGGTCTAGCTTGAGAGCAGGAAACCCCTAGTGGCTGCACTTTTAAAGGAGCCCTCACGCTTTTGTGGAATTTACCTCCAAGAACAACCCCGGGTTTTTATGGCCTAGAAAGATCTTTTCCTGGCTCTGACAGGGAGAGCGGAAGAGTAATCACTGCGAAATATACCCAAATTATTCTCTGTAACAGAGGCCTACTCTTCGGGGAAAAAGACTTTATCAGACCCTTATCCCAGCTGGAAAGGCTGTCCTTTCACACTCCAGCCACCTCTAGCCTTCCTGTCTCAACTAAGGAAGCCAAAGAGAAAGTTAAGGAACATAATTAGAAAATTATTAAAAATATGAAGGGAAATTTCTTTACTATGAAAACTCTGAGTAGGTAGAGGATAAGCAATAAAGTCCTTCAAATTTTATAGTTTCAACAAAATGCTATTTTAATTTCTATTCAAGGGAAATTATACATAAAAAAAATAAATAAAGTAGCATTAGTTCTGTTATTAGCAATAGACACAAAAGTGGAAACTTATCTCCTGATCTCCCAGACAATGATCTTTCCACTGACTTGAACTGATAGGTATAAAATTTGATCTTCTTAAGGAAAGAATGGTCAAATATTACTCCCCACGTTTCCCTTCTATACATGTACACACACAATATTTTATAAACAAATTGTGGAAAATATTAGGCAAAACATGCCAAAGTACTATAGTTAACATATGAGGGGCTCATTCAAAATAATAAGAGAAAATCACATACTATGCCCACTTCCTCCCATACTGCTACTGAGGCAAGGACATGAACAGATAGTCATGAAATAAGAAACATAAACTTAAAAAATATATGAAAAAGTACAAATTGTATTGGTAGTCAAAGACCTGCTGATTAAAATGCTAAGATGTTATATATTTGTGACTGATTGACATGTACATTGCTCTAATTCTTTTGAAAAGCAGCTTGGCAAGATATAGAAAAAGCCTTAATAAAAAATTTACCATTTCCTCCTTTCCCAGTTCTTTGACTCCTTCATCCAATATTTATTTAGCATCTATTATGTTCCAGTTAAAGGATATAGCTCAGAGCAAAGAAGCCTGGTCCCTATATGAAAATTAGAGTGTGAGACAGGAATTAAGTGCTACAAATGAGAAGCCCAGCAGGTCATTAAACAACGTAACAGGGGATTTTATCTGGTCTGGAAGCTGTAAGGACTAACTTAAGGACCAAAAAGAGGGTGGGGTAGGGGTGGCTACACCAAAATGTCTATCTCAGCATTGTTAATAGAGAAGTATTGGAATTTGAGGCATAAACAGAAGAGCTAATTCTGTAAACCATGGTATAAGCATTCACTGGAATATTATCTCCATCATTTTAAAAAATTGTTTTCTGTGGCAATCTGGGCATTTAGGGCTGTTCCCAAATATTCCCATTCAGTAAGATTGCACTGCCCCCACCCCCTGCCTTTGAAATCAGCGTGGCCATGTGATTTGCTTTGGCCAATGAAATGTACAGTAAATGTGTTCCTTCTGGCTGGAAGACGTTAAAAGCCAGTGCAGAGTAACCATATTCCTTTATTCTGTTCTGGTGACTGTGATTGTTCTGGTGACTGGATGGAGCACCCATCAGGTTCAGCAAAGGATTCCTGACTTCAAATGAGCGGAGTTTCCTGTCAATCTGCCCTAGACACATAACCTGAATCAGAAAGAAATCTTGGTTGTTTTAAGTTATTAAGATTTGAAGAGTTATTATCATAGTAAAACCTAATACATCTAGACTGTATAGTATCTCTACCTCATGGAAAAAATACTGATTACATTAAATAGCTTAAAAGAACACTTGTACTCTGAGTACAAGTAAAAAAAAGAATCTCATATGCAGAAAAAAAAAAGTAAAAGTACATACACCCAAATATCAATAATGACTTTCTTTCTAAGGATATGGTGGAGATTCTTACCTTTTTAATTTTTATGTAAGCAAGCATTCTTAGATTTATATATTATCTCTCATGGGTAAAACATTCTTTATTAAGAGCACAGAAGTCACAGTAAAAAAATTTCAGAAGGGAAAGGGAACACTCTCATTTAATCATTGCAAAATCAAGGATTTCTAGAAAGAAGAGATTATCCCTTTGCACGAACACCCCTCCCCTGAAAAAAATGGGAGCTGCTTGGCCAGCATTTTAATCTAGTCAGTATACATTTACTGTCTAACACTGTGTATCTTGTATCCTGTATTGCCTAATCCCAAATCCTAGAAAATTTTTGTTGCCAAAAGTCTTATTTCTTCTCGTTTTTGGATTCCCAACTCAATACATAAGTGTTATTCAGGCCCCAGAATCCATACCAACAATGAATGAATCCAATTAAATCTTACTTTATTTAGAGAACATCACTGATCTGCTCTACTCAGAAATAAGCTAAGCCACTGGTCAGGAAAACATGACTCTGCTTTTGGCTATAGAGAAAGCCTATTCCCCAGGGAACTTGATTTCTATTGCATTCTCTTAATTTGTACTGCAATATTATTAAAACAAGATGTTTCCAATTAAATTACAATAACTTGAACAAACTATTCATGTTCTACTTATCTTACATAATGGTACATAGGTCACATCACAGTTGACAAACCTCTTCTGAAGCAATAATAGCCTACGCCTTTGTCAAACAGAAAAAGAGATCAGCAGCAATTATGAAATGCTTTCTTAGTAATCACACAATTTTGGTCACTTTTTTTTCTAGTTATAAGGAACTCTGACTATGAATATGTACAACAAAAAGCACAAACCTACACCATAACCAATTACTCATGAGATGATAAACATTTACTTCAATCAAGCTATACCTGATTTCCTTTGGTTAGTATTTGCATTATATATTTTTCCATCCTTACATTTTTCAAACTTTTGTTTTATTATCTTTAAAATGTCACCTAAATTTTTCAATTCATCTGATAGTCTTTATCTTTTAGTTGGAGCATTTAGTCCATTTATATATAATGTAATTACTGATGTATTTGGATTTACATCTACCATTCTGCACAGTATTGTTTGTTCCACATGTTCCAAATTTTCCTTTTCTTTTATTGTGGTTGTTTGGATTATTTTAAATTATTTTACTCATTAAGATAGAAATTATATGCTTGTTTACTATTCTTTTGGTTATTCTAACAATTACAACATGCATCATTAACTTATCTAAGAAAATAATATTTCACTTATTCCCAGACAATACAAAGACCTTATAACTCTTTATTCTTTCTCTAACCTCCTCTAAAATAGCATGAGAACAATAGAAAAGATGAAGAATTACAGAAAGGAAAAGGCTGCATATTCTGCTTGGAGCCTAGACTCCTGGACCATCTATGAGATCAGACTGCTGGCCTCCTCAAGGCAGAAACCCAAATTCTGTCACTACTCTAGACTTCAACACAAGCTCCTGGTTTATATATGATGGCCAGCATTCACCTTCAGTTCTTCAGTGAGCTGGTTCTCATCACAAAAAGAATAAAGCACTTCACCTTCCTCTCTGCATCCTGAGACCCAAGAATCTCATTCTTTCCTTACTATTCAACGCTCTTTTCTCTACCCAGAAGAGATGGGAAAGAAATGTTTTCTGTCATATGCAAGGGGGAGCACTTTCAGAGACACTGCAGTGGACCTTGTTTTCTATATCACGCCATTAGTTAGCAGGAATCAGGGAATACATGTCCCACACAATCTGTGGATTGTTACAGCTCCTGCTCCTCCCACAAAGGAGTACACTTATGAGTGCTGAGTGCAGAATCATATCTCTGTGGAGGATATGACACTAGAAACCCAGCAAAACAAGCCTCAGGCAATTTCAAAGCAGTCCGCATCACTGAGCATCAGATGGTCCTAATAACTACCATGACAAAGACGCCCAGGTGTTGAATCACATTCAGAGGACACAGAATCTGATGCATCAAAATACAGTAATTTTACAAGGACAATTGACAAAATAGATGTATATCGAAAATCAGCAAGGCCACTGTGGTACAAGTTCTGGCAGGTCCTGCAGCCTCTGGGTGACAAAGATAATAAAGTTGCTGCTGCTGCATTTGAAACTATACCACTGACTTCCATGACAGATACCCAGTTAGTGGACACTGCAAGAGGGATAATGAAAAACTGGTTCCTGCTACTGGGGACACAATACATATCCAGACCCACAAAGCCAAACAAGCACTAAGCCTTCTCTATCTACTTCAGCTACCTATGTCGAATCATCTGAGACTTCCATACTCAATAATGGAGCATAGACACAAACTTAAAATAAGGTCTCTGCTAAAAAAAAAAAAAAAAAAAAAAAAAAAAAATTACATTAGCAACATTTTCCAGAAGAACCTTTGTCCTTTGAAACTATGTTATAGGACACTGCTCTAAAAGTTTATCATTGTACTTTAAAGTGTAGCATTAGCAGCGCTATTATCACCACAGACATAAAAGTCAGGATCCACAGAACACAGCACGTTTTCAGTAAATTCTCTTTTTGGAGATAACTATAATGTGTCTTAGCTAAGAGGGAAGAATGAGAAAGGGCTAGCTTTTAAGCTCTACTATTTTCTCCTTTTTAAAAACTTTCCTGCTACTCAATGTAAACGGCAGTTTGCAAATCTGCAAGCAGCTGCCAGTCTAAGGAAGGAGCAGGAGCAAGCCAAGCTCAATTCAAATGTGAACAAGCAAAACACATTCCTGAAGTATCCAAGGCAGTCTGGGGGTGTGGCTGAAGGAATGGGCTCAGTTGTTGGGAATGCTGGAAAGGCGAATATTTTCAGTTGAATTTGAGTTAAAGCTTCTGGAACAGCAGAGCAGTCAGGAATGAAAGAGCAGTCTAACCCCATGAAACAGCGACACCGGCCTCGTCATCTCTCAGGCTAGATTCAATGTCAACATCACAAGGACCAGCAGCACAAACACGCAGCCACCCGATGCAGCAGCAGCTCCCAGGCTAAATAAATGAACATGCTTGACATTCACTTCCTAAAGCAATTTAAATTATACTTCAAGAATTAGCTAACAAAAACGGTCCCAACAAAAGATCCTCCGGTGATCTGGATGAAGAAACAAATGTAAAAAAGGAATAAAATGAAGTATATTTCGGTCCTTTGATAGGCATCTATCCCCTTCGGTAAGAAAGGTGATCAGGATAAATCAGAACCAGGAAATATAGGCCTTGAGCTTTACATGTAATGACTAAGAAAAACAATTGGCTAAAATATAAAGGAAGCAGCCCAAGCCCTTGTCTGACTTTGGCAGGCTGGCCCAATAGTCTGGCAGGCTGCTCCGACCCATACCTCCTTAGATCAAGTGCCTGAGACAATACAGTAGCTTTACAGTGACCTGAACAACCTCTTCAGACCTGCATTTTTCATATAACCAGTAGTTAAACACTGGCCTCCATTAGGGGTAGTAAAATCACCAGCTTTGGGGGAGTCCCAATAGGAGGGGGTGGGCATGCAGTTAAAGGTGCAGTGACATATTTTTAACATCATGAATACTTCTATAAACCTAAAGAATCTTTGAGCCTAACTGTAAAACCATATATAACATGTTATATAATATAATGCGTGCATTTATACACCACACACACATTTATATACGCACACCCACATATAAAAATCATTCTTCAAACAGAGGAGATGGCCCTTTCTTGGATGGTTTCCTGTATCCCATTGCACTTGGAATAAAATTCCAAATCCTGACTGTGGCCCACAGGGCCCCAAAAGATCAATCTCTGCCCATTTCCTCTCCAGCCGCATCTTCTACTTCTCCCCACCAGCCACAGAGGCATCTTCTCCTCTCTTGAGGCCCTTCCGTTGGTCTGGAAGCCTTTGGTCCAGGTCTTCGCATGGCTGGCTCCTTCTCAGGTCATTCAGGTCTCTCTGCAAACATGCCCTTACCAGAGAGGCTCTCCTGAGCATCCCATCTAAAGCTCCAATCTCCTACCCTGAGCTATTTTCTCTGAAGCCACATACTACCTGACATCTATTTAATTGGTAGCTTCGTCAAAGGACAGTAAGCCCGCTATTCATTCTCTGAAACAGAAAGACAAAGCTGAATTTATTGCTCACTATAATAAGGGAGAGTCTCTCAGAGCAGAACAGATGGCTGATCTTAGGGACGGTTTTGGAAAGCGTGGAGTTCTGTGACTGGCAGATATTCAGAGGCATGAGTGGGTTGACATCAGGCAAGGTCTCAGGTGAAAGGGTTGGTGACCAGTTGACCCAAAGAGTCACGTTTCCTGGAGAGCATCTATCCTGACTGACTTGCCAAAGTGAGAGGCTAGTGCTGGTTGGTTCAGTTGGTTTGAAAAGTGTGTTCACCAAAACAAGTTGACCAACTGAGGAGATTTAAAATCAGTTCAGATGGCTACATGTTACCATGACTGCAGAACTATCAGGTTTTTCAAAAGTTTGGGGGCATTTTTATTTTATTTATGCTCTGATATGATTGGGTTTGTCTGTTTTATCCATATCGTCTCCCCAACACTTACTATAATGCCTGGCACACTCTCTTAAAAGAACAAGCGAATGCTTTCTCCTGGATTGCTGATAACGAGAGTGGTCGTCTGAAAGTCTGCCACTATATAGTTATAGTGTAGGACAGTGGGTAAGAGCATGGCTCTGTAATCCGACAGTCCTGGCTTGGAATTTTGGCTCTGCTGTCAACTTGCTTATGGCCTTCCTGAACTTCCATTCCTGAGCTCCATTTAATTATCTGAAAAAAAAAAAAAAAAAGGGTGGGAGGAAAGAATAACAACTATGTACTTCCCAAGGCTTCTCTGCAAATTACTGAAATAATGTCCAGTTCCTTACCCACAAGTGTTCAAAGTGTTAATCAACGTGTTCAAAAGCCTCAAAGAAGACATTTCAGACCACAAAAGCCAGTACAATCAAGTCGGACCCTTCAGAGAGGCCTAGAATAGGTTTAAATAAGAGGGTCTAAGGTGCTCCTGACCAAAAAACCCCCCATTTCCTTCTCTCCAATCCTCTCTTAACTACTGCTTTCTGGAAATTTGTCAATATCCTTACTGTGCATGAGATGTCCTAGTGCTGATCAGCTCAATATTAAATAATAGTAATATTATTGGTCATAATTTGTTTTTCTTAAAATAATGTTTAATGAACTGTCATCAGATGGTTCACTTTTGTAAAACAGCAATAAGTTAACCACACCCACTTTAAGCCTTTTGTCATCTACAGATAGTTTTTATTCTGATGCTTCCCTGAAAGCACCTGCAATCAGCTACAGGTCAGAGTGCTTCATCTTCAAAAAAAAAGGACAGACTCAGAGACCCATGGAAAGGATTATGCAGCTACTGTGGGGCACGGGCTTCTGACGATATTGCTTAAATGCTTTGAAACCGTAATACTGGATTGAATCAAGAGCTCCAGAATTCCAGCGAAGAAGCCAATGGGTTCATGAGATTGCTAACACAAGACTGAGTGGAACAAAAACTAATTTCCTAGGACTGAATGAACTGACAAAGAATGATTATAGTTTTGTTTGGATTATTGATGATTTTTCATGTTATATTTCCCTTAAGTTATCTATAATTCATAAAATATTCTTTTTCTCCCTACCTGAACCCTCCAGAATTTGGAAACTGTTACTGAATATTCTTATCTTTATGGCAAAGTCATTATTTGTATAGGTTCAACCAGAATCTGTCCTTCGTATTACAGGACATAATGGGAGACACTAGTTTTATAACCAAGGCTTTGGCTGGATTGTCTTGTTTAAGATTGACTCTAGGGAGCCAAGGCTTACAACATTCTTTTTGGAAAAACCAGTCTGGTACCTAGCTCAAGGGTTCCCAGCCTTATAGGTCAATAAAGAAGTTTACTTTCCAGCAAGCAAAGGAACCATATGATACTTTGGGGACCTCAGAAAGAAGAATTTACCCAAATCTACACATACCTCAAGTGAACCTAATACTGTGTTCCTGGCTTCGCTTCCTCCTCGAGAGGCTTTTGAAAGTCCAATCCACGGTTCTTCATGAAAACTACCAATGAAGCAAACTTTAAAAAGTGGTAAGTCACTGTTCTTGCTGCAAATAATCAAGCCAACTCTATTAAACCAGTCTTATTTTATGATTAAGAATAATCTTTCTTTGGTTACAAGTTACCCTTGTAACTTTAGAGAAATTATATGTTTCAATAGAAACCAGATCACAGTCCCATGGGTTATTAGACTCTGCTCCTGTTCATCGCCTGAGCTATTTTCCATCCCCTTTGTAAACTGCAGGTAACTTTATGGGTTTTGTTACCTGCCTGTAAATTGGACTGGATCCTGTGAACTTGCATTTATTATCTATCTGAAATGCCAGTCAAAATGCTAACTTAGGATCTTTTGTGCGCGGGCTTCAAACCTACAGAAGAGGGCTATTACCACCAATCCCTTGACCCAGCATAACATGGAGTTCTACTCTTTCATTCATACCATCGTACCTTCCCTAGGAACACATGACCTGGAGCAAGCAGTTATAAATATATCTTGGATTATGAAACAAAGCTTTAAAACCACCCCGTAGTTAATAGTTTGGCATTAGTGGTCTTGCAAAAGAGATGGGCTCTGGATACCCGCCCTGCCCATGAAAAATGTTGCTTTTGCATTAATAACTGGCACAGTGACAAATAAGGTCAATATTTTGGATCAAGTTAAGGTGTTTCATGATATCAGATAGGTTCAAACATTTCAATAGACAGACCTATTTTCTGATCTAGATTTTTGGTTTAATGGAATATGGGGACACACTAGTGTGCTTTAGATTTATTCTTTTGTGATTATCAGTCTGTATGATTTTAATTTCTTGTTGTACAAACTGTGTTTCATGATTCTGTTCAAAATCCCTGTCACCCTGAAGACAGATGGTTGCTCTTAAGTCAGCTAATCAAAAGAAAAATGAGATTGGAATGGGACTGTCTCTAGTGGACTGAGACTAAAAATAAAAATAATAGTCACCCTGACTCAGACAGAGGGCCATACCTGTAATCCACCCAAATGAGTAAGTACTCCCACTCCAAGGGTCTTAGATGTAATTGAACAGCTACCCAACAAATCTCATGGCAATCAAGAGAGGAAACAAACATGAAAAAGGAAATGGAAAAATGGAACAAAATGATTGGCAAGCCTACTTGACCACCTGGCAAGAAAAGAAATCAACAGTGGTGACTGGAGTGTTTTGGTCAAGTTTCCACTAAGATTGCTGGAAAAAATGACCAAAAGGGGGGGTACTGCTAAGTAAAATATAATGGCCTCTTATAATAGGCATTGCTGGGTGGAGACCCCCTTTCTGAGAAGGGTTTTTCTAGAAGACAGAAACAATAGATCTCAGAGGTTTTTGGAGAAAATCGAACATATGGTATTGGTTTGCTGATAAGCAACACCTGGTGATAAAACTAGTCTAGGTCCAGTAGAGATAGCTTCCATACCATATTAATCAAAGTATATCTGCTCCCCACTTTGTAACACCCCCACCCCATTAAAATGGAAACTTAATGTCAACCAATCAGAACATTTCCTCACTGGCTTCCCCATTCACCCTATATGACCTTCCCCTATCCACTCCCTTAACAGAGCTCCTTTCAACTTTCTGAATGGGATGGTGCTCGATTCATGAATGGCTTAATAAAGCTATGAGATCTTAAATTGCATGAAAAGTTTTTCTTTTATCATATCTGAATTTTGTTTCATTATTGCCTTTGGATCTCATTATATGTAAACATTCAACCACTCTCTATGAAAACTGTAATGGCAGATCCCAGACAGCTCAGGGTAGACTCCTCTCTCTGCCACTTCCCTTCATGGATTACTCTGGGAAAGGTGCCTAAACTCATAGAACTGGTTTCCTTACTAAGGCCCATTTTGTGAGACTGTTCTGAAAATATAAACCACAGGCACAAAACATAGATGCTCACTAGGCGGCAGTATAAAATATGCAGGGGTACCCAATACTTCAACCCATAGTCTGCAAGAGTGAGAGTATGAAGCCGTAAATGGCTCTGGGGAATTCAGAGAAAATATGGAACTGATGGAAACATATGTTCTCTTGGAGGATGGAGGACAGAGAACCATCCTGAACAACAGGAATATACTTAGCAAAGTGCAGGTCTGGGGTAAAACTGGTTTCAAATTTACCCTAAATGAAAACCCTTCTTGGGGGCCTCCTGTAAATTTGACCCAAGTAAAGAAAGTCAGTGCCAGCCAGCTTAGCCAGAATCCTGTATGTGCTTTCCACTTTTAGAGTAAGAATTGTGATGAATTGCTGGAGGGCATGCACTCAGCAACTCTTCTGAGAAAGAACAAGGTGTCTTAGTTTTCCACCACAGGTTTCGTTTGTTCCTGCTCTTAAAAGGGCACCACCTTGTGGCCACTACCAGAAATGGCAGTACAGAATTAGTCTTGACGTCTTTCCGCAACCATTGTTTTTTATTCTCTTATTCAAATATGTAGTGAGTCCCTATTATGTTCCACATATAGTGCTGAGTGCCAGAAGTACAAAGTAAACCAAAATTCAGTGGTAGCCCTCAATGAGCTCATTGTTGGGAGAACTTTCGAACCATGTCATTGTCTGTAGTTCTTTCTCCCCAGAAAGAGAGTAAAGACCATGACCTTGTTTTAACCTGGGCTAAGCCCTCTGTTCTTCAAGCTCCCATTCGGTGGAACTCCTTCTTTTCTCTGAGGAAAGTTATTTGCAAACAGATGGCACCCTTTTGCCTAACTGCCCCAAGGCCTTTCCACATTATTTCTCAAAGCACATTCATCCATCTTCCCAATTGCACCAGGCCAGGTCTGACTCCATCTTTAAAACAAAATTTCCTGGCTCAATCCTCTGCAGAGAAAACTTTAGATGAGGGAGGGGATGTTGTTCACTTTCTTTTTTTGGAAGTTTTGGCTGCTTCCTAGGACTCAAACTATCTCTAGATGTTTTTCCTTTCCCTTACTTCCTTTTTCTCTCCCTCTGAGAAGCAGATAAGTGAGGCACAATGGGCTAACATATAACAGAAACATTCCAGTCCAGTTTTTCGCCCAGGTCCATCCCCTGACATTGTTTTCCAAACTCCTAAATATGAAATAAACATTTCAGAACTCTCATTTCAGAATTTCCTATGGCACAGCGTAGTAAATATCTAGTTTTAATCCCGTGAGGATGGATTTGACTTAAGGAAATAGTCAAAATGTAAATGGAGTCCTGCTGATGACTCAGGTGGGTGACTGACGTGCGTTCATGCCATCGGAAGTCCAAAAATGAGCCACACCTATTTAAAAAAGGAAATCAACTTTCTTGGGTAACCAGAAGGTAATTTAGAAAAGGGAGCTCCACTGAATATGTTTTGAGCCCTGGGAAGCTTTCGTGAAATAAGTCTATATTTCCCAAGACCACTGCTTAGAAAAGCTACACTCCTTGGGCTTTATGAGTTTTTTTCAGTATTTTAGGATTATGTGTGAAAGAGTACTACAGAAATCAACAGGAAAGTCAAGTTGATGGTAAGGACTATGAGAGCCACAGCTGCTCAGAGTTCAGCCAAGTGCATCTGAAATTAGGATCAGCCTAAAACAGGAAGGACATACTATCTGCGAGGGAAGCATAGCAGTAAAGATGGACATAGATGATCGTGAACGAGAGGATGGATTGTCTGACCAGAGTTATGAATTAAGAACAAATTTTGGTAGATAAAGAAAGAGCAGGGAGGGAATGAAAAAGCCTTCAGCTCATGAGCAAAGGTCCAGCTGTGTCTACCTGCATGACACATTTGTGTGCAGGCAGCCAAGGTGGTTAAAGGAGGAAATAAAACCTGAAGACAGGTGAAGGGGGCTCAGGGATGAAAAGCCTTGAATACAATTCCAAACCATTTGGATTTTCCCTGCATGGGGGGGAAGCATGAAAGGAAATGATTCTGGCAAAGGCATGAGAGACGAATGCAGGCTTTTCATCTTACTTGGTGGAAAGGTAGAGGCAGCATGAGCTAGTGGTCAGGAGGAGTATGGCACTTCAGTCAGACCTGAGTTTAAACCCTGACTCAGCCACTTATTGGATCAGTGACCTTGGAAAAGTCAGTTTCCTTGCCTGTAAAATGGGTACAAAGTAGTAACAGTATTGTAATGTTCTTGTAAGGCTCCAATGAGATCATGTATATGAGCACTTAGGTCAGTGCCTGGCAGGGAGGAAGCACTCAGATGCTGGCTTATATGCTCTAGGATTTTAGTGAGGGTAGATTGGTGAGAGGTGAGACTCGCAGCCAAGAGGTCATTTAGGAGGCTGTTAGTTCTGAAACGGAGTGGCAAAGTGTTCAACCAGGCCATGGTTTCCTTTGCACAAAGGCAGTGGAAAGGAAGGTTTTGCTGCCACACATATTTCAAAGGAAGTTGAAGAGGTTTGGCAATTAGATAGAGAAGGAGGAGGGAAGAGTGAGGATTCAGTCCTGGAGCCTGGGCTCTGGGAGAGTGATGCCTGGGTGGACAGCAGGAAGGAGAAGGAAGAGTTACACATCAAAGGTGCTTGGGCTGTGGAAATGGCAAGACCTGGGCAGAAAGACAGTCACATTTATTCCCCAGAAAAAAGGGAGAATTAACGGAGCAGCTGGAGCTGTAGGAACTAAAACCTTCTGGCATCCTCTAGGTCAGGGAAGGGAATGGAAGGGAGATTTTCTCTCTGCCCCCCACACCCACCTCCCCACACCTGGAAGCCACACCTGGGACCAAGCAGCCAGAGGCCTTTCTGAGTGCAAATATGAAAAAAAGAAAACGGAGGCAAAACTAGTTCAGCCTGGGATAGGTTAGCATTTATTAAAAGGGAAAAATGGATGTTTTCTGGCAAAGAATTCCATGTAGAAAAGGAAGGTGTTTCAGTTGAGTGAAATTCAGACTATAAGAAATCAACCCATGGTGTCCTCTTTGGCCCAAACTTATCCCTTCCCTCTTGAAGCTGCATTCGGAAATCCAGGTGCTGTCAATGTTTGCAAGAGCTCCCTGAGCTGGGAGACCAAACATCAAGCCAATTAGCAGATTCATAATTGATTGTTCCAGATATATTGGGATTGCAAGATCAGCTCCTCCGGTAAATAATGCCTACTGTGCATTGAGAAAACTCTTGGCAAAGTCATTAACACAGCTTCATAGCAATACAGTTCTACACAGCTGGTAGAGCAGGCCAGATAGGTCAGGTCTCAGCAAGTCAATGACTGCCCAAGCACCTACTCTCAAGTAGCATCAGGCAACATGCAGTGTTCCAGAATGGTCTTACAAGCACTGAGCAATAATCCCAAGGTTGTCTTTCAATCCAAATTAAGATGCCACTAAATTAGTTTGTGAACAAGGGTGAGCTGTCATGAAATGCCCTTGAGTTCTTTCTCAAGCGTTATCTGAAATTAAAATGTCAACCATCTGTACCCCCTAAATCACAAAATTTAATGACCACTAACGCCATCTTTACAGAAGGTCTGCCTTGATTTCAGATAAGCCAGAAAAGAGATAAAAACCCACCTCTCTGTGGCCTTCCAGAAGTCACACACATTTCAGTATATCCTTAAACATGTCTTAGTAGGTCTGGGGTCAAGGTACAATTCTCTAAAATCTTGGCAACAGAGAAATCATTAGCTCCCTCTTGATCCCCTGGAGCTCGTTCAGAGGAAAGCACGAGTGGTGAACCCTTATTCCTTTTATAACATTTGTAAACCCTAGACAACTGCTCTTCAGATTTTTCTTTAAATCTATGCAAAATTGCAATTACTTGCACACCAGTACAATTATGATTCTATTATTCAAACACCAGGTAAAGCTGAAGTGTAAATGCATTAGGAATTGTGACAGTTAGAATTTTGTGACTCCAAAAAAGATTATGTTCTTGAACTAATCCTAATTCCTGTGGGTGTGAGGTGTTTGTTTTTAACGTATCAATTTTATTGTTATATATTAATAAAGCATAAATCCATCCAAAATAGTATAATCAATACTATTTTGTGCAATCACATATTTGTGCATTCATCACCCCAGTCATTCCCAGAGCACTTTCGTTATTCCAATAATAATAAACAAAAAACAGACAAAACTCCTCACCTCTCAATCTCTCTATGCCTTGCCTGCTGTACGTAGCTGCTATTCTTTTTCCTTCTCTCTAGTATATTTGTATTCATATTTCGTAAAAAAATAGGCTTATATATACAATATCCCCCATATTCACGTTTTACTCTCTTATACAGTTGTGGGATGCCTTTGATTGGACTATGTCAGTGAGGTCTGACTCAGGTTAAGTCTCTGCACCCTTTCTGAGTCTTATATAAATGGAGACACAGAGAGAGACACAGGAAAGGAGAGCTCTGCCATTTTGATCTGGCCATGAGAGGGAGGGAAGGAGAGAGGGAAAGGAAGTCACCATTTTTGATCTTGTCATGTGAGAGAGGACTAGAGAAACCCTAGCAGCCAAAGCGTGAGCATAAAGTCCCCCAAGAGGCTGGGCCCATGGACTAGCTCAAAAGGCTGCAGAGAAGAGTCATATGGCTGATAGCTCACAGCGAAATTCAGGAGGAAAGTGGAGCAACTGAGATTGAGAGGAGGTCTAGTAAGAGACAAGCCCTGTGCCCGACTGCCCCCAGCTGAGCTCTGGGAGAGAGGAAGGCAGGTCGGTGGCCATTTTGCTTTGCCACTTGGCAGGACCCCGAGCAAACATCTCAACTGATGCCTAGACTTGGACATTTTATGGCCTCAGAACTGTATGCTTTTACCCTAAATAAAATTCCCATCATGAAAGCCAACCCATTTCTTGGCAACCCTTGGTAAACTAAGACAAGAATGTTAGCTGAAACCCAGTGTTGCCTTTCATAGCAGTCACTTTGAGAAGGGGCACACTTAATACCCCCATGTAAACACTGTTCAGAACCTTGCAGAGGAGGTAACGTCAGGCAAAGCTGAGCTCCTTGCCTGGTTCTGCCTCTGACAAGAGGCTGGGCCAGTTACTTACCCTCCCTGTTTAGAAAGTTATGGGTTCTTGTCAGAATTACATGAGCTAATATCAAAGGGCTTCACCAGCTACCCAGTTCATGGTTAGTTCCCTCAAGATCCAATGTTTGGGTTTTGCTCTTTTGCTGTGTTTGTTTTGAATGCTTAAGTTGTATTTAGAGGGTAGCTTCTCACCCCAGCAAGATGATGAACTTACAGTGCACACATGCACACACACTACAGACTTCTAAAGCACCTGGAAATGTCAGATATAATATTTTTTAAATGTATAGCTAAATCTGTGGTAAAGTGTGTGGGGGGGTGGGAGGGAGATTTAGCAGGTGCTAGAAACTAAGAAGCAACTAAAACCTAGAAGTAAGCCTGGGAGTCAACTCTGCAGCTGCCCCTGGAGACCAGGGGCCCCAGGGAGAGGACAGGGGTGGAACAAGCATTCATCCAGAGGAAAGTAAGGGTTTGGATTTCAATTTGCACATGGGGACAAAAGGCAAGTCCTATGGAGCCTCCCCCAGGTAGAAGGCTGCTACCCAAAGTGAGGTCCTCAAAGAAGTACAACCTCAGTGAAGAGAGGCAGGAGAAGGCATTCTCCCTCCAGCTCAGAAGGCTGTCTTGGCTCCAGCCAGGGAGAACAAAAGACTTCCTTGTAAAATTTAGAAACCTCTGACTCTGGAACATTTCAGCAACAAAATTTAGGCTGCCTGCAGAGTCCAGAAATTCCCAACCTGAAAAATTAACATAAAAATTGGTCCAGGGCCAATGTTGTCCCTGAGGTGTGCAGGAGAAGCAAATGCAGAATTCCCACAACCCATGCTAAAGACAATTCCCACAGAAGAGCCAGGCCCCCTAAGCTCACAAGTTATAAAAGCATTCAACGGGGGCAAATCTAACCCTGGGAACCTGAAATAATAGAACAATCTAAAAGGAAATATAAAGTATGTTTAAATGAGTGAAACGCTAATCTTCTCAGATGCCAAAAGCACATTTGATAAAACTCAACAACAAATCAGAATTTTTAAAAATAACAAGACAAAACAAACAACACTTCTTACAAGTCTAAGAATAAAAGCAATTTCTTAACCAATAATGGCACAAACCAACCTACCAACAGCATCTTAATGGTACAGCGGACAAGCTCTCCTTTTAAAGTAGGAATGAGACAAAAAAGAAAGCAACTATCACACGGTATACTCAACACTGGTGCAGGAGTCAACAAACTCTTTGTGAAGGGCCAGAAAGTAAATAGTTTAGGCTTTGCAAACCAGTTGGTCTCCACTGCAACTATTCAACCCTGCCACTGTAGTATGAAAGGAACCATAGACAACACATAACTGAATGGGCATGGTTTGTTTAAAAAAACTTTATTTACAAAATCAGATGGGATAGTGGAAGTCCAGGCCAGTACAATAAGCCAAGGAAAATAAGTGAAAGTCAGCAGTATTTAAAAAAAATAAAGACTCATCATTATTGAAAGATCATATATCTGTCTGCATAGGAAATGCAAATGTATCTACAGACAAACCATAAGATTTAATAAACTTCAGCAAGATGTACAAAAAGGAAAGAACATTTCTTTCTATACACCAGCAACAACAGGAAAAGACATTAATAAAAAGACACCATTAAAAATAGCAAGAAAATCTATGGGGCATTTCAGAATAAATTTAACAAAGATATGTAAGAAGATTATGACCCAAATGATAAAATCCTATGAAAGAGCATAAAAAAGAACTCAATAGACACAACTAGTCCATATTTGTGGGTGAGAAGACCCTATATCATAAGAGGGCAAACTCTCAAAATTTTATCTGTATAAAGTCTATGCAATTCCAACAAAAGCCCAACAGAGCTTCCATAATCCTAAAATATTTTTAGAGGTGTAAAGAGACTAAAACAGCCAAAACAATTCTTAAGAAGCAAAGTAAGATGAAACTTATACTGCCCAAAGCTATATGCCCATGGTAATTAAAACAGAATTGAATGGGTTTACAGTAGACAAATACATCATTGACAAATAACAAAGTCTCAAAATACATGCATATACATGTATGAGAATGTGGTATATGACATGAGTAAAGGATGCAATTTATGGAACTGGGACAACTGGGTATCCATTTGGAAAAAGGTCAGATTGGATTCCTACATAACACGATACACAAAAATCAATTCTAGGTGAATTACAAAACACTAAACTTCAAAATTTTAAAGAATATATGGGAAACTATTTTTATGACCTTAAGGTAGAGGAGGATTTCTTAAACAAGACACCAAAAAGCACATAACATAAAGGAGAAACTAATAAATATGACTAAATTAAAATTTAGCACTTTGGTTCAATAAATGACATCACACAAAAATGAAAACACAACCTACCAACTAGGAGAAGAGATGAGCAGCCCATCAAACTGACAAAGAATTAATATATAGAATATAAATAATTCTCATAAATCACTAATAGAAAAGCCAATGGCAATAGAAAAATTGGCAAAGGATATGAATAGACAATTTACAAAAGAAGACGCCTATATGGCCACTAAACACAGGGAGAGATCCTCAATAACACTAATAAGCAGAGAAATTAAAGCAAAAATGAGATCCAATGCTATGCCAATCAGATTGGCAAAAATTAAAAATCTGATAAATCTAGTGGATATGGGAAAATGGTAAATGCTGATAGAATCATAATTACAAATGCTTTGAAGAGCAGTTTAGAAATATTCAGTAAGTTGAAGATGTTCATACTTTAGAACCTAGCCATTTCTCCTCCAGGTACTTGGTCTAGACAATCTCTAGCACATATTCCTAAGCAGATAGGTACAAAGAGGTTTACTGCCACATTACTTGTAAAAACTAAAAGATGGAACCATCTTAACTCTCTCTCAGGTGAGTGGATAAATAAACCAACTTATTTATATAATGGAATACTACAGAGCAATTAAAGTAAATCAACACAGATAAATCTCAAAAACAATGATAAGTGAAAAAAACAAACTTTGAAGGGATAGATACAGTATGAAATAATTCATGTATATTTTAAAACACACTTCTAAAGGTATATAACACACACAGACACACATGGAAAAAGCACAAAAATCCATATAGGAATGAAGTATAGCATCTCTGGCAGAGGGTTTCTGTCAAGAGAGGGAGGGAGATGGCCATGGGGGTGAGGTAGCATTTTAGGAATATCTCAAACATTTTCTTTAAAAGGGAAAGCAGGGAGGAAAAAGAATGAGAGAGCATGTGCTAAAACAAATACAGCAAAATGTTAACATCAGTTTTGGGAACGTGACTCTGTCCTGTAGTTTTCCATGGCATTCTGTATGCTTTAACTCTTTCATAATTTAAAACATTATTTTAAAAAGAAATTATGGCCAGAACAAACATACAAGGCTGATGACATAATTAAAAGACCTCCAAAATCAGATGTTGCCTTGAACAAACTCAGTTACTCCCTGCTCACCTCACCCACCTCTGTTGCTGGACTTGATGCCAATGACTTAATATGTTCCAAAAATAAAGCCTCCTATAACGAATGAATATTTATCCAATTTGAGAATATTCACAAGGATGGGCCCCAGGCTTTGAAGGCAACTTAAAAAGAATAATTCCAGAAATGTTTTGGACAGTGGAATCATCAATGGAAGCACCAAAGGATTACATCTATCCCAAGGCCACTACTTCGAAGAGAGCAAAATCCATTTATACTGTAAGTCTGATTTTTTAAAAAATTCAGCAGCAGTTACTAAAGGCATCCCTCCCATGCTGTCAATATTATCCAATATCAGAGTCAACACACTGCACTGAGAATACCCTGGAGTGGATGCTGGTGCCAGCATTTTAAATTATACCACATGCACAAAGAGAAGGCCATTCAACACTGGGCAGGCACAGTAGTTGCAAATCATTGCAGATCCTTGCCTCACCCGAGGGGGATTTACCTAAGCATTTTGCTCAGAAAATGGGAAACTTGTTAATCAAGCACCAAACCCCATGGGTGGGCAGAAATGAAACCCTATTTTCACAGTGACAGCAGCTGCAGCAGCTGCAGTGAGGACAAAGCACACACGCGGGAACCTGACCGGCAGAGTTGGGGAGTCACTGCTAACAGTAGCCTCCTGCTTTATTTCTGACTTTGCTCTCCCTCAAATCCAATAATAATCAGGAGAAAAGCCCCAAAGGCCCCATCCCACCTTGTGGACAAGAATTTCATTGTCAATTGTCAGTTAATCATACAAAGCCTTCTTTATGTTTACGACTTACATTGTAATACATTCAACAAAGCGTAGACCTGTTTGCTCATAAATATTTAGTTCTTCCACGAATATTTATCGCGAGTCTACTGCAGGCCATACACTGTACCATGCATACAAATGGTGAACGAAACAGCCACATCTTTGCCCTCACCAAGTTGTAGTAAATTAACTGCACTGTTCACAACATAAATGATAAATTTCTTTTAAGAAGACTTCCAAGTCCCCCCTCCTTTGTCAATATATGCCTCTGCCTATGAAAGAGTGCCCAATGATTTGCCTTTTAAATTTGCAAGATGACACACTATCCCCATAAACTTCCACACATTGAGATGCTGGGCGCATGGTTCTGGATAGAACTGATAGAGTGGAGTCTATTAATTATGTAATTCACCTAATAAAAACTATAACTATGCTTTGTTTTACAGGAGCTATTTCACAATTAACTTTGCTTATTTGACAAGGGAAATATACTAGAGCAGGAGTTCTTAACAAGGAGTCCATGAGCTTGAATTGAAATTTTAAAAAAACATTTTTCTTGGGGGGATGTGTTGGTGTGGGTGTGATACATTTATTAAATAATCACAGTATAGTGTGGGCTTAGTATGGGTCTGTGGTTTTCACCTGACTGGCAAAGGGGTCCATGGAACAAAAAAGGTTAAGAACTGGGAAGCGGACATGGCTCAGCTGATAGAGCATCCGCCTACCATATGGAGGGTCCAGGGTTTGATCCCCAGGGCCTCCTGACCTGGTGAGCTGGTCCACGTGCAGAGCTGCCGTGCACAAGGAGTGCTGTGCCTCGCAAGGGCACCCCTGTGTGTGGGAATCCCACGCGCAAGGAGAGCCGCCCTGCGTGAAAAAAGCACAGCCTGCCCAGGAGTGGTGCTGCACACATGGAGAGCTGATGTAGCAAGATGATGCAACAAAAAAGAGACGCAGTTTCCCAGTGCCACCGAGGGTGCAAGCGGGCATAGAACACACAGCGAGTTGACACAGAGAGGAGCCAGCGAGGAGGTGGGGAGAAGGGGAGAGAAATAAATAAAAATAAATCTTAAAAAAAAAAAAAAAAAGGTTAGGAACTCCTGAACTAGAGATAATAGCTAAAGTGTATTGTTCATTTACTCGATGCCAAGCACTATTAACTATTGTCCATACAATACTTACTACAATAGCGCTTCAGTATAGGTATTAATTTGATCCCCATTTTACAGATGAGAAAAAAATGAGGCACAGAGAGGCTCATAACTTGCCCAAAGTCAAACAGCAAGTAACTGGTCTAGTTCTTCACCATTACAAGAAATTGCTTCAGAGACAGACAAAAAAGACAGAGGTAAAGCCTTAACACCTAAAGGAAAATGATACTTTCAGGAGTCTCTCCTAAAAACATCATGGATGTGTAAGACATGGCCAATATGATCTCTGTTACAGGACTGTTTATTACAGTAATAGTAAAAAGATGAAAAAAACAAAAATACACAAGAGCTTAAAAATTCAATAGAACATGAAGCATTTAAATATACATAAAAGTATATTTAAATAAATTATATATTTTATATATTCATATAATAAAGCCATTAAAATATATGGTAAATTGTTTAGTTCAAAGAAAATGTTCATAACATTTTTTCAATTGCAGAAAGCAATTTTCAAAATTATATATATAGCATGATCTCTGCTTTTTTTTTTAAAGAAAATGATGTCTGTATGTATAGAAAACTATCTTAAAGGAAATGTAATAAAACAGTAATTATCTCTGAGTTGTCATATTACATACAGGTGATTTTATTAACTTTGGTTTACCTAAAATTTTTAAATTGTCTATACAAAGCAGAAATCCATCTAATATACATTTAAAATTTCCATAAAAACAGATACTTTTAAAAATAGAATTTCTAATATCTCATGTTCATACCCTAATTGATTACTATATACAATCCCAAATAATAACGGAGCATGAACACACTGTGTCTTTGGAATCCTGAAAATAGAGTACTATAAAATTTGGAAGAAAGTAGGTGCCACTACAGCAAAAGCAAAAAATTGTTAACTTGAGATGGGACTCAAAAATGACTTTGGCAGGTAAAATGACATGCACAGACGTGTTCCTTAACAAATATTAATTCCTTCAAAACCCTTGGGTTTGTTTTTTTATCCTAGAATTGTCTCAAAGCTGTATTCCACTCATATAACCTAACTTGAGGCAGTGACAGGAACGAAGGTAGAGGCAGGACCACAGGGGCCTGTAAGAGGACAAATTATGTATAGGACAGTTATGGGAAAGAGTTATGTACACTTATTAAGAAATAGAGAATCAGTGAAGGTCTTCAAATGGTGCCATAAGGGGTGTGGATTTCACTTTTGAAAGAGCCATTGGGCCAAAATATGTGGGATTTAAAATGTGGGTGGAGACAAAAACAGTAATTAGTAAACAGTAGTAGTGGCACTGAGTATAGAAAGAGAATCAATAAAGGAAATAGTACACAAGGAATTTTGATAAGAACTGGTAACTAGTTGGACTTGAGAGTAGAGAAGGAAGACAAATGAGGAATCAAAAATTGATCCTGATTCTGATATATGATAAAAATAGTGAGGTCATAAGGAGATGATTTGTGGAAGGAAAATGAAAATTTTAGTTTTGGGTACACAGAATTCCTGTAGTTCAAGATATGTTTGGACAGATATGTCCAACCTTTGGTTGAAAATATGGAGCTTGAAATGTAGAATTGTCAAGACTGCCAAAGGACAGTCCACAGAGTGCACACTAAGATGTAATAATCCATACTCTATGTGAGCAACTGAGCTAGGAAATTAAGAATTCTGGGGAGACCATTCACTCCAGAAACTAATGTCCCCCAACTTAGAAAAGTCTTGATTGATTGGGCCATTAAATGATCATCAGAAGCATGCTATGGACAATAGGAAGAGAACCAAAGCAAATATGTCAGAAGCCAATTTTTCTTAAAGTTTCAAAAAAATCATCAACAATATCAAATGCCTCAGTAAGGTGAACAAAGACAATCTTTGTGTGAGGTGGAGGATTAATGGACTAGGACATTAAAATACAGTGGAGGGAAATTTCATTGTGGAGAGGGTCAATACAGGGTTTTAAGTGTTAAGTTGTAAATAGGTGGTGAGGAAGTTGAGCCAGAGAACAGAAGGGACTAATTTTGAGAAGTTTGGCAGCAAAATAAAGGAAATACATAGGATTATAGCTCCTAGGGAAAGCAATTTTAAGGAAATGGTGGTTGTTCTATTGAGTGTTAGAGAAATCTGAGTATCTTTAGAGAAACTGGTAGGAAGAGGAAAAAAGAAAGTGCAAGAACGAAAAGCAAAATAATAGACGAAGTAAGGTTTAGGAAGAGGAATGGTAGAGAAGGAAACATTGAAAGAAGGATTCTATACTTGGGCTTCTACTAAGATTGCTAAAGTACAAGGCACTGAAGCTCCCAAAAACCTGTTATTTAACAGAGAGGATCTATGGGGCAAATTTTTAATCTTTTTAGAGAGAATTCTGTCTGACTGAAGGTAATATGAGACAAAATCTTTGATTGTTGAGACCTTCAAAGATTTTATCATCACATCCATGGCTTCAAGTTTAGACCTTGGTTTCCAAAAATGTGATTTTTGCTCAACTCCATTTCTTAATTTTAGCAATATTTGCCATCTGGCAATGTTTAATACCAGCAAGTCCTGGCTCTCTCTCTTTATTAAAACAGTTCTGCCTTCAACTCTTCTCTCTCCTCCTGCATTTCTATGGGCATCAAGCAAAAAACAGGAGGAACATCTGCCACTACATAATAAGCATTCTTCTTTTTCACTTTCCAATAAGATGTTTCTCATTTTCCCTTCAACCTTTACTGGCAACCTTCTCAAAGTCCAAAATCCTACCAACAGTGTGTTCAAGGCACTTTAGGCTTTTAGTAACAAAGACCTCAAAATACTTTTTCCACTGCCTGGTTTCAAAGTCTTTCCCACATTTCAGGGATTTTTTTTTACATTGGAACCCCACTTCTGATACCAAAACCTGTATTGATTATCTATTGCTGTGCAATATTGCTGTGCAATAAAGTTCTAAAACTTTGCAGTTCAAACAATAATAATTTATTATCTCATATAGTTTCTAAGGGTCAGGAATCAAGAGACAATTGGATGGATGGTTTTGGCTCAGGGACTCTTGGGAGGTTGCAGTCTAGTGGATGGCAGCGAACACAAGTTGGAAGTTTCAACAGGGGAGGATCTGCTTTCAAGTTCACTTGCATGGTGGTTGGCCAGCCTTTGTTACTTGTTAGCTGTTAGCCAGAAACCTCAGTTCTTTGCCATCTGGGCCTCTTTCCACATTCTGAGTGTTTTCATGAGAGAGAAAGAGCCCAATATGGAAACCTCAGACTTTTATAACCTAATCTTGGAAATGACATATCATCACTTCCACACAATCTTTTGGTCACACAAACTGACCTTAGTATAATGTGGGAGTAGACTAAACCATGGTGTATATACCAGGGTATGAATACCAGGAGGTGAGGATCATTGTAAGAGATCTTCGTGGAGGGCTACCACGTTAACTCTCTGGAGGTCTGATGGAATATAGACATTGTTTTAGTTTACCAAAGGGCTACTGATGCAAAGTACCAGAAAGGGCTGGCTTTTATATAGGGGATTTATGTGGGGTAAAAACTTACAGTTCCGAGGCCATTAAATGTCCAAATCAAGGCACCATGGACGTGCTTTCTCACCAATGTCAGCTACTGGTTATCCTGTTGTCCGGTCATGTGGCAAAACAAAATGGCCACCAATGTCTACCTTCCCCTCCAGGCTCACCATCTCCTGGACCCCAGCTCCTGGAATGCAGCTATAAGCAACCAGGTATAGGACTTTTCTCTTTCCAGGCCTCCTCTATCAGTCTCAGCCACTCTACTTTCTTCCTGAGTTCAGCTGCAAGCTATCTTGCATATGGCTCATCTCTCCCTGGGCCTCAGCTCTTTGAACCTCTTGGAGACTTCTCCTCTTGCAACTCAGTTGTGGATGAAATTGGAGTCATTTTTCTCACAAGGCAGGACCAATTATGGTGGCTTCCTTTATCTGTGTGTCTCTGTTTTTATCAGACCCAGCAAAGGGCAGAGACTCAGCCTGAGTCATGCCTCACTGAGGTAAACCAATCAAAAGGGTCTCACTCCCATAGGAATGGATCAGTTTTTTTTTTTGGGATTCATAAAAGAACTTCAAGCTGTCACAGGCATTAACAACTACTTACACCAAAATTTAATAAGGGTCACAATAAACCCCTTTGCTCTGGGAAAGTAGAGTGTCACAGAGAAGGTGAATTTTAATTTACAGCCCAAAGGATAAGATAGATTTGTCAGACACATGGAAGAATATCTTAGGCTGTGGGAAGCATTTCCATGCATATCTCTTTTTGTATAACTTACTCTGCCTGACAGATTTTAAAACCTTAAAGCTCTTCCTAAGAGTAAATATGGAATTATTTAATTTAATACCAACATTTTGGAGACTGCATTACCATTTAATGGACAAATCAAATGCATAAAAGTAGATGATGAATGTTATGCTTGGAAGGACCTCATCTAAAGGCCAACTTTTACTTAAGAAAAACCAAAGGATGAATAAAGTGGAAAAGCAGAACTTGATAACAAATGTGAGAGAGTCTGAATAACTGCCCTTAATTTGGTATCAGGGACTGGAAATGTACTCCACAAAAGATATGTTCAAGTCCTAATCCCTGATTCAGAGGTGTGAACCCATTTGTAAATAGGACTTGTGAAGATTCTTTTTGAATTTGAGTCATGAACTTATTTGTGATTACTCTCTTTGAATATCCTATTTAGATGAGGCCAAATTGAATCAAGATAGGCCTTAATCCACATGGCCAGAGGAAATTCAGATGCAATCAGTCAGCAAAATCCAGAAGCCATTGGAAACCAGAGGAGCAGACACAAGAAGAGAGATCGCCATGTGACAGAGGATTGCCAGACACAACCATCTCTGAGAGAAAGCAAGCCTTGCTAGTACCTTGATGGTGGAATTCTAACCTTCAAAAGCATGAAACATTAAATTCCTGTTGTTTAAGCAAGCCCATTGTGTGGTGTTTGTCATGGCAACCCTGGCAAACTAGTTTATTTAGTCAAGTATACAGTTATTCAATACATAACAGAAAGTATTTAAATAAGACTAATTGGATTCTGGACTGTTCCCTTTCAGACTGCTGGATGCATAGATGGATGTGCGTGTGTGCACTCACACGTGTGCATGCATAGTTTTGGAAATATGTCATTTTTGAAATGGCTCTATGCTTTTTATGAATATAGCATTAAGACAAATATTAAATTAAGATATGTGTAATCTTTTTTTAAAGTCTAAATACCATGGGAAGATATAGGCCAGAAAGTAAAATTCACCTGTAAATTCTTTTACTCAGGGGGAAAAAAACACTGTTTGCTGTTAGCATTTGGTATTAACATCTGGTATTTTTCTTACAAGTCTTTTTCAATGCAAATATTTTTTCAATGCAAAAATAGGCTCATGCTGTTTGGTTACCTGCTTCTCTCCCATAACAGTACTTGGTGGCTCTCTTTCCGTTAATATATGTATATATACATTCTTTTTTTTCCCCTTTATTTTCCCCCCTCCCCCCCACCCTGTTGTCTTCTCTCTGTGTCCATTCACTGTGTGTTCTTCTGTGTCTGTTGTATTCTCAATAGGCAGCTCCAGGAACCCATCCTGGGACCTTCCAGAATGGGAAAGAGGTGATCATTTTCTTGCTCCACCTTAGCTCCCTAGTTCATTGCATCTCATATTGTCTCTTCTGTGTGTCTCTTTTTTTGTTGCATCATCTTGCTGTGTCAGTTCTTCACGTGTGCGGCACGACTCCCGGGTGGTCTGCTCTCCTGCATGGGGCTGCACTCCATGTGAGTCAGCTCACCACATGGGCCAGGAGCCCTGGATATCAAACCCTGGACCTCCTATATGGTAGGCGGAAGCTCTAGCCATAGAGCCATATCCACTTCCCAGCATTCTTATTTTTAATGACTGAATAGTTCCAGCAAATGTATGTACCATAACTTATTTAACCAACAACCAATTAGTGAACTTTTACCCAGCTCCTAATTTTCTATTGCTCTCAAGAAGGCTCAGCAATTACATTCTTGGGTATATATCTTTATACATTATCCTTATTTCATCAGGATAAACTCCTAGACTTAGATTTACTGTCAAAAGATACTCAATTTTTAAGAATTGTTATGCATATTACTACCCATAAAATCATCACCCACCACCATTACTGAGTACCATCAATTCTTTTTAATATTTGCCAATATAATAAGGAACTAGAGATTTTAATTTTCATTTTTTCTCTTATTAATGAGAAAACATACTTTCAAATCTTTAGGTATTTGCATTACTTCTTTGTGAATTACTTGTTCCTGATTTTTGTTAAATTTGTAAGGAGGTATTATTCACTGCTTTGTATTTACTTGAAAGTGCACTAACCATATCACTAACCATATGCCCCATCCTTTCATAATTTTTAAAAGCCAGAAGGAAAGATTCAGAACAGAACATAAACAAGCACCCACGAAGTCAGCACATGGTTGAACCAAGTTCAAATTTGCCTGACTCCAAAATTTAGGCATCTCCCACTGACCTTCCCTTCAGGGGTAAAAGCAGTGGCCCCCAAACTTAGTTAGACATTAGAACCACCTGGGGAATTTTTAAAACTCCTGATGTCCACTGTGTACCCCATATCCATTAAACCAGGCATTACCCACGTGATTCTCAAAGGTGACAATGTTTGGGAGCCACTGCCTGAGGCTTTAGTCCCCTTCCTGCAGGCGTGCTGCTGGCTGACAGCCCTCACTGTCAACCCCCTCAGGAATTGCCCTTGGTTAAAGAGAGTTACCTAGCCCCTCCTCACAACCCTTCCAGGGGGCAGCCCACCACATTGTGTGACAGGGGGGAGGAAAGTATAAAGAGCCATCTTCCTTGCCCCAACTCAGGAAATGCCAGCTCCAGAACGGTCCTTGGGGTATGATGAGACTTAGGATTTGTCGTAGCACATCTGCCCAATCCTGCCTCTTTCCCTAATTGATCCTAAGAGATTTCCTAATAATGTTCTACACAATGATCTCAGAGGCTGCCTGGGGGAAGGGATCCAACCTGTGATACCCACATGGAATTTCCCCTGAAAGAATCAACTTCTTATAAAAGAATAAACTAAAAATAAATAATATATAGAAATAAAAAACTTCCTCAAAGGCCTTACAACATATACTTAAAGGTAGTAATCAAATCATCCTCAAAAATTCTTCTAGTGCAGTGAAATGACCTGGTAGCCAAAGAATGAGTAAAACAGTAGCTTCAGCTCTATCAATCCATAGAACAATGACAATACTTTGAGCCATCATCCAGGGGTTCTCTTTCACTCATTGTCTCATTCCCCAAAATACAGAAACAAACCACTTATTGATTTGTACTTTACTTATCTTTGGTCAGCAGTAATTCGGGATTTTTATGCTGCGTGGTACAGGAAAAAGAATAAGCAATTTCTTGGGCCAGCTCCCAGGGTTAAGAATATTTGAAGACTCTCAAGGGCTCAGGGCAGCAATGTCACTAAGTTCGGTTTTGCAGTAAGTACAAGTGTTCAGTTTAACTGAAGCAAGGGCTTACGTGTCCAGAAAACCTTCACGAAGCTAGATAACACCCATTTCAAAAAGAGGAGAAAAACAAATCTTTATAAAAAAAACAAATCTTTATAAAAAACAAGCATGCACCAATGGCAGCAGTCTCCAGAGGATAAAGTATGCACTAATCTATCTCCCCAGAAACACACAGTCCACTGCCACTCTTCCAGGATTTATAAAGTACTTTACATTTGCAACATCATTAGCTATCCCCAAGGATCCCAGGGGTTTCCACTTCTGGAAAGATTGTCATGCCTCCTGCCTCAATGTATACCTTCCCTTAACAGAGATCTCCATTCAAACAAAGCCAAACCTCTGATAAGGCAACTGTCATTTAAAACCTGTGGTTTCTGCTTCTGGGCCTCCACAATCAATGTACTACAGAAACCAGCTTGATACATGCAAAGCTTGTACACTAAAGTGCTTAGGGATGCAAGAAAACACTAGAGTCAAAAATGCCATACAAAGCAGAATGGAAAAAATAATTAATTTGGAGCTGGAAAACCCAAGCTTTGGTCCTGAATCTGCCGCTCACTAGCTGTGTAACCCTGGGCTAGTTAATTAACTACCGAATCTCAATTCCTTTGTTGGCAATTTGGACTTAATGATAACACTTGCGCTGCCTGCCTCACAGATGGTTGAGAGGTCAAATGAGATTAATGGATGTCCACACACTTTTAAAACTAAAGTGCTGCACAAATGTCAAAACATACTATAACACTTCCAAATCTAAAGATCTCCAGGAAAAAACAAAAAACAAACAAACAAACAAAACTAGTTTAGGGGCTGTTAAGGATTGAATTATGTCTCCTACAAAGACATGCTCAGTAGTAGACCCTGGTCCTGTAGATGTGAACCCATTTGTAAATAATATCTTAGGGGCCAAACTCAGTGGGTCTTAACCCCATGTGACTGGAGTCCTTATATAACAGAGGAAATTTGGACACAGTCAACAGGAGAAGACAAGAGACAGATGGCCATGTGATGGAGGCAGAGACTGAGTCATGGACTGCTGGCCAGTCACCATCAGAAATCTACAGAGTCCGGAGGAAGCTTGATGCTATCAATACCTTGATACTGGTCTTCTAGTCTCAAAAACTGAGATGATAAATTCCTATTTTTAAGCCAACCAGTCTGTGCTTTTCATTATAGCAGGCTAAGGCAGGGACAACTGCACACAACATAGCTATTTAATATGAGAGTGAAGAAGAGAACTCCACTGAGTGAAAAATATTAAACCAAGTTATCCCTTCATGCATGCATTTAATAATCCATTTGAGACCAAGATGATTATGTTATGGAAGATACAGACCAAGGTGTGAAAGAAAAATATGAATTAGGGTAGCTCTTTAATTTAGATAGATAAAATCATTTGCATCCAAAACTCTAGAGTTTGTTTGATTTATTTGCGGTTTTTCTTGTTATGAGTGTGTGTGCTCTGTTTTTGTTTATTATCATAAAAATAATAGTTCCTTTTGGGGCTGGGCATACCTACTTTTTTTACCCTAGAAAATGCCCTGGAGAAAAAGAAATTTTTACAGCACTACACAGAAATTCTCCAGTGGGCTTTTAAAGAATTCTGTGAGGTAAGACAAAAATTATCAACACATTGATTTTATATTCCACAAATGTGTAACCCCTGAAATTTCAAAGTCATGGATTTATTTTTTCCCTGTTGAATAAAGACTGCAATTTGGAACTAATACATGTTCCACATTATCAGAGCCACAACTGCTGGAAGCAGTTGCTTAACAACTGCACACATTTGTTTATTACCTCACAGGTTGCCAGGAGGGGCCACCAGCAGAGCCAAAGAGCACAATCAAGTCATACACAAACTGATCAAAACCCAAAGTCTGAAAAGAGAATAACTAGATGATGTAGCTCTTTCAACTTGCTTTTTCTTTAGGAAAGCCTCAAGGGGAAATCAGGATATATTCTGTTAAGTCCAAGTCATTTGTGGTATTTAGGCACTGAAGAATTAATCAACTTTAAAACAAACAAAATTTTAACCTACCATCTTCTCTCCTCTTTCCTTTCAATATCGAATTCCTTAAAGGAAGACTCCACAGCCTCTACCTCCATTTACCTGCCATATGCTTAACCGCTCTCTCAGGGCATATCATGATCACTGTGTGGTCACTAAGTCCAGTGGCCTTTCAGTAATACTCCTTGAATTCCCTGTGGCATGTAATACAGCTGGTCATTCATTTTTCTTCCCATGGTTCTTTTGATACAACATCCTATCCTGATGCTTCTTCTAGTCCTCTAACTTCCCCATTTTCCTATCCCTTGTCCCTCTCCTGGTCCTTGATTATTACCTATGTCCCTGGGCTTTCATTTGGGCATCCTTCCACTATCCATACTTTCTTGATGACACAAGCACTTCTGTGGCTCTGTGTCCACCCATACATGATGACTCCCAATCACTCTCTTGAAGATCAAGCTAAAGTTTTCAATTGCCTGCTTCATATTTCCATTCCCCACCACCTCCAGCACCACATATTCAAATGGAAATCACCACCTTTCCCACAAGACAAGCTCCTGCTCCTAACTTTCCAAGTTTTGTTTCTCTTCTCATCTCTTATTTTTTTTCTTTTTTATTGTCTTTTTTCAAAGATACATAAATCACATAAAATGTTATATTAA
Organism: Dasypus novemcinctus; assembly: GCF_030445035.2. NCBI lineage: Eukaryota > Metazoa > Chordata > Mammalia > Cingulata > Dasypodidae > Dasypus > Dasypus novemcinctus. Next base: position 36,895,882 of record NC_080675.1, read on the forward strand.
AAAATATAAGAGGGTCCCTATACTCCACTCCCCACCCCCACACACACAAACTCCTCCCACTTCAACAACCTCTTTCATCAATGTGCCAACATTCATTGCATTTGATGAAGACATTTTGGAGCACTGCTACACCGCATAGATTATAGTTTACATTGTAGTTTACACTTTCTCCCAGTCCATTCAGTGGGTTATTGCAGGATATATATTTTCCAAGTTCGAAAAATGCCCCCACATCACATCTCTTCTTCCCTCTCCCTGCCCTCAGCAACTACTGTGGCCCCTGTCTCCACATCAATGATATTGTTTCTTTCATTGCTAGAGTCACAATAGTTCTATAGTAGAATACCAGTAAGTCCATTCTAATCCATATTTTATTCCTTCATCCTGTGGACCCTTGGGATGGTGATGTCCACTCCACCTCTAAACAAGAGGGGGCTTAGATGGATACGATTTTTGTACTTGCAGTTGTAGGCACTCTTGATTCCCTGGTGTGGTGGTTGACCATCTTCACCTCCCTGTTAGCTGTCCAACGAACCAGAGAGTAGGAGTTGCAACTCTGCTGAGGCTCAGGGCCCAGCTGGCACATGGACAGTCCAGAGATTCAAGTCTCCTGAGTATATACCAACCCCAGTGCCAACCACAGGTTCAGTAAAAGTGACAGAAGAGGCGTGTGTAGGAAGGTCACATCTGAGTCCAAATCTATCACACTCAGGAGCACAAATTACAAAGCAGGGCCCACTGGCAAGACACTGAACTCCAGAGCCATCTGCCATGACTATAGGACCTGGGTGCCTCCATAGCCCTCAGAAGCACCACTACCTGGGGTTGTATCTACTTTGGCTGTCTCTTAGATCCTGCTGAGATATATGTAAGCGTGACCCCTCTGATGACCTCCCGACTCATTTTGAAGCCTCTTAGCCATATAAACTTATTTGTCTTTACCATTTTCCTCTTTTATTCAAGGTCTTCTTCTAGTTGCATCACCAGCTGGTGCTTGGTAATAATCCCTCAGTGCCAGAGAGGCTCATCCCTGGGAGTCATGTCCCTCGTTGGGGGGTAAGGTAATGCATTTAAGTGCTGAGTTTGGCTTAGAGAGAAGCCATTTTTGACCAACACAGAGGCTTTCAGCAGGTAACTCTTAGGTACCCTGCAGTTCTAGGCCTAGTTGAAATTTCAAGCACACAGGTTCATAAACATAGTCATCAGTATCAAGGGCACATCATTGGATCATCCCTCTTCACTGGTCTTTGCCCTTGCACTTGGGGGATTGTTGCTGTTCCACTGGGAAACGCAACAGAGCTCCCCAGGATGGGAACTCAGCACTCTCTCAGTTGTCATGTGTAACTTTACCCACTATGACATACCCAACGAATACCCAAACATACCTATATACCCCATATGCATGCCCTGGAGAACTCCCTCCCACCCATGCATCCCCCATCAATGACACCCCATACCAGTGTTCCTCCCCTGCCATAGTTGAACCCTTCTGTGATCCAAAACTTCCTCAAAATGAAGTTTTAGATCATCTCTTATTATTAAAGCCACCCTGCTCCACCCCACATTTATAAGTGTCCAAGTCCCATGAATGATTCAAGACATCCCTTGCATCTACTGCTTTCCTCTCCATCCTCATGATCAAAGATATTGCATTAACTTTCTGTTAATTCTCGTTTACAGTATCTTCTCTCAAAAAATTCTGCACAGCAATATCGGATACTTTTCTCTAAAGTAACGTGTGTCATAGCCCTGTTCAAAATTTATCAGTGCATCCCCTTTTCAAGTCCAGATTCCTAATCCTCACATCTAAGGTTCTCTATAATCCAGCATCATCTCCCACTAACACCTTAAAAGGTCACAGTGTTCTGGTGAGTTTGGTTTCCTAGCTGTTTTCCTACACTTGCCTTGAAGTTTCACATTCTACCTGAAATGCTCTGATCTCTAGTCCCCAGTCTCCACCTATTAAAATTATACCTTTCTTCAATGTCCAGCTCAAATTACTCCCACAATGAAACTTACTCTGATTTCTCCTGTCAAAAATGACTTCCTAGTGCTTTGAACTCAAAAGCATTTTGCACCATTCTTAGTATATAACAATGAAGTACACATTTTATCTTCTCTTTTAGGGACTCAGCATCCTGGTTTGCTGAAACCCATGAACTTTGAAGTCAAAATAACCAGGATGGGTTTTCACTTGTACTTGCTAAATGACCCCAAATCTCTCCAGTTTTAATTCTCTCGTGTGTAAAAATAACCTGTGATAATTACGGTGAACTGACTTGCTCTACCTTAGGAATCAAGAAACGATGGCCCTTAGGCAAAATCTGGCCCACCACCTGCTTTACAAATAGTTTTTTTGGAACACAGAAACACTCATACTTTTATGTACTGTTCATAGTTGCTTTTGCACGACAGTGGCAAAGCTGAGTAGCCGTAACAGAGGCCATGTGTCCTGCAGAGACTAAAATGTTTACTACATGGCCCTTTATAGAAAGACCTTTCTCTACTTCCATTTTCCTCTCCTTCTAGAAGGGGAGGTAGTAAAACTAAAAATATTTTTCAGACTTCACTGCACCTACAGAACCAGGGGTCAACTGGATTCCACTAATTAGATATACTCATGCAAGGACTTTTAAAAGGTGGAAGTAAGAGGGTCCATCTTCCGGCTTCTTTTTCACTGTTCACTGCTGTCAAGAAAGGTCATGGAAACATGAGGCTTTTTAACTATAGCAGTGTCACAGTGCCCTTTCTTCGGCTTCCTGAGGGTCAAGAGGCACTTGCAGCGGAGGCAGCAGCCTTGGTGGCTTTCCCATCCAAGCTTCCCAATACCTTGTTGGTGGTGGCTCCAGGGCTAAATGCCAACCTCATACTCCACAGGCAGCCCCAGAGGTATAGTTCCCCTAGAAGGTTGGTTCTATATCATTCTGGAAGGCTTTCCAGAGGCTCACGCTTCCAGTGATTTTTGTAAGCACCTCCCTCCCTGTATTAAATCTCTTATTTAAAATTTATAACCAAGTCTCTGTGCCCAAAGTGAACCCTGAAACAGAGCCAAACAATGCATAGCTAGTTGAGTTACTAGGAGAAGAAACCACAAGGTATGTGGAAGTGCTTTATAAAACAGTAAAGCTAGTGTTATCTGGAAATCAACTTTATCTCATCCCCTAACCTCTGATCCCTGTCCCCAGCACTTAGCATAGTGGCTCACAGCTCTAAAAAGCAGACACTCCCCCAGGACAGTCCTCAGCTCCTTTCCTTCTTCATCTGCTTGAGAAAACTCATCTCTCCTTCTAGCTTCAATAACCATCTAATCACAGGTTAACCTATTTGGTGACACAGACATTTTGAAAAGTTGAAAAAAAAAAAAGCCCACTCTCCAGAACAATGCACATGGGTAACAATTTCAATATAATTTCTGAGGTTCTTGGGTCTTCTGAATTTTATCTATGGGCCTCTAGATCAGGAAACCCTGATCTTATATGTCAATGAGTATCTAAACCTATATTTCAAGTCAAATAACTTTCCGGATGTTAAGACTGATATATGCAACTGCCCAGTGGGCTTCCCACAGGCAGCTCCAACGCAACCTCCACAGGTGAATTTATCTTCCTACTGCTTCTCTTCTGCTGTTATTTCTTACATACCTGAATGGTACCAGCATCCCCTTAAGGCCTGAGCATGGTTAAACATCTCTCCTTCACTCTCCACAGACAATCAATTGCCAGGCCCCAGCAATTCTGCTCTGGAATCTATCCACTTCTCCATCTCAGTTGTCAGTAATTTTTTCAGCCTCCACTATCTTTCATCAAGACTGCTAAAGAAGCTGTCAAATTGGTTTCTCTGCTTCCATTCTGTCCTCCCCAGTCCACCTACACCTTAGAAGATGCATATCAAACTTAATCGTGTCTCTCTTCTGCTTAAACCGTTCAACAACATGGTATTCTCACAATTCGGCTCTCCCAATTCCTCCATATCACCCTGCTATATGAGCTAACATTTTCCGAAACTAGTCTTTGTCACCTCCAAAGAGCACATTGTACTCCCTCCCCATATTGTCCTTTCTCACCATTTTATTTCCCAGCAGCCCCTCCTGCCTGCAGGATAAAAACCTGTGTGTTCAACAGTGTGCCTAATTAGAGCCCCAACCCCCCAGCGAATCCAGAGGCCTTGGAAAGCCATTCAACACACACACACACACACAGACTTTCTTCCTGACTCGCTCCTTCTCATCCTTCAGTTCTCAGCTTAAATGTCACTTAATTCCCTTATTCACCAAATGTTTATTAAGCGTCTACTATTTGCTAACCACTGGGCTGGCAACAGAGAGCAATGAAAGGACAGTCACCATCCTGTCCCGATGAAGCGCAAAGTCGAGGAGGCACATTAGATCAATAATGACAAGGAGGATGATTTCCTAGTTACCCCCAGTCCCAACCCCAGGTTGAATCAGAGTCCCACATTTTGGGATCCCACAACCAACTCCTGTGATTCCCCCAACACTGTTACCATGGGTGGCTTGTCTGCCTCTTCCAATGACAAGACTATGAATTTCTGACAGGCGGTATTGTGTCTCATCCACCGTTGATCACCAATGCCTAGTTCAGTATATGGCCCAGGAAGGGCTTAATAAATCTCCACTGATTAAATGAAAATGCAGTCAATAAATATCACCTGAATGAGTCAGCTCTGCTTAGGGATGATGCTAGTAAGGACTACAACGGAAAACATTGCAGAGGGGAGGGATTCCTCAGTGTTTGCTTAACTGGGCTTTGCCAATGCCCTGAATCACAGGTAACATGCTTATAACTAATGCCAGACTCACTGCCTGCATTTCATTTTAAGCAGCTATTCCCAGCAGCCCTTCTTGCCTTCAGGATAAATACCTGTGTGCTCAACAGTGTACCTAATTACAGGGGCCACCCAGCGACTCCGGAGGCCATGGGAGGCCAGTCGCCAAGCTGTGCCCTTGGTCACTGGATTCCAAACAACAGCTAAAGCAGACTGGCACTGGGGACTCAGCAGCTAGGAGAGGCCCAGGAGCTCAGCCAACCTAGATCCCAGGAGCTTTGCTCCAAATTCCCTGCCAGGCCAGCCCTGAGTCTTTGTGCATAAATTACAGCCACATTTCTCATGTGTGTGAAACTGGAGGGGTATGGGAGAAAGCAAAGAAACACAGAGGAGTCAATCTGCCCTTCTTTATGACAATGGACAAGGCTGTTTGGATAAATAGGAATGGGATTTTCTTGAATGCATAACAATAAAAGCTAACATTTATGGGTTGCCAGCTATGTTGCAGGTTCTGATCGCTTGACCCATTAAATCTTTAATTCTCTCCATATCCCTAGGAGGTGACGTCATTATCATCTCCATCTGAAGATGAGGACGCAAAGGCACAGTAAAATTAAGGAGCCTTTCCTGGTTCCTCTGGAGCCAGTAAGTGACCCAGCCAGTTCGCCAACGCGGCCATCTGATTCATACCACATCTTCTGACCCTCTACACTGACATACTTGTGAGAAAGGCACAGTGTTCTCACCTCTACCCTGTCAGGGTCCCAGTCTCAAATGCCACCAAGAACCAGGTATGTGATATCAAACATATTCTCTGTTTCAAGAGGCAGCGGTCAGCCTGGCGAGTCACGGTCACACAGCAGTGAGGGTCTGATGTTGCCAGATCTTCCTTTTCTCCAAAAGAGGTCAGAAAACCTTATTTTTTTTAAATTTGTGGGTAAGAAAATGGAAGGGTCACATAAGGTTTTAGCCAGAGGGACTGAAAGGATCATAATATTAATAACTAGAATGAGCCGATAGGAGGAGAAGGAGGTTTGGAGGTGAAAGACTATGTGTTCAGGTTTGACATGCTGAGTTTCTGGTGCTTACGATGCCCAGAAGGCCCTGAAAACTCCTGGACTGGAGCTCAGCACCAGCAATGCAGATGACCAACAAGGCTCTTTGGTTACATGGTTATCAGGGGACCCCAGGCCAAACCTCCGCCACATAGGAACAGGTTATCTAAAGCATCCTCAACTTGTTTGTTGTGACGATGGTGAGAACACTAGGCTCCATAGGAGATTTTCTTTCTTTCAGAATCAGTATCCCTAAGAACAGGATTAAGACATGCCTTAATGTACCTTTGGAAAACGACTATGTTCAAGAAACTGTGAAGCCACGTGGGGAATACACAAATGAATTAGATCCCAGTTCTCAAGGGCTTTCCAATGGAGCTGGAGGGAAAAGTGCACAACAAGCTATCCTACAAATAGGTAGGTAATAATGGACTTGAGAGTAATATAAACATCATAAGGAATGAAGAAGGAGTAGAAATCACCACTGTCTGCAAAAATCAGGAATTGAGTCTTAACTAGTATTTGATCTTAGTACTGAGAGAGGTCCAGAATTATGAAAGGCTGAGACTTGGGGTAGGACAGAAAAATAGAAGGCACTCAGAGTAGATTAAAAAAACTGGAACAAAGGAGAAAAATGGGAAAACACAAGCTGTGTTTGGATTCAATCTGTTCAGAAAATTGAATGTATATAATGGAGTCATGTGGCAGAAGACAGTTAACTGTACTTTGGGATCAGACCAGAGAAGCCCTTAATTGACAGAATAAGGAATTTGGATGTCATTTGATAGGCAACTGAGAATAATTAAGATGACTTTACAGTTCCATTTCTTCCCCTTCAGAAAGTCTCTTCTAGAGTGATGGTCTTCAAGAGAAGTCCAAGATAGAATACATTGGGCCAGCTATTCTTTGGATTCTTTAAATCCAATAAAGATTCATAACTATGATCTTGATAAAAGCATAAGCTACGAAATCCTGGATCAGGCTCTCTGTGGCCCACTGATTCCACTATTGTCTCAGATTCCAGTTGTATTTTAACCCCAGCTTTGACAATCAAGATTTGCCATGCATGCTACCAGCTTTCTGTAATGAGCCTATAAGACTCAGACAATGGATCCTCAAGGTCAAGATCAAGCTCTACTACTTACAAGCTGCAAAGCCCAGAAAAAACTCATTTAACCTTTTCGTGCCTCAGTTTAACATCTACACCATAGGATTACTGTGAAGATTAAATGAAATAATATAAAGCACTTAGCATTGTGGCTAGAGGCTAGAAGACAGTAAGTGATCAGTTGATGGTAATTGTTAATTTCACTATTTTCATTACTGTTATTATAATACAATTATTGGTCTACCATCCATTGATTCATTTAGACTTTCCATGAATGCACTGGATAATGAATTCCATCTAAAAGCCATTCTCTAAAAAATATTTTGTCAAGGTGTGTGCTGTTCATGGCAGCTAAGATATGTTGCCATGGTCACAGCAAAGCAGTAGTTCCAATTAAAGAACACAAATCCTAGTGACTTAAGAGACAGAAACTGAAGGGACAAGTTCCCTAACAGAAATAAATTTTCTCTTACCTTACAGGTTTTGTTTTGTTTTGTTTTAATATCAGAAATCTGGCTAGTGCAACTATGCTAAAACCAAATACTTTGCTAGTTAATTATTTTTCATTGTAACATACCACCTCTTTAAGATAAATGGACCATCTTCATAGGAAGCAATGTAGCATCAACTTAAGCACCAGAGAAGTTCCTTATTATCTGAAAGGCTCCAACCAATCAGCAGAAAAGAGAAATACTCATATAGAATAATGGGGAAATGACATGAATAAGAAATTCACCTAACGAAAAATATAGATGAGAACAATGCATGAGATAAGTGTTTATCTACATTTATAGTATTTTAATGCAATCTAAAATGATGGGGTTTGCTTTGCCTATTAAATTAGTAAAGGTTTAAAACAGCCCCCATCACAGGTAAGGGTATAGCAAAGATAAACCTGTCATATGCCACGCCACCTGAGGATAGGATTTGGTCAAACATATAAACCTGGCAACACACATCGAAAGCCTTAAAATGCACTCATTATTCTAATCCTACGAATTTATCCTAAGGGAACAACCATCAACATGTACAAAAATAGGGTAAGTAGTTTAGAGATTGACCTCTAAAAATCAAATGAAAAATTTAACTTTTCTATATATTAGCCATCTAACCTTAGACAAATTACCTACCTGTTCTTTCTCTGAGTTTCCCCTGAGATACCTATACCTCACAAGGTAGTGGGCAGGCATAAATGAGAAAGTAAATAGAGCAAACCCAGCAGCATGCCAAGCACAGAGTAAAGCCTCAAACAGCATTAGCTATTATTCTTATGGGTCAAGTAAATCACGATATATACATAACGTAGAATAGTATTTAACCATTGAATATGACATTCCAGAACAAGCAACAGCAAACTATGGCCCTTGGGCCCACCCACCTGCTTTTGTAATAAAGTTTCATTGGAACACAGCCATCCCACTCATTTACATACTGATTATGGCTGTTTTTACACTGCAACAGCAGAGCTGAGTAGTTGAAACAGATAGTATTTTCCACAAAGTTTAAAATATTTACTATCTAGCCCTTTACAGAAAATGTTTGCTAATCTCTGATCTAGAGGAAAGTTTACTCTCATAGGAAAATGTTCACAATCTATCGAGTAAAAAGAAATTTCTTAATAGCAAGTATAGTAAGTCTCCATTTTGTTAAAATATGTACACAGAAAAAAGTATGGAAGTAGGTACTTCAAAAGATTAACCATAGCTCTTTGAGAAAGGGGGCTATATATTTATTGTCTTCTTTGTGCTTAGCTATAATTTCAAAAAAAATTTTTTTGACAATAAACATAAATCATTTCTACAATAAGAAAAAAATTTTAAGGAAAGAAACTTTTAATTGAAACATAGAAAAAGTAACACATTAAATGGTAAAATGAGATGGAAAAGTATTCTTTAATTGGTGAGAGAAATGCCACTCAGAGCTGGTGAACTTAGATGAGTCTCACAACTTCACTGCACCTTAGTTTCCTTGTTTACGCAACAAAGATAAATAACATCTCAATTACTGCACAGGCCTTTTTTGAACATAACACAAAAGACATGGAGTGCTGGAAAGAACTATAAGAAGGAAGTTACTATTATCACTGAATACTATACCTCAATGATTATTACATTTTTGCTTATGAGGTTGTAACGGCCCTGCTATCCCAGAGAAAAGATGAGAATCAGGCAGCTCCCCAAGTGCTTGGCCTGTCCCTCCAGATTTTATGAAAAGAGAATTGTCTTTGAAGAAGAGATGGACTGAGCTCTAATTCTGGCTTCCCACTCACATTGTAACCTCCGCCTGGGCTAGCCCACTGGGAGTACCCAGTTTTCATATGCAGAAAAGGGATAACAAAGACCAGGACCACCGCAGACCTGCTATCAGTGTGAGCAGTTGTGTGCTCAAAGCACTGCTCAATGTCTGGCACAAAGTGGGTCCTTGAGACTTTAGACATTGCATCTGATATGTAGATAGCTAGCCAACTAGTGACACAGCCCACTGGAATATCTCAGAGCTCACAGCCCAAAACTCATAGCCCCTTGTATTAGTCAGGGTTCTTTTGAGAAGTAAAATCAACAGGAGATATCTGTAAACAGTACGAGATTTACAAAATTCTCTCATGTGACAGCGGAGATGCACAAGTCCAGGTTCCACAGGGAAGATGCAAACCAGGAGATCGGATGAAAGTCTAGTGAAGGTCCTTGATGAGTTTCTTGGAGGTGTTTGTTGGCTGTTCAAAGACTGAGCTGGGAAATTCTCTCTGAATGCTGAGACCACTTCCCCTTTTAAGGCATTCAACTGGTTAGATAAAATGTCACTCATTGTGGCGGCAATGTCCCAGGTTGATTGTAGATATAATCACCCATCTATGCAATAAACTCACTGATGACTAAAGCACATATATGTCCTTATATTATAATTAGCCCAGGGCTTGCTTGACCAAAAACTGAGCACAGTTATCTGGCCAAGTTGACACATTAGCCTAATCATCACAAACCTCAATATGCAAATTTTTAAATTAAAACAAAATAAAATAATATACTCATATAAACTATGTGACTCCTTCTTCATCTAAAGGGCAAATAGCTGGACTTGAGGAAGAAGCAAGACCTTCAGATAATAACCTCATCTCCCTGGTTACAAAAGGCTTTCTCTACTAATCATCATGAAACTTTCTATCTTTGAACCATACACATGTTCTCCTAAAACAGTAGTTCTCAGGATGTGGCTCAGGCACTAGCACCATCAGCCTCATCCAGGGACTTACAGGAATCAAGTTCTTGGGCCCCACCCTAGACCTACTGAATTAGAAATTCTGGATGTGGAGTCCAGCAATCTGTGTTTTAACAAACCCTTTAGGGGATTCTGATGCTTGCCCAAAACAGGTGATTAAAATTTTAAAACATTCCCGCTTTCCAACAACTCTTAGTCTAAATGGGGATTTATCACTCAAAGGACAGCCAGATACCAAACTTAAGTCATTATCCTGGGCCATGCCTCAGTTTATGTGTTCTTAAAATTAGAGCTAATACTAAAGATCCTCAGAGAGTTTTAGTAAGCAATGTAACATGGAATTTTATGGCATTTCTCATTGATTATGAAATGCCTGGGCTCTTTTCAAAAAACTATTGTAAATAGCATATATGGTTTCCCACAGGCCTTTCAAAGCAAGAAGAATGTTCTCTCCTTTAATCAACAAGTATCACTGTTCTTCCTCTTCGGAGGTAACCCTCAACCCGCTCCTTATACAATGTACCATGTGTAGATTCTGCTGGCTCCTGTATATCACTTATAACATATGAACATGCACTGGTTTGGGAGTTATCTTGTATAGCATACCTCAGTAAGGGCCTCTGTTGGTTTCAGCAATGAATCAGCACTATGTGAAATCACAATCACAGAGGCCTTTTCAATCTCTTCCAAATCTCCTAAAGCAGAGGACTGCAAACTTTTATGTAAACAGTCAGTTACTAAATATTTTAGGTTCTGCAGGCCATATGTACTGTCTGTGTCACAATCACTCAGCTCTCCAGTAGTAGCTCAAAAGTAGCCATGGGCAATTCATTAACAAAATGGTGGGGCTAGGTTTCAATAAAATTTTGATTTAGGGGCACTGAAATTTAGAGTTTCATATCATTTTTCTATGTCATAGAGTAGTACTCTTCTTTGGATTTTTTTCAGCCATTAAAAAATGTAGAAACTATCCTTAGCTTGAAGCTCTACGAAAACTGGCTTAGAGATGGATTCTGCCCTGGGGCAAGCAGTTTGCTGACTACAGTCCTAAAGGTGTAATGTGTCATTGGCTACAGTAGATTTTTTTTTTTGCAAATTATAGACCTTGACTTTCTAGGTATGCAGTGAAGTTAGTGATATTAATAATTCCTTGCAAGAAGGAAAACTCGCTCCCCAATTCCTCACCGACAGTTGGCATTTGCCATCTGTTTCCTTGATCAGCTTCTTAAGGTGCTCATCTGCCGCCGTCATTTTAGCACCCATGGTCACATTCGTCCTCAGCAGTTTCACCGCTAACGCTAGCACTTGCATGGCTTTTATCAACGTGTCAAAACTTCTCACCAGAATATGAAAAAAGGCAAAAAGGAAGACCCTTACGGAATAAACGCAGGTTGGCATGTACCCCTCAAAGGAATGGAAGTACATGTCATCAGCATTCATTGTTTGAAAAATATAAATCTTGGGAGCCGAGCGCCAAGTGCGAGGTAGAGGCTGGAGTCGCATAGGGCCCGCGGGGCCAGGCGTGTAAGAGGACAGGGCCGCGCGCTTCCAGAGGCCGAGGCCGGCGCCGCTGCTCCTGCCGAGGCCCGCGGGCCGTGGTCAGGCACATAATGTGCCAACATCATAACAAGATTTGAGAGAGGCACATCTCACACAAATGTGTGAAGATCCATTCATCATCTCATGAACCACAAAAGGATCTTCTTTAGGCCACACAATGTCCTGAGAGGGTTCACTATGAGAAAAGTATCAGTCACAGCTTTAACACCTTACTTTGAAAGAAGCTAACAAGAAATCAAATTGGAAGGCCCAAGTCTCCAACATCTGGTGCCCAACGTGGGACCCAAAGAAGTGAGTCTTCCAAAATAGTATTGGAACCATGGAAAGGACTCCTATGAGGTTGTGAATGATGTCCAAAGTAGTGTGACGCAAGTCTTCTTTTTGGTACATTGGAGTCACCCAGGGCAACTAAAAAGGAGATGATGATGGACAATGCCCATCCCAAGGAATGGAGAGTGTCTGCAACTGCAAGCAAGGTAGTTCCATCCATCTGCCCAATGGGATCTAAGCCCCTATGCAAAATGCCCAAATCCTCAAGATTGGGGAATGAACAATAGACTATAGTAGACTTATTATTATTCTATTATAGATTTATTACTATTCTAGCAAAGGAAGGACTTTTATCATTGATATAAGGGTAGTGGCCCCAGTGGTTCTGAGTGGAGGGAAAGGGAAGAATAGGCGTAACATGGATGGGGACATTTTTGGGGACATTGGAATTGTCTTGCATGACACTGCCATGATACATACAGGCCATTATGCTTTTTGTCACAACCTATAAAATTATGTGGGGCAGAGTGTAAATTATAAAGTAAACTATAATCCATGGTTAGTAGCAATGCTTCAATATGTGTTTATCAATTGTAACAAATGTATCACACTAATAATAGTGTTGTTAATATGGGAAACTGTGGAAGAGGGAGGGGGTGTGGAAATGAGATTCCCCTATAATTTTTATGTAACATGCATGTAGTCTAAAGCTTCTTTAAAAATAAAAATAATTTTAAAATGAAAAAAAAAAAAAAAAAGAAAAATATAAATCTTGCTCTTCTACTGTACTGTCTGGGCAGCATGAGAAAGTGTTTACTGCTCAGTACTATAATGTTTATATATTTTAAACTATAAAATAATTTGAGACAAAGAGTGCTAGAAGGAAGCTACACTCTGTGGGGCTGCAATAAATGAGACTTGCCTTTATACTTTTGGAATGCATCTGCTTGGTCATTTTCACTCAATGGCAAGGACTTATTCATGCTGAGAGCAGGGTCTAATACTTAGTGAGAAAGGAGTAAAGGCCTTTAGACCCTCCCATCTTCACAGCCAGTCTCCTAAACGATTCTCTCCTCTGCCCCCAAATGACCCTTAGCCAACGTTAATGGATGTTTGGTTTAGGTTGTCACACATCTATCACCCAAACACAGAAAGGAAAACCAATCCACCCGTTAGGGTACTTCCCCTCCCAATCTGTGGCAATAAATAGAAAATTCCAAAATTACTTTTCCTTTCTTTTCTGAGACAGGCAACATGTTAGGCAGAATGGTCCCACAAAGTTGTTCACCTTCTGATACCCAGAACCTGTGAATATGTCAACTTACACGGCAAAAGGGACTTTGCAGGTGTGTAAGTTAAGGATCTTAAAAGGGAGAGATTATTCTGGATTCTCTGAGCAGGTCCAATATAATCATGAGGATCCTTCTAAGAGGGAGGCAGGAGGGTAAGAGTTGGAGAAGAAGATGCGATGAATGATGCAGGGGTTGGAGTGACGTGGGTCCAGGAGCCAAAGAATATGGGCAGCCTCTGGAAGCTTCCTGAGTTGAATAGTGTCCCCCCAAGATTCACGTTCAACCCAAACCTCAGAAAGTGACCTTGGTTGGAAATAGGGGGTTTGCGGGTGTCATTAGTTAAGCCGAGGTCATACCGGCTTAGGGTGAGCCCTAAATCCAACATGAGTAGTGTCCTTATAAGAAGAGGAAAATTTGGACACATGGCACAGAGAGAATGTCATGTGAAGATGGAGGCAGAGATTGAAGAGATGCGTCTACAAGTCATGGAGTGCCAAGGATTGCTACCACCAGAAGCCAGGAGAAAAGCACGGAACAGATTCTTCCTTAGAGCCTTCAGACGGAGCGTGGCCCAGGCAACACCTTGATTTCAGACTTCTAGCCTCTGAACCATGAAAAATAAATTTCTGTTGTTTTAAGGCACCCAGTTTGTGGTACTTTGTTATGGCAGCCCTGGGGGCCTCCAGAAGGAATGCAGTGCTGCCAGCTCCTTTTAAACTCTGACCAGAGCTCTGACCCCCAGAGCTGTAAGAAAATAAATTCTGTTGCTCTATGCTACTAAATGTGTGGTGAGTTGTTAGAGCAGCAGTAGGAAACTGGCAGCTGCTAGAAACTTGATAAAGTGAAAGTGTAATTTCTAATAAGTCAGCTATTCCATATCATTGAACCTAACCCTGAAGAAAGAGAGGCAAGTTCTACTCATCTCTCACGCAGGGTCCCTAAACTCTCGAACTACCGAACATTAAAGAAAATGAGGTATAACATGGAAGGTTGATAGGGGTGAGTGGGCAGTTGGAGAACGCTGTAGTCATATACGAAAAGCATTACCCAAGAGGACTGCAAGGGATGAGATAGAAATGGAATGTGACTTATTTATAGCAAAGCCTGCCTCCCCCCCTCAAGTGTATGACAGAAGAGCTGTTTTAAAGTTTTATTCTTCAAACTTGGCTGCAGAACTTGGCTGCTTCTCAGAACTGTGCTTTTGTATTTAGCTTTAAAATATAAGAAGCAAATCCATAGTTAAACTGTAGGCAGAGGAGGTGCAGGCAGGAAAAATGCTGTGGGGAGTGGAAAGAGGTTGAAATGTTATTCTTATTTAGTTAGCTGCTTAAGAAAAACAAATAGAGAATAAAATAGAAAATGGTTTGGAAAGGCTCCAAGTTGAATATTTCTGAATACTCTGGCATCATCAGCAAGGCTCTCCAGATAAGGGTGGCACTGCAAACTAGCCAGATACCAGCACGGAGATCTGGTTTAGAGGTAGAGAGTAAAGAAAGAAAGTGCCCCCAATCGTTAGAAATCCCCTTGCTCCTCTTTCTTTTTTTACAATAACACAGAACTTTTACATAAACAACCCACAAAATGCCAGTTTATATATGCAGAAACCAATATTGACCTTCTAGGAAATTTACCAGAAATCCCGACACAGCTCATGCCTTTTAGCCAAGAAACACTGATGTTTTTCTATGAATAACAAATAAGAGACTGAATAGTTAAATGATGGTTGCAGTGGCTTAGAGTTACGTATCCCAGAAAAACATGTACGTAATCTTATATCATTCCTCTGGGTGTGAATCCATTGTAAATAGGCCCTTTTGAAGATGTTATTTTTAGCTAAGGTATGACCAACTGAACCAGGATGGGTCTCAATCCTACAACTAGAGGCCGTATAGAAAAGCCCACAGAGGAGGGAATGTGGAGAAACATGGCAAAGATAAAATTATTGTAACCTATGGACTAGAATTAACAGCGGTACTGTAATACTCTTGCATCAATACCAAGGATGTCCTTTGTCAATAATAAGGGAGTACAGAAAAGGTATGCCACATGTACACTGTGGACCATAGTTAGTGGTAATAGTCTGATGATGATATCTCACAATCTGTAACAAATATTCCACAGTGGTGTGGTGTGTTGGCAAAGGGTTGTATGGAAATTCTACATATGTGCATGACTGTTTCATAAGTTCACAACTTCTGTAATAAAAATATGTATTTTTTAAAAGTTAAAAAGAAAAGCCAACAGAGAAAAAGCCACAAGAATCTCGAGGTTAGAAATGAATGGAACCCAGAAGAGAAAGAAGATGCCACCATATACATTACCATATAATGGAAGAGCCAAAGATAAAGGATCACCAACAGCCAGCCCTAGAATGTCACAGATTTCAGAGAGAAAGCATTGCTGACACCATGATTTTTGGACTTCTCCTAGCTTCAAAACCATAGGCCAATAAATGCCCATTGTCTAAGCCAATCCAATTTATGGTATTTTTTTTAGCAGCCAGGAAACTAAAATAATGGTACATTATCCACATGATAGACTATAATGCAGCCTTTAAAACTATGATTATGATGACATATCATGGCACAAATTAATGCTTAGAATATGTTAGGGAAACATAAAATAGTACATATACTGTAATTGTCCACTACGTTAGTAGTAAAAGACTAGGAGGAAACAGATCAAAATCTTAATTCTAGTTGTTTTTGCATGGTAGGAGTATGAGAGATTTTTTTCCCTCTAAATTATGTTTCAATTCTTTTGAAATTGAATTACTTTTTAAATGGAAAAGCCAAATCCTAGCCTTCCTTAGAGATGCAATTCAAGTCATTTCCCTCCAAATTTCTTCCTCCTTTGTAAATCTGCCTTTTCCACATTAACTCTCTGATAATTGCAAACAGCCTTGGGATTTTCTTTCGCTTACATAATTCAATTTCTTTATTTAAAAAAAATATAGGCTTTAAAATAAGGCAAACCTAGATTCAAATCCCAGTCCCACCACTTACCACCAGCTACTTATAGCCTCCTGCTGATCCTCAGCTTCATTATATGTAATACAAGCAAAACATCACCTATCTGACAGACTATTCAGATGATCAAACCAGTCAGTGTCTACAAAGAACCTAGCACAGTGTCTGATACATAGTGGGCAGCCAAAACTGCTCACATTCTTCCTTCATGCTGCACCACTCTTGTCTCCCCAGCTGAACTGGAAAGCTGTCTAGGAAAGGGCATGTGCTGTGCTACTTTCTATTCCCCACACAACAGTGCAGTGCCTTGCCTGAAGATGTCCAATAAGTGCACTACTTGTTGATTTGCATTTTTCAAGGATCACTGAGCTTAAGGCAGAGACAAATTAGAAATGTCCGATAGTATTACATTGACAGAGATGAGTTACTTCCTAGGTGTTTTCTAGACCAAGGAGACTTCCTGAGCCAGATAATATTCCCTACAGATAAAGCTGCTTTTCGGGTCCATTTCATATTAGAGTCATTTGCCATATTAGAGTCATACTGTTCCCCCTTCCTAGAGTTCTAATGATCTAGGTTAGGGAGGATAAATTGTCATTCTGCTACTCTGGTGACATTACACTTCAGAGTCATCCCCCTAATGCTACTTGCCCCAGTGACTGGTGCCACCAGCTATCTAGCTGCCCAGGCAATACTGGGTATGAGCCTTGACTCCTTTTCTCTCTCTCTGAATAAAATCAATCATTAAGTCCTATCAATTCTACTTCTTAAATAAACTGAAACTTTCTATCACTTTCCTTCATCTCTACTACAGCTCCCTAGACCAAGAAATCACTCAACAGACATCCTTTCTACAAAAATTTTAAGAGAAAGTGACACAGCTATCTTCCTTCAAAGTCAAAGTTCTGGGTTCCACTTCTGGCAGTGGAAATTTTGAGATTAACCTACCTACTGAGAGCACCTAGAAAGAATGGAAATAATATATTTAAAAATATTCTTGAAGGCTTTCCTTTAAAGGCAATTATCCTTATATCTTAACTGTGGGATTATCCCAAATATTAATCCTATCTGATTATAATTATTTAACTAGCTCACTTTCAATTGATATTTGATTTATTTCCAATTTTTGGGTATTACTCACCAAGGAGGCATGCTCTTTTGGGAATGGGTATATATGTATAAACCTATATCTATGTCAAAATTTTTATCTTTGCCTATTTTTCCATTCCCTCATTGAGATAAATTTTTATAATTGGGAATGCTGATCAAAAGGCTTGTCTATTTTCAATTTTAATTTGTATTGTCACACTAAAATACTTTAGAAAAATATCCTCCTATTCTCCTATGATTTTTCCCCCATTCACAGTCATCTATTAGTTTTTTATTTTTCTTATTCAAGGAAAAGGGAATTTACTCCATAGTCAACCAGGTTCTCCAAAGTGTAAGGATACTACAAAGAAGAGTCAGTAAACTAGAGCGATAAATTGTCGGACAAAATTAAAATCTTAGACTCTGAAATAAAATGAGGGATAAAAAGTTGAAAAGATAAAATGAAGCTTACACATACCAAAGGCCTTTCAAGTTAGAAAGTTATGCTTATGGAAGTGCATCATATTAAACCATACTGACATCTTTCCATACTAAAAATACCATCCCTTTCGACTGCGGACACTGATTCTATTGGTCTAGGATTTGCCTGCATTCCTGTCTCCTGTCAACCAAGATAATATGATGGAGAACTCTTCTCCTGGCAAGTCTAAAAATCTCAGGGGAGAGAAAAACAACATTTTTACAAAATAGTTCATGAAGAGAATCTTAAAATGCAGATTGAACAATTAGTTACCCAGAACATTCTCTGAAGTTAGTCCTTGGGAATTTTATTTAATGCTGGAAAGGAAAGGAAGGGAAGGGAAGGGAAAATAAAGGAAGGAAGAGAGAAAGAAAAAAAAGAGAAGAGAAAGAAAGAAAGCCCTAAATATTCAAGACAAAAAGTATTTGTTTTCAACATTGACTTACCTGTTTTTAAAGTTTCGAGTTTTTTAGAAAATAAAGGCAGCCATGAAAGAATGAGTACACAATAAAATGTGGCTTGCTTTATTTTAGATTATTAAAGTACTAGAACTGGAGAGTTCTTCTCAGATCACTCAGCTTAGCCAACCCTTCAATTTACAAAAGTAGAAACAGTTTATACACAGCCAAAAGTGAGCTAGTAAAGTAGCCAGAATAAATGTCCAAATATCCTGATCCAATTACACACTCTTACCTTGACACTCTACATTCATTTACGTACAGGAAGGGAGTGAGAATCAAACTTCTGTGACACTTTTGAAGTCTCTCCATTTTATTTGGTTCAAGTCTTCCTTTGTCCCAGGAGACCTTATGTGAACTCCCAGGTAAAGTCGAGTGAAAATGTCCCTCCTCATTCTTCTTTGTCATCCTCAAATCAACCACCAACTCCAGTTGATCTACCTCATAAACATCTCTCAAACATATCCTCCTCCTCTATAGTTTTTCTACCACTGATTTGGACCTAATTTTTCCCCACCCAAATTCCTGCAAAAGCTTTAAGCTGTACTCCTGCCTACATCCCTATCATTTTTCACACCCTCCCTCCACCAAGTCCATTATCCACATTGAACATAGACTTACTGTTTTCAAATCTTTTCATGGAGAATTTCTTTATACAGAAAATCAGTTTACCACAATGGTTTCCTTTTCAACTGGGGATAATAGCTACAAGAATCAGGGTCTCATCTGTAAACACAATACAGGGAAATTCTAGGAGGGTTTATGTCCCAAAGGACCAAATGTAAAGAATTGGCAGGGTATAGAGGAATTAAAAGTGAACATTCAGGAATCCCAGGTTAATAGAAGTAGAACTGTGGTAGATACCTTCTTAAAAGACTCACAATGATCTCCACTTCTTGATATTCACACCCTTGTGTAAGCCTTTTACCTTGAAACATTGGCTGACCTAGTGATCTGCTCCTAACAAAAGGGATGGGATGTTATGGCTAAGACTAGGTGATAAGATGTTAAGATTCCCATTCTCCTCTCTGTACCTTGTCTCAGTTCCTCACTCTGATGAAACAAGTTGCTGTGCTTGTGAACTGCCCTATGAAGAGGCACATGTGGCAAGGAACTAAAGGTGGTCCCCAGCTAACTTCCAGCAAAGAATTGAGGCCATCATTCCAAAGCCAGTCCTCAAGGATTCCAACAATTACATGAGTTAGCTTGGAAATGGGTCTTTCCCTAGTCAAGCCTTCAGATGAAACTGCAGCCTCAGCCAACATTTTCGTTGCAACCTTGAGTCAGAAGTCTGACCCACAGAAACTGTGATACAATAAATGTTGTTTAAGCTTCTGAGTTTGGGGCAAATTTGTTATGCAGCAGTAGATAACTGGTGCGAAGTGGAACCACCACAAGGCCCAAAAGGATGAGTAGAGGAAAAGGGTAACATGGCCTCAAAAAAAGAGAGACATCTGCCTTGATAGGAGCAATGACTTCAGTTGAGGGACACAACCAGTGTAAGGTGTTGCAGAGAGGAAGCCAGTGTAATGAATACTTGACTTTACTCTTCTCCCTCCCTCCCATCTCTCCACAGGCAACTACTTAAAACCCAATTGAAAGCCAGAGGTCACAGGAGCCCTGTTGATGATGCTGGGGCAGAGAGGAGCATGTAGAGGGGTGGAGAGTGTGTGTGGAGCAGCAAAGGGAAGATACCTGCTCAATGTCCAGACTCCTGGCATGGCGCATAAGGCCTGTCATGATCTGACACTTATCTACCTGTCCAGCTTTATTTCCCAACCCTTCACCACAGAAACCTAGCTCCACGGGAACAATCACTTAAAGTCTGCAGAATTCCGTATATAACATCCCAGCTGGGTCCCTTAGCATGTGCTGGTCCTTCTATCTCCTACATTTTTTCTCCCCTTATCTTACAAGAATAAAGGCAGGTGTCAAATCTTCTGGATGACTTCTATGACACCATCATCCCTTTCCTTCCTCCCCCCAATATGGACCAAGTGACCCTTCTACATACTCCCGGATCCCTTGGCTTGCTTTTCACAACTCTGCAATGATCTTGTTGCCCATCTCTCCCCCATTGGCCTATGGCTTCTTTGGGGGCACATATTTCATCTTAGTTTTAAATTCCTAGGATCTTTTAGTGTCCAGCACACAAATGATACTCAAATAAGTATTTGCTGAGTAAACAGTTTCTGTTTCTCAGCATGCCTAGGTCACTAGGACCTGCAAGTTCCCTGACTCTCAATTCTACTGGCATCTATCACTGCCTTCTGTGAATTCCAAAACAAAGTCCTATCCTAGTTTCCTTCCCAGCCTTACCTCTTCCCAGCCAAATTGTTCTCTTCTGGCTGCACACCACTGCCTGTGTAACTAAAATAATGTTATATTTACTTTTTGGAAGTATGCCTCAAATCAATTTCTGCCAAGGACTGCAAGGGTTCTAGATCTTTAGGGAAAGTGATCTCAGGGTATCTCAGCAACACAAAGGCTAGACCCAAATTATATCAGAAAATGATTCTATAACTAGAAACTAAAGGGTGAAGGAAGTCATTACTGGCAAGGCTATGAAACTACCCTTTCATATACAATGAATGTTGGCTTTATGCTTTATATCCTTTCTCTAAAACTCTTAATTCCTCTGTAACACTATTTATGACTGACAATGTCCAGTGCTGCTGCTTATATACTGTTGCTCTATCTGTATAATGCACACTTAGTTCTGAGAAGTGATAACTGTACAAATGTCTTAAATGTTATTACAGAACCAAAGAAAAAAAACAGGTTGCCACCAAGATACTTTATCTAACTTTAGCTATTTAATGTTACCTCATTACAACTAAAAATGTTTCTTCTGATGTTTGACAACATTCGGTTTTATCTCAATCCAATGTAGATTATGTAGGGCTCTCTAAAATATTTCCAGAAAAGTTAAAAAACAAAAAAACAAAAAGAAAACCTTATGCATGTATGTAGTCTCACAACATTGTACTGAATGACCAAAAAAGTTAAAGAATGAAACTTTGAAAATCAATGCAGTAAGCCATTTTCACATTATATAGTCCAATCACCTCACTTTGCAGCAGAGGAAATGAAACCAAAGTAATATTTCACTTACTAAGCTAATGATGAGTGCACAGAGTTCATTTTATCATGCTTTCTATCTTACACGGAAACTGAGTATGTTCTTTTTTGTGTAGGAAGTTGTAGCAGTTTAGCATTGTTTAGGAATTCCAAAAATAGATATAGGTTTATGTTTGTGAACTGGTCAGTTCCTCTGGGTGTGTTCCCCTTTGATTGTATCAACTTCAGAGGTTTCACTTTTACTTGATTAAATAATGACTAAGACTTTGATTGAGCCATGTCAGTGGGATGTTGAGTCCCCCACAACACGGCAGAGGAGTTAGTTGGAGTTTGGGTGCTGAAGCCCTAGGAAGTAAACACACAGGAAAAGAACACAGAGGAATAGAGATGGCTCCATAGTCAGGGCAGAGGCCCTGGGATCAGAGAGAGAGCCTGATAGTCTATAGCTCACCTTGTGGAGAGAACAGCTGAGCCCAGAGAGAAATGAGCCCCAGGAGAGAGACAAGGCTTAGCCCAGCCTACAGCTGATATTGGAAGAAGCTGGGACCATGGAGCCTTAAAAGGAAGAGGGAGGCTGGACCCTTGCAGAAGTCAGCAGCCATCTTGCTCCTACACATTGCAACAGACTTTGGTGAGGGAAATAACCTACACTTCATGATCTGGTAATTGTAAGCTTCTACCCCAAATAAACACACTTTATAAATGCCAATAGATTTCTGGTACTGTAATTGGGAAGGAAAAAGAGGAGGAGGGAGGAAAATGAAACAGAGTCAGGGAGATGCAATGCCCCACCCAGAGACCAACAGCAGTAAGTGCAGAAACTGGGACCAGATAACTTGAGCTTCCTACTCTCTGTTTGGCATCTTCTGTACTGCTTCCTGATCTAAGACTAGGTCAAGTAGAAGCCACAATTTTCTCTGTCCACCCACCCCTAAAAGCCCAGAGTTCTATCAAATATAACTACCATTCTAGTTGGAAATTTTTCAAGGGACATGGTAAATGCAACTCAGAGAGCCAAACAAAATCAGAAAGCACCTACTTTCTCTTACTCAAAAGAATCCCTAGTTATATAGGAGAGTGAACATTTCAGAAAATCTTCACCAAAGAAACCAGAGCACCAGCATGCAGAATGAAGCATTAGCATCTCAAATGGACTAAGTTAACCCAAGCCAAGTCTCCAAGAATAGTGTGAAAGCCAAAGATTTGTCTCATGGCATTTTCATTTACTTAATTTAAGCAGTAGTTCTTGAGTCCCAAAGTCCCAATAATGTGGTAATGGATGTTTGTGGTTGATCAACACAGTGGTAGCATAAGGTGCTAGAAAGGACAGTGAATGGGGCAATCAGGCTATAAGGACAACATGATGACTTCTCTGGGAACTTGCTGAGTAACCTCAAACAAGTTACTCATTCTTTCCATACTTAAGTTTTTTCATCTATACAATCAGGATGTTGACTAGAAAAATCTCTAAGATGAAACCACTAAAGTCCCTTAATTCATACTCTATAGCAAAAACCTGATTCTTCTACATCTGAGAGATCTACAAATAATTTAGAAATTATTATACTAAGTTTGAAAACACCAGCTTCTCCATTACTAAGTATGCTATACTTAGACATTGTGAAAGACTTAAAATAAGTGCTTTTCAATTTTAGCTGGGCACCAGATCATCTTGAACATTTTAAACCTAAAATTCCTAGGACCCAGCCCAGACAGACAGAATGAAAATATCTGAGAGGAGGATGGGGATGTCCTATGAGGATGAGTATTTTTATAAAGCATGCATAAGTGATCTGACATTCAGCCAGGTTTAAACATCATCACTGTATTAGACAATTCAATAAACAAGGATCTTTAGAATAGAGGAATATTCAAGGAAAGCTAGCAGGTCTAGATGCCTTAATAAATATTTAAAGTTTTCTTTTAAATAGATTTGTAATGTGACAGTACATTTTTCATACATACCTCTAATTCAAAATTTGAATATGAATGATGAAAAACTAAATTAGAAAGTCTGTTAAACTCAATAAATAAATCATACCTTGAGAAAGTACAATTTCTTATAGTTAATAACATTAAAAAATAAAAAGAAAATGAAGAATATTCTGAAAAATATGGGCTTAAGAAACCCACCCATCATTACTCATATATCAGAAGGTTACCATCTTAAACGGTATCTAAAAGTCACAATGACATTATGGACATAATTATCCCACTTATTAATCAGAAGTTCATCCAAAAGCTCTCTTTCTCTAGATTTGGTTTTTAAAATGTCAGCATATGAATCAACACAATTCAGTCCAAGCCAAAAATGTCTAACAATAAACAAGAGAAAGAAAACAAAAATGAAAGCACTACTTGTATAATTCCTAAAAGTGTGAGTTTTAGTTGTAGACACCTAATGAAAGGTTTGGTTTTAAAGGTACAACCTTGACTAGATTATTATACAAGAGGACTTTCACTGGAAAATATTTTGAAACGGTGAGGGCTTCAAGATTCAAACTTTACTGATATCTTGAGGACGGCATCCTATGGGAGGTAAGTTCTTGGTTATAGCCAAAGAAAAGCCAGTAGCCCTGGGAGTAGAGAACTACATGAATACCCTATAATTCAAACACAACCATGACTTAAGTCAGTCAGGTTAACTACGTTTAAATGATTCCAGGCCCTGGCCCTACAGGAAGCAATTGGTAAGCTTCATCCATTCGAATAGATTGAACAGATCCAATGTCCCTTTTATAGCATTTTACTAATAGAGCAAATACCATGAACACATGCATACCGCCTACACAAATTTTCATGAGGAAGCAAGATATATTTCTATTACCAATGGTCATTTCCCTGAAGAACTTGATGACTTTGTTTCTAAATGATCAAACAAATCCCCATCTTATCCCCAAGGAATAAAAATCAAGTTCTTTCAAATCTGTAGCAAGTTTTTGCTTTTAACGTAATTCCAAACATTACAGTGGAAAGGTGCTTGGATTGTGTGACCTTTATATTTCCTATTAATCCTTAGTAATCCATGGATCTGTAATCTCCCAAGTAATATAAAAATGTTTTTATTGTTTTCATTGTCTTGGGAAAGCAAGAATTTACTTTACTCAACTTATTCACAGCACCAATATTTATACCTTTTATAATTGATTTCTCCTTCAAGTGACACTGTTTCTAAAAGACCTCAAGATAAAAGAAAAAAAAAAGCATTCGTCATGGACTAATTCCATGCCAAGCAGAATGTAAGAAGTCTTACTCATTTTGTTTTATTTAAATGAAACTTCACAATAACGACACAAAGTACTATCCTTCCTCCTGCTTTTTTTTTTCTTTCTTTCCTCTTCATTTTATAAATGAAGAAACTAAGGTTCAGAGACGTTGAACAACTGTCATAGAGCTAGGAAATGGTAGAACTGGAATTTTAATCCAGGTCTGACTCCAAAGCTCACGTGCCTGCCAGCAACATAGTCTCCTAGTTTGGGGTGGTTAAGAATGGTTAATAAATATCTTTCTACTATTCTGTGACCCATACTAATTGGTTAGCCCCATCAGACTTTTTTCTTTACTATAACTTAAAAAGCATCTTCCTTAGAAATGGTATATCTAAACAATGGCTTACAAAGCAAAGGATTAAGGAATTTGACACTCAAAGCAAGAATCATTTGAGAACTCTAGTTTTATAAGGTAAAAAGAAACATTCATCATATTGGTCATCCAGTAAATATCTAGTTCAACATTGCCATACAGTAAAGACAGTATTGCAGAATTTCTAGTACTTGGAAGACAACTCAAATATTTAGTGAAATGAATACATATTAACTTATTTTTCTTATTAATATTTAACAAAGTTAGGTTAAATTTTCATGAACATGCAGACATTAAGAAGGTGTGTAATAGGAAGAAGTTAATTCCCCAAATATAACATGTGATAAAATAAAACATCTATCACATTTCTTCCCCTAAAACGTATTTTTCTTCCAAATGTCCTATTTGATTTAACAGTTCCAATATCTCAATTGCCCAGGACTAAAAACCCAGGGTCAAAGTTCTCTGGCCCTTTACTCTTCCCCCAATCCCATATTCACTCAGTGTCCAAGTCATTTTAAATCCAGACTCTTAAATCCCTCTTACCAGTCCTCAATTCTGAGGGGCGTTTACCCTGCTAGAATAGTGAACTCCTTCCCTTTCTCACAGATTCAGAAATATCCCCCCTGTAGCCTACAATCAATCCTTATTCCAATCCATTTACACACTGAGACAAGACTCATAATATCAAAGAGATGTTGATCACACAACTCCTAGACCAAATTTTTTTTTCTTCAGGCTGGAATTAATCAGCCCTTCCTCCTATATTCTACATAGACATCCCATCTCTTTCTTGGCAATTAACACTTAGGTCCTTTTGCAGTTATTTGTGCAAATCTTATCTATCCTAATAACTACAAGCATCTAATATATACACATCTCTGTATCTCCTGCAACATCTAGACCAGATCTTGTACATACTATGGGCTCAAAGAACATTTGATTAATACATTTTACACAAAAGTCCTGACATTGAAGTAAAATACATCACCATCTGCATTGCTTAGAAAACATTTTCTAGCCATCAACCAGCAGTCAACCCTACACAGAACTCAGACTCACACCAGGCAGCTCACACAGAGTTTAACCAAATGCCTTACTTTGCGGTAGACTATCATATTTGGAGAACTCTCCTCTGGATCACCAATCCCCACTGCTCTTTGATCCCCGGATCCCTGAGCCATTCTGAGTATCTTCACTCACCCTGCAAGAATAAATGAATAGACTGTTAAATCATGGAGGAATTTTATAAAGAAAGCTCTGAAATGCAAAAACCTAAATACCTTCAGGCAGGTGGCATGAAAACAAAGCAGGATAAAATTTCTTATTTTCCTCATTAATTTAAGAGGCATTTAAAAAGTGATAGATGATTGTGGTCTTAATATTATCCACTGATACAGTCTTCAAATCCCAAAGCAATATGTTCTTTATTTTCAGTCCAGAATCATGCATGGGGGTGAATATATGCCAGCCTTAATAATCTCCTGAAGACAGATGAAGTCAATCATTTTAACTTTGATTTTTTTAACCAAAGCTCATTTTCTGATTAATTCAATGCATTAAAATGTAAATATTTATTAGGGGAATTCAAATGAAATGCATAAGAAGAAACAACTTCACATGCACTAGGATGGCTATTTTAAAAAATCAGAAAATAAGTGTTGGTAAGGATGTAGAAAAATAGTAACCCTTATATATTGCTGGTGGTACTATAAAATGGTACAGCCATCATGGAAATCAGTTTGGCAGTTCCTCTGAAGTTGAAAAGAGTTATCATATATCTCAGCAATCCATTTCTTGGTTATATACCCAAAAGAATTGAAAGCAGGGACTCAAACAGATATTTGTACACCAATATGTATAAGCAGCATTATTCACAATAGTCGAAAGATAGAAACAACTCAAGTACCCATAAATGGATGAATGGATAAACACAATGTGTTATATCCATAAAATGGAATATTATTCAGGCATTTTAAAAAGGAAGGAAGTTGGGAAGCAGCTGTGGCTCAATCAGAGGAGCTCCTGTCTACCATATGGAAGGCCTTCGGTTCGCGTCCCGGGACCTCCTTGTGAAGGCGGGCTCACCCGCACGCTGTGGAGCGCCACCAGGCCCGCAGACGCTGCAGAGAGCTGACTCAGCAAGGTGACCCAACAAAAAGAAGGGAGACAAGCGAGAACACACAAGAGCTCGCAGTGAATAGACAGAGAACAGACAGCAAGCAAGCCTCAAGGGGGAGGGGAAATAAAAATAGATAGATACAGACACAGAAGAAGGTACAGCGAATGGACACAGAGAACAGACAGCATGGGAAAAGCCGCAAAGGGCGGGGTTAAAAAAATAAATAAAAATTTTTCAAAAAAGAAGAAAGTTCTGATGCATAATACAATGTGAATAAACCTTAAAGACATCATGTTGCATGAAATAAGCCAGGCACAGAATAACAAATATGATGTCACTTGTATGAAATACCTAGAGGAAGCCAACTTCATAGAGGCAAATGGCAATTTGGAAGTTACCAAAGGCTGGGGAATGGGTAGAATAGGGAGTTGGAGTTTAATAAGTGAATAATTTCTGTTTGAGGTGATAAAAAAAAGGTTAAACATAGAAGTACCATATAACCTACTCATAGGTATTACCCAAAAGAACTGAAAACAGATATGCAAACAACACTGTACATAAATGTTCCCAGCAACAATATTCACAATAGCCAAAAGAACTCAAATAGCCATTAACAGATGAATCGATATGTAAAGTGTAGTATATCCATACAATGGAATATTATTCAGTGATAAGAAGACATGAAATACTGATACAGGCTACAAAGTAGATGAACCTTAAAAACATTATGCTAGGTAAAAGAGGCCAGAGACAGAAGGTCCGCCTATTGCTTAATTCCATTTTATGAAATATTCAAAATAGACAAATCCATAGAGACAGAAAGCAGATTAGTGGTTGCCAGCAGCTGGAGAGAGGGGAGAATGGGCGTGATGGCTGAAGAGATATGGGGTCTCCTTGGAGGATGATGAAAATGTTTTGGAATAGTTAGAGGTGATGGTTGTGCAACATTGTGAATGTACTAAATGCCACTAAATTGTACACCTTAAAATGGTTAATTTTATGCTATATGAATTTCATCTATTAAAAAATGAATATTTTTCATTTGGCCTTCTCTGAAAAGAGAAGAATGAGCCAATGACTAGAATATGGAATTTTTGAGTGAAGAAGCAATTTCAATTCTTGATGTGGTATTACATTTTCTGTGTGACCATGAGCACGTAAAATAACCCACTGGCTTCACTTTGCTAATTTTCTTTTTCAGAAAACAAACTTACTGAATGTCTGTTATATGGCCAGAACCACTACACTAAGGCACCTTCTTCCTCCACATTGCTCTCATCAGTAAAATATTAATTTTGTCAAGTACCGCACAGGTAAGGGTCAAATAAGCTGAGTGTGAAAGTATTATATAAAGCCATAAAAGTCTAAAGCAAATGTTATCACTAATCTAAGAGCCTGCCTGGGTTATGTGCACAACATTCATAGGCTTTTCATCAAAGAAACTTTTTATAAATACCACACTTGACAGAAAAGGCCATTTCAATTTAAAATAAAAATGCAGGAAACATTTTGTAATAAAACAAGGTGGTACCAAAGGTCATTCCACAGAAAATGAATTTGGGTGGAAGATGGGTCAGAGACAGGGATTTGCAATTTATGCTAAAATTTTAATTGACCAAAACATTCCATTTGACACCCCCACAGTTTGCCCTAGACTCCTTTTATTTGAACCTATAATTTTCAATATACCTGTTAAAAATATCTCTCAGAGACGTAAATCTTCCATATGCTGGTTGAGCCCTGAAGCCAAGCAGAGTTGTGGCTAACGTCTACACTCCAGTTTGCCCTGGACAACTAACAAAACAATGATGATGGACAAGTTCCATCCCCCCAAAAAAGGAGGATCTACAACTGCAAGCAAACCATTCCTTCCGACTGTGCCACATTATTTAAGTTCCCTCTCAGCCTGAAGTAGTCAGAGTGAACATCATCCCAAATCCCTCAAGACTGAGGAATGAACAAACACAAGGGAGGCGTGTAACCATGAACCAAAGTAGATTTATTGTGATTATAGTTAATATCTTGGGTTACGGTATCACTCGTAACATTCATATAAAGGTAGTGGTTGCTAGGGGTCCAGAGGGGAAGGGGATGGACGAATAGGAAGAACAGAAGGCATTTTTAGGACAGTGAAACTATTCTGCATAGTACTAAAATGATGGATACATGGCATTACTCATTTGTCAAAGCCTATAAAACTGTGTAGCACAAAGCATATGCCATAATATAAACTGCAGACTCTCAGTAGCAATGCTTTAATATTGGTTCATCAATTGTAACAAATGTGCCACACTCAAGTTAGATGTTAATAACAGAGGAGGAAACTATGTGTATGGGGAGGCGGTGGTTATACGGGAACTCCTTATACTTTCAGTGGAATTTTGCGGTAAACCTAAAACTTCTCTAAAAATAAAGGTTATTATTTTAAAATATATATCCCATTTGAATAATGTTGTTTGTTTTCATCATCATTTATGAATTACATAAATTTTTAAAACTAGATTACATGGCGAAATAAAGATCATCATTCTATTATCTGTCCACATTGTAATATCAACATTTCCACGAATACGGTACAACATAGAATGACTGATTACGGTACAGTGGCCTTTAAAGTTAAATGAACAATACACTGTTACGTTTGTTTAAACAATTACTTATTTGCCTACTCTTTGCCTTAGCACAGAATATGACAGAGCATGAAAAACAAACTTGAGGACATTTATGTATACTCATTTATCTATGCAATAGAACCCTTTGGGCTCTGATTGCTTTATTTTAAAATGAACACTTTGATTTTAATGAGCATATTCTCTTCTGCTTAGAAAACTGGGCTTTAATAGCAAGGTTGGAAATGACCTAGAAACAGCCCTCTCCCTTTGCCTATCCCCAGCCACCCCTCCCACCAACAGAAGCATGCCTGAGTGTTAAAACAGGCTGATGTTCTGGGGCCTGGACTTTAGACTAAGTGAATGCACATAGTCTCCCTGTAGGAAATTTAGTGAGTCTACGATGCAATTGAAACACTTCTATTTTCGGTTCCTCTAGCAGCTCAGGCAAGTCGTTTAATTATTCTATCTTCTAGAATCATTTCTAAAATAGTGATATAGGCAACTTCTTGTTCGTATGTCAACAAACATTAAAGAGAACTGGATCTGAAACCAATGTAAGTGAAGATGCTCTAATTAAATTCATTGACTATAAAGCTAGAGTCCATGAAATTAAATGACTAGATTTTCATCCACTACAACATGGTATAAAATATTTCTTTTAAATGAAGTAATATAGAAACGGAATAAGAGCATTTTAAGTTTAGTGTGTGAGAAACGCTTAGCCTTCTTCATTTTATTTATATATACTACATACATATACATACAGTAAGTAATTCGGGGACATTTGAATTAATATTTGAAGAATGTTAATGTTTTTCTGAAAACACATAACTGTATTTCAGTATGAAGATAGCATGTTAATAACAATTTCCTATAGTGACTCACGACTAACAAAAAAGGAAAACTGAAAACGTGCCAAGTACATGCATTTCACAATCTCCAAGCAGAGACGATATGGCTTAGTGTTTACAAGCTGGCCTCTGTCATCAGACAGATCCACATCCATCTGAAAACAGGCTCCACTTGCTGCTTGTTTTCTGGGGCATGTACTTCATCTCTCTGTGCCTCCATTTCTTCATCTGCCCGAGGCCATTTTCCCAGTACAGTGGAAAGTCCAGTACAGTGGAAAGTTTAACTGGCAGGCCTGGAACAACCCCTCTGTCTGCAACTAACTAGCTGTCTAAACTAGGTTAAACCACAGTTTCTCTGGACCTCAGTTGGATAGCAACTACTAAACACCAGCATCCTTAGTGTTCCTTCCAGCTCTGTTCCAGAACCTCAGCACTTTACATTTCTTCTTTTCCTTCAGTGACTCTCTACAGAATGTTCCATGTCACCTCACTTCCATCATCACTGCTTATATCCTAGCCTGTCTCCTCGATCTGTGACAGCACTCATGCTCAACTTCTCAAAGAATCACAAAGCACTGGGATAGAGCATCACCTTGCCCTACTCAGCACCCCTCCCCATGAAGCAATTCCTATAACACTACCACCACCCACCACTAGGTTCTGAGCAACTCGACATTTATTCTGAGTATTTGCTTTCACAAGGCTCCATGCTAGGTTCTGAGGATAGCTGAGTTCCTAGCCAGGGGAGCTCTGTCACATTCCCCAATGGAACAGCAAAAATCCCCCAAGTGCAAAGGCAAAGACCAGTGAAGAAGGATGGTTCAATGATGGGCCCTTGATACTGATGCCTATGCTGATGAGCCTGTGTGCCTGAAATTTCAACTAGGCCTAGAGCTGCAGGGTACCTAAGAGTTACCTTCTGAAAACCTCCATGTTGTTCAAATATGGCCACTCTTTAAGCCAAACTCAGCAGGTAAATGTATTGCCTTCCCCCCAGCATGGGGCATGACTCCCGGGGATGGGCCTCCCTGGCGCCAAGGGATTACTACCAATCACTACTTGGTGATGCAACTAGAAAAAGACCTTAAATAAAAGGGGGATAATGGTAAAGACAAATGAGTATATATGGCTAAGAGTCTTCAAAAATGAGTCAGGAGGTCATGAGAGGGGTCGTGCTTATGCAAATCTCAGCAGGATCCAAGAGACAGCCAAAGTAGACACAACTCCAGGTACTGGTGTTCCTGAGGGCTACAGAGACACACAGGTTCTATGGTCATGGCAGACGGCTCTGGAGTTCAGTGCCTTTTCAGTGGGCTCTACTTTGTAATTTGTGTTCCTGAGTGTGATAGATTTGGACTCAGATATGACCTTTGTACACATGCCTCTTCTGTCACTTTTACTGAACCTATGGTTGGCACTGGGGTTGGTATATACTCAGGAGACTTGAATCTCTGGACTGTCCATGTGCCAGCTGGGCCCTGAGCCTCAGCAGAGTTGCAACTCCTACTCTCTGGTTCGTTAGACTTACCCAGATCGGCTAACAGGGAGGTAAAGATGGTCAACCACCACACCAGGGAATCAAGAGTGCCTACAACTGCAAGTAGGAAAATTA
The DNA here is from genome assembly GCF_030445035.2 of Dasypus novemcinctus. Taxonomy (NCBI): domain Eukaryota; kingdom Metazoa; phylum Chordata; class Mammalia; order Cingulata; family Dasypodidae; genus Dasypus; species Dasypus novemcinctus. Next base: position 36,928,025 of record NC_080675.1, read on the forward strand.
TATGCATCATCCTTGTGGGATTTAAGCCCTGTCTCAATTTGGAGGTGGAGTGGACATCACCATCCCAAGGGTCCACAGGATGGAGGAATAAAATATGGATTAGAATGGACTTACTGGTATTTTACTATAGAACTATTGTGACTCTAGCGGTGGAAGAAACAGTATCATTGATGTGGAGACAGGGGCCACAGTAGTTGCTGAGGGCTGGGAGAGGGAAGAAGAGATGTGATGTGAGGGCATTTTTTGGACTTGCAGTTGTCCCAAATGATATTGCAGAGACAGTTGCTGGACATTATACATCCTGCCATAACCCACTGAATGTACTGGGGAGAGTGTAAACTACAATATAAAGTATAATCCATGCAGTGCAGCAGTGCTCCAAAATGTATTCACCAAATGTAATGAATGGACCACAATGATGAAAGAGGTTGTTGATGTGGGAGGACCGGGGTGGGGGGTGGGGTGTATGGGAACCTCTTATAATTTTTTAATGTAATATTTTTTGTGATCTATGTATCTTTTTTTTTAAAGGTAATTAAGTAAAAAAATTTTAATACAAAAGAAAAAAAAAAAAGATAAATCAGACACAGATGTTCTTCTTAAAATGTTTGGTATCCAGTAGGGATGACACACATGTCCACAAAAGCAAACAGTGTATTGTATGGGTGTTCAATTGTGATGCCATAGGGGAGAAGAATGAATACACTGGGGAGTCAGAGGCAATGATTCCAGGCTAGATGAAAACATACACACAAGCATTGAAATCTGAAACCGCAGAAGAAGTCAGCACTGTACTGGACACCCAGGGGCAAAGAAAATGAAGATGATCTAATCTTAAGGATGAAAAAGCATAGAGAGTAAGATAACAGGGATTCACACTCCATGCTAGTGTACATGGAGGAAGTCTAACTCCACAGAGGAGGGGAAGAGACTGGGCCACTTTCTTTTTTTTTCTTAAACCAGTATTTCTCAAACTTCAATGTGTTTGCAGATCACATGGGGATCTTGTTCAAATGATGAATTGGATGAGGTAGATGGGTAGTGGGGTACAAGATTCTGCTTCAACAGCCAGCTTTCTTAAAAGGTCAATGCTCTAATTTTAGGACCACACTTGGAGTAATAAAGTCATAAACAACCCTCAAGGAGAAGAGCAAAACCAATGTTTCAGGATTTATCATTGAAGAATTATAAACCAAACTATTCAAGTAGATTTTTTAAGCAATAGTGTCATGCTGGTCTAGAATATGGGCTGCATATTGGAGATGGGTGGGGGCTGAGAGTTAAGCCCAAAACACTAAGCAAGACTATACCTGAGGCTCTCTCTCTCCCTAAAAATCTGAACTTGATCCTGAAGGTGAGAGGGGGATCCAGGAGTCCCTGAAGGAAGTGGCAAGGTCTGCCATCACTTTGAAAAGGACCCTGATGAAAGAATGGATGATGAAATGAGGGAAAGGTGCAAGTTAGGATGATATAAAGAAAAGGAAATAGCAAAAAAGGGAATGACAAAAGGACAAATTTGAGTTCCTAAGATTTAATGACTAGATGTGAGCAGTGAAGACAATTGGAGAATTTAGGATGACCTCATTTTTCTGGCTAAAACAAAAGAAGAATGATGGTTCTACTCATAAATAAACAGAATGAAAAAGGATACCAAAGTTAGGGAAAGCAGATGATATATTTCATCTAGGGTATTCTTAGGATCCATGAACCTGATAAGACTTTCAAAATTGGCAATAGTTATTATAGAATGACTAACTCTTGAAGAACCTAAAGCATATTTCCAAGTGATCGCTTTTTTCAAAATACTCATCAGTCATTGTTGAAAAAGCCAACCTTGACTTTTATTAATGATTCATGAAAATGTTAGGCATTTATCCACTTCTTGTCCTTCTGAAAGTCAGGACATTTGCCTACCTCAAATGTTTGAGCCCTTCCTCCATTCTTGATGACGATTTTCCAAAGACAAAGATTACTGGCATATAGCCTATTTGAACCAAGATCCTGGACCTCATTCATTAAGCATGTAGTTACTATTGAGCATCCCTAGTTTAGAGCTACAGTTCTTTCTTTATGTTGCTTGTTATACTTTGAACATTTGGGAATTGTTTTTGATGAAGAAGATGAGAAAAAAACATGAGTAGTTTCCTCTTCCCATTCTCTTCTCTTTGTACTGTACCATCTTTCCCCAAAATGATCCCAGCTCTTTTCTAGTCTTCTTCCTGTTCTAGGCCTTGCTAAGAGAAGGCTACACATCAGGATGATCTGGGGGAACTCGTAAATCTCAGTGCCCATTCTCCAGCTCCCAAAATAAAATTAGAACCCTGTAGGGAAAAGTGACTTGTATTTTTACAGCTCCTCTGGTGAGTCCAACATGGAGTTAAGATTTAGAACCACTGCTTTGGGATGTGTCTTTAGCACTTTAATAAGCCAGTGCTTGACCACTTCTGTCTCTTAGTGTTGCAAGGGTGTCCTGCACTCCCAGTACTTGCCAAAGAGCCTCTCTAATATTTAAACAGCTTCTGAAATCTTATTTCTTAATGGATCATGGAGGAGAAAATAGCCCTTCAATAATATTTCAACACATGTAACACTGCACATATAGCAAAACAAACTCTTTTGTTTTGTGTTGGGTCTCTTCATACACCCTAAGAATAAGTGTAATGGGCATTTTGGGGGCATTGGAATTATTCTGAATGACATTGCAGTGATGGATATAGTCCACTGTACATTTTGTCAACATTTATAAAAATATGTGGTGCAAAGTGTAAACTATAATGTGGACTATTGACCATGGTTAGTAGCAAGGCTTCAATATGTGTTCACCAAATGTAGCAAATGTACCACACTAATGAAAGATGTTGTTAATGGGGAAAAGTGGGGGAGAGGGAAGAAGAGGGGGTTATGGAAATACCCCTATATTTTTGATGTATTGTTTATGGAATCTAAAGCTTCTTTTAAAAAATAAAAAAGTAAAAATAGAGTCTAGTATGGGTATTGAATGCCCATTTTGCAAAAGAAGAAACAGAGGCATAAAAAGTTAATTTGCCTACCCAAAGTCACACTATGAGAACCAGTACTTGTACCTAGTTCCTCAGAGCCTAGATGTGACCTCTTTCCACCATGCTATAAAAGAATTAGGTGTGGATTGTAATGAATAAAAATTGATAATATTTATTAGGAGTGTACTATATGCCAGATGCTGTTCTCAGAATTAGCAAAAATTCTCTCACCTCGCACAAAAACTTTATGAGGTAGGTATAGTTATTTTCTCACCATTCTAAAGATGAGGAAACTAAAGTGCAGAGATTATAAATTCACTCATCCCAAATCACATGGTTTATAAAGTGATTACTTGATTAATGAGATGGAAAATAATTAACTATCAAGAAAGTAAGTGCTGTGAAAGGGGCTGTATATGTATAATAACTTGAACATGGGGGGAAAAACAATATTTTTTAAAAATAAAAAGAATTTCAGGAGCACTCTTATAAAAGACACTTCCCAGAAATATTTGCATTGATCCCAGCAGGCTCACCATACAGGGAACAGGGAAGCAATGATCATGATAGCTGGAGAAGGTTCCCCTGACCATCCTAAACTAGCCAACCCCACTTCTCTGTAATCATTCCTCACATTAATTTCTTTTTTTTTCCCCTAAAGATTTATTTATTTATTTATTTCCCCTTCCCTCCCCCCAATTCCCCCCGTTGTCTGCTCTCTGTGTCTATTTGCTGTGTCTTCTTCTTTGTCTGCTTCTGTTGTTGTCAGCGGCATGGGAATCTGTGTTTCTTTTTGTTGTGTCATCTTGTTGTGTCAGCTCTCTGTGTGGGTGGCGCCATTCTTAGGCAGGCTGAACTTTCTTTCGTGCTGGGTGGCTCTCCTTATGGGGCGCATTCCTTGCGTGTGGGGTTCCCCTACGCAGGGACACCCCTGCATGGCATGGCCCTCCTTGCACACATCAGCACTGCCCATGGGCCAGCTCCACATGGGTCAAGGAGGCCTGGGGTTTGAACCGTGGACCTCCCATGTGGTAGACAGACACCCTAACCACTGGGCCAAGTCTGCTTCCTACATTAATTTCTTCATAGAACCTACCTGAATCCTTACAACCTTGTTTACTTATATATTGGCAATCTCTTCTCAGGTGTGGGCCGAGACTGTCATTTGGATCCATCTCTCTATTCCTAGGACCTAGAACAGGGCCTGGCACAATCTAGGTCCTCAAATATTTTGAATGAATGACAGAACTGATAGGCTTCCACCCAGATGCAGTGTACTCCCAGAACATTCACATGGATAGCAAACCAATAAGACTATCTACAAAGTCCCATGTATGGAATCACACATGAAGATTTTCCCTGGGGTTAACCGATATTGGCAAACTCTGAGCTCAGGAACCCACCTTTTGAACAGACAAGCAATTTAGGTATGGAGGAATTTGTAGGGAGGGTGGAAAGTATAGTGGGAGAAGCCCGTGAATCACAGAGAGAATGAGCATCTATGACTCAAACTCTGATTAATTTTTTGTAAATCAGAACTGTGCCTGCAATTTACTCCAAACTTACCCCCTAAAAACTTGCTTTTACAAAAAATATCGGCCATTTTCCTTTAAAATACCAGCCTCTCTGGAGCAAGGAAAGTCCAGGCCCAGCAGATAACAGTGCTGAGCAGAGCATGTAGGAAGGGCCTTTAACGTGTCAAAAAAGAAGAGGTGTTCAAGGCACACTGGGAATCATATCCCAGCTCTGGCCACACTAAGGCTGCTGTGTGGCTTTTGACAAATGACCCCTCTACCCTTTACTTCCAGTTCTTCACCTGGAAAACAAGATCTCTTATTTTGCAGGGCTGCTTTTGAAGAGCAAATAAAATAAGTCATGTAAATCCCCTAGCACAGAATGTAGAAGCTGACCAGCAGTTTGCTTCTAAGCCAGTGTTTCCCCAAGTGAAATTTCCAGACCATTAGCATCAGAATCAATGGAGAAGACCATCACCCCACCCTCAGATACCCTGACTCAGTTCACCTGAGATGGAGTCATCATCATTGAACAAGATCTTCCTGTGATTCTGATACAGCAGTGAGGAAGACAGTACACTAATGCCACCAAATCACCATCCTACGCAGCTAATAGCCTTAACCAGCATGCCTGCCACTTGTGTCCAGCCCTGCAAACACTATTCAGGGAAATATCATGCACGAGAGGTAATCAAACACTGCCTGTAATATAGTCTGAAAATTTATGTTGCCAAATAAGAATTTCTCTTGATGTTATTGCCTCTCCTTCATATTACATCAAATTCACATTATTTGCCTCAGTCCATTAAAACCCAATGGATTTTTTTCTGACATCAGCAATGTTAGGCATATCAGGAAAAAAATTTACAACATGTGTGCTAGCTCAGTAGTACATACAAGCTTGTTTATATAGCTCTAATCTGACTGAGTGGGCAGGAACCTCAAGGGGAAAGAGGGAAGAACAACACCTTTAAAGAACAAATAACTCTTTCTGTTATAGCAGCACCTACCAACTTGACATTTCCTATCTATTCCAGATTTGGAGGCTCAATGGCAGATACAGTGTTTGTATTCAGATAATGCACCAAAGATCTGAAAGCAAGGAGATAGAGCTCAAGCCCTACGTGCATATTTCAGTGGCAAAGCCCAGCACCCAGCAGTTTATTGGAATAAAACAGCTTGATCATTTCAGTTCTTCAGTTGGAATTCAATGGTCCCCAAAAGCTGATCCATGGAACTGAACCAGACTACAGTCTCAGAACCACCTAGGAGAGATTTTAAAGATGCCTGTTCAGTTTCATGACCCGGAAATACTGATCCAGTAGGCCTAGGGTAGATCCAGTAGTCCCTGGAGTTCTGTAATTTAAAAGTTCCCCAAATGATTTAGAGGCACAACCAGGTTGGGAACGACTGACCCAGATTCCATAGAGCCTTCCCTTCACCTGATCCCTGCATCCTACCTAGCTTCTTGGCAGCCATCTGAGGCAAGGCTCCTTTAGTCTCCCTTGTATTTAGGCAGAAACTTAGTATAATGGGAAAAGCAAGGGTCCTGGGATCAAAGATCTGGTTCTCAATCCTGGTCATGCTACTTGGGTGCTGTGTGACCATGAGCAACATATTTAGCTTCTCTGAGCTTTGGTTTTCTCATCTGTAAAATGAAACAAATACTAGTCCTCTGTAGCAGTGGGTCTTAGCTTTGCCTGCTCATTAGAATCATCCAGGGAAGTCATCAAAACAACTGTGTCAGACAGATAGTATTATTCCCACTCTACAGATGAAAAATTGAGGCTTGAAAAGTTAGGCAACTTGCCCAAAGTAACACAGCTTATAAGCCAAGGAACCAAGATTCAAACCTAGGACTAACTCTAATACCCACATTCTTTCCAGCACATCAATCTTGGTCTCCAATGAAATCACCTGTATAAAGTATCTAGTGTAAAGATTGGCACACAGTATGTCCTCAGCTAATCTGCGTTTCCTTCATTCTACTTCCTAGTGTATCAATGAAGCTGACTTCCCCAAACCAAACCTGGATTAAGACATATAAATAAATATCCTCTCTAAATTGCCTCAGCTGCCTGACAGCCCAAACAAACTAGTCTACTGGAGCTGCTTACAAAGAAAAATATCTTTGCCTTCCCTAAGTTAAACAAAGCTCCTCAAAATTTAACTGGGAGGGCAAGGTGGAAAGTTCTCTACATAACAGGATGTGCTTGGTGACATGAGGCAGTGCTGTGCCTCACAGTCCTGATACTGCAATCACTGCTTGAAGTCCAAGTCCACCCAGGCATCCCCTATTTCTTGGGCTCTGCTCTGAATAGGCCCAGGCCCTCCAACTCCAGACTTAATCTTCTGGACCTCCTCTTAATCTTCTTCAGCTCCTCTGTACTCTTTCTATGTAAACAGTGTGTCCATTAAATCCTTCTATCGCCTCCATAAACTTTCACCATCGGTGACCTTAACAGAAACATCTGGCTTTCTTTGAGGACATCCCCTCCCCTGCCACCCAGGTGTCCTCAACTTATGTATGGTATCCCAAAACCAGGAAGTAAGGTTTTCCTCTAGCTCTTCATTGCTGCTTCAGTTTCACTCCCTTCTTCACAAAAATCCCTGCTCTTGTGATGCTCAGACCACCTGCCTATGCCACTTTTTACCCATCCTCACTGCTGTATTCCCCCTCCCTCTTGCTCATGTCCTTTCATTTCCTGAAGACTCTGGCTTTCACCTCAGAGGTTTTCTTCTCCATCCCTCACTTCTTCATCCATCTTGGTGACTTTAACATCAGAGTCAAAGAAGTACCCCAAAACCTGGTCTCTCAGTTCTTTAATTCCTCATCTCTACCCCTTTTCCTCCACCACTTCGAACTCACCCTCTTACATGGGCTTACTCTGAACCTTGTAATCACTGTTAGCTGTACCACCTCAAATCCCAGAAGCAGCATTCCCCACTTCATTCACCTTCCTTCCCACCAGCTCACTTATTCTGCATTCACTGCAAATATTCTTTCAATTCATTAAGACATTCTATCCACTGATCCCACAATTTTTTTACTATCAATACTCCTCCTCACTTTGCCTTCACTTTCTTCCCTCAAAAGCTTGAATTCCATGCTCCATCACTGTAATTGCTCTCGCGAATATCTTCAATCTCTCACATCCCCTTTCTGTGTCATACTGTTCTGGCAAAACACCACCACAGATGGAACCAAATATCCACCACCTCCAAGCTGACACATGAGCAGTTGAACATTCTACTGGGGGAGGTGGGCATGAGGGGAATTGACACAGCCACACTGGCTAGTGACATTATAAATTCATGACCACAAACTTTCAATGAGTAGTGAACACTGCCAGCAAAACTTAAAAGGTTTTACTACCAAATTTACTTCCTCCATTTCTGAATTAGCTATCTCGTAATCTTCTTCATGCTCAAACTTCATACAGAGGCTTCCAATTCTCAATTGATGGCCTTCCTTGAACATTCACTGAAGAAAGAGAAGCTAGCAATCTTACCTAGACTGCCACCATAGCCTCCTAACTGGTCTTTCCTCTTCCGTTCTTGTGTTCCTACAATCTGTTCTGCTTCTAACAGTCAGAGTTGGCATTACAAAATGGATGTATCACATATCTCTGCTTGATGTCCTCTAACTTGAAATAAAATTCCAGCCTCAAAAAGTCCTACATAATCTGACCCTAGCCTACACGTCCAAATTCACCTCAAAATATTTTCTGCTCATCCTCTAGTCTCTAGACACATTAGCCTCCTTTCTGGTTTTTGAATATGCCAAACTCTTTTCCACCTTGGAGTACCTGCTAACTTAACATTAGTTATCATCCTCTTTTTTCATAACTAGCTTCTTCTCATTTATCAGGTCATAGTTCGAAGGATAGCTTACCAGACAAGCCTTCACTAATGCCTCTTTCTTATGTAGTCCACTTCCCACAACTGTTATTTTCTATCACATCTGCTTATCTTGTTCATAGCACTTACAACACTTAGTAATTAGCCTTGTTTATTTATTTGTTTTCTGCCTTCTTTCTTAGAACACAAGCTTCAGGAGAGAAAAGAACATGTGCAGTCTTGTTCACTTTATCCCTGGGATCAAGCACATGGAAGGCCCCCAAGTATATGTTGAATGAACAAATGAATAATAGAATGAATGAATTTCCAGTAAATAATAATTCTGACTAAAAATATACATTAATAACAAAATAATCAAAAGGCTGAATGTTCTTCAGAAAACTTAAAATGGGTTTCTCTTCTGAGAACTTTTAAGCCAAATCCCTAAATATGCCTATAAATACTTTTACTTACCCAACAGTAGAATGTATCTTTTTGAATTTCAAAGATGCATGAGAAACTTGATCTGCTATATTTATTTAGCAATAACTTAGAGACACAATGACTCCAAAGCTCAATTGTGACCAAGTATCTATTGCATGGGAGAGGTAGGCAAAAATAAGTGAATATTCCTGCCCACATTTACTGGTTCCTCTGGCTAGATAAATGCCATTATTATTAATTATGAAATATTCAAAAATCTTGTAATTTACTGAACTGATAATTCCCTACCAAAATATGCCCAGACTGCAAAAATAACATTTAGATTCAATTTATTAGTCAATTAAATGATAGTAGGGGAAAAAAATCAAGGATAAATTGGTTAATTTTCATTCAAAAATGGTATTTTTTCTAAGCTATGTTAAATCTCTACTAAGGAATGTGAAAGAAAGAAACAGAGGACTTCAAGTTTCAACTCTAACATGAAAGAACTTGGAAGTCATCACTTTCATCCTTACAACAAGAAAAAGACTGACAACTGAAAATGAACTTTTCTTGGATCCATAAGAGAAATACAATCACAGGGCAAACCACCACTCTGAAATTTGAAGGGAAAGGTGCCTCTGGAGAGACACAGTTGAGATCTGCTCACCTGGAGCAGAAGATTCTGGCACTATAAACTAATGGGAACACTTAAATGGTAACTTTGATGAATTGAAGAGGGTGAACACGAACTACCATGGGAATGAGATATTCTTGGGGGCCACAGTCTTAGGGGGACCTTCACACTTTCATGAGCTTTACCTCCAGGAACCCTACAAGGTTGTTACAGTAAGGATCAAAGAAAGATTCTCTCATGAAAAAGGAAGAAGAAGCATTATAGCATGTGCCCCAAGTCTTCTCCATAACAAAGGTCTATTCTTCAGAGGAAAGGACTTTGCCAGAGTATTATCCCAGCTAGGATAAGGAAATTCCTCCCATGCCAGCCCCCTCCATCCTTTCTGTCTCACCTAAGGGAGTAAAATACATAGTTAACATGGGCCATGACTTAAAGGAAATAGTTTGGGAACACTGCAGCCATGGAGGAAGTAGGGGGTAGTGGGAGTGAGAAACAATTGTAAAGGTCATAGCCTGAGACATAGGCCAACTAAAGGACTGAGGATTAATCATAAGATTATACAATATTACCCCTCCCCATACCTTATCATAATACCAACAAGGCTCTAGTTTAATAAATGGATTTCAGCTGAAAGAGCTGTAAGACTTTCTCTGAGAAAGTCTTTTAGGGAAGCCCAAAATCAAGACAGGAGACAAAAACAATGACACTAGAGGAATTTAAGCCTCTGCCACCTAAAACTACAGCAAACATTAAATATAGTACAACTCCTAACCAGATTAACATAAAATCTCACATTGAAGACCTATTTCAGTTCTTATTAACTGATACATCATTCTCAGCTTTCAACAAAAATTACCGAGCATTTCAAAAGGCCAGAAATAAAAAAATAATAAAAAAACAGTTTGAAGAGACAAAGCAATCATTACAATCAGACTTGGGTGTTACACGGATGTTGGAATTATCAGATAGGGAATTTAAAATAACTATTATTAATATGCTAAGGGCTTTAGCAGAAAAAGTTGACAACATGCAAGAACAGATGGTAAACATAAACAGAGAGATGGAAAACTTTAATAAAGAATAATAAGGAAATGCTAGAAATAAAAAACACTGCAACAGAAATAAAGGGTGCCTTTGATGGGCTCACAAGTAGATTGAACATGGCTAAGGAAAGAATCAGTGAGCTTGAAGATAGCTCACTAGGAACTTCCCAAAGTGAATGCAAAGAGAAAAAAGAATTAAAAAAAGAAAAAGAAAAGAAAAGAAAGCAGAAGGAAAAGAAAGACCAAAAGGAAAAGAAATATTTGAAATTATTAGTGGTCAAAAACTTTCCAAAATTGACACCAAAAAAAAAAAAACCACAAATAGGGGAGGAAGACACACACATCACTCATTATCTGCAGAGGAACAAGGATAAGAATTACAGTGACCTTCTCATCAGAAACAATGCAAGCAAGAAGAAGTAGAGTGAAATATCAAAATGTTCAAAGAAAAAAGCCATGAACCTAGAATTCTACATCCACTATGATAATCCATCAAAAGTGAAGGAGAAGGAATAAAATAGCCCAGCAGACATGCCCTATAAGAAATGTTAAGACTTCTTCTTCAGAGAGAAGGAAAATGACATAGGTTAGAAACTCATATTTTTATCAAGATAGAACGTACATCAGAGAAAGAATAAATAATGTTAAAATAAAATATTTTATTTTTATTATTCTTAATGGATCTAAAAGAAAGAGTTGGGTCATTTTGAACAATGTTTGTAAAACAGAAAACAATATTTCAAAAGGACTATTACGTCAATGCCTCTTTATCCTAACATAGACCCTTCAATTAGCCTTTGACAACCAACTAACCTAACTAGGGTCTGCCACCCATTTTGGTATGGACCACAAACTAGTTAATATTTTTATGTTTATAAATGGTTGGGAAAAAAGTCCAAAGAAGAATATTTCAAGACACATGAAAATGATATGAAATCTAAGTTTATATGTCCACAAATAAAGTTCTATAAATAATTTTTCTTCTGCTTCTTATCTATGACTGCTTTTGCACTACCTCAGCAAAGTTGAGTAGTTGTAACAGAGACCATGTGGCTCATAAAGCTTTAAATATTTACTATTTTGTCCTTTATAGAAAAGTGTTTCCTGTGCCCTGAATAAGGCTAATAACCTTAATTTTAGAGGATTAAATTGAAGCCTGCAGAGATCAAGTCATAGACTAATGTCACCTTGTTGGTTAATGATAAAACTTGCATTTGAACTTGGATCTTGAGATCCCAAATGTATTTCCTCTCATGTGAGGGGATTTAGGTTTTGAAAGTATGAGTTCTAAGATTATGATTTGTAATACTATTCACTGAAGGGAATGCAGAAGTAGCATCTTATTATTCTCCTATTTCGCATGAAAGATTATGTGACTGCTAGAAAAGAAGTAGGAGTGACAGAAAAAGCTTTACTGATTTTTATACACAGAAGTGAATGACTAAGAGATGCAGAGGATGGCATGTTCCCAGGGGACCCAAAAAAAGACAAGTACTCCTATTGGCTTTTTTAAAGAGTGTCAGTTTTATTCCTTGGGACTTCGTTGTTTTCTTGCTTTTTTCTAAAGAATGGGTAAAATTAGTATGTTTATATCCTAAAACTGGGCATTTAAATATAATATAGGGCACATCTCTTTTATGATTCCCCATAATGCATATGCTTGGAGCAGCAATAGTAGGCTTTTCCTCTTCTGGGAACAGAAAAACTTCATAAAACTTCTTAAATCTCACCAACCAGAAATAATGTGGGTTAAAGAAACAACAATTGAATAAGTTCCTGTGGGTTTGTTTTTACAGTTTTACTCATATCATGTACTTGTACATTTAGAATGCTCCCCTTCCTACAATGATGAGCTGGCTTGTAACAGACTGATACTCAAGAACAACTAGAAAAGCTGGATAAAACCTAAAAAACAGAGTTCCCAAGGCAGCAGGACATTTTGGAACCAAAATCCAAGAGAAAAGGGAAAAGTACAGACATGAGCCTGAAATTCCATGCACCTACTGCTTTAAGGTATTTAATCAAATTTGACATCTATTCGTGAAAATACTCTTCACAATTTTTGAATGTAAGGAAACTTGCTTAATCTGATAAAGGATATATACAAAACTTAACAAACATAATACTTAACAAGAAAGTGAAAACCTTCCCAATATTAGAATGAGATAAGGATGCCCACTATCACCACTTCTATTCACCATTATATTGGCAGTCTTGGCCAATGCAATAAGGCAAGAAAAAAAAATAGAAGGCACAATGATCAGAAAGATAGAAGTACAAACTCTTTTGTAAGTAATGTGATTGTGCATATGAAAAATCCATAATAATCTACACAGAAATATTAAAATTAATTGGTGAATTTAGCAGAGTCACTGAATACAAGGTCATTATATAAAAAGTAATTGTATTTCTATATACCAGGAACAAATATTCTTTTTAAAGATTTCATTTATAATAATGCCAAATAAATTCAAATACTAGGAATATATGTAAGGAAAGATATGCAATACCTTTACAATTTAGAGAGTTACAAAACATTAAGAGAAATGAAAGAGCTAAAAAAATGGAGTTCTATACCCTATTAATGGACTGAAATAGTTAACACTGTAAGGCTATTCATTCATTCATCCCAACTTAATCTAGAGTTTTAATGTAATCACAATCAAAATCCAATCAAAATATGGTCCTAAAATTTATATGTTAATGGAATAGCTAAAAATAGCCAAGCTATTCTTAAATAAGAACAAAGCAGGAAGATGTACACTATTGTCTGAGCTTTTGCTGGACCCTAGAAAATTAGTTCTTAAGCTGACCCATTTCTCTGCATGTAAAACCTATTGTATGTAATTGGATAGACGCAGTTAAGGAAACTTTTGATTAGGTCACTTTAGTTAAGGGCCTTGATTAAATTCCAGGAACCAAGGTAGGTCTTAATCCTTTTACTGGAGTCTTATATAAACAGAGATGCAGAGAAAGACAGCCACTGCCATTTTTTCCTTGAGGCTGAGAGGGAGGCTAAGAGAAACCCTAGATGCTGAGAGAGAACCCAGAAACTGGAATTAGCAGAGCATCCTGAAGCCAGGAGAATGGGGAGATAAGCCTTGTGCCTGATAACCCACAGCTAAGCTAGGGGAGAAAGTGCACCTGAAGAGGAAGGCAAGGACCTCAGCAGAGACTGGCCTCCATTTTGCCTTTCCACATGGCAGGACTCCAGGATAATCAGCAGCCAACTTTGGTGAGAAAGCATTTCTGCTGATGCATTGATTTGGACATTTTCACAGCACCAGAAAGGTAAGCTTCTACTTTAATAAATCCCTATTGTAAAAGCCAAGCCAAATGTAAACCATAATGGAACCATGGTTACTAGCTATGTTTCAATATCTGTACCTCAGTTGCAGCAAATGTAACATCCACATGAAAAAAGATCATTGCAGGGGAAGGGAGAAAAGGGTTTGATATTGACTGTATGGGAGTTCCCTATATTCTATATGTAACTTTACTGTGACCCAAAAAATTTTTAAGACATAATTTAAAAAAAAAAAAAAGCACGTAGACACTGAGGAAGAAATGGAAAAGATTGCCTTGCCACTGTACATACAAGGCAACACCTATTACAGTGATGAAAGGCAAAACGTCAAAAAATTATGATATTTTTCATTTTTTTAATACCCCAATTTATTTTTCACTTTATTTTAGTTTTTCTAAATTATTATACCTTCCATTTCTAATCTTTAAACCTATCACTACCATTTCATTTTGCTATTAATTGAATTTGGCAATATATTAGACTTCATTTTTTAAGAAGTTTTGGATCAGAGATGGGTTCAACAATGGCAGGAGAGGAGCACTGATGTGGGTATCATTGATGGGGGATGCCCAAGCTGGGGAGGGAGTTCTCCAGGGCATGCATATAGGGTATATAGATATGTTTGGATGTTTGTTAGGTACTGACATAGGTGGTAGAGTTTCACATGACAACTGAGGGAGTGCTGAGTTCCCATTCCAGGAAACTCTGTCGCACTTTTCAATGGAGCAGCAAAAACCCCCAAGTACAAGGGCAAAGACCAATGAAGAAGGATGGTCCAATGATGAGCCCTTGATACTGATGACTATACTTATGAGCCTGTGTGCCTGAAATTTCAACTAGGGGTAGAGCTGCAGGGTGCCTAAGAGTTACCTCCTAAGAGCTTCCGTGTTGCTCAAATGTGCACTCTCTAAGACAAACTCAGTATATAAATGCTTTATCTTTCCCCCAGCATGGGACAAGACTCCCGGGGATGGACCTCCTTGGTTCTGAGGGATTACTACAAGCACTAGCTGGTGATGCAACTAGAAAAAGACCTTGGAAAAAAGGAGGCAATGGTAAAGCAAATGAGTTTTACGGCCAAGAGACTTCAAAATGAGTCAGGAGGTCATCAGAGGGGTTGCACTTACACATGTCTCAGCAGGATCTCAGAGACAACCAAAGTATGTACAACCCCAGGTAGTGGTACTCCTGAGGATTATGGAAATATCCAGGTCCCACAGTCATGACAGATGGTTCTGGAGTTCAGTGTCTTGCCAGTGGACCCGACTTTGGAACTTGTGCTCCTGAGTGTGATGGAGTTGGACTCTGATGTGACCCCTCTACACATGCATATTCTGTCACTTTTATTGAACCTGTGGTTGGCGCTTGAGTTGGAGTATATTCAGGAGACTTGAATCTCTGGACTGTCCATGTGCCAGCTGGGCCCTGAGCCTCAGCAGAGTTGCAATACCTGCTTTCCAGTTCGTTGGACTTACCCAGGTCAGCTAACAGGGAGGTGAGGATGGTCAACCACCATACAAGGGAACCCGAGAGTGCCTACAACTGCAAGCAGGAGAATCCCATTCATCAGCCATGTGGGATCTAAGCCCCCTCTCAATTAAGAGGTGGAGTGGACATCACCATCCCAGTGTCTTCAGGATGGAGGGATAAAATACGGTTAGAGTAGACTTACTGGTATTCTACTATAGAAATATTGTGACTCTAGCAATGGAAGAAATTATGCCATTGATGTGGAGACAGTGGCTATGGGGTTGCTGAAGGCAGGGAGAGGGAAAAAGAGTTGGATATTAGGGCATTTTTGGGACTTGGAGTCGTCCTCAATGAAGTTGCAGGGACAGATGCAGAATACTATATATCCCACCATAGTCCACTGAATGGACAAGAAGAGAGTGTAAACTACAACATAAGCTATAATTCATGCTGTGTAGCAATGCTCCAAAATGTACTCATCAAATGCAATGAATGTACCACACTAATGAAAGAAATTGTCGATGTGGGAGGAGTAGGGGGTGTGGGGAGTGGAGTATATGGGAACCTCTTATACTTTTTAGCGTAACATTATGTGTGATCCATGTATCTTTAAAAACAAAAGATAATAATAATTAAAAATTATTTTTAAAAAGTAAACCCATTTCTAGTATTTTGCTCCCAGCTTTAGCAAACTAAAACTATGAAACTATAGTAATTAATACAGTGTGGTATCAATATAAGGATAAACAAATAGAATAATGAAATAGATAAGAAAGTATAGAAAAGGACCAACATATATGTGATTATCTAGTTTATGATGAAGGTGACATTTCAGAGCAGTGGAAAAGACTTCAATAAGTGGTTCTGGGTTAACTGGATATCCATATTCCTGACTTCTTTTTCATACCATACATAAAAACCATCCCCATATGATTCTTTTTTTTTTTAATTGACTTTGTAATAATATTACATTAAAAATATATATGTGAGGTCCCATTCAACCCCACCCCCCCACCCCACCTCTCCCCCCCCCCCCGCAGCAACACTCCCTCCCATCATCATGACACATCCATTGGATTTGGTAAGTACATCTTTGGGCACCTCTGCACCTCATAGTCAATGGTCCACATCATGGCCCATACTCTCCCCCATTCCATCCAGTGGGCCCTGTGAGGATATACAATGTCCGGTGATTGCCTCTGAAGCACCATCCAGGGCAGCTCCATGTCCCAAAGACGCCTCCACCTCTCATCTCTTCCTGCCTTTCCCCATACCCATCAGCCACCATGTCCACTTTTCCCAATCCAATGCCACCTCTTCTATGTGGACATTGGATTGGTTGTGCCCATCCCATATGATTCTTTATCTAAAAATCAAAAATAAAACAATAAGGCTTATATAAATTAAAATAGGAGACTAGCTTTATGAACATAGGGTAGATAAAAATTTCTTAAGCAAGCACAGAAAATAATCATCATAATGGAAGAGATTGAAAACTTGGCTTACATTTAAAATAAGATCTTCTATTCATTAAAGAGAGTCAAAAGGCAAGCCACAGAGTGGGAATAGATATTTAAAATATGTATATAGGCTATAAAATGTTTCTCTTCAGAATTCATTTAAAAAAGAAAACTTGTACAAATCAATAAGAAAAAATAGATAATCCATAAAGAAAGCTAGGCAATAGGGCAATAGATTTGAACAGGTACTATACAACAGATGAACTACAAGTGGGAAAAAAAAAAGTATTAAAAAGGTACACCATCATTAGTCATCAGGGAAAGACCAATTGAAACCACAATGAGACACTACTATACACTTACCAGAATGGCTACAATTCAAGTATTGGTAAGGATATGGAGAAACTGAAACATTCACAAACTACTAAGAGGAGTATAAATTTGCACGAGCACTTAGGCAAACTCTTTTAAGGACCTCCTAAGGCTGAACATATGCCTACCCTATGATCAGGCAATCCACTCATAGTGTATACCAAATAGAAATGCAGTCATATGTGCACCAAAACATTCAGGCAAGAATGTTCATAGCAGCATTTTTCATACTTGCCCTAGTCAAAAAAATATCCCAAATGTTCATCAAAAGTAGATGAATAAATACATGATGGAATATTCATATGGTGGAATGCTATTCAACTATAAGAATGAATTAACTACTGTTACACATCACAACATGGATGAAGCTCTCAAACAATGTTGAGGATAAGAAATCAGAAAGAAAAAGAATACTCACATACATCAGATTTCATTTATTTCATATATGTCAAAAATGACAACTCTATTGGGTTAGAATCAGGAGAGTAATTACCACTGGGGAAAGGGGAATGTGCAGTTACTAGGAAGGTGTATGAGGTAGTTTCTGGGGGACTGGTTATGGTCTATTTCTTAATCTGGAAGAAGTAACATGGATGTGTTTATTGTGTAAAAATTCATTGAGCAATGAGTGTGTACTTTTCTACATATACGTTATACTTCAGTAGGACTGACTGCATATTTTAAAAAGAATGGTGCAAATAAATGCACATCTGGGAGAAGGACACAGGATCTCACATTCTCACGGTGACACGAGCTGTCTCATGTTCAGGGATGCAAAGAGTGATAGGATTTCAGGGATATGGTTGCTGATTTGGTGAAGAAGCCAGAGGTTGTGTCTGCCACCCCTACATTTACTCAACCCTATGTGTGTGCAGCAGGCATAGGTAAGGAGCAATAATCACTGAAAGACAGATCTGGGAGAGAAGTGGAAGAGATTAAAAACATAGAACTAAAGGAAAGTCTCACACGATCCAAAAGCTTAATTCTGCATAACTAAGGACTTACAAGTCTTTCAAAATATTTCACAACTTCCAAGAGTGGCTGAAATACTCTACATCTGTTCATAATGACTTCCTACTACCTAGCAAATAAAATCCAAACTCCTTTAACCAGTTAACGATTGAGACAGTTACTGTTTCTGGTTACCCAGTATATTTTTTTCTCTAAATTGTTTCTTCTGGTAACAAAGGATGATCCTGCAAACTGCCCTGGCCAGAGTAAGCCTTATTACTGGACACATTGACTGGGCCAAGTTGGACAAGTGATTGACCAGAAACCAAATCTGAACCTGCCCTGAGGCTGAGAAAAGGACACTGGAAGAAATAAGATCCCTTCTTTATGTGGTGACTGTGCTGAAAGGATGTAAAGATGGGGGTATTTCTCTAGGGGCACAGAAGAATGAAGAAGTCAAGAATGTGACAATATCATTTAAGTCCCTGGATCCAGCCATACCTGACTTACCAGACGCATGCGCCAGATAAATTCCCTTTGGCTTGGGTTGGTTTGATTCTTGCTTGAGTTCAGTTGGGTTTTTCTTGTCTATATCCAAAAGAGCCCTGAATAATCATCACCATCACTATCACCATCATCATCAGCAAATGTATATGTGGCATTCAAGCCCCTCCATAGACCAGCCCAATTTGCATTTCTGGTCTCCTCTATCACTGGTCATCTTTACAGAACCAATAACACGGTCAATCTAACCCGCAGGAAATTTTCCCCAACAAGAATATCCAAAAAGCAAAGTTCAGCTTTAACTAGTCTACTTTCAAATACCCTTTTGATAACCAACTAGTCATTGTGGTTAAAGATAATTTTATTTTAAAAGATATGAAATTGGGGATTAAAAACAGATTTTTTAAAGGGAGGTTATAAGGCAGATGGCAGGCAGAAGAAGCAGTTTTTGCAGTGGAGCTTTTGAAAGCTTAAGGAAGCCAAATAAACGAAAGCCTGGAGTTGACAGCATATGCTAAAGCATGACATGAAGCTTAATACCCCATGCGTGGGGTGAGATATCTGAGCAGTAAATTAAAGTTTATCCCATGATTTATCCACTTTACCCTTTCTGAGCTACAGGAAGTTTCAGGAGTCCATGGTCAACCTCTCTCATTCTGAACATCTGAAAGGTATTGAACATTTAGACAGAAAGCATGACACAGTGGGTGGGGGGACACCCATTTGCCTGGAGATTGTGCATTAATGCAAAACTATTTACAAGCATTTCACTGCAGGGGAGCAATATTCTGGGTTCACTGTGGTACACCTGCGATTACCACCGTAAGGTGAGTAAAATGTCACTCACAGCCTACTTATTCTCTAATGTATTTTCAGTAAACATGACAAATATTTATTAAACAGTTTCACTTACAATGTACAATGTAGAGTTTCCCAAACCTTGCTTTCTCTTCAAGTTCATCAACGTGGACTTCTCTTTTCAGAAAAGTTTGTAAGGACCTGATCCTTGATAGGACAGTAGTATTCTTTGCACACTCCATGCACTATATCACCTCTGTCCCTTTACCTCTGATGAAACCCCTCAAGCACACCCTTGCCATCCCAGGCCCCAAATCCATTGGTCCTCCAAGGTCCAATTCATCCACATACCCTCATCAATGAAATCCTTTAGTGGGATGTAAACCCTACCCTTCCAGTTATACACGCCTTTCTCACCGTGGCTATTTCTCCATCTTTTCCTCCCACAAAACTTGAAGCATCTTTAACACAGAAGCCACATCTGATTATATCGTCTCAGCCACAGTGCCTGGAAAAGGGTCTCTGGTGGTAGGATTTACCCCCCAGAGGTGAACAAGCCAGGCAGGGAGCAGGCAGGAGCAGCAGAGACCTTATACCAAGGGTGACCAGGACTGGAGTAGGAAACTAGCCCCCTCTCCATTCACCCACCAGCCCTTACTCAACCAGAAAGTTCCAGGAACACTCTTTCAGTAATGCCCTTGAAGCAATCACAATTTCTCAAGCTTATTCTGCAACTGGGGAAACTATAGATCAATAGCATTAAGCTGCTTTGTCTAATGTCACATATCCCAAGCTTCAGGCAGAAACCAGCTGCCAAGTCCCGAAACTACTTGCTATTCTAAAAGTTAAAGTACCTTCTCCTATTTTTTTTTTTAAAAACTAAAATAAAATCAATAAATTTATTCTTTGTGAATGCATCCTTTCCATTTTGACCGGCTGCTGAATCAATCTTTGTATGAAGATGTATGGTCAGCAAAATCATAAAATGGCATCTTCCTGCTTGGTTTGGAAACTGAACACAGGAGCACTGACATTGCACTTTAAAGGAAAAACACATTGGACATTTTTAAAAGTTATTGCTGTCTAGAGAGGTCACAAACGCATAAAACAGAGCCAGCTCAAACAAGTGTTTAGTTTATTGGTATTAGTTGCTTATAACCGAAAATTGGGTTACAAATATGGCAACAGCTGGTTCCTTTGAGCAGCACATACCCTCTTCACTTCAACAGAGTCCTCCTCTGTCTCTAGCTTTCATCCAATCCTGAGGTCCACCCCAAATGCCATTCATCATCACACATGGGTGACTGTTTTGCTTTTAGAAAATAGGAAAGTTATTTGGTACCCACATCTCTGTCAAAAATGTTTCAAGAAAAAAATGCACAGAAATGTATTTGTCTGAGAATAGAAACTTGATGTAAGTTTAACACACATACATAGCATGTTTATGATGAAAACAAATATAACTCATATCACCATTGGAAAAGACACCTCACCTGCTTCATTCATTTACATTACCCAGTTGGTACTCTAAGTGTTGGAGGGTGCCACCTATTTTTTCAGACCTCCTCATTCCTTCATTCATTCCACAAATAGTTCTGAAGCAATTACTATGAACCAGACTCTGTGACAGATGCCGAGGCTACAACAGGGAATAAAACAGAGTCCCTACTCTCATAGATGCAAACAGACAATGTATAGATAAATACATACAGCTCAATGTCATGGTGGTAAGGCCATAAAGAAATCTAGAGCAGGTAAGGGAATAAAGAGGCATGGGTAGCAGGAGGGGTTACTATCTTAGATATGATGTCCTGGGACAGCCTTTGAAGATGCAGATTTTGTATTAGCTCTTCCTCTGAAAGCAAACATGTTTAATAACCAATTGTTATTAACATCCCTCCTCTGGAAATCTCTCCTTTATCCCTCTCTTTACCTATGAAATTTCAACCTATTTCCCAAGACCTGTCTCTTCCAGATCTGATTACACAATTGTCCTTGAGCTGAACTGGACTTCATCACTGTCTTCATCATTTATTTGCCACCTAATCTCACTTATAAAATCATTTGCATTCCTTTTCTAACTTGTCACTTAACATCCTTTATTGTCAATTTGTTGTTTATTTCTATCACCTCTCCAGGACCACTGAAATTATCCCAAGAGCACATCTGGTTTATGCCCCATAACACCTTGTGATGTAACAGAAGGACCCAAGACTCAGGACTCAGTTAAGATCTGAGTTTAAATCTTGGATTCTCCACTCAATAAATATCTGACAAACAAAAGTGGCTGAACCTCTTTTATCAGCTTCCTCATCTGTAAAATGTAGGTAAGACATCCTAACTCCTCAGAAAGTATTTTGATCTACAAAAAGCTTTACAAATGTTGATTGTTATTTGGCAATATCAGATTATTTCTATACCACAGATTCACAAAGAACTTTGTAGGCTGGGCAGCTTCTCATTTAAGCAACCAATTTTTTTCAAAGCATTTACTATGTGTGTAAAGTTATGGTCAAAAAACAAAAACCAAAATAAACCACAGCCTGGGGAGAAAAACATTAATGTATAATTACAAACTAGGATGAAGGTCTCACTACATCCTGCATTCCAGGTGATCTGGCCAACTGAAATCAAGCAAGCAATGACAGTGAGGGTTAAAACCATTTGTACCTGCCGTCTATACCCCTACCTGTCCATGCATCCACACTTGTACCAGTCCATGCATCTGGGCCCTACTAGTTCATACACCTCTTCCCTGAGTAGTCCATGCATTGTGCCCCTATCAGTCCACGATCCATGGTCCTACCAGTCCACATATCCGTGCCCCTACCAGTCCATGCAGTAACACCCCTACCAGTCCATGTACCTGTGCCCCTACCAGTCCATGCAGTAATACCCCTAAGAGTCCACATATCCGTGCCCAAACCAGCCTAGGCATCCAAACCCACAGCAGTCCATGCATCTGGGTCCTACTTGTCCATACATCTCTGCCCCTATCAGTCCATGCATCCACACCTGTACCAGTCCATACATCAGCTCCTCTGCCAGTCTATCCTTCCTTCCATTCACCCTACCCAGAGATTTCTCCCTACAAGTCAGTAACTCAGCAAACAATTACCAAGATCCTACCAGATGCCCAGCACTATGGCGGATACTAAGGAAAAGCACAACATGGCCTTGCTTTCGGTGTGGTTCACAATCTGGCACAAAAAATACCAGTGTAGCAGCGGTCTCCTACTTTTTCATTCACTACCTGCTGGTGATTAATGGGCTTTAGGCTTAAGGTAACAAAGAACCCTTTGGCTACTACAGAGCTGATAAGCCCCACTCCACCTTTTCCCACTTTGATATCTAGGCCACTTGCTTTCTATAAGTTTCCTCAAATCCCAATGTTATAACTTTGGACCTGGATTCACAAAGGGACTGAGGAAACCCTGAAATGCTAGACTGATATAGCAAGTCCTCAGGATCAGAAAAGAAGAAAACCATGACCCTAAAATATTTCCCAACAAACTCATTAATTAATATTATTAGAAAATAGAGACTGCACTGCAGCAGCTCCATCATCTCATGTTACTAAGTCTGCAATTCCCAGGACTGAATACATGTTTCTATTTTCTCCTCACAGTCACACAGACTCAAGTGGTATATTTGTTATTCCTATTTTACATATGAGGAAATTGAGGTTCAGGAATACAGTTAAGAGGGTTATTAAATCCTGATGTGCTATTTTAAGGTCACCAAAAACAGTTCTCTGGGCTAAGGCTTAGGAGTGAGATGCAGTGCCCCCAGATACTTCCACGGGGCTCCACCACTTGTTGACACTCATGCAGGAGATGCTCCTTCCAGAAGCCTTTGTGTAAGGTGGGTTTCCATTTGTGTTAAAAAAAAAAAAATAGCCCCTTGGGTAGGGCAGACAATAGTGAATAAGGAAATACTACCATGCAAAAAAAATAAAGAGTGGCTTTTCCCTTTGATGGTTTTACCAAATTGTTTAGAAAAGTCAAGAGAGCTGATAGGTCCTCCAGCCTCCAGGACAATTCATTTTAATAGCCTCAGTTAAATGAGCATCTACTTTGTTCTTATTCAAATACATGTACTTTTTTAAAAAGTTTCCACACATTAAAAATGGATCTCCTCTGCATCCTATGTTTCTGACACCCAAGTAGAAAAACAGATTAATTTTCTATTCATAAAGGATATGATCACAAGTCCACGGGTATGTATTAGCCAGCTGAAATCTGCTAGTGTCAAATGCACTCACCTGATAAGGGTAGAGGGAAGTGGTGAAGAAGACACTTCTGTGTCGGGCAGGCCTGAATCTGATTTCTGGCACTGCCACTCACCAGCTTTGTGAATTGGTTTCTCTAAGTCTCAGTTTCCTTAGTCATAAATGAGGAATCAACCTCACAAAATAGTTGCGGGGCACTAATGACACAATGTGTTTCCTGGAACACCGGAAGTTCACAATAAATGATAGCTCTGCTTATCATTGAATGAAGAAGTCTTTCTGCTAAAGAAAAAAGCATACCAGGTGGCAGAGACAGCAAATCAGAGGAACTAGAGTTCTGATTTTAAAAAGAATTCTTTCTACATAACTATGTAATCAGAGAAGGAAAGATGAGGGAGGTGGTGATCATCCAGCTACAGGTGAGAAGAAAGTTCTCCAGCGTAGCTCTTGATCAAACTTACCAATTGGCCTGAGGTATGAATGACATTTACCATCTTCATCCTTTTTCTGTTTTGTTTGGTATAGGCCACTACCTGCTACTTTTGTAATGGGAGTATTTAACAGTGACCGTGCCCCTCTTTTTGGTCTCAGAGAAACATAAGGAAAGCATTCAATAAGCTTCGTGGTTTGTAACATCTCAAATAGGTTTTCAGAGTTGTTATTTAATGTAATTCATCAGGTTTAATGTTCGTTTTAACCATCGAAGTTTACGTATTTTTGTTTTCCTTGCAGTTTGAGGTTTCATGACTTGCTATTACTTTTATTACAAACTTAATGGTTCCAAATTCTGTTTTGAGTCTCTCTTTTATCTTGACTCCTTGAGAAAGATTTTCCCCCATGGAAAAAAAAACTGATATTGATTCAACCACTTACTGGGGACTTACTGGCAGGTATACTGCTGGGCACTGGGTAGATGGAAACAAAGAAAAGTGAAACGGGGTTTCTGCCTGCAAGATGCTTAAATCTAGTTGTTAGTGTAATTCCCAGACCAGCAGCTTCAGCACCATCTGGAGACTTGTTAGAACTGCAGATTCTCAGACCCCACCCTGGGTGAATGGAGTCAGAAACTTGTGGAGGTGGGGGCAGCAGCCTGGATTTGTACCAGCACTCTGTAAACAAAGACCTTCCTCCTCAAATGAGAAAACAGCAAATATGTTGTTAGCACATTGAGCTAAACCTAAAAGTCTCATTTGTCCTTCAAGGAAACGGGCCCAGAGGCTTCAGCTCACTCCAAGACCATATGATGAGTTGGTGGAAAAACTGAAACCAGAACTCCGGCATTTAGCCCCCGTATGACCAATGTTCTTTCTACTCCTATTCTGATGCTTTAATCCTTAAATCTGATGGGAGGCCCCAGATATTACTGGCCTGTAGTGACAATCTCGGTTTTAAAAGAATACAGAGAAACGGAAAATCTATCCCTGAAAATAAGGACCACTCACAAAAATTAAAATCTGACCTATCAAAACCATCCAGGAAACCAGCAGTAATTTCCAAAACTTTTAACACATGTCTAAGTTCTACTTACAACATTTGAAATTTTGGAGTGGGTAGGAGGATAAAAATACAATGAATGATGTGATTAGGTTAAAGTCTGAAAGAATATACAGTATGCAGACATGTTCACAGCGGTTCACCCTAGGTGGAGGCATTACAAATAATCTTTCTTTTTCCCTTTGTATTTTCCTGAAATTTTCCCAATGGCTACATATTACTTTTGTAACCTGAAACAAACAAACAAAAAAAGTAGAACTGTCATTTAAAATGTTACATACATATCACTCTACATGGAAGTTTATTTTGTAATTCTATTTCTTTCCATGTAACAGGATAGTGTGTATATAGTAATTATTTATATCATGCCATATGTTACAATGAAGTTGAAATTCAGTAGATATATTCATTCTGGCTGGCTCAGAAAATGAAGAGGTTAAATGCTTTCCTAGGTTCAAAGCACTATGAATTAAGACAAGCTAACAGTGGCACTAAAGGAGAAACTAAACCTAGTATTGAGATCTCAGAGAACATCCTTTTATTCCACTGGCATTGAAAAACATTTATGTGACACACATTTCCCTACTCATATCTCCCTGATGTTTAATCTGCGCACAGTATAGAATGTACAGCAATTCCTGGCAAAGTCTTAGGAGTTCAGGGTATAAATTGCCTGGGAAAAGATCAGACAGATAACTCAGAATGATTCTACTTTTGCATAAAATTTTGTCCCTATAGAAAACAAGGCATCCAAAATTAATGGCAAATGTCATTGTCCTAAATATTCTAAATGTTTTCTTCTTTCTCAAGAAATGTTTGCTCACTAAAAATATATATCTGTGTTGGACATCTTATTCTACAAATAAAAATAAAATAAAAAGGACTGTCATTTAAAGAGACATTTCTACTGCAAAAGCATTGTGGTAATTTCTCACTTGGTATGACGATTTGTTCTTCAGAGGAAAACTAGCATTGTTTTACTGCAACTCTCAGCAATAGAAAATCAGTGAACGTTAATTGAAGTTTCTTAAAGGAGCCAGGGAAGTAAAGAACCAATGTAATGAATATGGAAAAGGAAACACCAGTGACTACCCATTTCATCAAAACACCTCAAATAACTGATGTTGCTAGAATTTACAGACATTTTCAGGAAAGGGCAAGTAGTCGAGAATAGAAAATATATATATGAATGTATATATTATACATATATGTATATGTTCATAGTACATGGGATCACAATATTTACACAACTGTTTAGCTTGATGATAGTTCAGAGAACTTGACAGAAGGGATTTATCATCTTGCCTTTAGCGGCTCAATATCCCAGCTTTCTCCTACAAAGGCATCGAAGTCAAGTGTCTCTCATTCCTCTCCTTACTCTCATCCATGGGGTAGTCAATCAATCCCTCCCACTCCAAAATTATTAATAAGAAAAAAGGATAAAAAATATACAACTCAGAAAGTTTCCCTCCAAACCCCCAGTCACCACGCCATATAATACCCACCTAACTATGAAAATTGTTCTGCAAAAGGCTTGTCGCCAGCACATTACGCTGAACTTCGCAGGTTCCCTGCAGTCTTTTTTACAGACCACACACAAAAACTTGTAGCTCAGTTTCGAACTCTGTTCTGACACTTACAAGTCCAATTCCTATTCTTCCATCTCTCACCCCTCTGGAGACAAAAGGGTCCGATGTTAGGTTTTATCTAATCCTGCTTTTTTTTTTTCAGTTTTCTTTGGAACTGCTAAAGGGTATTGATTAGAAAACTACCTGCAGGTCCAGTTCCCAGGTTTTGCTACATGCTGAGGAAACAATTTCGAGTCAAAACGAGACCCCAAATCAATTCAATTTGTAGCACAGAAATGCCTCTCATCTCAAAAAGGAAGAAAGAAAACTTTCCTACTCCATGAAATTAATAAAAATGAAACACAGCAGATTTCATTCTGAACAAAATTAAATTTTCTGGGTCACTTCCCCTGTCTCACTGGGCCCCTGCTTACCCAGCCTAACAGTGACTGTAAACCCGGACCCTTTTCGCAACTAGTTTTGTGGCCCTCCTCCCAGGGTGAATACCTAGTTTCCTTTTCTCCCTCAGTTCCCAAATATTACAGCTCATCATCCGCTCCTGCCCTACACACCTCACCTGCGAAACTCGTTTTCTTCCAAAACGCAAATGGGCAAGAAAAAGTGAATGAATGTCTGCTTTTGAGTCAGA
Source organism: Dasypus novemcinctus (assembly GCF_030445035.2). Lineage (NCBI taxonomy): Eukaryota > Metazoa > Chordata > Mammalia > Cingulata > Dasypodidae > Dasypus > Dasypus novemcinctus. Next base: position 36,955,285 of record NC_080675.1, read on the forward strand.
GCCGCCCTACCTGCGGTCACAAAGTAGGAAGACGGCAAATACCTAAACGGCACTTCCCCTCTGCCTGCAGGTTCCAGTGAGTGAGCGCTTTGCGCACACAAACCCAGGAGCGTGATTTCCACGCAGACCTGCACCCATCCCACACAAGTCCGCACGCCAGCTTGCCTAGCCACTTACGTAAGCTCGTGCCTCTACAGTCCCAACTGCAGACAGACAGACACATAGGCACCTGTCACGCATCTGAAATGGGCATGAACCCACACCCTAGAGATTAAATCAGCACACATAAAAGGGATGGTGGGGGATGTGGAGAGGGGAGGGAGGGCCGTTTTAAACCATCTTCCCCCCATTTGGTTCTTGCCCGTTTTTTGGTCACAACTGCAATTACCTTAGCAACCAAAGAATTGTCTCGACTCCCACTCCGGCTTCTTAGTTTCTCCTAAAGCCAAGCTTGCGCCAGGTTCATGATATGGCGAGGGCAGCCAGGGGAACGAGGGACCCGCAGCCTCTCGGGGCTGGAGGCGAAGTCTGGGTCCGTCTCGGCGCTGCTGTCCAACGTCTCGCCGCCTCTTCTCGAGTTTTCGTGGTGGCGAGCGCAGGAGCTCAGCGAGCGGAGAGCGAAGCCCGGGCCCGGGGAGGAAGCACGGCGGGTCGCATGGTGCCTAGGGCGCGGGGCGCTCGGGGTGTCTCCAGCGCGCGCCGGGCTCTCGGCGCTCCCGGACGCTCGCCCCTTGCCCGCCCCTCTGGGCTCGGGACCCGCGGGCTGCGCGGAGGCGGGTCCGCCCCCTCGGCGCGGAGCTCGCCCGACTGCCCGCTCCCGCAGTGTGGGAACCAGGCGCCGCGGGCGGAGCTCCCGCCGCCGAGCAGGGCCGAGCGCGAGGAGCTGCCCCAACTCGCGAAGCCGCTCAGCTCCGCGGCCCGCGAGCTGCAGCAGCGGCGCCCGCTGTCGGGTGCCGGGCGGAGCTGCAGCCCCGCGCCCCGCGCACCTGGGCGCCGGCACCTGGGACCCAACCCGCGCCGCGCAGGGAGGGACCCGGCGGCAAAGGAGGGGCCGAGGCACCTGAGCGCATCCCAAGGGCGCCGCCGCCCGGCTCACCTGTTCCCAGCGCAGGGGGAGGTGCAGACTGTGATTTGTCCGAGGAAGAGAAAACCTAGAAATTCCCGTCACTGTAACTGCCGGCGAGCAAAACTGCGTCTAGCTCAACCGCTCAAGTCATCTGGTGAATTCCGAGGGCTGGCGGCGTCGGAAACCACTGGCGTCAAGTTGGCTTAGGGATTCCTGGTCCCCGGTGGTTTGCTCTCTCTGACGTGTAGCTGGCGCCCTCTAAACTAAAACGGGCCACCGCGATCGTCAGCGATATTATTACTAACCTCCTTTTTATTTCTTCAACATTTACACCCCAGGCTGTATTTGCAGTGTTTTATAATTAGTCTTTTCTGGGACACTACGAAAGAACTTTCAAGAAAAATTAACTATTGAAATACTTTTGGGGGAAGAAGAAAAAAGTCTCAGGCAAAAAAGTAAGAAAATGTTGAACTGACAACATTCTTTAATGAAGTTCTGAAATTTGATGCTTAGTGAAAAAATAAAACAATAAGTCGAATCCAAATCTTTTCTTTTTTCCCTTGCCTCTTTCCTTCACTGTCCATTTACTTCCTTGACCTTCCTCCTAATCAATTAAGTGTAATTTTTTCCCATATTATTTTTATTTTTTATTTTTGTAGAAAGGATTGTGGGAAGATGGCAGAGCTGGCCCCTCCAAGATTAAGTCTCTCCACCAGAACAACGATTACACAGGCAGGAAATGTCTGAAACAACTATTTCGAAACTCCAGAGCCCGGTTAGAAGAATGTACAGCATCCAAGGAAGAGCAGGAGGAAGAGGCTCGTAAAGTACAGAAAAAACTAGTAAATTACTCTCTCTGCCTGACAGGGCCCTTCCGCACTCTCACAGCAGGCAGCAGTAGGGTAAGGGCCCTGTATAGTTTGCTGGTGACAGAAAGGGACACATAAATCCACTGACCCAAGATAAGGGGTGGCCGATGGCTGACCATGACTCTGAAGATGGCCATTGTTCCAGCTGGACCCAGACCAAGCCCTGAGGAGATTCAAAAGCACTAAGCTTCCTCAGAGCCACAGGGGACAATTTCAAGTCTACATTTGCTGGGTGGGTCCAAAAAGCAGTTTTGGGGAGCTGTAGGAGAAGCACCTGGCACCTTCCTAATGCCCTCCCCAGAGCAGTTTGGAGCTGGTCTGCACCCTGTTGTGAGTCTTTGGATTGTTCCTCCTGGGAAAGACTGACTTGGGAAGCTCTCTCAGTGTTATCCTCCCCCCTGCCCCTCCAATTTTCCCTCCTGAGGAAAGCAGCTTGAGACAACAAAGAAAGCAGTTTAAGAAACTATTGATGCGGATGCCCTGGGGCATAGGATCACCTACTTTGAACACCCCAAAGAGAGAGAAGGTCTGTCTCCTGGAAATAGAGGGGACATTCAAACTCCTGTAAACAGGGGGGAGCTCCAAAGCAACCAAAAAGCACGAGCCTAGGGCAAACAAGGTCCCAAAAAAAGACAGGGAGAACACTGCACTTTGCATTCAACTTGCTGGACTTAGCTGACAGGACAGCTGACACTCAAGAAAGCCTCTGTCATCTGTCGTATCACCAGCTGTTAACAAAATGAAGAAACAGAGATTTCCAGGAATAAACCCCAGAGTTAACATTTTAAAACATCAAAATGTGCAATGTGCATCAAAAGAGTACAGGGCAAACAAATAAGAAATGATGGCTCATACAAAGGAAGAGAGAAAAATTCAGAAAACGCCAACAAAGAAGACCAGACTGTGGACATGCTGGACAAATACTTTTTTTTCAACAGCAGATTGGAGCTGGCAGAAGAAAAAATAAAAGCAAACTCAAAGACAAGACAATTAAAATGAGTCAGACTGAGGAACAGAAAGAAAAAATAATTATAAAAAGTTAAAACATACGCTTGCCAAAAGTTGGGAACAACCCAGATATCCATCACCTGAAGAATGGATAAACAAACTGTAGTGTATTCACACAATGGAATGTTATGCAGCCGTAAGAAGAAATGAAGTAATGAAGCATATGACAACATGGATGAACCTGGAGGGCATTATGTTGAGCAAAGCAAGCCAGACACAAAAGGGAACTTCTGTAAGATTGTGTTACTAGGAACCAAATATATTGTGTAACATATTGTATGATTCAAAAAAAGTTTATATGTACCAAGTACATTTAATTGAGAAGTGTATGTTTTCATTCAACTGTGTTTTATTTTTTAATTATTGTTTACATTTTCAATTATTAAATATACAAAATAAAGTTTAAAAATGTAAAAAAAAAAAAAAAAGGAAAAAATAGTCTAAGAGATCACTGGGACACCATCAAGCATACCAATATAAGCATTGTGGGAGTCCCAAAAGGAGAAGAAAGAGGCAGAAGGAATATTCAAAGACATAATGACAGAAAACTTCCCAAACTTAGCAAAAGACATGAATATGCATATCCAAGAATCCCAGAGAACAACAAACAGGATAAACATGAATAAAAACACACCCTAGTATATATTCACCAAACTGTCGAATTCAAAGAACAATGAGAGAATTCAAAAGACTGCAAGAAAAAAACATGTTATGTACAAGGGAGTCCCAATTAGATTGCACCCCGATTTCTCATCAGAAACCATAGAGGCAAGAAGGCAGTGGGTGGAAATACTTGAAGTGCTGAAAGAAAACAACTACCAAATAAGATTTTATATCTGATGAGACTTTCTTTCGAAAACAAGGAACATTCTAAGATATCCCCAGACAAACAAAAGTTGAGCAACTCCATCACTTCTAGACATTGCCTATGAGCAATGCTAAAAGGAGTTCCTCAGAGTGAAAGGAAAGATACTAGACAGTAGTTCAAAGGGGCATAAAGAAATAAAGACCTGTGGTAAAGGTAACCATTTGGGTAATTATAAGGGCCAGTGCTATTGTATTGTATTTTTTGGTATGTAGCTCCATTCCTTACTTCCCACAGGTGCTAAAATTCAAATGTATTAAAAAGAAATGATAAAATCTATGGTTTTGGACTTACAACGTACAAAGATATAAATTGTAAAAGTACGAAAAAGGTGGGTGATGGAAAAGTGTATGTGTATGCTATTGAAATCAAGTTGGTATCAAACTAAATAGGATTTTTATATATTTAGGATGTTAAATTTTAAGCTCAGTGTAACCACAAGGAAAATATATGAAAAACATATCCAGATAGAAATGAGAAGGCACTTAATATGGCATAACACACAAAATCAAACAAATTTAAAAGTAAGCATTGATAGAAAAGCTGAGAGACAAAAAACAAATGAGATTTGCGAAATGGCAGAAATGCACTATCAGTTGTGACTTTATATGTACATGTATTAAACTCTCTAGTCAAAAGGCAGCGACTGGCAAAATGGATTAAAAAAAAAAAAAAAAAAAAAAAAGCATGACCGAACTATATGTTGTCCACAAGAAACTCACCTTAAATTCAAAGACACACATGAAAGTAAAAAGATGGAAAAATACATAGCATGCAAGCAGTAACCAAAAGAGCACTGAGGTAGGTATATTACACCCAAACCACAAGCAACAAAAGAAAAAATAGGTAAATGGGACCTTATCAAAATTAAAATTTTTGCACCTGAAAAGTCTTTACTGTGAAAGTAAAATGACAACTTATACAATGGGAGAAAATATTTGGAAACCACTTGTCCAATAAAGGTTTAATATCTAGAACATATAAAGAAATCCTTCAACCAGCAAGAAAAAGACAAACAACCCAATTTAAAAATGGGCAAAAGTCTTTAATAGATATCACTCCAAAGAAGATATACAAATAGCCAAAAAGCACATGAAAAGATGTTCAAAATCACTAGCCAGAAGAAAAATACAAATCAAAACCACAATGAGAAATCATTTGTAGCTGTTTGATATTATTGATGAATTCTAAAAAGAAATATTGGGTTATGTTTGTAAACTCATCTTTTCCTCTGGGCATGTTAGATTATGTTGGATTCATAGGTTTATTTTTCACTTAAGTAATTATGGAAACTCTTGTGCCAGTAGGGTGTTGAGTCCCTACCCTTTGGTGGGTGGGGACTCACAAATAAAAGACATGGCAAAGGACAGAGTTAAGGATTTTGATGTTGGAGTTAGATGATGAAGCCTTAAACTGGAGCCCTGGGAAGTAAGGTCACAGAGGAAACAGAAGCAAGCCCCAGGAAGAGAGAAACCCTGAGCCTGGAAAAAGAAGCCTGAGGAAGGGAGGCACCCAGGAAGCCTGAACCCTTGCAGATGTTGGCAGCCATCTTGCTCCAATAGGTGGAAATAGACTTTGGTGAGGGAAGTAACTTATGCTTTATGGCCTGGTATCTGTAAGCTTCTGACCCAAATAAATACCCTTTATAAAACACCAACCAATTTCTGGTATTTTGCATCAGCATCCCTTTGGCTGACTAATGCACCATTTCAGATCCACTAGAATGGCTACTATTTTTTTTTTTAATCACAAGTGTTGAAAAAGGTGGGGAGAAAGAGGAAAGTTCATTCATTGCTGGTGGGAATGTAAAATGGTGCAGCTGCTGCTGAAGACAGTTTGGCAGTTCCTTGAAAGTTAAGTGTAGAATTCCCATATGACCTGGCAATCCCACTTCTAGGTATATATCCCAAAGAAGTAAAAGCAAGGACTCAAAGAGATATTTGCACACAGATGTTCATAGCAACATTATTCACAATTGCCAAAAGATGGAAGAAAACCAAGTGTCTATCAATTTGTGAATGGATAAACAAAATGTGGTAATTCATACAATGGAATATTAGTCAGCCATAAAAAGGGACAAAGTAGTTGTACATGTGATAACATGGATGAACCTTGAAGACATCATGTTCAGAGAAATAAGCCAGACATGAGGACAAATATTGCGTGATCTACTAACACGAAATAGTTAGAATAAGCAAATTCATAGAATCAGGAAATAAACTAAAGGTTACCAGAGACAGGGGTAAGGATAGGGAATAATTTCCTAGGTTGCTTAAAGCAGATACCATGAAAGAGTTTGGCCTAAACAATGGTAATTTAATAGCTTATTGTTTGACACTGGAAAAATTTCCAAATCAAGGTATTATAAAGGCATCACCAAGGCGATGCTTTCTTCCTGAAGACTGGCTGCTATTGATCTTTGGCTCTTCTGCCACATGGCAAGGCACATGGCAGTATTTGCTGGGCTCTCCCTTCTCTTCCGAGTTAATTTGCTTTTGGCTTCTTGCTTCTGTGGCATTACATGTGCTCCTTCCCCGCTTCCCCCCTTTCTCTCTCTCTCTCTGTCTTCATTCCATTTATAAAGGGCTCCAGTAATAGGATTCAGTCCCATCCTCAATGAGTGGATCACACCTTAGCCGAAGAAGCCTCATCAAAAGATCTTGCCTACATGGGTTTATACCTACAGGAATAGATAAGATTAAAGAACATTTTTTTTCTGGGGTATATATAGCTTCAAACCACCACAGGTCTTAAGCTTAAAATTTGGAATGATGGAAATGTTTTAATAATTGATGGTAGTGATGGTTGCACAATATTGCAAACATAATTAACAGTATTGAAATAGATATCTGAATGTGGTTGAAAGGGGAAATGTTAGGCTGTATATATGGTGTGGTAGTTTGATATGGTTATGAATTCCAAAAAAAGATATTGGATTATGTTTGTAAACTGGTCTGTACATGGGCATGATTAAATTATGATTAGGGCTTTGATTAGGCCATGTCAGTAGGGTGTTGAGTCCTCACTCCTTGGTGGATGGGTTCACAGATAAAAGACATGACAAAGGACAATGTTGGAATTTTGAAGTAGGAGTTTTTGCTGTTGGAGTTATGATACTGGAGTCTTGAGCTGGAGACCTGGGAAGTAAGCACACAGAGGAGGTTGGTTGTGAGGAAAGGGAAGCAAGCCTGGGGAGAGAGGAAACCTGAGCCCAGAGAGAAACAAGGCCCAGGAGGAGAGGAACTCAGGAAGCCTGAACTCTGACAGACGTCAGCCACCCTCTTGCTCCAACATGGCAAAAGACTTTGGTGAGGGAAGTAACTTATGCATGATGGCCTGGTAACTATAAACTCCTAGCCCAAATAAATACCATTTATAAAAGCCAACAGATTACTGGTATTTTGCATCAGCACCCCTTTGGCTGACTAATACGTATGGTAACAGAATAAAGGCTTTAAAAAAATCCATGAAACTGCACTACACAGTGAGCCCTAAGTTAAACCAGTTAATAGTACAATTATAAAACTATCCTTTCAAAATATACCACACCAATACAATGTGTTAATAATAGGGTGATAGATGAAAATCCTATATTTTATGCATGATTGTTTTACAAACCCACAACATCTCTAACAAAAAGAATTTTTTAAAAAGAAGGTACAGTGGCCACAGGAGTTGCTGAGGGTGGGGAGAGAGAGTAAGAGGTGTGATAGGGGGCATTTTCGGGACTTGGAGTTGTCCTAAATGATATTGCAGGGTCAAATGCAGGACATTTTTTATATCCTGCCATAACCCACTGGATGGACTGGGGGAGAGTGTGAACACAATGTAAACTATGGTCCATGTGGTGTGGCAGTGCTCCAGGGTATATTCACCAAGGGCAATGAATGTGCCTTACTGATGAAAGGGGATGTTGATGTGGGAGGAATGGGGGGGAGGGGAGGAGTGGGGTAATGAGAACTTCTTATGTTTTTTAACATAACATTTTGTGTGATCTATTTATCTTTTATTTAAAAAAAAAGATAAATAGAACAAAAAACATACTTCTATCAAAAAAAACAAAAACAAAAACTGTATGGTAGATTAAAAAAAAAAAGCTATAGGTGAAAATATGAGACGATTGTTGATGCTGGAGGTAACCATGGGATTTCTGTGCAATTATCAAAGTTGAAATTTATTTCTGATTTAAATTATGTCACCAGAAAAGATAAAATAAAACTTGAAGTAAAGTATCTAAATGTATGTAAGGTTGTATTACATGGACTTTTTTCATCCATGTGGATCCAGAGGTTGAAATTTAGGGTCTCCCTCCCAACAAACATTTCTTCTCCCATCATTCTACATTGTTTGTTTGTTTCATTCATTTATCCAATAGACGGCAATTAGCATGTTAGACCTTCTGTGAAGCACAAAAAATGGATGAAAGAAGGAGTTCCTGATCTCAAGCTTCCCTGTCTAAAGGTGACAGTACAATACACAAGCAGACAAGTATACTACAGTGGGCTAAATCCATGAGAGAGGTAACCTCTGGGTGCCAATGAAACTGGAGGGAACTTAGAGAAGCCATACCCAACACAGTGAATAAGATAGAATTTTGATAGTTTTTTATGTTTATTGAAATTTAATATTATTGCAATATTTATTAAAGTTGAGATATGAAATCTTTCCTTCCCCAGATTCAGCATCTGACGATCATGGTTGTGGAACTTGCTGCAGTTGTTTGTTACACTGAGATAACAGGCAGCATATTGAGAAAGAAGAGGTGAATGTGGGGTACTTACTATTTGGGGAGCTCTGCATTTTGGAGACTAACAGCTCCCTGAGAGTCAGGCAGAACACGAGGGACAACCAAGTGGAAGAATGAGTAAAGGGCGCCAGGTTCATATGAAGAAGGGCCTTACTGTGTATTTCCCTTTAAAAATACACCCATATGCATATATGAAAAAAGTTACATATGTGTTTTAATTTATGTCATTTCTTACATATGCATGGACAACATCTGATTTCATATATGTGTGTGATGATAAAAATGATCAACTTCATAAATACTTGTTTCCTGTTAACATGAACCAAGAGACTGGTTTACATACTGGGGAACTGAGCAAACAATTAAAATACATTAGGATATTGGGAACTGGTTTTATCACCGTTAAAGAATGGAATTATGAATATAAAAACAGGAAAGACTAGAATAGGGCTTGAAATTGGAGGTATTCATGTTAACACATAGTTTTTAAATTAGATAGATAAACAAATAAAGATGTGCATCTGTTTGTATACATTTATATACTTCCTAACTCTGTCCAGTGAGAAAGCCTATAAGCAATGGCACCCAGGAACAATGAACACACCTAGTATTCAGACCTTGCTATCTAAATACCATTATCCACTAAAAGAAACCATGGTTCCTCGGTGTAGCAGTTGAACCTGGAATACCTTGTTCAAGAATGTCAGAAAGTATTCTATGAAGTATGGAGACATGTCAAAAGAATATAGACGCTAGCTTAAAGGTTCCCACTGGCCATGTGTAGGACAACTTAACCTTCAAAATAAATGATCAGGGTAACAGATTGTTACCTTTTGAGTAATATAGGAATCCATGAGTCGATGCTGATAGATGTAGGGGAGAAAAGAGAGTTCTCCTTTATAGTAAAATGCCACTAACAGATGAAAGAAAGATGGATATAGAAAAATAGTCATTTGGCAAACATCATAATAATAATTGATTCAAGCCAGAATTATCAATGGATGTTAAAGTTTAATGAGAACAGGCTATTTACATAGTTGCAAAGTATGTCCCTAAAATATTCATTTTTTACTTAGTAATTAATAAGCACAACATACTTACTAACTTTATAACTGTAATCCTGGGAGATATCATCATAATCAACTGATAAAAAGTTCACATAAATAAAAAACAAAAACAGGATAAATAAACCTGTGTTGTCTCCTAATATTATGCACTGAGAAGAGTACAGCATCACTTCTTATGCACGAATATATAAGGGACAAGTAAACACCAGACAAAACCAAATTGAGGGAAATTCAAAGTAACTGGCCCTGTACCCTCAAAAAATGTCAAAGTAAAGTCTGTTGCAGATTAAAGGAGACTAAAAAAGCATGACAACTCAATAAAATACAACAGTGATCTTGAATTTGATCCAAGATCTATAAACAACAATAATGGCATAATCAATAAAACGTCAATGGAATCTGTGGATTAGGTGGATTAAATTGGGTCAATATTATTTTCCCGATGTTGAGATTTATAGTTATATAGGAGAGTGTCTTTGTTTTTAGGAAGTACATGCTGAAGTAGTAGGAGGTAATAGGGAACACATCTGCAACTTACTCTTAGATCATTCAGAAATATTAGCAATGAGTGAAGGGTATTGAAACATTTTTTTTGCAACTTCTCTATAAATTTAAAATGATTTCAAAATAAGATTTTTAAAAAGTTACATTAAGGTATATAATGTTCTCCTAACAACAAAAAAAAGCACTTCACTTTTCAAAAGTGTTCATTATGCAGGGTTTCCTTTAACAATCAACTCACTCTTAGAGGTTCTGAAAACATGATTTGCTCTACAACTTTGTGGATATATATGATAATGAGATTAGGCCCAATATTTCATTCATTCACTCAGCAATTTTTTATTTAGGGCATGTTGCATACAAGGTTCTTTCCCAAAACTCACCTAAAGTATAAAATGAAATATATCAATAGGTAAAATCTGACTCTTAATCACTTCATTATCAAGTGAGGAGTTGCAGGAAAATGTGTAATAGAACCGATTGTGGTATAGCTCTCAAACTGAGTGACAAATTGAAGAGAAAAAGGGAAATGAGTTGGCAAGTTGGATTCAATAACTACGTTGGCAAGCTAAGGTAGAAAATATTGCTAGTGTCAATCCATTTGGTCCATGTGTTTATGGCACTGGATCTAGGGAAGATAATGAGTTTTGGTACCATGTGGCCCATTTCCCAGGACTGTCCATTTGTGAAACTCGGTGGCTGATGCTGCTTTTTCTCAAACCCCCACATTTTCTTTTCCTTACTATTTAATACACTCTTTTTCTGAGAACTAAGGGCTATTTTCTTTGCACTTTGGCAATCAAAGGAGGAAAGAGTCTTGGTCAGTTTCACCTCTTGTTAAATCCTGAAAGAAAATAAATTTCCTGATTTAGATAATTTAGAAAAAGATTTTTCTCCAAAGGTAGCCCAAAAGCCACAGCATCAGTACGGCCTAGAGTGCTTATTAAAACCTAGCAATAAAGATTCCCAAGTTCTACCTCAGATATGCTGAATAGAAATTTCTAGTGATGGGATCCAGGAATCTGCTTTTTAACAAGAATTTGCAGCCCATGGCCTGTTCAGTACTTCCTTCATATAATTCCCAGCATTTCTATTACCACTAATGTTATAACTCCTTCTCAGGAGGGCTCTATGGCAGGCAAGCTGATTACAGCATGAAGTGGATTTTTTTCTCTCTTCCCAGTACAATGACATTTCAGCACTTCATCTACAGCTTTGAAAATCATGTGTCTGGGAATCAACATGTTTATACCATTGTCTCAGAATGGCAATGTTTTGAGACTCTGAAGAAATGTTATGTCAGAGTGGATTGTGTATTTATAGAGTCCCAGTACTTACTAATCAGGAAGCAGATATATGTATGTGTCTAGCCAATACGCAGGGAGAGAAATTACATCAACAATAACAAGTCTGAAAAAAAACCTATCCCAGGCCCAAAATAACCATGGGATGCTGTCCACATAAATTGTTTGGACCAGGCATCTTCATCAGATAAATATATTCTTTGTGAGCATCTCTGAGCACAATTTCAGTCACTGCCCTCTAAGGTCTTGTAGTCAGAAATGTCACAGAATAGGCAGTTGTTTATGTGATGTGACTTAAAGGGGGCTGGATAGGTCCCCTTAACCAAACATAGCTATTCCTTACTCCAACACTTATACCCCTCTTGCTAGGTACTGGGATTTCCATAGTCTATCAAAATCAGTTACAGGCTCACTTGGTTAGAAGCACAGTAAATATGAGATTTACTTCGTGCTGCCTGGGGCAATGAATTGCTGTCTGTAGCACACACAGTGCAGTGCCCAGGACCATGAGGAAACTGTTCCCTAGGGAAGAAGGGATGTTCAGAAATGTGTAAATGGGGAATTCTTAGGGCCACATGTGTCTGCCCAAGACAAGATACATGAACAGAAAGGATCATGGAGTCTCTACACTCTTGTGTAGAGCTGGTCTCTAAACTCATTGTACGGATAATCCCTGAAGGAGAGCACTTGTATAGGTTAATCTGCAAAGACTTAGAAAAGTGGGGTTTTTGTTTGTTTTTTGTTTTCAGCTCCTGGCACTCAAGGTAAGCTCTATCATAGCACTAGCTAGATAAAAGCTTAAGGAACAGATGACTCAGAGTCTAAATTTCAGCATTAATGCATTAAAAATGTCCAGGTTTCAGGAAGAGGATGTAGTTCAAGTGATCGGGCTCCCATCTACCATATAGAAGGTCCAGGGTTCGATTCCTGGGGCCTCCTGGTCGGAAGAGGAGCTGGCCTGAACCGAGAGCTGCTCGTGCAGGAGTTCTGACCTGCACAGGAGTGCTGGCCCATGCAGGAGTGCTGGCCCACATGGAGAGCTGGCACAGCAAGAAGACACAACAAAATGAGACACAGAGGAAAGACAATAAGAGAAGCAGCAGATCAGGGAGCTGAGGTGGTGCAAGAGATCGAGCACCTCTCTCCCACTCTTAAAGGTTCCAGGATTGGTTCCCAGTGCTGCCTAAAGAGAAAACAAGCAGAGAGAAGAACACATAGCAATTGGACACAGAAAGCAGACAGTGAGCACAAAAACAATGAGGGGCAGGGGAGAAATAAATAAATAAATTTTTAAAAAATGTCCAAGTTTCAACGAAAGTTTGCAAAACATACAAAGAAACAAGAAATGAGGACCCAGGCAAAGGGGAGGATTAAAACATCAGAAAACTTCAATGAGAAGGACCAAACCTGCAAGAAACCAGATGAAGACTTTAATATGGTCCTAAGTATGCCCAAAGAGCTAAAGGAAAATATGGGCAAAGAACTAAAGGGAATCAGGAAAATGTTGAATGAATGCAAAGAGACTATCGATAGATAGATGGAAATTATGAAAAGAAATCAAACAGTGCTGAAGACTACAGTAACAAATTTAAAATTCCCTGGAGGAATTCAAAAGATGACTGGAGCTGGCAGAAGAAAGAATCAGAAGATAAGAAATCAGAAGAAAGAATCAGAAGATAAGATCATTGAAATGATTCACTCTGAGAAGGAGATAGAAGAAAGGATGAACCCTCAGTCCTCCCCACTAGTCCCCACCCTCAGTTGTTCAGTTTTGGGCTTTTCTTTCTATATTGACTTTCCCTACCCTGTTTTCACTCAACATTTATAGGTAACATGATTATTCTACAGAAATTGCAAATACAACAACAAACAAGGGTAGATCTTAAATTCTTTGGTCTAGATAATGGGCTGCCTTGAGTATGTTAACCATTGGCACAGCTGAATAAGTACCTTAGGCTCACCTTCTCAGCCAATGGTTAATGGTTCTCCAACCACCTGGGTCTGAATTAATGTGTGTTGTCGATTTCTCTAAGCCTAGGGTACAAGTCCAAAGTTTCCTAACCTCTGGGCTCACTAACAGGGTTCAGTGTATCTGTTCATGTACATGGCAGCCTATGTAATATTTCTAGCCTACCCCCATATCCCCACACACTTAATAAATCCTCATGCTGACTGGTGGTTGAGATAGTTGAAGCTGTTTTAGTAAACTATTCCCCCACAACAGATGTGTAGGCTTTAGACGAGTGTCTCTATGGTCTCCTGACCCTTGGAACAAGCATTCCTAGTTAGGATATTTCAAATACTAACCGCCTGCTCATCTGTATATTATACCTAACACACATTCACACACACACAGTTGACATACAGGTTAAAATGCAGGTTCCTCTCCCCCAGAACTACTGAATCAGAAACTCTGGGAATGGGAGCTAAACTCTCTGGTAATTCAGGTGATTGATGCACCCTACAGTTTTAGGAGTCCTGCTATAGGAGTCATATGGGAAAGCCCACTCTGGCCTCCACATGCTCTTACCCTGGGAAACTATGGACCTTGTTCTTTTCCCCTTCTGAAGCTGTGGGGAATTTGGGAGCCACTAGGGAGAATTTATGGAGCCAGAGATGACAGAATCCACTCCTCATCTGGAGTTACCCAAGCCTTTCCAGGCACACGACCTTTTCTCTTTTCTATTTACCCTAGCAGTGGGGCTGACAATGGATGTTTTTCTGGGGGGGACATCATCTCTTGGAAAAAAGAAACAGTATTCTCTAACCCAAGTAGGGGAGAATTATTCAACTACTTTAAATCATCTGCCTAGAAACCACATCTGTTTTGTATAGCTCAGGAGTGTTTCAAACAACCCAACTCCATTCCTGCTTACCATAAATCATATTTGCTTTTTCTATTAAATGTATATTTTAGAATGTAGTAAAATTTTATCATCCATAAAATGGAATAATTGACTGAAATGAAGATTGAAACCTTATCCCCAACAAAATTATTAGAGTGGTTAGGTTAACAGGAATGAAACCATTTCTCATAATGGAAAAAGATCAAGGTTTAAGAAAATATACATATAAATATTTATACTGAGGGAGTTTTTTTAAAGCAGAAGACTTTAAAAAAAAAAACAGTATCAACTCAAGTGGGAATACAAAATTATTTGGGGATAAACTATATCTCTGTTTACACCTCTTTCCTCTCAAAGAAGTCAAGAATTTCCGCAGTAAAATCCCAATTCTAATAAACAATGCATTTTCATTCTCTTGAGTGACTCTAAAATTAGGAAAATTAAGAGAAGGAATCTGTTGGCTAATCATGTCATAGGGTCAGGGTTTAAGAACTGATTTCATGAAACAAGTAGAAACAAAGTTGAAAATGTTAAGCTCAGCCACATCCTTTAATTCCACTGTGTTGATAATTATGACAGGGTTTTCCAAAGAAGATAAACTCAAGATGAAAATCTAAGAACCACCAGTATAAAAACTTTTTTTTTTAAGATTTATTTATTTATTTATTTCTCTCCCCTTCCCCCCCTACCCCAGTTGTCAATTCTCTGTGTCTATTTGCTGCATCTTCTTTGTCCGCTTCTGTTGTTGTCAGCGGCACAGGAATCTGTGTTTCTTTTTGTTGCGTCATCTTGTTGTGTCAGCTCTCTGTGTGTGCGGCACCATTCCTGGACAGGCTGCACTTTCTTTCGCGCTGGGTGGCTCTCCTTACGGGGCGCACTCCTTGCGCATGGGGCTCCCCTATGCGGGGGACACCCCCGTGTGGCACAGCACTCCTTGTGCGCATCAGCACTGCACATGGGCCAGCTCCACACAGGTCAAGGAGCCCCAGAGTTTGAACCATGGACCTCCCATGTGGTAGACGGACGCCCTAACCACTGGACCAAGTCTGCTACCTATAAAAACTTAAAACAATCAAAGGGCTTCTCCAAATTGGTCTTATGTTTGAGAGCTTTAACATCAACAAGAAAAGGCCAAAGTTAGACTAAAGTTAGAACTCCTGGATTTTAACATTTCCAGTGAATCTGTTCTACTGATTTTATAGATGAGGGCATAGGCCCAGAGAGAAATCATGAAATGCCCCAGGTTGTCCTGCCAAAAGATGACAACTGGATGGAACTCGGGTCTCCCAATTCGAGCCCTGTGTGCTTCCTAAGACACTGGTGCTTTCCAAAGTCTTTGCTGTTGTTTTGTGTTGCTTTTGCAGCTGAAGACACTCAGGACTAAAATAACGATAGAAAAAGGAGGTCTTCTGTTTGCAGCTGGGTGAGACTAGGTGGGGGACTGCAGTCCAGGCTGTGACTTCCCCAAACTCTGGGAGCTCCCTGGGCCACAGTTCTCTAACTGTGCTTCCCACCTCCCAATTCCCTATAACTTTACCTTGGAGAAACCTAGTAATTCAGTGCTCCAATCTTCCTTTGTAAACAGTGGTGGCGAAAATCTTTTCCCTGCTAGACTGCTATACACTTTAAGAGGCAGTGTCAGGAGAGGAGGGAGTATGGCATCCAACTAGTGCCCATTCTGTGATGTGGTCTATAATGTGGACCATGTGGCATCAACCAAGGCCTGGGAGTTCTAATAGTATCAAGAGCCCATGTGCCCATCACCCCACTTCTCCCCACAATCAAAGCTAGCTGGGAATCCAATGAGTGAGGAGAATTTTCTAAGATCTTTGGCAACATTAAGGTGGTCCTAATACCAGAAGCATTGGTAACTTGACTCTAAACTCTTTTAAGACTCCATCCTCTTCCAAAATCTTAGACCAGCCTGACCCATGACTGCATGTCCCAAGGCAGTGACCTATAAATGGACCTGCTGGAATCCTGACTCTGGGCTTTCTTGACACCTGTTCTCAGCCATTCTCCTGCCTGGCTGAATTGAGGTTCCTCAACTTAGCCCTCCACATACTCTAAGGCATGAATTCTCAAATGGTATCCAAGTAAGAATCAACTGGGGTGCTTTGTAAAATGTCTATCTCTAGGCTGTGTGCCCAGAGGTTCTGATTCAGTGATGTCAATCCATGCCCTGGGAATCTGAATTTAATAAAACCTATGGAGCAGCCAAGGAGTATCAGACTTTCAGCCTTTGCCCTGCACTACTGCCCTGTAGCAGTTTAATATTATTGATGAATTCCAAAAAGAAATATTGGATTATGCTTGTACTCTTATCTGTACCTGGGCATGACTGAGTTATGATTAGGGCATTGAGTCCCCACCCCCTTGGTAGGTGGGGATTCACAGATAAAAGGCAGGGCAAAGAATAGAGTTGAGGGTTTCTGATGTTGGAGTTTTGATGTTGGAGTTTGATGCTGAAGACTTAAGCTGGAGCCCTGGAAAGTAAGCTCACAGAGGAAAGAGAAGCCAGCCCCAGGAAGAGAGGAACCTTGAACCCAGAGAAAAGCAAGCCCTAGGAACATAGGAACCCAGGAAGCCTGAACCCTTGCAGACATTGGCAGCCATCTTGCTCCAAATAGACTTTGGTGAGGGAAGTAACTTATGCTTTATGGCCTGGTATCTGTAAGCTCCTACCCTAAATAAATACCTTTTATAAAAACCAACCAATTTCTGGTATATTGCATCAGCACCCATTTGTCTGACTAATACATGAGCCAAACTACAGCAGTTCTTCCGTGCAGCTCCCTCACTGGCTCAGCAGGTGCTTCCCTGGGCCAGTCTGCCATGGTTACCCCTGCTTTGAAAGCCTTAATTGCCCAGTCCTTTCAAGCATCTACTCTGCCAAACTCCAGGTTTCAGGGGTATTGTCTGAGTACAACTTCTGCATCTGGAGAATTCCTAAGCAATTGTTGTCTCCCAGGCCTGTGGCTCCATACTGGAAATCAATGCTTGAAATCAGGATAACTTTCTTTCCACCCTTCAGAACACAAAGGAATAATATGCCTCTTTTTTTTTTTTTTTTTTTTTTTGGAAAAAATAACATACTTGCCTTGAGAAACCTATAAAGCACATTGGCCTCCTTACTAAAATATCTTGAAGGCAACTTCTTCCTCAGCTTCTAAAGACAAAAGGTAAACCATTTCATCAGCTAGGGTCATTTGGGTTGCTGCCAATAGAAAACTCAATCAACAATGACAGAGATTTCTTGGTTCATGTTACTGGATATTCTAGAGCTAGGACATATCAGGCCGTTTTGATTCCATTTCTTTTCATCTTTTTTATATTTTGTTTTAATCTTTCTAATTTGCCTTACACAGTAAGTAGCACTCAACCTCACATCTCCATACCACAACAGGAATATGAGAAAAGATGGAAGCAACCCAAGTGTCCATCAAACAATGAATGGATCAGCAAAGTATAGTATAGACAAACAATGGAATATTGCCTAGCTGTGAAAAGGAATGAAGTTCTGATACATGCGACAATATGGAAGAAACTTGAAGACGTCGTGCTATGTGAAACAAGCCAGACAAAAAAGGATAAATATTGTATGATCTCACTGATGCAAAATAATTAGAATAAGCAAATTCATAGTCAGAAACTAGAATAGCATGGGCAGGGATAGAGATAGGAAATGGGGAATTAGTGCTTAATTGGTAGGGAATTCCTGTTTGGAGTGATGAAAAAGTTTTGGTAGTGGATGGTGATGATGATAGCATAATGTTATGAATTCAACCTTATTAACATACGAACTATATATTTAAATATGGTTAAAGGGGAAATTTGGGGTTGAATATAAATGAATAAAAATGTTTTAAAAACCATCAAACTGAACAACACAGTGAACCCTAATGTAAACTATTATCTATAGTCAGTAGTTTACAATTATAATAATATCCTTTAATCAATTGTAACAAAGGTACCACACTAACGCAAAGTGTTAGTGATAGGGGCAGGTGTATGGGAACTCTATTTTCCTGCTTGATTTTTCTGTAAACCTACAACTTCTCTAATTAAAGAAATATATATGTATAAAGGAGAGAGTGTGTCTGCCAGCATTCCCAATGAAAGAATCCCAAGCTTGGGAAGTGGATGTGGCTTAAGTGATTGGGCTCTGGTCTATCATATAGGAGGTCCAGGGTTCAATGCCCAGGGCCTCCTCATAAAAGCAAGCTGGCCCATGTGGCCAGCTGTCCCATGCAGAGTTCTGCCCTGTGCAGGAGTGCTGGCCCACGCAGAGAGCTAGTGCAGCAAGATGACACAACAAAAAGAGACACAAAGGAGAGACAATAAGAGAGGAAGCAGATCAGGGAGCTGAGGTGGCACAAGAGAATGATCACCTCTCTCCCACTCCGGAAGGTCCCAGAATCAATTCCTGGAACTACCTAATGAGAATACAGGCAGACTCAGAAGAACATACAGCGAACGGAGACAGAGAGCTGATGAAGGGGGAATAAATAAATAAATAAATCTTAAAAAAAATAATAATAATAATCCCAAGTTTTATCCTTTTTAGACCATTTCAGTCACATGCCTACCTTGAACCAAAGACTATAGAAATTGCTGATTGACTTAACCCCAGCCTGAAGCTGAGGGTCAGGTAGAGTCCCCCAAAACATAAGCTCTATGGGGTGGTGTGGTTACTGGGTCCTATGAAGATAGGGGAAGGTCCAGCTGGGTATTGCAACAACAATGGCCAAAACAGCCCCTGCTGCCTCAAAATTCATCCAGAATGCTCACACACTTCTTTCTGGTTATAAGATGAACAAGCGAAACACAAAGTCAATCTTTGGCGGTTAATCTGCTGCACCTGGATACAGGTAAGGCACTGTGAGGAATAATGGAGCAGGCAGGGATTCCAGCAAAGGAAGAAAGGGGTTTACCTGGCAGACAATCTTCTCTCCTCTACTTTCTCTTCTAAACTGAATCTTGGGCTTGCTTCAGACAAAAACTGCTAACAATTTAAATGTTTTAAACTATTCCTTAACTAGCTTGTAGCAATTTAAAAATCTGACCTCTTTTAAAGGAGTGGTACCTGTTTTTTGTGTGAACATAAAAATATGCTCAAGCAGAAGAACAAATAGAAGTAAAACATTTTAAAAAGGAGTAGTGTGTACATGTATTTTTTTTTCCTGTGAAGAAATTGGTACCACATTGTTTTTAAAAACCCTGTTTTATATTTGGGGGGGGGGGGGCGGGGAAGAGAAGGTGTTAAGTACCCAGAAACAAAAATAAGTTCTGGTTTCAAAGAAGCCAATTGTTCAAATGAAAGAAATGAAAGAGACCTGAGCACGTTAAGGTTCAAAGCCAAGCTAGAGAGAGGAAAAATTAACAACAGTTCTGCTCACAGAGATTTTGAGTAGGAAAGAAGCTCACTAGAAGATCTCCAGGAAGAAGGAAGATAAGAAAAGTGAAACTTTGGAGTTGGTCACTGGTGTAGGTTCCTAAATCCATTCCACCCTAAATGTAGCCCATGATGATCCCAGCAACCTTGGTCCCATTGCCGGGGACCGACTTAGGAGAGGACAGGGAACGAACTGTGACCAGTGAAGAAGCTTTCCTCGCTTCTCTGAACAGATCCAGAAACAGACAATTTCTCCTCTGTCATTATCTTGTTGGAACATGATGTTTAGAACTTGGCAGTGGCTTGTGGGTAAAACCCACCCAGAGGGGAGGGCAGAGCCAGAGAATCTCAGAGAGGCAAAGTTAGGGTGCCCATGCCACCAGAAGTCTGTCCCAACACTGTGCTTCCTGCCAAGATGTTTTAGCCAGTAGGAGTCAGGATTTTAAATTATTTGTGGCGGAAAGCTTCCTAACAGGCGCTTGGCTTTTGGTAAACACGAATTTCTCACTTAACAAGAACCAGGGAGGTAGGTGATTCTAGGCTATTCCTCAGGTAGACTCCAAACCTCATTCTTACACGACAATGTCCAAAAGTTGAAAGGAAGACATGCAATTTCTCCTTAAATATCTGTTTTTGTCAGCAAAGAAAATTGTGCCCAGAAGCTCACTCTCTCTTAAGTCTCATTGGCCAGAACAGGGTGGATTATGTGGCCATCCTTGCTTCAAGAGCACATGAGCCTTTGCAGTTCCTCCCCTGGAGCTGGCTCTGCCCTGCACTACTAGGTAGAAGGCCCCCTTCACTTAACCAAATCCCCCAAGGCCAGTTTCCTTTAACCCAAGTTATGTGTTCTCTCTAAGAGATGCCATAACCTCTTCTAGCAGAAACTGTATAACAATGTATGAGTTCCAAATATTACATCTTTAATGCATAATTGGATATCACATGATTCTCCAGACTAGGCTTAGAAATACCTATTGGCTTCTCACTGTGTGATAAGCAAACAGCAGAGGGAGTAGGGGCCTGGAGGGACCCTCTCATTGGGCCAGAAGAGAGTGGAGGTAGAGCGGGTCCTCTATAGAGGAAACACACGTTCAAAAGTGCTTGGCTTGTTAAACTGGGTCATTAGACAACAATTTAATCCTTGAAATACTGAAACTATGTCTGGATGTTTGTTTGCACCTTCACAGAGTTAGGTTGTCCTGTTTTCCTCCCCCAATACCTAACATGAATCTTCAAAAATGAAAACCAGTATTTCTAGCCTTGCTCTATGACTAGACCCTCCCAGGATTTCTGGGGCCTGGTCCAGAAAGCTTTCTCTCAATGTCTTTGTCAAAGAAATGGGAAAGAAGAAAAGGATTAAGCATTGAGTATATGCCAGATGCCTAACTTGCTGCTTGTTCTATTTGAGCCTCTTTAAGGAACAGGGGAGGCAGTGTACTAGAGAGAAAAAGGCTAGCTCTTGGTCCATACGCAAGTCCCTTAATCTCTTTAAGGCCCATTTCCTTATTCCTAAAATAGGGATAATAGTGTCTACATTACAATATTGTAATGAGATCTAAGCAAGGTGCTTAGCTGGCAGTAAATGCTACAGGAATTATTAACACCCCTAAGAGACTGGTATCATTACCTCTATTGGTGAACTGGTGGTTCATGAGAGCTGCTCTTTTTAATTTTTAGGAATTTTGCAAGCTGGCTGTTAAATTGTTGTTAGGCTTTGGAGAATTTATACCCTGGGAATCAGCAAACATTACAAATCAGGACTTCTTTTCTTTCTTCCTGGAGAGCTGGTTGTTAAACACTTACCAGCATGCCACTGATTAGCTCCTTTTGATTGATGAGATTCAGAGAGATTAAGTAATTTACCCAAGGTTGCACAGCAAGAAAGGAACAGAAATGGGATGTGAATTTAGGTCTTTATAATTCCAAACCTGGGCTCTTTCATCTCATTTACAGTTATAGGAGAAAATCTTGTTCCCTTTTCAGTCATTCATTCTTTCATTTAACAACTATTTATTGAGCAATTGTGTATATGCAAAGGATTGTCCTATGCACTGCTGGGTATAGATTTTTTCAAATGTCACAATGCCTCAAGTCTGCCTTCAGGAGTACTCACAATCACATTAAAACTGTAAACCTTCCATTCATTTATGTTCAGTCTACTGAGCCACTGTACCAGGTAAGGGATACCACACGAGAGCTCTCTCTACTCAAGACTTGAGCAAAATTATCAGGCTGGTGAGCTGTCTTGGTGTCTGCTCCACCTCACCCTCCTGCAGCCCAGAAGTGTCCTTTCTCTCTGACCTCCTGACATCTCAAGGTCAGTGCTAACAAATCATTAGGGAATGTTCCTGTAATGTGTTAAAATATGACCCTTGCATTATTCAGCCAAAGGGGTGTTGAGGCAAAGTACCAGAAATCTGTTGGCTTTTATAAAGGGTATTTATTTAGAGTAGAAGCTTACAGTCACAAGGTCATATAGCGTAAGTTACTTCCCTCACCAAAGTCTGTTGCCACATGTTGGAGTGAGATGGCTGCCACCATCTGCATGTGTCCAGCCTTCCTCTTCCTCCTAAGGTTCTGTGGTCCCATCTTCTTCCCATATCAGCTGTAGGCTGGGATAAGTCTCATCTCACTCCCGCGGCTCATTTCTCTCCAGGCTCAGCTGCTCGGCTCTCTCCACAAGGTGAGCTGTAGACTATCAGGTTCTCTCTCTCACAGGGCCTCTGCCCTGTCTATGGAGCCATCTCTATTCCTCTGTGTTCTTCTGTGTGTTAACCTTCCAGGGTTCCAGTATCCAAACTCTATAACTGTCTCCTCTGCCATGGCATTTCAATGGCCTACTGATGTGACCCAATCAAAGCTTTAATCATAATTTAATCAAGTAAGAGTGAAACCTCTGAATCCAATACAATCTAACATACCCAGAGGAACAGACCAATTTTCAAATATAATCCAATATTTATTTTTGGAATCCATAAGTAATACCAAACTGCTACAAACCTCTTCTGAGATTACTGTGTTTTTAGAGAATAATTTTCAGGAGAAAAAAAACCCACGGGTGAGATAACCTGATTGAGAAGTTAACTGCCTGGGGCCATTACAAATCATGGGAATTATTTCCCCTTCTTCCTAGTTCTCCACCTACATGGAGCATAGACGTCAATGTTTACCAGATTTCAATCATTTTAATACCACCTTTCAATTGTTTTCATACCCTACCACCTATTTTTTAATAAATAGTTTTTCTTTTAAATCAACTCACTTATTTTTGCTTAAATGGATCAGTTTTTAAAGAAAATGTACTACTACCTTAAATAGAAAAATATGACTTGCCAAGATAATGACAGTCATGAAAGTAAATACATAACTATTAAAATAGTAGAACATTCATGTTTACCTCCAATAATCATCTCACAGTCCACCAGTGGTATGTGTATTCCATTCTAGAAATACCACTCTAAGATGTGGAGGTGAGAACGTGATTCAGAGTTTAATTGTGTTTCCTAGGCCAGTCTGAAAAATAGATATCCTGCCCAGGTGCCTGTTAGGAATGGCAGGATTGTCATGGTATTGCCCCTTAAAGAAAGAATCTGAGAAGAGAGGCTAGTGTTTGTGTCAATAGAGTAGGATGGCCACAGCCAGGGGAGGGTGGGAACTTCCAGATCAGAAGATGGAGGTGAGGGAGGCTTCCCTCCCTCAAGAGACCCATGTCTGGACCATCACTATGGCCATCACTATGGGAAGTCACAGGACCTCCAATTGGGTGGCATCAGGAGGCCCGGGAAGTAATGCTTTGTAGCTCCAAGAGCAATGGAAAGGGCCCTCTGGGGTCCAGCTGAGGCCAGAAAGGAAGCCTCCATCAGGGACAGTAGTCATGTGCTTAGAGCATCAGTGCTCAGAAGATGGCAGAGAACCAGAGCCAGCCATCAGTACTGTACTGCGAAAGAGGGAAAATGGTAACTGCAGGGGTCAACAAGAACTAATTACCTGTCCCCCATTCTCCTGGTGCCCCCAAACACAGGAGCCTCATGTGATCCAATGGGAATCCCAATTTTGACTAAAAATGAAGTCTTGCCAACACTGGCAAAAGGGGATGGAGAAGCAGTTTAATAAGATTGAGAAAAAAATTAAGTATATTGTTTCTTGAATTGGAGTGTTGAGTAGCAAAATAATACCCATTAGACCTAAAGGAATTAAGTCATCATGGCCAGAGGACAAGCAGTGATATTGGCAATTTCAGAACGAAATCTCTGCTAGATGCAAAGCAGTCACATGCTCTGCCCATTTATAAACTGCTGATGATTATGCTTTTTACACCTTGCACATCCCTGGGGACATAAATATTTACATTTGTGAAGACATTTGCAAACTAAGTGCATATATCTCTGCTCTTTGAAACTTCAAATCAAGTCAGGCAGGCAATACACCTTATGGAAAAAGAGACAGACTCAGAGATGTTTGGAAGTCCAACAAAGTCAGACTACCAGTACTGGGAAAATAACTCAGGTGCCATTGCCCCATACTCTGGCACTGTGACACAAGGCCCCAAGGAAAGAACCTTGTGTTTCCTAAGCCAACTCCTTCCTCCTGGGTTCCCCTCTGAGAATGGCACCACTCTCCAATCACCCCAGCTGGAAATCCTGGCATCTTCCTAGACACTGCCCACATCCTTCATCTTTACATCCTTAATGCCTCTCAAATCCACCCTTCACTCTCTTTACCCACTGTCACTGCCCTCATGGTCTCTCACCTGGACATGTGTAATACTGTTTTAACTGGTCTCTTTGCTTGTAGTTGGGGACTACCCCCAAGCCACATTACCCTCTCTCCACCTGCCCGAGTCACCTTTAGGTGTGCCGTTCTGAATGTATGCCCACCTTGCTTAACAGCTTTCAGTCACTCCTTCTGGAATGGAGACTGGAGTCCAAACCATCTCTCTCTCTCTCTATCTCTCTCTCTCTCCCACCCCCCCACCCACACACACACATTCTCTCTTTCACCCACACAGAAAACCATGTGTTCCATTCCTACTAAATTATACCCAGTTCCCCGAATACAGCAGCTACTTTCACAGCTTTCCTTTCACTGAAAGGGCATGCGTTCCTATAATCTGCCTGCTCACATGACCAACACTGGTTTTTAAGTCAAGAGTTAGATCAAGGATCAGGTGCTGATCAAGAGTCAGATCAGATCTCCTAGGAAGTTTTGCCTGATCCTCCAACAGGACTGATACTCCCTCTCTTACAAGGGCCCATGTCATTCCCTTTGCATAAAACAGAGGCCTATGGGGCCATATCATGCTCACCTATTTACTTTTCTGTCTCCTACAAAACGTGAGCTCCTAGGAGGTAGAGAAAATGCCTTAATTATCTTTGAATCTCCAGGGCCTAGCCTGGAATAAGCACATCATACCTTGTACACAAATGAATTAATGAATTTCTATAGCAATTAGTAATTACTCACCAATAATTTTCAAACCAGATCTCTCTTCTCTGCTAGATGAGGTTGAAGAACCCTAGAGGATGCTTGCAAATTTTCCCAGTAAATGGACAGAGTAACCTTCAATTTTTTTAAGGAAAAAAAAATTAGTCATTCATGACCAATCCCTCGGTTCTTTACACTTGACCTTTGCCCAGCAGCTGCCCACTCTAAGGATTTTCTTGGCCTTTTGGTAAAGGGAAGCTTGGCAACCTAACCATGTGCTTTCTCAGTTTGTTCTTTCTTAGTTAGGGTCAAGGTCTCTATTTCCTTATTATTAGATTATTGATTCTACATGAAGGGAATAACAGGCATACACAATCTGAACAGAACAACAAGACACTGATTTGGCCAAACATGAGGTATTGTTTGAGGGAACCATGGGAAATAAGCCTGGGTGGGTAAGGTCAGATATGAACTACTAGTAACATGTTATCAATGGAAAAGTTTCCCACAATGCTGGTCTTCATATTAGCACTGTGGAGTACAGGATGACTTTGTACATACACAAAAAAACATGTGTGTTAGGGGGAAAAGTCATTAGCGTGTCAGTCCTGTGGTTACACATATATTATAGGCAAGACATTTTTGAAAAGGATGTAAGTAAACAACTGAGTCCATTTAAAGGGGAAAAATGTTAAGAAAATAATAATACAAGTGAAGAATGTGGCAAATATTGTGAAGGTGATACCAACTGACTGAAGTTGGCAAGAAGTTGAACTCATCCAACTTTGTCACAAGCAAGACCCCCATTCCCCAGATCAAGCATGTGGAGGCTTAGAATGCCAACGTGAAGATTTGATTGTCCCTGTAATAAATCAGATTCCGAGGCTATGACTATTCTATACTCTTTCAACTTACTGAATTTTTTAAAAATTGCTTTTGTAAGCCCCAGGAACCACTTGAGGGTAGAGAGGAAATGTAGGAAAAATAGAGGCAGCAACCCTACTTACATCACCAGAGCCTATCCCCAAAGTAGCCACCCCCTCTGCTTTCCTCTTTCAAATTCAACAGAAAACTTCCACATTCTGAAATGATCAGTCATTCCGTGCTGTCCTCACTGTTCCACTTCATCAAACTTCATGTTTTGCCGGCTGGGATTTTTTGCTGCCTTGGCAGCCATGATGATGGTGTCAAACCTAATGTTTCCTAAATTTTTGCATAAATGCTTAGGTGAGTGCCATGTGTGTATGTGGGGCGGCGATTGTCAATTATCTGAAAAAAGAGAAGTTTGCAGACATTAGAAACAGAACTGTGTGAGAAAAGGCTCAGGGTTTTAATGAGGAGGATTCAAATTAGAATGATAGCTATTTCCTACAGCTTGCTAAAAATAAATCGGGTGCCTCTTCCTCCCCTCCCGCTTCATTTTCATTGTCTGCTCATGCTGAAGAGACGGGAGTGCTGGAAAATGCTCCTTGGGAACCAGCACCAGGGCTGTAGTTTAGATTTGACCTGCTCAGTCATGCACCAATGGACGTGCTACCTCCAGGCTCTTGGCAGGTTTACACTTGAGGAAACTTGAAGGCAATAAAGGGGCACACAACCACCAGACCCTGTTGAGTTTGCCTCTTAAATATCTCTTCCCAATACCACGACCAACATAGACCAAGCTACAGTCATCTCTTGACTTATCTCCTGTAAGACCCTCCTGCCTGCTTTTCCCACCTTGAATATTCCCACACTCTAATTACACTGCAGTGGGAACAATCTTGTCCAACACAAATGTGAACCTATCCCTCTCTACTGCCATCACAGCCACCAATTAAAACTTCTCAATGGCTTCCCCTTGTTTAATGTTAAAGACCAAAATCTTCAATATGGTCTGCAAGCAAGGCCCTCCTGATCTGTTTCCTGATCTCTACAGACTCACCTCCATTCTGGTTGGCTTTCCTTGCTCCAGTCCTCTGTTCTTGCTCCAGCGCCTTGTGCCCTCCATGCTCCGTGTCCCTCCCCCCCCACCTCACCCCCTGCTCTGTCCTCCCTTCCTTATTAACTTATTCTGACACATCATTCAGACCTCAAACCCAGTCATCATTTTTTTTCAGGAAAGTTTTTCTGAACTCCTTAGAAAAGGTGAAATCCTATCTCATATAGGTTCTCGTAGGCCAATATACCTCTCCTTTGCAGCATTTACCACTATCACATTTGCACATTTATTTAATGATTAATTGATTATAGTGTCACCCCTCCAGATAGTAGTTCCATTAAGTCAGGAACCATAACTGTTTGCTTATCATTGTATCCTCAGCACCCAATATCATGCTTAGCAGATACTGAGCACTCAATATTTATTGGACAAAATAAACATTAATCTTCTTGTTTAGTGGAGATTCAACCTCCGTTTTTGGCAGAGGTCCTTCCCAAGGAGTAAAGAAAAAAATTAAGGCGTCTCACTATAGCATTCCTTCTACCTCCACACCCTGGAAAACTACCCCTA
This sequence comes from Dasypus novemcinctus, assembly GCF_030445035.2. Classification (NCBI taxonomy): domain Eukaryota; kingdom Metazoa; phylum Chordata; class Mammalia; order Cingulata; family Dasypodidae; genus Dasypus; species Dasypus novemcinctus. Next base: position 36,982,868 of record NC_080675.1, read on the forward strand.
CCCCCACTGCTCATGCCACTCCATTCCCTTTTTTCCACTCCCCCCCCCTGCCCCGGGGTTCCCTGGTTCCCCTTGCCTTAGTTCTTTTGATGAAATGTTCTGTATTCACTGAACCGGGAAATTTTCCCCTGAACTTCCATGAGATGCTGGGAATACATTTGTACTATGCTTTTTTAGCATAAGCTGGTCTGACTGTGCCTGGATCTTCTGAGGTAAGGGCACCTAAATGAACTCCCCATTGCCTCTCTCAATTCTTAAATTCAAACGAAAGACTTCATATATCATTTTCCTCGTTAAGGTAACATATATATATTTTAGCATCTCAGTCCTGATGAAGTCCTTAGATGCTCACTTGTACCATAGAGCAGATTTAGGGCAGGAAGGGCAGAGGATGAGAATTAATGGTGTCACGGGAGGCTACCCAATGGCATCTACATGAAGCTTTAAGAAATCTGTCTCCATGCAGGGAAAGACAAGCAGAGGGACCTTTAACTCGAAAGGAGGTTAAGGGAAATAGAGAGGAATGGGTAAGTTTATTTCCTCTTGCAGCCTGCTCACCTGAAGTGGCCCAGAGCTTTGGTTTTGGGTGAGGTGGACTTGGGAGCCCAGTGAGAATTGTGATCTCAATTCTGTAGCCAGCATTCTGCTTTCCTTGCCTAGGAAAACAGCATTCAACATCTGGTACTTTGGAAATCCACAGCCCAGCCTGTGATGAGTGAGTTATTATTGGCACATTCTTGAATTTTATCGGGTGTTTTTAAACAGTGATTACTGCGAGGATACACAGCAGTCCATGAGAAGTCTGTAAACACTGGGAAATTTATCTGCTTGCTGTATGACAGCTGGGCCAGCTTCCAAATGCCAAATGTTTTGGGACAGGGTCAGATCAAGGCTTCAGATGGTCACAGGCAGGGGAGCTGCTACTATTTTCAGGGCACAGGTCATGGGAAAGGTTTACAGTTGAAAGTTGGCTTCTGTACTGGTCCCATAACTTTTTCTTCAACATAAAGGACCACAGTAAAAAAATCCTGTCACATCTGGAGAAATCATTTGATATCTTTGTTTAAAGACCCTAATGTGGAGCTAACATATAAGCCCCCAAAATAAATGGGCTCGCCCTACAGAAGAGAGGGTGAGAAGCTTCAAGCCTCTCCTACCTCTCAGAGAAGTGGGAAGGGAAGAAAAAATGTGAATGCCTTATTACGTTCTTTTAACTACATATTTTTCAAGTTCTGATTCCAGCTGGGTTTTAGTATTTCCATGTCCTTTTCAAAACTGCAGGTTGCAGTAAAAAATAAAATAAAAACCACAGAAAATTACCTATCATTGCACTTAATTAGAAAATTTAAGTCCAAGTTTCCAAAGGGCTTAGAGCAGGGCTTTGAGGTGGTCCATCTGGGAGAGTTTTCCCAGCCACATGACAGAAAGGGAAGGCTCAGGGTTATACGGACCAATGGGAAGTCCATGTAGCTCAGCTTTTTTTCATTCACCTTCTATCCACTGATGAGAGGAAAAAACTGACCGAGGGCAGAGAGTGACCTAAGGCCTTTTGTATTCACAGGTGAAAGTCTAGTGCAATAACTTTGTTTCTCAAACCTTGCCGCAGAACAGAAGCATTGTAAAAATGTAGATTCTCAGACTTTTGTGGCATGTGGCCCAGGAATCTGCATTTTCAATGAGCACCTCATGTGATTCTAAAGCAGTCTTAGGAGAAACTGTGTTACATTAGCTAAACTCACAGAGAAAAAAGACAAAAGGATAATGGAATCCAATATCTTGCATTATTGTCAAAAGTCCCAGAGTGAAAGACAAATGACGAATATCAGGTAAAGTATACTAAGAAAACTTCAAGGTATTAGAAAGTTGAATTTCATTCAAACATCAGATAAGATCAGGGTTAGCTTAGAAGTAATTGAAAATAGCTGCAAATTAGTATGTGAGGTACCAAATTTTGGGTATAAAGTAAGAGAAAGCTGAACTCAAATTGGATTAAACAAAAAATCAAGAATTTATTGGCCCATGTAAATGGAAGATGTGTGCTGTAGAAGGTCTCCAAGGGATTCAGGGGCACAAACAACATCAGTTTAAATTCATTCTCTCTGTCTTCACCTCCTAAGTGCTGTGTTTCTTCTGTCTCAGTTCTTTTATCACAAGCTATCCACTTGTGGCGGTTTCTGCCTTAAGTTTCAGGCTTTTCCTTACTTAGTTTCAAGACTATAGAAAATAAATTCCTCTTTCCTGGTTATTTCAGAAAAAAAATCCCAGGATTATCCCTGATTGGAAATGACTTGGGCCCTATGACCACTTCTGAAATGATCTCTATGGCCAAAGAATTGAAATACAATATTGTTGAAATCTTACTATTAGTTAATATCTAGTCATTTTTAAAAGTATGGAGGTCTGTAATTATAAACACATGTTATATTATTGTTATTGCCTGCTTTGTTGCTAATTCTTCCCTCTGGATGAGGGCAGGATCCACATTTATCTTGTTTTTCCACATAAAAGTGGTCTCCAAAGGAGGATTACAAAAAAAGTGTGGTGCTTTAAAATGACGGTAGAATGTGTACTTTTTTTTAACCTAAATTGTTTTAGATAAAAGGAAGCTTTCTCAACATTTAGTGTATAAACTGGCAATCACACCCTCATGATGACCAGAAGTCAGACCAACATAAGGATGGTAATAAGGGGTCTCAAGAGAAGAGTTTGAATACTACTTACTAAATCATTCCAGCAGCTCCTGACATCCCACCATTTACTTCTGTCTCTTCTTCCCAAGTCAGCACCATTTGGACTCTTTGTCTCATGGTATGACTAGTGTGACTGGCTTCAGGACTCCTCTCTCGGGAGCTGCCCCCCATCCAAGTGGGGAACTCATAGTTTTAGTTTACTGGCTGCTAAAGCAGAAAGTGTACAATGGATTAGACTGACAACAGGCTCAAGGTTTCAGAGGCTAAAAGACTTGCTTCCTCTGAGGGTCTGTATCTTCTGGCTGGCCAGCAATCTTTGGGTTTTTCTACCACATGGCAATGCACATGGAGGTATCTTCTCCTTTCTCTTCTGGGTTCTGTTGACTTCTAGCTTCTGGCTGCTCCCATGACTTCCTCTCTGTAGCCTTCTCTATAAGGCCTCCAGTAATAGGATTAAAACCCATCCTGATTTAGTTGGGCCACACCTTAACTGAAAAGGTCCTATTTACCGTAGGTCCACACCTACAAGACTAGATTATGATTAATAACATGTCTGTCTAGGGTACACCATTCTAACCCACCACATCCATCCTTTTTCATATTTCAATAAGTTGGATATCAGACACCAGTGATTCAATCCTGTTTTAGTTTCCTTGGCTTCACAAGCAAATACCATGCAATGGGTTAGCTTAAACAATGGGAATTTATTAGCTCACTATTTCGAAGTTAGGAAAAAGTCCAAATCAAGGCATCATCAAGGCAATGCTTTCTTCCTTAAGACTGGCTTCTGGGGCTGGTTGCTAGTGATCCTTGGTCCTGGGCTCCTTTGTCACATAATAATGCATATGGCAGCCTCTTCTGACCTCTCCCTTCTTTTCTGAGTTCCACTGACCTACAGCTCTTGATTCCTGTGGCTTTCTATCTGTCTGAAATTCATTCTGCTTATAAATAACTCCAGTAATAGGATTAAGACCCATTCCAATAGAGTCAGGCCACACCTTAATTGCAAGTAACATCTTAAAGAGAGATTATTTGCAATGAGCTCACACCCACAGGAATGGAGTTAAGAGCATGTTTTTCTGAGGTATATAGTTCCAAGCTATCACATCTTCCATGATGCTTATCTAGAATCCTCACTAATAATGAACCCAACCTTTAAAATGTGGATCGGCAAACAGGCTGACCTCAGAAGTCAACCAAATAGGACTTACCAAATGCCTGTTTGTGTAGAGCACCACATGTGGAAGAGGGAGATAAGGAAATTCATAAAAAAGCATTGTCCTCAAGGAAAGCAACCATGTAGGGAAAATTTTGTAACTAGAAACTAAGGAGGATGGTGCTTTCTCAAAATGCATTCAGCAACAGGTTTAAAGGAAACCTGTTTTAGTCTACTAGGCTGCAAAATGCAATATATCAGAAATGGGTTGACTTTTACAATGGGGATTTATTAACTTGAAAGCTCACAGTTCTGAGGCTGTGAAATTGTCCAAATCAAAGCATCATCAGGTGATGCTTTCTCTCTGAAGACTGGCTGCCAGTGATCCTGGACTCCTCTGTCACATGGCAAGGCACATTGTAGCATCTGCTGGCCTCCCCCTTCTCTCCCGGGTTCCATTGATTTCAGCTTCTTGCTTTTGTGACTTTTTCTCTATCTCCAAATTCATCCCATTTATAAAACAGTCCACTAAGAGGTTTAAGACCTGCCCTGGGCCATGCCTTACTGAAGTAACTTAATCAAAAGATCCCACCTACAAGAGTTCTACAACCACAGGAAAGGATTAGCTTTAAGAACATGATTTTCTGAGGTCCATCCAGTTTCAAGCCATCACAGGACCACTGTTGTTATTCCCCACAAACAGAGCTGAGTCTTCCATAACCAAGGTTCCTGGAGTTTTTTTCAACATACTCTTGCTGCACCAATGTCATTAAATCATCTGTAAGTAGAAACAAAGTGGGCTGGAAATATATGAGGTTTATCCAGTGAGTCAGGAAATCACCTGTCAAGAGAAAGTAAAACATGAAGATTTGACCCTCATCTTCTTGACACATATACTTCACTAAGCTCACTCCAATAATGTGAACAGATTGGCTACATGATTTGCCCATCAGTCTGTCCCCATCTAATGGCCTACAATAGTTGCAGGCAATATCACTAGTGCCCAATTTTGTGTTTCATTAAGATTTCAACTAATTTAGTCCAGGAGAGGAATTAGTCTGCTTTTAAATAAATACCTCACAATATCTTACATTCAAAAGGCAAACATCTTTATATATTTTATTTAATTCCTTGGTCATAATATGGTCCAGAAATGCCTTCTATTTTTCTTTCTATTTCTCTAAGCATATCTATTGACTTGTCAGAATTAGTAGTTCAGAGAGTTTCCCTTTCTGACTTTTCTACAAAGGGAATTTTCTTCTATCTGAATCTTTTATAATCCAGTTTTACTCCTCTCTGAGGAATACACCTCAAAAGAAACTGACTATATATGAGTGTTCAGACCTTTAAAACCATAACGATGAAATAAAATGTCCCAAGAGATGCCCAAAGACCTTTTTAAGTATCCAAAACTCCTCATCAAGGAAGGACAAGAGTTTTTTGTCTAAGTCTAATGAGATTTGATGTCACTCAAGTGATTATGAAAATAGTGAGTCGTCAAAATAACCTTTGGTAATATTTTGTCTACAAAATGAAGGAAGCAATTCATGTTTTTCCAGTCTGTCTCTCTGAATAAAAAAAAAACAGAGGAAGAAATAGGGTATTCATGCCCCATAGTTGAATCGCTTTGATGGTTTTTTTGCTGCAAGCCAAAGAAAACTCAACTCTAAATGACTTAAACAATAAAAGGGATTTAATCTACCATAGAGCAAGAGGTCCTGATGTAGGTTGGTTTTCAGTTAAGCAACAATATCATTAAGACCAGGTTCTTTCCTCCTTAGAATATTGACTCTCATCTCAGGCTCCTTTACAGCAGAAAGATGGCTGCAACTTCAAGCATCATGTCTTCGCATATCAATGCCCAAAGGCTGGAAGACAGAATGTTCCATCCCTATTTGTCTTTTAAGAGAAAAATTTTCTTTTCCAGAACCCTCCAACAGACCTTCCTTATATTTCATTGGCCAGATATGTACCACATACCCATTTCTAAACCAATTAAACTGGCATGGATATTGGAATTATCAAGATCCTATTCTCTAAAGCACCTACCTGACCAAACACTGCACAGAATTAGATTTCTGTCAGCAATGAAGAATGGCTATTGTGACATGAGCTTCTTGGACAAAGGTCAACCAAAGAACAAAGAGGTGGGAGTGGGAATGAGAGTTGATCAATGTATGCAACTCGCAGACAGTCATAGGATTCTCAATTTAAGATTGGCCTGGAATTTCAACCACTGGAACTCTTCCTCTGACATCTAAACTGAGACTATTGTCTCTAAAAGGTCTTTGTTAAGATGATATATTACTTAGAAAGAAAAAAAGCCAACAGCTAACTTGTGTCCGTTTTTGTAACAAGGATTTATTGATCAAGTTAACTATAAATCATTTTGGAAATAACAAAAACATTAATAATAACTGTGTTAGATACATATTCTTATCATGCCCCAGACTTATTCTAAATTCTTTAAAGTTATATTTTTTTAAATTTTTGAAACTTTTTATCTTTTTTTTTCTTTTAGTTGTCACAACAACCCTACCAGTAGGTACTATGATGATCACCAGGTTACAGAGATGGAAATAAGCTAAGGGAGAAAATATCTACTAATATTCACACAGTTCATTTGTCACAGAACTAAGACTTGAATTCAAGGCAGTCCGACTCTAAAGTCCATACTCTCTTTTTTATTGTCTTTTTTAAAAAAGGTAAAGAGATCACACAAAAAGTTACATTAAAAAACATAAGAGGTTCCCATATACCCCACTCCCCACCCTCCACCCCCTGCTCTGCCCACATCAACATCCCCTTTCATCAGTGAAGCACATTCATTGCATTTTGGGAACCCACCCTGGAGCACTGCCACACCGCATGGACCATAGTTTACATTGTAGTTCACATTCTCCTCCAGTCCATCCAGTAGGTTACGGCAGGAAGTACAATGTCCTGCATCTGTCCCTGCAAAATCATTCAGAACAACTCCAAGTCCCGAAAATGCCCCATATCACACCTCTTCCTCCCTCTCCCTGCCTTCAGCAACTCCCGCGGCCACCATCTTTAACAGCAATGATACAATTTGAAGTCTGTAGATAGTTAATCCCTGAATTGATTGGGGGAAACTGAGTTTGGAAAGTTCAGGACCACAAGCTGGTACAAATCACCTTCTTCAGTTCCACTCACTTTTTGAAACATGTGGTGTATATCTAATAAGGCACAGTTCTCTGCACATTTATGTTAGGGAGAGAGGGAAGGGATTGAAGATGAATAGGATATAATCATTGCCCTCATTAAACATGCAATCTTCCAAATAGAACATAGGCAAGCACACTAAGAATAACCACAGTTGCAGTTTCAAGACAGCATAATGAGTATACATGATCATCATCTGCTGCTCTGAAATAGTGAAATTATAGAAAAATACTTTTTCACTCAACTCACTATGTGTGGCCACTTAACAAAAACAAGATGGGTATGTCTCATTGGCCTAAAATTGTGAGGAATCTCTGAGAACCCAAAACATCAGATTGAACAGGGACATGGCACCCCAGGATATGTAGAATAGCTTGTACCCAAATACAACTGAACAAGCAAAAGTGATGCCATGTGTGCTCCACACCCAGAAGTGGTAGAACCATGTCTCAGTCTCCCAGTGATGCCATGACAGATGCTGCATGATGGGTGGACAGGTTGGCTTAAGCAAAAGAAACTTATTGGCTCATGATTTCAGGGACAGAAGCCCTATATCAAGACTTTCCTTGAAGCCTGGAGCATTCTAGTGCTGGCTTGACACAATCATTGGGGTTCCTTGGTTTGCATCTCTGCCTCCTGTCATGTGCTAAGCTCTCCCTCTTTGTGTCTACTCTTCCTATTTCTGCTGACTTCTGGCTTGTGGGTCCACCCTTGGCTTTCTCTGAAGTCTGTGTATGAATTTCCTCTCCTAGAAATCCAGTAACATAGATTAAGGCTCACCCTGATTCAGTTGCACCACACCTAAGCAGGATCTTAAAAGATCCTATTCACAAGTGAGTCCATACCTTAACTAATGATACATCTTCAAAGGGTCATATTTACAAATGGGTTCACACCCATGGAAATACAGATTAAGATTAAGAACATGTCTTTTGTCAGGGTACCTAATTGAATCTACCATAAACCAGGAACCCAGGATTTGCCACCAGGATGTTAATGTATCTAGGCAACATCCAAACCATTAAGGCACTCCCCAACAGTACATTCTGCCCATATCTCACTCTCCCTGAAAGCAGAACAGTTTACAAATTCCAAAGCAGTTTCTGTCCTTTTACAAATAGTGATAAATACAGTGATGGAAAAGAACAGGATGCTGAGTATGGAAATCACAGTGCACTTACTTAAGCCTATCCAGTTCTTCACATGTAGGGGTATCAAGAAGATAAATTCTTCTTGATAGCTGCCAGGACTAGAGTAGATGAAGGCAGTGTTGCCCATTGGGTGATGATTTACAAGAAAAGCAAGGTGTAGCAGTTTGATATTGTTTATGAATTCCAAAAATAGATATTGGATTATGTTTTTAAACTGGTTTGTCCCTCTGGGCATAACAGATTATATTGGATTCAGAGGTTTCACTTTTACTTGATTAAAGAATGATTAACACTTTGATTGGGCCATGTCAGTAGGATGTTGTATCACCACCCCCTTGGTAAGCAGGGACTCACAGAGAAACTGCAGAGAAGTAGGTCAGAATTTTGAGCTGGAGCCCAGGAAGTAAGCACACAGAGAAGCAGAGCAGCTGAGCTCAGAGAAAATTGAGCCCCAGGGAGAGAGACAGTGTTGGTTGCCTCATAGTCTACAGCTGGCCTTGTGGAGAGAGTCGGGCAGCTGAGCCCAGAGAGAAACAAGGCCTGGGAGGAGAGGAACCCAGGAAGCCTGAACTCTTGGCAGACATTGGCTGCCATCTTGCTCCAACATGTGGCAACAGACTTTGGTGAAGGAAGTAACTTATGCTTTATGGCTAGTATCTGTAAGTTTCTACCCAAAATAAATACCCCTTATAAAAACCAACAGATTTCTGGTATTTTTCATCAGCACCCCTTTTGCTGACTAATATACAAGGCCAGACCAATTTTTTCTTTTTTTAACACATGTAGAGTTTTTAAAAATTACTTTATTTTCTTTTTACAATAATGAGATTTTATACATATTAATTTGCAAGTTGCTTTTTCACTTTAGATTATATCATGGATAGCTTTTCACATCAAATAGATGCAAAGTAGTCATAATACATTGTCGTTTATTAGCCCCTGGTGGGCATCTAATTTCCCACCACCACAAACAATAAACATCCTAACATCCTTACACATATACCCTTATATAAAGAGGTTTTTTTTTTAATTCAATATGCTAGAGCCCAAAAGTGGGTTTGCTGGGCTAAAGGTTGTATCTGTTTTTTAACTCTTTTTTGTTTTTCCTACATTAGAGAAGTTGTGGGTTTACCGAATAATCATGCACCAAATACAGGATTCCTATATACCACCCTATTAGTAACACCTTATTGGTGCAGAACATTTGTTACAATTGATGATAGCACATTTTTATAATTGAACTATTCATTAAAATCCATCATTTAATTAAGGATTCACTGTGCAACATGGGTCTATGGATTTTTTTAATTGGTTACCATATATGTAATCTAATATTTCCCCTTTTAATCATATTCATATATATATGTATATTTCAGTGCTGTTAATTGCATTCACAAAATTGTGCTACCATCACCACCATCCATTGCCAAAGCATTTTCACCATTCCAAATAAGAACGCTGTACATTTGAAGCTTCAACTTCCCATTTCCTTTCCCCACTCTGTCCCCTGGTAACCTATATTCTAGATTCTGATTATGAGTTTGCTTATTTTAATTGTTTCTAATCAGTGAGATCATACAATATTTGTCCTTTTGTGTCTTGCTTATTTCACTCAACATGATGCCTTCAATCCATGTCATATGAATCAGCACTTCATTCTTTTTTATGGCTGAATAATATTCCATTGTATATATATAGCACATTTATTTATCCATGCATGGACACTGGGGTTACTTCCATCTTTTGGCAATTGTGAATAATGTTGCTATGAACATCCATGTGCAAATATCTGTTTGAGTCCCTGCTTTTAATTCTCTGGAGTATATACCTAGTAGTGGGATTGCCAAGTCATATGGTAGTTCTATACTTAGATTTCTGAGGAACCACCAAACTGTCTTCCACAGCAGCCGCACAGTTTTACACTGCCACCAGCAATGAATGAATGAGTATTCCTATTTCTCTGCATCCTCCCCAATATTTGTTATTTTCCTTTTTTTTTTTTTAAAGAGCTGCCATTCTAATTGGTATGAAATGGTATTTCATTGTAACTTTGTTTTGCATTTTCCTGATGGCTTATGAGGTTGAGCAGCTTTTCATGTGCTTTCTAGCCATTTGTGCATCTTCTTTGGAGAGATGTCTATTCAAGTCTTTTGCCCATTTTTTAATTGGGTTGTCTTTTTATTGTTAAGTTGAAGAATTTCTCGATATATACTGGATATAAATCTTTCATCATATATTAGGTTTCCAAATATTTTCTCCATTTGTGTAGGTTGTCTTTTTACCTGTGGATAAAGTCCTTCAATGAAAAAAAGTTTTTTATTTTTACATAGTTAACCTATTTTCTTTTCTTTTGTTGTTTATGCTTTGGGTGTAAAGCCTAAGAAACTATTGGCTAACACAAGGTCCTGAAGATGCTTGGCTACATTTTCTCCTAGGAGTTTGATAGTTCTAGCTCTATTATTTATATCTTTGATCCATTTTGAGTTTATTTTTGTACATGGTGTGAGGTAGTAGTCTTTTTTTTTCTTTTTTTGCAAATGGAGATTCAGTTTTTTCCCCAGCAAAATTTGTGGAAGTGACTATTCTTTCCTGATTGAGTAGTCTTTGCCATCTCATAAAAAATCAGTTGACCAAAACTGTGAGGATTGATTCCCAAGCTCTTGATTCTATTCCATTTGTCTATGTGTCTGTCCTTGTGTCATACCATCCTGTTTTCATTACTGTGGCTTTGTAATAAGTTTTAAGATTGGGTAGTATGAGTCCTCCAATTTCATTCTTCTTTTTCAAAAGGGCTTTAGCTATTTAGGGACCCTTACCCTTCCATATAAATTTTAAGATTGGATTTTCCATTTCTGAAAAGAAATTTGTTGGAATTTTGACTGGAATTGCATTAAAGCTATAAATTGCTTTGAGTAATATTGACATCCTAAGGATATTTAGTCTTCCATTCCATGAACATAGAATATCCTTCCATTTATTTAGTTCTTCTTCAATTTCTTTTAGCAATGTTTTGTTTTCTGTGCACAAGTCTTGTATGTCCCTGATTATATTTATTCTTAGATATTTCAGTCTTTTAGTTGCTACTGTGAATGGAATTTTCCCTTGAATTCTTGTTCTGATTGTTCATGGCTTGTGTATAGAAACAAAACTGATTTTTGCATGTTGAGCTTGTACCCCACCACTTTGTTGAATTCACTTATTAGCTCTAGGAGCTTTCTTGTGGATTTTTCATGATTTTCTGTATATAGGATCATATCATCTGCAAATAGGGGAAGTTTTACTTCTTCTGTCCTGTTTGGATGGCTTTTATTCTTTTTCTTGCCTAATTGCTCTGGCAAGAACTTCCAGCACAATGTTGAATTACAGTGGTGACAATGGTCATCTTTGTCTTTTTCCTGATCTTAGGGGGAAAGTCTGCAGTCTTTAACTATTAAGTAAGATATTAGCTGTGGACTTCTCATATATGCCCTTTTTCATGTTGATGAAGTTTCCTTCTATTCCTAGTGTTCATTTCCTTCTATTCCTTGTGTTCTTTTTCATCAAGAAAGGAGGCTGTATTTTGTCAAATGCCTTTTCTGCATTGATTGAGACAATCATGCAGTTGCTTTTCACTTCATTGTGTTAATGTAGTATATTGCATTAATTGATTTTCTTATTTGAACTAACTTTGACTACCAGGGATAAATCCCACTTGATCATATTATATAATTCTTTTAATATGCTGTTGGATTCAGTTTGCTAGTATTTTGTTGAGAATTTCTGCATCTATATTCATTAGAGATATTAGTCTATAATTATCTTTATCCAGCTTTGGTGCAAGGATGATGTTGGCTTTGTAGAAGGAGTTATGGATTGTTCCCTCTTCCTCAGGTTTTTGGAAGAGTTTGAGCAGAATTGGAGTTAAGCCTTTTTGGAATGTTTGGTAAAATTCACCTGTGAAACTATCTGGTCTTGGGTTTTTCTTTATTGGGAGGTTTTTGATTAGTGATTCAGTCTTTTTACAAAAATTTGGTTTGTTGACATCTTCTATTTCTTCTTTTTTTTAAGATTTATTTTTAAATTTATTTCTCTTCCCCTCTCCTACTCCCCACCCAGTTGTCTGCTCTCTGTGTCCATTCACTGTATGTTTTTCTGTGTTCACTTATATTCTTGTCGGAGGCACCAGGAATCTGTGTCTCTTTTTGTCACATCATCTTGCTGCTTCAGCTCTCCATGTGTGTGGCACCACTCCTGGGCAGGCTGCACTTTTTTCACATGGGGTGGCTCTCCTTAGGGGGCACACTCCTTGAGCGTGGGGCTCCCCTATGAGAGGAATACCCCTGTGTGGCAGGGCACTCCTTGCATGCATCAGCACTGCATGTAGGCCAGCTCACCACACAGGCAAGGAGGCCCTGGGTTTGAACCCTGGACCCCCCATATGGTAGGCAGATGCTCTATCTGTTGAGCCATATCTGCTTCTCTTCCATTTCTACTTGAGTCGATATACATAGTTTGTGTGTTTCTAAGAATTTGTCCATTTCATTCAGATTGTCTAATTTATTGGCATACAGTTCATAGTATCCACTGATAGTCCTTTTTATTTCAGCAGGATCAGTAGTAGTGTCCCCCTTTTCATTTCTGATTTGGTTATTTGTATGCTCTCTCTTTCTTCTTTGTCAGTCTAGATAAAGTTTTGCCAATTTTGTTGATCTTTTTAAAGAGCCAACTCTTCTTTTTGTTGATTCTCTCTATTGTCTTATCATAGCTCCCTCTTCAGGTTCCCTTACCCCTCCAGTCCTAGGGAGAATAATGGTTCCTACAGCTGCTATCCCTGAGCACCACACTATCCCATGTTAGTGTCCCCTAGTCCTACACACACCATAAACAAACAGTCTCTTTATTCATCTGTTTATACATTTCCCAGTTTGAATGTGTCATTTGTTTTCTACCAAGACCTTAACTAATTCATCTACCAGCTGACTGTCAACCTTGGAAGTTGCTTGACAACCTTTGGCCAGTTGTGTCTAATGATCTTTTTCTAAACTTTTTTTAAAGAAAAAAATTGTGAGCATAATTAACAGCCCCGAAATATATATATATATATATATATATATATATATATATATATATATATATATATATATATATATATGGCTGTGATTAAAAGGGGAAATGTTAGATTTTATATATGGTAAGATAATTAAACATTTTTTTAAATCCATGGAACTACACTACACGAACAGTGAACCCTACGTTAAACCATGAACTAAAATTAATTTTATAATTATAAAAATGTATTAGCATTAATTATAGCAAATGTTTCACACCAATGCAAGGTGTTAGTAATAGGGTGGTATATGTGAATCCTGTATTTGATGCACAATTGTTCTGTAAACCTACTCTTCTCTAATAAAAAGAAAGAAAGAAAGAAATACAGCCTACTATTTATTATCTAGCCTCCTTTTATCCCTAAAAAATCTGTATCAAGTAAGAAATATTTGAGTTAGTTTGTTCATAAGCCTATTCCCTTGCAATGAGTTTGAAAAACTCCTTTGATATAACTGAGAAGTTACTTTAACAACACACACACAAAAGAGTTGTGCATCCTCTTCTGTAAACTCAATAAGGTCACAGATTTCTGATCTTTTAGGTACTGGGATAATGCCTCACATGAAAAATTCACACAAAGTAAATATGTTAAGATTCTCATGGCAGGATTCAGCTGGTGAGCCAAAGTACGACCACAAAATCCTCTGATCAGCATCTGAGCACAGGGCAAGTACGGAATCAAGATCCTTGAGAGAAAATACTGGTTCTTCTAGATCCCAATGCCCTGTTTATATAAAAGCAGGAGGTGGGAGTGCCCAAACTATATTTCTACAAATCCACACAGTTGAACACCACTCATTTCATTAGTGACAACATCATATCTAACACCTACTATATTAATTGGTGTCTAGTGCAGATCTAGTATAGCTCAGAGATAAGAGGTATGAAAGTCTCTGGAATATCCAAACTTTTGTTTAGGACTTTCAAATGCTAACTAACCATCTCTACAGTGTAAACTTCTAATTAGGGCACTTCAGATATTAATTAACTGCCTCTATGGTGTAAAGACCAACCAATATAGATTTTTGTGTCTATACTGAAATGCTTTAGGGTAAGTTACAGACAACTTTTCCTACAAGACAAAACTGCATATAAAGCATTAACAAAAAATCACCATGTGAAGTCATAAAATTTCATTATATTGTAGAAACCATATAACATTTGTACATCCCTAATAATCCACAGTGTTACATAAATGATATTTCACTTCTCAGTAAACAATCATGGTTTATTGAATAACCCTATTGCCATCTCAGGAGCCTGCTCTTCTTACTAAATTCACCATTTCCTTTTACTCAGATAACAGTTTATAAATCAAAGTCCACATCCTTGGAAGAGCTCAGTGTGAAATGCTTAGGATACACTGACATTTATGCTTCATCAGTGCCACTTATCTTCAGAACTTCCTTGTAGAAGAAAAGAATGCACCCTTTCCCCCTATTAAAGTTTGGGGAGGCAGGTAGGATACATGCTGTCATCTTTGTTCATTCATTATTAAGCAGCTAGTATGAACATAGCTGCAAGGCTGACCTGGGAAATCTGGAATGGGAAATTTAAGGTTATTGTTGGAAGGCTGTATCTATCTGGCTGAAGATTACTGACAACTCTCCAGTTTCTGAAGCTGGGAAGAATAAATTTTAATGAGACTCATTGGTGGCTAATTGCTTGAAATTGTTAGAAGACAATTTTCAGCCATTAAACCAGCTCCCAGAAGTTTTACTTTCCTAGCTGTGGGCCCAACCCATTACATTTGTGTCTAAAGGACTGTCCAAAATATTTTATTGTAGAGGAATTTGACTGTATTGCTTAAAATAGAAGGTCCATTAGGTACCATTGAAGTGGGAAACAGACATTTCACTGTAACAATGCATATTATAAGATTATGTGTAATGTCATGTGAAAGATGTTTCAAAGAATGAACTATTATGTTAAAATCTCTACTCTGTAAGAAATATAAAAATAAAATTTGGTGACAGACATTCATCAGGAATCCATTAACCGATTACACCTAAATCATCTAAAAACAGGGAAGGGAAGCCAGAGATGATTTGTTCAAGTAGATAGAAAGAGATGGGGAAGAAAAATATGACAAGAAGGTTCTAAGAAGCTAGAGAGAGCACAGTCTACTAAATGGATATCCAGGTGCTAAGCAAGTTAGACCTGAACTTGATAAGTAGTACTAGAAAGGAGCTCAGAGAGGTTGTATAGGACTGAGACAGTTTTTCTTTTTTTCAATGACTGCAAATTATTTAATACTCCTCTCATCAAGTGTGAGTGAGCCTCTCACTACTTCAACCAACAGTCACTGTATGACTTCTGAGTCTGGGTCAAAAAAGGCTGTATAGCTTCCACCCGGTTTTCTTGAGACATCTGTCCCGGGGGAAGCCAGCTGCCCCATAAGAAGTCTGACTATTCTAAGACCATCCTGCTGGAGAAGGTGCATGTAGATATTCTGGCAACAGCCTGAGCAGAACTCCTGCACAGTTAGCATCAACTGCTAGCCAAATGATGCACCATCTTGGATGTTCAGCCCCATTGAGTCTTTAGATGACTATAGCACCAGTAGATATCTGGGCACAACTGCATGAGAGACCCCAAGTAAGAACTGTCTTAGGGAGCCCTTTCTGAATTTCTAGCCCACAAAATTTTAAGCAAATTTAAATGTTTTTTTTGTGCCTCTAGGTTCTGTAATTTGTTGTATAGCAACAGTACCCAGAACGAGGACTGACTGACTTGCAGGAGATCAGAGTGTGGACTTTTATAAACTAGAATATTATATTAACCGCCTTAAGCAAGTTTAAAAAAATAAGACTAAGAACTTGATGGCAAGTTTTAGCAAGCTGTCCTAAGAAATTTAAGACTTCTAGAAAAGTGACACCCCCTGCTCCATGCACAAACATCAAATAAAACTGACCTGATCACTCTTTAACTCCAGAATCAATTTTCTCACATTTTATTTTACCAGAAGTCCCATTGAGTACTAAAATATTATCTCAAGACATACAGATTTGAATAGTAGTGAGAGAATTTTTTATTTTAAAGGTATTATATTGTTTTTAAAGCCAGGCTGAATTGAATCCTCCTTAATTGTTCCTGATCTAAACCTGTTTCACGAATAATAGTTTTATTCTTACAGGTTTCACTAGCTCTGAATCAATTCTGTTATGACTCATGTGGTGTGTGGGTAGCAGCAAAAGACTTTCTAGAAGGGTAAGTTACTATAGGGAAAACATCCCAAATGATTTTGAAAAATAAGTTGTAACAGTTATAAAACATCTAAGGCACAATCTGCAGGCAGCCCTAAAATTAACTGTGCTGTGAATTAGCAGGAGGTTCATGGTTAGAAAAGGGATAAACTGGAAAATAACCTTTTGAAGAGTAGGTTAGAACAAAGGTCTCATGCTCACCAAAAACACCTGACGGCTTAACAAGAATTCAGGGGCTAGTACGGCAGGTTGGGAAGGAAGCTGAAGTGACTTCAGTCTCTCGATTTCTTGACAAGATTCTTCTGTCTGTCTCCCTCCCACCCACCCCACACACACACCCTCGGCAAATTATCTTGGAGCCATCAAATCAGATTAGAAAAAAATCTGAAATGTATTTGCTATAGTTTTTCACAGCAGACTGTCTCACGCTGATTTTGCCCCCTACATAGCATTAAAATGACCCAAAATGAATTAGCCTGACCAAATCTTTGGTCTGCGCAGAGCAGAAACTTGGCACAACTGCAACTTAGAAAACGTATTTTCATTGTCCTTCTGTTTCTTTCTCTACCCTAATTCCCCCCCCCACCCCACCCCAAATGCACTGCCCCAAGAAAACCACCCCATTTAGACATTCCCACCGACAAAGGAGATATGACCGATTCAGCCAAGTGAACTTCTTCAGGGACATTCCATAATGGGGCTTTTTCCAAGTCTCCTTCCCCAACCCATCAAAACTAGCTTCCCATTCCCTCAGTGCTAAAATCTCTCCCTTTGACTATCCATTGTCTGTGGAGAAATAGATAAGACTCCATAATTTAGCATTTAAGAATATTCACAATTTAGAGCCAATGGACCTTTACAACTGCATTTCTCACGATTTCCTTCTCCAGACAAAGGAATATATTCATTGCTTTTGTTCTGTTGTTTTTGTTGTTCACCATGTACTTTCCTACCATGTACTTTTTTTTTAAGGTACCAAGTGTCTGGGATCGAACCCAGGACCTCATATATGGGAAGCCAGTGCTCAACCACTGAGCCACACAGGCTTCCCTGAGTTGGCTTTTTCATTTGTTTTGCTTGTTGTTTGTTTTTGTATTTCTCAGGACCTCCCATGTGGGAGGTGGGTGCTCAATCACTTGAGCCACATCCACTACCTACCATATACTTTTGTTTGTGCCTTGCCTCCAACCCAGATTGCCCTTCCTCCTACCCCAAATATATCCAAATTTTAAGGCCCAGATCAAATATAACCATGTCCAGGACACAGTCTCCTTTTGCCCCAAACCCTACTGAGTGTGCCCCTCCCTGAATTCTATATCACTCATTTGGCCATCAGTGTGTGCTGTGGTGTAACATTTTTCATCTGTTTATTATATTTTTATTTCACAATGAAGGGCAATGTTGATGTCACGCATCTTTGGTTTTTCCAATGCATCATCTTAGGCCCACAATTTGGATTAGAGGTTGATAACACTACAACATAACATATCTGTGTGTACTGACTTTGGCTAATAATGCTATCCCCATTACATCTTTCTCTCCTCCATCATTTATTGTTCCTCTTACATTCCATCTCTCTCTGTTTAGCCCCCAGAGAGTCTGGCTTTTTATCTATAATACCTCTATTCTGATTTCTGTCTTTTATTCACTCTTTATATTATTGTCCTTTCTTTTCTCTTTCCCTCTCTCCTGACCACATTGGCCTTTTAATTCGTACTATATTCCTCCCAATATTCAGTTTACTATCTCATTATAGGTATTCCACCTTTTTACTGTTATCACTCTACACAGCTTACATGAGTTCAATATCCATCCTGCTGGACCTCACATGGTTCTCCCGCTAACATTCACTATCAATACTACTATTATATTTTTCTTTTCTTACCCTTTTGCTTTCTCTGGCCCTAATATGTTCCTTCAAGAGAACTTAGCCAACAACAAGGAAACAGATTAAGAAGAACAAAGTGACAAAGAGAAGACTTAACACACACACAAAAACAACTAATTAAACCCCAGGACAAAGAAGTGAATCAACTACATAAACCCAACAAGATAAAATGATGACCGGACAGCAACAAAAAAACTACAGACCATACCAACAATCAGGAAAACATGGCCCAATCCAGTGAACAAACCGAAAACCAGGAAGAGGAGTGGAACATCGAACAACTAATTAAAGCTCTCAAAACATGAATCATCGACCAATTCAATGAAGTGAAGGAAGAGATTAAGCATATTAAGAAAACACTTGGAGAGCATAGAGAAGAAACTGTGATCATGCACAAAAAGATCAGGATATGATGGAGATCAATAGCACAATCCAAGAAATCAAAAATACACTCTCAGCAAATAACAGCAGATTTGAAGAGGCAGAGGAAAGAATTAGTGATGTGGAAGACAGAACATCTGAAATCAAACAGATAGTAGAATTAATAGATAAAAAGATAGAAAAAAACCAGCAGGAATTTAGGGACCTGGATGACAATGCAAAATGCACAAACATGCACTTTATAAGCTATCAGAAGGAGAAGAGAAGGGAAAGGGGACAGAAGGGGTGTTGGAGGAAATAATAACTGAAAACTTCCCAAACCAATGAAGGAGATGCATGTACATGTCCAGGAAGCACCCCAAACAACATAAATCCCAACAGGCCTACCCCAAAACATATACTCATCAAATTATCTAATGCACAAGACAAAGAGAAAATACTAAAAGCAACAAGAGAAAAGAGAACCATCACATACAAGGGAGGCTCCATAAGACTAAGTGCTGATTTCTCATCTGAAACCATGGAGGCAAGAAGGCAGTGGTATGACATAGTCAAAACTAAGAGAAAAGAATTTCCAACCAAGAATACTCTATCCAGCAAAGTTAGCATTCCAAAATGATGGAGAGGCCAAAATATTCACAGATAAACAGAAACTAGGAGAGTATGCCCTTCAAGAAATACTAAAGGGAGTTCTGAAGGAGGAAAGAAAAAAACAGGAGAGACAGATTTGGAGGAGAGTATAAGAAAACTAAAACTAAAACTATAAAAAGAGGGGGAAAAAATCAAACAACATAAGACAAACAAAAATCCAAAGAAAATATGGCTAATATAAGTGATTCCTTGAAAGTAATAACACTAAATGTCAATGGATTAAACCCACCTGTTAAGAGACACAGATTGGAAGATTGGATATGGAAATATGACCCATCTATATGTTGTCTACAAGAAACTCATCTTAGAACCAGGAATTCAAGGAGATTGAAAGTGAATGGCTGGAAAACAATCTTACGGGCACACAATAACCAAAAAAGGGCAGGTGTAGCTATATTAATATCAGGCAAAATAGACTTTAAATGCAAAACTGTTGTGAGAGACAAAGATGGACTCTACATATTAGTGAAAGGGATAATCTTTCAAGAAGAAAGAACAATCATAAACATTTATGCCTCTAACAAGGGCGCCTTCAAATACGTGAGGCAAACACTGGAGAAACTAAGTAAATGAATAGGGAAGCAGACTTGGCCCAGTGGTTAGGGCACCTGTCTACCAAATGGGAGGTCTGCAGTTCAAACCCCAGGCTTCCTTGACCCATGTGGAGCTGGCCCATGCACAGTGCTGATGTGCACACAGAGTGTTGTGCCACACAGGGGTGTCCCCCGCATAGGGGAGCCCCATGCACAAGGAGTGCACCCTGTAAGAAGAGTTGCCCAGTGTGAAAGAAAGTGCAGCTTGCCCAAGAATGGCACCGTACACATGGAGAGCTGACAAAACAAGATGGCACAACAAAAAGAAACACAGATTCCCATGCCGCTGACCACACAGAAGCGGACAAAGAAGAAGACACAGCAAATAGACACAAGAGAACAGAAAAGTGGGGCAGGGGGGTGGGAGGGAAGGGGAGAGAAATAAATAAATAAATAAATCTTTAATTTAAAAAAACTAAGTAAAGGAATACATGCCTCTACAACTATAGTGGGGGACTTTAACACACCACCATCACCATTGGACAGAACATCTCACAAGAGAATCAATAAAGAAACAAAGACTTTGAATAATATATTAGAAGATCTGGACCTAATGGACATATACAGAACATTACACCCAGATACAGCACGATATATATTTTTCTCAAGTGCACATGGATCATTCTCCAAGACAGACCACATGCTAGGCCACAAAGAAAGTCTCAATGAATTCAGAAAGATTGAAATCATAAAAAATAACTTCTCTGACCATAGTGGAGTGAAGCTGGAAATCTGTAAAGGTCAGAGGCCAAGATTTGGCACCAAGATAAGGATGTTAAACAACACATTCTTAGAAAAACAGTGGGTCAAGAAGGAAATCTCAACAGAATTCAATAAGTACCTTGAAACTAATGAAAATGATAACACAACATATCAAAACTTATGGGATGCAGCAAAAGCTGTACTGAGAGGGAAATTCATAGCCATAAATTGATACATCAAAAAAGAAGAGCTAAAGTTGAAGAACTAACTGAACGATTGGAGGAATTATTAAAAAACAACAAACTAACCCCAAAGAAAGAAGAAAGAAAGAAATAACAAAGATCAGAGCAGAACTAACTGAAATAGAAAATAGCAAAGCAGTTGAAAAAATAAACAAAACAAAGAGCCAGTTCTTTGAGAAGATCAATAAAATTGACAAACCCTTAGTTAGACTAACAAAGAAAAAAGAGAGAACATGCAAATACACAAAATAAAAATGAGAAGGGTGATATCACCACTGATCCCACTGAAATAAAGACTATCATAAGAGGATACTTTGAAAAACTATATTCCAAAAAGAAAGACAATTTAGAGGAAATAGACAAATTCCTAGAAACACATAAGCAGTCTCATTGACAAATGAAGAAATCAATGATCTCAACAAACCAATCACAAGTAAAGAGATAGAATCAGTCATTAAAAACCTCCCAACTAAGAAGAGCCCTGGGCCAAATGGCTTCACAGGTGAATTCTACCAAACATTCCAGAAAGAAATAACACCAATTTTGCTTAAACTCTTCCAAAAAAGTTGAAATAGAAGGAATGTTGCCTAATTCATTTCATGATGCCAACATTACCCTAATACCAAAGCCAAACAAAGACACCACAGGAAAGGAAAATTACAGACCAATCTCTCTAAAGAACCTAGATGTGGGAGCCAGTGATCCTCTAGAGACACAGTTCCCTCTCTTTGGAAACATCAGGTCTCCCCAGGATGTGGGTACACCTTCACACTTATTGTATGGGTCTCCACCCATGATATAACACACTATGACAAAATGAGCACTCACATATTCCCTAGAAGCTTGCCCCTGTACCAGATGCCTCTGCTTAAGTATCTTAAACACGTGATCCTTCCTCATTATATTTTCTAAAGAGTTTTCTCAATAGTATAGTTTCAACCATATACCTGACATTCTCCCATATTCAACGGTTCCTCCCACCTCCCCCCAATTCCTTGGGTCATCTGACTCACCCTTCCAACCCTAGCCCCCATCAAGCCCACAAAGCCCCACCCAAAGTTATCCCTATGCCCTCATCTTACTCCTTCCCTGTACCAATACTTCCCTGTACAAATAATTTATCACAGACTTCACCCATGTAGGTGTCAGCTCACAAACTTCCTTTCCCCCCAAATTCCTTTAAGCCTATCTTCCAGTCTTTAGCTCTCTGAGACAGCTTGGTTTGCTTGTTTCATATATCCTCAACAAAATACTTGCTAATCGCATTCAACAACACATTAAATAAATTATACAACACAACCGAGTGGGCTTTATTACTGGTATGCAAGGATGGTTCAACATAAGAAAATCAACTAATGTAATACACCACATCAACGGATTGAAGGAATAAAATCACATGATCATATCTATAGATGATGGAACAATAATCCCCCAAGTACAATGGCAAAGATCAACAAGGAAAGATGGTCCAATAATGAGCCCTTGAAACTGATGACTATGCTTAGGAGTCTATGTGCCTGAAATATGAACTAGGCCTAGAGCTGTAGGTTGCCTAAGCATGAGAGCCTCCATGTTGCTCAAATGTGGCCACTCTCTAAGCCAAACTCAGTATGTAAATGCATTACCTTCCCCCCCATGTGGGACATGACTCCAGGGAATGAGTCTTTCTGGCACTGAGGGATTACTACCAATCACTAACTGGAGAAGCAACTAGAAAGAGACCTCCAAAGGGTTAACTCAGACCAGCAGAATATCTCAGGCTACATGTTGGATCAAGTGTTAAAAACTGCTCTTTGACCTTGAATAAAAGGGGGAAATGGCAAAGACAAATGAGTTGATATGGCTAAGAGTCTTCCAAAAAGAGTTGGGAGGTCATCAGAGGGGTCACACTTACGCACACCTCAGCAGAACCCAGAAAAAGCCAAAGTAGGTGTAACCTTAGGTACTGGTTCTCCTGAGGCTATGGAGATCCACAGGGTATATAGTCATGGCAGATGGATTTGGAGCTCTGTGCCATGTCAGAGGGCTCTACTTCAGAATTTGTGCTCCTGAGTGTGATGGAGCTGGACTCAGATGTCACTTTTCTACACATGCCTCTTCTGTCACATTTACTGAACCTGTGGTTGGCGCTAGGGATGATCCATCCTCAGGAGACTGGAATCTCTGGACTGCCCATGTGTCAGCTGGGCTCTGAGCCTCAGCAGAGTGGTGACTCCTACTTTCTGGTTCATTGGCCTTACCCAGGTTAGCTAACAGGGAGGTGAAGACGGTCCCAAACCAGGGAATTAAGAGTGCCTACAACTGTAAGCAGAGGAATTGCATCTATCAACCATGTGGAATCTAAGCTCCCTCTTAATCTAGAGGTGGAGAGGACATCACCATCCCAGGGTCCACAGAATGAAGGAATAAAATATGGACTAGAGTGGACTTACTGATATTCTACTATAAAATTATTGTAATGAGTAATAGAAGAAATTTTAGCATCGAGGTGGAGAAAGGGGCCAGAGTAGTTGCTGAGGGCAGGGAGAGGGTAGAAGAGATGTGATGTAGGGGCGTATTTGGGATTTTGAGTTGTCCTTAATGATACTGCAGGGTCAGATGCTGGACTTTATATATCCTGCCATAACCCACTGAATGTACAGGGGAAGAGTGCGAACTACAGGGTAAACTATTATCTGTATAATGCAGCAGTGCCCCAAAATGTGTTCACCAAGTGCAATGAGTGTGTCATAATGATGAGGGAGGTTGTTGGGGTGCAGGGGTGAGGGGTATACAGGAGCCTTTTATATTTTTTAATGTAACATTTTTTGTGTGAAGTATGTATCTTCCAAAAAAAAATAATTTACGAAAACAATGTGGTGGGGGTGGGAAGTGGGTTATATGGGAACCTCTTATGTTTTTTGTTTTTTTATGTTTTTTAATGTAACATTCTTTGTGATCTATTAACTTTAATTAAAAAAAAAAGCCATTGATTATACACTTCGAATAGAATAGCCAGAAGCTGCAGCTACATGTACAGTGGGGGAAGCATAGAGAGATTGAAAGGTGAGGAATTTTCTTGTTTGTTTGTCTATTTTTTATTATTATTATTATTGAAATAATGAAAATGCTCTAATAGTGATTGAAGTGATTAATGCATAACTATGTGATTATATCAAATACCATAGATTGTACATGTTGGATGAACTGTATGCTTTATTGATATGTTATCAATAAATTAATTTGTCAAAACAAAAAAAAAATTTTTAATTTTCTAAAGTTAGAATTTATTTTTTGACTAAAAGAGATTTGGGAAATTATGTCTTTGGTGTAATTATTGATGAATACACTGTTATTCTCTTAGTTTTATGTATTGAACAATGTCCAGATTATATTTATTTATATCCTGAACAGTGTTATAGGAATCTGAGGTATTTGTCACTTTTATTTAAAAATCAGCATCTGCACACTTCATAGCTATCAAGGTGGACTGCTTTGACCTTATAACCATGGCTTAATCTTAATTAAATTTCGTAACTAACCAAAAAAAATCCAACCAAACAAACAAAAACTGGTTTTGTTAGAGGAGTGGAAATGTCATTTGTTTTCTTTAGCATAGGTTTTACAAAAATGTGTTTATAATTTAAATCAACTCCTCCTTTTCAATAGATGGGTTAGAAAAATGGACAGGGTTAAGGCAAGAAGAGGAAGGACTTATGAAAGCTACTTGAGCCAGGCTGAGGGTTTTATCAAGGGAAGGAGATTTTGGGAAAGAAGGTTTCTGCATTAGCAGTGCATCAGCTTCCACAGGATGGGAGAGGCAAGCCCTGGACCTGAGGCAAGTGAAGCACCTGGGGTGCAATATTTAATTACTGCCCCAGGCGCCTCACTCACTGCACCTTATTTCCTAGGGACCTAGAGTTCTGTTAAGGCTTCCAGAAAGTGAATGGACCCAGTCTAACTGTCTTAGTCAGGAGAAATGGGTATGCAAATGAGATTGGTTAAAAAAAAATGGACAGATTTACTACTTAAAAGAAGTAGACCTTATTCTCCTCACTGAGAAGGATAAAGTTCATCTTGGTTTAGAAGAGGTACCTTCATCAATTTCTCAAGGCAAGAAGAGGTGCTGGGTGTAAAAATCCATCCTCTCACTTTGACCTCTTTCCTGCACACTCAAGCTCTTCTCTCTTTTCCACACCCTACCCATGATCAAATTAAAGTAAGGAAAAAGTAGAGGTAATAAAATGTACTATAATGGGGGGAAAACTGTTAAATGAGGGTGAAAGCAGGATTTTCCATCAGAAATGAGACTCCAATCAAGGACCCGGGTTCCTGTCCATAAAGCTGGGTAAGGTAAGAGCCTTCATCCTCCAAATAACTTCACCCAAGCAGAGTGCTCATTCCCTCCTCAGAACCCCACCCACAAGCTCTTGGGGTTTTAAGATACCTTGCCCTTGGCAGCGGACTTGGCCCAGTGGTTAGGGCGTCCGTCTACCTCATGGGAGGTCTGCGGTTCAAACCCCAGGCCTCCTTGACCCGTGTGCAGCTGGCCCATGTGCAAGTGCTGATGAGCGCAAGGAGTGCCCTGCCACGCAGGGGTGTCCCCCGCGTAGGGGAGCCCCACGCACAAGGAGTGCGCCCCGTAAGGAGAGCCGCCTAGGGGAAAGAAAGTTCAGCCTGCCCAGGAATGGTGCCACACACACGGAGAGCTGACACAACAAGATGACGCAACAAAAAGAAACACAGATTCCAATGCCGCTGACAACAACAGAAGCCAGCAAAGAGACACAGAGAACAGACAACCAGGGCGGGGGGCGGGGGGAGAAGGGGAGAGAAATAACTAAATAAATCTTTTTTGTTTTTTATTAAAAAAAAAAAAAGATACCCTGCCCTTTCTTCTTTACTTCTTACTATACAGATTTATATTGCTCTTGCTGGATTGTAAACTCCTCAAGAACAGAGACAATCTCTCCTTTGTCCACGTTCTACCATCTCACAGCAGAGTGCCTGACGCGGAGTCGGTGCTTAATCAATATTTGCTGAATTAATACATATTAATAAATACTTGTCTTGATTTGCAAAACCTGAAATTCCTTGTTCTGAGGTTGTTGTGTTTTTACTACAGTTAGGCCAAATACCCCTAAACAAGGGCGCAGAGACTCAAACTCATTCAATATGGAAGTAAAAGGTTCAGGTAAAAGCCTGATCCAAGAAGCTTTTGCATGTGTCGTTAGCACTCAAACCTGGGCTTTTCCGCAGTGGTGACAGGACCAACTGCAGTTTAAGGAAGGGGAAGCATCTTGTAGATGATGTGATGAGCGACTCTACAAAACAGTTGGACTCTTTGCGAAGCAGAGCGAAACAGACCAGGAAGCAGGAGCAGGCCTTAGAAAATCAGATTCTAAATTTCTCCCAATGACTTTGTTAAACCTGCTGAAGTAGATTTTTCAGAAAACTGAAAACATGAATCACATACAAATATAAAAGGAACACAAATCAAAGATTTTATTCGGCTTATTCGTGAGTGAATCAGCAAGCAGTTAAGGCTGGTTGAAAGGGAATTCATGAAACCGAGATTTATGGAGTTGGTCAGTCAAAGGCGTGTGGAAATGAATTGGCTAATGGATAAAAACTGGTTAATATTCTACAAGCCAATAAGATTAGGCTATCTGTCTTTCTATAAGACAGAACCCATTTGCACTGCTATTGAACAGGAATCATCTGTAATGCTATCAGTTTTCTCCAAGCTAATCTCTACCCTTACAGAGTGGGAAAGTACCCTAATCAATGGTAAACAGGAGGGCAACCAAAAGAAATATCCCTAGAAAATTGGATGATCACCTTGCAAGGTGAACCTGTTAAACAGCACCCAACGCCATGTTGAAAGGCCATCCAGTGATCCCTCCAAGTTTCAGATATTGTTTCTTAATAAGGGCCACTGTCCAATTGTCAAACCCACCTGGTTTTGGGAGCTTGTAATTCTGTCTATTTCTGTGCATCAGGCTCTGTGATAAGCACCCGTCATTTAATCTTTATAACCACATTTTGAGGCATTATCATGCTTATCTTATAGATGAAAACACACAGAGAATCAGGGAGGTTAAGTCAGCTATCTTAAGTCACATAGCAGAGCGGGTTCTGACTCAGGTCAAATCCTATGTTCTTAATCACTCTCCACTGCCCTCTCTTCTTTCTAATCAAATATTTTTTCATTTCTGAAGAAATCTCAGAATGACCTGTTTTATCTCCAAAATCTTTCGTTTTATGCTTTCAGGGAGGAGCAATGAAAATAACTTTCTCCCATAAATCCACAGCGAGTTTTTTTTCTTGTGAGACATTACAGCTTTGAGGCTCCAATCTCACTGAGATTTTTTCTGCTTTTTAAAAGAAAACCTCAGGCTTAGCATATTACAGGGTTGAGAACCGAAGCAAGTGCGTGAGAAGGAAAGCAACATGGACAGTGAAGTGGACCATATCTGGAAAAACTAACAAATACGTCTCCTTAATTGGCAAGAAACCGGACCTAGAAGCAAAGGCTTGGTGGGACTCTCGGCAGTAGAACCCCAAATCAGCATCCCTGCAGAAACAGAGATATGGCAAGGTTGAAAACACACTGCTGGATTTTTGTACTAGGTTTGGGACATGTTTTTTATATTTATTCGTCGCACCCTTTCCGTTTTGCTATGTTCTACTCTACTGTACCATTAGATTGAAATTTTCCCTTTCAGCCCAAGAAAGCCCCTGGAGGTTTCTGCACAGAAGGAATGACTGGGAACCTCAGACTCTGCAGCAGCCAGTGGCCACCCCTCAAGGCAGGCTGGGATGCCAAGAAGGAGAAAGAAAAGGAATCATTCCATCCCAGTCCTAATCAGAGAACCCGGCCGTGGCCCTCAGACCAGGCAAACCTTGTCCTGGGAAGCCGGCTATGGGGTACGGTCAGTGTGAGAAGGAAGTCC
Source organism: Dasypus novemcinctus (assembly GCF_030445035.2). Classification (NCBI taxonomy): domain Eukaryota; kingdom Metazoa; phylum Chordata; class Mammalia; order Cingulata; family Dasypodidae; genus Dasypus; species Dasypus novemcinctus. Next base: position 37,010,737 of record NC_080675.1, read on the forward strand.
TGAGTCACTGCATCGATTCTTCTTTTATCCAGTCTTGTGGGCGGAAGTGTGGAAAACTGCTCATTTTTCGGCTCCTCTCAGCTGGTCACCTGGGTTAGTGGCTCAGGAGTGGGGGTGGTATTGTGTTCACTTGTAATTAGGACCAAATAAACCTCAGCCTAAAGCAGAGCCAGAGGCCTCCCGGGCAGCTGCGTATTGCCTGCCCCTGGCTAAGTGGTCAAGGAGTAAAGTCTGTCTTGCTGCTCTCATCCTCCCTGTAACCCATTCACCCCGCGCAGGTTGAGCTTAAATTTGGCGCACTCGAGGTGGCTGTTGGAGGTTTGGATGTAAAGGGAGGACAGGACGGAGTGAACGAGGCTCAGGGATGTGTCCAACAAGAAGGGGCAGAAAGAGCCGGTGAGGGAAAAGAACGCTGTCTGCTAGATCCCCTGAAACGGTAATCCAGGTGAGAGATGATGAAAGCCTGGGTCAGGGGGATAGGTGTGGGAGAAGAAAAAGAAAAGGAGGGGAAGAAAGGAAGTCACCTGAACTTGGAGACCAAAGTGTCCAAGGATGACGTCAATGTTCTGAGTTGGTTGGGAACACTGAGGTGACAGCAGTTATCTGTGTGGAAAATTCCACAAAAAGGAGTAGAGGTGGATTTAGAGCAGTCCACAGAGGTGATACTTGGGGAGCAGGCTTCTTAAGAATTAGCCTTCAAATGAGAAAAAATTCAGAGCAAAGAGCTTAAGACCCAATCATGGGGCTATATGGTATATTAGTTTGCTGGGGCAGCTGTTACAAAGAACCACAAACTGGATGACTTAAAACAACAGAAATTTATGTCTTCCAGTTCTGGAGGCTCTAGTGTGAAATCAGAGTGTCTGCAGAGCCAGGCTGCCCCTGAAGCCCATAGGGCTCTGGCTTCAGCAACCTGTAATTTAACCTCTGCTGCATCGCATGGCACTCTGTCCCTCTCTGCATCAGCTGTCTGAAACTCAGTCCGAATTTTCTCTCCTTCTAAGGCCTCTGAGCATAGCGGATTAGGGCCCACAATTATCCAGATTGGCCTCATTTTAACAAATATCATCTTCAAAATCCTGTTTACAATATGTAAATACAGGCCTGGGAGTTATGGCTTGAACATGTCTTTGGAGAGGGCATGATTCAGTCCATAAGACAATATATGGTCCAAAGATGGAGAACAGTCATGAAAGATAGAGAGGAAGAACACATGGAAATCTTCCAGGAACTAGAAATAAAAAAAAAAAAGTTTGGTGACTTTGGCAGGCACTTTTTTTTTTTTAAAGATTTATTTATTTATCTATCCCCCCCCCTTGTCTGTTCTCTGTGTCTATTTGCTGCGTCGTCTTTGTCGGCTTCTGTTGTCAGCTGCAGGGGAATCTGTGTTTCCCTTTGTTGCGTCATCTTGTTGCATCAGCTCTCCGTGTGTGTAGTGCCATTCTTAGACAGGCTGCACTTTCTTTCGCGCTGGGCGGCTCTCCTTATGGGGCACACTCCTTGTGCGTGGGGCTCCCCTACATGGGGCACACCCCTACGCAGGGGACACCCCTGCATGGTAGGGCACTCCTTGCGCGCATCAGCACTGTACGTGGGCCAGCTGCACACGGGTCAAGGAGACCCGGGGTTTGAACCGCGGACCTCCCATGTGGTAGATGGATGCCCTAACCACTGGGCCAAGTCCGCTGCCTTTGGCAGGCACTTTGACTTCTGCCAATCACAGGTCTATCATCTGTATTTGTAAGAAATGAAGATTAGTTTAGTTTTCACATAAAGGAAGAAAATATTAATTAATGTAACCTGGCAGCCTACTGCCTCAGTCTCCCACTCCCGGGTTAAGCAGGAACAAAGGAAACCAGCTTAAGCCAGTCCTGCGGGCAGTAAAAAAGATGCCCTAGAAAGAGCTAAGTCAATACCAATTCAGCACTAAATTCCATTCTTTATATGGCAAACGGGAGCAGGTAAAAATTAAAATGGTTGGAGTGTGATGGGGGACGTGGTTAATCACAAACTTTTGTGCGGGGAAAGTTAGACTTCTCAGATAGGCTGTAACCTCTGAAGTATCCAATCTATGGAGAAACAGAGAAAGGGCTTGCGTGCTAGGCTTAGGGATATAAATTGTGTCATTTTTCTTTGTTCCGCGCACCAGCCACGTTTTCTGGTTGTGCGCCCCTTCTTGCAAGATTGAGAATAAATTCTTTTCTTCTCCATAATCGGGTGAACCTTATTTTTCGTACATATTGGCGTCCAGTTTTATGAGTGGACGATTCTGGGGCAATGCTCTGGTTGGGGATTCCCCTTTCCCCATCCACTTCCTCCAGTCATCGTTTGGGGAGTGGTGGTCTGGTAATAGCTTCTTGCCCCTAAAAGAGTGGGCTGGGGTCAGAGCAGATCCAACCAGACTGTGACAGCAGCCAAGCACCACTGACCTTTGGAACATTGTTTCCTCTGGAGAATCATGTCTTCTGAACTCTTCACAGACTTGGTGTTGCCTGAGACACAAAATTGGTATCACATATGGAAGGGCCTTGGTCCTTGCTCATTGAAGCAGGGCACAAGCACCCCAAAACTCCCCTCACTCTGGATTAATTCTCAAACTCCCTGGAATATCCTTCCTTATCAACAACTTCTTAAACTACTTAGGTTACCAGAAGTACACCCCCCCACACACACACACACACACACACAGGCACCTGTCCAACATCCCACCCCCAAAGAGCCTTTGGGTATCTCATGGGGAGGAAATGATGCAAATCAGCCCTACTCACACTGAAGACTCTCCCACTCTATTTTTCTCACACATTTGAGGTGAATCAGAGCCATGTAATTATTATCCTGACTCCACTCAGCTTTCTTTAGCCAGTTGCGAAGGGGTTAATAGTCAAATGGAAAGAAAAGTTAAAGATCAGCAGAGATGGTTTTGCTTTCTGGTCATACAGCATTGGCCATGGCATAATGGCAAAGGGAATTGATCAGAGGATGCCCAGAAGCCCTTGGCCTGGAGTTTAGCAGCTTATTCTTCTGTGGTAAAATACACTGTGCCAAGTTTTGATATGCCCGCAAATCTTATGGGGTATTTTAGGAAAAAGGTTTTGCCATGTTTCATTGGTAGGCATTGTATAGCTGGAATGGGTTTGTTTCCCTTTCAAAATTGATACGTTAATTTTAATTTAGCCCATTTAAGGATAAGTCACTTTCCTTTTCTTGGGAAAGCTTGTTAGGTTTCATTTTAGTCTCAGCAGTGACTATAGCAACAATGTCTAGGAGTAATTTTGTTTCCCCAATTACTGTCATTGCAACATAACTCCATTTGCAAAGCAAAGGATAGTTTTCTTCCCTCTGTCAGGGGAAAGGTCCCCTGTAATTGCAATCCTGGTAGTCAGCATCGGCTTTGGGGTCTGAGAGTATTTCTAATTCCACTCTCTCCTGGCAGACAAGTAGGCAAGTGTTATAATAATGCAGGTAAGAAGGCTACTTGCTTGTCTCCAGCTGCCAGCATCTTCAGGCTAACACAACATTCAAGGCAATTTCTAAAGGCAAATCTGGCACAGAAACCTAAGATGCAATACTTTGAAAATGCAAAGCAGATTGTCACACCTGTCCCCGCCTAAATTCCCCAGAAGCAGAGCCCGAGGCAACGGCTGGTGTGCTACTCCTTATTAAGGAATACAACGCTAGGGAAGTAGAAGTTAGGGAAAAGAGGGGTGAGGCAGGGGAGGAGGGAGTGTGGGTGTCAAGCTTGAATGACTGCTCAATCTCAAAGGCTCTTTTAAGGGGTGCAGTGAACTGCATCTCAAGGTAGTCTGTCCCAGGAGGGAAGGAAAATGTTTCTGCAGGTTCCATCTCCCACTGGCAAAGGTCCCTCCACAAGGCACAGTCCTCCAAAATTCTAGGTTGCACTTGGGCGCTCAGCAGCCAAGTGGGGCTCACCATGGACGGCGATGCTCCAGGGAAGTAGTTGGGTCATGAGAGGCTATGTAATTGCACCCTCCTGAAGTTGGCTGGAGTCCATGAGAAATTGCTGGCTTTGCTGGTAGCTGGAGCAGGTCAAGTAGTCAAAGGCCCCAAGGACAAATGGGACCAAGAGGATTCAAAATGGTTCATGAGAGGTGCCAGATACAACATGTATCACAAATGCTTCCTAGAACTTTCTTCCATACCTGTGCTTTGTGACCAGTTCATTGCAAGGTCCTGGCAAACCTTTAGGTTATGTACCATTTGGTGTGAAACAACATGGTCAGCTGGATGTTCTGTTTGAAAAGGAATAAAATTGGTTTAATAAGGAGGAGTCCCATACTAGGGTATAAACACAAAATGGTTCTACTGAGTTCTATGGAAGGCACTTTCCCACTAGGGGAGAGAAATTTCTTGAAGACATTTCACTTTAAGCCCATAGCACTTCAATCACTTTCAGTTATTGAAATCATCTCATTTTAGTGGCCTTAAAGTTCAGACCCATCTATTTGAAAGTTTCAGTTTATATTCAATTCAAAGCCTACTTCCACCTCCTCTGCCACCAAGCCCAGGTTACATTTGAGTGTTATGGGGGCATGGTCCTCTCTCCCTGACATGCCTACTGAGTTGGGGTGTCAGGAGAGAGCAGGAAAATCGTGTCATTCTCACAAAGGCCTGGTGGACCACGGCCCTCCCCTTGGTGGAGTACAGTTACTTTTCTGGCTGTTTTCCATGATCTGGATATGGATGGGTAATGGTCTCAACAGGGGTCACTGATGTGGGACACATTTTCAGGCACTTTCCCAAGCTGTCTATGTTCCCTCAAGAGCAACCGTATCTTCAGGATGACCCCTCCCAGAGTGCCCGAGCTGCTCTCCTGGGTGGTCTTGACATTTTCATCATTGCTGGGGGGTGCCCAGTGAGCCCACAGCCCCCAGCCTCAGTTCTACAAGAACCACAGTCCTGTAATCTGCTGGCACTAGAGGAATCTATTCTTTTGTGCCTATAAGAATGGAAAGTTTAGGAGGATGGGCCTTGCCCTTCTTTGCCTGGTCACCTGTCTTCAACATCTCTCCCAGGACTCTTTCTTTTTTTTTAAAGATTTATTTATTTATTTATTTATCCCCCCACCCCCACCCCCACCCCGTTGTCTGTTCTCTGTGTCTATTTGCTACATCCTTTTCTTTGTCTGCTTCTGTTGTTGTCAGCGGCACAGGAATCTGTGTTTCTTTTTGTTGCATCATCTTGTTGTGTCAGCTCTCCGTGTGGGTGGCGCCATTCCTGGGCAGGCTGCGCTTTCTTTCACACTGGGAGGCTCTCCTTAAGGGGCACACTTCTTGCGTGTGGGGCTCCCCTACGTGGGGGACACCCCTGCATGTCAGGGCAGTCCTTGCGTGCATCGGCACTGCGCATGGGCCAGCTCCACACAGGTCAAGGAGGCCCAGGGTTTGAACCGCGGACCTCCCTTATGGTAGATGGATGCCCTAACTACTGGGCCAAGTCCACCGCCCAGGACTCTTTCTTGAACTCCCACAAGAAAACAAGATGTCAGTCTACCCTTCTTGAAGACACTCCCAAATTGTGCAATTCTCCCCAGGCCCTACTCCTTCCATTTGCCTTGGGGTTTACTCTCCTCTCCCATGAAGGGGGAAAGAAATGTGAGATGACAGCTTTTCTTCATAATATTTGCCTACTTAAATGGCCATTTCCTACCCTCATAGTCCTCTACTGGATGGGAGGTTAGAATGGGGATGGTAAGGTACCAGGAGGGTGGTGTAGGACCTGATAGAAGTGTTGCCTCCAAGCAAGTCCATTTGGAAGGTTGCTCTCCCCACCAGCCGACCATTCTGTGTACTTAGAAGTGGGGAAATCAGTGCTTTTATTCTCGGCTGTAAAGTTCCAACCAATATGAGAAAAACCTCTCACTTTGCACCTATCTTCTTTGTGTTACATAAATATCTCCAGTCACTGACTTTTTTTTTTTTTTAAGTATTTAGCAATTCTAGTTCCTTGTGGGGTGATTTTGTAGCCTCTAATTTTTTTTTCTGTTTTTCTAAATGTTATCTTGTCTTTAAAAGGGAGATTTGCTGCTTTTTCCTTTATCGTTTAGTAGATCATTTTCAGCCAATTATCCCTGACCTTAACTGTCAAATGTCACCCATCATATCCAAATTGCAGGCCAACAGGATTGAAGATAGGAAACATAGGGGAGATTGAATTATATTCCCCAATTTAGATATGCTCTTATTCTTAATTCACATTCCTGTGGGTGAGAACCCATTGTAGACAGGCTCTCTTGAAGATGTTATTTTAAATTAAGGTGCAGCCCAACTGAATGAGGTTGGGGCTTAAAATGGAGGCCAGTGTGGGAAAAGGTTTCAGAGAAGCAGAAAGTCAGCAGGAACCCAGAAAAGAAAAGAGAAGACATGGTTACATGATGTGAAAGCCAAGGAATCCAAGGATTGCTGGCAGCCAATGCTGCTAGCTCTTCAAGGAAGCGAGGCTTATAGCCAATGCCTTGGTTTAGACTTCTGACCTCTGAAAGTCAATAAATTCTTGTTGTTTAAGCCAACCCATTATGTAGTATTTGCTATAGCAGTTTGGTAAACAAAGACAAAGGGCAAGACCAACCTGCCCCTTTTAAAAGACTTTCTGGAAGGACCATGTGACACCTCTTCTAAGGTTAGGACCTAGTCCTGTGACTCATCCAGCTGCAGGGAAGCCCAGAAGATGCCATCTGACTCCACCCAGTGCACTGCTGCCCCAAGTAAACTGATGGTGATATAGGCAACTGGTAGTCTCCACTGCATCCCAACACATGAAAAATTCTGGATCATTCTCTTTTTTAATTTTACTATTAATGTTTCTCACATTGTTTTTCTTATTTAAAAAGTAATCGATGGGGAAACAGCTGTAGCTCAATCAGTTGGGCTCCTGTCTACCATATGGGAGGCCCTGGGTTCCCGTCCCGGGGCCTCCTTGTGAAGGCAGGCTCGCCTGCACGCTGCAGAGCACCACCTGGCCCTCAAGCACCACAGAGAGCCACCCAGCCTGCAGACACCATGGAGAACCGACTCAGCAAGGTGATGCAACAAAAAAGGGAGACAAGCAAAAACACAGAGGAGTGCACAGCGAATGGACACAGAGAGCAGACAGCAAGCAAGCCACAAGGGGGGAGGGGAAATAAAATAAGTAAATACAGACACAGAAGAACGCACAGTGAATGGACACAGAGAGCAGACAGCACACACACAAAAAAGCCACGGGGGTGGGTAATTTTAAAAAAAAAAAGTAATTGATGTTTTCTAGAAATAAAAAAGGAAACAAAACAAAAAGGCAAGCAATAAGAACCCCCATAGCTCCAACCATCAGAAATAATCACCAAGGTGTACAGCTTGCAGACTTCTGTATGTGTCTATATATTTTTTTCTACAAAAATGAGTTCCACATCTATAGCCCTTAGGACCTTAGGAACAAATCTTGATAAATAGTTAATTGGGGGGAATAGATGAGGATTTTCATATACTTTGAATCATATTGTAATTTATTCTCTTTTGCTAAGCATTTAGGTGTTTTTAACTTTTCAATATTATCCATGACACATCTGGAGTAATTGTTGAAAATTAGTTCCAAATTTAAAATATCAAAAACAAGGCAAAACCTACTAGACTTAAGTCAGGGAAAGAAGAGACAAAAATGCCATACAAATGTATTAAGCATTGCAAAACCTCCCTTATAGTCTACCAAAATGATTAATACATGAAAAATCAATGACTGTGAAGCTTTCATTTTTGGCCAAAACTATCTTATTTTGCTCAACCTGTTTTCAGTCACTCACCTGGAACTGAGTTAAATAATTAGGCATTGCCTAATTCCAATGCCTTGGAAGGCATTTAAGGAGACTGACCTTTACCTGAATCCTTTTCTTTAGGGAAGATTTATATTCAGTCAATTTGGTATCATACCCTACTGACCTTTCCGTCTGAAAAGAATAAGTACATATGTAAATCCCATCTTTTACTTTCCTCATCCCTCTGGATTTGCTCAAATTAGATTCCAAAAATGTGGGGGCCCCACTTCAGAATACTTAATTAGAGGTTTTCTGACACTCCTTAGATATAAGGAAAGGATGCCAAGCAGACCCACCCAGCCCTGACTGATTTAGAACCAGAAGGCTTGCAGCATCCACTTCTTTTGAATCCCAGGCCAGAAAGAGAGAACAAACTGCTGCTTTCCCTCAGCTTTTCTCAGGATGTCTCTGACACTAAATTAACTTCTAATACTCATGCACGTGGACTCATTGCTCCTAAAATAACATCTCTGGAAATAAGCCTAGGTCTGTTGTCCTCTTCTGCCTCTACCTCATTAACTCCAGCCCCAAGGCCATTTCCAAAGGTGCCCAGAAATCAGTACTGGGGATGAAAGAACCTACCTGAGTCGCATCCAGCAGGGAGGTACTCAAAGAAGCCAAAGGAAGCCAGTGGGCAATTCTAGACCATGCCGAGACCAACCGTCAAGCCTTAGGTTCTGCAGGAAAACTCAGTGCTGTGAAGATCTGAGAGCGCTCTTTTTATTTTTATTTTTTAATATAATAGATTTTATTTTTTTAAACAAGTTTCAGTTTACAGAAAAGTTATATAGAAAGTATAGGGGATTCCCATGTACCTCACCCCCACTTCCCCCATTTTCCCTTATTAGCAACATCTTAACAATTGCTGAGGGTACTCTCTTAAGCATCAACAATTTTGTCTTCATTTTAGTCAGTTGACACAGTAATCTTTTTCAAAATACATTTCATACTTGCCAGCTTTTTAGACAGAATACATTTAATATAATTTAGCCTTTTCTTAATAGGGATCACCTTACTAAATATCATTTCAAACATTTATCTGGAGCCCATTTTTATTCCAGGCACTATGCCAAGGGGATACAAATATGAATAAGAAAAAGCCTCATGGCAAAGAAGTCACAGTCAAGTGGGGGGACTAAACAACTAGTTAAGAAACTTTATGATAATTAAATGAAATATGGAAAAGATGATCTGGGAACGCAGAAAGTAATATTTAATTCTACCTCTCAGAAAGGGAAGTCTTTAGCAAGGAATTCATGCCAAGGTCAAATAAGACATGCTTGTGTTCAAAAATGGCAAGGATGATGGAAGAACATTCCAAGCAGGGAGAAGCATGTGCAAAGACCCAGAGGAATTGAGAACTTCGCTGGAGGAATTCCCAATAGTTAGGATTAGCCAGAAGTTAGTGTGCATGGCTGACTGGCAGGAATTTGGGCCAAAACACAGAAAGGCTTGTGTGCCTGTGTGAAGGGTCTGAGTAATTTCGAGTAGGTCAACACTTTCCCAAATACTTTGTCTCTTGCACTCCTTTCACAGAGATAATAGATAAACTTGTACTCACTCTTTGGGAATTAAAAATATATATCTAGGGAAGCAGCTGTGGCTCAGTCGATTGGGCTCCAATCTGCCATATGGGAGGCCCTGGGTTCGCATCCCTGGTCCTCCTTGTAAAGGCAAAGCTGGCCTGTGCCCAAGGAGAGCTGACGGCCTGCACCTGCGGAGAGCTGACAACCTGTGCCTGCAGAGAGCTGACACAACAAGGGGGACAAGCAGACACAGTAGAATGCATAGCAAATGGACACAGAGTAGACAGCAGGCAAGCCGTAAAGGGGGGTGGGGGGGGAGTGGATAAATAAAATAAAATTAAATTAAAAAGACCAACTTCTTAAAATACATATATGTATATATAATGCTATTTATATGTGGACTGTGATAAGGAAGTAGTTTTGGGTTAAACTACTTAGTATATTATTGATTAGTATATTATTGATTATATTACATGGTTCACTTTTAATACAATTTTAATAATATTTACTTTAAACAGAAGATTTTTCTTAGTCCCATTTAGTAAGCAACACACACTCCCTAATTTACTCTAATTAATTATATAGGAAAAGACATGGTTTCTTGGCCAATACATGTAACGTAGAAATCTTGTAGTGTGGGTGAGGTTTGAGATTCAACCCACCTAACATAGAATGATTTTTTACTACATTTTACAAGAACAAAAATAGATGAAAAATGGGAAGTGGCTATGGCTCAATCAGTTGGGCTCCCATCTACCATACAGGAGGTCCTGGGTTCACATCCCGGGGCCTCCTTGTGAAGGCAGGCTTGCCCTGCTAAAACACACAGAAGAGTGTGCAGCGAATGGACACAGAGCAGACAGCAAGCAAGCTGCAAGGGGGGAGAGGAAATAAAATAAATAAAATACAGACACAGAAGAATGTACAGCCAATGGACACAGAGAGCAGACAGCACGCAAAAAGCCACAAGGGGGGGTTAAAAAAAATAGATGAAAACTGCTTTCATGACCCAATGTTGCAAAACCTGCCTGCAATATCAACTGGTTTATTTTTTAAATGTTCATGCTAGTTTCTAAATGGTGAAATTTGAAAAGTGCTGCTGTTTCCCATTTCTTTCTAGCAAAGAGCATGTTAGAGGTAGGAGAAGGTCTTTATAAACAATAAACTAAACACAGCACTGCATGTGATAGTCAAGATATTTTGAAGTATCAGAGATATCTTGAGGTGCTAGATAAGAAGTTTTCTAGATCTGATGAAATCATCCTGAAGAGTATGTGGAGATTTATCATTCTTGTACTTTTCATTATTTGTTGCATTTCAACACAATTACTTAATGTGTCCCATCTTTAGTCATTAGTGCATTATAAGTGTAAATTTCAAAATATATGACTAAAAATAAAAGAGCCTAAAATGGTATAACAGCTAAAACCCCAGTGGTGCATATCAATAGCCCCCTGATATCCCAGCTGGGTTACTGCTTCAAGAGTGCATCCGTTCTGACCTCCAAGGAGATCAAACTGTTGTGCTTTAACAGGTAGGGATAGTTAAGTAATTCTAAAATTTATATACTCAATTCAAAAATTTGAAGCTGAAGCAGGACATTTTAAAAAAACATTTTAAGGACGTGAACCCCCAGAAACATCTGGGAGGTTCCCTGGTTGGGAAAAACAGCTATGAAGGAGTTTAAGCTGGGGAGAAACAATTTTCCTTTTTAAATGCTATCTCTGGCAACAGAGTGGGAATGAATTGCAGGGATTCTTAACCATATTTTGTTCCATGGACCCCTTTGCCAGTCAGGTGAAAACCACAGGCCCCTTACTAGTTGCATTATACCGTGTATAATGTTTTTTGAATTTCAATTCAAACTCACGGTCCCTTTATTAAGAACCACTGAATTAAGGAGCGGTGAACCCAAAAGTTAGAGAGGCCAGATAGGAGCTGCTAAAAGGATCAAGCGAGAAGTGAGGAGAGTCTGCACTTGGGCAATGGCAACAGGCAAGGATTTCTTTATCAGGTCAAGAAAAAGGACTGAGAAATTAGAACCGTCCCATCTATTATTCCACTGAGGACCACCTAAGTGTGATGAGCTATTTGCTCTGTACTATGTGGCCCCATACTGCCGTGGATTCTGGTACTCATGTCTGTGTTGTTGTTGTTATTGTTTCCATCATGCTTTTGCCCTTCCTTTGAAGGGCAAAAGAATATTAGCAATCTTAGACTATTAGCAATCATTTTTTAGTTTTTTCTATGCCTTCCTTTAGCAGAATTACTCCCTTTAATTTTTTGTTTCTTGCCTGGTCTGGGTTTAGAAAATAGACTTCTAAGTTTGTTTAAATTGGGTTGAAGCAATAATAGCTAAGTCATTGGTGAGAGACTCAGTAGCTCTCCTCCAAAAAAAAAACTGCATAAAATTAGAGGTGTCTATTTTGTCCACTTATTTGTGTTGTTTTTATGGTAAGTATTTTCAGTTGGTAACTGTCTTATTTTGAGTTCCCCTAGAAGTAGACTCTAAGACAAGGATTCAAGGGTGAGTAGTTTCTTTGGAAGATGAAAGGAACGTCAGTGGGGGAGGGATGGGTAAGACTGTGTTATCAAGGCAACTACCGCTGAGGATGATTGGAGCTTTGCCATGCTGGGGAAAATCTTGTAGCCTGTGGAAAGTGCATGCCTCAGAATTACCCTTCCCAAGGGGGAGTTTGCTGGGAGAGTTCTGCAAGTCATGTAAGTCATTGGTAGAAGACTGCTGTTGGGAGCATTATTTGCCTGGCACACTGGGACTGCCATGAGAGCAGCAAAGTGGGCTCCAGCAGTAAGAGGAGGTTCTCAGGCCTGCTGCCAGTGGTGGGCCTGGCGAGTACACACTTAAGCGGCAAGGGTAAAGGTATTTGGGCAGGATATCAGCAGTGACTGGTACAGGATCTAGACGGTAGTATTTATACATGGCTGAAATCCTGCTTGTTGAAGTATTATCTTTGCCATGGTACTTTATTCCTCTAGAAATCCCCAGATTCACCCAGAGCTCTCTGGCTTCTCAGTACCTCCCACTGCTGTGCTCAAAAGCCAAATAAATGCAAGTTTGTTTCCACAATTTACTTACACCGCTTTTGGGCCATCACAACAATATTGGGGATAGGAAATGATTATAACTAAAGACATGGCTTGAAAGGACAAGTGTAGTTAGGGAAAAGCAAAGGGTGAGACAGAAACCATTTTCCCCCCAGGCGCGAGGAGTGGGTACTTGAAGAAAACAAAGGAGGGTGCTGAAATGAGAAGTTTGAAGACTAACTTTGAGTATGTTCCACCCTGACTCAGGCCAACCACATCTCCGTGGTAGAGAAGCAATGAGACAAGTTATAGACTCCGCAGAAGTGGTCAGTGAAAGACTACTGGAATCCTATACTAACCCCAATGTATGAGAACCCTGAATAACAATCCAAGTTTAGCTCAACCACTGGAAGACCCTACCTCATCTGCTAGGGTGAAGGCTACCACACTGGTTCTCAACTCAGCAAGACCTAGTCAATAACAGAGCTGTAACTAGCAACTCTTCCTGAAAGCTTCCAGGAACAGAAAATGCTTTTTATTCCATAATCCTGGCCAGTTGGAGAGGGTCTTCTCCTGATCAGACTGACAGTCCTCCCAGTAAGGGGATTTTAACTAAGGATGAATTATTTTAGGCTATTTGTTCAATCAGATAATCCCCCTGAAAGACAAATTCTCCTCTGAATTATTGCAAAATGCCCTCCTGCCAATTCTTTCATGTAATCAAATTAACTCTCTCTCCAGTAGGAGAACATATTGTCACAGTTGAGCAGAGACTACTGATTGTATATTCAACATCCATTTCTTCTCCTTTCTTAGAAAAAAAACCCTGATTTTTTCCTGGGTTTCAATGGGCTCAGTTAAAGATTATATTTCCCAGCCTCCCTTGCAGATGAGGTTGTGACTAAGGTCTGACCAGTGAGAGAAATTATTTATGAAACTGCTAGGGAGATTCCTTAATGGGGATTGACTCCATTGGAAGATGGACCCATTTGCTCAACCCTGCTTCCCATGCCACTTTATCTTTCTGTTGCCTTGGAAAATGGGCAAAATGTTTGACGCTTCATCAGCCAGACTGTGTGGTGACCTTGAGAGTATAGGTTGCATGCTAAGGACAGAGGAGCAGAAAAATAGAAGGTTGAGTTCCTATTGTGTTTAAACCATTGTGGTCAAAACAGCTCCTAACTGAAATACAAATGCATGCTAATGATGGTCCAATGATGAACCCTTAATACTGATGACTATGCTTATAAGCCTGTGTGCCTGAAATATGAACTAGGCCTAGAGCTTCAGGGTGTCTAAGAGTTACCTCCTGAGAGCCTCCATGTTGGTAAAATGTGGCCACTCTCTAAGCCAAACTCAACATGTAAATGTGTTACCTTTCCCCCAGCATAGGACTCCGGGGGATGAACCTCCCTGGCACCAAGGGATTACTACCAATCACTAACTGGTGATGCAACTAGAAAGAGACCTTGAATAAAAGGGTCAACTCACACCAGCAGGATATCTCAGCCTACATGTTGGATCAATTGTTAAAAAATGCTCTTTGACCTTGAATAAAAGGGGGAACTGGCAAAGACAAATGAGTTTATATGGCTAAGAGTCTTCAAAAAAAGAGTCAGGAGGTTATCAGAGGGGTCACACTTATACATGCCTCAGCAGGATCCCAGAGGCAGCCAAAGTAGATACAACCCCAGGTACAGGTGCTCCTGAGGGCTATGGAGACACACAGGTCCTATGGTCATGGCAGATGGCTCCAGAGTTCAGTGCCATGTCAGTGGGCTCTACTTTGGAATTTGTGTTCTTGAGTGTGATGGAATTGGACTCAGATGTGACCTTTCTACACATACCTCTTCCATCATTTTTACTGAACCTGTGGTTGGCACTAGCGTTGATGTATAATCAGGAGACTGGAATCTCTGGACTGTCCATGTGCCAGCTGGACCCTGAGCCTCAGCAGAGTTGCAACTCTACTCTCTGGTTTGTTGGACTTACCCAGGTCAGCTAACAGGGTGGCGAAGATGGTCAACCACCATACCAGGGAACCAAGAGTGCCTACAACTGCAAGCAGGAGAATTGCATCCATCATCCATGTGAGATCTAAGCCCCCTCTTGATTTACAAGTAGAGTGGGCATCACTGTCCCAGGTGGTGGAATAAAATATGGATTAGAGTGGACTTACTGATGTTCTACTATAGAACTATTGTGACTAATAATGGAAGAAATGTAACACTGATGTAGAGAAAGTGGCCATGGTAGTTGCTAAGGGCAGGAGGAGGGAAGAAGAGATATGATGTGGGGACATTTTTGGGACTGACTTGGAGTTTTCCTAAATGATATTGCAGGGACAGATGCTGGACATTATATATCCTACCATAACCCACTGAATGTACTGGGGGAGAGCGTAGACTACAATGTAAACTATAACCCATGAGGTGCAGCAGTGCTCCAAAATGTATTCACCAAATGCAATGAATGTGCCACAATGATGAAAGAGGTTGTTGATGTGGGAGGGAATGGGGTGTGGGGGGTATGAGGTATATGGAAACCTCTTATATTTTTTAATGTAACATTTTTTGTGATCTATGTATCAGTTTTTTGAAATGATGGGGTGGGGGTGGGGAGTGCAGTATATGAGAACTTATGTTTTTAACGTTTTGTGTGATCTATTAACTTAAAAAAGATAATTAAGAAATAAATAAAAACAAAACAAAAAACACCAATAAAATATTACTGCTAACTCTAAATGTATATATGTATATAATTTATATTTTGGGAAACGGACTTTGGCCCAGTGGTTAGGGCGTCCGTCTACCATATGGGAGGTCCGCGGTTCAAACCCCGGGCCTCCTTGACCCATGTGGAGCTGGCATGTGCAGTGCTGACGCACGCAAGGAGTGCCGTGCCACGCAAGGGTGTCCCCCGCGTGGGGGAGCCCCACGCGCAAGGAGTGCGCCCGTGAGGAGAGCCACCCAGCGTGAAAAGAAAGTGCAGCCTGCCCAGGAATGGTGCCGCCCACACTTCCCGTGCCACTGACGACAACAGAAGCGGACAAAGAAACAAGACGCAGCAAACAGACACCAAGAACAGACAACCAGGGGAGGGGGGGAAATTAAATAAATTTTTAAAAATCTTTAAAAAAAAAAAAAATTTATATTTTAACATTAAATGTTGTCATAGCCAAACTCAATGGACTTTATATTTCTGTTCCTATATATCCTGAACTCTCAGATAAATTTGAAATGTTTTTCTTTTTCTGTAAGGTCAACTTTACTATTTACAGAGGTTATGAATTAAATAATCACTTGATGTAAAAAATAAAAACAAATGCATGCTAATAAGGTGAAAATTGCCCTTATTCTCTCCCACCACCACCCCACTTTTCCCACTACCCCATCATCTTGCTTCACATGTTAAAGAAAATGACCATTTCAATAATAAATTATCCACTTCTTCTCCACTACACTATAATCTTTGCAGAATTCAAGACTAAGTGTTGTCCAAAACTTATGGTATTGTAAGTAATCAATTAAATTAAATTTACATGAATCTATCCTTATTGTTTTCCAATAAGGATTTAAAAAAAAATTACAGAGACATGGAACTAGAAGAATTCAAGTTGTCATTTAGTCCAATCTCTGAATCTTAGAATTTGTAGAAATTATTTAAGAAAAGTAAATGTATATTAAATGACTAAAAACTCAAATGCAGTTTTTTTAACATATGGTATACATGGTAAACACTTTTATGAATATTAAAATATGTATAGATTTATGTACAGGCAAGATATAAAACAGTATCACCAACCAAAAAAGAAATCTATACTCTATTGCTAAACTTTTGTCTTTTTGAGAATGTCATATATAGGGAATGATATAGTATATGTTCTTTTGAGAGTGAATGGCTTCTTTCATTCAGCACAATGCCTTGAAGAATCACATGTTTTTGCATGTTTCAGTAGGTCATTCTTTTCAAATGCTGAGCAAAATTCTATTGTAAGGAAATACTAGTTTGCTCATCTTTTGAAGGACATTTGGGTTGCTTCCAGTTTTTGATAGTTTTGAGTAGAGCTGTTATGAACAAAATTTTCATTTCTCTAGGGTAAATACCTAGAAGTGGAATTGCTGGGTCATACAGTATAAAACAGTATAAATGCATTTTTAACTTTATAAGTGTATTAGTCAGGGTTCTTTAGAGAAACAGAATCAACAAGAGATTCCTGTCAATATGCAATTCTGTAAGAGTCTCTCACACAGCGGTGGGGTTGTACAAGTCCAAGTTGTGCAGGCAGGCTGCAACCAGGGACTGCAATGAAAGTCCAGTGAAGTTTCTTGACAAGTTCTGGATGTTGGCTGTTCGAACAGCTGGGAAATTCTCTCTCAATGCTGGAATCACTTCCCCTTTTAAGGCATTCAATCGATTGGATAAAACATCACTCATTGCCAATGGCAATCTCCCTGACTGATGTAATTGTAATCAGCTATCTATGATTTACCACTGCAATAAAGTCAATGATGACTAAAGTCCATAAATGCCCTTGTATTACAGTTGGTCCAGTGCTTGCTTGACCAAACAACTAGACACAATTACCGGGCCAAGTTGACACAATAGCCTAACCATCACAACGAGAATCTGCCAAACTGTTTTCTAGAATAGCTATACTGTTTTTTCATGCCCACCAGGAATGTATGAAAATTCCAGTTATTCTGCTTCTTTGTCTGCACTTGGTATTGTCAGTATTTTTTATTTTAGCTATTCTAATAACTGCATAGTGGTATTGCAACATGGTTTTAATTTGCATTTTCCTAATAGCTGATATCTTGTGCATTTCTTCATGTGTTTATTTGCCTTCTGTATATCCTCTTTGTCAAAGTGTATGTTCAAGTCATTTTCCCAATTTTTAAATTAGGTTTTTTGTGTTCTTCCTGTTACATTATTAAGAGTTGTTTCATATTCTGAATATAAGACCTTTGTCTTATACATGATTTTCAAACATTTTCTACCAGTGTGTAGTGTGTATATTCATTCTTTTAACAATATCTTTGTCAGAACAAAATTTTGATTTTGATGAAACATAGTTACCAATATTTTCTTTTGTGGATCAAGCTTTTGGTGTCATGTTTAAGAACTCTTTGCCTAATCCTAGGTCATGAATATTTCCCCCTATATTTTCCAAAAAAATGTTTTGTAGTTTTATATTTTATATTTAGAACTACGATCCATTTGACTTAGTATTTGTATAAGGTGTGACATTTAGGTTGAGTTTCATTTTTTTGCAAATGAATATCCAAATGTCTGAACACTATTTGTTGAGAAGACCATCCTTTCTGAATTGAATTGCCTTTGAACCTCTGTCCAAAATCAAATTGTCATGTTTATGTAGGTCTATATCTGGATTCTCAATTCTGGCCAAGTGATCTATTTGTCTTTCCTATCACTACTAAAATGGCTTGCTTTCTATAACTCTATTGTAATTCTTAAAATTGGGTAGCATGATTCCTCCAACTTTATTCTTTATTTTTTCAAAATTGTTTTGGCTATTCTATTTGCTTTGTCAGTCCATATATATATTTTAGATCAGTTTGTCCACATATACAAAAAGTTTTTCTGGGATTTTGATTGGAATTATATTTTATATTAAATTATATTGCTCTGGATCACTTTGGAGAGAATTGACATTTTTACTATGTTCAGACTTCAATCCATGAACATGGTATATCTCTCCATTTATTTAAGTCTTCTTTGATTTCTTTGATCAAAATCATCATACAATTTTCAGCATATAGAACTTATGCATATTTTGTTAGATTTATACTTCAGTCTGTCTTTTATTTTTTGGAACTATCATAAATGATATTAAATCTTAGGTTCCAATTATTCTTTGCTAATATATGAAATTATGACTGTTATTTGTGAATTGACCTTATTCTGCCATATCACCAAACTCAATTTTTAGTTCTAAGAGGATTTTGTTTAATTTTTTTGTATATTTATTGGAATTTTCTTAATCATATCATCTGTGAATAGAGATGGTTTTATTTGTTCCTTTCCAATATATATGCCTTTTGTTTCTTTTTCTTGCCTTATTGCACTAGCTAGTACTTTCAAGACAATGTTGAATAGGAGTGATGAGAGTGGACATTCCATCTTTATTCCTCATTTAGGGGGAAAACATTTCTTCTTTCATTACTGAATAAAATGCTAGCTGCATATTTTTTGTAGATGCCATTTATAAGACTGAGAAGGTTTCCTTGTATTTCTAGTTCATTGCAAGTTTTCACCATGATTGAATATTGAATATTTTCAAATGCTTTTTCTGCACAAATTGATATCATATGGTTTTCTTCTTTAAATTGTTAATATGGTGGATTATATTGATTGGTATTTGAATATTGAACAAGTCTTGCATTTCCAGGATAAAGTCCATTTGGTGATGGAGTACTTTTCTTTATATATACATTACTAGATTCAATTTGCAATTCTTTTAAATTTGTTAAGGTTTTTTATGACCCAGGAAATGATCTATCTTGGTGAATATTTCAGGTGCATGTGAAAAGAGAACTCACCTCCAGCATCTGCTCCACCACTGACTTAGCAATGAGACTTCAGGAAAATCATTTCATCACATTGGTACTCAGTTTCCATTATCTATAAAATGATAGGAGTGAATTAAATAATCTCTAAAAGTTACCTCCTATCTTTAACACATACTACCACCCCATACTATAAGTAAACAAGAATGGAGAACTTCCTGCCTAACCATCTGCCACCAATCACAACACAATGAATGGACATGGAAGATGCAAACAATCTACCTACAAAGACCTATCTTTAGTTACTCAGAAGCTGTAGGGAATTAGGGGAAGTGCTTACAAAAAAAGGTTCCTTCCAAAAGGCAGTTTCCATATAACCTAATATTAAGAAAGGAGGATGTGGCTCTGTTCATTTAATCTGAACTTTAAAAGATATTGCAACTTCTTCAGTCTCTTGCCAACCAGCCTTAGTGACTTTGACTCCGGCATTACAGAAGTGATCACAGAATCTCCTTGGTGAAATGCCAACACTCCAGGTTTCTGCTGGATAAAAGTGACAGTGTGGTATCTCTGTCCAATTAGACTGCTGCCAGCTCATCCAGAAACCAACACCAGATGACCAACCAAATACTTAGAGTTCAGTAGCTCCCTGGGCCAGTAGACCTCAGCCCATGTTGCAAATAGAGTCATGCTTTCTTCAGCAAATGTTCATAGTCCTCTTTCTCTCCTTCATTCATCTCAAATAGTCATCTGTTTTCAAATACTTAACCAGCATCATACCCATGAAACCTGAGATGGAGAAAAATTAAAATCCCACCCTTCATAGGATTTCAGAAATATATCCCAGAACATGTCCAGTAGTGGAAAGCTGAGAAATCAGAGAGATTAGGGAAGAGTGGGGTGGAGGTTGATGAGGCAGTATGAATTCTCATCCATGCAACATGAACCTCAAAGGCAGGGCTTTTATGTCTCCATATCTCTCCACAATGTTTTTTTGAATGGTCTTTTACTTTTTTATAAAAAGAAATCATTAAAAATTTTGGAACAAAAAGGATATTTATTTATCAAACTGCATCTAAAATCAAGAGACAGCTTTCTTCTTGAAAAGCTTCAGTGGAGGGAGCTTACAACCTGGATGCTCTGGCATGGTAGAACTCTTACCCTCAGGGCACACAAAATGTCAAGAGCCAGCAGGAGCCAACATCAGGGTAGTAATATGGAGGCAAGCCTGGGCTATATGGATGCAGTCAATGAAAGCTCTGCCAACAGGAAAGCACAGGTTTCTCTTAAAACTAGTTTACAGTTGTGCTCATTGGAGAGCTTTATTATGAGCTAGAACTTCACATAATAATCAAAACAGGAAACCTGTTGAAGTTAAAATTTCTTTTAAATTTTATTATGAAATGTTCTACATATACACACATATACAATTAAAGAAAAAAGTATCATGAACTCCTATATATCCATTACCCAGATTCTTCATTTATCAACATTCTATCATGCTTTCTCACCTATTCCTATTTTCCTTCTTATTTTAGAGACAACTGTAGTTTTAAATTCTAGACTTTGTATCCTTTAAGGTCAAATTCCATGGGTGGTCCAACCTTGGTACAAAACCCCACACTATCTTTAAAGACCCAGGCTCCTAATCCCTTTTTGCTCTGACACCCTTATGTTGTGGGCTAACCCTTATAGTGGCAAGATGGTTGCTGCACCTCTAGGAATTACACTGACATTCCAGGCAGGAAGAAGGAGGATGCCAGGTAAAAGTCACATGCTATGTGACTATGAACCTATTTCTTATAAAATTGAAACTTAGCCTAATAATAACTATTGCCTGAGATACCTCCTGAAAACTTCCTTGTTACTCAAATGTGGTCCCCTCTAAGCCAAACTCAGTAAACAAACCCCCCCACCCCCCTCCAGCATGGGACATGACTCCTGGGGATGAGCTTTCCTGGCACCAAGGGATTAATACCAAGCACCAACCAGTGATGCATTTGGAAAAAGACCTTGACCAAAAGGGGAAATATCAACTGCAAAAGAATATTTATGGCTAAGAGGTTTCAAAATGAGTCGGGAAGTCACTCCAGAGGTCACACTTATGCATGTCACTCCAGAGGTCACACTTATGCACACTAACTGCCACTCTGAACCAACCCTTGAATAAGGGTGCTCCTGAGGGCTCTAGAGCCATCCAGACACTATAAACAAGGCATACAATACCTTGGAATCAGCATCCTGTCAGTGGACCTTTCCTTAGAATATATGACAAACTATTTCCCCAATGTAGCAGAGTTAGACTCATTTATAAATTCCCTACACATGATTCTTCTACCTCTTTTATTTGAGCCTATAATTAGCACTGTACCTATTAAATATATGTCTCAGAAACTTTCATCTTTGGTCTGTTCATATGCCAGTTGAGCCCTGAATGTCAGAAGAGTTGTGGCCAAAACCTACTCTCCAGCTCATTGAACTCACCCAGGACAACTAAGAAAACGATGATGGTGGACAAACCCCATCCCAAAAACCAGAGAGTATCTATAAGTACAAGCAAAACAGTTCTTTCATAAGATCTAAGCCCTATCTTAATCTGAGGCAGAATAGGCATCACAATCCCAAAATCCTCAAGGCTGAGGAATGAAACATAAGGTGAATGCAACCATGGACAAAGTAAACTTATCAATATTGTAGTAATGGAAGAACATGTAACATTGATATAAAGATAGTGGTTACCAGAGGTTCTGAGGGGAGGGGAGGGGAATGATTGGTGGAACGCAGGGAATTTTTAAGGCATTGGAATTAAGTGTAAACTGCAATGTAAACTATAGACCTTGGTTAGTAGCAATGCTCCAATATTTATTCATCAATTGTAACAAATGTAGCACACTATTGTAAGATGTTATTAATAGGGGAAGATGTGGGAGGGGGAGTGGAGCATATGGAAATTCCTTATGCTTTTGCTATAACTTTTCTGTAAACTAAAACCTCTTTAAAATAAAGTTTATTATATATTTTAAAAGTCACATGCTAAAGGAACACTTTTAGCATTAGAGATGTGAAAATCAGTAAAAACTGAGGGTCTCTACTTGGCAATGCAAATTCAGCACCAACACCTATGAAAGACGGGAATGGTAAGCTTAACAAGCCATCTAAAGAAATAGGGAGAATACTAGGATGTACAACTCATAAAAAAAATGCAACTGACGTTTATTTTTTGCTTCTCACAGCTCCCAATGAGAGCCTTTACATACGTTACCTTACTAAATCCCACAGCATCCAACTGAGTAGGCAAAATTATTTTGCAGATGATGAAATTAGGGCTCAAGAGATTTAGGAACTTGCTGAAGGCTATGGCTGGCTTTTCTCTGTCTTCATTTTCTTATTACTGATCCTATCAGAGAAGCAGTAAATGCTCCTCACTGAAAATCTACCATCCTCACCACTGAAGACAATTGTTGCTATTGTATGTATAATATTCCAAACCCAGGAATACTGAGGTCCACATTCTTATGTCCATTGCAGAACGCAGCCCAGCAAGAGGCAGGCTGGCTGTCCCTTCACCACAGGGGGTCTTCTGGGTGGGGGCCTGTGCTGCCCCAACTAAAATGCACTTGTTCTAAGAAATGGAGTTAACGTTCCATGAGTCCAATGTTTTTCTCCTCTTTCCAATGAAAGGAAATATGCTAGATCCACTGGGCTTAAAGTAACCTTCTGACAAAGCTTCTGAGTTGTCTTCAAAGAAGGAAAATATTACCTTGTACACAGCTCTCGGGATAGTATAATTATGAGCTGAATTTCACTTAAAAGCAGAAATAGGAGATTCAATGGATGAAGTCCAAAATTCTTTTTTTTTAAACTTTTTATTATGAAAGTTTTCAAAAGTACACAGAGCAAAAGAAAACAGCATAATGGACCCCATGTACCCATACCCCTAACTCAGCAATTATTAAATTTTGCTCCATTTGCATCATCTACTCCTCTTTTGTTCCTTCTTTCTCTTTTGTAGATGTATTTTCAAGCAAATTCCTGTCATCAGGTCATTTCATCTCTAAGTTCTTCCACATGTTTCTCTAAAAATAGAGACATTTTCTCATGTAAACACAATACCATTATCGCAATCAACAGTAGTCCAGAAATTTTCAATTTTCTCAAAAATGTATTTTTATAATTTGCTTCATCAAACTAGGATCTAAACAAATCAAGTCACTTGCTATGACTGTTTTATGTGTTTAAATCCCTTTTTCCTAGAGTACTGGTAACATCTTAACAATGCCAGTGAGGTCCCCTGGCTGCTCTATGTCCTCAGACATGCTCTCCCTCACCCCCAGGACTCGGCACCTGCTGTTCTCTATGCCTGAAAGATGTCCCCAGGCCCACACTTCACCTTGAAATCTCTTCCTTGTCCTTCAGTTTTCAGATTGTTCAGATATTCTTTCAGCTTGTTTCGGTGTTCTTTATATAAAGTTTTCTGACCCCCCAACATCTGCTCCATATCAGAACTTTGTAAGCTCAGATTCCACAGTTCTGGGCCAGGGTGTGTGAGTCTTCATTTCTAACTAATTCTCTGGTGATACCAAACGCTGCTGTGTAAGGACAACCCATTGAGTAGCAGGTGGCTAGATGGTCCCCACTTCCCTGTATAGCTCTAGTCATACTGTACTGTAATGGCATCTGTTATGGGCTGCATTGTCTCCCAAAAAAGATAGGTTGTCCTCAATCACGGTACTGTGAATGGGACCTTATTTGGAAATAGGGGCTTCACAGATGTAATCATGCTAAAATGAGGTCATGCCGAACTAGGAGGGAGCCAGTCCAAAGGACTGATATCTTTATAAGAAGAGGAAGAGAAACAGACACACAGGGGAGAAGGCCATGTGAAGAGAGAGGCTAAAACCGGAGTGATTCGTCTACAAGCCTGGAACACCCAGGGTTGCTGACAAACACCAGAAGCCAGGGAGAGGCAAGGGAGGCTCTCAGAGGGCATGACCCTGCTGACACCTGGATTTTGGACCTCGAGCCTCCAAAACTGTGCGATAATACATTTCTGTTGTTTTGAGGCATCTGATTTGTGGTTATTTGTGATGCAGCCCTAGGAAACTAAAACAGCCTTTTAGCTGATCTACCTCCTTCTAGACTAAGGGTTCATAAATTAAAGGAACTATGGAACACAGGTGTGCCCATTGGTTCTATACTGTCTAAGGCTGTTTTTGAACTATAAAAACAAGATCAAATAGATGCAAGAGAGGCCTGATGGCTTACAAAGTCTAAAATATTTATTTCCTGGCACTTTATGGAAAAAGTTCCTGCCCTGGACTGTAGAGCAGGGGCTGCAGCCTTTTTCTTTAGACTATCCCAATACCCAGTCCTCCATGAGTAGTTACTGAATGATGAATAATGATGGTAGCTGACAATACTGGAGCACTTACTACACGCCACAGTCTTGGTGCTCAAGGCTTTACATGGAGCATCTCATGTCATCCCCACACTGACCCTACGCAGGGGTATTGCGGTTCAGATGAAGACACAGAGACTTAGGGGTTGTTTCCTGTCCACGTTTAAACAACTAGCAAACCTATATAAGCTGATTCCACTGCACTTCAAAGAAAGACTGAAGAGGCTAGCTGTGGAAAGCCTGGTAAAACTTGTTTGCCTTGGATTTGAGAAAATAATGGCCAAAAATTTCCTAACACTTACAAAGGACATGAATATCAATATCCAAGACGGACAACACACCCCAAACAGAATAAATCTGAACAGACCTACCCCAAAACACCTACTATTCAGAGTGATAAATATCAGCGATAGAGAGGATTCTGAAAGCAGCAAGAGAAAAGCAAAGCATCACATACAAGGGAAACTCAGTAAGATAAAATGCCTGACCTCTCATCAGAAACCACGGAGGAGAGAAGGAAGTAGCATGATGTATTTAAGGCACTGAAAAAGAAAATCTGCCAGCCAAAACCTGTTTGCCCTGGGCCCATTTGGGGCAGTCTAAGACATCATCTCTGTCAAATTGGGTAGTTATGGGACTGGGCTAAAAATTCAAAACATTCTTAGTATATATATCCAGAAATGCCAGATTAGTTTAACATCTAATTTAAAAAGAACCTCTTTTGTAATAAACACTATCCAATTACGATGGGCTCCAGCCACCCTTCTACAAGCCCCAAACAGGATCTACGTTTGAGAGCAGAGCATTCCAAGTTCCTTACAGGTTCATATGCTAAATCATGAAGTGGTACATTAACACAGAAGGTACACTGCATGGTAGATTGGTTTATGTACTCAACAAATCACATTCTTAATCCAGATCCCCGTGGGTGTGAGCCCTCTGTAAACAGGACCTCTTGAAGATTTATTTTTAGTTAAGGTGTAGCCCACCTGAATGAGGGTGGATTTTAATCCAGAATACTGGAGGCCTTATGTGGAGACCTGGGAAGTCACAGAAACCAGAAAGGAGAGGACACTGCATGCGAGGACAGGCAGAGATAAGCCAAGAAACCCCAGGGATCACCTGTAGCCAGCACAAGAATGCTGCAGACTTTGGGGAGAAGGCATCATCTTGCTGATGTGGTGATTTTGGCCTTCTAGCCTCAAAACTGTGAGCCAATAAATTCCATTTTTGGTATTTGTGATAGCATCCCAAACAAACTAACACACTGTGGCAAGCTAAAGATGTTTACTATAAAACAACCACTAAAATAAGAAATCAAAGATTTATAATTAATAAGCCAACAGAAAAGAAATAATGCAACCAAAAAAAACCATTCAATCTGAAAGAAGGCAGAAAAAAGAGGAAAAGGGGAACAAAGAATAGATAGGCAAACATAAAAAAAAAACAAGATGATATATTTGAATCTAACCATATCAATAATCACATTAGGTGCTCCAAAATGTATTCACCAAATGCAATGAATGTGCCATGATGATGAAAGAGGTTGTTGATGTAGGAGGAGTGGGGTGAAGGTGGGGGGTGGGGTATATGGGCCCTATATATTTTTTTAATGTAACATTTTAAAAAAAATAAAGAGAAAAAAATTAAATGTCTAAACACGCCAATTAAAAAGACAGAAATTTTCACACTGACAACAAAAGCAAGACCTAACTATGTGCTACCTACGAGAAGCACACTTTCAATATAAATAGGTTAAATGTAAAATGATGGAAAAAGGCATACCATACCAATAGTTATTTTTTAAAACCTGGAATGGTTAGATTAACATCACTAAAAATATTACCAGTGATAAAGAAGGTCATTTCATAATGATGAGGGGGTCATTTCTTTTAGAAGACATAACAATACTAAAGGTTTATGCAGCTAAAAACAGAGCTTCAAAGTACATAAAACAAAAACCAATAGAACTGCAAGAAGAAATAGACAAATCAATAATTATAGTCAGAGATTTTAACGCCCTCTTACAATAACTAATAGAACAAAGAGAAATAAAATCAGCAAAAATAGATAAGACTTGAACAATGCAATCAACAACTTGGCCTAATTGAAATTCCACCCAATAATGGGTGCATCCAAATTTGAAAAGATGCAAACTAATCTCAATACACATTCTTTTCAAGTGCAGAAGGATCATTTACCAAGATAGACTCTATTCTGGGTATAAAATAAGTCTCAACAAAGTCATATAAAGTATGTTCTCAGACCATAATGGAATTAAATTACCAAGATCTCTGGAAAATCTCTATTTGAAAATTAAATAACACGCTTCTAAGCAATCCATGGGTCAGAGAAGAAATCAAAAGGGAACTTAAAAAAACACTTTGAACTAAATAAAAATGAAAACAACATATCAAAATTGGGAGGATGCTGCTAAAGCATTACTTAAGAGAAAATTCACATAAAGAATAAAAGTATCATGCCAATGACCTCAACTTTCAACTTAAGAAGCTAGAAAAAGAAAAGCAAATTAAACCTAAAGGAAGCAGAAGAAAAGACCTAAAGATTAAAGCAAAAATTAGTGAAATAAAAAAGGAAACACAGTAAAGAAAAGTCAATAGAGTAATGCATATTAAAACCACAATGAGATACCACTGCACACTTTTAGAACAGCTAAAATTAGAAAGTTTTGGCAAGGATGCAGAGCAATTGGAACTCTTATACCTCACAGAGCAATTGGAACCCACAATATAAAATGGTACAATAACTTTGGAAAAGAGATTAGTGGTTTCTTAAAAAGTTAAACATACACCTACCATGTGACCCAATCATTCAAGCCCTTGTATTTACCCAAGAGAAGAATATATTTACCGAGAGACTTATTGATGAATGTTCATAGCAACTTTATTTATAAGAGTCCAAAACTGGAAGCAATCTAAATATCCATCAATAGGTGAACGGATAAATTGTGGTATGGAACACTACTTAACGATAAAAGAGCAAAGAACTATTAATACAAGCAACATGGATGAATCTCAGAATAATTTTGCTGAGTGAAAGGAGTACCTACTGTTTGAGCCCATTTATATAAAATTTGAAAAGATGCAAACCCATCCATAGCAACACAAACCAGATCAAAAGCTGCACAGGGAGAGAGATTGGGGACAGGCTAGAGGAAGGATTGACAAAGAAGTATGAAGAAACTTTTGGGTGTAATGGACATGCCCTGTATCTTGATTGTGCTAATTTCACAGGTATATACATATGTCAAAATTTATTTAATTATACACTTTAAATATACGCAATGTATTGCATATTAATTGTACCTCAATAAGGCTATCTTAAAAAAGAAAAGAATTCCTAATCTCAAATTAGGAGAGGTGGAATAGAGGTATGTACACAGAGCACATTCAGTAAAGCTAAAAGAAAAAGGTAAATTCATGCCTGGGAACGCTGTAAATAAGATTTGCAATGGGAAGTGGACTTGGCCCAGTGGTTAGGGCATCCGTCTACCACATGGGAGGTCCGCAGTTCAAACCCCGGGCCTCCTTGACCCGTGTGGAGCTGGCCCATGCGCAGTGCTGATGTGCACAGGAAGTGCCCTGCCACGCAGGGGTGTCCCCCCTGTAGGGGAGCCCCACACAAGGCGTGCGCCTGTAAGGAGAGCTGCCCAGCGTGAAAGAAAGTGCAGCCTGCCCAGGAATGGTGCCACACACACAGAGAGCTGACATAACAAGATGACACAACAAAAAGAAACAGATTCCCAGTGCCGCTGACAACAACCGAAGCAGACAAAGAACACACAGCAAATAGACACAGGGAGCAGACAACTGGGGCGGGACGGGGGAAAGGGAGAGAAATTTAAAAAAATAAAATAAAACAGCTGGAAAAAAAAAAAGATTTGCAAGGGCTGCTATGACAAACACCACAGAATGGTTGGCTTAAACAACGGGAATTTATTGTCTCACAGTTTGGGCGACTAGAAGTACAAAATCTAGGTGTCAGCAGGTCATGCTTTCTCTGAGCCTGTAGTGCTCTGGTGGAGGCTTGCTGGAAACCCGGAACGCAACCTCAGCCTCCATCTCGCAGCCTTCTCGCTCTGCGTCTCCTGCACTTTCCTACTACTGGCTGTGCAAATTGCCTGTGCTTCGAAGGACTCCAGTCATGCTGGATAAAGACCCACCCTGATTCAGCTTGACCTGAGCATAAATAACGTCTTCCAAGCTCCTATTTACACATGGGTTCACATCCACAGGATCAGGGGCAAGGACTTGAACATGTTTTCCATAGACATGAATCAATCCAACACAAGATGCAGTTCCTTTAAGTGGCTTCTCTTCCTGAACACAAAGGACGCCGCCTTTCCTGGCACTCCAAGGATTTCCTGCTTACCTGGTATTCAGGGGACCCTTGGACTCTGCACAGGGGTTTG
This sequence comes from Dasypus novemcinctus, assembly GCF_030445035.2. NCBI lineage: Eukaryota > Metazoa > Chordata > Mammalia > Cingulata > Dasypodidae > Dasypus > Dasypus novemcinctus. The sequence continues at coordinate 37,039,472 of NC_080675.1, forward strand.
CTGTGTTATTCCCAATAAGGATCACCCTGGCAGTGGAACCTGTTCTCAATTTATCTGTCAGTTTGGAAGGATGATTTACTAATTCACATAAAATTGTAAACAAAGAAATACCTCCTTTACTTTGCCTGTCCCTCTCCCTTGTGGTGATATTTACATTTAAAAACAGGTAATTGCTTTTATCTAAAATAATGAAATGTTAAAATAGTATTTTTGGTAGCATCAAGGAAATACTTTGGGGCATAGAGATTTGCTGGCATCCACTTCATACTTTAGAGCAATCTCTGTATAAAAGATATTCCCTATGCCCTCTTCCCACTGGCTAAAACAAATTCATTTGGAATCTGAAAGAATTTTATTTAACAGCTTTGGCTGTTTTAGTCTCCTTATAATTATATATATGACTTGCATTTTTAAGTTCCAGCTATAATCCATGAGGTCAAAATACCAGAAGAAATACTCTCTAGCTTTTATAAAGCAAAAAGCCCCAGAAATTTCATCTCCTGAGAGTTGGTCCCAGAAGAAGGCTAACCTAATTTTTAGATAGTGAATTAAGTCCCGAATAAGAATCCTACAAAGTGCCTTAAGTGTTTATGAGAAACCCTAAATTCTCAGGGGTCAAGGGCCTAGTGAGAGGAATATGTCCCAGAGATGTTCAGATTTATTTCTGAGAATTAAGCGAACAGTTTTTTAAAAAGCATTTATGGCAGGTCTGTTATGTGTCAAGACCTATGCCAGGCACTGGGGACACAGCTACGAATAAGGCCAAGGATATAGTCTTATAGAGTTTAAAGTTAAGGCAAGATATGCACCCAGCAAGCAGTTCCCAAATGTGTTAAATATTACAGACTGCAACAACCTGGAAGGCTTCCTGGAGGAGTCAATGTTTGAGATAAAAAGACAATGAGGCAGGGACAGAGGAAGAGAGTTTGGAGCTTGGGCACCAAGAATATGTGCCGTGTTCTTGGAACAGGAGAAACCATATTATATTTTAGCACCTCAGAGATAAATAGTATAAATGGGATAAAGAGAGCAAGATTAAGAGTAATGCAAAATGAGCTGGGGAGAGAAGTGAGAGCCAGACCTTGCAGGGTTTTATATGTGAAGAATTTCGTTCTTTTGCCTAAAAGCCATGACAAGCTATCAAAGGGATTTGAGCAGTGAAATGACGTGATCAGGTGTGCATTCTAGATTCAAAAATCTAGCAGGTTATTTGACATCTCCACATCACTGTGTTCCACAGTGATTTCCATTTGCAGCCAGAGCGTCACTGCCTCGTTTCAATCCTCTGTTACTTCTGCAAGTAATTTAACCTCTCTATGCCTCAGTTTCTCATCTATAAAAGTGAACAATGATGGTACCCTTCTCATAGGGCTGCTGCAAGCATTTAAATCTATTAATACATATACGGTATTTGAGAATGTGCTCTTCAGATGGAAATGGCTCCAAAAATTATCCCCATTTGTGTTTATATGATTTATCAGAAGCTCAAACATAACATGTCTGTAGCTGAGTTCTGGTTCATCTCCCCAGATTCTACTCCTCTTGCAGCTTCCTTCATCTCAAAAATATGAACGGCACCAACCATTTACAAAGCCAGAAACTCAATTAACTACATCATTAGTAGCTGACTACTACCACTCTGCCCCCTCTCAACCAGGAGACTATAGGAAAATCAATTATCCTGAACCTTGGTAGTAAGTGGAGAGGAGAGATATCACAAGAAGTATGACCAGAGACAAATAGAGACATTTCATAAAGATAAATGTATCAATTCATCTGGAAAACATAATAATCCTAAATTTTTATGTACCTCATAATACAGCTTCAAAATGCAGAAAGCAAACCTGACAGAACTAAAAGGAGAAATAGACAGATGTATTATCAAAGTTAGACATCTTAACGCCCCTCTCTCACTAATAAATCAAGTAGATTAAAAAGTCCAATAGGAATACAAAATATAATATCAACCAACTAACCAAATTGACATTTATAGAAAACAACATCCAACAACGACAGAATATACTTTCAAGTGCACATAGAACATGCACCAAAATAGGCACATGCTGGGTCATAAAATAAGTCTTGAAATTCTTCAAAATATTGAATCATATATGATATACCTTCTGAATACAATGGAGTTCAATTAGAAATCAATAACAATAAAATAGCTTAAAAATCCCACATTTAAAAACACATTTCTAAATAACCCACAAGTCAAAGAAGAAATCATAAAAGAAATTACAAAATATTTTAAATTGAATGCTATTGAAAATATAGCAAATGTTTTTAGATACAGTTAAAGCACTGCTTAGAGGAAAATTTATAACTTTAAAATGCTTATCTGAAGGGGAAAAGGAAGTTTTGAAATCAGTGGTCTAAGATTAAGAAGCTAATAAAGAAGAATAAATTAAACCTAAAACAAATAACAGGGAGGACATGATAAAGGTAAGAACAGTAATTTTTAAAATGGAAAATAGAAAAACAGGGCTGAACATTTTTAAAGTCAAAAGTTGTTCTTTTAAAGATTAATAAAATTGATAAATCCTAGCAAGACTGATCAAGATAAAAAAGAGAGAGAAATAGAGAAAACACAAAATCCCACTATCAGGAATAGAAGTGGTATAACTACAAAGGTTACAAATATGTAATAGATAAGCAAATATCAGAAAAATTTTATGCCAACAACACAACTTACCAAAGACACAAGAAGAAATAGAAAATCTGGTAAAGAAACAGAATTTGTACTTAAAAACCTTTCCACAAAGAAACTTATCAAATTCTATCAAACATTTAAGGAAGAAATAATTACAATCTTTAACAAACTCCTCCAAAAAAATAGAGGATAAATGTTTCCCAGCTCATTTTGTTAAGATCGACATAACTATGATATCAAAACTGACAGAGACATTAAAAGAAAAGGAAATTACAGACCAATACCACTCATGAAAATGGTCTAAAAAATCCTTAACATTGCAGGGCAGACAATCCCAGGAATTCGGCACCCTGTCAGTGGGTCTTACCTTGGAATATATGATAACTTATCCCCCCAAAGTATCAGAGTTAGACTCATTTCTTATTTTCCTACACATGGTTCTTATGCCCCATTTATCTGAACCTATAATTAGTATACCCATTAAATATGTGTCCTAGAGACTTAAATCTTCTGGCTGTTCATATGCTGGTTGAGCCCTGAATCTCAGCAGAGTTACAGCCAACATCTACTGTCCAGTTCATGTGACTCATACAGGACAACCAACAAAAGGATGATGATGAACAGAGTATCTACAAATATAAACAAAATGGTTCCATCCACTTGCCCCATGGGATCTAAACCCCCTCTTAGTAAGAAACAGAGGGGACATCACCATCCCCAAATCCTCAAGATTGGGGAATGAACAATGGACTAAATTAGACTTCTTATTATTCTTTTACAGACGTATTATTATTCTAGCAATGGAAGAACTTTTATCATTGATATTAAGGCAGTGGCCACCAGAGGTTCTGAGGGGAGGAAGAGGGAAGAATAAGTGTAACATGGGGCATTTGGGGGACATTGGAATTGTTCTGCATGACATTGCAATGACTGATACAGGCTATTATACATTTTATCAAAACCTGTAAAATTGTTCAGTGCAAAGTGTAAACCATAATGTAAACTATAGACCATGTTTAGCATCAATGTTTCAATATGTGTTCATCAATTGTAACAAATGCACCACACTAATGAAAGATATTGTCAATAGGAAAAAGTGTGGGAGGGGGAGGGGATGAGGTATATGGGAATCCCCTATATTTTCAATGTAACATTTATGTAATCTAAAGCTTCTTTAAAAATAAAAAATAAAAATAAATCCTTAAAATATAACAAAATGAATCCATCAATATATAAAAACATGATTCCACCTCAGGAATAGGTTGATTAAATATTCTAAAACAAATCAATGTAAGTCATTAAATTAACAGAATAAAAGACAAAAATATATAACCATCTAATAGATACAAAGAAGAATGTTTGAGAAAAATCAACATGCATTCATGATAATAACTTTCAGCAAAGTAAAAAATGGAATCTTCATCAGTCTTATAAAGGGTATCTATAAAAAACCCACGGCAAATATAAATTGTTCATGGTGAAATATTGCATGCATTCCCCCTAAGATTGGGAAACAGGCAAAGATGTCCACTCATACCACTTCTATTCAACAGCACACTAGAAGTCTTCTCAGGATGATAAAAAGATAAAATTAAATAAAGTGTAAAAGAAAGAAAAAATGGTCCCTAGTAGAAGACAACGTAATTTAATTTGGCAAGGTTGCAAAATTATAGCTTGCAAGGTCAATATAAAAAATTCTATTATACTTCTATATGCTAGCAACAAACAGTTGAAAAATGTAATAAAATATATACTATCAGTGAACAACTGGACAATGAAAACTATAAAACATCACTGAGAAAAAATCAAAATGACAAATAAATGAAGAAATGTAAAGCATTTCATAGATTTGAAGACTCTATATGGTTAAGATGTTTGTTCTCTCTAATTTGACCTATAGATTCAAGCAACTCCAAACAAAATCCTCAAAGACGTTTTGTGTAGGAAGTGATAAGCTGATTCTAATATTAATATGGAAATGCAAAATATTTAGAATAGATACAATTTTGAAAAAGAACAAAGTTGGAAGACTTGCATTATCTGATTTTATGACTTACTATAAACTACAATAATCAAGACAGTAAAATATTGGCATAAGGGTAGATTTGTAGATCATGATAGCCAAAGGTGCCATGGTAATTCAGTAGAGAAAAAGTCATTTCAAGAAATGGTGCTGGAAGGATTGGATACACATATGAAAACAATAAACCTCAACCTTTTTCTTGTACCACTCACAAAAATTAACTCAAATTAGATCAAAGACGATGCATGGAGAAGACACATAACTTCTGTTGTATTCTTGTCAAAATGTCTGACATCAATCTGATTATGATTGAGGAACACTCTCAAAGTGGCTTAATAGGCTCCTCAAAAATGTCAAAGACGTAAAAGCAAAGGAAGACTAGAGTAGACTGGACAATTAAATGCAATGTGAGATAGTGGCTTGGATCCTGAAACAGAGACTGACAAAATCCTGTAGTTTAATGTTTAAAAATAGACTTTAGACCTAAATATGAGTTAAAGCTATTAAGCTTCTAAAAGAAAACATAGGAGAATAGCTCTATGTCCTTAGAGAAACAAAAGATACAAAGCAGAAAAGAAAAAAAAGTTGATAAATTGGTTATATTCGAAGTTAAAAACCACAAGCGGCGGAGGAAATCAAGAAAAAATCCATTTACAATAGCAACAAAATGACTCAAATATCTAGGAATTAATTTATCCAGGAATGAAAAGGATCTGTACTCAGAAAACTACAAATCACTGCTAAAAAAAAATCAAAGAAGACCTAACAAATGGAAGGAAATTCCATGTTCATGGACTGGAAGACTAAACATCATGAAGATGTCAACACTACTCAAATTGATTTATAGATTCAACACAATACCCATCAAAATCCCAACAGTCTACTTTACAGAAATAGAAAAGTCAATTACCAAATTTATTTGGAAGGGAAAGGGGTACCAAATAGCCAAAAACTTCTGAATAAAGAAGAGTGAAGTTGGAGGACTCATGCTTCCTGGCCTTGAAGTGTATTATAAAGCTAAAGTGGCCAAAAGGCATGGTATTGGCATAAAGATAGACACATTGATCAATGGAATTGAATTGAGAATTCAGAAGCAGACCCTCACCTCCATGATCAACCGGTTTTTGATAAGCCTACCAAGTTCACTTTTCTGGGACACAACAGTCTCTTCAACAAATGGTGCTCCTTTCCATAAACAAAAGAATGAAAGAGGACCTCTGTCTTACTCCCTATACAAGAATCAACTCAAAATCGATAAAAGGCATACACATAAAAGCCAGGACCATAAAACTTCTAGAATATAATGTGGGGAAACATCCACATGATCTTGTAATAGGTGGGGGTCTCTTAAACCTTACACCCAAAGCACAAGCAACAATAGAAAACATAGATAAATGGAACCTCCTCCCAATTAAACATTTCTGCACCTCAAAGGATTTTGTGAAGAGGGTAGAAAGGCAGGCTACTTAATGGGAGAAAATATGTGGAAATCACACATCTGACAAGGGTCTAATATACATGATATATAAAGAGATCATACAACACAACAGTAAAAAGACAAATAATCTGATTAAAAAATGGGCAAAAGACCCAAACAGACATTTTTCTAAAGAAGTAATAAAAATTATGGGGAAAAAAAAAAACACAGGAAAAATGTTCAATACCACTGGCTATTAGGGAAATGCAAATCAGAACTACAATGAGATATCATTTCACACCTATTAGAATGGCCACTATTAAACAAACAGAAAACTACAAGCATTAGAGAGGATGTGGAGAGATAGGAACACTTATTCACTGTTGGTGGGAATGTAGAATGGTACAGCCATCATGGAAGTCTGGTCATTTCTAAGAAAGTTAGATATAGATCTACCATGTGACCCAGCAATACCACTACTAAGTATATACCCAGAAGAACTGAGAGCAGTGACACAAACAGACAGCTGCATACCAATGTCCATAGCGACATCATCCACAATTGCCAAAAGATGGAAACAACCCAGGGGTCCATCAAATGAAATATGGATAAACAAACTGTACTGTATACACATGATGGTATATTATTTAGCTGCAAGAAGAAATGAAGTTGTGAAGCATATGATAACATGGATGAGCCTGGAGGACATTGAGTGAAACAAGCCAGGCACAAAAGGGCAAATATTGTGTGATTTCAGTATTATGAACTAAACACAATGACAAACTCAGGAGGTCATAGCTAGAATGTAAGTCACCAGAGAATAGAATATGGTTAAGGAATGGAAAGCTGAGGTTTAATCTGTGCAGAATTGGTAAAAAATTAATTGTAAATGTCTGGAAATGAATAGAAATGATGAAAGCACATCATAGGGTGTAGGGTGGCACCGTGTGGGAGCGCGGCGACAGCAAGGGTTGGCTCGTCTCCAGGCGCCGGTGCGAGTCGGACCCGGGTGGCGGGAAGGGGCATTAAGGCCCTCCGCTTGGGGTTCGGACGTACTGCCCGCCCCTCTGCCCAGCTGCACCCGCTTCCCCCTAGGTGGCCTAACCCCGCCTCTCCCCCGAGGGCCACCGCCGCGCCATGACAGCCCCGCCTCACTGCCGCCGAGAACCCTGGCTACCCCGTCTTCTGCCCGCAACCAGTGATGCACCCCTGCACGAACCTATCAGCCGTCTGCTGCCCCCCGGCCACGCTCCCTGCCCCTCCCCCAACTTCGCCCTATATTAACCGCTGTACTTCCTGAATAAATCAGACTTGCGCACAGATCCTGGTCTCCTCGGTAGTCTTCTTCCTACCGCGCGTCCTCCGCACCTTGCCGGCCCCGGAGCGCCTTCTCGGAAGGCCCCTCCGTGTGTTGCAGCCCTCCGCCCGAGCCCACACCGCCCCTGCAGCGGCCCTCTGGGCGAGCCCACACTGCGACAATAGGGTTTGTAATTAGCAGAGCTAACATATAGGTATGATAGTGGTTTGTTTTTCTTTTTTTTCTTCTTCTTCTTTTGGAGCAATAAAAATGCTCCAATATTGATTGAAGTGATGAGTGCACAATTCTGTGATTATACCTAATGCCATTGATTGCATACTTTAGATAAATTACATGGTTTATTAATTTTAAAATAATAGGGTGTGGGGAAGTGACTGTGGCTCAGTCTATTGGGCTCCCATCTGCCATATGGTGGGAGACCCTGGGTTCATGTCCTAGGGCCTCCTTGTGAAGGTAGGCTGGCCCACACCCGTGGAGAGTGACAGCCCATGCCAGCGGAGAGATGACAGCCCGCGCCTGAGGAGAGCTTGTGCAGCAAGATGACGCAACAAAGGGAGACAAGCAGACACAGGAAACATACAGTGATTGGACACAGAGAGCAAACAGCAAGCTACCAGCAAGGGGGGGCGGGGAATAAATAAAAAAATAAAATAAAATAAATAATAATATAATAGGGTATGTTGGAGGGAAAATACAACAAATGTAAGATATGAACTATAGAGAGTAGTAGTACTTTGATAATACACTTTCATAATTTGTTGCAAATGTTTCACAACAATTCAATACATTGGTGGTGGGTGATGTATGGGATCCCTATAAGATGATATACATGTTTGTTCTTTAAGCGTACAACTTTTACTATACATTTATTTTTTATGTATGTTCGTGTATGAATTATATACTTCAGTCATTTTTAAATTAACAACTGCTGCACATTATAAACATAATTAAGAAAATGAAATGGTAAGTCAAATACTGGCTAAAACCCTACTCAATAATAAGAACAACAACGGCAAAGACTTGGACTCCACAAAACTTCACAAAACAAGCTATGCAAATGGCCAATAAAAAAATGAAAAAATGCTCAACATCATTAGTCATTAGGGAAATGCAAATTAAAACCATGATTAGCTACCATTAACATACTTATCACAATGGTTAAAATCTTAAAAACTGGCAATAACAACTGTTGTTGAGGACATGGAGCAACTAGAGCTCTTATGCCTTGTTAGTGAGAGCTTAAAATGTTATAAGCGTTTTGGAAAACAGTTTGGGCAGATTCTTTAAAAGTTAAACATATACCTTCCTTATGATCCAGCAATGCCAGTATTACATATTCACTTAAGAGAAATAAAAACATGTCTGCAAAGATTTGAACAAAAATATTTATACCAGCTTCAACCCAAGTACCCATCAACAGATGAATGGATTTTTAAAATGTGGCATATCGGGAAGTGGATGTAGCTCAGTGGTTCAGTGCCTGCCTCCCACATATGAGGTCCTGGGTTCAATCCTCAGTACCTCCTAAAAAAAAAAGTGACATTTTATAAATGCAATAATACTTGATAAAAAGGAAGTCACTATTGGTATATGTAAAAACATGGATAGATCTCACAAACATTATGTTGAGCAAAAGAAACCAGACAAGAAAGACTATATACTCTATGGTTCAATTTATATGAAGTTCAAAACAGATAAAATTATGGTACCAGAAATCAGTGATTTCCTCCTTGGTGGTGGAGGGAGATTAAATGAAAGAGAGATGAGAGAACTTTCTTGTGTGATGGAAATCTTTAATATTTTCACTGAGGTATTGGTTACATGGATGTATACATCTGTCAAAACTACACTTAAGATTTGTATGATTCACTGTATGTAACATTTAACTCAACAAGAATAATTTTCAAAGATAAAGAAAAACAGGCTATTACTGAAAATAAGCAAAATCTAACTATATACTGATTATAAGAGATACATCTAAAACATGAAAATTCAGAAAGGGTGAAAGTAAAAGACTGAAAAAAGATATCAGACAAATTCTTAACCCAACCCACCCAACCCCCAAAAAGTGATGTAACTATATAGTGGATGCTATTGGTGCCCCAACAAGATCCTTTTTATGGGGCTGGGATACTCATCCCATAGCTTATGTGCATGGTGCCAGTTAACAATTCTAGCTATTAACCTTCTGTCCTGAAGGTTTGGCCAAACAGTGACTGCTTTGATGGGAGGTTATGCCCCATCCCCAGCTTGACTAATGGAAGGGTGCCAATAGCTAGCCTTCTTCCAGGTGATACCAACTCATAAGTTCAGATCATGCTGAAGCTATTCTCCAGCTGTGACTACATCTGTAGCAGTTTGATATAATCGATGAATTCCAAAAAGAAATATTGGATTATCCTTGTAATCTGATCTGTACCTGGGCATGACTGAGTTATGATTAGGGCATTGCATCCCCACCCCTTGGTGGGTGGGAACTCACAGATAAAGGGCATAGCGAAGAACAGAGTTGGGGATTTCTGATGTTAGAGTTTGATGCTGAAGACCCAGGAAGTCAGCACCCAGAGGAAAGAGAAGCAGCACCAGGAAGGAAGGAACCTTGAACCCAGAGAACAGCCAGCCCCAGGAACATAGGAACCCAGGAAGCCTGAACCCTCACAGACGTTGGCAGCCATCTTGCTCCAAATAGACTCTGGTGAGGGAAGTAACTTACGCTTTATGGCCTGGTATCTGTAAGCTCCGACCCCAAATAAATACCCTTTATAAAAACCAACACATTTCTGGTATTTTGCATCAGAACCCCTTTGGCTGACTAATACAACATTCTTTCTATTTCCCTTGCTGTATTCGGCTTCTCCCCTTTCCTTTCTGATGAGAGCACATTTTCCATAAACCGTGTGCATCCAAATCCCTGTCTCTGCTCATTTCCTAGGGAACCCAAGCCAAGACAAACTGTTATATCTTACTAATGGGCTTTATGTCAAAAATGCTTAATTGAGATAAAGAGAAGCACTTCATAATAAATAAGAAAGGTTCAATCTACCAGAAAGCACTAAAAATATTAAATTGGTTTGTATCCAATAACAGAGCCTCAAAATATTTAAAGAGAAACATGACAGAACTGTAAGGAGAAATATAACAATCCACTATCTCAGTAATTGATAAAATAAGCAGAACAAAATAATCAAAGGTTCAGAAGAGTTCAATGCATTTAAGTTGTAGTAATTTAGCTATTGTACTCACTTCACTCCAAGCAGTCTAAGCAGTGTTCTGTTTCAAAACAGGCTTGAACCCTACAAAAATTCCTTTGTCAGTCGACTTTAGTTTATATTCTGCCAATGGGTACCATTGGTCAGAGATTATAAGGCAGAAGGAAGGCAGTGTTGTAGAATTTGAGAGAAGTTCAATTACTTGAGTATAGAGAGGCCAGGAATCAGGAATGATTTTGAGAAGGAAAAATGGTTTATTGACGGCCGGCCGGACTTGGGAACTTTCTGTTTGAATCCCGAGCCCCGAACAAGATTTTTTAGTTCCTTTTATACAGAGAGGAAAGGCCAAATGGTCCTTTTGTTTCAGTTCTCAATAGGCTTGAATTAGCATATATTTCCACATCTTAGTAAGCTTTTAGCATGGACCTCAGGCATTCAATAAGCTTTTAGCATATTTGCTTTGCATTTCCCCTGAATACTTAAAGTTTATAGACCTTGCATTGTTAAACTGTCTCCTGCTCACCAAGGGCAGGACTGCAATCTTTCATCATCCCACACCCACAAGTCACAGATAGTTTAGGTTATCTCTGAAGAGACAAAGAGCCTGCCACCCATAGCCCACATCAGCAGAAACACGTTTTCTTTTTCTTTTGTTTCTGATGGCTCTTCCAGCAGCAGCCACAAGTGTCTACGTGGGTTCCTGGCTTCTTGCTTAGGCAACAAGTTTCCAGTGCTGACAGAGACAGTGGATACTCTGGCAGGCTCAGCACACAACTCTCATGTATGGCTCCAGCAGCAATAGTGGATGCTCTAGATGCCTCTAGAGCACAGACCTTCTGGGCTCTAGCTCTAGAAGAACAGCGACAGAATTGGGTGACTTCGGGTTGCTGGGCTCCTACTGCATCCATCAGTGCAGCAGGTCCCTGGTCTCCACAAGGCAGCAGCATTGGTTCTAATGAGAGCAGTGGATGCTCAAGAACTCTCAGTTTTTCAGTATCCTGGACAAAATGCATTGTAACTTTTTTCTCCTTCAATGTAGGATGGAGGAAGGAGGAGCTAATTGCTTCCTGCTATTCCTAACCTCCCCTTTTTTGCTCCTTCAGCCCTTTTAAAAAACGTGTAATCAATTTTCTACATTAAATTCCTTCTGTTTGAAATATCCAGAATTGTTTCCATTTCTGTGACAGGATACTGACTGATATAACAATTAAGTAGAACTTTGCACTCAACACAGAATATATATTTTTTCAAATACACATGGAACATTTGTTACATTGACCATTTACTGTTTAATCTTCACAACAATCCCCCTGAGGTAAACATTACTGTTATCTCCATTTCTGCAAACAAAGAAATCAATGCCCCAAACTAGTCAAATTAAGTGATTTACCCAAATCACACAGCAGTGCTCGAATTCAATGCTAAAGTCCTCAATCCACATTTATCATCAAGATGCTATACTGCTTCTCACTGTAAAGGAAATTAGAAAACATTTAAAGCTGAATCATCATGAAAATAATACTACATTTCAAAACTTGTGAGATAAGCTAAAGCAGAATTTACAAGGATACTTATAGCCTTAAATGCTTACATATAAAAAAGGCAGAAGGCTGAAAGTTAATGAACTAGTTAGAAAATGAGATAAAGATTTTTAAAAGGATTAACAAAAGTTAATAGATTAACAATACATATTGTTAATAGATGAACAAAAAAGCAATAGAAGGAAAAAATAACAAGAACAGAAACTAATGAAATAGCAAATAGAGAGAATCAAAGCCAGATGCTGATTTATCGAAGACTCATAAAATTGAAAAATCTCTGAAAGACTCACTAAGAAAAAGAAAGATAAGGCAAAATAAATAATATTTGGAACAAAAAGGAGGACATTAATTCTAGACAGTGCAGCTATTAAAAAGAAAATAAGGATAGCATGCCTGGTGGCCCCAAGGATCTGTCTCTTGCTTCAACACTTTTGGAACAGAACATACTTGGGAACTAGCCCCCCCACTCTTCAGCCTCTGACCACGCTACAACTTCCTTTCCAGTTGCAACTTCCTGGATCATCTCCTCTATTATTCCCTGCTTCCAAGACCACTAACATCATTTTTTGTGGTCAGTTCTTCATTGTCAACCAACCATGAACTCCCAGATCAGTCAGAATTATTCCACCAAAGTGGTGGCCTTCACCAACCACGTGATCAACCTGAGTCTGAGGGTCTCCAACACCTATCTCTTTCTCTGGTCTTTTGATTTAAACCTGGCCATTGTGGTCTTGAAGGATGTGCATCACTTCTGTGAGTTAGCAAAGGAGTGTCTCTTAAAGAGGAAAAATCAGTGCAGGGGCCATGCTCTCCTCCAGGACTGCAGAAGATGGGCCAGGATGAGTAGGATAAAACCCTGGACATACATTTTTGAAGCCATATGGCCCTCAAGCAGAACCTGAACCAGTCCCTTTCAGATTTCCATGCCCTGGGTTCTGCCAACACTAACCCTTATCTCTGTTACTTCCTGGAGAGCCAAATTTGAAAATTTAGACAAAATGAATAAATACTTAGAAAAATATAATTTAACAAAACTGACTCAAGAAGAAATAGAAAATTTGAATGTCCAAAAGCCATTAAGGAAATTTAATTACCTTTCAAAGGTAACAAAGAAAACCTGAGCCCCAGATAGCTTGTTCTATTAAACAAACATAAATAACAAATTAAATAACAATCTTGTGCAAGCTATTGTCGAGTATAGAAAAAAAGAGGACACTCTCCTGTTTGTGTTATAAGACTAACATAATATTAATATAAAAACCAGACAAGGAAAATACAAGAAAGGAAAAATATAGGCCAATGTCCCATGAACATAGATGCAATAAAACAAAATAAAGTGTTAACAAACCAAATCCAGCAAAGTATAAAAAGACACTACCTCATAAACAAGTTTGGCTTATCCCAGTAATATAGTGTTGATTATCTTTTTTAAAAATCATTTTAAAATATTCAGCGCATTTTACATATTAAAGGAGAAAATGTCTGTGATGCTCTCAATAAATAAATAAATAAACAAACAGTACTCATTAGGTAAAATGTAATTTCCATTCATGATTAGCACATTAGAAACAGGAGTGAACTTCCTTAACCTGATAATGTTGTTTATAAAACACAAACAAATAAATAAAAAGTGCAGCCAATACTATAATCATGGTAAAATATTAAAATCATCCCCTTTGAAATCAGGGAAAAAACAAGCCTGCTATCACCACTTCTATGTAACATTATACTGAGGTCCTAGGCAGCAAAAAGAAAAAAAAAAAAAGACAAGAAAAAATGTTTTACAAATGTAAAGACTAGAAAGCAATGATCAAAACTGTCATTAATAGTTGATACAATTATCAATCTAAAATTTCCAAGTGAATTTACATATTATTAAAGTCTTTATTGAAAGACATCAACCACAACCTAATTATAAGGGGAAAGATATACTATATTCATAGATTGAAAGACTCAGTACTATAAAGACATTGGATCTCCTCAACTGATCTGTAGGTTCAAGATAATCCTGATCAAAGTATCTTTGTGTTTGTGTATATGTGAGAATATATATGTGTATAAATAGACAAGATGATTCTAAAATTATATGCCAATGCAAAGAACCAAGAAAAGTCAAACTTCTTAGAGAATAATAAAGTAGAACTTATCATAATAGATATCGATAATTATTATAAAGCTATAGAAATTTTTAAAATGTGGTATATGTGTACATATACACATAGACCAGTGGAACATAATAACCCAGAAAAATATTCTGCAGATATGGATTCTAGTTACATGTCAGATGAGATATTGTGTCGCAGTGTGGGCTCGCCCGGAGGGCCACTGCAGGGGCGGTGTGGGCTCAGGCGGAGGGCTGCAACACACGGAGGGGCCTTCCGAGAAGGCGCTCCGGGGCCGGCAAGGTGCGGAGGACGCGCGGTAGGAAGAAGACTACCGAGGAGACCAGGATCTGTGCGCAAGTCTGATTTATTCAGGAAGTACAGCAGTTAATATAGGGCGAAGTTGGGGGAGGGGCAGGGGGCGTGGCCGGGGGGCGGCAGACGGCTGATAGGTTCGTGCAGGGGTGCATCACTGGTTGCGGGCAGAAGACGGGGTAGCCAGGGTTCTCGGGGGCAGCGAGGCGGGGCTGTCATGGCGCGGCGGTGGCCCTCGGGGGAGAGGCGGGGTTAGGCCACCTAGGGGGAAGCGGGTGCAGCTGGGCAGAGGGGCGGGCAGTACGCCCGAACCCCAAGCGGAGGGCCTTAACGCCCGTTCCCGCCACCCGGGTCCGACTGGCACCGGCGCCTGGAGACGAGCCGACCCTTGCTGTCGCCGCGCTCCCACACAGTGCCACCCTACAATATTGCAGATCAGTGGGGGGATGGGGGATAAAGGGTAGGAAGGGGCTTTGAAATAAATGATACTTGGGCAATTGATTATATATATATATATTTATTTAAAAGACAAAATTGGTTCTCTATCTTATTTATCTACCAAAATTAATTTCAGGTAGATTAAATACTTAAACGTAGTAAAGATTTTAGAAGGTCATTATAAATTGTAAAGGAAAACTTATAAACTCAACAGCAATAGAACTGGAAAATTCTGCAAAACAAATGATGCCATGAAGAGAGTAAAAAAGGTCATATGCTGGAGACATTTGCCATTTGTACAAGCAATATAAGAGTATTATCCAAAATGTATAAAGTATTATTATCAATCCATTAAAAAAGTAAAAAACAACCCAATAGCAAAATGGCAAAAGACTTATCAAGCACCTCACAAAGCCAGAAACCCCAGTGGCCAATAAGTACATCTAAAGATGTTTTTCCTAGTTAGCAATTAGAAAACTAAAACTTAAAAACACAGTAAGATACCACTACACACACCAAACTGACAAAAAAAAAAAAAAAGTTGGAAAGAATGAGGAACAATGGCAACATAGATTACCACTGGGAACTTTCATTGAAACAACCACTTTGGGAAACAGTTTGGCATTCCAGATGAAGTCGTGCACGAACATCACCCCACAAGTACATTGACAGCAGCATGTTCATAAAAGCCCCAAATTGGGGACAATTAATCAACACTAGATTGGGTCCCCAAATTATGGTTTACCCAAACAATGGAACACTGCACAGAAACAAAAACTATGACTACACAAATCACCTGGATACATTTCAAGAGCATGATGTTGCATTTAGTTCTACTATATTTTTAGGAAGTTCAAAAACAGGCAAAACTCAATGGTAATAAAACTATAAGAAAAGAAGGAAACGATTAGTACAAAAGTCAGGATAGTGTTTACCTCTGGAGAGGAGGGTGAGATTTGGGATCAGAGAGGGGTAAACAGGTTGCTTAATGTTCTATTTTTAAATCTAGATGGCCGTTCTGTAGACATTTGCTTTATTATTATTCTTTAATATATTCATATAAGTTGTATAAATTTTACATACATATATATGTTTCACAATTCAAAAAGGAAAAAGAAAGGAATTAAAGAGGCTTTATTCAACTGCATATTTGCCTAGCTCCAAGAGAAAATAAAGAGAAAAAAATAGCAATCAGAGGCTGAAAGTACTGGTTGGGGAGGATTATTTGGAAAAGAGTCTAAAACAACCTCTGCACAGATGAAGCGTATTATCTAAAATGTCAAGAAAATGTCCCCTTATCCCTTCCTAGTCAGACATAAACGTTGAGAGTCTTAATGTTCCTTGAAAATTAGAGAAGAAAGTCGAATTTCTAAGACAGGCAACCGTCTTCCCCAGCTTCCACGTCTGTTTATCGCTGCCCCTGACTCAACCTGCTGCTCCTGTGTCCTCACACGTGCCCTCCTTACCACACACCATGGGATTCTAGCCACAATTTGTTTTCACTCAAGCTCTTCTTCCCACCTAGAAAGAAAGCCTCCCCACCACCTTCTTCCCCACAACTCAAATCTTTCTTCAAGACCTTTCCACCAAGTGTCCCAGTACTAATGCCAACATCAAATTAATTTCCCCTGCTTGGCAAGTACTGGAGAGAACACGGATTTGGGAATTACATGGGCTGACTTTCAAAGCCAGGCTCTCATGCCAAGTTTTAACCCTTCTGAGCTTCTATTGCTCATTTGTAAAATTAGAACATTCCTACTTCATAGTATCAGTGTGAAGAAAAAATGAAATAATAGATGTAAAATACTTAGACTAACTTCTGAAATACAGTAGTATTTATAACCAATCAACAGCACATCCTCTCTAGAGGATTTGGATCATGGAACTCCCCTATTGCACTTGGAATAAAACATAAACTACTTACCTGTCTCTATGATCAGTCATCTTGCCCCCCTCTCTCCTCAATACCCCAAGCTATTCCTCTGCCTAGAACACCTTTCACTTTGTCACCCAGATCTCAGCTTAACTCTTTAGAGTCCTCTCTGCACTCCATCTTCTGAAAAGGCACTCTATTACTCTGTCACATAATTAATTCCACAATATTTTATGCTGCCTAATTTCTTATGTATATAATTACGTATTGTCTCTCTGCAACCACCCCCACACACACACTAAAATATAAGCTCTATGATACTAGTAGTTTCTTTCTATTTACTGATGTCATCCTCATGCCTTGAATAGTCTCCAGAACAGAGTATAAATAGTTGTTGAAATAATGATCTATTTGCCTTATGTTATAATTTACTTGGTTTCTGCATGCTCTTTTGGTCTCGTTCCCTAACTAAGATATAAGACTTGCTTATTCCCAAGACCAGAGCAGAAGTTTACAACTTGTGTTCCATGAAACTGTAGTTCAAGAGCCATGGAAGATGGGTGGTCCTAGCTCCTCTGTTTATTCGTGAATTCAAAATATTATTTTGTTCAAAAGCAGCCAGACTTTTTCTGAAACCCCCCGCCCTGGAGAAACAGTTTATTTGATCAACAACAGTACTGATTCAGATGACTGCATCTAGACCCATTTGTGGCTCTTTGAATAACTTTCTCTTCTGTCTGAAAATATGAGGCAGAGAAAAAGAATCAAATGATGGGAAGAAGCTTCAAAGTTTCTTGCTTTTTTTGCAAAATAGTATTAGGAATAGGCATATCTTTGGCTCCCTTACAATCCAAGAAATCCAAATATTAAATACTCTTTCTTCCACAGAAAACAGATCACAGCATAGTTCACACACACTGAATTTCTATCAGCTGAAGAAAGGGAAGGAGAGGGAGGATTAAAACGAAAAGCTTTTGTCAGAGATCTCAAAGCAGCATACAGCAGCCAGATGCTTTTGGCTTGCATTCACTCAAAAACATTGAATTCGTTGCTAATGGTTAAAAACAAAGCAAGCACAAAACAGATTTCGGGCAAATATATAGATTTTTTGCTTCCTTTGAAAAACTGGAAGATCTGGCAACCATAATTTTGTATTTTCATATCCACAGTATGCCAGAGTGAGTAGCAGCCGCCCATTAGGATAAAGCTGACACCCTGTAGCAGAACATAGTAATGTGAAGTTTCTGCCTGACTTCCAAAAACATTTTTGATCTTGCGACCCCTAGTTTAAGAAATGCTAGAGAAAGAGAAAAGATCTGCAATTACAACTCTGTGTTTGAAACTGGATCTCACCTAGTAATGAAGTCTATTAGGCTTAGCTACCTATAACAACAGCAGCAAAGAGCTAAAACAGTAATGACAAAAACAAGATAGGAATGCATTTCCTTCATCTATGAGAAGTCTGGAACTAGACAACTAGGCCCCTTCCATCTTCACTTATTTTGAAGCTCAGTTCTTAGGCACATACACATTTAGGATTATTATATCTTCTTCCTGAATTGACAGTTTTTCCTTATGTAATGTTCCTCTTTATCTCTGATCATCATCTTTCCTCTGGAGTCTTATCTGCCTGATATCAATATAAATAGAGCCTTTCCTGCTCTTTTTACTTGTGTTTGCATATCTTTTTCCATCCTTTTAGTTTTTACATACATATAATATATATTTGAAGTGCGTTTATTGCAGCCAGGGTATACTTTAATCATTTTTTAAACCACAGGTACATTGTTGTTACTTAACAGGTACATATGTTACTTAACATACCCCACAAAATTCACCCTTTCAAGTATACAATTCAGTAGTTTTTAGTACATCCACAGAATAGTGCAATGAATCATTTTTAATTTTCATTCTGGCAATCTGTGTGTTATAATTAATAACCTATATATTGAATGTAATCTTCAATATGTTTGGATTTAAGCTTACCATTTTTTAAAAAATCAGTTTCTGTTTGTTTCCTCTGGTTTTTTCCTTCTGTTTTCCCTTTCATATCTTTTGGATTATTTGGACTTTTTTTATTATTCCATTTAAATTTATCTACTGTGTTTTTTACCTTTATCTCTTTGTACACATTTTTAGTGGTTATCTTAGGAATTACACTATACATACTTTTTGCCATCTACTTAGAATCTGTATCTTATCACTCCAAATAAAATGTAGAAAATTTAACCACCATTGAGGTGTCTTCACTCTCTCCCATTTATGTTGTACTCATCTTTTATATTATAGCCACATGCCTTGAAAACCCCTTTAGATGATGTCATAATTTTGCTTTCAAGCATCATATCTATTTAAAAGAAATCAATAGAAGAATAATAGTCTATTATTTCATTTACCCATTCATTTACCATTTCCGTTGCTCTTCTTTCACCCTTGATATTTTAATATGTTTTGCTCTGGGATCATTTCCCTTCCCTTAAGGAATCTATTTTTGCAATTATTTTAGAGCAAGGATGCTGACAATGAGTTCTCTTCATTTTCTTTCATCTGAGAAGGTCTTTATTTGACCTTCAAACCTAAAGGATATTCTGGCTGGATATAGATTCTGGGTTGACATTTATTTTTCTTTTAGCACTTTAAAAGTACTCCACTCCTCCCTGACCTCTATGGTTCTGATGAAAAATCCACAGTCATTTGAATTGTTTTGGCCATTTTTTCTTTGCTTTTAAGATAGATTCTTAAAAATAAAAAATAGAACAGAGTATCCATAGACACATCAGACATTATTTTTTAAGAATTTAAAAAAATTTCTCCCGTCTGCTCTCTGTGTCTGTTTGTTGTATGCTCATCTTTTTGAGGTGGCACTGGGAACTGAATCCAGGACCTCTCATGTGGACAGAGGTGCCCAGTAGCTTCAGCCACCTCCACTCCCTGCTTGTTGTGCCTTTCATTGTGTTCCCTCATTGTGCCTCTTCGTTACGTCATCTCATTGCATCATCTTGTTGCATTAGCTCACCACACCAGCCTGTTGTGTTAGCTTGCTGTCTTGATCATCTTCTTTAGGAGGCACTGGGAGCTGAACCCAGGACCTCTCATGGGGTAGGCGGGTTTCTAACTGCTTGAGCCACATCTGCTTCCTGATATGTTCTTTTTGTCTTTCATTTTCAGCAGTCTGATTGTAATGTATGTGGACATGGATTTCTTCAGGGTTTGCTGAGTTTGAATCTGTAGATTTATGACTTTTGATGAATTTGGGAAGTTTTCAGGCATTATTTCTTCAAATCATTCTTTCTCTACCACACTCTTTTCTTACCTTCTAGGACTCAAAAGTTAAACTTTTTGGTATTGTCCCATAAGTCCCTCAGGGTCTCTTCATTTTTTCTCGAATCTTTTCTTTCTCTGGTTTATATTTGAAATTTTCTATTGATATGTCTTCAAATTCATTGACTTTTACCTCTGTCATCTCCATTTTGATCTTGAACTCATCCAGTGCAGTTTTTATTTTAGGTACTATATCTTTCTGTTCTAAAATTTCCATTTGTTTTATATATATATATATCTTTATTTCTTTGTTGAGACTTAAAAGAATGTTGGCACATACTTCTTACAACAATTGTGTAATAGCTACTTTAAAGTTCTTTTCACATAATTTCAATATCTCTGTCATTTCAGTGTTGGTGTCTGTTGAGTAACTTTTCCAATACAAACTGAGATTTTCCTGCTTGTTAATATATAAATAATTTTGAATTGTATCCTAGACATTTTGAATATTATGTTATGAGACTCTGACTGAGTCTTGTTTGAGCCTTGTGGAGAATATTTTTGTTTATTAGGCAATATAACTTTTGGGGTTCAGGCCTCAAGTTATGACCAGTCTTCTATGGGCTGTGATTCCAATGTCAGTTCTGTTTTAAATAACTCTGCTGTGCTCTTCAGGTCTGTCTTGCATGTGTGCAACCCAGTGCCCAGTCTGGATTGTGTGTGGTGGTCTCCCCAGTAGATTAGTTCTTAAGTCTGTGGTATGTTACTGAGGGTCAAGTCTGCTTGGGGGTGAATTCAGGAGCTTTATGGGGTTGCTCTCCCAAGCTCCTTCCTCTCAGTGATAGCTCTGGTATACTTTCTGTTTCCCCAGGCTTTCTCTTCATGGTGCTCTGACTAGAAAACTGGGTTGTTTTTATCCTTCTCTGCTGTACACTTTCCACAACTGTACCAATAACTGAGGCCAAGTGGTGGGAAGATGGAGGAAAAAAAGACAATGGAGTTTCACTTTACCCTCTTAGGACCAGAATTCCTCTGATCAGAAAGGAAAGTTCCCTTCCCTCAGAGTTTTAGGTGCCTGGATGTCCCACTGATGCCAATTCTGCTGCTGTCACTAAGTGTAAGAGAATGGAAGGGAAAATAAATAGGTATTTTCCCTAACTCTCTCATTGTGTTAGAAATCGCCTTTCCTGCTCCTCAAGGTAGAATTATAGGGTTCCTCTTGGATCTCTCTATGTCCACGTCTGCATAGTTTTGCGTTTCATTGAGTCCAGGCTAGGGGGGAACAGAGGAAAAAGGAGGAACCTCACCACTGGTTTGGTGGTACTTTGAATTCAGATCTTCTTCCCCAATCTGTCTGCTATCATTTACTTATAAGAGACCTACAGTAGCAGTTTTAAGCATTCTGGCTAGGTTTTATAGCTGCATTCACAGAGAGAGATAGGGTATAGTGTGTTTATTCCATCTTACCTGGAAATGGAACTCTGGCTTTTTCCATCTTGTTCTTCCCCATTCTCAGTGGTTCAAGATAGTTGCCAACATTCCAGTTTTTATGTCTACATTCCAGCCAGCAGGAAGGAGGAAGAGATGAAGAAGGCATCCTCTCCCTTAAAGGACACTTTCTAGAAATCTTACATAACTTTCCCATTTGCATCCTATTAATTAGAACCATGCTATACAGGCTCAACAACCTGCAAAGGGAGCTGTAGTTCAGGTAGCCATTTGTCTAATTAAGAAATAGTGGTTGTCAGTAAACAATGCCTCAAGTAGCAGGGCTCCTGAGGGCTCTAGAGACCTCTAGAAACTATAAACAGGGCAGCTAGCTCAGGAGTTCAGCATCCTGTCAACAGCCTTACTTTGGATTTTATGCTCCCCAGTATAACAGAGTTAGACTCATTTATAGGTTCTCTACACATGGCTCTTTTGCCCCTTTTATCTGAACCTATAATTAGCACCATACTTGATAAATAGATGTCCATCCATGTGCCAGTTGAGCACTGAATCTCAGGAGAGTTGCAATACCTACTCTCCAGTTCTTTGGACTCACTCAGGACAACTAATAAGGAGATAATGATAGACAACACCCATCCCAAGAAACAGAGTGTCGGCAACTGCAAGCAAGTAGCTCCATCCATTTGCCCCATGGGATCTAAGCTCTTCTCAATTAGAAGCAGAGTGGACATTACTATCCCAAAATCCTCAAGATTGGGGAATGAACAATGGACTAAAGTAGACTTGTTATTATTCTACTATAGACATTATTATTTTAGCAATGGAAGAACCCTTATCATTGATATAAAGGCAGTGGCCACCAGAGTTTCTGAGGGATGGGAGAGGGAAGAATAGGTATAACATGGGGGCATTTACAAGACAATGGAATTGCCCTGCATGACAATGCAGTGATGAATGCAGGCCATTGTATGTTTTGTCATAACCTACAAAATTGTGGGGGACAGAATGTAAACTACAATGTAAACTGTAGTCCATGGTTAGTAGCAGTGCTTCAATATGTGTTCATCAATTGTAACAAATGTACCACACTAATGGAGGATTTTTTTAACATGGGAAAGTATGGGAGGGGGAAGGAGTGGGGCATATGGGAATCCCTTATATATATTTTTATGTAACATTTATGTAATTTAAAGCTTTTTTAAAAATTAAAGTAATTAATTTTAAAAAAAGAGGACAGACATAAAAAAAGAAAGAAACGGTGGTTGCATTAATAAGGAAGAGAAGAATTCATATTGGGAAATAAGTAGCGGCCTCTATTACAACTCTGTAGTTTCAGTTCTTTCCCAGTTCTTTCTACACTAATCTCCACCTCTTAAAAATATCTAAAGGGTGTATAGAACTGAAGTCTGTCTCAATGTACTACAGAAGATGGAGGATTAGGCTGCTCTTCATTTCCCACTAGTGTCTCTGCAGTACCCTGTAAGGGTCTTCAGGGGACATTGAGATTTGTGAGTCAGTGAATAGGGCTATTTTTTGCCACACGTCCTCATCAATGCCATATAAGCTTCACCCTGTCTGTACATCTCTTGGGATTTCACCTGGGCTTGTTTAAAAAGAAGAGTATAGCATAGGCTTGCCTTTAGCCATTCTCTTTTCCTTCTGTTTTCCTGAAGCCTCTAGCTTTGGTTTCCTAGTTCTCTGAGAACCTCAACTAAGGGTGACTGGCTTTCCGCGGGCTCTGGGAAGACGAGGGCAGAAGAGCTACCCTTCTGCCTCTGCCACTCACTCATATGTTCTCTCTTACTGTATTCTTTTTCCTCCCCTGTTTTCTCTTTCTTCTGACTCTCCCATATACACACATTTCTAGAGGAAAATCAATCAGAAATTACTCAGTATTCAGTCTGTTAAAGGATCTATTAACTGTTGGAGGTGTAACCATGCTACGTGTGGCCCTGGGTGAGTTCTGGCCTCCTTTGGTGAGGTCTTCTACAGTATTCAACCGCCAAACTATACCTGAGTAGTTGGCTGCGAAATATCTATTCTCATGCTTCCTTCCTATTACCATCATCTAGAACTTTGGTTTATAGGCCCTTGTGCTATTCGTTGCATTTCATTTTCAACAAGCTTCCCTCCCTGCCTTAGCTGCAGGCTTTCTGAGGACAGAGAGCTGGCAAGTCCTTGCTCAAGGATGGGCTGGCTGCATCTCAGAACATAGCTTCCCTGCAGTCATCTGTGTCTGGGGAGGAGAGCTGTATCTCAGAAACCCAGTCATGGTCCAATGGAATTCAACTTTCTGGAATTCAATTAAGCTACAACAATCAGCTATAAGTCTCTATAGATATTCAAAGGGGCAAGTTTCACATTAGGTGGTATCTTTCAGTAAGAATCACCTTTATTTTGGATATCCTGGTTGGTAGGCTGATAACAGTGGTGAGAGTGTCCAGGGGTTTTTTCCCAGAGTTGTCTGCTGCCCTGGAAAGGAGGAGAGAGCAGGTCTCAGAAGGAATTACAGAAATCATTCTACTAGCAGAGCAAGCCAAGGTAATACCAGTTCTGCTATTTCTCAGGGTGGCAGAAAGGTTAAACAAATAAATCTATATGCAAGCGATTTATAAAGGTACAAAGTTTTACACTTCTCTATTAGGCACCACAATGATCATTGGATCCCCCATCATTATTTAGAGACAGAATCACCCAATAATTAAAAGTCTGGGCCTTGTAAATTTCTTTTCATTACATGTTTTACCAGAATTTACTTATTAAGTCCCCAAATGAAGGTCATTTGTGTTTCTTCTAGTATTTTGCTTTTACAAGCAACACTGAATTGAGTGTCTTTGTATATAGGTCTTGCTTATGTGTGCATCTATATCTATAAGATAAAATCCTAGAGTGGAATTACTCAAGAGGTGAGAATGGTCAACCACCAAACCAGGGAACTGAGAAAGTCTACAGCTGCAAGCAGGAGAATTCCATCCATCAGTCATGTGGAACCCTAAGCCACATCTCGATTTAGAGGTGGAATGGACATCGCCATCCCAGTGACTTCAGGATGGAGGAATAAAATATGGATTAGAGTACACTTAATGGTATTCTACTATAGAAATATTGTGACTCTAGGAATAGAAGAAATTATATCATTGATGTGGAGACAATGGCCACGGGAGTTGCTGAAGGCAGGGAGAGGGAAAAAGAGGTGTGATGTGGGGGCATTTTCAGGACTTGTAGTTGTCCTGAAAGATATTGGAGGGACAGATGCAGGACATTATATATCCTGCCATAACCCACTGAATGGACTGGGAGAGAGCGCAAACTAAAACATAAGCTATAATTCATGCTGTGTAGCAATACTCCAAAATGTATTCATCAAATGCAATGAACGTACTACACTAATGAAAGAAGTTGTCGATGTGGGAGGAGTGGGGGAGTGGGGAGTGGGGTATATGGGAACCTCTTATATATTTTAATGTAACATTTTGTGTGATCCATGTATCTTTTTAAAAAAGACAATAATTTAAAAATTTAAAAATTTAAATAAAATTCTCATAGGTATTGTCCTGTTGTACTCCAAAGAGGTGACACTAGTTTCCAGATCCCCAAGAACTACGCCACTGCTTGTCTTCCTCCTCGTTCCTTCCACCGTTAGGTCCTTAAAATTTTCAAATCCATCATGTCCTTTAAATCTACTTGTATTAATTTTTTGGTGACATGCCTGTTCTTATTCTTTTGCCAATTTTTCTTTTGGATTATTAGACTTTTATCTTTTGGATATATAATAGAATTTTATTCATTATTAAAGCTACTCCTTTATTTAAAAGGGAAAAAAGTACAGGCTTTGGAGTTAGCTGTGGCTTCAAATCTGGAATCCTTCACTTACTAACCTCTAAAAAATACTCAAGAAGCATTTGTTAAGGAAGGATATGGTTCCTCTGGGCAATTTATACAAAATCTCAGAGCCTCCATTTCCTCCATTTTCCTTGTAAAATGGGCATAAGTAAATCTACCTTTCAGGATTTTTGTGAGAATTAAATAATACAAATATTTAATTTATATTTAATTTATTTAATATATAATATATAAGTGACTTAATGCTACGATCACCCCAGCTTTTCTGAGCCACCCTCAGGCCAATCTGGAGGGAGTTTCTAGAATCAGCTTCTGTTTCTATGGCAGCCTCCACAGGGATCCAGAAACAAACCAGACGGTTCCCTTCTGACATGCTGCAGCCTGGAGGTCAAAGAGACCACACATGCCTCTTCCCTCTCCAGGGACTGCCTGGGGAATTACTGACTACAAATGAACAATTTCTGGCCAATTCATCTTCCCACAACCCTGAGGCAACTGCTTCACAGTCCATTTCCTCGTATTTTTTTATTTGCAAATGCAAGATGATTCTGCATATTAATTATTGAAGTCCTTGCCCCTTAAGTTAATCTAATTCATAATTGAAGCTGCAGTTCATCTCATCAATCTTGTTGTTTGTCCCAGTGGCTCTGAGTATATGAAAAATCTGAGGTTTCCTCTGGTTTTCAAGGCCTTTGAGGGTTTAATTATATTCACTATTTTGCTTGCTTTCCCCACTCAAGCTTCATTTGTTTGTTGTGTATGTGTGTGCGCTTTGGGGGTTTGTTTCAGTTTGGTTTGATTTTTATTTGCTGCTTTTCCCCACTCTTAGAATAACTGCTAGCCCTGAGTATTTAATAAATATTGCATTTCCTTGAACCCAAGACTCCAGCCACTTTAGAGGTGATCTCATTCACCCAGAGCAAGAGTAGACCCTGGAGGGTTGACTGGCTGGACTAGAATTCATCCAGAGAGGCAACCTCATCTACATCGGGGCCTTTCTTATTTGAAACAATTTCCTTATGTTAAGCCAGTCTGTCTTTCTATAACTTCAACCCACGAGCCCTAGTTCTTTCCATGGGCACAACACTACCTCTTCTAAAATGGTATTTCCAAACATTTTTTATATAGAGAACCACCTAGGGTGTTCGTTAAAAACAAAAACAGATTCTCTAGGCCTACTCCATACTCAGTGAATCAAATGTCAGGGAAGAGCCTGGGATTCCATATTTTTAACAAGCTCTCCAGATGATTCTTGTGATGAAAAACACTTTTTTACAAGATTAAACTTCCTATATTTGAAAGCTATTAATATCTACCTCCAAATTTTTCTGTTTCCAAAACTAAATATGCCTTATTCCTATAAACCAATGCTTTCAAGATATGATCTCCAGACCCCCTTCCAATCTGGGTGTTCACCTCTGCAAACAGCAGAAGAGTTTCCTATTAAGATAAAATGTGGGAGAGCAGATGCGTCTCAAGCCATTGAGTGCCTGCTTCCCACTTGGGAGGTCCCAGGTTCAGTCCCTGGTGCTTCCTAAAAATAAAACATACAACAACAAAAAGATATAATGTGAAAATCATCCAGCTTTATTCATTCATTAGTTGGTCTCTTCTTTTAGCAGATGACTATTGAATACATATTGACAAGAATTGTGTTAGGTATTAAAGATAAAAAGAACAAGATAAACACAGTTCCTGCAGTGTACTACGAAAGGGAAGGGAGGGGAGGAGAGGAAAGAAGGAAGGACCAAAACCTACTCTTCATGCAAGTGCGGGGCTCACTCAAAGTGCAAAACTGTATCTCCTTTTTACAACATAAGTATGGAAGCTGGATGAGGAGGGTCGGTGACAGACAAGTTCCTAGGCCCAGTTTGGGTCAGAGAAGCAGTAGAGACAGGACTATACAAAGAATCACCCAGAGAAAGCATTCTCTCTCTGCCTTTTGGTTATGAAGCCTGAAAAGTTACTTGCTGTTCTACCCCCAAAGGAATTCCCTGGGAAATTCATCCCATTCAAAGGTAAATAATAATAAAAGAAACTAACACTCTATTGAGACAAAGATACTGTCTTTGCTAGGGCTGCTATAGCCTGATTGGCTTAAACAACAGGGTCTTATGTCCCACAGTTCTAGAAGGTACAAGTCCAAAATCAAAGCTGTCTCCAAAATCTGTAGCGTTGTACTAATGGCTGGCCAGCGATCCATAACCAGTCTTGGCCTCCATCACATGTGCTCTGTCTTCTCCTCACTCCTTCTACTTATAAGGACTCCAGGCAGGTTGAACTAAGACCACCCTGATTCAGTCTGGCCTCATCTTAATGGGATCTCCAAAGATCTTATTTACATTTTTTAAAAGATTTATTTCTCCCCACCGCCTCATTGTTTGCACTTGCTGTATGCTATGTCTTTAGAAGGCACCAGGAACTGAACCCAGGACCTCCGATGTGGGAGGGAGGCACCTAATTGCTTGAGCCATCTCCATTCCCTGCTCTGTTGTGCCTCTCATTGTATTTCTTCTTCTTGTGTTTCTTATTGTGTCATCTTCTTGCACCAGCTTGCTGCACCTGCCTGTCACATCAGCTTGCTGTCTAGCTTGTTTTCTTTAGGAGACCCCAGGAACTTCTGCTCCCTGCTTTCTTGTGTCTCTCATTATGTTTTTCTTCTTGTGTCTCTTGTTACATCATCTTGTTGTGTCAGCTTGCCATGCCTGCCCATCACACCAGCTTGCTGTCTTCTTTAGGAGGCACCAGGAACGGAACCATGGACCTCCCATGTGGTAGGCCAAGAGCTCAGTCGCCTGAGCCACAGCTGTTTCCTCTATTTACCATTAAGTTCACAGCCACAGGACTGGGGGTTAGGACTTGAACATGCCTCTATGGGGGGGTGTGATTCAATTCAAAACAGATACCATAAGAAAAAGAAGTGAAAAAGAGCAATTCAATTTACCAACAGATAAAAGCACAGTAAGAAAAATACAACAGATAAAAATCACAAGCATATTTCTCTATGAATTAAAATAATCTAACGAAGTAAATGCTTCCACAAAGGAAAATCTGTAAAGTACAAATGTAAGAAATCAAGGAAGAGATGGCAAGACATTAGGAGGAGATAACACGAGCTAGTAAAATTCAGGAAAACATCAGAAAAAAGACAGCAAAATTTGGAAGAAACAGAGAAAATGGGGCATTTTAGAAAAACAGAGTAAGGGACACAGGACAGAAATAAAAATAGTAAATAAAATGAAATGGAAGCAGGAGGCGGATGTGGCTCAAGTAATAGAGCTTCTGTCTACCATATGGGAGGACCTGGGTTCAATCCGTGGGGACTCCTGATGAAAAAGAAGAGAAAGTGTGCCCACATTGCAAGCAGTGCCATGCAAGTGCCCGTATGGTGAGCCAGGGCCTGTGTGGTGAGCCAGTGCCCTGTGCAAGTGAGTTATGCAGCAACATGATGACACATCAAAAGAGAGACAAGGGGAGAGTCAAGATGAAGTGCGGCATAAACCAGGAACTGAGGTGGCGCAATTGACAGGGAACCTCTCTCCCCATCAGAGGTCCCCAGGATCAAATTCCAGTGAATCCTAGGGAAGGAAATAAGAAGAGAAGAAAATACAGACAGCAAAAACAACAGTGTGGGAGGAGGGGGGGGAACAAATAAATAAATCTTTTTTAAAAAAATGGAATGGAAGTAAAGGAATAAATAAGAAGGATTATAGAAAACAAAATAGACGTAGAAAGCAGACAAAAGAAAATCAAGACAATGGAACAGAACAACACATAAAGGTGAAATTTAAGAGCACTTTCCTGAATCTTAATTCTGTATATTGAAATGGCATATATTATATTGGGAAAAAATGTTACAGGAGGAAATATAAGTGTAATAATTCTTAAAAATATAAAATTTATGCAATAAAATTTGAGAGAGAGAGAGAAAGGATTGGGAGGTAGATAAAAATCACAGATGGCCTCATCTGAAAAAAATGGGAGTCATAAGATACCATTTAAGGAAGCGGACTTGGCCCAGTGGTTAGGGCATCCGTCTACCACATGGGAGGTCTGTGGTTCAAACCCTGGGCCTCCTTGACCTGTGTGCAGCTGGCCGACGCGCAGTGCTGACACGTGCAAGGAGTGCCGTTCCATGCAGGGGTTTCCCCGCGTAGGGGAGCCCCACGCACAAGGAGTACACCCCGTAAGGAGAGCCGCCCAGCGCGAAAGAAAGTGCAGCCTGCCCAGGAATGGTGCCGCACACACGGAGAACTGACACAACAATATGACGCAACAAAAAGAAACACAGATTCCTGTGCCACTGACAACAACAGAAGCAGACAAAGAAGAACATGCAGCAAATAGACACAGAGAACAGACAACTGGGGTGGGGCGGGGCGGGGCGGGGCGCGGAGAAGAGGAGAAAAATAAAATAAATAAATAAATCGTTAAAAAAGATACCATTTAAATTTTAAATTAATAAGTAAAAGTATAAACATATAGAACAGTACAACATAAATTCTAAGGAAGATGATATTGACAAAAATCAGGTGACAGAGGAGAAGAAGTAGAGGGAAAGTAGAAGGAAACATGTTAACTATAGCTTCTTAAATTAAGGGATTAATTAGATATTTCCTAAAGAAATAAAGGACTAGGGACATTGAATGAAATTATAATTATTAATGATAAATTATAATTCAGTAACATAACAAAAATAGATACCTTTTTAAATATTTGAACAGAGAACCAGTGCAAAGAAAAAAGACCATAGAGTAAAAGACTTTTCTAAAAACAAAATATAACATAAATTAAAATGACAGAACTGGGACCAAATATATTGGCCATATCAATTAATATAAATGGTTTAACTCACCTACTGCATTGTAGAAATGAAATATTTTCAGATCGAATCACGAAGCAAAACCTATACCAATGCAGGAAACAAAATACCTCCTGAAAAAAAAAGTTATACGGCAAATTTGTAAACAGAAGTTTGGGCTAAGATATACTAGGCAAATGCAAACAATTAAGAAATGAGAGGCTGAGGTTTTAAATATTAGGCAAGCTAGAATTTAGGTCCAAAAACATTAAACTAAACAAAGAAGAAATAAGATATAGAATACCTAAATAATGAATAAGGTACATCTTAATTGATATATAATCAAACTGTATCCTAAAAATTTCAAATATATCTTCTTTTCAAGTATCTATGGGACTTTCACAAAAAATTGACCATATATTAAGATCACAAAGAAATCCTCAATATAAGTTTCAAATAATACAGACATTTTCTGCTCACAGTCAATACAATCAGAAACAAAAACATCCTTCAACTTGGAAATTTATGAAAACTCTTAAAAACTGTAGACAGTGGTAGACTGAATTACATAGCTCAATTTTGAAATCCTCCTAACCCACATTCCTTTTGAGTGTGAACCATTGTAAATAGGATCTATTGTAGGTGTTATTTTAAATAAAGGTGTAGCCCAAATGAATAAGGTTGGGTCTTAATCCAAATTACTGGAGTCCTTTATAAGCATAAGAAATTCAAACATAGAAAAGAAGCCATGGGGAAGATCCGGAAGCTGGAAGTCTAAAGGAATCTGGGAGAAGAAGTAGAGAATATGTCTATGAAATGGGAAAGCCACAGAACCCAAGGACTGCTAGCCAGCCAAAACACAACCAACCCCCAGCATAGGCAAGCCTTCCAGTCTCTGAAACCATGAGATAATTGAAGCAGAAAAAGTAGAGCCAATGTTCCACTTTTGTAACTTGATTGCATTTGTAACTTGCTCGATTGTAAACACCCTCACCCCCTATAGCTCGGCTAACTGCTAATGTTTCATTTCTGTAACTTGCTTGACTTGCTTGCTTTTTCAGCATTAGAAAGCAAAAATTAACCAATAAAATTCCTTCTAAGCACGTGAAAACTACCCCTCCCCTCTGTATAGACCCCTATAAAACCCAAATTCCCCTGAGTTCGGGACCCTCTCACCTACTTATGGTGGAGGGTGCCCAGCCGTAAATAAAGGTTCTCTAAATTTATACCTCCTGGGTGTCTAAGCGTCTGACTTATGAAGTGATCCCACTTCAATAATAAATTCCTGTTGTGTAAGCCAACTCATTGTGTGGTCTTTGTCATAGCAGCCTGGAAACAAAGATGCAAGCTTTCTAGGGAAAACAAAACGCTATAAAGAAGATGTATCAGGACCTAAGGAATACAACTGAAGTCATACTCAGGAAAACACATAACCATAAAAGTACTTAGAGGAAATAAACATGAATTAAAGAAAACCTAAGAAGTACGCATCTCATTCAAAAAGTAGGAAAAGAACATCAAAATAAACATATGAAAACAGGAAAAAGGAATTCACAAAGTTAATAGCAGAAATTAATGTTAGAAAAAAGAGGGTCAGTAAATAAATAAATAATGGGATCTTTAAAAAAGAAAAAAAGACTAGCCATGTCGTAGAAATTGTGATATGCCACCCCAATTCCCCCATCAGTGACAGGTTTTTAGCTCAGTTGCTGTCAGAAGACAGTCTTCAGCTATCAGCACCTTCAGGGATTGCCTCAGTTGCAAAGAGTCATCTTACTCAAGGTTGTTCGTAGCAGGAATATAGAGGTCAGGTCAGCCCAGCCCAATGGGTTACAACTCTGAAGGGTCATTCTAGTTCCGGAGCTCTCCAAGGAGCCCCCAGAAGTCATTGTGGGCCTGAATCACAACACAACTTCTCTTTCTGCCCACTCACTCCCACTCCTTCTCCTGTCTACAGGGAGTTATTCCAGTGACACTCTCTAATAAGCATCTGGGATGGTTAGGTTCATGTGTCAACTCAGCCAAGTAATGGTGCCCAATTGTTTGGGCAAGGAAGCACCGACCTAATTGGTTCTATGGAGACATTTTATGGACTTAAATATCAATGAGTTGATTATATCTACAAACAACTGAGGAGATTGCCTTCATCAATGAGTGATCTCTCATCCAATTAGTTGACTAAGACCTTAAAGAGAGAAGTGATGATTTCAGCAGTCAGAAGAGAGAATTTCCATCTCTACTTCAGACAGAAAGCTTTTCCTGGGGGTTTCATCAAGGATCTTCATGGCTTGTAGCCTGCCCTACAAATTTGGGCTTTTGTACCCTCACAGTCATGTAAGACAATTTTATAAAAATCTCATAATATTTACAGATATCTCTATCAGTTCTGTTTCTCTAGAGAACCCTGACTAAATCAGCATTTATGCACTAAACTCCCCCTCAGATCCACTCCTCTTGGAATCCAAACTGTAACACACTACTAGCTAGCCCAATCAAGAAATAAATGACAGGCGGCGGACTTGGCACAGTGGTTAGGGCGTCCGTCTACCACATGGGAGGTCCACGGTTCAAACCCCAGGCCTCCTTGACCCATGTGGAGCTGGCCCATGTGCAGTGCTGATGCGCGCGAGGAGTGCCGTGCCACGCTGGGGTGTTCCCCACGTGGCGGAGCCCCACGCACAAGGAGTGCGCCCCGTGGGGAGAGCCGCCCAGCGCGAAGGAAAATGCAGCCTGCCCAGGAATGGTGCCGCACACACGGAGAGCTGACACAACAAGATGACGCAACAAAAAGAAGCACAGATTCCTGTGCCGCTGACAACAGCAGAAGTGGACAAAGAAGAGACAGCAAATAGACACAGAGAACAGACAACCTGGGGGGGGGGGGGGAGAAGGGGAGAGAAATAAATAAAATAAATAAATAAATCTTTTTAAAAAAAAAGAAAAGAAATAAATGACAAAAGAACATTTCCCAGAATAAGAAGCTGAAAGGGGACAATAACTATAGATACTGAGGAAATTAAGAGAATTTGGATGAAATGGATAGTTTTCTGTGACAACATAATTTCATAAAACTGAACCTGGAGAAAGAGAAATATAGAAAAACAGAGAAAAAATAGAGAAAATTGACAAAATAGCATCAGGCCCAAAGAGTTCCACAGGGAAGATCTACCAAATCCTATTAGAATAGATAATTCTAATACAAAGAATTTCAGAGCATGGGAAAAAAGAGGGAAATGCCAAATTCTGTTTATGAAGCCAGTATAATAGTAATAAAATCTTCTAAAGCTTATACTAAGCAAATCAAATATAGATGAGCCTCACTTATGTACAGCAATCCTATAGTCAACAGCTCATTCATGGCTAATATAGCATGACCAAGTAGGGTTTATTCCTTGGAATGTTCAGATGATTCAATAGTAGGAAATTTATTAATATAGTTCATCATATTAATAGCTCTAAAGAGAAAAACATATAATCATGTTTATAGATGCTGAAATAGTATTTGACAAATGGATTTACCAATCCTGATTTTAAAAAATACAATAATATAGGAATATATGGATACTCTTCAACATGATATATTTGTTTCACCTATAAAATAGATTTAATAGATTTCTTCTATGAAAGGCAGTCTTATAAAGTCAGGAAAAGGACTATTAGCTCTATTATTTAATATTATCCTGGAAATGTTAGCCAATAAAGTTAGAAAAGGTAAAAAAATGAAAGAATAAAAATTTTTTAAAGAGATTAAAATCACCACTATTTGAAGATATTACTTTATACTTGCAAAATCTAGGAAAACCAACTGAAAATTCACTGCTAACAATAATTCATTTCTAGTAGAGAACAAACTAAATCTATGAAAGTAATTGTTTTCATATATACAAATAGCATAATAGAAGAACTAAAAAATTTTAAGTGGCAACAAAATAATAAAATATCTAGTAATAAGCTTAACTAGATATTTTTTACTAGAAAAAGTATGCAAGGATATCTGAAGAATTTTTTAAAACACTATTAGAGGACACTACTGATCAAATACAGCAGAAATAAGTGATTCAGTTAAAAAACATTTGTATTTGCCCAAAAGATGTGCTTCAGATAAGTCCAAAAAACTGTAAGGCTATCTATCTCATCTCATGATTTGGGCCTTCTTTGGTCACACTTTTTGTTTTTTTAACCAATTGTCCTCAAGGAAAAGCCAGGGTTGACGACTCTCTCACAGACTATCCACACCCTAAACTAAAATGCCCAAAGCAGCATTGTTTAAGTCATTGTGTAGTTTACCAAGCATCACAGCAAACAATGATGGGCACCCAAAACACACAAGAAAACTTTTACCCAAAGTTAATCCTATTGCTAGAAACTCAGTGTATGACCCAGTTGCATAAAGTCCCTCAGGAAGGAAAGGGATGTTTAGGCAGCAGACTGCAAAGACCATGGGCCAAGAAAAGAGTGGCTGTGTCCAAAATGCCCCCTTGAAATGGAAGATTGTGTTAAGGGATTCAGAGTGCAGAATGGAATGTCTGGAATCCAGGCCAGACAGAAAGGAAAGGAGATGGGAAACAGGGAGAAGAGATTGAAAGTGATTAATTGCAAGGGTGAAGGGCAAAAGGAATTAGAAATATTTAAAACTTTGTTAAAAGAGTAATCCTTCTTTTTGTGAGCATATGACTTTTTTTTCCTATTAATTAGTTGTAGCAGACCCAGGGATTTCAATAAAGAAAGCAAACTGCAACATGGATTTAAGTAGTTTCTGGCTAATTTTAAAATTCAAAGTCATAGTTTAAAATATTCAAATACATGAATAATATTTTTCTCCTTTTCTCCCCACTTCTTCCTTCCTTTGTTTAGAGGAGGATTTCTTCCTCCTTGACTCTTTTTTTTTTTTTAATTAGAGAAGATGTGGGATTGTAGAAAAATCATGCATAAAATTCAGGATTCCCCTATATCACTGTATTATTTTAACCTTCCATTGGTGTGGTACACTTGTTACAATGGACAAAAACACAGTTTGATAATTGTAGTATTAACTATTTCCCATGGTTTAATTTAAGGTTCACTGTATTGTGCTGTTACATGGCTTGTAAAAAATGTATTCTAGTAATATATATATAACCTAAAATTTCCCCTTTTAACCATATTCAAAAATATAATTCAGTGCTGTTAATTACATTCATAATGTTGTGCTACCATAACCACCATCCATTACTAAAACTTTTCCATCATCCTAAATAGAAACTCTAGATATTTTAAGCCTTAAATCCCTATTCCTCACCCCCAACGCATCCCCCAGTAATCTATATTCTGGATTCTGACTCTAGGAGTTTGCTTATTTTAATTATTTCATATCAAGGACAGCACACAAAATATTAACTTTTTGTGTCTGGCTCATTTCACTCAACATGATGTCTTCAAGGTTCATGCAGGTTGTCGCATGTGTCAAAACTTCATTCCTTATACAGTACAAACACATGGGATAACATGGATGAATCTTGAGGTCCTTGTGTTGAGTGAAGCAAGCCAGGCATTGAAGGGCAAATACTACATGACCTCTTTGATATGAAATAAGCAAACCAAGCTCTCTCAGAGAGCTAGAGACTGGCTAATAGGCTTACAGGAAACTGGAGGGGAGAGAAAGGTTGTGAGCTGATGCCTACATAGGTGAAATCTATGATAAAATGGAGGTAAGTATTTGTACAGGGACAGGATAAGATGGGGGCATGGGGATACTATCGGGTTGGCCTTTGCAGGCTTGAGGGGGGCTAGGGTTGGAAGGATGGGTCAGATGGCCCAAAGAATTGAGGGGAGGGTTGGGAGGAGCAGAAGAACACGGGAGATTGTCAGGTATGTGGTTAAAACTATGATGTCAAGAAAACTCTTTAGAAAATGTAATAAGGAAATGTTACTTGTTTAAGGTGCTTAATGGGGGAGCATCTGGCACAGAGGCAGGCTTCTAGGGAGTGTGTGAGTACTCATCTTGTCATAGTGTGTTTTATTATTGGGTGGAGAACCATACAATGAGTGGGAAGGTATACCCCCATCCTGGGGAGGCCTGACCTTCTCAAACATAGGGAAGGGTGTCTTGAGAGAGAATTGGTGGCTCCCAATGCAGGAGGACAGTCTAGTGTGTCAAGCTCTTAGCATTGTTGCAAGTATCTGTGAATCTGGTTCTTTAACCAGAGAAGCTTGGTTGTCACCTTGGGCCCTGAAGGGAGGGGGAAAGATGAATAGAACAGATGGAAGCAGGGGTAACTGGGGGGCAATGGAAGTGTTTCACAAGACCATGCAATGATGGATATAGGACATGTTAAATTTCACCACAAGTTTATAAAAGTGTGTAGTCTAAAATGTAAACCATAATGTAAACCATAACATAACTAAAAATTTAGAAAAGATACAGTTTAAAATACAAACCATAATGTAAGCCAAAATGGAACCATGTTTGGTAGCTATGTTTCAATATCTGTATATCAGCTGCAGCAAATATAACATGAACATGTAAAAAGATAATTGCTGGGGAAGGGGGAAAAGGGTTTGATGTTGGATATATGGGAGTCCCCTATCTTGTATATGTGACTTTACTATGATCTAAAACTTTTTTGAAGACAAAATTAAAAATAAAAAAAAAAGGATGTAGACACTGAGGAAGGAATGAAAGAAATTGCCTTGCTACTGTACATACAGGGCAATACCTATTACTGTAATGAAAGGCAAAATGTCAAAAACAAAGTTTTATGATATTTTTCATTTTTTAATACCCCAATTTATTTTTTACTTTATTTTAGTTTTTCTAAATTAGTATGTATTTTATTTCAAGTCTTTAAACCTATCATTATTATTTCATTTTCATACTAAATGAATTTAGCAATATATTAGACTTCATTATTTAAGAAGTTTTGGACCACAGAGGGGTTCAACTATGGCAGGGGAGGAATACTGGTGTGGGGTGTTATGGATGGGGGATGCATGGTTGTGAGGGAGTTCTCCAGGGCACGTATATAGGGTATATAAAAATGTTCAGATATTCGTTGGGTATTTTCATAGTAGTTAGAGTTACAAACAACAACTGAGGGAGTGCTGAGTTCCTAGCCAGGGGAGCTCTGTTACATTCCCCAATGGAACAGCAACAGTCCCCCAAGTGCAAGGGCAAAGACTGGTGAAGAATGGTCCAATGATGAGCCCCCCTTGATACTGATGCCTATGATCCTGTGTGCCTGAAATTTCAACTAGGCCTAGAGCTACAGGGCACCTAAGAGTTACCTTCTGAGAGCCTCCATGTTGCTCAAATATGGCCACTCTCTGAGCCAAACTCAGCATGTAAATGCATTACCTTCCCCCCAGTGTGGACATGACTCCTGGGGATGAGTCTCCGTGGCACAAAGGGATTACTACCAATCACCAGCTGGTGATGCAAGTAGAAAACGTCCTTGAATAAAAGGGGGAAATGGTAAAGACTAATGAGTTTATATGGCTAAGGGACTTCAAAATGAGTTGGGAGGTCATAAGAGGGGTGGTGCTTATGCTCATCTCAGCAGGATCTCAGAGACAGCCAATGTAGGAAGCCACCTGCTGTGAAGTCTATTCACAGCCCTCCGCAACATGGCGAAATTCACAAGTCTGCTCTGTCACTTCCTTGTTCTTCTTCCTCCCTGCTTCTTTGTTCTCTGTTTCCGCCACTGCCCAGGCTAATACAGCAATGCGCAGGCAAGTCTGCCTTCCACCCCAGCAACAGCGACAGCCAATCCCTAACCACCACCTCTCCCTATCCACAGCCCCTCCCCTTCCCAAGAGTATATACGCTTTGTCCCCTCAATAAAATTTTGCAGCTTGATCAGAACACTGTCTTGCTGTCATTCTTCGTGTCTCTTGTCCCACCATTCCTCCTTAGCAGGTCTCCGAGCCCTCGTTAGTGTCCCACGGGTCGGGACCTTCACAAGCCAAAGTAGATACAACCCCAGGTACTGGTGCTCCTGAGAGCTACAGAGACACACAGGTTCTATGGTCATAACAGATGGTTCTGGAGTTCAGTGCCTTGCAGTGGGCCCTACTTTGGAATTTGTGCTCTTGAGTGTGATTGAGTTGGACTCAGATGTCACCAATTCTACACACGCCTCTTCTGTCACTTAATACTGAACTTGTGGTTGGCACTGGAGTTGGTGTATACTCAGGACTTGAATCTCTGGACTGTGCATGTGCCAGTTGGGCTCTGAACCTCAGCAGAGGTGCAACTCCTACTCTCTTGTTCATTGGACTGACCCAGGTCAGCTAACAGGGAGGTGAAGATGGTCAACCTCCACATCAGGGAACTGAGAGTTCCTACAACTGCAAGCGGGACAATCGCATCTATCAACCATGTGGAATCCAAGCCCCCTCTTGATTTAGAGGTGGCGTGGACATCACCATCCCAGGGTCCACAGGATGGAGAAATAAAATATGGATTCAAGTACACTTACTGGTATTCTACTATAGAAGTATTGTGACTCTAGCAATGGAAGAAATCGTATCATTGATGTGGAGACAGTGGCCATGGTAGTTGCTGAGGGCAGAGAGAGGAAAGAAGAGATGTGATGTGGGGACATTTTGGGGACTTGGAGTTGTCCTAAATGATATAGCAGAGACAGATGCTGGACATTATAATCCTGCCATAGCCCACTGAATGGACTGGGGGAGAGTGTAAACTATAATGTAAACTATAATCCATGTGGTGCAGCAGTGCTCCAAAATGTATTCACCAAATACAATGAATGTGCCACAATGATGAAAGAGGTTATTGATGTGGGAGGAGTGGGGGTGGGGGTATATGGGAACCTCTTACATTTTTTAAGGTAACATTTTTTGTGATCTATGTATCTTTTTTGAAAAAAGATAATTAAAAAAATTTAAAAATTTTAAAAAGAACCTAAGAAAAAAAACTTCATTCCTTTTTATGGCTGAATAATATTCCATTTTAGTATATACCACATTGTGTTTATCTATTCATCTGTACGATATCAGCCATACTTGTTTAGGAAGCTCTCTGGCGATTGTTTAGGGTGCTTCAGATGTCAAACTGAGAATTGGGTCTCACCTTCTACAGACAAGGATGTGATTGAAGACCCTGAAACTGAGGGCTAGATTAGTACTCTGCCAGCTTTCAGGTGTCAAGGGAACAA
Organism: Dasypus novemcinctus; assembly: GCF_030445035.2. Lineage (NCBI taxonomy): Eukaryota > Metazoa > Chordata > Mammalia > Cingulata > Dasypodidae > Dasypus > Dasypus novemcinctus. The sequence continues at coordinate 37,078,870 of NC_080675.1, forward strand.
CCAGTCCCTGATGGCCAAGTGGAAACCCCATCACCAGTTCCACGTTTCAACAGAGAAGGTCTAGGACCAGCAGCAAGAGCGAGAGTGAGGAAGGGAGACCTCATGGAGACCAGCAGGACAGAGACAGGCCAGGCTAGTTCCATCCTCTGTGTGCCTCAGTGCTCTCGTAAAATGGGGATGGTAAGCGTGGCTTCCACCCAGAAGTGCCGTGAGGATTAATGAGATAATTTATTAAAGCGCTTAAAACAGTGCCTGGCTCATGTAAACACTGTAAAGTGTTTGATATTATTTTTTTAGGAGTGTCAACTTTAACCACAGATTTAGGCAGAGGCATGGATCTGGGGAAGTTAAGTATTCGAACAGATTGTCCGCTGATTTAAAACTCCCCAGCAGGCCATTTGGGGCCACCTTCTGGAGTCCTGGGCACCATGTTGTCTGCCATGAGAAATTCCTTTGTGGAAATGTGAGAAGCACCAGGGAGTCAAGCGCCTCTCAGAGGAGCACAACAGGGAAGCCACACACGCTTCCTACAGGTCCCTGTGATGTGGGGGCTGATCTGTGCCAAGGGGAAGAGGCAGAAGCTAAGGTCCCAGCTTGTTTACCTCTGCATGGCCTGGGGTGGGGGTGGAGGAGTCAGGCCGCCCGTAGCACCTGACCTTTCCCCTGAGCTCCAGACCCACATATCTTCCACCTGTCTGACTGGGCCACTGAAAACACACCTCATGGATATCCAAACACAAAGCAGCCAAAACAGAGCCCTTGAGCTACACCTCTTTCCCAAACCTGCTGCTCCCGTGGGCTTCCCTATGCAGTAAATGACACGTCCATTCATCCAGCTGCTCCCAGCTGGTTGACTCCTCTATCCCCATGGGAAGTGTTTATCTTCCCTGATCACCTAAAAAGAATTGCCCCTGCCCCAAGTTCACCATTTTTCTCTCATTTCCATTTCCATTGTTCTTCTAGTACTTTTTGTTTTTAAGATTTATTTTATTTATCTCTCCTCTTAGCTCCCACCCCTGCCAGTTCACTGCTCTCTGTGTCCATTTGCTGTGCGTTCTTCCGTGTCCGCTTGTATTCTTGTCAGCGGCACTGGGAAACTGCATCTCTTTTTTGTCACGTCATCTTGCTGTCAGGTCTTCATGTGTGTGGCGCCACTCCTGGGCAGGCTGCACTTTTTTCACATGGGCGGTTCTCCTTAGGGGGCACACTCCTTGTGCGTGGGGCTCCCCTACGCGGGGGACACCTTTGCGTGGCATGGCACTCTTGCGTACATCAGCACTGCACATTGGCCAGCTTCACCACACGGGTCAGGAGGCTCTAGATTTGAACCCTGGACTTCCCATGTGGTAAGCGGATGCTCTATCAGGTGAGCCAAATCCTCTTCCCTCTAGTACTTTTTGTTACCTAAAATTCTAATATATACTTGTTTGTTTCTTGTCTGTTTCTCCTACTAGGAAATAGTTTCAGAAGGCCAGGTGCATCTCTGTCTTGTTCCATTTCTAACCACATAGGCCTACAGCAGTGCTTGGCACATTGCTGAGCCTTAAATACAGTATTTGTTGAATGAATGGATGAATGAATGGTTAGGGAATGAATGAGTGGATGAATGAATGTGTTGAAGTCCTTTACAAGCTTTATAAGCTCATTTTTATATTTCAAAAATCTGGGCAGTATCAATGGGAATGTGGTCAGGCTATGAGAATCCTTCATGACCTGTATGGAAATAATCTCTCAGTGTCATCTAATCTGTTGCAAAGTAGTCAAAATTCAGTATAAACCAAATCATTTGTTGGTCTTTCTAAATACCCATTTATGCCTGTGGTTGTCCAGCCATACCATAGCTTTAAACATCTTCAGGGGTAGTGTGGGGATATTTCCTTGTGACCATGGACCACTAATCACAAGACTGTTAAATTAAACACCCTGGAGTTGAATTTAATAGAGTCTGTGGGGTAGGAGACGGGCGCTATAATGGCAAGAGAATGAATGTCACAACCAGGTCATCCTAGCTGTGCCCCCGGCTGCAGCACGTGTTAGCAGTGTGCTCAAGCGCATAGCTGCTGGAGGTTTGGTCTGAGTGTGAAGCCCACTTCTGCCACTAACTAGCTGTGTGACCTTGCATAAGTCACTTGGCCTTTCTGAATCTTAGCTACCTTACATGTAAATCAGGGAAATAATATAACCTACCTCATAGAGTTGTCATGAGAATTAAATGCAATAGTACATACAAAACATTGAGACAAAACCTGGTTTTAGTAAGGGGCAAACAAAAAATATTGACTCTTTTAACCTCGGGCATAAACATTTGTGAGGCCTGAATAAAATCACATGTACGGCAACTAGTCTATATTGTATATACAGTAAATAAATGTTACCTCCTTTGAACTCCATCCCTATCCTACCCCATGCCCCATAGGGAGAAAGAAAAATAAGTAAATCCATGACAAAGGATTTAATGTTAGTAAAGGGAAATTTGACACAGTGTAATTACTAGTTAGGAAAAAATAATATAAAGAAAGAGTTAAGACCATTTTAAACACACACACACACACACACACAGACACACACACACGAAGCCTAGCAAATGTTTAAAACACCACTTATTGGAAACCCGGGGTGGACGGGGAGGGGAGTGTGACAAAGAGTAAAAATATTTAAAACCAGCAAAGTCAAAGAGAGTGTCACAATGAAAAGAACACTTTTCAAAAACTGGAATGAGAGCCCAAGTGCGCAAAATGGATAAGCCCACAAAACCCAGCCATTGGACAACCTTCAACAGCAAATATTTATTAAGGACCTACATATAAACTGGGACTTAAGCCAAAAGAGTGACATTAAAGAGCACTTTGCAAAGAACTCCTGGGTCAATAAGAACTCCTCTAACTAAATCAAAAGGAGAAAGCGACCATCATGTGACCTGCTCACTCAAGTTTGAAAACGAGAGAGGAAACCCCCAGAGTAACTGGACCGTGGCCAGCTTCTGCGGGATGGAGGGCTAGGGAGGGGAGGTGCAGAAGCTGGCTGGGGCACGGAAGGGGAATTGGGGGCAATCTTTAAGAGTAAGAGGTCTTAAAACAGAGAGGTGGGCAGAGTACGGGGCGTGGCAAATAAAGGGCTAACGCTTTTGCACTTTCTTACCACCTCAATTTCCATCTGCTCTTTTTGTGTCTTTCCATTATTAAGAGCCTGTGATGTCTTATCTCGTTCTTTTTCCCCATGGACATCACCCTCCCTCTCTTAATTGACCATATAGCAGTTCATTTGGAAGTGATCAATATCTTGGCTTTAAATACCTTTATATTTATACATTTGCATTCTAATTAATTTTTAAAATGAGTTGCTTAACCATTCTAAATTTCTCTTTTGAAAAAAATTCAAGCATATTAAATTGTACTTTACCTAAGTATGACCTAACGTAGTGCTTAGCATATAGTGGATGTTCAAGAAATACTATGTGTTCTCAATGATTGGCAATTAATGCATTTTCTCTATGGGTCTATGACCCTCAGTAATAAGGTAATATAGTTAAAACAATAGTTTTCTAGAGTAATAAAGAGTCTGACTCCATTTTTGATGTTTGACTGTTGACAGGTTTTTAAGCTCACCTCTCCCTTTTCCCCTCTGCCTTACATCTTGGCAAGCTGATAAGAAAGTCTAAGTGCTCTCTCCTTTGGCACCAGCAGGCAATTCAAACCACATTCAGGAACTCTCACCAACCCCGTAACCACCATGGAAACCCCAAGCCAGTCTCCTTTCCCTACTCTCTCGCGTCACTTTTAGATGTGCTTGGGAGCTGCTGTGCCCTCCCGATAAAGCGTGGGTATAGGGCATCAATGGTCCTGACTTCCGAACCAAATTCTGGGTTGGGGCCACCTTGTTTCTGAAGAGTGACTAACGCCTGGTCTTGGATTAAAACAAGAAAGTAGATCTAAAATAGAAATATTTTAAAATTTCTTCTCGTAGTGCCTGGCACCATGTTCTCTATCATATTTTATTACAAACTTTTCTAAAGGCCTATTTGCTTAATTAATTTCACCCCTCTCTTCATACTCCTTGCTTGCTTAGTAACTTTATTTCTGAATGTAAGTTTGACATCCTCAGGTATATGTATGTCTTCTAGGTTAGGGTACAGTGATCTGGGTATAAGAACAACTGATGTTAAATTGGTTGACCAACTTATAGACATCAATACCAAGGCAGCATTCCCCACACTTTTCTTCTGAAGTACCCCAAAAGGCATAAGAGAGTTAATAGAGAGAGGTCTCATATGTTCTCTTAAAAATTGTGTGCATATTTTGCGTAAGTTGTATCCATACAGTAAACATAGATATAAAATAACTTTTTTAAAAAAGATTTATTTATTTATTTATTTCTCTCCCCCCCTCCCCCGTTGTCTGTTCTGTGTCTATTTGCTGCGTCTTCTTTGTCTGCTTCTGTTTTCAGCAGCACGGGAATTTGTGTTTCTTTTTGTTACATCATCTTGTTGTGTCAGTTCTCCATATGTGCGGCGCCATTCCTGGGCAGGCTGCACTTTCTTTCGCGCTGGGCAGCTCTCCTCACGGGGAGCACTCCTTGTGCGTGGGGCTCCCCTATGCAGAGGGCACCCCTGCGAGGCAGGGCACTCTGCGCGCATCAGCACTGCACATGGGCCAGCTCCACACGAGTCAAGGAGGCCCGGGGTTTGGACCGTGGACCTCCCTTGTGGTAGACGGACACCCTAACCACTGGGCCAAGTCCGCCACCTAAAATAACTTTAAACCATTGCCTATCGGGAAAACGTTCCCATTTGTCTTGGTTAAAGGGAAGAACGTTTTCCCATTATATCTACTGTGCAGAAAAATGTTAACATAACAGGCTTGACTGCTTATCCTTAGAAGCTCCTACTTACAAGGTTGGCCCTTGGCTAGCATCTAGGAACTTGAATTTGGGGAGGGTTACCAATCCTTCTAATTGGTAAGAAAGGCTAATTGTGCCTTTAACTGTTTGTACAAACTATATGGTTTATCCTGAACACCTGTTTTCTTTTTGGGAATCTAGAATTTTGGTACATGCCATGCAGAGGATGCCTGTATGCCCATCTCCCAATATAAACCCTGAATCTGAGTTTTCAGGACTGGGTGCTGAGTCTCCAATGAATTTCCCTAATAGGCAACATTTCACACATGTTGTCACAACTCATTAATGAGAGAATTTAGTGCATCTTGTCTGACCTCACTGGGAGAGGACTCTGAAAGCTTATGCCCCCCAAATTTTGCTCAATATGCCCTTTCCTTTTACTAATTTTACTTAGCATCCTTTCACTGTAAGAATCATTGTCATGAGAACAACTATACGCCGAGTCCTATGAGTCCTGCTAGTGAATCATCAAGCTTGTGGATGGTCTTGGGGATGTCTCACCCTCCCACCATTTCATAAAAACAGTCTGAATTCTAGAAAGCTGACACCAGTATACACATTCACCATTGAAGCCACTTCTTTTCTTTGTGTCATGATATTTATAAGCAGAGATTTACATAAATATAATGCCAATACCTCTTTTTTTTTTTAACTGCTTAACAAATGTCACAGTAACTGCTGAGGTGAGATATCACAATTCAGCTTAAGAGGTAGTGCAGCACACTGTTTTCACCCTACTGAAACTCAATAGGTTCAAACTCAACTAATGTGTCTTTGTTAAGAAGTCAAGTTGCTCATGTTACATAACCATCTAAATGAGCCTCATCAGGTTCTTTTCTTATCCCAGAGAATATTCATTAAGCGGTTTTTTCTATGAAAAAGATGACTAGTGATGTTTTCCTTTATTTTACCCCCGATGCTGTAATCTTGGATGCAGGTAAATAGTCTTAAATGACTCAGAGTCCCCACAATCAACTTTGTTTACTTACTCTCAAACTTCATTTTTACTTTTGATAAAATCAAGTACAAAATATATTTTTATTTATTTTTGCCTTTGTGTTCAATGAGAGTGTTCTGTCTAGAAAAGAATATCTGCTGAAAAAGGCAAATTTGTCATCAAGGTGAACAATAAAATCATCCACCCATTCATTGCTTTTACCTTTGCCCCAAGGTCTTCTGTTTCTCCACAAAGAAAAAGAACAGTTTAATTTTTTGCTTGCAAATTTTATTGAGTATATTTTCCCAGCTGATGAAGCATACAGATATGTGGAAGCACAATCTTTCAAATTTCTCCAAGAAGGCCAGTATGCAAACAACTGCTCTTCACACAGTTTATATACAATTTTTACCAGTGAGCAAACTGAAAACACAGATGGCCATTGAGAAGATGATGACTGGGACTCTTTGAGATAAGGTGATCTAAATAATTGTGGTGCATGACATCAGAACAGCTTCAGTGTGGGCTACTTCTCCCAAGCTCTGCCCGTATGCATACTTGACCATATGCTTATGTTAGTTGAATACATGCTCATTCCCTCTTACGTACAAACTTATAGAAAAGAAGATGGTACTACCAAAACCATAATAATTGAGCTACTAATAAGGAGCTATGGACAATTTCAAAAGTATAGAATGTACTTAGCTGTTTACCTAAAATCTGGGCTTTTTTTATTGTGGAGAAACAAATGAACCTACACATTGGTATCTTTTGTGTGAGAAAACTGATCAATGAACTTGCACAGACATTTAATAATCAACTATGCAAATTCTGAATCACTATCAGAAATTCTTGCAACTAACGAAAAAGCTGCCTGGGCTAGAAATAATGCAATGAAAAAGCAAATAGAAATTGCTTGAAGCTTCTTTCAAAGTTTGTTTCAGAATCACTTACTAGGGGAAAACTTGGTTGAGCCTTGTGATTTGGACGTGTTTAGGTTCAAGAAGAGAGCGCCGAACTGAAATGATACATGCTCAAAAAACAGACTTGGACTCTAAGACTCTAAAGTCAAGCGAATTTTTTCCTTCTGATTAAACTCATTAATGAATTTCACTTTTTATTGTGCATAGTTTGTTTCATTTTAAGTGGTATATTGGTGAAAATGTACTGATTTGAAAACTTTTTGGTCAAGTTAAAGAAATTTTAATTAGATATGTGAATCACTTGTTATGGTTTTAGTAGCACAATCTTGATGGAGCCTCAAGACACATCAAGTCTGCTATAATTGTCATTTACTTCAATTTGTTCTGAGTCTCACTCATTGTCATGTGGACATTGAAGCTTACACTTAAAATTTTTTTAACCACCCATCCATGCTCCCATTTGAACATTAAACTTAAAAATTATCCCATTTAAAACAGAATGACAATAATATACCTCTCTCTCTCACTCTGTCACTCTCTCTCTCTCTCTCTCTCTCTCTCTCTCACACACACACACACACACACACACACACACCACAGAATTTTCCATACTTTTGTCTTGTAGTTAATGTAAGAGGAACCTCAACTCAACTTTGGCTGCTGGAGAACCTAACCTGAACTGGATAAGAAAACTACATAGTATTCTAAAACTACACATTCCTTTCATAAACAGAGTTTACCCCTTTGAGGCTCTCACTTAACATATGCCATTTATAGTCAGTAAAGACCTGGGCAGAAGACAACCTCCATTACCATCCTATTGAGACCCAAAAGGTCAGAGTTTTCAAAACTCAAGAATACGGAGTTAGGAGTTCTTTACTATGGATGAATATAAGGGGTGTAAGTTTAACAAAGAGGTAAATTTGGGGGATGTAAATCAAAAAGAAGGACCTGAAGTAGGACAGAGATAGGCGGGAGTGAAGCAAAGAGGAATTAGGAACTCTGGAAACCTAAAGAGCAATACCACATTCTCTCTTAGATAGCTCAAGGAAATGCGTTACTGAAAAGAATAACAACTTCTGGAACTCTGACTTTGTACTTTTTTGGGATATTTTTTTGAACTCTTCCAAAAGGGAATGATTAAGCATCCTTCTAAGCCCAACATGTGTTGAGGCTAGGGAGGAGTGCTGAACTGGTACTCAGCTAGTGGGAGATGTCCTCACATGGTCCTCAAATAGTTCACTGGCCTGAATCCTCACAGGCTGGTTCCCCTGACCTCCCCAAAGCTATTCCCTATGGGCCCTTGCCTCCCTGGTTGTCTCTAAGGAAGAGAGGTCCTGGAAAGGATGGATGTCTCTAAGGAAGAAAAGTCTATGGAAAGTATGTCCCTAAGGAAGAGAAGTCTATGGAAAGGATGGATGATTCTAAGGAAGAGAGGTCCATGGAAAGTATGTCTCTAAGGAAGAGAAGTAGAAGTCCATGGAAAGGATGGAAGACAAATCCCTGAAGCCCTCACTCTCCACCCCCCTCACAAGATCCCTCACCTCGTCATAACAATGGCCAATGTAAGTTGCTGCTATCTTCAAAGCACTTTACGAAGTCTTTTTTGACTTTCACAACATCATGTGATGCAAGTAGTATTTTTAGTTCTTTGTGCTATTGAAGAGGCTATGGTTCTGAGACTGACTTTGCCAATGCCACAGAGTTCAAAAGGGCAGCATTAGATTGGGAACCCAGGTCTTTTGACTCCAAATCCAAATGAGAAAAGACTAATGCTAGGGCTTCTTTAACATAAATTAGATTGCTGGACCTATCCCTGGTATTATTTCTTTTTTTTTTTTTCCTTCCTGCACCCCCTCCTCTGTGCATCAAATGCATTCTCCGAAAAGTAGCAGAAAAGATGTTACAGCGGGCTCTAGGAGTGACACATAGAACACAGACAGACGATTTAATGAGATTTTGCCAAACAAGGCTCTTTCAATCTAATAATATTTGACCACTTCTCCAACCTTTTGCATATCGAAAAGAACTGATGTGTGCTGTTTACCAAATGAATCACACAGAGTTCTTCCTTGTAGCTTTTTATGACCGCTTCCAGAATTATGCATCGCCCTGTGAAGAGAATGCAAATGGGTACAAATGGATTTGCTTTGCTTCTATTTCATTGTAACTATATTTTGTTAACTGAAATGTCCTGTATTAAGATATAATGGAAGCATGCCCTCGGGGACTATGCTTCTTGTGCTGGGCTTGCAGAGGCCTTTCCTCATTAATAAAAAGTTATTCAACCTTATTAAGGCTATATGGGAAGCATCATGTCTTTTTCAATTCCATCCCAGTTTAAAGTTTAAGGGAGGTTTTGATATCTGGATACCAAATAAAAGGAAGACTAGCATGGGCAAGGAATAGGAGAAGGAGAAATATAGGAGGAATATACCAGGCCAGCACTCTGCCTTTCACTTGGGGTGATTTTATAATGGAAGACGGGCTAAAACCAGCCAGGAAATAAGACAAGGGAGGTTAGAGCTGGAAGGAACCCTAGAGTTCATCTGCTCATTCCATTCCAGTCTCATTTCCAGATGAGCAAGTTGAAGTTCACAGAGATTAAAGTACTTGCCAAAGGTCACAATGACCAGTTAGTGGTGAGAGCAGAGCTGGTGAGACAGAATCACAGCCCTGGGAAGCTTCAAAGACACTTACTATCTTCCTGCCAATGGACACCAGCTTCCCCCAGGAGGCAGTCCGTCTTCCAGAAGCCAAAGCCCAATTTCAGTTTATTTCAGGCAAGGAACAAGGAAGTGGGTCAAGACCCAACCTATTTCAAATAAACAACATTTTGATTTTGCACCAATAAAAATTGTCAAGCTGTCATATTCTGAAGTCAACATTACTTCCAGAGAGTTTGGCCCTTTGATTGTTGCCTGGACTCCTTTTTAGATTATGAGGTAGGCCTTACCTATGGTAAATACTTATTCTTTTCATCTCTCCACTTCCTATCTCCTCTCTCCACACTTCCTCCACACATAGACATGCACAGCTGTCTAAATTATCCTGATAATCTAGAAGAGATGCTGAAGCAGGTTAGTTTACAGGAAGAGAAGACGAGCTACCGCTGAAACTTGGCAGAAACCATGGCCATGAGACATGTGACGATGAAACTCTGCCTGAAAACTCCCTGAGGGAAAGACCACCTCCAAGAATAAAGCCAGAAAGATCCTGCAAGATCCCAGCCATGAGAATCCCATTTGGAAAGAGATTGGAATGAGATCCTGTTTGGGGTCAAGGGAAAGTCCTGGACACCCTCAAAATGCCTCATCATTGGCCACCTGAGAAATAACAGGTGGTGCAACCAATAAGAACAGCAAACAGCTAGGGTCCTTCTCCAACATTATGCAGGGGGAGGAGTAAAAGACTTAAAAGACCTAATCTTGGGCCCCCTTGCACAAGTATCTCACTCTGCAGCATACCCATGGTCCATGCCTCAACAGTGTACTTTTCGCATTTTCTTGTTTCTTAAAAAACTCTTTACTCCATTGCTTCCCCTATAGCATGTCCTGAAATCCTTTTATGTGGCATTAGCCAAGAACATAGAAACCTAGAACCCAGAACCCTCCCCCAACAATGCTACTGTTTACTCTGCTTAACTTATTGCAGCTGCATATTGGGTTGTCTCAATTAAATTAAAACAAGCCATTGTAAACATTAGAAATCTTTTTGCTATGCCAACATTTAACTCCATGATACTTCTTGCCCTGGGACTTTGCTTAATATCATAGATACGTGAAATAAATGCTTATCTACCTTGTACCTCATAAAAGAGTGTTTTGTTGATCAATTAACAAAGTTCCTTGTTAAAAGGGTACCAGAATGCTAAAATGGCACTCAGGTTACATTTTTGCTCAGCCCCAAGACACAGCTGACAAATACTGACTCATGACAAAATACTTGCTCAGGAAATGGTTAAAAACCAGTTTTTCACTTAAGGGCTGCAGCTAAAGAAATACTTAGAGGGAAATTTATAGCTATAATCCTATTTTTAAAAAGAAGAAAATAAATATTTGTGAGTTCATACTGATATAAATAAATGATTGAATAAATTAATAAATGGTGGAGAAGAGCGAAATCTCCAACGGAGAAAAATTCCAAATTATTTTCTACTCCTTAAGTTTCAGGTATGCATAGTGAATTATTCCAAAAATTACAGAAGAAAAAGTGGGATGGTGTACATTTACAGTGGAGAAATGACAGGAGTGGAATTGCTGGATCATATGGTGATTCTGTTTTCCATAGCAGCTGCACCATTTTACATTCCTAAGCAGGCTGTGCAGGATGTGAGCATTCTGATTTCTCCACATACTTACCAACACTTGTTACACCTGACCTTTCAGTTATAGACATCCTAATGGATATGAAATGGTATCTCATTGTGCAGTTTTGATTTGCAATTCCCTGGTAACTAATGATGCTGAGTTTCTTTTCATGTGCGTATTGGGTATTTGTACATCTTTGAAAAAATGATTATTTAGATCCTTTCCTTATTTTTAAATTGGATTATTTGTCTTTTTATTATTACATTGTATACGTTTTTTATACAGCTGTATATAAGCCCCTTACCATTTATATGACTTGCAAAAATTTCCTTTCTATTCTGTAAGCTTTTACTTTTTTGATGGTATTCTTAAGGCAAAAAATTTTAATTTTGATGAAGTCCAATTTGTATTTTTTTCTTTTTGTAGCTTGTAGTTTTGGTGCCATATCTAAGAAAACATCAAACCTAATCCAAGGTCATGCACACCGATGCCTATGTTTTCTTCAAAGAGTGTCATAGTTGTTGCTCTTACATTTGGATCTTTGATTCATTTTGAGTTAATTTTTGTATACAGTGTGGGGTAGGGGCTCAAATTCATTCTTTTGCATGTGGATTTCCAGTTGTTCCAGTATCATTTATTGAAAATTCAATTTATTCCTCATTTAGTTTTTTGGTACCCTTCTCAGAAATCAATTGACTATAAACATGAATTTATTTCTCAATTCTATTTTGTTGGTCTATATGTCAATCTTTGTGTCTGTAACTCACTATTTTGTTTACTGTAGTTTTACAGTAAGGTTGAATTCAGGAAATTTCTAACCTGGTTCTTCTTTTTCTAGATTATCTTGGCTATCCTGGGTCCATTGCATTTCCATATCAATTTTAGGATCAGTTTGTAAATTTCTGCAAAGGAGTCTTATGGGATTTTTAAGATATATATATATATTTTTTAAATGAGAGAAGTTGTGAACTTACAAAGCAATTATGTATAATATGCAAAATTCCCATACATCACCCTTCCACCAATACCTTGCATTGTTGCATAATATTTGTAACAGATTATGAAAGAACACCATCAAAATGTTACTACTAACTATGGTCCATAGCTTACATTTGGTAAAGTTTTTCCATATACCCCCCTATTGTTAACACCATGTATTAGTATTGTACATTTGTTATAGCTCATGAAAGAAAACTCTCGTATTATACTGTTAGCCACTGTCCATCATCCAATACATGGTTCACTGTGTTTTACAGTCCCATGCCTTATGCAGTCCTTCCAAAGTGTGCACTCAGTGGCTCTCACTTTCATCACAGAGTTGTGCAGTCATGGCCTCAGTAAATTTTTGGATGTTTTCCTTAGTCCAAAAGAAAAAATCCTATATACGATATAGTACCTTCTTTAACATTGATGCAAGAATATTACAATATTGCTGTTAACTATAGCCCATAAGTTACATTAATTATATTTTCCCATGCATCACCACTTTCTCACTACCTTGTAATAGTGACGTACATTTGTTCTAGTTCATAGAAGAACATTCTTGTATTTGTACTATTAACTGCAATCCTCATCCACCACCAGGCTCACTATGTTAGTCTGTCCTTAGATTTATTCTCTAGCTTTCTTTTTTTATGACAGAAATTTTTATTAAAATGTGTCCTTCAGTAAGAAGTGTGCTTGAAAGTTTTTCTTCCCTCCCACCTCCTGAGGATCTTCCTGCCAACACAAATTGAGTGATCATGGCAGGCGAGTCAATGTCAGCCATGCAGGAAATCCCCAACAGAGCACCAATCAGTGTGCCCAGGGACCAAGGAATTTTCTTCTGGCTACACAGTTTCTTGCCCCAGGATATGCAGCTGGAAAGGCTGAGATAATGTAAGCCTGAGATCTCTTTCAGACAATCTAGCTTTCTTTCAATTGACATGTATGTGCCTGGACTACCTCTTTCAGCCACAATCACATTTATAAACCAGTCGTGTTAGTTACACTTACTGTAATGTGTTACCATCAACTCCATTCATTTATTCACTTTTACAATAAACCTTATGAAAAAATCTACATTTTAAGCCTCAGTTCCAATTCTTAAACAACATTCCATCTCCTAGTAACCTAACTCTAAAGTTTACCTCCACGAACTTATTTAGTTCACATTAGTGAGACCATACAATCATACAGTATTTATTCTTTTGTGTCTGGCTTATTTCACTCATAATATCCTCAAGGTTTATCCATGTTGTCATATGTGTTCCAATTTCATTTCTTTTCACAGCAGTGTAGTATTCCATGGTATGTATATACCACATTTTGTTTTTCCATTCATCGGTTGGTGGACACTTGCGTTGTTTCCATCTTTTGGCAATTGTGAAAATGCCGCTATGAACATCACTGTGCGAATGTCTGTCCGCCTCCCTGATTTCAGTTCTTCTGGATATATTCCTAGTAGAGGGATTGCTGGATCAAGTGGCAGTTCTATATTTAGCTTCCTGAGGAACAGCCAGACTGTCTTCAACAGAGGCTGTACCACTCTACATTCCCACAAACAGTGAAGGACTCTTCCTCTTGCCAGATGGGATTTTGATAGACACTGTGTTGAATCTGCAGGTCAATTTGGGGAGATCTAACAATATTAAGTCTTCTGATCCATGAATATTAGATTCTTTCAATTTTTTAGGTCTTCTAAAAATTCCTTTCTGCAAGGTTTTATAGTTTTCAGAGTATAAATTTTGCTCTCCTTTTGTTAAAATTTTACTAAGTACCTTATTTCTTTTTGATGTTATTGTAAATGAAATTGATTTCTTGACTTCATTTTCAGATTGTTCAAAACAAGTATATAGAAATACAATTGATTTTGTATATTGCTTTTGTTCCCTGCAACTTTACTGAACTTGTTAGTAATTCTAATAATTTTTAGTGGATTCTTTAGGATTTTCTGCATACAAGATTGTGTCATCTGCAAAGAGAGACAGTTTCACTTCTTCCTTTTAATGTGTATGTCCTTCATATACACATATAACTGCCCTGGCCAGAATTTCCAATACAATGTTAAACAAAAGTGGCAAGAGAGGACATCCTAGTCTTTCACCATTAACTACGATATTAGATGTTGTTTATTGTAGATACCACTTATCAGATTGAGAATAATCCATTCTGGTCCTAGTTTACTGAGTGTGTTTTATCATGAAGGGTAGTGAATTTTTCAAATGTTTTTCTGCATCTTTTGAGGTGATCATGTGGTTCTTTCTTTTTTCTGTTGATACATTGTATTATATTAATTGACTTTCAGATCTTAAACCAACTTTGACTTCCCAGGATAAATCCCACCCACTCATCATGTTTAATCCTTATTACATGTTATCAGTACATAGAAAGAGAGTCTGTGTTCACCTGAACCACCCAGGTGAAAGCCACCTCTAAGCACCTGCCTAGACTACCTTCAAACACAGTGCCAGTCGCCTTTAAGCACCTGCCTAGACTACCTTCAAACACAGTGCCAGTCGCCTTTAAGCACCTGCCTAGACTACCTTCAAACACAGTGCCAGTCAGGGATGGGATGAAGGTGAGACGAATGAGTCATGCCCCTTGGGCCCCAATTTTTAAAGGGCAACAAAAAACTCATTCATTGAGAAAAATTATATTTTGATACAATATTTTTAAAAATCAAAATTAATGTGAAAATATCCAGGCTGAACAAACTATCAAATTTTAAATACAGGCGAGATCAGTAACAGTGCTGTGCCAAGCCACATTGGAGCCTGAGTCAAAAGGAAACATGTAAGTCCCCTATATAAATGTTTTTATGTATATATGGTGACTTTTTTCCTTGAATATTAAAGTAGTTAAAAAATTGAAAAGTAGGTACATTAAAACTACATTATTTTTAATTTAAATATCTAATTTATACCTTAGGTTTATTATAATTTTCATTTCCTTGCATTAATGGAAGCAAAATCTTCAATAATATTTTCAAAATAGTTTTCTTTGATTATGTTTTCAAATGAGAGAATTGCCATGTTTAACAATTTCTCTTGACTTCATGATGATATAATTTTTAAATTAACTCTGGCTTCCTTAACCTATCCTCACTTAAAATGTTGGCATTTTGTTCATCATGGATTTTTGCATTAATTTTAATTCTTTAGAATCTTGCATTAAAGTAATATTTATCTTGATTACTAATTTGTGGGGGGGACTTAACTTTTTTGCCCTAATCCTGGCCCCCATGCCAGCCATGTCCACCCCTCTTCTGATATCTTACATCTCCTTCCTCTTCCTGCTTCTCCATGAAATGATCAGAAACCGTGATGAGCACACTGAGGAAGGAAGATGGGGAAGGTTGCCATAAGTGCTAGGTTGTTGGGAAATCTTGAAGAACCCAGTCAAGTTCCCTGTTCCTTGGAAAGGTCTGAAAGAGGAGAGAAAAGAACCTCTTTTTCTAAATGAAGTTACTTGGAACCCAACATCCTAATTACTGATATGAGACTGATTTGTGACCTCACCAGATATTTCCTTATCTAAGAGTGACCAAGAAAAGCCTGGGGCCCGCCCCAGTTCTCATCTAAGAGGCAGGACAACAGCTTCACAAAGCAGAGGCAGGGCCACCTCGGCCAAGCAATAGGTGGCTTTGGGCAGCACCTTAGAAAATGGTGCTTCTTGCTCCTTGCACTGGCTTTGGATTGTTACTGCTCCACAAAACAGTCCCGCACGTGCAACCAGACATGATTATAGTAACTCCCCAGCACTTTTGTTTCCATGCCCCTCAGACCCTGAATCTAGGTAGATCAGATTCATAGCCCAAAAGACGTGCCTCTTTTTTTTTAGCACTGTTTCTATTCCTGCAGGAATGAGTGGACCATGATGCTATTTATGCCCATTCTGGAGTTTGAAATACTCATTTCTTCTTCTAATCAAAAGCTAAGAGTAGGGCCTCGTCTAAACTGACAACACCGTTTTAATAGAATGAATTTTAAACCAAGAAATCCCTCCAACAACTTTCTTTTAGCCTTCCCCAATTACAGTGTTTCCTTTTCAGTCTCATTCAACATAATCTTGGTTTTAATATCTTCCCCTTTCAACTATACTCCACAGTAATTTCCTAAGGGGGTGCTGAGTCTTCTGTGTTACATATCTCTATTAGCTGTTAAGGCTCTCATCACCAAGAACACTTCTAGTGCAATAACCCAATTATTTCAAGGGAGATTGGAAAAGAAAAAGTTACCAGTGAAGACAATTATGTTTGTGTGAAGTGGAGTTCATGCAACCAGCTTGAAAGTTTTGTGAGAGGAGGGCTCAATCTAAGTCCTTAGGGAGTAAAAGATGTAGGAACTAAAAAGGGGAGCTGCTCGAGTTTGTGAAGTGCGCCCACTTTCCATGCCGTAAGTATTTCAGTAGGTTATTGCATGTCGAGACTGGTTGTCAGGAAGTCAAAAGTAAGGCTTTAAACCCAAGCGGAGTCTACTGGGGCTGCTTACACGTGTGCCAATGGGACCCCACAGACCAAGTGAATGCACAAGCTGCCTGGGTCAAAGGAAACGTGGTGTATTAAAAACATAGAAATAGCCTTTATTTCAACGTAAAGTCATCCTCTCTTATTTTTTGAAGCACGCAGTCCCCTTGGTCTTTTAGTTTTTCATTTTTGAAAGAGTTATGTGTCTTTCCTCTTAATGCTAATATAAAAAAGTAATGTGTGAGGAGAAATAGCAACTGATTCAATGTCAGGAAGAAAACACACAAGGACTGCAGAGTACAAGCCCCATCTAGTGGGGGCAGCTGCCTCCTGGCATCAGCATTTGTCAGCATGTGGGAAAACGGCTTGGTGTGTCTAGATATGGCTTTTGTTAGAAGTCAGAAATCCAGATATTTTTTTGCTACCTGCGTACTTCTAAGTATTGGATTTTAAAACTTTTTAAAAAACCTTTTATAGGCCATACACTAATGAGATTAATTAACCACATCTCTAAGCTTCTATCTGAATAGCACAAATTTGCAGTCTCTCTTTATATTCTCAGAAATTTCATTGAGCTCAGCCAAATTTTTTGTAAATAAAGTACCTAAAAGACTTTCTATTTAAATTTTAAAAAATTTTGAAGTTGTACATTTATAAATGCACACACAAAAATACACCATCATATATGCATACATATAAATTCAGGCCAACCCAACATTGTGCAGGAAAATCACTAGGCCTCCTTCCATCAAACATTCCCGGCTGCCCCATACCAAAGAGAATGCTCATGAGAGAAGCAGCTCAAATGCAAATCAATACCTGCAATCCGAAATGAGTTTTGATTTGGGGCTCATATATGAAACCATTCCTTGTTTTCTCTGTTCACAGTATCTTTTTCTGTTTTTAACCAATTAATTTTATTGATATATATTAATAAAGCATAAATCCATCTAAAGTGTACAATCGATGGTATTTGGTATAATCACATAGTTGTGCATTTATCACTTCAGTCATTATGAGAGCATTTTCACTATTCCAATATATTGGAATAATAATAACAGACAGGGGTGGCGGACTTGGCCCAGTGGTTAGGGTGTCTGCCTACCACATGGGAGGTCCGCGGTTCAAACCCCGGGCCTCCTTGATCGGCGTGGAGCTGGCCCATGCACAGCGCTGATGAGCGCAAAGAGTGCCCTGCCATGCAGGGGTGTCCCCCGCATAGGGGAGCCCCACGCACAAGGAGTGCGCCCAGTAAGGAGAGCCGCCTAGCATGAAAGAAAGTGCAGCCTACCCAGGAATGGCACCACACACAAGGAGAGCTGACACAAGATGATGCAATGAAAAGAAACACAGATTCCCGTGCTGCTGACAACAACAGAAGCCGACAAAGACGACGCAGCAAATAGACACAGAGAACAGACAACCGGGGTGGAGGAAAGGGGAAAGAGAGAAATAAATAAATAAATAAATAAATAAATAAATAAATAAATAACTTAGATTTTTAAAAAAATAATAACAGACAAACAAAAAAGCTCATCACCTCTCAGTCTCTCTATGCTTCCCCCTGTAGTACATACCTGCTATTCTGTTTCCATCTCTCTAGTTTATTTGTATTTATATTTTGTAAAAAACAGGCTTATGCATGCAATATCACCCATATTCGTATTTACATGAGGTTTCACTATGTTATACAGTCCCTTGTTACTTTTTTTTGCTTTTCTTCTAATAATATACATGTCCTTAGACTTTCCATTTCAACCACTGGCATGCTAGTTACAAACACCACAGCAGTTTAAAACATGTAGTAAATTACTGCTGACTGGGAGCCACTTGGACTTCCAGTTTTATCTGAGTTTTGACTCTTGGAGGATGAACCCCAATCTCCTTGAGATATGCTCAGGATCCCCCAAATTATAATTTGGTTACAGTACATAACCTTTACTTTAAGTCAGATCTTCCAAACATACCCTCCAACTTCCTAGTCACATGAAGAGTTAACAGCCACCAGTATCTCATTGCCCTAAAAAAGATTTTTATTGAAATCTCCCTGTAGGAACAATATGGGGATAAGCCTGGCTGTATGTGACTCAGGACAAGTTACCTGGAGAGGAGCTGGGCATTGGCTCAGAGGTCTATGAAGTAAACTGCATTTCTAGGGGTATTTTCCCTAGAAAAGAGGGAAGAGAAGCTGGTGGCTGAGCACCACATCAAAGGCTGCATGATGGAAGGATCTCTAAGGTGTCATTGGATTCAGTGACCACAGAACTGGAGAAAGCCCTGGGAGATTCATGCAGAATTGAAACAGATGCCATTTAAATATCCATAACAGTTGTGGCCTGGGCAATGAGAATAAGAGGAAAACTTCAGAACATAAGAAGGCAATAAATAGATTAGCAGAACCCAATCAAGTTGCAAACCTCACTTAACAGAGTAGAAGGGAAAGAAAATACAAATCAAAAGAAAGAATTAGGTGATATACAAATTCAAACCAGAGAACTAGGCTGTTAAGACTACTCCATCAAAGGCAAAATGGTTCAACATATAATGAGCATCATGTAAAGACTCCCTTTGGGTGCCTGCAGCTCCACTCATTGTGACCAAATCCTTCACTGTCCTCCAGTAACAACCTCAGTTCACTGAGACAACCCCAATGTGGGGCTGGTGTAATGGTTTTCTTTACCCTTGAGGGAGCTGTAGACTTAATAAGGGGAAAATGAAGTATACCAACCCCATAGAACTAACATTTTTCTAATAAGTTTAAGAATAGATTTTTAAAACATTGGGACAATCTGTGGATATCTGACATTTAAAGTTTCTAAAATGTTTGAGAATTTGGTGTATTAAAAAATAAAAGATTAGCCTTGTGATTTCAGTTTAAAATGTAAGATTGAGGAGGGTGGGGGCGGTGGGGTTGAATGGGACTTCATATTTTTTGAGTGTAATATTTTTTTAAAAATGAATAATAAAAAAATGTAAGATTGAATAGTTAATTCTAGATTGTGGTTTTCAAATTCATGTATATTAAAAAAATTACAAACTTTATTGAGGCATTTAAGATTGAGAATCACCAATAATTCTACTAGATTTATTATATTTGTTAGCATTGTTTAAGTACTTAGGAAAGTTGCTTACAAGTTCAGACATTTTTAAAGTTTTAAAAATGAAAATGGAATATTATATTTGTAAATAATATATTAAAGATTTAAAAGATTTTATTGCCTGAGTTCAATAGGACTGTTTGATAAATAAAAATATAAGAGGTATAAACTGAACTTAAAAGTTTAAAGGAAAACTAGGTTTGCAAACCTGAGACATTAATAAACAAACTACTTATTTAAAAACCCGTAGCCCCAAATAGCTCTCAAAGATAGACAGAAACATCACTCTGGCATCTCCCAGTAGTATTAGGAAGCCCTCATTCAAATCTTCTCCATTGTTAGCCATGTGACCTTGGATGAGCCACTTTATGTTTCTGGACCTTAAATTTTTTTCTCAATTATAAAATAAGGGAGATAGCCTAGCTGATCCCTAAATCCCCTTCTAGATATAATATTCTAGAATTCCAAAACTACTTGTTCCTTTTGTGATCTGTGTTGACATGCTGCTGATTTGCTGTCACACAGGACAGCTACCACACATTGATAACAATCATGCTTGGCAGTTCTCCAGGAACTCTTAGTTTATGGCTCTAGATAGAATCCTACTTACTTGTTTATTTTTAAACTTTAAGAAAATATTTCCTTCCCCAAACTCAGCTAGGACAATAGAACAAACAATAAACAGAGAAAGCCTCACAATCTTCAAAACATTCTGACTCTTCCTAACCCCAGAAAATTAAAGCAAAGAGCCATATCTTGTCCTAGATCATAAAGTAGATTATTTATTCCATCTTGTCCATACAATGTCAAAATGTCTGGTCAAGGAAGACAATTCTATCCCCAAATCAGTCAGATCAAATGAAGTTGAACACAAACAGTTAAACAAGACACTGAATATCTTAGAGGTGAAGGAACCAGTTGTCTTTTGGGCTAGTTATATGTTGAACACACGCTTCAAGTGGGTAGGATCGACCATGGGCAAAATTATGGTTTTGAGGAGGCTGTTCCCACTTGCTGAGGACATCTCCCAATTACCTTGGAGGTTTCTCTCAAATACCACCTTGGCATTCCTCTTCTCCACCACCAGTCTCTTCATCTGTGTTCCAATCTCATTGATTTTGCTCTGGGTCAGCACTGCCCACCTCCACGGGGTATCATTTGCATGGCCTGTATTGTCAGTCCCCCAACCAGAGAAGTACAGTGAATATAAAGGTAGCTTAGACAAGTTATTAACTACTTTAAGCTCCAGTTTCTTAATCTGTAAAAAGGGGTAATAATATCTACTTCACATAATTGTTTTGAGGATTTAATTAGATAATGTATATAGAGTATGGAGCTTTGCACAAAGTGAGTACTCAATTAATGGCATCTCTTTTAATAATTATTAGTAGTAACTCTTGAATTGAGAAGAACTTCAAGACATATATGTGGAATTTCCATCAGAGAAACCAGTCGCTTACCATCCACTAAGTCCACTCCCTAAAGGGTATTGTGTGGAACAAAGCTGAGTCATCAGTACTTAGTTAAGTACTGAGATAGATAGCTGGGGACCCTTGTGCCTCTCTGGAGAGTGGAGGTGGGTCATTTGATCTTGCTCAGCTGTAGTTTTCTTAACCATAAACCAGGGATAATTATAATATTGACTTTGTAGAGTCAGCCTGATGATTAAAAGAGAAAATTATGTAAAATGTTTAGCACAGAGCCTGGTTCATTGAAAAAGCTCGCTAAATGTAAGCAATGATTAGAATATAAGCATCTTGATGTCTTTCTTGTTTTCTGTTATGTTCCCAATGTCCAGTTCAGTGTTTGGCTCAAACATAAGCTCAATAACCACTTGTTGCATGAATGAATATTATTAATATTGTCATTGTTACCTTTGGAAAATTAGACAAGAAAATTCAATACCTGATGGATATGATTATATAACTATATGGACAAAATGCTCCTGAATCCTTTGAGAAAGAGCAGGGGATGAGAAAGTCTAACTGGGGAGTAAGAATGCCATCCCAGAAGATGTACAAAAAGGTGGAGCCTAAATTGACACGCACCACAATTTACGTAAAGAAATTGATGTCAGTAGGGGAATTGATGATTTTACTAAAACCTGGGAAACTGGAAGCAAAAGTGACTGTGTATCTGGACCACAGGAGACTTCCAGTCTTCCTGGCAGATGTGTGTCTGCAGGGTAGAAACAGATGCATTAGGCTTGTTCAGTTTGATGACACTGACCACTGAGGTCAATCAACTAACTTCCCTTGACCTGAAATTGGCTGTCCAAGCAAACTTCTTGCTATCATTTACATAGCAGTTGCAAATGGGAAATGCACAGGGATGTGTGTTTGACTTGCACAGTGATTTTTTAAACTTTTAAAAATTAGTTGCTAATATTTATAAATAAGGACATTTCTCATATAAATCTGGATTTGCAACATCTGAAAAATCAGATCTGGTCATTTCAAACCTTGAATGGCAACAATTGGGTGGAGATTATACTAGCTGCATATTTTAGACGGGGAATAGAGCCCTTGGTTCACCACAATCCCCACAACTCCATCATATCTGGTCATGTCATTCCTTTACTTGCCTGGCCATATAGGTATTCATTTTCCATCCCTCCAGAGAGCCAACATACTGACCAGCTAACATAGTATGCTGACAGTTATGTTTCTTGCTGCAAACTAATGAATTGTCACTCAGGATTTTATATCTGCCTCTTATGGGTTGGGTTAGTGTGAGTTCGTCCCTTGGATCTGTACACATCTGAACATACAAACAAAATCAAATGTATGGCCCTGCAGAGATAAGGCTCAGGTTCAATCTGACTCCCCTGAGAGGTCCTACCTCAGCTGACACTAACTGTTCTCTGAACATCCCTCTTCAACTTACCAATTATTTTCGTAGGTTCTCAAAGCCCAAAGAACAAACTGCTAAATGATGTCTGAAGGTCAGGAGCATCATTCACCAGCTGAGCTGCAAATGAGACACGGACCCAGTTAATCCTGTGAACCTACTGCAGATGCTCAGAAAAGCTCCATTTGTTTACAACTGTCCTTGAAGGGCTCAGCCTTAAGATGTCCCCTAATTGTCTTGCACATAACAAAGGCCAATGGAAAATTGTTATCGACAGACTCATTCCCACCTTAGTTCCCATACCATCTCTTTGTGGCTTCCTTCATTAGCTATTCTTTCCTCCCAGGAAAAGCTCATGACCTTGAAGGTTCATGGGCTTCCTTTCTGAATCTGCTATGGAATAAAGGTGTCTTCCTACTACCCCAGGAGATATGGCCAAACTGAGACCACAGATGCCCTCTCAGCTTGCAGCCCAGCCTTCTCATTTAATCTCAGCAGGAAAAGGGTCTTTGCAATCCACACGCCTTTTTTCCCTCCTTTCACATCAGAGCAAAAACAAACAATAATTTAAATAGCATCTTTTCATAATAAGAAAGCCTTCTGCTTTCAACACAACCAGAAAGGAAGCCATTTGTCACTGCCTCTGAATGAGCTAACAGCATGCACTTGGTATTTCTTCCCCACTGGGGGTGATGGATATGTACTGAGCCATCTGTACTTTTAAACCAGTTCTTGTGACCAGTGCTAGGCATTTGCAAGATACATCAGGAGGAGAGTTTGAAGTTAGGCATTGAAGCTAACATATTTAAGTATAGACTAAACTTTTGGAATCATTACTGTTCCCTCCAACCACTACAGTGACCAGCCTAGACAACGATACACTTTCACCGGCAAGATACCTCCCTCACTTCTCTTTTCTGTGCAGTGAGGAAATAAATATTGAAAAAGGTATACCCTTTTGTGAATGTGTAGAATATAACCTTATATTCTCTACACAGGAGGCAGAGATGCCCACTGTGTCTACTGCTAGGTTAAATGGAATCTTCTGGAAATGTCAGGGTTCATTATCCACCTAAGGTATAGTCCCTAAATCTGCTTACGACCCATCCTCCCCCTAGAGAAGCCTAAGAAATAAAAGAAGATAGAAGAAAGCAGTTCTCAACAGCCTCAGGGAACAGTTACACTTTTGCTCCTAAATTTCTATGGCTTGTTTACTGAGTTTTCTACCTTTGTGGAATCTTTATTCCTCAGAAAGGCTTGCAACATAGTCATCACCTTGTTTGCTCAAAAGGGTCAAGACCAAACGAAATACTAAGTTGAGGGCTTGGCATTAAAAGGACATTGGAACTTTTCTCTGAGCCATTGGGACCTTGGGACCCACACACAAAAAAAGTTAAATTCTGGCCTTGAAAGTTGGGGTTTAAATGCCTTTGACTTGTGAAAATTGGGTGCTCCTTCACATCTTTTCCTAACTGAAGTGTCTCTATAGCTGTAGAAAACTGTAGAGAGAGATAATATGCGCTTCTATTCTCTTCAAAGTATCCACACAAGGTTCATCTTTCATAGCTTAAAATTTCTAAAAACTTTACCTTTCCAGCTGAAAGGACATATGATCAGAGTCTCCAAAACAGTGAAGAGTCTGGCCAACACCCCCCAGACCTGACTTACACCTCCTCAGGACCAAATGAGGGAACATCCCTTAAAGCTGGAAGGATTGGCTGGGTAGCAAATGCAAGGTTCAGACTTTAGAAATATAGTACATGCCGAAAGCAATGAAAATAAGTAACTGATAAAAAGAGCAACCAAGCTGAATAACAAACAAGTAGATAACAAATATGGTGGAATTCATGATCCCAAGAAGAGAAGTGGGCTGCAAGCTGTAAATCCCACAAAGCATTTTCATCTTTTGTCATTTATCTTAAATGCTGTGACATTTTTTTTTTCACCCAAGTGAAATATAAGAGGCTAAAGTCTCTTCTGACAAAAATTCTCTTACTCTGGAGGACATCTTAAATGGGGATTATTAAGCAAGATAATCACTACCTTTCATAATTCTGTTTAAAGTAATTTTAATTAGAGTTCTCCTGTGCCTCAGGTTATGGGACAGTTCTGTTTTGTTTTTGTGCATCTAAATGATTGATATCAACCTACTGCTTCCTGTCATCCAGGAGAATCAGACCTAACAGACAAAGATGAAGTTCCAATGGCAGATAGTTTTCATGTCTGCTGTGGTGAATAACCTCTTTACTTCTAGGAGGTGTTAGGAATGTATCTTTCTTCGGATGCAGGAAAGAACAAGCTCTTATAAACAAGACGTACATACATGTGTGTTGGTTAACAGTTTATTGGAAGGAGACTCAAGAGTGCAAAGAGCTCATTGTGGCCCACATGGGCTGGAGCAAGAGTTGTGACCCAAGGCAAAAATCTGGGGAAGGAATGGGGCCAAGCTAGAGTCTTCCCAGTATCCAGGGATGGCAAAGGTAAATGAGTAGGCAGAAAGTATTTGGAATTAATTCAAAGGTGGATCTGGACTCAGGAGTGCAAGGGGAAGACAATTTAAGAAGCAGCTGAGGGTGAAAACAGTTCCAAGTGTGAGGCGATTTGAGGGAATGGGCAATTTCCAAACTGAACTCAGGGAGGGCAGAGCCAGAAAGAATTTTATTTTCTTCCAGAAGCAGGGTCATCAAGAGAGAAGCATAGGGAAGCGGACTTGGCCCAGTGGTTAGGGCGTCCGTCTACCACATGGGAGGTCCGTGGTTCAAACCCCGGGCCTCCCTGACCCGTGTGGAGCAGGCCCACGCGTGGTGCTGATGCGCGCAAGGAGTGCCGTGCCACACAGGGGTGTCCCCTGCGTAGGGGAGCCCCACACGCAAGGAGTGAGCCCCATAAGGAGAGCCGCACAGTGTGAAAGAAAGTGCAGCCTGCCCAGGAATGGCGCCTCCCACACGGAGAGCTGACACATCAAGATGATGCAACAAAAAGAAACACAGATTCCTATGCTGCTGACAACAGAAGCGGACACAGAAGATGCAGCAAATAGACACAGAGAACAGACAACTGGGGTGGGACGGGGTGGGTGAATGGGGGGGGATAAATAAATAAATAAATCTAAACAAAAAAAAAAGGGAGAGAAGCATAGCTGGCCAAGCTACCTGCTGTGAAGTGGATAGACTTAGTTCTTTGGTTATCACTATGTATAAAACTGGTACCTGCCAGTGAGTAATGTTTAGCCCTCATCCTGAAGAATGAAGGACTTTGCCTTCCATCAAGAGGGGCTTGATTGATTGGAGCAACTTTATGTGGAGGTGGGAAGGGAATTATGGCAGTGTACAGAGAAAACAGCAATGTACTGGCACAGTATCTCATCCTAGTTCTGCCCTTAACTAGTAGGAAACCAGGCACATCATGGGCCTCAGTTTGCTCATCTGTAAGAGAATTAGCCTGTCATTTAGCCAGGCAACAGGAATATATTCTGCGTCTTCTCTGGATCAGGTCCTGGGGAAACCAGCATGGATTTTACAGTCTAGAATGCAACTAAGGTACTCTCTAAGCTTCCTTCCAGCTCTAAATTTAACCTGCTGTGGAGAAAAGAGTTCAGGCTCTGGATTTACTGCTGCAAGACAAACCCAGTTTGAGTCCCAACTCTGATATTTATGAATTAAGAACTTGGAAAAGTTACTTAACTTCCCTGAGGGTCAAAAAGGTCTCTGTAAAATTGGGATGAAATAAGCCTCTTGTCAGTCATTATGAAAAAAGAATAAGGCAATTATTCCCCTTTCACAGTATAGTGTTGTTACTTGGAGGTGGTTATATTCCCAGGCCCCCAAGACTGAAGCACAAATGATGCATGTTACTTGACAGCCAAGGTTGACAAGAAGTTTTTGTATGTTTTCTTTCACTTCCTTGGAGAAACTGGGATGGATATGACCCCGCTAGCACTGCCCATTTATTTTTCAATGTGAGTTTTATACCAGTTTGTCCATTTTCCAAAAATTATCTTATTAATATTTATTTTTTAACCAGGATCATGGTATAAATTATCTTAGGTGAAATTGACACTTTAATATTTTAATTTTTATGTAGAAACATTTTATGCCATTTCCATTTGTTCAAGTCTTTTTTGTTCTTCATAGGGAAATGTTAATGTTTTCTTCATCTAGAGCTATACATTTCTTAAATTTACTCCTATGCAATTAAAAAAAAAGCAATGTCGGGAAACGGACTTTGGCCCAGTGGTTAGGGCATCCGTCTACCACATGAGGTCCGCGGTTCAAGCCCCGGGCCTCCTTGACCCGTGTGGAGCTGGCCCATGTGCAGTGCTGATGCGCACAAGGAGTGCCGTGCCACACAGAGGTGTCCCCCGCGTAGGGGAGCCCCACGCGCAAGGAGTGCACCTGTAAGGAGAGCCGCCCAGCGCAAAGGAGGGAGCAGCCTGCCCAGGAATGGCGCTGCCCACACTTCCCGTGCCGCTGACGACAAACAGAAGCGGACAAAGAAACAAGACGCAGCAAAAAGACACAGAAAAACAGACAACCGGGGGAGGGGAGGGGAATTAAAGAAATTAAAAAAATAATAAAATTAAATAAAATTTAAAAAAAAAAAGCAATGTCTTTTTCTTTTCTTTTTTTTTTTTTTTTTTTGAGATGCCAGGGCCAAGGATTGAACCCAGTACCTTATATGTGAGAATCTGGCACTCAATCACTGAGTCACATCAGCAACTCTGAGTTGGTTTTTTCATTTGTTTACTTGTTGTTTGTATTTTTTTAGGAGGCACCAGGACTGAACCCAGGACCTCCCATATGGGAAGCAGGGGTTCAACCACTTGAGCCACTCCCCTATAACTACGCAATTTAATTTTTTTGTTCTATTATAATTGTGACCTTTTCTTTCATTGTGTCTTCTAATTGGTTTGGTATTTGCATAGTTGACATTTTAGTGTATTTCTATTCAGGTTTTTTTCCTATCTAAATATATTAATATAAAAAATGAGAAGAACTCATATCACCACTACTAGAATTTCAAAATTTGTACCAATTTGTTGTAGTAGTGAAGCAGATTAGAGAGGGAATCAATAAAAGAATCTGGAACCTGGTAAAAAGACCACATGGACATCAGTACCCCCAAGATGGCTGTCGGAAGACCCTCATAAGAAATCCCATTCAGAATGAGATTTCCTCTGGAAGCCAGGAGAAGCCCTGGATATTCCCCAAGGGCCTTATTACTGGGCCCTCCCAGGGGACTGATGGGTGGGATAATCAATCAAAACAACAAACAGCTGGGACTCCTCCTGTGTCATTAGCAAAGGGGTAGAATAATTAATGGTTTAAAAAGCAAGCCTTTTGCTCCCTTGCCCTCATCCTGTCCCAGTGCCTAACCCGGTGCCTGTCCCAGTGCCTGTTCATGTGCCTGTTCCGGCCCTGTACCTGCCTTCTGTGCCCTGCTCCTGCCATTTTTTCTCCATGATGAACAACATGCAGGTAAAACCTGGGCATTTATCATCTATAATGGGGAATTGTATTCTATAAATTAGCCCTCTTTACCACTTTTCAGCCCTTTCCACTCTACCTGGGACCCATGATCTGTTATTTCCTCCATTTCTCTTCCCTTCCTACCGTAATAAATTACTGGCCTAACTAATCCAGTGTGCTCTCAAAATTCATTTCTTGTAGCTTAGTCAGGAGTCTAGACAAAATCTGGTTATAGTGGTAAGAATAAAAACTTAATATTTGGCCCTTTTTTGCATTACAGCATTTTAATCAGTTTATAGAAATGGGATGATGATGGAGAATTAAACTACTCTGTTTAAAATAGTAACAAGAATTTTATACCAGGGAAATGGCAGGTTGAGTGGATGAGGTATGAAAAAGAGTGATTCCAAGAGAGGGGGAGAAAGAAAAAGAAGGTGGCCAGAGAGAAAGAAAGAAAGCAATATCTCTCCCTAAAATTTTTCTGTGAATCCCTTGTTCCTCAACCTGTCCCTTATTCTCTCAGATATCAAGCCATCCTTCCCTACCAAAATAATCAACCTCAAATCTTATTATTCCTTTCTGTGTCTTGCAAATTTTTGCAATTCAGGCTATATTTTTCCTCTTCCTGCTAATGGCAGCTTAGCAGCAGTTGCAATGGAGTTTGTCCTGGTGCCCAGTGGCTAAGGGTCTTATCCCATGAATGAGGTTTCTTGGGTATTGAATCACTTACCCCATGAAAGGTATTTTCAGTGAGAATTGTGGGAAGATGGTGGAATAGGAAGCTCCATGAATTGGTCCCTCCACCAAAAGAACTATTGAACTAGCAAAAACTGCCTGATTCAATTATTTTAAAACTGAAGTCTAACAGAACACTGTATGCCATCCAGGGAAGAGCTGAAGGATGAAGCTGTTAAACTGCAATAAATATTAGTGAATTTTACCTTCCATGCAGTGGCTTCCTCCTCATCCCTCAACCATGGTTACTGGTACAGTTTGCTGCTGTTAGGGTGGGCAGTAAGGACCTAGTCCTCTAAACTCCAGAAGTGTGTTGTCTGATTACTAGGAAACTACTTTTGATTGACTGTTTCAGATTACTGATGGGCCAGCTTTGAGGGTGGCCATTGTTCCAACCCCCCTCAGAAAAAAGCAGCAAAGAGGTCTTAAAGAGGCAGTACGTATTTTTTTCTCTTTTCTCTTTCCATTCTCCATTGGGAACATAAATAGTTTGGAAAAGTCAGAGACTGGTGGCTCTAGTTCTCAACAACAACAACAGCAACAAAATCTAGCAATCCCAGAAGAATGGTAGAACTAGATTCCCTAAAGTTATAATAACATAATGTTCAGAATGTCCAGTTTATAACAAAAATTTAGAAAACACACAAAGAAACTGGAAAGTATGGCCCATTTACAGGGAAAAGAAAAGGATTTGCCAGAAACCATCCCTGAAGAAGCTCATATATTGGAACTACTAGTCAATGACTTTAAATTAACTCTTAATTATGTTCAATGAGCTAAAGGAATCCATATACATTGAACTAAAGGATATTAGAAAAATGTTGTCTGAATAAAATAAAGAAATATAAATTATAAAAAGAAGCCAAAAAGAAATTTTAGAAACTTTGAAGTACAGTAATAGATGGATTCAACAGCAGATTTGAACAGGCAGAAGAAAGTATCAATAAACTTGAAGAAAATCAACTGAATTATTCAGTATGAGAAGAAGAAAGGAAAAATAATGAAGGAAAATGAACAGAGCCTGAGAGATCTGTGGGATACCACAAAGTGTACCCACATATGCATTACTGGAGTCCCAGAAGGAAAAGAAAGAGATAAAGGGGCAGGAAAACTATTTGAAGCAATAATGACCAAAACTTTCCCAAATCTAATGAGAGACATGAATATAAACATCCAGGAAATTCAACAAACTCCTATCAGGAAAGACACCAAGATATCTACATCAAGATAAATTATAGTAAAATTCTAAAAATTGAAAGACAAAGAGAGGATTTTGAAAGAAACAAGAGAGAACTGACTTATCATATATATAGGATAACAAATAAGATTAACAGAGGACTTCTCATCAGAAACAAAGGAGGCCAGAAGACAATGGGGTGACATATTTAAAGTGCTTAAAGAAAAAACTGTCAACCAAGAATTCTATACCTAGCAAAGTTATCCTTCAAAAATGAGGGGGAAATTAAAACATTAACAGATAAACAAAAGCTGAGAGAGCTCATTACCAAAAAATTTATCCGCAAGAAATGCTAAAGGAAGTCAGTCAGGCTGAAATAAAAGTACACTAGACAGTAACACAAAGCAGTGAGAAAAAAAACAAAGAACATTAGTAAAGGTAACTATAGGTAAATATAAAATCTGGTATTATTGTTCTTTGGGTTTATAACTGCATTTTCCCCCACTTGGCTTAACAGGTAAATGTGTAAAATAATATTTAAATTTTATGTTAATGGTCAAACAATGTATAAAGATATAACTGGAGACAGCAACAATATAAAGGGGGAAGGAATGGAGATTTATGGGAGTAAATAGTTTGTATACCACTGAAATACACTTGGCACAAGGTGAAGTAGGTTGTTATTAGTTTGACATATTCATTGTAATTACAAAGGTAACCACTAAGAAAATAACTTTTAAAATATAGAGAAAAGGAAAGAAGAAAGGAACCAAAATGACACACTACAAAAAAGCAAGTAAATACAAAGAAGGCAGCAATGGAATAATGAGGAGCAACAACCATACGAGATATACAGAAAACAAGTAGCTAAATGGCAGAAGTAAATTGTTTCTTCTCAGTTATTACCTTACATGTCAATGGATAAAATTCCTTTATTAAAAGGCATATACTGGTGGATTGGATGAAAAAGCATGATCCCTCTATATGCTATCTAAAAGTCCCAAAGAGGTTGAAAGTAAAAGGGTAGAAAAGATATTCCATGCAAACAGTAATCAAAAGAGAACTGGAGTAGCTATATCATTGAGAGACAAAAATAGACTCTAAGTCAAAAAAGATTACAAGAGACATAGAAGGATATTATATTTTGACTAAAGATTCAATCCTGCAAGAAGATGTAAAGATTACAAAATAGGGAAGCGGACTTGGCTCAATGGATTGACTATCTGCCTACCACATGGGAGGTCCAGGGTTCAAACGCAGGGTCTCCTGACCCATGTGATGAGCTGGCCGATGTGCAGTGCTGATGTACGCCAGGAGTGCTCTGCCATGCAGGGATGCCCCTGCATAGGGGACCCCCATGTGCAAGAAGTGCATCCTGTAAGGAGAGCCATCCCATGCAAAATAAAGGCCAGCCTGCCCAGGAGTGGCGCTGTGCACATGGAGAGCTGATGCAACAAAAAGAGACACAGATTCCCAGTGCTGCTGATAAGAATACAAGCAGACACAGAAGAACACACAGCGAATGGACACAGAGAGCAGACTACTCACGGGGGGGAGGGGAGAGAAATAAATAAAAAGAAATCTTTAAAAAAATATATTTAAACAAACAAACAAACATATATGCACCTTATGACAGAGCTCCAAAGTATACGTATTAGTCAGCCAAAGGGATGCTGATGCAAAGTACCAGAAATCTGTTGGTTTTTATAAAAGGTATTTATTTGAGGTAGACATTTACAGTCACAAGGCTTAAAGAATAAGTTACTTCCTTCATCAAAGTCTTTTGCCATGTCTTGGATCAAGATGACTGCTGGTCTCTGTGATGGTTCAGACTCCTCCTCTTAAGGTTCCATGGTCCTGTCTTCTGATCTCAGCTATAGGCTGGTATAAGGCTCATCTCTCTTCCCAAAGCTCATCTTTCCAGGCTCAGCTGCTCTGCTTTCTCTATAAGGCCAACTGTAAACTATCTGGTGAATTGCTCAGCTCTCTCCCTGGGGCTCCAGTGCCAAAACTCTAAGCTCTCTCCTCTGCCATGTTGTTTTCTGTATAAATCTCTGCCCACCTACTGACATGGCCAAATCAAAGTCCTAATCTTAATTTAATCAAGTAAAAGTGAAATCTCTAAATTTAATACAATCAAAGGGTATCAAGCCCAGAGGAACAGACTAGCTTACAAACATAATATTTCTTTTTAGAATTCATCAATAATATCAAACAGCCACAGTATATAAAACAAAAATGGACAAAATCAAAGTAAGAAGTAAATAGTTCTACAATAATCATTGAAGAGATTGATATACCACTTTCAATAATTGATTGAAAATCTAAACAGAAAGTCAATAAGGAAATAGAGTACTTGAACAAGACTATTAAACAATTATACCAATGGACATACATAGAACACTCCACCCAACAACAGCAGAAACACATTCTTCTCAAGTGCACATGGAACATTTTCCAGGATTAACCATATGTTAAGCCAAAAACGAAAAAATTTAATAATTTTAAAAAATATTGAAATCATATGAAATATCTTCTTGGAACAAAGTGGAATCAAGCTAGAAATCTATAGAAGGAGGAAAACTGGAATTTAAAAAATAGGTGGAAATTAAACAACACACTATTGAACAACTAACAGGTTGAAGAATAAATCACAAGGAAAATTGGGAAATACCTTAAATATCTTGAGAGAAGTGAAAATGAAAACACAACATAAGAAAATTTATGGGATGCAGTGAAGGCAGTACTCAGAGGGAAATTTATAGCTCTAAATGTCTACATCAAAAAAGAAAAAAAGGTCACAAATAAATAACCTAATATCACACTTAATAAAACTAGAACAAGAAGAGCAAACCAAACCAAAAAATAAGTAGAAGGAAGAAATACTAAAGATTAGAGCAGCGATAAGTGAAGTAGAGAATAGAAAAGCAATAGAGAAAATCAACAAAATGAAAAGTTATTTTTCGAAAAGATTAATAAAATTGACAAATCTTTAGCCAAACTAGCAATGAAAGAGAGAGAGAGAGAGAGCACAAATAACTAAAATCAGGAACAAAAGTGGTACATTACTACCAACCTTACAGAAATAAAAAGGATTATAAAAGGATACTATGAACAATTATATGCCAACAAATTAGAAAACCTAGATCAAATATACAAATTATTAGAAACATAAAAATTACCAAACTTGATGTAAGGAGAAATAAAGAATCTCAGCAGAATAATTAAAAATCTGACATCAAAGAAAATTTTAGGACAAGATGGTTTCACTACAGAATTCACCAATCATTTAAACAAAACTTAACACCAATCCTTCTCAAATTCTTCAAAAAACACAACTTCCTAACTTACTCTATGAGGCCAGCATTAACCTGATACCAAAGTCAGATGAATAAATCACAAGAAAAGAAAATTACAGACCAGTATCATTATAAATGTAGATGCAAAAATCTTCAACTTAATACTGACAAACTGAACCCAACCATCTATTAATTAAAGGATTATACACTATGACCAAGTGGGACTTATTTCAAGAATGAAAGGATGGTTCAACATAGAAATTCAATGTAATGTACCACATTAATAGAATTGAAAGGGGGGGGGGGAAACACATGATTATCTCAACTGATACAAAAAAGGCATTTGACGAATCCAACACCCTTTCATGATTAAAAACACTCAGAAACTTAGGAATAGCAGGGAACTTTCTCAATATGATTAAGGGCATTTGTGAAAAACCCACAGAAATATTCTCAATGCTGAGAGAATGAACGATTTCTCCCTACAATTAGGGATAAGACAAGGATGCTCGCTGACACCACTATTATTCAACATTGTACTGGAAGTTCTAGCCAAGGAAATCAGGCAAGAGAAATAAATAAAACCCATCCAAATTGGAAAGGAAGATGTAAAATTATTTCTATTTGTAGATGACATGAGCATATATATAGAAAATATGAAAAGAATCAGGAACCAGAAATAAATTCATCGACGTAGCAGTATGCAAGATAAACACACAGAAGCCAGTTGGTTTCTATATACTAGTAATGAACAATCTGAAAGGGAAGGCAAGAATCAATTCCATTTACAAGAGAAAGAAAAGAACAAAGTGCCTAGGAATAAATGTAACCAAGGAGGTGAAAGACTTATACACTGAAAACTACAAAATGTTAGTAAAAGAAATTAAAGAATATCTAAATAAAGCTAAAGTAATCCTATGTTTACAGATTGGAAGACCTAATATTTTTAAGAGGTAAATACTGCCTAAAGCTATCTACAAATTCACTGCATTCCCTATCAAAATTCCAGCAGCCTTTTCACAAGAAATGGAAAAGCTAATCTTCGATACTTATGGTATTGCAAGGGGCCCTGAATAACCAAAACTATATTGAAAAAGAAGAACCAAGTAGGAAGATTCATACTTCATGATTTCAAAACTTACCACAGGGAAGCAGATGAGGCTCAAGTGAGAAAGCCTCTGCCTATCATATGGGAGGACCCAGGTTTGATACCTGGAGCCTTCTGAAGAATAAAAAGAAGAGAAAGCATGCCTGTATGGTGAGCCAGTGCCTGTGTAGCGAACTGAGTGCACGCACAATGAGCTGAGTGCCCACGCGAGTGCCCATGTGGCGAGCCAAGTGCCCACGTGGAGAGCTGAGTGCCCACGTGAGTGTCCGTGTGGTGAGCCAAATGTCCATGTGTGCTTCCGTGTGGTGAGCCAGTGCCCACGCAGTGAGCCTAGTGCCTGCCCGAGTGCCTGCGTGATGAGTTAAGTGCCTGCATGGTGAGCCGAGTACCTGTGTGCCTGCTCAAGTGAGTCATGCAGCAAAATGATGATGCAACAAAATAGAGATGAAGGGAAGAGTCAAGGTGAAGCACAGGTAGAAGACACAAGGAACTGAGGTGGCGCAATTGACAGGGAAACTCTCTCCACATAAGAGGTCCCCAGGATTGAATCCCAGTGAACCCTAGAGGAAAAAAATGAGAAGAGATGACAAAAAGAGAAATAGATGCAGAAGATCACACAGCAAATGGACACAGACAGCAAAAACAGTGGGGGAGGGGGGGTTGGAGAATTTTATAAAAACTTACTACAAAACAATAGCCTATAAAACAGTGTGGTGCTGACATAAGGATAGACAAATAGACCAGTGGAATAGAATCCCCACATCTATGGCTAGTTGATAGTCAACAACCATGTCAAGTCCATTCAATGGAGAAAGCA
The DNA here is from genome assembly GCF_030445035.2 of Dasypus novemcinctus. NCBI lineage: Eukaryota > Metazoa > Chordata > Mammalia > Cingulata > Dasypodidae > Dasypus > Dasypus novemcinctus. The sequence goes on from NC_080675.1 coordinate 37,113,934, forward strand.
TAGTCTCTTAAACAAATGGGACTGAGACAACCAGAAATCTGCATGCAAAAAAATGAATATGGATATGAGTACTTCACAATAGGAAAATTAATTCAAAATTGATCAACAGCCTAAATATAAGCACTCATGCTATAACCTCTTACAGGAAAACATAGGGAGATATCTTAAGGGCCTTGTAATAGGCAATTGATTTTGGATTTATACCAAAACACAAGCAGCAAAAGAAAAATGAGATAAAATAGACTTCATCACAATTAAAAGCTTTTGTGCATCAAAAAACAATACCAAAAGTCAACCTACAGAATGGGAGAAAATATTTGGAAACTAAATGTCTGATAATAGTTTAATAACCAGAATATATAAAAACTCCTAGAACTTAACACCAGAAAGACAAACAATCCAATTAAAAACTGGGCCGAGAACATGAGTAGACATTGCTCCAATAAGTATTGGTCAATAAGTATTTGAAAAGATGCTAAATATCATTAGATTTTTAAAGAAATACAAATTAGAACTAAAATGAGATACTACTTCACATCCACTATGTTGGATATTATTAAAAGAATTGAAAAGTATAGCAAGGATGTGGAGAAAGAGGAAGCCTCAAAATTGTTGATGGGGGTGTAAAATGGTACAACCACTGTGGAAAACAGTTTGGAAGTTCCTCAGAAAGTTAAACAGAATTACCAAATGAACTGGCAATTCCACACCTAGGTATATACCAAAAACAATTAAAAGCAGGGACTTAAATCTGTTTGTACACCAATGTTCATTGTAGCATTGTTCACAAAAGTGAAAATGTGAAAGCAATCCAAATGTCCATCAATGGATGAATGGATAAACACAATGTGATATATACACACAATGGAATATTATTCAGCTATAAAAAGGAATGAAGTTTGGGTGTGTGCCACAAATATGGATTAACCTTGAAGACATCCTGATGAGTGAAATAAGCTAGACAGTAAAGGACAAATATTTTGTGATTTCTCTTATATGAAATACTTGGAATAAGCAAACACATAGAGACAGAAAGCAGAATAGTGATTTACAAGGGAGTGTGTCTGAGTGTGGAGTGAGGTGGGATGGGGAAATGAGGTGTGATTGCTAAATGAATATGAGTTTTGGTTTAGGATGATAAAAATAGTCTAGAAATAGTGGTAAAAGTTACAAAATATTGTCAGTGTCCTTAATGTCAAAGACTTGTCCACTTAAAATGGGTAAAATTATTTTTATGCTATATATATGTTAGCACAATTGAAAGTAAATAAATACATGGAAAATGGAAAAAAGACATGTTCCTATGGGTTTGTTTATTTGTTTATGTTCCTGTGGGTTTGAACCCATTTGTAAATAGGACCTTTGAAGAAGTTATTATTAGTTGAGGTATAGACTCATTTGAGAATAAGATCTTCAAAGATCCTAGTTAGACGTGGTCAAATTGAATCAGGGTAGGTCTTAATCCGTATGACTGGAAGCCTTATAAAGAGAGGAAGTTTGGACAATCAGAGAAGCCAAAAGTTGGGGGAACCAGAAGAGCAGACACAGAGAGAGATCACTGTGGAATGGAAGACTGCCTTCACCACAGTGTTACCAAGAGAAAGGGCATCCTTGTCAGCATCTTGACTTTGGACTTCCTAACTGTGAGACGACAAATTCGGGGTGTTTACGCAACCCATTGTATGGTATTTGCTAGAGCAGTTCTGACAGACTATGTAAGGTTGACAGTGATTGGTTCTTTCATAGAGAGATGTGTATCAGTGAGGGTGTTATGCCTAGAATGGAAAGCCAACCCCTGGTGGCTTAAACATGTAGGGATTTTTTTTCTCACAGAACAAGTGTCAATGGACAAGTTCAGAGGCTTCAGGATGTTAGCACTAAGATTTCCTCTACTCACTTGGCCTTTCCCTCATGGGGGTATTTCCCAGGTGCCTGTCTTCATTTGCAAAACACCAGAAATGGGTTTGCTTTTATAATGGGGATTTTATCTGGGGTAAAAGCATATAGTTCAGAGGCTATGAAATGTCCAAATCAAAGCACCATCAGAGATGCTTTCTCACCAAAGTCAGCTACTGGTGATCCTGGTGTCCTGCCATATAGCAAAGATGGTGGCCAATTTCTACCAACATCCCTGCCTTCCCTTCCAGAATCTACTGTCTCCCAGAGTTCGGCTGTGGGCCACCAGACATAGGGCATGTCTCTTGCTGGGCCTCCTCTCTCAGTCCTGGCTATCTGCTTTCTTCCCTAGTTCAGCTGTGAGCTGTTAGGCATATGGTTCATCTCTTCAGCAATGACCTGCTCCATGAGCCCAGCCTCTTGGGGGCTTCATGCTTAAGCTTTCACTGCTACTGATCCTAGAGTCCTCTCTCACATGGCAGGGTCAAAAATGGCAGCTTTCTTTCTCTGCGTCTCCATTTATATAAGACCCAGCAAGAAGGCAGAGATTTAACCTGAGTCGTGCCTCACTGAAGTAGTCCAATCAAAAGCCATCTAATCAAGGGATCAAAACGCGATCAAAAGATACCACACCTACAGGAATGGATTAGTTCAAGAATATAATCTTTTGGAATTAAAAAAAGAACTTCAAACTGTCTCAGTGTCACTTCAGCTTTAGCCGTCAGGTTCACATTTTCTGCAGAAAGAAGGAAGGGGAACTGCAGAAAGGGAGCAAAGTGCTTCCCAGAAACACCAAGCAGATGTCTTATACCTCATAGAACAGAAGTGAATCGTATGGTTCTACTTATACAAGGGAAGGGAAGGAAGAAGCTTTTTAAAAAAGAGCACATTTCCCAACAAAACGAGAGTTCTGTTAGAGAGATGGAAAGAATGGGCATTTACTATTGAGCAACTAGACATCTTTGCTGCTATAGTAAAATCAAAGGCATCGCACAACTCTGTGATTAATTTTCTTGTGAAAACCTCTATGCATCTGAAAGAGTGTGGCAGTGATTGTCAGTTGTTGATCTCATCATCCATTATCCCCCTCCTCCTTGGAATCAGAATCCTGATTCAGGGCTACCACTTATTTCCCAGCCTCCTTTGTGGCTAGAGTGGGCATGTGACCAGGGTTCTGGCCTATGAGATGCAAGCAGAAACATTGTCTTGGACTTCCTGGATAGCTCTTTTAAACAGAGATGGCACCCTTTTGTCTTTCTTCCTTCCTGCTACCTGAATATATATAAATATATGGATATAATGTAGCCGTGCAATGTAAGGGCTGCACTTCCTAAAGCTTGAGCAATGATAATGGTCATTATTCACTGAGGGCTTCCTATATACCCAGTACTGTGTCTCAATTTAATACATTATCTCATTTAGCACTCATATCAACCAAATGAGGCAGATACTAGTACAACCATCACATTTAAAGTTGAGGAAGCTGAGGCCAATGCATAATTGGAAGAGTCAAGATGGGAACTCAGGCCATCTTACTCCATCATTTATTTTGGTTCACTGCTCCAGCCTTCCTGGAAACCAGCAGAGGTGAGATAAGGAAGTAGCACAGGAATGTAATCTTCAGGCCCAGTGACAATCTGTGTTCCTTCCCATGTCTATCCATCCATGTGGCCATAGGCTCCTTCCTAAGTCCCCTTGCTTGCTAGTTGTGCTGCCCTGGGCAGGCTATTTAATCTCCTGTGCTTCATTTTCCTCATCTCTAAAGTGGAGATAATCTACCTCACAGAATCACTGTAGGTATTAAATGAGTTAATATATGTAAAGCCCTTAGAACAGGGTCTCATACCCAGAAAAGTATCAGTCAGGGTAACTACTACTGTTGTTGTCATTGTTATTTTTCAGTAAAGTCCATGTGGACGTTGTACTTTCCTCAGTGTAAACCAGGACTTATCAATCACAAAAATCATTCCAGCTATGACATGTGTCTTGGGAATAAGAAGAGGGAAGAAGAAACACATGAGCTTTAGAAGCTGGAAGCCTCCAGACAAACCCAGGATCCAAGGCCTTATCCCCCAGAATCCCCTGCTTGCAGTATCCTCTTGCCAATCCCTTCCATGGCTTCTATCCTCTCTATCCCTGCAGACAGCACCCAAGGGGGCCATTCAGACCAGATTGGCCAAAAGACCAGGAAGTTGTTTGTTCCAGAGTCAGTGCTGAGTCTGATATGGCCCCTCAGGAACTTCCCAGGCCCCTGACTAGAGTCAGGAGAGAATATCGTCCTACCCCAGCCCTCTCATCCATCCACGGAATAAGGTTAGGTATGTCTTCTACTTGGAAGTTTCTATCTGTGTGGACTCAGCCAGCATACTCTGAGTCAAGGGCATATTGCTGAGAGTTCCTAACAATACCCAGGATTACCATTTAACAATAATAAAATGGCAGTTTGTCTTAAATGGCCACAAACTCAGAAGAATTCCACTTTACATTCAGGGTCTCAGAAAAGTCTCCTTTGTGCAGGTATGTAGACCTAATCTCCTGGCACCCAAAGATTAGAATGGGTTCATTTGGAAAATTCATTTAGCAGTAGAGAACCCTGAATTTAAAACCCACCCCATTGCCTGCCTCTTGATTTCACTTAACTTCCCTCCCTAATGCATCCCCATCATTTCATGTATTCAAAAATATAGTGTTACAATGATTTTATGAACTCAAGTTTTTTAAGATGTTAAGGAAGTAAATTGTAGATCTACATATATAGTCTTATATATTTGTCCACATATTTACTTTTTTGTGGTGCCCTTCATTTTTTGTACGGCCTTAAGATACTGTCTGGTGTAACTTCAGTGTGAAGGACTTCCTTTAATATTTCTTGAAAGAGGGAAACGGACTTTGGCCCAGTGGTTAGGGCATCCGTCTACCACATGGGAGATCCGCGGGCCTCCTTGACCCGTGTGGAGCTGGCCCATGCGCAGTGCTGATGCATGCAAGGAGTGCCCTGCTACACAGGGGTGTCCCCCATGTAGGGGAGCCCCACGCGCAAGGAGTGCGCCTGTAAGGAGAGCCGCCCAGCGCGAAGGAGGGAGCAGCCTGCCGAGGAATGGCGCCGCCCACACATTCTGTGCCACTGACGACAACAGAAGCGGACAAAGACACAAGAAGCAGCAAAAAGACACAGAAAACAGACAACCGGGGGAGGGGAGGGGAATTAAATAAATAAAAATAAATCTTTAAAAAACATATATATATTTCTTGAAAGAGATCTGCTAGTGACTGAGTCTCTTAGCCCTAATTTTTCTAGGAATGGCTTTATTTCACCTTAACTTAATTAATTTTTAATAAATCAATTTTATTGCTACATATTAATAAAGCATAAATCCATCCAAACAGTACAATCAATGCTATTGGTGTAATCACATATTTATCCATTCATCACGCCAATCATTCCAAGAGCAATTTCATTATTCCAATAATAATAATAAACAAAAAACAAACACATCACTGCTCATTCTCTCTATGCCTTACCTGCCATACATAGCTGTTTTTTCCTTCTCTTTAGTACATTTGTATTTATATTTTGTAAAAAGTCTTATATTTACAATATCACCCATATTCAGGTTTTACATGAGATTTTACTATCTTACAGCCCTTTACTAGTTTTTCACTTTCTTTCTAGTAATATACATGACCTTAGACTTTCCATTTCAACCAGTCATGCCCATACAATAGTATTGCTAGTTATAAAAACCAAGATATGCTTTCACCATTTCTATTCATTTCCAAAGGTTTACAAATAACCTTTTTATCAGTTCTACACAGATTAACCCTCAAATTTCAATTCTCTACCCTCCTTCTATTTTCTGGTGACCTATATTTTAATTGTTAACTTTATGAACTTACACAATATATTTAGTTCATAATAGCACAATCATATAATATTTGTCCTTTTGTGTCTGACTTGCTTCACTCAACATAATGTCCTCCAGGTTCATCCATGTTGTCACCTTCATTTTTGAAGCATAGTTTTGATGGCTATAGAATTATTGGTTGACATTTTTCATTTTAAATATGTCATTCCAGTACATTCTAGACTCATTTGTTTTTTTATAAGAAGTCAGCCATTAGTTGTATTCTTATTCTCCAGTATGTGATGAGTCATTTTTCTCTTGCTACTTTCAAAACTTTTGCTTTATCTTTGACTTTCAAAGTCTTACTATGATGTGTCTAGGCATGGATTTCCTTGTGTTAATCCTACTTGGTGTTTGTTGAGATTCTTATCTATAGATTAATATTTTTCATCAAATTTGGGGTTTTCAGCCTTAGTTCTTCAAATATTTTTCTGCCACTTTTTCTCTCTCCTCCCCTTCTGGAACTTTCATTACACATATATTCATATGTATGTGTTGTCCCACAGGTCTCTGAGGTTCTGTTCATTTCTCTTCATTCTTTTCTCTCTGTATTTTTCAGATTGGATAATATCTATTGATTTTGTCTCCAAGTTCCCTGATGATTCTTTCTTCTGCCATTTCATATCTGATGTTAAGTCCCACTAGATAAAGTTTCATTTCACTGATTGTATTTTTCAACTCCGGAATACCCATTTGATTCTTTTTCAAAATAATTTCTATCCCTTCATTGAGATTCTCTATTTGTGAGTCACTGCCATCGTACTTCAATTCTGTAAACAGGTTTCCTTCAGTTTTTCAAATATATGTGTATTAGCTGCTTTGAAATCTTTGCTTGCTAAGTCCAACATTTAATTCTACTGATTGGCTTTTTCCTAGGTGTGGATCAGTTTCCTATTTATTTGCATGTTTTATTATATTTTTGTTGAAACAAGATAGTTTGGGTAGTTTATTATGACAACTCTGGATTCTGAGGCTTCTTGTTACTTTTTTGTTTGTTTGCCTGGACTAAATCTATGCAATCTATAACCCCCACTGTGTGCAACTGCTGATGCTGCTCTTGAGAGGTGGGTTTTTTTCATGTTTTATTTTTTAAATGGTTTTCTTGGTGTCACCCCTGTCTATGCATAGTGGTCAGTCAATGATTGGTCCAAGGTTATGCTTAAAAACCTTGAACTAGTAAAGCTGCTAAGGATCTGTACATGGTTTGGAAAGTGCCTTCAATGTTCAGGCAATTTGCAACTTAAAAGGTCCTCTACCACTCTCTAATTTCCTAAATCTCTCTTAAATTTCTAACTAGTTTATTTGCTTGTTGCTTATTTGAACCAGGACCATAATTTTAGGCTAACTGAATCACTTCTCTTCCCCGTTTGTTTGCCATCAAGTTTGCTACAATGCTGCTATGTTGGGACTTATTTTCATGCTCCACTCCAAATCAAGTGAGCCCCATATGGCAGTGAAGTTTCTGTTTTTTTATGGCTTTCCCTGCCCTGGTAGAACTACTGTATCAACTGACCTAGAGGGAGGTGGATGGGAGCAGCCCCAGGCAAGAATGACACAGACACTCACTTTTATTCAAAGTCCAATCGTTTTTTTCATGAATAAGCACTTCTCAATTTGTTGCATGTCTTTGGTCAATATCCACAGCCCTGGAATTATTGGTGTTTTTTCCCACAATTTTAATGAGTTTCATCACTATTTTTTAGAGAGAGGATTTGCCAAGCTCTTCACTCCACTATGCCAGAAATCCCTGTCTTTATTCAATCAGAATTATTTTCTTTCCTTCCTCCTATTCTATTGGCCCTCAGAATTGACTAATCAAAATCTTTGGTACAAAACACAATTGTATCATACCTGCTTTAATTTAGTTATTTAGCCAAATAGTTATTTTTTATGGCATTTATGGTCAATCGATTTCCAAAAAAAGTGCCAAAGCCATTGGACATTGGGATATTAGCCAGACACAAAAGAATAAATACATATGATCTCACTAATATGAACTAATTATAATAAGCAAACTTGCAGGGTTAGAATCTAAACTAAAGGTGACCAGGGGATAGACTGGGGTTAGAGAATGGAGAGCTGATCATTAATTTGTACAGAATTTCTATATAGTTTGATTGTAAAGTTTTAGAAATGGATGGTGGTGATGATAGCACATTATTGAGTGTAATTAACTACACTGAATTACATAGGTGAACATGGTTAAAAGGGGAAACTTTAGGTTGTATATGTTACTAAAATAAAAATTAGAAGATAAAACATAGGACTGTACAACACAGTGAACCCTATTGTAGACACTGGACTATAGCTACTAGTATAAGTATAGGAATGTTTTTTCATGAATTACAATCAATGTTCAACACTAATACAAAGCGTTAATAATAGGGTGGTACATGGAAAAAATACACCTAATATAAACTGTGGATGATAGTTGTCAGTACTATTTTAGTAATTTTTCATCATTTTTTAAAAAGTGAGGCAGGTTAAATAGGGAACTAGGGAAGGCAGCTGGTCAGAATAAAGTGGTAAGAGCTGGGAACCCCCTGGTCAGAACATAGTCATGAGACCCCACCCAGAAACCCCCTGAGGAAAGGCCACTGCTTGAGAACACAGCTGTAACTATTACAGGCAAAAAGTCTGCCAGAGAACCTGGTCATGAGGTCCCTTTTGAAAGTTCAGGGCTAATAAGTCCCAGATAGTGCCAGAAAGGTCTCCCTATTGGTTCCCTGAAAGCTAACAGAGAAAGGTAGAAAAGCAACCAATCAGTACAGCAGATAGCTGAGACCCCTCTTCAACACGGTGAAAAGAGAGAGGATGAAGGCTTTGAAAAAGCCTACCCCTGGCCCCACACTAGCGCCTCACCTTGTAGCACACCTGCACCCATGTCTGGGTTTGTTCTATCTTCTCTTTTCCTTTTTCTTAACAAACTCTTTATTTCCTTGCCTACCCTATGGTGTGCCCTTAAATTCCTTTATGCGACAGCCAAGAATCTAGAAACCCAGAGCATTTCACTAACAAAAGGTAACTACTGTTAAAAAAAAATTGGTACAATTACAAAAAAATTGCTATCATCAATTGCAACAAATGTTCCACACCAAGGCAAGGTGTTGGTGGTGGAATGGTGTAAGGGAGTCCTGTATTTTATACAAGAGTGGTCTGTAAACCCACAACTTCTCTAATAAAAAACAAAACACAAACCCACACTAAACTACCCTTTTCAATAATTTGTGAAGGAAAATCTAAAGAAAACTACAGCAACATTTTTATTATAAAACCCTTTTTAATATAAATAGAAGGGGGAAATAAAGTATTATACTTTATTCCCTTATTCTTCCTGCTTTATATATAATACTCTTGCTAGTAACTACCTGCACAGATCTTTCCCAAAACAAACATAATCCAACTTGGGAGTGGAGTCAACATCTGTGTATGTTGGCCAAAACTACCTAAGTGATTCCAAAACTGATAACTCATTTCCCTAGTAATTAGTAATAAGTGTCATTTAAAAATGTCTTGCTTTATAATATAAGCCAAATTCTTTTTGAATCAAAATTCCCTAGATGACTCTATTTTAATTCCTAAATCCGCTTTAAACATGCAAGCATCAGCCTGGGAAAGCTGATTGCTCAGCTCATGACACTAAGCTCTATTGCTGTGCTATACTTAAGATGTTCAAGGTAAATTAATTCAGAGCTGCTACTAAGTGTGAGCTCATAAAAAATAAAGCACAGTAAATCTGATTTTTCTCCTATAAATGGTTTCAACAGCTGTCCTTTCACCCTCCCTGCTCCCTCTACCCCATGTTGTTATTTGCAAGAAATCAGACTTCATCTAGAGCCAGGACCACATATTCCTTTTCTCTTGTGTGCCTCCCTCCTCCCTCACCCCTAACGTCTATGAAGGATCCAGACCCGGGGGTGTCAGACACAGACATTACCCAGCAGAGTTGGTCTGTGTGGCTGTCCCAGTGACTATGTTCTAAAACCAAGGCCTTGCTTCTTTAGGAGAGCTTCTCACTCAGAATCCTTTTACCCTTTTTGAACAAATAGTCATGACAGACTTAGCTACCTGGTTTCCCAGCCAACATAAGACTAGAAGTACCTAGCTGGTTGTCAGACATAAGTCCATATTAGATGTGATAAGTGTCAAATGACAGAAAGGGAGAAGACAGAAAACACTGAACTTAAAAGTCACAGCAGTCCAAGGGAACTTAAAAGTCACAGCAGTCCAAGGCTACTTAAGGTAGGCACAATAAACCTTATATTTCAATAGCCTGTCCTGAATCATGGTTCTGAGACTTTGAAAGATTACACTATGATTAAAATATTTTATTTCAAAGAACACAGAAGTACATATAAAGCTCTAGGCATATATGTATGGTCATATTTCATTCATAAAGGCAAATTTTTAAAAATACACTGTAACTTAAAGAAGAAAGCTTTGTTATATAAGAGTTAAACTTTATCAGCATCCCATTCTTAGTTACTCTGAAGTAAAGGGGATTATGATATAGAAAACTGCAAGGGTGAGTAAAAAATGGGTTGCAAACATCAGTGAGTCTCACATGATATTGAGTGAAATTCCAGAAATCCTCCCTAAAACAAATATTGAATATCTACTGTGTGTCAGATGCTGTGATAGGTGATGTGAAAAAACACACCTGTCCTCAAACAACACTGGACCTAGTGGGGGAAACTTCCATATTAAGAAATAATCGCTACACAGTGTGGGCCCATAATAAAATGCTTCAGACTTAGCGGGACATCGGGCTTCTAAGGGGGTCTTTTGTGTTGTGCTCAAGGAGAGAACAAATTCAAAATGGGTGACGTAGAGAAGGGCAAGAAGATTTTTGTTCAGAAGTGTGCCCAGTGCCACATGGTGGAAAAGGGAGGCAAGCACAAGACTGGGCCAAATCTTCACGGTCTCTTTGGGCAGAAGACAGGTCAGGGCCCTGGATTCTCTTACACAAATGCCAATAAGAACGAAGGCATCGCTTGAGAAGAGGGGACGCTGAGGGGGTATTAGGAGAATCCCAGGAAGTACATCCCTGGAACACAAATGATCTTTGCTGGCATTAAGAAGGCAGCAGGAAGGGCAGACTTAATAGCTTATCTGAAAAACAAAAACGAAAACCTATAATGAGTAACAGTTGGCCACTGTGTTATCACAAAACAAAAATATCTGTGGCTTTTTTTTTTTACATGTGCCATATTTAAATTGATTTCATTCACCAGAATTCAGATCATGAATGGCTGACAGGATATTTTTGTTGGACAGTTCTGAGTTAAATAGGATTGGCTTATAGTTAAATGAATATGATCGAGCTTTTTGAATTTTGATAGTAATTCTGGTTCAGCAAGTGCTATCACTATTTCTCCCTTTTAAAGATATCGTTGGACTTGAAACTAGGTTGAATTAGTAATGTTTAACTTTTCACAAAGATGGTGAATGCCAACTTATAACCTATAGGAGATTGGTATTATATTTAGATTTATATAACTGGTTTTTATAAATATATTTAAATACCAAGGAAATCCCTTCTCTGTCTCATAGAACAGACCAAGACTCACCTGTGTTTCAAGTGGTGTTCATTAGCCTTTACAAAGGCAGGCGCTGAGAATAAGGGAGCCAAGTCCATGCTTCCTTTTTGGTCTTAACTGTGTCAATCTAATTAAAATTCCCTGTATCTGAAATGTGGCCTTTCAATTAACAGAAGATATTTTGGTATGATTTATGTATAATACCATGTAAAGAATGCAGTTTTCACATTTTGTAGATGATCTATAAGGTTGAATGTTTTTAAAAGTCAGTGTGACAAGATATAGTAGCAAATTAAGTTGTGCTTTTAAATTCTTTACTATGTAAATCAGACTAAGTTGTAATTCAGGATTATCTTTAAGCTGCTATTCAAAACCATGTGAAATTGTAGAGCCATTGAATTATGTGTGGTTGGTCATGGTGGTTTTTGCCAACTTATAATGATTTAGGTGGAGGAGATAGACCATCAGCACAAGTTTGTAAATTATGAGACCATAAGGCTTAGATGATTTTAAAAAACCCACAGACCATGAAAAAAAAAGTGCTTCAGAACCATAGAGGAAGGAGCAGATTATTCTTCTTGGAAGGGATGAGGAGGGCTTCATTTAAGGTTGTCTTATTAGGGCTTGACAATAACCTCATTCTTCTCTCCCTGGAGTTTTAACCAATTAAGAAACAGAATAGGGATCAAAATATTGCATGTAAAAGCTAGATTAGACAATGAGTTATGGCCCCAGGGCCAAAAAAAATGTCTTCCTGACATTTCTTTCACAATCTAGACCTTGGGAACTGCACACAAAGGGGGCTCATGAGAAAACGGGGTGCACTGAGCAACTCTTACTCAGCAAGGGTCAGGCAGAATTGTGACCTGCCTCATACAGTTTGAACCCGAGAGAAGATGAGAGAAGGCCATGTGTGGGAGACATTTTAACATGTTAGCCTCACTGAATAATGAAACATTAATAGGCAAGGGGTTGTCATACTTTTCCAGTTCTCCAGTCAAATAAGCCATGCCTCCTCCCATAGGTGATATAGCCAAGAAGTAGAGAGTGGGACAAGAAGTGTTTTTGCAATACTACTCCCTCCTGGAGAAGACAGTAAGAGTGCCTTCCCTCTACCTAAACTTGGGAATACTAATATGCATTGCATGCCTACAGTTCTTAAAAGATAAAACATAGATTCTAGGTAGATGAGAGAGTATTTTTTATTTTTTTAAATAGTTAAGTTCTTTTAATATGTTATACATTGCATTGGATGTATTTAGAAAGTATATAAAAATTAAAAGAGAGAGACTTCAGTATTGTCAAACTCTGTTGTGCATTCAAACCAGGCCTTCAGTATGCTGCCTAGTGCCTTGCCATTTGAGTTATTGGCTAGGTTGGTCACTGACTCCTGAAACAATAGATGTATCCACTACATCTCTGGTTATGCTCCTGAAGTGGATAGAGAGTATGTTGCAGTTTCAGACTCCTGCAGCAGCTGGCAATAGCTTGATATGGCCAGATGTACAGGGGACATTGCCCACAGACTGGCTCTATTTCATAGTGCTGAAGGGTGCTATGCACCAGGCCGGTGAAACACTGGAGCCTTCCCATCCTAGTCTTTCTCTATATCAACAGTGCTGCAGCATGCTGGCTGTGTGAAAGACATACCAAGCAGAGCAATGATTACCAGAGTGCTGTGAGTAGAACTTAAACATTATGGCCTACTCCCTTGGAGAGATAACACATATGGTATTGCAAACCTGGAGCTTAGATCTATTAACTGCAGCTCAAAGAGGAACTTGTGTAGCAACTAGTACCTATATGCTTGAGATTATGAGGATATCTTTTCTATTTTAGATCATATGCAGAGGGATAATGAACAGGTTAAAAGTCCTGATAAATTTAATTCATTCTCTAAGTAATTAATGAATGTGCCTATAAGATAAAGGACTCTCTTAAGTACTATATTTTCCTTGCCATATGCTTATCTTGTTGTTGCCAATACTGTCTTTGTGTCTAGGGTAGGGCCTCTCTTCATATCTCCCCTAGCTAAGAGGTGTGAAGGTGGTTATGTCCTAAGCATAACCATCACTGTGGGAAATGGCATTGGCAATTTACACGAAATCCAGCAAGTCTACCACAATTTCTCTCTACAGTTAACCAACAGCATTAAAGAACTCAAGGAAGAATGCTGTTTCCCATCAACTTTGGGAGGATGCAGCCTCTAAAGGTACCTGTCTTTTCTCACTCTTGTGGTCCAGTATGTCAGGTTGGCCCCTTTTTGGGCCTGCCTACCACTATCTTCTTTATCCTTTTAGTGGGACCAAGTATCTCCAAAATTCTAATTAAGTTTATTTCTTACAGGATCAATGCCTTGTTAGTAAAGCAGGGATTTCATTCAGTTCAACCAGGATGTTGCACCTATCTTCCTTCGACTGCAATAGAATAGACAGAGGGTTTTTCACTTTATCAGATAGGGCCTACTCCCCCATAACCAAAGGGAAGTAGTTACAGAAGAAAGATCATTGCCCGTCAACACCCCCTAAATACTAAGGGTGTAAACTCGAGAGAGAGTATTTTATGGAAAAAGCAAGAGCAAATAATGAAGGTTGAAATGTACAAAATGCTTTGGGGGAAATGGTGAGTCATCAAATGGAGTTTCTTGAAATACACCAAGGAATTTTCTAACTAAATGTAGTTGATGCCCCTGAATTAATACATTCTATTCTTCTAAGTCTAAGTTCTTTCCTCTCTTTATACTCAGTCGAGAGTCTTAAAAAATTGCACAGAAGGCTCCACAAGTTTGTATTTATTTTCCTTGGGGTTCACTGAGTTTTTCAATCCAAAAAATGATGTATTTCATAGTTTGGAAAATTTTTCCATTATAATCTCTTTAAATATTGCTTCTGTCCATTCTCTCTCTCTGCTCCTTCTGAGACTTCAATTGCCCCATGTGTCTTACATTATTAATGTTTTTTTCCTTTTTCTCCCTCTATGATTCAGTTTGAATATTTTCTAATGATCTGTCTTCCAGTTGGTGAACTATATGTCCAATTTGCTGTTAAACTCATTCGTTGACTTCTTAATTTTATATATTTTTTCAGTTCTAGAATATCCATTTGATTCTTCTTTTTAAAGATTCTATTCCAAATCCCTAGTAAAATTCTCCATCTGTCCTCTATTTTGTTCATCTTTTTGTCTATTTTCTTGAACATATTAATCATCGTTATTTAAAAGTTCTTATCTGCTAACTTCAATATCTGGATAATCTGTGGGTTTATCATCTATTTTTAAAATTGGTAACCTTTGATATGGTCTGGCTCTTCACGTTTAGTAATTTTTTATTTTGTATAAAAGTGTAAAGTTTCTAGATGATGTTACCTTCCTTTTTCCTTCTGTTATACATTGGGTAGAAGACTGATCATCAGAGACTGAAGGGACGCAGGGCTATGTTACAATTTTGGCAAGTTTTGGTAAGACTAGGTCTACTGTTTCATCCTTGTCCCGAGGGTGTGCCCCTTCAAGGTTTTCAATTAAGAACCTAGGAGTTCTTTTCTCCTTATCCCTGAGAAACTACAGGAGATTCAGTTCTGCCTTTCAGAGGTTTTCAGCTTAACTTTTTAGCCTCCCATCTCATGCAAATTCAAAATTTGGTAAATATCTTGGCAGAGACCCTGGCCATGTGTTTAAGGCCCCTTGTCTTTAATCGTGTCACTTCAGCCTTTCATAAATGCCAAAATCTCTCTGTCTAGCAGCAGATTAAGGAAAAAGCCTGAATTCTTAAGCTCTAGCAGCTTCAGAATTGGTAAGTGCCCCAGGTAATAAGGGACTGTAGATTCTCATAGCCAATGTATCACTCTCTCTAAAGTTTTCATCTGTTGCCTATTGGTTCTCAGTTTACTGCCACCTTAACATCCTTGGTTCTTAAAATATTTACTCTGCCTTTTAAAACTTCCCACCTAATTCCTTAGTCTCCCACAGAGCCTCAGATTTCAACAAATGTTTTGTGGGGAAAACTAGCCGTATGTTGGAGATTCTTAAAATCCCCACTTTGGGAAGTCCAGCTCACAGGAACACTAAGAGTTTTGCTGATTTCTGTTTTCCTTAGCAGCCACCAAATTCTGATCCTTAACCTAGTCCCAAATCCACAAATGCCCCCTGGGGTAAAGGGGATAGCCTGTTGTCCATTCATCTTTGGACAATTCTCTCCGTTCTAGGATTTTAGTCCATTTCTTCTGTAGCTCCCTCAACTTTCTGATGCTTTTGTAATTTATCCAGTGTTTTCTACTTTTTGTCAGCAGGAGAACTGGCCTGCCATGATCTACTATAGCCTACCCAGAAGCAGGACTTGGCTTCACAGGTTTAACTATGCCTTCAGCTAAACCAGTGCTTATCTTGCCCCATCCAGAGTGTACTCATTCTCTATTCCCTTACCCTGTTGTATTTTCCTCATTGGCTTTTTTGGTTCTATAAATACTGATGGGGACTCAGATGTGGCTCAAGGGATTGAGCTCCCGTCTAAAGATCCCAGGTTTGATTTCCAGAGTCTCCTAAAGAAGACAAGCAAGACAGCAAGCTGACACATGGCGAGCTGATGCAACAAGATGATGCAACAAGAGACACAAGGAGGAAAAACATAAGAGATACAACAAAGCAGGGAGCGGAGGTGGTTCAAGCAATTAGGAGCTTCCCTCCCACACAGGAAAATGAGCATACAACAAACAGACACAGCAAATGCAAACTAAAAGGGGGTGGGGAGAAATAAATAAATAAATCTTTAAAAAAAAAAGTTCTGTAAATACCAATGGCAAGCCCTGGCTGCCAAGTTTTCTCCACTCCAATGGCTCTGGTCTCCCTCTTACTACAGCCCTCTACTAAGAATCTGTGCTGCAGTGGGGAACAGGCATCGGAGCACTGAATCTCCCTGTGCCTGGTGTGGCAGAGCTCACTGATTGAGCCGTGGGACTGGAAAGCTTCTGACACCTCCCACACTCCAGGTTCATCTACTCCTGCATGAAGAGGAGGTACATGGTTTTTAAAATGGAATAAGAGGATTTTCTTTAAAAGGAAGACTTCTTAGGAAAGATTTAAGCAAAAGATCATAGTTCAAATTTTAGCCCTTATTCGCCTCAAGTGAATGAAAAACCCTGAATAAATATTTATATTTTTTTAATTGGGAGATTTCAGTCCACCCATGCACACAAATCTAGAATCTTGTGATCTCTTTAAAGGTCTGACAACTGGCTGCACTTTCACGTGGCAACAATCAGCAGGTGGCGAGTAGCAGATGCCGCCATTAGCCTCCTTCACTGGGACATATGCTTTCCAGCAGTTCTTCCAGGTGAGGCAAGTGAGGCACATAGGGCAAAAATTTAAGGAGACACTCACTTTCAGGGTTGGGCCAGTGCAGGGTTGGCATCTGTGTCATCCTGAGAGTGAATACCTCCTTAAGTTTTTCAGCCTCACTCTTCTCACCTGCCTCTTAGTCTTGGCTCTCCTCTCCAGGGCTTCACCTGCCTAGTGCTCCACTACCTGCTGGCCTCATCTACACAGCCCGCTTGGCCCCTGTGGCCAGTGAGAAGCTACACCAGCGGCTCAGGCTCACGGGAGCCAGAAGCCAACCCCCGCCCCCCCATCACCACCACCACCACCAGCCGATAACACAACCCAGAAAATCTCATCTTGAAAGCGCTTTCATTAACTGCTCCTTGAGTGTTTATATTAATTAAAAACAATTTCATTACCCAGGGGGAAAGTAAATATGTACCCCTTCACGGTGCTTTAAGTCCCCACACAACTCGACTGTGCCTCAAACAAGAAACAAGTTGCTAGGAGACCAACCGGCAAACTTCAAGAGATCAGTGGTTTCTTCCTGTTCTCTCTGAAGTTTTCCTTCCAGTCCCAGCCCAGCCTAGCCCAGCTTATTAATACATTTAGAAAAAGGAAAATGGATCACACACACATACACCCTCTTCCATAACTTCAAAGGAGTTGTGTTATTAGAGTTGTGTTATTGCATGTGTTATTAGAGAAATAACTTAAATGGATTTTTGAGCATACATTAGCATACTAGCATACAGTCCCAACTTTTAAACATTTACCTGTAAATCTGTTCTCTGGTTTATTTAGGATGTTGGTGTGATGTGCTTGTGTGGAAACCCCTATGAAGTTGTGAGGGTGTTTTCTCTTTGTGTTTCTTCTTCTACAAATATGAAGGCAATGGTTCGGACCACAGAAAGAAACTTAAAAATATAAAAGCACCAGGAAGTTTTCTACCTTGAATTTGCAATGTAAAGATCCCTTACAAGATATGGGAATCCAATTAAATGAGAGAAGTCCTAAAATATTCATAAAAATATGCATCATCAATGAGAGATGATTAAATTTGGCATGCCACAGGCACGTCTGATTTTGTTCTTCTAGTTGCAGGTGGTAAAAAGGATGCTGAGAAATGGAGATTGGGGTCTCTAAGTCAGCAGAGGCCAATTGGCATGGCACATGAATATACAGAAATCCTGCCAGGCATCCTGGGCTAGGGCTCTTGTGGTTTCTTTCAGCATTTCCGAAAGTTTTCTCTCAGGAATGGGCTGATCCCAGTATAATTCCAGATACTCTCCTTTATGCCTGAAATAGCCAGAAGGGCTAGTGGCACCTCCACTTTGGACTTACATAGATTTACCCTGCTGGTATTAATCTTGGATTATTTCATTCCAACTCAAAATCCAGCCTACTCTTAAAACTAAAGATCCAACAACTTCCTCACAGCGAAAAACTTACTGCAGGAGAGCATCAAGGGACCAGGCAGGTGCGAACACAGAGCAGATCAAAGAGGGGTAAGGTGACCAGAAGAACAGGGGTCTCCCCTGCTAGGACACCAAGACTTTCACATGACCATGGAAGGACAGGAGAGAGCCTTGGGAATTACTGAAATAGAATTCCTTTCAATCTAGCCAGATTAGATTTGGTTTGGAGCAGGAAAAGAAAGCTAGACATTTTGTGCAATAAAATCTTGATCCACTATATAAATCTGGTGAATCCTTACACCTTTCTCCTTTTTCCTCCTCCACAACCTTGCAAAGTGAGCTTATGGTCTAGGGAAAGGCTTTCCATCCTGGACAACTTCGATGCTTCAGAAACTTACCTTTAGGAGAGAAACTATCTGTGTTTCTTTATCTGGGGAGATGGCACTCCCTTGGTGTGAAAATTCCAGGTCAGAGAAACCAGCGCCCATGGTACCTTCTTTTATCTCAGGCTTTGCTTCTTTCCAGAATGGCTCAGGCCTGCTCCTCAGGGCCTTTCAGGTATGGGTAAAGGGGGATTACAAGTGGTAAGAGGTCATGCCAAAAGCCTAAGAAGAAAATGGAGATTCTGGGCAGAAACCATGCACAACCATTAACGGAAGTTAGCTCTTTCCTTTGAACAGCCTTCCAGGTTTAAGCAAATTGTATTTATCTCTTGATCAGAACTCTGAGATCCCCTTATCATTGGAGATCCCTCCCCACTCCCTATCCTTTTTTTTCTTTTTTTTTAAAGATTTATTTTTTACTTATTTTCTCTCCTCTCCCCCCTCTCCCCTTCCCCTCCCCCCACAGCTGTCCGCTCTCTGAGTCCATTCACTGTGTGTTCTTCTATGACCATTTCTATTCTTATCAGCGGCACCCGGTATCTTGTTGTGTCAGCTCTCCTTGTGTGCGTTGCCATTCCTGGGCAGGCTGCACTTTCTTTCGCGCCGGGCGGCTCTCTTTACAGGGCGCAATCCCTGAGCGCGAGGCTCCCCTACGCGGGGGACACCCCTGGGTGGCATGGCACTCCTTGCGCGCATCAGCACTGCGCATGGGCCAGCTCCACACGGGTCAAGGAGGCCCGGGGTTCAAACCTTGGACCTCCCATGTGGTAGGCGGACGCCCTATCCATTGGGCCAAGTCCGCTTCCCCCCCATCCTTGATAGGTACTGAAAAAGTCCTAGGAAGAAATTGTGTTCTAGGGGGAAGCCTTGTCCCATCCATCAGTTAGGACACTGACAGGGCTTTGGGTCCTGTTCAGATCAAAACAGGGCAATCAGGGTACCGGGAGAGCCCAAGGTTCGACGCCAAGTCAGTTTGTCTTCAGAATTTCTCCTGACAGAATCAGTAGGGAAACATTTCTCCTTCACTGGAAGGCAAAATGAGAAGCAGACAGCAGAGGGAGCCAGCAGCCTTCTCTTGGAAACTCTAGCTGGAGGTTCTGAAATGTAATCCCTTCTCAAGGACTTGTTTTCTATTCCACCTGAAGTTGGGGCACAGAGAAAACAAAGATTTTTCTTGCGTGAATGCTACCCCCCAAGGATACAGAAACAGTCCGGGAAACCAGTTATTTTTTTCTTCCACATCCATTACCTAGATTGCTGTCACATGTGAATGAACTCATCTTTTCACAATAGCTGTATTCCACAGGTGGAAATAAAGCTTAGCCCATTAAAGCCTATTTTTGTTCCACAGACTTACAGTGTAATATTACACTGTAATACACTGAATTCCCTTCAGTTCTGGTCCTTTTGCAAGACACCGTCCTCCTCTCTGCCGGAACTTGACTGCCTCCTCCATCCGGCTCTCTTTGAATGGTCAGTTTTCACACAAGTGGAAAGGCCTTAGAGGAACTATTTCCGAGACCCCTGGATGAAAGTCTATCCGAAGCCACTGTAGATAATACAGTTAATCAACTCCTTAGACAACTATCTGATTTTTCACAAAGGTACTCTGAAAGCAGGGCATGCCTGTGCGTTGTGCTGCAGTGATACCACTTCCAAAAGGACTGAACCTCATTAGCACGATGAGCCAAAAGCTGGAATGAAACCCCTCATGAACAAAATGCCACAAAGAAAAGTCTTCGTCTCCTGTATGAGGGGCAGAGGCAGCTTACCATCGGCCCCAGCTCCACCTCGAAGCCTGTGGGGCCAGCCGAGTCAGGCTTGCTTAGCTTCCTTCCTTCTGCTCGGGAGGCTGAATTCCTCACAACTTCTGTTCCTGGTCTCCACAGATTTCGCAGGGCAGGTGCCCCGAGTCAGCGGATATGGGCACTGATAGTTCTACCACTTTCAAAAGAGCTTCCTCTTCTTCCATGCCCTTCTCTGGAATTATCTGGTCATTTTTCATGGTCCCCTCTTGTTTCCCTCCACGCCTATCTTCTCCGTGGCAGCAGGTAGGTTTCGGCCTTGCAACTTTCAAGTGGATGCCAGGAGACTCCAGCGAAAATCCATTGACAGCTTAATGGCATGGGGCAGAGCTGAAGGTCCCACCTTGACCATGTTTATCAAAGGAGTCAAAGTTGGTCTTTATCTGCCATTTCAGGAAAACTTGCCCAAACACAACTGGAAGCCTGGAGTCTGAAAGACCCAGAGAAGGCAAAGGAGGTCAGCAGTGAACCTGAAAGAGAAATGTAAATTAAAGGAGAAGGTGGGAGGAGAAACTTGAGCGTGGGGTTGGATTAAGGGGTAAATTCATAACTGGTTGAATCACAGTTTCCAAAAAGTCCCCGTTGAAGATGATCAATGTCAATCTAGATGGTGGTGTGAGTGGCATGCCAAAGGTCCTGTCCTCAGCCCCAGCTAGTCAGCTGGTTATCAGCATCCTCTACAGAATGGGTCACATTTGCAGGAGAGCTATTGTGCTACCTGACAATAAGAATTGTTGAAAGTATTCAAGAGACTGAAACAAGCTGTCCAATCTAACAAGAGGAAATTTAATTGAAATAAATGCAAAGTCTTCTCCCCACCCCCTCCCCACACCCCCATTATCTGCTCTCTGTGTCCATTCATTGTGTGTTCTGTGTCTGCTTGCATTCTCGTCAGGTGTCACGGGAATCTGTCTCTTTTTGTTGCATCATCTTCCTGAATCAGCTCCGTGTGTGTGGCACCACTCCTGTGCAGTTGCACTTTTTTTCATGTGGGTTGGCTCTCCTTGCAGGGACACACTCCTTGCACGTGGGGCTCCCCTACACGGAGACACCCCTGCGTGGCAAGGCACTCCTTGTGCACGGCAGCACTGCGCATGGGCCAGCTCACCACACAGGTCAGGAGACCCTGGGTTTGAACCTTGGACCTCGTATATGGTAGGTGGATACTCTATCAGTTGAGCCACATCTGCTTCCCCAAAGTCTTCTTTCCACACATTGAACAGAGGAAGAATACCCTAAAATGCTTCATGTGGAAAAGTCTCAGGTATTGGAGTTGCCTCTGAGCTCCTGCGTGACAGGGTGTCAAAAGTCGACAGTAATCTTAGGCTGCACCAAGAGGGTTATTGGTTTCAGAATTGGGGAGGTGATTACCACTGTCCATTTCTGCCTATTACCCTGCTGGAACTGGCTCCAAAGAGTTGAAGGGCTGTCCTGGGAAAGAAGGATAAGGTTTTTCTTCTGGGATACTGAAGATAGGACCAGATCCAGCAGGTTGTGAGGCAGATGGATTGAGGGCACTGGAATCCAACAGACACGCAATCATCCCCGGCTGAGCAGCTCGGCAATCCCCTTAACCCTTCTTGCCTTGACTTCCTTTCATCTGTAAAACAGGTGAGAAAAATGGAAGATAAATATTCCATCAGTGAGGTATTTCTCCTCAGGTACAACTGCACTCTCAGAGTCGCTTCCAGGATAGGAAAACATGAAATGCTTAGCAGAGTGATTGCTTAATAAATTGTACCTCTTGTTACTATTCGGCAGAAGGAAGGAGGAGGGAGGTTTTGGGTTTAGTGTCAAAAAAACCCATCTAGCACTTGGCGCTGCCCCACCACAGTGCAATTTGGGCAGGTTGTGTACATCCAGGTGGCTGTAAGACTGGAAACAAAACTGTCTTGTGTCCTCACTAGTCTGAGTGTACCTACTTCCCTTCACATGCCAGGAGGGTTTAAACAGTCTTGCCTTTGAGGGAAAAAGCTATGCTTGGCCCCTGTCTGATTCCACCTGCTGGACCCCTTCCTGCCACTACACTGCACGGGACCCAGGCACAGGGCAGGGTGGGGAAGTGCCCACAGCCGGACATGGGGCGGCTCACATGACCTGGGACAGTGGTTCTCATCACCCCCATTAAGTGGAGCTCAGCCTTCAGATGCCACAGAAGTTATGAGGGCAGGGGCTTGTTGGACGTGGCTGGGGAAGTTAAGAGGCTGGTCAGCTTGAGGGGAGTCCCTTGGATCTCAGTCATGACATTTCCCCACAAAGAGTTACTTTGATAGAGTAAATTACAGAGGTTATAAGGGTTTCCTTGATTCCATTTCCTGCTGCTGCTTGCGGCCAGTTCTCTGGCAAGTCAAGGACTTGAGCGCAGCTGGCAGAGCATGTAGCATGAAGGCAAGAATTACAGGAAGATGTTTAGAGGATTGAGCTGACAGATCTCCCACACAAAGCTCACAGTGGGCACAGGGCACAGCAGGCAGGGCAGACAGGCTGCCTTCTAGTACCTCTGTGTGGCAGGCAGAGGGTGTCACCGTCACAGCAAACTCAAATTCTGGCACATCACATTGCTTCCCTGGCAACAGAAGTGCGACTGTCGCTTGGTGAGAGGACCCTCGTGCTGCAGAGGAGGGAACTAGGGAACATTTCTCTGCAGCTTTGGCTGCTGATTCCACCACTCAGAGGGCAGATACACTGCCTGCTGGCGGGGGCTGCCCCGTGCCCCTTCCCACCTCCTGCACCAGCTACTTCCTAACTGCCCTTCTCATGCTTGTCCTTCTGGTGACTCTCAGATGGTCTTCTAAGGGTCATAGGTGCTACCCAAAATATTTAGTAAACCTTATTAGGTGAGGGCCTAGGGAGCTTCTTTTTCCCAGCCAGGAGAGCTTGGAGGTCACATGGCATCAGGTCTTACCGGTCAGGGCTGGGTCCTTCTCAGGAACCTGGCACAATCACCGACATTTGCCTTAGGGTTTCTGGATGGAAATTCTTGGTCTTAGTGGGAAGTGAGGTTGGGATGAAGGCTGATGTCCTCTCCCTCTGCCAGTCTCTTCTGATGGCATACCATGGCAGTCAGACAGAGCTGGCAAGGAAAATGGAAGAGAAGTGTTCCATCCCTGAGGTAATTCTTCTCAGGTGAAATTAGCGTTCGTTTCTTGTGCCTCCCCAAAAAAGTTCTAGTAATTCTAATTCTAGTCCTTAATATGATTCAGGGTCAGGTGTCTATGAGAGCATGAGGCTGATTGTGGTAGGGAACAGAGGAGAAGAGACTGGCTGCAGCAGATTAAAGAAGTGCAAATTCTTCCACACACTTTCCCTGAGAGCTGGGGTCTGTTTCCTTTCCCCTTCACTCTGAGCTTGACAAAGTATGGGGAAGCGATGCTATGCCACTTTTGGCCCCAGCTTGTAAAAGACTGGAAGCTTCTACTTTGGTCTCTTGGAGCCCTGAGCACCATCTGAGAAGCCAGCTCCCTTGCTGGAAGGACCATCTGGAGAGGCCCTGAGACTGTAAGGAGAAGGAAAGGAGCCCAGCTGAGCCCAGCCTTCTAGCTGTCCCCACCAAGGTGCCAGGAATGCAAATGAAGCCATCGTGGCCACTTCAAACCAGACCAGCTGCCAGCTGAAAGTGACCCCAGCCAGTGCCACATGGAACAGAAGAATCACCCAGCCAAGCCCTGCCCAAATTCCTGACCCATGAAATTGTGTATAATAAAATGATTGTTACTTTAAGCAATGAAATTTGAGGAGTTTATTAAGCAGCCAGAGACCACCAGGATACTGGCTAAAGAAAGAGGTCCAGTTGGGGAGCAGCGACTCCCCAGGGCCCTTCTGCACAGCCTTGGCAGGCAGTGGGGAGGTATTTGGACTTTTGCTAGTGTTTAGCACTTGGAAACGGGGCTTCTTTTGTTCCGCTCAGTCTGTTGCTTTAGCAAGCAGACGGAAGGACTTTGGGCAGGGTTTTTCAACAGATGGGCTGGATGTCTCTTTTTGTCTTGTTATTGCTGGAAACAGGGAACCAACCTTAATGGAAGCGTGTGTCTGCTACCTGCTCATGGATAATGATCCAGGATTTTACAGCAACGTCAAGAACGCAGTCCGATTAGATCAGTGTGAAAAATTAGTTTGTCCTAAGGAGGGAAGAGTACCCTATTCAATTTTTTAGAAGTTGGTTTTAGAACAATGATTTTAATTGGCTTCCACTAAGCAAATGCTTCTGGGTTCCATAAAGGAAAACCTGGGAGCGGAGTGGGGTGAGGCTGAGTAAATGGCTGTAAACAGGTACCTCTGCCCTTCTCTTACAGAGAAGCCTGCTTGGCCACCTGGGCTCAGCCACTCATTCTCCACCCAATCAGGGGCAGCAGAGCATCTGGGAATCTCAGGTCAGACACTTTCACCTATCACTCTTGCCCTGACATGCTACTCTCTGGCTCAGAAGAGCTGGCCAAGGGATTTTTAAAAATTTTGTTTTTAATTTACATTTTTTAAAATTTAATTTTATTGAAGTATATCATTCATACATGAACATACATAAAAAATAAGTGTAGAGTAAAAGTTGTGAACATACAAAATAAGCATGCATAACATCGTACAGGGGTTCCATGCATCACTGCCCCACCAACACCTTGCATTACTGTGAAACATTTGTGACAAACTATGAAAGAGCGTCGTCAAAATATTACTAACTATAGTCTGCATCTTACATTTGGTGTATTTTCCCCCTAATCCACCCTATTATTTTCTTTAATGCATTTTCATTACAGAGGTTGTGAACTTATAAAACAATCATGCACCTGTGTAGAATTCCCATACAACACCCCTTCCCCAACACACCACACCGTGGTGGAATATTTGTTACAGATAGTATCATGAGACCACTACCACCAACCATGGTCCATATGGCCAAAGGCTTCTGAAAGTTCAGGGCAAAGTTTCCAAAGAGTGGTTCAGGAACCATCCACATCTTAATCACTTGATACACTTGTTAAAATGAAGATCCATGGCTCCACTCCAGACCTATCACTATAGAATCTCTGGGCCTGCCGTTCAGGAATCGGAATTTAAACAACTTCTCCGGGTAATGCTAACTCATTCTTAAGTCTGACAACTATTGTCTTGGGCCTCCCAAGTCCTCTTTTACTTCCAGATTTGGTACAGAACTGAACAGAGGAGATGTTTTCTTGAATTGAAATCCATAGGGAGAAGATACACATTTTATAAAAGAGACTGTTGATGCACTTTAACAAGTCCTCTCCTCTAAGTCCCCGAGAAGACATCTCAGGCTCTAAGGCAAAGTTCTAGTTGTCTTCCTTGCCCACCCCCCTTCCATTTGAGGTCCATGGGCTCACTGTCTAGGTTCCTTGGACAAGGCGCCATGTAGCCAGGCCATGCTGGCTTGCTCATTCTTACCTTGTGAACAGGATGGAATATCTTTTTTTTTTTTTTTTTAAAGATTTTTTATTTATTATTTATTTAATACCCCCCCCCCTTTTGTCTGTTCTCTGTGTCTATTTGCTGTGTCTTGTTTCTTTGTCCGCTTCTGTTGTCGTCAGCGGCACGGGAAGTGTGGGCGGCGCCATTCCTGGGCAGGCTGCACTTTCTTTCGCACTGGGCGGCTCTCCTTATGGGTGCACTCCTTGTGCGTGGGACTCCCCTATGGCGTGGCAGGGCACTCCTTGCACGCATCAGCACTGCGCATGGGCCAGCTCCACACGTATCAAGGAGGCCCGGGGTTTGAACCGCGGGCCTCCCATGTGATAGACAGATGCCCTAACCACTGGGCCAAGTCCGTTTTGCAGGATGGAATATCTTGCAGCATGTGATGAGCTGGCAGTCCAGGGTGTATGGTGCATAGTTGGACTTCACCAAGTCTCTCCAGATATCCTGTGAGAATGATGGAGAAATGGGCGCTATGCTGGTCCCCATAGGTACCAACTGGGAAAACTGGTTTAGTTAAATAAACTAACAAAAACCCAACCATCTGTATTAGTTTCCTATGTTTGCTATAACAAAGTACACAAACTGGGTGCCTTAAAACAATAGAAATTTATTTTCTCACCATTCTGGAGGCTAAAAGTCTGAAATCAAGGTGTTGGCAAGGCTCTGAGGGAGGATGTGTTCCATGTCTCTCTCCCCAGCTTCTGGGGTTGCCAACAATCCTTGGCATTCCTTGGCTGGTTCACGCATCACTCCACTCTATGCTTTCATCATCACTTGGTGTCCTCCCTATGTTTCTGGGTCTGTTTTCTCTTCTTATAAGGACACTGTTCACTGGATCAGGGACTGCCCTAACCCAATATGATTCATCTTAACTATTTACATCTGAAAAGACCCTATTTCTAAATCAGGTCATATTCTGAAATTCCAGGTGAATATGAATTTTTGGAGATACTATTCAACCCAGTACACGATCTCAAAGATTTCTTCCCCCCAGAGATGGCTCCCTTGTCTGTTTGCTTGTTGTGTTTGCTCCTTGCTTGTGCTCTTTGTCTGCATGTTTTTTTCTTTAGGAGGCACTGGAAACCAAACCTGGGACCCCCTATGTGGGAGGCAGGTACTCAACTGCCGGAGCCACATCTACTTCCTATTTCAAAGATTTTGATGGCCAAAGTTAGGTCATGCTGTGTGGCATTCTCTGATGACAGGTAGTGGGGCTCTGACCCTCCAACATTTCTACAAATGATGTAAAGATAATGAAGACATGCTATTTAATGTGCAGATGTCCTAGGATGGGGGAGTTGGGGAATTCAATGATCATCAGAATCAGGATTCAAAATTGTCATGACTGACTATAGCAGGACAACTCCTCAAACTTTTTCTATAAAGGGCCAAAAAGTAAATATTTTAGATTATGTGGCCACATATAGTCCCTGTCACATATTCTTCTTTGTTTTACAACCTTTTAAAAATGTAAAAACTATTCCTAGCTCATAGTCTGTTAAAAAACAAAAACAAAAAGCAGGCTATGGTACAAATCTGGCCCATGGGCCATAGTTTGCCAATCTCTGGGCTGTGGTAATGACTCAAATCTGGCAAGATGAAATGAGTGTCAAGTCTTGCTTTAGGGCCCAAATAACCAAAGGCACAAATAGGAAAGTTTAGAGGCTGATGGGCGGAAGAGGGGAGAGAGCATTTAGGAGTTTTGGCTCACTCTAAGTATAAGCCAGGTCAGCAGCGTGAAGCAGCAAATGCAAAACTTATTTGCTATAAGCTTTGCTAAGAGAGGCATGGTATGGAGAGCAGTGGTTCTCAAAGTGTGCTCTTCAGATCAACGGCAGCTGCACTTGTTGTCGAGAAACTTGTGGTTACATTGGGCTCACCAGGATAATCCAGGATAATCTCTCCATATCAAGATTCTAACTTAATCACATTTGCAAATTGTTTTTGCCATGTAAGGTAAAATATTCATAGGCTCCTAGGATGAGGGTGTCACTTTGGGTGCTCATTATATGGTCTGCCATACTTGGAAACTTCTTTGAAATGCAAATTCTTGGATCCCATTCAAGACCTACCAAACCAGAAACTCTGGGGGTGGGACCCAGCAATATTGTCCTTTAAGAAGACATCGCAGGTGCTGCTGCAGCTGATGGTCTGGAGACTTTGATAGCAATGACTTAGAAGAAGGCGATGAGACCACGGTGCTTTCCTTCGAAATACTGGAATATTGTCTTAGACTCTGGGCTCTGAACTTTGAGGAACACAGACAGAAGGGAGCTCACCAACAGACCAGTAAAATGGAGAAAGTACAGATTAAAGTTGGCTCTGGAACCTGAGGCTTGGGTTTGAATCCCACTTTCAGTACTTGAAAGCTATCTTACTACAAAAAATTACTTTACCTCTCAAGGCCTCAGTTTCTTGCTCTGTAAGATGGGGACAATAATAGCAGCCACCTCACAGGGCTGCTGCGAGGACTAAATGAGAAAATGTATGTAAAGCAATTGCTTTCTTAATAAATATTATATAATGATTATATTATGGTGAGAAGGGGGCTATAAAATAGGACACATGAGGAAAAAATGGGGAAATAGAGAATTTTTAGCCTGGGGAAGAAATAACTTTCAGAAGACTTGAAAACTATTTTCCAACATATTAAGGGCTATAACCTGATAATAGAAATTTATTGTTCTGAATAGCTTGCAGTGGAAGAATGGTGAGTAGTCACAAAAATGTAAGGAAAGCCTTAGAAGATAAAGATGAAATGGGCTGCCTCGGGAGTGAGTTCACCATCACTGGATGTGCTCAAACACAGGTGGCTGGCCACATGTCTGGATGATGACAAGATTCAGTCCTGGGCTGAATAAATAATTATATATTATTTATTATATAGGGCTATATAACTCTAAAAGTTTTTTTCAATCCTGATTCTGTAATTCATGACTCCAAATTTATTTGAGGAGAGTAAGAGTCTATTAGAAAGGGAGAAATTATGGCATCATTGCAAAGAGGCACCTTATCTGACTCTTCATTTCTTGACTTCAAGCACAGATCACCTAATCACTTTTGACCAAACTGCTTCAGAGCCAAAAGTTTCCTGTAACTCATATTCACTGGTCCAAGGTCTGTTCTCTAGGACCACAAGATGAAGGCTAGTTTCTCCTTCATACCATGGTTTGTCAAATACTTAAAGACAGTTGATCAGCAACTTCATCTCTTCTTCCTCCAACCACCAGGCGTTTTTTCCCCTTGGGAAGAATTGTCTTTTCCTAGTGCCTGTGAATGAAGTCCCAGCTCCTGCTCAAGCTGGAATCTTTTATATTAGGTTGGACAGCATTAGGCACTTAGGCATAACCTCATTAATTTGAAATATGCCTACATGGGGCTAAGTTTATCTTTGTACTAACAAAGACAAAAAGGTTTTCTAGGCATATTAATTGTCTTAAGATTGTGGAACAACATTTAAGCTTAAGGTCAGTAACTGTTTTCAAGTACCTTCAAGCTCTTTAGAAATGACCAGTCACTAAAAATTACCAGGTCAGTTACAAATCCTTCCCACTCTTCAGTAAGGCAATTGTATTAGTCACTTCTCTTTTGCTACTTGGATGTGAATAAAACTCTTTCATTAATGTACTTCCTAAGAGCTTTCACTCCCAGGAATGCAAGGTAGGTGAGGGTGTGTGTAGGGGGCAGGGGGAGTTTGGGGAGGGAAATGGTTTCCATGGGTTTGGTGATGAGATCCAAGGGACATCAATTCAAATGTCTATCTACTGGGCAGGTTATAAAGCTGTGTGCAGTGATTTGGGTGTATGTAAGGCTATAGGGAGTAGAGGGGTCAGGGCTGAACTGGAAAACCCACACCATTTGTTAAGGGTTGAATTCTGTCCCCTCAAAAGATATGTTGGAGTCTAAATCCCTGGTATCTGTGAATGTGACCTGGTTTGGAAATAGGATTGTTGCAGATGTTATCAAGTTGAGATGAGATCATATTGGGTTAAAATAGGCCCTAATCCACTATGATTGGTGTCCTTTAAAGAAAAGAAGAGACACATACTCAGGATAGAAGGCTATGGGAAGATGGAGGCAGAGACTGGAGTTCTACAGCTACAAGCTCTTGAACACCAAGGACTGCCAACCACCACCAGAAGCTAAGAATATACAAAGGATTCCTCCCTTCAGCCTTCTGATGGCCCTGTGAATGCTTTGATTTCAGATTTCTAGCCTTCAATAGTGTGAAAGAATAAATTTCTGTTGTTTTAAGCTACTCAGTTTGTGATAGCTTGTTAATTTAATACTAGGAAACGAATACACTCTTCCAAGTACTTCTACAAAAATAGCTAGATTTTTTTTTTTTTGGTGGATAGCTATTTTGTGATGTTTTCCTTAAATGCCAAATTATGGAAATACATAGGAGAGTTGTGACTGGGTAGGCTCATTAGATATTCCAGGTTGTGCTAACAAGATCTAAAAAAAAAAAAAAGTTTAGGGAGTTGAATCTATTTAAAAGTACTTTGGTTTCTTTATATATGCTGGATATTAGGCTCCTATCAGATATATGTTTACCAAATATTTTCTCCCATTGGGTAGCCTGTCTTTCACTTTCTTGATAAACTCCTTTGAGGTGCGAAAGGCTTTAATATTGAGGAGGTCTCATTTATCTATTTTTTCTTTCACTGCTTGTGCTTTGGGTGTGAAATTCATGAAGTCATTTCCTATTATAAGGTCCTATATATGCTTCCCTACATTGTCTTCCAAGGTCTTTATGGTCTTGGCTCGTATATTTAGGTCTTTGATCCATCCTGAGTGGATTTTTGTATAAGGTGTGAGACAGTATTCCTCTCTCATTCTTTTGTATATGGATATCCAGTTCTCCAAGCACCATTTGTTGAAGAGGCCATTCTCTCCCAGCTGAGTGGGCTTGGTGGTCTTGTCAAATATCAGATAACTGTATATGCAAGGATCTGTATCAGAGTTTTCAATTCAGTTCCATTGGTCAGTATGTCTATCCTTGTGCCAATACCATGCCATTTTGACCACTATAACTTTGTAGTATGCTTTAAAGTCAGGTAGTGTGATTCCTCTGATTTCATTTTTCAATATGTCTTTGGTATTCAGGGCCTTTTTCCTTTTCAAATAAATTTCATAGTTTTTCCAGTTCATTAAAAAATGCTGTGTTGATTTTTATGGGGATTGCATTAAATTGTAGATCAGTTTGGGTAGGATAGACATCTTAATGATATTTGGTATTCCTATTGATGAACAGGGAATATTTTTCCATTTATCTAGGTCTTTGATTTACTTTATCTTGAAAATAAAAAGACAAATAACCCATTTAAAAATGGGCAAGAGATTTGGTCAGATGATTCTCCAAGAAAGAAATACAAATGGCTAAAAAGCACATGAAAAGATGTTCAACATCACTAGCTATTAGGAAAATGCAAATCAAAACTACAATGAGATACCATCTTACACCCATTAGACTGGAGGCTGTTAAAAAAACAGGACTATAAGTGTTGGAGAGGATGTGGATGAATGGGAACCACTGCTGGTGGGAATGTAGAAGGATCCAGCCATTGTGGAGGACAGTTTGGTGGTTCCTCAAAAAACTAGCTATAGATTCGCCATATGACCCAGCAATTTTCACTGCTGGGTATATACCTAGAAGAACTCTAAACCTGGACATGAGCTGATACATGCACACCAATGTTCCTAGTGGCATTATTCACTATTGCTGAAAGTTGGAATCAACCCAAATTCCCATCAACAGATGAATGGATAAACAAAATGTGGTGTATACACATATAATGGAATACTACTCAGCTGTAAGAAGGAATACAGTACTAACACATGGGATAAAATGGATGAACCTTGAGGACCTTATGTTAAGTAAAGCAAGCCAGGCACTGAAGGACAAATACTAAATGACCTCTCTGATATGAATTAAGCAAACCAAGCTGTCTCAGAGAGCCAGAGACTGTAAGATAGGCTTACAGGAAATATGGGGGAGAGGAAGGTTGTGAGCTAATGCCCCCACGGGCAAAATTTATGATAAAGTAGAGGTAAGTAGTTGTGCAGTGAAGAGATAAGATGGGGGTCTAGGGATACTATTGGGTTGGGCTTTGCAGGCTTGAGGGGGGCTAGGGTTGGGAGGATGAGTCAGATGGTCCAAGGAATTGGGGGGAGGGTTGGGGGGAGCAGGTGAACTCGGTAGATTGTTGGGTATGTGGTTGAAACTATAATGTTGAGAAAACTCTTCAGAAAACATAATAAGGAAGGGTTACTGGTTTAAGGGGGGCATCTGAAACAGGGTTCACCTGGGTCAGGCTTCTAGGGTGTGTGTGAGCGCTCCTCTTGTTATAATGTGTTATATCAGTGGGTGGAGACCCATACAATGAGCTGGAAGGTGTTATACCCTGATCTTGGGGAGAACTGTTCTCAGAGGGGAGGGTGACTCTTGAGAACATGGGTGGCTCCCAATGGGGGAGAACAGACCAGTGTGTCAACCCTCTGCATTGTAGCAAGTATCTATGAATCTTATCCTTCAAACAGTGGAGCCTGGTTGCACTGTGGACCCTGAGGGGAGGAGGAGAGAGGAATAGAATAGATGAAAGAGGGGGGTAACTGGGGGGTAATGGAAGTGTTCTGCATGATCCTGCAATGTTGGATACAGGTCATGTTAAATTTCATCAAAAATTTATAAAAGTGTATAGTCTAAAATGTAAACCATAATGGAACCATGATTAGTAGCTATGTTTCAATATCTGTACATCAGTTGCAGCAAATGTTAACGACCATATGTAAAAAGAACATTGCTGGGGAAGGGAGATAGGGGTTTGATGTTGGGTATTTTGGAGTCTTCTATATTCTATGTGTGACTTTACTATGACCTAAAACTTTTTTGAAGACATAATAGTAAAAAAAAAAAAAGGATGTGGACATTGAGGAAAAATGGAAAAGATTGCCTTGCCACTGTTTATACAGGGCAACACCTATTACAGTGATGAAAAACAAAATGTCCAAAAAATTATTATGATATTTTTCATTTTTTTAATACCCCAATTTATTTTCTACTTTATTTTAGTTTTTCTAAATTATGTATTCTATTTCTAATCTTTAAACCTATCACTACTATTTCATTTTCCTATTAATTAAATTTGGCAATATATTAGACTTCATTTTTGAAGAAGTTTTGGATCACAGAGGGGTTCAACTATGGCAGGAGAGGAACACTGATATGGGGTGTCATTGATGGGGGATACATGGGTGGGAGGGAGTTCTCCAGGGCATATATAAGGTATATAGATATGTTCAGATGTTCATTGGGCATTGACATAGTAAGTAGAGTTTCACATGACAACTGAGGGAGTGCTGAGTTCCTAATCCCAGGGAACTCTGTCGCACTCCCCAGTGGAGCAGCAACAATCCCCAAGTGCAAGGGCAAAGACCATTGAAGAAGGATGGTCCAATGATGGGCCCTTGATACTGATGACTATGCTTATGAACCTGTGTGCTTGAAATTTCAACTAGGCCTAGAGCTGCAGGGTGCCTAAGAGTTACCTCCTGAGAGCCTCCATGTTGCTCAAATGTGGCCACTCATTAAGCCAAACTCAGCATGTAAATGCATTACCTTCCCCGCAGCGTGGGATATGACTCCTGGGGATGGGTCTCCCTGGTGCCGAGGGATTTCTACCAAGCTCCAGCTGGTGATGCAACTAGAAAAAGACCTTGAATAAAAGGGGAAAATGGTAAAGACAAATAAGTCTTATGGCTAATAGACTTCAAAATGAGTCAGGAGGCCATCAGAGGGGTCATGCTTACACATGTCTCAGCAGGATCTCAAAGACATCCAAAGTAGATATAACCCCAGGTAGTGGTGCTCCTGAGGGTTAGAGAGACACCCAGGTTCCAGTCATGACAGATAGCTCTGGAGTTCAGTGTCTTGCCAGTGGGCCCCACTTTGGAACTTGTGCTTCTGAGTGTGATAGAGTTGGACTCAGGTGTGACCTCTCTACATGTTTTTTCTGTCACTTTTACTGAGCCTGTGGTTGGCGCTGGAGTTGGAGTATGTTCAGGTGACTTGAATCTCTGGACTGTCCATGTGCCAGCTGGGCCCTGAGCATCAGCAGAGTTGCAACACCTGCATTCTGGTTCTTTGGACTTATCCAGGTCAGCTAACAGGGAGGTGATGAATGCCAACGACCACATCAGGGAACCGAGAGAGTCTACCACTGCAAGCAGGAGAATCTCATTCATCAGCCATGTGGGATCTAAGCCCTCTCTCGAGTTAGAGGTGGTGTGGACATCACCATCCCAGGGTCCTCAAGATGGAGGAATAAAATATGGATTAGAGTTAACCTACTGGTATTTTACTATAGAATTATTGTGACTCTAGCAATGGAACAAACGGAGTCATTGATGTGGAGACAGTGGCCTTGGGAGTTGCAGGGCAGGGAGAGGGAAAAAGAGGTGTGATATGGGGGCATATTTGGGACTTGGAGTTGTCTGAATGATATTGCAGCAACAGATGCAGGACATCATAACCCACTGAATGGACCAGGAGAGAGTGTAAACTACAATGTAAACTCTAATCCATTTTGGAGCAGTGCTGCAAAATGTATTCATCAAATGCAAGGAATGTGCCAGACTGATGAAAGAGGTTGTTGATGTGGGAGGGGTGGGGTGGGGTGGGGAGTGGGGGTATATGGGAACCTCTGATTTTTTAATGTAACATTTTGTGTGATTGATGTATCTTAAAAAAAAACCAAGATAATAAAAAAATTAAAAATAAAAATAAACGATTAAAAGAAAAAAGTACTTTGGTTAAGGAAAAGGAGTGATAAGAGGCATCAACAGAATATGTGAAGAGATACCTGAAGGCATGCATTCATCTAAAGACACAGAATAAGGCACACAGTGCTTAGGGTATTTTGTCTGGGAGATCTTTCATGCTGAAAATGGGTGATGAGAGGTATAAATTGCAGGATAATAGGAGCTGCATATGCTTAATGGGGGTAGTAGTTAGCAGAGACTGCTTAAGAGGTGCAATAAGATGGGCTCATTTAGAATAAGTGATGGGAGGAGATTTGAGAAATGCATGTTCACAGCACTGGAGATAAATGTGGCTGAAATGAGGCATAAAGAGAGGGGGAAGGTGAAAGACTCTTGGAACTCAGGTGTGATGATTCAGATGCATGAAGACTAGATGGAGGGAGATTCTTGATTTGGAAGGATGGAGTACCAGAAGGGCATAATCTGGAAAGAACTCAAGGAGTTCTGGGAAGAGAAGGGGAATGGGGAGAGGAGAGGGATCCTTGGAGAGAGCACAGGAGAGCAATAAAGTGGGGAAAAAGCAAAAATAAGATCAAGGCTATAAATACCTTCTCAAAAGATTCAGCCAGGGTCTTCACCTCTTTGAGCTACAGCTTCTATGGAGGATATGCAGGATAAGCAACACTTTCTTTCTCTCTGGACAGTATCAGCGAGAATGGCCTGTTATGTAGCTTGAGGACCGAGGTAAAGATCTTTTAACCATGTATGAGGGCAGTAGCTTTGAGGTTTGATGGGTTCTTGGAGATTGGTGTGAGCAGGTTGGGCTGAATTTGGAAGCTGGTCATTTGAATTTGGTGCCCCCAGCCTGGAACCAGTTCTCCCAGTCTACCCCAGATGAGGCCCACCCACTGTGGAGCTGGCCAATGAACTCCTCACTGCCATTCCTATGCCCTGCTTTCCTTAGCAGCATGACCACCCAAATTCTCAGCTCACCAAGGTCACCAAGGGCGTTCCTTGCTCCTCTGGTAACTAGTCCTCACCAAGGTCACCAAGGGCGTTCCTTGCTCCTCTGGTAACTAGTCCCATATAATTAACGGGAGCGTTAATGTTGATGCAGGCTTTCCGGCCCCATGTAGGTAACACAAAATTCACATCTGTTAAGCACAGAGAGGGTCATTCTGTGCAAAGGGAACAAAAAGTTCTTCCTTTTAACTAGTTAAACTCTCTCTAGTTACAACTTGAACCTGTGTCCACCTCCATGATGCTCTCTGAATCCGTTGACCAGTCAAAATAATACTCAGGTGGACTGGACATGGTTAAGTGGCTCCTGCCAGTGTCTTTCTTTTCGTTCCTAACAGATACCCTCCTGTTAACCCCACTGCCCCAAAGTCCTGCTTCTAACACTTCACCTGGGCATTTCTAGGAAACAGAAATCCTGGGACCCTCCTTCTTATCTGCTCAATCACAGACCCTGGGGTGTGGCCCGGTATTCTGGGTTTGAACAAGCCCTCTAGGTGTCATGGTGCTGACTCAGGTTTGAGTCACTGTTGTAAAATACATAGCGACGTTGTTAAAAGCACCTGGCTGTAAGCAGTGGTCTCTCCTAGAAAAGTGTAAAAGCCTGAACCTATAGGAGATAGAGGACAAGGGAAGGCATGTTTACCGAGTGCCTACAATTTGCCAGTCACTGGTTTTACAAAAAATACCCAATTTTATCCTTAAAACAACAGATCATCCTGTTACTATTGTTACCAAATGAGCAAACCAAGCTGAGGGAGATTAAGAAATTTACCTAAGGCAGCACAGCTGCTAACTAAAGGCCTGGTTGCCAGCCCCAATCTAAGACTAATGTCTTTTTCATCAGATTGTGATGATTCCTGGTCACTGGTGGTATAACTCATGTGGAGAAAAAAGCATTTGACACTACCCTGTGCAGTCTCTCAAATATCAGTTTATGCTGAACAGTGCCCAAGCTTTTATTGGCTACATGTCCTTCTGACCAAAGTGTGCCGTCTTGTACTTTAAGCTAAATTTTGTTCATTCTGGGAAAGTAGCAGCAGATAGTTGTTGAACACTGCATGGGAGATTGGAATCTGGGTTCCGGTCATCATTCTACTTTCAACTAGCTGTTTCCTTTGCCCTTGGTCTATCATTTTTATCCCCATCTAAGGAGTTAGCCATCCAGCCCACTTTATCACCTACAGATGTGGGGAGCAACCGATTGGCTCCTCCATTCAGGTCACAGATGAAGATCCTCCAGCACAGAGGCCAACAATACTGTCCCTCAGGAATTTCCAACCCATGCGTTGAGCCCTTCATAATAACATGGAAACCCTCCACACCATGGACAAACCATGGTCTAAACAGACTTTCTTTAGAGTGTCGATTAGAACATCCTGTGGTATCCAGACTCACCCCACCCTGTAATTCTAGAATTTGTAGAATTGTTGAATCGCGTAGCAGGGAAAAAAACACTACTTTCAACTCCCAATTACCTGCACCACTGGAGAGGAACAGTGCCATGGTGGATTAAAAATTTTGGTTGTTTGGCTTTGGAATGTATTAAGCTTTTCCTTCTGTAGATTAACCTTTCTAATTATATTTTGCACAATCTAATATTAACAGGCATTTGTATTCCCTGAGCACACAATATCTAACACTTAGAGTTGGAAGATGCAGTAGAGACAGTACCAAAAGGTCTCAGAGAATGATAATGTTGTTGTAGAAAACCCACACATGGATAATGAAGAGTGAACTAATTATAATGTGCTCTGCAAAAATTAAATCATAAACAGAGAAGGCAAAATAGTAATTCTCTGTGGACATGTGGGCAAAGAGTAAAAAAGCTTATTAAAATTCTAAAAAGGATAGAAACTCTCAAGAATCACCTTTAGTGTTAATGGAGCTTAGTGAAGAATTAGTGTCAGGAGGGTCTGTTACTGGGTGGTCTCTCAAATAAGAAAACCTAAAGCAATAATACAAAAGCGTTTAAAAAGAGTGTTTAAAATGAGTTTTATTGTTTGATTTTTACAAGTAGTCTTTAGAGGCTTCAAACAAGAACTCTGTTGCAAAAATTCTAATAAATAGCTTGCCCCAAGTCCCAAAACAAAATGTAAAACAAAATAAACTAAACTCAGAAGGATAAGCAAGACTTCAGAATGCTTGGATGTTAGGGATATTTCTCATTTACAAAGAGATATCAGGCAATGTACAATCTCCTTCATACAATTCAAAGAGAGAAAGAGACAATGAGATCTTTACAAAGCACTCCGAAATCTTCCTATTTCCATGAAAGAAAAGTCACCAGAAAAAAAATTCCATGGAGAAATCGCAATCATGAATGAAACGGCAGCATAAAAATCTGGCAGTTAACGGTGGGGAGAAGAGAGGAAAATTCCATCTTGTTTCTTTTGGGGATAGGAGAGAGAAATGAGTGGAGATTACGTAGGGAAGGGAACTTCCCAGCAGCTGCAGCTAGATTGCTGAACATTTCCTTGGACCAGAGTCGCCACTGAAGGGACAGAGGTGAGAGTTTAGTGACGATTATGAAGGCAAGAAACAAGGCCAGCAGGGCTCTCTCAAGTCAGTCACCAGCTCTCTGCTCTGCAGTGGTGACAGCCTTGGAACAACTCCCCAGAGGCCCAAAGCAGATTCATAGCACACCAATCATTTCCGCAGCAAAATCCTTTTTGATGGTCACAAAAAGATGCAGAAAATACCAGGCTTATATTTCAAGCGGGGACATGCAGATTTCAAAAGCCCATTCTAGTATCACAGTCATTGCTCCTGAAAAGTATGCATTAAAATTCACAATTTAATTTCCCTTTTAGCTTGCCCTTGGTTACGAATACTGGCAAAAGTCTTGCTTTTGAGAGAAGGATTTATTAATTTATTAATAGTCACAGTCATTTTGAGGATGTTTATGTCTTGTCATTTTCTACCAGCTTAAAAACAAAGTTGCCACATTTTCAGCTTGAAAAACTCAAGTAAAACTATACTTTTGACCAAAATGCATACAATAGGGACAACAGGAAATACAAATAATAAGGGTGGGGGTGGGGGTTGGATATTCTGAAACCACTTAAATGTTTGGAGCTAGGAAGCTGTAGAGAAGCAGATTAGTTTAGTGGGGCTCACTTAAGCCAACCCAAAACAAAAGTCTTAGTTCCCAGGAGCACACTGGGGACCATCTCCCTGCAGGGAAGGAAGGTGGCAGGAAGTGATGTCACAATGCCAGGTGTGAAAAGGGGTGTGGCCCGCAGGCACTGTCTCTAGCCTCTCTCCACTTTACCCAAGTAAAGTTTTTTAAATGACCCCGATCCTGCTGACCTCTGTAAGACAGGGACAAACAGCACTAGCTCATGCACCAGCCATTCAAGGGAGGCAGGCATTTTCTAAAAGCACCTCCCTCTCCAGGCATTTTAGGAAAGATGGCAAGGAAGGTACCCCTCCCCATTCTCCAAATTAACAACTAAAAAACTTTGTTTTCCTAGGAACAATGATATTTGTCAGGATAACAAGGGAAAGCTTGGGTTACCTGAAGTAGATAAGGAAAAGCTGATGGAAAT
The DNA here is from genome assembly GCF_030445035.2 of Dasypus novemcinctus. Taxonomy (NCBI): domain Eukaryota; kingdom Metazoa; phylum Chordata; class Mammalia; order Cingulata; family Dasypodidae; genus Dasypus; species Dasypus novemcinctus. The sequence continues at coordinate 37,152,946 of NC_080675.1, forward strand.
AGAGGCAGATGGGCCAGGGGGAGCCCTGGTCCTAGGCCCAATTTCTTTTTAAATACATAACAGATAAAGATATTGTGCAAAAAAATAAAGACATTCACATTTTAGCAGTTAAACTTTTATTTTGCTTTTTAAAATTTTTATTTACCTTTTCATTTTTCTTTTCTACAAAAGGCAGACAATGATTGTTGATCTGCAATCGATGTGCTGTGCACTCCCCGAAACGGGGCAAAATGGGAAGCTGGGAAGGTGCTCTGCGAACACTTGCAATAGCATGAACAAAGGGGCTTCAGAGCACTCACTGGAGAGCATTCCTGGGGTGCCCCATCTCTTCGCACCTTAGCCTTCCCTAGCTCATGTCTATCGTATTGAAGACCCATTCAGTGAACTTCTTCAGCTTGTCTGAGGCATTCTGGGATTCCTCCTGCAGCCTCAGGTTGTCTTCCCGCAAGTGCTGAACTTCAGCCTGCAGGTGGGCTTTGTCTTCCTTTTCCTGGGAGGCAGAGCAAAGAGAGAAGTACTAAGAGGCGGGCCCCACCTGGCCCAGATGCTAGAAGTAGCCATGGATCTGTTTTGACCCCTGGCCCATTTCCCATCCTTCTTTCCTCCAAACACCTGTCTACAAAGCCTGATGCTGGTTGTTAAGATATTCTAAGTCCAGGGAACAGTGCTTCATTATAGGTTATCTTGGAATGTAAATACACTGATGTGTATTTTAAAGTCTCTGTTGAGAAGTACTGTTCCAAATTTTAGATTACTGTTTTGGTGGCTGATGTCCTAATATAATCAAAGCCACCCAGCAAACAAAATACCACCCAGCTGTCTTGGTGCAAAAGCCTGAATAAAGTCCAAGTAACAACAAAGTGTGAGTCCTGGCTATTGAAACACTTATACAAGAGGTAGTGGGAGGCAGGGAGAGGGCTGAGGCAGAGGTGGGGCACCAGCTAAGATTCAAAAGCTTTCACAAAAAAGGGAACAATTATTCTGTGCACGTGACACAGAAAGTTTTTTCTTGGCTATAAGTACCAGTAGGAACTGAGCCCCAAGCAGCCTCCTAAACACGTGTGTGTACAAAGAAAACAGGGAAAATACCCACATCTTATTCTCTAACACTACTTAAGGACTCACACAGTTCAAGGGCAGTTTCTATAGACCGGGCAATTTACTTTGAGAGTGTTTACCTTCTTCAAATCTTCCCGAAGCATCTTCAGCATACCTTCTAGTTGGTCCACTTTAGAAGCCAGAGTGGGAGAGGAATCTTTACTGCTGAGAACAAGAAACAAAAGACCATGTTGACCGGAGCCTCCAGGGCTGGTTTATTTTGTTTGTTTTTTTTTTTTGAATCTGAGGAGCTGCATTTGTAAACCAATGTGTATTTCTACTTCAGAGGAAAATGGTAATCTGAACAAAAGGTAATACAAGTTTGAATGGCAGCCAATCAATAGCTTTCTTTGTTAAAGATGCTGCATCGTCTGTGGCAAAAGAATAAAAGCCAATAAGTGAAAATGGTCTCTCTGGCAGCACAAGAGGTACTCTCTGGCAGACATAATTGTCCAACAGTGAAATGACTCCTCAGGGACACTTTGGGATCTCTATTAGTGAGTTTCAAAAAGAGAAGAACTACTCCTCTCTGGGTGAAAGGGGAGGAAGGTTGCCTTGGGGCTACAAAGACATGGCAGGTCTCTCTGGTTCCCAAGAAGATAAATTCTGTGGCCAAGTGTCCAGATGCAGCTGGATCATGCTACCTGTGCCTTAAAAACTCATCTAAATAGCCTTAAAAATTTTTTATTTTTAATAAGACCATTTGCTTCGAAAGCTGCCAGTACAAGCTTAATGTCTTTTTTAAAAAAAAATATTTGTTTTTCCCCTTTCCCCTTTCCCCTCCTCCTGCCCTGCTGTTTTTGCTGTCTTTGTTGTCTTCTATTCTCATTTTTTTTCTCCTCTAGGATTCACCGGGATTCAATCCTGGAGACCCCTGATGTGGAGAGACAGTCCCTGTCAATTGTGCCACCTCTGTTCCCGGTCTCTGCTGCCTTCACCTTGACTCTCCCCTTCATCTCTCTTTTTGATGTGTCATTATCTTGCTGCGTGACTCACTTGTGTGGGTACTGGCTCACCGTGAGGGCACTCAGCTTGCTGTGCGGGCACTGGCTCACCGCGCAGGCACACATTCTTTTCTTCTTTTTCACCAGGAGGCCCCAGGGATCCAGCCTGGTAGGCAGAAGCCCTATCACTTGAGCCACATCTGCATCCCCAAGCTTAATGTCTTAAATTCTACTATTATGGTAAAAAAAAAAAAATATATATATATATAAAGGCCCACTTTTTTTTTTTTACATCTTCTCACATTTGATTTAAGTGACAATCTTGCCATGCTAGTGTAGTACCAAAAGAATGGTGAGCTAAAGGATGAGAAGGCTACCCTACTAGTGGCAGAGATGGCATGGCAGGGCAAGCTTTGGCCTGTCGACTTTTCCTCCCTCACTCTTCTCCACCTGCATTGGAACTGCTGTAAGTTTTCTGAGTGAGTGCTGGCCCAGTCACTCGCAACCTCGAAGTCACACAACAGAGAAGCCAGAGCCCTCTATGGGGATAACAGCCACCTCTTTCCAGAGGTCAAGGGGAAGAAGTACTGACTTTTAAAAATGATCTAAATCATGGAATAAAAAATATTCATTATCTTAAATATCAAAGTCCACATTAGAATTTCTGACCTGAAATAAACTATGCTGAGGTCTTCTGCTAATTCTAGATTTATAAAGAGAGCCCAAAAAGCAAAACCCATAGTGACAAAGCTGCCAAATGAATGGCATGACAATGACCTCAAACTTGTAAGACAGGCAAACCAACTAAAAGCTGATAAAGAATGGACTGTAAAAGGGAAGCTATGCTGCAATAAGCTGCTCAGATCTGGGATGGCTGCAAGGCAAAGATGTGGAAGAATAGGGGCAGTGCTAACTTGTGGAAAAGAAACAATGAGGCCACCAACTGGGGAGGGGTCCTGTCCTTCACAAATCCACCAGCTCACTGTCCTCACTCCTGCAGAGCTAACCCAAGCAGCTATGTCAGGAGCTTGTCAGGACTGAAGCAACTCTCGGTAGCCTATATCTTGACCTCTAAAGGGTCTTCAAAATGAATTCTCTGCGTGTGTGTGCATGCACCATTTATAAAAACACAGATATTTAAATCCATTTGCATTTGCTCTGTCTGCACTGAACAAAGGAAAAGAGCTGAGCATTACCCTTATGTTATGAATTTAAGACCTATTCAAGAATCCTTTCTCAGAAAAGCAGTTTTTGCTCACTTTGCCCTCCCTCTGCTGTAGGTCCCGTCCTAAGAAGGCACATTTTGGGCCCTCCCCCAACTCTGCCTTTTTTTAAATAAAAGTTCTCAAAAGCCCAACTAACTGTAGCTCTCTTCACCCAGCTGTCCCAGTGATAAAAGCATATGCAGCCTCTATCTGTTACACTTCATGACAAACCATTCATGACTCTTAATGCTTTATCCACTAAGAGCACTTCCTTTCAGATTTGTTCAGAGAAGTCCTCAAGCACAAGCCTCACTCTCTCTTCGTTCAATATATATCACCCTTACTTTTCCTGTTGTCTGTTTCAAACCAAGTATTATAAATATGTTTTTTTTTTGAGGTATTGGGGCCGGGGATTAAACCTGGGACTGTGTATGTGGGAAGCCGGCACTCAACCACTGAGCCATATCAGTTTCCCTAAGTATCTGTACCTCCAAAGTTTTCAAGGGAAGAGATTTTAAACTGATGAAATTATAACATTTTGCATCAATGAGTGCTTAATAAGTGTCATGGATGACTTAACAGGTGACTTAATGCTGGGATGCTTTAACAGATAGGAATGTCACACAAATACCCAAAACCACACCATCTGACACCAGGGGGAAAATACAAGAGTCAGCCTCTGCTCAGTCCATGCTCTTAACTCAGAAGAAAACCCAGTGGGTCTCAGCTACTGTTCGTTTACTTTTCTCTGACATACAATCTTAACTATCCTGGTGACCCAGCTTTCTCTATCAGTAGATCTGAAGCAGCAGATTGGGGGAAGCTAAGGCATTTAAAGGAATGCCCATCAACTGACAGCTGGGGAAGAGGTTAGAAACACAGACTTAAGGACTTCACAAGACAGGAACCTGGGGCTATTTGGTACAAATTATTTTTCTTATCTAATAAGCCCTGACAGCATAAAAATACTATGAAACTAAATAATAAATATTCAACTTTATGATCTTATATCTCAAGACAAGTCTGTGACACAGTTTGTAGTTACAAAGTTTTCTAACTAAAATGTAAGGTGTCTGGCACTGCAGTGGTGAGTGTCATTCAGCTAATACCTGTGGTCTCCATCTCCTCTTCCCCACATTTGCTGTCCCTAGTGGAGATGACAAGGGTGACCCACCTGCTGTAAGACTTCATCTGGGCCATAGCCTGGTCCTCAAGCTGATCGCTGTTGGATGCAGCACTCAAGGGGCGATGGTTTTCATCACTAGCAGCAAAGTACGAGGCTCTCTGGACTAGAAAGGAGATAAGAAACCATTCAATGTTTTGGAGTCACATCCCTCAGTCTTATCTAGCAAAAGTAAAAAAATGGCCTACATCCAAATCACTGTGCAGAGGTGCACTGGGAATCTCATCTCCCAACTCTCATGGGGAAAAAATATTGATGTTTTAGCCATAAAAGGGTGGAAGCACCAACTATTTAGAAATAGCTGATATGCACTAATGTTTAGGCCTCCTTTTCTTCTGCTCATCAAAGTGGAATTCTGTTCAATGTTTCCCTGGAAATAGGCCTTCCATCAAATTTCCAGACCAAGGCTTTCCCTCAGTGATAATATGAAATTAAGAGCAAGGCTAGTATTAAGCTTCTCAGGATTTCTCGAAGTATACTTTCCATAAGATGTCTGGCCACTTTGGTGGACTTCAACCTAATCCCCTACCACCTGTGTTTCAAATTCAAAATTTGGGCCAAGAAATGAAATTTTTAAAAATCTCCCATTGTGGAAAAAAATGCCTACCATTTTGGATGAAGAAGAGGGACCAAAAGGTGAAATTTAAGTCAAGTTAGTATTGGGGAATTGCCATCAGCAAAATAAACACTAAGGAGGCAGGGGATTAGTCCTTGATGATGCTGTGACTGACTGACTTTTGCATCTGTGGCCTAGTAAATCCCCTCCCCCTGCCAATACCAGCAAACAACCAAAAAAACAAAACAAAACCTCAAAATAATCATCTTCTATAATAATTTTATAGGGAACATTTTAGCACCCAAAAATTTGGAATGCTAATCTTAGACTAAAGTCAGGGAGATGAGGCTCAAGCAGTTGAGTGCCTGTAACACACGGTAGGTCCTGGGTTCAGATTCTGGTGCCTCCTGAAAAAAACAACAAGCAAAACTAACTAGAAAACCAATTCAGGGAAGCTGTTGTGGCTCAGTGGTTGAGCGCTGGCTTCCTTCATATGAGGTCCCTGGTACCTCAAAAAAATAAAGTCAGTCTTCATTCAATACAAGGACAGTTGACAACCTTAGGTCCACATTCACACACTGCATTATTTTTCATTGTTTTTTTTCTTTTGTTGTTGTTGTTGTTTTATCAGTAGGCCAGATCAGTACCAGTCCTAGAACCACCAGCCTAAAACAATCCTATGGCCAGTAGGTGGGGAAAGAACAACGCAGACAAAAAACGTGCTACCATTTGAGGAGAGATGAATGAGAAGGGCATAAGAGGCATCCAACATTTGTGAGGGTATGGGGCCTGGACAAGAAGTATGAGCATCCCAACCTAGCTGATTGTGCATTTAGCAACGAGATCTTTAAGATACGATGGAAGTCCCAGGATAGAGGTTCTTTTTAGTCAAGTGACTGAAAAGATTCTTGGTCCTCCATGCTATAAATTCCTAGTTAGCTATAAATTCCTGATCCCTATTGAGTGTTCAATAAATGTTAGCTCAGCTGGTTTCTGGCTGGGTTGGTGACGTGCATATACTGCTAATGTGTCCAAAGAGGCAGAGCAAAGACTTGTCCAGGACACTCTCACGCCACTGCACACTTCATGCCACCTGCGGGACCCTGCGCTGTCCTCTTCAGCCCTTTGGCAGACTCACCCTCATAGGCTTTGGCGGCATCCACCAAGTTGGACCAATCCAGATCCGCAGCGGCATCGGGCAGGGGCATCAGGCCAGGGTCGGGCAGGGGCTGCCTTCGGGTCTCTTGGATGTCAGTGAGGGAGCTGTCCGAGGCTGAGAACTCTCCTGCAGGAAGGGACGAGGAATTTTAGTTCTGTCCACAGTAGAACCACTCCAGAATGTACCCATTTCCTGTTACCACAATGGATACAAACCATTAGTTACCTGGAACCAATTTCTGGTCTAGAAGGCCATGTGTGGCCATTCTAAAGCTGACTGGCCCCAGTCTGTCTTCATTTTATTATAACCTCCTGCCATCTCTCTTCCAGTGGTGTAAGTCATAGAAAAGTTAGTTTTGCACCAAAGCAATATGCCTGCTTTTGTGGGAGTTTGGCTGTTGGTCTATGCTGGGGTCCAGGACAGCATCTTACTTTTTCTCAGAGTCAAGAGATCCTGGCTGGAAACAGAAGAGCTGGGTTTGGGATACAAGCCAGGGGTGCTTATTTATACTTGTTCAAGGGGATAAAAGGGCTTATTTAAAAATTTATTTATTGCCTCCCCTTGCCGCTTGCTTGCTGTCTGCTCTGTGTCCATTCACTACACGCTCTTCTGTGTTTGTTTGTCTCCCTTTGTTGCGTCACCTTGCTGCTCCAGCTCTCTGCTGGTGCAGGCCATCAGCTCTCTGCGGGTGCAGGCCAGCTTATCTTCACAAGGAGGCCTTGAGAAGTGAACCCAGAGCCTCCCATATGGTGGACGGGAGCCCAGCTGGTTGAGCCACAGCCGCTTCCCAACAGGGCTTATTTTTATTTGGAACTAGATGGCCACTGTACACTGGGGTCTGATTCCTGGCCCATCTGCTCTGCATCCCAGGGATGGCCCATTGGTTTCGCAGTTGGGTGTATCCAGGTGGTGGTTTTGAAAATCCACCCACCCAGATTTAATACTCTGAAGGTGCTGTTTGGCTTAGGATTGGTGTTATTTTTCTTCCAAAGGGGACAGGGTCATCATGATAGCAACTCACTGAATCAGTTTCAGATGACAACAGTCCAACATTCAAAGGACCTTCTAAGATGGCAATTTGTTCAATAATAATACTAAACCACTGTAACTGACATCTTAACAGCTACCTTTGCCTGGTATGGGGCAGGGAGGAATGGGTGAAAATAGCCACTCTGTGCCATTTGAGGACACATGGCTACTGTTCAAGTGCGTGAAGGTAAGAACAGACGGGGAGGCTGATGTGGGCCCAGAAAAGAGGGTGAGCAGGGAAAATGTAAACTTCCTCAAAAGGGCCAAAGCTAGGTCAGGGACAAGGGCACAGTGTCTGATTCCTTGAGAAGGGCTGTCCTCTGAAGGAGACTGTAACATTCAGATTCAGACAAATGGTGCTAAAAGTGAAACTCAATCAAAATCTATATGTAACTCCAGAAATGTCTGTTTACAAGGAGTTAAAAAGTTTTGTCAATTTTGATAGCCTGGTAAATGTGAGTATATTTAGTACTTGTTTTCCCTTTCAATTTATGTAAAGAACTGCTTTGAAGTGCAGCTGCTAGTTAATAATGTGCTTAAAATTAGCAAAATTATGAGTAAATGGAAATCAACAAATACTGCAAGATATTAAATGCTCAGTTCTTTTTAAACTTGCTCTCACCAAGGGCAAGTAGGTGGAACAAACAATTCAGTGTGTCACTGAGAACCCTTCTGCCCTTTTATCTCTGGGGCCCAAATATCTACACTGGGAAAAAAAGGGCACCCCGCCCCACCACCCACACACATTTCGGTGGAATTTACTCCAAACGAGGCATGTGCTCAGGGATCAAGCCCACCAAGTAATGTTCTGCTTATGACATGAACTCACCACAGCTGTGGTAGACCCTGGAATGGGGTTGGTCGGAGAGGGAAGAAAGGAAAAGAACTCTGAATCCACAGTCCCCATATATGGTCCTTAATAATACTGGGATCCAACTCGGTCACAGAGCCTGTCAAGTATACATGAAGCAATGGCAAGGACAGGGAAGGGCCCGATTATCAATAAGCCCTTCCTTGAAATAGCTGGAATTTCCTGCTCATTGAATTTACAAATGAATGAACGAATGGGTCAAGAAATGAGTGTCTGACACCACAGGCAACATCCTCATGGCCTTGGAAAGACAGGGAGTAACAGTAAGGCTGAGTTATTGTAGTGGCCTTGGGGAGCCAGTGGGTACAATCCTCTGAGAAATAACTGTCATCTAGGGTTAGTCTAGTCTGCTCAATCGTAAGAGCAGCTAGATGTTTGGTAAAAATAGCCATCTCCCGATTATTCCTTTGGAGATTAGAACTCAGCAGGTCTTGGGAAGGGTGTGGGAATATGCATTTTTAGCAAGTATCCCAGATGACTGTTCAGGTCAGGCAAAGTTGAATGTCTGTCTGTGTGGTCTTCTGGGATTACAGGGGGGCAGAGGTTGAAGGAGGGACGGGTTGGTGAGCAGAGACAGTCTGAGCATGGAAGTGGGACTTCCCTCCAGTGGCAGCTGTTTCTGGGGACACTGGACATCCCAAACAAGGCAGTTCAGCTGCAGCTGAAAATAAACTTACCATGCAACGACTTCATTCCTAAGGTGTAAGAAGGCCTTCGCAAGGGGAGAGACTTGGGGAGAGAAGGGTACGTGCTACTGAAAAGGACATCGTTGGGCAGGGCTTGGTCCAGAAGCGATGCCCTCGAGGGGAAGAAGTGCTCCCTCTGGCTGCTGTAAATACTCTCATCCGACAGGGTTCTGTGCAAGGTCCGCCTTGAGGTGGGTGTGGGAGGGAAGGGAGACTGAGGAGAGGAGAGCGCGTGGAACTGGAAAACAGCGCAAGACAAGGGAAAGTCAGTGTTCTGGTTCAGACAACAGAGTTCAAAGTTTGGGGGAGTGGGGGGGTTAATAGAGTCATTGCTCCAGAAACACCCCATCAAATTCTAGAGTACTAACAAGGTCTACTTTCAGGGCCCACCATCTATGCTTCCATCCTCAAGGAGCTAAAATGAGAGTTCCTGCCATCATTTCTTCACAGCCCGGCATGCTGCCTGTAGTCTCTGAGTGCTCGAGACATGATTACAGGGAATTATCAACATAGTGTAGTGGTGAAGAGTGTTTGAGATGGAACAAAAGTAAGTTTTATTTGAATCCTCTGTCTTTGACCAAGACATGTAAGCTCTGAGCCCCAATTCTTTTAGAAAATGGGGACAAAACACTATTCAGGGTTGTTATAAAGATTAAATATTTTTTAAAAAATAGAGGAAAAAAAAAGATGAAATGAAATGCTGGATTTATCTGGATGGATTACAGTGGTGTGTATCAGTGGTATTAATAAATGATGCCATGGTCTCCAGGGAGCAGAGAGCTGCATGCCAGGAGGAGTAGCCTCAGAAGCTTGTTAAGTGATAACGTGTTTGCTGGGCTGTAAAACCATTTGATCATCTAAATATCTTAACTAAAATAATAGGTGGCTCTTGATAAACATTAAATACTAAGCTATACTAATGGAACTTCTCAAGGAAGATATGTTACATGAGTTTTGGAGATGATTTATTTTTTGGAGATGGGTTTCTATTCATGAAATAAAAAGAGAAAAGTCAGCTTTATAAGTGACAAATACTCAGTTCCAGATAGATGGGTTGTTTGTTGATGTCTTTTGTTTTGTGACCAGATTTGACTTGACTTGAGGTTTTACTGCCAACAGCAAGTGTCTGAGACTCTCATTCACTGAGAAACAAGAGATATTTAAATACCTGGCAACATATTTAAAAAGTCACCATAGTATTCTGCAGGCGAACAATAAAGTTAACCTTGTTTGGTCTCTCACAGGCTGCCGTTCACCTTTAGCAGGGAGAACAATCAGAACAGGTGAGACGTGAGGTCTGTGGCACTGCTGGCCAAAAGCCACAGTATGTTTTTCCATGACACTCTGAAGGGGTAGAGAGACAAAGATATAGCCATGGCTCCACTTAGGAGGTGATTTCACAGATGCAGAAATAGAGTTGTCAGTCAGGTTCATTCACGTGCTCTGGGGCCTTAACATGCTTCCATTCAACAAGCCAAGGGGTACTAGAGCCAAAGCTACCCACACAATGCGTGTGCACAGCTGCTGCAAAAACATTAAAAAAATTAACCCAGTGTATTGTAAATCAGCCCCAGGCAGAGCCAACTGTGTAAAACCTGTGTTCACTTTTAAAAACCCAAGATGAGTTTAATCCAAGGTACACAGATGCTGCCCAGGAAACTAAGCTGTTGTGATCAGTGTTTTTAAGTCTGTAAGTGGAGAGAACATAGGAAGGAAGTGATGGTTTTCCTTCTCATGCTACAGAGAAGGTGGGTGCTGGTGAGGTTAACTGTGTTTGTGATTGTAATTTGAAAGAAACAAAAAGAAAAAGAAAAACAACCTGGTTCACTCTCCCCAGTGGCCTGGTTCTAGGTTCTAGGTATCACTCAAGGGTCCCAACTACCAGGCCGGATCTCAGATCTCTTCATTCAAAAACTGTTGTCAATCTTTTTCAGCACCTCTGGTTTTAGCAAAGCAATTTCCTTTTCCAGTGAGTAACCTCACCCTAACTATTTTACAAGCAGAAATTCTCTCTACCGATTCTAGTTTCAGCCTCTTTGGGAAATATTAATAAACTTCAAGGCAGCAAAGTTGCCTTGGGTAGGAAACGGAAGGAAACAACCTGCTTGGACGCCTTTTGCCCTTTAAAGAGTAGCAGGATCTAGTCTTGCCCCCAAAATGTTCCAATGGCCGCTCGCCTCATCCCTCTTCAACTCCAACCTTAGAGGTGTGAAAATCTAGCTGGTTCCCGAGAGTATCCCCTGCCTCCCTTGCAGACCAGGTCTGTGGCAGGAAGAGTGACTCTGCCCAGTGCTGCCAGGTCCTGTGACAGAATCACGGTGGGGTTTGCTCTCAGTCCCAGAAGGGATTTCAGAAAGCATCTGGGTGAGGGGTTTTCAAACTGTGTTCCAAAGAGCCCTAAGGGTTCCTTTCAGCACCAAAGCACGGGGAGAGGTGCTGCCCCCTCCCCCATCATAGAAACTCTGCTCTCTCAATTCTATATATTGGGCTTCCATATACGATTTTACGTGAAAAAGGATTCCAGAGCTTTAAAATTATTTGGGACAACCGATCTACTCTGGTCCTCAAATTCACAGCTGAGGAAAAAGGCCTGGAGAGGCTGTTTCAGTCACCCCTCTCCCCTCACAGTTCCCACTCCCCCTGGCTATCAGTGACAAGCATTACCCCCAATAAGCAGGCGTCAGCTCTTCCTCAACACCTCTTCCTCAACACCGGAGCCATAAGAGGCCTCTTTCTTTGGCCTACACTGGACGTTATCTGGAAAGCAGCACAGACAGTTTGCACTGTTGCCTGTTCACCTGTCAGGTCACCTGTGTGACCCTCAAGGGACATAAGGTTATCCTATTTCTGCTGCCAATGAGGTTTCTTGGAATGTTACAGCTGCTATTTTCCTTGAGGTGGGAGCCCGGTAGCAGCTGCCGCTTGCCCAGCAGAGCGTTGCCATATCCTGCAGCAGGCACTCGCCTCTCCTAGCAAAGTGAACTGTGTTTTCAGAGTGTGGTAGTGACCCTGACATTTGATATTAATGACAGACCATATGTAGAAAGCAAATGTGGCATGTGAGTGGGTTCCAAGCATCACAGCCTTTTAAGTGCAGTGGTTTAGCCAGCAGAAGCACTTTCTTTGCAGAAGCTCTTATGGTAATATAGTTATAACATGAAGAAAATGTGCCCTCATCTCAAACATGAGTGTTAAAGTAATTCATTTTGGAAATAAAAGCCCAGGACCTGGAATAAGGGTAAAACAGACATTTGCCTTCAATTATTTCCAATGCATAAGTAAATCAAAAGAATGAGAACACTGAGTTTGCCCTTTACAAAACTGTTAAAGTAGGAATTGAGGAAAGATTCCTTTCATGGCGAGTTTTATTTTCCTCTAATCTCAAAGGAAAAGATCTGAAATAATTTTTATGTTGGATATCATACTAAACATTTTTATTACATCACTTTGGGGTTTGATGGATAAAGAAAGGAGTTTCATGCACTATCATTTTGCAAGGTTGCTAAGGAAACCATTTGTGCCCTGGGGGATGAGTCAGAACTGGTGAAGTGTTTCGCTTATAAACAGAAATTACAGATACCAAGAATGGCTATGTCTTTAAAATGATTTATTATGTTAAAGTTTATGTTAATAAATAAATTAAGTCTCAGCAAAACTCCCGAATGCTCCTTGGAGTACATTTAACTCCTGAAAATGTTCATTTTTTTAAGTTTAGGAGTTTTAAAAGCTTGAAAATTTTTTAAAGTTAAGTTGACCTATGTGTCGGAAAACACACACATATGCAGTAAGCATGTAGGTATCCACTATGCACATGTGTATGCAAATACTAGAATGGTAGTGGGAAAGCCTGACTATGATAACAACACACGGCTCCTTCAGCCTGTCACGCCTTTTTGAAGATGGTGAATGTTTAGAGTGTAGCTTCCACTTATTCTCAAAGTTCTTCTTAAATCGAACTTTCTAGTCACTACAAATCATTTACATAAGAACCCACAGTCCAGAAAGCTTCAAAGTTTACTCCATGACCTTCCCAGAGATAGACCTCCCTTTTTCCTGGGGCTACCTGATACACCTTGGACAGAAATACCTTATATGCAGGGTGAAATTCCTTGGGGCTGCACTCAATGAACACCAGGTCCCAGCCCAAGAGGCTGGTAACAGCTAGTGTATGCTAGGAACCTGGTGAGTGATAGCTGTCAGTCAGCCCACCAGCAATCAAGGGCAAGCAATTGTGTGGCCAACTGAAAGAGTACACACTTTAGAGGACAAGAAAGCAGAGAGCCCAAGTAGGGTTTAGACCTCTTGGAGCTGAGGAGACAGAACAAACCCTTCCAAAGACCTGCCACTGACACACAAACATAAACTCTGCACTTGTATTGAGGAGTTGGTAGGGAGGGAAACTGGGTTTTCAGGAAGGCATTTACAGTCCAGAATACTGAGAATGAAGTAAAGGGAAGGCTTAATGAAGGAAGGAAAGTCTGTAAAATTCTGAAGGTAAGTGTGCAGACTCAGTTTGCTGGATACAAGAGGTGGCGGGTTTTTTGTTTTTTTTGGGGGGGGGGCAGGAAATGTGGCAGAAGGAGAATGATTCTCCAGGAAGTTCCTCAGCAACTAAAGAGCACACAGCATATTGCCAAGTAGGGTTTCCTGGCTGGGTTCAGGGGGCACAGGCCAGGGCAGAGGGTAGGAAGTGAATTGGGGGTATCTGTGGGAAGAGGAGGCCCCATGGACAAAAGGCACTAAAGCCCTTACAGAGAACTTTACATATGACTAGGAAGGCCCCAGGTGTTCCTACACAGTTTGGAGGTGCAACAGCATTTAAGTGACATTCAAGGAAGAGTGTAGCTTGTGCACTGTGACTAGGATATGCTAGAAGAAGAGCCACGGGATATGGACAGGTTAATATAAAGACTCAAGAGATGTAGCCTCAGAAATGGAACATTTGTAAAAATACCAAACTTAATTTTTCTGAAGATTGGGTGATGACTGGAAGTGGGATGCAATGAAGAGACAGCAGCCAACAGTTCCTAGAAGGTGTAATTATGACAAGGAGCTCCATCATGTCTGGCTTTTCTTCTATTGCAATTTACCCCTATTTCTGTCATGTACCTTAAAATTCTTCTGTGATTCAGGAGTTGGGCTTTCAAGGTCAATCAGTTTCTTTAGATCCTCCTCAATGGTGGACTTGGAGGTTGGCTTAGGGGATGGCCCAAGGTCCCTGGTTGAGGCACGAAGCCTGGTGTGGGCTATTTCATTGCCATCACTCTGATGGCGCCTTGAAATAAAGGGGAAAGATAGTAAAAACCAAGTTAACAAGGTTGCCTCAAGGGCACTATGGGCTCTGAATGATTGAAGTCAATGGAGAAACAGTAAAGGAGATAAAAAGAGAATTACTTCTGCTTAATCACATCAACATCTACCCAGATAAATGTGAGTTAAAGAAACAAAACCAATTTGAAACACAAAATTAAGTCTGAATAATAAATCACTCTTACAGGAAACTATTAGTTCTCCTAAGCCAAAATTAGCAATAGACTTCTTAAAAGATCACAGGTTATGAATCTCAAATGCAAACCTTGCACAAACAAAAACAAAATAATTGAACAGATCTTTTTTTTTTTTTTATTCTTTTCTGTATTAACATGGCCAAACTGTCATTTTTATTTGGGGAACTCCCTTTCTAATATTCCCTCTGGTGCCTAATGGCCCAGTTAAGAACATGATTTGAAAAGGCTGTGGCTAACATCATCAAAGGGACAAGTGTGGTCTTCCCAATACCAGAGGGCCAATTATTCTGAAGAGTGTTCTTAAGTCGTCCTCTTTACTAGGAGATCTAAGATTCTCAAATCCAAATGTTTTCAATACATCTTTATTTAAGGAACAAAGTAAGTAAATAATTTAAGACAAGTTTTAATTAAAAAAAAAACAACAAACCCTGACTGAACCAACCTCACCTCACCCCCTCCTCACCCCCCAGCTTCTTCTGCCATAGAGCCACCCCCCCCAAACTTTCCAGTTCTCTGCCACGTTACAAGTGAGTCACCCAGCAAAAGCAGCAAAACAATCCTTACTTTCTTGTGTCCATAAATCCCACAGAATTTATGGTTCCTTCGGGTTTTTTCCATCCTATCAGGTACTTGCTAGTAGCGCCCTGGCGAGGGTAGAAGGTCCTCGGACCAGACGAAGAGGAGGAGGAAGAAGAGAAGGAAGGGGCGAGCTGGGCGGAGGTGGCAGGATGAAGCTCCTCTTTAGGTGAACTTCGGGCGCTGGTGAAAACTACTGGGCTGGCGGAGTGTCGGGAGCTCATGGTGCTGGGGAGAAGCAGAACAAGGACAAATCACCCACGTACGCACAAGTGCATCCCAGGGTCATTAAGCCAGTTATAAAAGTGTCTGCCCAGGAGAGGTTACAGCTGGGTTGAAGAGTAATGAATATTTCATAAAATATTAATGGAGGTGGATGGCTAAGACTTGCTTTCTGACTATAATTTAGTTATCTGCTGTCATAGACACGTGGTCGTTGGGGCTTAGCCTACACTTCAAATTAAAACATGAAAACAACCGAGACTGTCAGAGATCCTTTCAAACTGCTGGCCCCACTAAAGTTTGTTAAGAGTCAAGTCAGGAAGAGACAAATGATAGGGGAAAGACAACAGTAAAAGGTCTAGCTGTCTGTCTTGCTTTCCTCAGATCTAGGACTCATGATGACAATCGCCAGGGCCAGGCTCAGGTGGGGAGAGGAGAACAAATTAGGACACGGCTTTCCACATATGCACATACAAAGCCAAAGGGGTACAATGAGTTCTCCTTCTCCATGGCACCTGGCATTAATATCTACCCGCAAAAAAGTTGTTCATCACCAACCCATTTTCAACTTTGGTTAAAAGATTACAAAAAAGGCTAAAATAGACAGCTACTGAAACTTTCAAAATTTAAAAAGGTGGAATTTCCAAAGCTGGGGGTGAGACTTTAACTTCCCTAAAAATCTGGAGTACCTTTAACCACAGGATTTCCATGCTTCCTTCCCTGTGATCTTATAGGACCTAAGGTCACATCTGAGCTCCACTGAATTCTCCAGCTTAGGATGAGACAAAAGACAGCTGACTCTCAGTACAATAATCTTTTACTTAGTAAGGGCTTAATTAGCAATCTGTGATCCCAAAGCATTCCTCACCTATATTTCCATTTGCCAGGAACTAATAGTCTTGATCTGATTAAAGCATGGGCTTTAATTAATAATAATGTATCAATGTTGATTCCTTAGCTTTGACACATGTGCTATGGTATGTAAATTGATAACGATAGGAGAATATGGGTGAAGGGTATATGAGAACTCTTTGTATTGTTTTGCAACTTGTCTGCAAACGTAGAATTATTCTAAAGTAAAAAGTAAATTACAAAAACAAAACAAAACAAGAAGAAAAACAAAAGCTCTTTAATGGTCCCGAGATAATATATATGGGGGGAAATAAATCTTGACCCCCACCCCATACCTAAAACCTACATAAAAAGCAATTTCTGCTGGATTGTAGAAATAAATGTAGATCTAAAGATTCTGGACTATAATATGGAAGAACATCTTTATGACAGCAGCAGAGGTTTGTTTAATAGAATCATTAAGGAAAGCATTGAACCAAAAATTACGCACTCTATTCATCAGAAGACACAAGAGTTAGAGAATGTATGCAAAACAGATATCCAACAATGGGTTCCTATCCAGAATATATAAATAATTCCGAAAAATCAATAAGATACACAACTCAATAGAAAAATGGGCAAAAGTCTTAAGAAGGCATTTCAGGGAAGCAGACGTGGCCCAATGGATAGGGTGTCTGCCTACCACATGGGAGGTCCGTGGTTCAAGTCCCCGGCCCCCTTGACCCATGTGGAGCTGGCCCATGTGCAGTGCTGATGCGCACAAGGAGTGTCCTGCCACGCAGGGGTATCCCCCGCATAGGGGAGCCCCACGCGCAAGGAGTGCACCTCGTAAGCAGAGCTGCCTAGTGGGAAAGAAAGTGCAGCCTGCCCAAGAATGGCGCTGCACACACGGAGAGCTGACACAACAAGATGATGCAACAAAAAGAAACACAGATTCCTGGTGCTGCTGCTAAGGATAGAAGCGGTCAAAGAAGAACACACAGATAGCAGACAACTCAGGGAGGGGGAGGAAGAAATAAATAAAAAATAAATCTTAAAAAAAAAAAAAAAAAAAAAAAAGAAGGCATTTCACAGAAGAAGACAGCCAAAAGACCATCCAACACAAGTCTTAACATTCTCAATTATCAGGGAAATGCAAATTAAAACCACAATAAGAGACTGCAATATACCCATGAGAATGGCTAACATGAAATAGACTAAGGATATGAAGTACTGGAAAGGATGTGAAGCAACTAGAACTCTTTTACACTGTTGTGGAAGTCATACCTTGTTAAAACCACTTTGGAAAATGAGTTCACAGTCTCTACTCAAGCTGAATGTATAGAGCCTATGACACAGCAATTCCATGCCAAAGTATATATGCAAAAGAAATGCAAAAATATGTGCACCAAAGGAACAGGCACAAGAATTTATAATATCCCCAAACTGGAAAGAATCCAAATGTTCAGCAATGGTATAACGAAAAAATTGATGGACATATACTCATACAATATAAATACAATAGGACAATGATAATAAACTAATGTTACTTGCAACACATGGATAAATCTCATTGACAATAAGCTAATGATACTTGGAACACATGGATAAATCTCATCCACATAATGTTGACTTAAAGATATCAGTTGCAAATAATACATATGATACATTCCATTTGTAAAAAATCCAGACACAAACAAAACAAATTTATTATTTTATGCTTCAGGTTTGTTTTGCTTGGAGAGGAGGTGGGTAGTAACTAGGAAGGGCATGGCGGGTGGTCCTGATGTTGGTGATATTCAAGTTCTTGATCTGGGTAGTGACCCAGATGTACACTTATAATCTGTGCCCTTTTCTGGATCTATGTTGTACTTCATTTAAACAAACCCACCAAAAAAAGAAAAAGCAAAGGAAAGGACCTGAAAGAGAAGCCACATCAGTCCATGCAGCTCTGCCAATATATTGCAGAGTGCGGCAGGGTGTGGCAGGAGGAATGGAATACAGCGTAAAGATGATCCTGAAGGTTTTCCCCAGTTTGGTCTCATTTCTTCAGACCAAATGTAACCATCTCCTTTCTTCTTGCAGCTAGGAGGAACTAGCTCAAACTATGCAAAACATTACCACTTGATCAAGGTTTAAAATTAAAAAATGACAGCCCGCATGGTGAGCCAGGTCCACAAAAAGTGAGCAACACAGCAACATGATGAGGCAACAAAACAGAGATGCAGGGAAGAGTGAAGACGAGACACAACAGAAACCAGGAACTGAGGTGATGTAAGCAACAGGGAACCTCTCTCCCTCATCAGAGGTCCCTGGGATTGAATCCCTTTCCTAAAAATGGAACAGCTTTGGATTCTGTTTGGTCATTCTGGGGCAAGAATTCTGAAAAGGAAGAGAGGATACACGCATACATACATGATACCTCAAGTAAAAAGAGGAGAAGAGTAAAAAGGGTAACTGAGAATCTGGGACAGTCTGAATCTATCAAGACCTGGATGACCTGATGCTCAAATGAAGCCGTGAACCAAATGTACTGCATCCTGGTTACTTTCCATTCCCAGCCAGCGCAAAACTTAATAGAAGGAGATGCCGGAACGATCAATCTGCAAAAGTGAAGCCAGTCGTGGTGGATGCTGTCTTAAAGGGAGAAGTCCTGCTCGCTGCACCCTTTGCCGACCTTGCAAAGGGATGAACCACATAGGATGGGAGTTGGAATGTTATCAGCCAAAGCCCGAGTGCCCAACTTATGGGAGCCTGGTAAACTTCTGGATTTCTGCACACTGAGACCGCCACCTCCTGAGAGAAAACATCTGCCAGCCGCACTCTGTGTTGTTGAAAGCTACTGAGGGAAACATGTGGAAGTCGTATACTATTCAGGCATGGTACAGAGGGCTGGGTTTTAAACAGGCTGCTCCCGCAAAGGACGATATTTTTGGGAGGGGAAGAGCAGCAATTAGTCACCTGTCAAACTGCTGTGGCAAAATCTGGGCAGACATTGAAAGCTGGCCTAATACCAAGGGGGACTGATCGGGTGTCCTGTGATTGCTTGTGCAAATAAGCCTGTGGGTGAAAAGATAATGAGGAGGATAATGATTAAGGAGGACTCCTCCCTCTGTGTTCGGCACTAGCCAGCTTTGTACCATATCCATACAGGGCTCCACAATTTAGGGTGGCTCAGGAAATACTAAGACTGAAGGACTGGGGACAAAACAAACAAATGAAGTAGGAATGATAACGCTGGCAAGGGGGATTGCAGTAAAGAAAAAGAACTCTCCACCTATAAGGAGATCTTTTGTAAGTATAAGGGCACAGTAATACATAAAGTGTAGGGAGATGGGTAACTAAGACACACAGGAGAAGAGGCCTTAGGGAACACTGGACAAAAAGCTGAGAAGTGCAATGCTGAGCTATTTATTAAGGAGCTAACGAGATACAGGGTAGTGCTATGAATATTGTTATTTTATTAAACATAGCTGAGAAGAAATCATGTCCAGACTTATCATTTAAAAAGGGTAACAGAACAAAAGAGAACCATTGAGAAGAAAAACCACACTTATAGAATGAAAAACATAAAGGGGCTTCAGGGCTCTGCCCCCCACAGAAGCTTTGAACAACCAGCAAGAAAAGGTAGAAACATCTTTCTAAAAGTTCCGGAAAATAGAAAAAGGAATGCAGTGACAGGGCGAGCTCTGAATTAAGAAGAGGTCACTTAAAAGCGGTAGGATCTCAAGGTGCTTTGGCTGGCCTGTGCTCCCAGTGGGGATCTCTGTCCCATTTCTGGAGGGAGCAGATTCAGCATTGTGCATACCCTGGGAGCACGCATGTTTGGCCCAATCTGTCTGTTGGTAGCCCCAGGGACTCCCTGAGCTCTCCTACAGAATGCTGTTGGAGAGCAGTCAAGTCATGCTGCCTGAGGCAAAGGATTGCTGGCTACAGGACAGACAGTGCAGTGAGGAAACTATTTCCTAAGGAAGATGGGGGAATTTGTAACTGTGTAAATGGGGGAATTCCTAGGGCCACACACACATTTCTCTGACAAGCTGCACATACAGAAAGGATCATGGAAGTCTCTGCGCCTTGGCTTGGAGCTATTTTCCAAACTCACTGTTTGGATAATCCTGAAGGAGAGCACAGTTAGAGGTCAATCTGCAAAGACTGGGGAAGGAGTTTTTATGTTTTCCTTTTTCTTTTTTTTGGTTAGCTCCTGTTGTTTAAGGAAAGTTATATCCTAACACTAGCTAGATAGAGGTTTGAGGAACTGATGTCTCAGAATCTAAATTTCAGTGATAAAATAAAAGATCAAAGTGTCCAGGTTTCAACGAAAGATTACAAAACATACAAAGAAACAAAGAGATGGCCTAGGCAAATGTAAAGATTAAAGCATTATAAATCATCAGGGAGGAGGACCATATGAGGGACTTTAAAAAATGGTTCTAAATATGCTCAAAGAACTGAAGGAAAATATCAATAAAGAACTAAAGGAAATCAGGAAAATAGAACAATACAAAGAGAAGATCAATAGAGAGAAAGAAATTATAAAAAGGAACCAAAAAGAATTGAAGACCACAGTAACAGAAATTAACCATTCACTAGAGGGGTTCAATAAGATTAGAGCTAGAAAAGTAAAGAAGCAGTTAACTTAAAGATAAGGCAATTGATAATATCCAGTCTGAGAAGCAGAAGGAAAATGAAAGAAAAAAAGTAAACAGAGCCTGAAGAACCATTAGGACACCATAAAGCATACTAATATATGCATGTGAGAGTTCCAGAAGAAAAACAAAGAGAGAAAGAGGCAGTAAGAATATTCAAATAAATTATACCTGAAAACTTCCCATATTTAACAAAAGACATGAATATGCACATCCAAGATGCTCAATGTATTCCAAACAGGATAAATCCAAATAGAGCCACATATTATATTCAGATTGTCAAATGGCATATTATACTCAGATTATCAAATACCAACGATAACCCTGAAAGCTCTAAGAGGAAAGTAATGTCACGTACAAGGGAGCCTCAATAAGGTTTAGGTGCTGATTTCTCACTGGAAACCATAGAGTCAAAAAGGCAGTGGAAAGACATTTTAAGAGCTGCAAGTAAAAAATTGCCAACCAAGGATTCTGTATTCAGCAAAACTATCTTTCAAAAATAAGGGAGAAAAAAAAAAAACGAGGGAGGGATTAAGACATACCCAGACAAACAAAAGTTGAGGGACTTTGTCACAAGTAGACTAGCCCTAAAAGAGATGCAAAAGAAAATTCCAAAAGGAAAGGACACTAGAGAATTGACTGAAGCCACATTAAGAAATACAGATCTCTGGTAAACAGAAATAGCAGTAACATGATATTTTTGTCTTTTTGCTTCCTACAGGATCTAAAAGGCAAATGAACAAAATATAATAATAAATCAGTGGTTTTAGGTTCAATTATAAACATGTCATCTGTGACAAGAACTATATAAGAGTGGAGAGTAGAGGTGTATAGAAAAATAGTTTATGTATGTAAGCTATTTAAGCTCTTAAGTTGGTATCAAAACCAATGAGATCGGGAGCAGATGTGGCTCAGATGGCTGAGTGCCTGCTTCCCACATGGGAGGTCCTAGGTTTGGTTCCCCATGCCTTCTAAAAAATAAACAACAGGCAAAACAAATGGAAAAACCAACTCAGGGGAGCTGATGTTGTCTCAGTGGTTGAGTACTAGCTTCACACATACGAAATCCCTGGTTCAATCCCTGGACCCCAGTACGTAAAAAAACAAATCAAAACAAACAAAAATAAAAATAAAAAAATAAATGAACAAAAAAAACCCAAATGAGATTGTTATAGCTTTAGGGTGTTGTGGCAGTTGATATTATTTATGAATTCGAAAAAGGCACTGATTATGTTTGTAAACTGGTCTGTTCCTCTGGGCCTGAGACCCTTCTGATTGCATTAAATCCAGAGGTTTCACTTTTATTTGATTAAATCAAGATTAGGCCTTTGATTCGACCATGTCATTAGGGCAGTAGGGTTGAGTCCCAGCCCCCTTTGTTGGGCTATATAAATGGACCATTCAATCAGGAACACAGAGAAGTAGATATACAGAAAAAGACATGGCAGAGGAGAGAACTTGGCTTTGATTCTGGAACCCCCTCTCCCCCCCAGAGATGAGCTATTTGCCTGAGAGTTTAGAGCTGAAACTTGTGAAGAGACCAGAGCAGTTGAGAAGCCTTGAGAGAAAAGAGAAAGGCTGAACCCTTGCAGATATCTGCAGCTATCTTGCTTCAACAAGTGGCAACCGACATTTGGTGAGAAAGTACCTCTTATGATACCCTGAGTTGGACTCTTTAGGGCTTTGTAACTGTATGCTTTTATCCCAAATAAATACCCTGTATGAAAGTGAAAAGATTTCTGGTACTTTGCATCAGCAGTCCTTTGGCTGATTAATACAGAATTTGGTACCAGAAGTGGGGTGATACTTTCGCAATTACCAAAATGCTGGAACAGTATTATAAATGGGTAAGGAGTATATTTTTTTGGAGTGAGATGCTTGATAGAAAAGGCCTAGATTGCTTTGAAGAGACTGTTGATAGGAATAAGGCCGCTAAAGAGACTTTTGATGAGGACTTAGAAGGAAATGAAACTATTACTGGGAACTGGTAGAAAGGAGATCTGTGTTTTAAAATTTCAGAGAACTTAGCAAGATTAGACTGCTGATGTTATATGGAAGGTAGAATTTGAAAATTACAAACTTGGACATTTAGCCAAGGAAATTTCCAAACTAAATGTGAAAAAATGCAGCCTGGCTTCTCCTTGCAGTTTATAGCAAAATGTTAGAGGAAAGAGTTAAGTTGATAACTTAATTGTTGGGCACAAAGTAAACAGAAACTGATTCTGGAAATTCTAAGCCTCTGGAATTCCAAGCCCCAATTGAGGACTTAACTAAACTTGTAACTTGTAAAATCAGGACTGAAAAGGCAGTTATCTAGGAAAGACTTGTGGAAAGTCTTATAGTCTGATGGCTTGGGCCCCTGCTTCCTACATGCTAAACCAACAATTTTTTTGCAAAAGCTGTACGAACAGAACCATTGTCAGCCTGAACTAAAAGAGGCATGGAGGGGAGATATGGAAGGGGAAACCATGGAAACTGAGGTCTGGAATTAAGACATCTCCTTGGGCCAAGAAAGGAACCCCAACCATGTGCACAAAGAGAGTGAGCTTGCCCTGGCATCTGAAGAGGGTAGATGTTCCAGCCTGCTGTCCAGGGAGAGCTTTGCTGCCACAGACTACAGAGAAGTGGAGCACATTCTCCCAGGGTTGGGGAGAGTGAGGTCAACACCCCATAGGTCTGAGAGGGGTGGGCTTGTTGCCCATATATTAGGGAAGGCCAGGTTGCCAATTCATTGCTCTTTTGAGGGTTGGGCCTGTACATCAGAGATTAGGGAGACTCTATCCGAGATTGAGACTATATCCCAGAGATTGGGTAAAGTGTGGACATCACCCCAATGTTCTTCATGGGTAAGTTCTGAAGCTTGTTGCCACCCAGATGGTTGATGAGTACGGAATCAAGAAAATGGAAGTTGGACATGTCTGTGGAAAGGGTGGGTCCCTGTGAGGCCCCAGGGAGAAGAAACCATCATCTTGAGAATAATTCTCAGGGTTTAGGAACTGTAGGGGACCGGTGACTCATGTGTCCCCCCCAATTTCTCCTTATGGTAATATAAATATTTATCCTTTTTCTGAACCTTTGTATAATGGAAGCAGATAAATTGTTTTGTTCGTTTCAGAGGTCTACAGCCCTAAGACAAACTGTATTTCTATAAATTGATTGTGATGTGATTTTGTACTTACCATTGTTACTGATTTGAGCTTTTAAAAAATATCGTAATGTCTTTTCGGAATTCAGAAGGTACAGTGTAGCAATTTGATATTATTTATGAATTCCAAAAAGAGACATTGATTATTTTTGTAAACTGGTCTGTTCCTCTGGGCATGACACCCTTTGACTGATTTAAATTCAACAGCTTTACATTTATTTGATTAAATCAAGAATAGGGCTTTGATCTGACCACATCATTAGGGTGTGCAGGGTTGAGTCCCTGCCCCCTTGGTGGCCTACATAAATGGACACTCACAGAGAAGAAGATACACAGAGGAATAGAGAGAGCTCCACAGACATGGAAGAGAAGAGAGCCTGTCAGTTTTGATCCTGAGGTCCCAGGAATAGAGATGAGCTATTCACCTGACAGTTTACAGCCAATTTTGTGAAGATAACAGGGCTGCTGAGCCCAGAAAGAAATGAGCCCTCCAGCCTACAGCTGAGTTAGAAAGAGGCTGGGCCCACAGAGCCTTAAGAGGAAAGAGGAAGGCTAAGCCCTCGCTGATATCGGCAGCTATCTTGCTTCAACATGTGGCAACAGACAATAGGTGAGAAAGTGCCTCTTACTATACCTTGAGTTGGACTCTTTAGGGACTTGTTACTGTAAGTTTCTATTCCAAACAAATACCTTTCTAAAAGCCAACATATTTCAGCACCCCTTTGGGCTGAGTAATACAGGTGTTAAATTTAAGCCCCAAGGTAATCACAAAGAAAATATCAAAGTATATGTAAACTCACAGAGACAAAGTAGAGTACAGGTTACCAGGGGTGTGGGGCAGGTGGAATGGGTAGTTCATGGAAAATGAGGGTAGGGTTTGTGGTTGGGGTGAAGGAAAAGTTCTAGTTTTGGATGGTGGTGAGGGTACTACAACTGTGGATGTGATTAATTCCCCTGAATGATGTGCTTGGTAGGGGTTGGGATGGGAAGATTTATGTTGTATATATGTTCCCACAATTAAAAGAAAAAAGAAAGAAAAAGAAACTAAAGAAATAATGATGATTAAATGGAATAAATGGTACTGGATGAGATCTAAGAGGAGGAGAAAAAGCCTGAAAGGCATTATTGGGACGTAAGAAAAAATTGGAATTTCATAGAGAATGGAAAAAAGCTTTATACCATTGTCTTGAACTTGTTAACTTCACTTGAGGTGATTACATAAGTGAATATCCAGTTCTTATGGAATATTCATGGAAGTATTATCGATTCAAGGAGTATGATGTGTACATCTTGCTCTCAATTGTTCAGAAGATAGATAGCTCGCTGGCTGATGGAATGATAGCATGACAGAGCAAAGGTGATAAAATGTTAAAAATGGTGGATCTGGGTATCTGGAGGGCGGGGTAGATAGGAGTTCTCCATATGGGGTTTGTATTATTTTTGAAAGTCCTGAAAGTTTGAAATTATTTTAAAATAAAAAGGAAAAGCAATTATAAAGGACTGTTAATAGGGAGCTATGGGAGATAAATGTTTGTTGAAGGAAAAGTAACTAGATACTGCATTAAAAGAGTTGATAGAGTGCGTAAAAGAAATGACAGGAAACCTTTTGTCTTAAAAGGACATATACAATTTGCAATATATTTGATAATCCTTTTTATTCTCAATATAAAAGCAACCATTATAAGGTAGACCAGGTATTATTCGATTACTGATAAGGGACAAGTTTAGTGAAATGGCATGACTGGTTGAAGGCCACATATCTGATGAATGGTAGAACTGAGACTTGACTCTCAACCTTAGGTTCCAAAGCTAGGGCTATTTTTTCTGGGTATTTCTCTCAATTCTTGGAGGTGAAGAGCTGGTACAAAATTTCTTTAAAAGAAACTGTTTTCAAATACCTCTTGTAAGTGTCTATACAAGTTTCATAATTTTAGGCTTGAAAAAATCTTAGGCTTAGAAAAGACTAAGCTCAAAAAAACCATTTATTCTTATCTTAATTGAGGTCTTTTTTGTATATTTAAACTGTAGCTGGAGGAATTTCAATTAGAGACAAAAATGTTGAAGAGAGAGGACTGAAATTATTCAGAGGTTATGGACTTTTTCCTATTGAGAGTTTTCTTTCCTTTGATTTTTTAGAAGCAATTGGATAAATTCTCCTCCTGGTAGGATGGTTTATGTATGATAAGGAATGGACTCTGCCCAATTCCTTTTGTTCTTATGATTTACTTGGGCCTTTCACATCAACTGGATAAATTAGTTGTTTCATAATACGAAGTAATGGCCAACTTTTTGTCAGTGAGCTCTGCACCAAGGGATCCAACAATTGTGTCCTGCCTGATGCTCATTTTCTCAGAATTTCAATTTCACTTGAAATTCTAACCACAGTGATTCTGATTTTTAATCTTTGAGGTCAGCTGAACATCCCAGAGTTCTGAATAAAATAATCTCCCACCCTCGAAAGCTGGTCAAAACGGGGCAAAAGAGTTTAGGCCAGATCACCTGAAGTTCTACTGTATCAAAGGAAAATAAAATATAATCCTGAAACTGGTTGTATATAGTGTTACAAAGCAAAAATTAGTAATTAAAACAATCCTTCCCTAACAATAGGTTAAAGCAAGTAGAGCTAACTATATCTTTTAAGAGAAGTTTTGGTTTCTGATATTAGATGCCGCACTTCTAAATTCTGAATTAGTCCATAAAACTTATAAACATCATATTTGCCTCTTAAGAAAAAAAAATAGAAGTAAAGCAATTAATTGTTGGTAATTTTCTAAACAAGTTAGGAAGCCATATTTTTAACATATGTAGGATACTAAAGACAGCAGGGAATAAAATTTAAACATACCAGCTCTAATACATACACAGAGGCACACATACATAGATAGGCCAGTGTGTTGTAGCAGCCCGAGGCATTCCTTAACGTTCAATGTAAACTAAATGTAAGAAAGCCCTTCTTTTCCTCTACTCTCAAGAAATATACAGCTTTTTTGGCATGAATAGTTAGCTTATTAGGTTGATCAGAAAAAGTACCTTCCAGAAATTGAAAGGTACTGGCAACTTTGGGCAGTTAACCAGCCCCTGTAGTGAATGTCAGACACTGAACAACTAATATCCAGACACTGATTAACATTTGCATATGGCTACTAATAGTCCCTCTCCTGTTTGTTTTACAGATTGTTAATTTTATGACTTTGTTAAAATTCATGCTGCACAAGGACTTTACAGACACTAATTCAGGGGTTCTTAACCTTTTTTGTTCCACGGACCCCTTTGCCAGTCAGGTGAAAACCATGGACCCCTTACTAAGTCCACACTATACTGTACATTATTTAATAAATATATCACACCCACACCAACATGTCCCCATGAGAATAATGTTTTTTTTATTTCAATTCAAGCTCACAGATCCCTTAAGAACCCCTGCTCTGATATACACATTTATATATAAAAGCACTACAGCCCTTTGCAAAATTGACACACATCTATATAATAAGCTTTGAAATGTATTAGTGGTTTTCTAGAAGATTTTGCAGTTGAAAATTTATGCTACGTTTGAACTGCTTTATTTATAGGGAACTTGAGTCATGAGGCAAAAAGTGCATACATTAAGGAAGCAGTTATTCATTTACTCATCAAAATTTACTAACCACCTATTATGCTCATGGAGGCATGTGCTATACAAAATGCTTAGTGTGCCCATACTAGATGAGAAGTCCTCAGAGTGGATGGAGTGAAAAATGTCTATGCGATCACATAAGTGGGTACTAAGGAGGTACTAAGTAGCTACAGGGTTCTAAGGGGGCCTAAAGGAAGCTGGAAGAAGGAAGTTTTGCCACAAACAGAATGGCAGGGTAAAGGGGTAAGCATAATAGGATGGACACTCAAACCAAATAAATTCAGTACGCACAGAAAAGTGGGTTTTCTAGCTTTAGAATGCATGGTCTTAAATCTAGTTCCAATATGGGTAATGCCATTGTCAGCTGGACTAGAGCTCTTTACTGCTGAGAAGGTCTTTGGTCCCCACACAAATTGGCACTGCCTATTCCACTGAGGCTAAGAAAAGAAAAACGAACCTAGCTGATGAGAGTATATTAAAAGACGAGTTATCTTCACTTCTCCTATGAGCACCAAAATCATTTTTTGAGAGATTCATTTTAAAATCAGGAAATGTTAACAGCAATTACAAAAAATTAAGACCTCTCTCTAAATTTCTGAGCTTCAGGGAAGATACATATGTATTCTAGGAGCAACATTTTACAGCAATTAACAGAGTTTTTAATTGCAGGAAGTTTTCAGTGTATATGGCTTCTCTTAATGACATTTGACTGTAATAATCCCATGTAATTACCAACCTACATTAATGCACTTCTCACGGGTTGCCACAAAAAACCTGCACAGTCATCAACAGGGAGACTGGAGAACAGAGGGGTAGGAACAGAGCCCAGACAGAAATACACAGTAGAACTTAATCACTGTAATTTGGTTTTTGTCACCGAGTCCCAGGTACAAGCTCTTTTATGCACTGTCAAGAGATCTCCACATTAATTGCTGTTCCTGTCTTCTGAGGACACAAACACTCTAATTTGCACTGATTTTAGTTTAGTTTCTCTTCCAATGTGCAGTTGGTGGCTTAGTCCCCTTTCCTCCAGAAGAGGAAGGCTACTACATCTCTGATTATTCAGCTCACTCCGCCAAGATCAACAGATTGAAATCACAAAGCACCCAAGTTTACCAGAGTCTAGAAGCTACTGTCACTCAACCCATTGGTGGGTGGGAAGCCCTGCCACCTTCCCTGAAAGGCCACATTCTTTTCTTCTCTAATAAGCCTGGCTTTCAATAGAAGTTATTTCTAAATGATAATTCAAATGATTTCTGCATGACCTGATTGAAGCAGAAAGTTTAGACAATCCTTTGAGGCTTTCAGGCAGGCCCAGTCAGCAAATTCCAATAATGCAAGCCCAGGTGCCTAATTTTCAGAGGGCTTTGTTGATCCCTGGGGATTTGTGAGATAATGGCGCAGTCTGTGTTTCAACCTTATGCCATGGGGATTCCATTTGAGACAAGACCTTTATAATTGACTTTCTTTTGCCATCAAATTAGACTACAGACATAGCTCCAGATACAGTATTATTCTTAACAAAAATTAAGACATACTCCTTTCAAAACAAAAAATTGAAAACCACAGAAACAGGATTCAAACTAAATCTAGAGACCACAGAAAAACTATTTTGATTTGAAAAATGTTCTGAGTCAACATACAATCTATTTTCAATGAGATGGTGGGGTGTGCAGGAAAAAGTGAGTGTCAAAATTCAGTGCTACGTGATTCTATGTCTAGATTATATTACTGTATTTGATGCCTAGTTGCCTCTTTTACTTTTCCTAAAACATCCCTTAATCTATTGAATCAGACATTCTATTTTTCTGAATTGTGGCAAGTTAACTAAGTGCTTGCTACTCAGAAGATGGAGACTACTTTCCCAATGTAGTTTTTGCTTGGGGGGCTGTGTAGTTTCTTGTTCGATCATGATTATTTTCATTACTGCAGTGTGGTAATAATGGTAAGTAGGAATAAAACTCTGTAAATTCTTCACACCATAGGACCAACCTGAATTTTAAAAGATGGAAAGCTCAATAATCTTATCAGTAAGAATGCAGATACAGTAGGAGAACTGAATACTTAACTGATCAAGTTAACAAATCCAGAGGATGTTCTTTCTCATGAAGGTTATTTGGGGTGTTACTGATGATTATGTGCCTGGACTCCCATTTGAAAAGTAAAACTAAATTGAGCTTCTCTACTATTTTTCTTTGGGGTGTAACACTAAAAAGGACCCAGTAGACAGCCAAGTTAGATGCTGTTACACAAGGTGATCAACGACTGAGAAAAATAAACGGTAAAAGGAGAGAAGACCTTAGAGATTAACAGGCCTGAAAAGATAGTGATGGAATGTTTCTTCCAGATGAGGAAGAATCTTATCATACTTTGGACTTTAGGCTCAAATCTAAAACAGTGATTGAAAAATAGTATTTATTTTGCCTAGCAGAGTGATCTCTAAGGAGTCAGGGGAATGTGTAGGTTTCTATTCTGAAAGGTAGATGGGATGTATATAATTTTAGCTACACTTTTCTGTTGGACACCTCTCACCCTCAACTCATCACTGTCAGGAACCAATTACTGAACAAAAATTACCATGCAAACATTGGGTAGGTGATGTTCTCTGACAGAGTGGCAATGTAAAGGAGGTGTTTAGCATTGTAAATAATGCCCTGTTAGTCTTGGGAAAAAACACAGTCAAGATTTTTTTTTCAAGATCTTCAAAACACTGTCTCTTTCTACAGCAGGGGTTCCTAACCTCTTCTGTCCTACAGACCTCTTTGCCAGTCAGGTAAAAACCATGGACCCCTTACTAAGTCCACACTGTACGGTGTATTATTTAATAAATATATCATACCCCCACCAATACGTCCCCACAAGAATAATGTTCTTTTGAATTTTCAATTCAAGCTCATGGACCCCTTGAAATCTACCCATGGATCCCCAAGGTTAAGAACCCCTGTTCTACATCTCTCCTACCAGTGGAAAGTCGAAATTACAAGGATATACCTTTACTCTCTCATTCTGGAAAACAGGACAACTTTTAAAAATTCCAATACAACTTAATGAAAAATATCTGCAAATTTTTCTCACAGTTTAAAAGAACTCAGTAGGATGACGGAACTATTTATGAAGCATTTCACTGGCAAATAAAGGCATTAAACATATAAAAATAAGTTTGGGGAAGAGGCTGCGGCTCAATGCTTGGGCTCCTGTCTACCATATGGGAGGCCCTGGGTTCACATCCTAGGGCTTCCTTGTGAAGATAAGCTGGCCCGTGCCCGCAGAGAGCTGACAGCCTGTGCCCGCAGAGAGCTGGCGCAGCAAGATGATGCACCAAAGGGAGAAAGCAGACACAGAAGAACGTGCAGTGAAGGGACACAGAGAACAGACCGCAAGCAAGCCACAAGGGGGGGGGGGGGGGAACAAACAAACAAACAAATAAATAAATAAAAATAACTTTTAGTTCATAGAAAGCCTCTTTTCTTCATATATTATTGAGGAAAGCAGAGTGGGATGAGGCCAGGAAACTATATTTAGGACTGGATTGGAAATCAGAGAAGCAGCCTGGAAGGACGATTACCTTGAGTGGGAAGCAGCATCATTTATACTGAAAGTGCTGTTCTCCCTTGTCAGAGGGTTTGCACCTGCTTGGCTCTTGCTATGGATATCCAAGCTCAGGGAAGATTCCGTTTTCCGGTCCATGCCGTGGCTCTCTGTCTCTAAAGTCCGGTCTGCCAAGGAGATGACTTCGCTGGAACTATGCCAGAGGGGAGCCACTTTCTCCTTGCCTGGCCCTGAACGAGGTGAGGACGTAGCTGCCCCCAGGGAGGCTGTGCTGCCATGGCTGGGCCCGTAGGAGGTGGTGTCGATGCCACTGTCGGCAGAGGTGCCTTGTAGATAGTTGTAGCTGTTCAGTTCGGATTCAGTGCGGTCCCCATCATACCACTTCTCGTCACTATGGGCACTCGAAGCATTGCTGGAGAGGGTATTGCTACTGGAGTGGCTCGAGTAGTGGCTGTCAGACTGAAAAGGAAGCACGATTTACTTAAGTACAGGCTGTGTTTCTTGAACACCATGAAAAATGAGCAGGGAGCAACACTGTGACATGTGTCTGGTTATGGAGGTCTCAAGGCACAAGTTCCAACAGAAAAAAAAAAGACAGGAGGTGCCTGGAAAAGTCTCTGCAACTCTGATCCATTCAAAAGTGTCCAGAGCAAAGAGTGCTGGGAACATTTTTAAGAATCCATTTTTCATTGTTTGACTTATATGCAAGTATCAGCACAATTGAGATAATTTTCATCAGAAAAAAATTATTCTAAACTGTCACTGAAAAGTCTCTAATATCTTTATCTTAAAAACAGAGAGGAAATAATTCTTTGAAAGGAGTAATAATTATAAAATGTGCTTGATTCTAAAAGCCCTACTGCTCAAAGTAAAAGCTAGTCTGAATTCGAGACATTCCTAAAGAGATCTTTTCCTTCCAAAATTAGGATCTATTTAGTAGTACTCTCCAGAGGTAAATTTGAACCCAGAGGTAAAATTTAAACAGAGGAGCCAAGACAATTCAAAAGGGAAAGTAACCTTTTAACAAACGGTGCTAGGACAATTAGATATCCACTTGCAAAAAGAAATGAAGTTGAACCCCCGCCAAATTTAAAAAGAAACTCAAAATGAACCAAAGACCTAAATGTAAGAGCTAAAACAACAAAACTCTAAGAAAACACAGAAGTAAATTTCTACAACCTTGGATTAGGCAGCAGTTTCTTAGATATGACACCCAAAACACAATAAAAGAAAAAATAAACTGCATTCCATCAAATTAAAAATTTTTGTGCTCCAAATGATACCCTTAAGAAAGTAAAAAGACAACCCACAGAATGGGAGAAATATTTACAAATAATAAAGCTGATAAGGCACTTCTATACAGAATATATAAGGACTCTTACCATTAAACAATAAAAAGACAACCCAAATTAAAAATGGGCAAAAGATTTCAATAGGCATTTCTCCAAATAAGAAATACAAACGGCCAGTAAGCATGTGAAGAATATATATTCAACATCATTAGTTACTGGGAAAATATAAACCAAAATCACAAATGAGGTAGCACTTCACACATCTACTACGATGGCTAAAAAAGGACTGAAAATAGCAAGTGTTGGTAAGTAGAGAAATTGGAACTCTCATATGTTGCTGGTGGGAATGTAAAATGGAACAGCCACTTTGGAAAACAGTCTGGCAGTTCCTCAAAAGGCTAAATGTAGAGCTACCATATGACCCAGCAATTCCACTTTAGGTATGCATATACTAAAGAGAATATGTGGCCACACAAAAATTTGCACATGGATGTTCACAGCATTATTCATAACAGCCCCATAGTAGAAAGAACCCAAATGTCCATCAAGGAATGAATGGATAAATTGTGGTATATACATGCAATGGAATATTATTCAACCACAAAAAGGAATGCAATACCAATACTACAAATATGGATGAAGCTTGACAATATAATACTAAATAAGACACAAAAGACTACATACTGCATGATTCCGTTTATATGAACTACCCAGAATAGGCAAATCCGCAGAGATAGACAGATTAGTGGTTGTCTGAGATTTGGGGGGTGGCGTAGTGAGGGAAAGAGGGAGAACAGTGGGAAATGACTGCTAGTGGGTATGAGGTTTCTTTTTGGGGTGATGAAAATGTTCTGGAATTAGAGAGTGGTGATGGGTGCACAACTCCGTGAAAAGAGTAAAAACCTACTTAATTGTACACTTTAAAGTGGTGGATATTATGCTATGTGAATTATATCTTAATAAAAAATGTATACAGAACCCCTTCAACACAATGGCTTAGAAAGAACATTTTACAGACTTTACCCAAAACATCTAAAGAGTAAAGACGTACTCAAAGAAAATAAGAAGAAATAAGATTTCAAAAGATATCTGGAAAAGTAAGATTTTTAATTTAAAGAGAGGCAGGAAGTCAGATCCACTGTGGACATTAAGAAAAAATAAGGAGAGAAGGAATTACATATGTATATATTTATGGTTAAGAAAGGAATGTGCTCTCTGCTGGCTGAAGGTCAGAGCAGAAGGAGAATACTCCAGTTTCACTCGAAAGCAAAATACTTTAAAACAGATCCAGTCTCAGTCCCTTTACTGGTGTTACTCTAATTTTCTTTTTTTCAATAACCACTTTAGCTTTATCAAGTCTTAAATTATTTTTACTATTTGTAGGCAGACTTCTTTAGCTCTGGACCATCTGTGTTCTAGTATTCAGCAGCAGTGGCTTGAAATGTGGCTAGTTGGAATTGAGCTGCACTAGGAGTGCAGAGTATAATCCAGATTTCCAAAGAAATATAATGTGAGCCACATTTGTAATTTAAAATTTTCTAGAAGCCAAATTTAAATATATTTATTTGACATTTAACCAATATTTAAAAATTATTAATGAGAATTTCACATTCTCTTTTTCTTGCACTGGGCCTCCAAAATCTGGTGTGCGTTTTACCCTACAGCATGTATCAGTTCAGACACACTGGCCTCCTGTGGCTAGTGGCTAATATATAGGACATTGCAGCTCAAGGGAGTAAGAATCAAGCAAAAATATTCCAAGTTTTGTTGTGAGGCCACACAGAAAGAGTAGTAGGGCTCTGTTCATTCCAGCACTGGGAATATTGGGAATATTCTCTTCATGGTCTCATGACTTGACATACTCTTTTTCTAAGGAGCCTAGCCAGATAGCAACGTATTATTCCCATAACTCACCCCTTGGTTTTTATCATTCTCACAAGCTCAGGCCTGGGTAAGAATGGGAAAAAATGTGCTTTAAAGAACCCCATACTTCCTGTTTTATGACCCCTAGCTTTTCTCCCCCTTCCTTTGAGGTAACTAAGAAGGCCCAAGAACTCTCTTCATCAAAATCTCTTCCCAAGAAAGGATGAAAACAACAAAAATTAAAAAATTAAAAGAAAAAAAAAAAGGATGGAAACTTGAGCTTTTCAAAGGTATTTGTATTTTAAGAGGAAGGAAAGTCAAAACCAAGTAAGTGAAGTTACTCTAGTGGCAGTGAGGAAATGGCTATGAAAGACTGGTTGGGTGGGTGGTTCACCAGAAACCACTCCCAGTCACGAGACTGAGGAGCTGCTTGCTCCCACCAAAGCTTCGGTTTCCTACCTCCACTGTGGTGGCTGCTTATGGCTGTGGTTCCCATCACTTGTAATCAATCACATCCATCCCCATCCTGGTCAGGGAATGATGAAAGAGTGGGAGCAAGGGAGAGTGAATAAAACAAAAACTACTGAGGCTCAAGGAAAGCACCGTAGGATTGTATAGGTTTTTTACATTATAAATTTATCTTTTTTTCTGTTTAATAGGAAAAAATTAGTTTGTACTCCCTGAAGATACACTAGCTGGGATGCCACCTAAAGCTTGTTCCTGGGGGAAAAATGTTTAAATCATTTTTACTTTATGCATGTTCTAAGACTTGTGCTTTCAAGCCTTTTATGAGCTTTAAATGTAGATATATGTGTTATGAACTAAGAGGCCCAGGAGCACACAACAGGAAGGGGGAAATCATAGCTCAATTGGGATAATCTATCACTTGCAAGTAACATCACATTTCTCAGTAAATCTCTCTCCACAGAACCTAGTGGAGAGTGTGGAATAAATACCGCTTGCTCTCATTTTTTTTTAGCTTCAATATCCATTTCTCTAGAGCAAAACGTATGTGACTCTTCTCATTAAAAGTTCCCTCAGCATCTCATGAAACGGCATGAAAATAAATACACAGTCCAGTGAATAGACAAACCAAGGAAATCAACTACATTTAAAAAGTAAGGAAATTGATGTAATGATAGCCTCTTGTTACCAATTCTATCTGTAAGCTGATAAGGTTATTATGTAATTCTATGGTGAAAGGACAAACATTTATGAAACTATGGAAGGTAAGAGAAGCAGTAGGGGGTAGTTTAGAGGGAGCTATCTGCCACCTTGACTGATGCTCCAATCATACCTCATGCTTGTGATTGTGTAAGCAAACACAATTCATTTCTAGCACATATCTATTCCTACCATTTTAGGACTGCTTGCCAGTGAATCAGACAGTTTTCCATCCAGATCTGTGGGGATGGCAGGTACATGACCACAAGGAATTAAGAGTTTATCTCAAAGCAACCTTAGGGCCACAGCAGCAGAAATTCCAGGCCCACAGTGGCAAAAGTCTGCCTTCTGCCAGGATGACTTTCTCCTTTACCATGCAGAGGAAACAGAGAGCAGACCCATACCATTTTCACATCACAAGGAAGGCACATTGCTAGGAAGCTATTAATAATTATTATTTTACAGTAACTTACATGCCCTTGTTTGTTTGGAGACAAATGAACCACTGGATCCTGCCGCATTAATCTCCCACTGGGGCTCTCTCGAAAAGCCGGCAGTACCTTTGATACTGCTGGGAGATGGCACGTTGGCTCTGGAACACAGCATAGGACATTAGGGTGCAGGCACTAAACAGACACAAGCATATGTTGACAAATGAAGACAGCCTGCCATTGCATCTTTCAGTTCACTGACCAGCAAACTCTGAATTTCAGCAATAAGCTTGTTCAGAGTTTACACAATAGACAGCGCGTTAGAAACTGAGTGGCTGATGGATAAAGGGATAAAGCTTGCAGCTGGTGACCATGTGTCACATCATATACATTAGCACAGCCAAGTACCACCAAACCAAAGGCCATGAACAATGCGGCAAAGTTTGGAATCAACTTTTGGTTCAAGGGAAAGGTTCAGAATATATGGATTAAATTTATGAAATTCATTCATTGCCAAGTTTGGCTAACCTACTTTTATCTACATTACCTAGACAGGCATGGATGCAATTATGTGTTACTTACCATGACACTTTGGAAATATTTTACCTGTATATTCATGCTGCTCGAGGACAAAAGAATTGAAATCCTGAGGTCCTCTATAACTGTAAGCTAAGCACAACAGAAAAGACACACAGCAACTAGTTTACTTAAAACAATTGCTTCCTTTTGGACTCCAAGTTGGTGTTACAGATAGGGCTCCAAAGATGAAAGATAAGTGAATTTATCCTCTTTAAAACTCCTATAGCTAACAGCAACAATTCTGGGCTTCTACAGCATCTTTCCTAACATGTAAAGAACATGTCTGTTAATATGGTATCATAGTCTGTTGATATGACTCTCAACCATTTCCAAAAGCAGGGAGGGCAAAAAAAAGACATTCACTGAGATAAATGAGTCAAGCATGATGAACTCAATTTCTCCACTGTCAGTGGGGCACCAATTGATAATATGCTGATGTCAAAGACAGGTAAATGCAGCTAACAAAGAAAAATCTCGACATTCTCAACTGGTGAAATGCAAGTCATTAAAGAATTTTGTTCTCCCAAACTGAATGAACAAAGGGCACCCCCTTTATATACTCAATATATATTAAATTATTTTTCTTGAATTCTCCCTAGTAAGGCATATACCGACTAACCCTGGATTCTTTCTGATTCACCAACTAGGAAAACATGGGTTAGTCTCTTAGCATGTTGGGATCTCAAAAAATATAGATATTTGTTTTATTTTAACATTTTATTCTAAGCCTTATATTTTAGGTAGAAAAAGGCTACCACTTGGGCCTGCCATACTGTGGTGAAAATGCTTCTCTGGCAGGCTCTAGGGGTATGGTATTGAAAAAGATACCTTACTAAATGCATGATGAAATGTGTTCAAAAGATTTGTTCATATTAATTTTAGGGCCTTGTCTTTTAGGAGTGTGATGCCACTAAACTAAAATGGGTGCAGGGGAAAAAGACCAGAGGGAGGTATATGTGAAGGAACGAACATGGGTCTAGGATGAACCTTATAATTACCCTTTCCAATCCCAAGGCATATTTTCATTCCTCTATGACTTCACATAAGTGGGATGTGTGACACTGTACACTGCACAAAGGGTTTGCTGGCAGCTTTGTTCAAAGCCTGCACTAGGAGCCAAAAAAAGCTGCTAAAGTCATGCTGAACAAGGGATCCTTTTCACATGTGTCGTTACCATCTCAACAGTATCAAAACATATGGGATTAAAAACATTCTGTCAAGAGTAGAACAGTAAATCAGTATTCTCTCAGATTTTCTGGGTTGGGGGGTGGGTGGGATGCAGGTGGGGGATGCCAGATGGCTTCCATAACAAGGCACATCTCAGTGAAGTTGCTGGAACAAAGCTTATCTCCTGAACCTAAGAACCACATTTCTCTTCCTCAATGCCTGTCTTAACTGAATTACTATCTCTATTCCTTTCTAAGTTCGTGGTTAGTACATTTAAATGGGCACAATAAAAAATATAGGACAAAATCACCAATTTTCAGAGACAATAAAAATTATCATCTTTTTCAGCCTTGAAATTTATTTATTCCACAATGATGGTAATGCTACTAAAGGTAAGAGACAGAAAAGACTAACTGTCCTGATTCAAGTCCCTGATGTCTCAACTGTTTTGATACCCAATCTCCCATGCTACTGTATTGAAACATAATCTTGTTCCATGCCAAATTTTTATTTTATCAACCAGAGTTATGGTATCATTGGAGAAAGACTACCCATATATAAAGGACACGTCCCAGAAATCCAAATGAGGGCTCATGCATGCAAATATTTTCCATCTAGTATTTTGTACCACTAAGACATTTCCTTAGCTGACAGCTTAATAGCAGAGTGCAGGGGGAAAGAGCATGTAGCTGAGGAAGGCAATTTTAACAAAGATACAGATGTGAATAAAGGGAAATTATCTCTCTTTCCCACTTTGTACATAGCAGGTTTTTTTTTTTTTAATTGGACATGACGAATACTAAGGAGTCTCTCAGGGCACTTAAAGCAGGCAAAAGCAAACAAACGAGTAAACAAGGGGGAGAAAGGTAGGGCACATGAGGTTTGCAGTTCGGCGATTTAGTCTTGGTACTGAAAATAATCGCTACATCCTTTCTATTGTAAAACTCGGGGTCACTTAGAATTACTTGTCTTTTCTCTCAGATCTTATTGATTGCTTTAGCTCATACATAAATCTAACAAAGACTTAGTTCTAATTCATCTTTATTAGCTAGGGCTCTATTCTGTAACAGAATGCCCTGATAACATCATCAAGAGGTAGCTGGCCAAAGTCACCCTGTGGTAAGAGCAACTTGCTTTTCACAGGAATTAGTTACTTACCCATCTGGTCAGCGATGCTGTCCTCACTTCTCTGCCAGCTGGGCGTGGATTTTCCACTGCCGCCAATGTCTGACTGGGTGTTCTGCCTGTCAATGGAGGCTGGGGATCTGCGGCTCACTCCAAACCTGTGGTGATTTCCCCAAACAAAGGCAAAGGAGACCTCAGAGACCTCACCCATGAGGGGAAAGCAGTCCTGGATGCCTAAACGAAAATCTAAGCATAGGTACAGAGGTGTGTATATTTTACTCAACATATATCTCAGCATTTGTTCAAAATAGTAAACAAAGGCAGAGGCCACCAGGACCCAGCTACCCTAAGATAGGCATAAGAAAGCAACATCTTCAAGCCTTTGCAGAGCCAAGCTCAGATGTCATTCACAGCCAATGGAAAATATTCATAATCTCGATGTTCTATGTATGTCTTTGAATTGGTGCATTTGTTAAGAATAAGTATTTTCTGAGGACTTGCTCCATGGTCTGAGAAAATTTTAAGCTATCTTGCTGGCATATATAAGGCAAAGGTCTACTTCTGGAAAGAACATTTAGTTATTTCATGAACCAGTTTTATTTTCCCTTATGTAGAATGGTAATATATGGTTAATTAAAGCATATGCCTTGATCAGCAGTATATCAACAAGGGAAATAATGACTGAGCCCATGACAAATGGACAGAGTACAAAACTCAAAACATTCACAGGGAAATTTATAAATTGATAAGCAGTTGTTAATTAATTTATAAGCAATCTACATAATAAAGACTAAATTGGGCCTGAAATGATGGATACATTATTTTTACTTGCTACAGACTGATAAATACAAAGGCAGACTCAGCAGGTGGGACACTGTAAAGAGCACATGGTTTCGAGCAGGAAGACCCGGAGATGAGTTCCAACTCTACCACCCAAACTGACCCTGAAAAAAGTCACTGCACTTTTTTTCTCCATTTATTTGTAAAATGGCAATTCCATTATATGAAGCCAAGGAGACAAATCTACATAAAAGCATTTGAAAGTAGAAAACCCTTTAAAAATACTTAATAAAAACAAACACCTTGATCTATGAGAACTACAGTAAAAGGGCTCATGAAAAAAAAAAATGGATTCACTAATTATGCTTTTTGCCATCTCCTGCCAAGTGGGGTCCTTGTTCAGTTCAGAACAGTGAATATCCTCAAACTGGCCCTATTATCTTTTCTAAACCTGCACTACACTGAGTCTAGAAATGGATTTTACTTTTCTGGTAATAGTTCATGGAAATTAAAGAAAACTTTTTAAACATCCAATTTTAAAGCTGATTACTTTTCTGATTTTAAATAAATGATAAGGTTATTTTAAAATTCTGCCTTGACAAACATTTCCACCCAATGAACTTTAATTTCAGCTACACACACCCACACACACACCATTTATTATATGCCAGGATATTGGGGATATAAAAATTCTGTCCTTGAGGAACTCAGATAAAATTTGCTCTAAGTTTATATTGTATTTCCTTTGAAAGAGCTTAACTATGCCCTTTTTTTTTTTTGAGGAGCACTTAATAGATTAAAAATTACAGTTCAGATCAGAAGGAGTTAAGTAACCATGTGGCTATAACGTGAAGCACTTGTACAACATCTTTTTTTTTTAAAGATTTATTTTTATTTACTTCTCTCCTTTTCCCCACCACCCCCTCCTTGGTTGTCTGTTCTCTGTGTCCATTTGCTGCTTGTTCTTTTTGTCCGCTTCTGTTGTCAGCGGCATGGGAATCTGTGTTTCTTTTAGTTGCGTCATCTTGTTGTGTCAGCTCTGTGTGTGTGCGGTGCCATTCCTGGGCAGGCTGCACTTCCTTTGGCGCTGGGCGGCTCTCCTCATGGGGCGCACTCCTTACACGTGGGGCTCCCCTACGCAGGGGACACCCCTGCGTGGCAGGACACTCCTTGCGCACATCAGCGCTGCTCATGGGCCAGCTCCACATGGGTCAAGGAGGCCCGGGGTTTGAACCGCAGACCTCCCATGTGGTAGACGGACGCCCTAACCACTGAGCCAAGTCTGTTCCCCTGCACAACATCTTTTATTCAGTCTCTGCTTGAATGCATTCAGTGACCCAAAACTCTACCTCATGAGGTAGTACATTCGTATCCAGGGCAGGATGACAACTTTGAAATATCCTCTTTGAAATGGGCCGGAATCTTCCCTTTAGCTTTAATTTTTTGGTCTCAGCTGCCTTCACAGACAAGTTTAGTCCCTTATTTAAGAGTGCTAGAAGACTGCTACTGTTAACATCAAAAAGGAAGATGGCTATGTTCACAACAAAAATTCTCATCTCTAGGTTACACATCCTCAGTTTGTTTCTCACCCCAATGTCTCCAAACTTGTCGCCTATCCCAGCCCTCCACTCTATACATGCCCTGCCCTGTAAACAGTCCTCTAAGTGTGTGGCCCAAAAATAAATCTCCAAGGAAGGTAGAACAGATCTTACATCTTGAACACTTGATGCTCTTTAACTCTCATGCTCATCTTAAACTTGTTCAGGTGTCTTCTCTCCCCACTTAAGTACAGCAGGTATTATTAACCACCCTACTGAATTTTACCTTAAATTGATTTGTATAATCTCTATGTCCCCACACCAGGGAGTGGACAGGCACACGTGATAAAGACGCAGACCCTCAGGTCACTGAAGTGGAGGCAGGACAACAAAACAGCACATCATGTTTATAGATAACAATTGTGTAACTAACCTATTGTTATTAAGCTCAAGCTATTAAGCTTTGCAAAGCTTAACATCATACCCACTCCTGCCTCATGGTCAGCTTGTACATATCCATTTTGTGACAGTCTCAAATTCTTTAGTGAATGCCAGAAAAGACTGTTTTTGAACTAATTCATTCCTTTGATTGCATTAGAGTTCCTTACAGGACCTTGAATAGACACTTGATTAGATAGCTTTTGATTGGACTATGTCAGTGAGGTGTGACTCAGGCTGGGTCTCCCCCTTTCGCTGGGGTCTTATGTAATCCGAGGACTGAAAGCAGAAACACACAGAGAGAAAGAAGACAGAAAAGAGAGCTCTACCATTTTGACCCCATCATATGAGAGAAGACTCCAGGTTCGCTAATAGTGCAGAAAGACAGAGAAACCCCAAGAGGCTCAAGGAGATGAGGCCCAGGGAGAAATGCCTGACTGCCCACACCTGAGCTCCAGAAGCAAGTGCGGAGAGACCAGCACACCCGCCATCTTGCCTCATCATGCAAGTGACTCCAGGATCTGTCAGCAGCTGACCTTTAGTGAGAAAGCATCTCTGATAATGCCTTGGTTTGGACATTCTCACAGCCTCAGAACTGTAAGCTTTTACCCCAAACACATCCCCTTTATAAAAGTCAACCAACCCATTTCTTGTATTTTTGCACTGGCAGCCCTGTGGGAAACTAATACAATTTTTACTGGGGTAAGCTAATAGAGTAGATGTAATGATTTTTTTCTCCGGGTAAAGGTAACTTTTAGACTAAACCTGGTCCTTGAGCAATGAATCAGTCAGTGAACCACTGTCTTTTGCATCAGTGAAAGAGACAAAAAAGTACTTGAGACATAGATGAAAAACACTGTAATACCATTATCTTTCTGTAAACAATCGCCCAGGGTAAAAAGAGAGATTATATGGTATGGTAAATAACTACTGGGTACCCCACAAACAATGTGGGAAAACCCTTAACACCACCTATGGTAGGTTTGGTTAAAAAGTACCAAATTGAACAGTTACTACCTCATTAAAAAAAACTGTGTGCATAGGTATTAGAACTATGTTTCTAACATTAATATTCACCAAAACAATGTCTCAACTTAGATTTTTGATATACATTCTAAGTATATCACAAACAGAAGAATGTTTTCTAGCTACTTTATATTTTATTGCTGTACTGACATTCAAGTTGCAATGGATTCTTACTTTTGAAGTCAAACCAGGCCATTTAAAATCTATTAAAATAGGAAAGAATTAGTTGGGCTAGTGGTGTTATGGTGTGGTATAATCATACTTAACTCATAAAACTTTTGGCAGGGACTCATGATTAAGAGCTATTTTTTCCCCCCTAATTGCCCCTACAGTAATTAAAATAAATATGCATTTCAGATAGGCTACCAAGGGAATGCTGGGGGAGACAGTGGGGAGGTGGAGAACATATTTTATAGTGGTTGTATTACCTAGTATCTGCCAACATAAACATTTAGCAACAACAAAAAATATCATTGTTAATACCTATAAGGCTCAACAAAATGCCATAGAATTAAAAAAAATACCCATTATGAGGGCATTCTTGGTAAAACATGTTTATTTTGTAACACTGTGAAACCTCAAGAAAGTAGCCAAATCATGTACGTTTGTTAAAAATATATTTGGGAAAAATTAGAAAAGAAAGATCAGTTTTTATAAATACCTCACATTTGATTTTCAAATGGTTCAAAACCCCAAAGGGTAAACCTCAGCATGAAGTCTTTGATGGTTCTTTCACTCATCCTCTGGGCAAAGGCAGCTTAGTGAATGTTTTGCTGCTAATTACTTCCCAGCTTCAGACATTCCAATTTTTTTTCCCTTTTACTGGCCTCTAAAATCATAAACGTTTTAGCATTTTACTTTGTAATTCTTATCAGAGGTAAACGGTTACTTTTGGGCATTTAGTGTTTTCAAGAAAGATGAAAGAAGAGAAACCAAAAACACACCACGAGCTGAAATCACAGAAAACTTTTAAAGTGTGGGAAAAATAACTTAAGCTCTGGCTGTGATGATCATTTTCCCTACGTTAACAGCAAAACAAACTCCAATCAGTGCAAGTAGTACACTGCTGGGTTCACTTTGGAGGAAATAGTAAGAAGTGACAAAAACGTACTTGGAACCTAAATAATACATATAACAGAAAGCCTGATGCAAATTGATTTCTCTGCCATTGAGAACTTCTCAGAGACTAAAGCATGACAAACATCCTAAGAAGTGGCTTGAATCAACCATTAAAACACTAGCCTATCTGGAATATTAACCATATTTTCCCTTTTATTCTTTTGT
The DNA here is from genome assembly GCF_030445035.2 of Dasypus novemcinctus. Classification (NCBI taxonomy): domain Eukaryota; kingdom Metazoa; phylum Chordata; class Mammalia; order Cingulata; family Dasypodidae; genus Dasypus; species Dasypus novemcinctus. Next base: position 37,196,459 of record NC_080675.1, read on the forward strand.
AAACTGATCAAGGCAGGCTGAGTGGGTATCATTTTTATACCATCTGAATTACAGATGAAAGAGAGCAATTCCAACTAGGACCTTGTACAGGGGGCAAACAGCATACCTACCCTTCTGGCATGGATTTTTGTCTGTAAGTGCCCCCACCAGAGCCAGTCTCACTGGATGAAGATAGGTTGCTAGGGGAGTTACGGCACTGCTGGGATCTTGCTAAAGCAATGGATGAGACCGTCACATAGATGTCCGAACCAGGAGACAGCCTGCGTGTGCAAACCAAAAATATGAGGTCAACGATTCAAAGGGAAAATCCCAAGGCAATGCATGATAGATAATATTATATAAATGCTACAAAGGCAGTGACTTCATGGAGATGGTGAAAATGAAGCCAGCTGGAAGCCTAGAAGAGAAACTTCTCTATAAACCTATTCCCTAGGGGAACAGCTGGAAAACTGCCTTGAAAGGGGGTGGGGGTTGCGGGGAGGTATGTGCCAAAAAAATCACGAAAAAAAAAAAGATCCAGAAAAAACCATGTATGCTTCCCAAAGCTGCCAGTATTCAGCTAGCCAAACTATTTATGCAGTTTCCTAGCATGGCAGAGCAGAGGATAATTGAACCCAACTGATATTAACCCAGCAATTAATTTTAAATTTTCACACTACTTTTCCTAGAGTATATGACCACAGTGACACTGGTGCGTTCTTATATGCTTATTTTCCAATTTTATTACTAAAAGTCTAGAATGAATATTTAGATTTTGATATTTAGTATTTATACTAAATATATATTTGATAGTAGCATCACCATATAAAAAACCTCTATGGAAAAATGCCTAGAACTGCAGTTGTTGAGTTTAATTGGAATTACTGAATTTATAAAATACCACAGTAGTGATATATTCTGCAGTCACCTAAATTTATCTGTTTCTACAAATACAAATCCTTCACCCTGTTTACTGGTCTTGTGACAAGAAATGGAGCTTTTTTGTCAGAACAGATGTATATTTTTTCCCCTTTACCTCTTCTTCTCTAGAATGGAATCAAGCAACTACCGGGGTTATCAATAAGTGATGCTAACACTTACAAGTGAACCTTATATTATAACAATGACATTTTATTTCAAGAGCAAATGCTGAGGCAAATCATCTGCCTCTTGCAGAAAAGCAGGTAATTTCCATTTTAATGTTGAGGGAGCAGAAACTAAGTCATTTGTTGAAGGTCACAATAAGTCAGGCCCCTTGATAAGTCCATTGTACTCTCTATACTAAACTACTCAGTCCACTACAAAAAAATGGATTTTCTTTTCTTAGTAAGACATTGTACAATGGCTCTGTTTGTTCACACGATTTTACACAAAAAGTTATCTTACACTCAAGTCAAAATTTTGAAGCCTTAGGGGAAGAACCTGGCTCATTGGAATATGGCAGTTTCCTACAGGGAATCTATGTACCTCCTTAGGAGGGCAGGATGGGGTTTCAGGTACATGAACATGATAGAAGGGTTAATATAATCACATTGAGAAATGTTTCCGAAAGAAAAAGAATAAGGATAGAGACTAAAAAATATGACTCCCAAATTCATCTATTCCCCAAGAGGCACATCCAACTTCAGAGCCCAGATTTCTCTACAGTGACAAACCTGTTATCTCCAGCTGCCTCCTAGACATCTCCATTGAAAACCCTCACCAGCAATTCAAATCAAATCTGTTAAAAACTAACATATTCGTGGATATGGAGTATCTGTAAATTAAAAAACAACAAACATGTTTTCTCCACTTCTCTACCCTGGAATACCCCAAACCTGTTCCTCCCTAGATTAGTTTTCTCAAGTTAAATATCTTGAATTGTTTTGCCTCTTCCCCTTTCCTCATCTTCCATAGTTAACTGATCTGCTATTACTTACTGAACACAAACAGTGTGCTAGGCACCATGGATGGCTGGTCAAAGAAGATAACTGGCTCTAACCTGCTAATTGTCCTCTTAAGTTCTTTCCTTTCCATCCTGGATTAGTACAACAGTTCCCTGGCTGGTCTCCTGATTTCGAGGCTCTCTCCACCCACCCACCCACTACCTCTTACAATCCATCCCCCACCAAGTCAGTACGAAAAGCCTCCCCATAGCTTCCCTTAGCCTGCAGGATAAAGGACCAAATCCCTACAGCTCTCTTTAAGGCCTCGAACAATTTGCCCAACTTCATCCTCTTCTCCATCACCTTTAACTGCCTTCATCCATCTATACTCTGGAGATATTCAATGTGTCCCCAGATCTCAAATTCTGCCACCAGTCATCCTGATTCCTCCCTCTCTTTTGGAACGCCCTCTTCCTTTTTTATCCACATAAATCCCCTTTTCTCCAAAACCTCATTCCCACATCTTATCTCTGAACTCACAGATTAATCAGAACCTCCTCAAGTTCCATAACAGCCTGTTCTTTGCAACATCACAGCACATCCATACACTGTAGAACGGTTAGTTTTATGTCCCAAAGAGATTCTGTCCTTAAGGGGCAGGAATGAGAGGAATGAACCTTATTTATCTTTATATATCTGGGTTCTTAATAAATCCTTGTTGAATGAAAGTGAATGCCTGTTAGTATTATAGACAAGGTTAAAGCAGATGCTGCAAGTGAGGAGGTTCTCACCCATCAACTGACAAATAATTGGATACTAATAATAAAGTACCAGAGGCTGTGAATACTTTATGGAAAACAAAAAGTTAAATTACGCTTTCTTAAAATAGGGACAGAGTTACAGGTGGTAGAATGATGTATAAGCCTATGCACCCTTGTAGAATATCATCAATTGCACATGTAATGGAGAGAGAACTTGCTGAGAACGCATGCTCTAAGTAGTTAGAAATGGGGCAAATAAGAAGATGGAAGATGCTAGTCCTTGGGGAATGCAATGAGAAGCTAGGAAAAGAGGCAGCATTCTTAAGCAACTCCTATCATCATCACTAACCTTGTTAATGCTACACAGACTCAGAGAATTCTGGGCTAGCCACAGAGCTGGCACCCTTATTTGGGTGGCAGGCCCAGGAGTAGGGTATGTGTATGGCAGCTATGGCCAAGTCAAGGTTAGTAGGGCTGGGGACACTACCACATCCCTATTTTGGATAATGTGTTTCAGTAAGATCAAGGCATTTATCTGGGCACCATAAAATGGATGTCCCTTTATCTTTTTCATTGACATCTCTCCAATTTCTCACTATTTATTCCAGGGTAGCTGGAATGGGACTGGCACGAGGGAGGAATGAAAGGAGTGGGTGGAAAGAAGAAAACTATGTAAGGATTAAGGAACGGCATGGACCCAAATGTAACAAGATACCATACTCCTGTCTGTCTTAGAATCCAGTTTTATGTGCATCTACTACAGAGCAAGTTCAAGTATAGTTTTATTGTGCAGCTGCTTTGATTCTCCCACTGAGAAGAGGAGGAGGTATTACAGAAAAACAGGAAAAAAGAAGAGAACAGCAGAATGTTAACATGGGTGGGGCCAATGCAACATCTGGGGACCTGATGATTTTTGCTCTCTTCGGGGTAGACAAGTAATGCCACTGAATTTTTATTTATGGTGAATGTTAAAATATTTATGCGTCTATGAGGAAGTGACAACATGATTCCACAGAAAGTCAGGTTGTAACTTTTACATTTATATTTAGAGTTTGCTTTTCTTACTCTTCTCTCCAAAACGTACATTAAGCTGACATATTGCATGCTAGTTCCCAACCTCAGCTCTTTTATTTGGCAAATGTATCAGAAAATTCTACTTGGTTATTGGAGTTATCCCAAAGTGAAAAAATAGCACTTCCAGAAGGCCGGCATTCATTCCTACTCCTTTTCTGCATTTATATAACTCAATAGTGGCTTTATTTTCTGACTGTTCACATACATAGAACACACATACAGCAACTGATAGAATACCACCCAAATGTTTTTATGACTCTAGATATGATGGGCAAAGAAAATTCAGAATTAGCACTTATTCTGATGTCTTACTATTCTTTTCAAATACTGTGAATTTGATACCATTGCACAAATATTGTTTGAAAATAGACCTAGTTCAGGGAAAGGGAGATGCCAGGTGCCTGGGCACTGGCCATCCACTTCTGCTAGGAATAGCCTGGGTCCGATCATTTTTGGAAGTTGGGCTGGTTGCTGCAATCTGGGAGATGTACCCTCCAATTGGCTCACAGGGGAAGCCAGCATTCTGACCTTCTGAATCTGCCCCCACCTCCAATACAACTTTGCAGGTCTATTTTAAGAGCTGCTGAGTCCAGTGAAAAGAGCTAGAAATGCACAAGAGTCTTTTTTTTCTCTTTTGAGATAAGCTAAGAATCTTTGTTTTCTTAGTAGCCCTGAAGGTTTGACGCAAATGCCCAAATAAGTTTAGAAGACTAAGATTAGTACCTTTTTCAATTGCTGAGATCCTTCAATTCTGTGGCATATAAGAAATACTCTTACCAGTCAGTGTAAGAAAAAGGGTTTCTACATAAGATTGGCAGCTATGAAAAAAACAGAAGAATACAAGTGCTGGAGAGGATGTGAAGGAAGGGGAACACTCATCCACTGCTGGTGGGAATGCAGAAGGATCCAACCATTCTGGAGAACAGTATGGCGGTTTCTCAAAGAACTAGCCATAGATTTGCCATATGACCCAGCAATACCACTGCTGGGAATATACCCAGCAGAACTGAAAACAAGAACACAAACCAATATATGTACACCAATGTTCATAGCAGCATTGTTCACTATTGCCAAAAGTTGGAATCAACCCAAATGCCCATCAACAGACGAGTGGATCAATAAAATGTGGTATATACACACAATGGAATACTACTCGGCTGTAAGAACAAACACACTACAAACACATGTGATAACATGGATGAATCTTGAGAACCTTATGTTGAGTGAAGCAACCCAGACATTGAAGGACAAATACTACATGACCTCAATGATATGAAATAAACAAGCTGCCCTAGATAGCAAGAGACTGAACGATAGGCTTGCAGGAAATCGGAGGGTGGAGGAAGGATATGAGCCGATGTCTGCAGGGGTGGAATTTAAGACGAGATGGTGGTAAGTATGAACACAAAGAAGAGATAAAAGGGGGGCAAGGGGTTGCCTTTGCTTGGGGCTTTGCGGGTTTGAGGGTGGCTGGGGAGGGACGGGTGGGTAACGTTGCCCAAAAGTGGGGGGAGGGAGGGGTAGCATACGAACCAGGAGAGGGTCAGGTGTTGGTAGAGAGTAAAATGCCGAGAAAATCATATCAAAATATAATAAAGAGGGTTACCTGTTTAGAATGCTCGGAGGGGAGGGTCTGATGCAGGACGGGCTCCTGGGGAATGTCTAAATGCTCATTCTGCCAGAGTGGGTGACACCATGGGGTAGAAACCCAAGTAGTGAGAGTGGGGGTGGACCCACATCCTGGGGAGGACTAATGCCATCCAATAGAGGGAACTGTATCCCTCGAGAGAAAGGGTGGCTCCCAGGGCATTGGGGCAGTTGAGCAAGTTAGGCCCTGAACACTATTCCATCTATCTCTGGAAGTGGCTCCTCAGGAAACGGAGGTTGGCTATCACTGAGGGCACCAAGGTGGAAGGGTAAATGGACGTTAAATGTGTGGAACCAAAGTAAATGGGGGGTAAGAGAGGAGTTTCTTGAGAGTACACAAGGATGGATATAAAACATGTAATATTACACCATAACATATAGGAGATGACAGACTGATAATGTAAACCATAATGTAAAACATAGGATAACTAAAAATGTAAAGAACTGTGTATCCTAAAGTATGCACCATAATGTAAACACAGATGTCACCTTGTTAGAAAGCTAATGTCTCAGACTCTGTACATCACTTTAAGTAAATATGATATGAATAGGGCGTAAGAGTATCACTGTGGAAGGGAAAAGGTTTTCTGGTGGATGTGTGGGAGCGCTGTATATTATATATATACATTGCTGTGGTCTAGGACTCCTGTGAAGAAAAGCTGAATAATTAGGGGGGGGGGGGGGGAAAGAAAAAAATAGGATGTGGAATTTTCTCAAGTCAACATTCTTTATCTAAGTTCTTTATCTAACTTTATCCAAGTTCTTTATCTATCCTTTAAACCCATCGCTATATGCCATTCCCTAGTAAGGGACCATGACATTATATTGGGCTTCAAATTTCGGGGAGTTCTGGATCACAGAGTGTTTCAACAATGGCAATGGAGGGATACTGGTATGGGATACCAATGACAGGTGATATATGACTGACAGGGAGCTGTACAGAACATATGTCCAGGGTGCATGGTAATGTTTGGATATACTCATAGTGACAACAATTAAAAACCACAGTAGGGGGGGTACTGGGTTCCTGGCCAGTGGTGCTCTGTCGTGGTCCCTAGGGGAGCAGCGACAGTCTCCCAGGTACAGTGGTGGGGACCGGGAGGGAGTGAGGGTTCAACAGTGAGCCCCTGATACTAATGACTATGCTTGTGAGCTGATAAACCCAAAATAAGAACAAGGCCTAGAGCAACTTTGTGCCTGGGAATTTCCTTCTGTCAGCCTTCATGTTACTCAAATGTGGCCAGTCTCGAAGCCAAACTCAGCATGTAAATGCAATGCCTTCCCCCCAGCGTGGGACATGACACCCGGGGATGAGCCTCCCTGGCAACGAGGGACCACTATCAACTACCAACTGATGATGCAACTGGAAAATGACCTTATACGGAAGGTTCAATGCGGATCAGCAGAATATCCATGTCTACATAAAATACCATGACTTTAAAATGCTGTTTGACCTAAAGTAAGGGGGAAATGGAAAGGAGAAATGAGTTTATATGGCTACGAGTTTCTAAAAAAGAGTCTGGAGGCTGGCAGAAGGTTTGCCCTCATGCACAACTGAGCAGAGTCAGAGAGACAGATAAAGCAGATACAACCCCCAGATATTGGTTCCTTTGAGGGCTAAAGAGACCCATGGGAGTTATGGTCATGGCCGATGGGGTTAACTACCAGGGCAGATGGCCCCTCTTTGGAAATGGTGTTTATGTGTGATGAATCTGGACTCAGATGGGATCTCCCTTCATAAGACTTTCATGCTAATGTGCTGGAGGTGCAGTTAATGTTGGGGTTTAAGATATATTTAGGGGATTTGAATCTCTGGACTGACAATGTGATAGCCAGATCCTGAGCCTCAACAGACTCCAGCACCTACAATCTGATTTATTGGACTTACCACACTCAGCTAAGATGGAGGTGAAGAAGGACAACCACCACACCATGGAGCCTAGAGTGATTACAACTGAAAATGGGAGGATTGCATCCAGCATCCAGGTGGAATCTGAGCCTCCTCTTGACATAAAGGTGCAATGGACACAACCAATCCAGTGTCCACATAGAAGAGGTGGCATTGGATTGGGAAAAGTGGACATAATGGACAAAGGGTATGGGGAAAGGCAGGAAGAGATGAGAGGTGGAGGCATCTTCGGGACATGGAGCTGCCCTGGATGGTGCTTCAGAGGTAATCACCGGACATTGTAAATCCTCACAGGGCCTACATGATAGAATAGAGGAGAGTATGGGCCATGATGTGAACCAATGTATATGAGGTGCAGAGGTGCCCAAAGATGTACTTACCAAATCCAATGGATGTGTCATGATGATGGGAACGAGTGTTGTTGGGGGGGGGGGGGAGAGGGGGGGTAGGGGTTGGGGTTGAATGGGACCTCACATATATATTTTTAATGTAATATTATTACAAAGTCAATAAAAAATAAAAAAATTAAAAAAAAAATTAACAATAAATTAAGATTGTTCTAAAGCAAGAATGAACAATTAAAAAGGCTCATAGATAAAAAAAAAAAAAAAAAAAAAAAAAAAAAAGAAAAAGGGTTTCTAAACTTCTTAGCATTAAGTTCAGAAGATTCTTCTTCCCATATTTTTATAAATTTAGCCAAGAAATAACTAAACTTTTTTTAAAAAACAACTGATACTTAATGTTCTCTGGGGTTCCAATGCCTATGACTTCTGTGTACAGCAATAAAACATCAGGGATTTTTAACTGGATCAAGAATGCAGTAATTCAAAAAATCATGATATTCTATAGTTTGCTGTGCTATTTTTAAACCAGTTTCTCATTTATATGCAATGTACTTCATTGTAATGAAAACAAAGAGTTGAAGGGGCTGGACTTTCAGGAAAAGATGTTCCAAGATCAATATCAATACTCCATTTTCCAGAATAATTCTCACACCGGGATGAAAGGTAAAAGAGGACTGTGGGGGGAAAAAAACACCCAGATTTCTAATGAATCACTTCTGCCCTGCAACACACCCTTCTCATGAGTCAACTCCCAGGACCACACAGAGTGTTAACATTAAAGACTCTTACTAAATTGACCTCTTCAGACTGTAAATGATCACAATTTATGGACAAGGAATTCTCAGTATCTGAAAAGGTGATGATAAATTTTTTTCCCAAATGAGTATTTAGTTATGTATAGTTTAATTAAGTCTCTGTTACCTACATTTTTACTTGAGAGTGACAACACTACTTAGATCCAAGAAAATAAAGCCCTGTAACCTAAGTGCAAATAGTAGCATATGGTAAAAACAAGTAAGAGGTATCAAATAGCAGTAGTGAATGAGAAATTAAGATACTTGAGTCCATAATTAAGCATGGAGTTTTACCATAACTTAACAATTAAAAGGCTGTCTACCCAAGGAACAGGACCAAGATAAAGTCTGTCTTTAGCAAACTGCATCAACCAGGATTCTTCTGAAACTATGTAAAAAAAAAAAAAAAAAAAAAAAAAGAAATCTCTAAAGTAATTAAAGGTGATGTAATTTGGGTGTTATACACAGACTGGAGTTTGAAGAAGTTGTGCTGAAATTAAAGCAAACTCATCCCACTGTCTTTTCATCTCTTCCTACAGTGTACTTTGTGAAGAGAACTGTCACTGGGTTTCCGACCAAACAATGCATGGACATCAGCCACTCAGGCTGGATTGTGGCAATCTTGTTTTCATGATCCTCCTGTGGCAAAGTCAATTTACAACAAGGAAGATGTCCCTTGTGCAGTTAGGAAAATATGGCCATTTATCACACTCAGATAAAATGGATCACCACTTCACGGATGCTGGCAAGTTGTCAAACCCATTCACAGCCCAACACACATCATGGGTTTGCCTGGAGAAAAGGTGATTTTATAGCTAAGGGTGATTCCAAAGGACAGAAAATAAAAATTGATTGCAGGCACTGGCTACACAATTCATGGGATGCAGGGCAAAATGAAAACGAGGGACTCCATGCTCAAAAAGTATTAAGAATTTCAAGGTGACAACAGCAGAACATTAAACCAAGTGTGGGCCCCTCTGAGAGTGCACAGATTGCACACTCATGAAGCTAGTCCTGACTGCGGGGCATGTGCCCGCACAGCATACAAACACATGCATTCATTCAGCAAATATTTATTGAGGGCCATCTGTGTGTGGTGGTGGATTTCATTCATGTAGTGTGGTGATGGAAAGGAGGGCTCTGGAGTCAGATGGCCTTGATACTAATCTCAGCTCCACCACTAACCAGCTACGATCGATCATGTAGGAATTCTTTCACCTTCTTCAGTGTCTGGGCATCCTTATTTATAAAGGGGGCATTCATACAGCACCCAACTTACTGGGCTGTTGGGAGGATTAATGGAGAAAACACAGAGGAAGCTGAACAGAGCTCGGCACTGACTATAAGCTCAATAATAGTTACCTATAGTTTTTAACTAGAACACAGTAGAAATGTAACTGTCATGAGGGTGGTTCAAATAGAGTGGAGAGGGGATCAGGCAGGTTAGACATCAAATATGTCCTCCCGTGGCCCACTGGGTGGACTGTGGTAGAGTGTGGGCTATCATGTGGACCACTGACCATGAGGTGCAGCGGTGCTCAGAGATGTATTCACCAAATGCAATGAATGTCTCATGATGATGGAGGAGGTTGTTGTTATGGGGGGAGGAGTGGGGTGAGGGGGTGGGAGGTATATGGGGACCTCATATTTTTTTAATGTAACATTAAAAAAATAAATAAAGACCAAAAAAAAAAAAAATCTGGGTAGGAGCCCGAGGGGAGAAGGAACTGAATTTGAGATGGATCTTGCAGGTAATCAAGGACTTTGGCAAAAGCCGTAAATGAGGATGTAGGAATGTGAGGGGTGCATGACCATCAGGGATGGAAGGCTTGGCTGAAGTGCTGGACACAGGTGGGAGATTTGTGAAGGCATGGCAAGAGGGATGGGAAGCCTTATCCCTGTATGGTAAGCTGAGGAGATCCAAACTTCATCTGTTAAGCAAAAGGGAAGTGTGCAAAGCTCTAAGCCAAATCAGGGGTGTGGTCAGTGCTGAGCCTGTAGCCCATTTCTGGATCAGCAGGCATAAAAAGGGAAGCCCAAATACTATCTTCTAAATTTTTATTAAATTTTGCAAAGGTACAAGAGAACTGAAGAAGTCATATATACACATATATATTATATGAATCCACAAATACCAACCTCTTTGATTAATCTTGCACTCCATGAATATTCACAAATACTTTATGAAAAGAACTCACAACCAAACCTTTGGTGGGAAGTATTCTTCTGTTTTCTCTTGTTTTGACATACTAGGGTTTAAAAAACTGGACCAAAAACCCAAACAACGAAATTCTTTCCCTATCCCCCTGCACAAACTAAAACAAGGCAACTAGAAACTGAACTGCTGAAGGCCATACTGGTCGGCTCAGGGAGGCTGCCCTTATGCACCTTCCTCAGATGGTCTCCGAGACTCCCAGCCTCCTCCTCACAACCGTCCTAGGAGATGCCATGCTAGGAGAAGAGAAAACCACACGGCCCATTTCCCTTTCCACAGAGAATTATACCAGTACTTAAGAATCTGGATTTAGGAGAAATTGCGATCTACAGTGAAGTCCAAGCCATTTACCAATGAGCTCAATCAATCACCCAATAAGCACATGGCCATGGTTTGGGCTACACTGCATCTTACTCTCTACATGTCGTTTTGTGACATTTAGTAGGTCACTGTCATTTGTCATTTTTCAATAAAGTAGAAAATTTTTAAGAGTCACATGAAACGCAACAGATTTCCCAACAGACCAAAGGCTATTTCATTTGCTTGATTCTGATTCCCTCTAGGAGTGGGGTGGGAAGGAGATAGTGCAGGCAGGGCCACAGGCACAAGAGTCAGCCCCTCCTCCCAGCAGCCTCTCCTTGGGTTAGGTGTGCTATGTTCCCTTAAAATCAGTTTGTGGAACCAGGTAGGCTCCAGAAAAAGTAGCCCCAGGGCCACTTTTGTGTGCCTAATAAGTACCTTGTGAGATGGTCACCAGCTGTGTGAGCCCAAGCACACATACGCTCTGGGAAAGACATGGATTCTACTTTGCTAACCAGCCCAAAGGACACTCTGCCCACCTCATTCTTCCACAGGCATTGTTCCTGCAGGTGAGAAGGTTAAGGAAATTAAGCCCACTTTTTGCAGCCAGCCCTTTAATGACAGGCGGATCTCCAGCAGCCACTCTGTCACAATACTGAGTGATTTTCTCAAGAGGAAACATGGTCCAGGGCTTGAACAAGATGTCTGAAAGAAAAACCTAACATTGACTGTGGGGGAGTGGATCTAGGAGGCTAATTTGTTTTATCACTAATTTTCACAAACTTGTAAATGTGGCATGTAATAAAAAAAACCTTAAAGAAAAATGTCAGTGCTTTCAAATATAAAGTAGCAGAATATACACATCTTTCTGAGTTGTTTAAATTCGCAATGGTAAATGTATTCCTGTATCTCATGATACATGATGAAGATGCCTAAGACTTCTGCTCTTTTCTCTATGCTGAGGAGGATGATAGCTGGGCATGCATTAGGCCTGGCTTCTGGGGGGTGGATGCTGAGGAAGCCCCAGGGCTATCATGAGCCCTCGCAGACCCTCCTAAAGGGTGGGACCAGGCCAGGCCTACCTGGGTGGTCTTAACATTCCCTCGAGTAGGACAGGAGGGTAGGACCCAGCTGCTGGTTGAATAGCCAAGAAGTCTACATCCTTAATGACATGACATGCAGAACAACACTGCCACACACCAACTTACTGCTCCTGCCAGAATACAGAAGTGTTTCACAAGATGATCTCTAGGATCCAGTCTAGTCCTACACTGTAAATTGTCGCCATTTTGGTTCAGAGATGGTTTTTGCCAATTTTCCTATGACTTTTGCAACTGTACAGTTAGCCATTGCTCTTTTCAGCATAGGAGGTATCTTGAATTCATCCTCTGTCTAAACACAGTGAAGTATGATATTGTAGTGGAAGACAATGCAACCTGCTTGTGGAAGCTGACCCCTTCCAGCCTGACCCACCACACACTTTGACTAGACTAGGCTGAAGACTGACTCTCAGCCCAGACTCGGCAACTACATCCATTTCCCTAAAACGATGAGTTTGAATGAGCTCTGATTCTCTTTCCAGTGGCTGTGTTTGGTAGACTACCTGAAAAATAACAATAATGACAACGACAAACAGCAACTAACATTTACTAAACCCTACCATGTACATACCAGGTCTGTCTGAAGAGCTTTACCTATATTATCTTAAATCTTCACAGCAACTCTAAGAGGTAGGGTTAGTGGCCCATTTTATAAGCAGAGACACTAAGTGCAGAGGGGATAAGAAACTTTCCCACAGCCACACAAGAACCAAGGGGAGGAGCTGGGATGCAAGGGGAGTAAGGTCAAGCCCATGAGTTTCCAGTGCCTCTGCAGGGAGGTTTCCTCAGGCTGAGTGTAGAACAGCTACTTTTGAGACCAGAGAAAATATTACTAAGCAATTCAGGGGCCTGAGCTGGGGACTGCAATAGAGCAACTTCCTCTCATCTCAACCCCTGAGCCACTCTGGAGTTTGTAAAGGAAAGGGAAAGAAGTGGAAGGCATGCTAAGCTTAAGCCACTGTTCAGATTTCCTGAATCCTTAAATAAGAAACATCTTTTTGCTATAATCTAAAACTATGAACTTGGAAATCATATAAACACCAACCATTCCCAGCAGAGGCCAGAGTATGTTTAAGTTCCTCTGAAGAGTTGGGGACAAAAGGCACCTTGGCCCCCCACCGAGTGGCTTTAGAAACATGGAAGTCAATGGGTATATTAGCTGCAGCAATCCCGTGAAGCTCTAAAGTTCCATGATTTAAGGATCCTCATGTCAAGTCATAAAGCTTTGATCCCGGTTGACAGTATCTGGAAAGCATAAGACCTGAAACTTCTAACTATGGTTACATTAATATTCTACACAAAGCAAGAGTAAATATTAAATGGGACTCCTTTGTTTGAATGTAGAAAACAACACGGAGAAGATAAGCACAGAACCCGTACAATATAAACAAAAATAATTTTCTTAAAAATGAACATGGAAAAGGCTATGACTATTATGCTTTTTGAGACAGGCAACCTCTTTAAGACTGTTTTCACAAAATTCACCAGGAACAGTTTTCACACCTACATGGTGCTGATGTCTGTTAAGGAGGGGGTGGGGTGGGCTGCAAAAGCAGCCAGGCATAACTATATGCAAATAAAGAAACACTCCATCCAGCTACGGAGATCAAACATTAAATAGGGTGTGGGTGTGGGAGGGTGGGTTTTCCAATCCAGGCGAAAAACTCAAAAGTACCAATGGTTCAATGAGCTCAAACACCAAATTTATATAATGGCCAATAATACTTCATTTTAAAAATGGTGTGGTAAGTTGAATTACATACCCCAGGGAAAAACAAAAAAACATGTTCCTAATCTTAGTTCATGCCACTGTGGGTATGAACCCATTGTAAATAGGATTTTTTGAAGATATTATTTTTGGTTAAGGTTGGCCCAACTGAATGAGGTTTGGCTTAATCCTTTTACTGGAGGATTTAGGGGAAAAAGCTGGAAGTCAAGGTATGGCATCATCATGTGATGGGAAAGTGAAGGAGTCCAAGGATTGCCAGCTAGAATACCACTGCCTAGGGAGTAGGCAAGAGCACCTGAAACCAAGAATCCTTAGGGGGTACCCAGTACAGATCAAATTTCCCTGACCTCCACTGTATCATCTTTCATCTGCATTGCTTAGACAGCCGAAGGACCACCCTTACAGCCTCAGAGGGTGAGCACTCACAAAGAGATACTTTCCTCATTGTGCACTTAGATGAAAGGCAGAGACAAGTACATGCCCAAGAAATAACCTCGAAAACTCAAGGAGTTCTATCTGGGAAAATGGGGTTATGCATTCTCTAGCACTGAAAGCTGCAGAAGTAATTAGCTACAAAAAATATTTTCTCTTTTGATAATGAGTATTTTTAGTAACAAGAATTCTGTTACAGACATTAAATTCAACATGGAATAAAACCATTCTATTTTATTATATGGAATGTTGTATAAAGGGAATAACACCAAAACAATTTCAGCTGTGAAAGCCTGACTGTTCTGTGGGGAGAGGAAGTAGCATCGAGAAGAAAAAAGGTCATTCTTTAAACAATGGTTTCCTTGGTTCATCTTTCAAAAGTTGGGCCAAATCATGAAGCCGGTTACTCACACCTTAAAAGAGCCAAGTTTGGAATACACGGAACAAAGAATTTATTCAGAGATCCCTTGGATGTTTTCCTCTCAAAAATAATGAAAGCTAGAGGACTCCAGATGGGAATGTGGCAGCTTTGAGAAAGGCATCTTTAAAAGAGATAAAATGCAAGGCTCTCTCAATATATATCTGGGATTAAATAAGGAATTTTGGAGGACAGCTAGTTTTCTGGTTTGCCTGTTTATTTTTATTAAATTATTTCTACATGGTATCCTAATATTCTGAAGTAGTTAAGTGAAAATGTTTTATGTAAGAGCTCAAAAGTTAGACTAAGATAAGACTCCTGAGTGTGGTTTTAAAAACTTCCAACTTTCTGCTCCCAAATTTACTACTTATGCCTAACTAGAACCATTTTTCCTTGGCACCTTGCTCCTGTTGGACCTGGTTCTGCTGCTTCCTTCTACCAAACACAGCTCCTGGAACAGAGACCAAGTCTTCCCAACTCCCAGGGCGTCTGGCCCCTCTCTAGGGTGTAGGTGACAGAGATACTCTGAGATATGATCAGGACAAGCAGAAATGAGGAGGCAAGGACAGAGGATGGTGAGAAAGAACAAGTGGGCTACTTCCAGCAGGTGACTGGCAGGTTACACAACTGAACTGTCTCCTTCATTAGCACAGGTAATTTGGGGTGAACTAAATTTATAGTGTATTATTTAAAATGTTACAGCCAATTAAGGACAACCACCAAGACAGAGGCAGAGTAAGGAGCTCCTATCAGCTCCTGCTACTGGCAGTTAGTAAACACCCAGAGCTCTCCGGAGCTAGCTGAAGCACCTGTTTGGGGACTGCAAAAGGCCAGAAGAGCATCCTGCAAAATCCCTGAAGGAATGGAAGGAGGAGACTGCCCACCTGAAGAGAAGACTCCTATGTAGAGCAAGCCACACCACGGAGGCCAGTACCCATCCTCTACTGGAGGCACAAACTGCCTCAGGAGTCATTCCGTGGCTGGAATTGAAAACTCCACTTCCCCAAAACCGGGGAGGAAGAGACAGTTGGGCACCAACTACAGCTACTGATGCATAAGTTCGGAGGGCTAAAGTATAATCCTGAGAATAGCTAAAGTTTGAGCCTGTCCAAGTCAGAAAGAGGCTGGGAGCTGCCATCTTAACTCCATGCCTGGCACGAGGGGAAGTGGGGTGGACTGAGAATCACAGTGCTGGTGGAGACCGGCTTCTTTCCATCCAGATCAGATTGCAGCTCCAGCCTAGGCCCCAGTGCCATCTCCTGCAGGGAGGAAGCTGCAGGGACCTGAGCCAGACTCTCTGAGAAATTATCAGTCAAGCCGCGGAGGCCGGTGATTGTCCTACTCTGGTGGCACGAACTGCCAAGGAATTATTCTGTGGCTGGAATTAGAAGTTCCACTTCCCAAAAACAGGGGAGGAGGAGATGGTTGGCTGCCAAGTTTGTTTACTGATTGGTAGACTCAGCTGGTTAAGATGTAACCCTGGGAACAGCTGGGGTGTGAATATGCCCAAGTGGGAAAGAGGCCCGTGGCTGCCAGTTTGACTCTGCCCCCACCCACCACCAAGGGGAAGCAGAGCAGACCGAAAATCACGGTGATGGTAAGAACCTGTTTCTTTCACCCAGATTGGCGGCAGCCCTAGAATAGACTTCAGCCCCGTCTCTGGCAGGCAGGAAGCTGGTGGGACCTGCACCAGCCCATCCAGGTAGCTGCAGGTACCTTTGGCTGGCACAGACTGAAAATTGTGGGGCAACTTTGGTTGTCTTGGACCTGCACTGCATAGATTGCTGCCCACATATGCAGCTCTATCCCCGCCCCAGACAGGGGAGAAAGGACCGTGAAGCTTCATCAGTCTCTCTGGTCAACTACAATCTAGACCTGCACAACTTGGATTATTCCACACAGCTGTGGCTCTGCCCCTACCCCTGGCAAAGGAGAAAGTTGGGAGAAGCTTCATTGGTCCCTGGTGCATTGAGGGCAGCTTGAGCCTCCACAGCTTATAGCACCAACTACATGCATGGTTCCTACTGTACATCGAGCAAGGGAGAAAGGGCAAGAAGCCCTAAACTAAAGAGAAAAACTACCCAGAATAAATACTCTAGTAAACCAGATGCCAAGACACAACAAAAGATTACAATCCACACCAAGAAACAGGAAGCTATGGCCCAGTTAAAGGAATAAGATAAACCTCAAGATGACATAAAGGAGTTGAGACAATTAATTATAGATGTTCAAACAAATCTCCATAATAAATTCAATGAGATGGCTAGAGATTAAAGTATTAAGAAGACACTGGATAAGCACAAAGAAGAATTTAAAAGCATACATAGAAAAATACCAGATCTTATGGGATGGAAAGGTATAGTAAATTGAAAAAATATTGGAGGGAAGCCCAATGTATAGGGCGTCTGCTTACCACATGGGAGGTCCACGGTTCAAACCTTGGGCCTCCTTGACCCTTGTGGAGCTGGCCCATGCACAGTGCCTATACGCTCGAGGAGTGCCATGCCACGCAGGGGTGTCCCCTGCGTAGGGGAGCCCCACGTGCAAGGAGTGCGTCCCATAAGGAAAGCTGCCCAGAGCGAAAGAAAGTGCAGCCTGTCCAAGAATGGTGCCGCACACACGGAGAGCTGACATAACAGGATGACGCAACAAAAAGAAACAGATTCCTGGTGCCACTGATAAGAATAGAAGTGGTCACAGAAGAACACACAGTGAATAGACAGAAAGCAAACAACTGGGGGGGAAGGAATAAATAAAAAATAAATCGTAAAAAAAAAAAATGGATCATATAATAGCGGATTTGAGGAGGTAGAAGAAAAGATTGGTGAGTTTGAAGAAATGGCCTCTGAAAGTGAACATACAAAAGAACAGATGAAGAAAAGAATGGAAAAATTGAACAAGGTCTCAGAGAACTAAATGACAGCAAAAGACATGCAAACATACGTGTCACGGGTGTCCCAGAAGTAGAAGAGAAAAGGGGCAGAAGGAATATTTGAAGAAATAATGGTAGAAAATTTCCCAACCCTATTAAAGGACGTAGATATCCCTGTCCAAGAAGCACAACGTACTCCCAACTGAAAAAATCTGAATAGACCAACTCCAAAACACATACTCATCAGAACGTCAAATACCAAAGACAAAGAGAGAATTCTGAGAGCAGCAAGAGAAAAGCAATGCATAACATAAAGGATACCCAGTAAGATTAAGTGCTGATTTCGCACCAGAGACCATGGAGGCAAGAAAACAGTGGTCTGATATATTTAACATACTACAAGAGAAAAACTTCCAGCCAAGAATTTTATATCCAGCAGACTGTCTTTAAAAAATGAGGGTGAGATTAGAATATTCACAGATAAACAGAAACAGGGAATTTCTAATAAGAGACCAGATTTTCAGGAAATACTAAAGGGTGTACTAGATCCTAAAAAGAAAAAACAGGAGAGAGAGGCCTGAAAGAGAGTCTAGAAATGAAGATTTTATCAATAGTAACTAAAGTGTCAAAAGAGTGGTGAAAATAAAATATGACAGATAAAACTCAAATAGTCAGGAATAAACTTAACCAATGATGTAAAGCACTTGAATTCAGAAAACTGCAACTCAGTGTTAAAACAAATCGAAAAGGCCCTAAATAAATGGAAGAACATTCCATGCTTATGGATTGGAAAATTAAATATCATTAAGATATCAATTCTACTCAAACTGATATACAGATTTAATGCAATCCTGACAAAAATTCCACCAGCATTAAAAAAAAAAAATTGAAAACACAATCACCAAATTTATTTGGAAGGAAAGAGGTCCTGAATAGTCAGTAACATCTTAAAAAGGAAAAGCAAACCCTCACCTCCAGACTTTAAATCATAATACCTATCTATAGTGGTAAAAACAGCATTGTACTGGCACAAAGACAGCTACATAGACCAATGGAATCAAATTTATGGTTCAGAAACAAATCCTCACATGTATGGTCAAGTATTTTTGACTAGTCTGTCAAACCCACACAGCTTGGGCAAAAGTGTCCACTCAACAAATGGTGCTGAAATAATTTGATATCCATAGCTGAAAGAAGGGAAGAGGACCCCTATTTCACATCTTATCCAAAAATTAACTCAAAATGGATCAAAAACTTAAAAATAGAAGAACCATAAAATTTCTAGAAGAAATTGTAGGAAAATTTCTAGAAGAAATTGTAGGAAGATTCTTAAAGGAGACAAGAGGAGGACTGAGATGGACTACTGATGTTTAATGTATGTAGAAGTTTTAATTAGCTTTACTGTAAAAGTGTGGAAATGTATAGAATGGATGGTAACACATAGTGAGTCACAGCTAGTTTATAAATGGGGATGTGCTGAAATTGGTAGTCTAGGTATGTAAATGCCAATTGACAGAATGCTAGAGAATAATCTAGGAACTGGATAGCACAGTAAATGAAGAGGTGGATGAGAATTGCGGTTGATGGGACAGATGTAGAGCGTCCTTTGTGAGCTAGAGCAAATGTACATCACTACTGCAGGTGGTTGGGAATGTGGAGAAGCATGAGAAAAATATAGCTAGAGTGACCTATGGACTGTGGTTACCAGTAATAATATAATATTCTTGCACCAATGTGAAAGATGTACTGTGTTAATAATGAGGAAATATGGAAAATGTGAGCCAAATGTACACTATGGACATGTTAACAATCAGATGATATTATCTTATCTGCAGCAAATGTTCCAGCACATTTGTGTTGATGGAGGGGGTGTTGTTTGGGAATTCTGCACATATGCATGATTGTTTTATAAGTTTACAACTTCTACCATAAAAAGTATATTTAAAAAAATAATAGGGTGGTGTAGCAGTTTGATATTATTGATGAATTCCAAAAGAAATATTGGATTATGTTTATAACCAAGAAAATGGCCATTGGGCAAGCCAGTGGAAATGGTGGGTGCCCATATGGCCCCAAGGAGAAGAAACCATCATCTTAAGAATAACTCTCAGACTGAAATCGAACGGAGGATACCCTGCAGGTTTACTGAAATGTAGAGAACCCATGACTCATGCTTCCTTCCCAATTTCTCCTTATTGTAATGAAAATGTTTATCCTTTGTTTGTCCATTCATGTACTGGAAGTAGATGAATTGTTTTGTAAGTTTCAGAGGTCTATAGCAGACAGGACTTTGCCTCAGCACAAACCCTATTTCTTTAAATTGATTGTAATATGGTTTAGTACTTGCATTGTAACTAATTTAAGTTTTTTAAAAAATATTGTCATGTCTTTTTGGAATTCAGAGGGTGGAGTGTAGGAGTTTGTTATTATTGATGAATTCCAAAAAGAAATATTGGATTATGTTTGTAAACTGATCTTCTCCTCAGGGCATATTAGATTATATTGGATTCATAGGTTTACTTAAGTAATTATGTAAACCTCTTGTGCCAGTAGGGCATGGCAAAGGACAGAATTAAGGATTTTTGATGTTGGAGTTTAAGGCTAAAGCCTTAAGCTGAAGCCCCAGGAAGCAAGCTAGAAGAGGAAACAGAAACAAGTGCCACAAAGAGAGGAACGTTGAGCCCAGGAAAAAGAAGCCTGAGGAAGGAAGGAACCCAGAAAGCCTGAACCCTCGCAGATTTCAGCAGCCATCTTGCTCTAGCATGTGGAAACAGACTTTGTTAAGGGAAGTAACTTACGCTTTATGGCCTGGTATCTCTAAGCTCCTACCCCAAATAAATTCCCTTTATAAAAACCAACCAATTTCTGGTATTTGGCTGATTAATACAGGTGGGTTGGAGTAAAAACACACTAAATGTAAGATAAGGACTATGATTGGTAGTAAGATTTTGACAATATTCTTTCATAATTTGTAACAAACATCTCATGACAACGCAAGGTGTCGGTGGAGGGTTGGTGTATGATGTTATGCATATTTGCTTTGTAAGTTCACAACTTTTACTATATGCTTCATTGTTTATGTATGTTCATATATAAATGATATAAAGATAATAGTAATAGGGTTGGTTGGGGGAAAATACTTTGTTTAGTAGTAATATTTTGACAATGCTCTTTAATCATTAGTTAAAAAGGTTTAACAACAATGCAAGTTATTGGTGGTAGGGCGAGTTATGAGAGATCTGTATGATGTTATATATGTTTGTTTTGTAAGTTCACAACTATTACTATACACTTATTGTTTATGTATGTTTACGTAAGAGTGATATATGTCAATAAATTAATTTTTTTAAAAAGATATAAAAATGTTCACATTTTTAAAGTACTTAAAAATCAAGTTTATGTAAAACTTTTGGAAATATAAGGTTAGAGGATGGATTGGGACTAAGGGGAAGGTTAACAAACCCAAAAGGTTATCTGCTTTTACCAGCCAAATTCAGGCTGGTAAAAATTCAGACTCTAGTTAGACAGAGTCTGCATTTTACTTCAGAGTGAATTCCAGAAAGAAGTGATAGTTCATCCTTGTAAAGGCAGAGCTAACCAATTATTTGTGAGGGAAAGCACAATGACTTTAAATTTACCACGAAACCTTGGTTTCTTCCTTTCTTGGATCCCTTGATTCCTCTTCTTTTTGCTTATTTTACTCAGGGCTGAATGTTTTAACATTCAGTTTTAATCCTTGTGTGACATCTTCTTCCCATTATTTTCTCCTACTTTCAGAGCAGTGGAAAATATGAATGTGCTGTACAAGTTACTTTCCTTTCTCATAATTATTAGCGGGGTGACAAAACACAAACACAGTTTATTCAACCAAAAACCTGCATTCAGTTGCTTCTATTACATCATTTGTCCCCAGGAAGGAAAATATGATCTAAGATGACAATATGGTCAGTGTCACCTCAAAGAGTCCGCCAAGTCCTAATCCATATGGCTACTAAGTGGACAGTGATGATTTCTGTTGACACCCCACAGAAATTAAAGAGCAAAGCACAAATAGCATTGAACAGTGCCAAATGCTTTTTTGGAATATATCCTCTTTTATCCTCATGGCTTTGGAATGCTACCATGTTTAAAAGCCACTGGTTTTAATTCTTGATTTGTAATAAAATACGGGAAGCCCTAAAGCTAGTGCTTCTGGATCTGGTTTTATTTAAATGCTGGGCACAGATTTAGAGCAAACCTTTCAAGGACACACTCACCGCCTCTCTAGTGGGCGCCCATCACTGGAGATGCTTCGAGGAATGTTGGCGGCTCTTTCTGGAGGAGGCATTTTCCCGTCTCCTTTCCCAGCATTCAGCCGTGAGGTCATGGGACTCTGCACCTGGGATGGAACTTGAGGTGAATGAGTCCCCTTATTGGCATTCCTCTGCCATTTGTTATTATTTCGGAAGGGAAACTTGAATTCATAGGAAACTCCTTCATTCATTTTGTACTCCATCACTGGCATGCGGTAGGTTTCAGAGCAACTCCTATTAGGGAGAGGCAAAGGGAGAAGAAAAATGAAGATAGCTTTTTCTTGTTGGTAGAACCATACTGATTCACATAAAAGTTAAAAATGGATCCTGTTTTGAACCATCTTTTAGTCTTTGGGCACTATAATTATTTTCCTTTCAAAAACAAGAACCCTAGGAAATGTTACACTGGTATTTCCCATGACTCAATCCCAATTGGTGAGTCTGAGATAGAGAGCCTTCCAAAGACGAGACCCATGTTGCTATGAGTCTGCAACCTGAGGTGGGAAAGCAGCCACGATGAGATGACAGGGGAGCACACCCCAAACATGGAGCCTCAGAGGAAATCAGCAGTGTTTCACACACCCTTTGCTGTGTATTAGAATAGGTGATTTATAAGGGGTGTACAGTTTTGAATTAGTTGGGATTCCAAGAGTCAAAAAAACTAAGAAGGGAAAAGTCTTAAAATCTGAACTGAGAACTAAATTTAGCTGAGGAGAAAAAAAATTCCACTATTAGAAATACTGTAATGATCAAATCCCTAGAGAACAAAGCATAATCTGAAATCACTCTTTTTTTTCTTTTCAAAGCCAGAAATCTCTCATAGCATGGCTTTCCCCATGCAGCAGCCTAAGAAAAAGAGATGGCAGGCACAAATATTTTCTGTTAAGTTAGTCCCTTCTTGTGTCATGATCCCACCCTCCAAACCTTAAGATCCACTTTTCATTCCCTTTACCCAAACAACCAGAGAAGGTTTTATCATTTAATGTTTAGATTAACAGGCAAATTAGGGAGAAAACCTACTCCCATGAAAGCATTAACTCAAACTGTGTAGTTGAATTTTATCATTAAGTGAAATTCCTTTCTTAAAGGGATTCCAAGGATTGGGAAGCAAGTGGTAAGACTTGAAAAGTCAACAGAGTGATTATGAAACAGTCCTTCAAGAGGCACATTGGAGGAGCTTAAGGAGAGTCTAAAGCTGTGCTATCTAAGAAAAATAATGTGAGATACACACACAAGCCAACATGTAATTTTTTCCTTCCGCTCCCTCTCCCTTCCCCGACCCTGTTGTTTTTGCTATGTCCATTTGCTGTGTGATCTTCTGTATCTATTGCTCTTTTTGTCTTCTCTCCTCATTTTTTCTCCTCTAGGATTCACTGGGATTTGATCCTGGGACCTCTGATGTGGAGAGAGGTTCCCTGTCAATTGCACCACCTCAGTTCCTGGTCTCTGCTGTGCTTTACCTTGACTCTCGCCTTTGTTTCTCTTCCGTTGCATCATTATTTTGCTGTGTGACACTTGTGCAGGCACTAGCTCACTGTGCAGGCACTAGCTCACTGTGCAGGCACTCGGCTTATTGCATGGGCACTTGGCTCACCAGGCAGGCACTCACATGGGCACTCGGCTCGCCACACAGGCACTCAGCTCACTGAGCGGGCACCCAAGTGCACTCAGCTTGCTGAAAGGGGAATTTGGCTTGCCACACAGGCACTGGCTCATCATGCAGGCACGCTTTCTCTTCTTTTTTCACCAGGAGGCCCCAGGGATTGAACCTGCGTCCTCCCATATGGCAGGCGGAGACCTTATCCCTTGAGCCACATCTGATTTCCAATTTTAAATTTTCTAACACTCACATTAAAAAAGTAAAATGAAATGGTTGAGAGTAATTTAGTAGTATATTTTAAAACTCAATATAACTAATACATCATTTCAACATGTAATGCTCAAAAATTATGAATGCAATATTTTACATTCTTTTTTCTGTACTAAATATTCAAATTTTGGTGTATCTTTTACACTCATGGTACATCTTAAATTGAGACTAGCCACTTTTCAAATGCTCCACAGCACATGAGGCTCAGGGCTCCCGTATTGAACAGTACAGGTCTCAAGGGCATCCTCTCCTCCAGATCCCTGTGGTACTGGCAGGACCAGGGGACTCCAGCTAAGGGACTAGTCTTGATGTGGGGCTGTGGCTCAGGAGGAGGTGTGGCACTGAAGGAGAGAAGAAAGACTTGTGCTGCTGGGAAGGTGCCACTGACTTGTGTCTTTGTCTGAGCAACTCAGGGCAGAGACCTGATGCTCCACAAGTGTGCTCCACAATGTTTCTTCTGCTGTGTCTTCAGATCTTTTTTTTTTTTTTTGATTTATTGACGTTTATCACTCATACATAAACATACCTAAACAATAAGTGTATAATAATAGTTGTGAACTTACAAAACAAACATATATAACATCATACAGAACTCTCATAACTCACCCTACCACCAATAACTTGCATTGTTGTTAAACCTTTTTAACTAATGATTAAAGAACATTGTCAAAATATTACTACTAAACAAAGTATTTTCCCCCAACAACCCTATTATTATCTTTATATCATTTATATATGAACATACATAAACAATGAAGCATATAGTAAAAGTTGTGAACTTACAAAGCAAACATGCATAACATCATACAGGGGTCCCATACACCAACCCTCCACCAACACCTTGCATTGTCATGAGATGTTTGTTACAAATTATGAAAGAGTATTGTCAAAATCTTACTACTAATCATAGTCCTTATCTTATATTTGGTGTGTTTTTCCCTCAATCCACCCTATTATTACTTTTTAAACATATTTTTTATGACAGAAGTTGCAAACTTATAAAACAAAAATGCACATGTACAGAATTCCCAAACACAGTACATCTTTCACACAGTTGCAAGAATATTATATTATTACTGGTAACCACAGTCCATAGGTCACTCCACCTGTATTTTTCCCATGCTTCTCCACATTCCCAACACCCTGCATAGTAATATACATTTGCTCCAGCTAACAAAGGACACTCTTGCATGTGTACCACCGATGACAATTCTCATCCACTTCTTGGTTTACTGTGCTATCCAGTTCCTAGCTTATTCTCCAGCATTCTGTCAATTGGCATTTACATACCTAGTCTACCATTTTCAGTCACATCCCCATATATAAACTAGCTGTTACTCACTGTGTTACTACCATCCACTCTATACATTTCCACACTTTTACAGTAACGCTAATTAAAACTTCTATATACATTAAACATCAGTAATCCATTCAGTCCTCCTCTTATCTCCTGTAAGAATCCACCACCTACCACTAGGTTTTGAATATATTTTTCAAAAATTTCTTAGAGAAGTTTTATGATTCTTGCTTTTATTTTCAGTTTTTTTTTTTTTTTTTATCAATTTTGAGTTAATTTTTGAATAAGGTGTGTGATAGGGGTCCTATTTCCTTCTTTCAGCTATGGATATCCAATTCTTTCAGCATCATTTGCTGAACAGATTGTTCTGCCCGAGCTGTGTGAGTTTGACTGGCTAGTAAAAAATCATTTGACCATACCTTTGAGGTTCTGTTTCTGAACCAGAAATTTGGGTTCATTGGTCTATTGTGTCTGTCTTTAGGCCTGTACCATGCTGTTTTTACCATTATAGGTAGGTATTATGATTTAAAGTTTGGAGATGAGGGTTCACTTTTCCTTTTTAAGAAGTTTCTGGCTATTCAGGACCCCTTATCCTTCCAACTAAATTTAATGATCATGTTTTCAATTTTTCCTTTAATGCTGGTAGAATGTTTGTCAGGATTGCATTAAATCTGTATATCAATTTGTGTAGAACTGACATCTCAACGATACCCAGTCTTCCCATCAATGAGCATGGGATGTTCTTCCAGTCACTTAGGGCTGTTTTGATTTGTTTAAACATTGAGTTGCAGTTTTCTGAATACAGGTGCTTTACATCATTGGTTAAGTTTATTCCTGACTATTTGAGTTTTATCTGTCATATTTTATTTTCACCACTCTTTTGACACTTTTAGTTAATTTTACTGTTATAATCTTCATTTCTAGACTCTCTTTCAGGCCTTTCTCTCCTGTCTTTTCTTTTTAGGTTCAAGTACACCCTTTAGTATTTCCTGAAAATCTGGTTTCTTGTTTAGAAATTCTCTGTTTCTGTTTATCTCTGAATATTCTAATCTCACCCTCATTTTTTAAAGACAGTCTTGCTGGATATAAGATTCTTGGCTGGAAGTTTTTCTCTTGTAGTATGTTAAATATATCAGACCACTGTTTTCTTGCCTCCATGGTCTCTGGTGCGAAATCAGCACTTAATCTTACTGGGTATCCTTTATGTTATGCATTGCTTTTCTCTTGCTGCTCTCAGAATTCTCTCTTTGTCTTTGGTATTTGACGTTCTGATGAGTATGTGTCTTGGAGTTGGTCTATTCAGATTTTTTCGGTTGGGAGTACGTTGTGCTTCTTGGACAGGGATATCTATGTCCTTTAATAGGGTTGGGAAATTTTCTACCATTATTTCTTCAAATATTCCTTCTGCCCCTTTTCTCTTCTCTTCTACTTCTGGGACACCCGTGACATGTATGTTTGCATGTCTTTTGCTGTCATTTAGTTCCCTGAGACTTTGTTCAATTTTTCCATTCTTTTCTTCATCTGTTCTTTTGTATGTTCACTTTCAGAGGCCATTTCTTCAAGCTCACCAATCCTTTCTTCTGCCTCCTCAAATCCACTATTATATCATTCCAATGTTTTTTAAAGTTCATTTATTGCACTTTCATTCCCATAAGATCTGCTATTTTTCTGTGTATGTTTTCAAATTCTTCTTTGTGCTCATTCAATGTCTTCTTAATATCCTTAATCTCTTTAGCCATCTTATTGAATTTATTAAGGAGATTTGTTTGACCATCTATGATTGTCTCAACTCCTTTATGTCATCTTGAGGCTTATCTTATTCCTTTAACTGGGCCATAGCTTCCTGTTTCTTGGTGTGGATTGTAATTTTTTGTTGTGTCTTGGCATTACTAGAGTATTTATTCTGGGTGCAGTTTTTCTCTTTAGTTTAGGGCTTCTTGCCTTTCTCCCTTGCTCGATGTACAGTAGGAGCCATGCATGTAGTTGGTTCTATAAGCTGTGGAGCTCACGCTGCCCTCAATGTGCCAGGGACCAATGAAGCTTCTCCCAACTTTCTCCTTTGCCAGGGGTAGGGACAGAGCCACAGCTGTGTGGAATAATCCAAGTCATGCAGGCCTAAACTGTAGTTTCCCAGAGAGACTGATGAAGCTTCATATCCCTCTCTCCCCTACCTGGGGCAGGGATGGAGCTGCACATGTGGGCAGCAATCTATGCAGTGCAGGTTCAAGATGACCACAGTTGCCCTGGTGGACTTCTGGTTTTCAATCTATTCCAACCAAAGTTACATGCAGTTATCTGAATGGGCTGATGCAGGGCTCCTCAGCCTCCTCCCTGCCAGAGGCGGGGCTGAAACTTAGGTGTGCTGCAGATTGATCTGCATGAAAGAAACTGGTTCCTGCTGATACTGAGAGTTTCAGTCAGCCCAGCTTCCCTTCAGGCTGGGGGCAGAGTCAAAATGGCAGCTACTGGCCTCTTTCTGACTTGGGCTGGTTCACGCTCACACCCCAGCTGTTCCCAGGGTTATATCTTAGCCAGCCAAGTCTACCAAATCACTAGCCGAAATCGGTGGCCAACCGTCTCCTCCTCCAATTTCTGGGAAATGGAGCTTCCAATTCCAGCCATAGGATTGCTCCTGGGGTGGCTCGTGCTGCCAGAGTAGGATAATCACTGGCCTCCATGGCTTGACTGGTAATTTCCCAGGGAGCCTGGTGCAGGTCTCTGCAGCTTCCTCTCTGCTGGAGGTGGCACTGGTGTCTAGGCTAGAGCTGCAATCTGATCTGGATGGGAAGAAGCCAGTTCCCACCAGCACTATGATTTCAGTAAGCCTCACTTCCCTTCATGCCAGGGGCGGAGTTAAGATGGTGGCTCCCGGCCTCTTTCTGACTTGGGTAGGCTCTAACTTCAGTTGTTCTCAGGATTATACTGTAGCCTACTCAATTTACTCATCAGTAGCTGAAAATGGTGCCCAACAGTCTCTTCCTCCCGTTTTGGAGAAATGGAGCTTTCAATTCCAGCCGCGGAACAGCTCCCAAGGTGGTTTTTGCCTCCAGTGGAAGATGGGTACCGGCCTCCGGGGCGTGGAGCACCCTACTTACAAATCTTCTCTGCAGATGGGCAGTCTGCTCCTTCCATTCCTTCAAGGATGTTGCAGGGTGCTCTTCTGGTCTCTTGGAACGCCCTAACAGGTGTTTCAGCTAGCTCCAGAGAGCTCTGGGTGTTTGCTAACTGCCCTGTGCAGGAGCTGACTCTTCGAGCTCCTTATTCAGCCGCCATCTTGCTCAACAATGTCTTCTTACTTTTTGAATATTGCTGCTCTGGGAGCATGTGCTCAGGAAAAACAAGAGCACCTCATGGTGTTTTTGCCCACTCAGTCTTAGCCCAAGCCTCGAGTGGGTATTTTTTCCCTGGGGTTTCCCTATCACTTCCTCTGACTCCCCAAAAGCGTAACTCAATCTTAATCTGACCCTGTTGCCCAAGGCTCCTCTTTACCCATTGTATACTTTAATGGCAGTGGATTTCACTTTTTCAACCACAACCTTCTGTCAAAAATACATCTTATATTGCTATAGCACAATAAAAATACAGTTAAATTTACACCCTTAGTTTGATACTTTTCATTTCATTATATTGTTATTCCATTTGTTTGTTTAAAACAAACAAAAACATTGGTAAAGCTCCCCCCAAAATTTATACCCTGAGTTATGATCTGCAATTCACAAAATATGCTTTATGACACATCTGACATTACTTTTAACATTTTCTTACGTCATAAACATTCTTTTCTGATACTGGGCTTTGGAATAATTTCAAGTTTTGAGTCTGATACTTCTGACAAAAACAAGCCATTGGAACAATTTTTGTTGCTGTCGTTAATAGGAATATTACCATAGTATGGTTAGAAGTCTTCTACTTTTGACTAAAAATGGCATACTATCTAGCATCCAGCTCTTTGAATATAGAAATATTATGTAAGATTATAGCTTGCCAAAGAAATATTAATAAAAATTTGCAATAATCTGTGGGAAATTTTCTCTCAGCCTTAAAAACAGGACTAGGTTTGCGTCTCCTGATTAATGGTCTGCTTTACCTTGTGAATTCAATGAATCATATCAGCTTTGCCTCTTTCTGCTGGAAGCTAGGAACCAGTATCATTTACTTTATTATACATATTGTGGGGACTAAGTTCTCAGAAATTTTCCTTTAAGTCATGTTCTTCCCCTCCCCCAAATTCCTTTACTGAGTTTGTATTTTGTAGTTCTGTACATGTACCTTAATGTGCTGCTTCAAGTCAATTTTGCATCAAGGCAGAAAATACGTAAATAAATAGTGATATTGATAATGCAAGTCAAATATGTCATTTTCACCTACAGATTCTTTGTTTCTTCTAGCTCAAACACTTTTTTTTTGAAATAGTCTTTTAAGCTCCTAACACTTAATACTAAAACTGACTTAAAAAGACTCCTAAAGTCCAAGACATTATCTTCTCTATTGTCTATTATTTCAGTTATATTACTATTAGCTTAATATATAACTAGAAACTGTCTATTTGATGTTAGCAGAATTCGGTTTGATAAAGCCAAAGAAGCCTAAGGAGGGAGAGAAGACTTATTCCTAGGTATTGAAAAAAGAAGGCACAGAGCTTCCATCATGATTCTCTTCTAGCTAATCAAATGTGCTCTTGAGCAGCTACTGAACCCAGGTCTCATTCTCCCCATAGTTTTATTGGACATGTTGCCCCAAGGATTAAATAAACACCCGGCACATAGTAGGAGCTCAAAAATTTTGCTTTCTTTTTCTCTGTAGCTTCTTTACTTTTAAACATTGTAAATCTGGAAGCAATTCCTAGAGGGGTCTGCTTAATTCTTGAGAACAGGGGAAATGTGCTATTTTGAACTTGTTATTTAAAACCCAGCTTTTTTCCCCCTGTTATTAACTGACTTTTTAAAACTAAAGACTCTCCCATGAGGACATACAGAGCCCTGGGTATTTGTAATTACACACACTCAGGACCCTGAGGGGCAGCTGGGTCTTGGGGAAGCCCATGATACCTCATGCTGGAGCTGTACTACCAGATGCCAAAGGAGGAAGAGTGACTAGTCGAAGAACAGAGTCATCCGTTGCTAGGAAAACAGCAGTGGGAGTGTGAAATGTGGGGGAGAAGAAAAAAATGACAAAAGAGCATTCTCTTATTTTGCTGAAAATTGTAGCTAGGTGTTAATGTTTCAACTGTTCCCTTTGAAATTGTTTCTGAAGAGGGGAGGACAGCAAGGCTTTCAGTCCTTCAAAGGCTTCAGTGGCATCACTGCATGCATGCCCGGAAGGTCTGACAGTGGAACTGATCTAATGAAAGGGGGAGAGTGTGGCTCTCCACACCCTGCCGCTGTGCTGTGCATCCTCTTTCACCTGTTTCCCATCCTACATCCTAATGCTGGTACACAGGAAGGTAGGAAAGGATGGCAACGAGCGCTCCAGAAAACTGGGGGCACTGGGAGATTAAAACAAAGTGCACAGGAAGCATGCTAAGTGAAAGAAACTAGGGAAGCGGACTTGGCCCAGTGGTTAGGGCATCCATCTACCACATGGGAGGTCCGCAGTTCAAACCCCGGGCCTCCTTGACCCGTGTGGAGCTGGCCCATGCGCAGTGCTGATGCGTGCAAGGAGTGCCGTGCCACGCAGGGGTGTCCCCCACTTAGGGGAGCCCCATGCGCAAGGAGTGTGCCCCGTAAGGAGAGCTGCCCAGCATGAAAGAAAGTGCAGCCTGCCCAGGAATGGCACCGCTCACACAGAGAGCTGACACAACAAGATGACGCAACAAAAGACACACAGATTGCCGTGCCGCTGACAACAACAGAAGCGGACACGCAGCAAATAGACACAGAGAACAGACAACTGGGGAAGGGGGGAAGGGGAGAGAAATAAAAAGAAACTGGACAGAAAGTACTACAGTCAGACTCCATCTAATCAAAATGTAAATATAAATAAATTAAAGAGATGGAGCTAGATTAGGAGCTACATATGGCAGGGAAAGGATAGAGACTAAGGGATAGGTTTTTTTGTGTTTGTTTTTATTTTTTGTTGTTTCTTCTTTTCTTTGAAGTGATGAGGGCACAACATTGTAATTATACCAAATGCCATTGAATATATACTTTTGATAAATTAAACGGTTTTTGAATAAAGAAATAATAGGGTGGGTTTGAGGAAAATACAACAAATATAAGATAGGGACAATAGTTAGTAGTAATGTTTTGACAATGCTCTTTCATAGTTTGTAATAAATGTTTCAGAGCAATGCAAGGTATTGGTGGTGGGTGATATATGGGAGACTGGTATGATGCTATGCATCTTGGTTTATTCTTTTTTGTTTTTTTGTTTTGTTTTATTTATTTATATCTACCCCCCCTTGTGGCTTGCTTGCTGTCTGCTGTGTCCATTCACTGTGCGTTCTGTATCTGCTTGCCTCCCTTTGTTGCGCCATCTTGCTGCACCAGCTTTTCGCAGGCGCAGGCTGTCAGCTCTCCATGGGTGCAGGCCAGCGTGCCTTCAAAAGGAGGCCCTGGGACACGAATTCAGAGCCTCCCATATGGTCGATGGGAGCCCAATTGATTGAGCCACAGCGCTTCCCTGCATGTTTGTTAAGTTCACAACTTTTACTATATACTTACTGTTTGTATATGTTCATGAATGAATGATGTACTTCAATAAAATTTTTTAAATGAAAAAAAAACAAAACAAACAAAACATAAAAAAGACAAATGCTTTTCATGCAGTGGTGAGCTGGAGGAGGAGCTGACTGTGCACATGCATCCCAACTCTCCAATCAGTGACATCACGCTGACAGCTTGAAATTGGCTACAGTGGGAGTATTTACAAGATGGAAATCAGCAACCACTACAGAGCAGGGCTCCCTCCCCCAGGGAGCTGGTTTACCAACACATCACTGCTTATGCTGGCCTATGAGAAAGAGTTTTGTGCCCAAACATACAAAGTAGGTTAAGGGCTTAAGCTCTGAAGTCAACCTCACCTAAATTTGCCTAAATAGCTAGATAAGTTCAGGCATTTACTAAAACTTCTGAGTCTCAGTTTCCTCTAAAACAACAATGTAGGGTTGTTGTTATCCAATGTACTAATACATAAAACTGCTCTTTATAGGGCCTGACATATTAACATGAATTATTTTTACCAACACACCACAGGAGGCATATCTGGGTTAGTACTTCATTGTAGATAACAGATATATTTTTTTTAAGGAGGTACTATGGATTGAACCCAGGACCTCATACATGGGAAGCAGGCGCTCAACCCGAGTTATAGCTGTGTCCTAGCACAGATGTACTTTTGAGGCCAGGCCTTCTGACTCATCTTTCTAATAATAACTACTCCTAATTTCAGTGTCAGTCATGTTGCTCCATTTCATCCAACTTACCCAAACTTGTATTTTTGGCCCTCTCCCCGAGACAAATATAGAGGCCTAGCAATAAGGGAGAAAGACCTCTGAGCAGATAAGATGGTGTCAGAAAATCTATGGGCTTCATTTTTTTTTATTTTAAAGATTTTATTTCTTTCTTTCCCCTTTCTCCCTGTTGTCTGCTCTGTGTCCATTCGCTGTATATTCTTCTGTGTTCACTTGCATTATCAGGCAGCACTGGGAAACTGCATCTCTTTTCATTGTGTCATCTTGCTGCGTCAGCTCTCCATGTGTGCGGTGCCACTCCTGGGCAGGCTGCGCTTTTTCACGTGCGGCAGCTCTCCTTGCATGTAGGGCACTCCTACATGGGGGTGCCTTGCATAGCATGGCACTCCTTGAGCACAGCAGCACTGCGCATGGGCCAGCTTCCCATACATGTCAGGAGGCCCTGGGTTTGAACTCTTGATCCTCCATAAGGTAGGTGGATGTTCTTTCAGGTGAGCCACGTCTGCTTCCCTATGGGCTTCATTTTTGAGTAGTCCTTAGATTCGTGTCTATAACTCTGTATTGTGTATAATTAAGGCTGACAATATACAAGGCTTGACTGTCTTCCCATTTACTGTTGGTTGTTTAGCAGGAATAGAGTAGACAATTTGGAGTGACCAAGCACTAGCAGACATATGGGAGGGGTACAGAGAATGCTGAGAGGAAGACCCTGCCTTTCTGATCTCCTTCGAGTCACTCTTAAATCACACAACACAATGATGAACCCAGAAAGGACTCAAGGTTCTTTAGACTTGGTAGACCAAGGCAGGGTATATAGGTAAGGCAGTTTCAAACTATTCCTCTCTCCTCCCCCCTGAAAATAGGTGAAATAAAATATTTTGGTTTTGAGGGAAATCCAGTCATCTGAAAGCACATAATCCTGTGCCATCTACGGGATAAGGAGGACTACAAAATACTATCCCAAGTGCAGTCTGGTCTGTAACCAGTGGTTTGAAGAACAGAAATACATTTTAATTGTCATCATTGCCTTGGCTTTATGAGGCCTAAGAACTTCCAAAGCTTAAAACATACTTCTAGAAAATAATGGGTTCAAAGAAAACTGATAAATTGAAAAAACTAGAAAAAAACAGAATGAACATGCTCAAAGAAGAAAAGAGAGTTGGTTAAATTTGTTCAATCAAGGATCTTTCCCCCCTCCCCCGCAAAGAGACAAGAAAATGAAATGAAATTTTAAACACCCCTGCCGGTTTAGCAGAAGCTGGGAGGGACAGGAGTTCCTGGGCTGTTTGGGAAAAGGTGGGGACCAAGGTGGGAACCAAACTGCCAAAGCAGCATATACAGAACCAGCTCGTGCAAAGCCAATTCCCAGCACGTGCGGGTACAGTTAAGAAAACATTAAGTAAGTCACATTCAGTTCTCTCAGCTGAGATAACAGTAGTCAAAACAATGCTTTGAATATGGAACAGCAATTGGACACGAATGAGATATACAAGAATAAGAGTATCATGGAGGGAAGCAGATTTGGCTCAACTGACAAGAGTGCCCACCTACTACATAGGAGGTCCAGCGTTCAAACCCAAGGTCTCCTGATCCATGTGGTGAGCTGGCCCATGCACAGTGTTGATGCACACAAGGAATGCCGTGCCACACAGGGGTGTTCCCTGAGTAGGGGTGCCCCATGTGCAAAGGAGTATGTCCCACGTGAAAAAAGGGCAGCCTGCCCAGGAGTGGTGCCACACACACAGAGAGCTGACGCAGCAAGATGACACAACAAAAAGAGACAGATTCCTGGTGCGCTGCTGCCAAGAATGCAAGCGAACAAAGAACATACCACGAATGGACAGAGAGAGCAGACATGGGGAGGGGAGGGAGGGGAGATAAATAAAATAAGTATTAAAAAAAAAAAGTGTCATGGAACATAAAACAAAACAATCAACCAGGTAACAGTTTGAGACACTGAGCTCCTTTAATGTTAAGGTTTCAATGTCTCTCAGCTACTGGAACAAGATACTTGGGAAGGTTATTACTACACGTCTTTTATCTGTAACAGCAACTTTATAAAATCTAGAGGCATAAACCCTGGCAATGGTCCAAGGTAGTCATTCTTTACAGCTGCTCTTGCCCCATGGTAAATGGGAGCTGTGTCCTAAGCCAGAGTTTCAATGGATAGGATTTTCTAGCATCACGTGTTATTTACCGCTCATTCAATACCCTACCAACCTCCTCACTAGAAGACACTCTTCATGGCACAAAATTCGTCCCTGGAGTGCCAGGCTCACAGCTGCTGACTCAGACCTACCTCCGTGGGGTACAGTCATCGTGGGGAGGAATGATGACGACCTTCACTGTGACAGATGTTCTCAGGAGATCAATCATCTGCTCATGGCTCAGAGTGGCCACTGCCACTTTGCAGATCTCCACCAGCCTGCTGCCCTGACGCAGCCCTGCCTGCCAGGCATAGCCATAGGGCTCCACGTCAGCCACGATGCCCTCATAGTTGACATGGAAGCCAAGCTGTCCTAGCCCATTCCTCCGCAGAGTCATCTCTACTGATTCACAACCTTTGGTCACAAACTAGACAAGGAAACAAAAAATACCATGGCTTAATGCAATGGGGTATTAAATGGTAGACATGTAACCAGAAAAACACTGCAAGCAGAGTTATGTCTGAATGTCCTACTGTCAGCTGAAGTGCTCTTATTTATCATTCACTGGCCTCTGTTGCATCCAAAAGAGCTCAATGGTTTCCCCAAAGATGCAAGAAAACCTCCAACAGAGACCTTCAGAAGGTTGCTAGAAAAGAGAAACTATATTCTGCTACCCATTTCACCCTTAAGAAAATTCAAGGCAGGAGACGATCAAATGACTTCTTCCAACAACTCGAGCAGCTTGGCTGGTCAGTAACATCAGTCACCAAGGAAGTAGAATTGGGTCACATGCAAACAGATTTCCAAGACACACACACAGTAAATGTGTCTCCCCACTTGTTCTGCTATTTATTTTCTATAAAACGTAAGTGTGAGATAAATTCTTTGTTTCTACACATCAAGGAAATTTTTAGGGAAGCCAATAAAACAGTACAAGCTTCAGTATCTTGGCTCTAGATTGTATTGGAAGCCTTAATTGAAAGGAAAATTGCGTGAAGGTTAGTGGAAGGAAAAGACTCACCTGCAATCTTTTGACAATCTCTTTGATATCCTCATTAATGAAACTCTCTACAGAAATACATTCCCCTCGCTCATAGAAGATTTTGAGGCTGGTGTCAGTTGAAGTCCACCCAATCACATCTCTGCAGGAACAATTGAAAACCACGCTCTTTGTTTCTTGTTCAATGAGGACGATAAACTCATTGGAGATTCCCAAAAGGCAGTCAATTTCCATGGCTTTGTTGTAGTCTTTGGCCCGAATTGCCCACACAATGGCTCCTGTGCTACTGAGCTCAGCTCCTGGATATGGTTTGGACTTCTCCTTCTTCTTTGAGGCCAGAGAAATGAATGGGAACTTGCCAGAAGGATCGATAGGGGTGTTGGTGACATTCTTTTCTGCCAGATCTTTCAGGTATTCCTGGCGGGTCCGAGTTGCCATGGCCCGGAACTTTTCTGATTTATGAGCAGCATTTTCTGCATTAATTACTTTGGCCAAAAGGAAGTCCCTGAATACGTTTGACTTAGGGAAGGTGACCCCTTTGGGGATGGGAGGCCCAAAGGAAGGCACGTCTCTAGACCTGGTGACAGCAACACTAAGAGACAAAGCAAAGGTCAAAGAGAAAGAGACGTGTCAATACTTCTCAGTCTTACAGTATTAAGATAAAAATACACTTTCCCAAAGACAAAGCTATACTTTAGAAACAAAATAAGTGCTCATCATTTACACAAGAAACAATACACATTTCTGCTGAAATGTGGACATGAGGACGATTTTACTTTCAATCATTTGTAAGATTTGTGAAATACAAAATTTTGCTAGACATAAAAATACTCCAAAAGCATAAAATAAAAAACTCTTTTCTTTAGCACATAGTAAATGAAACATAACTCTATGAAAAAAAAACTATAATATTCTGCATAAAAAATAACATTTTAAAGAATCTACTGATTCTTTCCAAGAGGTGATCTAGTCACATAATCTGAGAATAAGCATAGATTTTGTCAGAATACAAATGAGTTCTCCACTTTAGATACAATATCCGTAAGCAGACAGTTCATAATGAAAATATCAAATAGTACATGACATAAAAGGAATGGATTAAAATCTTTTGTAACCCATTGGGTGGACTGGGGGAGAGTGTGGACTACAATGTGGACCACTGGCCATGTGGTGCAGCAGTGTTCCAGAATGTATTCGCCAGGTGCAGTGGACGTGCCACGATGATGGAAGAGGTTGTTGATGTGGGAGGGGTGGGGTGGGTGGAGTGGGGGAGTACATGGGGACCTCATATTTTTTTAATGTAACATTTAAAAGAAAATAAAGAAGAAAAAAACTGCAAAAAAAATTTTTTTAGTAAAATTAAAAAATATTTGTGGGCCTACGTGTGAGCTATTATGCAACCAGGTTAAAAGCAACATTTCAAAATGAAAAATTAGAATTTGAGCAAGTAATAAAATGATGATTTTTTATAGGAATAGCAAGAGTGCTTTAAAATCTTTTTTTTTTTTTTTTTACACAGCTATTCTTCCGTCTAAACTCTCTCCTTTTGGTATTTGACTCTGACAGTTTGTGAGAAAAATATTTTCCTTTATGCATTACTTTAAGCAGGCTGATTTCAAAGAGCCTGCTCTGGTCATTTCTTCTCCATGGAGATATATTACTAAAAATGGGTACAAGGAAAGGACCATACAAAATCTGTAAAACCCTATTATTTTTAATCTCAAAAGGAAAAAAAAATAAAGTTTTCCCTAAAACAACAGAAGTTAAATGGAAATGGAGAAGTTGTGTATTATTATGTTCTAAGATCTTATTTGAGAGCCTCAGTGAAGTTTGCCTGTCTTAGCTGAGATGGCTGGAAACGATTCTAACACATCAAAAAGTCTTCTTTCCAAATTATCTTCTAATGTAAAAGTGAACCAGTTATGCAATTGTACAAAGTATTAAGGAAGCACTGCAAAATCTATTTCCTCATTTATCTCCTCTCTGAAATCCTAGAATATTAAGGACATCATCAGAGAGTGGGCATCTTTCAAATTAAATCATGAAACTCTTCAAAGATTGCTTGGTTTGTTTTGCAATAATTTTTATTTATTTTCAGAAAGGTTTATTTTGAGATATTTGGCTTTGCTTTTCAAAAAATAAAGGATTATTTCTTGTGAAATTAGGGTAAATAAAAGGCAGCAACCTCAGGATACAAATTCTGTTCTTAGTGAAATGGACATCTGCACTGTCCATGTAGAAGATGCCATGGAGTATTTTTTGGTTTTCACAAGTTTATTAAAAAAAAAAAAAAAAAAAGAATGACAGTAGTTCACTTCATGACAAAGAGAAGTGGCAGGTAACATTCCATTTTCTAACCTGAGAAGAGAATTCACAGAAACCTTCGTATACATTACAGCCTAATTATACCAGTATTAGGGAGGTAATTTTTCTTTTCTACTGTGAAATGTCTGGCTTCAATGCTGACAGCTGTATAATTTTAATTTGATCATGTTATTATTACTTTTAAAAATCAAGCCAAAGATGCCAAAATCCAGATTTGCTAGGTTTTCTAAAAGAACTATGAGGAATCAGAAACACTTAATATCATTCACTTTAAAATTGACAATTTCTTCTCCTCTTGCTAATTTCACTTGGAATCATTATTCTTTCTCAAGAAACAGATGTGGTTTTATTTTAAATAAGGAGGGAAAATGCTTAGCAGGAGGTGTGAATGTGAGCACTGTCCATCTACTTCCCTCAAACTCACTGGCTTTCTACAGATCTATTTATTAACTGACAGGACTTTAGACAAATGTACTGAAAACTCACCAATAATTAGAATGAATTGTTAGGCAAAGAACTAAATCCTTAACATGTAATTATCAATGACTCACCATGGTAGGGAGATAAATGATACAGACACTAAAATCAGCTTTGCATCATTTAGAAATAGAATCCTTACAGAAGAAGATGTGGAAGATGCTACCCTAGGATGTTCTTTTCAAATAAATGGCTGTGTTTTGGGTAAATGCTAACTTTCAAGGTTTCCTACAAAGTTAAAAGGTCATTAATTTAGATGCCACAAATTCTGAACTTGAAAATAGAGCCTGGTTTTAGAGAAATGGAAGGAATATTTTTGCCTCCATAAGAAAATAATCTTTTCTAGAATTTCAATGTGCTATTACTGGGATACTTAAGATGTATTCATTATAAATGGTTCTTGCTATTTTAAATGGCAAATTCCAAAGGCCTCTGCTTGGCCACAATTATGTTAGCCTAGTTTGCAATCTTGTATCTTCTTAGAAACAATACATTCTTTAAAATTACAGCCATGTCTCATTTACCTGTTTAGGAGTGGGTTGTTCTACTGGTCATCTCGGAGGCTGAAAAAGTTATGCAAAGTCAGAAGTGGAAGGGGCCCTGGAGAAGTCAGGACTCCTCAAACTCAGTTTCACCAAAAGTGCTCTACGCAATGTACTCTATGCACTATGCTAGTGCTGGGGATCAAGCACGAGCACTTACTGGGCTCAGCCCTCCAGTAGCTCAAAGTCCAATGGGAGCTCCCTCAGAGTCCTTAGGGGCAGCGCATAGGAAAGCCACTTCCTCTTGTCCTGAAAGATTAGGGGAGCTTTCCCGGAGACAATGAAGGCAAGAATTCATCAGATAAAGGAGGTGGGATATGTGTAAGAAGAGGCATTCCAGCCCAGAGAGCAGCATGCATTCCGCGCAGGTACAGAGCAGGGAATGTTCTGGAGAGCTGTTAGTAGCTCCACAAGGCTGAAGAGTGAGGTAGGGTGGGCCTGTGGGACAGTAAGAGAGGCTGGTGGAGGCTGAGATAGGTCAACCCTGAAGTGCCCCACACAGTTGGCTAGGTTAGGGAGCCTGGACTTTAAAGGGGGTTTGAGCAGGGAGTGACATAATCATATTTTTGCTTTAGAAAGGTTAGCTGCATTAGACAATGGGGATGCTGATTAATTTTGACTTGGATAGATGGCCTGAAAGAAATTTCCACTACTTGACCCACTTTAATTTTTTTCTTTCCTAGTTGAAGCTTAGACATTTATTTATTTTTACTCAAGAGAAGAGAAAAGGAAGGACACAGGTTTTTAATGTGAACACACATTACCTGCCTACACTAGATACTTTACTTAAGACATCTTAAGTAGATGTCAAACAACCTTCTACCACACAGCAAGGGAGATTTAAGATCTGAGAGGTTTAACAATCTGGTCTGATTCCAAGTGCTTTCTGCACTACTTCATACTAACTCCTTTCAACATTTATTACATTTTAACCACTGAGTATGGAAATCTTTCCAAAAGGCGTAACATATATTTCTACCTTCCTAAACACAGTATTGACTACAATTTAACACTTTCGGAGACGAGTAATATGTATTTGAAGCTTCCTAAACATAGATAGTACTGACTATAACAAATATTTGTTTTTAAGACTTGGGGTTATTACAACAACCACTTATAACTACACTAGTTTAGAAACTAAAAAAAAAAAAATTTTAAGATTTTTATTTCTCTCCCCTTCCCCCCCACCCCCAATTGTCTGTTCTCTGTGTCCATTTGCTGCGTGTTCTTCTTTGTTCGCTTCTGTTGTTGTCAGCTGCATGGGAATCTGTGTCTCTTTTTGTCGCGTTATCTTGCTGTGTCAGCTCTCCGTGTGTGCGGCGCCATTCTTGGGCAGGCTGCACTTTCTTTCGTACTGCGCAGCTCTCCTTACGGGGCGCACTCCTTGCGTGTGGGGCTCCCCTACGTGGGGGACACCCCTGCATGGCACGGCACTCCTTGCACGCATCAGCACTACGTGTGGGCCAGCTCCATACAGGACAAGGAGGCCCAGGGTTTGAACCGCAGACCTCCCAAGTGGCAGACGGACGCCCTATCCATTGGGCCAAGTCTACTTCCCTAAAAATATTTTTTTCATATCATGAAGTATTGAGTCAATGTTCCAATTTCCAATTGTTTAAGATGTCCAGATATCTTTTCATCTGAATTAGGATTCAAGTAAGGAGCATACATTGTGATTGATTAGTTTATTTAAACAATATTTTAGGTCTAAAAAGTCCCCTCCATCTTTCTCACTCTCTCTCTTATTTCTTGTGATTTATTTGTTGAAGAAATTGGATCATTTATTTTACACATTTTGCTGACAAAAAACATGTTCCTCTGTGTCTCTGTCTTCCATATTTCCTATAAATTGGCTTGTCTAGAAACTTGATCAGATTCATGTTCAATTTTTTTGGATTGGGGAAGCAAGACTAATTCACAGGTGGAGTTCTGTTCTTTCCTTATGAGTGCATGCATTGATCTCTTTTTATGATGTTTGCAGTCTTTGATGATCAATACCTAGATTAATTCATTAATGTTGAAAAATCATGATATATTACATTGTTTTTATAAATGAGGCCCTCACAGTGAAGGACATTTATTTAGTTGTCTTCCCCCAAACCAAATGACCCCAGGCTGCTATGCTTATCAAATTTTTATCTTTTATGTTAGTTTTTCAGCATTTTCCCTGTCAGTAATCACTTA
Organism: Dasypus novemcinctus; assembly: GCF_030445035.2. Taxonomy (NCBI): domain Eukaryota; kingdom Metazoa; phylum Chordata; class Mammalia; order Cingulata; family Dasypodidae; genus Dasypus; species Dasypus novemcinctus. The sequence goes on from NC_080675.1 coordinate 37,237,443, forward strand.
TTAATATTTTCAGTATATGCTTGCCACTAACAGCTTTGTCATCCTTTTTATTTGTAGCTTTTAATCTGCTCTATCAACTGCGACCAGATAAATAAACTTGTAATTATAGAAATAAAATAATAGAGACTGGAGAGCTCTCACCAGTTATGTACATAAGCTTTAGCACATAGACTTAGAGACTGAGCTCTGAATTCTTGGCTATGTACTGACTATTCAAGGTTAACTGGCCTCTGTAATTAGTCTGGAATAGCTGGATTTTTCTTATACAAACTTTACATCCCACAAGAAGGTATGACACAACATTATTTCTTGGTTTCATCTGGGGATCCAATAGAATGTAAAATCTAGGAGGATAGTGATCTTCTGTTCTTCATCTGTTATATCCCCAGGGCCTAGAACAGTACCTAAAACATATATGTTGAGTGCTGGATAAAGAATGGTTGGGAAAAAAAGTGGATAACAATAATCGTCTCCAAATTGGTCTCTTTGTATACAAATTATCTTACATGTTGATGCTGGAAAAATTTTCCTAAAACTGTATTTATATGGTGTTACTTCAATGGCCTAGCATTCCAAGGCCTCCTCTACCTAATTATCTTGCATACAGTACTTACTTGTACTTTTCATCTTTATACCTGACTCTATTTCTGTACTTATCATTGCCCATTCCTAGAATTAGTTCTATTTTTCCCATTGAATTCCATCCCTCTGTCCTTTAAACACATACCAAATCTCATTGTTCTCACTTAAATATTCCATATAACCTCAGCCAATATTGAATCTATACTTCTCCTCACTCTTATAGCAAAAAGCTTCTTCAAGAAAACAACTTGTACACTTGCCACACAGTTCAGGCATCAATTAGTTCAGAACACAAATATGAGTTCTCACAATGGATAAAGTTTGGAACAAGGGTTTTAAATGATGAAAAACATCTAATTACTCTAGCTATATCATTTGGGCATAAAGTTAAATTAGACATACAAAGTTAGTATCAATAACTGCATCTCTAAACTCCCTCCACTTAAGTACCCCTAATGGAAGAGGCCTACAATAAATTTACATCCCTAACAGTTTGGGGAGTATTTGGGGGGTATGAAAAAAAACTCAGGGGTGAAAGTCCTAGATTGATAAAAAACTTTCCTAGATTGATAAAAAACTTTCCATTCAGATTCAATAATAATTTGTTTTCATGAGAAAATAAGCTGTTCTACAACCTCTCACCCAAGATGAGGCACCTTATTTATTCTGTGCCTTCAAACACCTCCTGACATCGCCACGTACCTCAGGGGACAAGCCCATCTGAGAAGGACACAGAATAATTAATGATACTTAAACTTCAGGATAGGAAACGATCACTACACTTCATTTTCTTGTGATTTCTTTAGTGATATTACACACTGGTATGTTCTCTTCAATTTTAAAAGGCCAAAATTCACAGTTTATAAAGCAGTCTTCAGAAAGGCTTGGCAACTAGGAAAGTCCAGAGTAGTCCACATGTTTTGAGCAGGAGTGCTTGGTGTCCTACTGTAAAGACACCTGTGCCACATGGTAGGGTTGAAAATAGGGGCCCCCCCAGGCAACAGGTGAGAAAACAAGAGAGAAACAACAAAAATCATGTATTTCAGGGACGGAGGGTGGTAAGAACAAAACAGGTATCACCTCCTTATTTGGCAAAGTCTTGAAGAAGGCTAAGACACCTTTCCTCCTTCCTTATCAATCTCCTCAGACTTGGACTATCCAATATGGTGGTCACTGGCCACATCTGTGGCTCTTGAGCACTTGAAAGGTAACTAGTGTGACAATAAGGAATAAACAATTATATTAAACTATATTAAATTTAAAAAATCAGTAATTCAGTTATGGGACCATTTTAAAAAAATATATGTTTGGAGAACAATTTAGGTATCTACCTTTTCAACTGAAATTTTGATGAAATATAAATCAAATATATCCAAGGGAAATTTAGTATCCTAATTGAGGTATACAGTAAGCCTAAAATGCACTTAAGGTGTCAAAGACAGTATAAAAAAATGTAAAATATCTCATTGGTAATTTTAAATGTTGATTATAGGCTGAAATGAGGATATCTGGACATATTGGATAAATAAAATATATTACTGGGTTAAAGAAAATAAGGCATACTTCGTTTATTGCACTTTGCAGACACTGCATTTTTTTTTACAAACTGAATGTCTGTGGCAACCCTGTGTGCAGCAAGTCAATCAGTGCCATTTTTTCCCAAGTATGTGCTTATCCTTCACGTCTCTGTGGTATATTTTAATTAAGGTATGTACATAGTTTTTCAGATATAACCTTATTGCATATTTAACAGACTACAGTATAGTGTAAACATTACTTTTATATGCACTGGGAAACCAAAAAATTTGTTAAGACTCTCTTTATTGAAGTGATCTGTAACTGAATCCACGTTATCTCTGAGGTATTCCTATTTATCTTTATTTTTTAAAAACTGATTATTAGAAAAAACTTAATAACATATGTGACGTGTTGTATTTCTATTGGGCAGCACTGATTTAGACAGAAGCTTGAAGAGTCTCTCTTTAAAGGAAACTGCACAGCATACCACCTCTCAAATTTCCTAGTGCCTCTTCAAAAAGGGTTTAGCTTTCTATCTATAAAGTAGGATGAAATCCTTTGCATAAATCCAATAAATAGCACGTTTCAGTTGTTTAGGGAATATTTTCTAAATGCAAATCGTTATTCACCCCAATTAGAGTCAGAAGTTTTATGCTTATTCTTTCATTCTATACCTAACCAAAATAGCTTTCAAAGGCTACATCCTTGAGAAGAGGTTTCAGATCTAGGGATCTAGGTTTCCACTGTTAGGGTTTCTGTCCCAAGACAGGAAACTGACCTCTCTGGTCCTGAGCTTTCCTATGGGTTTGGCACCCAAGAAGCTCTTGAATAGTTGTATGTCAGGAGCAAGGGCTGCAAAGCCCCGGCTTCCCAAGGCATATGAGCAGGCAGCACAGCAGAGAAGCGAAGGGACTGGGCTCTACAATCAGAATTAAGCATCTGAATATAAACTCTGCGCATTACTAGTCAGTAGACCTTGGGTCAGTTACCTGACCTCTTGTGTTTAATTTCCTCCTCTGAAAATAGGGATATAACAGTACCTAGCTCACAGGTTTTAAAGATTAAATGAGGGAAGTGGACTTGGCTCAATGGTTAGGGTGTCTGCCTACCACACGGGAGGGCCACGGTTTAAACCCAGGGTCTCCCTGGCCCTTGATGAGCTGGCCCACACGCAGTGTTGATGCGTGCAGGGAGTGCCTTGCCACGCGGGGGTGTCCTGATGCGGCAAGATGAGGCAACAACAACAACAAAGGAGACGCAGATTTCCAGTGCCGCTGACAAGGATACGGGCAGACATGGAGAACACACAGCAAAATGGACAAAGAGTACAGACAACTGGGGGGAGGGGGGAGGGAGAGAAATAAATAAAAAATAAATCTTAAAAAAAAAAAAAGATTAAATGAGGTAACACATGAAGGGTGCCTAGAATACTGCTGGACTTACAATAAGAGATCAACAAAAGCAGCTATTGGGATGTAGCACATGGATGGTGGCAGCCAGAACAGGAGCAGTAGTCCAAAGTAACCATTAGTTGTTTTGCTCCCTGAACTACGTTTATTATTAACTTGCATTACCCTTAGTGTTATGACATCTGTGGATCTCACAACCTAAAACCAGTCTGTGTTGGTCATTTTCTGTGTCAGTAGCTATGTTACTTCAAAAATAGATATCCATGGGGAGTAGATGTAGCTCAGGTGGTTGAGTGTCTGCTTCCCATGTTTGAGGTCCCAGGCTGGAACCCTGGAACCTCCTAAAATCAAAATGAACAAACGAAAAAACCAATACTCAATGGGACATGAATGGACTCAGCAGTTGAGCACCTGCTTCCCATGTATGAGGTCCTGGGTTCAATCCCTGATACTTCCTAAAAAATAAAATAAAATAAATATCCAAAATTAACAAAACCTAACCTTCCAAATTTTAGGGATGGAAAGACATGCTAAAATTTCCTATTTTGAAAGGATTCATATTAGAAGGATCTTTGGCGGCAGACTTGGCCCAGTGGTTAGGGTGTCTGTCCACCACATGGGAGGTCTGCAGTTCAAAACCCGGGCCTCCTTGACCCATGTGGAGCTGGCCCATAAGCATTGCTGATGCTCACAAGGAGTGCTGTGCCACGCAGGGGTGTCCCATGCTCAAGGAGTGCGCCCCGTTAGGAGAGCCACCCAGGGCGAAAGAAAGTGCAGCCCGCCCAGAAATGGTGCTGCACACATGGAGAGCTGACACAACAAGGTGACGCAACAAAAAAAAAAGAAACACAGATTCCCGTGCTGCTGACAACAACAGAAGTGGACAAAGAAGACACAGCAAATAGACACAGAGAACAGACAACCGGGGTGGTGGGGGAGGGGAGAGAAATAAATAAATATTTTTTTAAAAAAAAGGATATTTAAAATGCTAAAATATCCTTACATATGCTCTTGACTATAGGCTATTATCAACCTAGAATCATACAAGCCCATCCTCTTCAACATCCAATCTCTCCAGTACTCCTGCCAAGATCTCTACAGAAAGATTGGTGAATTCTGACACTCATAAGAATAGGTCAACAGGTGACACTGGAACAATTTCTCCACCAATGCTAAATCAGGTAGAAAAATGCCTCTAAAAGCAGCCAGAAATATGAGAGTGAATTTAGCGAAGGCTTCAGGCTTTTTAAATAGTTGAAAAATGAATTTCTCTATTTATGATGACCATTCCTCTCTGCTCCTGCTGTACCAAAAGCAAAACATAATTAACAGTATGAGTAATGAGTTGGTAACCAGATGGTATGGATGAGGAAGACCCTAAGGGGGAGGTGCAAATGGAGATGGCAGGCATCTAATCAACATGCCTGCAAAACATCAATGCCATCAGGTTACGTCATTGTGTGAATGTTGCCACCCGTGTACACAGTTTAAAGACAAAGTTAAATGGTAAAGGACTTCCCACTGCCACTTGAAGGAAAAAGCAGAGAGCTGGATGGGTCAGCCAGTGTTCATATAGCCACTGCGGTAGCACCAATACCTGTAACACACACTGTCAGTGCAGGGGCTATGAACCCGGACAATGACGAAAACATGCTGAAAGTGCGAACGGATGTTTTTTGGGCTGAATGGCTGTGCTCCCGGTTCTTGGAAAACTATTGTTACGATATCATTTCCAATGTGCCGCTTGCGTAGGAGCTAAAAGAAAAAAAAAATAAACAACATAAATGATAAAGTTCTACTTCCCCCACCCACAATTCCCTCATGTAACTAATTTCAAAACATTCATTACTAATCAGTGCACAATAGGGTTATTTTCAATTTTTATCCTGTCTTATTCCCTCCATGGAATAATATGGAAATGAATATTCTAAAATTTGCATAAAATATACAGCCCATTCAAACGGATCTAACCAATATCTGGCATATTACACCAAGCTCCAGCATCTCCAAATCTTCAGTTTCCATAACAACAGTTTTGTTCCATTTTCACATAAGGAAGAAACTGGCCATAGGGAAGATTTTTAGAGATAAGTACAGCTCAAGTAATTACAGTGCAATTTATGTTCTGGTTTAATTGGCTTCATTTAAAGAAAATGTGGCTAAGGCATTTTCAGATATACTTTTCTGTGGCACCAGCTGGTAATGTAAGAATTAATAACATTCCAGAATGTTGTAATAATTAAAAAACAGGTTAAATTTCAGGATACCTTCTTTAATTATAGTAAAGCTACCTAAGTAGACCTCCTGCTATTTTACATTAATGGTATTTTGGGTTGGTGGCCCACAAATTCAGGCACCCCAAAATCATCCTAGCTTACTGTCATTTCAGAAGGCATTTATTAGATGGATTAAGTCAATAGCAGAGAGAAAAACTGAACAAAATTTTTATTTCTCATATTTATTACATGGAAATTTTTAAAGAAAGAAGACTCAATACAGGATATTTACCTAAACTATCCACTAGAACTGGTTTTGCGTTTATAAAGTTTTGTTGTTTTTCTAAACTACTCAGTAACATTACGGTAAGCAAATTACACACTAGTAAAATCCAAGGATCTAGTGTTGGTTGCCATCAGGGAAAAACAAAAGCTTTTAAGATTAGGGTTGAGAATTAGGAGTTAGAATGTTAAGGAAATGTACTTTTTCCCCCTCCCTTTCATTTTTCAAAAATTTATGCCTCAGCCCCCCCCCCACCTTAGTTTGTGCTTGCTGTCTACTCTGTTCAGTTTCCTTTTAGGAGGCACCAGAACCAAACCTGGGACCTTCCATGTGGGAGGAAGAAGGCACCCAATCACTTGATCTACCTCTGCTCCTGGGAAATATACTTTTAATCTTAGGAATTTTATTAAGCATCCCAAATTCAAATTCCAAACAGGAGTTTTACTTCATTTCTAAATAGTATAACAGATGCTATTGAAATGAAGGTTGGTCTGTACTGATTACTATTTAGAATATACCAATAAAGATGAAACATCTAATCAAGTTGTAGGACACAGTGAAAACAAACACTATTTGTCTATTATATGTTCATGCAGATGTCATTGTTTTTTCCTGTAATACCATTCTTTCTTAAAATATGGTTTAATATGTAACATTAATGTCTTATGAAAGGACGCAAATAGAAAAAAATGCCTCTACCCATTTTACACTACATATAATTTAAAAAGTATTTAAAAACAAATTCCTGAGGAGTGGGTATAACTCCCATGTACAAGGTCCCAGGTTCAATGCCTGGTAGCTCTTTAAAAAACAACAACAACAAAAACAACGACAAAACTCCTACAAAAGATTTAAAAGATACTTCTCTCAGTATTTTCTAAGTATAAAGTAATCTACATAGAAAATAATTAGGTGATCAGCTAGAGAATGAAAATGTCTTAATATGTAGCAGTATCAACTATTCTCATTCTGATTTAGTACTATAACATTTTTGCCTGACTTGGACCGTCAAATTAAATAATTTAGATATCTATCCATTTAACTGCCACCTTGCTGTCCAGCCCTTCAAACCATTTAAATAGAAAAAAAACAATCTATTTTCTTTACTAAGTTTTTTACCTCCACAAATCTCACCTCTGAGTGATCAAGTAGAATAAGCCTTTATGTCCATTTTAAAGATCACAGTTTAACATTCTTGTTAAAAATTTTGTTTATACTGACTGTTCAGAGTAAGAAGTTTAGTATATTTTACTAGCATGTTATTTTTCTCTCAGAGAAATCTAGAACTTGGAATATGCATAAAACAAATCTTAAACATAGTTCAGATGAAGGAATTTATCTTTAGACAGGTTTATTTCAAAGTTATAGCTTATTCATGGTTTTGCTTCATATTTATGATTACTTTGGTAATCATCGAAGGCAGAATTTTGCTACCTAGTTTTGTGATTTAATCAAACCTAAAGTGATGAAGTGTTAGATCAGTGTTTGGTTAAATTCTGTGAAAGAGGATGTGATTCATTCTGCAGCTGGTCTGTGTTATGTTAATAAAACAATTGACAATAACAAAATTTATATCCATTTTTAGGTCAGAAGTAAAACAAGGCTGCTCATGTTTACAACAGCTATTGAAAAGAGAGTTTGTTAGCTCTCTGGTTCTTGTCAGTTTCAGTTTCATATCATTTATTTTGAAATATATATTTTAAACAACTACCACGTAGTCTAAAACGATACTGTCAGCTTCCATTTTGCTCTGTAACAATCTGTCACTTATTAGTTTCTGCACTTTACTATTTCACTCTAATGGGCATTGAGTTTTTAGATCTTTTTAAAAGAAACTCTGCATGAGATATATACGTGATTTTTATGTATGTTCCTTGCTATCTCCTAATGAACACAATATTCTGAGATATCATTGATATATGATTTCTCTCCAAGTTAGTATAGCAAACCTCTTTTGAAATATGAACTCAAACATCAGTACTTTCCTGCTTTTTTGACCATGGCCTCTTGAGATGAAACTTCACCCACACACATATGTTCTTTGCAACTCTGCAGTCTTCTAATCACCATGATTTCAACTTGTTCTTTTCATATTTCATGAAAACCTCAATCTCCATGGGTGAAAAGCAAATGATTAATTCACAAAGCCACCCAGCTGGCTATTAACCTAGGATTTGTGTCTCTTCATTTGTTTTCAGCTCATTTGCTATTCCTTACTTCTACAAAATATAAAGCTTCCTGCTGCTGTGACAGGTGCAAAGTTAAATTCTGGTTTAAGATTTTACAAATTTGCCACTTAGGTTTCTGGAGGAAAAGAAACAAGGACTAAAACACAGATAAGACAAGTATCTCTTACCTGTTGCTTATTGTTAGGTGTGTACGGAAGCATGGTAGAAACATGGAACATAATTTCATAGTCTTTGTATGTTGTGTACAGAGAATGGGTTCCAGTGGAGTCAGCTTCAGTAAACAATCAAACAAACAAAATTGATGAGAGGATTATAAAAATAGATCAAGTAACTTATTTAAGAGGAAGGTCTCAACAAAGAGGCAATGGTTAAGGACATGAAGATCCTGGACAAAATCTGGCACAGATAGTTCTGACCCTTTTATGTACACTCCCTGTTTCCCCCTCCCCCTGGCAGGTTGGTGAAACCTATGGACATCTTCTCAGAATATTCTTAAAAACATAAAATAAAATACATAAGATTTCAACAGGAACTAATTATATTAAAATTACAGTTATCAAAATAGTATATAATAGTATAAGATTTACATAAGATTTAGCAGTGGGTCTAATAACTACTATAACTTTGAAGCTGTAAAATGCGTAAGCAAAATTTCAAGATATCTGCGACAAAAGATATGACATGAAAATATCTGCAGTTTCCACTGGTGACAAAAATCATAAGGAGAACTGTTTGTTGCCTATATCCACACAGTCAAAGGAAGTTCTAACTTTTACTTAGGAGGTCAGTGAAAATAAGGATAAAATATTTCCTGTTTGATTCCATAGTCTCCTGAATTCTATCGGCAGACACAAAGTTAAGAATTCCTTTTCTAACACTTCTGATTCAAGCAAGAGAAATGTTTTCTTCTTCACCAACACATGGTAATTTAATGACTAGTAACAGTGACGAACAAATGTATTATAGCAATGTCCTACAAGGCTTTCAGGCTTGAGTGTGTTCTGCTTTCACCATCTTTAAGGGAGAAAAAAACAACACAAAAACCAACCACCTTCACTCCCTTATTATTAAAAACATTTCAGAATCAAAGTGCCCACAAATATCTGGTAGGGAGAAGAGAGTTATAAGTTGCCAAATGGACTGGGAAGAATTTGTTTGGCCACAGAGCACCTGTACTTAGAGGCTGCAAAGTGAACATGAGCATTCCTTCTGGGTCAACACAAGTCTCCATCAACCATACTTCTGAGGATCACAACACTTCACTGCACATTAGAGGATGATGCCATAAATCAAAACTTCTGGCATACCAAATGGTAGCAGTTCAAAATTTAGCATGCACTGCAGCACTTGGGAGCTACAGCTTAAAAGGCAGACTCCCATGCCCCACCCCCCAGAAAATGGCTCAGTGGGTATGCGGTTAGGTCAAGACATCGATTTTTTATAAATGCTCCAGTAGTAACTCTACTAATATAGTAGTAACTCTACTTCCTTAGGTACTGCTCCAAGAATAGACTACAATTGTGATTTGCAGACTGTGGGTTTCAATCTTGAGTTTGCTGGAGAATCTTAATTTTTAAGCCAACACAAATTTGAAAGTTTAAAACTAAGCTAAACAGAATAAAACATGCACTGATTTTTTAAACTGAAAAATAGGTATGGACATATCACTTTGCTCATCAAGCAAAATATTTTTAAAATGTTAATGACCAATATATGAAAATGTATATATTACTGCAAGAAAGTACTCAATTGAACTATTTGCAAAAGGTCTTGAGTATGGAGAACTTAACTATTGTTAAGGATACCTTCTATAAATATCTGTAGAATTGATTAGTACATTTTAAAACTTTAAAATGAATGTGTCAGGTTTGACATGTACTTACATATGTTTCAAGTCAATTTTAAGCAAAGTTAATGAACTAGAAAAAGACTGTCATTTCGTATTCATTTAACATTTTGCTTTATATGTCTGTCTAACTCTAAAAGGATCATTGTCAGAGAAGCAAATTGATGTGGAAGACAACCTTGAAGATAATTTGTTTTTCCACTTCTAGCTTTTTCTCTCTTTCCTCCCCATGCCTCATTTCCAACAATAAGTGCTACTTGACCAGCCATTTTCTGGGGACCTTTGGAAACCCTAAAGCTTTGCTGATAATTTTAAACAGTTTGAAAACAGTTTCAAAACTTTTAGAGCAGAAATTAGGGCCCAGACAATGACATATTCTATGTAACATTAATTTGGAAAATTCTAACAGTTCTTAAAGATGCCACACATTTACAGTCACTAAGGTAAAAAAAAAAAAAAATCTTATTTCAATCTTATTTTCAACAAGTCCTACTATTTAAATAACAATGGATACATTTCCAAAGAGTAAAGTTTCAACAGTATGACAATTATGAAGATCTTCACGGCCACCTTCTTAGCAGAATGGAACATATTCCCAGAGCACAGCTTTCCCACATGGAACACAGAGACTTTGCTGCATAAAAGGGTTTTATGGTTACAATGATGAAATCATCAGATGCTTTAGTATTCAAAAAATACAGCAAACATATTTTTCCAATTCTCCCTAGTGATGTTTAGCAATGCAATTATATACATAATAATTCTGGGATTTTGGAATTCCTTTCCTTTCAGCTTTTCTCTGCTTGAGGAGAATACACATTGAGCAATTTCTAAAGGGAAAATATGCTTGTGGAAGAGAGAAGGAAAGACTGTAATACAACTTCATATTTATACAGAGATTTAAACTTGAAAAACAAATTTACATACAATATCTGTCCATCTCAATCACCAAGTGATTTGCCTCCAAATCATATTATCAGGTAGTGGCATATATCCAACTAATAAGATCGGTACTCTATGCTAAATCATAGAAAACAGAATTTCTAATACTCAATTGGATGATAAGAAGGCAATGAGTAATTGAGAAATGATAAGAATACTCTTCTACGCTGCTTTAAAAGTGTAGAAAAGAGATAATATCCTTTTCTATTTGAAGAAAGTTTGAACAAGTTAATTAAGTTTGTAAAACCAGTTTTGGATTTGGCCAAGGTCATAATCACCCTTTACTTCTCTTCTGGTTCAAGTCTTTTGCTTTTAGGTAATCTATTCTTGAATGATAAATGTGTTACGTGTGTGAATTTAAATCAGTAGAAGGTAATTACACTTTTATTAAAATGGACAAAGAACTTGAATCGACATTTTTCCAAAGGTAAATAAATGGACAATAAACACCTGAAACGATGCTTAACATCATTAGTTACCAGGGAAATGAAAATCAAAACCAGGAGATAACACTTCACTCCCACCAGGATGGCTCTATTGTAAAAACAGTAACAACAACAAAGAGAAAATAACATGATGGTGAGGACTGAAACCCTTATACTTTTCTGGGGGACGGTAAAAGGATACAGCCAATGTGGAAAACAGTTTGGTGGTTCCTCAAGAACTTAAACATGGAGTTACCATATAACCCAGGATTTTTACACCTAGTTATATATTCCCAAAGAATTGAAAACGGGTGTTCAAACAAAACCTTGCACATGAGTGTTCATAGCAGTATTATTCACAATAGTCAAAAAGTAGAAATAAACCAATGTCTATCAACTAATGAATGGATAATCAAAATGTGGTATATTCATACAATGGATAATTATTCAGCCACAGAAAGGAATGAAGTGCTGAGATATGCAATAAAGTGAATGAATCTTGAAAACACTATGCTATGTGAAAGATGCCATACACAAAAGACTACACCCGATTCCATTTATGTGAAATCTCCAAAATGCGCAAATCCATAGAGACAGAAAGCCAGGGGGTGGGAGAGAGAAAAATGGAGACTGCTTAATGGGTATTAAGTCTTTTTTAGGTAATGAAAATATTTCAGGGGAAACGGACTTTGGCCCAGTGGTTAGGGCGTCCGTCTACCACATGGGAGGTCCGCGGTTCAAGCCCCGGGCCTCCTTGACCCGTGTGGAGCTGGCCCACGCGCAGTGCTGATGCGCGCAAGGAGTGCCGTGCTGCACAGGGGTGTCCCCCGCGTAGGGGAGCCCCACGCGCAAGGAGTGCACCCATAAGGAGAGCCGCCCAGCGCGAAGGAGGGAGCAGCCTGCCGAGGAATGGCGCCGCCCACACTTCCCGTGCCGCTGACCACAACAGAAGCGGACAAAGAAACAAGACGCAGCAAAAAGACACAGAAAACAGACAACCGGGGGAGGGGAGGGGAATTAAATAAATAAAAATAAATCTTAAAAAAAAAAAAAAAAAAGAAAGAAAATATTTCAGAACTAAAGAGTGGTGATGGTTGAGCAACATCATGAATGTACTAAATGCCATTGAACTGCACACTTTAAAATGGTTAAAATGGTGGATTTTACATTATATGAATTTTACTGCAATGAAAAAAAGAAAAAAGTAATTAGACTTACATAGCTATTTGCTGATCACTAAAGGATATGTCAGAGTTAAGAAAAGCTAGATGAAGGAACACAAGCCTATGCAATTTGATTTTTGGAAGGTCCCTAATTTTAAATATGTATGAACACAAGGAGAATGAGGAAAGCTTAAGCTCAGCTTAGTAATGTTCTTACCATTGTAGAACACATCACACAGGGCACAATCTCAGATATGCCTTGCATAATCTGATTCTTATCCATGGTTTGAAAATTCATAATAGTCAGGTGGCTGCTGGGAACAATTAGTTTAAGGCCCCAATATTGGAGTCAGATAGAAAAGGATTTGATATCTATGTAACTTTGGCTCAGGTATGGGAATGCAAAAGCCAATGTCTGGGTGCACAGCTGGGCACCGGCACTCATGCCTGGAACCCAGACATATACTCAGATGGTGCTAATTCACTTACTAACAAATGAAGTATTTGGCGAAGCATAGTTATTCAAGTCAAGAATTCTACCTGTTCTGGCATCTGTCATATTTACATATATTTTTCAATGTTCTTTTAGCCATTTAGGAGATGGGTTACTTTACTTCTATGAGAACAGGGTCAAGAAGGGGTGGTTGTCATGAAAGCTGTAGAATTCTCCTAAAGAAGGCTTTTTATAAATTTTAATTTTTTTGCCCACTGCATCTCAGGAACACTCAAAGGAAAACCCATACACTATAATATAGATAAAAATTAAGAAGTAAAAATAGAATCCTTTTCTTCATTCATCAGTCTCTAGAACTCCAAATAGCTCTTCACATGTCCAAACTATTCAAGCAATGCTAACTTGTCCCTTTTCTGATCAAAGTTTAAATATTTCATATAAAGAAGATTTTATTTTCTTTATGGAAAGTCTTATATCTCTTCTAAGACTCTAGCTCTATTGCTTTTAGAACACTGCTGAAAGTTGGGGGGAAAACAATGAAAAGTCCCAATACTGTGCAAATTAATGATAGCAGGACTTTAAAGGAATGTTTTATAAAGAGCTTCTAAGTCCCCTATGCACTGACTTGACAAATAAACCTCAGTCAGGAAATAATCCCAATAATCCATGTTCATAGCTTAATATCAGGGTGGTCTCTAGCTTTCACATAAAAACTGCTGGGTGGAAATTTTATTTTTGTGTTTATTGTATTGTGAAGAGATGGTAATTATCTACAGGTTGTGTGATCCAAAATAAGAAAACAAACAGAAGGGAAAAAAATTTCCTATTGAAAATTTTTTCATTACAGAATAGCTCTAACCTATGACATACTTTGTAGCTTGTTTGTTTGCTGAAAGCCCCTATTTCTGAGATGAGAAAGTGGACTTGTACAGTAAATTGGGAAAAAGGAGACATGGTTCAATAGTTCCATCAATCCTTCCTTCCCTGAGCCTCTCCTTCCTTGAACAAAATACTAAGAAACTGAATCATAATACACGACTAGTAGAACTGTCTTAGGAGATGGTTTGGGTATTTTTATCCCAAATGGCCCAAAGGCAGAGTTCTGGTCTTCACTGTGCTTATTTCTACATTTATTCTTTCTTGAGCACTTCATTAACATGACCATTACGATCTGTTCTATATTCTAACACTTACTAATGATGAAACCTTTGGCATATTAATTAATTTAAGGATGCCAATTTGGTAAAATGGGGATAACTGATAAGGGGGATAATTGATAAGCAGCATGGTTTGTGGGGATTCAATGAGAAAAATTCAACGAGAAAACATAAAAAGTGTCTGGGACTTCCGCTTCCAGCAATAAGAGAATACTCGGTAAGGAACTTGCTTTCCCATTGTAAACAACCAGAAAACTAGACATAATATCTGAAACAACTGTTTTTAGATAATGCACAAGTAGCAACACAGAATAGTGAGCCTTGAGGAAAAAAAAAGGACTCAAACAAGGTGAGCCCTACAACCATACTGGCTTCCTGCCTGGAGTCACTTTGGACAATGATGTAGGAAGGAGAAAGCCAGCTAAGCAGGGTGGTCTTGCCAAGAAAGACCAGAGTTTAGGAATGCTGAGGTGGCTGATATTTCCTGGGCGCAGTAACAAAGTGGAGGAAGTTATAGAGCAAAAGAGGTAGAGAAATCTGCATGGAGGTCCCTTTGAGTATTTGGGCTAAATAATAAGCTAAACAGAGTGAGATTTCCGAAAGGCAAACAAAGAAAAACTATTAGGGAAAACAATTATGAGGGAAACAATTATGAGGGAACAATTATTAGCCACACAATTCTCATAGCTCACACAGAGTTGGAAGACATTCAAGTCCTGACCAGCCAGAGTAAGGTGACCTTGTTGAATATATGGACATTCAGATGCAAGAGAAGTCTCATCTTAGTAGTAGGATTAACTAGGTAGAGAGCAAAGGCTACTATAGGTATGCCTTAATAGAGCTAAAAAAAAGAGTCATAAAGATCAAGCTGTTCAGTAAGTAACTTAAGTCTGTCAAAACAAAGCTCAGCTGTCTTTAAAGAAAACTATAAACTTCAGACACCCAAGAAAGAAACATTCACAATGTCCAATAGCCAATTGAAAATTACCATATATGTGAAGAAGTGGTAAAATGTAACCCAGAAGCAGGAGAAAATCAGTTAAGACCCAAGAAGACAGAGGTGACAGAATGAGCAGATGGAGATTTAAAACAGCTATTACAAATATGCTTGAAGATTTACAGGAAAACATCAACCTAATGAGAGAATGGAAGACATAAAAAAGGGAACCAAATGCAATTTCTGGTCCTGAAAATTACAACATCTGAAAGGGAAATTTCACTATATCAGAATAGCAGGAAAACAAGACACTGTGGAAGAAAAAAATGCTACACACAGAGAACCTGAAGACGTAATAACAGAAATTACTCAAACTGAAGCACAGAGAGAAAAAAATGAATGGCTTCTTATTAACTTATGGTTAACAGATGTAATTTGAGACTCAAAGAAGGCCGTCAGGGAAAGTAGATGTGGCTCAACTGATAGAGCATCCACCTACCATATGGGAGGTGCAGGGTTCAAACCCAGGGCTTCCTGACCTGTGTGGTGAGCTGGCCCACGCGCAATGCTGATGCGTGCAAGGAGTGCCATGCCATGCAGGGATGTCCCTGCATAGGGGAGTCCCATGTGCAAGGAGTGCCACTCCATGTGAAAAAAACGCAGCCCGCCTAGGAGTGGTGTTGCACACACAGAGAGCTGACACAGCAAGATGACACAACAAAAAGAGACACAGATTCCTGGTGCCGCTGACAAGAATGCAAGCAGACACAGAAGAACACAAAACGAATGGACACAGAGAGCAGAAAATGGTGGGGGAGGGGGAGGGAGAGAAATAAATAAAAAATAAATCTTACAAAAAAAGAAAAAAAGGAAGGCAGTCAAAAAAACATAAAGAAATAATGGTGAATAATATTTTAACTTGATGAAAACTACAAATCTGTAGACACAGTAATAACTACAATGTCACATGAAGAGGGAATGATCTTTTGGTACCATTTGTTCTGGAAGGCATTTTCCCTTTTATAGGATCAAATTGAAAGAAAGTGTGATGCAAAATAAAATATGGTAAGATTATCACACAGTCATAAAGCAAAGCCTCTGTGGGTGTGCCAGGATGAATAAGAGGTGGCTGATTGTTGCCTATTTCTGGGAACTGGCATTGTTTACACCTGTTTAAAAAAGCCTAATAACCCTCTCTAAATTTTGCCTCTATCACCTTAGAGAAAGAGAGAGTTTTTATACACTGACTTCTTCGGGACTTTAGAGTGGAGGCACTTTCCTATTTTTTGTTCACTTTAGAAAACTTGACACTCTGAAAGGACAGAAAAGGGGAAATGTGACTCCTTCTCAGAAGACATGCCTTGGAAGACTGCAAAACTCTTAAAGGAGTGGGATTCAGTAATAATGAACTCTTCCCTGCTGAATATATTATGTAATTGTAGAACAGAGCAGTGAGATTGCTAATCCAGGCTCACCCCCTTCTAGTCTTCACAATTGTTGGGATAGTGGGGCAAAATGTGCATAAAGCACCTATGTGGTTTATTCCATTACCTTACTTGATACACCACCATGGTTAACTATGGCCTTGTTATACATTTGTCACATTGCCCTTCATCACCAAGAGGTAGTTGGGAATGTGTAAATATACAACTAATATACACCCTTATCAACTCCCAATCTAACCATCAATTTATGGAATCAGGAAGCTAGACCTGTCAATAGTCCCCTGTGGTGATGACAATCTATATATACTATGACAAATTGGGACAAGATGAATGGATGGCACAGGATAAATATCAGAATAGCTAGGTAAAATGAGAATTTAAGAGCATACAGAGACTTAACATTTTATTCAGTTGCAAGCAGAATATAGAACGCTAAAATAATACTTAAGAGGCTAGGCTATTTATGGGTTTTAATAGTCGCTCTTGCATGTCGTTTCCAAGTTGGCAACAGTAAAACCATAGCAACAGGAAATTCTTCCCTGCAGTGGAGTTTATGAATGCTTTTCTGTTTTCATGACTCAACTCCTTATTTAATTTCCTGTACAGAAAATCAGAGAGATTACTATAGACAGCAATACAGATGTGCTAATCCAAAGACCCTCTCAAAGAAAAACAGGTCACAGGTGTCTATGGGGAGATTTTCAGATGAAATTTAAAACTGCCTCCACATAGACACCCAGCAGAAGTCAAGATACTATAACCAAAATAAATGCTTGAACACTTAACTATTTTATTAATGACTTGGGGAATGGAAGTAGACAACCCTGAATGCTCATGCTCCAGACTGGTTCATTGCTGTGTTTTTAATCAGCTCATTGTTTGAGCCAAACTAATATCAGCACTAAAAAGTCTATTTTCGTAGGGATTAAGGTACACTATGAAAAATAATAATAGA
The DNA here is from genome assembly GCF_030445035.2 of Dasypus novemcinctus. Taxonomy (NCBI): domain Eukaryota; kingdom Metazoa; phylum Chordata; class Mammalia; order Cingulata; family Dasypodidae; genus Dasypus; species Dasypus novemcinctus. The sequence goes on from NC_080675.1 coordinate 37,254,964, forward strand.
GAACAAACAATCTCTTAGATGTTAAAAGAATATATAAATCAGGAAGCGGGTTTGGCCCAATGGATAGGGCATCTGCCTACCACACGGGAGGTCCAAGGTTCAAGCCCAGGACCTCCTGACCTGTGTGGAGCTGGCCCACGCAGTGCTGACGCGCACAAGGAGTGCCATGCCATGCAGGGGTGTCCTCCACGTAGGGGAGCCCCACGCACAAGGAGTGCATCCCATAAGGAGAGCCGCCCAGCACGAAAAAAGTGCAGCCTGCCCAGCAATGGCACCGCACACGCAGAGAGCGGATGCAGCAAGATGACGCAATAAAGAGAGACACAGATTCTCGGTGCCACTGACAAGAATGCAAGTGGACACAGAAGAACACAAAGCGAATGGACACAGAGAGCAGACAACTGGGGATGGGGGTGGAGAAAAAATTTTAAAAATCTTAAAAAAAAAAAAAAGAATACATAAATGAATATGAAAACCATACAAAGCCTAATCACATAGATAAGCATGAGGATTATGAAATAAATTGAAGTAAAAATTTCTAGGGCTTACAATCAGGTGGTTACAAGTTTCTGAAGTTTTTTTTTTTTTAATTTTGCTTTATTTCATTTTTTTAAGATTTATTTATTTATTTCTCTCCCCTCCCCCCCCACCCCAGTTGTCTGTTCTCTGTGTCTTATTGCTGCGTCTTCTTTGTCTGCTACTGTTGTTGTCAGCGGCACGGGAATCTGTGTTTCTTTTTGTTGCGTCATCTTGTTGTGTCTGCTCTCTGCGTGTGTGGTGCCATTCCTGGGCAGGCTGCACTTCCTTTCGCCCTGGGTGACTCTCCTTATGGGGCACACTCCTTGCCCATGGGGCTTCCCTACGTGGGGGACATCCCTGTGTGGCACGGCACTCCTTGCATGCATCAGCACTGCGCATGGGCCAGCTGCACACAGGTCAAGGAGGCCCGGGTTTGAACCGTGGACCTCCCATGTGGTAGACGGACGCCCTAACCACTGGGCCAAGTCCGCCGCCAAGTTTCTGAAGTTTTTAATCACCCCAGCACTCAGCTAAATATAATGAAATTTATGTGCCACCATCACTTCTGCATGATCTGCCTCAATAGATCTATCCCATATACACCTCTGCTAACATTAGTTTTAGAATCCAATCCTAGCTTCTTTGATTATAGTCTTCAATTGTTCTCATGCCCATTCTCTCTGGCTTCCTCTCCTCTATCATCAGCAATTTTCTGCAATAAATGGCAATGCTGTTTTATGGGTAACTAAACAGATACACAAGGAAAGTAAGTGTAGTAGGAGGATATAAGTATTTCTTACTTTTGGTGTCAAGCTGTGCACGATACTTCTCAAATCCTTTGAGCCGAACGCGCTCTCCCAACAGCTGCAGGAATTCTTCAAATGCTGGGCCGGCTGATTCATTGTTGTACATCTCTTCTTCAGTGCTCTGCCCAGCTTTGCAGTACATGATGCCTACTTTCTGCTGATAGTTCAGCTGTGAAGGCAAGCAATACAATGCATATGAAGATAGGCAGATCCTCTTAAATGTTATGAAATCCAGTAGGGCACATACCCAGCAAATAGCTAACCAATAGCTAACATCTCTTAAAATCCTTGTTTTAATTCTTTGGTCTCAGATCCCACAAATACTGTGGGGCAAGCTCTAAAATCTTGATGAATGACGAGAAATCACCAGAAAAATAAATTAAAATTTTCCGTATGCCAGGATCATTAGAATAGATGCTGATACTCGAAGATTTCTGTAAATGGATTACAAAGTACAAAATGAGGCTATATGGGAAGCGGACTTGGCCCAGTAGTTAGGGCATCTGTCTACCACATGGAAGGTCCATGGTTGAAACCCCGGGTCTCCTTGACCCGTGTGCAGCTGGCCCATGCGCAGTGCTGATGCGCGCAAAGAGTGCCGTGCCACACAGAGGTGTCCCCCACGTAGGGGAGCCCCACATGCAAGGAATGCGCCCCATAAGGAGAGCCACCCAGTGCTAAAGAAAGTGCAGCCTGCCTAGGAATGGCGCCGCCCACACGGAGAGCTGACACAAGAAGATGACGCAACAAAAAAGAAACACAGATTCCCGTGCAGCTGAAAACAACAGAAGTGGACAAAGAGGAAGACTCAGCAAATAGACACAAAGAACAGACAACTGGGGCAGGGGGGTGGGTGGGAAGGGGAGAGAAATAAATAAATAAATAAATCTTAAAAAAAAAAAAGAGGCTATACCAAACAACTTGACAACAAACGGCAATTATTCAATGATCTTCCCCTTTTAAAACGGGAGGCTTTTAAGCGTTTAAAAATAGAGATCCACTTTAAAAAAGATACTTGAAAATAAATTATTTTTCACTAAAAAGTCCATTAATCTGCTTGCATTTGTAGGGGTTGGGAGTGGATGGAAAAGACTTACCTCCTAATGCCACTTCTTCAATATGTCAAATTACAAACCTCAGTTATCATCAACAATATAGTTACAGAAAATTTTTTTTCAAATAATATTTTTCTAAAAGATAGGTGCCAGGATAGATAGTTTAAAAGTGGCTTTGTGATGACAAATCATGTATTCCTTCCTTAGATACAGTGAAAATGAAGCATTCAGGAGATTTAAATATCGTATCACATTAATCAAAACATTTTTTCATCATTGAAAAGCCTAGCTTTTCTGTAAACAAATTTTAACGTGGCACTAGTTCATTTAACAAGAAGACTTTTCAATACAAAAATTTCAAATTTTAATTCTTCAGTGAAATCAAGGTAATTCATATCACATAATTATATTTCCAGAGTGGCACTACAGCCATTGCATCAGTAAATTTTCATTTAATAAAAGGAAAGGGGAATGAGAAGAAGCAGAACACTAACAACGACCATGTACTGAATCCCTACTATATGCCAATTGCCGTATTCCATGTCTAACATACATTATTAGCCCCTTATCCTTACAATAGTTCCTGAGGCAGATATTACCACAGTTTGACAGATAAGCAAAGAGAAGACTTGAGCATGGAAAAGTAATTAGCCCAGTAGGGAGAGACACAAGATCATCAATTGTCAGTCCAGTAATTTGACTCTATTAAATATCACCAGCACTCAAACAAGGCTTGCACTTACTGTATTTCTATCACTACAGCACGTGCCCATGATCCCTTATTTGCAATTCTGAATTTGAAGAGTGAAAACCAAATGTTAAACACATTTGGCAGCAAAACCTGATATGAGGCTGACATTAATACTTTTTATTCATTCCTCTGCATGTGAATATTCATATTTTTTGCTGTAGAAATATTATTAATGTGTTTGATTATGGGATGCTGCCCAGATCCCACTGGCAATACCACTTAACAGTATAGGTACTATATTACATTTCTAAAATCTGAAAATTTCTGAAATTTTAAACACATCTGGCCCCTTCCATTTTATATAAGGGACTCTGCACCTGAACCACCTTTCTCAGCTTTCCAAACCAAATGCTTCAGTGTCAAGGGGAAGAGACCCTTGCTTGCCTTTTACCTTCCTCCACCACAGCCTGCCTAGATGAAGCTCAACAACCTTTACATGGCCCATAGACGTCACAGTTCCCTGAGAGTTCTCCTATAATAGCTTAGAATCAACTCTGCCTATACCCAAGATAGAAGGTGAAATTCCAAGTATGAAATAGGCAAATCACTGATATACCGCTATTGGAATATTTTAAAATAGCAAACAGCCTTATATCATTTCTACTTCATTTTAATTATTAACAGAAACACATTTGGGACTTACTTCATTTTTGCATACCACATTTAGGAAAAACAAAACAGATTAGTATAAAATCTGCTTCACACTGCTAATATTTAACCCCTTTCTCAGTTGGCCTGCTTAATGCCTGAAAGTGGTAAATGGCTTTTGAGGGAATTTCCCACAAGCAGAGATTTCACCATGGCTTTAAAGAGTACCTTATCAGGTCTCAACAAAGAAAAAGTAGTGAGAGGCTCTATGTCTAAAAGAAACCAAGCCTTTAATGCAGCCAGATCTCAGAACTGACCATCAGTTATCTTACCCATTCCCTTTAGGGAAAGCAGTCAAAGAGATAAAGCCATCTGGAGGGAGGAAGGAGCTTTGTGTTATTTGCTGTCTGGCCCCGTGCCTCCCAGACCAGGCTTCACATGGAACAATGTGAAACAAAAGTCACCCTGTTCAGCAGACAGCATCACCGTGAAACTGGATTTGTGGATGACTCTTTACATAAAGTCCTAAGATTTCACTGTGCAACATTGAAAGGATATATATAAAAAGAGCTTACTGGGGAGGTAAGATAAGCAACATTTCACAAAACCGACTAGAGAAGCAGAGTTCAAGGACAAGACGACAATGGCCCCTTCTTTACACTGATTTCTAGTACCCTAGTGAATGCCACCTGCAGAAAGGTAAACAAGCTGGCTTTGATGGTTCTGAAAAGAATGGTCCTTTAAGAGGATTAGGAAATTTGTTAGAATGCCAAATTTCCTCTGGTTTGAAACTGTGCCAAATGTCCTGCTCTATCCTCTAAGGTGACGATATAACTACATCCTTGGTTTCTTCTCCAATTAAACAAAGTAGGTGGCATTCTCTGAACTGATGCTCTTAGCATCCCTAGTTAGCAACCACATTTCCTGCCAGAGTATGAGAATTTGCTAAGGAGGAGTTCCATAAATGTGATACGGAATATTTCAAGAAAAAAGAGCAAATGTAAAAGGAACTAAAACTATGGTGTGAGGAGGAGGGGGGAGCATTTTGGATTGTTAGGTCCTCTTTTAAACAGCATTTTTTTGTGTGAGATATACAAGCATATTTGTATGTAATGTTCAAAATAGTGTTATGATGACATCAAAAGCCATCCGGAGAACAGATCAGGCTTATTTATAGTTTAGCATTTTGCTTTGGATCATCTCTGGGTCATTTAAAAATACTGTTATAATTCCAAGCTTGCATATAAACTATTCTTATGGAGCACCGATGGGAGAGTCTGAGCACTCAACAAATACTTGTATTATTAAAAATGATGATGGTTGGTCCATAGGACAAAGGCTGTATTTGAGATGAGGGTCTTGAATCTCAACAAAGCAAAATGTCTTTCAACTCCCACCAAGAGTGATGTGCGCTCCGAGGGCTGGGAACAAACAGTACCTAAAATTGTTCTTTCTCTCATAAAGTAAGCACTTTAACATAGAATCAAAGAAACAGATACTGCAATCTCACTTACACAACTCTGAGGTTCTGGGAAAGATGGATGATAAAGTCAAAGCCCTTTACTAATAGAAACAGATTTAAAGAAGCAGGCCTCAGAGACCTCTTAAGAAGTCTTGCATTTTCATCTCATCTTCCCTGGTGTCACAGTCAGAGGAAGGTCACTGAGTGGGGGGTGGCTGAGGAGAGGGGGTAGGGCACAGAACACAAGATAATCTCAATTCTTATCTTCTTTTACATAATCTGATTTAATCTAGAACTTTAAAATAGGCAATATCTATTTATTGCTGTTAAAAAAAAATCTCAAAAGGGTTTACTTGGTTAGATTGTTTTCAAATTCTTCTTGGCAGAGAGGGGCTTGCTTCTCAGGCATGTTATCCTAACAAGGAGTCTACCCTGTGAACTGGAGGCTCACACTAGAGTCCACATGACCTGCTCTCTACCAATCAGATCGGGCATCCTCAAATTTTTTAGGGAATCCATGGGAAAAATAACTTGTTCTTGATCTTAATTTTAGGGCTGAAGTAACATAACTCCTTATTCACCAAATTCCAACATAGATCTCAGTAAAGCAGCATACCTGCAGGTATGTTAAATAACTGCTGTTGTTTCTCAATAATCTTATCTATATACATTGGAAAAAATCCAAACTAAATCACATCTAAAAAGAAAAGAAAGAGATAAAATAAATAAATAAATAAAATAAAAATGAGGGGAAAAAAAGCAAAAATATAAAAACAAAACAAAACAAAAAAAACGAGAATGGAACCCCTACACACACACAAGACAATCTTACCAAAACTAAGCTATGGAAAAAAACAGACTAGAGGTAAGCTAATTAATACCTCCAAATATCCCCTCCCCAGAGCTAGGTCAACCATCTAACAGGCAGCCATCCAACTTTGAGGGGAATATGAATTAGGGTACCGTGTACAAATCAAAATTACAAAAACTCTAGAACATACACAAATTTTGAGTAAGTCTTTATAGAGCAAACACTGCCCCAAAGAAAGCAAAGCAAGCCACAAATGTGAGATACATGTGATTTTTATTTAACCCAATATATCAACAACATTTCAGTCTACAATCAATATAAACATTATTGAGATATTTTGCTTTTCATACTAAATCCTCCAAATCTGTTGTGCATTTTTCTTTTAAAGCACATCTCAGTTCAGACTAGCCATGTTTCAGGTGCTCGATGGCCACATCTGTACTGGACAGGGCAGCTGCAGGCAAGTGAAAACAGGAAGTTTGCTTCTACTTTTTCTTTACCTTACTAGATTGGGCAAATAATAATTTAATGCAGAACAGAAAAATGAATATAAAAATCAGAAGAACCCAGATATAAGTCTCAGTTTTACCACTACCTAGTTACATATTTCAAACCCTCAGTCTAAAAAATTTCACATGCAATTAAAGGAATTAGGCTAGATATAAATGAATGTGTACACTCACATATTTGAAAATGCACACAAACTTAAAACATATATATTTTTTGAAATTCTTATAATACAAGATGGAGTAGAAAGTTTTTACACAACTGATTTCAGAAAATGATAATGGCTAATTCTCAAATCATGTTTTGTCTATGTAGGAGAGACTATTTAAAAGCATGATTTATCCAATGGTATTTTTTGGCTATTCTTTTTTTTTTTTTTTAAGATTTATTTATTTATTTATTTATTTATTTCTCTCCCCTCACTCCCCGCCCCCCTCCTCAGTAGTCTGTTCTCTGTGTCTATTTGCTGCCTCGTCTTCTTTGTCCTCTTCTGTTGTTGTCAGCAGCATGGGAATCTGTGTTTCTTTTTGTTGCATCATCTTGTGTCAGCTCTCCGTGAGTGTGGCACTATTTCTGGGCAGGCTGCACTTTCTTTCGCGCTGGGTGGCTCTCCTTACAGGGGCATTCCTTGCGCGTGGGGCTCCCCTACGCGGCACAGCATTCCTTGTGCACATCAGCACTGCATGTGGGCCAGCTGCACACGGATCAAGGAGGCCCGGGGTTTGAACCACGGACCTCCCATGTGGTAGACGGATGGCCTAACCACTGGGCCAAGTCTTCCGCCTTGGCTATTCTTTTATATTACACTTCAACATTACAAAGAAGCTTAACGTAAAGACTCAATAATGGCAATGATTCCCATTTCTTTCCAGAGAATTTTAGGTATGTAAAATCCCATCCTTTAACAATATTTTCAAGTAAGACCTGCAGTATGAATGTACTCAGAAAAGATTCTCAGATGAGTGAAGTTTGAAACTAAAATTTTTAGCCATAATTGATATGGCCCTTAAAATTACTGGTCTCCCATAAAACTCAAAGAACTGGCTGATTAAAAACAAAATCATGAATACAATAAAAGCAGGAAATCATATAAATAATATGATTGACACATACTAGAAAGATTTGTGTATCTCTGTGCAATGATTGTTCTACAGTTCACTTCACCAATCCAGAATTCAATTAAGAGAAGGAAAATGGGGAGAATGGCCAATATTAGTATTACAATGTCCATATACTGAAGCACATGCATTTTACTCAGAATAGAGTCCCCTGGGCTTAGACACAGAGGCCTTCAATGATTAATTTATATCAGAGTTTCTCAACTGTAGCAATAGTGACATTTTGGACCAGATTTATTTTTAAAATTTCTTTGTTGTGGGGGGCTATCCTGTGTGTCAAAAGATGTTTAGCAGCGTTCTACCCACTAGATACCAGAAGCACACCCAGGCTGTGACAGCCCAAAATGTCTTCAGACATTGACAAATGCACCACTCCCAACCCTACCCACACAGTGCTCTTTCCTCTCTGATGCTTTGTTCTGCAATCTCTAGTCTCCTTTGTCTCCTGAACGCCATCTCAAGTCTCTTCAACTCATGGAGACACTACGACTTCACCCTGGTGTCCCTTCCCTGCACTGAAACCTGTCCTTGGCAGAAAGCAGATGCAATCTTAGGGTTCCCCTCATTCATTTCCCATCTCTTAGAGCTCACCCTCCTTTGTTGCCTTATGTCCAATGTCTCAAAAACCATTTTTTCACTCGTTTCATCTAGTTTCTAAGTTAACTCAGGTGGGAGTGCAAATCCAGGAACTCTTATTTAATCTTGGCCAGAAGAGTATTTAAATCAACTTTACTGATGTACATTTTGAATAGTAAACAGCATCCATTTCAGGCAGACAATTTAATGTGTTTTGACAAACTGCCACCAGCATCAAAACAGAGAAAACTTTCATCACTTCAAAAGCTTCTTCATTCCCTTTGCCATTCATCCATTAACAGCCTCAGGGAACCATTGTTTTGATCTTTCCCACTATAAATTCATTTTGCTTAATTTTTTTGAAGAATATTTTTGTTGGGTATAGAATTTGTTGTAGGATTTCTCTTTTAGCACTCAAGTTATCTTCTGGCTTCCATCTTTTCTTTATGCTTTATTGTCCAGCAAATAGCCAAAGTTAATATTTATTTTTAAATATAGAAATTTAAATTTAAATAAAGAAATTTAAAAAAAAACCAGCTTGGTCATTTTTTTCCTGGTTATTCTCAGTGGGAGCAGGCTGGTCTGTAACAAGCTGCTTGGTCAGTTGTTTAATCTTTATGACTCACATTGACAATATTCACTTTGGTTTGTTCTTCATATATATTAACTCCCTTAAATACTTCCTGAAGCTAAATCTCTACACTGTCCTAACAAAAGAATGAAAAAGAGACTTTAACAATTTAGTGTTGAGAGCCAAAAATGCTAATTAGAAAATTTATCCTAATTGGGTATTACTAGCACAAATCCAGTTGCTTAAAAAAAAAGACAGACAGACATAAGGATAATGGATAGGGAAGCTGTAAAGAAAAAAGGCTGACAGATACTTACAAAATTATTTTTATATCTGTGCATAGGCATATTCTAATCAATTTTTACCTTTGGCATAATATAAAAGAAATATTCTACACATATACACACACTGATCTTATCTAATGATATACTGTACAAAATTTCTCACAAAAATAAAAAGCTACATATTGGGTATTAAGTTGATAATAAATGTACCTGATTTAGACTTGATGTCAAGATGAATTTCAATTATATAAGAAGGGGCTCTTCCCTGCAGCACTGTTTGTAACTGAAAACAACTGCAATAATAGCCAATGATCATCAATAGGGAAACTAATGGAATAAACTGTGGTATGATGAATGTATAATATAGCTAAAACAATGGAAAAGTGTTGTACTGACATTGAAAGATCTCCAAAATATATTATAGGTATGCTTCAGAGATACTGCAGGTTCAAGTGAGTCACAAGAATTTTTTGGTTTCCTAGTGCATATAAAGTTTATATATATATATATATATATATATATATATATATATATATATATATATATATATATATATAGTATAGTCTAGTAAGTTGCAACAGCATTGTCTAAAAAAAAATGTACATACCTCAATTAAAATTTGACTGAGAGGCAGCGGACTTGGCCCAGTGGATAGGGTGTCCATATACCACATGGGAGGTCTGTGGTTCAAACCCCGGGCCTCCTTGGCCCGTGTGGAGCTCGCCCATGCGCAGTGCTGATGTGTGCAAGGAGTGCCCTGCCATGCAGGGGTGTCCCCCACATAGGGGAGCCCCACGCGCAAGGAGTGCGCCCCATAAGGAGAGCCACCCAGCGCAAATGAAGTGCAGCCTGCCCAGCAATGGTGCCGCACACACAGAGAGCTGACACAACAAGATGACGCAAAAAAAAGAAACAGATTCCGGTGCTGCTGACAACAACAGAAGTGGACAAAGAAGATATAGCAAATAGACACAGAGAACAGACAACCGGGGTGGGTGGGTGGGGGGAGGGGAGATACATAAATAAATCTTTTTAAAAAAATTTGACTGAGAGATTGAGAGGTGAAGAATTTTGTTTGTTTTTTTGTTTATTATTATAATTACCAAAATAATGAAGGTGCTCTAATAATGACTGAAGTGATGAATGCACAACTATGTAATTATACCAAATACCATTGACTGTACACTTTGGATGAATTGTAAGCTATATTAATAAGTATCAATAAAATGTATTTGTTTAAAAGAAGATTAAGTACTATAGGAAAGAAACTATTAACTTTTTATTTTAATGCTAAAGCTAAATTTAAAAAGGAATTCCCAATTTAAAAATCAAGAAAATGTTCATGTGCAGTAGGGCTCTGTTTTTTGCATTGTGAACCAAGGAGTTCATGCTGCGTGCACCTCATTAGTATTGCAGTTTTCCATCACTGCAAACCACTGCCTTGTCAGAGCCAAATGTCTTCCAAATGCTCTCTACTGGCCATGTTAATCACAGAATCTTATCAGTGGAAAAGTCTTTCTCCGTCATCAGTCCAAATTCCCTTCACGTATCTGTGAGAGGTTATCCAGCCTCAGTTGGGTAAAAGAACATGGATGGCCAGTGCAGAGTAATTACCACTTCCCCTGACCTGATGATTGTCATGTATATTTTCCTCCTCAAGTACTGTGCACACAGGTCCAGGAGTGGTATGGACACATCCTGGTAGCCACCTAAACTTTAAACTTGCATTATCTGATATCATAATTTAAGAGAAGATTAAAATTCCAGGAATGACAATTGTTCTGCCAAATCCTCATTCATAGAAAATAGGTCTTGGAAAGACTGTTTCCCCTATGGGCCATTTTTCAATGCCAGCTACCTGAATCAAAGTGCAAAGTGGCTGCTTGAACTCATTTATCCTCAAGATAAAATAATGCAACAGGGCAATCAATGGGTTAAGTTGGCAGAGAATTTCATTCATGTCCTTAATCAAAGGATCAATGTTATTCAGTATCAAGCAAACACTGCTTCTTTCCTTATATGGACTCTTGAGATACATATAGCAGATCTATTTAAATGTGATCCCTTTCCCCTTACTCCAGCGTCAGTAACTTAAGGGGTAACTTTAAAAAAAAAACTGAGAATACAACAAGCATATTTTTTTTCACTGCATTTTTAATAAACATCTAGAAAAGCACTGGGGACACTTGGGGAAATCACTTCCATCTATATGAAACTTTATGTTTCCTAATCAAACCAGGACCAGTAATGGTCTCTTCTGCAAACTGGCAATTGCACTTTAAATATTTATAAACTCTCTTTTCATTTGCTACATTTAATGTTTCTGCTACATTTAATATGGGGCATTGAAGCCTGTAGCTATAAGGCTGGAGTCATCTTCCGGGTTTCTTCTTCCACTCATGGGGAGGGGAAAGGAAGACAGGGGATGCAGAATATTGTTATGAACGCAGGCTCTGGAGTCTGACTACTTGCATCCAAGACTAATTCCAGCAGGTGCCAATTGTAATGAAGGGCAAGGTGGGGTGGGGGGTAATTTGGTAATTCAGGCATTTTATGCTCAGTGCTCTTGTCTATAAAACAGGAACAACAATTACAGTAGTTGTATCAAAGGGTTCTGATGATTAATTTAAATAATTCATGAAAACTGCTTGGCACAGTGCCTGGTACAGAAAAAATAAAACTTTTCAATAAAAATTACCTACTTTTAATATGTTCTTATGATACTCCTGCTAAGCTGGACAGCTTACTGCCCCATGAACACAATCTGTGCTTTTGTCCCTCTGTGCTTTGTCCCAGTTAATGTGAATCTGGACCACCCTATTGTTTATTTTCTGACCTGATGAAATCCCCTCCCCCGCCAAGGCCCATCTCCTCCTCATCCATCTAACCATCATGACTTAGCCTCATTGGTTTGCTCCTCTGGTGCTCTCTGTAATTCTCTTATTATCATTACATTAACCCTGACTGTCATTATAGTAATAATTTAGGACATTTTTTCTTTCATGGATAAGGACTGTGTCTTACTATCCTATTTATTCTCCATGGTATTTAACAACCAGCAAAAAAGTGCTATTCCATGAGCATTTATTGAATTTGAAACAGTTATATGTACTTGTGAAAGTACCTATAATGAAAGATCTCTCATGGGATGGTTATAAGAATTACATGAAATAATACATGTAAAGGGTTACTAACAAGTTATTACTTTATCATTTCAGCAATAACTAATATTTCTTGAATGTAGACCATATGCCCAGCATTGTCCTAAGTGCTTCACATGTGTAAATTCTTTAAAATAGGGTCTGGCATGATAATTTTTCATTCCCCTTGCAAAGAGTAGATGAGATATAGATGTTTTAAAAATGATTGATGAAGAAAAATGACTCTGATACAGGAATTTAAAATTAACTCAATTGGTCATAAAATTTAAAAGCTATTATTAAAATATTATTGTACAGATAAAATTTCTGGATATTTTACAATGTTGTTTTGAGTATCAATTTGAGATATGCAAAAGTGTTTGAAAATCTGCAAATCTTACAAATTAAAGGTAGTATTATGCATATTAGTATTCAGTGTTGAGGTCTACAAAGGAATAACAGGGACAAACAGCAGTACCGGGAAGTTCACAAGCCTCAATTTCCTCAACTGTAAAATGGCCCGATAATAGGAACCTACCGCACAGGGTTGCTGTAGGATTAAGTCAGATAATGTAGTAAGGTTCTAAAGAGACAGTCATAATTAAACATATATATTTCTCTATTTTGTTTTTATTATGAAAGATACTCTCAATTACCCAATAAATAAATATCTAGGAACATAATGGATAAACTAAATCCAGAACTCATACAAATTTTCTCAGCCATTAACTGCCAGTGTGTGAAAACATTAGCAGGTTAGTTTCATCTCTTCATTGCCCATTTATGCATCAATAGGAATGGACATGAATAAACAGTGAAAGGCTCAGCGAGGTTATCAGGAACAAGAATGTGGAAGCTTGGATAAGCCATAAGGCATATATTCATTATCTAAAACTTCAGGAATTATAATGCCTACTATAGTTCCCAGATACATATCAGAGTCCAGTCAAATGAAAAGCAAATTTTTCAATTTTTTTTGTAAAAGGTTTTCTTTAAAATTTGTTCTTCTGCTCATTTGTTCTTAAAAGTAAAAATATGAGAAAATAAAACACCAAAGATTTAAAAGGCAAAATGCTGCAGTATAGCAGTTTCCTTTTTTCCAAGTATAATTATGAAAACCATTTTTAATGAGAATAGAAAAGGTTTTAAAAGAATCATTTAAATAAAAATTACAGGAAGGCTTAAATTTTTCAGTGAGTCCAGTTTTATAGTATCATATTATGACCCCCTTTAAAGAATATAAAATATTAAGGATGTATGTAAGCTTGAAATTTAACAAAATGATGACACAGATGGAAACTAAAAATGCTTTGCAATGATTCATAAGCACAATCCACAGTACCCATAATACATTTAAAATCTGTCTGTGTAAGGCAAATGATTCCAAAGCATTAATGAGACTTCCTACCAAAAAAAAAAAGGAAGACTCCCCAGACTAAAAGCGTTAAGTATGTATGTCATCTGTTTTTCATCAGTGTAATCCTGTCTTTGGATGGTTCATATGGAGATAGAAACAAGGGAGGGCAAGTGGTAGTGCCTTTAGCCTAGATATAGAGTGGTTAGTACAGAATAACATGTTCTAAAATTTCTAGATTCTACTGTCTAGTAAAATTTCAAAGTAAAATTGGACAGACTCAACCAGAATGCCAAATTTAATTGTCATGAGAAGACATTAAAGAAAAGAACTAGCATATGCTATCATCAATCATTTATAAAGGTACAGATATTTTATTATCCCAAGAATAGGAAGGCCATAATTTCAGAATAATGGACAGTTTTATAAATTAAATAAATTTAACTATAAGTTAAACTCACTGTAGTGTTCTTATATTGCCCATATTGATGGGAGCATAAAGTATTCATCACAGATCAGCACAATCTGTGGTCCAACTTTTCACAATCACTAATAGCACAAAATGTGCCAAAAATCCCACAAAATGTCTACAATTGTGGGAAATACTTTTTACACAGCATGGTTAAAACAGAGAAAACAGCAATGAATACTCCTTTACATAAGACAGTCTATTCTAATGTAGAATTTAGAATGTTAAGTAAATGCTTATATTCTCAATGTCTAAAGTTTTCATTCTGTTTGATAAGCATAGTAATTGAAATAAATGAGCCAATAAAGTTGAGTCTAATCATTATTCTTCTACTGTTTCTTAGTGTTCAAAATATTTATGGGATAACAGCCCCAAAACAGTTATTTATGCATCACATGTGTTATGAAGAGTTCGAAGTACTTCACTCACAGCTGTATTTCATGGACATGGTTAGAGCATTCTTAAAATATACGTATGGAATAGAGAGACATTAACTGTGCTTTATGAAAAGTGAAATGAATGGACAAAGAAAGCAAGGATCAGAAAAGTTACAGCTGTCTATTGGTTCATAATAGGTTTTCACTGGCTGAATTAAAATAATAAATATACCTCAAAACTGACTTTTCTAGATACCTACTTCTTTTAATTCCCTTGGAATTAATTAAGGAAACACAATCAAAACTTGGTTGCAAAATGAAATGTTAAAATCAGCACTGCCCACCCTCTGGATACAACATGGCTGCAATGCTCAAAGAGAGTTAAAATAGTAGAATTTAAGTACATCTACAAAATCAGTCCATTTGCTCAAAATATCCCAAATGGAATTTGCTAATACTCTCTGGTCAATGAATTTTCCAGATCATAATTCTCCATTCTCTACCATTTTGCTACTGCTATTTGGATTATTCTATCATTCATCTGCATCTTGTCAATTAGATAGAGGATATAGGGAAGTGAAAAAAACCCTCAAAATTGTAATATTTTTACTGATGAGGATCGAAATTTTAAATTTTTGCATTTAGAAATCTTAACTAAAACACATCTTTCATGGGACTAAAGGACTTTTAAATTTTAAGCTTTCAAGAACAGTGTAGAAGAGGCGAACAGCACAAGCTTTCAGGCAAACTGTGTGTGAACCTGGCTCTACAACTTAACTGTATGAACTTGGACTTCTTACTTAATCAGATACCTTATCTCTAAAATGGGGAGAACAATACTATTCTCACAGGTCTGGGAGATTAAATGGATAACCTTTCTAAGGCACTTAGAATAAGAGGGTGGTGAATGTGCTCATTAGTGTTAGCTATTATTATTGTTACTGCTACTATTCCTTATTCCCGGAGTACTTAAGACTTCACCGCATTTACCATTTACGTAAGATTACCAATGGAGCTAAATATAGTTTAAGCACCATACCCAGCAATTCTAATATAGAGAATTTCATCTAACCAGGAATGTTCAAAGCTCAGTTAAGAAAAAAAGATTAAACACAAAGGGAAATATCAGCTTTCCCTGCCAAAAATGAAATAATAAGGTCTGTAATTTTTCTATAAGCCTCATAGAAGAGCTGAGCAGCAAGGCTGCTTTCCCCTGGAAGCCAAACTCACCCCTTGCTCATCAAGTTTCATGAGTTGCTCTGTGACTTTGGGAGTGTTGAAGGCCAACCGCAGGCACTGGACATTGAGCTCGGGAATTGCGTGTTCCAGCACTTCTTTCAGGGGAAGCCCTCTGGCTGTCGAGTGCTTTGCTGTTGAGGGAATGGCATCCTCCAGGACCGAACCCCTCAGTGTCATGAGCTGAAAGAAAAACATGTGTTCTGTGAAGCCCTCTTACGGTCTGAGATATGGCATCCCATATAGCCAAGACCTAGCCTATAGTATTCCTTATGGAGCTGGGGAAGAACAGTGGACTGGCTAAGCAAGTGAGGGAGAAAGAGTGAGAGAAGCGATACTGATGTGGGCTAGGGGTGGGAGGCTCTTTGTCTCTTCGGAGATAACCTTAACCTAGGCTGCCTATCCTGACTTGTAGGTGTGGGATGATGGGGGGCTACAGTCCTGCCCTTGGTGACCATGGCAACGACTCCAGTCCCAGGAAACAGTTTATCAATGCAGACTCTATAGACTTTGAATATTCAGTGGAAATGCAAACCAAATGTGCTAAAGGCTTACCTAGAATGTATGCAGTCCATACTAAAAGCTTACCTAGGGTGTGGAAGATATATGCTAATTCAAGCCTATTGAGAACTGAAACAAAAGAACCATTTGGCCTTTCCTCTCTGTATAAAAGGGATTCAAAAATCTTGTTCTGGGCTCGGGATTGAAACAGAAAGCTCCCTAGTCCAGCTTGCTGTCAATAAACCATTTTTCCTTCTCAAAATCATTCCTGAGTCCTGGCCTCTCTATACGCAAGTAATTGAACCTCTCTCAAATCCTACAACAATTCAAGATATTTTCTATGTGAAAACTGAGGCCAATGCAGTCAAGGTGACCCAGGGAAGTCCAAGGAACTCCTAACCAAACCTTCCAAGAACATTTGCTTAAATGCCAAATAAACTATTTCCTTTTAAAGAGATCAGGAAGATCAAGGTTTCTCTATGGTCATAATACTAAGCAAATAACCAGAAAATTAAGGACATCCCAGAGAAATATCTGAAGGATAAGGGTTTAGAATTTGGATGTCTTTTTTAATTTATAAAAGGTAACGTAGGAGGATAACATTTTAATTTCATAATATACTGCTAACAGGCATAAATGATCAGATCAGCAAATGCTGCTACAATAGGACAATGGTTTTAATTAATATAGCATCACAGTCAACAGCATTTGAAATTTTAGATTTTCTCTTATTTTGTAAAATATCTTCAATTATTTTGAAATATAAACTTATGTAAAGACAGTTCCCTAGGTAATGATTTATTGAAGAAAAGTTAACCCAGACATAAAGCCTAGGGAAGTCTTAATTTCCAAAAATTTTTACCTGTCAGTGTTGTTAATATAATTTTAACACAGGTTTAGCTGGACTGAAGGAGAATACTGGAGGAAAGGGTGGTAAAGCAAGACAGGAGAGAGCCTCAGGGCAGAAGACCCCAAAGGCAGACTGAGAGGGTGTGCGCTCCTCAGAACTCTTTTTTGGGTGGGGAAAATGATGCATGTTTAAGCAAGAAATTAGAAGTCAAGAATATAGTTAGAGGGAGGGTTTAATGGTCTTCAGGTAACAGGCAAAGAGGGCGTGATAGAGGTTTAGCAGGGAAAATGGAAACCAAAGGAAGGAAGAATACAACAGGGAAGTAAAATCTATAGCATTGGTCACTGATATTGAAGAGAGATGAGGGTAGGAAAAGCATCAAGATTTATTAGCACCTTCCTCTCATTATAAGCCAAAGGTAAGTGAGCTATTTGCAGTCCATTCATTTGATTAATACCTTTTTTTCATTTGTAAATGATTCCTTTTCAAGTATCATTTGTCCAAAAGGCATTGCTTTCCTATTACTTAGTATTTAGTTTTGAACAAAATAGTTTTTTTGTTGTTGCTGTTTTTTTAAGGTCATGGAAAACAGCTCAATAATCCAGTTATTGTGATCTTCCTTTCATGTGATAACAAATGCCTTGTGATAAGGGACCCTAAAGAGCTGGGGGTATTCTCAATTTAGAAACCAAGGCTGCTAATCATTGCATCACATGCCACACAAAGACAGCAGCTAACTTCAGGAAAGCCAAAGCAGATGAGAAAAAGAATGACCCATTTAACACCCAATTCACTACTAGGATTACTGATATTTTGGTTAATGACTTTCAGAAACAAGAAGTGCGTCCTCAGAAGCTCATGTGCCCCTATGCTTAAAACATTCACATACTGTAAGAATTTGTTCATAAACAGCCATGTCTATAAATACATGTACAATCTTTCTTTGGATTTGTTTATGTTTTGAAATGATTATTTCTACTGAAATGAAAAAGAATTATTTGTATTTCTATTATCTAGATAGTGTTTACTGAAGCAACTTAGATTAGCATTGCAGTGATCGTGTTTTTTTTTTCCTCAATATGCTTATTAACACAAGAAGTTAATAATATGAAAAGTCTTACAAAGGCATAAAAATTATATCATATTCCACTATATATTTAGTGAACTTGCATCAATGAAGAGTGAAGTGCCTGTCCACAAAGTCTAGGAACTATGGGCAAGGATCAACATACAGAAATATTTCAAAGACATTTTGTTAGTTTATTTCTATGAAAACCCTGATAAAAACACATTCAATGGATTGTTTTTATTGGAAAGAATAAAATTACACAAAAGCTATGGGCAATGAGTTGGTGCTAAAAACATTATTAGTGAAAGGAAGTGAAGAACGGAGGGGGGGAGGGAGGGGCTAAGTTTTATTATTCCAGGCTTTAGACGTAGTAATGAACAACTCAAAAATGTCCACAGCTTCATGAGCTTGTATTCTAGTAGGGGAGACAGAAAAAGAACAAAATAAGTAAGTACAATAAGTGAGGTAGCGTTAATAGAAGAAAAAAAGCAGCATGGAATTGGATATGACATTTTAGAGGGAGGGAGTAAAAATCTTGGATACAGTGGCCATGGAAGGTCCACAAGGAAGTGAGAAGCCAGCCAAAAGGATGGCTAGGAAAGAGCTTTTCAAGAGGGTGGGAGAGGGAGCATCAAGGCTCTGAGGCAGAAGTGTCCCGAAGTGGCCAAGAAAGGGAAGGAGGTCAGTATGGCTGGAAGGGAGTGACAGGGAGTTGGCAAGATGAGGTTAGAGAGGTAACGAGAAGCAGATGTGAACAGTCTTCTAGGCTATATAGTAAGGACATTGATTTTTACTCCAAGGGAAATGGGAAATGATTAAAGGATTCTAATCTGAGGAAATGGGAAACCATTAAAGGATTCTAATGTGAGGACTGACAACCTCTGGCATGAAGAACAGGCTAGGATAGTGGCAAGATGAATTTAAATGGATAAAAAATAACATAGGAAAAGAAGAATATGATGGGGGCTTAAATCGGAGTAGCCTTGGGAGGGGAAAAAACAGCAGGAAGACAAAACTACTTGGGAAAAAGATAACTGACACATATGTATCTGGGGAAGCTAAGAATGAACAATCACCTACATTCAACTTCAAAAGCACAGTATGTTCTCTGTGCTTTTCACATTCAACAAAAGAATTTATACTGCGTAAAAACTAGCTTTGGCATGGAAAAAGAGGACAGGTGAGCATGTTAGTTCTTCTTTTCTCTCTGGCCACTATAAACAATGCATTAGATATTGAAGTCCTGCCTTTAAAAACACTATTTTTAATTTCCCCAGTTCTACTTAGACAATTACTACCCGAAGCCACCCCTGAAGCTTGACTTGGATTCAATAGGGGAAATTAAAACAAATGACCTATTCACACTCCTTTCAAACCATTATTTTCTAGATATCTCAAGGGGGTATGAGGCATTACTAGATACCAGCCATCCTAAAATGAATTAGAACCTGAGAGGCAATAAATTAATAACTAGTACAACTTTACATATGCTTAGGAAGAACAAGTCCCAAACTTGTTCAAGAGGCTTTTTTTTTTAAAGCTTTGTTAGATGTTTTCTTGTACTTTGCCTTCATATTTTTTTTAACTTGAACTTCATTTTAAAATAAAGACTCTTATATTAAGTGTATACAGATTCCTAAAAGAGCTCCAAAACCCTATTTCCCACACAATTAGGTAGCCTCTGGTTTAAACAGCCTGGTTTCTGAGCCTCAGTGACTGGGTTCAAGAGATAGGAAAGTAAAAGAGGAGGAAGGAAAAAAGGCTTTCACTCCTTTTTTTGGTCAAGAATGTCCTGAACAACAGCTTGGAATGGATGAGTTAAGTCTGCGGTGAGCCTCTCTCATCCTGCTCCTCAAGCTGACCTGTTGCCTTCTGGAGTCCAGGGTAGGATATGCAATATCCCACTTGGGATTCTGAAGGCTCCAATCTCCTTGGGCCACACTTATGGACCCATCTTTCTCTGAACTGAAACTCCCATTCATTCATTGCATCTCTCCAGAGCTAGATGGAAAGAAGGGATTAAGATATTGTTGTAGAATTCGAGAGAGGTTCAATTATTTGCGTATAGAAAGGCCAGGTCTCAGGAATGGTTTTGAGAAGGAAAAATAGTTTATTGATGGCCAATGGGACTCGGGAGCTTTCTGTTTCAAACCCAAGCCCAGAACAAGAATTTTGAGTTCCTTTTATACATAGAAGGGCTAAATCGTTCTTTGTTTCAGTGCTCAATAGGTTTGAATTAGCATATATATCTTCCACATCCTAGGTAAGCTTTTAGCATGGACTTCATACATTCTAGATAAGCTTTTAGCACATTTGGTTTGCATTTTCCCTGAATACTTAAAGTTTCTAGAGTTTGCATTGATAAACTGTTTCCTGGGACTGGAGTCGTTGCCATGGTTACCAAGGACAGGGCTGCAGCCTCTCACCTTCCCACAAGTACAAGTCAGGACAGACAGCTTAGGTTAAGGTTATCTCTGAAGAGACAAAGACCTTCCCACCCATAGCCCACATCAATATAATCATTATGACTACCCCCATCACCACCAACATCTGACTGAAAGGGGCCCTTTGTTTATTCTAAAGACAGCAGTAACCATAAGCTATCAAATTCAATTGCTTTGCTACTGCTACTATCCTTCCTTTTCACCACTTTGTAAAAAGAAATGAAAGAGTTCCTATGGCTAAGAGAGTTAAAATGGAGTTTGAAAGTCATTTTGGAGGTTACTCTTAAGTATCAGCCAGATATCACATACCGCCAAAGTATGCAACAGTGTTCCCCAAAAACCTAAGGACATACTGATACCATAAACAACAATATAAAGAACACTATATACTATCTAACCTGCAGGGCAATTGGAATACCCCAAATATCCACCAATGATAATTTATCTAGTCTTTTTTTCCTTTAAAAACCCTTGCCAGGAAAATGCCAAGACAGGACACAATTTGGGTTGCTACGAATTGCAATTCTAAGATCCCAACTAAATACCTTTATTGCCTTGCAGTTTAGTTTATTTCTTGGTCGACAACTTCAATTAAACCTCAAATCTCTGTCTTTTGCAACTTACCTCACTAGTTCTAAAAATTATTCGGTAGTTGTATGGAGTTCCATTTTCTTTCATTTCTTCTGGTTTTTCCCTTCGAATGCTCACAGCCACTGGACCAAGATTCTCATCAGCTCCAAAATAGTTCCAGTGTTCTTAGATAAAACAAGACAAAACCAAATTAGAAAATGTATATTATGCTTTGGAAGTGTTATATTCTGCATGATAGTTAAGGTCACTCAGAAATTATTTGAGTTAAATGTAAACATATTAAAAATTATTAATATTCAATGAGTTATAAAAACAGAGGTAGTAACAATGAATAGAGGTGGCCTGTAGAGTTCCTTACTACTCTATTTACTAAACTCTACGATTAAAAAAAATACATGTTGTGTGTTCTCCCTATATTCCACTTGCCCATTTAAATAGGTTGTACTGTTTGAAATTCCTTGCCTCACGGAAAGTTTGTGTTTGGGGTCTTAAGATTTCATTAAAGAAAAACAAACCTAAATTTATCCAGAGTAGGATTTGAGGAGAGAAGGATTTCCCCCGGATTAAGTCATAATTTCCTTGGATTGAAGAAAGGAAAGAAGTCTGTAAATCACTGAGGAGTGCTCTCAGGTAGCCTATGGCAGACAGAGCAGCTCAGAGGAAAGAGTTTCAAAATGCCCCAGGGAGGGAGAAGTCTAGGCCCAGGGCCCCAGGCCACCAAATCAGCACAACTGGCAACTAACAAAGCCACTGAATCTGGTTGGAATGTGTAGACTAAGAATGGGGTTTTCTTTGGAAACCAGTGAGGCCACAGGTTCTGGCATTGAGAAACGCCCCAAACTTCAGCACAGTCCCTGACGGGTGAGGGGTACAGTCTCCAAATCACTGGGGTTAAATTTACCTTTCTCTGGACAAGGAAAATCAGGCTCAAAATTAAATTAATTCACCAAGAAAAAAAGTTTTTCAGTGATATTTGCTGTCCACTTAAGTACACACTTAAAAAATTAAAATTGCTGATACGTACGTGAGATATTCACAGATGGGAAGTCCATAAAACATGGAAATATATGAAATGCTAGAGTAGACAAATTATTTTTCAAACTTCCAAAATACTTACACTACATTGTTCTATTTTATTTACAGGTAACACGGCTAAATGACAAAGTTGTGACATGGTGTGCTATTCTCATACAAAATGCATAAATATTGGAAAATATACATTATTCTCATACAAAATATATAAGTATTTGAAAATCCATGAGAATAAGAAGTAACAGCATAAAATGTTTAGTCATGGAGTTTTAAAATTTAGGTAACACATATGAAAACACTTTGCAAGTACTGAAGAACAATTACAAAGATAAAATTGTAAATATTGGGAACTCTCCAAAAATAATACCTTGATCCATGGAAATTCAAAATAAGAAAAACACAATGGGAATACAGGCAACAAACATCTCATATATGAACAACTGGGAAACAATCCAATAAATGTCACAAAATTCATGTACAAACACTCATGTTCACCCTCAAAGCACAGCACATGATAATCACATTCAGAGCTTATTTACTCTTACTTTGCACACAATTCTAATAAGCTTGGTTGTCTGGTCTTCAAGCCCACAGCTTTATTCAGAGGTGTGATAATTCCAGATGTTGACAAAGTCCAGGGTGTAGGGCTGATATAGACTTGCATGCAGACAGCAATGTGATAGAACAACTAACGACAAGGAAGAAAACAGAAAGGAAGGAGACAGAAATAGTATAAAAAAGCGGACAAGAACTTAAAGAAAAACAAGACAGCTGTCTGGGCCACTTACTGAAGGTGCAATAACTTCAGAGAGTATTTTGATATTGCAGCACAGAACGATAATGGATGTTTCAAAGATGAGTGTGAGTCACATTCATTATATTCTGTTCGTTGCACTTTTTGGACTCGACTACAACCTGGTTCTCTAGAAACTCCTCAAATGAATCCCACGTATCTCAGGAAGACAGGTGGCATTAGTTTTTTTCTGCTGCTGGAGAATTTCACAAAGGTATAGGGCCACTAATAATTGCTCATCAATAACCTCAACTGGTCCTCAAGCTTCTCCTGGTCAGCTCTCCTCCAGAGCAGATAGTTCAAACATTCCCTATCCTTCAACTTCCCGCCACCCACCTTATAGTCTCTGCAAATAATGCCGTCTGCATCATAAAGAAAACAGAAGTCATTTCAGAAGCAAACTTCTTCATTTTCTACCACCATACATTCAAACTTACCTGCATCCAGACTCCTGCTTCCTTTTCTTAATCCAAACCCTATCTCTCCCTACATCTGGCCTCTAACCATATCAGCTTCCCTGTGAGTTTGATGTCTTCATCAGCCTTTCTTTTTTAATCTTCAAATTCTCCCTCTTACTTGTTCATTCGCATCACTGTTTAACCAGGCTCAAGTCTCCATGTTTAAATATAAAACTTTTTTACCCTTCAGTTCTTTTCTTCAAGTGGAAACTTTTGAAAGACAAATTTCTCACGTTTAGAATTATAATCTGTCTTCCACTGTGTGGGTCACCAATGACATTCCATAACAAAAACAAATAGACGCTTTTGGTCCTTATTTTACTCAAACTCTCCTAACATCTGGCATAGTTGGTCATTTCATTTTTCCTAGCAACACTGTTATTTCCTGGCTTCTATGATACCACCCTCTCTTGATCTTCCTACTATCACTCTGGCTATTATTGCTCAGTATCCCTCCCTCTTCCCATTCTTGAATATTTTATCCACTTACAGAACTTCAACTGCCATTTCAATGTTGGGAACTCTCAAAATTTTACATCCCCATTCCAAACTTCTCTTAAGTCCTAGATCATTACATCTACCAAATGGAATCCTGTGTCATACGGGCTTCTGCAAAAGTGAGCCCATCACCTTCCCACATAAACTTCTACAGCTCCCCCTGGAGACCTTGTTCAGAGACTGGTATCATTACCCACCCAACTGCTCACTCCAGACCAATTCTCTTGCCCTGTGAATTCTACCTACTTTTTTCCCATCCTACTGCCACTCACTAACCCTAGTCATGACTTACAGGAATGTTTGCAATAGTCTTTTAACTGGTTTGCTCTTCTCCAATTTGTTCACACACCAGTCAGATCATCCTTCTAAAACGCAAAGCTGACCATCTACTATGTGGCTTACAATCCTTTGGTTTCTGAGGGGTCCCTGGATACTTTCCATGGTTTCCCGAAGGTCCTCAACAACCTGTTGCTAGCCTATCCTTCCAGTTTCAACTCGGACCTTCCCCTCATCTCTCTAAACTCTGAGAAACAACTGAACTAAACTTCTTTCAGTTGCTCAAATTTACTATGCCTTCTCTCACCTGAAAAATTCTGCCTAGAACATTATTCCCACAGCTCCTCTGATCCTTCAAGTCTTTTATCTGCAATATCACTTTGACATCTTTTAAAGAGTGATTGAACACTGGAGCAAAGTGAGTGTTTAGTTTGCATATTATACTAATATTTAATTTAAAAATGTTAAAAATTAATAAAATAATACATATTGCTGAAACCAAATACATATTCCAAATACAAAAATTTAAGAAACATTACAAAGCAAATAAAATTTACATTTATTAAAATATAAATATTAAACAACCATTTCAACATACATTTTAGTAAAAAATTTGGTAACAAAGTGTTATTCAAAAAATAAACTAAACCCTACACAAAAATGAAGAACATTTGCTTAATGATAAAACTGAAAATCTAAATATCATTTAAATATCATTTAAACATTTTTTGGAATCATCATTGAAACCCAAGTATATTTTATACACTTTTCCCCAGCTGCTGAGGAAGTTTAATTCTGAGTTGGGGGAATGGTGATGAGATAATTATAAACTAACTTTAAACATTTTCTTCAGACTCTATCTGCAAACAAACTTATCTCTGGTTTGAAAACTCTGGGAAGAATGTGTGCCTGTGTTGTGGAATTTAAGAGAAGTTTAATTATTTGAGTATAGAGAGGCTAGGACTCAGGAATGATTTTGAGAAGGAAAAATGGTTTATTGACAGCTGGCTGGACTCGGGAGCTTTCAGTTTGAATTCCGAGCTCTGAACAAGATTTTTAAACGACTTTTATACAGAGAGGAAAGGCCAAATGGTCTTTTTGTTTTACTTCTCAATAGGCTTCAATTAGCATATATCTCTTCTACATCTTAAGTAAGCTTTTAGCAAGGACTCCAGACATTCTAGATAAGCCTTGGTTTTTGCATTTCCCCTAAATACTTAAAGTTATAGCCCTTGCATTGTTAAACATTTCCTGGGACTGGAGCCTGCTGTCACTGTCCCTAAGGGCAGGACTGCAGCCTCTTACCGTTCCACACCCACAAGTCAAACAACTTAGTTATCTCTGAAGAGACACAGAGCCTTCTACCCATAGCCCACATCACCTGTACAGAAACCGTAACCCTTTTTTTAACTGCAAATAACGCCTAGCTACTATTTCCAAGAAAGCATTTCTAGTTGGTCTTCACCTATTTCCATTTCTACAGGTATAGATGGAGGTTCTCGTCTAGTTTTCTATGTTAAATTCTATATGATCAGACTCCACTTGTTCAAAAAGTCTTTCAACTTAACAAGAATTACCTTATAACAAAAGCCCTGTTTTTGTCCACTGTCCATTTTTTCTGCTCCTAGGGATTTTAGAGATACAGGAAAACCCTTTCCATAAATACATAATTTTATTTTTGTTTTAGTTTTTTCTTTAATTGTTTTTAGTACACAACATTATTCAATTCAGAATTCTATAGCAGTGTGAAACTCTCCAGGTAGAGATGAGTTCTGTTGAGCAAGTCATCTTAAATGGAATTTTTGAGTACTGAAACTTTTATTTCAAGACAAATGATTCAGATTTTATTTTTAATCTAAAACAAAAGCCTTTCAGAGGTATCATTGTCTAGCCCTTCAGGCCTCTTTTGGTTTTGCTGCATCTTTCAACTTCTCTGGACTCCAGTACCGTCCTCTCTGGGCCATGGTGGCCTCTGGGCTGTGTTTCTGCATGTGCTCCAGGTCATAGCATTTACAAGTTTTTTTTTCCTACCACCAGTTTACTGCCTCCCATGGCCAGTGGAGACTGCAGAGTACTCTGCCCAGCCAGATCTACAATCCGCTTTTTCTTTCGGGGGGTCGGGGGGGTGGAGAAGGAGAATTAGGACAGGGGAGTTGTAGACAAATTCAGGATGATGAAAATTGGAGGAAGGGGAAAGGGAAAGGGAAGAGGAATTGGAAACTCAAGGAGGTGGGTAAAACTGCTGATGGAGGAATTGAAATGCATTTTTTTTTTTTGAAATAGGTTATTATATCACCAAAAATAACAATATTTTAGTGCTAGCATACTGGAGTGCTAAGAACCAACACCACAATTATTATATTAGAATGAAGGCTCCCTGAAGTGAGGTACTTTGCCAAACATGAATATTCACATGAACCATGAGAAGATAGGTATTTCTTTCCTTTTTACCGACGTGACAACTATGATTTATAAAGGATAAGTCAAAAAAAAAAAAAAATAGAAAGGATAAGTCAATTTGGCAGCCACAAGAAACAAATACCAGTACTAGAATTGAAGAAATATTTTAATTACTGATCCCAAAGCTCATTTTCTTAATTTTTATATATAACATTAGCTTCCCAGAAGTTTCTTAAATTTTATTATGAATAAAAAAGTCAATCAAGATTTGATACAAAAAAAAAATAAGCTATTTCCTAGCTAGATCATATGCAATTTTATATCCTTGATATATTCTATGTGCATATATATAAAACCAAGGTTCTGTCTTTAGAGGTAGAGATATTAATAGTATATCCTTATATTGTTGATATCCCCTTCCTTATCCATTTTTCACATTTAACACCTAAACAAATGTTTAGCCTGAAATTTTCCTAACAGTTCTGTAACAAGGATGGTACAAAGAGTGCCAAGACGTGGTTTTGTCATCACTAGACTACTCCACATGAATAGCTATATTTTTGGTTAAAACCTTCACAATAGTAAATGGTAAAAAAACTCACATTCTTAAAGAAGGGAAGTAGTAAATAATTCAAAACTCCAAGTAATTCAAGTACCATCAAATCACCTGGTTATAAACTATGAGTAAGAGCATGTGTACATGAGGCAAGAAAAATCTTGCTCTCTAAAAAGTTAAGCCTGGCATTTAAATTGTAATGGAGAAAAAGAAAATTCAATCACAATAGTTTCAGTGCTACTACTGGCAATTTTAGGATTGCTTATATTGGGTTTCCTGATATTTTGTAGACTGAATTAACATTTCAGTTGTACCCTTCCACAGAGATACCTGCATAATTCTGTTTGTGTAAAAATGGTTTTATTTTTCTAAATAATGTAGAAATTTATAATTCCCAGCTTAAAATATTTAACTTAAACTTTGTTTATTTTCTGGTTCTAGACACAGCTACTTTTAAAATTTTGTGAAGGGATAGCTTCCATGCCCTACTTAAAGTAAGGTAAAATATTTCTACAGAGTTACTGATTTAAAAAATTAAACAGAATAGACACAATAAACCTATATCAAAGAAAAACAAAGCAAATAAAACTTAAGCACTATTTCACACCTAACAAAATTAGCAATGTTTCTGAAATGAAAACGTTCCTTGGTAGTGCTGCAATACATTCGTACACTGTCGGTACCAAGCATTTTAGAAAGTAATATGGCAATATATGTCAAAGTCACAAAAATGTTCATATTCTAATCATAGAGTTACCCTACATAAAGGAGTTGTGCAATGTGAAAGGGAAAATAAAAACTCTTCATTTGCTCCAGAACAGGCATCATAAGTCACTTTAGGAAGGGAGTGGTAAAGATACTTACTTACCCAGCAGAGAGACCTTGGCTTCAATATATGCCAGCAGGTCAAGTAAAATAACAATGTAATTTTACTAGTTTGAATTAAAATTATTTCATCAATTTTCATACTTTAACCAAATTATTTTTTCTTAAAATGGTCTACTTGGTGGGCTGTAAGTTTGTCACTGTCAATATAGTTGATGACATGAACTCTGACCCTCCATATTTGCATTACCAGCAGAGAATTTGGATGAAACCAGGAAGACAACTCATGCTTCTAGAAGGCTGTTTATCCACTGGGTTCATATTGTTCAAATGTTTTGTTTCTGTGCAATTTATTACTTCTTAATATAACCTAACTTTGTTAGAAAGAGGACAGAAGTAAAAGGAGAATAAAAAAAGAAAATGAAGTATATTCTGCTGTTAAAATGAAAGATGGGCTTGTCACAGTGGAGATAATAAGAGGCCAACTGTTTTAAAGAATGGTTCTTTCTGGAAAGTGCACCACTCAGAGATTCTCAATCTCTGGTCCCTGAAGGCTAATCCTAATCAAAAGGGTGGAGGTTCCATGAGAACCAGAACAGCCTAAGATCTTACAGCATAATTAAAACCAGGTCAGAGTAATGGATAGGGACATTTATACCATACTGGCTATGCTAGAATCTTGCCCCAAGCTTTCCCTAAACTTCTAGTTATTGTTGCATAAGAGCAATTTCCACATTTACAAAGTGCATTCTAAGGTTCCAATTCTTCTTTCCATAGTAATTTTTAAAAAGTAAGATGGTCTAATTGCCAAAAATACATGGAGTTTAAAATAGAATTTGGGGTTTAAATTTGACATGCAGCCCATATTATGCCCCTAACTTGCCATTAAAAAGTAGAATTAATTACGAAGTTATATTGACAATAAATTGAATTTAAACGGTTAAAACATGGAAAATCCTATTATAATAAAGGAAAAATAAAATACGGCAGAATCATAATTGAAGATGTTTTTTATTGGCTGCTGTCAACTTATGACAAATGACAAATAATTACAATGAAATAATTTAACCTCACTGGAGATCAAAGAAATGAAATATTTATGTTGGCTTTTAAAATGTTAAAAAATTAGAACTGTAAACACTCCAAGTAGTCAAGATAATACTAGACTCTGCATATAACTCTTCGACATACAAATAGGATTTTTCTGGTCCAAGCTTTCTTAAGAGCATTTTGGTAATAGAAGTCAAGGTTCCTATATAGTTCATTTTATTTTTAGGGCTCTACCTTATGGAATTAACTAGTGGGGGGAGGGGCAGTTTTATAAGGTCATTCCTGTAAGGCCAGGGGTTTTTAAACTTGTCGAGAGGAAAACTAGAGGGTCCATAAACTTGAATGAAATAATATATATATATATCTTTACTTTTCTTTTAATTGAAATCCGGCATTTCTTTCAATTATGAATGCAGACAACAAAATATAGTAATATTAGCTGTACATGTGACTTTAACACCAATAGATATTTTCATATTATATCAGTTGTTATAGTTATACCAAAATAATTTTGCTCATCACTACTTAGAAATTATGATAGTTACCAGACCTGCTCTTAGTGAAATATAAAAAAAGCATTACTATTATTGCAAAATTTTAAACACTTTGCAATTCTAGTACAAAATATGCAGTTTCCTTTGTATTTCCATTTTATGCATTTAAAATATTCCAAGAAGAGTCCATAGGCTTCACTAAATTGCAAAAGGTGTTCATGGGGAAAAAAAGTTAAGAACATATGAGGAAAGCATCTTTATTTTTTTCTATAGTTTCTCATTTTCTACAATGAATACTTACAGCTTATGACTGGAAAGAAATTTAAGCATAAAAATGTATTTATTTTACAAATGATCAGTGACAAAAAAGAAAATGTAAATAGCCTGCATGTGATGGTTTATTTTTAATGTTAATACCAATTCAAATGCCAGAAAACATATTTTACATCCAAATGCAAGAAATCACAATGAAATACCTGTCTCTAATTCTATTTCTTTACATTTAAACACCCTTTGCATCTCCTTACCAGGAATACTACAGCAAGATGTCTTCTTATCTACAATGCTTTTGAAGGATTTGGAAGGAAGGCCCTCAGACATACCTGAACCGTCAGTCAAGGCAGAGGTCATGGCTATCCACATGGCAGGGAACATACTGTGCATCCAAACACCCACCATAAACCAAATATCTGTTGACTAACTGTCCATATAAGTTGCTTCTGCTGATGTTTCTCCCTGACTTGACACAAATACAATTAGGAAGTTGTCTCCTCTTGGTGTCCTGAAGCTCAGATAAATGGATTTCCATACAGAGAAGGGGGATCCATAAGAAAAATGGGAAAGGAGTTGATAACAAGGAAGGAACTCTTTTGAGCACCTAAAGGAGTCTGAAGTTTTAAGGACATAGCATTTGACAAATAGCTGGCACCCTTTAGGATGTCATTGACTTGTTTACTGAAAAAATAGACCTAAAGCATCCTTATTTCCTTAAGACTGCAAAACAAAAAACATAGAAATTCTTTGGATAAGGTAGTAAGCATCAGTTGCTTTGATGTACCCTTGCTATAAGAAATTGGGTAAGCATTCCCATTTGGTTTTCATATGGATGATCTGTGTGTTAGCTACTGTAATTGTACCTGAAGGTTTCTGTTTGTTTTATATTTTTTATTTTGGCTACTTTTAGATTTACAGAAAAGCTGCAAAAATAGTCCAGGGAGTTTCCATATATCCTTTACTCATCCTTTCCCAATGTTAATAACTTACATAACTATATACAGTATGATTATCAGTACAAGGAAATGTAACCTTGGTAATTTAGTTAATATGAAGATCTTACTCAATCCTGCTATGTCCTTTTTGTTCTAAAATCCCATTCAGGATTTTCAATTTAGTTGAAATTTCCTTAATCCCTTGCAGTGTTACAGTTCCTCGGTCTTTCTGCTTTCATGACCATGACACCCTTCAAGAGTACTTATCACTCTATTTGTGTTTGGTGGTTTCACATAATTGGACTGAAGTTATGCATTTTTGGTAAGAGAACCACAGAAACAATTAGTCCTACTTTGCATCATTTCACAGGGTTCTTTGCATCATTTCACAGGGTTCGTGATAGTGACCTTGATCACTTGGTTAAGGTCCCATCTACCAGATTCCTCCACCGTAAAGCCATTATCTTTCCCCCTATATTAACAAATATCCTGGGGAAGATACTTTGAGACTATGTAAATCCTGTTTCTCCTCAGCCACCCACTGATTTTAGCATTCATCAGTTTTGTCTACTAACAGTTTACAATTGTAAAAATCAAGTCTCAGTAATGGAGTTTGGACCTATGGGGATCAGCTGGTGGTCTCGGTTAATTTCCACAAAACCACCATGACCACACACAGTCTTGTTTGTGGTCTCATTTCCTGCAAAGAGAGGAAAAGGAACTGCAACATATTATCTGGCATCTGGAGTGTAACACAAGATCACATACACAGAGGCCCCTCTCTGCCTCTCTGAGATACTGTAAATACAAGATACACTGGCTCCTCCACTCAATAAACCTTTTACCTCCCATCATTCACTTTTAAAACATTTGCTGAGCCTGCCTAATGTGTGCCTTCAACACACAACAAACCGTACCACAGTTTGCAGAAACAAAGGCTACCAGGGTGATATGGGGCAGTGGTCACAGGAGGGGTGGGAGGTGGTTACAAAGACTTGGATACAAAGGAGGAGTTGGTCAGGTGGACAAGAGAGGAAGGGGAACAACCCTTTCTAATGCTTGCACTGACAAGGGGCAGGAAAGGCTGCTCCTCCCAGGAGTGCAATATGTTACAAAGCCCTCCCTACCCTGGCATCTATATGTGGGTTTCTATCCTTCACCCTGTTCCCTGACCTCCCACTCTACAGAGATATCTCTCTGTTAAGAGAAGGCACTGCATCTCCAGAGCTGGTCCTCAGCTCTCCCATGTAAGGGGAGGCCAGCTAGGGAAAGAAATCTGATCCACAGAACCACAGGGGTAACCAGGCCACATACACCAATCCACGTGGTCTTTATTCATAAATGCTGATAGGCAAAGACTACCAGGCAGCTAAGGAAACCAACAGCATGAAAGAAATAAACAAGAAAAAAACAACAACAGAAAATGTACTTGAACAGATATAGCTCACTCTAGAACAGGGGTTTTTAACCTTTTTTTGTTCTACAGACCCCTTTTCCAGTCAGGTAAAAACCGACTAATTCCACCCTATACTGTGAACTATTTAATAAATATATCACACCTACACCAACACATCCCCACAAGAATAATGTCTTCTTGAATTTCAATTCAAGCTCATGGACCCCTTGTTAAGAACTCCTGCTCTAGAAAAAGAACTTGGACCAAAAACGAAAAATTTAATACCAAAAAAGAAATGTGGACTATATAAAAAGGATAAATTATTATGATAAATAAGAACAGGAAACAAAAATAACTTCCTGGGGGATTAAAAAATATGACTGCTAAAATAAAATTCAGTGAATGGACTAAATAATAAAATCCATATCAACCCCTTATCCAGAAAATAAAATTGATGAATAAAGTACAAAAATACAAATTGCAACTATGAAAGAAAAAAATATAGGGTAAATTCAGGTGTTCCACCATCCATCTAAATGGGAGTTCCAGACTGAGGGAACAAAGATATTTTAAGACATAAACAGTTAAAATATTAGTTAAAGAAAAAAAAAAAAGCCCCAAAGCTTCTCATTTGTCTTCATTGCAAACACCATGAAGGCAGAGTTGTACTGACTTATGTTCTCCACATAAGGGCACCGTAACTGGCAGAGTAGATGCTCAATAAATGTTAAGTGAATGAATGCATAGGCATCATTTTAATTTTAAAATCCACCTAAAAATATGATGTGCACTCTAGTCAACAGTAAATTGATTAATGAATTGTATATGTATGTGTAAGAAAAGGATACAAAGCCATTTATTCAAATTAGGAGAGGAACCCTTTTCTGTAACTCTGTATTGTAATTTTTAGAATAAGCACGTATATATCTTTGGTGTATTTGTTTAAAGACTGTTTTTCTTCACCAGAATGTAAGCTCAGTGAGAGCAGTCTGTTTCGTTTCTCACTCTATAACTAAAACTATACCAGGCATGCAGTAGGCACACGTTCATATATGATAGTGGCCAAAGAGGGGAAATACTTCTCCCTGACAGTCTCCAGCTGCAGTGCCTTCAGATTTGTAATGGTTTTGAACAGAGAAATGCTCTTCTGGGGCAGCTCCCAGCCAACAAATGAGCCGGCCAGGGCCCTAGGGCCTGGCCATTTCTGCCCACAAGGGACTTCTCAAATGCACATTCTTTTTTTTGGAGCTTTCCTTTGCATTGGCTGAGACTTACCAGATCTGCATCAAGGTTTGAGCCTCCTTCCCCACCCAATCTTGCTCCCTTCCCCTCTCCTCTCACCGGGTCAGACCTGCATGTTGGTCTGAAGGCTGTCCTTGCTGAATTCTGCTTCCTTCCCATTTTATCTTTCACAAGTGTTACTCTCAATTCTCTAATAAATCACTTACACTCCTGTCTTGGTATCTGCTTCTCAGAATACCTGCATGACACAACATAATTGTTACATGATTAAGAAACTATTGTAATTTGGCAGACACGAGACTGGATTTTGAAGTAGGGCAGACTAGAGATGTAAAGACTAACAAGGAACCTATTACTCTTTTGCTAGAGACTGGGAGAGAGAGGCAATGAGGGCCTGAGATGCGACTATAAAATTGGGAACACTATCGGCAATTCAAAGGCAGACAGACTCAGAGGCCTTCTCAAAAGAATAAGTGGTTGAGGACAATGAAGAGGAGATGCCTCCCCATTTCAGATCCAAGTGACTCTGATAATAAAGGTGGCATTTATAAGAGAGCAATGATGAGGAAGGGCTTGTTTAGGGCAGAATACGATGAACTTAAAATATTTACATCTGGGTTTGAGATGACAACTAGATAGTCATCCAGGTGGAAACTGGCTGGAAATGCAGCTAGACCTGAGGAGATAATCTTGGAATAAAAGTATTTCGTTTGGATATAAACGTATAATGCTCATTATCTTATTCCAAAATTAACTTTTTTAGGTCACTAATTGTAAAAGGACATATATAATGCTAATGAAATAGAAATAGGAAAATAAAAGATGAACATGAAATCAAACAAATCCATAATGAAGGCTATAAAACTGAGCATCAAATTTGGCTTTGGGAGCTAAGGTATAACAGGAGAGACAGTAAACCAACCAACTATATAGCTCCCATCTAAAAGGCAAGTGTTTGATGATAGTTATCAGAAAACAATTCCTGGCACCAAATTGTAAAATATATTTCTGAAAGGGAACTTTCTAAAGGGGCTGCTGAATGATGTAATGGGCAATGCCTTCATTAATAGTTTTACTGCAAAAACAAACTCCATTTTTCTATGACTGACTCTTTTAATGACTTTAAATAAAAAGTCAAGTGTTTAAGCAAATGCAGCACCTTCTGACAGTCGCTCTTGATGTTAAAATAAAACATATACCTAGGATTAGGTGAGGCCCATGTCCTTTTAATCAACTTGCATGAACCTCTGAACTGAGATGGCTCATGCAGTGTGAAAGCCAACATGCCTCAGAGATCAAGAACAGTTAAATAATGCTGGGAGTCACAAGAGCATCAAGAAAGGAGACAATGTTTTCAAAGAAGCAAAGAAGCAAAACTTTAATGCTTAATACTTTCTTTGCTCCTGGTAGCCCTGAGCAGATAAAAGACAACAGGAAAACACATTTTTACTAGGTTAGTTTCTTAAAAGGTTATTTAGTGCCCCAAATCTCCCTCTAAAGCAATGGTTCTCAATCCTGAAAATACATCCGAGGAGCTTTAAAAATACAGAGAGATGCTCTATATTATGATTCAGTTGTCTTGAGGTATGACCCAGAATCAGTATTTCTTAAAAGGTTGCCTAGGGAGTGGATGTGGCTCAAGTGGTTGAGCTCCTGCCTCCAACATGGGAGGTCCTGGTTCAGTTCCCGTTGCCTCCTGAAAGAACAAAAACAAACAAGCAAAACAAATGAAAAAACCAATTCAGGGAAGCTCATGTGGCTCAGTGTTTGAGTGCCAGCTTCCCAGATAGGAGGTCCCAGGTTTAATCCCAAGCCCCCCAGAGCCTTAAAAAAAACTGCCTAGGTGATCCTAATATGTAGCCATTTTCTAAGATGCTCTCCTATAAGTATCAGGCACTCCTCTACCTTCTGATTAGAGATAAATACAATGTAGGAATCTGTAATCATTTATTAATGCCATGTACTTTGGTAAAATCTGTATCTTAGTCTTTATCATAAACTGGGGATAAAACTACTCACAGGGTTGTAGTGAGGTTGAAATGAACAAATATTTATAAAGAATTCAGAATAGTTCCTAATACATAGTAAGGCCTATATCAATGTCAGCTTGTATCATCATCACCATCATCAATACTATTCAATACTAATCAATAATACTATGCTGTGATATTATAGCACACAAACTAGAATTTACATGACTGGCCATAAATTAGACAGTATATCAAGAGAATTATAGGTAATTCTAAGATATTCTAATCTTAATAAAGGTAAAAAAAAAAAAAGTTATTGAGGTCAGAAGCTCATCAGAAGCAAAATTAGCCCAGTATTCTGATTTTTGGTCCTACTGTCAATGCCCTAAAATAACATTAGAGACTATTATAACATATGGGTTTAGTATAATACCTGTTTGTAGCCATGAAAAATTAGGTATCCCATCCTTGGCTCATAACATTTCTTAAGGAAAATAAAACACTACTAATATAATTTTGAATAGTAGTATCTAGTCTAGAACAAGGGATAATTATAAAGATTGACCAGGACAAAAATCTGAAATAATTTCAATTCATTATTTTATTGGGGAAAAAAATACTTTTCTATTCACTTCCACAATCTAATCTATTTATCTTCCTAATCAAAGGCAAAGGAAAGAAAATCACCTTTCTTATATATATATGCCTATATATAGATGTGTGCATGGATTTCACATAGCAGAATATTTGGAGAACTACCTTCAAATGAATTATATAAAGTTCATGTGTTCACAATAAAAAAATAAAGACAAGGACATTAAAACAATAAATTATTATAAATGCAGAAAATCTTTCACTATTAATTATGACATAAATTAACTACTAAGTACAAGAAGCACATAGCATGGTTTGTTAACACAGACTTGCTGCCTCTGGAGTTCTTCCTTTACCTAAAATACAAAACTGTCCACATCAAAAAACTAAACAAAGAATAATGATCCTTAAGGCATCCCATTATACTTTCCTCAAGCCTAATGTTGCTGTGCTTACAGGACTTTTTTAAAAGACAGAAAGAAAAAGAGGAAGTCAACAAAATAAGCAAAAATTTTAGAAATATGCTTAATTGAATGGTATTCCTTTATATGCTATATGTACCATAAAATAATCACTAAAAGTCTTAAAAGCTCTCAGTGAAGTAGCTTCATTTAACAGACTGAAACTTGGTAACCAAAGTGAGAATATATCAATGATAAAGAAGTCACTTCAAGTGCAAATGAATTTAAGTGTGCATATTTCAAAGCGGTGCTAAAAAATGGCTGATTACAAGAGGGTGAGAAATAAAGAAAGAAGATCTGACATTACAATAGCAACTAAAATCTGGCATGTTTGTCTCCTCAACCTGGATAAGCCTGGGGCCTGGAATACTGCTGAAACTGATTTGTGAACATGTGTGTGTGTTAAGATGGGGAGAGGTACAGGTGTAGGAAGGAGAACAGCAACAGTAGGATGTACCATCAAATCTGGTGGCTTAAAAGTTATCAGAAGAATAATTAAGTGCCCAAGCACTAGCTTACCATCTTTTCAGAAGTACTGGGAAAATATTCTTTGACGAGCTTCAGACTAGATAACGACAGATTCCCCTGGGCACTGGGCAGTAGGAAGAGGGATATAACACCTTCAAGAGCTTGACTTTGAGAATGATGCCCCACCAGCATGCAGATAAGCCTATCAGCATTGCTAGCAATGGAGCAGCAAATGCTACTGCCAAGGCAACCCATGAGCTTCTTGGTCTTCCATTAATAAATCCTTCAAAGAGGATTTAGGGAGGACATGCCTCAGAGACAATTTCAGTGCAAAACTGGATAGTCACAGAAAGTAAGAAGTAATGGCTAGGAAAAAGTCCCTTCTTCAACAGGCCATGTGGTTTACAAGGAATGTCATAATTACTCTATAATTTAGTATTTTCCAGTTACACATTTCCTCGGTACATCAATCATGGTGACTGTTTAAATAAAAACTAAATATAAAATATATATACCCTCAAAGGGACATCAATCAGATTAATATTAAGTAGGCTGCCCTACTGCCTAGCTTGTGCAGAGGACATGGTTGTACTACTTGAACTTCTATGACAATGATGGGTTCATTTCTTGGTTCGTGGAGCATTAAGTGAGGAGGTCTAAATAAAGCACAAAGGAATAAAACAATGAATGTTAGCTGTATCATTACTGTCTTTTAATAATGGGTGAGTCTTTATAACACAAATAATAGGAAAGCGGTTGTGGCTCAACTGATAGAGCATCCGCCTACCACATGGAGGGTCCAGGAGTCGATACCCAGGGCCTCCTGACCTGTGGTGGTGAGCTGGCCACACGCAGTGCTGCTTGAGCACAAGAAGTGCCGTGCCACACAGGGGTGTCCCCCATGTAGGAATCCCCCACGTGCAAAGAATGTGCCCCGCAAGGAGAGCCACCCCATGCGAAAAAAGCACAGCCAGCCCAGGAGTGGCGCCGCACAAACGGAGAGCTGATGCAGCAAGATGATGCAACAACAAAAAAGCGACACAGTTTCCCCGTGCCTCATGACAAGAATGCAAGCGAACACAGAAGAACATACAGCAAGTGGATACAAAAAGCAGACAACAGGAGAAAGGGGAGAGAAATAAATAAAATAAATCTCAAAAAAACCCACAAAAACACAAATATCACACACACTAGCAAAGTAGTAGAAAAGTGGGTGGGAGACTGGACTGGAAAGAAGATTTATGATGTTTTACTTATTTTAATAAGTACAAACAATTAGATTAAATCTATTGGTCCAGCATCATTCCATCTATGGCTTTAGCTGACTTATAAATTAGGGCCACATATACTCTAAAGTATTTATTTGCATAATAATGTTTACAAAAATAATGTAATATTAGTGAGGGCAGCTTCACGAGCTGAACACAATTAAATTTTACACATAATGTTGGCTATAAAGTGAACCTCAGTAAAGTGAATTATTTTTTCCAACAACTTAGCCACACTTAAGTCAGGAATGCATCAAGGAGCAGAATGGAAAATATCTAGTGATGCAGAGGTTGAGGTGACAACCAGGTCAGTAGTGTTACACCCTGTTGCTGGAATATAAATTACAAATTACATTTGACAATGATGTACTCATTCAAGAAGACTTCAAAGGTTTTCTGATTAGGAAAAATACGTTACTGTACTAACTTTGGTGAATAAAAGCTATATGTCAAAAATTATACTAAAAAACAGAAATATTTAATTATTTGGCCCAAGATAAGCTATTATAGCAAGAACTCTCTGTAACTGACTTTCAAGGGGCCATCACTCTCAAAGCCAAGCTCTTACAGGTGCTGTATCCCTCTCCCTACCGCCAGTGTCCAGGGGAAGGTGTCATTAGGGTCTATGACTTTTATAGATAAACTTCCTGGGTTAACTGCTGCTCCCCTTTCCCTCTAAATTATGCTGAAGAATGCCCCATGGGGCACATGGAATGCTTTAGGCTATCAGGCAATCCTGAGGACCACAGAGGCTTCCTGCTCCCACCAGCTAGACTGCATGCCAACAAAGAGTTGGCAGTGTCCTACCAAGCCTGTTTATGCCAGTTGACTTGGTATTATAAATTATGAAATTTAATTAAATGTGAAAGCTGATGAAATGCAAGTATAACATTAAGTGCTGTTTCTATAAAAACTAAGTTGAAGTCTTGGAAATACTTAATAAAAGCAAGTTACTAAAAAAAGTTGTTGGATTAGGTGTGTACCAGATAAATTAAAATGAGGGAAAAAGTCATGAAATCTAAGATTCTGTACTCTGACTGCTTTGCTAATGTCTGTGTTTTTGCTCTTAGGAATTAGACTATAAATACAGGTCAAATTCAAAATAGAGAAAACACTGCCAAAAAATAAAAGTCCTTGACTTCACAATAAGAGTTTGACAAATAAATATATTTTTGTATGCTTTAATGAAAATACTGCAGCTGTGTACTTTTGAATGATTCCCAGCATTAACTGATATTTTCTTTTCAATTAACCAGTCCTAATCAAAGTAGGTAAGAGGGTCTTTCCCATGCATATTTGGAACTACTTTGGATTAGTGGCTTTAAAATTTATGAGGATTTATGATCTAAACAGGTTTACTCTAGAATACAGGTATTCAAATTTTTATTACATATTTTTGAATGATGAAATACTTCAGAGAAATTTCTGCCACACTTAAAAATATACCCCTTCTTTTTAGACTAATACAGTAGAGAACAGAGCACAGCAGTTAATAACATAGACTCTGGTCATACAAACTGAAATGTCAAATCCTGGCTCCCCCATTTACTAACTCAATGATATTATTTCACTTAACCATTCAAGTTCCAGGTTTTTTTTTTGTTTTTTCTATACACTAATTTGACTTTTTTTATACTTTATTTCTGGAGAAGTTTTAAACTTACATTTACAGAAAAATGAGACTGAAAGTACAGGCAATTCTCATATAAGCCTCTTCAAACTCCACTTTTGAATCTGGAAAACGGTATTAATAATAGCACCTACCTCTGTGAGCATTGAGAAGTTGAAATGAGAAATTGCATGTCATGTTGAATGCTTACCATTGTGCAAGGTACATAAGAGCACCAAAATGTTCACTATTAATATTATTATATTGCCTAATAAAGTGTCCACTATGACATAAATAAGATTAAAATGATGTTTTCTCTTATATTTGACTCATCGTCAGTGCCAGTTTTGGGCAAGATGGCCTCTTAATATACAGATAGCTCAAAAACACCTGTGGAAAATTTTTCCAAGTACAGTAAAGCAGTGGTTCTTAGCAAAGGGCAATTTTACCCCCAGGGATATCTGGCATCGTCTGGAGATATTTTTGGTTGTTACAACTGAGGTTGGGGGATGTAACTGGCATCTACTAAGTGAATTGTCTTGGGCTTAAACCAGTGATTCTTGAAAGGAGTGGATTTTGCTCCCCTTTTCCCCTGCCCCCATGGAGATTTTTGGTTATCATAACTTGGAGGGGTTGGATGCTACTGGATGGAGGCCAGGGATGCTGCTAAACAGTCCACTTGGCAGAGAACAGCCCCTTCAATGAAGAA
Source organism: Dasypus novemcinctus (assembly GCF_030445035.2). NCBI lineage: Eukaryota > Metazoa > Chordata > Mammalia > Cingulata > Dasypodidae > Dasypus > Dasypus novemcinctus. Next base: position 37,295,350 of record NC_080675.1, read on the forward strand.
TTATCTGGCCCCAAATGCCAGGAGTAACAAGGTTGAGAAACCCAGCACCCTAAAGCGCAGTACAAGTAAAAATTGATTTCTAAAATCTGAACTCCAGAAAATTATTTGGAGAAAGTAAAGATTGTTTAAAAATGAAATTGGAATTTTCATAATCATATGGATTCTCCTATGCATGTCACAGATATCTCGGAATGAAACATGGATATTTAGTAATGAGACAAGATTTCTTTTGGTCATTAAATTCTTAAACAGGATTCATCATGTAATAATCATAAATAGATTTTATTCTCAAATGAATAATATCATAAAGTTATCATGAGTACTAGATTTGAAATTCAACTTCATTCAGAAGAATATAGCTAAATAAGATTCAGACCCCCAACATAGTAGATGGGAAATCAAAATGCTACTTGAGAAGTCTGCAGACAGGGAGACTTGCAACAAAGGCCTACCTTTACCTGGCTACAGAGGTTACTGGTCTAGTGAATATGGACAAGGTTGGTATGCATCCTTTGTTAGCAGTCATCCTCTTTCCCAGCTTGGGAACATGCACAACCTAAACTCATTCCTGAATTAATAATGCTGTTCAGAAATGCTATTAGAAAACACATAAAACTTCATTTATATTACTTTTAAATAAATCACAAGGGCTTTGGTAAAAGTAGAAGATAAAACTGCACATTAAATATAATTTCAACAATATATGTACCTGTTAATAAAGACCTTAAATAAAATAAATTTTAAAAAACCACCAAAGTATGTATATCCTTTCCTCACAAAAAAGAAAAGGCTGGAAAGGAGGTTGCCAACATGTTAAGGGAACGTATCTCTTTGGTGCCTTCTCTATTCAAATCCAGAAGACCTATAATCTCATTCTTTGCTCTGAGATTTACTGGTTCAATAGATTTTTTCAAATAACATAATTCTCACAAAAATTCCTGACATGGGTAAGAATGTACTATAATTCCCATGGACTGATGTGGACATTGAAGCAGAAAACAAATGATCCTGTACTAACTGTGAAAGTGCTAAATACACGAAAGGCAGTATTGATTGCTTTTGCAAATCTTAGAAGAAAAGTCTATATTCACAATATTTTAACTTTATACTTTCAGGTGACTAAATGACATTTTTCCCTAAAGATGGCATAATAGCAAGTCTCCTACACAATGGAAACCATTATTTCATCCACCTCATCAAAGTTTAAAAAAAAATCAATATTTAATATAGAAAACATTTTTATACAGGAAAGAAAGAGTAACCCAAAGAGTGCAAAAAACTAAATTGCAACAACAGTTACTTAACTATAACCATCAAGGAAGATTAAGAACTCATGCAAAGCTTATGTCGCACTGCCAAAAAAAGTATTTACTATATTTACTATACAGTATTTTACTTTTTCCAAAGAGTACAGCAAAATGAAATAAAAAAAAAATAAAGTAAAAGATCTCCACTCACCCTTCTGATAGAAAAACTTCCTATAATAGTATGCACCAAGATCCACGTGTTCCACAATATATCTTTTCACTCTATCTAGATGCAACACCAAGTTTTCCTTGGGCACTTCAAGTACCGCCACTCCTGCATTTGTGCAATGGGAGCTAAGGGCAGACTCAAAGGAGGCACTTTCACAGCCACTAAAGGAACCAGAATTTGATTTTGAAAGGCTAATTTTCCTCTCGCCTTCTCCACCTATCTCATTCCGAAAATACGGACAGCTCATTACAAGTTCGTTGCTTTTATCATCTCCCTGGTCCATGCTTAGGCTTCCTTTGGAATTCAGGTCCTCTGTGCTGCCCATGGGGGAGCTGAAGCTGGCTGAATGGGACAAAGGTCCAGAGACCAATGATGCCACGGCAGCTGCCGAAGCCCCCGTGGTGGTATTTCTCCTCTTAATAACATTGTGCCTGTTCATGATTGCCTCATTCAAATCAAATAATATACTCTGGACATCATAATGGGCAAAGCACTTTGGACAAGTCCAGGGTCTGACAGAGTCTTCTGATCGGTTATCTTCAAGATCTGACGATTTCCCAAGTTCATCACCTTTGGCATTGCGTAATTTACGAAAAATGGATGAGTCTCCAGTTTCAGACTTGGAACGTCTCTTAAGTGGTTTTTCCCTTTCCTTAAAGAGCCTGAGGTTCTCCCTCTGTGAGATGGGCCCATCTATAACATCCAAAGAGAAACCAGAACCCTTGCCTCCACCACCGATAAGAAAGTCACTGAGCTTGGTTGGAGTTGGACCTCGATCAGATTTGTCATCTTTGTAGCCCTTTAATAAATCAAAAAAGCTTTCTCCAGACGTTCCCTGCTTATCAATTGAAGATGTGCTACCATACTCCCTGTGCAATGATGGTCCAGTCTTATATGTGGGTGAGATACATTCATCAAAGCTATCCACATCCAGTTCACTTATGGTGATATCACTGTTGCTCCGCTGCCGTATTCTGCGAAGAGCTTTCCTGGGAGAGCTGGGATAGGCTTCCGGCATGAGAAATCTGGAGTCCATGCTCTCCGACGGTCTTGTCTTGTTTTTCAGTGTGTTCTGTATGCTTTTCAACATGGCTGAGTCACTGGAGTTGAGGCTAACAGAACTTCCCTGACTCACAGGGCTGCTTTTGGAGGACATGCTCTCAAGGCAACTTGAGGTTTCTATTTCCTGGCTTGAACGGCTAGATTCTTTTACGTTTTCTTTCCTTGGGGGCCAATCTGCAATCCTTGCCCTAACCCCCATCTTTGGGACTCCAGGGGTCGAGGTTATATGGTGAGAACCCTCATTTCGAGGGGGCCCTACAGGAGCCATCACTGAGGATCCTAAGCTGCCATTTTGGGACCTGAAACGCCGCATGTAGAAGTCATCGGTGTGGACTTTGGGAGTGCCATCTTGTCCGACGATGGAGGCCCTCTCCGTGGAAACAGGCCTTTCCGTCTGCGACCTTTTCAAGCTGGTCATGATGTAAAAGCAATCACACTTAAATTCCTACAGAAAGGACCATCATATCTGGGTTTTAAATATGCACTTCCCTTTTGGAGAACAGCTTCCAGAAAAAACAACAGCTGCATGAGATCTTAATCTTTTTCATTTAAAAGGTTAAATGATGCCTTATTTTTCAAACCAGTGAAAATCCAGATGTTCAAAATAATATAATCCACAATAATTCCTTGGCTTCACATTAATAGATGGGTTTCTTTCAATGGAATGGAACTTGTATTACTGTGATTCTGTGAATGCCATAATCCCATGCTTGCTCTAAAAGAGAAAAGGACAAGTTGAATTAGTATTTGATAAAAACATCCAAAAATAAATATGCAACTGCTGAAACCATATATATGAAAACAAAAGACTCAATAATGGGTTTGGTTAACAATCTACAATCTGTACTTAGTAAAGCAAGTACGAAAGAAAGGAATAAAGTGAGGCATTTAATAAAATCCACCACTGAAAATGTAAAAGGGAAAAAATAAAGAACTATTAAGACTTCAGCTTAACTGACTCCTTTCAAACTGGGGGAAGGGACATCTTGTTCTAGGACACGGAGGCTCCTCTCCTAGAAAGACCTTTGCTCCAATGACTTCTAAAAACACAGAACATTGTAAATCACTGTGCTGACCAGAAGTTCAAGACGCAACTAACAACATCAGACAATTAGTGAAAAGCACAGCCAGGTTTTTTTTGACAAAACTAAGCATTTAAAAATGATTTTATCGACTGTGTTGCAATGCTCATATCTTTCATATTCCAAAGCAAAGCTTGTTTTTTGTTCCTTACAAAGCTTTAACATAGTTGGCAAGAGCAAATACAGCAGAGAGAAAATAAGCAGGGTTTTCTCTGAGCCATTATAGCCATTAGCACTCTTCTTCTACTTTATTACTTACCCAGACAAGGAATATTTCAGAAGGACTCTGACATTCACCACCATCTCTTCCAAGCTCTCCTTAGTTTCATCTACTCTTAAAGCTAGAAATATTTCACCAATTAACAAAATGCCTGCATTTCCTTATGCATCACAACCTACCCCGCCCCATCAGTGTTAATTTATGGAGACAGTAGAAATAAATTGCTGCTCTCTACAGACATCTCCATACTACCCAACAGATTACAGAGAACTGTTAACATCCTTTCAGGTGACTGGCGACAAAAACGAACTTCCACGTGAGCATGTCATTCAGTAGGCAAAAAGCACAAATCCCGAGTCCAAAATCCTGCATGGTTGCGTACATCCTGAAAATAACAGCAGAGGATGGAAGACTCCACAAATTACACAAGATGTGGCCTTTAAATTCTTGCCAAATAGATGTTTGGAAAGATGCTGCTGAACCAGCACTGCACTGACAGGGCAGCATTGTCTACAAATCACTGCTCTGACACCCGGAGGACAGCCCCGCACGCTGCACTCTCCGCTCAACGGGAACAAGCACTTACTTCCACAATAATTAAGCATCTCGCTAGTCGGCTTCCTGCCTCCAAGGCAGCCGCTTTAATTTCCCCTGCAGTACGCACCATCATTTTAGAAGGTTGGCTGCTATTTATAAGCTGGAACATTTAGGGGTGTTTCAAAAATGCACACTGCCTGCAGAATGTGGAGCTAGGCAGAGAGCTCCGGCTGGGCTCCTGCTGCTGGGTCTGTGCAGTGATTCTGAGAAACACCAATTGTTTTCACTCTCATTCCTCTTCACCATCTTTTCTAAAAGGGACAATGGTTTTGCGTAGCAACCTAATTAAACCTGACTTTTGAGCTTTCTAGATGCTTTTATCATCAAATGACTAAGATTTTCTTTACATTTCAGAACTTTACATGCTCCTCTTTCAACTGTAACCCCTCAAGGGAATACATGCTAACTGTTGCTTCCACAGGCAGTATGGGGCAGCACATGCAGCCACAGGAAAGGTTCAAGAGATGCTCCTTGAGGTGCTCCTCGTAAAAGGGGAAGGAAACCAGCCAACTGAACCAAAATGCAAAGTAGACACCAGTCCATCTAAAAAAAAAAAAATCTAAACCAGAATCTATGAGCTATTTTCCATCTAGGAAAAGATGCTGAGTATTTGAAATGAAATATCTTTTAAAGAAAGAATACTTTACACTAGCATAAAGAATAATTCTAAGTAGATGCCTACAAAAATAGTTTCAATATTTCTCACAACCTCACAGAAATCCAAATAATCACCTTCCATTTCCAGAAACTCTGTTCTCCCAAAGGCCAACACATCAACCCCACCATGAGAAAAACTAATTTTTGTCACATTTTATTTCTCTGAGAAAATGGTTTATTGCAGAATGTTGTTTTTAGGACATTGAGAAGTTCTATGGAATGCAAGAAGAAACTAAAACCAAGCACTAAAATACAAACAAATAGAAGTGACTTGGCCAACACTACTAAGTGTATTTCTCTTTAAAACCATATCACATGCTTCATATATAAACATATTATGTATAGGTATATATGTGTATACATGTGTATGTGTTTATATATATACCTATACATTTTAGGACCAAATAAAAATCTTACTTTTAAACATAAAAATTTCTTATTAAAAAAAAAAAAGGCCAAGCCTTCTTCTACATCTTAATTATAATAACTCAAATTTTTCTTCTTTTCATTTCAAAATATAGATGGGGTACATAAAGGGAGAGAATAGTCACAATTTAACAACCTGTAAACACTGGGAAAGTTTGAGAGTGGAGACTAAGTTAAGTAATAGATTCTTTTCCGTCATTATAACCTTCCTTCCTACCTGCTCTCTTTCTCTCCCTTTCCCCATCCTTATTCAGAACATGAAAACCCCATATACAGATTGTGACATCAACCCAATGAGGAGGACAGGTTGGAGAGAATCAACTCGTATTTAGAAATGAAGTTCTAGAATGGCTGTTTTCTAATATCAGCTGTACCATAAGTCTTAATCAGCATGCGTCTGGGTAGATATGAATTCTTAAACGACCAACACTGGGAGCCTGATCATAGAGTGGATAATATTTTTTGCTTATTTTATGACTGCTACTCAATTATCACCAGGAAGACTGCTCAGAGGAAACATTTAGTATCTCTAGTTGAAAAGGACTGACAAGAATATAAAAAGTAGCAACAAGAATTAAGATCAAGTATTAGTATTAGTATTGAAGACATTATTCATGACATTACAAAGTCCATAAAGATAAAAAGGCTCACTTACAAAGCAGAAGTGACTTGTCAAAGGGAGGAGAATCACTAATAAGAATTATAACTCCTTTCTATGAGAATCATTCCAAAATCTTTTCCTAGTTCATTTACTAGGTTTAAATACAATTAAGCCTCCTTTAAAAGTGGTACAATATAAACCTCGGACACTGACTACCACATGTAGAAATACATATGCCTTGCACTTATTATTAAATTTACAGCAAAATAAAGTATTCATGTGTATCAAATGATGACAGATCATCTTTAACACCTCAAAAACCTATTCCTTAGGGCGACTAAAATAGCAAACATATGTTGATGATTATTAGCAATTCTCTCAATTATCAAGAAACCTGCCCAAGCATCAATAAATATGGTAAAAAGCTACAGAATTAAACAGAAGAGCAATACTAATTCATACCATGTCACCTGCATCTGTTGAAAGAGTAGGCTATTTAAAACATTTTCCCTGTTGTATGTTTATTGCTACAGGTACTATTTAGGTCCATGGTAGATTCATTTAGCTAGCATACCAATCCCATCTAGTGCGATCACTGTTTAATTCAATACATTTCTGTAAACTATATGAGAGAACAAAAAGACTCATTCAAATTCTCCTGATAGTCCTTTCATCTCCGGAGTTCTGTCACAACTAACCTACCACCCCCTTTTCTTATAAGGCCATTCTTCTGGCAGTGCTTCCTTTTCTTGTCTAAACTGCCCCCAGCTTTTCTACATTCTCTTCTGCACAGTCCACAGAAGTGGTGCTAGGGATATCTCAGGAAACAGCTCCTCCCTTCCAGGACGCTGCAGGTGAAGCAGGGATGCAGACAAGTAAAACAGGTGAAGTGTGGTAAAGCTCATGACAGGGACATGCATGCATCATGCCACCTCTGTACTGTTCTCATTCTGACTGCACACTCCTTTACTAATAGTGTCTATCTCTTGGTTGGACTAAGTTGAACTGTAGCTGGTCAGTTCTCAGAACATCAGGCCCCCAAGACTGCTGGAAGTGGCATCTCTAGGGACCTCTTCATTGCCAAAAAGTCTTTGTCATTCTAGCTCTTTGAGGTTATAAATATAATCTTAACTCCTCCCTCCATTTCCTAAAACTCTCTCATCTCTTGACCTCTGTTCTCTCCCTTTTTGCCCATTCCTCAGTATCCTTAGTGGGTGGTATCCCTGGCCTATTTCTCTTACCATGCTTCCTATTTTGGGATGGGGATGTGAAGAGTATTACTACTAGGATGCACAAGAATACAGCATTAGGATGGGATAGCAGGGATTGATACACAGGAGCAAAAGTATTATTATGGACAGCAGAATATTTATTTGGTTGGATCACAAGTTGACTGTGTAACTGAATGAAGACAGAGCACTAAAATTACCTAGGGACATATCTGGGTGGTTACCAGTAGTCTGACTGCTGATGTCATAGGTATTTGCAGCTTTAAATATCAACTCTATGCTGTTAACACTCCTGAACACCATATAAAATATATGTAGGGAAGTGAATTTGGCTCAACTGATAGAGTGTCCACCTACCATATAGGAGGTCCAGGGTTCAAACCCAGGGTCTCCTGACCCGTGTGGTGAGCTGGCCCACGTGCAGTGCTGATGCACGCAAGGAGTGCAGTGTCATGTAGGGGGGGTCCCCCACGTAGGGGAGCCCACGTGCAAGGAATGTGCCCCACAAGGAGAGCCACCCCACGTAAAAAACGCACAGCCTACCCAGGAGTGGCACTGCACACACAGAGAGCTGACACAGCAAGGTGACGCAATAAAGAGAGACACAGATTCCTGGTGCCGGTGACAAGAGTACAAAAGTGGACACAAAAGAACACAGCAAATGGACACAGAGAGCAGACAATGGGGGGGAGGGGGAGAGAAATAAAAAATAAATCTTTAAAAAATATATATATGCAGATGTCTACTTGATATCTTCATTTATCTGTTTCTAAATTTTCTGCAATGAACCAATATTGTACTTACAAGCAAAAAAATGGAAAATAAGTTTTTAAAGAAAAAAAAATAGATGGAAATATTAATTTTTTTCCCCCAAGAAACAAATGGGTGGTAAGGAAGTGAGAACAATGAATAATTCAAGGAACTGAATGGAAGTCACAATACAGGAAACTTTTTGGGGGCCAATGGCATAAAGAACACAGATTAAAGGCTACAAAAGTAAATGTGGGGAACCCCTCCTCCAAAAAAAAAAAAAACCACACCAAAAAAACAAAAGCAATAAACTATAACTCCTGCCCTGAAATAATTTATAATGCAGTATGGTACATTCACCAAAAACATGTTCATTCCTCATCAAATGCTTTTATATCCCCAAATAGGTTGCTGACAGATTAACTTGTATATCCTCAATTACAGGGCCAGTTCTCAATGTTTCAGGGCAACCGAAGGAATCTTCATGATGAATGACCATATAAATGTTCAGATAATATAGAGGTATACAATTTTAGAGTACTTATCAAAATTTCCATGTAAAAAATTTGTGAAGTTGTGTACACAGATTTAGAATACCTGCAAATATTCTTACTTCAGAATGTAAAAGAAAAGTTTATTTTAAAATAGAAATACTTCATAGTATTTGAATATTAGATTAGCTAAGATAACCAAATAAGGTGAACTAGTTTCTTTACATTCCTTCTTGGTTTTCCTGAATTTTCACTCACATTATGTATGTGACAGTAACATCTTAGACAGAAGGGATGTTTCACTCTTTCAAGTTAGCCTGAAACAAACACATCTCTGTGCAGTGTCATAGAACGACTTGCCCACATACATTTTAGATCAGAATTTTACCCTTCCTTTATTTCTTTTCTTTCCTTCAACAAAAAGCAGAAAATATTGAGGAAAATGCAGTTGATAAAACTAGTTCCATGCTCTTCAAATATTCACAGTCTAAAAGACAACACTAATGCAGACAAAATGGATTCAAATAGTTTTGCAATGAAGTTTAACAAAGTGAATAAAGAAGTTATGAATACAAAACTTACTATAAGAGAATAAAAAGTTTCACTTGAGATTTGGAGACAAAAAGGCAATTTGAAAGGCACCTCTTCGGCCAGTTAATTAAGAACCGAAAGAGAGCCCCTTTGCCACCTCCATGACTACCCACCTCCTAACTAAAAAAGTTCAACGAAGGAGGTTACATTTCAAAGGCCAATTTAAGACTTGAAGTTACTTTGTGCAACTGAAGGTGAAGGAAAGAACATGAAAATTTGGCTGAAAGTGATGGTTGAAGAGGAGTGATAGAATAAGGGAGGGGGGTGGGAGTCACACGGTGTAATTACTGATAAGTAGTGAAATGATTCAATAGCTGGCAAAATAAAGAAGACTAGAAATAAACAAAGGCCAGATTGCCTGCAAATGTGAATATTTAGCTCTTATATTTAACTATGACTAAGCTTATTCAATAAGCAATTAATATAATACAAAGAGCCAGGTGTAAGGAGCCCAAAGTAGAAAGGTAGATGTGAATCAGAATTATTAAAGAAAGAAAGAACTTAGGAGCAGTAAATTAACACTTTAATGGAAAAGGAACCAGAGCTTACCAACTCATCAGGGCCACTCAAGAGTTTCCATGCCTGGCACCAGGAATATCATGAGTCCAGACGGGACCAAAGAAGCAGATGAATGTTATAAATGCACTAATGTTTTCATTAATATTCCTTTAAAATAAATTTAAAAACAAACTAACACTGCACAGAGATCTATTACTGAACAGCTGGCTTATATCTATTACATTCTCATCCTAAACAACTTATTATCAAATATGATCTGGGAATGAAGTATGATGAATACACCCTTGGTCACCAATGATGAAATACTGCACTATGTAAACTTTCAATTATTCAAATCACCAAACAAGTTCAAGTTCTACAGATGCTAGGTCTTTCCAAGGAGGTGTTCTTATGCTAACATACCTAACTAAAGTAAAATCAAAGAGGAATATAAAAAACATAGAGGAAAGGGGTTGTGGCTCAAATGACAGAGCATCCGCCTACTATATGTAGGGTCCAGGGTTTGATACCCAGGACCTCCTAAACCATGTGGTGAGCTGGCCCACACACAGCGTTGCCATTTGCAAGGAATGTGATGCCATGCAGGGGTGTCCCCTGCACAAGGAATGCACCCCACAAGGAGAGCCGCTCCACGCAAAAAAATGCAGCCCCGCCCAGGAGTGGCACCGCACACACAGAGCTGACGCAGCAAGATGACGCAACAAAAAAAGCGACACAGTTTCCCAGTGCTGCATGACAAGAATGCAAGCAGACACAGAAGAATATAAAACAAATGTACACAGAGAGCAGACAATAGGGGGGAAGGGGAAATAAATAAAGTAAATCCTTAAAAAAAAAAAAAAAAGGTGTTTAAAATTTTAAAAAAACTGAAAAATTAAAAAAAAAAATCAAAGTATAGTTCTAAAAAAAATAAAACAGAGTATTAACGATGCTAAGATGGGGAAGCGGACTTGGCTCAATGGATAGAGCATCCGCCTACCACATGAGAGGTCCAGGGTTCAAACCCAGGGCCTCCTGACCCATGTGGTGAGCTGGCCCATGCAGAATGCTGATGCGCGCAAGGAGTGCCATGCCATGCAGGGGTGTCCTCCTGAGTAGGGGAGCCCCACACACAAGGAGTGTGCCCCGTAAGCAGAGCCACCCAGCCCGAAAGAAAGTCCAGCCTGCCCAGGAGTGGCACTGTGTACATGGAGAGCTAGCGCAGCAAGATGGTGCAACAAAAAGAGACACAGATTCCCAGTGCCACTGACAAGAATACAAGTGGACACAGAACACACAGCGAATGGACACAGAGAGCAGACAACTGTGGGGGGAGGGGGGGAAGGAGGGAGGCAGAGAAATAAATAATAAATCTTAAAACAAAAACAAAAAAGAGCATATTTCAGACTGACACGGAAGTCCCCTCATGCCCAACAGCCTCCATTTTATTTCCTCACAAGAGTCTAGGGACCTGGGAATATCAGGCACAGCTGCCACCTAAACAAAGATTGTCCTTCTCAGAATCTTTCTTCTGCAGAGTTTTGGTCTAAATTTTAACACTGTCATCATTTAGACTCACAGGCCAACATCCTAGAGAGCATTATTAAAATAATATGGCTATTGATCACTTAAGGAACTAAAACTGTGTTTTAGCCTGCAGAGAAAGAGTCTGGTAGTATTTATGTTCTCCTCTGAGGGCAGAAGGGATATAAATGGCCTGAACTGTTACTAAACCAGATTTAAATTGGATAAGCCCTGAAAATTACCTTTGATCCACAAAGGATGAAATATTTAAAAACTGCAGCTGAGAATCTGCTGACAGCTTTTCAGGCCGCAGACATGGGTTATCTGAGCACCATCTAGTGCTCTGCACTAAGCCAGTCCCTGTTGGTAACAGGGAAGGAACATTTCCACCCTGGCATCCCTATAATCTGGGGAATGTAGAAAACCAAAGAGAAAACATAATTTCCTAAATGGCTTTATTAAGGATATCATGATATTCTCATTTGAATATTTATACTTGTTCCAAAAAGAATTTAAGGAAGCACACTTGAAAAAGCACATTTATATTTAGCTTAGGAAAGGAGTAGAAAGTAGCATCAATAAGAACAATGGATAACATAAAGGTCTTCTAATGCACAATAATGACCCAAATCATCATTAATGTCAACAATGGCCATATTTCACTTTCATAGACTTTAAAAATACCACCCACAGATCAAGAACTTAGAAGAAAAAAATTAAAACATAAAACCCTTCTGCATTGCCTTAACATTTCCTTAAATACAGATTGCCTGTGACAATATTTGTCTGTTTCACTGTACCCTTATTTCTGGGCATAACCTATCTCCCCTAGAGGGTCTTGAGAGTGCAGGACTCATCCATTTCACTCATACATGTGCATTCCTCCAATCCTCACAACCACTCCATGAAGTATATCCATTCTATAAATGAGGAAATGGGTTTCAGAGAAGTGAATGATGTGCCCAGAGTCATAATGCTAAGTGTACTGCATGAGACACAAAGTGCTCACTGCAAAGTGGGCTCTCTCTCTCTCTCTAAACACTGGACTGATAGCAAAAGAATTTATGGCAGAGAAACTACTCTGAAAATACATTTCAAAAGAAAAAGTCCTGTCATTTTAGGAGGAGTATCGCTTGTGAAGTACAAAGCTGGCATGTATCTCTATCTAAGCACGGTTTGAAATACATCAATTGGGAGAAAAAGTATTAATTAACAATTGACTTCCTTAAAATGCTGCAGTGGTCAAGGCACATGTCTTTTGGGAACTTTCAGTGGCTCACTGCCACTCCATTAATGTCTAATTTATGACTAGAATCCAAGACCAACTGGCACCTGCCTCCTTTTCATAAAGCTCGCTGGACAACTAAGCCTGAAGAGAGGGTCTCTCTGACCTTACATTTGGAATTTAAAACTAATACACCTGGTCACTCCACTTGAGGATCTGATTCCTAAGCCATGTTTCTTGCACCAGGGGGCCCATTCTCCTAAAAATGCCTCCCTTTCTACTACTGTTATTAACTGAATTGTATCTCCAGAAAAGATATGTTCCTGTCCTAACCCCTGGTCCTGTGAATGGAAACTTACTTGTAAAGAGGATCTTTGAAGACATGATTAGTTAAGATGAGGCCAAATTGGAGTAGGGTGAGCCCTAATGCAACATAACTGGGGTCCTTATAAAAAGGGGAAATCCAGGTATAGTAAGAGGCATTGACAGAGAAAGAGACGGCCACCTGATGGAGGCAGGGGTGGGGTTATGGCACCACAAGCTGAGAATGCCAGAAGCCAGTGGAGAGTCATGGAATGGACTCTTCCCTTTATGAGAAAGCACGGCCTTGGTCAACACCATGAATTTGGACTTCTAGCCTCCAGAACCCTGACAACTGTTGTTTAAGCTAAGAAGTCTGCAGTACTTATTTTCAGCATCTTTGGCAAATACCTATGGAAATTAACTCTAGACATGGTTGGGCCTTTTTTCTCTAAATTTTTTGGTTCTGGAGGGCCGAGATTCATTCAGACCTTATCACCAAAGAAAGTCACATGGCCTTAGTTAAGATAGAATGGAAACTGACAAATTAACAGAATATTGTACTTGAAAATGCTAATTATGGTTATCTCATATATATCTGGGTTGAGGGAGACATGTCAAAAATAAATTCAGATAATCAAAATTTAACACAGGTTTCAGTTTCATCTTTCTTTCTTAAAAAGCCTTCACAACAGCAGTGAATGAAAAATAATGGCAGTTTGACCTGCTCCTGGCCTATCTACACACAATCAAAGGGTATGAGAAAGTGGCATAACAATGAGCAAATCTCTTACAATAGCACCAAGAAGTGAATCAGTTAGAACTGAGTGAGATACTACCACAACGTAAGCTAATGCACAACAGAATCAGCTATGTTAAAACCCCTAGCAAAGCAAATAAACACATTTATAGGAAAATGGAAAGATGGGTGATCTGCAGGAACCAGAAATGAAAAAGAAATGCCATCAGACTATGAAGGTCAAAATTTTTATCATTTACCCTCTGATAATTTTTCTCACATACACAAGTTTCCCCTTTGTTGTGCCCCTTTTCTTAGTTGTTTTTTTAATCAACTAATTACATGGTATTTTAAAAAATTTAAATTCAGTGCAGAATAGAATAAATTAAAAAGTACACCTCTCCTTCAGGATATCCTAATTCCATCCCCACAAGCACCCACTCCTAATAGTTTGTGTATTCTTTAGATATTGCACGGGGGGTTGGGTACGCACACAAAGACAGACACTGAATGATAGGAACAGTTGTTTCCTGAACTAGGAGCATTCCCACAGAGGAGAGCAAAGATCCAGCTCACAGGGTAGCTCCCCAGAAAAGACTGAGTAACAGAGCCACCAATCAAAAAGGGGTGGGCACAGATGAGTGAAGGAATCTGCTCATGTTCAGGACAGGCAGAGAATCTCCCCCTCCAAAGCAGACACAAAATATCTGATGAAACATTTTACATTCAATACATTTTGAATCATATATACATATACCTTGTTTCTGAAAATAGGAGCCCTAGACAAATGATTCTGGCAACTTGCCAAAAAACTTATATAAGAACAAATGAAATATTTTTTTTTAATGGCAATACAGTTTAATGGCAATACAGTTAAAACAGAAACATCCTTACATTGTAGAGGCAATGAAATTTTCAGAGAAAAGATATGGTTGAGTAAACCAGAAAACAGTCATATATTTTGGCTCTGTAATTTCTCAACATTTGGAAATATATGATTGTCAAACAACAGAGGGGATTTTGTTCCTTCTCATACCCCCACAAGCTCTTGGCCATCTCTATTCCTTCAGCAGGCCCTTGGAGCTCTGCATGCTTTCCCTAAACTTGGTCTTCCCACTCTTTCCCTGAGTTCTTGCTATACTCCCCAGTATCCATGATTCTCAAAAGACAATCTTTCTGAACATCTTATCAATCTCAGACATTACCTATTGAATTCCTACAGCAAAAGATGAAAAATTAGTGTTTCCATCAAGCCTCTCCCCCTCCTTTGGCCCATTCTCTGTATGTATGTGTGTGTATGTTACATTATATAGTTATTTGTAGCAAGATTTATATTATTATGGTTATAAACCAATTGTTCAATTGCTTAACTAACTTTTCCTAGACTTAATAATTGCTTGATTTTTTTCATTTGCTTAGTTTCTATAAACAAACCCTAATTCTTCCTCAACTCAACAAGAGAAGCAAAAAATTCTTCTCATCACTGTTTTGCACATGGTCAAAAGCAAAAGGTGCCCTATTAAACCCATTCTCCTTTCCTGGAGATCTTTCTTCTAAAACCCTCCATCCTTACGCTCCATCTGACCCAGCTGATCTCTAGGACTACTGTAAAGGTATTTTCTAGAACATTCCATCCAGACAGTTCCTCTTTGTTCTCCTGGGATGAGCTATGCATTTCCTAGATCTCATGTCTCCTCTTTCCTAGTTTACTCTCTTATTTTAATAGACTCAGCAACTGTCTAGGAAGGGTGGTTAAAATGATCAATCTTGGCATGGCTAGCCTTAAACTCACTGATGGTTTTGGCAGAGCACAGAATGCTAGGTTATAAAACATTTAACATGAGAATTTTTAAGGTATTATTTAATTATCTTCTAGTTTCCACTGTTGGAAATGAGCAGTTCTCATCCCTAATTCTTTGTATTATATGATTTTCCCTTTTTATGGATTTTTTTTTTTTTAAGGATTCTTTCTTTTAGGTGGGGGTAGGCTTTGTGTGGGTCTTAAACACATTCCTTCTATTAGACACCCAGTGGGCCTTTCCAATATAAAAACACACCACTTTCAGTTAAAGGAAATTTTATTGAGCTTTTTTTTTTAAATACTTTCCACTTCTTTGTTTTCTTTGCTCTCTCATTCTGTAAATTCCCCACTTGTTGGATCCTGGATCTCTGGAATTGTTTCTTATCTTTCTCCCTCACCTTCCATTTATTTTCCTTTTAGGTATTTGAGAGATTTCTTCGAACTTCATTGTCCATCAAGGCTATTTAATTTTTCAAAATGGCTCTTGGACTGGTCTTTTTTTCCTTAAAGATTTATTATTTATTTATTTCTCTCCCCTTCCCCCCTTCTCCTGATGTCTGCTCTCTCCATTCACTGAGTGTTCTTCTGTGTACGCTTGCATTCTTATTAGCGGCATTGGGAATCTGTGTCTCTTTCTGTTGTGTCATCTTGCTGCGTCAGCTGTGTGTGTGTGCGGTGCCACTCTTGGGCAGGCTACACTTTCTTTGCACAGGGTGCACTCCTTGTGCATGGGGCTCCCCTACGCAGAGGATACTCCTGCATGTCACAGCACTCCTTCCATGCATCAGCACTGCACGTGGGCCAGTTCACCACATGGGTCAGGGGTTGAACCCTGGATCTCCTATATGGTAGGCGGACGCTCCGTCAGTTGAGCCAAATCTGCTTCCCACTGGTCTGGACTTTGAAGAGCTTTTGTGTCCTCACTGTTTCTTCCATTTAAAAAAAACATTCTCTTGTTTAGTGGTTACAGTATTTTCTCTCATCCTTCTAAAATTACATCAAATTTTAAAGTTTTCTTTCTATCTTCACAGTATCTATTCTTCCCCAAATTTGTTTCTTTTCTGTTAGTTTTGACCAGTGCCTTTCACATGGAAGGTTTTGCTCATTTGCTCGCATTCACTGGCTACTCCTTTATATTTAAGACTAAGACATTAAAAAGTAAACTAAATATTTCAGCTTTAAGAAGATATGAAATCTTGATGCATGTGACAACATGGATGAACCTTGAAGACATTATTAAGTGAAATAAGTCAGATGCAGAAGGACAAATATTGTATAATCTCACTATTATTATATATACATATAATATTGTATGATCTCACTTCTAATGACCTAGAATATAGTTCACCAGAAGATAAGAGTAAGGATAAGAATGGGGAGCTGATGCTTAATTAGTGCATAATTTGTAATAAGGTTGATTGTAAATATTTGGAAATGGATAGAGGTAATGGTAGCACATTGTAGTGAGTACAAATAACAGTGCTAATACATGGGTGGGATTGTGGCTGAAAGGGACAGTTTGGGGTTGTGTATGTCCTTAGAAGGAAAGCTAGAAGATGAAACATTGGACTGTATTACATAGCGAACTCTATATGGACAATGAGTGTGGTCAAGAGAGCAAATATAAGAATGTTCTTCCATGGATTAGAACAAATGTACATTATAATTACAAAGCATTAATAATAGGGTGGGAAAATATGGGCAAAAATACACCTAAAGCAAACTATGGACTGTAGTAAATAGTACTATATTAATATTCTTCCATCAATTGTAAAGAAAAAAAATATGGAGTCAATATGGCTCAGGCTGTTGGGCACTCCCCTCCCATGTGGGAGGTCCTGGGTTCAGTTTCTGGTTCCTCCTGGAGAAGTGGAACAAACAATGAGCAGATAGACAAGAGAACCATCTGGGGGTGGCAGGGAAGGCAGGGATAAATAGAAAAAATCAAGTAAATAAAAAAGTCTTTTAAAAAATATATACATAAATTTAGAGACATAATTAGATTAGCAGTTATGTACAACAGGGCAGGATAGAGGGAGTGAGAGGTGACTGCTAAGGGGTAGGAAGTATTTCTTTTTTGGAATAATGAAAATGCTCTAAAATTGATTGTGGTGATGAATGCACAACTCTGATTACATTAAAGCCATTGATTGTATACTTTGGATGAACTGTATGGTATGTGAATATATCTCAAGACAAATGCTTTATTAAAAAAACCAAGCATGAGCACTAAAAATCAGTAGACTGGGGTGGGGGTGGGGGTGGGGAAATAAAAATAAAAATCAGTAGACTGAAACTCTGCATGGGGGGCAGGGCTTGTAATTATAAAGTAAACTTCGGTACTGGGGACTGTGTGTGGATCAAGTCGGTTCACTTAGGCACCTGGACATAGGGAAAAAAAAGTATGACTATGGAGCCTCTTTTGAGCCTCTGAACTCTCATTCTATCGCCAGAGAATTTCTTAAAACAAATCTGTCTTCTGTGATGAAATGCCACATTTTCACATAACCCAACCATTCTTACACAAAGAGCAGGAATACAAACTGGCCCCTCAGCCAAGAAGAGATACACTTGCAAGCCTGTGAACTGGGAAGCAGCTTCTGCAGAAAACAAGAAGAAGGCGGATTTATTTTCAAGGAAGCTGTTGGCAGCAATAGAGGCAATGTACAACAGTGGCACCCCCAGGAAAGCATTGGTGGTGGCAACACAAAACACAGCGTGCAGTGCTGCCCCAACCACACTGATTTACTTGTGTAATTTGCTGTCCTGGCCACCTCACCTGCCTGTTCCTGCCCATTTTCCAAACCCAATACTACAGCTTTCCCAGTAGTTCTGTAAGCCACTGAATATTATGTCCAAAAATTCCTTTCCCGTTTAAATCATCCCTTTAGTACTTTAAGGAATTTCTAGACTATACTTCAGTTTCTCTAGAGAAGAATGGTTCCATTTTTTGCCTAGCTGCCAGCATTCGGGAAACTTTTCAGGATGGTACCTCACCCTGCTCTCAGCTGGGCCAGTTATCCCTGTATCCAGAGCCTCTGTTTATATAGAGTTAGGGAAGAACCTAGGATCTATCTGCAACCAGCGCCACCCTATAGTTCAATCTTCTCATCTCCAATCTGGACTTCATATCACTTTCAATAATGGGTAGAATATCTAGTCAGAAGATCAGTACTAAGTACAAAAGTTAAATGATACACTAAATGAACATACACCTAACAGGCATACATAGACTACTGCACCCAAGAAAGAGAATATACAATTTTCTCAAGTGTACGTATCTCCAGGATAGACTATATGCTGGGTCACAAAACAAGTCTCAATAAATTCAAAATTACTGAAATCATACATTGTATCTTCTCCATTCACAATGGAATGAAGCTAGAAATAAAAAACAGACAAAAGGGAAAATTCACATGTATGTGGCAATTAACATAGTCTTAAACAATTAATGGGCTAATGAGGAAATCAGAAGCAAAATTAAGAAATATCTTGAGGGAAATGATAATGAAAATACAACATACCAAAACTTAAAGGAAGGGGGGCAGATGTAGCTCAAAGGTTGAGTGTGGACCTCCCATGTACAAGGTCCCAGCCAGATTCAAGCCCTGGTACCTCAAAAAAAAAAAAAAAAAAAAACACCTTATGGAAAGCAGCAAAGGCTGTGCTGACATAGATTTTACAGCTCTAAATGCATACATTTAAAAAGAAGATCTCAAATGAGACCTAGCCTCAAAGTGTAAGAACTAGAAAAGGAAGAACAAACTAAATCCAAAATGAGTAGAAGGAAGGAATTTAAAAAGATTAGAGTGGAGATAAATGAAATAGAAAACAAAAAAGAGAAAGAATCAACAAAACCTAAGTTGATTCTTTGTAAACATCAACAAAATTGACAAACCTTTAGATATACTGACAAAGAAAAATAAAGACACCAATAACAAAAACCAGAAATGAAAAGGGGGACATTACAATCAATGCTGCTGAAATTAAAAGGACTATAAGAGGATTACTATTAATCTGAACAACTATACTACAATAAATTAGATAACCTAGATGAAATGGATAAATTTTTAGAAATACACAAAGTACCAACACTGGCTCAAGTAGAAATAGATCTTAACAAACCAATCACTAGTAAAGAGATTTAATAAGTAATCAAAAACCCTCTCAAAAAAGAAAATCCCAGGAGCAGATGGCTTCACAGTGGAATTCTACCAAACATTCCAAGAAGACTTAACTCCAATTCTGCTCAAACTCTTCCAAAAAACTTAAAGAGGAGAGAACACTTCCTAACTAATTATTTGAGTCTGACTTCACCCTTACAGCAAAGCCAGAAAATTATACCATGAGGAAAGAAAACTACAGACCAATATCTCTTATAGATGTAAAAGTCCTTGTGGCAGTTTGGTATTCTTTATGAATTCCAAAAATAAGTATTGGATTGTGTTTGTCAACTGGTCTGTTCCTCTGGGCATATTAGATTGTATTACATTCAGAGGTTACACTTTTACTTTATTAAATCAAGATTAGGGCTTTCATTTGACCACGTCATTAGGGTGTATTGGTTTGAGTCGTCCCGTTCCCCCCTGCCTCCCGCCTTTGAGGACTCTATAAATATACAAACAGATGCTCAAACAAAGGCAGAGAAGTAAATACACAGAGAAGAAGAACACAGAGGAAGAGAGACAGATGCATAAACAAAGGCCCCAGGAAGAGAGATGAGCCTGACAGCCTACAGCTGCAGCTGAGCCTGGACAGAAATGAGCTCTAGGGAGAGGGACCAGGCTTATGCCAGCCTACAGCTGAGATCCAAAGAAGCTGGAACCACAAATCCTCAAGAGGAAGAGGAAGGCTGAACCCTCACAGAGACTAGCAGCTATCTTGCTCCAACACATGGCAACAGACTTTGGTGAGGGAAGTTACTTATTCTTTATGGCCTGGTGACAGTAAGCTTATACTCTAAATAAATACCCTTTAAAGAAGCCAACATATTTCTGGTACTTTGTATCAGCATGCCTTTGGCTGACTAATACAGTCCTCAACAAATTACTAGTAAACCAGATCCAACAGTTTATTAAAAGAATTATACACCATGATCATGTGGGATTTATCCCTGGTATGGAAGGTAGGTTCTTCATAAGAAACTAAATGAATGTAATATACCATATTAAAAGAAGGAAAAAATACACATCATCTCAATCAGTGCAGAAAATGCATTTGAAAAATATAACTCCCTTCCTTGATAAAAGACACTTAGAACACAAGAAATAGAAGGAAAATTCCTCAACATGATAAAGGACATGAAAAGCCCACAGCTAACATCCTACTTAATCATGAAAGACTAAAAATTCTCCAAGATCAGGGACAGGACAAGGATGCTATCACCACTATTATTCAACACTGTACTGGAAGTTCTTGCCAGATCAAGTAGGTAAGAAAAAGAAATAAAAGGCATCCAAGTGGAAAGGAAGAAGTGAAACTATGTGCAGATGATATGATCTTATATACTGAAAATCTTGAAAAATCCACAAAAAGCTCTTAGAGCTAATAAAGGAATTCAGCAAAGTGGCAGGGTATAAGATCAAAACCCAAAAATCAATAATGTTTCTATACACAAGTATATTAGTCAGCCAAAGGGGTGTAGATGCAAAATACCAGAAATGGGTTGGTGTTTATAAAGGTTATTTATTTGGGGTAGAAGCTTACGGGTACCAGGCCATAAAGCACAAGTTACCTCCCTCACCAAAGTGTATTACCACATATTGGAGAAAGATGGCTGCCAACATCTGTAAGGGTTCAGGCTTCCTGGGTTCCTCTCTTCCCAGGGCTGGGTTCAGGCTTCCTGGGTTCCTCTCTTCCCAGGGCTTGTCTCTCTTGGGGTTCAGCTACTCTGTTATCTCCACAAGGCCAGCTGTAGACTATTAGGCAAACAGCTTGTTTGTCTTTCTGAGGCCTTCTCTCTTCCCTCACAACCCAGCTCCTCTGTGTGCTTACTTCCTAGGGCTCCAGCTCAAGACTCCAGCATCCAAAAACTTGAACTCTGTCCTTTTCCATGTCTTTTATCTGTAAGTCCGCACCCACCAAGGGGCAGGGACTCAACACCCTACTGACGTGGCCCAATCAAAAGTCCTAATTATAAATTAATTACGCCCAGGTACAGACCAGTTTACAAATGTAATCCAATATCTATTTTTGGAATTCATGAACCATATCAAACTGCTACAACAAGCAACGAACAAGCAGAAAAAAAAATCAAGAAAAGAATTCCATTCACAATTGCAACTAAAAGACTGAAATATCTAGGAATAAATCTAATCAAAGAGGTAGAAGACTTGTACACAGAAAAAGGCAAAACATTGCTAAAAGAAATTTTACACAAATGGCAAAGTTAATCAGCAAATTTAAATGGAAGAGTAAGGGGCCCTGAATAAACTAAAGCCTCCTGAAAAAGAAGAATAAAGATGGAGGACTCACACTTAGCGATCTTATAACTTATTACAAAATTACAGTAATCAAAACAACATGGGGGAAGCAGTTGTGGCTCAACTGATAGAGCATCCACCTACCATATGGACAGTTCATGGTTCTATACCCAGGGCCTCCTGACCCGTGTGGTGAGCTGGCTCACGCGCAGTGCTGCCGTGCGCAAGGAGTGCCATGCCACGCAGGGATGGCCCCTGCATAGAGGAGCCCCACACACAAGGAGTGCGCCCCGCAAGGAGAACCACCCCACACAAAAAAGGCAAAGGCACAGCTCACCCAGGAGTGGCACTGCACACATGGAAAGCTGATGAAGCAAGATGATGCAACAACAACAACAAAAAAGCGACGGAGTTTCCTGGTCCTGCCAGACAAGAAAGTAAACGGACACAGAAGAATACACAGCAAATGGACACAAAGAGCAGACAATGGGGGGGAAGGGGAGAGAAATAAATAAAATAAATCTTTAAAAAAAAAACAAAAAAGCATGGTACTGGTGCAAGGATAGACATATAGACCAATGGAATGGAATTGTGAGCTCAGAAATCTAACCCCACATTTATGGTCAACTGATTTTTGACAAGATGGCAAAGACCACTCAATTGGGAAAGAACAGTCTCTTTACCAAATGGTACTAGGAAAAGTGGATCTCCATTTGCAATAAGAAGAACCCCTACTTCACACCATAAAGAAAAATCAATTCAAAATGGATCTAAGACCTTACTATAAAAGCTCTAGCTATCAAACTCCTTGAAGAAAACATGGGAAAGAATCTTCAGGACTTTGTGTTATACAATGGGTTCTTAGACTTTACACCCAAAACTTAAGTAACAATAGAAAAAAAATAGATAAATGGGACCAATCAAAATTAAAACTTTTGTGCATCATAGGACTTAATCATGAAACTAAAACAACCTAAACAATGGGAGAAAATATTTGGAAACCACATATCTGATAAAGGTTTAACATTCAGAATATATAAAAATTCCTTCAACTTAACAAAAAGACAAACAATCCAATTTAAAACTGGGCAAAAGACTTGAATAGACGTCTCTCCAAAGATATAAAATGACTACAAGGCACATGAAAAGATGCTCAACATGAATATCCATCAGGGAAATGCAAATCAAAACCAAAATAAGATACTATTTCACATCAATTAGAATGGCTGCTGCTAAAAAAAAAAAAAAACAACAGGAGAAAATAACAAGTGCTTACAAGGATGTTGAGAAACAGGCACATTCACTCATTGCTGTGGGAACATAAAATGATATAACTGCTGTGGAAGACAGTTTGGTGGTTCCTCAGAAATCTAAGAACTACCATATGACCTGGCAACCCCACTACTAGGTATATACCCCCAAGAATTGAAAGCAGGGACTCAGATAGAAATTTTTACCTATGTTCTTAGCAGTATTATTCACAACTGCCAAAAGATGGAAGCAACCCAAATATCCATTAGCCAATGAATGGATAAATAAAATGTGGCATAATCATACAATGGGATATTATTCAATTGTAAAAAGGAAGAAGTCCTGATATATGAGACAACATGGATGAACCTTGAAGAATCATGTTGAGTGAAATACACCAGACAAAAGGACAGATATTGTATGGTCTCACTGATTTGAAACAATTAGAATAAGCAAACTCGTAGTCGGAATCTAGAATATTGCTTATCAGGGGACAGAGTGGAGATAGTCAATGGGAGGCTGAGGCTTAAAATGCATAGAGTTCCTATTTGGGATGGTGGAAATGTTTGGGTAATATATGGTGTTGATGGTAGCACAGCATTGTAATGCAATTAATAGTAATGAAATATATATCTTAATATAATTAAATGGGGAAATGTCAGGTTGTATATATAGTAACAGAATTAAAATAAAATTTTTAAACAATCCATGGAACTAAACTATACGAACAGTGAACCCTAAGTTAAACCATGGACTTTAACTAATAGTACAATTATAAAAATATGCTATCCTCAATTGAAATAAATGTTCTACACCAATGCAAGTTGTTGTTGGTGGGTGGTGTATGGGAATGCTGTATTTTATGCATGATTGTTCTGTAAACTGATAATTTCTCTAATAAAGGAAAATAAATAAATAAATAAAATAAAATGTAACAGGAAAAAAAGTTCCCATACACATGGAGATCTCTTTTTGTAATTTCTCTCCTGTTTTGCTGCTCTGTACCTATACCCATGTGCCAATACCAAGCTAATTAAAATACCACAACATTATAATAAATCCTTATAACCAAAGGCATTTCTGCCCCCATTAATCCGATTTCTTCAATAAACTTTTGGATCAGTTCGTCAAGTTTTACTACAAACTCTCGTAATTTAGTTTTTGAATTGTATCAAATTTATAGATTAACATGTGGAACTTAAATCCTTTGCAATATTGCATCTTCCCAATCAATAACATAAATAGCCCCTAATTATTTAGATATTCTTTAAGATCTTTTAATCCAAAAGCCTTAGCATATATTTTGTTAGATTTCTTACAAGGTACATTATACTATTTTGCTATTGTGACTTTGCTCATTCATGTTTAGAATATAGTTACTGGTGTACTAAAAAGCTATGGATTTTTTCATTTTCATTTTCTTCATAACCAGTAATTTTTCTGAACTTGGATGATTCTTTTCAATTTTCCTAGACAATCATATCCTTGCAATATACCAATTCTTTTGTTGCCTTATTGACTTGGCTAGTAAATATGACAAATTTAAGCTATAACATTAAGTAAAAAAAATAGACATACTATTTTCTACTCTAAAAAATGTAGCAATATGGGAAAATGAACAGTTCATTTTTTAGAAGGAAGGCCTTTCTTCTTTATAAATATTTGCTATAAAGTGGTTTGTCCAAGAAACATAATTAGTTTGGAAATAATATGCAAGAAAATATACACTCCATAACTTTTGTTAGAAATAATGAGAGATCAGCAAAAAAGTCAAAGATATGCCAGAATATTTGAAGGAGAAATAAATATTACCATACGTGGGTATTTGTACCCACCTCCTTCCCAAAACTAAATTCACAGTATCTCTATAAAACAGAAGGAATAATTTACAGAAAAAAATCTCCTTTAAGACTAGGTCGTCAAGTCCTAACAAAAGAATAAGAAAATAAAAATTACAACCTGATCCAACTGAAAAGATTGCATGGGTCAAAAATTAGATTTTTATCCCTGAAATACATATCCAATCTCAAATAAATGAGAATTAAAAAAACAAAAACAAAAACAAAACTGTCTGGTAGCAGATGCAGCTCAAGTAGTTGAGTGCCTGCTTCCCACACACGAGGTCCTGGGTTTGATCCCTGGCCTGGTACCTCGGAAAAACAAGTAACACACAAATGAGAAAACCAACTGGGGAAGCTGATGTGGCTCAGTGGTTGAGCACCAGCTTCCCACATATGAGGTTCCAGGTTTAATGCCTGGCCCCAGTACTTCAAAATAAGTAAAAAATAAAAAAGTAGGTAAAAAGAACTTTCAATCTCTGGGGAACTGAAAAAAAAAAAGAAAAAAAAATGTAAATTGTCATTGGAAACAGTAAACACTGGATTCCACAGCAAAGGAAAACAACATAAATAAAGACAAAATGTGAGGAACAAAATGAGGGGACACTGTCAGAGAGATAAAGTAAATGCAAGATGATAGGCTAGAAATGAAAATGAAAGAGTGGCCACTGCCTTGCAAACAGAACTCAAAAAGATTTATGAACAAAGAGAAAAGAATCAATGTCCAAGAGAGGGCCCTTTTCTCCACAATGTTACCAATAATTTTTTATTTTTTCCAATATAATCATGTAAAATCCAGGTATCCTACACATAGAGAGAAATGGAAAATGTAATGCAAAAGAAGATGAAAAGAAATGAAAAAAAAAAAAGTACTTGCAAATAGGGAGCTAAAATATGGAAAAGTACCAATAAAAACCCATGAATGTAACTAATAGCCATCTTAGAATTAAGTGAACAATCACACTGGATGGGATTATGGGTGAAAAAAAGAAAAGAAAATGCCAAGGACAATATTGGAAGACAACACCAAAGAATGGTGTTCTCTCACCAAGTGGAGTCACCTGTTAGAAGAAAAGTGGGTCTCCATGATTTAAAAAATTAAATCATTCCTTTACATTAAACCATAGAAAAGTGAGTACAGGGTTCAGAGGGCAAAATGTGTAATTACCTTATAAATTATAAAAGGAAAGAGCACTACAGAAGAAGAGGTAAAAAAGGAATAGAGATATCTAATATTTATTGAATAGTTACTGCTATAAGATGACTAGATGCATACACAAAGTACAGTAAAAATACACAGCACAAATACCTAAGATGTATTGAGAGGCATTAGGGAAGACTTCACAAGGATAACAGTTGACTCAGACTTAAAATAGTATATAACTAGGACACTAAGTGTGAGGAGAATAGTTCACTAAAGAAATGAATGAAAAGATTCTACATTTTTAGATATGCAAAATGATAACAGAATTAAGAATGTGGTTACAAAACATAGACACAAATCATGAGAAAGGGATTTAGTTCAGAGATCATGTTTCAAATCATATGAAGATATAAAAGGAAACAGATCATGGTTAACAAGACAAAAGGCACTAACTAGGCTTCTAAAGGATTCATAGGTTTTAAAACCATAACACAGGTTTTCAGATTTTAAAAAAACATTAACATATGAAAAAAGAAAATTTTGAAATAATCTCAATTTGCATAAAAACAAAAAACAAAATCCAACATGTTTTCAAAATGCATAAACTGAAAGAATGCACAGAAAATTTTAAGAGATTTAAGAAAATTATATTTAAAACAATGAAAAGGCAATATTATCAGATGTCATGTTTAAAAGATTAATAAGTTACTTTGTAAAACAACCCTAAAATATGGCATTTTCTGTCAAGTAATGAATAATATTGAAGCAAAAACTTATACATAAAAAGAGAAATCAACTGCAACTAATCACATTCAATCATCATTAGACAAGTACTTCTACTCAATATCAGGTATGAATTCTTGGCACTATGGATGTAACACTGAGAAAGAGACAAAAATCTCTACCTTCCTTAGAGTTTACATTTTAGGGAAAGAGACAAACAATAAACAAATAAGATTATATTTTGACATGCTGCAAAGTGCCAAAGAGAATAATACAACAGGAAAGGGGAGAGGTAAGGGCTGAGAACGCCAGTTCTAAAATGGAGTCAGGCAAACATAACCTGAGAAGTGCACATATGTGCAAAGACCAGAAGGAGGTAAGGCAGCAAGCCGATCAGAGCACCACACAAACAGCCCAGTACACAAACACAGTAATGGAAGAAAAAAACAGACAAAGAAATTAGTAGAACAAGTAAAAATTATCTTAACCTCTACACCCTAAAAATCTGGATCAACATTAAGTCAATTAATTGTACATATATAAATCGCCAAAAAATATTTTAAAAATTTAAAAACTCTATATTCTTGGATCAAATTGCAATGTTTCAAAGTGTCCAGTAAAACAAAACAAAATAACACTGTGTAAGAGTATGTAGAAACACAGGAAGAGATTATTTAGAATTCATGAAAAATGAAAAGCAAAGTTTCTGAACTACTGGATTAAACAAAAATTGTACACTGAGGTAAATTTATAACTTTAAATACAAACTGGGAATTCAACTCAAAATTTCAGAAAAATATAAGAAAATATAAATAATGCAAATAGTATTTTAATAGAGTATAAACAAACTAGAATAATTACATCTAAAACATGATTTGAAAAAATAATAACACATACATATCTCCTGGTGTAACATTAATAGAAAAAAAGAAGGGAAGCACAAGTAAACCAAATTCGAGATTAGAATATATATATACACACACACACCAATGAATAGTTTTAAAAATTTGGAAATGAATGTATAAATACAATTTTATCAGAGAAATATGAACATGTCAAGGATATAGATGATTTCCTATTAAAAACACAAAGTAGAGTATCAGAAAAGACCACAAAAACTAAAGAAACAAGATATTATTAATAAAATACTCTCCAAGACAGCAGATACAGAAATAGTTAGTAAATTCTTTCTAATTTGAAGACATAAGCCATCAACACATTATATGCTCCGTATGCACTGACAAAACACAACAAAACAAGAAATAAAATGTAGCAGGTTATCCAAACAATTCTGAGTTAGAGTACCAATCTCAACACTTAACATGTTAGAAAAAAGAAAATGAAATATCTTATTTGAGAATTGACTACTTGCCAAGCATTATAACTTCATATACATTATTGACACATGCAAATAAAATATTAGGCAATATTATTAAACCTGTTAGCATTCCACCAAATAATTAAAAGGACAAAAGTGTTAAGATCACTTAACATACAGAAAGTAGGCATTTAATAAAAATCTGGACAAATTTCAATAAGAA
Organism: Dasypus novemcinctus; assembly: GCF_030445035.2. Taxonomy (NCBI): domain Eukaryota; kingdom Metazoa; phylum Chordata; class Mammalia; order Cingulata; family Dasypodidae; genus Dasypus; species Dasypus novemcinctus. Next base: position 37,323,538 of record NC_080675.1, read on the forward strand.
TGAGTTCACTTTTGATAAGGTACTTAATTTAAATGACAAAAATTTTTAATTATTGAAAATTGTATAATTCAACATGACAATGAAGTGACAGATATTAGGGGGAAAAAAAAGATCAAAGCACCATTATTTTCCCAAAGACATGGTTATGATAGCTGCGATATCATCCACAGGGTCTAATACATTATCTAGTTCATAGACTGAGGTAAATGAATAAGTATATATTTTACAAATAAAATATATAATTACTTACATAAGGAGCTTACACAAATTGTTCAGGAAAAAATATTAAAAGTAGTTCTTTGTGACATGACAACTACGTCTAATAAATATTCTATAGCAAAAATACATCATTTTAAAATGTGAAAAAATATTTTCTTACAAGAAAAAAGTAACAAGTTGACAAAAGAGGAAGAGCCAATTCAAATGAGAAAAAAATACAACTAGAAAATGCTTTGCCTGAAAAACTGGAAAAAGAACAATTTCTCACTTGCTTAAAAATTTTTATTGACAATAATCAATATTGGGGAAAATGCAGAAAAACACGTTATTTTCATACATTACAAGTAGGCACTGTGAATTAGTACAATACTATTAGAACACAGTCAGCTAAATGGATCAAAAACCATTAAAATGCATATTCTTTTAAGCTTAGGGATTCTGTCTTAAGAAAATAATCCACAACATTAAAAACTAAACTTCATGAATACAGATGCAAATTGCAGCACAAAACAGAGGTAAGCCTAATGCATAGTCAGAAAATGTTTGAGAAAATTACTATGTAAGTATATAGTTACATTATCTAATAATAACAAAGCAAGTTTTGAAAATTATATATACTACTACATGGGAAAATTATGATATAATGTTGAGCTTAAAAGGAGAATATGAATTTGTACATATATGATGATTACTGCCCAAGCATTTTGAAAATGAATTACTTTCAAAGTATATTTATCAAAAGTAAAACAAAACTGATCTTCTAGATAGCTAGTAAAAAGAACACCTTAAAAAGTACATATTCTTCAAATAGATAACAAATTTCAATTTTAGCTTTTTTAACTAGAATCCCACATACATTTTTTCACCATACATATTTATATTAAGGAATACTCTATAAACACAATATTATCTGGTGTTCTAATATCTAAGTTATCCAGGAAAATGATAGGCTAAGACTAGATAAGAAATCCGAAATAAGATTTTTAAAAAATATCCATGATTTATTCCAGGAAATCAAAAGCAAAGGAATTCAAAATGCAAAGAACTTCTAAACTTACCTAGCACATACTAGACTCATTTTAGCAGGTGTGATGGACACTGTCCATTACGTACCCAAAAGCCATTCCTTGCCCATCTTCCCTAACAATAGACTCTAAATTCGTTCAGCTAGCTGTCGAGCCCTCTTGGACCCCATGCATCTTCTGCCCTGCCCCAGGGGATAAATTACAAATCCTGTAAATCAATCAGGGACTCTCATGCCCCTCAGTTAGTGATTGGTCTAGGGGTAATTACTCAATCTAGTTCTGGCCAATGAAAAGTAAGCAGAAGTCTGCAGCAGGCAACTTCGTGGCATACTCTGGCTATCACAATAAAAGGAACTGACACAAATAGCAAGACCTTTGCCTGCCATCATCTTCCTCCCCCTTCTTCCTCCTGGAGTGTGCACAAGATGTCTGGGAGAGTTATAAACAACTTACATCCATGAGGCTAGCAAGAGGAAAGACAAAATGAAAGGAAAGTGAGAGATCCAGAGGTTCTGATGGCATCCCTGAACAACTGTTACCAACCTGGCTGTGCTGATTTCTGTGAATTTTTTTTAAGTGAGAAAATAAACTTCCAAGTGCTTAAGTCACTGTGAAGTACTTTTCTCACACTTGGACCAATGGCATTCCTAACAGAGCAAAAAACCCCTCAAGAGATCAATGTGATTTTTATTCACAAATATTTGCCATTTAATTTTTACCAAAAGGAAAAAATATTTTGATCAAAGATGGCTGAACAGGAAGTGGTAGATATTGTGAACAAATAAAGAAACAAACAGCAGATTACAATAGGATATTTAAGATACACGCACCTCCACATTTAGTTCCTACAGTAATCAGTTTACTAAAATATATAGGAAAATCTTATATATGAAGCATACATTTTGGGTGTTAATGCAGAACTCTCACTCTTTCAAGCTGATATTTCAAGATTATCCATGAAAAAGTATTCCATATAATATCTGGTTTATTTATTTAGACAAAAATAAATAAAACTTACATAACTCTTCTATTATGAAAGGGAGTTGGCTTCTTAGTTTCTGAACAGCTAGAAAACACATTTTTTGGAAATTTCAAAATTTAAAATTTATGTTTGACAGGAAAAATTCAGAAAATTTTTTACTGTTTCTAATGATGAATCTGTTTCAAAGTATTCTAAGGGTAAACCAAAGCCTAGGTCCAAAGTCACACACACAAAAATTGTTCTCTTTATCACTCTCAGTTTATACGTGCCATGTAAGATAAAGGGGTCACAGTATTTCACTTAGACATCTCTAAAATTCATTTATGCCCTAATCTTTGCTGATGTTTTGGGCACAATTCTGGCATAAACTTTTTCTTGGAAGAGTTCACTAGAAGGAAAAAACCTATAAACAGTTCATATTAAGAAAAAAGGAAAGTTTTTTGTCTTTCTATGCCTTTCTCTCTAACAAGTAAATGTATAATTAAATATAAGCAGAAAATGAAAATGTTGACATCTACTGTGAGTTTGCATGCATTTTTAAGTGCTTCAGAAAAATTTAAATAGAACAAACGTTTCAATTACTTAGATTCTTGAACTACAACTGTCATCAACCTTCTACACTGTTTCTGATTACTGTTCATTACATGAAAGCACTGGGCAGATCACCGAGGATCCTGATTAACCTGCATCCTAAAAATTTATTGCTATTAATGGGCATTTAGTATCCAGAAAACTGATAAAGTAAAAATCAGGCTCATCCTTCTAAGTAATGCTCTATTTTCAATTATTTATAAGATTTGCTGAGTGCCTAGTACAATGGCCAGAACATTCTATGCACTCAAGCAAAAGTATTGCTTTTGCCTCTATTTTTCAGTCTATACCTTGATACACATTTATTTAATTTTTAAAAATTTTTATTAAAGTTAATAGATCACACAGAATGTTACATTAAAAAAAATAGGTTCCCATATAACCCACACCCCACTCCCCCACCCCCATCATTTTTTTGAAGATACATACATCACAAAAAAGATCACATTATAAAAAACATAAGAGGTTCCCGTATATCCCCCATCCTCCCACCCCACTCCTCCCACACCAACAACCTCCCCCATCATTGTGGCACACTCATCACACTTGGCAAACACATTTTGGAGCACTGCTGCACCATGTGAATAATAGTTTACTTGATATATGTTTTAAAAAAATTTATCTGAGGCACTCAAATAGGTGCCAAAGATTCTACCTTCAAAAAGTTTACATTTAGTGGAGAGACAAACAATAAGCAAACATATGATATAAGAGCAACACACAATACTTAGGCATTGAATTCAATAAAATATTGTTTAACCTATACCACCTGGAATGCCACCAGGAATATATATTCTAAAAGTGGGGTTTTGGTTTAAAAATCAGGAAAGACAACTGATTTATGTATCACAAACCAAAACTTTTTGTAATTACCAATGATGTAGTTTAGCAGTATTCATTTTTCAGCAAGTTGAAAGCATTTTCATTTCAATTGATTTATATATCTTTATATATATATATTAAAAAGTTAACTTGTGCAAATTAGAAAACTAGTAGTTATCACCATAAAATAAGCCAGAGATAATATTTTACACTCTACCTGTCAGTCAACTCATGGCTCAATGTTACAACCCATAATATTTCTATCATGGAAAAATATGGTAGGTTTTTTTCTTTTCTTTCTTTTTTTTATTAGAGAAGTTGTGGGTTGAGGTAGGTTTCTTTACATGAGTTATGCCTGAAAGGAGTTAACTTTCATTTCTGGGACCTTTTAAAACAAAGTACGGAGTCAAGTGGGAGTTAATCATGATTTTAGTTTAATTTTTTTTTCACTTTGGTTCTTTTCATCCTTTATATTCAAAACTGTCACAAGGACCCAAGTATAACAGAATCATAGCAATATGAAAGTAAAAAGGCAAACCAGCATAAAGGGGCATAGCAAAGCCAGAAGCTAAAAGACAGCATAATTGGTCCCTTTGTGCAGAAAACTACAAAACACAAATTGAAGTAACCATCTTTAGTAGCAAAATCCTTCTGGTTCACAAAATTGTGGACTTCCTTTCTCATGAAATTAATGAGTGATAAAGACTTGGCTAAAAATACAATAAGCTTTCAGGGAAAAAATGTGATGGCTGAATAAAGAAGAATTTTCTATCTGTAAAAGTAATGAACAAAATTACAAAAGAAGAGCTGATAGATTTGGTTACATGAAATATTAAAACACCTTTATATTAAAAGGCAAACCAAAAACTAGAAGAGAACTGCAACATAAAATAAAACAAAGGTTTAATACACTGAATATATACAAAGAGATATGCAAAGAGTCACTGTAGATCAATAGATAAAACACTTATTCTCTGATAAAAGTGGGAGAAAAAAGGTATTAATAGGCAGTTTACAAAAGGAAAAATTTGCCAAGCATTTAAAAAATAGATCTAATCAATAAATACAAATGAAAAGCATATTTTTTTATAAAATGTGCTCACTGGCTACTGTTAAAAATGAAAATTGTTACTATCCTTTAAGACTATGTATCAGGAGCCTTTAAAATGTTTATATCCTTAACCCAATTATTTTGCCCATGGGAGTTTAAGAAAAATAATCCAAAACAAAACATTTTATGCCAAATATGTTCACAAAATTATTTAGAATGGTAAGAAACCAGAAACAACCTAAATGGCACCAAACTGTATAAATAATTACAGAATATCCACGTAATACATTATCACATACCTAGAAATTATGGTCAAAGTAGTTTTAATTATGAGAAAGCACAGAACACAAACAGTACTTATATGTATATGTGTGTGTGTGTAAAATGAGCTCAGCAATGTAAAACTCAGAAAGTAAAACTAATAACAAAAGTCATATGCATGGATGGGAAGAATACCACCTGTGGCAGTTTGAGATTATTTATGTATCCCAAAAGGAGAAAGATGTTTGTAAACAAAACTATTCTGGGTGAGATACCCTTTGCTTATATTGGATTCAACTGAGGGGTCCTTGATTAAATTACCTGCTAAGATTAGGACTTTGATTCAACCACATCAGTACAGCATGACTGCAGTTGAGTACCTGCCCCCTTGGTGGGCTGATATAAATGGCCACTCATTCAAGAAGACATGCATTGGAAGAGACGGAGCTCCGGCATATTTGATTCTGGGGCCCCAGGGAGAGATAAGTCAGGAGACCAGACAGAGAGCAGAAACCATCTTGCTTCAACACATAGCAACTGACTTAGGTGAGAAAGCAACGCTGAGTCGGATTCTTTAGGACCTTATAATTGTAAACTTCTATCCCAAATAAATGCCCTTTATAAAAGCCAACAGATTTCTGGTACTTTGCATCAGGGCCCCTTTGGCAAACTAATACACCACCAGAATACTATGTCAGGATTGGTAATATTAGCTGTGATTGCCATTTTCCCCTTTGCACTCTGGTGTATATTCCAGGTTTTCTCCTAGCTTTCTGAAGACAGAATCTCTACCACTCATAACTATGTCTGCAGTAACTCACAAAGTGCTTGACACATGGTAGATACTCAGAAATATCTAGTCATTAATTTAGAGATAAAGAGTAAAGACTAGTACAGAAAAATTAATAAACACACACACACACACACACATATGGTAGCATAATGAAAAAGTTGGGTGGGCTTTGTGCCCCGTTCCTGGGGAAGCAGTTCCTGGGGAAGCAATCCTATGTTAGGAATGTCCTTCATTCTTCGTGGTGAGCCCAGGAGCACACCTGATATTTAGACAGCAGGGCTAGCCAAACCTGCAGGCACCCCTGGCCACACTAGAAAGTTCAACCATGTGATTAAGGTGTTGAGGCTCTGGGCCACCTCAAGTCAGTTCACCTCCCCAACCTCTGGGAGGGAAACAAGATTGCAGGTTTTATTAGTCAGCCAAATGGGGGCTTATTCAAAATATCAATATTGGTTGGTTTTCATAAAGATTATTTATTTGGGGTAGGAACGTACAAATACCAGGCTGTAAAGCCTAAGTTACTTCCCTCACCAAAGTCTATTTAGAGCAAGATGGCTGCCGACGTCTGTGAGGGTTCAGGCTTCCTGGGTTCCTACATTCCTGGAGCTTGCTTTTCTTTGGGTTCAAGGTTCCTTTCTCCCTGGGGCTGGCTTCTCTTTCTTCTCTGAGCTTACTTCCCGGGGCTCCAGCTTAAGTCTTTAGCATCAAACTCCAAAATTAAAACTCCAACATCAGAAACCCCCAACTCTGTTCTTCACCATGCCTTTTACCTGTGAGTCCCCATCCCTTGGTGGGTGGGGATTCAACAAAAGGGGTGGGGACTAAACGCCCTAATCATAACTCAATCATGCCCAGGTACAGATCAGATTACAAACATAATCCAATATTTCTTTTCGGAATTCATCAATAATATCAAACTGCTACACCTGTTGCATTCGATCACAAAGACACTGACTCTATCAATTGTGTCAACATACTGAACACCCTCTCCCATCCCCACCCCCATGGAGCTTTCATGATTGAGAAAGAGAATGTACCTTTGTGCTAGGAAAGTGTTCATGTGGAGAAGACACAGAAACCTGCACTTGAGACCCTCCCAGACTTCTTCTACCTTTGTATGTTCTCTTTTGGTTTCTTACTTGCATCCTTTTACTATGATAAAGCTATAATAGTTAATAAGTATAATGCTTTCAGTGAGTTCTAGAAGTCTTCGAGGGAATTCTCAAACCTGAGGAGGTGGGAATCCCAAATTTGTAACCACGTATTAGAAGTGAACTTGCAAACTGGTGCGTGCAGGAGAATCTTATAGAGGATTGCCCTAAATTTGTGAGGTCTGGCCTGAAACTAGGTAGTCAGATTCAGAACTGAATTGGTCTGAGGTATTGCAATCTTCACTGTTGGTAATTAAAGTTTTGTGTTACCTCACACACATATATATACACTTAAAATTATACACAAATAATACACAGACACACATACACAAAGTTTGGTTAAAACTAGGTAAAACAATAATAAGACTATGGATTCCATAAAAAGAAAATGTTTTAGAAACTGAAAACTACAGTAAAGATTATCTCATTGTGGCCAAAACCTAAAAATTTGGTGAAAACAACTATTTCAATCTTTGAATAAAAACTGAAGAAATGCAGATATATACTTCCAGGTTTTTAAAGGGTTTGGTTAGGAAAATCAATTCTGAGGTATGTCCTAGGGTCAGTATAGCCTGGACTCCAGACCCATCCCCTGTTACAGAGAAAGAATGAACTATGTGTGGGGAGAACTTTTGGATGGCAAGACGTGCTTAGATAAGATGATATGTTGGTTTGGAACTATATGTACCCCAGAAAAACATTTTCTTAAAGTTAATTCATTCCTGTGAGAGTGGGCCCAATGTAAGCAGGACGTCTTAAACGGCACGACCCATCTCATTCAGAATGGATCCTGCTCCTATTATTGGAGGCCCCTATAAAGGAAACGAACAGAGAAAGAGAGAGAGAGAGAAAGCCACAGAAACAAGAAGCTGAAAGCAATGAAGCCCATAAGAGAAGGGAGAGACGAGCAGACGCCGCCATCTGCCAAGTGGCAGAGGAGCCAAGGATTGCCGGTAGCTGGCCTTCAGGAAGAAAGCATTACCTTGATGATGATGCTTTGATTTGACAATTTCCCAGCCTCAAATGTAAACTAATAAATTCCCACTGTTCAAGCCAAACCATTTTATGGTACTTGCTTTAAGCAGCCTAAGAAATTAAAACAGACAACAATGAACATAAGAACTGGAATGATGCTACAGCAATTCCCTGTCCCTTCTCTCTACAATAACTGGCCTCAATGGTAATTCTTAAATCAAAAAAGACCATCTTTTCTCACTAGCCTTTATCAAAGAGGTAGAAAAGTTTTAAAAGACCACTTTCTCTTTTTTAATTATTTTTAAGTATCTGGCATATAAACCACATAGTTTAATTTACGGTAATCCAATTTTTAAATTCAATACCATGTTTTCATTTATGCAAAGGAAGCAATATTATAGTTTAAAAAGAAAAGAGGGGGAAGCAGATTTGGCTCAACAGACAGAGCATCTGCCTACCACATGGGAGGTCCATGGTTCAAACCCAGGGCCTCCTGACCCATGTGATGAGCTGGCCACGCACAGTGCTGATGCACACAAGGAATGCCGTGCCACACAGGGGTATCCCCTGTGTAGGGGAGCCCCATGCGCAAGGAGTGTGCCCCATAAGGAGAGCCATCCAGTGCAAAAAAGCACAGCCTGCCCAGGAGTGGCACCGCACACAATGAGAGCTGACACAGCAAGATGATGCAACAAAAAGAGACACAGATTTCTGGGTGCCGTTGACAAGAATACAAGCAGACACAGAAGGAACACACAGTGAATGGACACAGAAAGGAGACAACTGGGAAGAATGGGCAGGGAAGGGGAGAGGAAAAAATAAATCTGAAAAAAAAAAAAATGAGGCAGCTTATGGGCTATAATTAGTAGTAATATTTTGATGCCACTCTTTCATAGTTTGTAAAAATCTTTCCTAACAGTGCAAAGTATTGGTGGTAGGGTGATACACGGGAGCCCTTTATTGTACAATATGCATGTTTGTTTTAAGTCCACAAATTTTACTATACATATATTGTTTATGTATAATCTGATATTTGAATAAATATATTTGGATGATATTTCAAAAAAGTTTATAAAGGAAAAAAAAGAGAAATAAGGCATCTAAACTTCTCTAATTAATGTTTGAAGGTTTCACCCTGTAAATCCAAATTTAGACTGATAACTGATATCAAAAGACATTAATTTACATTTAGGGAAAATGTGGAATCTTAAACAGAACTCCCCAATGACATTTGCAGGACAGAAATAATGCATCAATGCTTGTTTCCACAAACTAAGAGAAGAACCACAGTTAATAAATACTAGGGGAGACAAAAAATTCCTTCAATTTGATATTCATTCTTGGTACATGGAAGGGTCTGAAAACAATGTTTTCAAGGCTCAGAGTCTGTAACTAGATGAAGTTATGGACTTCAAACAAAAACCCCAATCAGGAAAATGTAAGCAGAACCATATTTTGCTTTGCCTGTTGAATCACCGCATCAAGCATGCTTTATCTGTCAATCTCTAATAGCTCAAGATCTTCAATTTAGAGAGTCTGATTACTTAGTACTCTTATTACTTACTCTATGATCTCATTTTAAGAAAGGTAATACAAATTACATGTATTCAAAGAATCAATCAGTTCTACAGTGAAAACTAACTCACACACGTTTTGACATTTGTCTTCCATATTTTAAAAAAAGTCATATAATGTAGGGGAGCTATAAGCATACAATAAATATGACTTTTGAAGCACAGAGATCTATAATATGGGTATAGGCCAAAGTAAGAGAGCTCCCTCCCTACACTTCCCACACATTTCCCTTCTCTTGGAATATAAATTCATGGGTGTGCTCAAATTATGCTGTTAGCTTTGCTGCTACTTGAAGCTATCAAGATGGAATTTTCTTTCTCTGTGGAGACAATGTCTACCTCTCCTCACCTCACCTTTGGACTGGCTTATAATATCTATTATGGTCCTGAAAACCTCACTGTGCCATTTCCTATATTTTTTCATCATACAATAACTAAAAGAGCAGTGCCTCTCCACATCCTCCTCCTAGCTGTTCTAGGGATAACCACCAACGTGGGAACTGGGGTAGGCACTTTATACAAAACCAAGCAGGTCTTCCACAACCTCTCCCTGGAGTTACCCAAGCATATAGGAGAAACTAGCCGTAGAAGCCCTTAGACAGCAAACAGACTCTCTTGCCACTATGGTGCTGCAAAATGCAGGGCACTAAACATGCTAACAACAGCACAGAGAGGAAGATGTGTGTTTCTCAAAGAAGAATGCTATTTCTATGTAAATCATTCTGGAATAGTCCTAGGCAGCATTCAAAACCTGTAGATGAAGCTCACCAACTTCAGAAGGATGTAGTCTCTGGAGGCGCCTGGCCTTTCTCACTCTTGTGGTCCAGTATGACAAGGCTGGCCCTCTTTTGGGGCCTCATTACTAACATCTTCTTTACTCTTTTAGTGTGACAATGTGTCTCCAAATTCTAACTAAGTTTATTTCTTTCAGAATCAATGCCTTCCAGAACAAGATATTAGTCATGCAGGGATTTCACCCAGTTCCAACCACAGTGCCAGACCCATCTTTCCTCAACCTCAATAGAAGAGTCAGAGAGTTTTACATCCTGTCAGGCAGGGACTACTGCCCTAATGAGCAGGAAGCAGCTACAGAAGAATTTCCATCGTCTTTCAGTTTCCTCTTAAGAGTAAGGGTGTAAACTCTCCACGGGGGAGCTGAGACAGGTTAGTATAGGGAAAAGAGGAAAAGACAAGTCACAGCTGGGTATCGGCAGGGAAAGGGGCCATGAGATCCCACCAGAAAATCCCCGAGGGAAAGCTGCTACTAAGAACAAAGTCAAAAGACCCTGCTGACACCCTGGCCACAAGGTCCCACTTGGAACTCTTTCTGGGGTCAAGGAGACAAAAGACCTCACCAGTGGTCCCCTAAGAGCTAACAGGTGGGGCAACCAATCAGAACAGCAAACAGCTGGGGCTCCTTCCCAAACATTAAAGGGACAAGTGAGGAACAGCCTCAATAAAGGCAGTCCCCCAACCCCAAATGCTCTCTTTGCCAGGAGGAGCCCATATCTACATCTTAGGTGTGTAAGTCTGTTCTTTTCTCTCCTTTCTCGATAAACTTTTTTTAGTGGCCTTAAAAAAAAATTATGCTGTTAGCATTTTCCAGGGGATGGGAGTAAGTGGGAATGCTCTGAAAAACATGCTTTTCCTATTTTGATTTCCAATCTTAAAATGTTCAAACTGAATACCCCTTTCAATTAACAGAGAGTTAAGGGGGAATTGAGGAGAAGATAAAAACAAAGAAGAAAAATGTTTTCTTCCTCTTATGTCATTACTGTTTTTAACCCGTCTCTCATGTTAGCTTCCATGGTGACAGGAACAGGAGAAAAATATAGAAACACTGAAAGAACAAATTCCCTCAGAATATTTTAGGATTTCTAATGCAAAGTTTACTCTGGAATTACAGAAGCATACAAAGTTGGAAACAGATTCTTCTAACTTAGTAATGGTGTAATATGAATGAGCTTTATAAAAGCTTTTAAAAATCTGCTATACTTTCCTGTGTCTATGTGAAAGATGTACTGTGTTCACACTGAGGCAGTATGGAAAATGTGAGCCAAAAGTACAATAGGGACATGGTAATAATCAGATGATATTATTTTACTAGCAGCAAATGACACACCACATTGTGTGTTGTAGAGGGGTGCTGTTTGGGAATTCTGCACATGTGCATGATTGTTTTATAAGTTTACAACTTCTGTCATAAAAAATACATTTTAAAAATAATAATAGGGTGAGTTGGGGGAAAAACACACCGAAGGTAAGATAAGGACTATGATTAGTAGTAAGATTTTGATAATATTCTTTTATAATTTGTAACAAACATCTCATGACAATGCAAGGTGTTGGTGGGGGGTTGATATATGGTACCCCTGTATGATGTTATGCATGTTTGCTTTGTAAGTTCACAACTTTTACTCTACACTTAATTGTTTATGTTTGTTCATATATAAATGATATAAAGAATAATAAAAGGATTGGTTGGGGGGAAAATACTTTGTTTAGTAGTAATATTTTAACAATGCTCTTTAATCTTTAGTTAAAAAGGTTTAACAACATTGCAAGTTATTGGTCATAGGGTGAGTTATGGAGTCCTTTATGATGTTTTATATGTTTGAGAGTCCTTTATGATGTTTTATATGTTTGTTTTATCAGTTCACAACTATTATTATACACTTACTGTTTATGTATGTTTATGTATGCATGATATATTCTTCAATAAAATTTTTTTTAAAAATCTGCTGTATTTCCACAAAAAAGTCTTCAACTTGATTTATTATTATTAATTTCATAGAAGAAAACATGGTTTATACAATCACAGGGGTTCTCAAGCAGGGCAATTTTAGCAAAACCTCAGGAGACATTTGACAATGTCCAGAGATATTTGTGGTTGCGGGACAAGGGTGTCACTGGCATCTACTTGGAAGAGGCCAGAATGCACTTAAACATCATACAATTCACAAGACAGCCACCTACAACAAAGAATTATCCAGCCTCAGATGCCAAGAGTGCTGATGTTGAGACCCTGATTTATAAGTATCATTCAAGTCCCAACACATGGTATCTTCACTCAAAGCATTAAGGAAGGCGTCAAGGCTTTCTGTACTCCCACAGATGAATATATGCAATGGTTCTACTCCCATATTTAGGGTACAGTCACAAAAACAACTATGGGAGAAGACTTCACAGTTGAAGATATTATGAATGCAAAAGAAATATAAGGTATGGGCAAATATATTTGTGAATAAACCTGAAATGTTCATTTTCATTTTTGCTAACATAAAATAAGGATGACAATCAATTAAATGAAGGTAAAACCAATAACATTCTATATATTTTATAGTGGCAATAACATGTACTGTACAATTAATTTCCAATCACTGAACCTTGCATGTTAAAAATCTTTCAAGATCTCCTTATTCTCAGAGTTTTAATGAGATGGTTTGGGGTTATTTAATTTAATTTTACTTCAATTAAAAATATTTCTTGAACACCTACTCTGAATTGCTCTAATGCCTGGGGATAGGGTGGCAAACCCAGCAGCCAAAGCCCCGCACTAGAAGGGTTTACAGTCTAGTAGGAAGAACAATAAAAAGCAAATCAAAGGAACAGATGTGGTTCAAGCAGTTGAGCACCTGCTTCCCAGATGGGAGGTCCTGGATTCAGTCCCCAGTGCCTCCTAAAAACAAAAAAACAAAACAAAAAGCAAATAAGCAAAAAAAAACTAACTCAGGAGAGTCCATGTGGCTCAGTGGTTGAGCACTGGCTTCCCACATACAAAGTCTAGTACCTCAAAAAAAAAAAAGCAAATCAACACATAATATAAATATCAGATAGTGGAAAATGCCATGCAAAACATTAAAATATGATAAAACGATCAGGAATGATTGGGTGGCTAATTTCAGTAGGTTGATCAAGAAGGTCACCCCTCTGAAGAAGTCATTTAAAGATCTGAATGGCAAGATGGAGTCAGCTATACAAAGAACATTCCAAGCAGAGAACAGAATGAGCAGAATGAACCTAAACCAAAAACCCAGCATGTCCATGGTAAAGAGCCAGTGTGGCTGGAAGGGGTGGGGAGATGGTATGGGCAGGTAGGTGTGAGCCTGTAGAGGTCTGGAGGCCTGTAAAGGAGTTGGATTTGAAATAAATCGTGAAGCAGTTCCATGTCCTCCTCTTGCAACAAGACCAGCACAAGATGGAAATAACACACAGAAAGGTGGGTTCAGCAGAGACAGAAAGAAGTGGATAGAGTTGGGTATCTTTAGAAGAAGAGACAGAAAGGCATGCTGATGTATAGACATGGTTAAGAAATATGATACTGATGGATTGAGACAGAGATGCTTAAGCAACTGGGTTAAGCTGGTTTAGCTTAAGCAACTTGGATTCTGTAGGAATTCCGAGCAGCACAGAAGCAGATTTGAGGTAATAAATTTGGTAACAAACCATCTTGGTTTGTCTGGGACTGAAGGGTTTCCCCAGATGTGGGACTTTCAGTGTTAAAACCAAGAAAGTCCAGGAAACCAGGATGAGTTGATCACCCTTGATTTAATCTAAGAATTCTTTGTTGACCATGCTAAATGAGTGGTATCTGTTGGACATTTATGTGGAGATATCAGGAAGGCAGTTGGATTACAAATCTGAAATTCCTGGAAAAGATCAGAGCTAGAGATTGAGAACTGGAAATAGTGAAGGCCTATGAATGGTATTTAAAGTCGTGGAACCAGAGGGTACCACCTTGAGAAGGAAAAGAAGAAGATCTAGAACAGAGCCAGTGTTTCTATTTCTCACAGAAAAAAATACTTAAAAACATTGTCTCAACCTGGTTCTCCATCTACCTAGCCATTGCCTTTCAAACTTAAGACCACATGCTTTTTTACTCTTACTTTCCAAATCTCTCCCAGAAAATCAGAATATAGAGTAAAATGCATATTTAGGATGTTTTTGGTGACTAATTTAAACTGCTCTAAAGCATCAGCTCTGCCTATGAAAACTTCATGCCAAAGCACATGCCACTGGACCACCCCATATCATTCCCTTCCGAGGTTCTTACCTAAGTGGCAAAGGTGAGTCAGTTGTACTGAAAAGATTTACTGTCTTTCTCAAAGTTTAATTGCAAAGAAATCCCCTTATTTCTTCTGCCTACTGTCTGACCTCTTTTTTTCCTACTCCCAATCCCATTTCCTCCTTTTTTCTGATTATCTCCAATAAGCATGACCCTAAACTTTCACAATCAAAACCCAAATTCCCACAATTAAAGAACAGGAATATAGAAGGCGATGAATAGACAATAGAAATTCTCCATGGGGGAGTTTCAGTTAGGAGGGGCCCACAGTTTTGCACATTAGTCGTAGTGAAAAGACTCCTAACACCCATGGCTGCAATTTAAATGGGTAAATTGGCATTCACAAAATGGAACAATTATCTGAGTGACTCAAGAGATGGCCTGTTAAACTGCAGGACTAAGACAATGTGCCTGGTGACCTATTTAAGTAACTAAATAGACACTTTCCCAGTTGGACAACTTGTGACTTAAAATAACAAATGTTTGTAGCTGACCTTGTTAGAGCTAACTCCATCATGGCCAATCTGGGCACAGATAATAAAAGAATAAAAAAACATAAAAAATAATCAAAGGAAGGCCTGGGGCTTAGAATGGATATTCAAAGAATTACTTGGCTTACCTGTGGCTAGCTCCTTCCCTGTGAGGGCAGGCAAGCATCCTTGGCAAAGGAGAATAAGTCTCAAGGAATTAAAAAAACAAAACAAAGCAAAAATGATATTCTCCCTTCAGAAAAGATTCTTTCTAAAAGATGATGAGGTCACTGAAAAGTTAAGTCTTCAGAGAGAGATAATTAATGGGAATAAATTATACCTAATAAGTCTCAATCTTCTGATAAATGAACCCTCCATTGTAGGGCTCCCTAGAAGGCCAACAGTCACTAACATCACTTTTCAAAAAGGTCTTCCAAAATCCTTTCCAGCATTTAAAAAGACTCAAATGGTGAATCATTCCGAATTCTAATTAAGTGTAATAAAGATGAAGAATTTTAAGTCCTATATAAGGGAAAAAACAAAAAGTAAATTTTCCTAGAAAATTAATAATTCCTAAAATTATTTTCGTATTTGAATTGATACAAAATCTACCCAGTAATGAATGAGACATGTATGAACAAAATCCAAAAGTTTTCAAAGAGTTCATTTATTCCAAAAATACTTTTTGAGTTTCTAGGGCATATAAAACTCTATAGAGCCTCAAAAGATAAAGACAAACCAATTACAAAACTGAGAGCTAAAGAGCTATTAGGGAAGCATTTCACACAAAACAATACAAAGCAGTAAGCACCACGGTATAATCTGACAAATATTCTGACTGGATTTGGCTACCATGGCCATACAGATGACAATGGAAACATTTAGGAACAGGTATGACCACACATGGAATTACAACCCCTAATTGTGGACAACTGCATACAAAGAGGGAAGAGAGGCAGTACAATCATCTCCCTAGACTGATCTCCACTAGATCAGGCGAAATGCCTGTCCCTTCCAGCAAATTCCAAGTAACCATCCATTCTTTCATAGCACTTTCCATGCGTTATGGTGACCTTTTAGGGCAGATACCAGGTCTCAACAACCTGCGTAGCCTCAGTCAATAGCACAGTTGGTCATATAATACATGCTCCATCAATATTTGATGAAAGAATAAATGAGAGAAGCCCACTAAATGAGAAGAAGCTATTTTCAAGGAGATTGGAGAACCAGGGGGGGAAAAAGATCACTCCTTGGAAATAAGGCAGAAAACTAAAGAGAAGAATGAGGCTAATGCTATAATGTCACAGAAAAGGGTGGCCCAGGAATATGATTGAGAATTATATACTAGGAAATTAGGAAGAAGTAAAAGTGTCATTATTCAAACACATCCATCATGATTATTTATGTCAATAACTCTATGTAATAAAGACATTCAAATATTAGAACTAGCAAGTGAATTTAGGAGGGCTTCAGAATACAAGGTCGATATGCAAAGAGCAACTGTATGTATCTATATTTATATACTAGCAACAAACAACTGCAAATGAAATTTGAAAAACAGCACCATTTACAGCAGCATAAAAAATCTAATATATCCAATGAAAGTTGTATAAAACCTCTGATGTAAAAACTATAAAACATTGTTGAGAGAAATTAAATGGTGATATACAAGGTTCATGGATGGGAAGACTGGATATTATTAAAATGTCTATTCTACACAGATTAAATAATAGGCTCAAAAAATCCCAAACCCTAGCAAGCTTTTATATTTTAAAAACTTGGTTCTAAAATTTATATGAAAATACAAAATATCTGTAATAGCCACAACAACTATGAAAAACAAGAACAAAGTTGGAAGAATTACAGGATCTGATTTCAGGCCTTATTATAAGGCAACAGTACTAAGACAATAAACAATTGATATAAGAAGAGACAAACAGACCAATGGAATAGAAGAGTCCAGAATTAGACTCAAATATATGGTCAGTTGATTTTCAACCAAGATGCTTACTCAGTTTATAGAAAAAGAAAAGTACTTTTAACAATTGGTATTAGTTATTCATATTTACAAATAAAAATAAACCTCAACAGTTACCTTGTTTCCTATAGATAAAAACAATTAGACATGGATTATCAACCTAAAAGCAAAAGATAAAACTGTACAGTATCTTGAAAAAAACGCAAAAGAATATCTTCACAATCTTCAATAGGCAAAGTAGACAAGACACAGTAAAACACCAATGAAGAAAAAAGTTGATAAACTGGAACTTTATCAAAATTAAACTTTCTCTTCATCAAGAGATGCCATTAAGAAAATGAGTAGACAAGCTACCGATTGGGAAAAATATTCACAATATGTGTATCTGACAAAGGACTTGTATCCAGAAACACACCCACACCATTTTTAAAGTCTTGCAAACCAACAACAAAAACAATTCAATAATAATAAAAAACAGACCAGAGACACTGCAAAAAAAAACGGCCAATAGGCACATTGAAAAGTTGCTCAGAATCATTAGTCAATAGGATAAAGTGAATTGAAATTACAATGAGATACTACTTCACAACCACCAGAATGGCTTTTTTAAAAAATTAAATAAAGAAACAATACATTCTGTGGAGCAACTGGAACCCTCAAATTTGCAGTGCAAGTGTAAAATGACACACTACTTTGGAAAACCAGTTTGGCAGTTTCTTATATGGTTAAAGGCACATCTACCCTATGACTAAACAATTCCATTTCTAGATATTTTACCCAAGAGAAATGGAAATATATGTACACAAAATAATTTGTACAAGAAAATTTAAGGCATACTTATTCATAACAGTCAATAACTAGAAACAACCCAAATGTTAAGAACACTTAAGAACTATGTGTTTTATTGTATGTATATCTGAATTTAATTTTTTTTTTACAAAGGGAAAAAAATAACAGCATAAAAGAGTGGTGGGATAATCTCTACCCACCCACCCCCCAAAATCCCCCCGCAACTTCCAGCAACCTTTTGTTTTGACAAAGTTGACACTGAAATGGGAAGGATCTGAAAAGGAATGGGAAGATTTGGCTGGAGAGAGCAAGAGTGAGCCAGAAGATGTTCAAAGGCGAAGGAAAAGCATGAAGAGATGAGGAAGGAGGAGAGAGTGGAATGAGATGCCTAAAGGATTAATATCCCAGAGAAGGCTAGAGGGGCACCAGATAGAAAGAATGGAAAGGTCAATATGGAAAAGAAAAGGACTTTTCATAAAAAATGGGAAAAGAATGGAGTTAAATATAGAGAAAAGAATTGAAGCAGTTGTAGCCGCATGGAGGAGATTATTCTCAAGCAAGGAAGTTCCACGGGCTTGCCAAAAAAGCTACCTTTGTCTCCTTCCTCTCCCATAACCTAATAGCCAATCAATTACTACCGATCCATAGGTGCTTCTCTATTTCCTTCTGCCAATCAGTGGCAAATTTAAATGAATGGGGAGCACAGAGTTATTACTATGTAATGGCTATGATACTTGCCTAAAATATTCACTGAGAAGTAATGGCAGAATAATTGATGAAAGACTAGAATCTGTCTATCATTCATGTTTTGTGTTAACAAGGATTAAGTTTTAGAGCAGGGGTTCTTAACCAGGGGTCCGTGAGCTTGAACTGAAATTTAAAAAAAAAAACACCATTATTCCTGTGGGGATGTGTTAGTGCGGGTATGATGTATTTTTTAAATAATACACAGTATAGTGTGGACTTAGTAAGGTGTTCGTGGTTTTCACCTGACTGGCAAAGGGGGTCTGTGAAACAAAAAAAGTTAAGTACCCCTGATTTTAAAAGAGGTAATATGCAAGTGTCCATCTATTTCCTGCTTTTAATAACTTGTTTTGCTACTTTTAACAAACAACTGTACAGTTGGGTCTTTCTTTACTTACCCTTAAAATGGAGCTGTAATGGGTGTAGTAAACATTAGAATCTTTAGATTAATCAAATATTCTAAATATGGAAGTTGCTCATTAGGTTAATTTACTCATCTATAGGAGAAATGTAACATTTAATAAATGGTTCAATAAAGGAACTAATTCATCTCATATGGAATATTGACTTATTCTACCAAAGGTTAAGGCAAGAAATTATTACATAGTATGAGTAAGTTATGGTTTCGGCAGAAGCTGCGAACTTAAGACTCTTTTTTCTGTAACTCTTAGTACTCTTGTTTTTAACTCTACAAGATTTCACCCTAATTTCAAACAATTTAAAGTTTGAAATATCATCTTTCTTTTGGAGGAGAATTCTATCCTAACAAGAGTTAAAATGTTTTAGTCAAGGTGAATAAAGTAATTCCCTTATGACTGTATACTTCCTTTTTCTTGTTCAGTAAAGATATCACACTTCACTTCCAAGATAACGGACATATCCTTTTTGCTAGCCTTAGCTATGGTACTTCACTTTTCAAAAATCCAAAATTCCTAGAAACAGATTCTATGAATCAATTTTATCTTAGCCTTTCTCAGTATCTTGATTTTTAAAAATATATTGGAAAGGAAAGAACCAGCATTGTGAGCTCAAAAATGTCCTTCTAATCAGGTAATCATATAATACGTGCAATAATCAGCCAGACTCTCCTCCTCAGCGAAACAAACTGCTGACAGCACGCGATTAGAGTTCTGAAACAATTCCAAAAGGGCTGTCAATGTAAACTACAGGCCAGCTACAAGGAATGTCAAATCTTCACAATATGGTATTTTTAGAGTTCCCCATTAGCGTCAGCACAGGTTTACTATGAAATATAAGGAGGCATTTATGATGAGGAGCCTCTGCCAATGCAGAAGCATTTCTAGGCCTGCTTCCAAATGCAAGATGGCATCGTCCCATCGACAGAGGTGCTCACTCAGATAATACCTTGCAGCAGAAGCAGCGTCTCTACCCATAGGTAGCCGCTGACATTAATACAGACAACAGTTCTGCTTTCTAGCTACAGTAATATGTTTATTTACTCAATTACTCTAGGAGAGAGGAGAAGGAAGAGTGTCTGCCCCCCTCCTAAATTCCCCTTGCAAGTTATACTTCCTGTATGTAGTCCAGGTTTTGCACATCTCTCCATGAGAACAGTCTTTCACATCATTATGTACAAAATGAAAAGCCCAAGGGCAGTTGAAACAAAATGTAGTACTTTATATAAGGGCTCAACAAAAGCCACAAGTCCATCTGTTAGAGAAATAGTGTTTTCTCTGAATGAGAAGTTAGACTGAGACTCTTAGAAATAGTACTTACAAAAGCCAGCTATTTTTCATGTGGTTGAGAACTTCATGGTCACTGCCAATAGAAACCTAATGTTGTATCTAAAGGGCAGTAACTCTTCTATTTGTAAATATTATGAAATGGCAACAACACATTTTACTGCCATGTATGCTACATTTGTTAAATAAGCAAATGGCATATTTTTTTGCAAAAGGTCCAAGTAGGTAAAACCTGGCCTAATCAAAAACTGCCAGTTCTTTGACAGAGGTCAAGAACTAAACAGAATATATTTACACTTTGCCATTTAAACAACAATACCCTCTACCACTTATGGCACTTTACACTTTACTACAGAGAACTTTTGTATTCCTTATCTCATTTGGGAAAATGGGTCAAGGAGCACACAGTACTGCAGGTAGCATCCCTATACAGAATAGGCACTGTTGTCCAAATGGGCTCCCAGAATTTTATAACTGCAAAGATCAGAGGAAAAACAATGTAGCCCTCTGCTCTTGGAGGAAAATAATAACAAAATAAAAACAAATTTATTTTCTCTTGTGCTGAAAAACAATTAAGAAACAGTAAAAAACTATTTTATAAGCCATGGTTTTCTCTCAGATAGGAAAACAACACCCTGACAGCTCCAAGTTAGTACTGCCCTTCATTCAACAAACTCTACCAAAAACGGGACAGAAAAAGCGAAAAGAACTACTTTAAAAACTGGGATTCCCTCCCTCCTGATCTCCCTCCCGATCTCCCTCCCTCTTTTTTTGCCTGTTTGTCAAACATTCAAACTTACAGGGGATGAGCCTACTTTGCACTTTTGTATTCAGAAATATCAGAAAACACAGACCAAAACTCCTCCGAAAAGCACCATGCCCCTGCCTCTATTATAACATTAGGGGACCATGAACTTGGCAGTAAAGCTTGGAGTCCTGGCAACAAGGACAAATATCTAAGGAAGGCGAAGGGAAACCCTCAAGTACAGATTCCAAGCTCTGGTTTGATACCACCACTAGGAGGCTCCCAGAGTCTCAAAAAATGTGGCAAAATTTTTAGAAAAAAATTTAATTCAACCAATTTATAGATGACCAATGCACCACAAAAATAGAATGTACAAACGGTTGGAAATCACTCCCTCTGGAAATTAAACAGCAGTGTATCTTCTTATTCTTAAACTTGAAGAGAAAATAAAACACACTTTGCTCTTAAGAAAAAGAAAGGTGTTAGTATACAGTGGTAGGATCATTCAGTTTTTTTTAAGTCTTCAATTCATTTCATTCCAAAAAGAATCATGATTGAGGAATCCATCTGGTAGGAAATTAGGAAGCTATTTGAAGAAGAAAGTAAACTTTTTTCCCCCCTGCACAGTTAACTAGTCACTGAGTCAGTCCAACTTTCTAATCTATTAACTGAGTATTTAATTACAGAAAACAAAAAAACAAAAACAAACCCCACAGAGACACTGACAAATTAGTTGTTGCTCAAAAGCCATCTTCAGACCTTGATCAGAAAATGGTAGTTATCTGCTGCAATTTAGGTCAAAGCAAAGGAAGGTAAGAAAATAGTGGAAGGATTAGCAATTTTTCTCTTTTGTTTTACACTACAAATTCCTCACTTGAATATTTTTTTCTCTAGTTTTCTTCTCTGGTCTGGTCCATCACTGATTCTTCAACTGACTTAACTCCCATTCTCCACTTAGAATGAAGTCAAAAAAGAGAAGGAACTGGGGATGGAAGGGGAAAATAGTTGATAGGATGGAGACCAATTGAAAAAAACAATCCTTGCAAAAAAGAGATAACAATGTAATCTCATCTAAAAATGAAAAAGCCTGGGGAGTAGATGTGACTCAAGCAGGTGAGCATCTGCTCCCCACATGGGCATGGGCAACCCCAGGTTCCATCTCCAGTGCCTCTTAAAAACAAACAACACAGAAACAAACGAAAGAACCAACTTGGGGGAGCTGATATGGCTCAGTGATTGAGCGTCAGCTTTCCACATACAAGGTCCTGGGTTCAATCCCCAGCTCCAGTACCAATTAAAAAAAAAAGGCCTATCAAACTGTCCTAACTGGAGTTGTACATTTAATACAATCAGCAACCCACTGATAGAGAAATCCTGTTTTATGAATAACTTAAGTGTCCAAGTAGTTAATAAATAAGTAGGGAGGGTCCTTTACTTACCGTTCTAACATTAGGGCTCAGAAAATAGTTAACTAAAATACACTTAATGAGTGCTGTGCAAGAAAACCAACAGATACACAACCCAACAGTGTAGGCAAAAAGACAGCAGTTCAGAACTATTGAACATGACCATGCAAAGTCTAAATGCCCCAGGGAGCTACTCATAAGGAAAGACAGGCAGGAAAGTTTTAATTGCTGTTTATTAATAGTAATATTTTTAAAGCAAAAATTTGCTTTCTTCAACCATTTAAATGCTAAGATTTCAATATGATGCTTAAAACTACACACCCATTATAGTACCGATGAATCAAAATTATCAAATAATTTAAAACTTGGCAAAATTGGCTGAACACAATTCAAATCAGTCTGTCAGTACAAGGGACAGCAATCACAAGTGTGAAATATAGCAAGTTGGTACTGTATAACCAAAGAATGTTTAAAGTCAGTCTACATTCTTATAAACATTAGCAGCTGTAGAGACACAGTCTTTTGAAAATTCTCTTTTTCTTCCAGGGGTGGAGTTTCTCAAAGAGTTCCAGGCTAAGATCTAAATGGACACAGCTCCAAAACCAAGTGATACCACAAAATACAGTCTTCCTTTAAAACAACTTTTATGCTCTTTACTTGGAAAAGATGAGGGTGGACAGAACCCTTATCATTTGCTCTATTTACACCACAAAGGCTTCAGGACAAAAAACTGGGGGGTTACTGCTGGCCAACTGGCTGAAGTGCATTGTTACTCAGGGAGAATGCTTCTTCAAGGATGGACGCTTAAAAGAAGCACACTGGAAGTTGATGGGGCTGTGGCATACCAAATTTATTTTGAGTCACAGAAAAGGACAGCAAGCAAATGCTAAGAAACTATCAAAATATCACTAAGGGCAAATACTTTCACATTCAGGGAGAGGTCTGTTGCTTACATGAGTTTTTGTCTGTGGTGTGACAATGTGAAAACTAGACAATAGGCCAGGTTGTAAATTGAAGCATGAGAGAACGCTAGTGGGATAATCACAGAGAACTGAGTAATTAGAATTCCACCCATTTTACAATGTTGCATTCTTAAGTTATGTGACAGAGGACTGGAGCAGGGAGGAGAGGAAGCACATCAGACTGAATGTGGCAGGAGATACAGTATATTAAAAAAAAAAATTCCAGGAGAAACTCTAACATTCACTTATCTCTCGAGAATTACCACTTGCAGACTTTGGTGATTTGACTTTTCTCCCCTTTTCTTTCTATCAGAGAGCAGAAGATGTTTCTTTTAAAAGTATGCAATTCTTCCACTCTCTCTATATAGCATCATATTTTACATGATCTCTCCAGTTAGAGAAACAAAAAGAAAACGCACACTTACATACCCTGCACCAGAAATCTCTTTTTCCCAAACCCTTGGAAACAAAACTTAACCAGAAAAGGCCAGAGCTCAGCTCTTCTACAAAGAGGCTCTCCCCTTTACCCTATGATGAAATGGTTACAATCAACAGAAATAAATACTTGCAGTTTAGAAGATATTAAATTTTAACACATACCACATATAGGTATTTAAGAATTTCTGGCAGCCGTCATCTGCAGCCCCTTATTAATAACAGGTGGCTTTTTTTTTCTTTTTAAATGGTATGCTCTGTGAGAATACATTATTAGCTAAGGTTAATAATGGCTATTTCTGAATGGTAAAGGTATAGATGGTTTTTTTTTTGTCCTTATTTGCATTTTCTACATTTTTCATAAGCATATTTAATTTTTATAAAAGTTATTTTGAAAATTTGCTAGAGAACAGAATATAAATGAGATTTCCCTGATGCTTCAAACAAACACAACTGAATAAATGTTATTCCAAATGATCACCAAAATACAGCTGAAGGATCAAAGTACAGCAATAATGAATGCTGGGCCTTGGCCAGAATCTTCACAACCAACAGGCTCTGTGTACTTGTGGAGTGGGCGGTGATACACTGGTTTCTCCATGATAAAATTGGGATATCATCAAACTTTAGGGATGGTGCCAAATATTTCAGACAGAAATAGAGACATATGGTCTATCTGCATACACTCTATTTAGCAGAGCTTTCAGATTACAAAGGGGGCACTTATCCCCATAGACCAGACTAATTCTATTTAATTGGTATGAGAAGGAAATTTTTAAAAAAGGAGAGGGGGACGCGATGGGAAGCTTTCCTCAGGGATTAGCACTGATTCAGAAAATTGAGATTTAATTTCCACAAAGTTAGAAGGCATCTGCTACTGAGGGAATAAGACAAAATCAGGCAAAAAACTCCAGATACCTTTGCATCATTAAGAACTTTGGAGTTTTAAACTAAGGACTTAGAGTTACTGCAGCCTCTTATAAGAAATACTCGTTAAGATAGAAGAAATAATTTACCCAAAATAATCTAGAAGCTATAAGTAATGCTAAATTGCCACTAAAGGTGAACCTTCCACACCCTCTGTTTAGGTGTTGCCTAATGATCCAATTAGTATACAATATGCAAACTAAGGGTAGAAGGATGGATGATTTGTGTTTGATTCTAAAGTATGTTCTCTTGGCTCTTAAGTGAAAAAGAGATTAAGTGAAAGGCTTCCTGGGTGCTCAGCAAGGCCTTATGACAAACACTGCTCTCAGTGAACCATCATGCTTCATAAACCCAGCCTAAACGGATCAGTGCTAATGCAGAAGTCTTTATGCTTCATATTAGAGAAAAGCTCTTAACTAACCATGTAGTAAGGAACTTTATTATAAGTATTCACTGACAGGAAATATTTTACCAGTTTCTGAGAAATTTACTCTAAAATCTTTCAATTTAAACTAAACAGATGTGCTGACAATAATTGCATAATCCAAACATCTGTTTTTTAAGAACTCCAAAATGAACATGACAATGTCAAATAAACAAAAACATCCTAAAGGCAATAACTCACATGCATGTGCACCCACAGACACAAAACAGTAGTTACACCTACAAAACACAATTACACAACATCCAATGGCTTTGTTCTACTTACTGTCAAAAATACGCATTCCTCTGAGATGCACATGTATTCCAATATGAAAATATAGATTTATCCACATTTTATAACAGTCAACTCACATTACAAGCTGAAAGTCTGGTCTTTTGCTACTGACTAAATGAATCTGCTTGTCCTTTTCTCTTTAGAGCAGATGCAGTAGGATAAATACCTAGTACACTATCAGAGAAAATTGAAAGGAAAAAAACTAATTAAAAGGTGTATTCTCTATCTAGGAAAAGTCTTTATTTTTGTCCTTATCCCTAAGTGATTTCTAAATGTCTCCAGCCTTACAATGAATATGATTTTTCAAAAAAGATTTATTTATTTATTTTATTTCTCTCCCCTTCTCCGCCCCCCGCCCCAGTTTTCTGTTCTCTGTGTCTATCTGCTGAGTGTTCTTCTTTGTTTGCTTCTATCCTTATCAGTGGCACTGGGAATCTGTGTTTCTTTTTGTTGCATCATGTTGTTGTGTCAGCTTTCTGTATGTGCGGCACCATTCCTGGGCAGGCTGCACTTTCATTCAAGCTGGGCGGCTCTCCTTACGGGGCGCACTCCTTGCACGTGGGGCTCCTCTACACAGGTGACAACCCTGCGTGGCAGGGTACTCCTTGTGTGCATCAGCACTGCACATGGGCCAGCTCCACACGGGTCAAGGAAGCCTGGGGTTTGAACCGCGGACCTCCCATGTGGTAGACGGAAACCCTAACCACTGGGCCAAGTCCACTTCCCATGAATATGATTTTAAAATTTTTCTATAAAATAAATTGAAACAGAAAACTCTGAAATGCTTATTTAATGAACACAAAAAAAAATGACTTTCACTCATTTCAGTGTCGACTACATGTTAGGTCTCTGTTGACCCTTCAGTTTGAAAATAGAAAAGGATCTCAAATTTCCATAGTAAATATGAGAGAGTGACAAGCTGCACAAGTAGGAAAGATGCAAAACAGACACTATTTAAGCTGCTAGTTGTGTAAAGTCAAGGTTGCGACCAGCAAGACAGCACCCTGCTTTTCCTTTATGAATGTTAAGGGAGCTGGTGGACAGGCAGCAGTTACTCCTGCCCTCAGAAAAGAAAGGGTATAAACATAGAGGAGTGTTCTAAAACTGACCTGCAGAATCTGAACTACTTACAAATGACAGTCTACTGCTTTACGTTCTAAATAGGGAAGAAATTAATTTTCACAAAAGTATACTATATTTATCCTTTATAATACTTTCAAACACAAAGAAGTCATCTCCTTTTCTAATTCTCTCAATCAGAATAAAGTATAGATATTTAGTAGCATTATGGGTAGTTTGTGCCAGTGTAGCTGACTCATGTATTGCTTTCTCACACTAAATGGTCCGTGGCCAGTTCTTTCAAGTCAACAAGGGTGCAGAGAACAAGACCTAATTGCAGATCTCAATCACTGTCTAGAAGTTCCCTCCAGTGGGCCACCCCCAGCAAAGACACAGTTTCATTTTGAGGTATAAAAACAATGCAACTATAGAATTCGTTTATTTATAAAACAAGAGACCATTTCACAAGAAACAAAAATAGAATAATATTAATTCACTGTACTGATATTTCAAGAACTTCTAACTATTTTATGCCATTAAAACATTTAAAGCCAGAAAACAAAGATAAAACAAAGAACAGGCCTCTAGCTTAAGTGTCTTGCCTTCCTAGGTCTTAACGTGGTCTGACGTCTGAAATGATATACCATCTTGAACACTGGGTGCCTCCCTGTGGGAGAAATGGACTAGCCTTTTCATAAGGACCTCATCAATTAGGTGTTTCCACTTGATGGCTATAATCTGTTAATACTGGCAACATTTTTTTTTTGGTCTTCTCATCTTTCTCCTCTAGGATTCACCGCGATTCAATCCTGGGGACCTCCGATGTGGAGAGAGGTTCCCTGTCACTTGTGCCACCTCGGTTCCTGGTTTCTACTGCGCTTCACCTTGACTCTCCCCTTCATCTCTCCTTTGTTGCATCATCACCTTGCTGTGTGACTCACTTGCACAGCCTCATTGCGCAGGGACACTTTCTCTTTTTCTTTTTTACCAGGAAGCCCCAGGGATCGAACCCAGGCCCTCCAATATTGTAGGCAGAAGCCCTATCACTTGAGCCACATCCACTTCCCTGGCAACATTTTAATTTAAGGTGCTGGGTCCACAATAGAAGGAAAAAGTTAAAGGAAGTTATATTTTAATTAAAGCTAAAAGAAGGACTTCTTTCAACAAGAAAAAAATACATGCACAAAGCACAAAAAGGTTAAAATTCAATTTCAACAAGATGTTTAGATGAAAAAAATATTTGGAATAAACATCCCAAACCTTCACAGGGTCTTTTTTTAAAAGATTCATTTATTTTTTAATTTATTTCTCTCCCCTCTGCCCCGCCCCCCCCCACCAAGTTGTCTGCTCTCTGTGTCCATTCACTGTGTGGTGTTGTGAGACTGCTTCTATCCTTATCAGCAGCACCGGGAATCTGTTTCTTTCTGTTGCATCATCTTGTTTTGTCAGCTTTCCATGTGTGCGGCGCCATTCCTGGGCAGACTGCACTTTCTTTCCCACTGGGCAGCTCTCCTTTTGGGGTGCACTCCTTGCACGTGGGGTTCCTCTCTGCGGGGGACACCCCTGCGTGGCACGGCACTCCTTGCGTGCATCAGCACTGCGCATGGGCCAGCTCCACACGGGTCAAGGAGACCTGGGGTTTGAACCCCGGACCTCCCATGTGGTAGGCGGACGCCCTATCCATTGGGCCAAGTCTGCTTCCCCACAGGGTCTTTTGACTGCTTTTTACCCACATATTAAGCATTTAAGCAAAAAGTGACAAAAATTTTAAAATTCTCTTTTGATTGTCATAAATCTTCTTCTCTGAGATTATAAGCCATTAGGTTTGCAAGTTGAAAGGATTAATGACTATTCAGTTCCATGGAAGCAACATACAAGAATGGGTAATGTGACTCCTCCAATAGTAAAAGAATGAGTTTCTTGAATGCAGAAGTTAAATGACTCAAGATGTATTTCAAACAAAAATGATACAAAGTGATTTCCAAGTTCCAATGTTGAGGCACAAAGGGAAATAATACAGACAAGATTTCTGAGGAGGCATATAAGTGAATAAGGTACGTTTCACAGTCATTTCCAAGGAGTGGGTGCCTCTTCCATGATTGCTGCCACCAGTAGAAGTAACAAACTGACAAATTGACAAAAAGCCTGGAAGCAAGTTTTTCTATGTGTGATGGCTAATAATCACACTACAGAAAAATGCAATGGTTTAGCTAAGTTTGCCCAAAAAGTTGCATTCTGACGATGGGCTGAACCCTCTGAAATGCTCAGCATGGTTGGTCTAAAGTATCCCTGCATATTCCAAACCTTCACAGTTGGGCAGAAGCAGGTACAGAGGGCAAACTCCAAAGCAGTCTAAGTACTGGAAAAAAATGCTTTGCACCAGAAGATACAAAGTAAGCTGAGAGCATGCTGATTTAAACTCATCAACCACTTAAATCTAAAAGATTTTACTACAGATCGCTAGGGCACCTAAGGACAGATCTTTTGACAAATATCTGAGAACAAATTTATAACCTCTTTTGGTGATCCTGAATTTTTTCTAAACTCCTGTCAATTTATGCAACAAATACAAATAATTTGCAATATTTGCCTGAATTTAAAAAGAATACAAAAAGCATACTATATATACACACAGTAAAAAAATACAAAGAAATATAAGGGAATGATAAAAGACTAAATTCAGGATAGTGGTTCCTTGGGATTAGAAAGAAGGAACTGCTCTTAGGGAGCATTACACAGGGTTTTTAACTGTTAAAGGAATTGGTAAAATTCTATTTCTCTAGCGTATACGTGAGAGAATGCATATGGATATTAGTTATATTTTCACATAGAGTTTTTATATTTGAAATATTCATAATAATTTTTGAAGAACAACAGCAAACAAGGAATTCAAAGTTTGGGGATAGATTCTAACAAACAAGCACCCGCCTTACAACAGAGTTTTCAGGTCATTCTATAAAACAGCCACCAACCCAAGACCCTTTTCAGGGTTCATAAGCCAGTTTGGTTGATTAAAAGGTAAAACTTTGGGGGGAGGTGGGAGAAGTGAACCTGAAAGTAATATATATTATTCAAGTGTTTTTCAATACTAAATCATTACCTGTAGAGTGAAGAGGATGCCAGTCAACACCAACACTCCCTGGCAGTTTAGTTTAACTTGATTATGTTACTTTGCTTTGCAATTATTCTCACATTCCCCAAGGAGAAACTAATGGATTACTAAAAATAAAATAGAGATGAAGTGAATCACTTAGGATGTTTTGGCTCCAAACTCACAGTGGCTTAAACCAAAAGGAAATGTATTGGCTCAAACACTAGGACAGCTAGAGAGGAGGAGCAGGCTTCAGGGCAGGCTTCCCTGTGATTCTCGCCTGCCCTCCACCCTGTGTGGCTTCTGGCTGGGAGCCAGAAGACGGCAGCCATACCAGACCTCACACCAGCACTTACCATCCAGAAGAGAGGCAGCCTCTCCTGTAGCTCTCTTTTAAGAATGAGAAGACTCCGGCCAGAAGCTCCAGGCAAACCTATCCTGGAGTCCCACAAGCTAGAACCATCCCTGAAACCAACCCTCTGGTCAGGTAATACCCAACACGGGCTGATGTAACCAAATCCCTAAATCAGTCATGGACAAGGAAGGGATGAGACTGCCTTTTATCAGGGTTCACCTTGGACAGGACTCAGTTCATCAACCCCTTAGCTCTCACAAGGCAGGTGGACAGAAAGAATGATATGGATTGGACCTTAATGTACAGTTATTTTTTTTTTACAGGAAATAGCCTGAGCAATGCTGTATTTATCAGCAGATGAAATAAATCCCTAATAAAACCATAAATTCAAAAAGCAGATGGCCAAATGAATCGATCCCTTTGTGAAAAGTAGATTTAATCCTTGTGGCACATCTCCCCTACTCCAATCAGAAATTTAAAAGACAGAAAGTCAAGGGGCGGGGGAATAAATAAATCTCAGGGAAAAAAAAGGTTCTTTGAAGAAATGGAAAGTGGACAATTTATAAAGCAGGTAGATCACAGGAAATCTAGTACAGTACTCACTATATTCTTGTGCCACGGCCACATAAATTAAACATCCATGTTAATAATGTAAAACCTGAGTGAAAAAAAAAAAAAAGAATTAACGTGCACAAGAAATATCACTAAATAAAATACTTGCATAGCTTTGAAAAAACACAAGTCTTTTCCTTTTTTCTAAGAGAGGCAAACCAGAATTTTTAAAGTAAGCAGCAAAATTAAATTGGAAATTAGAGGTAACATCTGTAGTATTAAAATATCTCAAGTATTTTCAAGTTAAGATCATCTGAATCTGGGGAAGCGGACTTGGCCCAGGGGTTAGGGCATCCGTCTACCACATGGGAGGTCCGCGGTTCAAACCCCGCGTCTCCTTGACCCGTGTGGAGCTGGCCTATGCGCAGTGCTGATGCGCACAAGGAGTGCCCTGCCACACAGGCGTGTCCCCCATGTAGGGAAGTTCCATGCACAAGAAGTGCGCCCCATAAGGAGAGCCGCCCAACACGAAAGGAAGTGCAGCCTGCCCAGGAATGGGGCCGCACACACGGAGAGCTGACACAAGATGACGCAACAAAAAGAAACAGATTTCTGGTGCTGCTAATAAGGATAGAAGTGGTCACAGAAGAACACACAGTGAATGGACACAGAGAGCAGACAAAGGGTGAGTTGGGAGGAGAAGGGGAGAGAAATAAATAATAATAATAATAAATCTTAAAAAAAAAAAAAGATAATCTGAATCTATTTTAGATCCAACCAACAAAAAATTTTGAACATCAAGAAATAAAGCCCTGAACTACCAAGAAGAAGGGGGAAGGAAAAAAGAAAGGGGGTAGTGGGGGAAAAGAAGAAATTATTAAACAGACCTCAAAAACCATGTAGTCTACCCCTTACAACACACACCTGTTCAATTAGATGCAACATTAAGCTAGATAATCTGCTTAACTTCCAGAATCTCTAAACTCGGGAATCTGAAGAAATAGTTAATAGAAAAAAGTACACGTCTGATTAAAATATTTAACACTGCATCTTACTTTTTAAAAATCTGCATATTCAGCGTATCATAGAGTGTTAAACACATCCATAGAACTGGAGACTCTCAGACCTTATAATTTCTTTTAATATTCATAAGTAAAAGATAAGAACTCTGTCCTTATCTAGGTCCCAGGACAAATAACAATATAGCAAATCACACTCTTAATTAAGAAGGTCTGAGAAACATCATCATCTCATTTTGCTTCAAGACAGTGGTATGTTTCCTGGCGATGGTGTGCCTTTACAAGGTAAAGACCACTCATGTCCATGATTCTACACATACCGTGTCTAATTTCACTTTCCTCAGTGTATGTGACGCCGCTATGATGCTGCCGATTAGTTACAGTTCAGTAAAAGGAAACAACAATAAGATAATCTATTCATGACTTGGAGTTGTCCTGGGTGGTGCTGCAGGGACAGTTACCAGACATTGTATGTCCTCCCATGGCCCACTGGGAGGACTGTGGCAGAGTGTGGGCTATGGTGTGGACCATTGACCATGAGGTGCAGCAGTGCTCAGAGATGTATTCACCAAATGCAATGAATGTCTCATGATGATGGAGGAGGTTGTTATGGGGGGAGGAGTGTGGTGAGGGGGGTGGGGGGTATATGGGGACCTCATATTTTTTTAATGTAACATTAAAAAAAATAAAGACAAAAAAAAAAGAATGAAAGGGCAAGCCACCAAGTGAAGAAGACAGTTGCAATACATACATCCACAAAAGGACTCAGTCACAATATAGAAAGAACTGCTTCAAAACAATAAGAAAAATACAACATCCCAAACAGGATGTCAAAATGGCCAACTAACTTATAAAAAGTTGTTCACCCTCATTCATCATCATGGAAATAAAAATTAAAACAACAACAAAATAAAATTACAGACTAATCAAAATGGCTAAATTTAAAAGCCTACCACCATCAAATTTTAACAAGATTGTAGAGCAATTCAACTCTCTTAACTCTGCTGGTGAGAATGAAAACTGGGAACCTACTAAGCAATATCTAATACAGCAAAACACAGCATACCCTGTGACCCAGCAATTCCACTCGTAGGTAAATATCCACACCAGGAATGCCTATACAGAAGTCCCAAAGACACATACAATAATATTCATAGAAGCATTACTTATAACAGCCAAACACCAGGAACAAATATTAATACACTGTGGATTATTCATATAACTGAATATTATACAGTCAGGGTCAGCAAATTTTACTGTTAGAGGCCAGATAGTAAATATTTTAGGCCTTGAGGGCCATAAAGTTTCTGTCACAATTATGCAACTCTGCCTTTGTAGCAGCCACAGGCAATACGTAAATTAATGGGTTTGGCTAAGCTCCAATAAAACTTTATTTACAGGGAAGGAGATGTGGCTCAAACAACTGAGCTCCTGCCTACCATACAGGAGGTCCAGGGTTCAATACCCAGGGCCTCCTGATGAAGGCAAGCTGGCCCACACGTGAGTGCTGGCCTACGCTGACAGCTGGTACAGCAAGATGACGGAAACAAAAAGAGACATAGAGGAGAAATAGTACAAGACGCAGCAGACCAGGGAGCTGAGGAAGCACAAGAGAATGATCGCCTCTTTCCTGCTCCAGAAGGTCCCAAGATTGGTTTGCAGAACTGCCTAATGAGAATACAAGCAGACGCAGAAGAACACACAGTGAATGGATACAGAGAGCAGACAATGGAGGGCGGGGGTAGAAATAACTAAATAAATCTTTAAAAAAACACAAAAAACAACAACTTTATTTACAAAGAAATGGAGCCAGCCCATATGCTGCCGTTTTCCTGATACACAGCAATAACTATAAATGAACCATAACTAAAGCAACAGCATGGATGAATCTCATAAACATAATATTGAGACGAAAGCAGCCAGACATGTACAAGTTTATACCGTATGATTTCAGTTTATAATGATCAAAAATAGGTAAAAGGAGGTAAGCCAGAATAGGAGTCATTTTTCTGGAAGAAGGGGAAGAGAACAGGCAGGGGTAGAAGAAAGAATTCTAGGGGCTACTAATTCAACTCCCTGATAGGAGTGGTGGTTTCACAGGTATATTCATTTTGAGAAAACTCATCAAGGTGTTCGTTTACTTATATTTACATATGTTATACTTTAATAAAGAAGTAAAATACTTTAATAAAATTTTATAAATAAAGAATATTGGCCACATTACTAAATGGATGCTTTCCAACAGCTACACTCTTCCTGATCATCAAATCTTCTGACAGAGTGGCAAGTCTTATGCCCTCACAAGCTCCTCTTTATTAATAGCGTGACATGTGCACTGCAACCAAACCTTCAAGTTTCAGGTGGGACATGGGAGAATGAGCTGTGATTCATAGGAGGCAAGAGTGGCAGGAAGTGAATGTAATACAGAGAGAAAGAAGAAAGCAAGAGATGGATGGATGGATGAAGAGACTGGTGGAAATAAGCCCCTACATTTTAATAATCTGTTGGGTAATCTTACAGAACAGAAAGTAATGTAAGAAGCAGTTTGGAAGATCACAGAGCCTGCCTTCTGGACAAAAATAATGACATGTTTAAAGGTTACCAGGAATTTTAAAAGACTGTTAAGGGATGTATTTCCATTACAATAATTTCTTTCACTCTAACAGATTAAGTAAGGAAGAAATTTGAGCAGCTCATATGAGGAAAGACAGATATGACAAGCTTTGACTTTCTAAGCCTGTATGTTTTTCCCAATTTCTACATCTTGATTCATCTTATCAATCTGTACTGTGTCTCAAACTTAATTAGATATTATAACTTTCCAGGGATCCCAAGAAGCCACTAAATTATCAGGGCAGGGTCAAATAAATTGAGAGAGGCAGCAACTGTGCAAATGCCAAGGTGAAGATCATAGACATCAAACTATAAGAATTCGCATTCTATTAATATGGGCTTATATCATGAGTGAAATGAACAGAGAAGAAGTAAAAAAAAAAGAAATGAAAAAAACAATTGATATTCATTCACTATACTACATAACAGATACCAAGAAACTGTACTAGATGCTGGAAATACAAAGATAAAGTCCATGTCTTAGAGAAGTACATAATAGAGGGAAGCTGACAAGCCTATGTATCAATGATTTCAAATAAATGGTATGCAAGTTACAATACATACACCAGTGCCAAGGGAACTACAAATTAACAGGAAAGAATTCTTAATGCTGGGGGGGTATAAAACACGAGTGTGGAGAATAACAAAAAGATGTGTACATATAGAAGAGATGAAATGATTTTGAATGATTAGAGTTGGGAAAACTAAGAGAGAGAAAATGTGCCATTCGAGGCAAAGGGACAAAATGTGCAAAGGCATGGATGAGCCTGTCATGTACGAGGACTAACAAGATATCTGAGAGAGCCAGAATATAGTGTAAGGACAAGTTGAGACTGAGCTGATGGAGGGATTTTCTAATGACATCAATTACACTGTGGTCGGAATTGATAAAACACACAGGAGAATGAGAATAGAACATAAGGAATAAGGGGGGAGTGACATTTCTTTGAATATATCTTTTTGTATAGTTTTCACACTTAGAATCTTAGCAAGGTTTCACATAATAAAAAAGGCAATTAAAACCAAACAAAGTATGCAGAGTACACAAAATGAAGTATAAACTGCATAATCACCCTAAAGGGAGTGCAGAAGAACTAACCTAATTACTTTGGAAAACAGTATTTTGACTACATACTCTAACAATATAGACAAAAAGAATAAATAAATACAGAAAAGGAAAGGTTAAAATTAACTATGGTGCTGGACGGACTTCAATCAGAGGTATCATTCTGAAACCACATTTTAAAAAATACATATTTCGGGAAACGGACTTTGGCCCAGTGGTTAGGGCATCCGTCTACCACATGGGAGGTCCACGGTTCAAGCCCCGGGCCTCCTTGACCCGTGTGGAGCTGGCCCATGCGCAGTGCTGATGTGCGCAAGGAGTGCCGTGCCACAAAGGGGTGTCCCTCGCGTAGGGGAGCCCCACGCACAAGGACTGCACCCATAAGGAGAGCCGCCCAGCACGAAGGAGGGAGCAACCTGCCGAGGAATGACGCCACCCACACTTCCCGTGCCGCTTAAAACAACAGAAGCGGACAAGGAAACAAGACGCAGCAAAGAGACACAGAAAACAGACAACCGGGGGAGGGGAGGGGAATTAAATAAATAAAAAATAAATAAATAAATCTTTAAAAAAAAAATACATATTTCAAAAGAAAGACAGTATGGTAGTTTGCGACTGTATGTACCCCTGAAACAAGCGTGTGCTAAGAGGTAACCCATTCCTGTGCATGTGAACCTACTGTAGGTGGAACCTTTTGATTAGATGACTTCTGTTAAGGGATTTTTTTTTTTTTGAAAATAAGTTGAGTATTAATGGAGTCTTACTGTTTTTCTTCTTCTTCTTCTTCTTCTTCTTCTTCTTCTTATTTTCTTTTAAATGTTACAATCAAAAAAATATGAGGTCCCCATATACCCCCCACCCCACCCACCCCACCCCTCCCACATCAACAACCTCTTCCATCATCGCGGCACATCCACTGCACCTGGCGAATACATTCTGGAGCACCACTGCACCACATGGACAGTGGTCCACATTGTAGTCCACACACTCTAGATTACTTCAGTAAGGCATGGCCCACAGTGGATCTTAATTCTCTTACTAGAGTCCTTTATAAATGGGATTAATACAGAGAGAGAAAAACAGAAAAAAGGCACAGAAGCAGAGCCAGAAAGCCATGACAGCAAGAAACCAAAATCAACAGCACCCAGAAGAGAGGAAGCCACTGAAATCAGAAACTGAAGGCAGCAGGGCTGGGAGGACAAGAGAGAGGCCAGTTGGCAACACCATGTTCTTCCCCATGTGCCCAGATATGAGAAATGAATCCAAGACCAAGAGCAGCCAGTCCTCAGGGAACAAAGTATCACCTGATGAAGACTTGAATTGGACACTTTTCACAGCTTCAGAACTATAAGTTTATTAGTTAATAAATCCCCACTGCAAAAGCCAACCCCTTTCTGGTATACAGGTTACAGCTGTTGTTAATGAATTAAAACAAACAGGAAGATAAGAAGAAAGATGGATGGCTGACAGATGGGCAGAAGAACAGAAAGAAAGATAGATGGACGTCAATGTGTGTATACATATAAACAATATTTCCTAACGCTGACCACTAAAAGGTTCTAGAAGCAATGATATCCCAGTAATGATGAGCACACATAGCTCAGCAAAAGTGATTTCTAAAGTCATCCTCCCATAAAAAGATACAGGACCTTGAAGAAATGGCTGGCAGTGAAAGTGCCAGACAAACCTGGAATATCATATGGTGCCAGAAAGTATGGAAGTACCCAGAAAACGATAGGGATTTATCAAAAGGACACAGGAGCCAAACTTGATGAGCCAAATTTCAACTTGAGCAATAAAATTAAAAATGATATTAATGTATTATAACCCACAGAATAAAACAAATATCCAAAAGACCATATTGATATAAATAAATATAGTAAGTAGCGGGAAGGAAAGCACTTCCTTGCAGGAAAATTTCAATTAACAAACATAGGCATAATGATGGCCATAGAAAAATCATCTGGCAAACATTAAAAGAGACAAAGGAGATATAACAATCAGATGCAAAATTTGATCCTGGATTGGATCCTGGCCCAGGAAAAAAGACATTGGGGACAATTAACAAAACATGAATAAGGTTTGTATTAACAGGTTTACTTTATGGTACTATATAAATGTTAAGTTCCTGATATTGATAATTTTCCTATGGTTATATAAGATATTAACATTTGGGGAAGTTGTGTGTTGAACTATTTTTGCAAGTCTGAAATTATGTCAAAAGAAAAAGAAAAAAGAATGGAAGGAACAAAGGAAGGAAGGAAGGAAGGGACAGAGAGAGAAAGGGAAGGAGGGAGGGTGGGAAACAAAGAAAGATGGGAAAGGGAGAAGGAGATGGAGAGAAAGAAAAGGAGGAAGAGAACAGGAGAAAGAAAGCAATCTCTCAAACATCTAGGATATCTCAAAAACTTGAAAAAAATTTTAATCAAAAATGTAAAGGACTTTTATAAGGAAAACTACAAAACAATGCTAGTATAAATCAAAGAAGACCTAAAAGACATTTGTGTTCATGGACTGGAAGACTAGATATTATTAAAATGCCTATTCTACCCAAAGGGATGTACAAATCGAACTCAATCCTAATAAAAATTCCAACAACCTTTTTTGTAGAAAAGGAAAGGTCAATCATAAAACTTACATGGAAGGGTAAGGGGCCCCAAATAGCCAAAAACATTTTGAAAAAGAGTGGAATTGGGGGACTCACATTTCTTGATTTTAAAACTTATTACAAAGACATTAATCAAAACAGCATGATACTTGCAGAACTTATTTACAGACCAGTATGTACTTATTTATAGGCCAACAGAATTGAATTGTGAGTTCAGAATTAAACCTTCATATCTATGGCCAATTTATTTTTTTTTCCATTTAGACTTTATTTTACTCAAAAAAATTCTCAGTTCCAATTTGATAATCAATTTGAAAACCATTACAGTCCTAATGATAGTTAATTCCAGTGCAGATGTTTTACTTAACCTTTTCTAAAAACTCAAGAGAAAAAAATTATTTTAGTAATTACAGTTCTGAAGATTTTCTGTTTTAATTAGAGCAGTTGTATGTTGACAGAAAAATCATGCATAAAATAAAGAGTTGCCATATACCACCCTATTATTAAGACCTTGCTACAATTCATCAAAAGACATTTTTATAATTGTACTAGTAACTATACTCCATCATTTACAGCAGGGTTCACTGTTTGTGATGTAGTCTTAATTTTTAATTTAAATTTTACTCTAGTAACATATAGATATACAACCTAAAATTTCCCCTTTTAGTTACATTCACATATATATTCAGTGTTTTTAACTATATTCAATGTACTACCATCATCACCATAGATTATCAAAACTTCACAATCAATCCAAATAGAAATCTGTACAATTTAAGCATTAACTCCCCATTCTCCACCCCCACCCACAGCAGACTATATTATAGATTCTGACTCTATGGGTTTACTTATTATAATTATTTCATTTCAGTGAGACCATATAATATTTGTCCTTTTGTGTCTGGTTTATTTCATTCATCGTAATGAAGTTAAGGTTCATTCATGTTGTCACATGTATCAGAACATCACTTCTTTTTAATTATGGAATAATATTCCATTGTATGTATACAACACATTTTATTTATTCATTCATCAGTTGATGTACACTTGGGGTGCTCCTAACTTTTGACAATTGTATTACTGGGCTCATGAACATTGGTGTGTTTGAGTCCCTACTTTCAATTCAATCGCATCTAGAAGTGCCAGGTCATATGGTAATTCTGTACATAACTTTCTGAGGAACCACCAAACTGTCTTCCACAGAAGCTGCACCCTTTTACATCCCCACTAACAACGAATGACAGTTCCTCTTTCTCTCCAACACTTGTTATTTTCTGTTGTCATTGTTTTTAGTCATTCTAGTGGGTGTGAGATGGTACATCTCATTGTAGTTTTGATTTGCATTTGCCTAATAGCCAATTATTTTGAGCATCTTTTCACATGTTTTGGTCAACAGCTTTTTTATAAAGGTACCATATCTACTAATCGGGAAAGAATATTCTCCTCAACAAATGGTGATGGGGAAACTGTATATTCAAATGCAAAAAAGACAAAAAAGAAAAAAAGCAAAAAGAATGAATGTGGATCCCTACCTCACACCATATACCAAAAGTAATTCAAAATGGATCAAAAATTAAACATAAAAAACAAAATTATAAAACTCCTAGTAGAAAACACAGGGAAGCATTTTCAGAACTTTGTGTTAGGCAATGGTTTCTTAGACTTTACACCAAAAGCATGAACAACAAAAGAAAACATAGATAAATGACATCATCTATATTAAAATCTCTTGCGCATAAAATAATTTCATCATGAAAGTAAAAGAACAACCTATTGAATGGGAGAAGATATTTGGAAACCACATATGCTATAAGGATTTAATATCTAGAATATATAAAGAAATCCTACAGCTCAACAACAAAAAGACAAAACAATCCAATTTAAAAACTGGCAAATATTTGAATAGACATTTCTCCAAAGAAGATACACAAATGGCCAGAAAGCATATAAAACCATGCTCCAATAAATTAGCCATTAGGGAAGTGCAACTCAATATCAAAGTGAGATGCCATTTCATACCCATAGTGTTACTGGATTTTGCCATACTTGACTATGCTGCAGAAATGAATTTTAAGAGGAGGTCAGGTGAGCTAGGCCAGTAATTTATTCAGGTAGGGAGGGACGAGAAATGGGAGAAAACAACAGATCATGGGTTCCAGGTTGAGAGGAAAGGGCTGAAAATTGATAAAGAGAGCTGATTTACAGACTACAATTCCCCATTATAGATTATAAATGCCCAGGTTTTACTTGTGTGGTTATCATGGCAGAGGAGAAATGGCAAGAGAAGGGCGCACAGGGCAGGAACAGGGGTCCAAAGGTGAGAGTGAGCAAATTCAAGGCCTGCTTTTTGAGTTGGTAATTATTCCACCCCTTTGCTAATGGCAGGGAGGAATTCCAGCGGTTCGTTGTTTTGATTGATTACCCTCCCCATCAATGCCCTATGAGGGCCCAATGATAAAGTCCTTGGGGAATATCCAGGGCTTCTCCTGGCTTCCAGAGGAATTCTTGTTTTGGGTGGCAGGATTGTGTGTTTGTGTGTGTGTGGGGGGGGGATTCTTCCAGCAGCCATCTTGGGGGTTTCTGATGTCCACATGGACTTTTTGCCAGGTTCCAGATACATCTACTGATTCCCTATCTTACTAGTTGGTTTCACTAGAATGGCTACTATTAAAAACAATGGGGGAAGCAGATTTGGCTCAATGGATAGAGCGTCTGCCTACCACATGGGAGGTCCAGGGTTGAAACCCACGGCCTCCTGACCTGTGTGATGAGCTGGCCCACGCACAGTGCTGATGCACACAAGGAGTGCCCTGCCATGCAGGGGTGTTCCCCATGTAGGGGAACCCTACGTGCAAGGAGTGTGTCCCATAAGGAGAGCCACCCAGGGTGAAAAAAGTGCAGCCTGCCCAATAGTGGCACTGCACACACAGAGAGCTGATGCAACAAGATGACACAACAAAAAGAGACACAGATTCCCAGTGCCGCTGACAAGAATACAAGCAGACACAGAAGAACACACAGCGAATGAACACAGAGAACAGACAACTGGAGGGGGGGCAGGGAAGGGGAGAGAAATTTTAAAAATAATAACAATAAATAAATCTTTAAAAAATAAAAATAAAAAAAATAAAAACAATGGAAAGGGTGCAGGAGCAGCTCAGCGGTTGAGTGCCTGCTTTATATTTAGAAGGTCCCAGTTCAATCCTCTCCCCGGTACCTCCAAAAGAAAAAAAATTGGGTAAAAAGTATCGGAGAGGATATCGGATGTGAAGAAATAAGAATACTCATTTTTTGTTGCTGGGAATATAAAATGGTGCAGTCACTATGGAAAACAGTTTGCTGGTTCCTCAGGAAGTTGCTGACGGCAGGGAGAGAGAGAAAGGGATGTGATAGGGGACATTTCTGGGACTTGGAGTTGTCCTGAATGATACTGCAGGGAAAGATGCAGAATATTATATATCCTGCCATAACCCACTAGATGGACTGGGGGAGAGTGTGAATTATAATGTAAACTATGGTTCATGCAGTGTGGCAGTGCTCCAGCATGTATTCACCAAATGCAATGTATATGCTTTACTGATGAAAAGGGATGATAATGTGGGCGGGGAGGGGAACGGGAACCTCTTATGTTTTTTAATATAACATTTTGTGTGATCTATTTGTCTGTTTTTAAAAAGACAATAATTAAAAATAAAATAGGGGAGCAGACGTGGTTCAACTGATAGAAGATCTGTCTATCATATGAAGGGTCCAGGGTTTGATCCCCAAGGCCTCCTGACCCGTGTGGTGAGCTGGCCCATGTGAAGTGATGCCACATGCAAGGAGTGCCGTGCCATGTGGGTTACCCTGTGTAGGGGTGCCCCATAGGGAGAGCCGCCCTGCATGAAAAAGAGCAGCCCACCCAGGAGTGGCACCGCACACACGGAGAGCTGATGCAGCAAGATAATGCAACCAAAAAGAGACCCAGTTTCCCAGTGCCACCAGCTAATGCAAGCGGACACAGAAGAACACACAGTGAATGAACACAGAGAGCAGACAATGGGGGGCGGGGGGGGGGGGGGAAGGGGAGAGAAATAAATAAAATAAATCTAAAATAAAATAAAATGAAATAAAATCTAAAATTAAATTAAATTAAAGTAAATAAAATAATTTTTTAAAAAAGAATTCTATATGACCCTGCAATCCCACTTCTAGGTATATATCCAAAGAACTGAAAGCAGGGACTCGAACAGGTATTTGCACACCAATATTCATAGCAGCATTATTCATAACTGTCAAAAGATGGAATAAACCAATGTCCATCCAGAGATGAATGGATTAAGAAAATGTGGTATATAAATTCAATCGAATATTATACAGGATATTATTCAGTCATAAAAGGGAATGAAGTTTTAATACATGTGACAACATGAATGAACCCTGATAACATCATGTTGTGTGAAATAAGCCATACATAAATGGACAAATATTGTATGATCTCACTCTTAAAAAATAATTAGAATAAGCCAACTCAGAGTCAGGAACTAGAATACAGGTTACCAGGGGCCAGGGTGGGGGGTAGGGAAAGGGGAGTTAATGCTTAATTAGTACAGAATTTCTGTTTGAGGTAAAGAAAAAGTACTGGTAATGGATGGTGGTGATGGTAGCACAACAATGTGAATATAGCTGACACCACTGAATTAAGTATTTGAATGTGGTTAAAAAGGAAAAAACAACATA
The DNA here is from genome assembly GCF_030445035.2 of Dasypus novemcinctus. Taxonomy (NCBI): domain Eukaryota; kingdom Metazoa; phylum Chordata; class Mammalia; order Cingulata; family Dasypodidae; genus Dasypus; species Dasypus novemcinctus. The sequence continues at coordinate 37,366,006 of NC_080675.1, forward strand.
GGATTGTACAATGGAAACAGTGAACCCAAATGTAAAATAGTAAATACACAATTATAATAATATTACTTCATATATACAATTATATAGAATATTACTTCAAATATACAATTATAATAATATTACTTCAATTGTAACAAAGGTTCCACACTAATGCAGAGTGCTAATAATAGGGGGATATATAAGAACTCTGAATTTTCTGCATGGTTTTTCTCTAAACCTGCAACTCCCTATTAAAAAAAAAAAACTACAAAAAATTACATATATAAGAAGAAAACTTAAAAGGAGCATTAAGAAAAGAAACTCACCTACAAATGAATACCAATTAAAATGATAACTGATTTCTCAACTGCAACAATAGAAGCAAGAAGACAGAGGAATATTATCTTCAATGAACTAAGAGATAACTATCAATCTGCAATTCTATAGCCAGTGACAATTCCTTCTAGAACAATAGCAATTTTCAGGCAAACAAAGCCTCAGAGCTTATCACCAACAGACACACTAAATTTTATCCCAGATGGAATACCTAAAAGGCTAGAATGGAGGGTGCTACCTCACAAAAGAAGAGGCCATATAAATGGCAAAGAGACAAAAAGATGCTCGACTTCATTAGTCTGCAGAAATATACATATTAAAACCACAATGTGGTACCCACCAGAATGACAGAATGGCTTAAAATTAAAAACCGTTATCAGCAAGGATATAGAATAAATGGGACTCCCTTATATCTTTGGTGGGAGTGTTAACTGGGATATCCCCTTTGAAAAACTGTTTGGCAGTTATCTACTAAAGTTGAAAATATGCATACTCCCTAACTCAGAAATTCCATTCCAAGGTATAGAGCCAACAGAGATGGACACATTATACATGCTAAAAGACATGAACAAAGATGTCTATAGAAGCGCAATTCAAAATAGTTCAAAACTAGAAACAACCACACTATGTATCCATAGTAACAAGGATACATAATTGAGGAAATCCACACAATGGAACAGTGTAGTGACAAAGGGGACAAAATATTGCTACCTGTAACAATGCAATTTAATATCTGAGAGAAAGGAGCCACACACAGAAAACACATACTATATGACTCCATTTACATAAAGTTCAAAATCAGGCAAAACCAATCATTGGTGAATTAACTAGAAGTAGAACAGCTCTAGAAGTACACTTCTTGATCTGGATGCTGGTTACACAAGTGAGTTCAAATTATGATATTCACTGACCTCTCCAATCATACCTCTGCACCCTTCTCTGTGTCATAATTCAGTACAATGTTTCTTTAAAAATAGAATGAATGGTAAGCAAAATATTGGCAGGAATATCCCAGAAATGAGGTTGTGTTCTCATTGCATTCTATCTGGTGGCACACAATTTTGATTTGTGTTATTCCTGATGATGGTCACTTTGATAACCTGAGTAAGGTCTCTCCATGGTAGATGGGCTTTTCCAACTCTTAGTAATTAACAAGTATGTCATAGATACTTAGAAACAAGGAAAATATCCTGTTCATTAAGCTTCCAATAATTTATTTACTCCTTCCTACATTTATATCATTCATTTATTCAGTGACTTATAATGTTACTATTATTATTATAATAATTACTATTTATTTATTTATTTATTTGCACATACTAGGGCTGGGGATTGAACCCAGGTGCTCATATGTGGGAAGCCGGCACCAATGAGCCACCTCAGAGTCGGTTTTTTTCATTTGTTAGCATGTTCTTTGTTTCTTTTCAGTTTTTAAGGAGGAACTGAAAACCGCACCTGGGACCTCCCGTGTGGGAAGCAGGCACTCAAGTCCTTGAGCCACATCCACTCCCCATTATTTATTATAAGTCCAACTTGTCCAGATCTGGCTCATGGAAACTCCTTCAAAATGCCTTCTGGGTTATTTTGACATGACCCAATCATTCTTTTTCACATTTCCTACTCTATGGCACAAGTTGTTCCAGTCTCATTTTGTACCTTCTCATCCTGAAATCAGTCATTTCTTCAAAGAGTCCTGGTTCCTTTATTCGAGAATGGTATTTAGAAAACAATATCTGGATACTAGCTGTGTTCTTTGCTATTGGGACCAGTGGGGGAGAGTGGCTGATCTCACACCCTCTCAGTGGGCAAAGCTAGGGAATATATCTGTACATGTCCTTATATGTATATATATATATGTATATGTGTGTATATATATATATATACACACACATACACACACACACATGCATGCACATACATATACACACATTTATGTCTACATCCACAGGATTTTTCAAGAAACTCAACCAGCAGTTTTTACATGAAAAGTCAAAAGCCTGGGAAAAGGACGTGGCTCAACTGATAAGGGTATCCGCCTACCACATGGAGGGTCCAGGGTTCTATACCCAGGGCCTCCTGACTCGTGTGGTAAGCTGGGCCACACTCAGTGCTGCCACATGCAAGGAGTGCCATGTCACACAGGGGTGCCCCCGCTTAGGGGAGCCCCACATGCAAGGAGAGCTGCCCCGCCTGAAAAAAGCGCAGCCCATCCAGAAGTGGCACCACACACGGAAAGGTGACGCAGCAAGATGACGCAACAAAAGAGACGCAGTTTCCCAGTGCCGCCTGATAATACAAGTGGACACATAAGGACACCCAGTGAATGCACACAGAGAACAGACATCATGGGGGAAGGAGAGAGAAATAAATAAAAATAAAAATCTCCAAAAAAAAAAAAAAAAAAAGTCAAAGCCCAAAAAGAGCAAGCTATCCCTGAAGAAGTTGATAGTGATTAAGGAATATGCTTTACCATCTATACTACCAACTATAATACATCAGGAATTGCAGATTAATTTGGAAAGGTTGGTATATTTAATAATGGTATCTGCAAGTATGTTTATTTATGAGGGGAAAATTACACTGAATCTCTATTTCACTCTATAAAAATCTATTCCAATTTAACTGAAGACTTAGATGTAAAAGGCAAAATTATAAAACTCTTAATAAACAATAAAAAGTATGTTTTTATGGCCTTAGAGTAGGTTAACAATATAAAAAGGAAAACCATAATGAAAAAGAATAAATCCATTCTACATTAAAATACAAAATTTCTGTTCATTAAAATTATTCAGTAAAATGATGAAAAAAAGGATAAACCACAAAATAGAAGCATATAACCAAAAATATGTAAGTATCTAGAATATGTAACTCCAATGAATTTGTAAGAAAGACAATCTAAGAGAAAAGTAGACAAAGTTTATAAATAAAAAGGAAATACAAAAGTTAATAAATACATTAAATGTTCAATTCCTTTAGTAGGAAAATGTAAATAAAAACAACCTTTATACACTTACCAGACTAACTAAATTTAAAGTCAGGCAATGTTAAGTGTGTGACAAAGCTGTACAGCAATGGAAACATTCAAACTTTCTGGTGGGATGTTGTTCATACGATCTCTTTGGAAACAGTCAAAGATCATATGGTGGTTTGAATTATGTACCCCAACCAACAAACACGCTTAATCTTAACCCTCACTCCTGTGGGTATGCACCCATAAATAGAACCTTTTGAAGATGTTATTTTTAGCTAAGCCATGGCCAACTGTACCAGCATAGTGTCTGAATCCATATTGTGGAGACTTTATGGAGATAACCCAGAAGTCACAGAAGTGAGAAAGGAAAGGACATCGCCATGTGACAGGAGCCCGCGAAACAAGCCAAGGAACCCCGTGGACTGCCAGCAGAACACTACATACTGTGGGAGAAAGCAAACCTTGCCAGCATCTTTATTTTGGACTTCTTCTAGCCTCAAATCTGTATGCCAATAAATTCCTGTTGTTCAGCCAAAGCCAGTTTGTGGTATTTGGGATGACAGCTCTGGCACACTTAGACACATGGGTAGAACCTATCACACTGCCATCTTGCTGAGTTTATTTTCACCAGGAGGTATAGCACCTGGAGAAGTGCACAAGAATGTTCACAGCAGAACTGTTCCTAACCACAGAAAACTGCCAACAACCCAAATTCTAGTAATAGGAAATAGGAAAACAAAATGTAATGAGTGAAATACAACATAGTGAAATAAATCAGTAAAATCAGTGAACTACAGTTACATGCACCAACATGGAAGAAAAAAGATGACAATGACTCCTGAATAGTTTTTAGAAAGGAATTACTAATAAACTAAAAAACACAATTTTTAACAAAATTACAAACTCAGTGAAAGCTGGGCCAATACTACTTAATAGCCATTAAATATTTCCCACAATTTTGTACTAGGTATTGTGGCTGTTTCTAAGGCATCTACAATTAAGTCCTCCAAGAGATAATAGCATAAGTCCCCATAGTCAAATACAATATTGAGCCCATGGCAAACACTAATATTAGAAAAAAGAATAAAAAACAAACCACTAACTGTATATCTTGTTTGTTATTTTTTAAGGGTTAAGGGGTTGTATTTGAATTCCCAAAATTAATTAAAACACTCCAGACATTATCACCTACCTTGGAGTTTTTCAAACGGAAAAAAAAATTTTAAATAAAAGATAAAATAACCTGTTATTTTTACTATTTGCTACAGGGACAGGTGAGATTGCTTCTCGTAGGCTCACTTCGGTTAAACTATACAATTATTTAAATACACATGCTTCTTGTAGGCTCACTTCAGTTAAACGATACAATTATTTAAATATACACACACACACATATATATATTATCAATATAATTTTGTACCAAAAAATTAAACTTGTCAAATTAAAACAACTGGATTTAATAAATAAAAAGCACTCATATAAGCATAATGTCCTGAGTTGTATCCATGAGTTCTCTGATAGCAATCAATACTAGTGACAGCATCTGCTAAATTGACCTAGAGAGGTTAAGGTAAGGTGTACTTAGGAGCCTAGTAACCACCTACCAAGCAAAAGGCTCTTTATATATCATTTAAGTTGAAAAAAATGTTAACAAGTTGAAAATATCATAAGCTGTATGTTTAAATTTGGCAATAAAAACAGAATCTATTTTATTTGGTCTAAATGTTATGTAATAGTGTTCAGAATTTACAATACTATGGACCATATTTTATATGGGTGGGAGTATATACAAAATCTTTAAAACAGATGGTAAGTTACATAGAGATATCAAGTAACAGTTCTAGCTGATTCAGCTCTAATCCATTTTGTTTGCTTTCTAACAGCACTGTTTCAAAAAGAGCAATTCCAGAGCCTATAGAGGAGATTTTCATTTTAAGTAGAGGTGACAATCTTTACTTATGTAAGAAGCAATTATACAGGTTAAAGGAAGAAATGAACTGCTGTGGAATACACCAGGGATACATTTCAGCAAACCATTAATTTTCATTCTCAAGTACAGGTACTAAGTTTATCAGTCTAACAGTCATTGAATTTATTAAGCCATAATTTTGCTACATAAATTCTCATTCTTTACTTCAGAGCATACTGAATAAATCAAAAGACAATGTTTGCTTTTCCTCTCTACGGTAACAACTGTGCATTTGGCCTGAATTCTAAATAACCAGGTTCTTTAAGAAAGTTTTGAAGTTCAGCCAATATACAGATCTTTTCCCTAAAAATAAGCATGAAGGAAACAGGCTCACATCTCAACTATTATATTTAACTACTCAAATGGGAGAGTACAGCCTTCTCAGAGAAGTCTGATAAACATGCACAGACCTCACCATCACTATCCGTGCTCTACTGTCACTAAAATCAGAATTGGTTTTAAGAACTTGAAGCAATTAGATTATTGATGACATCAGCATCAATGACCTAAAACCTATGAATATAATGCTTAACGAATCAAAATAGTGCTTTTCTATATTGGATAAGCCCACACTGGTCAAACAGGGAAACTGAATGAATTTTAAAGATTTTAAACTTTCCAAGTCATATAAAGAAAGAGATACCTTAATTCAATCCCCTTCAATTTAACTAGAGGTCTTTTAGGGTTGAGTCTACAGAAGGTACTGCATGCAAAGTATGTAAGGGAAACAAAGTCATTGGTAGCCTCTCAAAACACCACACCTAGTGAGTGAAATATAGCCCAACTAACTAAAATAAAAGTAGACTGACAAGTGGGCACAACAGTATGGAAAAAATGCTAGGGGAAGAACATGGGTGCATTAGTTCTGATTTGGAGTCTGAGAAATGGGAAAAAGGGTTAGAAAGACAATAGGCAAAATTAAACAGAATGTCACACCTGAGCCAAGCTGTCAAGGTACAGTGCTTAGTCATTCAACCTTTTTAGGCTGAAGGCTAACAATGAATGTTTCAGTATTTAGCAGGTCCCAGGTGCTTTAACCTTGACTATTTCATCTGATTGTTAACAACAATAAGTGGCAGATACTCTTACTATCCATAATTCTCAGGCGGGACAGGGAGTAGTTAAAGACATAATTCCCACAAGGAGACATAGCTACTAGTGGTACTGGATCCCAAATGTGAACCTAGGCCTTGATTTGAGCTGCTGAGCACTTTGTTTCCCTAATAGTACTTTCTTCAGGCAGAGAAACAGGACAAAAATGTTCCAAGCCAAGGAATCTTAGAAGCAATGCCAAAAATATACCAAATGTAAATAACATTTTAATAGATGAGATTCGTACTAACCGGGAGGTGTTTGAAGGGATACAGCATGAGCAGAAAACAGAAATAGCAAAGCAAAGAAAGCTTCATAAGGAGTAAAAATTTCTGGTTCAAAACTGCTGACAACATACAAATTTACTTTTTCCCTTCTCCTATCTCAATAAAATTTAATAAGAACTATATAAATACAAATATTTTCAAAGAAGCATAGGAAATCCCAGTACAGAAGACATAGCAGACCAATGCAGTAAGAAATTCTGAGAACTTAAGGATAAGGAAACAGGTTGAATAGAGAGAACTGTAAACCCACAGAAATAAAGGAATGGAACTCCAAATAAAATTTCCCAGCAGAAACAAAGAAAAATCAAAAGTCACTATCATCAGTTTCTGAGCAAAGAAGCAAACCTTCAGTAGTGAGCCAGGTAAGCGAAGAACAATGACACCTATGTCAGTCTCTCTCTCCCTCTCTGAGAGGCTGTACGCGACATCAGTCTCTGAATTAAAGGCATGAGCAACTCCCACAATGGTCCTTGGGACTAGAGAAGCTGGACAAAAGTCCAGATAACCCAGGAGATGACTACAAGAAACACACACGTAAAGGGAAAATCTACCCTACCAAATAAGTTTTGCCTCTTTCATGATTCCTTCATCAGAGCCTGCAGGCACCACCAGGTGAAGAGAGTTTCTACAACAATGAATTCAATCTTTTAGTTCTATCATCTACTAACAAATTCACTACAAACAACTGAAAAAATCGCTATCCATTCAGGGAAAATCAGTAATATAGAAGGATCACTAAATTCAAGAATGCCAAATGAAAAAAAGAGGTAATAGAGGAAACCACAGAAAATGTTTATAAAAGTATAAAGAATTTCCTCAAGAAATTCAGGAGAATATATGGGATCCATAAAAAAAGAAAAAAAAAGAATGTTTCGGTTAAAACATGATTATTAGTAAATTAAAAATATGAAGGGTGCATCAGGGTCAGATCATGGAGGCCCATGACTAGATTCTACACCCCAGATCCCATCCCCCAGGGACATACTGTGTTTAATCTAATATCCACTTTGGCTTCTTCCTTTCTGATGATAAATATGTTCATAAAAAAGCCTTTACCTAACCCAGATAACCCTTCTAAAAAAAGAGTAATGATGTAAGGCAGTGTCAATGACAATTGGGAAGTTCCTAGTTTAAATTAACTGGATGCATGGGTCTACCATTACATGAACAAAGAAACAAAAGGGAAGAACAGGCAGGGAGAAATAATTGATGATAACATACAAAATTGAAAATGACTTTATAGGAAGGAGTTACAAATTAAGAGCCTGTACACTGAGCTTGGTCCAGTGGCATATTTGATTTGGCCTACACATTATCTAACAAAATTTAGAAATAAGGGTATTTAACGTGCAAATCAAGATTCACAGACTCTCTCAGAAAACTAAGGTCTAATCATATCCAGTCCACATTCCCCACTGACAACAGGGGCTAGAGCCAAACTGCCTGCAGGGGGCCGGCACTCTCCCTCCCGTCCGTGTCTAGTGCTGCCTTCAGTCTTCCTGACCTGGAACCTGCGTCAACTTCTGTTTTTCATCCACTTCACCTGTTATTTTCTTACTGCAGAAAAATATTTTTTCTTACCTTAAGGCCTGCTTGCAGATCACCAGCCTGGCCCCTGGAGGCAAGTGAGCTTACAAATCTGCTATAGGACAATGATGTGGGCTATGGGTGGCAGGCTCTTTGTCTCTTCAGAGATAACCTAAAATATCTGACTTGTGGGTGTGGGATGATGAAAGGTTGCAGTCCTGCCCTTGGTGAGCAGGAGACAGTTTAGCAATGCAAGGTCTATAAACTTTAAGTATTCAGGGGAAATGCAAAGCAAATATGCTAAAAGCTTATCGAATGCCTGAGGTCCATGCTAAAAGCTTACTAAGATGTGGAGATATATGCTAATTCAAGCCTATTGAGAACTGAAACAAAAGGACCATTTGGCCTTTCCTCTCTGTATAAAAGGGGCTAAAAAATCTTGTTCAGGGCTCGGGATTCAAACAGAAAGTTCCCGAGTCCAGCCAGCCGTCAATAAACCATTTTTCCTTCTCAAAATCATTCCTGAGTCCTGGCCTCTCTATACTCAAGTAATTGAACTTTTCTCAAATTCTACAACAACAACACTGTCAAGAACGGAGTCGAAAATATGGGTCTCTGGCTAGAAAGAGAAACCAGGCTACAGTTGTGGTTGAAGGATGGTTTGAAATAAGTTAATGGAAGTAGGCTGCGCTAACAAAGATTTTGTAAAGGGCAACAGTGACTACGTATAGAACTTCAGGGTCCATCCATAATTTAAGCCAATAAAAGAAAAGCATTAAGCAGTGAGTGACAGTGAAAAGTAAGTTAACAAGTGAGAGGTTCAGGAAAGATTTCAAAATGAGTTGCATGTTGTTACACAGATTACAGCAAAACTTCATTCAGTGGTAAGACTTCAGTTGTGCTGTAGAAAGAGAGCAGAGTCCGTTCTCAAGTAACTCATTTAACAAAAAAACTCAACTCTAAACTATCCATGAAACTGTATTACATATTAACTGGTTACTATTAAAGCAGAAAAGCATTTCTCTTAATTACTGTCAACATAAATGTTTTACCAAATCCTTAAAAGCCACTTTTCATTCACCAGAATTATCATGTGATAAATTACTGAAGCTTTAGCTTACACATTAAAAGCATTTTCAAATGAAAAGCAAAGGTAGAAAAAATATTAGACATGATTCAACAAAACTATCCTTAAATTGTTTAGTTCAGAAAAACTTACACTGTCATGATAACAAAAATGTCCAGTTAAAAAGGGAAAAAGATACCTTTTTTCTCCAAAGTTCTATGTAATGAGGGAAAGAAATAAGCCCACCTTAACATTAGAAGATTTAAAACAATTTAAGGCAACATGCTGGCAAAAGCCATCACTGTAAATAAACAGGGCTATCTCTGCACTTTTGGTTTAAAAAGATAATTTAGAAATTCTAAGGTCTAAAATAGGTTTCTTTTTTGTTTGTTTTGTTTTTTATTGAGTTCTTTGAATGAATCATTAGACTCACTGATGACTTTTTTCTCTTTTTAAATTTTTTTTATTTTATTTTTACTTTTTATCTTTTTTTTTAAGATACATAAATCACACAAAATGTCACATTAAAAAAATAAGAGGTTCCCTATCATATACCCCACTCCCCACACCCCCCACTCCTCCCACATCAACAACTTTTTTCATTAGTGTGGTTAAAATAGGTTTCTTTGTTATACTTTTGTACAAGTTTATAATCTACCGATAAAAGAGGATAACTAATATGGATAGAATTCGTAAGGAAATAGAAATTCAGTATTAAACTTGGGAAAATGCTCACACTCATTAAAAATCAAGCAAAAACAAAGCAGCCATCATTTTATAACTCCCAAATTATCAAAATAATTTTGATACTGGTAAGCCTTAATTAAAACTGAGGTCCTGACAACTGAGACAGCACCTTTTAAAGTAGATAATGGTTAGCAAAATCTAATCTTTGGTCAAATTAGCAATGGCACTCTTGGAAAAGGATCCTATGTAAATAATACAACAGAAACAAAAAGTTTTATGAATGACCCAGGTGAGGAAGTATCTGGGAGTGATTTAGACAATGCTGGGAAGGGAGAAAGGGGATGGTAACTTGGGGAAGAAAAGAAAGGTAGTAGTTTGGAGAAGAATCAGAGTTTAAAGAAGTTCTTTTAGGCTATAAACTAGAAGGAAACATGAATTGGACTGTAGAGGGAAAAAGAGAAAATGCTACTGAAGGTGACACAAGTCAAAGGGACCCACATTACAGAAAGGAATTTGGGTTCTTTATGTCTGTCCCCAAAAGCATTCAAATTTTTCCAAAAAACTTTAAATCCGTGAAAATGTTCATATCTTCTTAAAATAAGAAAGAATAGGAAAATAAGTCTCTAACAGTATTTTAGTCAAAAGCTAAACAGTTTAAATGAATGATTCTCATACTGACTTCTAAAAATGCTCCATGTCCTAAATTAAATGCCAAATAAAAATAACTGAAAATCATGAATCTTTTGCATGAATCTAAAATTCACATTTTACCCTCATTTTAACATTACAATCAGTGGCATCTTAGTACTGTACAGTAGTTTAGAAAACTATTTTTCTTTCTTCAAGATACATAATATAATGTATACATTTATTTTTTCATAGATCTCCATGTGGCTGAAGTCATTTATATCTCAGCAAAAGTGACATTTAAGGAAAAAAGATAACTAGAATAGCATATATTCACTTAAAGATAATATACTCTAAAGCAACAAAATATTTTTCGATTGAACTAAAATCAGAGGCAAGGACATTTTTATTAATAATATTAAACTTTTAACATAAATACTAAATAAGGAACCATCACCCAAGACAACTTAAAATACATATTAACATCTTTGCAACATTTCTGTAAATCTTACAGTATTCCAAAATAAAAAGTTTATTAAGATAAATGCATACATATACATTAACAATTTTTACTGGCAGAATTTCAGTGGTGTTTTAACCTCAATAAATGGATTGTCTGGAAAGATAAGAAAAGTTTCAAGAAAAATATTTAATGAAATATTTCCACCATCAAGCACTTTTGGCAATTACCACAATCAAAACAGCCATTTTAAACTAGGATACACTGTATTTTTTAATGCTTTACAAATTAGCAACCAAATTTGCCAGTCTATAAATTTATTACACCCCTGCTTATAGTATAGGAAATAACCACGTTATTCAAATCAATGAAATCAGCAGCTTAAAATGTTTCCTCAGCATAGAGAATGGGCCAGTGAGTAGGCATGAGGCATTTTAAAAAGATTCTGGATAGTCACACGGGTTCAGCATCAAAGTAAAAACAGATGTCATACCAGAAAATCCCATCACATCTTTCTAGCTATATAATTACTTTGTAATTTATAAAGCAATTTCACAAACATTCCTCTTAGGATAAAATGAACTATACTATCAATGTAATAATTCCAGATCATGCCATTTTAAAATAATATCTACATCATGCTGACATATTCATAATCATCATGCTGACATATATTAAGCACATTTTTTCAATGGAAGTCATAGATGGGATAACTATAAAAATTCAAAACTGTCAACCAGAAAAGACATTACATCATGCAAGAAATTACAACCAACTTTGTTCTTTATAGGAGAGAAGGGGAATATGCAGTAGAAATCAAAACTTCTGGTATCTTTATCACTAAGTTTCTATAAAATGTGAACACAAGCAACATTTTCTGATTGTTTAATATAAGCAATACACTGTGCCCTCAAGGAAGTTATAGTATACTGGGGAAAGAAAGAAGTATGAATAAAAAACTTTAACACAAGGCTGAGATGGCAAATGCTGCAGAAGCCTTATGAGAACACAAGGATAATAACATCATATTTTTAACTAAAAAGCATTATTAGACCATAACTAATACTGCAAGTAAAAAAATACGCATTCTGGACTAAAAGAAATATGAGCAATATGACCTTATCGGCACCTTATTTTTTAGCTCTTTGTAGTATTGTTAAAATATTGAGAGGATTTTGCATTTAATAAACCCACTAAAGTTTACTCGAAAACTATTAGCCAGCCAAGTTTTGTTTTGAATCCTTTAAAATATTCAGACTTTTCAAAGGCCCTCGTAATAGTCAAACCAAAATGGTCAAACAGAAGTATCCAATCTCAAAGGTAAAAATGCTGTTAAGCACAATTACTGCTAATACTGAAGAATTACTCCAGGGTACAATACACAGAGAAAGAGGTTCAGTGGATTTTCTTAAAGTTAACACTTATAAAAATTGAAGTATAACATACACATAGAGAACTACACAAATCCTAAGTGTATACCTTTAGAATTTTCACAAATTGAACCCACGTATGTAGTTACCATCCTTTTCAAGAAAGAGAGTATTACCAGTACCACAGAGGACAACCTTTATCCTGGAAAAGTTCCCATTCAGTAGCCCACAAAGGCAACCACTATTACAACTTCTAGCCTCATAGATAAGCTTTACCTTAGTTGAAGGTGGATGTTTGGCTTTAATTGACTTGTGGTTTTTAAAATATATTCTGCATAGTAAGTCCTTTCTTGGATATATATACTGCAAATATCTCCTCCAACTCTTTCCTTTTCACTCTCTTAACACTGTCTTTTGATAAAGAGAAGTTCTTAATTTTAATGTAGTTGAATTTATCAATTTTTTCCTGTATGGTTAATATCTATGAAATTAAAATACAACTACCCAAATATGGCAAAAGTAAACATTTAGACTAATTTCAATTAACACTGGCATGTTGATAACAGAAAGTTAATCACTTTAAACAAGTTTACACAAAGATTTTTAATTCCTAATGAACTTAGCCTAGACAACTATTCAATAGAAAACCTGAGGGGTTAGTTTGGTATGAAATTATTAGGGGCTGTATAGGGGCTGTATCTCCAGTTGCTGGTGGGGCACATCTCATATTAATGGCCTCCACTTTAGCCACTAATATTTAAAATTTCTAGTCTGATTCAAACAATTTTGAACAATCACACTTAAAGGTAGTTCTGCTTGAGTGCTGATAAACAAATTTGGGAATCTAAATAAATGTGATAAAAAGGGACCCAAAGGCAAATTACAGTCCAGAATATCTCACAACTATAATTAGGTTACTGATAATTTAGTACAACCACTTTTTTGTGTGTTTTGCTTTATTTCTTTTAACATAGAAGGAACTGATATCCTAGTTCACAACATGAAATGAGAACCAAAAATAACTGAGGAAAATAAAGCTGCTAGGTTGGTAATTTAAGATGATATTTGCATAAGAAATTATATTATGATATTACATATTCTTTGAACAAGATCTGGCTTGGCAGTATGAGACGTACACAGCAGCTAAGTCTTTAGAAACTTAAGAATCTGATCAAGAATACACAACCAGGGAGGTGGATTTGGCTCACCTGATAGAGCATCTGCCTACCTGACCTGTGTGGAGCTGGCCCATGAGCAGTGTTGGTGCATGCAAGGTGTGCCATGCCACACAGGGGTGTCCCCCATGTAGGGGAGCCCCACGTGCAAGGAGTGCACCCCATAAGCAGAGTTGCCCCATGTGAAGAAAAGTGTAGCCTGCCCAGGAGTGGCACAGCACACTGACACAGCAAGATAATGCAACAAAAAAGAGATGCAGTTTCCCAGTGCTGCTGAAAAGAATACAAGCAGATGCAGAAGAACGCACAGTGAATGGACACAGAGAGCAGACAACTAGCAGGGGGGTGGGGTGAAGGTGAGAGAAATAAAGAAAAAAGAAATACACAACCAAATACTGTGCTTACATAAATTATACATAGTTTCCTTTTCTACTTTTATAATCTTTTTATTAAACCGCCAAGCCACTAATCAAGTTTTATTTATAACAAAAGCATCAAAATGACATAATGAAAGTAGGAAAGGCATCAACACTGTAATCCATGATGTAAACGTTTATTTTAGACAACAGTGACTTGAACAACACACTTTTTCTTGTCATGTTTTTATGTTACTGTTAATAATTCAAATAGGCCCTCATTTGAGGAATTCAAAGAGCTTACAAGGATCCCAACTTTCACAAAAGGTCTTTCAATAAAAATACACCATTCTACACCAGAGTAAATTAACACAAGTCTTGTAAAGAGCATTTGATTAACTATTAGCCTATGGTTAAATAGCACAAAATCAAAAACTGACTTCATCCTGCCCTGGTTAGTCATGAACAGCAGTATATCACTTATCAGGAAAGCTCTATGTGACAACCTCTACTCACCACAGGATACCAAGGAAGAGGAAAGGTTGGTAGAGAAATTATACAAAGAAAAAACTACTACAAGAAATCCACAGTTGCTTTTATATGACATTTTACCTTATAAATTACAACAGCATCCACATACTTTTGAGAAAGAGAAGCCTATCTATTGCAAGGCATATTGTTTATTCAGCCTACAGGCAATGCTTGGTGCATATACAAATTCATATTCAGAGTCCTCATATCAGTTTCATGATCCCAATTTCAGAAGCACTAAAAAGATGCTATAGGGAAGCGGATGTGGCTCAACTGAAAGAGCGTCCACCTACCATATAGGAGGTCCAGGGTTCAAACCCAGGGCTTCCAGGCCCATGTGGTGAGCTGGCCCACATGCAGTGCTGCCGCACACAAGGAGTGCCGAGCCACACAGGAGTGTCTCCCATGTAAGGGAGCCCCACACACAAGGAGTGCATCCCTCAAGGAAAGCCGTCTCACACGAAAAGCATAGCCCGCCCAGGAATGGTGCCACACACACAAAGAGCTGATGCAGCAAGATGAAGCAACAACAAAAAAAAGGGACACATTCCCAGTGCCACGAAGAATGCAAGAGGACACAGAAGAACACACAGTGAATGGACTCAAGAGAGCAAAACAATAGGGCGGGGGGGGGGGAAGGGAATAAATAAAAATAAATCTTTAAAAAAAAAGATGCTGCATTTTACTTAGAAAAGAGCTCTTAGGGCATTTACCAAGAAGCACTTAACTATTTTTCTTTCAAACACAGTCCTTACAGGCTTATTCATGATCATTTCACTAAAGCTGGAAGCCAGAAAGGGAATGGGAAATAGAACAGCTGCCAGAATCAAGAACACCCAGAGCAGAAAGGTAAATGCCTGAAAGAGATAAAAACAGCCCTACACCACTCATAAGTCCTTGGAAGCAATTTGTAATTCCAAACCCATATAATAATTATAGTTCATAGCAATGAGCTCTGTTATCAAGAAAAGATTGTATTCAGATACATAATTTTCTCAGAAATAGCTACCACAGAACATTTAATGCTTAAAGAGAATACTTCACCAAAATATATAGGAATTGCAAATAAGCACATGGAAGATGTTCATCACCATTAGCCATTCAGGAAATGCAAATTAAAGCCATGACAAGATAAGGCTGTACATACCAATGAGAATGCCTAAAATAAAAAATACTGGCAATACCAAATATTGACAAAGCATAGGGAACTCTCAAGCATTGTTGGTGGGAATGCAAATGGTACAACTACTCTCAAAAATGTTTTGACAGGTTCTTATAAATATCCACTCACCATACAAATCAGAAATTAATGCCTAGGTATCAACCTACAGATAGGAAAACTTAAATTCACAGGATCGGACCATAAATGTTAATAGAAGCTCTATTCATAACTGCCTAATAATTTTTTAAAAATTATCCTCTTGGGAAGCGGACATGGCCCAATGGATAGGGCGTCCGCCTACCACATGGGAGGTCCGTGGTTCAAACCCCAGGCCTCCTTGACCCGTGAGGAGCTGGCCCATGTGCAGCGCTGATGCACACAAGGAGTACCCTGCCACGCAGGGGTGTCCCCCGTGTAGGGGAGCCCCAAGTGCAAGGAGTGCGCCCCGTAAGGAGAGCCACCCAGCGCGAAAGAAAGTGCAGCCTGCCCAGGAATGGTGCCACACACGGGGAGAGCTGACACAGCAAGATGACACAACAAATAGAAACAGATTCCCGGTGCAGCTGATAAGGATAGAAGCGGTCACAGAAGAACACACGACAAATGGACAGAGAGAGCAGACAACTGGGAGGGGGAGAGAGAGAAATAAATTAAAAATTAATCTTTAAAAAAAAAGATTAGCCTCTTACTTTAACTTATTATCATAATGGAAATAAATATGCTATGAAACTATGGCAGATCTGAAAAATATACAAAGAACTACACTGCTGTATTCTGATATTGACAAGTGGTTGAATCTGATAGCCTTTCAGAGACGGTTAAACATATACCATACAAGCAGTAACCATAAAAGAGCTCTGGAGCAACTATACTATTTTAGACAAAAAAGACTCAAAGCCAAAAAACATTCTGGAGGCAAAGAGGAACATAATGATTAAGAGTCCATTATTCATCAGGAAGATCTGACAATTATAAACCTATACACAACTTAATAACAAGGCCTGAAAACAAAGGAAAGGAGAGGCAATTCAATTACAATCGGAAACTTCAGTACCTCATTCTTAACAGCAGATAAAATAACTAGATAGGAAATCAGGATAGACCCTTTGCAATGCCAGAAAGTAAGACTAAATTGGTTTAAAAGATTACATCATACAAAGTATGTTCTCTGATCATAAAGGAATTAAAACAACAACTGAAAGAAATTTAGGATATCCCCAAATATTTGGAAATTTAACCAAATATTTCTAAACAACACAAGTCAAAGGAAAAAAAATCTAAAGGAAAATTTTAAAGTTTTCAAAATGAATGAATACAAAAAACATAAAATATCAAAATTAAGCAGCTAAAGCAGTAATTAGAGGGACATTTAGAGCTTTAAGCACCTATATTAGAAAATAAGAGTTCAAGTCATTTCCTGCTTAAAACACTAGAAAAAGAGAAAGTTAAAACCAAAGCAGGCAGAAGGAAAAAAGCAAAAAACAATGAAACTGAAAACAGAAATAAAAGAGAGCAAAAAAATCAATGAAAGCAAAACATGGTTCTTGTAAAGATCAACAAAACTGACAAACCATTAGTTAGTCTGATCAAGAAAAAAGAAAAAAGACAGCATTAACAAAATTGGGAATGAAAGAGTGGACATCATTCGCAACCCTACAGAAAACTAAAATATTATAAGAGAATACTATTATCAATTGTATCCCAACAAATTTGACAACTTAGATGAACTGGAAAAATTCTAAAAAAGATATATAAAGGATGGAAATTGACTCAATAATGAAGAGAAAAGTGAATAGACATATACAGAACAAGTAGGTAAATTCAATTAGTAATTAAAAATCTTCCCAGACTGGTGCTGTCACCAAGATGGTAGAGTGAGATGTTCTAGAGTTCTGTAGCCCTACAGAAAATTTAAATAACAAGCAAAATCAGGCAGAGCCATCTTTCTCAGAGCGCTGTAAAACAGTTAAAGGCTAGCAGTAACTAGACAGCACCAAATCAAGAAAAAGAAACTTAAAAATGGTAGGAAAGCCTCATGGCACCATTGCGGGCCCCTCCTCTACCCTGTCTCTGATTTGGTGGAAAGCCATTCAGCTCTCCCAGTGCAGGTCCCTGGTTTCAGTTTCAGAGGAAGCAGTATAACTGTGATACACATACTAGCAAGCATATATATCTTTACCAGTCTGCTGTGTGGCAGCCTAAAGAACTGAACAAAGACACTTGCTGCAGGTGCACATTACCAGATCTCACCCAACACAAAGAAGTGGCTCACAGAGTAGCTAATATTCTGTAAGAAAACAATCAAATCACAGTTGCCCAGGGCAAGGATTACTGGTTTTAAAACATATTATATAGCACCTAGTACCAAGAAAGAAGACTATTTCTGAGGGAAAAAAAGGGGCACTTTAGGTTCATGTAAATGGAGAACTTCCTAAAGCCATACCTGCATGCCTAGGACAGCAGGCATTCTAAGAAAAGACCTGGATAACCAGAATTGACTCAGGCTGCTCAAGCAGACTCAAATGTTAGGCAGACAGAATTGTGAAAGAGAACACTCACAGAGACCAATCTGCAAAGACTAGAGAAAGTGTCTCCTGTCTTTTGAGTAATGTTGTGAACTCCAGGTATTCAAGGAAATCTGAATCAAAACACTAGATGGATACAAGATTAAAGAACAGACACCTCAGTGACTAAATTCTAGATAACATATTAAAATATTAAAAAGTCCAGTGTGCAAAAGGTTACAAGGCCTAGAAAATAAGAGGAAATGATAACCCATGTAAAGGAGCAGGACAAAACATTAGCAACTATCAGTGAAGCACACTACATTTTGGGCATTTAGCCAGGGGCATTTAAAAACCTGCCATATGCTAAAGGTAAACACAGGAAAAGAACTGTAGAAAACCAGGAAAATGCTAGAGGAATGAAAACAGAATTTCAATAAAAAGACAGAAATCATAAAAAGGAACTAATGTGCAATGCTAATGCTAAAGACCACAGTAACTGAAATAATAAATCACCTTGAGGGGTTCAATAGCAGATTGGAGTTGGCAGAAGAAAGAATCTGTGAACCTGAAGACAAGACAATTGAAATTATTCAGTCTGAGGAGCAGAAACAAAAAAGCAAGATGAAAAGTGAATACAGCCTAAGAGACTTGTGGAATATTATCAAGCACGCCAACATATATAGTATGGGTGCCCCAGAGGAGAAGAGAGAAAGGGGCACAAGGAATATTCAAAGAAATAATGACTAGAAACTTCCCAAATTTAATGAAAGACATGAATATACATATCCAAGATGCTCAACGAAACCCTAACAGGATAAATTGAAAGACACCTACTCTGAGACACATTATAATCAAACTGTTGAATTACAAAGACAAAGAGAGAATCCTGAAAGCCTGCTACACATCATACAAAAGGAAGCCACAATAAGATAAAATGCTAATTTCTCATCAGAAAGCACGGAGGCAAAAAGGCAGAAAATAACCACCAACCAAGAATTCTGTATCAAGCAAAACTCATTCAAAATTAGGGAGAGATTAAGACATTCCCAGATAAAGAAAAACTGAGTTCATTGCCACTACCATTGGCTCTATAAGAAATGCTAAAGGGATCTTTTTGGTTGAAAGGAAAGGACATGAGACATATATCAAAGCTGTATGAAGCAATAAAGATCTCTGGTAAAGATAACGATATGGGTAAATATAAATACCAGTACTAACACATCTACCTTATAACATCACTTTTTTCTTCTTAAAGGACCTAAAAGGCAAATCCATAAAAAGTAGTGATAAACCTATGGTTTTGGACACATGATGTATGAAGATGTAAGAATAACAAAGGTGGGGGAATAGAGAGATAAAAGGACATATATGCTATAGGAATTAAGTAGGTATTAAGTGAAATTGTTAAAGATCTAGGATTTGAGATTTAAGTCTCATGGCAATTAGAAAATTTCTGAAAAATATACAAAGAGGAAATGAGAAGCATTTCTAATGGGTTTATTACAAAAGGCCAACTAAATACAAAGAAAGCAGTACTGGAAGGACTGAGGGACAAAAAAAGGTGTAAGACTTAAAGAAACCAAATACTAATATGGCAGAAGTGCTGCATCAGCAATAGTTACTTTATTTTTTTAAAGATTTATTTATTTATTTCTCTCCCCTTCTCCCCCCCACCCCAGTTGTCATTCTCTGTGTCTATTTGCTGCATGTTCTTTGTCCACTTTTGTTGTCAGCAGCACGGGAATCTGTGTTTCTTTTGCTGTGTCATCTTCTTGTGTCAGCTCGCCGTGTGTACGGAACCATTCTTGGGCAGGCTGTACTTTCTTTCGCGCTGGGCGGTTCTCATTATGGGGCGCACTCCTTGCCCATGGGGCTCCCCTGCACGGGGACACCCCTGCATGGCACAGCACTCCTTGCACGCATCAGCACCATGCGTGGGCCAGCTCCACACGAGTCAAGGAGGCCCAGGGTTTGAACTGCGGACCTCCCATGTAGTAGACGGATGCCCTAACCACTGGGCCAAGTCCACTTCCTGAGCAATAGTTACTTTAAATAAAAGTGGGTTAAATTCTCCAGTTAAAAGGCAGAGAGTGTCAGAATGTATTAAAAAGCATGAGCCTACTCTATGCTCTTAAGAGACTCATCTTAAATTCAAGACAAAAGTAGGTTGAGAGGGAAAAGATGGGGAAAAAATATTCCATGCAAATAGAAATCCAAAGAGAAAAGAGGTGGCTATACTAATATCAGGCTATTTAAGTCAAAAACTATTAAAAGGGACAAAGAAGGACATGATATAATGATAAAAGGTCAATTAAAAGAAAATATAATAATTGTAAATATGTATGCACCTAACAACAGAACCCCATAATATATGAAGCAAACATTGACAGATCTGAAGGGAGATTCTACATCAATGGTTCTACATTAATAGTAGGAAACTTCAATATACCACTTTCAATAATGGATAGAACATCTAGATGGAAGATAAATAAGGAAACAGAGGACTTGAAAAATAGTATAAACCAACTAGAGCTAACAGAGATGCATATAAAACTAAATTCAACACCACCAGAATACATATTCTTCTCAAGTGCACATGGATTATTCTCTAGGATAGGCCACATGTGAAGTCATAAAAAAAATCTCAATAAATTTAAAACAATTGAAATCATACAAAATATCTTGTTTGACCACCAGAGAATGAAGCTGGAAATCAATAACAGAGAAAAAACTGGAAAAGTTACAAATTAGTATTAATTTGGAAGTATTAGTCACCAAAGGAGCATGATGTATGAAAACTCCTCTCCAATGTTTAGAAAATTTAGATTAAATTGAGAATGATAAAACAAATATGGCAAAAATGTTAAAGTTGCTAAATCTGAGTATCTGGATAGGAGGGTATATTGGAATTCTCTGTATTAATTTTTACTATTTCTGCAACTTTCCTGTAAGTTTGAAATTATTATACCAAAAAAAAGTTTAAAAAAAAATCTTGCTACAAAAAAATTCCCAGTCCCATGGATTCACTGCTGATATCTATCACATATTTAAAGAAATAACGCCAGTTTTTCACAAACTAGTCCAGAAAAAAACTCCAACTTATTGTATGAGGCCAATAATACTGATATCAAAACCAGACAAATACATCACAAGAAAACCAAAGATGGCTCAGTATCCCTTATGAATATACACACTCAAAAAGTCCTCACACAGAAAAAAATCTTCATTCAACAACTCAAATCCAGCAACATATAAAAAGGATTATACATTATGACTCTTAATGGGATTCATGCCAGGAAAACAAGTTTGGTTTAACATCCAAAAATCAATCAATATATCATATTAATAGAATAAAGGACAAAAAGCCACATGATCATATCAATATATGGAGAAAACATACTTGACAAAATTCGACAACCCCCAGTAACCTAGGAATAGAAAGGAACTTTCTCAAATTGATAAACAGTATCTAATGAAAACCCACAGCTAACATCACACTTATTGGTGAGAGACAGATTTCCCACTAACATCAGGAACAAGACAAGGATGTCCATCCCCACCATTTCTATTCAACATTGTATTAGAGGTTCTAGTTAGCAAAGAACAAAAACCAAAATGAAACAAAAAGTCAAAAGCATCTAAGTTGGAAAGAAAGGAAAATGGACAGATTTTCTAGATTTTCAATATCCTTCCACATACCTCCCAATCAGAAAACTCAATTTTAAAAACCAGAGCCAATACGCTTTTGGATAATAAATACTAAGCCCTGGCGCACTGGGAGTTAGTCAGAAGCTGGGAGCAATGCTGTTTTCTGGGCACATGGGAAAGATCTGCCATTTCCATTGGATTGAGAGAGGAAAAGGGAAAAGGATAAAATAAATGTAAAATGTGAACATTTGGAGAATCTGAGTAAAGAATATCCGGGAACTCTTAGTACTATTCTTGCAACTTTTCTGTAAATCTGAAATTGTGTCAAAAGTTAAAAAGAAAAAAATAAAGCAGTTTGTAAAAAAAAAAAAAAACAAACACTAAGCCACTGTTTTCCTTCAATCTGGGCCTGTCAACATTATCAGTGATCAGAAAGGAATACAAAAGTTCATCAATATAATAACAAATACAAACAAGTAGTTGAATATATTATTTTATAGACTAGTAAGAGAAAATATTCACTGAACTAATAAAATTTATCTTAAAATACATTTTCCAAGTGTAGATACATTTAATCCATTTGAATCAAATTATGTAGATTAAATGATATTAGCTTCACTCCTGACATAACATGTAAATCTTTGTTTAATTGCCTGTTTTAGAGGGGAATGGCAACCAAAGCTGTTAATATGAACTAGAGTTATAGATTCTTATGAAGGTGATACTTTGCCAAAATGCTCCATTTTGTGTGTGTGTGTGTGTGTGTGTGTGTGTGTGTCGATGCTACAGCTTTGGAATAATAAAGGTCTCTTCAGTCATCCTAGTCAATCAATTTAATTATACCACTATTCCTAGTCAAATACACAAAATTACAACTTTGTCTTGTTCAGAGACAGCAGTATAACAATACCTGGCATCTACCCAAGGAGTTGTTCAATAATTATTTTTGAGTACAGAGCTAGAGAAACAGGCATCACAAATGTGCTTGTTTGATGGGAATTGAGTTGGAAATTGGAGAATATTACTGAAATTGAAGAGATCCTGGATCCTGCCTTCCAGGGAAATAAAAAGAGAGGCTAATGTATGAAAATGCCATTTACTACCCTCTCAATTAGAATATGAAGAAATTTTTCTTGAGCTTTACAAATAAAGCCACTTCCAGACCCATTTATGGAACAAGCAGCCACCTTGGTGACTCTTAAGAACCAAAGGCAGAGGAAAAGCACATGTCAGCAGTTTGACAAAATTTCAGGTCCTTAGGGCAAACACTAAACTGGTTCATCAAGTGCTTCCCTTAAAGGCTAGCTTTAGTACAGGAACCATTACAGAGCTAATGCATGAGCCCGAAACTGTCACACAGTCCTCAAGTTGTCTGAACCAAAGCAAAGAAACTATTTATTTCCAAAGTTTATATTATCTTGATTTATATTCAAGAACAAAATTACTATCTGCCTCAATAGATATGTGCAGTATTAAACAGCTTTATCTGTCAAACTGTTTCAAATTCAAAGAGGTATCCTAAGTAAAGGAAAGAAAACCCTCAATAACACCCTGGAAACATAGTCTGCAAACACCATCTCTTACTTTGGTTTTCTTAAAATAAAGATTATGTTGATCCTTTCTACCGTTGGAAAAATAAAGTTACAATGAAATTTAAAACTTCTGAACTCCTAATAAAACAATACCGTGCTCCTAGAGTCTGGCCTGCCTCACCTCCCCTTGAAACTTCAAGCAATCCACACTTGCTCCTTGCTGCCAATTCCTTTAGGTAGCAGTGCCATCAGCCTGTTAGAACAAAAAACCAAGCTAATATGCTACTACTCTGCACTTTAGCCCTGGTTGTAGCTAATATTTCCCAAAATAAGACCTTGCTGTCAAGGAGAAAAGCTGTGTCCCAGGCTGCCTCAGTCAATGACCAAGGCAGGTTCAAACTGAGTCAGACCAGTAAGGGTAGAGGAAGAAGGGACTGACCAACTGGGATAGCAGAAAACAGAAACAGTGTTTTTCTTAAAGCATCAGTTATTTTACAAATGTTGATTGAGCACTTTCTCTGCATCAGGTTATGCTTAGACTTGGTATGATAATGGAGGCATGAAAGAATTATTCCATATTTTCATAATTATTTGCTTGCATATTATAAATATTGTTATATCATTTGATAAACTGATTTTCAGCCCCAAGCAAGTTGAGCTGGCAGTCGTCTTGTCTTTCTCATCTTTAAAGTTACCAAGTTCAGACTGTCCCGACAACAACGTAATAAAACTCAAGAAAAGTTCATACTATGAAATTTGGTATATCTTAAAATTAACCTGTTGGATTTTCTTCCCATGTTTTCCAGCTTTTTTCTAGTCAAACTAGGAAACTTCCAATAAAATCAGTATACAGAAATCAGATACTTTTCTATGATGAATAAACTCTAGTCTTGCTACAAAGTCACTTGAATTGAAAACTATGGCCTGAACAAACTGATGTATGACAAGAAAACTTCGTTATAAGCACAATGGCTTCATCTAGCCTAAATGCATACTGCCTGTCAGAGCACAACCCAGAGCTATGTGAATTACTAGAAATAACCTATCAGATCACCAGGTCCCAAATGGACCAGGTCAGTTTTCTAAAGGCACTGTCTATTTTTACTAATATAAGTTGGGTTCTAAATTTGACCTGCATTTCAATTATCATGTAGTGAGGAATGTCCGGTTGGACTCTTAGGCAGTTAAAGTTGCTTGAGGGAGGTCTAAACAAAGTTCACTTTATACTCATCAAACAAAGCCTTCTCTTAGCAACTGGCATCCTCCAGAAAAGAAGGAGAAACAGCTGTAAAGAAAGAGGCATCCTGCAGCTGAGGGTCCCTGAAATTTACTTTTTCACATAACTAATAAAAGCAGGCCATTCTTCAAAGCTAGATGATTTGGGAAAACCAATTTCCTATTGCTCTGCACAACAGAATGAAGTAATACCACATATTTTTAATGGCATGCATAGTGCATAAGTATCATCACAAAAATACATGCTAACAAAAGCAGTACACTTCTTTTCCAAAAGTATAAATTTTCGGGGCACACTGACCAAAATAATCTCACTGATAATGACGAGTTTCCTTTCGTATTTTTGTTTTTGTTATTTTTTTTTTAATGTCTTATTTTTTACAATTCCTTGTGTCGAGGGCTGACTTCCCATAGATCACAGCAAGGGAGCTGCTCTGCTACTATGAACCCTGACACAGAAGCAGGTCGTCTACAAGTAGTTTAGCACCAGGTTCCCCACAAACGTGCGGTGCATGATGGGTGAGCGAGGGCCCGCCTTTATGGCCACGCCCCATTTCCTGGGACGAGGGACTCTTTTGCATTTTTAATTCAGAAAATGGAAGATAAAAAGAAAACCATAAATTTCCTATGATAACATCAGGCAAAAACTTACAGCACTGATTGATGACTCTTTTGGAAATTTTATCATCCTCAATTCTGAGGAGCCACAAAGCATTTGAGAAATTTTATAATTTTTAAAAAATTATTTTTAATGGGGCTACAGTGGTGTAATATTGGCACTAGGACATTGTACTACTCAGGAAATTATGCCCAGTCAATTTTAATATTCACATGAAGAAAATCACCACCAGGACAGAGGTAAAAAAAAAAAAAAAATCAAACAACTAAATCTCTGGAAGAACATCTGTAAACATAACATTACCTATTTATTTCTATAAACCAAAATAACAGCAATTCTTTAACAACCGCTTGAATAAATTAAACAACTAACAATCAATAATGGAAGTAAAAATACCAGGTATGTCGGAGTGGGTATAGCTCAGTGGTTGAGCGCCTGCTTCCATGTACAAGGTCCCAGGTTCAATCCCCAGTGTCTCCTAAAAAAAAAAAGGGCAAAAGATATGTATATATGTATGTTTACACACAAAGTCTGACTTCTCTTATTAGTCTAAATTCTGGGCCAGTTTACCACATCTAAAGATAAACTAATACTGTGATCCCCAAAGCAGAGAAAATCCAAATAGTTCATTTCTACACATCTGAAAAATCAATTTTTTTTTTAAGATTTAAAAATCCAGACCACAAAAAGTAAATGGACAGCATCTACACCAAAAGCCTCGATTTGGTCATACTTCATTTCTTTATTCATTTATTCAAAGAACATATACTGAGCAGTGTGGCTGAAGCTCCTTGTTCCCACCCAAAGTCTATTCTCGCCTTATTCATAATAGAACTCCCAGTTTATCCAGAGGAAGCAATGCACCTAGCCAAAAGACCACCTTTCTTGGCCTCCCTTGCAGCTAGGTGAGGCTACATGATTAAGTTCTGGCCAGCATGAAGCAAGTATATGTGTTTTGAGCAATTTAAAGAAAGGTGGCTTAAAGGGAGCTTACTCTGTTCAGAATTTTATCCTTTTTCCTCCTTCCTTCAACCTTCTAAAATATGAATGTGTTATTTCCTATAGCACCTTACATCATGCATTCACCTCAAAGATGCATACCAGGAACACAAAAAGGAGGTCTTAAGCAGCATTTCTTTGATTTTGTTATCAAGGAAGTGGTGGTCAAAGCCACTGCTGCTGCAGAGGCTTAAATAATCACCCCTGATGCTGTTTTGCCTGTTATTACTAGCAACACTCTGTTATCTTATATACATTAATATAAACAAGCTTATAGAATCATGATTCCCCTCCTCTGTTCATATTCTTTACCTATCATTTAAGCACTTACACATCGAGGATGAGTTGTGTGTATACATCTGCCTATCAGTCTGTCTCCCTCAACAGCCTAGAAAAACTTAAAGGCAAGGATTATTCTTGTTCACATTTGCAGCTCCAGAACCCAGCACAGAGTAGATACACAATAAATGTTAAATAAACAACTTGAAGCAAATAAACAGCTTCTAAATTAAAATGACAGATAATTGTGTAGTTCTGAATTATGCCATGGCATTGCATGAGCACCAACTCATTCAGTAATATCAAGTGAGGAAGAGAAACTGTCAGTCCCTGCAGGGCTCAGATGCTCTGTTAACTGCCTCCACAATGTACAGACTTTACCATCTCATATCCCCATGGGCTAACGAGGGTGAAAGTGGGAACTGGACAACTCCAATCTTCCTTTTTTCTCTTCCTACTCACCCACACACACTCATTCATTCAACACTTAATGAGCACGTACTACACACAAAACACTGGCACAGAGGCCAGGAATCACTCTAACAAGCAAAACAAGGCAACTGCCCTTAGGAATTTACCATCCAGAAAAGCAAGAGAACAGCAGAGAAGCAATTACAATGCAGTGTGAAAATGTGATGGATGTACGCAACCTGCAACCTGTGCTTCCTCGGGGAGACCAAGCACTGCTCTAAGTGCTTTACATGGACTGCTTAACTTCCTCAGCAACTCCAGGATACACAGAAGCTAAGAAAACACTTCCTAGCCGTAACTCCACCACTAAACCAGACAAGGAGGGGATGAGGTGGGTAAGGAAGACAGCATGTACAAAAGGGAAAGCTAACCAGAGCAAATGAAACTTGATGGATCAAACAGAACTTGCCCAGGTCGAGGGGGATAGGCAAAACTTTCCATGCAGAGAATTTGCCAGGCAGGAAAATTCAAGATGCAAGAAAGACCATGGTACAACAGAAGAGCATGCCAGAATCTGGTACTAGAACAGTGAGCTTATCCTCCCAGAACAAATTCTTAATACTTGAGCGACTGAGCTTTCAAAAGTTATATCTAATGGAGGGCTCTGCAATAAAAAAAAAAAAGACCTGGTGAGTTTTCATAAATGTTTCTAAAACATGTGCCTTTAGGAGAGGCATGAAAGAATTTCTTAATCTGAAGCATGTATTATCTATTTTTAAATAGATTATTAATATTTATAGTTTAATAAGATTACTTATTAGATAATAATAAAAATACATTAAGAATTTTACAAAAGCATAGCAATGAACAGGAAAAAGAAGAAATATTTCTTTAAAATATCCTTATATATAGTTTAAACTTTGATAAGACGGTCTGGAAAATTCATGACTTAATTTTTTTTTTCATCTTGTGACAGAGTCAACTCTTTCAAACCAATTTCCACTCCCCAACCCCTCTCCTTAGTAATAAAAGTATATTCTAGTTGGGCTGGCAATGTGTGCCCACTTAAACACCACATCTGAGCGTCCCTTGAGGAAAGTGGTGGCCAAGGAGTTTCAAGTGGAAGTCACTGAGTAGGGCTTCCAGAAAGTCCTTTTGCTCCTTTCCTTTCCCCTCCTCTTACAGACATCTTGGCTGGAGCTCCAACAATGTCATGTTTTTCTGAGGGTGAATGCTTTACACTAAGATGCTGAAAGTCACAAGACTCTGGTCCTGGTGACTTGGTGGGACCACCAACCTTAAATGGTTTCCTTAGATGTTTTATGTAAGAAAACCAAAACCTGCTTAAGCAGATCCCTGTTCTTACTAGTCAAACACAAACTGACGATGCTAGAGAACATTTAAAGTATTCATGGTGAGATCTGGCAAAAAGCAATTCCAAATAAATTTACAGTATTAAAACATTATTTCATAATTCACTAACTTTTTTGTCTAAATCTCATATCTAAATGATTGTTAAACATCTTTTAAAATTAAACTTAAATGAAATGCTTTTCAATTTTTTCACTGGGCACAAAAGACATCTAGTTCTTGAAACACCTGATCTACTCTGGGCAATGAACTAAGGAGAATACATGGGGCCAGCAAAACATTTAGAGAGAGCAGGAGTGTGGAGGCAAAGTGCAGGAGGGATTGTAAAGTTAAACATTCATAACACAATACAAAAACAAGCAATTTACAAAAACCTCTAAGCTAGGTGAACTCTTAGAGACCATTTGGGGATCTATGATCTGAACTAATCCCTAGTTAACGTTGATTCCTACCACAGAATCACACTGCAATTTAAACGTAATATAATTCTTATTCTACTTGATACCCCTTATTATGTTATTTTAAAAAGGCATAGTTGCTGGGGAAGATGTGGCTCAAGCAGTTGAACACCTGCCTCCCATACGGGAAGTTCCAGGTTCAGTTTCCAATCTTCTAAAGAAGACGAACAAACAACAAGCAGACAACAAGCAAACACAAACAAGCAGAGAGCAGACATGGCTCAAGTGATTGAACAGCCACTTTCTACATGGGAGGTCCTCAGTTTGGTTCCTGGTGCCTTCTAAAGAAAAAAAAAACCACAACTAGCAGACAATGAGCAAAAACAATAAGCAAATAGACAAGGAAGCCATCTAGGGGTAGCAGGGTAGGGGGGAGAAAAGTTTAGTTGCTTTATAGCAACTCCCCTGATTTAGGCAAGATATGTTTCTAAATTACTTTATTTTTGTGAAAATACTATTGTATCCCTCCCCCCATTCCCATGGAAGATGGCGAAAGTATCACACCAGACATCAATATAAGCAGAATGATTGCAGAGACCTGGGATTAAGGTTGGGGAAGACTCTTGTCTTTCAACAGAGTAAGAAATTTATTGACACAAAAATTTCTGCATTTACCTAACAAATAAAACTCAAGATAACAAAATTCAAATGGAGAAATTAAACAGAAAATTATTTTATTTCCATTTTTACATTTTTTTGGTTTTTAAAAGATCAATCCCTTCTATTTCAAATGGATTGTTGCTAAACTAACAGAAAGCGTACTGTCACTACTACTACTAGACAACCATGGAATCCTGCTGTATGGAGAGCCTTACAGAAACATCAGTTCTCTCTATGGGCAAAGTGGTATAGCATAAAACGTATAGGCAGTTCATGTTCAAACCTAGATTTGAATCCTCATTCTAATAATTTCTTACTTTAGGTAAAACCTTGGGAAAACTAGTTTACTTCTCTCTGGACCTCAGTTCCCACAACTTTAAAATGAAAATAACGCTATCATTCCCTTCAAGCACTGTTGGAAAAATTAGTGCTAATATATAAAAAAGAACCTAGCAAACTGTCTGACATTAATAGGCATTTGGTAGCTATTAATATGATGCTAATTACTAAAAATATTTTAAATATTTAAATAACTGAGTTACTTACAGTGTCAGAAGAGAAAAAAAAAAGCTGTTCGACTAAAAGCATCATATCTAATAAAAATCAAAATGAGAGGTAAAGCAACCTCTAAGAAGAGAGTCCTCTCAGCTCCTGCCTGAAAATACTTCTGGTGATGGGAACTTACTACTGCAAAAGGCAACTTCATCATTTCACTCACCATTGCATTAATACACTCAGGATAGTATCTACTATGTGTCAGTTTCTATACTGGGGTTGAGATGCACAGGTAATTAAGGCATGGTCCCCTGCTCTTAAGAAAGTCACAGCTCAAATGAATAGATAAACACCATAAAGTGACAGAGGAGAGAGGTAAATACAATGCTACTGGAGTGCAGAGTGGGCACACAGCCCAGCCTTGTGGTGCTGGAAGGAAGGAAACACTTGAGTAAAATCTTACAGAAGGAAGGAGGTGGAATGGGAAGCACTGAAGGGGAACAGCACATGCACTCTGAGGTCACAGACCACATGATTTATCATAAGGAGCAAGTTCAATGCAGAGAGCAGTGGTAGGTAATGTGGCTGCCCAGGACGGCAACGTTTCCATCTGAGGGCTTGAAGGCCAGATGAATAATCCTGGAGTTTCTGCTTGGGCTGTGAAGAGCCTCATGAAAGTTGTAAGCAGGTAAAGTGGCATCAAAAGACATATATTTGTACAGACACTCCATGGAAAATGAACTGAGAGCAGTGGGAGAATGTGATGGTATACCAATAGTCCAGATAAGCAAGAATAAGGCTTGAGACTTATAATTCAAACTTTAAATTCACCCAGGCTCTTAGGGTTTTTCTAAGGAATTACAATTAAATTAGGTTTCCCTTTGTTTCTGGGAAGATTTTTATAAATGTAATTTCCTAAACAGTATCAATGATTCCAGAAGAACAGAATCAAGTGGTCCAGTTTTTAAATTCTCACAAAGCATTGCACAATGCTGCACATAAAGTTGTAAAAGAAAACTAAATTCACGGACATTATCACAAGGAGGAAAATGCAACTTCACCATAAGATACCATAGAGTACGATACCCACTACTGGTTTCATACTCAAATGCCTCTACTTAAAACCAACTGTTCCTAATATAAAGAAAACCTGAATCTTAAACACTTATCATTTGCACGCAACGTGGGTAAACTATCATCTAAAACAAGTTTTAGATTTAGGTAAGGAGTAAAATTTTAATAGCCTCAAATTTTGACCACTTGTAAGACTCTTCTCCCGAAGACTACTATGATCTCTAACTTATAAAGTCAAAAGGGGAGCAAAACAGCTCTGCAGGCATCAAGAACAAACCTTATCTGTGCTTAGCTTGGCTGAAAATTGTCTATAAAAAGGAAAACTACCACACAAGTTGTCTGACTGACTCTAAGTTGGCGGCATCCTGTGCATTCACAAAGAGAAGTGTGTATAAACGTGAGCATCCAGGCACAAATATGCATCTGGACAGGATGTTAACGCCATTCCTCAATTCCTTAAGGATCCTATTCTCTCCTGAAGAACAAAATCAACCAACTAGTCTAAGAGCACTTTAATTAATTTGGATGAAAAAGGGAGAGGAATGAGAGGAGTCATCTTCTTTGAACACAAACAAGGACTCATCTCCATAAGATCATCTGGGAAGTTAGAAAGATAAAATGCATCAGAACCTAAATTATCCCTATGAAAAAAGAACTGTATTGTTTTCTCCTTGAAGCCAAACTGACCTAAGTCTTCCTTTGGATTTGTTTCTTTGCAATTGAATGAGGTTCACCATGGCACAATTCTACAGAGTGAGAAATATTCAGGAAGAGAGTGGTGATAAAATGTACTTACTTATATCAAGTTCACATGGGCAAAACTGGCAGAAAAAAATGTTCTGCTGACATAATGAACCATATAATTGAGACTGTTCACATTCTTCCCTTGGTTTAAGCTGGGTTATCAGTGACCTAGCAACTGATGTTTGAAGCTTCTACATACCTAGTCAATATACTCTTCCCTTTTATACAATGCATAATTTTTAGCATTTAATTTAATCTCCCCAATTGCTTCTTTCCAGAAATTTTTCCCTGTTCAACTGGTCAATCTCATAGCAGAAGGGTTAAGAGTAAAGGCTCGAGAGACTGACCATTCAGAGTCAAATCCTAAGCACTTACTCTCTGTGTATGTGCCATCTCCTTTCTGATCAAATAGGACCAGTCGACCAGGACTACTGCGAGGATGATATGGGATAAGCTCAGTGCACGATCTGGCACAAAAGCTCCATAAGCATTCCCAATTGTTATTAGCTTTAATCATAAGAGGGGAAGCTGACTTGGCCCAGTGGTTAGGGCATCCGTCTACCACATGGGAGGTCTGTGATTCAAACCCCAGGCCTCCCTGACCCGTGTGGAGCTGGCTCACGCGCAGTGCTGATGCACGCAGGGAATGCGCACCACTCTGGGGTGTCCCCTGCATAGGGGAGCCCAACGCGCAAGGAGTGTGCCCCGTAGGGAGAGCCACCCAGCGCAAAAGAGAGTTTAGGCTGCCCAGGAATGGCACTGCACACACGGAGAGCTGACACAACAAGATGACACAATAAAAAGAGGCACAGATTCCCTTGCTGCTAACAACAACAGAAGTGGACAATGAGGAGAGCGCAGCGAGTGGACACAAAGAACGACAACTGGGAGTGGGGGGAAGGGGAGAGAAATAAATAAATAGATAAATAAATAAATAAGTCTTTAAAATAATAATAATAATAATAAGAGAATGGCAAGCACCGTGAAAGAGTGCCTGAGCCTTCAGAACACTTAATATTTTACGGAAAACAGATACTAAAAGCCTTAGAACACCAACAGCAAACTACCAATGTAGAAATATCTAAAAAGGAATATCGCGGGATTATCCAACCACTTCCATCTTTATATTTTACCACCGTCTATCATTTAAGTGCCAAATGAATTGTTCTTAACTATCTTAAACTTGGCCTTTCTAATTATCTACTCCTATATCCTGCTGTGACTCCATTAACATGGCCTCCTGAGGTAGATTTCAAGAGATTTATGATCACCTATAGTTGATTTCCCCTAATTTTTTTTTATTGACTTTGTAATAATATTACATTAAAAATATATATGTGAGGTCCCATTCAACCCCATCCCCCCATCCCCCCTCTCCCCCCCCCCCAACAACACTCGTTCCCATCATCATGACACATCCATTGGATTTGGTAAGTACATCTTTGGGCACCTCTGCATCTCATATACATTGGTTCACATCATAGCCCATACTCTCCTCCATTCCATCCAGTGGGCACTGTGAGGATTTACAATGTCCGGTGATTGCCTCTGAAGTACCATCCAGGGCAGCTCCATGTCCCAAAGACGCCTCCACCTCTCATCTCTTCCTGCCTTTCCCCTAATTTTTAATGGTTTTCCACTGTTAAATAATTACTTAAAATAAACTGGCTAATATCTAGACCATGTTGTTGTTTCCATTAGGAATCCACTGAGCTATATTTGTTTTTCACCAGCTGTCTGGATAATTATATTTAGTCCACATTTACTCAAAGTCAGTAGAGAAAGAATATGTTAATCATTAGCCCCTCTTCTTTGGACTTCCCCAAATTCTCTAATTCCTCTTTAAGTTTATGCAAGAAGTTCAGAACAAAGCCTAATGAACTCAGCATCTCAGAGGCAATTCACTAACTGGATATTGAGGGCTTAAATTAGACCATTCTTAATGAAACAAAAGATGAGAACCAGAAATCAAACAGTATAATGAATGACTATGGTCTTCCCAGGTTCATGCAGGAGCATTACCGTACCTAAAACCAAATGGCACTAAATGCACATTTGCATTTGATAGTAAAATGCTTACCTTAAATTGTTAGGATTTTTTCGAAAGATAGAGAAGCAAAAGAAAAGACCCTATTGTAATATTACCACAAGATTTCCACAGAACTAAAATGTTCCAATTTGTTCTCATATTTTATGCAATGGTAAATCAATTTAGCCAAGATAATACACCATTTTAAAAAGAGTTTAATAGAAATAGCTGCCCACAATATCGATTATTTCAAGATTTACGCAATTTGCCCAAAACACTACTCCAAATTTTGCATTTAAGAACAATACAGAGGGGTGCCAATTCCAGGTAAGGTGGAGGAAGCTTACTGTACCTTGTTTCTCCACTGATTGCACCTAAAACACCTGGGAAGAATTCATGAAGCAGTTATTTGAGGGCTCTAAAAAGTAAGTGATGGGCCAAAAAAACCAGGATTTAAACACCACCAAACTGATGATGAGTACCTCATTGTTGTCTCTGGAACCCCCCTGCCAGGAACCCTAGCAGCCCAACACCCAACAGTGAACACCAGGGTACAGAAAGGGAGAGAAAACCTTTTAGTTCTAGCTCAGAGAGCAGGAGGAAGTAATCCTAACACTGGAGAGAGAGTGGGGCAAAATGCCCCACTTTCAATTTTATCCCCCTCTGTTCTCACACTCCCCAGCCCAAAGCAATTCTACGGTGGCAGAAATAGCAGCAGGGACCAGAGTCATCTAAAACTCTGAAGGAGAAGAACCTTCCTCTTCAATCAGAAGCACTGTGATCCCAAGATATAAGGGCAAGCATCTGTTCTTTATACCTCTCTCTTTTTCTGCCGCGTGGCTCTAATGTGGGCAATCACGGAAGGATGCCACCCCATTCTAAAGCACCACCTTTGTGGCTGAAGGACTGCAGAAGGGCTCTCCATGGCTAGAGCCACAGGGAAACTGACCCACACAAAGATATTCAATTAATTTTTGATAAAGGTAGAAAAAGTAATTCAATAGAGAATTTTCTGTTCAATAAACAGAGCAATTGGACGTCATATGCAAAAAATGAACTGTGACCTAAACTTCATACCTTACATAAAATTTAATTCAAAATGGATCACAGATTGTAAAATGTTTGAACTTTTAAAAGAAAATCTTGCTGACCTCACATTAGGCAAAAAGTTCTTGGACATGACCCAAAGGCATGATCCATTAAAATAACTGATAAAATGGACATCAACAAAATTAAAAACTCCTTTTCTGTGAAAGGCACTATTATAAGCATGAAAAAATAAGCTACAGACTATGAAAAAAAACCCTGCAAATCATACGCAACAAATGATTAGCATCCAGAATATATTTAAAAACTCTCAAAACTCAACCAAGAAAATAACCCAATTAAAAATGGGCAAAAAATCAGAGATGTATTCACCAAATGCAATGAATGCCTCATGATGATTGAGGAGGTTGTTGTTATGGGGGGAGGAGTGGGGTGAGGTGGGTGGGGGATATATGGGGACCTCATATTTTTTTAATGTAACATTAAAAAAATAAAGACAAAAAAATGGGCAAAAAACAAAACAAAACAAAAAAACAGACACTTCAAAAAAATGGACACTTCACCAAAGAGGATATATAAAAATGGCAAATAAGCATATGGAAGATGCTCAACATCATTAGCCATCATGGAAATGCAGAATAAAATCACCAAAAAAACCCAAAAAACAAAAACCAACAAACTACAATACTACCACTATACATCTAATAGAAGGTTGAAAAGAAAACTACTGACAATACCAACTGCTAAGAAGGATGCAAAGCTCCTGAAATTCTCATATGTTGCTGGTGGAAATGCAAAATGGCACAGCAACTCTGGAAAATGGTTTGAAAGTCTCTTTAAAAGTTAAATATAAAAATAGCTATTCATCTGACAGCTTCAATTTTCTTTGTGAGGGAAAGTGCAAAATCATCTGTTAAAACTGAAAAGATGGCTTATTTTTAATTCTCAGGACCTAATTCAGAGACTGGGGCAAATGTTTAATAAATAAAATTAAAATCAATAAAAAAAGTTAAATATACACATACCTTACAATCCAGCCATTCCACTCCTTGGTTACCCAAGAGACATGAAAGCATATGCCCTTACAAAGATGTGTACCCAAGTGTTCATAGCAGCTTTATATGTAATACCCCAAAATTAGAACCCAAATATCCCTCAACTAGTTAATGGATAAATCAACTGAAGTACATCTATACAATGGAACGCTACTCAACAATTAAAAGGAAGGAGCTATCAATACCCACAACTTAAAAGGATCCCAAAGGTATCATGCTGAGTGAAAGAAGAAAATCTCAAAGATTTCCTAATATACGCTTCTGCATGCAAGTGTAAATAACATTCTAGAACAGACAAAACTATAAGGCTGGAAAGCAGATCAATAGTTCCCAGGAATTAAGAGTGGAAAGAGAGTTTATCTCCAGAGAATTCTGGTGGGCATACAGGGGAGTGCCAGGAGTTGTGGAGGTGGCAAGAGAAATCCATTCATGTGCTAAAACTCAAACAACATCAACAAAAAAACAGTACACCAAAGGAAAAAAAGACAATTTCACTTCATGTTAACTTTTTAAAAATTAAAGACACCTCAAGTTCACAACATTTTCCCTAAGTTATATAAATATCCATAGAATATTGCAATAGAAATGAGTTGTAAAGATGGAACAATTTAGTGTTAATTGTCATTTATGCCAGTGTTTTTAAATATAATATTTTAAAACACAGCACCAAATCATTTCTTTCCAGAGTTTATCTGCTCAGTCACAAAAATGGTTGTTTAAGAGCAAGAATGCCAAATTCAACAAAGCCCAACAATTCTAGTCATTTTGGCATCTGATGTTTGAGATGTTGATGTTACAAAGCACAGGAAGTATCAGGAAAACAGCTGCATGAACTCAGAGTAATCCAAGGTTTACCTACTACAAACCAGTCTATCTCCAGCCCACGGGGCTTCACACACATGGTCCATTTCCTCAACAGAAAAATTCAACGCACAGATAGTTTATTTTAAAACTTGAAGAGCTCCTATATAAGAGGAAAAGGTCAAGGAAACCAGTTTTGTTGAGAACATCTGCACTTCGTCATCTCTACTAACAACAAAGTACTGGTGCATCTACAATGTGCCAGATATTCTATCTTTGTTACTATAAGCCTTATATTAGAACTGATGTTCTAACTCAACAAGTGAAAGAAAGGGAAAGTAGCTTGCAATCACAAACAGAAAAGAGCTGACAAAAGTTCAAAGTGCAATAATAAATTCATTTCCCAAGAGACGTTTATGCACTGGCTTTGTCAAAAACTATCAGTTTTCTACTCCCCCAAAGCATTTTCCTTTACCTAATTCAAAGAAAAAACAATATAATGACCTCTAAAAGGATAAATACAGATGTTACCTCATCCCACTTACTGATCGCTCTTTTCCTTTTTCAAGTATTTCCTGCATGCTTTATTGTAGGTGATTCAATTGCATAAAATGATCACAAACTTATTACTTTAAAAAGAATTTTAAAAATTAAAAATTTAAAAATTTTATTTAATGGTGAAGCTATGAATAATTTAATTTTATTCCTTATATTTTTCTCTATTTTCAAAAGGTCCTCAAGACTTAAATATCAAGATAGCAGAATAATTTCCTTTCCTCTACTCTTGCCATAATTAGTCATAAATTATGACTGTGACCATTAAGTTTTCTTTTTTTTTTTTTAAAGATTTATTTATTCATTTATTTCTTCCCCCTTCCCCCCACACGCCCTGGTTGTCTGTTCTCTGTGTCTGTTTGCTGTGTCCTCTTGTTTGTCTGCTTCTGTTGTCAGCAGCACGGGAATCTGTGCTTCTTTTTGTTGCATCATCTTGTTGTGTTAGCTCTCCATGCAGGCGGCACCATCCTTAGGCAGGCTACACTTTCTGTTGCACTGGGCGGCTCTCCTTACGGGGCACACTCCTTGTGTGCGGGGCTCCCCTATGCGGGGGACACCCCTGCGTGGCATGGCACTCCTTGCGCACATCAGCACTGCACATGGGCCAGCTCCACACGAGTCAAGGAGGCCCAGGGTTTGAACCGTGGACGTACCATGTGGTAGGCAGGTGCCCTAACCACTGGGCCAAGTCTGTTTCCCGTATGTTTTCATTTTTAATACTTTTGGGGAAATCCTATTTGTTAAGGTCTTTAATATCCATCCCTCCATCACCACCAAAAGGGGCAAAGGGGAGAAGGGATGTGCAAAGAGATACACTAAACTTTCAGGTAACACAGCTCTCACCAATACAAAATAATTCAATTAAAAACATAAAGAGACTGGTTGTTTTTAAATGGGAGAGACACCTTCGTGATCTGATTAACTTGATGAGAACAGTGCACAGGAACAGATGAGCATTTAATAATGCTGCTCTTACTACAATATTGCAAGACTAAAGTATAAGCTACATCATTCTTTAAAGAGCAGTGTTGGTGTTCTTTCAGACATGTACTTGAAAATAACCACCTAGCTGTACATGAATAAACCTTGACTTGTTCACACAGGGAATGCTGCTTTTTCTTAAGATGTCAAAGTGAAAGGTGATGTCACATCACACTACTACAGCAGTCCTTTCTTTTCTGTTGCCTGAGATGCCACTATTTCTATTATTCTTAGAGCCAGTAAGGACATTCTGCAATATGCAGAATTTCACACTTACAAATTAAAAAAAAAAGTTAAGGAAATTCATTCATTTCATGTTACTTAGAGCCTCAAATTGAAGGGGTTTTATTAAGGCTGTAATAATCACCAATGCTTGCTAGCAAAAATGCAAGTTAGAAAATCAGCACTAAGAACAAAACTATGAATAGCCAAATGAAGAAAGAAAAGGCCTGGATGCTATTAGGTGAAGCCTGATATGCCAAGTCAGGGGAGGAATCCCTATGGTTCACAGGTACTGATAGTGGGGACTGATTGGCAGGGTGGGAAATTGGCTATTCAATAAGAGGGCTAAATTGAGATTATGTCACAAATCCCTAACAATTAAAAAGAGCTCATTCTATCATTTTAGCATAAGACTGACAGCCTGTTAGAATGTAAGCTCCTTAAAAACTTCTTCATCACCCTAGCACAGTACCTAAGAGATATTCAATAAATAGTTTCTAAATGGAATGAAAAAAAAGGAAGTGAACTGCATAAAAAGGACCACAACTCACAGTGAACATTATTCTCTGGTTCCTCAAAACACTTTACACATGCCTGGTGTTAGTCATCAGAGCTATCTCCTCCACTTTGGAAGTCTGTAACTACACAGTAACTCCAAAAAGGAGAAATGATTTTTCTTACGCGAAACTCACTTTTCAATTACCTTCATATCTGATAACAGCCTGTACTGAGAGAAGTCTCTGCTCTGCAAGATTTTTACAGCTCATTTGCATTTGCATTATCAACATTACCTACAATCCATGGTTCTTTGCAGGAATCAATTTTGTGGCTGTTGGTTTAATTAAAGCTAGTTAACATAATCTTCAAGTCTACTGAGTAAACATGTCACAACAGGCTAAAGCAAACAAGGGAAGAACAGAGGCCCCTCTCCTGCCCCTCCTGTGTCAGGGACGTTCCACACACTCAATCCCCAGGTCAGCTTGTGTTCCAAAAGGGACGGACATGTCATCTGACTTAGGAACCAAGCAAGGGCCCTAGTTTGAGTCCCAATACTGAATATTAGGAAATTTTAGTTTATTTCTTTGAACAGCGCAATAGCAGTTCTAAGACTGTCTTCCTATGCTCCAACAAATGTACCCATTTTAGAAAACACAGCTCAAGGCTCCTTCTCATAGTATTTCTGCTTCCAAACTGCCTTTTCTCCCATCACTTTTACTACATCACCCAAATGCTATGAATTTTTAAGGCAAAAATAAACAATATAGCAAGCCCAGAATTATTTTCCTGCTTCAAAGAGAAATCTGTACTTCATCCCATTTAACGTCCTATTCATAAGTAGTTACCCGGGTCATGACTTTTAAGCCAGATTCTCACCACCCCTTCTTTCCACTGAAGTAAAAAACAGAAAATAGTACCAGGAACAAAAAGATCAATGTAGTTAGAATCAGAAAATCTGGTCAAGTTCTTCCATTAGCAGCTACACAACTTGGGGACACTATTCTTTCTGAGATTCTGTTTTCTCATTTCTAAAATGAAAAAAATTCCATTTCGCTTAATTTGATGGGTTATTATAAAGATTAATAACTATGATAAATGTTTAATAATTATTATAACAATCACAAGTAATTTTACTTCAATATCGTACATTCATAAATTGTCTTCATTATAAGATGAAAAGTAACTATTATAGATGTATATATTCAATTAAATAATTTTACTTATATTTTTAATTATAAATAATTACTACAATTTTTTACTGTTTTCATTCATGTTCTCTTTCAGTAAGCATTTATGAAGTATCAATAACAACCAAATTCAAAAGTCTTCCTCTTAAAGTTTCAAATCATCCATTACTAAAATATGATTACAAAAATAATACATGATTAAAATGGAAAATTAGAAAATTTAAAGTAAGTATGAAATATATAAACTCAAAAGTGACCCATAACCCTACATGCCAAAGATAAATTCTATTAATATTGTGGTATAGTTTTAAAAGTTCAGGTCATATTATATGAAATATTTTGTAGCCTTCTTTCTAATTAAACATCATACTAATGCACATTTCTCAGGGCCATTAAATGTTCTTCAAGAATTTGGATACTGGCGAGCAGATGTAGCTCAAGTGGCTGAGCACCTTGCTTCCATGTACAAGGATCTGGGTTCAACCCTGGTCGTAAAACAAACCAACAAAAAAAACAATTCTCATTGGGGAGTGGATGTAGCTCAGTGATTGAGTGCCTAGTTCCCATGAAATTAACAAAAAACATTAGTTTATCAATTTTCTGATATAGGAACACAGTCTTTTCTATGAATAATCAGTCTCCAGATTGACTTTAAGATAATCATTCTTGTACAAATCACACCCAAAAAAGCATTATCCACAACTTCTAATTTCCCTTTGTAAGAGTACGGTATGAATTTAAAGATTATCAAGAAGCAACCCAAGAATCCTTATTTAAGTTTGATTATTTGCCCCAACCTTTTATAGTTGTCAGAATCATACCTAATTTAACAGCAATATTATCAATATTTTTGAGAGGCTTGCCTTTGGAGGCTTTCCAAAGAATTTTGCTTATTTTTGGAGAAAAAGAACACTCAAATTTAATCAGATTACATAAAAATTAAATCAAGCAATCACAATAACAAGCAAACTGACAAAAACGGACTTTGTTACAAACAAAACCAACTCTTGATCGATATTCAGCTCAACTCCCCACCCAGAAAGCCAGGGGAGTATGTTATAGGGAGTGTCTGGTTAACAAACAGTTCTAGATGTTACCTCAAGGCATCACAGATATGGAGCATTATTGTTTTAATAGCATCTATTAACCTTTATCTAAATATGCAGGTGCAATATAAACTTAAGACACAGGTAGTCCCTGAATTTTAGAGAAAGAAAAAGGTATGTTAGGCCTAACAAATATTTGCAGAATAGAAGCCAAGGACAGCCAAGCAAGACCTCTCACCCATTCCTCCTCCAACTGACCTCCAAATGCTGGACCCAGGGCCTGGTCCTCAACCCTCCTCTCTTTTCTATCTAAATTCCATCATCAGCTGGTCTTATCCAGTCCCATCGCTGCAAATGCCATCTGCATAGCAAAGAGTCTCCAATTAAAACTCAAGACACCTCTCAAGATTGTCAAACTTAACAGAATATTGATTCTCCACCCGCACCCCACCAGTGACCACCTGCACAGTTGCTCAGGCCAAAAGGCTAAATTGTCCTTGACTTTTTCAATAATTCTATACCACATTTTCAAAACTCCATATCTAATCCTGACAGCTTTCTATTTTTCCTTCAGTTGATTCCTTGTTTCCTCTCATTAAAATCTATGTTTCTAGAGGGCAGGGACCCTGTTTTGTTCACAGTTCTATCTCTAGTCCCCAAACAGTCCCTGGCATATAGCAGGTCCCTTAACAGACACTATTGCATGAAAAGGGCTATTAAGGGAAGCAGATGTGATTCAAGTAATAGAGCTTCCGTCTACCATATGGAAGGACCTGGTTCAATCCCTGGGGCCTCCTGGTGAAAAAGAAGAAGAGAAAGCATGCCCACATAGCAAGCCAGTGCCCACGTGGTGAGCCAGTGCCTGCGTGGTAAGCCAGTGCCTTGAGCAAGTGAGTCACACAGCATGATGATGCATCAAAAGAGAGACAAGGGGAGAGTCAAGGTGAAGCACAGCAGAAACGAGGAACTGAAGTGGCACAATTGGCAGGGAACCTCTCTCCCTATCAGAGGTTTCTAGCGAATCCCAGTGAATCCTAGGGGAAAGGAAATAAGAATAGAAGACAACACAGATAGCAAAAACAGCAGAGTGGGAGGAGGCAAAGGGAGAAAAATAGATAATTCTTTTAAGAAAAAAAAGGGGGCTACTAAAAAATTTCAGACTCCTCTGGGAAGTTTTCCATGTATAATTAGAAAATTAGAAAACTTTCCAACTTCTTTCAAAATATGCAATAGTCACAGCTTGGGAGTGACAACAGATCACTATCTCAACACTCCCATTTTACAGATGTAGACCCTAAGGTCCAGAAAGTTTATATAATTTGTCCAGTATCTCACAGCTGATTAATAGCAGAGCAAAACAAAAACCCAGAGCTCCCAATACAAATGTCTAACGATGTATAAGCAGTTTGCCAGACTATCAGTCTCTGTATGCCTACTATTTTTGTTATATACAACCTAGCTCCAACACTTGGAGAACTGAATTGAATTAATATAAGGGTGTACTTTTTTCATCTAGGTATTAAGAAAACATTCAGCAAGTGACTTCTTGCAATCACACAGCCTGGGACCAGATTGGAGGCTGCTGAAGTGCCACAGGTGGCACTTCACAGCAGAAAGGTAAACTGCTCAAATTCAAAATCCCGTAATCACTGGAGGAAGTCAATGCTGCTGACTTCACTTCCTTCTTTTCCTTATCAGAATGTACAGTAAATTTCCAGTGTAGAGACAGATGGGTGCTCGCAATTTGGATCATATTTACTGTTTAAGAGTGCTTCATAAAATGCAGTAACATAAGGTCTCACTCAGAAAGTTCTCCAAGGTAAATTTTCAACAGGTAGGAAGAAATGTCACCTCACAGATTGATCATTTCCCTATGCCCACCTGAACAGCCTGACAGTCACAAACCTCCCAGTATCACTCCATTAAGTGCTCTTAACACACTATATGGGGCCTCCCAAGCCCCTAGGCTGCTGCCATAAGCTCAGCACCAGGCCTGGCGAAAGCAATCAGGGTAAGCCAGGCCTACTCTCAGCTCCAGTTCCTGCTCACCTGAGCTCAATATCCTCCTGGCTAGGACTGAGTAAAACTTAAGAACTTATCCAATGCTTGATCTAGAAGCTCTGCCTAATGTTTTTATTAAAAACAATAAACACTTTAAAATTAAAAGTTTTTCCATAAACCACTTCATCTACCACTCATAAACATTACCCACTAAATGCACAGCAATATCACTTTCCTTAATTGCCACATGAATGTGCAGGGTCCTCTGACTGACTACACTTATACAGCCTCCAGTGGGAGACCTGGATGTTGTCCATGTTAACCACTTTTACTACAATTAGCAGAGCATTGTTTAGTCCCCTCAGTCATTATAGCTCCAAGCCCCCTTAAATTTCTCTTTTTTTGGGGTGGAGAGGGGGCAGCTGGGGTAGGTTAAAAAACATGGTTTTTGACCTCTAGGAGCTCTCAGTTACTGTGTATGATGGGGGAAGTATATGACAGGATAAACACGTAACAGGTAAAAAAAAAAAAAATTATGCAAGAAAAATAAGGCAATGCTGCCCTCTCACATTTGTACTATATTTCATAGTTTGCAAAGAACTCTCATGTAGATTTAGTGCCCCCAGAATAATAACTATGAACTAAGGTTAAAGCTGGGGCTCAGTGTAGATGACTGGAGACAGGATCTTGCAAGTGAGATTAGAGTGGACTCAGAAGGAAGAAGTCAGGGATTAGATCAGTTAAGTAGAGGGAAATGGATATTTCAGAGCATTCCAGAATCAGGACATGCCACAATGGCTTGGAAATGGAACAGTCATGGCAAGTCAGGGAACTCTGGGCTGTAGCACTTAGTTTCTACTGTGGAGTAGAAAGAGCTACAGATGAAAACAAGAGAGAATGAGCTTTATTTCGTAAAGATATTTGGTTTCATAGACACAAAGCTGAGGTTTTATTTGTGATGGGATTTTATAATTCCTGTCTTCCAAGATCAAAATCCACCTTTAATTTTCTTCATCCCCTTTAGCTTCCCCCGCTTTTATTGCAAAAGATTCATCTTTTCATTTATTTCACTCCTATATATAACACTTTCATTTGTATATTTCTCCATTTGGGTACCTATTTAAATATGCTCAAGCTTTCAATGTAGATATTATGTCTTTTATTTCTTCTGTATGACACAGAGAACCCAGAACAATACTCATCACAAAAGTCACATTGAAAATATCATTGACTGGTAAAGAA
This sequence comes from Dasypus novemcinctus, assembly GCF_030445035.2. Taxonomy (NCBI): domain Eukaryota; kingdom Metazoa; phylum Chordata; class Mammalia; order Cingulata; family Dasypodidae; genus Dasypus; species Dasypus novemcinctus. The sequence goes on from NC_080675.1 coordinate 37,410,239, forward strand.
ATCACAGGCCTACTTAAAAGAACTTGAACTGTTTATAGGAGAAGCCCCTTGCAGCAGTCTGACATAGTTATGAATTCCAAAAATAGATATTGGATTATGTTTGTAAATTGGTCTGAACCTGGGCATAATTAAGTTATGATTAGGGCTTTGACTGGGCCACGTTATTAGGGCGTTGAGTCCTCACCCCTTGGTGGGTGGGGACTCAGATAAAAGGCATGGCAAAGGACAGAGTTAAGGGTTTTCTGATGTTGGAGTTTTGATGTTCGAGTTTGATGCTGAAGTCTTAAGCTGGAACCCCAGGAAGTCAACACGCAGAGGAAAAGAGAAGCAAGCCCCAGAAAGACAGGACCTGAGCCAGGAGAAGAACACAGAGGAATAGAGATGGCTCCTTACACATGGCAGAAACCCCAGGGAGACAGACTGAGCCATTCGCCTGATAGGCTACAAATGACCTTGTGGGGAGAGGCAAAGTCTAGAGGGCCTCATAGTCTACAGCTGACCTTATGAAGAAAACAGAGGAGCTGAGCCCAGTGGAACCCAGGAAGACTGAACTCTCACAGACGCCAGCAGCCATCTTGCTCCAACACATGGAAATAGACTTTGATGAGGAAAGTAATTTATGCTTTAGGGATTGGTAACTGTAAGCTCCTATCCAAAATAAATATCCTTTATAAAACCAAGCAATTTCTGGTATTTTGTATCAACACCCCTTTGGCTGACTAATACACCCCTGTAACACATATACCTATTTCACCATTTACAGTCTTGCTTATTTAGTCTTATGTACCTGACACTGTTCCAAGAATGTTGTTATATTAATTTATATAATCCTCATAATAGCCTTATGGAGTAAATACTCTTATCACACATTGCTACCATTTTACAAAGGAAGAAATTAAACCACAGAGAGGTTAAGTAACCCGCCCAGGGTCACAAAGCTGGTAAGTGGTAAACGCCAAGATTTGAATCCAGACAGTCTGTTTCCAAAGTTATATGTATATCTATGTGTAACACTGTCTCTCAAAATAACACATAATCCTCGAAAACATAAGGGCCAAATTTCATTTCTTTAGTTTTAAAACTGTGACAGCAATCACATATTTTATGTAAAAATTTCACAATACAACCACAATTACTTTTTTTAAATCACAAAAAACACAAAGACTTTAATATAGCTCTAAATAATGCATTTAGATTTGGGTTTTGCATGCTGTTTAAACTGGGAAGTGCATCTGCTCTTGGCATAAAACATTACAAAATTAGCTATTTTATGATTACACAATAAGAATGTCAGTGCCATCATCAGATCAAACAGAATGATCAATGCTTCTCATGGAGAAATTTCTTTTTAAACATTAACATGTATAAGCAAATAAATATTACTTGAATCAAATAATCTGGTATTTACAAAGACAAGAGAGTGTTTTACCTCTAAATAACAGTCAACACCCACTTGAACAATGCAGCACCCAATGGTGCATTTGTGAATACCCACACACGCATTCTTCGTTCTAAGAATCCCCACCGACAGTAATTAATGCTAACATAAATCTAGACACTGAAATGGCAATGAAGGATGCTGAAGGGACTGAAGGGAACAGCCAGTTTCACGTGGCAATTGAAGGAGTTGCTCCAAGCAGTTAGGAAAATTTTTCCATAGAAATACTCTAAAACCCTGTTGATGAGTTATGAGACAAAGCTATTTTATACTACACGCCAAAAATAAACACTAGATACATTAATAACTGATTTAAAGATCAAAATCATTCACAGTGCATGACTCATTTCAATTAAAATAGAGAAGAGGACAAATATGAAAAAAACTGTTAAAATACTGAAAGAACAGGTAATAAAGGCCATTAAATTTGGGTTTTATGCACAATACATAATAGGTAATAAAAACTTACCAGTCAACACGCTTGAAATTATAAATATCCATTTTAATAAGAAATAGTGGCAAACACTTAGCAAAACAAATGCTATTAGGAAAAAGCATTTAATTTAGTTCATAAAACACACAAATATCTACTTTTTGCACAATTGGTAGGTTAAAAAAATGAATGAAATATAACCCTGCTAAGAGGACACAATTAGAATACAGAGAATTTATTACTTTCAGCATCTTTCTATAAATGCCTGTGGTTTAATCTATACAAATAAGCAGCAGCCTGGGAACTGTCCTAGTTTCTTTGAATTATCAACTGAAGTTAATGTTTCCTTAATGAGAATTTACTTTCAAAGGGTACTATGAACCCGGCCAGCTTTCTTTGCTATTTACACAGACACAAGCACAATTTGCATCATGGACAACATCACTTTGAGATGGCATCTGAGTATCCTCTAGTGAGTCTCGCAATAGTCCTCACCGTGTTCATTTACTCAGCCAAAATTACAGCAATCTTTTTTCCAATAAATAGCAAGTTAAAAATGAGTTTAATCATAAATTCTAAGGGGTGGCAGCCCAATAACAAAGTAAAGCTACCTTTGGGAGTAACATTAATTTCTTTCTTCCCTGCTCACCTTTGAGAATCCCTGTAGTACGATGTCTTGGACATACATTCAATATAGACCAGCCCCTTCACTCTCCCCTAAAGTGCTCAGTGATTATCTCAAAATTGAAAGAATTACCAGCATATGGTAATATGACCTATTTTGACTCAGACACATGCAAAACCCTATGAGAAGTCACCATTCAGGAGATTTATAGTGAATTGTTATATATTCCCCCACATATCACCCCAAGTATGTAACTGTGAAATCCTTTCTTAACTTCCCTCATGAAAACGGGGTTGTTTTGAGTGAAATATAATGCTTAGGGTATGGGAAGCACACAGTAAACACCCAAAACAGATGCTAACAGTAACTATTGCTGATAATTCTCTTTAGCCTCAGATGCTGGTACTGGTGATATCACTGCAATGACAGGAGGAAGGCCCAAAATACTAGGAATAAAGAATAACCCTGGCAGAGCTAAACCCTGACAGCTATTTTGAGCTCCAACATATATCTAGTAGAAACAATGAATTAGACCAAGTTGTAATACAGTTGAATCAATTTGATTGTTTCAATTTCTTATTGCAAATCCCATCAGGTCAGCTTCATAAAACATTTGTATTTAAACACAGTATCTTTCCAGATAAACTACATGCATACCACTGGTTTTATTATGGAAAGGAACAGTGACAAAAACACATTGATTTGCTAATGCCAATATTTTTGTTATGATCATGGCAATGTCTCAAAAAGGAGGTACATCTCAAAACCGCTATACAATGTATAAAGATATGACCTGACAGATTCACCATGATCATCCCTCCAAAGGTTCTAAAATTCTAAATCATATTTACTGTTGCTTAGAATGCTGAGAACACTCAAAAATTTTCAGAGTGCCAACATCCCCATTTGTGTCAATAGGCAGCAGGTGAAAAACTTAACTCAAGATGAATCCTGTATCTAAACATAAAAGCTAAAACCTTAAGATTTCAGAAGAAAACAGGAGACACAGAAAGCAATAACCAAAAAGAAAAAAGAAAAGATAATTAGATTTCACCATATTAAAAACTTTAGCTCATGAAAAGATAATCAAAAAAACTAAACAGGCAAGTCACTGACAGGGAGAAAATAGTTACAAAACATAAATCTAAAACACAGAATATTGGTATCCATGCTTTATAAAGAACTATAGCTTAATAATAAAATGTCCATGGCAGCTTCTTTGTAATAGCCCTTTTAGAAGGGATAGGCTAACAAAGGAAGAGGAGATGTCAGCAAATTTCTCTCTTATGAAGAAATAAGGTTTGGGATAGACTACTTGGGAGGCAAGGCAGGAGATAAAAATTAACTAGATATCAGAACCACTTGAAGTATTAAAAAACGTATTTTAAGTGCCAGTAAGTCTCCATTTAAAAGAATGTGTGGATTTAAGATGGCATTTTTGATGCTCTATTAAATTGGTTTCAAAAAGGTTATATCCAAATTTAATGGTATAAGCAATAATTCCTATTTAGGTTTGTTTAATTTTCTAGATCAAGAGTCATAATATTGTTTTGATGGAAATTATATTTCATTTAAAACATTGGAATTGTATCACATCACATTTTAAATATTCTGTTACATCTAAAAATAACCTTTAAGACTTTGGCAGTAATAAGCCAATACAATAAGGGTACTAATAAGGTAATATAATACAGCAAAGAGTTGCCAATAATTATTAAAGTTTTTAGCCATAATTAGTATGCTGTGATTTTATGTAATTATATAGTTGGTTCTGTCTGATATGTCATTCAGTTGGATTCAAAAAGCATACCATCCAACCTACAAGTGTTGAGCAACCAATATATAATAAACAGCTATCTATCCAGCTGCAGTATTGAGATGTATAATTGAGAAGTCTTAATTTTTAATATATAGATATTAACTACTTATAACAATAAGAACTTTTTTACATTTATTTTAGGTTTTTCATATGCTAATCTAAACAGATAATGAATGTTTTACCTGTATGTTCTCATCTGATTACTCTTCTGCAGGCTAGGCACAGGGCTGGCTCATGGTCCCAATGTGGGTCCCTGCTCCAAGTTCTAGAGGGAACTAACTAACACTCATGCACATCAAGGTGCATGTATGTCTGTAATGATCTGTCTGGCGGCGGCCTGAGGGGATGAACCAGGACAACTGTGAGACTCACCATCCCAGAATATTTCCGGCACATAGAGGTGGCTCACAGAACTCTCATACAGAACACTATACAACAATTAAATCAGTTAAACACCAATCTAACTATGACCCAGCATTCCCACTCTTAAGTATATACCCAAAATAATTGAAGGCAGGGGCTCACACAAATATTTTCACACAGATATTCATAGCAGCATTACTCACAATAGCCAAAAGTTCTATGCAGAAGCAACCCAAATGTCCTTCAGCAGATGAGTGGACAAAATGTGGTGTATACATAGATGAATATTACTCAGCCTTGAAAAGGAATGCGTTCTGATACCTGCCACTACAAAGGTGAGCCTTGAGGACATCATGTCAAGTGAAATAAGGGAGACACAAAGGAACGGGTACTGTATGATGATTGCACTTCAGTGAAGAAACTAGACTCTCAAATGTATAGAAACAGAACATAGACTACAGGTACCATGGGCAAGGGAGCAGGGAGGAATGGGAGTTAATGGTGCAAAGTTTCTGTCTGGGGTGGTGGGAAAGTTCTAATAATGGATGGTGGTGAGGATAGCACAACACTGTGAATATGAGTAATTCCATTAAATGTGTGCTTGGGGGTGGTTGAGATGAGAAAGTTTATGTTGTATATAGCTTCCACAATTAAAAGAAAGCAAAAAAAAAGAGTCAATGACAATTAAATGTGATAAATGATCCTCGACTGGATCTAATAATGGAGGAGAAAAGGCTTAAAAGGACATTATTGGGCCATAGAAAAAAATCTGCAATATAGATTGTAAGCTTTCTATCAGTGGTAAAGTTCATGAACTTGGTAACAATATTTACGGTGGTTATACACGTCTGTCGGTATACAACTTACTCTCAAATGTTTAGAAACCTGCAGACAGAATGATAGATACATAAAGAGAATACTACAGCAAATGTGACAAAAGGTTAAAATTGGTAGATCTGGGCCAGGAAGTATGTTAGAGCTCTCTGTATGAGTTTTATTGTCTTACAATTATTGTCTAAGTTTGAAATTATTTCAAAATGAAAAGTTTAAGGAACAAAATATATATATTGAAACTCTAGGGTTCTGCCTCAGCAGACTACTAGAATCTGTTTAGACTCTACTGCCTAGAAAAGATACAACACATGAAAACAAAATAATTTACTTTTTTCTCTATAGCTGAAAAAAGGAAGATTTCTATAACTGAAAAAAGGAAAAGATTTCTAAGTACCATTAACACAACAGTAAATTTAAGTTTTGACCAGAATAGCTAAGGTGTCAAATCAACGAATACTGCCACACAGAGAAAGAATTAGCCACATGCAAAAGCATGTTATTTTAGAATAAAACAAGAAAGCTTCCTACTATCAAAATGTGAGGGGAGAGGCATAAATATATGGAAAACCAGTACAGTTTAGCATTCAAAGTCAGATAAAGGTTCAAATCCTAGCATTGCCCACTTATGAGCTTGGTGACTTTGTAGTAGCCACTCAGCCTTACTAGTAACATGAGGATATCCACAAACATCTCACAGGACTGCTATGAAGACTGAATGAAATAATGTATACAAATGCCTTTCACAAAGTGCCAGGTACAAATTAAATAGTCAATAATGATAACTACAATTATTATAGTTAATTTAAATTCTGATCAACAAGATTTGTAATTACAAAGGGCCATTACCTAAGAGAATCAGATTTAATTTAAAAAATGACACTAACCAAAGATTTTCAGTTTAGGAATTTTGTCTCATGGTCATGTCAGCATGTTGTGGAATTTAAGAGAAGTTCAATTATTTGAGTATAGAGAGGCCAGGACTCAGCAATGATTTTGAGAAGGAAAAATGGTTTATTGACGGCCGGCCGGACTCGGGAGCTTTCAGTTTGAATCCCGAGCCCTGAACAAGATTTTTAAACGTTTTTTATACAGAGAGGAAAGGCCAAATGGTCTCTTTGTTTCAGTTCTCAATAGGCTTCAATTAGCATATATCTCTTTCACATCTTAGGTAAGCTTTTAGCAAGGACTCCAGACATTTTAGATAAGCCTTGGTTTTTGCATTTCCCCTAAATACTTAAAGTTTATAGCCCTTGCTTTGTTAAACATTTCCTGGGACTGGAGCCTGCTGTCACCGTCCCTAAGGGCAGGACTGCAGCTTCTTACCGTTTTACACTCACAAGTCAAACAACTTAGTTATTTCTGAAGAGACACAAGTCAAACAGCTTAGTTATTTCTGAAGAGACAAAGAGCCTTCCACCCATAGCCCACATCATTCCCTTTTTTTGTCAAAGTTTACTTGCTAAGCTTTGGCATAATTATTGTGGTAGCTATGAGGTGGATGACTGTTTGTTGTCTTGACTGATTATTTATCAGTCTTTAGTACAGCATCAAGGACTGTTTTTAGAAGTTTAGAACTTTTCATTCTGGACAGCAGAATCTTGGGCAGGGGCCTCTCGCAGTTATTCTGCTGCCACTGGCACTCACGTGGATTTCTAGTCAGGTTCCAGATCCATCTATTACTTTTATTTTACTCTTAAAGAGTTTACACCCTTAATTTAAAAGGGGTGCTGAAGGGAGACGATTTCTTTTTTGTAACTGCTTCTTGCTGGCCATGGGCTGTAGTTATTGCTTAATAAGGTGTAAAAACTCTTTAATTTATTCTAACTGGAGGAAGATGGATCTGGCATTCTGTACGAAGTTGGATGAAGTTTTCATATGGTTAATAAGATGTTCACTCTGAAAGAAACAAACTTAATTAAAAATTTGGAATACTCGTTTTTAAAAGAGGACACATTGGATTACAGAGATAGACAAGATTAGATGCCTATAAAGATGGCATTCTTTAAAAGCTGGTGGGAACAGCATATATATTTTTTTTTAAGTTATCTATCTTTAGAGAGAAATTGCAACAGACACTTAGCTTTGTTTGAAGACACATTCTAAGCTGTTCAATGATTGACACTCATTCGCTCTGTCAGATGCTCCTGGTGAACTGGCACTCTTTGGGCAACTGGCTTCACTCAGGATTAGAACACTAATTTGGAAATACTCTTAGTTTTCACCTGTGAGAGTGATCAGAACTACAGAATAAAGATTTTTACACTTTGGTTTTCATTGTACAATTTCTAGCAATTTTGACTTGTTTAATAGGTGACTCACCATCAGCAAGCAAGCCTCACTTTTGCTAACTGAGACTGGCTGAGACTGCCACCTTATTTTATAGACATGTTATTAACTGTTTAGAAAATGATTTTACTAGGAATTTAACATGTCTAATATACTTCTGCACTTGATCTAAAATAGAAAAGATAACATTACAATTATTAGGCATATATTTAGTACAGGATAAAAGTACAGCACTTAATATTAACTAATGTATTACTTAATGCATAAGGATTCAGAGTTGCCATTATTAGTTTTGAGTTTCAGGTTTGTAATACTTTACATGTTATTTCTCCATGAGAGCAGGCCATAATGCCAATTGTGTTTAAGTTTTACTTACAGTTTCTTGGTATCATGGCTCTACTTAGCATGTTTTTTAACGCAGTGAGCAAGTTGCAGCATCTTTCTAGTATTCTAGAGATTTTCCAGTATTTTACTAGCCTGGTGCATAGTGCTCTCTGGCACCATGGAACAGTGCCAGTCTGGAGGCGATATCTATTGTACACTTGGCTGTACCGAGTCATTATTGGCTGCAGGAGCTTGAAACTGCAATATAGTTTCTATCGACTTCAGGAGCAGAACCAGAGACTGATATAGCACATATTTTTAATTGAGGGGTCAGTGACCAGCCTAGCTAATAACTCACATGGAGAGGCCACCTGTAATGTATACAAGGCCTGGTTCGAATGCACAAGAGTTTGACAATGTTAAAGTTTATTTTTTGTTTTATATATATTTTAAACAACTTAACGCAATACATATATCAAATGACTATTTACTTACACAATTTTACTATGAAGATAACAGTAGGTACTTTACTTTAGTAATAGAGGAAAAATATTATTTTTTATTGTTAGAATGAAAACAGAATATTTCTAATAGAATCAAGACAACTTTTTATTACTATTTAAATGTGTATTTTGCAGTGGCCTTCAGACAGGTTTATTATCATGAAGTTATTTCTGCTACCAATACTAATCTAAGTTTCTTTAGTTAACAATGACTTCTACAACTAGAACTATTTAAACATTTTCAGTTTGGAAGATGTTTTACAAACTCTTTATAATTGACTATAACCGCATTGACTAGACACCTCATGTTTAAATAAACTTACTAAATTACAATAACTAATGAAAGAAATTTACTCTTTATTTAAGAGAGCATATCTACAATCTTTTCTTTTTAGCTTAATTTTACTAATGTGAACTTACAATTTTCACTTACAATTTTTATTACTGTAAAGATTTTGTACATATGTTAATTTAGTTTATAAATTAACTATGGGAGATTACACTCAAGTTAAATAAAATTGAAACTATTATAGTTTATGCAAGGAATGTTCTCTTTTTCTTTTACAGGAAGCTAAAAACTTTTTTTCTTTAAGTTATGAAAATTATTAATTTAAAAGCATAACTGACTACTAGGTTTTAAAACACATGCATACTGACTACCAGGTTTCAAAACACATTACACAATTACTTAATTTTTTAAAATCATAACTCAGGAAAGATCTCTCTATAGTTTTTATGGACTTTCTTTTACTTACTGAAATTTGTTAATAGAGCCACTAATTACTTTATTTCATTGGAAAGAAATCTTCTGGAAGAAAATAAGGCTCACCAGATTGTGGAGAAGAAAATACTTTATTCTCAATCTTGCAAGAAGGGGCGCAGAGCCAGATATGGCTGGTGCCCCGAACAAAGAAAAATGACACAATTTATACTCTTAAGCCTAGCATGCAAGCTCTTTCTGTTTTTCTATAGATTGGATACTTCAGAAGTTACAGCTTATCTGAGATTTAACTTTCTCACGCAAAAGTTTGATTTAACTGCTTCTTCTATCACATTTTAACCATTTTAGTTTTTACCTGCTCCCCCCCTTTGTCAAATAAGGAATAGAATTTAGTGCTGAAATGGCACCGACTTAGTTAGCTCTTTCTTGGGCATTTTTCTACTGCCCATAGGACTGGCCTAAACTGGTCTCTTCCACTGCTGTCCAACCCGGGAGTGGGAGACTGAGGCAGCAGGCCGCCGGGTTACATCAACATTTTTTTTCTGTGAAAATTAACTTAATCTTTGTTTTGTTTTGTTTTTTTTTCTAATTTATGGCTGACAAAGGTTTAAACTGGGAAATTACCAGGCAAACTGATTTTTAATTCTTTAGCTTAGTAGATAGGTTTAATCTGCCACACCTAGTCTTGCCTTAAAAGCTCTTGCAAAGAGGAGGCCCTTTCCCAATTGTTTCCATAATTAGATTTCTATGACTTTTTCATCTTGCTTAGTTCAATTTGGGCTTTAAGAATATTTATAAATATAACTGCATATTTAATTTTTAACAATTTGAGCAAATAGGCAGACATGAATAGTTTGACACAACAACATGACTTTAGTTACTTTAAACTTTTCAAAGACTTTTGAAACTCTTTTTAATTTGCACTATGACTATGCAGTTTACCACAAGAATTTTCTTTCTTACTTAATGGATTGTAATAACTAAAATGTTTTCAATGCCTTAGCACCATTTTGTTTTAGAACTTTATATTTTACTTTGAAATTAGCAGAATTTTGGATAAGCAACAAGATTAGTTTTATATATATTTACTGAGGCTATTTGAAGCCTCAGGGAGACAGACTGCTTTCTCTCATGAATTGCCACTCTTAGGAACACTGACCGTCAAGGCAGGAGACTTTTCTTCCTCCACCCCCCTTTTGGTTTTGGAGATAATAAAACTCTAGTGGTCATTTAACTTTATTCTATCAGGCAGCAATTTATTTAGTTTACACTTGAATTCATGAGAGAAAGGGTTACTAATACTAGGAGAGGAGACAGTGCTGTCCCAGCTCTTCTCAATTATGAAATAACCATAGGCAAAGGCAAAGGGTGAGGTTAGGCTTGAAGTAACCATAAACAAAGGAAAGGTTAGTGTAGAATTTACACTTAAATAATAGTTTCAGGCTAAATTCACTCAGCTATAATTTCAGTTATTGTCTTTCCACTGTTTTACAATATAAATGCATTTATAAATGATTTTAACTCTTAGTTACAGTTTTTATTAATTTTTTAAAACTTATTAATTTTATAACACCTTTAAATACTTTTCATTTAACTTATAACATATTAAATGAACTTAACCATTACTTTAATTTTTCTTTTTAAAGTGAAAGAATAAATCTCTTGCAGTTAGTTTGAAATAAAAGGCTACTTTTCAGGATTTGATTTCTAGAACATAAAATGTTCTTTTAAAAGAACTCTTCTTCAAACATTGAGGATATGATGAGGTTAAAGCACAAGAAGCTATTGATAAAAGATTTTCTTTGTATATTGATCTTACTCAATTTAATCATAAAAATTTCCTTTCTACAAACCTTTTACACTTTTAGTATTCATTCAGGTTCTGTCCCACACTCTACTCTTTTCAATAATCAATCATTTTATCTTAGGACAAAATCACTTTCTGTTACCTTAACAATAAAAACTCACTTTATATATCTCACATACTAAGTTACCAGGCAAACTTTTTACAACATATAATTGCCATTAATACTAAACAAGTTTGTTAAAATAATGAATTTTTTTTTTTCACTTTAAATACTTAGTAGCATGTAATACCAGAAACAGTTTTTTTGGAAGCAAGTTGGCAGGGGAGATTGGCTGCCGAATAAGTTTGTTATAAAATTGCCTTTTATTATTATTATTATCAATTCAGTTTTGTTAAATAATGACTTTCTGCAATTAGCCACTTAAATACCTTAAACAATGCTTTGTAAAACTTTTATATTTATACCTTTAACACAAATTTTACTTTCACAGAACATTCTCTTACTTAAGGTTACTACAATACCTTTTAAGAACCTGAGCAGAATGCAAACGTATTTTGGCTTTGACACCTTAAGGAGGGAACTTTACTGCATTTATTCTGATTCTGCTTTTCACCTCTTTCACTTCTCCCCCTTCCAGGCAGTCGGGTGCACAACAAACAGGAATGCGGCTTATGAATAGAAGGGTGGACTCACTGGAAAGGGGCAAGCCGCTCTCCCCTTTCCAGCTTTCAGCCAAAATGGGTAGACAGAACCTACTTAAATTTGGCAACTCTCTCAGGAACCCAGCCGCCCTGACTGGGACATTCCCAACAGACTTGGGTGCTTGGCGCGGACACAGATGGCTTCCAAGCCGGGGCAAAGGGCCAGACCAGAGACAAGACACCAGAACATGCACAAACATCTAGACTCTTCAGCTTTTGCTCTAGAATCATTTCACCCCCTTGCCAATGGCAAGGGAGGGCTCCAGCTCAGCTGTAATTCTACTTCATGTAAGGACACAACTCCAACACTAACATTGAGCTGACACAGACAGAAGCACAAAGGTCACTAATTTGACTCACAAGTTTATATATTTATTTTCACTACGGCTGCCCCCACAGCCATCACAAACTTCAGAACACTTAACATTTGGTATAAAGCAAATTCATTCACAAATTAGCACCATAACAAAAGATTCCAGCTAGACTTTTCCACTGTTTAAACTTTACACTCAGACCAAGCTCCACCAGAAAAGCCGATCCATTTTCTTGTAACCAAGTTTTGTTTTCCTTAATCTAGACCAATTTCCAGGATATTAGGACTCGAACCTATAAATACTCTTCCTATTAAAATCGAGACTCTACTCTTTTAGTGGATATAAGACCAGTACCAGATTCTAACATGCAGTTAGACAAACCCAAAACACCAGGGCTTTTCCTCGGTTTTCCTCTTTTTCCCAAGCTTAGAGAGAACGGCTTCCCCCCAGCCTTCTGGGGCTACTAGGGTTCTCTTGGGAGGTGATCAGCCTCCCCTTCTTAGCAATTAAAGCTAGGGCCTTCCAGACTGTGCTCACCCGGGGAGTCTTACCTTCTTCCATGTTCGGAGTTCTTTTTCGTTCTCAGAATCTTTCTCTTCAGACCTTCTATTGCCCTCGATTTTTGTCGGGAAGATTCTGGTGGAGCCCACATCTTTTCTGGATTAAATTTAATCCAGGGGCGCCCAGATTTGGGGTTCACCCGAGTCCTCCCGGCTTCCTCGGGGATTTGGAAGGGGCAGCAAAATGCTACTGTCTCTGGCTTTCATTTATTGTCCCTTCGTGGTCGCCATTAATGTTGTGGAATTTAAGAGAAGTTCAATTATTTGAGTATAGAGAGGCCAGGACTCAGCAATGATTTTGAGAAGGAAAAATGGTTTATTGACGGCCGGCCGGACTCGGGAGCTTTCAGTTTGAATCCCGAGCCCTGAACAAGATTTTTAAACGTTTTTTATACAGAGAGGAAAGGCCAAATGGTCTCTTTGTTTCAGTTCTCAATAGGCTTCAATTAGCATATATCTCTTTCACATCTTAGGTAAGCTTTTAGCAAGGACTCCAGACATTTTAGATAAGCCTTGGTTTTTGCATTTCCCCTAAATACTTAAAGTTTATAGCCCTTGCTTTGTTAAACATTTCCTGGGACTAGAGCCTGCTGTCACCGTCCCTAAGGGCAGGACTGCAGCTTCTTACCGTTTTACACTCACAAGTCAAACAACTTAGTTATTTCTGAAGAGACACAAGTCAAACAGCTTAGTTATTTCTGAAGAGACAAAGAGCCTTCCACCCATAGCCCACATCAAGCACTGTAAAAACCAAAAGAATTTTAAACAAACAATACAGGCAATGAGAATAAGGCATTCTTCTTCCTTTTCCTTGGTACAAATAATTTAAGAAAAGAAATGAGGGGGGAAAAAACCATTTAGAATCAACCATTACAAGCACTCATTCACTTGATCAAACAATGGCACACATATAATCACAGCTAAAGATAAAACTAAACAATTTCCAAGGACAATTACAAAACTGCATATTCAGTTCCTCTTACCTCTAATACAGAATATTGCAGTTATACTCCAGTGACTTTCTGGGACAAGTTGCAACTATTCAAACAGGTACCTGTACATGATAAAAATATGAACTTAATAAAAAGGCAAGATAGCCTATCTCATTCAATCTTTGATTTATTCATTGGCTCATGAAGACTACCAAGTCCTTACTCTGTGCCAAGATTTGTCAATATAAAGTGGTCACAAGGGCAATCTCTGAAGGGAGAAGAGAACCCATGGAAGTGAGAAAAAGCCTGACATCAAACGGCCTGTCTCACATGGCATATGCTTCTGAATCTCCAGAGTGAAAGGACAGATAAAAGAAGTAACTGGGCAACACACAAAGATAGGGCCAGATCACAAAGGGACCATCTAATTTATGCTTATTATGATCTTTATCCTAGAAGCTATGATTTTACAACACACACAATTACAACATATACACACACACAATTTGTTGCAAATCTTCAAAAAACATATGGATAAAAAAGAGATTTTGCTGGCTAACTGTAACAATTTAATAAAGTAAAATGATAGCCTTGCTTTGCTGATACAGATAAAACAAATGTTTATTGAATGAGAAATTCGTAAGTCCCTATCCTCTTGACAATTTCTTTTCTGTGGTATCAGTTTTTATAAAATGAATACTAAGGGCATTATCTTACTTAATCATGTATTATGTCGTTTACGCATCAGAACAACTCTGAGATGATCCTCATTTTCATCCCAAGATTGAGGCTTAAAAGAAGTTAGGGTTACTTGTCCAGGGTCGCACTAGTGATAAATTATAGAACATTAAAAAAATCCTTTGCTATAATGTGCTCAAAAATCATTTACTCAAGAATAGGGAGGGAAGAAGAAACTAGAAGAGAAATCTTGGTTTCACTATTCTGCCACCAGCTCAAGAGCGCTGCTTTTGAGCAAATCATTGAAAACAATCCTCAGATTCCTTCTACTTCTCAAATTACATTAGATTACAGCTATGATCATATTCTGCAGTTAGTCAATATTTGGTATATACCTACATCTGACTTACTCTGGACATTCCTTACTAGAAAAAAATGCAGAATGAATCCTCATATTAAATCATGGGTCATCCATATTATAATATTATAATCATCTTTCAAGATACAGTAACAGAGGTACAAAGGTCTAAAAAACGGGATCTCGTGAGGGGTATGAGATAGTTTCTTCATGGTGATAAATGCAGAAGATTAGGAATTTTTTTAAAAGTCAAAACTGAGCAAAAATCCATTTAATTTTTTTTTTAACCCTAAGAATTATAGAAAGGGTAAATACTGATGGTCACTAAATTCCACAACAATGAAACCAGGAAGTTAAACACCCTGGAGCTACAGCATAAATAAAAGGAAGTAACCTAAAGCCTGCCTAAATCATATCCCTCAGGCAATCAATAGACATCAGAATCACAGCCTTTTGCATTTTACTCCAGGAGTTTTTTTCCAGTCAATTAAATAAATATATCAGTTAAACAAGTATTACCTAGTGAAAGTCTGCTTTAATAAAAAAGTAAATAAAAAGACATGCCACACCCTGAAGGTCTCTTGCAGGGCTAGACAAATGCCAAGCCTAGTAGACAGTCACCAAATAATGAGAGGCAGAGCAGGAGGTGGAGGTGCTTTAAATACAGCAGTAGAAAGAACCTTTCCTCAGTGACGACAGGGGTGGGAAGAAAGAAGAGGAAAGGAGGAGGATGCTGTGAGACAAAAAGGAGTTATTTGTTTTATTTTAAGGACCAAGGTAAGCCACCAGGAAGTTTTAAACTAAAAACATCATCCAATGACTTAGTTGAATATAAGGAAGCAAGAGAAGAATAAGGGAAACCTGTAAGAGATACTGAAGTAGTAGTCTAGGTCTAGCAGCTTGGGCTAGCTAGGATGGAGGCAGTGGAGACAGAGAGAAGAGACAATTAAGCACGTGTTTTAGAGGCAGAATCAGCAGGACTTGCTGACAGACCCGACAGGGAAAGGTGAAACAGAATGAAGAACTACTCCCAAGTTTTTGGCTTGATCCCAACAGGTGGATGGTGGTGTCACAGACTGAGATGAGGATAAGAGAAAGAGAGACAGAGAAAGGAAACTGTGCATGTGTGAATGTGTGTACTGCTGGGGCGGGGGGGGGGAACAAATGATATTTTTAAACATATTAATTTTGAGATTCTAGAGGACTTCAAGGGGATCCAAGAGGAGATATCAAGTTGGTAAATGGAAATGAGTTTGGAGCTCAGAGGAGAGATGTGTGCTAGAGAGATAAAACTGAATTCTTCAAAAGGTTGGTGGTACCTAAAGCTGAGGAACTGGATGAGATTATCTTAGGAGATGTGTAGATAAAGAAGAGACTGCAATCTTTAGAGGCCAGGTAGGAGGAGGAAAGCCAACAAGGGACTGAGCTCGACATTGGTTAGACAGCAGGAAACCCAGAAAAGCTGAAAGCAAGACTGACTACTGTAACCATGGCTGCTTCTCAAATGTGTAGTGACATTTAGGAAAGTTTCTCCTTAAATTTTATTTACAGTACTCATTTGTTTGATTAGCATATTTCTTCAGTTATAAAAAATAAACTCTATAGAGCCTTGCCCCAACCATATGCCACTTTCTAAGTGTCCATATTCTATTCATACTTCCAACAGGTCCAAGGTCACCTGCTCCAGAAAGCATTTCTTTTATTTATTAATGTATTTATTCCCACCCCACCCCTGCCTCGTCGTTTGCACTCACTGTCTGCTCTCTGTGTCCACTTGCTCTGTGCTGTGTCTGCTCATCTTCTCTTTAGGAGGCATGGGGAACCAATCCTGGGACCTCCCATTTGGAAGAGAGGCGCTCAATCACTTAAGCCACCTCAGCTCCCTGCTTTGTTGTGTCTCTCATTGTCTTTCCTCTTTGTGTCTCCTTTGTTACGTTATCTTATTGCATCAGCTCACTGCGCCTGCCCATTGCACTAGCTCACTGTCTTGCTGGTCTTCCCCAGGAGGCACCAGGAAACGAACCCAGGATCTCCTATGTGGTAGGCAAGAGCATAATTGCTTAAGCCACATCCACTTCCCCAGAAAGCATCTCTTGATCTGCTTCTATTGAAAGCCATCTCTTGTCGCTATTAATTCCCATGGCACTTTGAGTGCACTTACCCATGGCCAGTTTTACTTTCAATCTTGTATATAAGACTGTCTTCCTATAACTCTTAAAGTCTCCTTAACACTGAAGTGTCTTGAGGGCAGACTCTGAGTCTGATTCACCTTGGACCAGGCCCTGCAGAAGATGCAGGGCTAAAGATACATGTTAATGAATATATGCTTTAAACTGAGAGTGGGCCAAAAACTTTCTCCAATCATTACTACCATAGTTGGTATTAGATTTATTGATATATTCATCTTCAATCAGCATGAGTGCTTGAAAATCTATATAACACGAAAAAGAATGAATTTAGAGTTACAAGGAGCAACTCTCTCCATACAATTCGCTATTTGTCCTTGCCCTGGGACAAGGACAAATCCTTCTATTTTATTGGTGGCCCCAGGATATCTAAAGAGCTGAATCTCTAAAGAGGGAATTGTTTAATTTAAATCAAAGATTCTAAACAGTATAATTTTGCATCAGTATAATCATAAAATCAGAAATAGGGAATTCCCACTTCCTACACTTACTAATTATATGACCTCATTTAACTTCTTTCAGCCTTGGCATCCTCATATATAAAATGAGTAAAACTAGCCCTATCTCATATAACCCTGAGAATACAGGACACATTCAGTCTCCATGCAATGTCAAGACTGAAGTTTTCCTATGAAGTCTTCTTGATTTAAGACCTGTAAGTTATTAAGTCAAGGATTTCTTAGTTTCAGTTCATGATTAAAGAAAATGTGACATTAAAAGCAAAGAAGAGAACTCCAGGATTATAATTCTCCCCAAAATATTCTATATAACTATTAGACTCAGACTTGAGTCTCAAATGCACTTTCTACCTGTAAGATTCTTTTCAAAGTTATTCCAAACAAAACAAGGAGGAGTCATTCTTGGCATACTGGTCTAAAGAAAATGACTGTACAAAAGCCAGGAACAGTTTTTCCTTTAGGATTTCTTAAGCTGAATTCTTTGAACACATTTGAATTGATCATAATATGAAATGGAGAGATAAGTTAAAATATATCACAGTCTCAAACACATCCATTAAATATAGACTAGAAAGTCACATTAAAGTGAATCATCACCCATAAAAGTTGGACACATGACAAATTATGTATTAGGGACTACCCCACAAGAACTTGGAGCACAATACTCCCTGCATGCCAGAGGAAGATAATAGTTTGTTAATACTGAAACAAAGTCAAACTAGCAGAGATCAATTTAAAACAGGGGTTTTCTTAACCTTTTTTGTTCTCTTAACCTATTTTGTTCCATGACCCTTTGCTAGTCAGGTAAAATGAATACTATTGTAATTTATTAATTGCATATACTTATAAGTGAAGGAAATGCTAGATTTCAGTTAGAGGTCAGAGAAAATAAAGATAATGAGTTGATTTTTTTCAATTCAAGTTCATGGACCCCCTGGTTAAGAACCCCTGGTTTAAAAACATAAGATTTAAAATATATCAC
The DNA here is from genome assembly GCF_030445035.2 of Dasypus novemcinctus. Classification (NCBI taxonomy): domain Eukaryota; kingdom Metazoa; phylum Chordata; class Mammalia; order Cingulata; family Dasypodidae; genus Dasypus; species Dasypus novemcinctus. The sequence continues at coordinate 37,428,562 of NC_080675.1, forward strand.
CATAACAATACCAAAGAAATCAGAAGGGAAGTTCTTCAGGTCAAAGTGCTAAACCTCATTAGACAATAAGATGAGATACCACTCCATAGGCACCAGAATGGCTAAAACTAAAAACTAAAAATACCAAGTGTGGATGAAGATGTAGAACCACTGGAACTCTCATGCCCTATTAGTACAACTACTTTAATAAAGGTTTTGCAGTGTCTACTAAAGCTGAACAAACACATAACCTATAAACTCAGTAATCCCACTTGTAGGTACCAAACAGAAATGTACATATTATGCCCCAAAAGACAAGTTCAAGACTCTTCATAGTGAAAAAAAAAAATTGCAAAAGATCCAAATGTTCAATAGGAGAGTTGATAAACTGTGGTGTATTCATATGATGGAACACTATATGAAAAAATCTACTACCTACAAAATATTCACAAACATAATATCAAGCAAAATAAGCCAGACCAAGGAGTACATACTATAATATTCCATTTTTACAGAGTTCAAGAACAGGCAAAACTAATTTATGTTAATGTAAATTAGGATAAATTACATAATTTATGTTAATGTAAGTTAGGATAATGGGGGCTAGTGAAACAAGAAGACAGGAGAGGAGTTTCTGGGATTCTGGTACTATTCTAATTTTTAATTTATAAAACAGCTATACAGCTGTTAAGTTTGTGAAAATTTATCATGGTGGAAAAACCTAGAGTTTGAGTGCTTTTCTATAAGCATGTTATAGTTTGGTTTTTTATTTATTAGAAAAAACATCAAGCTATTTATTGGTATATGTATCTATAATTTTATATAACTATAAAAATATATCTCTAAATACATCTATAAGAATATAGTGGGTATTTGCATAAAATAGGCACTGATGTATACAATTCCTTGTAACATGCATCTTTCTTATTTTACTATAACAATTTTCCCTTCTTTTACATATTTCAGAATGTAAAGTTTTATGGCTGCATTATAGGCTGCAGTATTGGACACAATCCTAAACTAGTACAGGTTATTTCCAAAATGTTGCCGTCATAAGCACTGCTGCAATGAATACCATAGTACGGACCTATTTGTATACTACTTAAGACAGATTCCTAGAAACAGATTCACTGAGTCATTTCTAACACTTAACAACGTGAGAAAGAACGCAATGAAATCTAGAAAAATTTTAGTCAACAATGTTTAAGAAATCTTGCTATTTGTTAACTACCTAATTACATAAAAAATAAGCATTCCTCTGAAAGTTTACTTTATTAATAGGCTAATCTTACAAATATTTTAGAGCATTTACATGCCTGGGTACAAAGCCTTAAAGAACTAGCTATAAATGGATATCTGAGAAATAAATTAAATCTATGACTTGGTACAGGGATGATCAAAAAAAAATCAATAAAACCTCAAAACAGAAAGAATGGGACTAAAACAATAAAGTTGTATATATGTTACAATATGGTTAAGTTCATGGGTCAATTTGGCTAGATTATGGTGTCCTGCTGTTTGGTCAGCAAGCACTGGCCTGATTGTTACTGTGAGATTATTTCACGGATTTAAATCAATATTCAATTGACTGCATCTATGGCTAATTACAACTACAATCAATAAAGCAGACAGCCTTCAGCAATGAGAGGCTTCTCCTCATCCTTTCAGTTGAAGGCATTAAAGGAAGAACTGATGACTTCAGCAATCAGAAGGAAGAATTTCTATCTCAATTTCAGCCAGCCAGCTTCTCCAGGAGAATTCATTAAAACCTTCATTGCAGTTCCCATCTTGAGGCCTGTCCTACAGAATTCAGACTTGTTAGCCCCACAGTTGTGTGATCCTATTCCTATAACAAATCTTATAACATACATATATCCTTTTGGTTGTTTCTGTGAAGAACCATGACTAATGTACATGCATTTTCATGTTATATACATACAGCAAAATGTCTATAAGGCTATATCTCTGCACTTAAGATTTGACATAACTTTTATTTCATTGCTCATATTATTTACGATGAACATATATAATTTTAGGATTAAAAAATAAGTTAAAAGATCTGAAAGAAATATAGTCCCTGGCTAAATGATAAGACAATGGATACCTTCTTCTTGATTCATAGAACAATTTAATTGGTGGGAAAGAATTCTCTTAATTTTAAGATTATTCTCCCAAAAATTTTTCTTCAACTTTTTGACATCTGCCACAGGGTATGTGCTAGCAAATTCCAACAAAGGATATGGAGAAAAACAACTAGAAATGAACATTAGCAGGAAACAGGCAAACCCAAAAAAAAAACACCCACCCCACCTCCAAACCTGATTCACTGAACATGACTTTATATTACATATATAAGGCTATAATCATTTTCTGCTAGCAAAATCATTCTTAGTTCCTTAGATGAGAATAAATATTTCTCAGTGTTCTATTAAAATCACCATGACTTTCCGGTGCTCTATTGTCTGAACAAAAATAAGGACCTAGAGACATCACAGTTGCAGAAGGTATAGCCTTGTGACTAATAAAATCCTAGAGACCCAAAAAATGATTCAGTTCCCCAGGAGCTCAGGGGTAAATTACCCCCCAGGTGGAATTTTACCCATCATCTCAATTACCCTTTCCAAAAAAACTAACATCAACTTCATTTGTTCAGAGAGAAAAACAAAAGCCAAGTGGGGTTTACTCTCCCAGCTAATCATGCCATCCACACTGAGTTCCAGAATTGAAACCAGATTTAGAACCTAAATTTCCTGATCTCTTCCTTCTACTTTGTGACTTGCTAAATTAGGTAATAAAAAAAACATGGCCTTTAGCAAATTAAAGAGGAATACTAGGGTCAAAACAGCAGCAGCCTTTTGGCTTCAACCCCATGAAGGTCACTCACATTTCCGTATCAACCAGGTCCTCTCCTACTTGGAAGTAGGCTGATTCAAAGGGACAGAGAGTAAACACCCCATGGATGTTATGGCCTTATTTTCCCAGTCTAACTTTAAAAAAGAAAACTAAGAGAGTAAATAGCTACATTCATACTGCTGTACTTTATTTTTATATTTTTTATTTTTTTACTTTTAACAATTGGCATTGAAATGCAGGCTATTTATTATGAAGGGTCTCTTGGCTACAATTCAAGGGAAAGAGAACATCCTAACACAGAAAATATTTTCAGCTTTCCCTAATTCCACTTCTTTCGGCCAACTTTAGAAAGTCTTCTTTATCTCAACCTGAAAATTCATGTTCTAAAATTCATCATCTAAATGTCAGAGGTCTTCAGAATGCAGAATTCCAGTTGCCAGAGTTAGCACAAAGGCTGCTTTAAGTGTGTCAATGCCTCAAAACACAACCATATGGGTGGTGCCCCAGGCATGACAGGAGAATCCAGGGACATGGATGGTCACCTTACAGGCTCTTGTGGGTACAGAATATCACCAATCTAGAACAGATTAAGCATGACAACCTGATTAACCAGGTTGAGCACAACTACACATACACTTGATGGATCATTCAGCAAACTGAGCACAGCAACAACTATGTACCCAAAGCCCTGGGGCTACAACCACCAGCAAGACACAGCCACTGCTCTCAATTTAGCTCACTAGCCAATGAGGAAGACACATAAGCAGAAATTATAACTAGGCACATTTTACAGTATCATAACCACTATCATTTACTGAGAGATTAGTAGATACTAATCTGCTAATTCTGCTCAGAATTTTGCATGTATTATTTAAGATTCTCAATAACCTTCTCACATAAGTGCTACAAACCTCAGGCAAGTTATGTAACCCTCTGTGCCTCAGTTTCCTCATCTTTTAAAAAGGGATGAAATTTACTTCACAGACTTATGGTAAGGGTTAATGCATGTGAAGCACTTAAAACACTGCCTGGCACATGGCAAAGGAGCAATACAGTTGAGCTCTTTCTGTTATCATTATCACTGGTAACAGTTGATGTTATTACCACTGAAGAGACAACAAAGAAAACAACTATGCGTGTAAAGAAAAAGTGTGAAAGCACTAAAAGAGAAGGGCAAATGCCGCAAAATTGCTAAGGGGCATTTGGCAAGTACCTTCAGCTTCCTCATCTGTAAAATGTGGCAGACTTCACCTGCTACATCTACCACCCTCCCAACTGAGCTATCTTGTAGGCCAGAGGAAAGCTCCGTAAGTCAAAAAACACTATGCCAATGTCACACAGTGTCACTGACCAAAGGCTCATAAGTTAAATACCTATGGACATTAAATGAATATTCTGGACAGCATGCTAACAAAACATCATCAGGACATATTTTTTTTTCTTAGATCTGGCTACCTCACAGCAACACGTGTATGTATAGGGCAAATACAGAAGAGCAGATATAAACTACACTTAACTTCAGCTATACACATTGGAATAAAATAATTCAAACTTTATAATAAACTTTATTATATCTTAGAAGTTTCCTTTGGCTACAATACTAATGTAAAACTTAACAGAAGGTAAAGTTACCAATTCAAGCCTCCACAACTTTAAACATACACATGAGAACTTCAAACACACACATACAAACACACATTTCTGGAATTATTTTAATCTCCTGGTCACTGTTGTAAGATCACAGACTCTAAACAGATGACTCTTTTGTCCTATCAGATTTTCTGAATAGATGCCATCTTTTATCAGGAACCTACTCAATGTATTAATCGGCAATGTACTTTCAAATATGGTATGTCAAGATGACAGGAGGAAAAGACAGGAATTTAATCCCTTAATGTGTCAAAAGGAGGGATTCAGAAGCAGAAGAAAAAGTCACTCAAGCATTTAGACATGTAATTCTTGTTCTAGATAATCACCCTAAAAACTAATCAAGCAGTCATACAAAAATTTACTGCATTCACTGAAGCCCTACATGTTCTCAGTGATTAAACCAATTAACATATGACATTATGGAATATTATGGAGCAATTTGAAATGAAATTTCCAAAAATTATTTAAATGAGATGGAAAATATTCATAAAAACATGCTAAACATAAAACGCAGAACACAAACATCTATACAATATGATGCCAATTTTGTTAGAAAATATGCACATGCATAGAAAAAAAGGAAGTATAACAAAGTATTAATATTAGAAACATAAAAGAAGATTTCTCTTTTATTCCTTTTTATTTTCCAAATTAGCTAAAATTAGCATTTACTCCTTATCATTAAAAAGTATTTTTCTCAAAGGAAAAAAAAAATGTACCTTGCTTCTAATCCTAGACTCTCATAAGATATCAGACAACTGAGGATCCTCTACATATCAGGGAATAAGAAAGAGGTCACAATATTTGAAAGAACATATCTTCTCTCTCCCTGTTCATCTCATCAAAATCAGTAAGTAACCTACTCAGATTTTCAGCTTTCTAATGGGATTTGTTCTAATCTTAGGATAAGTAAAAGCTGTCAATAAAGCAATTAGATTGTTATGCTGTCTTCTACTAATGGCAATTATTTCACATGAACAAGGTCTCTCTCCAGAAACAGAATGTAATCCCATTTTTATAGTTCATATCACAAATATTTTATAATTAGACTTGATATCTGTTAGCTTTCGCTCAGTCTGGGCATGGCCTGGTCTGCAGGTGAAGTCTCCCTCTCCCCCCGCCCGTCCTCAAGTTTAAGACCTGGATCTTACGGGCACAGAACAAGCATCAGGAACTACCCATAACAGGTCTTCACAGCAAGGACCATGGCATCAACTTTTTCAAAATCTTCTAAAACTATGAGTATCATAGATGATTCCCTTACATAATATAAAAACTCCCAACTCCTATCAGCATGTGGCAGTAAAGACCAAAGAGTCCAATCATGTTCTCTCAGGACAAACAAGACAGTGAGCAGCACATCCCTCCTGGGCCTTGGCTCAAAGATGTGTAATACCAACACTGTTCTCCAGGAACTAAAGGAAAAAAGGTCTGTCTTGTTTCTCACAGTCACATTCAATACATGAGCTATTCGTGAAAAATAAATCACATCTAATCTCCTGAAATGAGTAAAAGAAATACCAACCTGGGAACTATGGATGGAAAATAGTCTCACGCACTGAAAACAGTGATATTCATTCTCATTCTAAGAACCACAAATCAGGAGAGTCTGGGGATTTTTTTAACATTTGTCTTCTAAAGTTGCTCTGATTTCAAAACACTCTCCTATAACCCCAAGGAGAAGTACTGAATGGAAAATCTGCATTTTTTCAGAATGAATGCTAATTTGAGAATTTTATACCTGTACCATTGAAGTAAATGAAGTCATTCTTTGTGTCCACAGAGGGCTGGGAAGGGCTGTAGCTCTACTCTATTTGTAAAGGTTCAAGGCACCTAACAGGAAGCAGTGGGTATTATTTTCAGAGACATAAATTACCTGGCTCTGCCTCTAATGCACCAAGTATCTGCAGAAACTAGATCCCCAGTTTAGAGTATTTAACATTTAAAAAATGGGATGTTCTGACTAACACCACTACCACTTAACCTTCGAAATGTCTTATTCTGTTTTGTTTTAATCACTATAATAGAATTGACATGGACAAAAACTGATAACCAAAGAAAAACGTACCCAAGATTGTCTGGATTTAATTAATATTTATCTTCTATAGACAGGGTATATAACTCTAGACGCTTCTCCCTCCTATCTAGGCTGATATACTACCTAACCCTGGAAGAGAGTGGAGTCCTACGCAAGTTGTTTTTAGCAACAGGAAGACCAGAGTGGGTTCCCATTGGGAAAGTATGGCTCCTCTGTTATGAAAGTAGTCTCTATTGACTTCCTTTCCCTTTCAGAAAATGGTTATTCCAGCTATGGCTACAGACACATATACATACCCTTTCATATTTTGAGTTTAATTTGGTCATAAGAGTCTAATTTCTACAAAAGAGTAATTATTCTACTTAACTTGCTTAGTAAAACAAGCTCATAACTATCAAGACAAACTTAGTTATGACAGAGGGTATCAGAGAAGGGCTCCTATAAATGTATTTGTTTTTTTCCAAAGGTCCTGTTACATTAGTCATCTCAAGAACATTAAATACTGGCAATATCCTCTGCTTCAACTTGATGAGTGGCTTCCATTTGAAGACCAATTTCATTTTATACTCAAGTCAAAAACCCATCAGAAGGATTATAAGGAACTGTAAACAAGTGTAAAAAGGTAAAATTCTTTAGCACTGATTAAATTCAACTAGTTTCAAACTTTATATATTGATTAGCCTAACAAAATTATGTCCTTGTTTAAAAAAAAAAAAAAAGAAAGAAAAACAATACCCTATTGTTTATCACTAAGTCTTGTGTATTACACAAGACTTATCACTTACGTCCTCCACACAAGATAATGGACTCAGAATTGTAAAATGGAATTGTGAAAGTCTAAATCTTCTCAGAGGCAAAACAACATTGTAAAATTTCCTACATCTAAAAAGCCAAATCTCAGGACCTTTTTGAACTCAAGAGCAATAAGCACAAAATATATCTCCCTACCTACTATAAACTACCTTCAGACAAATGATGCCCAGAAACTTCTAAAGGCTATTCTATATAATAAGCACCTCAATGTGCAACCTTCCATATTACAATGTTATATTATCTTCAAGAAAATGCAAAAGTAAAATGTAAGGAGTCATAGAAACACAGGCTCCATCAGAATGATCAAATCTTCAAAGAATCACCTTTCCCTCATGTTTTGCCACTACTTTTTTTTATCTCCATTTATTTTGACTTTATTAAATGTTACCAAAAAACAATTTTCATAATTAGAATTACAAAAAAAAAAATTCCAAGTTGATGTGGAAGAAAAATCACAATCTGTTCCATGCTTTGGCAAATCCTACACTTCCATCTATGCTCTGGGCTTTGAGTCAAGTAAATAAAATCTTGGCTAAAAAGGAGATGTCTTAGTTTAGGATAGTGACCCTTTCTAAAGAGAAATGAGAATGTCAATACTTCACATGCTACATTTTTTAAATAAGTGCACAAGATTTTTACATTTTTTATTACTTCTGTTCATTTGGTCATTACATCTAAAAGGAAATTTTCAAATGTTGAAACAACATATCATATAAACATTTTTAAACCTCCGCCACTAAAACCTCCAGAACTAGGAGAAATGAGTCAATAAAAAATTAACCAGTTTTTCCACCTACTATAATAGCTATTCCATAGAAGCAACTACCTGAGATTCATCCATGTTCATTTAACAAGCATTTATTTAGACCTTACTGTGTCCCACACACTGTACTCAGCCATGGAGAGCCAACATGAACAAGACAGACAAAGAACCTGATCGCAGAAATCTTACAGACTATATTATTCTATGCCACCACTTCTAGGCTCAACCAGATGAGCTTCACAGTCAATCCGAACCAGATTTGAACAAATTTTCTCCTTACACTGATATTCTATATAATATAAATGGGAAAATTTTATTAAGAAATATAAAAGTTCAGTTCTCTCTAAACAGCAGTTTGATAACTTTATTTTTATAAGTAATCTAGAATGCTAAGGGCTCACCCAGGAGAGTTTGGGAACTTCTGGGCAATAATACAAGGACAGAGGTCACCAAGAAGTCTGGCTAGGGCCGCCTAAAAAGGGTCCCAATTCTGTAATGAGGCATTCCAAGTCCTAGATGAATTTGTTCCAACCTAATGTTTCAAACTCACTTCCCTCTATTTCCCTCTTCACACACTCATCATTCTAGACTAACTGAACTATTCTTGCTTATCTGAACATGCTCTTACTTTACTTTTTTTCCCATAATTTTCTTCATATATTTCCACTGCATTAAGTGCCCACTGACACCTCTCTACTATTCCAATTTATACCAACCCTAATATGCTACTTCAAGTGCCACCTCTTCTTCAAGCCTTTGCTAGTGTCCCCTCTGCTGAATTTCCATAGGGCTCTCTATGGGGAAAGAGCATGTGCTTTGGAAACAAACATCATTCAAATCTCAGTTCGGCACCATACTGATTAGGCCTTGAGCAAAGTATGTAATAACCTCACCAACCTCAATCTGAACAACATGGGGCCATAATAACTACTTTGCAAGGTTTGCCTGGGTGCTGAGCAACATTTACTGCAATGGTTTCAAATCTCAGTGCTTACAATTATAGACGATACAATCTTGGACAAGGAACTGAAACACCATGAGCCTCCGCTTTCTCACTGGTGAAGTAGGAGTTACGTCTACTTCACAGCGGAATAACAAATGTAAACCTGGCAGCAGAGAACTCTAACTCCCCTGCCCTGTGTGACCACAGCCTGTACACCCCCACCCCATCCTCAAAATCAGCAGCACTTCCGCTGGGCTCCCACAGCATGCTGTGCTTCTCTCTGTCACAGTATTATGTCTCCTCCTTCGGACAATAAACTCCCCAACCGCACAATTCACAGCCCAAGCCTAAGCTGCTTGGGATTCTGCAGGCACTCTGATGAATAAAAACATCAGAAAAAAAGTATTTTTGGTCTGAAATGTTTCATAGGTGCTGAAGCACACAAATAAAACCCAGAGCATTTGACGAGATTCTGAGGATGACAAGTAGAAAAAAAAATGCTTGTTGAAATGTTGCCCTTTCTTTCCCATCCAGTTCAAGTAATAATAGCTGCAGTTTACCAAGAAACTACCACATGGGTGAAGCGCTGTCTCAACACACAATTGCTTCCATGATGGCTTCTGCAGTCTCCCCCAAGAAAGCCACACAACCTTGGAGCCACGATCATACTTCATCAATTCACCTCTGACAGAATGAACTTTCCTGTATTTTAGGTTTATTTTATCATCTTATATTCCCTACAAGATCAGAAGCAGAAGGAGCGTAAGTCCTGTGTGACTGGCCTTATATTCCCATTCCTCTCTCACAATAGAACAGAAAGGAAATTAATTAAAAGGGACAATGTTCAAGCTTCTAAAAACTTAACACTCAAATCAGGAGTAATTCCTCTGTCAAGTGGTTTAATACCTTTAAGAACCCAAAGTTAAGGTTTAAATAGATTAAATACAGCTTTCTCACACCTAGGCAAAGATTCAACAATCTCTCAAAGTCAAAAGAAAAAGTTTTCCCTGAATATGGTTTTCATTAATGATTAAAAAAAAAAATGAAACAAAAGAAAACAGTGAACTAAAACCAACACTGTAAGAAAAACTTTTTTTTGCCATATCAAACTTTATAATGTCCATGATACTTTAATATTCTTTTCTCCTCAAGACAAATACTTTTCTGAGAAAGATAAATCCATGCTTTACATTCCATACTTATGAGTATTAATAAATTCACTATTTTCCTATGTGACTATTATTTTTTATTATTTTTGGGGTGATATGGTGGTAGTAAAGAACACAGAAAGGTTATGATTCTGGAATTAAGTATTGACTTTCCCCTCTACTTGTCTGTAGCACATTCTTTCACAGTGTAAAAAGAAACAGAAGCTTGAGTTTAATTCTGAGTTCACTGAAGTCTATGAAGCCGAATGATTGTTAAACCAGAAATCCATCTGGTAAAATAGTGATCCTTTGCAAAGTTGCCCTTCTCTCTGAAGACTTCCTGGAAGATGAACCCCCCTTTGGATACCAGAGATGTACTAATGAAAGGGCTCTCCCCAAGGTAAAATCAAGTTAGTTAGCCAAATCAAAGAACAACAGGCAGGAAAGCCAGAGGGAAAAAAAACCCTGCTATCCCAGGATTTCTGGATCAATTCCCAGAGTTTTCCTTCTCCCACTGCCAGCAGCACCCATCAATTCCCATAGTAACCAGCCCACTGTCTTCCAATGGTCCAAGAGGGAGGCCCTATGCTGCAGTCAGAAGGTCATGAGAGCATGACCCAAGGCCCCTGGCGCCAATCCAAAAGTTACTTAACAGTGGTTTAAACATTCTGCTTCTACCTCCTTGCTTCCATAAGTACCAGGCTACCAGATGGTTCTCTGCTTTCACCCCTTCAACTTGATGCCAAAACAACAAAGGGGACAATTTCTTAGGACACTGCATAAAATAATTTTCTGTTTTCTCGTGCAATCTCAGTTCAAGTTTATTTAGTACTCTAACAATCATGTCCATTCACACCTGTCACCCCTCCTTTCCAGCCCCTATCACTGTGTATAAATGTGTACCAAATGAAGGGATCTTTTGTATAGAAATAAAGACTTCAAAGATATGGAGAAGGCTAGCAAATCGGAGATACAGGACAGGAATGAATTTGTACTCCCAAAAAAAGTAAGTAGATAAAAGCATGTTGACATGGGTGGAGAAGGTCTCACCTTTGTGAAGAATAGGATTCATCATGTTGGCTAAGTAGGAATGGGAACAGGGATGGGAGGTCCACAACCCTCTGCAGAGTGAGAGTATTTCTGTCCCCAATGCACTTATCAAAGAAGGAATTGTTTCACCTCTTCGGCAGAATTAATGGCAAAAAGAAAAAGAAATAATGAGAATGACAGAAGAAGATGCCAAAAGCAGTACTTAAGTCTTTGCCCACAGACCCTAAACCTCACTGATACATGAACATGTTTTTCTTAGGGAAGATGCTGAGCAATGCAGCTATAAGGTTACAGGGTATAAAAACTCCCAAATTACCTTCCAGTGAGGCTCCCAACAAAAGTATGCATGAACTCGTTAAATTTTTACCTGCTGCATGCATGACACTGTGCTAATTACAGAATTTACAGCAATATAATAAAGGACCCTAAAGCATGATTTAGCAGCACCAAAAGTGTAGGGGAAATATATGGAAACCATTGTGTTAAGAAGGTAGGGTTATGATTAACTACTTTCCTCCCCTCCATATTATCAGTAACGAGTATTTTAAAAATAAACTTTAAGAAAAGCAGTGAGAAATATATGAGCTATACTAAACAAATTCCTAGAAGATGAATGTTTATAGAAAACAAATAAATTAATATGTAAATGTACATGACAGTATTTTGGAAATTCAGAAGCTAAGTCTGAAGTTTATATTGGAAAATGAGCAATAATAATCAGAATAATTACAAAATAATAAAAGTGATAAGGGAGATTGATTAGTCTTAATACTGGTCAGAGAATAAAAAATATTATAAATACGTAGTAATTGAAAAGATGTGAAAATGGTTTATGGATAAAACAGAAATTTTAAAAATACTTCGGAGAATTTAATAGATGATAAACAATGACACTTAAAATCAATACAGAATAGATAAATTATCCAAAAAATGGTGTCAGCACAACTACACAGCCTCAAGAAAGAGTATGAGCTACCTAACTACACCAAAATAAATCCCAAATTGATCAAAACTTTAAACATAAAGAAACCACAAACCTATTAAAGAAAACAGGAGACATTTTTCTTAATCTTTGCCTGGTTAGGGACTTTCTAGGTAAGACCCAAAATCTAAAACTTGTAAAATAAAAGATTAATAAATTTAATTTTCCAAAAATAATAAATTCATACATAGCAAAAGTTACCATAAATGACAAAAAACACACACAACAGAAAAAAATCAGCTGTTATCACAAAGCGCTAGTTTCCTATACATATATAAAGAGCTTATCTCAACAGATAAAAAGGCAGAGGATAAGAAGAGTTAATTCACAGTAAGGGAAGCTGCCCTGAAACATGAAAGTATGTTCAACTTTGTCTTAGGACAAGAGAAATGCACAAGAAAGACAATGAGATTCCATTTTAGCTATTAAACTACCAAGGATCAAAAGGTTTTGTTCACATACAACTAACTGGCAAAGGGAAGGAGAAATGTACACATACACTGCTGATGGGAGTGTAAATTTGTACATTGTCTATGGAGGGCATTTTAGCAATACTTATCAAAGATACAAAGGCATACATTATTTAATCCAGAAATTCTTCTATATAAAGACACCTCCACACAGACAAATTCAAGGATAGCCACTGTAGCATTGTTAATAATATCAAAAGATCAGGAACAACTTAAAGTTCATCCTTAAGAAATTAAAGTTCAGTCATAAACTAGAATAAAACAATAAATGCATAGGATAGCACGCTATCATTTGTGTAAAAACAATTTTTTAAAAAGCTTCCATGCAAAATGCAATATACTAAATTCCGGATTGGATCCTGGTAAAGAAAAAGGGCATTAGAAGAAAAAAAGGCAAAATACAAATAAAATCCATAGTTTCGTTAGCAGTAATATACCAATATTAATTTCTTCTTACATATATACAAAGGTTACCTAAAATGTTAACATTAGAGAAAACTGAATGAAGCGTATATAGGAAATCTATATACTATCTTTGCAACATTTCTGTCAATCTAAAATTATGCTAAATTACAGTTAACTTTTAAAAAACATTCAAATAAGTACCAGAATATAGAAGGCTGCGTAAGAAACAAAAAATTAAATTTGTCCCTGGAGAAGGGACCTGTGAAGTGAGGTACAGGGAATGAAAGGGAGACTTACTTTTTTCTGTATAAACTGTTGGATTTTATTCCAGGGATATGTATCAACTATTCAAAAAATAAAACTTAATTAAAAAAAAACAACGAATTACTTTTTATTTAAACTTTCGTCATCCATGGCATTCACATCCATCCACATATTGCTAATGAGAAATATCAAGAGTACATGTTAATTCAACACCTTTAAAATACTTCCATTTTTGCATATAAATACACATCTGCCTCCCCTACCCGCAATTTTAAGAACTTAAAGGCAGAGGTAACGTCCAACTCATCTCTGTACACAAAGAACCTAGGGAATACTTGCCACATGGTATGAATTCAACACATGAAGGCCAAAATTAATATTTTCTGGTCCAGGGATTCATTTTTTGATGGGTAAGAAATTTTATATTCCAAATATCCAAACAATTCTTTGAAATGTTTCCTTTCATTCTCAGTTCACGAAGACATTGGAAAGCAAGGGGCAGAGAGGGGTGAAGTAACTCTTAATGAGGACTGGATGGGAAAATAGAGATGTTTTAGATACATATCCTCCATTTTACCTCCACTTTACCTAGTTCTGAGTTAGAGCTAGAGGAAACACAATCCTTACAAAATTAAGTTGAGCATAATTAATTTAAAGTCAGTACGTAGAGAGGTGAAACTATAAAAATATAAGAATATTTCTACAGAAGCTATTAAAATACTTCTCAAGGAAGTTATTTTGCAAAATAAGAACTTGATAAACCTTCAATTTAGACAAAATTTGGGTTTTCTAAGATATTTTCTCTGAAAAAAATTTGTGGGAAGATGCTTAAGAATGTCCAGACAAAAGATTTTAGCCACAGACTCCATCAATACCTAATTTTCTAAGTATTCAAAATTTAAAAGACAAATAATTTATTTCATAAAACCATAACACCACTTAAGCCAGATAGTAAGACAGGAATCAACAGATGGATCCGGAACCTGGGAGGAAGTCCACATGGACGTCAGTTACCCCCAAGATGGCTGCTGGAAGAACCCCCCATCACCAGATTCTGCCATTCAAAACACGGATTTCCTCTGGAAGCCAACAACACCCCAGATATTCCCCAAGAACTTTATAACTGAACCCTCCTGGGGGATTGATGGGTGGTGGTAATCAATCAAAACAGCAAACAGCTGGAACTCCTCCCCTGCCATTAGCAAAGGGGTGGAATAATTAATGATTCAAAAAGCAGGCACAAAGCCTGAATTCATTCTCTCTCCTTTGGACCCCAATTCTGGCTGCCTTCTCCCCCTACCGCATGGATCAACACACAAGTAAAACCTGGCCTTTTATAATCTATAATGAGAAATTGTAGTCTGTAAATCAGCCTGCTTTATCACTTTTCAGCCCCTTCCTCTCTACCTGGAACCCATGATCTGTCACTTTCCCCCATTTCTCTTCCCTGCCTGACATGCTCTTGAAATTCATTTCTGCAGCATAGTCAAGAACCTAGACAAAATCTGGTAACACCACTTATTAAGGAAACTGAGTTCCATAAACAGATAACAACTATTACAGTTTCTCCAAACACACCAATAGTACCAACATATCTCCAGGAACCCAGAGCTCTAAGCCTTAGCTCCAACACTGTAAAGCAGGGATTCTTAACCTTTTTGAACCCCTTTGCCAGTCAGGTGAAAACCACAGATCCCATACTAAGTCCACACTATACTGGGTATTATTTCATAAATATATCAAACCCACACCAACATGTCCCCGCAAGAATAATGCTCTTTTGAATTTAAATTCAAGCTCACAGCCCCCTTCTTAAGAAACCCCGTTGTAAAGCAATGTAACTTGTTCCTTGTGGCTGTCAATTTTTCAGTCTCTAAAATTGAACAGATGACAATTAAGGTAACTTCCAGGTCTAAAATTCCAGCATGCTTCTTTTCCTCCACACCTCAAAGATAAGACTAAGACCTTATAATCCATTCATTCAAACACTCACAAACACATCCACTTGCCTATATGTGCTGGGGGGAGGAACTACCTGCAATAGTACTTTGCAATTTCCAAAGTGGTCTAACAGAAAAATAAAAATAGTATATTATTACAAACTGATGGCATATATGAGCGTGTTTCAAATGAAAACAGGATTTATTCAACCATGTGTTGAAATTTAGATGTATGTTATATAGTCAGTCATTCATTCAAAATTGTTCATTCTGATGGTCAGCATTATAAAAGCTTTTAACTTGGTTTTCAAAATCATCTTTTATGTACTAGTTAACAATCCAGATATAACTCCTTCTGACACTTATCTTTCTGAGTGCAAACTGTTACCTCATGTTTTTATTATGTTTGCCATATTTTCATAATATAGAAGAAGGATGAGGACACAGGGGAAAGTTACAGGCATTCATCCGTAAGTAAGACACATGAATTATAATTGAATAGTTTTGGGTCTCATTTTATTTAAAATAATCCTTAACTCTGCTCTACTGATTTGAAAGGTGACTATGTGAAAAGCAGAACAAAGTATGACTAGGCGCTAAGAGATTAAAAGCATGGTATAGCGCATATTAAAAGTTTAATTGTTTCTGTTAACTGAAATTTTCTTCCAAAAAACAGAAATTAACAATGGGCAGCAACAAATATGATTTTGTACTAAACATTTTTTTTTCCTACATAACCAAAATTTTTTTATATAAGTCCTTTAGAAATAAGATGGGGCAGAAAATAGTTTTTTCCAAGAAACATACAAGCAAGGTCAAAATTCTATGGTAAAGTCATGCTTGAGGTGATGAGGATCTGAAATAATACCCATTTGTATGATTAACCAGTAAAAGCTTCCTGAGGAAATGAATTTTAAATGTGTTTCAAAGGAGGGAAAGGTTACTGACAGGTGCCAAGAAGAAAGGGAAATTCCAGGAAAGGAAAACTATATGCATAAAGCCTACCATTGTGATCTCTTAAGGAACAAGAGTCACAGGATGATGTGTGAGAAAGATTATTTTAGTCAGGATAAACTGAAGGGGAAGAAACTATATTTTACTTCAGTTTTCTCATCTGTGTTAGGAGTAGGTTTGACTAAGTGACTTCTCTGGTGGTCGGCTGACTTTTTGAGGGGGATCTGCTCGCATATCTGCTTCCAATGAAGCACCACCCTGAGCACCTAAAACTTCCCGCCTAAAAGCACCCTACAAGGCTGGTGTTTTATCAGCCCCATCTGAGAGATGCAATAGCGATTGTTTCATTTACTAGCTGTGCTACAACAAACACCATACAATGGGTTGGCTTAACAACAGGAATTTGCTGACTCAGGGTTTCAGAGGCTAGAGGTCTTGCTTCCTACACCGGCCCCAAAACAAACAGAAGACCTCAACAAATGAATTTCTGGGGTGGGGGCGGTGGGGGCGAATGGGGACCTCATATTTTTTTAACGTAATATCTTTTTAAAAAATGAATAAATTGAGTAGAATTTGAAAAAAAATAAAAAATAAAAAATAAAAAAATTAAATTAAATTAAAAAAAACAAACGAATCTGAAGTAAAGAAATTGAAACAGTCATCAAAAACCTCCCAACAAGGGGAGGTCACCAGAGAGGTAACACTTATACACGTCTCAGCAGGATCTCACAGACAGCCAAAGAAGATACTACCTGAAATCGTGGGGCTCCTGAGGGCTCTGGAGACACCCAGGACCTATAGTGACAGCAGATAGGAGTTTGGTGCCTTGCCAGTGGGCCTACTTTGGAGTTTGTGCACCTGAGTGTGACAGAGATGTGATTTCTTTATGCATGCCTCTTCTGTCCCTTTCTTTTTTTGTCTTTGTTTTTTTAATGTTACATTCAAAAAATATGAGGTCCCCATATAACCCCCACCCCCCTCACCTCACTCCTCCCCCATAACAACAACCTCCTCCATCATCATGAGACATTCACTGCATTTGGTGAATACATCTCTGAGCACTGCTGCACCTCATGGTCAATGGTCCGCACCATAGCCCACACTCTCCCACAGTCTACCCAGTGTGTCCCTTTTACTTGAACCTATAGTTGGCGCTGGAGCTCGTAGGTATATGCCCAAGAGACCTGAATCCTTGGGCTGTCCATGTGCCAACTGGGCCCTGAGCCTCAGCAGAGTTGTATCGCCTACTCTCCAGTTCATTGGATTCACCGGGGACAACTAAACAGGACATGAGGATGGACAACCACCACACCAAGGAACCAAGAGAGTCCACAACTGTAAACAAGAGAGTCCCATATATCAGCCATATGGAATCAAAGCCCCCTCTTAATTAAAGGGTGAGCATCACCATCCCAGAATCCTCAGGACTGGGGAATAAAATGTGGACTTACTGGTATTCTACTGTAGACTTATTGTGATTCTGGCAATGGAAGAAACTGTATCATTGATGTGGAGACAGTGACACTGGAGTTACTCAAATCAGGAAGAGGGAAAAAGAGGTATAATATGGGGGCAATTTCAGGACTTGGAATTGTCCTCAATGATATTGCAATGAAAGACAGAGGCCATTATATATTCTGCCATAACCTACAGAATTGAGTGGGAGAGAGTGCAAACTACAATGTAAACTATAAACCATGCTGTGTGGAAATGCTCCAAAATGTGTTTATCACTTGCAATGAATCTACCACACTAATGAAAGAAGTTGTTAAAGTGGGGAAAAGTAAGAGGTGTGAGGAGTGGGGCATATGGGAATCCCTTATTTTTTTTAATGTAATCTAAGTATCTTTTAAAAAGAAATAAAAAATAGATATATTTTTTAAAAGATATTATGCAAAAAGAAAAAAAAAAAAAAAAAAACAACTCCCAACAAGGAAAAGCCCAAGACCAGATATGGCTTCACAGGGGAATTCTACCAATCATTCAAAGATAATCTAATACCAATCTTGCGCAATCTCTTCCAAAAAACTGAACAGAAGGGAATGCTATCAAGTTCACTCTATGAAGCCAACATCACACTAATACCAAAATCAGATAAAGATACCATGTGAAAAGAAAATTACAGACCAATTTCTCTAATGAATATAGAAGCAAAAACCCTAAACAAAATACCTGCAAACGAAATCCACATTAAAGGAAATATACACCACAATCAACTGGGTTTTATCCCAGGTATACAAGGGAAGTTCAACACAAGAAAATCAATTAGTGTAATAAGCACATTAATAAACTGAAGAAAAATGACATGATCCTCTCAATTGACACAGAAAAGGCATTTGACAAAAATACAGCAATCTTTCTTGATTAAAAAAAAAACATTCCAGGGAAGAGGACTTGGCCCAGTGGTTAGAGCATCCGTCTACCACATGGGAGGTCCACGGTTCAAACCTCGGGCCTCCTTGACCCGTGTGGAGCTGGCCCATGTGCAGAGCTGATGCGTGCAAGGAGTGCCATGCCACGCAGGGGTGTCCCCCACAAAGGGGAGCCCCATGCACATGAGGAGTGTGCCCCATAAGGAGAGCCACCCAGCACGAAAGAAAGTGCAGCCCCTGCCCAAGAATGGTGCTACACACATGGAGACTGGCACAGCAAGATGACACAACAAAGGGAGACCAGCAGACATAGAAGAATCCACAGCGAATGGACACAGAGAGAAGACTGCGAGCAAGCACTGAAGGGGGGGAATTAAAATTTTTTTTAAAAAGTTAAGAGAAATAGAGCTGCCCAATTATTGAAGCTGGATGATGACCACACAGGGATCCCACTGTGTTCTTCTCTGTACTGTTTAAATATGCCATAAATAAAGAGTCAAAGTGCAAGCAGGAATTATCTCTGGTGATGGGGTAATGGGGACTGAGTGAACTGGTAGGGACTGATGATAGATTTTATTTTGTTCTTTGTGCCTTTTGGGAGCATCCAGATTTTATATAACAAATATAAATTACTTTGGTTACCTAAAGAAATAAATGTTACTGCTTTAATAGATACACAGATAGTTAGATTGATAAATCTTTGAATTTAAACCCCCATTTCAAATGATGCTACCTTTGTGAAGCTTTTTCCAATCCCTCAGATAGATTTAATTCTCCCTCGCCAGAGACCTCCATGCATTTTACTTGTACTTCTTCTAAAGGCTTTATTACACTTGATCATTTATTAAAACCATTTTAAATTTTGTCAATCTCAACTTCTAGAAAAACAACTTGACTATAAGTAGCATTTCTTTTGCACATTTCTATCACTAACACCAAGCAAAAATTACTCTAAATAAGACACACAAAACATTATCTGCTTAATAGAATGAACTTTTCCACTAATTGAGGGTGGAAACAAGTGTAAATCAAAGTAGAATATCTCACTTCTTGTAACTACAGAAGCTTTAAGGCCTGGAAGCCATACATCCTCCATACAGAGACTAACACCCGTCAAATGTTACCCAGTCATTTTCTCAAACCAACTGTTCAATCAACTTGAAAAAAATATTTGTCAGTAGCAGGAAAGGGTCAGTTACTGAATTAAGCCAAAACTTCAGACAAACAAATAATAACAAACAAAATAAATAAACAGGCCTCCTGAAAGAAAACCCAAGTTCATCAGTTATCCAGCAATCACTCAATATTAACCTACTCAAGGCTCATTCAGAGTCCCAGTCCATCCAATTTTATTAAGAAAACCATTTTGAGTAAAACTATACACTGAGACAAAAACACTTTGGAAAAGTCCCTGCTCTGAAGGGGCTGATGTCTTACAATAAAACGTTTCCTACCCATACCTCTGGTGCTTTGTTGTTTTTTTTTAATCATCTACTTCACTGAAGGCCAAGGCATATTTTGTGCAGATGCAAGCAGTGGCTTTCTTCAGGCCTAGGACACTGGTCTCTCTATTCTCGTTTCAAAATCTTTTCCAAAAAGATGTGATAATGAACTTAATGTCCTCTGTCCAGGAGCACCAAATCCCGCAGAAACTGGCATCCTGGAATTCCCCAAAGACTTCACCAACCATATGGTCTTAACTTTGAATACATGGTTTTAATAAAAGCCACTCAAGAGACTGGCAAAGACACCTACAACTTCTTTTATATAAAAAATATATTTAAGGATTGATAAACATTAAAATAAATTCCATGATTTAAAATAAAATCCCTACCACTAAGTTTCCCACCTTGCTGAGACACATCTGTGTATCATGAAGAACTGGTAAATGCGAACTACCTACAAGTGTCACCGCCAGTTCCACCATGTGGCCTACTCCCTGAAGTCAGGCCTTCAGAAGAGGTAGATGGGGACAGAAACAGGAAGGGCTGGGCTCTGCCAAACTCCTTCTCCTGAGCTCCACCTACAGTGACACAATTCATGTTCACTCTCCTCTCTTCTGATTCCTTATTTGAGACATTTGTTCAAATTCACTCCTATTACCAAATTTTTTATTTATTAGATGGGCAATAAAGCAGATGACATGGTACCATTAAAAAACCACAATACAATACTATTATAGAAAATAATATCTAAACATATCCTGGGAGCAAAAAAATGAGCAGGTATTAAATAAGTCCTCTCAAAAATAATTCAAATCCTATTATCCCTTGTTCCAACTCTTACTAGAATGTATTTTAAAAAGGCAACACTCTATTTGATGTAAACAGCTATACTCGTTTCTTATGTTCTGGAGAACACAAATATGAAGAGATGAATTTAGTGAGAACAAAGCTGTTCCTAATAAAGGGAAAAAGGGTAAGACAGCCTTTGTAAATGTGAGGAAGAGGTCATATCACAGTCCTACGGGCTGGTAAAAATATTTGCTAGGCCAAAGAACTTCATATAATTTTTTTTTAAGAGCAAAGAAGATTTTGAATAATAAATAAGCATAATGAAATAATTCTGAGGTGACCTCAGGGCATGCAAAACTCAATTCAAATTAGTCACAGCCAAAGATAAAATGAAGACCCTGCAATCATTCCTTTGCTACTATAAATTTTTAATACTTTTATATTATATTATAGTCAGCATTTACTTATTACAATTTCATCTAGCACTTATCTTAAAAATGTTCTCCTTCTATATCCTCAGTGTTACTATAAAATTCTAGTTTAGGCTGACCCAAAGACTCTAACAAATCTACTCAGGATAACATTTGAGTTACTTTCTCCATGGAGTTAATAAACTCAAAGTCCTATTATTATTTAATCTATCATTTATCTATGTCACTGGACTATGTTTAAAAACAAAAATCTATTTGATGTTAACAGCTGTTCCCTTTTCTTGTATTCTATTAGGATAATGAGGAAAAAGATAGGGTGCATCAGTGGACAGGATGGGGTATGGACAGCCGGGGTAAAAATGTTTTCTAAGTTCCTTTTTTTTTTTAAGATTTATTTTATTTATTTCTCAGTCACCATGCCGTTTCCACCATTGTCTGCTCTCTGTGTCCATTTGCTGTGTGTTCTTCTGTGTCTGCTTGTATTCTCATTAGGTGGCTCCAGGAACAGATCCTGGGATCTTCTGGAGTGGAAGAGAGGCGATTACCCTCTTGAGGCACCTCAACTCCCTGTTCTGCTACGTCTTCTTATTTTCTCTCCTCTGTGTCTCTTGTTGCATTATCTTGCTGCGCCACCTCCTCACGTCAGCCGGCACTCCTGCGTGGTGTGGCATTCCCACACAGGGTGGCACTCCTGTGCGGGGCAGCATTCCCACATGGTCCAGTTTGCTCTCAACAGGAGGCCCTGGGCATCAAATCCTGGACCTCCTATATGGCAGACAGGAGTCCAGTTGGTTGAGCCACATCCGTTTACCTAAGCTCCCATTTTTTAACTGACCTCTGAATCTGCTACTGTCATTCAAGTGTCCAGATGGTCACGGTAAGGTGTCTCCCCTGACTTCCAGTTTCTTGCTCCTCCCTGTGACTATATTTTTATGCCTGATTTCATTCTGCTTATAAAGGATTCCAGCAATCTGGATTAAAGCCCAACCTGATTCAGTTGGCCACATCTTAACTGAAAAATACTATCTTCAAAAGGTCCTATTTAAAAGGGGTTCGCAACCACAGAAATGGGATTGAGAGCATGTTTTTCCCCCCTGGGGTACATAGTTCAACTCACATTTTGTTTCTCATTATCACCACTTGGAACATGAAGGCTGCTAAAAACTGTCATATTCAAAGTGGATCAACCAAGAATTATCCTTATTTAAGAGCAGGGGTTCTTAACAAGGGGTCCATGAGCTTGAATTAAAAAAAAAAAAACACATTATTCTTGGGATGTGTTGGTGCAGGTGTGATAATATTTATTAAATAATACACAGTATATTGTGGACTTAGCAAGGGGTCTGTGGCTTTCACCTGACTGGCAAAGGGGTCTGTGGAACAAAAAAAAAAAAGGTTAAGAACCCATTTAGGAAGCGGACTTGGCTCAATGGATAGAGCATCTGCCTACCACATGGGAGGTCCACGGTTCAAACCCAGGACCTCCCTGTCCGGTGTGGAGCTGGCCCACATGCAGTGCTGATGCATGCAAGGAGTGCTATGCCATGTAGGGGTGTCCCCCGCGTAGGGCAGCCCCACACACAAGGAGTGCACCCCGTAAGGAGAGCCACCCAGCACGAAAGAAAGTGCAGCCTGCCCAGGAGTGGTGCCACACACACGGAGAGCAAGATGAGGCAACAAAAAGAGACACAGATTCCTGTGCCGCTGACAAGAATAGAAGCAGACAGAGAAGAGCACACAGTGAATGAACACAGAGAGCAGACAACTGGGGGGGGGGGAGGCGGGAAGGGGAGAGAAATAAATAAATAAATCTTTATTTAAAAAAAAAAAAAAAAGAACCCTGTTTAAGAGTGTTCAAAAACTGTAAGTGACATATGGACTGCACTGAAGGTGCCCATGTGCATAAGTACTCAGGAGAAAAAGTTAATCCTAAAAAACAACTTCCAAGATTGAGATGAAAACAGGAGGGAGGAGGGTGCTCAATAATATGCACTGTTTCTTCCCACGTGGTACCAGGTACCAGAGCAGCAGCTACCTTCATGGAGCAGTCCTGCAGCCTGGTTATTTCACGCTAACCAATGCTTGGTGATTCCAAAGATGCCACATCCTCAGAGAGTTTCTCAATTGTGCTACTAATAAAAACGTGGGTTTTCAAATTGCTAAAAACTACAGAGATCTAAAAATCTTTCTTGGATTCCACCTCTATTGAAGGAGAGTGACATTGGTGAGAGTCACATAAACGCAATACGGAAAGTGTCATAATGTACTTTAAAAACATTTTCAGAGATAATCATCTCTCAATTCCTCTTACTGAAATTCAAGGAAGATCAGATGTAGCTAGCTACTCTCAAAGCAGTGCTCCAATTACCCAGCAGGATTCAGAAAAGAAACTCTAAACTGCTCACAAAGGTTTGTGGAGCTGAGATACTCAGATAACCTTGACTGCCCTTTCCAGCAAGCAGCTGCTCCAGAAGAGCTGACGACTCAGGCAATTTCTCCTGCTTCTGACAAAGCAGCAGATTAAGAAAAACCCAAAGGTCTTTCTTTCAGCATCTGGCTGAGATCAAGGTTAGTTACAAAATAACAAAACCAAAGAAACACCTAGCAACTCCAAATCACTTGTTTTATCCAAATTTAACGGCCTAATATATTACAGCATTTCTGTTTTTTCAATAAGACACACTTTTACAACTGATTAAAGTATTTGAGAAATGTCACTAAAACATTAGGATAGGTGTAAGAAAGAAATGGGTTTCTACTCTGGAGCAATGGTGCCAGCACTTTAGGATCAATGGTAATAGTAGTATGAGTAAACGTAGTCAAACAACAGATGATCCTACCATCTTTCAATTACTCAGGATAGGTTCATCACTTCAAATTATACACTGATGCATTGGAATTAACAAGATTCTAATTTAAAATGTGAGCTGAGGCATAAACTCCCATTAATTATAAGAAAGGTAGAGAAGGATGTTTAAAATGTATTTACCATGGAATGGGAACATATGTATTGGAAACTGGAATGATATTAATGATCTTGAATTCCAAAAATATTGTAAACATGACCATATTTAGAACGTAAACAATTGAGAAAAACATGTTTGTATAACAAGTGATATCCAGACATCTGTACAAGGATGTGGTTCGGCCTTCCTGATGCCTGTCAGAGGAGCACTCTCTCAGTAAGGACAGTGACCAAGAGACCTCGGAGTCCTAAAGGCCCAGTGGAGACCACACTTTTCTGAGTGTCTCCTGGCACTTTACTGAGGCCAGCCAACACCCAGTCCTTCCGACTTGCAGCTCAAGCCTGTGCTGAGTTCTGAGGCGTGCTCAGCCTTCAACCATTGCACTGCAACCAGCAGAGGCCAATGAGAGCTTCAAACCCTGCGCTGACAGACTCAGTAAAGGGCTTCGCCTCTTGTGTCAGCCTTTGGACCCATGAACTTTAGAGACAAGGTGTCCTCCACCTTGAAATGTGTTGTGTGCCCGAGATGACCTGGTTATTACATGCTGGTTGTGTTGGCAGCTTGCAATTGAGCAAACAAATCAACTGCATTGAGCATCCAAAGTATTGCTGTGCTGAGTCTGCTTTCGACTTGTGATCATTTTTCAGGTCATATAGGACATGTGTAACAGAAGCCTTATTATTATTAAGTGACCAGAAAAATAACTATTTGGCCTGTAAGACTAACAATGCTGAATTCAGAAATCAAAGACGAAAAATGCACAGGGGTTCCCCCTCTTCTCTTTTTCCATTTCTGCCACTCAGCAGTAAAATAACAAAGGAGGAATGGGAAGTGGGAAAAAATATAGATCTGCATTTGATAAATCAATACTCTTATAAGAATAAGCATTTGAGTGGCATTACCTTCCCCCTACGCCAGCCCCAGCCTCAACATAACTTTGTGCTTAATCTACCAACTCACCTAATTCCACTTCAGTGTTAGTAAATCTTGCTTTTAAGTCAACTTTACGTATTCATTCAAAATCTAGACTGGAATTTTAGAATAAAGTTATTTTAAATTTTAAAAAAGCAAACAAGTCTACCTCAAAATAAAAAGGAAAAAATGAATTGCTGCAAATCATAATTTCAAAGTGTTAAAACTCTAACTCTAAAACACTTTAATTTGTAAACTCTTTAAATCAAAGCCAACCAAGAGCCACTCCAACTTGAACAAATTCTCAACCCTGATTTTCAGTCTCTAGGCAGATTGTTCCAGGCCTCATCCCAGGAATCTGAACGTGTAAGAAGTCACCCAAAAGGTGCCTTTGATGGAGCTGATCCAGCACCAGCCTATGAGAACATACCAAAGCAGTAATTCTCAACAGGGGCAACTGTGTCCCCCAGGAGATATCTGTCAATGTCCGGAGACATTTTTGGATGTCACAACTGGGGGCGTGCTAATGGTATGTAGTGGGAAGAGGGCAGGGCTGCTGCTGAACACCCTACGGTGTACAGGGTAGACCCCCACAACAAAGAATTATCCAGCCCAAAATGACAATAGCACTGAGGCTAAGAAGCCCTGTTCCCAAGCAACTAAACATTCTGATTATTTGGAAATTCTACAATAATTCTCATGTTGCTCATTTCAGATAGCTAATAAGCTCCCGCTCTTACCACACAGGCAAAAAACGTTTCTTATGAATGCTAAACTTAAAAGGAACACAAATATACATCCAGTATTAATAATCTGCAGTATGTATACCCATTTCCAAAAATATTAATATTAAAATAAACCATATATGCCCGTAAGTTTCCAAGAACTTAATTTTTTTAAATTTCACTAGGGTTAAACATTTATTTCCAACTATGTTAATTCCTCAATCTCTGTTACCAGTCACATAAAAATGAAGCTAAGAATAAAAGGATACCAGAACTTAGTTTGACTTATAAGTATTCCCAATTTCTGGTAAAGAGAAGAAAGGAAGTTCCTCTCTCCAGGCTGTCACCCTGGGCAGTAGACTCCCTTTTCAATTCAATGAGGCCAGAAAACATCTTTTATTCTGCCACATATAAAGGTACTTCGAAACTTAAATTTAACTACATTCAAAATGAGAATTACATAGGCCTTCTGTGTCCCTGCACCATGACCTTATGGAATAGAGGCCGAGCTCAGTAAGACCCTGCAAGTCTCCCTTCCACCATACCATAACCAAATGTGATAAACATGAGGAGAAAATTATAGGAATAGGAAGCCTAAAAGTGTATTCTGGAGGTCAGATATCCCAGATAACATGACCTGCAGTTTTCACATGTTTGACCTACAGATTGTACCCTGAGAATGGGTAAAGAAACCTTTAACATTCAAAATATATACTTTGTTTTGTTAATCTTAATTAATATGCTATATCTGGCTAACTGCATAAATAAGACATAACTGGGAGCTGATTTGCTTTAATAATCCACTTGGTACATGAATACACATGCAAGTTTAAAACTCAAGCAAAAGTATGATCTGTGAAGACATTCAGAATGATTCCATCAGAATTACTCAATTCCAATTAGACAAAATATCTAGGTTACACAGAGGCTTATATTCTAACTACAGACTGGTTTCTTCCTCTGAGTTCCCAGTACCATGTAGGAACTGTTTAAATCAAACTCAACCAGGAAGTGGGAAGGGCATCTGCCTACCACATGGGAGGTCCGCAGTTCAAACCCCAGGCCTCCTCGACCCATGTGGAACTGGCCCATGCACAGTGCTGATGCGCGCAAGGAGTACCATGCCACGCGGGGTGTCCCCCACGTAGTGGAGCGTCACACGCAAGAAGTAAGCCCCGTAAGGAGAGCCACCCAGCGCGAAAGAAAGTGCAGCCTGCCCAAGAATAGTGCCATACACATGGAGAGATGACACAACAAAAAGAACCACAGATTCCCGGTGCCGCTGATAAAAATAGAAGCAGTCACAGAAGAACACACAGCGAATGGACACAGAAAGCAGACAACTGGGGGGAGGGGAGAGAAATAAAAATTTTTAAAAATCAAACCCAACCATGATAATCCCATATAGTGGGGTGGCGGGGCAGAGGGGCAGGGACTATGCTCCTATCTCAAGGAACCAGGAGGTTCAGCAGTCTCGGCACAATCTGTGGCAGAGGCAGGACTCCAAAATGGAGCTCCCCACTCATGCCTTGTGGCCTCTGGACCAGGCAAGTTATTAGGAAGCTTTATTGAATGCTATGCTTATCAAAAATTGGGATGAAGTAGGTGAGGCTGGCACACAGTCTAGATCCAAGGTGCTTTGAGATCAGGTTAGAGCCCACTACACCTGCACTAGGAAGACGACTGGCAGCTACAGCCAAGAGCCAGGAAAAGTGATGACCTGGTGAAAGACAACTTCTTAATATCTATCAGTGGCTAATAGAATGAATCAACGCTACAAAGGAAGAAAGGCCCAAAAATTACGGGGAGGATTCAGAAATGTTAGTGCACAATATGAAATTTAAACCCTATCTGTTTTCTAGATTTAAATAAGTCTTTAAATAAAAACTCATAACATTTCAAAACATAAACTCAAGGGTTTTCTCTCCCAGCAGTAAAATATATTCTGTTCCAAAAAAGAAAGGTTGTTCAGTTTCCTGTCTAAGAAATCCAGAGAAGGCCACCTACACTGTAAAAGCAGCAAGAAAAAGAATAATAAAATGCCAAAGAGAAGCCCGCATATGTGGGCGTATACGAAATGCAATGTAACAACCATCCTGGGTTTTAAGAGCTTTTTGCCTTGACCGTTCTGAAATATATGAAAATTAATGTAACTGCTATAGAGAAGTTTGTCCTCCAACCTATCAAAGGAAAATAAGTCCTAAGATTTTAGTTCCAAAGAAAGAAAGGTATGGGGTCCAAGTCAATACATTTAACTCATGATTTTCTGAACCAAGGGAAAAAAAGGAAGATTCTACCAGACAAATGACACACAATGTTCTCAGGGAAAGAAGATGCTCTGACAACCAGCACCACTTCCCTCTGGTAACTACCCCCCACCTCCTCCCCAAGTTCTAGGAGACATAATCCTAGGCCTCTAGAGGCTAACCATCTATAAACAAGAAGATGAGCTGATCTGATTATGAATTAGCAGAAGCATTTCATTTACCACTCTGTCTCTCAAATTCCCCTTACCCTGCTTATACTTTCTGAAATCTCTAAATTCTAAGATCTGCAAACAACCAGCTTAACACTTTTTACTAAAAGACTATTGAAATGATGGCTGCACATACCTGTGAATACATTAAAAATCAATTTATACACTTTAAATGAGTGAATTATATAGTTTATGAGTTACATCTCATTAAAGATGTTTTAAATATATATATATATTTAAAGTCTACTGAAAAATGCTTGGAACTGAGGTAAATGGTAAATGCAGTGCGGTTTAAAAAAATTTTTTTTTTGTTTTTTTTTTGTTTTGTTTTGTTTTTTTAAGGAGAAAAAAAGAACTTAGCTCACTAGCAAATTGAGAGGGGAAAAAAACAGGATACACAAAATAAGGTACA
This sequence comes from Dasypus novemcinctus, assembly GCF_030445035.2. Taxonomy (NCBI): domain Eukaryota; kingdom Metazoa; phylum Chordata; class Mammalia; order Cingulata; family Dasypodidae; genus Dasypus; species Dasypus novemcinctus. The sequence continues at coordinate 37,457,342 of NC_080675.1, forward strand.
ATTAAGGAAAGTATTATCACTGAGTTGTAACACAGTAAAATGCCAGGTTTCTGAAACCATACTTTTCATTCAAGGAAGCATTTTATCACAAAGGTAAATCATGGGTGACAAAAAATAATTAAACAGGGAAAGAATGAATTAATGAGATGATGGTAAATATTAATTAAAAAAAAAAAACAGTAAACCAAAAGATAAATCAAGATATAACAGGAAGCGACACTGGAAGGGCAATTCTAAGACAAGACAACACATAAAAGCAAACCCATATCAAACTTATTAAAGATTTGTTTAAAAAACTAAAAAAATAACTGAGCTACTAAGTCAACTAACAGATTTTTCTTTTGTTTTGTTTATAAACCTTAGATCTACAAAAAAGTTGCAGTAGTACAAATCATTTTCTTTTCCCTGAACCACTTGATTGTAAGTTTCCGAAATGACGGACTATAACACCTACAGAGTTTGTGACTAATTCCTACAAACAAGGATATTCTACGAAATTTAAATGACTATAAAAATCCAAAAATTAAAATGATATAGTACCACTATCTAATCCACAGTTAAATTTTATTTTCTCCAATTATCCCAACAATATCCATTTGAGTAGAAAAATCTGGTCCAGGATCTCAAGCTACAGTTAGTTGTCTACATGAAAGTCTAAAGAATTCTTCCAGATTGAAGGAGACTTTCTTTGACTTTCATCACTGTTTTGGTTTCCTCACTGCTAAAGCAAACACCATGCAATGGGTTGTCTTAAATAATGGAACTTCCTGGCTCATAGTTTTGAGGCTAGGAGAACTACAAATCAAGGTGTCAGCAAGGCGATGCTGTCTTCCTGAAAAATGGTATTCTGGGGTTGGCTGCTGGTAACCCTTGGTCTTTGGCTCCTCTGTCTTACATCAATGTGCATGGCGGCCTCCCCTGGTCTCTCTCTTCTCTTCTGGGTTCTCTTGACCTTCAGCTTCCCATGGCTTTCTCTCAATTTCATTCTACTTATAATTAAGTCTCATTGTGGTGGTTTGGAACTGTATGTACCCCAGAAAAACATGTTCTTAAATCTAATCTATTCCTGTCGGTGAAAACCCACTTTAAGTAGGACATTTTGATGAGGCAGAGCCCATCTCAATCAGGTTGGGTCTTAATCCTATTACTGGAATCCTTTATAACAGAATAAAATGCGGACAGGGAGAGAAAACCATGGAAATAAGAAGCTGAAATCAAAGAAACCCAGAAGAGAAGAGAGAGACCAGCAAATGCTGCCATATGCCTTGCCATGTGACAGAGGAGCCAAGGATCATCATCAGCCAGTCATCAGAAAGAAGGCATTGCCTTGATGATGTCTTGATTTCAACATTTTCTCAGCTGTAAAACTATAAGGTAATAAATTCCCACTGTTCAACCAAACCATCTCAGGTATTTGCTTTAACCAAAACACTCATCCTGATTGAGTTAAGGTTAAACCTTAACTGAAGTAACCTTATCAAAATATCCTGCTTACAATAGGCTCACACTCACAGGAATGGATTAAATATAAGAATATGTTTTTCTGGGGTACATAGCTACAGATCACCACAATGACTTTGAAGATTTGGAAGATTCCAGACCAATTTTGTAGAATGTTCCTCAAGTTGGGTCTATCTAGCATTTTCTTATGATTAGATTCAAGTTATGAATTTCCTACCATAACACCACAGAAGTGTTCGCCTCACTGCATCCTATCAGGTAGTACACTATTACAATTCTTTCCCTTACTGGTAATGTTAACTTCTATCAATCATGGTAGTATTTGCCAGATTTTCCCACTGTAAAATTACTCTTTTTCCCTTTGTAATTAACAGGTGTTGTGTGGGGTGATACTTTGAGACTACACAAATATCCTATTTCCCAACAAATATCACCCACTTTCGGTATCCATTGATAATTCTTGGCCAAATCAAAAAGTGATTTTCTAATTCAATAATTCAATAATTCCTATCAATACAATGAGTAGACTCATGGAACTGGAACATGAAGTATAGGTTACTGGGAGACGAAATATGTGATGAGAGAGGGAGACAATGTTGGATATATGTAGAGTGTTCAATAAGGTCAAATGTAAATATGTGGCAATGGTGGGACTTGATGGTAACATAAAGAATGCAACAAACATATTTTGTTTACGGATGTGACTGTGGTCTGAAATCAGTAGTCTGGGAGATTAATGTTAGTTGGAGGACAGTTGGAGTATAATACAGGGAATGTATAACTGACTTTGGCAGTAGATGAGAACTGTGGTTAATAATATAAATAAGGAATGTTCTACTTAAAAAGTGTTAAGAATGTGATGAGGAAGCAGATTTGGCTCAACTGACAGTGTTCATCTACCACATAGGAGGTCCAGGGTTCAAACCCAGGGCCTCCTGACCCATGTGGTAAGCTGGCCCACACACAGTGCTGATGTGGGTAAGGAGGGCTGTGCCATGCAGGGGTGTCCCCCACATAGGGGAGCCCCATGAGCAAAGAGTGCGCCCCTCAAGGAGAACCGCCCTGCACGAAAAGCATAGTCTGCCCAAGAGTGGCACCACATACACAGAGAGCTGACGCAGCAGATGACACAACAAAAAGAGACAGAGATTCCTGGTGCCACTGACAAGAATGCAAACGGACAAAGAAGAACACAGTGAAAGGACAGAGAGTGCAGACAATGGGGGGGGGGGGGAAGGGAGACAAATAAATAAAATCTTTTTAAAAAAAATGTGATGATACATGGGGAAAATATAATGTAATTTATAGACTATAGTTAACAACATTGTAATGTTCTGTAGCAAAAGCAAAGTTGGTACTATATTAATGCCAAGAGTTAAAAAATATGGGGTTTGGTTTTGTGAGATATGAATATGATTAAGCATTTTTTTTCTGACCTTGACTATGTCATTTAACTAATCTGTGTTTATCTGTGCATCAGTCTGAACACTAGAAGAACAACTGAGTTAGCAGTTAGAATTAGATGACATAAAAATGCCTGGACAGAACTTTCTAGGAGTAATGCATCCATAACTTGTTGAGCAGTCTTTTTCTGTTATTTATTCATTTTTAATAAAATAATTTTTAAAAATAATAATAATTCCTACCATTTCGATGGAAATGGCATTTAAAACCAAGAACCGGATGTCAAGTGTGCTTATTGCAATGGGGTTGCCATTGTTCCCAAGCCTCAGGGAACAAAACTACACATATATATATGCAGACAGGCATTTACCTCTATTTTTATTTCTATATCTATCTATATATATTGAAAACTATGAGTTCATACAGATACCTTGAACACTGAAGGATTCATTCTAGCTTCAACTTTCTTCCCTAATAGTAGTAAATCCCAGTAACTTCAACATATATATTCATTGAGTTTATCCTACATGTCATATAATCCCTACCTCTGATCCAATATGACTTTTTATTAATTCTTTTCGTCATATTACTTAACAAATCTCCCTTCTACATACTCTGGTCATACAGGGTTAAGAGCATATGTAATGGGTAAGCCTTAGCTTCAAGAACCTTGAACAAGTTACTCTGCTCACTAAACCCCAGTTTTATAAATTGTAATATGGGAGGGCAGTGGTGGGGGTAGGAGATAGTAGTCCCTATGTCACAGGGTTGATTGAGATTCAGACTTTTGGGCAAATAAATCCTCAATATCCTATTATCATTATTTTAAAATGTATATTAAATATTTAAGATATATAAAAAAAATAACAAAGAACATACAATGAAGGTCTATATCCCACCTCCCAGTCATACAGTTAAATCCTTTCTGCTCCCCTCCCTGTTCTATCCCCTCACTCCTCCTCTTCAATTTATTAGAGATAATGACTTTGGAGAGGACATCAGTGCTGTGTAATAGCAGATTAGGTGACTAAAAGGATCTTCTTTGGCCACTCCTAATGAGAAAGTTAATTTGAGCTTAAAGTAAAATATTGTGTCAAGGTCCATAACTACAACTCTTTTAAAATATCAAATAGGATGAGAAAGGGAAAGCCCTAGCAGGTATTTGGGACAAAAACTAAGGACTATGAATGATATTATGAATCAGACTTGCATACAAAAAGACCTAGTACATCACTTGTTCTTCTCCACATGGTTATTCTTAATTCCTTTTCTTCTTCTTCTTGTTTTTTTCTATAAATTGCAAATTATACAAATAATGACAAAAGATAAATTCTCATTGTAAAGATTCAAGTGTTAAAAATTAAGCTTGTATATATCTTCAGAAAAATACAATTTACAAAAATGATGAGGGTAGAGGGTAGGGAGTGAGTTATACGGGAACCTCATGTTTTTTAATGTAACATTCTTTGTGATCTATTAACTTTAACTTTAAAAAAGTGTTAAATAATTTTTTAAAATTAAGCTAAGGGGGGAAGTGGCTGTGGTTCTATCAGTTGGGCTCCCGTCTACCATATGGGAGGCCCTGGGATGTGAAGGTAGGCTGCCCACACGCTGCGGAGAGCCTCCACCCCACAAGCACCATGGACAGCCAACTCAGCAAGGTGAGGCAGCAAAAAGAGAGACAAGCAAAAATACAGAAGAGCACACAGCGAATGGACACAGAGAGCAGAGAGAACACAAAAAAAGACACAAGGGGGGGATAATAAAAAAAAATTAGGCTAAGGGAAGCAGATGTGGCTCATGCAATTGCACTCCTGTCTACCATACAGAAGGTCCTGGGTTTGGCTCCCAGGGCCTCCTTGTGAAAAGCAAGCTGCCTGTGCGGCACAGAGAGCTGGTGCAACAAGATGATGCAACAAAAAGAGACCCAGAGGAGAGACAGTAAGAGACACAACAAACCAGGAAGCTGAGGTGGCTCAGGCAATTGAGTATCTCTTTCCCACATCAGAAGATCCAGGATCAGTTCCTGGTGCCTCCTAAAAAGAAGACGAAAAGAGAAGATAAGCAGAAACAGTAGAACACATAGTGAATGGACACAGAGAGCAGACAGCGAGTGGCAGGAGGTGGGGGAATAAACAAATAAATAAATCTTTAAAAAGAAATTAAGCTATGATTGGGGGTAGATGCACTTTTCCCTCTTCCTCACACCAAGTATAGTGACAATCCTTGGACATTATATATTAAACAAACCTAAGGCGGCAAACCAACTTAAGGATAAAGAACCTGAAGAATGGCACAGTGATAATTTTCTTTTTGCCATATACGTCCTAGACTGAATGCTGGAGAAGCCAGCAACCCAGAAATACCAATGGACACAGACAAGAAGTCCCAAGAAAAGCCTAGTCTCTCTATTCAAAGAACCAGAAAAAGAGGAGCCCAATAACTGTTCTACTCAAGGAAAACACCACAGAAAAAAACCTGCAACCTCAAATCCATACACATCACCATCAGCAAAGGACAAGTGGAGACCCAAGATTTCTATCCCTACTCAGCTGTGACAAGGCATCCCTTATCCGTTGCTGAGGTGGTGTCAGAGAAGGTTAACTGGGGAGCCTAGACTTTCATCCCTGCTGCGCGGTAACAAACTAACCCCTGCAGTGTCAGTAGAAACCATGTTGGAGACTAGACTCCCCACTACCACCACCAAGCAATAGCAAGGCACTCCACCCCACTACCTGCTGGGGTGGTCTCAGAGGAGGCCTAGTGGAAAGACAGGAATTTACCTGTCATCCACCCCCCACACACACACAGTGCAGTAACAAGGTACCTGTTATTAGCCAAAGGGGCACTGATGGAAAGTACCAGAAATCTGTTGGCTTTTATAAAGAATATTTATTTGGGATAAAAGCTTGTAGTTACAAGGCCCTAAAGAGTCCATCTCAAGGTTACTTCCTTACCAAATTCTGTTGCCACATGTTGAAGTAAGATGGCGGGTGATGCCTGAGAGGGCTCAGCCTTCCACTTCTCTCTTAAGGTTCCATGGGTCCAGTTTCTTCCAAACTCAGCTACAGGCTGGCATAGGACTCATCTCTCTTCCCAGGACTCCTTTCTTTCTGGGCTCAGCTGCTCTGTTTTCTTCACAAGGTCTGCTGTAAACTATCATCTCTTCTTGGGACCTCTGCCTTATATATATGGAGCTGTCGTTCTTTCTCTGGGTATCTTCTCTATCTACTTCTGTGTATCTCCTTGACTAAATGTCCATTTAGGAAGCCCACAAGAGGGAGCAGGGACTCAAACTGAGTCGCCCTAATGATGTGGTCGAATCAAAGCCCTAATCTTAATATAATTTAATCAAAGTCATCTCAGCTCAATCTAATACAAGCAAAAGGTATCACATCCAGAGGAACAGACCAGTTTACAAACATAATCAGTATCTCTTTTTGGAATTCATGAATAATATCAAACTGCTACAGCACCCTAAGCCTTCACAGCCAGGACTTCTACCTTCATGGAGCAGATAAACCAAGTGTCATAGAAGAGCCTTAACAAACCCAGTCAACAAGAAAATCCTAGACAAGAAAGAAACTCACTTTCTGAATAAACTCATCAAGGTAATCAAATGCCCAGACATCAGCAAAAAAAAAATTACAAGCCACACTAAGAAACAGGAAAATAATGGCCCAAAGAAAAAAATCAAAAAGTCAGATATAAAATTTGGAAAAACTAATCAAAGATGTTCATCTAAAAGATGGCTAAAGGAAGTTCTCTCAGCATGAAGGAAATCATAAAAGAAGGAATCTTGGAACATCAGGAAGGAAGAACCCAGAAAGAGCAAAAATTTAGGTAAATATAATAGACTTGCTTTCTCTTGAGTGCCTAAATTATGTCTGATGGTTGAAACAAAATTTATAATTGCCCAGTGTAGTTCTCAATGTATGCAGAGAACATATTTAAGACAATTACAAACGACGGGAGGGCAAAAGCACTTAAAGATGAGGTAACATTTCCACACTTCATTCAAACTTCACTGTAATAAGTTGTGTATCTATAATACAATACCTAGAACACCCACTAAAAGCTATATAAAGAGATTCACTTGAAAACACTATAGGTAAATCAAAAGAGAATTCTAAAATATGTCCAACCATCCATAAAGGAAGGCAGGAAAAAGAAACAAACAAACAAAAAAAAAACAGAGAAAATAAAAAAAGGCAGACTTAAGCCCTGACATACCAATAATCATATTAAATGTCTCAATAAACCAATTAGATGGCCAAATGGATTTTTTTAAAAAAAACCATGACAACCATATGCAGCAACAAAAAGGAACAAATTTTTTTATTGATACATGCAAGAAAACCTGGATAGTTCTCAAGGGTATTCCGCTCAATGAAAAGTCGATCTCAAAAGGTCATACGTATGATTCCATTTACATGACATTCTCAAAATGGCAAATTAGAGAGCTTGAGAACAAATTCGTGGTAGTCAGGGATTCAGGATGGGTTTCACTATAAAAGGCTGGCATGAGAGAGATCTTTGAGTGATGAAACAGTTCTGTACCTTGACTGTGGTGGTGGGTACAGGAAGCTACATGTAACAAAATGGCACAGAACTATAGACATACACTGTACCAATATCAATTTCCTGGTTTTGATACTATACTATAATTAAGTAGAATGTAACCACTAAAGGAAACTGGGTGTGAAGGGTACATGGGCACTCCCTATACTATCTTTGCAAACTTCCTGTTAATCCACAGTTATTTCAAAATAAAAAGTTTAAGAAATTACAACAAAAAAATAATTAAACTAAGATTACCCTTGACTTCTTTCTAGGCATTAACAGATAAATCAACTAATTGAAAAACCCCATCTGTTTCACTGATACATTTCCAATAAAGTTTGCTTTTTGTCTGTGTAATGCTATCATTCCAAAAGAGAGATCTTTAGCTACAGAAATAAACTCCTTTTCCCAGTTATAAGCATATTTTTATTGCAAAGAAACATGGATTATCAATACAGACACCCACTATATTAGTATGAGTCTGAGGCAAAAGAATGGAAAAAGAGTTAAAGAAGGAAAACAAATATAAAAAATACACTGACAAAAATATTACATGGATGATGATGGATATCAAAATACTATGATACTTAGATTCTCTTGGATACATTTAATTGGGAGGGTTTGCTACTTTTTATATTTTTTTAGAGAGATTTCAGTTTTACAGAAAAAACTGAACAGAAAGTACAAAGGTTCCGACATTTTCCCTCTCTCCTTCCCAAGTTTCCCCTATTATTCAAACCTTGTATTAGTGTGGTAGATTTGTTACAACTGATGAACCAGTATCGATACATTATTAACTAAGGTCCATAGTTTATTTTTGTGTTCTATGAGAGTTTTGTTTATTCGGTCAATTGGTTGGTTATTTTTTTTTCTAAATATAATAAACTTTATTTTTAAAGAGGTTTTAGATTACAGAAAAGTTACACAGAAAGTATGAGGAATTCCCAGGTACACTCTTCCTCTCCCACATCCACATTATCCCCTATTTTTTAAAAATGTAGCAGTACAATTTATTATGATATCTGTAAAATACACTCATTAAAAAATGCACATTTAAGAAATGACTCACTTGTGGTAAGGACTAACCTAACTACAGTAATAATAGAAAAAATAAAACCATCATTGTGACTTTTATCAGTACTTCACACATCTAACAAATACTGAAAGAAGGCAACTACCATTGCTATAACGTCTTTAAAACCAAAACCTTAAGCACAAATCAGAATTAAGAGAAACTTCAGAATGTTCACATTTGGATGCATTTTTGACTGAACGTTCAAAGATTCCACATATAACAAAACCACAACTTTGAATCAAAATGAACATTAAAAACATTTAAGCCTTGTGACAAACTTACTCTACAGAAGGAAGAAAAAAGAGTGAATAGTAATAGCAGTATATTTCTAGGAGACAAAGCAATCATATATTTCCTTTATCATAAAACAAAAGATCAATGAGTCAAAATTTTAATAACACTGACCAAGTTATTTACTATTCAATAATTTGCTTTTCAAGCTGTGTCTTTAAAATGTATCATTCATAAATTTGAATTAAATTTATACATCAAAAACACTTAGCTAAGAATTTTAATCTTAAGCATAAACTGTAACTTACCAAAGCATAGTCCAAACACCATACAATAATGCTATCATTTAGATTTGTATGCTTCATCTGAAAAACTTATCTTACAAAGAGGAATTTTGCCCTGTCTCTCCAGACTTAATGTCCCTATGTCTGAAACTTTAAATGATAACCGAAAACAAAAGATTCAAATAATTCAGGCTATACATTTTCCTTCATTGGACTTTTATAAAAACAGAGCCATCTTGTGTTAGAGATCTTCCTTCTCAGTTAAAGTCTCTACAGTCCCAGAAGCAGGCACAATAACCATTGTTTTACTTGTTGAAGCTGTCTTCTGTTTCTCAGCAATAACTACAGAAACAGCTACAATCTCATCACTTTCAAAGCCATAGTCAGGGATTGACTTTGGTGAGAAATCTGTTACTTTAGCTGATGATTCACTCTCTTTAATTCTCTGTACCACTTTCTGCTGTTCCTAGAGTGTTCTGGTCCAAGAAAGATTTTCCTTCCATATTTAGGGTTCATTGGATAGACATGAGGGGCTACTTGAAAACATCAAATTGTTTCATATATTTTGCCCTTTAGCTCTCTATTCTGTTGTCCTATTGTTCTACTGTCTGCCTTCTTATCCTTTAGTTTACCCTTCCTAATAATCTTCATTTCTAAACCCTTCTCCAAAACTTTCACCCTTGTTTTTTCCTTTCAGGCTGCAGCACCTCCTTTAGTATCTCTTGCAAATTTGGCCTTTTGGTAACATACTCTACCGGTTTTTGTTTGTCTGTGAAGACTCTGAACTCACCCTTTTTTTTAAAAAAAAAAATATTTATTTATTTATTTATTTATTTCTCTCCCCTTCCCTCCCTCCCCAGTTGTCTGCTCTCTGTCCATTCGCTATGTCTTCTTCTGTGACCGCTTCTATCCTTACCAGCAGCACTGGGAATCTGTTTCTTTCTGTTGTGCCATCTTGTTGGGTCAGCTCTCCGTGTGTGCAGCGCCATTCCTGGGCAGGCTGAACTTTCTTTCACGCTGGGCGGCTCTCCCTATGGGGTGCACTCCTTGCACATGGGGCTCCCCAACACGGGGGACACCCCTGCGTGGCACAGCACTCCTTGCGCGCATTAGCACTGCGCATGGGCCAGCTCCACGTGGGTCAAGGAGACCCGGGGTTTGAACCGTGGACTTCCCATGTGGTAGACGGATGCCCTATCCATTGGGCCAAGTCTGCTTCCCTCACCCTCATTTTTGAAGGACAGCTTTGCCAGATACAGAATTCTCAGCCAGCAGTTTTTCTCTTTCAATGCCTTAAATACATCATACCACTTTCTTCTTTCCTCCATAGTTCATGATGAAAGATCTGCACTTAATCTTATCAAGTTTTCTTTGAGTGTGATGCTTTGGTTTTCTCTTGTTCCTTTCAGAATCTTCTATTTATCTCTAACATTTATTATTCTGAATAGTAGGTATTTCAAGGTAGGTCTATTAAAATTTAATGATTAGGATGAATTGTCCTTCTTAGTATTATTTATGTCCTTCATAAGGGTTTGGGAAGCTCTCAGTCATTATTTCCCCAAATATTCTTTCTGCCTCTTTTCCATTCTCTTCTCCTTCCGGGACACTGATAATATGAATGTTTGTGCAGTTTGCATTGTCATTCAATTCCCAGAGATTCCATTTCATTTTTCCCATTCTCATCTTTCTGTTCTGTCTTTCCCAGTTCAAATGTTCTGTCTTCAAGCAATTCAAATCTGCTCTTATGTGCCTCTAACATATTTTTAATATCATCCATCGTGTCCTTCATTCTTTGCAGGCTTTCAAATTGTTCTTTATGCTTTCCCAGTGTTTTCTTAATACTTTAGTCATATTTTCTTTAAATTCTTTGAAGTGATTTAGGAGAGTTGTGTGGTTTTCACTTCGTAATTGTATTAAATCCTGTATCTCTGCAGGGTATCTGGTTTGTTCTTTTGGCTGGGCCATCTCTTCCTGTTTCCTAGTATGGCTTGTAATTTTTTGCTGATGTCCAGGCATCTGAATATGTTGGTGCATTAACTCTGATGGCTAATGTCTCTCATCTTTTGTTTTGTTTTGTTTTCCCACAGCTCTTCTTTGATATTTGATTCAACTTATTCTCAGTCTTTAAACTTGCCCAGCTTAAGTTTTCAAAATTGGGCCAGGGATTCACTAGTAGGGTGCAGGTTTTCTCCCAGGGGTTGGATACAGAGAATGTGAACAGTTTTTGTCCACGCAGTTTCTATACCAATTAGCAGATGGCACTCGTCAGCGCACCTTTCCATGGAGGTATTTCAGTCTCAGCTCCCCTGTGTTCCTGTGTTGAATCTCCAGATCAGAGATTCAGAGTGGTCTCTACTGGCTGAATTCACTGAAGAAAAGTACCCTGACTTCCCCTCCCTTTTCCTTTAAAACAGCTGACAGGGAGGAAGATGTCTGTTCCCCTCTCAGTCAGCTACAGTGTGGCAAGGGTTTTACCCCAGCTTAATCTTAGAATTAGGGGAGGGGAGCCTTCCCAGCTGCCACGGGGCTTGGTAACTCACATTTGTCATTTCCACTTCTTCATCTCTCTGACTTTAACCCTCCTGGGAGTTATGTAGCATTTTCTTGGTCTGCTGACCCTTCCTCAGGCAGCTTTTGGCTCTTTCTCCATTTTTTTTATGAGAGCATTCAGCTCTGCCTATTAGCCCACTGTTATCTTCCCACAATCCTCTCTGTTCTATGGGTTTTAAAAATGCATATTCTCATGGATCTACCATCACAGCATCACAAAGAACAGTGTTATTGCCTTAAAACTGCTGTTGTTCCACCTATTCATTCCCCAACCCCGAAAACCCCTAGGAACCATTGATCTTTTTACCATATCCGCAGTTTTGTTTTTTCCAGAATGTCATAAAGTTGGAATCACACAGTATTGAACCTTTTCATACTGACTTCACTTAGCAATAATGCATTTAAGGTTCATTCATGTCTTCTCAAGGCTTGAGAGTTCACTTCTTTTACCACTGAATAATATTCCAGCATACGGATATAGGCAGTGCTTATTTATCCATTTACCTATTGAAGAACATCTTGGCAGCTTCCAAGTTTTAGCAATTATGAATGAAAGTGCTATGAACGTTTATGTGCAGGTTTTTGTATGGACAAATTTCCCACTCATTTGGGTAAATAACAAGGAGAACAACTGCTGGATCATATAAGACTATGTTTAGTTCTGTGAGAAACGGTCAGTTACCTTGAAAAGTGATTGTACCATTTTGCATTCCCATCGGCAATGAATGGGAGCTTCTGTTCCTTGACATCCTAACCAGCATTTTGTGTTGTCAGTGTTGTGGATTTTAGCCCTTCTATTTGGTATGAGGTGTTATATCATTGTTGCTTTAATTTGCAATTCCCTAATGACATATGGAAATGTCCATGTTTTTCCAAAGGTTTCCGTGAAATCTATATATCTTCTTTGGCAAGGTGTCAATTCAGATTTTTTACCCACTTTTTAATTGGGTTGTTTTCTTACTGTTGAGTTTTAAGAGTTCTTTTGGATATTTTGGATAGAAGTCCTTATCAGCTATGTGTTCTGCATATATTTTCTCCCAGTACATGGTTTTTCTTTTCACTTTCTTACAGGGTCATTCACAGAGCATAAGTTTTTAATTTTAATGAAATCCAACTCTTCAATCTTTTCTTCCATGGATTGTGTTTCTGGTGTTGGTGTTGTATCTAAAAACTCATTGCTAAACCCGGGTCACCTAGGTTTTGTGTGTTATCTTCCAGAGGTTTTATAGTTTCGTGTGTTTTACATTTAAGCATATGATCCATTTTTAATTAATTTTTGTAGAAAGAGTAAATAAGGTCAGTGTCTAGACTGATTTTATTACATATGGCTGTCTAGTTGTTACAGCATCATTTGTTGAAAAGACTATCCCTTCTCCATTGAAATGCTTTTGCTCCTTTAAAGATCAGTTGACTATATTTGTATGCATTTGATTTATATTTAAAGGTTAACACAAATGCCAGAAATTATATCCTTTGAAACTCTACAAATTTAGAAGGTGTAAAAATTCATACAAAATTTGCAAAATTCTTTAGAAGGTATATAAGCAAAAAACTTTGAAGAATACTGCTTAAAAAAACTTTTGTACAGATGCACCAGGAGATGTTTAAAACAATGTTGAAGGTAGCATTGTTCACAAGAGACAAAAGCAATCCAGTATTCATTGGCAAGAGAACAGATAAACTGTGGCATATTAATACAATGAAATATGAAGCAATGGAAATAAATAAACTATAGCTACAAACAACTAGATGGATCCTAGAAACTATGATGAATTTTAAACTCACAGAAGACTATAAGTACCATTTTTAAGCAAAGCTAAAAATATATTTAGTTATAGACATACACATTTTAAAAAGTAATTGAATGTTGAATACAAAATTTAGGGTGGTCACTGCTAGAGGGAGGCAGGAAGATATTATCAAAAAGAATCAGAGAGGTAGCTTCAAAGAATTGATCATGTTCTAGTTCTAAATAAGAACTGCAAAGTGTTAAGCATGAATTCCTTGACTTATACCATGTGTGTCTCACCAAATCACCGGAAGGTCATTAGTAATGTTTTAATTTTACATTTGAGAAATTTGAGGCCTAAAAACATATTGTGTGTGGTCATTAAAAATGAATAAAAGCCCAGATGCAAACCCCCTCTGTCTGGAATGCAAAGCCCAAATATAAAATTCATCCTTTTATCTGCTTTGCCTCTACTAGCTCTAGACATGGAGAAGAAGGAAGGTGGGCAGGACAAATGGGGTTATGATTTTAAACCAATTGGCAGCTTCAGATGCTAAGTTTCCCTCTGTGCTTGTGAACCATTTCCAGAATGTTTTATAGGGTATAGGCAAGTCTAGGCTCAAAACCAGAAAAGCAAAACAAAACAAAACCAATAAAAAACACGTCTTCCTGAAGGCAGGAATGGGGAGCAGGGAAGGGCACAAAGCTGGGCCTTGACTGATTACTTCACCATAAAAGCAATACGAACAATCCTGTAGAGACATTTTCTATCAAATTCCACAGGTTATAAATTCCAGTTCAATTCCATCACTAAATGAAGTTTCCTTTCAGAGGGCCTTGGTAAAATCTTCTAACTAGTTGTATTAGTTTTCTAGGCTACCATTTAAAAAATTACCACAAACTCGGTGGCTTACAGTAACAGAAATTTATTTTCTTATAGCTCTGGAGGGCAAAAGTTCAAAACGAAGATGTCACCCGAGCTACATTCACTCTCAAGGTTCTCTTCCAGCTTCCAGGGCTGTAGGCATTCCTTTTCTTGTGGCTGCCCACCCCAGCCTCTGCCTCTGTCTTCACCTGGCCTTCTCCTCAGTGCATCTGTCTTCTCTTTTGTCACTTATAAGAGCATTTGCCACTGTAGGGCCCACCTGAATAATCTAGGATGATCCCATCTGGAGATCCTTCACTTAGTTTAATTACATCAGAAAAGACCCTTTATACAAATAAGGCAGGGGTTCTTAACCAGGGGTCCACTGACCCAAGGGGTCCATGGAAAGATTCAGGGGTTCCGTGGGCTTGAATTGAAAAAAAATCAACTTATTATCTTTACTTTCTCTGTCCTCCAATGTTGAGTGTCATAAAATTATCTGCCACTACATTCTGAGGAGGGGACCATGGTTTTCACCTGAGTGGTAAAAGGATCTGTGGAACAAAATAATGTTAAGAATCCCTGAAATTAGGTCTCCTTCACAGGTTCTGGGGGTGAAGGTATGAACAACTCTTACCTTGAGGCCACGAGTGAACCCACTACACCCAGTTGATGTTTTCTGTTTTGTTCTGTTTTTAATTGGGAGGGAAGAAAAGACGAGCAACCCATTTGTGAATTTTAAAAATCCCGTGACACTATAAATTACTTAGCCCACAGCCTATAACAAAATTAGTAACACTGACATGACAAAATGTTGAGCCCTTTTAAAGAATTCATATAATGGGATCCTCAGGCAGAACAACATTACTTCTCTGTAGCAAAGACTGAACACTTTGGGAAGTTTAAATATCACTCCTGGGGCTGTTTTAAAACTGCTAAATACTAAAAAGGTCAGTCTCCATTAAAAAAAAAACAAAAGCAAAGCAAAAAGAGTACTCATCTCCTCAAAAATATTTAGAAAGAACTACATTCTAACTGCATTCCTGGTAGAATTGTCTCCAGAGTCTCCTAAAGTCATTAATAGCAACTCAGATACCCTGGAAAAAGTCTCATGATCAGCACTAATGATTCTGTGATCTGAGTTCGTCCTTTCTGAGACTATGTTTAACATGGAATTAGGTTTTTCATTGTTGATTTTCAGGGGTTCTAATGTAAGTATTAAGGTTCAGAAATTGCTGTAGCTTCTGACACCAACTACTAATAAGGCAATACCAATTCACTTCACTTCACTTCAATTCTGACTCTACTTAGAGTTGGGTCAGACTCCCAAGTTAAAGACAAAATATCTTCGATAGGAGTCTGAACAAAAACCAGACCTTTTTGCAGGCCACATTCTTTACTATGGAATAATTCAATTCAAATATAATTGTGTCTAGCCTTCCTCCCCCAATAAAAATCCGTTAAATCACTCTTCCTTCTCCTGTCAACTTTTTTGCTCCGAAGAGGAAAAATCTAGACCTAGCTAGAGCATAAAAAATAAAAGGACAAAGGTAAGACAGAGCAAAAATAATTCAAAACTAGGTGCAGATTTCATTTTGCAGGCTAAAACTGTCCAAAGTATATACAGTGAGAAATATAAAATCATTTCCTAAATGCAATAATTGCATGAGAAGCACAAAGAAAAATAAATCTCATCAGATTAAAAGGGAAGATATTTAACAGACAATGGTGCAGAGACAGGCCTTTTTTGGGGAAAAAAAACCTTTGCAGTACTTACTCTTTACAAAAAAGGATCAGGTGCTAAAGAAATCAGCATCTGGCATCAGAAAGACAAGAAGTTATCCTAAAGAATTTCTGCATGAAGATGACAAGCTGATTAAGCTAATGGATAGGCACTTGTTTCTTATACCCTACTGCATTAAGTGCTCACAGGACAAACTAATTATCCTTCAGAATTAAGAAAGAACTATCCCAACTTTAAAAAAATTAGGGAAGTGGATGTGGCTCAGGTAATGGGGTCTCCACCTACCATGTGGGAGGACCTGAGTTCAATCTCTGGGGCCCCTTGGTGAAAAAGAAGAGAAAGTGTGCCTGCGTGGTGATCCAGCGCCCGCATAGGAACTGAGTGCCTGCACGGCAAGAGTGCCTGCGTGGCCAGAGTGACCATGTGGAGCCAGTGCCCACGCAAATGAGTCACACAGCAAGATGATGACACAACAAAAGGAAGACAAAGGGGAGAGTCAAGGTGAGGTGCAGCAGAAACTGAGGGGGCGCAGCTAACAGGGAAGCTCTCTCCACATCAGAGGGACCCAGGATCAAATCCTGGTGAATCCTAGAGTAGAAAAATTGAGAAGACCAAAAAAGAGAGAAATAGATACAGAAGATCACACAGCGAATGGATACAGACAGCAAAAACAGCACAGGACAGGGGGAAGTGGAGAGAGAGGGAAGGGGAGGTGCTGCAAAATTAAATAAATAAATAAATGAATCTTTTTAAAAAATAATAAATTCGGGAGGGTGGGGGGGAGTGAGTAGTTTAACTTAAAAAAAAAAAAAGCCCTAAAGCATTAAAAAGTTTCTCTGTAAACTCCTAGGTAATGAATTCTGGGTAAAAATCAATATATTGAAAAAGAAATCCTCCCAAGCTAACCTAATTTACTGTATCAAAGCAACCAATTTATCAAGGGACTGCAAGATTTGTACTTCTTAACTTCAATAGATTCGACAATTCAGGAAAACAAGAAAACTATTCTTTCCCAGAAAGTACATACCTATGGTTCTTTGAGTACAGGCTGCAAAAACTATTTCATATTCTTCCATTTCCTATAATTCTAAGCATAAAATTTCTACAAAGAATCAAGTAAATAAAGTGGAAAAAGGCTGAAGTGGTGATGACAAGAAATAAGTCCTGCTCATAAAATCATTACACTCCTTCCACTACATATATTTGAATCTTTTACAAGTTTATCATCTTCATCTTGAGGTTTTTCCACTTCCATGAAAGCCACCTCTATCTACCCAGGTGCTTGAGCCAGAAACCTAGGATTCAATCTCCATGCTCCATTGCCCACCTCCGTTCTGTCAAGACCTGTAAAATCGACCTCCTGAAGACCATCTTGAATCCTTCACTTTCTCTCCATCTCTACTGTCACCACACTGGTCCAAGCCACTACCATCTCTCAACTTGACAAGTGCCCCAGATTCCTCATTAATCTCTTGTGTTTCAATCCTTTCTACTCCAAGACCATTTTCCACAGAGCAGACTGACTTTTAAAACCTACATCTTATCATTCCCTTGTTGAAAACCTTTCAAGGGTTTTCCATGTCCTTAGATGTCAAGAAATATAAAGTACATAAGATTTTATTCTACTTGTAAACTCTTAAGTTAGTCTATCAGTTTTATGGATACCAGCAGAAGACATGAGACTCCTGATTCAGAGACAAAGGACTTCATTTCTCATAGCAACAGCAGAGTATCAAAATTTTATTTCAGTCCCCTGATCCTCAATTTCTACGAGGTGATGTAAAATGGGCGAGATGATACCTGCCTACCAGTGAACTGAGTTACATGAAAGAAATCCTAAATTGAGGAAATCCAAACTCTTTTATAATGGGTAGTAAACCTGCCTAAACTTTGCCCCAGAGGGAGAAATTATCTCTTACACTGGGCAATAATAATTAATAAGTTACTATATGAGTACTTGCAACCTGCCAGGCACATTATATTTTTGATCTTTATAATCAATATAACAATCCTAAGAGATGGGTATTATTTTCTTCAATTTACAAAGGGGCACAGGTATGAATCAACAAAATTTAAAATCTTGCCCAAAATTAATTAAGAAAGGATGACATTAGAATCTAAACCTAGTACTGTCCTATTACAAAACACTTATTTTGTACAAAGCTATATTACCTACAATAATAATAGTTAATATTCATTGTGTTCCTGATATAATATGAATGAATATTTTTCCATTTAATCACTACAATAACCCTGTAAGATGTTTACTGTTGCTGCATTTTTTCCCACTGGAGAAAACAGTCTCAGAGTAGTTAAGTAACTTGGACAAGGCCACACAGCTAACTTAATAAACAGACATGCAGGGAATCAAACCCAAGTCTATTTGATAACAAAATCTGTTTCTACCACTGAATCATGCAATCTCTACCTTGTGATAATAATCACAATTTAGGCATTATTTATTATTAGTTTATTGTTCACAATACTACATTAAAATATATCATAAATCATAAACTATGTTAAAAAATATATTTTATAAACATTTGTTCAAAAAACTTCTCTGTAAAAATATATAGCCAAAATAATTTTATGATATTTATGAGTGGCAGTATTACTGAATTTTTTTATTTCCTTTTTTGTCTAGATTTTCCTTCAATTAAGAGGCATAACTTACAAAAAGGTTATTTTTTTTCCGTAGCATTCACTTAACATTTTATATGACTATAATTATGCCCATTTGCCAGAGTTAAATATAACTTCTACTAAAAATATTTGAAATGAGCATGTTAATTGAGGAAAGGAATATGGAGAAAATGTTACAAAGCACACACAAAACAGTTATATTAAGAACATTTTCTCTCTTTTCTGGAAACTATCAAAATTAAATTTTATTTGTAAAACATGCTGGAAATTTAATAGAGTGGAACAAAAGGTGAAGGACAAAGGAAAATATACCAATGCAATTAAATCAAACAGAAGCTATGTAGCACTAAGTAAAAAATAAGTAGCATTTTTATTTTTGTATTATATTTACTCAGAAAAAGGGAAGTGTTAAGAATTCCACAACTTCAAGGAAATGCTTAGGGGAAAATTACTAAAACCAATGGAGTCAATGAAACTAGAGAAAAACACTATTGGAAACTACAATACAGAATCTTCATGGAAAAAAAGGCATCAATTTTAGTAATTATCCAAGCATTTGAGCAGATTAACAGTTAATGTGAACAAGCTGTTACTGGATGGCTCTGCATTTTGGGCTTCTAAGTTCTTGGTTTATGTCACATAAAAGAATTTAAGGATACCCATAGGGTAGGCAAGAGTAAAGATTATTAAGAAACAAGAAAAAAGAAAAGTACACGGTTCATGCTGAGGCCTACCGCAGGGTGAACTGAGCATGGGGCCCTACCTAGGTCAGGGCTTTCTAAAGTCTGTTTGCTGTTTTGACTGGTTACCCCACCCCTCAGTTCCCCAGGATGCCCAACGATGAGGCCCCTTGAGGGTACCAGGGTTTTTCCCTTGGCCCCAAATGAGATCTCATCCTCATCATTCTGATCTCATCATTCTGGTGGCCGGGTTCTTCCCGCAGCCTTCTTGGTCGCTCAGGGGGGTTCCAGGGGAGTTCTTTCACGGCCATGTTTTCCTGCCAGGTCTTAGACTCGTCTTCCCTTTCCCTAAACTAACCTGCCTCAAACCTACTTCATGGTTCTGAAATATTTAAGCTAAACTGACCAGATAGTGAATATCCACATTCAACCAAACTTACTTTTCAAAATACACACATTCTGTTCAATGACCTTCCATCATGTTCTTTAAACTACTTCACAAGCACTGCTCCTTTGAGGCGGAGATTCCAGAAAATGAGAGGTACATCAAATACATTTCCCTAAAGGAAACCACCACTAACCACTCACTGGGTAATTTGACAAGAGTATAGTGTTTGTTTTAGAAGCATTCCAATAGGAGAAAAGCGGTATGGGGTCAGGGAAGGAGCTTCTATTTTTTCCAAAATGTTTTATGACCTGAACCAAATATGGCAAAATGTTAAGATTTGATAAGGCTGCAAGGAATTATAATATTCTCTATCCTCTCTAGTCCATTTGAAATATTTTATAATGAAAACAGTAGTAATGTTTATTTTGTCTAAGTCAATATGACACTCGTTTCTCTTAGGGTATTTGCACTGATTAAAATACACACCCCAATCTCAACATCTCTCCAGTCCAAAGTGTGATATTTTATCCCCAAAGAAGCCACTATTGACATGAATACCAAGCATTCCCTAATATTTAGTCTGCTCTTCTGCAAAACATGAATTCAGAATATACTGCCAAGAAAAATGTCTTAAAGTACATAGTCCTTAAAAGATGAAACCACTGTTTTTAAAGTATCTCACTTAGCATATTTTTAAAATATTCTAAATTCACTTGATCATTAAGATGCTGTAAAACTTCCACAATTAAGTTAATCAAGAAAGAGCTCAGTAGAACTTTCTCTCAGAGCTGTTCAAAGTATTTACTACTAATAGAAATTACACAGGCAGATATCTACTCATTGAACAGAAGAAATGTTTTTACAGTGTTTCTGAGTTAGCCAAGAAAGAGTTTCAAAGGGTCATGGACGTGTTCTCCCCACGAAAGTTTTTCAAAAGACAATTACTGAACCACAACCTCCACTTTCTTACTATCCTAAAACACCTGAAACAAGACTACTCTTCACACCATGGTCTCAAGGGTCAAAGAGCTACCAAGTGTCAGAGCCTTACCTGCATGGAATGAAATCCTGCCTCCATGTTTTACTGGTTAGTGAATGTGGGCACATCATCACTCTCTCAACTTCAGTGATAGAAAGCAGACTTACTGAAAAGTCTTAAGAATCAAATGTCTTCAAATAATGCATGTAAAGTACATACTAGTTAATACAGCTATCACTTATCCAGTACCTATTTTATGCTTAGACTCTGTTCTGAGTACTTCACGTGAATTTTTGCAGAGCAGGTCAATGTAGAGTACACATTAGACAAGTACCTTGTTCAAATTACTTGTCCATGGTCACATTAGTAAGTGCTAAAGCCAAAATCCAAACCCAGACAGTCAGGGTTCAGAGAAAGTGTGCTTTCAACCTGCACACTCTACTGTCAGGGCTCACACGGAAAGCACCAGAAACAGTGTGAGCTGTAACTGCTATGATGACGGCTCCCTCACAGAGCCCATGCTCTGAAGTACCCCACAAACCATCCCCTCCTTGAAACGGTCTCCACTCTTAGCTTTAACCTCACCCTACGTGACATCTGCTCCTTCCAAATCTGCTTTACTGGCATGTATCCTGTTTACCTTTTTTAAAAAAAACAACTTTATTTCAAATTCAAAAAATAACAGAAAGGCAGCTCAACAAGTTATGAAAATATTACTCCTAAAAAGTTCTTTGCAGGCACTTTTTTAGGGTTTTCTTTTAGGAGGTACTGGGGATTGAATGTGAGGCCTCATACATGCAAAGCTGGCACTCAATCACTGAACTACACTGACTCCTGCTGCAAGCATGACTAACTCACAGTTGTACTCACCTTTCAAAATGGATTCCAAAGTACCATTCAGTTTCTCTCCTTTCTCTACATTCACCAATTCAATATCTCACTTCACCTATGAAGAGCTCTTACAATCCAAGCTACAGACCTACACTTTGACTCAAATCCATGAAACTAAAAATTTGGAACTATAGGAATAATTCAGTAAATGTCTGCCACTGCTCTAATTATCTCTGGCCAAAGGGTGATGTCAAGAAGGAAAAGTGGTGCTGGCTAAAGTAAGAAATTAACAGGTACTCTCAGAGAACATATAACCACTGAAACTTATTATAGACCAAACTCTGAAAGAGGGATTAGAGCTACTCTCAAAAATGAGTCCTAAAAATCCCTAATTCCAGCATGTTTTCTGTTTACCTTACAGTTTTTTGACCAAATTCAATATTGAGTTTCCAGGTTATGAATAGGAAAGGAGATGGGAGTTCTGGTTTCCATCCAGCCCTACCTTCTAGGATTGGTGTAGGCCCATGACAAATCCCCAAGCAAACTACAAGAAAGTAATTTCAATTTATTGGTGCATTTTCACCCATTTGAAATTACACTTTAGAACATTTATTTCTGGATTTCGTTCCTCTGCAGAGGTTATGTGAGTCTTACATCAAACTACATATTATTAACAGATTGGAGGATGTTTTGTGGATAAGAGAGGGACTGAGAAGATTAAGCAAGAACAGGAAAAGGCTCCCACTGGCTGAAGGTGGAAGTCTGCTATACTGCTGACTCTCTCAGTAAGTCCCTGCTCTGCTCACTCAGCCCAAAACCAGAGACCTTATTAAAACCCAAATACTCACCAAATGCTCAGATGTCTCAAGCATGCAAACCCCGATCACTGTTGTTTTCTGACTTATATAGCTGAAACTGTTGTGTTTTCTGACTTACACAACTGAAACTTTTCTAACATGAGTAGCTACTATGATTTCCTTGTATTCAGCAACTTCTCAGTTAAATGAGGAATTAATTTGGTTCAGGAGTAAGCTTTCTAAGCACTGTTTGCTTTTAATTTTTTAAAAAAGAAATCGATGTGCACTCATGTTTTACTTTAAATATTTTATTTAAATTAAAATATACATGACCTCCATATTAATCTGTGTATTTTTTTTTTTTTTACAAATCAGGCTAATAATCTAATTAAAATTTGATACGATCAAGTTCTTAGAAGAAAACTATTTTTGTTTTTTGGGGGTTCCTCTTCTGAGAAAATTCCTTTTCGTCCTCAATCATGTTATCATGGAATGTAGCCTCTGCAGAGATAGGACTTTAACCTACTAGGAAGGAAGAGCATGGAAACTGCTATGGGAGGAAATACATACTTTCTACACTAGCAAAGTTAACCCTTCCGGGGGGGGGAGGGGGTAA
The DNA here is from genome assembly GCF_030445035.2 of Dasypus novemcinctus. NCBI lineage: Eukaryota > Metazoa > Chordata > Mammalia > Cingulata > Dasypodidae > Dasypus > Dasypus novemcinctus. The sequence continues at coordinate 37,480,182 of NC_080675.1, forward strand.
ATCACCAGTCCAGTAACATGAATGGAAAAGGCAGTCATTCACAAGAACAGTTATTTTTCATTTGGGGACACTAATATACCCATGAAGGTGAAAGTTAAACAATCATGAGCCTACTGCTAAATACAAAAATAAACAAACACTAATTTTTTCTCTGTGGTTTCCAAATGCCACTACTTTGCTTTTTTCAAGTTGGGAAAAGGCTAAATTATAAAGTTTCTCAACTCCACAATTTATTTATGTTGGAGATTTTATGCATGGGGGCTGGGCCGGGTAGGGAAGACAGCCATAGGAACCAACAAGAGCTTTTATATCACATGGAGCACATAAGATATTCTTTGGTTTGTGGCTACAATTATCAAGAGATTATTATCCAAAATTAAGTGTTCTTACATATGGTCAAAAGAAAGGGTCCTTTTCATTCATAAGCTATCCTAAGATGTATCTTTGCTCTACTGCTGTTTTCAACTGCCTGACATTTCCATATAACTGTAAACATTGTCCATTACATCTTTAAAGCATTCCTTTCCATCTCCCAGCTCCAGTGTCTATCACCCATCTTTTCATCACAATGGTGCTGAGACACAAATAGCACCAGTGAGACGTTTCAAAGAACTTCTTTTGGATGATCATGTCCTTCCTGCCTTCACAGCCTTGAAGGAGCATTTGAAGAATTTAATATGACCTCAGTGGGAAAACAATGTGGACATTTATTATTGACAAGAGTGGGATCTGCACATTGGACAAAAGCCTGCTGAACCTAATCTTGGGTTTTTCCTTGCAAAGGGACTACCTTTCAAAATTCTACCTCCTTCAGCCAATATGTAATTTTCCTACTTACTTAATAAATCCTTTACTACTTTTCCATCATTCTTGCTCCACAGATCTTTAAAGGAACATATAAAATTCTATTAGTGATTTATAGGCATCTTCTTACATCCAGTAAAATACATACCTGATTTTCATCATCTCTAAATCTCAGTCTCTTCCCCTATGCAACAATATGGCTTCATCTCTTAAATCTTAAAATGCAAACACTAGTACCTAGTCTACCTGATTATTAACCCCATGCCCTTCATTTAACCATATAATACTGGCTTTTTGCATAAATCAGTGAGAGTTAATCACTTTCTTCCAAAAATAACAGTTGGCTTTAAAAATTTTGGAGAAACTATGCTAAAGGCAAGAAAACAGCATAACATATGAAGTATATATTAATATAAGGCTTGTAAAAAAGGTTTTAGGTTTATAGTAGGATTATAAAAATAAAAAATTCTTTATTAATAATGGGCAAAATAGTCGCAAGTCACCTAAGATTTGTTGTAACATATATTCTTTTCTAAAATGAAAATAAGTAGGTTTACCTCTTGAAATAGCTTGTTTCTAGGACAGGTAGTCCTAGTACAGAAGAGGGAAGCCCAGGCTTTCAAGATACCATACAAAGTGTGCCATTTACACTTCACACCAGGAAAGTCAATTTTGGCATTAAGGTGACATGAAGATAAATTAATAGCATAGCTGACACAAGTAAAGAGACTTTTAAAAAGTGAGATCTTTACTCTCTTCTCACCAAAAGAACTAGAATCCACATCTGTATGGTGCTTTTGACTGCACAGGCAGAAGGCACTAAAGTGGAAATTGATGTCATATACAGGAAACAGATGGGGTGGATAATGCAACCAGATAATCAACTGCCTCCTTCTTTCCTTCACTATAATTTAAGAAACATTCGGTTAAGGACAAAACAAAAACTAAAAAAGCAGAAGTTCATAACTGAAGCAGGACTCGAATATGCAATGAGAACATGGTATAAGCGCCAGAGTGGTTATACCTAAATAATAGAGGAAAAAATTCAGCAGTTTATTTCCCTATTTTCAAAGATGAGAGCTGTATTTGCCACAGCCACAATTAAAACTGAGATTCACCTGTACCCTCCCTTAGCCAAACAAGTTAGATCCTAATTGTCATGCAATTATTTACCTTATTTAAGAACAACTATTTAATTCAAAACCTCCTTGAATATCTACTGCATAGAGGTCTTAGAGCCAAAAGCTATGGCACTCCAAATGTTACAATAATACAGACCTTTGTTTCAAATAGTTTACAACTCAATTCATGGGGAAAGATATGTAACAAGTGTAATAATACAAATCAAAGTGTAGGTAAGCACAACTTTTAAGATGGCCAGGGAATATAAAGGTTAGAAGGACAACTCACTGGGATCAGGAAAAAGCAAGTAGGTTTCCAAAGCACAAAGAGAAGGAGAGAGGAAAAGCAGTGACATGGAGGAAACACATCAAATCAGATAGAAAAGGCGGCAACGCACCTTACACTGAGTTAACCAACAGCATAAACCACGAAAGACATCGTAAATGTCAAACCAGAGAAAGAAACACTTTAATGCTGAAAGTGGCATGGGCATTTTCTACTGCCACAAGAGATGAACCAATAAGGGAGACACCGAAGTTCTGCCTTGGCCTTGCTATCCACTCAATGTTTATTATTTAGCTTTTGCCTCATCCTGCAGAAAGCCAGAGAGCCAAATGCCTATTTCACCATCATTTATGGCATTTCTGAAATGGAATGTGCTCCGTCATCACGTGTATCTCATCATCCCAACAGTGTCAGTTACCCACAGAAGGCATGTATGTCATTTGGAGTTACTGCTGATGTGTGAATATTCACTTTCAAATACAAGTCAACATTCAGACATAATTAAAGGCTTGCAAAGCTATCAGGCAGTGGAGGTATAAAATAATAACTGCAAAAGACAGGATTACAATTATTAATGATAATCTGGAAACTTAATTTTATCTTTAAAAAAAGTTCAGAACTTTCAAATAGTGCCTAACTTGGAAAATAATAAACTTCAACAAATTAGCCTAAAGAATTAATTAAATTTTAGTTATTTAATTCCATTTAGGACCTAAGCCTTTCAAGAAGAAAAGTCCGAGGTAGTAATTGTTCACACCTTATTAGGAGAAATTAAAAGCAGAATGTAAACTTTGCTGCCTCAGATTGTATAACTGCCTCATCGTGTACCTACATAAAATGTTCAAACAAAATGAAATAGCTGCTTTTGCATTTCAAAGGCTGCGGGACAAAAGAAATCTCAGTACTGAAACTGGCAAATAATACCAGCAAAGCACATCTAACAACCAAACTGCAAAGAAATAAATTTGTTGGAACCAACTGAAGGGGCGAGGAGAGGGACTGAGGGGTTGGTGTCGAAAGAAAGGAACCATTATACAAAGTTGTTAAACGGCATATGAAGGAGCTGAGATTATCCTGTAGTCAACGAGGAACTACCAAAAGGTTTATAAGCCTTGGATTGTCACAATCAGAATCACATATATATTATGTATGTGCGTATCTAGCCTTAGAGTAAATTAAAAAATTGAAGGGAATGTGAAAGCCTAAAAGCCTGAGGCAGGGTAGAGGGAATAAAGATCAAATAAGAGACTTGGAGGATAAAATTGACAACATTTGGAAAATAATTAAATATGATGACTGAGAAAAATGGAACCAAAGTTGACTAAAGTTCCTAGCTTGAGGGACTGGAAAGAAGAGTGGTGCTATTGTCCAAGTGAGAAATTTCACCATTACTTAATGAAAAACTTATACTATTTTCAAAAATAATGTTTCTATCAAGGTTACATTTAACTGCTCTTTTGTGTTCATTAATATTTATCTCTAAGTCAGAAATATCCATTAGCCCCTAAGAGACCAGTCCTAGAAAGGCACTCAGCTCTAAATGGGCATTCAGTGTACCATAAAAATTTATCGGGGAAGCAGATTTGGCTCAATGGATAGAGCATCTGCCTACCACATGGGAGATCTAGGGTTCAAACCCAGGGCCTCCTGACCCGTGTGGTGAGCTGGCCCCTGCACAGTGCTGATGCATGCATGGAGTACCATGCCACGCAGGGGTGTCCCCCACGTAGGGGAGCCCCTCGTGCAAGGACTGTGCCCAGTAAGGAGAACCAAAAGTGCATCCTGCCCAGGAGTGGCGCCGCACACACAGAGAGCTGGCACAGCAAGATGATGCAACAAAAAGAGACACAGATTCCCGGTGCAGCTGACAAGAATAAAAGTGGACACAGAAGAATACACAGCAAATGGACAGAGAGAGCAGACAACTGGGGAGGGGGAGGGGAGAGAAATAAAAAACAAATCTTTAAAAAAAAATTATCAAAAGGTACAAGATACAGATGAAACATTCCAAAAATAGGACTAATTCAGCTTCTCCATAATAAGTAGCATTTGCTCATTGCATTTCATCATAGAATCTATAAGTTTCATGCTCTAGTTAATGAGTTATAGTATTAACTACTACGTATCACATTTTAAAATATAGTAAACCTTTAAAAATGGCACACATATATGGTAAATTATTAGAAATGCTATTAAAAAATAAAAATTATATTATTTTATGTATATATGAAATTAGGGTTAATACCTAAAATATGAGCTAAAAAGCTAATATTTCAGCAAGAAGTTATACTATTTTTATCATTTTACCTTATTAATACTCAAAATCAGGATAAGTGACCAATTAGACCAAATCTCTGTAGAAAATGCTGTTTTCTAAAGATTAACAGACTGATCTTGAACTGAGGAAAACACACAAATCCAAGTCAACAATGCAAAGTACAACCACAAGTGAACAAATAGGGTATAACATTTGGCCAGGGGCAAAAAATTCAGTGGAAAGGGGGAAGACAAAAATAACAAGCATTTGTTAAGGGCGTCCTATATGTCTAATTCTGGGCTAAGAAACTCAAGTTACAAAACCCAGACACTCTCCCCTACTGCATACTCACTGTACAATGAATCTTTGGGTAATTTATAAGCTTCAAGAGGGCAGAAAGGGTTTAGTAACCAGCACATCACCAGGTTTTAAACAAGCACTTAGCACGTTAAATACTCAAATATTAGATAGATGAATGCCTGAAAGATGTTTTAATTAACAAGGTTTTCCATGTACACCAAAGGGAGACCCTGATACCTTCTCCAAGGAGCACAGGATGTCTTGGAAGGATGGAGAACGCATGGGCTCCAGCATCAGACCTGTATAGGAAGTCAAGTTTCAGACTTAGCTTTGTGTGACCCATGGGCAAGTTAAGTTACTCAGTAACTGAAATGCATACACTAATTCCTTACTCTTAAAGTTGTAATAAGACTTAACTGAAATAACATAGAGAATGCCTGTCAAGTATGTGGCATATAGTTAGTACTCAATAAATATAAATTCCTCTATGTCCTGGGCCAAGTGATAAGGCCCTAGCACTGATACTTAAAGATAAAATCCAAGGGAGGAGGTCTCAATGGAAGGAATTCTAGTGAGATCATAGCAGGACTAGCTCCTGAATCATTTTTAATCATCAGTCCAAAAGCCTGGCTCACAATATCCTGTCAGAGGCAGTAACAGGAATAGCATGGGCATGCTTAGAAGTCAAAGGGAGAGTGTAGCCTGCCGGGCCCACAAAACACAAAGGAAAACAGAACTAGCACAAGCTATGTGCTTGACAATTTTACATTGAAAAGTTAAGCATGTTTTTCTTTGTTATTACGTCAGAGCTACTTTATTGACAATACCTGCAGTATATTTTATTGATATTATGAAAGCATGGATCATTTAAGATACTTTTTAAGAAAAATTTCCTAAGGCTCCATCACTAAGAGACCAGGATAACTGCGTATTTGGCTTTAATTATGCCCTTATACACTTCCCCTCTCATCTCATATCACACAATGCAGCCCAATTAAAAAACATGATTAAAACTCCCAAACTTCTTATCTATAACTGAAAAAGCTGAAAGGAATATTTTGAACAAATTCTGATATAGTTGCCTATTTTGAGTAAGTAGTGAAATGAGTCAACAAATTGTTCTTTTAACTATCTTTAACCTTATTACTTACCAAGCAAGTAAAGTCCCCTTAATCAGTTAAGAAATTTACCTAAACTTTCGAGACTGAGCATATTATTCAACTTTTAAAGATTCAAGAATATCTAAAATGTTTTTTATAGTATGAGTCCACATCGCTTAATTCAAATATGAAGCCAAATCACTTAATTCTGCTTTTGGATAAGGTCATTTTTTATTTTACAAAGAATGAATACAGCTGAAGAGATGGAGAATAGGAGAACAGAAGCAAACAGGGGGAAACAGTCACAGCAGAAAAAGTTTCTCAACAGGAAAAGTTCTTTCTTTAAAACAATAAATCACTCAAGTCCTGATAGTATACCAATGGAACAAGCAATAAATAATATTTTCTTAGAACCTAAACCATTTCACAAAATCTCTATCTTTAAAATAACAGCTCCTCAGAGGAGGTTCAAGTTAATAAACCAACATTTTTAAATGAATACTATGTAATTTGGTAAACTGAGGAGCTGAAGCTCTTTAGGGTAGTAGGGGAAGATACACCTATTTTTATTAAAATCAACCAGAAGCTATGAGAAAAAGGATTAGTGCCCAGTAGAGCAACTCCTTAGAAAAATCTAGGCCAATACATTGGCAGAAAACAAAGAACAAAATTTGGGCAGTAAATCTTAAGCTCTGCCTGTAGTAGCAACTGATCAGCTTCAACCCCTTTATCATCCATGGCTACCCTGGTTGCCACTTACATACCAAGAAGCTTTCCAAAGACAATAACGCTGCCCTCAGTAATCAACCCAGATGGGAACAGATTTGCCTACTGCACTATCAATTAGCTATCCATTTAAAAACACATTTCTTTTTTTTTTTTTTTCCTCAATGTCTCTCTATTTTATTTCAATTTTGGTTTAGATAAATCTTTCTTAATTGAAGTATATTATTCATACATGAACATACATAGAACAATAAGTGCATAGCAAAAGTTGTGAACTTACAAAACAAACATGCATAATGTCATACAGTCAAATCTTAAAATTCTATTGTCCTTTCAGAGGCATATTACTTTTCTTTCTTTTTTTTTTTTTTTTTTTTTTAATTTTTTAATTTTTTATTGACTTTGTAATAATATTACATTAAAAATATATATGTGAGGTCCCATTCAACCCCACCCCCCCACCCCCCCTCTCCCCCCCCCCAACAACACTCGTTCCCATCATCATGACACATCCATTGGATTTGGTAAGTACATCTTTGGGCACCTCTGCACCTCATATACATTGGTTCACATCATGGCCCATACTCTCCTCTATTCCATCATGTAGGCCCTGTGAGGATTTACAATGTCCGGTGATTACCTCTGAAGCACCATCCAGGGCAGCTCCATGTCCCGAAGACGCCTCCACCTCTCATCTCTTCCTGCCTTTCCCCATACCCTTTGTCCATTATGTCCACTTTTCCCAATCCAATGCCACCTCTTCTATGTGGACACTGGATTGGTTCTGTCCATTGCACCTTTATGTCAAGAGGAGGCTCAGATTCCACCTGGATGCTGGATGCAATCCTCCCATTTTCAGTTGTAATCACTCTAGGCTCCATGGTGTGGTGGTTGTCCTTCTTCACCTCCATCTTAGCTGAGTGTGGTAAGTCCAATAAATCAGAATGTAGGTGCTGGAGTCTGTTGAGGCTCAGGATCTGGCTATCACATTGTCAGTCCAGAGATTCAAATCCCCTAAATATATCTTAAACCCCAACATTAACTGCACCTCCAGCACATTAGCATGAAAGTCTTATGAAGGGAGATCCCATCTGAGTCCAGATTCATCACACATAAACACCATTTCCAAAGAGGGGCCATCTGCCCTGGTAGTTAACCCCATCGGCCATGACCATAACTCCCATGGGTCTCTTTAGCCCTCAAAGGAACCAATATCTGGGGGTTGTATCTGCTTTATCTGTCTCTCTGACTCTGCTCAGTTGTGCATGAGGGCAAACCTTCTGCCAGCCTCCAGACTCTTTTTTAGAAACTCGTAGCCATATAAACTCATTTCTCCTTTCCATTTCCCCCTTACTTTAGGTCAAACAGCATTTTAAAGTCATGGTATTTTATGTAGACATGGATATTCTGCTGATCCGCATTGAACCTTCTGTATAAGGTCATTTTCCAGTTGCATCATCAGTTGGTAGTTGATAGTGGTCCCTCGTTGCCAGGGAGGCTCATCCCCGGGTGTCATGTCCCACGCTGGGGGGAAGGCATTGTATTTACATGCTGAGTTTGGCTTCGAGACTGGCCACATTTGAGTAACATGAAGGCTGACAGAAGGAAATTCCCAGGCACAAAGTTGCTCTAGGCCTTGTTATTATTTTGGGTTTATCAGCTCACAAGCATAGTCATTAGTATCAGGGGCTCACTGTTGAACCCTCACTCCCTCCCGGTCCCCACCACTGTATCTGGGAGACTGTCGCTGCTCCCCTAGGGACCACGACAGAGCACCACTGGCCAGGAACCCAGTACCCCCCCTACTGTGGTTTTTAATTGTTGCCACTATGAGTATATCCAAACATTACCATGCACCCTGGACATATGTTCTGTACAGCTCCCTGTCAGTCATATATCACCTGTCATTGGTATCCCATACCAGTATCCCTCCATTGCCATTGTTGAAACACTCTGTGATCCAGAACTCCCTAAAAACACATTTCTTATCCAGTGTTTACAATTAATTTTCTAGGAGACATCACTGTTCTGAAAACTTTTAGGTATAATCAGACTTTCCATGGTATGATCACCCTGGATAAGCAGATATTTCTATACTACATAGCTTTTTTCTAAATCAAGTACAGCTAACTTGAGTGTATTAGTCAGCCAAAGGGGGGCTGATGTAAAATACCAGAAATTGGTTGGTTTTTATAAAGGGTATTTATTTGGGGTAGGAGCTTACAGACACCAGGCATAAAGCATAAGTTATTCCCTCACCAAATTTATTTGGAGCAGGATGGCTGCCAACATCTGCAAGGGTTCAGGCTTCCTGGATTCCTACGTTCCTGGGGCTTGCTTTACTCTGGCTTCAAGGCTCCTTTCTTCCTGGGGCTGGCTCCTCTTTCCTCTGTGTTCTGACTTCCCAGGGCTCCAGTTTTTAAGTCTTCAGTATCAAACTCCAAAATCAAAACTCCAACATTAAAAGCCTCAACTCTGTTCTTTGCCATGCCTTTTATCTGTGAGTCGCCACCCAAGAAAGGGTGGGGACTCAACACCCTAATCATAACCCAATCATGTCCATGTACAGATCAGATTACAAGCACAATTCAATATTTCTTTTTGGAATTCATCAATTATATCAAATTGCTACAATGAATATGTAGTCTGATACCAATTCACAAATCAGCTTTTGCAAACTATGAGCTCTACACCATATTAGAACACAATCTGTTCTTTAGTTACCCATAGTATACACCTTATTTAATTTGGAACATTTCTTAACTCAGATTTCCTTCACACCCAAATGCTAATATCATCTTTCCACAAAGATCTATAACTCCTATCCCACAATTACTTTTTTTAAAAAAGGGATTTTCAATTTTCTTTGTTGCCTCATTTAATTCTTTTTTAGTCCAGGTTTAAATGTGTTCCTTCTTGAAAACAGGATTATAACAATTTGGTAACTCTCAAGGGGTTTCAAAAGCAGGTAACCCAAAATACAAAGGGATATTGCAGAAACCAGGCTTCTCACCACATGATGATATCCACTCTATGGCATCGTTAATAAAAAATTCACTAAAACTACACTCCTACATTCCTCAAAGGTTTTAATCCAACAAATCAAATACTGAAACTATTTTTTCTGTGGGTCTTAAGTTCCAAGCCCAAAGTCATAGTAAGGTATTAATAAAGTAAAGCAGACAAGAATTTTATTCATTCATACAAAAATTATTGAAAGCCCAGGATATGCCATTTATTGAGTGCATTTTTGGCACTGAAGAGTCAAGGATTTTACAGTCTAGGGAAGCAAGCTAAATTTTAAAAATTCAGTAATATTATAACTGAGATATGTGCTATGAAATAATTAACTCTAGGAAACCAGAAAAACCCTACAGATGCTAACTTTTTGCTGGCCCTTAAAGAGGAATAAGAATCTACTCAGCAATAAAGAGGAGAGTTTAAGAAGAAGAAACAGCAAGGGCACCAAAGCTCAAGAAGGCACACTGCAGAAGGAATTCTCTGTATCACTAAAACAAACAAGGCTTGGTGACTAGGAGTGAGGAGAAAGGAGCCAGCAAGGGAGGCAGAAGCCACATCCAGATGGCCTCCACACCACAGTTAGGCATTCAGACTTCATCCTATGAGTTATGAGGAACTCCTGAAGAGTTTGCCAGCAGGACATTGAGTTTTCCCAAAGCCTCCCCAGGCCACAGACTAATCTGTTTTGTTTTTAATTTCCTTCCAGTTACTATTGTACTGAGAGCTTTGTATAGTGCCTGTTGCAAAGGAAGGATTCAATAAATATTGGAGGAAGAAGGTATGCACACAAAATGTTATGCACAGCAAGATACTGTGACACAGGAACATTATAATCAATATTCTCCGTAAGGCCAGTGAAAATTCTTTCAACCTTCTCTGTGAAGGAATGGCATCATGGAGGAACTGGCATCCAAGCAGATTTTTTTTTTGCTAATCTTCTCTGTATCGTTCCAATTTTAGTATATGTGCTGCCGAAGTGAGCACCAGATTTTTTTTTTAGATTTATTTATTTATATTTATTTCTCTCCCCTTCCCCCCCACCCCCAGCCCCCCACCCCAGTTGTCTGTTCTCTGTGTCTATTTGCTCTGTCATCTTCTTTGTCCGCTTCTGTTGTTGTCAGAGGCACAGGAATCTGTGTTTCTTTTTGTTGCATCATCTTGTTGCATCAGCTCTCCGTGTGTGCGGCACCATTCTTGGGCAGGCTGCATTTTCTTTCGCGCTGGGCGGCTCTCCTTACGGGGCACACTCCTTGTGCGAGGGGCTCCCCTACGTGGGGGACACCCCTGCATGGCAGGGCACTCCTTGCGTGCATCAGCACTGCGCATGGGCCAGCTCACACAGGTCAAGGAGGCCCAAGGTTTGAATAGGGGACCTCCCATGTGGTAGACAGACGCCCTAACAACGCTTCCCCCAAACAGATTTTAATACGATGTTTCCATTCTTGAAAGAGTTTAAACTAAGGAAAATATCTGGACAATAAAACAACCAATTAAAACCGTATTTCTGAGGAACAGTAATTCACATGAGAAACTGTGCATAAACACTATATTAATCAACAGAATACAAAATAGCATGCTTCCCTATTCCATAAAACTGAAAGGAAACAGTTGAAATGTTAACAGGAATAATCTCCAAATTGTGGGATTATTCGTGATTTTTATTTTCCTCTTTATATTACATTGTAGTTCCCAAATTTTCTATAAGATGCAGTGCCTTTATGATCAGGAAAAAAAAGAGATACTTGAATCTTTTAACTCATTTAGGATGAAACTGCTGTATCATTTTAAGTCTTCTGAACTGTTGTGTCATACTTCACATGAATGTGGTAAAGCAGAAGGAATGCTGAATACAAAGTTTCAGTCCCAAAGAAGTATTACAAATAATTTCCCCCTTCCCACCCCCCCCCCACACCTCTCAAAAATTTCATTTATTCTCCAAAATACTTCATTCTATCTTGACTCCTAGTGGGCAAAAGCTTGTATGTACAGGTAAAAATTTAGAATCTAGCATCAGCAATCACTGATCCACTGGTCAGTTTCCTCTTATATTTTCTATAGGGCCCTCTAATGATAAAATATATCAACATGACAGCACTGCAAGTTAGCATATCAAACTGTGGAACAGGAGGGGTTTTGACAACATATCTAGGTTAAATGTTAAGAAAAATAAAGGTCCATTAACTGAATAGATATCTTAGTCAAATGGTTAACAATTTGAGAAGTATGTCACAAAGCACTGTACATTATCAAATATCAGAAGGAAAATAACTCAGTATTCCTAAACATGAAGGTTCTAGCTTGTCTCCTGTAATCTAATAAAATCTGAGGTTAGTGCTTAAAGTACCCTTCTGTATCTAAGACTACATAAATTATAAAAACAGTGGTGGAAAAGCCCACCACTTAAATAGGTATCAGACTTCCTACAAATGGTGCTATCTTAAAAACAGTACAAATAGAAGTAAAAGGGTCTCTGAGTAACAGCCATCAATCACATCCATTCCTTATTCAGACAGAGAGAAAAAAAGAAAGAAATATATAAATTATGAACAAATGCAGTTTTCAAGATAACTAGACCCAAAACCCACTGAGCCATCTTGACAGACACCCTGTACAATTCACCTCTTTCTTTGTGCTTACAGGCCCTAAGCTTTAGCCTGCTTGCCCCTCTTCTTCCCACTTGCCACAAGCTACCTCACTTAGGTGTCTGCTCCCCTCAGGACTTCCTACATAGGACAGCCCTATTCCATCCTTTACTAACTATTCTTGCCTCTGACACAAATAAACCTTTCTAAATATTTCCTCAGAAATCACTACAAATAAACAGATAATGTGGTTTTTATATATATATATATATACACATATATGTATACTGTGTGTAAACCACATATATAAATGACACACTGTGATTAGAAACAAAAAATTCCAGAAAGTTCTTCAACGAATAAGCAGACTCCTGGCTGCAATGGATGCAGTGGGGAAGCTTTAATTTGAAATAAATTGGTCCAGGCAGCTTGACAGTCCTAAGGCTCCACAGGTGATTCTGGCATTCAACCAGGCTGAAAATCCCCATCCTAGACCCCTAGTCTGTCACTCATGCATCCAAATCTATCACCTTCTGCAGGGAGGGCCTCCAGGTCCCCCATCCATGGGGATTCTAGAGTATCCTTTTAGGAAAGAAGAGCAGGTGTGATTTTGTAGTCCATCCAAGTACCTCCAGAATTTGGAATTTGGCACATTTACATTACAAATTCACTTAGGTGAAGTCATAGCATTCTCCAGACTATGAAAAGAAAAGTATATGAAGGGCCTCTCCATTCTTACATGTTTAGAGTACACAGTGGATAATGATATTCATGTGGTTTTGTAGATAGTTCTTTGTGAATGGTCTCCCAAACATGCAAGATAAATTAAAATTAACTTATTTGGTTATAGTGTGGGTCAATTAAAACCTAGGCAGTGAATTTTGCTATTTTATGTACATATTCATTTTTCACTGAAAAACTTTTACATTACCTTTTTTCAAATTTGTGATGCATTATACTAAAATGTGTTAACAGGAAAATATTTTGCAGTGTCAGCTGTCTTCGGGAAAAGCTTAAAATTTTATTTTAGACCTAACTTGCTCAAAAATGCCATTTTTCTACAAACTACAATGATTTCCCACAAATTCAAATGTTTGAACATTTTATCTAAAATACGTACACTAATACCTCAATTAACACCATCCTCTACAGAATGTGGGTACAAGACTGAATCTGTCTAGGCTTCTATCCAAAAGGATGCTGAAATACAGTGCTCCCATAAAATCATACTGATGCTCTGAAGTTTAACTTTGATTCCTCTTTAACATTTTAGTCATAACAAATTGAATCATACTAAAAGTATGTGCTTTAAACTTTTATTTAAATGTTAACCACAGTCAAAGCAATTATTTTAATTGCTCAAGAAACAAGAAAGCAGCAAAATCCAATAAATTTAGCTGGGTAATTATTACACTGGCTAAGTCACTTTCCCTCTGTGTAAGAGATATTTTTTCATGTACTACAATCAAAATTATGACACAGTCCTACTAGAGAACAATGTCCATGGAGATGAAATGGTTAAATAAAGGGATCGCTCAAAACACATGGAAGTGTACATTTTTATAAAGTCTTTTTACTCACCAAATTTTTATCTGCTTTCTGTAATTCAGGAGAACTAATATCTAAGAAAAGCCATACACAGAACTTTCTTGGCTACAGTACCCATATCTGATTAATGAATTAAAAACAAACTAAGATTTGACCTTTAGTCAACTACGCTTAAATAGCTCTTTCAAATATATTTACTCAGGTTATCTTTTAATATCTACCCATAGCTAAGAGCCAACTACTATTCATGTAAGTATGAGCCTATTTACCACAAACCAAAGGAAGGTACAGAGTAGAGACAAGAAAGTCCTGGACAAGGACTCAAAGACCCAAGTTTGAATCTCAGATAAACCACACACTCACTTAACCTGGCCAAGCCTCAACTACGCCATCTATAAAGTAAGACAGTAAACCCAAACCTGTCTAAATGAAAGTTAATGAAGGTATGAACCAAGGAGATAATATGTTTGAAAACAATGTTTAATTACAGTTATGAAGCGTCTCTCAGCTGTTGTTCTAGTTAGGAAATACTAGGCCACCCAAAAACAAGTGAAATGGTCTTCCTGTTTATTCATCTTGGCCTTTTGCCATTTCTTTCCTCTGTCCCTCCCTCTCACCCTCCCTCTTATCCTATTTTTCTTCCTTCATTTAATAGATATTTATTGTGCTTCTACCATATACCAGATATATTTGCAGACCTGCGCTGTTCAATACAGTAACCAGAAGTCACAGGTGGCTAAAGAGCATCTGATTTGGGATAGTCCAAATTGAGATGTGTTCTAAATATAAACTATACACTGGAGTTCAAAGACTTAATATGGGGAAATGGACTTGGCCCAGTGGTTAGGGCGTCCGTCTACCGTGGTTCAAACCCCGGGTCTCCTTGACCCGTGTGGAGCTGGTCCATGCGCAGTGCTGATGTGCACAAGGAGTGCCCTGACACGCAGGGGTGTCCCCCGCGTAGGGGAGCCCCACGCGCAGAGTGCGCCCCATAAGGAGAGCCGCCCAGCGCGAAAGAAAAGTGCAGCCTGCCCAGGAATGGCACCGCCCACACTTCCCGTGCCACTGACGACAACAGAAGCAGACATATATTGATTACATGTTAAATATTTCAGATATTGGGTTAAATAAAATATATTATTAAAATTAATTTCACCTCTGTACTTTCTCTCAATATGGTTACTAGAACATTTAAAATTATACAGGGGCTTGCATGGTTATTATTATTGGACGGCGCTATTCTAGAGCCTGGGTTTATGCTGGAGAACAAGACAAAGTCTCTACCCTTTTGGGACCTACATTTAAGTATCCTTAGTCCTGAAATTTTCAGGAATCAGTAGCAGAAGAAAACTTAAAACCAGCAACTGTGTGTAGAGTGGACTCTGGGATGGAGGCCTTACCAACCAAGAGCTAAACGCACCTCCCCTTTGGTCCTTAACTCTATGATGGTCCCCAGAATCATCAATGGTCCCCAGAGTCATCGGTCAACAAAACTGGGTGCGATGGCCCTCACCACCTTTGGGGAAGATTTCCCTTTCCTGTTAGGCACTTATGAGAACAGGGCCACTATTAATTCAAACTTAGCAAGTGAAAAAGCTTTTAATTTTTGGCATCAGCAGTTTCAAGGCATCAGTTTTCAGTACTTTGGGTTGTGCCTCAAAAGCACTTTAAAAGGTATCCAACTGTTAGAAGATGTTTCTTAACAAAGACACCCTCTCCCTGGATTCCATTATCCTTCTTTATTATGAGAGTTCCCTTGGTGACTTTGATCTCCACCAGTCTGATTAACCCTGCCTCTCCTCAGTGCCTTTAATTCCCCACAGAGCAGTCAGAGTTCTTCTGGACAAAGAGTAAGAAGGCGAACTAAACAACGAGTCCCTTACTGCACTGCGGAATGTCTTTCCTGGGTCTAAAGGACACAAAGCAAACTCAAGTCAAACTGAGTACAAGACATGCCAGTTCAACATACTGCATTATGTGTTTTAAGATTTTGAAGAATTTCCGGAGGGTAAATTTTAATTTAGACAAAACGGGCTGTTTTTCAATAGCACTTTTACCACCAAAAAGGCATTACAAACATGTGAATTTCATATTCCATGTGTTAGGAAGGTACCTTAAATTCAAACTACAACATGGCCAATGCTTTGTTTGCTCTATATATCTTTCTGTCAAACTACGAAGAAATCAAGGCTTTCAAGAGATTCGGCATGTTGTACAATGCTCTGGAGAAGCAGGACAGCTAGAGAGGCTTAAATTTCTGTTCTTTTATATTCAACCCCTTGTTTGTTTGTCCTGTGTGCATGCTCCTTTCACTGCTGACATATGCCCAACACCTCTGCCAACTTAAATGCTAAACCTCCTTTAAGGCCAAACCCAAATCCAGAAATAATCACTCTCAAAGATTCTAGGAAATCCAATCAACCAAAGCAGCAGAGTGTATATTACTTTATGTCTTCTCTAATTATTTCAAATACCCATAATTTAGAAGGAAAGAAATGAAAATAATTGGTATGACTTCCAGAAATTCATCACCCTACCTTTTCTTCAGTTGAGGTTTATCTGATCTTTATTGAGCCACAACAATATGACAAATACCAGGGATACAAAAAGGATACACAGTACAAATTCTCAAATAATTCATAGGCCAGCTGAGGGGGAAAAAAATATAGTAAATAATGCTCCTATCACCTAACCCTACCCGCATTAAAGAAAGGTACAGTCAAAGGGCCAAGGAAACCCACAGAAAGACTCCAGGTGATCCGAAAAAGCCTTCACAGAAAAGGAAACATGAGTGCAGAATCAAAGATAGGTAGGAATTTACAAGGTAAAGTGGGAAAGGCATTTGAAAGGCAGTAAAGTAACATGAGAAATTAGAGAATGCATTAACATTCTCACTTAGAACCATTAAAAAGAATAGCATCTTCCAATGTATTAAATTGTTCACCCAGGCATCCAAGTCTCTACATAAATGGATCCCAACTGAGCTTTGCTACATTTTCCACAGTATAACAGCAAATAAAAGTGGACTCTCCAGAACCAGTCTAAGGTCTAGGGAAACCCCACTGTTTAGTCTCAGACAAGTTTCTTGATATATGCCTAATTTCTTTTTCTGTAAAACAGGACTGACCATAGATAGGGCCTACCTAATAGGGCTGTTATGAAAAAATGAGTTATAACATAAAAAGCACTTAAACAGTAACTAGCACAAACTAATCATTCAATAATGCTAACTTTGTTGCTGTTGCTGTTATTATTTTGTATCCTTTTTCTGTGCTAGAATTGTGAGCATATCTGAAATTTTTATCCTGAAAATCCAAGCCTCAATCTGCACAACTCTTCATTTGTCCAAAACCCACCTAAGTAAGACACAATTTAAATCCCATCTCCTTCACAAAGCCTTCACTGAGCCTGTTTCCCTCACCCTAATAAATGACTCTCCGAGTGTTCTATTGGGTCTTTCTTAGGGCACTTGGCACCCTGTTATCATTATATCCAGGTTGGATTTCCCCACAAGGATACAGCTCCTTAGCAGGGACCACATTTTACTGATCTTTGTCTTTTCCAGAGAACACCATGCTTTTCACATCATGGGCATTCAACATTTGCTGTTGAACAAATTAAAATACTCTCTAACTCAAGAACATCGAGCTTTGTAAAACTGCTGTATTGCTTACTCTTCCTATTAGTAATAGGAAGTTGCTCTTCCTATTAAAAACCCATACCCACAGAGAGAGACTCAGAGTAATTTTATATAGGTCCTTGTTACGGAGTTCTAGAGAAAAGTTACTGATAAGATGGTATTCTTTTTTTTTTCTTTTCCTCCCCCTCCCCCACCCTGTTTTTTGCTGTCTGTGTCCATTTACTGTGTGATCATCTGTATCTATTTCTCTTTTTTGTCTTCTCGTCTTGTCTTTCTCCTCTAGGATTCACTGGGATTCAATCCTGGAGACCTCTGATATGGAGAGAGGGTCCCTGTCAATTGTGCCGCCTCAGTTCCTGGCCTTTGCTGAGCTTCACCCTGACTCTCGCCTTTGTCTTTTTGTTGCATCATCATTTTGTTGTGTGACTCACTTGCGCAGGTACTAGCTCACCGCATGGGCACTCGGCTTGCCACGCAGGCACTTGGCTCACCAGGCAGGCACTGGCTCACCCTGCGGGCACTCACGCAAGCACTTGGCTCACCACACGGGTAGTGGCTTGGCTTGCCACACAGGCACTGGCTCACCACGCGGGCACTTGTCTCACCGCACGGGCACTGGCTCACTGCACAGGCACTGGGCTTGCCATGCAGGCACTGGCTCATCACATGGGCACTCATGCAGGCACTTGGTTCACCGTGAGGGTACTGGTTCACCACAC
Organism: Dasypus novemcinctus; assembly: GCF_030445035.2. Classification (NCBI taxonomy): domain Eukaryota; kingdom Metazoa; phylum Chordata; class Mammalia; order Cingulata; family Dasypodidae; genus Dasypus; species Dasypus novemcinctus. The sequence continues at coordinate 37,498,286 of NC_080675.1, forward strand.
CGGCACTCGGTCTGCCATGCAGGCACTGGCTCACCGCACAGGCACTGGCTCACCACACGGGCACTCACACAGGCACTTGGCTCACTGTGCAGGTACTGGCTCACCGCATGGGCACTTAGCTTGCCACACAGGCACTGGCTTGCCACGCAGGTACTTGGCTCACCGTGCAGGCGCTGGCTCACCGCACAGGCGCTGGCTCACCATGCAGGCATGCTCTCTCTTCTTCTTTTTTACCAGGAGGCCCCAGGGGTCGAACCCGGGTCCTCCCATATGGTAGGCGGAGGCCTTATCACTTGAGTCACATCTGCTTCGCAGATAGTGTTCTTAAAGTGACTGACACTGCAGACACTGAGTCACCTTTCGTTTACTACTGAGTAAACAAATCTTTCTCTTTAATCCAGGAACAAGTTCTAACAAATTCGTTTAGGCTACTGTTGCTTTTCTGTTACATGTTTACAAAAGGTGGGACAAAGTTCCTACAGCAGTGTCACTGTCCTTGCCTTGCCAGACTCTAAAGTCTATTCTGTCTGGATTTTACTGCTTTCTACCACCTAAGCAAAGGAAGGCTAGCTTGGGGCCATCCTGGACATTTGGGTTACACAATAATAGTATTAATACCAAACTATACAAATTCTTATCTTTGGTGCCCCTCTTTCCAGTAAAAGCACACTGGCAGACCATCGAGCCTAGAATCCTACTCTCCTCCTGTGCTGACCTAACACAGTAACATTATTACTGCTAAGCATTACTTGACTAAAATCCTAAACTTTAATTAGCACAGAAAAATGTCAATTAGGCTTGGTTTCCTCTTACAATAGAGACATTTTGACATTCAGGCACACAGAGGGAATTCAAAGATGGAAAGCAGTAAGATGACTTTTCTAAAAGAACAACCTTAAAAATTAAGACTAATAAAAATAAGTACATAAAAGGAGAAAGTATAATAAAACAGGACTCACATAGTGTTGCCCTGCCTTTAAGATACATATATAGTTATTTTCCATAGTATCACAATGGATATCAAGGACTCAAAAAAGAGGAATTAGGAATAGAGGAGAAGTGAAGTTATCACCCTAGAAAAACATTAACAGAGATCAAGGCATCAAAAATAAGCAACATGGTGCACAAGCACAAAGTACATCAAAAAACTAGAATATCACCACCTTGAAGTCACCAACACATTACCAAAAATAAGTCTGTTCAACTCACTAATAATAATGCTGTTATATACTTTTTTCCCCAATTCTCCTAATCATGGATAGGAAAACTTCCATTTTTCCTCACATATGAAACATACTTTAAAAGGCTTACATGAGCAGAATGCAAGTTTAGCTAAGCTGCTAGTAGGTAGATCTTTGGTCTTTAAGTGGTATGACTTTTACGCTTGAATTACAAAAGGGACAATTTATTATGAAGACATAACAATTACGAACGAGTAGGCAGATAAAGTCAAAATAATTTTAAATCTTCAAATAGAAATGTGTTAGTGTTCATGCTTGGCGCCTGTCAAGAAAACATTTCTAACTGAATTTGGTTTCTCTAAACAAGTTTACAGACAAAAGTAGAATAAAGCACATGAGAAATGTAAATAGTTACAAAAAATAAAACTACTTGTAAAGGACAACTGGTTCAATAAAACTAGTTTAGAAGGTAAAACTATATATAGAAATGCTGAGCTCCATATCAAATATATTCAATTTCTTAATAAACACTGCCAACTGGAAATTCAGCAAGTACAATTTTTTCTAAAATACTCCAATTGGCCTCAAAAACTACAAAACTTGTCCAGAGGCCCTTTTATGCACTACGACATTCTTTTTCAGTTCTTTGGCTGCCCTCAGTATCAACAAGCATTTCCTAATACTACACAACAGATCCAAACACCAGTTCCTCTCAGCTAAAGGCAGAACTGCCCAGAATGGAGACATTACCATTCACTTCAAACAGAATGATTCTAAACTACTTCATACGGTCTCTAGAAGGTGAATTACTTAAGAGGGTATCTTTTGCAAAATAACTTTCAGGGCACAAAAGTACCAGGAAGGGAGGAAAAGAGGGAGGGAGGGGAAAGGAGAGCATGAAAGAAGGTAAGAAAAGAAATTATAAAATTCTGAAAAACATATAAGGATATTTTTTTTTAAATACTGGTAAAACTGTGAACAATTCCTTCAGGTGTTAGGAGGGAGATTAGAAACTCTGAAAAACTATCCATAGTTCCATCCAATCGGAAACATTCCAATTAAATGCAAAATACCAATGTAATTGCCTAAGAAAACATGCAAGGGAACTCTACAGATTGTTGAATTCTTAAAAGCAGACTCTATCCTAAGAGGCAATATCTCACTCAAGATGTATACAATCCAGGTACTAATTCCCACGTTGTAAAGCATAATGTGTGATTATGCAACTGAACATTGCAGTTGCCCCAGGCCATTTTATGTTTAAAGAGAAATATTTATGGCTATATCCTGCCAAAAAAAAACCATATCACCTAACCTCAATTCAACCACTACTTGAATGAACTTGTTAGGGTAACATCGAAATACCAATGCAAAACAAAGAATGTAATGTCCAAGTGTTGAAAGGGGGGGCCTCGGTAGACTTGCAACTCCTACCGTCTGGTTTATTGGACTTACCCGGGCCAGCTAACAGGGAGGTGAAGAAGGTCAACCACCACACCAGGGAACCAAGAGTGCCTACAACTGCAAGCAGGAGAATTGCATCCATCATCCACGTGGAATCTAAACCCCGTCTTGATATGGAGGGGGAGTGGACATAACCATCCAAGGGTCCACAGGCTGGAGGCATAGAGTATGGATTAGAGTGGACTTACTGATATTCTACTATGGAACTATTGTGATTAGTAATGGAAGAAATTATAGCATTGATGTGGAGAAAGTGGCCATGGTAGCTGCTGAGGGTAGGGAGAGGGAAGAAGAGATATGATGTGGGGGCATCTTCAGGACTTGGAGTTGTCCTGGGTGGCACTGCAGGGACAGATGCTGGACATTGCATGTCCTGCCATGGTCCACTAGGTAGACTGGGGGAGAGTGTAAACTACAACATAAACCACTATCCATGTGGTGCAGCAGTGCTCCAAAATATATTCACCAAATGCAATGAATGTGCCACGATGATGAAAGAGGTTGTTGATGTAGGAGGAGTGGGGTGAGGGGGTTGAGGGGTATATGGGGACCTCATTTTTTTAAATGTAATATTTAAAAAAAAAAAGAAAGGGGGGGAACCTTATATAATATTCCTTAGTCACTAGGGCAGAAAGTACCTAAGCATTTAAATTCAACTAGCTGAAAATGTAAATATAGAACATGGAAAAAATAAATTCAAAATTTTGGAAAAAGAAGTCAGTCCCTCTGAAGAATGGAGAAAGAATGTCATCTCAGAAAGCAGTCCTATGTAGGTGGCAATAAAGTAGAAGATTGTTCTGGATTTTTCCAAGCAAATTAATAAATCCAGAGATATGAGTAAAAGATGGATCTGAGAATTTCTTAAAATGCATTGTTTAGATTAGATTGCCCTAGCCTATTGATTTGAATCTACTACTTATCAATAGCAACTTAAAGGCACTATTGCTCAATTTGTTTTTGGTGACCTAAACTCAATTTGTGGTGCCAGACAAATTCTTAGTGAACAAATCCACATAGAAAGACGAGTCAACACACTCATTCTCTTGTATCAGCCTATCATCAAATATGTACTGGCCAAAAATATTTCCTTAAAAAATGCTCATAAATTAAAAACTGGAAATGAGACATAGCATGATAATGTCTGAACTTCAGTTTATCATACATTTTCTAACCTCTTAATAAAATAAAGAGTCCAGTCTCTAAGGCTAAGCATTCACCAATAGATTTGTTTTAACCCAGCAGCCACCAGCTATCAGGCTTAAAAAGGAGAGAAGTATGAAGAGACCAAGTAGCTGGACCTCAACATCACGTGGGCTCCAAACTATGCCACTTAGAACTCAGTTTTGAATTCAAGTAAAATGTAGGATAAGGGTATACAAAGAATCTATGTGACACTGTACCTCTGCTAACACTTCATTTATAATCACTATTGAGAAATAACTACTCATACCTCCTTGAAACACTCAGTTTTGCCCATAATAAAATTATTGTAATATTCATTTCAATGTGTCTAAAAAATGTGAGGCTGCTTTATGTCATCTTCTTCAATAGAAACATAACATTTTAAATTTTCATGTCATGCATAAACAATTCCTTCCAGAATGTTCTCCTTATTATTCAGGGTCATTATTTGAATTCCATTTCACAATTCATCCAAATTACCACTGTTAAACGGTCTCCCAACTATTTCTTATTCACACTAACATTACTCAGAATGATGGCAGATTAAGTATAAAGTGAACTATTTAGACTAATACTATTTTACCAGTGAGGAAACAGGATTTATATATCAAGGTCATTCTGCTAGTTAATAAGTGGAATTCAAGACCAATTCCCTTTGTGTGGCCTTTTCACTCCAAAATATCACTTTTATTATTAAATTCAATAAATATTTGCTTTTATTATAAATGCTTACTATAAAATGGATACTCCAGAGCATGAACTATTTCTGCATATGTTAAAGTATTACTGGTATTAAGAGAGCAAAATACACAAATATAAGTACCTTAGAAAGCAAACTATGATGTCGTAAATATAGGTCACCATTTCCGATCCAGGGAAATTGTGAGGGACTGATTAACATCAAAGTTTGAATCGTAGATCTAAACTTGACTTTGGATAAGTGATTTGACCTCTCTGAGTCTCCTTAAGCCTTTATAGCACCACCAATTTCCCCAAGGAAAGTTAGTTGATAAATACACTAAGCTTTCTAAAACCAAGTAAAAAACAAGTTTTAGGAAGCACTTTCTGGTTTATAAAGCCCTTTAACACCTTATATAATTTGGCCCCCACAATATGCTTCCAGAATTTAAGGTAGTTATCCTTACATTAAAAATGAGAGCAGACTCAAGCAATCATTACACAGTTAATAAATGGCAGAGTCAAAATGGAAACCTGGTCTCATGACTATAAAGTAAGCATTGTGGTCTTTATGCTACTGTACTTCCATAAACTGGTAGTGCTGGCACCTATAGCAAGGTTCTCTAAATCTCTACAATGCTTCCATCCACATGAAACTTCATAGGGCTGAGAAGGTATTAAGGATTCTAGTATGGACTTATACAACCACTTAGACTTCTTGGCAAATGAAACTCCACAATAGTGGGTCAACTGTGAAACTTTAAAAAACACAACAGAAACAACAACAACAAAAAAAGCACAATACCTAGGCCTAACCTCGAGAGATTCAGATTTAATTGGTCTAGGGCATTTGCACATTTATTAAAAGCTCCCCATGTTATTCTAACGTGCAGCTAAGTTGAGACTCAGGGCTTTAAGACTTAATATCCTTACCGGATTAGAAGAAAAATAAAAGATAGTAAAAACCACATGAACTGTATACTTCACAGAGGTCAAATGAGGGATGTGATAACATATGGGAAAGTCCTGCATAAATAATAAAATGCTTTACAAATATAAAGGAATTACAATGTATTCATTCAAACATGTACGAAATAATTCAGCCTGCCAGGCATTGCTTCAGACTCAGAAAGAGAAGGCACCACCCTCAAGAAGGTGGGAAACCACCATGCCACGTCCTGAAATAATTGCCAAGTGGTGAGGAAAAGCACCATAAGGGCACAAAGGCAGGAACAACCAACCCAGCACTGGGGCCTGAAGGTGTACGGGGATGAGGTAAGAGGAGATGTCCAAAAGGCCTTCACAGAGGAGACCCTTGAGCTCAATCTTGGTATTCTAGGCAGAGCGGGCAAATTACACAAGGCAAGTAGTTCAGGATGGCTACAAAACAGCATGGAGAATATACATTGTAGGCCAGAGGTTCTCAAAGAAAGGTCTTGGAGCACTGAGCTTCCTGAGACCCTTTCAGGGAGAGTCTGTGAGGTCAAAACTATTTTAATAATAATACCAAGATGCACAACCACCAAAAACGGGAGACAACCCAAAGGTCCCTATTACTGGTAAATGAACAAACATATATTCATAGATAGGAATACCACTCAGGAAAAAGAATAAATTATTGTAGCAGTTTGATAAATTCAATGAATTCCAAAAAGAAATATTGGATTATGCTTGTAATTTGATCTGTACCTGGGCATGACTGAGTTATGATTAGGGCATAAAAGGCAGGGCAAAGAACAGAATTAAGAGGTTTCTGATGTTGGAGATTTAATGTTGGAGTTGGATGCTGAAGACTTAAGCTGGAGCCCTAGGAATTAAGCTCACCAGCCCCAGGAAGAAAGGAACATTGAACCCAGAGAAAAACAAGCCCCAGGAACATAGGAACCCAGGAAGCCTGAAGCCTGAACCCTCACAGACATCGGCAGCCATCTTACTCCAAATAGACTTTGGTGAGGGAAGTAACTTATGCTTTACAGCCTGGTATCTATAAGCTCCTACTCCGAATAAACGCCCTTTATAAAAACCAACCAATTTCTGGTATTTTGCATCAGCACCCCTTTGGCTGACTAATACAATTACAAATATACACCAACAATATGGATGTCTCTCAAATGCACTGTTAAATGAAAAGAAGTGAAACTCAGAAGGATACATAGTGTTTTATTCCACTTATACCACATTCTGGAAAAGGCAAAACAATAGGAAAAGAGAATAGATCCAAGAGTCTCTGATTGGGGGAAGAGAACATTTTGGGGAGCTGGAAATGTGCTTTATCTCTATCATGGTGGTGATTACACAACCATGTGTTTTTCAAAACTCTTAAAAGAATGTACACTGAAAAGGGTGAATTTCACTGTATGTAAATTATATCTCAATAAATCTAACTTAAAAAAAATAGGTCATTTGCTTTTTTCACTCTCATTCTCTCACAGGTAGAGTTTTTTCCAGGAGCCACATGACTGATGATGCCACTGCTCTGCAGCTAATATACTTGTATATTCTTAAGTTTTAAAATTTCCTCCATTCGATTTCTAATATACTAAATAATGATGGATATAATTCACACAAACAAAGGTTCTCTTGAGTCTTCAATAACTTGTAACAGTATAAAGGGGTTCAGACACCAAACAATTTGAGACCTACTGCCTAGGTAAAGCAGGGAATAACAGGATTCAACTTAAGAAATAAGAATGATGCAGGAAAACTAGTTAAGGTGTTAATGCAAACGTGATTAAAGCTGAGGCTGGGATACACTGGAGGGGAAGTATGTACATACATTATTTATAGCCTGTTATAAATCCTAAGTCAGTTTCTCTTCACGGCCTGTCTTTGTTGGTGGATTAAAAGTTTTGCAAACTAATTTCAGTCAAATGAAAATATATAATTATAAAATATATAGTTATAAAATCAAGTCTGCCATAAGAGTCATCTTACAATGCACTACTGACAAGTGCTTTAGGAATTACTTTTACTGACTTGCCACTATGCATCTTCAAATGATGCCAATAATTAAAAACTGACTGTACAGGAAGCGGGTATAGCTCAGTGGTTTGAGCAACTGCTTCCCATATATGAGGTCCCAGGTTCAATCCCTGGTACCTCCTAAAAAAAGTGGGGGGGGAGAAAGCGGAGCAGACTTGGCTCAAGCCCTTGAGCATCTGCTTCCCACATGGGAGGATCCTCGGTTTTGGTTCCCACTGCCTCCTAAAAACAAACAAACAAAAAACAGCTAAGGGGTGCCAATGTGGTTCAATGGTTGAGAGTTGGTTTCCCATATATGAGGTCCAGGGTTCAATCCCCAGCTCCAGTACATTAAAAAAAAAAGAAGACTTTAAACTTATTTTAAATTTGAAAAGTAACCATTCTAAAAAGGTATAAAAACTAATTTAGGGAAGTGGACTTGGCCCAATGGATAAGGTGGCCACCTACCACATGGGAGGTCCACAGTTTAAACCCCGGGCCTCCTTGGCCCGTGTGGAGCTGGCCCATGCACAGTGCTGATGCGTGCAAGGAGTGCCCTGCCACGCCGGGGTGCCCCCACACACAAGGAGTGTGTCCCATAGGGAGAGCCGCCCAGCACAAAAGGAAGTGCAGCCTGCCCAGGAATGGTGCCGTACACACAGAGAGCTGACACAGCAAGATGATGCATCAAAAAGAAACACAGATTCCCAGTGCCACTGATAAGGATACAAGTGGTCACAGAAGAACACACAGAATGGACACACAGAACACACAGAAGAATGGACAGAGAGAGCAGACAACAGGGGATTGGGGTTGGAAGGGGAGAGAAATAAAAAATTTAAAAAAAAAGAGGTGGTGCTTCTGGCTGAAGCCATTCTTAAAAAAAAGAACTTAGAATTGACTCAACATCTCAAGGTCAAATAGGCAAATTAGGTAATGTTTAAAATCCAACTTATTACTTCTCTGAAACAGACTTTCACTTATTCCAAAAACATTAAGACAATCCCAACTCGGCACAATTTTTCTATATAATATGATTATTTGAGTTTTTTTTGTCAGCAAAGTTTCCTTGAGACCTGGGGAAAATTCATTTCTAAATACTAACCATGTAAATACCAAATTATTTTGAATATAGATCTTTTTCAATAATCTTCTCATATCGAGAACTACTGTGATATGCTGGCATCCCACAGAGGCAGTAGATGACAGATAAAAAAACAGATCGATCATGGAATAGAGATGATAGGAATGAGAAGAAAGGATAATTCCCAAAAAATAAACTTTAAGACAGTTTTATATGAATTTTTCTGTGCTATAAAACTTTATTTTTGTTTAGAATGGGTGTCATCTCAAATATCTTCAACAAAAGAAAATGGAGAAGGAAAAAAAAAGCACAGCAACTTCACTCACATCAAGACCTATATACATAAGGAAGTTGTTTTCTGTGTTTTTTTCCTTTTTTGGTGTTTTTTTGTTTTTTGTTTCTAAATAAATTCAGTGTTCACATCTCTATAAAGAACTAACACGAACACACAGCAAATGGACACAGTGAGCACACAACTTGGGGGGGAGAAAAATAAATACAAAATAAATCTTTAAAAAAGTAAAAATAAATACTACAGTAAAAAGACATTTTAATATACTTAAAATACTTTTTTTTTTAAGATTTATTTTTATTTATTTCATTCCCCTTCCGACTCCCCCACCCCCCTGTTGTCTGCTCTCTTGTGTCCATTTGCTGTGTGTTCTTCTGTGTCCACTTGCATTCTTGTCAGGTGGCACTGGGAATCTATGTCTCTTTTTTGTTGTGTCATCTTGCTATGTCAGCTCTCCGTGTGTGCAGCGCCATTCCTGGGTGGGCTGTGCTTTTTCACGCAGGGCGGCTCTCCTTGCGGGGTGCACTCCTTGGGTGCAGGAGCACTGCACCCACACAGGCCAGGAGGTCCTGAGTTCAAACCCTGGACCTCCTATATGGTAGGTGGACGCCCTATCAGTTGCGCCACATCCGCTTCCCCTTCATATACTTTTTAAAAACATTTGAAGTGATCCACTAAGACTGTCTCTAAAATACATCAATTTCCTCTGCTTTGTCCACTGAAGGAGACATATGGTGCAGAGGGCCAGTCAGTCAATGCTTCAGTCATGGGTGCCTTCGATGGAAGCCTTGCTGCAGTCCCCAGAGTCTTACAGGAGCTCCTCACAGGCCTCGGTGCTGTGGGAGGCAATAAGGATGAGGTGAGCATGGGGCCAATGTCTTGCAGTTTGGTCTGGCAACCCGCTGTGGCTGATCAGTCTTCCCGGGCACTTCGTCTCTCTAGCTGCATCCACACAGTTAGTTTTGCTCAGATACTGAAAATAGTGCCTGTAGCTGACCGTGGAGGTGTCTTGTGCATACAGGGCCTCCCGCTTCTTAGAGTCTGTGATCTTGATGAGGACCCCGTGGTATTCCACCACAAACTCGCCCCAGGAAAACCACTTGGTGGCAATCACTCCCCTGCCTTTGCCATCAATGAGGTCAATATTCATTCCTTCCTCCTTTCCACTTTCCATCAATTCATACATCCTTTTCCTTTCTTCAGACTGCAGCTCAGCTTTGCTCTTACGGGAGCATCTTCAGCCACGGTGGAAATCCATGAGTTTTTTTATTCCTGTTGCATTTTCCCTTGAGCTTTTTCTGGAGGGGCCTGTTTGCCCTTGACGGGCTTTTTCAGAGTTTGTTTGGTGACAGCTGCACTGGTGGAATCACAGAACGAGGTGGGAGTTTCAGGAGGTTCTGCTGCTTCAGATTTTCAGTTTGGAAAAGGTGCCAGGGGATCTCTCCTGGCATCTTTGGTCTTCTGTTCCTCAGACTGCATGGTGCTCCATGTTGCATCCTCAGTGTTTCTTTTCTCTTCTCACTTCCACAATTTCAGCTACTGGATTCCCCTGGCATTTGACTTTATGATGTGTGACTGAGTATGCTTCCTTAAGTGGGGAACGCATTCCAGAGCATTTTTTCAGGCTCATGTAGGAATAGATCTTGGATTGCCTGGTGAATAAATCCTCTCCCAGCCAGGCCCAAGGTGGCACACCCCGCGTCTTCCTCCTGATCACCACTGTCACAGTGCCCCAGAGAAGGGCCAACAGCACCCCAGGGCACCCCCTTCCCCAGTGGCCTGAAAGGCAGGATCCAGTAATAGTGCCGTGGCAGCCCAGGACAGGGGCTGATCACACATACACAGGCAGGGAGCTGCCCACCGACCACAGTCTGGCTCCTGGCCTTGGAAGAGAGGGCCATGAATTTTAAATGAACGTGTGTGTCTTAACTGCCATCACATATTGCTTCTCTAATTGTTAGAAGTAGCCAACACCATTGACACCTCTTGGTTAATCCCACACAGGTAAAAACTTGTCTGGAGAATTCAATTTGCCACCCTTTAAAAAACTCACCTATAATTCTACTCATGTAACCTTCAAACTTACAGCAAAGTAGTTATGTATTATTAAAAAGGTAGAGCCTTACCTGAAAATACAGAGTTTTCGATTCTACCTCTTTTACAGAAATCTTGGAAACTGGTTACAGTAAGTACCACAGGAGATTCAAAATTGAAATTTTACCTATGGATTGAAAAAAGGGAAATAAATAATTTGAAATATATGTTCAATGAAGATAAAAACATCAATCTGATCAGAGATGAAATTTCCATACACTTGTTAAAAAGCCAAATGGTTTCTGCAGGAAACCTGTTTTCTGTGACTCAAATCCAAAATGGAAAACGTGGGTGGTTCTTCCTGTCTTATTATTAAGAGTCAGCCAATTGGCTGATGAAGTTTTCACACAACCTAAGCTCAAACATTAGCCTTCCATCTGCTCTGATACCACCGTACCTTAGTGGAATGGAAGAATCTGAAAAAAAGGCTTTCTTTAGCCTCAAAGTAAGTCTTTATCAAAGCACCTTTGGCTTATTTTATCTAAACCACAAACTGCCAACTCCTTCAAAACCTCAAATCCAAGAGATGTGAAAAATAATGAGAGCTAAATCACAAAATAATTCAGTAACTTCTCAGCTATCTCTGACTTTGGAACAATGATTGTTAAACAAATCTCCTAAGCTACAGTAGCAGCATAAATGTGAAGGAGGGTTTCCTGGCTCTGCTACCTTAATAACTGTACCTCCTATCTACCCACACAGCACTCTTCATTTGCCAAAATGTGTCTGCGAACAGACACTATATTTGAAACTCTAAACACACAACTCTGTCAGAACGGACTACGAATCCAATAATTCTGTAGGATATTGCTGCATATCCACCTAGAGCTAGTAAACTAGTAGCGAGATACAGATTTAACTGAAAACAGAGCACATGATAGTAAGCCTTCAATGAAAAAAAAAATGGGTGCATACAAACATGGTAAAAACAATCCCATATATACTACTACCTAAAAGTCTCCTTAAATTAATACCAATGAACAATAGAAAGCCTACAAATACCAAACAATAAAAATTCAGAGAGCTACTTCCAGTATAATTTAAGAACTTTAATGGGAAACTGCATATGGATAGCAACTGTCCAGTTCCTGTAATTTCAGGCTCAATTTGAAAATTCCTCATGCCCCTGAAAACCTTTTCTCAAAATGCTAAGAGGCTTCTTTCTAGAAGTTCTCTGCTTAGCAAAGAAGGCCCACTTACAGGCCATCAGTGGCTGTCTGGCAAGTCCTTGCATAATGACGCTTCTGTTGCACACAGGAAAACCCCTTTCCCAGGCTACGGTGAAAGGCACTAGCTCCTGAGATACTCGTTTCAGAGGAACTGTTGTGTGGGAGACAGTAAAACGAGATATGCACTCAATCTGTACATTTGAATTTTTGGAAATATTTGCTTAAGCAAATCATAAGCAAATACAGATCACAAATTTTTAGAGCTAGAAGGGTCCCATTACCCCATTCCTATTGCAATGCACTAATTTTATAGGTAAGGTTAAGTCAAATCTCATTACTTTTTGAACCTCCTGACCAACCAGACCAGTGTTCTTACTATTCATTTTACCCTGCTCTCTACTCAATTGTGAAAATTACATTTTGGATCATTTTAAAATCAAGTTACAGGGAGTAGGTGTAGCTCAGTGGTTGAGTGTCTGCTTCCCATGTAAGAGGTTCCATGTTCAATTCCCAGGACCTCCTTTAAAAAAAAAAATCAGGGAGGGAATGTGGCTTAAGTAGTAGTTAAGTGCCTGCTTCCCACATGAGAGGTCCCGGGTTCAGTACCAGTGCCTCCTAAAAATAAAATAAAATAACAAGCCAACAAATGAAAAAATCAACTCAGGGGAGCTGAGATGGCTCATTCGTTGAATGCCAGCTTCCCACACACAAGGTCCAGGGTTCAATCCCTGGCCCCAGTACCCTAAAAAAAAGAAGAAAGAAAAGAAATCCATTTACAACTTAGTAAAAAGAACAATGTCTCATTTAACCATGTGATGCAAAAATGAATAATTAACAAGACTGATTAAAAAGTAAAAAACCTTTACAGTATCCCTCCAATAAATGTGCTGAGGGCAGCGGGTAGGGAGGTCTGTTGCCTTTCCCCATGCAAGTATGGTCAAATTTGGTCCTTAGGAAAGAAGTATATACAAATTCACATATACAAGTCATTTCTTTGGTTTTTAAATAGTGCTTCCAAAAAAAACACCAGTACCTCAAGAAAAAGATACAAAGATATGATGTCTTATTTTACTGACACAGAATGTTGAAAAACAAAAATAATAATCCTTTCTTCTCAAGTTAAGGATTAAATTATTTTCTAAATAAAGTATTTTTCTCTGTACTATAATTAATTTCCCCTAATTAGAGGATCTTTTAGAATTCCTTAGCATACATCCTTTAGAACAATACCCCTTGCAGTTTTCCTTAAAACTCTGATTTCTGAATGCCTTTTCTAAGACAACTTTTTCATTCATTTTCCCAACTTCCAAAACAAATACACATACTTACTTATACAGATAAAAAGAGAAACATATGGGAAACGGACTTGGCCCAGTGGTTAGGGCGTCCGTCTACCACATGGGAGGTCTGCGGTTCAAACCCCGGGCCTCCCTGACCCGTGTGGAGCTGGCCCATGCGCAGTGCTGATGCGCGCAAGGAGTGCCCTGCCATGCAGGGGTGTCCCCTGCGTAGGGGAGTCCCACGCGCAAAGAGTGCGCCCATAAGGAGAGCCGCCCAGTGTGAAAGAAAAGTGCAGCCTAACCAGGAATGGCGCGGCCCATACTTCCCGTGCTGCTGACTTGACAACAGAAGCGGACAAAGAAACAAGACACAGCAAAATAGACACAGAGAACAGACAACCGGGGAGGGGGGGAATTAAAATTAATAAAAAAATAAATCTTTTAAAAAAAAAGAGAGAAACATAAAAGATATGCATAAAATGAAACATACGCATGAAAATTTAAATTTTTTAAGATTAAAAAATAAATCTCAAAACAAATTCATACTTGCTCCCTGAATTATCTCCAGAGAGAAGCTTATATGCCTTCCCTATTAACATACCTCCATGAAAATCCATACAAAGACTAGTCCTAATTTTGCACCTAACTAGCTGTGTGATTTTAGGCAAGTCATTTGCGCTTTGGACTTAAGCTTATACATAAAAAGGTAGAATACTTTATTTCTTTGATATTTTTCAGGTTTAAAAGCCTTTAATTTCAATTTATCTCTTGTTAGGATTTTAAGTAACATCTTTAATTTCCCTGAATTCTGAAAATCAAATATACCTTTATATAATATAGGTTATGCCCTAGAACTTACCACAGTTGCACTAAATCAATGTTTTAGAGCATTATAGATTTCCCCTCCCTTTTTTTAAATTAGAGCAGCTGTAGATTTATAGAAAATCCATGCAGAAAGAAGAGTTCCCATATAGCCTCCAGATTTTATCTTCATTAAGAGTATTTCCTTGTCTCATTTGTTAGCTTTTCCAAAAAGGTTTAGATTAACAGCAATGGAGCGTCACATCTAGATGACTCTGCTGAACCACTTTCCCAACTCTGTGGAGACCTCACTTCCTTCCTCTTCTCTCTCTCATCATCTCAGTACCCTAATACTCTCAAACATGGCTTTTTTTCTTTTTGCTTTTTGCTACAGTGTTGAAAACGAAAACCTTCTGAACCAGTAGGTTTAAAACCAGTTCATATCCAAGTCTACATTTGAATTTAATATCTAAAGAATTTGTTCCACTGATAATAACTTCATAATTTAATGATGTTTTTCCTCTGAAACTGAATTCCTTGTTTACTGACAAATAAACAAGGAGGTTCCAAAATACTGTATATAGCACAACTCACACACTGATACCAACTGATAATTGAGGCCATCCCCAATTACTAATGAATAGAATAACCACTAGAATTGGGAATCCACCAATTTACTAAAAAGAGTACCTGCTTTTGAGAAGTTCATTCATTCAACATATATTTGAGTACCTACTATGTAGCAATTACTGTTTATTCTTCATGCTGGGGATACAAAACAAGATGGACAAAAGTCTATGCTTTCATGGTGCTTACTCTCTAATGGAGGAGATACATAAGTAGTAAAAATAATTTTAAATGTATGCAGGCAGCATATATACATCCATACACATATAATGTTAGAGGGGATATGTGCTATTGAAAAGGAAAGGGCAAGATGACAGGATAAGGGAATCTGGAATGAATGAAGAAAAGGAGGCTGCTATCTTAAATAGGGTGGGTCAGGGCAGGACTCACTAAAAAGAAAGGTCTGAACAAAAGGCTTGAAGGAGGTAAAGGAGCCATTCTGAAGTTTCCTAGTAATTTTTATCTTGTACAGACTATGCTTGTAAAGGCAAATACCTTATCAAAAGGGTGGTGCATGAGCAAATGTATGAACAGCCCAGAAGAGTCAACAGAACAGAGCTTAGTGTAAATCCACCTCAGTTTTGCAGCTTATTTTTACCAAGTGAAACTTGATCCCTCAATTAAGCAGTAACCTGTCCCAAGTACTGTTTTGAACAAAATTTCTGATTCTATAATTCATCTTCTCAAAACTCAAGGACAAATTTCCAAGTATTTGTACTTGGAAATCAAAGAGCACCAGTTCCACTTGTGCTCTATACCCAAACCTCAATAAGGTGTACCTCGGAGCACTGAAGGCTTTCTCCCACCGCAGAGAAACCTCTGCTTCCCCAGAGAGTTTAGTGGAAAAAGACTGGACTGTGGTATCAGGAGAACCAGGGTCTACACCAGCCAGCTGTGGAACCTGGCACAAATCATTTTACTCCTTGGGCTAAATTTTCCTCAGTTAATAGGGTTCTGGGTTATATGATTCCAAGTTCCCTTCTAGGACTAAGTTTACTTCAGAAAAAAAAAATTAGGTAAATAGCCATATATTGAGTTATAATAATGGTATGCATTATAACTCTGCTCACCCACCATAAACTTTAACCAGTTCTTCTAATAACAGAAGTGGATTTATACTGACCCATCATCAATCTCAAGTCTCTCCAATCAGAAGAACACATTGGAAAGAATGAAAAATGGGTTCTGCCTTGCAGTACTGTTCACCAAGGACAAAAGCTGCAAAGGCACAGCACTCTTGTCCTTGCCTTTATTATGAACATCCTCTGACTAGATTAATACAGAACCCTAAAGTAACATAAGCATGAAACTGCTGGGTTTTTACACATTCTTTATGTACACACACACCCAATTAAAATATATGTTTTTAATAGTAGTGTTCCTTAAAAGTTACTTACAAGCATTAGCAGTCTTCATATTACGTTATTTTAAATAGGTGTTATAATGAGAGACTGTTACCATCTTTTGCCCGTTCTTGCCACAGTTTTACAGTTCCCTATTGTGTAAAGCCCACCTTCCCAATGTAGAATTAAAAAAATAAGTCAAATAAATAAGACAGGAGTGGGGGCACTATGTTTGCTGCCTCCCTTACCTCTAGCCCGGCAGCCACGTGAATTACGTTCTACCACCAAGGCACACCCACATGGGGCTCCCGCAGAACTAGAGTTACAAGGGAAGAAGCAGGGAGGGGCATGTGAGGCACCCTCTTGGATGGCAGCACCCACGAGGCTGCTGGATAGAAGCCTGTGATTCTGGAGGTGGCAGAGTAGCTCTGTCTTACTGATTTGGACATCCTGACTGAGACAAAGGTAACAGCAGCTCCTCCAGGGTCCAGTTCCACGGTTAAGTAGTACTGGAAATGCCAGGCACTCAGCCTACAGTCTCTTTCTTCAGCACTCCCAATGATTTGCTAAGCTAGCTGTCACCCTTAATAAATCCCTTTCTGCTTTAACTAGAACAGATCTCAGTACCTTTAACTATAAAACCCTGACCAATACATGTAGCAAATACTAGTTTCATTATTTCCATGAAACGTAAGAGTTGAGATTGAAAGAAATAAGTAATCCATAGGCCATTCCACTATAAACCAAGATTTCTCTGTTTCAGGGCGGGGCTTAAATCCACAATCAACACTTCAGACCTTTCCCCATACATACTTTCTTATAAATTTCATCACCTCCACCATCCAAGCAGAAGAAAATGCTATTTATCTAACTAATTTTCTGTCAATAAAGAGTCTGATGACAGTAACTTGGCAAAATATTTGAGAACAGGATATAACAAATATCACTTTCTATAGCAGCTCAACTTTATGGTGAATCCTGCAGCTTTAGGTAGCACTCTCTGAACATTCCCAAACTGCAAACCAGGTGAGCTAATGCTGTGTTCAAATGCCAAAACGATCAGCACTTTGTGCCAAGGCACAACTTAATTCACAAAGCAGCAGTGAACTTTTCACTGGTTTTTCTCCCATCCCTCAGGGCAAGATAATCATTAAAATCACAGACACATCAGGTAAACAAACACACCATTACCTAACACCAAAAGCAAGGTGGAAACGCTGAATAGTGCTTATGCATGTTAAAATTCTCTTCTTGGTAGCAAGATATTAAAACCCATAAAATCAGTTGGCAAAGTTGGAAAAAGTAATCAGTTGTTAATAATACTGTTCTTTAAAATGGAAACAAAATCTCACCAAGGACATCTGATATCTTTGAATAATCAAATTACTCTGAACTATCAAACTGCATAAAATAATCTAGGCAGGGAAATGGACTTTGGCCCAGTGGTTAGGGCGTCCGTCTACCACATGGGAGGTCCGAGGTTCAAACACCGGGCCTCCTTGACCCGTGTGGAGCTGGCCCATGCGCAGTGCTGATGCGCGCAAGGAGTGCCGCGCCACCCAGGGGTGTCCCCCGCATAGGGGAACCCCATGTGCAAGGAGTGTACCCCGTAAGGAGAGCCGCCCAGCGCGAAAGAAAGTGTAGCCTGCCGAGGAATGGCGCCGCCCACACTTCCCGTGCCGCTGACGACAACAGAAGCAGACAAAGAAACAAGATGCAGCAAAAAAGACACAGAAAACAGACAACTGGGGAAGGGGAGGGGAATTAAATAAATAAAAATAAAATCTTTAAAAAAAAAAAAAATAATAATCTAGGCAAAACTTTATAAAAGATCACTTATACACACTACTAAATCCAATTAATGACACTGATATTCTGGTGTCTCAACACCAGAGAGGTGTTAAATACAACGGAAAGCACCAGCATGCATGAAGGGAGATTCAAGCCCAGACTACTAGTTAGTGCCATCCAGCCCTGAGTGCGCCAGCACTCAAAGCACTATGTCTTTGTCTGCTCCTTCTTCCTGCTGCCTTGAATTGCTTTTATCAAATACTTTATAGTGCACATAGCTTTAGCACTAAAACTATGTTCTGCAAATGGAAGCCAAAATGGTGGTGCAGAGAATGGGAACATACAATAGAGAAAACATAAACTACATTTCCCCCTAAGGACAAGGCAAATGAATTTGCTAAAGAAATCTTACAGCTTGGCAACCTCAAAAAATTTTAGAAACAATAATCTCCTAGAGCCTATCAGAAAAGAAGTTACCAAGATGAGTATGGAGCTTTACTATGATTACACATGTACCTTATGTGTTCTTTGGCTGCATCTGGCACTCACTTTTTAAATGAAGTATTTCTGGGTTAAAATGACACCCAGCCTACTTCTTTGAGGCTTTTTCATTTCCTTACCTAATCTGAATTTATGGTTTCTCATATTTAGACTCTCACCATAATCAATCTTATTGCAAGTTTAAGGCTATGATGTTTATTTAGTATCTGCCACTTTTCATCACCCCACTGTGAACCCCCTGATCTAAGCCACCATCTCCACTCCCTTGGATCACTGCAACAGCCTTAACTGGTCACCTGACTTCAGCCCCTGGCCCCAACAGTCTGTTTTCAACACAACAGCCCAGGAAACCTGTTAAAATCTGTATGGGGTCCCATCAATTTCTACTTAAAACTCTTCAGAGGAAAAGCTAAAGCCACAGCAAAGCTCCCCTGCACAGTCGTTGTCTGAATGCCTCTTTGACCTCAACTCTGCACCTCGGCTTATCCTTGCCCCCTTCTGGCCCCACAGCCTCAGGTCTCCAGTCCCAGTGTCCTCTCAGCCTAAAATCTTCCCCCAGACATGTGCGTGATTATCAACCCAATTTCTTCAGGTTTTTACTCAAAACTCACTTTCTCCATCTTTGTGACTTTGGGCAGTAAGCAAAGATTTTTTAAATAGGACATTAAAAGAGTTTAAAAAAAAAAAAAAGCAAGCCAATAAGTGGAAGAAAATATTTGTAATACTATCTCAGATACTATGCCACAAACTAGATATATTACCCAACAAGGGACTCCTCCAGAATATGTTAAAACAAAACAAACACTCCTCTAAATCAATAAGGAAAGTGGTATCAAAATGGCCAAAAAACTTATGCAAAGGAGTTTGACTAGTCTTCAGGAAAATGCAAATTAAAACCACAATGGACCGTTTTCCACACCCACCAAAATAGCTAAAATTAAAATGGCAGGCAATACCAAATGTTGACAGGAAGGTGGACCTCTCATATGCTGCCAATGGAGCTATAAATTGACATAACCACTTTGGAAATCTGTTTCTTAGTATGTACTAAAGTAAATATACACATACCCTATGACCCAGCAAATGCACTAAGATTATCCCCAACAGATGTTGGTACATATGTTCACCAAAGAGGCAGAAATGCACTAAGATTATCCCCAACAGATGTCAGTACATATGTTCACCAAAGAGGTAGCAGAATGATGTGGCAGGAATAGTGGTACAGTCATACAACGGAATACTACACAGCAATGAAAATGAATAAATCACTATTGCTTGTAAGAAACATGGATGAATCTCATAAATGCAATGTTGTGCAAAAGAAGTCAGACATAAAGGAGTAAATTATGTATGACTGAAAGTAATACAAAGCTCACAAACAGGCAAAACAAAGCTAAACATTAGTGTCAGGAGAGTGGTTACCTGTGTGGAGAAGAAGGTTTAACTGAGAAGGGAACCAGGGCTTCTGAAAGGCTAATAATAGTCTGTTTCTCAATCTCAGTACTGATTACAAGCGTAGTCACTTTGTGAAAATTCACCCAGCTGCATATCTGAGCTTCTTGCATTTTTCTGTTTATTATAGTTCAAGATAAAGTTTCTTTTTTTAAATCATCTCAATGACGATTCCTTGTGTATACTTATCTAATAGTCCAACCACTCCCTCAATATTTCATATCCCTCTTCCCCTTATTTTTCCCATTTAGATGTATCAATATCTAAGATACTATCTCATATACTAGGTATATTTTACAAATTTATCTTGTTTACTGTCTCTGCCCAATAAACTCTAGGTTCTGCAAGGACAGGTATTTTGTCCACTTTGCTAAATACAGAGTCCCCAGTGCCTAGAACAATGCCTGATAGAAGGCACTCAATAAATATGGGTTCAATTAATTTATTAATTACATACTATTGCACAATTTAAATGTAATTACATTTGTGAATTCAAGCCATAAAATTCTTGCACTCGCCTTAATATGCTTAAACAATTACGCAGCCGCCACTCTGGTTCGACCTTTCCCAAAATGGTCTTGAGACCTCTTATCTTCCTGATCATTCTCTACAGGCTTAAGCTTCCCTATTCCCAGATCCAGTTCTGACCAGTTTATAGTACTACACAGAATTCAGTGCATTCCATAACATCTGTTTTTATATGTAAGACCTAAGGCTGTATTGACCTTTTTCTAAGCCATATCCACCCTGCTGACTCATGCTGCGTTTTAGATCAAATAAAATTAATAAAGAGCCTTATCTCTACTTAGCTTACTTTTTCCCCTTTACATAAACACAAATCAAGAACCATTCCCATTCTAGAACTGGGCCATTGCTCTCTGGTCCTAAATGTAGAATATTTCAGGTATCTCCATCTATTCCTGTTTTAAATTTTAGCTCACCATTTCAACTTCTTTTAAGCAGTGTTTCTCAACCTTTCTTCATTATCTCCTGTTCTCCTCCCTTCCCCTTCAACTTAAGCAGCTTTTCCCCTAATTATTCTCACCCATGGAATTTTAATGCCAAAGATATTCTGTATATCTGTTTATGTATATAAGTACACTATGCATTATGTAAAAAAGATCTCCACCCACCCAAGAACCAGTTCTACCTCTTTGATAATACTCATTTTAAGTTCTTGATTCTGTCAACTACACATTACCTCACCTTTCTAATTTTACTTCACATGTAAATCTGTCAACAATAAAACCAGTTCAAAGATAAAACTTGTAACTAATATTTTATTTTTTTTGTAACTAATATTTTAAATCAAATACAGAGTTCAATAGCACAGGAGGACTTTACGCCCAGCTGATACAGACTTATTAAATCAACTTTTTTAAAGTATACTTATTCAACCAGCTACAAATCAACCTAATTCTCAGTTCACATTTTCCCACCTTGTTCATAAGGATGGCACTTGTTAAACTAAATAGGTTGTTGAAATCTAAAGACAGCAAGGAACACAGGGCATTTTTAGGGCATTAGAAATGCTCTGCATGATTTCACAATAATGGTTACAGGCCACTTTAAATTTCTTCAAAATTTATAAAAGTGTACAGTCTGAGATGAAAATCATAAAACCACTGACCATCAACTGTACATCAATTGTAACAAATGTCCCATCCATATGTAAAATGTTATTAATAGGGGAAAGAGGAAAAGAGTGAGGGCATTGGGTATATGGGAATCCCCTACATTCTCTACGTGACTTTTCTGTAACCTAAAGCTTCTTTGAAGATAAAATGAAAGAAAAAGACAGACTGGGGCAATATACAGAAGAAAACCTCACTGTACCACAGATCTCACAGCAATGAAAGACATATTGTCTAAAAAATTATTTTAAAATTTTTTACTTTTATTTTTCAGGTTTTTTTTGGTATTTTTATGTTATTTTTAAAACTATCATTATTATTTCATTTTCTTATTATTTTTATTTGGTTATTTTCTTGGCTTCATCTTTGGAGAGGTTCTGGATCACAGAAGGGTCACAACTGGGGCAGGGGAGGAACATTGGTGCAGGATGTCAGTGATGGGTGGATGCATGGGAGGGGGTTCACCTGGGGCAAGATTCTAAGGCATATGAATGTATTCAAATGTTAATGGAGTCCTGCTACATTCTCTAATGGGACAGCAAGAATAACCTGAGTACAGAGGCAGTGCCTAGTGAAGGAGAACAGACCATCGCACCAGGCCCTTGATATTGATGATTGTACTTCTGAACCTTTACTTTGAAATTGGTTGCCTAAGAGTTACCTCCTGAGGGCCTGCCTCAGATGTGTGGCCTCTCTCTAAGCCAAACATAGCATATAAACGTGCTAAATGCCCCCTAACCCAGCGTGGGACATGACTCTCAGGGATGAGCCTCCCTGGCACCAAGAGATTATTATGAAGCACTCACTAGCAATGCACCTGGAAGAAGACCTTGCCCATAGGAGAAAATGGTAAATACAAATGAGTTCTTATGGCTAAATATTTCAAAGTAAGTCAGGAGGTCATTTTAGAGTATATGCTTATGCACATCTCAGCAAGATCTCATTGACTGCCACAGTAAATGCTGCCTAAAATAGCAGGGCTCCTGAGGGCTCCAGAGACATCCAGACACTATAGGCAGGGCAGACAGCTCAGGAGTTTGGCACCCTGCCATTGGGTCTTACCTTGGAACTTATGCTCCCTAGAATGAAAGAGCTGAACTCATCTGTGGTTTCCCTACACATGGCTCCTCTGCTCCTTCTATCTGAACCTATAGTTAGTACTAGACTTGATGGGTATATGTCCAAAAGACTTAAATCTTTGGTCCATCCATGTGCCAGTTGGGCTCTGAATCTCAGGAGAATTGTTAACACCTACTCTCCAGTTCACTGGACTCACCCAGGAAAACTAACAGGTGATGACAATGGACACCATCCACCCCAAGGAACAAAGAGTCTGCAACTGCAAGCAAGGGAGTTCTATCCATTTTCCCCCAGGGTACCTAAGCCTCCTCTCAATTAGAGGCAGAACAGACATCACCATCCCCAAATCCTCAAGACTGGGGAAAGAATAATGAACTAAAGTAGACTTATTATTATTCTACTATATATTTATTGTTATTCTAGCAATGAAAGAACTTTTATCACTGATGTGGAGGCAATGGCCACAGGAGGTTCTGAGGGGAGGAAGAGGGAAAAATAGGTGCAATATGGCGCATTTTCGGGAGTTTGGAATTGTCCTACATGATGTTGGAATGATGGATACAGCCATTATATATTTTGTCATAACTTACAAAATTATGCAGGACAGGGTATAAACTATAATGTAAAATATAATCCATGGTTAGTGGCAATGCTTCATGTGCGTTCATCAATTTTAACAAATGTACCACAATAATGAAGGATGTTGTTAATGTGGGAAAGTGTGGGTGCGGACGAAATGGGCATATGGGAATCTCCTATATTTTTTATGTAACATTTATGCAATCTAAAATCTCTTTAAAATAAATTAATTTTTAAAAAGATAGCATTCCTTAACTATTAAATCTATTTTAAAAAACAAAAACAAAAAACAAGACTAGTATAGAATGAATTATTTCAGTCTTTCTTAAAACTCTGGTATCTGTTCCCTTTCTTGGCCTCCATGGCCTCAAGCCCATGTAATCCTACCATCACTCCTGTAAGAGTTTTCTTTTTTTTTTTTAATAGAAGTATTACCTTTCCTTTTTTATTTATTTATTTATTTATTTCTCTCCCCTTCCCGCCCCCATCCCGGTTGTCTGTTCTCTGTGTCTATTTGCTGCATCTTCTTCTTTGTCCGTTTCTGTTGTCAGCGGCACGGGAATCTGTGTTTCTTTTTGTGTCAGCTCTCCATGTGTGCAGCGCCATTCCTGGGCAGGCTGCATTTTCTTTTGCGCTGGGTGGCTCTCCTTGTGGGGCGCACTCCTTGTGCATGGGGCTCCCCTACAGGAGGGACCATGCAGGGACACCCCTGCGTGGCAGGGCACTCCTTGCACACATCAGCACTGCACATGGGCCAGTTCCACACGGGTCAAGGAGGCCCGGGGTTTGAACCGCAGACCTTCCATATGGTAAACGGATGCCCTAACCACTGGGCCAAGTCCGCCACCCTGTAAGAGTTTTCTAAGTTCCCTTAGGTTCATATCAGTACTTTCTATTTTCTACATTCTTTATAAATTTTTAAATGTAAATCTGATCATGCCACTTCCTAGACATTTAAAAATCTTCCCATGACACCCCCATGTATATAAAATAAAAGTTCCAACTCCTTAGCATGATACACAAAAGTTTTTTACCATGAGGCCATTTTAATCCACTTCCTTTCTTTTGAATACAAAACACTGACTCACTTTGAGATTTCAGGTATCTTCTCTCACCTGCTCATTTCTCAAATTTTCCAACTGGGATTCCTCAAAAATAACCACAGTTTTCAGTATCCTGAGAAACAATTCATTTTGGCCTAGAGATTTTTACCTATTTTAAGTGGGAAAGTGTCGCTTTGTTCTCACCTTTCTTATTCTCCCCTTCTTTGTCTGAAAACCACTTTCCTTGCTAGAAAAGACAGTAAGAAAATAGGAGTGGGTCACTCTGAATGACCTCTTGTTAAAATTAAAACAGTGAATTTCTGGCAGAATTCTAGTATAGAATTCTAGCGTAGTATAGAATAAACAGGTGATTTGATAACACTCTGAGAAAAGGGTAGTGGTTACCAAGTACCAGGATGGTTTCAGTTTTCCAAAAACTGGCACTCCTGGGGCCAGAGGTATAAAGGTAAATGTCAAGTTCCCAATTGGTGGGAAATCAGCTTGTAGCAGCACGTATTTTTAACATATTTCTTTGCTTCCCCATGCCAATCAGGGCATTGGAGTCTTCCCACTCTGCTGGCCTTTGGGTATCTGCCAAACACAAATGATGGTGGCTGACTCCCTTGCTATAAAAGGCTCTGAATAGCCGCTGCTTGTTCTCATTTGGGTAGTCTTCATTTAATGCCACACCGCTCTATGCATAGCACTCAGCACAGTATCTTGCCCACAGCAGACACGTGGCACACAAGAGAACTCAATAAGCATGATTTGTTGAATGAATACGAAATATTCAGATAATATTTAGAAACAGGCTTTGTTGATTGATAGTGGGTAGACCAAGGTGTGAATGTGGCATGTCCTCAATATATTTGTATTATCGCGGTTATGCAACATTTTTTCAATGGCTGCTTTCAAACAACCTAAGCAGTTAAAGATGAAAAGTCTGCAAAATGAGGACAGGGTGAACTACTCAACATGATTCATTGCTACAGTGGTAAACCAAGGACAGAAGGGTAGATAGGCCTAAGGTCCCTGTCTTGCTATAAATGAGTCTGCCAGGAGTTGAATTCATTAAATAACCTCAGGGTTCTCTGTCCCACTTATAAGGGACATCATGGCCCTGTTCAGTCGTCAAAGTTTAATAATACTATTTAAAGTTAACCTTTGTTCTTAAGATAAAATAAGCCCAAATACTAAAGCAAACGAAGGATTAAGATAAAACCACCCCAGCCATGTCATTACACTACCAAAAATCCTTATCTAATAAACCAAAGCAGAAAATCTTATGGATGTATTTAACATGAAAAAGAAGTTAGAAATATTTGTGGAGAAATGACCTGTACATGAAGTTTACAGAAGGGTATATTGGATTCAGTAAACATACAAAGCCAGTAACTCAACAGAAAAGTTCAGGTATTAAAATATCCTCCTGTCTCACCATGATCTATCCTAAGTTAACTCCTAAGTTAATTGAAATCCAGTGAGTTCAATTCTGTTTGA
This sequence comes from Dasypus novemcinctus, assembly GCF_030445035.2. NCBI lineage: Eukaryota > Metazoa > Chordata > Mammalia > Cingulata > Dasypodidae > Dasypus > Dasypus novemcinctus. The sequence goes on from NC_080675.1 coordinate 37,524,022, forward strand.
TCCCTAGGTACACGTTTGAAGGAACCAAAATTGATCTTACACCTGTTTTTGTATTTTCAATTAACTTCAGTTCCATTAACTTCTCTTTTAAAATCTGTATATTAAAAGACATTTAAATACCAAGCAGATGCTGACTTGATGATAGCATGACAATTTTAGGGCAATAGGTGAAGTCAAAGACAGGATGATAATTTCACAGCAGAAGTCCATGCTGCAAAATAAGAAAGCATTTCACCCCAGAAAATAAATCTATCACATTTCCTGCCTTGCACTCAGTTGGGAAGTAAAGTGAAAGTGATCATACTAGAAAAAACTCTTTGGTTATTACAAACTGTGTGAAGATTTACATTTATTTCACCACAACTATAAAAATTTATGTCTCATCTAGCTTTTCATATTAGAAATATTTGCAACCCTCGGCCTATGAGCTTCCCTAGCAGGTTCAAGTCCATCACGAGGGTGTTTGCTACATCTAAGAAAGGTCCAGAGTTGGCCAGAGAGAACATTCAGTGGCAACCATGACCTTGAATCTGCTAGTAGGGAGGATATTAAATACATTATCCAAGATTTTCTCTAGGTGTTGAGATACTTGCTCATCTTCACCTCCTAAAAGCTCACACATCTATCACCTAATTTCTTTTACAATAGAATGAGGGAATTTTTTTATATTAAAAGTAATGGTGTAACTACTGTGGCACACCATGCCCAAGACCCCCGGCAAATGCAAAAAGATAAGAGTCTGATAAGTAGGCAACTTAGTTAACCTTATGAAACCTCAGTTTCTTCATCTTAATGCTAATAATACCTATTACACAGAAATCTCATGAGGATGAAATGATTTAATATAAGAACCTAACATAAAGCTAATTCGTTTGCAGAGTTAGGCAAAAGGTACTTTAAAAGTATTTAAATGAGTACAGTAAAAGTAAACAAAGATGAGGGTCACCTTGCCAGGCCAAGATCCTACAACAGAGACAGAAAAAGAAACCACGACATAGGTCACATGCCATTTCTAGGAAATCTTGATCATCACTGAAGATATGAAAAAACAGTCCCCAAATCTCCACTGCAGCATTACACAGATGAATGATAATCTACATGCCACATTCAAAAATTATACCAGCAAGACCAGCCTTTCACTGGAGAAATGGGTGGAGAGCTTATAGCATCAGCATGGCATAGTGTTTAAAACAAATTACAAGTTTAACAAGGTGGTGGTCATAGCTACCCTATTATGAGTAGACAGGCTTTCTGGCATTCCCAACAATAAAATAAACTCTATGCACACAGCCAAACCCTGACTGTACCAGACAATTCCTCAACTCAGTAGCTGCTGCAATAAGTCTTTAACAGAACTCAACATCCTGACTCCCACTCAGAATCCTAACATCTATCTCATAGGCGTGTTATAAAAGCTAGCAATAATGTGACCTGAAGTATCTGGCACACTGGGTACTCAATATATGGTAACCAATGTTAATTTTATTACTAGGAAAGGACAAAATCAAAAAGCTGAACCTGCCATGCAGTAATCGAAGACTGAGTAGCCCTTTTCAAATAAGAAGTAAAGTTGTATGATAGCAACTGGATAAAGAGCACAACAATAAGCCCGACAACAGGGAATAAATGAGTAAACAGCAGGTTAATTGGCTTAACATCCAAGAATGGATGTCAGCGTGCCCACCTCTCTGAGGTATATAAAGAAACAAATAAAATGAGAAACTGTCCCTGCCCTCATCTACCTGAGAAGAAATCACGTGGTTTTACCATAACCTGTCCGGCTGCATTTCCCTCTTGATTCCCTATCCTATTAAAGCAAAACCCAAAACTATGTATGCATTGTCACGCAATGCAGGCACTCAATAAAAATTTGTTAAACAAATGAGAAATTCATAGGATGTCAGCATTAAAAGTGTCATCTGACTCAAGTTTCTAAGCCTGGCTTTGCAGACTGTTCAATCAGAACCTCCAAATTGGAGACTGAGAAATCTAAGAGTCTCATTTCCATGGAGACTGAGAACCACCAATCTAATTGATCCCCCATGAATTGTCTGAATGCCCTTTACAATGACCCCGTCCAAGAAGGATCCAGCCTATGCATGAGCACCTCCGAGGATGGGAAATGCAGCCTATCACGTCTTCCCACAGCTCTACCAGAAAGTCTTTTCTAACGCGCTCACTCTAGTTTGTGTATTTACTCCATTCATTGTATTCTACACTGTGAGGCCTGAGAATACAAAAGTAATCACTCCTTCCATATCAAACATTGGACTTTGGTGACAGGGATGACATCCCCTCTGCGTCTTCTACAGTCTAAACCTCCTTGGTAAACTAGGCATTAATTATTAAATGTTATGCTCTTTACGTATAAAATACAAGACAACAGGATTTCAGCGAAGAGAGAAATCAGGGTAAGTTATAGTAACCAAAAAGACATCAATGAAAGAGGTAGCCTTGAAGGATGAGAAAGATACCAATAAAACTAGAGGTCAAAGAGCAGTATTGGATCAAAGGGGATAAGGGAGACAAAATACTGATAAGGGGCATGATATTCAGGAGGGGACAAGGGAGATGAAGCTATAGATAAAGAACTTGGTATATTATACATATGTTTTTAATTGAACAGAACTAAAATTGAAAATGAACAAAGGCTCAAAGGAAATCAGAATAGTTGGGAAAAGGAGAGAGCAGAGACCCAGCATATGAAGGCAGAGATACAGTCCTGAAAAGGTTGAAGAAATCAGATAAACAAGAAAGGAAAGACCCAACAGAAAGGTTATAAAAGCAAAAGAACCACTTTTGTTGCTTGAAACTAGCTCATATACAGAAGTGGTACATTAGAAAGAATAATCCGACAAGATTAACTGGAGGCTGAGGGTAGCAGGAGTCAAGATGTTTGTAATGGAGACTACTATAGCCCCCTAAACATTAGAGGTCACGGGTTGGGAAACGGCTGTGGCTCAATCAGTTGGGTTCCCATCTATCATATGGGAGGCCCCGGGTTCACGTCCTAGGACCGCCTTATGAAGGCTGGCTTGCCTGCATGCCACGGAGTGCTGCCCGGCCCCGCAAGCGCCGCGGAGAGCCGATTCAGCAAGGTGATGCAACAGGAAAAAAAAAAAAAGGGGGGGGGGGGAGACAAGTAAAAACACAGAAGAGCATGCAGCAAATGGACACAGAAAGCGGACTAGCAAGCCACAAAGGGGGGGCGGGTGATAAATAAAAAATAAATACATACACACAGAAGAATGCACAGCGAATGGACACAGAGAGCAGACAGTAAGCAAGCCCAAGGTGGCGGGAGGGAAATTAAAAAAAAAAAAAAAAAGATGGTAGCTATCAAACTAAGAATTAACATTGAAAATGAGAATTCAAGGGAGAAAAAAAGGCAAGACTTAGTCACTGATCCAATCCAAGGTAAAAGGGAAGAATCAGATGACATCTAAGTGCTAGAAGAAGTGGAATGTGAAAAATTCAAGGAAGAAGCCGTGCAATACTCAGACAAGGAAGGCAAGGCTACTGTGCAATCCTGTGTAATAAATGCAAATGTGGATTAGTATCAGGATAGTTTTGTTTATGAAAGCTTCAAAGTTTCCTCTCTGCTCCACAAACCACAATGGTAACTGGTGGTTTTGCTATTTTTCTTTAGTCCCAGCACAGTCTGTAGTTTTAGCGTTAGCAGACAGGGAATATCTGGTTTTGAATCTGAAATATGCAGCACTACCACAAAAGTTAAAGGGTTTGAAAAATATAAAATGTGCTTTGACATAGCTGCTCAAAGCTAGCAGACAATCTCCACATGGATTTGAAAACCAAAAGGAACAATTCAGTCCATTCAAATAACTATTTCACCTGCCCATTAAAAAGTTTAAAGTAGTCAAAAAACAGGAATTAGCTATGATGCCAAAATGAACAAACAAAAAAAGAAAAACTAGATAAACTGGACAGCATCAAAATTAGAACTTTAAAGGACACCTTCAAGTAAGTGAAAAGACAAACCCACAGAATGGGAAAAAATTTCTGTGCCTCAGATGTCTGACATGGGACTTGAATTAGAATACATTAAAAACTGTTACAAAGCAATAATAAAATGACAAATAACCCAGTTTAAAAATGGGCAAAGGATCTGAATAGACATTTCTCCAAAGAAGATACACAAATGACTACTAGCACATAAAAAGATGTTTATCATTAATCACTGGGGAAATGCAAATCAAAACCATAAATGACATACCATTTTCATACCTATTAGGATGGCTATAATCAAAAAGATGGACAAGTGTTGGTGAGAATGTAAAGAAATTAGAACTCTTATTAACGCTGATGGGAATGCAAAATGGTGCAGCCACTGTGGGAACTTTTGGCAGTTCCTCAAATAGTTAAACACAGGGCTACCATGTAACAAAGCAATTCCACTCCTAAGTACATACCCTAGAGAAATGAAAATAAATCCACACAAAAACTTGTACACAAATGTTCACAGGAGCATTATTCATAATAGCCAAAACTGGAAACAACCCAAATGTCCAGCAACTCATTAACAATAAATAAAATGTGGTATATCCATACAATGGGATATTATTGGGCAATAAAAAGAAACTATATACTGATACATGCTACTACATGGATGAACCTTGAAAACTTTATGCTAACTGAAAAAAGCCAGTCACAAAAGACCACATAATGTATAATTCAATTTATATAAAATGTACAGAAGAACCAAATCTATAGACACTGAAAGTAGATTGGTGGTCCGAAGAAAGACGGTGGGGGGTGGAAAGAGATGACTGAGGGAAAATGGGGAGTCTGGGGTGACAAAATGTTCTAAAAGTGATGACAGTTGTACATATCAATGAACAAATTAAAAACCACTGAATTATAAGCTTTAAATGAGTGAACTGTATTATATATGAATTACATCTCAATAAAGTGGTTATAAAAAGAAGAAACAAGAAACAAAAAACAAAAAACTTATAAGTACATAAATAGGTACCACTCACTTTGGGAGAGTAAGCAAGATGCCATCTTCTCAGCTCAGTAGATGAAACTTGTGTTTAACATTCTTTGTAAGTCAAGCCAACTGTTTGTTAGAGATTACCTCCCTAGTAAAAATGACCTGTTTAAATTGAAAGTCATTATGTGATTTGGGAATTCTTAAAGGTATTTTACAAAGATTTAAGTAAGTCATGTTCCTTCTAGGCAAAAAAAAAAGGAAAAAATAGTGATCTAAATATATGGGTCCCCCTTTTAAATTATTTCTTACATTTGATCTACATTTTCCAATATACACTTCAAAAAGAAAGACAAAGTTACTTTTTTTCCACAAATATATTAAGTAATATAATAATGGATACCTATAGTTCAGTTCCTTAGAAGCTGAAATAAAATATTGTATAGTAAGCCAATTCAGTGAAAAGCAAAAGATCATGTGACTTAATTACTGGGCAAATGAGTACAACTATTTTATAAATTTGAAAACCTTACAAAAACTTTAACATACAAAGATATCCTCTTGCTGGCAAGATAGCAGAGAACTAACCAAAATAATCTGACTCGATGTCTATTGAAAACATAGCGCCTGCTCCCCTGATACTTTCCCTCACAGAATACATACTGAGTGCTCCCAACAATCATCAGTTATTCATCAACAGTTATTAGTAACTGTTTTAGTTATATCATGTCGTTATAACTCACTGCATGTCTGGCCCTCAAAGGGTGCCTTCTCTTTTTAAATCTTCTCTTAGTATATCACAGCACCTGCAATGGGCTCACCCAGCTGATGTCCAATCAAATCATGTTGACTGATGACAAAACTATGCAGGCAGTTCAGTAGTTACTTCTGTTCAAAAAGCCTCACGGATTAGAAGAACCAAGAACACCATCCCATCTCTTCATTGAAGATGTTCCTAAAGCAACGTCTCAACTATTGGGAAGGTATAAACTTATAACAGCAAATGCCATATTTCAAAGATACAACTATTAATTTCTACCTTGAAGGAAAGACATTAATGTATTTCAAAATTACTACTGATCAAAACACTTAAAACTGCTGCTCTCAACATTTTAAAGTAGATCTTAAGTAAATGTTAATTCAGTAGGTTCAAATAAATATTTAACATACTTAACCTGCCTATAAAAATCTTTTAAACAATCAAAAAAACCAGAGCATATATAAATAGTATTTTGAATTGAGAAAATATGGAGACAATTTCCCTAATAAATCAGACGTATTTGATCCTATCTGTTAACTGATCTAAGTTCAGGGAGCCTAAAATAAAAAAGAAATTGAAAAAGAAAATAGACATTTTTCCTACTTAACCATCCTCCCACCTAAATAAAATTACTTTGGCTCAAGGCTACTTTCATTAGGGAACAAATCTGGTGCCACAGTCCCATGTAATCACTCCAGAAACTCTAAACCAAATGAAGCATACCCTCAGACACCCATGAGAGGGGATAAAAATGCTAAGTTCTCCCAGAACCTGCCCAAGAATCTCAGGGCGGATCAGAGAGAAAGCTTCTCTACCACTCAAAGAAGCCAGCCTTTGGAGGGCAAATGTCGACTTTCCATGATACATTCCAACCTGAGCTTAGTAGTTCAAAAGAGTCCACAAAGTACCTAAGATGGTAACCAGTTTATTTGCCAGAAATAATACCACCACTATAGTAGCGAACTTTAGAAGTTTTAACTTTTTTTTTTTTTTGCATTTGATTCCAAGAATTCTAAGAGCAGATATAATTCCCATTGCACAGAAAACTGAAGCTCACAAAGATTGATAAACTTGCCCAGCTGCCTACTCTGACAGCTCCACTTGCTTGTCTAATGGCATCTCATCTCTAACATGTACAAACCAACTCTAAATTCCCCACCCAAACCTGCTCCTCCAGTCTTCACCATGTCAATAAATGGTACCTCCATTATTCCAGTTGCTCGGGCCAAAAATCTTGGCGTCATCCTCAACTCCACTCTTTCTCTGACTCCACACATCTCACCAGCAGCAAATTGTGTTAACCCTACTGAACTATGTCAGAATCTGGCTACTTCCTAACACCTCCACTGCTGCTATCATCATATCTCACCTAGATTATAACAGGAATTCCCTTACAGAGCTCCCTGTTTCCAACTGTGCCTGCCTTCACCCTACTCTCCACCCAGCACAGTTTTGTCCTTTAAAAATATGTCAGATCAAAACCCTTTACACAAAACCCCCCCAGTGGCTCCCTATCTCACTCAGCAGGGTGAGAGCAGTACCTGTAATCTAGAAGGTGCTCAATGAATAGTGCTGATAGGTTTATGAAAGAAGAATGACCAAAGACACACAAACAGTATAGAGTACAGGCAGGGCTAGAACAATCCCTCCAGTATTTTTCAGTAACAATGAGCCCAGATTTTAAACAACCAACAATCCACATGGGAGGAAATTCTTAAATTTTACTTTGCATAACTGAATGTTATAAAACTTAACCAACCAATAAATACTAGGCTGAAACGAAAGTATCATTTTATAAAGCTATGAAATCTCATGTATATTTGGCAGCATGAGCAAATGCCAGCTTACTTACCTGTGCACTGGTACTTCACACTGACCGTCAGTGTGACTCTTCTGCATTCTGGGGCACATCACCACAATCTCAAGACTACTCCACACATAAATGACCAGTGCTTTAAAAGGTTCAGAAACAAACACAAGAACAAGGGGTGATAAGCATTTCTAAATCTCCCACACTGGCACTACGCCAACCATTTGAAACAAGAATTACGTTTCTAGGCTGCTGCAAGCAACAGCAGAAAGGTGAGATTCAGGATTGTCTACTACCAAAATTGGAAAGATGCTCAGAGTTGAGTATAAATGTTGATTATTTTCAGCCTAGAGTGAAATTAACACTAAAATTATCTACCATTAAAGAACTTTCTCACAAAATGAGTTAAAAACAAAAACTAAATTTCTTTATTTCTAATATCTGCAGCAAGTCCTTAAATCTGACTAAATCACAATAATCAATAGAATCTTAACACTAGTCCTTAAAGGAAACTTAGCTCAACTCTCAACATACAAAGAAATCACATATAAAGAGATTACTTGGTATATAAAAGGTGAACAATAAGTATTTGTCAAATGAAGGAACAAACAAATTAATCAATAAAAATCCAGAAAGGTTATATGATTCTTCCAGGAGCCTACAATTAATGGCAAAATCCAGGCTTAGCCACACTAGGTATCTAGATTTGCATATCTGACCCTCTCTTGGAATAGGTATGGAAGCAGAAAAAACCAAGATTTTAAAACTTTATCTGGGTCCTCAGGAAAACCTCAATCAAAATCCATTAAAGCCCTCATGCACAACTGAGCAGAGTCAGAGAGACAGATAAAGCAGATACAACCCCCAGATATTGGTTCCTTTGAGGACTAAAGAGACCCATGGGAGTTATGGTCATGGCCGATGGGGTTAACTACCAGGGCAGATGGCCCCTCTTTGGAAATGGTGTTTATGTGTGATGAATCTGGACTCAGATGGGATCTCCCTTCATAAGACTTTCATGCTAATGTGCTGGAGGTGCAGTTAATGTTGGGGTTTAAGATATATTTAGGGGATTTGAATCTCTGGACTGACAATGTGATAGCCAGATCCTGAGCCTCAACAGACTCCAGCACCTACAATCTGATTTATTGGACTTACCACACTCAGCTAAGATGGAGTTGAAGAAGGACAACCACCACACCATGGAGCCTAGAGTGATTACAACTGAAAATGGGAGGATTGCATCCAGCATCCAGGTGGAATCTGAGCCTCCTCTTGACATAGAGGTGCAATGGACACAACCAATCCAATGTCCACATAGAAGAGGTGGTATTGGATTGGGAAAAGTGGACATAATGGACAAAGGGTATGGGGAAAGGCAGGAAGAGATGAGAGGTGGAGGCGTCTTCGGGACATGGAGCTGCCCTGGATGGTGCTTCAGAGGTAATCACCGGACATTGTAAATCCTCACAGGGCCCACTTGATGGAATAGAGGAGAGTATGGGCCATGATGTGAACCAATGTATATGAGGTGCAGAGGTGCCCAAAGATGTACTTACCAAATCCAATGGATGTGTCATGATGATGGGAACGAGTGTTGTTGGGGGGGGGGAGAGGGGGGGTGGGGGGGTGGGGTTGAATGGGACCTCACATATATATTTTTAATGTAATATTATTACAAAGTCAATAAAAAATAAAAAAATAAAAAAAAAAAAATCCATTAAAGCCAGTTTCCATTAGTTCTCTTACTTAGAAAAGCTCTTGATAAAATAAATTTCATCAAGATATATCTCTCAGAAACTGAAAAGCAAAACTGTCTAGTGCTCTTTGCTTCCTCTACATAAAGAATATTCAAGATAGTGCTATTTTCATAACAGATAACTGTTTAGAACTTCAATGCAATCATTTTGCATCAGAAACAAATCAATCTCTGATAAAAGGAAAAATCTAACAGGATGAGAGAACTGCAACACCAAAAATGACTGCATGTACACAAAAGCAGGAAACATGCATCTCTTGTTCACATGAAACACCCACCATACCCCAGTTTACAGTGGGACTCAATAAACACTTGTGGGAAGCGGACTTGGCTCAAAGGATAAAGCGTCCACCTACCACAAGGGAGACCTACAGCTCAAACCCTGGGCCTCCTTGATCCGTGTGGAGCTGGCCCACGTGCAGCACTGACGCATGCAAGGAGTGCCGCACCACGCAGGGGTGTCCCCCACATAGGGGAGCCCCAGGAGCAAGGAGTGCGCACTGTAAGGAGAACCGCCCCACATAAAAAAAGTGCAGCCTGCCCAGAAGTGGTGCCACACACACGGAAATCTGTCACAGCAAGAAGACGCAACAAAAAGAGATACAGTTTCCGGGTGCCGCTGACAAGAATAGAAGCAGACACATAAGAACACACAGGGAATGGGCACAGAGAACAGAAAACTGGGGTGGAGGGGGGGGGAGAGGAAATAAATAAATAAATAAATCTTTAAATAAATACATACATACATACTTGTGGAATAAATGGGTAAGTTACTCCTTAGAGACTCACCACCGCAGACAAATCTTTACTGCAGTCCTCCTGTATGCAAGCATACCACATTTTCCCTCCCATGGAAATTCTACCAAAAGGTCCTTCAAAAAAATAACTTCAAGTAAAATACCTGACCAAAATTACCCCCACAGTTTTATTAAGAAAATAAGAAACTATATTTTAAGTAACCTTACTAATGCTGGTTCTTTATTTGGCGTTTTGGCTCCTATACAGCCTAGCCAAGTTCATATTCTGTTCCTTATGCATTCTAGAAAATAAAACAGTCCCATGGCTAGGTATTCTCCCTACAACCATGGCCAGTACATATGGAAAACCAGAAACAGTACTGAGTTGGAGTAGTAAACAATACCGTGTCAAGGAAAAAATATCCTAAGAGTTCTTACCACTGAAAATCTTGAGATTATTACTAGAGGCTTTCATTAAAGACCTCCCTATTGTACTGTAGTACAACTGACATAGATGATTTGGGGTACCACTGACACATCCACTCTTCAAAATCAATTCAAATTTCACTACCTTTTTGAAGCTTCTCCAAGTCATTGTATTCAATATTTGTGAAAGCATTTATTAAGAGGAAGCTAGGAAGTTCTAGACACTTCCTACACTGGATGCCAACTGATAGCCTCACATACATTTTGCCATTTAAATCACTTTACCTTATTCTTTAAATGTGTCTAGCCCCATCTCCCCCAAAAAAATGAAAGTTATTTGAACTGTTTTATGTCACTTCTGTATTACTCAAAATTTAAAACAGCATAATTTAAAAGTACCAACATACAGTTACCAAACTGAATTTAATGTTCTTCCTCCACTTGCAAGAGTCTAAGCATTCTGACCCTTTCAGCTGTCACAGTCATTTTCAGATTTCTTCCCAGTTGTCTTTTTTTAATCACCAGGACTCTATATAGGATTCAGAGAGTCTCCTTCTCATCCATCCAAAATAAAGTTTCTACACTCATCAGTCAGCTGCTTTCTGGCTTAAGTCCACTATTTACCTTATTCTCAAGAGTAGATTTAGAGATTATCTAAAAGCCATGGAGTTCTCAACTGGAGGAGAAGCACAAAAGAATCACATACTAAGCTTCACCATCCATCCACCTAAATAGTTAGCATGTTTCTTTGGAGGAAAGTCCCAGAGTGCACCAGGATTCTCTACTCTCCACCCAAACACTCACTGTTCCCTCAAACACACACACTTTCCAACCTCCTGAAAACAACGATTTTAAAACACTACCTTGAAAATAACTACCAGGGCCTTCGAACACTCTGATCAAAAGCAAATATTAGGCTATAGTTCTTGAACTTTTTTTTTTAATTAACACTGGGTTCAGAATTCTTTGACTTTTTTATTAGAGAATTTGTATATTTACAGAAAAATCAGGCATAAAATAGAGTTCTGCTATACCACCCCATTACAATCATCTTGCATAAGATGTTGGCAATTGATGAAAAAACATTTTTATAATTGTATATTAACTATAGTCTATGGTTCACCTTAGGGTTCAGTTTGTATTGTACAGTCCTTTGGATTTAATTTTTTTTCTAAATAAGCCTTTTCTATGAATCCTATAGCTCTCCATAAGCTATAATTTATCTACTGAAACATTATTTTAGAATATAATTATTATGCCTCGTTTCCTATTACAAAGAGGCAGCACTAAGATCCTAATTTCAAAACTAAAATAACACTGAAACTCTTTGAAGAATCACAGGCATTTCTCAAACTGGGGGGGAAAAAAACAAGTGTTTAGAACCACTATAAGTCTCAGCCAGGGCAAGTCTTCCTACCAGGTTTCCCAAGAGCACATTCTAAGCCAGGAGTCAAGCTCCACCGTGCTCTAACCATATACATATATGTGGCACACTCTCTTCACACATCACATATCAGTTACTGAGAAGTTAGACTCTGGCACTGTATGCTGACAGAAATTTCTGAGGTCTTCAGAAGCATGGTTAGAGAAGTAAGGAAAGTTAATCAACTCCATATTAACCCTCATATTCCAACGGTAAGAAAACGTTTTTCTGAAAAGTTTTTGAACAGGCTGTATGGTTCAAACAAATATAAAACCCTGTGCTTCCTGCAAGAATATGGGACACTGACTTTCTTTCCACTTTTTTCCAGGTACATACAGGTGAACAAAACAATGAAAATTACTTAAACATGGTAACAATTTTAGAATTTCTTAATCTATAGTTATGTTTTATAGGCATCTGCTAATAAGTACACTCTTCTTGAGAGTAGGGGATACCTCAGTTACCCAGGTGCTTATCCAACTGGGCCCATCAAGAATTGAAAAAAAAACTTGTAAAAACTAAGGGCCAATCAATTCTAAAGGAACATTGTGGGGAAACAGATGTGCCTCAAGCAGTTGAGCTCCCATTTACCATACAGGAGGTACAGGGTTCGATGCCCAGGGCCTCCTAGTGAAGGCAAGCTGGCCCACACGGAGAGCCGGCCCACGTGAGAGTGCCACCCCGTGCAGGAATGCCGCCCCACACAGGAGTGCCGCCCCCTCCCTGTGTGGGAGTGCCAGCCAATGAGGAGAGCTGGCAAAGCAAGATGATGCAACAAGATACACAGAGGAGAGACAATAAGAAGACATAGCAGAACAGGGAGCTGAGGTGGCACAAGAGAATGATCACCTCCCTCCCACTCCAGAAGTTCCCAGGATTGGTTCCCGGAGCCACCTAATGAGAATACAAGCGGACACAGAAGAACACACAGCAAATGGACAGAGAAAGCAGACACCAGGGTGGGTGGGGTGAGAAAAAAAATTTTTTTAAAAAGGGACACTGCAAGGGGCTCACAATATATTAAACTAGAATTCCTATCTAGACAAATAATTTAGAATATCAAAAATATGAATTACAGAAAATTAATATGGGGCCAAAGTAAAAACTACTTGGTGATTATAGTAAAGTCCTGTTAACTGGAACATGAATCTTTATCATAAGGCCCTTTGCTTATTTTTCATCTGCTGCTTCTGAGCAATTCAGAACTCACAATAAAAGAAAACAAGACAAAGTACAAAAATTAATGACTAGAAGGACAACCAGCAAGATGGCAACAGAGTTAAGGAGCTCCTGAAGTCAGCTCATGCTACAGGGCAGTTAGTAATCACCCAGAGATATCTAAAGCACCTGTTTAGGAGCTCCAGGAGACCAGAAGTAATATCCTTGAAAGACTGGATGGAGGAGACCGCCCAACTGCTAAGAAGATTTGTAAGTAGAGCACTGCTCCCCACAGAGGCCAGTGCCCCCCTCACCGGAGGCATGAGCCACCTCGGGAGCTATTCCACAGCTGGAATTAGAAGCTTCACTTCCCAAAAGCGGGAGGAAGAGAAGGTTGGGCTTCCATTTCAGCTACTGATTAGGAAATTTGACTGGCTAAAGTATAGCCCTAAAAACAGTTACAGTTTGAACCTGTTCAAGTTGGAAAGAGGCCGGTAGCCACCATTTTGACTCCACCCCTGGCAGGAGGGGAAGTGAGGCTGACTGAAAATCACAGTGACAGTAGGGATGGGCTTCTTTCACCCAGACTGGACTGCAGTCCTAGCCTAGGCTTCAGCCCCCACCTCTAGCAGGGGGGAAGCTGGCAGGCCCTGCACCACCCTCTCCCAGTAACTACAGGTACACTCAGCTGGCACAGACTGAATGGTAGGAAGACCACCGAGGTAACTGCAGTCATCCTGTATCCACACGGCATAGCCTGCTGCCCACACCTGCAGCTCCATCCCTGCCCCAGGCAGGGGAGAAAGGGGTGTGAAGTTTCAACAGTCTCTATGGGCAACTAGAGTCTAGGCCTGCATGACTTGGGTTATTACACACGGCTGTGGCTCTGTCCCTACCCCTGGCAAAGGAGAAAGGTAGGAGAAGCTTCATCAGCCCCTGGGGAAATAAGGACAGCTTGAGCTTACAGGACCAGCTACATCCTCAGCTTCTGCTACACAACCAGCAAGGGGGAAAGGTCAAGAAAGCCCTAAACTAAAGAGAGAAACTGCACCCAGAAAAAATACTCTAGTAAGCCAGATGCCAAGACATCAACAAAACATTACAATCCATTTTGTGTGGGGAAACAGACTTGGCCCAGCGAATAGAGCATCCATCTACCACATGAGAGGTCCGTGGCTCAAACCCCGGGCGTCCTTGGCCCATGTGGAGCTGGCCCATACGCAGTGCTGATGCGCGCAAGGAGTGCTGTGCCACGCAGAGGTGTCCCCCACATAGGGGAGCCCCACACGCAAGGAGTGCGCCCATAAGGAGAGCTGTACAGCGCAAAAGAAAGTGCAGCCTACCCAGGAATGGCGCCGCACACACCGAGAGCTGACGCAGCAAGATGACGCAACAAAAAGAAACACAGATTCCCGTGCCGCTGACAACAACATGAAACGGACAAAAAGAAGAACATGCGGCAAACAGACAGAGAGAGCAGACAACGGGGGGGGGGGGGGGGGGAGAGAAATAAATAAAATAAATCTTTAAAAAAAAAACAATCCATTTTGTGTGATCTATAGATCTTTTAAAATGATAATAATAAAAAAAAATTACAATCCACACCAAGAAACAGGAAGATATGGCCCAGTTAAAGGAACAAGATAAGCCTCCAGATGACGTAAAAAGAGTTGAGACAACTAATCATAGATGTTCAAACAAATCTCCTTAATAAAATCAATGAGATGGCTAAAGAGATTAAGGATATTAGAAAGACACTGGATAAGCACAAAGAAGAATTTGAAAGCATTCAGAGAAAAACAGCAGATCTTACAGAACAAAGGTACAATAAACGAAATAAAAAATACACTGGAATCATATAACAGCAGATTTGAGGCAGTAAAAAGGACTGGTGAGCTTGAAGAAATGGCCTCTGAAAGTCAACATACAAAAGAAGAGATGAAGAATGGAAAAAATTGAACAAGGTCTCAGGGAACCAAACAACAGCAAGAGACGTGCAAATATGTGTCATGGGTGTCGCAGAAGAGAAGGGAAAAGAATGAATATTTGAAGAAATAATGGTAGAAAATTCCCCAACCCTATCAAAGGACATGGATATCCATATCCAAGAAGCACAATGTACTCCCATCCAAATAAATTCAAAGAGACCAACTCCAAGACATATACTAATCAGAATGTCAAATGCCAAAGACAAAAAGAATTCTGAGAGCAGCAAGAGAAAAGCATGCATAACATATAAGAGATACCCAATAAGATTAAGTGCCAATTTCTCATCAGAAACCATGGAGGCAAGAAGACAGTGGTATGATAAATTTAAGATACTACAAGAGAAATAGTTCCAATCAAAAGTCCTATATCCAGCAAGATTGTCTTTCAAAAATGAGGGCAAGTTTAGAATATTAACAGATAAACACAAATTAAGAGAATCTGTAACCAAGAGACCAGATTTGCCAAGAAATACTAAAGGGTGTGCTATAGTCTGAAAAGAAAAGACAGAAGAGAGAGGCTTGGAAGAGAGTCTAGAAATGAATTATATCAGTAAAAAGTAACTAAAAGTCTGAAAAGAGTGGTGAAAATAAGAAAAATAAAACCCAAAGGTCAAAATAGGTGAAATAAGAACTGCCTTTACAATAACAACATTCAATGTTAATGGATTTGCCACTCAGGGGTGTCCCCCACATAGGGGAGCCCCATGCACAAGGAGTGCGCCCCGTAAGGAGAGCCACCCTGTGCAAAAAAAGTGCAGCCTACCCAGGAGTGGTGCCACACACAGAGAACTGATGCAGCAAGATGACACAACACAAAAAGACACAGATTTCCAGTGCCGCTGACAAGAACATAAGTGGACACAGAAGAACACAGAGCGCATGGACACAGAGAGGAGACAACTGGGGTGGGGCATGGGTAAGGGGAGAGAAATAAAAAATAAATCTTTAAAAAAAAAAGTTAATGGATTAAACACCCCAATCAAAAGACAAAGACTGGCGGAATGGATAATATAAACCACCTACATGCTATCTGCAAGAGACTCACCTTAGACCCAAGAATACCAATAGACTGAAAGTGAAAGGCTGGAAAAAATATTCTATGCACATAGTAACAGAAAAAAAAAGTCAGAGTAGCTATACTTAAATCAGGTGAAATAGACTTTGAAAGACACTAGTAATGGGGAAGCAGATTTGGCCCAACAGACAGGGCATCTGTCTACCACATGGGAGGTCCAAGGTTCAAACCCAGGGCCTTCTGACCCATGTGATGAGCTGGCCCATGCACAGTCCTGATGCACACAAGGAATGCTTTGCCACACAGGGGTGTCCCCCATGTACGGGAACCCCACGCTCAAGGAGTGCTCCCCAAAAGGAGAGCCGCCCAGCGTGAAAAAAGTGCAGTCTGCCCAGGAATGGTGCCACACACACAGAGAGCTGGTGCAGCAAGATGATGCAACAAAACAAGACACTGATTGCAGGTGCCACTGGCAAGCATACAAGCAGACACAGAAGAACACACAGCAAATGGACACAGAGCTGACAACTGGAGGGGGGTGCGGGGGAGGGCAGGGCGGGGAAGGGAGAGAAATAAATAAAAAATAAATCTCTGAAAAAAAAAAGACACTAGTAAAGTACAATCTGAGGAGGAAGTCAGGGGGAAAAAAACTCATTTACAATAGCAAATAAAAGAATGAAATATTTAGGAATAAACTTAACCAACAATGTAAAGCACTTGCATTCAGAAAACTACAACTCATTAACAAAAGAAATCAAAAAAGACCTAAATAATTGGAAGAATATTCCATGCTCATGGATTAGAAGACTAAATATCATTAAGATGTCAATTCTAAGGAAGCAGATTTGGCCCAACGGAAAGGCCCAAGGTTCAAACCAGGGCCTCCTGACCCATGTGATGACCTGGCCCACGCGCAGTGCTGATGTAAGCAAGGAGTGCCCTGCCACATGGAAGGAGAGTGCTTCCCGTAAGGAGAGCTGCCCCGTGTGAAAAAAGTGCAGCCTACCCAGGAGTGGCGCCACACACACGGAGAGCTGACGCAGCAAGATGATGCAACAAAAATGAGAAACAGATTCTGGGTGCCACTGACAGGAATACTAGCAGACAAAAGAAGAACACACAGCAAATGGAAACAGAGAGCAGACGGCTGGGGCTGGGGCGGGGAAGGGAAGAGAAATAAATAAATAAAAATTTTTTTTAAAAGATGTCAATTCTAGGGAAGCAGATGTGGCTCAAGCCTACCATATGGGAGGACCCAGGTTCAATTCCTGGAGCCTCCTGATAAAAAAGAAGAGAAAGTGTGCCTGCACAGCGAGCCAGTACTTGTGTGACAAGCCAAGTGCCCACACAGTGAGCCAAGTGCCCATGCAGTGAGCCGAGTGCCCGTGTGGTGAGCCGAGTGCCCATATGGGTGCCCGCAGGGTAAGTCAAGTACCCACACGGTAAGCTGAGTGCCCAAGCAAGCGCCCACATGGCAAGCTGAGTGCCCGTGTGGTGAGCTGAGTGCCTACATGAGTGTCCACATGGTGAGCCAAATGCCCAGTGAGTGCCCATGTGATGAGCAGAGTGCCCATGTGGGTGCCCACATGGTGAGCCAGTGCCCGCATGGCAAGTCCAGTGCCCACGCAACAAGGTGAGTGCCCGCACAGTGAGCCAGTGCCTGTTCAAGTGAGTCAAGCTGCAAGATGATGATGCAATAAGAGACAAAGTCAGGAGAGTCAAGATAAAGCGCAGCAGAGACCAGAAACTGAGGTGGCACAATTGACAAGGAACCTCTCTCCACACCAGAGGTCCCCAGGATCGAATTCCGGTGAATCCTAGGGGAGAAAGATAAGAGAAGACAAAAAGAGAAATGGATACAGAAGATGACACAGCGAATGGACACAGACAGCAAAAAACAGCAGGGGAGGGGAAGGCGGGAAATACAATAAAGCTGTAATCTAATCTTTAAAAAAAAAAAAAGTCAATTCTACCCACATTGATATACAGATTCAATGCAATTCTGATAAAAATCCCACCAGCATTTTTTAAAAAGATTTTTCTTTTTCTTTTCCCTTCCCCGCCCCCGAGTTGTCTGCTCTCTGTGTCCATTCGCTGTGCTCTCCTCTGCGTCCACCTGCATTCTTGTCAGCAGCACCCAGAATCTGTGTCTCGTTTTGCCGCATCATCTTGCTATGCCAGCCCCCAGCGTGCGTGGCTCCACCCCTGGGCAGGCTGCACTTTTATCATGCTGGGCGGCTCTCCTTATGGGGTGCACTCCCTGCCTGCGGTGCTCCTTTACACGTGGGACACCCATGCATGGCATGGCACTCCCCCACCACACGGGTCAGGAGGCCCTGGGTTTGAACCTTGGACCTCCCATGTGGTAGGCGGACGCCCCATCCATTGGGCCAAATCCGCTTCCCACCAGCATTTTTTAAATAAATGGAAAACATGATTATCAAATTGTTTGGAAGCATAAGGGGTTCTGAATAGTGAGAAACATCTTAAAATGGAAACGCAAAGTTAGAGGACACTTGCTTCGGGACTTTAAATCGTATTACCTGGCTACAGAGGTAAAAACAATGTGGTACTGGCAAACAGAGAGACACACACCAATGGAACTGAACTGATGGTTTAGAAAGAGACCCTTACATCTATGGTCAAGTGATTTTTGACAAACTTGTCTAACCCACACAGCTCAGGCAGAACAATCCATTCAACAAATGGGGCTGAGAGAACTATTTTTCCATAGCCAAAGGAAGGAAAGAGGACCCTTATCTCATACCTTATACAAAAATTAACTCAAAATAGATAAAAAACCGAAACATAAAAGAACCATAAAGATATCTTCAAGACCTGGTAGTAGGTGGTGGATTCTTAAAGGAGGTAAGAAGAGGAATGAGATGGACTACTGATGATTATTGTATGTAGAAGCTTTAATTAACTCTATTATAAAAATGTGGAAATGTACAGAGTTGATGGAAACACATTATATAGTAACAGCTAGTTTATAAATTGGAATGTGGCTGAAAAGGGTAGTCTAGGGATGTAAACGCCAAATGACAGAAAGCTAGAGAACAACCTAGGATCTGAATAACACAGTATACCAGAGGTGGATGAGAATTGTGGTTGATGGTACAGAAGCAAAAGTATCCTGAGAATTGTGGTTGATGGTAGAGAAGCAAGAGTATCCTTTATGAGCTAGAGCAGATATACATCACTATTGCAGGGTGATGGGAATGTGGAGAAGCATGGGAAAAATATAACTGGAGTGACCTACGGACTGTGGTTAACAGTAATAATGTAATATTCATACATATATGCTGAAGATGTACTGTGTTGATAATGGGGGAGTATGGAAAAAGTGTGCCAAATGTACATTATGGACCTGGTAAGAGTCTGATGACATTATCTCATAATCTGTAACAAATGTTTCACCATGGTGTGGTGTGTTGAGAGAGGGATGTCATATGGGAATTCTGCACATGTGCATGATTGTAAGCTTACAACTTCTGTCATAAAAATGTATTTTAAAAATAATAATAGGGTGGGTTGCAGGAAAAATACACCAAATGTAAGCTAAGAACTATAGTTAGTATTATAGTAAGATTTTGACAATACTCTTCCATCATTTGTAACAAATGTCTCACAACAATGCAAGGTGTTGGTAGTGGGTTGATGTATGGAACCCCCTGTATGATGATTATGCATGTCTGCTTTGTAAATTTACAACTTTTACTATACACTTACTGTTGGTTTATGTTCATATATAAATGATACAAAAATAATAATAATAGGGTGGGTTGGAGGAAAAATAAACCAAATGTAAGATACTTTGGTTGGTAGTAATATTTTGAGGATACTCTTTAATCATTAAAAATGTTTTACAATAATGCAAGGTATTGTTTGTAAGGTGAGGTATTAGAGTCCTGTATGATGTTACGTATGATTGTTTTGTAAGTTCACAAGTATTACCATACACTTATTGTTTATGTATGTTTATGTATGAGTGACATATTTCAAAAATAATTTTTTTAAGTTTAAAAAAAAGGGAATCAAAAGGACACAAAAGATTTGGGAGAAAGATAATAAATTCTATTTGCAATGAAAAAAAAAATTAATGACTGAAACTGTTAGTAGCTTTGGTAAAGGCTTTGTTTCCAGAAAAAAAAAGAGGGATAATCAAAATTAACTTCCAAGTCTGTGAAATTCATTTAACCTAGACCTGGTCTGGGGAGGAAAGAGGAAAAAAGAAATCCAATGAAAGCTACCACTGGACTGCTGAGAGTGACTCTGTTCGTACCAATCAGCAACTCTCCCCCTCAAACTGAAATTTTCCAATAAAGATCCAAACATCCCACAAGAATTCTTCTTGCCTTTCCGGAATTGGAAAACGGGAACTCTGACATTATGTAATTGCTTGATTACCACAATTTAAAATTAAGGATACTAAAATCCTAATTAGACGGAGAACTCAGTGCAACATAACAAGTTAACAAATTAGAAATCTAAAGGTTGAAAATTCTAATCCCCAACCTCCAGAGGAAAAGAGAAATGGCCTCGCCTCACCTTGTGGCACATCCATCAAGGTTCTTCTCCTTATTAAAGCCCAGCTAAAGAAGCCCCTGATGCTCCTCCATGTCGACAGATATCATCCCCTAGATCTTCAAGAAAATGGCTCATGATCTCTTCACAACTGAGGTTACTTTACTCTTCCAAAACCAGAATAAAAAGAGAAAATAGATGTGGACTGACAAAGTTTCCCACACCCTCAAAGGATATACTCTGATGGTTTTTCTTACCCAATAACACTCATGTTATTCCATCCCTCACTCCTTTCATGTGTTCAAGAGATCCATGCTTCTAGGACTCCCTCCAAAATTCATTAAAAGTCCACCGAAAGAATAAATGAGTGTAATTACAAAGCTATCATCTAAGAATACCTGATTTATATATAACCTCTGAAAACCAAAGTGCCATAGAAGTATGTAGCTTTGTTGTATGTAGGGTTTTTTATTAGCGAGGGGGAAAAAAAGGCAGAAATCTACTGAGAATATCTTATTTCCCATGCCAAATAAGTAGAATTGCAGCTGATAGAAGGTTGGAATTCCAACCTCAAGTGATAAGCACAACTCTATTTCACATAGAACTGTATTTAGAACAAGACACTAACTTGTGTGAACACTGAAAGAACACCTTAATGCTTAATTTTCGCAAGAAAAGGGGGAACCCCCCCACCTAAAAGGATGTTTCTTTTCTCCTGGCTCAGCAGGTGCCATAAATCAGTCATATTCTCAACAGACTCTCCTACAAATTTTCCTGTTTTATGTGCAATTATCCCTTCACCTGACCAACCCTTGGTTACCCTTAAATGTAGCTGAAGGAGGTCTAAAAGTTGCCACTGTTCCAGAAACAAGGAAGGTATAACTACTTTCTTTTACAAGTGGAAAATGAGTTTAAGAAGGGAAGGAAAAGATAAACTAGAATAAATTAAGTTTTGCTTCTCTAAAGAAAATGAATACAAGTACACTATGCTGAATTAATAAAGAGTCCTTAAAAGAATTAAAATTTTTAGAAATTTTAAGTCAATTTTGGAATATAAGAACCAAACATTTGCCTACAGTTAACATTTCTCTATATTATGCAGATTTTTCCCTGATTAAATCAGTCATGATTAGTAAGTGTTCACATATTACAGATATTTGAATGTGTTAAGCACAGGAAATGGATATGGCTCAAGCCGTTGAGCACCCGGCTTCCTACATGGGAGGTCTGGTTTAGATTCCTGGTGCCTCCTAAAGACAAAAAAAAAAACCTCACAAGCAAAAAACGAAAAAACCAACGCAGAGGAGCCAATGTGGCTCTATGACTAAGCACTAGCTTCCCATATACAAGGTTCTAGGTTCCATCCCCAGACAGTTCCAAAAAAAAACCAAAAAAACAAGCCTAGAGAGTCTACCATTTAGAACTTTATAACTTCTTTTTCCATTAACTCTGTAGTTTAACTCCAAAGCTTGGTCACCAAACACTGTATTAAAAACATTTTCATAACTTTTCAACTTTCATATAGATTTTGTTAATTTCCTTAAGTTTTGCTTCTTCCCATTTTAGTCATTTAATAAACAATGAACACTTTAGTGGGGGGAAAATAAACATATATTAACATAATAGACATGAAGATTTAAAAGAAACAAAAACAGGAAACAAAGGAATATAGTTAAATCTGGAGAGCTGCCTTACAATTGCTTCCTGATCACTATCTAGCTTCATAATCTTTGAAAATGTACTTGGACTTCGTGGGTCTGTTTCCTCATCTGTAAAATGTAAAAATTCCCTTCAGGGATCTGAATTTGCCCATCAGAAATTAAGGAAATGCAAATGCAATTAAGATTTATGGTTTATAACATACTTTCACACATATATTCTCATTTTTTGCAGCAAAGCTGTGAGGCAAATATTGTGCCCATCTTTGCAGAAAAAGACAGTGAAGTTCCAAAGGAAGTTCAATTGTTTTTCAAGATCTCACAGTTAGAAAAATGCACAGCACATATTTGAAGACCAGACCTTCTGAGGACTAATACTGGGCTCCATTATACCACCAATTTTAAATAACTGAAAATTCTAAAATAATTGCCCGCTATACAAAAATTTTATGGGAGTCGCTTTATGAAACTTTTATGGGAGTATCAGTGTGTCATAACATCAAACCAGAAATGGTTACCACAAATGGTCCACTGGACTGTAAATTCTATAAGGCCAGGAACATATTTTCATCCACCCCTGTCATCAGAGTACCCAGTAGCACACCTCCCAAATAAAGCACTCAATAAATATTGGCTGACTGACTACAGATCTCAAAAGGTTAGGAATAGAGTGATAGTATGGTATAGCAGTTTGATATTACTTATGAATTCAGAAAAAGATACTTGCTTATCTTTGCAAACCGGTCTGTTCCTCCGGGTATGATACCCTTCAACTGCATTAAATTCAGCTGAGATGACTTTAATTATGTTAAGATGAGGGCTTTGATTTGACCACATCATTAGGGTGTGCAGGGTTGAGTCCCCAACCCCCCTCAGTAGGCTATATAAACGGATGCTCAGTCAAGAACACAGAGAAGCAGACACACAGAGAAGATCCACAGAGGGTCCTGTGGCCAAGAGAGATGAGCCTGATAATCTCTGGTGACCTTGTGAAGAGAACAGAGCAGCTGAGCCCAAAAAGAAACCAGCCCTGGGGAGAGAGACTAGCCTCATGCCAGCCTACAGCTGAGATTGGAAGATGCTGGGACCACAGAGCCTTAACAGGAAAGAGGAAGGCTGAACCTTCACAGACATCACCTGCTATCTTGCATCAACATATGGCAAGAGGGGGCAGTGGGGTCGAATGGGGACCTCATATTTTTTTAATGTAATATCTTTTAAAAAAATGAATAAATTGAGTAGAATTTGGAAAATAAATAAATAAAATAAAATAAAACCTAAAAAAAACACATGGCAAGAGACTTTGGTTGAGAAAGTGCCTCTTATGGTACCTTGAGTTGGACTCTTTAGGACCTTGTAAGCTTCTACCCCAAATAAATAACCCTTTATAAAAGTCAACAGATTTCTGGTATTTTACATCAGCACCCATTTGGCTGACTAATACATATGGGAAAAGGATTCTCTGAATCTATTATAAGATCTGAACTTGTATGATTAGGGCCAAAAGGAAAAAAGGAACATGTTCTATCACAGTTCTATATTAAGGAGATGAGGCTATTTGTCTTCCTCAGAGAAAGACCAATTCAATCAGTGAAACCAAAAGCCTGAAATCTAAAATGTGATCTGAAAACCTTAAGGATACTCACACTTCTTAAACACACTGATGTAAACCAACAGTAAAGTAATATGACAGTGAGGACATATAAGAGGCACAAATCATGTACTCATTAAGCACTACAAGCTTTCCATTAAACTGGAAATATTTGGTGAATCTGTACTCTTACACCATTCCACCTCTCCTCATCTCCTCATGTTCCTGTTTCACAGCCTAAAGAGGTAGAAAACAGCCATTTATTGAAAAATTCAGGTCGAATATAGATATATATATGTGGACTTATAGTCAACCAAGATCCCCCAGTCTACAGAACTGCAAATCTCAAGCAATTCTCAAACTTCGAATTCAAAAGTTACTAAAAGGTATTAATTTTTTTTTCAGGGAGCGGATGTAGCTCAAGTTGTTGAGCACCTATTTCCCATGTATGAGGTCTAGGGTTCAATCCCCAGTACCTCCTAAAAACAAAAACTGAAAAAACCAACTTTCATTGGGAAGCGGATATAGTGCAGCAGCTGAACACCTGCTTCCCATGTAGGAGAACCTAGATTCAATCCCCAGTACCTCCTTAAAAAAAAAAGGTTGAGGAGGCTACACACCAAAATGAAAATGCAATTCAAAGCAAAAGTAAATACAAAAGCCACAAAATGATAGTGAAAAAATGGAGTTAAAAGAGTATCAATAAAAATTTCAGTGAAGTGTTCTGGCATTATTATCAACAGTTCAAGCCAATCTTGCCATAGACTCCTACAATGAAGTCACAACTAACCCTGCCTGACATTTCAGATCTAAAAAGTTCACTGCACCAGACTGTAATTTCAAACTCAAGGAGCAGTCCCAGGAACTGCAGAGAAGCTGGCAACAGCAACACCTACTGACTGTCTTGAGCAGCTTGCTAGTTCACAGTCAACTGTAGAAATCCAAAGATCCAGACAACTTAATGTAAATATAGGAAAATAAGTTGTCATCTACATAAAGCCAGTCACCCCCAAAAAATCTTATTTTGACCCTAACTTATTATAAGCAAATTATTGTTCAAGTCATTTTAAATGCATTGTTATTGCTAATACCTTAGTATAAATTTATTCCATGGGAAAATGTTTTAATACTTAATATTCTAGTTAATAAGTGGTTGTCTAGTTAATAACTGGTATATCTAATAGTTGAACAGACTGGTGACCATAAACTGTTTTATTTAAACCTTTTATCTGAGACTACTGCCATTACGACTGTTCTATATTCTACCATCAGCTTGTTTCCATACTGGTAAAGGTAGCTTAATTGCAGCTTTCAAAAAATGAAAAAGGGAAAAGTGAAAGTCATTAAATAAGGATTACAGGGTTACTAAACTGGTTACAGGGAAAGAGTCTATAGAACTTAACAT
Source organism: Dasypus novemcinctus (assembly GCF_030445035.2). Classification (NCBI taxonomy): domain Eukaryota; kingdom Metazoa; phylum Chordata; class Mammalia; order Cingulata; family Dasypodidae; genus Dasypus; species Dasypus novemcinctus. The sequence continues at coordinate 37,549,230 of NC_080675.1, forward strand.
TGTACTTTTCCAAAAGATTCCGCCAGAGAATATTTGCCTTGGAAGAATATTCAATATGAGAAAACTGGAGAAAGTTGACACTTAACTCCCACAGAGTACGAGTATAAAAACAATGGCTTTAAGGAGTGAGTCAGAGTTTCAACATGAAAGGTTTGCTTTATTAAGGAAACGCCAACCGCAGTTCATCCAGATAGACCTGGAACCTGATGAAAGACGACACCTTTACTCTGAAATGTGCATCACATCATTGGCTCCCAGTTAAGAAATATAAACGTTTAGCAGGCAGTATTAATTTCATCGAATGCTGTCTCCAAAATCCCCACCATGAAATATAAAATCTATAAAGTAAATGCAGTCTTGGAGCCATCAATCCCCAAATGCTTTCCTTCGAAAACGAATGCCAACAATTCGGTTAAACAACAATCTTCCTTGAAAGTGAGCCATTTCCCTTGTCTGTTTTCCAACAGTGAACCCTGTTGAAATTTCCACCAGCCCAATGCGATTACTTCTCCACCTAGAAATGTCGCGGAGCGATTTAGAACCCTGGCAATTTCCTTTACAGTCCGGAGAGAAGTTGGAAACAGATGGGGTGAAGGAGGAAAAGTTATTTTTGCAGCACCCTCACGCCTCCCCAGCCAGCTCACAGCTTACTTGCTCCAAGGAAAGCAGGTTAGAGCATCCCGGATTTCACATCCCCTCGACCCGGAGGAGGGAAATTAACCACCCGCGAGCACTAAGCTGCTCCTCTCCTTTCCCACGATTAAACTACTCGGTCTGTCCCCTCGGCCTGCAGAGCGCTCACCCAGGTGACCGAAGGGGAAGGGTCGCCCGGTGGGGACGAAAGTAGCGGAATGCGCGCAGCCACCCCGATGGGGTCGCGGGTCTCCCGGCCCCCAGCAAGGGGATCCTGCCTGGTAGCTGTCGGATTCGGATTCAGAGGTGTTAGCGCGCGCGCGCGCCGAAGCCGGGACTCGTCCCCGCCGGCGCCCCCGCGTACTGGGCTACTCCAGCACGCCATCAAATCGGAAATAAAACTTTAGCCAGCCTCCTGGGGTCCTGGTCGCGAGCCCCGACAAGAAACGGAGTGGGCAACTGTCAATAGTCCTGCACCCCAGTTCTTCTGCCCGGACCTGGAACGCGAGGGGCACTTACCGCTCTGCCGGGCCTCCCGAAGCCGCCGCGCGTTCGGGGCGCGTCCGCCGCGCGCTCTCCCTGGGGAGAAAGAGAAACCGTGTAGACGGTCCGCGCGCGCTCGCTCGCTCCGCTCTGCGGAGAACCGCAGGCGACGAGGCCCGGCCGGGGCGGGCGCCGAGTGGAGGGGGTTTGGGGGAGGAAGGGGTGGAATCAGCCCAACTCCCGAACCTGGCTCGCAGGAGGCCCCGGAATGCAAGCTGGAGAGCAGCCGGCGGGGGCCGCGCTCCCGGAGGAGTGAGGGGCGGGAGGCAACCCCCCCTCCCCGGGCATCAACTATTGTCTGGGCGTCCGGGCCCCCGCTCGCGCCGCCTACGAGGCTCAGCGTCCCCCATCCCACCCGGCCGCCCGCCCACGGGAGAAAAAGCTCAGAGGTGGAAGGCGCAGGAAGCGAGTTGAGGCGGGCACCGAGGACTGAAGATACGAAGTGGGCGCGGGGGAGAGGGGAGGCGCGTGTCCGGAGGGGGAGGGGACAGGTAACTCCAGACGGGGACTGGAAGGCCCAGGAGGACTAGGAAGGAGGGATAGGTAGTGGGGACGAAGTCACAGAGGCAGGAGAGGATGGAGGCGCTTAAGAGGGTGGCTTCTGGGGCCCAGACCTGGCCCTCCCCAGGGACCCTCCTCCTGGGGCCTTGGCGCCGCACTGACTTTCGCTCACTCGCTCTTGCACGCACTCAACTCGCTCACAAAGTTGCCGGCGGAGGCTGCGCCGCACTGGCCCTTCCCCTCCCCTCTTCTCCCCGCCTCCCCGCCTCCCCGCCCCATCCCTTCCCCTCCTGCGCTCCCTCCCTCCCAAATCTCGGGTGAGCTCACCGCAGGGAGGCTCACCGCCACGCTCAAATCTCGCGAGAGAATCGGCTGTTTGCCCTGACGGCGAGGGAAGTGGAAAGAGTTAGAGGAAGGTGGGGAACTGCGGAACTCCTGGTTGCTATGACAACCGCAAAGCCCTGGATTCCGGACTCCAGCAAACGTGGGTGCAGTTTCAACCCCCTTCCTTGCCTGACGTCCTAACGGTGGGGAAAGTGAGGTTTAGAAACCGAAGAAGGATTTTTAAAAATCTGCTCGAAGGGGCATGTTTAGAGACCCGCGTCGTATCTGGCTAAATTTAGCAAATAAGGAAAATTGTTTTTTAAGAGGTCTGGTGTAGATTTATGCAACAGATGCAAAGTCATATCTATACCCCCCAGATTTCTACCAGTTTTTCAAACTTCCCTTCTAATGTCACTCCCCAACCCCCACTTCCCCCCCCCCCCACCCCAAACTCCATGCTCGCACACAGAGAGGGAGAGAAAAATTAGAACATTGGGCTTAAATTGAATAAATGACCCCAACAATCTGTATGTTCTCAGAAACTTTCTTTTTGTCCAACCCTGGAGAGTAGGCTTAGAATATGTTTCTGCTCCATGGACATCTTTTTGATTCTATTGAACTGCTCTCCGCCCCGCCCCCCCATTTCCTTTCGCACCATCTCTGTTTTGCAATGGCTATACCCCTTCTTTCTCCATTTTTGTCTCATAAAAACCCTATTCACCATGGGGGTGAGGGATGGAGAAAGAGCTTTTTTTTAAAAAATCATGAAGCATCCTCAAATAATCTTATTCCTAATGCCCTTTTATCTATTACAAGATGCAGTTAATCATGAAGATGGAATCTTCTCATTCCCTGCTTCTTCTTTTAATTGTAGGAATTTTCTTTGGAGATTTTATGCACTGTGAATAGAAGTTAAGCTTAAACTTTAAATTTCAACTGGATGAGTAAAAATAGATTTCATGGTATGTAAATTATATCTCAATTTTAAAAAGTAGATCACACTCCTCTTTACGTGAATATTGGGAAACCATTATTTGACTTAATTCCATGGAATTAGAAACCTAAAACAGAGCATGAAGACTGCAGTTTAGATTTTTTTAGCTTGCATGCAAACCTAATCCCTATGTCTTGAAAGTTGTTATATTATAGACCTAATATCATGTAATATAAGTGATAGAGTGATAAAAAGCATTAGACAAAGTGAGGAAACTAGGGTTTGAATCCTTCTATGCCACTAATAATTGATTCTCCTTGAGAATTTATTTAATCTCTTTGGTTCTTCATTTCTAAAATGAGGGATAACCCTGATGTTGGTAGATCATTTTATAGCTTTAAAATTCTATGACTCTTAGACCTATTGAAAGTTTCAGTAAATAACCGTATTTTCCTCTTACATCAAACAATACTAAAAACAAATGATTCATTTTATAGTAGGTCATTATAATTGTTAGCTAAATATTGACTATTTTAAAGTTTCTTGTGTCAACTATAAAACTAACAAAAATATTGACCAAGTTACCTTAATTTTAAAGGGAATCTAAAAGTCCTTGTTTTGTTTTTATACTGACTCTAAAGAGATTCCTTGTTATTTAACAAATACATTAACTAAAACCAAGGACCATACTAAATAATCCATATCCCCACCAAAATAGCTATAGGAATGGAGGGAGAAAGGGAGGACCTGTAGTTAAGATTCACAGACTGGTATTTGTGGGTTTTTTTGTTTTTTTTTTAAAGATTCACCCATTCATTTAATTTCCCCCCCTCCCCTGGCCGCCTGCCCCCGGTGTCCATCCGCTGCGTCTTGCCTCCCCGTCCGCCTCTGCTGTCGCCAGCGGCACGGGAAGTGTGGGCGGCGCCATTCCTGGGCAGGCCGCTCCCTCTCCTTCACGCTGGGCGGCTCTCCTCACGGGCGCACTCCCTGCGCGTGGGGCTCCCCCACGCGGGGGACACCCCTGCGTGGCACGGCACTCCTTGCGCGCATCAGCACTGCGCATGGCCAGCTCCACACGGGTCAAGGAGGCCCGGGCCCGAACCGCGGACCTCCCATATGGTAGACGGACGCCCCAACCACTGGGCCAAAGTCCGTTTCCCTACAGACTGGTATTTGTAATGTCAAATTTTTACAAAGAAACACAGTAGAACATCACCATCAGTTCTGTGCATCTGTTTTAAAGTACCGTTTTTCATAACATAGCAAATATTATAAATAGGTTGTTGCTCATTTATTATGACCTTAATTTTTAATACAGTTTTGCCCTTAAAGGATGGCTGCCAATCCATGTCCATCAATACAGTACAACTTCAGGCACATGTTCTATGGTTCCCAGATAATACTTGACCAAGCACCAAATCTATTAACTTTCCTCACCACTTTTTTTTTTCCTTTCTTTCCCCTTTTTTCCCTCCCCCCAACCCCTACCTGTTGCCTGCTCTCTATGTCCATTCACTGTGTTCTTCTGTGTCCGCTTGGATTCTTGTCAGTGGCACCAGGAATCTGTCTCTTTTTGTTTCATTATCTTTCTACTTCTTAATGCAAGATACTTCTTAATGCAGCTCAAGAGATGGATTTTGGCTTCAAATTACAAAGATAACTTTCCTAACCTTTGCCCATAGTAGAAATTGTCCCAGGACCTAAAACTTCTGTTTCAAAGCTATGTGCTACTACTTGTACCTCATTGCAAATTACTTTCATAAGTGATAAAAGAGATCCGCCAAAATCCACCAAAACTCTCTTTCCTACTGCATGTTCTCTGGGTCAAACATTCCTCCTGTATCCTCCCTAACCTTACTGGGATTTCAAAATGAAGACAAGGGAGGAGTAGAAGATGGATAAAGGGGAGTCTGTCAAGTGCAGATTAGATCTCAGCCCATTTCCTGCCCACTCCCTCTCCTGGCTTCAGCTCTCTGCCACCCACCTTTGCCCAACATGCCTTCCGCTTACATACGCACAAAGGATGTAACCTTTCCTATGGATAAGGAGTACATGTAGTCATTTACTGTGTTGCTTCCTCCCTATTTGCTTCTTAGTTTGTTTTAAGGTGAAAGCAAGGAAAATTGATGTTTTTAATATTATAAATATTATTAGCATTTGCTTGTTTAACTTCTAAAAATCTGGTTTATCTGGCCGATTGTCATCAGTTCAGAGCTTCCTGTTATGAGCCATACATCTACAGGGCAATACTAACTAATATTCAAAAAGGAGACTCTGAAACATTAAAAAGGACCAAACTGTCCTCAAAATCACACAGTGCTGTTTTTTTTTTTTTAAGATTTATTTATTTATTTATTACTCTCCCCTTCCCCCCCCACCCTGGTTGCTGTTCTCTGTGTCTATTTGCTGCGTCTTCTTTTGTCCGCTTCTGTTGTCAGCGGCACGGGAATCTGTGTTTCTTTTTTGGTTGCATCATCTTTGTCAGTTCTCCGCTTGTGCAGCACCATTCCTGGGCAGGCTGCACTTTCTTTCGCGCAGGGCGGCTCTTCTTATGGGGTGTACTCCTTGCACGTGGGGCTCCCCTACACGGGGGACACCCCCTGCGTGGCAGGGCACTCCTTGAGCGCATCAGCACTGCGCATGGGCCACCTGCACACGGGTCAAGGAGGCCCGGGGTTTGAACTGCGGACCTCCCATATGGTAGACGGATGCCCTAACCACTGGGCCAAGTCCACCGCCCATGCTTTTCAATTTTAGTGTTTTATTGCTTAGCCCTATGTGGTATAACTGTATTTGCCTGAATACTGGATTCTTTAGAACATCCCATTTTCCTATCTGCATAATAGTATTTATTACATATTTAAAATACCAACTAATATATTACCATTTAGTAACCTCAGTAGTCAGATCATGACACTTCTCTGCTGAGAAGCCTTCTAAGGGCTTCTCATCTCACTTAGGAGAAAAACCAAAGTTTGTATTCTGCCTTAGAGAACTGTATATGCACTGATGCCCACCTAGAGCTCTGACCTTATCTCCTTCCTCTCTGCCCTCCCTCCCTCTACCCTAGCTACACCGACATCATTACTGTTCCTTCAGGACTTGCATTTGCTGCTTCCTCTGCCTGGAAAAGTCTTTTCCCAAATATCTGCGTGGCTCACTCCCTGAGTTCCTTTAGGTCTCTGTACAAAGGTAACTGTGTTGGTCATTTGCCTGCTTGCTCTCGTATTCTCTCTCTTCTGAACCCCATGGGCCTCTTGCCAGCTCCCTTGTCAGTCTTCCATCTCTATTCAGTCATTGGGAAGCATGACAGGAATTTGGACAAGCCAAGGGGACAACTTAGGGTCTTTCCTCCTCCTCACTGTCTGCCTCGGGCAGTGTTTTAGCAGCAGACACATCTCCTCCAGGGCCTAGAGTTCCACTGGGTAACAGCCGTTCTCAGGGTCTGGTAACACCTCCAAACGAAGGGTGCGAGCAATTTCCTGCAGTTATCCTGTTTAGCTTCTCAGCCCTTCCATCACCTGGGTAACAGTTGCCTGTACTAAATTCCCTCTTTTTGAATTATCTAAGGTTGTTTCTTTTCTCCTCGCTGGATCCTAATAGTCAGTCACTCTTTATAAAATAAAAACCACCCCAATCTCATCCTCTCCAGACCCCTCATCCAGCTTTACTTTTCTCCAGAGTCCTATCACTAGCTGTCCTACTATTTAATTGTTGTTGGCTTATTGTCTCTTCCCATCTAGAATATAAGACCTTGAAGGCAGGGACTTTACACCTGCTTAGTTCACTGCTATATTCACAGCACCTAGAACAGCACCTGTCACATAGTAGGCTCTCAATACATGTTTGTTGAATCAACAAATAGTGCTATTTTTATTTTTTATTTTTTAAAAGATTTTTTTTTCTCTCCCCTTCCCCACCCCCCGCAATTGTCTGCTCTCTGTGTCCATTTGCTGTGTGTTCTTCTGTGTCCTCTTGTATTCTTGTCAGTAGCACCCAGAATCTGTGTCTCTTTTTGTTGCATCATCTTGTTACATCAGCTCTCTGTGTGTGCGGCACCACTCCTGTTCAGGCTGCACTTTTTTTGCACTGGGTGGCTCCTTATGGGGCGCACTCCTTGTTCATGGGGCTCCCATACACAGGGGACACCCCACGTGGCACAGCATTCTTTATGCGCGTCAGCACTGCGCATGGGCCAGCTCACCAAATGGGTCAGGAGGCCCTGGGTTTGAACCCAGGACCTCCCATGTGGTAGGCAGATGCTCTATCCCTTGAGCCAAATCTGCTTCCCAAATAGTGCTATTTTACAGAGAAAGTAAAGGGACTAGCAGAGTATGAAAGACAGGATAATGTCCCCCACAAGATGTCCGCATCCTAATCCCCAGAACCCGTGACTTACATTACCTTACATGACAAAAGTGACTTTGCATATGTGATTAAATTAAGGGCCTTGAGATAGGGAGATATCCCTGGGTTATTCAAGTGGGCCCAGTATTCAGAAGGTTCTTATTAGAGGTAGGTAAGAGGGTCAGAGTCAGAAATGGAGATGTGACCATGGAAGCACACTCACAGACTCCTAAGAAAATTCTACACTGCTGGCCTTAATGGAGGGAGGGGCTGTGAACCAAGGGATTAGGAGACCTCTAGAAGTCAGAAAAAGCAAGAGAAATGGATTCCTTCCTGGAGCTTTCAAAAGAAATGCAGCCCTGCCAATATCTTGATTTTAGCCTAGTGAAACCCATTTTAGAATTCTGACCTCCAGAACTGTAAGTTAATTTCGTGTTGTTTTAAGTCACTACATTTATGGTAATTTGTTCAAGCAGCCATAGAAAACTAATATAGAGATTTTACTTAAGTCTGTAAATTCTTCGGAGGCAGGATTTACATCTTGTTTGCTCTTAAATCTCTACTCTTTAGCATAGTTCCTTGCACAAAGTAGGTACTCAATAAGTGTTTGTGAGTGAAGTTTAGCCACTTTGCAGAACCAGAACTCCCATCTTGGTGGGGTGGTGTGGTGTGGGAAACTGTTCCTTATTGTAAGCATTACACCTGTTCTATTATAGATGTTGCAGTTTTTAGATGTTGCAGTCATTCCCTATTACTGTAGATGATGTTGCAGTTCTAACAGCAAGCTACAAACCCCCTTGCTCCATCCTTGGTTCCTCTCTCATATTTCTCTTTGTTCATTATTTCTGTAAGTTCTGTGTCACCTTTCCTTTAAGCAAATCTATTGCTGAGCTCGTTCTCAGCAACTGGCACCCAACATGGGGCCCAAAGGGAGGCTCAGCAGTGGAGAAGTCTCTTAACCGGCTTTACCTGATCTCAGACAGGGAAAAAAGAACCCTGCTATTAGGAATCCTCTTGAGCTTTTTGAGCCATGAAGTTATAGGCATTTGGGGTAGAGAGGCAATCCAGGTCTTGGGCACTAATGTCAGCTAGAAAGAAAGAGGACAAGTCATAAGGGACCTTGTGTGATATGTTAAGGAGCTTGCGTTTTATGCAGTAGATGATGGGGAGCCATTGAAGGATTTGTAGCAAGGTGGAGACATTCAAATTTGCATATTGGAGACATAGCAAATTTAAAACCATGAGTGTTGGAATCAGACTTAAATTTGAATCATAGTTCCACCACTCACTAGCTCAGTTCTTAACCTTTCTTCTCTCCTTCATTCTAAAATGAGGCTAATAACATCACATCATTGTTGTACAGATAAAAATCAACATAAAAATGCTTAGCTAGTGCCTGACACATACTAAGTACTCAGTCATTACCATTATAAATGCTATTCATTCTAGCTGTGGAGATCAGAGTCTGGAAGACTTGTTATAAAAGAATTGTGATGTGAACCAATTGTGATGAGGGTCAGAATCAGTGTAGAAATATTTTAAGAGATAAACAAGAAGAAAAGGGAATAGTATATTGAGCTGAGGGTTTCTCAACCTTGATACTATAGACATTTTGTACCAGACAATTCTTTGTTGTGGAGGCTGTCCTGTGCATTATTATAGGATGTTTCACAGCAACCCTGGTTTCTACTCACTAGATACTAGAAGTACCCACCTCCCAATTGTGACAACCAAAACCATCTCCATGCATTGCCAAGTGTCCCCTCCAGGAAGTGGGGTTGAAAGTTGATCTCCCCAACCTTCCAAAAAAAAGAGAGAGATGCTGAAGTTCTAATCCCCAGTACCTGTGAACTGTGGCCTTATTTGGAATTAGATCTTTTCAAATGTAATTAGTTGAGATGAGGTCATAACAGATTAGGGTGGGCCCTAAATCCACTGTGACTTATGTCCTTGTAAGAAGAGACACCAAGACACGGAAGACAGACTCATGTGAAGACAGAGACTGGAGTTATGCTACCACAAGCCAGAAAACACCTGGGACTACCAGAAACTGAACAAGGCAAAGGATTCTCCCCTAGAAGTCTTTAGACAGGGCATGACCTGTCAACACCTTCACTTCAAACTTGTAACCTCCAGATTGTGAGAGAAAAAGATTCTGTTGGTTTAAATTCCCCAGTTTGCGGTACTTTATTGTGGCAGTCCCAGGAAACTGAGACAGGGGTAAATTTGCCCCCAGTTGAGAATCACTGAATTAGACCTTTGATTCCAAAACCTTAATATGTATGTGATTCACCTGGAGATCTTGTTAAAATATAGATTTTGCATAGATCTGGGGTGGGGACCTGGGATTCTGCATCTCCAATGAGCTCCTCCATGATGCCAATTCTGCTGCTGCCTGGACGACACATTGAGTGACGAGCACTTCTAGATTGAAGTCCTAGGCTGCTAGCCTAGGATCATTATCTGAGAATCCAGGCTTCAGTATTTTAAATGCTTCCCTGTTGATACCATTGTGTAGCCTGGTTTCAGAACTACCATGATACGTCCTGTTAGCAGTTAGATTTAGAAATCCATGGTTTGGGAAGAGGTAAAAAAGAGAGTTAAATTGTGGGAACCAGTAGAATGAGTCATTGATAGATTGAATTTAGACAAAATTTAAAGCACACTAACAAATTTCCTTTCCTTTTCCTAGGTATCCTCCTTTGAAACATATTCCATTGAGCTGCTCATGCCATTCCTGAATTTTCCAGTGATTTTCTTGTAAACATGGGCTTAATAAAAATTCCAGAAGGACTAAAAGTCCTGGCTCACCAATCTTTCTGGCTTTTTCCTATGTAGGCAATCAGTGCATGATATTCCAGCTGTAATTTTTTTAAAAGAAATCTCCCAGCCTTTCAAAATGTTTCATTCATCCCTCCAATAAGATTTCCTGGGAGCTCTTTGCACTGTTTAAAATAACTTGAATATTCTCTCAGAAGCTGTAAGTTCCCTTCCAACAAATCCTTGTCCCTTCATTTTTTCATCAGATTTCATGGTACAAAAAGTGTTAGAGAAGGAATGTAAATTTAAAAGACCTCTACCTCTTTGCTTTTGAAAATCCCTAGAAATGACAAGGGGCTTGCTCATGACTTGGAAGTGGTGGACTGAGGCCTCCTAGGACCATCTGACATATTCCATTGCCAGTCAAAGCAGAGGCAACATTCACAAGAGGCCAAGAGCTGCAGGGGTGCTTGAGTTACAGTTGTCTAATGATATCCAAGGAAAGCACAGTGAGATTCTGCAGGATAAATCATACTTCGCATGTTCCTGAGCACAGGAAACATATGTAATGAGGGTTCATTTGTGTGTGTACCAAGGCACGCAACTGAAATGTTAGAATAATCATAGCCTTGACTTCAGGGGAAAGAGGAAAGGATGCCTGTGTTGATAGTTCAAATGTATTTGTTTTGGGGTTGTTTTTTTTTAAAGATTTATTTTTTATTTTTTCTCTCACCACTCCTCCGTTGTCTGCCCTCTGTGTCCATTTGCTGTGTGTTCTTCTGTGTCTGCTTGCATTCTTACCAGCAGCATTGGGAATCTGTGTCTCTTTTTGTTGTGTCATCTTGCTACGTGAGCTCTACGTGTGTGCAGCGCCACTCCTGGGCAGGCTGCGGTTTTTTTGAGCAGGGCAGCTCTCCTTGCAGGGCGTCCTCATTGTGCTTGGGGCTCCCCTATCGGGTGACACCCCTGCATGGCACGGAACTCCTTGTGTGCATCAACACTGTGCAGGGGCCAGCTCACCACACAGGTCAGAAGGCCTTGGGTTTGAACCCTGGACCTCCCATGTGGTAGGCAGCCGCTCTATCAGTTAAGCCAAATCTGCTTACCTAGTTTTAAATGTGTTTGTGACCTTAAAACAGCTCAGCAGAAAACCTGTAGTTTGCCAAATCACATATTAGAGATGAAGCTTTTAAAAATCTCTATTTTATTTATTCTTTTCATTTGGGGGCTAGCAATGAGTTCTTTTACTCTAATATGAAAATTGGCCAAGGCCATAAGTGTAATTTTTTATTTATCCTATAGCTACATAAAGAAAATTGCCTAGGGAAACGGACTTTGGCCCAGTGGTTAGGGCATCCGTCTACCATATGGGAGGTCCGCGGTTCAGGCCCCGGGCCTCCTTGACCCGTGTGCAGCTGGCCATGCGCAGCGCTGATGCGCGCAGGGAGTGCCGTGCCACGCAGGGGTGTCCCCCGCGTGGGGGAGCCCCAGTGCGCCCGTGGGGAGAGCCGCCCAGCGTGAAGGGAGGGAGCAGCCTGCCCAGGAATGGCACCGCCCACACTTCCCGTGCCGCTGACGACAACAGAAGCGGACAAGGAAACAAGGCGCAGCGGATGGACACCAAGAACAGGCAGCCAGGGGAGGGGGGGAAATTAAATAAATAAATAAATCTTAAAAAAAAAAAAATAGAAAAGAAAAGAAAATTGCCTGGAGTGGAAGAAAATCCACTGAGCCTTGAGGCAGGCTTAGATTCAGGACTCTAACTCAGGCTGTCTTTACCTCAGTAACTTCAGATAACTTATTTTTTATGGACTTCTTTTTCTTTATATGGAAAAACAGAGGGCTAAGAGCCTATCCATCCCTCAAGAGCTAAATGTTTATATGTTGACATGTTGCCCTCTTTCAGGGGGTCTGGATTTTTGTTCAGAGTTTTTGTGTCTCCCTCCATTCCCAACAGTTTTCCCCTTGTAAATATGGTCTCTACTTCCTCTCACCTCTCCTGGCCCTTATCCTCAGTCCCATTCCACAAACCTATCACAGATATCAAGGGCAACCATAACTCATGCTGATAGGATCGAGAGTTATGAACAGTTCCCACAGACACCCCTTGTTGCTGGCAGCTTCTCATGGTGCTGAGGTAGGTGCTGCCAGAACGGATTTCCATCATTGCTTTGGACTTAGCCAACCCCTGCTAGCTGCTTTTATTAGCAGAGGAATTTTATTAGACTGCTGCACCCAGCTGCACCCACCTCTTAGAACAGCGTAGGTCTGTTCTTAAAACTATCCTCTGTTGTTGGGCTGCTGGGAATTTATGTTTTACTTGTTCCATACTTCCTCCAGAGGGCAGCACAAATCACAGACCCTGCCTAGTATTTGGGGATGACTCCATGATGCAGGATTGGCCTAGAGAATGCATTCAAGTTCCCCTAGCCTAGAATGATATTATGGGAACAAGAATGAATGGACTCTCGATGTCACACTCATCAGCCTTCACCCAAAGCAGTTCAGAATGGTAGAGTTGGAATGACCCGGCCTCAAGTCGCACCAGCAACTGTGTGCTTTCCAGTAGAGTGGCTTTGGGAAAAATTGCCTAAATTCTTTTCGTTAGAGTAATAATAATGATTGTTTTGAGGATTAAATGAGATAATACATGTTTTGTTATCCCCTGTGGATTGACTACCTACAAGCCATCCACAAGCTGCTCTTCCCTTGCCCTCCTTGTCTTTCCAGATTCCCTTGAAGCCTCCAGTATTAACTTACAGAAAATGGGGACATTACTCAGAAAAATCTGAGTTCCAAAAGATCCTCCAGGGCCAGAAAGACCGTACCATCCAAACACTATCTTTGCATCTGTTTCTAGAGCATTCTTCTCTCTTTCTGCAGAATGATTTCCTCACTTCTTTAGTCCACTTAGGGAAAATATCACCAGGATTCATTCCAAACTCAAATATCTCCTGAGTTTCCAAAATACCTTGAGAAGGAAGATGGATTAGGTATCTTTGGATTAGGTTTCTACTTCTAGACCAATCAGCAATGGTCAGGAGAAAGGGACCATGTTGAATCACAGGACGAAGTAACTATGGCAAGTGTGCAGAGTAGCAGCTCCCAGGGAAGAGGAAACAGGCAATAATAAATGTACAAGGTAGAGAACTTACATAGAAGCTTAAGACTGGGTTTTCCACCCTCAAGGAGATTAAGTTGGGGAGGAAGAAAGAAACATTGTTTTCAATATAGATTGATTTGAATGCTGATGGGAGTAATGTCGTGGGGGGAAAAAAACAGAACAATCAATAGTAGTGGAAGAAATCTGTCCTCTTGAGGTCTAATCAGTGAAGCCCAGTGCAGTGGTGGGAATGATGAAAGGATTTTACAGTTCTCTGTGGAAGACATCTGTTCCTAGAGACTTTCTGCCCTTACAAAGTGCCAGCCTCCTCCCCCGCTCCCACCCATTTCTTCCGAAAGGGAAACAGGAAGTAAAAGCACTTAGAATAAAAGATGGCTAGGAGATAGTTCTTATCAAAAGGGGGAACCATTCTATGTGAAATTTTTCTGTCCTGGGAAGGAATTAATGGAATTTAACTGTGAAGTGGGATTTACTAGACACATAAAAGAGGTTACAGGGAAGCGGATTTGGCCCAATGGATAGGGTGTCCACCTACCGCATGGGAGGTCCAAGGTTCAAACCCAGGGCCTCCTGACCCGTGTGCTAAGCTGGCCCACGCACAGCGCTGATGTGTGCAAGGAGTGCTGTGCCATGCAGTGTTGTCCCCCATGTAGGGGCGCCCCATGCGCAAGGAGTACGCCCTGTAAGGAGAGCCCCCCAGCATGAAAAAAGTGCAGCCTGCCCAGGAGTGGCACTGCACACACGCAGAGCTGACGCAGCAAGAAGATGCAGCAAAACGAGACACAGATTCCCGGTGCCACTGACAAGAATCCAAGCGGACACAGAAGAACACACAGCAAATGGACACAGAGAGCAGACCATTGAGGGGGGTGGGGGGAAGGGAGAGAAATAAAAATTTTTTTTAAATCTTAAAAAAAAAAGAAGAGATATGCCAAGCACTGTCGTACTGATATAGCCACAGGCTTGTTTTAGCTGCTCAACAGAACTCCTACTAAAGATTTAAAAAAAGAGGGTACAGAATAGGATAAAACAGGATAAAAGAGCAGAGTTCATGGAAAAAAGATTAAGAAGTTGGGGGCACTCTAAGAAACCAGTAGATCTTGGCCTGTGTAGTAAAAAAGGAGTGTGTAGGCAGCGGTGGAAGGTGGGGTTTGGGTGAGGTTCCTGGGGAGAGAAAAAGCAAACTAAGGAACCAAGATTGGAGTGAACATGGCATATTTGTGGGCAGTCGCATTACTTAAGACAGCACAGGACAGAGGTCCTTAAGCTGTAGTATGTGTAATAAGCACCTGGGGATCCTGTTAAAATGTGGAGTCCTGGGTCCACAGTGCAGAGAGTCTAATTTAAGTGATCTGGGTGAGTCACAGGATTGGACATGTGTGATAAGCTCCTTAGGGGTTCTGCCACAGAGAATCTACAGAGCCCAGTCTGAGAAATGCTGGTGTCTCCTCAGCGCTGCCTTTTGAGCATGTATTTGCTGGATGACAGCATCTAACTACCTTCTAATGGCCTAGGAGAGCTGCTCTCAGCTAGTTCCCACAGAGCCACTAACTCACCAGTGTCACTTCCTGGGGCTTCTTTATGTCCTCTACCCTGAGAGAGGCCACTTCATCACCAGCCATTCTGGCCTGTGGGTTTTGAAGGGCTTATACCCAGCCCAAGTTGCAACAGAGATGGTCTAGACGTTGAATTCTTCTTAGATAAGGTTGCTGTTCATAGGTCTTACTCCTTAATTTACTTGCCTTTTGTGGCAGTTTGAAATTATTTTATGAATCTCAAAAAGAGGGAGATTATGTTTTTAAACTAATCTATTCCTGAGGGTGTGATACCCTTCCATTGCATTAAATTTGGTTGAGGGACCTTTGATTAGATTACTTGATGAGATTGTTTTAGGGCTTTTGCTTGGACTATGTCAGTGAGGTGTGACTCATGGTGAATCTCCACCCCTTCCTGGGTCTTACATAAACCCAGAGACAAAGAGAGAGATACATGGGAAAAGGAAGCTGTCGTACTTGGTCCTGCCCTGTGAGAGAGGACTAGAGGTTCGCTTAAGCATGAAGTCCCCAAGGGGCTGGACCCATAAAGCAGTTCAAGAGGAGACAAGCCTTGCTTTATGAGAGGATGCCTGGAAAGAGACAAATCCTATGCCTGATTTCCCTCAGCTGAGCTCAAGAATGGCAGTCATCTTGCTTCAAAATGTGGCAGCTGACTTTGGTGAGAAAGCACCTCTTATGTTGCCTCAATTTGGATTTTTCAATTCACAATCTTGAAACTGTAAGCTTTTCCCCAAACAAATCCTTTTATAAAAGCCAACCTGTTTTTGGCGCTTTGCATTGGCAACCCTTTGGCAGACTAAAACACCTTTCATTATCTAGCCACAGTTAATTTTTATATAAACTTAATAATCATTTGTATAGTAATAACAGAGTGGCTTATTATTACTATACACATTTTTAGAGCATGTAGTAAGGTTCAGGCCCAGTGGAAGATTCTGGGTATATGGAGGAAAATTAACACTCCCTGCTGTAAAATGTCCATAGCATACAGGAGGAGCAGATGTATTGGATAGTTCCTATTCACAACCTGTCATTACCCTCCAAAACAATAAATCAGTAAATAAATTTTAGAAAGAGATAACTTAAAATGAAAAAGAGAAAATACACTGTCTACTAATCTACAGTTGCTCATAATTTAAATGCCTGTTTATCCAGCAACACCTGGCATGCAAATAAATTGTGATATGAAGCTAAAGCTTAAAGTGTTAGGGGGGAAAATAAATGGCAGTGAGAACTTCTCTGAGGAATAGCTTTCAAAGCTAAGAAGCATACTAAGAAGAAATGTCTTCAGTGATCAGCAATAGTGGCATAAATTCCACAGGACTTCAGTTCTAAATCATCTATAAGGCAAGTGTTTAGGTCAGTTACCACCCTTGGCAAAACTGTCGATCACAAACCAGAGAAAGCTTACCCTTGTAACAGAGTGTTAGGATCAAAAAGGGAGGACAGCTTATTCAAGCATCATCTTGAGAGAAAAGGAAGATACTGTTTCAAGTTCATCAGACTTCCAGCTAGGATGTTGCTTCACCTTGAAGCAGAGCTGTTAAATAGACTATGTCCATAATCATTTAAGGTTTGAGATTTCTGGCAAGAGTTGGGAGAATATGGTCACACTGTAGTAGAGTACTGTGTCCACAAAGCAAAATATGGTGAAGATTTTGACTATTAGATGCTTTTAGGGATGTTTCCTGAGGGACACCACCATCAGAATCAGGGACCACAAACTATTTCCTGAATGCCATATTCTCTTGGGCTTCTGGGCTTTGCCCATTTTGCTCCCTCTGCCTAGAATACCTGGGTCATGTTGGAAAAGGAAACCATGAAAAGAAAGTTGGGACCAGAAAAGTTAGGAACCCAATAGTTGAACAGCACATTTATTCCCAACAGCAATGCAGATAACAAATGCTGTTCTTTAGAGAAGGGAGAGGACTAAAGTAGTTGGGAAAGGTTTCATGGAGGTTATGTAAGCTTTAGCTAGACAGAGAGGTTAAGGAAGAGGATTCCAGGCTGTGGAGACAGCACACATAGGAAATGGATGTGGTTCTGACCAGTGGTTTTTGGGTACCCACTCTATGGCAGGCATTGACTGGTAATGAGCTTGGTGTGGGAGCAGGACACACTCAGGAGACCTTGAGAACGCTGGCCCAGTACCAGTGTCTCTCTGTGTGTGGAGAATGTTGGGAAATAAGGTTTGCAACTTAAGGATGGCCAAGTTAGGAAGAGCCCTGAGTCCCCACTGAAGCCGTTGAAGCCAGTATTCCCATTCCAGAAATAGAAACTTCTTTGTTTGCTTCAAAGAATTCTTGATAGATTCCTTTCCAAAAGCAGAACCCATATTTCACAGAATAAAAAAGCAGCACCTGCATGCTACATATTTCTCTCTTGTCATCATTGTTAAACATAATTTATATACAGAAGTGAATGCCTAATGGTTCTTGGTGCCAGTCTCTATACTCTGTGAGCTCTCATTCCCATATATTTCTTGGTTTAGACATGGTCTGAACTATGCATTGCACAATGATTTTTAAAATATCACTGGATTTGTTTGAATGAGCAATTATGAAATAAGGGGTAAAATATTTCACATGTTGTGTTTTTTAATCACATTATTAAAATATTCAGTTTACTCCAGGAAGGTGGGGCTAGAAGAAGAAAGAAGGACATATAAAACAGTCTTATAAAATGGAAGATAATACTATTCCCTTGTCCTCTCCATTCCTCTAAGTAGCCTCACTCCACTTCTCTCTTAAAGCCCAACTTAAACCCACATTCCTTCATGTTGTCCTCTCTAACTTTTCCATCATCATCTGATTACTGTTGCTCTTCATTATTTTCAGATGCCATATTTGCAAATTTGCCTACATGCTAAAATGTATTTGTAACCCACAAATCAATACAGCACTTTTGCAGTCATTCACAGATATATTCAGAGTAGCAAAAACTTTGAGTCCCCTGATATACACGTTCCCAGCTGAGGTTGAACAAGGTGATGCACTGCTTTCTTGTTTCAGCTGTCAAACTGTCATTGTGTCCTTTGCACAGTACATTTAATGCCATCATTTCTTTCTTTCTCTTTTTTTTCCCCCTTCATGCTTTTTGTTGGTGATTTTGCTGTTTAAAATGGCCCCCAGATTTAGTGCTGAAGTGCTTTCTAATGTTCTTAAGTACAAGAAGGCTGTTATGTGCCTTATGGAGAAAACACATTTGTTAGATAAGTTTTGTCCAGGCATGAGTATGGTGATGTTAGCTGTAAGTTCAATGTTAATGAATCAACACTGTATTATATAAGGTGTCTTTAAACATAAACACACATACAACAAGATTATGTGTAGGGGGAAGCGAACTTGGCCCAATGGATAGGGGGTCCGCCTACTACATGGGAGGTCCATGGTTCAAACCCTGGGCCTCCTTGGTCCATGTGGAGCTGGCCCGTGTGCAGTGCTGATGCACGCAAGGAGTGCCCTGCCACGCAGGGGTGTCCTTCACGTAGGGGAGCCGCACGCACAAGGAGTGCACCCCGTAAGGAGAGCCGCCCAGTGCGAAAGAAAGTGCAGCCTGCCCAAGAATGGAACCGCACACACAGAGAGCTGACACAGCAAGATGACACAACAAAGAGAAACACGGATTCCCGGTGCTGCTGATAAGGATAGAAGTGGTCACAGAAGAACACACAGTGAATGGACACAGAGAGCAGACAACTGTGTGTGTGTGTGGGGGGAAGCGGGGAAGAGATTTAAAAAAAATAAAAATTAAAAAAAGATTATGTGTTGGTCACACACAAATGTTGGCATCAGAGGCCTGGTAGGAAACTAACCCTCCATCTCCCCCAGGAGCAACAATTCAGAATTTACTAATTCAGTGTTCTCAGTGGCTTTATAGAACATAGACAACATTTATTGGGCACTCAACTGTGCCAAGTACTTTACATGCATTATTTAATCCTCACAACCACACTTCAGTTTTTGTTTTGTTTCATTTTGTTTATATTTAGGAATCTCCTTTATTATTTTTTATTTTTTAAAGATTTATTTATTTCTCCCCCTTCCCCTATTGTTTGTGCTAATTGTCTCCTCTCTGTGTCTGTTAGTTGTGTGCTATCTGTGTCTGCTCATCTTCTTTTTTTTTTAAAGATTTATTTATTTCTCTCCCCTTCCCCTCCCCCCCAGTTGTCTGCTCTCTGTGTCCATTCACTGTGTGTTCTTCTGTGACCACTTCTATCCTTAGCAGCAGCACCGGAAATCAGTGTTTCTTTTTGATGCGTCATCTTGCTGTGTCAGCTCTCCATGTGTGTGGCACCATTCTTGGGCAGACTGTACTTTCTTTCGTGCCAGGCGGTTCTCCTTACGGGGTGCACTCCTTGTGCGTGGGGCTCCCCTATGCGGGGAACACCCCTGCGTGGCAGGGCACTCCTTGCGCGCATCAGCACTGCGCATGGGCCAGCTCCACACAGGTCAAGGAGGCCCTGGGTTTGAACCTTGGACCTCCCATGTAGTAGGCAGAGGCCCTATCCATTGGGCCAAGTCTGCTTCCCTCATCATCTTTTTAGGAGGCACCAGGAACTGAACCCAGGACCTCCCATGTGGGAGGGAGGCACCCAATCACTTGAGCCACATCCACTCTCTGCTTGCTGTGTCTGTCATTGAGTTTCCTCATTGTGTCTCTTTGTTGTGTCATCTTGTTGCATCATCTCGTTGTTTCACCTCGTTGTGTCATCTCATTGCTTGCTACTAGAACTGAAGTCCAGCCATGAATTGACCTAGGTCCTGCCAGCATCTTTCTCTGGATCCTACAGCCAGCTATAACTTTCATCAGTCTAAACAGATGTCCCTGATCTTGGACTCACATATGACCCCAAGAATTAATATTGTTTGTTGCTCAGAAGCCCTGCATGTACCCCAAGCCATACTGTTTATGATATATAATAGATTACTTAATAAATTTCTGTTGAATTTCTCTGAATATTTAAATTCTCAGGAAGTCAACTGCTGTTATTAACAGCAATAGCCATCTGTCAGAAATGTTAAGGAAGTAACCTCATTCAGTGAAGATTTGTGACAAGTTAACTTCAATTTATTAGTCAATATGGTCAAAGATAAATGGAGTTCCATTTTTATAAATGAAACTTTTGAAAGTTTCATACATGATAATAAATAACAAATAGGCAGTGGTAGAACAGGACAAGCCTGAATATCAGTTGATCTCATGCTATAAGGACAATCTACACTGAATACTGATGACTAAAATTTCAGGTTAAAAAATTAAAAGGTGAAATTGAGAAGTCTTTTGTTAATAGAACAGCAGGGAGGCAAATATGGTAACATCATGTGAGAATCCTGGTATCTGTATTCTAGGAAAGAGTCTCATCATAAGAATAGGAATACTTCCTTTTACTCGATAATGAGAATTGTTTAACCTACAATGTAGATTGAATCATGTTCCCTACAAAGACATTTTCAAGTCATAATCTCTGGTCCTGTGTAAATGAAATTAGAAGACCCTCTTAAAATGAGGTCAAACTGAACCAGGGGAGGCCATAATCCAATATGACTGGATTCCTTATAAGCAAAGCAATTTTGGACATAGGAGGAAACAGATACAGATGACCACATGATAGAGGCAGAGATTGATTGTCAGCAAGCCACACTAGAACACAATAGACTCCAGCGTACTGATATCTTGATTTTAGACTTCAAGTCTCCAAACTGTGAACCAATAAGTTCCTATTGTTTAATCTGAGCTATCAACCCAGCAGCTCTGGAAAAAAAGACATCCACCACATCTCTCTATAGGTTTTGTGAAAGCTCACAGCTAAGGATAATGCTTACCCATAATAACCACGTTCTCCTACTGTCTTGGTATATGGGCATCCCTGAAATTCTGCAAAACTTTTGATTTTCCGTTTTTTCTTTAATTGGCTTATTACATACATGACCTACTAAAATTCATCTAAAAATCTTTCAGAAGATAGGGTTTTTTTTTTGGCAGGGGTGGAGTGCATGGGGAGGTTAGCCAGAGGTGTAAATTTTTTTTTTATCTAGCTCTTTACAAAACATAGTGTATTAGAATAACTAAAAGTACACAAATAGGTAGATAGCATGTACCTTTCATACCATGTCATCTTTCAACATGGTTTGACAGGGTTTGAAAAGCTGTTACATTAATGTTGAGCTCTCAAGCAAGAACTTGTACTGCAGACGTGTCTGCATTGCTAACTGAGGGAAATGTCATATGCTTTAGTTATTAGGTATGCATATGTTAGGAAGGAAAATTGGTTATGAAAGTTCAGAAATCCAACTTATTTTCTTATTGTCCTGAGGAACCTCTAACCTCTTCAAGGTAGAGCCACAAATTTCCTGAAGTTGAAATTCAAGTAGTGGAATGAATGCTTAATTGACACCTCAGGGTACCTTATCCAGACTGCCAACTCTGACTGATTTGCAGTGACTGTGGGCATTGTCTTGAAAAGGACTTGGAGATTTTTCCAGATTCAGTGGGAAAGATGCTGTTTGTTTGGTGATGTCTGTCAGATAAATGGGTTTGAGGAAAGAGGGCATGGGAGCTTATATACCTTCTATGCTATTGATCAGTTCTCAAAACTGAGCATGCACCACAATCATCTGGTGATCTTCTTCAATGTTGTATTTTAATAAGTCTGGAGTGAGGCCCGAGAATTTACATTTCTAACAAGTTCTCAAGTGATACTGATATTGCTGGTCCAGAGACCACTCTTTGACAAACACTGCTACAGATTATGACAGAAATAATTTTTAACCAGAACATTAAAAAAACAACAACAGTATTTCCAATTATTGGCTTTAATCCTTGATATATCATTTGGAGATTTTCTTATTTTAAATTAACAAATATCTCTGTGGAGTCACTTAGAGGAGTCAACTACCCTTTGTTCTGTGCAGAAACTAATGAGCTGTATAAGTTGTTTAATATCGATCATTTGAACTTTGAGGATAATACTAGCTGAAAATAAGTTTGAGGTTTAGTCTAATGAATATATAATTGTTCTCTCAGTGCTAATGAAATATCAGGAGAAGCTGCATATCTGGTTCATGGATCATGTAATCAGAATAGAACAAGACATCTGTCCTCCTATTTGCTGGGCCAGGAGGATGGTATCCTGATCATCTAACAATAGTAGTTATTAACTTAGTGTGTGCCAGGCAGATCAGGCTGCCATAAAATGTACTATTTTATCACATTTAATGCTCATGCAATCCATTTTCCAGATGGAGAAAACAGAGGCTCAGAGAGGTTAAATAACTTTCCCAAGGTCATAGAACTAAGTGGTAGAGTTGGGATTTAAATCCAGCCAATCAACCTCCAGAGTGGTACACTTAGCCCCTACACTAGATTTCAACTACAAGCTGAGTTAAATTATACAAGCTTTGGTTGAAGGGAAAAGACAAGAACACAGCCTGATTTGAGTCAGACATTGGATGTTCAAAGAAAATCTCTCTCCACTTTGGTTCCAGAAATGCTATTTTAAAGCAACCTTGGCTCACCTGAATCTGTGTTGTCCTATCCAGCTAGACTGTCCCAATGACATGTATGGGACACGTTACCAAAAAAGCTCCACGTGCGTCATGCCATTGTCAATCATATCTCGTTTTAAACATGCCAAGGGGATTGGTTATTTAAAGGAACCTATTGGCAAATGCTCTTCTTGAAAACTGAAAAATCTTCTTGTAATGAAAATAATCACTCCATGTTCTGTTTTACAAGTAGGATTTTTTTTTTTTAACACCAGATTTTTTTTCTTGGCAGGTGGGAAGTGTTTGGTTTGAGTGGAAGATTTTTAGCCCAGAAAAGAAGCCAGAAGCCAGAACCAGAAATCCATTTGTTTCTTTCCCTTCTTCTTTTAACATTGAAGGGGCAAGGTGGGATCTAAACCAGGAGTAGGCATGGTTGCAGTGCCCATGGTTTCTCTGCCGGGGTGGTTGCTGCCCCCATGCCAGGAAGAGTTGCCTTGCCAGTAACACTCCCCACCCCTGGGGTCTCCATGGCAGCCTGGTGTACACACTGAACCAGACCACATACTACTGAAGGCCAGCATCTTTTATTTTTCTGACTGAGACCAAGGTGATGAGAGAAAAAGATGGTCAGAGGTTTTCATTCAGGAGGCCAAAGAAATCCTTTGTCATTTATCCACCTATTCATCTAAGAGAGATCTATCAAAAAGTTCTGTGGCACTCTCTCACAGAGAGGCCTCATCTTGGGAGTCTTAATGGGATTTTTCCCACTCCAGAATGTGAGTTTTCCTGGATTTGTCTGTGTATACTTAACTGATATACAGAGCCTATTTTTTATTGTGAAAACTCAGAGGCCATGGATGGGGAGGAGGAGGGAAGACATAAAACCTAGACTAAAGCCTGTGCTCCTGGAATACTTGCTCTTCTGCTTTATGAATCTTAACTTACTGTTATTTAAATAATGTTTAAAGAGCTGAAAATTCTTCCTAATACCTGAGCTATATATACATCAGGAGAAAATGGGGAAAGGTCAAACTTCTACTCACCAAGCCATCAGATCACCTCTGGATCATGTAGTTTGGGCTTTTTGGTCACATTCAAGACTAAATATCATGTCTCCTCCAAACCTATTGCTTTTAATTTAGAGTCGTGTAAGTAATAGGGAGAGTGTGCTGCAGGAGGAATTCAGATCCTTTCTCAAATATGAAAGGGTACATTGAAATCACTTTAAATATTACTGATCAGCATAAGAGCAAAGGTGATAATAAGGGGAGGAAATGTGTGTTAACTTTTGCCAGGCAGAGAGATTTATAAAAATTATAGATATCTTCAATGAAGGTTAAAAGGAGAGAATACAATATACAATGTTCTCTGATGCTATAGATATAGTACACATATTTTTAAGTGGGGAAAGCGTGTATAAAAACATTTTAACTCTTTTCAATGATCATATTGGTGGTAATAATAATGTTGTATTGTTATTCTAAACCTGTTGTATATAATTTGGGATGAAGCTGACACCCTTGAAAATGCACTTTTCAGATCCCCTGCTGCTGACAGCCCAGTTTCCATCCTCTGCACCTACCACTGCATTTGCCAAGGCCACACCCCAGGGCTGCTTCTAGCCCATGAATGAGCATGGTGGGGACTGCTGCACACCCATTTCTGTGGGAAGGAGGACTCCCCTAACAAAGAATGGTTGGAAGACTCCCCATGAGCCTGGCCAAAATGTTCTTAGGACTGGGCTGAGGGAAACGGATGTGGCTCAACCAATTGGGCTCCCATCTACCATAAAGGAGGTTCAGGGTTCGCAGCCCAGGGCCTCCTGGTGAGGGTAAGCTGTCCCATGTGATGAGCTGGCCCACATGGAGTGCAGGCCCATGCTGGAATGCCACCCCGTGCGGGAGTGCTGCCCTGCATGGGAGTGTCACCCAGTGCGAGAAAGCTGCCCCATGCAGGAGTGCCAGCCAATGCAGAGAGCTGGCACAGCAAGATGACGCAACAAGAGACACAGAGGAGAGTAAACAAGAGGATGTAGCAAAACAGGGAGTTGAGATGGTGCAAGGGAGTAATCGCCACTCCCCCACTCCAGAAGGTCCCAGGATCAATTCCTGGAGCTACCTAATGAGAATAGAAGCAGACACAGAAGAACACACAGTGAATGGACACAGAGAGCAAATAATGGGGAGAAGGGGAGGAGAAATAAATTAAAAATAAGTCTTAAAAAAAAAAGAAATCAGATGCTTTTCCTACCCAATCTCCCCACACCACCTCTGCCATTCCTTTCATTCCTTGCATTGTAGTCTGCAGGAAATTTCTGCTACTCTTGCTTCTCATTTTCCCCACCAAACTCTCTTGCATGACTAATCCCATCTTTGTGTTGGTCTCTTGGAAGACCCAACTTAACCTAACGTAAAAACAAATGAATAATTATGGGATATTCTAATTCTGTCATCCTTAGGATTCTCAGTATGGAAGAAAGGCGATATAGCTATAATAAGGGTAAGTAAAAAAAAACTCTGAGTCTTGAATGTGAATTGGAAATATCAGTATGAACACTTTGAATACCAACCAGCCTCCAAGATGGTCCCCTATGATTCCCTTCTTCTGATGTTCGTGCTTTTATGTAGTTCCCTCCCCTCTCTGGACCTGTTTAACTAATAGAATATTATTGATGACTGAGTGTGACTTCCAAGGCTAGATCCTAAAAGGCATTGTGGCTTTTTCCTTGCCCTCTCTTGGATCACTTGACCTAGGGGAAGTCAGCTGCCATGTCATGAGGACACTCAAGCAGCTCTGGGGCAAGGAATTGAGGCCTCCTGTCAACAACCAGCACTATCTTACTACATAGGAGTGAGCCACTTTGGAAGTGGATCTTCCAGTCCAATCAAGCCTTCAGTTGATGGAAACCTCATAAGAGACCCTACATCACAACCACTTGGGTAAACTACTATTGAATTCCTGACCAACAGAAATGGTTCAAGATATATATAGTTGTTTTAAGCAGCTACATTTTGGGGTAATTTGTTGCACAGTCTGGAGTAGGAAATGTACAAAATGAACCTGGAGCATCTTATCATTCCAGATAGCAGGGAAGCTACCAAAGACTATTAGGGTCATTTTAAAAAGACTCAGGGGAAACAGCTGTGACTCAATCAGTTGGGCTTCCATCTACCATATGGGAGGCCCTGGGTTCACATCCGGGGGTCTCCCTGTGAAGGCAGGCTTGCCCGCATACCGTGGAAAGCTGCCGGCCCGCAAGTACCATGGAGTGCCACCCGGCCTGCGGGTGCTGCCCGGCGCACAAGCACTGTGGGAAGCCGACTCAGCAAGGTGATGCAACAAAAAGGGTGACAAGTAAAAACACAGAAGAGCACACAACAAATGGACACAGAAAGCAGACAGCAAGCAAGCTTCAAGGGGGGGGGGGGGATTATATATATATATATTTGTTTTTTTTAAAAAAAGACCTAGGAGCCAGCTTAAGGTGGCTCACACTGGCCCCATATGGGACAATTTGAACTTCAGTAAGAATAGTAATTGCAGTGGATTGAAACTCATCAAACATAAGTCCACAAGTTCACAATTATAGGAAAATTGGTCATGTTTGGAGAATGATTGGGAACTAATTTATTATCTTAAAAAATGATAAATATAGGACAATACCAAGCATGTATCTGGCTTTTTCTGTATAAACTATAATACAAGGTAATCAAATAATACATGAGGAATTTTTATACATTTTTTAATGATAATAAATTATGACAAGGAGAGAAAACAGAGTGAGTTATAGAAAATATGACAGCATTTTTGCTCTCATCTGCTTTT
The DNA here is from genome assembly GCF_030445035.2 of Dasypus novemcinctus. Lineage (NCBI taxonomy): Eukaryota > Metazoa > Chordata > Mammalia > Cingulata > Dasypodidae > Dasypus > Dasypus novemcinctus. Next base: position 37,575,264 of record NC_080675.1, read on the forward strand.
CTTTGTATCAGAGATTAGATCTCATATTTCACAGTTCAGGTGCAAGTGTCTGCTGAAGGAGGATAGAGACAGTCCTAACAGAATATTTCCTTGGGCCTCCCTGTTCCCCAACCCACAGAGTGTTCTGATTCATACTGAAGTGCTAATGACTACATATATTATGGTGATTGTTTTATCTGCTTATTTCCACAAAAGATCTTAGATAAATGCTCTCATTTGCCCTTCCTTTATGCACCATTATATCATTCTTATTCCTTTGATATTGCTTGAACTTTCTATATGTGTGGCATTTAACTCTACTACCATATAGTAGTATTTTCTATGGTTTTATATCATATCCTTAATTCAAAACCAACAAATATGATTTTGGTTGTAAACGAGCTTTCCCAAAACTGAAAATATTGTAGGTATAATTTAAAACATTTTCATAAAAGTTGAAAAGATATACAATCTAAAGGATAATCAGCTCAACATGATCTACAAGACCCAAACAACATTGCTCGTAATTTGGAAATTAACTCTTTGATGACCAACTGTCATCATCATCTTTTCAGACTGAGCATTAATGGAAAAATATAGAAAAACATAAGATGAATCATTTTCTACTTCTGTAGAGATTCTTCTCTTTGCCCTCCAGCCTGAGAAACCTGGAGGTAGATGGACTATAATTCAGAGTGACCCTGGAAGTCTATACAATCACTGGAGTAAAATATGCAAGGAAGAAAAAAATCACTTTGTTTGAACTCATCACAGAGTTAATGATAATTTCTTAGGTACAACCCCTTATTGGAGAGGTGTGAGTTAATCCTAGAGAAACTTAAGGCAATCTGTGGCAAACTGGAGGCAGATACCTCTCCTGCTATGGCTTCAAGATGTTAATCTCTGCCTTAGACCATCACCCTCTCCTTCATGGTCCTGACTCTTCAGATTACTTATTTCCTGTTAAATTTTCTATAATTCACATCTCCAAATGAAATGAAGAAAAAATAGCAAAGGAGACCATTGAAAAAGAAACTGTTGGCCTAGATTACCATGTCAATCTAAGTGAGAACATCATTTCTCATGATAATTCATCCATTCATTCAAGTAATATTTATTGGCAGCCTGCTATATTCTAGAGGATGCAATATTGAAGACAGACAACAACATCCCTGCACACAGGAAACAAACCTTCCAGTGGGGGAGACAAACCATAAATAAAACAAATAAGCTAATAATAATAATAATAATATAATAATAGTAAATTAGGGAAACATCTCTTTATTAAAAATACTTTAGCTAATAAATGAAAATGAAATGATAGAATTAGAACATTACCAATTCTCTAATAAATTAATGAATCAAGGCATTGAGCATCCACAGCTGCTAAGATCATGGAGAGAAACCAGATAGTTTGTGCCTCCTGATGAAAGAACACACCACCACCTATAGTCTTGCCAAAGAGATCAAACTGAGTCCAATCAAATCTTTGGATCCAGCTGCCAATTTTCAGGACATACATTGGATGAATATGTTGAACTGCATCCTGAGTTTGCAACCAGCAAAGTCTAGACTGTGGGAAACTTCATAGGCATACTGCCTGAGTTCTTTAACAGATAAATATTAAGAAAAAGAAATGATTAAAGGGGAAATCTTTAGATTAAAGGAGATTTAAAAGACATGTCGAAAAATTTTAAATGGGATATTTAGGGATGTGTACTTTAGTGGTAAAACTATAAAGAAACAGAAGAGAATAATTACCATAAAACAATGATTTTTGCATGCATCAGAATCATCTGGAGGATTTATTAAACCAGGTGACACTGAAGCATCTGGCCCAGAGACCACATTTTGAGAACCACTACTGTCAAAGTTAGGACAATGGTTTTACTTGGAGAGGAGAGGGAGGGTGGCAGTTATGATTGGGACAGAATACATGGAGGGCGCCCTTTGGAATGGCTGACTACGTTCTATTTCTTGACTTTGATGATGGTTATAAGGATGTTATAGCCTAATGGGAATTTTGAACAGTTGCCATAGAGTGCCTGATATAAATCCTCTTCCCCTACTGAATCTTCTAGATATTTTCAATAAAACTTTGATTTCTCTTATTTAAAAAAATATTTTATAGCCTTATAATAATTCATTAAGCTATACATTTGTTTATGTGTTTTGTATCGATGTTTTATTTTATGGTAAAAAAGTTAAGAAGTAAAAATTCTGTAAAAATAAACAAAGACTTCTGGTTTTTACAGTCCAATTGAGTGACAAGTAGGTGTGGCATGTCTGTCTCATATATTATATATACGGTTTGCCTTTGAGTTCTAGACTCAATATAGGCTTCATGTTTCCTATTATAGAAATTAAATAAATCGTTGAGACATGGAACAACCTCACATATGAGAAACATCTAACAACTTACTCATCACTAAATACTTTTTCTTCATATTTATCAGTAATATTCTGAAGAACCAAAAAAAGTAAAGCCCTGTGCTTAATATGAATTGTTGGGAGTAAGAAAGAGCAAAACAAAACATGGATCCAACCTCAAGGTACTTTTAGTCTATTGTAAGAGTTAGACACCCTTGAGGGAAGAAGCAGCTTAAAAAAAAAAAAAGGAATAAATCTAGATAAAATTAGGAATACTAATTTTAGTTGCTTCCTTTAATACATTTTATATTTAAAAACTCTTTACAAAAGTATCAATTTAGAAGTCACATTTATAATCCAAGTCCGAAAATACTCTTAAAATATTTATGACAAAAGTAGGTTCTAACAAAATTTTTATGGTTAATACGTTTTCAGTATCTTATTTATATGTCATTTTGCTTCCTTTTATATCAAATATTTCTTTAGTATCTTCTTTTTGCAAGGTCTATATTAAAGTGTTTATAATAATTTGATTGTTATTAAATTAAAATAAATAACCCAGCCCTATTGCCATTTGACTAGGGAGCATTATATTAATATTTAAGTGATAGTTTTCCCTTCTCTTGCCTCTCCTATCTCAATGTCAGCAAGATGGTTGTGGTGGCCACTTTTTCCTTTTCTTTTTAATTTCTCCCTTTGAATATGATATTAAATGGACAATGCAGATATTGTGAATTGGTGAGTTTCCTCCAGAACCCTGGTACCTCTGAATAGAGACCAGAATAGATAGTTTAATGTTCAGCAAGAAGACTAGCAGCTGCACTCATACAATAAATGTATACTAAGGGTCTTCCTTGTGGTTTTAAACTTTTTTGGATCACACCTTTAAGAATCAGATGAAAGTTACAGAGCTGCACCTCAAAAGATGCCCAAATGTGTGACCCAGTTGGGTCTCTGCCCTTTTATTGGAGCCCTATGTAAATGGAAACACATAGATACAAGAGACACACACAGAAAAGGGAGCTCTGCTATTTTGACCCAGCCATGTGAGAGAGAGGACTCTAGGTTTGCCTACAGCTGCAGAAAGAGAAGCTCCCAGAGGCTCAAAAAGACTGAGGCCCAGGGAAAGATGCCTAATCGCCCACAGCTGAAATCCAGGAGAAAGCAGAAAGAAACTAGCATACCCTCCATCTTGCCTTACCATGTGGCAGGACTCCAGGATCTGCTAGCAGGTGACCTTTGGTGAGAAAGCATCTCTGATGATGCCTTGATTTGGACAATTTCATAGCCTCAGAACTGTATTCTTTTACCTAAAATAAATCTCCTTTATAAAAGACAAAAAAAAAAAAAAAATACCCAAATGCACTCACAAAACTTCATGACACATTCAGGCTATTCACCAACAGACTGAAGTGCATCCATGGATTCCACTGGGTTCATTTACCAGGTAGAGGACACTTAGCTTCATTATACTGTACCATGTTGAGTGCTGGGAATACAATGATGGAAATAAAAGATTTCTGTTTTCAAGGAACTTTCATTCAAGTGAAGAATAAAATAGACCAAATATGTTTTTATTTCAATAAGATGTTTTAATTGAGCTAGGCACAAATAAGAAACACTTTTAATTTTATAAGTCTAACCTTTTTCCAACTGAAATGTTCAAGAGCCCTTTATAAACCACATTATCCAGATAGAAAAACAGGAAAAATAAGAGATTCTGAGCTTGCCAAATATGATTCAGCAAGTCAGTGACATACCTAGAAATAGAAATATGAAGTGAAACAAGTTTTCAACAGTCTACCTTGAAACAAATGATCTATTAGTTCAGCAGTGCACTTGGGAAAGAAGCAACTATGACAGTGTCAGAGGAGGAAGCCAGTGAGTCAGTCAGTTCAACGTGGAGACCAGGTTTGAAGAGAGCCCTCCTGTGTGGAACAGACTAGAACTCTGACTCCTTAGTCACTTCCTCCCTGGAGGTCGAAGAGTTTTATGCAGCTGCCCCATCCTATCCGTTGTATTCTCTTCAGTCTGTGACACAGACCTTTCACTTCTGGCTTCATAGGACAGTTCCTACTTCCTGTGGGTAAAGGCTATAGGTGAAGAGAGTTCTAGCCTGAGAAATCTGTTTGCAGACTGTAGGAGAAAGCTTGTGTTGCTGGCCTGGAGAGCCCTAATAGCTTCCAGATGCAAAACTGCAGGGGGAATGATGTTCTCTGACCCAGCACCTAGAGGCTGGCTCATACACAGATGTTTGATACAAGTGTTGTGTGAAATGGAATCAATAGTCTATGACATGTAAAGTCATAGACTCCTGAATGTGTTAGAGTTGCATGCATAGAATTCTCAACTAAAACTGTGGTTTCCTAAAAGGCAAATATGATACTTACTCATTTCTGTGTCCTTAATACCTCACATTGGACCTTGTAACAACAGATACCTAATAAAGTAATGAGTAAGTAAATGTTGAATCATAGAGAGTCTAAATGGTGCTAGTTCATGATGTGGGAAAAAAGAATTGCAGAGAAAAGGGATTCAAACCAAATTGTTAAGGGCATCTTTATTAGGCTAGTGCATATTTTTTAAAATTCAAGCAAAAACTGAAAGTACAAAGAGTTAAGTAGTCACCTCACCCAAATTGCCTGAATTCAAAAGTGACCATGATGAAAATGTGGTTACTATCCTTCCAGACATCCCTTAATATATGTTAGTATATAATACTTTGAAATATTAAAATGGCCCATTCCAATTTCCTTCTTAATTGGTTCCCCAGCAGCCTTCCACTATCAAGGTTGAGTTATTGAGTTACAGGCTTATTGTTCCAGAGATAGAACAGGTACTGCCTGGAACAGGGAACATTCATCAAAGCTGACTTCCTTGACCTCCTGACTTCAAACAAGAAAATATTCATGAAAGCCAGACATTGTCAAGAGAAAAAGGATTTTCAAAATTATGTTATATCCCCCTTCGACAGCAAGACTAGGTTTGAAGGACTCTGATCATAGACTTTCTTCACAGCACAGAGCAGATCTCCCTCCTGTGTGGTCATTCCATGAGGCTGGCTGCTCTATGCAGAGCATGTCAGAAGAAGGACATGTTACAGATGAAATGGAAACCCCCAAAACTGCCGCTCTCTGGCTGCAGGAATTGTGGAAAAAGAAGGGTCAGACAGGGGTGGAGGAGGTCAGACACAGCGTTCTGGTTTTCCACCTTCCTTAGTACCCAACTTGGGTACAGGGAAGGGAGCTTCCAGATTGCCAAGGGGGAGCCCAAGAACTTGAGAACTTCCCCATGCATACTGGAAGAAATATGTCAGTCTCTATGGCACCACTACATACCCTCATCTTTACTGTGGCACAAAGCAATAGGGCAGCAGTATTGGTAGGACCCAGGCAGACAGGGAAGAGTTCCTGGTTCCTCATGGCTTGATTCTGGCATGCAACGGTCCAGAAGCCCCTGTGTGTCTGAGGTGGTAATGCAGAAGTACTGATAGGGCCAGTGGAGAGGCAGAAGCCTGAATGTGTGGGACTTTAAGAACAGAGGCAAATGACCAGGACCATAAACTCCCATGGTGGTCCTTCAGAATTCACCAGTCCAGGAAACAGCCTGGAGCAGCTAGCTTACAGAAGAGATCAGTGGTGATCAGAGGATTGAGCACTGGGTTTGAGGTCTTTGTCTTCTTCCCTCTGATGCCACCATGAAATCATGTAATCTGCCTTATCCTATGAAGGCAGACACTACCTTTGGAGAAGCCAAGGAAAAGGAAAGGAAATCCGTTAGACTAAGAATTCACCTAAATGAACTCCTTAAATTACTTCATTGCATTAAGTTTACTAGATTGGAATAAATTTAGATCCTTCTCTCAAAGTATTCTGCCCACCATAATGCCATTACTACATAGCTAAAGGAGCTTATAAGGAATAGAAGAGCATTTATTTTTTGGGGAAAAAAAAAAGATGGTGCATTTTTGCACATATATCACAAATTTATAGCCCAATTATACAGATATACCAAAAAAAAAAGGACAGAAATATAAATATAAATAACTGTATCAATATGTGACCATACTGTAAGTATTGATCAGGATTCAGTTGCACATAATAGAAACACTCTTGTTAGTTTAACAGAGTTGGGTACAAATAAAATCTTGGAAGGTCTGGGTAAGCAGGATTCAGACTTGGGCCTCCAAGAATGTCACTTAAGAATTGGTGTGTCAGGCAGCATCTAGTTCTGCCATAACCAGGAATCCAGAAAACTAGGAAGCAGCCATCCAAATTCAGGCTCCAGGATTATGCCACTTGTGGTAGGCTGAAAAATGGTCTCCCAAAAGATATCCATGGAACCTGAGAATATTATCTTATTTGGAGAAAGGGTCTTTGCAGATGTGCCTAAGTTAAGGATCTAGAGGCAGGTAGGTTATCCTGGATTTTCCAGGTGGGCCCTAACTGCAGTCACATGCATTCCCCATAAGAAGGAGGCAAAGGAAAGAGTGAAGTGTGAAGTGTGAGGACAGAGGCAGAGACTGCAGTGATGCAGTTACAAAACCAGGAAGACAGCAGCCCCCAGAGGCTGGAAGAGACGAAGAATGGATTCTGCCCCGGAGCCCTACCAACACCTTGATTTTGGCCCAGTATTACTGGCCTTCAGAACTGTGGGAGAATATATTTCTGTTGTTTCAAGCTACCAAGTTTGTGGTAATTTGTTAAAGCAGCCCCAGGAAACTAATACACAACCCCAATCTGGGCACGAAAAAGCTACCATGTCAACAGTGGCTCCAGGAACCACAGAACTGCCTTAGCTGTAACCCAGGAATCCAGGAGCCCAACCCCAACAGTGGGCTCCAGAGCCAGGTGTAACTGCTGGAGCTCCAACACAGAGGCCTGCCTTGCCATTGCCTCTTTCCTCACTGAGCTCTGCTGAGTTCAAGTTTCACACAAAAGCATCTGATTGGTCGTACATAAATCACATTGGAACATGAGCTGTAAGGGTGTCTAGAAATACAGATTTTTACCATTCTAGCCCTGGAAGAACAGGAAGAGACATGAGATAGAATTTGGAAGAAATGCTAAATAAGTCAATCTATTGTATCCACCAAAGGAAACTGAAGTGAAGAAAGGAAAGTTTAAAACTTCAGTTAAATATATCTTCACCAAAGATATTTATTCCCAAAAAAGTCCCCTGCAATTAAGATGAAAAGATTATTTTTTTTAAAAAACAACAACAACAATCTAATTGATTGGAGTATTTTTAAACAAATGTTTCAATTTTAGAAAAGATATTTTGACTTTCTAGCATGTATTCCTAACTTGCTCCCAACTCCCCTCTTAATACTCCCCAATTTTGATTATATTAGTTTTATACTGTTGAGGTTTTTCCATTTATGTTCACTTCTATAGCATAAAATTCATAGGACTAAATGGTAACTTCTGATTCTTTTACCCTGGCTTTTCCATTTATCTTTTAGTTGCTTGACTTTTAACTTTATCAACTGGTTAATTTTTTCAAGAATGTCCATAGTAGTGTATTTCCTTAGTTCTTTCATGCTTCACTATTTGTCTATTGCCTTTATACTTGAAGGATAATCTGGATAAAATTCTCTTTCCTCTAGACTATAGTGAACATTGTTCTTCTAGCATTGAGGGTTTCACTGTTTTTTTTACCACAATTTACCCACTCATTCCTTGGCTAACTGGATTTTATTCTTGAACCTTTTGAAAATGTCTAGCAAGGGATTGTATTTCATTCCTTGCTTGATTGCTGCTAGTGAAGCTTGTTTGTAGATTGGTGGGTTAGTTGGTTTTTTTGTGGAACGGGCATTTTATTGTTTTGCATATTAGCCCAGGATCTAGTTCTTCTCTGCCATCTTTACCTGAAATTTTCCAAGCCCTAGTTTGGAGGATTAGTGTTGGAAGTCCCATTTGGTAGCCAGCTCCTTGGGCCCCTATTAGTCATATGTGATGGAGACAAACAAGGCCCAAGTGTCCCTGTGGGCTGGTTTGCTCCACTAGAGCAGAATATACCTTGTTGCAATCTGAGGAGCAGCCCTTCATATAATTAAAAACAGCTCTTCTATTCCTACTGTCTTCTGTTTCTCAAGCTAAATATTCCTAGATCCTTTCCACACCTTTCACTGTATTGACGGAGTTTCTGTTTATCACTGTCTTTCTTCAAATGTGATTCTAAGCATTGAAACCTGCAGATATGATTTCACTACTGCATGTCCCAACAGGCCTAGGCCTTTCTTTGTTTTGGACCCTCTAAGTCTCTTAATATGTCTCAAGTTTATTTTAGCATTTTTGGCAGCTATATTTCACCATTTACTCATGATAAATTTCTCTTTAACTTAAAATTTCTCTTTAACTTAAATTTCTCTTTAACTAGGACTTTTTAGTATTCACTGCTGTTAATCTAACTTCCATTCTGTATTACTGCATTTTAAATGCATTACTGCATTTTTTACTGTTGTTTGTTTATTTGTTTTAGATCTTCAGTTATTCATTCCTTTTGCATGTCATTATATTGAATTTGGGCAATCATTCTGGCCTATCTTGCTAATAATAATTCAATGTCTGACACTTTAGCTGTCCTGAATAACATCATGTCATAAGAGTGTCACAATCTCCTCATTTGGATTGTAGCATAGTTTTGCTTTGTTTTGTTTTAGATCTGAAAATGTCTTTAATTTTTAGAAAATGGATTCCAGGAAGGTTAAAAAGCAATACCAGAGGGCATCAGTACATAATTGGATGTAGTCATTCAAAGCATTCAAGTAGGAATATGGTAAAAGAAATATCTGGAAAGCACCTCTTAAGTGTTCAAAGTAAAATGTAAAATTTGTTCCTAACTAGTTTGAGCTCTATAGCATTTTCCTACATGGGAGAAAAAAAGTTAACATTTGAAAAGTCCTAAAAACTTTTTTCTTGGTTAATTACATTAGAAAGTTTGCCTTTGAACAAATTCCTTCCTTTTTAAACATGGATAAAAGTATTTATTACACAGGTCCACTATTAAAACAGGCATAATGTTGCAAATTAATTCTGATATAATGTATTCATACAAGGCTTAGAAAATAAATATGTGAGGTGGCTTTGGACTAATAGTCATTTCCTCTGCTGACAACTTCTTTTCATGTCGGACGGAGCAATATGGTATGTTCAAACTGCACTGTATATGATCCTTTAATGTCACATAATGGTGGATATGGATCCACAGTGCCCAAGTCACAGAAATTCTTCAGAACCATCAAGTATTTACTCTCTCTAAAGCAATCCAGCCATCTGTGGTAGAAGGAAAGGGTGCCAAAGTGTTCACTGATAACATTGAGCAAGTGCTTTTTTCTTGGAAGTCTTATTGGCACATGTCCAACATCAGACTTTTTCATGTAGTGTGAACATTCCATATCATCATGAACCATACCTTTACCCATGGTACCAAAGGTTTCAATGGCATATGCTTCTCCTTCCTCCATTCTTTTTTTTTTTTTTTTCTTTATTTATTTTTTAATGCTACATTCAAGAAATATGAGGTCCCCATATACCCCTCCGCCCCCCTCACCCCCCTCCTCTGCCCATAACAACAACCTCCTCCATCATCATGAGACATTCATTGCGTTTGGTGAATACATCTCTGAGCACCGCTGCACCTCATGGTCAATGGTCCACATCATAGCCCACACTCTCCCACGGTCCACCCAGTGGGCCATAGGTGGACATACAATGTCCAGTAACTGTCCCTGCAGCACCACCCAGGACAACTACAAGTCCCGAAAACGCCGCCACATCACATCTCTTCCTCCCACTCCCTACCCCCAGCAGCCACCATGGCTGCTTTCTCCACACCAATGCCACATTTTCTTCGATTACTAATCACAATAGTTCATGAATAGAATATCAGTAAGTCCACTCTAATCTTTACTGTATTCCTCCTTCCTGTGGACCTTGGCTTGGTTGTGTCCATTCCACATCTATGTCAAGAGGGGGCTTAGATTCCACATGGATACTGGATGCAATCCTCCTGCTTTCAGTTGTAGGCACTCTTGGCTCCATGGTGTGGTGGTTGACCTTCTTCAACTCCATGTTAGCTGAGTGGGGTAAGTCCAATAAACCAGAGTGTAGGAGCTGAAGTCTGTTGAGGCTCAGGGCCTGGCTATCACATGGTCAGTCCAGAGATTCAGGTTCCCTGGGTATACATTAAACTCCAGCACCAACTACAGTTCCGGTAAAAGTAACAGGAGAGGGAAACGGCCAGTGGTTAGGGCGTCCGTCTACCACATGGGAGGTCCGTGGTTCAAACCCCGGGCCTCCTTGACCCGTGTGGAGCTGGCCCATACGCAGTGCTGATGCGCGCAAGGAGTGCCCTGCCACACAGGGGTGTCCCCCGCGTAGGGGAGCCCCACGCGCAAGGAGTGCACCCATAAGTAGAGCCACCCAGCGCAAAAGAAAGTGCAGCCTGCCCAGGAATGGCGCCGCCCACACTTCCTGTGCTGTCTGATGACAACAGAAGTGGACAAAGAAACAAGACGCAGCAAAAAGACACAGAAAACAGACAACCAGGGGAGGGGAGGGGAATTAAATAAATAAATAAATCTTAAAAAAAAAAAAAAAGTAACAGGAGAGACTTGTGGATAGAGATCACATCTAAGTCTAGCTCCATCACACTGAAACACAAACTCCAAAGTAGGGCCAACTAACATGGCACTGAACTCCATCTGCCATGACCATAGAACCTGTGGATCTCTGTAGCCCTCAGAAGAACCAATACCTGGAGTTGCATCTACTTTTATCTGTCTCTGGGACTCTGCTCAGGTGTGCATAAGGGCAACCCCTCTGACAACCTCCCAGCTGTTTTTGGAGACTCATAGCCATATAAACTCATTTGTCCTTTCCATTTCCCCCTTTTTACTCAGGTCAAAAACATTCTTAACTCCTGGTATTATATGTAGATTGAGATATTCTGCTGGTCCAAGTTGACCCTTTTATTCAAGGTCATTTTCTAGTTACATCATCAGCTGGTACTTGGGAGTAATCCCTCAGCACCAGGGAGGCTCATCCCCGGGAGTCATGTCCCACGCTGGGGGGGAAGGCAACGCATTTACGTGCTAAGTTTGGGTTTGAGACTGGCCACATTTGAGCAATGTGAGGCTCTCAGGAGGTAACTCTTAGGCACCCTGCAGCTCTAGGCCTTGTTCTTATTTCAGGTGCACAGGCTCACAAGCATAGTCATTAGTATCAAGGGCTCATTTTTGGACCTTCCTTCTTTTTTGGTCTTTGCCATTGCACTTGGGGAATTGTTGCTGTTCCTTTAGGAACTGTGATAGAGCTCCCCTGGTTAGGAACACAGCACTCCCTCAGTTGTTGTTTTTAATTGTAACCACTATGAAAATATCCAAACATTTTTATGTACCCTGGATATATGCCCTGTAGAACTCCCTGTCAACCATGTGCCCCTGTCAATAACATCCCACACCAGTATTCCTCCCCTGCCATTGCTGAACCTCTCTGTGATCCAAAACTTCTTCAAAAGTGAAGCCTAATATATTGCCAGGTTCCACTAATAGTAAAATGGAATATAGTGATGAGTTTAAAGGTTAGATATAGAATACATATTAATTTAGAAAAATTAAGGCAAAAATAAATTGGGGTATCAAAAAATTAAAAAATGCAAAAGCTTTGTTTTTGATATTTTGCCCTCCATTACTGTAATAAGTGTTGCCCTGTATGCAAATTGGCAAGACAACTACTTCCGTTTTTTCCTCGGTGTCTACATCCTATCTTTTTCTTTTCTATTTTCTAATTATTAAGCTTATCTTCACAAAAGTTTTAGATCACAGTAATTCATATATACAATATACAGTACTCCAACATATCCAACATAAAACCCTTTACCCTTCCACAGCAAAAATCTTTTTACATATTCATACTATATTTACTGAAACTGATGTACAGATATTGAGACAATAGCTTACAAACAAGGTAAGATTTGGGTTTACATTGTGGTTTATATTTTAGACTATACAATTTTCTAAATTTTTAGTTATCTTATATTTTACATTATGATTTACATTTTAGCCTATCAGCCCCTATATATTTTTGGTGTAATTTAACATGTCTTATATCCATCCTTGCGTGATCTTGTGGAACACTTCTTTTGCCCACATAGTTACATTGGTTCCATCTATTCAATACCTCTTTCCCCTTCCCCTTAGGGTCCACAGTGACCATCAATCTTCATTGCTGGAAGGGCCACATTCAGAGATACTTGCAACAGTGTTGTCCTTCCTCCATTTTTATTGCTTCTTCTCCTTTCAAAGTGGGCACTGTTTTCCCAGCATGTATTCTATATGGCTCAATGGGATGGCCATTTAGATTATGAATTGTTTTCACTTGATGTGTCTTCCCATCTATTTCAAACTCATAAGATTCCATAACTTCTTGGATGGCCTCACCATTGTCACACAGATGACAATCGATTCTAGCACACTTTATTCCAGTGTTAGTGGCATCTTTTATAGCTTTTAATAATGTATCATATTTGGAATTAATGGTGACAAAAAGCAGTCAATAATCCTACCACTTACGTGTGTTCCAAAATCTATCTTACATATGTTATCATATTGAAATACTGTTGGGTCACCAGCATTGGGAGTATAATAGGCTACACAATTATTAAGAGAACATCCAGTAGGAAATGCCAGGCTTGCATTTAAGCTATTCTCTTTTACTAGTTTGCATGAATAGTCTTCCATCTTCTCACAGATTTCTATCATTGTCATCCCGAGCTTGATCCAGCTCATAAAGTATTTTCTAACTTGTTGATGTGCTTCCGCAGATTCCGGAAAATCATTTCCAAATCTCTTAACTAGCTTGATCTAATGCTTTCTTTTCTTTACTTGCAGTTCTCCAAGCAGCTGTCTGCTCATCTTGTGTAGACGGGTACTCACACTCTCGTCCTTCGGGAAAAACATTATTAGGATACAGGTCACATATTGGAACTGCAGGAGAGTCTATTTGAACTTTTTGTCCTTTCTTCTTTTTTTCCCTTCTTTCTAGCTGCTCCATCTTCATTATCATCATCCCTTTCTTTTCCAATGCCTGTCTTTCCAATTGTCTTGCTACCTCATCAACTGAGGCTCCTGATTCTTTGTCAGTTTCCTGTTGCCCTGAGGCAGTTCCTTTACTCTTCTTTTTCCATCTTTTTTTCTTGGCTGCCTCCTCAGCTATAAAGGCAGCTTCTTCCTCCTTGTTGTCTGGGTCCAGGTCACCATTCAGGTGGTTCCTGGAGGCCACTGCTCACTCCATGCCTGCCATGTTCCCCGAGAGACTATGAGGGCATGAGAGAGTGGGAAGGGACTGCTCCTTCTTCACCCCTGGGAAGTAGCATAGTTTATGAAGTCCATCAGGCATAGGGTTAGGCATAGTTCCCTCCACTTATTATATGATGTTGGGCAAGCTAATCGTCCATTGAAAGCCTCAGTTTTCTCACCCGTGAGGTGGTGAGAAAAAATGGTACCTACCTTATAGAATTGAATTAAGGTGCTTAGCACTGTGCCTGCATGTATTAAGTGCTAATGAAATGTAACCGTTGCTGGCATTATTGATTAAAATGCCTTAAGGGAGTAGAGCAGAAAAGAGGCTGTTGATAGGCTAGTAAGAAGGTCTGTCAAGATTTGCACTAGCAACTTAATTAGCATGCTTTGGGGGATGTTCTTAACAATTTTACATCCACCTAATGGCACCATCATAGAACCTTTATTTTGTTTGTAAAGTTATTATGAGAGACTTTGTCAAACATGTTGTTTAAATTCAAATGAATTCTGCTATAGCATTCCACCAATAGCAATGAGAAAAGGAATTAGGTTGGTCAAGCTTTGCTCTCTCTTAAAGAATGCTTGTTTGCTGACACCTAGGGCTCACTGCTTCTCTTTAGAGGAGCTAATGAATGACTTATTCAGCAAATGTCAACCTTATTCATCTAGAGAGATCATTTTCACATTAACATTCAACAGTGCCTCAGAGTACCCACTCCCCACCCTAGGGGAAGAGGGGCAGCAAAATGGAGGTATTCCTGGCCTTCCTATCTCTGTGACACCCAGAGCATCTCTATATTGAACAGTTTTCTATATCTGGGTTCCATAGATTCTGACTGCATTTTTGAAATGGCATTAGGAGAGCCCTGCCCTGATCAAGATGATAGAATGAGAAGCTCTGTCTCCCCACAGAAACTTTGAACAACCAGTAGCAATAGGCAGAAACATCTTTATCAAAGCTCCAGAAAACATTTAAAGGATTGGGGTAAAAAGACAAGCACTGATTCAAGAAAAAGGCTACTTAATAGCAGTAGGGTCTTGTGGTCCCCTGGGTGGCACTTCCCCTATCCCCTCACTGACTTGGCACAGAGCAGGCCCATGCTCACAGTGTAGATCCCTGGTTTCAGTTCTGGAAGGAGCAGAGTACACTTAAGTACATACTGAGAGCATGTATGTCTGGCCCAATCTGTCTAGTGGTGGCCTGAGAATTTGCCTTCCCAGAACCTGACCTGTGTATAGAAGGCAATTTCCTGAGCAATCCTACAAATTGCTGTGGGAGAGCCATCAAGTACATGCCTGGGGCAAGGAATTGCTGGCTCTAAGACAAAGAGTGCAGTACCTTGGATCATGAGGAAATGGTTTCCTAGGGAAGAGGGCACATTCCTACTCCAGGTAAATGGGGAAATTCCTAGGGTTAAATGTACATGCTAGGACAAGATGGATACACAGAAGTGACCAGGGAGGTGCCTACACTATGGCCTTGAGCTATTCTCTAAACTCATTATATGGATAAGCCTTGAAGGAGAGAAGCTCTTCTTCTTCTCCTTCTCCTTCTCCTAAAGGTTATAAAACATAAAAAGAAACAGGAACTGGTGACGGACATGGCCCAGTGGTTAGGCCGTCCGTCTACCACATGGGAGGTCTGTGGTTCAAACCCCCAGCCTCCTTGACCCATGTGCAGCTGGCCCATGCGCAGTGCTGATGCACGCAAGGAGTGCCCTGCCACACAGTGGTGTCCCCACGTAGGGGAGCCCCACATGCAAGGAGTGCACCCCATAAGGAGAGCTACCCAGCGCGAAAGAAAGTGCAGCCTGCCCAGGAATGGTGCTGCACACATGGAGAGCTGACACAACAAGACGATGCAACAAAAAGAAACACAGATTCCCATGCCGCTGACAACAACAGAAGTGGACAAAGAAGACGCAGCAAATAGACACAGAGAACAGACAACCGGGGTGGGGCAGAAGGGAAGAGAAATAAATAAATAAATCTTAAAAAAAAAGAAAGAAACAGGAAGTGATGGCCTAGGAAAAGGAAAGGATTAAAGCAATCAAATCATCAACGAGGAGGATCAGATTGGGGACATTCCAGACAAAGACTTAAAAAAAAATTCTGAAATATGCTCAAAGAGCTAAAGAAAAATATGGACAAAGAATTACAAGAAATAAGGAAAACATTAGATTAAAAGAAAGAGAATATCAATAGAGAGATGGAAATTATGAAAAGGAAGGAAATAGCTGAAGACTACAGTATCAGAAATTTAAAAATTCCCTAGAGAAGTTCAACAGAAGATTGGAGCTCTCTGAGTTGGCAGAACAAAAAATCAGTGACCTTAAAGATAAGATAATTGAAATCATCCAGTTTGAGGAGCATAAGGGAGAAAGGATGAAGAAAAGTAACCGAAGCCTTAAGAACCTGTGAGACTCCATTAAAAGCATACCAATATATGCATGGTGGGAGTCCCAAAAGGAGAAGAAAGAGAGAAGGCAGAGAGAATATTCAAAGAAATAATGGCTGAAAACTTCCCAATTTAATGAAAGATATGAATATATACCACAAAGTTGCTCAACAAACTCTGAACAGGTTAAATCAAATAGACCCATATGCACCGTATTGATAATCAACCTGTCAAATGACAACTATAAAGAATGAATTCTCAAAGTCATGAGAGAGAAGCAACGTGTCACATACAAGGGAGTCTCAATAAGATTAAGTGCTAATCTCTCATTGGGAACCATGGAGGCAAGAAGGAAGTGGGAAAACATTTTTAAAACACTGAAGGCAAGAATTACCTACCAAGATTTCTATATCTGGCAAAGTAGTCTTTCCAAAATTAGGGAGGAATTAAGATATTCCCAGATAAATAAAAGCTGAGGGACTCTGTCTCCACTAAACTGGCCCTACAAGAAATGTTAGAGGGAGTTCTTCAGGTCAAAAAGAAAGGACACTAGACAATTGTCTGAAGCCACATGAAGAAATAAAGATCTCTGGTAAAGAAAGTGACTTGGGTAAATTTAATACCAGTACTATTGTATTTTTTATTTGTAACTCCACTTTTTGCTTCCTATAGGATATAAAAGGCAAATACGTAAAATTTAATGATAAATCAATGATTTTGTATTCATAATGTATAAACATGTAATTTGTGACAAAACTACATGAAGGTGGGAGAATCAGAACAAAGTTGATGTATGTTATTCCCATTAAATTCTATCAAAGCTAGCAAGATAGTTATAGATTTAGCATGTAAAATTTAAGTCCCATGATAACAACAAAGAAAATATCAGAGAATTTACATACTCATAGAGACAGAAAGTAGGACACAGGTAACCAGGAGTGAGGGGCAGGGGGAGGGGGAGTTAATGCAAAATGAATGTAGGGCTACTGTTTGGGATGAAGGGAAATTTCTGGTAATGGATGGTGGTGAACTTAGTGCAACATTGTGAATATGATTAATTCCACTGAATGGTATGCTTGGGAGGGGTTGGGTTGGAATGATTTATGTTGTATATATGTTTCCACAATTAAAATGAAAGAAAGAGAAATTAAAGAGATAATGACAGTTAGATGCACTACATGATACCAGATGAGATCTAAGAATGGAGGAGAAAAGGCTTGAAAGGATATTATTGGTACATAAGAAAAAAAATGGAATTCAAAATATAAGCTATATCAATGTTAAATTTCTTGAACTTGTTAACTGCACTTAAGGTTTGTAGGAAATGTACATGGAAGTATTACGTGTTCAAGGAGTATGTGTGCAACCTGTTCTTAAATGTTTAGAGACGATAGATAGATAGATAGATAGATAGATAGATAGATAGATAGATAGATAGATAGATAGATAGATAGATAGATGATAGAATGATATGGCAAAGGTAGCAATATGTTAAAATTGGTGGGTCTGGGTTATCTAGCAGGTGAGGGTATGTTGGAGTTCTCTGTATGGGGTTTGTATTATATTTCCAAGTATTCTATGTATTCGTCAGCCAAAGGGGTGCTGGTGCAAAGTACCAGACATTGGTTGGGTTTTAGAAAAAGTATTTATTTGGGGTAGAAGCTTACAGTCACAAGGCCCTAAAGAGTCCAACTCCAGGTACCATAAGAGGTACTTTTACACCCAAAGTCGTTTGTCATGTGTTGAGCAAGATGGTGGTGATGTCTGCGAGTGTTCAACCTTCCTCTTCCTCTTAAGACTCGGTGGTCCCAGGTCTCTCTCCTGGGGCTTGGTTCTATCCTGGCTCAGCTGCTCTGTTCTTTCCACAAGTTCAGTTGTAAAATATCAGGCTCTTTCTCTTCCGAGGGCCTCTGCCTTGTTATGGAGAGGGAGCAGGGACTCAACATCCTACTGATGTGGCCAAATCAAAGCCTTAATCATAACTTAATCAAGTAAAAGTGAAGCCTTTGAATTTAATACAATCTAATATGCCCAGAGGAACAGACCAGTTTACAAACACAATCCAATATCTATTTTTGAAATTCATAAGCAATACCAAACTGCTACATCCTGTAAGTTTGAAATTATTTAAAAGAAAAAAGTTAAAAGAAAAAAAACCCAACTAACTGAAAAAGGGGAATTAGGAGGGGTTGCAAACCACTGGTCTAGCAAGTTTGGATTTCACCTTTCTATATCTTTTTTTCCCTGAAGAGAAGCAGAGAAGAGCATTCCAGTTCTTTATGGCTTGTCAAAAATCATTGAGAATAGGACAGCAAGTTCATCTGCAGTGAATTCTCTCTAGCCACTGGGATGTAACTTACTTGGGCTGAGAGAGTCGAATCTACCTCAGATGCTCCTAGCTCTTTGACCATTCTTATTTTTTACCTTCTGCAGCACCTTTTTCAAGACAGGAGCTTCTTCCCTGCCAGGAAAGCCGAAGGCCTGCAGGAACTGATAGCTCAATTTTTTTCTCTGTGATCTGTTATCATTACACATCTTGTCCCAAGCAAAGGGACTGTGTCTTCCTTGTTCTCCTTGCTCTTGTCGTACCTGAAAGAGCCATTTTCATTGCCCTTAGCATGTTACACAGGATTCGACTATTCTGGGTTTTTAAATTAGAAGTTGTGAATGAGCTCCTTCTTTATAGCGCTGATTCTTACTCATTCTTTTTCTATTGTTATTGTTAAAAAATAATTCTTTTTCCTCCTAAGTATATGTGCTGATCTTTTCCCATCTTCTTTGGTTTTTTTAAAGACTTTTTCTCTCCCTTGTTTGTGTGTGTGCACATGCATGTGTGGTGTGTTTTCACCTGAGAGAGTATTTCTCAGAGTGTCCCCTGTGTAATAACACCTCATTTTTGTGTGTCTACCCTTTTTACTCACCAGTCTTTGTCATTCATTTACAAAATATTTTATTTATTTATTTTTAAAGATTTATTTTTTTATTTCCCCCCTTCCCCTCCTCCTGCCCAGCTGTTTTTGCTGTCTGTGTTGTCTTCTTTTCTTATTTTCTGTCCTCTATGATTCACCAGGATTCAATACTGGAGGCCTTTGATGGAGAGAGAGGTTGCTTGTCAACTGCATCACCTCAGTTCCTGGTTTCTGTCTCTCTTTTGATGCATCATCGTCTTGCTGCATGACTCACTCATGCGGGGCACTGGCTCACCATGTGGGCACTAGTGCGGGCACTCATGTGGGCACTGGCTCACCACATGGGCATTCGCACAGGCACTCATGCAGGTACTGGCTCACCACACGGGCACTCGTGTGGGCACTGGCTTGCCACATGGGCATGCTTTCTTTTCTTCTTTTTCACCAGGAGGCCCCAGGGATTGAACTCAGGTCCTCCCATATGGTAGGCAGAAGCTCTATCATTTGAGCCACATCTGCTTTCCCAAAATGTTTATTGACATTCAACTATGTGCCAGACGCTGGACTTAGCTTGGGGGATACAACACATAGCTCTTGTTTTCAAGGAGTTGAGGGATATAGACAAATAGACAGTTGCAATACAATGTGATTGTTTTGTCAGAAATCCACTTTTGATGTTTTCCCTTTTTTTTGAGCTACTTCCTTTTTAGGGTCCACGACCATGGGATAATTCTTGGGTAAGTAATGACCTCTGCAAACTGTGCATGAACATGACTGTATACTGATTGAAGCCTGAGTATTGGGTTTATATTAAAGATGGGAAAGAGAAAGGAGACTAGCATGTACTAAGTGCTTACTGAATGCTGAAAACCATACTAGACCTTCTAACATACATTATCTTATTTACTCCTCACAATTACCTGGGGAGTATGAATTAAATCCTCATTTTATAAGCAAGGAAATTCAAGTCTAGAGAACCTCAAGGTCACACAGCTATAAATCAAGATGTTAGGATTCACATAAAATAACATGACTTTAAAATGCTGTTTGACCTAAAGTAAGGGGGAAATGGAAAGGAGAAATGAGTTTATATGGCTACGAGTTTCTAAAAAAGAGTCTGGAGGCTGGCAGAAGGATTGCCCTCATGCACAACTGAGCAGAGTCAGAGAGACAGATAAAGCAGATACAACCCCCAGATATTGGTTCCTTTGAGGGCTAAAGAGACCCATGGGAGTTATGGTCATGGCCGATGGGGTTAACTACCAGGTCAGATGGCCCCTCTTTGGAAATGGTGTTTATGTGTGATGAATCTGGACTCAGATGGGATCTTCCTTCATAAGACTTTCATGCTAATGTGCTGGAGGTGCAGTTAATGTTGGGGTTTAAGATATATTTAGGGGATTTGAATCTCTGGACTGACAATGTGATAGCCAGGTCCTGAGCCTCAACAGACTCCAGCACCTACAATCTGATTTATTGGACTTACCACACTCAGCTAAGATGGAGTTGAAGAAGGACAACCACCACACCATGGAGCCTAGAGTGATTACAACTGAAAGTGGGAGGATTGCATCCAGCATCCATGTGGAATCTGAGCCTCCTCTTGCCATAGAGGTGTAATGGACACAACCAATCCAATGTCCACATAGAAGAGGTGGCATTGGATTGGGAAAAGTGGACATGGTGGCTGATGGGTATGGGGAAAGGCAGGAAGAGATGAGAGGTGGAGGCGTCTTTGGGACATGGAGCTGCCCTGGATGGTGCTTCAGAGGCAATCACCGGACATTGTAAATCCTCACAGGGCCCACTGGATGGAATGGAGGAGAGTATGGGCCATGATGTGGACCATTGACTATGAGGTGCAGAGGTGCCCAAAGATGTACTTACCAAATCCAATGGATGTGTCATGATGATGGGAACGAGTGTTGCTGGGGGGGGGGGGGGGGAGAGGTGGGGTGGGGGGGTGGGGTTGAATGGGACCTCACATATATATTTTTAATGTAATATTATTACAAAGTCAATAAAAAAAAAAGATGTTAGGATTTGTCTTCTCACGACATTATTTTACAAAACTCAACTTTCTCTTAATGATGCTTCTCACACTTACATGTCTCTCTTTTACTCAGGCTTCATTTCTCATCCTTTTCTAAACTCAGCCTAGCTCAGAACTCACTTCTTACAGCAAGCCTTCACTATTTGTCCTGAGAATATTTTTTAACTCCAGGTGATCCACCATTTAGGGTTTTCATTATTTTTTACTAGTCGATCTTTGCTTTATAGGTGTTTTGACATCATTTTGTAATTGTGAACTTGGCTTTCCAAGGTTGCTAATTCTTGGAGAGCTGAGTTTATATTACTTCACAGACTAATACAAGATGTATAATTGTGGACTGTAGTCTCCTTTGGACTCAGTATACATCCTTTCCCTCCTGTCCTTCTCATTAGACTTTTTTTTTTTTTTAGTTATTTATTTATTTTTAAAAATTACATTAAAAAAATATGAGGTCCCATTTAACCCCACCGCCCCCACCCCCCACTCCCCCCACAGCAACACTCGCTCCCATCATCGTGACACATCCATTGCACCTGGTAAGTACATCTCTGAGCATCACTGGACCCCATAGTCAATGATCCACATCATAGCCCACACTCTCCCACGTTCCATCCAGTGGGCCCTGGGGGGATCTACAATGTCCCGTAATTGTCCGTGAAACACCACCCAGGACAACTCAACGTCCCGAAACCGGCTCCACATCTCATCTCTCCCTCCCATTCCCCAAACCCAGCAGCCACCATGGCTACCCTTCCCACACCCATTCCACGTTTTCTCTGTGGACATTGGATTGGTTGTGTCCATTGCACATCTATGTCAAGTGGGGGCTTAGATTCCATATGGATACTGGATGCACTCCTCCTGCTTTCAGTTGTAGACACTCTAGGCTCCATGGTGTGGTGGTTGACCTTCTTCAACTCCATGTTAGCTGAGTGGGGTAAGTACAATAAATCAAAGTGTAGGAGCTGAAGTCTGTTGAGGCTCTGGGCCTGGGTGTCATATTATCAGTCCAGAGATTCAAATCCCCTAAATATATCTTAAACCCCAGCACCTATTACAATTCCAATAAAGTCACATGGAAGTCCTGTGAAAAGCGATCCCCTCTGAGTCCAATTCCATCACGCAGAAACACCAGCTCCAAAGAAGGGCCATCCGCCATGGCAGTGAACCCCATCTGCCATGACCATAGAACCCGTGGGTCTCTTTATCCCTCAAAAGAACCAATACCTGGGGTTGTATCTACTTTATCTGTCTCTCAGACTCTGCTCAGTTGTGCATAAGGGCATTCCTTCTGACAACCTTCAGACTCTTTTTTAGAGAGTCATAGCCTTATAATCTCATTTCTCCTTTCCATTTCCCCCTTACATTAGGTCAATCAGCATTTTGAAGTCATGTTATTATATGTAGACAGGGATATTCTGCTGATCCATATTGAACCTTTAATTCAAGGTCATTTTCTAGTTGTATCTTCAGCTGGTATGTGGTAGTGGTCCCTCGGTGCCAGGGAGGCTCATCCCCAGGTGTCATGTCCCTCGCTGGGGGGAATGCACTGCATCTACATGCTGAATTTGGCTGTGAGAGTGGCCACATTTGAGTAACATGAAGGCTGTCAGGAGGAAACTCCCAGGCACAGTGCTACTCTAGGCCTTGTTCTTATTGCAGGTGTACAGGCTTAAAAGCATAGCCATTGGTATCAGGAGCCCACTGTTGGGCCCTCCTTCCTTCCTGGTTCTTGCCGTTGCACCTGGGGGACTGCCGCTGCTCCTCCAGGGTCCACAACAGTGACCCCCCGGCCAGGGGCCCAGTACCCCCCCAGCTGTTGTTTTTAATTGTTTCCACTATGAGTATATCTAGACATTACTATATACCCTGGGCACATGCCCTGTATAACTCCCTGTCAACCCTATATATCCTGTCAATAACATCCTATACCAGTATTCCTCCGCTGCCATTGTTGAACCACTCTGTGATCCAAAACTTTCTGTAAAGTGAATCCCAACATATTGTCAGCTTCACAAGAGTCTTAGATCACTGAAATTCATATATACAGTATACAGTACTTCCCCAGATCCACCATAAAACCTTTTCCCTTCCACAGCAATAATCTTTTAACTTATTCATATCATATTTCCTGAAACTGATGTAGAGATTCCGAGACAATAGCTTTCAAACAAGGTGACAGCTGTACTTACTATGTGGTCCATACTTTAGGTTGTACAGTTTTCTAAATTTTTTAGTTATCCTATGTTTTGCCTTATGGTTTACATTATTAGTCTGTCATCCCCTATATGTTTTTGGTGTAATATTACATGTTTTATATTCATCCTTGTGTACTCTCACAAAACTCCTCTCTTGCCCCCATATTTACCTTGGTTCCATCCATTCCACATCCATTTTCCCCTCCCCTTGGGGCCCAGAACACCAGCCAATCTCCATTTCCCAAGAAGCCATGTCCCGAGATACTTGCAGCAGTATTCAGGGCCTGACTTTCTCAACTGCCCTGTTGCCCTGGGAGCCATCCTTTCTCACGAGAGATACAGTTCTCTCTATTTGACGGCATTAGTCTTCTCCAGGATGTGGGTCCACCCCAACTCTCACTTCTTGGGTCTCTTCCCAATGGTACTACCCACCTTGGCATAATGAGCCTTCAGCTATTCTCCCAGAGTCCGTCCCGCATCAGACCATACCCCCTGAGCATCCTAAACAGGTAACCCTCCTACTTATACTTTGATACGAGTTTCTCAACATTTTGTTCTCAATGAACACCTGACA
Source organism: Dasypus novemcinctus (assembly GCF_030445035.2). Classification (NCBI taxonomy): domain Eukaryota; kingdom Metazoa; phylum Chordata; class Mammalia; order Cingulata; family Dasypodidae; genus Dasypus; species Dasypus novemcinctus. The sequence goes on from NC_080675.1 coordinate 37,599,050, forward strand.
CTCTCCCATGTTCGTATGTTGCCCCTCCCTCCCCCCATTTTTTGGATAATATTACCCCTCTGCCCATCCCCAGCCCCCCTCCAACCCACAAAGCCCCATCAGAAGGCAACCCCTTGCCCCCATTTTGTCCCTTCTTTGTGCTCATACTTACCACCAGCTCATCACAGATTCCCCCCCTGCAGACGTTAACTCACATCCTTCCTCCACCCCCCGATTTCCTGTAAGCCTCTTTTCCACACTCTAGCTCTCTGAGGCAGTTTGCTTATTTCATATCATAGAGGTCATGTAGTATTTGTCCTTCAATGCCTGGGTTGCTTCACTCAACATAAGATTCTCAAGGTTCATCCATGTTATCACGTGTGATTGTAGTGTAATTTGTTCTTACAGCCGAGTAGTATTCCATTGTGTGTATATACCACATTTTATTGATCCACTCATCTGTCGATGGACATTTGGATTGATTCCAACTTTTGGCGATAGTGAACAAATGCTGCTATGAACATTGGTGTACATATATTGGTTTGTGTCCTTATTTTCAGTTCTGATGGGTATATACCCAGCAGTGGTATTGCTGGGTCATATGGCAAATCTATGGTTAGTTTTTTGAGAAACTGCCAAACTCTTCTCCAGAATGGTTGGATCCTTCTGCATTCCCACCAGCAGTGGATGAGTGTTCCCCTTTCTTGACATCCTCTCCAGCATTTGTATTCTTCTGTTGTTTTCATAGCTGCCAATCTTATGGGAGTAAGATGGTATCTCATTGTAGTTTTGATTTGCATTTCCCTGATAGCTAGAGATTTGGAGCATTTTTTCATGTGCTTTTTAGCCATTTGTATTTCTTCTTTGGAGAAGTGTCTGTTTAAATCTTTTCCCCATTTTTTAAATGGGTTGTTTATCTTTTTGTTTTCAAGATATATGAGTTCTTTATATATGCAAGTTATAAGTCTCTTGTCAGATATATGGTTGCCAAATATTTTCTCCCATTGTGTGGGTTCCCTTTTTACTTTCTTGACAAACTCCTTTGAGGTGCAGAAGGCTTTAATTTTGAGGAAGTCCCATTTATCTATTTGTTCTTTTGCTGCTCGTGCTTTTGGTGTGATATTCATGAAGCCATTTCCTATTACAAGGTCCTGTAGATGTTTCCCTACACTGCTTTCCAAGATCTTTATGGTCTTGGCTCTTATATTTAGGTCTTTGATCCATCTTGAGTTGATCTTTGTATAAGGTGTGAGATGGTAATCCTCTTTCATTCTTCTACATATGGCTATCCAGTTCTCCAGGCACCATTTGTTGAATAGGCCATTCTCTCCCAGTTCAGAGGGTTTGGTGGCTTTATCAAATATTATATGGCTATATACTTGAGGTTCTATATCTGAGCTTTCAATTAGATTCCATTGGTCTGTGTGTCTCTCCTTATGCCAATACCATGCTGTTTTCACTACTGTAGCTTTGTAGTATGTTTTGAAGTCAGGAAGTGTGATTCCTCCAATTTCGCTTTTCTTTTTCAATATGTCTTTGGCTATTCGGGGCCTCTTTCCTTTCCAAATAAATTTCATAGTTAGTTTTTCTAGTTCCTTAAAGAAGGCTGTGTTGATTTTTATTGGGATTGCATTGAATGTGTAGATCAGTTTTGGTAGGATAGACATCTTAATAATATTCAGTCTTCCTATCCATGAACAAGGAATATTCTTCCATTTATTTAGGTCTTCTTTGATTTCCTTGAACAGTCTTGTATAGTTCTCGGTGTATAAGTTTTTTACCTCTTTAGTTAAATTTATTCCTAAGTATTTGATTTTTTTATTTACTATTGTGAATGGTATTTGTTTCTTGATTTCCTCCTGATCTTGCTCATTATTGGTGTACAGAAATGCTACTGATTTTTGCGCATTGATCTTATAACCTGCGACTTTGCTGAACTCATTTATGAGTTCTAGCAGCTTTGTTGTAGATCTCTCAGGGTTTTCTATGTATATGATCATGTCATCTGCAAATAATGAAATTTTGACTTCTTCCCTTCCAATTTGAATGCCTTTTATATCTGGTTCTTGCCTCAGTGCTCGAGCAAGTACTTCCAAGACAATGTTAAATAGGAGCGGAGACAATGGGCATCCTTGTCTTGTTCCTGAGTTTAGCGGGAAGGATTTCAGGATTTTGCCATTGTAAACAATGTTGGCTGTAGGTTTTTCATATATACTCTTTATCATGTTCAAAAAGTTTCCTTGTATTCCGATCTTTTGGAGTGTTTTTATCAAGAAGGGGTGCTGTATTTTGTCAAATGCTTTTTCTGTATCTATAGATATAATCATGTGATTTTTTTCCTTCAATCTGTTTATATGGTGTCTCACATTGATTGATTTTCTTATGTTGAACCATCCTTGCATACCTGGAATAAATCCCACTTGGTCATGGTGTATAATTCGTTTAATGTGTTGTTGAATACGATTAGCAAGTATTTTGTTAAGTATTTTTCATTAGACTTTTAATCCATGTCCTTCGCCTCTCACATATTTATGGGTCTTTAACCCTTCTTCACTCACCTAAATGTTTAGTATTTAGGTCTCCACCCCAAGTACATAGCAAGATGGCCCCAGAAGTTTAGTTTATAGACCCTACTTTGTACTATATGCCCATACTGGGGTTTTTTAACCTGCCAATTTTGAGGGGTGGCAGGGATCAGAGTACCCATTTCCCTTCTTGCCATAGAGATGTGATTCTAGTTCATGATGCCATCTTAGAGAATATAATCGAGGTCTGAAGCACTCTGGGCTCTATTCTCTGCTCTGTGATTAGCCCCTACCATTTAATAACTGCCAGAGCTCCTGGTTTACTTATTTACTTATTTTCTCTATTTATTTATTTCTCCCCCGCCCCTTGTTGTTTGCACTCACTGTCTGCTCTCTGTGTCCATTCACTGTGCACTCTCTGTGTCTGCTCGTCTTCTCTTTAGGAGGCATCGGAAATTGAACCTGGGACTGCCCATGTGGGAGAGAAGCACTCAATTGCTTGAGCCACCTTCACTCCCTGCTTTCTTGTATCTTTCTTTGTGTCTTCTTGTTGCATCATTTTTGTTGTGTCACCTTGCCGTGCCAGCCTGTCGCACCAGCTGGTCACGCCAGCTTGCTGTCTTGCTTGTCTTCTCTAGGAGTCACCAGGAACTAAACCTGGGACCTCCCATGTTATAGGCGGGCATCCAAATGCTTGAGCCACATCCGCTTCCTTATTCTTAAGACATGTCATTTTCCTGTGAAACTCATAAACATTTTTCTCTTTCTCTTTTCTTCACTCACATTTTCCGGCCCTTGCCCAACAAGTAAGGCCATAGCTTTTGTTGGCATCCCTGCAGGCAAATTCTTCAGATGGTTGCAAAACAGGTATGGTTGCCATATGACAGAGCAGGTGGGAATTTACTACTTTTTTCTCCTCTTGTCTCTGCAAAGTGCAGATATCCAAGCTGCAATCTGTGAGTCATTCACCTCTGACATATGTTAATAGCCCCTGAAATCACTGTGTGGCACACTGTTGTGGTCCCTGAGCCTGGACTAAACAGTCAGTGCCAGTTAAAGGGTTGGCAGTAATGCCATTACCAAGCCTCTTTTCATTCCCTTTACCTGTCAAAGAAAGTGTTTTCCCACTGCCTCTGATTCATCCACACACTGACAACCCTTTGAGCAGGTGTGTTGGCAATTGTTGCCTGTCATTTTGTAAACACAGAATGTAAAGATTCTGGGTAAAAAAACTTGTTCAGGGACATCTGGGGTTGGTGGCAAGAACTATACAAATGGCTTCCACCTGACCTGGTCTGTTCCAAGTCTGTCCTGAAAGTCTTGAAGCCCAGGGCCCACCAAACACTCAGTCAGAACTTGGAAAATAGTCACTGTTTCTCATGTGCCAGCCACTGTTCTACAAGCTTTACCTACATTAACTCACTTAATGTTTACACAAACTCAGGGTCTATTTTTATCTCCATTTGATACATAAAGAGAGGAGCCAAGTACAAGACCAATGCATAGGATGGCAGTGAGAAGAGGAAGAAAGAAGGGTTCTCTGAATTAACCAGCCTCAGAACCGCCTTATCTCAGGACTTTTGATCATGTGACGTACTAACTTTTCCCCGTTATTTAGCCAGAGTTTATCAACCTGGGCACTATTGACATTTTGAGTATTCAACCCTCCTTAGTGTGGAGGGCTGTTGTATGCATTGCAGGATATTTAGTAGCATCCTTGGCCTCTATCCATTACAAACTAATAGCACCTCTCCCCCCATGTTATGATAACCCAAAAATACCTCCAAACATTGCCAAATGTCCACAGGGAGGACGGAGAACAAAATCTATTCCAGTTGAAAAACTCCTGGTTTAAGCCCAAGATGATCCATTTGGTTGTAGGAAGAAAGTATTAGAACTTCTATTTATAATTATTTTTTAGCTCATTCTTTACATTTTTATTATATATGAAATATTACATATGTATAATATATATGTACAATAATACAAGAACATAATTTAAAATAAATGTGCTTATTAGGGAATATGCTCAAAAACTTTTTTTCAATAGGAATATGTGATCACCCAAATTTGGAAATCACTCGTTTAAATCATTTCTAGTTCTGTTTCCTGTTACTTGCAGCCAAAAGCATCCTGCCTCCTTAAGAAGGTAATAATAGTAGCTAATACTTACTGGCACTGTTTTAATCCTTCACTTAATCTTCTCAGTGACCCTAAGAAGTCGGTACTATCATTTTCCCATTATATGGGCAAGAGAAGTTAAATAATTCTCCTCAGATCAGAATGCTGGTTTGTGATGGAGCTAGGATTAGAGCCTAGGCATTCTAGTGCTATAACCATCATGCTACACAGGGTCTCAGACTGGACTTCTCAAATAATGAGGCAGAGCCCCAAGGAAGTCAAAGAACTTTTCCAAGCCAAAGCAGTAAGTCATGGAAGAACCAAAGACTGAGTAGAGGAGAAATGGGCCATGAAATATCCAGCCAGCCTCTGTGGTGGGAATTGGGCTCAGTTCTATCCTAACAATAAGGCATCATTCATTCCTTGTGGAAATATTAGGAATCAGCTGTATCTCTGTATCTGTGTGTTTGTTTCTCTCCTTCTCTTCCTCTTCCCAGGCATACATACATGTGCACTCATGTATACCAAGCCTGATCCATCACTTGGAGTCATTTCCAAGTGTCAGGAATCCCAGAAAGCAGGTCCTAGACTCGCTGATACTATCTCTTACTTAAGTAAGACAAGAAAGAACAAAGGAAAGTCTTTTCATTGGCTTGTACTAAGCAAATATGGTTATGTAAATACATTCACTTTCAAATTCCATTTGCCAACTGGTAGAAATTACCTGTGCTGGTTCTTTAAAAGTATTTCTTCGGGGAAAGAGGCTAAAAGAAACTGTTCCTGTGGCCTTTGGTATTAAAATATCTTTACATTGCCTTAGCATGTAAATCTCCTCAAACCCTTCCATTTCCTCTTTTCAAAAGCTGCTGCTAACTGTACTTTTTATAGGGCTTTTTATAATCCTAGAGGATTATTTTTTCTATCGAAAAGTGAATTACTGAAAAAATAGAGTGACCAATGTTAGAAGGATATTGCCAGATAATAAAAGTAAATGTACGCCTGGGGCCAAGTTGCTAAAAATAAGAAGCAATGTGCCAGAGTTATTCTGAGATTTTCCCACAAATCTTTAGAGGTTTAACAATTAAGTGTATCCTTATAAGGATATTACCATTAAGCCAGGGACCGTTCTGGTCTGTAGCGATGAACCATCAGTCAAAATAGACCAAGTCCCTGCTCTCATGCAGCTCACCTTCTTTAGGGAAATGATAGGCAATAAACAAATGAATCAATAGGTATGTACTTTTCAGGTGGTAATAAGGGCTATGGAGAAAAATAAAGCAGGGTATGGGGGAGAGATACTGATGGGATGGAGGTTTGGTTAGATAAGGTTGGCAATGAAGATCTCTCTAATAAGGTAACATTTAAATGGAGACCTGATGAAAATGAGGCACTGAATTTTATAGTTTACTAGGGAGAAAGCTTTCCAAGCAGAGGAAATAGCACCTGCAAAGGACTTGACGCAAATCTGTTTGCCATATTCAAGGAAAAGCAAGGAGGCCAGTACAGCTATAGCAGAACAAGAGAGTGGGGAGTGAAGTAAGTTGAGGTCAGACCTTGTAGGAACTTAGAGGCCCTAATGCAGACTTTGAAGTTTACTCTGAGAGAGTTGTGAAGTCATTCAAGGTTTTGAACAGAGGAGGGATAGACACTGACTTTGTTTTTTTTAGAAGGATCACCGGGCCATTATGTAGAGAATGCCATCTCAAACTAGCATTTCTTACTATAAGCAGTAAGAAAGATAATGATCCTGTGGGAAGACAGTTTGTGGGTAATATGAAAGAGAAGTGCAGGGTGCTTTGGAAATCTGTAATGGGAGGACCTGATCTAGTCTGAGGATCCAGGAAAGGCTTCCAGGAGGAAGGGACTTTAAGCTAGGAAAGGCTTCCAGGAGGAAGGGACTTTAAGCTAGAACTAAAGGATGAATAGGAGTTGAGATGAAGAGAGGGCAGGGAAAGAGCTTTTCAGGGCAGGAGAACACACATACAAAGACCCTAGCACAAAAGAGTGAGGTCTTGTTGGGGGACTGAAATGAGACCAGAGAGCCTGAATTGCAGTAAGCCAGGGACCAGCGTCTTGGGTTAGGACTAGAGAAGTGAGGGGCCTGGTTCTGCCCAGCCTCATCTGCAATGGTGATTGTTTGAAATTCTAAGCCACAGGGAGTCATTCAAGAGTTTTTCTTTTATTTTTTTATTTTTTTATTTTTTTATTTTTTTATTTTTATTTTTTTAAAGATTTATTTATTTATTTAATTCCCCCCCCTCCCCTGGTTGTCTGTTCTTGGTGTCTATTTGCTGCGTCTTGTTTCTTTGTCCACTTCTGTTGTCGTCAGCGGCACAGGAAGTGTGGGCGGCGCCATTCCTGGGCAGGCTGCACTTTCTTTTCACGCTGGGCGGCTTTCCTCACGGGCGCACTCCTTGCGCGTGGGGCTCCCCCACGCGGGGGACACCCTTGCGTGGCACGGCACTCCTTGCGCGCATCAGCACTGCGCATGGCCAGCTCCACACAGGTCAAGGAGGCCCGGGGTTTGAACCGCGGACCTCCCATATGGTAGACGGACGCCCTAACCACTGGGCCAAAGTCCGTTTCCCTCTTTTTTTTTTTTTAAAGATTTATTTTTTATTTATTTCTCTCCCCTTCTCTGACCTCCTCCCCGCCCCCCCGCCCCCCCCAGTTGTCTGCTCTCTGTGTCCATTCGCTGTGTGTTCTTCTGTGTCCGCCTGGATTCTAGTCAGTGGCACCCGGAATCTGTCTCTTTTTGTTGTGTCATCTTGCTGTGTCAGCTCTCAGTGTGGGCGGTGCCATTCCTGGGCAGGCTGTGTTTTTTCCGCGCTGGGCTGCTCTCCTTACAGGGTGCGCTCCTTGCGCGTGGGGCTCCCCTATGTGGGGGACACCCCCTGTGTGGCACAGCACTCCTTGTGCACATCAACACTGTGCATGGGCCAGCTCCCTACATGGGTCAGGAGACCCTGGGTTTTACCCTTGGACCTCCCATGTAGTAGGCGGACGCCCTATCTGTTGGGCCAAATCCGCTTCCCTCAAGGGTTTTTCTTATTTCAGATTTGCAAAGGGATCAGATTTGAATTTTCAAGGGATGACTCTGGCCACTTGATGAGAAAAACATTCACTCAAGGGAGCAAGCGTGGGTAGAAGGAAATCAGTTAAGAGATTATATGGTGGACTGGGCAAAAGTACTCTCTATAAGTAAGCTACCATGATTATGTTCTTTCCTTTGTATCTGGCTAGTTTACCAGAAAACTACTCCTCCAGATCTCATTAGGTTAGGGCTCCCCTCCCCATTGTCTGTGGAATATATGACTGTTCTTGAAGTGTAAATGTTAGACCGTTGAGTTTTGTAAGCTGTGGTGGAAAGGAAGCTGAAGGAAGTTGGGTGGCCAATACAAACCACCCCTTTCAAAGCACATCTTGGCAGAAATGGATGCGAAGTCCCAGGACCAGTTTATGTTCTTTCCCTTGCTACCCCAAGGCACTCTCAGGATATGAACCTTGGCTCCTTTTCCTTGGCTCCTTTTCCTAGCTCCTTTATATCTTCCTTGATCCCTTGTCTGTAGGTAGCAGGATATTTGAGAAGGAGGCAGATATTGGAAAGTACAACAGACTGGATGCTACAATCCATCCATCCATCCACTCCACAAATATTTGCTGAGTGTCCAGTGTGTGCCATGCTTCCAAGTGCTGGGTACATAAAACTGAAGGAGCCTTTAGAGTTCTCAGCATCATTAGGGAAAGAGATTCATAGTAAACTCTAGTGCCAACTATCATTAAAATGTTTTCTGTTATAAATAACAAAATCTGACTCAAAGTAGTATGAACAACAAACCCATTATCTCAAATATCAAATAGCCCAGAGGTAAGGCAAGTTCCTAGTGTGCTATACAAAGTTCCAGTTTTTCTCTGTAATTCTCTTGGTTTTCCCATTCTATGTATATTGGTGTCCAACCAAAACAAGAGGTAAGATGGCTGCATGAGTTCCAGCCGTCACATAAGACATCATAATATGTAAAGGAAGAAAGAACCATTTCTTCCTGTAGCTCTTTCTTAGAAGAGAAAACTTTTCTCAGAAGTTCCTCCACAGACATACCTTATGTATTGTTTCCCAGAATGGGGTCACATGTCCATTTCAAAATTCATCACTGGCAAGGAGATTGTGATAAACCTTGATTGGCTTAGACTAGTCAGGATCTACCCCTGAGGATGGAAATGGGGTTGTAATCCCTGAATCTCAAGGGGAAGGAATGGATACCTGCACAAAACTGAGTTCTGTTAGTGAAGGAGGATGGAGTAGGGGCTCCAGGGTTTTGGTAGGTAGCAAGCATTGTTTACTACATATTCTGGGGATTTGCTATATCAGAAGTGAGTGTACAGTGTATAATAGGGGTGCAAAGAGAGGGCCAAAGCATGTTTCCAGGGTGACAGAGAGGAGGGAACAGTTGGGAAGCTTTTAAAATGGAGCTGACTTGGGTGATGGGTTGAAAATAAAGATGCTGAGACTGAGAGTGAAAACTATGCTGGGTTCAGAGTGAGAGGGTTTTATAAATCCTCCTTAAAGTATTTTGCTTAATCCTATAGGAAATGCAAAGTCACAAAATATTTTTGAACTGAGAAATAGGAAAGGGGAACAAGAACAACCATTTATTGAATGTCAGCTATGTGCCAGAAGCCATGCTGATCCTTTACATAGATCTCCTCCTTTAATCCTCCCAACAAACCTATAAACTTGATTGATCCCATCTTCATTGAACCAATGGCACAGGAAGGATAGAGAGTTGTGTCAAATCACTGAAGCCATCACAGATATGTGGTGGCCTAGGGACATGACTACAGGAGGCAGTTCCCAAGCCCCTGACTGATGGGGACACAATAAGGTGTTGTAGAGGAAAGAGCATGACATGGCTGTTGCAATAGTTGAGAAGGAAGGTGGTGAGACTCTGGACTAGAGTCACAGTGGCAGGGGTGGAGAAGAAACAGATGTGAATACGAACAAAATTTATGGGAATTATTGACTAAGTGCTATTATGGGTGAAACGATAGTTGTCTAAGATACAGTCAGTTCAACTATAATCCTAGTTTTGAAAATTCAAATCTGTTCCAATCTGATTGATATATTAAGGAACAATTTGAGCATAATACAAATTTCAAGATTACTTATACACTGATTAGTCCCTTAAGAAACACTAGATGAATGCAGAAAACGGCATCCAGTTTACGAATATACAATACAAATACACATGCCTCAAATATCTACCAGCTACCTCAATTTACCATGTGTTGTGAGCCACACCCACCCACATCAGTGTTATAACTTTCCCTCCAGTTTCTTATAAACCTCCTTCCACTTCACAATAACCCACAGCTGCTGCCCCTTTGACATCCCTTCCACAACCAAACTTCTGGTCTTTTAAAAGCGTCAAATTTATTGTTGTATTGCCATTTATTTCATTTTATTTTTATTATTTTATTTTAACTATTTAACATGTGTAAGGAGACAATGCTGCCATCCACAAGCCCGTGAATTTTATTGTGATATTTTACACAAACACATGAATTTTAGGAGTAGGTATTGTCAATTATAGTAGAACCAAGAGTACCTTCAAGGTTTCTGGTTTGGATACCTGGACTTAAGATAATGCAATTTACTGTTTTTAGAGTGAGTACTTGGGATTAGATGACACTTAAGAAAGGAGATGAAGGAAGACAAAAAGATATAGAAGAGGTTGAATTTGAAAAGAGAGATGGTCCTTTCTTCCTCTGAGATAAGAATACGCCAAGATAAATTTTACTATGGCATAGTTTATTCTCTATTATAGCCTCCTTGGAAAGTGAAGGGAAAGTAAAAATAGGATCATAGTGGCTTAACTAAAGAAGGGTTTATATTTCTGACATAACAAGAAATAATGGAAGGTAATCAGGCCAAGGCCAGTGCAGGGGCTCCAAAATGTCACCAATGTCCCAGGCTCTTTCTATATTCCTACTCTGCCAGGCTTAGTGTTGGATTTTGTCATCATAGCCATAATATGACTGTTGGCATTCAGATATCATGTCCCCATTTCAGGCAAGAAGAATGGCAAAGGGTAAGAAAGTGCATGACAACTATCCTTATCTTTTTTCTTTTTTTAAAAGATTTATTTTTTATTTCTTTCTCTCTCCTTCCCCGCCACCTGCTCTTGTCTGCTCTCTGTGTCCATTCTCTGTGTGTTCTTCTATGTCCGCTCGCATTCTTGCCAGTGGCACCAGGAATCTGTGTCTTTTTTTGTTGTTGTGTCATCTTGCTGCGTCAGATCTCCATGTGTGCAGTGCCACTCCTGGGCAGGCTGTGCTTTTTTCACATGGGGTGGCTCTTCTTGCAGGGCACACTCCTTGCGCATGGGGCTCCCCTCCACAGGGGACACCCCTGTGTGGCACAGCACTCCTTGCACGCATCAGCACTGTGCATGGGCCAGCTCACTATACAGGTCAGGAGGCCCTGGGTTTGAACCCTAGACCTCCAATATGGTAGGCCGACGCTCTATCAGTTGAGCCAAATCTGCCTCCCCTTATCTTTTTTTAATCAGGAAAACAACAGCTTTCCAGGAGACTTCATTTATATCTCATTGACCAGTACAGCAAGGGAGTCTGGGTAGGTTGGTATTTTTAGCTCTTAGGAAGGAAATAATGGGGAATGGATATAGGGCTATTAACTAGCTGTGCCTGTCACATTGAGAATAAGTAAAAATGAATTCTTGGGCAATATAAAGGGCATAACTGGATTTGATTAAGACAGTAGTTTGTACTGGGGTTCCATCATCAAATAGTCGGATAATTGGGATTAGTTATCTTATCTTGGTAGGTCTAAAATTTTCTCATCTCTAAGAGATCCTTAGGTCATGTTATTTTCAAGTTTTTTTTAATTCATTTTACAGCCTTAAATTCTAGGGTTTTATAGAACATTCATTTCTAAAATAGAAGGGAACTATGAATGACTTTCTTGGCAGCCTAAGAAGCCTTTTAATGGTTCTTTAATAAAGCTAGTACTTTAGGTTCAGATTGGTGCAGTGCAGGACATAGGAAAAATGTTGTATATAGATATGTTTTGCGGCGGCTTGCTCGGTCAGTAGAGGTGGGGTCTGGCTGCAGACGAGGGGTCGGTCCAGCTCTGGACGAGGGGTCGGTCCCGCTCTGGACGAGGGGTCGGTCCCGCTCTGGACGAGGGGTCGGTCCCACTTGGGACAAGGGGTCGGTCCGGCAGCAGACGAGGGATCGGTCTCACAGGGGTTGCGCGGTTCGGCTGACAGGGTCGCCCGGCGAAGCCGGCGACGAGGGGGTCGCCCGGAGAAGCAGGCGACGAACCGGGGACAAGGGAGGCCAGGCCCTTGTCGGGGGCTCTCAGGACTGGAGGGCGCACGGCAGAAGAACTACCGCGGAGACTAGGTAAACATGCAAGTCCACTTTATTGAGGGAGAGGCAACAGTTTTATAGGGGCTGGGGAAGGCTGATTGTTTGAAGCCACGCCCTGTTCTGATTAGTTGCCGGGGAAAGGTCAGTGGGCAGTACCGGACGGGGGAGGGGTGGTGGTTAGGGATTGGCTGTCACTGTTGCTGGGGGAAGGGGCAGGGTTTAGGGATTGGTGGCTGCTGTTGCTGGGGCGGAGGGCAGACTGGAATTTCCCGCCCACGCCTGGCTGTTGCTGCTGTCGGGGGGAGGGAAAAGGGCAGACTGGATTTTTCCGCCCTGCACCTGTGCAGGGAGAAAGAAGAAGAAGAGTGCCGCCCCACAGGCATCGTGTGGCGCCATCCGGGAGGAGGGGCGGCCGCGGAAGCATGGCTGCCGAGAAGGGGAGACCCGAGGGCACTCTGCGCCCATGCCGAGCTTCCTTCAGGGGTGGCGGTGAGTCCGACCAACCACCCTATTATGGGGGCAGCGGAATTAGGCCTACCGCGGCCGCTCCCCTCGCCAGGCCAGCAAACCACACTTCAGCCCGAGGGGTGACCGCAATGTTTGATAAAGCTTATTAGTACCCCAATGTCAAATTCTTTAGCAAAATTTATGCACATGAATAGTTTTCTAATATGAACACCTCCAAGTGGACTTGCAGAGTTAAAGCCTATGGAATTTTTAAAAGTTAATAGAAACTATCAAATTGCTTTCCAAAAAGGCTGCAGTTTATAGTTCCCCCAGGCAATGTATAGGGGTACAAATTTGCCCAGCATAAAATATATGTAAATATAAAGATATAAATAGTATTATGAGTACTTTTACTCTGTCAGATACTGTCATATATCTTTACAATCATTATTTTATTTAATTTTCCTGGTTACCCTATGAGGAGAGGCAATATTATTATGCTCATTTTAGAGATGAAAAAACTAAGGCCCAGGAAGGTTAAATAGCTTGCCCAATGTCATACGCTTAGTAATTGGCATAATTGAAACTACATCCTATGTTTGTCTGACATCAAATTCATCCTCTTAAACCCTGTATCAAAACTGCCTTATGATTTGTTACTAAAGGATATTTAGCTTACATGGAAAAATATAGAAATACTTCTGTATTAGCCAGGGTTCTCTAGAGAAACAGAATCAACAAGAGATATCTGTCAATAGTGTAAGAGTCTTTCACACAGTCGTGGGGATGCACAAGTCCAGGTTCCACAGGCAGGCCACAACCAGGGCTGCAGTGAAAGTCCAGTGAAGGTTCTTGATGAGTTCTGGGAGATGTTGGCTGTCCAAAGATGAGCTGGGAAATTCTCTCTCAATGTTGGAATCACTTCCCCTTTTAACGGACTCAACTGATTGGGTTAAGTGTCACTCATTGTTGATGACAATCTCCCTGATTGGTGTAATTATAACCAGCTATCTATGATTTACCACTGCAGTAAAGTCGATGGTGACTAAAGTCCATAAATGCCCTTGTATTACAGTTAGCCCAGTGCTTGCTTGACCAAACAACTGGGCACAATTACCTGGCCAAGATGACACAATAGCCTAATCATCACAACTTCTTTATTTCCTCTCACCTCAAAATTGCAGCCCAGAAGCCCTACCATTGCAAAGGGTTAGAATTTGGTGGAAAGCAATATTTCTTAGAATAAGTCTAAGGCACCAAAAAGCCACGAAGTAGTATTACTCACTAATAAAGTCTTCAATAATCTCTTTTATGGTTTTCAGCAATATGAATAACGTAGGAGTAAAAGAAATTTATTTTCACCTTTTCTCCTTTTACTCAGTAGGAACTAACTGTGTCTTTTAAAGAAAAGCTTAAGCTTTCTTGTTCTTTGTCATGGATGCAGTGGGTTATCCACAGGTTATCCACAGGTTCCAGTCTGTCCCTGTTTGATCTTCCTTGGATATGTGCCCAGTCACACAGCCAGGTATTTAACTGTATTTTGTTGTAATACATAATCGCTTCTGGAAGGAAAAGAAATCACTGAATGGAATGACCTGTGCTCATTGTATAGATCTTGTAACATGGTCAACAAACTCTAGCAGCTGTTAACAATTGACTAGTCCTTAGAATCCTGCTAAAATACAAATGGTCAGGACAACTAAATCTTCAGAATTTCATCTGGGCCTTTTTAAGTGAGTAAGAAAAGAGGTAGGAAGTGTGGCTAAAGTGGTCATTATAAATCAGGGGGTACCTTGATGAGAGACGATAGGTAACATGGCCTTTGAAAGACGTATGCCCTCATATCATGTACCAGTGCTTGAGAAAGATGCTTTCACAGCAACATTATAGCAGTCAGAAAAAAATAATTTCAGAGTCCTCTGCCTAAAAGCCTTGAGAATTGGCATTGATTGTTATAATCATGTTTCTCCCTTTAGTCTTTTAGTTAGGTAGATTACATTGATTCTTTTTATTTTTTAAATATTTATTTATTTCTCTCCCCTTCCCCTGTTGTCTGCTCTCTGTGTCCATTCACTGTGTGTTCTTCTGCGTCCACTTGCATTATCAGGCGGCACTGGGAATCTGTGTCTCTTTTTTGTTGCATCGTCTTGCTGTGCCAGCTCTCCATGTGTGCGGTGCCACTCCTGGACAGGCTGTGCTTCTTTCATGTGGGGTGGCTCTCCTTGAGGGGTGCACACCTTGACGTGGGGCATCCCTACGCGGGGGCGCCCCTGTGTGGCATGGCACTCCTTGCGTGCATCACCACTGTGCGTGGGCCAGCTCCACACGGGTCAAGGAGGCCCTGGGGATCAAACCCAGGACCCTCCATATGGTAGACGGATGCTCTATCAGTTGAGCCACGCTCACTTCCCTTTTTTTTTTTTTTAAAGATTTTTATTTCTCTCTCCTACTCCCCCATCGTCCCCTTTCTGCATCCATTCAATGTGCGCTCCTCTGCGTCTGCTTGCATTCCTGTCAGTAGCACTGGGAATCTGTGTCTTCCCCTGCTGCACCATCCTGCGGTGTCAGCCCTCTGCATGTGCGGTGCCACCCCTGGGCAGGCCCCACTTTTTTTGCATGGGGCAGCTCTCCCTGCGGGGTGCGCTCCCTGTTCGTTGGGCTCCCCTACATGGGGGACACCCCTGCGTGGCATGGCACTCCCTGAGCACATCAGCACTGGGCGTGGGCCAGCTCACCACAAGGGTCAGGAGGCCCTGGGTTTGAACCCTGGACGCTCCATCCGCCAAGCCAAATCCGCTTCCCTATTGATTGATTCTTTTACAGCTTTATTGAGGGTATAACTTTTGCTTACAATCAAATTTACCCATTTAAGCATATAGTTTAATGACTTTTGATACATATGTACAGTCATGGAACTACCACAACACCTGTAGGATTTTTACTGATATCCTCTCTTTCATTCCTAAAAATAGTAATTTACATTTTCTCTCTTTTACCTTTATCAGTCTTGCTAGGTGTTTACCACTTTCATTAATCATTTCAAAGAAGTGGCTTTATTTTCAGTATTGTTCATCTGTTTTCTAGTTCACGGATTTGTGCTCTTATCTTCATTTCTAAAATTTTACTTACTTTGGGTTTAATTTACTTGTTTTTTAAAGTTTATGTTAGAAATTTATATAAATGATTTTTTATAACAGCTTTATTGAGATATAATTCGTATACTGTACAATTCACTCATTTAAAGTATATAGTTTGATGGTTTTTAGAATATTTACAGAGTTGTGAAAGCACCACCAAAATAATTTTGTAATATTTTATTACCTCCAAAAGAAAACCCATACATTTTAGCAATTACCTATACTCTTCCTATACTCTCCAGCACTATACAACCACAAATATATTTTCTGTCTCTATATAATTATGTGCTCTGGACATTTCATATAAATCGAATCATAAGCTATGTGATCCTTTGTGACTTGGCTTCTTTCGCTTAGCATAATATTTACAAGATGCATCCATGTTGTAGCATGAATCCATGCATCATTTCTCTTTTTTTGCAAAATAATATTCCATCATTTGGATGTACCATATTTTATTTATCCATTTATCAACTGATGGATAAGGGATTGGTTTTAAGTTTTTCTTTCTAACATAAGCATTAAAGCTATAAAATTCCCTCTGAACACTCCTTTAGCTTCATCATGTGAATTTTGATATATTGTAATTTTCATTATAATTTGGCTCAAAATATTTCCTAATTTTCCTTGTGAAATGATTCATTAACTGTTCATAAGTACATTTGTTAATTTCTGAATGTTTGTGACTTTTGTCTTTATCTGGCAGATTGAGTAATTTCTGTTCATTCTATCTTCAAATTCACTGTTTCTTGAGCTGCCTTCAAATGCTGTTAAGAACATCCAATGATTTTTCCTTTTAGTTATTGTATTTTTCAGCTCCAAAATTTCCATTTCATTCATTTTTATAGTTAAGGTTTTAAAAGGTCCTATTTTTTTTCTGCTAAGATTCTTCCATCAGATTCATTTTTATGGTCAAATTTTCCTTTAAGTACTTGAATATATTTATAACAGTTGCTTTAAAGTATTGCCTATTTATTGCAAGAATATTTATGTCATCTCAGAACTCTTTTTTTCCTGAATATGGGTCATATTTTCCTTTTACTGTGTACTGTAATGCCTTTTGATTGGATGCTGGTCATAGTGAAAGTTATGATGTAGAAACTGGATTCTGTTATGTTCCTTAGAAAAGTGATCTTTGTTAACATGGATGGACTCAAATTTCTAACTCTGCCTCCCTGCATTGAGCAGCAGTTGAAATCTCTGTTTAGCTCCTTCAGCTTCCAGCTGCTACTTCTTTTTTGCCTTGAAAAAAAAACTATCATGTAGGTGGGTGTATTTTTTACATAGACTTCAAGTCTCACCACTTCTGTATAATTCTTTGTCCTCTAGGATAACCCCCTAACTTCTGGCCAATATGCCAACCTGAACTCTATCTCCTGACAACTCAAAACAGTGGTTTGGTGAATGTGCTCAGGTAAAAAGTTGCAAACTTGCAAATCTTACTAGCCATAATTTCTGTGTTTAATGGTGAACTTCTATTTTCTCTCAACTTTGCTTTTGGTAATCTCTGATGTCTTCAAATTCTTCTCTTTTTTTTACATTTTTGTACAGGTTTTATAATTGTTTTTTATGGGAGAGTTATTCCAACCAAACTGTTCTGCCATTACCAGAAGTTGGAAGTCATTTTCAAACACTTTTTAAAAAGCATACCACTTACAAAGAGCTTACAGAGAGTGGCTTAGGTATGGTATATCCTAAGAATGTGGTTTCAGAAACAATCAAATTCCATTAAGAGTAATATAAAAATAGTGAAATATAAACCTTTATGGGAAATCATATTTATCTCTATGAGATGCATATAATGATTCTAAAAAGGGAAAGAAAACTGAAAAAAGTATAAGCAGTCAAACCATTATGCCAAATCAGAAATTCAATCTTGTTTATGGAAGACTTTGCTTAACAATGAAGAGACTGATGCATTGCTATATGTAATTCAAAGTCTTAAATTTTAAAAATATTCTCCTAAATTGGGGTCAATTGCTATGTTATGTGTCTGCTAGTAGTTCCCACCCCACCCAAATTATCTGCAGCTATAAATGACAAACAACAAACATCCCTGAGACTGTAGCTAAAGCAGCTGCCAGAGCTAAGGGGGCTGAGGGTGGCTGGGATAGAAAGTGATCCCACAGACTCAAGGCCTGAGTCTGGGAAAAGCAGCAGTGTATCAAAGATTGGCTTGTTTGATGAGCAGAGGTCATGACTGACAGAAAAACTCAGATTCACTCTTCAGCAAGAATATTTTGTAGTAAATATCTCATGCAGATCAAAACTCTAAACTCATATAATTGATGCTACTCTTACAACTAGGTAACTGGCTAAAACATTAACGAGAGGAGTCAGGTAAAAATTTCACCGTTTTCATGGATTCTTTTGGGTTAGAAAGTGCTCTCTTCCTTTCTGCTTTTGAAAATGAAGTTCCTTCTGTAAAAGTTAAGATTTTAATATTTTGGAATGAATATGTTTTTTAAAAATCTTTCCTTCTCTACCATGGCATTAGAGCAACATGGAACTATTGAATTCAAAGTACCATAATTTTTGCCCTGAAATAACTGAGCTAATGTTACTAACTTAGATTTATTTTTAAAAGTAAGTTCACATGATTCACTTGAGCCATTAAGATTGAGAGAAAGCCAAAGAGAAAAACCTGGCTCTCAAAGTTAAACAGAGACGCTGACTAAAAGACAGAAGGGATGGGAGTAAACTCTATGAAACCTTTCTGAAATAGAAACCAAAGGGAGTTAGAAGAAGGGAAAATAAAAATTTGGTGTCATTCTGAAGAGCCACAAGCATTCAAAGTTCATCATACCACATTATTGTAACTGATCAGTGTATTGCCAGCATGTTCTAAAACATTGCAACCTTCATGACAGCCCTATGATGGCATTTCTCCATTGCCTACTCTCTCTAAAGCTAATGGTTTTTCCTTGAGAAAAGAAAACCCAGGGAGAATACTTTGCTGACTGATGGGTGGAAGTTACAGGGAGGAAGAATTTGGCTCAACATAAGAAAGAAATTTCTAAGATTAGATGTGACCACCAGAAGAACAGGAGGCCTGGAGCTCCCCTTTGAACAAGAAGAATGTTCAAACAGGGGCCCTTAAGCCATCTGTTGTCTGTGTGGTCGAAGGAATTCCTATCCTGGGTGGGAGGGAGACCTCTGGGCTTCCTTCCAACTATGAGATGCTATAGTTGAACTGACTTAGAAATTGCTATACACTTATATTTCAGATAAGCTTAGTGGACTTCAAGTACACTAGATTTGGACTTTAAAACAGTTGCTCTTAAAACCAGTTATGGCAGGTTTTTATCATTTCCTAGCACACTGTCTGCTGTTTTTGTCTAAAGTATGGAGTCATAATTAGAAGTGGAATACTTGGGTTTCAGTCCTGGGCCCACGACTCATTAGCTAAGAGATGTGGGGCAGATGGTCTTCATGAAGCTACAGTTTTCACTTACATGGATTCTCTGCTGGCTTCAGGCTTGCCCCATTCCAAACCATTTTCCATATAACTGCAAAAATAATCTTTCTAAGATGTGGATCTGCTGAGCATGTACTTTTCTCCCTTTAAAAACTTCTTCAATGGCACCCTTCATTTTCAAGATAAAATTCAGATTTCTAAATGTTGCATCCAAGCCACACTGCTACTCTGTTGAGACTTGTCTCTTCCCATTCCCTCTCTCAAACCCTAATCTTTAGTGGGCCTGAATTACTTTCAATTCTTTAGTTTCTATTGTCTTCAATAAGACTAGAGAATTCTTCTAGACTCACCATAGGTATGGCCTTTTGCAAGAAGATGTCCCTGTTTTCCCTTGTGGTTTAGTCAGGGCTCTGTATAGCACCCTTATCATTTGCAGCCATGACCAGAAAAAAGCATCTTTGATAGCCTTTCAGCTTCGTGGGGGAAAAATAAAGTTGGATCTATGCATGAACCCACACAGCCCATAATATCTAGTGGCCCAAAGGAGGAAGGGATTAAAAAATAATCTTGGAATAGGGAAGATGTTTGAATATATGGCATAAAATGTAGAAGTCGCTTTAGAAAGACTAGTAAACACTATTATATAAAAATGGGGAAAAAATTCTGCATATCTGAAATCATTAACAAAATCTAACACAGGGAAGTGGACTTGGCCCAATGGATAGGGCGTCCACCTACCACATAGGAGGTCCGCGGTTCAAACCCCAGGCCTCCTTGACCCATGTGGAGCTGGCCCCATGCACAGTGCTGATGCGTGCAAGGAGTGCCCTGCCACACAGGGGTGTCCCTCACGTAGGGGAGCCCCATGCGCAAGGAGTGCGCCCCCTAAGGAGAGCTGCCCAGCGTGAAAGAATGGTGCTACACACACGGAGAGCTGACACAGCAAGATGACCCAACAAAAAAAAACACAGATTCCTGGTGCCACTGATAAGGATAGAAGTGGTCACAGAAGAACACACAGTGAATGGACACAGAGAGCAGACAACTGGGGGAGGGGGGAGGTGAAGGGGAGAGAAATAAATTTTTAAAAAAATCTAAATACAAGTGATAAATGAGGAAAATTTGCAATATGTGTCCCATATAAAGAGTCCTTACACAACAAGAAACACCTAAAAATGAGCAAAGAATATAAAGTTTGCATTAAAGTTAAATATGGCTTTTAAACAAATGAAAAGGCATTAATTTTCATTAATAATAAGAGACATTCAAATTAAAACTTTAATCACTTAGACTGGCAAAATTTTAAAAATTGGGAAACACTGTTGGTAAGAATACATGGAAACAGGCATCCCATTCATACACTGATAATGAAAGCATAAATTGGTATGATATTTTTGGTACCAATGATCACAATTACAAATTCTCATAGCTTTGCTGCTAGACTTTTGTCCATAAATTTGTGCATGAATAAAATGACAAACTGAAGGTGAAGATTTTCATCTTTTCTTTTTTTTTTAAACACTTTATTATTTTTTTTAAGGTTTATTTATTTATTTTTCCCCCTCCCCCCGCCCCCCGGTTGTCTGTGCTCTGTGTCTATTTGCTGCATGTTCTTTGTCCACTTCTGTTGTTGTCAGCAGTACAGGAATCTGTGTTTTTTTTTTGTTGCGTCATCTTGCTGCGTCATCTTCTCCATGTGTGCGGTGCCATTCCTGGGCAGGCTGCACTTTCTTTCGCGCTGGGCAGCTCGCCTTATGGGGCGCACTCCTTGCATGTGGGCCTCCCCTGCGCAGGGACACCCCTGCATGGCACGGCACTCCTTGCGCGCATCAGCACTGCGCATGGGCCAGCTCCACACGGGTAAAGGAGACCCGGGGTTTGAACTGCAGGCCTCCCATGTGATAGACGGATGCCCTAACCACTGGGCCAAGTCTGCTTCCCACCATCTTTTCTATTCTCTGAAAAAAAGTTTAAAGATAGGAATTATCTGTTCCTTGAAGTCTAATAAAACTTGCCTAGTAAATATTTGGTACTTTTGGGTGGTGGGCATGCTGACACTTTAAACTATTAATTCAATTTTTCTAGTGGTTATTGAGGATTTCTACTTCTTTTTAGGTTAATTTTGGTGATTTCTTAACTTAATTTCCATTAACTCACATTTTTTTCTAGAAAAAATATATTTCATGTTTTTAAACTTACTGGCAACATTTATTGTCATGATTCCCATTATTTTTAACATCTGCTGTCATGTCTTCTTTTTTTGTTACTATTGTTTGTTTGAACATTTTCTTTTGTTTTCTTTCAGTGTTTCTAGGTGCTATTTCCCTTAATAAATTGTTTGAAGTACCAGCTATTGGTTTTGTTGAACCTCTCTATTGTATGTTTGTTTTCTATTTCATCAATATTTGCTATTATCTCAATTATTTGCTTTTATTTTACTTTTTTTGCATTTATTCTGTTATTCAATTTTCTAGTTTTTTTAGCATATTGCATATTCATTTATTATAAATAATTCTTGTTTTAACAAATTCATTTAAGGCTATGAATTTACCTCTAAATACTGTTTTAATATGTACTGCATTTGTTTTCCATTCTAAATATTTTATAATACTCATTCTGATTTCCTCTTTAAGTTATGAGATATTCAAAAGTGAATTTTCCCAATCTTGTAGTTTATAAAATTTTAATTCATCTTGAAAAATTCCAAAAGTAGAGAAAAACAATTGTACAATGAACGAACAGAATGGTAAAATAAACACTTATACCCCTTACCTAGATTTACTAATTGTTAAAATTTTGCCAAAAATAAAATACAAAAACAACTATAAGATTGTACAATACAGTGAACCCTAATGTAAACCATAGACTATAGTTAATGGTACAATTATGATAATGTTCTTGTATCAGTTGGAACAAAGTTACCATACTAGTGCAAAATGTTAAAAGTGGGGCAGGTATATGGGAATTGTGTTTTCTGCATGATCTTTCTGTAAACCCACAACTTCTGTAATGAAAATAAAATTAAATAAATAAACAAAACCAAACATTTTTGCCACTTTTTTTTTCTCCGTCTACTTTTTCCTTGTTGATGCTTTTGAATGTAAGTTGCAGACATTATTACACTTCACCCCTAACTGTTTATATCTACTTCTCCTAAGAACAAGGATATTCTCCAACATTATTACAATACCATTTTTACACCCAAGAAAAAATTTAACATTTGGATAATAATACATAATCCATATTCAAATTTCCCCACTTGTCAAAAAAAGCACCTATTTTTAGTTAGATGATTTGTTTTTGGACACAAAATCCAAACAAGGATCAAGCATTACATTTAGTTGCTGTGCACTTTTAGTCTTTAACCTAAAACAGTTCCCAACTGGTCTTTTTTTTTTTGGCTTTTCTTGACACCTTTTGAAGATTTCAGAGCAGTAGTTTTGTAGCATGCCCCACAATCTGGATTTTTCTCATTTTATAACTAGATGAGGTAAAACAAATTTGGCTAAGAACATACAGATGACATTGTGTCTTTCCATTGCAACACATCAGAAGGAATATAATGTCTGTTTGTCTCATTATTGATGATGCTATGTTTGATTACTTGGTTAAGTCTGGCAGATCTCTCTGTTTTTTCTCTTTACCATTAATAAATGATTACAAATTAATGGTTTCTTAATTCTATCAGTCCTTCTACATTCTCTGTAAAGAGGTGTGTCCCCCTACCCTTTATTTTTAAACTATCACCATGGGCATATAGATTCATTTTTATTTTATCTGCTATAAATTGATTACCATCATTTTATTACTTTTGTGGCTCAAACAGACATGCCTCAGTTATTCTTTTAGCATTTCCTTACTTTCTGGCACAAGCGGATGTTCCGAATTTCCCTTGTTAAAAGTGAATTTGCTAGAGTTATAGTTTCCCTACACATAGCTCTTCTGCCCCATTTCTTTGAACCTATCATTAGCAATATACTTGATAAATATATGTACCAGAGATTTAAATCTTTGGTCTGTGCATGTGCTGGTTGAGTCCCAAATCTCAGCAGAGTTACAACACCTACTCTCCAGTTCATTGGACTCAATATATGTTCATCACTTGTAACAAATGTACCACACTAATGAAAGATGTTGGTAATTTGGGAAAGTGTGGGAGGGGCATAGGGTGGGGCATATGGGAATCCACTCTATTTTTTGATGTAACGTTAATGTAATCTAAAGCTTCTTTAAAAATAAAAAAAATTTCAAAAAAAAGTGAATTTTAAGTTTACAATATAGATATATATATATACATCAAGCTTACAAATATGTAATTATTGTTGATTTCTAGTAATTTGCAGTGCAGTAGAAAACCCCCTGGTCATATTGACTCTTTAAAACTTGTTTTGAGTTCCTTTGTGAACCAATATGCAGTCAATTTTGATAAATAGTTCATGTCTCTATTTGTTGGTACAATATTTTTGTTACTCAAAAAGCTTTACAAAAAATTTTTAAACTGTTTTTTTCCATTAATTTCTGAAAGAGGTGTGTTAAAATCTTACACTATGGTCATAAATTTGACATCTTTGTCCTGAAATTCTGTCACCTTTTGCTTTATTTTAGTTTAAGGTTTGGTTATTAGGTACTTTGTTTTTTTAAAGATTTATTTATTTATTTAATTCCCCTTGCACCCTCCCCTGCCCCCGTTGTGTGTTCTCTGTGTCTATTTTGCTGCGTCTTGTTTCTTTGTCCGCTTCTGTTGTCGTCAGCAGCACGGGAAGTGTGTGCGGCGCCATTCCTGGGCAGGCTGCACTTTCTTTCGTGCTGGGCGGCTCTCCTTACGGGTGCACTCCTTGCACGTGGGGCTCCCCTACGCGGGGGACACCCCTGCGTGGGGGGGCACTCCTTGCGCGCATCAGCACTGCGCATGGGCCAGCTGCACACGGGTCAAGGATGTCCGGGGTTTGAACCGCGGACCTCCCATGTGGTAGACGGACGCCCTAACCACTGGGTCAAGTCCGTTTCCCTATTAGGTACTTTGAAGCTCATGCTGGTTTTATCTTTTTTGGTGAGTGGCAGCAGCATTGCTCTGGAGTTAAGTTCCTCGGCTTTGAATCCTGACTTCCACATTTAGCTTCTCCATTTAGCAGCTGAGTGGCATTGGGCAAGTTTTATTTTACCCAATTGAGCCAATTTCCCTCCTGTAATATGGGGATAATACCTAAGACCTCACAGTGCAATTGTGAAGAAGAGATGAGTTAATTCGTATGAAGCACTTAGAAGAGTGTCTGGTATACAGTAAGCTCTCTGCAAATGTTAACTATTATTATTATTATTGGTAGACTATTCTTCTCATTGTTATGCAGTATCCTCTCAAAGCCTATTAAAGACTTTCCTTAAATTCTATTTTGCTTCAAATTAATGTTGGTATGTTAACCTTCTTTTGATTAGCATTTGTATGAGTACCTCTTTAAGTCATGAGCTATTCAGAAGTGAATTTTCCCCGACTTTTTAGTTTGTAAAATTTTATTTTATCTTGAAAAATTTCAAAACTGTAGAGAAACTATACAATTACACAATGAATGGAAAGGATCATCTTTTTAAAAATTATTTTAAGCTCCTTTTTGAGGGGAGATAGTTTGCTTAGGAATGTTTCTTTTCTATTTAAAAAAATTTCACTGTGATTGCATTTACACAACATAAAATTTCCATTTTAACCACTTGCAAGTGGTTCAAATTGGTGGTATTAACTGCACTTAACAATGCTGTGCTAACCTTACCACCATCCATGTTCAAAACTTTTCCATCTATCCCAAACAGAAACTCTGCATCCAATTAGCATTAACTCCCCATTCTCCACCCTTTCTGCCCCTGGTAATCTGTAATCTATTTTCTGAATCTATGAATTTGTGTGCACTAGGTATTTCATATAATGAAAGCATACTATATTTGCCCCTCTGTGTCTGGCTTATTTCACTCATCATCTTGTCTTCAGGATTCATCCATGTTGTCACATGGATTGGAACTTCATTACTTTTTGTGACTGAATAATATTCCATTGTGTGTATATGTGTTTATAATTACATTTTGTTTATCCTTTCATTCATTGATAGACACTTGGATTACTTTTACCTTTTGGCTATTGAGAAGAAAGCTGCTATAAACATTGGTACAAATATCTGTCCAAGTCCCTGCTTTCAATTCTTTCGGGTATATACCCAGAAGAGGGACTGTCAGGTCATATGGTAGTTCTATGTTTAGCTTTTTCGGGAACCTGCCAAACTGTTCTCCACAGCAACTATACCATTTTACATCCCTAATAATAATATATGAGGATTCCGATTTCTGTGCATCCTTATCTGCCCTTATT
This sequence comes from Dasypus novemcinctus, assembly GCF_030445035.2. Lineage (NCBI taxonomy): Eukaryota > Metazoa > Chordata > Mammalia > Cingulata > Dasypodidae > Dasypus > Dasypus novemcinctus. Next base: position 37,624,421 of record NC_080675.1, read on the forward strand.
TTCTGGTTGTTGTTTTTTTTATATAATAGCTATTCTAATGTGTGTGAAATGATATCTCACTGTGGTTTTGATTTGCATCTCCCTAATGACTAATGAGGTGAAGCATCTTTTACGTGCTTATTGGCCATTTGCGTATTTTCATTAGAGAAATATCTTTTCAAGCCCTTTGCCCATTTTTAATTGGGTTGTTTAAGCAAGAAGCACTGACTTTATTGTTACTGTAGGGTGGTTCATAGATGGATTTAAATCATTGCACCAATGGCTGATTGATTGCATCTACAATGAGCAAAGGAGATTGCCTTCAGCACCGAGAGGAGTCTCTTCATCCAGTTAGTTGGAAGCCTTAAAGAAATAACTGAGGATTTCAGCAGGCAGAAAGAAGAATTTCTATCTCTGCTTCAGCCAGCCAGCTTCTTGGTTATTCATTGTCACCTTCAATGGAGTTTCTAAATTGCAGCCTGCCCTATGGAATTTGGATTTGCTAATCCCCATAGAATGTGAACCAATTCCTACAACAAATTTCTTAACAAATTTCAATTCTGTTTCTCTGGCAATCCCTGACTAATACAGGACCTATCAGTAAAGAGTAAAGTGTGGTCTACTGGTTTAAAAAATATGTATATATGACTATGCTTGTATATGAAAAGATTATCTCTGAAAGGATAGAAAAGGGATTGGTTATTTATGAGAAAGGAACTGCCTGTCTGGTGTGTTGGGGGGTGAGGGGTGGGGTGGAGGATAGCCAGGGAGGATGGTAGGAAGATTAACCTCCTATATTGCCTTTTGCTTCTTTTATATTTAGATGTGTTTATTTTACTTATCTGCCTCCCAGACAATTCCTTTTATTCAATAGAGTTCATATTAAAAAAGAAAACTTACCTGTGGTTTTGCTGCTAGGTTTCTGGGAACTACCTTAGATCCTTGCTTCTCAATATATGGTCCAGGTCCAGCAGAATTGGCCTCAGATTAGAAATGCAGACTCTCCAGGCCTATAGAATAAGAATCTTCTTTAAGCAAGACCCAAGGGTAATTTACGTACACATTAAATTTGAAAAACACAGTTCTAAATAGCATCATACTACTTATCACACTACTATGACGTTTACCACCCCTCATAACCAGGATGGGAGCTACACCAAAACATTGCCAGTTATAACTCCATCCCATGAGCCTACACACACAATGATTGGTATAGAGACAGAGTAGATTCCCAGTAGTTGTTTATAGGATGAATAAAATGGGAATAATGATATGTCTTCTGAGAAGTTGTTTGCTCTGATCCTGAAGCTGGCTGCTTTTCATTCCTATGTTTGCATGAACTATCTTCCTCCAGCTGGTGATGGGAGCCATCCATCTAGGACCCATCAGCACCATCCATCATCATAACCACAAAGCAAAAGCTTTTTCATCTCTTGATGTGCTTAGCTTGGTGATTTAAGAAAGATTTAAAAAACAATCAGAGGGAAGCAGACACGGCTCAAATGATAGAGTATCCACCTATCATATGGAGGGTCCAGGGTTCGATCCCCAGGACCTCCTGACCCATGTGGTAAGCTGGCCCACGCACAGTGCTATTGCGTGCAAGGAGTGCCATGCCATGCGGGGGCACCCCCATACAGGGGTGCCCTACGTGCAAGAGTGCGCCCCATAAGGAAAGGCACCCTGCGTGAAAAAAATGAGCTTGCCCAGGAGTGGTGCCACACACATGGAAAGCTGACACAGCAAGATGATGCAACAACAACAAAAAAAGAGATGCAGTTTCCTAGTGCTGTTGGATAATGCAAGCGGATGCAGAACACACAGCAAATGGACACAGAGAGCAGACAATGGGCGGAAGGGGAAATAAATAAAATAAATCCTTAAAATAATAAAAAATAAAAAATAAAAAAACAATCAGAGAGCTATTTATTCAGGACTTATTTTGGGTTAAGATGTTAGAAACATCCCAGAAAATCCTTGAAAATAGGGCCAAGGAGAATGCAATGAGATTAGGCCAGAGCCACTGCTTCTTACTGAGAGAAGAGGAGCAGGCTGGAAGGAAGTCTAAAATTTACCGGAAAGAAGTGAGCAAGGAGAAAGAGGAAGGATGGCGAGAGAAGACAAGAAGAAAGGATGATGTAGAAGTGAAGGAAGGAAATTTTCCATGAGCATCGGGCCAGAGGACAGAGAAGAGAAGGACAATCTTAGGGTCCCGCCCAGGGTTTAGTGCTGCTCAATGCCTCCCGAACTATGTGCAAATGCATAAAAAGCTCCCCATATTACATCTAATTCTTGCCTTCCAGCCACATTTTCTATTACCTCTCTGCATGTGTCCCACTCTAGCCAGATGGCCTCACTTAATATTTGTCCTTGCTGATCAGGATTATTGTTCACCCTGACCTGGCCTGTCACTGTGTGTGATCTCCTCCTGTAATTATTTTTATCAACACTTCAAGACTCTTCCAAATGGCCTTTCTTCCTCAAAGGCTTTCCTTCAATGGATGCCCTATTACCCCTCTTGCAAAAAATTCTCTTTTGTGACTTAAAAAAAAAATATTTATTTATTTATTTCCCCCCTTTCCCTCCTCCTGCCCTGCTGTTTTTGCTGTCTGTGTTGTCTTCTCCTCATTTTCTCTCCTCTAGGATTCATCAGGATTCGATCCTGGAGACGTCTGATGGGAAGAAAGGTTCCCTGTCAGTTGTGCCACCACAGATCCTGGTTTCACCTTGACTCTTCCCTTGTCTCTCTTTTGATGCATCATTATCTTGCTGCGTGACTCGCTTGTGTTAGGGCACTGGCTCACTACGCAGGCACTCATGCAGGCACTGGCTTGCCATGTGGGCATGCTTTCTCTTTTTCTTTTTCACCAGGAGGCCCCAGGGATAGAATACAGGTCCTCCCATATGGTAGGTGTAAGCTCTATCAGTTGAGCCACATCTGCTTCCCTCTTTTGTGACTTTTATCATTACTTTTAAGTCTAGTCATTTGTGTAATTTTCTCTTATTCAATTGAAAATATCATTGACTTTTCTGTCTCCCTCAGTCTCCTAAAGTAGAGACTAACGCAGGTCAATGGTCAAGCCCTTGGACATGGGTAGGCAAATTGGACCTGGAAGGCAAAATGCATTTTAGGTTTTTTTGCAGTGAACTGATTGGGCCCTAACTTGCAGCTAGCTCTATTTTAAAACTTTGGAGACATTCTTTGCTAGGCAGAGATGCTTCATGCTTCCTCCTTCTTTCTATTAATCTTGCCTGTCCCCTAGACAGTTCTTCCTCCTTCTCCCAATGCTCACCTTCAAACATGCATTGAAACTGGAGCATCAGCAGAGCCAACTGTTATCATCCATGGTTTTTGACCATTCACAAATGGATGATATGTCTTAATTTGTGATCTCTCTGAGACTTGAATTTATAAGAGCTGCCTGGTATGCAGGAGTAAGGTACTTGAGAGTAAACATCTTGAACTGGCCATCCCCTGCCCCTCTCAACAGAGTTTTGCTTGTCACTCCATAATTTCAGTGACTCAAGGAGGCAAAGCCCGGAGTCGCAAAGAGGTAACTGGCCTCAGATATGTTTGTTTGGAATACCTAGTGTGGCTTATAGTATATTAAGAAAATCAAGAAATCAGGATGAAATAAAACTAAAGAACTGGGTATGTGTCCCATTTTGGCAGCTTTTGGCTGAAGTTGATCAGTGGCTGTCCTTTTTAGGGGGTATCTACACCTAGTTCACCACAGTCTCCACCACTCTTTGTATTTTTGTGGAAATGTCAATCAAGTGAGGGTAAAAACTTCCTTTAAATTGAAAACGTGGTCAAGGGATATCAGGATATGCACAAAAATAAGTGAAAATTCTCCGTGGGCATATGATTTGAAAGAAAGCCAAGAGTTTTCATAAACAGCTCCCTGTTTACAAATTTGGGGATTTGTTAAGACCTCCAAACATAACTTTGAATGTCAGCAAACACCAGTGGCCTAATAAACAGGTAGTCCCCATCTCTCTCCACTTCACTTACAGCTGCCCCATCCTACCGCCTAGATCTTAAAATTCAGTTCTTATTCTCCCTGTCCTTGGTCTCCAGGACCAGTTTCACTCTTGAATTTGAACAACAGCTTTCTGCTTGCCCTGAATTGATGCTGTTTTGCAGTAGTACCACATGTGTGTCACTTGTCCTGCCTTTGTATTATTTCATCAAGGAACACCTGGATATAATAGAAATCCAACAAAGTAGACCCTTGTGGTTAGTGCTTATCTTATTTTGACATGCTGCTATGATAAACACTATGCAATGGATTGGTTTAAATCATGGAATTTATTGTCTTACAGTTATGGAATCTAGAAGTCCAAAATCAAGATGTTGGCAAGGCCATGGATTCTACCCAAATTCTGTAGATTTCTGGTGTTGGCTTGCTGCAATCCCTGGTGTTCCTTGGCTTTCATCTCTACATCCAATTATGTGGCAATGTCCTTGATCTCCTCCTGTGGCTTTCTCTGACTTGTTGCAGCTGAATTTCTTGTCCTTATAAATGATTCCAGTAATGTGAATTAAGGCCAACGTGATTTAATTGGGCCACACCTAAATAAGATCTTAGAAAATCCTATTCACAAATGAGTACCCATTTCAATGGATAATACATTTTCAGAGGGTCTTATTTACAAATAGGTTCATTTAGAACATGCCCTTCTTTGGATACATAATTCGATCTATCACAGTGCCCTAAATGCACAGTGATTGCTCTAGAGTACTTTTAGAACTTTGGTTAAATTGCATTCTGGGTTAATAGAGTATACTGATCTGACCTGAGAACTTTCTCGCCATGATTGCACCATGTCTATGGAAACATGTGTTAGAATTTGAAATAAGCAATTTAAGATTGAATAAAACCTGTTGCTAAGTTTAGGCCACCTGCAGCCCAGTAATGGCAGGAAGAACATTTTGATGAACAGATATCTGTTGCTTTGGTTTGGGGCTTTGTACCAGGTAGGCCAAGACTGGATTTTGTGTGTGGAGCTACATCATGTCATTGTGTTGTGTTATGTGTGTTTGTGTGTGTGTGTACACCTGTGTATGGGGGAAGGTCATTGAAGAAGGACAGACGCATCATCACCTCATCACCCTTCACACAGCATTCAAATGTGAACATTTGGCTTCTCAGGCTTTGGTTTTTATGAACTTCAGGTGTTACATTTCCTTTCTCTTTGGGCATTGTGTATCATTGGCTATAGATAGCCAACCAGCTTCAAGAATGTCCTTGTGAATTTCAGAATAAAGTTACCTAGTTCACAAGGCAACAAACCCAGATGTTGGCAATGACTAAGGCAGTAGTTCTCAATCTAGAGGCACATTAGAATCATTAGGGAGCTTTAAAAAACTACCAATGCCCAGACCCTCAATTCAATTGAATCAGATGCTCTAGGTTAGGGCCCAGGAAATCATGATACATACTCCCACAATCCTCAGGTGATTCTGGTGTGCAACTTGGTTGATAAGCACAGCTCTAAGAATGAAATGCTCAAGTTTGTCCTTCTTAAGGTGTGATACTAAGATCCAATAATCCTATCTGAGCAAGAATCCTACACCCACTCACACAGAGGGGGCTGTATAACAGATGTTCTTCCTTTGTGACATTACAGACACCTGATACATAAGAAGAGAGCTGATCTTTTTAATAAACAATGTTCTCTTTTTCAAGGGAAGAGGAGGAGGTAAAATTGAAATCCCTGAAAATAATTGAAGCAAATAACTCCAGGCACATATGACAAAAAGTTCTTCCACATATCCATTAAATAAAGGCAATTGCTGCTTTTAGAGGAAACATAATTTATACTAAATTGTCCTCTCTTTGAAATTATCTACAAATTTCTAAATTAACTTGTAATTGCTGAGACACTTCTTGTTGTTAAGAGAACAGCTCCCTTCCTCTGTCCCCCTCCCCCAATATGCTTTTCTTGTATTTCTTATACTGCAAATTGGGAGAGCGGAAGAGAGGCGGCCTTTTATGTGTTTATTTTAATGGTGACACATGAAACCTTATCAAAACATGAATCCAATTAAAAAATGCTTTCTCTCTGCCTCATCCAGCAGTTGAGTAAGAGGTGGGCAGGGGAAGAATTTAAACATTAATTCCCTCAGAACAGATTTTGGTCAGATACTGAGATACCTGCAATGAGTCAAACTACCAGAAGAGTGCAATTTTTGTAATAAACATCCGGGAGCCAATATCCAAGGTCTTAAATAATCCAAACAGGAGGATTTATCTGCTTACTATCTCAAGAATGAGGAACAATGACAGGCTTGAGAAACTGACTGGTTGTCTTGTAGGGTGGGTAAATGTGCTTCACCCCTCAGCAGTTGAGATGATGGGTCAGATGTGTGGATTCATTCTACCTGAATCTGCAAGTACTGTTCAGAGTTCATGGCTCTCAGGAAAGGAGAAAGTGAGGAGGGAGAATATCTGAGGCAATGGGGGGGGAGGAATGGACAGATGTGAGATAGGAGTGAGAACAAGAGGTGGGAGGAGGGTGTACATTTAAGTCTATCTTCACCTGATCCCATTTGTAATACATTCACTCATTGCATACTTGACTCATCTCAGAACTAGGAGAAACTTGCATGGGCTGCAGAAGTTTGGCTTCTCAAGTTCAGAATGGAATAGTGCCCAGACAAAACTCAACCTATCATCACTCACTGGTCATTGATGAGTTCATGGGAGACAGAGCTGCTGGAGAGAATGATCAGCTGGAGTCCACATCACTTGAAGTGCATGCCCTGGTGATGTTGCCATTATAACAGAAGACAGATGGCTTCTACATTATCATCACCACTGCTTGTCAGACTGGTTTGCTGAGTGCTGGTCTCCACTGACACACTAGTTTAGTTAGAAGGGAGGAACTCATTGGGCGTGTCTGAGATGGGACCCATAATACACTTATAAGGCAGGAAGAGCACAAAACCATTCAAAACCCATTTCTCACAACTACCCTCAAATAGCTGAACTTGAACAGTTATTAATTTTTCTTTAGCATGCCTTGGCCTATTGATGAGAAAAGAGAGCCAGAAGGCAGTCTGGCACTGTGGCCCTAATACACAGAGTATCAAGATTGTTTGTTTACATATGGGAAGTTTTTGACTTTGTCCCAGAACTTGACTTTGGGATTCTGAAAATAATAATAAAAATAACATCTATTTATTGAAAAGTTTCTATGTACCAGGCACATATGACAATTTGTACTAATCAGTACTATCTCCTTTGCATATATCTTCCCCCCAATCATTCTCTACCCTTTTCTTCTCTTTTCTGTATTCTTTGGCTTTCTGTTGGGTTTGGACAAGATAAGGGATAGCAAAAGAGGTCAGAGGATGAGAGGAGCAAGAGAAATGGGGGCATTTGTCTCCTCCACCTCCTTTTCCACAGCACTTGGGCCAGCACTGTTTTTCATGGACTTACAGAATGCCTTATCCATTGCCATGGTATCCTTCACAACACTGCCTCCAACCAAGGTATTTATATGCAAAAAGAAGCATGGTAATGGAGATGGACCTAGAGAAATTAAGTAATTTGCCCAATGCTACACAACTAGAAAATAGAGTCAAGAATCAAAGGTCTGTCTGATTCTGGACTTCATGTTGTTCCCTCCAAAATGGCTAAATCTCCTCATTGCTATAATGGATATCTTTCCGTTTCATGGCAAAATTATGTTTGCTCTGCATTGAGAATTAACTAAAGTGATTTAAAATGTAATCAGAGGGAAGGGAATTTGGCTCAACTGATAGAGCATCCGCCTACCACATAGGAGGTTCAGGGTTCAAACCCAGGGCCTCCTGACCCATGTAGTGAGCTGGCCCGCTCTCAGTGCTGATGTGCGCATGGAGTGCCGTGCCACGCAGGGGTGTCCCCTGCATAGGGGCGCCCCACGCACAAGGAGTGTACCCTGTAAGGAGAGCCTCCCAGTGCAAAAAAAGTGCAACCTGCCCAGGAGTGGTGCTGCACACACGAAGAGCTGATGCAGCAAGATGATGCAACAAAAAGAGACAGAGATTCCCGGTGCTACTGAAAAGAATACAAGTGGACACAGAAGAACACACAGCGAATGGACACAGAGAGGAGACAACTGAGGGGATGGAGGGAGAAGGGGAGAGAAATAAACAAAAAATTAAAAAATATATAATGTAATCAGAAAGAATGATGTGGTATGGTAGAAAGGGCATTGACTTGAGTCAGTAGGCAAGGTTTGACAGCTGTCTTTTTGTATTTGAGAAATCATGGGCACATCACCTAACTTTTCTCAACCTCAGTTATCCCTCTGTTATAGTTGTCACCAAAGGACAGGAGGAGGACAGTCAAATCTTCATTCTCCACAGAGCATACATGCAAAGTTTAAGCAGAAATCCCTCTATCACACTGCAATTAGCCAGAACAAGTCTATCTGTAATTTGGATCTCCTTTGTTAGCTGCATCTCAACTTGTTCACACTCATCTGAATGGCCATGTTCTTCAGGGGATGGTTCCACAGAGTGAATCTTATTCATTTTATTCAGTCACGTTAATCATGTTTCCTTACTAAGAGACCGGTTGGGCATGGGAGTGTAACACAATGCTGACTGAAAAGATGTGAGAGGAAGCTGTGGAAGGCACTCCTGGAAAAGGATTTCTTGCTCTAATGGACTGATACAAGGATGATAATAACTAAAATAAGAAATTGAAGGGGGAATATTATTACTGACCCAGAAGAAATAAAAATGAAACAAGAGGTAAACTATGAACAACTGTACTCCAACAAATTAGATAACCTAGATGATAGACAATTCCTAGAAACACACAAACTACTTACTCTGATTCATGAAGAAACAGATGATGTTAACAGATCAATAACAAGTAAAGAGATTGAATTAATAATAAAATATCTCCCAACAAATTAAAAACCAGGGCTAGATGATTTCACTGGTGAATTTTACTAACCATTCCAAGAAGAATTAACACTAATCCTGCTCAAATTCTTCCAAAAAATTCAAGAGGAGGGAACACTTTCTAACTCATTCCATGAAGCCAACATCACACTAATACCAAAGCCAGATAAAGATACCACAAGAAAAGAAAATTACAGACCAATATCCCTTGTGAATATGATGTAAAATCCTCAACAAAATACTAGGAAACCAAATCAAACTATACATTAAAAGAATTATACACCATGTCCAAATGGAATTTATTTCAGGTATGCAAGGATCGTTCAACTTAAGAAAATTAATTAATATCAAATATCACACAAATAGAATTGAGGGGGAATAAACCACATGATCATCTCAATTGATACAAAAAAGGTAATTGACAAATCCAGCATGCCATATTGATAAAAACACTTAGAAAACTAGGAACCGAGGGAAACATGCTCAACATGATAAAGGGCATATATGAAAAATCCACAGTTAACATCACACTCAATAGTGAAAGAGTGAAAGTTTTCCCTCTAATATCAAGAATAAGACAAGGAGGATACCCAATGTCACCATTGTTATTTAATATCATACCGGTAGTTCTAATTAGAGCAATTAGGGAAGAAAAAGAAATAAAAGGCATCCAAATTGGAAAGGAAGAAGGAAAATTTTTCCTGATTGCTGATATGATCCTATATATAGAAAATCCTGAAAATTCCACAACAAAACCATCAGAGCTAATAAGTGAATTCAGCAGTGTGGTGAGGTATGAGATCAACATGTAAAAATCAATAGTGTTTATATATAGTAGTAATGAACAATCTGAAGAGGAAATCAAGAAAAAATTTCCATTTACAACAGCAACTAAAAGAATAAAATATCCAGGAATAAATTTACCCAAAGACATAATGGATTTGTACATGGAAAATTATGAAACATTGCTAAAAGAAATCAAAGGAGGTCTAAATAAATGGAAGAATGTTTGATGTTCATAAGATGGAAGACTAAATATTATTAAGATGTCAATTCTACCTAAAGCAATGTACAGATTCAACTCAATCCCAATAAAAATTCCAACAAATTTCTTTGCAGAAATGGAAAAGTCAACAATGTATATGAAAGGGAAAGGGGCCCCGAATAGGCAAAACCATCCTGAAAAAGAAGAACAAAGTTGGGGGACTCACACTTACTGATTTTAAAACTTATTCCAAAGCTTCAGTGATCACACAGTATAGTACTATCACAAGGACAAACTTATAGACCAATGGAATCAAATAGAGAGTTCAGAAATAGACCCTCACATGAAGGACTAATTGATTTTTGACAAGGCTGCCAAGTCCACTCAATGGGGAAAGAATAGTCTCTTCAACAAATGGTGCTGGAAAAAATTGAATATCCATATGTAAAAGAATGAAGATGTGTGCCTACCTTATACCATGCAAAAAAATTAACTCAAAATGGATCAAAGATTAAACATAAGAATGAAAATATGGTAGTTTGAGGCTTTTCTGCACCCCACAAAAATCAGGTCCTTAGAGCTAATCCATTCCTGTGAGTGTGATTCTGTTTGAGGTGGGACCTTTTGATTAGGTTACTTTAGTTGGGGTTTGGCCCAGGGTTGGTCTTAATCCTCTTAATATAATACTATCTTTTATAAATGGGATGAATAAAGAGAGAAACCTAAAGAAGGAGAGAGAAGGTCACTGAAGCCAGAAGCTGAAAGCAAGAAACACTGAAATTAAAGGGAGAGACCAGAAGATTCCACCATGTGCCTTGCCATGTGTCTTGCCATATGATAGAAGAGTTCAGGATCATTGGTAGATGGTCTTTTGGGGAGAAAGCATCCCTGGTGCTGCCTTGATTTGGACATTTTTCTCAACCTTGAAACTTTAACTTATAAACTAATAAGTTCCCATTGATAAAAGCCAACCTATTTCTGGTAAATAGCATTTTGGAAGCTTAGCAAACAAAAACACAAAACTATAAAATTCCTAGTAGAAAACATAGGAAAGCATCTTTAGGACCTTGTGTTAGGCAATGGATTTTTAGACTTTACATCAGAAGCACCAGCAACAAAGGAAAAATAGATAAATGGGATTTCATCAAAATTGAAAACTTTTGTGCATCAAAGGACTTCATCATATAAATAAAAAAGCAACCTAGAGAAAGGGAGAAAATATTTGGAAACCACAAAGCCAATAAGTGTTTGATATCCAGAACATATGAAGAAATCCTACAACTCAACAACAAAAAGTGGGCAAAACACTTGAATAGACATTTCTCCAAAGAACATATACAAATGGCTTAAAAGCACATGAAAAGATGCTGCATATCATTAGCCATAGGGAAATGCAAACCAAAACTACTGTGAGATACCATTTTACACCCACTAAAATGGCTATTTTTAAAAAAAACAAAAACAGAAAATAAGTGTTGGAGAGGATGTGGAGAAATAGGAAAATGTATTCATTGTTAGTGGGAATGTAAAATGGTGGAGCCATTATGGAAAATAGTTTGGTGATTTCTCAAGAAGTCGATGTGGAATAACCATATGACCCAGCAATCCCACTTGAGGTATTTACCCGAAAGAATTTAAAGCAGGGACTGAAGGAGATATTTGCACACAAATGTTCATAGTGCCACTATTCAAAATGGCTGAAAGATGGAAGCAACCCAAGTGTCCATCAAAAGATGGATGGAAAAATATAATGTGGTATATACACACAATGGAATATTACTCAGTCTTAGAAAGGAATGAAATTTCGATACATTCAACCACATGGATGAACCTTGAAAACATGTTGTGTGAAATAAACCAGACACAGAAGGGCAAATATTGTATGATCTCACTGATATGAAATAATTAGAATGACAAATCCGTAGAGTTAGAAACTAGAATATAGGTTGAAACTAGAATATAGGAATATAGGAATACTGGGGGTTGGGGTAAGTGTAGGGATGAAGAATTAATGCTTAACTGGTATAGAATTTCTGTTCAGAGTGGTAGAAAAGTTTTGGTTATAGATGGTGGTGAGGGTAACACAATATTGTGAATGAAATTAATACCACTTAATTATATATTTGAATGTGGTTAAAAGGACATTTTAGGATGTGTATATGTTACTAGAATAAATTTTTTTTTGAAACCCATAGGACTGTACAACACAAATGGTGAACCCTAATATAAACTATGGACTATAGTTAGGGTAATTATAATAAAATTGTTTCATCAATTATAGCTAGGTACCACACCAATGCAAAATGATAATAATATTGAAAACTGTGTTTGTGTAGGTATGTGTGTGTGTGGGGGGGGCAATATGGGAACTCTGTATTTTCTGTATGATTTTTCTGTAAACCTAAACTTATTTAATAAAAAATAAAGAAAATTAAAAAAAAAAAACTTAAGCTAGGAGCTTCTTTTTTTCCTGTCTTGAATATTATTGTCTACCTTAAGACCTAAAGAATATCCTTTATGGATAGCCAAGGAGAAAGGAGGAAAAAATCTGGGTCCTTGACATCACTGACCCCATGGTTTGAACTCTGGCACTGCCCTATCTTACCTAACTTCTTTTTTAAAATGAGATAATAAATATTCCTTATGGTTCCAATTCCATTCCCCCAGATCTTTTGTTACTTGCAGCCAAAAGCACAATGGAGACAGATACCATTGTGGTTCTGGTATTAACTTCTAATATTCAAGGGCTTTGTTTGTCTAAAGGTAAGAATTCTGTCATAGTCCTGTTCAGATCCTCATTCCATTGTCCTTGAACAAGCCTCTGTGTAGTTCCTTAAAATGGTCACCCCAGCCATAGATCAAACATCACACAAGAGAACCCCAGAAATTTAAGATTCACTGAGTTTGTTCTGAATCTGCTGCCTTGACCTTTCCTTACCCTTGATTCTCCCAGCTTTCAACTTTTTCCTTTCTCCAGTATTCAATTTCCCCTCTTCCTAGGGCTTGACCTTAGGAACTGCTGTCTAAGGTACAGCTCTGACATCTGATTAAGATTCGGGGTTTCCCTCCAGCTACACTGCTTCGGTGACTAAGACAAACATCCCTGCAATTTCTCCTCCCACCCCAAACCTCAGTGCTGCGCTCTATGAGGCATCTCAGGCTCTTTGCTTCTAGTCCTTTTTGGTTTGAATTCCCTTCTGGGTTCTCTTCTGCTTACTCAGAGCTAAACTTTTATCCAATTTCTGAGATTTTCCGTCTGCACTAACTCAAACTCCGGGCCGTGCCCCTCTAGGTCCTACGTCTTCTTCAACTCTAAGTCCAAGGAGGGTTGCTTCATTTCGGTGTGCACTTGATGAGTAAAGCCAGTGGCAGCTGTTTTCTGGAAAGAGTTCTCCCTCACAGAGTTCTGCACAGTTGTCTCTGACCCTTCACAAATGGAAGAATTTAAATCCTGCTCTGGCTGTTTTTGATGCACTCTCAGATTGGACACAACTCTAATTTCTGCTCCTGGCTACCTTCTCATCCCCAGGTTCAGCAACCAGAACTTGTTCTGTTCAGTTTTTCAGGCCCATGATCTGAAGCCTGTATTAAGAGCTGAGAGTTATGCTGAAATGTACAAAATATTATCCCTGCTCTTATAAAAGATATCTGTCTCTCTCTAGGGTCCCGTCCAGCTCTTAGATTCTTTGATTCCAACTAAGACAGTAAAATATTCGACTTCATGGATTGCTAACAGATTCTTGGACCTAAGTACCAGCTGCCCCCTAATAGGACTGACTGGATAACCATGCAAAGTACAATGGTATTACATGTGCAATGTACTGTCTTCCCTGTTTAAAAACTCATTTTATGAAATTCCTTAATTGAATCAGACTTGAACTTCCTGTGGCATAAGACCAAATAAAATTATACTGGTGCTGAAAATGTAAATGTATCCCAGATACCACCAAATGATGTATTCATAGAAACTCTTTGGCCTGCAGACTTGTGTGCACATACTGTGATAATAAAGCAGAGCTTGGGGATCAGGCATTTCACATAGAAACTTTTATGGAAAGGTGTTTTAATTCCCTGCGTTCTTAAGACTATAAAACCAGTTTTAACCTTGGCATTCTAAAATGTTGGACCTGGGAAGACCTCCAAGAAAGGATTGGTTTGTTCTCCAGATGGTGAAAAGGACATTTAGGACAGACTCACAGACACTCAAGGTACAAACAGAACTGGGGCCAGGTTCAGTTCAACAAACTCGCAATAAGCTTTTACTTGGAGCTGATCACTGCCCTGAGCCTTAAGATAGAGAGGTAAACAAGAAGAAACCACTGCTCTTGAGGTAGCCCCCAGTGTCCAATGTCCAGATCAGGACTTGTTCCCTTCTGAATTGACCTTATGAGAACTAGGAAACTTTATCTTTTAGTAGCACATGCTTAAGAGACTAGAAAAATACAAAGGAATATCCTTCTTTCTCCCTAGTCTCAAGTCTGACTCCACAAGCAAATTCTGCATGGAATGGCAGAGAGTCAGTTAACTCTACTTCTTGCATCTTTGTCTATGGGCCTCTCTTTCCATCGCAGACGCTCATTTCTTCTTATTCATTTGTAACAACTGATAAGCACTTACAGGCCGGTGGTGTTTGAGTTCATCCTGGTCTCCCTGTTTGGTGGCAGGCTAAGAGGTATCCTTCGGAGAATGCATGTACAGAACATTTATTTTCCTTTTTTTTCCTGAAGGGGAGTAGCAGCCCACCACGGAGACAAATTGTGCAGTGCAATGCTGTTCCACCAGTTGAAAGATTTCGGTTCTGATGTGATGTCTGATGTCTCTCTTTCCTAGTGCTGTTGCCAGGCAGACTTGTTACTGACACAAATTTCCTCCCTGATGAGTGGAGCTCTGTCCCCTCCCAACTTCATTATGCCTGCAGCTGAGCTCTCACGGCATGCTCTGCTGCAGAGAAAGCCATGCCAGGCACTCTGATTCACACTCCTAAAATATCAGCCGGCCTGGGTATGCGAATGATGCGATAAATCTGGAAAACATAAATCAGATCATTGGATGCTATATCTGTTCATGCATATAGGCTGCGGCAGGCATGGCAAAATGCCCTCTAACTCTTTGGTGGCTATGTCCAGGAGGAGTTTAAAGGACATATATTCTAGACCTGGGAAAGGTGGGAACTGACATGCTGAAGAGGCCTTAGAACTAACTGCTGGCATGCAACCCAGTCACCAGACATGAGACTGAAGTGGAGCTCAGGCTCGGAGACGGTAGGGTGAGGCTAGAAAAGGAAGCCAGAAAAGAGGCCCCAATGTTATAAAGTCTTCTAATACAAAAACTTGGGCCAAGGTACAGGCCCTGAGTTTGGACTTCAGAGAGGTGGTTGGCTTCAGCTTACTAGGAGTTCTGTCAAGATGAAAAATAGAATATATGGAATCTGACAGATTAGACTCTTCCTTAAAGAATACTCTGGTAAAAGCCAACCAACAAATTAAAAGTCCTCCTCTGCACCACTTAATCATTCCAAAGCATGGAAAAGAAGACCCTTGTCCAATCAGCTTAGTGCAGGCCATCAGACCCCAGAGTTCCTTGATCTCTGCCTGGGGACAGCTGACATATTCACAAATGATTGTGTTCTCCAGGTCTGACATTCCAGGTTTCCTTGTTCAAAAGTAGTTTTAGAATCGATGAAGGTGGGGAGGTTGATACCTCAGTTTCCTAACTCTCAGGCCTGCTTTGCTAGCTCCGTGAGGGCACGCAAGTCTGGGGAAGGGTGGGGGGCAGAGGCACAATGCAGTGGAAAGAGCAAGGTCAAGGCTGGGGAGACCACCTTATCTCAGGATTGGCCTATCAGAAAGCAGGAGAATTTTTCACCTGCTGGTCTGAGGGGTCTGTCCCTCCCTCCCCCAGAACTGCCTCCAGTAGCTGAGGATTGTGGGAGTTTGCTGGCCTGTTCGTGGCCTTGTCCCATGCTTTCAGTTCTATGCCTATCTGGAGTTAGGTCCTGCTGCATCAGTGTGACTCTGCTCTCAAAATCAGATCAGATTCTCAGGGGCTTTGTATCTGGGATTCAGGAGAATAACTAGGAATGGCAGAAAACAGGTGTGGGTTGAGATGGGGGTGATGCCACCTAGTTGAAACATAGAGTATAAAATTAGTAGCAATCAATGCCCCTCCTGAAAGTAGCCAAAACTTACTTACTGGGACTCAAGGGTGAACTGTAAGGTGGTGGGGCCAATAATTCCACTTGATGTCATGGTATCAGATCAGTGAGGATGGCCACCTTGTCTCCAGGTGTTCAGGAGACAGAGACCATCAATACACAATAAGGGGAGATATTGAGAAATTAATTGTAGCTAATCTTTTTTGCTGTTCTGATCTATTAGCAAAACAATGGAAAGATACTTGCCCCATTCTTTTCCAGGAAAGGTAACCAAGGCTTTGTGTTCGCATACCTGGGTACATTGACCCAAGGCAGGGAATTTCTAGCTCTTTGTATATTAGCCAACCTGGGAAAATTAAAGAGGTCTCTGAGAAGGGATGGTAGAAGAAGCTTTTGTACTTTGTGGGTAAGAGAGTATCTGAGCCTAACCCAGGGAGATTGTTGGATCCTGGGAGTTGAAAAATGAAAAGGAGAGGGTTTGTGAAATTCTCTATTCCACCTGTCCCCTTACACTGGCCGGATGTCAAATGAAGGATGGCCATGGATGCTCATGGATTCTAGAAACTGTTGCAGTCTCATGGTCTCTTATGGAACTCAGGCATGTAAAGAGGAGCCATAGGGTCATCTTTGTGGTTTCCTGGAACAAAAGTTCCCATTGGAAGACAGGGGACCAGCACATAACATAGGCTTCAAAAAGCCTTCAAGGAGCAGAAGCAGCCACAATGACAAGAATGACCCATGCCTATTGACAACAAGCTGCTGAATGAGTTGACTTCAAGGATCCCCCAGGTCCGAGATCCTAATTCTCCATGGTCTCTGGCTTCTTTTCACCAACTGCTCTCATTCCCATCCCGTAACTCGAAATGACTGACACAGCACCTTTGGATTTCCAGTGCACAAGCAAAGTCTCTTCTCTCCTCTACCCGGTCCTAGGCAATGATTGTACAACTGTGTGCAACATTTGGGACCACCATCCAGCGATAAGCCCATACATGTGGGTCTCAGGGAAAGATGTGTGTAGCAGATTGGCTAAGTTCAAGACACTGACAACAAACGTTACACAAGCTTTTGGATGTAATGAAAAAGGCTTCTCCGATTTTCCTTTGTCAAACTGAGAAACCAACAGCTGTGCACAATGAGGCACCAAACTGCAGGGGACCATTTTCATGCTTGCAAAGGAAGTTCCATAGTGCTTCTTGTTTCTACTGAATCATGCTGCTGAACCAGCCAAGGTCTCAACTCTGGCCCTGATGAATGGCTGGCTTTGACTTTACTTCCTGAGTTCAGACCAGCTCTTGGGTCATCTCTTCAAAGAAGCCCTGCTATCTCAGGTCAAGGCCTAAGATTGCCTTACTGCCCATATTCAGTCAGGCCTATTCAAAGTCCATGATGCTCTGTGACTGGGCAGAAGTTCAGGAGATAGGACTATCCTTCCATCTCTCTTTTTATCCCACTGTTCTAATGCCCCTCCTCCCCCATGGTCACCCTTTCTTCTCCATTAGTGAAACCTCTCAGGCTGAATCAACTACTTGTACCTGTATATTCAGGCTCGTTATTTTATTTCATTGTGAATTACAGTTAATTGCTCACCTGTCTTTCTTACTTATTAGATTGCACATCCTGGAGAAAAGAAGCCAAGTCTTTTTAATTCCAAAACCTTGTATAATGTGAGTATAAGAAGTATTTTTCTTCATGTTATTTACAAACTCATTTAAAAAGGAATAGTGTGTGGGTGGAAAGCTCAAACTAAGGAAATATCTGATTTTCAAAACCAATCAAAAGATGCCCTGTTTTGTTTTGTGGACCCCAGAAAATTATGCTCTTAAGCTAACCCCTACCTGTGCCGGTAAATGAAGTACAGATGGGGCCTTTTGATTAGATTCAGATAAGAGAACTTTGATTAGATCACTTTCAGTTAGATAGCTTTAATGCTTTTGATTGGACTATATCAGTGAGGAAGTTGGTTCTCTGACATCTTGCTGGGTCTTATATAAACTGAGAACTGAAAGAAGAGACACAGAAATGCGATCTCTGCCATTCTGGCCCTGCCATGTGAGCGAGGTCTCCAGGCTCACCTATAGCTACAGAAAGACAGATGTCCCCAGAGGCTCAAGGAACCGAGGCCCAGAGAAAGATGCCTGATCGCCCACAGCTGAGCTCAAGAAGAAAGGAGAGAGACCTGCAGGCTCGCCATCTTGCCTCACTGCTTGGTAGGACTCCAGGCTCTCCTAACAGCTGAACTTTGGTGAGAAAGCATCTCTGATGATGCCTTGATTTGCAGCCTTGGAACTGTAAGTTTTTACCTTAATAAAATTCCCATTATGAAAGCCAACCCACTTCTGGTAATTTTGCATTGACAGCCCTGTATCAAACTAAGATACATGCCCTCCCAGTTAAAAATGCTGATAAAATTGCTTAAGGAAAGACAAACTTCTTTACTATGTATTTGTTTCAAATTATTAGAGAATAGAAACAAATACGTGCCATAGAAAATTCTGAAAACACAGAGAAATATACCAAAGTTAAAAGAAAGTATTGGAGTATACAAGAGGAAAAAGAAAAACAATGATTGAAATTGAGTTACCTAGAGATAAAAACTGTTAACATTTTAGGAATACCCTTCTAGTTTTTCTCCATATAAATTAATATTTCTTAGTAGCAACCTCTCACCCACCAACCCTATCCCCAGAAGAGACCTTTTTAGTTCAGTGAATTATTTGCTGTGTTCCCTGAGGGACATGCCAGAGGAAGTTTATCATTGGTTTTGGTTTGCTCCAGGTTTTCATCTTGCAACAAAGGCTGAGTTTGAACTGAGTAGGCAAATGAGATTTTTAGGGGTTGGTTTTGTTGGAAGGGGATCATGAGGCCAAGGAAGAGAGATATGAGGTGAGGGTGATAGCAAGGGAGGAGAACTTTGGAGGAATGGATAGTTGCCCATGGAAAAATTTAATTACATTTCTGTCCCCACACAAGATCTTCAGTAAAATCTGTATTGCACACCAGCACATGGTGGAGTATATTTGCTTGTTGGGAACATTGTGAATGTGCTGCGAACAAAGACTTGCCACAGGGCTGAAACAGAAATAGATATAGCTTATGCACTTATGGGGATATGGTCCTTTAGAAAACTTGGGCTGATATGATGCATGGTAGAATTTTTCCATGTGATTTAATAGTCTTCTAAAGCATTCTACCTATGGCCAGGACTGCTAACTAGTTACCAAAAATCTGCTTCATCTTTTCCTTAGGCTCACAAGGCAACTTGCAGTTAAAAGTGGCCATGTGACTGAATTTTAACTAAGGAGAAATGGTGTGCATCATGTCTGGGACAAGGCTTTTAAGAAACAAGGATGCTCTACCCATCTTCTTTCCCCTTCTGCTATCTGGATGATGATGATAACAAGGTCCTAGGGGATAGGGATATAAAAGATGGAAAGAGCCTGGGTTCCTGAAAATCTGTGGAACCACATGGAAGAGACCCATCTGTTGACCAGGAGCACTTGTCTCAGACTTTTATGCAGGAGAAAAAGAAATTGCTATTACCCTTGAGCCCTTATGCATTTTGAGGTCTATTTGTTATGACAGCCTGCTCTGTCCTAGCTAATACACTATTATTGGACACAATTTCATTACTCAATATCCTATTGTTAAACATTTAGACTAGATAAACTGCATTTTGAGGTGTAGTATGAAATGTTTAACTGAACTGCCCCAGAGCTGGGTGTATTAAGTAAAATACATTTGGCTGCACATAACAGAAAACCCAATTGGAAATCCACAAATAAGAAGGGATTTGTTGTTTAACCTGGGAAGTCTATAGGTAGAGTGGGATCTGTTGATCACCACAATGACCTCAAAATTCAATTTAGTCTCAAGCTGACTCTGTGCAGACCTGGGTAGAAATGGTTTGCACCACCGCGTGGTCCTCTGGTGACCAGGACAGGTTCATTTGTATTTATCCTGCTTATTTTAAATAACAAGAAGACCATGGTAGAGGGGAGGTGGATCTGCATAGAAAAGACTGTTGAAAACCCTACAGCTACAGAGATTCAAGATGTATGTTTAGCAGTTAGACTTCATGCATTTCTTTAGAAAAATTAAATGTGCGCTGGGGAGTGGCATGGGGACGTTCAGTACAGGAGCAGAGTCCAGGTCTACCTCACCCAGGAAGTCAGCAGTCTCCGTCTCATACAGTCCCCATTGCGGGAGTCAGTAATGTCGTCTGCAGCAGAAATGATACCTAAATGAAAAACAGGGACATAAAGCACAGGAGGTAGTGACCCAAGTCCTCGGCAAGGAGAGGGAAGTAAAAAAGGGAAAGGGAGGAAGGGGAAGTGACTTAGTGTGAGAAATAAGTATATGGTTCTCCTATGGGAGAAGGAATGGAGGCTTCCAATTTGTGTCTGAGGGAAACAGAAGAAGCTCTTTGTTTGCATCATTTAATGGAACTGTGGACATTTGTTCATCCCAGCTTCAGCATCAGAGTTGACAATGAAATTTGAAGAAATTTACATCAGAAGTTTGCATCTAGCTTTTATGCAGTACCAAAGAAAACATTTTTTTGCCTTCCAATGCAGAACTTTTGTGGAAGAAAGAAGCATATTTTTAAAAGAACAATGGACTTTACCATAAGTTACTTGAAATCCTATATCTATTTATCCTCTATGTAAACCTGTGTTTTAAATAAATAAGTTTAATAAGATTTGAACTATGTATTTTGTTCACCTCCTAATAAAACTTGAAAGTGAAAAAAAAAAAAGACTCAATTTATTTCCATCTCTCCTCTCTTTTATTCCCGGTGTTGTTTGCCTGGTGGGGCTCACTTCCTGGTGATGGCAGGAGGACTGGCTCCAATCCTAGGCCTACATGCTCCCTTGTCCTTGTGCAATAGGAGAGTTTATTTTGTATGGTCACCCAACAACAACTCGTAGCTGTGTACTGCTAAGCCCATCCCTGAGCCTCTCCTTGTGGCCACAAGAGTTGTATTACCCAAGGTGGCCTAGACCAATCAGGGCTCTTCTCTGGACCCAAAGGTGGGCTTGGTTCTGGGGAAATGACATGACTTATGATGCTTATGATGCTTATTTCTACAGAGGAGAAAATCATTTGATTTCAACTTTCTCTGAAATAAAAACAATCCTTTTGGGGCAGAAGAAGTTCTTTTTGAGATTCTGAAGAAAAGTGAAGTAATTTTCCCCTTACATGCACTGAAAAATGTCTTTGGAAAAATGACTTTCTGCAAAAAAAAAAAAAAAAAAGGAATAGATATTGTAAGAGGTAGATGACTTAAAGCCAAAAACAGATTCAAAAACTTGGGAAAATGAAATGACTTGGAAACAAAGTCCAATTATTGCAGAACAAAGATTTTCTAAGAGGCACTTTCATAGTGGGATGGAACGAAGGGAGTGGTATATCCAGATGCCATGTACGGAATGTTTCAGTTTAACTTTGTTCCTCAGACTCAAATTTGTTACCTCTTGTTATTGAAAATACCTTGCACTTACCATGTGCATTTAGCCACGGCTGTCAAGAACATTATTTTTACGCTAAACTCGAGCTTGATATGCTGATCTTAGCTCTTCTACCAAACTGTATAATTTTTTTTCCTGTACATCTTGCCATAGACTAGAAATGAAAGAGGGGCACATAAGTAAATGCTCTTCTTCATAAACTGCATCACTCTTTTTTTTTTATCCCCCTCCCCCGCAGCTTTTTTTTGCTCGCTATCTGCTCTCTGTGTTCATTCGCTGTACATTCTTCTGTGTCTGTATGTATTATTATTTTTTGTTGTTGGTGTTTATTTCCTGCACCTCCCCCCCCCCGCCCCGGCTTGCTTACTGTCTGCTCTCTGTGTCCAATCGCCGCACACTTTTTTGTGTTTTTGCTTGCCTCCCTTTTTGTTGTGTCACACTGCTGAGTTGGCTCTCCATGATGTCTGCTGGCCGGGTGGCTCTCTGCAGCATGCGGGCGAGCCTGCCTTCACGAGGAGGCCCGGGATCGTGAACCCAGGGCCTCCCATACGGTGGACGGCAGCCCAACCGATTGAGCCATAGCCGCTTCCCCTGCATCACTCTTTACCTCTAAGTCAGGAATTAGATGGGTTTTACTGTTGGTTGAGAGAGGAATTGGGCCAATTACTTTAATGCACACAAAATAATTTCTTTCAGTCAGTCTTTGATTGACTTTAAACTCCTGCTTGCAAAATCTGCAGAGACAAAAGAAATGTGAAAAGATCTTCTATAATATTACTCTCAAATGGCAGGGCAGGTGTTGAATTTAAAATTCATTGGCAACACCAACCTCAACATGATTTAATTCACCTTCTCTATTGCTCTATGATGAGAACAGAGTAAGGTAACCTGCTCTGTTTGTTTTCTGTCCTTCCCTTTCCCCCAACTCCACTCTTTCCAATGCAATCCTCAAAATCCGGCTCAACTTCTACTTCCTCCATGGAGACTTCCTTCACTACTCCAGCCCATCCCTTCCAACTTCCTGGCCCTCACTGAAAGGGTAATGAATGATAAGAGCTCAGGCTGTGACGTCTATCACCCCAGATCCTCAGTCTACAACTGTGTGGCCTGAGGTAGGTTCCTTATCCACTCTGAACCTCAGTTTCCTCCTCCAAAAAATGGGCCTAAAAGGGTGACTGTGAGAATGAAATGAGATAATGTATGTAAAAAAACCTAGTACAGTGTCTGACTAATAATAGTCAATAAAAGTTAGCTATTATTAACATTTTATATAGTTTCCTTTAAAAACTTGAGTAGTAAACATTAGACAGATAGTATCTGCTCAGCATTTCTCTGTTGCACTGAAATGAAGGAAATTGAAAATACTTTCCAAAATAGTAGGTGGCTATGGACCAGGGGATTTGGGTCAGAGACAAGGGGCTGCAGGACAAGGGTCATACCCGGTGAGTCTGATGGTCCCACAGTGAATCCTCCCATAAACACAGCATGAAGCAACTCCAAAACGCCAGCCAACTGAGGAGAATCCAGGGCTGCTGCTAACACAGAGAGAAAAACCCTCTTAACAGAGACTGGCTGTCAGCTCTTCATTCAAAGGAGCCCACCAGTCAAAACACTCTGCTAGATGGCTGGTCAAACAGAAGTTTGGACCTTGCAGGAATTTAGAAATGGGCCAAACTCAGTTATGAAGATAATCTGTTAGATGTGAAGTGGGTTGGATGAGATAGGCAACTTTTCACATTTTTTTTAAGGGAACAATAGATTTCGAGTCACCTGAAACAAATCAACAAATGAGTCACTTACAAAAAATCTGTATGAATTTGTTAATTGAAACAAGCCTGTTAGGCTGCGGATTGAGCAAGCCAAGCTAACCAGCTTACTTAGAGTGATGGAAGTTTATTTCTTTCTTAAACACAAAAATATTCATTGCTTGGACCACGGAATCACATAAAGCAGCATTAGAGTTCTGGCTTTGTTTCCCGCTAACCACATGATTTTGGAAAAGTTACACGCTCTCCAAGTATCCCTTTGCTCATTTATGAAAAGGGGTTGCTAAGTCTCTCCTCCTTAAATGGTTGCTGTGAAGATTAAACAGGGTAATCCATGTGAAGACCTCAGCCTAGGATTTGATACACAACAGACAATAAATGTAAGTGAATATGAAAATAATAACTATTCCCCAATTTCCTGCTACTCTTCTTTAGCATTGTCTTCAAACACTCTGATGAAAGTTGATTTAATCACAATCTTTACATGAAACTTGGTGACAGCACCTTTTGCTGTTTTTAGGAAATTGTATTTTTAACTTATGAATCTTCTGTATATGCTCTGTGAATATTAAGAATGATAACTATAAGAACTGCCACTGAAATCTACCTAGGAGATGGAAAAAAATCCAAAGGTTAAGAAGGTCGGTATAATTTATAATTACTTGGCAAAATCAGCTCTCCTTCCAAACTGAGTTGTTTTCCACCCTCAGCAAAACATGCCTTACTTTCTCCTCTGACTTGAGAAAATTCCTATAAATCAAATACCTAACAAATTATGCCCTTGAACTGAATCTGGAACATTCTGAGTTTTGGTATTATGCACCAAACAGAGTGAGAATGAGCTAAAAAGTCATCCTTAGAGAGCTTTAAAGAAGAGGCTGGCCTTTGTAGATATGTCGGCGGAGATAATGTCACTGTCTCACTGCCATTGGGTGCCAGCCAGGAGCTGACAGGCTAAGGCCTGCAGCAGTGATGGTCGCCTCTCTCACCTGGACCCCTGTGTGAGACCACTGGCCCAGACCTTTCTGCTTGTGAAAGGACATGCAGTCACGTGGCCTGCACAAGACCTGAAATTCCCATGTCAGCTGCAGAGGGCTCTAACCAAAAAGGCTAAAAGCTACGGCCTTGGACAGGCACTGGCCGAGCACTGGGAATATAGCGGTGACCAAGACAGACAATGCCGCTGCCTTCCTGTAGCTTAAAGTCTAGTGGGAAAGACTATACATGAATAATTGTGCAAACGTGAGTTAATGACAATTGCGATGAGCACATGGAGTACCGAGTGGAACTGGGAAAACCCTCTAAAGGTATGAGAAGGAAACCTACTAGATGGCTGGAATACTACCCATGCCAGAAGATCCCTGGCCCAGATTTGGCAGCCACCGATGCCCCAACCTGGCGGCGGCATTCTCCAAATTCTTCACAAGGATTTCTGTGTTGTCTCTTCAGCCTAGGCTGCCCCTATAGTTTTATGATGCTACCTAATCCCTTCAGGCTGTAGGTGAAGCTGTTTGCCTGGGGACATAAAAGAGCCGATGTGTGCTTGTCTGCATGTGTACGTATGTGTTTATATATGTGAATTTTCTTTCTGTTTGAATGTCTAAGCATTATTCAAAGGAGCAACCCAAAAGGTTAGTGTTTGAGTGCAAACTGCTAATTAGACTATAATTGGAATTTTTAAATAATTGAATCACTTTTGATGTTTTTGGTATAAATATTTTCATGGATTTTTTTTGTTTTATTTATTTACTCCCCCCACGTGCCCCCCCCCCCCCCCCCCCCCCCGTCTGTGCTCTGTGTCCATTCACTGCGTTTTTCTGTGTCTGCTTGTATTTTCTTTAGGTAGCACTAAGAAATGATCCTGGGACCTTCTGGAGTGGGAGAGATGTTCAATCTCTTGTGCCACCTCAGCTTCCTGGTCTGCTGCGTCTCTAATTATTTCTCCTCTGTGTCTCTTTTTGTTGCATTACTTGCTGTGCCAGTTCTCTGCTCGGGCCACCTTGCCACATGGGCCAGCACTCCTGCACAGGCCAGCATTCCTGCGTGGGCCAGCTCTCCACTCAGGCCAGCTCGCTGTGCAGGCCAGCTTGCCTTCACCAGGAGGCCCCAGGAAGCAAATCCTGGACCTCCCATATGGTAGATGGGAGCCACCTCCTCTTCTCTCATGTATTGTTTTCCAGTGTATTGTTATTGGAAAATTCTTATAGAAAACATTTTCTATATGAAGGAATATTTTTAAAAATTTTAAAATATTAAACACCCAATGAAATGTACATCATCAAAGTTGCTGACACCATGAGCTTATGTGAGAATAATTACAGTGGACTGATCTGTGGATGCTGGTAATCAACTGTAGACTCTCTAAGATTTGCACTCCTGAACACCAGCCCCACCATAAAATTTGATGCCTTGAGGTATAGAATATATTTAAATATGATGGTATTTCAAATCAGTTGGAGAAAGGATGAAATATGCAATTAATGAGGTTGGGAAGATACGCTACCTGTTTTGGAGCAGAGGAAAGTTAGACACCCCTCAACACATCCACACCTTATGTAACAGTTAAACCCCAATAGATGAAAGAGCTAAACATAAAACTAACAACTTTATATGTATGGATTTTTTTATGATCCTGAGGTGGGGAATGTCTCTTAAAGTAAGACTCCAGATCCAGAAGCGTTAAACAAAGTAACTGACAGGTTTGATTACATGAAAATGGGAACATTTGCATCTAAGGGAACATTTGCATCTACACTCTAAACACAGTTAAAAACAAAATGGCAAGACTGGAAGCAAACTGAAGTGTAACTCACAGGTTGCCTCCATAGGTGATCTTGTTTTTAACACCCAAACTTCACAGAACGTACATCTCTCTTCAATGCAACATTTTTGGGGCCAAGGTTTATATAGAAAAGTTTATGTGTATAGCTCCCCAAACTCAATAAAACATTTAAAACAAAGTAGGATGCATGTGGAGCAGAAGGGGAGAGTGCTCCAGTTGTTTCAAATACAATTGGAGGACTGTCAGAATCACAAGCAGATGTTTTGAAAAGTGCCAACAAGGCGATGTGAGTTGGGATGTTGGTGGTGCCATGTGGCTGCACATGTGCAACTGTTTATTAAAATCATATTAACCATTTGGTGATCAGGAAGCAATGTTTTATGCATCTTACATACTAAAAATTTATTACATATATCAACATTTTACTGTATATTAAGAAATTAATTTGTAGTGATGGGTTGGCAAGAAATGGACTCATGGTTAACCATTTCACTCATGGGTTCCTGAGGGTAATTGAGAGATGGTTGCATTTACAACAGGAAAGACAAAGGATTAATATTGAGAAAATATGTAAAATAACTCATTCAGATGAGAAAGAAAAAGACAAAACAACCTCTAGAAAATGGGTAAGGGTCAAAACAGATAAATTGCAAAAGAAAGAATTGTGAAATTAGCCAATAAAGATGAATAGGGGAAGTAGATGTGGCTCAAGCAATTGGACTCCTTTCTACCATAAGGACGGTCCAGGGTGTGATTCCTGGGCCTCCTGGTGAGGACAAGCTGGCCTGCTCAGAGGGCTGGCCTGGGCAGAAGCTGGTGAAACAAAATGACAAAACAAAAAGAGACACAGAGGAGGGACAATCAGAGATGCAGCAGCCCATGGAGTTGAGGTGGCACAAGAGAATGATCGCCTCTCTCCCACTCCAGAAGGTCCCAGGATCAGTTCCTGATGCCGCTTAAAAAGAAGACAATCAGACACAGTAGAACACCCAGTGAATGGACACAGAATGCAGTGTGTGCAAAAACAACACGGGGAGGGGGGAGAAATAAAGAAATAAATCTTAAAAAAAGAAAAGATGACTAGTACTCAACCTCACCAGTAAACAGAGAATGCATTAAATACATTAAAATAATGAATTACCATTTTTTTTTAAAAATTCATGGGATTGACAAAAAAGAAAAAGTTTCATAATACTAAGAGTTACTGAGAATTTGGGAAGTTGGGTACTTATACATTGCTGGTGGCAGTGTACATTGAGGAAGGCATTTTTCAAGGCAAATTGGCTAGTAACTATTAAAAAGTCTAATGCACATATGCCCTACTTTAACAATCCGATTTCTAGGAACCTATGTTTCAAAAATACTCATGAACACAAAAATATTTGTGTGTGCATAGGTAACTATCACAGAATTATTTGTAATAGTAAAAATCATTGCGAAGGACCAAAGTGTACATCAAGCATTTAAATATATTATGGAGTGAAATACTACATAGTGGTGGGTAGACATAAATGCACTAGTGTGGAAAGATCTCCAAGAACAGAACAAGTTGCAAAATATGTACAATATTCCATATTTTCATACATGTATTGTACATATGTGGTAAATAGGAAAGAAAGAGAACTGAAAGGGCACACCCAGAACTGCTGAGAACTGTTACCTCTTGGAGAGAAGTAGAGGTAAGAGGGAATGTTGGGAGATGATATTATATTATCAGTCACCAAGCACTCCAGTTTCTTTCCCTACTTTGTCCCTCTCTGTCGAAAGATATATTCCCACTTCCTTGACCGCAGGAATGGCCACATGATTGCTTTGGTCAAAGAAATGATGTTGGTTACTTTTGTGCAGTTTTAGAAGTCAGGGCATCATCTGTCTCATTTTTTTCTTTCTGCCCCGAGACCAACAATGTTCCAGAAAGAGATTAGGCTTTTCTATTAGCTTGGGTTCTGGAGTGAAGATGGCAAGAAACCAAACCATGGTAAACATATAGAGTGAACAAGCAATCAACCTGTGTTATTACAAGCCACTGAAGGTTGGAGGATTGTTTGTTACTGTAGTATAATGTGGCCTACTCTGACTGATACAAATAAAGGAAGATCACTACAGGGTTGGGTTTTTTTTTTCTGTTTACTTCTCTATCGTATCTTAGCAAAACTGTAAATGACTACATGTCACTTAATCTTCAGGAGCATTGACACATAGAAAGCTGCAAAAGCTAAATCTTGGAATTCCAAGGGCAATGTTGAAATGCCAACCTGAAACCATCAGGCCAACCCACTGTGGTGACAACCTGTAGTGCCACATTGTCAAGCCAGTGCCAAGCAACATGATGGTGAATTAGTTTTGTGAGGCCTCTTATTGTGTACATTAATGGCCTCTGTCAGGGTAGGAAACATTCTACCTACCCAGCCATTCCGCTGACAGTCACCCCAGTGAATGGTGGAACCACAGTGGTGGCTTTATAGAAATGCTGAGACATTGTTCTCCCATTGTAGCGACTGAGTTGCAAGCATTGCTGACTCACGGTTGTCTTGAGTATGTCAGTCCTTTCAGGTGTGTCCTGAACACAAAGAACTGGAGAATCATTGACCCAGGAAGCAGAGCCGGTAATGTAGGCTCCTGTTTCCTGGTGGCTGCTGCCGGTCTCTGAAACTCCATTCAACATTTACCCACTGATTGAGTACCTGCTGTCTGTTAGGCGCTGTAAATTGCCAATAGTAATACAGACACTCCTTGTTCTCCCACGCAGGGCCAAGTAGAACAGGTAGCTGAAAGTACATACATATAGGCATAAGTACCAGTAATAGCAATAGTAACCCTTTCTCAAGGATGGAGTAGTTTCCAAGCATTGTTCCAGGCATCAATTATTTCTTATCCTAAAACAAAAATGAACAAACAAACAAGGCACACACATGCAAGCTAAATATAATTACCCTCCACATTTTCAGATAAGGAAACTGAAGTTGAGAGAACTTAACTTCCTTAAGTTCTCCCAGCTCAAAGGTAGGGTTTCAGTCTCAAATTCTTTTCGTTGTCACCTCCTATGCAAAAGTGTAAATAAATAATGGCATCAGAGTGACACAGAGGGCTGTGAGGCACTGTGGGGGTATGACTAAGCTTTGACGTAGAGCATTTGCCTCTAGAGCAGGGTGCGAAGATCCAGGCTTTGGTTTACTTTGTCCCAAGAGGGCGAAGCAGAGCCCTGGTGAGTGGGAGGCTGGGAATCTGACTTAGGTTAGCTATAGTTAGCATTCTTAGCATTTCTTCCCTCACCCACTCCTTTTTTCTAGTGCTGGAAGTAAATATCTTACTGGCTTGGGGCATGGAAGCTGGGGGCTTGGAGGTGGAGGTAAGGAAACCCCTCCGCTGTTGTGCAAGGAATTATAGAAGATGCAGATCTAGGCTGTAGCAATATGCTGGGGGCCACAAGGTTCAGCTGTCAAACCCCGCCTTATGGTTGAGGCTAGGGAATGCCTCTCGTGCATTTGCCCTCTGCTCAGTACTTTAACGATCTTTCTGGTTAGGCAATCAGCCCGGAGACACATCCTGGGAAATCTAGCTCCAGTCAGCTCTCGGTTCCTTAAGGAAGTTTGACCTGAACAAAGGGGAGGCAGGTTTTCCCTGCAGGGAACTGAATGTGGCAGGTCTCCCAGCTCCAAGAATAATTTACCACGGGGCTCATTTTCCCACTCAGCAGGGTGAGCTGAGAACTGTGAGCAGGGTAAGTTTCATCAAAGGAGCCCAAAAGATCCTGAGCAAGAGGCTGTGGGGCTTGTCTCCTTCCTAGGCTCTGCTTTAGGGCGGAGGTTGTGCATTGCACCTGACCTTTGCTCCTGAGCATGGAGGAGGCCCCGGAAGCAGGAAGTACTCAGAGCAGAGCCAGCGCTTTCTTAGCCAGATAAGAGAGATTCTCAATAACTTACAGGACCGCACATCAAATTCTGGTGCATGGCTCAATTCTATACTGTGAACAGAAGAGGGAAAAAAATTCATGAAATTGTTTCAACAAGCACTCCAGCTGGTGCCAAAAAGGCCAATGAAGGGAGACAGAACATCTTAGTGAAAGACGAAGAGACATCTTGTGGCATGAAGATATGCAGGGAAACACAGGCTTCTCCACGGAACTGTGATTCTGCACGAATCCAGGAGACCGTGCAAACATTTTGATGGAGCAGCAGGTTGTGAAGGTTAACAAAATGTAGCATCAGATTTATAGTAATGTAAAATTTTATTTTTCATGGTATTATAAATGAGTCCAGATCTTTATTTATGGAATCATCAAGGGTCAGAAGGCGTTACTTTTAAAATTACACTTAATTACTCTTTTTTTTAGGGGACATCGTGTGCATTCATGAAGTTGGCAATTGGGGGTTCCAAACACCTCTGGTCTCTTCTGGTTTTGACCTGTCCCTTCCTTGACCCATACCTGCCTTGAAGATGAAAATTTAGATTTTTAAAGAAATATTTGTTTTCTCTGAGTTGACCAAGGCCTAGGCTTAGGGTAAGTCCAATGAGGCACATAGGGGGCAAAATTTAAGGTACTCTCATTCTTATTCTCTGGGCTGTGCAAGTAAGGGCCTCCTTAACTTTTGCTTTAATCCCCTCATTGGTCTTACCCCAGTCCTGGCCCTGGGGTCAAGCTAGAGGTGCTGAGAGGGTAATAGGAGCTCATTTGTTGAATGAATTAAGGGATAAACAAATGAAATGGGCAGGAAAGAAAACACTCAATGGAAAATTTTAGATGCTGGGTGCTTTACAGTCTTTGAATAGCCTGTTTTATTGATGGCTCATATTGAAGTAAAATCAATGGGCCTATTAAAACCACAGGTTTAGGGTCCCTGCTTTTGTAGGGACATAATTCTAAAATGGCCTCAAAAGTTCTACCCCCTGATGTGCACACCCTTTTATATCCCCATCTGGGCCTGACCTAATTGTGTGAGGATCTAGAGGTCAGAGATGGAAGAAGTCAGAGGGACTTGAAGGTGCTAACAGCTCTGTTGTGAGAGGGCCTTGGAGGAGCCACATGGCAAGGAAATGCTAGTTGAGAAGAGAGGCCCCTGGTGACAGCCAGCAAGAAAATGGGAACCTCAGTCCTGCAACCACAAGGAACTAAATTCTGCCAGTAATCATGTGAACTCAGAAGAGGACCCCAGTCAAGCCTCCGATGAAGCCGCAGCCCAGTCAACACCTTGATTTGACCCTTTTAAGTTCCTGGGCAAAGAACCTAGCCATGCCAGCTCTGGACCTCTGACCAACAGAAATGCGTGAGAATAGATGTATGTTGTTTCAACAGGCTGAGTTTATGATAATTTGTTATGCAGCTAGAAACCTAATACCATCTCCTTTCTACAATATATCATTCTATTTCTCCTGGGTCCTTTTATTTATTAAAAACATTGGGTTTTGTTTTTGTTTTTTTGGTTGTTGATTACACTTACCCTTGCATTAATACATGGCCACCTTTCTTGTTTTGTTTGGTTTTGTTTAATTATTTATTCATTATTGGTACTGTTTCTTTTGGGAATGTACATAGCAATTCAAATCTGTCCCACACACATTGTTATTATAATACTCAGAAAACTCTATTACCTTCTCCCTACCCTGTACAAAACATCTCTAGGGCACTCATCATTGTGAGGCCACCATTTTTGTTCCCAACCAGTGTCCGGGGCTTATAAGGCTTAACATTATGTTTATTACATAACAGCAAAGCAGAATATGTCAAAACAACTTGCTGCCGGGGTTTTAAATATAGCAACAGCAGAAATCTTTTCTGGGCTTGAGGAAGAGCCACTTCAAATCTCTCTTAATTTCAGCAATTTTCTGGTCTATAGAATAAAAAAATCTAAAAGTGGCTCTGACGGTATTTAAGTGCGCTCACAGGAAACCTACCATACTACCATCAGAGACACACTGGTGCAGGGACAAAGTTGAGATGAAATCCGAGAGCCTTACCGCTGCCAGGCTTTTCAGGCAGGCTCTTAAGGGGTATTGCCTACATGGTAACGTGTTCAGAGGAGAAACTGGAAAATGCATGGAGGTGGAGTCCCTTCAAGGCCGGCACCGCTGGACGGTGACTCAGGGCCACAGAACTCTTCCTTCTCCTTGCTCCCTTTTCTAATTGTAGCAGCTTCATCTGAAGGATTCTTTCACTGCAAGCATTAAAAACCCAACTTATGCGGCCAACACCTACCCTCCAGTTCATGGGGCTCAACCAGGACAACTAACAAAGGGATGATGATGGACAATGCCCATCCCCCCAAACAGGGAGTATCTACAGCTGCAAGCAGGACAGTTCCATCCATCTGACCCTGCAGATCTAAGCCCTCTGTCAACTGGAAGCAGAGTGGGCATCACCATTCCAAAATCCTCAAGATTGAGAAAAGAATAAACATAAGTGGGGATAACTATGGACTAAAGTAGACTTTTATTCTAGTAATGGAAGAACTTGTATCATTGATAATAAAGATAGTGATCACCAGAGGTTCTGAGGGGAGGGAGAGGGAAAAATAGGTGTAACCTGGGGTATTTTGGGAGCATTGGAATTTTTCTGCATGTCTTTGCAATGATGGATACAAGCTATTATACATTTTGTCAAAACCTATAAAATTGTGCCGTGCAAAGTGTAAACCATAATGTAACTATAGACCATGGTTAGTAGCAATGTTTCAATATGTGTTCATCAATTATAACAAATGCACCACAATAATGAGAGATGTTAATGGGAAAAAGTGGGGGTGGGAGTGGGGCGGTATATGGGAATCCTTAATATTTTTGATGTAGCATTATGTAATCTGTAGCTTCTTTTAAAAGATAATAGTAATAATAAAAAGAGAAAAAGGGAACGAAAAACCCACCACAATCTGACTTAGGAAAGGGGAATTTGTTGGCTTGTGAAATCAGTTGAATAAATGTTGTGCTGATTCCCTTGGCCTCCCCAGTATTGGTGTTATATGGAGGCACCAGCTCCATGTAGGGTCCCTCACCTTCCCAGCCCCAGCCCTGAATCTCCAAGTCTACCCAAAAGGAAAAGTGTTCTTGTCTCCTATATTCCAGCCATCTGCCTGCGCTGACTGACTGGACTTAGTTATGTGCCTCCCTGTAAATCATCACTATAGCCAGGGAGATGGAATACATTGTTTGTCCACTTCTAGAGCAGGGGTATGAGGACACAAGACCTGAGAAAGGGGGAAAGATAGGCCCCAGAAGAAAATCAGAGCACTGTTATCAGAAGAGGATGGCTAGCACTGGGGGAGCCATGACCACTACTGTCCTCAGCAGTCCTCCAGCATCCTGGCCTATTCTAGTGCAGGGTAAATTGGGAATACTTGAGGCCCAGAGAGGCCATTGGGAAGGAAGGGATTTCTCCCAGCCTCTCTGTATCCATTGAGTCACCCAGAATTCTATTTTTTCATCTATATGTATATGTACCCTTCATCCAGGCCACCAACTTAGAAGTACAGTCAAGGTACGAATTGAGAGTACATTTTTAAGTTTCCTCCCTTGGCACACAAGGTGGTGGGAATTTCTATGCCCTGACTCTGTGTTCCTCTGAGAGTGTACATGGCAGCCTGTCCCTCTTTATGCAGAAAAACTGGGGGCCATGTGAGGACTTCTCCTTGGAGACCTGGCCTGCTGTGGGTGGGAGTCTGCATATTGGCAAGAAGTGGGGAGGCTGGGGTCATCCTGTGTGCCAGGGCCACACTGCCCTTCAGTCACTGCTTCTCTCCAGGGGCTCAAGAGACAGCTCAATCCCCACCTCGCAAGACCTTTCTGTCCCTGCCTCTTATGGGTTCTAACTTGTGCATCTGTTAGGGGTGCCATCACCCCTGCTTTCTGGATTAGGGGTGGGAGTTGCTGTCTCATTAGTTGTTTCAAACTGAGAGCTCTGACCCATGCCAGACTGAACAAACATTCACCGACCTCCACTCCCCTGGGACAACTTCCATTCCTGCTCTCCAAGCCAGACTTCCCTATTCCATCAAAGGTGTGCTATCTGCAACAATAACAACAACAACAACGAAATGGTGCCAGTTGGTTCTGCTGAATTTTATTGATATTGGGGTCATTTCAAAACTACCCTAATAAACAACAGTAGACCTTAAAGTGTATCTAGTGGGATTATCTACCTGATTTGTGATGGTTGACTCATTAGTTTTGTACTTCACATGGGGAATGTGATTGAATACATCAAAATTGTATTTACTGAATATTTTCTCTTTTTTTCCATTCATTTTTTTATTATCTTTTTTTTTAAAGATACATAAATCGCACAAAATTACTGAGTATTTTCAGTGCAAGGTACATGAGCCTGGGAGAAGGGGACAAAGATATTTAACAGCTATTTCCTCTCCTCCAAGATGTAACAGCTGACAATATGAAGTAAGTACACAGCACAAAATAACTAAATATGGCCCCATATCAGAATAAGGCTATTTCTTTAAAAAGACAGCTTACTCTAAGCTCATCTAACTCCAGGTTTGAGTGGTTTAACTGAAATTAGCCGAGGTTTGGCTCAGGTTTCTGGTAATCAAAAGGGCCACTCAGAGTCTCAGAAAATCAGAAGACTGGAGGTTAAGGAGGGAGTTATAGCTTAGCAAGGGATCTTTTTGCTTCGAAATGAAGTGCGAATCTTTTGACTATTCTGGAAGAAGCTGTAAGAAACCCAGTGGGGGGCAGGAAATGACTAAATCTTTGATCGTTTGGCTCCTACAGCGTATAAGTGGAGGGGAAGGAACACTGGATTATCAATAGACTTTTAACCATTTGAAAAACTGGTTGGTCAATAAATTGTGTGAGAGAATCCGTTGAAGGAAATGTATCATATTAAGTAAGAAGGCCTGATGTTTTGCACTGAGAAGGCAATGGTGAGGGGATGCGCCCTGGGCATTAACAGGGGCTGCTACAGTCACCATGGAGATGCTCCTCAACCACTTGGGCCCTAAATCTAAAAGCTCTGCAGGACCTGATTGGCCTGTCTTCCCTCAGCTGTCAGCCTTGGTCAACCTATTGGGGTGGTGAGGGAAGATTATGTTGTACAAAAATGTAGCAACCATGCCTGTGGGTGTGGGTGTGAGAGTGTGGAAAAACCACCTGGGAAGAAGGTGAACTAACTGAGGTGGGTGGGGGTGGGGAAGAGAAGGGTAGACAGAAATATGTCTAGGACGCCGGATTTTAGCAGGAGAGGTTTCAGAGGCTCAACTTGAATTTTCTGCCCCTCAGCATTGAATGACTCTCGTTGTCTCTAGAACACTGACATTCATCTCCAGTTCTGAAAAAACGTGAGCCACTTTCATCAGTCTGACACAAACGTCTACCTACCTTGTTGAAAGTGAATATTGATTCCTGACTTGAATATGTGGCTAGTTTGTGAAAATGCTTGAAAATCACATGCAACATGCAAACTAACAGATGTCCTTGTGGTGATTTCCATTTTCCTGGATGTGACACTTTGGATACCTCCATGGGGGCCTTTGTCATTCTCCTTGTCTTCCAAGGGGATCTTAGGGTACAAAGGGGGTCATGAGTGGAGCGCAGCGGCAGACTGACAATATGAACCACTTCTTAGAACATCAAAATGCCCTCAAAGGATGGTGGAAAGGGAGCCCAGCATCTGCAAGACTCCCAGGACTCTTGGACGTGACTTCTGAGGCCCAGGTCCCAGTCTTGGTGCCAAACCACCATGCTGGTTTCTGTAAAGGTTTCTCTTAATCTCTGAGGGTAAAACATCTGGTTTTAAAGACTTTAGTTAATAATAATATATCAATATTGGATCTCCAAATTGTAACGCATGTGCCACCCAAAGCAAAATGTTAATTATACAATGGGGAGATGGGATATATGCTCTTTGTACTATCTGCTCAATTTTTCTGCAAACTTAAAACTGCTCTTAAAAAAAGTCTTTTAATTAAAGAAAAAAGTCTCCAAGATTATGGGGAGGCAATGATCTCTAAGATACACAAATCCCTGGTGATGAGAAAGAATCATTAGCATTTTTCAGAAAGCTAACTTTCAAAAGATAGTGGTAAATGGAGATAGTCCTAAAGTTCTGTGCATTTCTTCTATTTGTTCTGGGTGATCACAACCAACTGAGGAGTTTTGGTGGAGGCAGCTTGGCACAGTAGGAAGTAGAGGATCTTGAAGGCAGGCAATCTGGGATAGCATCCCAGTCGGGTCCTTTCCTAGTTGTGTGACTTGGACAATTTATATAACCTCTTGAACCTTAGTTTTCTTATCTGTAAAATGGGCATAAGAACGGAATCTTCCCAATGGAAAAGATTAAATGAAAGAATGCATGTATGCAGTGAACATAAAATAGGGCAGTAACAAATATTGGCAAGGATGTGGAGAAATGGGAACCCTTATGCATAGCAATGTAAAATGGTGCAGTTGCTGGGGAAAACAGTCTGGCAGATCCTCAAAAAGTTAAATATAGAAATACCACATGAGCTAAGTATATACCCAAGAGAATTGAAAGCACATGTTCAAAAAAATTGTACACAAATATTCATGGCAGCATCATTCATAATAGCCCAAAAGTGGAAACAACCCTCATGCCCATCAGTTGGTGGGTGGAAAAGCAAAATGTGGTATATCTATACAATGGAATTTTACTCATCCATAAAAAGGGATGAGGGGCTGTTCCATGCTACAACATGGGTGAAACTTGAAAACATTAGGTTAAGTGAAAGAAGACAAACACAAAAGGTCACATGCTTTATGATTCCGTTTGTATGAAAAGCTCAAAATAGTCAAGTCCCTGGAGACAGAAAGATTAGTGGTTACTAGGGAATAGGGAAAGGGGGAGATTTGGACTGTAATAGACCTGGGGTTCCTTTTTGGAGTGACAGAAACGTTCTGGAATTAAGTAATAGTGATGGCAGTACAACATTCTAAAAACCACCCAAGTGTGCTGTTTGAAATAATGAATTTTATGTTTTGTGAAGCATCGCTCGAAAAAAAGTGCTATTAAAAAAGAAAGTATGTAAACCCTTAGCTTGGCACACAGTAGAATATGAGGAAGACAAATGATTTGTGACAGGGAGCTGGTAGAGGGTAAAAGCTGGCACCTTAGAAGATGCCCTGACTGGGCCAAACCCATTTTACAGCAAGCTCCTCCACGATCCTGGCTTTGTCTTGCTCATCCTTGAATAGCCAACCCCAGCATGGGTCTGGTATAGAGCAGATACCCGGGCATGCGTGGTAGACTAAATGAAGCCCTAGCTGGGTTACCATTGGGGTAGACATTTGCATAAATGTAGGGAAGGCAGGTAAGAGGGGAAAGGACAGAGAGGCAGGAGAGAGGCAGCAGAAAGGGACAAAGGACACAGTGTCAGAGCCTGAACGACGGAGATTCCAGATGATAAATTTTAACTTAGCCCTGTCTTTAGAGCCCCCACCAAATGAGTGGACTTGTGATGGAATCATTCCTAAAGTGCTTTGAAAGCCAGATGGGAAGCTTATGTAATTGTTTGCACTTGCAATCAAGTGAAAATAATAAGCCCTGTTCTTGCCTGCAGGGTAAGTTCCGGTCCAGCCATCTTCCTTGTTCCTCTGTCCACTGCTGCTGAGACAGAGCCCTGCCGCCCTCCCTGCAGATGCGCCTCTGAACTGCAACCTCCTCTGTGCAGCTTCCCCAGGCAGCTGGGGGAGCTGGGTATTGGGAAGTGTTAGGAGGTAGTAGGGGAAGGAAGAACTGGGTGTCCCACCTTCACAACAAAACACCTTTCACATCTACCAGAGGGGAACGAAACACAAAGAGCTAACCAAATTCTGGGGCTTTTAGGACCTT
The DNA here is from genome assembly GCF_030445035.2 of Dasypus novemcinctus. Lineage (NCBI taxonomy): Eukaryota > Metazoa > Chordata > Mammalia > Cingulata > Dasypodidae > Dasypus > Dasypus novemcinctus. The sequence continues at coordinate 37,662,257 of NC_080675.1, forward strand.
AAAGAGAAGCTGTAGGTGTTATGTGAAAGCTCTCAGAGAGCTATTACTTGCTCCACAAATATAAAGTTTTACTAGTTATTCGTGTGGGGAGAAGAAGAAAACAGCAGACCCAGAGATGCGGTCACAGTGTGGAAAAGTCTTTTAATGCCCACCTAAATCCATTTCCTCTCCTTCCTGCATTTGCTTCTTGGCCCTAGCAAAGGGGCCGGTGTGATCATTCTATCCAGCGAGACGCCAGCAGGAGCTCTGGGATTCCCTTCTGGGTGGGGCGTGACCCCGCTGCTGCTTCCCCTGCTGCAGTGACCACGGCAGCTACCAGACAGTGGATTTCCATCACCTAGAGTCCTGGAGAGATTGTGAAGCAGAGCAGACCCTCAGTGGATATGGCGCATTTACAAGAAATCAGCCTTTTTTTTTTTTAACGTTAAGTTTAGGAGACTTTGGGACTGTTGGCTGTCATGGCATTATCCTGAAGTAAACTGATTAATGCTCTCACTCTCCTGGAAGATCTTCAAGGGTAAGGCCTTGGGGACATTTATTGGGCCCAGCACAGGGGGTGGTCAGTAATTTTAAAAAAGAACAGTTGAAAGAAAGAGTAGCACAGACTGGTTAATAAATAGGTGCCTTTCCTCCTGAGCTTGCTGGGAATGTATCCCCAAGGGCCTCGGCCCGTCCACGATGGCTCGATTATTCTTTCCTGAAGGATGAGTTTCCTTGAGCCACCAAGACCCTCTCTCTTGCAGGTGAGTTGATGCTGCTCTTTTCCACACAGGAATAAACACCTGCTTCTTTCCATGTGTTGCAGATGATTTGGAGGAAGACACGATTTAGGAAAACTTTAGGCTCCAGGAGTTGGAGCATTGGGGACTTTGCCCACCCATGCCCCTCCCACGTGGCTTATATAAAACAGAGACACCTGCAGCTGTGCTGTGAGTCCAGCCAGAGGCAGGGCCCAAAAGGCTCCCCTCCACAGTGGTGCCTCTGAATCTCCTGGAGGGTTTTCTGCAGCAAAGATTGCCAGCCCCACCCCAAAATTCGGCCCTTGGGTGAAACCTGAGAATCTGCATTTCTCATAAGCTCCCAGTGGTGTTGATGCTGCTGGTCCAGGGACTACATTTTGAGAACTACCGCATTCCATTAATGCGCTACCTCTCTAAGTCAAGTGCGGTGCCTTTGAGATTTGTGCTGTAACCTGTTATCGGTCATTAACAGTAAAAGACCAACTCAGTATTTCAGATTACCCAGATCAGAAGGAGGAAAGTCTCAGGAAGGGGAGGGCCTGGAAAAACAATCCATTTGAGGGCTGCTGTCCTGTAGTGAGGGGCTGATGGGGTGTCATGAAAGAAGGTCCTGGGATGAGAGCCAAAAGGTACCCGGGGCCAATATTGGTGCAGAGATGGCCACCAAAAGACGAGTTTGAGTGCTAATCATTGGATACTGAAAAGGACACTAGACTTGGAGTCTTAAAAACTTGTAGCCCTTCCCATGAGGCCTTGCAGCTGCTGGAAGCAGCCAAGATGAACCACTCTGAAGTTGGTTGAAGCAGATCTAATAGCTCTCATGGGAGAACCTGCTGCCTGGTTTCTGCGTAGGTAAGTCCTTCCCAGGGCCCTGTGCAATAGGCACTATCTGTATTGGGCCTAAGACTCAGGGCAGAAAGCCACCAGGCAGTGCAAAGTGCACCGGCTTCTTCCTGCTGATTTATCATGAGTGGTCCCTGGCAGGGTTGCTCTGTGCCAAGAGTGAGCGTGGGTGGCCATGACTCACTCAGCCTCGTGGGGAAGCAGATGCTGCCACTGCAGCTAGTGCTGCCACGGAAACAGGCTAAATAAATCCCAGATCCCTGCAGGGCACAGAGAACAAGCTGCCTGCAGCCAGTGGGCCTGGGGCTGCTCTGTTCTCTTCTGGCTTCAGCTGGGGATGGGGCACAGCCCGTGCTGCACGCCCAGTGATGAAGCTGGCCGGGATAGGCTTGTGTAGCGACTGGCGCTTGTGGCAAGGGGCCAGATGGGGGCCGTGTCTGATGGTGGCATGGTGGGCATAGTGCCCATGTGTATATCAGAATCCCAAGCCAAGCCATGGCCACTAGATGGACCAGTTCATGCAGATGCCCAAAGCTGAGGGATACTTGTGTTCTTTGGTGGGGTGGGGAAAAGAATGAGGTCCTCACTCTTGACTTGCTTCCCCCTCACCAAACTGGAAAAGCCTAATTCCTACAAAATTGCTCTTTCAGTAGATGTGGAGCTGTCCTCCATCCCAACAAATCAGATACACAGTCCTGAGAGGCATCTGTTTTGCTGAAAACCAAGAAGGGAAAATAGGCCCAGAAGGTGCTGTGACCCACGGCAGTTAGAGGCAGAACCTGGCTGGGCACCAGACCCTCATTTTCCATGGAACATTGCAGCCAAGGAGACGACCCAGTGGACCTAGGGGAATTTGCTTTGCCATGGATTCCCAGTCTTAAGGCAGTGGGTGGTGCCATTAAGAATATACCCAGGGAGGTCAATGGACCACGGAAGAGAAAGGAGAGGATGAACCATGTGCGGGCACTGCCGTGTGAGAGCACAGTGAAGGACCCAAAGGTGGCTGGCAGCCAGCCCCAGCACACCACAGTCTTCTGGAAGAAAGCATCACTGGCTCACACCTCGATTTTGGACTTCTCCTAGCCTCAATGCTATTTGTGTCCCCCCAGTCTTGAGAACCCCATCCACAGCCTGTTGGCATGTCAAGCAATTTAGGGATGAAAATCTCTGGATGTGGGGAGAGGAGGAATAGAAGCAGTTGGACTGGAAACAAGGGGCCTGTAAAGTTATGGCTTGCATCAAAGACCTGCTGTGGCTCTGAATGCTCTGCTGGGCTGAAGTTTCTGGACACGTGTTGCCATAATGGACAGCCCATATTATTTTTTCTTTCTGGGTGCCTGGCTCCTGGCATCAGGGCTCAAGCAGATCTGCTCCCTGATTTCATTCCTGCCTGTCCCTGCACAGGGACCTCACCTCCTGTCTTTGGAACAAGCAAAATGATGATCTCAATGAATGAGACTGAAAGAGAAGTTGAGGTCTATGGGACCACACCTTTTAACTACGAGTGGGCCCTGCCATGTGAAAAATTCAGTATAAAAGAACTAGGGGCCCAGTTCCTGCCTGACTGTATTCCCTGCTGTTCATCCTGGGCCTGTTGGGCAATGTGGTTGTGGTAGTTATACTCACAAAATACAGGAAGCTCAGAATTATGACACCATCTACCTGTTCAACTCGCAGTTTCCGACTTGCTCTTTTTAATCATTCTATCAGTCTAGTTTCACTATGTTGCATGGAATGAATGGGGTTTTGAACTTTCATGTGTAAGTTCCTCTCTGAGCTTTATTACATACGCTTGTACAGTGGGATCTTTTTCATCATCCTGCTGATGATAGACAGGTACTGGGCCATCATCCACGCAGTGTTCGCCCTGTGGGCCTGAACCATCACTCTTGTGTCATCACCAGCGTTGTTACTTGTGTCCCGGTGGGGCTGGCAGCCCTCCCTGAATTTCACTTCCATGAGTCTCAGAGGAATATGCCCAATTCCTCTGTAGTCCTCTTTATCTAGAAGAGGAAGATACCTGAATGTGTTTCCGTGTTCTGAGAATGAATTTCTTGGGTATCCTTTTGCCTCTGCTCATTATGGCTGTCTGCTACTCAGGAAAAGCTGCAATTAAAAAAGCACAAGCCCGCCTGGCTCATTTTTGTTGTCTCGGTGGTCTTTTTCATTTTCTGGAGACACCACAACCTCGTTCTCCTCCTCTTTGCTTTTCAAATCGTCTTTTTTAAGAACAGCTGTGAGCAGAGCAAACAGCTGGCCCTGGCCCTGCTGGTGATGGAGGTGATCGCCTCCATGCTCTGCTGCATTAACCCTGTGATCTTTGCCTCTGTCGGCGAGAGGTTCTGGAAGTACCTCCTCCACTTTCTCCACAAGCACATGGCTGTTGACCTGGGCAAATAAATCCCATTCCTTCCTAGTGAGAAACTAGAAACAGCCAGCTCTCTCCCCGTCAACAGAGAGCAGGAACCCTCTACAGTGTTTTTAGGTCAGATGGAGAAAATTACCTAAAGAAGATGGACTGTGTGGATGAGACAAACATGTGGTCAACCACTTTGACATCCAGACAGTCCTTTGCAACCCCCAGGGCAACACTGAAGCTCTCAAAGACATTCAAATATATATACATTGCTGGTGGCATGTACATGCATCCTAAGACGGTTTTCCAGAGGTCAAGGACTAGGGTTTTGCTTCCAGAGGTCAATTAGGGCTTTGCTTGATTCTCTGAAGAGTTGTATACATTTTAATGCACTTGAATATTAGATAGTTATGAAGCTACACACAGGTAACACTTTTAATATTTTAAACCTTAACTTCAGCCAAATATTGATTCAATGAAACACATTTCACAAAATAAAGTGAATAAAGTACTTTATTTCTTTAAAAAAAGAGCATATCCAACTTTCCTCTTCTATACCAGGATAATGAGTTTCCCCTGGCTCCACCTACCAGGTAGTGGGAATCCCAAGAGTTTCCAGGTTTGCCCAACATCCTGTTATTATAGGGTTGAGAACAGAGCCTGAATGGGGCCTCTTGGGTTTCCAGATGCAGCCCTCCCTGGGGCAAGTGAATTTCTAAATGCACCAAGCCCACACGATGACTATTGGGTGTTTTTCCAGAAGTCCCCTCCCAGGAGTCCCCAGCCAAGGCTCACAGCTGGGGGCGGGGGTGGTTGGGAATCATTGCATCTTCTTGTCCCGAGGTCCCCCAGCCCCACCACAGCCACCTCAAACCTTCTTCCCCTCCCAAACTCCTCACCCACAGAGGGGCTGTGAAGGACCGTCTATCTTGACCTTTCCCTTAGATTTCGTGGATGCAACAAAGCTGCTGGCTGGGCTAAACCTCCTCCCTCCTGTCTTGGCCCTGGAAGAGAAGGCCCTCTTCTGTTTCAGGAGAATCCCTTCCTCCTGAGTTCTGGATCCCCTTCCCCCCGCCTTCCTTGTGTCTTTGCTCCTTTAATTATTTTCTCTCCTCATTTTTCAGCTTCTGCCTTTCTACAGACTCCTCAGCCTATAAACATGCTCATGTCTCTTCCATACAAAAACCAGTGGAACAAAACATGCTCCATTCTAGTTACTCTCCTTCCTTAAGTGGAAAGTTTATTTTCAATAGCCTGCACTTTCCGTGTCCCTGTCTTACCACCAAGGGATCCAAATCCCTTCTTGTGATTTGCGAACTATATAACCTGGGGCGAATTACTCGCCTGCTGAGTCTTAGTTTATTCATCTTTAAAATGAGGATAATAACACTCTCCTTATAGGGTTGTTGTGAAAATTAAAAGAACTTCTGTGTACAAAGCCCCTGGCATAGTGCCTGGCATTTGATAGGTGCTGACTAAGTGGAGGGGTTGTTTCAGTTCTTTCAATCCATAGCTGTCTGACTTTTGCCCTGAAAACATCTCTGAAACTGACTTGCTAGGTCACCAAGAGCCTTCAAATGGCCTGCCCCTGGGTTTCCATCCACTTGACCTCGCTTTAATATTTGGCAGTGTTGACTCTACCCTCAGTCTAGAATTTTCCTTTCCCTTGGCTGTTATTTCTCTGGCCTCTCTGTTCCCTCTCCAACTTTTTCTCTGACTCCTCTTCCTCTCATCACTTATGTGTTGGTGTTTCCAGGTTTCTGTTCTTTAACTTCTCATTACATCCTACCCTGGGCCTTCGCATCCATATCCAGGGTCTATATATGTCTTCCAGATTAATCTTCATAAAGTCTAAAGAGGCCCTGGTAATAACTCCCTTCTTCAACAGTGGCCAACCCCTTCCTGTTTCCCTCAGGAGGAAATCCACCCTCTCTGGACTAGCCCACAAGGATCTTCAGGGTTGGAATCCAAAATGCCTTTCCAATTATGTATCTGGAACACCCACTACAACCACTGCCCTTGACGCAGTAGATGCTGTGATGTGCCACCAAGATCCCCTAGAAGTGCTGCTGGCAGACCACCCTTAGCTGCCAACCCTCTTTGGGAATTGTCTCAGCTGAAGAGGTTTGCCTTGTCCAAAGTCATGCCTTCTTCCCTGTATAGACTGCATTCCAAGGCTATTAACTTGGGAATATAAAGTACTGGGCTGCTTGGTCTAACTCAGGAAGCCCCTGGGCCATCCCAATGCTAAAGCTCCCCATGGGGTTGCCTGAGGCCTTTGTTGAGACTGCATCACAACCCAGCCTTTTCTTTCTGCCCAATCCTACTCCCTTCCTTTCCCTTCCCTACCCCAGATGTCAATGCTGGGAGCACTCCCAATAAACTTCCTGTACACTAATCTCCATCTCAGAGTCTGCTTCTCAAGAACACAACCCCTATTAACCCATCTGACTGCCTCTGAAGAATCCTCCTGCCCTTCATTGTTCCTTCCTTTATTTCTTGCTCACTTTGTCCTCTTCAATTTTCCTGTCCTTTCCTTCCATCACTACCTGCCAAATGTCCTCTATTCTTCAAAGCTTGGTTCAAATGCCACCTCCAATGCATTTTTATTTGACGCATTTTCTTACCTCTCTTTACCTCTAACATAGAGGATGTCACTTCTTTCTCTTTGCTCAGATTCTGAAATTTCCCTAGACCCAATTCTGGTTCCAGTCCTTGCTATTTATGTGACCTTGGGTAATTTACTTCACTTCCCTGTGTCTCTGTTTCATCACTGGCAAAATGGGATAATAGAGTTGGTGTGAGGAATGAGGATTAAACGAAGTTATGCTTGTAAAAACTATTTGTTTTAGTTCAGTTAAGTGCTGCTAAAGCAATGTACTAGAAATGCATTGGTTTTTCAATGGGGATTTATTAGGTTAAAAGATTACAGTTCTGAGGACATGGAAGTGTCCAAATCAAGTCATCATTGGGAGATGCTTTCTCCCTGAGCTGCAGCTGTGAGCAGTCACGCACATGTGGCATCTGCTTGCCTCCTCCCTCTTCTCCAGGCCTCACTGCTTTCAGCTTCTGGCTAAAGTGGCTTCCTCTCAGCTTCTGTCTTCTGTTCATTTCTGCTTCTGGTTCCCAGGGCCTCCTCTCTCAGCTTCTACAGGTTTTCCTCATCTCTGTTTTCCTCATGTCTGTAGTTTTTTTCTGTATCTGCAAATTTTTATTCCTCCGTTTATAAAGGACTCCAGTAAGAGGATTAAAACCCACCTGGGAGTTCTGAGGGGAGGGAGTGGGAAAATTAAGTGTAATTTGGGGGCATTTTTGGGACTTGGGAGTTACCCTGAATGACATTGCAATTACAGATACAGGCTATTGTTCGTCTTGCAATAACTTGCAAACTGTACCCCTCAGTTGGTCTCCAAACCAATCCACAGGACCAGCCACAGAAAGAGATGTTTAATATCCCTTTCATCTCTTCTGGTCTCTTCCCTACCAAAACCTTTTATCTTCCCCCAGATACAGAAGAAAAGCTTCCATATATGGAAAATAGAAAAGCATATACTGGTGTTCGGGGCAGGGGGGAAGGCGGAAGGGGGGTGGAGAACCAGGGCCTTGTCTGCCCCTGCAGCAGGAGCCACTGGCCAAAGTGCTCAGCCACAATTAGTAAATTCTCTTGGAATGGAGATGAACAGGGGTAGGCCCGTTGGGCAGTGGAAGGATCTGATTCTCAGTCTTGGAGCTGGGGAAAAGACTTTAAAGATGTAGAAGGAAGCATTTTCTTTGATCAGAGTCTATTGCTAAGAACCTCCAGGAAGGCAGGAGAGGTGGAAAGGGCTTCTGTTTAGACCAGCTCTTCAGGGTCAGATTGTGTAATTGAGGACCCAGTCTCACCATTGCCCTCCTCACATTGGAGAATTGGGCACAGCCAAGTGCTTTGGGCTTTGCTGATCCTACAGGTGGTTCCCAATGAAGTCAGCCCACCAGGACCTGAACAGGAAGGCCTGCACCTCTCTTTAACATACCTTGTTTGAAGTTTGAATGTTAAATAAATAGTATATTCACTTAAAAAAATTACTTTATAGACACAGAAGTTATTGACTCAGGTGCTGCGGGAAATGGGCGGGCCTTTCTGTGATGTTCAGGTTGTCAGTTTGCTTTCCTTTTAGCTTTCAGGACCTATCCCCTGCTTCAGAGATGGACCAGCACACTTAGTCTCACATAGATTTTTCAAAAACCCTTCTATAGCCACCAAAAAGTAGATTCTCAAGTTTCAAAGGGATTCACAGGCCTAGAGTTCAGTTCCTGTCCTGCAGGACCCTGTCAGATGCTCAACCTGTCTGCCTTGAGTACTTCCCCAAACAGCAAGCTCTCTGTTTGATTAGGATTTCTGCAGAATGGACTTTGGTTAATAGAATTATCTTCCTGCTTTTGTGCTAGAATCTACTTCCTTGTAATTTTCACCTGCCTAATTCTGCAGTCTGGTCCTCTGAAGAAAATGTCTTATTTGTTATCTAATTGGTCTTATATTCATCCAGGGAAGTGAGGATAGAATTGTCTGCTTCTTTTATAGAAAGGGGATTCCTAGGAGGCTAAATGACTTGCTACGCAAGCTACAAGTGGAGGTAGGGTTAGAACCCACGCGCCTTAATCTCCCAGACCAGTCCGCCTTCCACTACTCTATATCTCATAATCTTTATCAACCCTTGTTGAGTGGGTGGGTATTGGGGCATGGGAGGCCTTGACCCTCTCCCCCTAAATTAAAAAAAAAAATTTTTTTTTAGGTACTGGGCTGGAGAATTGAACCCGGGACCTCACATGTGGGAAGTCAGAGCTCAACCACTGAGCCACATCAGCTCACATCAGCTCCCTGAGCTGTTTTGGTTTTTTTTTTCCATTTGTTTGCTTGTTGTTTGTTTTGCTTTTAGGAAGCACTAAGAACTGAACCCAGGACTTCCCATGTGGGAAGTGGGTACTCAACTGCTTGAGCCATATTTCCTCCCTCTCCCTATATTTCTTGATTCCTGTGAAGGGGACACACACACGCATGCACACACACACACACGATTCAAAACACTTGCTGTGTCAGCAGACTCGATGGCCTCACCTTCACCCAGCAAGGTCAGTCTGGAAAGCCATGCTTCTCTCTTACTTTCAGCTGCTCCCCCAGCACAGACTGGCAGATAGGAAGGGGGAAATGTGGAGAAGTTTATCTTACCCAGAGAAGAAAAGAGCCTGAACTTGAAAGGAAGAAAGAAGGCCTGGAAAAGAATGTGAAAGTGATAACTCTCAATACTGGGCTTGGAAAGACAGGGCAGAAACCCATCGGCACGTGGGTGGGAGGAGTGTTTGGAAGCCAGTGATGCTTAATGTTCACCGGGTGCCAAAGCTGAGTCGTGCAGCAGCAGGAAGCAAGGGAGCAGACCAGGACTGGTGCTGGGACTGCAAACCAGAAATGTTGGGGCAGGAGTCCCCAAGACCCAGGCAAGGACCTGATCTCAACAAGGCAGCCGCAGACCAGGATATGTGGGTTGAGGCACTGCCTGTTGGACCAGGCTCCACTTCCAGAAATGTGCCTTCATCCTTCTTAAAGGCACAGAGCTCTGACCCCAGCATCTGGCAGAGTATTCAGCTGTCAATCTCAGCACTCCATGACTCAGGCTTACTCTTCCCTTCCTTGGATGGTGAAACTTTCTCCACTGAGTCATTAGGCACATAGGGACACAGGCCCTGCTCTCTGGAGCTTGTGGATGCAAAAGCATCTTCTCAGATGCTCAGAAGTAGAAACACAGTGACTTGCAGATCCAAACTGCATTTATAGGCAAGGCAAGATTTGTCAAGTCCAGCTTCTTTTGCAGGGAGGGAGAGGGGAACCAACACCTCTGTGAAGGCTGCTTCAGATCCTGATCTCTGTCTGACCAGGGTGGTTGTCAGCAAATTGAAGTGTTGGAACTCAGGACTTCAATGTAGGACTGGCAAAAAGACATGTCAGAAGAGAGGAAGGAAATCTGGTAATCCTGAAGAATAATGGTCTAAAGATTCCCAAAGAAATGAGAAATGGAAGTTAGATCTGGGCTCTAGTCCTGTCTTTGCCACTTACTGGCTGTGAAGCTTCAGGCAAATCACTTTACCTCTCTGAATCTTGGCTCTTTTATTGCTCATATGAAGGTGATAGGATCTGTTCTATTCTACCTCCTTTGACGGAGGTGGTGATCTGGCATATCTGAAAGCACTTTGCAAGTTTAAGTATAAGGACAAATTATTATTCTGAATGAAATGTTTTAGAAGGGCACAGGCAAATTCACAGGATGAGTGATCTCCTCTATTTTCCTGAAAATGTCCTTTTTAAAATGTTACTGTGCTGAAGCTGGATCAGGAGCATGAGACCTCAGCATCTCCAGTCTGTCATGGTGTCTTTGTGGGGAGGAGGAAGTCTGTAAAGGAAGGATAAAGCTGGGGTCTTTTGGGGTCAGGTTGGCCACTCCAGTGAACCTCAGAGTCAAGGCAGAGATTCCGAGACAACATCAAATATCAGTGGAGCTCCTACTTGGACAAGGGGCTTATTTCAGGTTTTGGGAAGACAAACACCCTGCTCTGAAAGACCTTGGGGTATAGCAGATGGTGCAGAGATTCCCAAAAGACAACATGCAGTAAGTTTCATGAAAGAGGCTTATGAAAATTGCTACCAGAGCATGGAGAGTATATTGATTACAACTGGAGAAATCAAGGAAGGCTCCAAGGAAGAGGAGCCAAGGTACCTGGCTGGATTCCCATATGTGAGGTGTCCATCTGCAGAGGCCAGGGTAGAGAATTCCTATCTGAGATCATAAGAGGCAGCAAGACTAGGAAACTGGACACCAAAAGGGTTAGACAAACTGTTGTGGAAGCACAGCCAGAGTCCTTGTCTGCAGGAGCCAGAATCCGTGACTGACGTCAGCATCTAGAGCCTAGAGCCCAGAATCAGGTCGCAAAGGAATCCACATACATGCAGCTCAGGAACAAGCAAGACTGCCAGGGTGACCAGAGCCCATATTTTCTACTCACTTTCATAGACCATCAAGTGCAGGGCACGTGGATGAACCTGCTGACTTGAAGGAGCAAGTTCAGATAAGACAATGAATAGGCTTTCAGGAGACGGAGATCAGAGATGATGGGTGGAAAGGTAGGGGACCCAAAATTTCAGCAAAGGTCACAGTGTGAATGCATGCTCAGAGGTTAAAAAAAAAAAAAAATAGAAGTCATGGTGAGAATTAAAGACTGCTGTGACATCCAGGGTAGGTGTATTTGGCAAGGGTGGGGGTTAAAATGGAAGGATGAAAACCTAGGTTAAGGCCAGCGCTCAATGCCTACCAAGAAGTCTGGGTTTTATTCTGCAGGCAATGGTTTTAAGACTATCTTGATAAGCCTGATTACTTGCCAATAATGGAGGGAAATTTGAGGCCAAAAAAGCCATTTGGCAAGAAGTTGCGGAGGCCTTAAGTAGAGCAGAGGTAATAGAGAAAAAAGAGAAATGAAAGAAATTGTGGAGATGGAATCAATATTTGGTGAAAGATTGAATATGGGAACTAGGCAAGGGAGACACAGCCAAGGATACTTCACATTTTAAGCTTGTATGATGGGTGAAGACAGAGGTATATACAGAGAAAACGCCGTAATCAAAATGGGAAATATGGAAACAAAGGATGTTTAGGGAAAAGATGATAAATTCAGGTCAAAATACTTTGGCCTAAGCAGCATCTATTTGGTAGTGGGAAATGCAGATATCTAGCAAAGAAGAGCTGTAGACAACCATGTCCAAGGGACCCTCAAAGTCATACAGGTAAGGGGAGGGTGTAAAATAAGAAAAGAAGGCTTGGGAAACCCTTGAGAAATGCACAAATAGACTTTCATAGGGATGGAAAAAGAATCAATGAAGGAAGCACAGAAGGAACGCTCAACAAGGCAGGGGAGAACAATTTTATTGATGCCTAGGGAGGAACTTCAGAAAGAGGAAGGACAGATTAGACTCTTCAATTGTGCTCAGTGGAAATCAACTCAAAGGAACTTAAACACAAAGTGGAAGTGATGGTTCAATAATCAAACAGTGGGAAAGGTGTGACATTGGCTGAAGTGTTATTTTGTGGACTTTAGGAATCTATGTCCTCCTTCTAACAGACCTCAGAAGTCCCTTCTGCGTTTACTCTTCCCTGAGAGATAGTCTGATGGTGCCCTCCCCTAACCAAGAAGCAGGTTGCCAGCTAGGTCAATCTATAATCCCTCCCTGGAAATCAAATCTTAAACAGAAGGAAAAAAAAAAAAAAGATTTCCATACCTCCATCAGTCTGCCTGGGGGAACTGTTCCTCCACGATACCGTTCTTGTCTATCCTGCTTTCTAGACCTTGAAGTGACCCAGATTCCCACCTTTTTCAAAGCCTGGCCTCAGACTTCCATCATTTCTGAGAAAATCTGATATCCTTCCAATAAATTCCTCTCTGGCTGGAAATACAACTAGGCTTGCAGCCAAGAAATCCTGATTGCTAGACCAGCCTTTGGACCTCAGTGCACTGCACCCCTCTGTGTGGCTTCTTTCTTCCATCCTGACTTCTTTACCCTTTGGGACCTGAATGGGGCACCCCAGGACCAAAGGGGAAATCCCAGGGTCAAAATTCTAATTGACCTTTCTGGTCCTGTGCCCGTTTCTCAACAATCACTGAGGCTGGGGAGGCAGAGTCAAGTAAAAGGACAGCAGCTCCCATTCTTTAACATGACGAAAAAGTGGAAGGAGCTGTTCTAAATACAGGGAAGGTGCTGGGCAGACGAAACCGTTCACGTCTAACTTCAGCAGGGCTTCTCCAACCTGGGGTTCTCGTTAAAGATGAAGATTGATTCTATGGGTCTGGAGCAGGGCTGGTGATTTCTGCATTTCTATCCAGCTCCTGGTTGGGGCCAACGCTCCTGGAACATACTTGAGGGGCAAGGCTCTGCAGGATGTAAACAGGGAGGTTTCTGTAGGCTGAGGATGAGAAATTTAGGCTATTTATGCACGTCTTTGGTGATCAAAACAGCTGTTTCAGTAGAGTTACTGGGGTGAAAACCAAATGACTGTGAGCTGAAGTGGGGGTGGGAGTCAGAGGGTGGCAAGTAGATGACAGGAAGCAGGGGACCGCTGCGCATGTGACAGTACCTGCCCAGCTCTATTTCCTCAGGATGTCAGAGGATGTGATTCTCAGAGGAGAGGTTTGATCAATGTATGCCGGAGATTGTGAAGGAGGGGTGAGTTTGGAAGCCTGCCCAACTCTCCCCTGCCCCATCTTGCCTCCGTCTCCTCCCAGCATAATTCATCCTGCTCCCCATGTGCATTAGGCATCCTGCCCTCTCAAACTTGCCCTCCCTTTGCTTACTCGGCCTTCCTGACTCCCACAAGCTCCCCACACTTTTCTCCCCTCTCTTTTCCCACCTATCCAATGTATTCTCATCCTCCCCCTCACCTCAGAGAATGTGGGGTAAAATAGAGGACTCAACGTGAGTTAGGTCATGCCATTTCCCTGCTGAAAACCCTCTGGTGATACTCAGGTTACTCAAGTAAAAGCCCGAACTTACAGGGGTCCTTCAAGGCCTCATAAAAGCTGGCTGCCCATTCCTCTCGGGCCTCGCTCTGTCCATTCGCTGCCTCACGGCCGTGAACAGGCTGCCCTTTCTTCTCAGGCCTCTCCTCTGTCCTTTCTCTATCTCATTATGCACACTCTGACCACAGAGGCCTCCTCGCTTTTCCTCCAACACCCCACACAGGCTCCTGATTTAGGGTCCTTACACTGCTGCATGTGGTTAATCCCCTCACCTCTTTCAAGTCTGCTTAAAAGTCACCTGTGCACATATAAAACCTTGCATGCCAATGTTCACAGCCATATTACCCATAATAGCCAGAAAACGGAAACAACCCAAACCTCCATCAACTGAGGAATGAATAAACAAAATGTGGTATATCCATTCAATGGAATATTATTCAGCAATAAAAAAAAGAATGAAGTACTGATGCATGCTGCAAAATGGATGAACCTTGAAAACATTATACTAAGTGAGAGAAGCCAGTCACGAAAGGCCACATATTACATGTTTTCATTTATATGAAATGTCCATAGAGACAGAATGTAGATTAATGGTTGCCTAGGCCTTTGTGGGTGGAGTGGAGGTGACTGATAAAAAGGGCACAGTATACCTTTTTTGGGATGCCAAAAGACAAATTGGAGTCAAGTTTGTAGATAACAGTATTTTATTTGGGACGTTAAAGTTTTGCCACAGCAAGGAAGCCAGATCATCTGTAAAATGGAAGAGCTTTGAGCTTCTAGGGATGGCAAGTAATTTTTATAGACATAAAACGGAAGTTAGCTTGAGTCCTATTGATTGGATGGAGATTTGTCCATCTTCTAGGGACAGGTTAGGGCAGGCAGGCTTTATTTTGCATTGGGTCAAATGTAACAATCTAGAGAGGCTTGATTTACTATCTGGATCTGCCACCTTGGTGAGAATTTCAAATTTCAAAAGATTTCAAGGGAAGCTCAAGAGGGAGCTCAAGCAGGAAGTAGGTCATGGGTTTTTTGTTTGATTGATTTTTCTGTCTCTGTGGGGTCCCTAGGGCTTTCTCCATGTAACTTTATCAGAGATGATGAAAATATTCTAAAATTGTTTTAAATAATGGTTGCGTATATCTGTGACTACACTGAGAACCATTGGGTTGTACACTTTAATTAGGCAAATGATCTGGTATGTGAATTATATCTCAATAAAGCTGTTACCAAAAAAGTCACCTTCTCAGCAGGCCTACCCTAAACACCCTACATACATTACAAGACTCTTCTTTACCTAGTATGATGCTTAAGCTCTATCACCTTGGCTAGGTTATAGTGTTCAGTTTTTTGGTCAAACAAGCACTAGCCTGATTGTACTGTGAGGGTATTTTGTGGAATTAAATCATTCATCAGCTGATTGCATTATGGATATTACATCTACAACTAACAAAGGAGATTGCCGGCAATAAGAGAAAGTCTCATTCATTCAGTTGAAGACCTTAAAGGGAAAACTGATGATTTCAGCAGCCAGAAGAAAGAATTTCTATCTCTTCTTCAGCAGCCAGCTTCTCCTGGGGAATTCACCAAAACCTTCATTGAAACCGTCATTAGAGTTCCCAACTTGTGGCCTGCCCTATGGAATTTGAACTTGCCACTTCCCATGGTCATGTGAGTCAATTCCTGTAATAAATCTCTTGATATGTATCCTGTTGATTCTGTTTCTCTGGAGAACCCTAATACATCCAACTTCTCTAATCCCCTTTACCTTGATCTAGTTTTTCCCCTCACAGCACTTAATGCCTTCAAGCAAAAGATACAATTTACTTATTGTTTATGTTTCTTGTCTCTCTCCCCCACTAAAGTGTAAGCTCCAGGAAGGCAGGCTGTTTTTTCCTTTCTCTTTTGTGCACTGATATATAGTGCCTCGAACAGAGCCTGGCCCTTTGGTAGTCTCAGTAAATATTTGTTGAATGAGGGAACAGATAGTGTGACAGGAGTTCCAGGAAAGAAGCTGGATATGCACTAAGTGCTAAATTAATGCTTATCACTGGATGACAACACAATATGGAAAAAGTTGGAGGATATCTTCAGGTTTTAAATATATATAATGTACAGCTGATCCTTGATATTTGCAGATTCCTTATTTACAAATTTACCTACTTGCCAAAATTTATTTGTAATCTGCAAGTCAATACTCATGCTTTCACAGTTCTTTGTGGACATGCGCAGAGTGGCAAAAAATTTGAGTAACCTGTCACACATTCCCATCTAAGGTCAAGCAGGGCAATTTTCTGCCTTCTTGTTTCAACTCTCATGCTGTAAACAGGTGTCCTTTTTGTAGTATATTTAGTACCACGTTTTTCTTATTTTTGTGCCTTTCTGGGGCAATTTCACTGTTTAAAATGGCCCCTAAATGTAGTGCTGAAGTGCTGTCTCGTGTTCCTGAGCTCAAGAGGACTGTGATGTGCCTAACTGAGAAAATACATGTGTTTGATCAACTTCATTCAGGCATGAGTTCTAATGAGATGGGCTGTGGGTTCAATGGTAATCAATAAAAAAAATTAGATTAAAATGTCTTTAAACAGAAACACACATAAAACGAGGTTATCTACTGATCGTTTGATGAAAATGTGTCCAGAGCTCTCAGGAACCTCACCTTGTATTTCTCATAGGTGCAATGGTACAGTATTCTCTAACGGTGACTTTGTAGAGTGTAAGGACTGTGAATAATGAGAACCGATTGTCTTAGCACCCTTGGTAGATGACGCTCTTCCCAGTTACTCAGTCTGCATCCCTCTCCATTGACGCTGGACCTGGCTGTATGACTTGCTTTGGCCAACAGACTGGGAAGAGGTGATGGACTCTCATCTGCTTAGACACGTGCTTCAGTCATTGTTTTTGTTCCGTTGCTGCAAGAACAGCATATCCCAAGTGGAGCAGCTTCTTCACCTGGATTTGAGAAGTCATGTGGACAGATCCTTAGCCAGCCAGTGCCAGGAGCAGAGCTGAGGCTGACCTGCAGTCCCTGCATAAACTGAGTCAGTAAGGAATCTGTGTTGTTTAAGACTCTGAGAGTTTGGGCTTGGTTATTCTTTACTACAGTGTAAACTAGCAAAAAGCTGTTGGACACGGTTTCTACAGTTTAAACCCTTGGCAAGTTCACATTCAATTCCAAATTTTTGGCTTTCTTGGAAAAAATGAGATTTGACCTCACTGGGCTCACGCTGTCACCTGGCCACTGTTGCTTAGAGCGCCCCAGCCCAGGCCATCTGCCTAAGTCCCCTTGCCCTTGCCCCACACCATTAGGTGCTTTGGGTAGCTACTGGCCAAGCCTGACCACATGGCGGGCGGGTTGGGGAGTCAATGTAGATTGACCAATTGGGTTTGCCTAGAATCCATTGGCGTGGGTCTTGGGGTCTGCCTCAGACGCCCAGGCCCCCTGGAGACCCCTTCGATGTGGTAATAACCTGGCAGGAGATTGTGTTTCTGAATCTGGGACCATTTTCTTTGAAAAACAGAAAAATAAAAATAACCAACTTACACATGAACACATTCTCTATGTAAAATAATAATAATAAAACAATGAGAATGGTATCCAACCCTTATTGAGTGCTTGCTCTGTGTCAGACATGCCAAGTGGTTTGCATATATCGTCTCACTCAATGCTTACAGCAACCTTATGAGGGAGATACTCTTAGTAGCTCCATTTTATAGATGCGCAAAGTGAGTCACAGAAAAGCAAGTAACTCCCAGGACCACGCATGTGGGAGGCAGTTGCTCAACGGTTTGAACCACATCTGCTCCCCCAGAAATTTTGATAGATATCAAAATCAGTGTTTGTTGCTGTGAACACTGAGTTAGCAAAAACTGATTTTGATATATACCTGTAATTAACATTCTGCAAGTTTACATTTTTCACTTAACGATATGTCCTATAGATTTTTCTGTGTCAGAACATGGCAATTAATTTTAATGCTATCTAGAATTCTGTATTATTAATGTATGAATGGACTATGATTTATTTAACCATTCAAATAACTCCTCTTTTCATGGACATTTAGATAGCTCCTCCCTTTTTGTCTTGTAAAGATCATCTTTATAAATGCATATTCTAGATGCTTTTCCACAATTTCATTAATGCCAGATATCAGTCTTTCTATATTTTCCAATCTGAGGAGCAATAATGATATCTGATTGCTATATAAATTTGCATTTCCTTAATAAACATTGAGCTTGAGCATTTTTCTTTTTTTTTTAAGATTTATATTATTTCTTTCTCTCCCCTTCCCCCCTGTTGTTTGCTCTCTGTATCCATTCTCTGTGTGTACTTCTGTGTCCACTTGCATTCTTGTCAGGTGGCACCGGGAATCTGTGTCTCTTTTTGTTGTGTCATCTTGCCGCATCAGTGCTCCATGTGTGCAGCGCTACTCCTGTACAGGCTGCACTTTTTTCACACAGGGTGGCTCTCCTTGCAGGGCACACTCCTTGCACATGTGGCTCCCCTACATGGGGGACACCCCTAAGTGGCAGAGCATTCCTTGCATGCAGCAGTGCTGTGTGTGAGCCAGCTCACCGCATGGGCCAGGAGGCCCTGGGTACCAAACTCTGGACCTCCCATATGGTAGGCAGACACTCTATCAGTTGAGTCGCATCCATTTCCCAGAGCATTTTTCATATGAACAGTTAACATATAAAAAAATGGTTAAGACTATTTTCTGTATAAAACACATCCACATAACAGATGTGTTTTGAAGTAGACTGAACAATACTTGATCTCAATGACATTGCTAATTATCTCACTTGCAGTGAAAGAAAAAAGATTCTTATTTTAATGAGTTTAATGTTAATGATACTGATATTTCACAGTAAAATAACTCGGTGTCAGCCAGGGAAGAAAAGGTCTCAAATGTTGTCCACAGGCCCAGCATTATCATCGGATTCCATAGTACACAACGGGAATGTGGGTTGAAAAATCTTTGTTGCCAAACATTGAAATCCCTCAAGGGCAGGGAAATAGCAGAATGCTTAGGCACAGTTAGAGAGACTTTATTTCTGGATTTTTAAAAAGTGAAATTTTTTTAAAATACAAAATGTAGTTGTCCAACTTTTTATTTTTTTCCTTGAATTGGCCTGTGTGTTTTTGTGTTGCTGACCGCTGCACGCCAGGGCCTGACAGGGATAGTGCAATAGCAAAGTTATTTGTCTAAAAGAAATTGGCCATGGGGGCATTTAGAAGGAGGAAGTTTTAGTGTGTGCTCTCAGCACACAGGTTTAGGGAGGGGGATCTTCAGTGACAAGACATTGGCTCCCGCCTGGAAGGTTCTGAAACCTGGACTCTGCTAAGCCTGGCTAAGCCTGCAGAGCCATGATATAAAATAGTATTTCCAACACAGATAACCCCTTATCTTATTTTCCTAGGGCTGCTGTAACAAATGACCATACACAGGGGTCGCTTGAAACAACCTTCCTGAGATTTCTGTGCTAGAGGCTAGAAGTCAGAAAACAAGCGCTGGCAGGACGTGCTCCCCCCAGGCCCCGGAGAAGGACCCGTCTTTGCCTCTTCTGGCCTCTGGTGGTGGCCAGCAGTCCTTGGCTTTGCTTGGCTTGTGGCAGTGATGTGGGCTATGTGTGGGTCTGTGTGTCCCTTCATGAATAACCTGGGCTGTGTGTGTCAAACAATAGGACCTGCAGCCCCCACCTTTCATAACCACGCCAAGCGCTCCAGTCCCGGAAAGCCAATTAAGTGATATAGGCTCTGTAGACTTTGGATATTCAGGGAGAATGCAAAGTAAACATGTAAATTCAAGCTTACTGGGAACGTGGGGACTGTGTCCGGTCAAGCTTATCTAGTACTCAAACAAAGCAGCATTTGACTCCCAACTCCTACATATTCTGTATAAAAGGAACTCAAAAATCCTATTCCGGGCTCGGGTTTTTTAACAGAAAAGTGCCCGAGCCCCGCTGGTCATTAATAAATTTTCCTTCCCCAAACTATGACTGAGTGCTGGCCTTCCATATGCGATCACTGAACCTCTCTGCTCTTCTCTCCTCCATCTCCACGTGGCCCTCTCTTCTCTGAGCGTGCGTGTCTTCACATGGCCTTCGAATAAGGTCTCCAGCCATTGGATTTAGGGTCTACCCTGATCCGGTATGATCCCATCTCAGTTGAGTAATTACATCTGCAAAGACCCTTTTTCCAAATAGGTCACATTCTGAGGTTCCGGGTTGGATATGAATTTTGGGGGACACACTATTCAACCCAGTAGACCCCTGTTGATATATTTTCTAAAAGCAAAACCATAGAGAAAGATACAAATTAGAAAGTAGCAGGTGAGGTAGCTCTTCCTCTCCATTTGAATGAGGAATGGGCTGGCCCAGCGAGGAGGGGGTCAAACGGGATGAGAGTCCCACCGCGGCTCTGCAGGGGCATGGACTGAAGACCCTCCAAGAGGACCCGGCGTGGATCTTCATCAGCAGCTGTGTGTTTCAATCCCCTGCCTCAGCACCAGCTCCCCTTTATCTGGAGTTGCAGCAGGAGCTGGAGGGGTCGGGGCTGAGCTAGATGCTTCAAGGTCCAAACCAAGCCAGGAGTGGGTGCTGGTGGGAGCCCAGTGTGGACCCCCAGGCCTGTGTCCCGTCCCCTCCTTCCACTGGCTGCACTGCACACCCACTGCAGATAGAAGGCAGGGTCTACCTGGGGTGCAGGGCGCAGTCTGGCCCTGGGCAGAGAGGGCTTATCTGCTTGAGAAACACTTAGGCGCGTAGACTGTGCGGGCGGCTCTGGGGAGGGGTGGGGGCGCGGGTGGGGGTGGGGGGGCTGCTCGTGTTGGCGCTGGCAGCCCCTGCACTGCCACCTCTCAGTCAGCTCAGACGGGTAGTGCCGACAGGTGGGCGCCGGGGCCGAGGCCACCGGGAGCGCCGTGATGGGAGCCCGGCCCCGTGTTGGGGTAATCCCCCCGATAGTGGAACGGGACCCCAGCGCCCCTTTCCAAGGCCTCGAGCACCCCTGTGCCTTCTCTCTGGGACGTCAGGCAGTATCTGGAACATTTGGGAGAAGCTGCTTAGGTTTTATTTGGGAGGACCCTTTGCAAGTCACACATCCTCATTCCTTAGCTACTGACTAACGCTGAGGAGGGGCTGTGCCTGCGGCTGTGGACCTCCCTCTAATCTCACTGGAGGGATGGGAGACAGAGGACTTTCACAGGCCCTGACCGCTGGCTGGTGGACTCGCTCCCCAACCCCCACCCCAAGCCCATCTCAGAATCTCTGCTCTAGGCCCCCCGAGTCATGAAGGCCAGGGAAACGCACCCACGCTGAAAGAATGCAGGCTTGAGGGACCCGTGAAGGGCTTTTGAGGCTTGGAGCTTTCTGAACTCACGGCTTCCCTCCACCCCTCTGCACTTTTGAAAATGTTGTGGGAAAGTTTCTGCATACAGAAGATTGCACACGTAAGTGGATTTTCACAAAGTGAATGTACCTGTGTAGCCAGCACCCAGACAGAAACACTGTCATCACCCAGGAAGAACCACACCCCCTCACTCCCTTCGGTTCCAAACTTCTCCCCCAAGAATAACCACTGTCCTGACTTCTAGCCACATGAATTGGCTTTGGCTGATTTTGAACTTCACGTTAATGCAAACTTTGGCATGGACCAGTTTGTGTCTGGCTTCCTTAGGTCAGCATTATTTTGTGAGATTTATCTCCACTCTTCTTGAGTTGCACAGAATAGGTGCAAAAGGGGAAAAGAAGGGGAGGTGGTTGACCTGTGGTTGGAAGGGGGGGATGATACTCAGCAGGTGACCTCCGTGCTCTTGTGATTCCAAAGGAGAGGCTGGACCTCCATTCAGACTTGAACTTGACCCGTGGAAGGGTCAGACCTTTAAAGGAGGACCTCACAGGGATGAGGTAGAGGGTGAGAAATGGGGTGCCTAGGATGCACTTCTCTAGCACCGCTGTCCCAGAACCTTCCTCTGAATGAGTAAGCGTTTGTTGGGAAGACATTGCCTGAGAGTAGATGAGCTGAGCCTAGAGCAATGGGTGATCCCAGCAGATTACCCACCCTTCGTGGGGTCCGGAGGACCAGGACAGGTGCACTTAACTAGCCTTAAGTCCAGAGGAAGAGACACCCAGGCAGGGAGAGGGCGGGCCTCTGCAGGCGGCTCTGAGGCTGCTGAGAGCAAGCTCGAGATGTGGAGTCAGGAGATGTGGACCTGGCACTCATCAGCTGAGGGTATCGGAACCACTGGCTTCCTCAGGCTCGGCCTCAGCTCATCACCTGTAAAGTGACCTCTCCAACATCTGCCATTTCCAGTTATTTCCTTGCCCTCCCTGGAACCAGAGGGAGGCCTGCAAGGCTTTTGATTTGATTCCTGCAGTTACCTCGTGTCCTAGGGCTCAGGCCCGCGAGGCAGAAAGAGGTGATTTTTTTCCCTCTGGCCCACAGGGCGTTCCACGTTACAGCTTCTGCCTGAGATATCATCTCCCCTTCCCTCTCTGCTCCCCCCCACCCCCATTACGTCCCTTCCAGGCGTGGGACTCCCCCAATCTGGGGTAGATGACACAGAAACTCCTCTAATCTAGTGTTGAAGGTGCAATGGAGGAAGAGCTTAGTGAACCCAGGCAGCTGACGGCATGGGGAAAGGGAGGCAGCACTGTGACAAGGAGGCTGCTCCGACTCTCTGCGGCAGTGGTGCTCAGCCGTGGCTGTGCATTCAAACCCCTGGAGTGTGCTTTAAAATACCTCCACCTGCACTCCACCTGGGGTCTGATTTAATCAGTGTGACAGGGGGCCTCAGTCATCAATGTTATTTAAAGCTCCCCAGATGATTCTAATGTGCAACTGTGGATGAGAACCACTGTTCTACAGCCCTGTTTAAAAGGGCAAGGTATTCCTTCAGCAAGGTTTGTCAAGGCCATTTGTTGCTTTGGAAGCCAAATTTGTTTCCTTGGGATCAAATGAGGTGCTTTGCTGGACCATCTCTAAGGATCCTTTTGGCTCTGGCCTATCATTCTAAGGGTCATTTCAGGTATGGTAGCTTCCAGTTTCTGTCCTCCTCCGCCCCCTCTAAGGGTATTCCTTTCCCTTCTCGGCAAGACCTCCTCTCCCTACAAGAGTCATTCATACTAAAATGCAAATGACTACTCAGTTCAGGGTGTATGTTTCCCAAGGGTATTTTATCACAGGAACTGAAACAAGCAAATATGGTGGGCAGTTCCTGGGACATCAGTTGAATGAATTTAGAGCAGGGGTTCTTAAACTTTTTTTGTTCCGTGGACCCTTTACTAAGTCCACGCTATGCTGTGCATTATTTAATAAATACATTACACCCACACTAACACATCCCCACAAGAATAATGCTGGTTTTTCAAAAATTTAATTCAAGCTCACGGAACCCTGGTTAAGAACTGCTGATTTAGAGAAAGGCATTAGACTTGGAGTGAGGAGCTCTGGGTTTGAGCTGTGTGACAGTGGATAAGTCTCTTCACCTGATTTCTGATTCCTTATCCATTCATTAGGAAAGTAGACAAGATATCTAAGGCCTTTGAAATTTGTGGTTTCTTTTTTTTTTAGTTTTTCCAAACATTCATAGAATCAGAAAAGTTGATCAGATTCTTGCTGGAAAAAAAACAGTTGTAAAGGTATTCAAAAATACTTTTTAAAAGATACTATAGCACAAGACTTCTTCACAAACAAGATTATGTTGTAAACTCTTTTCTAAATCTTTTGGGAGTCTTGGTTCTTAAAGAACTAGAGCTCATTCCTACTCGAAATCTATCTTTCTGTCCTGGAAAACTGCAGAACGCTCCAGAGACTTTGCAGGTGAGGGGCTGCATCTACCTCCAGTACTCATTGACTCCTGCTTTGCCTGGCTTGGGTTGGTAGCCTCAGACAGATCAGCAAACTTGGATTTCCTCAGCCTCCTGCAGGCTCTTGACTGCCATGCTTTCATACTGCTGACACACCTCCTCCTAGGCAGCTGTACAGGCAGACTTGGAACATCCATTTTAATCTAGACGTGCTGTTCCTGAATCTGGGCCTGGATTTCCCCATCATTCTGTTTTTTTCAAAAAGGCAATCTCTTCCTGCAAGGTTTGCTCTTTACGTCAAGGTCAAGACGTGCTAAAGAAGCATTAAGGGAAGTGGACTTGGCTCAATGGATTGGGTGTCTGTCTACCACATGGGAGGTCCGCGGTTCAAACTCCGGGCCTCCTTGACCCGTGTGGAACTGGCCCATGTGCAGTGCTGGTGTTGCGCAAGGAGTGCTGTGCCATGCAGGGATGTCCCCCGTGAAAGGGAGCCCCACGCGCAAGGAGTGCGCCCCGAAAGGAGAGCACGAAAGTGCAGCCTGCCCAAGAATGGGCTGCACACACGGGGAGCTGACACAGCAAAATGATGCAACAAAAAGAAACACAGATTCCCCGTGCCGCTGATAAGGATAGAAGCGGTCATAGAAGAACACACAGCGAATGGACACAGAGAGCAGACAGCTGGGGGCAGGGAGGGGAGAGGGAAAAAAAAAAGCATGAGAACATCCTGTGTGAACGACTGCAGGGTGCTCTTGGTTTCCTCCCTCTAAAGTTGCTCATTCTGCAGCTTTTCCTGCAGCCACTGGATGTCCTTGGCCAGGATGTCACACACCCTCTATGTGCACCTGGTTGTTGGTGACCTGGTTGCTCAGGCCCAATTTGCCCTGTTCCTTGAGCTGGTCAAGCTCAGACAACAGGGTCTTTTTCTTTTAATTTTTATTCTAGTAATGTGTATGACCTAAAATTTCTCCCTTTTAACCACATTCACATATATAAATCAGTGACGTTAATTTACATTCACAATGTTGTGCTACCATCACCACCACCCTTTACCAAAATTTTACTATTAACCCCAATAGAAACACTATACAATTTAAGCATTAACTCCCCATTCCCTACCCCCAACCCAGCCTCTGGTAACCTATATTCTAGATTCTGACTCTATGAGTTTGCTTATTCTAATTATTCCACCTCAGTGAGATAATACAATATTTGTCCTTTGTGTCTGGCTTATTTCATGCAACATGTTGTAAAGGTTCAGCCATGTTGTCACCTGTATCAGGACTTCATTCCTTTTCATGACTGAATAATATTCCATCGTACATATATACCATGTTTTGTTTATCCATTCATCAGTCGATGACTCTTGGGTTGCTTACATCTTTTGGCAATTGTGAATACTGCTGTTGTGAATATCAGTGTGCAAATACCTGTTCTAGTCCTTGCTTTTAATTCTATTGTTTTGAGTGGGATTGCCAAGTCACATGGTAATTCTATACTTAGCTTTCTGAGGAACTATTAAACCATCTTCCACAGTGACTGTACCATTTTACATTGCCAACAGCAGTGAATGAGTATTCTTATATCTCCAAATTCTCTCCAACACTTGTAATTTTTGGTTTTCTCATAGCAGCCATTCTAATAGATATAAATGGTACCTCGATATGGTTTTGATTTGCATTTCCCTAATAGCTAATGATGTTGAGCATCTTTTCATGTGCTTTTTAGTCATTTGTATATCCTCTTTGGAGAAATGTCTATTCATGTCTTTTGCCCATTTTTTAATTGGGTTTTTTGTCTTTGTATTTTGAGTTGTAGGATTTTAAAAATATATTCTAGATATTAAACCTTTTGGAATACATGGTTTCCAAATATTTTCTCCTATTGAATATGTTGTCTTTTCACTTTCATGATAAAGTCCTTCACACAATAGTTTTTAATTTTATGAGGCCCCATTTATCTATTTTTTTCTTTTGTTGCTTGTGCATTGGATATACAATCTAAGAAACTACTGCCTACCAAAGAGCTTGAGGGTGTTTCCCTATTTTTTCTTTTAGGAGGTTTTATAGTCCTAGTTCTTATATTTAGATCTCTGATTCATCTTCAGTTAATTTTTGTATAAGGTGTGAGATGGGGGAACTCCTTCATTCTTTTGCATATGGATAGCTAGTTCTCAAGCACCATTTGTTGAAATGACTATTTTTTCTCCATTTAGTGGACTTGGCAGTCTTGTCAAAAATCAATTGGCCATGGATGTGAGGATCTATTTCTGAATTCTCAGTTTCATTCCATTGGTCTATACATCTATCCTGTGCCAGTACCATGAAGGTTTTACCACTGTAGCTTTGTAAAAAGTTTTAAAGTTGGGTAGTATGAGTCCTCCAACTTTGTTCTTCTTTTTCCAAGTTGGTTTTGGCTATTTGGGGTCCCTTACCCTTCCAAATAAATCTGATGATTGTTGGACAGCTGGATCTTGGTCTGCTGCCTCAGGAAGTGGTTAAATGGCCCAAAATATAATTCCATTCATACATTCATATTATTCCCCAATGGCCCTTCATTGCTCATAACACAGTGCTCCAGTCTTTCCATCATCTGGCTCCAATCTATCTTTTTAGCCTAATAATCAGCAAACACTTAATACTGTCCTAGTGCTCCAGTCTGCTCTTTTGTTCTCACATTTCTCTGATTTCCTCTCCTATTCCAGTCCCTTCCACCTGGAATGGCTTCCTTGTGGCACCTTCTCGTAGCACCACCTCAGGAACCTCGCAGCTGTAAGTGAAGTTCTGATCACTTAATGTTTCAGGAATTCCTTTGGGCTTCTGTCAGGCACTTTCATACCTTTTGCCTGCATAGAGGCATTCTCATACACATTTTTCCTCAAGTCTGTGTGTGTTCCTTAAGGGCAGGACTTCTCTCATTCATCTTTGTAACCCCAGTGCCTGCACCCAATAGGTTTTCAATAAGAGTTCTAAATAAGTGGGGATTCCGTTGTTGAGGGTGCTTTCCAGTATCTCTCATTCTCTCCCTCCCTGCCTTGTAGGAAGGGGTGCTGGATCAATATTTGTTTTGCCTTAGCTGTGACCCACAGCTGTCAGTTGCACCATGAGAAGAATGATTGCTTTGTTACTATCAAAGGTGCAGCTGGCCAACTTTAGTGCTGGGCCCGTCTCACCATATGCAGCTGCCTACTCCCTCTGGGGATGCAGGTGTGAATGGGCTCACCTTGGTATCTGCCAAGTGATAGGGAAGTGGCAGCAGATGTAGCCTTGGGAGCTGTGGCCCCAAGTCACCCTGCTCCTGCCCTGAATCCCAGCCACTTGCCTTGCCTGGAAAGAACAAGGTCTTCTCCAATCTTGGGAGAAGCTTCGGGGAGACAGGCAAGTTCTCTCAATCTAAATTTTCAGAGGTCTCTGGGGATCCCTCATAACTCAGTCTGTGGTCAGGTGGCAAAGGTTTATCTTTTGGCACCTGCCAAGGGAGTTCTGGCTGCTTCCTTGGGTGTGAGAGTTGCTGGAAGCCGCACTTCCTCTCTAGATCTCAAATATAAAAGATTGGGATTTCTAATGAGGAACCAAGAGCTGGAGCCAGATTAACTTTTCCTAAAGCATTAGGGCTGTGATAGGCTCTTCATAGCCCTATATCGATCACCCCTTGTCTGTTCTTCCAGTTAAGTCACATGGCCCTCTTAACATACCTACATGAGGTAAAGCATGTAAAGAGCGTCCTAAGATGCCTAACATATAGTAGGTGCTCAGGAAATGACTGTGTCCTTCTTTCTCTTTTTGGTTTGTGCCGTATTTCCCCTTTTATCAAATAAGCAAAGGTTTGTATGAAAGGAGGCCCTCCAGCCCTTTATGTGTCTATGTTAGTTTTCTATGACTGCTTAACAAATTACCACAAGGTTAGTGCTTTTAAATACTAAAAATTTATTATAATTCTGTAGGTCAGAAATCCAATATCGGCCTTCCTGGGCAAAAATCAAGGTGTCAGCAGAACTGCTATTTTTTTGAGCCTCTATAGGAAAATCCGTTTTGTTTTGGTTTTTTTAAACTTTTCCAGCTTTTAGAGACAGTCTGCATTTCCTGGCTTGTGGCCCCCTTCCTCCATCTTCAAAGCCAGTAGTGTCTGGTTGCGTCTTTCTCACATCACATCACTCTGGCATGGATTCTTCTGCCTCCCTCTTCCAGGTTTAAAGACTCTTGTGATTACATTAGGCCCACCTAGATAACCCAGGTGTCTTAGTTTGCCACAGGTCTGCTGGTGTGAAGTACCAGAAATGGGTTGGCTTTTATAATGGGAATTTTATTTAGTGCAAATCTTACAGTTTTGAGGCTGTGAAATGTCCAAATCAAGGCATCATCAGAGACCCTTTCTCACCAATGCCAGCTTCACCGTGCTGCCTCATGGTGAAGCAAGATGGCGGGCAATCTCTGCCAAGGTATCTGCCTTCCCCTCCATAATCTACTGTCTCCTGGAGCTCAGCTGTAGGCACCAGGCATAGGACTTGTCTTGTTCTGTGCCTCCCTCTCAGTCTCTTGGACTTTACTGCCTTTTTGCAGCTGTAGGCAAACCAGGAGTCCTCTCTCACCTGGAAGGATCAAAAATGGTGGCTTTCTTTCTCTGTGTGTCTGTCTCTCTCTGTGTCTCTGTTTTTATCAGACTTAGCAAGAAGGTGGATAGCCAAACTGGCTCATGCCTTATTGATGCAGTCCAATCAAAAGCCTCAAAGCTTTCTTATCAGATAATCTAATCAAAGGCCCTTAATGGAATCTCATGCAATCACAGGGCCTCACTCCCACAGGAATGGATTGGTTTAAGAACATAATCTTTTTCCGGATTCACAAAATTCATCCTGTCACATCAGGATAATTTCTCTATTTTAAAATCAGCTGAAACCTAAATTCCTTCTATAATCTTAATTCCTTTTGCCATGTAACCTAATATATTCACAGGTTTCAAGGATTAGGATGTGAACATCACTGGGAGGTCTTTATTCTACCTACAACAGTGTCCTTGATCAAACCAGACATGAGGGCCACATTCAGCAGCAAAGAAGGTTGGTGAATGAATTAGCTGGCAAATGGAGCAGGCTGGTCATGACTGGCTTAGATGAATCGTGTTATCGCCTGAATCTAGGCACATTGTTACCTTAAAGCAAATCAGGGTTTTTTCAGCAAGGAAAAGTAGAGAAGGAACAGCTATTGGGTGGACCTGCACAACAGGATGCAGAGGACGCTGGGGGTCTTCTCTAGTTACACCTCGTATTTGCTTTTTATAATGAGATGATGTTTTAGTTTGCCAAAGGGCTGTCAATGCAAAGTACCAGAAATGTGTTGGTGTCATAAAGGGTTTTTATTTGGGATAAAAACTTACAGTTCCTAGGTCATGCAATGTCCAAATTAAGGTATCAGCAGAGATGTTTTCTCACCAAAGTTAGCTACTACTGATCCTGGCCTGTTGCCACGTGGTAAAGCAAGATGGCCGCTGAGCTCTGCTGAGGCTCTAGCCTTCCCTCCAGGCTCACTGTCTCCTCTTAAGCTGTGCCCTGGGCCAGTCTCTTGGGGCTTCATGCTTAAATGACCTTGTAGTCCCCTCTCTCCTGGCATAGGGCTTGTCTCTTAGGGCTTTTGTCCTTACAGCTCAACTGTGGACAAAACTAGTCTTTTCTCTCAGATGGCAGAATAAAAAATGACAGTTCCCTTTTACCTCTGTCTGTCCATGTGAGTCTGTCTCTTCCATTATATCATAGTCAGTAAGAGGGCAGAGACTCAACATGAATCACACCCCACTGATACAATCCAGTCAAATGGGTCTCATACCCACAGAAATGGATCAGTTTGAAAACATAGTATTTCTCTTTTTGAGATTCATAAAATAATTTCAAACTGCTACAAATGGGATGGAAATCATTAACTTAAATATACCCAGTCTGTCCCCACACTCTGCATGTTCAAGAAGACTCTAGCTTTGTCAGCCAGGGTTTTCATTCTTTCTCTCTCTTGCCGCCCTGCTTGTAAAAGGAAGAACCTGCCCAGACAAAATAGTGCTCTTGTCTTTTTTAGTGGGCAGAGGGGCAGAATTAGAGAGATGAGAGAGGAGGGAAAGATTTATTATGAAAGCGTGTCAATGTAAATAACAAATATCTGATAGAATGAGAGGTAAAAAGAATATGGGTAGAATTAGGATAGTCTAAAGGTAGGGGGGAGGGAGAGATTCCAGGAAGATGACATTAGAGTAGGTCAGCTGGGCTCAACTCTCTTACAAAAACAGCAGAGGAAGAGTAGAAGCTGTATGAAGGAGATGCTTTGGGGATCTGCAGATCGGGAGAGTGCTGCATGCATCATCCAGGAGGGAGCAGGGACAGAGAGATGAAGAGGCCAAGACAAAAATTGAGTTATTCACCCCCATGGCTGGGAACAGTGCCCACCTCCCCTGAGACAAATAGCCTCAGGATAAACTGTGGCTGACAGTGGTCAACAGAAAGGGGAGTGGACATTTTCCTCCGTAGGAAGAGGAAAGGTGTGGTAGAGGGCCTCCTATGGTCTTTTTTCAGCAAAATTAACAAACATGGCCTGGCTTTTAATCCTGGCTCTAATGGGCCTGGAAACAACCGCCAGGGAGGTTGGAAGAATCATCTCCATGTTAAGGTTTGCCAAAGAGCGCCATCTGCTGGCAGGTTAGGAAAACAAAAGAGAAAAAAAGGCTTTTTGGAGTCTTTCTTGTCCATATCCCCAGATCCTACTAGATCTGCTCTGTGCCCCACTAGTAGGTTCCTGGCCTGCTTTGGTATCATAAACAGGGCAATTTTAAAGATTTAGAATAAGCTGAACCATCAACTTATTCAAGAATAATCATGAAACAAAACCACTTGTCAATAGAGAGAAATTGACTACCAGAATATGCTCACCAATATAATCAGATGCCCAGACATCAGTGAAAAACTACAAGCCATACTAAGAAACAGGAAGATGTGGCCTAGCTGAAGGAACAAATTCAAAATTCTCATGAGACACAGGGTTTTAAAAAAACAATCAAGGGAAGCAGACGTGGCTCAACCGATAGAGCGTCTACCTACCACATAGAGGGTCCAGGGTTTGATACTCAGGGCCTCCTGACCCATGTAGTTAGCTGTGCTACACGCAGTGTAGCACGCAGTGCTGCCACACTCAAGGAGTGCTGTGCCATGCAGGAGTGCCTCTGCATAGGGGTGCCCCACATGCAAGGAGTACGTCCTGCAAGGAGAGCTGCTCCACATGAAGAAAGTGCAACCTGCCCAGGAGTGGTGCCACACACACAGACAGCTGACACAGCAAAATGATGCAACAAAAAAAGCAACACAGTTTCCCAGTGCTGCATGACAAGAATGCAAGCAGACAAAGAAAAATACACAGTGAATGGACACAGAGAGGAGACAACAGGGGAAAGGGGAGAGAAATAAATAAAATAAATCTTTTAAAAAAATAAATAAAAATTTAAAAAAATCAAGGTAGTTAACACAAATTTCCTAAGTTAATTCAAGGAGTTGAAGGAACATATGCCTAAAGAGATAAAGGACATTGGGAAGACACTGGGGTGGGAAGCGGATTTGGTCCAGTGGATAGGGCATCTGTCTACCATATGGGAGGTCTGTGGTTCAAACCCCAGGCCTCCTTGACCCATGTGGAGCTGGCCCATGCACAGTGCTGATGTGCGCAAGGACTGCCGTGCCACGCAGGGGTGTCTCCCGCGTAGGAGAGCCCCACATGCAAGGAATGTGCCCTGTAAGGAGAGCCGCCCAGTGCAAAAGAAAGTGCAGCCTGCCCAGGAATGGTGTGGCATACACGGAGAGCTGATGCAGCAAGATGACACAACAAAAAGAAACACAGATTCCCATGCCACTGACAACAACAGAAGTGGACAAAGAACATGCAGCAAATGGACACATTGAACAGACAACCGGGGCAGGGAGGGGAGAGAAATAAATAAAATAAAACTTAAAAAAAAAAAAAGAAGAAGACACTGGGTGAGCATAAAGAATTTGAAAGCTTGCCAACTAAAGTAGCAGATATTATGGGAATGAAAGACACAATGGATGAGATTAAAGATACATTAGAGGTATCTAACAACTGATTTGAAATGGGAGAAGAATGGATAGGTGAATTAGAGGACAGAGCATGTGAACTTGAAAAGACAGAAAAACAGAGAAAAGAATAGAAGAAATTAAAAAGGGTCTCAGGGAATTGAAAGACAGTACAAATATACAAGTACATGTGTTATGGGTGTCCTGGAAGGAAAAGAGAACAGAAAAGGGGCAGAAGGATATTTGAAGGAATAATGGCTGAAATATTCCCAGTCCTCATGAAAGACACAAATATCAATATCTAATAAGGTCAGTGTACTCCAAACAGAATAAATCCAAATAGACCTACTCCAAGATAGATGTATCTCATATCTCAGAATATCAAATGCCAGAGATAAAGAGAATTCTGGAAGCAGAAGTAGAAAAGCAATTCATCACATACAAGTGATGCCCTATAAGACTAAGTGCCAATTTCTCATCAGAAACTATGGAGGCAAGAAGGCAGTGGTATGATATATTTAAGATACTGAAATAATAAAACTGCCAACAAAGAATTCTTTATCCAGCAAAAATGACCTTCAGTAATGAGGATGAGTTTAAAGTTTTCACAGATAAACAGAAACCAAGAGAGTTTGTCACCATGAGACTGGCCTCACGAGAAAATACTAAAGGGAATGCTGTAGCCTGAAAGGAAAAGACAGGAGATAGAGGCTTGGAGAAGAGTGTAGAAATAAAGATTATTAGTAAGGGTAACTAAAAGGGTAAAAAGACAGACAATAGTAAGATATAACAATGGAAAGCCAAAGGATAAAATGAATGAAGTAAGTAATGCCATTACAGTAATAATATTAAATGTTAGTGGATTGAATTCCCCAATCAAAAGACACAGACAGGCAGAATGGATAAAGGTAGTGGGGGAGGTTTGCCCTGGGTTAGGAGGAGAGCAACAAAGGAGTAGTAGAAAGGAGAGGAAGGGACAATAGTCTTCTTCAGGCTTAGAAAAACCCAAGTAAAGATCTTGCATATTTTGATATCCTTTAGGTTGCACAATTAACTGTGACCCCACTCTGGCACTCAAATATATAAATTATTACAAATAACTGCCCTTTCCCAGCCTTTTCCCCCTGGTACTAACTTGCTAGTTAGGGGTTAGGTCGTTAACTTAGAGTCTTACCTGTAAAATAAGTATTTGGACAAGGCAGTCTGAGTTCCCTCCCAGATCCGATAATCTACAATCCTGTGATCACTATGTGAAGTCCAAGGCTAACTACTTCCATGTATAAATTTTGTACCCTGGGATGAAACTTTCTTGTGTCTGAAAAGATGGGTTGAGAAGACAAAGTTCATGGAATTTGGAACTCTTCCATTCATTAGGTCATGTAACTTTTCTTTGTTTCAGTTTCTTTACATGCAAATGGCTACAGTAATACCCGGGTTGGAATGTTGAGGTGAGGATTAAAAGCAACATATGTAAGGTGTCTGGCACATTGGAGGCACTCAATAAAGAGTATCTATTATTATCTATATGTTTTTTATTCAAAAAAGGAATGCAGTGAAAGAGGAAACTTGATGGTCTGATTAAAAGATAAAAGCAATTTGTCTTTAGGTTAGTGACAATAAAACTATTTTCAAGTCAAACAACTTGAAATGTTTAGTTCTGGGTCTCAGGAATTTTCAGTTTTTGACTATTCTATACTTCTCACACCCAAGTTGTCTGGTCACCCATGTAACTGATAACTAACAGGTTAAAGAACAACACCTATGAATTGAAGAGGGGAACATTTGTTTGCATGTCACCTTTCAAAACATTGTTTAAGACTCTCCTTCCTGAAAATTTCATACAAGCCTTGAGAAATAGTTTTTGTATTGGCAAATGTACATGATTCTTTATTTTGACTCAAGATCCCCCAGTTCTGAGCTGTCCAATATGAGAACCACTAGCCACATAGAACTATGTAGTTAATTGAAGTTAAATGCAATTAAAAAGTCAGTTCTTCAATCACACTTGTCACATTTCAGGCACTCAATGACTACATGTGACTAGTGACTATCATACTGAACAGAGCAAATTGTAGAATAGTTTCAAAAATCACAAAGTTCCATTGGACAGTGCTGCCCTAGGTTGATTCACTTTGTTTCAATTAAAATAAACTGTTAAAAAAGTCAACCTGGCAGCTGAAATACTAGTCCTGGTAAGAGGACCATCTGCCACTCTGATGAGGATCATTTTCCCAGGAACATATCTCTGGGAGTGAAGTCAACCTGGTGACCCACAGGTGGGAGAGATTTTGTAAAGCAGTTCTCCCTGACTCAGAAGGGTTCCATAGGAAATTCTTTTCAGCCAAAATTATGTGCTGGCAGCTTTTTGACTGATAGCTTAACAGTCACCATTGCTTTCTCAGATCCAGGCTGTGGATGGAAGTCACAGAATCTAGTTGAAAGGTCCCTTCAGCACTTTCCATTGAAGCAATTAAAGGCTGCTGGGTTTCCTCTCACTCTTTCCAGGGATTAGATAAGCAGACAGGCAAGCCCTTGCCACATTTTCTGCCTGTCAAAATCTACCCTCACTCTTCTTCATTTTCTAAAATGCCACAGGCTCCAGGACCTTCCTCACTCCATATTAAGGCACTTTTAGCACTTTCTTTGCAAGTCCCAAGAGCACTCAGGATATTCTGCCTTGAACTCTAAGTGTCTGTAGACTTGTTCAACTCCCCTGGTAGAGTGTTTTTCACCCAGTCTAGCAGGGGGTGATATATCTTGCCATGGGAGACATTAACTAGCTCCCTAGTCTGGACTTGATCCTTCTAAACTCTGAAGAGTTTTGTGGCATCCATGGTAGAGGACAGTCCTAGTGCAGCCTGTCACCTTTCTCTGGGACCCACAGATACAGCTTGTGCTCAGGACCATGTGTGTCAGTCTGGCAGTACACAACTCAATTCCCTAATAGATAAGGAGACTGCTAGCACATTCCTTCCCTTATTTTTCTGATCATATGCAAATATTCACTGGAGATAGTCTGATTCTGGTGAGCATGTTTTATGACATTCAGCTCACACCCCAGTAGTTTATCTGTCCCTGGTGGGAAGAGAGTGGGGTTCCTCCACTATGACACAAAAACACAAGAGAATCACCGATTGATACTCCCTAGAAATGGGGAACTGAAGCCCACTAGTGAAGCTGACTTTGTTTCATTATATGAACAAAACATCTTTCCATCAGAGCCCAAGTGAGTCATGCTTTTGCTGGTGACTCTGACAACTGTGTTGGAGTAGCTTGACTGATAGCATGGTTCTCGCCCACTTTCCACAGAGAAACCCCAGTGGTGGACTCTGTGCTTGCTTTTAACTGTAGCTTCATTCTTCCATCTGCCAGATTTCTTACCTTGGGAGGGAGAACAGTGTCACTGGGCATATTACTATGTTCAGACTCTGCCTCTGCCTCTTACTTGCTTTCTCTATCATCAGTCTTTTTAACTAAGCAGCTTGCAGATCCCACTTGTCTTGGTCTGCCTCAGTCCCATCAGCAGCACCGACCTGCCTCCCATGCATTTAGGTCCCAGATGCCCAGCTTCTTTTGCAAGTGGACTGTATTAGGGAGGGCTCTCTAGAGAAACTGAACTGACAGGAGATATATGTAAATATGAGATTTTTATAAGAATTGTCTCACATGACTGTGGGGATGGGCAAGTCCAAATTCTGAAGAGCAGGCCACAAGCTGGGAACTCTGATGAAGGTTTTCAGTGAATTCCCCATGGAAGTAGAGATGGAAATTCTCTCTCCTGGCTGCTGAAATAATTGTTTCTCCTTTTAAAGCCTTCCGTTGATTGGATGAGACTTCTCTCACTGTTGAAGATTATCTCTGCAGTTGATTGTAGATGTAATCCTTTATAGATGCAATCAACTTACTGATGATTTAAGTCTGCAAAATATCCTCACATAATAATCAGGCCAGTGCTTCCTTGACCTAACAACTGGACTACACAACCTAGACAAATTGACACATGAACTTAGATAAATTGACACATGAACTGTCTCTTTCATGATGGAAGTGGCCCAATGTAATCACCCTGCCACCAAGTAGCAGGATAATCACCTCAGGGAATTGTGCCATAGTGGGCACAGAGTGTGGGTATTTGATGTTGGTAGATTGGACACTCATCAGTGGTTGTAGCCAGGTTGACCTTGGTAAAGGGAAGTTCATGTTGCTGAGCCCAGGCATAACCTCCAACCCTACCACCATGGCCACTTTGTTCATGAGCCCATTGGGCAATGACAGGAGTGGTTGGGGAAAGAGGCCAACCAGTATCCACAGAACGGGTCTTTATCTACTTGATTATTAAAATATTCCTCTGTTGAAGTCACCTTCTGGTGAGCATTCATGTGGAACACAAATATCTTCATGTCTTTTGCCCACTCAGAAAGGTCTATACCTCTTCTCCAAACCTCTTCATCACCAATTTTCCAATCATGTTCCTTCTAAGTCCCTATCAGCCAAACCATTGGTGACAACCCATGAATCAGTATACAAATGCACCTCCAGCCATTTCACCTTCCAAGATAAATGAACAATCGGGTGTACTGCTTGAAGTTCCACCCATTGGGAGATTTGCCCCCATCACTGTCCTTCAAGGATGTCCCAGAAACAAGCTGCAGTGTTGCAGTTGTCTACTTTTGAGTGGTACCTGCATATCATGCAGAACCATCTGTAAACCAGGCCTGAGTTTTCTCTTTCTTCTTCAACTGATTGTAAAGAACGCACCAAGAAGCCATAGCTGGGGCTGGGAAAGAGAAGGTAATGTGGCAGGAGTGGAAGCCATGGACATTTGGCCCACTTCCTCATGTAACTTACTTGTGCTTTCAGGACCTGCTCTAACCTGATCTCATATATATCACATCCATTTTATGATAGAGTGCTGCTGTGCACACTTAAATTTATGGCTTAGTGGGTCACACAACATCCAGTTCATGATAGACAGCTGAGGTCTCATGGTAACTTGGTGGCCCATGGTTAAGTGTTCAGTGTCTACTACAGTGCCCAAAAGCAGGCCAAAAGCTGTTTCTCAAAAGTAGAGTAGTTATCTGCTGAGGATGGCAAGGCTTTGTTCCAAAATCCTACAGGCCTACATTGTGATTTTCTTACAGGGGCCTGTCAAAGGTTCTAGACAGTATCTCTATTTGCCACAGTCACTTCCAGAACCATTGGATCTACTGGATCATATGGCCAAAGTGGCAGTGCAGCTTGCACGGCAGCTTGGACATGCTGCAGAGCCTCTTCTTGTTCGAGTTCCCACTCAAAACCAACAGCTTTTCAAGTCACTCAGTAAATGGAACAGAGTAGCAAATTCATATGAGGAATATATTATATCTAAAATTCAAAGGGGCCAACTAGGCACTTTGCCTCTTTTTTGGTCATTGGTGGAGAGAGATGCAACAGCTTATCACTTACCTTCAAAGAGATATCTCAACATGCTCCATGCCACTCGATGCCTAGAAATTTCACTGAAGGACCCTGAATTTTTGTAGGATTCATCCCCCACCCTCTGATGTGTAAATGCCTTACCAATAAGGCTAGAGTAGTTGCTAGTTTTTGCTCATCATTCAACATGATATCATCAGTATAATGGACAAGTGTGATGTCTTGTGAGAGGGAGAGATAATCAGGTTCCTTGTGGATAAAATTATGACATGAGGCTGAAAAGTTGATATACCCCTGAAGTAGGACAGTGGAAGCCTATTGCTGACCTTGCCAGCTGAATGCAAGTCCTTTACTAACAGCAACTGAGGAAAAAGCATTTGCCAGATCAATAGCTGCATACCAGGTACCAGGGAATGTATTGATTTGTTCAAGTAACAATACAACAGCTGGAACAGCAACTGCAATTGGAGTCATCATCTGGTTAATTATATGATAACCCATTATCATCCTCCAAGATCCATCTCTTTTCTTCACAGGCCAAATAGGAGAGTTGAATGGAGATGTAGTGGAAATCACCAACTCTACATCCTTCAAGTCCTTGATGGTGGCACTAATCTCTACAATCCCTCAAGAAATGCAGTATTACTTTTATTTACTGTTTTGTTAGTTCTAGTGGTTCCCACTTGGCCTTTCCTGCCATAATAGCTGTCACTCCTCAAATCAAGGAACCAATGTGAAGATTCTGCCAGTTGCTGAGTATTCCATTAAAAATATGCATTTCAGAACTGGGGACATAACCACAGGATGGGTCTAGGGACCAACTGGACCCACTGTAACCTGGACCTGAGCTAAAACTTCATTGGTCACCTGACCTCCATAAGCTCCTTAAATGACTGGTGGGTCACAATGACATTTTGAGTCTCCTGGAATGTCATTTCTAAGCCAGTGTCAACCAATCCCCAAAATGTCTGATCATTTCCTTTTCCCCAATGCACAGTCACATTGGTAAAAGGTCAGATGTTTCTTTGGGGAAGGCTGCAAAGAAGATTAACAGCATAAATTTTTGGCAGTGTAGCAGGGTCTTCCTTCCCCAAGGGAACCTAGGTTCCCTTCATTCAAGGGACTCTGAGTGTGTAAACTGTCTCTAGTCTGAGAATTGATTAAGGAACCAAGACTCCCTGCTTTTGTAATTCAAGTTAAACTTTTGTTCATTTGACCTAGAACACTTCTGCTTGTATAGATCAAATAGGAATTTAGTAGACTGCCCTTCTGTTTTACTTCTAGATACCCCATGATCTACTAGCCAACACAATAGATGTCTGCAAGTCAGACTACTTTGATTACTGCTTTGAGTCTGTTTTTGTCAGTTAAGTGCTGCCATTTGGCGCCTGCCCATCTGGGATCCAGTCATCATCATTGTGTTTAAGGATCTAAGTTCAGTGACAGCAGTTTCTACTGTAATATCTGTACTACAGAGAGGAGTGACCACAGAGCTCTTCAGGGATGATGAAGTTAAAATTTATGCTTTATAGTCCTGGTGAACGACATGACCTCTGGACATACTTGGGGTGGGTGAGCATGTTTTACATGATAAACCACTCTAACATTCCCGTCTCTCTAAGCCTTTGGATCCCCTCATCTACATTACACCAGGGAAGTTCTAGCATTTTGACCTCATGCAATGTAGGCCACCTTTTCTTCCATGCTTCACCCATCCACCCAAACTATTAGAGCCCTTTCTAATCCATGAGTTACACCATTGAATCTAGAATCTTTTTTTAGTGGGCCCATATCAATAAATTCAGCCTGAGCCAACTTTATATTCCTTCTGCCCTTATCTGACACCCTTAATATCCATTCACACATATACTCCCTTGATTTCTGTCCATACAAACTGGAAAAATCAAGTCATGGTTTTGGAGTGCGGTTCACCTCCTCTTGGGTCACACTTGGTACCTCACTTTTTGGGACCTGTTGGAACTTCAATCTAGTTGTAGGTTTGGAAGAAAAGAGGAGTTGTGGGGTGTGTCATGAAGAGAATAAGAAGTGTCTTAATCATGTAATGCCTCAGGGCATTACATTCAATTGCAGTTTCATCTGGTGAAACAGTATTAATCTCTTCAGAGTAGTGAAAGTTGTTTTCTCAGGAGAGGTGGTTACAGGTTTATCAGGCACAACAAGGTTAATCTCTTCGGGTGGAGGTTGGATGGCAGGTACCTCAAGGCAGACTGGAGGTTGGATGGCTGGTTCCTAAGGGAAGACCATTACAAGTTTATTAGGAAAAGACTCAACAGATTCTAGGGTTTCAATGTCTCCCCACCACCATTATCAACCCATATGTCCAATTCCAATTTTCTGGATCCCATTCCTTTCCAATCAATTCCCTAACTTTAACACCTGACACCCTGCCAGGTTGGGAATTTAGTTACATTGTAATTTAGCTATTTGCAAAATGAGACTCTGAGTCTGGTTTTCAGAGCTTTCAAGTCTGCAGCTATATGAAATAAGATTTTCTTTCAGGGCACACAGAAATTTTCATGCCCTTTATGCAGCACTTAAGTTGAGAATTTGATGCCTTGAGTCCATCCCATTCTTTTACAGCTGTACCCAGAATATTTAAGAATAACCATACACATCATTATACCTTTTAAATTCACAAAAATCTCTGTTAAGGTGCCAAAAACACTCTCAACCAGAGCTTTGCCACTGATAAGCAGTTGAATAGTCATATATAGTAGTGATATTTTGTATATCTCTATTGCCAACTCACACCATGGCCTTTCAGTGCCAGCTTGAATGGTGGAATAGAGTCATTAGTTCCTTTGAATCTAATCGGAATAGAGACCAATTCCAAAAGCCCCAGAACTAATTCAGAAATCCCATTTTTAAGATTCTGTTGCCCAGCAACCACTCTCAATGCCAAAGCTTTATTAGTTAGGATTCTCTAGAGAAATAGAACCAACAGGAAGTAAATGTAAATATTATGAGTTTTTTTGGTAAGAATTGTCCTATATGACTGTGGGGATAGGCAAGTCCAAATTCCATATAGCAAGCTGCAAAATGTGAACTCTGATTAAAGTTTTCAATAAACACCCTGGGAGAATCTGGTTGGCTGAAGTAGAGATGGAAAATTTTTTCTCCTGACTACTGAAATCATCACTTTTCTTTTTAATGCCTTCAGCTGTTTGGATGAGACTTCTCTCATTGTTAAGGCAATCTCTTTAGTTGGTTATGGATGTAATCAGCTATAGATGCAATCAACTTAATGATGATTTAAGTCAATGAAATGTCCTCGTAGTAATAATCAGGCCAGTGCTTTCCTGACCAAACAACTGGACACTATAACCTGGTCATATTAACACATGAACTTAATCATCACATGACCCAACTCAACACTGACTAACCATGTCTTGCTCAGGCCAAGGGCACTCAATAGTGTTTGCTGGCTCAAATTGTTGTTATCATAAAAACTAGCTCTCTGAAAACATGTTGGGTTGATCTTTGAGTGCAGACTTCCTAGGACATGACTACCTCCAGCTTAAATTGAGTATGTCTTCAGAAAGAAAGAGAATAGTGTTAGAAAAAAACAAAAAGAGTGAGCCTTCTGAAAGTTTGTCATGGAATATCAATTTTTTTTTTAAAAAGCTAATTCCAAAAGGTTTCATTAACATGGAATTTTAGAAAAAAGAATTAGGGATCCACCAAGGTGTCAATGATCGGAAAACAGTATTGGAGTGGTGTCATCAACATGGTGATATAAGACATCTGAAAAACCTCCCCAGAGACTCAGCAAATAAAAGGACAAATCCCACTTGCTTAAACCTCTAGAGGATGGTAGAGACTGGGGAAGGATTCCACAAATGTTGTATTGAAGAAAAAGATAAAAATCAAGTAGGTAACTTCCAGCTTAGATCACCCTCCTCCTCATTTGGTCCTGTACAGCTTGGGAGTTGCTCAGAGACAGAGAAGCTGGGATCCCTTCCTCCCACCATGGACATAGACTATAGAGATAGTCACAGCAGCATGTTATTATAGAACCCTATGCATATCCAAGTACCAGGTCCCAAGTCTGAGACCCAGGGTGGAACAAAAGCCACTTGGGAGAATGGCATACAAAAGCCTGTCCCCATCCCCCACCCCAGGGTGTGTGAAGCCACAGCTGGCAAGTGGTGTACTCACTTTATCCAGTTTAGGTTGGTTGGACCACCTAAATGCAAAATGGACTTCCTGGAGTGACTCACATTTCTGGACTGACTCCATCTGACCTTCACCAGGGTATGATACTCAAATGGGGAAGAAATTTGAGCATAAAAGCCCCAGAGAGAGAGAAGAAATGGGGGGAGGGCTAAATTAAACTGCTGTAAGACAGGAGATTCCCAGAACTGAAAAGAGCAAGGAAAATGGGGAATTGAGTGAGAGAGAGAATTTTAACACATCATAGGAGCTGGGGGGGAGTGGGGGGGGGAGGAATTTTGCATGAAAACAAACAAAACATATAAAAAATCCCCAGAGAAGGAAGAAAGGAAAGGAAGCTTTCTCATGGAGTGAAACAATTGCAGAAAAAGTGCAATCTTAAAAATGATACCGCATATCCAGGGCAAGAATCAGATGAAAAAAAGCTGGAAAAATCTGACCAGTTAAATGTGAGAATTCTAAAAACCTAGAATAATGTCAAAGAAGAGCTTTAACACAAAGGCAATCAACAATAAAACCCTAGGCAAGAGAGAGAAACTGACCTTTGGAGTAAACTCATCAAGATGAACAGACATCTAAACATTGGCAAAAAAAATTACAAGCCATACTGAAAAACAGGAAGATATGGCCCAGACAAGGGAAGAAATTAAAACCTCAGAGAAGACACAGAATTTGGAACAACTACTCAAAGAAGTTTTAAAAAATCTCCTAAATCAGCTCAAGGAGATGAAGGAAAATATGACTTAAGAAATAAGGGAGGGAAACGGACTTGGCCCAGTGGTTAGGGCATCCATCTACCACATGGGAGGTCCGCGATTCAAACCCCAGGCCTTCTTGACCCGGGTGGAGCTGGCCCATGTGCAGTGCTAATGCACACAAGGAGTGCCGTGCCACGCAGGGGTGTCCTCTGCATAGGGGAGCCCCACGCACAAGGAGTAAGCTCCGTAAGGAGAGCTGCCCAGCGCAAAAGAAAGTGCAGCCTGTCTAAGAATGGTGCCACCCACATGGAGAGCTGACACAAGATGACACAACAAAAAGAGACACAGATTCCCGTGCCGCTGACAACAACAGAAGTGGACGAAGAAACAAGACGCAGCAAATAGACACAGAGAACAGACAACTGGCATGGGGGGGAGGGGAGAGAAATAAATAAATAAATAATAAAAAAAAGAAAAAAAAGAAATAAGGGATATAAAGAAGACAATGTATGAGCATAATGATGAGTTTTAAAGTATGAAAACAAAAATAGCAGAAATTATGGGGATGAAAGGCACAATACAAAAGGCCCCCCTGGGGGTATGTGAGTTCACAGCTGGCAAGTGGTGCACTGTGTATTAAAAATAGACTAGAGGCATACAACAGCAGATGTGAGCAGGCAGAAGAAAGACTCAGTGGATTAGAAGACAGGTTAATCAAAATCTTACAGGCAGATGAACAGATGGAGAAAGTGGGGAGGAAATGAGCAGTATCTCCAGGATTTGAGTGACGGCATGAAGTGCACACACATATGCATCATGAGTGTCCTAGAAAGAGAAGAGAAATGAACAGGGGCAGGAAGAGTATTAGTGGAAATAATGGCTGAAAACTTCCTAACTATTATGCAAGGCAGAAATATACATGCCCAAGAACTGCAACCTACTCCAAACAAAATAAATCTTAATAGCCCTAACTTGAGACACATACAGATCAGAATGGCAAATGCCAAAGATAAAGAGGATTCTGAGAGCAGTAAGAGAGAAGCAATTTGTCACATATAAGGGATCTAAGAGCTGATTTCTGATCAGAGACTGAGATGATTTCTCATCAGAAATGCAGGAATCAAGAAGGCAGTGGTATGATATATTTTAAAAATTGAAAGAGAAAAATTGCTAGCCCCAAATTCTTTATCTGGCAAAACTGTCCTTCAAAAATGAGGGAGAGTTTAAAATATTCAGAGATAAACAGAAACTGAGAGTCTGTCAAAAAGAGAACTGCCCTACAAGAAATACTAAAGGGAATTCTTCAGGTTGAAAGGAAAAGACAATAGAGAGTGGCTTGGAGTAGTGTGAAGAAATAAAGATTATCAGTAAAGGTAACTAAAAGTGTAAAAGAAGACCAAAAAAGAGAAAAGATATGACATATAAAAACCAAAAGATAAAATGGCTGAAGAAAGTACTGCCTTTATAGTAGTAACACTGAATGTTAATGGATTAAACTTCTGAATCAAAAGACATAAATTGGCAGAATGGATTTAGAAAGCATGATTCAACTAAGCATGTTTGCAAGAGATTCACCTTAGACCCAAGAACACAAAAAGGTTGAAAGTTGAAGACTGGAAAAAGGTATTCTACACAAATAGTAACCAAAAAAGACCTGGGGTAGCTACACTAATGTTGAATAAAATAAACTTTAAATACAAAACTGTTATAAGAGACAAGGAAGGACACTTTATAAAAGGCCCAATACACCCAGAAAAAATAATAATCATAAATACTTATGCACCTAATCATGGTGTCTTAAAATACATGAAGCAAACACTGGCAAAGATGAAGGGAGAAATAGATGTCTTTGTAATAATAGTTGGAGACTTCAACACACCCTCTTATCAAGAGAGAGAACATTTAGATAGAGGATCAATAAGAAAACAGAGAACTTGAATAAAGAAGTAGACCTAATATATACACAGAACATTGCATCCCAAAACAGCAGGATATATGTTCTTCTCAAGTGCTCATGGATCATTCCCTAGGATGGACCACATGCTGGGTCACAAAACAAGTCTCAATAAATTAAAAAAGATTGAAATGATATGAAGTGTTTTTTCTGACCATAATGAAATGAAGCTGTAAATCAATAACAAACAGAAAACTAGAAATTCATAAATGTATGGAATTTAAATAACTCACTATTAAACAGTCAGTAGACCAAAGGAGAAATTTCAAGGGAAGTCAATAAATGTCTCAAGACAAATGAAAATGAGAATGCAATCTATCAAAACTTACGGGATGCACCAAAGGCAGTGGTGTGAGGGAAATTTATATCACAAAACACTTATATTAAAAGACAAGAAAGAGCTAAATTCAAATACCTATCTGCACACCTGGAGGAACTATGGAAAAATAAAAACAACTAATCCCAAAGCAAGCAGAAGGAAAGCAACAGCAAAGATTAGAGCAGAAATAAATGGAATTGAAAATAAAAACAATAGAGAGAATTAGAAAATCCAAAAATTGGTTCTTTGAGAAGATCAATAAAATTGACAAACACTTAGGTAGACTGAAAATGAAATAGAGAGAGAAGATGCAAATAAATAAAATAAGAAACAAAGAGAGGGGACATCACCACTGACTGCAGAAATGAAAAAGATCATAAGAGGATAGGATGAGCAACTGTATGCCCCAAAATTAAACAACCTAGATGAATTGAACAAATTCCTGGAAATAC
Organism: Dasypus novemcinctus; assembly: GCF_030445035.2. NCBI lineage: Eukaryota > Metazoa > Chordata > Mammalia > Cingulata > Dasypodidae > Dasypus > Dasypus novemcinctus. The sequence goes on from NC_080675.1 coordinate 37,706,628, forward strand.
ATGAACAACTACACTGATTCTAGAAGAAACAGAAGACCTCAACAAAGTAATTATAAGTAAAGAGATTGAATCATTAATCAAAACCTCCCAAAGAAAGAAAATCCCAGAATCAGATGGCTTCACAGGGGAATTCTACCAGACATTACAGGAAAAACTAATACCAATCCTGCTCAAATGATTCCAAAAAATTGAAGAGGAGGTAGCACTACTTAACTCATTCTATGAAGCCAACATCACCCTAACATCGCTGTCAGATAAAGATACTACAAGAAAAGAAAATTACAGACCAATTTCTCTGACGAATATAGATACAAAAGTCTTCAAACAATACTTGTAAATCAAATCCAACAGTGTATTAAAAGAATTATACATCATGATCAAATAGGTTTTATCCTAAGTATGCATGGGTGGTTCAACAGAAGAAAATCAATTAATGTAATACACCATATTAACAAATTAAAGAGGAAAAACCATACGATATCTCAATTTATGTAGAGAATACATTTAACAAAATCTAGCACACTTTATTGAAAAAAACACTTCAAAAGACAAATTAGTAGGAAACTTCCTCAATATGAAAAAGGACATATATGAAAAACCCACAACTAGCATTGTACTCAACAGTGAAAGACTGGAAGCATTTAGGAAAAAAAAAAGGAGAGACATCCAAATTAGAAAGGAAGAAGTAACACTTTCACTATTTGCAGATGGCATGATCCTATATATAGAAAGTCCTGAAAAATACATTACAAAGCTACTACAGTTAATAAATGGGTTCAGAAAAATAGTGAGATATGAGATCAACATGCAAAATTCAGCAGTGTTTCTATATACTTGTAATGAGCAATCTAAGGAGGAAATCAATAAAAAATTATATTTACAAAGCAACTAAAAGTATCATGTATTAATATTTAGGAATAAATTTAACAAAGCATATAAAGGACTTATACACAAAAATCTACAAAACATTGCTAAGAGAAATCAAAAAAGACCTAAATAAGTGTAAGGACATTCCATGATCATGGATTAGAAGACTAAATATCATTAAGATGTCAATTCTACCTAAATTGATTTACAGATTCAGTGCAATCTCAATCAAAATTCCAAGAGCCTACTTTGCAGAAATGGAAAAGCAAATTATCAAATTTATTTGGAAGGGTAAAGGGCCCCAAATAGCCAGAAACATCTGAAAAAGAACAAAGTTGGAGAACTCACACTTCCTGACTTTAAAACATATTACAAAGATACAGTGGTCAAAATTGCATATTACAGGCATAAAGATAGATATATTGACAAATGGCAGTGACTTGAGACTTCAGAAATAGACCCTCAAATCTATGACCAACCAAGTCCACTCAATGGGAAAAGAATAGTTTCTTCAACAAATGGTGCAAAAGAATGAAGGAGGACCCCTATCTCACACATTATATAAGAATTAACTTAAAATGGGTCAAAGACCTAATTATGAGAAGCAGGAACATAAAACTCCTAGAAGAAAATGCAGGGATGCATCTTCAAGATTTTGTGATTGGCAATGGTTTCTTAGACTTTATACCTAAAGGACAAGCAATGAAAGAAAAAATAATAAATGGTACCTCCTCAGAATTCAAAACTTTTTGGCTTCAAAGGACTTTGTCATGAAAGTGAAAGGGCAACCTACTCAATGGGAGAAAATATTTGGAAACCACATATTCAAAAAGAGTTTAATATCCAGAATATTTAAAGAAATCGTACAACTCAACAATGAAAAGACAAACAACCCAAATAAAAAATGGGCAAAAGATGTGAATAGACATTTTAACAAAAAGAAAAAACAAATGGGTAAAAAGCACGTGAAAAGATGCTCAACATCAGTAGCTATTAGGGAAATGCAAATCAAAATCACAATGAGATATCATTTCACACCTACTAGAATGACCACTATTAGAAAAACAAAAACTGCAAGTGTTGGAAAAGTTGTAGAGAAATAGGAACACTCATTCCTTGCTGGTGGGAGTGTAAAACAGTACAGACACTGTGGAAAACAATTTGGTGATTCTTCAGGAAGCTAAGTACTAAGTATATGCATAGAAGAATTTAAAGGAGGAACTTGAACAGATATTTGCACACCATTTCTCATAGTGGCATTATTGACAATTATCAAAAGATGGAAGCAACCCCAGTGTCCATCAACCTATGAATGAATAAACAAAATGTAGTATATACATATGATGGAATATTATTCAGCCAGTTTGTGGGAGAGCAGGGCTAGCAAAAAATTGCATGAGTTCTAGTCTGCCATTCTTTTTTCCCCAGTTATACCAGTTAAGAACTTTAAGATGCAATGTAGCTTAAACAAAAAGAATTTACTATAACCCAGCAATTCCACTTCTTTGTACCTACCCAAAAGAATGGAAAACAGACACTCAAACAGATGCAGGTACATTAAAGGTCATAGTGTCATTATTCATAATAGCCAAAAGGTAGAAGCAAAAGTATCCACCAAAAGATGGATGGATAAACAAAATATGCTATATACATACAATGGAATGTGAGAAGGAATGAAGTTCTGATACATGTTACAACATGGATGAACTTTAAGGACATGATGTTGAGTGAAATAAGCCAGACACAAAAGGACAGATATTGTATGATCTCACTGATATGAACTAATTAGAATAAGCAAACTCATAGAGTTAGAATATAGAATACAGGTTACCAGGGGATAGAGAAGGGGTACAGAATGGGGAGCTGATGATTTATTTGTGCAGAATTTCTATTTGAAAATGGATAGCGGTGATGGTAGCACCTTATTGTGAGTATAAATAACAGGGCTGAAATGTGTTTATGACTGTGGTTGAAAGTGGAAGTTTTGGGTCATGTATGTACTAGAAGGAAAATTAGAAGACAAAACATGGGACTGTATAATACAGTGAATCGTGTTGTGGACAATGGACTATGGTTAATAGTACAAACATAAGAATGTTCTTTCATGAACTATAACAAATGTATGACACTATTCAAGGTGTTGTGTATGGTATATGGGAAAAATACATCTAATATAAACTAAGGACTATAGATAACAGTAATATTTTAATATTCTTTCATTAATTGTAACAAAGGTACCATACTATTGCGAAGTGTCAGCAATAAGGTGGTTTATAGGAATATTGCATTTTTACATGACTTTTCTGTAAGCTTACAACTTCTCTAATTTAAAAAGAAATATTAAAATAATTAGAAAAAACATTACGCCAAGTGAGAGAAACCTGACACAAAGTATTACATATTGTATCATTCCATTTATATAAAACATAAATATAAAACAATTTACAGAAATGGAATTATATTAGTGGTTATGAAGGTCTGGGGAAGGCAGAGGAATTGAGAGGTGACTGCTAAGGAATAAGGGGTTTTTCTTATGGAGTAATGATAATGTTCTAAAATTGATTGTAGTGATGAATGCACAACTCTGATTATACTGGAAGTCATTGGTTGTACACTTTGGATGGATTTTACAGTATATGACTATATTTCAATAAAACTGTTCTAAAAAATAGTACAGAAAGCGATATGGCTCAACCAGTGGGGTGCCTACCTACCACGTGGGAAGTCCTGGGTTTGGGTCCCCATGCCTCCTAAAGAAGACAAGCAGATGCCACACCTGCTGCAACCTGCCACAATGAGCTAGATACTGCAACGAGCCAGATGCTGCAATCTGCTGCAACGAGCTAGATGCCACAACTCAGCTAGAAGCCACAACCCACCGCAACCTAGCTTACAACAAGCTAGAAGCCACAAGTCAGCAGACGCCATAGCCCAAAGGCAGCAGATGTGACGCAGGCCACTGGGCACTCACCTCCCATATGGGGGGTCCTGGGTTCAGTTTCCAGTGCCTCCTGGAGAAGACAAGCAGACACAATGAGCAAAATGAGCAATCAGACAAGGGAACCCTCTGGGGAGTGGGGGATAAATAAAATCTTTTTCAAAAAAATAGTACAATTGGGAAGTGAATGTGGCTCAACTGACAGAGTGTCCATCGACCATGTGGAGGGTCAGGGATTCAATCCCCAGCGCCTCCTGACCTGTGTGGTAAGCTAGCCCACATGCAGTGCTGCCATGCACAAGGAGTGCCATGCCATGCATGGGCGCCCTCATGTAGGGGTGCCCTACGCTCAAGGATTGCACCCCGCAAAGAGAGCCGCCCCATGTGAAAAAGTGCAGCCTGCCCAGGACTGGTGCCACACACATGGAGAGCTCACACAGCAAGATGACGCAACATAAAAGAGAGGCAGTTTCCCAGTGCCACCAGATAATGCAAGCGGATGCAGAAGAACACACAGCAAATGCACACAGAGAGCAGACAACAGGGGGAGGAGGGTGGAAGGGGAGAGAAATAAATAAAATAAATGTTAAAAAAAAAATAGTGCAATTATAAAAAGTGCCAAATTCAATTTTAACAACTTCCATGCAAATGCAAGGTATTGGGGGTGGGGTGGTATATGGGAATCCTGTATTTCATGCATGATTGTTTGTAAACCCACAATTTCTCTAATTTAAAAAATGTTTTTAAAGAAGAAAACAATGGTTTACAATGTTAGCAAGTGAGCATTATAATAGGCATTCTTTTAATGATGGGCCTACAAAATGTGGAAAAAAACTTAACAGTATTTACTAAAATGTTCATACCCCTTGAACCAGAAAGACACTTCTAGTACTATCACCTAACAATGTGGTCAGAGATATAGTCAAAATGTATACATAAGAGTGTCAATTGCAGCATTGTTTACAAAAAGGAAAATTTGAGAACTGGAGTAGCTTAAGTGATTGGGCTCCCATCTATCATATGGGAGTCCCCTGGTTCGATTCCCGGGGCCTCTTGGTGAAGGCAAGCTGGACCGCACAGCAGAACGCTGGCACAGCAAGGTGACACAGCAAAAGGAGATGCAGAGAAGAGACAGTGAGAGACACAGCAGACCACAGAGTTGAGGTGGCTTGGGCAAATGAGTGCCTCTCTCCCACATCGGAGGTCCCAGAATCTGTTCCCAGTGCCTCTTAGGGAGAGGGAGAGAGGAGAAGATGGGTGCTCACTTCTTATAATGAAGAGGAATGATTTGGACAGGTGATTTCTTTTCAATGTGTAGTCAATGAAAAGGAAGACTCCTTATCCTAATAAAAAAAACCAGACTACCTCCTTTACTATTTTTCAGAGAGGCTTTTATTCTGGGACCACATGCAAAAGCCAAGGATAGAGGAAAACCGTGGGACACCCTGAATGTCCTTAGGCTCACATCTAATTCCCTTGGAGGTAGGGGCTGAAAGACTTTGAGGTGGCTTGGAGTTATACATCTCAGAAAAACATGTTCTTAATCTTAATCCATTCCTGTGGGTGTGAACCCATTGCAAATAGGACATTTTTGATGAGATTTCTTCAGTTGCTGGTGTGTCCCACCTCATTCAGGATGGGTCTTAATCCTATTACTGGAGTCCTTATAGAGAAGGCCACAGAGAGAAATGCCAAGGCAGTGGGTGCAGTCAGCCACAAGCTGGAAATCAAAGGAACTGGAAGGGAAAGGAGAAAGTGCCACCATGTGCATTGCAATGTGCAAAGCCAAAGGGAAAGGAGAAAGTGCCACCATGTGCATTGCCATGTGCAAAGCCAAGGAACCCCAAAGACTGCCCGCCAGCCAGAAGATACCAACCCGGGAGGAAGGCAATCTGTCTGGCCTCTAAAACCATGAGCCAATAAATTCCTATTTTAGCAGCCAAGAAACTAAAACAGACTTCCAGAGTTCCTGGGCCAGGGCAGAGAGATGCTCTTTCAAAGACCCCACCCATTCCCACGGGGGAGGGGGACAGAGGGGCAGAGCTGTAGCCTGCTCCGATGCAGTCTTTTCAAGTGGCTCTGGAATTCTCTCTTCACTCCACTTCCAGAGCTTAGCATGTCTGGATTTTTGTACATATTTTCAGCTTCCCTCTCAGCCTGGGCCTACATACCCAGTGGTCCATTGTCTTGAGGCAGCCTGGACAGTCAGTGTAAACATGCCAAGAGTGACCCATATCACCTATCAATATCACTGCCCCTGCCAACTTCCTAAGAAGCTTATGGAGACATGAGACTGGAATGGATTCCAATGCCAACAACGTGATTCCTTTTACTTTCAGGAAATGCCAAGTCCAGTGTCTAAGAATCCCATAGTATGGGGTGCTATGTCCAATTTCTAATAATAAAATTAATGCATGTTAGAAATTAGAAAATAAAGATACCCATTTAAGAAGAAAAATAAAATCATTGTTTTATTACTCAAAGATATCCACTGGATTGCATTTATATTCTTCTAGCCTTTTATATATATTTAAATATATATTTGCTTTTTAACAAAAAAAGGGTCACCTCACATGTACACTTTTATACCTTAATAATTTGCTTTGTTCACAAACAAAAAATTATTAATATCTTTCCCAATGAGTAAATAATCACCTTCAGCATCATTTTCATGGTTTCAAAATACTCCAAGAACAATCATTTATTTAACCAAATTCCTACTGCTGGACATTTAGCTCCTTCCCATGTCTTCAGAAAGCATGACGCTCCCTAAAGTAGCATCACGGGCTGCCCACGTGAACTCCACACTTCTGGGGAGTTCTCAACTCCTTCAGGATTGATGCCTCACTTTGTGGACGCCCACACCCACCTAATGGGAAGGGGACCTCTGGTGGCCATTCCCAACCTCACCTGCTTCAGAACCCCTGGGTCCACAATTGGTGCTGGGTCAACCCTCAATCCGCCGCTCACCCCGTGCTCTTCTATCAGCTTCACAGAAGTCAGTCCCAGGAATGCAGTGCTCTGATGGTGGACAGAGGCTTCTTCCAGTGAAAGGTCTAGCATGAGGGTCCAGAAGTGGTCTCTGCCTCACCCTTCCTCATCCTCCCAGGAGCGGGAGTTCTGCCTTAGAATCACAGCTCTGTGATTGGAGCCCAAACACAGATAAACTAAGTGCTTTATATGCTTCATGCTGTTTAATCCTGGCAGTAACACTGTGAGGTGGGTATTATCATTAGTTCCCTTTTACACTGAGGGGACTGAGCCGGGAGGGGATAGATGACTTCCCAAGGTCAAGTGACTTGTGAGATCTGGGATTTATACTGAGGTCTGTCTGGCTCCACCCATGCTGAGGAGTTAGAGACTTCCTCAGTGCTACCTGTTCAGGTCTCCTCAGGAAGTTCACAGCCAGGTTGCCTAGGAAACAAAGACAAACATGGCTCTTCTCTCAGCTACCTTGTATGCATTAGTATGAAGAGTGAATTGTTGCAACAGAGACCTAAAAATGCAATGGCTCTTCACCAGAATGGCTAAAATTTTTTAAAAGCTGACAATACCAAGTGTGGACAAGGATGCAGAGCAACTGGTATTTTCACTCATTGCTGGTGGGAATATAAAAGCTTTCAACCCACTTTGGAAAGCTCCATGGCCATTTCTAATTACGTTAAACATACCCCTCCCCTATGGTCCAGAAATTCTACTCCTAGGTGTGTATCCAAGAGAGATGAAAATACATGTCCATAAAAAGACTTGTATGAGACTGTTATTAGAAGCTTTATTTATAATAACCCCAGACAAGAGACAATCCATATGTCCATCAATAGGAAAATGGATAATTAATGGACTATTCATACATTGAAACTCTGCTCAGCAGTAAAAAGGAGAACTACTGATAACTCACAACATAGACACAGCTCAAAAACATTATGTTGAACTAAAGTCAGACCCCAAAGTGTTCAAATTATGTGATTCCATTTACATTGAGTTCAAGAAGAGGCAAAACCAATCTACATTGATGGAAATCAGAACAGTATTTGTCTCAGGGGCAGAGGTGGGGCTGGCTTGGTAAGGGTAAAGAGAGAAATTTCAGGGCTGGTGGGAATGTTCTATATCATTTGGGAGAAAAGGTGGTAGTTACAAGAGTGTACATTTCTTAAAACTCATCAAGTTGTACACTTAAGATGTGTGTGTGTTATTGAATGTAAACGATACTTCAATAACCTGCTAGCATTGAAAAGTACAAGGACCCAGACGCAAAAGAAGTGTATTTCTCTTTTGCAGACCAGTCCAAGATGAATAGGTGAGTCCTGTTCCAGAAAGTCATCCAGGGACCCAGGCTAGCAGGGTGACTTTGCCAGCTGTAGGCCACTGCTGTCACCTGCATGGTTGAAAGTAGACCACCAAGTCTGGTTCCAGGCAGTGGGAAGGAGGAAGAAGCTCAAGGGAGGAGCACAAGAGCAATAGTTTCTGGGTCAGGCGTGGAAGTGACACCCACAACCTCCTCTCATATTCGAATGGCTGGGACTGGGCCGTGGCCACAACTCTCCATAGGGGACTGGGTGTTAGCCCTCCTGTTGGAGAAGGGAGGACTGGATTTTGGTGGACCGATGGCAGTCTCTGCCACATTTGGTCTCCAACTCTCGGACCCATAGGATTCTCTTTTCACCCTCTTCAGCACCCTGATCAAGCTCTTCACAGGGCAGACGACCAAGGCCCAGGCCTCGGGAGCCCCAGTGGCAGCATCCCCCTGAGCTATTTCACCTGGAGAAACAGTGGCTTTGACAACCAAGGTGCAAGCACATACATGTCATTCCCTCGTTGTCTCAGAAGCAGGAGACAGAGAGGAGGGAGACGACAACCTGCCTCCGGATCCTGCTCTGGCAGGCCTGGTGTGGAGGCCGTTTCCGCAGAGAGTGGCTCGGGTTGGGCAGTGCCAGCCCTGAGCTGAGCCAATTCTCTAATTCAATGAGATGCAACTTCCTGTCCTGTCAGGTGGCTACTGAGAGGTTCTAAACCAGGAGGGGAATGAACGTTATTTGGCCCCTGGTACATATTAAGCCCCAGGGGATTTCAGATAGTGAGCCTAATTCCCACAACAACCCGCAAAATGGCAGTCCTTCGCCCCTTCCAGAGAAAGGAAAACAGACTTGCCCAGGATACTGCCAATTGCTTTGCTGTCTCCCCCACGGATTAGCGTGGTCTGGGGTGCAGAGGGGCAGACTCGAGCCCTCACACTCTCTCCCAAGCCACCTCATGCTTGGTGAGACGAGAGCTGCCAGGGCCAGCTGAAGAGCTAGGAAGAGACCCATTTCTGGCTCCAGAGAGTTTCAATCCCCAGGCAGCCCGTGGACTGAGGTGCAAAGCTTCCAAACTTGAGAGCACCTGCCAAGGCCGCCAAGGTGGGTGATCCTATAGCTTAGCTGACCTCTTGGGTTACGTGATTGATAGCCAGGCTGCCCCGAAGGCTGGGAGGAGAGAATTCACACGTACACTGTTTTTCCTATGCCAGTATTTTACTTTAAATAGTTTCGATTGATTTGTTGATTCATTCTTTTATTTACTTAATAAAAATGTATTCATTTCTCTCAAGAGGGCAGACACAAGTTTTCAGGAGCCTGGCAATTATTTGGGAACTCTAAGAAAAATTGCAAATAAAAAACTAAGTGCAAAAATGAATATTTATTTAGAATGAGAAGAGGAATCACAACGTCCTGCTGGTGTTGTGGCAATCAGGGCCCTCTATTCTGAGGTCTCTTTAGACAACCGACTGGAAATCCCCATGTGGCAATGCTTCCCTCGTTGCAGTCTGGCTTCCCTGCCCCATTAGAACACTCTAGATTCCTTACGGGGCCCTGCAGGGGAGGGTCTGAGGCTGCAGCGGCATTCACTCCCAGGAAGCCCATTTGTGCTTGTGCTGCATACAGGGATGAGCAGAAGCAGGTAGTGTCAGCTCGATCCTGGTGTGGCAATTTGCTTATGTGTGAGCTTCCCACCTGCCAAAAGGCCCTGCTCTGGGCTCTGGCTGTGCCCACCCCTCCAACTAGCCCTGACACTGACTGGCCCTGGCACTTTACAAGTCCTTAATGCCCAAGAAGGCCCACCGCGTTCTAACATCCGAAAGGAACCTGGGACACTTCCCCCAACCTGACTGACCCCTGGACTAGCTTGGATTTCATTCCAGCTTCCATTCCCAAGATGCCATCTCAGCGACCAGCCCGCTCCAGGCTGCATGCTGATACCGGCACATGGAAGGCAGCAGCTGGCACCCTGCAGACAAGGGGAATGGCACCATGTGCCTCTCCACTCCCCAGCCCCTCAGCTGCTGGCTGCTGGCCACAGCCCTCCCTCTGCTGCTGCTTAAAGGCTGGGGCCTGAAAAGACAAGAATTTCCATGAGTCCCTGGAGTAATGCAAAGAGGGGAGGGCGGGGGGACAGGGTTTGGGGATGAAGTTGGAGTGGGACAAAGACCACCATAGAAGCTAAAACCACAAGTAAAGCTCAAAGATGGGGAAGCCACGTTCCAGGCAGTGTTAAGAGTTGGGAGTGGGGAAAGGAAGAGAAATTTATTAGAAGGACTCGGCGATGAGCTCACACCATCCGCGCTGCTCTGGGGATCACCTCGTTGGAACCAGGACTCCACGGACGCCAGCGTGGTCAGGATGTGCCGCTTTCGGGGGGTTTCTCGCGTCTGCGCGTCGCCCCCGCCCCTGCTAGCTGGCGGCACGGACGGCTCCCCGGCCAGCATCAGCCCAGCTCCACCAGCGGAGGCGGAAAGGCCCTCCGTGCCCCCTCCTCTAGCCACGCTTCCGTTTAAACTCATCCCGGGGAAGGGGTCTGACTAACCCTGCGGCTCCTCCGCTGACCTCTAGGCCATTCAGGGCAGCAAGCGTCCTCAGAGGCGTTGGCTCCCGTCCAGTCCACGCACTGGATAGCAGCAGCCGAGAAACAGAAACCACAGCAGTTATTTGAACAGAGAAAATTTGATATAGAGAATTTCTAATCAAGTGTAAAGTTGTTGTTAATTGAATAACCCAAAGCGTAAAATGAGAAATCTAATGGATCGCCGAGTTAGCAACGGCCTGAAACCATTCCTGGGGAAGCAAAGAGAAGAGGTTGGGATAATTAAACCTTAGAAATGTAAAGGAGGGGCCCCGGGGGCAGGGACCCAGACTGCTGAGGAGGGGGGCCGCTGGCTGGTGCTGGGGTCTCTGAGGGAAATGCAGTAAAGCTGGTTCAGAGAGAGTTGGAAAATCTTCCAGCTGGATTCAGCTGCTGCCACAGGCGGGCATCGTGCTGCTGGGGTGAAGGAGCAGGCTGGGGTGGTGCTTGCGACAATTGCAGGTGGGTAAACAAAGTGTGGTACGTCCTCCCAATCCACACAATGGGATACTGTTCGACAATAAACAGGAACAAAGTACTGATATGTGCCGATACATGGATGAGCCTCAAAAATATGACGAAGCATACCAGACGCTTCCATTTTTATGAAACGTCCTGAAAAGACTAAACAGTAGAGACAGAAAGTCAATGAGTGGTTACCAAGGGCTAGGGGTGGGAATGGGGAGAGACTGCTAATGGGTGGTATGTAAATTATACTTCAATAAAGCTTTTTAAAAGAAACACCAAAAATGCAAGCCAACCAAACACCAGAGGAAGGAGAACTTCCGTCATCCTCCTCCTGCCTTCAGTTTCCCTCTAATGCCCTGGCTGCCGAGCCTGGCAGGGAAAGCTTTGCAGCTGGCAAAATAGAAATATCGTCCGTGGCGTCTCAGCCCCACATCCCAAAGCAGAGTATAAAAGGGGAGAGGGGAGGAGGGGTTAGAGCAGAAAGTATAAATACTTAGTAATTGTTGCAGGAGGTAAGTGTTTCCCACCAGAAGGAGGTTTCTGGTTCTGGAAAATGGGCTGAAGTAGATGCCAGGCAATCAAAACAATAAATTCCCAGAGCAGAGCACCAGGGAGCCTGAGAATTCAGAGCTGGAAATCAATTGCAAAAACACCGGAAACAGAGAAAAGGCAGAGTAGGACGGTCAGGGGTAGGCCAGGGGCCAAAAGGAAGCGCACGCGTGGATGGCCAGGGAGCTTGTTACACCCCCTGCCTGAAGTCAGGGAGTGGGGACTGGGTGAAATATTTCCAGCACTGGAGACTTCATGGATAGGAAGTGCCTGGTTCTGGGCAAGGAGCACCTGTTCTAAAGATACCAAGTCCTGCCACCAGGAGCACGCCAGGCTCACCTGCAGGGGGTAGGCTCTTCTCTGGCTCTAGTGTGCCCCGGAGTCTGAAATACCGTTAGAGGGCTCATTCCTTTGAAATCATTCCTTCCCCTCCACTTACAAAATCCAAATACTCTTATAAGGGTAGCGCCATTTTTCATTCTAAAATTCATCTTGTGCACCTGCTATGTGCCAAGCACCGTGGTGCCTCAGGCATTTCTAAATCATTCTTTCCCCTGATAGGAGATGGATCCTGTGAATTTGGAGTTAGGAAATCTAGGTAAAGAAACTTGCTGAACTCGAAAATCTCTGGACATTTAGAAAAGGCAAACCTAGAGAGCCAGAAAGTAGATGAACATTAGCTTCCAGCCAGGGATGGGAATGCGGAGTGGCTGTAGGTGGGCGCCAGGTTTGTTTCAGCGGTGATGGAAATGTTCTAAAATCAGATTGCAGTGATGGTTGAGCAGTTCTGTAAATATATGAACAATTACTGAACTGTACGCGTAAAAGTGAATTTTTATACCTCAATAAGCAGTTTTAAAAAGAAATAACCAAAGTACCTCAAAACAATGTTTTTGTGGATATTTCAGTAGATACATCCACCAAGGACCCAGTGCTCTGTCAGGACAGCCTCTGTGGAGTTGAACTGCTGCTTCTGTGAGGGGCCAGGAACTTCCACCCTCCCTTACCCCATCTCCATGCCACTGCCTTCCTAGCACCCTCCCAGGGAGAGTTGGTCAGAGTCCCCAGACACTCATCAGACCACTCTTTACCGGTGAGCAAGTCCATCATGCATAAAGTGACACAGTCATGTTTCTCAGCCTCTTTCCACTGCTCTGTGTGACTGGGGGTGAGGCGGGGTAGGGACATGGATGGGGGCTTAACCCTAGCTTGGCCCCAGCATTGAACTCTGTCCCCAACTTTCCAACTTCTCTTTTCCATGCAGCCTGAGATGGAGATCCAGGAGTGGGCTAGGGACCATGGCTATGGACCCCTACCCAGCTTCTACTCCAACCTGCAAAGAGCCTCCTGGTAAAGACGAAAGGAGATTGGTGGTTATGCAGTTCTGAGGAAGGAATGCTAAGGGGTGTGGAGACTTTCTTTTTGGAGTAATGAAATGGTTCTAAAATTTTTGAGCTGATGAATGAACAACATTGTGATTATACTAAAAGCCATCGATTATAAACTTTGGATAGAATAGCCAGAAACAGCAGCTATGTACAGTGGGGGAAACATAGAGATTGAGAGATGAGAAATTTTCTCATTTGTCTATTTTTAGCTTATTATTAATATCATTATTGAAATAATGAAAATGCTATAATAATGATTGAGGTGATGAATGCAAAACTATGTGATTATAGCAAATACCATTGATTGTACACTTTGGATGAATTGTATGCTTTATTGCTATGCATCAATAAAATTGATTCGTTAAAAAAAAAAGAGGCTCCTGGGTTATGGCTCACCTGTTAATAAAGTGGTGCACTGACTCCTACTCTGCACTTGTCACTGCGTGTGTAAAATAAGACAGCATTTGAGCATTTCTGCTCTTTGCCATAAAATAATCAAAATCCCAGCCAACCCCCAGCTAAATCACTCCAGAACCTTCCCGGGTGAATTTTCAGGGTGTTTCATTGTGGGTGCTGCAAGTTTAGTTGGACTGAATGCTTAGTGAATGAGCCTGGGTATCAAGTAGGCCAGTGCTTGTCACACTTTGATGTGCCAACAAATAGCTCAGAGGGCCTTGCTGAAATGCAGGTTCTCATTCAGGAGGTCTGGGGTGGGACTCGAGATGCTGCCTCTTTCATAAGCTCCAGGGGAAGTGCCTGCTGCTGGTCCATGGACGGCCCATTGAGTAGCATCTAGCGCTTCTCTGCCTGAGTTATCGAGTCTCCACTGCTTCTCTTGGAGGTTACAACTGCAAAGAGAGTTTGGGCCTTTTCCAGCAGAAGCTTCTGGCTCTCTGATTGTGCACTGAAGAACTCCTGGCTTAACATCAGGTCCAGGCCCTATGTCCTATGGTGGCATGAAGACAGGGACAGTGGAGAAGGCAGCAGCTGCCTCCTTCTCCCCCCACCCCAGGAGCAAAGGGAGGGGAGCTACTGGTCGGGCATGAAGGCACAGGCTCCAGCTGAGCTCAGCAACTCACTGCGGACTCCCTTCCTATGGGAAAGGTAGGGCACCATATGTCCCTGCTCAGCATCTCTGCAGCCTGACTCCCACAGGTGACAGATGGGTCTTGGAACACTACCAATAACAAGGAACAATTTGCTGCCAAAGGCCAAAACAGCCATCCCCAAAGTCACTTGCCCATCCTCTGAGTCCGCGAACATTTATTCAGCACCACTAGGTGTAAAGCACTGCCTGATGAACTCAAGGAGGACGGAGACCTGTTCCTGGTCTCTGGGAGCTCCTGCAATACACAGCAGGGTGAGAATGAGCCCCGGATAGAAAACTGATCAAGAGCAGGGAGGTATCCATGGTGAGTAGGGAAAATAAACTCCTTGAAGTCTCTTGGCATCTGAACTGAGTCTCAAAGAATGGGTAGGATGTTATCGATCAGCAACGAGCAGACAAAAGGGATCCCATTCTAGGTGGGACAAAAAAAGATGGAAAGGGGAAATTTAGAGCATGTTTGCAGAATATATGCACTCCAGATGCATGTGATGGGGCAGAGGGAGGTGTAGTTCATCATGAAGAGATTGCATTTAGCATTTATTATGTGGTGGGCCTGTTTATAAACCCTGTAGGGGCTACGGGAAGTGACAAAACGCAAAATATTCTTAAAATGGTAGCACAGTTGTGCATTCTGTAATATGCAGAAGTCGTTGTGAAAAAATACTAGGCAGAAAGGGCCTTGAGGAAGAGACAGAGCTGTACAGGGCTTCAGGGAAGGGACATATTCCTTTCAACCGTGGGTACCTAGAGTGCACACAGATAGACTGACGATCTGATGAACTGGGGATGGCCCCTTGGTAAAGGCAATGGAGCTTGTTGATAGAACTGAGAAGTTTGGCCCTTTGTCATAGCTGTGTGATAGCTGCTCAGTATCACTCAGCTGTGAGGCCTTGTGCTTGACCAGCTGCTATTGCTGAAAAACAGTTGGTTGAAGGGTAACCTGACAACTACATAGCAAAACTATCTAAAACCTGGGAATAAGGCCAAGAGGATACTAATGGCATATCATTTTAAAGTCATTCTGAAACATTGTTTAATTCTCTCCTCCAAGAATTACTAATACTCTAGAGACTGTACTATTGTTTGAGTTCACTGTTTACTATTTTAATTAAGGGCTCAGACTCCATGAAGTTACATGTTAACTTGTAGAGTTGTGTAGATGCAAGTAATTCCTGTCCAGGAGAAAAGATAACCTCAAAGGTTAGGCTTAATTAGTCTGTAGGGCATTACCTGTTTTGTGTCTAACCTATTTATCTAGTATTCTTTTAAAAATAAGACTGTATAAACCCCAGTGCCTCCAATGCTCTTTGAAACAGCCTTACAATTTTGTTTCCCTCATTTACAAACGACTTAAAGTCTTTAACATGTGCTTATTCAATATTTGTAAGAAATACATGTTTTTAACTTTTGAATATTATACTTGCCCAGATACAAACTGAGTGATTTTAAGTATTATGGGAGACAAAGGAGGACTCGATACTGGGGAACACTTAGTCGTCCTGTAAGAATCAATGCTCGACAGTATTAGAACTTTCTGGCTCATTGTCAACAAAAGGAGCAGAGGCCCCAAGAGGACATCCGTCAGCGGGAAGAGCGCATGTGGACTCCGTGTGTTCCGGGGTGAGGTTTGGGGTTGTTTTTCTCCTGATGCGAGGCTTGGGCTATAAGCCCCTTTGGACTTGGGAACCTTGGCATGACAGTCATGCTTAGGAAATAACAGTGAAATGTGCGAGTGTGATATGAAAAGGCTGTAACCTTGATAACCCAATTGCAGGGGTCTGGACCAGGTTGAGCATCATCCCAGCAGTGCAGGGAGAAGGTCACGAAGGCTGTGCAGGACCAATTTTCACCAAGATGCCCCGTGGCAGCCACAGAAGCAATGACAGCTGAGGCCTGGGCCTCCGAGAGGCCCAATCTGACACCTGCTTCCCTGTCTTTCTGCCTGAAATTTAGAAGTCCCGAGCCCTGCACAATGAGTCATCCTAACTTTTAGGACAATTCAAGGCCTCAAGAGGGAGGTGCTAGACTTTCTCTAACAAGGGCAGGTGAGCCCCTGAAGGACAAACTGGAAATGAAAATATGTGTATTGTTCCCAGACTACTAAAGGGGATCACACCAATTACATACATGAGGATACATAGGAGATTGCCTTGGAAATAAGAATTCTGGGGGAGCGGACGTGGCTCAACTGATAGAGCATCCACCTACCATATGGGAGGTCCAGGGTTCAAACCCTGGGCCTCCTGACCCATGTGGTGAGCTGGCCCATGTGCAGAGCTGCCGCGCAGGGAGTGCTGTGCCAAGCAAGGGCACCCCCGTGTGGGGGTGCCCCATGCACAAAGAGTGTGAGTGTGCCCTGCAAGGAGAGCCATCCCGCATGAATAAAGCGCAGCCTGCCCAGGGGTGGCCCCGCACACACACACAGAGTTGACGCAGCAAGATGTCGCAACAAAAAAGAGACGCAGTGCCACTGAGGGTGCAAGCAAACACAGAACACACATCAAATGGACACGGAGAGCAGAAAATGGGGGGGGGGGGGGGAGGGTAGAGAAATAAATAAAATAAAAATCTTAAAAAAAAACTGCCTTAAAAAAAAAAAAAAGAATTCTGCAGCAAAAAGGGGGAAAAATGAGTAAATCCGCTCTGGGAGCTGTAGGCTAGCATGGCGTGAACTACCAGTTCCTTGGGGAGGAAAGGAAAGCCGCAGAGAGCATGAGAGCCCTCCGCAGCCCTCTGGACGGGCCTATGGGGCCGACCTTGCAGGCCCAGGTGGGGCTATGGATCAGTCTGCCACATAACAAACCACCTCACATGCAGGGGCGGGAAGCAACAATCATTTATTATCTTGATCCGATGGGTCTGCCCACCCAGGCTGAGGCCCCTGGGGGGTTCTGCTCCTGCTGCTAAAAAGTGGGGCAGCTGCACGCCTTGCCTTCAGGCCGGGCCCAGGCCATGGGCCAGCAGTTCCCTAAGGGTCACTTCTCACAGCAATGGCAGATGCGCATGGCCCAGAACTGCACACCATTACTCCCACCACAGCATCGGCCAAAGCAAGTCACACAGCCAAGGTCAAAGCCAAGGGGATGCCCTTTACCTATGATCAGCCCACAACAAGGGTTTGGATGCAGGGAGGGATAAGGATTGAGGCCCATTGTTCAACGTACCCTAGAGAAGTGGGCTAGAACTTGTGATAACGGGCTGTGAAAGGCCTTGGAAGCCCCAGAGACACGCTGTGAAGGCTCAGACTTCTAAATTTCAGGCAGAAAGACTGGGGAGCAGGTGTCCCAATGGGCCTCCTGCATGTCCTCCTCTTTCCAGCATGGCGAATAGGGGTAGATCCCATCTACCTCCCACTTCCACATCCTCAGCAGGTCTCCAGGGGACTAGAGCTCCATTATGCGACTGAATGGCATGGGGCCTGCCAAAAGAGCTGTCTTCTCTCTCTCTTTCCTTCTTTCCTTCTTCCTGCCTCCTTCCCTTACTTCCTTTCTTTTCTTCCAATACTCTGATGGACAGTTTAGTCATTTCTGAGCTGTTTCCTATAGCCCATTAAAATGGTTCTTGTTCTACTTCATTGTACCGTGGAAGTTTCCAATCAGTTTAACTACTGTGCTGGCATCCCAGGAATGACACAACATGTCATGTGGATTCTAATGCAGCACCAATGTTTACTGTGGTGGTGTCTATAATTATCAATAAAAATTCTTGCAGCCCTACTATCACCCTTGTGAGCTTGGGTAAGAATTCTAATGACTAGATTCTGGATAGGTCCTCAGGACAGATGATTAGAGAATCAAACAATCACACTTACTGTTTATTGAGTGTGGAACTGCAAGTCTATATCAAGCACATGCTAGGTGTTTTATCCACCAGAGGCAGGGTGGAGGGACGGCACCTTCTGGGAAAGTGGTGGTGGGCCTCGGGACTGAGACAGGATGGAGTGATGGCCTCTACTAGCAGGGAGGGTTTGGGAGTGTGTATGGGGGGGTTACTTGCTGGGACTCAGAGAACTGGCGAGGGTGGGGAATTTCTGGACACGGCAATGCTTCCAACTCTACTTACTGGCACTGGAAAAGGCACTTTGTGTGTGCACGTGTGTGTGCATGGGTGCTTGAGAGAGAAAGAGCTCAAAGAGCTGAGCAAAAGAACACAACCGAGCCCAAGCCTGTTACGTAAGACAGGGCTCCCCCACTCCAGGTCGAGCAGATGGAGGCCAGCCAAACTTGCAGTTGTGCACATTCTGCAGTTATGGTGCCAACCCCCACTCCCCACTGTTCCCAAGGGAACTGAGGCAGGGGTGGGCAGGACCCACAGCAGCCCGTAGGAGCCCAGCTTCATGAAGTGCATGCCTAGGGCTCCCGGCAGGGGCTTTAGTCCCCACCCTGAGTGACAGCAACAGCCCAGATTCCTATGCCACAGCAGATGGGTGAAATGCTCCTAGTTTCTCTCCACAAGGAAATTGCAGCCAGGACCTGATGCCTTAAGCTGCCCCTGCCCCTGGCATTAGTGGATTTATCCCAGTTTCCAGGAGAGGCAAGCAAACCTCAAGATAATGATCATTTATTTTGAATAGTAAATGAAACGTGTCCCTATGTATAGTCAACGTGGTGACACAGAGCTAACAGTTGCATGTGGATTCTCCCTAATCCTTATGTAGCCTTTGGAAATAGAGATTTATTCCCCATTTTACAGACAAGGAGCCAGAGGCTTCAAGAGGCTAAATTGCCCATATCACAGTTCTTTATCCCATATGGAGTGTTTGGCCTTTCTTCTGCATGTTTTAATTCTCTGAGGTTATTATGCCCAAGTCTTCATTCAGCGAGTCTGCCACAAGCTGGCCAGGTCTGGGTTCACTCCAACCTGGAGGCCAGGAAGGGTGGAAGGGTGGGAAGAGAAGCCCCGGGGGGAGGTGGGTGGTCAGGCCAGTTCAGAGTCAGAGGTGACAGCTGAGGCTCGGAGGACCCCGGGCTTCCTGGAGCTCCCCAGGGGCTGGTGTGAATTATGGCCATCTAAGTCTTTAAGAGATGGATGACTCCAGAGGGCTGGGAACATTGGAACTGCCAGATCCCGAGATGTATGCATTGTGACCCAAGTACATGTCAAGCACCATCAACTTCACACAGAGAGTCAGGTTTTATCATTAAGAAATTTAAAAAATACATGAATATATGCTTATAAAATTGAAATAATACCAATGTATATGGAGAAAAGAGGGGACACCCACCCCTCCCCTCACTCCTGGCAGATGTCATGTCCTCATGTCCCCCTCCTCCCATGGCTGGTGTGTATGCTTTCAGATCTGTTCACACATGGTTACAGTTGTAACATCAAAGACAACATGTATGAGTGCTTACTGGGAACCAGAGACTACTCTGAGTTTACACTCAGATATGCACACACACACCCTTCTTCCTTTTAAACCCATAAATGGGATCATATTCTACATTTTTTCCAACTTCCTTATTATTTAATGTCTTAGAAATCTTTCCATGTCAGTACTTATAAATCTGCCTCTCTTTTAATGGGTATAAGTAATTCTTTATATATACATATATATATATATCCCTTAGAAAAAGCAGTGCCTGCTTATGGCAAGAATTTTCCATCAGAAGGATGAGAAATGGAATGTAAAAGTTCCCTGATTGCCCTTGCCATTTGCTCTGAAGTAGATCTTTCTATTAATTGTCTAGGCACCTAATTCCCACATATGTTTTAACATTTTTTTTATCTGATGGTCTTGCAACAGCCTTTCCTCACCTCATTTATCTTAGACATCTTTCCTTATTAGCAGATAAATGCCTACCACATTTACTCTCAACTGCTGCATAGTATTCCACTGAACAAATACAGCATTCTTTAACCAGTCTCCTACTGACAGATTTTCATTTAGAGTTCTAATAAAGTGTTTCAAGTTCCAAAAATGCTACAATGAACATCCTTATGCCTATATGCCTACTAGCCAACCTACTCTACTTTCTTTAGTCATCTATCTCCTTAATTTCAGTTAGCACATGGCATATAATTAAGTCAATTTCCCAGCATCCCTGCATTTGGATATGACCACTTGACCAAATACTGGTCAACGGGATATAGTAGAAGTCTGTCACACTCCTGCACCCCCTAGATTGACTAGGCCAGACTGTTGCAGAAAGAAATATACTGCTATTGTATTGAAGCCACTGTTGTTTTGCAACTCTATGATAGCAACCAAGCCAGTATCCTAATTAAACTTATAATAGCCATCAGACAATTTAAGAGCAGTGAGATTGCTCAACCAAAAATTATGTACATTAAACATTTTGATTCTTAGTGCCTAAATCACCTTGAATAGCTGCTGTGCTATTTTGTACTCCCACCAACTGTATACAAAGGTGCCTCCTCCACTGACTGTCCTTCGGTTGAAAACTTATCTGCCATGATTTTACAGTTTACATAAATTTAATTATGACTGAAAGTCAATATCTTTGCTATGTTTATTATCCTTCTTGTAGTGTTGTCAATCCTTCTAACAATTCTGTGACATATTATCCCCATTTAGCTTACCTGTAAAATGTTAAGTAACTTGTCCAAAATGACACAGCTGGTAAGGAATGGGGCCAGCACTTGACACTGTAAAGCAGAGTTCTTTTCCTTGCAGCACACTTTTGACCTTTCCAGGACTTCCACCTACCCTCTCACAGTGCCCCCCTCACTGCCTGAACGAGCATGAGGGTTTGGAGGGGCAAGCCAGCCAGGCCACCTGGGCCTGCTCCTGATGACCAGGATTGTCTGCTCGGGTCGCAGGTAATCACGACTCACCATCTCTGGCAGTTTGCAATTGAAGCTGTGCAATCTCATTTGAGGGGAAAGGTCACCAAGCCTGACCATCGCATCAGTACCTTCAAAATTATTTTCCCTTGAAACGTAAATCAAAACTACAGTCAGATATCATTTCACACATATCAGAACGGCAGCTATTAAAAAAAGAGAGAACCACTAGCGTTGGAGAGGATGTGGAGAGAGGAACACCTCTTCACTGTTGGCAGGAATGTAGAATGGTGCAGCCGCTGTGGAGGACGGTCTGGCAGGTCCTAAAGTTGAAGAAATGTATGTTAATACTACGAAATATTAATATCAAACAAAAAAAACCACATTTTGTTAAGTAAAAAAACAGACACAAAGTACTACATATTGTGCGATTCTATTTACATAAAATGTAAATATAACTCCATTTATAAAGATGAAATCAGATTAGTGGTTATGTAGGCCTGGGGAAGGAATGCTAAGGAGTTTTTCTTCTTGGAAAAATGAAATTGTTCTAAAATCTTTTGTGGTAATGAATGTACAACGTTATAATTATACTAAAACCATTGATTATATACTTTGAATAGATCATATGTATGTGAATATATCTCAATAAAACTGCTTACTAAATAAATAATTGTGCAAGAATAGCCAGAAATAGTAACTAGGTACAGCAGGGGAAACAGAGAGAGATTGAGAGGTGAAGAATTTTGTTAGTCTGTTTTTGTTTATTATTATTGAAATAATGAAAATGTTCTAATAATAATTGGTGTGATGAAAGCACAACTGTGTTATTATACCAAATACCATTGATTGTACAATTTAGTCGAATTGTATGCTTTATAAATATGTATCAATGAAATTGATTATTTTTTAAAGAATCTATTTTCCCTTGGTTTGTTTATTATGTCTAACACCAGTAGAGAAAATCATCTTGCAGAGTAAAAGTCGTCACATCATCAAAACCACTCTACAGGGAAAGGGATGTGGCTCAAGCAGTTGGGCTCCTGTCTTCAAAACCAAAAAAACAAAAAACCACTTTACATGCTAGGCATTGTGACTGAAATAGTCAGATAGCCTTAGAGCTTCCGTTTCCTCAACAATAAACAGAATAATTATAACACCCTTTCTTAACTTTATAGGGGGAGGAGGAAGAGAGAGGGAGAAAATAATAAATGGAAAGTGGTTTGCACATAGTAGAAATGTCATAAATTGTATCTATTTTATTCATAAGGGCCCGCTCCACTCCACACACCCTTGGAACTCACAAGTCTGTGAGACAGACATATTTATATTGATCCTATTTTTTTGAGTCTCATTTACTAATCTGTTCAGAAAATAATTTGACATTCATTTGGGTATGACATGGGGAAAACAGCAATAATATACGCTAACACATATGTAAGGCTTATTATGAGCCAGCATATCACAGTTACCCAAAACTGTATGATCCCGGGGAATGGGTGTAGCTTGGTGGTTGAGTACCTGCTTCCCATGTACAAGGCCCCAGGTTCAAGCCCCAGTACCTGCCTAAAGAACAAAACAAAAAAACAACAACAAAAAACCTGGTGTGATCCCCATCTTTTAGACGGGGGCATTTGAGCTGAGAGGAGTTGGTGAGTAACCCAGCTGTCAGAGCTGGTAAGGAGTGGAGCTCCTCACCCTCATCTTAACTTCTGGTTCTGGTTCTGGTTATTCATGAAACCCCAACAATCGCCACCCGGTCAGCCCTGGGAGCTCCTTGGGGCAGGATGTGTCTGATTCATCCGTGTGTCTGGGACATCACCTAGCCCCAGGCTGGGACTACCTGCCCAGGGTTTACTTGCAGCAAGAACCCAGACTGGGGATGGAAGGGTCTAACATGGGGAACAAAGGGCAGACATCCCGCCGTGGAAGGGAAGGGCTCACCCTCCAAGAGGCCGAGAGATGACAGGGAGGGGCTCAGCCTCGGCAAGAGGGTGGCCCTTGGGTTTGGGTTTGCAGGGTGCTGTGGAGTCCCTTGTGCGGCAGGCCCACGGAACTGCGCCAGTACCTCAGGGGGTTGGCGGGCCCACCTTGGCAGGAAGGTGAAAGCACAGAGGTGCAGCAGGGTCCGGTGCTGAGGCGGAGAGCGGGGAGTTCAACTCCAGGTCAAGGGGACAGGAGAGAAGTTTGCAGTGGTTTCTGGATCCTTTGGTTGGTGGCCTCAAAGACGGGACAGAAGGACTGACACCACATCAGGCAGACAGCCAGGAGACCTTGCGGAAACAGGGAGGAAGCCTGCCATTCGGAGACACCGCGGGAGCCCTCGTCCCCTTGGGAGCCACAGGGAAGCCTCAGAGGTCCATCTGGCTACAAAGCCTCAGGGAGTGGCCGCTGCCTGTAGACCCCGTGAAGGCTGAAGGGAAGGGAGCCTGGGGGAGCAGGAGGAGAGGGGTGCAGCCTAGCCTAGTGCCAAGGGCAGCACCTCAAACCATCGACCCCAACGCTTCCTACGCTGCCTTCCTAGGGAAGGCAGGTCCCGTCTGTTCCTTTGGGCTTTGTATTCTAGAGATGATTCACACAGACCGTGTCCTTGCGCAAAAGAGTTGGGGATCCCTGCCCCAGGCACAGGGTTCAGGGCTTCATTACCCCTGTGTGAGGCACATTATCATCTTTGGCATGTTCAGAACTAAAACCAACTCAATACAAACTGGTAAAAGTCCAAGGAATTGCAGTTGGACAAGAAATTGTCAAGTCGAAGATGTTTTGAACCCAAGTAGAATTTCAGGTAGACCTAGGGAAGGAGTCAGTGGGACTTTGGCCTCAACTCCGAGCCAATAGCATTGACTCAAGAAAGCCTTAAGGACAAGGAAAAAGCATGTCTGTTTTCTGGATCCCCAGTATTTTTCATAATACATGGCTTACATTGGGTTTTCGATGAGTTTTTATTTTATTTTTTACTTTTAATTTTTGGAACCACTGGCTTACTTTTAATCAAGTTTTACTTTTTTTAACCTTTCAAAATGATTAAAGCTTTAACCAGAAGGAATCAACCAGAAGGCAAGAGTGTAACGGAAATAGTCTTTTAACACTTCTCATGTAAATCCAAACTTCAAAAAGATTCCTTTTGTGGAATAGAAAGGCTCTTCAGTGTTTACAAGTTTATTTCTGAGTGGCAAAGATTATTTCCCCTCCTTACATTTCTGGAATTTCCTGTATTTCCCCCATTCAATCTTGGCTGCCACAAACCAGACAGACAAAAAGCACGAGGACCTTCTTTTTCTTGCATCTATAGTGGAAACCTTAGCGGCAGACCCTAACTGCTCCAGCTCTGTCAGAGATACATTTCAATACATTTTCATTGATTGAGTAAATAAACAGATGAATAACAGAATGGCAGTGAGTGACGTGAAAAGCTATGCTGAATCTAAATAATTCAGGTGAAATGCCTTTAATTAGCAAGACTCACCACCACCCACTGACCTGGATCTTGGACTCAACATCATCTCCTTCCTCAAGAAATCAGAAGTGCTTTATATAACCTCAGCCGCACTGACAAATGTCCCAAATGCTATCTGCTGAGACTTGGGAGCAAGAAAAATTCCATGTGTAGGGTCCATGAGTAGACCTTCTGATCTGCCTAGAGCCAGTGCTTCCACGCTGGAATCTTTAGAGCATATTACTTGTAAGACCATGAGTGACTCTATAACCTCAGTTTCCCAACCTGTAAAATGGGGGTAAAAGTCTTAACCATCTCCTGAATTAAATGAGATTGTTCATGTCAAGGGCTGAGCACAGTTCAGAGCACCTCGTAAGTTCTTGAGAGCTTGTTTGGAGGTTCCAGCAGGGGAGCACAGCTACTTACATACCCTTGACTAAAGATCCATCCTCCTCAGTTGGGGAAGGTCACCCTCTTGGACCAAGCATGCTGCTACAGGAGGGAGGAAGGGGAACCCGCCTAGCCAACCAGAGCAGCTGAGTCAACTCTGGCGACCGGTAGACTGGCAGACGTCACGGCCAGATCACCCTCACATCCTAGTCCATTCTTAATTAATATTAGCAGCATTTTTACTATCATTACTAGTAGTACAAGAGCTCTTCTTCAATTGGCTTTAATACTCTCTACTTTTCTGTTTTATATATTTTTTAAAGAATGGAATTTCCTCCCAATATTATTTGTGCCTGTAGAGCACAGGTTTTTCTACTCTTGAAAAGGACAGAGTCCTCGGGAGGATGTGCAGATGGTAACTGCTGCCTCCAGGATGTGGATACTCCAGAGCTGGCCGGACAGTGACGGTCAGGGGGGACGAGCAGGCAGCTGGGTGGGCTTTGGATCTGTGCCTGGGTATCAGGCTGGAGGCCCCTGTGGCTTCCCACACTCCCCTCTGCACACACACACACCTCCTGAAGGGTGCAGCCCATCTCCTCCAAGGGAGGCTCCAGAGGGGATGCTCTCACCCCGCCCATGAGACCGGGTTAACCTGTGGTCCTGGTGAAGTCTCTTTCTGGTTGGTCAGCTGCATCCACCCCCAACAGAGATGCCCTCTGAGGCCCCTGCAGGCCTTGCTAGGTGAAATGGAAGCCTCATGGTCAAATAATTCCAAATTTAGGCCTTAGAGCACAAAACAGGTCAAAGCCCCAGTTACTGCTATATGACCTTAATTTCTACCATGGAAGGTAGGTCAGGCAGAGCACTAGAGCATTGTGCTGTTGAAAGGAACTTAGGGTTGACGTAGTCTGAGCCTCTCATTTTACAACTGAGGACTGGAAGGGAGTAAGTGACTGCCCGAAGTCACAGAGGGAGCTCAGGGCAGAGCCAGGGCCCAGGACCCAGGATCCAGGTCTGCCCCCATGGCTTGTCTACACTTTTCCTTTTAAAGATCTAGTTTCAAAGCAAGGAAATGATCACTCTTGCAATTGTTCTGGCATTCGGGGGTTTTTAGGGTGAATTCGAGTGACTCTGTCACTGGCTGTAGCAATCCAGGTTAATCACCCACACTTCCTGGAACTGCAAGAAGAAAAAAGAAAGAAACAGACAGTAGTTTAGCAATTCATTGTTTAGTGAGAAAAAGGGTTACACTAAGCCCTGGATGAAGGGGAAGGAGCTTTTTATTTATTACTATTTTTTTTATTTAGGGGTACCTGGGATTGAACCTGAGGACCTCATATATGAGCAGCAGGTGCTCCACCACTTGAGATACATCTGCTCCCTAAGGTGAGCTGGCTTTTTTCATTTGTTTGCTCGAGCCGGGGGCCTTGTACATGAAAGCAGACACTCAGCCACTTGAGCTACGTCTGCTCCCAGGGAAGGATCCTTTACATGCCAGCAGACAGGAGTACAGAGAGGTTTCCCTGTTCACTAGCTTCTGTGTGGTGGTGTGGGGCCCTCCAGTACCCTCAACCAGGCCACCAGTTCTTCTGATGCTGTGCTTTTTGTAAAAATTGGAGGAAGAGCAGAGTGAGGTCCTGCTTTTATACTCTTTCTCCCAAGGCAACTGCAAAATGCAGGGAGAAAAGAAAACTGACTTTGCTGTCTCTCTGCAACCCCTATGCTGATATTGAGTGAGGAAGGAGGGAGGAGTAAGAGCCCGCCTTCTCATTGTGTCAACTGCAACATCTTCCAGAACCCCGCAAAGAAGGCACAAAGTGAGCCATGAAGGTCAGTCTGTGTTGTGGGTGAAACACAAGGGGACTGTGGATACAGGCTGGTATGTTTGCTACCTTTTCCTGCCTTCTCTCAAAATGAAATGCATTGGTACCAAGGGATGTGGTCAAATGATGGCGGTTCTACTTTTCAGAAATAGGCTATTTGGATACCGACCGACCTGGCGAGTCAGAGGCTTCTCAGGAAGATCTAATAGCAAGTGCAACCAGACAAGGAACTGACTCACAGAACCTCAAACCACAAGCGCTTCACCTCTAAATTTAATCGTCATGTCTGTTACAGTCATTTCTGTTACACACTGCATGAAACAATGGGATGACTGGTTTCTTTTCCCTCCCCTCAGTGGCTACGTGCACCTTTTACAACATGTTCACTGTGTGTGATTAACTTCCAGGGAAGACTTTGTTCATTAGTCTCTCTTGGGATTCTCAGAAAGCCTTAGAGGAAAACAGAAGCGCTGTTCTTTTGGCATGTGAAAGTACTTGAGCCCCAGACCCCTTTTCCAATCAGGCAATTGGGTGGGAATGGTGCGGTTACTGGTGGTGGGACAACAGGCCTGGTGGCGAGTTTCCTTCAGAGAGTCCTCCACTGAAGGAATCTCTCTACCTCTAGTCTGACCCAGGCTTTCCAGGGATTAAAATAAGACTCAAGGTTTGACAGGAAAACAAAAAAAGGAATCATTCCCCATCTCCCCAGTCTCCAGCCTGCCTCAGCTGCCAGCAGCCCAGTGATGGATCCTGTCTGGGCCCCTGGCTGCTTCCTCCCACTCATCAGTGACAACTCGCAGCCTGTGAGCACCGGGGAGGGCTTGCTCCCCGCACACTGCTCCACGGGAATCCCAGCTCTGCCGCTTCCCCACCAGCTGCAAGCCGGTGGCCTTGCCTCTCCTGCCTCAGCTTCCTCGTCCGTCAAAGGGGGGTAACAATAGCGCCCACCTGACAGCGCGTTTGAGAAGATTACATGAGTTACTTAGTCTACATCTGCGGTTCTCTGCAGGGGCAACTTACCTCCCCCACCCCAGGGGACATTTGGCAATGCCTGGAGACATATTTGGTTGTCCTATCTGGGGTCAGGGTGGAGACCAAGGATGCTGCTGAGCATCCTTATGGTTGCCAGAATGCTCCGGGTTCTCGGTTCTTGGCTACATCCCAAGAAAGAATTCAGAGATGCGCTGGGTGAATGAGGCCAGTAAGAGAGGTTTTTGAGAAATGAAAGAAAAGAGATGGTCCGCCCCGGGGGTGTGAGTGGGGGCGTCCTCCAGGCAGACCGACTCGAGGTGGCGCCCGGGGGTAGGCCTTTTTAAGCCCTTCCTCCTCCCCCTGCCCCTTATTAAGGAGGGCCCCCCGCTCCGGGTCCTGATTGGCTGCCTTTCCACCTTCACCTGGTAGCTTCCTGGGAACCGATAGGGTGGCCTTTCTGCTCAGTTTCCTGGGCTCGAAGCCCGGGAGTTTCAAACTGGACCTCCCACCAGGGTCTTGGCGGGCTTTTCGGCTGTCACGGTTGCAGGTTTGTTGTCAAGCCGCCGCCTTCCCACGGGGGTCTCCGGGCCGGAGCTCACCACGCCAGGCTCCCTCGTTTTGTACTAATCTCCTCACTGCTGTTCACAGGACGGCCCCACAACAAAAATGTGTCCTAGAAGATCAACAGCGCCAGGTTGAGAAGCCCTGATGGCACAGCAACCTCCGAATAAATGGCAGTTGTGGTTTTTACTTAATTTATGCAAAAAGACTGTGTCCTGCCCTCGAAGTTCCCTCCACCTCTCCAAAGGCCCTGCTCCTGATGCAGGCGCACCCCTAGCAGCGAAGCGCTTGAGGGCCAGCGGGTGCCAGTGCGAGCCCCGTGTCCGCAAGCAGGCTGGTTTGTGGTCATTAATCGAGCCAGAAGGATCTTCCCCCACAAATGCAGGTGTGTCAAAATTTGCACACTACTTTATTTTCTAAGCATCAAATTTCTTTCCACCACAAACCCTCATCGCTCTAGGCAGGTGGAAAATTCAAACTTTGTCATTATTTGTGCCTCCTACCCACTCCCCCCCCCCCCCAAAGGTAAACAAAGAATCAGATCTTAGGCAGAGCCCCCCTGGCCTTCAGCCTGCCCGGGCATGCGTAGACCCCGGAGGGCTGCCGGCTGCCGGCTCTGCTGCCCTGGAACCCAGGACCCTGTTGTGGAGGGGCGGTCCAGTGTTCGGGTTCAGCCTGCGTGAGCCTTACGGTGAAATCGTTCTCCTCTCCATCCACCCATCACCCGTCACCACCCTCAGCTCTTTGATGGAACGATGCTGGGAAGAGGAGAGAGTCCTCCAAGGCTGAGAAGGGGCGGAGGTCTACAGGTTCCCCAAAGTAGTGGGGCGCGGGCCTCACGGGGTGGGGGGTGGTAGGACCGGAGAACAACTGACATCTGGCTTTGCAGTAAGACGGACCTGCAACCAGGCCCACCTGGAGGCAACGGAGGGCAGGGCTACCGGTGGGTGTTCCGCCGTCCCCACTCCCAAGCCCCTTTTGCATCCTGCGCACCACCTTTCCCCTTGCTCAGCTGCCTCCTTCCCGGGTTCTAGGAAGAAGGGCCCCAGAGGGAGGCTGGAAGGTCCGAGCAGGGAGCAGGGACACGCTGCTCTTGGCATTCACTCCATCCACAGCCCCTGCAGTTCCTTGTCTCCAGCGGATTTTTCCACCCTCCCAGCACTGGCAGCATTGTGCTGCCTCTGAGGTGCCCGCAGCTCAGGGCAGAGCCCTCTCCTCAGGGTGGGGGTTGCAGCTCAGGGGGGCCCTTTTTCCAGCCCACAAGGCTCTGGAAACCCTACACGCTTTCCTTCACTCACCTGCGCTGCAGGCGGGAACTGCTTGCTGTGATGACCTCAGGGCTCCCACTCCACCTTTTTACTTTTCCATCACCTGTTTAGCTCCTATTAAATTTCATGAAAGCATCAGGTGTGGTTTCCATCTCTTGTCCTGACTCATCCTGCTTCTTCCCTGATGGTGCGTGGGGTGAGATGGAGGGTGTGTGGGCTTTTACCCGAACCTCAGCGCATCTACAGCATGCGAGGCGCCTGCACCGAGCCACCGATGGCCTGCAGTGTCCCCAGAAAATGGCGTGGAGGGGAGGCGATCATGTTGAGTTGCTGGAAGAATACCAGATGCCAGGCTTCCTTCAATTTGGTGCATTAAACTTGTCACCAACTGTCCACGTCTGTCAAGACGGAAGCAGGACAGTTTGCTGATTGTCCTCCAGAAGGCTGCAGCTTGCTTTTTCCTGAGAGGGACAGCAGTTGAGGGGCCTGGAAACACCTGCAGATCGTCTCTTGGCTCCTGTGAGAAGGATTGGCTTTAGGGGCCCACAGGAGATCCAGTGTGCAATGATGGGTAGGAGGCACTTTGCACAATGCCAATTCAGCAAGACCTAGGATGCTATAAACGGGAATCTTGACTTCAAGGTTTATGATTAGTCCACATTTAGCCATGAGAAAGAATTTAAATGGGACATCTAAATAAACACAGGAGTCAAGCAATAAACGTGGGAATCTGGGTAGGTGTAAGTCCTGATGAGTGGCCAGGTGAGCCACTAACGGGGCGATGCCTGCTTTAGATGGGTTCCATGAGTCTTCATTTCTTTACTTTTTCATGCCTTTTCTGGAAGCTGTGTGTGGGCTGAGGGTTACCAACGTCCTCTTTCCCCCAGTAAATCCCTTCTCACCCTCACCCTCCTGTGGCCTGAGCCCCTGCTGCCATCTGGTGGCGGTTTGTATGAGGGACACTATAAAGGCAGGGCACGGCTTCCCCCCTCTCTGGTTTTATTTGCAGAGATTGGCATCATTTCCTTCGCAGACAGAAGGAAAGGCTGCTCCTCAGCACACGATTGCTATCTGTGAGGTCTCACTTCTGACGGAACGGTGGTTGGAAGCACTGTCCCTGCCATGGGAATCTCAGCCGACGAGGTTGATACGGCTCCTGTGTGGGTAGTGTGTGCGTTTGTTTGGGGAGGGCGACCATTGTTGATAAGGTGCAGGTACAAGGAGTGGGGGCACAAATACTAGGGCTGCACATCAGAGCCAGGGATTTGAGTATCTCCTAAGAGGAAGCTATGAGCATCAACGTTAATTAAAAGCTCCACTACATAAAAGACTGCCTTGTCTTCTAAGTCACATTGCAGCCTATTGAAATCTCAGAACTATCTCGATTCTTCTGTGGCTGTATGGTTTCCATGAGGTCAAGGATCCTTCATATTCGTAACCTGTACCTAACTCGGGGGCTGAACATAGAAAAGCTATTACATGTTTCTTGAATGAACAAATCCCATGCTCTCTGGTCAACATATCTTGTTAATTCTTCTTCCAGAAAGCACTCTCTTATCCGTAACCATCTTTATTCACAGTGTCAGTTTAATGGATGCTCTGTGCCACCTAGATTTTCCTTCAGGATGAGGCACTCATTCCCCTTGACCACTCAACACTGAGTCCTTCCCCAGGAATTGCCCTCCCACCAGAGGAGGCAGACTCACTTAAGACTAAGTTCCCTTCCTGGGGTAGCCCACGTCTAATAACTGGGAAGTGCTGGCAAGGGGATGTCCCAGCTCCTTTACCTCAAATCGAGACAGCGCTGAAGAACCACTCCAGAACTTCCCATGAGATTGGCTGAGGTCTGTGTTGTAACTATTTCAGTTCAACTTCTCCTTCTGCAAAAGGCTGAGGACAATTATTCACCAATTGAAGGCAAAATGTCAAAGTTAGGGGCTCCTCCTTGGAAACATATAAAAAGATTCTCTTCACATTTCCTTCAGCCAGCAGACAGAAGCCGAGGCTCAGTTCCGGGACATAATGGTAAGGCAGTAGAGCTCCAGAGAAGATTGGATTCTCAGCTTGGGCAAGTCTGCTATGCCAAGGTCAGGGCCCTTGCTGGGAGGGAGCTGAGACCTGAATGGGGACATATAGATTGATGCATCTGAGAAATTCGAAACCCCAGCTCACTAAAACTCCAGCTTGCAAATGTGACTCATTCCCCCTTACTTGAAGACCACTCAGAGGTCATTGCCTTGCAAGACAACATACATCCCCTCCATGATCTACTTCTACCTCCCTTCCTGGTTGCCAGGCCAATAACTAGGGTCAAGTCACAACCCTACATAGTCAGGGAAGTGCTGGGTCTGCTAAGGGAAGATATCGGCTATCCATCAAAATAGCTGCAAGACTAGCCAAAGTAAACTAGCGGAATCAGGAGAATATATATGGTACTGGATCCTGAAGGTGCTGAATCAAAAGAGACAGAATATAAAGTTAGATAAGAGAGAATTTATCAATATGGGAACAATTCTGATTCAAAATTAATACCCTGGCAAAGTCTCTAAAAGTTGCAAATATGCCACTAAGTTGGCCCCTAAAAGCTTGGAAAAAGCAACTGTCCACAGTAAATGAAAAAGAAATGCTAGAATTCCTGTAGTAAGTGGAAAGAAAGGGATCAAAAGCCTAAAGAAATGGACATGCTAAAATGGGTATATTACATAAGGTCAGAAAACCTACCAGCCAACTCTCTTCCATGGGAGGGAGGGCCAGAAGGACATCGTGTTTAGCAAAGTAATAAGAAATACACTGGTGAGAGCACCAGCCCTGAAGACAAAGTCAGTAGTGGCTCTCCTCTAGGCCAGGGCTGAGACCAGGAGGTACTCCCATCGAAGTGGGATCCTTGATGGCAATGGGATGATAGGATCTCAAATTAAAATAATGTGAATGAAAAACCTGGCTGGTCTTTGTCTCCAGTTCCTGGGGAAGCAACCTCTGAATTTTTTAAATTTCCTGTGATTAGAGTGTCTTTTGTTGTTCATGGTGAGCCCAAGAGCACATCTGATAGTTGTAGGGCGGTTATACCTGTAGCCTTAGGGTAAAGGCTGGTCACACTGGAAAGACTAACCATGTGATGAGGGGTAGGGGTTTGAGCCACTTCATATCACCCCACCTTGCTGACTGTGGGAAGGAAGGGGGGCTGCAGATTGGCTCAACTGTGTGGATATCGATTCCATCAATCATGCCTACACAATGAGAACCCATATAAACTCCAGACATTAGAAGCCCCGACGAGCTTCCATGATTGGGAAAATACATCTCTGTGCTAAAAGGATGTAGCAGTTGAATATGGTTCATGAATTCCAAAACTAGAGACTGGATTATGTTTGTAAACTGGTCTGTACCTGGGTATGATTAAATTATGATTAGGGCTTTGATTGGGCCACATCAGTAGGATGTTGAGCCCCTACCTCTTGGTCAGTGGGGACTCACAGATAAAAGACATGGCAAAGGACAGAGTTGGAGTTTTGCTGTTGGAGTTTGTTTGATGCTGCAGTTTTGAGCTGGAGCCTGGGAAGTGATCACACAGAAGAAGAACACAGAGGAATAGAGATGATTCCTTAGACACAGCAGAAGCAGAGCCTAGGCTTTTCACCTGAGAGTCTACAGCTGACCTTGTGGAGAAAACAGAGGAGCTGCTGGGCCTGGAGAAAAATGAACTCTGGGAAGAGAGGAACCCAGGAAACCTGAACCCTGGCAGAAGTCGGTAGCCATCTTGCTCCAACATGTGGCAATAGACTTTGGTGAGGGAGGTAACTTATGCTTTATGACTTGGTAACCATAAGCTTTTACCCCAAATAAATACCCATTATAGAAACCAACCAATTTCTGATATTTTGCATTAGCACCCCTTTGGCTGACTAATACAAAGGATGACACATTCTGACTCCACATTGAAAGGACACGGAAGCTTATATTTGAGACCGTCCAGACACTATGTGTCTCTTCTTTTGGCTTCTTATTTTTATTCTTTGAACACAGTAAAACTGTAATCGTAAGTAGAGCACTTTCAGTGAGTTCTGTGAGTTGTTCTAGTAAATTATCGAAGTTGAAGGAGAGGTGGGAACCCCCAAATTTGTAGCCAGTTGGTCGTTAGTGTGGGTGGCCTGGGGAGAAATTGGTGCCTTGCAGAGGATTGCCTTTAACCCATGGGGTTTGGCCTAACTCTGGGTAGAGTCAGAATTGAAATGGATTGAGTTATCATAGTATTTTCTGTTCATGTCAGAAGCTATTCTGGAAGTTGTAGAGGTTTTTGATAACCTACATAATGCAATTGTTGTAATAAGGAGCAAGGTCATAGTGGCAACTATGGAAACCTTACCCACAGAGGATATGGAAATGACTAATAAAACATAGCATTCTGAAGGGCAAAATACATAGGCAGCCAACAAGGGGGTTGTTCCATCTATTCAATCAAAAGAAATCAAGGTGGCTGAGGGAAGTCATCCAAATAAAAAGTCATAATCCATGGCCCAGGTTCTGGATCTGAGCCAGTTTCAGTCCTGGAACTCTTAACTGGAGGGGAGGCTGGGATCTCAGGAGGAAGGACCCTGCATCACCACAGCAAGGTATATGGTAGGTTACCTCTGTCTTTCTCCAAGGGTTCCTAGGGGACAAGAGTATGGATAGCCAGACATTTTGAGGAATAGTTGGACACAGACATAGCATCTGAGTTGACATTGATACTTGGCACTCAAAGCATCATTATGTCCCCTGCTAGGATAGGGGGAGCATGGCGGACAGCAAACAAATGGAGTCCTGGTGCAGTTCTGACTCACAACAGGTACATTGGGTCCACAGACTGGTCCAGTGATTATTTCTCTGGCCCCTGAAAGAATACCCAGACATCCTTGGAGAACTAATTAGTTATTCAGCCATATTGGTCTCTTGGCCTGTGAGGTAAGAGCTATTATATTAGGGAATGTCAGGTGGAAGTCTATGAAACTTCTTCTCACCTTTGGCCAAGATAGTAAATCAAAAACAATACTGTATCCTGGGAACAAGCAGAAATAAAAAGGGGAAGGGTGGTGATCCCCATATTCCCAGTTGACTCACTAGGAAGATCCCTACAAAGACCAAATAGATGTAGTATCTTTGCTAGAGCAAATGAACACTGCTTCAGGTACATGGTGCTATATGGTATGCAGCCACTCTGGCCAATATGTTCTTTTCCAACCCATTCAAGAACGAGGACCAGAAGTATTTTGCATTCGTATGAGGTGAATAAGAGTGCACATTTATGGTATTGCTTCAGGACTATGTTAACTCTTCTGCCCTCTGTCAAAATATAGTCTGGGGAAGTGGACGTGGATGAGCGACTGGGCTTCCACCTACCCCATGGGAGGTCACTGGTTAGGATCCCAGTGCCTCCTAAAGAAGACAGTGAGCTGGCATGACCAGTAGGTGCAGCAACCTGACACAATAAGAGACACAAGAAGAAAAGACATAAGAGATTCAACAATGGAGGGAACAGAGGTTCTCGGAGCCTCTTAAAGAAGACAGCAAGTTGACACAACAGGCAGGTGCAGCAAGCTGATGCAACAAGAGATGTGGGGAGGAAAAACAGAATGAAAGACACAACAAAGCAGGGAGTGGAGGTGGCTCTAACGATTAGGCACTTCCCTCCCACATCAGAGGACCTGGGTTTGGCTCCCAGTGCCTCCTAAGGAAATGGGGAGGATGAACAGATACAGCAAGTACAAAGCAACTAGGGGGTAAGGAGAAATAAATAAATAAAATAATATTTTAAATATATAATGTATTAGTCAGCCAAAGGGGTACTGATGCAAAATATCAGAAATCCATTGGCTTTTATAAAGGGTATTTATTTCGGGTAGTAGCTTACAGATACTAGGTCATAAAGCATAGGTTACTTCCCTCTCCGAGGTCTATTTCCATGTATTGGAGTACGATGGCTGCTGATAGGTTTCCTCTCTTCCTGGGGCTGCCTTCTTCCTGGGCCCAGGGTTCCTCTCTTCCTGGGGCAGGCTGCTCTTTCCTCTGTGTGCTTACTTCCCAGGGCTCCAGCTTAAGACTTCAGCATCAAACTCCAACATTAAAAATCCACCAACTCTGTTTGCCATGTCTTTTATCAGTGAGTCCCCACCCACCAAGGGCAGGGACTCAACACCCACTCCAATATAATCTAATATGCCCAGAGGAAAAGACCAGTTTACAAATATAATCCAATATTTCTTTTTGGAATTCATCAATAATATCAAACTACCACATATAGCCTGAAGGAAACTGGATCTTTTAGACATGCTGCAGAATATCATATTGGTCCATTACATTGATCTTATTAATCTGAGGGGATGAGCAATAAATGGCATGGATATTGGAAGTTGTAGAAAGGTTTATCTCCAGAGGGTGGAAGATAAACACTATGAAGGTTCAGGAGCCTGTCAGGACATCCCCTTCAAAGCAAGGGACTGATTCTCCCACTACTAAAAAGGAAGCATGCCCAGCAGATCAACTTGGGTTCTGAGGTCAGCATAGTTGATTCTTGAGAATACTGCTCTGATCCATTTGCCAACTCACGTGGAAAACTATCAGCTTTGAGAGGGGCTCAGAGTAGAAAAGAGCTCTGCAGTAAGTACAAGCTGTGGATTAACAGCCTTACTATTATACTTGGTCCATACTACCTGGAAGATTTAGGGTATTTAAGGTATCTGTGATGGGAAAAGGTGCTGGGTTATGGTAAACTCAATTGGAGAATCACCATGTAGACCCACAGGGATCTGGAGTAAGGGCATGGCCTTTATAACAGAAAACTTCATACCACTTGAAAAATGGTTCCTAGTTTGCTACTGGGCCTTGGTAGAAAGCATTTGACCAAGCAATTTGTTAGACACTGCCATAAGGTTGAGTAGGCCCAGCAGCAATATGTCCTAAGATGGAGGTGGTTAACTATGGTATTCGGCATGAGCAGGTGGCCCAGACTCTCTCCCTGTCATTCATTACTGTTGCATGGGTGCCTTACCCTCAGCTCACACCTTTGACCAAGGTGGTTAGGGAGTGGGTCCCTTACAATGGACTGATGGAGAAGTAAAAGAAGCTAACTTGGATTCAAAGATGTGAAATTTGGTTTGATATGAGGATATAAGCTGAAGACAGATTGCTGCTGCATTATAGTCTTAGTTTGCCACAGGGCTGCTGATGCAAAGTACCAGAAATGGGTTAGTTTTTTATAATAGTAATTTTATTTGGGGTAAAAGCTTACAGTTCCAAGGTCATGAAATTCCATATCAAAGCACCATCAGAGATGCTTTCCCACCAAAGTAAGCTACTGGTGATGCTGGGGACTTGCCATGTGGCAAAGATGGCGGTTGATCTCTGCCGAGGTCCCTGCCTTCCCCTCCAGGATCTACCTGCTCCTAGAGCTCAGCTATGGGCAATCAGGCATAGGGTTTGTCTCTTTCTGGGCCTTCTTTCTCATTTCAGGTGCTCTACTTTCTTTCCCAGTTCAGCTGTGGGCTATCAGGCACACAGCTGTCTCCTCAGCCTTGAGCTGCTGCATGGGCCGAGCCTCTTGAGGGCTTCGTGCTTAAGCTTTGGCTGCTAACAATCCTCCAGTCCTCTTTCACATGGCAAGATAAAAAATGGCGGCTTCCTTTCTCTGTCTCCGTTTAACTAAAGCTCGAGTAAGAGGGCTGAGTCATGCCTGCACTGATGTTTTGATGTAGACCAATCAAAAGGGCCCAACATCCACAGGAATGGATTAGTTGAAGAACATAATCTTTTTCTTTTGGGGATTCATAAAATAACTTCGAACCATCACACAATCCCAATCAGGAGGCCCTTTAAGACAGTGGTGAGGGGAAATCATTGCAAGGCAGAAATCAGGCTACCTGGTCATCCGCTTTCTGTGGAAAGATAAGAGGTCCAAAGCCAAAAAAACACATGGGAGTGGCAAATGGCTTGACTGCTTAGTGAAGGGCCTAGATAAAGATCAGAAGACTGGGGACAAGGGTAGTGGGATCTATGGGAGTGGGCATGGAGTATCAAGATTTTTGAGAGCATACTGATGCCCACCTAAGAGCATCCCACCATGACAAGTAGTGCAAATGATCTGGCCAGTTGATGTCAGCCACCTCTTCACTAACCACTCCAGGGCTGGCAAAATGGGAGCATGAAAGGAGTAGACATGGTGCCAGTAATGAAAGTTATGCAATGAGCTTCCATTCACCAAGGCTACTGACAATGCCAAATGTCTAACCTAAGTGTGACAGAAACCACTGCTGAGCTCCTAAAACAGAACTCATCCTTCAAGGAGAGCAACCATCCACTTTGTGGCAAGTTGTTTACACTGGACTACTTCCACCCTACATGGAGTATATTTATCTTAATTGACACATATTCTAGGTATGGGTTTTGCCCTTCCTGCATGTTAGGCTTTAGCTAGCACTATCATTTGAGAGTTCACAGGGTGCCAGATCCACTGACTTAGGATCCCACATAGCACTGAATTGGACAAAGGAACTTTATACTGAAGGGGATAGGACAGTGGACACATGACCACATAATTTTATCCAGAAGTTGCTGGCCTGAAAAAGTCATTCCACCCCCCTCAATCTATTGGCTATTTGTTGCTAATCATACATTTATAAAAACTTTTAAAAATAACTTCAAAATTATAGGACAATTGCAAAAATAATACAAAACCAATACAACAGTAAACACGAATATGCTCCATACCCAGAAACACCAAATTTTAACATCTTGCCACAAATGTTTTATCATTTCATCCAACTCTCTCTCTCTCATCTATTTTCTAAGTATTTGAGAGTAGGTGGTGTACATCATGCTCCTTGAACATCTAATACTTCCATGTATATTTCCTGAGACAAGGAAGTTCATTTATATAAATACCTTCAGTACAGTTACCAAGTTCAAGAAATTTAATATTCATATAAAACATACTGTCTATATTCCAATTTTTAACAGTTGTCCCAAAAATGTTCTTTTGAGCATTTCCTCCTCTATAATTAGATCCAGTCCAGGATAACATATTGCATTTGTCAATGTCTCTTTAGTCTTTTTTAAAAAATTGTGAAAACATAAACATAAAATAAAATTTCCCTTCTCAACCACTCCCAAGCATACAATTTAGTGGGATTAATCTCATTCACAATGTTGTGCTACCCTTACCACAATCCATTACCAGAACTTTTCCATCACCCCAAACATAAACACTGTAGCAGTTTGATATTATTGATGAATTCCAAAGAGAAATATTGGATTATGTTTGTAAACTGAACTTTTCCTCTAGGCATATTAGATTATATTGGATTCATAGGTTTACTTGATTAAGTAATTATGTAAACTTCTTGTGCCAGTAGGGCATGGAGTCTTCACCCTTTGGTGGGTGGGGACTCACAGATAAAAGGCTTGGCAAAGGGCAGAGTTGAGGGTTCTTGATGTTGGAGTTTGATGCTGAAGTTGGAGCCCCAGGAAGAGGCAGAGCTGTTTGACTGATGCTCTACAGCTGACCTTGTGGAGAGAGGCAAAGCCTAGAGAACCTCATAGTCTATAGCTGACTTTGTGGAGAAAACAGAGGAGCTGAGCCCAGAGAATTCAGGAAGCCTGAACCTTCACGGACATCAGCAGCCATCTTGCTCCAGCAAATAGACTTTGGTGAGGGAAGTAATTTATGCTTCATGGCCTGGTATCTGTAAGCCCCTACCCCAAATAAATACCCTTTATAAACACCAACCAATTTTTGGTATTTTGCATCAGCACCCCTTTGGCTGACTAATACAAATACTTTATCTCTTATGAATTTACTTTCCATTCCTCCTCCCCTACCCCCATAATTTGTACTCTATTATCTGTCTTGATGCATTTGTATATAATAATAGTAGTTATTTCATATATGTGGGATCGTACAGTGTCTCTTTGTATCTGACATATTTCATTCAATGTGATGTCTTCAAGGTTCATCCATGCTGTAGCATGTATCAGAATTTCATTCCTTTTTATATGGCTGAATAATATTCCATTGTATGTATATATTACATTTTGTTTATCCAGTCACTTGTTAATGGACATTTGGGTTGCTTCCACCTTTTGGCTATTATGAATAATGCTGCCATAACATTGGTGTCCAAATACTTGTTTGAATCCTGCTTTCAATTCTTTTGGAGATATACGTAGAAGGGTGAATACTGGGTCATATGGTAGTTCTGTGTTTAACTTTTTGAGGAACAGTTCAACTGTTTCCTACAGTGGCGGTGGCATTTTCAATCCCACCAACAATGTACTAGTGTTCTTAGTTGTCTGCATTTTTGTTGACACTTATTTTCCATTTTTGTCTTTTTAAATAATAGCCATTCCAGGGGGTATGCAGTGGTATCTCACTGGTTTTGATTTGCATTTCTTTAATTGCTAATGGTGTTGAGCATCTTCTCATGTGCTTATTGGCCATTTGTGTATCTTCTTTGGAGAAATGTCTATTCAAGTCATTTACTAGTTTTTAGTTGGGTTCTTTCATCTTTTTGTTGGTGAATGCAGTAGTACTTTATATATTCTGGACATTAACCTTTATCAGATACCTGATTTGCAACTATTTTCTCCCATTTTGTTGGTTGTCTTTTCACTTTAAGGATAATGTCCTTTTATGCACAGAAGTTTTAAATTTTGACGGAGTCCAATTTATCTATTTCTTCTTTTGTTATTCATGCTACAAATGAGATTTATTATGTTAGCTCTTATATTTAGATCTTTCACGCATTTTGAGTTCCTATATCGTGTTAGGTAGTAGTTCAACTTCATTCTTTTGCATATGGATATCCAGTTTTGCCAGTAACATTTGTTGAAGAGACCATTCTTTACCCATTTAATTGTCTTGGCATTCTTGTTAAAAGC
Organism: Dasypus novemcinctus; assembly: GCF_030445035.2. Taxonomy (NCBI): domain Eukaryota; kingdom Metazoa; phylum Chordata; class Mammalia; order Cingulata; family Dasypodidae; genus Dasypus; species Dasypus novemcinctus. The sequence goes on from NC_080675.1 coordinate 37,746,927, forward strand.
CATTTGCCACACAAATGGGTTTACTTTTGGACTCTCAATTCTATTCCTTTGACATATTTGTCTATTGATAAGATAGTATCACACTTAAAAATTTTTTTTATTGGAGAAACTATAGGTTGATAGAAAATTTATGGAGAAAATACAGAATTGCCACATCCCCCACCTCCCCCCAGTTTTCCCTATTATTAACAATTTGCTTTAGGGTGTTAACTTTGTTACAATTGATAAGACAATGTTATAATTATACTATTAACTATAGTCCATAGTTTATATTAGCATTCACTGTATTGAACAACTCAAAGCTATTTTTGAATTTTAATCCGGTAACAAATACACAGCCTAAATTTTCTTTTAACCACATGTAAACATATACTTCAGTGGAGTTAATTATATTTACAATATTGTGCTACCATCACCACTATGCATAACCAAAATTTTTCCATCACATAAACAGAAACTCTGTGAAGCATTAACTCACCATTACCTACCACCACCCTGATCCGAGGTAGCCTGTATTCTAGTGTCTGACTCTATGCATAATTTGCTTATTCTACTTACGCACATTGATGAGATCATATAGTATGTCTTTTTGTTGTTGTTGTCTGCCTTATTTCACTCAAAACAATGTTTTCAAGACTGAGCCATGTTGTCACATGTATCAGAATTTCATTTCTTTTTACAGCTGAATAATATTCCATTATGTGTGTCTGTGTGTGTGTGTGTATTACACACACCACATTTTGTTTATCCATTCATCTGTTGATGGATACTTGGGTTGCTTCCATCTTTTAGCAACTGTGAATAATGCCAGTAAGAATGTCAGGATGCAAATATCTGTTCTAGTTTTACTTTCAAGTCTTTTGGGTAGATACCTAGAAATGGGATTGCAGAGTCATATGGTAATTCTATACTTAACTTTCTGAGGAACTACCAAACCATTTTCCAGAGGCTGTTTTACATTCCCACAAACAATGAATGAGTGTTCCTATTTTTCACATCCTTGCCAAAACTTATTTTCCATTTTTAAAAATCATAGCCATTCTAGTGGGTATGAAATGGTACCTCATTGTGGTTTTGCATCCCCCTAATGGCTAATGATGTTGAGCACCTTTCGTGTACTTTTTGGCCATTTGTATATCTTCTTTGGAGAAATATCTATTCAAGTCTTTTGCCTATTTTTAAGTTGAGTTGTCTTTGTTGCTGAGTAGTAGGATTTCTTTATATATTCTGGAATTTACACCTTATTGGATATGTGGTTTCCAAATATTTCCCTCCACTCTATAGGCTGTCTTTTTACTTTCATGATGAAGTTCTTTGATGCAGAGAAAGTTTTAATTTTGATGAAGCACGATTTATCTATTTTTCTTTTGTATCTTGTTCTTTTGGTGTGAAGTCTAAGAAACAATTGCCTAACACAAGATCCTGAAGATGCTTCCCTGTGTTTTCTTCTAGTTTAATAGATTTGGTTCTTCTATCTAATCTTTGACACATCTTGAGTTAATTTTTGCATTTGGTGTGAGGTAGGGGTCCAGCTTCATTCTAATTCATATGGAGATCCAGTTTTCCCAGCACCATTTTAAAAAAGACTAGTCTTTCCTCATTGAGTGGACTTGGCAACCTTATCAAAAGTCAAATGAGGGTTTATAGCTGAACTGTCAATTAGATTCCATTAATCTGCCATTGTGCCAGCACCATGCTGTTTTGATTACTGTGGCTTTGTAGTAAGTTTAAAATCAGGAAATGAGAATCCTACAACTTTGCTCTTCCTTTTCAAGATGGTTTTTGGCTATTTGAGACCCTTACCCTTCCATATAAATTTGATGAATGGCTTTTCTAATTCTGCAAAAAGGGGTATTCTAATTTTGATTATGACTGCATTGAATTACTTTGCAAATTACTTGCAAATTACTTTGGGTAGAACTGACAACATGATTTTACTCTTCCAGTCCACGAACATGGAATGTCCTTCCAGCTATTTAGATCTTCTTTAATTTCTTTTAGCAATGTTTTTGTAGTTTACCATGCACAAACCCTTTACATCCTTGTTTAAATTTATTCCTAGATATTTGATTATTTTAGTTCCTATTGTAAATGAATTTTCTTGATTTCCTTTTTATAGTGCTCATTAGATGTATATAGACACACTACTGATTTTTGCATGTTGATTATTTACTAAGCCACTTTGATGAATCCATTATTAGCTTTAGTGGCTTTGTCGCATAACTTTCAGAATTATATATATATACATAGGATATCATCAGCAAATGAAGTTTTAGTTTGTCCTTTCCAATTTGGATGCCTTTTATTTTTCTTGCCTAATTCTATGGCTAGAACTTCCAGTACAATATTAAGTACCAGTGGTGACAGTGGGCCTACTTACCTTGTTCCTGACCTTAGAAGGAAAACTTTGTGTTTCACCATGGAGTATGAAGCTAACTGTGGATTTTTTCATATTTGCCTTTTGACACGTTGAGGAAGTTTCCTTCTATTCCTAGTTTCTAAGTGTTTTAATCAAGAAATGCTGCTGGATTTATCAAGTGTCTTTCATACATTGAAATCATGTGGTAATTTTTCTTCATTCTATTAGTGTGGTATTAATACTTGAGATAAATCACACTTGATCATAGTGTACAACTCCTCAAATTTGCTGTTGGATTTGGTTTGCTATCATTTTGGTGAGGATTTTTACATTTATACTCATAAAGGATATTGGTTGGTAATTTTCATTTCTTGTAGTACCTTTATCTGGTTGTGGTATCAGGGTGATGTCTTCATACACTGAGTTAGACATTGTTCCCTCTTAAAATTTTCAGAAGAGTTTAAACAGGATTGGAGTTTATCTTCATGGAATGTACGGTAAATTCACCAGTGAAGTCATCTGGTCTAGGGCTTTTTTGTTGGTGGTGTTGGCAGATTTGATACTGATTCAATCTCTTTACCTGTAATTGGTCTATTGAAATCTTCAAAAATTTTTTTTAAGATTCTCTCCCCTTCCCCCCAACACCCTCCCCACAGTTGTCTGCTGTGTCCATTTGCTGTGTGTTCTTCTGTGTCTGCTTCTATTCTTGGCAGGAGTACCAGGAATGTGTCTCTTTTTGTTGCATCATCTTGCTGTGTCAGCTGTGTGTGTGATGCCACTCCTGGGTAGGCTGCACGTTTTTCATGCAGGGCAGCTCTCCATATGGGGCACACTGCTTGCGTGTGGGGCTCCCCGATGCGGGGGACACCCCTGCCTGGCACAGCACCCCTTGTGCATGTGGGCCAGCTCGCCACACGGATCAGGAAGCCCTGGATTTGAACCCTGGACCTCCCATGTGGTAGGCGGATGCTCTGTCAATTGAGCCAAATCCAATTCTCTTCTATTTCTTCTTGATGTAGTGCAGGTAGTTTCTAGGAATTTGTTCATCTCATCTAATTTGTTGGTAATTGTTCATAGAATCCTCTTATGTTTTTATTTCTATGGGGTTGGTAGTAATGTCCCTTTTTCCAATTATAGTTATTTGCATCCTCTTTGCCAGTCTACCTTAAGATTTGTCAGTTACTGATCATTTTCAAAGAACCAACTGGTTTCGTTGATTATTTTAAATCCTCAATTTCATTTCCCTGCTCTAATCTTTGTTATTTCCTTCCTTCTGTAGACTTTGGGTATGTTAGTGGTTGAAAGGGAAAGTTTAAGGTCGTGTAAGTCATTACAAGGAAAGCTAAAGGATGAAACATAGGACTGTATAGCATAGTGAATCCTCTTGTGGATGAATGTGATTAATAGTAAAAATATAAGAATGTTTCTCCATGGAACAGAACAAATGTACATTACTACTATAAGATGTTAATAACAGAATGGGTATATGGGCAAAAATATACCCAAACTATTTTTTTTTTAAATTTTTCATTTTTATTTCTCTCCCCTCCCCCCCAGTTGTCTGTTTTCTGTGTCCATTTGCTGCGTGTTCTTGTTTTTGTCCACTTCTGTTGTCAGCGGCACAGGAATCTGTGTCTCTTTTTGTTGCGTGATCTTGTTGTGTCAGCTCTCCGTGTGTGCGGCACCATTCCTGGGCAGGCTACACTTTCTTTTGTGCTGGGCGGCTCTCCTTATGGGGCGCATTCCTTCGTGTGGGGCTCCCCTACGCGGGGGACACCCGTGTGGTACGGCACTCCCTGCGCACATCAGCACTGTGCGTGGGCCAGCTCTACACGGGTCAAGGAGGCCCGGGGTTTGAACCGCGGACCTCCCATGTGGTAGACGGACGCCCTATCCACTGGGCCAAGTCCGCTTCCCCCTAAGCAAACTATGACTGCAGGGAATAGTAATATATTAATATTTTTCCATCAATTGAAAAAAATTATGCAAAGTGGAAGAAAACCAATAAAAGGTACTACATATTGTTTAACACTATCTATACAAATGTAAATATAAATAAACCTATAGGGACAGAATTGGAGTAATGGCTATGTGTGATAGGGGAAGGGCAGAGGGATTGAAAAGTGTCTGTTAAAGTGTAGGTGGTTTTACTTTTTGTAGTAAAAATGCTCTAATCTTGACTGCTGTGATAAATGCACAACTCTGTAATTATACCAAAAGCCACTGAATGTACGCTTCAGATGGATTGTATGGTTTGTGAATGTTTCAATAAAACTGCCTAAAGAAAAACATTTTTGGATCCTTTAGGAAGAAAATTGCTACATAAACAGTACTTTAATGATAACAAAGAAGTTTTTGTGGGACCCAAATTTCATGTCACTTTTTGGTCCTAAGATTAATGCAGTTTAATTACACAGAGAATTCTTTCTTTGAAGAAATGTTTCATTTAACCAGCATGTAGGGAAACGGACTTTGGCCTAGTGGTTAGGGCGTCCGTCTACCATATGGGAGGTCCGCGGTTCAAGCCCCGGGCCTCCTTGACCAGTGTGGAGCTGGCCCATGCGCAGTGCTGATGCACGCAAGGAGTGCCCTGCCACACAGGGGTGTCCCCCGCGTAGGGGAGCCCCACGCGCAAGGAGTGCACCCATAAGGAGAGCCGCCCAGCGCGAAGGAGGGAGCAGCCTGCCGAGGAATGGCGCCGCCCACACTTCCTGTGCCGCTGATGACAACGGAAGCAGACAAAGAAACAAGACGCAGCAAACAGACACAGAAAACAGACAACCGGGGGAGGGGAGGGGAATTAAAAAAAAAAAAATTTAACCAGCATGTTTTATATCACGTAGAGAAATATTGTCCTTTAAGATTAAAATATCATTATATTTGCAGGCACATAACCGTGATTTTAGCAGAAAGATAGTAAACTGTTTTGGATTCTGAAGCAGATAGGAAATAATCTGCATCCTTCCAGTTCTGGTGGTAACTAAGTAAAAGAAAATTATTCAAAGGCTTAATACATGACTTAAATCAAGAGAGCATGTTCTATTCTCATTGTAAGTCAGCTCACATTTTAAGTATTATATGTGAAATCACAAATTATTAGATACTCCAAGTGTTGAATTAAAGTTAACATTTATCTGACTTGGGGACCATAATCCAAATGTTCTTCCTTTTTCTGTATTGTAGTTTAGTGTGAAATTGAACACATACACATTTTTATCATCCCACATGTTCCATCCAATATTACATCACCAATGTGGCACAAAAAAATCACTCAGATGATACAGAGCTAGCTTTCTACCTAGAAGTGTGGAAAATCCCTTTTTAATATGATATACGAACGCTTCTGTGATGGTTAGGCTAATGTGTCAACTCTCCCAGACAATTGTGCCCAGTTGTTTGGTCAAGCAAGCACTGGGCTAATTGTAATAAAAGGACATGTATGGACATTGCTCGCCAGTGACTTTACTGCATAGATAGCTAATTACATGTACATCAGGGCATGCCTTAAAAGGGAAAGTGATTTCAGCATTCAGGGAGAATTTCCAAGCTGTCTTTGGATAGCCAATGCCTCCTGGAAACTCATTAAACACTTTCACTGGAGTCCTGGTTTGCAGCCTAACTGCGGAACCTGGACTTGTGCATTCCCAAGGTCACATAAGAGACTGTTACAAAATCGCCTACTATTGACAGATATCTCCTGTTGATTCTGTTTCCATAGAGAACCCTGACTAATACACTTCTAATCTGCTATAAGTTGAATCACAAGTTTATAGGCCAAAGCTTCTGTTTAAGATGATTATGTCAGAAACAAGTATACATGTAAGAATATGTCATGCAGAAATTAATATGGTATACTCGATTTTTTCTTAATTTGACAATAATGGACAGCAGGCAAAATGAAAAAAAATTTATTTCCTCAGTGTTTTGTTTTATCCACTGTCAATACTGTATTTTTAATGCAATATATTTGAAAAAAAAATCTCAGCTTTTTATTTTCCATTTTAAACAACTACAATATTTACAAGCTGTTTAGAATAACATACTCTCAGACACACACACTCACAGACCCGCGCGAGTACATATATCCTTATCTCTGGTTTATAACTGAATGCTGGTAGAGGCAATGAATACTTTTCAGAGCCCATGATCAGAAAAGGTAAAACTTTTCCTCCTCAAAACTATCCTCCTAGAATCATTTTTAACATTCCTCCTTCCATTTCCTCATTCAGAGCTCACTGCCAGACTTGTATAGCGTTAACATAATCAGTTTATACAATTTACTTTTACTTAACTATAAGCTTTTAAAATGTATAAGCAGACATGATTTTTCCCCATTTCTATTATTTTGGTTGTAGAATCAAGGTTCATATATTTTAAAAATCTTGTACAACCACAAGTACGCTAAACCCAAAAGCCATCTGGAGCAGCCATCTCATTCTCTATTCTGTTTTAAATTCTAGGGTATCACCTCATCTGTGCAAGTAATGCCAAGGAATTCATTCTCATCACAGTGTTTGATAACCTTTATTCCTCCTTGCTTGGCGTCACTGAATCATAACTATCAGGTACAGAGCTGAGGCGTTAAAAAAAAAAAGGTACAAGCCTATATAATAGGTATAAAAGTCTTAGAACAAAGCTGTCATATAGCCCTGTGGTGATGATCATCTCTGGTTCCCCCAAAGAATGTTATGTTGCTTCCATAAAATGGCAGATAACAAAGTCCAGCTCACAGAGTTACTTTCCCAAATTCACGAAGAATACGTGACTTACTAGGCAATAGAGAAAAATGCTTATCACGTAGTTCTTGGCAAATGACTCTGGTTAGGTGATTCAAAACATAAAATATACTTGTTTCAAGCAAAATTAATATTCCACTCATATCCTACCAGATCTACTTACATAATTAATTTCTTTCCAATCACAGTTCTTATCTAAATACGTAGCAAGTTATAATGATAAGGTCTGGGTACATATCAACCAGAATTTTTTTTTTAATGAGAAAGAAAAGAGGAGCTGGTTTTTTAATACTCATAAAAAAGCTATACATATCAAACATAGTATTACAATTTATGCTGCCTAAATATATGATAGCATCTAATTTTCCTCTCTCCAGATCAATAAATCCCTATTTTCCATATAAGACTAAAACAAAGTTTGAAGTTCCATGAACTAATAGTAAATTAAGTCAGGATCCAATTTATTATCTTAGCATTGATTGAAATTATTTTCTCCAGTCATTTAGGAATTAAAGGAAAGCCACTAGGAAAAAAAAAGATCTTTTATATTTTATATGAACAATGTATCCTACCAAAGGAAAAAATTAACTAGGTCTCTGCCCAAAGTAATATTTTATGAATATATTACAAAACTAAAAAGTGTGGGGATGAATACAGAAGACTTAAAAACAAAAATCAAAACAAAACAAAAACCCAGTCAGGGCTTTGTCCATATACAAGAAAAAGTAATTAAAATAAATACAAAAGTAATCAAGAATCTGGGCAGTGGTTTATGGTTTAGTAGCTAGTAAACCCAAAGGATTCTCACATAAAATTACTAAACTACCTTTTCTTCAAGTCACACATTTATTTAGGAGGAATTACGCTTGAAAGTAAGCTAAGAGCTGAGGACAGTTTTTGAGACTCTGGGAAAATCCTAAGTTTGATTACAATTTTAGTTCTGGAGGAATGCTTTGATGTAGTGATCTACCAAGTGAAAAGTTTCTAAGGACAGGCAGAAGGATGCTGGTCAGAGGTGAAGTGGTATTTACTAAGGTTGAATTATTCTGGCTCTGAGGTGAAGCTTTTAAAGATTCTGTGATATGAAAAGGAAAAATAAACCAATGCAAGAGAAAAAACACACCCTCTTAATTCAGCTATGGTTTCCTAAATAAAACCTTGTATGCTCACTGCCTGACATTTGGTATAAAGAACAATTTTCCATATCTCACTGGCGATATTGTCTGACACCTTCTGTTTCAAGGATTAGTGAATTCTCAGCTATGCCTGAAATACTTTAAAAAATATTTCAAATCAAATGGAATTTTATCTTCCTTTCAATAACGGAAATTCAAAGAAGGCAGATCATTGTTAAAGTTAGATCACTAATTTCCTGAAAATTAATCTCCTCATACCTTAAAAAATACACAGGTGCACCAACTACTTTCCCAAATCTGTAAATATTAACATTTAGCAAAAAGTCAATATTTCAAGTTTTATGAAGTATTGAAAATGGTATAAAAAGAGGACTCAACACCAAATCATAAACTGAGAGATTAGCCAAAAGCTTAATTTAGAGATATGGAGTTATAAAATGTATTTGTTTGCCTCTACGTAATAAAAAAAAAAGTTAATTTGAAACTCATTCTAGGATTGTCCTTGTCTCAAATGGGGGAAGAACAACAAAATCAAATGAGAGCAAAACAGAAAGATACCAAAAATGCAACTCTATTTAGAGGAAATAAAAATTTGGTGTTTCAATTATACATTTTTACTTTCAAATTATGGGACTCTAAAATTTAGTTTTGGAAATTATAACTAAACTGAAAACTCTGAAATGTAAAAATACATAAAAGATACTAATGTATGCTGGAGTCTTATATACTAATGAAAGTAATGAAAAAGGTTAAGCAGAGAATTGAAATAGCTCACTATTCTCAACAACAAAAAAAGGAAGATTTATGATCATTTTAATTAATGAAAATGTGTCTATTTCTAGGTAGAATAATTTAGGTCAAATTATTCTTAAGACATGACTTCTAATTATCACTGCTTCTCCTGATGAAATGAGAAATTTATGATTTTTAAAAGACTAAGTTTCAGACTTACATAGGGACACTGCTTATTAGGGTTCCTAATTCATAAATTCACTAAAGGACTATATGACAACAAAATCCTACTTATTTTGAAAAAATGCCCATTAACTACTACCCCAAATCAATCATATGTTACATATAAAATCTAGCCATGCACTGAGATCTAACTTTGCCTAGTATGTGATGTGTTTAATATTTTTGGGGGGCTAGGACTACAAATAATTCTAGCTCTTCTGATTGAAATTGAAATTCAGATTTTTTATTCTGTGTGAGAAAATGAATTATCTTCCATCTAAGACTGAAAAGGCTCCACTTATCTACTCACCTAGACAATGACCATGAAGGATTCATAATCATTTCAGAAAGGGAACCAGTACCAGGGTGGATAATTCCTTTGAGGAGATTTAATACAGAGATAGATATAGATCATATATTCAGTTTCAAAAAACAAAAAAAAGAATATTGAATTTTAATGGCATATTGGAGATTTGCCAATTTGAGGAAATACAAATTTAACACAATGACTATCGGGAAAGTATATTTCTAAATGGGCAGTTCAGAAAGGGTACCTTTGTGCAAAGGTTCAGTCTATCATTTGTCAAATGTAGTTTTAAGCAGGAAATTTTGCAAAATGTGAAGTCTATGGAAAAGTCAACATGAGGCGCATTGGGTACTGAACTACCACAAAACTCTAAAACCTTTTAGAAAAAAAGAAAATAGGTTTCAGAGTGGCAATACATTAAGATGCTGTATATTAGCTCTTTACTTCTTTAGTTTTCATTCCTCTCCTGTAATGTTGTATGGTTGTACTATATGGTGCAGTTGGCTTCAGCATTTGTAGGAAAAACAGTTTCTTTCTCATTACCTCCTCAAAAGATACATCAAACCTGTGCTATCCAATACATAAGACTCTACCAACATTTGGCTCTTGAATTCTTGAAATACAGTTGGTGCCAAATGTTGAAATAATAGTATTTTTTTATATACTATGTTAAATAGCACATATTTTTACAATTAATTTCAACTGCTTCTTTTTACTATCCATTGATGGGGTGTGGGATGGGGGTGTCAGAATGATGGCTGCTCCTAAAATGCTCATCACATGAGATATACACAATCTTCTTTGGAGTTTCAAAAGAGAAAATGCTCTTAGGGAGAGAAAGAAAATTCTCTTCTCTTAGCATTAAAAAATGCAAAGAGTTACAAATTTAACCTAAATTGCAGCTCCCACCAAATCCAATGGTAAATCTGAGTTATGTATTTCCCTGAATCCACGCATTTAAAAAACCGATACAATTTAAGTTATGAAACAACATGAATCAATTTCACAATTATAAATATTTCAAATTCAGATATATGCTATAAATTACAGGAAATAAAATTCAAGTAATAGAAAAAGAAGAGGAAAATAAAAGGTGAAGTTGTTAAAGAGGGATATTAGTAATAACTGTACCATTTTGATAAGTTTGGAAAAAAGTTTTATGCGATTAACTGAACTGCATATAAATAATTTCAAGAGCTAAGACTCTTAAAATAAAAGGCAATCCTTTTTTAAAGTCCTGGGGTATTTATCTTCTTCTTTGAAAAGCAAAAGTATTTTCTTCCCAGAATTGCCCTCAGTAGTGTTTGCCCCTGTGGAGAGGAGCAAAGCACATGGCGTATAACACCCTGCACTGGAGCTCACCTGAAATGTGGACACAGTAGCTGGCAGTAGTGTTCACATGACTGATTCACTGACTAGGCTCTGGGAAATGTTAATGACAAAGCAATGTATGTCATGAGAGTTAGTATTCTTAAGAAAAAATCCAATTTACTGGCATGAAGCACAGACTACTAACAGAAAATGAGCAGTGCAGTTTCTGCTACCTATATTTTTAAGGAAAGGGAAGGGGGTTAATCCCAAAGGCAATTTAAATAATGGTATTTTATTTTTTATATATAAATAAATGTTCTGAGCAATCTCAGACTTTAGTGCATTGTAGTAAAAAATTAGTGCAGTTTTTTTTTTCATTAAAGTTTTTAGCGCTCAAGGAATAAGATAAATCTATGTCTGTTCATAGTCTCTTTCACTGTACACATTAAACTTTTACACTGCGATATGTCAAACTGAAGGTTTGTTATACTGGTCTGCTTTTAAAAATTAAGGTAAATGGATTTCGTGATCTATGACAAAACATAGCAATTATTTTTGGCAAAGAAATTAGAAAAATATGAGATCATCATTTAGAAATGAAGAGTTTGTTGATTTAAAGCATAGGTAATGCATAGGAAAAAAACTTTTTTCAAGATTGTATTTTAACAGAACTTTTCTCCTTCATGCAAAATATTTTCTTGGCAGCTAACTTAAAAAAATATTTCAGCTTTATTTGGAGATGGAAACAGTGACAGAAGTCAGGGTGAAGGGCGCTTAACCAAGCCCACTCTATTTTCAAGTCTCTCCCATACAGGATCAAAGTGAAATCTGCAGGTGTCTTCTGTTTTCTACTCTCTTTTCCCAATGTCTTGAAATTGAGAGGGAAAAGAAATGTAGTTATAAAAAAGGCAGGATCACACTTCAGCTCCAAGTTCTAGTACCCCAGTTTCAATTACAGTCACGTATTTGTCATCAATCTGGACCAGAAGTACTGCTTTGTCAATGTGGGATCTAGTACCTGGATCTCTGCTGCAAGGCACCCATCGGTGAATCACCTGACAATTCAGATTAAAACAAGAAGTTATTGGCAGACACTTTGAACACACTCGGAAATTTTGATACCTCATTTAGGATTACAAGTAGCAATAAGGATGCATGATTTGAAGGTTGATTGGTATCGATTCAAAGAGTACTTTTAAGTCAAACTCACCAAGAGTGTAAGCATAAACTAAATCCTCTTGAAAATGTTACAAAAAACCTAGATAACAGGATGAGGACTTGTGGGAGAGGGATTGTTGACTTTTATTCTCCTACAGTCAAGTAAATTTATACTGTACAAATACAGCAGAATAGAATTGGACCTTCATTCTAATGGTCTGCTTATTTTCAGAATATAGTCAGTCATCATTACTATAAAAATATAATAACTTTATGTTTTCTAAAATATAGAAAATAATTATTTATATTTTCTATGTGGTTTTATTTTCCTCACCAAAGTCCTATATTTATTTAGCAATTTATTAGGTGTTAGAAAAGTACATATTTAAAGTGAACATATTTAAAAAAGTGTTTCTCCTATGTAAAGATTCTTTACTAGCTAATGGGAGGAGAAAGATGGAGGTAGGGGTGGGGAAGAGAAATCTTGTTTACATTGATTCTGAAAAGCTTTCTTTAAGAAAAAATGTATTTTCTGGGGGCATCTAATCAGAAAAGACCTTCTCTGGTTACTTCCATTGTTATTTTAGGGTACTCTTCTCTCATTGATTTCCATGTTGTATTATTACTAATTTGGGGAGTATATCTTTGAATGTCAGGCATTTCTGAAGAGTTCAGAGCAGGGCTATCCATTAGAACTTTTTGAAGTAGAAATACTCTGGTCTGTCTGACATGGTAGCCACATGTTGCTAGTGAGTCTAAGAAACAATGACTATTTTTACTTAATTTAGGTTAATTTAAATTTAAAACCTCATATGGCTAGTAGTTATGATATCAGGGAATACAGATTTAGGGACTCAAATCCAGAGTCCTCTAATTTCTATATCTGATCAAGAGACAATCATCTATGCAGGAAACCTCAATGCCATGTGGTACTGGGGAATATTTACATGTGTTCAATAACAGTACTTGAGAACTTATGGTAACTTAATTATCTCCCTTCTCAGTGGGCTAAACAAAAACAAAACAAAACAAAAAAAACAAAGTGAAATCAAGGATTTTATTGAATTTCAGTTGAAATAAAAGTAACAGTGTTCAGTGAAGAATGGGTCTCCCTTTAATAAAGGGAGTCAACTGGGCATCATCACGTTGTAGGAAGGAGTAATATTTATCACGATTAAGTAAAATGGACTAGCAATTAGAGAATGAGTATTTGTGACATGATGAATCTTTAAGCAATAAATAAAAGATATTTAGCTTAGTAATAACAAAACTAAGGCCAAAGCTCTATAATTAAAAATCAATCCTTTTTAATAAGGAAAGGCCAGAATCAAAGCTGGATAAAACTGTATTTGAGAACTAAGCCTAAGTATATATAAATCACCTAAAACCTTGAAAAGAAGTCAGTCAGATTTTACAACAAAGTCAGAGAACCAGACAGCTTCATAAGAGAACTTACATGGCCTTCCATGCCTTCCTGAGGACTCCAGTCTTTCCAACAGTTTCTCCCAGCTTTTAACCGAATTCCCTCATCTGGCCACTGCAGCTCTTTTCTTTTTGATAGGTTGATCCCATCCAGAATTTGACTAGGATCCACAATCTATATTGTAAATAAAAAGGAATCATATCCAATTCATTTTTCCCTTGAGGATGGAAAATTATATAGTTTCAAACAAAATTTCTTTGTGATTACATCACAGGACTCGTTGTATCTCAAGTTCTCCACTGTTTGTAATGGAATAAAAACAATCTAAAGAACCACCTCCCAAATTCCTCTTAGCCTTCTGGTAGACCTTATCATAATGGCCACATGCCAACGGCAAAGTAGGGAATAAATACCATAATAGCAAAAACTGCTTGCTCTCAGTTTTTAAGCTGGCAGAAACTTTTATTTTCCAACTCAAAAACGTTCTAGTCTTCAGACTAAGTAACATAAGTTGTGTTTTCACAAGAGTCCTTCACTCAGCAAATAGAAGAAATGAAAACAAATGAGTAATAGGAACAGTAAAAAGATTTCTGGGCTTACTCACTTGAACTCTGTAAATCACTTCTCCCTTTTTGGCATGTGAATTATTGGCAGGACTTAAGCTGTTGCCTGGCTGCACATCAGTGGTACTACTCTGACCTCCATCTGTCCCAAGAAAGCCCACGAGAGCATGATGCTTGCAGGCTGGGATGCTTTGGCTGGAGCTGCTGGAAGAAGGAAGGCCATGCTGCACACAGGCCATGCCACTCTGACTGCAGGGTTCCATTTGGTTTACCATAGAGAGGCGGGACTGAATGGAAGATGGTAAGTTTCGGAGTGATATCTGACTGGTGGAGGAGCGCCGACAAGGCACAAATCCTGTAGTGGACATCCGGAGAGATGAGTGCCGGCTACTATAGCAGTACGAGGACTGGCTGGCTACCGAGGCCCGAGCAGGGGACTGTCTGACCAGGCTTGACTGTACAGAGTGAGAGCTGTGGCTGGTGCCTAGAGAAGGAGGAACAACAACAGTACTCATTCAAAGTGGAGTTGTTCAAATACAATTCTTTTGTTTTCTTGTTTCTAAGACTTTCTCCCTTAAGCAATTTCAAGGCAAATTTATAGCATTTCTCATTAATATCTAAAACTTTTAAAAGCTATCAAAATATAATAAATATCTGAGATCTGTTTCTTTGTGTGGATTTTATAATATAATCTTTATTTGCTGCAGGTTTTCAAAATTCAAATACTGGGACATAAGAAAGACACACAGATAATTCACAGCACATATCAGGATTTAAGATTGGGGATCAATCCTAAAATATATTTAACAGAAATATTTCTGAATAAAAAGAATACCTCTTTAATACACTAGAAATGAAACATCTCATGGAAATGAGTCAGTCAGAAATATTTATTAAGAACCTACTATGTGGTAAGCCCTGTAACTACTCTTTGTTAAGCGCAGTGTTGCTGCCATTTCAATCTATTCCAATGATAAGCTACACTACCAAAAGAGAGTGAATAAAACCACAACCTAATTTTCATATACATTAAGGAATAAGTACTAAGTACAAACTGTCAGTAATACCAAACAGTTGGGTTTTCTGTGTCATTTTTTTTAGTGGCTTGCCTTTTTTCCTGACTCTTAAAAGTAATGTGATGATTACGAGAAAATAATCATTAGGAATACAGAAAACACAGTTGCATGTACTTTTAATTTGAAAGTTAAAAAGCCTAATCAATGTAAGAACAAAAGATATATTTCAAGAACCTATTGAACATTTTAGGCTTTCACTCAAGTAAAGAAAGAACACTCAAAATGTTGATCACACAACTATTTAGAAATGCAGACAATTCCAGTCCCAATGGATGCCCCCCCGCCAATTTAAACAAATTTCATAAGTCTTTATCTGATCCATGCAAAGCAGTGGGGAAAGGACAGTGCTGGATCAATTGGATAGCCATATGGAAAGAGATGAAATAAGAGACCAACAACATACCAGGTGGCTTGTAGATCTTATATAAAAGGTAAATGAGCAAAGAAGAACACCTCCTTGGCCTTGGGATAGGGAAAAAAATTCTCTTAAATAGGATACAAAAGTACTAATCATAAAGGAAAAGATTAGTAAATTGCTCTACATTAAAACAAGGAGTTCTCATCAAAAGAAGGCAAGACAGTGAAAAGCCAAGAGACAGAATGGGAAAAGATATTTGTGGTACAGAAAACAGATGACGAGCTCAAATCTAGAATATACAAATATAAATTAGTAAGAAAAAGATAACCAAATGGAAAATTGGGAAAGAGACTTGAATAGATACTTCAAGAAGAGAACAACTGATAAACTCATTTAAAAATTTCCAATCTTAGGTATCAGAGCGATTCAAATTAAAACAATGAAATTAAAAACCACCCCTTTTCCTGCTCCCTGGGTAGGCAGGGAACAGAGGTGGGAAGTGATAATATTCAAAGCTGGGTGAAAAAGGTTGGATACAAGTATGAACTAGTAAAAAATCTTTCTAAAAAGATTTTTGGCATTATGTATCAAGATTTTTAAACTTGCTCATAACCTTTGACTTGTGGTTCCATTTTTAAGTCTACAACCTAGAAAACAGTGATTACAACAATTTATGTATAAAATCACCGCATTATGTTAGAAGACACCAAATAATTGTCCAACAGGAGACATAAAAGAGATTAATCAAAAATTAGTCATCAGAAATTATATTTACAAAGACTTTAATATTTTGAATAAAGTGTTTATGTCAAATATCAAGTAAAAAAGAGCAGTACCTATAAATATATATTTTATGAATATATCAAATAATATAACCAAATGGGACAATGTCGAACTTCATGAGGAATCAAACAAAATATTCTATTTATATTATACACACATACTAACTAAACCCCAACAGCTAAGAGGCTAACATTACACACACAATTTTATTTCATACTACCTAGTGTTGGAGGAGAAGATGTGACAGGTGGATGGAGTCCTGTTCCTGATCCTTGAACTGGATTTCCAGTGCTTCCTTGGGACACATGGCTGTGGGGATCATTGCCAGTTGTTACATTGTTACTAGTGCAGGAAATTCCACCTCCAGTATCGGAATCTTCAATATTGCCACCACTGTTACATCCAGCTCCACAGCCTTTCCTTAACCTAGAGCAAACAGAAGAGAAAGCATCAGTCCCAAGTCACTTCAGGATAGCTATTCTGAATTGTTCATGCTTCTAATGTTCACCTTGGAAAGTCTTATGGTGCAATCAATAAAAGGAACAAAAATGAGTCCATTATACATTTAAAAAATGGCTTAAGAACTAACCCCTGCTTATATTCACTGCCTCAATTCTTTCCAGTCTGTACGCACTTGATCATCTTTATTACACCACATGAAGAGCAAGTACATAACACAGGTATAATTTAAAATTCTTGCTGGTATCTGTTCAGTGCCCTAAAGTATGCAACCCCCTGAACACCTAACTTACTTGTACTGTTGCTATGCCACACTTGGAGAAAGCTGCTGCAATCACTTTTCTTCTTTACTATTAAAAAAAAAAAATCTCTATATAGGAGTAACCGCATAGGTTTGGTCATAATTATCCCAGTTTGGCACTGAGGGTCTGATGTCTCAGGATAACCCCTCAATCCCTGGCAAACCAAGGGTAGGTGGGCACCCTATTTCCATGCTATTTCTCTTATGTGGAAAGAACTTAACCTCTTTAAGGTAATTTCAGCACTAAAGATATGTTTTGTAAAGAAAAATTTTTGATCACCACCTAGATTTATGTTCTCCTTTTTGTTTGGATAGGGACTGATGTTAAAATGGTGGAACTTTACTCTAAGCAATGGGTATTCTAGAATTCAAAACATCTATTTGAGTATTTGCTGCTCTCTTTACCAGATGCTGTTTTTCTTTAACGCTGGTAATTTTAACGTTCTGTCTTCTCTCAGTTTTCTTGCTTTCTACTCTAAGAATCTGAAGAACAACTCTCACGAAATTGAAACAACATTCACAGTTTTTTTCCCCCAATCATGCATTAAATCACGGCGTTCCTATACCATGCATCATTAGACAAAAGGTAGAATAAAATTTCGTGTGCATACTTAAAGTCTCTCTATATTTGTGATTTGGGTGATGACTGAATGTTAAAAAGGCAGTAGTATCTCTGCATTGTACAACCAGGAGTTTCAACATGTACAGAATACTCGCGCTACTGCTGGAACACAATGATAAAACAGAAGAAAGTAATCAACTTAAAACAAGTTTCATATGTTTTTTCTTAACTTGCCCTGTGTAGCAGTTTGGTATTATTTATGAATTCCAAAAATAGGTCTTGGATTATGTTTGTGAATTGGTTTGTTCCTCTGAGCATATCAGAACGTATTGGATTCAGAGGTTTCACTCTTAAAGGATTAAATTATGATTAAGGCTTTGATTGGGGCACATCAGTAGGATATTGAATCCCCACCTACCACAGGGACTCACAGGGAAAAGACATGGCAGAAGACAGAGTATGGAGTTTTTTGGATGCTGGAACCCAGGGAAGTAAACACACAGGAGAAGAACACAGAGGAATAGAAACGGCTCCATAGACACGGCAGAGGCCCTGGGAGAGACAGAGAGAGCCTGATAGTCGACACCTGACCTTGTGGAGAGAACAAAGCAGCTGAGCCTGGAGAGAAACATGCCCTGGAAAAGAGATGAGACTTATCCCAGCCTACAGCTAATTTTTGAAGAAGCTGGGACCATATGGAGCCTCAAGAGGAAGAAGAAGGCTGAAGGTTGGCAGCCATCTTGCTCTAACACATGGCAACAGACTTGGTGAGAGAAGTAACTTATGCTTTATGGCCTGTAACTGTAAGCTTCTACCCCAAATAAATACCCTGTATAAAAGTCAACAGATTCCTGGTATTTTGCATCAGCACCCCTTTGACCGACTAATACACTCTGTTTGTTGGCTCATGCATTCTAGTAGTGGCAATATGCTGCAAGAAATAGTAAAAAAATAAAAAATAAAAAATAAAAAAATTACCAAATGCTATAGCAATGGATCTTAACCAGAATTGCACAGATTTATCTAATAATATTTTGAAAATAAAAATGTTCTGGTTCTACTTCCTGAAATTCAGACGATAGATTTACAGCATGCCATTTGAGTTTTTAAAAAAACTGGATTTTTCCTACAAGATTCCCAGGTGATGGTCAATGCACACTGCCTAGGTTAAGGGGGTCAGAACATACCACAACTTAAAAATGTAGCCCCATGCATTCCTCACCTGTGCCAGGTTGACACTATAAAATTCCTGATATTTCCCAAGCTGATAGGTCCCCCAAGAATATCCTTTAGCTGTTCATGACTGTCAGAATAAGAAGTCGTCAGGGGTGAAACAAAGATTGGATAGCCTATAGGTTGATCACAAGATGAGTTGATCATGTTTCTCAGAGCTTGCTTTGCATTTTGGATGCTACCTCGCTCTGGGTTACGGTTACGTAGAAAAACAAGCTCTTGCTGTTGTCCTGCCCAAAGACCTCGGACACATTCCTTATTGACCTGAAAACCAAACAAAAGGGAATAAGGTTAAAGGATCAAGAGCAGTACTGGGAGGGATACAAAAGACATTATGATAGCCACCTGTGAAAAGCAGGGATAACTATAAGTGGGTCACATCTGAATAGGAGTTAAGCAATTTCCTTTGTCAGAGCACACTGTTAAATATTAAGTACCTACAGAGTTCTTTCCCCTGCTAGGTCTTATAAAATTACCAATAAAATGTTATAGTTCATTTAGTTCTTCCAACTGGAGGAACATGAATTTTGTAACTGAGCTAATAGATATTTTTTATAGAAATGAGGTGACAAATATTTAAGAGTTGAAAGGATACTTCTGATATTTGGGAGCTGATTAAATGACAGATAAAAAGTAAACCATTATCAACTATGCAAATAAAAACTTACAAATAAAGCCTCCTAAAGTGTCAGATGTTTAAAAAAGAAACATGGAAAAGTGAGAATGAACCATTTACAGTTGCTACTGGTTGCTATTAAGTATAAGCTATGCCACTGTTTTGCAACTGAGGAATCACATCATATGCACAATATGTTGAACTTTTTAAGGAAAGATGCTGCTCAGATCTCATATAAAATGGATAAACCTGCCATATGATGGCTAAAAAACTACAAAAATGTTAATGGTACTTGAAAAAATTTCAGAAGACAAAATAGATTACTGACAAAATAAGTCAGATTAAGTGCTCATAAACAATAAACTCTAACGTAGTAAGGTCATTATTTCTTTTCTGTAAAAGAGAATTTCAATCACTGTTTAAAAGTTTGGATCCAATGATCTAAAATCCATTTCTTTCAGATACAAATAAATGCATTAAAACTTACTTTAATGACCCTGAAGCTAAGGTAGCGCCTGTTGAGCATGATGATTTTATATTCATTGGCACCATCATCCATGACATGACGCAAAGCAAGTAAGGACGGTGAGTTGGCAAGCACTGCACTCCGCCATGCGGGATCTCCTTCATGGGCTATCACAAGATTTTTTTCATGAGATACAATAGCTTCATAGAGCACAGTAGGGTCATCATACTCATCTGGAGAAGTGAAGTGATCCTTAAACACCAAAATAAAAAGTATATGCAGTTTTCAGGTTAAGAAAAAAAAAGAGAATGACTCCCAGCATGATACAAATTTCTGTAGTTACTAAATTAGTTACTGAATGAAAAGTCTTAAAAACTGGTTTGAGTATTTTCACATCAGCAGGTGTTAATATTATTAGAAATAAGTGACAGATTCTTAAACATAACCAGGTTAGGAATTAGCTCATTTCGGCTATCCTGCTTTTGTAAATTCATCAATCCAGTCCTCTTCTCTAAGTTTAATATAAACAGAGACCATTTTCAATTTTTATATGTTTTTCTCATTCAAGCTGGGTTTTCATGTTCATTGATATATATATACATTTCTTTGAGGTGTTTCTTTTTAACTAGGCATTTTTTCACACACAAAAAGCCACTTCTTATCTTGAATGATTCCAATTTGCCATTTTGTCCTGCCTCCCATCTAGGTAAGAACGATGTCCCACAGCTGTAAGCCTTGAGAACAGATTAAAGATTGTAGCCCTAGAGGAACTAGTAAAATCTTCCCTAAAAAATCTCTTGGTCTTAATAACTAACTACTCATTGATTTGATAAATATTTATTCAATATGTACCATGTGCAAGATTCTGTGACAAGGAGTAAGAATGAAACAAAGGAGTATATGAAATAACTTACAAATTAACAGGGGACACAAGACACCCAAATAACAGTAACACTAATCTCAATTTTTAAAATGGCATGACTGTATTAGCTACCTTCATATTTATTGTTGGGAAGTAGACAGGTTTTTACTTCCAATAAAGTCATCAATTTGTACTCTAGCTGACTGACTGCAGTGTGTGCTCTCTGAAGGGGAGAAGAGTGAGAGTAGGAAGCCAACATCCCAAGGATGCAGCCTTTAAGTCTGGGGTTAGGACTATATGAGAATAGTATTGTGCATGTGAATATTGCTTCACCAGTGTGAAAAAAACTCTGATACACTATTTCATTTGACTCTTACAATAACCTGTCAAGTAGTTGAGCAGATAATACCCCCATTTTAATAATAAGTGTCAAAATTGAAGCTCAAAAAGACGCAACTGCTTCCTAGCTTTAGAAAGTCAATAAATGGTAATGTCAACACTTGAATCCAGATTTTCAGAGTAATTTTCATTCTGATAAAAAATATTATGTGATCTTAAAACAAAATAGATCATAAAAACATGAATATAATTTCAGTGGATGCAGATAGGTACTGTGAAGGAAAGGAATACGGAGAGGTAAAGGGTGCCGGGCAAGGAAACCTACAGGAGAAAAGACATAAAAGGTCAGTGAAAAGATTAAGATAATTATAGCATAAAGTCTGTAGGAACTGGGTGCTTATTGTCAGGCACTGTGTTAGGCACTGGGGAAAAGTAGGGAACAAAATACAGATACAAGCACTGCTCTTATGGACCTTGGAGTCTAGTGAGAAAATGCTAGGAGAATGAGAAAATAAGCCTTCAGCAGGACCGCACTGGGTGCCTCATCTAGATTTCTTTAGACTGGTGCACTCATTTCTCCAATGCTTTTACTATTGGCTCCTCACAGCTCACAGCTGTTTCCCTCTCTTAAGAATTGCCTTCAGCTAATGGGAGCTTCCTCGGCAGAAAATGCTGGGGGAGGTTTACTCCTCTCTTGCTTATGAAGAGCGGGTGATACACAACTCTTGGTGTTATTTACCTTCTAGAGCTCCCTCTTCAATCAGGTTGAGGCTAGAGGACAGATGAAATAATCTTTGCTTAGCTTCTTCTCTACTTCCATCACTCCCTCACAGAATTTTCTTGAGAACATTTGCCCATTAAATCTTTCACACAAGAATCCCAGACTCTGGATCTACCTCTAGTGAATCTGATCTCAGACAGCCTCATCAATTAAAATACTGATAAGTAAATTTTTGTTTTTGGAGGTACTGTGGATTGAACCCAGAACTTCATACATGGGAAGCAGGCACTCAACGACTTAGCTACATCTGCTCTCCAATGAGAGTTTTTTTTGTTTTTTTAGGCGATACTGGGGGACAAACCCAGGAACCTGTACATGGGAAGCAGGTGCTCAACCACTTGAGCTATCATTCATTCCCTGATAAGTGTTTTTTACTTTTGTACATTGTACACAACCACCCTAACCTTTAAGTTCACACTTTCCTGTAATAGGAGATGTCTAAATGTTATATAATGTGCTTCTCTATTAGCAAATAATTTGGGTATAATATCATCTTTGTATGGTAGTATTGGTGCAATTACTTGAACAGGAAAGGGAAGTTGAGACATATAGGTGATAACCACATTTTTAATAAAATGGACAACAATGGTGGAAATCACTAGACATGCCAAAAAGTGGAGAATGTTTAATCTTATTAAAATACTTCTTTTTGCTGGACTTAAGATGGTTGAATTAATTAATTAATTTGTTTGTTTGTTTGTTTATTTATTTATTTATTTATTTAGGTACCAGGGCCCTTGATATGGGAAGCTGATGTTTAACCACTGAGCCACACTGGCTCCCCTGAATAAATATTTTAAGTTCTATGTACATCAGTGCAGCATGGTTTCAGTAGCAAAATATTTGAAACAAGCAGAATGTCCATGAATAAAGAAATGGGTGTATAAATTGTGGCAAAAAATTATATTCCACAATACTACAGAACCATTAAAAAATGAGGTACCTCCAAATTTAATATTTTCAGTATCTTTCAAATAAATAGATAATGTTCCCAATATGTCTGGGAAAATTTTTCTGAAGCATTTTAGAAATACTCTTTAAAAGTTATGAGTATATGCACAGGAGATACTATTTCTTATAAACAATTAAACTCTTTCATTAAAAAAGATTTATTGGCCACCAAGCACTGTGCTAAGATATGGGGCTATAAAGATTAATAAGAAAGTAACCCTGTCATCAAGATCATAGACTAAAATTTTCATTATATATCATTTGTAAACCCAATTGGCCTTTGAATTGTTTATTTCAGTTGTAACAAACATGTGATTCCTCAAAGAGACTAATAAAAAGGGAAAAACAAGTGAGGAGGAAAGATGTTGTATAAGATGATTAAAAAGAGGACAAGAAAGAGAACACACAATAGAAAGGCAATTGGCTTCATCTCTCTGAGTTTTAGTTAATCTTTACCCACAAAACTGTGATTAAAATAATTTTCTGGGTTGTTATAGAATGTATATGAAAGCTCTGTGTACACTGTAGGCACTATGCAATTATAAATATTACACAGATCATAACAGTTTGATTTTCTAAAAAGCAAGCACATATAACACTTCAATTAGGGAACTAAAAAAATAGATGAAAAGGAAAGTAAAATCTAAAAACCCATATAAAGTACTAAAAACATACTATTTCGAATACTGTCTAAAAGGCAAAACAGTAATAGAAATTTTTTATTTCTAGTTCTCTGGAAACAAAATCTTTTTCTTTTAATCACTTGAGACATAGGCTTACAATAAAATGCACTCATTTTAAGTGTACAGTTAGATGCATTTTGATAAACATGCATTCTTATATAACTGCTGTTACAATCTAGACACAGAACATTTCCATTGCCCCAAAAAGTCCCTTCCTGCCTTTTGGCATTCCATCTCTACCTCCAACCCCAAGGAACCACTAACTTGCTTTGTCACTATAGATTAGTTTTGCCTGTTTTAAATTTTATGTGAATAAAATCATATACTCTTTATCTGTCTGCCTTCTCTCATTCTGCATAAAATTTTAAATTAATTCATGTAGTGTATAACAGTAGTTCTTTCCTTTTTATTGCTGAGTAATATTTTACATTGCAGATACACCATAATTTGTCTGTTCATCTGTAGATAGATATTTGAGCTGTATCCTGTTTGGGGCTATTATGAACAAAGCTGCTCTTAACGCTTGTGTACAAGTCTTTGTGTAGACTTGCATTTTCTTTCTTAATTATCTAGGAGTGGAATTGCTGGGTCATATGGATATGGCCAAAGTATGCGTAGCCTTGGTTTTTACTAAGCCTGTTCACTTTTATGCATTTTCATGAGTATATGTGTCTTTTCCTGGTCTGAGAGGCCTTCACAGGTAGCCAATGTCTGGATCAATGTGATGCTCAACAAATGACTACTGTTTATTTCTTTGTAAATCAATCTATATCCTTCTACAGGGTATAACAGAATTACAGAAGCAGCTTCTCCGGGTTAGACTGCATTTGCCAGGCAGTTTTCCAACTGCTTCCAAGGTCCTGATTCTACCTCCTTACCATCCCTGTTTATCACTGTTGTTTTGAGTCATGGCTAATGATGGAGGTGTGTTGTATCAAAGAGTGTTGGGCCTGAAAAGAAGGTAGCAAACCACTGACACAGGCAATAATGCCATAGTCAAAGGAACGTGTAAGGAAATGAACCTGGCAAAAATAGGTAAGGGCACTTGTAGAGAGACTAGAGGCAGAGGCCTAAGTCTGGAAACTACCATTGTAAGTTTTGAACCATGTGCCTCAGTTTCTTCTCGGACTGACAATGTTTAGAATTAATTAGAAGATATCTGTAAGGAGCTGGTAGATAATTATGACATATAAAAGATATTTTTTTTAATACAACAGATACATAGTTTGCACCTTGAGAAATTCTGAAGTTTTAAAAAATATTTTAATCTGAAATCATTATCCTTTTATTTTAAATCCACTAAATTTTGTCTGAAGATTCTAAAGTTAGTCTGAAAACAGACCGTTCTGTTTGATCCAAAATTAATATTTTCCTCATTATTCTCAAAATAATACCCATTTTTCACAGAGATTTTCAAATAATTTATCTCTTATTAATAATGCTCCTAAAAATGTGAGAAGCTAACTTAATTCCAATATTTAGATAATTGAAAAATAATTTACCTTTTATTTAGGGTTTAACTTTGGGAAAAAATGAGCATAGCAGATGCACTTTAATGAATCTTATCCTATGTTTGCTTTCATTAGATCTTTTCTTTTTTAAAGATATATTTTCTATTTCTCTCCCCTCCCCCTTCAACCCCCTCCTCCCCAGTTGTCTGCTCTCTGTGTCCATTTGCTGCGTGTTCTTTTTTGTCCACTTCTGTTGTTGTCAGCAGCACGGGAATCTGTGTCTCTCTTTGTTGCGTCATCTTGTTGAATCAGCTCTCTGTGTGTGTGGCGCCATTCTTGGGCAGGCTGCACTTTCTTTCGCTCTGGGCAGCTCTCCTTACAGGGCGCACTCCTTGCGAGTGGGGCTCCCCTACACGGGGGACACCCCTGCGTGGCACAACACTCCTTGCGTGCATCAGCACTGCGCATGGGCCAGCTCCACACGGGTCAAGGAGGACCGGGGTTTGTACTGTGGACCTCCCATGTGGTAGACGGACGCCCTATCCACTGGGCCAAGTCTGCCTTCCCATCATCAGATCTTAAAACTATTGTCAAGTAGAATGATTAGAGTAGCAACTGCCAGAACTTAATTTAGAAATATATTCTTGAAATGATTTAGGACTTTGGAAGTGTATTTTGGGGGTCTCATAATTTTTTTACCCTACTAGGATTATTTAACTAAGTTAAATCCATTCTAACCTTCTTTTATTATATATTAGCATGATAAATGAAACTCATAATTCAGTAACAGCAGTCCACTTATAACACACCTCTGCATTTGGAGCTGGCTAACACTCATCCAGGGGAGAGGTATGAATTATAATCCCATGAAATTGGAGCAAGTATCATAGCAACTATAGACCTTTATTTCCAGTTTGTCACTAGTTAATTTTTTTTAAAGTACAGGACCAAATCTGCAATATTAATATCCAAACTCACTTTAAGAAACATAGGTTTGGGCTACTAAGATTTAATATCTTGGCATGAACCAGATTTTTCTTGATTTCAGATCAGAATATTTTCTTAAGATTTCTAAGAAAGATATAATTTTGGAGGTCAAGTAAAGAAGGATCAATAAAGACCAGTAATACATTAGAAATTTCATCTTACCTGATGAAGTTTAATGGACATACGGATTCCAGGAACTACTACTTTTCTTAGCAATTCCATATCAGCAAAGATCCATTCATCTCGAATTGAAGAAATACGGAAATCTCCCTTAAATAGGGCATGCAATCCATAGAGGAATGATTCTAAATTACTGTTAAGATTGTAGATAAAAATTAATATATTTCGACAGTTAAAAGTCTTTCATTAAACTGATTCTTCTAACTGATTGTGCATCAGAATCAAGTGGGAATGTCTGAAAATATAGATTCCTAGAACTAATGTCAGAACCCCTGAATCAGAATCAGGAAGGATAGGGTCTATTTGACTTGGAATCCTTGTTTAGGAACTACCGTACTACTGAGTCCATAAAATAAACAATAGGCAAAGAGCCTATAAGTTAAAATAAATTGGGGGCCTAATGGAAATCATATAGTAACGACAAAAGAAATTTAAAAAAATATGCACTATTTCTTATATCTAGTTCATATAGATGCATATGTCAGGGAGGAGTTCAGTTTATAATGAGAATCCCAAAATCCAATGTAAAATTATGAATGCTCTGACAGGCTATAAGGGAATTTTGAAAAATAAAAATAGGTGAATTATTAGAAAAACAGATGTAAATGGGAGGGAGCTAATCAAATTTTATGGTGTGATTATTTCTTAAAAGTCTTAAATTCACTAAATTCTTTTATCAATAGTTACCCAGACATCTGTGTGAATTTTACTTTATTTATTTAATTTTAGGAGGCACAGGGGATTGAACCTGGGACCTTGTACATGGGAAGACAGTGCTCAAACACTGAGCTACACCCTTTGTGTGAATTTTAAAAGCCAGTTGCTAACCAGTTAGTAGAACTCAACTATGTTCAGCAAAATAGAGCTATACAAATATAAAATCTTCTATATCTTTTGAATAAATGTAGGCACAGAATGCTTCCATGTATGAAGAATGTTCCCATATTCTCTTTCTGAAAATTGAAATGTTTCCTTACCTAGACATATGGTGAGATGCAGTCCCCAAAGCTCTCCGTCCCAGAACACAGAGTCCATAACAAAGAGTCACTAGGGATGAATCTTTGTCCACATCTAGTGGCTTTAAAAAAACATTCAACATGAGTTATCATAATGGTAGATATGTATTTAACAAATCAGAAGATAGCTATTAAATAAATTAGAGGATAAAGAACACAACTAGAATGTTAATTTCTATTCAAGAGTACTAATGAAACTAAACTTAACAAAACAGTATAAAATGAATTTTGAATATGTATGAGGAGGTTCTTTGTAATCTTTAAATAAAATCTAATACTTTATAATATTGGAACCTAATTTTTTAAAACTGGCTGTTTATAAAGAATTATGACCTTAACTGAAGATCTCAAAGTACTTGCTGGTATACATTATTACTGCTATTACCTTCTTAAAATACCTTAAAATACAGGTATACTGGCTATAACCTGGTAAGCAAGCTATCAGTGACAGCTGCATTAGTAAAGAAAATTAAGTTGATGTGTACAGAATATTGCTTCTCTCTCCCCCCATTTCCCTCCCCTTTTTTTTTGTTAACAACCACATGCCTTGACAACTGAAGGGAGATGGTTGTTCTTCCCCACCCTAAGAGAAAAAGCCTAATAATAGTCACCTGGGAGCTTGTTAGAAATGCAAATTCTTGAATCACCCCATGAAATCAAATCCTGGAAGTGGGACCAGCAATCACACTCCAAATGATTCTAATGAATACTAAAGTTAAAGAATCATTGATATAAGCTAATAATGAGCTTAATTATTCTAATTTTGTCAACAGCATATATTTTTGGCTTTATAAACCATTCACTTACAAATTTAAAAAGAGATACTGGCGGTGGACTTGGCCCAGTGGTTAGGGCGTCCATCTGCCACATGGGAGGTCCGTGGTTCAAACCCCGGGCCTCCTTGACCCATGTGGAGCTGGCCCATGCACAGAGCTGATGCGCACAAGGAGTGCCCTGCCACACAGGGGTGTCCCCCACATAGGGGAGGCCTCACATGCAAGGAGTGAGCCCCATAAGGAGAGCCGCCCAGCGCAAAAGAAAGTGCAGCCTGCCTAAGAATGGCGCCACCCACACTGAGAGCTGACACAAGATGACACAGCAAAAAGAAACACAGATTCCCGTGCCACTGACAACAACAGAAGTGGACAAAGAAACTAGACACAGCAAATAGACAAAGAGAACAGACAACCGGGGTGGGGGTAGGGGGAAGGGGTGAGAAAAAATCTTAAAAAAAAAAAAGAGAGATGCTATATCTAAGATATTAATTTAATATTGACTCTTTATTTAATTAACATTAATCAGTAATTTAGTTAACAGTGATTGTAATATTTTTAAAATTTGACCATCTTCAGCTATTGTAAATATAAGACTATAAGCAAAATAATTGTTTCAGAGATACCCTAGATGCTTGCCAATTAGACATGTTTCCAAAGACAGATTACCTCTAGTTTCATCAAATAGACTCTCTGAAAGAATTCTGCACCCAGGTTTTAAGACAGTAAATAAAAAGTATGAGACTATTTGGTTTAAAAATAGGAAAGAAAAATAAGAGAGATAAAGTGTGTGTAAACTTGGAGGTTATATAAATGAAATATATTAAAGAGGGGGTTCTTAACATTTTTTTGTCCCATGGACCCCTAAGTCCACACTATATGGGGTTGAATAATTTAATACATATATCACACTTGCACCAACATGTCTCTACAAGAATAACATTTTTCTTTGCATTTCAATTCAAGTTCATGGATGCCTTGTTAAGAACCACTGTACTAAAGGTAGTTCTAATGGGTGATTAAACCAATTTTCTATGCTGAAAATGTATTGCTTTTGTTATAAGACAAAGAAAATTTTTAAAAATTTAATTTAGGCTTCTGCTTCCAGCTAAGATGAAGTAATAGAAATTAGATTTGCCCTTCCACCTGAAACCACCAAAGAACTAGACAAAATACATGAAACAATGGTTTTCAGACACTGTACATTAGGTAGTATAAGACATTAATCCTTGAGAGATGGGAAATAAATGAGGTCAACCCTACGCATGACCCAGCTTAGTGCCTAGAGAATTTCCAGGCTGCAGCTCAAGGAAGGTGAACCCAAGTGGAATCCAGAGGTCTCTGAATTGAAATAGCTGAGAATTTAGGGAGATGAAGGGTGGCTCAAGTTTGCAGGGTAAAGTACCAGAGAGGAGAAAGCCACATAGAGAGTGAGCCCTGGAGATGTGCAGAAGGTCTCTTGAGTATTTGGCTGAGCACTGTGGGCATCTAATAAAAAATTACCAGGCTTACAAAGTAGCAGAAAAATATGACCCTTAATGAGAATAATCAATCAAAACTGACCCAGAATATAGACACACAGATTGTTAGAATTAGCCAACAAGAACTTTAAAATGGTCATTATAACTATATTTCATAAGTTTTAGAAGATAGAAGAAATACTGAGCATGTTAAGTAAAGACATGAAAAAGTTATAAATAAGACCCAATCAGACTTCTTGGATATACAAAAACATAATGTCTGAGATTAAAACAAAACAAAACAAAAAGAACACTGCATGGGATTAACAGCATATCAAATAAAGCAGAAGAAAAGATGAGTGAATTAAAAAACAGTAATAGAAACTATGCAAAATAAAACAGAGAGAAAGAATACTGAAAGAGAGCTTAGAGTCAGCAAATCTTTCCGGCTTAATTAACTTCCCCAGAAAGAGGCTATTCAAGGAATGGTGATTCAGAGAAGAGAATGGATATCTTTAAGGAGGTGGGGATCATCTCATTCAATTTAAAATATAAACTGGAGTGGAAGCAAGAGTATATAGCTGGAAAAATACAACTGATAACTTTTCTAAAGGGAATTACAAAAGTAGGATATAAGTTAGACTGACCCCGTGATGATAACTGAAGACAGTGGAGATGTCTAAGTTTGGAGGTAAACCTCTTGACTCTATGATCAGCTACTGGGGGCACTTTTGTGAGCTATGTCCATGACCTCAGGAATAATCTCTAAAAGAAGGGTCCTTACTTTTAGGATGGATCCCCATACCTAAGTGGAAAGACTGAGTTGCTTGCCCAGGTGACCAGGATTAAACCAAATCAAAAGTAACCAATATGGTTTAAGCCAGAGCAAGGCTATTAAGAATACTATGACTGCCTTCCTCAACAACAAGTACAAAAAAAAAACAACCTCCATAAAATCCCAAGATTTTGAGAGTAGTATGCAAAGTATTCTAAATACATTCCGTTTCTGAAAAAGTAAAATCGTTTCCTGTATGTTTAGAAGCAAAGAAGCTTAGCTTTAAGGCCTTCCATTTCCAAATATGGTCTGTTGGTTTTGTTTCTGAACCTCCTTCTTAAAAAAACGTGATACTCTGTTCAGTAAATATTGTTGTGCATCTAGTATAAATGCTCAAAAGGCCACCATTCAGAGAGGAAGTAAAAGGATGTTTCCTTTCTTACTGATGAAGTAAAGAGGTGAAGTATAGAGGTTAAGAGGCTGATATGAAGGGGGCCTTACTCAAAGTAGCTGCAAAGAAAAACCTAAACCAGGTACTAAATCTGTCCTTTACATCCCAGACCAGGTTAAAAGTACTGGTTGTCGAGATGGCCCATTATGACATAGCTCTATGACACAGAGCTGCTGGTAGTTTAATTATACAAGGCTACTGCTTGCAAAGCAAGTGGGAAAAGGGATTAGCTTTCCTAACCACGGGCCTTGGTGCTGTGGTAATCTTACGTGGAGTCTGCCAGGGGCCAATAATACCATGAGAGTCATGAAGCCTAGAAGGAAGTAGTAACAGACTACAGTCTGTAACTCACCTTACCTTTAGGAAAAGACTAGTTATACAATATTGTTTCTCAAAGTGTGGGTTGGGAACCACTTGAAAAAAAAATCAAGCAGGGTGATGCAGATTTTGGGGCCCCAGCCTAGGCCTACTAAAACAGAATCTTTCAGGTGCAGCCTAGGGATCTGCGGTGTTAATGGCCCTAGGTCATCTATACCCATTTTACTATATCAGTCAACGGTTTAGACCTATACTGCCCAACACAGTAACCACTAGCCATGTGACTATTAAAGTAAAATCAATTAAAGTTAAATAAAATGAAAAATTCAGTTCCTTAATCACACTAGCCACATCTTAACTGTTCAACAGCCACATGTGGTTAGTTAGTGGCATTTCCATCATTGCAGAAAGTTGTTTTGGGCAGCAATGGTTTAGACTTTGGATTTGGATAAAGATATTTAATTATCCTTAACTCTAGATGAGCTCTCCAAACTCTAATCTTTCAGAATTTGCATATATGTATGTGCATGCACAAGGCAGAGAGGGGTCTATCTGAACAGTGAACTTAGGACACTACAAATAAAATAATAAGGGAGGCCACTTTTAAAACCTGATTTAAGCAGGGAAGTGGAAGTGGCTCAACTGATAGAGCATCCGCCTACCATATGGGAGGTCCAGGGTTCAAACCTAGGGCCTCCTGACTCGTGTGGTGAGGTGACCCGCGCGCAGTGCTGATGCACACAAGGAGTGCTATGCCATGTAGGGGTGTCCCCCCTGTAGGGGAGCCCCACATGCGAGGAGTGCCCTCTAAGGAGAGCTGCCCCGTGCAAAAAAAAGCGCAGCCTGCCCAGGAGTGGCGCCAGGCACACACAGAACTGACGCAGCAAGATGACACAACAAAAAGAGACACAGATTCCCAGTGCTGCTAAAAAGAATGCAAGCGGACAAAGAAGAACACACAGTGAATGGACACAGAGAGCAGACAACTGGGCGGGGAGGAAGAGAATAAATAAAAAAAATAAGTCTTTAAAAAAAAAAAACACCTGATTTAAGCAAAGTTGGTTTGGCCCAACCATAAGGAATCAGACAGATTATCTTATGCAAAAGATAAGAACGAGGAAGATCTGGAAAAACTGACCTCATAATATCTAACAGGGATATTCTTTCACTCTTCAGAAAAACTTGAGTTCAGAGTCATAAATGAAATCAACTACTCCTACCTTTGCTCTTCGGGAAGAGCAGTACTCTATCCAGTTGAGATAAATCACACAGAAACTCTCCCTGGATATGCCTGCTAGTCGATGGTCATAGTCTTCATCAATGTTTGGATTAAAAGTTGGGTCCACATCAACATAATTTCGATCTGCACAAAGACGAAGTCCTTCCTGCATTGTCTCATTCGCTAGCCATTCCTCTAACTTAGAGGAAGTTGTAACATAATAAATGATACCCTAACATAGAAAAGAAGATTTAAAATTCAGGTTAAATCACAATTTGAATTAACTACAATCCCTCAGTTGAAATAAGTTTAGACTATCTTTACTTATAGTAAGGCTCAAAAATATTTTATTCTAGCTCAATACTGTAGGTATACATTTTAAGAATGTTATAATAATATACTTTAGCTTTACTAGATGAAAAGAAAACATTTAATTAAAAAAAATTTTTTTTTAGGAGGTACAGGGACTGAGCCCCGGACTTCATACATGGGAAGAAGGTGCTCAACCACTGAGCTACATCAGCTCCCCGATGAGAGTTGGTTTTTTGTTTGCTTTTAGGAAGTATGGGGGATTGAACCCCAGATCTCGTACATGGGAAGTACACTCTCAACCACTTGAGCTACATCCATTCCCAAACATTTGATTTAATACTTCAAAATCACAAGCATAATTCCAGGAAGGCAACTTTAAAACAATTCTAGCATGCAGATTTTACAGCTTTTGAATTTGGGACATTTTAAGCCAGGTGGAAAAATTCTACCATGGTGTATATCTAAGAAATTTCTTATAGTAAGCTACTAAACCATTTTGTGATCCTATATCAGGTTACAGAAATAAAGCTAAGGATAAAGTAATATAAATAGACATATTTAAAAGTAGAGACAGAAAATGCTACATAAATATACATATATTAAAAAAATGCTGTAAAATCAATCTCCCTCCATTTCCTGAGGTTGGGGTTTAACTTAACATTAAATGGAAAATAAAGCCCCAAAAGCATAGCCATTCTTTACTTCTGTAAAATCTTTAGTAAAATTCCTTAGAATACTTGTGCAGTAAAGGATTAATTAACCTTGCCTAAAGAGAGGTTTGGCTTTTGCCCTCAAATCCTGGGAAGTGATGCCTAAAGCCCTAAGAATGTCCTGCCGGATAAGAATGTGTTTCTTTACTTGAGACTTTTGGCCAGGTGCAAGGGCTGGAAGGGCTGAAGACTAAGATCAGCCACATGGGTGGTCAATCATGTCTATACCACTGTGCCCTAATAAAACTCTGGACACTGAGGCTCAGTCAAAACTTCTCTGGTTGGCACCCTCCATGAGTTCTGTCACATATCATTGCTGGAAAAAGTAGGTGTTATCTGCTCAACTCCACTAGGAGAGGTCAACAGGAAGCTATAGACCTTGGTGTCTCCTGGACCTTATCCTATACACCTCCTCCCATGGCTGATTTTCATCTACATCCTTTCACTATAATGAACTTTAACCACGAATATAATGGCTTTGATTAGTTTCCAAGTCCTTCTAGAGAATTACTGAAACTGAGAGTGGTCTCAGGGCCCCCAAACTTTGAAATTCCATTATTCAATTTATTGATAGCAGTGTACAGCAGATGGTTAACAGCAAGGGCTCAGGAATCAGATAAGCCTGGCTTTTAAATCTCTGATGTTCCATTAGCAGTTAAGAGGATTTGGGGCAAGTTAACTTTTGATCCTTAATTTTTAATTTGTGAATCAAGTAAGTAATATTCCTTGAGGAGTAAGTAGGATAAACACACATATATGTACATCTTTTGGGTTAGATTACGTCCCCTAAAAAGACATGTCTAAGCCCTAAATCCTAGTTCTGTGAATTAGGGTCTATGAATACGTGATTAATTAAGATAAGGACAAACTGGATTAGGGTGGACCCTAATCCAATATGATGCATGTCCTCACAAGAAGAGAAAATCTGGACACCCATCTAGACTTTTTATGGGGGAGAAGGCCAGACAGATGCAGGGGAAAAGGCCATACAGAAACAGGCAAATGTACCTATAAGCCAAGGAATACCAAAGATTGCCAGCAAACACTAGAAGCTAGAAAAAGAAAGGAAGAATTCTCCCCTGCAGGCTTTAGATGGACCAAGGCATACTGATTTCAGAATTCTGGCTTCTAGAACTGTGAGACAATAAATTGTTTTAAGCCATCAAGTTTATAGTACTTTGTTACAGCAACCCTAAGAAATTAAGCTAGTCTGTGTATGCATGTGTGTGTGTACATGCACCCAGAACATATAAGCTACAAATGGTAGCTACTATTACTAATGAACAAATGAAATGAGCTCCACTAAAGAAAGAAAACAGCAAGGCCTTCAGAGGTATATTTTACCAACTTTTCTGGATGCTAGGGAATTTAAATCCCTACTACTTAGAAGTAAAGCACAGTTAAGACTATATCTTTCCCAAAAAGAACCTCCAGTTCTCAGAAGATCTAAGTAGGCACAATACCCTTACCTTAACATAGTAAGTGGTGAGTACTTTCCGAAGATCGAAGACTTGAAGCATCGAAGCAGCGCTATTGTCAGTGATGCTATAACCTTCCAGAATATACTTAGTGACTATCACTTCCCAAGCTAGCCAGCGCTGGCTAAAGGCAGCATTAAATGAAAGCACATGAGGAATATGGCCAGGTTCACAGCAGCAAAATCCTTCATCTTCCTCTACACCCTCAGTAATGGCTTCCACTTCCCGTTGTTGACAGTAAGTCCCTTAAGAAACAGAAACAAAAAAGTCGATAGAGAGAAATTTAAAAAGAAAGAAGAAAAATGAAGTGGGAAAATGAATGTTTCTAAAGAAACAAGAGATTTTTTTAAAAAGACACCTTTCACAGCAATGGAAAGTATGTGGTTGATTTGCCTAAGCATGTTCACTGCAACAAACTGAAACAAACTTCACAAACAAGGTATACTATGTATTAATCTCCGAAAGAATCATAATGCACATTAGCACAATAAATGTTCTGAGAATCTATGCAGTCATTTAATGTTGACTACTGATTCCCAAACTTTCAGTTTGTGTTTACAAATACATTTGTATCAAATGAAGGCAAATGAATTAAGGTATGTCTCATGAAGGTATGAGTTAATTAAAAAAAAAAAAAAAAAAAAGGAAGGGAAACGGAGGTGGCTCGACCAATTGGGCTCCTGTCTACCATATAGAAGGTCCAGGGTTCAAAGCCTAGGGCCTCCTGGTGAGGGCAAGCTGGCCCATGCAGGAATGCCACCCTGTGTGGGAAAGCCGCCCCACACAGG
The DNA here is from genome assembly GCF_030445035.2 of Dasypus novemcinctus. NCBI lineage: Eukaryota > Metazoa > Chordata > Mammalia > Cingulata > Dasypodidae > Dasypus > Dasypus novemcinctus. Next base: position 37,782,262 of record NC_080675.1, read on the forward strand.
AGTGTCGGTCGATGCAGAGAGCTGGCGCAGCAAGATGATGCAACAAGAGACACAGAGGAGAGAAAATAAGAAGCCAGAGAAGAGAAAATAAGAAGATGCAGCAGAACAGGGAGATGAGGTGGCGCAAGAGAATAATCACCTCTCTCCCATTCCAGAAGGTCCCAGGATCGGTTCCTGGAGCTGCCTGCTGAGAATACACACAGACAGAGAAAAACACACAGCAAAGGGACACAGAGAGCAGACAATAGGGGGAACAGGGATGGGTGGCAGAAATAAATAAAATAAATCTTAAAAATAAATAAAGAGTTGTATGAGAACTGAATGATCCCAGAACACATGGGAACAGAGACAGACATGCAAATACATAAGCTTTATTTACCAGTATCATGTTCATGCTGGAAGCAAAAATATTATACACATGGTTTCTTTAGATGTACTAAACCATAACCATTCACTATAATTTTATATAAAAAACATAATACAAAACTTTCCATTCCCAAATCCAACAATTATTGGATAAGATTGCATTATTAACATTTGAGGTTTCCCTGCTGAAAAGGTTTCAATTTGGTCTAATTATCCTGCACTTACAAACAAATCTCTGAAATTACATTCTTTTATCAAAAATAGCTATCAAACAGCATTCTGTACATTATTATTATTGAATTAAAAACACTGAAACAGATTAAATATAGAATCAGACTCACAGCAATGTACTGGCAGCAAAACATCACCTGATATATTAATGGTAGTTTTTATTTTGTTCTTGGTCATGCATTAAATAGTAAATTCCTTATACTAAGTAAGAACTATAAAGAGATTATACTTCATTTTACATATGTACATATTTAAGCTGCATTATAATAAAAATAACCTAATCAAGGAATTCACAATCATTTTTTTCTTTTAAAGGGAATATTAGGCACTCTCCATGTTTGAAAAACACTGCTTTGAGAGAAGTAAATACCATAAAATCCAGCTGGTGGTAATGGTATAATGAAAGATAAGGGTAGAGAGGTAAGTTTGGTTGGCCAAGTTCCAGAACTTAGAGCAATTCTGTTTCATTTTCTTGTTTAATAACATTGGTCAACACTTCCAGAATAATGTTACATAATAGTGAAAAGAAACCATTGTCTTATACCCCATATTAACAGGAATGCCTGTTGTGGATGATCACTACAAAAGATACTGACTATAAATTTTGTATACATACATGTTTCATAGCATATAAGGATATACACAGTTTTATAAAGTTTTTTCTTAAACCAATAATGGAGATGTAATTTAGTTAAATGGCTTCTTTTGAGAGGATTGAATTATCTCTTCTCCTGTGAAAACAGGAAGAATTCTATTAATTTTCTTTTTAATATTTGAATTAATTTCAAAAAGGAAAAAAATGGCTAAATCCATAAGGGATACTTAAAAAAAGCACTGCTGGTTTTTGCTTATTCTGGGTTCTGAGAATTTTTGCATCTATAGTTACAAACGAAATTAAACTATAGTGATTTTTTTATGCCAGTTTATTCATACTTGTATATTATTATTACATTGGTTTTGTAAAAGGCCTTGAAAAATTTCCTTTCTTTATCCATGTGCTAGAACATGTTAAAGGATAGAAAAATTAACAAATTTGTAGAAGAAATTTACTGAGCTTGGTCTCTTACGAAGTTGTAATGAATTCCTTAGGTTTTATGTATTATTTACTTCATTTTATTCATTTTGGTTAGTTTAATCATGTTCCACACTGCCATCATTCTAGGAAGTCAGTCAAAGGTTTTAAAATACAGAAAAGAACATAATGAGAGCTCTATTTGTGTAGTTTACTTTATTTATGGTATATAGAAAAGAAATGTGGCAAGAGGAAATTTGGGGGTTCTGACATTTACTCAGGAGAGGAAGAAGGAGGTCTTTAGTCAGAGGAGCAGAATAAAGTGAATGTGGTAACTGAATTAAAGGAAGATGTTGTTACACTATCATACTGGAATATTCTGTTATCCCAGTTATACATTTTGTTTAGAAAATGAAGTCAACAATAAGTGCAGGAATTAATACTAATACCTGAAAAAGAATTTTGAGACTGGAAAGGAATTAAGGAATTCTAGTATAACTATGAGGAACGATTATCAATTGTTTCCTATATTAGTTAAATCTTTAAGTCACTTCATACTGGCTATTACTAGCAAAAAGTAAATAAAGCTAACAATTATGAAAACTACACATTAAAATTAATTTGAGTAAAAATCAAAAGGACTCCAATCGGCATAACAAATTTTTGACATGAAAAGTTTGATCTGGAAAACTACCTGGTGCAAGTAATAATTACCAAAAAAAAGTTAATATGGTAGAAACTACGATCAGAACATTTTGACAAAGATAGAAAATTCATTTTAATATTGACAAAAAAATTGGTCACTCAAATCTGACATAAAATTCACACAGAAAAGAACCTTGAGAATAGTAAAATAAAAATGGAAATGAAAAAAAACCACAAGTGGGTTTAATAGAAAAGTGATTAAGAAATTTGCTTAGTGAAATGTTTAAAACTAAGGATCAGAAAACGGACTTGGCCCAGTGGTTAGGGCGTCCGTCTACCACATGGGAGGTCCGCAGTTCAAACCCCCGGTCTCCTTGACCCGTATGCAGCTGGCCCATGTGCGGTGCTGATGCGTGCAAGGAGTGCCGTGCCATGCAGGGTTGTCCCCCACGTAGGGGAACCCCACGCGCAAAGAGTGCACCCCGTAAGGAGAGCCGCCCAGGGTGAAAGAAAGTGCAGCCTGCCTAAGAATGGCGCCACCCACACGGAGAGCTGACACAACAAGATGACGCAACAAAAAGAGACACAGATTCCCGTGCCACTGACAACAACAGAAGCGGACAAAGAAACAAGACACAGCAAAATAGACACAGCGAACAGACAATAGGGGTGGGGGGGAGGGGAGAGAAATAAATAAATGAATGAATGAATAAATAAATAAATAAAAATCTTTTAGAAAACCCCCCACAAAACTAAGGATCTACCATGGTAGGCAAATGAAGTCAAAGGAATTAAATTGGCTTAATGGAATATGTCCCAAAAAATACACTGAAATCCTCAGCAGATCTCAACATTTAAGTGGCAAAATACTGACAGTCTTAATAAATACTTTGAGGGATAGAAGATGGGTGGGGCAGGGGAAAATACTGTGAAGGAAAGAAAATAATGAAAGATCACATCAACACATGACCTAGAATATAACCCTCCTTCATGTGAATTCTAGTATGAAGAGAAAGGAGAGAAAGGGTATAAACTTATAGTATGTAGTCATTCCATAAATTAAGTATGCCTTATATGCTAAAAGCTGTGATAGGTGCTGGATACACAACAATGAATGATGCAGAGGTAAGGAGCTTGCAGACCATAGCAAGAGCTGGCAAAGTACAGTCTCAGATCAAACCCAGGCTGGCAAACCCTTTTTTGTTCAGCAAACTAAGAATGTTTTTCATATTTTTAAAGGACTGTTTAAAATATAAAAGAAAAAAAAAATGCAACAGAGATTGCGTGCGAACTCCAAAACCTAAAATACTTACTGACTGATCCTTTACAGAAAAAGCTTGCCAACCCTGGGCTGGCTAGAGAAGAAACACTAGCAAATAAACATAGACAAATATAAGATTACAACTATGCTGAGTCTTAAGGAGGTAAAATGGTAAAATGAGAGATTATCATGTGGGATAGGATGGGGTGGATAGAGAAGGCTTCTCTGAGGCCCAAGCATTTAGGCTAACACCTGAAGATAAAGAATTAGCCAGGTGAAGACTAGTGGGAGGAGGAGTGGGTGGTACTGGACAAGGGGAAAGGCAATAAAGAGCCTTAGTAATGGAGTTAGTACATCTAAGAAACTGGAGGAATCCTAGTGCGGCTAGAGTGAGTGAGTGAGGGGTGGTGTAAAGAGAGGTTGGAGCAGGCAGTGTTATAGACGTACTAAGAGGTTTGATTCCACTTGAAATGTCATGGGAAACCAATGAAATGTTTAAGTATGGGAGTGACATGACGAACTTGTGTTTAAAAAAAGTCATCAGGGCTGAGTAAAGAACTATAGGTATATCACACTATCCAATCTAGCATGATTTCTGATATTAAGGGACATTGGGTTTCCAAATCAATTTGATTTGAGCTTTAACTGGTAAATTTATGAGAGTCTGGATAGCAAGGGATTTATCCAAAATTTTTCCTGAATCTATTTGTTATTAGACGTGAAAGTTGGGGGTAGACAAAGAATTTGGATCAATTTCTGATTTAGAGATTTCTGACTAACATGGTGGAACGAGCAGATGAGAACCCCTTTTCACTTCACACATGTAGAAATACTAAATAGTCTCCAAACACACACATTTGTAAAAAAAATTTAAATTAATATTAAAAAACAAGGGTTGGGGAGTGGATGTAGCTCAGTGGTTGAGCACCTGCTTCCTACGTATGAGGTCCCAGGCTCAATCCCCAGTACCTCCTAAAAACAAAAGAAATAAACAAGTGAAAAAACCAACTTGGGGTAGCTGGTATAGCTCAGTGGTTGAGCACTGGCTTCCCACATACAAGGTCCCAGGTTCAATCCCTAGCCCCAGTACCTTAAAAAAAAAAAAAAAAAAAAAAAAGCAAAGCAAGGGTGAAATCTATCCTGAGGTGCTCAAAATTTAAAAAGTCTAGCAGTAGCAGATATGGTGGTAAGGGTGTGCTGCTTCTTGGCAGGCTAGTTGGTTTAGAGTTAAACAGCAAAGGGGTTAAAACTCTGGAAGAGATAGAAATAAGGTCCTAGGAGAGCCAGAAACAAAAAATTCATAAATAAGAATAGGCTCCATAAAATTCATGGGGGGAGGAGGGAGTAGAATAGGATTACAAATATACTACAAATAATAACAAGCACCAACATCTAATGCATTAATTAGAGTGTTGCATAAGATCTTACTTCCAGTGAATGGAGTAACTTCTAGAGAAAATAATTGCTCCTTTACCACTGAAATTCCAAGAGAAAAAAGTACAGGCCTTCTGATTCAATATCAGGGTAAAAATAAAGTTACAGGGTAAAGATCTGGCTTGATTTCCTTTCTACTCAAATGCTTCCCTGTTTCCTATTCCAAACTAAAAACACCCCAAAGGACATGTTGGAATAGATGAAAACACACTTTGGATGCTCTCTCTAAAAACTCTTAAGTCCAAATGTTTCCTAGGTTGGAAATATATGCATTAACAGACTTTTTCAATTCTTATAAAATAAGTTTCAATTTGTGCTTACAAAATAATCAATTTATAGTAGTTGATTACATCAGGTTGATGTTTGTTAATGCACAACTTTCTGTGTAAAAAGAGCTTCATTAGTGAGTACACAAAAACTGTTAAGGGTTGGGGAGAGAAGGGTGTTGAGTGTAACTATTTAATGGGTACTGGGTTTTATTTTGGGGCGATAAAAATGTTTTGGAACTAGATAAAGGTAGTTGTTGCACAACATTGTGAATGTTCACTTTTAAATGTTTATTTTTATGTTATGCTCTCACCTCACTAAAAAAATGTTGAGGACAAAGACATGGTATCTACATGAAAGTAACTTGGTTAACTACTCTGCCTCAATACCAAAACAAAGCATTCTATGCTGCCAGCCATCTAGCAAATATATACAACTGGCCATAAAAGAGACTGGTAAGAGAGGAAGTACAGAACAGAAACTCAACAATATTAGGACAACAAGTCAATTATATACTAATAACACCACCTGTAAGTATAATAGCACACCACAAAAATAAGAAAAATCTGACTATTCTTTAACAATTCTCTTATTCCATAATGTCAAATCCTAAGGATTTAATTTTATGACAACTTACGATATGCGATATATGAACTTAAAACTTAAATGTCACAGGAGTTCACTTTAGAAATAAAATAAAAAATGAAAGAATGTCTTACCTCTGAATTCAAGTCCCCGCAGCTGGAAAGTGACCAAACCATTGCCTATCTCTATAAGGTGTACTAATGCATTGAGGTAGTCAGAGGCAAGAATGAAACAGTCCCCCGTACTGTAGTTTCCCCACCGTCCTAGTAACAAATCACCACATAGACTGTGTTGTAGGGATCTAGTTAAATGTTCATAAAAGATGGAATTCAGGTTGTTGTCATCTGATCCTTTATATAAGGAGGGATTAAAAGAAAAAAAACACGTTAAATTTCACCTTAAGTTCCTTGTGTATCAACAAACAAGACTATTTAAAAAACTGAAACTAACTTCCAGGTAGGGTTATACGCATATATTTTGACAAGGAAAATAATATTCATATCCTTATGACTATTTCTATATAAAAATGAAACATAAGATATTGGAAAAAATTTCAGAGTTATAAGTCACACAACCTCTCTGAATCTTTAATACCTATCCGTAACATGTAGGAATTGGATTAAATGAGATCCAAGGTCTTTTCCATCTCTAAAAGTCTATGATCTTTTCTATCACAATTCAAAGAAATGTGCTTTATATTGAAACCATGCAAGAGAAATAAAAACAATAAAAGAAATTCAGAATGAGAACAAAAACACAACTGGTAAAGGAAGTGGAACAACCAAAACAGTCAAGGTGCAGGAAGAGAATAGTTGGTCAGTCAGAGAACGTGGATGTAGACAGAGATCGGTAGTATTAGCTTAATAAAAATTAAACTATATACAGAGATAGAAAGAAAGAACCCACAAAATTTGCTGTTAGGGTTACTTTTTAAGATAAAATTAGGATATAAAACATCACTCAATAAATGCAATGACCATCTTTAGAAGTAACCCATCCAAAGCAATAATATGTAATGGGTACCCAAAGTGTATTATTGGAGACCAGCAAACTATTCATTCAAAGCTTTAATTATTTTAAACTCAGTCTAAACAAACAGTAACATAATGAAAGGGGAACAACAGGCTCTAATGTAAATAAGATGATTGTACCAAATTCCATGCCTGCCCATCACAAAAATTTGTTATTAATTCAGGATATGCTCTTTTTGTGATGCAAGATAACATTATCAGCATCAAGAGAATTCTAATCCCCTTATAAGCACATACCAGAGCTGAGATGACTCTTTTATCTACTAGAACATTATAATAGTCATTAATATCAAATAACTAGTTCTCCTTGCTCCAATTTTATAATAATGAACCAATCTGATTATTATAATTTGGTTTCTCAGGTGGACACAGCATTTGAGAGAATTTGTGTATCAAATGCATACAAATATTACAGTCTATTTGAGTGCTATATCTCTTTTAGCAAATTAATAAAGTGGAATTCTGGTTAATACATTAACTCTTAGAGTTGGGCAGTGAGATTCACTCTCTGTGCTGATTACTATTGGGTGGGTGAAAAATGCTTTCCAAAGGACAAAATTAAGAACCAGACTTTAGAAAAGGGAAATACCACAAACATGACATCCACTGAAGTCCTACCTCAAGTAGCTAATTAGCCTTCTTCGATGACATCTCTACATAAAATAAACTAATGAAATTTAATTTATAATTGCCTAAACATTCAGGGAAGACAAACCTCAATCTGACTGCATACCCTTCCACGTATCTGATCTGTATTATTTCTACTGTGTTTTACTTTTTAACGTATGTAAGAACAGCTTTGAAAGGCATTTTTCATTCCTATCAGCATTCTTAAAATGCATTTTAGAAAAGATGGGTATATAAGTTTGTAGATATTCTCATTCATGTATACTTTGCTGAATCAAAGCAATGAATATTTCATTTTTTAAAAATGCTTTATTTTCCATTTGGAACCCATAGATTCCCAACAAGCTGGGAGTGAAATATATACATATTGTAAATTCCTTAGACTCGCCTCTTTATTCATGAATAGAGCTATTACCTGGATTTCTATCAAGCTGGGAAGCCAATCTGGTATTTGAATGATCCACTCGTTTTGTGCTGAAGATGACAAAATAAAACATTTTTAATAAATAACTTTTTTACACTTTAGATATGTTTAATAATTAAGGATGAGTAAAAGTATAGAAAAATTATATTACCACTTTATAGGAAAATTTGTTATTAGCATAATGATAAAACTTCTCAGTCACACAATTTTAGGGGTAGGGTCTTTTTGATTCTCCCATCTCCATGCATACAGCAGTTTTTTCCTAAATGGTCTTTCAATGAATGATGTGTTAGAAAACCATTAGTGAGTGTACTGTGAGAAAGAAACCAATCAGGATGAGAATATATACACCATATACTGTTCTGAAAAATTCACAGTGCATGCAACATACTTTGCGAGGGAAAAGTACATATATTAATGCCCAGTGGTACAGTGTTCTTAGAACCATGGTTCCCAAAACACAGTCCACAGAACTTGTGGCAGAGAGCTCAATACACTTGCAGGGAATTTTCTAGATGAAAACTATTTTCGTAATAATACTATGCTGTTATTTGCCTTTTCTCATGTATTGACAATCGCACTGATGGTGCAAAAGCAATGGTGGGTAAAATGGCTGCTGATTCCTTAGGCTCAAGGCAATGGCACCAAATTGTGCTATTCTTCATGCCGCACATTTGGGATCTCAAAAAAAAAAGGTTTAAAAATAAAAGTTACACTTAAAAATATCCTTAATGAAGCATAAAAAGCATTAATTATTTTAAATTTTGACACCATAGTACAGGTCTTTTAACATTCTATGTGGTGAAATGAGATTATAAACGTAAAGCACTTCCGTTACATACTAAAGGGCAATGGTTGTCTTGAGGAAAAGCACTTGTGCAACTGTTTGAGTTGCAACTTGAATTAGGTGTTTTTTTCCCAAGGAACACCACTTTCACTTGAATAACTGATAGACAAACTACGATTATTCGGACTTGGGTATTTGAGAGATAAGTCACAAAAATGAAGAAAGTGAGCCTATCATTTCAAAGAAAGCAACTGACAATATATTACCAATGATAAAATTAGAGTTTTCAAGCGAAAATCAGATTTTGAAAAATCTGTACATACCACTATGAGCTTGACAACTTCCCAATATTCAAAAAACTTTTGTTTTGATATTGGTGATGATATTAATAACACATTATTTTAAAATATTGTATAATGAAATGTGTCAACATTTAGATATTTCTTACTCAGTGAACCAATATTTTCCATATGGCCAATAAACGATGCTAGAAAATTAATTATGTATGAGTAAAGGATTCAGTCAAAGTACAAGAAAGAATAGATTTTGATGTAATACAGTCCAAAAGTTCATGGATATGGGTTTAGATTCCACACTCCAACTAACCTTAAGAAACTAACATCTGTTGAGTTTTAGTAAAGTATCAAAGAATATCCACAATTATCTAAAAAGGCTACTGAAATACTTCTTTCTTATTAACTACTTATCTGTGTGAAGCAGATCTTCTTCACATACTTGAACCAAAACAACATATTGCAACAGAATTAACGCAAAAGCAGATATGAGAATTTAGGCCAGGCATTAAAGAAAAAGTGTGAACACGATGCTACTCTTCTCAGAATTATTTTCTGGGGAGGTGAAATATAGTTGTTCTTCATTTACAAAAGTGTTATTTAACATATAATGGGCTTACTTTAAAATTAATTATTAAATAAACAACAAATTTCTAAGTTTTGAATTTCTGTACAGTAACTAACCAGAAAAAACTTATATAAAGTTTAGCTCTAGAAATAGCTATTTCTAAGAAAACTAAGCAATAACTCAATTTTTAATTACTATAATGATGTAATTGCATAATATAGAATAAAGCTTGGGTATTATTAATATGGAGTAAGAAATAGCAGGAAAAAAAATGAGTAGTATATTTAACTGTAATTATGTTAAAAAAACTTACAAATACATTTTTATTTTAAAACATTTGTTTAAAAATAGTGATTTCTCCAAACTTGAAATTTCTATTTTTGATAATTTTCAAATTTAAAAATCTATAAATCGTTAACAATAAGCATTTTAACAAATTATGAATCATGAATAACTTCTAAAAATAATGCATAGTTTTTCCAAGTAAAAAAGATAAAAATTGACTTCCAAATATTTTATTTTACTCACTTATAGTCTCTCTCCCAGAATTTCACAGGTCGAACATATGAAGTAATGAATATTGCACTTCCCAGGAAGGGGTTTAGTGGAGTAGAAAAGAAGGCTGATACAGCAGCCTGAATAAACAACATGGCTGAATCTATGGGGAAACTGATTAAGGAACGTAACATTCATTTTAATACTCATTTCATAAATACATTTATATTAAAGCAATTAGAAAAATGAGGTTCATCAAAAGACTATAGAAGAGGGAGTCACTGGATTGTACTGGGGTACAAGTAGAAAGACACACAGCCAGGAAAGTATAACCTGGCATGATACTCTGAAGAGACTCAAATAAATATTTGCTAACACGTCAATTTGATAAAAAAAAACAAACACATATATCAATCTTAGGTAGAGATTTTGGGTCTAATCTTCCAGAAAACTGAAACTAAGTTCAACATATATGTGGCTGTTAACCTTTACTTTTCTTTACAAAGTACTTCTAAGAAATGGTGACAAAAGAACAGAAAATAAAGCTGAATTACAATCATATAATTATGAAAAGAAGTTTGTATCTTGATCATTACTTAAAAATATTCCTAAAAGCATTTTAATGCATTGCAAATCCCTGGATTTTAATACTCACATATGCAAATAGCATTTTAAATTCAGCCTTACAAAATACTTTCCCCATATTCAGATCATCAATTTTAATACAAATTAATCAAAACCAGCATAGGTATGCACTCAAAGGACTATGAAGTTTTTATAATTTATCATACCGTAACCCATATTCTATGCCTGTAAAAGGTTATGCCTACAAACTGATATTCTCAAGGATATGACTGCTCATTCTTATAAAACTTTAATTAGAAGGATACGGGGTACTGCAAAGGGCTGAGCAAAAGCATGGAAAGCAGAACCCCATGTAATCTGCCATGGGGCAATGTAGGTATACACAAACTGTAATTTATAAAGGAGTTCCCAAAGCTGTAGGAGGAAAAGCAAAACAATCAGTAAAAAGTTATCGTCAGATATTTGAACTAGAAAATGAAAGACCTCTAAAATATATTTTCTTCCTAGTAGGGAAATGGCATTGAGATCATTTTCCATTTGCATAATAGGGAAAGATATATCAACTGCCAAAACACTGCACTATTTTGTTTTAAGACAGATAGCTGATTTATGGATTTGTGTTTCATCTGTTTAAAAAATTCTATGCCCTCTACTAGTCAGCAAAACCAAATGCCAGCAAAACCAAAAAAAGTAAGGAAGCAGCAAAATAATTGTCCTTGGAAAAAATCTAGATGTCTGTAAAGCTTAAGTAATATATATATATGTATATATTTATTCTAAGGCACATTTCCCCTAAACTTTAGTGCTTTAGAAACTGAGAACATTTTAAATGCAATGTCAAAAGAGATTTGAAAGCAGCCATGCAGAGACTAAAGCTGTAATACAACTGTAACCTCTTGTTTCTATAGGAATGCAGACAAACAGGTATTGGACATTTGTTTATATACTTCAATTGTTATTGTCATTGGTAACACAATACACATTTTAAAATCTTATTTCTACTTAAATTTGGATCTCTTATTGTGGTAAAACATAACTTCAACACTAAAACATACTTAGTTTGCCCACTATTTCCTAACATGTTAGGCAATGTAAGGCCCAGTCTCTTTTTTTTTTTAAGATTTATTTTTATTTATTTTTCCCCGACCTTCCCCCCACCATCCCCCCCCCCTTGAAGGCCCAGTCTCTTTAAAATAAATCACAGGATCATAAAAATAAAAGCAAGAAGTTCTGACCAATTCGGGTGTCATGATTCAGGCACTAAATACCTCATCTCTTAAAATAGTTTAGTTGATTTATAAATGAACCTGTTTAATTTGCAAAAAGAAATCACAACTCCCACCAATTAGAAATGCTGATGAACCCCAATATTCTTTGCCATGACTCAAAATTATGCTGGCAATCCTCAACACTAACATGGTATGGATCATAGTAAATAAAAGCAGGAGTATTGTCATGATGCCATATAACTGCTTAAAAGAAATGTTTGAGAAAAAACAGATTGTACTCAAATTTCTAGAAGTGAAACAGATTGTACTCAAATTTCAATAGTAATATGAATAAGAAAATGATAAGCAATTATATGCATAAGTGACTATTAGTAAAAATATTTCTGTATACATTTTGAGATTAATTTTTCTTGAAAGTTTATTAAATTGATGGTGCATCTTAAAACAATATCTTAGAGAGGCAGGTGTATCTCAGTGGTTGAATATCTGCTTTCCATGTACGAGGTCCCGGATTCAATCCCCGGCACCTCCTAAAAATAAAATAAAAATAAAAATAAAAAATATACCTTAGAATCAAAAGTATAATTAAAGAGCTCTCCTGTATATTACTTGCTTATCTCTATTAAGTTCTAACTAGTGACTACATAAAAATGCAAACTCCTTAAGGACAGGGCTCTCTAGGGTTTTGTTCACTGATGTATCCTAAGCCTCTACACAACAGTTCTGGCACATGATATATGTTCAAATATATATATATATATTTGTTTAACAAATGAAAGCATTAAGAAAATTTAAACTAAGGTAGTTAAGTAGCATCTATTTTAAAGATTATTTGATTTATATTTATCATTTTTTCCCAACAAATAAAATTAACAATACAAGTTTCAATATAAATATTTAAATTTATGGGAAACCATATGCTTCTTTACACAAACAATTCTATAATTAATTATCGTGTTTCCTCCTTTGATTAATCATCATGCTCATTTAGAAGAGGAAATAAATGATAAAAATGCATACAAATTAGTGCAATATTCAATTAAAATACCAAAATATTAGAAGCTATTTATCACAATACTGAAATTGACTATCAAGAAAATGTTCAGATTAAAGGTTTTCCATTTTTACAGTTTCCATCCTAAGTTAGACCTCTTTCACATCTGAATTACTACCATAACCTCTTAAACTGTTCTCTGGACTTTCAGGTACTTTCTTCCCCAATTCATCCCAAATGTGGCTGATCAGGCTAACTTACCTAAAATTGTACTTTCACTGTGTTTTGTAGCTGCTCATTAGCTTCAGCTTTCTGTTATTTATCAAACGTGATAATATGCACCAAAGACCTTTGTATGTGGTCAATGTTAACATGAAACCTGCTATTTAATTTACAATGATCACTATAATCTGAATGCAAAACCTACTCCATTTGGAAATGTAGTGTGATACAGCAAAGAGATCCTTGGAATGGGAGGTATAATACTAAGGATTTACTGCCTTGTTAAAAGTAATAAGAGTATGGATCTTATGGGTGGATAATGAATTTTAGAAGCATTCTATAAACTACAGAGTATTCTACAAATGTCACCATGAAGCTAATTTATGATTGTTCCCACATGGCTTCACAGCCCTTAGTCTCTACCATCTTCATTCAGCTACCAGGTTATTACCCTCAGATAGAATTTCTTCCCACTGTCTATCCAAATTCCAGCTGTGCAGAGCCCAATTCAATTATTACCATTTCCATTTATTAAATTATCCCAAACCCATAACCCCTTTCGGAAGATCACATATATTTAAAAATACAAGGGAGTGGGTGTAGCTCAATGGTTGAACGCCTACTTTCCATATATGAGGTCCTGGGTTCAAAGCCCAGTAACTTAAAAAAAAAAAAAAAAAAAAAAAAAAAAGAACACACATTTTTAAACAAATTTCTCTAATTGTCTATGTAAGTTAAACTTATCTTCCTAACTATAGCAAGAAATATCTTTTATGGATCACAGGAACCACCACTGTTTAGGGAATCTAACATGTCCCTAAATAACTGGTTGATTGAAGAGAGCTATTAGTTACTTATAAAATAATAAGTCCAATGAAATATAAGCATAATCCTCAATGAATAGCATATTATTAATGGAGATTGTTTTCAGATAAAGATATTCCTTTCCATCATAAATTACCTTGTTGAAGAGTATGGACATGAAGAAAAGATCCAAAAGCATGGTCTCTGAAAAAGCTTCATAGTCAAATTTGAAAAAGAGCACAGTGAAGATGACTGTGACATACTGATATGTAGGGCTGCTAAAAGAGGATCGTAACAACTTCAGACCAGCAATCGTGATCATTAAAGCACCTAATCTATAATATAAAAAAAGCACAACTCATCAACGGCTGAAAATCTTACTTCAAAAAAAAAAATCACTATTTATATTACTAAGCTTACAATGTATAGATTAAATTTAAACTTCTAAACATAATGTGTATAGCTGAGCAAAGTATATTCTAAAAGAATCTGACTACTATAATATCCCCTTTTAATAAAATGTGTGATGACTCTTTTGCTCTATATAAATAAGCATGCTTTAAAATAAGAAACAAAAGTAAAATTCTGACATTTGGCTGTCCAGTTTCTTGAGGTTTCTACTGCCTTAACATTAATTGCATTTAACATATGAAAATTATATATTAATGCTTACCCAAAACACGTACCTACTCTAGTGGGTACGTCGATAGGATCTAACTACAAATGCTTTGATTTACACAGTACACAAAAATAACTATCTCAAACTTGTATCTAATATTAAAAATTAACAATTTTTAACAAATGTCCTCTTATAAAATATCAGTTGACAATGAGATATTTTGAGTAGTGAATATGCCAAGAGCAAAAATAGCTGTTCAGAGAAGGAACGTTGAAGATAAAATTTCACGTTTTTTTTTAAATCTCACAGGGTCTTTCACCGAACCAACACTCAATAATGATTTGTTACTTGATCAATTACTTACTTACAAATATTGCTTCTAACAGCCCCCAATAGTAAGGCTTAGACTGGTGGATTACTGTACTTACTCTGTATCCAGTTTTTTAGGACTAGCAATTGTCTCTGCACTGCTACTAAGTTCATTGAGAACAATCAATGGATAAATGATATTCTTCTCCACAAAAAGAAGCCACACATGAAGTTTCTCAAACCACATCATAGTGGCTGCATCTAACAGGGCAATATAAGTTAAGAAAATGACATGTATGAAATAGTTTGTGATAAGAAAGAAAAATAATACAACTCAAATTTAGCTTTATTTCATATAAATAATATAAGAAATCCAGTACTTCTATCAAGTTCTATGAATTCTGGGACACATCCAAATTTGCAACTTAGATGTGACTTAAATTTAGATGAATTTCATTTGAAACTTTAATTCTTGAAACCTCAGTTTATAACTATAACCTTTTCTCATTTATGCCTGTAAGTTGTGAAGGAAATATTACTAAAGATTAAGTATTCCTTCTTTCCAAAAGAAAGAAATTATATATTATCTGTTTTTTAAAAATGTTAAGATATATACACATTAAAATTCACATATACATCTTTTAAAACATAATATCTCAGAATAGATAAAGTATGATATGTCCGTACTTATTTGTAAGAGTCAAGCTATTGTCAATAGTATTTTTCAAATATTTTAATATTAGTTTATTGAAGAAAATGTCTAGTATAGACGAAAGATTTAAATCAAGGTTCTTAGACTATTTGAAAACAATGTCACCTGATTTTAGGAAGTTCTGTAATAAATAATATCTGTGTTTTAGCTACTAAAATGAGTAGGAGGGAAAAAATCAACTTTGCTATTACTTAGTATTTTTAATAAGTAAAAACGCTATACTGATTCAAAATTTTAAAAAATATGGACAATGTTTTGTACACTAATGTTAAGAGCAACATTATTCACAATACTTAAAAGGTGAAAACCTCTGTTCACTAAAAGATGAATGGATAAAGTAATAAAATGTGGTATATATGTGCAATGGAATATATTCAGCCATAAAAAAGAAGTGAAGTTCTGACACATAAGGCAGAGAGAAAAAGACAAATACTATAAGATTCCACTTGTATAAAATCACAATTTAAAAAAAGATTCCAGGTACGTACTGGAAATTAATGGTGAGATACACACAAAAGCAAACTAATTACTGTAGAAGGAGTGATGGAATTGGAAAATCACCATTAAGCAATCATCAAATAACTGACTCAGTCAAGAAACATCAAAAGATACTAAAGTTTATAAAATATTTTAATGTAAGAGATGAAAAGCCATGCTGTTAATGGTTCACCTACCATTTCTACCTTTAATCTCTCATTTTCATTTGTGGCAACAGAATTCATTCTATTTTCCCAAGGCATGTTATTGAAATTTTAAGAAAAAGTAATGAAACAGCTATTTTGGGGGATGAATACATAGTAGGCACTCAAAATGCAAGACCCAAGTGGGAATTTATGATAGGAACTGTGTAAGATGTGTGTTGATTTTTCCCAATTGTTTATAAACACTACACGGAAAATAGTCGAATGGAATCTCTTTAACCCCAATGAAATAGATTTGGTCTTAAAGAAAAGATTCCTTTGCAATTATAGATTCCAGATAACTAGATTAGAAGAGAGATTGGAAGAAAAAACAAACCTTTTCATATCAGACTGGGAAAATGAGAGGCATTATAGAAGAGGAAACTCAATAAATGATAGGTATGAACTTTTATTACTTTTAAAATCAGGAAGTATGGTATATTACAGGCCATGGCCAATGAACTGATTGACTATTAACAACAAGAAACAAACATCAGGGTTTAAAGTGGCAGAAGAGCTTGCCAAGTGGATGGGCCTTCTACCTCTTTTTGTGTGATTTTATATTTTATCCCAAATCTGAACTAATATATAAGAGTAATTAAAAAATGTTTTTAACTCCTTTTTACTTTATCAGCTCTTTTATTTATCCCCTCTAGTAGGATATAGGATATAGAGACTCCTGTGCTTTGGGTTAAAAATATTTCAAATAAAGCCTTCAAGAAGATTGGGTTCCTTGCACATGGGATGGGGTGGCTGGCAATGTGGGGTAGCGAAGGGGACGGGAGGGGCTGGATAGGAAAGCCATAAACAAAGGATTCATCAGTGAGAGATCTATGAAGAACAATTATGAGAAGAATTTTTATTCTGTAAAAAGTTAGCATCATAGCACTAGCATTTATACTGAAAATTAAAGCATCCTCTAAGAAATTTGACTCATTAACAGTTTCAAGCCTAATTAAAAGAAACACAAGCCAAAGCGTTACTTGATGATACTCATTTAATCAGTCATCTATATAGTAAAAAAAAATCCACAGTATAAATAAGTATTATAATCTACAGTATTAAAAAAAACTTTTAATGGAATACTTACTTCGAACCTCATATTGATTATATTCCACTGTCTTCAGCAGAGGATGAGAAAAACAATGCCATGGTAGCTGTTTTCTAACCTGAGGCAGCACGTAATGGGTTACAAAACCCAGGAAAGCCACCAATGCATACAACACGTATTTGAGAGCAGGCTGGGGAAAACAATAAGGTTGAGAAAATAAGGAATGATTTTGAGGCCCACAGGAGAACTACTAATTTGGTAATACAATTTTCTGTTTGATAGCAGAGAATAGCAAGGTCAATTATGGAATATAAGAACCAAACATTTGCTTACAGTTAATATTTCTCTATATTATGCAGATTTCTCCCTGATTAAGTCAGTCATGAAGATTAGTAACTGTTCATGTATTACAGATACTTAAAACATGTTAAGTACTTTCTCCTACCTTATAGTATGGTATAACGAAAAAGTAGCCTGAGGCATATTGCTTACCAACCTGAGAATGTTCCATTTTACTTTCATAGAAAGTCAAATTGTTTTAACTAGTAGAGATAAAGGACAAGAGCTAAGTAAAACTGGAAGTCTTTGAGAAGAGGAAAATGAGACAAGAAAAAAACTTCCTTTTGTTGTGCCTTTGCATACTCTATTAGAAAGGACTTCTCATGGAAGACTAAATTTGCAAATGAGGAAATCAAGTATCATCATTTCAAATAATCAAATAAAGTTATACATTTAGAAACTGTATCCCTTGGACATAAAGGAGCCTCCATCCAAGCCCTTTAGGCCCCAAATCCTATTGGACCTTACTCAGCTTTTGAGTGTTCAGGAATTAATAGTTCAAATTGGAAGAGAAGAATAACAGGCAGGGATCTTAAATAAAATTAAATAATTAAACCTTTACTTCTAGGTAAATGGAGTTAAGAGGAACCAGATTTACTATTCCATATAAATAACCAAATCAGAAAATAATACATAAACTAATAGTTTTCAAAACACTAGGCATCAGAAAACAGTGAGAGAAAGGAAAGAAATTAGGTGAGCCTTATGACTGCCCAGCTTAATGCCTTGAGGTCCTTTACAGTCTGCAGCGTAGAGAGGGGGAAACCGAGGCGGAGCCCAGAGACTCCCTGAGTAAAGGAGAGAGAGTCTGGAGACAACTAGACACCAGATAGTATCCAGAAGAGATAACCACACAGAGGGAAAACTCTGGAGATGCAGATCTCACACTAAAAGAAATGTTAAAGTAAGTCTTTCATGAAGAAGAAAAATAGTAACATAAGGAAATACGGCCTACGAATGAGAGAAATTGTACTTAAGGAACAACATCTGAGTAGCCTCACCCCTACCTGGACCTGTTAGATGATGAGATCTCAGATGTATTGGGATGAGATGTTTCATGACTTTAGGAGGGGATATCAAACCAGAAATTAATCCAAATAGTTATTTTTCCCCAACAAAAGAACAAAATTATTTCTTACCTGCAGTGCTGTGAATACTGTGCTTACATGAATAGCAAAATACAACACACCAATCACAATGCAAACTACTAGGTCAGACTGTAAACGTTCACTCTGTAGAATAAAACAGAATTATTAAGGAATTACATAAGTTTAAAAAAATGTTTTGTCCTTTATTCCCAACTGCCAAACTTCAAGAAAGAAAATTTCATTGATTCTCTTTTTTAGTACTTTTAGAGACTTCTTATATTGATGCCAAGGAAATTAAACGTATTGAGTTCCACATATTGTATAACAGATTGCAACTAAATCTTTTAGAATGAAGTGTTATTCCATTGGTCTGTAAGTTAGACTTTTTCATATGAGAAAAAGCAATGAAGTACTTAAGCTACCTTGTCATTTACAGGAATATATCTCTTTAGATAAGTTATATTTTCATTGGTCTTTTAAAATGCTGAAACCCATGCATGCAGTTTGGGAGTATAGGTCCACAATGATACCTATTTTACTTACTAGATTTTGGCTCTTTTAGTGTTTGTAGTAAAAAACTGAAACCTCTTGATATCTTTGTGTGGTTGATCATCAACTGGCCTGTTTACGGTTTGTTTATAAGCTAGATTCAGAATATCCTACTAATGTAATATCCTTTGCTAACATAGAAAAAAGTTCAGGAGAGAATTAGCTTAAAATATGTCTTCAGACAGTTTTGTATTTCCAAAGTTTTCAGAAGTTTTTATGAAAACTCTCAAGTACACCAAGGTACTATACCTAATTTAAGACCTATATCAATTCATTCATTCACAAATGGAAATAATCTAAAATCATAACTGAAAACCTAAAATATTTTTTTTTTTTTTAAATAATAAAAGAGCAATATTTTTAATTCTGATAACTGACAAAGTAGACTTCACTACTAAAAGTATCAAATGAGATAAAGGACACTTGGCAATGTTAAAAGTCATATTTACAAGGAAGTCATAACATAAGATTCTTGGACCAAAGTTGTTAAGTGAATAAAAAATAAAAATGTACGTAAAAGATCTAAAGGAAAATAGACAAGATTTAAAAATTTATATCAAGCAATGAACTCTAAAATAATAAAATATGGCAATATACATTGTCTCCAGCACTTAGGAATATTATCCCAAATTGATCATATTCCAGAGCAAAAAAAGGAATAAAAGCAGTTTCCATATAGCACCCTATTGAAAACCATCCTTTCTTATCTCAGTGCAATAAAATTATAAATTATAAATAAAATCATAGAACTAGAAAATTCTTTAATCTGGTGACAGTCCATTATTTAACTTTTTGTTTAAAAAAAGGTAATATCTAGATAGAGGTTATGGAATTTGACAAAACTAATTTTAAGACAATGCAAAATATCAAAATATGTAGAGTATATATAAAGAAATTATTTCAGTGGCCTGAAAACATTTTTTCTCACTCCTAGAAAACCTAAAATATTTTGAAGAAAAGGAAAGTTTTAAGCTTTGTTCCACAGAATAGATATACATCTACAGAATTCATTTTTCAAATAATTATTAAAAGAACACAAATAACATAATTCACTAAATTTGAAATATAAAAACCACTTCATTTATTACTTAAATATATTAAGTTATTACAGGTTATTTTTCTCCCTTCAACCTAGAAAACACACACATACATTTTCAGACTGCCCTTAAGAACAAAACAAAGAATGTTTTTAATCAAAAAAATGACAAAAGCAAAAATAGTCA
This sequence comes from Dasypus novemcinctus, assembly GCF_030445035.2. Lineage (NCBI taxonomy): Eukaryota > Metazoa > Chordata > Mammalia > Cingulata > Dasypodidae > Dasypus > Dasypus novemcinctus. Next base: position 37,802,692 of record NC_080675.1, read on the forward strand.
ATCTAATTTGTTTTGGTGTTTTGTTTTGTTTTTTTTTTAGATTACTGCTGGTTTTTTTATTTTCTTTTAAATGTTACATTCAAAAAATATGAGGTCTCCATATATCCCCCACCCCACCCACACCACCCCTCCCACATCAACAAACTCTTCCATTATTGTGGCACATTAATTTATGTTAATATTAATCTTTCAGATGAATAGTATTAAAAATTCTATGAAAACAATGAAATTATTATTTAATTTCAGTTGATCTGGAAATGAATGTTTAGCATACCTACTGTTCTACATAGAAACCAAGGTTGAGGAATGAGCATTCTACACGTAAAAACTTGAAATAAAGGTAATCAACAACATACATTAACCCAACTCAATCTAACTATACATTTCCCTCTAATTACTAAAGACCTTCATAATTCATTATACAAGATGATAAAACCAGGTAAAATTTAAATGATTTAAAAAGCTAAAACTTACAACAGAATTTCTGAGTTTTTCAGGCAATGGATCTTTTACTTCAGACAGAGGGTCTTCTGGATTTTTCTCTTCTGTTTTAGGAAAAATCTTAGACTGCAACAAAGACCTTCATATTTTAAAAATTATGAGAAAAATTTAGTAATAAAAAGAGAAAGCAATAATAATAATAAAAACAATTTGAACCTGAAGACCAATACTTCAAAGGGTAAATAAAGTTTCTGGTAGAAAAATCAAGTGATCGAACTATATTCAATTATTAGCATATGGTAAATTCTAAAAATTTAAGATACCATATTTAGCATACAGTGAAAATATTTCCAATAAAACACAGTTTTAAAACTTGGGAAGGAATAAACTGATATATATCCCACTTTATCAATGCCCCTTTTGTTAACATAGCTAGAATTCCCTGAAGTTAATACATTTTGAAACCTAATATAAAATTAGGCTAACAGCACTTTGGAAAGGCACTGGGAAAATAGATATTGATAGTTAAATTTGAAAGAAACGCTAGCTTATTTAAATTCCTTTAACTCAATAATATAATTGATTTCACTTACAAAAGGACAGATGGATCACTACTTTGTCGGCTGAGATGATAGGATACTGCCACTAATAAACCACAAAAAATGGAGAAAAGAACTGGAATATGCTGGCCATCCCAAGAATCCTATTGGAAAAAAAAAGTACTAATTTAAAGAACAATATGCTTCGAATCAATCAAATAATCCTTTTACTTCAGTATTTTGGAAAGATAATTAATGAATTCAACAAAAACCCCTTAAACCATATTACTAATTACATTTTACTCCAGATAAACTGAGATTTATTACTTTCTGATGAGCTAGAATCTGGCTGCTAGATCGTCTTCAGTTTTCTTTTGGCATCAAAGCTCTATTCATAGACTAGGAATAACATAATTGCTCCTGATGCATGCTGTTGTCAATCTTTCACATTTGAAGTGGTATTAAGCTTAGAGTAAACTATGTAATCCCTTTTGAAAACCCAAATAACTTGATGTGGTAAATTTTTAACTGTATGTAATAATGGAATAGGAAAGGTAATGCATAAAATAAGACATTAGACAAAAGAAAATGTTGATATCTGGTCTGGTACTTTCTTGATGCTTTTGCTCAAGATCCATGGTTTATATACCATTTTATTTGCCAGAGCACTGAGCAAGCATTCAATAAGTGCTTCATGAATGAATGAACTATATATTCCCAGAAATAAATAATTCAAAGGCTACATTTCAAGACCATTCAAACATGTGGATATGCCATGTCTCTTCAACTTGTCAAGATGGCAAGTCTATTAGAGTCTATTACAGCATGGCAACTAGCATAGAGTAGATAATAATGATAATTGGAATAACATTTCCTAAGTGTGCTCTGTGTGGTAGATACCACTCCAATCCTGTCTTTTTCTGGGGGTTCTGAAAAATAGAATGCTAGGGGTGGGGAGTCAAGTGGAATTATAGTATACATCTCACCCACCCTCCCAACATATAAGGCTTATCCAGATCTTTCTAACTTAATAATGACATTTAATTTCAATGCATTAATTTTTACTTAAATTGCAGCCCTTGAATAGAAGAGTTTTAAGAAACTTTGATAGGAGCCTTTATAGGTTACATTAATTCTTAACTAGAAACCTAAGATTAATTTCATATGCTGTGATTACCATGTCCATTACATCCCACCAGCCTAATTTTTAATAATCTGTTTCTAAACTGATCTATGATTAATTAATTGAAAGATTTGCTTTTAATAATGGTTAACTATTAAGTTGTTTACAACTTGGAGGTAAATGAGAATGAGAATATTAATTCAGTATATGAAGACCATAGAAATTAATGTTGAAGTGGCATGAGCAAGAGAGAAAAAAAAATCAGTATTAGTCAATTTAAAACGATCTTCACATGGAAATATTGCCTTAAGGACAAAACATGCTACAATTAGGGCCTACATGATGGAATAGAGGAGAGTATGGGCCATGATGTGAACCAATGTATATGAGGTGCAGAGGTGCCCAAAGATGTACTTACCAAATCCAATGGATGTGTCATGATGATGGGAACGAGTGTTGTTGGGGGGGGGGGAGAGGGGGGGTGGGGGGGTGGGGTTGAATGGGACCTCACATATATATTTTTAATGTAATATTATTACTAAGTCAATAAAAAATAAAAAAATTAAAAAAAAAAAAAAAAATAAAAGCTATTGAAATTGTAAAAAAAAAAAAAAAAAACAAACATGCTACAATTTATTGCTCACCTTTAAAGCTCCATAACACAATCCATATAATAAGGCTACTGCCACTATGCTACAGATAAAACTGTAAAGTGCTGCAAGCAGGCTTGTGGTGGCTAGACAATAAAGGGAAAAATAAAATTAATATTTTATAAAAATCTTTGTAAAAAACCTATATTGAAAGGTCACCAAAGAGCATTTAAGATGTTAGTGTTGACTGTAATTAAATACTACTTGTTCTGATTTTAGAAATTAGGTTACTTTATCCTGTGTTTTCAAAAGATTTTGAAATAACAAAGGTTTGCGATCCTCAATATTTTATATAGGATAAAATATATTCAGCTTTAAGCAATGAATATTTATATACACCAGGAAAAAAAATCTATGCTATCTTTTAGGAATGCGTCTTATATTAGCAAAAAGTATGGGAAAATGAAACTTGTAGAGTTCTGAAAAGGGCATGGATATATATTTAGTATTCACTGAAAGTAATTAATTCTATGTAAACAGAACTTGTGTTCCCAAAGAAATAAATATGTATACCCACATGTTAGCTACTTCTCCCCCAAAAGTATGTATCTGACTACTTAAAACAACAAAAATAAATCCAGTAGGATTACTAGTAATAAGGGATAGGGAATGGCTAATGAATTAACCTTTTTTCTTTTTTCTTTTTTACTAGTCTTTATTTTTAATATATGAATAGATTTTCTCTAATGGTAAATTCATACAAATTTTTCAAAACATTAAAAATGCTCTAAACTATGCTAGGGGAGGGTTACAAGTATAGGGCATTGGTTGTGGGGTATATGTAGGATATGGTGCACCTGGGACATGCCTCTATGGAATACGTAAATGTTTGCCTTGTCATAGCATGTTATATCAGGGGGTGGAGACCCACACAATAAGCAAGGAAATATTAAATTTCCACCCTTGGGAGTCCTGCCATGTTCTCAATTAGAGGGGCAAGAATCTCTCAAGAATATAAGCAGTGCCTAATAAAAGAAAACTGACCTAACGTCAAGCCCTCAATATTACTTGAAGTAACTATGAATCTCATTCTTCAAAAATGGAAACAGTGGTTACTGTAGGTTATGAGGGGAGGAGGTAAGAAGAATAGAATAAATAGAACACAGGGAAGTTTCAGTTCACTAGAATTGTTTTGCATGATCTTGCAATAAGGCATACAGGCCATTTTAAATTTTGTCAAAACCTATAAAAGTATATATTGCAAAATGTAAACCTTAATGTAAACTATTGACCATGGTTAGTGGAAAATTAATAAGAAAATAAAATAATATTAATAATTTTAAAATAAAATATTGAAAAGTCAAAATAAAAGATTGTTATTAATATTATTTTATTTTCTTATTAATTTTACTAGTTTTGTTTTTGCTTCATTTTTGGAGAGGTTTTTGTGGATCACAGAAGGGTAATAACTGTGGCAGGGGAAAATCATGGGAGCAAGGTGTCTCTGATGGAGAGATGCGTGAGAAGGGGTGCAAATGAGGCATGCCTCTAAGGCATATGAATATGTTCAAGTGTTCAGGAGACATTGTCTCAGTAGGTTGCGATCTACACAACAATCGAAAGTATACTGAATTTCCATCCTCGGGAGTCCTGCTACATTCTCTAATAGAATAGTAAGAATCCTGAGTACATGGGCAGTGCCTAGTAAAGGAAGACAGACCATTATGCCAGGACTTTGATATGGATGATTGTACTTACATACCTTTTCTTATGAAATTGAAACTTAGTCTAGTATTGTATAATGGCTAAGAGTTACCTCCTGAAAGTCTCCTTTTTGATTAAATGTGGACTCTCTCTGAGCCAAACTCAGCATATAAACACACTACCTTTCCACCACCATGGGACATGACTACGGGGATGAGCCTCCCTGGGACCAAGGAATTATTACCAAGCAACAACTAGCACTGCATAAGGAAAAAGACCTTCACTGAAAGGTGGAAACATTAAAAACAAATGAGATTTTATGGCTAAGAGATTTCAAAATGAATTGGGAGGTCATTCCAGAGGTTACACTTAGCATGTCTCAGCAGGCTCTCATTGACTGCCACAGGAGTGTCTCAAACAGAGGGGCTCCTGAGAGCTCTAGAGACATCCAGACACTATGGGTATGGCAGACAATCTCAGGAGTTTGGTGCCCTGCCAGTGGGCCCTATTTTGGAATTTATGCTCCCTAGTGTAACAGAGTTAAACTCATTTATAGTTTCCCTACACATGGCTCTTCTGCTCCTTTTATTTGAACCTATAATTAGCACTATCCTTGTTAAATATATGACCCAGATAATTAAATCTTTGGTCCTTTCATGTGCTAGTTGAGCCCCGAATCTCAGTAAAGTTGTAATACCTACTTTCCAGTTCATTGGACAACACCTGTCCCAAGGAACAGAGAGTGTCTGCAACTACAAGCAAGATAGTTCTATCCATCTGCCCCAAGGAATCTAAGCTCCCCTCTCAATTAGAAACAGAGTGGGCATCACCATCCCAAATCTTCAAGGATGAGGAATCAACAATGGACAAAAGTAGACTTATTACTATTCTATCATAGACTTATTATTCTAATTGTCCTGCATGACATTGCAATGATGAATACAGGCCATTATGTATTTTATCATAACCTACAAAACTGTGCAGGACAGAGTGTAAACTATAATGCAAACTATAGTCCATGGTTATTAGCAATGCTTCAATATGTGTTCATCAGTTGTAACAAATGTACCACACTAATGAAAGATGTTATTACGTGAGAAAGTGTGTTGGAGGGGAGGGGTGAGGTATCTGGGAATCCCCTATATTTTTTATGCAACATTTGTGTAATCTAAAGCATCTTTAAAAATTAAAAAATTTAAAAAATATATAAGGCTATGTGTCAGAGTTTAATCTATTTGAGACAAGTGATCTTTTCTAAATATCGGATAAACCTATATAGGTTTCAAGTAAACTCACTAAAACTTTAAACAATGTAGCCAACTTGACTACTTTTCTTATCTATAAATTGATTCCTGGGAAGCAGATGTGGCTCAAGCAATTGCGCTCCCGCCTACCACACGGGAGGCCCCGGGTTTGGTTCCCAGTGCTTCCTGGAGAAGACCAGCAAGTCAGCAAGCTGGCACAACAGGCAGATATGGCGAGCTGACACAACAAGATGATGCAACAAGGAGACACAAAGAGGAAATACAATGAAAGGCACAACAAAGCAGGGAGTTGAGGTGGCTGGCTCAAGCAACTGAGCCACATGGGAGGTTCTGCATTCAGTTCCTGGTTACTCCTAAAGAGAAGATGAGGAGATACAGATTGTACACAGCAAGCACAAAACAACAGGGGTGGGGCTAAATAAATAAAATAAATCTTAAGAAAAAAAATTGATTCCTGCCCCATCTTCAATTATTATAAATATGTACTATTTTTTCCACTTCCATTTCTAAAATAAAACCTGTAAAAGCATTTCAATGTTCAATTTATTACTTTACAACATGTAAAAGTAATACCGTAATCAGTGATTTTTAAAGAGAAGTACTTACCATTACCACCAAAAATATGAATATCCAATTGTTCACAAAGATACATTACAAATGTATTCACCTGAGGCAGGAGACCAATGAAAAACACTACTGGGAAACAGAGTATAAACACTGTAGAAGAAAAGAAGAGTATATTAAAAATATGATACCATATTATTTTGTTTATTCGATTATAAATGATGAGAAGAAATCCAAAATTAATATAAACTACTAAACCATTTTTAAAGATATCTTTTTGAAATATTTATCTCTATATAAATGGTTGGGTATAAAATAAAATCTTTCAACTACGAAAAATACCTCTCAAATTTTTTCAATGATTTTTACATTATAGGAACCTGAGATATATAATCCAAAAGGAGACTTTCCATCCCATCTGTACCAAGTACAGAATTCCTATATTTATCATTAGCTTTTATATTCAAAATAATTCTATAGTTCTGTTCCTCACTCAGATCACCACAAGAGAAAAATAAGCTTAATAAAACTATTACTATTTATATAATCAATCTACTTATCAGTGAACTGTTTGTATACAAATAAATTAATGACTCACCTATAACCAAATCCCTGGCTGATATGAACACCAGTGGATTGGTGAAAGTTATTCCATATAGTTTGAACTTGGTTGTAGTAAGGTTTTTGCTACCATAATCCAAGAGCCAAATAAGGCCACAACATAAGCAGAAATAAACTGGTCTACTGTAAGCAATGATACGATTATGACCCTGAAAATGATATTTTAAAAAAAGTCAGTTTAGTTAATTTTGTCACAACTAGCTACTGAGAACTCTGATGGCTTGCATTCTAAGGATTCAAAATGCCTTTATATCGAAGTCAGGTGCCTGCTTGGAAGAGAAGGGTGATACAAACACGGTACAAGTACAAATATGCCAGAGAATAGAATGAACCCTGTGACACAGTATTCAAACTGGAGGTATCAGCAAGAACTAATTTTTAATATACATATAGACAGATAGATTGATATATATCTGTATGTGTATATTTATATATATGTATGTATGTGTATATGAACACATCTACATATATTTCTAGCTTTATTCACTGAGATGACCTAGTGGAGTGAGATGACACTCCACTAATAAAAATTACTAGTATCCAGATCTTAGTTTCTTCATTAAAAAGAACCAGTGCTCCAGAGAGAAATGGATGGTTTTTGGCCAGGGTAGGGAAGATTAGTTTGGAACTTTCTGTGCCAAAAAGTAAAGTACTCAAAGAATTACAGGGATAGGACAAAAAAGACACATAAGGCAACATGATGAGGCTCCCAAAGGCCATATCAAAGCCAATCTGAGCATCAAAATAAACAAGGATAGTAAGAGATATAACCTGCACAAGTTAAGCTGGCATCAAATCAAACGTGATTGTTATAGTTTTTAGGTTGTTAAATTTAAGCTCCATGGTAACCAAAAAGAAAACATGTGAAAATTATATATAGGAGAAAATAAGATATTTAAAATGTTACACTACAAAAAATAAAAAAAATATGAAATTAGGCATTAACAGAAGAATTAAGAGGCAAAAAAAGGAATAGAACTTACAAAGACCGAACAGCAAAACGGCAGAAGTCCTACATTATCATTAGTTACTTTACATATAAATGCATTAAACTCTCCAGGCAAAAGGTAGAGATTGGCAGAATGGATCAAAAGGCATGGCTCAACTATATCCTGTTTACAAGTGACTCATATTAAATCCACAAGTAGGATCAAAGTAAAAGGATGGGAAAAAAATATATCAGGAAAATAGTTACTAAAAGACATCTGGGATAGCTGTACTAACATCAAATGAAATAGACTTAAGTTAAAAACTGTTGAGGGACAAAATAATGTCACAGTATACTGATGAAAGGGTCAATTCAACAAGAAGACACAACAATTATAAATATATATACAACTAATGATACAGTCACAAAATATATGAAGCAAATATTCACAGATTTGAAGGGAGAAATAGTTCTACACGGATGGTAGAAGACTTCAATACAGCACTTTCAATAATGGAAAGAACATCTAGGCAAATAGAGATTTAAATGATACTATAAGCCAACTAGACCTAAAAGACAGATATAGAATGTTTCACCCAACAGCAACAGTATACAGATTCTTCTCTAGTGCACATGGGTCATTCTCCAGGACAGACCATATGTTAGGTCACAAAACAAGTCTAAATATATCTGATATATTGAATATATTTAAGTCATACAACACATCTTCTCCAACCACAATGGCACGAAGCTAGAAATTAATAACAGACAGAAAATTGGAAAATTCATAAATACTAGGAAATTAAACAACGTACTCTTAAACAACCAATGGGTTCAAGAAAAATCCACAAGGGACGTTAGGAAATACACTAGGGTAAATGAATACAAAAACACAATAAACCAAAACTATGAATGCAGAAAAGGCAATGCTGAGAGGGAAACTCATAGCCTTAAATGTTTATATTAAGAAAGATCTAACCTCTCAATTAGAGAATCTAAGGAAGAAAAGCAAACAATATTCAAAATGAGCAGGAGAAAGGAAAAAAAACAAAGATCATAGTGGAAATAAATGAAATAGAGAATTAAAAACAACAACAAAACAACAACAAAATATTGGTTCTTTGAAAAGAACGATAAAAATTGATAAAACTTCAGCTAGACTGACAAAGCAAAAAGAGAACACAAATAACTAAAATCAAAAATGAAAAAGAGGACTTTACTGCCCCACAGAAAATAAAAAGGATCAAAAGAGAATACTAGAACTGTATGCCAACAAATTAGATAACCTAACTGATAAACAACTAGAAACACACACTTGATTCCACACTGACTCAAGAAGCAAGAGAAGATCTCAACATACCACTAATAAGTAAAGAAACTGAATCAGTAGTCAAAAAACTCCCAACAAAGAAAAACCAAATACCAGATGACTTCACTGGTGAATTTTATAAAACATTTCAAGAATTAATAACAATCCTGCTCAGACTCTTCTAAAAAATTAAAGAGGAAAGAACACCCCCCAAATCATTCTGTAAAGCCAAAATTGCCATAATAATAAAGTAGATAAAAAGTACCACAAGAAATTACAAACCAGTATCTCTTATGAATATAGATGCAAAAATCCTCAACAAAATACTAGAAAACCAAATCCAACAGCACATTAAAAGAATTATACCCCATGATCAGGTGGGATTTATCCCAGGTATGCATGGGTGGTTCAACATAAAATCTATTAATGCCATATACCACATCATAGAAAGAAGGGAGGAAAATCATCTCAGTTGAGACAGAAAAGCCATTTGAAAAAATCCAGCACCCCTTATTGATAAAAACACTCAGAAAACTTAGAAGGACCTTCCTCAACATAATAAAGGGCATATATTTAAAAACCCACTGCTAACACCACTGCCCATGGTAAAAGACTGAAAGCTTTCCCTCTAAGATCAGAAACAAGACAAAGATGACCACTGACACCACTGATACTCTATACTGTACTGAAAGTTCTAGCCAGAGCAATTAGGAAGAAAAATAAAAGGTATCCATCCTAGTGGGTATGAAATATGGATTTGATTTGCATTTCCTTAATAGCTATGTTTACCATCTTTTCATGTTAGAATGGCTACTATTTAAAAAATGGAAAATTACAAGTGTTGGAGAAGAGTAGAGAAATAAGAACACTCATTCATTGCTGATGGGAATGTAAAATGGTATAGCCACTGTGGAAGACAGTTTGGTGGATCCTCAGAAAGTTAAATATAGAAGTACCATATGACCCAACAACCTCACTTTTAGGTATATACCTAAAAGATTTGAAAGCAGGGAATTGAAGAGCTATCTGCATACCAATGTTCATAAGGACATTATTCACAGTTGCCAAAAGATGGAAGCAACCCAAGCATCTATCAACTGATGAATGGATAAATAAAATATGGTCTATATATACACAATGGAATATTATTCAGTCATAAAAAGGAATGAAGTTGATACTGTGACACCATGAATAAACATTGAAGACATGTTGAGTGAAATAAGCCAGACACAAAAGGACATTGTATGATCTCACTGATATAAACCAGCAGTAAATCATAATGTAAGTTTTGGACTACAGTTATTAGTACAACTCAATTTTTTCTTCCGTTTTAACAAAGGTACCACACTAATGCAAAATGTTAATAATAGAGAAAACTGGTTATAAGTAAGGAGGACTCTATTTTCCAGTAAACCTGTACGTTCTGTACTAAAATAGTTTAAGAAAAGTACTGTTACACTGATTGTGGCTATAGAGGGTACAAGAAACTGAAAACTGTCTACTGATACAGGGACAGGCCCTGGAATTTTTTAAAAAAAGAAAATTTCTATTATCCTTTAAAAAAAAAAGAAAGAAAACATTATTACAAAATACAAACATGACAGCCAAAAGAAAACTGATTACCTCCTTGTTTTTTGTTTTGCTCATCTAGTCCCATTAATGAGTTAAAAAATTTTAAATTATATTAAAAAACAGACGGCAAGTATCACAAACTCTACTTGAAGTTTATGACTTTAAACTATTTTCAAGAGATGCCTTTTGGTCATTCTATTAAATACTCTTAAGTTAGGTGTGAAAGTGGAAAATACTTCACAATATATAGGGGTAGGCCTCTAATACTTTTATCTAAAGTCACAAAGTAAATAATAAGGTTTTTAGTTCTTTCTTTATTCCAAAGGTCCAAATACCAGATCAAGGTATTATTACTTTCTTTAGTATTGATCTTAATGACCACTTAAATAAAATTATATTTTTCTTACTTCAAAATCCTATATTTGAATACTTATTCATGATTACTCAAAAATTATCAATTGCAAATTACCAAATAAACATGAGTTTATAGGAACCACATCTGCCTACTTGATACCACCTCTAAAACTGGCTATCAAAAAAAAAAAAAATTGTGCTTCCTGCCCACAATTACAATGTTATTTTATTGCATGCTAATATATCACTTATGATTCTAGTACTGTGTCAAAACTAAAATGAAAAATATAACATAAATCTTAATTTAATCTGAGACATGCTGAAAAAAGTGGCTTTGATTAATGCTTAGGAACTATTAAGTTACAGGCACATAAGAAAGACTTACATGTCTGGGAGAAGAAGAATCTGGTTGAACACTCTAAAAATTAAGTAGAGAGATAGATTATACTACTGAAATCCTGGTAGTTCTACAAACAGCTTTCAAAATGCCTGAAATGATTTCAATTTAATATATCACAATCAAGAAACAACCTACACTGATTCTGTTTCGAATATCAAACAATTACAGATACTGGTGCCATGATGCTATTAAAAACATCCCAAACCTTCCTTGACCCTTAAATTTTTAAGGTTAATTAATATGCATCTAGCTTTATGTTTCTGAAAAGGCATATGGCAGATATGCCTTACTGCTCAGCTCATTATTACACTTAAATATATTTAAGGTAAAATCCTTTGTCATAAAATATCACTCCATTCAGGAAACGTACGATAACATGTGGTTAGCTTATAAAATGAGTTCTAGTTTTGTCCACAAATTCCAAGCTTACAAAACAAGTGGTATTTGTATCAAATATATTACCTGCGTTTTTACATCAAAATCATTATAATCAAATTATAAATTAAGCTTTATCCTTATGAGATTTTATTAATTTTCCATTAAAATGTTCAACGGGTACTATGCAGATCCTTCCCAAATGGTGACTTTACTCCCAAGTTCCAGGTCAATTCCACTGGCATACTAAGTAATTTCACTAAGGTGGTTTATCACTACCTCTAATTCTACATTCACCAAACTCACTGAGTTTGGCAAGTGGCCCTTGGCTAGATATGAAACTGGGTGATCTTTAAACTCTTTCAACTCTGACACCTATCCTCCAAAAACTCCTATTCCTGCCTTTCTTATTTATTTAGAATATTACTCATCTTCTAGTAAAAATCTGTCATCTTTTACCACTTTCATATCGTTAGAAACCATATTAACCTGACAGCAGTGGACAAAATTAATTGAGACAAAGGAGATTTGGAGCAAGGATTGAATTTAAAGGGTTTAAGGTGATAAAGGAATGTATTAAGATGCTTGAAATGAAAGGCTAGAACAGATGACAGGAATTTTAACATAGAATCACCAAATTCAAAGGAACTTGCTTACTTGTTCTTAGGGATCAAGGAGGAAGGAGAAGAGTCTTCAAGATTTTAAGTCAGTGAAATAGTAAACTATTGTCAAAAGCCAGGAAATGGGAGAGGAAAATATTTTATTAGAAGATATGGAAGTACTATTTTTTAAATGGGTCAATTGTCTGTTAGATATGTAAGGCTAAAGCTTACAAGACAGATGAAGACTTGGAGATACAAATCTGAACATCATAAAGAAGTAAAGAAAGATGACTTCATTCGAGGGGAATTACAAACAGAAAAGTGGGTCAAATAAAATCCTACAGACTTCTCATAAATTAATAAGTAGTCAAAAGAATAGTTTTGACTAAAGAGGTATTAAGGGAGGAACACTGAGCTATCCAATTAGTAGAAAAATCATCAGGTTGTATAAATTCACACATCAATAGTGAGAATAAAAAAAATGGAAGATAGTATCATTAGGAATTAAATGATGCATGTGGCTTATTTCAGATGTCTAGCTATAAATGGAGAGAAAAAAAGAAATGTCTAGCTATAAATGGAGAGAAAAAAAGAAAGGACAGTTGGTAGTTTGTATAAACATACCTAAGTGAGTAATTTTCAGGATAGGGAGGGATCTGTATGTTAATATATATCAGGCAAATAACCAATATAAAGCAAGGATATTTAATGACTAAGAAAGAAAAGAAGGATACAGTCCACATTAACAGCAAAAAGAGAAATTATGGTAACTGATTTTGCATGGAAGGTAAATAATTTGGCTTTACATGAATTGAGGTATTTGATTTTTCCATTTCTTGAAAGTTTAGAATTGGACAATATTTGGTATCTTAGAGCCAATATTAAAACAGTAACAAAGGGACACCAATTTTTGCCTTCAATGTACCAAATGAAAATACATACTAAGTTTTATACCAATGGCAGATTTTAATAAATTTTATCCACAGAAGACTCAAAAAAGGGGAGAGTGTTAACAATGATAAATTAAAAAGAAATAACTTGTAAGAATGCAAACTCTTATTTTTAACAAATATCCAAATATATTTTTATATGGAGAAATAGGTTTTCTAAGTTCTGTTTACACATCTTTTTCTTAAGTTTATTGTCCTTTTTTGTTCCCTACCAAATCTAATGTAAATATCCAAGGAAAATAAATCTAAAAACTATTATCTTACTACAGTTTAGTGAATGACATGAAATCTTCTCTAGAATGAAAAGAAAAGAGGTGGTAATAGATGGTGGTGATGGTAGCACAACACTATAAAAGTAATTAACACCAGTGAATTATATATCTGAATGTGGTTATAAAGGGTAATTTCAGAGGAACATGTTACTAAAAGTAAAAATTAAAAATCAACCATAGGACTGTACAACACAAATAGTGAACCCTAATGTAAACTATTGGCTACAGTACATTGTAGTACAATTATAGTAATATTCTCTCATCAATTATAACAATACAAAATGTTTGTATTATAACTAATACAAAATGTTAGTAATGGGGTGGGTTATGGGAACTCTATTTTCTGCTTGATTTTTCTGTAAACTTATAACTTCTCTAATTAAAAAGAGAGCGAGAGAAATGCTATGCTAGTACCTTGAGTAGTGAGTATTGACAGCTGGCAATCACCAGGCAGAACTGGAAGACCCAGATGTCTCTGAAAAAGCCTTGTATGAGAAGAATAGAGCCCAAAAAAGCTACAAGAATAGCCAGGATGACAGCTAACACATTTTCCAGGATCTCACGATTTCTGTAGACAGAAAAATTTATGAGTAAAGTTAAGTATTACTGTGAATATAAAATATTAAGGTGAAAAAAGGGAACATCAATATGAAGCTCATAATATGCTTGCTGAGATGTCTTTTAGGTAGTGGGTTTGAATAAGGTTTTGGATACTAAGGAGAAAGAAACCAGTTTCACATGGAAACATAAATTCTCAAATACAAACAAAGAATGCTATTCTGGACTGTAAATGATAATAAATAATGTTTTCACGTTTATTAAAATACTTTGTTCTTAATATCTGCTTTTCTGTCAAATTTGCTACAAAATAACCAACCAATATGGATAGTAAATAGATACACAAAGAGAGAAGTTTTGAAAAACAAAATCTCAAAAGATTTTAGAAAGTTAAATTTAAATTATTTTATATGACAACTTTTGTAATCAGATTTTGATACCAAATGTTTTCGTTTTCTCCATCTCTCGGTCATCTGAAATAATCCAGAAAACTCACTAGAATTACTTAAATACAGGCTTTTACATATCCTTGAGAAATATAGCAAGTGATAAAGACCATAAATTCTTCTTCTATTAAAGCTGTTAAAGCAATTCTTTATTTCATTAAACTGACACTATAAAAGAAACAACATGATGTCCAAGATAGTGCCTATAGTAATGGGGATAATTTTTATATGTCACACCAAAAAAATTATATCAGTCTCATGACTTCTCATGCACACTTTACTCACAAAATAACAAATATTTGCTAAAAGTCATTTTTTAAAGGAAATTTAATGATATGGAAGAATGCTAAGCATGTTTGCTATACACAGAAAGCAGGATACAAATCTGTGTGTACAGCAGGAAATAAATTGTTATTTAAAAATATACATATATAGGCTAAAAAAGGTAATACAGTATATCAAAATAACACTAGTAATAATGGTTCCTCTGGGTGAGTGGATTTTTGCTGGCCTCTTTGTCTTCAAATCTTTGATATATTTACATTCTCTATAATGGGTGAAGAATTGTGTTTATAATCATAAATTTTTGAAATTAGTTTTTATTAGTCCAATGCCATATTTATAATCAATTGGGCCTAAATATAAAACACAAAAAATATCTCTTCTATACTTCATTTAATAGTTCTACTAAATTATAGAAAAATGAATTTTATTTTCAAAAGAATTACTCATATTTCTACTTAGTCTCATATAGTATTTATGAAATTCCAGGTTTGCCAAATCCAATGCCTCTTTGTAATCTTTGCCCTGGCCTGCTATGTTGCATACTAATGTTTACTTTCCTCTTCAGTGAAAATGTACTTTTTTGGCTTTTTTTGTTTTTAGTATTGATGAATCCAATTTCTTTTAATTATTAATCTTGTTTTTGATGTAATAGCTAAGAAATTTTGCCTAATCTAAGGTCACAAAAGTTTCTTTTTTCTTTCTAAAAGTTTTATTGTTTTAGGTCTAACATTTATGCCTATAACCCATTTTGAGTTAATTTTTGTAATATGGTACAAGGTATGGATCAAAGTCCATTTTTCTGCATATGGAAACCCAATGGTTTCAGCGCTATCTGTTGAAAAGATTTTCCTGTCTCCCCTTCATTGATTAAAGATATTATTTTGACATGACAGGAAACTAGAGTTTTCTTTGTGGGAGGATTAAATTTATTTAATAGATATAGAACTGATACGGTAATGTATTTTCTTGAATACATAAGCTTTGATAATTTGACTTTTAAGAAATTTGCCTATTTGTCTACTGTTGAGTTTATTTGCATATAGTGCTTCATAATATTTCTTTACCACTTTAATATCTATAGAATCTGATTTGATGTTTCATCTCACATTCCTGACACTGGTCAATTTTGTCTTTTTGCTTTCTTTTATTCCTAATCAGCCTAGCTGACATTTCATCAATTTAACTGAACACCTCAAATAATATGCTTTTGGTTTCCTTAATTCTCTATTGTTTTTTTTTCCTCACAGATTCCAGCTCTGTTCTTTGCTGTTTTCTTTTACTACTACTTGGGTTTAATTTGCTCTTCTCTTAGTAGTTTGAGGTAGAAGGTGAAATCACTGATTTAAGACCTTTCTTCTAGTACAGGCATTCATTCAGTGCTATAAATTTTTCCTAATGCTTGAACAAGTAGCATCCCAAAAAAGTCTGATGTTCATATTTTAATTTTTATTCAGTTCAAAATACTTTCTAAGTCCCTTCTTGATTTCTTTTTGATCCATGTGATCTAAATAACAGAAGTACTGCTTAGTTTCCAAATATTTGGGAATTTTCCAAGAATCTCTGTTATGAATTCATAATCTAATTCCACTGTGGTAAGAATGAGCATACTATAGCTGAATTAAATCTTTTAAAATTTTTTGAAACTTATTTTATGGCCCAGAATATGATCTATCTTGGTGAATGTTCCATGTGCACTTAGAAGAATATGCACTCTTGTCATGGGTGGAATGTTCTATAAATGTCAATCAACTCAAGGTTGAAAGATAGTACTGTTTAAGACTACAATATCCTTGCTGGTTTTCTACATAGTTAGTCTACCAATTACTAAGAGGGGTAATGAAATTAACCATAATTGTGGATTGGTCTATTTCTCCTTCTATTTCAACCAGATTTTGTTTCATTTTGAAGCTCTGTTCTTAGGTCAGAAACATTTAGGATTGTCGTGTCTTATCAATTATCTCTTTATCATTATGAAATCAGTCTTTTTTTCAAGATTTATTTTATTTATTTCTCTCCCCTCCCCCCCGTTGTCTGCTCTCTGTGTCCATTTGCTGTGTGTTCTTCTGTGTCTACTTGCATTCTTGTCATGTGGCACTGGGAAACTGTCGCTTTTTTTGTTGCGTCATCTTGCTGCCTCAGCTCTCTATGTGTGGGAGCCACGCCTGGATGGGCTGTGCTTTTTTCACGTGGAATGGCTCTACTTGCGGGGTGCACTCCTTGCATGTGGAGCACCCCTACACAGGGGATACCCTTGCATGGCACAACACTTCTTGCATGCAGCACTATGCATGGGCCAGCTCACATGGGTCAGGAGGCCCTGGGTATCAAACCCTGGACCCTATATATGGTAAGCAGACGCTGTATCAGTTGAGTCACAACTGCTTCCCTTTTTTTTTAACCACTGGTAATATTCTCTGCTCTGAAATCTACTATTTCTGATATTAACAGGACCACTTCAGCTATCTTCTTTTTTTGTTTTATTTTTATATATATATATATATTTTTTTATTTGTTCTATTTTTTTTTTAAATGTTACATTCGAAGAAATAAGAGGTCCCCATATACCCTCCCATCCCCCTCACCCTACTCCTTCCACATCAACAACCTCTTTCATCATCATAGGACATTACATTCATTGTGGTTTCCTCTATGAATTTTATTGTGGTAACATATATAATATAAAATTTCCCATTTAACCACTATCATGTGTACAATTAAGTGATATTAACTCACATTCACAATATTGTGCTACCAATACCATCATTTATTACCAAAACTTCATCATCCCAAACAGAAATTCTGTATCCATCAAGCAATAATTCCCATTCCCACCCACTCCAGCCCCGACAACCTGGGCTGAGACTCTATTTGCTTTTTCTGGGTTTTTCATATAACCGAAACCATGCAGTATGTGTCCTTTTGTATCCGGCTTATTTCACTCAACTTAACTTCAAGGTTCATCCATGTTGGTGCAGTATCAAAATTCCTTTTTATGGCTGAATAATATTCTATTGTATGTATATTCAACACTCTAGCTTTGGTTAGTATGATATTTATTTTTCTATCCTTTTTATTTTTAACATATTTCTGTTTTTATATTTAAAGTCCATTTCTTGCAGGCAGCATATAATTGGGTCTTATCTTTTTATCCAACCCAAAATTTTCTGGCTTTTTTCTGTTTTCTATTTGTCCCATCTGTTGTTGATGTTGTTGTTTAATCTCTTTTTACTTCTGTTTTCTTTCAGTTTGATAGAATAATATTTATGAATCCACTTTATCTACTTTTTTGGAACGAAGTACTTCCAACGATAAATTTGATGTCCTTCTTTTCATTGTTTCTCCGTACAAAACATGTCTCTTTTTTTCTGTCAATTTTTCTATTTTATCACTAGTTTTGAGTGATAATAATGTACTTTGGTACAGTTTTCTTTGTGTTTCTTGTGTTTAGGGTTCACTGAGCAACTTAAATGTGTACACTTGTATCATTAAATTTGGAAAATTTTCTGCAATTATTTCTTCAAAATATATTGTCTCCCTGTCTCATCTTGAAATTTTCCCACAGCATTCTCTTTCATTTTCTTTTAATGTCCTTTTCATTGAGAGCTGGGAAGAGGATTCTATTTTTTCTGTTTCTATTTTGTATTTTGGATAATTTCTACTGCTATGCCTTTATGTTCACTAAACTTTTCTTCTACTACGTCTAATCTGCCATTAATCCCATCCAGTGTATTTTTGCATCCAAATATTGTAGTTTTCATCTCTAGAAGTTTGATTTGGGTCTTTTTAAAAATACATCTTCAATGTCTTTTAACTTTTTTAGCATATAGAATATACTTATAATTATTTTAACATTAATATTAATTCTAACAACTATGCCAGTTATAGTTTAGCTTTGATTAGTCTCCTCATTATAGGCCATGTTTTCCTACCTCTGCATGCTTTAAAGTCTTTGATTAGATGTGATATATTGTGGATTTTACCTTGTTGGGGGCTGAGTATTTCTGGATTCCTATAAATCTTAACTTGGTTAAACTACTTGGAAACAGTATGATCATTTAAGATCTTGTTTTTATGAATTGCTAGGTGGGTCTGAAGCACTGCTTATTCTAGTACTAACTATTCTCTACTTCTGAGGTTAAGACCTTCCTGAGGACTCTTCGAAATGCCATAAAATATCAATTATGAGTTTTCTGATCTGGCCATTGTGAACAGGTTGGAAGGTAAAGTTACTAATTTGAAATCTTCATTTTTCCTAATACTGTACTAGTAGTGTCCCCAAAATTCTGATGTGGTGTATTTGCATTTTCATTCATTTTAAAACACTTTCTAATCTCCCTCTTCATTTTTCTCTCTTGATTCCTGGCCCTGTGTGAGTATCAGGCTCTATTTCTCCATTCCGCATGGAGAACAGGGCAACAGGTTTTTGCCCTGGTTTCACCTGCATGCACCTACTAGAACTCTGCTGAATACTCAAGAGGAATGCCTTAGTTCTCTAGTTTCTCTAAGTAGCCCTCTCCTCTTTGACATTCTGTCCTATGAACTCTAGCTGCCTTAGTCTCCCTGGACTCTCAGTTCCATTTCCTCAAGTCAGGTTGTCCACTGGGCTCTACCTTAGTTCCCTCCCCCTATGTCACAGCCTAGAAACTCTCTTAAGGCAATAAGCTGGGAAAATTTTAGGGATTATATCATGTTTCCCATCCCTCAGATGACTGACCTTTGTTTTTCTGTGTCCAATGTCTTGAAAACTGTTTTTTCATGTATTTGTCTGTTTGGGGCTGTTTCAGACAGTAGGATAAATTCAGTCCTTATTACTCCATGCTGACTAGAATGGCAGATGGTCACCAAGTTTATAAGTAATACTCTTTATCATTATGACAGTAGTGCTAAGAAATAGGAAAAACGAAGTTTCCTCATATCTTTTATATTTAGGATCATATTTCTGATAACCTTAAGATTATCAACACTCATATCCTCTGGCTTTTAAGTATAGTTGCATGAGGCTTATGGATAATAAAAAGGATTTCTTTGTATAAGCAAATTAAAAGTGCTAACAAAAAAGTTTTTAATGGATTTAAGAAAGTCAATGTTTGGGAGCCCTTATTATCTCAAAAGGACAAAAAGAGAAAACACTTTCCAACACAGCAACTATGTAAAAACTTCAATGGCTCTTTAGGGACACTTCAACTTAAAAATAAAATCTGCACATAATCTTTAGTATCATATTATATCCTCACCTATCAAACAGGGCCAAAAGTGTGAGTCTGTCAAAGTTGATGCCAATCCATAGTTGGGGCAGGATCCAAAAGCGGTAATAGTGTTTAACCTTTTGGGTAGCATCTTCTGTTGGACCATAAGTAGCTGCCAAGTCAGGGCTTAGATCAATGTCTTGTTGCTCCAACAAATCTGTATCAATGGTCAATAGTCTATTCAATCGAATCTGTGGAAGAGAGAGCTAAAAGAAAGTCAGCAATGAAAGGCTTAAAAATATCTTTATCAAGACATGATTCAAGCACTACTCAATCAGTTCATAGAATATTCAAGCTCATTATTCTCTAGTCTACTCCTTGTGGATTTTTTATGACTATAGACTACAGAAAGTGACCATATGAAGCAAACTTTAAAAAAGCAAAGAAATCAACATACCTTTTGGAAAAGTTTTATTAGGAAAATAATTTGACATTTTAAGACTTTATGTATTGCATAGCTAGAAAATCCATTTTTCTGATTGTGTAGCTCATTATCACTTTTAAATCTGAGCTCCTTTACAATGGATTCAAAGCCTTGAACTCTCATTTCTTCCTACAGTGTCTTATCACTGTTGTTTTCAAATCCCTTTTTTAGTTTTGTTTTGTCAGGCTGCTTGTCAGAGGATATATAGAAAATTGCTACACTTCATTTTTTTCCATTTTAACTTATCTATTTACCAGATTCCCCTTCCTCTGAAAGCTTCAAAAGTCTCTGTATCTGGCACAGCAGTAGACTGCATTTTGCTACCTCAAGGTTTCCATACCATCTAAGAGTGGAAAATAATGAAATACTGATCTTCCCACTTTTGCTTTCCAATAGAATTTTTAGGAATACAATGTAGCACAAGGTAGGAACGGTCTTTAATTTTCAAACACTTATTATGGTACATCAAGACAATTTCCTTACTATATATAGCATATCATTTCTATATTTAAACATTGACAAATACTTCCCAAAACACTTTTCTTACCCCTTATGCCAGAGTTTCTCAACCTTGGCACTACTGACATTTGGGACGGATAATTTTGTGTGTGTGGAGATGGTGCCCTGTGCATTGCAAAATGTTTAACTGTATATCTGGTCTCTACCTACTATATACTACAGAGATAATCCCCATCTCTACCCCCTGCAGTTGTGAAAACCAAAAGTATCTCTATACATTGTCAAATATTCACTGGCTGAAAACTGCTCTATGCCAACTTACATCCTAGTCTTAAAAACCTGCTACAACACAGAATCTTCATGAAACCACTAATAATTAATCCTTTTGGCACTAGATTTATCTAGATGTGTTGCTTAAAAGGATTTCATCAGTTTTATCTTTTCCAACATGAAAGATGAATATACATTTGATTGCAAAGGCAGTGTTTTCTTTAAAAAATATCCCCACTGTATTTTTTATACAGTATTGTCATTATTAAACTCCCCCCAAACCTCCACAATGGTATAAAAAAACAATGGTAACCAATAAACAAATAACCGCACCAAAATCATAATTGTCAAAGTAAGGTTGTAAAATGACACAATTAAAAATGACACACCCGATTATGAAGCTGGAGAGTAAATGGACCTTTACATGCCCCTAAAGTGTGTAATTACTGATTCATAAATACAGCTAGTTAAACTTCATGGTGTTTTATGTTTGTATCTTCTTTCTTAATAAAGGATTTACCAGAAGAGATCCACCGTGGAAAAGCAAATGTGATTTTGTGTTAGTTTTCAAACAAAACAGATATTTGGGAACTCCATCAATTTTTCTGATTTTTACAGCTTCATAACCTGGAAATATATCATTTTATAACAGTAAATAAAAACCTACCACATCATGTGGGTAGAATCGAACTGAGGTAGAACTGGATACATGAGAATCCGTATCACTAAAAGAAAGTGAAAATGATTTTAGGGAATAAATAGCTTGTCAAACAGTAGAAAGAAAAAAATCCTTTAACAGTTAGATGATATTTACACTAGCTTCACTTTTCCAGGTAAACATCAAAATACAAAGTAGCATTTTCCTAGAGTTGTAATTAAAACCATAGCCTCTGTGTGAGAATGCCTGGATTCAAATCTTTTCTTTATTTGAATGAGATCTTGGACAAGTTACTTAATTTCTTTATACCTCAGTTTTCTCACAGGTAACACAGAATAAGGTACCTATATCACAAGGTTCTTGTGGAAAGTATTTGTAGCAGTTTGATATTATTGATGAATTCCAAAAAGAAATATTGGATTATATTTATAAACTGATTTTTTCCACTGGGCAAATAGATTATATCAGATTCAAAGGTTTACTTGATTAAATAATTATGTAAACCTCTTGGGCCAATAGGGTGTTGAGTTCCCACCCTTTGGTGGGTGGGGACTCACAGATAAAAGGCAAAGGACAGAGTTCAGGGTTCTTAATGTTGGAGTTTTGATGTTGGAGTTTGATGCTGAAGCTGGAGCCCTGGGAAGCAAGGAACCCTGAACTCACAGAGAAGCAAGACCCTGGAAGGGAGGAACCCAGGAAGCCTGAACCCTCGCAGACAATGGTAGCCATCTTACTCCAACATGTGAAAATAGACTTTGGTGAGGGAAGTAACTTATGCTTTATAGCCTGGTATCTGTAAGCTCCTACCCCAAATAAATACCCTTTATTAAAACAAACCGGGTTCTGGTATTTTGCAGCCTTTGGCTCACTAATACAGTATTCAGATGAGTTAGTCTAAAGAAAGCAATAAACATATTGCTTGGAACTAGTGATCCACAATAAATATTAAAACCTAACTACATTATCATAGAACATTCACAGTTCAGTCAAGTTTAGATTTCAAAATTTGAAGACTTTACCACATTTATAGTATAAGGGGTTATTCTTCTCTTGAATTACATTAGACAGGATAACTAAGTCTTTCCATTCCTCATCCCCCTACTGTTTCCAACGAAGGGACTCTTTAAGTCCCTGTCACAGATCCTGTAACACTCTGATCTAATCATTTTTGAAAGGTGAATTCTTAAACTGGACTAAAGGGGCTTAAAGATAATAGTTTTCTAAATATTCTGCCTTTCTGAGATGCTGAGCTGAATGATTGCAAGAATCTATTGTTTTAAACGGTCCCTCAAAACTTAAAAAACTAGATTCACTGCCTAAAGATATTTAAAATGTACCCATTATTAGACTGAAGTCCTAAAATAAGAATCAAATGATCCATGTGAGAAAAGTGTGCTGTTTAATCAATAATGGCTCTTAACAGATCAACTACAACAGAGGAACACTAAGAATAAAAATGTAGAAAATAAAATTTTAACACATTCTAAAACTATACTTGATTATGTTATATGATGAAGATGTCTAATTTCTTAATTTTCTTTTCTCCTAATTTCTGCATTATTTTACATAATTCTTTTCTAAGGGAATTAGTGAAAAAAAGCTAAAAGTGATAGTGATCCATATTTTAAGAGATTCCTCCTTCTCAGAGCTGATAAAAAGTATTGTTTTTTTAAATGAAAGCTGGCTGATCATTTATAAAGTTACTTGACCACACCTGTAAAAGGAAATAAAAAATTTTAATTAAAGAGAACTAACTTATGGGTTTAAACTTACACGTGTAAATATTTTTCCAATAAACTTCTTTACATCCAGTATTATATATAGCACAAAATCTATAGTTAAATTTGAAATTGTGGGAAAACACTATCCAATTTTAAGATCTACAGGGAATTCTAATTTAATTTTTTAAACACAGAATAGCTTTTGTTTTTTAAAATAATGCTTGATTTTCTTGCATAGCAAAAACTAAAAATAAAAACTACCTAATTCTTCAGAAACACATGCACAATGACAAATTTTTAAACCAATATAAACCAATGTTTTCAAAATAACCTTTATATCTGAAGGCTTAAAAAATTTTAAACATGGAAAATATATGAAAGTATATTCCTAATATGACTTCACACATACCAGATATTGGATGATCTTCTTGCTGCTGGTTCAAAATTCACAAGTGACATATCACAGCCACCAGTCTCATAGAGCGTAGAAGAGAACTTACCTAGCAAATAAATGAATTTTTTAAAGACATTAAAATACTCAGAATTTCCCCTTCGTTATAAACTAAATTTCATAACTTGATACATTTTAATAAAATGTCCCATAACCTTCTTTTTCCAAAATATTTAAAAATACAGTAATCTGCATGTAACTCAGAATGATCTGAATTGAAAAGGAATGCCAAACAGTGGAGGTTAAATGCCAAAATATATGCTCCAGTACTAAAAGGAAGGGATTTAAGTCAGGTTTGTAATACCAGTTTAGTTCTCTTTTTCTCATCCCAGCACTTTCTCAACTGAACTCTTATAAGTGAATTTAACAAAAAGGTAGAAATGGCAAAGACAAATGAGTTGATATGGCTAAAAGTCTTCCAAAAAGAGTTGGGAGGTCATCAGAGGGGCACGCTTACGCACACCTCAGCAGGACCCCAGAAAAAGCCAAAATAAATACAACCCTAGGTACTGGTTCTCCTGAAGGCTATGGAGATCCACAAGATATATAATCATGCCAGATGTATCTGGAGCTCTGTGCCATGTCAGAGGGCCCTACTTTGTAATCTGTGTTCCTGAGTGTAACAGAGCTGGACTCAGATGTGACTTTTCTACACATGCCTCTTCTGTCACTTTTACTGAACCTGTGGTTGGGCTAGGGATGATCCATGCTCAAGAGACTTGAATCTCTGGACTGCCCATGTACCAGCTGGGCCCTGAGCCTCAGCAGAGTGGCCATTCCTACTCTCTGGTTCGTTGGTCTTATCCAGGTCAGCTAACAGGGAGGTGAAGATGGTCAACCACCAGACCAGGGAATCAAGAGGGGCTAAAACTGTAAGCAGAGGAATTGCATCCATCATCCATGTGGAATCTAAGCAGGCCCCTCTTGGTCTCGAGGTGGAGGGGACATTGCCATCCCAGGGTCCACAGAAAGGAGGAATAAAATATGGATCAGAGCGGACTTACTGATAACTCTACTCTAAAACTATTGTGATGAGTAATAGAAGAAATTTTGGCATCGAGACAGAGAAAGTGGCCACAGTAGTTGCTGAGGGCAGGGAGAGGGTAGAAGAGATGTGATGTGGGGACATTTTTGGGATTTTGAATTGCCTTAATGATATTGCAGGGTCAGATGCTGGACTTTATATATCCTGCCATAACCCACTGAATGTACTGGGGGAGAATGCAAATTACAGGGTAAACTATTAAATGTGTTAACTGAGTGTTAATGTGTTAAATGTGTTAAATGAGTGTGATGAGGGTACCACAATGATGAGGGAGGTTGTTGGAGTGGGGTGGGAGGATGGGGGGTATACAGGAACTTCTTATATTCTTTAGTGTAACATTTTTTGTGTGATGTATATATCTTCAAAAAAATACAATTTACAAATATGATGTGGTGGGGAGTGGGGAGTGGGTTGTATGGGAACCTCTTATGTTTTTTGTTTTTTAATGTTTTTTAATGTAACATTCCTTGTGATCTATTAATTAAAAATAAATAAGTGAATTCAACGTTCTTTAACATTTGTGTGACCACTGCTTTCAAGGAGTGGCTAATATTTACAAAGCTGCTAGAGGTCTGAGTTAATTCAAACCGCAAGAGAACGAACGACATTGTGTTTGCCTCCTGAATTTTTCCTAAAAAATGAAATGTCCAAATGGATCTAAGGAAGTTTAACGACTTGAATGGATTAAAATACAATGTTGGTGAGGATTAAACTACAATATTTAATGAACATTACTAGTTGTACGATTCTATCAAAAGAGCTTGATGAAAAATTTAGGAACAGCAACTGTTCTATCCAAATATCTCTATAATAAAAAACTTAGAGAAGTTATGTTGGTTGCAAATGAATATGCTTTTCCAAAAATTTCTTAAAATGAACTCTGCAAGATAAAATGATTTTTGCTAATGGAATTTTAAAAATCTGAATACTATATGAAATCCATTCTTCACCTTGAGAATCTACCCTAGCCTTATCAATGATGGGGAGGAAGTTAAATGAATTAATATGGATTTCCAGTAGGGCAATAAGATGAGATATACAACCCAATGACCATTTAGATCTAGTTTAGGCTGCTATTTGGGTATCTATGACATTTTTGTTTAAATAGCTGGAAAAACAGATGTTATCAATAGAAGAAACCTTTAAAAGGACAATTTCAACTCGAAGGTAGGGCTAAAAGTTGGATTTTTCTTCCAGGTCTACAGTGCAAACATTATTCAAAAGGGCTTTAAGTGGGACTTAAAAAGTGATAATAAAAGGACCCCATAATTAACTAATAATCTAAGTAAGGATTACATTATTGAGTACATTTCTATGGGCCATGAGATTGAATATGTAAAATGTTTTATCTTATGGTGATTTTTTTTGTGGCAGTATAGTTTTCTTTTATCTTTCCCCAAGGTAATATATTTCTAAGATAAATGAGAAAAGAACAATCTGTGAAATGCTCAATTCACTCGCTGTTTTTTTGTTGTCATTGTCTGTCGGATTGTTTTTATGAAATACCAGGAACTCAATCTGGTACTTCATAGATGTATTATTGAAAGTTTTTCTGGAGCAGTAGAAAGATTATAGAAATTATTAATGAAGAAAAATTACATAAAAATATTTTTAAATTATAATATTTTTGATCTGCTCTTTCCTCATTTAGCATGGATAATCAAAGATTAGCTGTGCAATCACTTTCAGTTTAAATTTACATTAACTGAAAAAAAGAAATACCTGATCAAATCACAGATTGCATAAATGCAAAAAGAATTATAAACCCATGTTAAATGACTAAATCAAAGTTTAACAAAGAGCTGGGATGACTAGGCTGCTGTGTTTTAAGTCCAATAAGTACTTAATTGTTCATAACACATAATTTGTGTGTATTTTAGAAGTTAATTCTATATTCTATAGGGTTCAAATTATTGCAGTATAATCTGCATATTTAAGCAGTCCATGGGATTTTTATAAGTAATTCCTGTTCTCGGTATACTGAAAATAAATATTCATATGAAACTGAAATCAACTTAAAATATTAGTCATTATAATTTTCAAATGGAACAGTAAAAGAATATTATTAAATCACTATACCACTTTATGGCCTTTTATGCATAGATCGATGACAAGTATCAAACTTACACAGGAATAATTGCATTTTAAATAAATAAAAATATAAAACATAAAAATAAAGCATGCCAAAAAAAAGGCTTTTCTAGACACACAAACAAAGCTGGAAAATTGGGTAGTTTTATTATTATATAAATCTACAACTCTGAATGTTTCTATACAAAACAATGACTAACAAGTAATATTTTGAAATTTAAAAAGAAGCACAAAACATGTCTAAGAAAAGTGCAGCTATAATTTTAACAGACATGTATGACTTCAATAGGACTTTAAGTGTGTTTCTCTCTGCCTTTAGGAGTACATGTATGTTGAGGGTCTTAAAAATACCCACTGTTTGTCTGTCAGAACAAACTGACACTACAGTAATACTTCATGGTGCAGTTCCAACTTAACTACACCAATAAAATCAGAGATTCTATGTGCCCCTTATATCTTTAGGTTTGGCAACTGACAGCACTTCAGAATTAACAAATTTGAGGCCCCAGGGATCAAACCCAGGTCCTCCCATACGGTAGGCAGAAGCCCAATCACTTGAGCCACATCTGCTTTCCAGAATAACAAATTTTGTTCAGAAGAGCAACAATTCATAAAAAGAAATTATACTAAAAAATGTTCAGCTTAAGATTTCAGTGAAAATTTTAATAACATTTTAATGAATTAAAATGATAACCTAGTAAAGGCAGCTTCAAAAACAAACAGAAATAAGCATACATAATTAATGGTTTATAAAGGTTATCTTAAATTTCTGTCTTCTTAGTATATCACTATTTTATATATATATCATTTAAGATAAAAACCATAATTATATTTAACCTTTAGATAAACATAAAATTAACAACCATCTTTTACTATTATCCTGCATTCAGAAAAAAACTTCAAGTATTGATTATTTCTTATGACTGGGAAGAAAGCAGAATATCAAGAAAATACATCCTTGATTACGTAATCTTGATTACGTAAATCTTGATTACAAACTAAGACATCTCATCATAATTCAACTCCCAAATCATAATCAATTGTATTTAATATTGTAGGATGTTTCCATTATGATTTGAGAAGGAGAAAGTCATTTTCTGACAAAGTAAGATGAAGTCTAAATTTCAGACTTTAATTATGTTATTGGACATGAGATGGCATCTCCACAAGGTAGGGTCATGGTATTTCTCAGTTTTAAATACTCAATGATTACTATTTTCTATACAAATTAAACTTAATTATTCAAAACTATTTTTCTGAGGTAGGAGAATTTCAGAGTAACAAATAATAGGTCAGTAAATAAAGGATGAACAACAGAAATATGAGTAAAATTAGATCCTGACTTAAAGACCAAGTATATCTGAAGCATGCCAGAAACTGCATATGGCGCAGCAAATTTGAAAGAAACAATGGCAAAGTATGAATAAAAAACATGAGAAATTAATGGGATTCTCAAATGTGTCTTATCAATAAAAACATAGTAAGTGCATAAAGAATTTTAATAATATTCACCCAAGAAAACCCTATTGCATTCTTGCTATTATATTCATTTTTCTGAAGTTATCTAATATATCTTGGAAGGAGGGAGTAGCTAGAAGGTCAGATCATCTATAGGGTTTTTCTAATCCTCCCAGTACCAGCAATAAAAGGAGGCCTCTTAAATTTATTGGATGATTTTCTTCTTCCACCCCTTGCACGATCCATTCTGTGTCTTCTAAACCTATTCCTAATACATTTTGTCTTTTTGACTTCCACTCTTGATGTATTACTCCTGAGGCAGGGAAGGGCTAAAAGAGCAAAGAAATAAATACATGCGAGGCAAGTTGATACAGTGGTTGTTTTTGTTTTTTTTAAGGCTGTTGGAACTCCACATACATCGTATGACTAATTTAAGTACTCAAATCCTAAGTGCAAAAAGTGCTTATTTCTGATAATGAATATTGTGTTCACAATGCTATTACAATGAATTATTACACTTTTAAGAGAAAAGGTATTTTAAATTAGTTCTAATTTCTTGATAGCACTCCCTTATTATCATAAGTGGTGACTCAGAGTCTGAGGTAACATCATGAGTTTTCACCCAGATGGAAATGACACACTTTTATTGCTGCTTATAGGTTAATAATGAACTAGCTTCTCCCTAGACCAAGGCTGGCAAACTTTTTCTATAACATGTCAGTTACTAAATACTTTATGGGTTAAATGGTCTCTGACACAACAACTCAAGTCTGCCACTGCAATGTGAAAGTAGCCATAGACAATATGTAAATGGATTGGCATGGCTATGTTCCAATAAAACTTTATTTACAAAAATTTAGCCTTTGGGCGGTAATTTGCCAACCTGTCTTTTGCCAAGAGTCTTGGGCTTCTAAAAACCTTTTAACCTTCTTGGGATATAAAAGAAATCAAATTACTGTGCTACTTGTAATTTCAGGTTTCAGGATTTAGAACCAGTCCATCTTCCTGGAATGTATAACTGTTCAGAGTTTTTAAGACAGGGTAAGAATAAGGAAAAGGGAAGATATAAAAAGAAAGGTTGGTTTAGAAGAACGTCTTAGGGGAATGGTAAGGACAGGCAGGTATCTCCATTGTTTGCAAACCCTCAAAGAAATTTACTGACATGGACTTCTTGTTCTCTAGTTCTTTCTCAGCACAACATGCCTTAATTCCCTTAAGATACCATTCCAGGTGCCTAAACCCCAGATTTGCTGAATCTTCCAAAAGCGGAAATACAAGGTAGAGTCTGCTATGATTTCATCATCTGCTCACATTTTATTTCATAAGGTCAAGCCCCTCTTATCTTAGTAAAATAATCCGTAACAATGATATTGATAACATTAAAGACTGGTCAGGTAAACAGGAGGACAAGCCACAGAATGGAATATTTGTAATTTGCATCTAACAAATGAATTGTATCTAAAGAACTCTTGCACCTCAGCAAGAAGAGAGACAACCCAATTTTTAAAATGGTAAAGATTTGAGCAGACATGGTTCACAAAAGGAGGTATATGAATGGTAAACACACCAAAAAATGCTCATCATCATTAGTCAGCAGAGAAATGCAAATTTAAACCACAATGAGATACCATTATATACCCATTAGTGCTAAAATGGAAAAGATTAACAATAGCAAGTGTTACCAAGAATGGAACAACTGGAAAGTGTATACATTCCTTGAAATAATGTAAATACTGTATATATTCCTTGAGGGAATATAAAAACATTATTGAAAACTGTGTATCCCTTCATTCCCACTCATCAAAAACTAGAAACAACACAAAAGCCCATTAAGAGGTGAATGTATAAACAATATACAGTATTTCATACAATGGAATACCACTCAGCAATAACAACCAACTACTAACACATACAACAACAAAGGTCATAAAGTCTATAATCATATTTCTATGAAATTCTAGGAGAGGAAAAACCATAATGACAAAAAGCAGATTAGTAGTTGCCTAGGACCAGAGGAAGAGGGGGAAAAGAATTGCGAGGGGGCATAAAAATTCTTTTGAAAGCAATGGAAATAGTCTGTTCCATGATTTGAGTATTTCATGGGTGTACACATCTGTTAAAACTCATCAAATTGTACATGAGAAATGGATGAGATTTATTGTACCTGTATTATAAATCAGTAAAACTGATTTTAAAAATGTAAGGAAAAAAAAAAAAACCGGTCACATAAGAGTCTAAGCATGAGGATCATGTTGTCGGTGAAATTCCCACAAGATGCTAATCAAAAGTTTGAAGAGTGATAGTGGTATTTGTTGTTTTGTTTTTGTTCTTGAGTGAAAAAAAATATTACTCATCAGAAGATTCAAAAGTAGTACATAAAATGAAGAAAGCTCCTCTACTTCCCAGAGAAAGTCACTGCCAGGAACACTTTGTTTCCTTCTGAACAATATTTATATATATATGTATTTTGTCCCAAGACAAATATATCATACTCAAACATATTGTTGTGAAATTTACTGTTTTTTAAAATTACTAAAAGGCATAACTTTTAATACAGCTGTACTGATTTCTGAATATTATACTATGTTGTTACACCACCATTTTTTCTATCAGTTCCCTAGTATGGACATTTAGACTACTAATAGGACATTCCCCTCCTTGAAGCCACCCAGCTAGAGCCATTTCCCAACTCCTCTTGAAACTAGAAGTTGCTATGTGACTATGTATGGGCCAGTGGAAGTGGGAGAAAGTGACAGGTACATTTTCTAAGTCACAATCTGAAAGATGAGGCTGGTTGACTTTGACTTTTTTTGTAACCACTGCCCCCACTTCCTCTTTCTGGTTTGCCAGGAAATGTCAACAACTTAGAGCAGTCACTCTGCACCAGGCAGGGAAGCCACATGTGGAAGATGAAGAACCAACCCATTTGCCAGGAACAGTTTCCATTAGACTGTTATGAGAGAAATATAGACTTTTATTTCAGCCACTGATTTGGGGGCCTCTCCATTATAGAAACTAACCTATATTCTAACTAATGCATGTATTCATCAACATTAATTTAGAATCTTAATGTTTAAGATTAAAAGCAATCTAATCTAGGGAATCAATGAATTCTATATAACACTGACTACCAATCTGTCTCAATCTGTCCCTGTTATATCCTGCAAAATTCCTAGGGCAGTTCAGACATCCAGAACCGTTTGCAATAATATTCTAGTAGTTCTCATATGGTAACGATAATAAACTTCTCAGCATTATCCAGTGGATGAAGACAGGAGTAGGATAAAATAAAATTTTTCTAGATTTATTTTTAATTTATAACATTTGTGGAAATAAAAGACAACCTCAAACTCTGCCAGATAAAGTGTAAACCAGTACAAGTTTTCTATAAAGTGATTAAGAGTATATACCAAAAGCCCCAATAATGTTTATTCTTCTTAACTGTTAATTCTACTTCTATATATTTATCTTTAAGGAAATAAAGTTGGAAAGAAAGATTTATGTCAAGGACATTCAATATAGTGTTTATTACAATAGGAAACATCTTGAAGGTTAATAATGGAAGACTGATTAAATAAAGCATAAGTAATAAAAAGTATTATTATTAATAATAATAATAATATAATAGACTTATGACCAGACACTACTCTAAACACTTTATATATTCCAATAGATATATTCCTTACCATAACCCTATGAAGCTGGTATAATAATTGCCTTTCTATCATAAATGAAGAAACTGAAGCACAAGAAGAGAAAATAACTTGCCCAAGGTGATATAGCTAAAGTGATAAAGCTTGGATTTGAAGCCAGCAACTCAGGCTCTAGAGTCTATTATACTATACTGCCTTTCATGAAGATCTAAGCAACAAAATATTATGTAGCCCCTTTTTAAAAGTTTAGGAAGTTAATAACATGAGTAAATATTCAGACATGTGAAATGAATAAAAGTCATACAACATGATCTCAACTCTATTTTACAAAAGTATATACATTTGTGCATTGAAAGAGACTGGACAGGAAGCAGAGGTGGCAAAAGCCAATGGGCACCTCCCTCCCACATAGGAGGTCCCGGGTTTAGTTCCTGGTGCCTCCTAAAAAGAAGACGAGTACATAACGAATGGACACAGAGAGCAGAGAGCAAGCGTAAATGACAAGGGCAGCAGTGGGTGGGTGGTGCAAAATAAATCTTAAAAAAGACTGGAAGGAAAACATTTTAAATGTTAATAGCAGTATTTGGAGGATGAAATTATAAATGACTTAATTTTCTTCATTTTCTAGTATTTCTAAATTTTCTAAAATAAACTTGTATTACTGTAATAAAATGGGGAAAGCCCATTCTAATTTTACCAAAAGAAAGTATACAGAATATATCCTCCAACCTTCTTTATACTTCCTTGTAGACTTAAAGAAACACTTTTTATTTATTGCTTCAATTTTTAAAACTTGCTTTCATTTATATATACATGTTGGTGCCCACCCCACAATCTCCCCACGACCAAAAATAAACATAGAGTCCAGAACTTAGCATATTTTTTCCCTCAAAAACAAAAGAAAAAGACAAAATCAAGGTTGTTGTAAAAAGTATATAACTTGTTTTGCTTAGATGAATGTATTTTCATCCATATACTGCAGGCATAAGACTATAAGGGAGTCTATACTTCACTTTTCTAATATATAATAACCACCAAAACATAGGGAGTTGACATGTACCTTATAGCCCGACAACTGTATTTATAGTAATGAAGTACTTATGACATAGCCCAAAATGCTAGAGTAGCATATTAATATAAAGCATATAATCTTTTTTAAACACTGCACTTAAGTAATAAAAATCACTAAATTATAGACCTTATGAGTCTCTGCTTTTTAAAGTAAAACATTTACAAGCCTCCAAATCATATTTCTGCTTAATAATGTATAGCTGCTATA
This sequence comes from Dasypus novemcinctus, assembly GCF_030445035.2. Classification (NCBI taxonomy): domain Eukaryota; kingdom Metazoa; phylum Chordata; class Mammalia; order Cingulata; family Dasypodidae; genus Dasypus; species Dasypus novemcinctus. The sequence continues at coordinate 37,836,345 of NC_080675.1, forward strand.
AACTGCTTATTAAGAAGTGTGCCGGCTTTCCTTTCCTCTAGAGCTTAGTATTTCTGACTATATTTCCAAGTTAATAAAGTTTTTCATTAAGCAGACTATCTCAAAAAATACCTTCTTTTACAATTTCTTGTACAAAAAGAAACAAGAGAAACTAAGGAATTAAGGCAAGCATCCCTTTTTAAACCTCTAATATATTAATCAAATTAAGAAATTCTTATATTAATTAGAACACTACTTATGATATTTAATATATTTTGTTTGACAAACAAAACTTCCTGTCAGAAACTTTTCATTTCTCAAATGAAAATGAAATAATTTTATTTATAGTTTTTCAAAATATATTCCTCATCACTGACCACTACTTATTTCATACACAGTAAAAGCAAATGCAAATTTTACTACTCCATCTGACTTTATCCAGAACATTTCCTTTAAGATGTTATATACATATATATTTATTTTTTTCTTCCCCTCCCCCTCCCCTGTCCTGCTGTTTTTGCTGTCTGTGTTCATCTGCTGTGTGGTCTTTTGTATCTATTTCTTTCTTTCTGTCTTCTCTTCTCGGCTCTCTCCTCTAGGATTCTCCGGGATTCGATCCTGCGGACTTCTGACATGGGGAGAAGTTCCCTGTCAATTGTGCCACCTCAGTTCCTGGTCTCTGCAGTGCTTCACCTTGACTTTACCCTCCGTTTCTCTTTTGTTGAGTCATCATCTTGCTGCATGACTCACTTGTGTGAGCACTGGCTCACAGCATGGGCACTTGGTTTGTTGCATGGGTACTCGGTTTGCTGTGCAGGCACTCAGCTCGCCATGCGGGCACTAGCTCACCATGCAGACACTTGTGGGTACCCAGCTCACCACGTGAGCACTCAGCTCACCAAGCAGGCACCGACAAGGGCAGTTGGCTTGCTATTCGGGCACCTGGCTTGCTGTGCGGACTTGCCTCACCGCACGGGCACTTGACTCGCCACGCAGGCCTGGCTCATCGTGCAGGCATGCTTTCTCTTCTTCTTTTTCACCAGGAGGCCCCAGGGATTGAACCCAGGTCCTCCCATATGGTAGGTGGAAGCCTTATCACTTGAGCCACATCTGCTTCCCAAGATGTTATATTACATGTTAAGAGTTTGACAATGAACTATAATGGTGTGTTTAATCACTGCATCCATTTGTTGGTCTAGTTTACCAGAGGAAGCAAGACTAATATAAAAAGTCACAAATGATAACCAAATTTTATAAAGAGCTTAGTAGATATAGAGTAGAACTTCAAGACTACCTGAATTTAGAGTCTCTCATGTGACTTGTCCGGGCATTAATTCACAGCTTGATTTATTTAGTATAACTGCAGTTTAATTCAGAAAACAGAACGAATCAATGGAAAATAAGTCCAATGAAGGTCTGATCAAAGGACACCAATATTTGTCTTTTTAAAAAAGAACGTTAAATTCTTTGATAGAAATTTCCTTCTCAAAGATGTTGACTTCAAAACTTATCTGTCAGGGAAGCAGATGGGGCTCAAGTGATTGAGCTCCTGCCTACCACACGAGAGGCCCCACGTCATTTTCTGGTGCCTCCTAAAGAAGATGAGCACGACAGCAAGCTGATGCAATGGGCAGGTATGGTAAGCTGATTCAACAAGACACAAGAAAAACATATTGAGAGCCACAATAACGTAGGAAGCAGAGGTGGCTCAGGTGATTGGACGCTTCCCTCCCACACTGGAGGTCCTGGGTTCGGTTTCCAGTGCATCCTGACAAGAAGACCAGCACAATAAAGATACACAGCAAATGCAAACAATGTGTGTGTGTGTGTGGGGGGGATAAATAAATAAAATAAATCTTTTAAAAATACAAAACAGCTTATCTGTCACTTACATCATTTGAACCTTTTTTACTAAGTTTGCATGGAAATTAAAGTAAATACACAATCATTATAAATATATCGTGTATGTATACATACATTGATATACACTCAAACTTACACATGTACATATTTTGCATATACGTATGCATGAGTGCATACATATGTATGTATGAATGTATATAAATTTATTAATGTTTATGTTTCCACATGTAAAAATTGTGTAGTTAAAATTTTTCAACTGAAGAAGCTAACTTTGAGAGGAAGCAATCCTTCGGAAATAATACATACTTTTGGGGAATATCATGGCTAATTTCAAGATATTTTAGCATATAACATTCAAATCCCCTCATACAAAATAATCTTACTACTGCTTATTAAACTCAGAAACTTAAACCATGCAACAAAATATTCCAGAAGGATATATCATAGAAATCAGTGTCTCTATCTATTCCTTTAAGTTCTGCTACAGTTCATTTTCAGAATCTTTTTTGGCCAACTTAATTTATTATGGAACAGGTATACTTTTTCCATTGATTGCTTGTTTGTGCTAATTTTACTAAGCTTTCAATTAGGTAGAATTCAGCTACCATATGCTAAGGACTGGCTATGCAAAAGCAGTTAAACAAAAGATAAAATCCAAATTTGAGGAGAATACCCACCAGCAGATGCTAACGTCAGTTATAATCAGAAATGTTTTTTTATCTTCATAATTGACAAGAGAGTTTATATGTATGTATTTCTAATAATCTGCATGTGGACTTAGGACAGAACTTTGCAATTAAAGTTTGCTGAGCAAACTAATTATCTTTATAGAGAAAATAGAGGAAAATCATCTACTATTTCATTTTATGCTTTATCCAAAATGGTCCAAATGAAGTCTTTTATTTTAATCTACTACTGTAAAACTAATGGGCAATGGTGATAGTGTCTTTAATTTTATACTCACAAATGAATACATCTGTCTGTAGGAACTCTGGACAGATAATATAAAGATATTACTACTTGACTGAGTATATTTGCAACTATAAAAGTATCACTGCTTTAAGTCAAAGTAGCTACCTGAAGTCTATCCTACTCTCTCTTTAACACCCACTCTACACAGACTCCCTTACTTCTCCAAATTACAAATTCAAAAGCAATCTACATTTAAAACTAAAATGTTTTATTGTCTTCTATTTTTTAGAAGTCACCATACCTTCTAATGTTATAAATATCTTAGGTGACCATGTAAAAATTTCTGTAAGGTTTATTAAACATGGTTATTTTCATTGATATGCTTATCTGCATATTTATTAATATCTAAGGATTTCTACATAATATAAAGAGTCAATGAAGAAACAGCATACGAAATTTTATTATACCTAATTTAAGCATCTTAACCACATATCCTTCTAGTCAAAGTATTTTTATGAATGAAAGGCAATTATAACATGGATAAAACAAAAGCACAATGAGGCAAGGTTATGCTTCCAAATTGTATTTTTGAATAACAAGATTTCTGTCATTATATTTACTTATATCATTATTAATCTGCATTCTGAGCACAAGAAAGCTAAATTGTGCAGAGCAGAAACCAAATCAGTACAAAATACCATCCTTAAATAACACACAAAGCAGTTATTTGGGTGGATACGCATTACTGAGGTTACAAACTATACCTCCGCCCTCTGAGAACTATTTAATAATTTATATGGATACTTACAGAGGTGATAACAGAAAAAATTAAAGAAGCTTTATAAAGTTACTGTTTGATACTACTACAGAGCCATGATGTCCTCAGAGTATTGCATTTCGAATAGTAGTAAGTCGTCCATCAGATGATAAACATTGATTTTGAAATACAGAACATAGAAAAGATTCTGAAGCCGCAGGCCATTAGAAAGCATTTTTCCCTTTCTTACAACACAATGATAAAGAAATTAAGGTTTAGACAAACTCATCCAAAAATATATATATATAAACCAACATTTCTCCACAGGGTACAAATGCCTGATAATAAAAGAACTGCCAAAATCATTTTGTAAAGGAACACTAAAGGGTGAAAATTAATACTTTTAAATACTTATTAATAATGGACATACTCAAAAGAAAATGTAGGATAAGAATAGAGAAAAACAGAAAAGGAAAAAATAAAATTCAATTTTTCCTTACACACAAAGTAAATCCTATAAAAAGTACCCATGTGCATACTTTCAAAAAAGGAAGCTACTTGAAGAAAGATACCATCATTAACCATTATCTGCTGCATTAAAATTTTGTACCACCAAGATTACATAATGCCTGCATACCAAGTTCATCGTGCAAACTGCTACCGCCTACAGCAGATGCATTGTCATGTGATGCTTCTAAGTGGACACTCCCATTTCTCACCAGCAAGGAGGCACTAGCACTGAGCACTGCAGCCTGGGAAGGGGGGCGGGACTGGACTTTGACCTGGGCTGTGGACTGCTGGCCTTGTTGACCATCTTGAAGGCTAGGAAAAAACATGGATTGGGAAGAATTACAGGGAAGAAAAGAGAAAACAATAGCTAGAATGAAGTTAATACTGAAAAAGTTTCAGTAACCTACAAAAGAGCCAACAAGATTTGTAAAATATACAGATTACACTGCTGGATTAATTCTGCCGATCCCTACAAATCTGATTCATAATGACTGAGTGAACACAGTAAATATTTAATGCACATTTGTTAAATCAATTAATCCGTAACTTTTTCCTACCTCTATCCAACTAAGTTCCAGTATAAGGAAACAGAAAATAGCCAGAATCATGAGTACATTCAATATATGTGGGTTGCAGTTGACTCCAACAGATAAACACTATTTTTTTAGTTAAATATGCACTTTTATGTATTCCCTTGTAATTATAGAATTGATCTTACAAATATTTAAGCATCTCAAAATCACAAAACAAAATTTCTATGCAATTGAAAACCTAAGAATCTTTATCAAATGCAACTAAGATGACAATGCTGAATCAAAAGAAAATCACAAATAATGTAAGAGGACCAGAAAAGCAAACACTGATTCAACTAAAGGTATGCAAATGGCCATTGGGATGATGGCAGAAGATTAAAAAAATATAAAGTGTTATCTATGAAAGATCTATGTATTTCTGAAATAAGGCCATAGTTATACATAATAATGATTCCTTAAAAAATTTTGTTATTTCCTTTCCAATTCATACTGTAATATTAACCACATTAATAAGGAGTCATCATTCTAGAAAACCTGTAAGAAGGTCTGAAAGCCAGCGATTTCTCAAAGGATAAGAGTCTCTATTTTTTTTCTCAATTTTATAAAATTTTTAAAACACTTATTGGTCTATGGTAAGTTTATTATTTATTTAAAAGTATTATAAAAATCATATATCTAAAATTAAGAAACTATATTAACTCTATCTTTTTATATATTTATGTATAAAAATATGAACAATGAATTTTAATGTTTTTAGTAAAAAACAATCAAATTTAAACTGATGAAACTCATGAAAACATTTTAAGTACAATTATACATCATTCTTGACACATTGTTCAATGTCAATTTAAATTTACTTTGAACAAACTTGGAGTCTGTTACTAAATTAGGTCTCTCAGGAAAAAGAATGTTACTGTGGTCCCATTCATTTTTTACGTCTATCAACTTCTTTCTAGTCCTCTGAATTCAATGTAACAATTTACCTGATGCCTTTAAAAGAACAGATTCATCTGCTGTATACTGAAAAGGAAACTATAAGTTGAAATAACCATGAAATAAAAGGCTATGCAGAAAACATTGTATGTATTGCTTAAGCCTGTAGTTATAGAAATGGAATACACTCAGAAACTGCACCATTCAATTCAATAGCTACATATGGTTATTTAAATTTAAATTATTTAAAATTTCATATTCTCAGTCACACAACCACATTTCAAGTGCTCAAAAGTCACACATGGTAGCTAACAACTACTATATTAAGTAGTAGTTGGTAACTGCTATAGTCAGCAGTTAGTAGTTACTGGCTACATTATTAGACAGTGTTGACCATTTCCACCATCACAGAAAGTTCTAAGAAACAATACTCCCTGGAACATTAACTTTTCAGGCATCTTTTAGAGCCAATGAAAAACTACTATACATGCTCAGGAGAGCATAGGAACACATGTAACATGAAAACAACATGTCTGTAAAATGTTGATTTGTCAATTCTTCCAGGCATTATCTTTTAAGCCTTAACTATAAAAGTATGTATTTAATAACTTCTTTGTACTAGAATCTTGGTACAGTAAACATAAATCAAGAGATGATCTTGGGAATTAACGTAATCAAATACGTTTGTACCTTCCATACATAAATATTATAGATATGTGATTCTTCCTCGGAAGGAACTGAAACTTATCTACAAACTTTATCAAAATGAACAAATTTCATAAGGTAGAAAATGACCAAGAAAATGGTAAGGAAATAGTTCAAGTAGTGTGCAGTATGCCCCTTCAGATTAAGAAGTCTGGAGAATTTTAAAAAGTATGTATTCAACCAATTTCTCTACCAATTATTTTTATTTAAAGTCATAAATCAATGTGCTATGTAACAGTTAAATGTATTTTAAGGTGAACAGAGTATATTTGAAAATATACTAATCTTAAACACAGAGATCCACAACATATATCCAAATATACAAAAAGATTTAAAAAATATTAGGTAAAGCATGAAAACCAACTCCAAATAAACAAAGGAAATTAGCCAAAATCTACGTGGTTGTAAATGTCAAATTTTTTAACATAAAAAGCTAGTCACAAAATGTTTATGCCCTTATTTCCTAAAGCCCTTCAACAAAAATAAAAACAAAGTCTGTCATTTTTGCAGAAAGGTGGCACCTTAAGTTAACAATTGGCATTAATTAATCTTGTTATAGAATCAACTAGATGCGAGAGCTACCAGTTTTGAGGAAAAGTAACAACTATTTTACAACACAGGATAAAGGAAAGGTAGAAAGTTAGGTCTATAACTATTGGATATCAATAGCATATAACTGACATGCAATCTTAACAGTTCTAATTTAAATTATAGAAAAATAGGTTGGTCCTGGTCCATCCTTCCTCCATTCCGTATCATCTATTTGGCATTTGACATTTTCTGCTTTATACTATTAATTATCTTTGTATGTGTCTCCCAACTAAAATGTAAACTCTTGTAAGTGTATGACCACATTATTCCTATGCAGGTTCAGATTCCATAGAACACCCGTAAGAGTGTCTTGAAAACAGTACATGAACAACAAATATCTGGTGGATTGAATCCTGAGCACCACAAAAGGATTCCTATAAATTTCTAATCATGAACTCTCACTTATTACTATGATCTTAATTTATCATAGATCTTTCAATCTTATGCTATCTTTAAAAGTAAATCTAGGAAAACAAAGTTTTTTCCCCTTCCCCCAAATGCACCAATATTTTTCATTCCAGTCCATTAACTAAAGTTATAAAAGATACCAGTTAGGTAAATAAATACAGATAAATACAGAACTACAATTAGGACTCAGTATTACAGAAGTTTTTAGTATTTGTCTTTGTTTGTATCTCTAGTAAGTGTAAGAATTATCAAGGAACTACAAAACCTAACTACAAGGCCATCTTAATGAAAAAAATACTTTTCAAAATAATTCTGAAACTAGATATTCCAACAAGCATTACAAAATACATGCCAATGCTCTCTGTGAAGAAATTGATGATTCTTCTCCAATCCTTGGAGATATAAATTTTACCAAATTCCACAAGAGCCTTCGTGCTTTTTAGATCATAAATTACTTAAACCATTCATTAAAGGTCACAATAAATTAGACTTTACTATTTAGCCAGTAGTTACAGAATTCCCGCATCTACTACATTTCTTTTGACAAGTTTTTCAAATTTTGAATGAGTATGATATCCTGTATTTATTTAAATGAGATTATTATTCTGTAACTCATAATGAGAAATAACAGCAATTTACCTTATCTGATTATCTTTGCAATGACAAAAGATGAATGTAATAATTTAAGTGTTTCTTCTAATTCCATATAGCTAAGTTTCATATTTCTTCATCCCAGGATCAGGTCAGCTTATTTAAGATAAATGCAACCTTTGTACTAGATATACCGTGGACCCTCAGCAAAAATTAAGTGCTGACTACTGAAAGACTACTTTCTAAAAATTCTAATTTCGGCTCTTTACAAGTAAGTTTCATACTATATCCGCATTTGAATGATGGTGTTTTTGAAACCCTAAAAGAACAAGGGGAATTTTATGATTGGCTGGAGCAGCACCCAGCTCTTCAATATTCCACCATGCAGAGAAAAACCTAATTTGTCTTTATTTGCCTAGTGAGTGAGATCCAGCAGGCTTACTGTGAAGATGAAAAGATTTTAAGGACTAAAAAGAGAAGGTTAAAAAAAAAAGTTCAAGGAACATCAACATGGAGTGAGTAGGAAGCCAAAGGAGATGTCTATGGCAAGTATTATTCAAGAGACAAAAGGAAGTTGTTAGAAATAAAACAGGAAAAGTATAATGAAACATTGAGCTTCTTTAGCATATTGGGACTATGCCCCAAATCTATCAGCAGAAAGAAAAGTTCCTTCACGCAGCAAAGGAAAGGAGGTGGTCAGGAAATAGAAGAGCAGGGCTCACAAAAAGCAGAATTGCTCAGGAAAGGTTTCTAAACCAAATGCTTGTTTTAATGGCTGCCTCCCCATTTTTATATTTTAAATACTAACCCCTGCTATTCTTTTGGAATTAAGCATTACTTCAGGAATAATTAGAAATATGCCCTACAAAAGATAAAGTTTCTGATTATAACTTAAAAATCCTAAAAAATAATCAAGTCTTAAACCACAGGGGAATATAGATAAGACAATATATAAAAGAAATAAGGATCTTGTTATTGTCAAAAACAAGGTTTTAGCATTGACAGGGGTTTATCTCTTCAACTTATTATGCCATCACTAGCACTCTGTAGTCTTAAACTACAAGTCTCTTGAATAGATTTTACATTTCTAGTTCAAGGCATGGACTCTAAACTTGATACAATTAAGAATAAAATACTAAAATTTTAGTGGGAAATTATTCCTATTGTTATGAAAGGATGCTTTCTTAATTAGGAATACTTGAAATTTTTTTTGTTTAGTACAATACAGGTATTGAGAAATTCAACATATATATATATTATATATATATATATAATTGACCATACTTTGCCATAAAGTAGATATTTTCGTTCCATGTTCGGGTGATTATGAAATAAAAGACACCATTTTTTAAGCATGTACAAGAAAATATATCATATTATAATGAAATAATCAAACTGGCTTAACAAACTAAGGTCAATGATCTGTTATTCTTCAATAAGCTCACTCCTCAGTCCTGTATTTTCCCATATTGAATAGTGATGACTTTTGGGAAAGAAACTGCATTCACATTATTAATTTGGAGTGAAAAAATATGAAAAGCTGATTTAAGGCCTCTGTTTACATTTCTATAGCTACCCTAGTGTGATTTTGCAATTTAAAATGAGCTAAACCAATCTGATCATTTTGTTTAAACAGTGCAACGTAAGGCATGCATTATGCAATAGGCTCATGGTCACATGCAGAGAAAACGTAAAAGAGCTTATAATTATAGAAGAAAACCTGAAAGATAAAGAGAAAACAAGACTATTCACATGCCTTCTTGGCATTGACAGAACAGGTTAGAAAGTCTGTTACATGCATGCTAAACTTGGTGGAATTTTAAAATACCATACCTTAGGGGTGATCCGATGAGCAAAGTAGGAGGGGTAGGGTTACTCCCTGCATTGTGCCGGCGCCTCACTGCCTGGCGCCTAAATGTGCTGCGTTCACGGCGAAATGACACCGCCTCCTCGCTGGCCTGTGCTGCTGCATCAAGACAGACTTAGGTCAAATAGGAGCCTAGGTCAGAAATGTAAATAGCAGCTGAGCCTGTCTTTCCCTTGCTTTCCCACCCTCCTAGGTAAAGGAAGCTTGTCTAATTGATCCAAATTGTCCTCATATATGCCGTTAAACTATGGTATTAGGTAACACACAAAAATGTGTCATTTATTTAAGCTTCTTTAAAAATAATGTTTCTAATCTATTTTCTGGCTCACCATTTTCTCTTCAATTTCAATCTTCTAAGATCCCTGTTGCTTTAAATCTTTTCCTAAAAATCTCATTTATTTAATTCCATATTCCTCTATTTCCCCTTAAGATACCCTTAAAAGTACAACACCTGCTAGTTTCCACTAACAGGAATGGGACATTAATTTCTTACTCTTGTGAAGGTAGTAAAAGTAGCAAAGATAGTACTTCATTTTTTGATACCAGAGGAGAAAGGCAGAAATAAGTTTATTTGACACTACCTTGTCAATTTTGGCAGCCTTAAATGAAACCACTGCTAGATTATACAACTAGTACATTAAATGTTCAATTTAAGAGAGCATGAATAAATCGTAACTATAAGGTCCTTCACTGGCATCAAACTTTATTCAATGCTACACCCCTTATACTGGTCCCCTCCACATCAGGAAGCAATTAACAGTAAAATGGTAAGCTTAGAAAGTTATAGCTTAATCCAAAAATAATGACGTCAATACTAAATAAAGTATGCAAAACTGAGACAATCATAACAACAGCTTAATAGAATTACATAAAATTTTACAAAGCCATACTAATTGACTGATTTTGGTTTCTAAAGCAAAATCTAAAATGATTTCATCCATTTCAATACTGTGTTTCCTAGTGAACTAAATATTTTGGGAATCATTTTGATTTTGAAAAAGGATAGTTTGATACTAAATGTGAATAAAAACAAAACAAGTTAGAGCAGAAACATTCCTTCTAAACAATGAAAATTCCCTTAAATTGGAAAAAAACCTGTTAGTCATGGAATAAAAGCTACATGTATAAAAAATTATGTATGACCAACGGGAACAAATAATGTTGATTCAATCTGGTCATCTAGAACTGTGCTGTCTAAAAAAGCAGCTACTATAGCCAATAGCTATATGTGGCTATTTAAATTCAAAATTAATTAAAATTAAATAAAATTTAAAATTCAGTTCCTCAGATGTAGTAGCTACATTTCAAGACCTCAATAACCACTATTAGCTAGGGTGTATTTTATTGGACAGTGCAGATACAGAATATTTCCATCATCAAAGATGGTTGTACTGAACAGGGCTGCTTTATGAAGTCAAGGTTGCCTGTTTGGTTTTTTTTTAACCACAATCTACAAATCACATTGCACATTTTGCCTATTCCTGGTCATCATTAACTCAATAAAACTCGATAAAAACTGCACCCACCATTGTCACAAAGGAGAACATAAATATTGGCAGGAAATCGTTGGGATTAAGGGTGAAACGAAGCAAAGAAGAAAACAAACTACTTGGGGAGAAGAAATGAAAAATTAGGTGAGTGGTTGGTCTTCCTATTCACAATTAATTCTTAAGAGACCAGTATGGTTAAGATGGGAAATGGAATTTAAATTATTATTTTAAAATTCAGTTCAAGACATTTTGTAAAATTATATTGAATATTTCTATTCTATAGTTGTTAAGAGACTATTATTCAGTTTATAGGACAATCCAACTTCATTAAGAAACTTTGCAATATTCCCTCTAGTTGTATACATTTTGTTTCAAACAAAATAAGAGAAAAATTTTGCCAAGTATATAAGTTAGAGAGCATAATTTGAACCACAAAATGTACTAAAAATTATTAAGAATTTGGAAAAAACACAGGAGGTGATCACTGAACAGTTATCTTCTTTCTACTGAAGACTTAATAGTTATAATTTTAAGTAAAAGCTAATTATTCCAAAGTACTGAGACGAAAAGACAAATTAGTGTCCATTTTTAGTCAAAACTTTTCGTTCTTCAGAAAACACCTTTTGTTGTTGTTTATATAACACCCATTTATATTTCACTATTTGCAAAATAGCTACATATTACATCATTACATATTACACTTAAGTGTCTTGGAAACATATCAAGATGGAAGTTTAAACACCCACTGAACAATATATTAAAATGGAGTCTTGGCTTCCGATAAACAGAATGAAGGACAAGTGAAGCGTGGGACTTTGATGTCATCGAAGGCACGGTGGCTCTCTCTTGGGTCATGCACAAGGGCACTCAGGCGGCCGTTCAGAGAGGTTCACAAGGCAAGAAACTGAGACCTCCTGCCTACAGTCCTATGAGTGAGCCTCCAAGTGGATCCACCAGGCCCAGGTGACTATAGCCCTGGCCAACTGCTTGAATGCAGCATCTGGAGAGACCCTTAAGTCAAAACTACCCAGCTAAGCCACTTCCAGATTCCTGGCCCTCAGAAAATGGGAGAGGTGATGTGGTGATATTATTTCTAACCCCTCCCCTCCTTACTTTCCTGAGTTTTCACCTTCCGCAGTAACTCAAAGTTCTGGAGTTAATGGTTTGCTTCCCAATGAAAATGTACTTTCATATTACAGTATTTTTAACTATGGGATCCCAGCTCCTGAGGACCAAGGCACGGTGCCGCTGACAGCGATCACGAATCTATATATACTATTTCTGGGACTAATTCATCCTCCAAGATCGCAGACATTCCATATCTTTTATCCAAACCACCTCCTAGGTACAAAGAAAATGAAAACACTGCAACTACATCCTTGTCTCCATCTTCCAAGACTTCCCCACCATGAAATCAGAATTCCAGTTCAGTTTTATATGTAATCGAATACTACTTAATTTTTTTAAAGAAAAAAGCACAATAGGAAAAAAAAAAAGTCTTGATTAATGCCTAATAATATTCAGTACCCATGGTTAGAAGACTTGTCTTCAATATTTATTATGGCACCTATTTTAACAGCTAAGATCACATATTCAACTAAAAACACTATGCCATGATTTATGGCCCCAATGAATAAAACTAAACTATGCCCTGCTGGGAATCTGCTACGTATACAGAACACCCCTATTTGGAGTAGGGTTCAGTGGCAGTCAAGCTCTGCTAGAGCCAAGGGAAAATAAGTGTCCTTAAACCTTAAAAATAATTTGCTATGAGCAATCACATAAGTTATAGCCAGACAACGAAAATCGTGTGAATTTTTTTTACAACAAAAAACATTTAATCAAGTGAAAAGTAATAAACTAAACAATGAATGCTCAAAACAAAGTATTTTTTTAACCATAATCTACAAATCACATTGTATATTTTGCCTATTCCTGATCATCATTACAGCAATAAAACACGATAAAAACTGCAGCCAGCATTGTCACAAAGAACACATACACTGGCAAGAAATCACTGGGATTAAGGGTGAAATAAAGCAAAGAAACAAACAAGCTACTTGAGAGAAGAAATGAAAAATTAGATGAGTAATTCGTCTTCCTACTCACAATTCTTAAGACATCAGTAAGGTTAAGTTGGGGAATTACCATCTTATTGCAACATTCTTATGTGTTATTACTAGCCTATATACCCCATATATTCTGTAACCATGCAGATCTGAATGGAAATATGAATGTTAAATAAATGAAAACTGTTTACTGTAGAGAATCACTTCACAAGGCAGCCAAACTGGGTCTACAAAACGAAATTACTCAAGAAATTCTCCACCAATTAGGTTCACTTTAGAATCCATGAACCTTAAGCTGTTCCTCCTAGACAATGTCAACCTCCGAGAGAAACTGGCAAATGTTTTTTTCTTTTGTCATCTTGAAGGTGAATAACCTCTCCATATTCAGGATGTTCAATCACAGGCAATGTAGTAAAATTCTTTCTGAATACTTTAACTTTATAAGAGAAAGAGAAAGAAAAGGAAAAAATCTTTTAACTAGGGAAACACAGAGGAGGAGAAAAATACTTTTAAAACTGGTTTTGGGGAGCAGGTGTGGCTCAAAGCAGTTGGACATCTGCCTCCTACATGGGAGGTCCCGGGTTCAGTTCCCAGTTCCTCCTGAAGAAGACAAGCAAGACAGTGAGATGTCACAAGAAGAGACACAATAGCAGGGAACGGATGTGGCTAAAATGATTGGGCACCTCCCTCGCACATGGGAGGTCCCGGGTTCAGTTCCCAGTGCTTCCTAAAGATGAGAACACAATGAACAGTCACAGTGAGTGCAAACAACCGGGGGGGAGGGGAGAGGAAATAAATAAATCTTAAAAAACAAAACAAAAAAACACACCTGGTATTGAGGTTGGTATTTTGACACTGCTTAAAAGCCAGTATCTTTTTCTCTTCTTAATTCTTCCCCTTCCCATCCCCCTCCCCCACCCTGCTGTTTTAGCTGTCTGTGTCCATTCGCTGTGTGATCTTCTGTATCTATTTCTCTCTTTTTGCTTTCTCTTCTCGGCTCTCTCCTCTAGGATTCACTGGAATTTGGTCCTGGGGACCTCTGAAGTGAAGAGAGGTTCCCTGTCAATTGCGCCAGCTCATTTCCTGGTCTCCGCTGCACTTCACCATGATTTTCCCCTTAGTCTCTCTTTTGTTACATCATTATCTTGCTGCATGACTCACTTGCGCGGGCACTTGGCTCACCGCACAGGCACTGCTTCACCACACGGGCACTCAGTTCACCACATGGGCACTCGGCTCGCCGTGTGGGCACTCACATGGGCACTTGGCTCGTTGAGCAGAAACTCGGCTCGCCATGCAGGCACTCACATGGGCACTTGGCTTACCATGTGGGCACTCGGCTCACCATGCAGGTACTTGGCTTGCCAAGCGGGCACTAGCTCACTGTGCAGGCACACTTTCTCTTCTTTTTCACCAGGAGGGTCCAGGGATCAAACCCAGGTCCTCCCCTATGGAAGGTGGAAGCCTTATCACTTGAGCCACATCTGCTTCCCTGAAAACCAGTATCTTCTGGCAAAAAAGAATGAAATTAATTTAATAGTAAGAGTATAAAATACCAACAGTGCAAATTTAACACTCTTTCCATTGTCATTAGGTACAACTAATTTTTATGCATGTGCGAGGAGACAAAAATCACCAATACCTAAGTGATTTTAAAAGCTATGAATGAGATTCCCGATGCCGCTGACAAGAATATAAGTAGACACAGAAGAACACACAGTGAATGGACACAGAGAGCAGACAACTCGGGGGGAGGGCAGGGTAGAGGAGAGAAATAAAAAATAAATTTTTTTTTAAAAAAAGCTATAAATGACAAAGCTGATATCAAATATTTTCAAGAGCATATATTTAGACAATTTTTAAATGTATTTTTGTATTTTTTCAAAACTACAAGTTTCGACTATCTAATCTTTCCTTTCTCTGTGTTCAGACTACTTCATAGAAATGAATTTACAATCACACCAAGTTTAAGAGAGAACTTCAGATAATTTGGCTCTTCCCATTTATCTCAATGAATTAAGGAAAATTCTATATATTTATAATAAATTATTTTAGTGCAACTATTTATTTTTATATGGAGATATTTACATAATAGCCCATCAGTTTATTGTACTTTGTGAATAAAAACATGGAAAATATTAAAGGCACCAATATTCTTTCAGGATCGCTGGGATGCAAAAGAGCAAAATTTGATGAGGTAGTTGTTAAGGATTGTTCAAATTCTAAATAAAAAAATATATATATCCCCAAAATTTTAAAGTTGAGAGAATAAATAAAGACATCACTGAAAACAATGTCAATCCTATAGCTGCTTGCTTAGTGAAAAGATGGATATGTAATGAGTTTTTTTCTGGTTATTATGTACTGCTATGATTGGATTCTTGTTATAACTCAATTGCTATAAGAAGGAGTTTAATGAAAATTTAGATGGAAGAAGCTAAGAAAAGTATTGTTTTCAGTGGGAAGGTTTATTGTGGGAAGGAGTAATTTCAAGAGGATAATGAAAATAAATATGTGTATTTTGGTACTCCGAATAGAAGTAAAATATAACTAGGAAATTAAACTTTAAAAAGTTAAAAAATATGAAATAAGCATGTATACATCTCAGAAACATAAAATGTATTTGTAAACATTCTAAAATGTTTCTACATTCTAAAATATTATTTTACTTATGAATGAAATTACTATGTAAATAAATGAACATTCAAATGATTTTGCAAAATAAAGTAACTAAAATATTACAGTAGCAATATTAAGCCTACGCATGAAATACATTTATCTAAACATCTCCTTCTAAATTCTTAGTGTCCACGTCAGCCAAGAATGATGCTAATATCAGCATGCAAGAATGTTATCTAATATAAAAACAAAAGCTCACAAGAGTCATTTTCTGGGATGCCAAAGAACAGGGAGAATCTTTTGCACAACTTAAGGATCAATTCTATTTGTGAAAACATTCTGAAGGACTATCCTATTTTTTAACAATTAAGAAAACAACGACGAACAAAAACAAAATTATTAGCTTTATCTAGAGTTAAAAAGAATTACAGATCCATACTGAAATTTTCCACAATCCTAGAAGCCAAACAATTATAGTTGTATAGATGGAATGCTTTTCAGAAATGAAAGGATACCCTGGAGTTATAATTCACAAAGAATAGTTCCTAAAAGATATATCTTAAGAATCACTTATTTTCATCAGTGGTGCCCCAATATTTTTTAATCATTTGAAAATTACCTGAAATACACTGACCCTCTTGACCCTCTCCCAGAACACTGCACTCAGACACAATTTTCCACTAATTTTTATGAGCTTCACCTAATAAGGGGTCATTAGTGAAGAGCATCTATTTGAAATGATATACATTTGAAAGGCAAACTCCCTTACATGTGATTAAAAGGCATCAGTTTTAATTTACATAATTAACCTACATTTCACCACTCACTCATCACGTTTATGCTCATTAGTCTGATGATTAACCATGAGGCAGGCCCAGACAGTTATTATTATTTAGAATATGAGGAAATTGAGGCACAGATTGCAAAAAAATTCTGAAATATTATAGCATCAATATTAATGTCTTGCCATTTATTAGAGGCCGTGTTTAAAAGTAAGCATTTGATTCCTTTTTTTTTTAAAGATTTATTTATTTATTTCTCTCCCCTCCCCTCACCTCAGTTGTCTGTTCTCTGTGTCTATTTGCTGCATCTTCTTTGTTTGCTTCTGTTGTTGTCAGTGGCACGGGAATCTGTGTTTCTTTTTGTCGCGTCATCTTGCTGTGTCAGCTCTCCATGTGTGCAGCGCCATTCTTGGGCAGGCTGCACTTTCTTTCGTGCTGGGCGGCTCTCCTTACGGGGCTCACTCCGTGTGCGTGGGGCTCCCCTATGTGGGGGACACCCCTGTGTGGCACGGCACTCCTTGCGCGCATCAGCACTGCGCATGGGCCAGCTCCACACGGGTCAAGGAGGCCCGGGGTTTGAACTACGGACCTCCCATGTGGTAGACGGACGCCCTAACCACTGGGCCAAGTCCGCCACCAAACATTTGATTCCTTATCCAGAACCTCCACTGTTAGTAAGAAAAATACCATAATATCTGGGAGCAGATGTGGCTCAAATGGTTGAGTACCTGCTTCCCACGTTCAATCCCTGCTATCTCCTAAGAACAAAAACAAAAAAAAACAAAAAAACAAACTCTCAATTGGCAGTGGATGTAGCTCAGTGGATAAGCGCCTGCTTCCCATATATGAGGTCCCAAGTTCAATCCCTAATACCGCCTTAAAAAAAATACTATAATATCTGTTCCTTCTCACAAAATCAGGCATGACAAGATTTTGGATTTTCTATACACTTATTTGCTCCATCAAAAAAATACCTCTTTTTCTTGATATTACTCTTAGGGAAGACAATTTTTCAAGTAATGAAGACCAAAACCTGTTTTACAACATCTAACAAACATTTTATGCTATTTTGTGCATAGGCTTTCTTCACAATAAAATTAAATATAATCTTTTCTTAATGAATCAGGGTCAGCCATATATATATATTTTCTATTGCATTACACTATAATACAGTACCAAGTTATGCTACTAACATTTCCTTAATCACTATTAAATTAGAAATATAGTTTGCCCTTCAATTAACGACCCCACACCACTGTCGTTATCATCATTATTACTTTTCAATGTTTACTATAGCAATTATTTTAACATTAGCTGGGATTACACAATGAACTGGCAACACTATAATTTGCAGTCCCAATGAATAAGACTAAACCATGCCCCACTGGGAATGTTATACTTATATAGAATATCTCTATTTGGAATAGGGTCCAGCAGGTGAGATACAGCTCTACTAGAGACAAGGAAAAGTTAGTCCAGCTCCTTCATTAGTGTTAGCTATGTATTTCTTCTGCTGTTATTGCTTAAGTCTCTACAAGCACCCATCCTCTTCCACTAATTTGCTCTTCCTAACCTACCATGTAAACTGGACAAATCAGATAATTAAGTTTATTAGTAAAGTACAAAAGCTTTAATTTACAGTTGTTTGGTCTTTGCCTTTTCTAACGTTCAGTGATATTTGGGTACGAAATACCAAACTTCCCATTTATATGTATAGCAAAAGTCCTCAAACTGTTTATGGAAAAGATTTAGCTTTTCTTTGAATAAAGTAATATTCTTTAACAAAAGAGTATCTTAACAATATTATAATAGGGTCCTGTTGCACATTTACAGAACAGTGGGCCAAACATATTTAAAATAATTTTCTCAAAAGATTAGAGGTTAAGAAATTCAGGAAAAGATACAAATAATAATAGAGCAAACATAAATCTTTCCACTCTGGGTGTTTTTTAAATCTGGTAACTGATGCAAAAAATAGCTATAATAGTATTGCTGAATCATGCAGACAAGTTTAAATGGTCCAAAAGAAAAATGATTTTTTAAAAACAACATAGGGTAGAAAAAACAGGATACTTTTCTGTCACATCTAATTTGCCTATATATATACCTTTTTGTTCTTGCAACATTAGTCATAAATTATTAAAGATATGCCTTATAATTATAAAAGAATATTTAATGTAAAAGTGATTGGTCAACATTAGAAAATATCTTAGTTTGAGCTTAAAAACATTTTTCCTGCCTAAGCAATCCCAAAACATTATTGATGAAACCTAATTTTAACCAACATACTTGATTCATGATAATACAGCCAATGAAAATAATTATAACTAAATATCAAAAGATGAGTTATATGATATATTGTTGCTAAAATAAAGTCAAAACACACATTACTAAAATATTAGATGTTAATAGAAAGTGTTAAAACCTTTTTGTGGGAAAAGGAAACAGTCTGGTCCCCTAGCTGGGACTGCAGGACAGGCTATTTTCACAGAGGCCCCTGCTGGCTATGGCCCTGTGCCAAGCATGGGGTTGCTAGAGCTGTGTGAGGAAGTGTTCAGCACAGTCAACCTCTATCGGGTACTAGGCATGCAGCACGAGGCCTCGCCAGAGAAGTCCGAAGCTACTACCACAAGGTGTCAGTGCAGGTACAACTGAACCAGGAAGGCAAGGGTGACAAGGAGGACGCTATCCACCGCTTCCAGATCCTTGGAAAAGTCTACTCCGTACTAAGTGACAAAGAGTGGAGAGCAGTATTATGATGAGCAGGGAACAGTGGACAAAGACTCTGCTGTGCTCAACCAAGACCAGAACTGTAAGTGTACTGGAGATTAATCTTCAAAAAGGTATCTCTAGAGGGCATTCCAGCTTTTGGAAAAAAACATACAGTTTCTGAAGAAAAGCTGGCTGAGGGAAGAGGACTTGGACCATGGATAGGGCGTCTGCCTACCACATGGAAGGTCCGTGGTTCAAACCCCGGGCCTCCTTGTCCCGTGTGGAGCTGGCCCATGCGCAATGCTGATGTGCGCAAGGAGTGCCGTGCCATGCACGGGTGTCCCCTGTGTAGGGGAGCCCCAGGCACAAAGAATGCACCCCATAAGGAGAGACGCCCCACGCAAAAGAAAGCGCAGCCTGCCCAAGAATGGCGCTGCATACACAGAGAGCTGACACAACAAGATGACACAATAAGAAGAAACACAAAGATTCCCAGTGCCGCTGATAAGGATAGAAATGGTCACGGAAGAACACACAGCGAATGGACACAGAGAGCAGACAACTGGGGCGGGGGGGGGGGGGGGGAGAGAAGGGGAGAGAAATTAATAGAAAAGAAAAGCTGGCTGATATTAAACAGGTCTATCTGGACTTCAAGGGCGACATGGACCAATGAAGTTTGTGCTGTGTGTGCAGTACACAAAGGAACATCTTTCAGCAAGCCATGGACACTGGAGAGGTCCCATCCTATAACGTCTTTGTCAAAGAATCGAAGCAAAAGATGAACACAAGGAAAAAGAAGGCTTGGGAAGAGGCTAAAGAGACAGAAAACAACAGAAGGAGCTGAGGCTTGATGAAGGGATGAATAACTTGAAAGCAGTCATTCAGAGCAGACAAAAGCATTGGGGAAAAGAAATGGACAGTTTTCTGGCTCAGATGGAAGCAAAGTACTGCAAAGCTTCCAAAGAAAGAGGAAAAGAAAAAAGAAAAAAAAAACAGCTCTCAAGAAAAAAAAATAATGGTTTTTCTTCTCTTCAAACATCCTTTTGCATAAGGATTTAAAGGCAAAAGTCAATCCAACCTATTAGAGAGGTTTTCGTTGGCTAAATTATTCAGATCAACTTTTAGTATTTTCTAGACATCACCTAGACATTATGTGAGGTCCAATATGAAGGAAATTGGTGCTAATAGTTGTGGGGAGGCTGCTATACTTCCTTGACCACAGTTGCTTCCATGGGTCTTCTTTAAACATAACTTTATCTAGAATGTGGGTCTTTCACATTCTGCCTTTAGCAGTTGTCATTTTGCCACACAGAAGTGAGCTGCAGAATATTCAGGGTAATATATACAACTGTTAGAATAGGTATTCTACCTGGCTTGAATATATTCAAAACACATGCTGACTCTGGGTTCAATAAAAGGGATAGAAGTGGCACATGTGGAGTAGTCACATCTGAGGCCAACTCTGCCACATTCAGGAGCACAACTCCAAAGTAAGGCCCACTGACAAGGCACCAAACTCAGGAGCTATCTGCCATGACCATAGCACCGGGTGTCTCCAGAGCCCTCAGGAGGCTCACTATTTGGGGTAGTATCTATTTTGGCTGTCTATGAGATCCTGTTGAGATGTGCATAAGTATTACCTCTCTGATGACCTCCTGGCTCATTCTGAAGTCTCTTAGCCATATAAACTCATTTGTCTTTACCATTTCCCCCTTTTATTCAAGGTCTTCTTCCAGTTGCATCACCAGCCAGTGCTTGGCAGTCATCCCTCGGTGCCAGGGAGGCTCATCCCTGGGAGTCATGTCCCACACTGAGGGGAAGGTAAGGCATTTATATGCTGAGCTTGGCTTAGAGAGAGGCCACATTTGAGCAACATGGAGGCTCTCAGAAGGTAACTCTTAGGCACTCTACAACACTAGGCTAAGTTGCAATTTCAAGAGGAAAAGGCTCATAAGCATAGTCGTCAATATCAAGGGCCCATCAATGGACCATCCTTCTTCACTAGTCATTGCCCCTGTACTTGGGGAATTGTTGCTGTTCCATTAGAGAACGTGGCAGAGTTTCCCAGGACAGGAATTCAGTATTCTTTCGGCTGTTGTGCAAATCTCTACTCACTGTAGCAATGCCCCATGAACATTTGAACATATTTATATACCTTATAAGTATGTCCAGGTGAACTTCCTTCCATGTTATCTCCCATTGCTGACACCCCACACCAATTATCCTTCCTTGCCATAGTTGTAACCCTTCTGTGACCCAAAACATCAAAAATGAAACCAAGAATATTGCCAAATTCAATTAATAAGAAAATGAGATAGTAATGATAGGTTTAAACATAAGAAATAAAATACACAATAATTTAGAAAAACTCAAACTAAAATAAAGTAAAAAAATTTAGGGTATTAAAAAAATGAAAAATATCAAAAAAATTCTTTTTGACATTTTGCCTTTATCACTGTAATAACTATTGTCCTCTATGTGCTAGACGGTGCTGGAATTGGTAGGTGTACGTCCAAGAGACTTGACTCTCTGGGCTGTCCAAGTGCCAGCTGGGCCCTGAACCTCAGCAGAGTTGCAACATCTACTCTCCAGTTCATTGGACTCACCCAGGACAGCTAAAAGGGAGGTGAAGATGGACAACCACCACACCAAGGAACCAAGAGCCCACAACTGCAAGCAAGAGAGTCCCATCCATCAGCCATATGGGATTGAAGCTCCCTCTCAATTAGAGGTAGAGTGTGCATCACCATCCAGAATCCTCAGGATTGGGGAATAAAATATGGACTAGAGTGAACTTACTGGTATTCTACTATAGACTTATTGTGATTACAGCAATGGAAGAAATTAAACCATTGATGTGAAGACAAGTGGCTACTGGAGTTGCTAAAGACAGGGAGAGGGAAAAAGAGGTGTAATATGGGGGCATTTTCAGAACTCAGGATTGTCCTGAATGACATTCCAAAGACAGATATAAGACACTAGATATCCTGCAATCAGCTGCAGATTAGAGTGGGAAAGAGTATAAACAATGTAAACTACAATCCATGCTGTGAGGCAATTCTCCAAAATGTGTTCATCAATTATAGTGAATGTACCACACTACTGAAAGAAGTTGTTAATGTGGGGAAAAATGGGAGGTGTGGGCAGTGCGGCATATGGGAATCTCTTATATTTTATGTGACATTTTACGTAATCTAAGTATCTTTTAAAACTAAATAAAAAATATGAAAGAAGTACAGCTTTTACTAGACGATAACTAATTAAAAATCAGTATCAGAATAATTCCCAAAAAAACCACTTGCCAAGCAGCTACCTGCAGAATACTTGCCAGGTTGCTTTCAGTCTTAATAATCTTGAGTAGACCTTTTTGTTTTATTCAGCCAGTGTATTCTATGCACGAAGTATTAGAGAAACAGGTGTTCTCATTACTTCAGGCATTTTTGTAAGACTTGAATATGATTAAATAAACACATATATGATCTATTCATGCCCACCCAAGGACACCAAAAATAAAATAAATAAAACAAAATAAAATAAAATAAGATCTGGAAAAAACAAAAATGATGTTTAGCTTGGGTAGAGAAGAAAGAAGAAAAGTGCCCCAATCAGCATTACAGTAGACACCCAAGTTTAAGTAGCATAAAGAAATGTGCATGGAATCCTGTCTCAAATTGCTGAATTCATTAGGCAAGTCACACAGCTTGCCTGAACTTGCTTCCTTATGTATAAAAGGAGTGAAAATGTTGGGCTAAAGGATTTCTTAGGAGTCGTCCCCCCCCCCCCCCACTTTGAAAGGCAAATGTACTCATGGTATTGGTTTGTAAAAATAGTAGAGAAATTTTCACTTGTACTTATTTGAGCAGGTGTCTCAATAATTAGAATATTTGTAAACCTCTACAGGACTGTTCAACTGAAAATCTCCAATTTGCACACTTATATATTCAATATCATATGGCTAAAACAAGTCCTCTCTTGATACTGAGCTTTACGTATCATGATTTACATGAGGGAAGCATATGACACATTTTTAGTTTCTGATTACAAACAGGTTAAAAAATACTCTTTAATTATATTAAAAATATAATTTAATACAGGTTATTTGAAGCATCTGTCTTTCTATATGATAGCATTAGAATATCTTGGTATAATAAAAAAGCTGTCCCAAGTTATGGTCATTTGAATTTATCTACCCTAAAGATTAACAGTAATACCTAAATCCAGTAAGATAATCAAAATTAATATTCAATGAAATTAAGTATGTATTAATTTAAACCACAGTTAAAACCATTGCTGTATTCATGATTGCTCTCAGGAAAAAGTTAAAGGTAAAATCAGAAGACTGCCATAGCACTCTACTTTTGCTGCTCTTATTGACATCAAAAGCCATAGGATATGTTTTTAGTGGACTAATTGCCAGGGTTCCTTAAAATTTTAAGGATTTGTACCTTGGTGGCTTATTAGAAAAACTCTACAAAGCATTTTTTTACTTTCTTAGTGCTGCAGGAGAAAATTTGGTAAGATGAGTTTAATACTTGAGAAAAATTGGATATTGCCTGATATCAACCAGGCAACGTGAGGTTGAGCTGTCCTTCCTGAAAAAACAAGCAATATAATTAAGTTATTTTACAATGACATCAAAATTTATGTCTTTGGTCACTCCTTCTATGTTGGCATCAATCAGGCTATAGGATTGGATATGTAAAGAGAAAGCTTTAGGAATGATATTTATTTGATGAGTTGCTCATTTTTGACAGTACTATCTCCTAAAAATGACTTAATTTTAAAACTGAGTACCACCTTCCAGAAATTAATACAAGCAGGAAGCATTGGAAAGCAATTACAATTTTATCATTTGCTATTTTCTTGTATATGGATATTCTCGCAGAATCCTATAATAATTGAACTGATTATTGTTAACAGACCATATGAACAGCAAAAAAATGTTTTTCTGTTAGTATAAGATTTGAGATATTTTTTAAATTTTTACTATTACTGAATTCACAACTGCACAATTAAAATATCACAAAAATATTCCTATATTTAATCATTTTCTTCCACCTTAATTTTATACTATTAAATTAATAAAGTTAAACAAGGGACAGGATACATCTGAATAGCATAACTAACTGGTCTATTTGATAATAGTAATATTAGGATTTGTTAAGTTTTTAACATGTGGCAGGCACTGTTCTAAGCATTTTACATATATTAACTCATTTAATCCTCACAACAACCTTATGAATAACACTATCATAATCTCCACTTTAAGAGGTAGAAGCTGAGGCTTAAGGAAGGCAATTAGCTTGTCTAGACACACAACTAGAGTGAAGCATGTATACTAGCAAGGATATATGAATCCACTATACCAGATTACCTCTTTATTTTATCTTAATACTTTAAAGTGGATTTCCTAAATTCCATTCCTCCATGCTACCACCACCATCTGCCTGAAAAGTAAAATAAAATCATTCAAGAACTCATCAACACCTCCAAAGTCATTCATTAAGATAAAATCTATTTATGATTTATATATAGAAATATGAATGGTCAAGCTGTATCCTCTACTTTGTTGACACGTTTCAGGAGTACGGTATGTAAAGTAAAACAGGTAGCCCAGAAAAACTTCTCTTAAATTGCCAGACAGTAATGTGACAATTAATGTTAATATAAATAAATATTTGCAGTAAATATTTGAGATTCTATGTAATTTTTAAATAATGAGAACCAAAACAAATCCTCTCCCACTACCTCCAGTATTCAAAAAAGTTCAAACAAACCCCTAAACCAAAATGTGATGAAAACAAACCATAGATAAATGCATAAGTGGTCTAGTTTTGATAGATTTTTAAATTCTAAATATAATGAAGCTCAAATAAAAACAGCCCCTGTAATGTCTTCCTTTGACCAAAAAAAAAAAATTTGAGAGCCCACAGTTTATTACATTTCTTACACCAAAATGCACAGAAATTTTTAATTTTCTGTTTCTTATTAACATTCAATCACCCTTTAAAAAAAAAAACCAACAATGGAAAAAACTGGAACTTGGATAAATGAGAAACAAATAACATCTCCCATAAAACTTCTCCTAAAAAAAAGAACACCCTATAACTTCCCAAGAAAACGTAAAGATTTATTAACACTACTTTACACATTTTTTCAGTTAATTTTCAAGAATATTTAGAGGAGCAATAATTTTCTAAAATAGCATACTCTTAAATTTTATTTTAACAATTAAGCTATGCTTTTAAACTCAATTGTTCTCTGGCATATTGTAAAGATATCTAATAAGATTTGAATGAAAAATCACTAAAAGCATTTGAGGCTTTTTATTTTAAAAAGTAATAACATCCAGGTCAAAGACTCAAAGATATTAAATCACTATATTGTCACTAAATGGTTATTTATAATCACGTCAGATATAATTAATTCTAAATATTTAGGTTTGATAAACTACATCCTTCCCTAAGTACTAAAAATCATTTTTTTACATTTTCATGAGAAATTAATCTTTGTTAGAAACTACACAAAGGAAAAAAGAGAATATTTACCACAGTATGGACTTTTAAATACTATTTTTAAATTATTTGAAAGAAAACCATATTCCTTGTGCTTCAGAATTTTTGCATAAGCATAAACTCAGCTTAATTCTTAAGAGACTAAACATTACTACAGCAGACTATAAATTTGAAAACAAAAGAAGTAAGCTTAAATAATGAGAACAGGGGTAGAAGATAAAAAAAGCTAAGATGGTAACAAGAGTTAATTTTTCTGATTCTATTCAAGAGCCAGATTCCATAATAACCAGAACAAAATAAACAAATTATTCTGGATAGGAAGAAATATTGGGTGGGGGAGGACAACTTTGAAATAAGCAAAAAGGCCAACATATATTGACAGAATATAATCATTTATCAAAATTCTGTACAATTCCCCATAAACCAGAAATAATTAAGGTATCACTTTAACCAAAACATCCTCCTATTTATCACTGAAAACATTATACATTCATTAATGGATACTAGTTGCTGATATAAAATATAAGCCTCAATTTAATAAAACTTGTTTTTAAGAAAAGTGAAAAGGTAGAGGAAAAAAAAAATTCTTCATGCCTGATAGTTGAGTAAGCAAGAAATAAAATCAAAGAAACACACAAAAAGAGCCACAGGTTTTCAAAATACAAAAATCAGAGCCCAAGTAATACCTGGAAAATCTTAGGTAACAGGTTGATTTAATCCTGAACGTTCAGTGGCATAGTCTGTATAAGAGATGACTAAATAAATGGTTAGGTACCCTCATATAATTCCACATTCTGTTGTGGCTATTGTTCCGCAAAGGAATGAAGGGGACTAACTTTTGTTATTCCTGGTAAAACATTTAAAGGTGGCAACTGTTTGAAAAAGGTGAAAGCCATCAAGAGCTAACTGATATATTCAATAATACAAATGAACATTTTTGGGGGGCTGATACCAAACCTCTTCTAAGATAACCATTTTTCTTCAAGGAAGAAAGTTTAATTTACTTTAATAATACAAGGGAAGGGGGAATTTTTAATACAAAGCATGTTTCAGTACAAAGCATATTTTAATAACTACTATTCTAATCAATAATACTGACAATTGCAGTGACTCTTGAAAAAATCTCTTCTTGTAGTTGACTTACCTCCACTGACTGCATCCTGTTCTTCCCCTTCAGGAAACGCAACCTGGTTTGGCAAGCTATTCCTAGATCGAGTGACTGTCTCTAACTGGGAAGCCCTTCCCAATAAAGATAGCTCATCTAGCACCTCTCCCTCTTTGGCCTCAAGATCTGATTTTGAAGTGGTTAATGGTTTTATACTTTCAGGTGCCATTAACCTATTTGAGTCGTTCAGACATGCTACCGTGCCACTGTCCAGGCTCAATACTCGGGCACGAGTCTTGGCACAATTTGTGCTAGAAGTCCGTCGTGTTGCCCGCTTTTTGCCAGTTCCTTCAGGACCCAAATGAGCCTTGCGTGTGTGTTCAGAGTCTGTGCCCCTTTCTTTATGAATGTGTTTGGTCTTTAGAACACTATATCTGCCCTCAGGAGACTGACATGAATGAGAAGTGGTGCTAGAAGAGCTATCACTGCTGAACTGGTGAGCGGACTGAATGCTTGATGTTCTACTTAAGTCACTTTGATCACTTGAGTCCTCATCGTGACAAAATATAGCACTATGTGGTTTGGTACCAGAAACACCTCGAAAGGAAACATAGTCCCTATGCCGACTCGCATCAAAACTGCTGGCCCGTTTTTTTCCTGTCCTTCTCCTGCCTGACTTGTGGGCAGAGGCTGTCCGGTGGATTAAACTAGAGGATTTAGGTCGTACATCCCCTTCTTTTGGCTTTCCACCAACATCTTTACAAATTTTTGAATCCACCGCAACAGGTGACTTATCCCTCTGCTCCTCCTTATTTTCAGCAGTTTTCTCAAGTGGTCTGTCCCCTTGGGACATAAATTCATTCGCATGGGGATTTTTATTGGCTTCTTCGGATGCAGAGGTGCTGAGGCTTCTCGGATTGGGCATATCATCGGAGGTATTAGAATCCTTGGCCTCTGGAACCCCACTCTTTGCACTCACTTCCAAGGCAGTCTTTTCACTACTAGTCCTTTTGTTACTGGTACAACTACTCTTTTCCTCTGGGTTAACATAGCACTCTTTTTTCCTACAACTTTTCTTTCCTACTTTAGGAGACTCCTCATGCTCTGACAAGATGGTCTCTATATGAGTTGAGCTGGTCTGTTCACTTTTATAGCTGCTGACAGTACTGTTAGTGTCACGGTCTGTTCCACTGCAATAGCTTTCTGTTGATCCACTACTCCGTGTACTCAGGCTCCTCAAGCTGTCCACGCTCTTGTCTGCTTTCAAGGGTTTGCTCTTCCCGCTTTTTGTGGGTGGCTGAGAACTGCTGTTTTTCAGGTCATCACCAAGCTGAAATTCCCCAGACAAACAACAATTTTCCACCAAGGATTCTTTGGATGCAGAATGAGGCTTGGAAGATTCTAACTCACTAACTGGATCTAGCCCACGTCTTTGCTGATAAAGAGGGAAGTCGTTCAGTGAAGTATCTGGAAAAGCCACAGCAGAGCTAGAAGTCCGTGGTACACCTCGTGGCCGGTGATCTTTCCTGTAAGAGTGTGAATGTAAAGGTACAAGAGAAGCTACTTCTGTGTCGCAGGCATTGGACAGAGATTGATCGACATGGTGGTGGTGGCTATGACTTGGCAGGCTCACTTTGTCACTGAAGTCCTTTGGTAAATCCTGTCCACAAGAGGATAAGGACGGCTGAATGGAGATGAAGGAATCATTGGAGACCAGACGGAAGAGTTTCCGCTCGTTTGCCAAATCTGTTTCAAACACATATTTGGAAATGTTAACACAAAACTATGATGTGCTTTTCTACTGTTTAACAATAGAAAGAATTCATAGCAGACAGTAAATCAAGTATAAACAATTTCTCAAGTAGTTCACTGAATTAACAGTTGGCCAGTCATTCCAAAGAGCTGATTTATATTTCACAGCCACACAAAGAAATGATTCTACTGAAGGAATAAACTGAACTTCCAAATCTTTGAATTCTTCAGTTGGTCTCAAAAAAGATTCTATAGATGATCAACAATAAGATAAGAGGCAACAGAGGATTATATTTTAAATGGGACTGGACTTCTATATGAGCACTGTCTCTAACTTACTATCTGGGTAACCTTGAGTTATCTTGCTGAGCCTCAGTTTCCTCACATGTAAAATGTGACAACATCAACTTTAATGAGTATAGAATGGAATAATTGAGTTAAAACCATATTTTGTTTAGCATAGTGCCTATACAATTAATGGTAATTATTATTATTTTACCTCACTAATACCCCAATACTAAAATCCTTTTCAAAAAACTAAATATCTTACAAATCATCAAAAACCTACTGTAACCTGAAAGATTAAAAAAATTGTAAAGCTGGTCAATCAATGCCCAAAGATGATATATGATATGTAAAACATCTTGCTGTTCATGTTTTTTTAAAAAATACAATTACAGGGCAAAATAGTGCATTTTCTCTTTCATAACAGATACAGCAATTACAAAATGCCTTACTAAAAACACATATCCCCTGTATGTATAAGAGCATCCCTTTAATCCTCCATTTAAGACAATGACTGATGACTTGAGTTACTATATGTACTATGTATATAGGTACTGATACAAATATGAATATGAATATAAATATAAATAAATCCATCTACCTACCTACCTACATTGTAATTTATCTTGGAATATAGCTTGACAACCGAACTGCACAATAGCTGACTTTTTATATACATTTTGACAGACAAGGATGGTGGAATCTGCAGTCAGTTCAATAAAAAGAAAAAATATCTTGTCATAACTGTGTAGACAAAGTACAATGATAGATTCTGTAGTAACTTAGACTTTTCCCAGTAGAATTCAATAATAAAAGGTATACATTCCCCTACAAGATTAAAATGAGTTACTAGAAAAGTTGATGTACTTTTTAAAAATCCAAATCTAGATTGAGCTAAATAATTTAAAACTTAAGAGACAGTTTCTAAAACATACTATATAAATTGTGATTTCTAAGTTATCTCTATTGGGCTTTATCTTATGTTTTTTAAAAGCTTTCAAGATAAGCTTTTATTCGTATTTTTATCATTTGTCCCAAAAGCTTGGCTTCTTGTATTCTATAATTACCAAAATTTAAAGATTAACATGATGTACTATTTTTATTAAATTATACTTTTATTTCTAAAAACTTTCAATATATGGCCCTAATAAATAACTTTAGGATGGTGTGATATTCACATTTCAAGTATATGAATTTTATAGAACAAAAACTTAAAAACTCTGAGAAAGTAACTGAAAAATACGAATTCTAGCTACACAACTAAGACCTTTTAAAAAAATGCAGTCAATCAAAACCAACTCCCTTCTCCAAGATGATAATAAAGCAGGATTTAAGTTTTTCATTTTAAAAAGTACAGTCAAAATTACTTAACTAATGTACTTTTTTCAATGTTGCTAAGCAAATATTCCATAAGGTTTTAATTTTGTCAGGAAGAATTTAAGTGGTTTTAGGAAATTTTCAAGTAAATCCATTTTCTTAGACATTTTTTCTTACTGGTACCAAAGTATTCAAAGACTTTGTAAAAGTTAAGAAACTCAATCCTCACAGAGAGATACTATTTTTCATCTAATTAAGCTTTAAAAAAAAAAAAAAAAGACTACTGATATTGGTGTTTAGGATAAGAAAGGCATGCTCCCCTACAGCTTATGGTGGTACAAATTGATGTTATCACCTCTAAAATAATCAGGCAATATAGCCAAACATCTTGAAAAAAATGTTTTTACCCTCTCTATAATTATATTTTTAGAAATTGTTGCTAAAGCATAAAATCAAAAATCTGTATAAAGTTTTAAGCACAAAGTTGTTCATCTCAAGTTGTTATAAATGTTCTTAAAACAAAAATATAACAATGTCCAATAAAAGTGGTTGAATAAATGATGTTTATTAAATAGCATCATATGGGCACCAAAAATATTTTCAAAGATGAAATAATAATGAGAAAAAATTTAAGTGAAAAGGGTAGCAGTACATAAAAATTATGACTCCAGGGAAGTGGCTGTGGCTTAATGAGCTGGGCTCCCATCTACCATATGGAAGGCCCTGGGTTTGCGTCCCAGGGCCTCCTTGTGAAGGCAAGCTGGCCAGTGCCTGCGGAGAGCTGGTGCAGCAAGATGATGCAAGAAAGGGAGATTAAAAATAAAATAAAAATTTAAAAAGTATGACTCCAGTTCTGTGAAAGTTAAAAAGACTGTTAATAAGGGTATACATGTACATGTGTGTATGTCTGTATGTGTGGTAAAAGTGATACACCATATTCAGCAGTAAAAAGTAATGAAGTAATACATGCTGCAACATGGATGAACCTTGAAAACATACTAAGTGAAAGTAGGCAGATGCAAAAGGACACATATTTTATAGTTCCATTATTATGAAATATCCAGAATAGGCAATCCATAGAGATGGAAAGTAGATTAGTGGTTGTTAGGGGCTAAGAAAAAAGGGGGGTGACTGCTAATCAGTAAAGGTTTCTTTTTGAGGTGATGAGAATGCTTTGGGGACGCGGACTTGGCCCAGTGGTTAGGGCATCCGCCTACCACATGGGAGGTCCGTGGTTCAAACCCTGGGCCTCCTTGACCCATGTGGAGCTGGCCAAAGTGCAGTGTTGATGTGCGCAAGGAGTGCTGTGCCACGCATAGGTGTCCCCCGTGTGGGCAAGCCCCACGCGCAAGGAGTGCGCCCCGTAATGATAGCCGCCCAGTGCGAAAGAAAGTGCAGCCTGCCCAGGAATGGTGCCGCACACACGGAGAGCTGACACAACAGGATGACGCAACAAAAAGAAACACAGATTCCCATGCCGCTGACAACAACAGAAGCGGACAAAGAAGAACACGCAGCAAATAGACACAGAGAACAGACAACTGGGGGGGGGGGGGGGGAGAAGGGGAGAGAAATAAATCTTTAAAGAAAAAAAGAAAATGCTTTGGAATTAGTGGTGATGACTGTACAATCTAAGGAATATGTTAAAAGCCACTGAATTGTACACCTTAAAAGGGTAAATCTTATTGTATAGGGGTTACAGCACAATAAAAAAAGTGATACACTAAAAAAATTAATGACATCTCAGTGGCAGAAGTGTGAATTGTTTTTATTTTCATCTTCATACTTACTAAAGTTTCTAAAATTAACATTCATTACTTTTATAAACAAAAAAGGAATTCCCTCCCTCAACTGGATCATCCCCATCAATATTCAAACATGCTGCTATTTCATTTACAAATCCAAATTCTTCTCTTTTGCTCACTTCCATTTTTAGTTTTCCTATCTATGCTCCCTTCTCTTGTTGATCACATCCAGTCTTCTGGACCCATAATAACCAAAATCTAGAAATACCTGTAACTAGTTCCTCAATCTGCTACGGACCCTATACTCATAGGGGGTGCACGAAAGTTCTGATCTTGGGTAGGGGAAACATGAGTGAGGCTGCAGATAACCCCTTCTCAGAAGTGAAAAGATAAATGATACATCCTCACATCCTCAGTTTTCTCACAATCTTTTTGAATCACTGAAAAAACAAGCCTCAACTAACCAACTCACCGCTAACTAACGAAAAGTCACTGCAAGAAACAAAGGTTTCCAACTGATATTTAAGCCAGAATAAACAATTGCCACTAGGTGGTGCCAAACCTTAGCTAGGACCAAGATCTACATGTCAAGCCAGCTAACCAAGCAGGCTTGCTCAGTTTATGAACTTCATAATAACACTAACTGCACATTTGGTACTGAATTTTTTTTTACTCATTTAATATTTATAAACTGACAACTCCTAGGTTTAAAGCTCCAATCCAAATGCATCTCTGACAGACCTGGAGCAATTAATGTCTGCTACTAAGGTTTCTACTACAGATACAAGAAGAAAGTCCTCATGCTTTCTGGTTGTGGCAGCCAAGATCAAATGGGGGAATACACGAAATTTTAAAAACATCGGGTAGGGGAAATAATCTTTGCAATTCAGAAATAAACTTAAAAAGGTAAAGGAAAAAAAAAAAAAAAAACAAAAAACTCCAATCTAGACTTCTCTCTTAAAAATCCAGACTTATCTATCCACTTGCTGTTTCTGCTTGTGTGTCTAACAGCATCTCATACCTAATATGCTCCAAATTGAACTCTCTCTATCTTATCCTCCATGTTTTCCCGACCCTGAATCTGCTCCTTCAGAGTCTTCCTTCTTTAAGCTACTGGGAAGCCCAGCCCTCTCATTCCTTAAATCACACACTTTGGAGTTATTTACGACCACTACTGCTCACACATGATTTATACAAACCCATCTCATTAATATACACTCACATACATAAAAATACAGTCAGACAACTTCTCACACTACCACAGTTGGTACAACCATCATCTCTGTTCTGGATTACTGCAATAATTTCCTAACTGACCTCCCTGCTTCAACCTTTGCCTCCTTTTAATATATTCTCAACATAGGAGCCAGAGCAATTCTGTTAAAATATAATTCAGATCATCATACTCCTCTACTCCAAACCTTTCAGTGATTCCTCATCTCATTCATATTAAAGCCAATGTCTTTAAAATGGTTTACAAGACACTATATAATTTGGCCCCTTGCTCATTCTACACCAGCCATGCTGGCACCAGCCACGCTATTTCTCACACCCGACAGGCTCGCATCTCTTTTAGGGCCTTTGCCCTTGTTCTTTCAGCATGGAGCGCCCTCTTTCCCCCAAAATATCCTGATAACTAACTCCCTCACCTCCTTCAGGTCTTTGCTCTCAGGGAAACTTTCCTCCAAATACCCTCTATAAAACTACACTTTCCCTTGCCCTTACAACTCCCAATACTCGGTCTCTCTTTACTGTATCTATTTTTTATTTATACTATTATGAGTCCATACTAATAGTATGGAAGTCACATGAGGGCAGAAATTTTTGTTTGTTTATTGATTTCTTTCCAGTACTTAGAGCAGTGCTAGGCACAAATGGGTTCAGAACTCAATAATAATTGTTGAATGAAAAAATGCCATGTGAAATCATAAAACTGAATAAAAGTAGTATAGTATAGTGATTAAAAGCATGATTCAAAACTAGATTTGAATTGTACGACTGCCACTTTGCAGCTGTGTAATTTTGGGCAAGTTTCTTATAACTTTTCTTTAAGCCATGGTGTTATCTGGGAAGTGAAAATAATAATAGTAATGACTTCAAATGCTTGTGGTAAAGACTAACTAGGTTAATGTACATAAGTGCTTAGAAAAGGACCTAAACAAAGGTTGGCCCTGGTTTTTGTAAATAAAGCTTTATTGTAAAACAGCTGTGCCCAGTGGCTTGTGTAATATTTATGGATGTTTTCACACTATATTGGCAGAGTTGAGAAGTTGTAAAAAGATCAAATACTAAAATATTTACTATCTTTTTATAAGAAAAGTTTGCAACTCCTGAGCCAGAAAATAGAAGATATTTGGTGTGTTAGGCATTATTATTATCTACGTTAATGTGTATCTGCAAAGGTATATTTGTGTATATAATTCACAACCTGCCAGACTACAGAATTCTTGCTGGCATGTGGCGCTTTCTAGATCAAAACAAGATAGCACAATGCATGATCCCTAAATGCAATGACACCAGCCTCTCTAAGATGATTACCCACCCTGTTTCTGAAACACTCTGATAATTATATATTAGTCAAAGTAGCTATAATTTTCAAAGCAATTAATTCACCATTAATATTTTTTAAAAAACTAACTGCCATACCATATAGAATTTTATTTTATTTATTTATTTATTTTGGAGAAGAATTTATTCACAATCTTGCAAGAAGGGGCGCACAACCAGAAAATGTGGCTGGCATGCCAAACAAAGAAAAATGACACAATTTATACCCCTAAGCCTAGCACACAAGCCCTTCCTCTGTTTCTCCATTGACTGGATACTTTGGAAGTTACAGCCTATCTGAGAAGCTCTAACTTTCCTGCGCAAAAGTTTGTGATTAACCGCTTCTCCCATCACATTCCAACCATTTAAGTTTTTACCTGCTCCCCTTTGCCATATAAGGAATGGAATTTAGTGCTGAATTGGTATTGACTTAGCTCTTTCTTGTGCATCCTTTTTACTGCCTATAGGACTGGTTTAAGCTAGTTTCCTTTGTTCCTGCTTAACCCGGGAGTGGGAGACTGAGGTAGTAGGCTGCCAGGTTACATTAGGTTACATTAATCAACATTTTCTTCCTTTATGTGAAAACTAAACTAATCTTCGTTTCTTACAACACGAAACAGCATTATTTTTCTTTAAAATGTGTTTTATCACTAGGTCCTTTTGTTTTTGTTTTTTAATTTTTTTAACTTTTTTTTAAATTCATTTTTTAAAATATTATATTAAAAAAATATGAGGTCTCCATGTACCCCCGACCCCCCACACACATACAGTATTTTACAGGATTTTTTTTAGGAGGTTGAGTGAGAGGGTACGAGTGAGAGGGTTGGTCCACAAAAGCAAATATAGGGTATTGCAATATCAAAAAAGTAGAGAGTTGTACAGATAAATTTAAAATTCCAAGTACCAGTAACAAAATATGCTTATAAGAATTGCACATGGGTAAAATATTAAATTAATGGGCAAATGTGATTTAGTGATCTATTATTTGTAACCTCATAAATAAGTTTCTTAATTAAGTACAGGCAATTTAACAGCCTACCATCCCACAAAACGTTACTCAAGGACTAATAAAAATAACAGGCTGAAACTAGGGAAATAAGTTTCTAACCCAATTTTCTAGCTAAATTATGTAACTTTATAAAATCTCCATGTGAAAATAGGGATGACATAGCTGTCCTTTTCATGTTGGCAAGTTAAAAATCAAACATAAAATGTGGTGACTCTTAAAAAATAAAGACCTCTGTAAAATCAAAATACTCAATGCAGTGAAGTCACATAAGGAGAAAACCCACAAATAGCCAAAATTTCCATTAAAACTCTGGTATAGGAAGGCAAACACATAAGGAGAAAACCCACACATAGCCAAAATTTCCATTAAAACTCTGGTATAGGAATGCAAACAGTAAGTCCAACACAGCAAGTAATGACTCTGTTACAACATCTTTAGTTGGGCAAGAGAAGAAGCAGTTGGCATTACAGAGGTCATACTGAATGGAAGAGTCACATAACTTTACACACTAGATTATCACTAAGCCAGGAAAGATGTTCTGACCAACTAAAAGAAGAGCAGATTCTAATCTCCCATTTCATACACATTGTGAAGCTCATAAAATTTCTCTTCCATGTTTATATGACAGAGCATGTATATATGAACACCAGAAGGCTAAAAGCACTTATAACACTGAATTACTACTAACCTAGCACAGTAAATTGCTGTATTTTAATGTTTCCTTAAAATGTCATTTTAAATAATTTAAAACTTTCAAAATGTGAGTGGAGTATTCCACAAATTCATGCTGGTCACAACAACAAATAATGTCAAAAGAAGTACAATATTCTTACCTTGTTCTTCACTTCCTTCCTTACAAAGACTAGAGCTCTGGCCCAGACTTAAACTGATATCATCAGAAGTCTTAGCAGTGTCTGTATCTCCTACAAAGTTAAGAGAAGCATGTGAGGACATTTTATTAAAAATCAAGGCTATAGAGTGCAGCATAACCAAGGAAGGATATCAAGTAGCATGGCAGATATATATCAACTAAAGCAGTTTTGCATATCAAGGGTGACAATAACGGAAAATGCACTGAACCAGGAAGTATCATGGGCTATCAGACCATATAATTATTCCCACAGCACTTCAAACCAAATAATATGGAAAGCTTCACAATGTAAGGAAGGGGGAACACAATTTAATTCTTTAATATAAGAATACATAATGTTATCTATACAATTTCAGGAATGATTTTTTTATTACATTTGAATGTACAGTACTCACTTATCATTATTCTAACCAAAAATGTAAATGGAAAGTCAGAGGCAACTTTCAAGTTAGATCATGTCTACCTTTAATAGTTGCTGCTGTTCCAAGACGAGAGG
This sequence comes from Dasypus novemcinctus, assembly GCF_030445035.2. Classification (NCBI taxonomy): domain Eukaryota; kingdom Metazoa; phylum Chordata; class Mammalia; order Cingulata; family Dasypodidae; genus Dasypus; species Dasypus novemcinctus. The sequence continues at coordinate 37,873,308 of NC_080675.1, forward strand.
AACCAGATCCAATCTGAAAACATGACATGAAGTAAATAAAACTAATTAAAATGCTAGCTATATGTACTATCTATATAGACTAGTGAGATTATCAAACACTATTATATTACCAAAACATGTTATCACACTAACTTTTATCAATATTGAAAGGTACCCATTGGACATGTTATATCAGAGCCATACAAGCTGTTCACTGTGACACATGCCATATTTATTTTATGGATGTACTGAGATACTGAATCCATCTGCATGCTCAGCGTTGATGGAGCTCCCAGGACCAGATGTCTTCAAGCTCAAGCAGCCATGTCATACATAAAATTATTATAACTTACTATAATAAAAGCAAAAACTATGTGTTGAGCCTATCTAAAACAAACTTGGACTTTTCAGGTATACAAAAGGAAGATTTGGAGGACAAAACAAATTCACATAGGCTGCAAAAAGCAACTTACACCTTACTATCAAATTGTTAGTGTTTCAATATGCAGTTTGCTGAATTCCAGACCAAAAGTAAACTGCTATAACAAACATATTTAAAGAAAATATGAAGCTAAGGCATACATTAAAAAATGAATTTTTAGTACAAACTATAAATAGAAAACTAAAATCTGACTGTTGAGTTTTTAATGCTTATAGTCAAAATAGCATGACACTTCCCTAAAATTTCAAAGCTATCATTTATGATACTAATATGAAGTCATACAAACAATATCACAAATTCCATGAACACATTAAGGCAACAAATAACAATAGGACAGTTACTAAATCAACAAGTCTTATTTAACAGTTCCTATGGCCTGTTTTCAAGGGATTCAAAGAAAAAAAAAATTTTTAATTTTTAAATCTTAGAATAAAGAGCATTCATTAATACTTATATTCTACCAAGCCTTTCCTTTCATTAATTTAACAAGAGTATATAACATGAAAACTGCTTAAAATATAGGTTAATATTGACTTCACAGGGACATGATGAGCTTTCTTGCTCTAGATGTCAATTACATGAATGCATACATACAAAAAAGTTTAGGGAAGTAGACGTGGTTCAACTGATAAAGTGTCTGTCTACCATATGGAGGGTCCAGGGTTCGATCCCCAGGGCCTCCTGACCTGTGTGGTGAGCTAGCCCACGTGCAGTGCTGCTGCTGCGCGCAAGGAGTGCTGTGCCACGCAGGGGATCCCCACATAGAAGTCCCCCACGCGCAAGGCGTGTGCCCTGCAAGGAGAGCCGCCCTGCGTGAAAGAAGCGCAGCCCGCCCAGGAGTGGCATCGCACATACAGAGAGCTGATGCTGCAAGATGACACAACAAAAAAGAGACACAGTTTCCCAGTGCCGCAGGGTAACGCAAGCGGATGCAAAAGAATACACAGCGAATGGATACAGCAGACAACGGGGGAAAGGGAAGAGGAATAAATAAAATAAGTCTCTATTAAAAAAAAAAAAGGTTTATCAAGCTATATGCACTTAAGATTTGCACACTATACAGTATTTAAATTATATGACACTGAAAAGTAAATAAAAATAAGCATATATATACAGGCTGAAAGTAATAACCTCTTGATGTAGCCAATAAAATATAAGCTTTGCGGTATTTCTGAACTGTTAATTAAACTTGATTCCCCTAGTTTTTCCTAATTTCTGCTTCCAATGAGCCGTAAAAGGCAGTACAATCAGTGAGAAAGAAATAAGTTAAAAAGTATTTTACTACAAAAGAAAACTCTATTCTTATATTCCTTCTAGACAAGTTATAAAACATGTCATTTTTATTATAGAATAACAAACACATTTAAACAAGCAAACAAAAATACCCTGCTCTATACATACCCTTCAAGGAATTTAAACTTAAAAAAAAATGTAAGATGAATATGGCTGTCAATGTTTAGTTATTACCTCTCAGTGTTCCCTTTTTGTTCCCTTTACTAGGTTTTCCATTTTGTTCAGATATTGGGCATACATATTCTGATCTACAAGAAAAGGGCCCAGTCCTTGGTCAGAGGTAGGTTTATGGTACAGTCCTAGTCAATTAATGTACGGGAAAGTCTGCTGAAGGGCTTCAGGGAAAGATGTTTTTCATGTCTGAGAAGATGATGATCAAAGAGAATCTCTGCCCCACACTCTTGCCTGCTTCTTATTTTTCAACAGGAAATTGCTGTGCTCATCCTGCAACCTTGAAGGGAAAGTCAAGAGAAATGTAGAATTGCCAGACTGAAAGCCCTAACATTACTGAGCTGCTAAACAAATGCCACATATATCACCTCCCAACTTTGTTGATAGATATAAATTCCTATTTCCTTAAGTTGTTATTAGTTGAGTATTTTATTACTTTCGAACGAAAGCATTCTTAATTGATACAATGGAATATATTTTATTCCTCATGTTTGTCTGTCTTATTTAAATCCTCCACCCACCCACCAAAAAAATAAAAGAAACATGAATAGGCATAAGTAACTATTTACATGTGAAACAAAAGGGGACTGAGTATATAAACAATGGTACATGCAAATAAAAGAATGCAATGCATTCCCTAAAGTGTCACTATAGAAAAGCATTTAATAACATTATTTCCTTTAATTGATTCAATTTTATGGGGAGTACACAACATGAAAATATATATGTTCATAATATACTCAGTAAAGAGAATCAAATTCCAAAGAGTACGACAGTATAATCCTACCTGTTTAAATTTTTTTTGATTATGCCATTACAGATGATTTTTTTTTTTTATTTTCCTTATCCTTGTTTGTTAAATTTTCTAAAAATGAACACATTTAGAAAAGGAAAAAAACTAAGGTGAAAAAATGTATCCTTCAAACATCTGGAGCGAAAGTTCCTGATTAAGTGGTTTGCATAAACTAAAACAGTTTAGTGTTTCTTCTCTTTGACAAGTGCCATAGGTAAGGTCTAGGAAGGATTATGGATGTCATCGGAGAAAGATGTTACTTCCAACTAGAGAGTAGGCAAGGCCACCTCTTCCATGAAGCCTTGTCTTTCTCTCTAACTAGAAATTCTTTTCTCCTCTGAAAATCATTAGCCCATTTTCTATACCATTTCTGTGGCAACTATTACTTTGTATCTGTCACTCATATTTCCTTGGTAACAGCTATGGTATCTGTAATTTTGGATACTTTTAGCATATCTACAAACTCTTTGAGGATAACCCCACTCACCACCCCAGATTAAAATGCCTTGAGTACTATCAAGCACTAAAATATTTAAAGACTAGTAACCAAAAAAAAAAAAAAAAGTGAGGGTAAGGGAAGGAAAAAAGTCAAAAAAGGAAGGGAAAGTAAATGGAAAGTAGAAGAGGGAAAGGAGAAGGGTAAAGATTGCAAGACAGATGATAACAATGACTAAGACATAGCCACTGTGTTCAAGGAGTTCACGATCTAGTACAGAAAACACCAATGTAAACAAATAATTATGATAATGTGTCACAAATGGTATCTAATAAAATATGTACAAGAAAACAACTATATTTCTATATAGATAATATCTCTACTGATATACAAAAAGCCTGACTCTAATTCTTCATTCTCTCTAAAGGTAACTATATTTATGCCAACTATTTATTTGTTATAAACAGCATATACGTAAAATACCAAAACCTAAATGGCTCAATAGCCTCCAATATTTGCCCATTTGTATTCAAGAGTTACTACTTTAAGGAAAACCCAAACAGATACATTGTCCATTTATGAGCACATGTGACTTAATTACATTCAAGAAGGGACACCTTGCTAACCAAGTAGGGCAAGCTCCAATCAATGCAACAGTCCAAAGGTGGCTGGCCACTACTCTGCCCTTTGACCTGTGCTACTGAAGAAATAAAAAAAGGTATGAACTCTCCACAAGGTTTTTGGAAAACTGCAGGCTTACTATCTGGGGTAATCTGACATTGATTACATTACTCAGTAAGAAGAGAGGCCAGGATTAATTAAGAATATAAAATGTCAGGAACAGAGATGGCTCAAGCAATTAGGCACCTCCCTTCCAAGAGAGGCCCTGGGTTTGGTTCCCGGTGCCTCCTAAAAGGAAGACAAGCATACATACAGTGAGTACAATGAGGTGGGGAGAAATAAATATATCTTTAATAAAAAATAAGAGTATAAAAAATAAAATAAATGTGTAACCATATTTAAGTATTAAGTAATTTCATTCTCTAAAAAGAGACTGAGAAAAAAATAAGGGCAACAAACAGGACTAAGAATAGTAACACATTTCCTCAAACTGGCATTGTAAAAACTGAAACTTATATATATATATAAATATATATATTTTTATATATATATATATATAAAAGGAAGAATCATCCTAATAAACATATGTCCCAGCCTTTTCCACAATTTTTTTTTAAAACTCCAGCATCATTTCTCACTCCATCTACTTGTTAAAGAAAGGTAGGTTTTAAGGACCTGTTTCTCCAATACTACACTCAATCACAAATACAATTGTTAGCAAAAATTCATCTACTTATCAACTCAAAGGCAAATCTTCTACCAAAATACATTAGAGGGAGCCAGTGTAGCTTGTGGTTGAGTGCCGGCTTCCCACATAAAAGGTCCCAGGTTCAATTCCCTGCCCCAATACCTCACCTCAAAAACAAAACAAAACAAAACAAAAAAATTAGAAAGCAAGACCTTTTGAAGATTTTGACTTATAAAGTATGGTGTCTTTTCATAACATTCTTCTTAGATAACGTAGCGCTAACAGTGAACAGTCAGGAGAATTAGATCTGCTACTTATTTTTTTAATGAGGAATCATGTTTGATTCTAGCACTAATGCTCTATTATCTATAAAGATAAAAATAATTAGTAATCGTTAATAGAAAGTCTACTGTGCACAAGGCAGTATACTAGGCAGTGGAGAAAAGAGAACAAACTACTCTGTAGAGATATCATCATACACCAAAAAACTAGTAGTAAATAAATACCATCTGCAAAAGAAAAAGGCAACACAACAAGGTCCTTGAAAATCTTAAAGAACAGGGGACAGTTAGAGCAAGACTTAGGGGTAGTTCTGAAAATAAGAAGGACTAAGTCTCTCTCCACAGCAGAAAGGAGGAAAGGAGGGAATAGTCTGAACCAAAAAAAACAGGATAACATAACATACGAAGACTGGACAGAGGATGAAAAAGATCCAGCCTTGACCCAGATATAAATCAGCTGTTTCTTATTCTATACAACAAAAGGGCTGAAATACTAACACTAAAATCCAGCAATCTAAATCCTATTATGAGACCTCTAAATTTTCTCACAGAGTTTACTATCCTACACTTGAAGAATTTTATTCTAGCTGGGAAAATTGCTTGCTGAAAAGGCAAACAAGAATAACTGGGGAGTTATTAGTGCAGGGTATGTTTGAGAAGAGTTAATGAGAAGAACTGAACAAAAGAGTTAATTAGGATGAGTAAGAGAATTGTAGAAGCAGAAGCCCAGCTATGGCTAGACAGAATGAGAGTACACCAAGCTAACTGAGCCAAGTTTTGAGATAATAATACTTTCAGAGTTACTATTTTAAGTTAATAGTTACACAGCAGAATGACATTAAAATTGGAAAAAGCAAAATTTGTATTCTAAATCTAATTCTACCATTAATACTTTGAGCATTGTGAGATTCTGAGCAAATTACTTAATCCTTTGCCATGTGTAGCAGTTTGAGATTATTCCAAAAAGAGAAAGATTATGTTTGTAAACTAATCTATTCCTCTGGGTGTGATACCTTTTGATTGCATTAAATTCAGTGAGGGGCCTCTGATTAAGTTTACTTCATAAAATCGATTTAGGGCTTCTGATTGGGGTACATCAGTAAGGCATGACTCAGGTTGAGTCCTTGCCCCTTTGGTGCCTATATAAAAGCTCACTCACTCAAGAAGAGAGAGCTCTTTCCTTTTGGTCCTAGGTCCCCAGGGAGAGACGGACCATTTGCCTGATAGCCTACAGTTGACCTTGGGAAGAGACCTGAGACTGATAAAGGAGTCCTGAGAGACAAGCCCTAACCAGGAGAGAGAGGACCAGAAGCCCAGAGGGAAAAGAGAGACCAGGCAGAGAGCAGCAAGCACCTTGCTTCAACACGTGGCAACTGACATTGGTGAGAAAGCAGCCTTGAACTGGCCTCTTTACGGCCTTGTAATTGTAAGCTTTTACCCCAAATAAACACCCTTTATAAAAACCAAAAGATTTCTGGTACTTTGCATCAGCACTCCTTTGGCTAACTAATATACCAGTTTTAAGGTAGGGAAAACCACAGACATCCATACCTCTCCAACAGGGATGATGTGAAGGTAAAGGAGACGGAATAAGCTAGGAGCTAAGTTTCACAAGGACAGTGCCTACAACTGTCTTTGAGATCAAAACTAGATCACCAAACAATGAGCATGTGGTACATGCTCAGCAAAAATGTACTTAATTAATGTGAAGTCAGTTAAACATAAGAATATTAAATAAAAGACACTATTAATAAACCATCAAAAAATTATTAATCAGAAAGATAAATCCAAACATCAACAGACTGTTATAGAAATGAGAATACATGGATCACCACCAGGAAGAAAGGGAAAGACAAAATAGAGTAGCATAGGTTCCTACCTGGTTGCTTGGATCTAGACCAGCATAAGAATTTCTTGAACTGCAACCAACTGGGGGTGTGGCCTCTCGAATAAACTCAGACATTTCAATCCCTCCACCAGGATCACTGTGGGGAAAAAAATGAGATAAAGAGAGTAACTCATAATTTTGATAGCAATGATTTTCTCTTTATTTTTTTAAGGTTATTATACCTTTTTCTATAAAACAGAGGTTCTGATTTTTAGTAGAGCTCTTAAGAGCTAAAAAAAATAGACAAAATGATCATTCTTCACTTATAAGACTGATAATTTAAACTATTTAATGGTCATGTCACTACTCAAAAATATTCAAAGCTTCTCGTATCCCAAACTTTCTACATCTAATCCAACATTAGAAATTGGTCTTAATTACAAGTGTAGCATACTAAATATTTTATGATATGTGCCAAAAAACCACTCTAGCAGAGAAATGTTTTGCCTTTTGTTTCCCAAGAGCAAAGGAGAAATTAGCCAAATATAAACACAAAAAGTAATGAGATATTATATTAACAGATCTCTCTCAAAGCAGAGTCCAATGAGGCATGACACAGAGATGAACATAAAACAGACAGTCATTCTGATCAAGCTATTATTAGTATATGTCTTATTTAAATTGACAAAATTTAGCTAGGATACTAACTTATTTTATAGAACTGGAAACCTAAGATTTTGAACTGGTATATGGTAAGTTAGAAAGCATGAGTTAAAACAGTAAAATGGTATTATATAGTAACAACACATATTAGAAAGATACAAGAGAGAAAAGTACTAAATTCAAAGCGTTGGGAGAGCCCACAGATAGTACGTAAAATTAACAGGAATCCTAGAATTAAGGAAAAAATATCACACCAGATTACAACAAATTTAGAAAACACTATAATAAATTCAATAGGAATAAAACTCTTAGAACTCAGGCCTAAAAATTATAATCTTAAACTTTGTCAAAAGTATTTTACTCATTCTACTTGGTATTTACATAGTATAGAAAACATTCTAAGAAATTTTTTAGCTATTATTATCAGGGTAAAAGCTCTAATATATATGCTGGACATTATAACAGGTATAAACTATTTTGTCATCCGGTACCTAATTCAATCTACTGATGGGGGGAAGAAAAAAGCAACTAGATTTTTTTCAGTGAACCATCTCATCCCAATCACCCGTTCTGGGTAATGTTGACTCCAGCCTTATTGGCTAAAGTCAATCTGCATACCTCATACCCCTGATCACAGAAAATAGCTCTAAAATAAGCACATGATCTAACTCAGGCTAGTATGAATCAGGTCAGGAGTGTTCTATTGTTGAGAGAGCAAGGTTCTCTATTTTTGCTGGTCTTGATGCTGAGAAGACTTAAGGCCTAGAGCTGCTACAGTAGTAACACAGCCATGAGGGGAGAGCCTGTCTGAGATGCTGACTAATGGAAAAGAGCAAAGCCTGGCTAGGGAGCAGAGGTGGCTCAAGCCATTGGGCACCTCCCTCCCACATGGGAGGTCCTGGGTTCAGTTACCAGGGCCTCTTAAAATAAAAGATAAGCACACAACAAACAGACACAGAGAGCAGAAAGCGAGCACTAAACACATAAGGAGGGAGAGGCAGAGTGAGAAATAAATTAAAAAAAATAAAACTTAAAAAAAAAAAATCCTGCCTAAAAGAAGGGAAGGAGGGTCATGAAGCTATTACTTGAAACCCTGCACCCTGCCCCACCTGAAGACATCCCTCACATGGAGACTTTACAGTAATGTGAGCTATAAATTCCTTTAAACCTGTTTAGGTTGAGGATTCCGACAGCTGTAATCAAAAGAAATGGCACAGAAGCGATGTGGCTCAAGAAGCTGTGCACCCACCTACCATATGAGAGGTCCCAGGTTCACTTCCCAGTGCCTCCTAAAGACGACGAGCAGGACAGTGAGCCGATGTGATAAGCTGGCACAGTGAGCTGACACAACAAGATGGCACAACAGATAATGCGACAAGGAAACACAAGAGACACAACAAGCAGAAAGTGGATGTGGGTCAAGCGATTGGGTGCCTCCCTCCCACAGGGAAGGTCCCGGGTTCAGTTCCTGGTGTCTCCTAAAAATAAAAGAAGACAAGCACACAACGAACAAACACAGAGAGCAGACAGCAAGCTCAAACAACAAAGGGTGAAGAAATAAATTAATTAATCTTTAAAAAAAAAAAAGGAAATGGCAAAAAAGACTTTGTTTGCAAGCAGAGCTTCCAGTTAAGGAAGTAGTTTAAATTCTAGTGTGTTTTTATTATTAATGGTCTCATAACTATAAAGTATGCTTAATGAATTCCTAACTCTAGAGTGACAGATTCTAGCTAGCTAACTAATGTCCAATAAGGAAAGATAACTTTCTAACTTGTTATTCATTTATAAAATAGAACACAGAGCCAACTCAGAGTATAAATTCCCATGTGAGGGAAAGAGAATATACTCAAGTTTATCGGCTGCTTTGTTTTAACTCATACAAGCTATGCAGGCCAGAATGAGAAATATATTTCTAAATTGGAAAATCTTAGGTATGTATATCAAGGTAGTTATCACCATACTAAATTAGTGATGCGTAACAACCAGCAATATTACTGTTATTTCCATTAGAATACTGTCTCTTAGTCAGTCTACAGAAATCAGAAAAAGTACATGTGGTAAATTAAACTGTGTACCCCAGTTTAGGCATGTTCTTGGTCTTAGATTGCATATTCCGGTAGGTGTGGACCCATTGCAGATAAGATCGCTTTAAGATGTTATTTCAATTAAGGTGTGGCCCAACTAAATCAGGATGGGCTTTAATACAGGTCACTGGAGTCCTTTCTAAGCAGAGTAAGACTGAGAAAAAAGCCAGGAGAGGACACCATGTGTATTGCCATGTGTCAAAAAAGCCAATGGCTAAGGATCACCAGAAGCCAGCCCCAGAATGCCAGTCTTTGGCAAGAATGTATCACTTGCTGACGCCTTGATTTTGGATTTGAAAGCCTCAAAACAGTGAGCCAGTATATTCTCTTTAAGCTAACACATTGTATGGTATTTGTTTTAGCAACTAGGAATCTAAAGCAGTAGAAAAAGATGAAAATTAAGGAATAAAATATACAATACCAGAGAAAGGACAAAGAGCTCTCAACTTGCCTAGTTTATTTCTCCCCAAATACATAAGAGTTTAAAGTCATATAATTCACATACTACATGATTCACCCAATTAAAGTGTACAGTTGATGAACATTCTTGCCTAGTCATATACATCACTTCTGATAAGTCAGAATGATTAGTTTGAACATAAAGCATTACTGTTAGTAATAAATTAAAACAAATATTTACTGAGTGCTTATTACATTCCAGTCATAGGGGTATATGCTTTATTTGCATTTTCTCATGATATCTTCTCTAAATCCTTTAATATAAATACTATTATCCTCATTTTATAGGTGAAAAAAACTGAAAAGCAAGAGGTATAAAAACTTGCTTAAGGTCTCAGAGGAATGAACATATACTGCATCCTGTTAATAGCTATTAGCTACCAAAGATCATTAAACACATTCCATTTGCTGTTAATTATTATAGGAAAAACATTTCTATTCAAGAGTTTTAAAAGAAGGCTTTCACAAATTACAGAAATAACCCATTGAGTTCAGGAGGAGGGGAAGTTACAAATAATACTTATCCAGCACTATACAATGGGCTATCATATCTTTTTCTTTTCTTTTCTTTCTGCACACCTGAATGTAGGAACTCATAACCAGTAAGGAATGAGAGATTTAAATACCAGGTCTGTAGAACTCCAAAGCCCATCTTCTTTCTAACAAACCATACTGTCTTTCAACAAATAGGCACTGAAATTCTCTAAAGATCACCATCTAGAGCAGAATTTCTGAAACATGGTACTATTGACATTTGGGGATACATAATTCTTAGTTGAGGGGCCCATCCTATGTTTTGCAGGATGTTTAGCAGTATCCCTGGCCTCTACCCACTAAATGCCAGTAGCACTCCCCCAGCCAAAATGTCTGCAGACATTGCCCATTGTCTCACAGGAGGCAAAATCGTCCCCAGCTGATAACCACCAATCTAGAACTAATGGTCAATGTAAGCATCAAGAGTGGTAAGAAAGGAGGTATTACAGGAACAGAAAAGATGAAGGACAAAAATGGATGGTTCCTTTTATTAAAAAATCCTCAAGCAAAATATCTTTATCTATCTCTTATTCATTCATTCAGAAGCAAAAATTTTAGCCACACTATAGACATTCTAAATATATCTAAACATATAAAACAGCTGAGTAAGAGATTTCTTTATTAGCAAGACTTGCAGGTTTTCAGCAATGGAGTTTTCAGCACATACCTGGTAAGTATAGTAGTTTACAATTCTCACAGAGGCAAAGTGGTCTACTGCAGTAAGCAATACACCAATTTCAGGGGATCTCTACCTTTATGCCTTAATTTCCCCATCTGTTAAAAAAAAAAACAACCAGGTACAGGGAAAGGGAGAAAAGCAGCAAGGCTCTAATCTAAATTATAGAGGAGGCTTCACAAACTAATTTGTTGATTATTAGTATCATTACTTGTTCAGGCTGTAATCAGAAATTTCACATCACCATTACAGTACTAAATTTACAAATCTAATCTGGACTATAATAATGTTCATAGAAGTATGAATAGATAAACACAAAGTCCCTAAACACAAGAAATTTGCCTCAGGAAACTTAAGCCTAAAATTTACCTGCATATACTTTAAATTGATCCTTGGTTTACAATATTCCAAGCATTACTGCTAAGAGAGGAAATACGGTCTTCAGAATACCTGTATTCAAATTCTAAAATTCAATGCACTAATTTCCTCTACTGAAGCATCAGAAATGTAATAACACATTACTGACTTTCACTCTTTCCCTAAGATAAAGATTTAAATTGAAAAAGAAACACATTTTTTAATTGCTGTACCACATAAAAAGGAGCCAATGAAAGCCATAAAGTCCAAATAGTTCTACTACATTCATTCATTCATTTATTCATTCATGCAACAAACTGACAGCTATAAAGCACCAAGCACAGTGAAAGGCTCTGAAAATAAAAGTATCTATCTTCTTGTTGATTTCTTTTTCTCAGAACAAAAAGTGAGAATCACAAGTGGGAGGAGGACAGAAATAAGATTAAAAACAAAAATCTACAAAAAAAATCTTATTTAATTGTAAAACTTAAAAATATTACTTTATGATAGAAAAAAAGACAAGGATGTCCACCAATACTATTTCGATTTAACCACATACTGGAAGTTATGCCAGCAAAAAAGTAAAACAAGTATAAAAGCTAGAAAGGAAGAATCAAAACTACTATCTTTTATAGAAAACCACAAAATAACCTATAAATAAGGTATAATCATTAATAAGGGAGTTTAGAAAAGGTTGCTGGATACAAACTAAACTTATATTATTTGTGAGGAAAACAAAATGAAATTATAAAAAAATTTTTTACAATAGTGGAAAAATTATAAAATAGTTTGATAAACCTGATAAAAGCTACACAAGCCTTTTTTAACAGAGAAAATGATGAAACTTTTCAGAAAGACATTAAAGAAGACTAAGTAAATGGAAAGATTCAATATTGTAAAATATCAATTCTCACAATGGATTTACAAAGCCAACATAATTCCAATAAAAAATATCAAGTTCTTGCAAGGTCTTGCCTAGCAGACTCTAAAGTTTATATCAAAGAACAAAGGGCCAAGGATAACGAAGTTCCTGAAAAAGAACAAAGTCATTTTATTAAGTTAGTAATTAGGATAGTGTGGTAATGGCACAGGCTCAGGCATACAGGCAATGAAAACAAAAGAACAGAAAAGAATCCAAAAATACACCCACCATAAACAGAATTTATGACAGAGTGAGCACTACAAATCACCAGGGAAAGATGGTACATTTAACAAACACTTAGAAAACTAGTTACTCACACAAGAAAAAAAAAGTCTGGAATCTCTGACACCACAGATTAAAAAAAAAAAAAATCAAGCAGAACTGGAACGTGGAAAGAAAAAACCGTGAAACTTTTAAACAAATCACAGGAGAATATCATTCTGATCTCTGAGTAGCAATTAATTTCTTCAACAAGACACAACACACCAACTATAAAAAAAAATTTAATTACATTTTTTAAGAATGTATGGTAATCCTAGGAAACCTTAGGGAAACTGAAATAACAAGCCACAAACTGGGAGAAGGTCTCTGTAACATCTATAACCAATAAAGGGTATAGCGTCAGTATATAAAGATTTTATATTAACCAACAGGAAAAAGATAATTCCAAACCAAAATGAAACCAGACACATGTAGGTATTTGAAACAACAGAAAACCTAAATAGACCACAAATATATAAAATGCTCAATCTCATGAGTAATCTGGAATGTCAACTAAAAGTCACAGTGAAATATATTTTATACTTACCTGACTGCAAATGTTTCAAGTTTAACAATATCAAATACTGATGATGAAGTGGACTTTCATATGCTATTTCATACACTATCATACAATCATTTTGGCAAACAGCTTGCAACTACCTAATAAAACTGAACATGAAAATGCCCTATGAGCCAACTGATATACACTATAGATGTATTATATACCATTAGACACATGCAATGATGTCTTATAAGAGAAAAAATTAGAAATAATAAGAATGGCAATCAGAAGAAAATAAGATAAATAAATTAGGATCTATTACTATAGTAGGAGACTATACAGCACTGAATAGGAATGAACTATAGCTATCAGCCTCAATATAGGTGAGTCTCTAAGATATAATATTCTGAGTAAAAAAATCCCTCCTAGAGAAATGCATGGAATATGATTCTCTTTAGGACATCCTAAAGCAGACAAAATTAAATGCTATATATGTTTAGGGATAGTTAAAATTGTACAACAAAAAAGAATAGCAAGGGAATTATCAGTACAAAATTCAAGATAATGGTTACCCTAAAAGGAAAAGAACGGAATGAAATGGAAAGGATTACCCAGGAGCTTCTAAGGTACTTATAATGTCCTATTTCTTAAGTTGCATAGTGGGTAATTAAGTATTCACTTTTTAAAATTATTTTCTAAACTATATAATACACACACATATATATGATATACTTTTTGAAATGAATTTTGCAATAAGAAATTTTAAAACAGAATTTCAATAACAGAAGCAATCAGAAATATATAATATCCAAAAATAAGCAGTGCTAACAATTACTGGTAGTTATCATGAGTCAGGAATTGTTCTAAACACTTTACATATATTATCTCATTTATTGCTTGTAATAATCCTATCAGACAGTACTATTACTGCCTCATTATTCATATGAGGAAACCAAGACATAAAAAGTTTAAGTAATCTCTTCAAGGCTGTACAGTCAGCAAGAGATTCAAGTCCAGGTAGACTAAGTGCACAGCCCACATTCTGCTTTCTTATCCATTATACAAGGGTGCCATACATTTCTTAAAAGACTTAAAAATTGTACAGAATCCTTTTTTTTAAAGCTGTAATTTTATTAGAGACATAAAGGATTAGTGAATAAATGGATATATATAGCATGTTCCTCGATGAAAACAAGTCCTCTCCAAATTTAATACAATTATCATCAAAATTCTAATGGAATTTTTTCAGAGGATGAGCACATAAAGGGACATATCACACAAAAAAACTAAGTATATGCATGAGAATAACCAAGAAAATATTGAAAAAAAAATGGTTCACATTATTTTGAGGGATTCAGCTAAGTATTAAGCATATTACAAAACTACTATGATAATGATATAGACAAGGAAGAAAAGGATTAATGGAATAGAAAATGTAGTCAAGAAACTAACAAAATTGGGAAACGGACTTTGGCCCAGTGGTTAGGGTGTCCGTCTACCACATGGGAGGTCCGCGGTTCAAGCCCCGGGCCTCCTTGACCCGTGTGGAGCTGGCCTGTGCGCAGTGCTGATGCACGCAAGGAGTGCCGAGCTACACAGGGGTGTCCCCCGCGTAGGGGAGCCCCACGCGCAAGGAGTGCACCTATAAGGAGAGCCGCCCAGCGCGAAGGAGGGAGCAGCCTGCCAAGGAATGGCGCCGCCCACACTTCCCGTGCCGCTGACGACAACAGAAGCGGACAAAGAAACAAGATGCAGCAAAAAGACACAGAAAACAGACAACCGGAGGAGGGGAGGGGAATTAAATAAAAATAAATAAATAAATAAATCTTTTTTTTTAAAAAAAAAGATGGATCACAATTAAAAAAAAAAAACTGACAAAATTATATGTATGTTATGTGAAAAAGATAGCATTTTAAACTATTATGGAAATGCATTACTCAATGAAAGGTACTGGGACAACTGCATAGCAAACCTAAAAAAAATTAAGTTAGAGTACATTCTTATTTATCAAAGTGAAAAAAAATGAAACACTGAAATTAGATACAGGTGAATATTCATATAACTGTGTGTGGGGGGGAAGGTCTTAAAACTTGGTATCAAAGGCAGAAATAAATGATAGAAGAGACCACCAAAAAATATATTAAAAAGAGTAATTACTAAACACAGTAATTAAATGGTAAAATTTTTGGAATTTGGCAATACGTATTAAAAAACTTTAAAATGTACATAGCCTTTCTAGTGATGCCACATCTGATAAATCATGATAAAAAATTTAATAATTAAATTGATTAAATGACGTTTAAAATTTAAGCATCGAAATGATGTTTCTAATATTTAAATTTAAATATGAAACTGATTAAAATAACTAAAAATAAGGTAACTAAATTATGCTAATCCACAAATGGAATACTGTGCAGTCATCAAAAATAATACCACAGAAAAAAATGTTTTCACTACTTCAAATATTTACTAAGTACCTATCAGTGCCAGATACTTAGTGTTTTAGGACCTACAGATACAGTAGTCTCTGCCTTCAAGAAGCTTACAAATGCAAATAAATGATAAAGATGATTTCAGATAGTGATTAATGCTATAAACAAAATTATTACAAGGTAAAATATTCGTTCAGTGAACAAACATGGTAATGGTGTTAGGGAGGGAGAAATGAATTCTAAGAAGTCAGTCATGCAAAAATTTTGTTGAATTCTAAGAAGTCAGCCATGCAAAGGAACCACTAAGTTTTTAAGGTAGGAATATAAAACTGAAAGATATTTACATTAGATTAAGTGAAAAATGCAGATTACAAATGTCAAGGAAAATATTTAAGTACAATTTGCTTAAGATGTATATATAGTAAATACACTTTATTTATAAATATAAATTAAAATGTCAAGATTTATAAGTCATGCTTTATTATTTCTTCAGGCTGGTTTTCATCTTTTTTGGTCTTTGGTGTGAATAACTACTAGATGGTAGCATATTGTTCTAATTTATTTCGTAACAAGGCCAACGATATTGATTACAACCCCAAATATACCAGTTAGTTAGCTTTGCTCTGATCTAAGATTACAATCTGTGCTTCTCACTGTATACATAATGGTAAGACCCCATACTGCCTTAAAAAAACATATAAAAAGAAGTAAAATACAGCAATCACATCATTACACACATAAAAAAATTTACATCATAACAAACTGAGGAACACAGGTTTCCATACCTTGGTCCATTGCTGTCTTTTCTCCTGGTTGAACAGCTGCCTTGTTCAGCTTTGGCTGGCTGATCTGTGAACTCACGTGCACTCCTATCTACAACTTCCCCAGCATCAAGAGCTCTGTGTAGTCGATAATTAACCATCTTCAGAACAATGAAAACAGCAGCTATCACAGGACAATAAACTGCTACTATAATCATGGAAGAAGGAAGCGCCTTTAAGAGAAAGAAAATAAGCATGTGCATTTAAAAATAATTACATTTTATTAAATTAGAGAAATCTGTAACTAAATTATGACACACACATTCACACAAAACATTAATTACATTATTAGCACCAAATTAAACTATCTAGCACAGGAGCCACTAGCTATACATGGCTTTTGAGCCCTTGAAATGTGGCTAGTCTGAATTGAGATGTGCAGTGAGTATAAAATAACACTGGATTTCAAAGACTCAGGATGAGGAAAAAAGCAAAATATATCAGTAATTCTTATATTAATTACATGTTTAAAGATAGTATTTAGAATATACTGGGTTAAATAAAATACATTAAAATTATATTTCACCTATTTCTTCTTACTTATTTTAATGTGGCTACCAGAAAATTTTAAATTATATATGTGGCTTGCATTATATTTCTATTGGACAGTAGTGGTTATAGACCATGCCAAAGCTTGCTTATGATACAATTGGAAAGGTAAGGTCTCACATTACACAACACATAAATGTTAGCAATGTGATTCAAATGCATATCATCTCTGTTCATGTGCTCTGTGTAATTTTTTTTCTAGGATATTAACGTTCTTTATGTTCTAAAAGATTTGAAGCTACAACCTTTGTGAGAATAACCTTAGAATTGTGACTGCAAAACCAGGTAAGACAATAGGAAATATGCAAAATTCAAGTGAGTTTTTTTTTAAATACTTAAAAAGTGTAGCCTGTTATCATATAGAAAGAATAAAAGAACACAACAAAATCAAGCAATGAATAGATCAACTGAAATAATTCAGTGAAGCAACTGGGTGTGAGAATTACAGACACATCGTATTTAAGGATGAAGGGATATGGAACTTGAATCCAGGGTTGGCAGGTCTGGAGACCACCCCCATTGGAAGGCATGTTTGGCATTACCCTTGGCAAAGTCTATCAAAACTAGGCTTAACTTATCCCCACTTTAATGAGAAAAATCATCCTGTAGCTCTAGATCCCACATGTTTTTATAAACTGCAACCTCAGATGTCTAAGAACATAATCCCAAATTTTTCTGGAAAGGTAACCTCAAAAGGCTCAAGATGATAAAATTGTTTCCTTGGGATCTTTAATCCCACACAAATTTAAAATACAATTTTAAAGTAAAGATTTTTTTAAAAAAATGTTCTTTGGGAGGGAGAGAAAAGGAAAGAATGGGGGCTAGAATTGGGGCAGGGCAGAGTAAATCAAGCCCACAGTTTAATAATTTTATACTGGGTCTGGGCATAATAGGTATATACAATTAGTAATTTTTTAAAATACTTTTTTGGGGGGATGTACCGGGATTGAACCTGGGACCTCGTATGTACAAAGCAGGCAGTCAACCACTAAGCTACACACACTGTGCTATAGTTGGTATTTTAAAATACAAAACCTTGCATATTAGATTATCTAAAAAATTAAAGTTGTGGTTCTAATTTAAAATGTTATTGAATAACTAATTCAGATTTATGATTTTAAGTTGTAAATTTATTTAAAATTTTACAAAAACCATAAATATATTCGAAAGAATTAAGTACTTGGAAAGATTTGTCAGACACTTTAAGTATTTAATAATGAATACTAAACTTATAAATGCAATTTAAATTTAAGGGAGTTTAAACTGTGAACAAAAATAATAAACCTCTTAAAAATGACTGCTAAAGTGTGTTAACTTTGTAAAGAGTTTAAAGTTAAGGTACAACTAAGTTATTTAATTTATAGCTTTAGTAAATCTATTTAATAGTATTGTCAAAAACAAACCCTAAATGACCAGTTCTGCACAAAGTGGCCACCATTAATCTCACGCATGCATACATACATACTCAAATTCACAAAATCTTCAAAATTAAACACATACACACATGTACAAACAAGTATACTGTGCAGAGTACTTACAAAACTTCTGTGTTATTATATGATACTGGTTTCCATATAAAATTTTCACATAAGAACCACAATTCTTAGAGATCATTTAGTTTAACACCCTCATTTTTAGACAGGAAATTGAGACCTCCTAAATATGAATGACTTACCCAAGATCACCCATCTACTTAACAACAAAATTAAGTCAGGCTTCTTGAGACCTGTTTGTACATTTTACTATAATACCATGCTACCACTTCCATTTTTAAATGTGATGTGGCAATAAAAATAAATCAGAGTTCCATCCTAATTCACTGTAGTCCATATTAAAGTAAAAATGATGGCTTATATTAATTAAATGAATAGAAAGGGAACAATCCCACATGATTATTTTAGAATGATAGACAACATAATAATGGCCCCTACAAATGGGGGAAGAAAAAAGAAAAAACTTAAAATAGAATGGGCTATAGTATTTGCCACTACACAGAGTCAAAGAAAAAATTATGAGTGCTTAAAACAGACTTAAATAATCTGTCTCTTCAGACTATTTTATTGCTGAGCATAGCAGATAATTGAGTGCCAAGAAACACATTAAAACGTGCATGATTTGGGAAGCGGATGTAGCTCAAACAATTGGACTCCCATCTACATTATGGAGGAGGGTTCCAGGTTCGGTTCCCAGGGCCTTCTGGTGAAAGTGAGCTGGCCTGCGCAACATGAGAGCTAGCAACAAAATGACACACAAAAAGGACACACAGAGGAGATGGTGAGAGGCTGAGGGACACAACAAACCAGGAAGCTGAGGTGCCTTAAGCAACTGAGTGCCTCACTCCCATGTTGGAAGGTCCCAGAATTAGTTCCCGGTGCCTCCTAAAGAGAAGACGAGAAGAGAAGCAAGCAGACACAGAAGAATGTGCAGCAAATGGACAGAGAGAGCAGAGAGCAAGCACAAGCAGTCGGGGGGGGGGAGCGTGGAATAAATAATAAGTCTTTTTTAAAAATGAGCATGATTTATATAATATGTAGATAACTTTTATAATGTTGAACACTTAAAAGACTGAGACAAAATAAAATTTAAAATTTAAGTGGCCATTTCATACTGGAAAGCAGTTTCAGATGAGTAACACTTGTACTTTCACTCAAATTACAAAAAGTACCCATTTATTGTACACCATATGGTTTAAATGCTTAAGCCTTGTCAGTGCTTCACCCTGGAGGTTTCTAGGTGACTGAGGACAGCTGTGCTATAACAGTTTCACTTTTCTCAAAGCAGGTAGAAGTAGATAAATAAACATTGGACTGCTTTGTTTCTGTTTAAACTTGTTCTCTACTAGCACTACTTCACTGAGCTCTGAGATGATAGCAATATTAGTATCAATGGATTATAAACTCTCCCCATAATAGTGATTTAATGATATTACAAGAAATTTTTAAATGTTGTCTGCCTTTACATGGTTTTAATAGTCCTCAAAATCAAACACCAAAATACTAGAAACTAGTTAAGTCACCTGTTCTTCATTTTTATGGATTATACACCAAAAGAACAATCCAAGTGGTATTTACTACTTATACTTTTTTTATTCAATTAGACATAGCAATACTGTATTTTCACACAAACAGTATTTTCAGAGATATTCAGAATTCTACGTAGCAACAAATACCTCATGAGAAAGCAAGATTTTTTTTCCCTTTAAAAGATTAAATTGCATATTTTTCTGTTAAAGATGTGATTTTTGTATCACATTCAACAACCCAATTCTGAATTAAAATCTCTTATTTTGATTTTCCTAGCAGTTGCTTATTAACATAATGTTAATTATGTTCCATTACAACATACACTTTAAAAAGTACTAATATTTCCAAAAGGATACTTTACTTCTTATTTACTGTAGATACCATCTTCAAATTAATGCTGATTCAACCAAGCACATTAATTTCCGTCTGATAACAAAAGCCTGTCTGTTTTATCTTCACATAAAGGTTTGCCTATAGGTATAAACTGCTCATATGGGAAGGCTGGTTTTACTTCTTTTCTACAATACTGGAAACAGTGGACAGGAGAGAATGAAGGTGTTAAAGCTGGTTGTGTAACACTGACAGACAAACCAGGCCCTCATTAAATAACTAGGAAGTCACAACATTGGAAGCTCAAGATAAAGGCCTGTAGAGTCACTGCAGGTTTCAAGGAGCTCTTCTTAGATATCTTATATATCGTATATATCTACAGCTTTATATATCAAAAGGTTAAAAAATGAAATACAACCTAGAGATTTTTCACTTCTCCTTTACGCTATGATTAATTTCGTGATTTGGGGGATTTGCTTATGGTGTAGTTAGGTATACAAAAAGAGTTCAGTCAGAAATCAGTGGTCTGTAATTTAAAAGCGAACAGAATGGCATGCATCACTCACAACTGAGGCCAAGGTTTTAGGGGAAAAAATCTTTTTTAACAAAAAATATCTATCAACTCAAGATACCATGTATCTTGATTTTTTCCCCCCACTATTGCAACTACCTCATTATTTAAGATAGTGTTTACCGAACTTTTGGTATCAAAGACTTAATGGGCATTCAGCAAACATGTGAAGCATCTATTTATCACATTTTGGTAAAGATTCATCAATTTTTAGTTTCCTAAACTGACAGATGAATTAAGGACTTTAATGTGAAGAGCAAAGCTCTGAAACTTTTAGAAGAAATATAAGAGACGATTGTGGGAAGCAGACTTGCCCCAGTGGTTAGGGCGTCCGCCTACCACATGGGAGATCCGTGGTTCAAACCCCGGGCCTCCCTGACCCGTGTGGAGCTGGCCCATGCACAGTGCTGATGAGCGCAAGGAGTGCTGTGCCACACTGGGGTGTCCCCCGCGTAGGGGAGCCCCACGTGCAAGGAATGCACCCCGTAAGGAGAGCCGCCCAGCGCGAAAGAAAGTGCAGCCTACCTAAGAATGGCACCGCTCACACGGAGAGTTGACACAACAAGATGATGCAACAAAAGAAACACAGATTCCCGTGCCGCTCACAACAACAGAAGCAGACAAAGAACACACAGCAAATAGACACAGACACAACCGGGGGTGGGGGTGGGGGTGGGGAAGGGGAGAGAAATAAAAAAATAAATAAAATAAAATAAAATAAGAGAAGATCATTATGGCCTTAGGATATAGAAGATTTCTTAAGCATGACTTTCAAAGAACATACCACAAAAGAAATGATGAACTCAACTGCATTAAAATTAAGAACTTCTGTTCACTGAGACACTATAAATTGAGTAAAATGACAAGTCACAAATGGGGAGAAGACACATCAAAACATGTATCACCAACAAAGACTAAGAAATATATATGTATATATAAATCACAAGAAAACACTCTTTCAAATTCATTAACAAAAAGGCAAACACACCAATGAATAAAATGGTCAAAAGACCTTACAGAGATAAGGAAATATAAGTAGCCAATAAGAAAAACAAACGAAAAATATGTCCAATTTCATCAATAATGAGGAAGATACTATTTAGAACCAGAACAATGTCTTGAATACCCATTTGTATGGACAAAAATTATTAAATCAGAAGAAAATTAAGTACAGCAGACCAGAACTGTTATAAACAGCTTGATATATTGGCCAAGACCCAGCAATTTATCTCCTAAATAAGAAACCGAGAGAAAGTCGTACACATGCAGCACTAGGAGACTTGTACAAAAAGTGGAGGAAACCTAACTGAAAATCAACAAGAAAATGGAAAATTATAGACTACTGACCAAGTGAATATAATACATCAGTGGAAAATCCAATTACATGCAGCAACATAAAAACTGTATAAATACAATATATTATACTCCAAATGTAAACTTTATTCTTTACTGTTATTTTCTTGATTTTTTTGCAATGAGCATGTATTTCTTTTATAATTAGAAAAAAAAAAGACCTAAATGTTAATAGTAATAAAAAAAGTTTTCATATTAAACTGAGAGTACATAAGCCATCATCTTTTACAAAGGAATTGATATACAGCTCAATAAGGGACTTAGCAATAGGTTCGAGTCCCACATCAAGGCTGTTTTTTTTACTTTACTCCTTATTTTCAAGAAATTTTTTTTTTTAAATCTTACCTCTCAATTACACATTACAGGGAATAGACTAGCAGAAACTATTAACCGTTGTCAGGAACCTCCT
The DNA here is from genome assembly GCF_030445035.2 of Dasypus novemcinctus. Taxonomy (NCBI): domain Eukaryota; kingdom Metazoa; phylum Chordata; class Mammalia; order Cingulata; family Dasypodidae; genus Dasypus; species Dasypus novemcinctus. The sequence goes on from NC_080675.1 coordinate 37,895,786, forward strand.
AGATATTCACACCAAATACAGACCCCCCAAATTCTGGTCAGCCTCATTACTGAGATTTGGGTTTAGATGCTTTTAACTAAGATCATCTATGTCTTCAAAACTGGATAGAAGAATACTTCACTTTGTCCTCTCTCCAGTGAGGAAAGAAAATCAAATATTGAAAAACAAGCTGGAAGACTGAACCATCTACACAACAGTTTAGTCTTCTTAAATTCTGACAGCTTATCCTTAACATAAAAAATGGGGATATCCCAGCCAGGAGTGACAGATTCAAGTTATTCAAGATGCCAAATATATTGCTGATAGGACTCTTGAGAAAGTCACTTAGAATCACAGAAATGATCATTACTAGAATTATCAAAATTGTGAAATAATTTTATATTACTTTTCATTTCAAAAACTCCAGTGAATAATTCTCCCCTCAGGCTAGCATACTATGTGGCAGGAAAACAATTTTTCACACAATTCAGCCATACCTCAGAGAAATTATGGGTTCAGTTACAAACTACCACAATTAAGCAAGTCACAAGAATTGCCTGGTTTCCCAGTGCATATGAAAGTTATGTTTATACTACACTGTAGTCTAGTAAGTGTGCATCAGCATTATGTCTAAAAAACAATGTACATACATTAATTTAAAAACACCTGATTGCTAAAAAATGCTAACCATCACCTGAATCTTCAGCAAGTCTTTTTGTTTTATGGAGAGTCCTGCCTCAATGTTGTAGGCTGCTCATTGATCAGGATGGTGGTAGCTGAAGGTTGGGGTGGCTGTGGCAATTTCTTAAAATAAAACAATGAACTTTGCCACACTGATTGACTCTTCCTCACACAAAAGATTTCTCTGTAGCATGCAATGCACTTGGATAGCATTTTATCCACAGTAGATGTTCTTTCAAAATTGGAGTCAGTCCTCTCTAAAGTATGTTTAGACTTGAAAGTTGACATTACTCCTTGATCCATGAACTACAGGCAGGAAAACAACCATCTTGTCCTACATCGCCATTAGAGCTCTTGGGTGACTAGGTGCAAAAAAAAAAGAAAATTTTTTTTTGAGCAATAGGTCTCAAAAGTGGGCATAAAATATTCAGTAAAGCACTTTGCAAACAGATGTGCTGTCATCTAGGTTTTGTTGTTCCATTCAGAGAGCACAGGCAAGTAGATTTAGCATAAATCATAAGATTTTCAGAATGATAAATAAGCATTGGCTTCAACTTCAAAGTCACCAGCTGCATTAGCCCCTACAAGAGCCTGTTTTTTGAAGCTTCAAAACCAGGTGCTGACTTATCTTCTCTAGCTATAAAAGTCCTAGATGGCATCTTCTTCCAATAGAAAGCTGTTTCATCTATATCAAAAATCTGCTGTTTACTGTAGCTACCTTCATCAAATATCTTAGCTTCTACATCAGCATTTGCTGCTTCTCCTTGCACTTTTATGTCATGGAGATGACTTCTTTCCTTAGATCACATGAACCCACCTCTATTAGCTTCAAACTTATCTTCTGCTGCTTCCTCATCTCTCTCAGCCTTCATAGAATTGAAAAGAGCTAGGGCCCTTTCTCTGGATTATGCTTTGGTTTAAGGGAATGTTGTGGCTGGTCTGATCTTTTCACACCACTAAAACTGTCTCCATATCAGCTATAAGGCTAAATCACTTTCTTAACATTCATGTGTTCACTGGAATAGTACTTTTTAATTTCCCTCAAGAACTTTTCCTTTACATTTATAACTTTGCTAAATGTTTGGCACAAGAGGCCTTGCTTTTGGCCTATCTAAGCTTTCGACATGCCATCCTCACTAAACTTACTCATTTCTGGCTTTTGATTGAATGTGAAAGACACCTTCCTGTCACGTGAACACTTGGAGGCCACTGTAGGGTTATTAATTAGCCTAACTTCAATTTGTTGTGACAGGGTATAGGGAAGTCCCAGGGGAGGAGAAAGATGGGGGAAGGGCCAGTCGGGAGAGCAATCAGAACACATGCAACATTTATCAGTTAAGTTCACCATCTTATATGGGCACGGATACCCCAAAACAATTATAACAGTAACATCAAATATTGCTGATCACAGACCACCATAACAGATATAATAATAATGTTTGAAATATGTGTGACACAAATGTGACACAGAGACACAAAGTGAGCATATGCAGTTGGAAAAATGGCTCTAAGAGACTTGCTCCACACAGTGTGGCCAGAAACCTTCAATTTGTAAAAAACACAAGAGATGCAAAGCACAATAAAACAAGATATATCTGTATCCGTTTCTTTGTGCAGCAATATAAAGATATGCTCACTATGCTTTATTTTAGATTTATAACTTTTACTATTTTTGTACCAATGAATCAAGATCTGGAAATACACTGTTGATAAACTATTTCCTTAACAGCAATAAACTTGTTGTTTTCCATCAGAACTAATTTCATTGCACCTTTTTCCAGCCCATGTGATTACTATGTGCCAGGCACATCTTCTAAGTACTTTATATATATTAATGCATTTAACCCTCACAATTACCTCACCAGGTCAACACTATTATTATCCGCATTTTACAGATGGAAAAACTTAGGTAGAAAGAGATTAAGAGATACTGAGGAGCAATTGAGCTCCTGAGTCCTTGCTCTTAACCACAACATCTAACTGCCTCTAAATCACTGGTCAGCAAATTTTTACAGTAAATATTTCACAGTTTGTGGACAATATAGTCTGTTGCAACTACTCAACTCTGCTGCTAAAATGTGAAAACAGCAAGAAACTATTTATATAAACAAGGAAGTTGTTGTGCTCCAATAAAAATTCATTTATGGACACTGAGATGTGAGTTTCATATAATTTCCATGTCACAAAATATTTTTATTTTTTTTAACCATAAAAAACATAAAACCATGCTTAGCTCACAGGCCATACAAAAACTACACAGGTTTAACTTCCTGGCCTGTTGTGTTAGCTTGCCACAGACTGCCAGTGCAAAAATTCCAGAAATGGATTGGCTTTTATAATGGGAATTTATTAGGTTTAAATTGTACAGCTCCCAGGCTGTGAATATGTTCAAATCAAGGCATTACAGATGCTGTCTCACCAAAGGTAGGCAGTAGGCAATCCTGGACTCCTGTCACATGGCAAGGCAAAATGGCTCCAGTCTCTGCCTTCTCCTCCAGGCTCACTTTCTCTCCAAGCTTACTTGCGGGTGATCATGCACACACGGCTTGTCCCCCCAGGCCATGTCTCTTCAGCTTCAGGCTGCTCTGCTGATTTCAGTCTCTGGCCTCTCTCTCAGCTTCCTCAGAGTTTCTCTTTCTGCAGCTCTAGATGATCCTGGAGTCCTCTCTCACACAAAGTACTCTAAACACTTAGAGTACTTTCTCTCTGTCTCTGCTTTCAGTCAAGAGTTTATTATATAAAGACTCCAGTAAAAGGATTAGGAGGACCCACCCTGGGTCCAGCGACCTAACCCAAGACCCTTAACTGAAGAAATCTAACTAAAAAGTCCTTTAACCGACTCAAAACAAAGGACCCACATACAATGGCCTCACACACATAGAATAGGTTAACTTAAAAACATAATTTTCTGGGGTCCCCTAACAACTCAAACCAGCACACATGCGCTCTAAATGAAAAACTCTAGGTAAACTTGACCCAATGGATAGGGTGTCCGCCTACCACATGGGAGGTCTGTGGTTCAAATCCCTGGCCTCCTTGACCCGTGTGGCGCTGGCCCATGCACAGTGCTGATACGCACAAGGAGTGCCCTGCCACGCAGGGGTGTCCCTCGTGTAGGGGAGCCCCACGCGCAAGGAGTGCACCCCGTAAGGAGAGCCGCCCAGCGCGAAAGAAAGTGCAGTCTGCCCAAGAATGGTGCCACACACAGGGAGAGCTGACACAAGATGACACAACAAAAAGAAAACGCAGATTTCCGGTGCCACTGATAAGGATAGAAGCAGTCACAGAAGAACACACAACAAATGGACACAGAGAGCAGACAACTGGGGGGGTGGGGGGAGAAGGAGACAGAAATAAATAAATAAACAAATCTTAAAAAAAAAAAAAAACTCTTGGATTCTCTAACTAACCAATAAACCAAATAAAAGGCCATCAAGCACTTCTTATCACCAATTTCATCTAACTGTGAAACAAAGTAGCTGTTAGCAAACATAGGCCAGTAATTGTTTTCCACCATATACACCACTGAAATCAAGTCACACTAAACAGTGTCATTTAATAACAAATTTCTGGGAAATGGATGTAGCTCAACCAACTGGGTTCCCGTCTACCATACAGGAGGTCCAGGGTTCGATGCCCAGGGCCTCCTGGTGAGGGCAAGCTGGCCCACATGGCGAGCTGGCCCACACGGAGTGCCAGTCCACATGGGGAATGCCACCCCGCGTGGAAGTGCCACCCTGTGTGGGAATGCCGCCCAGCATGGGAAAGCTGCCCCTCGCAGGAGTGCCAGCCGAAGCAGAAAGCTGGCACAGCAAGATGATGCAACAAGAGACACAGAGGAGAGAAAATAAGACGTAGCAGAACAGGAAGTTGAGGTGGCACAAGAGGGTAATCACCTCTCTCCTACTCTGGAAGGTCCCAGGATCAGTTCCTGGGACTGCCTAATGAGAAAACAAGCAGACACAGAAGAACACAGAGCAAATGGACACAGAGAGCAGACAATAAGGGGACCGGGGGCGGTGGGGGAATAAATAAAAAATAAATAACAAAATTCTGACAATAGCTCATCCTCCTTGCTCTTCAAGAAAAATAACTATAAATTCTGAAAAGCGGTTTTATAAGCTTTTTGGCAAAAGTATATAGCATACATATTCTCCACAAGAAGGTATAGTTTTGAATATTGCCTCTATTTTTGGTGTCTTCTACAGTGAGAAAATTTATCAGTTTACACCAGAAAATATTTGTTGGGGATTATTCTTGGAAAAGTCAATTGATTTCCACAGAAATCACCAGGAAAACGATGAAAACTTCACTGGCCTTATGTCACAGTTTGACAAAGTTGTAAAACAGACAACTGACTATGGACTAGGGGTAAAGGGCCTGTCAGTGCAATAAAATAAAATTTTAAAATAGAAACAAAGATTGTACCTAGTATTGCTAAAAGAAAAAGTAGATTAACTTTAACAGAACAATAGAAAGCAAAGGAAAAATTAGGTCAACCTTTCAATGAAAATAACCAAACAGTCCTGTTTCTCCAAAAACTTAAAGAAAATACAACTCTTTAAATTAATGTCTTCTTTCAAAATGTTTAGCTATAAATTTATAATTAATATACACAACTGTCACTCTGCTGAGGCCATTCTTGCTACCTTAGTTATAATACAGTTCATTCTCCAGCTATTAGAAAAAGCTGAAGAACAGTTTTGTTTCAAGTAGAAAATAGTAGGTTCCTTCAGATTATTCTTTTTAAGTCTATGCTTCTCTCCTCATGTGGTTTGGAATCTTTGAATGCTGGAAACTACCAAAATATAAAATGGTATCTTCTAGTGCATTGTGATAGAAACAATCATTGACATATTGGGAGAAAAACTGAACTTAAGTTTTTCTTAGCCTTAAATTTGTCTTCTCTGCTAACCTCTTGCAGAAAAAGGAGCAAAAATTAAATAATAAAAAATATATCTGACAAATAAAAATGAAAATTAGCAAAGTTTGGAAGCAATATACCTTATACCCTAGGCAGGAAAATACCACAGATACTAACCCTGTCCTAAATTGTAAGTTCTATCCATCAACAGTTATCTGGACTAATTTTTCTTAATATATTTTCAGGAGGAGAAAAACTAAACAGTTGTAAAAATACAGAGTGCTGCTTCCTTCCATTGTCTGCCCCAAAATCAATTAGTTTTATGTCTTTTTTACTGGATTAAAGTGGCCAACGGAACAAAGAATTAAGGACTATTTTTTTAAAGCTCCACTAAGATTGCCAATGTGCCCGGGTTCTAGCTTTTCTAGTAGTGCACCTGAAGCTGAGTGCACACCTCTTTTCATCCTTGTGGCAAATCCCTTTGGGCTTATTCCCAAAAAGGTAAATGGATAAACTAATTCCTACAATGTGCAGAATTCAGTTCCATATCTGCCCCACAGTTCATTTTTGGCAGATGGAGAGAATGTTGGGGGAAAGGAGGAAGAAGGATTTAGTAACCAAATATTGTCCATAAATTCTAGGAAGTGACTATTAATTAGTGATGAGGGGAGAGGTTAGATCAGAAATAAAATGAATGTTTTCTAAGCCCTACAAGTTTTCACATGCAGGTTGCACTTAAAGGACTTAGAAGAGGCCCTCATCTCAATAGTCACGGCTCTAGGGATTCAAGCCCTCTTGCCAAAGTCTCCTTCAAGGGTTAAGGAAAAGACAAATCTATCTTTTCAGAGGATGGCACTACAGAGGAAAAAGAGAAAGGTACTTCAAATGCTGAGATTAATACAGACTTTCACACAGAAAAGAGCAAAACCTACAATATTCTATAAATCCAACTACAGAACAGGTTAAATTGGTTCTCAAGGGCCAGTTGAGAACCTCTGTGACAAACTTAGAATATATTTTCCTCAAAGGCAACTGCTTTTAAAATTAACTATAGGAACCTAAGCCTACCTATAGGCCTTCAGAAGTCTGAATTTTATCTGCATAAGTATCATTAAAATATATAATATAAAAATAGAATCATTAAAAATACTAAATACTATCTTATCTGTTTACATTTACATTTTATATTTATGTATCTCCATTAGATATATCTGTATTTACATCTTTAGTTACAACAGAATGCTTTTTTTTAGGAAGGTAATATCCAAAATTTATGTCATATCACCCAGCTGAAAAGGGACCAAAGTAATACAGAAATATGCAATTTATGTGGAGCTGGCCCATGCGCAGTGCTGATGCGGGCAAGGAGTGTCGCGCTACTCAGGGGTGTCCCCGGCATAGGGGAGCCCCACGCACAAGGAGTGCACCCATAAGGAGAGCCGCCCAGCGCCAAAGAAAAGTGCAGCCTGCCCAGGAATGGTGCCGCCCACACTTCCCGTCCCGCTGACGACAACAGAAGCGGACAAAGAAACAAGACGCAGCAAATAGACACAGAGAACAGACAACCGGGGGAGGGGGGGAAATTAAATAAATAAATAAATCTTAAAAAAAAAAATTTAACTGAGTCTATTACAAGTCATTCACAGTACTAGGCACTAGAGATGGACAGCTCAAAACATATAAGACAGGGCACAAGCATGAAAAATAAGGGAGGAAACACTCAAATAAAAGTGAGGATGTATATTGATAGAATTGGATAATTCTATATTTTTTATAGGGAAACCCCATTTCTCAGCAAGCCAAAAAAAAAAAAAAACAACTTTCAGGAATCTATAAATTTTGGTCAAAGTCAATGTCATCATAGTTAAAATGTTAAAATTTCCAAAATAAATTCGGAATTATTACATAAGAATGTAACTTGAGAGGCAACAATGTTTTTATTTATATAAGGGTTTCTGAGTAAACCTAACCATCTGGAAGAAGGCCAAGTGCTCTGTGCTAAGAATGATCTTGGTTCATATTTTCTTTTATAATTAGTAACTTGCCATTTTAGTGTAAAATCATACTTCTATGAATTTAATAAGTCTAGGTAAATCTGAGCAAAATGACAAAAACTGAATTTCTAAATATGAGCACCTCATTAAGTCTAACCTAAATACCCTGACCTATTTCTTTATACCATTTGTTTCTGACATATTCTATTGAAATAATTTTTCAGGAATCACAGTCAGTGAGGCTAAGGATTCATTAACAAGCTCTGTCAAACACAACATTGCAATTCTAAAGAAGCTAAGTTATTATCTTATAAGTTATAAGAAGCAGCTAGGTCATTATCTTTTTATTATATCTCAGAAAATCCCAGTTCGGGGTATATTCAATGGGTTTACCTTCGGCAAACACATATAAAATAGTGGTATTTGTCTTGCATTTATTAACTATACCCATATAGATGTAGTTAGTTCACTACAGAAGCACAGAATAAATACAATAGCTGAATTTAAGACTTAAAAATCAAAATAATTTAATTCAATAACAAAATTAAGTCAAAGGAAGTCAAATTATAAGAATCCAGTAAAAATAACTATTTTTAAATAAAATGTAATACACATTGCAACAGTTTGATATGGTTATGAATTCCAAAAACAGACACTGGATTATGTTTGTGATCTGGTCTGTACCTGGGCATAATTGAGTTATGATTAGGGCTTTGACTGGGCCACGACATTAGGGTCACAGATAAAAGACATGGCAAAGGATAGAGTTGACGGGTTTTTGATGTTGGAGTTTTGATGCTAAAGCCTTAAACCAGAGCCCCAGGAAGTAAGCTCACAGAGGAAAGAGAAGCCAGCCCCGGGAAGAGAAGAACCCTGAGCCCAGGAAGAAGCAAGCCCTGGGAAGAAAGGAACCTTGAACCCAGACAGAAGCAAGACCCTGGAAGGGAGCAACCCAGGAAACCTGAACCCTTGCAGATGTCGGCAGCCATCTTGCTCCAACATGTGAAAACAGACTTTGGTGAGGGAAGTAATTTATGCCTATGGCCTGGTATCTGTAAGCTCCTACCCCAAATAAATACCCTTTATAAAAAACAACCAATTTCTGGTATTTTGCATCAGCACCCCTTTGGCTAACTAGTATACACATAAAAATCAGGTTTATGAGAAACTATTTTAGTAAATTCACAGAGAAGGAAAGCAGATTAGAGGTTAACAGAGGAAAGGGCATGGGGAAAGAGGGGGAAGGGGTGGAGTCTGTAATAACAAATAAATAAAAACTGTTTCTGGGGGAGTGGATGTGGCTCCAGCAGTTGAGGGCCAGCCTCCCACATATGAAGTCCTGGGTTCAATCTCTGACCCCCACTACCTCAAAAAACAAACAACCAACCAAAAAAAAAAAAAAAAAAAACTGTATTAACACAAAAGACTTAATGAATTATCACTTATTTTCCTAATATTACTTAATTTTAAAAGGCATAGTGTTGTTAAAGAGAAGTCCCTGATCATTCTTAGAAAATTCAATCTGCAATTTAACATATAATCAATAAAAGAGCAAACTATAACAAAGTACCTACTATTAAAAGGAATTTTTGATATAGTAATTAAATGATGAAAAGGTCAATTAAAAAGTTGTTATTTAATTATACTCCATGTTTCACTAAAATTCCATGGGATAAAGTGCAAGTTGAGATCCTAACACAAGAATGAAAATCAGTAAGAGTTACAAATTAAAAGAAACTTATTTCTCATACCAATATTACCAGAACCCATACATCATTTCCACCACATTTACCCTGAGGCTCACTCAGTTTGCTGGGAACAGAAAGACAGCACTGCATACTATACAAGCCCATTTTTCCTTTAAAAGAAAGTGCTAAAATTAGACAACATATTACACACTAGTAAGATGAGGTAAACACAAGAGGTGACTAATAGAACAAAAGAATGAAGTACAGCATAGCATGCCTTACTAAACCATTTCCTCATTTTCCATAAAGGCAACTTTGACGCACTTAACTCAGTGCATGAGCTTCATTCATTTGGCACGCCATTTACTGAATACCTATTAAATCCCAGATACTCTTCTAAAGAATGTAATGCAGCAATAAAACAAGATCTTTTCTCTTCTTGAGCTTTTTAGGAGAATGACTAATTTAGTGTTTTGCTAAGTGCTACAACAATTCTTTGAAGTACTACTTTCTTCAAAAATGAGAAAACTGAGCCTATGATGTCATTCGCCCACAGCTGGTAAATGATAGAATCAGAATTCTTTTTCACACAGTCTAATTCCAGAACCTGAATTTTTAACTCCTATCCTATACAGTTTCCCTTGAAGGCAGTTTCTCAACCTTATTTTTTTTTTCATTATTGTTCTCCTAAGGAAACTTTTCAGACATTTTTACCTTAATCACACCACCTATGAAATTTTAATACCAGATATATTATAAGTAAGTATATCAGTACTTTAGGCATAAAAAGAATAAGAAGAATAAGGTTTTTTTCACCCTCCCCCACCCAAACCAACTTTCACCCCTCCACAGTGGGGGCAATATGTACCCACTGAAAATGCATATTCTTGGGCAAGGTTTCTCAACCTCAGCACTGTTGACATTTTGGGACAGTAATTCTTTCCTGTGCACTGTAGAACGCTTCGCAGCATCCATGGCCTCTACCCACTGGAAGGCAGTAGCACCACTGTCTGAAGGTAGGATTAAAATTCCCCCATATAAAGTTTCTGGCCCTTGAAGCAAGCAGCTAAGTAGCAGCAATTACGTCTATTGCTGCTATTCACATAGTCATAAGGACTTCAGTTCCAGATGATGTTCAGAATAAACTAGAATGGACAGGATGTAAACAGATTATAAATATAAATCCTACATCTCCAAAGCTGGAGTGAAGTAGCAGATGTAATGGTGGTGAGAATGACAAGAAGGGAACAGAAATAAAAGATATCACAAAACTGTAAGAGTTAGAACTTACCAAAGGAATATACTAAGGACAAACATTTGAAACAAAGACAGCAGGAAAAGAACCCCATAATAAACCAGTAAGTGAAAGGACATTAAAGTCCATTTCTAATGCTTGTCATTTCCAAAATGATGAGTGAGACAAATGCTTTCACTTGAAGTATACAGGAGCACTGTAACTAAATCCCTGGGAGAACACTGTGCTTTATAATAGGCATCCACTATATTCACATAATATGCTGGTCAAGAAAGGGAGGTAAGTTTAAGGATATAATTAGATGGTGATGGGAAGGAAGCTCTGAGAGTTTGAGATTCTGAACACATATTAGAATGAATCATTGGACACTTGTTAATCTCAAATCAATCACTGGTGGGATTTCAAAAGCAGATTAATTAGAAAAAAAGCTTCTTGCATGGCCATTTGGAGGAAGATGACGGAAGTGACTGTAGTGATGGTGGTCCTAAGGTCCAAAGGAAGAAATGGTAGAGGTGATGTGTGTAATCCTAAGCCAGTGGTGATTTAACCTCTGGGAGTTTCTATTAAATGGAGATAACAACAGCATCTTCATTTCACAGGACTATGGTGAAGTTTAAATAAGAAAACTTGACAGCAGATGATGCACGAGTATACAAAAGCACAATAAATATTTGATAGCTTTTAATGTTTAAGCAATGTAGTAACAAGACTAAGACAAACAAACAAAATCTCTTAATAGACATCATCAGAAGAACCAAAGGATGAAGAGGAATAGGGAAGAAGGTGAGGTAAATGATATTAAGGACCTCAGAATATACAGAAGTAAATTTTAGCCTAATACTGAATAACTGGAAAATGAATAGATGGGTAACACGATTAAGAAAAAAAGAAACATTTCAAACAAAAATCTAGTACAGTATGCTTAAGGGTTAAACACTAGAATTTCTATTTAATTTGGGGAAATGCCCATATTTTGAGCATTAATTAATATAATTGTATACAGTACTATGCAAAGCAATTACATAAGAGAAAAAGGTATAAATATTGGAAGCCAAATGGTTACCTGAGAGATATAACTGCACATCTAAAATTCCTTTTAAAACCAACAGAAAAATTACTAGAAAGAATGGGCTAATTATTAAGACAATTGGTTGCAAAATTAATAAATTAAAAATAATAGTTCTGAATAGTATCCTTGAACACAAAAAGGAGATTATATAAAAACTAAAGAAATCTGAATAAATTATAGACTTTAAAATTATGTCTCAAAATTGGTTCATTAGTTGTGCAAAATGTTGTAAGGTGCTATAATAGGGTAAACTGGGTGCAAGATATATGGGATTTTTCTGTATTATCTTTTCAACTTTTAAATAAACCTATTTAAAAATTTTTTAAGTTAAAAATTTATTTTAAAAATCAATAGTTTTCTTATATACAAGCAATAACCAATTAGAAAACATAATGAAAGAGTAGAAACTAAAATCTCAGAATAACCCTTAGGGGAAGTGTGCAAGGTCAACATGAAGAAAACCTTAAAAAGTTTTAGGTCTGAGAGCTATAAAAGAAGACCTGAATAAATAATAAATGAAGAAATCACTTTGTGTCAATATATAAAGATGTCAAACCTCACCTTCCCCAAAGAAATCCACAAATTCAATGCTATTTCAATTTTTTTAAAAAATCGATAACCCTCAGAAAATTCACAAAATGGAGGAATAAACATGCAAGAATAGCCAAATAAATAATGAAAAGAATAACAAGGTAAAACTATTATGAAGGAGATATATCTTGTCTGTAAAAAATATGGTATTTATGCAAGATTAGACAGATCAATTAGAACAGAAAAACCAAAATGTCCCAGTGGAAATTTAGATAATGAAACAGGTGATATTTAAACTACTGAAGAAAAGCTGGGATTATTTAATAAATTGGGTTGATTGTGTCAACTGCCTGTCAAAAAAAAAAACCTAAACTAACCAGATCCTCACACATTCCTTATAGCAAAGTAAGTTCCAGAATTCGAGATGGGCTAAACTATAAAGCTACTATAACTTTGCAATTAAGGACTAATTTCCTAAATATATACAAAGGACTAATTTCCTAAATATATACAAAGTTCCTAGATATCAAAATAAGAAAAATACAAGCAATCTAGTGAGCTCAACCTCACTCAAGATAGGAGAAATGCAAATTAAAACCACTCTATATGTCACCTACGAAATTAGCAAAACTATGTAAGGTCACAGAGAAACAGGCACCCATACATTCCTTGTAGATATGCAAAGTGAAATACCCCTTTAGAGGGCATTATAGCAGTATATTTTAAAATTACAAAAGCATTTAGCTTTTAACAAAGCAATCCCACTTATAAGAATTTATCTTATAAATATACCTAGACACATGTGAGATGGTATCTGTACAAAGTTATTTATTGCAGTATGGTTTGTGTTAGCAAAAGACTGCAAACAAATGTCCATCAACAGAGAACAGGTTAAATGAATCAATATTTTTACACAATGGAATGCTATGCAACTAATAAAAAAAAGAAACAGAAAAAACTTGAAGAAGCCCTTGAGGCACCAATGGATAGATAATCTAGATATATTAAGTGTGTGGGGTAACCAACAATATATAGAGTGGTATGGTGGGGGAGGGGAAACAAATATTTCAAATATATTTGAATTTTCATCTGTACACACAAAGACATTGGTGGGATTCATCAGAAATTATTCACATAGTGGTTTCTTGTAAGACGTAGTGGAAACTGGGAGGAGAGTGGACAAGGATAGAAAGGAAACTTTTTACTGTGTGCCTTTTAGAGTCTGCTTTTGTTTTTTTAATTTAACAATGCAAATTTTTACTAAATTTAGAAAGCATTAGAAAAAAGCATGCTTTTTTTTTATAAACCTCAAGGACAGCATGAAGAATACTTAAATCTGACAACTAGAGATTTAATTATAGTCTCAAAAACTCTATCACAAAGTTAAAAGACAAAGTAAGGGGAAAAAATTAATATATAACAAAGAGCTAATTTTTTTAAATACAAAGAGCTTTCACAAATTGCTTGGAAAGACAACACAACTTTCAAAAAAGTACACGAAAGGCAGTTAAAAGAGAAGAGATAAAACATGCCTAATATCTGAAGGTACTCCAGGAACTCATAATTAAGCAAACAAATTAAAACAACATGCTATTTTACACTATCATGCTGGAAAAGGTCTGGTGAGAGCAAAGGGAAACCAGTTCTTTCCTACAATGCTGAGAATATAAATTGGTAGGACTTATTTTTGTATTGTAGTTTAGCAGTATCTAGTAAAATTTTTGTGCATGCCAGTTGACCTAGCAATTTCCTTCCTAAGAACTTATGTTACAAATCTCTAGAGGCAAAATCTTACATACACGTGTTCACCACAGCTGTTGATGAAAGTGGCAGACAGAAAAGGTAACAACTAAAAGCCCACCAACAGGTAAATACATGTTATAAATACAACCATACAAATGATACAAAGAAAGAGCTACATGTACTTCAATGGAACCTACAACAGAACATAATCCCATTTAACTATTTAAAGTATGTGCACACATCCTGCATATACAAAAGCATATATGAGTATTTTATATACAGATATATATGTTTGTATGTATACAATATCAAAAATTAGCAGCCATTCTGAGGATTAAGACACTGATCGAGTAGAGAGGATAGAGAAGAAACATAGAACTTCTATATTTTGGACATATATACTTAAATTCTGTCTAGAACATTTTCTACAAGTAGTATTTTCATGATAGAAACCTAATAAAGGTTTTTCTAACTAGAGAGAGTGAGATGTTTAAAGAATACATTATACTGAGTAAAAAACACTTATCTAAGTGTTATCATTATCATTACCACAAAATCTATCCTACAAACCGCATGGAAAGAATAAACTGAACAAAGTAAGCTTTTGTTAAACCAGCAACCTAAGCAGGAAACAATACAGTGTTTTCAGACTATACAATGACAAAGACCTCCCATAGGAATTGTTAACTTGAGGTGGTTATCAGTATTGCCTACTGGCTTTTTTTATTGGTTTATTTTGGGGAGGTGGCACCGGGTTGTTTTTTAAAATGTATGAGCCTAGGGTCTTCCCCAGATACTGATTTATTAGGGTAGAACAGAATGGGACACTGCCAGCCAAGCTAATTATAATTTTTTAGTTTTGTTTTTAAGAAAAAAGGTAAGTATAGCTCTGTCCCATATATCACTTATGTAGAAGGCTGTGTCATGTGAGAGAGGCCAGTGATTCTCAAGTGGAATATCATGACACACACCAGGAAGGAACAGAAAAAGAATTCCTAATAATCTTCTAAAACTAGTGAATAACTTCCTTTAAATAAAAGGAAAGAGATCGAAGGTTATCTCTGTATTACAAGCATCACTCTTAACTTGTGCTGTGATATGCATTTTGCTATAGAAGAAGGAAGAGAGCTGAATGGGGACTTGAAACGGGCAGGAAGTGGGGTGCATGTAGTTTGAAACTATCTCATTGAGAATTTTAATTCTCTTCACCCCCACTAGCAACCAAATAAAAGTTAAGTTTTAGTTGGCTGAAAGCCATGTTAAAGCCTAGAGGAGTTTGAAGACCTATATGATAACCTTTGTGATTTTACACTAACTTTGATTTTTTTAAATTTTACTATAGATACATCTTTAAAAAGGAAGAAAACCAAAAGAGATATTGAAGGTTTTGAGTAACTCTGACACTGCCTAATGATGGGAACAAAAATGATGTTCATTTGTCAGTAATGATAAAAGATTACTGGCGGTGGACTTGGCCCGTCTACCACATGGGAGGTCCACGGTTCAAACCCCCGGCCTCCTTGACCCGTGTGGAGCAGGCCCATGCCAGTGCTGATGCGCGCAAGGAGTGCCATGTCACGCCGGGGTGTCCCCCACGTAGGGGAGCCCCACGAGCAAGGAGTGTGCCCCGTAAGGAGAGCCGCCCAGCGCGAAAGAATGTGCAGCCTGCCCAGGAACGGTGCCGCACACACGGAGAGCTGACATGAGATGGCGCAATAAAAGAAAACACAGATTCCCGTGCCACTGACAACAACAGCAGCAGACATCAGCAAATAGACACAGAGAACAGACAACTGGGGTGGGAAGGCGGGGGAGGGGAAATAAATAAATAAATAAATCTTAAAAAAAAGTTTACTAAGTCAAAGGCCAAGTAACAATGAAAGGAAAATTTGCAGTATAACACTAATCATGTTAAAATTTATGAATTCTAGAAACTATAGATTTTGATCATAACAGAAGGTTTATGGTCATAGGAACTGCAGGGAAAAGAAAATGAAATGACACCAAAACCAGACAAATCCATAATATATCACAAAACATTCTATAATTGCTCTAGATTAAACATCAGTTGGAAGGGGGAAAATGTACAAAACTTAACTGGATTTTGGTTATAAATGATATTTTTGAGATAACTGGGGAAATTGAATATTAGAGAATCTATAATTATCTTCAATGTGATCAGCTGTTATAAATATGGATATGCAGCCTGAAACATGTAGGGGTAAAAGGTCATGATGTCTCTAACAAACTTTCAGTTAAGTGTCATATGTACGAGAGATATATGCATATAGCTGAAGCAAGTATGTTTAAAAAAAAGTTCCTAATTGTTGAACCTAAGTGAAGGAGATACAGGTGATCATGTACTATGATTTCAACTTTCTGTTCATTTGAAAATCTTCATATTAAGAAACTGGAAAAGGTCAATATAAGCTTATTCTTCAATAGCACATACTGAAATTTTAATATTGCTGTTATAAGGGACTAAAGAAAGATTTTTAATAAACAGTATATTTGTAGATTAGGCATATTTATACTCACAAAATATTCTTAAATTGAAGATTTCACTGCTAAAATGCCCAAAACTCTACTTTGCTGCAAAATTCATTTGGATTTCATCATGGATACTATGAAGCTTGTGGATATCATCTGTAATATGTATTATGACAGAAATAAAACAAGAGATTGCCAAGTATAAATGATAATTGGTTTGATTTTTCTTAACTGTTTGTTTTTGTTTAACCATTCCAGAAACTTACCAAGAACAGTAATATTATGGACATAAATAATATTGAGAATTAATTTTTTTTTCATTGTAAAAATATTTATCATGTTGGATATATAATTGATAACAGAAAAACATCACGTGGGGAAGAGGATTTGGCCCAACAGATAGGGCTTCTGCCTACCACATGTGAGGTCCAAGGTTCAAACCCAGGGCCTCCTGACCTGTGTGATGAGCTGGCCCATGCACAGCGCTGATGCACGCAAGGAGTGCCCTGCCACGCAGAGGTGCCCCCCGCGTAGGGGAGCCCCATGCACAAGGAATGTACCCGGTAAGGAGAGCCACCAAGCGCAAAAGAAAGTGCAGCCTGCCCAGGAATGGCGCCACACACACGGAGAGCTGACACAACAAGATGACGCAACAAAAAGAAACACAGACTTCCAGCTTCCAGTGCTGCTAAGGACAAAAACAGTCACAGAAGAACACACAGCGAATGGACACAGAGAGCAGAAACTGGGGGGGGGGGGGAAGGGGGGGTGGAGGAGGGAAGAGGAGAGAAATAAATAAAAAATAAACCTTTAAAAAAAATTTTTTTTTAAATCATGTGAAAGAACATATATTCTTTTAATAAACAAGCCTTTCTCCAGAACAAAGATACTTTGGCCTGGTGAGACAACTGTGTTCCAACACAAACCTTAGAGGGATGCTACCATAAGATCTAACACAGCGCTCTGCACACAATGAATGTTTTGAATGAATAAGTTACCCTCTGCACAAAGCCTTCGAGGAAATAAATGCATCCTTCCAATCCCTGAACACTTTATGACACTTATGGGATTAATCATATTCTAGCTGGTAATATGACTGTATACTCACTTGCATCATCCCTTCTAATTTATAAATTAGGAAAAACAGCATTATACAGGAAGCCAAGAGACTGCCTAGTGTCCATTCTGCCATTAATGAGATCTAAAGTCTTTTTCACCTTTAGAATTACTTAATTTATATAATTCTTTATATGTGAAATTTCTTAATCTTAAAATAGCCTAATTTAGGTGCCTGGCCAATGCCCAATACAAAAAATTATTCAAAATATTCTCTTCTGACTATCTAAAATGTCTCTCTCACACAGGCATAAAACCTTTTTACTAATTTTGCTTATAAAATACATTTAATAAATCGTTTTAAATTACATAATTCTTCAAAGAATGGAACCCCAGAATGCTAAGGGAATATGGTTTGAGAAAAACATATTAAAGAACATAAAACTAGATGCAACATGGTATCCTGGACTGGGTCCTGGAAAAGAAAAAGAACACTAAAAGGAAACTGGTAAAAGCCAAGTAAAGTCTGCAGTTTAGATAGTAGTTCTGTATCAATGTTAATTTCTTAATTTTGATAAGCATACCACAGTTATGTTGTTAAAATGTTAATATTAGAAGGAGCTGGAAGCTGGATGGCTATAAGAGAACTCTCTATACTAACTTTGCAGTACTTCTGTAAAAATAAAGTTTTTTTACAGGCTAGGGTTGCATCTGTTTAGTTTATGTCTAGACAACACTCATGGAGTAAGGGAGGAATAAGAAAAGGAAAACAGCTAGCTGCATGATTCAAGCTGCTCTAACTTGTGACTAATCTTCCTGCCTATGCTCGGAGCAGTTAGCACTTAAGGTTCTGCTTGGTTTGTACAAACCTCAGAAGAGCAGGAATTTTTTCCCTCTGCAAAACCTCAAAAGGAAATGGCTCTTAGGTTTTCTTTTCTTTCTTATCATAACAAAGCAACAGAGACTTACTTGACCAATGGTGTAAGTTTTAAAAGTTGCAACTCTCAGTTGCAGATGACAGAAAGGAAGAGAAATAATGTCTGAACTGTTTTACAATTCTATCAAAGAAAGTATCAAATCACCTTTTGGGGGGCTGGCAGAGGAACCACAGAAATTAGAATCAATAGCTACCTATTTCACTGTGATCTGGTAAAATTCACCTACATATATCTCAAAGAAGTCAACAGTTAGAAAATGCACAGAATACATGTTAAAATCGTCTCTTTTTCCAACCATCAGTCCCTACTATTTCCAGTTACTCCCAGAAGTCTCAGGTGTCCTACCACCAAGCAGATAATTCTTGCCCTCTCCTACCAGACACTGAGACACAGGAAAACCATTTGCTTTAACTCAGATTAAATAACAAAAGGAAGCAATCAATCCCCTCTCAAAGAAATGTCTTTACTTGTTTATCAGTTGCCTGCTGTGAAAATGATCTGGGTACAGACAACAGTATAAAATTGGATCAAAGTTGTTATATATGTTAATGCAGTAAATTTACTTAAATTAAGAGAAGTTTGAATTATTAAGTACTTTAAGAGAAATTCTGCCTATTATCAGAAACAAAATATTACCAAAATGGTCTTACACAACATTCCACTGAGTTAAGAAAGACAAGTACTCTCCATACTACTGATGGGAATTTAAATTAGTGCTACCATTATGGAGGGCAATTTGACATTTTTAACCATTCTCTTCTTTTCAAAATACTCTCTTCCCTTGGCTTCTGTAACAGGTTCCTCTCTTGATTTTCTTGTCTCCTTTGCTGATTTTTAAATGCTATTGGGCCTTTAGAATTTATCCAAGGCCATTTTCTTTTTAATGAGTTATGCCTATCTCCTCAGAAGTTATTTGCTCCATGGCTTGGATTATCCTCTACATGCTGGTAATTTCCAAATTTCATTCCAAATTTCTCTCATTAATATTCCTCTCCAACACTCTGAACTCATGTCCTCCTCAAAAGTACTGTCAAAAATGTCCAGCAGTCTGGATTCCTTACTAGTCAGTTTCCCATACTCCAAAAATAACAAAAGCATTTCACAATTCTGGGATCCTCCTCAAATCTTGAATATCCTCCTCACATAACCTTTCATTCTCAACAGGAAACACTTAACTGCGTACCTCATGGAGAACACAAAAATCATAAAACAATCAACTTAACTTTTAGTAGTAACTGTTTACAACTCAGTGGTTGAGCCCTTGCTACTATGCTCTCAGCACCACAATCCTATTTTCTCTCCTCAGGAACCTTGCATTATTATCTATCAATTTCTACTTCTCCCATTCATACTCTCAATTCTCAATATAAAGATTCACTCTACGCTTGAAAAATAAATGATTATTTATCAAAGGAAATCCAACAAGTCTACCCCTAGGAATTTATACTAAAGACTAGTACAAAGATCTAACTCCAAAAATATTCACCCTAATGTTTTCTAAACAGCTAAAAACTGGAAACAACCTACATAGCCAATAACAGGAAACTGATTAAACACACCATAACATATCCATACTCTGGACTACTACAGAGATAAAAAAAATGTCACTTTCTTTTTTTCTCATATGGAAACATTCACAATTTATAGTCACGTGAAAATAGGAGGCTTCAAAATAATCAGCATGCTAGACCCCATTTTAAGAAGTATGACATGTACTAATAAGCTCAGATAATTCTGGTTACTAAAATGTTTAACAGTCTGGGTGATGGGATTACAGATGGTTTTTATTTTTTTCTTTTCACTTACCTATAACTTATGATTTAGCCAAATAAATATGTATAAATTAAACAAAAAGATTCTACTGCATAGACAAAACAGAGAAAAATCTTAATACTAAAGTACAAAAATTGAAACATAAGGATGAAGTATACAATTATAATTATTTCAAATTAAAACATGGTCTTATGATGGCAATAAAAAAGGTTTTTGCTATTCAGTAAAGTTTTCTAATTTGAGTTCTGATAAAACCTACCCTAATGCTGGGGTGGCACCTTAAAACATAACAGCCAAAAACTAGAAACAACCTAAATCTTCATCTATAGGATAATAGATAAAGGGGAGCGGGTGATGTAGCTCAAGCAGTTGAGTGCCTACCTCCCACATGGGAGGTCCTGGGTTCTTCCGGTGCCTCCTAAAGAAGACAAACAACAAACAGACATCAAACAAAAACAATAAGCAGAAAATGAGCAAAAACAAACAAGCAGTGAGTGGATGTGGCTCAAAGAGTTCAGTGCCCGCCTCCCACATGGGAGCTCCAGGTTTGGTTTCTGTGCCTCCCTAAAGGGGAGTGGGGGGGGAAGTAAACAGATAACAAGCAGACAATGAGCAAAAACAATAAGCAGAAAAGCAGCGCAAACGATAAGCAAACAGACAGGGAGAGATAATAGATAAAGATGAACAAACTACAGCATATTCATACACAGGAATATTATTCAGCAATGCAAAGGAACAAGCTACTGATACAAGAGATGAATCTCACAAAAATGCTGAGTTTTTTATATAATCAAGTATATCTTACATGATTCCATTTATATGAAGTGCTAGAACAGGATAAACTAGTAATATGTGATGAGGAAAAAATCAAAATGGAGGGAGGATCACTTTGGAGGGTCAAGTGGGAACTTTCTGAGGTGATGCTCGTGTTCTCCAACATAAGGGTTTGTACCTCACAGGTGCATACATTTATCAAAACTCATCAAAAAGTTCACTTGGGATTTGTACCTTTTAGAACATTAGTTAATGATATACATGCTGATATGTTCAGGGGTGACCTGTACTGATGTCTTTGATAGGCATCCCCGTAAAAAAGGATGGACTGATGGACAGAGGGATGCATAGATAGAGCTATGTAGTGAAACAAATGCAGAAAAATGCTAATTGTAGAATTCAGGTGGTATGTACAATTCTTTCAACTTTTCTGTATGTCTGAAAATTCTTATAATAAAATGCTAGGAAATTCTAACTTTCAGTAAAGTCAGCTAGAGAGCAAACTGCCTGGTTAAATCTGTCTATTCAAAGCCTGGAAAAGAAAGAGAAAAGTTTAAGACTTAGAGTGACTTCTGAAGTGACAGAAAACATCCCATCTATATCTAACAGAGGACACAAAACATTTTAGGAATCAATTAGCATTTTTGTAGATTCATTAGCTTCTCTATAAGTCAACAAATATGGCTACTTTCTTAGAAACTTCATTTGTAAAAACCATCTTTGGATGGTGCATCCGAAATCTATTATAGGTGATATTACAGTGAAAGGAGAGCTATATATGTGCCATAGCCAATTATGGAAATAACTAGGTTCATTTCCATAATTTTCATAACACTGGTAAGAAAAGGCACAAGATATTTAGGTCAACTATTCATAAAACCTTTCCTAAAGGACACATAACATACTCTTAATACTAAAGGACCATATGTTTAACTGCTAATTTATAATACAATAACTCTTCTAGCTTAATTAAAACTTTTAAGAAATATTAATTTTTAAATATGAAAATTCCTGTTTTAGTCATCTTAACTAAATTTCATTTATGTTAATCTTTAAAATATTTTTACATCTTTAAGAAAGAAAATAACTTGAGGGACTCAGAGAAGTCTTCATTAAGAAAGGATTTATCATTTTGTAGATGAGAAAAATCATTATAATAGGGGAGCAGATGTTAACTCAAGTGGTTCAGCACCTGCTTCTCATGTATGAGGTCCCCGGTTCTATCCCTGGTACCTCCTAAAACAAACAAACAAACAAAAACAACCCCAGCTCTCACTGGGGAACAGATATAGCTCAGTGGTTGAATGAGGTCCTGGGTTCAATACCCCCTACCTCCTAAAATTAAAAAAAAAAATAATGATAATGAAGGTAACCAGGAAGGAAAAGTTGAAACTTTCATAAATTTTACTTGAATAATTTAGTTTCTGAATACACTCTCCATGGAGTAATAAACTATATATCACTGCATATATTATGCACATATATGAATAACTGTACAAAGTTGTATATTCAAACTTTTGTTTGTTTTTTTTGTTTTTTAATTTCTCTATCCTTCCCTTACCCCACTTGTCTGTTTTCTGTGTCTATTTGCTGCATGTTCTTCTTTGTCCGCTTCTGTTGTTGTCAGTGGCAGGGGAATCTGTGTTCCTTTTTGTTGCATCATCTTGTTGCGTCAGCTCTGTGTGTGTGTGGTGCCATTCCTGGGCAGGCTGAACTTTCTTTCACGCTGGGAGGCTCTCCTTACAGGGCGCGCTCCTTGCGCATGGGGCTCCCCTACACAGGGACACCCCTGCGTGGCACGGCACTCCTTGCATGCATCAGCGCTGCACATGGGCCAGCTCCACATGGGTCAAGGAGACCCGGGATTTGAACCTTGGACCTCCCATGAGGTAGATGGAAGCCCTAACCACTGGGCAAAGTCCGCTTCCCTATATTCAAACTTTAAAGGGTTTTTCAAGAGTCATTCTATATTTGATTTTTCAGTAGTTCTCTATTTGATTTGTCTTTCACAATGACACTGAATCTAACCCCCAGGGAAGATCTGACTCTACCATATAATAGAGCCTACCATAGTTGTCCCCTCACCCTAGGTAAGTCATTAAGTCTAAAGAAGGGTCATATACAATTTAAAATATGTTATAAAAATTCACAATAAAAATACATTTAAAAGGCATTTATTCAGAGCTTAATATGAGCCAAGGACAAGAGGAGACGATGGATATACACTGCTGAGTAAATCAGACAGGGTCCCTGCTCTTGAAAGTGACTGGGGGAGGAAGGGAATGTTACAGACAGCAAACAAGTAAACAAACAAACAAACAAATATGTTTGTGATAAGTGCTATGGAAGAAATTTACAGGATGAAATGACAGATGTTTATGGTTATCATGACAGGTCTCTCTGAGGACATGACATTTAAGTCCAGTCCTAAAGAAAAATCATCAGCCAGTTTTGCAAAGATCAGGAGGCAAGGGTACCCTGCAGAAGACACAGCATGTGCAAAGGCCCCACAGGAGTAAGAAGCTCAGTAGCTACAAGTAGCAGAAAAGGCCAGTGTGACTGCAGCACAATGGGAAAACTGCACAAACTGAGGCCTTGCTAGGAGTGCAAAAAAAAAATCATTAAAGGATATTACAAAGGAGGAGTGATATGAACAGGATTTATATCTTTTATTATATGGAGAAAGTTGTAAAGGGGCAAGAATAGAAGCAGAAGACAAATAAGGAGGCTAAGGTGGCAGTGCAGAGAAAAAAATGACAGAGTAGAAAGTGTAAAGGAGGTTTGCGACTTTTTGATAGTGAAATCAGTAAGATTTGCTCATAGGGCAAGGAAGAAGGAGATGGTTTTAGCCACTATATACAAGATGGTGCTATTAAGTGAGAAGTTGAGTGGGAGGAGCAGTTAGCAGGAAGTCAAGAGTGAATTCAGACATAATACCTTTGAGATGCTTATGAGATAGCCAAGAGGATATAGATGTAGGTACATAAGTAAGGGGCTGGGAATTAGGGGCATAGTGATTAAATTCCTTAAACTAACTTGGAGTTCTCATAAAATAACAACGTAATGGGCGACACTCCAGGTCTTTCAAATCAGAATGGGCATACGCACATTTTTAACATGTTCAAGTGACTCTGGTGTCCACCAGAATTTAAGACCACTTATGTACACAGATTTTAATGTTATATTTCATCACCTAGGGATATAAATCTTTACAGAAGAAAACAATGTTAAACAATATCTTGATATAATGGTTTGACTTAATAAATCCAGAACTATCCAACCTTCTCCAGACATACAACATTATAGAAGAAATACTTCTCTAATCTGTCATTCTTCCAAAGACCACTCTAGGGGAATAATATCTTCTATTTCATAAATATTTTCTTACAAAATACCCATGAAGTATGTCACAAATGAGTAAATCAAGGTTCGGAAAGATGAAGATTCTTGCCCAAAGAACACATAATCAATAACAGCCAAGACTCAAAAATCAAGATAATGCCAATTCCAGTCTGCTTTCCACCATATGAAAATGCTGCCCACCTCTCAAAGCTTACCATCTGTGACATGTCATGTACAAAAATAATTATAACAAAATAAAATGGGTTAAGTGCCATAAAGGAAAAAGAAAGGATAATAACAGCTAAGAAGGAAAAAGTACTTCTTGATTTTCACTTCTTAAAAGCCTTGTAATTGCATTCCTGAGAAACCATAAACTCCACCTTTTGAAGCATCCACAAAAGTTACCAGTAGACAGCAAGTCTTACTCAAATAGTCCTAAGACTCACAGAAACTCCTTACAGACTTAAGCTTCTGGGGAAAAAAAAAAAAAGTATCCTGTACAGTGAGTTTGGCTTCAAAAAGCTCTGGGTAAATCCCAGTTCTGCTGTCTGTGGTCACAAAACAAGTCACAAACTGCTAAGGCTCAAAAATCCTCATCAGTAAAACACAAAGTTTGGGATAAAGACTATATATACATACTCAAAAAGTCTTTATCACTTGTTATTATTGGAAGAACATACAAATAAAAACCTACGGCTATCTAATATTTTATTTTAATACATGATGGATTTTCCTTTAAGTAAATACTTCTAAGTATCCAACTTAATACAGTAGTACTAGAATGTTTTCTGAAATGTTTACAAATCCTCTTTGCTGCCCCCTTCTATGCTAGGATCAATCTTGGGTCACTCTATACCTACTCTTTCATAATAGTTCTAATACTTGTAATTTTCATTATCTCCAGGTTAGACTTTAAGTTCCTTGAAGGCAGAAGCTGTGATTTGTTCACTGCTAATCTTCATTTAATATGTGAGTACTTACTTTGTACTTGGCACTGATATGGACCCTCACAATACAGCAGTGGTCAAAATAAAATCTTTACTCTTAGAGCTTATGATTTAGTGTGATAAGAAATTAAACAAGTAAATAGATATCAACTAGTGATATGTGGTATTTTAAAAAGAGAGTTGTTCTCAGTAAATATCCAAAGAGTGAAAAAAGGGTGGCAAACAGATACTTGTACACCAACATTTATAAGAGCATTACTCCCAATAGCCAAAAACTGTAAACAACCGAAGTGTCCATCAACAAAAGAATGGATAAATAAAATGTGGTATATACACACAATGGAATATTATTTGACCATAAGAAATAATGAAATTATCAGAATTGCTACAACATGGCAGAAACTTGAAAACATTATGCTCAGTGCAATAAGATACAAAAGAATAGTCATATATCACTTTTAAGAGATGACTACAAAGAACAAATTCACAGAGATAGAAAAGAGATTAGAAAGGAGTAAGGGGAGATGGTGGAGGGTGTTGTTTGTTAAAAATTAAATAATAATTAACTAAAAAAAGAAATTTAAAAAAGACTTTTGTAAATGCACAGCTAATTGCTAAACAAAATAAGGGAAATTCCTATGGGCTCAAAAGAGAGGCAAGTGAAAACCAGAATGGTGCTCTTATAAACTAGTTCTGTAGCTGCCCTTGAGGCAGGAGGTCTTGGACATCTCAGGGCTTAGGTTTTGATGCCTATGTGAGTTTGGAGAGTATATTAAAGGACAAATTACCACAAACTTTCAGTGGCCTAAAACAACACACATTTATTATCCCACACTTTCAGGTGGGGGAAGAGGGAGAACTAAGAAGTTAGCAAAGTTGCTGTTTTATATAGGGTGTCCACAAAGGCCTTGCACAGCATATAAGAGAAACTTGAAATAAATCAAACAACCCACAAAGATATCTGGAGGGGAAGATCAAGTGCAAAGACCTTGAGACAGGAACAGACTTATGTGGGAGAATGGCAAGAAGGGGATGTGTGCGTAGAGTAGGTGGAATAGAGTCACATGGGAGGGCGGTTCTAAGCTGCTATAAGTGACATTATCTAACATGTTTTAAAAGACTCACTCCAACTTCTGTTTAGAGGATAGAGTAAAGAACGGAAGCAGTGAACCTCATTTAGAATACTGCAATAATTCAGGAGACAGAGAATGGTGGCTTGGAACCAAGGGAGTGATGATCATGATGATGACGAAGGCAATGATAAGCAGGTGGATGAGAGTCAGGTGGGGTTTTTTGTTGTTGTTGTTGTTATTGTTGTTTTTGTTTTTTAGGGTAGGTAAGGGATTAAGAAACGAAAACGAAGAAAGTAAGTCTGAGGCATGGACTGCCGGCCGTGCTGCAGGGTGAGTCACTCTGCTAGTTAGGTTTTGAAGATAGAATCCAAAGGATCTGCTGATAGACAGGATGTGGAGAGAGGAAGAGAAGCATTAAAGGAGAGCTCCATGGTTAGGGACCAGTGGAGATGCCATCAACTGAGATTTGAAAGAGAAGAAATGCTTTTTACCCAGAACCTAGCAAAGTGTCTGGTATATACTAGACACTCAAACATTTATTTCAGAATTGAATTTAAGAGAATAAAATCCCAATATGAAGCAGGTGAATTCATTGTATTGGTTTCTATTTATTCTAAATCTCCTTTAGTAATGTTTGTTAATTACAGACTTAACTATGATCACTGTTAATTGCAGGGGCTAACAGAGAAACCTTATACTGCCACACAACTAATCCTCACATCTAAAGAATCAGTTTCAGTTTTAAATTGCCCATTCTCTTGGCTATAAGAGAAATATGCTATGAAAACTCAGTGACAGCTTGAGTATTCTTACACCCAAAGTAATTAACCTGTTCATGAATAATGCCAAACTGTGGAAGGCAGAGTAGTGCAAACAGAACTCCCCAGGCCAAAACAAGATGAAAATTATCACTTCACCACACATTTTCAGAATGGGGCAAGACTGAACAAGTTCTCTAAAAAAAAAATAAGCCATAAGTCATTAGCATTTTTTAAAACTTTTTTTTAAAAAAACCCTCAAACAGTAAGTCCCTTCAAAACAATGACAATGAAAATTAAAATCTTTCTGAGAATGTGAAATTTAGCACATCTTTCCCCCAAGGAGGCACTTTTCCCATTAGTGAAACTGAGCTTCACTTAGAGAAGAATTTGGTGTCCTCACTTTAGGCACTTCGTATAGTCATATTCCCGGATTTTCCAACCCAGTACCCTTACCCTAGCACCCTAGTTCCATGAAGAACAACAAAGTTAGAAAAATATATTAAAAAATATACTCAAAGGAATTATTAAAAAAAAAAAAAAAGAAGTGGGGCGAGGAGGTTTTAACATACATCCCTTCCTCCCTTCCAGTACCGTTAAAAATTTAACTGAAGTTTATGTATCATCTCTCTTCACATTATTTCCCCATGCCCCACCCTAACCTCTTGTACCTTAAAAAAAAAGTGCTTCCAAGTTTCAGTGAAACGATAGCTTTAAAACAGGCTATTCAGAAAAGCAGATCTTACTGAATTCAGCAACAGGCAATACTTTCCTTTTTCTTATCAGTAAAAGGCCTGGAACCATCCGAAACAAATTTGCATAAATGCCAGCCAGATTCCCACGTATCCCCCTTCTCCCTCCCTCCGCAAAACTGGCCTGGAAACAGCAGCCACTGACCAGGGAGCTAAGAGAAAAGAACTAGTAGTAAGCAAAACAAGGATGTGGGGAGGCAAGACCACCTAGAAGAGTAAGAACCCGGCCGATCCACATTACATTCCAAACCCAGCAGCGGACATCCTTCCCCGCTCCCAGGGCTCCGCACGCGGATTAGAGGCGCGGTGGAGGGTGGCTTCCCGCACGCGGATTAGAACCGCCCCCGGGCAAAGGGAGTGCCCAAGGGTTACCCAAGCGCTGGAGGAATAGCGCAAATAATAATAAGCAAGGGTGCTAAGGATAAATGCGGCGTCCCTGAAAGGAGGAAAAAAAAGGGGGAGGGGGCGGGCAGGTAATCCCAGTAGGGATTTACCTAGTCGGGTAAAAAGGCTGGAGTGGCTACAGGTAAAGGACCCCCAAAGAAGGCGCTAACGAATCTGCTATTTATCAGTAAACCGGGTGGGGAGGGGTCGGGGGTGGGGGGGACTGTTTCTGATTCTCTTCTCATTTCATCACTGAAGTAGGGGAAGCCCGAGAGAGAAGAGTGGGGAGTAGAGGTGGGGGAGGGGGCATGGAGACCGACTGGGGCTTCGATCCCCGAAGGGACCCGGGCGCAGAATCGTGGGGTGCGCTCTCCGGAAAGGGGAAGAAGGCGCAACCCTAGCCCGGGGCCAGGGACGCTGGAAACCAGGCGCTTCTCTGGCAGCAAGAAGTGGGGAAGGAGCCACCCTCCTCCCCGCCCCCACACTCACCATGTAGAGGGTGAAGGGCAGGCCGAGCAGAAAGAGCCACAGGTAGAGGTGCAGCGCGTTCACGAAGGTGGCCTGGTGCGGGTCGTAGTACCAACCCCCGCTGAGTGCGGCCCACACCCCCTGCCGGAGGATTTGCAGCGTCTGCGACCCCATCCCCACCCGGCGGCGCCTCCGCCGCCGCCGCCGTCCCCGCCCCGGCCCCAGCTCTGCCTCGGTCGCCGGAGCCTGCAGCTGCCGGGTCTATCCCCCTTCGGAGCTCGGGGAGAGCGGGTCAGCGCTTCGGCGGTCGCTAGTACTGCGGCAAGAGGAGGAGGCGGCGAACGAGGAGGAGGAGACCGAGGAGGAGGCGGCGAGTAGCGGGGAGGAGGAAAGCGAAAAAGAGGAGGAGACCGGCCTCCAGAGCGCCGCCGCCATCTTGTCTCCTAACACACGGAGCCAGGGCCAGGCCGCCGCCGCCGCCCGTGGCCCGCCAGCGCCAGCGCCGCCGCGACCCCCGCCGGCCGCCAGCTCTGGGCCCCGCGTTGGAGGCCCAGCGCCCGGCTGGGTCCGGGAGGAAGCCGCGCCCCCTTCAGCTCCGCCTCTCCTTTCCCTCCGCCCCTTCTGTCTGCTCCCCGCGGGTGCGCACAGTACCTCGGCCGTCGCGGGCGCCTGCTGCAGGCGCCCGGGAGAAGCGCGCGCAGACCGGGGATGGGGGGGTACAGTAGTAAAATATCCCACCTCAGGGCCATTTCCTCTCCTGATGAACGAATCTGGCAAGTTCTTTTTCCAATCCCTAAGCAGAGTCTGACTCAGAACCCAACAGACCTTGTCATCAAGAAAGCAACCTGGCTGACATTTTATGGTATTTAGTAGAGAGACCTAGAAATAATTGAGGTTCACATCTGAGATTTTGACTGAAGGCAACGAAGAATTGTTGAAAAGCACTAACACATTCAATATGAGCAAGAATTGTGTTAGCACTTGGAGTGGTCTGGAGGCCCTTGGGTAAGAAAAATAGCCACATCCAGAATTGGGGGCATTTAGTATTTCCAAAAGACAGATAAGTTAATAGACATTGCAGGAGATATAAAAGTATGGGGTGGGCAGGTTTTATTTGTACACAATCTTTAAGAATAACCTACCAGGTTTTGTTTAGTTTTTTAATGTGCAGCAACTGGTAGCCATTTTTATCAATAGGCTGATCTAACCAGGACCCTAATAAAAGATTAACTATTACTCCACCCTCAGTGACAATAAGGTCTTGTGCTTCTATTTTATAGGTGTAATAACTACTATTCTTGAGAATCATTCTTGGCTTCGTGTAATCTTTATAAGGCATAACTGATCTCAATTGAATTTTTTCAAAGATTGACGTTTGAATTTATTATAGTAATAAAAGCGTATTCCTGGATTAAAGTTGCTATAATTAATATGGGCAACAAGAGAGGGGGAAAAAACTGATGACATTTTAAGAAGGTAAATTAAAAGCGATAGTAATACCTCCCAGTGCTATACCACGGCACAGTTATTAAAACATTTTCACACTCATTTAATTTGATTTTCACAACACTACTGTGAGGCAAGTAGTAGCTATCTTTATTTTATAGAGGAAGAAATTGAAGCCCAAAAAAACTAAGTGCCCAAGTTCTCCTGAGTAATAAGAGATAGAGAACAATTCTAAAACCACTAGTCCTCCTAACTGCTTGGACTAAACTTTGGAATTTTATTTGTGAACACTCTCCACCTTATCCAGTCACAGGTAACTGGAAGCTGCTAAAAAGTTTTTGATCAGTTCACACTGTGAACTGACCAATATAACTAAATATATGATTATTTCTCAAAGTGAAGTTAGCCAAATGCATCAACATCACCTGAGAACTTAGACATGCAAATTCTCAGGCACCGCTTCTGAGAAACTTGGGGTGGGACCCAGCATTCTGCTTTAATAAGCCCAGAAGATTCTAATGTTCCTTCAAGTTGAATACTGTGCCCAGGCTTGGTTTGTTTGTTTCCTTATAGCCACAAAGCCAGAGTTCCAGTAAGGTACCTTAAAATTGAAAGAAGTGAATGAAAACTGGCCAAAATATACTTTTAAATATATTGGTATGCCAAAAAACAAAATTAATATTAAATAATGCAATTTTACAATTAAAATAGTGGCCCCAAGGCTTAGTCATAGACAAAAAGTACTGTCAGGTTTTCCTTTGTTTCTCCTAAAGGATACAGGAAAGTTCTCTGAGCACGTTTTGGAAGTGATCCCAAGCTTTCCAACAAAAAGAACAGTGTAACATGGGTAAAGCTCTGTCGCCATGTCAGTTTCCATATCAGCAAATATCTGCCGTAGTTGAATATAAAATTATTAATTGCAGTAGGACTGAGGTGGACTGGAAGAGAGAGAAAGTAGGACTGGACACATCCATGGAGTTGGAGGCAGACCCAGCTGGCATGATGGATATGCAGCCTGAAGATAGATATGCAACCGGCAGCAGGCCAGGAAGGCAGCCGGCATTGGGCTGGCTCAAGGAGAGAATGGGAGCATTGTGAGCCAATGGACAGCTGGAAGATCCAGGAGCAAGCAAAAATTGGGAAATCATGGCAGGTTTTAATACAAAATGTGTTGCTTTTAGCAAGGCCAGCTTCAGAGCTGTCTGCCAGGTCCAGACCCCATTCTCTAAGGGAAACTGACAAAAACAAGTAGAATTCAGGTGGATGTACTGGAGATTTTGGGTATAAAGACTTGGGCTCAGGAAAACAAAACAAGTATCCAAACACCAGATCTGGGGGAAAGAGTGAGACTTAGAAACAAAGATGGAGCCTAATAGCTAAAACTGAGACCTACTTTTACACTGAGTGTGGTTGACTTATATTGAGGTCCCAGAAAATTAATATAGAACTCCTAATTCCCCTCCACTATATCTGGAATTGATCTGAGAGCCTAGAAATTGGAATCATATGTGGACAGGCCCAGAAGGTGAAAAATAAATAAATCACGCCTTTCAGTTCTGGATAGGCATGAGCGTTTTAGACAGATACACTTTAATTCATTTAGGGAGTTAGCAACTGAAAGAATTCAATGAAAAGATTGGCCTTTCCAAATGACTGACTCAGTCATGGAGGGAGGTGTGAATCCTACACTGCTTGTCAGCTGTCACTTTCAGAATGTTCATGAATGCTGCCACAACAAGCTTCCCATTTTATAAACAAGAAGCCAAAACACAGAAAGTTTAAATGGTTTGCCCAAGATAACATACTCTATCATGTCCATAATATATAAGAGCAGGAAAAAGCTAGAATCTAATTAGCCATACATAAAAGCCATTAATAATGTTACACTTAGCATGTGAAAGTTAGCAGTCATGATATACTACCAACCACCACCTGACATTTGCTCATCTTTCAGCTAATCCTATTAAAATTGTACTTCTTGGCTAGCTCATAGGCCCCTGGAGGATTGGAAATGCTTTAATAGCAGATGCTCACTCCTGCCTGACAGGGACAAAGCTGAGTGTAAAAAACCTTCTAATAACCCCCAGCTAAGTCCATCTTGGAGCAGAGGTGTAAAAGCTGCAGCTCTGATCAGTTTATGGCGTGGCAATTATCTACTTTAGATATTATAGCCCACATATCCTGCCACCAACCTAAGTGCAGCAGGTATACAAATCTTTCTTCTACCACAGGCCAGCCCCTCTTATTTATTCTCTCAGTGAAACCAACATTTTCCAAATCACCCAGCTGACTTGAGACCTTCTACATCTTCCCTCCATCCTCCCCCTCATCTTTCTCAAGGATTGTCTAGTAGTCTTTCTCCCCATCAACCCTTCCTTTACATTGTCTAGTGAATGCTTTCATCAATTTATATTTATCCCAGGAGCCTCCTACAGTCTTTCCAAACTCATTCTACATTCCATCAACAAAATTAATCTCCCTAATCCATTTTTCTCATGCCCCTCCCTCTCTCAGAAGCCTTCGATTCCCTTCTGTTACCTACAGGACTAAAGGCACACTCCTTAGCCTGACATTCATGGTCATCCCCCAACCAACCTGAATCACTATTTTCTTTGATTATCCACCCCTCCCATTCTCCAGCATGATCCCTTCTCTCTTTACTGGTGATTATCAGCATACCGAACCCATCTATTAATTTCTGCCTCTCTCATCTTACTGACACCATTTGCCTTACCTAAAAAACCATACACCTCCATATCTACCTACTAAAATCCATATGCCAACACCATTCACTTATTTTTTGAATAGCTTAAAACATCCATATGTTCGACTCATTTCGCACTTTTCTGTTTTTTTTTAAGGAGATACCAGTGATCGAACCTAGGGCCTCATACTTGAGAAACAGGCACTCGACCACTCCCCAGCACTTACTTTTATATTACTTTATATCCCTCCAATTGTACATTCCTCAAGGGCAATACACTTCTCAGTGTATCCCGCTGTGCCTAGCAAAAAGCTATAACCATCAACAGACTCTCAATCAATATAAGTTGAATAAATAAAGCAATACAAACCAATGGAAACCAATGACTTTCCAACTGGATATTTTTCATTTTTAACTCTTCAACATTCAAAGCATTTCACCAGCTTAGAAATTTGGTTAAAGGAAGGAAAGAAATGTGGATACCAGTGGGAACCCTGAGAAATTCTTAAATAAAGGTGGAAAGAGTTTGGAAGAGAGGGGAAGTGCCCTAGAATTCTTCCCTGATTCTCTTTTTATACATTTGCTATATACCACTTTATAATATCACATCAGGACAATAAATGTCAAAAAGGGAGGAGGGAATTTCCCAAATCTTACATAATATAATTATAAAATACCAATATCTGAATATGGAGCTAAATAAATTTTTAAAATTTTCTTATTTACTTCATAGGAAATAATCTTTTTGGAAATCTCATTCTACTCATGTTTTGTTTTGTTTTCTTTTAATGACAATTACATATAATGAGTACTTTCAAACACATTTTAATCAATATTTACTAGTTCAGTAATTCTCGTTATGTTTTGTGTTCTTCTGTTATACCTCAGAAACCCAATTCACTTTTCTTAAACTCACACAAAACACTTCTGGGACAGGGCAACAAAAACATGGGAAAGTATATATAAGATATTGCAAAAATCCCCAAATATTGGGAATCCCTGAATCAGAAGCAATATACATCCATTGTTTCACATATTTTGACATTAAAAGACTCTTCTATGTCAGTAAGGTATCTGATGTGTTTAGCTACAACAAATTAAAGAACTTTCTGTTTCAGTGTTTCACCCAAGGCAGCATAATTCGAGCAGGACCTATTGAGCAAACTAGTATAGCTGGGAGATTTTCTGGAGATCTCCTGTTAGTAGTTACTGATGTCATCTAGAGCATCTTCCCTGTAATTATGCAGAAAAGAGAAAGTTGTCACCTCAGGAGGCTGGAGGCCTGGCTCCTTTGAGGAGGAGTACCAGGAATTCCTTAGTGGGAAAGCAGTGTTTAGTAGCTGAAAGAGCATGGAGTGTGGAATCAGATAAATCTGTGTTACTCTGCAGATTCTGCTGCTTTCTACATTACTCCTAGTCCCAAATCAAAGAGGCCAAGCAGAACTGAAAATCTTGGGGAATGCAGTGTTGTTGGACCCATTGCATTTAGGTTTGATTGTCTAATGGCAAAAATAACATTCTAACACCTATATAAAAATCTTTCCCTAGATTTTTATGGCTTTCCTTATGGAAACCCTGACAACACATGAGAATGTATTTCTTACTAATTTTCATTTTGTGTTATTTTGCTTTTTTTTTTTTTTTGCCTTGCCTATTGTCACTGGGATTCAGTACCTGTTAACATACATAAACATTTTTGAATTATGAACAAAGTATATTTTGCGTATATATACATATCCTAAGGGAATGATATATTCAGAATAAAGTCTTACAAATAAATCAGTAGATGTCGTTATTTCCATCCTTTAAATTTCCATCCTTTAAATTCATCATGCTCTCAAGTCCTGTATCAAAGGTTTCTCAATGTGTCATCCATGAGCCACCCAAATTGCAATTTTCTAGTATACTAATAACAGATTTCTAAGTTGTACATCAGTGCATAGGGTATTGAAAGCTCCTCCAGTGCTGGTAGTCCCTGAATTAGAGACTTAATATAAACACTTATTATTTTCCATCTTTTAATACTAAAAGATAGCATTCCAAGCAGCCAGTAGAATATTGAGTTAACTTTTAATGAACAGATATGGATTGATCTTTAAGGTACATGGTTACATGAAGAAAAAGAGAACAATTTATAGTGTGCCGTTGTTTATGTAAAGAAAAAAAAAAATATATATATATATAGTATGTGCTTATCTATGAATTGAATGTCTCTAAGAGGGCATCTGAGAAAATGGCAGCAATGATTGCCTCAGGATTGAGAGGAAGACTTACTTTTCATTGTGTATTTTCTTATACTCTCTGACTTACATGTCATGCTCATGTTACCCATTTTTTGGAAGTAATTAATAAATTGGAAAAATAATACAGATTCCTAGGTTTTACCCAGGACTTACTAAATCGAAATCTGACATGGGGCCCAGATCCACACTGTTTATGAGCTCTCTTACTCTTCTGCAAACTAGTTTTGAGAACTAATGTCCTCAACTTTTCCTTTTCTTTTATTTCTGCCTTCTTTCCTTTCTCCTGACACCTCACCAGTACTTCTCTCTTCATTATCCAGTTTAGATCTCATGGTTTTGCAATCCACTCATTCCTAGGCAAGTGCTTTTCTACTCTTATCCCCTGACCTTTGCCATCGTCCAAAACCGTAACAATGGATGGATCTGCTTTCTGCAGCCCCAGCACACAGGCTAAAGTTCCAGATTCCAACCTCAGCCTATACCTCAATTCTTCCTTGCAACTCTGGTTCTTACTCAGTATCTCTTACATCCCTCTTAAAGACTTTTAAAATCCCATCAATGTTTTCAAGACTCCTCTTAGTATCACAGCACAAAGAAAATAGAGGATTTAGGACTGAAATTCCTCAATTTCCTGCCCACCTACTTCTAAATTTATACACATACACATGATCCTACCTTTTTTCCTGTCTTTTCTTTCTTACAGGATAGGTGCCCTTCTGCCTTAAGAAGATCCCTCCATCTGTGTTCTGGACACCATTTCCTTCAGTCTCCACACCATACGTAATTTGTTAACCTTGGTTCTTTAGGGCCCACAAGCTTTCACTTTCTTTTTAAAAGATTTATTTATTTATTTCTCTCCCCTTCCCCCCACCCCGGTTGTCTGTTCTCTGTGTCTGTTTGCTGCGTTTTCTTCTATGTCCGCTTCTGTTGTTGTCAGAGGCACAGGAATCTGTTTCTTTTTGCTGCGTCGTCTTGTTGTGTCAGCTCTCCATGTCCGCGGCACCATTTCTGGGCAGGCTGCACTTTCTTTCATGCTGGCAGCTCTCCTTACGGGGTGCACTCCTTGCGCGTGGGGCTCCCCTACGTGGGGGACACCCCTGCATGGCAGGGCACTCCTTGCACACATCAGCACTGCGCATGGGCCAGCTCCACATAGGTCAAGGAGGCCTGGGGTTTGAACCGCGGACCTCCCATGTGGTAGACGGATGCCCTAACCACTGGGCCAAGTCCGCCGCCCAAGCTCTCACTTTCTATCGGCACTCTTCCTTCAGCCTATAAACAGGCACTCTCATCTATAAGCTTTCTGTCTACTCTAGCTTCCACCCTCTTTCTCCTGTCCTTCACAGCAAAGTTTCTTAAGGGTAACTATGTTCCTCACCTTCCTTGAACCTAACTCTCATCACTGCTCTTGCCAAAGTCACCAATGATGTCCTAGTTGCAAAGTCCAACAGGTACTTCCCAGTCCCTATCATATTTAATCGCTGCTTCCTAGCTTCTTTTTTTCCCTGACCATGCTAGACCCGGGTCTTGTTTATGGAGTCTTCGTCCTTCTACTCCTCAAAGGTTGTCAATGGGTTGATAAGGAAAAACAATTCTATCACCCACTTTCAGGATTTTTTTTTTAAACCAGACGATGCTGATGTCTCCCAACCTGAATCATGTAGGGAACCTCAACCTGTGGGAATTGTCAGAAAGTTAAAACAAATTCCATACAAGGGGGGATTCGAAATGTTGCACCTCAGAAATCTTTGCGAGGAACAGAAAAATGAACTCTGCATTAAATATCACAACTGCAATCTGAAGTAGTTTTTTTGGGTTTTGTTTGTTTCAAATCCCTCACTCCTAATAGCTTGAGGTTTAAGTAGGTATCCTTAAATTTCCTAATCTGTAATATATGAAGAGCTTTTGTAAGTATCTATCTATCTATCTATCTATTTCCCTTACCCACCTACCTACCTATCTATGTAAACTTCAGACTTGTATTTTGAAAACATGACAGTTATTTACTGGGACTTTTCTTGTCC
Organism: Dasypus novemcinctus; assembly: GCF_030445035.2. Classification (NCBI taxonomy): domain Eukaryota; kingdom Metazoa; phylum Chordata; class Mammalia; order Cingulata; family Dasypodidae; genus Dasypus; species Dasypus novemcinctus. The sequence continues at coordinate 37,932,762 of NC_080675.1, forward strand.
CAGCCTCTGTACCATTCTCCTTCCAAATGGCCTTTTTGGTTAATATTTAATTTTTCATCACAAAAGTACTACATTCACATGTTTTATCTGACCAAATATAGAAAAGAGAGAAAAAATTACCCATTAGATCCAATACCCATTCACAACCACTGCTGATATTTAATATTTTTCTTCTACCCTTCCCCCCCACTATTTCTGTACCATATTCTAATTGGAGTTCAGAGCTTAATTTGGAAAGTTTTTATGTCAACACATGCCATGTGTCTTGGCAATATGCTAAGTCTGAGAAACTTCAGGAGACATTTTTTCCTTCTGACTTATCCATGTGTTTCACTTAAATTCTTGGAAACTTCAGCTGTGCTATGCAGGTTTCAAGCCTGCAGATTCAAGTAACAGAAAATTTCAATTCAAACTTGTATAAACAATAAGGAAAATTATTGGCTCATATAAGTGGAAGTTCAGGAGGTAGGACCGGCTTCAGGGGCAGCTTAATTTGCTGTCTCTGGATCTATTTCTCTGCAATCCCCTGAGATGGCTTCTTGTGTTTGGCACTGTCCTTGAGCTGCTTCTCTCATGGAAGCAAAAATGACTGTAGCAGTTTCTTGTTTCATGTAGGCATGCCATTGCTTTGGGAGAAGTTCATCTAAGAGGAGGGAAACTTCTTTCCAGAAGCCTCCAGCATTCTTTTGGTCACATGTCTATTCTTGTTCCAACCCCTGTGGGCAAGAGAATGTCACACACATTGACTTTGACCTGGTTTCCTGCACCAATTACTAGCCAGGGGAATGGAATTACCCTTAGTACATTCAGTCCTAGGTATGGACTTAGACACAGGAGGTGTGTTAGGAGAGGTAGATGTCTGGATAAAACAGGATTATGTTAAGAAGCAGACAGGAAGAAAAGAAGTTGAAAAATCAGACAACCACCAATGGTCACTACACTTGGGTAGTTGTTTTATATATAATCTTTTTTTTTTCTTTTTAATTTTTGGCTTTTAAAAAATCCATTTTATCATTTTTCAAGTTTCAATAGATAATCCTGTCACATAGTCCAATATTTAAAGAACAAAGAGGGCTTAGAGTGAAACCTCTCCTTCCTACTACCAGCTGTCACTCAGTTGCCCTCCTGCCCTCTACCAAGGTATTTTACGCATATGCAAGAAAAAATTACATATATAAATATATGTATATATGTATATGTATGTATGTGTATGTGTGTATATATATATGTATATATGTGTGTGTTGTATTAATTTCACAGCCGCTAAAACAAGTGGGCTGGCTTAAGCAATGGGAATTTATTGGCTCATAGTTTTGAGGCTAGGGGAAGTCCAAAATTGAGGCACCAGCAAGATGATGCTTTCTCCCTGAAGACTGTGGTGTGGTGTTGGGGGGCTGGCTGCAAACAATCCTTGGGGCTCTTTCTGTCAGATGGCAATGTTTTCTCCTTTCTCCTCCGGGTTCCATTGACTTCCAGATTCTTCCCATGTCCAATTACCTTTGCTTCTAAGGACTTCAGCCGTACTGTGCTGTGTCCACTCATTAAGTTTGGGTATACCTTAACTAACAACATTTTCAAAGGTCCTGTTTACAAACGGGTTCATGCCTGCAGGACCAGGGATTTGGACATGAACATGCATTTTTGGGGGGATGTGATTCAACCTCCAAGATATGCGTATGTATGTTTAGTGTACATACATTCTTCCTCTTTTTTGTACATTAAAATGTACCATGCGATAATGTTGTTCTGCATCTTGCTTTATTCATTTAACAATATACACTGGAGATTATTATATCAGTACATGAAGAGCTTTGTCATTCATTTTTTCACTGCATTGTATTTTAGTATATGGATGTGCCACAATTAATTTAATACCTATGGATGGGCATTTAGGTTATTAATAATGCGTTGCTTTTAAAACACTGCTGGGGGGGAAGCAGATATGGCTCAACTGATGGAGCGACCGCCTGCCATGTGGGAGGTCAAGGGTTCGAACCCAGGGCCTCCTGGCCCAGGTGGTGAGCTGGCCCACATGCAAGGAGTACGCCCTACAAAGATAGACACCCCACACAAAAAGGGCAGCCCACCCAGGAGTGATGCCACACACCCAGAGAGCTGATGCCACGAGATGACACAACAAAAAAGAGACACAGATTCCTGGGGCAACCAAGAATGCAAGCAAACACAGACAAACACAGTGAATGGACTCAAGAAAGCAGACAGTAGGTTGGGGGGGGAGGGGAAGGGAGAGAAATACATTAAATTAAATAAATCTTTAAAAATATATAAATAAAACACTGCTAGGGGTCCAATGATGAGCCCTTGATATTGATGACTATGCTTATAAGCCCTGTGTGCCTGAAATTTCAACTAGGCCTAGAGCTATAGGGTGCCTAAGAGTTACCTCCTAAGAGCCTCCATGTTGCTCAAACATGGCCACTCTCTAAGCCAAACTCAGCATGGGACATGACTCCCAGGAATGAGTTTCCCTGGTGCCAAGGGATTACTACCATTCACCAACCGGTGATGCAACTAGAAAAAGACTTTGAATAAAAGGGGGAAATGGTAAAAAAAAAAAAAAAAAAAAAAAAAAAAAAAGATTTTGTATGGCTAAGAGACTTCAAAATGAGTTGGGAGGTCATCGGAGGGGTCGCACTTACACACATCTCAGCAGGATCCCAGAGACAGTCAACATAGATACAACCCCAGGTACTGGTGCTCCTGAGGGCTCCAGAGACGTACAGGTTCTATAGTCATGGCAGATGGCTCTGGAGTTCAGTGCCTTGCCAGTGGGCCCTACTTTAGAATTTGTGCTCCTGAGTGTGATAGAGTTGGACTCAGATGTGGCCTTTCTACACATGCCTCTTCTGTCACTTTCACTGAACCTGTGGTTGATGCTAGGGTTGAAGTATATTCAGGAGACTTGAATCTCTGGACTGGCCATGTGCCAGGTGGGCCCTGAGCCTCAGCAGAGTTGCAACACCTATGCTCTGGTTCCTTGGACATTCCCAGGTCAGCTAACAGGGAGGTGAAGATGGTCAACCAGCACACCAGGGAACTGAGAGTGTCTACAACTGCAAGCAGGAGAATTGCATCCATCAACCATGTGGGATCTAAGCCCCCTCTTGATTTAGAGGTGGCGTGGACATCACCATCCCAGGTTCAACAGGATGGAGGAATAAAATATAGATTAGAGTGGACTTACTGGTATTCTACTATAGAACTCTATAGTAATGGACTCCATCAATGGAAGAAATTTTATCATCAATATGGAGACAGTGGCCACGGGAGTTGCTGAGGGCAGGAAGAGGGAAGAGGTGTGATGTGGGGGCATTTTTGGGATTTGGAATTGTCCTGGGTGATATTGCAGGGACAGATGCAGGACACTGTGTGTCCTGTCATAACCCACTGAATGGACTGGGGGAGAGTGTAAACTACAATGTAAACTATACTCCATTAATTGTAGCAGTGCTCCAAAATGTATTTACCAAATGAAATGAATGTGCCACAGTGATGGAAAGAGTTGTTGAAGTGGGAGGAGTGAGGTGGGGTGGGGTGTGGGGTATAAGGAAACCTCATATTTTTTAATATTACATTTTTTGTGATCTATGTATCTTTTTTAAAAAAAGACAAATAAAAATTTAAAAATTAAGAAAAAATACAAACAGATCTATAATGACAGAAAACAGATCAGCATTTTGCCCATGGAGAGGCATGGAAGGTAGAGATTATTAAGGAGCATGAGATTACTTTTCAGGGTGATGAATATGTACACTATCTTAATTGTGGTGATGGTTTCATGGGTGTATATACATATGTCAAATATAATTTAATGATTTATGCTAAATATGTGTCATTTATTGTATGTTAATTATATCTCTATAAAGTTGGTTTAAAACATTAAATAAATAAATAAATAAAACTGCTGGGGAAGCAGATGTGGCTTAAGCAGTTGGGGCCCACCTACCACATGGGAGGTCCTGGTTCGGTTCCTGGTGCCTCCTAGAGAAGATAAGCAAGACAGTGAGCTGATACGGCGAGCTGGGATGGTGATCTGATGCAACAAGGAGACACAATGAGGAAACATAATGAAAGACACAAAAAGCAGGGAGTGGAGGTGGCTCAAGTAATCGAGCACCTCCGTCCCACATGGGAGGTCCTGGGTTTGGTTCCCAGTGCCTCTAAAAAGAAAACTCACAGACACAGAACACACAACCAATAGACACAGAGAACGGACAGCAAATGCAAACAACGAGGGGGGTAGAAAAATAAATAAATAAATCTTAGGAAAACAAAACAAAACACTGCTGTAATTATATCATACACATGTATTTTGCACATTTGGGGACTATCTGAAGCATAAATCCTAAAAGTGAAGTTAGTCCCAAATTGCTCTCCCTAGCAGCTGCACCAATTTATACTCTCATTAGGAGGGTATGAAAGTGCCGCTTCAGAACACCCTCACTGACAGAGCATGTGATGAGACTTTTGGATCTTTGCTAATTTGCTAATCAGAAATTGATATCTCCATGTAGTTTTAACTTGAATTTCCTCTACTGCGACTGAAGCTCAGCTATTTTCATATGTCTAGAAATCTTTTGTACTTCCTCTTCCAGACCCTGCCTGTTCATATTCTTTGCCTCTTTCTATTGCATGGTTTTTATTTTCCTTACTGATTTGCAGGAGCTCATTCTGTTAGGGAAACTAATCTTTGGTCTGTAAGAGAGCTGCAAATATTCTCCATCCCCCAGTTTGTCTTTTTCTTTAGGCTTTGCTTATGTTTTTACCCATGCAGAAAATTTTGGTTTTATTAGAATGAATGTATCAATCTTTATTTTTGTGGTTCTGGATTTAATGTTATACTTAGAAAGGACTTCATTCTAAGACAAATAATTATCTCTTGTTTTTTTCCCTAACACTTTGATGATTTCATTTGAAACATTTAAATATTAGATCCACTTGTAATTTATCCTGGTCAGGGGAGAGATATAAATCCAACTTTGATTTTTTCCCCCCACTTAATTGACTTTCACTTTTTCTAATCCATGATGATGCCTCCCTCTTGATTTATGTCTCATCAAGGTATTGCCACTATTCTCCACAGATGTTTAAAAAGTCTGTTTTCATTGACTTTAATTAGCAAAACAATAATTCACAGTGTATCTGTTTCTTGCCCTCGGGCCATGATTTATTTTAGAGGTTGGGGAGGGGATGAGGTATGACAGTCTTGAAATTATGCAAATAATGCATTTTCATAATCATTGTTATTTGGAAATGGGTTTATTCAGGAAGTTTGCTCAAAACACAAACAATTAAAAACAATACAGGTTTAGATGATTAAATCACTTAAAACTGACATGCATAAAGTTCTAATCATTAACTTGGACTCTTTTTAGACATGGCATGATGAATTTTTTTGACTCTCCTCTAGAATTGGGGGAGGTAGCTTGCTCCTGGTTGCATCCTAAGACGCTGCTGAGTCCCCAGAGTCTTATCCAAGAGGCAGACTACACTGGAGTGAGGTCCATCTTCAAGGCTACCCACGGAGAGGAGAGCCCAGCAGCAAGGACAGAGCAAATGCACATCTTGGTTCTTTCAGCCTTGAACTTTAGCAGTAGGACTAGCCCGATCAGGTATCCAGGGCCACTCTCCTCAACTCTTTCACTGCAAGGAGAAATGTATTTGGCATTGTGCTTCTCTGGTGAGGTTGAAACTAACTTCTATCCGTAACAGCAGGGTGTCATGGTCGCTGCTGAAAAAAATCCTTTGACAAGTTCAAACAGACTTCTGTTGTAGTGCTGTCACATTGCATTACACTTATTTGTTTACTTGTCCATCTTTCGCAGGGTACTGTCAGTTCCTTAGGGCAGAAGCTCTTTGTCTTCTTTGAACTGCTATAGCCTAGTACACTCATCCCTCTCGAGAGGAATGTGCTTATTGCATACTTTCTCTCTTACGTGACCAGTACACTTATACACTCCACTCTTCAATACTGACCATTTGTTGAGCAGCTACCATGTGTCACTTCTTGTGCATAATACTTTTAAATTCTCACAACAACTCTACGAGGTAGGTGCTATTATTATACCTCATTGTATAGGTGAGGAAACTTGGGGACAGAGAGGTTAAGTAACTTGCCCAAGGTCACAAGGATAGTAAGGGGTGCAGCCAGGATTCAAAACCCAGATAATCTAATTCTGGCACCCACTACTCTTAATGGCTACGGCACATTGTTTCTCCTGAGTCTATTGGGAAAAAAAAAGAAAATTCCATGTAAAACAAGTTCATAAACCTTTGCTTTCCAGGAGAGTGGCATACTTCATCCCATGAGATATGGGTTTTTTTGGTATTTGTTGTTGTCTAGGAAAATACTTTGTTGTTCCTATTTGAGTAATGTCACTCCTACTTACCCAGGCAAGGAAGAAGAGAGTGAAATAAAGAGGGCTAAATTGCTTCGTGTGAGAAAGAAATAGGACATTGCGGTGTTATAACTGGCTGCTTAAGAGTTGTGTAAAGAACCTGAAAAATAGGCAGCGGACTTGGCCCAGTGGTTAGGGCGTCCGCCTACCACATGGGAGGTCTGCGGTTCAAATCCTGGGCCTCCTTGACCTGTGTGGAGCTGGCCCATGCGCAGTGCTAATGCACACAAGGAGTGCCCTGCCACGCAGGGGTGTCCCCCGGGTAGGGAAACCCACTCGCAAGGAGTGTGCCCCGTAAGGAGAGCCGCCCATCACGAAAGAAAGTGCAGCCTCCCCAGGAATGGCACCACCCACACAGAGAGCTGACGCAACAAGATAACGCAGCAAAAAGAAACACAGATTCCCATGCCGCTGACAACAACAGAAGCGGACAAAGAAAACGCAGCAAATAAACACAGAGAATAAATAACCGGGGTGGAGGGGAAAGGGAGAGAAATAAATAAATAAAATAAACCTTAAAAAACAAAAACAAAAACAAAAAATAGGTTTGAGATGTGAGTCTAGGAATTCAGCAACTTCATGGGACAGCTATGCCCTTTCCAAGTTCACAGGCAATGGGAAAAATTTCCTTGGTGGGGGACACTGCTGAGAAATTAAGAAATAACTTGGAACTGTCAGTTATAGCTTGCAATCCACAATAAACGTACGTAAGAGGTGTTTTGCAGGAAGGGAGAAAGTGGAGTGATATCTAATGTGGAGCAATGTGGCCCTGAGAGGGGCAGCAGATGCTGGAGCTGAAAGCAATGGTTTGAAATAGGCAATAGCACTGTATAAAGCAAGTGGCCTCACCAGCTCACTGCTAAAACAAAAGCTACCTGGAAACCCACAGGGAATATTGCAAGAGACTTCCTACCCTGGGCTAGGGACTTGAGCAAAACTGACACCCAAAAGCTGAAAGACATAGGGATGTCTGGGTTATAGTAATATACTTCTGTTTCCTTTAGTGATTGAAGCCTGTTGCAGTTTGCTCAGCTGCCTTGGATATCAGTTTCTTCCAACATGCTTATCATTCTTAGTATCAGGGTAGGTCAGGGTTAAACTTAACCTCAATGATGTTGACAATTTTGGTGGATAATTTTGTTGTGGAGGGCCACCCTATGTTTAGCAGTGCCCTTGGCCTCTAATCAACTAGAGGCCAATAGCACACACTCTTCCCCTCCCCCCAATCATGACAATAAAAAGTCTCAACATTGCCCAATGTGTCCTGGGAGTCAAATATCCATGTCCCACCCCAACCCCTTTGTGAACCACTGGTGTAAAATCATACTCATATCCTGTGTTCTTAAAGCAAAATCTTAAAAAAAAAAAACAAAAATTAACAACAATATTTTGTGCTAAAATGGCTCCCAAATCCGTTCTGAGTGTTTCCACACTAAGTTGTACAGCTTCTGGACATGGGAGGAGTGGCCAGGAGTGATGCTGCAGCATGTGCTCATTCAAGAATTGTTTACATTTTATTTGTTTAATAACAGTATTGACAGTTTTCTACAGCCTGTGTTTACAAAGATATTAATAATACTGTCATTCATAGAAATACATCAGCTTTCACATTATTTAGAAATAATAATGGGGAAGCAGACTTGGCCCAGTGGATAGGGCATCCACTTACCACATGGGAGGTCTTCGGTTCAAACCCCGGGCCTCCTTGATCCCTGTGGAGCTGGCCCATGCGCAGTGCTGACGCGCGCAAGGAGTGCTGTGCCACGCAGGGGTGTCCCCCGCATAGGGGAGCCCCATGAGCAAGGACAGTGCTCCCCATAAGGAGAGCCGCCCAGCGCGAAAGGAAGTTCAGCCTGCCCAGGATTGGTGCTACACACATGGAGCGCTGACACAACAAGATGACACCACAAAAAGAAACACAGGTTCCTGTGCCACTGACAACAACAGAAGCTGACAAAGAAGAACACACAGCAAAATGGACACAGAGAAGAGACAACTGGGGCGGGGTGGGGGGAAGGGGAGAGAAATAAATTAAAAAATAAATCTTAAAAAAAAATAAGAACGAAGGGTTGATTAGACAAGTTTTCCCCCTTTAGCTTTAGTTTGTGTTAGTAGAAACTTTATTACATAGTAGAAACTCAATGGAACTGAACTGTTTATGACCATAGCCACATCTACCCTGAAGGCAAGCCTGATGAACCCTAGTGTAGTTCTCCAACTGTGCCTTTTGGAGCTATTCAAGATGGATGACATTCACACAAGTGACACACTCTGAAGGGAGAACTCAGAGTCAAACTTTGGTGAAACGCAGTATTATGCAGAGAAGTAAAGCAGGGCAATAGCTTGTAATCATGACATGTAAAGTCTCCAGGAGCCATTGTTAGTCAGTGCTATTGCACAGACAAACTGGATGCAGGTGATTTCATCTTATAGTTGACTGCAATATGAGCCACTCAAAAAGTACATCTGAATGCAAGAAAATGAGAGAGACATTATTTACTCTGATTTATGTTTCTAAATTATATCCCTATCAAACCTAATTTTTTTGTTAATGACAACCTGTTGTATACTATATCTCACAATTCATTGGCATCCAGCAGAAGAGAATCTCTGGTTTATTGAGAAAGGTGTAGGTTGGGATTCAATAAGACTGGGTTTATTTCCTGAATGCAACACATGAACTCTAATTTAAAAAGGCAATTCTATTTCCTCACCTGCATAATGCATCATAAAATAACCCCTTTATTTCAGATTTGTTGAGAGAATTAAGTAAGGTTATAACAATGTGCTGTAAATTGCCAGACAACTGTCAATCATCATATCCCACTACCTTCACTGCCTTCCAAAGGTCACCAAGTCTAGGGGTAGCGCTGAAGAGCAGGGGTTCTTAGCCTTTTTTGTTCCATGGACCCCTTTCAGTCAGGTGAAAACCATGGACCCCTTCTCAGAATGTAGTGACAAATAGTTTTATGACACTCAACATCGACATGTTGGGAAGTGGATTTGACTCAATGGATAGAGTATCCACCTACCACATGGGAGGTCCAAGGGCCTCCTGACCCATGTGATGAGCTGGCCCATGCACAGTGCTGATGCTCACAAGGAATGGTGTGCCACGCAGGGGTGGCCCCCATGTAGGGGAGCCTCACGCGCAAGGAGAGCCGCCCCGCGTGAAAAAATGGCAGCCTGCCCAGGAGTGGTGCCACACACACAGAGAGCTGATGCAGCAATATGATGCAACAAAAAGAGACACAGATTCCTGGTACCACTGACAAGTATGTAAGTGGACACAGAAGAACACACAGCAAATGGACATAGAGCAGTCAACGGGGGGGGGGGAGGGGGGAGAGGAGAGGAATAAAAAATCTTAAAAAAAATAAAGAACATTGATATGTCATAAATGAAATTTTAGGATTATTCAAAATTACATTTTACAACTTTCCCATAACTTCAATACCTGATAACTGAACATTTGTTCAAATGGTCATTTTCAGCAAACATTTAGAAATTCGAGTTTTCCCATGGCATCATAAAACCATCTCCGCCATCCTCACCAACATTTTTCAGGCAGTTATCCACTGTGCTCAGAACATGCTACATCAAAATTAAAATCATACTAAGTTCATACTATACTGTGCATTATTTAATAAATATAACATGCCCCCACAAGAATAATGGTGTTTTGAATTTTCAGTTCAAGCACATGGACCCCCTGAAATCTTTCCATGGGGTCCATGGACCCCTATATAAAAACCTCTGCTGTACAGTGTCTGGCTTTTTCCTGCTACGTGACCACAGAAGAGCCACCTCAGTGGTGAGGTACATACATTACTTTCTTAAGGTTAAGAAATAATTTCTCCAAAATGGCGTGAGTTGATACACTTTTCCCAACCTAATGACTGGTCTGTTTAAGCAGCTGCTAAAGGAAAGGGATTATCCCAGCTCCTATTTTCCCCCTGTTCCTGTGGAGTAAAACAGCAGCTGAGAGCCAAGATTCTCTGATACCTTTTGTTCTCAGCATTATAGGCCAGTATCCTGGGATCTGACATTCACCGTGAGGGATTTCTTAAGCAGTTGCAGACCAGGAAAGGTGACTGTCAATGCTAAGGGAATATGTTAAAATCTGTTTTTTATTAACAGTAAAAGTCACGAAGAGAGACAAATATGCTTAGTTGACTCATACCCCTTAATATATCGTAATCATCTTGGTGACACTCTTCCTGACTGTGCTAAATAGGGTGATCTGTTGGCGATAAGATCCATATCCACTGGAACATAGTATGTATCATGATGTCATATATGGGGGGCAGTTGACTAAGCCTTTAAGATCCCAAGGGTTTTAATTACTAAGAAAATTTGGTTCAATAATAATCACTATGGAAAGAAAACAAGGAGTAGGAGTGCTAAGGGTGGGGAACAGAGCAGGAAGCATGGAAGAAAATGCCCTGAAGGCTGGAAATTGGCACTCCTGCAAATCAAGCTAGATTAGCTAGGAGATTGAAATGAACTCTTACCCACAGATAAAGAGGCTGGGAGCTACTTCCACATCATTCTGGTCATCCTCTTCTCCTATCAAACAAAATCCCTTTCCTTTCTTTACCTTCTCATTTTCCAAGTGGCTCCACCAGTGGCTTCCCTGCATGAATGAGAGGCATAACTATTCCTTCTTGGGTAGAAACAGCTCAGGAAGATATCTCAGGATCTCAAGGATCTTTATGAACATCTCCACCCCTAGGGCCCAGAATCTGCTCTTCTTTGCCTAAAAAAATTCAGACCATCCTCCAAGGCTCACCTCTTCCACGAAGCTTTCCTTGACCTCTCCAGCATGTATGTTTTTCTTAACACCCACAACTTGTACACAGAGAAATTAATGGACACACTGACATATTTTTTCTCTTTATCATGTGTGTTGACCTTTTCTTCCCAAATGGATTATAAACTCCTTGTAGGCAGGAACCACATCTTAAACTTCTCAAAATCACCTGCCTAATATAGTTAATTCATCTAGGAGCCACTTAGGCTTGGTCTGGGAGAATTTCAGGAGCCCTAGGCCAGTTTCTAAAGAGAACAGCATCAAATCGGCCTTGCTGTTGGGCCCACACAAGCCTTTTTTGGCCTCCTTCCTGGAGATAAGTCCCTGGCAATGTATATCTGGCTCCCTTTTCAGTGACCCTTGCTAGTATCCCATTTGTTCTGGGCTGGGTATTGTGCCCTTGCTCTTGCCAGCCTTTCTAATACCCTAAACACGGCCCATGAACTTCTCTCTCCAAGGCCCAGTCCTTGAGACACACTTCCCAGAGAGGCTAACTTAGATTTCATTGTAGAGACTTCTCTACTAGGTCTGTTGTGCTCTGCCCACCTGTAGTTCCTCATTTGTCCTCCCTGGCACTGACCTGCCAGCCTGTTTCTTTGTCTGACTCTTTCTATGAAGACCTTCTGGGAATGCCTGCCTTGCTACAGGGTTTCTGGTTGGTCTCTGGGTCCTTCTCATTTTGCCATCATCTGAGCCATAATCCTGAGATATAATACATATGCACTCTCTATATATTCCCCTCAATGCTGGGGACATAGCAGCCACAGGAATGTACACACACCCATACCAGAAATTCATTTATCACTGGAGAAGATTTCCACTACCTTCCTAAATTTATACTCTTCCTTTTCATGCATTTATCATCTTTTTTAAACCTTTCAATATCAAGCTTGAACTTTTTTTTTTAATTAAAGAGGCCCTAGGTATAACTTATTCAACCCTCATATTATATTCCTATTATCTACTTTACTACCCTACATTTATGTTTCTATAATATTTAGAAGCTAGTAGCATAAGATTTTTGCTAATGGTGCCTTTAGCAAGGAATTCTTTTTGTCTTTTAGTAAATTGCCATGATGTTGGAAGATTTTATAGAAAGTCTCAGCTTAGTAATCAGTCACCATAAAATGCATTTGTTCATTGTTCAGATAAGACAATTTCCTTCAGAGCCCCAGGAAGGAGATACGTACACACAGATATATACACACATACACCCACACACTCACATTTCCAAGGTGATCTGCCAGCTTTCTGTCTGAAACAACCAAAATACCTCCCAGATGGAATGATAGCATCATTTTATTGACACTGAATTAGGAGGATGATAAAGCAGTCCCAGAAGTCACAGGAGAAATGCACTGCTTTTATGATTCATGTTTCAAAAATGACGCCATGAGACCAAAAACGCAAAGCAGAACTAGCTGTGGGCTGGCAAAAACATGTAGTTAAGGGCAGTCACCTCAGCTATGCCTTCCTCCTCTGGAGGAAGCAACAGCACCACCAATTTCCCCTCTCACCATGGAGTTGCGATGGAAACTTGGATTTTTCTACAACTATTAATATACTGTGCTCAGTGCTGTGAGGGAGCATGGAAAAATGTGGTATTTCCTATGTGGTAACGTTGTTACAGCTTCAGAAACTAATGAGAATTGCAGCAGAAACAGAATCGCCACGATTTTGTCCTGCCTAGCTCCACCCTTTGACAGGACTGTCTCTGGCCACACTCTCCAAACCCAAATGCCACAAGGGACATATGTGTGTGTTGTTTCTTTTTCCACTTGGGTTGTGGAGCGAACACTTCCCAGTACAGAATTCTGGTAATTCTCTCCCTCTGCAAGTTCTTAGCAGCTTGTTTCCCACTTCTTATACTGACCTCTCTTCTCTCAAGACCCAAGTAAGGAAAACAATACTCAGTTAACATTTTATGAGCCATGTAGCTATAGGACAGTGCCATTTGGAAGAAAATAGGCCAGAAATGCAAAAAGATGGTCTTGACCCCTGTGACTTCAGTCAGATCTTTTGACTTCGGGGTATTACAAACTCTCCATTTCCAAACTGCAAGCCCTAATGTTTTGAGCACACATCATTGTAGAATGCTAGAGTTTCTTGAGTGGAAAGAGCTGCCTTCTCATAAACATTACTACATCTGGAGACTTATTCCTGGACATTTGTTATGAGTCACTGAAAAACCCCAAATGATCTACAAATGAGTTGCTATTTCACACTTTCAGTTTACACAAGAAAAGTCTTAGTCAATTTCTGAAAGTTCCCCCAAGATAACCCGTTTTTATTTTGAAACCATTGTTTAGTATATTTTAATACCAAAGGAGATGCTTATAAGAAGTGGGTAGAAATGCAAGCAGAAATGAGGCATCTTACACATATCCCAACTTCCATGACTCTACAAACATTGATAACTCAACAGTACAGCTTTTCCTGGAAAACGAAATCACTTTGTGGTATGCAGGATTCTAAGATGGCCCTGGTGTATACAAACCTTCTTCCACCGATCCAATCAGACACTAATCTAGGTCCAGCTATGAAGGACCACATCAGTTGTTTTTCAAATGGGAGACACAGATGGGCTTGATCTAATCAAATGAGCAATTTAAATCTGGATGTAGAGGTCAGAGACAGAAAAAGTCAAAGGGATTCGAAGGGTGAGGTGAATTTCACAAAAGGAAGATTCTTCATTACTGGCTTTGAAGATGGAGGGGACCATGTGGCAAGAAAAATGGCATTTTCTAGGAGCCTTCTGAGAAGATGGCACCAGAGTAGGTAGGCAGGGCTCAGCTCTCTTACAAAAACAATGGAGGAAGGTAAAAAAGCTGTCCAAGGGAGCTGCTTTGAGGATCTGTGGACCAGGAGGGTGCTGTGCATCATCCAGGAGGGAGAGGAAGAGAGAGATGAAGAAGTTGAGTTGAAAACCATGAGTTGCTGACCCCTACAGCTGGAAATGGCACCCATCCCTCACCCTCAAGGCAAACAGCCTTGGAAAAACCCATGGCTAGCTATAGCCAACTGAGAGGGGAGCAGAACTCTTCTGGGAAGAAGGAAGGTGCAGCAAAGGACAGAGAGTGGTTTCCCTTCTGTGAGTTTGGCCAGCAGAGCCTGCTTTGAATCTTGGCAGACTAGAGTCATGGCCAAGTGCAGGTTTAAAGAAATACCTCTGTGTAAAGATTCACGGAAGAGTGCCATTTGCTGGCATGTTAGGACACTACAGGAAGGAAAACTGCTTGTGGAGTCCAAGTTCCAAACCTCTTGGATCTAATCTGCATTCCATTAGTGAATCCCTGGCCCTATTTTGATAACTTAAGCCAGGCAAATTTTAAGACTTAGAATAAATTGAACCAAAAATCGAAGAAGAGCTGTGAAACAAAAACACTAGGCAAGAGAGAAAAATTAACTATTAGAGTAAATTCACCAAAATATTCAGATGCCTGTATATCAGCAAAAAATTACAAGCCATAGTAAGTAACAGGAAAGGTGGCCTAGTCAAAGGAATAAATCAAATATCCTGATGAGGCACAGGATTTAAGACAACTAACCAGTCATCATCATACAAATCTACTAAATCAATTCAAGGACTTGAAAGAAAATATGACTAAAGAGATAAAGCATATTAAGAAGACACTGGGTAAGCATAAAGAACAATTTGAAGGTCTGCAAAGAAAAGTAACAGAACTTATAGGAATGAAAAACACAACGGATAAGTTTAAAAATACATTAAAGGGTGCAGCTCAAGTGGTTGAGCACCTGCTTTCCACATGGGAGATCCTGTGTTCAGTCCCCGGTGTCTCCTAAAAACAACAATAACAACAACAAAAACAAACAACAAGCAAACAAATAAAAAACCAACTCAGAGGAGCCAATGTGGCTCAGTTGTTGAGCACCAGCTTCCTACATACGAGGTTCTGGGCTCAATCCTCAGCCCTAGTATCTAAACCAAAAAAATTACATTAGAGGCCTGTAACTGCAGATCTGAAATGGCAGAAGAACAAAAAAGTGAAAGCAAAGACAGAACATCTGAACTTGAAAAGACAGGAAAACAGAAAAAAGAATGGAAAAAATTGAGCAGGGTCTCAGGGAAATGAATGACAACATGAAATGCACAAACATTCACGTTATAGGTGTCCCAGAAGGAGAAGAGAATGAAAAAGGAGCAGAAAGAATATTTGAGGAAATAGTGACCGAAAATTTCCCAACCCTTATGAAAGACATAAATATCGGTATCAATGAAGGACAACACACACCAAACAGAATAAATCTGAATAGACCTACTCCAATACACCTACTATTCAGAATGACAAATACCAGAGATAAAGAAAGTATTCTGAAATCAGCAAGAGAAAAGAAATGCATCACATACAATGGAAGCTTAAAGTGCTGATCTCTCATCCAAAACCATGGAAGCAAGAAGGCAGAACTATGATGTATTTAAGGTACTCAAAAAGAAAAATTGCCAACCAAGGATTCTTATCTTGCAAAACTGTCCTTCAAAAATCAGGGTGAATTCAAAGTCTGAAAGACAAACAAAAACTGAAAGAGTATGTTACCAAAAGACCAGATTTACAAGAGATAATAAAAGGGGTGCTATAGCCTGAGAGAAAAAGACAAGGGTGAGAGACTTGGAGAAGAGTGTAGAAATGAAGAATATTAGTAAGGGTAACCTAAAGAGTATAAAGACAGGCAATAGTAAGATATGACAACAGAAAGCCAAGGGATAAAAAGGATGAAGTAAGTAATGTCTTTATGGTAAGAAATATGGCAGTCTCTAGGAACTCAGAGTAGCCGTCAGCTGACAGTCAACAAGGAAACAGGGACCTTAGCCCTCTAGCCACAAGAAACTGAATTCTGTGGCAATTTGAATGAGTTTTGGACAAGGGCCCTCATCTCCAGATAAGATCGCAGGCCAGCCGCACCTTGGCTTACAAGAACCTGAGCACATAGTCCTGCCGTGCCAAGGCTCCGGACCACAAAAACTGGGAGATAGCAGATGTTGATTTAAGCTGTTAAATTTGTGGTAACTTGTTACTTAGCATAAAAAATGAATACATCACAAATGGTTTCAATGCCTCTTATCTAAAACCAAAATCCAACCTCCTCTAAAGAGAAAGAAATATAGCAGTTGTAAATCAAAACTATCAGGTAAGCTCCTTGCTATTCAAAGTCTTGTCCAGGAACCTACAGCATCTGGGTGGGTGTTAGAAATACAGAACCTCAGAACTACTGTATCAACATCTGCATTTTAAAAATTCCCACATAGGGAAGCAGATTTGGCTCTACCATATAGGAGATCCAGGGTTCAAACCCAGGACCTCCTCACCCGTGTAGTGAGCTGGCCCATACGCAGAACTGATGCTTGCAAGGAGTGCCGTGCCATGCAGCTCCCCTGGGGAACACCACACACAAGGAGTGCACCTTGCAAGGAGAGCTGCTCTGCACACACAAAAAAAGCAAAAAGCACAGCCTGCCCAGGAGTGGAGTTGCACACATGGAAAGCTGACGCAGCAAGATGACAGAACAAAAAGAGACAGATTCCCGGTGCCACTGACAAGAATAAAAGCGTACACAAGAACACACAGTGAATGGACACAGAGAGAAGACAACAGGTGGGTGGGAGGGAGGGAAGAGAAATAAATCTGAGAAACAAAAAATTCTCAGATAATTTGTATGCAGATTAAAGTGTAAGAAGCCCTGATTAGCATTCTAATTAAGAGCTAGGGAATCAGCAAAACCTGAATTCATGACTTGGCTCAAAAGTTTTATTAGCTGTGTGGCCTTGGACAAGTTGCCTCTCTGAATTTCTATTAATCTATAAAATGGAGGACACAATAGTACCGACCTCATAGGTTTGTGGTGAGGATTGACTAGGTCAGTCTGTTTGAAATACATTAGCCCAGTGCTTGGCATGCAATAAAGGCTTAAGAGATGTTGGCTATTATTGGATTGGGCCCGAATAGCTGGGTGAGTTGAATGCAAAGGAATCAAACCACATCAGTTGAAAACATGCAGGATCATTGTGGTCAATGTCCTTGTCTGATGGAATGCATTGTCATGGGACTCCTCGGAGGCTGCAGATGGTCATAACTTGGTTTTCAAGCATCCCCTTGAGATCTGGCTGGGTCAGGCTCTCCCTCCCATAGCAAGCTCCATCTCTTGTAACCACCTGTGTTTTCCCTGGGGAGGTGGCCACTGCCTACATAAACCTCAGTGGGCTTGACCTCAATTAACTAATGAGATCTGACCAGAAACCGTAGAGACAGTTCTCAGAATCCCCTGGCAGGTGGTGTCCCTGGAATGCCGATGACAGCTCACCCCACAGAAAAGATGAATGTATATGCCAGGGGCAGAGCACAGGCTGTGCTGCTGGTTTAACAGAAATCTAAGGTTCTTTAAAAAATTTTTGGAAGGAATGATGACAATGGTGACAATGATGATAGTAGCACCAACTAGGACATTAGAAGAAATGGTAGGCTGACAATGACAAACGGCCAACATGTAAGTGAAAGCAGTTGTTTGTGATCAAGTCAGGAGCTTTCCCTCCCATTCCTCTCTTCTTCACACTCCTCTCATTTGCTTTACCTTAGCCTGAACTGAAGCAATCCCTATGGTTCAATTGAATAGTGAGGGTGATATAGATAATAATAGTAATAGCTCTCATTTATTGCTCCAAGTGCTAGGCACTTTTCATATACTATTTACACTCCTTATAAGTTCCGTGAGGTAAACATTACTACGATCCTTTATAGTCAAGGAAACAGGCTCAGAGGCGTTAAGGGGCTTGTCCAAGATTACATAGCAGATAAATAGTTGCCCTTGGAGTCAAAGCTAAGTATGCCCAGCTCTGAAGCCTGCGCTCTCCTCACTTTGCCTCTGCAACATGCTGTGTTCTGACTCTTTGTCTAGGTTTTTGACCATTGCCTGGATTCTTTACCTTTACTTTTGATGCTCCTGCCCAGTCAGGCTCCTGAATGACCTTTCTGCTATCCTTCCCTGGTTTGCATCACTCCAGAGTTCTGTCTTCTCTGCTCAGAAGTATACCTGTCCGGCCCTGGAAACATACATAATTCCTCTATTTCTTGTCAATCCATGTGGTTCTGACCCAGGGAGTTCCTAATCTACTGCTCATAAGAGTGATGACTGTCCTGACAAATGGGGGCCCGTCCCTGGCTTGACACTCTCAGGCTCTGAGGAACTGCCCGTCACCCCAGACCCCCTCACCTCACCAGTAGAGTCTCCTGTCTGTTCCAGCCTTGTGGTCATTGCAGAAGAGTGTTTCTTGGGTGTGTCAGGGACGTCGGCCCCCACCCATATTCCTTTCTCTGCCCCTGCTATGCACCTTCTTTTTTTTTCTTTTTTTAGGATCTCACATCTTTATTGAGGGATTCATGAATCAGGCCACATCCCATCCAAAAAGTGAAAGGAAGCTCCCCCAAGGGAGTAGAGAGGAGAAGCTCATAGAGGGTGAACTCCGAAGCACTTGAGGAAATGTTCTGATTGGCTGACATTAAGTTTCCATTTATACATTGGGGGCTATTCATTGATTAGTATGGTTTGCTTGTCCATTCAGATAAGTTATTTCTACTGGACCAAAACTATCACCAGGTGTTGCTTATCAGCAACCTGTAGCATGTGTTCCATTTTCTCAGAAAACTCCCAGAGGAATTTTTTTTTGTCTTCTGGAAAGCCCTTCTTGGAAAGGGGTTTTCTCCTGGCAATACCCAATGCAAGCAGCCATTTTATTTTACTTAACAGTGCTCCCCTGTTGGTCACCAAAACACTTCACTCACCACCATTGATTTCTTTTCTTGTCAAGCAGTCCGCTTGGCTCAGGCAGTAGTTTTGTTCTATTTTTCTTTTTCATTTTTCAGTTTGTTTCCTCTCTTGATGGCAGTGAGGCTCACTGGGGGGTTGTTCAAGTACATCTAAGACTCTTGGTGTGGGGTACTTAGCTGAGTGGCTTATGGGTATGGTCCTCTCCAAGTCAGAGTGTCTGTTATTTTTATTTTTATTTTCAGTCTCAAGTCCATTGGAGACAGTCCCATTTCTATCTTATTTTCTTTTTGATTAGCTATTTTAAGAGCAACCATCAGTCTTGAGGATGACAAGAAATTCTAATAGAATCATGAAACATAGTTTGTACACCCAGAAATAAAACATATAGACTTCTAATAGCCATTGAAAGCATAAATCCAATGCAAACAAATTTGTCCCTATATTCCATTAAAGGAGGAACCTAAGTCAGGAAATAGGTCTATCTGTTGAAGTGTTTGAGCCTGACCAATATCATGAAACACCTTAACTTGGTCCTTTAAAATATTTAGGTTATCTATCACTCTGCCAACTTATTAACACAGAAACAATATCGTTCAGGGGCAGTCAGGGTATCTAGAGCCTGTCTGTTTTGCGAGACCCCTGATACTAAGCTGACAGCTTCAGCATGGATGCCTGAATAGCATTGAGGGTAGTGTTAAAACTCTGTTTCATAACTTTAGATATATTTATAATTCCTCACACCAGGTTTTATGTTCCTAGGGAAGGTATGATGGTGCTCATAAAAGTGTGGAGCCCTGTATTATGGTAAGGTTTTATTCCTCTTTTATCAGTTTGAAGCCTGATGTACAAAAGATCCTAAATTAGCTTTCTAAAGGGCATTTAGGGTAGGCAATATATGCAAGATCAGAGGGTCCAGTCCAATTTACAGATAGGTAGCAGAACCATGCAGTTATCTGCAGTTTACAAAGGGAATGCAAAGAGATCAGACAATGAACAGGAGCAGAATCTGATAAGCCTCAGGAGTATGCCATACTTTTCTTAAAAAAAAAAAAGTCTTTCTAGATTCACCCTCCCTTATCAAAGATAAATGCAAAAAGATTATTCTTGATTAAAAAAATGGAACTGGTTTCATTAGATCTGGCCTGATAATTTGAATAGCAAGAATGGTGGTTTACCATATAGGCCTTTTTAAGTTTGTTTGGCTGGTAGTTTTCATAATAAACCTCTGACTGAGTTTTTAAAAGCCTCTCAAGGCTAGGATGCCAATCAAAAACTTGACACAAGATTTCACCTGCAGTACCTATAGATTTTGGTGAAAACCTCTTTCTTGAGGTCCCCAAAGGAACATATGTTTCTTATTCTTGCTAGAAAGTATCCTTCTTTACTGACCTGTCAAGCTGGGAACCTTGGATCCCTGTACCAGACTGTTTTTTCCAAGAGGGTTTTGTAAGCATTGGCGCCATAAAGTCAAACTTAGTTCCTTGAAAGTATCTGGTCAAGGAAGTGAATGTGGCTCAACGACTTGGGTGCCTGCCTACCACATGGGAGATCCTGGGTTCAAGTTCTTTTTTTTTTCTTTTAAGATTTATTTATTTATTTATTTCTCTCCCCCCTGCCCCCATGCCCCTGTTGTCTGTTCTCTGTGTCTATTTGCTGCGTCATCTTCTTTGTCCACTTCTGTTGTTGTCAGTGGCACGGGAATCTGTGTTTCTTTTTGTTGCATCATCTTGTTGTGTCAGCTCTCCGTGTGTGTGGCACCATTCTTGGGAGGCTGCACTTTCTTTTGCTCTGGGCGGCTCTCCTTATGGGGCACACTCCTTGTGTGTGGGGCTCCCCTATGCGGGGGACACCCCTGTGTGGCACGGCACTCCTTGCGTGCATCAGCAGTGCACATGGGCCAGCTCCACACGGGTTAAGGGGGCCCTGAGTTTGAACCACGGACCTCCCATGGGGTAGACAGACGCCCTAACCACTGGGCCAAGTCTGCCAGATGCCTCCTGGACAAGGGGAACAAACAATGAATAGATAGACTAGCAAACCATCTGGGGGAAGAGGGGGGATAAATAAAGAAAAATAATGTAAATAAAAAATAAATCTCGGGAAACGGACTTTGGCCCAGTGGTTAGGGCATCCGTCTACCACATGGGAGGTCCGTGGTTCAAGCCCCGGGCCTCCTTGACCTGTGTGCAGCTGGCCCACGCGCAGTGCTGATGCATACAAGGACTGCCCTGCTACACAGGGGTGTCCCCCGCGTAGGGGAGCCCCACGCGCAAGGAGTGCGCCCTGTAAGGAGAGCCGCCCAGCGCGAAGGAGAGAGCAGCCTGCCGAGGAATGGCGCCGCCCACACTTCCCGAGCCGCTGACGACAACAGAAGTGGACAAAGAAACAAGACGCAGCAAAAACACACAGAAAACAGACAACCAGGGGAGGGGAGGGGAATTAAATAAATAAAAATAAATCTTTAAAAAAAAATAAAATAAAAATAAATCTTAAAAAAGAAGTATCTGGTCATGTCCTATTAAATGAGCACTATTCCACAACATGGCATTCCAGTCAAAGTCTTGGCTATAAAACCAGCATCTCCAATTATGTCCTGTTCACAAGGAGAACATATTCTGATTGAACCTATGTAAATGATTGCCATGAAAATAAGAATATTCAAGAAAAGTTTCCAAATTCTGGAGGGATCAGGCAGGGAGGAAAAAAACAGGGAGTTTCCAAATTCTGGAGGGATCGGGCAGGGAGGGATCAGGAGATGTAGAAAATAGAACATTAAAACTTCAATAATAACCCAAACAAAACTATAATAATTTGGGAAGTGGACTTGGCCCAATGGTTAGGACGTCCACCTACCACATGGGAGGTCCGCAGTTCAAACCCCGGGCCTCCTTGATCTGTGTGGAGCTGGCCCACGCCCAGTGCTGATGCGCACAAGGAGTGCCCTGCCACGCAGGGGTGTCCCCCGCATAGGGGAGCCCCATGCACAAGGAGTGCGCCCTGTAAGGAGAGCCACCCAGTGTGAAAGAAAGTGCAGCCTGCCCAGGAATGACGCTGCACACACAGAGCTGACACAAGATGACACAACAAAAAGAAACACAGATTCCCATGCCGCTGACAACAACAGAAGCAGACAAAGAAGAACATGCAGCAAATAGACACAGAGAACAGACAACTGGGGCGGGGTGGGGGGGAGGGGAGAGAAATAAATAAATAAATAAATCTTTAAAAAAAAACAAAACAAAACTATAATAATTCAATATCTGTTCATTCTATCCTAGATAATTAATCCTTGTTCTGTTGGATCTTGTGTTAATAATCTCATGAGCCCATCTGTTTCTTCACTAAAGAGCTCCTGGGAGAGTGGATGTGGCTCAAGTGGCTGAGCTACTGCCTCCCACACGGGAGGTCCTGAGTTTAGTTCCTGGTGCCTCCTGGAAAAAACAAACAGTTAAAACAAAAAAACTAACTCAGGGAAGCTGATATGGCTTAGTGGTTGAGTGCCAGCTTCCCACATACGAGGTCTCAGGTTCAATCTCTGGCCCCTGGTACCTCAAAAAGAAAACAGCTCTTAGTCCAGTGGTATGGTATCAAAGTTATTTAAGCAATGTCATTAAAAGTCTGTGCCCCAGAGAACCTAGCATAGTTCTTTCTATGGGTCTCTGAGATAATACTTTTTGTTGCAGATGAACCACACTCGCCTGTACCCAGAGTCATAGCATTTGCCTTCAGATCCCATCCTTGTTGTCAAAATGTAGTTGCAGCCCTGCGCTGTCCCAGAGCCATGGGTGTCTCCTCTGTGAAACACACGGGTGAAGATTTCTATGCCCTATCTTGAATACTCTTCCTTTCTTTCAAAACCACATTCTATGGAAAGCAGCTGTGGCTTAAGCAATTGAGGTCCTGTTTACCACATGGAGGACCTGGGTTTGATCCGGGGACCTCCTGGTAAAAAAGAGAAAAAAAGGTATCCCAGACCTATGTGGTGTGGAGAGGTGCAGGCCCCTGTGCTGCAAAGTGACGTACCAAAAATGACAATGTCACAACCAGATAGAGAAAAACAAAACAAAACAAAACAAAACAAAAAAACCACACTTTATCTGATTAAAAATTGGGCAAAGGACGCAGGGGTGTCCCCTGTGTAGGGAAGCCCCCCCGCGCAAGGAGTGTGCCCTGTAAGAAGAGCTGCCCAGCGTGAAAAAAAGTGTAGCCTGCCCAAGAATGGTGCCGCACACACGGAGAGCTGACACAACAAGATGACGCAACAAAAAGAAACACAGATTCCCGTGCTGCTGATAAGGATAGAAGCAGTCACAGAAGAACACATAGCGAATGGACGCAGTGAGCAGACAATTGGCGGGGGGGGGGGGGCGGGAAGGGAACAGAAATAAATAAAATTTTTAAAATATCTTTTAAAAAAATTGGGGGGGTGGCAGACTTGACCCAGTGGATAGGACGTTCGTCTACCACACGGAGGTCCGCGGTTCAAACCCTGGGCCTCCTTGACCCGTGTGGAGCTGGCCCATGCGCAGTGCTGATGTGCGCAAGGAGTGCCATGCCATGCAGGGGTGTCCCCTCCATAGGGGAGCCCCACGCGCAAGAAATGCGCCCCATAAGGAGAGCCGCCCAGCGCAAAAGAAAGTGCAGGCTGCCCAGGAATGGCGCCACACACACGGAGAGCTGACACACAAGATGACGCAACAAAAAGAAACACAGATTCCCGTACCGCTGACAACAACAGAAGTGGACAAAGAAGACGCAGCAAATAGACACAGAGAACAGACAACCGGGGTGGCAGGGAAGGGGAGAGAAATAAATAAATAAATAAATAATCTTTTTTAAAAATGGGCAAAGGACTTGAATAGACATTTCTTCAAAGAAGAAGTACAAACGGCCAATAAATATGTGGAAAGATGCTTAGCATCATTAACCATTAGGGAATGCAAATCAAAACCACAGTGAGATACTTTCTTACACCCACTAGAATTGTTATTAATTTTAAAAAAACAAAACAAAGTTACAAGTGTTGGCAAAGGGTGCAGAGAAATAAGGACCCTCATGCATTGTTGATGGGAATATAAAGTGGTACAGCCACTATGGAAAACAGTTCCTCAAAAAGTTATATGTAACAGTTAAAGCAAAAGCAGCAGTTTAAACAGCTTCATTGGAGAAAACTTGAGAACTCATGAACTCTTTCAAAAGAAGGTATTGTTGGTGCCTAATCTCCAAGCTCCTGACATGAACATGGCTGACAGTCTAAGGATTGTTCTGGCACGGTAAACTGGAAGTGGAGAATTGCAACAGGAAGCACCATCCTTAGTGGAAAAATATTTGACTCTAAATTTGTTGCCCAAACTGTTACCAAGATGTGTCAAAAAGCATCCCAGGAATGAACAGGAAAGACCTTCTTATTGTTGACATCCCAGGGCTCTTTGACACCAAGGAGAGCCTGGAATCCACCTGCACAGATATTATCCAGTTCATCCTCTTCTCCTGCCCAGGACCTCATGTCATTGTCATGGTTCTGCAGCTGAGCCATCATATAGAGGAAGAACAGAAAACCATTGCACTGGTAAAGGCCGTCTTTGGAAGGCCAGTCATGAAGTACATGATCTTATTCATTCGCAAAGAAGAGTTGAAGGACAGGAGCCTAGGTGACTTTATAAAAGATGCAAATGTGAGGCTAAGAAACATAATCAAGGAGTGTGGTGACTTCATCTGTGCCTTCAGCAACAGAGCAGAAGACACTAGGAAGGAAGATCTAGTGAAGGAGCTGGTGTAGCTGATAGAGAAAATGGTGCACAACAACCATTTCTGATGCCATATAAAAGGAAACAGAGGAAAGGCTGAAGCAGTAG
This sequence comes from Dasypus novemcinctus, assembly GCF_030445035.2. NCBI lineage: Eukaryota > Metazoa > Chordata > Mammalia > Cingulata > Dasypodidae > Dasypus > Dasypus novemcinctus. The sequence continues at coordinate 37,957,628 of NC_080675.1, forward strand.
CCAGAAGTCCTAAAGAAATTCTTTACCAATCAATTAGAAAATGAAGTTAAACTGTTAGAAAAGGACTTAGCTCATAGATCACATCAAGAAAAGGAGGAAAACAAAACTGATAAGGATGAAATATGATGAAAAACTAAGTAGTATAAGGGCAGAGGTCAAGAAAGAATATACAGAGATGTTTTAGATGGAATTATGAAGATGCTCCTGAAAGTATGGTATATGGTAGTAATGTAACTCATTCTTTCTTCTTGATTTATATGATTTGTTAATGTGGTACATTGTATTTTCCAAGATTGCCAAAATGATATATTCTATCCCATTTATTCTTTTGACAATGTGATCTTGCCACTCTGCTCACTGAGTGGTGGTGTTTGGGTCCTCTCCCCTTGAAACTAGATGGAATTTTGGACTGCCTTGACAAATAGAAAACAATTGAAATGCAATCAAATGTGTTCCAAGGTTAGATCTGAAAAATGTCATGCATTGCCACTGCTCTATTGGGATCCTTGTCCTTAGAACCTAGTCAACATGCTGTGAGGAAGCACAAGTTGCCTATGGAGAGGCCTGAGTGAAGAGGAATGGAAGCCCCTGGCCCAGTGCTGGCAGAACTCCCATCTAACAACCAGCACCAATTTACCAGCCGTGTAACTGAGGCAACATGAAAGTAGCTTCTTCAGCTGCCAGTTGAGCTGTCTCAGATGAAGTTCCATGGAATAAAGATGAGTCATCCTCAGTGAATCCTGCCCAAATTGCAGATTCATGAGAAAAATTAATGATTACTGTTTTAAAGCCAAAAAAAAGAAAAAGAAAAAGAAAAAAAAGTTAAACATAGAGTTATCATATGACCCAGCAATCCCACATCTAGTTATATACACCAAAGAATTGAAAGCAAGGACTCAGACAGATATTTGTACATCAATGTTCATAGCAGCATTATTCACAATAGCTAAAAGGTGGAAATAATATAAGTGTTCATCAACAAATGAATGGATAAATAAAATGCGACATATACAGGCAATGGAATATAATTCAGCCATGTAAAGGAATTCTCATACATGCTACAACATGGATGAAAATGAAGACATTATTTTGAATGAAATAAGCCAGACACAAAGGGACAAATATTGCATGATCTCATTTATATGAAATAACTAGAATATGCAAATTCACAGAGACACAAAGTAGATTGTAGTTACCAGGGACAGGGGTGAAGGCGGGGGAAGAATGGGGAGTTAATGCTTAATGGGTAAGAGTTCCTGTATTGGGATGATGGAAACATTTTGGTAATGGGTGGTGGTAATGGTAACATAACATTGTGAATGTAATTAATCAACCTGCATTGTACACATGAAAGTGGTTTAAATGGGAAATTTTATATTATATATATGCTAGTGTAATAAAAATTAAAAATAAAAATAATAAAAAAAGAAACAAAAAATGCATTTTATTTCCCAGCTCATACCCTATTCAAAATCCATCTCATAATCCACGGAATAACACCTTCAACTGGAATCATGTCCCTTCAAGCATGGCTTCAATGACCCTTCCAAGTTCTAGCCCTGTTTTCCAGGCAACTTTTTCCCCATTTTTTTTTTAAGATTTATTTATTTATTTTATTTCTCTCTCCTTCCCCTTCCCCGCCCCGCCCCCCCCAGCTGTCTGTTCTCTTTGTCCATTTGCTGTGTGTTCTTCCGTGATTGCTTCTATCCTTATCAGTGGCACTGGGAATCTGTGTTTCTTTTTGTTGAGTCATCTTGCTGTGTCAGCTCACTGTGTGTGCAGCGCCATTCTTGGGCAGGCTGAACTTTCTTTCGTGCTGGGTGGCTCTCCTTACAGGGCGCACTCCTTGCTCATGGGGCTCCCCTACACAGGAGATGCCCCTGTGTGGCACGGCACACCTTGCATGCAGCAGCACTGCACATGGGCCAGCTCACCACACAGGTCAGGAGGCCCTGGGTTTGAACCCTGGACCTCCTATATGGTAGGTGGACACTCCATCAGTTGAGCCACATCCACTTCCCTTTTTCCCCATTTATGCCCTGTAATTTTTCTGCTGGACCTTTGCTCCTGCTCCCCTCTGCCAGGAGAGCTCATTTCTTCTGCGCCATTTCTATATATCCAAAGTTTAGCTCAAAATTCATCTTCTCCACAAAAATGTCCCAAATCCCCCCAACTGGAAACAATCTCTTATTTTTGCTAATCTGCTTCAGCGCTTTATCTTCACCCCTCTACTGACAAAAACTTCATACATTTTGCCATAGTTAATCACATATATACATTTCCTCTCTTTTTAGGCCATAGGGTGGCTAAGAGAAGAAACTGCATCTGATATTTTTTATTTTGATAGCCTTAAAGTGCCTAGAAAAATGCCTTGTTCACAGAAGTCCTGATACAAATTTCTTGATTCAAGAACTGGGTAGGTTGATGGATGGAGAGGAAAGAAATTATGGCATTAGACCGTGGTTAGGCTTTTTAAGCCAGGCAGCCATAGCAGGAGGAAGTCTACACCCATCAGATGAGCACAGTGTCATAATCACAGAAGAGGAAGGAATCACTTGAACCATACTGGGAGTATGATCTGGCCATGCAAGTTCACCATTTTTCATGTTTGTCAAGCTGCATCAGCAGGATGCTTTAAAATTTGAGTAATAGAAAACCCAACTCAACCTCAAACTAAATTCCATTGTAGGGAAACTTATTGGCATGAATATAGGAAGTCAAAGGTAGGATTGGTGCCTGCAGTCTGATGAAAATTTCCATCTCTCTGCTGTGCTATCTCCAATGCTAACTTCACCCGAGGGTGAGTTCCTCTAGTTATGGGATGACTTCTAGTAGTTATTGGACTAAGTGCCTCCCTTTTCACCTTAACTAGCTTCCTATAGCTTCTTAAGGCTGAGGGAACATTTTTTTTTCCAGGAACTCTTAGAAAATCCCTCTCTGTGACTCATTGGCCTAAATCAACCAAGTCCGGCCTGCCCCAGATCCATTTAAGGGCAGTAGAGATAGGATGATATAACTGATTGAACATAACAGGATTGAACCATGCTGGAGTAGTGGTAGAATTGATGGATGATGTAAAGTCATTACAAAACCCATTACATGGAGAGTGTGGTAATGTTTTATGGAGACCACTTTGCATTGAGAGTGGGCTTTTGTGACCTTATCATTTTAGATAAGCAGTAAATAATGAAAAATACGTTATTGAAAAGATCTCACTGCCACAGATCTTAAAATATATCTGCCTGCTTAAGAGTCCTTCAGTGCTTCTTGTGTAAAACCATTGGTAAGTCCATTGGGTTTATTGAATACATGCTGTTTAGATAGTGTTAGTCTAAGCACAATGCCAAATTAGAAAAAGAAAAGGAGACAATGCAGTGGATTTTTTTAAAAAACAAAGAATGAATATTGAGAGAAGTGGTCCTGTTTTTGAGAGCAGCAAGAATTCTACTCAATTACTTTCAAGGAGGTAGAAACTACTTGAGTTCCTTCCTCCTTTCTTTGTTCTCTTATTCAATTCTCCCTGTTCTGCCACTATTTTTCTCCTCTCTTACTCTGCTCATTTCAGGAAAGCAATGTAACAGAGATTAAGAGTTCCGAATTTAGAGGCAGACTTGCAGAGTGGGAATTACGGCTTTGAGCCCTAGCTCTGACTTTCTAGCCAATTCATTTCTCTAAGAGTCTGTTTTCACTGGTAAATTGTGACTAATAATTGTACCTACCTCATCACCTCTCTGATTTCTGCTTTATTTTTTGATGCAGCTCCAAAATTATTTGTTGAACGAATGCATCTAAGAATGCAACCACAAAAATCATAGGGCTGTTCTCCTGGAGTCAGGAAAAGGCAGCCCTGTAGGGAAATTTATTCATTCAGGAAAGGTGGACAAACAAACTTGTGCTGGGGTCAATTGATATTTTTGCGGACCTGTCATTCTCAAGCACATGGGGGAAATTGACACAGTCAGCCTCATCTTCCATTTGAGTGCTCTCTATGTGCAAGGTATTATGTATATTCATTCATTGAATACAATACCATACCTATCCACCCATACCTATCCACCCAGCCTGAAGTCCTTGGACCTTCTTGGAGATAGGATAATATTCCATTGCAAACCTGTATGGCATAGACTGGGAAGAATTAGAGTTATAGAGAATTCTATAGCTATTCCTATAACCTCTCCACTTATTCCCTAGCCCTGATCTTTGATCTTTATTCATACTCAGCACTGCCTTTCTCACCACTTTTACTCCTGCTGCTTCCTTTTACTCATATACCTTCTCTGGTCCTATGGCAGCCTCCATCCATCAGCACTTACCTTAGGTACACCTTTAGGTTTGGATCAAGTTGAAAAATCAACTTCAATTTGCACAATTGTCCTGTCTGGTAGGCTTACATAAATAGTGGACGATTTAGTGACATTGGTTCTTGCCAGAAGTTACTGTATTTCTTAACAACATCTTAACTGATATTGGGGAAAGATGAAGATAGCTGGTCTAATGGAAACATTCCTGGGCTTATTGATTTATAACCTTTTATCTGTTTCAGTTTTAATTCTGTTTGAGAGCAGGCCTGATCCCACACAAATTCTTTCTCCTCTTCAGTAGCATTTTCTCCCTTCTTTTCATATGCAGGGCTGATGAGAAACTCTGGCTTAGATATGTGATGTGCATGGAAGACGATTGTTATAACATGGTCTCATTCGTGTCACTTCCTTTTAGTAGCACTGGGTTGTAACCATGTTTACAGGTCACCTTGCTCATTTGAGGGTTATGTAGGCCCTGGAAGTCTTGTGCCCATGAATTAGGCAGTTAAAATGACCTGGCCCTATAATTGGCCTAGGACCCATATTATCTCTGTTATCTCTTTAGTCTCATTAAGGTAAGAAGGACCATTATTACTTTTAATTGTTGCTCTCCTTAACAATTTCTCCTACATCCAGAGGTGAGAGGTATTGACATTTTATCAGGGAACAAAAAATTAAACTATAAATCCAGTACCAATAGCTTTATACTGTCATACTATTTAATCTTCATAAAAGCCCTAGAGTTGGTTACTTTCTTTACTCCCACTTGAGGAAATGGAGGTTTATACATTTACATTAACTCGACCAAGACCATGTAGTCAGTAAAGGGATGGAGCTGGGGTTCAAATCCAGGTCTACCTTACTCCAGCCTTTGGCACACTGTACTATATTGCCTTATAAAATATGGGATGTATTTTGAACATAAACCTGTGGAGATGGAGTTTTGTGGATACAGAGGTTAACATACAGACATTTCGGTTGCTTTCTTTGTCTGACATGATGGCTGCAGTTGTTTGGGATATACTGTTCTAAGCCTCACTTAGCCCCAAGGCTTTGTGGTCACCCAACAGTATATTAAACAGACATTATCTCTTTTTTAAACTATTTGTGAAAATATTATGGAAAAAGGTCTACTTTATGTAGTTTAAAAAATACCTGGATAGGTAGGTTACCCCTTGGGAATAACTCTCGATGTAGAAGGGAGAGCCTCAATTTCTAATACAAAATTAGTAAGCATACATATTTTATCTCTGAGTCTAATAAATCTTACTTCAAACAATTATTCTACTTTTTTAATCCTCTTGGAAAATAAGTATATTCATTGTAAAGGAGGTTTTTCAGAAATTGAAGTCTGCAATGTCTAGAACCCAGGCCAAGGGATGGGAATACAAAGACAAATACGAACGCAATGTATCTTTAGAGTCACACTGACTATAGAGTGGATATCTTGCCTAAAAAAAACATTTAAATTTGTTATTACTTCTGATTACAAAAGTAATACTACCTTGTAAAAATGAAAATAATTCATACATTTATAAATTCAGGGAAAAGTCTCCAGGAAATCTTAAGGACAACCTCTAGAGCAGTGGTCTCCTTGACAGGAACACTTTTTACAAAAGAAATATGTTGCCCTAACATGTAAAACAGAAAATAGCAAAGCTTCATCCTTCACCTTGCCTCTCCCAATCTACCAGGGTACCTCAGCAATTTAAACTCTATATTGTATTCTTTTCCTGATGTTGAGAGTTGATAGTTTTTATTTATTTTTCTTATTGGATTCCTACATATCTAGGTATGTAGGATCATGTTCTTCAAGGAAAGGGCAGACCTGGGCGATTGGAGATAATGAGTATCTATTACAGGAGTGCACCACAATGAGGGATTTGTTTCTATCATTTGCACAGTGATAGAAAATCTAGGTTCTAGATTTTCTGATAAAAGTTCAGCCTCTGGTTTCTCTTTGTTCATTTGCAGAATTTAAGCTCCCGCAGAGGTTTTGATGGGTCACTTTGCCACACTGCTCAATCTAGAATATACCTCTTTGTAGTGCTTGGCTTCTGCTGATCACGGAGGGTGCATGAACCCCTAACCCAATCAGCTGTGGCAGGGTGGTTTGATTTCACCTGGCAGTCTAAACCACAAGAAACGAGCCTGCTTTACCTGCAAAGGTAAACTTAAGAAGCTCCTCTATCAGTTTATCTAACGTATCTTGACATCATATTTTCTTCCCATCCTCTCTTTGCTCTTTCGGTCTCTTTTCTGAAAGAAATAGGCACCAATTGGTGATCCATAATTATGCTCTATGAAAGGGCCAATCTGCAGGAATGACAAACCAACACTGGCCATGAATCCCTGTGTGTGCATGGGCAACAGTGTCTTAAGGTGAGACACCAAATGGTGTGGGTACTCACTACCAGAAATCATATCCAAGTAATTCTATCATATTGAAAAGAGGTTGCCCAAACAGTTGACTTTCATATGGCCCTTTTGGGAAAGCTAATCTGAGCTCTCTTCCTCCATCCTTACTCAATCCTATCTCCAAAGCTTCTATCCGGCTACACTGTCTGAGATGGTGGCTGCAATGTAGGGAATTGTTGTGCTGGAGGGAGATTGCACATGCAGCTGAAACCATTGGAATGAAGCCGAGATGACTTCAGGAGGAAGAAAACTGCTAGGACAGGTTCCCTAGACTTCATTTTTTAACCCTTGTTTTAAGAGCCACTTTCCAAGATAGCTCTTCCCTGAGTCCTCAGTCTAAATTTTGTCCTCTATTACATATCTTCATGGAAACCTATATGTTTCCTAAATAATGCTTGTCAAAATTTGACAGTTAATCTTTCCTTCTTGATATTCATTCTTTCTTCTCTTGGCTTCTAGGAAACCACTATCTGGTTTTCTTTCTACCTTTCTGATTGCTCCTTGTCATCCTCCTTTGCTGGTTTCTCCTCGTATTCTAACCTCTAAAGGTTGGAATTCCCAGAACTCAGTCCTTGGGTTTCTTCTCTCTTCTCTCCATACTTGCTTGCTTCGTGATCTCATCCAGTTTCGTGGCTTTAAATGCCATCTCAATGCTCATAACTCTCATATTTACATCTTCTTTGAACTCAAGAGCCTTATATCCAATTGTCTATAGGGCCTCTCTACTAGGTTATCTAAAATAGGCAAATCAGACTGTACTATAAAATCCAAAATGAGTCATTATATTGCAAACACCACCCCCATCTCTCTCCAAAACTAACTTTCTCTACTTCAGTTAATGGCAGTTGCATCTTTCCAATTGCCCAAGCCAAAACCCTTGGTGGTATGCGTGGTTCTTTTCTTTCTCTCTCTACTACTTTTAACTTGGCAGCAAAACTTGTCAGCTCTACCTTCAAAATATATCCAGAATTCAACCACTTCTTACCACCCTCATTTGTCCAAGCCCCTGTTGTATTTTGTCTAAATTATTGCATTGGTCCTAACTGGGATCCTTAGTTCTGCCCTTGACTCTGCAGTCTATTTTCATCACAGCAGTCAGAATGATCCTAATAATATGTAAGATAGATTATGTTGCTCCTCTGCTCAAAATCCCCCTTTGGTTTCCCCCTCCAAGTAAAAGCCAGTCCTTATTCTGACTTACCAAGCCCTGTATGATCTGGCTCCCTCTTAAGTGTTCTCTCCATTCTGGTCACATTTGCCTTCATATTGACTGTTTCCTCTACCTGGAATATTTTCCTTGTAGATATCTATAGATAACTAGCTCAACCACTTCTCTCAGGTCTTTACTCAAAAGTGACCTTCTCGTGGAATACTTCTCTGACCATCCTATCTGAAATTTATCATTGTTCCAACATTAAAATCCTTCTTCCTTGCTTTGTTTTTTTCTCCTCAGGACTTAAAAGTATCATCCACAACATATAGTTTACATATTCAGCTTGTTTACTTTCTATCTTCCCTAATAGAATGTAAACTCTGTGAAGAAGAGGTTTAGATCTGTTTTGTTGACTATATTATACTCAGTGCCTAGAAAAATGCCTGCCACATAGTTGGCTCTTAATGTATACTTGTTGAATGAATGACTGGATGAATTGTGATTGATTAATTGATTGATATATCTGATCCCTTTCCTAGAATGTGAGCTGTGTGAGGCCCAAGACCAAGCCTACTTTATTCACTCCTGTATCTCTAGAGCTTAGGACAGGGCCCAGCACATAATAGGTGCTAAATAAGTACTTCATGAATAAATAATAAAAAATGTCAATAATGCCATTTTATTGGAGGGAACATGATTATGCAGATGTATTCACAGCTATAGGGTTACCTGAGCAGTCCTCAAATTAATCTTAGAGAACAATATTGGGTATTGTTAGGAGTCAGTTTTCATATACACTTAGACCTGATAACTTGAAATGACACACAATAATGTGTGATAGTGGCATTTCACCATGCTTGGAGTTTGGGTCCTAAAGTTAACATATTTGGTAAAACCATGTATAGAAAAATTACCATTAAAAATTTCTCAAATCATCCATACAGAATCAATTACATGGTTTTATGCATTTTGTGCCATCTCTTAATAAATCCAATATAGCTGGTGTTTCCTCCAGAGTTGGAACAGATGGCAATGGCTGTTTCTTTAGTTGAGCACCAGATGAAGTAGTTGGCTTGAATTTAAGGACCATATTGTATGTGTGTGTGGGGATTACATGTAGATGGTATATATTCATCTATATTATTTTCTTTTGCTGATCTTAGAGTTGAAGTTAAGTAACGTAAATACGTATCTACTGTAACTCCACTGTACTACTTGTTCCTTGATATTACCAGATCTTTTTCATTGTTTACCATGGAGATAGGTACAAAGAAGATGGACAACAAGCCTCTTGGGCCATCACAATGGTTGGCATGACAAATTAGGAGATTGTTAGCCCTAATGATTTTCCAAATTAAAAAGCAAAAAACAGAAAACAAATCCCTGTTATCTAAATAATATACAGGCTCTAAACTCCTACAAAAAATAATGAAGAGCATGTATGGGGTGCCTGCTATATGCTGGGTACTAAATGCTTTATGTATATTGTCTCACGAAGAAGGAATTATAATCTCTGTGACACTGCTGTGATTCTTCAGAACAGTCAGGCAGGCATTCAGGCTTGGCCCATTGTCTGCGAGAACACACTTAAATGTAGCCAATTATGAAGACATTCTGAATCCAGGGCATGGAGCAAACATTCCTTCTTCTTCCCGTGGGTTGTCTTTCAGTCTGCATCAAGTCTTCCCGGCAATGGTGCTTTCTGGTGCTTGGAAATCTCTTCCTTTAACCCACAAAGGTATTTACATATAAAAAAATAATGTCCCGAGATTTCTGCATTATGGTGCTTAACTTCATTGGTAGACTTGGGAAAACAAAAAATTCCATTTTGGTGGCAACTTGTGGGTTACTTACAAACTAGGTTATTTCAGGGTTGCTTCTCTTTTGAACCTGTTCTCTACTAAGTATCTACATTGGTTTAATTCAGCCAGTTTTCAATTAAGGAACTACTAATACAGAACCATTTTTATAAAGACAAAAAGCACTGGAATATTTCATATTGTTCATTTTTTATAACATCTCATATGTTTGGTTTTTTTTTTTCTCTGTTTCTTTAGGTGTCATGGTTTCTTCCTCGTCTTACCAAATCATATTCAAATAACAATCATAAGCCTGGGGCATATTGCCAACATGTCTAAACCATTTACTACCATTTTACCTTTCTTCTTTTTCCAGTCCCTCTTCTGCAGGAAGCTGAAATTATTCTGCTACCGGCCATGGTATTCAACTGGGGGCTAAGACTCTACTTGGCTGAATAGATAGGGATAATTTATTTACAAAGGAATGGGTGATGTTTAAGGAATTGGAAAGGGCAAAAGTAGTACTCTGGGACTAGCAACAGTGGGGCTTTCTTACACAGCCTGTACAATTGCAGGGGCAAAGGGAAGGAGCAAAGTGTAGCTACATGGGGAGGGCAGACAGCCCTCCTCTCCCAGGAGCTGTGACCTTTAGTAGAGGGAGGGTCCCATGGTGACCAACAGGGAGGGAGCAAAGGTAATGAATAAATACCTCACCCTCACTCTCTCCACTCTTAAATCTCCTGGTGATGCTTCTAATTAGCTAAACCCAACTAGAAGCCAGAGGGCAAGCACTGATTCCATCCATAAAAGCCTGGGCATAGAAAGTAGTGAAAAAGGGTAGTGAGTGCATCTGAAAGCAAAGGAAAGTTATTCAGCACATGCAGTGACATAATTTTTTTAAACAGACATACCATTTAAGTGTATTGTGGAGGTTGCTAATTACAAGACTATTACTATAAATAGTTTTGTGAAATAATAACTTCTTATGCACTGTCATTTCATAGCATCATTTTTATGTATCTGGATGTTCTTTTACTAGGTAAGTTTCAAGTTAGAATGGCGTAAATTCAGTATTGAAATAGAACGACTCCCCTGGCTCATCTAAAGTCAGAGACAAGGTGAGCCTTCTGAATGAGCACATTTCAATTGTTTCTGCTCATTTCTTTTTCCATTGTGTAATGTTATTCTTCTCACATGGATTTTTTCCTCGCTCCTTGCCCTTTTCCATCATTTATTATATCCTTTTTTCACTTCTACTCTCTCCTTTTTTCCTTCAGTAACATGGGCTGATTGGCTCATACCTCCATCCATAGATGCTTGGAAATAATGCACAGTGACAATTTATTAAGGATTTTTCTCTTTTCCCCTCTCCTGAGAGATAAACAAAAGGGTAAAGACGGCTTAAGGGATTGGATCAGAGTGTTATTTTAGTGAAATTTGCAGCTGTTTCTGGATTGCAGAAGTTGCTGGAGGGAAACAATGTACTCAGGGACTGAAGGAAATTGTTTGGCTCCAATCTGTCTCAAGTAATCTGGGGAGGAATTTTTTTTTCATTGTTACAGATTGCTACTCAACAAAGATTTTGAGTCTTTCTTCAGAGAATGTGTGTTGGGGAGGAGGCATGGGAAGTTCACAGAGGTATGATGAAGGCAAAAAAGGCTCACAAAAAGCAAAGGCAGAAAAATAACTCACTGGTTAGGGCACAGACCATTCTCTGTGCTCTGGCCTAGACATTTAGTTCATGAAGGATTCACCATTTGTTTCCAAGACTCTGAAGGTTGGGGTGAATCAAGGAAATTTCTGCTTTCACCCAACAGGCAAAATAAAGATGCTTGGCAGTGAGGGGATCCAGTTAACAAATGAGTGAAACAATCCAGTGGAAGTTTTCCAAATGATAATTGGGTAGGAGACTCATTCTGGCTTCTCATCAAGTTTGAAAGGGTGGATTTATATACTTGAGTATTGCTGGTTCTGTTGAGAAATAAAAAGCATAACCTTGCAAAAATATCTAACAAGTCTCTCTTTCCCCTGCTTCTGTGGCTCTGCCTGTGAGGGCATGGCCTTGCAGGAGAATATCAAATGAATAACTCCTGCCCCCTGTCTCTGTAAATCAGCCTGTGAAAACATGGCCTAGCAGGAAGATATCAAATAAGTGACTGTTTGATTGCCATGGTTAGTGGCAATACTCTGTAAAGCAACCCAAACTTTGCACCTGCATTCTGCTTCTGTAACCCCTCTTGCAAGATTTCGCCTAGCAATATGTTAGCCAATGAACAAAAGTCATGCTGATTCCACATAAATCCTATATAAACCTATGAAAACTGAAAAATGGCCCTCAGAATTTGGAGATTTACTCTCGTCTGGGCCCGCGCATAATAAAACTGTTCCTCCATCTATCTGGAGTGCCAGCCTTGGGTTTCTTCTACAGTTCAGTACTCCTGGTTTTGCTGCAACAGTTCTATATCTACATAGAACATACAAATGTGTACATAGCTTTGCACTTATATGTATATATTACTGGTCCTATCTGAAGATGCCTCAAGAACTGTGTGTATTCCTGCTTGCATACTATTCTTAACATATGGAAGGAGCCTAGAACCTTTTGCAGTTAGGTAGAGAGCCGGTAAAGTGGGCAGCTGTGGCCACCTACCCATCATTCACTCCAGCTTTTCTTGGTAGATATTTCAGTTTTCTTTTACATTCACATGTTATCCCTTATTGAATTTGAGAAAGTTATATTTGATGAACTCTTTGAGTACAGTCCTCTCATTCCTCCAATGAAGAAACTGAGGTTCAAAAAGTAAAATGATTTAGGCAAACGTTGTGAGTTGCAAATTCCCAGACTTTTCCTTTACCCAATGCTATGTACTGGTATGATTGGTTTAAATCATGGCAACAAAAGGCACCTACCATTGGCACAAGAGGATGGAGAAATGCCATCCCTATCTTCTGATATATATGCTAGAATTTAACAGTTTGGAACAAGACTTTGGTATTTTTAACATGGAATGGGTTTGCTTAAACTGTGACCCCCAGTGTTAATGATTTTTTACATTTGCTTGCTGACTCATCTTTTTTAAAAAAATCACAGAAACTTGAAGAGATTGCTCGTGGGTTATGAATCAAAATTATGCCTTATATATGAACAAAGGTAACTTCTGAGTACTTCTTGGTAAGGTCAAGGATAATTTCATCTACTCCTGGTAGCTTCTCTATGAGAACCTAAAATTCTGGTCATGCTGTTGGAGTTTTCTGAACCAGGCACAGTTGTGAATGGTGTCAAGTACACAAGTGTGTGTTCAACTTGCAAGCTGTTCATCACCTATCACATCACCAGAAAGAAGTCTCCCTTTTCCCTTGTCCTCAAAGTTACAAAATTCAGTGTTTCTCGTCCTTATGTTTGGAAGGAACTCACCCTTCTTGCCCCATTCACTTTCAGCTTCTCCTAAGACCCAACATGCTGCCTGGTACTGCTCTTCCTGGGAGGCAAGGTTGGAGAAGAGGTCTACTGATCTTTCCTCACCTTACTCACTTCTGATTCTTACTCAGGGCTTTTAGCTGAGAGTCTCTAAGATACCATCTAGCATAGAGGACTCAAGCCTTTTGCCTGTTCTCCCTGAATGCCAGCAGAACCCAAACCTCACAGCCCCTCACCCAAGTGACTGCTCCATGCAAGAGAGGGGTTTGGTAGTTGGATCTGAATTGGGAGAAAGCTGCAGTTATCGCCCTTCACACCATCGCCATCTGACTTTGGTGAATCAAGAGTGAAAACACATTCAAATGTTCAATTTAATTATAAGTCATTGGGCCAAAGGAATTTGGATTACCAATATAATAAAAGAAACAACTTAGAAGATTGGAATTTGTTTGCGTGCGTAGTAGTTTTGGCTTTGTGACTTGAGAAGTAGAGAGGAATTTTGGTGAAGGTGGGAGCCAAAAAGGAAGGAAAGAGGAGAAAAGAGCTGTCTGAACCCTATCTAATCCAGACTAAATCCCGCTAGTTAAAAGGAAAATGGCAAAAAGCTGACCCAAGTGTTTAGGGGAGACTTTGTGAGATTCTGGCAGTAAACAGAGCTTCAAGCAGGGCTACACTACAAGTGGGCCCTAGGCACTTTTGCCTTCCAAGGTTCCTTCCTTTATGAACAAATATTAAAAATTTTATTTTACTACTACATTGGTATAAAGATGAATATATTAATATTGCATATCAAATATTTTCTTTGACCTTAAAGTTCATTTTTTTCTTCCGATTAAAAAAATTAAAATATTTTCATGGACTGCTAGAAGTATTGAGGGCCTCCCTAATGGAGAAGTCAGCCTGGCTTCAGGGCCCTGGGAACAAAGTGTGGCATAGAAAGCTGGACCCTGAATCTCAACAGTTCATTGGATTCACCCAGGACAACTAACAAGGAGATGATGATGGACAACAAACATCCCGAGGAAGAGAGAGTCTGCAACTGCCAGCAAGATAGTCCCATCCATCTGCCCCATGGGATGTAAACACCCACTCATTTAGAGGTGGAGTGGGCATCACCATCTCAGAATCATGAGGATTAGGGAATGAATGATGGACCAAAGTAGGCTTACTGGTCTTCTAGTATAGACTTATTGTGATGTTAGCAATGCGAGAACTTTTATCGTTGATAGGGAGGCAGTGGCCACTGGAGGTTCTGAGGGCAAGGAGAGGGAAAAACAGGTGTAATATGGGGACATTCTTGGGACTTGGGAATTGCTCTAAATGACATTGCAACAACAGGTACAAGCCATTATATATCTTGTCATAACTTTCAAAATAGTGTGGGAGAGAGAGAAACTACAACGTAAGCTATAGCCCACGGTTAGTGGCAATGCTCCAAAATGTGTTCATCAATTGTAACAAATGTACCACACAAATGAAGAATGTTGTTAATGTGGGAAAATATGGGAGGGGTTGAGAGAGGGGCATATGGTAATCCCCTGTATTTTTAATGTAACATTTATGTAATCTAACTACCTTTAAAAAATAAAAATAAAAAAGTATGTTAAAAGCAAACAAACAAAAACAAAGTGTGACATAGACTTAGGGAGGAGGCCCTTTAAATTTCTGCATGAAATTCATGTCCACTCTGATACCTTTATAACAAGAAGCTTTGGGACAATTCAGAGAAGCACCCATGGCATGGACTTTGGCATCCTCGTGATGGAAGGAGGGTTCTGAGATCAACATACTGAGTAATTGGGAGCTAAAGTAAGAGGAGACAACCAGGGTAGATAGGTAATGAATGACTGTGGTGACAGACTTGAGAGTTTTATATTTTAAGATATTGATCAAGGCATTTTCCTCCTACAAGTCCTTATACCCTTTTCACTGTACTTTAACTAGCATTCATTGCTACAGAGGACAAATGATATACTAGAAAAATATAAAGAATCAAAAGGCAATACATTTTCTTCCATTACAATTATTAAGGTATAATTTACATATAGTAAAACATATCCTATTTAAATAGTGTACAGTTCTGTGAGTTTTGACAAAAGTATATAGCCTCGTAACACCAGACAATAAACTTGTTTCACCCCCCCAAATTCCTCAGTATCTCTTTGTAGTCAACCCTTCCCTCCCCCCTCCCCCGCCCCCCGCAGTCCCAGGCAACTGCTGAACTGTTTTCTGTTTCTGTAAGTTTTGCCTTTGCAAGAATGCCATACAAATGTAATCATACTGTATGTAGCTTTTTTGAATTTGACTTCTTCTACTTAGTGTAATGCATCTGAGACCCATCCATGTTGTTGTATTATCCGTAATTTCCTTTGGCAAGGAATTTTGCCTTGTGTGGATATACCACAGTTTGTTTACCCAACTTGTTGAGAGACATTTAGTTTGTTTTCAGTATTTGGTGATTTTGAATAAAGGCACTATAAACATTTATGTACAGATTTTTGTGTGAATATAGTTTTCATTTCACTTGAATAAATACCTAAGGGTGGGCTCTCTTGGTTATAATATGGTAAGTATATGTTTAACTTTATAAGAAGCTGCCAAAACTGTTTTTCTACAGTGGCTGTATTATTTTGTAATCCCATGAGCAAGTTTGAGAGTTCTATTTCTTCCACATCCTTGTCAGAACTTGGTATTGTCCTTTACTTTATTTACATCAATTTAGCAAGTATATAAAGGTATTTCGTTGTAGTTTTTTAAAAAAATATACTTTAAATTAAAAAAAACATATTTCGATTACATAAATGTTACATAACAAATATAGGGGATCATTGTAGTTTTAACTTGCATTTCCTTAAAGACTAATGATGTTGAGGTTTTCTCATGTGCTTATTTGTCACTCATATATCTTTTTTCATGGAGTTTCTGTTCAGATCTCTTACCCATTTTTTAAAAATTGGGTAAGCTAACACTTTGGATTTGCAAGAGTCTGGGCTGTTGAGCATCAAAAGCTTGAGTCTCATTCCAGCACAACCCTTTGACAGTGCTTGAAGGGGCATTCTTCTTCAACCAGAGACAGCCATGCTTTTTACCATCCCTCCATAATGACCAAGCAAATCATTAGGGAGAAAATTATTGTAGGATGAATAAATACTTTTTTCTAAGTGCCAGAGTCTGATAGCAAAGTTATCATAAAAACCCAGTGAGGGGAATGGATGTGGCTCAAACAATTGAGCACCTGCTTCCCAGATGGGAGGCCCTGGGTTAGGTCTCTGGTGCCTCCTAAAAAACATAAAAAATATGAGGTCCCCATATACCCCCCATCCCCTTCACCCCACTCCTCCCCCCATAACAACAATCTCCTCCATCATCATAAGACACTCATTGTATTTGGTGAATACATCTCTGAGCACTGCTGCACCTCATGGTCAATGGTCCACATCATAACCCACACTCTCCCACGGTCCACCCAGTGGGCCATGGGAGGACATACAATGTCCAGTAACTGTCCCTACAGCAACATCCAGGACAATTCCAAGTCCCAAAAATGCCCCCACATCTCATCTCTTCCTTCCACTCCCTACCCCCAGCAGCCTCCATGGCCACTTTCTCCACACCAATGCCACATTTTCTTCAATTACTAATCACAATAGTTCATGAATAGAATATCAGTAAGTCCACTGTAATCCATACACTATTCCTCCATCCTGTGGACCTTAGAATGGTTGTGTCCACTCCACATCTATATCAAGAGGGGACTTAGATTCCACATGGATGCTGGATGCAATTCTCCTGCTTTCAGTTGCAGGTAGTCTTGGCTCCCTGGTGTGGTGGTTGATCTTCTTCACCTCCATGTTAGCTGAGTGGGGTAAGTCCAATAAACCAGAGTGTAGGAGTTGCAAGTCTGTTGAGGCTCAGGACCTGGCTATCACATGGTCAGTCCAGAGATTCAGGTCCCCTGAGTATACATTAAACCCCAGCACCAACTACAGTTCCAGTCAAAGTAAAAGGAGAGACTTTTGGACAAAGATCTTATCTAAGTCCAGCTCCATCACACAGAAACACAAACTCCAAAGTAGGGCCAATTGAGATGGCACTGAACTCCATCTGCCATGACCATAGAACCTGTGGGTCTCTGTAGCTCTCAGGAGAACCAATTCCTGAGGTTGTATCTACTTTATCTGTCTCTGAGACTCTGCTCAGGTGTGCATAAGGGCAACCATTCTGATACCCTCCTGGCTCTTTTTGGAGACTCATAGCCATATAAACTCATTTGTCCTTTCCATTTCTCCCTTTGATTCAGGTCAAAAAGCATTTTTAACTCCTGGAATTATATGTAGGCTGAGATATTCTGCTGGTCTGAGTTGACCCTTTTATTCAAGGTCATTTTCTAGTTACATCATCAGCTGGTACTTGTAGTAATCCCTCGGCTCCAGGAAGGTTCATCCCCAGGAGTCATGTCCCACGCTGGGGGGAAGGCAACACATTTACATGCTGAGTTTGGCTTTGAGACTGGCCACATTTGAGCAACATGGAGGCACTCAGGAGGTAACTCTTAGGCACCCTGCAGCTCTAGGCCTTGTTCTTATTTCAGGTGCACAGACTCACAAGCATAGTCATTAGTATCAAGGGCTCATTGTTGGACATTCCTTCTCTTTTGGTCTTTGCTGTTGGACTTGGGGGATTGTTGCTGTTCCTTTAGGGACTGTGAAAAAAAAAGAAGAAATGAAATTGTAAAACACATGACAACATGGATGAACCCTGAGGACATTATATTAGTAAAGCAAGCCAGACACAAAAGGACAAATATTGTATGATTGCACTACTATGACTAAATATATTGTGTAACATATAGTATGATTCCATTTATAAAAAATATATATCAATTTACAAAGATGAAATTAGATTAGTGGTTATGTAGGGTTGGGGAAGGTATGCTAAGGAGTGTGGAGTTTTTCTTTTTGGAGTAATGAAATAATTCTAAAATTTTTTGTGGTGGTGAATGCACAACATTTTGATTATACTAAAAGCCATTGATTTTACACTTTGGCTGGATCATATGGTAAGTGAATATATCTCATTAAAATTGCTTAATAAATAAATAAATATGCAATTGAAAAAAAGAAAAACATAAAAAAGCAACAAGCAAACAAACATAAAATCCAACTTAGGAGAGCGAATGTGGCTCAGTGGTTGAGCCCCAGTTTCCCATATACCATGTTCAGGATTCAAACTCTGGCCCTCAAAAACCAACAGAAGCAACAACAAAAAACCAGTGATCTATCACATCCCAGAGTGGTAGAAAGAGGTTAGGCTTTGCAATTAGACAAATCTGTTTTGAAACTTGTTATCTATCATGAGCTATGTTACTTTGTACACATTACTTCACCTTTGTTTTCCTTATCTGTATAATGAGGATAATGATCTCTATCATATTTGTGGTGAGAATGAGAGATTTACATATAGTATGCATTTTAAACAGTTGTGATACATAGTAGACACTCAGTAAATGATACTGATTCACTATGAATATGTAGTAGCTTATATTGTAAACTATAACACCTGTTATGCCATGTGTGAAAGGAACTTAATAAAACATTTCGAGAATGATGGGATTGCTCTGTTTTATTCTCATAAAATCTCTTTTTTATTAAGATTGCTAGATCCATGTGGAATTGGTACCAGCTTCCCTTTGTAAAATAAGAACCTACCAACAGAACTTTTAGTTGTGGGAGAAAGAGGATTAAATGGAAAGAGGTCAGTTTTATTAAGGATATCATTCTATAATATATAATCATTCTGATAACAAGATATATTAAATCATTTTAATACATAGATTCAAAATGGGTTGAAACATATATGTTCTTCCTTACCAATGACCTTGTGTTTATTTGATTAGAGAAGCTGTAGGTTTACAGGACAATAATGCATAAAATACAGAGCTCCCATGTGCCACCTTATTATTAACACCTTGAATTGATGTGATATGTTTCTTACAACTGATGAAAGCGTGTTATAATTTTTCTATTAACTATAGTCTATGATTTAAATTAAGATTTACTGTGTTGTGCAGTTCTGTGGATTTTCTTTTAAAAAGTTTATTCTAGTAACATATATATGAACTAAAATTTCCCCTTTTAACCACATTCAAATATAAAATTCAGTGATGCTTATATGATCACAATGTTGTACTACCATCACCATCATCCATTACCAAACTTTTCCATCATCTCAAATAGAAACTCTACATTTCGAGACTTAATTCCCTATTCCTTACCACCAGCCCATCTCCTGGTAACCTTTATCCTAGACTCTAACTCTATGAGTTTGTGTGTTCTAGTTATTTCATATCAGTGAGATCATACAATATTTGTCCTTTTGTGTCAGGCTTATTTCACTTGAAATAATATCTTCAAGGCTCATCCATGTTGTTGCATGCAACAGAACTTCATTCCTTTTTACAACTGAATAATATTCATTTGTGTGTATATACCATATTTGTTTATTCATTGATTGATGGACACTTGGGTTGTTTCTATCTTTTGACAATTGTGAATAGTGCCACTGTGAACATCAGTGTGTGAATATCTATTCAAGGGCTTACTTTCAATCCTTTTGGGTATATACTTAGAGGTGGGATTGCTGGGTCATATGGTAATTCTATATTTAAATTTCTGGGGAACTGTCAAACTCTGTCTTCCACGGCAGCTGCACCATTTTACATTCCCTAAAGCAATGGATAAGTGTACCTATTTCTCTGAATCTTCTCCAGTGCTTGTCATTTTCTTTTTTTTACAATAGTAGCCATTCTTGTAGGTGTGAAATGGTATCACATAGAGGTTTTGATTTGCATTTTCTAGTATCTAATGATGTTGAGCATCTCTTCATGTGTTTTTCATCTATTTGTATATCCTCTTTGGAGAAATGTCTATTCAAGTCTTTGCCCACTTTAAAATTTGATTGTTTGCCTTTTTACTGTTGAGTTGAAGTATTTCTTTATATAGTCTGGCTATTAAACCCTTATTGGGTATGTAGTTTCCAAATATTTTCTTCTATTGAGTAGGTTGTCTTTTCACTTTTATAATAAAGTCATTTGGGGCACAAATATTTTTCATTTTGATGAGGTTCCATTTATCAATTTTTCCTTTCGTTGCTTGTGATTTGGATGTAAAGCTGAAGAAATCATTGCCTAACACAAAATTCTGAAGACACTTCCCTACCTTTTCTTTTACAATTTTTATAGTTTGGGCTCTCGCATTTAGGACTCTGATCCATTTTGAGTTGATTTTTTTTAAGTGGTGTGAGGTAGGGTCTGCCGTCATTCTTTTCTTTTCTTTTTTTCCTTCAAATTTCTGGTTTAATAAGGTCTTGTTTATTTTGAGAAAAAAAGGTCCCAAACATCAGGCTGTTCACAAAAATAACCCACAGTATCAACTTTAGAAAACAAATCTTAAGACTATTACACTATTTTTCTAGAGGATACCTATGACATGCCAACTCTCATTCCACAAAAATACAGTTACATTTGTATTGCACAGCCCCACACAGCACTCTTATGTGGGATATAACACACATACCTCTAACTCAAAGCTGATCACAGATGATACTCAACTAATTGAGATTGCCTTTGCAGTTAGGGAAGCAACTATTGAACTCATGAGTGGTGAGAACTGTACTCCCTAAATAACAAGAGATTATTTTAGAGACAGTTGATTAAAACCATACATCATTTTTATTGTTAAGTAATAAAGAGGTATCAAAATTAAAAGCAAAAACTACAGGGCACCTTCATTCTTTTGTAAATGGAAATCCAGTTTTCCCAGTATCATTTATTGCTTATTCTTTCCAAAATGAGTCATCTTTGCCCCCTTGTCAAAAATTAGGTGGCCATAAATGTGAGGGTTGATTTCTGAACTCTCAGTTCAATTCCCTTTGTCTACATATCTGTCCTTGTTCCAGTACCATGTTGTTGTGTTGATTGCTGTGTATTTGTAATAATGTGGGATGTTGTTGTTGGTGTTGTTTTGTTTTGTTTTTGGGTACTGGGGGCTGGGAACTGAACCCATGACCTCATATGTGGGAAGCTGGCACTCAACCATGGAGCCACATTTGCTTCCCTGAGATGGTTTTTTGTTTGTTTTGCTTGTTCTTGCTTTTCTTTTCTTTTTTTTTTTGTTTTTTTTTGAGGCATTGGGAACTGAATCCCGGACCTCCCATGTGGGAGGCAGCTCTCAACTGCTTGAGCCACATCTGTTCCCCCTGCATTGTTATAAGGCCAGAAAGTGAGAGTCCCCAACTTAGTTCTTTTTCAAGATGATTTTGTCTATTTGGGGCACCTTACCCTTCCAATAAATTCGATGATTAGCTGTATTCGGCAGGGTTCTCTAGGGAAACAGAATCAATAAGAGATATCTGTCAATAGTATGCGATTTTATAAGAGTCTCTCATGTGACTGTGGAGATGGATAAGTCCAGGTTCTGCAGGCAGACTGCAACCAGGGACTCCAATGAAAGTCCAGTGAAGGTTCTTGATGAGTTCTGGCAGACACTGAATGCTCAAAACAAGCTGGGAAATTCTCACTCAATGCTGGAATCACTGCTGCTTTTAAGGCATTCAACTGGTGGGATAAAGCATCACTCATTGCTGATGGGAATCTCCCTGATTGATGTAATTGTAATCAGCTATCTATGATTTACCACTGCAGTAAAGTCAACGGTGGCTAAAGCCCATAAATGCCCTTGTATTACAGTTAGCCCAGTGCTTGCTTGATCAATGGGGCACAATTACCTGGCCAAGTTGACCCAATAACCTAACCATCACAGTCCACCCCTTTGCCAACTCAGCAACCATACACATTACCTTAAACCATACTTAGTCTCTAAGTAAAAACAATAAAACAGACATGCATATATATATATATTTCCACCTAACAATGTCCAACTCTCCTGCAAACAACTGGAAACTCATTAATTTCATACAGAATAGGGTACAAGTTCTTGGGTAATATTCTCTCTCAAACTTGACATCCCCAAATATTATGACATAAAACTGATACAATTTATTAAATGATAAGGGAAAAGTTTGGGGAAGAAGACAAAGAAATTCTTTTTGTGTACATATACAATCATCATCATAATGAAACAAGGAAGAAAGATTCATGACCATTATAGTCCTAATTTACATAACTGGTCACTTGGTTCAAGTTCATATTTATCACTACCTACTCCCACTCCCCATTCCATGTTTCCATTACCCTCAGCAAGCACTTCAGCTGGCCGTGGTTCTTTGCCTGGTGGGGTGACCCAAACTTTCATTCCTGAAGATTATGGGTCATTGTTAGTCCTGCATTGATTGGGTTGTTACAGTTTTCCATTGACTTTAATCGTAGGCAGTACTAGGAGATGCCCTAGAGGATCTCCTGTATTCCAGGCAAACTCTTCTTTACCACCATTATGTAGATGCAGTCTGATTTCCCCTTGATAAGTCAGAATCAATCACCCCAGCCAGTACAGTAATTCCCTTCTTTGCCTGTTGATTCAGAGGTAAGAAGAGCCCAAAGTGGCCAGGTGCCAGTTTTAACTTCCAGTTCAATGGAATTGTTGTTGTGTTCCCTGGTGACAGCACTCCTCCTTTTGGAACTAAAACCTGTAGACCAGCAGAGTTTGAGGTTGCAGGAACAGGAAGCAGAAATTTTCTTAGTGGGTCACTAGGGGTAATAGTGAGTGGTGCCACTCCCATATCCACCCTTTGATTCCTGGACCCATGGATCCTGGTTATGGGAGAAACAGCACCACAGAGTGGATGCTGATTTAGAGCATACACAGCCTCCTGGAGGACACTGTCTAGCCCTGCAAGGTATTGCTACCTAGTTAGCACTGTAATTGAGTCTTCAAAAGGTCATTCCACCGTTCTATCAATCCAGCTGCTTCAGGGTGATGGGGAACAAGGTAAGACCAGTGAATTCCATGGGCTTGTGCCAGTTCCCACACATCATTTGCTGTGAAATTGGTTCCTTGATTGGAAGCAATGCTGTGTGGAATGCCATGGTGGTAGGTAAGACATTTTGTAAGTCCACAGATGGTATTTTGGAAGAAGCATTGCATGCAGGAAATTCAAACCCATATCCAGAGTATGTGTCTAATCCAGTTAAAACAAATCACCTTTCATGGTGGAAGTGGTCCAATGAAGTCAACCTGCCACCAGGTAGCAGGCTAGGCACCTCGAGGAATGGTGCCATATCGAGGGCTGAGTGTGGGTCTCTGCTGCTGGGAGATTGGGCACTCAGCAGTGACTGTAGCCAAGTCAGCCTTGGTAAGGGGAAGTCTGTGTCGCTGAGCCCATGCATAACCTCCATCCCTACCTCCATGGCCACTTGGTTCATGAGCCCATTGGGCAATGATAGGAGTGGCTGGGGAAAGAGGCTGAGCATTAGCCACAGAGCAGCACATCTTATCCTCTTGATTATTAAAATCTTCATCTGCTAAAGTCACCCTCTGGTGAGTATTCATGTGGGACTCAAATATTTTCATGTTTTTTGCCCACCCACAAAGTTCTATCCACACATCTCTCCCAGGCCTCTTTGTCACCAATTTTCCAACCATGTTCCTTCCAATTCCCTGACCATCCAGTCAAACCAT
Source organism: Dasypus novemcinctus (assembly GCF_030445035.2). Lineage (NCBI taxonomy): Eukaryota > Metazoa > Chordata > Mammalia > Cingulata > Dasypodidae > Dasypus > Dasypus novemcinctus. The sequence continues at coordinate 37,981,351 of NC_080675.1, forward strand.
TGGCAACAGCCCATGAATCAGTGTACTAACACACCTCTGTCCATTTCTTCTTCCAGCAAAATGAATAACCAGGTGCATTGCTCAAAGTTCTTCCCACTGGGAGGATTTGCCCTAACCACTGTCCTTCAGCGATGTCCCAGAAAAGGGCTGCAGTGCTGCAGCTGTTCACTTTTGGGTGGTACGTGCCTATCGTGTAGAACCATCTGTAAACCAGACCTGAGTTTTTGCTTCCTCAGTCAACTGATTGTAAGACTCCCCAAGAGGCCAAAATTGAGGGCTGTGAAAGAGCTGAGGGCTGGGGTGGTAACTCATTCATGCCTTCAGGACCCACTGGAGTCCTATCTCGTATACACCACTTCCACTTTATTATGGAGTGCTGCTGTGCAAGCCCAACTTTATGATTTTGTGGGTCAGACAATACCCAGCTCATGACAGGCAACTCAGGTCTCAAGGTAACTTGATGGCCCATGGTTAAGCATTCAGTCTCTACTAAGGCTGAGTAGCAAGTCAAAAGCTGTTTTTCAAAAGGGAGTAGTTATCTGCAGAGGATGGTAGGGCTTTGCTCTAAAATCCTAAGGGTCTGAATTATGATTCTCCTATAGGGGCCTGCCAAAGGTTCCAGACAGCATCTCCATTTGCCACAGAAACTTCCAGCACAATTAGATCTGCAGAATCAAATGGCCCAAGTGGTAATGCAGCTGGCATAGCAACCTGAACCTGACATGGGTCAGGCTGGTCACCCGGTAAGTGGGCCAGAGTAGCACACCCAAATAAGGAATGTGTTGTCTTCAAAATCCAAAGAGACCAACTAAGCATTGTGCCTCTTTTTTTGGTTGTAGGAGGGGTCAGATGCAACAGCTTATCCTGTACTTTAGAAGGGATATCTTGACATGCCCCACACCACTTGATACCTAGAAATTACACTGAGGTGGAAAGACCTTGTATTTTAGTTGGATTTGTCTCCCATCCTCTCTCATGCAAATGCCTTACTAATAAGTCTAAAGTCTTTGTTACTTCTTACTCACTAGGTCCTATCAACATGATATCATCAATATAATGGACCAGTGTGCTGTCTTGTGGGAGAGAGAGAGATGATCAAGATCCCTGCAGACAGTATTATGACATATGGCTGGAGAGTTGATATATCCCTGAGGCAGGACAGTGAAGGTATACTGCTGGCTTTGCCAGCTGAAAGAAAACTGTTTCTGCTTGTCCTGACTATTAACAATTGATAAAAAAGCATTGGCCAGATCAACAGCTGCATACCAGGTACCAGGGGACATGTTGATTTGCTCAAGCAATGACACCACATCTGGGACAGCAGCTGCAATTGGAGTCACCACCTTGTGAAGTTTAAGATAAGCTACTGTCATCCTCCAAGATCCATCTGTTTTCTGTACAAGCCAAATAGGAGAATTGGATGGGGATTTGTTGGGAATCACCACCCCTGCATCCTTCAAATCCTTGATGGTGGCACTAATTTCTGCAACCCCTCCAGGAATCTGGTATTGCTTATGGTTTACTATTTTGCTAGGTAGGGAAGTTCTAGTGGCTTCCACTTGGCCTTCCCTACCATAATAGCCCTCAATCCACAAGTCAGGGATCCAATGTGGGGATTTTGCCAGTTACTGAGTATATCTATATGCATTCTGGAACTGGGGAAATAACCATAGAATGGGTCCGGGGATATACTGGACCAACTGTGAGACAGACCTGAGCTAAAACTCCATTAATCACCTGATCTCCATAAGCCCCTACTCTGACTGGTGGACCAGAGTGATGTTTTGGGTCTCCTGTTAATGTCACTTCTCAGCCACTGTCTAATAATCCCTGAAGTGTCTGATCATTTCCTTTTCTTCAATGCACAGTTACTCTGGTAAAAGGCTGTAGGTCTCCTTGGGGAAAGATGGGAGGAAGATTAACAGTATAAATATTGGGCAGTTTAACAGAATCCTTCCACAAGGAGACCCGGCCTTCTCCTCATTCGAGGGGCTCTGGGTCTGTAAACTGTCTCAAGTCTGGGAATTGATTAAGGGACCATGATACTCTGCATCTGTAATTTGAGTTACAGTTTTGTTCACTCAACCTAGAACTCTTCTGTTTATACAGATCCAGAAGAAATTTAGTAGACTGCCTGTCTATTTAACTTATAGTACCCCATGTTGTATTAGCCAATGCCTTAACTCTAAGCAACTCAGACTATTTTGAGTGTTTTTTGAATCTGCCTTTCATTGTGGTAGCCACACCCACCTCAATTTTGGCAATTAACTGCTGGTACTTGACTTTTACCAGACTGACATCTGATCATTCCCATAATGTTTAAGGATTTTAATTCCATCACAACCCTCTCTACAGTAATATCTGGATTACGGAGAAGAGCAACCACAGAGCTCTTCAGGAAAGATGGAGTTAGTCTTACAAATTTATTCCTCACAGTCCTGGTTAAATGTGTGTTCTCTGGACATTCCTGGGGTGGTGGGCAGCTCTCAAATGGTAAATCCTTTCTAGCATTTCAATCTTCCTAAGCCTTTGAATTCCCTCTCCTACTGTGTACCAGGGCAAATCGGACATCTCAACCTCAGACTTGCTAGGCCATCTTTTGGTCCATGTTTTAGGCCACACAAACAAACTGTTAGAGCCCTTTCTAACCCCTCAAACTATAGTGTTGAATCCAGAATTTCTTCTTAGTGGGCCCATATCAATAAATTCAGCCTGATCCAACTTTATATTCCTTCCACCATTATCCCATACCCTTAGTATACATTCCCACATGTATTTCCCTAATTTCTGTCTATATAAGTTAGAAAACTTATGCAGTTCTTTCTGAGTATACCTTACCTCATCATGGGTCAAACTTTGTATTTTACCTTTGGGGGCTTGTGATTTTAGTCTAGTAATAGGTCTCAAAGACAAGAGAGGTGGTAGGGGTGGGTAAGGAGAAGGACTAGAAATGTCTTGCAAGCTGCTGACCTCAAGGCATTCCCTTGCATCTTCTTCTGGTGAGACAGGATTATTCTCTTCAGGCAGGGCTTTGTAGGCAGTTTCCTCAGGGCAGACTGGGGGTTACGCAGTGCATGCTGGAGTTTGGTTGGTATGTCCCTCAGGGCTGGGAGGAGGTCCAGACTCCCTAAGGCAGGCCAGAGGCTAGGCAGGGCAGGCTTCAGTTAGGCTGGTACCCACCTCAGGGCTGTAAGTTGTTTCAGACTCCCTGAGGCAGGCTGGAGGCTAGATGATACAAGGTTGACAAGGTGTGGTCTGGACAAGGCAGGCCATCACAGGTTTATCTGGTAAAGTCTCAGCAGAATTCAGGGTTCTAATGTCTCCACCAATATTATCATCATCCCATATGTCTCCATCCCAATTCTCTGGATTCCGCTCTTTTCCAATCAATGCCTTCACTTTAACTGCAGATACCCTACAAGGTTGAGATTTTAGTTTCTTTTGTAACTCTGCTACTCATAGAATTGAAGCAGGCTAGCAAGATAGGGAATCAACAGACAGGTCTGGTGAGCTATATTTGGAGAGCCAGTCCAGGAGTTTATTGGTGAGTGAAACTATGGCCTACAGCTTGTTTAATGCCTTTCTTTGTTTCTCCATTTTAAATGGATTCACCTATGAGCCCCCCACGATGTAATTCCAGGAGGGAAGGGGCTAGGGCATGGAAATTCTCTGTGTCCATGCCATGTGCCCAGGCTTGTGAGATCTGACTCTGCCCAGGATGGCTGGGTCATAGGACAACAGCTTGAATCACAGCCCTGCCAAGACAGAGGTTCCCCGGAAGAGCTCTGGGCCCTGCAATGCTTCTTTTTCAAGCCCTTTTAGTAGCCAGGATCTTTGCCTTTGGATCTGCCTACTTTTGCCCTATCAAGCCCTCTCCCCTCAGAGGCAGCATGGCAATGGCAGATAGCCCTGGGGGCATGCCCTCCCAGTGGGTCCACCCCTTTGTAGGCCCTCCAGGCAGGCAGAGCCAAAATGGATGCCATGAGAGTTCCCTTTCCCAGGGAGGTCACGGGTCAGCATATCCCTGATCTAACCTTTACCTATGTTTTAGCTTCCTACTTCTTGCTACTGAATTTCTCTTTACATGTTTGTGTTAGAATGCTTTGGAATGTCTTAAAAACTGTGAAAATGGAAATACCTTTGTCTAGCAAGGAAGCTATTGCCTTAGGGCCCCAAGACTTGTTAGCTAGAAAAATTAATCTATAATCATTTAATGGCCTTTTGATGGATGGTTTAACTGGGAAACTATCAGTTAAGTTAGAATGGGCCTATTGTCTCTATCCAGTTGGAAGTAGCTACAGAAGAATCATCATCTCCCTTTAGCATCCCTTTAAGATTAAAGATGTAAACTCTCTGAGGAGGAAATGAAGCAGGATAGTAAGACAGGGAATAAATAGATGGATCAGGAACCTGGCAGAGAGTCCATGTGGACATCAATAAACTCCAAGATGGCTGCTGAATGACCCTCCCCAACATTCTGCCACTCTGAAGAAGACTTCCTCCAGAAGCCAGGAGAAGCCCAGATATTCCCCAAGGATTCTATCATTGGGCCCTCCTGGGAGATTCATGGGAGAAATAAGCAATCAAAGTGGTGAACAGCTGGAACTCCTCCCCTGACATTAGCAAAGGGGTGGGATAATTAACAAGTCAAAAAGTGGCATCAGGCCTGAGTTCTCTCTCTCATGTACTCTCTCACCTGTGGACCTGTTCCTGTATCACTCTCACCGTTTTTCCTCTGCCATGTGGCCATGCAAGTAAAACTTAAAGGCACTTATAACCTATAATGGAGAATTGTAGTCAGCCCTCTTCATAACTTTTCTGTTATTTTTCTCCCATTTCTCTTCCCTCCTTACCAGAATTAATTACTGGCCTAACTCACTTAATGTGCTCTTGAAATTCATTTCTGCAGCATAATCAAGGAACCTAGATAAAAACTGGTAACACAAAGGGAGACTGAGTTTGATTTTCAGATATTTCAAGCCTGTGGTCACAGGAGACAAGATTTTCTCTCAGAGCACACATAGAAATTTTTGCATCATTCATGCAGTGTTTAAGATTCAAATTTGAAGCCTTTAACTCATTTCTTTCTTCTTTAACAGTATCCAGAGTATCTGGGAGGAGCCAGTCAACATCATTATACTGTTTGACTCCACAAAATCTGTTAAGGGGTTAAAAACACTCTCACCCAGATCCTTGTTTCTTTTAAGTGTGGAAGTAGGGGAATCCAATGATGATATTTTATGTATCTTGATTGCCAACTCATGCCATGGACTGTTAGCAGCCTCTTTGTTACTGGAAAGGGAATCATCAGTACCCTTGAGCCCAATTAGAGTAGAAAGCCAATTGCAAAACTCCCAGAACAACCCCAGGGACCCCATGTTTAAGACTCTGTTCCTCAAGAACCACTCCTGGTACCAAACTGGTTTAGTCAGGGTTCTCTAGGGAAACAGAAGCAACAAGAGATATGTGTCAATAGTATGCGATTTTATAAGAGCCTTTCACATGACTGTGGGGATGCACAGTCCAAGTTCCAGAGGCAGGCTGCAACCAGGGGCTCCAATGAAAGTCCAGTGAAGGTTCTTGATGAGTTTCAGGAGATGTCAGCTGTCCAAAGACGAGTTGGGAAATTCTCATTCAATGCTGGAAGCACTTCCCCTTTTAAGGCATTCAACTGATGGAATAAAGCATCATCACTCATTGCTGATGGGAATCTCCCTGACTGATGTAATTGTAATTGGGTATCTATGACTTACCACTGCAGTAAAGTCAATGGTGACTAAAGTCCATAAATGCCCTTGTATTACAGTTAGCCCAGTGCTTGCTTGATCAAACAACTGGGCACAATTACTTGGCTGAGTTGACATGACAGCCTAACTGTATTAGCCAAAGAGGTGCTGACGCAAAGTAGCAGAAATTGCTTGGTTTTTATAAAGGATATTTATTTTGGGTAGGCGCTTATAGATATCAGGCTATAAAGCATAAGTTACTTCCCTCACCAAAGTCTATTTTCACATGTTAGAGCGAGATGGCTGCTGATATCTGCGAGGGTTCAGGTTTCCTGGGTTCCTCCCTTCCTCAGGCTTCTTTTGCCTGGGTTCATGATTTCTCTCTTCCTGGGGCTTGCTTCTGTTTCCTCTGTGAGCTTTCTTGCTGGGGCTCTAGCTTAAGGCTTCAGCATCAGACTCCAACATCAAAACTCCCACATCAAGACCCTCCAACTCTTTCCTTTGCCATACCTTTTATCTGCGAGTCCCCACACACCAAAGGGTGGGGACTCAATGCCCTACTGGCACAAGAGTTTTACATAATTACTTAATCAAGTAAACCTATGAATCTGATATAATCTTGAATCTGATACAATCAAATATGCCCAGAGGAAAAGATCAGTTTACAAACATAATCCAATATTTCTCTTTGGAATTCATCAATAATATCAAACTATTACACTTACCATCATATTGGCTTTTCTATTTCTTCAGAGAAGGTCATTGAAATTTTTATTTGGATTGCATTGAATTTGTAAATTGCTTTGGGTAGAACTGACATTATAACAATAATTAGTCTTTTAATCCATAAACGTGGAAAGTCCTTGCAATTTATTTAGGTCTTCTTTGATTTCATTTAGCAATGTTTTATAGTTTTCTGTGTACAAGTCCTTTACGTCTTTGGTTAGATTTATCCTATATACTTGATTCTTTTCATTGTTATTGTAAATGGAATTTTCTTCTTGATTTCTTCTTCTGATTGTCCCTTGCTAGTATATGAAAATATTACTGACTTTTGGGGTGTTTTCCTTAAACACTGCCAATTTGCTTAATTCATTTAATTAGTTTTAGTACATTTATTGTGGATTTTTCAGGATTTTGTGCATATAAGATCAAGCCACCTGCAATTAGGGAAAATGTTACTTTATTCCTTTCCAATCTGGGTGACTTTTATTTTTTTTTCTTGCCTAATTGATCTGACTAGAACTTCCAGTATGTGACGGTTTGCTCGGTCGGTAGAGGTGGGGTCTGGCTGTGGACGAGGGGTTGGTCCAGCTTCGGACGAGGGGTCGGTCCCACTTGGGACGAGGGGTCAGTCCCACTTGGGACGAGGGGTCGGTCCGGCAGCAGACAAGGGGTCGGTCTCACAGGGGTTGCGCGGTTCGGCTGACGGGGTCGCCCGGCGAAGCCGGCGACGAGGGGGTCACCCGGAGAAGCAGGCGACGAACTGGGGACAAGGGAGGCCAGGCCCTTGTCGGGGGCTCTCAGGATTGGAGGGCACACGGCAGAAGAACTACTGCGGAGACAAGGTAAACACACAAGTCCAACTTTATTGAGGGAGAGGCAACAGTTTTATAGGGGCTGGGGAAGGCTGATTGGTCGAAGCCATGCCCTGTTCTGATTGGTTGCCGGAGAAATGTCAGTGGGAGGTACTGGACGGGGGAGCGGTGGTGATTAGGGATTGGCTGTTGCTGTTGCTGGGGGAAGTGGCAGGGTTTAGTGATTGGTGGCTGCTGTTGCTGGGGTAGAGGGCAGACTTGAGTTTCCCGCCTTGTGCCTGGCTGTTGCTGCTGTCGGGGGCTGGGAAAAGGGCACACTGGAATTTTCCGCCCTGCGCCTGGCCTGCGCAGGGAGAAAGAAGAAGAAGGGTGTTGCCTCATAAGGCATCGTGTGGCGCTATCCGGGAGGAGGGGCGGCCGCGGAAGCATGGCTGCCGAAAAGGGGAGACCCGAGGGCACTCTGCGCCCATGCCGAGCTCCCTTCAGGGGTGGCGGTGAGTCCGACCAGCCACCCTATTATGGGGGCAGCGGCTTGGCCTACCGCGGCTGCTCCCCTGCCAGGCCAGCAAACCACACTTCAGCCCGAGGGGTGACCGCACCAGTACAATGTTGAATAATAGTAGTGACAATGGGCATCCTTATATTGTTCCTAATTGTAGAGGGGAAGTTTTGAGTCTTTCACTACTAGGTATGATGTTAGATAATAGTTTTTTCATATATGCTGTTTTTTAAGTGTTTTTATCAAGAAACGGTGCTGGATTTTGTCAAATGCCTTTGTGTGTGTGTGTTCCCCTTCATTCTGTTATGTGGTATATTACATTAATTGGTTTTCTTATGATGAATCCCCCTTGCATACCTGGGATGAAATCCACTTGATCATGATATATAATTCTTTTAATGTGCTGTTGGATTCAGCTTGCTAGTATTTTGTTGAGGATTTTTACATCTGTATTCATAAGAAATATAGGTCTGTAATTTTCATTCCTTGTGGTATCTTTATCTTTCGTACAAGGGTGATGTTGGCCTCATAGAACAAATTAGGGAGTTTTCCCTCCTCTTCAATTTTTTGAAAGAGTTATAGCAGGACTGGTATTAATTCTTCTCAGAGTATTTTGTAAAATTCCCCTGTAAAGCCATCTGGTCCTGGGCTTTTCTTGGAAGGTATTTAATTACTAATTCAATATCTTTATTATTCATTGGTTTGTTGGGATCTTCTATTTCTTCTTCTTTTTTTTAAAGATTTATTTTATTATTTATTTCCCATCCCCCCCCCATTGTCTGCTCTCTGTTCATTTGCTGTATGTTCTTCTGCATCTGCTTGCATTATTAGGCTGCACTGAGAAATTGCGTCTCTTTTTTGTCGCATCATTTTGCTGTGTCAGCTCTCTATGTGTGCAGCACCACTCTTGGGCAGGCTGTGCTTTTTTCATGCAGGACAGTTCTCCTTGCGGGGCATACTCCTTGTGCATGGGGCACCCCTACACAGGGGCACCCATGTGTGGCAGGGCAGTCCTTGTGTGCAGCAATCTGCATGTGGGCCAGCTTACCACATGCATCAGGAGGCTCTGGAGATCAAACCCTGGACCCGCCATGTGGTAGATGGATGCTCTATCAGTTGAGCCACATCCACTTCCCTCTACTTCTTGAGTCAGTGTAGGCAGTTTGTGTTTTTCTTAGAATTTGTCCATTTCATCTAGGTTATCTAAGTTGCTGATGTACTGTGATTCCTATTGTCTCCTTACAGTCCTTTTTATTTTAGTGGAGACAGTAGTAATTTCCCCTCTTCATTTCTAATTTTATTCATTTGTATCTTCTCTGTGTTTGGTCAGTCTAGCTAAAGTTTTGCTAATTTTACTAATCTTTTCAAAGAAGCAAATTTTGGTTTTGTTGATTCTCCCTATTGTATTTTCATTCTCTATTTCATCTATCTCCACTCTAACTTTTGTTATTTCCTTTCTTCTGCTTGCGTTGGGTTTAGTTTTATCTTCTTTTTCAAGTTCTTCCAGTTCTGACATTAGGTCTCTGGTAGCTTGAAGTTGCACATAGCCAGGGAAACATGCTTCTAAATCTAATCTATTCCTGTGGTATAAACCCATTGTAAGTAGGACCTTTAGATGAGGCTACTTCAGTTGATTTGTGACCCACCTCATTCAGGATGGGCCTTAACCCTATTACTGGAGTCCTTTATAAATGGAATGAATACAGAGAAAGAGAAAGAAAGCCATAGTAGCAAGAAGGTGAAATCAGTGAGACCCAGAAGGGAAGGGAGAGACCAACAAATGCTCTCGTGTGCTTTGCTATGTGGCAGAGGAGCCAAGGATCACTGGCAGCCAATCTTTCAGAAGAAAGCATTGTCATGATGATATCTTAATTTGGATATTTTCCTGGCCTCAAAACCATGAGTGAATAAATTCCCATTTTTAAAGTAAAAACCAGTTCATAGTATCTGCTGGAGTAGGCTAGTAAACCAAAAGTCTCTGATTTGAAATCTTTTTTTTTAATGTAAGCATTTAGAAGTATAAATTTCCCACTCAAAACTGATTTTGCTACATCCTGTAAGTTTTAGTATGTTGTATTTCCATTTTAATTTCCCTCAAGATACTTCCCAATTTCCCTTGTGATTTCCTCTTTAACTCTTTGGTTGTTTATTTGTGTATGTTAATTTCCACATATCTGTGAATTTTCCATTTCTCTCTGTTATTGATTTCTAGCTTCATCCATTGTGCTCAGAAAATACACATTGTATAATTTCAGTATTTTTAAATTTACTGAGACTTGTTTTGTGACCTAAGATATGGCCTATCCTAGAGAATGTTCCATATGCACTTGAGAAGAATGTGTACTCTGTTTTTGTTGGGTGGAGTGTTCTACATAAGTCTTTTAGGTCTGGTTGGTTTAGATTGTTCAAGTCTTGCATTTCCTTATTGATTTTCTGTCTAGATGTCCTATTATTGAAAGTGGGGTCTCCTACTACTATTAATGTAAACAGTATATTTCTCCCTTCAAATCTGTCAGTATTTGTTTAATATATTTTGGGCCTCTGCTGTTTGGTGCATATATATTCACAATTGTTAAATCTTCTTGTTGAAGTGACCCTTTATCAGTATATAATTACCATCTTTGTCCCTCATAGCAGTTTTTGACTTAAAATCTATTTTATCTCATATTAGTATAGCTACCCCAACTCTGTTTTGGTACTACTTGCATGGCTCATTTTTATCTCATCCTATCACTTTCAGCCTACATATACTTTTGAATTTAAGGTGAGTCTCAGTAGACAACACATGTTTGGGTCATGTTTTTTGATCCATTATTTTAATTTCTGCCTTTTGACAGGAGAATTCAATCTGTTTACATTTAATGTCATTCCTGATAATTCAGTAGTTTTTTTCTGTTACTTTGCTATTTTGTCTTGTAAGTCTTATATTTCTGTCCCTCAATTCTTCCATTAATGCCTACTTTCATATTTATTTGATTTTTTTTTGGTATCACATGATATTGGGGCCCTTCTCATTTCTATCTGGATATGTATTTCATATATTTTCTTTGTGGTTACCACGGGATTAAAATTTAATATCCTGGGAAGCAGACTTGGCTCGGTTGTTAGGGCATCCATCTACCATATGGGAGGTCTGCAATTCAAACCCCGGGCCTCCTTGACCCGTGTGGAGCTGGCCCACACACAGTACTGATGTGCGCAAGGAGTGCCGTGCCACGCAGGGGTGTCCCCGTGCAGGGAAGCCCCACGTGCAAGGAGTGCACCCTATAAGGAAAGCTGCCCAGCACAAAAGAAAGCTCAGCCTGCCCAGGAACGGCACCGCACAACAGAGAGCTAACACAACAAGATGACGCAACAAAAAGAAACACAGGTTCCCGTGCGACTGACAATAACAGAAGCAGACAAAGAACACACAGCAAATAGACACAGAGAACAGACAACTGGGGGGGGGGGGGCAAAGGGAGAGAAATTAAAAAAAAACACAGTGAATACATACACTCTTCCTATACCCCACTGTCCCCCACATTTTTTGTACTTGTTACAAATTTTATCTTTGTACATTGTATGTCCAAAACCACATATTTATCATTACTTTTCATACATTTACATTTTAGCACATGTAAGAAGTAAAAAGTGGAGTTACATATCAAAAAATTACACTGCTTTTGTCCTGGCATTTGTGATTACACAAATGGTTACCTTTTTTTTAATTTTTAATTTTTTTATTTTTTTTATTTTTTTTTAAACAATTTTATTCACACATCATACAATCCATGCATAGTGTACATTTCATGGTTCTCAAGATAACCTCAGAGTTGTGCATTCATCACTACAATACATTTTAGAACATTTTTATTTCTCCGAAAAGAAAAATCCCATAGCCCTTATGACCTCCTATCATTGACACTTAGCATTGGTATGGTAACTTTGTTACAACTGAGGAAAGAATATTACAATATTACTGTTAACTGTAGTCCAGAGTTTGCATTAGTGTATTTTCCCCATATATTACCCTATTATTAACACCTTGTAATAGTGATGTACATTTGTTCTAGTTCATGGAAGAACATTCTTTTATGTGTACTATTAAGCACAGTCCTCATCCACAACAAGGTTCAGCATGTTATACAGTCCCATGTGTTAGCCTGTAGCTTTCTCTAGTGACATAGGTGACCCTAAACTTCCCCTTTCAACAACTATCGTACCCATACTTCAGTGCTGTTAATAATGTGCTACCACTACCCCTATCCATTTCCAAACATTTACAATCAACATTATTGAAAATATACAAATTCAGCATCAGCTCCCCTTTCTCAACCCTCATCTATGTCCCGGTAACCTATACTTTAGATTTTAACTCCATGAGTTGGCTCATAATCATTAATTCATATTAGTAACTCTTTACAATATTTGTCCTTTTGTTTCGGGCTTATTTCACTCAACATGATGTCTTAAAGATTCATCCTTGCTGTTGGATGAATCAGGATTCCATTCCTTCTTACAGGTGAATAATATTCCATCCTATGTATATACCACATTTTCTTCAGCCATTCCTCAGTTGATGGATGCTTGGTTTGTTTCCATCTTTTGACAAATGTAAATAATGCCTCTCTGAACACTGGTGTGCAAATGTCTGTTTAGGTCCCTACTTTCAGTTCTTCTAAGTATATACCCAGAAGTGAGATTGCCAGATAATAGGATAATTATATACTTAGTTTCCTGAGGAACCACCAAACTATCTTACACAGCAGCTGTTCATTCTACATTTCCACCAGTCATGAATAAGTATTCCTATTTCCCCACATCTTCTCCAACACTTATAGTTTTGTTTTTTTTCCATATAATAAACTTTATTTTTAAAGAGGATTTATTTTTTTTTTATATTTTATTTTATTTTTTTAAAAAATATTACATTCAAAAAATATGAGGTCCCATTCAACCCCACCCCCCCACCCCCTACTCCCCCCACAGCAACACTCTCTCCCATCATCATGACACATCCATTGCACCTGGTAAGTACATCTCTGAGCATTGCTGCACCCCATAGTCAATGGTCCATATCATAGCCCACACTCTCCCACATTCCATCCAGTGGGCCCTGGGGGGATCTACAATGTCCCGTAGTTGTCCGTGAAGGACCACCCAGGACATCTCCACGTCCTGAAAACGCCTCCCCATCTCATCTCTTCCTCCCATTCCCCCAAATGGTTACCTTTACTGGAGGTCCTTATTTATTTATGCCACTTTTAGCCACTGTTTAATGTCCTTTCCTTACAGTCTGAAGAACTCCCTTGCTTGTAGGCCAGGTCTAGTGATGATGAACTCCCTCAGCTTTTGTTTGTCTAAGAATGTCTTTTTTTAAAAGATTTATTTATTTTTATTTATTTTCTCTCTTCTTCCCCCCCAAACACCCCCTCCCCCATTGTCTGCTCTCTGTGTCCATTTGCTGCGTGTTCTTCTTTGTCCATTTCTGTTGTTGTCAGCAGCACAGGAATCTGTGTTTCTTTTTGTTGCGTCACCTTGTGTGTCAGCTCTCCATGTGTGTGGTGCCATACCTGGGCAGGCTGAACTTTCTTTTGCACTAGGCAGCTCTCCTTACGGGGTGCACTCCTTGCGAGTGGGGCTCCCCTACACGGGGACGCCCCTGCATGGCACCCCTTGCACGCAACAGCACTGCAAGTGGGCCAGCTCCACACGGGTCAAGGAGGCCCGGGGTTTGAACCGCAGACCTCCCATGTGGTAGATGAATGCCCTATCCACTGGGCCAATTCTGCTTCCAGGTATGTCTTAATCATGACTTCATTTTCGAAAGAAAGTCTCACCAGATATAAAATTCTTGGTTGACAGTTGTTTTCTCTAAGAACTTTAAGTATTTCAACCCACTGTCTTCTTCCCTCCATAGTTTCTTCAGAAATAAATACTAAATCTATTTTGGATTCCCTTATATATAACATATTGCTTTTCTTTTGCAACTTTCAGAAACCTCTCCTCATTCTTTGCATTCAGCAGTTTGATCAGATATGATGGGGCATAGTTTTCTTCAAGTTTATCCTGTTTGGTGTTCTCTGGTTTCTTAGATGTGCATATTCATGTCTTTTCTAAGTTGGGGATTTTTCTGTCATTATTTCTTTGAATATTCCTTCTCCTTTTTCTTCCTTCTCTTTCTGGGACTCCCATCATTCATACATTGGTATGCTTGATAGTGTCTGGAGGTTTATTATGCTTTTTTAAAATTTTTAAATTCTTTTTTCTTTCTGCTCCTCAGATGAATCTTTTCGATTTTCTTGCCTTGAATTCACTGATTCTTTTTTCTGTCATCTCCAATCTGCGGTTGAAACCCTCCTGGGAATTTTTCATTTCAGTTATTGTAGTCTTCACCTCCACTAATTCTGTTTGGTTCCTTTTTAAAATCCCTACCTCTTTATTTTGATTCTCATGTTGTTCATTCATTGTTTTCCTGATATCCTTTAGTTCTTTCTCCATGTTTTCCTTCATCTCCTTGAGCATATTGGCTGTTTTGCTGATATCCTTTAGCTCTTTCTCTGTATTTTCCTTCCTCTCCTTGGAAGAGATTGAAGATCATTATGACTTTGTTCCATATGTCTACATTTTCACCTTCTTGTATTTTCTGAATTTTTATCCTCTTCCTTTGGATGGGTCATCATATCTTGTTTCTTGGTTTGCCTTGTACACCTTTATTGCACACTGTACATTTTAATATTTTAAAATGTCAACTCTGGGATTTATTTCCTGAGATGTCTATTTCTTGAGTTTGTATCCAGCTAGTGATATGACAGAGATTTTCTTGTGTGTCTAAGGATGACAAAATCAAGCAAGCCTAAGCAAGGAACACCTTTCACAGTCATTGCAAATTATCTTTGCATTAGCTGGTTCTCTCTTCATAGTTCATCCTTCCTATCAGGAAGCTCTACCCAATGTGAATGCAAAGTGCAGGGTCCTCCCTGTCTTTTCTGGGCCTGTGTGTTGCCCTGGGCTTGTGATTCCTAGTTGCCTTAGAAGTTGTCCTGTTTACACCAGTTTGATTGTTCCCTCTACTTCCCAGGAAGCAGACCTTCTCCCTCTTCCTGGTGTTCTACTGCTGGACTTAAAGCATGTAAGCCTTTGACCCAGGTTTCTCACCTCAATTTTTTCTTACACTGCTTTCATTGTCTAATGCTGCTTTTGATTAGAGGAAAACTTCTGGGAGCAGGGGCACACCTGAGAGGAGTTTCTCAAATCAGTCTTTCCCAGCAGGAACAAGGTGGGAGACCCATAAAGAGAAGGGATGAGGGAGGGCCAGAAAGGGTGTCAGGAGCTTCTTCCATACCTCCTGAAAGCTGTCATTCCTTGACTTAGCACTGGCCCAACCAACACTGCCCTCAAACTGTCCTCCACATCTCTGAGGAAGTGTGCCACCTTTAAGTTTCCTCCACCATCTTTGTCTGGGCTGAGATGGAACAAAGACCACCTTCAGAGCTGGGCCCCCAGCATTCCAAAGTAGCTAATCAAAAGCAATGACAAGACTATGCCCCACCCTGGATCTTGGGAAACTGGATTTTTATGTTTCCCAAGATTCAAGGCACCAGCAAGCTATACCAGGGCTGGATCTCATTGCTACTATGAGGCTGGGGAATGGGTGATGGGAACTGCACTCAGAGAGATCAGTATACTGGAGTTTACCATAATTCACCATTTTCTTTCTCCTGCTCTTCCCTGGATGCTGTACAGTGTTCTACCGGACTCCAGAGTTTAGAAATAGTTGATTCCATTAGTACTTGCCTGTTTAATTGTTGTTCCTATGAAGGGACTGTTTGCTGGAGCTCCTAGTCCTCCGTCTTCCCACAATTCCATCCCAAAGTCCTGGGGGTTTTTTGTTTTGGTTTTAGTTTGTTTTTACCATTGAAGATGCCTCTGGAAAGTCAAGAACTAGTCTCCTTAATGGAGAAATTATTCTCATTTTACTTAATGGAATTGCTAGGCAAGTTGACTTTTATGCTTGCTATTTTCCTAATCTTTGTTATGTGCATTTCCACAACCTTTCAGGCTCCAATGGAAAATTAGGTTCACTTACATTTTGCTAAATGAACTAGCTTTGGTGAGCTCTACTAAGTTGGTCTCATAAATAAGCTTCTCTCTTTCTTAATCATTTATTATTCCCTTTCCTGGACTCTCTCCCACTTTTCTCTTTCTGGCATGGAGTTATCCATCCCTGAACACATTGTCCTTGATCACAGCACTGACTCTTATCGCATATCCTCTTCTATCTCTCCTCAGTCCTTCCTCTCAATTCCTCTTCCTCAAGGTCCTTTCTTTAATGGAATGTGTTTCAGACACTACTTTGTTACTCTGCCTACAGACAAGACTCTGGGCAAAATCTTATCTAAGTACTTCTTGTGGGTGTTTTTATCTTTGCCTACAAACTTGGCAGACTTTTTAAAGCATGAGTGATGGATGTTACAATCCTTGAAGAAGGGTGCTCCTCCTGAATATGTCATGAAATTAGGGCTCTCAGAAGATCTGGAGACTGGAATTAGGTGTTAATAGTGAGAAAACTATAAGGGAGGCCTCAAGGTTAAACTTAGGCAAACTTATGAAGCTGGAAAACTTTATCTTCAGGCCTACCAATCATGACCCTTTTCCAGGTCTCCAATGTCCTCATACTTCTCCTGGATGTCCTGGTCTCCCTTCTTAAGCCTGTCCAACCTGGACAGTCAGAAAGATTCAGTATCTAATTTCCAATTCCTTCACTTATTTAAATTTACATTTAATTAGCTCTCAAGTAATAAAACATGGGGGAAAGATTTGAAAAGATACATCACTAAAGAAGATATATGGATGTATTTGTCATAAGTAAATGGAAAATGGTTGATATCATCAGTCATTAGGAAAAGGAAAAGTAAACCTACAGTGAGCTACCACTATACAATCATCAGGATGACTAATTAAAAAGATTGACCTCATCAAGTGCTGGCAAGGATGTAAAGTAGCTGGAACTCTCATAAACTGTTGATGGGAATAAAAAATGGTATAGCCATTTTGGGAAACACTTATGACAGTTTCCTAAAAAGGTATACATACACCAACCATGATATCTAGCCATTCCACTTCAAGGGACATACCAATGAGACTTGTATACAAATGTTTGTAGCAGCTTTACTTGCATATAACCCAAAACTGGAACAATCCAAATGTCCGTGAATAGGGGAAAGGATAAACTAATTGTGGCATATCCCTATAATGGAATACTACTCAGCAATTAAAAGGAATAAAACCATCGATACATTCAACATCCTGTATAAAGCTCAAAATAATTATGCTAAGTGAAAGAAACCAGACAAAAAAGAGTACATACTATACATTCTATTTATATGAAATTCTAGAAATAAAAGTTATCTATAGCCCACCCCAATCAAGGTAGAAGTGTGAGACAATACTGTCCCCCCAAAAGAATCCTTGCACAACAAACAAGAACTGACAGACACGTCTTCCTCAAAGCTCCAGAAAAACAGTTAAAGGACTAGGGTAACAGGGTGAATGCTGAATTAAGAAAAAGGCTCAAGTGATTGGGCCCTTGTCTATCATATGGGGGGGGGGGTCCCAGGTTGGATTCCCAGGGCCTCCTGGTGAAGGTGAGCTGGTCCAAGCCACAGAGAGCTGGCCTGCACTACAGTGCGCTGGCCCACACCACGAGCTGATACAACAAGATCACACAACAAAAAAGAGACACAGAGGAAAGACAATGAGAGACGCAGCAAACCAGGTAGTGCAAGGTGGCTCAAGTGACTGAATGCCTGTCTCCCACATCAGGGGTCCCAGGATCAGTTCCCGGTGCCTTCTAAAGAGAAGACAAGCAGACACAGAAGAACACAGAGCAAAAGGATACAGAGAACAGACAGAGAATGCAGGTGGTGTATGGGGCGGGGGGGCGGGGGGGGTAAATAAAAATTAAAAAAAAAAAAATGTGGTAGGATCTCATGGTGCCCTACCTGGCTCCTCTCATACCCTCTACTGGCTCAGGCACCACCTAGTGTGGATCCTGGTCCTAGTTCCAGAAAAAGCAGAATAACCCTTGTGTATATATTGAGAACATGTACGTCTGGCTTAATATGTCTGGTGGTGGCTTGAGGAACTCACTGTCCCAGAACTTGTCCTGTGCACTTAGAAGGCAACTCACCAACTCACCTACAGATCACAGTGGGAGAGCAGTCAAGTGGCTGCCTGGGGCAGGGGATTGCTGGCTGTAAGACATACAGTGCAGGGCCTGGAACCATGAGGAAATTGTTTCCTAGGGAAGAGGGGGCATTCCTATCTGTGTAAATGGGGGAATTTCCAAAGCCACAGGAGCATGCCCAAGATAAGACGTATGTGCAGAAAGGATCAGAGCAACCCCTTTGCTTTAGCCTGGAACTATTCTCTAAAGTTTAGAGTGTAAACTCATTGTATGGATAAATCCTGAACGAGATTACTTGTATAGGTCAATCTGCAAAGACTGGAAAAGGTGTTTTCTTTTTTTCCCTATTTTTTGGTTTTGTTAATTTTGGGCATTCAAGGAAAACTCTGTCATAACACAATAGTTGAATGCAAGGTTAAGGAGCAAGTGCTTCAAAGTGTCTAAATTCCAGTGATAACACATTAAAATATTGAAATAATCATGTTTCAACAAAAGATTACAAAAGAGAAGAGGATATGGCTCAAACAGCTGGGTGCCTCCCTACCACTTGGGAGGCCCTGGGTTTGGTTCCCAGTGCCTCCTAAAGAAGATGAGTGAAACAGCAGAACTGTGAGCTGATGTGACAGACTGGTGTGGCAAGTGGACACAATGAGAGATACAACAAGGAGGGAGCAGAGGTGGCTAAAATGATTGGGTGCCTCCCTCCCACATGGGAGACCCTGGGCTCAATTCCCAGTGCCTCCTTAAAAAAAGAAGATGAACAGAGAGCAGATAGCAAGCACAAACAATGGGCGGGGGAGAGGGTATAGGGGAAAAAATAAATAAGAACATATATTTTTAAAAAATACAAAGAAATAGGGAATGAGGGCCCAGGTAAAGGAGAAAATTAAAGTACAGTCGTATCTTGGTACTCAACTGCTTTGAAATTCATTGAATTTGGTACTGGATGCATTTTGATGTGAAAATTTTGTCCTGATACTCATCATTTGTTTGGAACTTATGCACAAGCTAGAACTTATCAGTGTTGGTTGCCTTGCGACTCCCTACCCTTTCCACGGAAACAGAGGGTCACCAATTAGTCACGTTGTAGCTCTTGCCCTGTGCATATTCCATTGCAGTCTTATCTTAGTTTCTGTGGTCATTTTGTGTATCTTTTCATTTTTTTTCTTATCATGGATCCTAAGAAAATGAGCAGCAATAGCACTGAGCAGAAAAGAAAATTACTTCTCACCACCACTGAGAAAAAAAAGAAAAGAAATAATAGGTAAATATGAGAGTGGTATTGGCATTACTGATCTTGCTGGGAAATATGGTGTGCATAGAACAACTGTCTCCACCATCATTAAAAATAAAGAAATGATTAAAAAAGAGGTTGATGTTACAAAAGGAATTAAAGTAGTAACAAAGTAGCATTCCCAAACACTCAAGGTGTTGAAAAGTTGTTATTAACTTGGGTAAATGAGGACTTAGTGGCTGACAGTGTGTCAGAAGACATGATATGTGAAAAAATGAAAGTGTTGCATGCCGATCTTTTGAAAATCAAACCAGAAACAAGTGATAAGAGTGTTGAAGTTTTTAAGACCAGCCACGGCTGGTTCGATAATTTTAAAAAGAGAACCGGCATCCATAGTGTTATGAGCCATGGTAAGACAGTGAGTATTAATAAAATGGCTGCTGATTATTCTGGCAGTGAATTTCAGGACAATGTAGAGGCTGAGGGTTTTATTCCCCACAATTTTTTTTTTTACTTAAAAAAATGTATTGAAGTTTATCACTCATGCATAAACATACATAAAGAATAAGTGTATATTAATAGTTGTGAACTTACAAAACAAACATACATAGCATCATACAGGACTCTCATAACTCACGTACCACCAGTACCTTACATTGTTGTTAAACTTTTTTAACTAATGATTAAAAAGAGTATTGTCAAAATATTACTACTAACCAAAGTATTTTTCCCCAACCCTCCCTATTACTATTATCTTTTTATCATTTATGTATGAACATACATAAACAGTAAGTGTATAGTAAAAGTTGTGGACTTAAAAAGCAAACATGCTTAACATCATACAGGGGTCCCATACATCAACCCTCCACTAACACCTTGCATTGTCATGAGACATTTGTTACCAATTATGAAAGAAGATCGTCAAAATCTTACTACTAATTATAGTCCTTATCTTACATTTGGTGTATTTTCCCCAAAACCACCCTATTATTATTTTTTTAATATATTTTTATGACAGAAGTTGAAAACTTATAAAACAATTATGCACATGTGCAGAATTCTCAAACAACACCCTTCTATCAACACACCACACTGAGGTGGAACATTTGTTACAGTTAAGATAATATCATCTGATTGTTACCACATCCATAGTGTACATTTGGCACACATTTTCCATACTGCCCCATTATTAACACAGTACATCTTTGGCATAGATGCAAGAATATTATAATATTATTACTGTTAACCACAGTCTATAGGTTACTCCAGTTGCATTTTTCCCCCACCAATTTTTTAACTGTGATGAGACCAGATTTTTTTTGGGGAAAAAAATGCCAGGTAGAACCTACATCACAAAAGAGGAGAAGGCATCACCAGGCCATAGACTAATGAGGACAGGCTCACTCTATGGGTGTGTGGGAATGCTAGTGGGGACTTAAAACTCAAGCCTACTAGTCTATCATAGAAGAAACCCACAAGTTTTCAAGGAGCATAATGTCTTAAAAAGCAAACTCCATGTGATGTGGAGGGCAAACAGCAAAGCTTGGGTTATGAGGCAATTTTTTTACCGAGTGGATAAATGTAGTGTTTGGTCCCTCAGAGAAAAAATATTTTATGGAGAAGGATTTGCCTCTGAAAGCTCTCCTACTTTTGGACAATGTACCTGCCCACCCTCCAGGCTTGGAGGATGACTTACTGGAGGAGCTCAGCTTCATCACTGTAAGGTTCCTGCCCCCCAACACTACTCCTCTCATCCAGCCCATGGACTAGAAGGTCATTTCGAACTTCAAAAAGTTGTACACCAAGGTGCTTTTCCAGAGGTGCTTTGAGATCGCCTATGACACCCAGTTGCCCCTCTCAGAATTCTGGAAGGAGCGTTTCATTATCCTGCACTGCCTTAACCTTATTGATAAGGTCTGGAATGAAGTCTCTTATAGGACCATGAATTTGGCAAGGAAGAATCTGTGGCCAGAAGTTGTTACTCAGAAAGATTTCAAAGGGTTTGAGGCTGACCCCAAGCCTACAGGTACAGATGGTACAGTTGTTCAGGATATTGTATCTTTGGGCCAATCCATGGGTCTGGAGGTCTATTCTGCTTATATTGAGGAGTTAGTGGAGGAACATCATGAATACTCAGCACAGAGCAGCTGCAGGAACTATAGAAGGAGCAGCAACAAGAGGTGGCTGAAGAGAGTTCTTCGGGTGAGGAGGAGATAAGGGAGAATGAACACAGTTCCTTGATAAAAGAAATGTGTGCAAAATGGGTAGAAGTTCAAAACTTTGTGGAGAGGTACCATCCAGATTAAGCTCTGACAAGGAGAAATGTGACTTAATTGAATGACCAAACAATTTCACACTTACATGATGAATTCTGAAAAAGAAGACAGAAGCAGTCCTCACTGGATGTTTTTAGTGAAGGTGACAAAGAGTGTGTCAGAGCCTGTGATGCAAGCTGAGAAAAGGCAGAAAAGAGAAAGAACACCTGAAGAGTAAGTTCCCGATGTTCTATTGGAGAGGGACTCTCCTTCCAAGCAATAACTCCATGTTATCTCTCCTCCTCACCACTCTCCTCCTACCATCCCATAATGCCATGGACTCTTCTCAATACAGGTAAAGTGAAGTTTTTATTTTATTTAATCTAAATATTTATTAACTTTTAGGTTTATTACTCATGTAAAGTAATGATATACAACCCTATATTTTACATATTGCCTTAAAAATGTTCATTGTCTTTGGTTTGGGAAAGCATTAAATTTATTTAAATTATTCCTTATGGGAAAATTTTGTTTGGTCTCATTGTTTTTGGTACTTGCCATGCCTCCCAGAATCAATTAATGATGAGTACTGAGGTTCCACTGTATTAGAAACCATCAGCAAGGAAGACTAGACCTGGGACATAGCAGATAAAGACTTTTAAAAGACTTTTAAAAATGGTCCTAAATATGCTCAAAGAGCTAAAGGAACACATGGACAAAGAAACAAAGGAAATCAGGAAAATGATAGAGACTATCAATAGAGAGATGAAAACTATGAAAAGGAACTAAACAGAGCTGAAGACCACAATTACAGAAATTAAAAATTCCCTAGAAGGGTTCAATAGAAGATTGGACCTGGCAGAATAAAAAACCAGTGAACCTGAAGATAAGGCAATTGAAATAATTCAGTCTGAGGGGCAGAAGGAAGAAAGAATGAAGAAAACTTAATACAGCATGAAGAACATATGGGACACAATCAAGCATACCAGTGTCTGTATTATGACAGTCCCAGAAGGAGAAGAAAGAGAAAAAAGGGCAGAAGGAATATTCAGAGAAATAGTGGCTGAAAACTTCTCATTTAATGAAAGATGGGAATATACACATCCACAATGCTCAACAAACTCCAAATAGGATAAACCCAAATAGAACCATACCATTGCATATTGTAATCAAACAGTTGAATGCCAAATGCAAAGAGAATTCTGAAAGTTGCGAGAGAGAAGCAGAGTATCACACACAAGGGCGCTTCAATAAGATTAGTGTGTCAACTTCTCATTGGATTATCATGGAGTCAAGAAGGCAGTGAAATGACATATTTAAAGTGCTGAAAGGAGGGGAGAGGATGTAGTTCAAGTGGTTGAGCAACTGCTTCCCATGTATGTGGTCCCAGGTTCAATCCCTGGTACCTCCTAAAAATAAAAAAGCAATAAAACAACTCTCATTGGGGAGCAGATGTAGCTCAGTGGTTGAATGTCTCTTCCCCATGTATGAAGTCCTGGGTTCAATCCCTGGTACCTCCTTAAGAAAAAATCCCAAGGAAAAAATTAATAAAGTGCTGAAAGGAAAAAAATGCCAACCAAGAATTCTATATCTGGCAAAACTGTCTTTTAAAAATGAGGGAGAGATTAAGACATACTCAGATAAACAAAGCTGAAGGACTTCGTGACCACTAGGCCAACCCTACAAGAGATGCTAAAGAGCGTTCTGCAGGTTGAAAGGAAAGGACAATAGGCAATAGATTGCTACCACATGAGAAATAAAGATCTCTGGTGAGGGTAAAAACAGGAGTAAATATAAATGTCAGTACTAATGTATTTTTGTTTTGTAACTCCACTTTTACTTCCCACAGGCTCTAAAAGGCAAATTCATAAAATGTAATGAGAAATGAGTGGTTTTGAATTCATAATGTATAAACATGCAAGATGTGGTAAGAACTATAAAGGTGAGGGATGGAGGGGTATAGGAACACAGTTTGTGTATACTATTGACGTTAAGTGGGTATCAAAGCAAACAAGATTGTTACAGATTTAGGATGTTTAATTTAAGCCTCATGTTAACTACAAAGAAAATATCAGAGAATGTGCAAGCTTATAGAAGCGTAAAGTAGAGTATAGGTTGCTAGGAGCAGAGGGCAGGTGGAATGAGGAGTTAATGTAAAATGGTTGTAGAGTTTCTGTTTATAGAGATGGTAAAATTTCAGTAATGGAAGATGGTAAGGGTATATAACATTGTGAATGTGATTAATTCCACTAAATGGTATGCTTGGGAGTAGTTGAGATGGGAAAGAGTTCATGTTATATTATCTATTCTCACAATAAAAAAAGAAAGAGCAACTAAAGATAACATGACAATTAAAGGCAATACACAATCATGGCCAGGATCTAAGATGGGAAGAGAAAAGCTTGATAACAATATTATTGAGGTATATGAAAAAAAATTGAATATGGACTGTATGCTTTATACCAATGTTAAATTTCTTGAAATTATAACTGCACTTAAGGTTGATACATAGTGAATATCCTTGTTCTTAGGAAATGTACATGGCAGTATTAAGTGTTCAAGGGGTGTGATGTATACAATCTACAAACAAGTGTTCAGAAAATGGATTGATAAAAAGACAGATTGACAGATAAATGGATAGATAGACAGATTGATAGATTGATGGATAAATAGAATGATATGGCAAATGTGGCAAAATGTTAAAATTGGTGGATCTGGGTATTTGGGAGGATAGGGGTATGTTAGAATTCCCCATATGGGGTTTATGTTCTTTTTGTAACTGTCCTGTTTAAGTTTGAAAGTATTTCAAACTAAAAAGTTTAAAATAAAAACACAAATTTTCAAACAATATAAAAATAACAGACTGACAAAGTATCATATGTGGTATACAAAGGTTTAATATCCTTACCATATAAACATTTTATTCAATTATGTGAGAAAACTCTAAGACCTCAAGAAGGGTTTTTCATTGTATATTTTAAAAGTCATCTATAGTGACAAAAAACAGATTTAGTGATGGCCTGGGGATAGTGAAAGAGGAGAGGGAGAGGAGGAAGGAATTACAAAGTGGCACAAGAAAACTTCTGGTGGGGTAAAATGTTCATTATCTTAATTGTGGTGATGGTTTCATTATCAAATTGTCCACTTCAGATATATGCAGTTTGTTGTGTGTCAATTTTACCTCAATGAAACTGTTAAAAAGTCACATTTAATTAGCTTTCACTTGGACTGGTTTAATTCATTTGCAGTAATGCTGACACCTTTTAGGTATCCTGTACTGAGATATCACTGGCCCTATCTTCATTCCTTCATCTCTGAGCCAGGCTTTTTTTGTGTTCCCAGATATTGCGAGATGTGCCTATAAAGAAAAAGAATAACCAAGCTATCTGTTTTAGTTTTCTAGACTATGTAATCAAATACCATGCAATGGTTCAACTTAAACAATGGGAATTTATTTACTTATGGTTTTGAGGCTACGAGAATGTCCAAATGAAGGCATCATCAAGGAGATGCTTTCTCCCTGAACACTGTGGTGTTCTGGGACTGGCTGCTGCTGATTGTTGGTCTTAGTTTGTCACATGGCAAGACACATGGTGGCATCTCCTGGTCTTTCCCTTCTCTTCCAGATTCTGTTGATGTTCAGCTTCTGGCTGCTCCCTCTAGCTTTCTCTCTCTGTCTTAATCTCATTCCACTTATAAAGGAATTTAGAAATAGGATTAAAACTCATCCTGATTTATGTGGTCACACCTTAACCCAAGTAACCTCATCAAAAGTTCCTACTTACAATAGATTCATGCCCACAGGAATGGATTAGTTTTAAGAATATCTCTTAGAATAACCACTGGGCGGACTTGGCCCAGTGGTTAGGGCATCTGTCTACCACATGGGAGGTCTGCGGTTCAAACCCTGGGCTTCCTTGACCCATGTGGAGCTGGCCCATGCGCGGTGCTGATGCACGCAAGGAGTGCCCTGCCATAAGGAGTGCGCCCCATAAGGAAAACTGCCCAGTGCGAAAGAAAGTGCAGCCTGCCCAGAAATGGTGCCGCACACACGGAGAACTGACACAACAAGATGACACAACAAAGAGAAACACAGATTCCCGTGCCACTGACAACAACAGAAACGGACAAAGAAGACGCAGCAAATGGACACAGAGAACAGACAACCAGGGTGGGGCGAGGGAAGGGGAGAGAAATAAATAAATAAATCTAAAAAAAAAAAAAAGAATATCTCTTTCTGGGGTATATATAGCTTCAAACCATCATAGCTGAAATTTTATGGAAATTACTGAAAATGTTTATATGGTTTTACTCATTATTCTGTACTTATCTCTCTTTGAAGAAGTAATATGCCATGCATGGGGATGCCAGGACATCACCTGAGAAACCATGTTCCAATGAATTATGAAGTCTGATCTATGCATCTGTACCAGGATGCATAGGCCACAATTATCAACCAGTCTTCCCACCCATGTGCCTATTCAATGATTGCTGGTATGCAAATTCCTTTAAAATTTCACAAATAATATTTGTGACACTATCCCAGGTCAATACAGGCATACTTCATTTTATTGTACTTCACTTTATTGCACTTTGCGGACATTGTGTGTTTTACAAATTGAAGGTTTGTGGCAACCCTACATCAAACAAGTCTATAGGTGCCATTTTTTCAATAGCATGTGCTCAATTCGTGTCTCTGTGTCATATTTTAATTAAGGTATGTATGGTGATTTTGTGGACATAATACTAGTGCAAACTTAATAGACTATAGTACAGGAAAAACATAACTTTTATAAGTACTGGGAAACCAAAAAAATTTTGTTACTCATTTTTTTGCCTTATTCACTTTTTTTAATGATTATCTGGAACCAAGCCCACAATATCTCCAAGGTACACCTGTACTAAATTGAAATGAAGAAACAGGGCTTTAGATATTATCCAGGGGCAAAAGCTAAACCCTCAAGATCCCAAGCTCCAATGCCAAAGATGTAGCAAGTTACCATCCCCATAGGCACCAAAGGCAGCATGGGCTAGTAGATGCTAGACAGGTAGGTCCTGGGAGAGATAATAATAGCAATTGTGTGTATACTGGTAAAATGAAGCCTGTTTATTTATCATTGTGAAAAGCATGGCCATAGTACTTGCATATCCTCTCATCCAGAGGATGAGACTATTTTCCCATTTCTTTAATTTGGACTGGCCTTGTGACTTGCTTTGGCCAACAGGATATGGCAGAAGTCCCACTCTACAAGTTCCAGAGCCTAGACCTAAGAGACCTTGTACTTCCTCCTTGGACCTCTTTGCATGTTCCTCCATGTAAGCCTGTGCTAGATTACTGAATGATGTCAGTGGAGAGGACCAGCCGACAGTTAGTCCCAAGGCTCTGGTTATATGAGTGAGGTCATCTTAGACAATCCTGCCCCATGTCAATCAATCAGATGGCTGCAGGCTCATGAGCAAGGCCAGGAGAAGAACTGACCTGCTGAGCTCAGCCCCAACTGCAGAATCGTGAGCAAATAAATGGTTGCTGTTTTAAGCTGCTAAGTTTTGGGGTATTTGTTATGTAGTAATAGATAACTGCAATAATCATCTAAGGATCAGCCATCTGAGAAATCTAAGGCAGTTCCTACTAAGATCCTAAAAACCTATTTCTAGTATTTTCACTGCCTTTCTCTGTGATATTGGGCAAGTCATGTATCATCTACAACTCAGTTATTTTTCTCTTCCAATGAGACTGTCACCATGCATCTTAGAGGGATGTGTTGCAAAAATTATCCTTGTAGGATGTTTCTATATGCAGTTGTGTGGGAGTGAAAAATTTGGTTATATATTTAGAAATGGGCCTATTTTGATAGTTTTGGCTAATAAGTTTTCTTTATTGAGCCTGTCCTTAAATAGACAATGTCAGACTGTTCCAATTTTACTAGCAGACAATCTTTAGTTTACTGATTCCTGCTTTCTTCCCACTTGTCTACCCCTGCTCCCCCTTTTCTCCCTTCTTATGCCCTTTCTGTCATCTTTGGGGCAGGCAGCCTGGTATTCATGTGCAGCTTTGAATATTCTTTAGTATTTTTACTTAGGAATTCCTGTATCTTATTTCTATCTCTTGCTTCTAGCACAATGCCTCACATGTAGCAGGGGGTCAATATATGATGAATGATGATATTATTAAATTGCCAATGTACAAGGGCCCAAGGAAGGTAAAATTTTGATTATCTTATTAGATTGAAAAGCTGTCATTAGAAGAGCTATCTGGAAGGCACTGGGGGAACATACAGAAGAAATTGTAACACACATAAAAAATAGATCTTATGGTAATGAAAGGCACAATGCAAGAAACTTTTGGGGGCTTTGTTTTTGGGGAGGTTTTGGATTACAGGAAAGTTATAACTGTGGTAGGGGAAGATCACTGGTACAGGGTGTCAATGGTGTGGTGTGTGGGAAAGGATGTACCTGGGAATATGAATGTGCTCGTGTGGTCATGGGGTGTTATTCCAGCAGGTGGAGACCTACACAATAACAAACAAAATATTAAATTTTCATCCTGGGGAGTCCTGCTACATTCTCTAATATAGTGGCAAGAATCTCTAGAGTACATAGGCAGTGCCTAGTAAAAGAGGACAGACCAATATGCCAGGCTCTGATATTAATGCTTGAATTTATAAACCTCATTCTTTTACAATTGAAATTTAGCCTAGTAAGAACATTACCTAGGAGTTACCTCCTGAAAACTTCCTTGTTACTCAAATGTGGCCTCTCTCTAAGCCAAATTCAGCATATAAGCTCACTGCTGTGTTAAACTTATCTTCTTTACTTTAGGTAAATTTTTATTCTTGTAATGGAAGAACTTGTATCTTTGATATAAAGATAGTGGTCATCAGAGGTTCTGAGTGGAGGGAGAAGGAATAATAGGTGTAACATTTTTGGGACATTGGAATTGTTCTGAATGATATTACAACACCAGATACAGGGCATAACACATTTTGTCAAAGCCTATAAAATTGTATGGTAAAAAGTATAAACCATAATGTAAACTATAGATCATGGTTAGTAATAGTGCTTCAATATTTGTTCATCAGTTGTAACAAATGTACCACACTAATTAAAGATGTTATTAATAGTGGAAAATGTAAGAGGGAGAGAGTGTGGGTATGTGGGAATCTCCTATATTTTCAATGTAACTTTTCTGTAATCTAAAACTTTAAAAATAAAGAATAAAATAAAATAAAATAAAATAGGTATCTGCTGAAACCAGTCTCTAGGGTAGGTACAGCAAGGGACTTTGGGGGTAGATCTTATTTTGTAAGAATTATCTGAGTGGGCTCTTTGGTTATGCAAAGATAAAGTAAATGGTAGCCCATTGTCCTGGAAGAAGGTAGAAAATAGGGCAATTTTCATGGCTAATTCTTGTCCAAATCCCTGATATGTGGTTGAATGTTGGGGAGAGGTTGGAAAAATACACATTGGGATCAAGGTCACTCCTTGAATGAAAGGAATCTAATACTCAGACCACATCTCTCTTGGAATTTAACGTTGTTGGACTTTTCCAATGTCTGAAATAGTCCCAACCAATGTCAAGGTAGCAAGAGACACCAACGCTCCCAAAGGGGCAACTTAAATTGACAGGGAGTCTGGAATGGTGATTGGACTCAATACCAGCACTGATATTGTCGTATTGGAAAGCCTGGTAGAGGCAGTGTGTCTAAATCTGGAAACCCCTCCTGATTGAATTACCTAGAATTTTGTAATTAAGAATGTGTTTAAAAGTGAAACTCACAGATGAAAGTTTTGGAGCTCAGGCCTGCAGAGATGTGGTAAAACCACTATATCATTCAGGGACTAAAATTCTGGTCCAGTGTAATAATGTAAGGAGGGTCCTCTCCTTTCTCTATCCCTTATACTCTGATAATTATTTTATCTCTGATTAAGGGTATAGGGTATTGAGTTTAGGTATTTGGGTTCAAATCCAAATCTGCCATTTACTATCTTATAGGGTTGTTGCCAGGATTAAATGAGATAATACACGTAACTTGCTTAAAACAATACTTGGTACAGAGTGAAAGGTCAACAAATACTGGGTATGTGGTGATTAATTTCATGTGTCTACTTGACTAGGTTATAGTACTCAGTTGCTTGGTCAAGGAGGCACTGGCCTGATCATACTGTGTGAGTATTGTGTAGATGAATTTCTATAACTTGTCAGTAGATTGCATCTACAGCTGATTGCAACTACAATCAACAAAGGAGCTGCCCTCAGCAATGAGGGGAGAGTCTCTTCATCCAGTCAGTTGGAGAGCTTAAAGCCAGAACTGAGAATTTCTGAAATCAGGAAGAATTTCTGTCTCTACTTCAGCCAACTAGCTTCTGCAAGGGAGTTCAAAATTGCCTTCATCAGAGTTTCCGACTTGTGACCTGTCCTGCAGAATTCAGATGTGCCCATCCCCATGGTCACATGAATCAATTCCTATAATAAATCTTTTAATATTTACATATATATGTAAAAACATTGACATACATTTATATTGTTTTACAATATAAACTGTTAGAAAAAGGAAATCTCAAGTTCCACCCCAAAAATTGGATCAGAAACTCTGGGATGGGGGTCAGCAAACTCTATTATAATGAGCCCTCTGGATGATTCTAATGGTTGTCCAACCTCTGCTTGACCTCTTGTGACAGGGAACTTGTTACCTCTGAGCAGCCTCTTTAAACACATCAGGCCCAAATCAAATTCCTTGGCATTCCCTTTCATTTATTCTAATTTTACCATATAAGTGAGTCATCTTGTGGGTTTGGGTGTTGCTTCTTTGGTTTTAAAAACTTTGTTTACATTATATTTAGTTAACAGTTATATGTCCATTAAATTGTGTTATTTGGGTACTATAATCCTACTGATATATTTTGAATGATTTATTTATCTTGAAATAGGAGTAGAAGCTAATACTTCAATTTCTATATGTCAAATATTTATTGCCCAATGAAACATTTATATACATAAATTAAGAAAGTGCCTATATTTAAAGAAAACAAATTATAATGTGAAAGGAGGCATGAAATGGTAGAAAGAACTCTGGTCTAGTAATAATAAGACCTGAGTTCTGGTTCTAGATGTGCCAAAGGTTACCATTAGGTTAGCTCTGTGTAATTGACTTTGCCATTTACTTTCTTGGCACCTTGGTACCCTCATCTGTAGAATGAGGGGATTGGAATAATGGTCTATTATTTGGGATTCAATGAGACTTGCCTTGGGAGGAAAACTCTATGATATAAGGAATACATTTACATGAGTGAACTGTGTTGACTGGAAAGAATACACAATGCCCATCAAGAAAATGTATAACAGGGAAGCAGATGTGGCTCAAGTGATAAGGCCTCTGCCTACCATATGGGAGGACCCAGGTTCAATCTCTGGGTGAAGGGGAGTGGGGAAGAGTGAGGGGAAGAAAAATAAATAAATGTTTAAAAATTTTTAACAAAAATTTTTTGTTAAATTTTGTTGGCACCTGTCCCTTTAAAAAACACGTTGGAATTGGGTCCTGATTCTTCTTGCTTTGGAAATGTCCATGAGAATAGGTGATTTGGCAGAAGAGAGAACAGGTGCCGAAAGAGTGAAACAGGGGCTTTGGAGAAATGACAGACCTGCTTTTCCTGAAATAAGCTTTAGCCTTAAGCCAAATGACTTGTGTAGATTTCCATAAATAAAAGACTTCATGCTAAATATAGACGCATTAAAGGGTCTTAAAAATAGGATTCAGGCTTGGGCTGTAGGCTTGGATAGGTGACACAATATTACTTTCCTCCTTCTCCTCCCCTTTCTGTCTCTTTTCATCTTTATCTGAAAAGCAGAGAGGAGAGATGTGTCAAGACTTTTTGGTTTCAAATAACTAATTGGCTGAGTTAGCTCAAAAGGTACTTATTTTTGGAGCACTGGCTACTGGGGTGGCTACAGATTTAAGGGAACAACTCAACAACTGAGCCTTGAGAAGCCCAGGGACCAGGCTGCCCTGATCTGAGCAGGGGACTTGTGGACCTTTTCTGTGTGGGGCTGCCAAGAAAGGACTCAGCTCCAAATGCCTTCTGAGTTCATGTCTCAGCTCAAAATTCACATTCTCCAGAAAGAGATTCTGATTGACCCAACACAGGTCCTTTGTCCGCTTGGTGGTCAGGGGATGGTCCTATGATTAACAGCCTCACCAGAAGAATATGGAGGGGTGTGTGTGGTGGGAATGAGGTTTGCAGGCTCTTACCAGAAGGCAGAGGGGTGATAAACAGACAAATGCCATAGTGTCCTAGGCTCCAGAACCTCTCTGGAATAACTACAAATGAGAGCTTGCAACAGGCAGTACCGAAGGGCTCCCAGGACACAACTGTGTAATTTCAGGAGTTTTGAGGGCTGGCCAACCAAGCAGCTGACATCTAGCAGCTGGGTACTATCATAGAGGTCTGTCCTGAGGAAGGGGTAGCCAACTTTTTTTCTTCTTCTTATGAGTCTTATAAATAGTTGGCAATGAATGACTCAGCTCTTACATGGGCTAAAGGAGAACTTCAGCTCTATGTTATCCTGAGTTAAATTAGTTTAAAAACTGTTTAATTATAAAATTTTTAGTTGAAAGCAATTGAAGTCCATTAGAGCTATCTTTAGGAAAAGACGGTTCTTGCAGGGATACCATTTCAGACAGGCAGGGACAGGCTTGAACCATAGTCTCTGCTCCTCTCTGGACCTCTGTTCCATTCTTTCCTACTGCCACAGTTCAGCATTCTCTAATTTTTAGTCCACAATGTAGAAAAAGCTGTCCGTATCTCCAGGGTTTTTATCTCCTCTACTCAAGACCCCAGAGTGATTGAGACTGAGTTACCTTCATTCCCATTCAAATCCCAGAGCAGGGAGTCAAATTGGCCCAGCTTGAGCCAAGAGTTTGCAACTGACTCAATCAACTGAGGTCAAAACGGTTAGAATGCCTCCTAAGGGCACCTCTCTGCTACCATGTGGTTAAAACAGCATCTCCTGGAAATGAAGAGAGGTTTGGGCACATAACCCATTAGGTGTCTCCTACAGAAGCCAAATAATATCATAGTATTTGATTACATTTACACAGTGCTTTAAGAAAACTTGATATTCTTAATCTCATTTGATTCTTGGCACAATCCTACAAGGAAGGCAAATCAGGTATTAATGTTCTTATATTTATATCTACCTAATTTGATTCTGTCTTGGGGTCTAATTTTAAAATTTTTGTATCCCTTGCTTGACTTTACATTTATTGATGGCAGAGACCATATCTTACTTATCATTGCATCTAAATCCCCAATACCTGGGCCTGTCGGTAGTGGGCAATTAACTATTTATTCAATTGAATTCCTGTTTTGTAGATGAGAAAACTGATATCCAGAGGGTTGAGTAGCTTGCCTCAGGACATACAACTAGTAAGTGGAGTGGGGGGGAGGAGAGCCTAATGATTCCCAGCCTAGTTCTTGTTCCTCTATGTATATAAAAAGATGTAGAAGGAGGCAGGCGGCCACCCTCCCCTGGCCACGCACCCCTAAGAACTTGCAGGCAGCAACTTGGCTGTTATCATCCTGCTCAGAGAACAAACTCATCTGTTACAAGCCTAGTCTGGGTTGCTGCCTTTGAAAGCAAGGGAAGGTTGGTAGAATATCAACCACAGCACAGCATGGAATTTCCAGAGAGGTCTTATTTCAAAACTTCATAAAGAAAGGACCACAGGGATGTCTGCGAGGAAGATTGAACTGGCCTGAGTTTGAGGAGAAGGATAATGTGTGACCAACCAGTTACTAACACCAAGGAGGCCAGGTGGCAGAAGGTCTTGTATGAATGACAACCCTTCCCTGATAACGATGTGGACTGGCGGTTTCTGGAAGAGCTTCAGAAAAACATCTATGCCCGGAAGTACCAATATTGGGCTGTGATGTTTGAATCCAGTGTGGTGATACAGCAACTGTGCAATGTCTGTGTTTTTGTGGTTATCTGGTGGTATATGGATGAGGGTCTTCTGGTCCCCCACTGGTTTTTTGGGACTGGCCTGGCTTCTTCACTGATTGGCTACGTTTTGTTTGATCTCATTGATGAAGATGAATGGTGGAAGAAAAGTGGGTGGACCCGACGGGCTGACCTGAAGAGTACCCTAGTCTTCACTACTTTTACATATGGATTTTCACCCGTGCTGAAGACCCTGACAGAATCTGTCAGCACTGACACTATCTATGCTATGTCAGTCTTCATGCTGTTAGGCCACCTCATCTTCTACTATTGTGCCAATGCTGCCATTGTATCCAGCACACTGTCTTTGAACATGACCATCTTTGCTTCTGTCTGCCTGGCCTCACGCCTACCCAGGTCCCTGCATGCCTTTATCATGGTGACATTTGCCATCTGGATTTTTGCCTTGTGGCCCATGTTGCAGAAAAAACTGAAGGCAATGTACTCCCTGCAGCTATGTGGGGGTCACACTCATTTTTGCATTTTCAGCCTTGGGAGGTCTGCTGTCCATTAGTGGTGTGGGAGCCATACTCTTTGCCCTTCTGCTGGTTTCCATCTCATGTCTCTGCCCTTTCTACCTCATTCGCCTGCAGCTTTTTAAAGAAAACATTCATGGGCCTTGGGATGAGGCTGAAATCAAAGAAGAGTTGTCAGGTTCCTCAGCTGAGTTAGGAACTTCCAGACTTCATAATTAAGGCAAGCTGATAGACTAGCCTCCCAACTAGAATAAGATCTGAAGGCAGAGTTCCACTCTGGAAGTAGCATGATGATGTGGGTGGGAGGGCAGAGA
The DNA here is from genome assembly GCF_030445035.2 of Dasypus novemcinctus. NCBI lineage: Eukaryota > Metazoa > Chordata > Mammalia > Cingulata > Dasypodidae > Dasypus > Dasypus novemcinctus. The sequence goes on from NC_080675.1 coordinate 38,015,562, forward strand.
TCAAAAGAAAAATTTAGCTAAAGTCTTGGGTGGCGAAGGTCTTTATCCTTGTTATTTTTGGATGACAAAGCTGTGGGGGGCCCTCTTGAATCATTGCTTCTTATTTGCTGTAACAAATGAAGTGATGTGGTTTCTATTTATTAAAAAAATAACACATCAAAAAAACCCCACAACATGTATTTAAGTGAAATAACTTAAAGTTTAAAACTTTACGTTTTCAAGGTTGTTTTTTTTTTATACTTATTTTGGGAGATGGCATGGAGTTAATGATACATTTTTCAAATAATCAGTTGATTAAGATCAAATACCAAAATCATCCTTCACAAAAAATACTTGCTTTTAGAAATCATGGCCCCATGACAATATTTTCAATGCAGTAGAAACTACCTGCTGAATTAATATTCCAAATCCTGATCAGTAGCTTGTTTGGTGGAATTGTTAAGATATTTTGTTTACTGACTTGGTTGCAAAATGATATTGAAAAAATGCTTACTTTACTAGCATTTGCAGAAACTAAAATTTGGTATGTGAGTTTATCTAAACTACTGAGATTTTTTTTCAGGAAACAAAATAAAGCCAATCCAATAACCCAAAGGTACTTCAAAAGCATAATTCTAACAGGCTATACTTTTATAAAACTAAAAAATATTTACTTCCTAAATGTTATTTACATCTTTAAGCAAACTGGCTGCAGGTGCATTTAAAATGGATAGGATTTGTTTACTTAACCTGGAATCACTGTTAAAATTCATCTTGTACTTTTTTTTTTTAAAGATTTATTTTATTTATTTATTTCTCTCCCCTCCCCACCCCCCACCCTGGTTGTCTGTTCTCTGTGTCTATTTGCTGCGTTTTCTTCATCTGCTTCTGTTGTTTTCAGTGGCACGGGAATCTGTGTTTCTTTTTGTTGCGTCATCTTCTTTTGTTAGCTCTCTGTGTGGGCAGTGCCATTTTTAGGCAGGCTGCACTTTCTTTCACGCGGAGTGTCTCTCCTTACGGGTCACACTCCTTGCGCGTGGGGCTCCCCTATGCGGGGACACCCCTGTGTGGCACAGCACTCCTTGCGCGCATTAGCACTGTGCATGGGCCAGCTCCACATGGGTCAAGGAGGCCCGGGGTTTGAACCGTAGACCTCCCATGTGGTAGACGGATGTCCTAACCACTGGGCCAAGTCTGCTTCCCTTGTACTTTTTTTTGAAAACAGTACTCAGCATGCTAAAAACAAGGGTTATGTTATATATAAAATTATTTCAAATTACAAAGTGATTGGTTTCTATTGCCCTAAGGTCTTTTATTTTTTTCCTTCCCCCCCTTCCCTGACCCTGCTGTTTTTGCTCTCTGTGTTCATTCACTGCATGATCTTCTGTATCTATTTCTCTTTTTGTCTTCTCTTCTCATCTTTCTCCTCTAGGATCACCAGGATTTGATCCTGGGGACCTCTGATGTGGAGGGAGGTTCCCTGTCAACTGCAACACCTCAGTTCCTGGTTTCTGCTGTGCTTTACCTTGATTTTCCCCTTCATCTCTCCTTTGTTGTGTCATCATTTTGATGCATAACTCGCATGCATGGGCACTGGCTCACTGTGCATTCACTGGCTCACTATGTGGGCACTGGCTCACCATGCAGGCACTCACGTGGACACTCAGCTCGCCCTGTGGGCACACAGCTTACCACGTGGGCACTTGCGTGGGCACTTTTCCCCACATGGGCACTTGGCTCATTGTGCAGGCATCCACATGGGCACTCACCTTGCCACTCAGGCATGCTTTCTCTTCTTTTTCACCAGGAGGCCCCAGGAATTGAACCTGAGTCCTCCCATGTGGTAGGCAGAGGTCTTATCACTTGAGCCATATCCACTTCTCACCCTAAGGACATTTAATACTTAGTTTAGAAAAAAATCACAAATAAGTCAACTTGTGATGTCGTCAATATGGTGATATAATGCATTGCCTAGAAAAACCTTCCCTTAGAATCAACTAATAAAAAGACAAATCCTTCTTGCTTAAATCTTTGGAAGACAGTTGAGATTGGAGGACTCCACAAATGCTGAATCGAAGAAAAAAAGAAGAATTTTCAAGATCTGGTAGGGAATTTTCTTCCTGGATCTGCCAATCCAGACCCCTTCCTTTCACAGCTTGGGAGTCCCACAGAGGCAGTAAGCCTGTGTTTCTCCTGCCACAGATGCAGACCATAGAGCCACTCACAGCAGTGAGCTAGAATCCCATGCATATCCAGGCACAAGGACCCAGGTCCGCAGAGGCCCAGGGCAGAACACAGTCCCCTGAGGAATGCTGCATCAAAAGGATCCTCAAGGGGGAAAATAGAGAGACCACTGTAGAACCATTGACAAGTCTCTGTTCACTGGACCACCTAAACACAAAATGGGCCTCTCTGGATTGACCCCATCTGGGTCCCCAGGGTGGGATACCTTAACAAAGAAACAGGAAGCAGAAAAGCCTAAGAGAAAAAAAGGGAGGTGAGTTGAGTTGCTGTAAGATAGGTCAGGTCATAGAACTAAAAATAACAAGGAAAATGGAGCACTGAGTGAGCAAGAGAATTTAAGCAAATTATAAGAGCTGGGGAGAAAATTCTGCACAAAACCAAACAGAAAAGTTCAAGATTTCTGGAGAAAGATTAGAGGAAAGGAAGATGAAACAGTTGCACACACACACAAGTTGAACCTCATATCCAGGGCAAGAAACAGATGAAGAAGAACTGAGAAAATTTTAATAAACACAGGCTACTCTAAAGATCTGGAATAACTTGGGCCAAGCATCAAAGAAGAGGATTAATGTAAAGCTAACCAACAATAAAACCCTAGACAAGAGGGAGAAACTGACCTTTAGAGTTAATACATCAAAATAATCAGATGCCCAGACATCAGCAAGCAATTACAAGCCATATTAAGAAAAAAGGAAGATATGGCTCAGCCAAGGGAACAAATTAAAACTTCAGAGGAGACATAAAATTTGGAATAACTAATCAAAGAAGATCAAACAAATGTAAACCTATTCAAGGTGATGAAGGAAAATATGGATATACAGCTAAAGGATATTAAAAAGTCAGTATATGAGCATAAAGAAGAAATTGAAGGTTTAAAAAGAAACATAACAGAAATTATGGGATGAAAGACAGAATAATAGGATTAAAAAATACACAAGAGGAACACAACAGTAGATTTGAACAGGCAGAAGAAAGAATCAGTGAACTAGAAGATAGAATAATCATAATCATACAGTCAGAAAGACAGATAGAGAAAATAATGGAAAAAAATTGAGTAGCATGTCAAGGACTTTTGCGACAGCACAAAATGTACAAACATGTGCATCGTGGGTGTTCCAGAGGAGAGGAGAAGAGAAAGGGGGCAGAAAGAATATTTTAGGAAATAATGGCTTAAATTTTCCCAACTCTTATGAAGGACATAAATATACATATCCAAGACCACAAAGTACTCCAAATATAATAGCCCTGATGCTCATATATTGTCAAATTGTTACAAAAGGGGAAATATCAGAATGTACATATGGCAACAGAATAAAAAAAAATTTATAGCTGATACAAGAGACAAAGTAGGACACTATGTATTAATAAAAGGGTCAGTCCAAGACCAAGAAGAGATAGCAATCATAAGTATTTATGCACCTAACCCACAGTGCCCCAGAATATATAAGGCAAACACTGATGGAAAAACTGAAGAAAGAAATAGACACTTCTACAGTAACAGAGACTTCAATACACCACTCTCTCTAATACACAGAACAACTAGACAGAAAATCAACGAGGAAACAGAGCACTTGAATAATATAATGAATGAACTAGACCTAACAGACATATACAGAAATTGCACCCCAGTATAACAGGATATACATTCTTCTCAAGTGCACTGGAACTTTCTCCAGGACAGACTACATTTCTCAATAAATTTAAAAAGATTGAAATTATGCAAATCATCTACTCTGACCATAATGGAATGAATTTGGAAATCAATAACAGAGACCTGGAAAACCTACAGATTTATGGAAGTTAAATTATACACTCTTAAACAATCAGTGGGTCAAAGAAGAAATAAAAGGGAAATAAATAAATATCTAGAGATGAATGAAAATGAGAGCACAACATATCAAAACCTATAGGATGCAGCAAATTCACTGCTAGGAGGGAAAATTCATAGCCTTATGTATTAGTCAGGGTTCTTTTGGGAAACTGAATCAACAGGAGCTATCTGTAAATAGTATGAGATTTTATAAGATTCTCTTATGTGATCATGGGGGTGCACAAGCACAGGTTCCACAGGCAGGCTGCAAAGCAGGGGCTCCAATGAAAGTCCAATGAAGGTCCTTGATGAGTTTCTGGGAGATGTTGGCTGTCCAAAGAGGAGCTGGAAATTTTTCTCTGAATGCTGAAATCACTTCCCCTTTTAAGGCATTCAACTTATTAGATAAAATGTCACTCATTGCTGATGGCAATCTTCCAGATTGATCATAGATGTAATCAGCCATCTATGTAGTAAACTCCCTGATGACGAAAGCCCATAAATGTTCTTCTATTACAATTAGCCCAGTGCTTCTTGACCAAAAACTGGGCACAATTACCTGGCTGAATTGATACATTAGCCTAACCATCACAGTCCACCCCCTGTCCACTCAGCAACCATACACATTATCTTAAACCATAATCAGTCTCTAAGTAAATACAATAACAGACATGTTATATATATATTTCTGCCTAACAATGTTCAGCTCTCCTGCATACAGCCAGAAATGCATTAATTTCCTACAGAATGGGGTGCAAGTTCTTGGGTAATATTCACTCTTAAACTTGACATCCTTAAATATTATGACATAAAACTAATACAACTTGTCATATGACATAGGAAAAGTTGGGGAAGAAAACAAAGAAATTAGTTTTATGTACATATACAATCATACTCATAATGAAACAAGGAAAAAGGATTCATGACCAATGCAGTCTATTTCTATAACTGGTCATGTGGTCAAAGTTCATATTTATCACTACCTTCTTCCACTACCCATTCCATGTTCCTGATACCTTCAGGAAGCACATCAGCTGACTGTGGTTCTTTGCTTGGTGGGGTGACCCAAAATTTCATTCCTGAATATTCTGGGCCATTGTTAGTCCTGCTTGGATTGTGTTGCAATTTTTGCCTTGACTTTGGTCATAAGACATGGCAGTATTAAGAGACACCCTAGAGGATCTCCTTTACTATAGGCAAACTCTTCTTTACCCTATTATGTAGATGTAGTCTTATTTCCCCCATGATAGTCAGAATCAATGACCCCAGCCAGTACAGTAATTCCCTTCTTTGTCTGTTGTTTCAGAGGTAAGAGGAGCCCAAAGTGGCCAGGTGGCAGTCTTAACTTCCATTTCAATGGAATCACTGTTTTGTTCCCTAGTGGCAGCACTCCTCCTTTTGGAACTAAGACCTGTAGACCAGTAGAGCTTAAGATTGCAGGGACAGGAAGCAGAAATTTTCCTAGTGGGTTACTAGGGGTAATAGTGAGTGGTGCCACTCCCGTTTCCACTCCTTGATTCCTGGATCCATGAATCCTGGTTATGTGAGAAATAGCACCATCGAGTGGATGCTGATTTGGAGCACACACAATCTCCTGGAGAACATTGCCCGAGCCCTGCAAGGTACTGCCACCTACCGGCACCAGAATTAAGTCTTCAAAAGGCCATTCCACCATTCTACCAATCCAGCTGCTTCAGGATGATGGGGAACATGGTAATACCAGTGAATTCCATGGACATGTGCCATTTCCATACATCATTTACTATAAAATGGGTTCCTTGATCAGAAGCAATGCTGTGTGGAATGCTATGGCAACAGATAAGACATTCAGTAAGTCCATGGATGGTAGTTTTGGAAGAAGCATTGCATGTAGGAAATGCAAACCCATATCTGAAGTATGTCTATTCTAGTTAAAAAAAATTTTCTACCCCTTCCATGGTCCAATGTTATCAACTTGCTACCAGGTAGCAGGCTGATCACTTCAGGGAATGGTGCCATATCAGAGGCCAAGTGTGGGTCTCTGCTCCTGGCAAGTTGGGCACTCAGCAATGGCTGTAGCCAAGTCAGCCTTGTTGAGGGGAAGTCCATGCTGCTGAGCTCATGCATAACCTCCATCCCTATTTCCCTGACCACTTTGTTCATGAGCCCATTGGGCAATGACAGGAGTGGCTAGGAAAAGAGGCTGAGCATTAGCCAGAGTGGGTCATCTTATCCACTTAATTATTAAAATCTTCCTCTGCTGAAGTCACCCCCTGGTGAGCATTCAAGTGGGACACAAATATTTTCATGTTTTTTTGCCCACTCAGAAATGTCTATCCACATACCTCTTCCTCAAACATCTTTGTCACCAATTTTCCAATCATGTTCCTTCCAATTGCCTGACCATCAAGCCAAACCATTGGCAACAGTACATGAATCAGTGTATAAATGCACCGCTGGCCATTTCTTCTTCCAAGCAAAATGAACAATCAGGTGCACTGCTCGAAGTTCTGCCCACTGGGAGGATTTGCCCTAACCACTGTCCTTCAGGGATGTCCCAGAAAGGGGCTGCAGTGCTGCAGCTGTACATTTTCAGGTGGTACCTGCATATTGTGCAGAACCACCTATAAACCAGGACCGAGTTTTGATCTTCCTCAGTCAACTGATTGTAAGGGACTCCCCAAGAGGTCAAAGCTGTGGGCTGGGAAAGAGAAGGTAACATGGCAGGGGTGGCAGCCATGGGCATTTGGGCTGCATCTACATGGAACTTACTTGTGCCTTCAGGGCCTGCTGGAGCCCTGTCTCATATATATCACTTCCACTTTATTATGAATTGCTGTTGTGCACACCCAAAGTTATGGTTTGGTGGGTCAGATAATACCCAGCTCATAATAGACAACTCAGGTCTCATGGTAACTTGATGGCCCATCAAGTTGGCCAAAAGCTGTTTCTCAAAGGAAGAGTAGTTATCTGAAGAGGATGGCAGGGCTTTGCTCTAAAATCCTAAGGGTCTGTGTTGCGATTCTTCTATAGGGGCCTGCCAAATGTTCTAGACAGCATCTCTATTTGCCACTTAAGCTTCCATCACCATTGGATCTGCAGGATTTGATGGCCCAAGTGGTAGTGCAGCTTGCATAGCAGGCTGGACCTGTCACAGAGCCTTCTCTTTTTCTGGTCCCTAATCAAAACTGGCAGCTTTTTCGGTCACTAAGTAAATGGGCCAGAGTAGCACACCCAAATGAGGAATATGTTGTCTCCAAAATCCAAAGAGAACCACTAAGCATTGTGCCTTTTTTTGGTTGTAGGAGAGGCCAGATGCAACATATTATCCTTCACTTTAGAAGAGATATCTCGACATGCCCCATAGCACTTGATACCTAGAAATTATACTGAGGTGGAAAGCCCCTTCATTTTTGTTAGATTTATCTCCCATCCTCTCTCATGCAACTGCCTTACTAATAAGTCTAGAGGCTTGGCTACTTCTTGTTTACTAGGTCCTATCAACATGATACTATCAATATAATGGACCAGTGTGATGTCTTGTGGCAGGGAGAGATGCTCAAGTTCCCTGCGGACAATGTTATGGCATAGGGCTAGAGGACTGATATATCCCTGAGGCAGGACAGTGAAGGTATATTGCTGGCCTTGCCAGATGAAAGCAAACTGTTTCTGGTAGTTCTTACTAATGGCAATTGAGAAAAAAGCATTTGCCAGATCAACAGCTGCTTACAAGTTACTAGGGGACATGTTGATTTGCTCAAGCAATGATACCACATCTAGGACAGTAGGTGCAACTGGAGTCACTGCCCGGTTAAGTTTACAATAATCTATTGTCATCCTCCAAGATTCATCTGTTTCCTGCACAGGCCAAATAGAAGAATTGAATGGGGACGTGGTAGGAATCACAACCCCTGCATCCTACAGATCATTGATGGTGGCACTAATTTCTGCAATCCCTCCAGGGATCTGGTATTGGTTCTTTTTTTTTTTTTTAAAGATTATTTATTTTTATCCCCCCCCCCACTTGTCTGCTCTCTATGTCCATTCACTCTATATTCTTTTGTGTCTGCTTGTATTCTGATTAGGTGGCTTTGGGAACCAATCCTGTGACCTTCCAGAGTGGGAGAGAGGTAAGCATTCTCTTGTGCCACCTTAGCTCCCTGATCTGCTGCATCTCTTATTGTTTCTTCTCTATGTCTCTTTTTATTTAAAGATTAATTTATTTATTTCTCTCCCCTTCCCCCCCCTCATCCCAGTTGCCTGTTCTCTGTGTCTATTTGTTGCATATTCTTTGTCCACTTCTGTTGTTGTCAGCGGCATGGGAATCTGTGTTTCTTTTTGTTGCATCATCTTCTTGTGTTAGCTCTACGTGTGTGCAGCACCATTCCTGGGCAAGCTGCACTTTCTTTTGCACTGGGAGGCTCTCCTTACGGGGTGCACTCCTTGTGCGTGGGGCTCCCCTATGCGGGGGACACCCTGCATGGCACGGCACTCCTTGAGTGCATCAGCACTGCACGTGAGCCAGCTCCACAAGGGTCAAGGAGGCCCAGGGTTTGAACCACGGACCTCCTGTGTAGTAGACGGATGCCTAACTGCTGGGCCAAGTCCGCCACCTCTATGTCTCTTTTTGTTGCATCATTTTGCTGTGCCAGCTCTCCACATGGGCCAGCACTCCTGCATGGGGCAGCATTTCTATGCTGGGCAGCATCCTGTGTGGGGCAGTACTCTGTGCAGGCCAGCACTCCACATGGGCCAGTACTCTGTATGGGCCAGCTTGCCACATGGGCCAGCTTGCCTTCACCAGAAAGCCCTGCACATTGAACCCTGGACCTCCTATATGGTAGATGGGATTCTGATTGCTTGAGCCACAACTGCTTCCCTGGTATAGCTTTTGGTTTACTATTTTGCTAGGTAGGGGTAGTTCTAGTGGCTTCCATTTGGCCTTTCCTACCATAATAGCCCTCACTCCACAAGTCAGGGATCCAATGTCAGGATTCTGCCAGTTACTGAGTATGTCTGTTCCAATTATGCATTCTGGAGCTGAGGAAATAACCACAGAATGAGTCCAGGAAACCACTGGACCCACTGTGAGATGGAACTAAGCTAAAAACCCATCAATTACCTGACCTCCGTAAGCCCTTACTCTGACTGATGAACCATAGTGATGTTTTAGGTCTCCTGGAATTAATGTCACTTCTGAGCCAGTGTCTATAATCCTGAAATGTCTGATCATTTCCTTTTCCCCAATGCACAGTTACTCTGGTAAAAGGCCATAGGTCTCCTTGGGGAAAGATGGGAGGAAGATTAACAGTATAAATTTTTGACAGTTTAGCAGGATCCTTCCAAAGGGGACCTGGCATTCTCCTCATTTAAGGGACTCTGTGTCTGTAAACTGTCTCAAGTCTGGGAACTGATTAAGGGTCCTTGATTCTATGCATCTGTAATTTCAGTTGGGGTTTTGTTCACTCAACCTAGAACACATCTGCTTATACAGATCCAGAAGAAATTTAGTAGACTACTGATCTATTTCACTTCTAGGTACCCAATGATCTATCAGCCAATGCCATAACTCTATGCAACTGAGACTATTTTGATTACTGCTTAGAAGCTGCCTTTCATTGCAGTAGCCACGCCCACCTTGTTTTTGGTGATTACCTGCTCATACTTGACTTTACCAGACTGAGTTCTGATCCTCTCCATAATGTTTAAGGATTTTAATTCCATCACAGTCCTCCCTACAGTAATAACTGGACTACAGAGAAGACAAGCCACAGAACTCTTCAGGGAAGATGGAATTAGTCTAACAAATATATTCCTCACAGTTCTGGTTAAAAGTGTGTCCTCTGGACATTCCTGGGGTGGGTGGGCAGGTCTTAAAGGGCAAACCCATTCTAGCATTCCAATCTCTCTGGGCCTTTGAATTCCCTCTTCTACTGTGTACCAGGGTAAATCACGCATCTCAACCTCAGACATGCTAGGTCATCTTTTGGTCCATGTTTCAGTCAGCTACCTGAACAAACCTTTAGAGCCCTTTCTAACCTCTCAGACTACAGGGTTGAATCCAGAATTTCTGCTTAGTGGGCCCATATCAATAAATTCAGCCTGATCCAACTTTTATTCCTTCTACCATCATCCCATACCCTTGGCATCCATTCTCACACATATTTCCCTGATTTCTGTCTATGTAAGTTAGAAAACTCTGCAGTTCTTTCTAAGTATACCTTACTTCCTCATGGGTCACACATTGTATTTCACCTTTGGGGGCTTGTGATTTTAGTCTAGTAATAGGTCTTGAGGAGAAGAGGGGTGGTAGGGGTGGTAAGGAGAAGGATTAGAAATGTCTTGAAAGCTACTGACCCTGAGGCATTACTTTGTATTTTCTTCTGGTGAGAAAGAATTAATCTCTTCAGGCAAGGATTGGAAGGCAGATTCCTCAGGGCAGGGTGTGGAGGTTGGTCAGTGCCTGCTGGAGTGGGCTGGTACCTGCCTCAGGGCTGGGAGGAGGTCCAGACTCCTTGGGCCAGGACAGAGGCTTGGCAGTGAAGGCTTTAGTTGGGCTGGTACCCACATCAGGGCTGAAAGGAGGTGTAGACTCCCTGGGGCAGGCTGGAGGCTGAGTGATACAAGGTTGAGAGTGGTCTCCACACAGTAGGCCATTGCAGGTTCATCTGGTAAAGTCTCAGGTGAATTCAGGGTTCCAATGTGACCACCAATATTATCATCATCCCATGTCTCCATTCCAACCCTCTGGGTTCCACTCCTTTCCAATCAATGTCTTCACTTTAACCACAGATACTCTGTGGGGTTGAGATTTTAATTTCCTTTGTAAACTCTGCTACTCGTACAATGAGAGTCTGAGTTTGGTTCTCAGATATTTCAAGCCTGTGGCTGGAGGAGACAAGGTTTTATTTCAGAGTGCACACAGAAACTTTCATATCATTCATACAGCATTTAAGTTGCAAATTTGAAGACTTCAGCTCATTTCTTTCTTTTGTTACTGTATCCAGAGTACCTAGGAGGAGCCAGTCAATATCATTATAACTTTTGACTCTACAAAACTCTGGTAAGGTATTAAAAACACTCTACCCACGTCCTTGCTTCTTATAAACATGGAAGTAGGGGAATCCAGTGATGATGTTTTGCATATTTCCATTGCCAACTCATGTCTTGTACTGTTAGTGGCCTCTTCATTACTGGAAAGGGAGTCATTAGTACTCTTGAGTCCAATTAGAGTAGAGAGGCAATTCCAAAACTCCCAGTACCACTTTAGACATCCCATGTTTAAGATTTTGTTCCTTAAGAACCACCCCACTCCTAGTACTGAGCTTTACCAGTCAGTGTTCTTTTGGGAAACAGAATGAACATGAGATATCTGTAAATAATATGAAATTTTATAATATTCTCTCCTGTGACCATGGGGATGCACAGCACAGGTTCCACAGCAGGCTGCAAACCAGGGGCTCAGATGAAGGTCCACTGAAGTTCCTTGATGAGTTTCAGGGAGATGTTGGCTGCCCAAAGAGGAGCTGGGAATTTTTCTCTGAATGCTGAAATCACTTCCCCTTTTAAGGCATTCAACTGATTAGATAAAATATCACTCATTACTGACTGGCAATCTCCCAGTTTGATCATAGATATAATCAGTCATCTATGCAGTAAACTCACTGATGACTAAAGCCCATAAATGTCCTTGTATTACAATTAGCCCAGTGCTTCTTGACCAAAAACTGGACACGTTTACCTGACTGAGTTGACACATTAGCCTAACATCACACCCTAAATGCGTACATTAAAAAAAGAAGAAAGCACTTCAATGACAAGAGAAAAAGAACGTTAAATGGGATTTCACGTAAATTAAAAATTTTTTTTTGCATCAAAGAATTTATCACAGAAGTGAAAAGACAACATACTCATTCAGAGAAAATATTTGGAAACCACATATTTGATAAGAATTTAATATCCAGAATATATAAAGAAATCTTAAAACTTAACAATAAAATGACAAACAATCCAATTTAAAAATGGGCATGTAGTGGAAGTAGAGAGAAGTTAGTGATCACATATTGAAGGCTAGGACACGGGAATTCTCTGAGAAGGAAGATTTATCATGACTGGCTGGGCTTGGCAAAACTAGAGTAGGGTCTTTAGGTTATTTTTATACAAGAGACACATGGGTTTGGGCCAGGAGAGGTTTTGGCACCAAAAAGACTCTTTGCTAGTTTTTTTTTAGTAGGGTTTAGGGGTTTGTTTGGATACCAGGTAAGATTGGATTAACATGCCGCCCACATACCAGATAAACTTGAATTAACATATTGCTCACATTCCATCTGGATGTAAGTTCGAATACATATTCAGTCTATATTCTTCATGAATATTCAAAGCCTATAGAGCCTATATCAATTAATTGGCTTTCCAGAAACTAGGCAACCTTGGATACAGAATTAGATTAGTTTGAATTCATGCACAGGCCATAATATTTCCCCCCTTTGATGCCTGCTTAAGCTTGTTAAGCTTTGGCACCACTATTGTCAGGCTTATGAGGTAGGGCGTGGTGTCTGTTCATACAGCATTATTTATTAAAGTACATATGTATTATTAAATGGTGGAAGCAGGGAAGTATGATGAGAGCATGGGAGGAGTTTCAGTCATTCACCGCCTCAACTGCTCATTTATTCCATTAATTTTTCAGGAGATCCTAATGATCAAGTTTCTGGGAATATCGGGGGCTTCTCTTGGCTTCTGGAGGAAGTGATGGAATCTTGGGGAGATTTCTTGTTAAGTTCCAGATCCATCTACTGATTTCTTATCTTACTAACTTGGCCTATGTTTTCTTTAGAGAGTTTACACCTTTAATCTTAAAGGGGGTACTGAAGGGAGATGATCTTTTTTTTTTGTAGCTACTTCCTGATGGTCAGGGTCAGTTGGGCCCTACCTGACAAGGTGTGAAGCTCTCTTGCTATCTTATCTTGGTTGGAGGAACACAGATCTGGCATCCTGGGCAAAACTGGATGAAGTTTCCATATAGTTAACAAGATGTTGATTCTGGAAGAAATAAACTTAATTAGAATTTGAGAATATATAGTCCCACTAAGAGGACACTGGACTACAGAAGGAGAAAAGGTCAAGTGCCTGCAAAGGCTGCATTTTCCTAAAGTTGATGGGCAACAGTATTTTTCTTTGAGTTATTTTATGCTGTTGGTTAACTTTAGAGAGAAATTGCAATAGACAATGGGGTTAGGTGTAAATTGTCAATCCCAGTTCCTATGATAGAAGAGAGGAATGAGAAGAGGCATTTCTCTTTTCAGTTAAGCTAAAGGAGATGAAAAGATATAAGGTTTTTTTTTTTAAAGGGAAGTCTGGTTTGCCTTTCCCCTAGCAATAGGCATTTGGACTAGAGTTAGAGGGAATGGTTGATTTTGACATAAACACTACTTAGCTTTCTCTTTTGAAGAGGTATTTCAGGCTGTCCAGTGACTGGCACTCGTGTGTGCCATCAGGTGCTTCTGGTGAACTGGCACTCTCTTGGTCAGCTGGCTTTATTTAGGATTAGTGCACCAAGCTGGACATTCCTTTAACTTTAATAGCTCTGGGAGTGACCAGAACTACAGAGTAAAGCTTTTTACATTTTGGCTCTAATTGAGCAACTCCTGGTAATTTCTTTGACTGTTTTTACAAGGCTTTTTCTGTTGAAAACCTGATTGGCTAAGCTGGTTAGGGCATCCCTCCCCAGATGAGTGCCTTGTTGAAGTTCGTGAAGGACTATCCACTGAACTGCTCCAGGCAGGTAGACTTGAGTATTTTTAGCAAATCACCTATCAGTTTCCAGGATGAACCCCAGGCTAGCTGCCCTGATTTGTTCATCTTGGGTATACTGTGGAACTTCAAGTATTGGTACAGGTGCTGGAATAAGGGGTAGGAGGGAAACCTGGATTTGTGCTTTTGTTTCAGCAGCTGCACTAGCTGAACATTTCTTTTAGCCATAGCAGTGTTTGTTTTCTGATGCCCTGGATAATGCATAACTGCTATTTCCTAAGATAACAGTATGGCTTCTAAGTAAATCTAGGATTTTTGCTTGTGTTTAATAGGTAACCCACTGTTAGTAAGCAAGCCTTGTTCTTGTTACACAGCAGAGTGAGCATGAAGGACAAAGGAAAGCATACTTAGAGTCTGTGTAAATATTAGCCCGTTTCTCAGCTGCTGTCTTTAAACCTCAAGTAAGGGCAATTAGCTCTTCTTTCTAAGCTGAAGTTTCAGGGGGAAGAGCTTTGGCCTCTATGGTTTCAAATTGAGAAACCGCAGCATAGTCTCCCTTTTTAATTCCTTTCTTAATAAAACTGCTTTCATCTGTAAACCACTTACTGTTTGGTTTCACAAGAGGCTCATCCTTTAAATATGACCTGCTTGAGTAGTTTTGGTTAAGAGTTTTAAGGCAGGAGTGGAGAAGGGATTTCTCAGGATCTGATTATGGGCCCTCTACCGGTATTAGGGTGACCAGGTGGAGAGTTTGACACACCTTTATTTACACTTTGGGGATTTTTAGTAATTGAACCTGGTATTGATTAACCAGCTACCTGTAAGCCACTGGTGGCCCTGGCCTCAAGCACATCCTTCACCTGGTGTGGGGTGAAGATTGTGAGAGGTTGCCTGCAAGTTAATTTGGTGGCTTTTTAAATAAAAAGGGCTATTGGCCCCACTGTTTTCAGGCGGGGTGGCCATTTTTTATTTCACAGACATGTTTATTTACTACTTAGAAAATGGAGTTGACCAGGACTTTTAAATGTTCAGTGTCCTTCTGCATATGATTTACTAGAAGTATTACTGTAATCATCAGACATATATTTAGAATAGGATATAGGTACAGTATTTAATACTAATTAATGTACTACTCAATGAATAAATTTCTCCTTGAGCAGCAATTAATGGTTTTAAATTTCAGGTTTGTAATACCAACAGGTTATCTCTCCATGGGAGCAAGCGATAGTGCCAATTGTGTTTTAAATTCTACTCATAATACTTTGGTATTCATTGTTCCACTTGGTATGTTCTTCACAGAAGCTGCAGCATTGTTTGAACTTAGAGAGAAGCTAGGAAAGTAGATTCCAGTATTTCACTGGCCTGGTGCATATCACTCTTTGGTACTACGAAATAGTGCTGGTCTGGAGGTGATATTCATTATACATTTGGAGGTATTGTTGGCTGCTGCAGGAGTTTGAAACTGCAATGTAGTTCCCATCTACTTCAGGAGCATGACCAGAGATGTAGTAGATACATTTATTGTTTTAGGGGTCAGTGAACAACCTAGCCAATAATGCATGGAGACATAACCTGCAGTGTATTGAAGGCCTGGTTTGAATGCATAAAAGAGTTTGACAATGCTGAATTCTATCTCTTGAGTTTTATATATGTTTTAAACATTTTTAATGCCATGTTACATGTTAAATGAACTTTTAGTACTTTGCTTTTTACTTCTACACTTTCACCATGAAGACGTTAATTATACAGTTATTCTACTTTAGTAGTAGAGGAAAAACTACTTTTTTCTATTTTTAAAATGAAAACTGAAGATTCTCAGTGGAATTAAGGTAACTTTTTATCACCACCACTTGAATATGCACATTGAGGTGACTTTCAGACAGGTTTTATTGCCATGAAGTTACTTTTTGCCTTTAACATCAATTTAGGTTAATAATGGCTTTTTAAAATTAGCTATTTAAATGCTTCAGTTTAGAAGATGCTTTTACAAATTCTTTATAATTAACCACAACTATACAGTCTGGTTAATTTACCTTAGATTACAATTAGCAACTGATGGATTTTACTGTACACATTTAAGAGAGGGCAGATTTACATTTCTTTAACTTAATTTCAATAGATATGAACTTAGAATTTTTATCATATTAAAGACTTAATACATATAATGTTAATTTATTAACTTGGTATTTTATAAGCCAAAGAGATAACACCCAAGCTAAATAAATGGAAACTGTTACAGTTTATACAAAGAATGTTTTTTTAAATTTCTTTACGGGGGTTAAACCCCTTTTTTCTAAAGATTTATTTATTTATTTATTTCTCTCCCCTCCCCCCCCATCCTGGTTGTCTGTTCTCTGTGTCTATTTTGCTGCGTCTTCTTTGTCTGCTTCTGTTGTTGTCAGAGGCACGGGAATCTGTGTTTCTTTTTGCTGTGTCATCTTGCTATGTCAGCTCTCTGTGTGTGTGGCGCCATTCCTGGGCAGGCTGCACTTTCTTTGGCGCTGGGTGGCTCTCCTTATGGGGCGCACTCCTTGTGCATGGGGCTCCCCTACACAGGGGACACCCCTGCGTGGCATGGCACTCCTTGTGTGCATCAGTACTGTGCATGGGCCAGCTCCACAAGGGTCAAGGAGGCCCAGGGTTTGAACCATGGACCTCCCATGTAGCAGACAGATGCCCTAACCACTGGCCCAAGTCCGCTGCCATAAACCCCTTTTTAATATAAACCAATTTTTTTTTTTTTTGCTTAGAAGAGTTTTAATCTGTTACATCTAGTCTTTCTTTAGGTTAATTTGGGCTCTAGGAATATTCTTTATATATATAACTGCATATTTAATTTTTAACAATTTGAATAGAGCTCTGGGAATTATTTGTTAATTTGATATTATTATCCTGATGTATAAAGATATACACTGAGCAAATAGGCAGAAATGAATAGTTTGACACAGAAACACTACTTACTTAAAACTTTCATTTTTTTTTTTTTTAACAAAACAAGTTCAACTGTAAAACAACATTTGAAAGATCTCTCTGAAGGGTTTCCTTTGTGGGCTTCTCCAGACTAGGGGTCCACAGTTTTCCCCCTTCATGGCTTTCTTAATTAATGGCTTATAACCAAAATGTTTCCAATGCTCTAATACAATTTTTCTTTGCCTCAGAACTTTATATTTTACTTTGACTTTTAGCAGACTTTGGGTAAGCAAGACTAATTATATGTATATTCACTGAGGCTAGACCTGCAGTAACTATAAATGAAAGCAAACTCAGTTTATAATTACCATCACAATAGTTGAAGTCTAGAGGCTAGGTGAAGTTAGTTATAAAATAACCATAATCAAAGGTAAATTTAAGTTATAATTACCATTACTATAGTAAGCACTAGATAGACTTTAAGTAGCCATAAGCAAAAGTAAATTATTTTAAGGTTACCATTACAATAGATGAAATCTAGGCTACATCTACTCAGTTGTAAAACTTTTAATTTTTTTTTGCTGTTTTATATACAAAGGCATTTATACAATTATTTCAACTCTTAGTTTCTAGAAAGTTTTCACTTAAAATCAATTTGGCCATCTCTATTTATTAACTAAGCAATTAAAACTATTTTACTAGTAACAACTTTGTGTAGTTTCTGTTTTTAATTTTTGAGGAATTAAATATATTTCACTTGTGATTTATACATTAAATTTACTAGCAAGACAGTATTGACATTTAAAGATTTATTTTTAGGTTACCTTTTCACTGTTATTCAATTTTTAACAGGTGAACTCCAAATCTGATTTTAAGCAAATTGACATTAAGCAAATTGACAAAGCCAAATGCAGGTTTTAAAGTTGAACATAGAGTTAAGTACAGATTAAAACAGAAGAGAAAATTCTATACTTTTTAACATTCCTAGGAATGTTAACTTTTTAACATTCCTAGGAACTCCTCAGTACTAATTGATGGCATATGAGCTCTTTTTATCTTTTTTTTTTTAAAGATTTATTTATTTATTTAATTCGCCCCCCCCCAACCCGGTTGTCTGTTCTCGGTGTCTATTTGCTGCATCTTGTTTCTTTGTCCGCTTCTGTTGTCATAAGTGGCATGGGAAGTGTGGGCGGCGCCATTTCTGGGCAGGCTGCACTTTCTTTCGTGCTGGGCGGCTCTCCTTACAGGGCGCACTCCTTGTGCATGGGGCTCCCCTACGCGGGGACACCCCTGCGTGGCAGGGCACTCCTTGCGCGCATCAGCACTGTGCATGGGCCAGCGCCACACGGGTCAAGGAGGCCCGGGGTTTGAACCGCAGACCTCCCATGTGGTAGACGGATGCCCTAACCACTGGGCCAAGTCTGTTTCCCAAGCTCTTTTTATCTTAATCACTATTTACACCTTTTATAGGCACAACGAGTTTACACTAATGGAAGTTCAAGGTTTATTTTCTTATTTCCTTAAGGAGATACAATATGAGGTTTCTAGGCCTCAGATCTATCTGTTTCTTTTTTCATGCCAGTTTAACTGGAATTCAGGGTTCCACATAGAGTCTGCTCTGTGGCCATGTGGACCAGCAGCAGGCAGAACTTCCTGATTTCTGAGAAGAGACTCCCATGGGGAGCCCACTGGCATGCCAGAAGCCATGCTTATCATTCTAGGAAGAATGAAGAGACACCCTTTTAGTCAACTGACTAGAGTCCCAGAGTTCCAGCCTAACCAAAGTTCACCATTTCACACAATTCAATACCACCATTCAGAGGCATCAGAACATACACTGGCAGTGAAAAATGGACAAACACTAAAGAGCCATGGCACACAGACAGAAACACAAAGCCCATCAACTTGACTCATAATTTCCATTTCTCTGGTATGGCCATTTCCGAGCTTTCTACTTTCTACTTTATTTCTAGGAGGTTTCTTTGTTTAACTTTTGGGAAGTGTCATTGTAGGCTATGGGGGGAGGGGGCTTATCTTTCTTTAATGTACATCAAGGGGAACTGAGTTATAGCTTGTTAATTATTGGAACCTTAGCAAGGAGGAACTACTGACAGGACTCTTTGCCTACACTTGCCATTTACAAAACAAGTTCAATTGCAATCCAGCATTAAAATTAAAAGGCTTATTTCTGGCTAAACTTTTCCATCACTCAATTCATATTCAGACTAAGCTTTATCACAAAAACCAATTCATTTTTCTGTAATCAAGATCCTTCAAATTTAGACCAATTCTTCAGGATGCATCCCAGTGGAAAACACTGGGATACTGATGCCTCATTTCCTATGACAGGGGAATGAGAGAGACAGAGTAGCCAAAATAAAGGCACAAGAGGCATCAGGCCATTTTCTTAAAGGGAGGAATGGAGCAGGACTTAATCCTATCAGTGCCTTTCCCACTGTAACCAAACCTCCACTATCTTAGTGAAGGCAAACCAAATGCCAACCCACAGTTAGCTAAAACCAAACATCAGGCTTTTTTTTTCCTTTTCAGACCTGGAGAAGACGGCTTCTCCCTGAACTTTTTGGGAGTACTAGGGTCCTCTCAGGGGTTGATCAGACCCCCTTATAACGTTTTACAGTTAGGCTTTTCTTATACTATGCCCCCAGAGGACTTACCCATCTGGTGTGTAGAGCTTTTCTTTTCCATTCTCAGGATCTCTCTTTTTTTTCCTTAAGGTTTATTTATTTATTTATTTCTCTCCCCTCCCCCCCCCCACCCTGGTTGTCTGTTCTCTGTGTCTATTTGCTGTGTCTTCTTTGTCCGCTTCTGTTGTTGTCAGCGGCATGGGAATCTGTGTTTCTTTTTGTTGCGTCATCCTGTTGTGTCAGTTCTCCGTGTGTGTGGTGCTATTCCTGGGCACTTTCTTTGGCACCAGGCGGCTCTCCTTACGGGGCGCACTCCTTGCGTGTGGGGCTCCCCTACATGGGGGACACCCCTGCATGGCACAGCACTCCTTGCGCGCATCAGCACTGCACATGGGCTAGCTCAACATAGGTCAAGGAGGCCCAGGGTTTGAACCACGGACCTCCCATGTGGTAGATGGACATCCTAACCACTGGGCCAAGTCCACCACCTCAGGGTCTCCTTTTAAACTCTTCGGTGCCTCTGGTTTCTTCCAGGAGGGCTCCAGCAGAGTCTACAACTTCTTTCTGGACTAAAGGGTTCCAGGGATGCCCGGGGCTGGTGTCCATCTGGGCCCTCCCAGCTTCCTTGGAGGCATCTGAGAAGGGCAACGAAATGCTGCTGTTTCTGGCCTTAACAGTGATCCGGATGAGCTCCCAAGAAATGTAGTGGAAGCAGAGAGAAGTTGGTGATTGCATATTGAAGGGCGAGGACATGGGAATTATCTGAGAAGGAAGATTTATTATGACTGGCTGGGCCTGGGAGACTCCTGTCCAAAAAACCAAGCCCAGAGTAGGGCCTTTAGGTTATTTTTATACAAGAAACACATGGGCTGGTGCCAGGAGAGGTTTTGGGACCAAAAAGACTCTGTTAGTTTTTTTTTTTTAGTAGGGTTTAAGGGTTTATTTGTATACCAGGTAAGCTTGGATTAACATACTGCCCATATACCAGGTAAGCTTGAATTAACATATCATCCATATTCTGTCTGGATGTAAGTTTGAATATACATTCAGTCTATATTCTTCCTGAACATTCAAAGCTTATAGAGCCTGTATCACTTAATTGGCTTTCCAGAAACTAGGCAAACTTGGATACAGAATTAGATAATTTTGAGTTCGTGCACAGGCCATATTAGGCAAAAGACTCGAGAAATTTCTCCAAAAAGGATATACAAATGGTTAAAATAAGCACACAAAAAAATATATTCAACATCATTAATTACTAGGGAAATGCAAGTTAAAACCACCATGAGGTACTATTTCACACCCACAAGAATGGTTCCTATTAAAATACAGAAAATTATAAGTGTTGTAGAGGATGTGGAAAAATAATAACCCTTATTCTTTGCTGGTGGGAATGTAAAATGGTGAAGTTGCTGTGGAAGACAGTTTGGCCCTTCCTCAGAAGGCTAAGTATAGAATTACCGTAGAACCTGGCAATCCATCTAGTAGGTATGTATCCAAAAGAATTGAAAGCTGGGACTCAAACAGATATTTGCACACTGATGACTGTAGTGGCATTATTCAAAATACTTAACAGATGGCTGCAACTCGTATCCCTCAATCCATGAATGGATAAACAAAATGTGGTATATACATATAATGGAACATTATTCAGCATTAAAAAGGAATGAACTTCTAGTCCATGCAACAACATGGATGAACCTTGAGGGCATCATTTTTAAAATAAAATTTTATAGAAGTATATCATTCATCCATGAACATATATAAACAGTAAGTGTATGATAAAATTTGTGAATTTGAGTGAAATAAGCCAAACACAAAAAGTACAAATATAGTATGATTTAATTGATATGAAATAATTACAATAAGAAAATTCATAGAGTTAGAATGTAGAATATAGGTTACCAGGGTTGGGGGTAGGGAATGGGGAGTTACTGCTTAGTTTGTACAGAATTTCTGTTTAGGTTGATTGTAAAGTTTTTGAAATGGAATGTAATGGTAGCATAATATTGCGAGTGTAATTAACAGCACTGAATTATATATTCGAATGTGGTTAAAAGGGGAAATTTTAGGTCATATATATGTTACTAGAATAAAAATTAAAAGATAAAACATAGGGCAATACAACACAGTGGATCCTATTAGAAACTATTGACTGTAGTTAATACTACAATTATAATTGGCCTCCATCACCTGTAACAAAAGAACCACACTAATGCAAAGCATTAATTATGGTAGTGGCACTAGAGGTATATCGGAACGCTGTATTTTTTCATTATTTTTTACATCTTTTCTAAATATAAAATTTTTTAAAAAACCTTTTGTTTTATTGGGACTTGTCTCTACTATCTTAGCTGGTTGACATTTGAGCTAGATGCGGGAGAAAGGAGAAGGAAGCCAAGGTGCTACAGCTATGTGGAAAGCTCTACCACACAGCAGGGCATACTCAGGGACAACCATGAGATGAGTTTTATGGTCTCTGAACCGGTTTCGATCTCCCTGTTCTGCCACATACAAGATGACCTGGGCATTCATCCTCCAGAGATATGTGAGGGTTAAATGAGATAATGGAAGAGAAAACCTTTTATACATGTTAGAGCATTATGTAATTATATTACTCTCCATTTGAAGAAGGACAAATAGGAATTGTACCAGGCAAAGTTCCTTCCTCATAGATCTAGTGGCCAAGGGAGGGAAACTAATAGCACTTTTAGTTGGTGAAGGCTCCAATTGAGCGCCAGTCCTGTGGGAGCTCAGAGAGGAAGCTCTCTCTGTATCTTTGCCTAAGAGAGTCAGGAAAGGCTTCCTAGAGTACAGAACTTTTGAGCTAGATCTTAAAGGATGAATAGGAAACTCACAAGACAGAGGAAGTTGTGTTTCCAGGAACTGGTATAATTATGACAGGGTGAATCTGGAGAGGATAGAATCATGAAAGGGCCTTTATATTTAAGCTGTCCAGGCTACCCTTAACAGTTTGATTTCAGGGGAACCAACAAAGAAGGCACTCTTGCGGCGGCTTGCTCGGTCGGTAGAGGTGGGGTCTGGCTGCAGACAAGGGGTCAGTCCAGCTCTGGACGAGGGGTCGGTCCCGCTTGGGACGAAGGGTCGGTCCCACTTGGGATGAGGGGTCGGTCCGGCAGCAGACGAGGGATCGGTCTCACAAGGGGTTGCGCGGTTCGGCTGACGGGGTCGCCCGGCGAAGCCGGTGACGAAGGGGTCGCCCGGAGAAGCAGGCGACGAAGGGGTCGCCTGGAGAAGCAGGTGACGAACTGGGGACAAGGGAGGCCAGGCCCTTGTCGGGGGCTCTCAGGACTGGAGGGCGCACGGCAGAAGAACTACCGCGGAGACAAGGTAAACACGCAAGTCCACTTTATTGAGGGAGAGGCAACAGTTTTATAGGGGCTGGGGAAGGCTGATTGGTCGAAGCCACGCCCTGTTCTGATTGGTTGCCGGCGAAAGGTCAGTGGGCGGTACTGGACGGGGGAGGAGTGGTGGTTAGGGATTGGCTGTCGCTGTTGCTGGGGGAAGGGGCAGGGTTTAGGGATTGGTGGCTGCTGTTGCTGGGGTGGAGGGCAGACTGGATTTTTCCGCCCACGCCTGGCTGTTGCTGCTGTCGGGGGAGGGGAAAAGGGAAAGGGAGAAAGAAGAAGAAGGGTGCCACCCCACAGGCATCGGATGGCGCCATCCGGGAGGAGGGGCGGCCACGGAAGCATGGCTGCCGAGAAGGGGAGACCCGAGGGCACTCTGCGCCCATGCCGAGCTCCCTTCAGGGGTGGCGGTGAGTCCGACCAGCCACCCTATTATGGGGGCAGTGGCTTGTCCTGCCGCGGCCGCTCCCCCGCCAGGCCAGCAAACCACACTTCAGCCCGAGGGGTGACCGCAACTCTGATATTACGTGCTCTCATGATTCCTTTCCCCCTGACTTGTCTATTTCTCTGTTCAGCTCACTTTCTTTAGAGCAAGGAGAGATTTGAGAAATTATCTGGCACAATCCTTTGTACCAAGGAGTGGTTATCCGCATTTTATAGATAGGCCAAGTGTGGGCCAGAGACGCTACAGCTGGTAATTGGGTAAATAGAACTTAGGACTTTTTCTCCTAAGATTCCCCCTGTTTTTCTTCATCAAGATGCTCCTATTCTTTGTTCCCATTTAAGTTGCAAATCCCTATTTCAGGTAATAATTTTGAGGTATTATTTATTTCTACTTCAAGTTTGTGTCTTTTCTTGGCAGCAGGTTATAAAAAGGAAAGAATCTGAGACAGGGAGAAAGAAACAAAATAGGAGGACTGAAGGCTCAATAAACAAGAAGGTAAACTTCTTTTACTGTTAGTGGACTCAACATACATAGCAATTCTACCTGATTTCCTATCAGGAAAGAGCCTTCCAGCTCTTTGACCAAATCATAGTCCTCGGGAGCTCCAAAAACCAGCCATGGAAATTGATTGGAAGGAACCCAGATATTTAAATTTTGAGGGTTTGGGGGCTTATCAGAATAAATTGTGATTTTTAAATTTTCCTCCTTCCTTTCCTTCTCACTTAAACCCTTGAGGAGCTAAAGGTCTAAGGGTAACACAGGTCCAGAAGAGAATAACAGGAGGGCAAGGGCCCCAGGTAAGTGAGGGAGGGGAATGGGGGGCAGAGAGGAGGGAAACCAGAGATATACATGGAAACAACTTCAGCTCACGAGATACACAAAGCTCTCAGCATGTGCATGTAGGACTGTGGGGAGGACAGGAGAGGGGAGAGGGGTCACTAGAGTAAGTAATTGGAGTGGCAGGACGCAAATATGTGGGCTGTGGGCTATTAACAGACACTAGAACATGTATTTACAGTCAGTGGCTTAAATTAAAGAGAAGAACAGCCACACCTAGCCAAATCTAAGCCCTGAACAAAAGAGTTCAAGGCAATTGCTCTGAGCCTAGCTCACCCAGGTCAGCAAGCAGGCAGCCTTGGGTAGTTGTTACAAGAGCTTTGATACTTGCTCAAGCTGGATGTTGCAATTCTGCCCCCGAGACCCATGCAATAGAGCATGGTGGACTATGGGATGGGATGGGGATGGGATGGGATGAGATGGGATGGAATGGAATGGAATAAAAGAAAGAAGGAGAGAAGGAATGATTAAGAGAGAAACACCAGGTTGCTCACATCAAAACTAGGTATTGTTCAACCCCCTCTGAGGTGTTCTATTCTCACACTACCAGCCTCATGTCTGAATGGGGAAATTGTATATTCCATTTACTATGAAAGAGAAACTCTACTCATTTCATCCTAGAGGTTCAGAAGTGGAGCATGGAAATCTAAATGTCAAGAGATAATAAAAGCAGACTTCCAACCTTGACCCAGGAGGGTGGAGGAGATTGAGTGCCTGTCAGGAATGGTGACGTGAGAGTAGGAATTGAGCCCAAAGCTCAGACTTCTTCAACACTCTCCTTGGATACAAACAGTTGCCCTCAGTCCATCCTCCACGTCTAGAGAGACCAGTCTGGACTAGAAAATCTCTGAGGTGGAAGCTTAGCTGAGTCTGAAGTGGAGAGTTTCACCCTGGAACCCAGCTTGGAGGGCTGAGGCACCCTGCCCAACCTCTGATTTTAGGGTAACAGGGAAGGGGCAGGTTGTGGGATGGGCGGGCTGCCCCCACAGTAACTGGCAGGCTCTGGCTTGGCTGGGGAAGTTTATGAAAAGGTATGAGGCAAGCCACTTCCCCTCTGTGCCGTATTGAGTCCTGAATGAGCCTCTGGAGCTTGCTGAGTTTTGCACAAAGATAAACTGTTTTGGGTAACAGAGATAGCTGAGGTAGGATTCTGACTCCAACACGGACAGCACCTGCTACTGAATGTCTTGGTGCCCTTGTTTTACATGAAGGGTATTTTGTTGTTGTTGTTGAAAATAAAACTTATTATTTTATGTTATTTGTTTTTTGTTTTTATTAAAGTAAATAATCACAAAGAAAGTGACATTTAAAAACATAAGAGGTTCCCATATAACCCACTCCCCCCCTCCACCTCCATCATTTTTGTAAATTGTATTTTTTTGAAGATATATACATCACAAAAAATGTTACTTAAAAAACATGAGGTTCCCGTATACCCCCCACCTCCCCATCCCACTCCTTCCAGACCAACAACCTCCCCCATCATTGTGGCAAACTCATCACACTCAGTGAACACATTTTGGAGCACTGCTGCACCACATGAATAATAGTTTGCCCTGTAGTTCACACTCTCCCCCAGTACATTCAGTGGGTTATGGCAGGATAAATAAAGTCCAGTATCTGACCCTGCAATATCATTTAGGACAACTTCAAGTCCCCAAAATGCCTCCATATCACATCGCTTCTTCCCTTTCCCTGCCCTCAGCAACTACTGTGGCCACTTTCTCCACCTCAGCACTACAATTTCTTCTATTACTAGTGACAATTGTTTTACAGTAGAATATCAGTAAATCCACTCTAATCCATATTTTATTCCTCCATTCTGTGGACCCTGGGATAGTGATGTCCTCTCCACATCTAGATCAAGAGGGGGCTTAGATTCCACATGGATGATGGATGCAATTCTTCTGCTTACAGTTGTAGGCACTCCTGATTCTCTGGTGGTTGACCATCTTCACCTCCCTGTTAGTTGACCTGGGTAAGTCCAAAGAAATAGAGAGTAGGAGTTGCAACTCTGCTGAGGCTCAGGGCCCAGCTGGCACATGGGCATTTCAGAGATTCAAGTCCCCTGAGTATACACCATCCCTAGCGCCAACCACAGGTTCAGTAAAAGTGACAGAAGAGGCATGTGTAGAAAGGTCATATCTGAGTCCAGCTCCATCACACTCAGGAGCACAAATTCCAAAATAAGTCCCTCTGACATGGTGCAGAACTCCAAATCCATCTGCCATGGCCATATACTCTGTGGGTCTCTGTAACATTCAGGAGAACCAGCACCTAGGGTTGTACCTACTTTGGCTTTTTCTGGGGTCCTGTTGAGGTATGCATAAGCACGGCCCCTCTGATGACCTCCCAACTCTTTTTTGAAAACTCTTAGCCATATAAACTCATTTGTCTTTGCCATTTCCCCCTTTTATTCAAGGTCAAAAAGCAGTTTTTAACACACAATCCTATGTGTAGGCTGAGATATTCTGCTGGTCTGAGTTGACCCTTTTATTCAAGGTCTCTTTCTAGTTGCATCACCAGCTAGTGATTGGTAGTAATCCCTCGGCACCAGGAGGCTCATCCCCGGGAGTCATGTCCCATGCTGGCGGGGAGGTAATGCATTTACATGCTGAGTTTGGCTTAGAGAGTGACTACATTTGAGCAACATGGAGGCTCTCAGGAGTTAACTCTTAGGCACCCTGCAGCTCTAGGCCTAGTTCATATTTCAGGCACACAGGCTCATAAGCATAGTTATCAGTATCAAGGGCTCATTGTTGGATCATCCTTCCTTGTTGGTCTTTGCCATTGCACTTGAGTGATTATTGCTGTTCCATTGGGGAATGTGACAGAGCTCCCCTGGGTAGGAACTCAGCACTCCCTCAGTTGACATTTGTAATTGTAACTACTATGAAAATACCCAACATATATCAGAACATTTTCACATCCCCTATATGCATGCACTAGAGAACCCCCTCCCACACATGTGCCCCCCATCAATAACACCCCACACCAGTGTTCCTCCCCTGCCATAGTTGAATCTCTCTGTGGTCTAAAACTTCTTCAACAATGAAGCCTAATATAGTGCCAAATTCAATTAATACAAAATTGAAATATAATGATGGGTTTAAAGTTTAGAAATAGAATATATACTAATTTAGAAATACTAAAATAAAGTAAAAATAAATTGGTGTATTAAAAAAATGAAAAATAGGCAGCAGACTTGGCCCAGTGGTTAGGGTGCCCGTCTACCACATGGGAGATCCGTGGTTCAAACCCCGGGCCTCCTTGACCCATGTGGAGCTGGCCCATGGCAGTGCTGATGCACGCAAGGAGTGCTGTGCCACGCAGGGGTGTCCCCCACATAGGGGAGTCCCACACACAAGGAGTGTGCCCCAGAAGGAGAGCCACCCAGTGCGAAAGAAAGTGCAGCCTGCCCAGGAATGGCCCCACACACACGGAGAGCTGACACAACAAGATGATGCAACAAAAAGAAAAACAGATTCCTGTGCCGCTGACAACAACAGAAGCGGACAAAGAAGACACAGCAAATAGACACAGAGAACAGACAACTGGGGCGGGGAGGGAAGGGGAGAGAAATAAATAAATAAATAAATAAATAAATAAATAAATAAATAAATAAATGGATGAATGAATGAAAGTACAGGCTGTAGCAAGACAAAAAAAATGAAAAATATTATAAAACTTTGTTTTTAATGTTTTGTCTTTCGTCACTGTAATAGGTATTGCCCTGTATATACAGTGGCAAGGCACTTTCTTTCATTTCTCCCTCAGTGTCTACATCTTATCCTTTTTTTCTTTCTTTCTAATTTTTAGTTTTATTCATGAAGGGTATTGAAAGTACATAGTACATAGGATTTGGGTGAAGATTAAGAGGCAAAGCATGTGAAGTGTTTGACATAGGCCTGACACACTGATGTGCCTAAGAAACATTAGTTATTTTTACTCTTATTGCCACCAATTCCTAGTGTGTCCTTTCATAAAGACGAAGCCAGAGGACAGCAGGAGACTTGGTTAGAAAGTTTGGTTTGTTTAACAGAACCATGCTGTGTGAGTTGAACTGTATCCTCCCAAAAGACGCGATGAAGTCCTAATCCCTGGGTTCCAGGAATGTGACTTTATTGGGAAATAGGGTCTCTGAAGATGTGATTAGTTAAGATGAGGCCAGACTGGATTAGGATGGGCCCTAATGCAACATGACTGGTATCATTATAAGAGGAAATTTGGACAGATAGCAGATGCAGGAGAGAAGACAGCCACAAGAAGAGAGGCAGAGGCTGAAATGATGCTGCCACGAGCCAAGGAATGCCAAAGATTGCTACCACTGTCAGAAGCCAGGGGAGAGGCCTGGAATAGGTTCTCTGTAGATCCTTCAAAAGGTGCATGGCCCTGCTGACACTTTGATTTCAGGCTTCTTTGGTGGTCCTTATCTGCTCCACTTTGTTTATTCTTGGGAGGGGATGGGCTGCTTCCTGTTCCCCCATAGACAGCTTACTCAAAGGATTAGAACGAAGTCACAACCTTATGACCTGTTAATTATTGCAAACCTTGTAAGGGGGAAACTCTAACAATACTTATATATGTTTTCACAATTTAAAAAAGAGATTAAAGAGACTGTGGCAATTAAATGCACTACATGATACTGGACTGGATTTAATAATGGAGGACTGTAGCAGTTTTTGTTTATGAATTCCAAAAATAGGTATTGGATTATGTTTGTGAACTGATCTATCCCTCTGGGCATATTAGATTATACTGGATTCAGAGCTTTCACTTTTACTTGATTAAATTATGATTAAGGCTTTGATTGGGCCACTGTCAGTAGGTCATTGGTGGGTGGGGATTCACAGAGAAAACCACATAGCAGAACAGAGATTGGAGTTTTTTGATACTGGAGACCAGGAAGAGAGATAAACCATTTTCCTGATAGTCTACAGCTGACCTTGTGGAGAGACCCAAGAAGCTGAACCCAAAGAGGAATGAGCCCCGGGAGAAAGATGAGACTTATCCCAGCCTACAGCTGATATTGGAAGAAGCTGGGACCATGGAGCCTCATAAAAGGAAGAGGAAGGCTGAACCCTTGCAGACATTGGCAGCTATCTTGTTCCAACATGAGGCAACAGACTTTGGTGAGGGACGTAACTTACCCTTTACGGCCTTGGGGTTGTAAGCTTCTACCCCAAATAAATACCCTTTATAAATGCCAACAGATTTCTGGTATTTTGCATCAGCACCCGTTTGGCTGACTAATACAACGAGAAAATACCCAAAAGGACATTATTGGGACAACTGGAAAAAAATAGAAAAACAGAATATAAACTGAATGCTTTATATCAATTATAAATTTCTTGAACTTGATAACTGTACTTAATGAGGTTATATAAGTGACTATCCTTGTTCGTACATATACATGGAAGTCTTAAGTATTCAAGGAGCATGATGTATGCAACCAACTGTCAAACGTTTAGAAAACTGACAAATAGCTAGGTATATAGAATGGTATACCAAATGCAGCAAAATATTAAAAGTTGTTAAGTCTGGGTATCTGGGTAGTGGATATACTGGAGTTCTGTGTATTGGTTTTGTATTACTTTTACAACTGTCCTGTATGTTTGAAATTAGTTAAAAATAAAAGGTTTTTAAAAAAGAATGTTAGCTACAGGTTTTTCTGAGATGCCTTTATCAGGTTGATGAAGTTCCCTTCAAATTCTAGTTTGCTGACTGCTTTTATAAGAAATGGGTGTTAAATTTAAAAAACAATGACGATGATGACTACCTACCTCCAGAACTTTTTTTGAGGTCCCAAAGAAAGCATATAACCACTCTTGAGACACACTATGTTCCAGGTATTGTTCTTAGTGCTTTCATAAGTTTACAACTTCTGTCATAAAAAATATATTTAAAAAATAATAGGGTGGGTTGGGGGCAAAACACACCAAATGTAAGATAAGGACTATGATTAGTAGTAAGATTTTGAGTGTTCTTTCATAGTTTGTAACAAACGTCTCATGACAATGCAAGGTGTTGGTGGAGGGTTGATATATGGGACCCCTGTATGTTGTTATGAATGTTTGCTTTGTAAGTTCACAACTTTTACTATACACTTAATTGTTCAGGTATGTCCATATATAAATGATATAAAGATAATCATAATCAGATTGGTTAGGGGAAAAGTACTTTGTTTAGTAGTAATTTTTTGACAGTGCTCTTTAATCATTAGTTAAGAAGGTTTAAAAACAATCTAAGTCATTGGTGGTAGGGTGAGATGTCATTGTCATATATGTTTGTTTGATGTTATATATGTTTGTTTTGTAAGTTCACAACTATTATACATTTGTTGTTTATGTATGTTTATGTATGAGTGATATATTTCAATAAATTAAAAAAGAGAAAATTCCTTATTAGGCTGTTTTCAGTTGTGTGACCAGAAAGACCTCTAGGCAGAGGGTCTGAAAATTGGGGTTCAAGCCCCAGCTGAAGTTCAAGCCCTGTGTCTGGGTCTTAGTTTCCACAACAATAAACTGAAAGGGCTCCATCCAGTGACCACTAAAGTTACTTTCAGTACTTAAAATGTAAATCTAGGAAAATAGGTAATTAAAAAAGAAATAAAGTGTCTGCCATATCCCTCATGACCACAGGGTGGCAGCATTGTCCACCATAGTGGGGAAGAGGGTCTCACTGCGCTAAGTCCTTCACTAAGCTGCTTGATCATTGGCTACTGTGAATAGTTTTTACAGACAACTGTGAGAGTAGTTTGTTTTCCAGATCTTATTCGTTTGTTTAAATAACAAAAAACAAAAATCTTTAAATTGATATTGTTTCAGATAAGGAGGCATAAATTTCAAAACCTAAACAGCCAATGAGCTCAAGTTTCAGCTAAATCATACCACTATGATTTAAAGACCTAGGTTTGAAAGGCTGAGGAGTCACACAATAAAAGATGTCTTTGCCAGTGTTAGGTGAGTGAGGCCACAGGTATGCTAAATTCTAAGTTAATTTTAAAAATAAGTAATCACATATCTGTCTGCCTAGAACCAAATTGAGGGATTATTTCTTCCCTCCATGAGTAGAAAGGATAGGAAATGACTGGATTATTTGAATTTCAGGACCTTTTTATTTTCTTGGAAAAGCTGTCGAAGCCTCTGATAAATGAAACAATATTGTAAACAGTGCCTGGGGCACAATAAGCCTTCAATTAATAGTAGTCATCATTATTTTACTAATATTATTACTGTAATTCTTGGGTCCTATTTTCTCCCCCCCACCCCCATCATCTCCCTAACTAACAATAATATTGTCAACTTGAAGTTTATTTCATTATTACAAAAATACAAATGATTTTGTTGTTCTTTATTCCAATTATGAGATATAAAAATATCACGTGCTTATTTTAGCTATATGGAAAATGAAAGGAAGGCAATAAAAATAACCTATACTTCACCCCTCGGCTCAGAAAAAACCTGTTAAGATTTTGATAACCCCCGCATTTGTGATCATATTGTATAAAGGACTTTTAAAACTATTTATTCATCGTGCACATTTCCATGTCATTAATGATAGAAAATACTGAATAGTATAGGACAAAGAAAAAAAAAACACTCTTAGACTGGAGATAATTACTGTTCACATTTTTATATACTTCCTCAATAATATTAATGTATTATAAAGAAGAGATAAAATGGGGGCAAAGGGTTGCCTTTGGGTGGGGCTTTGCGGGTTTGAGGGGGGCTGGGGATGGGCGGAGGGGTAATATTGCCCAAAAAATTGGGGGGAGGGAGGGGCAACATACGAACATAGGAGAGTGTCAGGTATTGGTTGAGAGTAAAATGCTGAGAAAACCGTATCAAAATATAATTAGGAGGGTTACCTGTTTAGGATGCTCAGAGGGGATGGTCTGACGTGGGACGGGCTCCTGGGGAATGTCTGAATGCTCATTTTGCCAGGGTGGGTTGTACCATTGGGTAGAGACCCAAGTAGTGAGAGTGGGGGTGGACCCACATCCTGGGGAGGACTAATGCTATCAAATAGAGGGAACTGTATCTCTTGAGAGAAAGGGTGGCTCCCAGGGTATTAGGGCAGTTGAGCAAGTCAGGCCCTGAACACTGTTGCAAGTATCTCTGGACGTGGCTCCTCGGGAAATGGAGATTGGCTGTCGCTGTGGGCCCCAAGGGGAGGGGAAAATGGATGTTAAATGGATGGAACCAAGGTAAATGTGGGGGCAAGAGAGGAGTTTCGTGAGAGTACACAAGGATGGATATAAAACATGTAATATTACACCAAAAACATATAGGGGACGACAGACTATAATGTAAACCATAATGTAAAACATAGGATAACTAAAAAATTTAGAAAATCGTATATCCTAAAGTATGGACCACAATGTAAGCACAGATGTCACCTTGTTTGAAAGCTATTGTCTTGGAGTCTGTACATCAGTTTCAGTAAATATGATATGAATAAGTTAAAAGATTATCGCTGTGGAAGGGAAAAGGTTTTATGGTGGATGTGTGGGAGTACTGTATATTGTATATATGAATTACTGTGATCTAGGGCTCTTGTGGAGAGAAGCTCAATAATTAGGAAAAAAGAAAAAAAAAAAGATAGGATGTAGAATTTTTCCAAATCAATATGTATTCTATATCTAACCTTTAAACTCATCGCTATATTCCATTTTACTAGTAAGGGAACCTGACATTATATCGGGCTTCACTTTTCAGGAAGTTTTGGATCACAAAGTGGTTCAAAAATGGCAGCGGAGGACTACTGGTATGGGATGTTATTGACAGGTGATATATGGTTGACAGGGAGCTATACAGGGCATATGTCCAGGGTGCATGGAAATGTTTGGATATACTCATAGTGGAAACAATTAAAAACAACAGCTGGGGGGGGTAGGGGGTACTGGGTTACTGGCCGGGGGGTGCTCTGTCGTGGTTCCTAGGGGAACAGCAGCAGTCCCCCAGGTGCAATGGTAAGGACCAGGAAGGAATGAGGGTCCAACAGTGAGCCCCTGATACTAATGACTATGCTTGTGAGCCTATACACCTGAAATAAGAACAAGGCCTAGAGCAGCACTGTGCCTAGGAGTTCCCTCCTGACAGCCTCCATGTTACTCAAATGTGGCCAGTCTTGAAGCCAAACTCAGCATGTAAATGCAATGCCTTCCCCCCAGCGTGGGACATGACACCCGGGGATGAGCCTCCCTGGCACCGAGGGATCACTACCAAGTACCAGCTGATGATGCAACTAGAAAATGACCTTGAATTAAAGGTTCAACGTGTAATATTTTTACAAAATCAATAAAAAAATAAATAAATAAAAATAAAAAAAATAAAGGTTCAACGTGGACCAGCAGAATATCCCTGCCTACATATAATAACAGGAGTTAAAAATGCTGTTTGACCTAAAGTAAGGGGGAAATGGAAAGGACAAATGAGTTTATATGGCTATGAGTCTCTAAAAAAGAGTCTGGAGGTTGTCAGAAGGATTGCCCTTATGCACACCTGAGCAGAGTCTCAGAGACAGATAAAGTAGAAACAACCCCATGTATTGGTTCTTTTGAGAGCTAAAGAGACCCACAGGTTCTATGGTCATGGCAGATGGAGTTCATTGCCATGTCAGTTGGCCCTTCTTTGGAGCTGGTGTTTCTGTGTGATGGAGCTGGACTCAGATGTGACCTTTTTTCACAAGCCTTTCATGCTACTTTACTGGAATTGTAGTTGGTGCTGGGGCTTAAGATATATCTAGGGGATTTGAATCTCTGGACTGACAATATGATAGCCAGGCCCTGACCTCAACAGACTTCAGCTCCTATACTCTGATTTATTGGACTATTCCACTCAGCTAACATGGAGTTGAAGAAGGTCAAACACCACATCAGGGAGCCTAGAGTGCCTACAACTGAAAGCAGGAGGATTGCATCCAATATCCATGTGGAATCTAAACCCCCTCTTGACATAGATGTGGAATGGACACAACCAAGCCAAGGTCCACAGGAAGGAGGAATACAGTAAGGATCAGAGTGGACTTAATGATATTCTATTCATGAACTATTTTGGTTAATAATCGAGAAAATGTGGCATTGGTGTGGAAAAAGTGGCCATGGTGGCTGCTGGGTGCGGGGAAGGGGAGGAAAAGAAGAGATGTGGAGGCATTCTCAGGACTTGGAATTGTCCTGGGTGGTGCCCCAGGGACAATTGCCAGATGTTGTATGTCCTCCCATGGCCCACTGGATGGAACATGGGAAAGTGTGGGCTATGGTGTGGAACACGGGACATGGGGTGCAGCGATGCCTGGAGATGTACTCACCAGACGCAATGGATGTGACATGATGATGCGGGAGAGTGTTATTGGGGGGGAGTGGTGGGGTGGGGGCGGTGGGGGCGAATGGGGACCTCATATTTTTTTAATGTAATATCTTTTAAAGAAATGAATAAATTGAGTAGAATTTGAAAGAAAAAAAGGAAAAAAATATTAATGTATTATATTTCCACAAAAGTAGGAATACATCACATATGTAATTCTTTCTCTTGATTTATCAAATTTATTTTAAAATTATTTAAAAATTATAACAGGTCGTTTTTCTTTACTTTATCACTTGATGTGATCATTTTTTCCAGTCATTACATGTTCTTCTAAAACCTCAATTATAGAGCTAATTTTCTCTTTAATGGAATCTCTTTTCTTTTGATTGGACCTATTTGGAGTCCTTTCATGAAAAGTTTAACGAAGCCCTTGCAGACCCATCTCGCTCTGCCACCAGGCTGGATGATGGGATTATGCAGAAATTGTTTGACCTTTTGTCCTGGATTAAAGGCACTGGTCACCGTTAAAATATGACTTGCTCTCCACAGAGGTGTGATATTCTTAACAGTTGCCACAGCTAGTCCTTTTCTGAACCGAGATTTTCATAAGAGATAGAAAGAGAAAGGAAGGAGGGAAGATTTATCATTTTGATGATAAATCAAGTCCCATCCAGCACTAGCTCAGAAGCTTGGAATTAAAGTAGTATTAATTGTAACAATAACATTTACAATTTATTGAGCACCTGTCACATAGTAGGTACTGCCAGGTGCTTTTTACTTCATTTAATCCTCATAACAACCCCTCAAGTGTGGTGGTACTGATCTCTTTTTTTGAATACAATGGAGGCTCAGAGGGGAAAAGTGCCTCTTCGAAAGTCATGGCTATTGGTCAGGGATTTGAATCCCAGTCTGTCTGGTTCCAAAACTGTTCCCTCAGCGCACCACACACCTTCCGAAAACATTTGCCGAAAAGCATATTTAATGCAAACAGAGTTTATGAATCAGGAATGAGGGCTTCTTTCCTGAAATGGTTTAAGGTGAGGGGTGAGAGAGGGAGGCTGATTCTTAGAAAGACTCAGCGTCTGCTAGTGATATTTTAGCATCAAAGTACTGCTTAAAATATTTCCTGAAAGGCTGGAAGACAGGATGATGTTAATTCACTGAAACTTCTAGGCTGAAATAATTTTAAGAAAAAGAATAAAAATAACTATTGCAAGCTAGACAATGCTTGGCATGTATCATACATAATGTAATTTAACCATTCCAGGAGCCCAATGAGATGGTATTATCCCCATTTTCCAGATGAGTGATCTGGGACACAGAGAGGTTAACTCCCTTGACTAACGGCTTACAGCTTTTAAGTATGGTTTGCACAGAATCAGTCAGAATCCAAGTCCCTGTGCTCTTAAACATGAGTCTATGCTGCCAGGTGCCCTCCCCTCCCCTCCCTCCATCCCTCCCTTCCTTCTTTCCCTGTCTTTTTTTTCTTTTAACTAAAAAAAAAATTTATGAGAAAAGTAGTATATTTATAGAAACATCGTGCAGAAAAGACAGATTTCCCATATACCATTATTAACAGCGTGCAATAGGGTCTACATTTGCTATAATTGGTGGAGGAATATTATTATAATTGTATCACTAGCTATAGTCCATGTTTTATATTAGGATTATCTTTTGGGCTGTACAGTGCCTATGGCTGTTATTTTTAAAATTTTTATTTCACTCAGCATGTTTTCGAGGTTCATCCCAAATGTATCTAAGTTTTTTTTTTAAGATTTTTTATTCTTATTTATTCCCCCCCATTTCCCCTGTTGTCTGCTCTTTATGTCCATTTGCTGTGTGCTCTTCTCTGTCTGCTTTGTATTCTCACTAGGTGGCTCCGGGAACAGATACTGGGAACTTCCGGAGTGGGAGAGAGGCGATGACTCTCTTGTGCCACCTCAACTCCCTGTTCTGCTGCATCTTATTTCTCTCCTCTGTGTCTCTTGTTGTGGCATCTTGTTGTGTCAGCCGGCACTCCTGTGCCGGGTGGCTTTCCCGTGCTGAGTGGCTTTCCCCACGCTGGGCGGCATTCCCAAGCAGGGCAGCACTCCTGCGTGGGGAGGCACTCCCACGTGGGCACTCCACACGGGCCAGCTTGCCCTCACCAGGGGACCCTGGGCATTGAACCCTGGGCCTCCTATACGGAAGATGGGAGCCCAGTTAGTTGAGCCACATCCATTTCCCAGTCTTTCTTTCTTAAAGAGAGAAACCCTAGGTTCAACTTCCAGTTAAGAGGACTTTGCAGTTTTCTTGAGAACAATTAGAGGGTTTTTCTGAGGGTAATGGGCAGAAGAAGGAAATATATATTTGTGTGTGTGTGTGTGTGTGTGTGTGTGTATTTACTGGGTGCCAAGCAGCATGCTAAGAGATTTTTCATGTCTTGTTGCATTTAATCCTGTAAACATCCATAAAAAGCAGATTCTATTATTACCCGTATTTAAAAACTGAAGTTTAGGGAAACGGACGTGGCCCAGTGGTTAGGGCGTCCGTCTACCACATGGGAGGTCCGCGGTTCAAGCCCCGGGCCTCCTTGATCCGTGTGCAGCTGGCCCACGCGCAGTGCTGATGCAAGCAGGGAGTGCAGCCCCACGCAGGGGTGTCCCCCGCGTAGGGGAGCCCCACCCACGCGCAAGGAGTGCGCCCCGTAAGGAGAGCCGCCCAGCACGAAAGAAAGTGCAGCCTGCCCAGGAATGGCGCGGCCCACACTTCCCGTGCCACTGACGACAACAGAAGCGGACAAAGAAACAAGACGCAGCAAAATAGACACCAAGAACAGACAACCAGGGGAGGGGGGGAAATTAAATAAATCTTTAAAAAAAAAAAAAAAAACTGAAGTTTAAACAGGTATGTACCTTGCCTGAATACACACAATTTTAAAAGAACAGAGCCAGGATAAACTATGATCTGACTTGCGTCTAGTGCCAACTTGCATCACTGACTGACAATTTTATTCTTGACTTCTGCTATACCTTTCAGTGTGGCAGATTAAATGATTCTTTCTGGGCTGACATTTGTCAAGCCCCTGCTCAAACTAATAGTGGTAAATCCGCAGTAATTCCATCTGACTGTCAATGTCTTTCACAATCTGCCCTTCTTTTATTTAGTCAATTTAATTTCCCATCATCCCCTTTGGGCACTCTCTCCTCTTCTCTGACCAGTACTATTATTGCTACCCATTACATTAATTTCCATTTCCACATCTTCCATGTTCTCCTAACCAAGTTGTATATATCCTTTGAGGCCCACTTTAAGAAACTTCTTGTCCATGAGGCATCCTCTGACTCTTCTAGTCCTCAGTGACGGCAACATTTGATGACTCAGAGCCCTGCTCAAAAACCTTAAGGGATAACCTTTCATCTGCTAAACAAAACTCAGGCTTCTTAGCCTGGTATTCCTGTCAGCCACCCAGTCACAGAACCGCACTGAGAGCCTAGTATGTGCTACTCACGCTTAAGTGCTGGGAGCGCTTTGGAGCACAAAACAGACTGGGTCCCTGCCCCTGTGATGCACACAGTGGACATTAAATAAACGATTACAAATAATCAATTAAATAATTACTAGTGTGAGTCAAGTAATTACAAGGCACTCATCTGGTCTCAACTTATCTTCCCAGGGTTCTTTCTTATCCTTTTATTTCCCACATGGGCCTACTCATGCTTTCCTACCTCCATCGCTGGGCTCACATCCTCCTTCATTTCTTGAACGTGGGCTCTTGCCTGATCCACCCCTACCCTCCCAGGACCAGCTCTGGTTCTTCCTCTTCCCTGAAGCCCTTCCAGACAATGTTAGCTTGAAGGATCTTCTCTCATTTGAATTCCTAACACTCATCCATTCAACACTTAACAGAATGACTTGTTGAAATGTTTGTTGAATGACTCTTCATGAGTCCTAAACACCTGCGATGGTTTTAAAGATTTAAATCACACAGGGAATTAGAGATCCCTTCTGAGAAGGATCAAGATTTTTTCCAAAATTAAAGATAAGCAAAATGACAATAAAAAATAGCCAATTAAAAAAAAAAAAAAGGGGAAACGGACTTTGGCCCAGTGGTTAGGGCGTCCGTCTCCCACATGGGAGGCCCGCGGTTCAAACCCCGGGCCTCCTTGACCTGTGTGGAGCTGGCCCATGCGCAGTGCTGATGCGCGCAAGGAGTGTCATGCCACACAGGGGTGTCCCCCGCGTAGGGGAGCCCCACGCGCAAGGAGTGCACCCATAAGGAGAGCCGCCCAGCGCGAAGGAGGGAGCAGCCTGCCCAGGAATGGCGCCACCCACACTTCCCGTGCCACTGACGACAACAGAAGCGGACAAAGAAACAAGACGCAGCAAAAAGACACAGAAAACAGACAACCGGGGGAGGGGAGGGGAATTAAATAAATAAAAATAAATCTTTAAAAAAAAAAAAAAGCCATATTACTTATAATCCTACTACACAGAGAGATCCACTACCGAAAAGTTTCTATATATCTGCCTCGTGCTTTTTCTTCTGTTTGTGTGGGTGTGTACCTATATTCTGGTTGTAAAATTCCTTTCTCCCCTAAATTAAAATTATATCAAGAAAAATATTTTTTCTTAAGGTCTTTTCAAAACACAAAGCACCTCCACCCCTGCTCTCAGGCTGTCATCTGCTTAAATGAAACCTAGAGGATTTACTCCAAGACTCATCTCTATGTTTTCCAGTTTACTGGTCCTATATACAATAAGAACTTGAACATTATCTTAGGGCATTTACTTCAGAAATAATTTCTCAAGAATTACTTTTGACAGTCTTTGGAACAGCACTGTGCCACATCCTTCTTCATGACTCAAATGTATGGGATGCCTAGGAATAACAGGGTAGCTATATTTGAGTGCAAATCACAGAATACCAGGGCTACAAGGACATAAGACATCTTCCAGGGTACTCCACCCAAACTTTAAGGGCCAGCAGACAGCAGTACAGTGCATTCCAAAATGCCAGGGAGATGCCAGCCTTGCTCATCTTTCTCATTTGCCCAACTGTCTCCAATTTGTCTAATAATAGACCCCAAACAACAATTACACAAAAAGAATACCAGTGAAGCACTAACTCTTGCTAAATAAATGGTGTCTATTCCAACCACTGAAGGAAAGAGGTAATGCAGTTCAGATGACAGAGAGTCAGACCTTTCAGCCCTGTGTTTTGAACTATTAGAGAGCCTTTCCTATTGGAAATCTCCATAAAAATGATAGGATTAAAGCACGGAAGAAATATTAGGGGCTGCTTATCATCTAGGAAAAGGTCAGGGCCTAGCTCATGAGCCAGGGCGTGGACTTTGCACGTATAATCTGCTCGGCGGTTTCTTAATCTGATCACTACAGGGATAGTCATGATTTGAGATGCAGCTCCCCCAGGTGAAAGAAACCCCGGCATGGAGGAAAGATAGATCCTTTCCAGAGAAACCAAGCTTGCTTCAATCTGCAATAGCTTTCTCCGCCTGGCTTGCATCTCTATTAGGGTGGTCTTTCACTTTTCTGACTTCTAAAAACCGACAGTATTGGAATCTCTTCTTAGAGGAGCCCAAGAAAGGGGCGAACTGGGTTCTGTCTTGATAAAGGCGAGAGCGGTAGTTTTAAGACTTCTAAGGAATATACTCCAAAGGAACCTAAGGGAGTTGAATTAGAGACGAAGGGCTACGGGGCTGAGGGTGCGTGGGCAGTGAAGTCCACCCTGGAGAGCGGAAGCTGATGCATCAGAAGGGACTAGAGCAGAGGCAGACCCAAGAGAGGGGAGAATAAACACTAAAAGGGGGCTGGAGAAGAAAGGGCTCTCCCCGGGGTGCAATCCGGCTCGCGTTTTCCCTGCTCACTTTCAAAATCCCCTTTAAGACAAAGAACGCCGGTGCTGCCCAACTGTGCCCCTGCTCCTCAATGGCAAACAAAGGGACCCGCCTATTCGCCTGTCTTTTTGGTCTAAATCAGGGGTTCTTAACCTTTTTTTTGTTCCACAACCCCTTTACCAGTCAACCACGAACCCCTTAGTAAGTTCACACTATACTGTGTATTATTTAATAAATATATCACAGCTACACCAACACGTCCCCACAAGAACAATGTTTTCCTGAGTTTAAATTCAAGCTCAAGACCCCTTATTAAGAACCCCTGGTATAAATGAGGGCCCCGCAATACCTTTTAAGATCTACCGTTTCCTCCTCCCGCACCCAAAGAGGCCCGAGCCTCCGCTGCCGGGAGGTGTGGAAAGCTCCGGGTAAATGGACAGGTGTCATGGACCAATGGTTGCACCTGCGACGGGCCAATGGGAACGAGATCTGGGTCGACCTGGGGTTTGAGAATGAGCGAGCCTGGAAAAAGGGGCGGGAGGGGGGGAGCTGTCGAAGACGCAGAGGGTGGAGAGAAGCGCCGGGCGGCTGGCGAGGCTGTCCCAACCGCAGAGAAAGGAACCTGCGGACCGGTCCGCCGGGCCAATGGGAAGGCGGGCTGGCGCGGGGGGCGGCCCGGGCGCTGGGCAGCCCTGCCCTCTCGGATCCGCAGGGCTGGGGCGGAGCCAGGCCCGCGTCAGGTGGTCCCGGGCGTGCGGGCCGCGCTGGGGGCGGGGCGCGGCGCGGAGACGGGAGCTGCGGGCGGCGGGCGGCGTTGGACACCCGCCGCGCGAGAAGGTACCGGCGACCGAGGTGGCCGAGCCGCCCCTGGGCGCCGGAGCGGGCAAGCGGGGGCTGCGGCCCGCCGCGCCCCGATGCTGCCGTGAGCTCTGCCGCTCGGCGCACCTCGAGCGCCAGCGCGGGCCCGCCGGTGCACCCCGCCCCGCCAGCCGGGCCCTACCTGCGGCCGCCGCCGCCGGGGGAGGGGGTCCCCCCAGCTCTGCCGAGCCGCATGAACAATAGGCAGCGGCGGCTCTTGCGGGCGGCGGCAGCCCCGCACCCTATGGATCGGCCGCTTCATGGAGCCCTCCAGAGCGCTTCTCGGCTGCCTGGCGAGCGCCGCCGGTGTCGCCCCGCCGGGGGAGGATGGAGCGGGGACCGGCGCCGAGGAGGAGGAGGAAGAGGAAGAGGAAGCGGCCACGACGACAGATCCCGGGGAGCTGATCTCCGACGCCCCGCTGCCCTACTGGACCGCGGTGTTCGAGTACGAGGCGGCGGGCGAGGACGAGCTGACCCTGCGGCTGGGCGACGTGGTGGAGGTGCTGTCCAAGGACTCGCAGGTGTCCGGCGACGAGGGCTGGTGGACCGGGCAGCTGAACCAGCGGGTGGGCATCTTCCCCAGCAACTACGTGACCCCGCGCAGCGCTTTCTCCAGCCGGTGTCAGCCTGGCGTCGAGGCCCCCAGTTGCTACCCGCCCATTCAGTGTAAGGCGAAGGAGGGGCGCGCGGGGGGGTTGGGGGGGCGATGATGCAGGCCCGGCTGGTGGTGAGGGGGTCTGTCGGGGAGGCGAGGGAGCTATTCCTGGGGTTAGTTTGGAGGTGGGGGTGGGGTGACTGACCTGGGTGTGGGTGTGTGCGCGCGCCGGTGCTGCAGGGACCATACTGGTGCGCTGGACAAGCTAGAGATTTCGCAGGCCCCGCCTGGGACCTCTGGCGTTTGGGCTTGTTAACCTTCAACTGACCACTTCAGCAGCGGCTTCCGATTTCTCCCCTT
Organism: Dasypus novemcinctus; assembly: GCF_030445035.2. NCBI lineage: Eukaryota > Metazoa > Chordata > Mammalia > Cingulata > Dasypodidae > Dasypus > Dasypus novemcinctus. Next base: position 38,057,489 of record NC_080675.1, read on the forward strand.
CCTGAAGTCCCTGCCTGAGCATCTCCCCCATTTCACCCTCAGTTCCCTGCCCACTCCAGTCTGGAAGGAGTTCAGGCAAGCCAGTGATTTCTGTCATTTCCGTAGCCCCCGAATCAGGGACCTTTGTCGACCACTTCTTCCGTCAGTTCTCCGCCCCCCCCCCCCTTTAAATGCATTTGCTTTGAAGGAGATGGGGGGTGTCTCCCGCTGGGCTGGGCCTTCAAGTCCCGGAAGCCTGCACCAACTCAAGGCCGAAGTGTCTTTGAAATGTCATATTGATTTCTTGGATCCTACTCTTGTATCCCAAAAGTTGTGACTTTAGGAATCTCACTGTTTGAATAATATGCTAGGAAGATAGTGGTAGGTGGAGAACTGATTAGAGAAGGAAGAGTATGCCATTCCTCCTTGAGAGAGCTGGAGTTCAAAGCGCCTCAATTCCAGTCCCTTGACACCCAGGCTGTTCAGACAATACATTTTTTCCCTTTCTCTGCACACTAGATCCTTGCCTATTTTTGGAGCTGGCCAAGTCTCAGGTGAACTGTGCTCAGGGGTCATTTACAAGGCCTTTCCCCCACTGTCCTGGTTTTCATGTTTCTCAGGGTCCCCTGGCCTATCATACCCTGTATATGAAATTTTCTTTGATTTTTCAGAGGAGTTAAATTACCTTTCGAATTACTAAATCAGTTCGTTGGTGTTTTTTGTTTTGTTTTTAGAAGGATGTAACTATCTCTTAGTGCAATTTAGACTATTTTGTGTTGAAGATTTTCATAATTGCTTGCCTATTAAAAAGGTATTGTTAATCATATTTATTAGTTTATTCCATATTTTGTATGCTTTACATCGTAGTTAATTTAAAAAAAAAATCATTACCAAAGACCAACCTTAAACACTGAGTTTTTAAATTTCATTTGTTACAGTTATCTGTTTGAGCCTAACACTGTAACTTACTTTCACCAAACAATTGTGTCACTTTTTCTTTAGAGATTTTTTTTAAACACTAGCACTTCAGATCAGAATTCTAATGGCTTTTTTCTGCTTCTCTTTTTTATTGGGGTTTTGACTGTCAAATTGTTGTTGAAATCTTTAGGTCCTTTATTTCTCTTTCTGTTTTCCTATTTCTGCATGTTGATCTTTGTAATGCCTGGACGTAGCAAAATACTTTAAATTGCTGCCAGGTGCTACATCTTTTTTGGTGATGGTACTGGGAATAAATTCCTCAAGGTGAAGGCTAAGGGTCCTGGCCTTCTGAAATAGAGATGAAGATAAACTTGGTCATATATTGGAAGAACTATGAATGGCCTGGCATGTTAGAAAACACTGGTGTATTTTTAAGCCATCGAGTTTGGAGCTATTTGTTACAGCAGCCCTGGGAAACAAATAGAACAGATATTATTACTAGCATCCCCATTTACAGAGGGGGAAAGCCGAGAAACTAGAGCAAAGTCCAGAGTCAGCACATTTAGCCAGTGAGCTACCTGATCCACTGAAAAGCACAGGGTATTTTAAAAAGTAAGTCAGGTTTCGAGCTGTTTTGTGGGTGAAGCTTTGTCATTTTTCAGGGACAGCTAAAGTCAGAGTAGAAGAGCAATGTGAGAATCATGAACAGAAACTCAATTTCCTTAGTATCTTGGGCTTGGCTCTCAGAGCGGTGAGGTGTGACTGTGACTTTGGCCAGAAGGACGCGTCCATGGCATTTGAAGGTCCTGACAGGTTTTTTAATTTGGTCTCATCAAGAGCTCTAATCTTGACTGGAATTAATTCTTCATAGTTCAGAAAATTTAGTTTCAATCAAAAATGATTTATTGAGTACCTAGTGAGTGATAGATACTATGTTAGGTACTAGGGATAAAGAGATGATAAGATAAGAATATACTCATATATCATATGAGGGAGATTGATGATGTAAGTATATAATTTCAGTGCAATGCTCTGATAAAAATGAACATTGCTGACATATGTGCCTCGGATCTATATGCATTGTCCACCAGTGTAGTTAGTGCCACTCAGAAAGTAAAGGTAACTGGCAGCCTTGTCTCCAAAGACTTCTAATAAAAGCAAGTCACTAACAACTCTTCCTAGAATAATCCTTTTGAACTTCCCATCTGGGGCAGGTGAATAGAGGACACTGAGCCAAGCAATAATACTCAGTTTTAGTTTTCAATATTGATTTTCAAAGGGAAAATTTTTGTTTTCAAGCTTTATTTCAAGTAGAAGACAAAGAAAAAATACAGTAGTGTTATTATAAACCACCTTACATTTATACAGGGCTTTTATACCCTCCATTGTAGACACTAGAGTTTAGCTCTCCATGGAGCTGACAAATATAAATAGCCAGGAGCTTGCTCATCTTCTTTATTTTAGTGAAAGATGAAAAATGTACAGTCCCAAATTTATCATCTCAGGAGATGCAATCCCAGGGATTAAAGAGAAAACAGTTTCCCTTTAAACTGTCTTCAAGCAGGGCACAATTTATTGGTGATTACTAATTGATATTTTTTCTCCCTACATCCACTAGTATATAAGGATGCATTTTCAGATACACTTAAGATTTTTAAATGAGTGAGGTATGTACATACATTTGACCATACCTACCAGAATGTGTCTATATATAGTTTTCAGATAAGAGGGAATACCATCGTGATTCCAAAAAATGAAAGAAAGAAGATTTTGTTCCTGATATTCCTGGAAACCCTTCCACAGAAACTGAAAAATGTACTGCCTGTGACTTGACCTGATTCTTATTTAAAACCAGTTCTTGATGGGAGTGGGGACGGGAAGGAGAGCCCCACATACTCAGCTACAACTGACGATCTTGTTCCGACCCAAAGGGACTTAGCAAGGAAGGAAATAATCTTTTTTTTTTCTTCTTTCTATCCTGGTTCTGTCTTCTGTCTGAAAAGTATATTCTAGACTACTCAATGATTGGTCTATATTTTCTTAATGAAATAGCAAGCTTTTATGTTCTACTGTTGAGAGGGCTTGTTGCTTTGTCTTCCCCACGTAAGTTTTCTGTCACTGTGAAATGCCATCTGAGGAGCTGTCTTTTCAGCACCCTAATCAGAATTCTGTCTTAAATCCTCATGCATTTAAGTAAATGTTTAATACTTAGTCTATGTTCAAAACTATGCTTTGAACTAGAGGAAAGAAAGAAGAGTACAAGAGGAAATAAGACAGTTAATTCCCTTAAGGAGAATTCAATTCTGTTAAGAAAATAAGATGCATAAATATGAATTTGTTAAATAAACATAGATGTTTTCATCAGTGTAAAAGCTAGTTTTAAAAAAAAAGAGACTGCTCTTTCCTCCATGAGCAGGGAGATTCTTAATGTAACTTATGTATTTCTCCAAGAGGTTTCTACTTTCTCTTGAACAAAGGCATATTTTTCTCATTCATAAAGATGAGATCAAGCAAGAATCGGTAATCAGTCACGATTCATTTTAAAATCCAGAAATACCCAACCTATTTTAAGCAGACAGGGATTTAGCATAGGAAATTAGGTGCTTCCGGAAGTGTTGGGAGAGCTGGAAAAAGATGCTCCCAGCTGGACCTCTGGAAATGACTCCCAGAACAACATTGCAGAACTGGCCCACCGGGGAGTTGCTACTTCTGTAACTGGGAAGGTACAGAATCAGGATCTGCCACTGAAGCTTTTGACTTCGGGAAGACACTTTTGTAGCTGCAGTCGAAAGGCTAAGCCACCTTCCTCTCCACATCTATTGAGCTGCTGATTGGGCACTGACATGCTGTTGTGGGAGAACCCCACTTCTCCGCAGCCATGCTTGCCTGGAGAAGCAGCAGGAAAGATAGTTCGCATCTTACATCTGCCTTCCAGATTGTGTGCATCTAATTGGCAGAATCTAATATGTATCTAGAACCCTAACTGTGAAGGTGTCTGGGAAATATAGTTTTTAGCTCTCTAGCCTTATTCTACCAAAGGCATGCTAGAGAAATTTTGGAATGGATGCTAATTGTTAGTCTATCATACCTGCCACTCCATTTATTCTTTAGAAAGACTGTTGGAGGAGGTGATAAACTTTTGAACAGTTGGAACGTTTGCGTCAAGACGAGCTATACTCTTTGTATACCGAAAGCCAGTCCACCTAGTTTTTCCTATGAGTTTCTTTTGTGCAGATTGCCAGTTGTGTTGCAATATAAAAATGACCTGTTAGCTCTAGATAGGATACAAGAACTATAATTAAGCAAAAGCAGATTTTTGAACACTACCACTATCTGAGTGGAGAGTGAAGGAGTCATGGGGCTGGCTGAGGGAGGAAGGGAACAGCCAGCAGTGGGCAGTTCTCTTTTGGTTTTGCCAAAAGTTCCCAAATATATCTTTGCTATCTTATTGTTTTAACAAAGGGTGACGGCTTTCTGTATTTGCTTTACAAAATCCAATAAAATTTTCTTTTGCAGACCCAAGTTTGGTTTATTTTCTATTGTCATAGATTTCTCTTTCTTTTTTTCTCTCCTTTTACTTCAGCTGCCTGTTGCTAATCTACTGAATGTTTGGTGTGATGAGTATGGTGGTGAATAAGGCAGGCACAGTCTCTACCCTTGTAGATTTTGTAATCTAGCAAGTATGTCAGGCCATTGAGCAAGAATTATAACCTGAATGAGCCTTGCAAAATAGAGAATGTTTCGGAAGTGTTTGATGGGGGCCTGACCTCATTTAGTCTGGGGATTAGGAAAAGTTTCTCTATGGAAACAGTATTTAACCTGAGACCTGAGGGATGAGTGTGAGTCAGCCAGGTAAAGACAAGAGAGACTGGAAAGAGAGAGAACAGAGATTCAGGAGAGAAAAATAAAATAGCACTCTACTTATATAGCACTTAGCACCATATGGAGCCCAAGATTTGTAATCACCTGGTAGCTATTATTATCCAGGCATGAAATTCTTTTCAAACAGAGCTAAAGTTATAATCAAGTGCTTCAGGGGGCTGCGCTTCAAGAAAGATGCCCCTAGGCGTTTCCTTCTCTGTATTGTGGTCACTAGGTCCTGGTAGAACCAAGTTTAGAACCCCAGATTTACGCTGGGCTTACGGTCTTCACTGCTGCTGAGGTACAGAGCCCCGAGCTTTCAGGCCTGGCATACCGCAGAGGCCTCTTTGTGGCTCCTTTCACTGCAGGTTCTCTGTCCTCCATGATACTTTCATATGGCAGCCAGAGTTGGTTTCGTTTCTGAATCACAGTCTTCTTGAGTACACAAGACTCTTTAACATGGACAGTATGAGGTGCAAGCCCCACATAATGGCCTTAAAAATATTTCACGACGAGGCTGCCACCAACAAGGCTTTTGAGCCTCATCCTCTACCCTAATGCCTATGACCCAGCCACACAAGACTCCCTGAAGTTTCTAATATACTCAGATTCTCTTGCCGCATGATCTTGCTCATGCCCTTCCCTCTGCCTGAATTGTCCTTCTCTGCCCTGATGGCCTACATTGCTTGATGAGAGCCCTCCCACATATTCTTTTTTTTTTTTTTTAAGGTATCAGGGAGGGGCCAGGGATTGAACCCAGGACATTTTATGTGGGAAGCTGGCACTCAATCACTGAGCCACATTGACTTCCCTGTGTTGGTTTTTCCATTAATTTCCTGGTTGTTCATTTTTGTTTTTTTTTCAGGAGGCACCAGGGACCGAATGGGACCTCCCATGTGGGAGGTGGGGGCTCAACTGATTGAGCCACATCTGCTCCCCCTCCCACTCATTCTTTATGGCTCATTCCATATGTTGCCTTCCCTGAAACTCCTTTCCCCATTCACCCCTGTTCCACTGTGGAAGTCGGTGATTTTCCTAATACTCTGATCAAACCTCTATGAAAGCTCGTCTCATACTATGGTTTGGTTGTTGTGTGTCTGCCTTAGCACCAGATTGTGTGCCTCTCACCACCCAATATATAGTAAAAATTGGGTAAGTCCTATAAAAATGATCTCCTTCAATGTTTCCTTTAGATAAAGTGGTTGGTTGTGGTGTTGTGGAAGTTGAGAGAGGTTCAGTTATTTGCATATAAAAAAGCCAGGACTCAGGAATGATTTTGAGAAGGAAAAATGATGTACTGATGGCCGGCCGGGCTCCGGAGCTTTCTGTGTCAAACCTGGGCCCTGAACAAGAACTTTGAATTCCTTTTATATGGAGAGGAAGGGTCAAATTGTTCTTTGTTTCAGTCCTCAGTAGGCTTGAATTAGCATGTATCGTCCACATCCTGGGAAGCTTTTAGCATGGATCTTATACATTCTAGGTAAGCCTTTAGCACATTTGGTTTGCATTTTTCCTGAATATTTAAAGTTTATAGAGTTTGCATTTGCTAAACTGTTTCCTGGGACTGGAGTCATTGCCATGGTCACCAAGGGCAGAACTGCAGCCTCTTACCGTCCCACACCCACAAGTCACAGACAGCTTAGGTTATCTACAAAGAGGTGAAGAGCCTCCCACCCATAGCCCACATCAGTGGTGCAGGGTTCTGCATGATGTTCCAAGTGGAATTTATTTAATGAATACTTATTGAGTGCCTACTATGGGATAGTCAGTAAAGACAATAAAGTAATCACAGTTCCTGAACTTATGGGTTTACCTTGTAATGGGGGGCGGGTGAGCCAAGTGAACAGACAAATTGCTGTGTTTACCCATCTAGGATGGTTAAATGGTGTTTCCAGAATGTTTTTGACTTCTGTTTTCCTTCTCTTTCTCAGTGTTAGAGATTGATTTTGCGGAGCTAACCCTGGAAGAGATTATCGGCATCGGGGGCTTTGGGAAGGTCTATCGTGCTTTCTGGATAGGGGATGAGGTTGCTGTGAAAGCAGCTCGCCACGACCCTGATGAGGACATCAGCCAGACCATAGAGAATGTTCGCCAAGAGGCCAAGCTCTTCACTATGCTGAAGCATCCCAACATCATTGCCCTTAGAGGAGTGTGTCTGAAGGAACCCAACCTCTGCTTGGTCATGGAGTTTGCTCGTGGAGGGCCTTTGAATAGAGTGTTATCGGGGAAGAGGATTCCCCCAGACATCCTGGTGAACTGGGCTGTGCAGATTGCCAGAGGCATGAACTACTTACATGATGAAGCAATTGTCCCCATCATCCACCGTGACCTTAAGTCCAGCAACAGTGAGTATAAACAGCTGGGGCTGGAGGGGTTAAGAGCAGTTTCAGACTTAGCCTGTGGTTGTAGTTGGAGGCGATTTCAAATGGAATCCTAGTGAATTGTGAAACTCCTTGCTTGAAAGCATTCCATCTTTGAGTTGAGATGTGGGGGTAGAAAGGGTGCCAGGAAAAGCTGGTTTAGGAAGAGAGTAATGAGGCACCTGAGGAGAGGGGAGAATTCTAAGCTCATATTAACAGTCAGATTTGGGAATGTGTAATTCTGATGTATTATGCAGGAAAACATACAGACTTATTTTTCCACTGAGAGAAGCACTTCTGTAATCATGAAAGGGATTTCCCTCTGGGGTGGAATAACAGGTAAAACAACCCTACACCACCTATGAACACCTCAAATTGAGGTACCAATCAGAGAAGAGACTATAAGAAGAGATGTATTTTTTAATTTGTGAAGCAGGCTTAGCTAATGATGTCAATTTGGAGAGCACAACCTGGTTGGGGGTATTACAGACATCCAGGCAGCCTGGGGGTGGGATGACTTAATTGCCGTAACTGCTGGGTGTCTAATAGCAGGGAATTGAGGAGTAACTGTCTATCAAACACCCAGAATTCATAAACTGGTTTGTAAAACAAGTTTTAGACATAATTAAGTGGTGAAGTTGGAGAAACTTCAGTTTCTCACCTTGGCTGAATCAGAAGGGTCTGGGAATGCTTCTTTTGTGTGGTAATTTGTGCTCTTTTCCCTAAACTGAGCAATAGAAAGGATACTGTTGCTTATGGTATATGCCTAACATCACTTTGAGCAACCTTTCCCAGAGAAGGGGACATTTGAGTTGAAGGACTTTGGTGGTGGCCTGGGCCTCAGGGACTTTGCTCTCTCTGGATCCTTTGCTTTGAGCTAAGGAATCCTTCAGACTTGGTTTCATTCTGAGCTATTTCTCTTGACAGTATTGCCAATATATACTTATTTTTTTAAAAGTATTTTTCATTAGAGAAGTTGTAGGTTTACAGAAAATCACTAGAGCTTTCCCTATTAACACTTTGCATTAGTGTTGAAATTTCACTGCAATTGATGGAACATTATTATTGTTATAATTATGCTATTAACTATAGCCCATAGTTTACATTAGGGTTCAGTGCATTGTGCAGTTCTTTTTTTAAAAAAATTTATTTTAGAAATAGATACACACCATAAAATTTCCACTTTTAACCACATTCAAGTATATAATCCAGTAGTGTTAATTGCATTGACTATCTTGTGCTACCATTACCACCATCTATTACCAGAAATTTTCTGTCATTCCAAATGAAAACTCTTATTTCATTTATCTACCCCCCAATCTTTGTTAATTTCTTCCTTAAGCTTGCTTTGGATTTAGTTTGCTTGTCTTTTTATAGATTCTTCTGTTGTGAGGTTAAGTCTCAGATTTGAGACCTTTCTTCTTTTTTAATGTAAGTGGTTAGAGATGTAAATTTCCATCTCAGCACACTGCCTTTGCTGCATCCCACAACTTTTGGTGTGTTGGTTGTGTTTGCATTTTCAATTGCCTCAAGGTATTTCCTAATTTCCCTTATGATTTCTTCTTTGACTTATTGGTTGTTAAAGAGTGCATTGTTGAATTTCCACATATATGTGGATTTTCCGGTGCTCTCTCTCTTATTGACTTGTAGCTTTATTCCATTGTGTTCAGAGATGATACATTGTATGATTTCGATATTTTTTATTTTATTGAGACCTATTTATTGATATAATTTATTGAATTTTTGTGACCTAACATATGATCAGTCCTAGAGAATGATTCATGTGCATTCAAGAAGAATGTGTATTCTGCTTCTGTTGGGTGAAGTGTTCGTTCTATTCATGTCTGTTAGGTCTAATTGTTTTATAGTAGTGTTCAGGTTTCTGTTTCCTTACTGATTTTCTGTCTAGATATTCTCATTATTGAAAATGGTGTATTGAAGTCTCTTACTATGAATATAAAACTATTTCTCCCTTCAAATCTGTCAATCTTTGTTTCATATATTTTGGGGCTCTGCTGTTAAGTGCTTATATAATTATAATTGTTATGTTTTCTTGTTCAGTTGACCCCTTTATCACTATATGTGACCTTTGTCCCTTGTAATAGTTTTTTACTTAAAGTCTATTTAATCTGCTATTAATATAACTACCCCAGCTCTATTTTGGTTACTATTTGCATGGTATATATTTTTTTCCATCCTTTCACTTGCAACCTACTTGAGTCTTTGAATTTAAGGTGAGTTTCTTTTAAACAGTCTGTAGTTGCATCATGCTTTTTATTCATCTGCCAATTTCTGCCCTTTGATGGGAGAGCTCAATCAATTTGCATTTAAACTAACTGTTGATAATGGAGTACTTTCTTATGCTATTTTGCAATTTGGTCTTTATATGTCTTTTACCTTTTTTATTCTTCAATTTCTGTTAATGCCTACTTTCATATGTATTTGGTTTTTGTATTGTATCATTTTGAGCACCATCTCATTTCTGTCTGCATATATTTTTCATGTATTTTCTTTGTGGTTACCATGGAGCTTAAATTTAACATCCGAAATGTATAACAGTCACATTTAATTTGATACCAGCTTAACTTCAGTAGCATGCACATCTACTGTTCATTTACCCCTCTGCCCAACCACCATTTTATTGTGCTTGTTAAAAAATGTATCTTTATATATTGTATGTCCAAAACCATAGACTTATCATTGCTTTTAATGCATTTGCATTTTTGAACTTAAAAGAAGTAAAGGGGAGTTACGTATCAAAAAATACAATATGGTAGTACTGGCATTTATAATGACCCATGTTTACTTTTACTGGTCATCTTTCCCACTTTGATCCACTGCATAGCATCTTTTACTTTCATTTGAAGAACTCCCTTTAGCATTGCTTGTAAGGCTAGTCTAGTGGTAATGGAATCCCTTAGCTTTTGTTTATCTGGAAATGTCTTATTATTTCCCTTGTTTTTTAAAGAAAATCATGTTGGATATAAAATTCATCATTGGCAATTGTTTTCTTGCAACCGTGCCTTCTTGACTCCATGGTTTTGATGAGAAATTGGCACTCAATCTTATTGGTACTCTCTTGTGCAAAACTCATTGGTTTACTCTTACAGCTTTCAAGAGCTCACCCTGTCCTTGGCATTCAACTTGTTTGACTGCTATGTGTCTTCGAGTTTATACTGTTTAGGGTTTGTTGGGCTTCGTGAATATGCATGTTCATGTCTTTTGTTAAATTTGGGAAGTTTTCTGTCATTATTTCTTTGAATATTCCTCTGACCCTTCCTCTCTCTCTCTTCTTCTGGATCTCCCATAATGCCTATGTTGGTATGCTTGATGATGGTCCACAGGTTTCTTAGGTTCTGTGCACTTTTTAAATATCCTTTTTCTTTCTGCTCCTCAAGCTGAGTCATTGAAATTGTCTTGTCTTTGAGATTCTTCTATTCTTTATTCTGCCAGCACTAATCTGCTGTTGAAATACTCTAGGTTATTTTTCATTCAAGTTATTGTGGTCTTCAACTCCAGTATGTCTGTTTGATACTTTTCAAAATGTCTAGCTCTTTATTGAGCAGCTTGTGTATTTCATTCATTGTTTTCCTGATATCCTTCGATTCTTTCTCTTTGTTTTCCATTATTTCCCTGAGAATATTGGGGAATTTTTAGAATGTATTTTAATTAATTAATTTTTAAAAATGTAATCTTTTTTTTCCCTCAAGATTTATTTATTTATTTATTTCTCCCGCCCCCGCCCCAGTTGTCTGTTCTCTGCGTCGTCTTTGTCCGCTTCTGTTGTTGTCAGCAGTGTGGGAATCTGTGTTTCTTTTTGTTGCGTCATTTGTTGTGTCAGCTCTCCGTGTGTGTGACGCCATTCCTGGGCAGGCTGCACTTTCTTTCACACTGGGCGGCTCTCCTTACGGGGCACACTCCTTGTGTGTGGGGCTCCCCTACGTGGGGGACACCCCATGTGGCATTGCACTCCTTGCGTGCATCAGCACTGCGCATGGGCCAACTCCACACAGGTCAAGGAGGCCCGGGGTTTGATCTGCGGACCTCTCATGTGGTAGACGGACACCCTAACCACTGGGCCAAGTCTGTCTCCAGTTACTCAACCCTTTAACTGTTTTCTAGAGTTTTTAGGAAGATGGCTCTGCTGCTTTTTGATAGTTGTTCTAAGGTTCTGTGGGAGAGCAGAAACCTGGAGCATCTTACATCACCATCTTGGCTGACTGTTACACCCAAAATTTTGTTGTTAAATTATGTAAGTAGTGTGTGTTTAGTGTAGAAAAATGAGAAAGTGTAGATAAAATGAAGAGAAAGAGAGCCCATGCTGTTATCTTTTAGAGTGAACAACTATTATATTTAGTATATTCTTCCAGATATTTTTAACTACATAAATTTTATATATATGTATATGTAAATACATATCTAAATAAACTTGCTTTCCAGTGTACTTTTATTTTTTATTTTTAAAAATTTATTCTCCCTCCCTCATTGTTTGCAGTCGCTATCCGCTCTCTGTGTCCATTTGCTGTGTGATCTCTGTGTGTGCTTGTCTTCTCTTTAGAAGGCCCAGGGAACCAAATCTGGAACCTGCCATGTGGGAGAGAGGTGCTCAATCGCTCGAGCCAGGTCAGCTCCCTGGTTTGTTGTGTCTGTCATTGTCTTTCCTCTTTGCGTTTCTTTGTTGCATCATTTGTTGCATCAGCTCTCCGTGCCTGCCCATCACGCCAGTTTGCCTTCTCCAGGAGGCACCAGGAACTGAACCTGGGACTTCCCATGTAGTAGGCGGGAGCCCAATCACTTGAGCCACATCTGCTTCCCTAATGTACTTTTAAATAACCCTTATAGCCCTTATCTCTTCTACTGTACCCTCAATCTTAATTATATAAATATTTATCCTTGCAGGAGTATGGGACATTGCATAGGGACACTGCATACATATTTTTCATGTAATACATATAAAGGATTTAAGTTACCTAAAATACAAACCTGGTTTCTCTTTTCCTTTGCCATGGTCCTGTATCTTTACCCTATCACTATACCCATCCCTGCTACAAAATTATATATTTTAAATGTATTAAATAAATTAAAACTTTTGTTGACCTCTTTTCAAAGTAACAGCTACCTAGAGACTGCTAACGGGGTAAGAAGAAGTAAATGTGTTTTACTATATATATAAGCAAATTGAATTTTGCTATGTATATGAGGTTTTGCCTTTTATGAGATTTGTGTTTTGGAGTCTGGGCTGATGGAAAACTACTTTTCCATGGTTCTGCTATTTGCAGGAGATGGCCAGCACCTGAATGTCATTCTTTTGTCTAGGGCAAAGCCCTGGTTCTTTTTTTGTCAGCAAGTGTATTAGGAATGTCAGTGGGGAGCCTTTTGATACAGTGTATTGTGGCAGGTGTTGGACTTGTATGAGGTGTAAGGAATTATCAAAAGTCCAGTCAGTAACTGCAAAAACTGCAGTAACTAATTTTCTTTCAATTCTGACTCTTAACTCCCTGAAGTTATGCTAGACCCCATAGATTAAGGGCAATCCTCTACAAGGTTGCCCTTATTTCAGAGGCCTAGGCTACTCACACTTCTGACCAGCTGGCTACAAATTCGGGGGTTCCCATCACCTCCTCTTCCGTTTGATAATTTGTTGAATAACTCATAAAACTCACTGAAAGTGGCTATACTTACATAGCTTTTTTTAGAGTAAAAGGATATAAATAAGAAGAAGCCAAAAGGAAAGAGGCATAGGGTAAGTCTGGGAGGTTGTCTCAAAAGCTAACTTTTGTGTCCTCTCTATGTGGAGTCTAGACATGTCACTCTCCTGGTACAGAGATGTATCTTCTCCGTCTTGGAAGCTCATCGAAGCTTTAAGTGTTTATATGGGGTTTTGTGTTTATGTAAGTTCTCCTTACTTAGGCATTTTTGGGGAATCAATGGCCATGTGGTTGAACTCACTCTGCAGCACCCCTCCCTTTCCACAGATTGTGGAGGTGGGCTGACATGATGTGCCTCAGGGCTCCAATTCCCCTAAACATATGGTTGGTCTTTCTGGTGTGTCCAGGCCCCACCCTAAGACTATAGGCATGACTGGTCCATCCTTGCCTACTCTTTAGCATATGAACTCTCAGGTGTGGTCCTGGGTCACCATGAATAACAAAAGATACTCCTACCATAGAAAATTGCATCAATTCAAAAGTTGCCTCCCTAGACATAACTGGGGACAAAGACCAGCCAAGTTTCCATTTTGTACAATAGAGCAATATTTTAAATGTCCCCATCAAGATGATTGATGTCCAGAAAAGTGCATGGTCCATTGAATTGCATGGTTGGTGCTGATGATGAGATGATACCTGCTGTAAAACTCCACAGTGACTTGTGGTGGCCCCAGACATTGGTCTGTGAATAGGTGTTTGACTGGGACAGTATATATTCAAGATGAGCCTTGAAGACACCATCATTCTTATTTCACTGTGGTGTGTGTGTTACTTGAGAATCATTTTAGAAATGTTGGGACACTTTTTGCACGTTGTCTCCAGTTTGGGAGTCTTAACTTTCTTTGTAGTTTGTAGATTGGGAGCACTGACCTTTCCCTTGGTCTTTCAAGACACTTTGAGTTTTGGTCAGTCTTTTGAGAACCTAATACTGGGAATTATATCCGATATTTGACTTTGAACCAGTATAGAAAAGAGTTTGTATATATGGTTTCATCTTATGTCTACCTTCCAAATCATGTGCATCTAATTGGCAGAACCTAATTTGTATTCAGAACCCTTATTTGTATGGGAGTCTGAGAAATGTAGGTTTTAGATTTCTGGTCTTTGTTCTTCCAAAAGGCATGCTAGAAGGATTTTATAATGGATGCTTAATACTTGTTTAAAACCTGTGGCTATAAACATTGATTTATGTGTGTCTGTTCCCATCAAATTGGGGAAAATCAGTTACTTGATTGATAGCCAAGGAGCTAGTGAAAGATGGTCCCTTAGTGGAAAGATTGCCCTTTTGGGTCTAGGCAGATGGATTTGAGGATTTTCTGTTGTAGGTAGCTTGGCTTGAAGGCTTATAGCAGGGAAGGGGACTTGGCCCAGTGGTTAAGGCATCGGTCTACCACATGGGAGGTCCGCGGATCAGACCCCGGGCCTCCTTGACCCGTGTGCAGCTGGCCCATGCGCAGTGCTGATATGCGCAAGGAGTGCCCTGCCATGCAGGGTGTCCCCCGCGTAGGGGAGCCCCACGCACAAGGAGTGCGCCCTGTAAGGAGAGCTGTCCAGTGTGAAAGAAAGTTCAGCCTGCTCAGGAATGGTGCCACACACACGGAGAGTTGACACAACAAATGTCGCAACAAAAAGAAACACAGATTCCCGTGCCGCTGACAACCACAGAAGCAGACGAAGAACAAGCAGCAAATAGACACAGAGAACAGACAACTGGGGAGGGGGAAGGGGAGAGAAATAAATAAATCTTAAAAAAAAAAGGCTTATAGCAGAGCAGCAGTAAGTAGTGGCCATAAAAAGTTAAATTAGTATAAAAATGAGATAATATAAAAAAAGCTTTGGAAAATGAAAAGCGTTACCCGAAGTGAATGTAATGTTTACATTTTAATTTTAATACTGTTAAGTAACTTCTTTCTTTCTCATAGAAAACACAGAAAATCATACAGGAGAAAACAGTTTCTCTCTTTTCATATTTTTCTGTGCTTTTGCACAGAGGAAAGAGCTGACCACTGTTCATAGGTGCTTCCTTTCCCCATTGCTGCCAGGCCTGGCAGGTGGCCTTGCTGCGGGAAGGTGCTCTGGTCATATGAATCATGATGGGCATTCGCAGTCAACCAAGGGCCGCCTTGGAGCTGAGCAAGGGGAGTTGGGGTGTCTCAGTGCCTTGCAGCTGCTTTGATTTACAGGACTTCGCTTGTTCCCGCCCACTTCTCTGAATCGGCCTAGGGCTTTGTCAGAGCTGGCTCAGGATCCGGCCTAAGCAGGTCTATTTGTGTGCCTCTGTGTCCCTACACCAACAGGATCACAGGCAGGCATGTGGTTAACCCCTCAGAGCTCCAGGAATCTCATCTGTACAATGTAGACAAAATAGAAAAGAGCAGCATTGTTTTAAGATGGTATAAAATTCTATGTGAAAATTAGCACTGCATTCAATAAATATGTGTTTAGCATCTTTTCCTGTTTCCAAGGAGTAGCTGGGGAGCAGCTTCTTTCCATTCCTTGTTATTTTAGTATTTAGTTGGTTTCCCATTTTAAAATGGCATGAGTATTCTAGGCAGAACTGAGCTGTCCCTCCCATGGAAATGTGCATATTTATTTCAGCTGAATCTGTGGAAAGGAATCAGAACCCACCAGCCCTTTCTAACTATACATGGGACTCTTGTGCGAATGGCTAATGCCTCTCTGTTCTCTCTGAATCGAACCTTAACTTGGAGTGTTTTCTCCAGAGAAGTACCGCTTTGTCTTGTCTGTTATGGCCTTTGGCCTGATTGCATGGGACAGCTGGCCAGTTTTATGACTCTGCTGGATTCCAGCTGATAATTAAAATGCTTTTGTTCCAGGAGGAAGGCAATAATTACTCTCCCTCATTTCTCCACTTTATCAGTCAGCTGCAGAGGTCAAAGGGAATGTCTTTTTTCACATCCTCCTCTTGACTTCCCCAAAACAACTTAGCATTCTTGTTGCAGTCTTTTTTTTTTTTTAAGATTTTATTTATTTATTTCTCTCCCCTTCCCAACTCCCCCAGCTGTCTGCTGTGTCCATTCGCTGTGGGTTCTTCTGTGACCGTTTCTATCCTTATCAGCGGCACCAGGAATCTGTGTTTCTTTTTGTTGCGTCATCTTGTTGTATCAGCTCTCTGTGAGTGTGCGGTGCCATACCTGGGCAGGCTGCACTTTCTTTCGTTCTGGGTGGCTCTCCTCATGGGGTGCACTCCTTGCGCATGGGGCTTCCCTGCGCGGGGGACACCTTTGTGTGGCACGGCACTCCTTGCGCGCATCAGCACTGCGCATGGGCCAGCTCCACACGGGTCAAGGAGGCCCGGGGTTTGAACCATGGACCTCCCAGGTGGTAGATGGACGCCCTATCCACTGGGCCAAGTTTGCTTCCCTTTTCCTTATCTTTTGATTCATGGTGATAGCGATAAATGTCCCTTCAATTTTCCCCCCAGTATTCATTCTTAGAGATGGGATGAAGAATAATCAGGTTTTATATTTGACTGATGCTTTAGAATTTTGAGTGCTTGTTTTAGACATAATTTTATTTGAAATAGTATCTATGTGAGGTACTGAAGGCAGAGGTGGTGGTATCCCCATCTGATAGTAGAAGAAACTGAGGCTCCGAGAAGTTTAATGCCTTACCCAAGAACATATAGCTAGAGAATGGTAGAGTCTGAACTCAAATTGTGGGCTCTTGAGCATTTGTGTGGTGATCTCTTTGTTCTGCTTTTTGGGAAGGGATTGCAGTTGGAGACCCATCCTTAGCAGTGTTCTGCCAGACAGATGTTGTACCTCTCCAGAGTCTGGGTGTGATGGGCTAGACCTTGACATCAAACCTGGTCTCAGAGACCTTTATGGGGCAGATCATCCCACATCTGGAATTACAGGGAAGGGCTCTGTATTAGTTTGCCAGAGGCTGCCAATGCAACATACCAGAAGTGGGTTGGCTTTTAAGTTTATTAAGGAAAAAACTTACTGTTCTGAGGGTACGAAAATATCCACATCAAGGCATCAGCAGAGTTGCTTTCTCACCAAAATCAGCTACTGGGTGATCCTGGTATCCTGCCATGTGGCAAGGCAACATGGTGGCTCTTCCAGTTTTTCCTGGAGCTCAGGGTGGGAGATCAGGCATCTCTCCCTGAGCCTCATCTCCTTGAGCCTCTCAGGGACTTACCTTTCTGCAGCTATAGGCAAACCTAGAGTCTTCTTTTTCACAGGGCCAGGTCAAAATGGCAGCTTCCTTTCTATGTATGTCTCTCTCTGCATCTTTGTTTATATAAGGCTCCATTAAGAGGGTGGAGACCCAACCTGCCTCACTGACAGTTCAATCAAAAGCGATCTAATCAAATGATCTCATCACAGTCCCTTAACCAAATCTAATTCAATCAAAGGAAGTCACCTCAACAATCTTTTTCTGGAATTCATCAAATTCACAATGCCACAGGCTTCTTTGCCATTCCAACCCAGGGACTCGGGCATCTCCAGAGTTGATGTCCTAAAATACACTAGAGCAAAGAATCAGTTTCTCATTTATCCTTTTCCCATGGTCCCTTTGGAGGCACGATTTGAACCTCAACCGTCATTCTGTAGCCTCAGTTTAGCTCCTTGTTATTGTTTGTCCTGAGCCTAAATTCTTCTGAAGATCTCCAAAAGTGACGCATGGGACTCTTATTTTTGCTTGTGTTTGGGTTTTGGCTTTGATTTTATTTAAACAAGGGAAATAGCTATAAGTTTTAGATAAATCCACAGATGATTATTTCTCGAATTTTTTTTTTAATCCCCAAAAGGAACATAAATGTTAAAAAAGGGTTTGGACACATTATCTGCAGAACCCTGCGTCGCCATTTGATGCCCTGGCTTTCGATGCGGTGTCATCCTAGAGGCATTGCCCTCCTGGGGCATTGCCTTTGCAGCTAAGTTTGTAATTAGATCAGTGTAGCAACTCTAATTCCCCATGGAGGAGAGCATGTTTCGTGGTGCCCACTTATATTTTTAGGTTAATATCATGGAAGACACATTTGACTTTTCTCTGTTCATTCTTGAATTCTCCTATTTGGATTGATTACTGGTGGAACAGCACCCAAATGTTAATGAGTGAAACTTTCCAGCCTTTTCTTTTTCCTGCCTCAGGAAGAGGATGTTCACTTTGCTGCTACTGGCACTTTTGAGATTTTGTGATGTGAGCACTTTCTGGTAGAACTACTTTTTTAAAATGGAATTTTGAACTGAGAAGATGGGAGCCTCTTTGTTTAATGACAATGGGTGGGAGAAGAAAGTAGTATTTGAAAAAGTGTTGCAGTTGACCATTATAAGCCCTCTCGATGCTTGAGAAAAGTAAATAAAGAATCCGACTGATTTTTTATTTACTTTAGGTTGCAGTCTTAAAAAAATTTTTTTTGTTCCCAATTTGACACAGCACTGCCCAGTGTTCTAACATGTGAATTTATGCACATGACTCTAGGTTGCATGAGCTCTGAATTTGGCCATTTTTAGGTTCCTCAAAGCTTTTGGGTGCTTGATTTGATATTTATAAACTGGAGGAGAGGCTGGAGCTGGGAAGGTCACTGATAATGACCTTCCAGGAAGAGTAGGGATGTCCCTGCTCAGGGAAAAAGGATATATTCTAAGACTTTTCTTACATGGAGGATCCCTTGGAGGGCAGGAACTAATGTAGTAAACATTTCCCAGCAAGCTGTGGCTTTGCGCATTATATCTCCCTTTCCAGACAGGAGGGAAGGAAGGAATAGAGGTATGCCAGAAACTGAGGTATGCCTCTTGAGAATTTGTGTGTGGTTTGAATTTGCCTGCCCATAGTGAGATCCTTAACTCTGTTTAATGGGGAATAGGATTTGTAGAGGAGTCTTTGGAAGGAGACTGGGAAGGTGGAGGCACAGGTCTCATCTTAACTATTTCACTGGGCACAGAGGTGGGGGGAGGGAACTAGAAGAGACATCCATGGCATGGGCAGAAAGACACTGAGTCGGAACAAAGTTTGTCTTTGCTTGAGGAGGTGGTTGGGGTTGGTTCCTCTTTGCTCTCCGATGGAGAGATTGAGCAGTGATTCATAGGACACTTTAACCTCTGTTTCCTAGCTTTCTGGGGCTATCAAGGACTTGCGGTTCAACATGGCAACTCCAAGTGTTTGTGTCTTGTGTTTGGGACTTTCTTGTCTTGCAAGGTGATAGAATGAGAGTAGTTTCCATGGTGGGTTGTGCTGCTTCTTCCCCTATCCTCAAATCTTTTCTCCTCTGTGATGCCCTGGGCAAAGTACAGGTCAGTAGAGCCTAGAACATTTGCGTTGTCTGTGGGTTATGCTTCACCAATTTAATCATCCAGCAGGTATTAGTGGGAAATTGATGTGCCCCTTATTGTGTTAATGTTATAGGAAATGAGAAAATATTCTTTCCATGCTCGAGAGCCATGCTATTTAAACACATCACAAACAATCAGAATCATATGACACAATATGAAATAGTGTGCTAAGAGGTACATGAGATGGGCTCTGGAGAAGACTTTGATGGAGAAGTTAGGCTTTAAAGAATGGGTGGGATTCAGAAGGGGCTAGCAGTATGTGGGTAGGCCATAGCAATGACCTTCTAGGAAAAGGGGCCTGCTGTAACTTAGAGCCAAGTGTCTTTTTTTTTTTTTTTAAAGATTTATTTTTATTTTATTTAATTCCCCTCCCCTCCCCGGGTTGTCTGTTTTCTGTGTCTTTTTGCTGCGTCTTGTTTCTTTGTCCGCTTCTTTTGTCGTCAGCGGCACGGGAAGTGTGGGCGGCGCCATTCCTCGGCAGGCTGCTCCCTCCTTTGCGCTGGGCTGCTCTCCTTATGGATGCACTCCTTGCGCGTGGGGCTCCCCTACGCGGGGGACACCCCTGTGTGGCAGGGCACTCCTTGCGTGCATCAGCACTGCGCATGGGCCAGCTCCACACGGGTCAAGGAGGCCCGGGGCTTGAACCGCGGGCCTCCCATGTGGTAGAGGGACGCCCTAACCACTGGGCCAAAGTCCGTTTCCCGAGCCAAGTGTCTTTTTTTTTTTTTTTTTTTCAGACTCAGTATGTTTTGTTTTTTTTTTTTTAATTTTTTTATTTTTTATTGACTTTGTAATAATATTACATTAAAAATATATATGTGAGGTCCCATTCAACCCCACCCCCCCACCCCCCCTCTCCCCCCCCCAACAACACTCGTTCCCATCATCATGACACATCCATTGGATTTGGTAAGTACATCTTTAGGCACCTCTGCACCTCATATACATTGGTTCACATCATGGCCCATACTCTCCTCTATTCCATCAAGTGGGCCCTGTGAGGATTTACAATGTCCGGTGATTACCTCTGAAGCACCATCCAGGGCAGCTCCATGTCCCGAAGACGCCAAGTGTCTTTTGATACTGGGCCTCTGTCCCCTGGGTTTAGAATATTGAACAGGAAGCCATGTTCCAAGGTAATTGAGTCTCCCACATAGCAACCTCTCTTAAGAGACTAGAGAACATGCTATAGTACAGTGTTGCAAGCTCTGAGCCAGGCAGATATGGTTTTGAGCAAGGTCTCAACCTCTGAGCTCATTTCCTTTCCTGTAAAATGGGGTTAATCCTAGTATTTATCCATAACATTGTAATGAGGATTAAATGGAATTATGCATGTAAGGTCTTAGCATAATGCCTGGCACAAAGTAAGTGCCCAGTAAAAGGCAGCTTTTTCTTTTTCAAAAATATTTCTGAGAGCAGATACTGCCCTGGTAGCAGCAGATATGAGGACAGACTCCCAAGTGTGTCACCTGCTGTTTCCATTACAGATGATTTGGAATAAGCTACCTTAAATGAGCCGTTTTATTATGCTCGTGGAGTCTTTGGGTCAGAAATTTGGAAAGGACATTGTAGGAATTGCTTGTCTCTGTTTCTTAATGTCTGAAGCCTCAGCTGGGAAGACTTGAAAGCTGAGGGTGACTCCGCAGATGGAGGAGCAGTCAATGAAGGCTTGGTCATGGGCATGGCTGGTACCTGGGTTAGGATACCTTGAAGATTAGGACTGCTGATGGAGGTGCCACAGGTAGCCCCGCTGTCACTTGGCTGCCTCACAGCTTGGCTTTCTCAGGGCTGTTGGTCTTCTTACATAGTGACTCAAGGCTTCAAGGCACGTGTTCCAGTGAGCAAGGGGAAACCTGTATCAGCTTTTCTGATCTAGCTTAGAAGTCATGTTGTGTCAAGATTCAAGGGGAGGGGCCACAGACCTACCTTTCAATGGGCAGAGTATCACCGTCACATGGGAGAAAAGTGTATAAGATGGGAGATGTTGGGCCCTTTCGGAAAATACAATCTGCTGTGCCTACTCAGAGAACACGGGTGGGAGCTCAAGGATCCAAGGATTTGGGATGTCTTTGCAGCAGTATCACCCCATGCCCACCCGTCAGAAAAGAAGTAAAGATGGTTTTGTTGACAAAACCATCAAGGGTCTGATGTGCTCCCTTTTTTTAAAAATTATTTTCATCTGGTTTGTGGCTAGGGTTCTTAGAGATATGACAGGAATCTGGCAGCTCTGCATAGTCCATTTGAACTTGAAGGGGGAAAAATTCAGGACAGGGTATGTTTGAAAGGCTGTTCTTTAATAAGGAAAGTAGCTGCACAAAAACTGCACTTTTGGTTTTCTGTTTCCTGCTGATGACATCTGTGTCTGGATAAGCTCAGGGCTGGCACCCCGACTGTGTTATCTGGGTTTAATTTGCACAAGATGGCAATGGCTGTAGGCGTCCAAGTTGACCTCTTTTTGAAGTAGTCATATTTTAGGATGTTTGAGGGAGTGCGGTGCCCTGAAAACACATGCTGGAGGTCTGGCCTGGGAGATGGCACTTATTTTCCAGTTTTAATCACAAGAAGGTTGGCCGTCAGAAAACCTTTACTCAGCAGCATGGGAAGGGGTACAACATCCAAGGAAGAGATGAAAGTGAAGTTCTCATGGAAAGCTGGGGATGGTTAAAGGAGTCATTTTCAAGGCAGATGAATGTGCTATGACTACTTGAGTTCAGTCATTTTTGGTCTAAAATATATAAGTTCCTTGTCATGTCCCCTTCTACCCTCCAAACCAACAAAGCAGGAGAAATCCACACCTCACACTGTTGAATCATATGGCAAATGCAGGGACATGTGATGAAGAAAGCTGGTGCTTTGGATTGTTTTTGAAGTACTGTTTTACATGTATACATTATATTTCCCTTATTCCCGTGACATGTGTCATAAGGTAGCCAGCCAGAACTGAGAGTGGCCTGGACCCCTGGACACCCTCAGTGTTTGAACCAAGGCACTAGTATCACAGTCTTGGGAACTAACCAGCCTGTCAGAACCCTGTGCTTACGGTCCAGGTGTCTGTCTGGGGAATGCCTCTCTAGAGCAAGACGTTAGCCAGCCCTGGGAAGCTTATCTTTCCTCCCTGTCTCCTTTGACCTCATTCCCTGAGCTCCTTGCTGCATGTCCTTGGCTGACATCGTGACGTGCAGTGCACTAATATCTAGGACTTGCAGTTTGGTCCCAGATGAATGTAGGACGGAGGTGCGTTAGCAAAGAGTGTCTGGTCTGAGCATGCTGGAATTATGGGGCTGCACTGCGTTCAGACAGTGCCGTGTCAGCTGGTGGGTACAACTGGTGGGAAATGATGGAGCCATGTTCCTAGGTGGTTGTGAGAAGGCTGGAGAGGTTTGGGAAGCTCCAGTCTCCGTTGGAAGAGACGAGTGGATAGATGGTTATTGGCCCAGAGTGCTACCACAAAAAGCCCCTGCCCTCACTAAATGCTCATTCCTTTTCCTAGGATTGATGACATAAGGTACCCAGCTGGAGTGATGACAGAGTGATATCCCAGAAAGTGTTGACTACTTCTCCCTATATGTGTAATAATTATGCCACCTACTTGTCCCATCGTCCCCATCTCCAGTACCTTAGTTCATCTGGACAATTGTAATAGGTTATTTATTATAATAAGTAAAAGTCCTCTATTACTTTTTCAGTGAGTTTGTCACATTGCAACCATGGTTGTTTTTGCTAAAACACAGATCTGATCATACTGCATCATAGTATATTTTAGAGGCTTTAGCTGGGGGCTGGGACTTAGCAAACCTCCAACCCCTTTCCACCCATGGTGGTGATACCTTTTTCTTAGAGAACAGTGTGGATGATGCAGTTAGTCAGGGTGGGCCCTCGTGGTCCTGATCATATCTCTCCATGGGCAAGCCCTGCATCTGAGGGAGAGGCTTGCTGGGGAATGTGACCTTCTGGAAAGGGGCTGATCCCTGTGCTTCAGAATTCTACCCTGCATCCTGACCACTTTTAATAACACCAAGCTTGTCTTGTAGGGGAGACTTTCTGACCCCTTGGCTATGAAGGGAGCAAGGGGAATCTTTCTCTGTGATGTAAGCTTTGCCTCCAATTTGGAGTGGGAAGAATGGTCCTGCCTGGGGCGAATTACCAGTGAGCGGTGTTTCTTCTTTGATTAACTGTGGCTGTTGGTGAACAGTGTAGCTGAGGTCCAGTGGTCTTGCAGTTGACTCTCTTTCGTTTCTGATATATGAGCTTCTCTCTTTCTTCCACCTTTCTGGAGGCTCTTTCTTTTGGGCTGTTCAATAGCTGGGCAGAACACACATTTTAGAAAAGGAAAAAGACAAGTGATGTGAATGGTTGGGGAGAGAAACTGGAGATTCCCTTTTGAAAAGGGTAGTTAGGTCAGTATAAAATTAGAGATGGGTCAAGGAGCAGGGCCTAGAGATGAGTAGAAAATTAAAAATGGGTCAGTCAAGGGTATTTCTATTTTTTTTTCTTTATTTTTTTTAATGTTACATTAAAAAAATATGAGGTCCCCATATACCCCCCACTCTCCTCACCCCCCTCCTCCACCCATAACAACAACCTCCTCCATCATCATGAGGCATTCATTGCATTTGGTGAATACATCTCTGAGCACTGCTGCACCTCATGGTCAATGGTCCACACCATAGCCCACGCTCTCCCACAGTCCACCTAGTGGGCCATGGGAGGACATACAATGTCTGGTAACTGTCCCTGCAGCACCACCCAGGACTTCTCCAACCCTGAAAATGCCCCCACATCACATCTCTTCCTCCACGGCCACTTTCTCCACACCAATGCCACATTTTTTTTCGATTACTAATCACAATAGTTCATGAATAGAATATCAGTAAGTCCACTCTAATCCATTCTTTATTCCTCCATCCTGTGGACCCTAGAATGGCCGTGACCACTCCACATCTATATCAAGAGGGAGCTTAGATTCCACATGGATGCTGGATGCAATTCTTCTGCTTTCAGTTGTAGGCACTCTTGGCTCCCTGGTGTGGTGGTTGACCTTCTTCACCTCCATGTTAGCTGAGTGGGGTAAGTCCAATAAACCCTGCAAGTCTGTTGAGGCTCAGGGCCTGGCTATCACATGGTCAGTCCAGAGATTCGGGTCCCCTGGGTATACATTAAACTCCAGTACCAACTACAGTTCCGGTAAAAGTAACAGGAGAGGCTTGTGGACAAAGATCACATCTGAGTCCAACTCATCACACAGAAACACAAACTCCAAAGTAGGGCCAACTGACATGGCACTGAACTCCATCTGCCATCATCATAGAACCTGTGGGTCTCTGCAGCCCTCAGAAGAACCAATACCTGGAGTTGCATCTATTTTTATCTGTCTCTGGGACTCTGCTCAGGTGTGCATAAGGGCAACCCCTCTGATAACCTCCCGGCTCTTTTTGGAGACTCATAGCTATATAAGTTCATTTGTCCTTTTCATTTCCCCCTTTTATTCAGGTCAAAAAGCATTTTTAACTCCTGGTATTATATGTAGACAGAGATATTCTGCTGGTTCGTGTTGACCCTTTTATTCAAGGTCATTTTCTAGTTACATCATCAGCTGGTACTAGTCGAGGGTATTTCATTGTTCTTATGGCCTACTGTCCAAAGGGCTGAAGAGAATATGAAGTGGAGATCCTGGATTGAGAACCTTTTGTTTTGGGCCCCACTGAACCACTATATTGGTCCTATCTGCTGCTGCTCAACACCAAATACATACATATTTTGAAGGTGAAGATCTAATGGAAATTACAGGACCTCAGGACCCTAAAGTTTCCCTCTGGATTTTAGGTTCTCATTCTCACACTTTCCCTTCTGATTCTCCCCCTGACCTTACCGATGGCAAAGAATCCAGATCCTCCATGTAGAGGGATGTGGCTTAAGGAAGATTAGCGGTATTGAGTTTTCAGAGTGCAGCCTGTACAACTTAAAGCCAAACTCGGAACTTCTAAAATGGTTTTGGGCTTTCAGACCTTCCTTCCCTCCCCGCACCCCTTATTACCCCCCACCGCCAGCTAGCATTGTCTCAGCTATGATGCTTTTAGCACATGTTTATCCTAAATAATGCCAAGGGAGATGCTGCTTGTCAGCAAACTTTCGTTGCTGCACCTTACCAGAGTACTGTGGTTTGATCCTAAGTATCAGGAAGCTTCCAAAGTATTTACAGTCTTAACTTCTAAAGCACTCTCATTTAAATAAAAAGGTTGCCCCTTTCTTAGAAGGATATAGACCAAAATTCAGGTAGACCCAGCTGAGTTGTAGTGGAAAGGACAGTAGACTCAGAAGTAGAATTAACTTTGACTTCTAGTTTCGGTGGCTCTTCTGCCAGTTCTCTTCTGTTTTAACCACAGATTTCCTTCCTTGTCTCTGCCAATGAGAAGTAACCGTGAACTTGGCATAGAAAACTACTGAAGGGAATATACCAACCAAAATGCTAATAATGGTTATATCTGGGTAGTAGGATATGAGTGACAAGTTTTTCTTTATACTCATCTTTATTTTCAAAATAATAAACATGCAGTTTTTTTCATCAGTGGTATGGATGCTTGCTTATACAGGATATAAGCGTAAGTAAAGTTCTTACTCAATTTAGGATATGAGACTGTCCCAAGACAAATAAAATGAAGGTTTAGTGCTCATACACGGTGGCATATGAGAGACCAGCAGACCACAAGACATCTTGGGGTATTGTAGACATATAACTATTCAACATTTGACACCAAAGTTGAGGGAGCAGCTTGGTGTAGTGGATGGAGCATGGGCTTAGAGACCAGAGTAGAATTCAAATCCTGGCTCCTTCTTCTCTTCTTAGACATAGAAATGATAATTAATCTCTGAGCTCCAGTTTTCTCGTCTGTAAAATGAGCATGCAAAGCTGTCATGGGGACTGAATGAGGCAACATTTGAGAAGTTCCTAGTGTAATGCCTAGGATATAGTTGGCATGCTAAAATGGTACCTCCTGCTGCTGCTGCAGTTATCATCATCATTATTATATAACTTAATTTTTTATATTAAAAAAATACAAGTGGTATTGCTGGGTCATATCATAATTCTATGTTTAACTTTTTGAGGAATACCAAATTGTTTTCCACAGTGGTTGCACCATTTATTTTTCATTCCCACCAATAATGCATAAGGTTTCCTATTTCTCTGCGTCCTTGTCAACACTTATTATTTTTCAGTTTTTAGATAATAGCCATAATGGTGGGTGTAAAGTGATATCTCATTGTAGTTTTAATATTTTAAAAATTTCTCCGATGGCTAATGGTATCAAGCATCTTTTCATGTGCTTATTGGCCATTTGTATATCTTCGCTGGAGAAATGTCTATTCAAGGCCTTTGCCCTTTTTTTTTTGGTCATTTTGTTGCTGCTACTCTATCCTTTCTGACCGCTGAATCTTCTTCCTGGCTAGATAGTGATCTGGTGAGGGGGAAGGTATTGGCTTCATTTATATTTGAATACTCAGTGGTTAGCATAGTGCCTTATATATATGGATCTTCTGTATATGTGGGTTTTTCCTTTTTGAGATCTGTCAACAATTATTATGGAACATGACAGCCACTTTACAAAATACACAGCTGAAACATTTTTCAGGTTGATTAGTTTTACAGCAGTTGAGAGAGGCCATTGAAACCTTTGCCTGGATTGTACTGAGATTTTATCGACTGGAATGTTTCTTTAGGTTTAGATTTACAATTATTTAAATTTAATTTGATGTTAATTTTATTTTATGGAAGCACTGGGGACTGAACCCAGGACCTCGTACATGGGAAGCATGCAGTACACCTGCTCCCCTGGATTTACAATTTTGACTCAGTGAATTTCTATTTTGGTGTAAAGAGATTCCTGTAGTAGTGGAATTGCATCTCCTATTAGTTGGATTAAGTTAGCAATGAGAAATAAACACCCAGGATAACAGTGGCTGAAATCATAGAGAAGTTTGTTTCTCTTTTGCATAGAAGTCAGGAGACAGTCCGTGCCTGATATGGTGTCTCTGTACCATGGCCGTCAGAGATCCAGGCTCCTTGTTCACAGCTGAGCCAGCTCATGATCGAGAGGGTAGCTGGACCACCAGCCCTCACATTCATGTTTCAGGCATCACAATGTAGGAAGGGATGAAGAAGGGCCAAAGGCCCTGAGCCCTTTAGGAACTTTAGAAATAGCAGCAGATGACACTTCTTAGTCACTTGGCTACTGCTTGCTGCAAGGGAGACTGGGAAATGTAGTTAATGTTATGAATGGCCAGGTGCCAGTCTTGAAATGGAGATTCTATTCCTATGGGAGGAGGGAAAATAACCCTTGAAGGGCGACTAGCAGTCTGGGTCACAGATTTTAGGCTCTTTTCCTGTTACTAATCCCTGATAGGCCTTCCATGATAGGCTGCCAGGATTGCTAATGTAGCAATTCTTTTCTGCTGTGTTTTCAATTTGTTTTCTTTTTCTCATGAATGTTGCTGACTTTGTCCTTCAGTTTTAACCCTTACTTGGAGATTTCTCTCCCTTTCCCTCTTCTGGAGTTGGAGGTTTGCAGATACCTGCTTGGACGTATGAAGATAGCACATGTGTAGATCCTTTCCTCAGGGGCCATAACCTGCTTCCTTTCTGCATAATGTGCTTCTGGCTGTGGTAATTGAAATCACTGGTTCCCAATGGTGGGCTGCAGACCCCTGTGAAGGGTGCTATTGCAAGGTGTCTTTGAAAGTGCAAATGATTATACTTCTGTTTTTCGGATGCTGTTGTGTTGATGAAATACAAATTCATTTAAAAACTTTGTCTTAGTGGGTACTTAATATGTTATGTTGGTCTAGAGCCCTGATTCTGATTTCATTCATACTTGCCCTGCCTCTTACCACCTGTGGACCAGCTTTTTTGAATTTGTCTTCACATCTGAAAGTGGGTATACTAATGGTACTTATCTTTCAGAATTGTTGAGAAGATTAAATGAAATAGTGGGTATAAATCACTTAGTCCAGTAGATGGCACACACTAATATTTTATTAATATTAATATTCCTAATATTTGATTCATTCAGTTGCTATTGTAAATGGAATTTTTTTCTTGATATCTTTTTCTGATTGTTCATTAGTTGGGTCATGCTTTTTTATCCTATCTGCCAATCTCTGCCTTTGACTGGTGAATTTAATCTATTTACATTTAAAGTCATCACTGATAATGTTGTACATTTTCTTCTGCCATTGTGCTATTTTGTCTGTGTCATACCTTTTTTGACTCTACTTTCTTCCTTTAATGCCTACTTTCATATATATTTGACTTCTTGTGTTGTACCATTTTGAGTCCCTTTCTTTCTGAATATATTTTTTCACATATTTTCTTTGTTGTTACCATGGAGTTAAAATTTAACATCTTCAATCTATAACTATTGTATTTGTACCAACTTATCTTCAATGGCACCTATATACACTGTTCCTCTACTCCTCTGTCCCCCCACATTAATTTGAACTTATTACAAATTATATCTTTGAACATTGTATATCCAAAAACATAGATATGTCATTACTTTTTAATGTGTTCGCATTTTTGCACCTGTAAGAAATGGAGTTAACATACCAAAAAATGCAATTCAGTAGTGCTGGCAACTATAATTGCCATATGGATACTTTTACTAATGTTCTTTATTTCTGTATGATACTTTTCTACTATCTAGTGTCCTTCCCTTTCAGTCTGAAGAACTTACTCCCTTTAGCATTGTTTGTAGGGTAGCTCTAGTGGTAATGGAGTGCCTCAGCTTTTGTTTATCTGGGAATGTCTTAATATCTCTGTCATTTTTTAAAGAAAATCTTGCTGAATATAAAACTTGTCATTGGCAGTTGTTTTCTTTCAGTACTTTAAATATTTTGTCCCACTGCCTTCTTGCTTCCATGGTTTCTGATGATAAATTGACACCTAATTTTATTGCAATATTCTTTTGTACATAACTCATTCTTTTCTCTTGCAGCTTACAGAATGTTCTCTTTATCCCTGGACAATTTGATTACTTTATGTCTTTGGGCATGGTTTTCTTTGAGATTATTCTGTTTGGAGTTTGTTGGCTTCTTGAATATATATGTCCATGTCTTTTGTTAAGTTTTGGAAATTTTCTACCATTATTTTTTTGAATATTCCTTCTGCCATTTCTCTCTCTCTTCTCTCGGGACTCCCATAGTATGTATTTTGGCATGCTTGATATTGTTCCAAAGGTCTCAAATTCTGTTTATTATTATTATTTTCTTTCTGTTCTTCAGCCAGAATAATTTCAGTTGTCTTATTTTTGAGTTTACTTATTCTTCTGCCAGCTCCAGTCTACTCTTGAAACCCTCCAGGGCACTTTTCATTTCATTTGTGTTCTTCAACTCCCATATTTGTGTTTGGTTCCTATGGAGAATCCCAAAGAGAATCCCATATTGTTCATTCATTGTTTTCTTCATAAGCCTTAGTTTTTCCTCCAAGTTTTCCTTTATATCCCTGAGTATAATGAGTGTTATTTTTTTAAAAAAATCTTTGTCCGGTAAGGCTAAAGTGTGGTCTTCTTCATTGATAGTTTCTGGATTTTTATCTTGTTCCTTTGGATGGACCATCATTTCCTGTTTATTTGTTTGTCTTGCAATCTTTTTTTTTCAAGATTTATTTATTCTTCCCCCCAACTCCCACCATTGTCTGCTCTTTGTCCATTTGCTGTGTATTCTTCTGTGTTTGCTTATATTCTCATTAGGCGGCTCCGGGAACCAATCCTGGGACCTTCCAGAGTGGGAGAGAGGCGATCACTCTCTTGTGCCACCTCAGTTTCCGTGTTCTGCTATGTCTTCTTATTTTCTCTCCTCTGTGTCTTTTGTGTCATCTTGCTGTGCCAGCTCTCTGCTTAGGCTGGCCTTCCTGCATGGGCAGCTTTCTCGCGTGAGGCGGCATTCCCACGCAGGGCGGCACTTCTGCACAGGACTGCGCTCCTGCATGGGCCGGCACTCCGCATGGGCCAGCTTGCCCTCATCAGGAGGCCTTGGGCATCGAACCCTGGACCTCCTATATGGTAGTCGGGAGCCTGATTGGTTGAGCTACATCTACTTCCCACAGTCTTTTTTTACACACTGTACATTTTAATATTTTAAAGTGTCAACTCTTTGGTCCCTGAGCTGTTTGCGCCTTAAATTTGTATCCAGCTAGTAATATGGCAGAGATTTTCTTGAATGCCAGGAGCTACTCAAAACAAGCAAATCAAAGCAAAAAGCACCGTTCACAGTCTTTGCGAATTGTCTCTGCTTTGGCTGGTGGTTTCTTTCAAAGTTTAGCCTCCCTGTGAAGAAGAGCATCCTGAGGCACATGCAAAGTGCATGTCCTGTCTGTCTTTTCTGAGCCTGGGTACTATGTAGAATCTGCAAGGTGTGGCAGAGGAAGATCTTTTCCTGGGCCTGTGCTTGCTAGGGGGCTTAGGAATTCCCTTGTTATAGTTTATAGGAGTTTGAGTGAATGCCTCCTCTTTTCCCTTTGAAATAGACTCACCAACTCCTGGGTGCTCTCCTGAGTGACTTAATGCAGGTAGTCCTTTGCCCTGGGCTGCTTCAACTTAATTGATTCTCACACTGTCCCAGCTGTCTGCAAGCAGCTTCTCTGCCTACAGGGCAAACTCTGGGAACCTGGCAGGTTTCCTGATGTAATTGCTTAGACTTCCATCTCATAGACCGGCACTGATATACATGCACCCCAGTATGCGTAGGGGGCCACTCTGCTCCCTTTGGAAAAAGGCCAGGGACCCACAATGGAAGCACAAGCTGGCCCACCCTACATTGTGGAGGGAGTGGGTGAGGGGTCAGCAAAGGTGCCAGGAGTTTCTTTTATGGCTTTTGAAGCTGCCTTTTCTTGATTCAGCACTTGCCCAGTTAATAGAACCCTTTTAACTGATTTCCATAGTTTTGAGGACGGCTGTCTTTAAGATTCCTCTGCCGCCTCTTCCGGAGGAGGGTTGGAACAATAATCACTCTCAGAGCCTGCCCCCAATGATCTGAAATCGTTGATCCAAAGCAGTGATCATGCAGCGACTAGGGAGGCGCACACTCAGGGTCCTGATTGAGAGGGGGAGAGGGAGGAAGACACATCGTGCAGAGCGGAAATGGCTGCTGAAAACAAGCCTGCAGAACGTTTCCCAAAGCGAATTCTGCAGAACTAGCACCTACTATCTTCTCAACACTGTGCCACCTACAGAAGATGATCATGGGAACAGCAAAAGTAGTCATGTCAAAATCATTTTACCAAAAAGGCTGCTTGAATGTCTACTGCAGTGTTCAAGTTTCCCAAAATAGAGGCACACTAATGAGAGATTCTGATGCAGATGACCTTTGGATTTCTTTTTAATAATATATGACCCTTCACCTTTGATCCTCTGACCTTCATTCACTTGGTACCCGTTTCACTTTTAAATTTTGGTATATAAGCTGTAACATTTCGTCTCTCAAAGTGTAACGTGCTGGTTTCCTCAAATAAAGATACCCCCTTTGAGCAATCAATTTGAAAAATGCTGTCTTCATTTTCTGTATTAAAATTCATTTTTTAAAAAGTATGATCTGTGTTTTCATCTTTTAAAAATAAAATGGCAGTGATGAGCAATCAGACCACACAGCTGGAGTTTGGAGGGCTAGGTCTTTATGTCCCACTCTGGCAACAAGGACCACTAGGACCACTAGCTCCAGACCCCACGGCCGCCCATCATGAGGCTGGGGAGAGAAGATGTTAGCTGCTGCAGGGAGGGTGAAACTTACTTATGTTTATCTCAATTTACCAGCCTCTTCCTCCCACTCCACCTTGGATGTTACACAGTGTTCAACTAGACTCTGGAGTTTCAAAATAGTTGATTCAGACAGTTCCTGCCAGTTCAATAATTGTTTTGATAGAGGGACTGATTCCTGGAGCTTTCTACTCTGCCAACTTCCCACATTCCTCTCCTGCAAGGACAGATTTTTAAAGGTTTGGAATCATTGCTGTAACATCTTAGGTGATTCAAATGTAGCCAGCCCTTGAACAAGTATTTTGGGGACCACCGCCTAAACTGATTTAATCAGAAACCTTTGAGGGATGGTTTGCATTCATTCGTTCATTAAAGACCTGTTTACTTACTGAGCACCTATTATGCCTCTTTAGGTATATATAGACATTGAAAGGAAGACCATTGTAGTTTCAGCCATTGCTCTAGCTCTGGCACATAGAAAAAGGTCACGGTACTGAATGTTCTGGCTTTGCCAGGAGTGCATCGGACACTTCCATTCATTTTGGTTTCTTCTTCTGTACCATGAGTGGGAATATCCTAAATCCCCAAGGACCCATTTCTCTCCACTTTCCATAAATTTTCCATCAGGACTTCCCAGCTGCCTTTGCCCACATGGTTGTCGGAAGCATGTCTTTGCTGGTAGTACCAGTGGACTTAGTGAGCTCTGCTGAAAATGCTGAGCTTGGCCAGGGCCTTAGCTGCTGCTGGCGTCTCCCCGCCATCTCCCAGCAGTACCACACCTTTGCTGAGGTGGGGAGTCAAGGAGTCTGGGTGGTGAATTATTTGCCTCATAAGCAAATCTGGCCTCTCTCGGCCTTGCCTAGAGAGATAGAGTGTGCCGAGGGCCAGGGGCCAGGAGAGGCTAGGGCACTGCACGCTGGCAGTGCTCCTGCTGCATGGCAGTGATCCAGGACTCAGGCTCTCTCGTGCAGCTCTTGCTGAGATGGCACAACTGGGAGCTTGCTCTGTGTTAGCAGCTGGCCTGTTGGCACTCTGGGCCCTGGGGTGGAATGGGATCTGTGACCATCTTCCTTCCTCTACTGGAGACAACCTGAAGGAAGCAAATGTCTCAAGTACTGACTCAGGCACCCTAAGGTCCTGGCTCTCTGTCTGGTGAATGTGGATTTTCTTTGGGTTAGATTCATTCTGCCTAAACCATTTTTGCCCCTGGGTTTAGCTGTTCTTCAGCTCAGATGGTGGGTGGAGCTTTCAGGGAATTACTGACTGAGAATGTTGGAGGTGGAGAAACGGGGGCCTGGTGAAGATCGCCCAGGCATGGAGCCAGAGCTCAGACATTCTGGGACTCATCCATTGCATTTTTGTTCTGCCCTGCTGCAGCTCAGAGAATGTTCTTGCTAAGGTAGGAAAGCACCGCACACATGTGCATAGTGGTGGAACTCTGGGCTTTGGCAGGAAAAGGCAGGAGTGTGTGCGTGTGTTTCTGTTGTACCCCCCTAGGACCGTTTTTGCTTATTGGAAGAGATGGAATAAGCAATCGAGGAAAGCTGGACACTTTGTAGTTACTTTTGGATATAGACTATACTAGTTTCCTTCTCCCTAATACAAACAAACAAACAAACAAACAGAAGACAGAATACCAGGCTAAATTGGCAGATTGAACACATACAAGTACTATATTTACCTTTGATTCCTTGGGAACCCAGCTAAAACTGCAATAAACCCACAAGGCTGGCAGAAGAGGAGACGAGCAGTAAAGTTTTGGAAGCTGGAAAATAGCTACCTTTAGGAGATTTGAGAAAGGTAATTCTAAGTTGACAGTTGGGAAAGCAGAAAACCAGTCAATGCGTACAACAGAATTCTAAAAAGCATAGGAACTGCCAGCACCAGGTACCTCTGGAACTGGGGTTAAGGAGAGTGCTAAAATAAAAAGGATTGGGTAAACTTTATGAAATACAGTGGGTCCCATGGATCACTTCATCTTTTATGCCATGCAGCCACATATAGGCCTTCCTTCTGGAAAGGATAAAACAGAGGCTTTCTTGACTGGGGAATACCAAGTTCAGTGGAGGGTATGGGTACTCTTAAAAACTAGAGAGATTAA
The DNA here is from genome assembly GCF_030445035.2 of Dasypus novemcinctus. NCBI lineage: Eukaryota > Metazoa > Chordata > Mammalia > Cingulata > Dasypodidae > Dasypus > Dasypus novemcinctus. The sequence continues at coordinate 38,091,464 of NC_080675.1, forward strand.
GTAGCAGTTTATATACTGAAACCTGCCTGGTGAGGCCTCCCCAGCCTTTGTCCTGACTTGATTCCCAGCACACTGCCAGCCAGAACTTTCTTTTCCTAGCAGGAGTTTGGAAGGGCCCCACTGTTTGGGAGCTGATCAACCATAGAGGAATGGCCTCAGATTCTTGTATCTAGGCTTACCAGGATCTCCCTACAGTCAAGCTCAAAGTTGACAAATTCCTCCTACATGCTTTAAGGTTCTAGCCTAATTAACTTACTGATCCCAAACTCTTTTTTTCCCCCAACTTGTAATTATGGAAAACATACATACAAGTAAGGGTGCTTATCACCCAGTTTCAACACTTATCAACTCATGGTCAGTCAGTCATGTTTCTTCTATCACCCTACTCATTCCCCCACCTTTGACTATTCTGAAGCAAATCTCCAACATCAAGTCATTTTATTTATAAATGTTTTAGTGTATTTCTCTAAACATAACCATAGTTTGGTTCTTAATCATCAACAGACAACCAAGATTTCCATACTTTTGAGCAAAAGTACATTAGAGACTAAAGCCTCAATTGTAAAAACAACGGAGAAAACAAAGAAAAACAAAGAACCATTAGTAATACTCTGAGGTAAATGAGAGAAGACATAAAACCCTTATTATAAAGACAGCTGTTAACAGCTACATTTGTGCTTACCACTCAGCTAAAAAATACATATGTATATTCAGAGAACAAAAAAGAGCTTTTAGGGATTAAAACCACGATGGGAAAATGAAAGCCCATTAGAAAGGTTAGGAGATAAGTGAAGATGTCTCCCAGAAAGAAGAACAAAATGAGAAAGGATGGAAAACAGAGGAGAAAAGATAAGAAAATTGAAGAACTAGTCTGGAAAGTCTAATATCTGAAAACCTGGAGTTTCAGAGAGAACAGAAAAAGGAGGAAATTAACAATAAAACAAAACAAAACAAAAACCCTGCAACTAAAGGACAAGAGTGTTTTGATTTGGAAGTCATCACTGAATTCTCAGCAAGGCATGTACCTCTGAGATTTTAGAATACTGGGGATTAATAGAAGAAACTAAAAAATTCTAGAGACATAAAGACATGTCACAATCGGAGGATCAGGAAGCAAAATGGCTCAGGGCTTCTTAACAGCAATGCTGGAAGCAAGAAAATAATGCATGGATGCCTTTAAAATTATGAAGCAAAGTCTCCAGTCACGTTTACCAGCAAGTATGGAGATAGAATATAAATATTTCCTGACATTCCAGGTCTCAAAAAATGCACCTTCCATGCATTTCTTCTAAAGAGATACTTTGGTGGTGCAACACCAAAGCAAGAGAAGAAACCAGTAGAGAGAGTGGGGTACAGGAAGTAGGAAGTTACCACAGCAGAGAGATGAAGGGAAACCTCTAAGGATCACAGAGGGAGACCCCAGGAGAATGGGTACGTTCCAGACATAGAGCGTGGGCGGTTTAGATCCGAGCAGTGTGACTCAGTGTTGTTATCACCAACTTACCTGCTGCCTGTTCCATCTGTTTAATCTGAGGACTGACTACTTGGGGTGACTTGGTCCAGATTCTTATCGCAGCTCTTGGCTGTCTTGATCATGTGCTGAAGTGGCTTCTGCTTGTTTCTTCTTGCCCTGCTGACCCTGTCAGCTTCAGACACTCATTTTACTCCCACAGAAGTTTCACTGAGAACTAGAGGTAGACCAAAGTGAATTTAGAAACAGAAAATACAGAATAGCCCCTTCCCCCAACCATATTCCTGACAGATGTCGAGTACCTGCCCCCTACCCCCCCACCAGATGCCCTTCCTGTGGTCACCCACCTTGTTTTGCAAGACACATTCATGAACTTGCCCACTGAATTTCCCACAAAGGGCTCTCTGGGGTCATGACCGGAGACTGTTAACTTATCCCCTCCTTGGAGGCTACATCTAGCAAAGGCAGTATTTTTCCTGCAGCACACATTTGTGCTTGTCCCTCAGTTTTTCAAAACTAAACAATGTCTTATTGAGGGATATGTATATAAATAGTAAAATCTTAAAGAGAAGTGAAGGAATGAGTAGTAAAGACGTCAAGATTGTGAAATATTTGGGGAGGGACAAATGGAACTTCTACATGACTGGATGGCATTATATGGGTTTTCATTGTATGTTATTTAAGCCATACATATGTGGTTTATGCACTCTTTGATGTGTGTAATGCGTTTGAAGATAAAATTTATTTTTTTAAAGATTTATTTTTTATTTATTTCTCTCCCATTCCCCTCCCCACCCCCACCCCCCAGTTGTTTGCTCTCTGTGTCCATTTGCTGTGTGTTCTTCTGTGACCACTTCTATCCTTATCAGCGGCACCGGGAATCTGTGTTTCTTTTTGTTGCGTCATCCTGTTGTGTCAGTTCTCCGTGTGTGCGGCGCCATTCTTGGGCAGGCTGCACTTTCTTTTGTGCTGGGCGGCTCTCCTTACGGGGCACACTCCTTGCACGTGGGGCTCCCCTACATGGGGGACACCCCTGTGTGGCAGGGCACTCCTTGTGTGCATCAGCACTGCACCTGGGCCAGCTCCACACGGGTCAAGGAGGTCCTGGGTTTGAACCGCGGACCTCCCATTTGGTAGACAGATGCCCTATCCATTGGGCCAAGTCCGCGTCCCATAAACTTTAATTTTTAAAGACCAGACCAAACCAAACTAAACAACCTTCAAAACAGAGTTAGACCAGTTGCTTAATCTAAGAGAGATGGTGCTGAATCATCTGAACCAAAGGAAGGCCTGGGACAGGACCCTTTGTGCCAAGGTGAGCATTTAGCAAATTGGAACCCCTTGAGCTAATGGAGGTAAATAATACATAAGAAATTTTGAAATGATAAATCATTAACCAAAGCTAAATTACCATTAGGATGTAATGGGAAAGTCTCCTTACTTACGCCAAGTTTTGAGAGCCAGGGCTCCTGCCAAAATGACATTAGGTCAGACTCACCGAGCTCTCTGCGGACATCTCCACCCCACTTATCTCTCTAGGAGGTGATGGCCTTGGGGCCGTTTTAAATGGTTGGCAGACATAGCATTAAATAACATGGAATCCCATAGAAAGTCACTCCCTTTTCAATATGTTTCAACCTCTATATATGAGGATCAAGATTCATTTTGGTGCTAGCTTGCCTTTGAAAAAAATTTTTTTTTAACTAGAGAAGTTGTGGCTTTATAGAACAATCATGCATAAAATACAAGATTCCCATACACCCTTCAACTGGAACATTGTTAAAATGGATGATAACACTTTTTTTAAAAACAGTAGTTACCTTTGTTTTAATTGATGAAAGATGATTGAAATAGTGCTATTAACCTTAGTTTACAATAGGTTATTTTTCCCCATATACCACCCTATTATTAACACCTCATATTATTAGTATCTTACATTTGTTATAATAACTATTACTTTCTAACACTTCTCAATCTTTTGTGTCTAGTAGAGAAAGTAAGTCTTAGGTTCAGAAATTTGACCAATAGCAGGATCTACTGAAATTAAATAACATTTATTTTTGTTTCATTTTTAATTGTAGCTACCTAATGTTAGTAGAATATTTGGTTTTTCCATTTACTATAATGAAAAAAATTTTCCCTGTAAGTAATTTTTAAAAAGTCAATTTAGGGACAACCAGTAAGATGGCAGCAGAGTAAGGAACTCCTAGAGGTAGCCCCTGCTACAGAGCAGTTAGTAAACATACAGAGCTATCTGAAGCATCTGTTTGGGGGCTCCAAGAGACCAGAAGAGCATCCTGTAGCATTCTTGAAGGATTGGAAGGAGGAGACTGCCCATCTGCAGAGAAGACTCAGAAGTAGATCTCTCCACACCACGGAGGCCAGTGCCCATCCTCCCCTGGAGGCACAAGCCACCTTGGGAGCTATTCTGCAGCTGGAACTGAAAGCTCCACTTCCTAAAAACAGGGGAGGAAGAGACTATTGGGCACCAACTTTAGCTACTGATGAGTAAATTCGGTGGGCTGAAGTATAATTGTGAGAACAGCTAAAGTTTGAACCTGTCCAAGTTAGAAAGAGGCCAGTAGCCGCCATTTTAACTGCACCTGGCACAAGGGGAAGTGGATGGGACTGAAAATCAGTGCTGATAGGGATTGGCTTCTTTCCATCCAGGCCAGATTGCAGCTATAGCCTAAGCCCCAACTTCACCTCCAGCAGGGAGGAAGCTGGGAGGAACTGCGCCAGCCTCTCTGGGAAACTACTGGCCAAGCTGTGGAGGCTGATGATTATCCTACTCTGGCAGCACAAGCTGCCTCAGGAGCTATTCTGTGGCTGGAATTTGTAGCTCCATTTCCCAAAAAACGGGAGGAAGAGATAATGGGCTACCTATTTTAGCTACTGATTAGTAAATTTGGCTGGATAAAATATAACCTGAAGAAGAGCTAAAGTTTGAACCTGTCCAAGTCAGAAAGAGACCGGTAGCCACCGGTTTGACTCCACCCCCAGCATGAAGGGAAGCTGGGCTGACTGAAAACCACAGTGATGGTAGGAACCGGTTTCTTTCACACAAATTGGCCTGCAGCCCTAGGCAAGACTTAGCCCCACCTATGGCAGGAAGAAAGCTGGTGGCACCTGCACCAACCTCTCTAGGTAACTGCAGATACATTCAGTGGGCACAGACTAAAGAGTCGGAAATCTACCTGGGCAACTGTGGTCATTTTGGACGCACACTGCATAGACTTTTGCCCAAAACTGCAGCTCCATCTCCACCCCAAGCAGGGGAAAAAGGGACATGAAGCTTCATCAGTCTCTCTGGGCAATTACAGTCTAGTCCTGCATGACTTGGATTATACCACATAGCTGTGACTCTGTCCCTACCCCTGGCAAAGGAGAAAGTTGAGAGAAACTTCATCAGTCCCTGGGGCAATGAGGGCAGCTTGAACCTCCATAGTTTATAGCACCAACACATCCTTGGCTTCTACTGCGCAACCAGCAAGGGAGAAAGGGCAGGAAGCCCTAAATTAAAGAGAGAAACTGCCCTCCAAATAAATACTCTAGTAAGCCAACTGCCAAGCCACCAACAAAACATTACAGTTCACACCAAGAAATAGGAAGATATGGCCCAGTTAAAGGAACAAGATAAGCCTCCAGAGGACATAAAAGAGTTGAGCCAACTAATCATAGATTGTTGCAGTTTGACTAATACAGAATTTGGTACTGAGGAGTGAGGAAGTGCTTTTGCACTTACCAAAATGATGGAACAGTTCTATAAATGGGTAAGGGGTATGTTTTGGAGAAATTGTGAGATGCTTGATGGAAAAGGCCCAGATCACTTTGAAGAGACTATTGATAGTAATACGGATGCTAAAGAGACTTTTTATGATGCCTTAGAAGTAAATGATGAAACTATTACTGGAAACTGGAGGAAAGGTGATCTGTGTTTTCAAGTTGCAGAGAACTTACTAAAATTACCTCCTAGTGTTTTATGTAAGGCAGAATTTGAAAATGGTGAGCCTGGGCATTTAGCTGAAGAACTTTCCAAAGTAAACTTGGACAATGCAGCTTGGCTTCTCTTTGCAGTTTATAGCAAAATGCTAGATGAGCAAGATGAGCTGAGAACTGAATTGTTGAGCACAAAGAAAACAGAAACTGATTCTGGAAATTCCAAGCCTCTGAAAATCAAGCTCCCAGATGAAAGTGCCCCATTGGTGGACTTAACTTGGAACTTGTAAATCAGGATTTAAGATGCTGTTACGTTGGAAAGACTTGTGGAAAGTCTTACTGTCTGATGGCTTGGACTCCTGCTTCCTTCATGCTAAACCAGCAGACTTTTTGAGAGAGCTGTATGAACAAAACCACTATCAGCCTGGAATTAAAAGGACATGGAAAGGTGAGATTGAAGGAGAAATAGCTTTAAGAGGAAAACGATGGAAGCTGAGATCTGGAATTTGGACATCACCTTGGGCCAAGAGAGGAACTCTACCCATGTATACGTAGAGGGTGAGTTCACCCCAGGAGTTGAAGAGGGTGGATGTTCCTGTCTGATGTTCTGGGAGAGTTTTGCTGCCCCAGGATACAGAGAGGGTGGAGCACATTCCCCAAGGATTAGGGTGGTTAAGGTCAGCACCCCACAGGTCTGAGATGGGTGGGCTTGTCCCTCAAAGGTTAGAGAATGCCAGGTGCTCAACTGGTTGCTCTGAGAGGGTTGAACCTGTATGCCAAAGGTCAGGGGGAATGTTATCTTTACATCACTGTACAATGGGGGGTTAAGACTTTAACCCAGGGAAGCAGACATGGCTCAACTGATAGAGTGTCCATCTACCATACAGAGGGTCCAGAGTTCGATCCCTTGGACCTCCTGACCTGTGTGGTGAGCTGACCCATGTGCAGTGCTCCTGTGTGCAAGGAGTGCTTTGCCATGCAGGGGCGCCCCCGCGTAAGGGTGCCCCACGTGCAAGGAGTGCACCCCGTAAGGAGAGCTGCGCCATGTAAAAAAAAATGCAGCCCACACAGGAGTGGCACCGCACATACGTAAAGCCGACACAGCAAGATAACGCAACAACAACAACAAAAAACAGTTTCCCAGTGCTGCCGGATAATGCAAGTGGGCACAGAAGAACACACAGCAAATGGACACAGAGAGCAGACAAGGGGGGAAGGAGGGGAGAGAAATAAATAAAATAAATCTTTAAAAAAAAAAAAGATTTTAACCCAAAGATTGGGTAAGGTGTGGCAGTCACCCCAACACTCTTGGAAGGAGAGGTCTGGACCTTGTTCAACACCCAGATGCTTGATGAGGGTGGAACCAAGAAAATGGCTATTGGGCAAGCCTGTGGATAAGGGTGGGTTCCTATAAGGCCCCAAGGAGAAGAAACCTTCTTAAGAATGACTCTCAGGGAAACAGACTTGGCCCAGTGGTTAGGGCATCCGTCTACCACATGGCAGGTCTGCGGTTCAAATCCTGGGCCTCCTTGATCCATGTGCAGCTGGCCCACGCACAGTGCTGATGCGCACAAGGAGTGCCCTGCCACACAGGGGTGTCCCCACATAGGGGAGCCCCATGAGCAAGGAGTGCGCCCTGTAAGGAGAGCCGCCCAGCGTGAAAGAAAGTGCAGCCTGCCCAGGAATGGTGCTGCACACATGGAGAGCTGACACAACAAGATGATGCAACAAAAAGAAAAACAGAAAGAATCCTGTGCCGCTGACGACAACAGAAGTGGATAAAGAAGAAGACGCAGCAAATAGATACAGAGAACAGACAACCGGAGTGGGGAGGAAGGGGAGAAAAATAAATAAATCTTTAAAAAAAAAAAAGAATAACTCTCAGATTTCCAAATCAAACAGAGGATTCCCTACAGGTCCACTGAACTGTAGCAAAACTGTGACTCATGTTTCCCTCCCAGTTGCTCCCTATTGTAATGAAAATGTTTATCTTGTGTCTGTCCATTTGTGTATTGGAAACAGATAAATTGTTTTGTAAGTTTCAGAGGTCTATAGCAAACAGGATTTTGCCCCAAGACAAACTGTATTTCTTTAAATTGATTGTGATATGATTTAGTTCTTGCATTGTAACTGATTTAAGGTTTGTTTTTTTAAAATATTATAATGTCTTTTTGGAATTCAGAGGGTGGAGTGTAGCAGTTTGATATGGTTGTGAACTCCAAAAATAGATATTGGATTATGCTTTTAATCTGATCTGTACCCGGGCATGATTGAGTTATAATTAGGGTATTGATTAGGGCACAGATAAAAGGCATGGCAAAGAACAGAGTTGAGGGTTTCTGATGTTGGAGTTTTGATGTTGGAGTTTGATGCTAAAGACTTAAGCTGGAGCCCCAGGAAGTAAGCTCACAGAGGAAAGAGAAACCAGCCCCAGGAAGAAAGGAACCTTGAACCTAGAGGAAAGCAAGTCCCAGAAACATAGGAACCCAGGAAGCTTGAACCCTCAGAGGTGTTGGCAGCCATTTTGCTCTAAAACATGAAAATAGACTTTGGTGATGGAAGTAACTTATGCTTTATGGCCTGTTATCTGCAAGCCTACCCCAAATAAATACCCTTTATAAAAACCAACCAATTTCTGATATTTTGCATCAGCACCCCTTTGGCTGACTAATACATAGATGTTCAAACAAATCACCTTAATAAATTCAATGAGATGGCTGAAAGGATTAAGGATATGAAAAAGACATTGGATGAACACAAAGAAGAATTTGAAAGCATATATAGAAAAATAGCAGATCTTATGGGAATGAAAAGCTCAATAAATGAAATTAAAAATACATTTGGGCGGCAGACTTGGCCCAGTGGTTAGGGCATCCGTCTACCACATGGGAGGCCTGTGGTTCAAACCCCGGGCCTCCTTGACCCGTGTGGAGTTGGCCCATGCGCAGTGCTGATGCGCGCAAGGAGTGCTGTGCCACGCAGGGGTGTCCCGCGTGGGGGAGCCCCATGCACAAGGAGTGCGCCCATAAGGAGAGCCACCCAGCGCGAAAGAAAGTGCAGCCTGCCCAGTAATGGTGCCGCACACACCGAGAGCTGACACAACAAGATGACTCAATGGAAGAGACACAGATTCTTGTGCCGCTGACAACAACAGAAGTGGCCAAAAGAACGTGCAGTAAATAGACACAGAGAACAGACAACCGGGGTGGGGGGACGGGAAGGGGAGAGAAATAAATAAATAAAATCTTTAAAAAAAAAATACATTGGGACCATACAATAGCAGATTTGAGGAGGCAGAAGAAAAGATTGATGAGCTTGAAGACATGGTTGCTGAAAGTGAACACACAAAAGAACATATGAAGGAAAGAATGGGAAAATTGAACAAGGTCTCAGGGAACTAAATGGCAGCAAGAGACATGCAAACATATGTGTCATGGGTCTCCCAGAAGGAGAAGAGAAGGGAAAAGGAGCAGAAGGAATATTTGAAGAAATAATGGTAGAAAATTTCCCAACCCTATTGAAGGGCACAGATATCCAAGTCCAAGAAGCACAGTATACTCCCTTATGAAGAAATCCAAGTAGACCAAGTCCAAGACGCATACTGATCAGCAAGAGAAAAGCAATACATAACATGCAAGGGATACTCAATAAGATTAAGCGCTTTCTAGCCAGAAACCATGGAGGCAAGAAGACAGTGATATGATATATTTATGATACTACAAGAGAAAAACCTCCAACCAAGAATCTTATATCTGGCAAGATTGTCTTTCAAAAATAGGGCAAGTTTAGACTAATCACAGATAAACAGAAACTGAGAGAATTTCTAATGAAGAGACCAGATTTTCAGGAAATACTAAAGGGTGTGCTAGAGCCTGAAAAGAAAAGACAGGAGATAGAGGCCTGGAAGAGAGTCTAGAAATAAAGATTATATCAATAAAAGTAACTAAAAGTGTCAAAAGAATGGTGAAAATAAAATTTGACAGATAAAAGTCAAATAGTCAGGAATAAACTTAACCAATGATGTAAAGCACTTGTGTTCAGAAAACTACAACTCATTGTTAAAAGAAATTTTAAAGAGGCCTAAATAACTGGAAGAACATTCCATGCTTATAGATTGGAAGACTAAAATAATTAAGATGTCAATTCTACTCAAATTGATAAACAGATTCAATGCAATCCCAGTAAAAATTCCACCAACATTTAAAAAAAAAATTGAAAACACAATTATCAAATTTATTTGGGAGGGTAAGGAGTCCTGAATAGCCAGAAACATCTTAAAAAGGAAAAGTGAACTCTCATCTCCAGACTTTAAATCATATTACCTATCTATAGTGGTAAAAACAGCATAGTACTGGCATAAAGACAGGCACGTAGACCAATGGAAACAAATTGATGGTTCAGAAACAGACCACGTGTACGGTCAAATGATTTTGACTAGCCTGTCAAACCCACACAGTTCAGGCAGAATGGTCTATTCAACAAATGATGCTGAAAAAACTAATATCCATAGCCAAAAAAGAGAAAGAGGACCCCTATCTCATACCTTATCCAAAAATTAACTCAAAATGGATCAAAAACCTGAAAACAAAAGCAAGACCCATAAAGCTTCTAGAAGAAATTGTTGGAAACCATGTTCAAGATCTCGTGGTAGATGGTGGATTCTTATAGAAGATAAGTGGAGGACTGAAATGGACTACTGATGTTTAATGTATGTAGAAGTTTTAATTAGCTTTACTGTAAAAGTGTGGAAATGTGTCGAGTGGATGGTATCACATAGTAAGAGCTTGTTTATAAATGGAGTTGTGGCTGAAGATGGTAGTCTAGGGATGTAAATTCCAATTGACAGAATGCTAGAGAATAATCTAGGAACTGAATAGCACAGTAAACCAAGAGGTGGATCAGAATTGTGGTTGATGGTACAGATGCAAGAGTGTCCTTTTTTAGCTAGGGCAAATGTACATTACTATTGCAGGGTGGTGGGAATGTGGAGAAGCATGGGAAAAAATACAACTAGCGTGACCTATGGACTGTGGTTAGCAGTAATAATGTAATATTCTTGCATCTATGCCAAAGATTTACTGTGCTGATAATGGGGCAATATGGAGGATGTGTGCCAAATGTACACTGTGGGCATAAAAATCAGATGATATTATCTTATCTTTTAACAAATGTTCTACCGCAATGTGGTATGTTGATAGAGGAGTGTTTGGGAGTTCTGCACATGTGCATGATTGTTTTATAAGTTTATGACTTTTCTCTTAAAATTATACTGTAAAACTAATAATAGGGCGGGTTGGGGGAAAAATGCACCAAATATAAGATAATGACTATAATTAGTAGTAAGATTTTGACAATATTCTTTCATAATTTGTAATAAATGTCTCACAACAATGCAAAGGGTTGGTGGGGGCTTGATGTATGGGACCCCTATATGATGTTATGCATGTTTGCTTTGTAAGTTCACAACTTTTACTATAAACTTATTGTTTATGTACGCTCATATATAAATGATATAAATATAATAATAATAGGGTGGGTTGAGGGAAAAATACTTTGGTTAGTAGCAATATTTTGACAATGCTCTTTAATCATTAGTTAAAAACAATGCAAAGTTTGGTGGTAGGGTGAGGTATGAGAGTCCTGTATGATGTTCTATATGTTTATTTTGTATGTTCACAACTATTAATATATACTTACTGTTTATGTATGTTTATGTATGAATGATATGCTTCAGTAATTTTTTTAAAAAGTCAATTTAAAGAAAAATTTGGGGTATATGGTCTATAGGTGGTGTCTTCATCTGGGAAAAATCAAGAATATAGTCCTTTGGATTGCTGAGGTTTGGAAAATCATGATTTTCTTACTGATTGTGTCAGAATGTTGGCGCTTATTAAAACATACCATGTCTTGAACTGATAATCAAATTCTATTATATATCTTTCCATATCGAATGTGGAAGGCCCTTGAAGGCAGAATCTCCAGCTTTCATCCTTCTTTGTGTTTCCCCCGACCCCCACCCAGAGCTAGATATGTTAGTCACATGCTGGGCTATCTAAGTACTTCAAGGACTGATAATACTGGAAAGGTAATACCCCCCCCCCAACCAAACCAAACCAAACCAAAAAACCCCCCAGAAAGAACCAGTAATGACAGGGTGGGGAAGTAGATAGTCTGAGAAGATGCACAGGTATTCCTTCAGTCAAATAAGTAAAGGTTAGTTCTTTCAGAGAGCTAGGTCTTGTGCTTGGTTCCGTTGGGGTTGAGCTGAGGGGAGGGTTCTTGAAGAAAGAGAATGAGGTTTTGCCCTCAAAAATTCATATTGCATCACATTCTAAAGGAAATTATGAGACACACACATGCATGTATATATAAAGCAATTAGGAATGATTAAAAGAAGTATATATAAGTTCAATTGTGTGATACTGGTTTAGGTGCTAAAGGAATAATTCAGGTAAAGGAAGAACAATGAAGACTAGGTAATACATGATAGCTGGAATTGAGATTGGCCTTAATGAACGTGTAGGATTCCTTTCTGTGTCATTTCTGTGCTAACTATAGGTTCAAATAGAAAGGGCAGAAGAGCCATGTGTAGGGACATCACAACTGAATCCAACTGGGGAGCATAAATTCCAAAGTAGGGCCCACTGGCACCAAACTCCTGAGATTGTCTGCCCTACCCATAGTGTCTGGATGTCTCTAGAGCCCTCAGGAGCCCTGCTATTTGGGACACTATTTACTGCGGCAGTCAAAGAGATCCTGCTGAGACTCGCATAGGGGTAACCTCTGGAATGATCTCCCGACTCACTTTAAATCTCTTAGCCATAAAAACTCATTTGTATTTAATATTTCCCCCTTTTGATCAAGGTCTTTTTCCAGGTACATTGCTAGGTGGAACTTGGTAATAATCCTGTGGTGCCAAGGAGGCTCATCCTTAGGAATCACATCCCATGTTGCGGGGGGAGGGGAAGGTAGTGCATTTATTTATATGCTGAGTTTGGCTTAGAGAGAGGCCACATTTGAGCAACAAAGAGCATCTTAGGAAGTAACTCTTAGGCAACATATAATATGAGGCTAGGTTTCAATTTCAAAAGAAAAGGTTCATAAATACAGTCATCAATATAAAAGGCCCATTGCAATGATCCATCCTCCTTCACTAGGCACTTCTCTGTACTCGGGGGATTCTTGCTGTCGCGTTAGAGAATGTAGCAGTGTTTCACTCCAGGATGGGAATTAGATATTCTTTTGGTTATTGCGTGGATTTCCACCCACATGACAGTACCCCATGAACACTTGAACACATTCATATGCCTTATAGGTATGCCCCAGGGGAACCCCTCCCATGCATCCCCTGTCACTGACAACCAACACCAAAGATCCTCCCCTGCCACAGTTGTGACCCTTCTGTGATCCACAACTTCAAAAATGAAACCAACAAAACAACGAAATAAAATTTATAAGAAAATGAAATAATGGGAAGCAGAGATGGCTCAACTGATAGAGCTTCTGCCTACCATGTGGGAAGACCTGGGCTCAATCTCTGGGGCCTTCTGATGAAAAAGAAGAAGAGAAAGTGTGCCCATGCGGCAAACCAGTGCCCATGCGGTGAGCGAGTGCCCCACACAAGTGAGTCACGCAGTGAGATGATGATGCATGAAAAGAGAGACAAGGGCAGAGTCAAGGCGCAGTGCAGCAGAAACCAGGAACTGCAGTGGCGCAGCTGACAGGGAACCTCTCTCCTCATTAGAGGTCTCCAGTATCGAATCCTGGTGAATCGTAGAGGAGAGGAAATGAGAAGAGAAGACAACAGACAGCAAAAACAGCAGGGTGGGGCAGGAATAAATGAATGAATGAATGAATGAACGAATAAATAGATCTTAAAAAAAAAAGATAGTTTTAAAAATAAAAATACAAAAAAAATTGAAATATTTTTTGACATTAAGTCTTTCATCAAGTAAGAGCTGTTGTCTTGTATATACAGTAATATTTTCTTCCGTATATTCCTCCAGTGTCTTATTTTTTTCATTTTATCTTCATAGAAACTTTAAGTTACAGAAAAGTCATGTACAGAATATAGGGAATTCTCATATACCCAACATCCTCTCCCTTTTTGTCTCTCCTCTATTAATAATATATGTGGATGGTACATTTGTTTTAATTGATGTACAAATATTGAAACATTGCTACAAACCATGGTCAATGATTTATATTATGGTTTACATTTTGGACCATACACTTTTATAAGTTTTGGTGAAATTTAAAATGGCCTGTATCCATTATTGCAAGGTCATGCAGAACAATTCTAATGCCCTAAAAATGCCTTATGTTCCATCTATTCTATTCTTCCTCTCCCTTCAGGACCTATCGTAACCACTGAGTTTCACTTTTTGAAGAATAAGATCCATAGTTACTTGAAATAATATTGAAGGTTTGACATATTGTCTGTTTTCTTTCATTAGGCGCTCCCTATGTTCTCGAGAAACTCTTGCCCCTCTATCTGAGAACACAGCAGGACTCTCCAGGAGGGGAGTTTAATATTTTCTGTTCCATACTGCCTTAAAAAAAATTATTGTGGAAATAATATATATGGCCATTTTAACTATTTTAAGTGTATAAGTCAGTATCATTAATTACTTTTACAAAGTTGTGCTACCATAACTACCATCATTACCCAAACTTTTCATCACCTCAAACAGAAACTCTGTACTCATGGAGCAGGAAGTTCCCATTTCTACTCCCCCTCCTCTCTATGAGCCCCTGGTAACCTTGAGTCCACTTTCTGTCTCTATGAATCTTCCCATTCTGAATATTTCAGATAAGGGAAATCATATAATATTTGTCTTTTGGGGTCTGCATATTAGCACAGTGTTCTCAAGGTTCATCCATGTTGTAGCATGTATCAGAACTTTTTACAGGTGAGTAATAGTCCTGTTACAAAATAGTGTATGCATATACCACATTTTGTTTATTCGTTCTTCTGTTAGTGGACCCTGGTGTTGCTTCCACCCCTTGGCTCTTGTGAATAATGGTCCTCTGAGCATTGGTGTACGTGTCTCCTCGAGTCCCTGCTTTCAGTTCTTTTGAGTATGTACCTCAAAGTGGAATTGCCATCTCATGTGGTAATTCTGTGTTTAACTTTTTGGGGAACAGCCAAACTGGTTTCCTCCATATTGACTCTTGTTACAGTCAGTTTAAATTCATTATGTCCAAAACTGGCCTTGGCTTCCTCAGACTGGTTTTTTTCCTCAACCTCTGCACCATTCTCCTTGTCACCCAAGTCTGAAAGGCTGGAGACCTCTCCCTTCTCCACCAGGTCAGTTACCAGGTCTTATCTAGAGTTCAGATGCATCTTTTCTCATCTGTCCCCCCTAACCTGGCCAGGCTCCCATTGACTTAGGAGTCATTGACTGTTCTCAGCATTTTCTCTGAGCGAAAAGTAACTCATGGACTTCATCAGATTTTGGCCAGAAGTAAAGCACAATAATTCCTTACTGCTGCAGCTGTTTGTCAGTGATGGGTTGCTTACCGTGGGCTCCTTACAGTGGTATAGATAAGAAAGTTTCTGTCAATATAACCTTTCTTTTCCATTTAAAAAAGCATGTAGGAATGCATTCTAGGGAGAGAACCATGCTCCACTCTATTTGTGTTTTAAAAAGTAAAGCTTTCATGGGGGAGCAGATATGGCTCAGGCAGTTGGGTGTCCACCTCCCACATGGGAGGTCCCAGGTACAGTTCCCAGTGCCTCCTAAAGAAGATAAGTAAGACAGTGAGCTGACACGGCAAGCTGACACAATGAGAGACACAACAAGCAAGGAGCAGATGTGGCTCAAATGATTGGGTGCCTCCCTCCCACATGGGAGATCTCGTGTTCGGTTCCCAGTGCCTCCTAAAGAAGATGAGTAACAGTGAGCTGACGCAACAAGGAGACACAACGAGACAAAACAGAGCAGATGTGGCTCAAGTGATAGGGTGCCTGTCTCCCACATGGGAGGTCTCAGGTTCGGTTCACAGTGCCTCCTCAAAGAAGATGAGCAGACACAGAGAGTACACAATGAACAAAGAGCAATTAAAAAAATAAGGCTTTTGCAAACTTTGGTGCTTTAATTATTATTAGTAATATATGCTTGGTAGATACCCATATTTTAGGACATTCCTTATTGAGAATCAATAGCTGGGACCCTCTTCCAGAATTACTAGCTGACTCTAGTTGTACCCACTCATCTTTGCTGAGGGCAGAGTTTCCTATCCTAAGTTAGGATACCTGTGGGGGCCTGACCTGTCTGGTAAATGTTTGGGACCAGCTGGGTGTAAGGCAGCAGGGAGTTACGGGTATTAGGTAGAACTGGTATGCACCTGCACTATCTAAAGGCATTCAAATGGAGACAAACTGCCCCTGGACTGGTTCTTGCCCCTTCTCCATCACTCCGCCATCCCTCTTAAGCCATCTGACCAGAATCTAAAGAAATTGTCTTCAGTATGCCATTCTGTTTCTAAAACTCCATTTCCTATAACCAAACCTAAACTATTCTGCCCCCTCTTCCAGCAGAGAATCTGAGATATTTAACCAGTATCATGAAACTGTGACCTTCTTATCCTGCCCCAGCCCCCTGGAGGTTTGTGGTGACAGGACTGAACCCCATTGGATGTGTAAGAGAGATTTCTCTTTGAATCTTTGATTTAAGCAGGTGTTCTTAATTTTTTTTGTTTTGGTCCACAGACCCTTTTGCCAGTCAGGTGAAGTTAATATTTATTGCATACATTTTTTTTTTTTAAAGAAGAGGCTACTTTGTTTTTATTTTATTTTATTTTATTTTTTATTTCTCTTCCCTTCCCCACCCCCTGCCCGCCCAGTTGTCTGCTTTCTGTGTCCATTCACTGTGTGTTCTTCTGTGTCCACTTGTAT
This sequence comes from Dasypus novemcinctus, assembly GCF_030445035.2. Classification (NCBI taxonomy): domain Eukaryota; kingdom Metazoa; phylum Chordata; class Mammalia; order Cingulata; family Dasypodidae; genus Dasypus; species Dasypus novemcinctus. Next base: position 38,107,774 of record NC_080675.1, read on the forward strand.
TCTTGTTAGTGGCACTGGGAATCTGTGTCTCTTTTTCTCTTCTTTGTTGCGTCATCTTGCTGTGTCAGCTCTCCGTGTGTGCGGCCCCACTTCTGGGCAGGCTTTCCTTATGGGGCGCACTCCTTGCGGGTGGCACAGCACTCCTTGTGCACATCAGCACTGTGCATGGGCCAGCTTCACCTCACTGGTCAGGAGGTCCTGGGTTTGAACCTTGGACTTCCCACGTGGTAGGTGTATGCTCTATCCATTGAGCCAAATCTACTTCCTGCATATATTCTTAAGTGAAGGAAATGCTAGATTTCAGTTGGAGGTCAGAGAAAATAAAGATAAGAAGCTGATTTTTTCCCCCAATTCAAGCTCGTGGACTCCCTGAAATCTTTCCATGGATCCCTTGGGGGTCTGTGGACCCCTGGTTAAGAACCCCTGGTTTAAATGTACCTCAGAGAGAAATTGTCAGAAGCTGCCTCTACAAAGGGAGTGGTGGGCTTTTTTAGTATCACTTTCCCAGTAATTTGAATGCCTGCTTGTCTGTTATCTTTGACTGAAAGAGAGAAGACTGAGGCAAAGAGGACCTAGAAAGATTTTTTTTATTAGATAAGGTGGAAAAAAGGATGTTTCTGTTATCGACTTGTTATTTTAACCAGCCCTAGCATTTGGAGACCCAAACCCGTTCAGGGTGCTGGAAGCCCAGAGTGGAGAGAGGTGTGTGTGGGAGGAGGGGGAAATGGGAGGGGAGAGGGCATGGAGAAAGGAAGATTCGTCAATGAATGTTAGAGGTTTACAGTAATTAACAAGCTGTACCTCAGTTTCCCCTGATATACATTGGGAAAAAGGTAAACCCTCTCCCCCCGTGTGGCATTTCCACAGGTTAAACAAAGGAACCCTGTAGAGACAGGCGTAAAGGGAGATAGATATCTTCACCATCTGCATATCAGAGGGAGATGGAAATCTTTACTACCTCTACCTGTGTATCAGAGGCAGAGGGAGACAGAAACATTCACTATTTACAAACCCTTTAAAACCTTACAGATCAAAAGAAATATTTGCTCCTGCAGCATTCCAAGAAGCCATAGACTCCCTCAACCCCTTCCAACTACCTCACTGGGACCCTCAAACCCCTCCCACTAACTATCATTTCCTGGCCTAGGAAAGTTCTGTATAAATTCAAGTCCCGCCCTTCCAGGAGTGGGCTGAAGTCTGTTCTTCAGACCCCCTCTGCTGGGAGAGCTTCTCAATAAATTCTTTGCTTACGGTCAATCAGTCTCCATGTCCCAGTAAGTGCCATATTTCCTCCAACAGTTAGGTTTAAGGAGTGGCTGACACTTTTGTGCCTCCAGCTCTACAGCTGCTTGTAATCCCTCTTTATTGCTGATTTTCTGAGTCATAAAGACTATAATTCAATGGACATTGGCAGGGGCAGGTAAAAAGAACTGCAGAGTGTGGCTTTAGGGACCTGCCAAAGGCCCCTCCCCTAAAATGCCTTCCCTCCAAAAAAACACCCTCATGATACCCAAAGTACCTCTATCACAGCTTCCTTTCTTTAGATATTGGAAGATTTTGAGGTATCGCAGAATCTTCTTAAAATGCAAATACCTCTGAGAGATAAAGGAAAAACCTTCTTAAGGCTTAAGAATTCCTCAGTGGAAGCAAATATAGAACCAACTGAGGATGGGCAAAGCCTATGCAGTAACCCAGCAACAAGGCTCAGAACTAATTTGAGTTTTTTCTTTTTACTGTTTGCCTAGACAGAGCTGGCTGAGTCAACGTTTTTCTAGTTGCTCTTCTATCTTCAGTAGATTCCTTGCTCCACATTCTCCATTTGGACTAGAATGGCAGGGATGAGGAGAAAATCTGTCTTTTCTGCAATCCTGTGTATAGAGCTCTGCAAATTCCAGGTGACTCAGTGTCTGGCAGGAAAGAGGTTGTTCTTGCTTGAGGCCTTTGGAACTGTACCACTTATAAAAATGAAGGCTTGGCTTACTCAAAACCAAGGAATTAGCTAGCTGCCCAGTCAGAGTTACTTGGCTTAGCTTACAGCACTTTATTCTCTTAGTGTTTTTGTTTTAGGAAGATTGGCTCTCATGACTGTCCACTTTTCACTGGGACTGTTATGTGGTGAGGTGTGTCCTCAGCTACTGCCCTGGGGGGCCCAGGATGTTTCCACACTATAGTGCTTTGGTGTTAGAACTTGGGAGACAGGGCCCAGAGTATAAATTGTCCTAGTTCCTCCTTCCTGGGGTGTGTTCACAGAGCACATCATGGATGTGAACACTTGTGTGCCCTCTGGCCTCCCCAATTTGTCGGCCAGTTCACAGTGGGTGAAGGTGAGTTCCTGGATTAAGGGGAAATCTCTCCTCAAAGGACATTCTTAAATTTCTTTTCTAAAAAATCTTATCTGTACAAAATCTTCACCCATTTCAAGTGTACACGTCAATGAAGATATTCTTTTTTAAGAGCTTAGGTAAAGTAACTTGGAGAGATTCATGGAAATGCCCCAGACATTGTCTGAAACCTTGAAAATCTGCCGTGCGCCTCCATTCCTGTGGTCTGTAAGGCGTTGTGGCCGAGAGGAAGTCCACACAGTTGCTCCTCAGAAGGGTCAGCTGTGACCTCACAGCTCTTCTCGATTCAGGATGCCTGGGCTCCAGTCCTGGCTTATTACCATCCTACAGGTCAGAGATAGAAACACATTAAATGACCTTGGGATATTTGTGGCACTGTTTATCAGTTTTCTCATTCGTAAAATGGAGATGGCAATAGTACCCACCTCGTAAGGTTTCAGTAAAGATTAAAAAACATAATGCTTATGAAATACCTGGCCCAAAGCTGGCTATGTTTATGTCTTAAGAAATGATGGCTCCTACTATCAGTTCATGGAGATAATGATGGAGACTGCAGGTAAGTTCAGGAAGCTGGCAGGAGGGCTCCATAGCCCGTGGTTTCCCTGTTGTTAATGCAGCCTCTCTGGTTTCTTCCATATTCTTTTCCTTGCTCAGTATTGATCCTTCAGAAAGTGGAGAACGGAGACCTGAGCAACAAGATTCTGAAGATCACTGACTTTGGCCTTGCTCGGGAATGGCATCGGACCACCAAGATGAGTGCAGCAGGGACGTACGCTTGGATGGCACCTGAGGTGATTCGTGCCTCAATGTTTTCCAAGGGCAGCGATGTATGGAGGTAAGGTCTGGACAGGGTTCTTGTGTCCATTTGGCTGTACCACACTTCAGGATTTGAAAAATTTGAGGTTACATAGAATCCCAGGCACCCCAAATAAATCTAAGTGACCTGCTCTAATCATTCTTTGCTAATTCTCCTGGGGGAAGTTTTGCTAATCATTCTTTGCTAATTCTCCTGGGGGAAGTTTCTTTGCTAATTGTCTGGGGGAAGTTTCTAGTGCTTTCATCTACAAAAATTCCTTCAGTACTGTGGAAGGTACTACCTTTATACAGGCCTTTTGGGGTCAGTGATTGCTTTCTGGGAAAGACCAGTAAATTCCAGGGTAATGTGTATTCCTGTCGCTGGCATGTAGGATGGTAAGTGCACTCCATCACTCCTAGAGATCTTCCCAGGGTCAGCCTAGCTTGCTTAGCAGCAGTACTGGGCTTGGGGAAAGGGATAAACTGAGTATCTTTGCTCTAAGCTCCTGGGCTGATGAGAATTCTTTGTGCCTTTCTTTTTACTTGGGGGGCTGGTTAATTTTCATTTCTTGTTACCCAGTTAATCCGTTAGTTGAGGATCTGTTTGTTTGATAAACATTGATCTAGAAATGGGAAAAGAAGGGTCCCAAGTGTGTACCGAGAACTGGGGACTCACAGACTAGAAATGGCCAATGATCCTCCTACTAAATGTCAGCCCTAGAAGTCACAGGGATATGGATCTAAATAGCCTTGTCCCCTCTGATAGGATGAACAGCTAACTACAGAATATACATTCTTGTGGCTTTGAAACAATAGCATCACCTTGGTAAATAAAAGAAAGAAGTATCGATTATCAGCATTCCAGGCTATGAAGTTGTTGCTTCCTGGTGTTTCGTCTCTGTGTGTATAGTTTAGTAAATTATCTGTAGTATAATGTAATATGAATATATATGATATAAAATATAAAAATACATTTTAATACCAGCTTTATTGAGGTATAATTCACAAACCATAGAGTTCACCCTTTTAAAGCATACAGTGGTTTTTAGCATGTTCACAAAGTTATACGCCTCAGTCACCACGGTCTAATTCCAGAACATTTTTATCACCCAAGAAACCCTATACCTTTTAGCAGTCACTCCTCATTCCTCACTACCTCCTAACCCCTGGCAACATCTATGGCAACACTTCTGTCTCTATGGATATGCCAATTTGGGACCTTTCATATAAATGGTATCATATAATAGGTGGCCTTTTGTGTTTGGCTTCTTTTACTTAGCGTAATGTTTTCAGGGTTCATTCATGTTATAGTTTATATCAGAGCTTCATTCCTTTTTATAGCTTTCATTGTATGGCTACATCTTTTGTTTATCCATTCATCAGTTGATGGACATTTGGGTTATTTCTGTTTTTTTGCTATTAAGTGTAATGCTGCTATGAACATTGTGTACAAGTTTTTGTGCAGATATATGTTTTCAATTCTTCTGGGTATATACTTCATAGTGGAATTGGTGGGACATAGTAACTTTATATTTAACTCTTTGAGGAAATGCCAATTTTTCACAGTGGCTGTACCATTTTACTTTCTTATCAGCAATGTATGATGGTTCTAATTTCTCCACATCCTTGGCAACACTTGTTATTGTCTGTCTTTATTATTAGAGCCATCGTAGTGGTTGTGAAGTGGTATCTCATTGTGTTTTTTGTTTGAATTTCCTAATAACTAGGTGATGTTGAACATCTTTTCCTGTGCATATCAGTCATTTGTATAGCTTTGGAGAAATGTCTATTCAAATCCTTTGCCCATTAAAAGTTTTTTTTTGGGGTCTTTTTATTGTTGTGTTATAATAGCTCTTTATATATTCTGGATGTAAGTCACTTATCAGATATATGATTTATAGATATTTTCTCATTCTGTGGATATCTTTTCACTTTCTTGATGGTGTTCTTTGAATCAGAAAAGCTTTTAATTTTGATGAAGTCCAATTTATTTATTTTTTTTCTTTGCTTGTGCCTTTGGTGTCATACAATGACTGTATGGTCATTAATGTTGTGAAGATTTACTCCTATGTTTTCTCCCAAGAGTTTTATAGTTTTAGCTCTTACAATTAGGTCTTTGGTCCATTTTGAGTTAGTTTTTGTACATGATGTGAGATGGGAGTACAGCTTCATTCTTTTACATGTGGATTTCCAGGTGTACCAGCACCATTTGTTGAAGAGACTTCCTTTCCCCATTGCATGGATTTGGCACCCTTGTTGAAAAGCAGACCATAGATGTGGTCAAAGATATGTGGGTTTATTTCTGGATTCTCAATTCTATTCCTTTGGTCAATATATTTATCTTTATGCCAGTTATCACACTATCTTCATTTCTATAGCTTTGTTGCAAGTTTTGAATTAAGGAAATGTGAGTTCTCCAATATGTTCTTCTTTGGTTTTGGCTATTCTGGGCCAGGATCACTGTCAATTTCTTCAGAAATAGCAGCTGGATTTCAATAAGGGTTGTGTTGAATCTTTACATTAATTTTGGGAGTATTGACATCTTAATGATGTTATGTCTTCTGATCCAGGAACACGGTGTGATGGTTAGGCTAATGTGTCAGTTTAGCCAAGTAGTTGAGTCCAGTTGTTTGCTCAAGCAAGCATTGGACTAATTATAATACAAGGACATTTGTGGGCTTTCGTCATCAATGAGTTTACTGCATAGATGGCTGATTACATCTACAACAACCAGGGAGATTACTGTCAGCAATGAGTGATGCTTTATCCCATCAGTTGAATGCCTTAAAAGGGGAAGTGATTTCCGCAGTCAGGGAGAATTTCCCAACTCTTCTATGGACAGCCAACGTCTCCCGGAAACTCAGCAAGGACTTTCACTGGACTTTCACGGGAGCCCCGGTTTGCAGCCTGCCTGAGAACCTGGACTTATGCATCCCTATGGTCACGTGAGAGACTCTTATAAAATCTCATTCTGTTTACAGATATCTCCTGTTGATTCTATTTCCCAAAAGAACCCTTTATTTAAGTCTTTACTTTCTTTCAGCGATATTTTTTGTAGCTTCTTTATATTGAGTCTTACTTTATCATGCATTAATTACAGGGTGAAGTAGCTAATGTGAGGAAGAGAACTTTCCTCTTTTTAAACTGTCTGACCTGATCTTGTTATGTTGAGCCATAGACTGATATTCAAATTTTTGATCTATAAAACTGGAAATTCTGTATGTTTCAACCTAATACTTTTATTGCTTGGACTTATGCAAATGAGATTAAACAATGTATTAATGAAGCTAAGTTGCTTTTACAAAGAGACCCACAGATAAGGGACTTAAATGAGATAGAAATTTATTTTTCTTTCAAAGAGTAGTCCAGCTAGTCTAGGCCAGCAGGACAGCTCTGCCCCATGCAATCATTCAGGTACCCAGGCTTCTTGCTTCATCATCTATCCCTCAGTGCACCGTACTTGTCTGGGTGGTTAAATCGAGATGGCTGTTACTTCTGTATTCTAGACTTATCCATGGCATTCAGCTTGTCTTAAAAAAAAAAAAAAGATTCATTTTTATTTATTTCTCCCCACCCCCTTGTTGTTTGCACTTGCTGTGCCCGTTCAGGACCTCCAATAGGAGGTGAGAAGGAGGCACCTAATTGCCTGAGCCACCCCTGTTCCTGCTCTGATGTAGCTCTCATTTTGCTTTTCTTCTTGAGTCTAATGTTGTGTCAGCTTGGTGTGCCTACTCGCTGTCTTGCTCATCCTTCTTAGGAGGTACTGGGAACCTCTGCTCCCTGCTTTGTTGTGTCTCTTATCATGTTTTTTTCCTCTTGTGTCTCTTGATGCATCAGCTTGCCACACACCTGCTCATCACACTAGCTCTTTATCTTCTTCAGGAGGCACTGGGAACTGAACCACGGACCTTCCATTGTAGGGGGGAGCCCAATTGCTTGAGCCATATCTGCTTCCCATCCAGCTTGTCTTTAATTTGGAGATGACGCAGCAGGTGTACACATCTCCTCTGCACATATCCCATTGCTTATACTTTGTTTTGTGGGCACACCTAGTTCCAAGGGAAGTAGACAAATGTAGGCCCTAGCTGGACAATTGTTATCCAAACTCAGCTAAAACAGTACAGGGAGAGCGGATGTGAGGGGACAATCAGCCACTTGCCACACTAAACTTTAACTTTCCCTTCTTTTTGGGAAATCATGATGTCTCAGTAACATGGTTATTTTCTACTTCCATATTCCTGCTAGGCTTCTTTCCTGCTAGCCTGGCCCTGGAATCCATCATATTTTATTATCATACACTCTAAGGGTTTCTCTTACTCCAGTGATTTGGACGGAATTGTCTCAGATATCCAGGCACATTCTTAGAGGGAAAAGAGAGCCCAAATACCTCATGTAGGGTCGACTCATGGTGACAGAAATAGTCAGAGAAGGATAAGGCCATTGCAGGGGTGATTTTACGAAGGAAGGGGCAAGGCAGGGTCTTTCACTTTTCCCAACTATCCTGGTACCAAAGACTAACCTCCAGTCTTTCCCTTTAAGCACAGATTCTGAGAGCAGTCTTAAGGAGCCCAGGTAAGAGAAGGGAATAGTTTGGAGGTAAACCCCAAGCCATCAGCTGGCGGATGAAGTATCTTGGAAATTGTTACAGGGTCTGCCAATGAGTCTTTAGTTCAGAATTGTTCCCAGGACTTAAGCCTTCTGACTTAGCTGGGTTGATGAATGTAGTTTGAGAGCATAATTCATTTTACTCCCTTCCAGCTTTCTTAGCTTTTGTGCTGCAAGATTTCCTTCTAGGACACAATTTATTGAACTCTTTAATCTGCTCAAGGCTAGTCATCTGCATGATCTTGCATCTTTGCCAGAGGACAAATTGTGCCCATTGTTATACGTACAGCAATTCACTTACACTACTAACAGTATTTAACACCTACAGATGCTTAAATTGGGCTCCATTTGAAATGCTGTAGATCTTTTATGTCATTTCCTTACAACAATCCCCAAAGTTGGTATTATTATTTCTTTTTTATAGAGGAGAGAACCTAGGCTCATAGAGTTGTCATGGGCTTATGTTCACCCACGTGATAGAGGTAAAGCTGAGACTGGAACTCGATATGGGGTATCTTGAAATTCTGTGCTTGGAGTCATGCCACTATCTCTATACTCCTGATCCTGTACCTTGGGCATCCTCTTCTAGGATGCTGGACCCACTGTGCCTGGAACCCAGCAGGATGTCCCAGAGAGGGTCAAAGCGTATCTAAGAACTTGAGACTGATTTGTCGTTTATTCATCATTCCCAAACTGATTTGTCATTTATTCATCATTCATGAATTAAATGTTTATTGAATGCTTACTCTGCACCGGGTGCTGGGCTAACTTGGAGTCCTCGCCCATCCTCTTCTCCCCTGGAACGCACCCAAGGCTTGGGTCCTCCAGGCCTCTCTTCTTGCCAGGTTCCCAGGGTCAGCTGACTCTGTCTTCCGGCTCTTCAAGCACGGTTCTCAGGGCCTCCTCCACATACTGTGATGGAGGGTAGTATGATAACAGCTGAGATCCTCAACTACATAAATGTCCCTATTTGCTTGTATTGGGACTGCCTGGAGGAGAGTAATTGCGGAGATCTTTCCCTTTGGTCATTCTGGGTGGGGATAGCCATTGGGCATCGTCCCTCATTGCCTTCTTGCCTGTTGTATGTGGGATGAGCATTTTATTAATAATATTAACTTTAAAAAATTACAGTAGAAAAACATTACAGTAGGAAAGAAAAGAAAATATGGATAAAATCACCTAAACTCACACTTAAAGGTAACCTATTCTGGTATGTTTTCACCTGTTCCTGTAGTCATTCACCTATCCTTAAAGTAAAATTCTTTAGGTTTGTAAGCTACTTTTTAAAAAAAAGATTTATTTTATTTATTTCTCCTCCCCACTCATTGTTTGCACTGGCTGTCTGCTCTCTGTGTCCTTTTGTCGTGTGTTCATCCTCTTTTTAAGAGATACCAGGAACCAAATCCAAGACCTCCCATGTGGGAGGGAGGCACCCAGTGGCTTGAGCACCTCCACTCCCCGCTTGTGTCTCTCATTATCTTTCCTTGTTGTATCTCTTTGTTGTGTCAGCTCGCTGTCTTGCTTGTCTTCTTTAGGAGACCCCGGGAACCAAACTTGGGACCTCCGGTGTGGTAGTTGGGCACCCAACTGCTTGAGCCACATCCACTTCCCTGTAAGCTGCTTTTTAATGTAATATAGCACAAACCTATTCCCATGTTAGTATGCATAATGTTATGTCAATAAAGAGATCATCATTTTGAATGAGGGTTCTGTTTAACAACAAGAATAATAATTGTATATTACTTTACAATTTGCAAAGTGCTTTTGCATCTGTTAATTTGACTCATATTACCAAAGATTATTAACCAGCCAGTGTGGTTCCTAGAACGTGTGTTACCAAGTACAGGATTAGAGGTTCCCCACCACACCCCTTTCAAAGGTGACCCTTCCCTGTCAGAGTGAGGTGCCCTGAGTTGACGTCTTAGAGATAAAACAAGTTAATTAAAAACCAAACACACCAAAAACCAGTTCAGGTTCAGCACAGAAGTGGAATTGCTGTGCCTTTGGTCAAGAAGGGTTATTATCCATTTGAATGCTTTTCCTCACTTTGGAAAAATAAAATATCCCCCTCTCCCCCACCTCTGATCCTACCAAATGGTTGAAGGGATTACTGAACCTCTGGGGGTGGTTACTTATCGACAGGACACATTCCTGGAGGGTTTGGGTTTTAGCAGTGAGGATTCCTGGGAAATTACTGGCAGCACTCTGGGAGTCCAGGGTTCCCTTCTGAGGGATGGAACTCAGGCAGTGATTTAGCTGAGCTCACCCTTCCAGGCTGCTTGCAAATGGGCCTCTTGACCTTCCTAAACATGGGAGGGCAACAAAGTAGGCTAAACCTGAGGTAAATCATGTTGATTCCTTATCTCACCTATCCCTGGGGATTAGATCCATCTACCTTGCGTTTCTCCAGTTTTCTTCTTGGATTCTTTTCATGTGAAAGGAATACCAAGTCTTCATTTATATCCCTCCCCTTCAGTTATAAAAATAAAGAGGAACATTGGCAGAGGAAAACTGCGATTTCATCATCTAGAAAAGCAGAGCCTCTTCCCGGAATGCCCCTGTTCCTCAGCAAGGTTACTTACTCTCACCAGACACCCTCATTTCAGACCCTTTCTAAGGGGAAACTAGAGTCGTATTTGCCAGTCATAGCTGGTAATTTCTGGATGCGGGGTAGGAGTTATTGTTTTTTTTTTCCTCGTAACTATTCTGTGAGGTATGCTGTCCTTGTTTTACGGATGAAGAAACAGGTTTATAGAGGTTAACTTGCTTTTCCCAGGTAAGCAGTAAAGTCAGCATTTGCCTCAGTCTGTCTGAATCTTTCTTTTCTGGAGGTAGCATAACCCCTTCTAGAGCAACACTTTTCACATTTCTCTTAGTTGGATGCAGAAAAAAGAAACAAGCCAGATAAAGCAGAGCTGCCCTGGGTGAAGCTGGGAGCGGTTGAGTCCCTGGTTCCTCCTCTTCCACCTAACTTAAGACATCTGCATGGGACACAGGATACCCAGGGCTCATGGCATGGAAACCATCACAGAAAGAATGCAGGAACACAAGCAGGACTCATGTTTGAATCTTTGGAACACACAAGTGTCCTTCCAAGTAGTTAGGAATCAGATGCCCTTGTCTTTGCCTGGATGGAAGAAAGGGGTTCCCTTTCTTTTTTATTCTCCAGGGTGGAGTAGAGCATTAGCCAAGGGAAGGTGACAGTGGATGAGAGTTGGTCTTACCTTGAAATATGGTCAACAGTGTTGAGGGTTCTTAGAGGTCACTTGGCTGAAGCTGCCCAGCGTGACCACGTCTGGGTAAGTCACATTAAAGGGTTGGCAGGGAGCGTCAGAGTCAGAGTGTGATTCTTGATGGTATTCACGGCTAACTCTAGGGCACCGGGGCAGTCTGCAGAACCCTCTGACCATGCACTTTGTTTTAGTTTGCTAAAGGCAGTTAAGCAGTTTACCAGAAATATATTGGCTTTTACAATGGGAATTTATTAACTTATAAGCTCACAGTTCTGAGACTCTAAGATGTCCAAATTAAGGCATCATCAGGAGGTGTTTTCTCCCTGAGCAGCAGCTGTGTGGTGGTGACCACTCATCTCTCCCCTTTCCTTGGGCCTCCTTCCTACATGCACAGTAATGGATTAACCTTAAGGACATGATTTTCTGGGGTCCACAAAAGCATTAAACTGCCACACTCCACCCTCTGGACCGTCAAAGTACATGTTCTTTCCATATGCAGAATGCATTCATTCCATCGCAATATTTTAAGCTTTAAATCATTTCAGTAACAGTATTAAATACAAGTCTTATCAAAATTGGTGGTAGGCATGTCTATCTTGGGACAGAATTCCCCTCCTGCTTGAGACCTGTGAAACTGAAACAAGTTATCTGCTTCCAGTATACAAAGGAGCGACACTCCTAGAATAGACATTCCCATTGCCATAAGGAGAAATTGAAAGGAGAACTGCCAGACGGTTCTGAGAACCTGCAGGGCATACTCCATTAGATTTCTTCTCTCTCTCTCTCTCTTTCCTTTCTTTCTTTCTTGATTTATTTCTCTCCCCTTTCTTCACCACCCCCCCGCCACCCCTTGTCTGCTCCCTGTGTCCATTCATTATATGTTCTTCTGTGTCCACTTGCATTCTCGTCATGCGGCACTGGTAAACTGTCACTTTTTTGTTGCATCATCCAGCTGTGTCATCTCTCCGTGTGTGCGGTGCCACTCTGGGGTGGGCTGCGCTTTTTCTTCACGCAGGGTGGCTCTCCTTGCAGGGTGCACTCCTTGTGCATGGGGCTCCTCTATGCAGAGAGCACTCCTGCATGGCATGGCACTCCTTGTACACAGCAGCACTGCATGTGGGCCAGAACACCACACGGGTCAGGAGGCCCTGGGTATCGAACCCTGGACCTCCTACATGGTAGGCAGATGCTCTATCCTTTGAGCCACATCCACTTCTCCTCCATTAGATTTCAAAGTCTGAGAGTCATCTATGGAACCATGGTTTCTTCTCCTCAGGTGAATGGAATGGCAGCCCTCCCTTCTTGCCCAGCAGCCATGTTCTGGACTCTACCCTCAGGCATCAGGGAAGCTGTCAAACTCTAGGCCCCTCCCTCAGAGAACACTGGAGTGTTCTCTCCCCTCGGGTCTCTGGGACATAGGCTCCACCTCCTTTTAACATTGGCGCGGCAGTCAAACTCTCCTCAATCTCCAGAAAATGTACTCTACCCTCTCTGAAGCCTGGGGTGGCAACACTCTTCCTGAACAATAGGGGGGAAGGCCCACCCTCTCCAAATTCCAGGGAACACTCACACCCTTTCCACACATGGGTGGGTTCACATGCCCGGCTGGAGAAGATGCCTTCAGCCCAGACCTCATCTTCCATGATACTGCCTTTGAAGTCATTTTTCCTTCAGTTTGTTCCTTTTCTGTCCCCTTCAGGCTGACAGTGATTCTGTTCATACAGATCTTGCAGAAAACTTGTTTCACATGCAGGAAACAGGGGTCTAATCTGTCAGATAGTAAGACTTTTCACGGATCCTCCTTAGAAGGCTGAATTTCCAATCCTGACTTACACTGAAATGACTGGTTCTTTCCAAGTTCAGTAAAGTCCTCACATGGAGCAGTAGTCTCTGGGGACTCACTTTCTGGAAGCTCAGAATTGCCCAAACCAATACTTTCTGATTTCTTTGTGCTCAGGAGTTCCATTCACAGCGTATCCCTTTTCTCCTACCTTTTACTATAAGCTGCAAGGAGAAGCCAGGCCACATTTTCCACATTTAATTGGGAATTCTCCTTGGCTAAATTGCCAAACTCATCACTTCCAAATTCAGTCTTCCATCTAGTATCAGGAGTCAATTTTGCCAAGTTCTCCACCACTTTAAAGTAAGGATCACCTTCCTTCCAGTTTGCAGTGACATTCATCGTTTCTGTCTAAGGCCTCATCAGAAGTATCTTTAGCATCCTTATTTCTACCAGCAGTCTCTTCAAAGCAATCTAGGTCTTTTGTGTTATGTAACTCACAATTCTTCCAGAATCTTCCCCTTACCCATTGTAAAAACCCTTTAAGAGAGTGGATGTAGCTCAAGTGGTTGAGCTCCTTCTTCCCATATATGAGGTCCCAGGTTTGATCCCCAGTACCTCCTAAAAACGAACAAATAAAAAAATTAACTCTCATTGGAGAGTGGATGTAACTCAGTGGTTGAGCACCTGCTTCCCATTTATGATGTCTTGGGTTTAATCCCTGGGACCTCCTAAAAATAGTAAAATATAAGCCTTTTAACACTTTTGGTATTTGCATAGTAGCTTGGCACCCTGGTCCTGGTACCAATTTCTGTTTTAGTTTGCTAAAAGCTGCCAAGCAATATGCCAGAAATGGGTTGACTTTTACAATGGGTATTTATTAACTTATAAGCTTACCATTCTGAGGCTACAAAGATTTCCAATTTAAGGTATCATCAGGATATATTTTCTCCCCAAGTTGCAGCTGTGAGTGATCAGGCACATGGCAGCATCAGCTTGTCTGTCCCCTCCCCTCTGGGCCTTGTTGCTTTCAGCTTCTGGCTAAAGTGGCTTCCTCTCAGCTTCTGTGTTCCATTGATTTCAGCTTCTGTCTTTGCAACTTTTTTCTTGATCTGTGAACTTTTTATTCCTCTTTATAAAGGGCTCCAGTGAGAGGATTAAGACCCACCCTGGGTCATGCAATCTAAGCAAAGGCCCTTAGCTGAAGTAATTTAATCAAAAGGTCCTACCTACAATAGGTTTACATGCACAGAAATGGATTAACCTCAAGGACACGATTATCTAGGGTCCACAAAAGCTTCAAACTGCCACACACTCATTCCCACACCCACCTACTCATTAACTATACAAGGGCCTACTCTGTACCAGAGCTTTTGCTAGGCCCTGGAAATGCAAAGGTTAAAAATGGTTATTCCTGCCCTTTAAGAGCTCATAGGTTGGTTAGCATGACAGCTACAACACAATGGAGCCCCAAGCAAGGGTTCAGTAATACCTGGGGATATCAGGGAAGGCTTCTTAAAGCGTCCAGCATGGTTCCCATTAGCTTCAGATTAAAATCCAACTTGTCTGGTAGACCAGGTCCTGCAAGACCTGCAAACAGCTACCAGGCTTTTTTTTTTTTTTTTCCTGTCAAGATACATAGATGAAATGACAGGTTTTAGAGGACTCACTGGGGCAAAGCCATCATCCAAAGAGATGGGTTAGGCCACTCTGAGAGTCTGTTTGCTGCCCATAGGGATATGTGGGGATGCTCTGGCACACTGGTTGGCACATTGTTCTGCTTTGGATCATGCCACACCACATGGGGTTTTTTGAGAACAAGTCCATGATCTTGATTGCTTGCCTTTGTACATGCCAATCCCTCTCTCTGGGGGCACTGCCCTCTTCCTCCTTCCCTAAGGTAACTTCACCTTGAGTTAAGGTTTAGCTCAAGGGCCATCTCCTGCCCCTGGCCTAGTCTGGTTTAGGTGATTCTCCTTTGTATCCTCATAGTATCTCTATCATGACTCATACTCTGAATTCCAATTGTCTTCTGTTCCTCTTACTAATCTCTTTGTGCATAAGGACTGCATGTCTTTTATCCTGTATTCTAGTGTCAGGTATTGAGCTTGAGGTATAGTAAATATTTAGTAGATCTTTCGAATGAATGAATGAATAATGCTGGGAACTTTGAGTTGGATTGTGAAAAATGATTAAGTGTTTACCAAGCAGAGAAATATTAGGAGGGCATTCCAGAGAGAAGGAATTAAGAGTTGGTCTGGAGTTTACCATGGCTTACTCTATGTATGTCCTTAATTTATGCTGCTAAACCTATCTAAAACTTGCTTTCCTTATATGAAAAATAATGATAATATATATCTTGCAGGTTTATTATGGGAATTAAAGATGATATTTGCACAGTGCCTTAGCACCCTGCACGTAGAAGAAGTTACCATGATGATTATATTGCCGGGTTTATTATTATTTTTTTAATTAATATGACCTTTGTTGCTGGTTGCAAACTACTGATAAGTATTATAAGAACTTTGAGCTGAAAAATGAAGAGAGCCACTCTTCTGACTGTTCCTAATCTTATGGTTTCTTATTCTGGCTTATTCTTGGAAAGACTGAACACTCCATGATTTTGCCTGGTTGTGATTGTGAATTTGTAGAATAATTATTCCACTAAGCTTTGTAGTCCCCATTGTTTGGCTCCTGATGTGAAAAAAGACATTCTCTGCGTGGATTTGAAAGGCAGGGAGGGAATGCTGAGGCTCTCCCAGCTGACGTGCTGCTGCTCAGCACTCCCAATATGTTCTCCACCTGTGAAACTTTCCTCTCGAAATAAGATCTCTGTTAAGGACGTGCTCGCATTGATCCAGGTGCAGGAATCTCTTCAACCTAGTGAGCCTTTAAAGACATCTTTTACAGGAGCAAAATCTGTTTGTTTTAGTGGTCAGCTCTATGCTTTTTTGCTAAAAAAAAGAAGTTATCTTGTGTCTAAAGCTGAAGTTTTCTTAAAACAAAATATTTTATTCTTGAGAAGCTGCCTTTCCCCCAGTTTATTATATAAACAGTTACAACAATATGGTTGTGACCTAATTGAGCACTTACTTTGTGCTAATTTCATGACAGCCTTGGGAGACTGGTCATGTTGTTTTTGCTTAAAGATGGGGAATTTGGGAAGTGAATTTGGCTCAACTGATAGAGTGTCCACCTACCACATAGGAGGTCCAGGGTTCAAACCCAAGGCCTTCTGACCCGTGTAGTAAGCTGCCCCACGCACAGTGCTAATGCGTGCAAGAAATGCCATGCCACGCAGGGGTGTCCCCTGCATAGGGGGGCCCCACATGCAAGGATTATGCCCCTCAAGGAGAGTCGCCCTGCATGAAAAAAGTGCAGCCTGCCTAGGAGTGGTGCCGCATACAGGGAGAGCTGATGTAGCAAGTTTACGCAAGAAAAAGAGACACAGTTTCCTGGTGCTGCTGACAAGAATGCAAGTGGACAAAGAACACACAGTAAATGGACACAGAGAGTAGACAATGAGGGGCGGAGGGGGGAAGGGAAGAGGAAAAAAAAAGAATGAATCTTTAAAAAGAAAAAAGATGGGGAATTTGAAGCTTAGAGAGATGCAGTAACTTGCCCAAGGTCACACAGGTAAGGAATGGTGGGATATGGCTTTAAAATCAAGTGCATTTGATTCCAGAGTTTTTGCTTTTAGCTAGTATGCTGTGTAACCTCCCTTTAAAATCATACCAGTACATCTACTGTGTTAGTCTCCCTTTGTGCTGGGGACAATGTGTGATGCTTAGTAAAGTCTCACGAACTTATTTCAGGAAGGTTGTAGTTGTGGTTTATTACATGGCTTTTGTCCTCTTCCTCTCCTTAGCTATGGGGTGCTGCTTTGGGAGCTGCTAACTGGGGAGGTGCCCTTCCGAGGAATTGATGGCTTAGCAGTAGCTTATGGAGTGGCCATGAACAAACTCGCCCTTCCCATTCCATCTACGTGCCCAGAACCTTTTGCCAAACTCATGGAAGGTAAGTGGCCCTTGGCCTGAGCAAAACTAGGGACAGTTTGTTTGCCTTCCTACCATCAATTAGTGAATTTGGGCCCATTGTACAAGATCAGTTACTGAAAAAGGAAATACAGTAGCAGTCCCCCGAGGAGGAATCCTGTGGGCATTTGGAAGAGTTACTTCAAGATGATGTCTACATCCTGCTTCATTGATGTCACAGATGTCCCTATTATCAATCTCCAGTGACTGTAGAAGCTACTTTAGTAACTAAGGCCCATTGTCCAGTACTTCAGTAAATTATTATTTAGTACAAAATAAGCAGATTGAGAACCTTTTATTTCAGAACCTCTGGGTATCTTACAAACAGAAATGAAGAACATCTGAGAAGAAAGGAACTCTAAAAGTCATCTAGTTGCACCATCATTTTGTAAGGGAAGTGCTCCAAAGCCAAGAGAGGTTAAATGGTTAGGTGGTCACCCCACTAGTTAGTGGCAGAGCTGGGATTAGATGGAACTCACTTTTCCTGACTCCCACTCTAGTGCTTTTTAAAAAAATATATATCCTTGCCTTTATTTAATCCCATTGAAATGTGGAAAGGTAACTCATTTATTATGGGAAACTGAGGCCCAAGGAGAAGTTACCATTGTCAGGATTGGAATCATGTAGTAACATGGTAATTTGTGGTAGTAGTACTTTACCCAAGGAAACTCTTTGGGCTTGCTTTTCTTATACTTACTTAATAGAATTGGATGGGTGTTGGATTGCTGCATTTTATTTCCTTTTTCACTCTTGACTTATGGTTGTGATTTTGGCAGCTCACTTTTACTTCCTAAGCCCTATTTGTAGTTTTCTAAATCCAATCTCTGTTTCCAGAAAGAAAAATGAGAGGTCGTTTTCTAGTAAATGAGGTCCCTTAATATCCTAATTGTTATGTTTGCCTCTGTCCGTTCATGCTTTTCCATCTACTCACATGTTCCATTCAGACTGCTGGAATCCCGACCCCCATTCACGTCCATCTTTCACGAATATCCTGGACCAGCTAACTACTATAGAGGAGTCTGGTTTCTTTGAAATGCCCAAGGACTCCTTCCACTGCCTGCAGGATGATTGGAAACATGAGATTCAGGAAATGTTTGACCAACTCAGGGCCAAAGAAAAGGTAAAAAAAAAAAAAAGCATGCATTTAATCAGTGGATCTTCTCCCCTGGGGCTCCGGACTGAGATTGCCTGACTGTCCTGGTTCTTCCTGCCTGATTTGGTATAACAGGGTAGCTCTTTCCTTCCAGGTTTTATGTGGAGAGAGTTCTCTAGGCCTCAGCTGTGATCTGAAATGGTATAGACTTTTTCTTTCTTTGGGGGATGTGGCAAGCATAAGAAGGGAGAGTCGTCAGCCCAAACCACTCCTTATAGTGTATCTATGTAATTGTCTAAACCAGAGGAAGAGCACCATTTATCAGTTACCAGTAGGGTGTCTTACCCTGCCGACTGAAACTACAAGAGGGTTCAGGAAAGGTTTCATGGTTCTACACTGCACAGAAGTTAACTTGATATAGGATGACTCCTATCTTCAGGAGAATAGGTATCAAACATCCTACTGTAGTCCTTGGTATCAGAATCAGATAAAGAATATGAGCTAGAAATATCATGGATCTGAAATGACCATTTTTCATATTTTTTTTATGACAAGGACTCTAAGCCTAAACCAATGGGAAATCTCAGAAACTCCTAGCCAACTGGAGATCTGCCTTTTGGTTTTAGTGACTGTTCCCTAAATGGCCCTTCTCAATTCCCTTGGTGTCTAGCTAGCAGGCAGGTGAAGCTGATCACAAGCAGTTATGTTGCTTCTGCTGCAGGGGCAGGACACAGCTAGGGGCATGAGGGATGTCCATATAGGTGTGGTTAGCCTCCCTTTTACCTTCTTACTCCACACTACGGAAATGTGACAAGCTAATAGCACTGTAGTAATAGTAATAGTCAGCATTATATATGACTTTATGGTTTACCAGTCCTTTTGCTTGAAAGGTGTCATCTGAATCTTATGGCCTCTACCGCTAGTATGTAAGGCAGATGTTATTCTGCTTCCATCTCAGAGCTGAGAGCGGTGACTTGTCTAGCATTGCCTAGCTAATAAGCAAGAAAGCAGAGCCCCAAACCTGGGCCTTCTGTTTCCAAGCCCTATATTCTTTCCAATATTTATTGTTGTTCCCCTAAACAAATTATTTAAAAATCATTTCTGGAGCTGATTTGGAGAGATTTAAACTCAGTTCATACAACATAGCAGTCCTTCACACAATACTGTTTGGCAAGTCAGGGACATTCTCCTGGGGCTGGAGTTGAGCTTATAATGAATCTTTAGGGGCCCACCTAGATGGATTCAAAGAGATTGTTTCTATTCCTAATACTGTTCTAGCTAGAATTAATGATTCTTGGTTACCTTTCTTTTGATTAATGAAATTACTTGCCAGTAAGAAAAATGAAAGTTGGATTTTGTTAGTAAGAAGGTACTAGGAAAAGTCAAACCTTTTCTCACAATAGGTAACTCTTGTACTATCTGCTGTTCTTTAAGCATGTGCTATGTATGCTAGGCACTAAGTAATTTATATGGATTGTCTTAAGGAACCTTACATAATGAGAGCATTGTCTTGTGTAATACAACTCTATAATATAGGTACTGCTAACTCCATATGGCATGTGATACTCAGAGTAACTTGCCCAGGCCACACACAATTCAGGCCTTACCCCCAAACCACTGTGCACTCAGTGCCCCACTTCTGTCTGATGATTCCCCTCTGCCCTACAGGAGCTCCGCACCTGGGAGGAGGAGCTGACGCGGGCTGCGCTCCAGCAGAAGAACCAGGAGGAGCTGCTACGGCGCCGGGAGCAGGAGCTAGCTGAGCGGGAGATTGACATCCTGGAACGGGAGCTCAACATCATCATCCACCAGCTATGCCAGGAGAAGCCCCGAGTGAAGAAACGCAAGGGCAAGTTCAGGAAGAGCCGGCTGAAGCTCAAGGATGGCAACCGCATCAGCCTTCCCTCTGGTCAGTGGCCTGGAGACTGCTGGAAGTGAGAGCAGACAGCCTGGTGGTGGGGTGGGACAAGAGGTTGGTATGGGCTAGGATCCCACCCCAGTGTGTCCCCGTAGTGGGGATTGAGCTTTTGGAAACACGAGACCATGGGTCTCAAGATGGAGCTTTGTTGAAATAGGCCATTCTCTTAGTGGAAGGACACTGGCCTGCTGAAAATCTATACTCTAGGAGCATTACTGAGTGTGACTGAACAAAGAGAGTGAACTGATAGGCAAGCATGGTGCAGGCTGCTGGAAGCATGGCTGTTCACATGGGCACATCTCCCTTTAGGCAAACCTGGAGAAGGAAGCATGTGATTGGAGAAAAACAACAACAACAAGGTGTATATGTGTGAGATGAGAGATTTTGGCTTTGCAAAATAACTCATTTCAAGGTTTCTTTAAATGACTGGTTCTTTGAGTGCAACTGAGATTAGGTTTGATTTATAAGAATTTGATTTACACATAACCTTTTAGAAACACATTGGCTGGAAAAAATGTACAATTATGGTATGTACAGCCTTGGGAAAATGCAAAGAAATGTGAAACTATGAATTAGAATCTTTGCAGTATATTATATACCCTTTGAAGGAGGTGAGTACTCAAATGTGCATTTATGTAGATTAATACGTTCACTTGTGTTCTGATGCATAAGGCCCCAGGAATTAAGCTTATTAGAAGTGTAAGGAAAAATAGTGTAATAGGAACAGTAGTGGATGGTTTTAAGCACTAGGATGATGGCCTAAGTACGGACAAGGGAACTAATTCATTGAAATTCAATGAATGTGTTCATGGCATACATTTACTGATCTTGTGCACATAGTTTTTTTTTCAACAAGCCTGAAGTCTTTAAGCTGCTCTTGAGCATCTAACTGTGTCCAACATATTGCTGTGTACTGAGTATATAGAAATAAAAACTGTAGTTCCCATCTTTGGGGAGATCATAACCTAGAGGGGAGACCTAGTTGCAAACAAGTAGCTGTTTGTTATACCTCTTTGATATATGAGGAAACTCAAACTCAGAAATTCAGAGCTAAACACAAACCCTGGTTTACTGACCTTAAGGTCTACATTCTTTCTGCTATACCATAACTGCCTTTGGAAAACATCAGAATTTGGGCCATTTGCCCCATCTCTCTCACTTCCTTAGGTTATCACCAAGGACTAGTCCTTTTTTTTTTTTTTTTTTAAGATTTTATTTATTTTTTCCCCACCCCCTTGTTGTTTTGCATTTGTTGTCTGCTCTCTGTTCATTCGCTGTGCATTCTTCTCTGTCTGCTTGTCTTCTCTTTAGGTAGCAACAGGAGCCGATCCTGGGATCTTCTGGAGTGGGAGAGAGGCACTTAATCTCTTGCACCACCTCAGCTCCTTGGACTTCTCCATCTCTTATTGTCTCTGTGTCTCTTTTTGTTGTGTCATCTTGCTGCACCAGCTCTCTGCTGGGGCCAGCTTGCTACACGGGCCAGCACTCCGCTCAGGCCAGCTCTCCTGTGCTGGTCAGCACTCTGCTCGGGCTAGCTCACTGCATGGGCCAGCACTCCTGTGTGGCCAGCCCTCCTGGGTGAGCCAGCTCTCCACTTGGGCCAGTTTGCTGCTCAGGCCACCTTGCCTTCACCAGGAGGCCCTGGTACTTGAACCCCGGACCTTCCATATGGTAGACAGGAGCTCAATTGCTTGAGCCACATCCACTTCCCAAGGGCTAGTACTTTTTTTTTTTTTAAAGATTCATTTTTTATTTCTTTCTCTCCCCTTCCCCACCCTGCAACTTACTGCTCTCTGTGTTCATTCACTGTGTGTTCTTCTATGTCCACTTATATTCTTGTCAGTGGCACTGGGAATCTGTGTCTCTTTTTGTTGCGTCATCTTGCTGTGTCAGCTCTCCATGTGTGTGGCCCTGCCTCTGGGCAGGCTGCACTTTTATCTTGCAGGGCAGCTCTTCTTATGGGCACACTCCTTGCGTGTGGAGCTCCCTTACGCGGGGGACACCCCTGTATGGCATGGCACTCCTTGCGCGCATCAGCACTGCTCATGGGCCAGCTTCACCACATGGGTCAAGAGGCCCTGGGTTTGAATCTTGGACCTCCCATGTGGTAGGCGGATGCTCTAGATGTTGAGCCAAATCCACTTCCCAAGGGCTAGTTCTTAATACCTTACTCTGCCCACACTAAGAAGTATCAGTCCCCCTGCTTTGGTGCCTGAGAAAAGGGGGCATTTGATAATAGGTTATATGAAATAGAGAATTTTAATTAAATTTCCTAGAATAAACAACAAGGACTCATCGACTACAAAAACTATTCTAGATATGTAATTCTATGTACCTTAAAAACCTATTTTATAGGGAAGCAGATGTGGCTCAACTGATAGAGTGTCCATCTACCATATTGAGGGTCCAGGGTTTGATTCCACTGAGCTCCTGTCTATCATATGGAATGTCCAGAGTTCGAATACCAGGGCCTCCTGACCCATGTGGGAAGCTGGCCCACGCGCAGTGCTGCTGTGTGCAAAGAGTGCCATGCCATATAGGGGTGCCCCCGCATAGGGAAGCCCCAAGCACAAGGAGAGCCGCCCCATGTGAAAAAGGCGCAGCCCTCCCAGGAGTGGCGCCATGTACACAAGAGCTGACGCAGCAAGATGATGCGACAAAAAAGAGACAATTTTCCAGTTCTTCTGGATAATGCACGTGGACACAGAACACACAGCGAATGGACACAGAGAACAGACAATGGGGGGGTGGGGTGGGGAGAGAAATAAATAAAAAATAAATCTATTTCATATAGACAGCTTTATGAGGACTGTCTAATGAACTGCACTCTGATAATGAATTTCTCAGGTGAACAATGAGCTTTTCAGGAAACTGGGACCTTTTCCCTCAGGCCTGCCAGTTTTCTTAAATTAATTGGATGATGGGAAAATTGAAATGCACATACATATGTTTGTCTTTCTTCAAGCAGATTTCCAGCACAAGTTCACGGTGCAGGCCTCCCCAACCATGGATAAAAGGAAGAGTCTGATCAACAGCCGCTCCAGTCCTCCTGCAAGCCCCACCATCATTCCTCGCCTTCGAGCCATCCAGTGTGAGATTCTTTCCTAAATTAGTTGGGGCCAGAACACACCAGGAACACCTGTCCCCTGTTCTGTCCAGCCACTAACTGGCAGACTTACTCCATCCATAACTTCTGCCACCTGTCCTCAACAATGTGCATATACATGTGCATATATATGCAGACCCTTAGCCTTTCTCCTTGTCTCTCTCCATTCACTTTACTGCTGTCTCTTCTTCCTTTCATCCTTAGTCAGATATCAGGAAAGGGGTTTGTGGGTATCAGCGGTTTCTTCACTGAATTACAAAGTGGTTTGGAAACTGGTATGTGATGTAGATAAAGGTTGGTACCCTGACCTGGAGACTGGGTGTGCTCTCTGCCATTTTTGGGGCATCATTGTTTTTCTCCTGTCCATGCTTGCCAGGGAAGGATTTCTGTAAAGTTTAGGTCCTAAGGAAACTGACCAAATAATTTGTATGGTTGGCTGAATCTGGGCCAATTTTATTTTTATTGCAGTGTAAAAAAGAAAGAAAAGAAAGAAAGAAAGAATAGTTTTCCTAATTTAAAAATAGAGTAATTTCACTACAACAAAGCAGAAGAGAAAAAAAAAAAGCCAAACAAAACCCAGGATTTCTGGCTTTTCTTGAAAAATCAAATCAAATCACTGGGTCTTTTACATGTGGTCACAGTTGGCTAGAACTGATGTATTTTGCCTCAGTCCCCTCAACTTCCTGGTTTATGGTAACTGACTCACTTCACTCGTTTCTGCTCTAAGCCTGGTCCCTGAGGCATTTGGGTTTGGTTTGTTGCTCTAAGGTATCTATATCAGAAGAATATTCCTTCTCTCTTATCTACTGTATTTCTCTAGGCTTGCTCCTTCCCCATCTCCTGCTACTCCTGACTTCCTTCTCCTTAGCCTTGAACTCCTCATTTTCTTTGTTTCCAGACCTTTCTTCCCAAAACTCCTACTGCACTTCCACATCTTCCTTACCCCTTATCATATTCTCTCCCATCTACCTTCTCATCCCCTACTCCCTCCCTCCCCAGCCCAGCCAACAAAACAAGTTGCTTAAGTCAGATCTGTTTGGAACTCTGCTGTCTCGTTGGCTTGAACTTTAGCTTTGCATTGGACTTAGGACAATTGGGAGATTTTTCCACGTACTTTGAGAGTGCTAAATGATTAGCAACTGTGAACTCACTTTCCTGGAAGACTCCACTTGGGTACAGAGTTTTTTGATGAGGTCTGACTTTTCCCACAACTACAAATGTGTATTTTTCTCCAGTGAGATAGAGGCTAATCTGGGGAGGACTTTGTGTGTCTTTTTCCAGATCCCATCCAACCTTTATTATTCACAGTGACGCCAGGTGAAAGCAGCAAAACCTGGGGGCGCAACTCAGTCATTCCTAAGGAGGAAGGTGAGGAAGAGGAGAAGAGGGCCCCAAAGAAGAAGGGACGAACATGGGGGCCAAGTACACTTGGTCAGAAGGAGCTTGCCTCTGGAGATGAAGGGTAAGAGCCAGATGAGGTGAAATTCGTCCTCACTTAAAAATAGGGATACTTTAAAAAATATGTTATTAAACGCCTTTTCCTCTGTTGAGTATTTCAGTGCTTTCTGAGAAATTTCTTGATCTTTATAACAGAGTTTTCCCATCTCCTTATTCCCTGGAACTTCCTAGGACAGAGATCAGTAGACTTTTAGTATTTTAGGCTTTGCAGGCCTTATGGTCTCTCTCAAAAGCATAAACCATGGACAGTACATAAATGAGTGTGCATGCCTATATTCTAGTACAATTTCTTTTATAAAAACAGGCGGTGGGCAGGTTTGGCCCATCAACTGTAGTTTGCCAGCCCTTGGAGGTGCCCCACTCAAAGTGGTGAGGAGCCCAAGCATTAACCAAATGTACAGGTTCTACCTGAGTGCTGTATTCATGCCTGGCTCTTCCACCTAAAAGGTCTGTTCAGAAGAGGGATTACAGGACTCCCTTGCCTGGAGGCTCATCCTGAAGCAGGGACCAGCAGAATAGTTCAGCTTTGGTAGTGCAATAGCATGTAACTCTAGGGCCCCAGTACTTGTTTCAGGTCCCAGCTGTAGCCACAGAAATATAGTAGGTAAGAGAGAAGGAACATTCTTCTGATACAGACACCTTAGTGCAATAGTTGAAACCCAATGCCTCAGGGATCAGGCTTATATCATGTGTGCGCATCCCCCCTGGACAAAGCAAAATACATGCCTTGACACCTGGGATGTGTGAAATTCTCCTAGATCGTCCCAGCTTTTTGCAGACCAGTGACGCATAGCGTGGTAGGGAAGAGCTTAGACCTAGACTGCCTGGGAGTGGATCTTGGCTCCACCATTCCCCCATTGTGATCTTATGCCTCCATTTTCTTATCTACAAAATGGGCATAAAAGTAATCCCCATCTCATGGAGGTTGATGTGAGGATTAAAATATGTCCACGTTTGTGAAATGCGTAGAAGATTGCCTGGCTCCTAAAAAGTCTATGTAAATAGCAGCTCTGGTACTTATTCTCTGTTTCTCAGGCAATTCTGTATCATACCTGAAGAATAGACATGGTGGTTTATACTTGTTCTTGGTGCTAGAGTCTAGAACTTAGATTTCCCTAAGTGTGAAGGTAAGCAGCACACCACCCTACCCTCTGCCCAGGCTGCCCTTTTTAGTGACTTTCCTAAACGCATATATATTAGGCTTTAGATCCCTGCTTTCAGGTGCCTTGAACTGTAACTGGCCTGAATAATCCTTTGAATACTAAGATTTCATGTTCAAAGTCTATTTTTGCCTATGTCAGATTTCAGCTGAAGGTGCAAATAACAATTTGGTTCACAAAGGATGGACTATCTGAAGCCAGGCTTCAGGAACCTTTAGATACTTTTGCGTGGAAAATTTAAATATGTAGAGCAAACCATCTAAGCTATGTATGAAATCAGCGATTGAGCCCCCAGGGGGTGGCAGATTGCTCTCTATATTATGTTCTGTAGGAGCAGGGTTCTGTCCTTTGAACCCTGGGCTGAAATGGGGTTGAGCCCCTTCTGAGAAATTCAGTTATCCTGAACCCCTCGATATTGCTGACATTAGCTTGATTCCAGTAGAATTTTCCAGGAGCCTACAGGTTCCAATAAGTTCTGTGGTTCTGCTTCATTTAAGGGTATTTTCTGCTTTGGTAATAAATTATTAACTTTGGCATTTTCTTCCTCCCTACGTAAATCTGCTCTTATAAACTTTTGAAACAATTCAAAATATATTAACTTTCTCTGATTCTGTTAGAGAAATAAAATCTCAAGTTTTTGAGAACCTCTAGAAGATAATATGTATATTTTTGGTAACTGTTGATGGAATGAAATATGTAATCACAAAAAATTATCTTGGATTCAGTAATGTTAAGTGAATTTGAATCCTGGTAGCATTGTCGTCCTTCTGAAAAATAGTACCTATCTGTAGGAAACATGTCTTGTCTGTAGATACAGCCTGGGCATAGACCCCTTGTAATTATGCTGTGGCTGCTTAGAAACCTTTATCTCACAGATTGAGAAGTCCTGGACCTGTATTAGCTCAAACAGGGCCATCTTGTTAAGATTCCTCCATAGTGTGGGCTTTGCTGACTGGACATGGGGAGGGCGCTGGCATGGTGGCTAGAGCCCAACCTCGAGGCCCCTGGTGTGGGAGAGGCTGAGCTGGATGTGCCCTCTATTGCCTACTGCTGCTTCTCTTTGTTTGTTGAAGATCCCCTCAGAGACGTGAGAAAGCTAATGGTTTGAGCACCCCATCAGAATCTCCACATTTCCACTTGGGGTGAGTGTAATCTTCACACCCTTTAATCACCTGTACTGGTAACAGTCCCTTTCCATTTCCTTGTTCTCATATCATATCCCGTAGAATCAAGCCTCATTATTGCATAGGTCTGTGCCAACTGTTTTATGTTTTATTTGTTTTTTTAAGTAGTACCGCTGTATACTTTGGGAAAATTCCTGTGTTGATCTGACTTTTCCTTGTTCTTTACTTCCCTGGCCACTCCCCTTCTTGGGATTCCCCCAAGCACCCTTAGTTTTAGGGAAATGATACATGATTATTTTTCCTTTGGTCTTTCGCACTGGTTTTGACATTGCTAGTTTGGATTTCCTTGGATCCAGAACTGGACCAGGTAGAAGACCCAGTCTGTGAGTTCCTGCTTATCTCTGACTCTCCGTTTTTGGTTGGAACCAGTGGCAGCTGGAATGTACTTGAATTTGTGGGTATTTCTGACACACTTGAAAGATTTCAGTGGCCAGGGACAAAGTTGGTTCTTCACCCCTCAGGATGGACTGGGTCTCTGGGATGAGTGGGTTTTAATTGAATGGCCCTTTCTAGCCCTAAAAAAGAAGAACCACCCTTGGTTATGATCCTGTTATCTCCAAGGCAATCTGTAGCCCACAGATTCCTTGGTCCTCCCTCTTACTGCCCTTTAGAGAAAAGACCAGTGCCTCTGGGCCTCTGGTTCCCCCATTATATGAGGGTATTTGTTGGATAACCAGTCTATATCCTTGGAAAGTTCCTGGCTTCCTAGTGTGACCTGATTAGAGTTTGAAAAAGAGGTCCTCTTCCCTTCCTCTCCATTCCCAGACAAACGGGAGGGATCATACATATTATATGCTACCCACATAGGTCTGTCCCAAAGTGTACTGGGTTGGTGCAGCTTAGGAGGGCATTTTTTGTTTGATGATTTTATTTGTCTTTGGAAAGTGAATGAATGGCTTTGAATGTTTCCAATGTATGCTATAAGCTTGAAAGGAGAAACTGAGAAATTGTGTGAGTGGAATGGTTTGGCCCACCTCTGCTAGCTCATCTGTCCAGTGCTTGCCTTTCATTGCAGTACTTTTCATGTCATTAATATAGTGTATTCAATGTCCATAGCTTGATTGCCTCTCCCTTAAGATGGGCTCAGGCAAGATCATGGCTGATGGTGGGCAGTCCTTACTCTTTCTGCCTGCTTGCCTGCCTGCCTACCAGCTCTTACCACAGGTCCACAGCAGCATGTGAGGGGACTGGATCACACTACCACTTTTTTTTCCCCTAGAGCACGTGCACCCTGTAAAATTGGTTGCTTGTACACCAAGGCTCTTGGGCTTTGGTATAATTGAGCAATCAGGGAGACACATTTCCAGACCCATGAAGCTGAGGGTAGGTAGAGTAAGGGAAGGATCCAGTTCTAACAGTTTCCCCATTTCCTCTTATTAAGCCTCAAGTCCCTAGTAGATGGATACAAACAGTGGTCGTCTAGTGCTCCCAACCTAGGGAAGGGCACGAGGAGCAGCCCTGCCCTGCCAGGGTTCACCAGCCTTATGGAGATGGGTAAGCATTGTCCTTGTCTTGGTTCTCTCCCTATTCCATCAGAGAATTCTTGGCCAAGTTTCTGGGACCATTTAAAGACCCCTAGGATTACTTCATGGTGGTTGGCTCCTCTTTTATTCAACTCCTGCCCCCCCCCCCAACCCCACCAGTTTGTCCTAGTTTCATTTCATCAAGTCTTCCCAAATAAGTTTCTTTCTACTCCTGCTCTTGGCCTCCTATCCCAAGGGGGTGGTTTCAGTCTCCTTAGGACAGTCCTTGAATCAGGCATTTCCCCTTTCTGGGTTTTCTTAATGTGGAGAGTCAGGAAATTGGGGGATGGTGGTAGAAGGTGCATGCTCTTCCTCTAAGGAACTTTTCCAGCATTGTCCTGTGGTGACTGAATGGGCAAGAAATGTTCTCCAGGCCCTCTATCAGATAGTACTCTTATTTTATTTTATTTTTTATTAGAGAAGTTGTCAGCTTACAAAACAATCATGCATAATGTACAGAATTCCCCTACATCACCCCTCTATCAACACCTTATTAGGTTTTGGAACATTTGTTCCAGATTATAGAAGAACATGATCAGACCACTAACTATGGTCCATAGTGTACACCTGGTACATTTTTTTCCATACACCCCTATTGTTAATATTATGTACTAGTATTGTACCTTTTTTATAGTTCATGAGAGAAGTCATATTTGTACTGTTAACCACAGTCCATCTTCTACCACATCGTTCACTGTGTTATCCATTCCCATCTAATAGAACTCTTACCTCTGTAGGTTTCCAAGCTCCTAATAGTGAGTCCATAGACGAGATTGGCTTTACCCATGTAGGGGATTCTAGTCCTTTGCAGGAGACTGGTCTTAAAACAAGTCTCTAGTCTTTCATTATAGAAATCTAAGGATACTTACAATTTTAAGGTGCAAAAAATCTAGTACTATTTCTGTTCTACCTAATGTTCTAGGAAACTCATACTGCACTTGGACTTCTTATGTCTCCTCCACCCATCTCTGGGGGAAGTGATTCATGAGTAGAAAGGGTAAATCTGCTCAGAGTGCTTTGCTGGAATGGGCCACACTATGTGGCACCCAGTCCCTTCTCCAGAACACCCAGTTCTTTTCCTTAGAGAGGTAGCATGGGTCTCACCTACCTTTTTTGTGTTTTGGGAAGCTTCTCAAAACTTTGGGCCTTTTTTCCATCTTCTGTTGAGGGTTTCTATGGGAAGAAGTAGCAAAATGGCAGTTTCTGTTCTGCCAGTTCTGAGTTGAGAGTGATTTCCCATGTTGGTCACTGCTGAGTGGGGGCGTAGAGTCCTCTTGGTTCAATGCCCAGTTCCTTGTCCCACCCATCACACTACTTGGCCTTTGCTTCTCTGACACGAGCCAGGAGCCTTACTCTTGCGGCTTCATTCTCATTTCCTACTTTCTTTCCACTCTTTTCGTCTTCACAGAGGATGAGGACAGTGAAGGCCCAAGGAGTGGTGAGAGTTGTCTACAGCATTCACCCAACCAGTCCTACCTCTGTATCCCATTTCCTCGTGGAGAGGATGGGGATGGGCCCTGCAGCGATGGAGTCCATGAGGAGCCCACCCCCATTAACTCAGCCACTAGTACCCCTCAGCTGACGCCAACCAATAGCCTCAAGCGGGGTAGTCCCCAGCACCGCCGCTGTGAGGTGGCTCTGCTTGGCTGTGGGGCTGTTCTCGCAGCCACAGGCCTAGGGTTTGACCTGCTGGAAGCCGGCAAGTGCCAGCTGCTTCCCCCAGAGGAGCCTGAGCCACCAGCCCGGGAGGAGAAGAAGCGACGTGAGGGTCTTTTTCAGAGGGCCAGCCGTCCTCGTCGGAGCACCAGCCCCCCATCCCGAAAACTCTTCAAGAAGGAAGAACCCATGCTGTTGCTCGGAGACCCCTCTGCCTCTCTGACGCTGCTCTCTCTCTCCTCCATCTCCGAGTGTAATTCCACCCGCTCCCTGCTGCGCTCCGACAGTGATGAGATCGTGGTGTACGAAATGCCCGTCAGCCCCGTTGAGGCCCCACCCCTGGCCCCATGCACCCACAACCCCCTAGTCAACATCCGAGTGGAGCGCTTCAAACGAGACCCTAACCAATCCCTGACTCCCACCCACGTCACCCTTACAGCCCCCACCCAGCCAAGTGGTCACCGGCGGACGCCTTCTGATGGGGCCCTTAAGCCAGCAGCTCTGCTAGCCAGCAGGAGCCCCTCCAGCAATGGGCTGAGCCCCAGTCCTGGAGCAGGTGAGTCCTGTCCTCTTCCCTTTCATCTATCTCTCCCTTGCCCCTCCCCAGGGAGTGGGCATGTTTACAGGTACCTCGTTGCTTCTTTCCACCTCTGGATTTTCATGAACTCCGTTCTTCCTTCTTACTCGGCCAATCAAGAAATGCTGATCTGGGAGTGTGTGGGTGGGTGGCCAGGGCTGCTTCTCTCTGCCTGTGCCTTAATGGTGTTCCCTGTGATAATGAAGGATGACAGGCAGATTCTAAAAAGAATCTAACCCAGGACCCCTGTGGGACGTTCAGCCTTTGGGTATTGGAGCAGTGCAGGGCTTTTAGGGTGCAGGAAGGGGAGGAGCCTAGCTTTTGGTTATTCCTTGAAGAAGATACTGAGGCTGCTGGGAAGGAATTCTGCACTGCACATAGGAGAGGTGTTTTCTGCCACGTAGCTGGGCTCTCGCCTCTCATTATAACATTAGTACAGACACACTCATAAGGCAGGCTTCCGCCCATTCATCACATCCTGCATCACTCACCCCTTATTCATACCTGACTCTTCAGACATGGGCATGTGTCCATGTAAATTACTGAACATGAGCATACACTTGTCTTCTCCACGTGACACCTGATACACCTGGGCAAACACACTTCCATCCTAGATGTTGCCGATCACAATCTCTTGATCCCTTTAAGACCTAAGTCTGACTTGGAAATTGCCTCTGGTCCAGTAGAAGAGAGAGATGGCAGTCACCTTTTCAGTAAGATTTGACTGTGAGTGTGATTGTATTTCACCATTCAGTTTGTCCCTCCCCACATTAGAGTTGTTTGTTATACTCAGTTTTGTGATCTATTTGGGAATAAAGACACTATATTATTCATCTTTAGTTCTCTAATACCAATCTCTGTTATTGTCACATGTTTCTTAAATGGTCGAATAGTGAATGAATGGACATTTTCTCAAGTCAGGAGTTGGTAAACATTTGTTATACAGGGCCAGATAGTAAACATTAGGCGTTGCAGGGCATACAGTGTCTGTTGTAACTACTCAACCTGCTGCTGTTGTGTGAAAGCAGCCATGGACAATACTTAAACGAATGAGTGTGGATGTGTTCCAATAAAACTTTATTTACAAACACAGGTGCCCAGTCCACTGGTTGTGGTTTGCCGACTTTTACCTTCAGCCATTTCATTATAGATATGATCCTGGATGGCCCGTTCTTATGGCCTAATGCAGGGATCATGGCCTTGTAGTTCACAATTGTATCCCTGGTGCCTCGCAACATACTGCATGGCACACCGTAGGTACTCAATAGATATTTGTTGACCAAATGAAAAGGGATATGGCCAGGTGGCGCGGGAGCAGCATATGTCTTGCCCAGAAGTATGGTACCATCATCTGATGTGTCTCCCTTTATCTCCCTCACCAGGAATGCTGAAAACCCCCAGCCCCAGTCGAGACCCAGGTGAAGTTCCCCGTCTCCCTGACCCCAACGTGGTCTTTCCCCCAACCCCAAGGCGCTGGAACACACAGCAGGACTCTACCTTGGAGAGACCCAAGACCCTGGAGTTCCTGCCGCGACCACGTCCTTCTGCCAACCGGCAACGGCTGGACCCTTGGTGGTTCGTGTCCCCCAGCCATGCCCGTAGCGCCTCCCCGGCCAACAGCTCCAGCACAGAGACGCCCAGCAACTTGGACTCCTGCTTTGCTAGCAGCAGCAGCACTGTGGAGGAGCGGCCTGGACTTCCAGCCCTACTCCCTTTCCAGGCAGGGTCACTGCCCCCAGCTGAGCGGACGCTTCTAGACTTGGACGCAGAGGGGCAGAGTCAGGACAGCACCGTGCCGCTGTGCAGAGCCGAACTGACCACACAAAGGCCTGCCCCTTATGAGATCCAACAAGAGTTCTGGTCTTAGCATGATGAGGATCGGGGGTGGGCAAGGGGGAAGCAGGAGGAGATGGGGGGAGCTGGCTGGTTCAGTCCTTTCTCAGAGTTGGAACCCCTTAGATCCAGCCCTACTTCTTGCACTGATAATGCACTTTGAAGATGGAAGGGATGGAAACAGGGCCACTTCAGAGAATCTCCTGCCCTGTGGGGCCTTTCTACCCATGTCCACTGGAGAGGCTGTGGCCATCAGCTCTGGCTGTGTAGGGGAGGGGTGCGTGCATGTCCCCCACCCTCCACAGTCTTCCTCGCCTTTAGAGTGACCCTGCAGAGTCACTCAGCCAAATCTGTCTGCTGCTCCCTCTCCTCAGCTAGCTGGGTATACCCAGAGCCTGTCCTGGGGTCCCTTGTTAGTCCTGAGTTCAGCCTTCCCACAACACAAGTATTGTATGTTCTATGATTGATTTTGCTCCTCTTCTACTCTCTCCCCCAGCACCCATGAATCAGAATCTTGTTTGGTGTGAGATGCAAGATTTTCTGTGATCTAAGCCCTTCCATGCCAGAGGGCTGAAGGCAAGGTGTCTTTGTGTGGGGACATAGGAGTTGATTGGACCTGGCTTGGCACTACCTACCTGCACTTTCATGAGCCCCATCTATTTATTTGAGCCTACCAATGGTGTGGTGAACTGCCTCAGTGGAAGTGGGGGGATGGGAGGGAATTAGGAAGTTTCAGTAAAGAGGGTTACAGAGTCTGTCTGTCTGTGGTCCTTTTGGAAACACTCAAAGTGGGGCAGAAACCAGCACCTGTTCAAGGTACCCATCTCCCTCCATGGGGTCAGGCCATGATCAGTTCAGGTTCTGATACAAACACGCTCATTCCAAGAATGGTTTCTTATGAGACTCATTCCATGGTGCCAGTTCTGTAGCCAGAGACAAAGATAAAAAAGGTTTGTCCCTTTTGTTGTCTGATCTTTATGTGTTATTCCCTTTCCTTGGCCGTTTCCCTGATCCCTGAAATTAGTGGAATTTAGGTTACACGTTTGGTTGGCAGAGTATCATGGTACTGCACCAGAATAGCATGGGGGTGGGAGTGGGCCCTGGACACTGGGAGTTGGAACTATGGGGTTTCCTTTTCAGCTGGGACATCCATTTTGTGATGCCCTTGAAGTAAAATGGAGCCATTGGTCATGTTGTCTGTGGATGGATGTGGTAAAGATACTTAGTGACCCACTGGTATACAATAGCCTTCAAGTCTCAAGCAGTGAAATTGACCAAGACCCTCTCTTGGGATTGGTCACTGGTTGCCCAACTCTTGGAACATCTCAGCATAGGAACAACATAGAAAGAATAACAGTAGCCAACCCTGACTTTTCTGGAGTTTGTTTCCTTAACTTGAATGTCGTGCTTCTTTGGGAACTTTCTCCTGAGTATCTTTACCTATTTTACTTATTCTGAGGCCTTCTGTATTATGTATAGACAGTTGTCCTTTTGTAAGAATAGCAACTTGCCAGGGAATGGAGTCCTTCGGTCATGCTCCTCTTCCCTCAAGACTTTAAGTGTTGCTCCACTGTCTCTTATCATGGAATTTTGCTCAGGAGATGTTAGTGGCCAATCTGCAGATTCCCTGGGTTTACTGCCTGGATACCAGAATGGGGAGAGTGGTAAAGCTGGCACAGTGGTGAATTTTGTCACTGCTCCTTTGCTGTGACTGTGATGGAAGTCCTCCTCTGGGGATGATAAAAGGGGTGACCTTGGCTTTCAAATTGTTCCTTGCTTTATGAGCCCACTAGTACTTTGGTTCAAGGCCCCTAAGTCCTGGGTGGGGAAGCCCTGATTGGTTTTGTTTTGCACAGAGATGGCATTTCATCTCTCCCCTCTTTGTGTAGCCAAGCCAATATGTAAAAGAATATTTTTGCCCCCATTTCCCCATTTCTCAGCTAGGTGGGGTGAAAAATGTGAATCCTGTCAGTAGTTCCAGGGCACGAATGGTCCATTCTGTGCCCTTCTCTCATGTCCTCTATAACCCTTATCCCTAAGCCGTTAACATCTGTAAACCCTTGGTGCCACTAAATGGCTATCCAGTGGGATGCAGCCCCCTACAGTGTAATCCAAACCATGCTAGCTTTGGACAACACTCAGTGGTACGAGGCGGGGATTTTTCCTTTGCTGATTTTTTCCTTTTTTTATTTTGTTAGGTTGCAGCCATCTCTCTTGGAAGTCCTCAGTATAAACCGAATGGTAACCACCTGCAATTGAGTGAGAAGTTGAACCCCCTTCTTACTCATCCCCTCAAGGGGAAGACATGGAAAGGCTGTGCCTTTGTGAAGGAAAGAATAGTACCTGCAAAATGCTGAAGCAGCCATTCTAAAGATGCTGCTGTGAGCTTCCACAAAGATGGGGGGGCTACTGCCTCTTAAGATCCAGCCAAACCTCCCGGTCTCTAATGGATCTCTGCCTACCACACTGTGTGCAAAGCTGGAGATGGGGTGAGGATCTGTATTTAGCAGGTTTGAGTTGGTTTCTATCCACTCAAGTTTCCTTGCCCTATGGTTGTGGCCTTGAAGATGTGGATGAAGCCATTTCAGTGGCAGAAACTGACCTTTTCCTTCTCCTTTCCCTCTCTTTCCCCAGTAACACTTCTGTTCTGCTCTTGGCAATGTGCTCACTACTAAGAAGACAGTCACAGAAACAGATACTGCTCTCTCCCTCTCTGGGATCCTTCGGCTCCTACCACTAATTCCCAACAGTATTATCCTCTGTTTACCCCTGTGGGGATGGAGGCCACTGTCAGGGGGCTGAGTAGATGTCCACGTTATTCTTTTAAATTATTTCAAGAGGGTTTGGGGGATGCTCTTAACTTGGCCTCCTTTAGCATTCCTAAGGTCTGATAGAAATAAGAATAATAACAATAGTATCTTATATTTAGAAAACTCATAACAGTGCTTATCTTTCCTTCTGATTATAAAACAACATTTTTCTTCTACATTTGATATACTTGCTCATGGAGAAGGAGAGATGCTTAAAGATGAAGTCTAAAGTGAAGAGAAATTTAAAAAGATGTTTGTGCTGATTGCTGAGTCAGGCACCAGGCACTGAGACCTCAACACGTTGGCTCTGTTCCCCATTCTGCTTTTGCAATCTGGCCTTGGGCTTGTGCCTTAGCCTCTCTCAAGTTCCCTTTCTTAAAAAGTGGTCATCACATGCTTTTCTCACAAGGGCAACAGAGGTGTGTGCCAGAGAAGGTCACTGAAGCGCTGTGGCTCCCTGCCAGCTCCAAAGGGAAGCTTTCTTCATCTTTATAGGATGAATAGGTGAAATTGATAAACTGGCTCTCACTACCTTTGCCTCTAGGGGACCTGCCTTTTTGTTTCTGCCCTTGGTTTCTGAAAGAGGAATGATTTGGACTTGGCTTAGCATGACTAATGGGGACTATGCTCAAGCACATGCTCTACCTGCACACGTGGCACCTGGTATTTACACGCATCCTTTCCCAGTTTCCCCACTTAACTCATTAGGCTGTTCATCTTCACCATTTGTGTCTTAGAGGAGGAAATAGGAGATGGGGAGGCTGATGGCAGCATCAGAATGACAGTTTGGTGCCTGGTTTCTCAGGGTCGTTCCCAGTATCTGATTTATTTAGATTCTACTTTTTTGTAAAACACTCCCTCTTCCATTCCCACACTGGAGTCCCCTCTCCCCTCTCTACCCCCACTCCCATATGTTGATGAAGGAGACAGCTCCCTGGGCATTCTAAACCTTCACACTCACTTTTAACAAAGCAAAG
This sequence comes from Dasypus novemcinctus, assembly GCF_030445035.2. Classification (NCBI taxonomy): domain Eukaryota; kingdom Metazoa; phylum Chordata; class Mammalia; order Cingulata; family Dasypodidae; genus Dasypus; species Dasypus novemcinctus. The sequence goes on from NC_080675.1 coordinate 38,143,858, forward strand.
AGCAGCAGATCCTGAAGCCTAAGTGGCTGTAAGTGGTACACTACAGGGTTGAAATGTCTGTCCAGCAGGCCCTTCTGTGTTTGCAGAACCTTGACCTCTTCCTCACCTGTGCCTTTGAGTCTGGTGTATGAGCACTCAGTCAGGTAGGTCCGAAACTATCTGAATGCCTCTTGAAGGGTTTGGGGGAAGAAGCAGAGGCTGCCATTTCTGTAGTGCCAGGGTTTTCCTGAAAGGCTCTGCCAGAGGTTGTAGACTTGGGTCAGAGGTGAGAACACCCTGCCATGCCTTGCAATCATAAGATGACAGCGGAGGAGCCGTAGGAGTCTGGTGACCTGAGCTGTCCACCTACTAGAGCTGTGCAAACTTGCAAATATCTCCTCCCACCCCACCCCCGACCTCAGAAACCCAACCATGAACTAGAGATGCGGTGACTGCTTTCCCTTCTAACACTGATAGCCTCACCGTGCTAGATAGCTTCCCTTGTGGAGAAAATACTGTGTGTGGGTATAAATATATATATGGCTGTAGGTCAAAAACTGTCGGCAATTTCGTATGGTTCAACCTGACAGACCACCTGCCTCTCTCCTTGGCTTCAGGGCTGAGGGTTTCTCCTTGTCTTAATATGGTTATCGTTGGGAACATATTCCCAAATACCTCTCTTCTTTCAGACAAATGGGTGTTTTCTGAAATCATGAATTCAAATGAATAAAAATCCACCTAAGAGTAGAAAACCCATGTGCTACTCCCTCAGTCCCCGGCTTGTTCCAGCCTTCCCTCCGGGGAGCTTACCACCTCAGGTGCTGGTGTTGGAAGCATGAGTTGTAAACTGGTGTCCTGTCTAATTAAGGCTAGTTAGCAGGGCAGAGGTGCCTGGTTTCCTAATTGGCCTGATTGGCTGTGCAGGCCAGGTAAGCCTCTCATGACCTCCCCCTCACACTGTTGACTGTTTTCCATTCATGCAGTTGAGATATTGAGGCTCAGGTCCCACCCTCTCCTTGGTCTGTTTCCTGTCTTCCGCCCAGGAGACCTGGCTCAGCGAACCCTGGTGTTTGTTCTTCAGAACCCTGGGCTGCTCCTTGCTCTGGAGCTGGCTGCCCCTGAGATGCCTTCTAGCCAGTAGGCCTGGTGCCTGCTGTTCCTGCTTGGGGCTGTTAGCTCAAGATTGCAGCTAAAATGAGACGAGCCTCAGGGCCCTGTTGGTTAACCAGAGCCTGGCGCTTTTCCACATCTCTCTTTATTTTCCTTGGAAACAGACCCACCTTTCCCCTGACCTATCCACCCTCTGACTGGTCTGACCCACCCCATCCTGCCCATAAATAACCCACAGCAAGACTGGTAGGTGTGGACATGACAACTAGACAGGTGTCTCAGGATGGGACACTGGAACACAATTCTAGGGTTCAACAGCTGTTGTTACTGGGACCTGCAGGGAGGGCCTCCAGGAGCTCTGAACCCAGAAGTCAGAATACTTGCTTTGTACTCCCTGAAGTCCAAGACCAGGTTTCAGAAGTAATGTCTCCCACATTCCTAAAATCCCTTCACACTTATATCCCTGAAAATACCAATTCTGACTTTATTTAAAATTGTGATTTGTTTTTTACATTGAAGTATTTTTTTTTAAAGATTTATTTCTTTTTCTCCCCTCACCCCACCCACCCCAGTTGTCTGTTCTCTGTGTCCATTTGGTGCGTGTTCTTCTTTTTGTCTGCTTCTGTTGTTGTCAGTGGCATGGGAATCTGTTTCTTTTTGTTGCATCATCTTGCTGCGTCAGCTCTCCGTGTGTGCGGCACCATTCCTGGGCAGGCTGCACTTTCTTTGGCACTGGGTGGCTCTCTCTACGGGGCTCACTCCTTGCGCGTGGGGCACCCCTACGCGGGGGGCACCCTTGCGTGGCAGGGCACTCCTTGTGCATCAGCACTGCGCATGGGCCAGCTCCACACGGGTCAAGGAGGCCCGGGGTTTGAACCGCCCTCCCATGTGGTAGATGGACGCCCTATCCACTGGGCCAAGTCTGGTTCCCTACATTGAAGTATTATTTATCTCAATGAATGAGTTTTTTGGCGCCACTTTAAATTTTGCATGGAAAGCGAGTGCCTCACTCACCTCACTCTAGGACTGGCCCTGCCTGCCCTCACCTGGACCTGTGAACAGTTAGGCCTAATTCTTCAGCCAACCTTCCATCTTCCTAGTTCTTATTCTTCCCCTCAGTTCCTGAGTACAGTAATAACTCTCCAGGGGTGTTTGCAACTAAATAGGGATTAGTTGACTTAAAACAATAAAACATCTGGGTTAATTTTCCCCAAGTCTTTAACTTTGGACCTTTACCTTGGGGTTGTCTTTTCCTTGATATTCTCTACTTTCCTTAATGTTCTGTAGCTTCTTTTCAGGCTTTTAGAAGCCCTGAGACTATTTGAGGTATATAGATGTTTGGGGGAGGACGACAAGAGGAGTGGTTCTTGTAGAGAGAATCTTTTAGAGTCTCATCTTATACCTCCTTGGTAAATAAACCTCACTCATTCTCCCCCAGATTTCAGAAAGGAATGCAGGGGAGGCCTTTGTACCACCTTGCATGCCAAGTGCGGTACCCCCAGCTATGTGCCTAGCACACAGTGAGCCTTCAAGAACGTCAGTCATTGACATTGCCTCCACCAGTATCATTTTCACTAGCATTATTCTCGTTCGTCGTTCTGTACTCCCATTTTTTATCTCTACTTCCTGTTCCAGAAGCCATGCTGGCTATGGCTCTTTTCTTCATCATGGTCAAAATGAGTCCTGAGTTTATCCTGAGCCTTGCTATGGAGACTAACAATAGATTATAAGAAACCATTTTATATATATAGAGAGAGACTTACAGTAATTCTGGGAGGTGGAAATTATCTAAGGATATGGAAATTGAGGCTCAGGTGGTTATGTAATTTGCACAAGGTCACACAGCAAGTGCATGGTGTTGCTGATCAGCTTGGCTCCAAAGTCTTCTCTCTTTTTCCTCTGAGCATATCTCTAGGCCACTCTTTAGAAGCCCTGGTATAAAATTGCATAATTTTGGTCCACCTGGATTTTGAGATGACCCCTGTCCAAAGAGGGATTGTGTCGCTTGGCTCACTCACCCTCTGCCTATGTGACTGGAGACCCCAGCAGGACTTGTAGCCTCCCATAAGCTCTGCTGACTTCCTTTCCACTCCCGACTGCTTTCTCCTCCACCATTTCCTCTCCGTGACTTTTCAGGGATTTATACAGTGTTCCTATAGGGGTTGAAGGTGGCACTTCCACAGCTCTTCTCCTAGCACCACTGCTGAAGGCCTGTGGAGCCCTTCTCCTCTTTAGTCCACAATTGCCCCATCAATGCTTTATGCCATAGCTTCAACCCACTCCTACCAGCTCCCGAGTTTGGAAACCTTATCATAGCGAGTGTCTCCCCACTGGGAACATGGAATTAGGCTTTTGCCTTTTGTCATATTGAGTTACATGCCCTGGTCCCCAGTTGTAGGAAAAAAGGGAGGAAATGAACATGTTAACTTTCTGTAATTTCTCTCAGTACCCCTTCTTCACACACACAGACATTTTGTGGTCTAAGATTGTCTTCTGGATGATTAAGGAAAGGAGTTGGAGATGGGTTTAATTTAGTTCTCAGAAAAACTTTCTTTGGGATTTTCCTCCCCCTTAGAGCCTTCGAGTCTAGATAAAGTGACAGTTCACATATGTATTGTTTTGTTCCTCTGCAGTTAGCTACTAGTTTTTCCTTAGACCTTTCATGCTCCAATGCCTTGTCCATGTGTCTTCTCCCTGTGTCCTTGAATACCCTTCTTGCTTTGAGATTTAAGTTATTGTTTCTTGTCAGCAATATTTAAAAATAGAAAAGGCCTGAAGGAAACTTTTCAGGTTCTTTTCTTTGGCTTTTTTTTTTCCTCAAGGTACTGTAAATTAACTAGGGATGCCAAGCAGGCTTGGTTCAATGGCTAAACCTCTTATGGTATTACAGTGTAATGCTGATTGCAGCCTGGCCTCAACGCCAGGGCACACACAGACTTGAATAAAACTGTTATGACAATTACTTCTGGTTTGCCGTGGCACTTTGTAAACTTGATCTTCTCCTTTTTTCTTTTTAATTAACCTAGATGTCCAGGTAACATTTTTCCATATGTAGAAAAATATAGGTATGGAGATAGAAACATACAACAGTTTATGTGCTAGCAAGATATGTGTACCTTTCATGGCATCCTCTCCAAGAGTTTGGTCAATTTTTCATCTTTGCCCAGTCTGCTCTACAAAAGTTACCTGGACTCTGATCAAATCTACCTTGAGGTTTAACAAAAGATCAATATTCCTCACAGCAATGCAAAGTGTTGGTAGAGGGGATGGGTGAGAATCTTCTCTGAAGGGTACTGGAGCTGCAGCCTGACCAAAGGAACCTTTCTCATGTTGTTGAAAGGTCCCTGGCCACATGATTCAGTCTCTTCCCACAATCAGCGCTCACACAAGTCATAGATTTGCACTTTTCAGAACCACTATCAAGTGTGCATTGTGTCCCACTCCCTACCATTAGCCACCCTGACATTCCTGGTAGAGTTGTGAATGGGACTAAGAGGACAAACATGAATGGGGTTGTAGACAAGTAGACAAGATTTGCTGGCTTGTGAGTCGTCGATTCCTTGTGGCCCTGACACACTAAATGACACTTGTCAGCTGGTGACCTCAGGCAAGACACTTAACCTCTCTAGGCCTCTTCTGGAGCAAACTGATCATAAAACAGCCCTTTTGCTCTCACTTTCCATGATTCTGCAGTAGATGGGGCAAGGGTGGAAGCTGACAGGGAGAAGCTCATGTTTGGGGTTATTCTTATGTAAAAAATGGCTTCTGTACTAATATATGTTTAGATAACCTCATGCTTTAGTGCTGTGAGCTTTCATTTTACTCCTTATCCCCTTACTCTAACACCTGTGGAGGGGAGTCTGTGAGGTGGGTTTCTGTGATGGCTACTTTCAGACCAGAGGGGGAATATTGATCTTTTTTAAAATATATTTTTATTGAAGTATTAATACATGGACATGCATAAATACTAAGTGTGTAGTAAAGATTGTGAACTTACAAAGTAAACATATATAACATACAGGGGTCTCATACATCACCCCTCTACCAACACTTTGCATTGCTGTGAGGAATATTGATCTTTTGTTAAACCTCAAGGTAGATTTGATCAGAGTCCAGGTAACTTTTGTAGAGCAGACTGGGCAAAGATGAAAAATTGACCAAACTCTTAGAGAGGATGCCATGAAAGGTACCCATATCTTGCTAGCACATAAACTGTTGTATGTTTCTGGAAAGTACTTTGGCAGTGGGTTATTAGAATTATAATACATAGGCCCAGTAATTCCACTTAGTGATTAAAAACTAGCTACAGTTTTTTGTTTTTTTTTCCTGAGCCAAGCATTGTGCTAAGACTTGACTTATAATTTTTCATTGACAATAATTCAATATCCTTGAGAATGTCTCCCTATCTCCATTTCACAGTTGCAGAAAGTGAGGCAAAGGGAATCAAGTAACATGCCCAAGACCACACAACTAGCAAAGAGTGGAACAGGGATTTGAACCCAGGGTGTCTGATTCTAGCATCTGCACAAGTATGAGAACAAGGCAGATGCAAAGGTTTATTTACAAGTCATCCTCACCGTATTTGCAAGAAGGTTCAAGTGACTGCAAAAGATACAAATGAGATTTTTTTGGTTTACCTCCACCTTCTTCCTCAGCCCGTATAGAATCAGGGAGAATGAGAGTATGAAAGTCCCCTTTACAAATTAGAAACAGTCTAAATGACTGACAGCGGTTAAACTCCATCTCTTTACCAGACGTTTATTGAGCACCTTTCTTCCATGTGTCAGATACCCAGCTGGACACTGGAGATTTATAGCTTATTCAGACAGAACTCGCAGACCGGTGGGAGAGACTGCATTATAAAGAAATTCATTCACTGTAGTGGTCACACTCTGACAGGGAGCTAGGGCAGCAGGAGTTAGCCCTCGCTGGGCTTCACTGGAGACTTTGTAGGGGAGACAGCATTTGCCGTGAGTCCTAAAGGATGGATGGGACAAAAGGAAATAGCAATCTCATAGCAATCAGCCCTTGTAATACCTCACCCTACTTTCCTATCTCTATTTTTATGATACAACCATATGAGATGTTATGTAGCCATTAATATTAGATTTTTCAAAAATTAAGAAAATAGGAAAATGTTTATGATAAGTTAAAAAGCAGGATATAAAAAACAATTTGATCCGAGTTATATCCAAAAAATGCATGTCCTTTTAAAAAAAAAGTACACTTGACAGGCATGGAGAAAAAGCCTGAAAGGCAGTTATTGTTAACTTTGTGGAAGGTGGTGATGTTTAAACAGATTTTTTTTTTCTGAATTTTTCAAAAAATTTTCAATGAATATATGTTGCTTTTACATGCAGCAAAACAAAGATGAAATAAAGTAGTTTGGGGATACTTGCCACAACATCAGTTTCCTCTGCACATGTTGCAGAGGCCCAGGCCATTGGTTCCAAGGCTGCCTTCTTCCCTGAGCAATAGAGCAAGGTGACTCCAGAAGCCCTGCTCTCGGAAGGTAGAACTGGGACCATGTCCAGCCTCCTGGTCCTAAAGGAATCTCTTACTCTTTTCTTATGCATTTGAGAGATGGGGCTAGAAAGTTGTCGCCTTCAAATTGCAAGCAGAACCGACCAAGACACGTGAACAGAGAAAGTCATAAGAAAGGACATACTGTGGAGGTCTCCTAGAGGGCACAGCTGGTTCAAATGTCAGGTCCCAGGCAGGCATATCGCATGTTCTTATGCACAGTGTGCAAGTTTGCAGCACATGCACATGCACACACCCCTCCATGAAAGGAGCTGGGCCACCGGGCCTGATTATACCACACCCTGCTTAGTTGTCCATGGAATGTGCTCCACTCAAGGCCAGGACTGATGTTTTAATCCTCAGTCCCCACCCGATCTAGTCTGACCAGCTCAAGTGGGAGAACATGTTTGGCATGTGGCTGGGGTGGGTGGGTGAAGGGTGGGTGTCACCTGCTGCTCTGCCCCACCCCTTCTCTTACACTGTTCACATTGCTGCCACCCAAACAGGAGGGACTGTTGTGCAGTCTCAGTGAGAGGCACTGGGGATTTCTTTGTGATTGGAAGAGTGGAGAAGGGGAGCATCAGAAGATTAGCCTTAGGAAAAATGCTTATAGAACACAGGTTTGATCATTTCCCACCCCAGTGTTTATAGGAAAAGCTCCCAAATCTTTAGTATAAACTTGAAGGCTCTTCATGATAGCCGTTCCCAGCCTACCTTCCCAAACTCCTGTTACAATTTCCTTGCTCCCAGCTCTTCTCCACTCCTAAGACTCTACACTTACCTGCTTCCTGTAAGATTTGATCTTCCAGGAATGGAGACCTCCAACTTAAGAGTCTGGACACTATCCTCCTTATGAGCTGCGGTTCTTTGGTTACTTACTCAGATATCTGAACAGACTGAACCTAATTCAGTGGCCAAGAAATTAAGTGCTCAAGGTGGAGGGGAGAGAGCAGGGAGAGTCGGGCAAGAGAAAGAGGGAAAGAGAAGAAAGGAAGAGAGGCTGGGATTCTGCTCTCTAGAAGGCCACAGTCTTCCTAGTGAGACCAAATGCCTTGGGACGTCCTCAAGAATCCTTACCAAGCACCATGGGTCCTGAGGGCCATGGTTAACAAGGGGTAGCCAGTTAAAGAAATACTCCCCTTCTTGGTCTGTGCAACCTGAAAAGAAGGATCCATTCATCCCTCTGTTCCTCTAATAAATATTTATTGAGGGACTACACTCTTCTGGGATTCATTGTGACTGGTAAATCCCCGTTCTCTTTGGGACCAGGCAGGTCAATAAACACTCTTACAACAATACGATGAGGTGGGAAAGGGAGGCACTGTAGGTAAAGGAGTGGCATACCCAGTCTAAAGGCATTTACTTTAAAAAGTGAATAGGGGGAAACGGACTTTGGCCCAGTGGTTAGGGCGTCCGTCTACCATATGGGAGGTCGGCGGTTCAAACCCCGGGCCTCCTTGACCCCTGTGGAGCTGGCCATGCGCAGCGCTGATGCGCACAAGGAGTGCCGTGCCACGCAAGGGTGTCCCCCGCGTGGGGGAGCCCCACGCGCAAGGAGTGTACCCGTGAGGAAAGCCACCCAGCGTGAAAAGAAAGAGCAGCCTGCCCAGGAATGGCGCCGCCCACACTTCCCGTGCCGCTGACGACAACAGAAGCGGACAAAGAAACAAGACGCAGCAAATAGACACCAAGAACAGACAACCGGGGGGGGGGGGAAGTGAATAGGACAGAAAATGACTCCTGCCTTTTTGGATTTTACCATCTAATAGGGAAAAATCAAGTAAGGCAACAATTAGGGCACTATGAGAACACATATATATATGCAAACATGCATATGTTTTGTGTATGCGTATATACATGAATGTATATATACATGCAAGTATCTGTACACATGTATATATAAGGGGGGATTGGGAGTGATGTCTAAGTTGAGACCTGAAAGATGACTAAGGGTTAGTCACCTGGGCAGTGGCAGTAATGGGATTTCCAAGTACTGGGAACAGCCCATGTAAGAGGGATTTTAAACCCTCTGCCAGCTTGCTATAGATGAGCCTCTTGCATCCTTCACTTCACAGGGTACTTTGTTCTTGTAGCCTTTTCTTTATGGTGAGAGTTAGGATTAGGTGATAGGTATAAGAGAAAAAGAAAAGACACATTTTTTGCGTAAGTGGGAGGTACCTCCAGTTAGGTTCTACCTGTGCTCTTTAGTCTGCCCTGGATGTGAGGGAAAAAACGTCTCTAAGACTTTTTGTGGGTAATGGAAATGGTTTGCAGGATTAGGAGATGGGTCCTAGGCATGGGGGATTGTTCCTTTGATCCCATCTCTAAAAAAAATGACTTTAAAGTCAGAATATAACAGCCCCTCCCTCCTTCCCACAGCCCATACTGGGAATTTGTCCACTAGAGTAATGGTTTTTGAAGTGTGATCCATAGATCCCTGGGGGTCTGTGAGGCCAATGCTGTTTTCACAGTCATACTAAACTGTTGACTGCATTTTTCACTTTGTTGACATTTGCACTGAGGATACACAAGCAATAGTGGATAGAACTACTGGCTCCTTAGCAAAAGTCATGGAAGTGACAACAAATCATAGAGTGTCCCTTGTGTTCTTTACCACCACATCCTGCCAGGATGATGTCCTTGATGAAACTGTTAATATAACTAATTTTATTAAATCTCAACCCATGTGTACATCTTTGATGTTTTGTGTGGCAAAATGTGAAGTTCACATGAAGGGCTTCTGCCGCATATGGTTGTCTCATGGAAAAGCATGTGCGATTGAGTTGTGAGCTGAACTAACTGCCTTTTTTTTTTTTCATAGAATATCTATTTTACTTGAAATCATGCTGGCCAAGCAAAATATGATTTTTCAGACTTGAGTGTCTGGTAGATATTTCCTTAAAAGTAAACCAAGTGACCTTGTTACTTCAAGGAAACAACTGACAACATTTGTTGCCAATAATAAAATTAAAAATTCCAAGTGAAAATTAGAATTTTGGAAAATTAGTACTGTCATGAGCTGGGCACCTTCCCAATACTTAAGGATTTTTCCAATAAGATTGATAGTGATATTGATATTGTGATTTTAAAAATTTCATATAATGAAATGTGTCACCATTTGGAAGATCTTCCTAATTCACTGAACCAGTATTTTCCAAATGACCAATAAGTGAAGATATAAAATCAAACATGGTAAAATATCCATTCAAAGTCCAAAATAGACTAATGGATTTTAATATAATAAAGTCTGGAAAATTCATGGCTGTGGTTTCATATTTCGTATTCCAACTAACCTTTAAAAAACTTCTCAGGTTTTATAACTTGTTAAGTTTTGGTATAGTATCAAAGAACTATATCCACAACTATCTGAAAAGGCTTTTAAAATATTTCTTTTTCCAACTATATATGGGTATGAGGCCAGACTCCACATATATTCCAACCAAAACAAGATATTGAAATAGATGGAATGCAGATTCAGATAAGAGAACTCGGCTGTCTCCTATTGAGATAGACACTAAAGCAGGGGTTCTTAACCTTTTTTTTCCATGCACCTCTTTGCCAGTCAGGTGAAAACCACAGATCCCTTACTAAGTCCACACTATACTGTGTATTATTTAATAAATATATCACACCCACACCAACATGACCCCACAGTAATAAATGCTTTCTTAAAAATTTAAATTAAAGCTTATGGACCCCTTGTTAAGAATTCCTGCATTAAAGAGATGTGTAAAAATGTAAAATAATGCCACTCTTTATAATTTTTTTTCTTTTGGAAAATATGGCTATTTTTCATTAAAATAAGTTATGTTCAACATGTAATAGGTTTATTGTTATTATTTTAAAATAAATCAATAATAAATGTTTTAAATTTCTAGGTTTTATATTCAACTAGGATAAATACAGTAGATAAAATCCACATACCCAGGAGCTCCTTGGCTCTTTTTTTGAGTAGAGGATTTGAAGCACCACCAGATGGCGCTAGTGAAAAATAAAGAACAGATAATGGCGAGGGGGGGAGGAGGAAAGGAGGGAGGGAGTGAAAATGAAACAGAGGGAGGGGGAAGGGAAAGAGAATATGCAAAAGTGGAATTTGTAGTGCTGAGTTTCACCCTCTGAGATTTCCTAAAAGTGTTATTTGTTGACTCTCTCTCCCTATAGGGGAGAAAGTGGCAGGTCCAGGACTTAATTAGTGGATTTTCACAATCTAAATTAGATAGGCAGATTTATACAAACTAATCTATTGGGTTATATGTATATTTTTTACTTCCAGCAAAAGGCAAGCACTTCCTCGGAGAAGTTCATTGCAGCCGCAGAAACCAAGCAGTTTAAACTGAAAGATTTCAGTCTTTTCCATTTTCGTGTTGCTAATAAGATAGCATTAATCTCATTGGCTTAAAAGTGGAATTTAGTTAGATCCATTCCACTAAGGAATGCATTCTAGAAGGCTTATGGCCTGAGGCTTTTCCCCAAAGGTCCTTGGAAGCCCTAAGTAGGAGGAGCGCGGATAAGAGCAGGAGAAAGGCTACCTTTGAGAGAATGTGAGGACGGAGCTTTGTTGGAGGAACTATAAATGGGCTTTGGGAAAACTTGAAGCCACTTGTTTTTTGTCAAGGGCAGTCTGAAATAGCTGACAACGGATAGAATTCTCTTTCAGAGGTGTTTTTTTTTTTTTTTTTTTTTATCAACAATGCTTCTTAAGAGTCACCAGTAAAAGGAGCTAGAGCCTAACCTTTGGGGCTGGCTCTCTGAATGGACTTTGAATAAACAGGTTTAAGTGCTTCTAGACAAGTCATGTAATGTGTTATGTGTTATCAATGCTTCCTCCCTTCTGGGCTGGGGTTTACATATGTCTTCCCCTGATATTTACTCATTCATTGATTCATTCAACAAACATTTATTGGAAACCTACTGTCTATGTATTAAGCACTATCAGGGCACTGCGTCTACAGGGGAGACTGAAATAGACATGGTTCCTTCTGTAGCTGGATTTTGGCTAGGTTCTTGACTAAGCAACAAGAAATGAATTTCAAGAGTGTGTCAGGTTTGCTAGGCCAGTGATTTTTAAGGAATGGTTGGGAAACAGATGTGACTCAACCAATTGGGCTCCCATCTACCATATAGGAGGTCCAGGGTTTGATGCCCAGGACCTCCTGGTGAGGGCAAGCTAGCCCATGCAGCAAGCTGGCTCATATGGAGTGCTGGCCCACGCAGGAATGCCACCCTGTGCAAGAGTGCTGGCAACATGGAGAGCTGGCGCAGCAAGATGATGCAACAAGAGACATAGAGGAGAGAAAATAAGATGTAGCAGAACAGGGAGTTGAGGTGCTGCAAGAGAGTGATTGCTTCTCTTCCATTCTGGAAGTTCCCAGGATTTGTTCGCAGAGCCGCCTAATGAGAATAAAAGCAGACACAGAAAGCAGACAATGAGGGGCACAGGACGGGGAGGGGAGGGTTAGAAATAAATAAAATAAATTTAAAAAAAAAAAGGAATGGTGAGAAGTGAAATGGGAGAAAATAACAGATCATGGGAAAGTGGATGTGGCTCAAGTGATAGAGCTTCCACCTACCATATGGAAGGACCTGGGTTCAATCTCTGGAGCCTCCTGGTGAAAAAGAAGAAGAGAAAGCATGCCCGCGTGGCAAGCCAGTGTCTGTGCGAGTGCCTGCGTGGTGAGCCAGTGCCCACGCAAGTGAGTCACGCAGCAAGATGATGATGCGTCAAAAGAAAGACAAGGGGAGAGTCAAGGTGAAGCACATCAGAAACCAGGAACTGAGGTGGTGCAGTTTACAGGGAACCTCTCTCCCTATCAGAAGTCTTCAGAATCGAATCTCAGGGAATCCTAGGGAAGAGAAAATGAGAAGAGAAGACAACACAGACAGCAAAAATAGGGCAGGAGGAGGGGAAGGGAGAAAATAAATAAGTATATGAATTTTTAAAAACAAAAAAAAAAGATCATGGGTCCCAGGTAGAGAGGAAGGGTCTGAAAATTGATAAAGAGGACTGATTTACAGAATACAATTTCCTATTATAGGTTATAAATGTCCAGATTTTACTTGCATATTGATCCAGGCAGGGGCAAAGAAGGCCAGAATAGGGTACAAACAGGCACCAGGACAGGGTGAAAGCAAGACAGCAAAAGGCCTTTGTGCTTTTTAATTATTCTGCCCTTGAGTTACAGCTCTTTGCTGTATTGATTGATTGCCCCACCCATCAATCTCCCGGTTGGGCCCAATGATAAGGTCCTTGGGGAATATCCAGGGCTTCTCCGGGCTTCTGGAGGAAATCTTGTTCGAAATGGCAGGATCTCATGAGGGTCTTCCAGCAGCCATCTTGGGGATACCAAATGACACATGGACTTCTTGACAGATTCCAGATCCTTCTATTGATTCCCTATTTTACTAGCCTGCTTTACCTCTCTCATGTGGACTTGTTTGGAAAAAAGTTAATATCAGAAAAACCTAGGCATCTTCATGCTACTCCTCATAGGCTTTTTAAAAAAGTGAATATACAAATTATTTTAACATTCAAATTTCATTAAGATATGTACAATATGGCAATTTTACTGGATTTAACCCTACCTAGGGTATGATCTCTTACTGAGGCTTAGCAACAGGGTCCAGTTCACACCTAAATAATTTATTGAATAAGTACAATACCAAACAAAATGCATTCAAATGCTTTCTAAAAAAATATTAAAGGCCTTTCTAAATTCAGGTGAATGACCAACACAATAAAGGCAAATATGCTAGTTTAACATAATTGGCTGATTTTATACAGCACTTACATTTTTTAGTCCACAAGTATATTATCAAATGATAGAGAATACCTAGTACAACCATTTCTACAGAACTAGGAAATAAATTTCTAAGAAAGAAATCTTTTACAGACCCCATCTTTTATACCCAACTCCAACAGTCTAACTCTAAGGAGGATAAAGCCAATGAATGACTTTCCTCACAAGAGCTCATGACTAAAGTCGCTTTGCTATCAAAATCTGTATTTCTGATCCATAATGAGCATTGAGGCAAGATTAACATATTCCCAAAGAAAGAAGCACAATGCACATTGTGATTGCCTATTCAGCAACAGTGAGCTCTGCATTTAAAACTATCTCATCTCAGGGATTAAATAAGGTCAGTCACATTCATTGGAATTTCCTTCACTGTATGTTATAAAAAGTCTCAATGTCCTGAAGAATCCTCTTGTCTTCTTCAGTACATCATAGACTTTTTTTTAAAAGATCTGTGTTGTTTTCTTTCAAAGATTTATTTATTTATTTATCCCCCCCCCCCCCAGCTTGTTCCATTCTTTGCTGTCTCTTCTTTGTGTTCATTCACTGCATGTTTTTTTTCTGTATCTGCTTGTCTTCCTTTGTTGTGTCATCTTGCTGCACGATGGCCGTCAGCTCTCTGCAGTGCCTGAGCCAGCTTGCCTTCATAAGGAGGTCCTGGGATGCAAACCCAGGGCCTCCCATATGGTAGACGGGAGCCCAACTGATTGAGCCACAGCCGCTTCCCTCATAGGCTTTTATTTACTTATTTTTAACACATTTTTAAAAATTAAAGTTAAGAGATCACACAGAATGTTACATTAAAAAAAATAAGAGGTTCCCATATAACCCACTCCCCACACCCCCATCATTTTTATAAATTATGTATTTTTAAAAATACATACATCACAAAAAACGTTACATTAAAAAAACGTGAGGTTCCCGTATACCCCCCATCTCCCACCCCCTCCTCCCACACCAACAACCTCCCCCATCATTGTGGCACACTCATCGCACTCGGTGAACACATGGATACTTTACCCTGTAGTTCACACTCTCCCCCAGTACATTCGGTGGGTTATGGCAGGATATATAACGCCCAGCATCTGGCCCTGCAATTTCATTTAGGACAACTCCAAGTCCCAAAAATGCCCCCACATCACATTTCTTCTTCCCTCTCCCTGCCCTCAGCAACTACTGTGATCACTTTCTCCACATCAATGCTACACCTTCTTCTATTACTAGTCAAAATAGTTTCTCATAAGCTTTTATTTTTTTTTTTAAGATTTTTTATTTATTTCTCTCTCCTTCCCCGCCCCCCCACCCCGGTTGTCTGTTCTCTGTGTCTATTTGCTGCGTCTTCTTTGTCTGCTTCTGTTGTTGTCAGCGGCACAGGAATCTGTGCTTCTTTTTGTTGTGTCATCTTGTTGTGTCAACTCTCCGTGTGGGCCGCGCCATTCTTGGGCAGGCTGCACTTTCCTTTGTGCTGGGCGGCTCTCTTTACAGGGCAAACTTCTTGTGAGTGGGGTTCCCCTATGCGGGGGACACCCCTACGTGTCAGGGCACTCCTTGCGCGCATCAGCACTGCGCGTGGGCCAGCTCCACACGGGTCAAGGAGGCCCGGGGTTTGAACCGTGGACTTCCCATGTGGTAGACGGATGCCCTAACCACTGGGCCAAGTCCGCTGCCCCTCATAGGCTTTTAAAGTGTTTCAAAATCCACTTGGCTTATTCTCTAGTAAAACATTATCAGTGCTATTGGTCAAACTGAAAGGCAGATTTTCTACATGAAGATGAAAATGAACGTGATACTGATCAAGGCTCAGAGAAAGTGGGTGGAAACGCTGTTTGACCTCCCCTTCTTCCCATCTTTCCTGCCCTTCTTCCTTTCACAAATACTAATTGAGCACCTATTAAGTGACAGATGCTAACAAAGTTGACCAAGACATATTTGATATCTCATCTTGTGGAGCTTACAAGAATGTAAACAACCACCACAACAAAACTATAATTACAAATTATGGTTAGCAAAATGAAGGACCTGAGGGTTGGGAACAAACTTTAGATAAAGATGGTCAGGTAAGGCCAACCTCTGCACTACTGACATTTTGGGATGGACAATTCTTTGTTGTGTAGAACTGTCTTGGGCATTTTAGAATGTTTAGCAGTTTCCCTGGTCTTTACTTAGTAGATACTAGTAGTCCCCACATAATTGTGACAATCAAAAATGTCTCCAGGCATGGCCAAATGTCTTCTGGAGGAAAAAATTTCCCTGGTGGAGATCCTCTGATTTAAGCTGAGACCTGAAAGATGAAGAGCAAGTCAAGAGAAGCTATCTCAGGCTGCCTTTGACAGAAAAACAACGGACTTCAAGTTTTCCCAATGCCCATTGGCACTGAGGCCATGAAAAAGTTTGGATTTTATTCTAAGTACATAGCTATCAACATTTTCAAAGAGGGGCTGACATAATCTACTTTAAATTTTGTAAAGATAATTCAGGTTGTGGAGCAGAGGATGGATTGACTGGAACTAATAAAGAAAGTAATAGCAAAAACCAGCTGTTGCAGTTGTCTACCTGTCACCCAAGAAATGATAGTGGTCTGGATTGGGGTAGTGGGTCTGGAGATGAAGAGAAGAAGATAAATGTTAAAGATTTTTCAACTAGAATATGCAGTTCTTATTGATGGAGTTAATGTAGAAAGTCTACATCAGCCGGGTGAAGTGGTATCATTAGGTCAATGGGTTAAACTTCAAGTTTGACTACATGTCTCTTTGCTGGTAGCTCTCATAAAAATATGTAGTTGGAGGAAAAAATTGCCATATATCTAAGGAGATGGCTGTAAATCATCTTTGGCCATTCTCTATTCATATAAACAGCCTAATTTTAAAATGCTTGGGATGTCAATCTTTTCTATTAACTTTTTAAAGCTATTTATATATGAAGTAACTGATTTCTTTTTCTATAATTATTTTTCCCCAAGTTTCAATAAAATTTTAAGTTGTTTGTAAAAAAAAATACATAGTTAGAGCTGAAGTTTGGTTTGGGATTGTGCACAAGGGAGTGCTTTGGGGTTCTGGGTCATTGTCCCCTGTAGTTCTGGCTGATAGTATATCTTAGGCACTGATTTCTGCTCATAAACCTGGAAAGGCAGAGGCAGCAGAGCTGATTAGTGAATGAATGCATGAAATCTCACTTTCAACTTTCAAAACCACTGATGATCCTCTCAACATCCCCAACTCAGTCAAGAAATCTTGTTTTCCTCCATTGAGAAAAATTCAAGCATAGTTGCCTGGAAGCTAGGTCAATAAGCAGCTAAGCTATTGGTGTGAACAGCACCCAATTTTGGGCCTATTGACTAAAAGTGGGGACAGAGGCTGTTTGGTGAAAAGCATGAAGTGTTACTAGGGAAGTGGGTTAACAACAGGGACAAATTCTAACAAAATATTAGTGGCACAAGTGTGGTCTGTTAGTTAGTTTTTAATTGCATGGAACATAGTTGCCAAGATTTAAAATTGTAGTACTCTAAGCATATAATTGAGCAAGAGGGCTTAGTTGGCAACACTTGGGATACTAAGTTGTTGATGCAGCTTATGATAATGATCTTCTCATATTAAAATTCAAGGGCTGAGTATATGTGTGTCCCTGCCGTATTTGTATATTTTTCCTCTGGGCATCTAAGTTCCATGTTAAAATGGCCAGCATTCTAAGCGGTGTTTTTTTTGTTTTGTTTTGTTTTTTTTTGCTGCCTGTGTGAAAATCCCTGTCTAGAGCTCAGTCTAGACAATGATGAACATCATCAATCACCATCAGCAGCATGCTTAAAAATCCCAGAATTTTAGAGCTGAATGTGAACTTAGCAATTGTCTTCTCATTTTATGTATGACAAATGTGAGGGCCAGAGTTGTGAACTGACTTATGCAAGGTCATTCAGGTGAAGGACAGTGTGAGGAAAAGACCAGGACTGGCATCCAGTGCTGGGTCCTTTCTGGTAGAAGCCTGTGGCCCCTCTTAGCTCTAGAGCCATCTCTTCTTCATCTTTTCTCTCTCTTCTTAACAATGAATTACACTCTCTTCAAAAGACATGCTTGTTTCCTTATTCTTTCTGCCAGAGGTAAGGTGACCCTGCCACAGAGGTTTCGTGGAGAGAGAAAAGGAATGCTATAGTCCATGTAACTAAAATCATTTGTGAAATGAGAGAAGGCAGTTCACTGTTCGAGTCACGAGGGAATCATTTCACCTGGCCAAGGCAACCTACTCAGTGGACCCTAATGGCCTGGAAGAGTTCCCGCCCCTCCTCCTCGTGAGCCACTTCCTCCCTTTGGCTCTGCCTGCACAGGCCCATTACGTTATAAAGACATGGCGTGTGTATCCAGCAATTACCTGAAGTGGGAGCCAGCCCTTACAGGAGGTTCTCTTTGATTTTCCTAGCAATATCCTCAGAGATGCATTGGCAGATGGAGGTCCTCTTCCTATAGGAGGGAAAAGGAGGGAAAAGAAGACACACACTGGTCACTCACTCAAGTGACCCAAGTCAGGAGCCAGTCTCCCAGCCCTCTAGCAACCCCACCTGCACTCTGCCCACTTGGGCATTGCTGCTGCCATAGCAGATAGAGGATTTTAAGGAATCCTTATTTCTCCTTCTCCAATCCAACTAAAGGGGGGGGGGTGTGTGATCCTCAGATCCTCCCTAGTAGAGGTGGGTACAGGTGAAATATGTGAGGATCTTTGGGACCTCACGTGCAAGCGGACACATAAGAACACACAGCACGTGGACACAGACAGCAGACAACAGGGAAGGGGAGAGATATAAAATAATTAAATTTAAAAAAAGCATTTGTTTAAGATGACTACATGTTCTAGATATCATATATGCTCTGACTTCAAATATTCTGACCTACCCCTTTTATAAGTTCTTATGTATACTTATATATATACTTACTGAAACTTATATCTGATTTTTGGTTCGGAAGACAGAGACATTACACTTATTTGGAAATGTAATTCTTCAGGCCCTTCCTGGGATTTGACTTTGAACCACACAAACCCCTCTCTGGAAAGAACAGAATCTAACCATCCACTCACCGCAGCCAGGCATCTGGGGAGGCAATGACAGCGCCAAACAAGAGAGCATGAGCATGGGTTTGAAAATCAGTCCTTGGTTCAAATCCCAGCTCCTTAATTTACGTAGTTTTCTAATTTTACCTCCTACCCTTCCTTCCTGTACTCCCTTTGTTTAAGTGCACTGGCATCTGAGCTGTCCCTCTCTAATACTTGGCTCCTGCCTCAGGGCCTTTGCACTCATCTTCCCTTACTCTGGAATGGGCTTCCCCAGAGACCCACATGCCTACACCCCCACCTTCTTCAGTCCTTTGACCACCTTCCTTAAAACTGTAATCTCGCCTTCCCTCACTTAGCCCTTCCCTTGCTTTGTTTTTCCATAGTACTTAGCACTCTCTAATATATTATATAATTTACATACAGACATACATATATATATTTATACATAGTCTGTGTCTTTTCCCAAATTTCCATGAGGGTTGAGATTTTTGTTCACTCCTCTAATTCCCAGTGTTTAGAAGAGTGTCTGGCCTTTGGTAAAAACTTTATATGAATGAATACATAAATTTGAGCAAGGAATTTACCTCTCTTAGCCTATGTCCTCCCTCTCTTAAAAGGATGGGGTGAGAATTAAATCAGCTGCTGTAGATAAAATAATAGCCAACCTACATCGATAGCTTATTCTGTGCCAGTTTTTAAGGGTTAAATGCTTTACATGGATTATCTCATTTAATTCTCATAACAATTCTACAAGGTATTCTTTTATTTTCATTTCACATACAAGGAACCTGAGGCCTAGAGAAGTTAAGTTTCCTATCCAGGGTCACCCAAAATTCAAATCTAATTAGCGTGAGCTCAGAGCCAGCACACTTAACACCATATTGTGCTGTGCCTGGTGCATCAGTGCAGTGCTCATTCCCTTTTCCACACCTCACGGTGTAGCAGGCACGTGTGGTCTGTCTGCACGTCCTCTTTTGTGACCCTGTCCCTCCCACGGAAACCTAACGTCTTGGGCATCCCCTGTTCTCAGGAGGCAGCGTGGAATAGCAATGAGAGTGGTAGGTTCCTTAGTCAGAGACCTAAGTTTTCTAGCACCTCCTTGGCCACTGGCTTACTGTGTGATCTTAGGCAACCGCTTCCTCTCCCTGGGCCTCGGGCTCTGCTGGCGTAAATTGAGTAGCAAGTCTCTGCCAGTTCTAACAGCCCTTGGGACTGGTGGGTTGTGTGGTGTATGAATCATCTCTGGGGATCCTGCCCTCAGGATGCAGCCCTGACTCTCCTGCTTTTCGCCTGCTGGCTGTCCTCTTCCCAAACCTCTTGAACTTGAATCTCAGGATGCTGGATTTGAGCGGGAGGTTGGAGGGAGCAACATGCACGGAGAGTCCCTAATCTCTTCAGGGGAAAGACCTCAAGGAAAGGAAAGGAAGGTTTGAGAACCCATCCCACCCAACCAGAGACTGAGTCACTGCAGGAAACGGACTTCCTTTGGGGGGCCCACAGGAGAGATGCTCTCAGCTCTCTGGGAGGTTCAGCTTTCTGGAAGCCTCTGCAAAGCATTCAGGAACTGCTTGGTAAAAGGGTATCTGGTTCCAACGGGCTCTTTCCAACTTCTTAGAGGAAGTAATGTCTAAACTGAGGTATGAAAAATGAACGAGAATTAGCCAGAAGAGGGTGGAAAAAGCAGTGCCGTCAGAGTGAAAAGCACATGTAAAAGTGAGGGGGAGTTGAGAGAGCACATAGAACTCTTGGGGAAATTATAATTAATATAATAAAGACTGTAAAGTGTGTGGGCAGAATGGCAGATGAGACTGAATGGAGTAAAAGGGCACAGAGTATGAAGAATTCCTGTGCCAGACCAAAGAAACTGGAATTTTGACTAAGGCTGATGGTAAGTCCTTAACAGGTTTTAATCCAGGGAATGATATCTTTCTATTTATATTTTAGAAAATCACCTTGGTTGAAAGGTAGAGAGTGGATTAGAGGGAGGAATATTAGAAAGGAAGTTGTTTTGTAATCTAAGTGAGATGTGACTTCCCATCAGAGTAAGTTGGTGGAAGTGGGGATAGAAAAGGTTAGGAAGGTAAAACTGGAAGAGATTTTGGGATTGGGTATGATAGCAAGAGAAAGTTTAGTTCCCAGGAAGAAGATGGTAATATACTTCACTGACATAAGGAGCTTAAGAGAAGGAATAGTGTGTGTGTGTGAGTGAGTGTGTTTGGGAGAGTAGTGCATGGTAGGGAAGATGGAGGAGATTAATAAATAATCCAGTTGGGGGAAGAGAATGTGGCTCAAGTGACTGAGCTCCCATCTACCACATGGGAGGTCCCAGATCAGTTCCCAGTGCCTCCTAAAGAAGACGAGCAAGACAGTGAGCTGACATGATGAGCTGCTATGGTGAGCTGACACAACAAGATGATGCAACAAGAGACACAAGGAAGAAAATATAATGAGAGACACAACAAAGCAGGGAGTGGAGGTGGTTCAAGCGATTAGGTGCCTCCCTTCTACATGGGAAGTCCTGGGTTCAGTTCCTGGTGCCTCCTAAAATAAAATAAAAGAAGACAGGCACACATCAAACAGAAACAGCAAATGCAAACAAAGGGAAGGGGCAGTATGTGGGAGAAATAAATAAATAAACTAAATCTTTAAAAAATGATAATAATAATAATCCAATTGGGCCATATCAAGGTGCTGGTAATAGTGGTGGGATATCCAAATTGACTTATTAGTGTTTTTAACGAGTTTTTCAGAAGAGATCTGGGAGAGAGCTATGGCGTATGTGATCAACCATAGACAGAGCTTAAAATGAAGAGAAAAGAATGCCATAAAACACTGACTTTTAAAGGATGTCCATAGGCAGAGTTGCTGACAAGAAGATGGAGAAGGAGTAGTCTGAGAAGTAGGAGGAGAACCAAAAATGACGGTGAAGTCAAAGAAACCAAAGAGAATAGAGTTCTAAGAGGAGGCGAGAAGAGTCCCCAGGTCAGACATTACTGAGAGGTCCTGTGCACAGATGTTAATAGTGTGGTTTTTCTTTCTCTTTCTGTGTCTTTCAATCAAGCAGATAAATATTTCCTGAGCATCTACATTATGCTTTAACTAGGTATTTGAAAAAGTACATGACATGAGCCTGGCACCCAAAGAATGTAAAATTTTTTGAAGAAAAGAAGAAACATAGATTAATAGCTGGCCATCCTAGCCAATGTAACACTCACATTTGAGTAATTAGGTTAATAAAGACTGTACAAGTTTAGAGAGGCATACCCTCACTCTGGGCTGGGATAATCTGGAAAGGCCTCAAGACGAAGGTGGGATTGAACTCAGTCTTGAAATGTGCACAGGATTGGGCTTGGCAGAGAGAAAGGTGAGAGGTAAACCACTATTGGGATACAGGTCTAGCAAAGGGGTGGAGATGAGAATGTGAAAGGTATTGAGGGAGGGCTTGTTGAAAGGGCATTTCCTTGAAAGAATTGTGGACACTGAGGTTATATATACAGGTCAGCACTTCTGCTCTCTTGTCTTTGCTAAGAGAAGGTTTATCTGGGCACCCAGGCAAAGACATTTCCCATTTTTTGTTGTAGTTAGGTAGGGTCCTATGGCTAGCTCTGGCAATGGAATGTGAGCAGAAGTGATGTATACTACTTACAATTGTGCCATCATAAGGAAAGTGTATCCTTCTTTTTCACCCTTGTTTCCTTCATGCTGGCTGGAAGTGCAGACATGTGGTGTTAGGACTTGGAACAGAATTTTAGACCATGAAATGGAAAAGTCTGGATACCATGCAGCTACCACATTGGCCCTGAGCTGCTTTCTCCTGGGCTGTTTACTTCTAAGAGAAACTACCTTGTTTAATCCATTATAATTTTGTATCCTCTAATAACAGCTAAAACGATATTTTAACTAATACAAACAGGATAGAGCTAATTGCGATGGAATCACTAGTTTGTCTTGTGAGACTACCAACGGTTTTAGATGATGAAAGAATGGAGATAGGGAAAGGAACAAATATATACTGAGTTCTTATGATGTTCTAGATATTGTGTTAGCTATGTATTAGAATTATTTTATTTAATTCTCACAATAGCTCTGTAAGGTAAGCGTCACTAGGCCTGTTGGGGAAACTTAGGTTCAAAGAAGTTATGTCACTTGCCCAAGGGAACAGAGCTAGTAGGTGATAGAGCCAGGATTTAAATCTAGGTCAGTGGTTCTTAACTGGGAGCAATTTTGTTCTCCAGGAGACACTTGGTAATGTCTGGAAATAATTTTGTTCTTACAAGTGTGTGTGTGGGGTACTGCTAGGTAGCAGGGATGCCGCTAAGCATTCTACAATGCACGGGACAGCCCCCACAACAAAGAATTACCCAGCCCCAGACGTCAATAGTGCCGAGGTTGAGAAATCCTGAGGTCTGTACAGGAATCCCCTGGGCTTGCCATATACCAAATTGAGGGCAGTGAGGCTGAAGAGGGGCTATGAATACATATAGTAGGAGGATTAGTCATGAAAAAATATTTTAGGAAGTTAAACCTGGAGTGGCTGAAAGGATGGGCTGGAGGTGGCAGAAACAGAAGAAAGACTTTCAGAAGTCACTGACATGTCCTGGGAGAGGCAGGAAGCACCTGGAGGGGTGGGGCAGAGGCAATAAAGTGAAGAGAATTCCAGGGTCAGTGGCACGAACTTGCTGACTGAGAGGATAATAGAAGGTAGGAGAGGCAGGGAAAAGTGAAGACAGAAAAATCAATGATGATCCCTACCCATTTCCTTTTTCTTTTCTCCTCTTGCTTCCCTACTTTTTCTCCCCTCTCCTTCCTTTCCCATCACTCCCGATTCCTCTCTTTTCCCTATACCCCTGGCCACTGTCTCCTCTGCTTCTCTGCCTGTCTTCTCTTTTCTCTAATGGGTATGCTGTTTGCCCCTGAACCCCAGTCCTCATCTGTGGGTTCCTTCAGCTTTGTCGCTGTGTCAAGAACCAGCAAGTTCCGCAGCGACAGCAACAAACTCTTTGCTCTTGCTTCCCTCTCCATTTCCTGTTTGTAGGGTGAAACTTTAACCAGCGTCTCGCATTGTCATAAAGACAGACTCATGGCTCATGAAAGAATCCTGAGGGAATTTCTGACATGCCGGAGGAGGAAGGAAATTTGCTGGTTGTTTTTGTTTGTCTGTTCTTGAGTGTTTTCCAAGGGATGATGGCCTGTTGACAAGGCATCCTGAGGGCCTCCCTCTCCTCACTCCTCACTTGTGCCTATCCTAGCAGCCCACTGCCCACTTCAGGGCCAGGGAACCCACATTACCAGGCAGGCTTCAAGTCCTCCTGGCAGAAGAATTAGTGGTTGTGAACCTGGCGAGTAAGATAGGGAATCAATAGATGGATCTGGAACCTGACAAGAAGTCCACGTGGACATCAGTAACCCCAAGATGACTGCTGGAAGACCACTCCCCACCCCACAAGAGTCTGCTCTTCAGAACAAGATTTTCTCTGGAAGCCAGGAGAAGCCCTGGATATTCCCCAGGAACTTTATCATTGGGCCCTCCTAGGTGATTGATGGGTGGGGTAATCAATCAAAACAGCAAACAGCTGGAACTCCTCCCCTGCCATTAGCAAAGGGGTGGAATATTCAACAGCTCAAAAAGCAGGCACAAGGCCTGAATTCGTTCTCTCCTATTTGGACCCCAATTCTGGCCGCCTTCTCCCCCTGCATGGATCAACTCATGAGTAAAGCCTGGGCATTTATAATTTATAATGGGAAATTGTAGTCTGTAAATCAGCCTGCTTTATCACTTTTCAGCCCCTTCCTCTTTACCCGGGAACCCATGATCTGTTATTTTCTCCCATTTCTCTCCCTCCCTACCTGAACAAATTACTGGCCTAACTCATCTGACGTGCTCTTGAAATTCATTTCTGCAGCACAGTCAAGAACCTAGACAAAATCCGGTCACAGTTGGACTCTATCTCTGCAGACCTGCTCCTCTCTCCCATAGGACCTGGACAGCTCTGGTGAGAGGCCACTGGAATCTAACACCTTTGGAGAAAGTTGGTCAATAGGAAGGCTGCAAAGATGAACTGATTGCTCTCAGGGCTTACTTACAGGGAGGGTCTGCGTATGCCTAGGTTTGCACTGCAGTCTAGGGGTAGGGGTCAGCACCTCCAGGACAATGCTAGTTTCCCAGCTCCTCCCCTCTGGCTCCCCTGATGTCCTATCCATCTCACCACTTCTCTCAATTCAGCCTGTCTGATGTCTCTCCTTCTAGACTCCTACTTCTCAATCTCTTTGTTTCTTTCGTTTTCTTTATTCTTTTCTCCTCACTCCCATCCTACACTACACCATCTTCAATGAGAGCTAAACCTTGGCATATGAAGAGGTAGTCCAAGTTTGTCTTTGGCCCTTTGGCTCCCAGTGTCCCCTTTCTGTACTGGGGCTTTGGGCTACCTGATATCACCCTGACCTCTGGGAAGGCTGAGGGCAGGGTGGGGGCTGGAGATTGAGTTCAACCAAGTAGACAAATAGTCAGTCATACCCACATAAGGAAGACTCAGTAAAAACCCTGGACACAGAAGCCTGGGTGATCTCCCCTGGTTGGCAATACTTCATGTGTACTGCTATCCATCAATGCTGGGAGGGTCACTCATCCCTGAGAATGACAGAAGCCTCACATTTGGAACCATCCCCGACCTTGCTCTGTGTGTTTCTTCCTTTGGCTGGGTCTAATTTGTATCCTTTCTCTATAAATTAAACTGTAATAATAAGTATAGCACTTTCCTGAGTTCTGTGAGTCATTCTAGCAAATTATTGAAACTGTGGGTGGTTTTGGGAACCCCCTGAACTTGCAGTTGGCGTCAAAAGTTTTGGAAAGACTTGGTGCAGAAAGATTGTGCAAAGAGCTGCCTCCCCAATTTCTTCTCCACCTGTCTAATCATAGCCTACTCTTTGGAGAGGATTGGGTATCAGTCACGTGTACTTTGAGCGGTGGCACAATGTTTTGGAACATGCATGCATTCTAGAGTTTAATAGCTTGCGTTGGAATCTGGGTCCTGTTCCTCACAGGAAACTTTGGGTGTGCTGGCAAACTTCTCTTATGTGCCAGTTTCCTCAATCTGTAAATCGGGGCTAACCATCATATATACGTCATGGAGTTTTGAGGACTAAATGAGTAATGCATGTAAACTTTGGGCAGTGCCTGGCACTTAATAAATGTATTATAAAAACTAGTGTCTAGGGAGGCGAATGTGACTCAAGCAATTGGGCTCCTGTCTACCATATGGGAGGTCCAGGGTTCGATTCACCTCCTGGTGAAGGCAAGCTGGCCTTTGCAGTGAGCTGGACTGAAGCAGAGAGCTGGTCCACATGGAGCGCTGGACCGAGCAGAGTGCTGGCCCGCATGGAGAGTTGGTGCAGCAAGATGATGCAACAGAAAGAGACACAGAAGAGAGACAATAAGAGATGCAGCAGACCAGGGAGCTGAGGTGATACAAGAGATTGAGGACCTCTCTCCCACTCTGGAAGGTCCCAGGATCAGTTCCCAGTGCTGCCTAAAGAGGAAGACAAGCAGACAGAGAAGAACGCATTGCGAGCGAATAGACACAGAAAGCAGACAATGGGGGGAGGAGGGAATAAATATAAATAAATCTTAAAAAAAAAAATCAGTATCTTAGTCTGCCAAATGCTGCTGATGCAGAGTACCAGAGAATGTGTTGGCTTGTATAAAAGGAATTTATTTGGGAGTAAAAGCCTACAGTTCCAAGGCTGTGAAGAGTCCAGCTCAAGGTACCATAAGAGGTGTTTTCTCACCAAAGTCAGCTGCCACGTGTTGAAGCAAGATGGCGGGACATCGCTGCCTGGTCTCTCCTTCCCCTCTGAGCTTTCTCTTTCAGGCTCAGCTGCTCCACTTTCTTCCAGATTTCAGCTGCAAGCTGGCATAGTGCTTGTCTCTTAGGGCTTCCTATATCACTCTGTTGGCTGTTCTCCTCTCTTTCCAGCTTCAGCTGTAAGGTATCAGGCAAATGGCTTATCTCTCCCTGGGACCTCAGGGAGAGCCTTTTCCCTTCTGTCACATGGCAGGATAAAAAACAACAGAGTTCTGGGGAATGGGTGTAGCTCAGTGGTTTGAGTGCCTCCTTCCTATATATGAGGTCCCAGGTTCAATCCTTGGTAACTTCTCAGGGGGAAGGGAGGGGGACAGTGACAGAGTTCTCTTTTATTGTGTCTGTCTGTGTGAGTGCATTGGTCTGTTTTATATCAGATCTAGCAAGGGGGTGGGAACTCAACCTGAGACAAGCCTTACTGACATAGTGGAATCAAAAACCCTAAACCAAACTGAGTAGGTAATCTAATCAAAGGCCCCTCATCTGAATTTAATGCAATCAAAGGGTATCACACCCAGAGGAATAGATTAGTTTACAAACATAATCTTTCTCTTTTGGGGATTTATAAAACGATCTTAAACTGCCACAATTAGCTACTACCATCTATACAAATATAAATTGATGGTGATATAGCCCAATCAGGAGCTATTCTGAAGGTAGGAGAGGCCCCCTTCCATGCCATGAGAAGCTGAATCAAGGGCCATCCTGGGGGTGGCCTGATCCTGTCTGCTGCCATCAGAGTGGCCAAGGCCAGCATTGGTGATGGCCAGGAAAGGCTATGCCAAATCGCCAAGTCAGTGCAGTCAGCTTGAGACATGGGAGCCACTGTGCAGAAGAGGTGCACAGTCGAGACAGAGAATTTGAGGCGGGTACCACACAGGCCGAGGGAATGCTACTCCAGCAGTCATTGGCCGGGATGTGAACAGCAGGTCAGCAGCAGACAGGGGAACAGAGAGCAAGGGCTGCTGCAGCAGGCGTTGAGGTCTAGGAACTTCTTCCTAGTGCTCCCTGGTTTGATGGTGGGTGCTGTCTTCCCAAGTGAGGAGCAGGAGAAGGCATGCAGCACCTTTCCTACTGGAGCACCACGCACACCTGCAGCCCCTTTGTGGCCCACGGTGGCCCCATGGATCCCGGCCTGATCAGGGGCCCTGCCTTCCAGATCCCTTCCTCCCTCTTATTGGCTTTCTTTTGTGAAGGGTTGGGAATGTGACTGTGGGGAGTGGGAGTAATCACACCAAAAGGCAGGAAGGAGGGAGACCATTGTTGCAGGTAGGAGGAGAAAAGTTGCAGCCCAGGGGAGAGCTGGCCCCACCCTTCCCCCAGCCCTTCTTTTCAGCTTCAGGCTTCAGAGGGAGCTGGACTGCCTTGAAGCCCATGAATCAGGAACTGGGTGAAGAGTGTTATTTACCGACAAAACCAGTTCTGCTCTGGTTCATCAGGAAGAGTAATACCTGAATCAAAGTTGCCAAGAATCAACTCTTCAGGATTCTTTTTCCGGCACTTTCCGCAGCACTGCCAGGCTAATGAAAGGATCAGGGATATCTGATCCTGGGAGCAACAGGCAAACAGAAAGCCTACAAGGGAATAGTCGGGTGTGCACTTAGTGCTGTGGCCATGCCCAGTGCCTTCATACGGACCCTGGTGGTCTCCCTGGGCTCTGGAAGGAAATGCACCTCCAGGCTCCTAAACAAAACGTTCGTTCGCATGGCTGGGCAGGGCGGCAGCCCCAGTGACTCAGCAGGAAACAAGTTCTGGCAATGCTTGTTCTTCTTTGCAGGAATTTAGCAGAGGAATATTGGAGGCTAGTGTGAGTGGCTGGGCCTGTTCCCTTCTTCACTCTCTAATTGCAACTGCCCTGCCCCCCTGCCCCATCATCGATACAACTGGTATATGTTTCAGTGAAAGTACCTTAATATTTTAACAACTTATTTTCACGAACAGGTGTTGGCTGAATGTCATCTCTGCCCAGGTCAAGGGCTCAGACTTGAGCCCTATTGCATAGGAATTTTGGAACTTACCTTTGCCTAGATATTAATATTATAGAACTCCCATTCTTCACCCCCAAATCCCTACGACCGTTCTTTCCCCAACATGAGTTTCAGGAGACTCTTGGAATGTGAAGAGTCCCTCTGCTTTGCCCAGTTTTTTGGTTAAGGTCTCATTTACTAATAGTGGTGTCTCCTTCCTTACCAGCCCGTTCCCCACGATTTCCTTTCATATACCACATGCCACCCAAATGGAATTTCTTGCTAATTTTTTTTTCAAACACACCCTAAAAGTTCCTGACCTCATGCTTTAGCTCATGTGGTTTCCTTTACATGAGGTGTCTTTTCCTCCTTTCTCATTATGTCCAACTCACACCCATCCTCAAAGGCCTTTTCAAAAGCCACCTTTTCCAGCAAGATGACGCAACAAAAAGAAACATAGATTTCCGTGCCGCTGACAACAGAAGCAGACAAAAAGAACACACAGCAAATGGACACAGAGAACAGACAACTGGGGTGGGGGGTGGGGGAAGGGGAGAGGAATAAATAAAAGAAATCTTTAAAAAAAAAAGCCGCCTTCTTCATGAAAGTCTCCAACTATTCTTCTGTTCATGCGGTCACCCCTCGGGCTAAAGAGTGGTTTGCTGGCCCGGCGGGGGAGCGGCCGCGGTAGGCCTAAATCCAAGCCGCTGCCCCCATAATAGGGTGGCTGGTCGAACTCACCGCCACCCCTGAAGGGAGCGCAGCATGGGCACAGAGTGCCTTCGGGTCTCCCCTTCTCGGCGGCCATGCCTCCGCGGCCGCCCCTCCTCCCGGATGGCGCCACATGATGCCTTATGGGGCAACACCCTTCTTCTTCTTTCTCCCTGCGCAGGCGCAGGGCGGAAAATTCCAGTCTGCCTCCCCCCCCCACAGCAGCAACAGCCAGGCGCAAGGCGGGAAACTCAAGTCTGCCCTCTACCCCAGCAACAGCAGCCACCAATCCCTAAACCCTGCCACTTCCCCCGGCAACAGTGACAGCCAATCCCTAACCACCACCCCTCCCCCATCCAGTACCTCCCACTGACCTTTCTCCGGCAACCAATCAGACCAGGGCGTGGCTTCGACCAATCAGCCTTCCCCAGCCCCTATAAAACTGTTGCCTCTCCCTCAATAAAGTTGGACTTGCGTGTTTACCTCGTCTCCGCGGTAGTTCTTCTGCCGTGCGCTCTCCAGTCCTGAGAGCCCCCGACAAGGGCCTGGCCTCCCTTGTCCCCAGTTCGTCGCCTGCTTCTCCGGGCGACCCCCTCGTTGCCGGCTTCGCTGGGCGACCCCGTCAGCCGAACCGCGCAACCTCTGTGAGACCGACCCCTCGTCTGCTGCCGGACCGACCTCTCGTCCCAAGCGGGACCGACCCCTCGTCCCAAGCTGGACCGACCCCTTGTCCGCAGCCAGACCCCACCTCTACCGACCGAGTAAGCCGCCGCATGTTCAGAGATGATCTTGCTCTCCTCCAACACTCCAAAACACTGTATTTCTTAACCTTAGTCATGGCACTTATAATGTCATCACCCTCATCAGTATAGAAATCATGATCATAATTTGGTAGTATTTATTCCAAGTCTACTGTGGGCTATGAAAATACTCTGTGCCTTGCAGTTTCATTACAGAAGACTCTGGGGTCCAGGGAAAGGGGCCTTGGGTGGCTCAGGGCAGTGCCATCTAGCTTGTAAAATAGTTACTTATGTATGCCTTCTTGCTTTCTAGTTTATAATAAATAAGCAAATGGGATTTGGAATCAAACTGACTTGGGCTTGGAGCCTCATTCCACTATTGGCTATAGGACTTTGAGCATGTTACTTAGCCACCCTAAGCCTCGGCTTTCTTGTTAGCAAAACATAGATAATAATTTGGGGAGTTGATTACACAAAATAAAAATAATAACTAATGATTTGGGTTTTTAAAAAGATTTATTTTCCCCCTTCCCCTCCTCCCACCCTGCTGTTTTTGCTGTCTGTATTGTCTTCTCTTCTCATTTTCTCTTCCCTAGGATTCACTGGGATTCGATCCTGGAGACTTCTGATGGGGAGAGAGGTTCCCTGTCAGTTGTGCCACCTCAGTTCCCGGTTTCTGCTGTGCTTCACCATGACTCTCCCCTTGTCTCTCCCTCCCTTCCTCCCTTCCTCCCTTCCTCCCTTCCTCCCTTCCTCCCTTCCTCCCTTCCTCCCTTCCTCCCTTCCTCCCTTCCTCCCTTCCTCCCTTCCTCCCTTCCTCCCTTCCTTCCTTCCTTCCTTCCTCCTCCCCACATTGTCTGCTCTCTGTGTCCATTCACTGTGTGTTCTTCTGTGACTGCTGACACTCTTGGTGGCACCAGGAATCTCTGTCTCTTTTTGTTGTGTCAGCCCTCTGTGTGTACAGTGCCACTCCTTGGTGAGCTGTGTTTTTTTTGCATGGGGTAGCTCAATGTGGGGTGCACTCCTTGCACGGGGGGCTCCCCTACACGGGGGACACCCCTATGTGGCACGGCACTCCTTGCATGAGGCAGCGCAGTGTGGGGGCCAGCTCACCACACAGGCCAGGAGGCTCTGGGTTTGAATTTGGACCTCCCATATGGTAGGTGAATGCTCTATCAGTTGAGCCACATCCGCTTCCCCCCTTATCTCTCTTTTGATATGTCATCAACTTGCTACACAACTAACTTGCACAGAGCACTGGCTCACCATGAGGGCACTCATTTGGACACTGGCTCACTGCATGGGCACGCTTTCTCTTCTTTTTTACCAAGAGGCCCCAGGGATTGAACCCAGGTCCTCCCATATGGTAGGCGGAAGCTCTATCACTTGAGCCACATCCACTTCCCCTATGTTTATTGAATGCTTATTATGTGTTATACTGTGCTCCAAGTACCTTATATATATTACCTTATTTAATAGTTTAAATCCTCACAACAACTCTATGAGCTAAATAATAGTATCTTTACTTTTATAGAGTGGGAAACTATGGCAAAGATGTTTTAAGCCAGAAGGTAGAAAATCCAGAATAAGAACTCTGATTTTAGAATCCATATCTTAAATGTTACCTAACAACAGCATCCCAAGAGTGGATTATGTTTATATAAGACTGGATTATGTTTATATAAGATTTAGCCCAGTAGCTGGTATACATTTCATAAGAGGCAGCTGTTGTTCTTTTCCTCCTTATTACAGAGGCCTGGGGCCTGTGCTCTGCATCTGTTGCCCTGTAGTACCTCATAATAGTCATTGCTAGCATTGCTAGGCACTTTCCATGTGCCAGGGATTGCAGCTAAGTTTCTAGGACTAGCACAGTGAATGAACGAGTGACTGAATAAATGAACAAACCAAAATAGGGGACAAAAGCTTCCTGAACTAGGGCCAAGTCTGCCTGAAAAGAGGACCTATTCTTTCCAGTTTGTTAGCCAGGGACAAGAAAATGTGGCAGAGAGCGCCCCCCACCCCCACCCCAGGGACCTGACTTACGCTCAGCATTCATCGGCACTTTCATTAATGACTCAAAAGATGGAGAGCAGAGTATGCTAATCAAATTGGTGAGACCAGGGAGGCGGGATAGCAGCTGAGCACTTAAGAAGCAAGCTGGAGATGGCAGAAAGTACTTGACAAATTAGAGAAATAAACGCAGTCAATAAACGGAGCTTCAGGAGCTACAGACTTCAAGTGGCTCCAAGGGAGCAGCCACCTCTAATGGATCTGCCCAGAGAGGCCTTTGGCCCACTTTTCTTTGCATTTCACCTGACTCGGCTGCATCTTTGGAGTAAGTCTGCTTGGGAGTACACAGCTCCCTTGATGAGGGCACTGATTTGAGCCAGTAGGCCTCATGAAAGAAATCCCTACTCCAAAGGCTAAACTGTCCCCGTCCTCCTTCCTGGCCTCCCCCCTCATCCTACCTGCTCAGCTGTGCCTCGAGGATAGCAAGGCGACGGCTTCACCTGGTGCTCCAAGGACTCAAGACTCAGTAAAAACATAAATTTAACTCATGCAGTGGGTTGAATTGTGCACCCCCCCAAATATGCTCAAGTCCTAACCCCCCGTACCTGGGAATGTGAGTTTTTTGGAAATAGGGTCTTTGCAGATGAATCAAGTTAAGATGAGGTCATACGGGATTGGTGCCCTTCTAAGAAGGGGAGATCTGGACGCAGAGACAAGGAGACACGTAGAGAGGGAAGTCAGCCATGTGAAGGCAGAGGCAGAAATTGGAGTGATGTAGTTGCAGCCGAGAATTGCTAGCAAGCAGCGGCATTTAGGAAGACGCAAGGAAGAATTTTCTAGAGACTTCAGAGGGAGCACGACCCTGCCGATCCAGATTTCAGACTTCTAGACTACTGACCTGTGGGAGAACAGGTGTCTGATGTTCTAAGCCACCCAGATGATGGTTTGTTATGGCAGCCCTAGGAAGTGAATACAAACAATGATGGCCCATCCCTACCCACCAAAAATGTGCAGCCCTTCTCCACTTCCCATGCATTCTCTTTATTAAGTAACTTCTTATCCCATTCAAGCCTTCCCTGGAGTTTACTCTGACCTTGATTTCCCATAGGAAAGTGTATTGGATATGAAAAGAGGGAAAAGATGATAGCGTGATTTGGTTGGCAATGCGCTACATTTGCCCTGCCAACTTCTGAAATAAAACAAAGTCTGGATGATTTGGGTAGTTACAAATATGTGTGGGCTTTTGAGCCTCATCCTTTTTGAGTTATGTGGCTTCAGGGAAGTTTCTTAACTTCTTTGAGTCAAGCTTCTTTGATTACAAAGAACTGAAAGCCACTTAGTTTATTTTAAATTAAAACAGGGTACTTAATTGGAAGGATAAGAAGGGCCTCATAAAGCCTGATAGGTGGGCATAAAATCTCACAATCTCATAAAATCTCAGCTGGGAGCTGAGGCCTTCAAGGACTAGATTCAAGGATGGGAGAGCAACTGTGGACCAACGCACAGTCTTTCTCTTCCTCCTTTGCCTTCTCTGTTCCTGCTTTTCTCAGCACATCTTATCCTTTCTTCTTTCTCTCTCATTTGACTTTCAGGTTGCACAGGATCAGACACCGATGTGCCATCCACCTTTCTGAAGGGCTTAAGAATGAGGACAAAGTCTCTATGTCCAAATCTACATTTCTAGAAAAAAATAAACTAATGGGCCCCACTGAGATCAGTTTTCTACCCTGGCCCAACCAGTCAGGTTAGCCCAAGGACCGGGAGTGGTATATACTTGGTACTAACATACCAGCATGACCCCACTCTTGTGGGTGGGTGGAAAGTTCTCAGAGAAGGGAAAATAGTGGGAAATCACCTATTAGGTGTTCAATGCAGACTCTAAATTTCAGTTTTCCCACATTAAAAAGGAGATATTACCTACCTTATAGGATTGTTTTAAGGATTCAGGAAAATAATCTGTCCAAAATGTTTAGCATGGTGGCTAATACATAGTAAGTACTGCAACTTGTTGAACAATTGCTCTTATTCAAGGTAGGTTTCATTTGACTTGGTAGAAGGCTCTCTGGGTAGAGAAGGAAGCTAAGAAAGGACAGGCTGAAGGGATGTGAGTATGGGGAAAGACAATGCCAAGGCCTAGAGGGAATGTGTCTCCAGTTATTTGTCTATTGGGGGAGACAAGGTTATAAACAATTGGGAATGAGGATCCAAAATTTATCACTTTCAGGAAGCTTGACTCCTGATTCCAAGCTGGGGGGTAGATCAGTGCTACCATGTCAATGCTCAAGCACCAAGCCATCCTTTCATTTGTTTTTTCACTTAAAAGATATTTGTTGAGTTCCTACTGTGGGTCAGGTTCTGTTCTAGAGAACAGTGCACTCTCACGGTGTTTGCATTTTAGTGGGGGAGGCAGAAAAAGCAAACAAGATATATAAATATAATACAAAATGTGTTATTGTCAAATGTTAAAGGAGAAGAAATCAAGTGGGTAAGAAATATACGAAATGTCAGCCAGGTGGGGTGAGTGTTAACATTTTAAATGGGGTAACCATGGAAGGCCTCACTAAGAAGGACCTTGAAGGAAGTGAGGAGTTAGCCATATTGTTACCTGGGAGAAGAGAATTCTGGAGAGAGGGGGCAGAGAGTGCAAACGCCCTGAGGCGAGGGCTTTAAGATGGGAGCCTGCATGATGAAGGAATCACAGGGGCCAGTGTAGCCAGTGTAGGTGGAGTGTGGTAGCCGGCAAGGTCAAAGCGGTTGCTGGGTACAGACCATGTAGGGCACTATAGTTCCTAGTGAGGACTTTTATGATGTAGGGAGGGAAGTTATGGAGGATTTAAGCAGAGGAATGATATGATTTGAATCATATTTTAACAGTATCACTTTAGAATAGACTTGGGGGGATCAATGACAGAATCAGTGAATCCAGTTAGAAAGTTTTGCAGGGGGAGCTAGAGTTGTTGTTAAGAGTGGAGAGGGAAATGGACTTGGCCCAGTGGTTAGGGCCACATTGGAGGTCCGCGGTTCAAACCCTGGGCCTCCTTGGCCGGTGTGGAGCTGGCCCACACGGTACTGATGCGCTCAAGGAGTGCTCTGCCATACAGGGGTGTCCCCCATGTAGGGAAGCCCCACGCACAAGGAGTGCACCCCGTAAGGAGAGCTGCCCAGCGTGAAACAAAGTGTAGCCTGCCTAAGAATGGCACCACCTACACGGAGAGCTGATACAACAAGATGATGCAACAAAAAGAAACAGAGATTCCTGTGCTGCTGACAACAACAGAAGCAGACAAAGAAGATGATGCAGCAAATAGACACAGAGAACAGACAACCAGGCTGGGGGGGCAGGGGGAGTGGAGAGAAATAAATAAATAAATAAATAAATAAATAAATAAATCTTTAAAAAAAAAGAGTGGAGAGAAGTGCTTGGATTCCAGATATGAAGGAAGAGCTGACAAAATTTGCTTAGCTTAACTATTGCTTTGGTCTGCTAGCTATGATATAAATTCTAATTCCAGGCTCCTAAACACAACTTGGCACATGGTCCTTCTTCCTGCGAGCCAATCTTTCCAAAGCATGTCTCTGCCAAACATCCTCTAGGGCCACCTCCTTTCCATGGAGACCTAAGGCTTAGAGGATTGTTTGTGGCCATAGCTATGGCTACTGGAGTCAGGAAAATCTGAAGGCAAATTCTCAAAGAGGAGGCAGGAGGAATTTTTATTGTGCCTATATACAGCTCTCTTTCAATGTAGTGACCTGACAGTGAAGCCCATAAGTCACCTCTTCCTTCCCTTTTTAGTTTTGAGGGGTAAATTTAGGGATTTTGGGATTGAATTGCCAACTCAGGAAACAAGGTTCCTGGAAGGGCATGAAAAAAACAGTTCCATTAAGAGGTACTGAACTTAGAATCCAAAAGAAATGGATTTGAATTCTGTCTTGTCACCATGACCTCAGTCGCTCTAGAAAGGGGTTTCATAGATGAACTCCTATCAAGCTCTAAGGGTCTGTGAAATTTGGCCAATAAAAACATTTTGTTATCTGAGATATTTCTCTGGGCCTTGGCTTCTTCATAATCATCAACCTTTTAAGCTTAGCTTCCAGTAAATCCAGAGAGATAGGTGAATTACATTTTTTTCAAATGGCATGATGACAGAGAGGATGTCTTTGAGTTAGACTGCCCAGCCAGGGCTGGAGAGCTAACTACTCTCCTGTCAACAGGCCTTACTTGGAGCCTGAGCTGAAGATGTTCATGTCTGAGGCAAGAAGGAATGAGTTAGCAGAGATGACTGGTGAGGGAAGGTGACACCTGCAGAGTTTAGTTTCCTTGTTTCTAGTGGCCTTTGTTCTCATGTTTCTTGTGAGTTGTTCTTTCAGAAAGCAAATGAAACTAGCAGGCTGTGACAAAGGCAAGTGTGAGTTTTACTTGTGAGGAAATGGGTCCATTTATTTTTTTGGATGCTGGCAGGTCACCCTTTCCTCATCAGCTCTGGTTTGGGGCAGCAATCTTACAGGAGAGGCTAGTGATAGAAAAATTGAGCTCTGTTAGCTTTGGGTGAGAGAATCCTGTTCTGTAGCAACAGAGGACCTGTCAGCTCTCTTGAAATCAGCCCAGAAACTGCTCCTTCAAGCCACGGATGTGAAAGCCCAAATCCTCCTGTTGATCTTCCTGAACTGGTCCCCATGACCTGAAAGATGATATTTGCTGAACCATCCCTGAAAGAGTGACAGTGATTTGGAAGTTACTTTGGGAGTTATGAGAAGAGAAGGCACACATCATGTAGTTGATTTTTCCCAAATGAGATTCAGTGACCAAACCATTTTCAGAATTGTAGCTCCAGAATTGCAGCTCACTTTTCTGCGTTGGGGTGTAAAAGCTGTGATGCATAGGATACAAGGAAATGGGCAAAATGCAGTTAGAGCAGGAAAGACCACGGAAAGGCTGGGTATTCTTTAGAGCACATTTAGGGCACTGGTCTTCCCTTGCCTTTAACTTTGTGAAGATATAGGTGGCACAGAAATAGCTCTAGCTATTCAAGTTTTTTCTTGCCCCTGATATTCCTCTGGCTATTGATTGCTGAGAGCCAAGAGGGTTATGTACACTTAGTATTTGCCTATCATCAAGGATGCAAAAGGGAGCATCATATGGTCTCTGGCCTTGAAGAACTCAAAGTCTAATGCAAGATGTCCAATATTTCATGGAATATCCAGAGAGTACTTAAAAGTTTTAAATCAGATTGAACCAGGTTATAGCTTTGCTACCTGTTCTTAGAATAAGCTGGTTCTTATCCAGGTCACTGGGCAAACTATTTGTATACAACAACCTTTTGCTGTTCTAGCAAGATCCAACACAATGTTATACTGGTTAGGAAGATCTGGTTCAAACATTTAAAGCACTCTTATCCCACATTGGAATTTTGCTTCTGAATGCCCAGTCTAATATATCCATCTTGCTCTTTTTTTTTCTTTTCACAATTATGCTAATATTTTATCACTTCAAAAGCACTTTACATGGGAAGCAGATGTGGTTAAGCCATTGAGCTCCTGCCTACCACATGGAAGGTCCTGGTTCCCTTTCAGGTGCCTCCTGGAGAAGAGGAGCAAGACAGCAAGATGGAGTGACTGGCTGGAGTGGCGAGCTGATCAACAAGATGATACAAGAAGGAGACACAAGAGGAAACGCAATGAGAGAGATAACAAAAGCAGGGAGTAGAGGTGGCTTAAGGGATTGAATGCCCCTTTCCCACATGGGCGGTCCCAGGTTCAGTTCCTGGTGCTTTCTAAAGAGAAGACAAGTGACACAGAGAGCACACAGTGAATGGATACAGAGAGCACAGAGCGAACACAAACAATGGGGGAAGGGGCGGGATAAATAAATAAAATCTTTTTTTAAAAAAGCGCTTTACAAAAGTAAGTAAGTATGACTTCCAATAGGGATGGTATACCTGGACTTGGCACTAAACTCACAGATTGAGTTTTGCAAGAAAAAACAGGCTTTCAGTTAAACAACAATTTTGTAACCAAAACTTTAATCCTAAGGATTCTCATACAACACATTACAAATGACAGTATGAAAAAAATCTTGCACAGTAACTCAAAGGCAGCTTCACAGTGTACCCTTCAACTAGCAGGCCATTGATTATCTCGAATAGTCTCAAATTTCCAAATAAAGGCTGTTATTAAACAGCTAGGTATTCATACACAGCAATCACAAAAGGAATTTATGACCTAAAGCAAAGGTAATTAATTTTCTTGAAATAGATTCTATACCAACTAGGCAATTCTGTCCAGTGTGAAGACTAGTTGGATTTTTAAAAACCTCTGATCTAATTTAATGGTACAACTTCTATTTTTCACCAACTGGTTTGTGTCATAGCACCTTTTAAAGACTGCTTATTCACCTACAATTGCATACTATATCCCAAGTATGGACAAAACTAAAAACCCAAATTTTTGCCAGTTTTGTTACCATAGTAGTAAAACATTATACTTTAGAGAGGCAGGATTTAGAGGTTTATCATCAGTCTATGCAAGACTAAAAACTCAAAGGAATTCAGTTTTGCTTAAGGGAATATTGTAAAGTAACAAATTCTTGATATGCCTCACATGATCAATTTCAAACTACAGAGAATTACATCTTCATGTGTGTTTACTGTTACAAGAGAAAACAAACAAATTCAAACAGCTGGAACATCTTAAAAAAGCACCAAGCTTATGAAGTCTCAAACAAAACTTGAATTTTCTGTACGTATGCCCATCAAATGAAGTTATTTTCTGTACACCACTCCTCCTGCAAACTGCTCTTCTATTTCCTTTCATTTGACCTAGAATGACTAGGAAATGATCTAGGGAAGGACCGGGACAGCTTGTGATTTCTTTCCCAAGACAGTGATGTTTCTCGTCTCCTATCTCTAGAAAGAGATCTTTCCAGGTGCCGAAGAAGCTCCTCCTTGGAGATCTGCGGGAAAGTGGAGAACTCCTTCCACAATAATCATCTCAAGGGCGACGATCCCAAGAGGGAGGAGAGTTTTGATTATGACTTATTTTTTCACAATTTGACGGTTCCACTCTTATATGGGAGCCACAGAGTGTTCTTCTGTCTAGTTCTCCAACAGCATCAGCTGCATCTTGGGAATCTTCAAATTCAACGAAAACAAAGCCAGGAGGGTTTCTAGCTACCCACAGACTTTGGAGTGGTCCGTCATAGCCAAAACCTGCTCCAACTCAGTCTTTTTTTTTTTTTTTTTTAATATAAATTAACCACCTTATTGAATATCAATAAATGGTACATATAACTATACAAAATATTTCCTTAGTATGAAACGTTGTTTGCAATATAAATACCAGGGTACCTTAAAAAATGTAAATATCTTCCTTCCAGGTCCACCTTTCTGGCCACCAAAATAGTTCTGGGAGACACAACAGTCAGGCTGAATAGCCCCTACTTGGGCCTCTAACAAGTGACAGCAGTTATTCACAATTCCTTTTGAGAAGTTGTTAAATTGCCCATGAAACAGGTGCCCCTATGATAAACAGGAGACATTTCAGGGTCTAGACACATCTTGGTGTCTGGCAACCACCCCAAGAGGCCCCCTGGATACACCTGGGGGTGGGATGGGATGGGTGGATTGTCACATGGTTCGTCACAGCTTGTGGAGGGGTGACCTGAGACTTCCTTGGTGGAGGATGAAGGAGTGGGTTGGGAGCTTCCTAGTCTGTTGACTTTTGTCCTATAGCTCAAAGCAGCAGTATCCAAACAGCTCTGGATACACAGACCTGACACAGGAGGGCGAACAACTCAGGCAGGGACTGCCAGGGGCCTCTCTTGCAAGCTGCCCTCCCAGCAGCCAGAAATGTCCACAGAAAGGCCTTTCTCTGTGCCACCAAGCACCCAGAGCAGAGATGCGAGAACTGGAACATGGTGCTTGCCTGGGTCATGTGGCTGGCGACGATGCTGCCAGAGTGGGGAGCTCAGAAGGGGAGGCAGTGAGAAGGATGCAGGACTCCTTCCTTCTTTCTGACACTGGGGGAGGATGCTGGGGAAGAGGGAGTCTGGAGAGGTGAAGGCAGGTTGGGGAGCAGGTCTTGCATTGGAACTTCTTAACATTCGAGTGGGTTTGGAGCATGGCTGCAGTGGGAGAAGGAGAAGGGCTTTACCTGTGTGGATGTGGAAGTGCCCCATAACAACCAATGCCTGGAGAGGGCCTTCCTGCAGGTACTGCAGATGCAGGGCAGCATGTAGCTTAGGATGTGTATCCTGAGGTCACCCAGTCTGCATATTCTATGTCACGGTATTTGCAGTTGAAGACCTTGTGAGATTGGGGGTCCTTGGCCACAGTGAGCACAGACACCTGCTTGGGCAGTTGGCTCACTCTCCGGAAGGCAGCATAGTTCTTGGCCTTCAGGGAAGGGGCTGTATTGTAGGAGAAGGATGAGGGAGCTGACCAGGGTGGCCTGGGAGGCAGGGAGCCTTTCTCCCTGTCTTCATCTGACAGGGAGGTCAGCCTTCGGTCCCTCCTGGGGCAGCAGAGATGCCCAACTGACTGGCTGAGCGTGGGGTGCCAGGAGTGAGTCCCAGATGAGTGTGGACTGTGAGGGAATTGGGTTGAGGACCTCGGGTGGTGGGATGGCCACCAGCAGATGGGCCTGGTCTGTGGGCTGCTGGAAGGTGAACTCTGGAGAAGAGCTCTGCAGCTCTCTGTAGTTGGGTCTCTGGTGGGAGAAAGCGGGCTTCCTGAGAGGAAAGAGCATGGCATGGTGGCCAAGGCAGCTGGGGTCACCATATAGTGCTGGGGCAGAAGTGCCGCTCCACTGTGACCCAGTTCAGGTTTGTTGCCATTGTTTCCAAAATTACCTACCTAAACCTTACAGTCCAATGGATAGGAATCACGATGCACTTCGAGGTCTTGGGTTGAAATTCAGGGGCTCAAACCGCACGCTCGAATGGATCTTACCTCTCCCCTTTGGTCCACCTCTAGCAGATGATCTCCTTTACCCAGTGCCCACGAAATGGCCACTCTTTGTTCTTATAAGCAGGCCCTTGCCAGTTAAGTGGCCCTGGTTCCCAACTCAAAAGGTAATAGGGAGGTGTTTCAGTAGAAAATAAGGAACTAACTCTGGCCCCTTATTTCTTGGCCCATACATATGATCACAATTTCCCAATGCATCACTCCGCTTTCATTTAAAGGTACAAGGTCATCAGCCAAACCTAAACCCCTTCAGCTGTCTGAAATTCATCTCAAAGCTGATTTTCCTACTTTCTTTTTTGCTTTCTAGGTTCACTTTAGAGGAACAACCACAGCGCTCCATAACTCAGACAAGCCAAGAGCTGGAGAGTGAGGGCAAGAAAAATGAGCCACGCTGAGAGAAGAGATGGAGCTGCCAGGTCATGCACTAGGTTGATAAATGGCTTCCCTAGGAAAGTTTTGGGTTCTGATTCCCATTCCTGACAGACCTCCATAGCTCAGATGCCAGACCCCAAATGACAGTGCAACAATCTCAGAAGGAGAAACTTTGTAGAGACCTGAATAGCCAAATGAGTGGTGGGGAGGGTAACAGAGGCAACTCCAACTTACTCCTTCATAACAAGTGCCTTTTGGTTGAAAGTCATAGATTTCTTCTTCTTTAAGTGAGAGTTGATAAAATTATTATTTTTGCTTAGAATATCCAATTACAGGAAAAATGAACTCCAAATGGTCAGGAGAAGAAGGAAGATGCTATATGTAAAGTCTTTTTACTCCAACTATCTTAGAGTTGTATAAGAGGCAGGAGGGGAGGCCCAGGTTTGTGTAAGGAGACCCTTCTCTGGGTCCCAAATGGACCTAAATATACCCTTTCCTATTCATTGTGTCATCAATAAACATTTATTGAGCAACACAATATGCAAGAAAAAGTCTTTCTTCCTGGGATACCTGGAATGACCTTCCTTCTTCCCCCTTCCCTTTTGTCTTGACCTCAATCAACAACCATTCGTCTTGTTAGACCTCAGCTCCCTGGAGACTGAGTCTTTCTTCCCTTAATTAGCAGTAAGGCTTAAAATGCAAATTGCCTGCAAAACTCATGCAGGTGGAGGCATTAATAAGTGTTTTCTGATCTTTTCCTGGAAGCCACTTTTGATGTGGGAGGGTAGAAGGAGGACAGAGGCTGTTGAAGTGAGTGGCAAGAGGGCTCTGTAAGGGGGTCTCATGGAGGGTAGGGAGAAGGTTCAGGAGGGGGAAGCTAGAGATCTTGGAGATCATTTTGGCCAACTTCCCAAGTGCTGAAGATGTTCTAATGTTAAGTCAGACTTTTGTTCCTGCATTCAGGACCTAATACAGTTTGTTCCAGGCTAAAGAAAGTAGACAGGGTGGGTCAGGATGGGATACAATTTAGGAATTTAGGCTAAAAAGAGGATGTGAGAGCTCTTTGGCAAACCAGGATGAATGGATTCTCACCATCCCAGGATATATCATCCCAGAGCACAGTGGCCAAGACTTAGGTTTTGGAGTCAGAAATCTTGGCATTTGTCATCTTAGCATTGTCACTTATTAGTTGAGTGAACTCTGGCAATTAATTTAATCCTCTGAGTCTCAAATTCCTCATCAGTAAAATGGAGGTAATAATAGTACTTACCTTATAAGATGACCTTTACAAGCCCAGTGAGGATAGCAAAACACTGTCTGGCACATAGTAACCAATAAACGTTTCCTATTGTAGGCTTGGTTTGTTCTGGAGGGAAGAAAATGGGAACTAAATGGTAGGATTACCATTTGGATAATCTGGATTATACAGGATTGATGTGGTGACTGTGTTTAGAAGGACTTAGAGGTTAGCAGTAGAGGTTGGAGGTGGACGTGGGGATGTGGAGTCCTTATCCTAGTACCCAAGAGTTTTGGAATGATGGAATAACTCAAAATCTCAGTGACACTTAGAGTACGGTAGTTTATTTAAATCATATGTAGCTAAATATATGGTCAAAGGGAGTACCTGCATACAGGGTCAGGAACTAGCTGACTGTGCAGTCTATCTGCCCATGCTCAGGAGTCAGGCTACTCGATACCCCTGATACTCAAAGTGTGGTCCATGGACCATGTGCATAACATCACTTGGGATCTTGTTAGAAATGCATAGTCACGGGTTCCACTCCAGTCTTACTGAATCAGAATCTGCATTTTAGCAAGATCCCCAGGTGATTCGTGTGCACATTAAAACTTGAGAAGCACCATTCTCCACCACCACCCATCTAAGTCCCAGGCTGTCCGTGGCAAATGTGTGAGCTCCTGGGATTTTAAAACTCTTTACACTAGAACAGAATGTCATCAGGTGATGCTAAGAACTTGATTACTTTCTAATTTTAAACAAATTTTCTAGTTTAGTGTGTTCGCCTTTGAATAAATTCCTTGTGTATAGACCAATAGCAGGAGGGAACCACATCCACAATATGCTTTTGCCATGTTGAACATTTCTGGCCTTGGCATGGACACACACACAAACATACACACAGTATTCATCAGCAATACTCAG
Source organism: Dasypus novemcinctus (assembly GCF_030445035.2). Lineage (NCBI taxonomy): Eukaryota > Metazoa > Chordata > Mammalia > Cingulata > Dasypodidae > Dasypus > Dasypus novemcinctus. The sequence goes on from NC_080675.1 coordinate 38,187,081, forward strand.
TATCAGTTTTGACCACCAAAAATAATTCCTCTGCTAGTGGATTCACTAGACTTCCTAGTGCCTAGCTTCTATTAATAGTCTTACTAAAATTTCCTCTATTGCCACCTGCCAGGGAATGTAGGAAACCAATTCAAGCATCCTTTAGCAGTCCTGAAGGGAAACTCTGAGGTCTCTGCACAGTGAATACCAGAAGGACTGAGAGCCAGGTTAACAATGCTCTTATGGTATATCCACCATGGTTCCCTGGACACCACTGTGCTGTGTCTCAGTTTCTTACCTGAAAAGTGAGCTACATGATTGACAAAGAAAGTTTTAGCTTATTGAGCTGACTCTTAGCTCTTTTGTCTTCGGTTTTACCCTTCTTTGGATAACAGTGCATGCTTCGACTAAGACATTGGGTTCTATTAACCAGAAGTTTATATAAACATGCGCAGGTTGACCCAGGCTAGGACAGTGAGGCATAGTGGCTTGAGGGGTAACTGAGTACATGGAGTGGAAGGAGGATGGAGAAGACTAAAGAATTTAGCCCTGCCATAAGTTCAATGCCAGCTCTGATGGTACCCAAGAGCCCTATGTTACCACATGCTTGAAGGTTATACAGTTCAATCCACTGGGGAGAGGCTTCAGAACCATGCTTACACCGAATTATGTGCCAAATGGGACCTTGGAAGTGTCTTTTTAATTTCTTTATTTCCTTATCTTAGAAGTTTCTATCAAGTGTCAATCTACATTTTAACTGTAACTGAGGGTCAGATACTCCATTCCCACTGTCTATATCTTCATCCCTCTATCTTCTTTCAAGCCCTTCTGCAAACCGAACCAAACCCAAACCCAAGTTTTAACAGCAAAAGCCAAAATACCTTTCCCCACCTTTGGCCCAAATCAAAGTCCTCATACGTATTAATTAATGTGACTAGGCATATGGACCAGGATGGACAAATTCTGTTTGGAGTCAGTGAGGATATACTGCTGTGTATTTATAGACTATTAGAGCTGTGAGACCTCAGAGGTTATCTCAGTTCAATGATTCCCAAATATATGAATCAGTATCAGAATTTTAGCTTCCAAAAAGATAGAGTTTTTCGGACCCTGCCATCTGTACTTTTTAATCCCCTGCTAGATTTCCAAATCACTTTAACCCATTTATAGATGAGAATGACGTAAATGGGGCTGGTCACAAGCTCAAGGTCCCACAGCAAGTGATGGCAGATCATTTCTTCAATCATAGATCCTGTACTTACCTGCATTTCTTAGTCCTTGTGTGTGTCAAAGAAATAGAAGTCCTTGGAGCCCAATCAAAAGTAAAAATTTAAGGAACATTTTGAACAAGGTGACCTTTAATTTTTCAAAGTTATCCTCCTTAAAGATGAAAAGAACCAACAAATTCCAAATGTCCTTCTTTCATTCCCATCCTGTCAGTCTGTACTCAGCCTGTGCCCACTCACGGCTTTGAGGTTAGGATAGTGAGAGAAGAGACTAAATGATCTCCGTGATTTTAACAATTTCAGTACATTCTAAATCAAGGAAAATAATTTTCCTTGCAAACTACCAGTCACCATTTAGAACTTGTCAAAACAAACAAAACAAAACAAAACATAAAACCGTACCAAACAATAGCTTTAGTTCAGGGCTTCTCAGATGACCTTGGAAACCTTTGTGTCCCTTTAACTGTGGGTGACTGACCTTGGTCTTCCCCATGGAGTTTGTTTTCTCCCTTGACCTCAGTGCTCGTTTGTATGCATGTGACCTTCCTTTCCAGCCCTGCCCTCTTCCCAGAACACAGCTGCACTAGAGAGTCCCATCACCATATCTCACGTGAAGGCATTCGGAACAGAACTCAGCCTTCTCCCTCAAAATGGATTATGTCCTTGTGGCTCCTCTGGCAAGTTTTTTCTTCTGTAGAAGCAGAAGAAATTTGCTTCTACATTTCTCCCCATCTCCTAAGCTTGAAAATTGTAGGGAGGTTTCTAGTTAAGTGCTGCTAGACTCCACCTTTTTTTTAAAAAAAGATTTATTTATTTATTTATTTATTTCTCTCCCTCCAACCCCCCCCCCCCCACCTCTGCCTCGGTTGTCTGTTCTCTGTGTCTATTTGCTGCATCTTCTTTGACCGCTTCTGTTGTGGTCAGCAGCACGGGAATCTGTGTTTCTTTTTGTTGCATCATCTTGTTGTGTCAGCTCTCCGTGTGTGCGGCACCATTCCTGGGCAGGCTGCACTTTCTTTCACGCTGGGCAGCTCTCCTTATAGGACACACTCCTTGCGCATGGGGCTCTCCTATGCAGGGGACACCCCTGTGTGGCAAGGCACTCTTTGCATCATCATCAGCACTGGGCATAGGCCAGCTCCACACGGGTCAAGGAGGCCAGGGTTTGAACCGTGGACCTCCCATGTGGTAGACGGACGCCCTAACCACTGGGTCAAGTCCGCCGCCTCCCCTTTTGTTTTAGTCTTATGTTTACTGGTGACTTGGGTTAAAAGCAGAAAAAATGATCAACTCTGTAAATTGGTATGAAGCTGGGAAGATTAGCAGATATGGATGACAGAATCAAGATGAAAATGCTCACAATATGCTGTAAGTAAAGAGTGAAATCAATATGATTAAGTTTATAATAGAAATAAAATTTTTTAAAAAAGATAAAATTGTTCATTAAGATTAAAACACAGTGTTACTATACCATAAGGTTCCATTTATATGAATTTCAGAAACAGGCAATACTAATCTTGGGGGAAGAAATAAGAATAGTGGTTGCCTCTGGGGATCGGGGAAAGGGAGAATGATAGGAAAGGGGCATGAAAGAATTTTCTAAGATGGTGAAAATGTTCTATGCTGTGGTTGGGGTGTTGGTTGCAGGGATGTGTTCATTTGTTAGGATTTATCAACTGACATTTGAGATCTGTTCATTTTATAGTATATAATTATACCTCAATAAAACAATACAAAAAAATTTAAAAGTTAAAGTTACAAGATGGGCCATAAACACACTACAAGCCCATTGTGCAATGGTGTGGCAAAAGAACAAGGTACTTGTGCAGTCCAGATGAAAGGCATGTGCTGACCAGTATGGTTGTTTATGCTATATTTTAAGATGGACCAGAGGGGAAAGACTTGTTATGGGAAGAATAGTTGAAGGAACTGGAAACATATTGGCAGGAAAGATAGAAAATGATAAAGAGAGCTCAGATGGATGTCTTCAAATATTTGAAAGAATGTTCTGTTAAAGAGAAGACTATCATGCTCTGGATAGGGTCAAGGTAGGTTGCGGATGGAAGCTACTGAAAGACAGATTCCAGCCCAATATCAGAATGGTTTACCTTTGAAACAGGACTCCCTGTAAGTATTTAGGTGGAGGCTAGAGAATCACATGTTGGGGATATTGTAAGCTTCCAATGTGGAGATCTATATTTTACTGAGAATCTACTATGTGCCAGGCACTCTGCTAAAATCTGGAGACAAAATTAATAATAAATATGGGGAAAGCGCACATGGCCCAATGGATAGGGCAGTTCAAACCCCAGGCCTCCTTGACCTGTGTGGAGCTGGCCCATGCGCAGTGCTGATGCGCGCAAGGAGTGCTGTGCCACCCAGGAGTGTCCCCCGTGTAGGGGAACCCCATGTGCAAGGAGTGCGCGCCCTAAGGAGAGCCGCCCAGTGCAAAAGAAAGTGCAGCCTGCCCAGGAATGGCCCCCCACACACGGAAAGCTGACACAAGATGACGCAACAAAAAGAAACACAGATTCCCAGTGCTGCTGATAAGGATAGAAGCGGTCACAGAAGAACACACAACAAGTGGACACGGAGAGCAGACAACTGGGGGGGGGGCAGGGAGAGAAATTAAAAAATATATATAATAATAAATATGCAACAACAATAATAATTATTATCATACAATAATTAGCTAACACTAAAGATTATTTACTTTGTGCCAGACACCATCCTAAGCAGTTTACATACATTTGTACCTTCATTCCTCACAGTGACTCTGTGAGGATGGTACTATTATTATCCTCATTCTCAGAAAGGAGGCACACAACAAATAAATGTTCAAGTCTGAAGTCGAATGTGGGCTTGGCTCACATTACAAACGTGTAAGAGCCCATGTGGTGGCAGAAGTGGAGGTCCATGGAACAGACTGCTGAGCCGCCTTTCCCCCTGCTGCTCTTTCTCCCATAGCACTGAAGTCCTGGTTTCCCTGGCCTGACAGCAACTATAGATGGGTCTGGGGGTAGGGGAATTGGAAATTCTGTGAAAGAGCAGGACTAAAATTAGCAGGAAGGCCTCACCATCTGGTGACTGTTTTGTCCCTGTGGGACCTTCCTTGCAAGCACTAGAACTTTGCTGTCCCATAGGGTAGCCACCAGCCACGTGTGACTATTGAGCAATTGAAATGTGGCTTGTTCAAATGGAGATGTGCTGTAAGTATAAATTACCTGTTGGATTATGAAAAAAAAAGAAAGTAAAATACATCATCAGTATTTTTACATAGATTACATGCTGAAATGGTAATATTTTAGATATAGTCAGTTAAATACAAGATACCATTTTAACAGTTCTATTGAGATGTAATTCACACACTATATAACTGACGCAAAGTGTTCATTTTAATGGCTTTTAATATATTCACAGAGTTGCACATCCTCCACTCCAATCAATTTTAGATCATTTTCATTTCCCCAAAATGAAATCCAACCCCATGTACATCACCCCTCAATACACCCCCACCCCCAGTCGTAGGCAACAACTAATCTACTTTCTGTCTCTTTAGATTTGCCTATTCTCGATATTTTATATAAACAGAGTCAAACAATATGTGGCCCTATGTGATTGACTTCTTTTGCTTAGCATGATGTTTTCAAGGCTCATCTATGGTGATGCTGTAGCATGTATCAGGACTTAATTTATTTTTATGGCCAAATAATATTACATTGCATGGTTTTACCACATTTTATTTACTCTTCATCAGTTGATGGAGATGTGGGCTGTTTCCACTTTTGGGCTATTTTGAATACTGCTGCTATAAACATTAGTGTACAAGTTTTTGTGTGGATATAGTTTCATTTCCCTTGGGAGTGGGTTGGCTGGGTATATGGTAACTGTGTTTAACTCTTTGAGGAACTCTCAAACTATTTTCCACAGTGACTGTACTGTTTTCTATTCTTACCAGCAGTTTATGAGAGTTCCAATTTCTCACTGTCTCACCAGCATTCATTTCTGCCTTTTTTGTGTATGAACTGCATCTCACTGTGGTTTTGATTTGCATTTCCCTGATGGCTAGTGATATTGAGCATCTTTTTTATGTGCTTATTGACCATTTTTTTACCTTCTTTTGATAAAAGCTTATGCATATCCTTTGCTCATTTAAAAAATGTGTTGTAGGGAAGCAGATATGGCTCAAGTGATAAGGCCTCTGCCTACCATATGAGAGGACCCGGGTTTGATCCCTGGGGCCTCCTGGTGATAAAGAAGAGAAAGTGTACCTGTGCAGTGAGTCAATGCCTGCTTGGTGAGCCAAGTGTCTACATGGTGAACCAAGTGCCCATGTGGTGAGCCACTGCCCACACAAGTGAGTCACGCAGCAAGATGACGATGCAAGATGATGGCGCAATAAAAGAGAGATGAAGGGGAAAGTCAAGGTGAAGCGCGGCAGAAACCAGGAACTGAGGTGGTACTGCTGACAGGGAATCTCTCTCCACATCAGAGGTCCCCAGGATTGAATCCCAGTGAATCCTAGAGGAGAAAAAATGAGAAGAGAAGACAAAAAGAGAAATAGATACAGAAGATCATAGAGCAAATGGACACAGCAAAGACAGCAAGTTGGGGGGGTGGGAATAAATCTTTAAAAAGAAAAAAAAATGGATTGTTATAATAATTCTTTCTATATTCCAGACACATGCCCCTTTTCAAGTATACATTTGCAACATTTTTTCCCCTTCTATGGGTTGTCATTTTACTTTTTTGTTGGTATTTTCTGAAGCAAAAATATATTTTAATTTTAATAAATAAAAATTCCACTTTACCTATTTTTCTTCGGTTGCCTGTGCTTTTGATGTCACATAAGAAACCATTGCCTAATCCAAGGTCTTGAAAGTTTACTTCTATTTTTTCTTCTAAGAGTTTTATAGTTTTTAGCTGTTACATTTATGTCTTCGATATTTTTTGAGCTCATTTTACACATGGTATGAGGTAATGGTCCAATTTCTTTCTTTTGCAAGTGGCTATCCAGTTGTAGCAGAACAATTTGTTGAAAAGACTATTTTCCTGTCAAACTGTCAGTACCCTTGCAAAAAATCAATTGATTTTAAATCAGTGAATTGATTTTACTGGAAATGTGAGAGTTTATTTCTGGACTCTTAATTCTATTCCATTGGTCTATAAATCTATCCTTATGTCAGAACCATACTCTCTTGGTTACGATGTTTAGTAATAAGTTTTGAAATCAGTGAGTCCTCCAACTTTGTTTTTTTTCAAGATGGTTTTGGCTATTCAGTTTCTATGGTTGCTTGAGACTATATGTACCCCAGAAAAGCATGTCCTTAAAATTAATCCATTCCTGTAAGCTTGGAAACATTGGAGTATGATTTTGTGATGAGTTTACTTCAGTTCAGATGTGACCTACCTCATTCGGGATGGGTCTTAATCCTCTTACCAGAGTCCTTTATAAACAGGATGAATACGGAAAGAGAAAGCCATGGAAGCAAGAAGCTGAAAGCAATGAATCCTGGAAGAGAAGAGAGAGATCAGTAGATATTGCCATGTACCTTGCCATATGGCAGAGGAGCCAAGGATTGCTGGCAGCTGGTCTTTGGGAAGAAAGCATTGCCTTGATGATGAGTTGATTTGGACATTTTCCCAGACTGTAAGTGAATAAATTTTAATTGTTCATGCCAAGCCATTTCATAGTGTATTGCTTTAAGCAACCTAGCAAACTAAAACAGGGCTCTTCTAGTTCCTATGAATTTTAGGATCAACTTGCCAATTTTTGCAAAGAAGTCAGCTGGGATTTTGGTAGGAATGGCATTGAATCTATAGACCAATTTGGGGAGTATTGCATCTTAACAATATTAAGTCCTCCAATCCATGAACATGGGATATTTTTCCATTTATTTAGGTCTCCTTTAACCATGTTTTGTGATGTTTAAAGTATACTACTTTATACTTCTGTTGTTAAATTTATTCTTAAGTATCTTATTATTTTTTATTCTATTATAAATGGTATTTTCTTCTTAATTTCATTTTTGGTTAAAACACATTACTAAAGTTAACTCTATCTTTTTTTTACTTTTAAAAATTTGACTACTAGAAAATTTTAAATTATACAAGTGACTTACATTATATGTTTTTGGACAGTACTGCTCTAGAATAAAGAGACTGAGATTTGATAAATAATGGGAGATAAACCAAAGGGATCTATTCTGATGGAGTTCAGGATGCTCAAGATATTGTGCCTCTGGAGCTACAGTATGGAACCTGGTCTAGAATTTTCCTCTCTTATGGAAATCACAGATCTAGAAGAGCTTCTGGTTGCACTCAGAAAAGACAAGTCTAACCACTTGTCATTGCTCTATTTGGAGGAGATTTAGTCTGATATAACATACAGGGTTTCTGTGACTTCTCAGCCCCAGGTTGCAGGGTAGTAAAAGTGACATTGCCTGAGTTCAGGCATGAAAAATCAGGAAATAGGAAAGAAAAGACAGCTCATGGTGACTGTCTCAAACCTTATCCCATATTATACCCAGGAAAAGGAGAAATAAAGCATTGACACTTACTCACCCTGACCTGAAATGTACTCCTCTCTCACCACTGTGGCACCATTCCTCAGTCATTTGGAGCAACTGACATTTCTCAAAGTTGCCATGCAACCTCTTCTTCCAGGCCTTTGTTATTTGCCATCTGCGATGTTCTTCACTTGGTCAACTATTGTTGCCTTTTCCGTCTCCACCCAATAGGCACCCCATCAGGAAAATCTTTCCTGATCCTCTGGGTTTGGTATAGATGCCCCTTCTACATATGTCTGTGGTGTTTTTTGCTTTTTTTAAAAGATTTATTTTTTATTTATTTCTCTCCCCTTCCTGGCCCTTCTCTTCTGCCCCCCCCCCCAGTTGTCTGCTCTCTGTGTCCATTCTCTGTGTGTTCTTCAGTGTCCACTTGTATTCTTGTCAGTGGCACTGGGAATCTGTGTCTCTTTTTGTCACGTCATCCGGCTGCATCAGCTCTCCGTGTGTGTGGCGCCATTCCTGGGCAGGCTGCACTTTTTATGCACTGGGCGGCTCTCCTTATGAGGTGCACTCCTTGTGTGGGGGCTCCCTTAAGCAGGGGACACCCCTGTGTGGCAGGGTACTCCTTGCGCACATCAGCACTGTGCATGGGCCAGCTCATCACATGGGTCAGGAGGCCCGGGATTTGAACCCTGAACCTCTCATGTGGTAGGTGGACGCTGTACCCATTGAGCCAAATCTGCTTCCCTGTCTGTGGTGTTTTTGAAGCATTTATTACACAGAATTGAGGTTGCCTATTTTCTTTCTCCCCTAGTAAACTGTAGAAGAGGCAAGATCTTATTAACCATTGTATTACCTACTGAAGTTATAGGAATGATGAATTTTGAGTGAGAGAATGAAATGAATGAGGACTGTGTTTCTTCTCTCTTGAGAAAAGAATACATTTTACAGCATTAAAATACTTAAAAAAAAGTGCTTTATAAGTAAATTTTGGTTTGGTGGAAAGAATACTAAGTTTGTTGTCAGAAAACTGACATAAGTTCCAGTTCTGACTTTGCTACTTCCTAGCTATGTGACCTTAAAGAAGTCACTTGACTTCTCAGGGGTTGATTCTTCATCAGTAAGACGAGAATATAAGATCTCCAAGGTTCCTTCCAGCCCTAATATTGTGTGAGACTTTGAAAACAAGGCAAGTATAGGATTCAAATATAGGCTCCCATCCAAATAAGCAATTCAGTGGAACAGCTGAGTTCCCCAACCTTTTGCCTCCTCCCCTTCTTCCATCTCTAAGCAAATATTAATAGCCAAGTGCCTTGATGAGCATGGTTTTTAATAGAATCCAATTTCAGTCCATTTAGAGTGGGACTGTTCTTGCTGACTTGGTAATTTGAACTCTGTCATGCCTGATGGACCAAATGCATTTTCCCTGCCTCTGCTGCCCACCCTGGGCTGCTGGTGAGAGTGTGCAGGCATTGGGAGCAGGGAGAAGTGGCATCTTAATCAAAGCAGTCGCAGATCAGTTCTTTTGACCTTACAGCACAGCCAGTCTTGCCTTTCCTGCCCTCAGGTTTGTGAAGAGGATACCAGGGACATTGGAAGGTGAGAGGGGCAATTATCACTCTGTCTCCTTACAACCACCCATCTGTACCCTGACGGTGCAAGCACTTTTTCTTTGCAGCTCAGAGGCTGCTGTCCTCTAGGTGGACTAGTAGGAAGACATTGGTCCTGAAAAACATTCTAGTTAATTGCTGTGGAGTCTCTGATATGCTTAGAAAGGGCATGGAGAGGGGATATTGGGCTTCCTGTGCCTCCTAAATCTACAGCACTTGTCCTATATGATCAGAAAGTGACCTAAAGAGCCTGTTGGAAGGTCCCTTCCTTCTGGAGTGCAGAGCATGGGAATGTGGAAGGCAAACATGCAAGTGTAAGCAACCATGCTATATTTGAGGAAATTGAGGCTGAGAAGGGTGGGAGTAAAGGAAGGAATGTTTATTGCATGCTTACCCTGTGCCAGGCATGGAGCCAGAAGACAGGTTATTATTATTTTTTTAAGATTTATTTATTTATCCCCCTACCCCCAGCCCATCCCTCACTGTCTTTCTGTATCTATTCTCTGTGCATTCTTCTGTGTCTGCTTGTCTTCTCTTTAGGAGTCACTGGGAACCGATTCTGGGACCATCAGAAGTGGGAGAGAGGTGCTCAATCTCTTGTGCCATCTCAGCTCCTGGTTTGCTGCATCTCTTATTGTCTCTCCTCTGTGTCACTTTTTGTTGCATCATCTTGCTGCGCCAGCTCTCTGTGTGGGTCAGCACTCCTGCATAGCCCAGCACTCCACATGGGCCTGCTCTCCACCTGCCTTCACCAGGAGACCCTGGGAATCGAACTCTGAGCTTCCCATATGGTAGATGGGAGTCCAATTGCTTAAGCTATATCTGCTTCCTTTTTTTTAAAAAGGTCTGTTTTATTTCTTTATCTCCCCGTATTGTTTGAGGTCACTGTCTTTTCTTTAGGAGGCATTGGAATAGAACCCAGGACCTTCCATGTGGTAGGCAGAAGCCCAATTGCTTGAGCCACATCTGCTTCCCAGAAGACAGTTAATTCTTAATCCTCGAATACCATTTTAAGGGGCAAAACATTATATCCAATTATAAGTGAGGAAAATGAGGATCAGAAAAAGTTAAAAAATCCCCCCAAGGTCATACAGTGAGTAGATGTCAAAGATTGGATTCAAACAAAGCTCCTTCTATCCATTCCAAAAGATCACATGGTTTGAAATGGTGGAACTGGGTGCACTGAAGTTCATCTGCTGGTCTACCTCAGCAGTGGCTCCTTAATTTGGCCGGTCATCAGAATCACTCTAGAACATTTAAAAAAATTACAGTATCTTGAGCACTATCCCTGTCAGTCTGATTCAATGGGTCTGGGACAAAGCCCAAGATGATGTGTTTTTTTATAAAGCTCTCCAAGAGCTTCTGATGGTCAGCCCATTTTGGAAAGCACAGCATTGGAACACGTGGCTTCTCTCCTGACCTAACTGTGCTGGGATTTCTTCAATTCTCAGAAGCACAGATCCAGCTCAGCTCTGTATTTACCTCAAGTAACATTTGCCACTGAATTCATTATTCATTCATTCCATGCTTTATGCTCAATATTTATTGAACATCTATTATGTGCCAGGCAATGTGCTAGACATTCTGGCTGCAATATGCCACAGCACCGCCCCTTGAGGAATACACAAGTAATTTGGGAGATGGAAGTGTAAATAGGAAATTCCAATACATTGAGGCAAACTCTAGGCTGAGGGAGGCTCATGCTGCTTTAGGAGGACAGACTAATGGGTCAAGACAGCCTTTCAAGCAGCAGTGCCTGAGTCAAGTCCTATAGGCATTAGAGAAGTCAGAAAAGGGTTGAAGAGGTGAGGAGTGATGGCAGAGGGAACAAAATATAAAGGCACAGACTGTATTTCAGGGAATCATGAGAAGCTGTGTAGCAGTGGAATGCAGAGGACTTTGAAAAGAGGAGCAGGAGGTATGCCTGGAGAAGTAGGTGGGAGAAATCTCATTAAAGAGTTTGGGCTGTAGCCTAAAAGTGGTGAGAAGCCATAAAGATTTTTAAGTAATGGAGTGAAATGAGCAAATTGTGTTTTAGAAGGGTCTCTCTGGTGGAAGTGAGAAGTTGAACTAGAGGCAGGAGAAGCTGGCAAGAAAGGGACAAATAAATTGCAGGATTAAGAATTGATGTAGGGGAAACGGACTTGGCCCAGTGGTTAGGGCATCTGTCTACCACATGGGAGGTCCGCGGTTCAAACCCTGGGCCTCCTTGACCTGTGTGGAGCTGGCCCACGCGCAGTGCTGATGCGCGCAAGGAGTGCTGTGCCATGCAGGGGTGTCCCCCGCGTAGGGAAGTCCCACGTGCAAGGAGTGCGCCCGTAAGGAGAGCCGCCCAGCGTGAAAGAAAGTGCAGCCTGCCCAGGAATGGCACTGCCCACACTTCCCGGGCCGCTGACGACAACAGAAGCGGACAAAGAAACAAGACGCAGCAAATAGACACAGAGAAGAGACAACTGAGGGAGGGGGGGAGTTAAATAAATAAATAAATCTTAAAAAAAAAAATTGATGTATGTCAAAAAGCACCACAAACAAAATTTGAAAGCGAAGCATTTGGGAAGCACTTTTTGACAAAAATAATATTCTTAATAAAGTTACATATTAACGATAGAAATAAACATACTTATATCAAAGAAACAAAATTCACAAAGTACAGATGTTCAATAGCATATGAAAATATTACTCACTAATAATCAAAGAAGTGCAACTTAAAACATTGAAATATTATTTTGTTTGGTTGTCAAGTGGGTTAAGATGAGATGATAATACCCAGTGTTTGTGAAGATGCCAGGAACAGTGCATTCTGGATATTGCAAATAGGAGATTGTTTTGATACAAACTTCCTGGAAGGTAATTGACAACACATATCAAAATTCTTAAAAATAGTCAAGCAATTTTCCTCCTTGGATTTTATTTTAGGATATTGTCATAGCTATGTACAAATATTTAGCTATAAGAACATCTGTTGCAACATTATTTACAATAAAAATTGAGAAACCATGAAGTAATCATTAATACTAATTGTCTGCAAAATGAGGGTTCATCTGTGTAATGAGGTTGTGGTTGAAAACGTTCCTGATACATTCAGGGAAATATCAGAAGAGGGGCAAAGTATGTCCAAAATGCTATCATTAGCACATGATAAAGAGTATATATACATATATATTTGAAAATGCATCAAGATCTGTAGAAGATACAGGTAATCAGGACAGACAGGGTTGTAGGGAGCTTTATGTCTTACTATAGAGCCTCACTTTTTGGAATTTTTGAATATTAAATCAGTGTATCTAGTGCATGTTCTAAAATATAAATACACATTTTGAAAAGTAAATTATTAAAGAGTATAGACAGTGTGATCCAATTTTTGTTTCAAAAAGTTGCATGAGTATGTGCATTTGTAAAAAAAAAAAACAAAAAGCATATCCAAAATGATAACAATATTTATCTTATGGGTTAGGTTTTGTCTTTAATTTTTTTTTTCCTAAAATGTCTACAATAAACATGTAATGCTTTTATAATAACGAAAAGTAGATATATAAATGTGTGTGTGTATATATATATATAGTTTTTCTTTTTAACCAATGAATCTATCAGAAAAGTCCAGACAGGAGAATGACAAAGCAGGTCAAGTCCAGGGCTAGTGTTCTGTACATAGCTCAGCAGTGATGGCTGCAAACAATGTGTTAATTTAATGGCAGTTCCCATGTGGGGAAGGGATGGGGAGCAGCAAATCAAAGATTTGGTGATGTGAAGTGACCTGTTTTTGCTTAGTAGCTCTCTGAAGTCTTTGTTGGATAAACACACAGATAATTCAGCCCCACCAACCCCAAACTTCCTCAACCAATAACCCAGGCAGCTTTATTTTTTGGGATCATTGAACTTTAGGTCAGAGTGAACGGTGTTCCAGTAAGCATGTGATTCTAAGTCACCAAATAGATGGGCTGTGCACTTTTCTATGAGGTTCTTTGGGGTTGTCCTCACTTTGTACTGGTTTTCATTCCTCCTTGAAATGGCAACAATCTTATCCCCATCAATCCAGTTCTGCCACAACACAATGGTTTAGGCAAGACCTCTCTCTTACTACCATCTTAGGAAGTTAGAGACTCTAGGTCTTTCCTGATGGCTTGAAGACCAAAGGAAGATTGCCAGTTTGAACTGGTCCTGTAGGCCACCTCTGACCTCATTGTCATCCTTCAGATCTTAAACTGTTTGCCAACTCACAGACTTTCTGGGCTGGATGCCTGGGATGGGGTCATTTCCCTCTTATGCCTGTGCTATGCCTTAGCATGGGTTTGAGTTAGGGTCATGCGAAGCCATTTTGGAGGAAGAGCCAGAGAGAAGGATATGGGAGGGATAAGGAGAGAACGTGGCAACAGGAACAGCTTTTTCCTCTTACTCTTCTCCAGAGGATAAGCTATAGGCAATCAACCGTGGTTCTCTGGTTATTTCTAGCGCCTTCCAGGAGCCCCCTTCAAAAGCCTTAGGGAGCCATGTGCGCATGACCTGTGCGTCTGGCGTCTGGGCCCCTGGGCAGTGACTGGGTCCTGCAGGGATGGAGCCTCTGATTAAACAAATAACCCATAATTAGCTTTGTGTTTCTTTTCAGTCTCTACCTATAATTGTGACTCCTCTCTGATGCTGGGATGAGTGAGGAAAGCTGGGAGATGTACCCGCCCAATCAGTAAGTAGAACAAACAATACACAGAAATGTTTGTTGAGTTGAACTGTCTTTTGGGGCCTGCCACTGATTTGACTCATGAGGGAGTCTCAGGGAATTTTTCTGCTTTGGGCTAAATACAAGAGGAAGTCCATGTACCACCACTGACATGGTCATACCTTTTCATCTTATTGCACATTCTCTTGCACCCAAATGGTTGTAACTGCCCAATATTATAAGTTATGAAGAGGCAATATATAGGGTAATTAATAGCGAGAACTCTGGAGTCAGGCAGAGTTGGTTCAAATCCCAACTTGGTCACTAAGGGTTGTGCAATCTTGGGTTAATTTTTCTGGTTTTCATTTTTCTTATGCATGAAATGGGAACAGTATTCATAGGTAATTGCACGAAAGAAATGAGATTATACATATAAAGATCTGAGGATAGTACATTTAATAAATGCTAACTATTAACATTATTGCATCTGTATATATTTTAATTTTGTACAATATTGTCTCTTTCACTAGTCACATGAAAAATACATGAAAGTGCTTTGAAACTTTTAAAGCATCATATAAATTAAAGGTGTCATTGGTAATAATCTCATATGCCTATTTTTCAAGTCCTCCATCCCCTTGAAGTTCGAGACCACATTCTGTGTCCCACAGCATATTGCACCATGATGGGCAAGCAGTAAGCCCTCAGTAAATGCTTCTACTTTGACTGAAGCAACATGGCATAGCATAAAGAGCATAGACATCAGGAGACTAGGCTGGGATAAAATTAGTTTAAGGCAGGAGAGCCAGTCTGCAGTCATAATTTATTCATTCAACAAATATTTCTTGGACACAGTCTATGAGTTAGATATTGAGTTCAGATAATTTCGTCAAAAAGAGGCTGTACAAGTTCTCATAAAGCCAAGCGGCTGGGCAGTCTCCACAATCCCAGCCCACTCTAAAAGTACAAAGGCTGCAGCCAGCATGGCATACCACTGGATAAATGGCCAATTGCTTTGGGGGAAGCCCCATCCTGTCTGGCTGAAAGTAGCTCTGATGGAGGGCTGGGAAGGGATGTTAAAGGGAGGGAGTAGGCAGCTTCCAGCAGAAGTGACAGGAACTACAGCCTGTTCATTTATTTGTTTTTCAAAGATTTATTTATTTACTTTATTTTTCTTTATGCCCCCCTCCCAGATGGATCGCTCATCTGCCTGCTTATTGTTTGCTTGCCTTCTCCAGGAGGCACCAGGAACCAAACCCAGGACCTCCCACATGAGCTGTCTGCTGGCTTGTGGCCCCAGCTAGTTGCGGTGGGGGTGGCATCTGCTCAACTTCTTTTAGGAGGCACCAGGACCTCCCATGTGGTAGGTGGGTGCCCAACTGGTTGAACCGCATCCGCTTCCCTCATTTATTTTTATTTACACTTAATTAATCCACAGATCTATCCCCTAATCTATACAATGCTCTTTCCCCTAGGCATTATCTCTCCCTCCCCACATCATCTACATGGTCTGCCCTGCCCAACCTTTGCCCCACCCTGCCCTGCCCTCTGCTGTCACTGTGTGTAGGAGTATGGGAGAATGGTATGTATGGTCATCAGAGGGCGATGAGAGTAGGCTTCAGTGGCATGTGAATCCTGGCAGCTCGTGTCATAGATTCCTGATGGGGAGAGAAGAAAGCACAAGCCAAGAAAACAAGTGAAGGAGGGAGGCAGGGGCTGAGGTTACTGAGAGGGACTCCAGTGTACAAACTCATGGTCTCTTTGTTGGCTTAAGCAACACTTTTGGTGTTTGTCTGATCCCTGGGTTTGTCAGTTGGCTTGAGATGCTCTGGTCTGTCAGGGGGGAGTAAAGAAGGGTCCAGCTCCTGGGCTCAGTGCCTGCTGCCTAAGGGATGGTATACTGGCCAAGCTCTGCCTCTGTCAGAAGCACCAGCCAAGTCAAAGCCGAACCGTGAGACTCCTTTCTGGCTGTGCAGGTAGAAGTCAGTCCCTTCTCAGTCGCTGACCTGCTGAAGAAGACGATTTCTCCATTGTCCAGGCAACCCACCAGATTCCAAAGTTGCATCTCCCCTTCTTTCACACCGGGAGTAGACAAAGAATTGAGGGGCAATAGGAAGAAGGGGATGCTGGAAGAGGTGGGGGAGAAAGGAAGAGAACCCAGGGAGGAGCTTTCCACCAGGGGCTGCTGGGAGGTCCTGGGTCAGGCATGGGTGTAGCTCTGGAGAGGCTTCCTCGTTACACGGCTTCTTTCTCTCTCTGGGCGCATCTGCTGAGTTTCATCTCTGTCAGCTGGATATATCGAATCACGTTGGTGTCTGTGTGGAGAGAAACACACCTTAGGGAACATCTGCTGAAGGGAACCATTGCAGCTACGTAGACTGAGGCTAAAGCTACGTCTGTAGATAATGCACAGGCCAGACTCAGCCAAAGTGCCTGCAGCCTATCCGTCTCCTTTGCTGTTTCCCTAGCAGGTGTGGACCTGGTCACTGTGGCCCAGGGGGGCAGAAAGCAAGGAGAGGAGAGGGTATTTCTGCCCTTATTTCTGTATAGCAGCTTCTCCCCGCAGCCCTCCAGTCAGCATAGTCAGTGGCGACCCCATTAAAGTTTAATCTCAGGCAAGCTACAACTTTTCTGAGTCTCATTATCATGTCTGCAGGCCATGATAATGTCTTATCAGGTACCGCAGATTGAACCTGGGACCTTGTATATATGAAGCGGGCTCTCAACTGTGGAGCTACACCCACTCCAGCCTCTACTTTTTCTTAGCTGTTAAAAAGTCCTTTATTGTAAAACTGAAAAATAGATTAAAAGAAATTACAAATTTTAAAAGAGAGTACAAGGCCAGGTTATATTTAATATAATCAATTATAAAAAATAGCATAACAACAAACATTTATCAATGTAAATAATAACTCAAATACAATAGAAATGAATTATAATGGAATTCTAATTTTTACATTATATCTCTATCGGACTAATACTCTCTAAGAATGAAATAGATTATTGGTTCAGTTATTTAATTTCAATTTATTTATTTATTTAATTTCTCCCTCCTACCTCCCCGTTCCCCCTGTTGTCTGCTTTCTGTGTCCACTCGCTGTGTCTTCTTTTTTTTTTTTTAATTTTTTTCTCTTTATTTTTCTTAAAATGTTACATTAAAAAAATATAAGAGGTCCTCATATACCTCCCACCCCCCTCATCCCACTCCTCCCACATCAACAACCTCTTTCATCATCATGGCACATTCATTGCATTTGGTGAATACATTTTGGAGCACTGCTGCACCACATGGATAATGATTTACATTGTAGTTTACACTCTCCCCCAGTCTACCTATTGGGCCATGGCAGGACATACAATGCCCAGCATCTGTCCCTGCAGTACCACCCAGGACAACTTCAAGTCCTGAAAATGCCCCCACGTCATATCTCTTCTTCCCACTCCCTACCCTCAGCATCTACCATGGCCACTTTCTCCACATCAATGCTACAATTTCTACTATTACTAATCACAATATTTCCATAGTAGAATATCAGTAAATCCACTCTAATCCATACTCTATTTCTCCATCCTGTGGACCCTGGGATGGTTATGTCACTCCATCTCTATATCGAGAAGGGGCTTAGATTCTACTTGGATGCTGGATGCAATTCTCCTGCTTGCAGTTGTAGGCACTCTTGTCTCCCTGGTGTGGTGGTTGACCTTCTTCACCTCCCTGTTAGCTGGCCAGGGTAAGTCCAATAAACCAGAGGGTAGGAGTTACAAGTCTGCTGAGGCTCAGGGCCTGGCTGTCATATGGACAGTCCAGAGATTCAGGTCTCTTGAGTATACACCAATCCCAGGGCCAACCACAAGACCAGTAAAAGTGACAGAAGAGAGCGGCTGAGTAGGGTTGGAATCTTGCACTGTGTGTTCTTTTGTGCCTGTTGGTATTCTCATTAGGTGGCTCCAGGAACTGATCATGGGACCTTCTGGAGTAGGAGAGCGGTGATTACTCTCTTGTGCCACCTCGGCTCCCCGTTTTGCTACTTCTTCTTAGTTTCTCTCCTCCACGTCTTGTTGCATCATCTTGCTACGCCAGTTCTCTGTGTTGGCCGGCACTCCTATGCAGGGCAGCTTTCCCGTGTGGGGCGGCATTCCCATGCAGGGGGACACTCCTGTGCATTCCCACGTGGGCCAGCTCACTACATGGGCCAGACTGCCCTCACCAGGAGGCCCTGGGGATCAAACCCTGGACTTCCTGTATGGTAGACAGGAGTCCACTTGGTTGAGCCACATCCCATTTCCCTAATTTCCATTTAGGCCACAATTATTTCAAGATAATCAAATTCCTATTTGGGAATTCTTCACATCTTATTGGAATGAAATATAGCAGATAACAATTTGCCAACTCTTAATTTTATGTCCAGCTTCTATTTTTGAATCCTACTTTGTGCCAGGTTTTTTTTTTATCTTCATCATCTCATTTAATCCTCACTACAATCTCGTAAGGTATGTATCATCAGCCACACTGTGACAAAAGCAAAATCTGGGCCTTAGAGAGAGACTAACATGCCCAAGAAGATGCTTAGTAAGTAGTGTTGTCTGAGGCCAAAGTTTGCCTCTCCCAGGGATAATAACTTTCTTCATAAAATTGCTTTGAGGAACAAATTAGATAAACATAAAAGTGCTTGATACAATGATAAATAAAATATTAGCTTGAATGTAATTTTTTTAAACTTGAAGAGTTTAAAATGATTTTGGTTCATTGTCCTATTTTGTCCTTATAAACAGGGCCAGACAACTACCTCACCACAAACTGGGGGATTTCCTTCAATTCTAGTCCTTAAATAAGCAGTGCATGACATTGTATAGCCGCTCAATTCTGCATATACCAGAAGATAAGAATTAGAGACGTGATTGGGATATCACTTCCAGATGCAGGTGTGAATGTGGAAAAATGCTCTGAAATGGCAGGCATAGCACCCAGAACAGTGCTAGCATAGAGCAGGTGCTCAAGAAGAACTTATTGAATGAGTTCAGTTCTTAGTCCTCAAGTTGATTATGGATGGAATAGGGGGAACACAACTTATATACAGAAAACGAACCAACAACATAAAAAAATGAAGATCTTGATATGCTTAAAAAAGAAAGGAAAAGGTAGACATACAGTTGGATTTTTCCAAATTGGTCCTAAAGTTCTTAAAGACTCCTTGGAAGGAGGGTTGCAGTTTTTAAAAATTAAAATGAACCAGCAGCAGCAGCAGCAGCAAGTCAAAGTCAGTGTTAAAATGTTACTCTTCAGAGAGGTTTTTCCTGACCATCTGGTCTAAAATAGCATCCCCATCGCTCCATCTCTTTAGCCTGCTTTATTTTTGCCACATCACTTATCATTATTTACTTGTCCATTTGTTTATTGCCTATTTTCTTCATTATAACATATGCTCCTTGAAGGTAGCAACTTTTTATTTTTATTTTTTGAGGTACCTGGGCCGAGAATTGAGCCTGGGACCTCATATGTGGGAAGCCAGCGCTCAACCACTGAGCAACATTGGCTCCCTTGAGTATTTTTTTTTTATTTGTTGTTTGTTTTGTTTTTAGGAGGTACCAGGGATCAAACCCAGGACTTCCTATGTGGGAAGTGGGTGCTCAACTGTTTGAGCAACATCTGCTCAGACAACTTTTTTTGTTATTGTTGCTCTCTGCTATATACTCAACACCTAGAAATAGTACCTGGCCCATTGCAGTTGCTCAATAAATATCTGTGGAGTGAATGAATGAATGGGAAAGCTAGTGGATAGGATCTAAGTGTGTGGTACAGATAACATGTGCTCTTAGGAATGGGATCTGACTGCAGAATTCAGAGCACATTTCCTGGTGGATGGTGGGCTTAGCCCCAAAGTGGTCTGTTTGAGTTCTCTCTCACCAACCTAATTGTGAACTCCTTAAGGTAGAGACCATGTCTTCTCATCTATCTATGTCCCTGGTGCCAGCACGCATCTTGGCACATTATAAGAATGCAAATTGTGTTTATAAGAATGCAATTTGTGAGAATGAAGGGAGCTGGATTCAGGTTTGGAAAAGATGAAGAATTCTGTTCTCCATTTGAAGAGATGAGGCAGCCATGCTCCCTGGACCCGGACAGTATGGCCTGTGCGCTCTCCTTGCTTTGGATCCTAGCACATATCCTGACCTCTCATTTGCCATTTCTGCCCTTGCCTGGCCCTCATCTCAATAACATGGTCCCAGGAGCAGCAAGACAGGGTGATAGAGTGAAAATGGTATTTGCTGCCTTACCTGTTGGCTGTCGTGTTCTTGCTTCTTTCAGGTAGTAGAGTGCTTTGTCATAGTCCCCAAGGTGGTAGAAGGCCACACCAGACCGGTAAAGGGCCTTGAAATTCTCCCCTTCCTTCTTTAGGACTTTGAGGCAGTATTCCTTGACTCGCTCGTAGTTTACCAGTTCAGCCTGGAGCAGGCAGGCTATGCAAGAAGGGGGAAAGAAAGGGAAATGCCATCAACCAATAGCAGCAGGCGTGGAATGCTTCTCCTTGGTTCTTTCTCCCCAGAGAAGCTTTAGCAGTGTGGGACTGTGGTTTACAACATGAGATTTGTCATCAGGTAATCCTGGGTCTCACAACCAGTTTCATCATTAATAAGTTGTATAGCCTTGAGCAAGTTACTATCCTTGTAAAGCTGCAAGAGGCAATGATAATAACAACCACGGTTAATGTTTGTTGAGTACTTACCTTGTGCAAGATACTTGTCTCACTGCTTTACATGTATAACCAGATGCAATCCTCAGACTACTATGATGTAGGTATTCTTATTATTATTCCCATTTCACAGATGAGGAAGTTGAGGCCCAGAGAGGTTATATAATCAGAAAGGCACAAAGCTGGGTTTTAAACCAAAGACATCTAGCTCCAGAGGCCAAGTTCTTTCTCGTTGAGTTTTTTGGGGAATTTTATAAAATTAAGGCCATAAAATGCCTAACACAGGCTTAACACATAAGCATTCAAAGAGTGCCAGTTAATGTTATTATCCTTTCTGGCCCCTGTGCCAGTGACATCTACCTCTGACTCCCCTCAAGTTGCTCTTCATCCTCTGTCATGTTTGTCTCTGTAGTTCCTGAGAGCAGGAGCCTTCTGGTTGGCTAATGACCATCCTCATCCAGGGTAAACCTCTGGACATCAGAGGCCTGGACATCCCAGGGAAGAGGAAGCCATTGTTGGCAGGTGCCTCTGGTAGGGACCCTTTCCCATCCCACACACAGTCACCTCCCCTGGACACTTTCTCTCACTAGCTCCAAGCCACAGGGCCAAGACTCGGGTGGGGAAGCTTGCACGGTCCTGGCGAGGGAGTGCTTCCTTAAATTTTGTACCCTAGTCCCAGACCTGCTGAGCCACCACTGCCTCCATTATTCACTCAGTATTTAGTAGGCATTGACTAAGGAAAAAGAGGTGTTTTATACGCTTTCGAGGGATTACCAAAAAAGGGAAAAGCCACCCGACTGCCTCTTCATAGTGAGTAAGAGGAGGCAAAATGTTGCTTCCTGTCAAAACTTAGCTGGGTGGGGGGAGATGGGGGGGATGCTGAGGTGCCGCTCCCTCTCTGCATTCAGATTTTTCCCAACTTGGAAGCACTGCCCTTGGCATAGAGGCCAATCTCTGCTTTTAATATGGTGAGGACCTAACTTCAGTCGTTTTGATCAGTTAAATAGCTTCTCAGGTAAAACTCAGAATTGCTGAGTTTTAGAGACCAGTCCTTAAATTGTGCAAATATCCTTTTGCAGACGAGGAGGAGTTGAACCACTCAGACTCTCAAGGTGGAAGTGTGAGAATCAGGAAGTGCCAGATGAGTCCAGGTCTAGCAACTGACCCATCAGGTTTCACTGGCCGAGGGGCAGGAAGCCAAACAAGTCAACAGAAGCGACAGGCTGGCCAGGAAACCTTCTTATCTTTGCCTCTCCATTCCATCAGGGAAGAGCCCTTAGAAAGGTCTGCTGGGCATTGGGGCTTAAACGGTGGCAGGAGGCAGGGACCACAACTCTGTGGATGACTCCTACTCACAGTGAACCACAGTCTGTTGGTGGGCCTGGGGGTCAATCCCACCGAACTGACGTCACAAGCTCCCTTTTCTTCTCCTCCCTCAACTCTGCCCATCCTCCCCATCCCTACACCAGTGGCAGCTTTAGATTCAGATAGCTCTGCAGACTGGGAGGTGTTTCTGATAACTACCTGTGGGGAACTTGGCTCCATCTGTTTCCAGAGCTAAAGGATTTCCTGTCTGTAGCTTCTGCTGTGCCCTGTCTGATGTCCTCTCTGACCAGGCTGAGGTCTTCCTGACCTCCATCCTCAAACGGACACTTCTGTTTGCTGACCTAAGGAAATGGATCTTTGTTTCTTTTCAATACAGTTTTCAAATATCTAAAATGGGAGTGAGAGGAAGCAAAGGGGCCTGGAAATGGAAAAGCTCCCCACCCGAGGGTAAAAGGAACTATCACCAACAATGTCTGGAATTCATTCAGTGAAAATGTTTCCAGTTCCCCTGCAGATTTGGTGGGAACCGAGATACATACCTGACTGAGGGCTGGGGACACAGACCTGGTGGGAGGTGGGGTCAGGTTGGTTAGAGGGTGTGGAGTCTCTGTTGACACAAGGGTGAGCCCAGGAAGACCCAGAGATCCCTAGCTTGGTAGGGGCCAACTGTCCTCACCAGTAGATGCCTGTAGTAAACCACCCACCGTTCCCCACCAGTTGTGTCAATCAAAAAATACCTCCATTGTCCAGTGTCCCCTGGAGATAAAAATCACCCCTGATTGAGAACAACTGATCTTGGCAAAAAGAAGCAGCTTTTTCTTGGCAGAGCTAAGAGATGGAGAGGAAACCAGGGCCTATTTGAGGAATGTTAAGAAGCCACGTCAGGCTGGAGCACAGAGACAGAAGGGAAGGATGAAAGCGTGAAACTGGATAAGCAAGATGAAACCAGGACACACAGGCCCTTCTGCTCCAAGTTGAGGAGGGGATTTTATTTTAAGGGCAAGAGTGGACTGAGATGATGGGATGATGGTGACTAGGTTGACTAGAGGGGAGACAGAAAGGCGAAGAGAAATGGATCTAAATCTAGGAGGTAGGAAAATGAAT
The DNA here is from genome assembly GCF_030445035.2 of Dasypus novemcinctus. Taxonomy (NCBI): domain Eukaryota; kingdom Metazoa; phylum Chordata; class Mammalia; order Cingulata; family Dasypodidae; genus Dasypus; species Dasypus novemcinctus. The sequence continues at coordinate 38,210,178 of NC_080675.1, forward strand.
GGCATTAGGGAACCTCTGAAATATTTTCCCTCTGTTTTCCATATTCACGTGGGTAGAGCTTTTCATCCAGGAGACTGGAGATTGCCATTTTTGATGGACTGATGATCCAGGCTTGTTCTTTCAAGTTGTAGTAACCCAGGCTTATTTGAATTAAGGTTCATAGTATGACAGTCTCCATAGTCTGCCATGTGGAATGAATCAATATATTAAAGAGCACTGGGCTAGGAATCAGAAGAGCCAGACCTAGACCCAACTCTGCCACTAGCCAACTTTATGAAAATTACTAACCCTTTTTGGGCCCTGGTTTCTTATTTGTAAAATGCGGCGCCTGAACCTCACTAAATAATCTTTGCTGTCTGTTTAGATCTTAAGACTATGAATACAAACTTTCACCATCTAATAGAAGGACAGTTTTCTCCCAGTGGTTCCTCTTCCAAAGGAATTCCACTCTCTAATTTAAGGACAGCAAGGTACCTTCTGTTGGGGATGACTGTTGTGGGAAACCGGCTTGCCTGTTCCTTATCGTAAATGTTACACCTGTTCTATTGTAGATGTTGCATTTGTTCCCTATTATTGTAGATGATGTTGCAGTTCTAAGAGCAAACAGGGAAGTGGACTTGGCCCAGTGGTTAGGGCGTCCGTCTATCACATGGGAGGTCCAAGGTTCAAACCCCGGGCCTCCTTGACCCGTGTGGAGCTGGCCCATGCACAGTGCTGATATACGCAAGGAGTGCTGTGCCACGCAGGGGTGCCCCCGCCCCTGCGTGAGGGAGCCCCATGCACAAGGAGTGTGCCCTGTAAGGAGAGCTGCCCAGCGTGAAAGAAAGTGCAGCCTGCCCAGGAATGGCGCCGCACACACGCAGAGCTGACGCAGCAAGATTATGCAACAAAAAGAAACACAGATTACCATGCCGCTGACAACAACAGAAGCGGGCAAAGACAAACACGCAGCAACTAAGACACAGAGAACAGACAACTGGGGTGGAGGGGAGGAAGGGGAGAGAAATAAAATAAATAAATAAATCTTTAAAAAAAAAAAGGAGCAAAGAGCTGCATGGGAGTTTCCAATAAATACGATGTGGAAAGTAGGGTCAAGGCTCTCAGTTCCAGAAGCTGGGTAGTCCCCTGTTCCCATCTTTATGCCCTCTCTTGTGTCTTTCTGTCCTTAATTTCTTTAAGTTCTATGACACAGTCCCTTTGAGCCAACCTTCTGTGAGCTGATCGCAGCAACTGGTGCCCAACGTGGAGCATGAAGAGAAAAAGGCTCACAACAACTGCAACATCTAAAACTGCAACATCTACAATGGAACAGGTATAACATTTCCACTAAGGAACAGGTAAGCCAGTTTCCCACAACAGATGACAATCAGAACTGGTAGGGCAGGGATTAAAGGGGCTTCCGTAAGACAGCAATTCTCCTACTGTGAAGATTGTTTTAGCTTTTCTTACATAGACCTTGGATTATGTTCTGATGTGGCCTTCCCTGAGCAAGGTTCTGGGATAGGATCTTTCCTGAAAGAAAGCATTTCTGTTCTCAGTCATGTTCAGAAGGGGAGGCTGTCAAACGGGGAAGACAGGCCTAACACTGGATGGAGAGAAAGCTTGTTTGTGTCTGTGGCCTGGACTTGGAAGATATATTTGGATTTAAAGATGCAGTCACTTGGTGACAGAAGAGGTGCAGGCCAGGGAGACACATCTGCAGTGGGCACATGAAGATGGACAGGAGTTCCCCAACAGCCATGTCCCGAAGCCGTTTTGAAAGAAATGTTATTAACCTTCTGATCTCCCCTGGTTTTCTGAAAAGTGTGAATAAGTGCTGCAGCCTGAAAACAACATGCTGGGGAGAATTAAGACAAGCCTCTATCCATGCTTGGGAAGCTCTAGAAGAGAAACAGCCTTCCCTGAGCCTAATATGGTGATGGCAGGTAGGACTGGTACAATTTACAATGGAAAGGTAACTTTGGGGGACCAGAATTGGGGCTGTAAGCTTCCAACCACCCCTCTCATGTGGACATTCCTCCTTCCCTGCCAATCTTGCATGAGTGGAGTATGATTTTTAAGAAAGCTCCACAAAGGGGCCTATGGTCAGAGAAAGTTAGAATATCAGCACCTTACAGAGCCCCAGTGCACACTCATGCACACATACAGGGAAAATTATGTTTTGATGTTCCCCAAAGCAGCCACACCAAGACCTCGGGTTAATCCATGTAAGGTTCTTCTAGTCTCTCAGCTCTGCAGCTCTGACCCCTGTTTTATTTGTGTTTTTCCTGGTGCATACAGGGCAAAGTGGCCGTCTGGGCAAAATGCCACCCACTGTCATGAGATGACAGCAAGCCAGATGAGAGAAAGAACTTCGTGTGGCCAAGAACGAGTTCATTGGTTTTCTTCATGTAGGTGATTCACTATAGTTTGGCCTTACCTGCTGAAAGAGAAGGGATGCATGGGTGGATGGAGAGGAAAGAAAGCCCTCTCTGGGGCCAGGAGTAAGGAGAAGGAAACCAAACTGAATAGTCACACGTAGTCGTGCCATTTCTGGGGTATGCTAGCCAAGGATCGATGCTGGGTCTGGAGAGGGTCCCAGGTTGGAATCTGAGCTTTGCCACTTACTATCCCAGGCCTTGGGCAAGTTATTTAATCTCTCTGGGCCTCATTCTTCTCATGTATTAAAGATAGTACCTATTTTGTGGGAGTGCTGGTAGTGACGAAATGAGAGAGATAATGTGTGCTATATGCCTTATACAGTGCTGGGCACAAAAATTGGTTCTCAGTTAATACTAGTTCTTCTTCAGGAAGTCATTTGTCAAATATAGCTTGCCCAGCAGTGTGTGCACTAATCAGAGAAAACTTCCATTTTAAGTACCACACACAATGTGTGATACATATATGAAGCTACAGATCTATTCAAATCAAATTTTCAAGAGTGGGTCAGATACATGAGAAGCCTGGCTTAACATAAATGATTTCGGAAGGCAATTTAGAGGGTTCCTTCTACAGAGGAGCAATGACAATGCAGTGTGTGCAGTGAGAGGATAGTAATTTTTACTCTGTGAGGCTCCGTATTCGGGCGTGCAATGACCCACTCAATTTCACCATTTCTCTTCTACCTCTACAAATGCTTGCATTCACAGTTCTGAAAACAACTCTTGTTAGCCTTCTCATTTTTCTTTCACGGTCTAGAATGTACAAAAACTCAAATTTGCCCCAATTATTTCCCAAATCTAAGTTTGATGTTTGGTTTTAACAAGTTTCCCTTTCAAAGGGGTATTTTTCTCTCTTGGGGCGGGGAGTGGGGGTGGGTAAATGCAGAGAACATTACAAAAGCAGCTTCACAGCCAGAAAAGGGGAATGTGGGGAGGAGGGGGGAGAGCACCCCAAGCCCCCACACTACAAAGACTAGTGCAGTCTGCTCCCTGCTCTCAGCACCACCCTCACGACAAACGTCAGTACCTGGCTGACAGCTCGATGGATGGGGTAGGAGAGCCAGCAGCTCTAAAAGTTGCCTGTGGCAGGAAAATGAGTAGGCCGGGTACCTAATTCTCCAGAGCATCAGCAGGCCTTTGAGGGAAGAGGAAGGTATTTTTAGCAGAGAAGTTGCTAAAGTTACCTGTTCCTCCCAGCTAGTTAAATGGACAATGAGCAGCACTGGCAGTCACTTGTGTGTCCTTGGGCTCAAACACCCCCCCTCTTTGGGTCTCAGTGTTGATGCTGGTAGATATGAAGGCCATTATGGTTGCTATCTGCCTTTTCCTCAAAGCCTGGTTGGCAAGATGAAAAAAGTCAGTGGCTCCCACATACGAGAGCCTGTGCATCTGAAGAGGACCCCACAGACCAGCGGTTCTCAAAATTCACCTGGGAAGAGTCCCAGGCTCCAACCCCAGGGAAGCAATTTCCAGGGCTAGGGCAGAGCCCAGGGATTCACATTTTCAGTAAGTACCTGGTGGGCTCCTGGAGGTGGGCCTCCTCACCTCCTGAGTCAGGACTTTACATTCTAGCACACTGGATATGTGTTTCTTTTGTGTGTGTATGTGTGTGTGTGTTTTGGATATGTGTTTCTTAACGGAGAGCCCAGGACAGCTACAGGAGGCTCTGGGATTACTTATGAAGGCAGACAGGTCTCAGAGGGCCACTCTTGGAGCGGGAAATTTGCACAGGTGGGCAAATATTGTTCTCAGACAAATGATCACTTGGGGACATTTTGGAAACAGGGCAGAAGAATGAGAGGCTCCATGATGAGCTTAGGAGAATCCATCCCTACACCAGAGATAATATCCATCCATCTTCTCAGAGGGGTAATAAGCACAAGAGCAGGTAATTTTTATTAAGCATGAATGAGCCAGGCACTGTTCTAAGCATTGGTTTGTTTAATCTTGACAAGAATTTATGTGGTTGATTCTAGTATTGTGCCAACTTTCCAGATGGCGGAACTGAGGCCCAAGAAAGTTGAGTCACAAATTTCATGTGTCTGAGCTAGGATTTAAACCTAGGATTTCTGGCACCTGAGACTGTGCTTCTAGCCATTAAGCATACTGTCCTTGGATGCTCAAACATCTAAAATGGATTTTGACTCAGTTCCTTCATTAGGCGGATTTGAGGCCTGGGTTCTGCTTCCGGTGAGGCAAAGTCTGAGACTCTGATGTGAGCTGTGCTCACTTTTTATGGAAATACTTCTGATCTAGGAACTTCCCACATAATCCTCTAGGAGTTTCTAGCCTGCTTGTTCCTCCGCACTCAGAAAGAAAACCAAAACAAAACAAGTGCAGTTTCCACAACAGTTTGTTTTTAAAAGTTCCTGTAATAAGCTCAGGTTAAAACTATCAGCATCTCCAATTCCATTAAGAGTCTATTCTTACCTGAAGAGGGTTAACATGACACATTTCTAGTTTCTCCCTGAAACAACCCCTACTTTAGCTGGTGCTTGCAAAACTCACTCCAAATCATTTTTTTTAAACAGGGATGAAAAGCCTTTTTAATTTACAAAATAAATAATTTTATTTATGCATATAATGTAAAACTGGGACCATATTGCCTATTCTGTTTTATAATTTGCTGTCTGTATTTAACAATATTTTACTTTCCCTTGACATTAAATATTACTAATTCATCCTTATTAATGGTTATGTACTATCCAGTTACGTAAAGGTTCCATATTTTCTTTAGTCATTTTCTTATTTTTGAACATTGTGTACATGTTTAATTTTTTCCTATTACAAATATTACTGCATTGCATGTTTGTATCTAAATATTTATATATTAACTTTTACCTTAGAATGAACTCCTAGAAGTGTACTTTTGTTTAGATTTAAAAAAGCATTTATTCAAGTATATCATTCATATACGAACACGCATAAAATAGAAGGATATAGTAAAAGTTGTGAACTTACAAAACAAACATGCATAATATCATACAGGGGTCCGATACATTACCCCACCACAAACACCTTGCATTGTTGTGAATATTTGTTACAAATTATGAAACAAATCATTATTTTACTTTTTAAAGGTGTATTTTATTTATTTACCCTCCTCCACATTGTCTGAGGTCACTGTTTTTTCTTTAGGAGGCCCCAGGAACTGAACTCAGGACCTTCCATGTGGTAGGCAGAAGCCCAATCACTTGAACCACATCTGCTTCCCCAAATCACTACTTTTAATGAAATTTTTATTGAGGTAATTTTAGATTTACATGCTGTTGTAAGAAAGAGCACAGAGCGATCCCCTCTATCCTTTACCCAGTTTCTCCCAATGGTAATATCTTGTAAACTAGTATAATTTCACAACCATGATACTCACATTGATATAATTTACCCATCTTGTTCAGATTTCCCCAGTTTTACTTGTACTCATTTGCATATGTGTGTATTTAGTTCTATACAATTTTTGCCACACATGTAAGATCAAGTCAAGATACAGAATAGTTCCATCACCTCCTGTTGCTCTTTTATAACTCTTTTTATAATTACACCTACCTCCCTCCTGCCTACCTTTTCTCCTCCTTAATTAAATCCTGGCAATCACTAACCTCTCCATTTCTAAAATTCTGTCATTCCAAAAATGTTACATAAATGGGGGATACAGGATGAAATCTTTTGGAACTAGCTTTTTTGATTGATCATCATTCCCTTAAGAGGCATTTGAGTTGTTTGATTCAATAGTACATCCTTTTTTGTAGCTGAGTGATGTTCCATGGCATGTGTGTAGCACAGGTTTTTTTTAAAGATTTATTTATTTATTTATTTCTCTCCCCTTCCCCCTACCCGCCGGTTGTCTGTTCTCTGTGTCTATTTGCTGTGTCTTCTTTGTCTGCTTCTGTTGTTGTTGGCGGCACGGGAATCTGTGTTTCTTTTTGTTGCGTCATCTTGTGTGTCAGCTCTCCGTGTGTGCAGCACCATTCCTGGGCAGGCTACACTTTCTTTCGCGCTGGGCGGCTCTCCTTACGGGGTGCACTCCCTTGCGCCTGGGGCTCCCCTACACAGGGGACACTATTGCGTGGCATGGCACTCCTTGTGTGCATCAGCACTGTGCATGGGCCAGCTGCACACGGGTCAAGGAGGCCCAGGGTTTGAACCACGGACCTCCCATGTGGTAGATGGATGCCCTAACCACTGGGCCAAGTCTGCTGCCCACCTTCATTTCTTGAAAACGCTATCCTTCTTCCATTGAATTGCTTTTTTACCTTTGTCAATAACCAGCTGGACAAATTTGATTGGATTTATTTCTGAGTTGTCTGTTCTGTTCCACTGATCTTTGTGTGTATCCTACACTGCTTTGATTACTATAGTTATATAGTAAGTCTTAATATTGGGTAGAAGTCTTAATATTGGGTAAGTCCTCCTACTTTGTTCTCCTTTTTCAAGATTGGCTTAACTATTCCAGGGCCTGTGCCTTTATTTATACATTTTGGAATGACTACAAAAAAATCTTGCTGGGATTTTGATAGGAACTCTGTTAAACATAGATTAATTTGAGGAGAACTGAAGTCTTTATTATGTTGAACCTTCCAATTCATGAACATAGTATGCCTCTCCATTTATTTAGGTCTCCTTTAATTTCTTTCGTCAGCATTTTGTGAGTTTCAGCATAAAAATCCTATACATATTTTATTAAGTACATACTTATTTCACTTTTTTGGAGTGATTGTAAAAGGCATTGTGTTTATGATTTTGGTTTCCGTACATTTATTGTTAGCATATAGTAATGTGGTTGATAAATTTTTTAAAGCCCTCCCCCCCACGTTTGTGCTCAATGTCTGCTCTCTGTGTCCATTCGTTGTCCATTCCCTGTGTGTTCTTCTGTGTCTGCTTGTATTCTCATTAAGTGGCTCCAGGAACCAATCCTGGGACCTTCCAGAGTAGGAGAGAGACTATCACTCTCTTGTGCCACCTCAGCACACTGTTCTGCTATGCCTTCTTATTGTCTCTCGTCTGTGTCTCTTGTTGTATCATCTTGCTGCACCAGCTCTCCGTGTTGGCTGGCACTCCTGTGCGGGGCAGCATTCCTGCATGGGGTGGCACTCCTGTGTGGGGCAGCACTCCCACATGGGCTGGCACTCTGTGGGCCAGCTCGCCATGCGGGCCATCTTGCCCTCACCAGGAGACCCTGGGCATCAAATCCTGGACCTTCTATATGGTAGATGGGAGTCCAACTGCTCCCAATGAGCCACATCCATTTCCAGGTTTTTGTCTCTTCAGGAGGCACCAGGAACTGAATCTGGGACCTCCCATATAGGAGAGAGGTGCTCAATTGCTTGAGCCACTTCCATTCCCTGCCTTGTTGTGTCTCTCACTGTGTTTCCTCTTTGACTCCTCGTTGCATCATCTTGTTGTGTCAGCTTGCCATGCCAGCCCATTGGGCCAGCTTGCTGTCTTCTTCGTCTTCTCTGGGAGGCACTAGGAACCGAAACTGGGACCTCCCATGTGGTAGGTGGGTGCCCAAATTCTTGAGCGACATCCACTTCCCTGTGGTTGATTTGTTTTTTCAATTTAAATTTTTTTTTCTATGATTTCTTTATTTTTTTAAATGTTATGTTCAAAAAATATAAGAGGTTCCCATATACCTCCCTTGCCCCACTCCTCCCACATCAACAACCTCTTTCATCATTGTGGCACATTCATTACATTTGATGAATACATTTTGGAGCATTGCTGCACGACATGGATAATAGTTTACATTGCAGTTTACACTCTCCCCCAGTACATTCAGTGGGTTATGGCAGGATATATAATGTTTAGCATCTGTCCCTGCAATATCATTTAGGACAGCTCCAAGTCTCAGAAATGCCCCCACATCACATCTCTTCTTTCTTCTCCCTGCCCTCAGCAACTACTGTGGCCACTTTCTCCACATGAATGCTACAATTTCTTCCATTACTAGTTACAATAGTTTCATAGTAGAATATCAGTAAGTCTACTCTAATCTATATTTTATTCCTCCATCCTGTGGACCCTCAGATGGTGATGTCCACTCTACCTCTATATCAAGAGAGGCATTCTCGGTTCCCTGGTGTGGTGGTTGACCACCTTCACCTCCCTGTTAGCTGCCCTGGGTAAGTCCAACGAACTCTGCTGAGGCTCAGGGCCCAGCTGACATATGGACACATGGACAGTCCAGAGATTCAAGTCTCCTGAGTATACACCAACCCTAGCACCAACCTGTGGTTGATTCTTATGAGTTGATCTTGTGCCCTGCAACCTTGCTGAACTCATTTATCAGTTCTAGGAGTTTTGTTGTTTTTTCCTTTTGCTTTTTTTATAGATTCCTGGGGATTTTCCCATAAATAATTATGTCATCTGCAAATAAGAACAGTTTCACTTTTTCCTTTCTTTTATTTCTTATTGTCTTATTGCAGTGTCTGGGACTATGTTGAAGAAGAATGGTGACAGCAGACATCCTTGCCTTGTTCCCAGTTTTAGGGGGAAAACATTCAGTCTTTCACCATTAAAGTATGATGTTAGATGTAGTTTTTTGTAGATGTTCTTTATCAAAATCTGGTAATTTCCTTCTATTTATAACATGCAGAGAAATTATTGTTTTTTAAAATCTGTGATTCGTAGCACATACCTATCTAATGGTAATACTTTCACAGTACATGTTGGGTAGTTTTTTTCCTAATGAGGCCATATCTACAGAAACAGTCATCAAGTGGACCATTTAGTTTTACAAAGAATGAAATTATTTTCCACAGCCACATTCTTAAATCAGGAGATTTTCATCATTGCAGTTATATATGAAATATGTCTTCTTTGCCCTTCCAGACAGGCATCTCTAAATCCTCACCCAGCACCTATCATTGATATTTGTACATAGTATACACTCAAAAAATACCTAATATTTGTATGGTGTTTTACAACTCACTTGACCCTCAACTCTGATAAGTTGGTATTAGTAGCTGCTTTCAGAAGCTGAGGCTCATGGAAGTTAAGCGACTTGTTAAGGTTGTTCAGTCGGAGGGAAAGAGCCAGGATTGTGTAACCCCAAGTCCCATGTGGGTTCCATTCCAGCAGAACTGGTGGCAAAGGGTGGAAACCTGAATTTGCTGATCTCTAAAAGTCTTTTCCAAGTTTAAGGCACTGCAAAGCTATGATGAACAGGAGGATATCTGGATCAGGGAGTTAGCACCCTACATGGGCTATATCTTTTTTCACACCAACATCTGCTTTCCCTGGCCTACCACATAGATAGAGTTGTCCTCCTACTGTTGTTGCTACTCCTGCTATCATGAGTCCTTTGGCTTTATCCAGTGGGTTCAATCTCATCTTATTTTATTCACATTAATTTCTGACCTATTTTACCAATCTAGCACATGCTTGCACTAGATTCAAATAAACAAATGTTGGCAAGTGTTTCTTTTGTTCTCTTTGTTTAGCCATGCTGTCTTTGGAGATCTTTCCTTTTCACCATTATGAAGCTGCTCCTATGAATCTCTCAGTATTGGGGTCCCTGCTGCTGCTTCCCTCTCACCGTCACTGTACAATTCTGGGCAGATGTTCTTAGTAAAGAAAATGTATTCAACAAGGATTCATTGATCATAGCATGTGTTCAGTGCTCCACAAAGAGCATGGAAGATAATCAAAAGGTACTGATTTATCTTCAAAGAGCTTATAATCTTTTTACCCTTTGTTAGCAATATAGCATTGTATAGCTTTCAATGTGATAGGTGAGAGAGGTAAGGTGGAAAGCCAGTCTAAAATCCTAGAAGCTGAAGGCTTGTGTTGACAATATTTTTATGGATACTGGAATCTGCTCAAGAGAGCTACCATGTAAAAGCCTGAAGTCAGAGCAGTTCTTTGGTGCCTACTGGTGCTATGGCAGTTGTCCCATCTACGGCCCCTAACACCCACTCTTGACCCTGAGGGGACTTTGGAGGGGCCAACTTGGTCATGTGAAGTGGTGATGTGTATACATTCAGAAATACCAAGAAGAAACTCATTGCCTAGTATTATCTTTTCCTTATCAGTTTCTGGCCAAGAACATGTGTCCTGTCCATTGGCAGGAACATTGAGCCAAAACATCTCAAAAACAAAAATCCCATTCTGTTCTCTTTTTGGACTTTAAAGACCACCTTCCCACCATTCCAACACCTTTCCCACTAACCCTCTGTAATACCAGTGATGTCTTTCCTGTTCTGATCACCTCTGCCACCATTCCTCGGTGACACCACTGAAAACTATCATGTCAACCAGATATGTTTTCGGATAGGTTACATAACAGGCACACAAGTAACACTGTGTATAATTGCAAAGTATTGGAAACAACCTAGTAGGAGACGGTTACTAATAGACATTGGTGCAATGGAACACTTGTGGCCATTAAAAACCTGCTGCAGAAAAAATACTTACACTAGAAAAAGTTTTCAATGGAAAAAAGTGGTGGAAAATACAGGTGCAAAAGTTTGCACAATACAACCTGAATCTTGTAAAAAAAATAAAGCTATGAGACACAGACACACACACACCCTATTTCAGAAGGAAGACTTTTTTTTTTTTTCCTTAAGGAAAATGCCCTCACCAACTGCTTAGGGTGGGGAAAGTGATTTAGCTAGATGAAGAGAAGGCCAAATTTCTCTGCATATGAAATGACAGGAATTTGAAAATGAGGGAACCTAAGAAGTAGAGCCAGGTTGAAGGGAAACAAGAGTCTAGAAAGCAGGCAGGTGGGCTGGAACTGTCCAAAAGGTAACTGGTCAATAAGAAATTTCTGGTGGCCTAATGGCCAAAGGGGTTCCAGAATTAAGAATTTCTAATATTCCAATTTTGACATGTGAACTCCTTCTTTATCCCCTGACCTTCAGTGCACTCTTGTGTCGGACATGAAAGGAAAGCAGGGCAAAGGAAAGTAGAGATGTCGTTCGGTTGACAGGCAGAGAGAGTAGCATCCTGTGGGAGCAGAGGGGCAGAAGGGAGGCCAGGAGTTCCTGGCAATGGCCCCAGAATATGTGAGACAAACTGTTTGTTTCCTAAATAAACTGGAGAAAGCTAGACCTTGATGCAGGCTGGTTGATGTTTGTTTAACACACAAATGGTTATGTACACACAGAAAAAAGACTGGGAGGAAATAAACCAAAACAGGTAAGAGCTGTCATCTTGGGGTAGTGGATGACAAGTGATTTTTATTTTCTTTGTAATTTCCTATATTTTCAATACCTTCTACAATTATGTTGTTTTATTATACTTTTGGAATTAGAAAACTATATTGAAAAAAAAATCACTACCACCCATTTGCCCTTCAAAGTGAGCTGTAGTGGAACTCAGGAGGAGAGGTGTGAAAAAGGGCTCTGTAGGGTTTTCTGACTGTTCATGGGGCACTGGCTGGGGAGACCTGGGATAATGAGAGGACCCTGAGCATTTTGGTGAAGGAGCACCCATAAGGAGGGGTCAAAAGGAGAACCCAAAGGACACAGAATACTACTTACTCATGCTCTCACTGCCAGAATGCCTGACCCACTAGTCAGACTGAAGTCAGGGGCTTTCCTCATCCTAAACCAATAAGTTAAGTCTGCTGGCACCAGTATGATGCACAACAGGGAGGCAGAGTTGGCATCCTGTAGATGCTTCCTTCTCCCACAGGCCTCTGCCTTCCTCCATTTCCCCTTCCCACTAGTGAGCTTGCCAAACCCTTCTTCTTTGCTGTCAGACTCTGAACTGGTCTAACCTGTAAGAGAGCCAGTGGTCCTTTCATTGCTGGTTTAGTTCAAAGAGAGGGTCAGGGGAATCCCGGGCACAGTGTGGAAAAGTGGCAGGGAACAGGCCAAGCTCATGCCAGGAAACCATGTCTACCTAACACCTGGCAGTGTTCCAGTGTTTTCTGAATTGACCTGAATCCTGGGAGGCTGGAAGGAAGCACAGACCTCACGGTCCAAGGGCCTTTAGTCTTGCTGGAGCTTAGCTGCCCTTGTGTTACTTGTTCACTCAGCCTCCCTGGCCCAGGAATGTTCCAGGTAGGAAATGCCCACACAGACAGCTGTTGGGCACACCTTGCTCATCTCCCCTGTCCTTCACTTAGGAAGATGAAACTCTTCCCCTGACTCCTCTTTTGTGCTTGCATCCCATGTTCCCCTGTAGTCTCCTTTGCTGCACCCCTTTTCTCTCCCATCTCACCTGCTTTGTTCTTAGTAAATACTAAGGAGGTAGGTTTGCATATTACCCTCATTTATGAAGCATCTACTATGTGCCAAGCACCATGCTTGGCACATGTGCGTATTATTTAACTTAATCACCACCACAATCCTATGAGGTATGCATTATGACTCCTATGCTGTCAGGGAAACAGAAGTTCATAGACGTTGATGGAGGTTAATGGAGGACTCAGTGGGAAAGCCTGGATTTAAACCCAGATCCTCTCACACTAAGTAAAGTTCTTTTTCCATTAATGCACATTGCCTCTCAGGATGTCAGGGGTTGGGGTCAGATGCCCTTCTTTTCCTCTGTGTTCTCTCTCTTCCCTCCCATCTATATTGGTACACACAGGGATACAGCCCTTTTGCCTTTGCAGGAATCAGGGAAGAAAGAGTCCACTCAAGTTCCCAATGACCATGTGATCTCTAAAACCTGAGGGTGCAGCTCCTTTAGAGACAGCAGCTCAGTTATGATGCATTTGTGAGCAACAGGCCCAGAATTGTACCCAAAAAGGCTCACATCTGGCCAAAGCGTCTCAGGCCTCTCCAGCATTGGGCAATGAAGGGCAACTCTATGAGATGCTTTAACTAAGCAGCAACTGTTCCCTGAAACTCTTGGCCTTGACAGTACCATCCCCAAAAGCCTTTCTTTTCCCTTCCCACCAGTATCTTCTGGCCTAATGTAGTCAGTATTGCAGGGGTTCTTGATGGTGAATGACTGCCTGTTCAGAATCCAAGTCTAAATATTGAAATAATCAGGGAAGATATGCCATTGATTTAGATTCCAAGGCCCAGGTAACATTTTACATAGGCTTCAACCTTATTTCTCTCAGAAACCCCCCTGTCTGCCTCTATCGTCCTGGGACGCTGGGAGCATACTTTGGTTTTTCCTTAAATTTGCAAAGGTTGCCTTGGTGATCTCAGTTGGGACCTCTTCATGATTATTTGTCAGCACACACCAGTAAACTGGAATAAAAGAGAGCTTGACTCCTGTTCCTTCCCCCAAATCTGGTAGCAAATCCAGAGGGAAAGGGGGAAGGGGCTGGAGGTCCTTCAAAATCCTAAGTGGTTCTGCACGTATGAAATGAAACTTGAAGGGCATCTGGCCCAACCCTGACTGTTTGATGGAGAAACAGATTCAGAGTGAAATGACTTGCCCAAAGTTCACAGAGCCAAGTTGGCAGTGAAGCCTGGGCTAGAACCCTGGTTCCCACTTGTCCCTATGCCACATTTTGAGGAGAACAGATACGGCTTAGGTTTGGGCGGTGAGGAGCCATAGCAGGCATCCAGTGAAAATGGGATGGATGAGTGTGCCCTATTTCCAGGTGCCCAGGCTTCTCTGTCTTACTGGCAGGTTTTCCTAGACTGAGACAATCTTACCCTTCAAAGAGCATACATTGCATTCTCTTCATCAGATGCATTCTTTAAGAGTTGAAAATGCACTCCCACTCCTAACACTTCCACTTTCCAGATCTCTTAACTGGAATTCACACACTCTGGAACATGTGGAGAAAAAGGGGGAGGTGATGTGGGTAGGGTTTCTGTAGTCTCTAGTCTCCTTAGGAACCATGACTCACTGGACTCCTCACTCCTCTCTGTCCAGGCAAGTTCAGGTCACCATCCTCATGACATGGGAATACTATGACTTGGTAACAGAACTCAGGACATTTTCTTTAACCACCCAGAGTGGCCATAAAATGGGACTCATAATCATCTAAAGGTATGTTTAACCTCCAGAAGAAGAGACTGGAAGATGGGCAAGAGGGTTGCCCTAGAATGTCAAAGCCCCCCCTTGTTACAGTGAGGAGATATATTCTACTTTGCTTCAAAGGGTATAATATGGATTTACTGATAGAATTTCAAAGAGGCAAATTTTAGTAACTAAGGAAGAAACACCTAAAGATGGTGCCTGCGGGGTGAATGGTTGACTGTGGGCTTTGGAATTACAACCTGGAGGATGAGAAATTTTAATTTGCCCCTTACTACTGTGCCACCATGGGCAAGTTACTTAACTGTTCCAAACTTGAGCTTTCTATCTCACAAAGTTGTATAGATCAAATGAGATTACATATGTATATATATAAATTCATCAAGGCAGGGACCTTGCTCTTCAGGTTTACTGCTGCATACTAAGGTCTCATTAAATATTAATAGAAGGATTAAATGTATTAGATCCTTAACATTAGACAAATGCTGGGGTAAACATTTTCATTCATTTCAAACACATTCATTGAACATCTACTGTATGTCAAGAATTGGGCTCTTTGTGGTTGTCTTCACTGTCATTATGATTACTAGTATTATTAGTATTATTATGGTGGTGGTATCATTGTCAAATAGGCCACTTTGAGTGCTGGCACATTCCTGATATTAGAAGTAACTAAGCTGAATCCAGATGACAAGTTAGTGATGTTCACAAGGAGACTGATGTACCCAAGTAAGGTTTGGGGGCATATTCAAATGTGAAATCAAAATTCTGATTTTATATAACTCTGAAGCCACTTTTGTTCTTTCCATACAGAAACACTGTGAAAGGGAAACATTTACCCCATGAGCTTTCTCAGCATAAACCATGTCTGTAAGTTAGGTGTTCTTTATAAAGCCCTTTTGGCAGAAAGGTCTTGAAGAGTAGGGAAAGAAAGGAAGGTCCACCTAGATACATTTCAACCCTAGATTATTCTAGTTCAAGTCAAACTTCCTTGGCATTACAAACCCTGTTTCTTTTTCAAAAATTTTTGGAAACTCTTGGTTTGGGGTCCTTCTAGATATAATATTTCAGTGCTGATATGAAAATGTGTATGTATGTAGAGAAAGATAAGGAGGTTAAACTCGTAATGAATAACTTCAAGGCCATGTGAATGCCACTAGGAAGGCAAAGATCCTTTACTACATTGTAGCGTTATCTTTGGCCTTTTTATGTCTGGTACATTGTCAGACTAGAGCCTGTGGTAGGGACTGAGCTGCACTGATCATCTAAGGTGAAAATGGAAAAATCTCTTCCAAACATGCATATCTGACTTTTCCCAAACCAAACACCTGTATATTAGGAAAGGTCTAGTTTGTTGGCAGATACCAGTTTTCATCTTGTTTGGAGACACAGTCTAGTTGTGAAAGAGAACAGTTGGAAGGAGAGAACTTCCCATCTGGAAGTCACTCACAACCTGCAAAGTCTGGGAGCAGCTGTTGGCTGCTCCACATCTTGGCCTTCCTGTCCGCAATGCAGCAAAGTCCCCTTGCCTTGGATGGGGCACGCCTATGTATTGTTGTCGTAAGGACTCGGAATTCAAGATGTCACCTAATGAGTTTCTGGCTAAAAGTCACCCAACTCATTTCCCTTGGAGGTAGAGTAGATTAAGGAGCTTCGGAATCCACTTTAGAAACTGAGCCCCAAATCTACATTCAGCATGTTTTCCCAGGACCTTCCTTGAAAGGATTCTACAAATTTCAATTCTCACATCCTTCCTTGGAAGATGGTCTTAGAAGCCACATCTCGGGCTCCTGAAGATCTACTGGCCAAGCTGCTGCCCAAGGAACAATGTCCTACAAACAATGGCTTAGCCATTTCAGCTCTCCAGTCCACATGACAGAAATTGGCTGAGCACCCTGGCATGAGGCCCCTCCTCTCTCTCCATCCTTTGATCACTTCTTTTTTTTTTAAGATTCTTTTTTTATCTCCCTCCCCCCTCCCACCCCCACCCGGTTGTCTGCTCTCTGTGTCCATTCGCTGTGTGTTCTTCTGGGACCGCTCTTCTATCCTTATCAGCAGCACGGGGAATCTGTGTTTCTTTTTGTTGCGTAATCTTGCTCTGTCAGCTCTCCGTGTGTGTGGCGCCATTCTTGGGCAGGCTGCACTCTCTTTTGCACTGGGCGGCTCTCATTATGGGGCACACTTCTTGAGCATGGGGCTCCCCTACGTGGGGGACACCCCTGCGTGGCAGGGCACTCCTTGTGTGCATCAGCACTGCACATGGGCCAGCTCCACACGGGTCAAGGAGGCCCGGGGCTTGAACCGCGGACCTCCCATGTGGTAGGCGGACGCCCTATCCATTGGGCCAAGTTCACATCCCCCTTTGATCAATTCTTATCCCCACAACTTACCTTCTAGCTACTAGATTATTGTTTGTCCCTAGCTGTTGACCTCCTTTCTACTGTTGAGTTTTGTATTTGTAATTCATCCTTCTTTATGTTTGGTTTTCTGGTTCCACATCAGTTTCTTGGGACCTGCCTCAGAGTCTATAACCAATTTTTTATAACTTGTATCCACTCTGTTGTCTTCTTTTTTTTTTTTTAATTTATTTTTATTTACACACCCCCGCCTCCTCCCGCACTTCATTTGTGCTATCTGTTCTCTGTGTACTTTTGCTGTGTGCTTGCCTTCTCTTTAGGAGGCACCAGGAACCAAACCTGGGACCTCCCATGTGGGACAGAGGTGCTCAATTGTTTGAGCCACCTCAGTTCCCTGCTTTATTGTGTCTTCTTGTTGTGCCATCTTGTTGAATCAGCTTGCTGCGCCTGCCTGTCGTGCTAGATCACTGTTTGGTTGTCCTCTCCAGGAGGCACCTGGAACTGAACCCGGGAAGCCCCATGTGTTAGGTGGGAGCTCAGTCACTTGAACCACATCTGCTTCCCTCTGTTGTCTTCTAATGTTCCATGGAGGGCTGGCTTGGGCGGTCACATAGGGCCCTGCACTTAGAAGGGCCCTATTCTTGGCTTAATGGTTTGCTGTTGCCTTTTGAAATTCTTAATCACGTGATCTTTGCACTCATATTTTTATAGTGAAATCTGATAAGACAATAGAACATGACCAGAGGAGACATGCACAATTTGGGCATCTCCCACTCCTTGCCACCCCTTCACATATAGCATCTACAATACCCCATGAGCACAGGATTCCAGTGGATCCACGATTTGAGAGTTCAGTGAGACTCAATGGGAATATAAGGCAAGGGTGAGTAAGCAGGAAAGCTAACAGCCCTGAGAGACACCATGCTTTTCATTCAAACAGGAAATGGCTTCAAATGCAGACAGAAGGCAATGGTGTTCTAAGAAACACAAGTGACCAAGGAATCCTGTCATATTCTTTCTTACTTATCTGACTTCCTGTATTAGCCAACTCCTTATGCTGAGAATGATGACATAAAGGAAAGGAAAAGATAGGGGAACCCATAGTTCCTTTTCTATTCTGTCCTTCCTTAGGAAAGAAAAGATAGAGAGTACTGGTAGAAACTACACTATAAAGAGGTGAACTAAAAAGAGCAGAGTTAGTTTTGTGCAGCATTTCCACTAACCTGGTAAGAACAAAATACATATACATACATGAGCTATGAAATATGAATTATGAAATTTGTAGGATTCCACATACAAATTAAGTGCTTTTATATTTTCATTCAAAACTGGCATTGCACAATATAAGGAGGAATAGTAAAATTCATGCCAAAATTTTAAATTTTAATTTTCTTTACTTGGAATGACATTAGATAGCAAATAAAAAAGAGACCATAGAAGAAAGGAAAGTTTTATATTTTAGTACCTTTAATGACACTTTTTCCTGCTTTTTGAACAAAGAGCCCCATATTTTTACTTTGCATTTGGCTGCAAATTATGTAGCTGGCCCTGGTCCCAAGTTTCAAGGCAGGTTGACAAGCACTGATCAGGCTGCTTCCAGATGGCCCCAACCCAGGCCTTTTCCCAGAGTGACCTCTCAGGGCCTTGCATTCCCTGCCATGCCCCTGTCCTGGGGTTTCAACTGGGATCACTGGATACCAGTTGAATTTGGCCCTTGGAAAAATAAGCCAGAGAACAAAATCCAAAAACACCCCTTCCAAACATAGCTCTAAATGAATGGAAAAATGGAGGTAAAATGAAGGGACAGGGGCTTATCCAAGGTCACCGAGTATGCCAGGATTCATGCACAAGCTGATTCTCATACTCTTAGCCTTGAGGTCCAGTGCTGTGACCTGTC
This sequence comes from Dasypus novemcinctus, assembly GCF_030445035.2. Lineage (NCBI taxonomy): Eukaryota > Metazoa > Chordata > Mammalia > Cingulata > Dasypodidae > Dasypus > Dasypus novemcinctus. The sequence goes on from NC_080675.1 coordinate 38,228,750, forward strand.
AGCATCCTCCTATTGCTGGCATTTGAGCCTTGAACACCATTTGAAAATACTAGCAAAGTCATTGTGCTGCAATCTTTTGATCATACCCCAGCTGGAGCCATCGTAGCCCCAAAGAAACAGATGTAGAGTAAGAGGCTCTGCCCTTCAAGGGGTTGTACAAGGAACAGCCCGAGCCCCAAGGGAGGTCCTGTGTCTTGTTCAATGTCAGAGCAATCAATAGGCCAGCACAGGCTTCCTCTGCTACCTCTGTAGGGATTAGATTCCTAGGTCTCTCCAGGCAGGTCAGAATGTCTTTTCTAAACATTATATGAGTGTTGTTTGAAATTCTGAAGAGACAGGATGGCCCCCTACCCCTTTCCTTGAATTTCTTAGAGAATGAGGCATGCAAAATCAAGCTCAGGGGGGCACCTTATGAAATGGTCAGATCCCTTCCAATTAGAAGGAGGTGCAAGCCAGAACAGACAACAACCATGGGCATTTTGCAAATCACCTGTACACCTTTCATGTGGTCCCCTCAAGTCATCCAAATAGATTTTTTTCACTACCATCCCTTAGCACATTCTATCTGCTTCCTTTCCATTCTCTTGGAGCCTTCCGTGTAGAGTGCAAGGTTTCCTCCAGAAGCCTCACAACAGCCTCCTGTTTGGAGCAGACATACCCTTAGCAACAAAGCCTAATCCTCCAGGTACTTCTGGGTTAGTCCAAGTTCCTTTTAAACTCCAAGCCTCTCCCCGTATGCACAGCTCTGTGAAGGAGGAAGATAGAGCCTTCAGAGAACAGCTTCAGCTGCTCACACCTGGAGCACATTGGGCTACTCATCCAGTACTGCAGCCCTAATGGAAGGCTTAGCAGGCTTTTTGCCAGAATGAACCTACAGTTGTTGGTCTACCTCCTTTTAGCAGACACACAGGGAAAATGAGATCATATGGGGCATGCTGCACTGTTCTGGCTCTAAAAACAAGAACACTGATCATCTTCCCTTCCCTTTCTGTCAAATGATAATTGTAAACCCACAGTTTTAAATTTTATGTTGCCACTTAAAATACTCTCTGTGCAAGTATTTTAATGCAATGTAAAAATGCTTCTGACATAATGCTAAGTGGGAATAAAAGCAGGATACATGACTGTAGATATAGGGGGTCCACAGCTTTGGAAACAGTTTACATTTATGTATGGGAAAAAGTCACAAGAAGGAAATACACCACAATGGATTTCAGTGGTGGGAGAAGAGGCAATTTTCTATTTCTTCTTTAAACTGTTTGGTATTTTCTAAAAGAGAACACATTTCATAATGTGTTACTTTTGTAATAAAACAACAACAAAAAAAGATACTGTCCTATTAGCTGGAACTTATGATAGCATAATTAATTTTATGTATCACCCCAAAGGAAACCAACATCAGGATTCAACTTTCCCTCATGACATCTATGTGGAACCCTGCTTTCAGCTGAATCTTCCATACAGGATATAGGATTTTGGCTTTGACAAAAAATGCTCGGTTTGAAATCATCTTTGCTTTCTTCTGTGAAACCTGACAACATTGAAAATAGCACTATTAGAGCCCTGAATCAAGGGACTATATTTCTTTCTCCTGGTTACCAGGGCTGAGAGCTTCCCAAAGAAACTTAGGAAGGGCAGGGCTTGGGAGTCCACCTGAGACTGGGCGCATGGGACACGGTGGCCCGGTGGATGCTGATTTTGTGCATCAAGGTGTGATGACCAGAACATGGGCTTTGGAGTTGGACAGTTCTGGAGCCTTCAGTTTTTTTCCTCTGCAAAACCGATGATCATATTCTTTCATCAAATTGTTATGAAGATTAAAAAGGATAACATACACAGGGTGCCTAGCACAGTGAACACATTAAATTATTAACATTAAGAAGTGGTGGGGAATGGAGACAAAGGCAGGGAGGGGAAAAGCTGCTATTATCAACCGTTCCCTCACCACAAGTTCTCCAAAGTATGTGGGGTGGGGGTGGAAGTGGAAAAGCTGTGGAGACCTCAGCCATGTCTAACTGGGCTGGCCTGACCAAGGACATATCTTTGGTTTCAGGATGGAAATGTTGCCACTTCAGGGGTGGAAGGCAGGCAGTGGTAGCCGCTGGCAGGCGGCCAGAAGTATGGGGTGAGGGGCAGCCCTAGAACACTCGTGAATACTACTGAATATGAAACTCCATTATCACTCAGACGTCACCACATTAGCAATCCAAAGCGCCTCTTCTTCCACCCATGGCCACTGTGGCTTTTATTTATTGGACAACAGCCTGAATGCCAGAGAATTAATGGAAAAAAGGCAATGGAGCCAGATCTCATGATGGATTTAAATACTCCGTCTTTGGTGTCCTACGACTTCATCTACTGCTCTTATTAACTAGCACTGACACTAGCAACACCATTCCTGCACCTGCTGCTACTACCACTACTACTATTAATCCTACTTTACACTTTGCAACGTGCCTCCCTGACCTGGGTTTCGCCTGATTAAAAACAATACTGGACATGGCATTATGGGAAGGCATAGGCAGGCTGGTACGAGAAACCTCAAAAAAACCCAGCAGGTCTGCACTTAGGAAGAGTGCGGAAGTATAGATATTTACTTTCACCCCCCAAATGCCTGGCACCAGACACATCCACCATCCCCAGTCACAGCCTTTCCCACTCCTAATCCTACCATGCTTCAGCTGTTCAGAGCTAACTTAGGCGACTTCAAGGGTCAGGAACTGGAAGGAATGGACTTCTAATTGGTCAGAGGAGCTCGACAATGGCAAAAATCCCACCAAACGGGATGGGGGAAGAGGAAAGAATGCTTCTCAAATAAAAGGTCATTGCCTCTGCCAACATCACCCACCTCACAGGAAGGTCCTGGAATGACCCAGACTCTTCTTTTTTTATTTAAATTTTCCTGCGCCTAAATTAATTTTAAAAAAAAATTTTTTACACTGCCTGCCTTTGATCCTAATTCCCAAAGTAAACTCTGGAATGTGTGCCTTCTTATGTCAATAGAAGGGTCCCCTTTTCCTTATCCTAGCAACCAGCTAGTGAGGATGGCGTGGGGGGTGGGTGCCAAGATTTCTCCACCCAAGTGGAAAGAGAGTGCAGCACAGCTCGAGCCCAGCCAAGAACTATGTTCCCTTTGAGATCTCTCTCCTCACCTGGCAACCGGCAGCTCCAGCAGAGCGCAAAGAAATTAAAGTGGCAAATTGGAATCCATTTTGCCGGTAAGATGCTGAAAGCATCTTAGTAAACTGCCCTTTGCCACTGGGGCCAAAGGAACTTGGGGAAGGACCTTACTCACAAGAATGCGGTCAGGTGGGGAGAAGGTGAGGAGGGTCAGCTCTGGTGCGGACCATACCTGAGCAGAGCAGTCAGGTGCGGTGGGCTGCCCTTAGGACCCTTCGGCAGGCAAACGCGGGGCGTGCCGTGGGTACGGGTGACCTAACCTGGGTGATTCTTCTGCATTTGGTCCTAGGTCCCCTGGTGAGTAGTAGCAGCAGCGCCGCCAGGCCAGCTGGGTCCCTTTCTAGTCTGTCCCAGTTATTTATAGGTGAGATTTACGATGCATGCGGGGAAAGGGACGCGGGATGACTACGGCCTTTGGAAGGCATCATCCTAAAAGTCACACTTTCTCCAAAGCTCCCCCCTCCCGGGTTCTCCTCCCCAGGGCAGGGACGGGTACAGAGGGGGAGTCAGCACCGCAGGCGCACCGCAGTGGTCAACCGTGATAGAAGAGTGGGGGAGCGAGGAATGGGGGCCCGCGCCCCGCCGCAGGCGCGAGAACGCGGGAAGGAGGGGCCGGGGAGCGGCGCGGGCGGCTCACCTGCCAGGCTGTTGTAGCAGTCGATCTCGATGGCTTCCACCGTCTTGCTCTGCTCCTCCGAGAGGCGGCCGGGTTTCGGGGCCCCGACCGGGGAGGCCGAGCGCGAGTCCCGCTCGGGTTCCCCGGGGGTCGGCAGCAGCCCCTTCAGCTCCAACAACGCGCGGTGGTATTTGCCAATGGCTTCGCGGAATTTCTTGTCCTTGTAGCACTGAGCCCCTTGGCTCTTGAACTCGTGGGCGCGCCGGATGAGCTCGGCGGGCTCGGCCGCCGCCCCAGCCTGGCCCCTCGCCGGGGCCCCTCCGCCGCCACCGGGGACGCACAGCGGCGGCGGTGGCCGCTGCCCGTCGCCGGCCGCGGGCGGGCTCGGGTTCCCCTTAGCCGCGGCCGCCGAGCTCTTCCTCTCCATTCGGCCGCGGCTCGGGCGCCCTGCGCGCGCCGCGATCCGCCAGCCGCTGCCGCCGCGCCCTCCCGGGTTTAAAAGCGGCGGGCTCCGGCCCCGCGCCTCGCAGGCTTCGCCGAGGCCGTGACACCCCGCGGTGGTCTGGCGCCCCGCACTCCCATTCTCCTCGCCCGCTGCCAGAGGCTGCTCTCTCCTCCTCCTTCTCCTCGGATTGCCTTCCCCTCCTGCCTTCCCTCCCCCACTCTCGCGCCGCCCGCCCTCCTCTCCGCCCTCCTCCCCTCCAGCAACCTGCCCGGCGCCGGCGACCCAGCCCTCGCGCACTCTGGGGCTTTTCGGTAAGGGGGGACCGCTGGCCTGTTTGGGGTAGTGGTGATGATCGCTGACCCGGAAGAAGCTTGGATCACCCAAAGAAGGGGAGGATTAATGACAAAGACAGCCCCGCTCTTTCCCATTCAATCCAGCTCTCGGAGAGGCGCGCCTAGTCTGAAAGACACGAATGGGGAAAAGGCGTGTGTGTATGTGTGGTTGGGGAGTAGCAACGAAATGCATGCCCACCCACCCGCAACATATTTCTTAAATACTAAAAAGAAAGGCGCTGTGGGGACGAGAGACGTAGGCACAATCCACAGCTTCTTGTTCTTTGCAGAATGACATTAACGTTTTTAAGATGGCAGAGCCCCCTTTTTGTGGACCCAGGTTGTCGCTGAGGTGTGCCTCCGTATGTCCACCCGGGAGCCCAGAAGAGGAGTGTACTTCAAATATGGGGTGTCGTCTTCCAGGAGCCTATGTGTGTTTACGCCTCTGTGTGCGCACAGCTGTGCAGAATGAATCACGGACATCAGAGATGGAAAACACCTGTTACTGTTGGTCATCGTCTTGGCATGCGTGCATTCTAGCTTCCATTTACGGGCCAGTTTCATGTCCTTCTTCAGGAGGCTCCACTCCTTCATTCATTCTTTCATTCAGTCAACTTTGAGGGTCAACAGTCTGCTGGGTATTTGCAGAATGGAGATAAACCATTCACTGGCAGAATCACTCACTATAGGAGGTAGAGAATGGCATCGCTGGGGAGGAACAGTGCTGTGGAGCTCGGAGGAGGGGAGGACATGGTGGTTTTGGGATGGTGGTGAATCAGGAAGCTGTATGGAAGAAATAGCCTTTGAAGGCCTTGAAAGATGGACTGGATGTGGGCATGAGGAAATACTACGAAGTGACATATCAGCCAGAGTGAGGAGATAGAACAGAAGTCCTGAAGTTAGAGATCTCAAGTGTGCTTAGAACGTGGTTTGATTTTGTGGCCTAAATAAAAGTGGTGAAAATGATGGTAGTAGGTACTGGAAGCTTTTGGGTGGTGAATTTGGATTTGATTTTGTAGGCAATGGTGAAGGCTAATATATTTCTTAGCACCCCGCTCCTTTATAATGCTAAGAAAAATATATATTAAAAAGTAGTGGATCTTAGTATGGTCTATCTGACCTGCAACTTCAGCATCTCTTAGGAACCTGTTAAAATGTAAATTCTAGGGTCCTATCACAGACTTACTAAATCTGAAACTTTGGAGGTGGGGCCGAACCATCTGTACTCTAATAAATACTCCAGTGGATTCATAAGTACCATCAAGTTTTCAAATCTCTGCTCTAAAACTTTGGTACTCAAAGTGTAAGCCTGGGGTCACCAACATCAGCATCTCCCAGAAATTTGTCAGAAATACAGAATCTGGGGCCCATCCCAGACCTACTGAATCAGAATTTGCATTTTAACAAGATCCTAGGTCATTCATAAGCCTACTAAAGAGTGAGAAGTTTGTTCTAGATTTGGAGAAAACAGAAATGTATAAAGAAGAACTCCCCAGCCCTATACCACACCCAGATATATTCTTTGTTAATATTTTGATGTAATTCCTAGCAGATTTCTATATTTATACGAAGTTTTCTATGTATCTATATTAGCAAATATAACTGGTATGGACTAATACACATGATTATGTTTCCAACTCTTTTTTACTTTACATTATATGATGCGAGCAAATATTTTTAAAGCATTGGTTTTAATGGCTGCATAATATGCCATTATACATGCCTGTACCTGGATTTACTCATTTTTCTATGGTCAGTCATATTGATTCCAATTGTTTGCTACTATCATTAATGCACAGATAATAAAAATAATAGATACCACTTATATATATTGCTTACTTTGTGCCAGGCACTAGGCTAAGCACTTTACATATAATAATTCATTTAATTCTAACAATCCTATGGAGTAAGTACTATTACTGTCCCCATTTTGGACACCAAATTACAGTGATTGCCCAAGGTCACACTGTGTCCAGTAAGTAGTGAAACTGGCATTTAAATCCAAGCCATCTGGCTCCAGAGTCTATGATCTTAATTATCTCTTTACTTAAATTTTTCGCCCTAATTAATTTTTCCTTATAAAAAATTATTAGGTCAATTTTTTTTTTTACAGTTTTGAAACAAAGTGTTTTACAGAACCTTACTTTTTAAAGTGTTTTTGCATCTTTAATTTTAGTTGATCCTCACATTAGCCCCATAGGAGGCAAATGATTATTTTTTCACACAGTGAGTTTGCAGTAGTTTTTCACAAGTGACAGGTCATTAGTTCCAGTAGTTAAGAGGCTTTGGGCTCGGGCAGATATGGGCTGGAATTCCATCACTGCTACTTCCTGGGCAAATTATTCAACTTCTGCAAACTTCAAATTTCCTCACCCATTAAATGGGGATGCTATTTACTTTATAGTGATGTCGTGAAGCATATTATAAGTGCTCGATTGATACCTATTACTCATTAAATCCTGTCATTACTGGATCCCATAATAATGTTGTGGCAGAACTCCAGCTAATCCATAAATATTTGGCAATTGCTAGCCTTTTAAAATTTAAGGTATTGTGTCAGTAGAGCAAAGAGCAGAAATTGGGTGTTAGGTGCTCTGAAGTTTCTCTATTACCAGAGCTTAAAGTCACTCGGATAGGAAGGGCTACTGAAGGCAAATATTGGATGAAGACCCAGGCCTGGGATTTGACTATTGTCAGAAATAAGACATGAATTGGGTCATCATGGTAACAATCATTTAAATTTGAGAAGTACTGATGTGCCAAATTGCTTTTTGTTTTCCCACTGTGCCCTGGCTTAATGGTATAGTATCTCATTCTTAGATGGTGAGTTTGAGGACAGGATTTCAAGAGACATGATCCACATGGTACTACCCTGTATATGAAACAGAACTCAATACAAGAGCTTACGAGTAGTGTGGATGAAGGAAAGCATGAGTGAGGAAGGGAGGGGGTATTATAGTTAGGTGCGGTGGGAGGAGATTCACTATGCCCATCTGTCCTGCCTGGCAGATTTGTGTCTGTATTTCTACAACTGTTTTATTTGCTTGTTTTTAGCATGCTTTCATCTGTCTGTCTAAGCCACTCATGGGTAATTGTGTGCTGGTTTCCCAGAAATGCTCCCCTCCCTTCAAATGGAATTTGAAGTTCTCAAATGTCCTTTCATTAACTATTTGACATACACAGAGATCTATTATAGGAAGTTCAATAACTTCCTACGGATTTATGGGCATGGATTTAGGAGTCAGAACTCAGAGCTTCTCAAACCTTAACAAGCATATGAATTGTCTGGGAGCTTATTAAAATGCGGTTCTCTGATTCTGTTCATCTAGTGTGGGGCCCGCGAGCGTGAATGTCTAACACGTGAGGTCTACTGGGTGATGCTGATGTTCCTGGTTCCTGGCCCACATTTTGAGCAGCAAAGTGTTTAGAGGAAAGGCAAGTTTTGTATCTCCCCTGTTCTCTTGGCTTTCACTTTCTCCCAGAGAGGAGTTTTTCATTTGATGGGTCAGATTCCAGGAAATTAATTGGTCCACATTTAACAAGGGCAAGGTTATAACCCCCCATGCAGCTTTTTCTGCCATTTTATGCAACAGGAATCAGTAAGCTGAGGCAGGGTCTTCTTTTGGGATCTGGCCATTTTGTTTTCTCTTCCTCAAATGCATAGCCAAGCATTTTTTTTTTTTTTTTTTTTTTTTTTTTGCTCCAACCTAGTTTTTACAAGAGAGCCCTGCACTAAGAAGTTGGCTATTTATTTAGGTGAAAATAAAGAGGTGTTTGATTTCTCATCTCTAGGTGGCCCTTGACTATGTTACTTCCTCACCAACTTTATAGGGGAGAGAGATGATTGAGCAGGTTTCTGGTACTTGCAATTCCCTAGAGCCAACATTGTTGAAACCTCTCCTTTCATTTCCTAAGAGGCAAGCAGAGGGCACAGGCCAATGAATCCTTTGGATGATAACACCACTAATGAAATAACTCATTACTGCTGATGTGTGCTGGAAGGATTCTTAGAGAAGGTGTATGTGGAACTATTTTGAAGGAGAGGACTTAGTGTGGTGAACTGCAGAAGGCACAATGCACCTGCAGGCATTTTGGGTCTCAGGTTCCGTGTCTGCCCTGGTTCTTGACCTTGTTTCTGTTTCTCTGACTCCCTGCCTCTTTCACCTCCCAGTGGTCTTAGAAAACTGAAGCTCTCTTTCTTTCCATTCTCACTCTGGAGCTTGCATACCTCCTGGACAGATGGCGTGGGCTGCTTTGTCTCTCCTTCAGCTCAGTTCTTAAGCATATGTGAAAGACATGTCTTTGAATCTTTTTTATACTAATCTAAGCTAGTCAGGGTTTGGTTACATGCCAACCAAAACAAAGCTATTTTGGGGATGTTTTTCTAATTGCTTTGAACTTTGCAATTTACCTGACAAAATTATAGCATTTTATCATGAGTTTTTATCCATATTCAATTTTCAATCATCTGTCTATGGAAAAGTGGGAGATATTTAACTGTTTTATACCCAGATGTAGCTCTATTTCCCTCCCCAACAGGGACTGGTTCAGGGATGGGCATAAGACCCAAGTAGAGAGAGAGAGAGTTTGCCTTGAAATTAGCATACAGACACTGGGAGAGAAAACATTTCCCATTGGGGTTGTTTTTTGTTTTGTTTTGTTTTGTTTTTTTAAAGATTTATTTTTTATTTATTTCTCTCCCCATCCCCCCCAACCCCCCCATTGTCTGCCTTCTGTGTCCATTTTGCTGCGTGGTCTTCTTTGTCCGCTTCTGTTGTTGTCAGCGGCATGGGAATCTGTGTTTCTTTTTGTTGGGTCATCTTGTGTGTCAGCTCTCCGTGTGTGTGGCACCATTCCTGGGCAGGCTGAACTTTCTTTCATGCTGGGCAGCTCTCCTTATGGGGCACGCTCCTTGTGCATGGGGCTCCCCTATGCGGGGACACCCCTGCATGGCACGACACTCCTTGTGCGCATCAGCACTGTACATGGGCCAACTCCACACGGGTCAAGGAGGCCCAGGGTTTGAACCGTGGACCTGCCATGTAGTAAACAGACGCCCTATCCACTGGGCTAAGTCTGCTTCCCTCCTTGGGGTTCTAAATTGCGGGGATTTAAGGCAGAGGCTATCAATGGCTATCTTGCCTACCACTTGGAGAAAGCCTATCTGAAAAATGAAGTTAGACACATGCACACAAACAAACAAACAAAAAACAAGAAGGAGAGAGAGAGAGTGAGAGAGATGAGGGTAAACAGAGCTCAGACCCAGTTGTTTTTAATGCCAGATGTATTAGAGAAGTTGTGAGCTTACAGAACAGCCAAATGTAATGTGCTGAATTCCTGTACCGCACCCCTCTACCAACACCTTGCACTGTTGTGGGACATTTGTTACAGATTATGAAGGAACCCCATAACCCTTTAATGAATTCCTTTTCTGCTTAAGTCAGTCAGATTTAAGTATGTGAATGGTACAGCATGGTTCCTCTGGAGTCATGATATTGGAACTGAGAAACTATCAAGGTCTGATGAAAGATTGGGGCTATTTAAGGCCCAGCGAGAGAGAGTTCTTTCTGAGCAGGTGGTTATTTCCCTGCATCTCAAATCACACCCCTGACCTCCACAGATGTTTGGATTTTATGTAGCTTCTCTTGTGGCCCTGGGATAAGTGTGAAAAGTGGGCTCCCGGTCATGGCACTGCTAAAGTTGGCCAGATTTTTCTTTCCCTTCTCTTGACCCCAAGGTCTCTTCAGATCTGCAGAATTGCATCTGAACTCCTGCAGACTCTGCTGCGGCTGCAGCAATCTGTAACCAGCCAAGCTAATCATTCATAATTTATTTCCTTTCCTTACATTCTGCCCCAACTCTCCCACATACAGGCTGTAGAGGCTTCCTCAGGAAACTCAGAGCAGGGGTGTGGGCCTAGGAGAGAGATATTTGGTCATAAGGATGAACAGAGAAAAGAGAATTAGGAATAAAGAACATATAGCTTCATTTCCACTTATATCTGTGATATGATCTTACATTGTGAGTTTAAGATATCTGACCTGTCAAGACCACATATCCAGGACTCTCTGGGTTTTCCCTATAAATCAAAGTTCAGGCTCAACAGTGGGGATTAAGAAGGCAGCTGAAGGCTAATATTAAAACACATGAAGCATATATTAGTACCACGTAGAAGAAGTTTATTAACAATTTCCATTCTTTTTTTATCTCTTTCCTTTCTCCTCCCAATCTTTCTTTACTTTCTATTTTCCATCAACTAAGTTGCATTACAGTTGATAGATTAGTTTTATCTTTATCTGTGCTAAGTTAAGGTACTGAATTCTTTTCTGAGTTGGCTATCCCTTAAGTCACAAAGTACTAGCATTATCAGGGTCACCAGAGCATATGGGAAAAGCTTAAAAAGGTAGTTTGTGATTGGGAAGAAGAGAAGGAAGGTCTGGAGAAGAGGTTAGAATCAGAATGGATAGAACTGAACGGGGGCTCGGCTGGGGGCTGAGCCAAGGTATATGGGGGTTGTGGCCTGTGAGAGCGAGGGGGAAAGTACAAAAAGGAAGGCCAAGTAGTCATTTCCAAGTCTAGTCCATTAGTTTGTAGACTTTGGGTAGTACTATGCTCATGATTTATTTATTTTTAAATTAATATGGGGGTGGAGAGCAGATATAGCTCAATTGGTTGAGTGCCTGCTTCTCACCTATAAGGTCCCCAGTTCATCCCTGGTACCTCCTAAAAGCAAACAAACAAACTGAAAAAAAAAAAAAACAAACCCAACTTTCATTGGGGAGGGGATGTAGTTTAGTGGTTGAACACCTGCTTCCCAGTATCTGGGTTCAATCCCCAGTACCTCTTAAAAATAATAATAATAGAAATAATAATAATATGGTTGCCTGCCTATGTTATCAACCCTCTTTTGGTTACAAAAAAAAAAAAAGCCGAAGAGAAAGGTGAAATGTTTTGTTTTTTTGTCCTAGTAAATCTGAGGTGCTAGATTTCCTCCTGAGTGCTGAGAAGGAAATCCAGCCAGCTTAATTCTCCTGTAGCCAAAGGAAGGGCCGTCCAAAATTGCTCAGTGAAGCAGAGGCTCCTGCTGGCAAAGGTGGCTTATGCTGTATGAGGAGGCACTCCAAAGCTGTGGAGTGGGGAGCCAACACACAGGTCTTTCCTCTGCACTTTTCGGATTGAAAAATAAGCCTCTCTGGCTCAGCTCAACCCTGGACCAACTCACCTGCCTGCCTCTTCCTCCTCACTTGCTTCCAATGCTTAGACCAGACAAAACACTTGTTATCATAAATATAAAGTTTCCAAAACTAAATATTCTAATATTAGGAATGTACTACAGTCATTCAAAGCAATAATTTTTAATAATGTAACAAGTGAAATAAAATGTGATGAAGCACCCTGTGTAGGAAAAAAATCACTGATTCTTTGAATGGGTGGCAGTGGTGGGAACGAGCGGGAGGGACCTCTGAGGCACCTAGACCAGCGTAGCCATCACAGTGACGGCTCGGAAGTCAGGCTTTGTGTGTTCCAGTCCTGGCTCTGCCACTTATTACCTGTGGGACTTTCAGCAGATGAGAGCTTCTCTTGGTTTCAGATTTCTCATCTTAAAAATGGGACAACAGAGAAAAATAGCTAGAGGACAGGCTGAAACATCCTGGAAAAAGATCTTCTAGGGTTTAAAACACCAGGCAAAGTCTGAACACCATCCAGAGGAGAGAGGGACAAAGGAAGGGAATCACAATGACAGAACTGTGAGCTGAAACCAACGGCTGCTGCTCCCGGCACCCTGCACTAAAGACACTTTAGAATAATCAGGACTCTGGACCTGCTGATACAGACAAAGGGGGCTCCAGGGATCCACCACCCCAGGAAAGGGGAGAGAGAGGGTTACAGCCTAAGGCTGAGTCAGCTTCTGACTCACAAATTTGGTCTGCTGTGGCCCAGGAGCCCTTCCAGGCTAGGTGGCGCCACACTGTGGTTTGCCCTGGGAGCCATCTCAGAACTGAAGGAAAGCAACCCTCTCAATCTCCCACTCTTCTAGCCAGGACTGATTGTTGACAATGCACGTTCCCAGGAAAGGGAAGAGAGAGGGACACAGCCTAAGGGAGAGAGAGGAACATGCCTAAGGCTGACTTAGCTCTTGACCTATAAATGTGGTCTGCTGTGTCCCATGAGCCCTTCCAGGCTGGGTGGGGCCACAGCATTGTTTGCCTTGGAGACAGCAAGGAGTTAAAGATACACCACCCTCCCAATCTCCTCCACCTGGGAAAAGGGAGGGGGCTGCCAGAGAAGGTTGGAGAACTGTCACTGAGAAAGTTTGAATTACAAGGCTGATAGCGTCCAGGAAGGAAGCTCTAGCACATTGATCCCTCTGTGTTGCAACAAACACAGTCCAACAAGGCACTGAACTGAGAGGGCTGCCAAAGAGTGCCATCTGCTGGCAGACCAAGGAAGTGCACATGAGAAAATTAAAAGAGGGAAGTGGATGTGGCTCAAACGATGTTCTCCCACCTACTTATGGAAGGTCCCTGATTCAGTTCCTGGTGCCTCCTAAAGAGGGCAGTAGCTGATGCAATGGGCAAGAATGGCAAACTGATGCAACAAGAGACACAAGAAGAAAACATAATGAAAAATGTAACAGCAGGGAGTGGAGGTTCCCAGGTGCTTCCTAAAGAAGATGACCAAGACAGCAAGTTGACACGATGGGCAGGTACGGCAAGCTGATGTAACAAGATGACACAACAGGAGACTCAAGAAGGAAAACATAAGAGACACAGCAAAAAGCAGGGAATAGAGGTGGTTCAAGTGATTAGGCATCTCCCTCCCACACTGGAGGTCCTGGGTTTGGTTCCCAGTTTCTCCTAAAGGAACAAGGAAGATGAACAGATACAGCATGTGCAAACAATGAAGGGGGGTGGGGGGAGAAAGAAATAAGTCTTTTAAAAAATAAAAAAATAAGTAAGAGAGGCTTTTTCCAACTTTTATAACCTCCCTCTCGAAGCCCTAGGAAGTAGGTCTGCAACCAGCCCAGTTACGAGCAACTAGCAGGAACAATCCTGATAATTCAGGTCACACCAAGAATCAAAGAGCAGCAGTAACACACAGCCTCCCACCACTAAATCCCTACACAAGAGAAAGAAGTTGAGCATCTGAGTAAACTACATCCTAATTTGCTGATGCCTAGACATCAGCAAAAAATTATGAGCCATACTAAGAAAATGGAAGACATGACCCAAGAAAAGGAATATATCTAAGCTCCAGAAGAGATGCAGGATTTGAGAGAACTAATTAGCAAGATGCACACAAATTTCCAAAATCAAATAAATGAGTTGAAAGACAATGTGGCTAAAGAGAATAATGATGTGAAGAAGACATTGAGCAAATGCAAAGAAGAATTCGAAATCCTGAACAGAAAAGTAAAGAGCTCATGGGAATGAAAGACACAATAGGCGAGATTTAAAAAACACATAAAAGGCATACAACAGCATGGGAAGCAGACTTGGCTCAATGGATAGAGCGCCCGCCTACCACATGGGAGGTCTGCGGTTCAAACCCAGGACCTCCTTGACCCATGTGGAGCTGGCCCACGTGCATTGCTGATGCATGCAAGGAGTGCCCTGCCATGCAGGGGTGTCCCCTGCATAGGGGAGCCCACACGCAAGGAGTGCACCCCGTAAGGAGAGCTGCCCAGCATGAAAGAAAGTCCAGCCTGCCCAGGAGTGGCGCCACACACACGGAGAGCTGATTCAGCAAGATGATGCAACAAAAAAGAGACGCAGTTTCCTAGTGCCGCCTGATAATGCAAGCGGATGCAGAAGAACACAAAGTGAATGGACACAGAGAGCAGACAACAGGGGGAAGGGGAAATAAATAAATAAAGTAAAATCTTGAAAAAAAAAAAAAGAAGATATTATGAGAAACTGTAGGCCAAAAATTAGACAACCTAGATGAAATGCACGAATAACCTACACTGATACTACAAGAAGTACAAGAACTTAAGAAACCAATCACACTTAAAGAGACTGAATCCATCATTAAAATCTCCCAGCAAAGAAAAGTCCAGGACCAGATGGCTTCACAGGTGAATTCTACCAAGCATTTCAAAAAGAATTAACACCAATCCTGTTTAAACTCTTGCAAAAAATTGGAGAGCAGGGAAAATTACCCAACACATTTTATGAAGTCAACATCACTTTAATACAAAGCCAGATAAAGATACTATAAGAAAAGAAAATTACAGACCAATTTCTCTGTTGAACATAGATACAAAAATTCTCAACAAAAAACTTGCAAATCAAATCCAACAGCATATCAAAAGACTTATACACATAACCAAGTGGGAATTATTCCTGGTATGCAAGGCTGGTTCAACACAAGAAAATCAACCAAAGTAATAGACCATATTAACAAAATGAAAAAAAAAAAAACAAACACATGATCATCTCAATCGATGCAGAAAAGGCATTCAACAAAATCCGGCATTCTTTTTTGATAAAAACACATCAAGAGATAGGAATAGATGAAAAATTCCTCAATATGATGAAAGGTATATATGAAAATCCCATAGTCAACATCATACTTAATGGGGAAAGGTTGAAAGCTTACCCTCTAAGATTGGGAACAAAACAAGAATGCCTGCTGTCACTATTGTTATTCAGTGTTATATTAAAAGTTCTAGCTAGGGCAATTAGACAAGAAAAAATAATTAAAGGCATCCGAATAGGAAAAGAGGAAGTAAAACTCTCACTATTTGTGGATGACAGAAAATTCTAAAATATCCATGACAAAGCTTACTTGGGCTAATGAAAGAGTTCAGCAAAGTGGCAGGATATAAGATCAACATGCAAAAATCAGCAATGTTTTTGTACACTAGTACTGAACAATCTGAGGAGGAAATATTCCTTTTACAATAGACTCAAATACTTAGGAATTAATTTAACCAAAGAAGTACAAGACCTATATGCAGAAAACTACAAATAATGCTAAAATAAATAAATGAGGACCTAAACAAATGGAAAGATATCTGTGTCATGGATTAGGAGACTACATATTGTGAAGATGTCAATTCTACCCAAACTGATTTATAGATTCAATGCAATACCAATCAAAAATCCAACAGCCTAGTTTACAGAATTAGAAAGGGCAATTACCAATTTCATTTGGAAAGGAAAGTGCACCCAAATAGCCAAAAGCACTCTAAAAAAGAAGAGAGATGTGGGAGGAATTCACTGCTTGACCTTAAAACATACAACAAAGCTACAGTGGTCAAAACAGCATGGTACTGACATAAAGATAGACATATTGGCCAGTGGAATAGAATTAAGAATCCAGAAATAAACCCTCACTTATACAGTCAACTGGTTTTTGACAAACCTACCAAGTCCATGTTAGTGGGATGAAACAGTCTCTTCAGTGGTGCTGGGGGAACTGTGTATCTCTAACCAAAAGACTGAAAGAGGACCCCTATCTCACTCCCTATACAAGAATCAACTCAAAATGGATCAGAGACCTAAATATAAAAGCAAGACTATAAAACTACTAGAAGAAAATGTAGGGAAACATCTTTAAGACCTTGGTGACCACCAAACGACCTTTCTTGGACCTTACACCCAAGGCATGTGCAACAAAAGAAAAAATAGATAAATGCAATCTCCTGATTTTGCTCCTCACAGGACTTTGTGAAAGGGGTGAAAAGGCAGCTGACTCAATGGGAGAATATATTTGGAAATCACATGTTTGATAAGGGTTTAATATCTGTGATTTATAAAGAGATGTTACAACTCAACAATAAAAAGACAAATGACCCAATTAAAAGATGGGCAAAAGACTTTAATAGACATTTGACCAAAGAAGAAATAAAAAATGGCAAAAAACACATGAAAAAATGCTCAACATCACTAATGATTAGGGGAAGGCAAATCAAAACTACAATGAGATATCATTTCTCACCTATCAAAATGGCCACTTTTGGTTATTATTTAGACAAAAAAAGGAGTTTAGGAATTACCCTGTCCTAAACTCTTTTTAAAAAGCCAGTTGTTTTTTTCCAGCAAACAATGTCATCTTCTTTACCACCCTCTTTGAGTCATTGCTCTCAAATGTAGTACAGGTAGCTTACTGGAATGAAGACGATCTAGAGGATCTTAGCAGATAGGAATTGCTTCATAACAAACAATGGGTTTCAGGAGGTCTCCATTCAACAGGTAAGGCCAGGAAGCCAGAACATGGTAGGGCAATAAAAGATACCCATCAAACCTGCCTCCTTTAATATTAGTGTGGCCCCACTCTTCCACTGCATGCTCTGTGGCTGCTAGATCTTCTAAGTGCATATCTCTGATTCATGGATTTTTCTTAGTTTTATCTGTCCATTAGATATTTTCACTTGGATGATTCACAGGCACTTCAAATTCAACACACCTGAAACTAAACCCACTTATTCTATCCCTTCTCCAAACTACTCTTCCATCTATGTTTCCTATCTCGGTAAATCTTCCACCCAACTACCAAACTGGATATCTTCAATTCTCCCTCTCCTCAAATCCTGCTATTCACCAATTCCTATCAATTCCATCTCCCAAAGATCTGTCATTTTAGTTTATTTCTCTTTACTCTCATTGTACTTCCTCATATAGGCCATTCTCTTTACAGTCTTAGATTAAGAAAGTTCTAAATTCAAATAGAATCTTGTAAATTGCTCCTTAAAATTTTTCATTAGTATTCCAATGCTCTTAGAATAATGTCCAAATCCCTTTCAACAATCTTGTCCTCTTCAGCCTTATCTCTTCCGATCTTCTCATATGTTCTAGGCTCCAGCCATTCTGAACATTTTTTACTTTATTATTCTGTACTGCCTCCTGGCTCTGGTTCATGTTCTTCCCTCTGCCTTGCATTTTCTCACCTCTCCTCTTCAGCTGGCGAACTCCTACTCATCCTTCATGTGTCTGCTTACACATCCATTCTTCCAAGAAGTCTTCCCCCATCTCCCTTATGTGTTCAGTACCCTCTTTCCAGGCTCTCTTACTACCTGACTTCCTCCATCACAGCTCTTATTACAATGTAGCTAATTATCAGTGTGTCTTTGTCCCACACTTGCTGAAAAGTTGAGACCATGTCTATCTTGTTCAGCACTATTTCTCAGCCACCTATCAGAGTGGTGACAGCAAGGAATTACACTGTAAGAAAATTTCAAATGAATATTAATAATTCCAAAATATCCTTTTTAAAATTACAGCTCTTTCAAGGTTAACTCAACCATACTTGGTGATATCATCATATCATCAAACTGAAAGATCCTGAAGTTCTGTCTCTTGATCTGCATTCCTAGAATTCCATCATTGGAAACTATTGGTGCCATTACATGCTCATTCCAGTGCATGGCAGCTTACAGAAAAGAGGGAGTGAGAGTATGCAGTCGATGCAGAGGTACTGAAGTGCTGACTATAATAGCAGCTCGAAATGTCAAAAATTTCCATTCTTACAGATTCAAGAACCTAGAAAGTCTCTGGGTTTCTCATGTGTATATTTAGAAGTGACATTTGACACACTATGCTTGCACTGAACAATCAATAGATATTTATTGAGTACCTACTATAAGCCAGGTGGACCCTGTTATGAACATCAGACAAAAATCCTTGCCTTTGAGGGGCTTTCCATAGCAGGCGCTTTTAGCAAGGGGTCTGTGAGCTTGAATTTAAATAAAAAAATGTTATCCTTGTGGGTCATGTTGGTGTGGGTGTGATATATTTATTAAATAATACACAGTATAATGTGGACTTAGTAGGGGTCTGTGGTTTTCACCTGAGTGGCCAAGGGTCCGTGGAAGAAAAAAGGTTACTAACCCCTGGTTTAGAGGTTTACTCAATCCTCTGACAAACTGAAACTGCAGAAACCCTCATCACTATGTGGTGTTACAGTTGCTGGAAAGACCACATCAGACCTGTAAGTTTTGGTCAGCATGTGGACTGGGTTTCTTATATCTTGGAAAATTGTTCTTGTGTCTGGGACAATTGTGTAGGCTCTGAAGGGATCATAGCTAAATTGATAGAGAATATCTTTATAGGAAATTCCAATTTTTTGTCTCCCCCCCCCCATTCCTTCTATGAGTTCTGCTGAATTAATTTCTGATAAGAGAGTGCAGAGGTGTGTTCTTTTCCAAAAGATAGAGTACACATGTGGAAAGGAAGTGCGGCTGGAAAATGGAAAATTCAAAACAAAAGTAATCCAAGAGTAACTGTCTGGGACAGCAGAGCAGTCAGCTGAATATTACTTGAGTTTCTTCCCCAAAGAAGGCAAGGGACAAAGCTGCAGTCTTCTTTTTAAACAAATCTTATCATGGAGAGCAATGGGAGCTCTCATGTACTGCAGGTGAGTGTAAAGTTGTGTAGCCACTCTGATAAATTAGGTATTATCTTCTGAAGTTGAATATATGCATACTCATATGACCCAGAAATACCACTTTTAAGTTTATACCCTACAGAAATGTATGCACAAATGCACCAGGACATAGGTTCAAAAGTGTCTGTGACAGTGTTATTCAAAATAGCCCCACACTGGAAACAACCTAAATGTTTATTATCAGCAAAAAGAATAACTAAGTGGTAGCATATTAATACAATGGAACACTATTCAGCAATATAAATGAATACATTATAGCTACAAGCATTTATTATTTATTTATTTATTTATTTTTAAGGCAGTAATGGGGATTGAACCCAGGATCTCATACATGGGAAGCAGGCATTCAAACACCAAGCTACACCTGCTCCTGGACTACAAGCATTTAGATCAATCTTATAAAGTTGAACAAATAAATTCAGATATGAAGGAAAACATACAGTATGATCTCATTCATATAAGTTTCCTGAAAAAGGAAGAGGTAATCCATTGTGTTTGGAAATGTATCATTAAGAGGTAAAAAAGAAAAACAAAGAGTCATTATAAAAGTCAGGATTAGGTTTACCTTCAGCAAGGAGGGTGGGGGTTGAGATAAGGAGAGACACAAGAGCAGACAGGCCCTATTTCTTGACCTGGGTGGTGGTTAAATTGTGGTTATTTTGTAAAAAATTAATTAAGAGCAGACAGGCCCTATTTCTTGACCTGGGTGGTGGTTAAATTGTGGTTATTTTGTAAAAAATTAATTAAACTACTTATGTAAATTTTGTCACTTTCCTGTGCATGTGTGTATATACTAAAATAAACAGGGTTAAAAAGCCACTCTTGTATGAGGTAGTCAAGCTTAAATGGTTAAGAAACTGAGGCTTGGAGTTCATCAACTTTGGATCCAAATGTGGTGCCACTGCTCATTAGCTGTGTGATTTTGGGTACTTTAAGCTTACTAAGCCTCACTTTCCTTCTCTGTGAAGTAGGAATAATAATAACATTCCTCTCATAGGCTTGTGATTATTTATACAGTGTTTAGCCCAGTGCATAATATTTGGTTCACTGCTCAATCAATGATAACTATACCTAAAAGACAAAAATTCAATGTCAAAAAATTGTTGCTGTACCTACATAATTTGCCAAGTCAGGTGAATTTCTCTCCAAAGCAAGATAAGAAGTATATCTGGAGATGGAGGCAAAGCAAGGAACTCCCTTCACATTCTTTTGTCTAGGATAGTCATACTAACTACAATAGGGGGCTTTTGGAGAAGTTTTAAAAATGGAACCGCATGGGAAATGTCCATTGTTGGCCATTGAATATATATATATATTTTTTAAGATTTATTTATTTATTTAATTCCCCCCCTCCCCTGGTTGTCTGTTCTCTGTGTCTTTTTGCTGCGTCTTGTTTCTTTGTCCGCTTCTGTTGTCGTCAGCAGCACGGGAAGTGTCGGCAGCGCCATTCCTGGGCAGGCTGCGCTTTCTTTCGAGCTGGCCGGCTCTCCTTACGGGTGCACTCCTTGCTTGTGGGGCTCCCCTACGCGGGGGACACCCCTGCGTGGGGCAGCACTCCTTGCAAGCATCAGCACTGCACATGGGCCAGCTCCACACGGGTCAAGGAGGCCCGGGGTTTGAACCGCGGACCTCCCATGTGGTAGACGGACGCCCTAACCACTGGGCCAAGTCCGTTTCCCCATTGAATATTAATATATATCTTCAGTCAAGGGGTGACTGTTCAAGTAGGACCCAAAAAGAGTTGGGATTTTTCTTTTTCAAAGAGGAAATTTAGAGTTTGTTCAAAGGGGCCTTAGTAGAAACTCTGAAGAGATGTGGAAATTAATCTGGTTTAACAAGAACAAACTTGACGATACAAAAGTTCAAAGTGAATATAAGAAGACAGTAAAAAGAGCATCATGGAAGAGGAAATGGTTAATAAACTCAAAAGGAATGGACAAATGTATCTAGGCAGAGACGAAAATTTGCGTTCAATTTCAGGGAGTTCATAGTCTCCCAGAAGTCCATCTATAAGTTCTCTGGATTCTTCATGACCTTCTGAATATAGAATTCTCCAGAAGGAGAGCAAAAAAGAACCAGGAAGATGTAGTAGAAGCACAGCATGGAAACTATGGTATGGGAGTGGCTTCTGAACTGTGTTAGACAGACCATGGGAAATATAATGAATATATCATAAATATATATAAAATATTAAATATATTTGTATGGTTTTTAAATATTTTCATGTGATAATCTCTCTTAAGGAAACAGTGTATCATACCTGATAAGTTGCATTTGAGATAATGTGACACTTAGGTACACAGTATTGAAACGCATGTTATTGTATTAGCATTTACTAAATATTCTTACATTGATGGATATGGCTCTTTGATGATGGCTGGTTCATGTACCTTGTCTTATCAAAATATATTTGTGCTGTTATTAAGCGTTAGTTGTATATTCAGTGGATGCTATACAAACTCATTCTCTATGGTTCTGTAATAGACAGAATAAATTCATCTGGAAGCAACCAAGATATCTCCTAAGTTTCTTTTGGTGTTCTTCAATACATCAGTTCTCACCCTTGTGAAAAGCCGGGTGTATTGAATCCATGATGCACCACCCAGATATCTCTTTAGGAATGAAAGGTTTACACCCAGCTGTTGGGGCAACTCTGAAGGACCATCTAAGCTCTAGAGAGCCTCTTGGAGTTGGCTGAGTCTGTTTCCAGGTCTGCATCACAGATCAACTTCTCCCTTCTGCCAAATTTTGCCCCCTTCTCCTCTGTTCCATAGGTGTTGATTCCAAGTGCACTCTCCAATAAATTCCACACATGCTAACCACTTGAGTTGGTCTCCCAGGGAATCTAACCTGTGTCACTCAGAGTCCTCTTCTCAGGGACCCTCTAGTAGTCTCAAGCAACCTAATATGATCCCTGCAGGGCGCCTATGATTCCTGGTCCTTGTAAGCCATGCTTTCCCCCAACCAGTTCCCAACCCATCTAACCTGTCTTAGGGACCAAGCTCTGAGCAGCAAATTTAATTCCTGGCTCCACGTACTGGTAGAGAGGAGGCCCAGTGGGCACTGCCTGGCTTGGATATAGGATCAGGAACTGTTCAGGCTAAGTAAGAATGATCTGTCATCACAGATGTTTAGGCTAGGGAATACAATGATTGGAAATGATGGCTTTTGGATCCAAAGCAATGACTCTCTCTCTCTCAGGAGACTTTTAAAAATATTTTCCTAACTTCCATCTCCTTCTCCCCCAAAATATTTTTTAGGAGAGAAGCTTTTTGTTTGTTTTTGTTCTTGGGTGTTTTTTTTTAAACTATGAGGTATAATTTACATGCCATGCAATCCACCCATTTAAAGTGTACACATCAATGATTGTTAGTGTATTCATAGAGTTGTGCAACCATCACCACCACAATCAATTAAAATATTTTGATCACCTCCAAAATAAACCTGGTACCCTTTAGTTATCCTTCCAACTTTTCCAGCCTCCAGACCCTAGACAACCGCTAATCTACTTTCTATCTCTATAGGTTTGCCTGGTCTGGGCATTTCATATAAAAGGAATAGTGTAATATGTGGTCCCATGAGATTTTTTTTAAAAAGATTTATTTATTTATTTCTCCCCACCCCCTCATTGTTTGCACTTGCTGTGTCTGTTTGTCTTTGTTTCTTTAGGAGCAACCGAACCCAGGACCTCTGATGTGGGAGGGAGGCACCTAATTGCTTGACACGCCTCTGTTCCCTGCTTTGTTGTGCCTCTCATTATGTTCTTCCTCTTGTGTTTCTTGTTGGGTCATCTTGTTGCATCAGCTCACCATGCCTGCCCATCTTCTCTAGGAGGTACCTGGACCCAAAGCACTAGCCACATCTACTTTCCTCCCATGAAATTTTAATACCACAGATATACAGTATACTTGTTTATATATTGTATGCATATTTCTGTTTTATACATAAAAAGAGTAAGATTTTTTCACATCCCGCCCGAGAACCAGTTTCTCTCCCACTGAGAATTCATGATCAAGGTGACAATTTCTCTACAGAATTTTCCTAACAAACTGTGGATGCTGAAACTGAGTCATTTGCTGACAATACCTAATGATCAAAATGAAGGTCTTTGTGTAATTGGTTTTAATTACTACCACCACCCCCAGAAACTGGTTACAAAATGAACTCTTCATGAGCTTAAATAGAAGTGAATGAAATTTTTCTGATTAAGCCCCAATATAATTATTTTTCATTGGTCCAAATATGATTTTAAAAGTGGAAAAATCTAGTCAAAAGAAGTAGCAATCTGGACTCTGCCTTTGAATGGACCTGCTGAATAGCTTCAAGTATCCTGCCTTGTCTGCCAGCAGAGTACCTGGAGATGTCTCAGAGTGATCAGAACTGGCAGTCAAAACTCTCCAGGACTCTGGAATCAGTTTAGGAGAACATAAAGATGTTTAAAGAAAAAATTGATATAGTTTATGAGGTGCTTTAAATCTTTTTGAAATAAATATAGCCTGAGGTTTTGCAAATACTCTTCTTCCTTATGTAGTTAAATGTCAAAATAGCAGTGGAACCACCTTTTATTTTTTACTGGGGTCGGGGATTGAACCCAGGAGCTAGTATGGGAGAAGCCAGTGTTCAATACTGAGCCACAGTGGTTTGCTTGTTTGTTGCTGTTGTTGTTATTGTTTTTAGGCGGCACCATGAACCGCACATAGGACCTGCCACGTGGAAAGCAAGCACTCAGCCACTCCAGCCACATCTGCTTCCCTGGAGCTCCCTTTTGCAGACAGTTTTCTTCTAAGTAGCTTTTCGCTTCTTATAAATTTAGATATTTTGTTCTTTAGAACCATTAGTAATTTATACTGGGCAGCCAGTATCATAAAGAAACCAACCCTGGCCTCTGCCTATCATGAATTACTATAAATGTGACTATGAAAATCATCTCAGAAGTCCTAATTTATAAGATTATTAATTGACTCAGACATGCCAGAACAGGTAGCTCTATCCTGACAAGTTGGGAATGGTGCTTTACAAGTGACTCTTTCAAGGACTGATAATTAGGGAAGAAAACCTGGGCTAGGAAATAGGTTGATATTAGCCAGAAGTTCTGAATTCCATTTCCAAGTGAATCAATCTAGGTACTTTCCTCTTTTTTCTCTTAATCTGTGATTCTTGACCCTGTCTATACATTGGACTCACTTGGAGAGCTTTAAAAATTCTGATGCTTATGCCCCATCCCCAGAGATTCCAATTTAACTGGTCAGGATTGTAGTCCAGGCATCAGAATTTTTAACCTGACTAAATTAAAGTCTCCAGAGTTGGACTCCAGACACCAGTTTTTTTAAAGCTCTCCAAGTGACTGCAGGGCACAACCAGACTGAGAGTCACTGCCACTGCCTAAAGCCTACCTTCTCATTGAGCAAATAAGACAAAGCCCGCTCTGTAAGGTAGGTACATACTTAATTTTTAATATCATTGATGGTTTAATCATATAGTAAACACACTGAACAAGATTTAGAAAGCCTAGGTTTTACTTCCAACCTTGTTACTAACTAGCTATGCAAGTTACTTACCCCTTCCTGAGCCTTAATAAACTTATCTGCAAAATGAGGAAAATGAGTCTGGTGACATCTAAGACCTTTTACAATTTTTTATCATTGATACGAATTGTTTCTATATATTTTAAAGCTAAATATTTCTAAGGGATTTGGAAGCTTTGTGTGATTTTGTATATCAGATGAAGTAAAAGTGAATAATAGTGTCACCATTCTTCTTTGCTCAGCTTAATTTTCACTGAACAATTCTAGAGAACAAACAGTTATCAACCAGTTACTGGGCATTGAACAAACCCAATATAACTTCTGTCATGAAGCTTAGAGGCTGTTGGAGAGAATACAGGGACGGGTAGGGGGAAGTAAACAGTCACGAAAATATTTACAATTAGTGGTAAGTGCCAAAAAGTAATAAACAAACAAGCAAACAAGCCCAGCAGGGGGCTCACTTACAGTTAAAGGGGAAGGGAAGCTGCCCTTTGATGGGGTGAACAGGGAAGACCTCTCTGTGGAAGTTACAATTAAGTAGCGACCACCTAGGAGGAGTTAAATCATTCAACGTTCAACACTCAACAAATAAATATTGAGTTCTTCCTATATGCCAGCACTACTCTTGGCTGTTAGAAATAGAACAGCAAAAAAAAAAAAAAAAAAAAAAAATACAAAATCCTGCCTTCAAGGGGTTTATATTTTGGAAGCGAAAGGGAGGCAAAGATGGAGGCTGTGTGTGTTTGTGCACATGTATGTTTGCGGTGGGTGGGATAGGGTGCATTACAAGCAGAGGAACTAGCTGGTGGGAAGATTCTGCAGATGGCAGCCGTGTATCTCAGAAAGTGAAAGCAGGCTGGAGTGTAGTGAACAGTGGTTCACAGGAGACTTGGTTGTAGAGGTGGACATAAGCTATATCATAAAATTTTCCTAAGCCATGGAACATGGATATGAGTTATGAAAGTTAAATGAATATGGTTTGTGGAAAGTACCTAGAATAATTTGAATTGAGTCAACTGACTAGTTTAAAACTGCTGTGCTGGGCTAGAAGCTTAGCTGCTGAAAGGTCTGCACATCTATATTTCAGTTAGCAGTGTTCTTGAATCTGAAAATTCAGGAACTTCTGCCACATCTACTGTATTGTTTATCTACAGCACTTCTGTGGTAACAGTTACTTGATAGAATGATGGCACTGGCAAGTATGTGTGCATCCCTGGGATAGGGGCTAGGGCTACAGCCCCTCGAAAGTCAAATATCCAGGACCCATAAAAGAAGAGGCCCCGTAAAAGAAGAGGCCCCATCAAAGGATTAGATCAGTAGGAGTTGCAATAGCACCAAGAAACATATTTGGTCATTTATTTATTCTACAATGAATATTTATGAAAGCTAACTACCACATTATGAACTGTGCTAAATATTAGACAAACATTATTTGGTCCCTGTTGTTAAGGAGTTTCTCCCAGAAGAGAAACAATTTAACTATATAATACCATGTGATAAGGGTGATGACAGATGTGCAAAGTGATGGGGAGGGTCTAGGGAGAATTCCAACTCAACTAACTTGAGTTGCTTCAATTAAGCTTTGAAGGACTTATAGGAGTTGGCTGGGTGAAGGGAAGGATATTATAGGTAGAGAAAACTCCATGGGTAAAGGAATCAAGATAAGAGATTAAAATGTATTGCTAGGTCAATAACAGGGGAAACTATGTGTGTGGATGTGTGTGTGTGTGTGTGTGTAGGGGGATGCTATATGGAAATTCCCTATACTTTTGATGTAACTTCTCCGTAAATCTAAAAATTGCCTAAAATAAAATTAATTATTAAATAAATAAAAATTTAAAAAATGTATTGCTAGAGACAAAAGGATGAAGAGTGAATAATGATTAGGGCATAGATCTAGGAGTAAGGGATCAAGGAAGTCCCTCCACCGGCTTTTTAAAATAAGTATATTTTAAATTTATTTTTAAAAGATACGTAGATTATATAAAATGTTACATAAAGGAATATAAAAGATTCCCATATGCCCCACTCCCCATACCTCCCACTTTTCCCCACATTAACAGCTTCTTTCATTAGTGTGGTACATTCATTGCAATTGATGAACACATTTTGAAGCACTGTCACACAGCATGGACTATAGTTTACATTGTAGTTTACAAACTCTCCCACTCCATTGTGTAGATTACGGCAGGATATATAATGCCCTGTATCTGTCTTTGGAATGTCATTCAGGACAATTCCAAGTCCCCAAAATGCCCCCATATTACACCTCTTATTCCCTTTTCCTGCCTTCAGCAACTCCAGTGGCCACTGTCTCCACATCAATGATATAATTTCTTCCATTGCTAGAATCATAATAAGTCTATAGTAGAATACCAGGAAGTCCACTCTAGTCCATATTTTATTCCCCAATCCTGAGGATTCTGGGATGGTGATGCCCTTTCCACCTCTAACTGAGAGGGGGCTTCGATCCCATATGGTTGATAGATGGCACTCTCTTGCTTGCACTTGTAGACTCTCTTGGTTCCTTGATGTGGTGGTTGTCCATCCTCACCTCCTTATTAGTTGTCCTGCATGAATTCAATGAACCGAAGAGTAGGTGTTGTAACTCTGCTGAGGCTCAGGGCCCAGATGGCATATGAACAGCCCAGAGATTCAAGTCTCTTGGACATATACCTACCAACTCCAGTGCCAACTATAGGTTCAATAAAAGGGACAGAAGAGGCATGTGTAAAGAAGTCACATCTGAGTCCAACTCTGTCACACTCAGGAGTGCAAACTCCAAAGTAGGGCCCACTGACAAGGTACCAAACTCCAGAGTGATCTGCCATGACTGTAGGACCTGGGAGTCGCCAGAGCTCTCAGGAGCCCCACTATTTGGGGGCAGTATCTACTTTGGTTGTCTATGAGATCCTGATGAGATGTGCATAAGCATTACCTCTCTGATGACCTCCCAACTCATTTTGAAGTCTCTTAGCCATGTAAACTCATTTGTCTTTACCATCTCCCCCTTTTATTCAAGGTCTTTTTCCAGTTGCATCACCACTGGTGCTTGATAGTAATCCCTTGGTGCCAGGGCAGCTCATCCACAGGAGTCATGTCCCATGCTGAGGGGAAGGTAATGCATTTATATGCTGAGTTTGGCTTAGAGAGCCTCCACCAACTTTTCATCTAGAGTTTTTAGAACTCACCATTCTAGATGACTCATATATGGTCCCTTCATGTTCTCTAGGAAAATACATTGGGGTTTGGGGCCAAAGCAGGTAACAAAAAGCAACTGTTTTCTTGGTGTGGCTGAGGCCTCATGGTGGCTGTTGAAGGCAACTTGTCAAGGATTTGTAGGCTCAGGGCCTTTGCTATCTCTTTCCAGAGAACAATCAACAGACATGAAAGTAGGAACATTTTCCCAAGATATCCTTGGAAAAATTGTGAAATTCAATATATTTGTAAGATGGGATATAAAAACTGGTATCTTTAATGAGGTTGCTCTATGCTCTGTCAAGAAACCAAAGAAAGAAGTGAAGTATAGATGTGTTTATTTTAGACTTGAGGTAGGTATCCACTATAAGTGTTAAGTGAAAGAAAATACACATTGTATTTTAGAAATATCACTCTGAAGGGAATGTGAAGAATGGGCTGAAAAGGGTAGAGCCTGAAGTTCAGTAAAAAGGCTGTTTTAATGATTCAAAGGAAAGGGAATAAGGTCATGAGCAAAGTCATTGGTAGGAATACAGAGAGGAAAGATGAATTCTCTTTGCTGCGAACACTGCCTATGTGCACATGACTACAGTCCACAGATTTCTGTTGACCTCTAACTCTTAGTCCAGCTGCCTTCTGGATCTCATTATTTATATGCTGTATAGTCAGATCGAGGTTAAAACGTGTAGAACTCTCCTCTTGAGGAGTGGATGAAGCTCAAGTGGTTGAATGCCTGCTTCCATGTATGAGGTCCTGGGTTCAATCACTGGTACCTCCTAAAACAAAACAAATTAAAACAAAGGCCCTCTTGTTCTCCATTATTCTATATTTCTTTCTTTTTTTTATTGATTTTGTAAAAATATTACATTAAAAAATATATATATGAGGTCCCATTCAACCCCACCACCCCCACCCCCACCACTCCCCCCCCAGCAACACTCACTCCCATCATCATGACACATCCATTGCATTTGGTAAGTACATCTCTGGGCATCTTTGCACCTCATGGTCAATGGTCCACATCATGGCCCATACTCTTCCACATTCCATCCAGTGGGCCCTGGGAGGATTTACAATGTCCGGTGATTGCCCCTGCAGCACCATCCAGGGCAACTCTAAGTCCCAAAGGCGCCTCCACATCTCATCTCTTCCTGCCATTCCCCATACCCATCAGCCACCATGTCCACTTTTCCCACTGCAATGCCACCTTTTCTCTGTGGACCTTGGATTGGTTGTGTCCGTTGCACTTCTATGTCAAGAGGAGGCTCAGATTCCACATGGATACTGGATGCAATCCTCCTGCTTTCAGTTGTAGGCACTCTAGGCTCCATGGTGTGGTGGTTGTCCTTCTTCAACTCCATCTTAGCTGAGTGAGGTGAGTCCAATAAATCAGATTGTAGGAGCTGAAGTTTGTTGAGGCTCAGGGCCTGGCTATCATATTGTCAGTCCAGAGATTCAAATCCCCTAAATATATCTTAAACCCCAACACCAACTACAATTCCAGTAAAGTAGCATGAAAGTCTTATGAAAAGAGATCCCATCTGAGTCCAGTTTCATCACGCAGAAACACCAGCTCCAAAGAAGGACCATCTGACGTGGCAGTGAACCCCATCTGCCATGACCATAGAGCCCGTGGGTCTCTTTAGCCCTCAAGGGAACCAATACCTGGGGTTGTATCTACTTTATCTGTCTCTTAGACTCTGCTCAGTTGTGCATAAGGGCAATCCTTCTGACATCCTCCAGACTCTTTTTTAGAGACTCGTAGCCATATAAACTCATTTCTCCTTTCCATTTCCCCCTTACATTAGGTCAAACAGCATTTTAAAGTCATGTTATTATATGTAGACAGGGATATTCTGCTGATCCGCATTGAACCTTCAATTCAAGGTCATTTTCCAGGTGCATCATCAGTTGGTACTTGATAGTGACCCCTCGGTGCCAGGGAGGCTCATCCCCGGGTGTCATGTCCCACGCTGAGGGGAAGGCATCGCATTTACATGCTGAGTTTGGCTTTGAGACTGGCCACATTTGAGTAACATGAAGGCTGTCAGGAGGAAATTCCCAGGCACAGTGCTGCTCTAGGCCTTGTTCTTATTTCAGGTGTATAGGCTCACAAGCATAGTCATTAGTATCATGCTCTCACTGTTGGACCCTCATTCCTTCCTGGTCCTTACCGTTGCACCTGGGGTACTGCTGCTGCTCTGCTAGGGACCATGACAGAGCACCCCCGGCCAGGAACCCAGTACCCCCCCCATCTGTAGTTTTTAATTGTTGCCACTATGAGTATATCCAAACATTATTCTATATTCCAATGAATGCCATCACTCATTCACCCAAGCCAAATACTTGGAAGTTATCCTGGACCTTCTCACTCACCCCTGCATCCATTCAGTCACTAAATTCTTTAAATTCTATTAATATTTCTTTGGTGCCACACACATCTACTCCTCTTCATAGCCATTGCTATTTTCCCAATTTGGGCCCATAATCTTTATCATTTAAACTATAGGCTGTAGTGCCTCCAGTCATCTGTACCCTCTAATCCATCCTTCCTATAACTGCAAAATTGGGCTTTCTAAAACCCAAATGTAACCTCATTATCATTCTAAGTAAAACTCTCCAATGGTTTTTCCACTGCCTACAGGATAAAATCCAAATTACTTATGGAATACAAGTCTCCCAGTCAAGAGGTTTCAGTTTGCCTTTTGCTACATCTTACACCTGTCCCTCTCATTCCTTCTCTTTACCCCCAATTTCCAGAAATGGGGAAATGCTTGCAAAACTGAATATGCCTAGAAGCTGCAAGTCCACATATTTTTTCCTCCTTTCTCTCTCTTCTCTTCTCTGTCTCCCTTTCCCAACCTCTTCTGGAATATGCCTCATCTTTCATGCCAGTTCAAATGTCATCTACTATATAAAGCCTTTCCTGAAAATACTATCCTACAGCCCCTATTTTTTCCCTATGTAGAATTTTTTAACCCCTAAAGTGTAGTAACTATATAATAACGAATAATCATAATGATTATTTACTGAATAAATGAAACATGGGTGTATGCTCTTTCCCCTAGTTCATGAGTAGAGTTCTTTGGTTTTTTTTTTTTTCCAAAGGCTATGTCTCTGTCTAGCAGACCTTGTCCATTTCCATGGGCTTCAGTTACCAACTCTACATAACCAACTTCTAAAGAAGCTCCAGTTCTGTGTATTTTATTGCCTACCAGATATTCAAGTGGGAAAAATAAACCAGAAGCAGGGACAGTAATCAGGAGTCTACTACAATAATCTAAGTGGGAGGCAGTGAGAATGTAAATGAGGGGACAGATTTAAGAGATTTCTGAGATATGAGTTGCATCCAAGCCAGATGGGGAGGCTGTTGCCAGTGCTCTGAAATTATAAAATACATGCAGATGCTTACTTTCTCTGTGGTGAAAGTTGACATAATAAGTGCTCACAGGAGTGAGGGAGGTCAGTCATTTTTAGAATACCATTCTTTTTACCTTCCCTTCTCAAAGTCTGATGTACAGATGGGTGAGAAAGCAGAGTTGAGTAACAAGGAAGAAAATTCCAGTTTCTCCTCTCCCTACCCAAACCTCGGTGTCTAATCTTTGCACTTAGGCTTCTTTAATGTAATATATAAAATTAAGAATGCCAAGCTACATATAGTAATTCATAATATTAGACCAAAACATTTCCCTTACATCCTCTATTCAAAATTTATGGGTTTTGGCTGGACATCAAATCTCAATTCATTACCAGATCTGCATTCTCCTGGATTCACATTTGTTTGGTTTCCCTGTGTTTTAATTATGAATAAGGATATTTCATCCCAACACCATTCTAGTAATCCCTCTGGGTTTCTGAAATGAAAGTTTTTATTAGTCTCTATATTTTACTTTTTCTTTTCCTTCTATCAACAAGGGGAATGGATAATCCTAATGCACATGAATACATGAATGAAGACTGAGAAGGCAACTTGTTTCTTTGATTTGTCTATGAATTGGATAAATGTCTTCAGATGTATATATATATAGCACACGTATTTTTTTAAAGTATTAAATGTTGATACATATGCAACATGATTTTTCCTTTTACATAGCTATATTGTATATCCTGAAATGATATGCACTGATACTTTTCATTTGAATATAACTTGAGAATAACTATAGTATGAGCTGATGATATGAGGAAGGACCTGTATTACAAAATCCATCATTTCAACCTTTTTTTCCCTGTTATTAAGGTTTATTTGACTGCTAGCAATAATTAAAATCTTCTGTTAATCCATTTCAGTGAAATGTCATTGAATCTTACCCTTTACCACCCATCCAGTAAAGAATTAGCTCAAGTTCTATGCCAGGTTTGCATAAAGCCATACTCACAAGGATAGAGTTCTGTGGAGAAAATGGTCACTTTTGGCTGGCAAGAAATGGAACATAATCCCAGAAAATTTCTTCCTACCAATAAATATTTGGTAAAATGTTTTTATATAAAGATACTCTACACATAGTTCTAAGGAAAAATCATTTCTTTATTTCTACATATTATAGACTTAGAAATAATAAAACATGAACTGTAGGAAAACCCAGCAGGGGATGATTATTGGAGAATACACGGAGCATAATTACTAGGAAGGCAAGTTTGGGATCAGAGTTACCAGGCAACCAATCCCAAGAGGAAGTAACATGAAAGTGGATTGAGGGATAGTTATCCAATTGCCCAAATACCTGGGCAGTTAGGTGTTTGAGAAGAAGTGGAAATGAACTTACCATTTCCTGGAGGCTTAAGAAAATTTCCTAAAAAGTCAGCAGAGAGAGGATGAAGAAAAGGGAACTATTTACTGACATGGACATTATTAATCAGTTTCTGCCTCCTTCCTATCTACCTACTCCCCTCCACCTAAAATCATATTAATCACTAATTATCAGCATTCGAACAATGAATGGATTTAAAAAAAATTTTCCCCATTCTAATCTTGTTTACACATGAGTAGAATTTTCCAGATAAATGTGCGTGTTTGTGTTTGTGTGCATGTGTGTGCACACTAACCTTTACTTTTGTGTATTGGGCTGAGAGTGTGAGTGAGGAGAGGGAGAGAACAGCATTCAAGGTTTCCAGGTAGAAAATTTCCAAGGGCCTAAAGACATAAGCACCCCATGCAGTCCTGGAATCTGTGAGAAGCTCAGTGTTGTAGGGGTTTGGTGTGTGGGGTGGTGGTTTAGGATGGGGAGATAAAGCTGAAAGGAAGGTTGAGGCCCATTTATACTCATCCTGTGGGCAGAAAAGAGTAGGTGGAGATTTTAGAACAAGGAAATGCTTTGGCTACCACTTCTTAAAGAAAAATTACCTTAGAAATACTGTTCAGGTAAGACAGAAGAGCTGTTGGAATTAAAGGAGTAGTAGTGAAGATGCAGAGGAAAAGGCTGACTCAAGAGAGGTGCCTGAGGAGAATGGACAAGATTTGGTGCTAGAACTGGATGTGGGGAGTAAGAAAGAGGGAAAGGCAAGGTTCTTATCTAAGGTAAAAAATAGAGGCAAGAATGATGATCTTTAAATCTGAGACACAGAACAGCAAGTTAGAACCATCCAGTGGACACTTGTGAATATGCTCCTGATATTCAGGAGAGAAGTCTGGAATAGGTTACTCTGTAAACCATGATAACATAGATAGAAAATGAAGCCAGAGTATGTATTAGACCATCTAGAAAAGAGAGTGTGTTGTGGAAAAATAGTAGGAACATGGTTTGAAGTTGAAACGTTTCCATAGTGCAGACAAAAATTGTGGGCATAGGAACACCAGGCCTTGACTAGAAGGAAAACTGTTTGGTCAGCATGAAAAAATGCTTGTGTGATGAAGCGTTTGAACTTTGTATGACCTGTTCCTTATTAATGTAAATGTTGCTCCCGTTCCTTATTATTGTAAATAACAAACAGCTTCTTATTACTTCCTAAATAAATATGATGTGAAAACTAGGGTTGAGGCTCTCAGTTCCAGAAGCTGTGAGTCCCCTGGTCCCATCTTTATTTCCGGTCTTGCATCTTTCCCTCTGTCCTTTATTTCTTTAAGTTCTGCATCACCTTCCCTTCGAGCAAACCTATTGCTGAGCTGGCTTACAGCAAGAGTGAAAAAGAGAAAGGTACAATGGCGGACTTGGCCCAGTGGTTAGGGCGTCCATCTACCACATGGGAGGTCCGCGGTTCAGACCCCAGACCTCCTTGACCCGTGTGCAGCTGGCCCATACGCAGTGCTGATGCACGCAAGGAGTGCCCTGCCACGCAGGGGTGTCCCCCGTGTAGGGGAGCCCCACGCGCAAGGAGAGTGCCCATAAGGAGAGCCGCCCAGCACGAAAGAAAGTGCAGCCTGCCCAAGAATGGTGCTGCCCACACAGAGAGCTGACACAACAAGATGATGCAACAAAAGGAAACACAGATTCCTGTGCTGCTGACAACAACAGAAGCGGACAAAGAAGAAGACTCAGCAAATAGACACAGAGAACAGACAACCAGGGTGGGGGTGGGGGTGGGGGGAGGGGAGAGAAATAAGTAAATAAATACATCTTAAAAAAAAAAGAGGAAGGTAGAAAAGAATGAGGATGGAACTAAGGACTGAGAATTTTTGGGTAAAACAGAGAAAAAGAAATCAGTGTAAGAGAAAAGGACTCATTTGAGAGGTAGTAGGAATATTAGAGGAAGGTAATGCTATAGAAACTAGAAACACTAGGGGAAGATATGTCTGAAAAGAGATTTTTGGGAAGTTAGGAATATATTATATTTAGGATATAGGTGTTATGCAACAGATATTACATAGAATATGTTTTCTGAGAACTATCAATTGTTAAAAGTTATTAACAAAGAGATAAATTTAAAAATTCAATATATTTGGAAACATTTGAAAATATACATATAAGTAACTGATAGGTCAAGGAAGAAATCAAATTAAAACTTAAAAACACTTAGAACTGACTGATAATGAAAACACTATACACCAAAACTGAAAATAGGGGTAGGTTAACCTTATATACCAGGATAGAACCATATGGGGATGGGGGGTTGGTGGGGGGGGGGGTGAGGCTTAGCAAAGAACCTTATGGGGCCAGGGGAAAAGGTGTGAGTGAGCTTTGTTTATAGATATATACACATATGGTGGAGGGTGAGACTTATATATAAGTATATGTCCATATGGGGGAAGAGTAGGGGAATGGATGAGCTTTATACTCAGGCATATACCTATATGGGGGTGGGGTGGTATATTAGTCAGCCAAAGGATTGCTGATGTAAAATACTAGCAATCCTTTGGTTTTTATAAAGGGTATTTATTTGGGGTTGAAGCTTACAGTTCCAGGCCATAAAGTATGTTACTTGTGATGGAACAAGATGGCTGCCAATGCTCAGCCTTCCTCTTCCTCTTAAGGCTCCATGGTCTCAGCTTCTTCAAATATCAGCTGTAGGCCATTAGGTTCTCTAGGCTTTGTCTCTCTCCTTGGGGCTCAATTCTCTCTGGGTTCAGGCTTGCTTTTTTCCACAAAGTCAGCTGTAGACTATCAGGCAAATGACTCGTCTGTCTTCCCAAGGGCCTCTGCTGTGTCTGAAGCTGTGGAGCTGTCTTTATTCCTTTGTGTTCTTTTCCTATGTGTTTACTTCCTAGGTTCCAGCTCAAAACTCCAACTTTCTTCCCTGCCATGTGATTTTCTCCGTGAGTCCCTGCCCACCAAGAGAGTGGGGACTTGATGTCCTACTGATGTGGCCCAATTAAAGCCTTAATCATTATTTAATCAAGTAAAAGTGAATCCTCTGAATCCAATATAATCTAATATGTTCAGTGGGACAGATCAGTTTATGAACATAATCCAAAATCTATTTTGGAATTCATAAACAATATCAAATTGCCACAGGTGGGGTGGTGGGTGTCTCACATTTAGGCATAGAGCCATATGGGGGCTGGTAGAGATGAGTGAAACTTACACAGGAATAGAGACATATGAGGGTTGGGGTAGAGGAGTGGGTGGGAAAAAAAAAACCCTGAATATAGCCTATACTCTATAGTTTAACTCCATGAGTATACTCTATGTAATTAGTTCATATTAATGAGACCACTCAGTATTTGTCCTTTTGTGTCTCACTTATTTCACTCAACATAATGTCCCTGTCCATAATGTTCATTCATGTTGTCACATGTATCAGGACTGAATTCCTTTTTACAGCTGAATAATATTCCATCATATGTCTATATTATATTTTGTTTATCCATTCATCAATTGAGGGACATTTGGGCTGTTTCCATCTTTTGGCTATTGTGAATAATGCCATTAGGAACATCAATGTGCAAATGTCAGTTCACCAAACTGTCTTCCACAGTGGCTGCACCATTCTATATTCCCACCAACAGGGAAGGAGTGTTCCTATTTCTTCAAGTCCTCTTCAACACATGTAGTTTTCTGGTTTTTAATAGTGGCCATTCTAGTGGGTATGAAATATCTCATTATGGTTTTGATTTGCATTTTCCTAATAGCTGAGCATCTTTTTATATGCATTTTAGTGATTTGTATTTCCCCTTTGGAAAAATGTCTATTCCAGTCTTTTGCCCATTTTTAATTGGGTTAAATTATTTGTCTTTTTATCATGGAGTTCTAGTATCTCTTTATATGTCCTGGATATTAAACCTTTATGGAATATATAGTTTCCAAATATTTTCTCCCATTGAGTAGTCTGCCTTTTCACCTTCTTGACAAACTCCTATAAGACACAAAAGTGTTCTATTTTGAGGTAGTCCCATATATGCAGTTTTTCTTTCATTACTCCTGCTTTGAGTGTAAGGTATAAGAAACCACCTCCTACTGCAAGATTTTGAATATTTTTTTCCTACATTTTCTTCTAGGAGTTTTATGATGCTGGCTGTTATATTTAGGTCTTTGAGCCAGTTTGAGATAATTTTTGTATAAGTTGTGAGAAGGGGTCCTCTTTCTCTTTTTTGGACATGGATATCCAGTTTTCCCAGCACTGTTTGTAGAAGAGACTGTTCTGTCCCAGCTGGGTGGTCTTGACAACTTTGTAAAAAATAAATTGAGTGTATATGTCAGGGTCTATTTCTGAACTCTGAGTTTGATTCCATTGGTCAGTATGTCTATCTTTATGTCAGTACCATGTCATTTTTACTACTGTAGCTTTGTAATATGTTTTAGTCAGGAAGTGAAGGTCCTCCAACTCTGTTCTTTTTCAAGATTTTTTTTTGGCAATTCAGGGTCCCTGACCCTTCCAAATAAATTTCATGATTGTCTTTTCCATCTGAAAAGTAGGCTGTTGGAATTTTATTGGGATTTTGCTGAATCTGTAAATCAGTTTGGGTGAAATTGACATCTTAACAATATTTATTTGTCCAAAACATGTACATGGAATGTTCTTACATGTTTTCTTTGATTTCTATTAGCAATGTTTTGTAGTCTTCTGAATACAGGTCCTTTACATCCTGGGTTTATTAAAAAATATTTGATTTTTTAATTTGCTATTGTAAATGAAATGTTTTTCCTGATTTCCTCCTCTAATTACTCATTACTATTATATAGAAGCACTACTGATTTTTTACATGTTCATTTTGCATCCTGCCATGTTGCTGAAATTGTTTATTAGTTCTAGTAGCTTCATTATTAATTTTGGGGGACTTTCTAGTTATAGGATCATGTCTTCTGCAAATAGCAAAAGTTTTACTTCTTCCTATCTGATTTGGATGACTTTTATTTCTTTTTCTTGCCTTATTGCTCTATGTAGAACTTCTAGCAAAATATTGAATAACAGTTGTGACAGTGGGCATCCTTATATTAGTCCAGATGTCAGGGAGGAAGCTTTCAGTCTTTCAGCATTGAGTACAATGTTAGCCATGGGTTTTTCATTTATGCTCTTCATTGTGTTGAGAAAGTTTCCTTCTATTCCTATGTTTTGGAATAAACCAGTAAAGGTGCTGGATTTTGTCGAATGCCTTTTCTGCATCAATCAAGATAATCATGTGGTTTTTCCTCCTTTGATTTGTTAATGTGGTGTATTACATTAATTGGCTTTCTTTTGTTGAAACACCCTTCCATACATGGGATAAAATCCACTTGATCATGATTGTATAATTCTTTCACTGTGCTATTGGATTCGATTTGCAAGTATTTTGTTGAGGATTTTTGCATCTATATTCATTAGAGAGGAGGGTCTGTAATTTCCTTTCTTGTAGTATCTTTGTCTGGCTTTGGTATTAGGGTGATGTTGAACACTTTGAATGAGTTAGGAAATGTTCCTAACTTTTTTGGAAGAGTTTGAGCGGGATTGTTAGTAATTCTTCTTGGAATGATTGGTAGAATTAAACTGTGAAGTCACCTGGTCCTGGGCTTTTCTTCGTTGGGAGCTTTTAGATGATGGATTCAGTCTCTTTACTTGTAATTGGTCTGTTGATGTCTTCTATTACTTCTAGAGTCAGTATACATTATTTGTGTGTTTCTAGGAATTTATTTCCTCTCTGTTGTCTAATTTGTTGGCATATAGTTGTTCATAGTATCCTTTTTATATCTGTGTGTCCCCCATCTATTTTTTTATGTTATTTATTTGCATTTTCTTTTTTTTCTTTGTCAGTGTGTTAGTCAGCCAAAGGGGTGTTGATGCAAAATACCAGAAATTTGTTGGTTTTTATAAAGGGTGTTTATTTAGGGTAGGAGCTTACAGATACCAGGCCATAAAGCAAAAGTTACTTCCCTCACAAAAATCTATTTTCATGTGTTGGAGCAAGATATCTGCTGATGTCTGTGAGGGTTCAGGCATCCTGGGTTCCTCCCTTCTAGGGTCTTGCTCCTCTCTGAGTTCAGGGTTCCTCTCTTCCCAGGGCTTACTTATTCCTGGGCTCAGGGTTCCTCTCTTCCTGGGCTTGCTTACCTTTCCTCTGTGAGCTTACTTCCTGGGGCTCCAGCATCAAACTCCAACATCAAAATGCCAACATCAAAAACCCTCACCTCTGTCCTTTGCCATGCCTTTTATCTGTGGCCCAGTGGTTAGGGTGTCTGTGTACCACATGGGAGGTCTATGGTTCAAACCCTGGGCCTCCTTGACCAATGTGGAGCTGGTTCATGCACAGTGCTGATGTGCGCAAGGAGTGCCGTGTCATGCACAGGTGTCCCCTCTGTGGGGGAGCCCCACGCACAAGGAGTGTGCCCAGTAAGGAGAGCTGCCCAGCGTGAAAGAAAAATGAAGCCTGTCCAGGAATGGTGCCACACACACGGAGAGCTGACACAACAAGATGATGCAACAAAAAGAAACACAGATTCCGTGCTGCTGTGACAACAACAGAAGCGGACAAAGAACACGCAGCAAATAGACACAGAGAACAGACAACTGTGGTGGGGGAGAGAAAGGGAGAGAAATAAACAAACAAACAAACAAACAAACAAATAAATAAATCTTTATAAAACAAAACAAAACAAAAAAAAAACCACAAAAAAACCCCAGTAGCTCAGAGCCTGGACCCAGTGATCTGAATTCACTAATCAAAAGTTGTGGATCAGTGATTGGCTGTGCCCACTCCTGTTCTTAAAGAAAAGTATTTTTATGTCCCTTTTTTTCTCTGGTGAGCTAGCCAGGGACTGGAGCCTATAGCAACCAGCTGCAAGAGTGGGGGATGGGTGCTGGCAGCCATTTCATGGAGAGGAAAACTCATTGCTCTCCTCCATAGTTTATCAGCCTCTTCTTCCCATGCTTCCCTGGATGTTGTACCATGTTCTTCTGGCCTCTGGAGCCCCAGAACAGTTGTTTTAGACCATTCCTATCTGTTCAACAGCTGTTTTGGTGGAAGGACTGAGTCCCAGACCTCCCTATCCTGCCATCTTCCCTGGAAGGCTTTTCAGTTCACATTGTTTTACAGATGAGTTTTTCGAAACTTGCAAGAAATTCATTATTCCAAATGTATACAAACCCTTTTAGACTAAAGAAAAAAAGGATCATTCCCCAACTCATTTTATTAGGACAATATAATCTTTATACTAAAACAGATAAAGAGAAAGTGAAAAACAATGTTACAGAGCCATATCTTTTATAAATATAAATGTAAAAATCCTAAACAAAAGATTAGCTAACTAAATCTCATGGTGGGTGTTGCTCACCACATTAATATATTAAAGGAGAAAAAGCATTTGTCCATCTCAGTAGGTGTAGAAAAAAGCACTTGATAAAACTCAAAACCCATTCATGGTCAAATTTCTAAGAAAAATAGAAATAGAAGGAATTTCTTGGGAAGCAGACTTGGCCCAATGGATAGGGCATCCACCTACCACATGGGAGGTCCGCAGTTCAAACCCCAGGCCTCCTTGACCCGTGTGGAGCGGGCCCATGTGCAGTGCTGATGTGTGCAAGGAGTGCGGTGCCACACAGAGGTGTCTCCCATGTAGGGGGGCCCCACGCGCAAGGAGTATACCCTGTAAGGAGAGCCACCCAGTGCGAAAGAAAAGTGCAGCCTGCCCAAGAATGGCGCCGCACACATGGAGAGCTAACACAACAAGATGATGCAACAAAAAGAAACACAGATACTTGGTGCCACTGATAAGGATAGAAGTGGTCACAGAAGAACACACAGTAAGTGGACACAGAGAACAGACAATTGGGGGGGGAGGGGAAAAAATAAATCTTTACAAAAAAGGAATTTCTTTAGTATGATAAAGGAGACTAACTACATAAAAAATCTTCATAATATTCATCATTCTAAATGGGGAGATTCTACTTAAAGTATAAAAGAAGACAAGCATTCATAGCCATTTCTTGTCAGCATTGTCCTTTATATTCTAGGTAATGCAATAAGATGGGTGTGTATGTGACACAAAAGGATAAGGTTTGGAGAGGAGGAAATAAATCTGTCATATATACTAAATCTTATTTTATTCATTAAAATATCTAAAAGGATCTATCTGAAGGAAGATAGCTAAGCAACACTTATGTTCATGTCACTTAAAATCAGATTTCCATTTCAATTTAGGAGGTGGAAAATAACAAGAGAATGTTGCTTTCACCCTAACAATGAAAGCAAGCCAGATAACCTATAAAATAATAGTTTTTTAAAAAGCCTATCAGAGAGCTGAGGAGTCAAAGAACCTAATCAAAAATTTAGAAAATGATAAGGTCCTCATAGGAGATAAAATCTGTGTCCATTATAGTTGTTTGTAAGAAGAAAACACCTGAACTTTTATTGAATAAAGGCAAGGTGCACACTGGTCTAATAGTTTTGAATCTGTAGGGACTGAAGACATAAAGAGCCTTCATCTACTCCAAAATCTTGGGAAGTGGACTTGGCCCAATGGATAGGGCAGCTGTCTACTATATGGGAGGTCCGCAGTTCAAACCCCGGGCCTCCTTGACCCATGTGGAGCTGGCCCATGCGCAGTGCTGATAGGTGCAAGGAGTGCTGTGCCACGCAGGGGTGTCCCCCACATAGGGGAGCCCCACACACAAGGAGTGCGCCCCATAAGGAGAGCTGCCTAGCATGAAAGAAAGTGCAACCTGCCCAAGAATGGCGCTGCACACACGGGGAGCTGACACAACAAGATGACGCAACAAAAAGAAACACAGATTCCCGGTGCCACTGGTAAGGATAGAAGCCATCACAGAAGAACACATAGCAAATGGACGCAGAGAGCAGACAACTGGGGGTGGGGGGTAAGGGGA
Source organism: Dasypus novemcinctus (assembly GCF_030445035.2). Taxonomy (NCBI): domain Eukaryota; kingdom Metazoa; phylum Chordata; class Mammalia; order Cingulata; family Dasypodidae; genus Dasypus; species Dasypus novemcinctus. The sequence goes on from NC_080675.1 coordinate 38,270,105, forward strand.
GAGAAATAAATAAAAAATAAATCTCTTAAAAAAAGTCTTTTCCACAGACCTATGCTGAGTGCTATAAAGAATGATTTTTTGTTGTTGTTAAATAAACTTTTGTAATAGTCAAAAAGTAAAAAAAAAAAAAAAAAAAAAAGAATGATTGGAAGCAGGACAGGAGAGGGGGAAAAACCCTCATCATAGGCAGAAAGAACTAGCTGAAGTCTGAAGGCACAAAGGAAAATTGAAAGAATCGCTCCAGACATTCTGGGCCTTCTCTAAGTATGAAAAAATGGCTGTCTGTGACTGAGGGCTAGAGCGGGCAACAGAGCTGAAAGAGAACTTCCCAAGACAAAGGTGCAGAGAGGTTGCTAAAGGCTGCTTTAGCATACAGAGAGTGGCTGTATGTAGTTAGGATGGGGGAGAGAGAAGTATGAGAGATGAGAGAGACCCCTCTGATGTTCAGGTGCCTGAGTCCTGCTAAAATCTGAGGGCAGTACAGGAAAACTAAGAGAAAATCTCCAGGCACTCTGGGCTTTACAGTGAGAATGAAGCAATGGACATCTTTGAGTTGGGAAAGGGCAGGAGAAATAAAAAGAAGCCTTGTTCTTGAGGTGTCAGCACTGGGGCCTGCTGAAGCCTGTGACCAAGGTAAGAACACTGAGACAAACCCTGCAGTTACAGACATCTCAAATTCTGCTAAAGGAAGTATCTACTTCAAACAATTTAAGAATATGGTGAACTTTAAGGCAACAAGAAAACCCAGGCTGAGCTCAACCACAGATTTATTTATCTAAGTATCTACTGTTATTTTATGTACAATAGTGGGTATTCAATTTAAAATTATGAGAAACATGGAAGCAAGAAAATATCAACTATCATCAAAAGAAGAAAGAACCTCCCCCCATCCACATAGGAGGTCCCAGGTTTAGCTCCCATTGCTTCCTAAAAATCCAAGGAAGTTGGACAGACACAGCAAGTGAAAAACAACAAGGGGGTGGGGAGAAATAAATAAATAAAATAAATCTTTGGGAAGCAGATGTGGCTCAGGCAACTGGGTTCCCACCTACCACACGGGAGGTCATTGGTTTGGATCATGGTGGTTCCTAAAGAAGATGGTGGGCTGGCATGTCAGGTGGGTGTGGCAGGCTGATACAATGGGAGACACAGGAGGAAAAAACATGATGAGAGACACAACAATAAAAGCAGAAAGTGAAGGTTCCTGGTGCCTCCTAAATAAGACATTGAACTGATGCAATGGGCAGGTATGACAAGCTGGTTCAGCAATATGTTGCAACAAGAAATGTGGGGAGGAAAAAAAGAATGAGACACAACAAAGCAGGGAGCAGAGGTGGCTCAAGTGATTGTGCACCTCCCTCACACATTAGTGGTCCTGGGTTCAGCTCCTGGTGCCTCCAAAAGAAAAAAGGAAGATGAACAGACACAGTGAGTGAAAAACAACCAGGGGGTGGGGAGAAATAAATAAAAAATAAACCTTTGAAAAAGAGAGAGAAGAAAGATTCCATAAAATCAGGTACAGAGATGGCCCTGATGTTGGAATTATGGGAACTTTAAAATGCCTATGATAAATGAATAGATATAGTGAAATAAGTAGATAACAGAATAAATGAGTTTCAGCAGAGAGAAAAAATTATTTTAAAAAAGGAACTACAAATGGAAATGGAAATAGAAAAAAGTACAGTATCAGTGATGAAGAATTTATCTAACTGGCTCACCAGAAGACTGTACATAGCAGAGGAAAGAATGAATAAACTTGAACTCAGCTCAATAGAAATGATAAAAGTTGAGGGACAAAGAGGAAAAAGATTGGCAAAATATGAAAGAGAGTACTCTAAATCTCTGGACAATATCAAACAGTATAACATAAGTGTAACTGGAGTTCCAGAAGCAGTAGAAAGAGAAACAGGACAGAAGAAATATTTAAAGAGATAATGACCAAGAATTTTAAAAACTGATGAAAGATATCAGCCCACAGATTTAAGAAACTTATCAATAGGATAACTACAAAGAACACCACAACTAGGCCCATTATAGTTAAATTGCAGAAAACAAAGTATTAGAAGAAAACTGTGAAAGTAGCCAGGGCATGGGGATTGGTGAGGGGTGGGAACACATAACATACACAGAAAAAACCAGATTTCTCCTTAGAAATAATAGATGCCAGAAAACAATGAAGCAACATGTTTAAAGAACAAATGGTTACCCTGGAATGCCATTTTCAGTAAAAAGAATATTCATAAATGAAAAAAAAAATAGACAGGCAAGAGCTGTCATAATTTGTCCCCAGCAGATCTATACTATAAGAAATACTAAAAAAACTCTTTTAATTGAAGGGAAAGGATGTCAGTTAGAAACCAGATTCTGTAAAAAGAAATAATCACTAGAAAGGGTAAAAATGTTAAATATGAAAACTTTTCCTTTAAAATTTATTCTATATCTTCAAAATCTTTAAAAGACTGTTGACTTAAAATATTATTTGGTGATAAGAAAGCAATAATGTAATGAGACAAGCTGCAATATGAATGAGCTTTGAGGTTATGATTTTTTCTGGGGTCCATAAAAGCCTCAAATTACCACAATTGCCTATAAGGAATTAGAATAAATGATAACAAGAGTACAAAGGGAAGGAATTGGTATTTGAACATATAGTATTGTAAGTTTCTTATATTGTTTATGGGTGTGGTAGTTTGAGGCTGTATGCAGAAAAATCATGTTCTTAAAAGCTGGTCCAGGGAAGCGGATTTGGCCCAATGGATAGGGCATCCACCTACCACATGGGAGGTCCAAGGTTCAAACCCAGGGCCTCCTGACCTGTGTGATGAGCTGGCCACATACAGTGCTGATGTGCGCAAGGAGTACCATGCCAAGAGGGGTGTCTCTTGCTTAGGGGAGCCCCATATGTAAGGAGTGCACCCTGTAAGGAGAGCCACCCAGCGCAAAAAAAAGTGCAGCCTGCCCAGGAATGGTACCACGCACACACAGAGAGCTCACACAGCAAAATGACACAACAAAAAGAGACAAAGATTCCCACAGCGAATGGACACAGAGAGCAGACAACTGGGGAGGGGGCAGGGAAGGGGAGAGAAATAAAATAAATAAATCTTTAAAAAAAAAAGCTCATCCATTCCTGTGAGTGTGAACCTATTGTGGGTGGGGACTTCTGATTATGTTACTTTAGCGAAGGGCCTTTGGATTAGGTTATTTCAATTAAGGCATGGTCCAGTGTGGGTCTTAATACTCTTACTAGAGTCTTTTATAAATGGGATGAATATGGTTAGAGAGACAGAGAAAGCCACATGTATTTGTCAGTCAAAGAGGGTGCTGATGCAAAATACCAGAAATTGGTTGGTTTTTATAAAGGGTATTTATTAGGGTAGGAGCTTACATATATGAGGCCATAAAGCATAAGTTATTTCCCTTACCAAAGTTTATTTCCACGTGTTGGATCAAGATGGCTGCCGACATCTGTGAGGTTTCAGGCTTCCTGGGTTCCTCCCTTCCTCAGGCTTCTTTTTCCTGGGCTCAGGGCTTCTCTCTTCCTGGGGCTTACTTCTGTTTCTTTTGTGAACTTACTTCCTGGGGCTCCAGATTAAGGCTTCGGCATTAAACTCCAACATCAAAACTCCAACACCAAAAACCCTCAACTCTGTCCTTTGCCTAGTGCCTTTAATCTGTGAGTCCCCACCCACCAAAGAACGGGGACTGAATGCCCTACTGGCACAAGAGGTTTACCTGATTACTTAACTAATCTTTTCCTCTGGGCATATTAGATTACTTAATCAGGTAAACCTCTGAATCCAATATAATCTAATATGCCCAGAGGAAAACATAATCCAATATTTCTTTTTGGAATTCATCAATAATATCAAACTGCTACACCACAAAAGATAAAAGACAAAGCCACAGAAGCAAGAAGCTGAAAACAATAAAATCCAGAAGAGAAGGAAGAGACCAGTAGATACCACCTTGTAACTTGCCATGTAACAGAGGAGTCCAGTATCACCAGCAGCCAGTCTTTGGGGAGAAAGCATCACCTGAGGATGTCTTGATATGGACATTTTTCTCAGCCTCAAAACTATAAGCTTGTAAACTAATAAATCTCTATTGTAAAAGTCAACACATTCCATGTATATTTATTTTAGTCTAAGAACATTCAGTTTAAAAATAGCACAAAGGAGCAGAGATATAAAGTCAATAGAGGAGATAAAATAGTTTAAAAAATTTGCTTTATTCCAAAAATAGGTAGAAAGTGAAGAACAAGAAAACAAAGAGCTAACAGGACAGATAGATTTAAAAAAAACACAAATATCTTAGAGTAAACCAAAGAAATCAATAATTAAGTCTAAATGGACGGAACATTCCAACTAAAAAGCAGAGTTTTCTGACTGGATAAGAAAACCATGACCAAACTTTATGCTGTTTATAAGAAACATACTTCAAACCTAAAGAATTAAGTTGAAAGTAAAAGCTGCAAAAAGATACATCAGGAAAACACTAAGCATAAGAAAGCTGATAAGACTATAATAATATCAGATAAGGTAGGCTTCAAAGTAAAGAATATTAGCAGAGTTAAGAAGGGACATTCTATAATTTTAAAAAGTCACTTCATCAAGGACATAATCATAAATTTATAGGACCTAATAATAAAACTTCCAAATACATAAAGCAAAATTTGACAGAATTTTAAGAGAGAAATAGACAAATACAGGAACATATATGGAAACACTAACATCCTGGTTTCAGTAATTTGTACAAAGAGAAGGCTGAGAATATTGAGAATATTGAAGGGAAGTGGATTTGGCTCAATGGATAGAGCATCCACCTACCACATGGGAGATCCAAGGTTCAAACCCAGGGCCTCCTGACCTGTGTGGTGAAGCTGGCCCATGCGCAGTGCTGATGTGCACAAGGAGTGCCGTGTCATACAGGGGTGTCCCCCAAGTAGGGGAGCCCCATGTGCAAGGAGTACCCCCTGTAAGAAGAGTCACCCTACATGAAAAAAGTGCAACCTGCCCAGGAGTGGGGCCGCACACACCAAGAGCTGACACAGAAAGATGATGCAAAAAAAAGAGACACAGATTCCCGGTGCCACTGACAAGAATACAAGTGGACCCAGAACACACAGCGAATAGACACAGAGCAGACAACTGGGGGTGGGAGGGTGGGGGGGAGGGAAGGGGGGTTTTATTTAAAAATAAAAGAAAAACACTATTAATCAGGATTTAGAATATTTAAGCAATGCTATCAATCAACTTGATCTATTAATTTATATTTATAGAACATTAAATCCAGAGTTGTGCTGGAACTACCAAGCACTGACTTGTGAGATTCCCTTTCTTAATTTTTCAGGAATTTTTTGAGCTAATTGTTAAAATGTTGGTTGCTTGCATTAAGTCATGGTGGGCATATTAATATCATAGAAATTGACAAACAGTACACAGAAGGGTTTTTGTTTTGTTGTTGCTAAGCTGGTTTACCAGCATAACAACTGACTATATTCGACAAGAGCAGATATGCATTCTTCTCTAGTGTCCATGGAACATTTACCAATAATAACCATATACTGGGTCATAAATTAAATCCCAATAAATTTAAAAGAGATGCAATCATACAATGTATGCTCTCTGGTCACCAAGGAATTTAATTAGAGATAAGTAATAATAAATTATTTAACAAAACCTCAGATATTTCAAAATTAACAATTCACCTCCAAATAAGCTGTGGGTTAAAGAATAAATCATAAGAGAAGTTAGAAAATCATGAACTGAATGGTAATGAAAAAACTACATATCAAAAGTTATGGGTTGCAGCTAAAATAATGCTTAGAGGGAAATTTCTAAAGAAATTAATTAATCTAGATTAATTAATTAGATTAAGAAATATTAATCTAAAGATTAATTTTAAGAAAATCTTTAAAAGATAGAAAATTAGTGATCTATACTTCCACATGAAGAAACTAGAAGAGGAAAAACTCAAATTCCATGTAAGCAGAAGAAATGAAGTGATAAAAGAGCAGAGACAATGAAATAGAAGAGAGACAAACAATAGAGAAATCAACAAAGTAAAAAGTTGGTTCTTTTAAAAATAATAATAAAATTGCTAAACTCACAGAAAGATGGATCAAGAAAAAAATACAGAAAACTCAAATGACCAATATCAGGTATTGAAGAGGGGATATTACTACAGATACCACAGATGCTAAAAGGAACATAAACATATATTATGAATATTTTTTTGTCAATAAACTCAACAATTTGATGAAATGGACGTATTTCTTGAAAAACTCAATTTATCAAATAGACACAAAAAGAACGATAAAATCTTAACACCCCTATATCCATTGAAGAAACAAATTTGTAATTTAAAAAAACTCCCAAAAAGATAATCTCAGACTCAGATGGCTTTGTTGCTGAATTATATAAAATATTTAAAGAAGAAATAAAAACAATATTATACAAATTCCCTCAGAAAATAGAGGAGGATGTGTACTTCCTAAATCATTGCACAAGGTCAGCATAATTCTGGTAATAAAACCAGACAGGGATTTCTGGGAAGATGGAGGATTAAAGAGATACAGGGCTCACTTCTCTCCCAGAAAAACACAGCTAGAGTAGAAGCAGAGACTGTCCAGAACATCTGAGGCACCAGAAAAAAGCAGGGTGGAGAGAAGGAGACACTGCAACTTCAGGTCCAGTGGTCCGTGGTGAACAGCTACTGACTGGGAGGGCTGCAGGGGTCTATATCCTCAGGGAAGGGGAGAAGGGGAGACAGAGCGCAGCGCTGATTCAGCTTTTGTCTAGTGAACTTAGACATTGGGGTCCCATGGTTTCCACCCATCCTGGCTAGGCATGGCCAAGCCATTGTTCACACACAGAAGCCCAACAGAGAGTTAGAGATTCTGCCTTCTCAAACATCCTCCTTACTGACCAGGACTGGCTGTGACTGACATAGAGACAAATGTTGAATTACCTCCTTCTTGGGAAAAGGGAAGGTGCAATTGATGGAAAAGAGTGGACACTGATTAGCCAGTTTGAACTGAGAGACTTGACTCTGAATAGCCTGCCCTGAGAGGAAACTCTCCTCTTCTTTGTCACAGCATCAACCAATCCTATCTTGGTTATAGGGAAGACATTCCCATCTAGTGCTAAAGCAGAAAGGATGGTTGAAGAGCACCTTCTGCTGGTAGGGCAGGAAAGTGCACTTCAATAAAAGAAATAAAGGAGGTTTTTTTGGTGCCTTTACTGTCCCCCTCCCCCAAACCTCTGGAAACCCATTACTAGGTCCCTGGCCTTGTTTTGATCAGTTAAAAAAAAGGCAATTTTAATGACCTAGAATAAGTTGTATGAGGAATCAAAGAAGAGCCATTAAACAAAACCTCTAAGCAAGAGAGAGAAGTTGACCTAGACATCAGCAAAAAATTGCAAACCACATTAAGAAACAGGAAGATATGACCCAGTCAAAGGAAAGAATTAAAAAAATTTTTTGAAATTTTTAAATTCATTTTGTAAAAATATTACATTCAAAAAATATGAGGTCCCATTCAACCCCACCACCCCCACCCCACCACTCCCCCCCCAGCAACACTCACTCCCATCATCATAACATATCCATTGCATTTGGTAAGTATATCTCTGGACATCGCTGCACCTCATGGTCAATGGTCCACATCATAGCCTATACTCTCCCACATTCCATCCAGTGGGCCCTGGGAGGATCTACAATGTCTGGTAATTGTCCCTGAAGCACCACCCAGGACAACTCCAAGTCCCGAAAATGCCTCCACATCTCATCTCTTCCTCCCATTCCCTGTACCCATCAGCCACCATGGCCACTTTTCCCACACCAATGCCACATTTTCTCTGTGGACCTTGGATTGGTTGTGTCCATTGCACCTCTATGTCAAGAGGAGGCTTAGATTCCACATGGATACTGGATGCAATCCTCCTGCTTTCAGTTGTAGGCACTCTAGGTTCCATGGTGTGGTGGCTGACATTCTTCAATTCCATGTTAGCTGAGTGGGGTAAGTCCAATAAATCAGAGTGTAGGAGTTGAAGTCTGTTGAGGCTCAGGGCCTGGCTATCATATTGTCAGTCCAGAGATTCAAATCCCCTAGATATATCTTAAACCCCAGCACCAACTACAATTCCAGTAAAGTAGCATGAAAGCCTTGTGAAAAGAGATCCCATCTGTGTCCAACTCCATCATGCAGAAACACCAGCTCCAAAGAAGGGCCAATTGACATGGCAGTGAATCCCATCTGCCATGACCCTAGAACCTGTGGGTCTCTTTAGCCCTCAAAAGAACCAATACCTGGGGTTGTATCTACTTTATCTGTCTCTGAGACTCTGCTCAGGTGTACATAAGGGCAGTCCTTCTGACATCCTCCAGACTCTTTTTTAGAGACTCATAGCCATATAAACTCATTTGTCCTTTCCATTCCCCCCTTAATTTAGGTCAAACAGCATTTTAAACTACTGTTATTATATGTAGACAGGGATAAGGAATTAAAAATTTTGATGAGACACAGGACTGAAAACAAGAAATTAATGATGGACACACAAATCTCCTAAATCAGTTCAAGGAATTGAAGGAAACTATGACTACAAAGATAAAAGATATTAAGGAGACACTGGGTGATCACAAATTGAGAGAAATGGATGTGGCTCAAGTGATAGGGCTTCCATCTACTATTGTGAGGACCCAGTTTCAATCCCCAGGACCTCCTGGTAAATGCATGCCTGCATGGCCAGCCAGGCCTGTGCAGTGAGCCTGGCCTATGTGGTGAGCCAGGTGAGCCATGCAGCAAGATGATGATGCAACAAAAAAGAGAAGAAGGAAGAATCAGGGTGAAATACAACAGAAACCGGCAACAGAGGTGGTGCAAATGACAGGGAATCTGTCTCCATGTTTGAGGTCTCTGGGATTGAATCCTGGTGAATCCTAGAGCAGGGAAAATGAGAAGAGAAGACAAAAGAAACAGACACAGAAGTTCACACAGCAAATGGACACAGACAGTGAACAGCAGGGGTGAAGGGGGAGAAAAAAAAGAATTTGGAAGCTTACAAAGAAACATAATAGATTTTGGGAATGAAAGACTCAATGGATGATATTAAAAATATGTAAGAGGCATAAAATGGTAGGTTTGAAATTATAAGAATGAATAAGTGAATTAGAGGACAGAGCATCTGAACTTGAAAAACCAGGAGAACCAACAGAGAAAAGATTGGAAAAAAATGAATAGGGTCTCAAGGAAATGAATGACAGCATGGAGTGCACAAACATACATGTTATGTATGCCCTGGAAGAAGATAATGGGTAAGGGGTAGGAAGAATATTTGAGGAGATAATGGCTGAAAATTTCCCAACCCTTATGAAAAACATAAATATCAATATCCAAGAAGAACAAAGCAAACCTAATAAATCAAAAAAGAACTACTCTCAGACACCTAATATTTAGAATGTCAAATGCCAGAGTCAAAGAGAGAATTCTGAAAGCAGAAAGAGAAAAGCAATTCATCACCTATGAGGGATGTTCAATAAGACTATGTGCCAATTTCTCACCAGAGACCATGGAGGCAAGGAGGCAATGGTATAATATATTTAAGATACTGAAAAAAAATAGCAACTACCAGTCAAGAATTTTTTATAAGGCAAAACTGTCTTTCAAAAATGAGGGTGAGTTTAAAATCTTCACAGATAAACAGAAACAGAGAGCTTGTCATCAAGAGATTGGAATTATGAGAAATACTAAAGGGAGTGCTACAGCCTGAAAGGAAAAGACAATAGAGAGAGGCTTGGAAAGAGTAAAGAAATGAAAATTATTAATAAGGGTAACTAAAAGCGGAAAAATATTGACAATAGTTTTCCATTGTCCTATCATGCTAAAGGATAAAATTGATGAAGAAAGTAATGTGCATTTACATTAGTAACACAGAATGCTATGAACTCTCCAATCAAAAGACACAGACTGGGGGAGCAGATGTGACTCAAGTGGTTAAGTGCCTGCGTCCCACATGGGAGGTCCTAGGTTTGGTCCCTGGTGCCTCTTAAAAACAAAAACAAACAAAAAGCAAACAAATGATAAAACCAACTCAGGGGAGCTGATATTGCTCAATGGTTGAGTGCTGGCTTCCCACATATGAGGTCCCAGTTTCAATACCCAGCCCCACTACCTAAAAAAAAAACCCCAGCCAACCAACCAACAACAAAAAAATAACAAAAAAAGACACAGACTGGCAGAACAGATTAAAAATATGAGCTGTCTATATGATGTCTATAAAAGACTCACCTTAGATGCAAGGACACAAATAGGCTGAAAGAAAAAGGTTGGAAAATGATATTCCAGGATAATAGTACCTGAAAAAGAGCTAGACTAGCCATACTAATATCAGACAAAATAGAGTTTAAATGCAAAACTATTTTAAGAGAAGAAAAAGGTCATATATGTTAATAAAAGGGACAATTACCAAGAAGAAATAACAATAATAATTACTTATACATCTAGCCTGGGTGCCCCAAAATACATGAGGCAAACCCAGACAAAACTGAAGGGAGAAATAGACATCCCTACAATAACAGTTGGAGACTTCAGTATATGACTCTTATCATTCGATAGAACATCTGAACAGAGGATCAATAAAGAAAGAGAGAGCTTAAATAATAAGATAAATGAACTAGATCTAACAAACATATATGTAACACTACACCCCAAAACATCAACATATACATTCTTCTCAAGTCCTCATGGATCTTTCTCCAGGATAGACCATATTTTAGGTCACAAACAGGTCCCAATAAATTTAAAAATATTGAAATTATATGAGGCACCTTCTCTGATCATACTGGAATGAGGCTGGAAATCAATGAATGGTGAAAAAAGGGAAAATTCTTAAATACATGGAGATTGAAGGACACACTTTTAAACAATCAGTGGGTCAAAGAAGAAATAGCAAGAAAAATCAATAAAAGTCTTGAGATGAATGAAAATAAGACCACAACATATAAAAAACTATGGGATGTGTGAAAGCAATACTGTGAGGGAAATTTATAGCCCTCAGTACTTATGTTAATAAATAAGAAAGTGCTAAAAAGAAAGCCCTAACTGCACACCTGAGGGAACTAGAAAAAGAACAGCAAACTAATCCCAAAGCAAGCAAAAGGAAAGATTAGAGCAGGAATAAATAAAATGGAGAACAAAAAAATTAGAATTGACATCAAAAGTTGGTTTTTTGAGATTATCAAGAACAAACCCTTAGTTAGACTGACAAAGGAAAAAAGATAGAAGATGCAAATAAATAAAATTAGAAATGAAGGAGGGTGGGCATTACTATTGATCCCACAGAAATACAAGAGATCATAGGAGGACAATATAAACAACTGTAAACCACTAGACAATGAAGACAAAATTGACAAATTCCTAGAAACACAAGAACAACCTACACTGACCCTAGAAGAAATAAGAGACCTCAACAAACCAATCATAAGTAAAGATATCAAAACAATCATCAAAAACCTCCCCAAAATGGGAAGCCCAGGACCAGATGACTTCACAGGTGAACTCTACCAATCATTTAAAGAAGATTTAATACCAATCCTGCTCAAGCTCTTTCAAAAAATTCAGTAGGAGGCAACACTACCAAATTCATTCCATGAAGTCAAACCCACCCTAATACCAAAGCCAGATAAAGTTACCACAAAAAAAGAAAAAAGAAAATTAAAGACCAGTTTCTCTAACATACATGCAAAAATCCTCAACAATATACTTGCTAACTGAATCCTAAATCACATTAGAAGAATTATACACCATGATAAAGCTGGTTTTATCCCAGGTGTGTAAAGGTGGTTCAGTGCAAGAAAATCAATCAGTGTAATACAACAAATTAAATCAAAGGAGAAAAATCACATGATTATCTCAATTGATGCAGAAAAGGCATTTGACAAAATACAACATCCTTTCTTGATAAAAACACCCTTCAAAATAAAAAAAAAAAAAAAGCACAACACTCCAAAAGATAGGAATAGAAGGAAATAGTCTCAACATTGATAAAGGGGCTGGCCCCGCGTCCCAGCTTCCCGAACACCCGAACACCGCGCCGCGCCTCCGGCCAAGGTTTCAACAGACCTCATCAAAATGCCATCTCAAATGGAACATGCCATGGAAACTATGATGTTTACATTTCACAAATTTGCAGGAGATAAATGCTACTTAACAAAGGAGGACTTGAGAGTACTCATGGAAAAGGAGTTCCCTGGATTTTTGGAAAATCAAAAAGACCCTCTGGCTGTGGACAAAATAATGAAGGATCTGGACCAGTGTCGAGATGGCAAAGTGGGCTTCCAGAGCTTCTTTTCGCTAATTGCTGGGCTCACCATTGCATTCAATGACTATTTTGTAGTACACATGAAGCAGAAGGGGAAGAAGTAGGCAGAATTGAGGAATTAATTTCCCCACCCTCCTAAGAATTATCCCAAGAGTCGCTTAAGGAATCTGTCCCACAGCTTCCCTCTGCATAAGGATTTCATTGCATATGGAGGCCCTTAGAAAATGTACAAATGAAATCCAACTCCCATTTGACAGGTAGAGGAAGAAAAAGCAGCTAAATGCCAGATAAGCATTTGATTTTATATTGTTTGCATTCTCTTGCCCTCAATAAACAAATTCCTTTTTTAATACCTAAAAAAAAAAAAACAACAAAAAAAAAACATTGATAAAGGGTATATTTGAAAAGCCCACAGCCAATATTGTACTCAATGGTGAAAGACTGAAAGCTTTCCCACCGAGACCAGAAACAAGGCAAGGATGCTCACTGTCACTACTGTTATTCAATATTGTGTTAGAAATTCTAGCAATTAGGCAGGAACAAGAAATAAAAGGCACCCAAATAGGAAAGGAAAAGTAAAACCTCTGCTATTTGCTGGTGATATGACCCTATACCCAGAAAATCCTGAAAAATCCACAAAAAAGTTGGTAGAGCTAATAAATGAGTTCAGCAAAGTGGTGGGACACAAGATTAATATGCAAAAATCAGTAGTGTTTCTATACACTACCAATGAACAATGTGATGAGGAAGTCAGGGGAAAAATTGCATTTACAATAGCAAATAAAAGAATAAAATATTTAGGAATAAACTTAACCAAGGATGTAAAGGACCTATATTCAGAAAACCGCAAAACATTGCTAAAAGAAACCAAAGAAGATCTAAATAAATGGAAGCACTTTCCATTTAAATGGATTGGAAAACTAAATATTGGTTAAGATGTCAATTGTACCCAAATTGATTTACACATTTAATACAGTCCCAATAAAAATCCCAATAACCTTTTTTCCAGAAATGGAAAATCCAATTATCAAATTTATTTGGAAGGGTCAGGGGCCCCAAATTGCTAAAAAACATCTTGAAAAAAAAAAGAACAAACAGTGGACTCTCACTTCCTGACTTTAAAGCATATTACTTAGCTACTGTGGCAAAAAATGGCATGGTACTGGCATAAAGATAGACACACTGACCAGTGGAATGGAACTCAGAGTTCAGAAATAGACCCTCACATCTATGGTCATTTGGTTTTTAACAAGGCTATCAAACACACCCAGCTGTGTAAGAACAGCCTATTCAATAAGTGGTGCTGGGAGAACTGGATATCCATGTCTAAAAGAAAGAAAGAGGAACCCTATCATACACTTTATACAAAAATTAACCCAAAATGGACCAAGGACCTAAATATAAAAGCTAAAACCATGAAACTCTAGAAGAAAATGTAGGGAAACATCTTCAAGATCTTGTGGTAGAAAGTGATTTTTAAACCTTACGCCAAAGCATGACCAAAGAAAGAAGAAATAAATAAGTGGGACCTCCTCAAAATTAAACACTTTTTTCTTCATATTTAAAATTTTTTAATAAGTTTGATTGTAAATATGAGGAAATGGATAGAGTTCATGGTACTACAATATCATGAGTATACCTAACATTGCTGATTTATAAATATGATTGTGGCTGAAAGTGTAGCCTAGGGAAGTAATTGTCAACTGAAAGAAAGCTAGAGGATAACCTAGGAACTGTATAACACAGTGAACTTGATGGTAGATAAAGATTGTGGTTAATAGTACAAATACAAGAATGTTCTTCTATGAACTAGAACAAACATACAAGGTGTTAAGAATATAACAGTTGGTGAGGTAGGGCAAGATGGGGTCTGAGACTTACCCTGGCCATCTGACAGGGAGGGTCAACCACCACACCAGGGAGCCAAGAGTGCCTGCAGCTGCAAGCAGGAGAATTGCATCCATCATCCATATGGAATCTAAACCCTCTCTTGATGTAGAGGGGGACCGGACATAGCCTTCCCAGGTCCACAAGATGGAGAAATAGAGTATGGATTAGAGTGGACTTACTGGTATTCTGCTGGGGAACTATTGTGATTAGTAAGGGAATAAATTGTAGTAGTGATGTGAAGAGGGTGACCACGGTGGCTGCTGATGGTTGGGAGAGGGAAGAGGAGATATGGTATGAGGGCATTTTCAGGATTTGGAGATGTCCTAGGTGGTGCTGCAGGGACGGATGCTGGACGTTGTGTGTCCTGCTGTGGCCCACTAGGTGGACTGGGGGAGAGTGTGGACTACAATGTGGACCACTGTCCACGTGCTGCAGTGGTTCTCCAGAACGTATTTGCTGGGTGCAGTGGATGTGCCACAATGATGGAAGAGTTTGTTGATGTGGGAGGGGTGGGGGGTATATGGGGACCTCATATTTTTTTAATGTAACATTTAAAAGAAAATAAAGAAGGAAAAATTAATAAATCAAATAAAAAAAAGAATATGGCAATATGTGGGAAAATACAACTAACGTAACTTGTAGACTATAGTTAACCGTAATATTTTATATTGTAATATTTTTGCATCAGTGGCAAAGGAGGCACTATATCAATGCTAAGGGTCAACAATAGGAGGGACTATCGGGGTAAGGAAATTTTTACTTATGGAGTAATGGAAATATTCTAAGTTTGACTAACTGACTAATTGACTAAGGTGATAACAGCACAATTCTGTAATGAAACTGAAAGTCAGAGTATGCACTTTGGACGGATTGTACAAGTCATGGTACCATAACACACAATGAACCCCATGGTGGATGATGGATTGTGATTAATAGTACAAATGAGAACATTCTCCCATGAAGTATAATAAATATACAGTACTAATACTTGGTGTTAACATTAGGCTGGTGTAGCAGTTTGGCATTATGAATTCCAAAAAAGTTATTGGATTGTCATTGTAAACTGGTCTGTCAGAGGTATCACTTTTAATTGATTAAATTTTGATTAGGACTTTGATTGGGCCACATCAGTAGGGCACTGAGTCCCCACCCCTTCGTGGGTGGGGCCTCACAGGAAAAAAACATGGCAAAGGACAGAGTTGGGAGTTTTGAGCTGGAACCTGGGAAATGAACACACAGGGGAACACAGAGAAACAGGGACAGCTCCTTAAACAAGGCAGATGCCCTGAGGAGAGAAACATAGCCATTCTCTTGATAGTCTAAAGCTGGCCTTTTGGAAAGAGCACAGCAGCTGAGCTCAGAGAGAAACCAAGCCCTGGAAAGAGAGAAACTGAAGAAGCCTGAACTATTGGCAGATGTCGGCAACCATCTTGCCCCAATGTGTGGCAATAGACTTTGGTGATGGAAGTAACTTATGCTTTATAGCCTGGTAACAGTAAGAGTCTACCCCAAATAAACATCCTTTATAAAAACTACCAGAATTCTGTTTTTTTTTTGTACCAGCACCCCTTTGGCTGACTAATACAGGTGGTTTATGGGAAAGATACACTAAATGTTAACAACGGACTGTAGTTAGCAGTAATATTTTGATGGATATTCTTTCATTATTTTGTAACAAATGTTCCACAACAATGAAGGTGTTGGTGGTGCAGTGATGTAAGGGAATCCTGTATGGTACGCATGATTGCATTGCAAACTCACAACTTCTTTAATACTAACAAAAAAGAATAACTAGAGGTAAAATGCTAAAAGTTCTGAGGCATTCAATATCGATGAACCTCAAAAACAGTATAGTAAGTGAAAGAAGCCAGTTATAAAAGGGAACATATTGTATGATTCAATTTTTTGTGAAATGACCAGAAGAAGCAAATTTGTAGCGACAAAAAGTAGAATAGGATGGGGTACAGGAATGGGAACTGCAAATTAGTGCATGGTTTATTTCTGAGGTGATGGGAATGTTCTAAAGTAAGATAGTGGTTGTGTAAGTCTGTAAATATACTAATAGTCACCGAATTTTATACTTAGTGCAGGGAATTTTAAGATATGTAAATTATACCTCAATGAAACTTTACAATAATGGATGTGGGATTATACATAGCTTGAGCAAATTAAACTAATTGTTAAAAGAAAAAAGAAGAAAGTTTTTAAAAAGCTGATATTACAGAGCTAAATGAAGAAAAAAAAAAACTATCTCCTGGTTACAAAAAACTGTAAATTAAGCAACCTACTTTAATTTACATAACCTTTACTGAGCCTTACTGAATACAGGCACTGTGGCAGGTATAGGTTATAAAGAATAACTACAAGTTGTTGCTTTGGATAAGCAGACAGTTAGTAGAAGAGACAAATACAAAAACTCTCACAATAAATTATAGCAAATCTGTAGTCATTTATATGCTGCAATTGATACACAGAGAAGGCTGGACAGATAAAGTCCAAAGACACCAAATAATTTTATTCAAGGATTTTATATAAGCTCCCTCTTCAAGAAAAGAGCCAATAGATACTCTTTTAGGAGAAATACACAAAAACACCCTCCAGACAAAAAAATGGTAAAGTCATTGGTGCTACAGAGAAGGTGTATTGGGGGAGTACATTACAGGAGTTAAAATTTCTTTGTTTCTATTCTTCTTTTTTTTTTTTTAATTATTTATTTATTTTTTAAAAATTACATTCAAAAAATATGAGGTCCCATTCAACCCCACCGCCCCCACCCCCCACTCCCCCCACAGCAACACTCTCTCCCATCATCGTGACACATCCATTGCACCTGGTAAGTACATCTCTGAGCATCCCTGCACTCCATAGTCAATGGTCCACTTCATAGCCCACACTCTCCCACGTTCCATCCAGTGGGCCCTGGGGGGATCTACAATGTCCCGTAATTGTCTGTGAAGCACCACCCAGGACAACTCCTCGTCCCGAAAATGCCTCCACATCTCATCTCTTCCTCCCATTCCCCAAACCCAGCAGCCACCATGGCTACCCTTCCCACACCCAATGTTTCTATTCTTCTTTTTCCCATTTATAGTGTTAAGGGGAAAGACCCCAGAGCAGAGTGCTGGAAAAGAGAGAACAGATTATATCTATGAATTGGACAAATCCATTTTAGATAATTGACAAGAGACTAATTATAATAGTTTGTATTTATAGAGGACCTGTCTCCCAAAGCACTAAATTACTATCATGCTAGTGTATTTAAATTAAACTCTTGGATTCCTAAAAGTATACTTACATTCCATAAAAGAGAAAACTTGTTGTTTTAATAATGATTTTTTTGTGAGACGTATTTAGCATTTTTACAATTTCAATTTCAATAACACATATTGCTTTTTCTTACTGCAAATTCCATTTATATTCATTATAGAAAATTTAGAAATCTGACAGGCAAAAAGCAGAAAATAAAATTACTTATCATTTTGCCTTCCTGAGACAGTCACTGTTAATATTGTCGGTGTATGCCATTTCTATATTTTCTCTAAGCATACAAATACTTAAGAATTTTATTGATTATTAAATATATGAGTGTATTAAGGAAAAGAAAACAACTGGACAAGGGCATTATGAGAAAAGAAAATTATAGACCAACATCCTTTTGAAAAGATTCAAAATCTTTAACAAATATTAGTAAAATTAATCCAGCCATATGTAAAAAGGGTAACTCATCATAATGAAGAGTAATTTATTACAAGAACGCAAGGTTCTTTTAACATTTGAAACTCAATCAACATAATGTACCACATTAACAGACTGAAAGAGAAAAACAATATGATTATTTAAATAGATGCAGAAAAAACATTTGTTAAAATTCAATATGTATTTGCCATTTTAAAAAAGCTCATGGTAAAATCAAAATGTATGGGAACTCATCCTGTTAAAAGACATCTATGAAAATCTCCAGCTACCAAGAGATTTCTGGGAAAGATGACAGAGTAGGTAGCTCCAGGACTCAGTCCTTCTACCAAAACAACTATTTAACAGGCAGGAACTGTTTGAAACTCAGAAGCCAGAAGAACACTGTACAGCATCTAGAAAAGAGCAGGAGGAAGATTCTGATAAGTTATGATAAAAACTTAAATTGTTTTCTTCACATGGTGGCTACCAGTGCCCATCCCCCACTCTCATGGCAGGCTGCTATGTGGTCCAGTCCATGGCTAGCTAATGGGTGACAGAAAAGGATGTAAAAATCCGCTTCCCCAAACACTGGGTGGGCATGGCTGATCACTGATCAAGACTTTTGATTCGTGACTTTGGATCACTGTGTCCTGGCTCTGTGGGCAGCTGTTGTTTCAACCCGTCCCAGATGAAGGTAGTGGCAGCCATTGTTTCAACTCTGCCCTGGACAAAGGTGGCAGCAGCCATTGTTTCAACCTTCTCCAGACAGGGGTAGAGGTGTTGGGGAATTAAAGATGCTGTGAGATTGTGGGGTACAGTTAGCTGAAGAGCCATATTTGCTGGGCAGGCCAGGGGAGCTCAGCTTTGAGGAGCCATCGGACAAGCTTTTGGCATCCTTCTGATGGATATGGGGTGAAATGACCGAATGCATGAAAGTAACTTGTTTGTTCCCTGTTGCTAGGATACAAAGGAAAGAACTATATGTAAATTAAAAGGTAATGAGAGGCAACCTTCCTTTAGTGCCAGATTCCATTTCTTGGGGTTGAGAAGAATATCCTGTTGAAGCAATGAAGTATAAAAACCAGCTTCAAATGGTTGGCTGGACCTGTGCAGACGAACCCCCTGGTTGGGAAGTGGATGGGGCTCAAGCAATTGAGCTCCTCCCTACCACACGAGAGGTCCCAGGTTCAGTTTCTGGTGCCTCCTTGAAAAGATGAGCTGATGCAATGGGCTGGCATGGCTAGCTGATGCAACAAGATGATGCAACAAAAGACACAAGGAGGAAAACATAAAAAGAGATACAACAAAGCAGGGAGTAGAGGTGGCTTAAATGATTAGGCATCTTCCTCCCACATGGGAGGCCCTGAGTTTGGTTTCTGGTGCCTCCCAAAAAGGAAGATAAGCACACAAAAAACAGACAGTGAGTTCAAACAGCAATGGGTGGGGAGAAATAAATAAATAAAATAAATCTTAAAAAAAAAGAACCCCCTATCTGTCTTCACTTCAACTTCCTTAATTAATATAGTAAAATTCCCACCCTGGATGGAGTAATCTGCCCCTTTTTTGATCATGTAATGTATGTGCAAGCATGATTTCCTAAACATACTAATCATACATAATTAACTAGTGATGTATATTCATCCATATGCATAAAAAGTTAATACATAATCAAAGTAAATGCTAAATAGAAACTTAGGCATTTAAACAAGAGTGAAACCACAGCATGGAGAGTTGGGTCTGAGTTGTTGACCTTGGCTCCTACCCTTTGCAGATGCAGTAATGTAAGTTTTGCCTAACTCTTATGTTGAAGTTTTCTTCTTGCCATCTCTGATTATCCATAAAGACACTGCTCTAAGGGCTAGCACTCCCTGATTCCCTCCCCAAGGCACTTTGGAGCTGGTCTGCACCCCCTTCATGGGTCCCTGGCCATTATTTGGCTGGGAAAGACTGGGCTTAGGAAAGTCCTCTCTGGAGTGACCCACCTCTCAGAGTTTGCCCTCCAGGCAAAAGCAGTGTGAAACAATGAAAGGAGTGTAAAAACCTATGGAGGCAGACATTCTGGGACAAAGGTCTGCCAGTTTTAAACAGCAGGAGAAGGAGGTCTGTCTTCTGGGAAATAGAAAAGACAACAAAACTTTTGTAAACAGGGGAACTCCCAAACAACTGAAAGCAAAAGTCCAGGACAAGACAGAGGCCCAGAAAGATAGGGAAAACCCTGAAAACTGCATTTGCCTTAGATGATCCTTCTTGATAGGAGGGCTGAAACTCAAGAAAATCTCTGTCATCACCAGGAGTTTACAACATTTTAAAGTATTTAAATGTACAGTGTGCAGCAAGAGTACAAGACAAAGAAACAGGAAATGATAGCCCATCTAAAAGGAAAAAAGATAAAAGTACAGAAAACACCAATTGAAAAAGATGAGAATGTGGACATACTGAACAAAGCCTTTAAACAATGATCTTAAAAATGTTCAAGGGAAACGGACTTTGCCCCAGTGGTTAGGGCGTCCGTCTACCATATGGGAGGTCGGCGGTTCAAACCCCGGGCCTCCTTGACTCGTGTGGAGCTGGCCATGCGCAGTGCTGATGCGCGCAAGGAGTGCCGTGCCACGCAGGGGTGTCCCCCGCGTCGGGGAGCCCCACGCGCAAGGAGTGCGCCCGTGAGGAATGCCACCCAGCGTGAAAAGAAAGTGCAGCCTGCCCAGGAATGGCGCCACCCACACTTCCCGTGCCGCTGACGACAACAGAAGCGGACAAAGAAACAAGATGCAGCAAATAGACACCAAGAACAGACAACCAGGGGAGGGGGGGAAATTAAATAAATAAATAAATCTTAAAAAAAAAAAAAAGTTCAAGAAGATGAAGGAAAATACAGAGAAAGAACTAAAGGATATCCAGAAAACAATGATTGAACAATATGAAAGTCTAAGAAAGAGACTGGAATTTTAAAAAGGAATTAAACAAAATTACTGGAGTTGAGGACCACAATAACTGAAATGAAAAATGCCCAGAAGCGTTCCAAGAACTGATAGAAACCAGCAGAAGAAAGAATCAGTGAACTTGATGGCAAGACACTTCAAATGAGTCAGGCTGGGAAGCGGACATGGCTCAACTGATAGAGCATCCACCTACCATATGGGAGGTCCAGGGTTCGATCCCCAGGGCCTCCTGACCCATGTGATGAGCTGGCCCATGTGCAGTATAACAGTGTGCAAGGAGTGCCCTGCCATGCAGGGGCACCCCTGTGCAGGGGAGCCCCACGTGCAAAGAGTGTGCCCCTCAAATGAATCAGGCTGAGGACAGAAAGGAAAAAAAGAATTATTTAAGGGAAAAATATCCTAAGACAGCTATGGGCATCATCAAGCACACCAATATATGCATTATGGTAGTCCCAGAAGAAGAAAGAGAAAAGGACAAAATGAGTAGTCAAGAAATAATGACAGAACTTCAAAAACTTAGCAAAAGATGTGATATGCACATCTAAGAAGCTCAGAGAACACCAAACAGGATAACATGAAGAAAAATTATATACCCCATCATACACTGATTACATTATCAAATACTAAGGACAAGGAGAGAGTTCTGAAAGCTATAAGAACAAAAGCAACATGTTTTGCACAAGGGAGTCCTGATAAGTTTGAGTGCTGATTTCTCATCAGAAACTGTGGAGGTGAGGAGGTAGTGGATTGAAATACTTAAAAGAGCTAAAGGAAAACAACTGCCCGTCATGAATTTTATACCTGGCAAGACTCTCTTTCAAAGTTGAGGGAGAAATTAAGATATTCCCAGATAAAACAAAGTTGGGGAGTTCATCGCTACTAGTCCTGCCCTACAAACAGTGCTAAAGGGAGTTCTTCAGACTGAAAGAAATTTATAGGGAAGCATCTTCAGGACTTTGTGTTAGGCAATAGTTTCTTAGATTTTATACCCAAAGCACAAGGAACAGAGGGAAATATAGATAATTGTGACCTCATCAAAATCTAAAACTTTTGATTCTCAAAGAACTTTATCATGAAAGTAAAACAGTAACCTATACAATGGGAGAAAATATCTGGAAACCACATATCTAATAAAGGATTAATCAGCAGAATATATAAAGAAACCCTTCAACTTAATAACAAAAAGACAAAAAACCCAATTTTAAAATGCAAAAGACCTTAACAGACATCTCTCAAAAAAAGATATACAAATGGCCAGAAAGCACTTTAAAAAAATGCTTAACATCATTAGTCACCAGATAAATGTAAATCAAAACCACAATGTGATACCATTTTACACACATTAGAATGGCTATTTTTTTAAAAAACAAAATTTACAAGGGTTGGAGAGGATTCAGAGAAACAGGGACACTCACACATTGCTATTGTCACCATAAAGTGGTGCAGCCCCTGGGGAAGACAATTTGGCAGTTCATTAGAAAGCTAAGTATAGAGTTACCATATGACCTGGCAATCTCACTACTAGGTATATACCCCAAAGAATCGAAAGCAGGGGGTCTAACAAATATTTGTACACTGATAATGGCACTATTCACAATTGCCAAAAGATGGAAGCAACCCAAGTGTTCATCAACTGATGAATGGATAAATAAAACGTGGCATATACATGCAATGGAATATTCTTCAGCTGTAAGAAGGTATGAAGTCCTGATAAATGTGATAACATGAATGAACCTTGACAATATGTTGAGTGCAATAAGCCAGATACAAAAAGACAAACATTGTGTGATCTCACTGATTTGAAACAATTAGAATAAACAAACTTATAGAGTCAAAATCTAGAATATAGGTGTTTAGTTTTTCAATGGTTGCCAATGCAAAATACCAGAAATGGGTTGGTTTTTATAATAGGAATTTATTAGTGTAAAATCTTATCGTTCTGAGGCTCTGAAAATGTCCAAATCAAGATATCATCTCATCCAAGGTAGGCTGTGGCAGATCCTGTATTTCTGCTACATGGCAAGGCAAAATGGCAGTCTCTGTGTGTTTCCTCCAACCTCACTTTCTCCCCAAGCTGAACTGTGGGTGATCAGGCACATGCCTTGTCTCTTCAACTTTGGGTTGCTCTGCTGACTCCAGCCTCTGGCCTCTCTCTCAGCCTTTTGGGGTTTCTCTTTTTCTGCAGCTGTAGGCAATCCTGGTGCCCTCCCTCTTATGTCAGGGTAAAATGGTAGCTGTCTTTCCCTATGTCTCTGCATGTTTCTCCCATTTATAAAGGACTCCAGCTAGAGGGCTGAGACCCACCCTGGGTCACACCTCACTGAAGTGCTCCAATCATGAGCCCTCACCTGAATCCAATGCAATCCAAGGGCCCCAGACCCATAGGGATAGATTAGTTTCAAGAACATGATCTTTTTTGGGAGTCACAAAAGCTTCATTCTCTCACATTAGGTTACCAGGGGACAGGGTAGGGATAGGAATTGAAAGCTGAGGCTTAAAATATACAAGGTTCCTATTTGGAATGATGGAAATATTTTGGCAATGGATGGTGTTGATGGTACCACAACATTGTGAATGCAATTAACAGCACCAAAATATATATCTGAATATGGTTACATGGGGAGAAATGTTAGCTTATATATATGGTAACAGAATAAAAATTAAAAAAAAAAATCCATCACTATGCTATAGAAACAGAACTCTAAGTTAAACAATGGATTTTAATTAATAGTACAATTACAAAAATATGCTATCATCAATTTTAACAAATGTTCCAATTCGTTGGAACCAATGCAAGGTGTTGGTTGAGGGGTGGTATATATGAATTCCATATTTTATGCATTATTGTTCTGTAAACCCATAACTCCTCTAATAACTAAAAATAAATCGATGAATAAATAACACAATGTATCAAAATCAAAACCCAAAAAACCTACAATGACCATCATACTTAATGGTGGGAAAGACTAAATACTTTCTTCTTAATATCAGAGATAAGACAATGATGCCAACTGTCATTGAATCTAGTCAACATTGTCCCATTGTTGCTTTCTGATACAATAAGGTAAGGAAATAAAAAAGAAAGAGCAGAAAAGTAGTAGTAATCTTGTTATTCACAGATGACATTATGTATATGTCAAAATTCTATGTAAATGTACCAAAAATTATAGAAGGGAGTTTATCACGGTCATGGGATACATAGTCAACACACAAGAGTCAATTGTATTGTTACTTGCTTGGACAAACAATTAGAAAATGAAGTAAAAATGATATTGAAAATAACTTCAAAGATACAAAATACTTACAAAAATCTTTAAAAAAATGCACAAGGTCTTTACACAGAGAACTATAAAATATTACTGAGAGAGAATTTAAAGACTGAAAAAATGGAGAGGTATACCATTCTTATGTATCAGTAGACTCAAAATTATTAAGATATCCCTTCTTCCTAAATTGATCTATGGATTCTACACAGTACCTGTCAAAATTCCAGCAGGCAGGTATTTCTTTTTTACAAGACAAGTGGATTCTAAAATCTATGCATAAATGCAAAGAATCTAGAATAGTCAAAATAATTTTGAAAAAAGAGGAATAAAAAGACTATTTACAATGCTTGCTTTGTAAATAAACATTGCTATTTACATAAATAAAGTAAGTACATAACTAAAGCAATGAAAACCACATGGTAGTAACCAAAAACATAGATTAATAATTCATTGGAAGAGAATAGGTAGTTCACATATATGTTGTATTGATTAGTGACTAATGTGCCAAGTCAATCCAATGGAGGAAAGGAAAGTCGTTAATAAGTAATGCTTTAACAACCAAATATCATTATGGAAAGAATGAACCTTGATTCATTCTTTATTCCATAAACAAAAAATTATTCTAGATGGAACATAGACTTAAATGTAAAACTGGAGTAAGAAAAGATGTTAGAAGAAAAACACAGGAGAATATTTTTGTGACCAAAGATTTCTTGCTTAGGACACCAAATACAGTCACAAGAAAATTAAAAATTGATAGATTGTATTTCACCAAAAATAAAAATTTCTGCTCACCAAAAGACACTATTAAGAAAATTAACACACAAGCTGTATTCTGGGAAAACAATATTTTCATCTCATATATCTAACCAATAAATTATATCTAGAATAAAAAATTAATGCTCACACATCAAATATAAGAAGACAGTCTAGTTAAAGATGAGCAGAAGATTTAGAAAGAAGATATATGATAGTAATAAGGGAAACACTAATTACGTAACAATGAAATACCATTGCATACCTATCTAGAATGACTAAAACTAAAAGACTGATAACAGTAAATATTAAGAATGTGAAGCTACTGGAACTCTCATATATTACTGGTGGGAACCTAAAATGATTCAACCACTTTGTAGAACTGTTTAGACATTTTGAATAAAATTAAACATAATTTCTACCCTGTGATCCAGCAGTTCCATTTCTAGGTATTTAGGCAAGAGGTATTAAAATACATACCCTGGCCCTCAAGAGAAAGTGAAGTCTATACTCATGTATATTCATATAAAACTATGTTTATAGCTCCTTATTCTTAATAGTAAAAAAAACCAAATTTTTGAAGACGTTTTGGTTCACAGAAGAGTTACAACTGTGACAGGGAGGATCACTGAGGTGAAGTGTCCATGATGGGGGAAACATGGGAGGAACCTCATTTGGCATACATACAAGGCATATAAATGTGTTCAAATGTTCACGGCGCATTGTCTTGGTGGGTGAAGATTCACACAAAACTTGAAGGAATATCAAATTCCCATCCTGGGGAGCTCTGCCACATTGCCACATTCTCTAATGGAGCAGCAAGAATCCCCTGAGTATGGGACAGTGGCTAGTGTAGGAGGATGATCCATTGACAGGCCCTTAATATTTATGACTGTGTGTATGAAACTTTACTCTTGAAATTGAAACTTAGCCTTGTATTATAGGGTGCCTAAGAGTTGCCTCCTGGGAGCCTCCTTGTTGCTCAAATGTGGACTCTAAGCTGAACTCAGCATACCTTCCCTCCAGCATGGGACATGACTCCCAGGGATGAGCCTCCCTGGCACTGAGGGATTACTAGCAAACACCAATTAGCAATGTAACTGGAAAAAGACCTTGACCAAAGGGGGGATAAGTTAAAGACAAATGAGTTTATATGGCTAAGATACTTCAAAGTGAGTTGGGAGGTCATTTCAGAGGTTACACTTATGCATGTCTCAGCAGGATCTCATTGACTGCCAAAGTAAATATCACCTCAAATAGAAGGGCCCCTGAGGGCTCTGAAGACATCCAGACACTGTAGTCAGGGCAGATAGCTCAGGAGTTTGGGTGCCTTGCCAGTGGACCTTACTTTGGAATCTATGCTCCCCAGAGTGACAGAGTTGGACACAGTTGTGGTTTTCTTACACATGGCTCTTGTGTCCTTCTATATGAACATATAAGTAATACTAGAGTTGGTAGGTGTAAGTCCAAGAGAATTCAATCTTTGGGCTGTCCATGCACCAGCTAGACCCTGAATCTTAATGGAGTTGCAGCACCTATTCTCCAGTTCATTGATCTCATCCAGGACAAATAACATGGAGGTGATAATGGATGACTACCACACCAAGGAACAGAGAAAATCTACAACTGCAAGCAAAAGAATCCCATTCATCAGCCCTATGGGATCACAAACCCCTCTCAGTTAGAGGTGGAGTGGACATCACCATCCCAGAATCCTCAGGATTGGGGAATAAAATATGGACTAGAGTGGACTTACTGGTATTCTACTATAGACTCATTGTGATTCTAACAGTGGAAGAAATTATATCATTGATGTGCAGGCAGTGATCACTGGAGGTTCTGAGGGTAGGAAGAGGGAAAAACAGGTAATAGTATAGGGGCATTTTTAGGACTTTGGAATTTTCCTGAATTGTTGACATGGCAACAACAGATACAGACCATTATAAATCTTGACATAACCTAAAGAATTGGTTGAAGAGAGTGTAAACTACAATGTAAACTTTAATGCTTAGTGGCAATGCTCCAAAATGTGTTCATCAATTGCAATGAATGTACCTCACTAATGAAGGATGCTGTCAATGTGGGAAAATGTGGGAGGTGTAGGGAACGAGGCATATGGAAATCCCCTATATTTTTTATGTGACACTTGTATAATCTAAGTATCTTTAAAAAATAATAAAAGAGGAAAATGGACAAATTTTTGTATATTCATACAATAGAATACTATTTGGCAGTAAAAAGGAATGAAATTCTGATACACAGAACAACATGGATGAATATCAGATAGAGTATGCTATGTGAAAGAAGCCAGGCACTAAAGCATATATACTGTATGCTGCAGTATGGCTGAGAGTGGGCTCTGTATGAGACTCTGAATTCCAGTTAAACCTGTGTAAAAGAAGAGAGGACAGATAGACCAGAGGGTCAGAGACCATGTGGTCATGTCTCCTTAAAGAGGATGAGGAAATGTACTACCAAACTGGTCAATTTAAAATAAGCTCAGGGAACAGAGGCAGAATAATGTCCAAGAATAGATAGTACTAATTTTTTTCATGCTACAATAATAGTTTATTATAAAAGCAGAAAAACTTAGCAATGTTGTTACTAATAAAATAGTTTTAGTTGCTTAGTTAATAAATGAAAGTGCCTAAAGCAAAAACTTACTAGAAACTGTAACTAAGAGCTAAGAGCTAAGATGACTCTTATGTTATAAATATATATCATATTTTATTTATATATTTTTTATTATAAAACAGCAAACATTGAAATTGCTATAACTGGCTGGATTTAACCTAGAACCCACTACTATGATGGTAATCTTAGGCTAATTTATATTTGTTTATGGTTACTTCAGTTCTAGCCACACCCTTGCTTAACTTGCTATAGTAATGGTAATTATAAACAAAACTTAACATTTGATTATGGTTATTTTGTGACTATCCTACTAGTTTCACCTCACCCTTAGACTTCAGCTATTGTGATGACAATTCTAAACTGAGTATTGCCTTTGCTAATGGTTATTTCATGGCAACTCATGCCCCCTAGGGCTCAGGGGAAGACAAATTTAAGACACCCTCATCTCCTGTCCTTCCACAGGTATTAATGACCCTGCTTTTTCTCCTGACTCCAGGTGTATACTAGATTGCTGCCTGGTAGAATTCTCGACCCTGGGAGTTGGACATCCACTCTTCCAGTCCAGTGGCGGCTGGAGTTCTGTTTTCTCCAAGTACTGGGGAGAGGGCGGCCTCCCGCCTTGAGTGTTGATGTTCCTAAAAGCAGCGAGTCATGAGAAAAGCCAGGTTTCCTGAGACTTCAATGACCTCGGTTAGTATATACTGGAATTAGTGTTTCTCACCCAAGTTCTGTCAAAGTCAAAATGGTAAATGAGCAAAGCTCTGAAGTAAAGGAAAATGTTGTAAATTATGTTTTAAGAGCATGGGGAACAATTTGATTATAAGCCAATAATTAAAAGGAATGAAATTCTTGTGTAAAACTGCATGGTCACAGTGTAGATTAATTAGAAATAGCTTTCAAAATGACCCTTTGACTGTAATGTTATTTTACAGTTAAACTTATTTGTAAAAGAATGAAAATTATAAGTAACTATATCTATCTGTTCGGTGTATATCTTCATGCATTGGGATGGTACTATCAAATTAACAATTGAAAATTCTTAAAAGAGCTCTATTCAAATTGTTAAAAATTAAATATGTACTTACATATGTGAAAGAATATTCCTGGAGCCCAAATTAGGCTAAGCAGGATGAAAAGGTCATACAGAAATCTGAATATAATCTTGGGAAAGGGAAAAAGATTTTCCTAAACTCTTCAACCTAACCAGTCCTCAGGGCCTTCTCTTTGCCTTATAATCTAATTACCAAATTTCAGTAGGTAAAGTCCTTGGAAACTAGGGAAATATTTTCTAAATTATGATTAAAACAAATTAAACTATTATAATATATTCTAGAACCTAGCAGTCAGTATGCTTTTAAGATTATTCACAATTTTAGAATTTTATTAAAGAAAAGTAATTTTAGCCTCCTGTAATAGAAGGAAAAAGAACATTCCTTGCATAAACTATGTTTTTCAATTTCATTTAGTTTGGGTGTAATCTCCCTAAGTTTATAGAATACCAAGTAAATAGCATTATATGTTTTATATTTTTAAGGTGATGAAAATTGTAAGTTCATGTTTAATGGAATTAAGATAAAGGTAAATTAAACTATAATTTAATAAGCTTATTTAAAGATAAAGTAACTTCTAGTTAATGATAAGTTTGTAAAAATATCTAAACTGAAGCATTTAAATGGCTAATTCCGGGAAGCCTTTTTTTAAATAGAAACCTAAAATGATATTAATAAGAAAAGGTACCTTCATAACAGGGAAACCTGTCAGAGGCCACCTTAATCTGCATATTAAAGTGGTGGTGGGAAGCAGACTTGGCTCAATGGATAGAGTGTCTGCCTACCACATGGGAGGTCCATGGGTCAAATCCAGCGTCTCCTGACTGGTGTGAAGCTGGCCCATGTACAGTGCTGATGAGCACAATGAGTGTCTTGCCACACAGGGGTGTCCCCCGTGAAGGGGAGTCACACGTGCAAGGAGTGCACCCCATAAGGAGAGCTGCCCAGAGTGAAAGAAATTCAGCCTGGCCAGGAATGGTGCCGCACACACAGAGAGCTGATGCAGCATGATGACACAACAAAAAGAGACACAGATTCCCGGAGTGGCTGACAAGAATAGAAGTGGACACAGAAGAACACATAGCGAGTGGACACAGAGAGCAGACAACTGGGGGGGGGGGGGGAGGAGGGGAGGGGGAAGGGGAGAGAAATAAATAAAAAGTAAAATCTTCAAAAAAAAATAAAGTGGTGGTAAGGAAAGAATTTTGATTCCATTGGGAATCTTAGATTTTCATAAAATAATTGAGAAAGTAATTTTTCCTGTTCTGATAAAGTAAAATACCTGTTAACATCATCATGGTAAAGGTGTAGAAGTAAAAAGCAAAGCACTAAAATAGTTAATTCATTTGATATGTTATACATTGCACTGAAAATGTTTAGGAAGTACGTAAAGATGAAAAGAGATAGACTTCAGTATTGTCAAACTTTCTTGTGCATTCAAACCAGGTCCAAATATTCTGTAAGGTGTCTCTCCATTTGAGTTATTGGCTCGGTAGGTCATTGCAGTCCCTAAAACAATGAAAGTATCTACTACATCTGAAAATGCTCCAGAAGTGGATGGAAAGTATGTTGCAGTTTCAGACTCCTGTGGCAGGCTACAATGGCTTGATATGGCCAGATTTACAATGGACATTGCCTCCAGACTGGCTCTGTTTCATAGTGCCAAAGGGTGCTGTGCACCAGACTGATGAAACACTGAAGTCTTACCTTCTTAGTCTCTTTATCGGACCAATGGTTCTGCAGCATGCTGACTGTGTGAAGAGCATACCAAGTGGAGCAATGATTACTAGAGTACTGTGAGTAGAACTTAAACACAATTGGCACTACAACCTGCTTCTATAGGGAGATAACATGTATGGTATTGCAAACCTGGAGATTAGATCTATTAACTGCATCTCAAAGAGGAACTTGTGCATCAACTAGTATTAAGTACTGTACCTGTATCCCTGATATATATGATCATATCTTTTCTAATCTAGATTATATGCAGAGGGATATTGACCATGTTAAAATCCTGATAAACAATTCATTTTCTAAGTAATTAAT
The DNA here is from genome assembly GCF_030445035.2 of Dasypus novemcinctus. Lineage (NCBI taxonomy): Eukaryota > Metazoa > Chordata > Mammalia > Cingulata > Dasypodidae > Dasypus > Dasypus novemcinctus. Next base: position 38,300,683 of record NC_080675.1, read on the forward strand.
TAATGTACCTATAAGACAAAAGAATGACTTCTGAAGTGCTGTCTTTATTTTGTTTGCCATATGCTTGTCTTGTTGTTGCCTATACTGTCCTTGTGAGTTTATGTCTAGAGCATTTCCTCTCATCAGCTCTCTCCTAGGTGTCCTAGGCATAACCACTACTATGGGAACTGGGGTTGGCAATTTATACCAAACCCACCAGGTCCACAATCTCTCCCTAGAATTAACCAATGGCATAAAAGAATAATGTTGTTTCCCATCAACTTGGGAGGATGCAGCCACTGAAGTTACCTTGCCTTTCTCACTCTCATGATCTACCCCTTTTGGGGCCCACCTACCCCTATCTTCTTTATCTTTTTAGTAGGACCAGGTATCTTCAAAATTCGAATTAAGTATATTTCTTACAGAATCAATACCTTATTAGTCATCTGGGGATTTCATCCAGTTCCAACCAGGGTGCTGGGCCCATCTTCCCTCAACTGCAATAGAGTAGTCAGAAGGTTTTACATCTTGTCAGGTAGGGCCTACTCCTCCTAACCAGAGGGAGTTTTAATAGCTACAGAAGAATGACTATCATCCATCAGCACCCCTTTAAGAATAAGGGTGTAAACCCTCCAAAGGGGAAGTTGAGGCAGGTTAGTATAGGGAAAGAGAAGACTGGGGTCACAGCTGAAGACCTGGCAGACAACATGGCCAGGAGACAACATGGCTATGAGACCCCACCCAGAAACCTCCTGAGGGATCCTGTGAATCCCTGGAATGAGAATCTCATTTGTAATGAGAATCCCATTCAGGGTCAAGGGAAAGCCCTGAGTATCCTCAAAAGACCTCACCATTGGCCACCTGAGAAATGACAGGTCGGGTAACCAATCAGAAGAGCGACAGATTTTAAAAAGCTCTGACCTGGGGTCCCACATGCATCACTCACCCTGCAGTATGCCTATGGTCCATGCCTCAGACCATGCACTTTCATTTTCTTGTTTCTTAATAAACTCTTGACTCCCTTGCCTACCCTATAACATGTCCTTAAATTCTTTCATGTGATGTAAGTCAAGAACCTTGAAGCCCAGAATCCAGAGCCATCTGGTAACAACATGCTCGGACAAGTATCTCTGTGCCCCTCCCCCTGCCATAATCTGAGGTTTAAAACTGCTCTTCTAGAAAACCCATATAAATTGTTCTAATCCAGGCAATATTACCCCAAAAAACTCTAACTGTTCTTTGAGATCTTTGAGAGGGGACTATTCCTATAGACATGATGCATGCTGCTGCCCCTCATTAGGAGGTAGAGTGACAGTAATTTCATGTAAATATTCTTTTACTCTATAATCTAATAACACAGACATTCAAAATATGCTAAAGATCAACAGTATATTATGTGGGAATATCACAATATCACAAAATTTTCAACAGCATTTTTCTTTTTGTCCCCAGTACTTTATTAGTGTCTTTTGTCAAAGGTGATTGTATTAGTATCCCAAGGGTGATTGGACTACCAAATAAGAGTTCTTTAGGGGAACAGAACCAGCAAGAGATCAGGGGATAGGTAAGTCCAAATTTTATAGGGCAGGATGCAGGCTGGGAATTTCAATGAAGGTTTTTGATGAATTTCCCAGAAGAAGCTGCCTGGCTAAAGCAGAGATGGAAATTCTTCCTTCTGACTGCTGAAACCGTCAGTTGTCCTTTTAAGGCCTTCAACTGATTGGATGAAATGTCTCTCCTTTTAGAAGGCAATCTCCTTAGTTGATTGTAGATATAATCAGCCATAGATGCAATTAATTTACTGATGATTTAAGTCCATGAAATATCGTCTTAGTAACAATTAGGCCACTGCTTGCTTGACTAAACATCTGGACACCATAACCTATCCAAATTGACACATGAACCTGACCATCACAGTGAACCTCATATATCAATTATGAATTGTATCTAAAATACAAAAGCTTTCACTGAAATATGGGAAATCATTGTTTCTTTCAGTTATTGATATATGCATCCTCACAATCTTGTAACTAAATGATTTGTTTGGGCTGGCATGACATACCCAATTTGTTTTTGTTTTTATTTTGAATTCATCTAGGCTACTGTAGCAGTTTGATGTTATCGATGAATTCCAAAAAGAAATATTGGATTGTGTTTGTGAACTGGTCTTTTCTTCTGGTCATAGTAGATTATACTGGATTCAGATTGTGCCAGTAGGGTGTTGATAAAAATCATGGCAAAGGACAGAGTTGTAGGTTTTTAATGTTGGAGTTTTGATGTTGGAGTTTAATGCTAAAGTCTTAAGTTGGAGCCCTGGGAAATAAGCATACAGAGGACAGAGAAGCAATCCCTGGGAAGAGAAGAACCCTGAGCCCAGAGAGAAGCAAGACCTGGGAAGAGAGGAACCCAGGAAGTCTGAGCCCTGATAGACATCAGTAGCCATCTTGCTCCAACATGTGGAAATAGACATTAGTGAGGGAAGTAACCTATGCTTTATGACCTGGTATCTGTAAGCTCCTATCCCAAATAAATACCCTGTATAAAAGCCAACTGATTTCTGGTATTTTGTGTCAGCACCCCGTTGGCTGACTAATACAGAAATTGGTACTGAGGAGTGGGAAAGAACTTTTGCAATTACCAAAATGTTGGAATGGTTTTATAAATGGGTAAGGGGCATTTTTTGGAGGAATTGTGAGATGCTTGATGGAAAAGGCCTAGACTGCTTTGAAGAAATTGTTGATAGCAATATGGATGCTAAAGTGACTTTTTATACCTTAGAAGTAAATGATGGAACTATTACTAGAAACTGGAGGAAAGGCGATCCATGTTTTAAAATTGGAGAGAACTTAGCAAGATTAACTCCTGGTGTTTTATGGATGGCAGAATTTGAAAATGGCAAGCCTGGACATTTAGATAAAGACATTTCTAAAGTGAACCCAGAGAATGCAGCTTGGTTTCTGCTTGCAGCTTATAGCAAAATGCTAGATAAGAGGGATATGCTGAGGACTTAACTGTTGGGCACAAAGAAAACAGAAAGTGATTCTGAAATTCCAAGCCTCTGGAAATCAAGCTCCCAGATGAAAGTGCCCCACTGGAGGACTTAACTAAACTTGCAACTTGTAAATCAGAATTAAAGATGCAGTTATGTCAGAAAGACTTGTGGAAAGTCTTATTGTCTGATGGCTTGGACCATTGCTTCCTACATGCTAAACCAACAGGCTTTTTGAGAGAGCTGTATGAACAAAACCACTGTCATCCTGGAATAAAAGGGACATAGAAAGGAGAGATTGAAGGGGAAATGACTTCAAAAGAAAAACCATGGAAGCTGAGATGTGGAATTAGGACATCACCTTGGGCCAAGAAAGAAACCCTACCCATGTATACAGAGAGGGTGAGTTTGCCCCAGCAGTTGAAGAGGGTGGATGTTCCTGTCTGATGTTCTGGAAGAGTTTTGCTGCCCCAGGGTACAGAGAGGGTAGAGTACATTCCCCAAGGATTAGGGTGGTTAAGGTCAGCACCCCACAGGTCTGAGAGGAGTGGACCCAAGGTTTAGGGAATGCCAGGCGATCAACTCATTGCTCTGAGTGTGTTGAGCCTGTATGCCAAAAGTTATGGGAAATGTTGACTTCACACCACTGTACTAAGGGTGTTAAGACTCTAACCCAAAGATTGGGTAAGGTGTGGCAATCACCCCAACACTCTTGGAGGGAGAGATCTGGAGCTTGTTCAGCACCCAGATGCTTGATGAGGGTGAAACTAAGAAAATGGCCATTGGGCAAGCCTGTGGAAAGGGTGGGTTCCCATAAGGACCCAAGGATAAGAAACCATCATCTTGAGAATGACTTTCAGACTTAGAAATGGAATAGAGGATGTCCTGCAGGTCTACTGAAATGTAGAGAAACTGTGACTCATATTTCCCCCCCTATTTCTCTTTATTGTAATGAAAATGGTTTATCCTTTGTCTATCCATTTGTATATTGGAAGCATATGAATTGTTTTGTAAATTTCAAGGTTTCTAGCAGATGGGACTTTGCCCAAAGACAAACTGTATTTCTTTAAATTAATTGTGATATGATTTACTACTTGTTACTGATTTTAGGTTTGTTTTTTTTTAATATTGTAATATCTTTTTGGAATTCAGAGGGTGGAGTGTAGCAGTTTGATATCATTGATGAATTCCAAAAAGAAATATTGGATTATGTTTGTAAACTGATATTTTCCTCTGGGCATATTAGATTATATTGGATTCAGAGTAATCAAGTAATCATGTAAACCTCTTGTGCCAGTAGGGTGTTGAGTTCCCACCACTTGTTGGGTGGGGACTCACAGATGAAAGTCATGGCAGAGGACAGAGTTGTAGGTTTTTAATGTTGGAGTTTGGATGTTGGAGTTTAATGCTGAAGTCTTCAGCTGGAACCCCAGGAAGTAAGCACACAGAGGAAAGAGAAGCAAGCCCTGGGAAGAGAAGAACCCTGAGCCCAGAGAGAAGCAAGACCTGGGAAAAGAGGAACACAGGAAACCTGAGCCCTGATAGACATCAGTAGCCATCATGATCCAACACATGGAAATAGACTTTGGTGAAGGAAGTAACCTATGCTTTATGGCCTGATATCTGTAAGCTCCTATACCAAATAAATACCCTTTATAAAAGTCAACAGATTTCTGGTATTTTGCATCAGCACCCCTTTGGCTGACTAATAGAGCTACTAATAACTGAAAATTTACTTTTGTCAGTTGTTATACTATGCCCATACAAAAGGAATTGGAAACTTTCAATACCAGCTCAAAGTTACAGGTACTCTATTACCATTTCCCATATTTCAGGACTCAGGAAATGGAACCTGATTACAGCAGCAGCAGCAGCAGCAGCAAACATTTCTGGTGGCAAGGCCCTGTACTGTGGGCTGCAAATATAAGCAGTAGTGTATTCTGAGTAGTAATGCACATAAAAAGATAAATAATATCTATTGCCTCTGCATTTTCCCCTCCCTCTTTCTAATTTAGGCCTTAACTGCTTTATGTCTGTCATTGAAACAGCCCTTGTATTAGTTTCCTAGGGCTATCATAACAAATAAGCATAAATGTTGTGGCTTGAAACAACAGAAATTTATTGCCTCTCAGTTCTGGAGACCAGAAATGCAAAATCAGATGACAGCAGGGCTAAGTCCCTCTGAATGCTATCTATGGAAGAATCATTCCTTGCCTCTTCCAGCTTCTGTTGGCTCCTTGATTTTTCTTGGTTTGTGACTGCATAATTCTAATCTCTGCTTCTGTCTTATATGGCCTTCTTCGCTGTTTGTGTTTTCTCCTTTTCCATCTCTTATAAGGACACTTGTCACTAGATTTGGGGCCCACCTGAATAATCAAGGATGATCTCTTCATCTCAAGATACCTAATTATATCTGTAAAGACTCTTTTACCAAATATAGTCACATTCATAGGTTCCAGGGGTGAGGACTTGGATACACATTGGGGGCCACCATTTTCAACCCACTACAACCTTTTATAGGTCTCATCATCTCCAGTCTCTCCTTATTGCTAGAGAATTCTTGAAATATATGTTAATTCTCCTTCACAAAACCCTTTAATATAGCTTCACTACCTGTAAATTTCCAGATACATGAGTCTTCTTTCTGAAGTTCTCTATTCTATGGTCCCACATACTCCCCATTATGAATTCAGAACTTTTCCCTTAGGAAATCTTCCCTACATATACTCCCAACCCCCTCTCCCCACCAAAATCTGTACAACCATATTTGATACCCATGTTAAGGTCCTCCTCAAATCTTTTACCCCTTCAAATTCCCATAGCATTGAACTTTATCCAAGGTTGATATTCAAAATATTTAACAACAGATATGGAACCAATCAGAATTGGATCACAGATGTACATGCTTTATCAGCTGAAAGCCAGCCTTGCTTGTACATCTCTGTATTAGCCAAAGGGGTGCTCATGCAAAACACCAGAAATCTGTTGGCTTTATAAAGAGTATATATTTGGTATAAAAACTTATAGTTGCAAGGCCATGGAAAGTCCAACTCAAGGTACCATAAGAGTTATTTTCTCACCAAAATCAGCTGCCATGTGTTGAAGCAACATGGTGGGCAATCTCTTTCTGGCCTCTCAGGACCTCCTATATCAGTCTCTGGTATAGGTCTCATTTCTTTGTGGGTCTTCTCAACTGCTCAGCTCTTTGTTCTGTTCTCTTCAGCTGCAAACTATCAGGCGAATGGTTCATCTCTCTGCTGGACCACGGAATCGAACATGACAGAGCTCTCACACTTTTCTTGTGTCTTCTCGAGTGACTCCATTTATATCAAGGGGGCGGAACTCTGAGTCATACTCTACTGATGTGTTTGCACTAATCTTAACAGTAATTTAATCAAGACATGTCAGCTGAATCTAATGCAAAGGGTTTCACACCCAGAGGGATAGATTACTTTACAAACATAATTTTTCTCTTTTTGGGATTCACAAATTGTCTCAAACTGCCACACTCTCATTGAGGGATTGTTACTTTCTTGCCTGTATTCTTATTTAGGAAGCCACCTAATTCTTTACTCAAAGGTCACCAGTGATAAAGCAGGATGAATCAGCAGATTTCCAAACTATTGCCATAGTTACCACCTTCCCAGGGTTTGCTGGTATTGTCACTTGACTTTCAGTATAATCCTGGGACCCTACTTATTTTAATAGTAGGTAGTTGTTTCAGTTTTCTAAAACTGTTGGGGGAAGCAGACTTGGCCCAATGGATAGGGCGTCTGTCTACCACACAGGAGGTCTGTGGTTCAAACCCCAGGCCTCCTTGACCCATGTGGAGCTGGCTCATGCACAGTGCTGATGCATGCAAGGAGTGCCGTGCATTCAGTGGTGCCCCCTGCATAGGGGAGCCCCACATGCAAGGAGTGCGCCCTGTAAGGAATGCTGCCCAGTGCAAAAGAAAGTTCAGCTTGCCAGGAATGGTACCGCACACACGGAGAGCTGACACAGCAAGATGACACAACAAAAAGAAACACAGAAACACAGATTCCCGTGCCGCTGACAACAACAGAAGCAAACAAAATAGAACACACAGCAAATGAACACAGAGAACAGAGAACAGACAAATGGGGGGGGGGGGGGAAGGGAGAGAAATAAATAAAAATAAATCTTAAAAAAAAAAAGCTGTTGGGAGCAAAATATCAGAAATGGGTTGACTTGTACAATAGGGATTTATTAGGGGGAAATCTTACTGTTCTGTGGCTGTGAAATGTCTACATCAAGGCATCATCAGAGAAGCTGTCTTACCAAAGGATGACTGTTGGATCCTGTACTCCTGCCATGTGGCAAGGAAAAATGACAGATCTCTGTCTTGGCCTTTGCCTTGTCCTCCAGGCTGCTCTCTCCCCAGGCTCAGCTGTGGACAGTCAAGCACACTGCAGGGCTAGTCTCTTCAGCTTTGAGCTTCTCACAGGCCTAACCTTAGGGAGCCCCTTTCTTTGCCTCTGTGCTCTGCTGATTCCAGCCTCCAGCCTTGGGGAACTCTCTCATCCTGTTGAGGCTTCTTGTTTTTCTGTGACTTCAGGCAATCCTTTCTTTCACATGGCAGGGTCAAAATAGCTTCCTTTTTCTGTGTTTCTGCTTTCAGTTCTCAGTTTATATAAGTCCCCAGCAAGAGGGCAGAAACCCAACCTGGGTCACTCCTCAGTGACAAGGTCGAATCAAAGGCTCTAAAACAATCTAACAAGTGATCTAATCTAAACGTCCCTTAACTGAATCTAACACAATAAAGGGCCCCACACCCATAGGAATGGATTAGTTCAAAGAACATGATCTTTTCTGGGATTCACAAAACTTCAAACTATCACAGTAGTCAAGAATCTTCCTCTAGATACTTTCTTTTTTTTAAAGATTTTATTTTATTTATTTCTTTTCCCTTCCCCGCCCCTCTTCCCCCCTCCCCCCACCATTGTCTGCCCTTTTGTGTCCATTCACTGTGTTTTCTTCTGTGTCTGCTTGCATTCTTGTCATGTGGCACCGGGAAACTGTGTCGCTTTTTTTGTCATGTCATCTTACTGTGTCACCTGTCCGTGTGTGCGGCGCCATTCCTGGGTGGGCTGTATTTTTTTTCATGCAGGGTGGCTGTCCTTGCAGAGTGCACTCCTTGCGCATGGGGCACCCCTACATGGGGGACACCCATGCATGGCACGGGACTCCATGTGTGTGGCAGCACTGCACATGGGCCAACTCATCATATGGGTCAGGAGGCCCTGGGTATTTATGCTGGATCCTCCATATGGTAGGCGGACACTCTATCAGTTGAGCCACAACTGCTTCCCTAGATATTTTCTTTTGCTCCACTCCAGAATTATCTCAGTATCTTAGGGGAAATTCAGTCCAACGTTAGGAGTGTTGTTAGACATATTTAATACAATGGTGGAGTCTCATCAATTTAGTCCACCTTTGTTGTTTTTGATTCTTTGTGGGAATTTGAAGTTTAATGCTGCACAATCTCATGAACCCCTGACCACCATCCAGCAATGAGAGAAATATTCACAGAGGTTCTTTGAGGGGAGCTGATTCTATTACTTTGTAGTTAATGTTATCTGTGCTCTACTTTTGGGATTCAAGGTTTAAAGCTCTTAGTTATCTGATTCTTTGGTTTACAATTACAACCACTTCCTAAGATGTAAGCTGGCTCTAGAGGTATTTTCTCAAGTCAGGTTTTGGCATCTGCCATGCAGGGGTTGTTTAACTTTCCTCATAACCCTTAAAACACACACAAAAATTGGTACTGGACCTCTCTTTGGACCTAGGTGTACCCTCAGGGGTTCCGGGGTTATGTAGTCTTTTCAGTGGACCTCCTCAGTAATTCTGAGACAATTTCTGTGCTGGTTACATTATGCAGTAGCATTTTTTTGTGAGGGAAAACCAGATAATTCATTTCAATGTTTAGTGTAATACCTGATGCATAGTAAATGGCTCAATAAACAGGAAACATCTGTAAACAAATTTCAAATTTGGACAAATAGCTTCATGGCATTCTACTCCTTAAAATCTTTTAATAGTTTCCCATTTTCTTTGAATAAAAATGTAAATTACAAGGTACTCTATCATCTGTCCCTGCCATCATATTCAGTCTTTCCTTCCACCATTCCTCCTTCACTTATATGATCCTGCTATACTGGCCTTTTTCGGGTTCTCAGACCAAGCCCATTCCCACCTGTTTTACTTTCCTAATTGCTAAAGCAAATACCATGCAATGGTTTGACTTAAACAATAGGAATTTATTGGCTCACAGTTTTGAGTCTAGAAGTCCAAATCAAGGCATCATCAATGTGATGCTTTCCTCTCAAAGACTGGCTTTTGAGGGCTGCTGGTTGGCAATCCTTGGTCCTGGGCTCTTATGTCATGTGGTAATGCACATGACAGCCTCTCCTGGCTTCTCCCTTCTCTTCTGGGCACCGTTGACTTTCAGCTTCTTGTTACTCCCTCTGTGACTTTCTCTTTCTGTCTGAATTTCATTTTTCTTATAAAGGACTCCAGTAGCAGTATTAAGACCCATTCTGATTGAGTAGGGCCACACCTTAGTGGAAGGAACCTCATCAAAGTGTTCTATTTATGATGGGTTCACTCCCATAGGAATGAATTAAGTTTAAGAACATGTTTTTCTGGGGTACATAGTTTCAAAACAACACAATAACCTGTCCAGGGACCTATTATGCTGTTAGAAATTTGGCCTCTGCTTCCTTTTATATATCAAATGATAAACAGTCATGGGCCATATTTGCCTTCCCATGGGAGGGATGACAGTGATTCTAGATCCTTCCCCAAGTGTAGCAGTTTAATATTATTGATGAATTCCAAAAAGAAATATTGGATTATGTTTGTAATCTGATCTGTAGCTGGGTATGACTGAGTTAATGATTAGGGCATTGAGTCCCCATCCACCAAGGGGTGGGGACTCACAGATAAAAGGCATGGTGAAGAACAGTGTTGAGGGTTTTTCTGATGTCAGAGTTTGATGCTAAAGACTTAAGCTGGAGCCCCGGGAAGTCAGCACGCAGAGGAAAGAGAAGCCAGCACCAGGAAGGAAGGAAACTTGAACCCAGAGATAAGCAAACCCCAGGAATGTAGGAACCCAGGAAGCCTGAACCCTCACAGACACTGGCAGCCATCTTGCTCCAAATAGACTTTGGTGAAGGAAGTAACTTATGCTTTATGGTCTGGTATCTGTAAGCTCCTACCCCAAAATAATTACCCTTTATAAAAACCAACCAATTTCTGGTATTTTGCATCAGCACCCCTTTGGCTGACTAATACACCAAGAATATATACATAGACCTGCTCTGTCATAAATTAATAGCTAGGGACCTGGATACCTAGGGTCCATGTCCAGGAGCATATGTAAAACACTATGTAGATGATATTTTGCCAACTTCTATAAATTTAAGTTTTTTTAAAAAAAGCCACAAAGGTCCTGGGTTCAGTCCCCAGTACCTCCTAAAAACAAAATGAATGAACAGATGAAAAAAACCAACTCTCATTGGTGAGTAGATGTAGCTCTGTGTTTGAGCGCCTGCTTCTCATGGACAAGGTCCTGGGTTCAATCCCCAGGACCTCCTAAAAAAAAAAAAAGAGCCATGGCACTGGCAGTACCTTCAAAAATAGATCAGTAATCAACCCTCAGAAAATACAAGGACCAGGAAACATCATCAAGTTCCTGGGGTGTGTGGCAATTTTGATATTTATGAATCCCAAAAAAAGAGAGATTATGTTTGTGGACTGGTCTGTTCCTCTCGGTGTGATACCCTTTGAATGCATTAGATTCAGTTGACATGTCTTGATTAAATTACCTGTTAAGATTAGGGCATTGATCCACCACATCAGTGGGCATGAATCAGAGCTGAGTCTCCACCCCCTTGGCGGGCTGATAGAAAGATACTAACTCAAAAAGACACACAGAAGATGAGAAAACGTGGTCATTTTGATCCTGCCATGTGACAGAGAGGAAAAGGCTCAAATAGCTAAAGCCCTGGGAAGAGAGATGAGCATTCACCTGATAATTTTCAGTTGAAGATAACAGAGCAGCTGAGAGGCTGAGAAGACCTAAGAGACCAGGTAGAGATCACTCAACACCTTGCTTCAACAAGTGGCAACAGATTTTGGTGAGAAAGCAGCCTTGAGTTGGGCTCTTTAGGGTCTTGTAACTGTAAGCCTTTACCCCAAATAAATATCCCTCATGAAAGCCAACAGATTTCTGGTACTTTGTATCAGCACCCCTTAGGCTGACTAATACAGGGTGGTATGGTGAGGTAAGACTCATATTTTACCATAAATAAAACCTAAGCTTATTTCTTTCTCCTACCTCCCCCCCCCCCAAAAAAAAGGATGAAGAGGTGTAGACTTTTGTGGGGTTATTGGGCTATTGGAGGACATTCATTGCTTATCTGACACAGTGCCTTTGCCCCCTATCTTGGCTAATAAAAAAGAAAACAATATGGGATTAGGGACACAAGAAATGGGGGCTTTTGCGAAAGCAAAAATTTTAGTAGCTCAAGTATGAGCCCTATAAACTGTGACTCCAGGAGACCATTTGATCTATATGTCTTTGTAACAGAGGATAGAATGGGAAGAGCCATATGGCAAATGGATGAAGAAACACAGATGCCCATAAGGTTTTGGTCTCAACTCTTTAAAGGAGCTGAGCAACATTATACCATCCTAAAAAAGGCAATTCCTTGCTGTATACCAAACTTTACTACAGTGGGCACCACAGGGGATATGGTAATAAAAATAAATACTATATATCCCATTAGTGAATGGGTAGAGGGCTGTTTGCAAGGTCTGCTTCTGAAGTAGCTCAAAATGACAAATTAATGCTTTGGAACACATATCTACAGTAGAGGGGTTACAATATCTCTCCCATCTCGCTGAAGTTACAAGCCCTTCTGAGGCCCATACCTTCTACCACAAAATCAAAAGATACCCCAGAATGGCCCCTAGGAAAGCCCCAACATAAAAGAAAAGAAAAGGGACACCCACACAGAAAGCTTGATTTATGGATGACTTCTGTTCTGGCCAACTCCCGCCTTCAGCAGCAGTAGCCATGCAATCAGCAATTGACACCTTGTGTGGAGAGGATAGGGGAAACAGTAGTCAATGGGCCAAGTTAAGAGCTGTCTGTTTCGTTCTAATAAACAAGCCATACCTGGTCACCATTTGCACTGATTCATGGGCAGTTATAAAAGGGTTAACAATATAAATTCCCCAATGTGAGGTCTATTATTGGCTTGTGGAGGGCTAAACTATGACAAAAAATCCGACACTGTCTAAAACAGCCAGAGCTGGAAGCTACAGTCTTCCATGTGACTGCCTATCAGTCGAACTCCTTCCTGGGAAACATAAAAACAAATATCTTAGCAAAGACCCAAGAGGTGAAAATGCCTAAAAAGACAAACATAGCCCCCTGGATACATCAAAAAGGGGGACACAGGGGTATTCACACACCTTGGAGGCTTGCACAAATGGCTGGTTTGTCCATCTCCAGAGAGGACATTAAGAGAGTTTGCCAAGACTTTTGGCCAAGTGTGACCCAAATCTCTGCCTAGGGGGTCTGGCCATATGACAAGTGGGACTAAACCTTTAGATGTCTGGCAGGTGGATTACATAGGGTCCCTTCTTAGGTACCATGGTTATTGTTATGTACTTAACTGTGGTCTCATGCAAGCATTCCCCCGCAGACATGTTAACCAAGCATTCACTATTAAAAGACTGCAGTGTCTGTAAACAATGTATGGCACACCCAGTGTAATTTCTAGTGACAAAGGGTCCCACTTCATTGGCACTCTAATACAAGAATGGGCACAAAAGGAAGAGATGACATGGCAATTTCATTTGTCTTATAACCTTTAAGGGGCTGACTTGGTAAAAAGCAAAAAACACAAGCAAACAAAAGAGTCCTACTAAAGGAACAGATCCAACTCTTCACTAGGCAGACATCTCTGAACAAATGGACAGTAGTCCTGTTGTGGAAGCAGAGAGATTCAGTGATTGCGTATGGAAGGCCAGGACTCAGTCATAATTTTGGGAAGGAAAACTTATTAATGACCGGCCCAGCTCGGAAACTTTTCTGTTAAAAAACCCGAGTCCTGAGTAGGATTTTTGGGTTCCCTTTATACAGAGGATGTAGGAGTGAGAAGCCAAATGGTATTTTGTTTGAGTAACTAGATACGCTTGAATTAACACATATTCCCCACATTCCCAGTCAGCTTGAATTAACATATTTAGTTTGCATTCTTCCTGAATATCCAAAGTCTACAGAGCCTATATCACTTAATTGGCTTTCCGGGACTGGAGCGCTTGGCGTGGTTATGAAAGGTGGGGCTGCAGGTCCTATTGTTTGACACACACAGCCCAGGTTATTCATGAAGAGACGCACAGCCCCACACATAGCCCTTATCAGTCCTATCAGAGACCTCAGAAACCTTAATAAAGTGCCCATCAAGTGATGTAAATCAGCCTGTGACGGGATCCTCAGCATCAAGCTTTGTGCCAGGTATGCAAATATAAAAACAGACAGGAAAAACCTAGTGCCCTGAGCTAAATACCATATGAGATAAAATAACACTAGTTCTCTTTATTGCCCTGGGTACCAGAATAATACTTTGGGGTCTGGGGTGGACAGCACCCAAGGGATGGATCAGGATCCACTTGCTGATAAGGTAGGAGGCTCCTGCCACCCTAGAGTTAACCCCAACATTCCTGGAAGAGAGAGGAGCCAGAGAGATATGGTGAGGGCAGGTGGGTATCTAATACCAAAGGGCACTGGATTACTGTTAATACTGTTAACATAGAATTGGTAGGCAGCCCCTACCATGGTGAGATGAAAGGTATGATATAGTCTGCCAGGTAAGTCCCCACTGGGTAGAGGTCATTGCCAGAGGAAAAACCAATACCAGTCTCATATCAATAAAAGGGTAGAATAGTCCAATCTGTGTTCCTAATCAGTTCTTATTTTTTTGATGCTTGGTATGCTATCTTTTATGGCTAGCTGCATATGCTAACACTTAGAGCACTACTAAAAGTATGTTTTCAGTTTGTGCCCACCACATACCAGACATACATGACCAGTCCAACTACTGGGTTTGTGGCCTTATACCTTTGAGTAGCTATGGAGACACCCGCTGGTGACTTGATCCACTTTGAAGTCACAACTTGGAGGCGGTCCAATGCTTCATCTGAGAACAACAAAAATTAACCTTAAACACCACTGACATCACAGATTTTATAGTTAATTCATGGCAGGAGGCGGGGGTGGTGAGGTGGTGGTGGGGCTAAAACCTCAGGATACAATCTAACATTTTCTAGCAAAGCCTTCTGAAAGAGAAGCCATTGGGAAGGTACCTCAGACCCCAAAGAACGCAACTTTCCCCCAGAGGGGGTGTCCTGTGCCCAATTATGGGATGGCTTTATTGGCTGACTCCTACCATGGGATACTACCATGACCCCCTTCCCTGTGTTGACAACAACAAAAAAACACACAAAAGACCATGAACCAATTAATACTAGATACCTGGGCTATATGTCTCCTATTACACGCTCCCATATTGTTATCCTAACAACTGTCACTAGTTTGCTGCCAACTGGAGACAATGCCTCAGAATCTATTAGATTTCCCCTAATGGTACACATTGTTCTACAGCATAAACAATGGGCCATGGCTGCCCCCCAAATGGATTAAAAAATATACTCTTGGCTTCCCCTAGACACACTCTAGAATATCAAACACAATTCCAGACCCTTAAATGAGCCTATTTGGAGGGAGAGGTATGGGTCTATATTCTCTTGGTGGGATTATTTGATCTCTGTTTTTGTTCCCCAAGGAGGTAATAGTGACATCATGCTCAAGATAAAAACTTCCCAAAAGTTTGTAACTGTGGCCCTTAGTGATACTGAGCAAAGCCCCTTCATATTAAATCAAGAAACTGTGCCTATGTACAAGGTGTTGCTATAAAACCACATGGCCCTAGATAGTTTCACTGCAGCAGAGGAAAACATGTATCTTATCAAAAACTAAGTGCTGTGTCTACATTCCAGATAAAAAAAGCCAAAGCAAATAAATCCTTAGATCTTTTGCAAAAACAGATGCAACTGATAGATTAAATGGATGACAACACATGGTAGTCTCAAAAAAAGACCTGCTTTACTGGATGGGTAGCAGGTAAACAACAACAACAAAAAACACTGTTAATAAACTTTCTATGTACTGGATAATTAAACTTATTCTATACACTTATATACATGTATATAATGCTGTAGGTTCTGTCTCAAACACTCCTTAAAAACAACAACAAAAAAGTTTTACATGCTACACCCCCAACCGGCTCATGATCCAGGGACTCTTGCAAAAAAGGGGTCACATAAGAATACAAGGGGGAAGTGGATGTGCCTCAAGCAATTGGGCTCCTGTCTACCATATAGGAGGTCCAGGGTTCGATTCCCAGGGCCTTCTGGTGAAAAGCAAGCTGGCCCAAGCAGAGAGCTGGTCCGAGTGGCAAACTGGCCCATGCGGAGTGCTGACCCACATGGAGAGCAGGCCTGGGTGGAGTGCTGGCCCAAGGAGAGCTGGAGTAGCAAGATGATGCAAGAAAAAGAGACATGGAGAAGAGTAAATAAGACACAATAGACCAGGTTGCTGAGGTGGCATGGGATCACTCCTGAAGGTTCCTGGATCACTTCCTATGTGCTGCCTAGAGAGAAGACAAACAGACGTGGAAGAACACACAGAGAGCAGACAGTGAGTGCAAAAACAATGAGGGGGGTGGGGAGAAATGGATAAATAAATACATCTTAAAAAAAAAAGAATACAAGGGCCTCACTGAGGATTGACTTTGCCCCTGCCTGTCCCCCTCGGGCATCCCTCCCAGTAAATCCTTGGAAGCATGCCGAGTTTTGGTTGCAATAACTATAAACATTGCCTGACCCAAGCATATTTTGTTTTAAAAAAGGAGCACACACCAAGATGCTTTCCCAAAGCTTGTATGCAAGCCCCTGGAATTTAGCCACTTTTGTCCCTCAACCATATGTAACCTGTAGAGCAACTGAAACAGGTGTGGACATACTCAAGTAAACTTTTGCCAGTTTCGCTGTCTGTTGCAAGGTAGCTGCAGCTCTCTGTACATAAGTTCCACTATTGCTTATGGACTGATCACCGTGGTGTTCAGTGCCTTTCTTTGGAATTGCAACAGTTCTCTTTGTGGGAAAGTTTGGGGCACTCCTGGCTGGGTCTCACCTATTTCTTCTTTCGGGGTGAGTCCTGCTGCTGGTTCAGTGGGATGCAAGAGATTGCAATGTTAAAAGTGCAAAGGATGCCCTGGAGACATTTTAGGCACAACATGGACATGGTCACAAATCACTACCCTGTTTCTGACTGGCTCACTTGTTGCTCGTTATTATCAATCTGATTAATGGTACTTAGTCTTATAATTCAGAACCCTGCGAATTATCTTTAATTCCCTTTTCTCTTTCATCAGCCTCATCTATTAGTCACTAATTTCCTTTTGATTCTATCTCCTAAATATCTTTTATACTTTGTCTCACCTCACCTAGCACTGCATCTACATTCGTGTAGACACTCATCTAGTTTGCAATAGGCTCCTAACTGGACTGCCTGTTTTGAGTCTTATAAAAACACTTTCAACTCATCTTCCTTTAATATGTCTTTTTTTTTTTTTTTGAGGTTCCATGAGCCGGGGCTTGAACCTGGGATCTTGTATGTGGGGGCTGGTGCACAACAACTGAGCCACATTGGCTTCCCTGAGTTGGTTTTTTGTTTGTTTGTTGTTAGTTTTTATTTTTTCAGAAGGCACCCAGAACGGAACACGGGACTTCCCATGTGGAAGGTGGGCACTCACCTGCTTTTGCCACATCTGCTCTGAATAATGTTTCTATAACAGAAGTCTGATCACATTTTCCCTCTTGCTCACAAGATAAAATTTGAGCTCTCAGGCCTAGCTTATCAGGAGTTTTTTTTTTTTTGATTAATTTATTGAAGTATATCACTCATACATAAATATACATAAACAGTAAGTGTATAACAATAGTTCACAACAATAGTTGTAAACTTACAAAACAAACATATATAACATCATACAGGACTCTCATATCTCACCTTACCACCAATAACTTGCATTGCTGTTAAAACTTTTTAACTAATGATTAAAGAACATTGTCAAAATATTACTACTAACCAAAGTATTTCCCCCAAACAACCCTATTATTATCTTTATATCATTTATATATGAACATACATAAACAATTAAGTGTCTAGTAAAAGTTGTGAAGTTACAAAGCAAGCATGCATAAGATCATACAGGGGTCCCATACATCAACCCTCTATCACCACCTTACATTGTTGTGAGACGTTTGTTAGAAATGATGAAAGAATATTGTTAAAATCTTATTACTAATCATAGTCCTTATTATAAATTTGGTGTGTTTTTCCCCCAACCCACTCTATTATTTTTTTTTAAATATATTTTTTATGACAGAAGTTGTAAACTTATAAAACAATTATGCACATGTGCAGAATTCCCAAACAACACCCCTCCATCAATACAACACACTGTGGTGGAACATTTGCTATAGATAATATCATCTGATTGTTGCCATGTCCACAGTGTACATTTGGCTCACGTTTTCCATACTGCCTCATTACCACCACAGTACATCTTTCGCATAGATGCAAGAATATTATATTATTACTACTAACCAGTCCATAGGTCTCTCCAGCTATATTTTTCCCATGTTTCTCCACATTTCCAACACCTGCAGTAGTGATAATACATTTGCTCTAGCTCACAAAGGACACTCTTGCATCTGTACCACCAACCACAATTCTCATCCATCTCTTGGTTTACTGTGCTATTCAGTTCCTAGATTATTCCCTAGCATTTTGTTGATTGGCATTTACATTCCTGGACTATCATTTTCAGTCACATCCCCATTTATGAACTGGCTGTTACTCATTTTGTGTTACCATCCAATCTATCCTTTTCCACACTTTTACATTAAAACTAATTAAAACTTCTACATACATTAAATATCAGTACTCCACTCAGTCCTCCTCTTATTGTCTTTAAGAATCTGCCACCTACCACAAGGTCTTGAAGATATTTTCCTACAATTTCTTCTAGAAGTTTTATGGTTCTTGCTTTTATTTTTAGGTTTTTGATCCATTTTGAGTTAATTTTTGGATAAGGTGTAAGATAGGGGTCCTCTTTCCTTCTTTTAGCTATGGATATCCCATTCTTTCAGCACCATTTGTTGAATGGATTGTTCTGCCCTGAGCTGTGTAAGTTTGACCAGCTAGTCAAAAATCACCTGACGTACATGTGAGGGTCTGTTTCTGAACCATCAGTTTGGTTCCATTGGTCTACTGTGTCTGTCTTTATGCCAGCATCATGCTGTTTTTACCACTACAGCAAGGTAATAAGACTTAAAAGTCTGGAGATGAGGGTTCGCTTTTCCTATTTATGATGTTTCTGGCAATTCAGGACTCCTTACCCTTCCAAACAAATTTGATGATTGTATTTTCAATTTTTTTCTTTAATGCTGGTGAAATTTTTATCTGGACTGCATTGAATCTATATATCAATTTGAGTAGAATTTACAACTTAATGATATTCAGTCTTCTGATCCATGAGCATGGAATGTTCTTCCAGTTATTTAGGCTGTTTTTGATTTCTTTTAACATTGAGTTGCAGTTTTCTGAATACAAGAGCTTTACATCAATGGTTAAGTTTATTCCTGGTATTTTAGTTTTATCTGTCATATTTTATTTTCACCACTTTTGACACTTTTAGTTACTGTTATTGATATACTCTTCATTTCTAGATTCTCTTTCAGGACTCTCTCTCCTGTCTTTTCTTTTCAGGCTCTAGCATACCCTTTAGTATTTCCTGAAAATCTAGTCTCTTGCTTAGAAATTCTCTCAGTTTCTGTTTATCTGTGAATATTCTAATTTCACCCTAATTTCTGAAAGACAGTCTTGCTGGATATAAGATTCTTGGCTGGAAGTTTTTCTCTTGTAGTATCTTTTTTTTTTAAAGATTTATTTATTTATTTAAATTCCCCCCCTCCCCTGGTTGTCTGTTCTTGGTGTCTATTTGCTGCGTCTGGTTTCTTTGTCCACTTCTGTTGTTGTCAGCGGCACGGGAAGTGTGGGCGGCGCCATTCCTGGGCAGGCTGCTCTCTCTTTTCACACTGGGCGGCTCTCCTCACGGGCGCACTCTTTGCGCGTGGGGCTCCCCCACGCAGGGGACGCTGTTGCGTGGCACGGCACTCCTTGCGCGCATCAGCACTGCGCATGGCCAGCTCCACACGGGTCAAGGAGGCCCGGGGTTTGAACTGCGGACCTCCCATATGGTAGACGGACGCCCTAACCACTGGGCCAAAGTCCGTTTCCCTCTTGTAGTATCTTAAATATATCAGGCCATGTCTTCTTGCCTCCATGGTTTCTGGTGAGAAATCAGCACTTAATCTTATTGGACATCCCTTATATGTTATGCATTGCTTTTGTCTTGCTGTTCTCAGAATTCTCTCTTTGTCTTTGGCATTTGACATTCTGGTGAGCATGTATCTTGGAGTTGGGTCTATTCGGATTTTTTTTGGATGGGAGTATGTTGTGCTTCTTGGACATGGATATATATGTCCTTCAATAGGGTTGGGAAATTTTCTACCGTTATTTCTTCAAATATTCCTTCTGCCCCTTTTCCCTTCTCTTCTCCTTCTGGGACACCCACGACACATATGTTTGCACGTCTTTTATTATCATTTAGTTCCCTGAGACCTTATTCAAATTTTTCCATTCTTTCCTTCATCTGTTCTTTTGTGTGTTCACTTTCAGAGGCCATTTCTTCAAGTTCACCAATCCTTTCTTCTGCCTTCTCAAATCTCCTATTACATGATTCCAATATTTTTAAAATTTCATTTATTGCACCTTTTATTCCCATAAGATCTGCTGTTTTTCTATGTGCTTTCAAATTCTTCTTTGTGCTCATACAGTGTCTTCTTATATCCTTAATCTCTTTAGCCATCTCATTGAATTTATTAAGGAGAATTGTTTGAACATCTATGATTAGTTGTCTTAACTCCTTTATGTCCTCTGGAGGCTTATCTTATTCCTTTAACTGGGCCATAGCTTCCTGTTCTTGTAATTGGGTTGTAATTTTTTGCTGGTGTCTTCTCATCTGGCTTACTAGAGTATTTATTCTGGGTGCAGTCTTTCTCTTTAGTTTAGGGCTTTTTGCTCTTTCTCCCTTGCTCATTGTACAATAGGAGCCATGCATGTAGTTGGTGCTATAAGCTGTGGAGGCTCAAGCTGCCCTCATTGTGCCAGAGAACAATGAAGCTTCTACCAACTTTCTCCTTTGCTGGGGGTAGGGACAGAGTCACAGCTGTGTGGAATAATCCAAGTCATGCAGATCTAAACTGTAGTTGCCCAGGGAGATTGATGAAGCTCCACATCCCTTTCTCCCCTGCCTGCAGTGGGGATGAAGTTGCAGGAATGGGCAGCAATCTATGCAGTGCAGGTTCAAGATGACTGCAGTTGCCCCGGTAGACTTCCAATTTTCATTCTGTGCCAGCCAAAGTTAACTGCAGTTACCTGGATAGGCTCGTTCAGGGTCTGCCAGTCTCCTCCCTGCCAGAGGTGGGGTTGAAACCTAGGCTAGGGCTGCGGGCCAATCTGGGCGAAAGAAACTGGTTCCTACCATCCCTCAGATTTTCAGTCAGTCCAGCTTCCCCTGATCTGGGGGTGGATCTAAATGGTGACCACAGGTCTTTTACTGACATGGGCAGATTCACACCCCAGCTGTTCCCAGGGTTGTATCTTAGCCAGCCAAGTCTACCAATGAGTAGCTGAAATCAGTGGCCAACCATCTCCTTCTCCCCTGTTTTTGGGAAATGGAGCTTCCAATTCCAGCCACAGAATACTTCCTGGGGTGGCTCATGCCGCCAGAGTAGGATAATCACTGGCCTCTGCAGCTTGGCTGATAATTTCTCGGAGAGGCTGGCGCAGGTCCCTGCAGCTTCCTTCCTGCTGGAGGTGGCACTGGGGCCTAGGCTGAAGCTGCAATCTGACCTGGATGGAAAGAAGCCAGTCCCCACCAGCACTGTGATTGTCAGCCCACCCCGCTTCCCCTTGTGCCAGGCGTGGAGTTAAGATGGCAACTCCCGGCCTCTTTCTGATTTGGACAGGCTCAAACTTTAGCTGTTCTCAGGATTATACTTTAGCCCACTGAATTTACTCATCAGTAGCTGAAATTGGTACCCAATTGCCTCTTTCTCCCCTGTTTTTGGGAAGTGGAGCTTTCAATTCCAGCTGCGGAACAGCTCCCGAGTTGGCTTGTGCCTCCAGTGGAGGATGGTCACTGGCCTCTGTGGTTTGGCGTGCTCTACTTATGAGTCTTCTCAGCAGGTGGACAGTCTCCTCTTTCTATTCCTTCAAGGATGTTACAGGATGCTCTTCTGGCCTCCTGGAGCCCCCAAACAGGTGCTTCAGCTAACTCCAGAGAGCTCTGGGTGTTTACTAACGCCCTGTAGCACAAGCTGACTCTAGGAGCTCCTTACTCAGCTGCCATCTTGCTGGTTCTCCCCTCCATGAGTTTTCTTATCTCCAGATCAGTGTTCTGTCACTTTTCTTCCTGATTCTCCTTTTCCCTAACAAAAACACAAAAAAACAAAACCAACAAAACACTTGATATTTAAAACTTCTGTTTATTGGGCATGAGATTCCTCCTGTTTGGAATGTCCTTACCACCAGGCCTTCAATGAGGCTCTCCTGAAAAATTTCCTCCTGGAAACTTCTGTTTTTCAAAACTGTGCTCTGTGCATACATACACATATACTTTTTCTTTTTTTAAAATTTATTTACATATACTTCTGTTGGGACATTTATTATATAAATATATCCCATGTACAAACTTTCAGTTCAAAAATCCAAGCATACAAGCAATATAATTTTATTCCACTTAGATTCCAAAATTTTGAACTCCCAGTCTGAGGTGGAAAAGTTCCAGTAAATTCAGCTTCCTTCTCTTTTGCCCCCGGTCTGTGGGTAAATTCTGGGGAAACCTTCACAGTACCTAGGCTTCAAGGTATAAGTGATGGATGTAGGATAAATGAATATCTGAAAGTAACTTGTTTCTCTCCCTGTTGCCAGGATACAAAGAAAAGAATTGTTTGTAAATCAGAAGGTGATGAAATACAACCCCCTCCTTGTGCCAAATTCCGCTTTTGGTGGCCAAGAATATCCTGTTGAAGCAATGAAATATGAAAATCAGCTTCAACCTGTTGGCTGAACCTGCACAGAAGAAGCCCTTTGCTGTCCTCACTTCAACTTGCTTAATTAACATAGGAAAATTTCCACCTAGGGTGGAGTTATCCACCCTTTTCTTGATCATGCAATGTATGTGCAAGTGTGATTTCCTGAACATACAAATCACACAATTATTTAACTAGCTATGTGTGTTCACCCATATGCATAAAAACTAATGTATAATCAAAGCAAATGCTAAGTAGTAACTTGAGTATTTAAGCAAGAGTGAAACTGCAGCACTGGGAGTTGGGTCTGAGTCATAATCCCCAAATTCTAAGTTCTGTCACATAACCACACCTAAGGCACGGTGAAAAACAAAATGGTCAGTAGCTCCTAAATCTCACTGGATACTTTAGAGAAGTTTTAAAAATTTGAGATGTATCCACTCCCAATTCTACATAACCAGAATGGTTTTTCGCTGTTTTTTTTTTTTTTTTTTAATGATCACCGGACATCTTGATCCAACTTTCAAATCTATTAGTGAGCAGGGTACAGGACTCAGCTCAGTCACTTTTCTTTCCTTGGAACCTCTCCTGCCAACTTTGTCCTTCCCGTCCGCTTTCCCCATCCTTCCCTCCGCGTCCCTACCATCCCCAACCCGCCTCTTTCTTCTCCTGCTCCCTCCTCCGCCCCTCGGCTTGCTCCTCCCCTCCGCTCGTGCTCCTCCCCTCGCGCTCCCATCTTCTCGCCCCTCCCTCGCTTCCCAGACCCACCCCTCTACCCCACCCCGTCCTTTCTTCTCTGTCGGCTCCCCTCTGCCCCGCCCCTCCTCCCAGCCCCGCCCCTCCCCTCTGCCCCGCCCCTCCTCCCAGCTCCGCCCCTTCCCTCTGCCCTGCCCTTCTCCCTTCTTCGTCTTGCCTTCTGGTCGCCGCCGCATCCATACTTTTCCGTGTGCCGCTTTCTCAGCTACTCTTCTCCTGGCCCGCCAACTCCTCCCTTCTTTGCTTTTCTTCTTCCCGACTGTACCATCTGCAACCGGCAGCTAACGTCATCACATCCATTACGTCTCCTCTGCGCCGGAAGAAGAACCAGCGGCCGCTTTTGGAATTATGGCGGCGGTGGATATCCGAGGTAACCTGTTTTGTTAAGTTTTACTTCCTGGTTGCCTGTGGACTGCTTTAGCGTTTCTAGCTCCTGGGGCAAGGCTCCAGCTCCTTCGTGAGGTCTCCCAGGCATTTCTTAATGGCTTCCGTGGACCACCCAAAACTCTAATACGGCGGAAGGTTGCCGGGTTTTCCCGTTCCTGTGGGGTCTCTTTCAAGCGTCCAAGCGAAGGGACACTGGAAAAAGCTCTCAGACATGCAGTATTGTCTTGCATATCTGTGTAGCAATATATTGGGGCTATCCTATCGAGAATGAAGGAATGGCCTTTGGGCAGAGAGGGAGGTGGGCTTATGAGCAGACTTGATTTGGTATCTCTTGGGACTTGGCACTGAGGCTGCTTTATTTTATTTTTTCTTATTTATTTATTTTAAATTTATTTTTATTACAGAAGTTGTGAAGTTACAAAACAATCGTGCACGTGTGTGGAATTTCCATTCAACACCCTTTCACCAGCTCACCACACTGTTGTGGAACATTTGTTAGATTATGAAATAATATCATCAGACTGTTACCACTATGTTCCACAGTATACATTTGGCATATTTTTTCCCATACCCGCCCTTGTTAACACAGTACACCTTTGGCATTGATAAAAGAATATTACAGTATTGCTGTTAATCATAGTCCATAGATTACATTAATTGCTTTTTTCCCATACTTCTCTACATTCCCACCACCCTGCAGTAGTGACCTATATCTGTTTTGGTTCACAGAAGGACATTTAGAGGCTGCTTTATTCTTAACCTCCTGCCCCATGCCTCGCTCTTCCTCCATCATACCTCTGCACGAATCTTTCAAACTTTCTATTAAAAGTTTTATTTTTGAGTATTTTTTACTTTACATCGAATACCCAACAGTTACAGAGGACTGGGACTGTTTCTTTTTCACAGCTGACCTGTGTAAGTATTCAAATATTTGTTGAATTAGTGATTAAGTGGGGGTGCACACCCTTAATTGCTGCTACTGATCCGAAGCATCAGACCACTCCTCTTCCTCTCAATACACATATACACATTCATTTTAGTGGGGAAAAAAAGTCAAGAAATTGTGTTCTGGTATTCCAAAGAGAGACTAGAAAGGAAATTTTTAAAAAATACCTGTGAAGCATGTGAAACGTAATTCCAAACAGACTGGGTTGTGAGGAGGAGGTGTCATGGACGTTCCCAGGAATAATTCATGAGAGTGTGAAAGAGAGATTATCTTTGACTATTGTGTGGTGGCTCCAACAAAACTTCCTTTACTTTATAAAACTCTCAACATGGAGACCATTGCTGGCTGTATCTCCTTTTGAAAGTTTGCAGAACAAGTCCTTAAAGGAGGCTTTGATGTTTATACCTAGATGGAAACTAAGATTCATGGTTAAATCTAATTCCCTTCTCCAGCAGATCACAGAAAAGGGCTCTCCGCAAGAGATGTTAACCGTGGGTATGTTCCTAATCATTTTTGTTTGTATAGACCTGATTTTTTAAATAAAAATTTTTGAAGTGTATCATTCATACATGAATATACATAAACAGTAAGTGTATGGTAAAAGTTGGGAACTTAAAAAACATGTATATCATCATACAGAGCTCCCTTATATCACCCCACCACCAACACCTTGCCTTATTGTGAAACGTTTGTTAAAACTATGGAAGAACATTGTTAAGATATTATTACTAACTATAACCCATATCTTAAATTTGGTATGTTTCCCCAAACCCACTTAGTCGTTAACATCCTGTATTAGTATTATATATTTTTTATAGTTCATGAGAGAACAGTCTCATATTTTTTCTAACCATAGCCCATCTTCCACCACAAGATTCCCTGTGTTATACAGTCCCATGCTTTGTCAGTCCATTTAAAGTGTACACTCAGTGGTCTCATTCATTACCTCAGTCAATTTTAGAAAGTTTTCATTATTCCAAAAGGGGAAATCCCATACCTCCTTATACCCACCAGTTGTTGCCCCTTAGAATTGATATATCTTCTTTGCCCTTCCTGCTGTAGTTACTCAGAATACCTAGTGATCTTCAGCATTTCTGGATAATGTTTTTCATGTTTGTCCTCTATTGTAAGGGAGAGTTTCAAGTGCCTAATTTCATCACTTGCTGATGGGTAGAGAGCTGTACTTGGGCTATGTGTACATGTTGTTATACTTCTGAATGAAAAATGGAAACATTTAGTCCCTCAGACTGTTTTTCAAATATTCAGTTGTCATAATGTTTTACTTGGTATTTAGATTTGTTAGAATCACTGCAAAGGCTAAAGACTGGAGTGAGGAAGTGAGAAGAAGATGAGGTAAGAGAGGTTAATAATAAATGACTAGCCCATATAGGGATTATAGGCCTTTAGAAGATCTTTGGCTTTTGCTCTGAGTTAAAGGGAAGCTGTTTTAGGGTTGACAAAGGGATGGTATGATCTGACATTTTTCCAGGATCTCTCCAGTTGCTGAGGGCAGTTTAGGAAGCCATTTCTGTAATGCTTGGTGATTTGGTCATAGCTTGGACTAGGGTGGTAACAGTGGAGATTGTAAGTGGTTGGGGTCTGCTTGACTTGGTAGTATATGTATATTCTTTTTATAGGCTGTTCACAGATAATCTTTAGGTGATATAGATAATTTTTTTGTTACACAGCCATAGCCCACCCTCTTAATTCCAATTAAATGTAAATGAACATCCTTGGATACTGTGTCTGTGTAAATAGATTGATGTAAATCTATGACCAGTAGAGTAAAGCATACCTTACTTGTCCTTGGCCCTCAATCATGAATTAATAAGCATTTGTTGATTATTATGCATCAGTTCCTGTGCTAGTTGCTGGGGCTACCCTGGAGAGTAAGACACATCTCCAGTTCTTAAAAACTAACAATTTAATGGGAAAATATAAACATTTGCATTTGTAGATTATGTTACATAAAAGTATGTAAAAACTGTGAGGAATAAGCTATTATTTCTGTCTTGGAAAGGAGACATAAACTGGGACAGCCTTGGTTAAACTAGAAAGAAGTTTGGTTGTCATAATCTTAAGATAAATTGGCTGCTAGCACTACCATCACCCCTCCTGCCACCACCGTCATCATCATTTTTGGGGTTATTACAGTGTGCTAAACATTTTACATACAAAATATATGTAGGTATTATTGTGGTTCCCATTTTAAAGATGAGCAAACTAAGGCACTGGGAGATCAATTTGCCCAGCATTCTGTAACCAAACCTGTGTACTTTTTCTTGTACATAATGGACATTTGTGGGCAGTGCAGGAGGAATAGTGGAGCTGGACTGTTAAATGCAATATTAAGACATCTTATCCTTTCAGATAATAGGTTTGCAATGCCAGTCTTTAAGGAGGGACATAATGAGATATATAGTTTGTAAGAGTAGCATTATTGAGGGTGAATAGGATTAGGAGAAGACCCAGAGACAGGGAGACCCGTAAGGAAGTTGTTGTATAAGATGACAATTGATAAAAGCTTAGGTAAGAGTGGAAAGAGGGATGTGAAAGAGGACATGTATTTGATTAGACTACATCCTCTTATTCAACAGCTCATTCTACAGCTGTTCTTCAAACTGATAGTATCAACAGTGATTTTTCTCACAAGTTCTCAATATCTTTCTTTACTGGGTATCTTCATTTTGAGGCAGTAAAGTGTATAGAATTATGGGTTTTAGAGCTGGGCTGCCTGAATTCAAATCCCAGCTCCTTTACTTAGTAGCTCAGTAGCACTGGGCAAGATACTTAACCTTCCCATGCTTTGGATACTTCATCTGTAAAATAGTAGTGATAATAGTACCAACTTCCTTGAGTTATCACTTGGTAAAGTGCTTAGAACAGTGCCTGGCAAAAGTCAGTGTTCAAAACTGGTAAGTAATATCATCTTCTTTTATATTGGTCTCATGTTATACTCACCTTACTTTTCATCTTTGACTGGAAAAACATGACAGACATACTGCTGATCCAGGAATTGCTAAGTATGAGAACATCTTGCTGAAGAAAATTACAGGGAGATGTTATTAACAGTCATTGGACCAGATGACATTTATGATTACTTCTAATTTTGAGAGCCTAATTCCATAATTAATCTCAATATATCCAAACCAAATTCATTATCATTACTTTGTAAATGAGTTATTAGTTCCTAAGCTCTCTGAATTTTTTTGTCTTTATTTTTTTTAATGTTACATTAAAAAAATATGAGGTCTCCATATGACCCCTACCCCCTTCACCCCACTCCTCCCATAACAACAACCTCCTACATCATCATGGGACATTCATTGCACTTGGTGAGTACATCTCTGAGCACCGCTGCACCACATGGTCATTGGTCCACATTACAGTTTACATTCTCCCCCAGTCCACCCAGTGGACCATGGGAGCACATACAATGTCCAGTAACTGTTCTGCAGTACTACCCAAGACAACTCGAAGTCCTGAAAATGTCCCCACATCACATCTCTTCTTCCCACTCCCTACCCTCAGCAGCTACCATGGCTACTTTCTCCACATCAGTGCTACATTTTCTTTGATTACTAATCACAATAGTTCATGAATAGAATATCAGTGAGTCCACTCTAATCCATACTCTATTCCTCCATCCTGTGGACCTTGGGATGGTTATGTCCACTCCACATCTATATCGAGAGGGGGCTTAGATTCCACATGGATGATGGATGCAATTCTCCTGCTTTCAGTTGTAGGCACTCTTGGCTCCCTGGTGTGGTGGTTGACCTTCTTCATCTCCAGGTTAGCTGGCTGGGGTAAGTCCAATAAACCAGAGTGTAGGAGTTGCAAGTCTGTTGAGGCTCAGGGTCTGGCTATCACATGGACAGTCCAGAGATTCAGGTCCCTTGAGTATACACTAAACCCCAGAGCCAACCACAGGTCCGGTAAAAGTAACAGGAGAGGCTTGTGAACAAAGATCACATCTGAGTCCAACTCCATCACACTCAGGAACACAAACTCTAAAGTAGGGCCAACGGACATGGCACTGAACTCCATCTGCCATGACCATAGAACCTGTGGGTGTCTGTAGCCCTCAGAAGAACCAATATCTGGGGTTGTATCTACTTTAGCTGTCTCTGGGACTCTGCTGAGGTGTGTGTAAGGGCGAAGCTCTCTGAATTTTTAACTGTCATTCAGAAAACTGTTTCCTTCCCCCATAAAATGCTTCTTGTGTCATAATCTTCCTCTGCATTGCCATGCCTTACACCAGGTCTTTATCACCTAATGCCTACTATCTATTGATGTTCCATAGTTGTTGGTAGGTAGGATCTATAATTGTTTATTTCTGCAGATTATCTTCTATGCAGAAATGATTTGTGACATTGTAACACTATTATCAACAACAAATTAAACACCATATAGACAAAATTTTCACCTAAGAGAAACGAACCTGAATTTTGTCCTTCTAGAGATACTTTTATATAATCATTATTAAGGAAAGGAAAAAATATAAATGTATAAGAAAGTTGCTATAAACAGAACTACTTTAATAATTGGACTATAGCAGTTAAAGCTGAAAATAGTGATTGTCCTTATTACTTGTTTTCAGAAAAACTATCTTTTTTCTGGAAATGTTATTTCCCTGCCTGTTGATTTGGTTATGGCATGATGAATCGTTTTAATGGTCTGTACTGATTATTTGGTGATGAGCATATTTCATCTGTTTCCTCCTTTGTCTTATAATGTACAAAGCATGTTTCACCTTTATATGATTACTTTCTCTCATTTGATTCATTTTTCTTAGAACTGCCTGTTTCCTTGAATTAGGTCTGACTTCTTCAAAGATGCCAGAAGACCTCCTTTATACTATAGGAGATGTTGAAGTTTTCAACCTGTCCTTTTTCAGCCAGTATTATATAGGGATTTTGATGTTCATTACTTACACCTCGTAGTATTTAGTACAGTGGTATCATCATAGCCAGTAGTCAATAAAAGCTAATTAATTAAAAGTATCCACATCTATTTCCCATGTCTTCTTTTAAATTTCTTTTTGCGTTTTGAAAATTTAGGATTTAATTCTGTTCTAAAATATGAAAAGTATGGCTGTAATAAAGGAATTCTGCTTCATATTTGTCACTTAACTTTTATATCACGATCACCTTTTGTCTACAATCTTATAATAACTTACTTTCTTGTATCTGTTTCCCATTGAGATGTCTCAAACTGGTAGTTGTGGAAGTGTTTCCTCTAATGTGCATGTTTGAAAATTTTTGAATTAGTTGGCAACATATAAAAACACGGGATTTACAGTTTTTCAAGAGAACTTTCTAAATTTCAACTCATATCACTTCTTTTACCTACATGAAATTATTCTCTAAACATATAATATACTTCTGTATTTTCATATGTCTGCATGTGCATTCTATGCTTAGAATTACTTTGGCCTGTTTTTCTTCATGGTGAACCTCTATATTTATTCCTTAATTTATAGCTCTGAAAGTCACATCCTCCTCACTTCCTAAAAAATCATTCCCACAGGTAAAGTGTTCTGCTCCCTACTAAGTGCTCGCAGCACATTTATCCATACCTTTTAAAAATAGCATTTATGGTATTGTGTTGTCACATGTACTTATCTTGTATTCTTGTCTCTTTTTATTAAATTGTGAGAATACATAAGTTAGAGTCCATGTCATGCTTATATTCATAGTGCTTACTACATTAAATCCATAATAAATGTTTGTTGAATTGGAGTCTTTCTTTTCTCATCTTTTCTCATTTTGTTTCTTTCCTAAAGATAATCTACTGGGAATCTCTTGGGTTGACAGTACCTGGATCCCCATTTTGAACAGCGGTAGTGTCTTGGATTACTTCTCAGAAAGAAGCAATCCTTTTTACGACAGGACGTGTAATAATGAAGTAGTCAAGATGCAGAGACTAACATTAGAACATTTAAAGTAAGTTATTTTAAGAAGGTAGCTTCTTTACCAATTAGAGATTTTGCAGGGAGTAGTTTTATCAAGCTGAGGATCATGAAATGTGTTTGAAAAAAGAGCTTGGAGTTTTATTGGGTTTGTACCAATTTGATGTGAAAGAGAATTGTTCGTAGTCACTTGTAACTTAGGAATTCTTTTCTTATATATAAATGTCTAGTTAAAATACAAATATGATAATTAAATGTGGATCTGATGAGTGAGCTTAGCAGTGCCCTTGTCATTCTCAACCAGATAACTACCTTTTTTTTTTTTTTGAGGTGTTGGGAGCTGGGGATTGAACTCAGGACCTCATATGTGGGAAGCTGGTACTCAACCATTGAGCCACATTGGCTGCCCTAAGATGTTTGTTTTGCCCTTTTTTTTTTTTAAGGAGGCATCGGGAATTGAACCCAGGACCTCCCATGTGGGAAGCGGGTGCCCAACTGCTTGAGCCATCTCTGCTCCCCAGATAACTACTTTTATTGTCACATCTACATTTAATTTAATCTTATACCATAGTCTGATTTATAATAGGTTATTCTTTGTATGACAAACACAGAAAGTAAAAATAAAATTTTAAGCAAACAAATGCAAAGTAAGATTCTTCAGACTTAGGATGCTAAGTAATGAAGATTTTGTTACTGTTAGAAAAGTTTCTGAAGGAACTGTATAATAAGGATAGTTTTTGATTTGTTATCTTAATATCAGGGAAGTTCAAGAAATTAAGTTTCTGGTGTTTTAAATAACTTTTGTTATGAGGCACTTAATTTATAACTATTGAGATGACTTATTGTTGCTTTTAAACATTCTGTCAGTTCAAAAATATTTGGGAGGACAAGAATAAGGTTTTTGGTATTCTCTAGTTGGGTAAAATATAGTTGGGTCTTCATATGTATTTTTATATTTTATGCATATCTTGGTCAGGAGTATCTTGGCATTTTTACTGCTTTTTTTGAACAGCCACTCTTCAGTACACTTCCATGACTGAAAATACTCAGATTAAATAAGTTCTGGAGAAATTCTGTTGTTTTAAAACCAGATCTTTTTTATGTTTGTACCATCTACCTGGAAAATAACCAGTTTTAATTGAACAGCCAATTTTTAACACCAAACATAGGCAGCTTTAATACTGTTTACACTGTTGCTACACTTTTATATAGTAATTTGAAAGTTCTACAGAATTGTTTGTAGGGCTTTCATTGATCTCTGAATGTCTGTCTTCTGTTGTCAGTCAGATGGTTGGAGTGGAGTACATCCTTTTACATGCTCAAGAGCCCATTCTTTTCATTGTTCGGAAGCAACAGCGGCAGTCCCCTACCCAAGGTAAAATGTGTAAATTTCAGGCAGTATTTTTTTCTTAAAATACTATGATTTATTTACCTCCTGATCTGTATGTTCTTACTTTTTTTTCATATTGGGTTATATTTCTGGGGTCACCAAGACCATGTACATCTCTGATACTTTGCTAGAAGGACTTATTGGAATCAGATTATAGTTGTACTCATGACTAAAGATTTATTATGGCAACAGAGTAAGGATAGACAGCCAAATCAATAAAAGAAAATAGATAAATCAGGTGGGGTCGTCCCTCTAGCTGTGAAATGAAGCCATATGCTTGCAGTGTGTCTGCCCATAGATGTCTGCTTGGGAAGCCTGAGCCCACCGTTTTTTTTTTGAAGCCTGGTCATGTAGACATCCCCTGCCCCACCAAAATTCCAGATGCCTAGAAGGAAAATAGGTCTTCTCTGTAAATTGTATTGTTTGCACAGAGTCTGGACAGGCTGGGAGAGCAGGCATAACGTTACCACTTATGGGACATTTCAAAAGCCATGTTTCACTAGCTGCATGTGTAGACACCAGGAATCTCTTCCAGCATGTCCAGGACATCTCTAAGCAGTGACAATTAAAGTAATTCAGTACATCAACACTGCCTCTTCCTGTGAGCACAGTTGTTGGACTTTTGACTGAACCCTGAGCATCATGAGGAACTTTTCTTCTCATCTCAGTCCATTCAGTCTAATTCTGTTACAAAATGAGATTATAGCTATCAGTGGTATATGCAGTATCCCCAAATGCATAGAGGCTCAGTTGAAAATCCTCATTAACATGTTCAACCAAAAACTTTACTGGGTTATATTACAACCAAAAGCCTTATTGGGTTATGTTATCAAAAGGATTTTGATTTAGGAATCAATACTGAAGAGTATAGAATCCAAATTTAGTCTCTTTTTTTTTAAGATTTATTTTATTTATTTCTCTCCCTTTCCCCCTGTTGTCTGCTCTCTGTGTCCATTAGCTGTGCGTTCTTCTGTGTCCGCTTGCATTATCCAGCGGCACTGGGAAACTGCCTCTCTTTTTCATTATGTCATATTGCGGCATCAGCTCTCCATGTATGTGGCGCCACCTCTGGGCAGGCTGCAATTTTTTCACACAGGGTGGCTCTCCTTGTGGGGCGCACTCCTTGCACACGGCAGCACTGCTTGTGGGCCAGCTTACCACATGGGTCAGAAGGCCCTGGGGATCAAACCCTGGACCCTCCCTATTGTAGATGGATGTTCTATCAGTTGAGCCATGTCCGCTTCCTCCAGCTTTAGTCTTGAATAACAGAGCTAGACATCTATTGTGGAGAAGACCAGAACTTTAAGAGGTCTTTAGAATGAAGTCAAGATTATGGATAAGATCTCACTGAAGTCATGATTCAAGGTGGAGGAGCTGGATACCTCTTTCCAATGAGATATCCTCTTCTAGGCCTTAAGAACAGTCCTTACCCTGGTCTTGATTTCAGGAAAGAAATTATGGTTCCATAGTGAAGGATTGAAATTAATTTCAAAATTGATTCAAAGTGCCTGCCTAGAGGAAAAGAGAACCTTAGGACAAAGGCAAGGCCAGAAACCAGAACTCCATGATGAAAGAGTTCAAGGTAAAGAAGCCATATCAGATGGCATTAGCTTCACTAGCAACTGTCTTGCTCCTTAGTGCCAGTATGGGGCACAGAGGCAAGTTTGGTGCATCTGATATCTTCACCCTGATCCCAAATTTCTCTTTATTCTTCCTTAGAACTCACCCTTTCAATGAGACTGCAAGTGATCCTTCTGGAGATACTAAGACTCCAGAGCAGATAGGCTAGAAGCATCACAAGAGGTACTCCACAACCCTACTGACCCAGTTTGGTTCTAAAGTCTATCAGGACAATGAAAATCAAACAATACAGACAAAAAAAACCCAACAACAACCAGTTCCCAATGCCAGCCAAAGATAAATCTTGGCTGGACAATGAAAATCAAACAAGTACAGATAAAAAAAACAAAAAACTAAACCAGTTCCCAGTGCCAGCCAAAGACAAATCTTCCAAGCTGCCCTTTTTAAAGACAGTAGCCTCAGGCCTACTGTGCCAACTCTTTCCTGTACAGATTTGTTGCTAAATAGGTGTAAATGTTCTATCATATATTTTTGTGTCCTGAAAATAGAGCTGGTATCTGTGGCCTCAGTTAAGTCAGAGGGAGGGAGGTAGGGAGGAAGGAACTAACTGTGAGAGTGGACTGAAGAGCATTTCCTTGTATAGGGAAATTGGCTAATGATCTAAAAAAAATCCCCTAAGATTCCCATAATTGTCCCCTAAATATTACAAAATAGTTATATTATTAAATGCCTAATGTGTTTATGCTATTTACTTTGGCATTCATTTCATTTACTCTTTACTACTTATTTATGAGGTAAGGGTGAAGGTTGGTATCTGGTGGATCTGAAAAACTCTAAAGTAGCCAAAAACATTCACTGGAAGATACTGCAGGCTCCTTTGAGAACAGCTGAAACTGGGAGGGGTTTTGCCCTTTCCAAAACAAGGGGCCTACAGTAAGAGGAACTTGAATGGGCTGGAGCAGTCTAGCCCATACAAGCTCAGAAAACTCACCTCTCAGTGCTCCTTTATAAGATAGGGCCCCACACTGAGGGGAAACTGTTAAAAGTACAATAAGAATTATGCATGATAGGGCCAACAGAGTAAGGAAAGAGAAGGCTCAGATCAAAGGGAAAGGGAGTATGGGGGGATAGAGCCAGGAAATCTCAGAAAGCAAATCTTCATATAAAGACATAAACTGTGTGAAAACTGTGCACATTAGAAACACTTTCCTGAACACTGCTTCATTCTAAAAGTTCAGTAAAACAAATTTTATATAAATTAAGGAATGGAAAAGTAAGGTCAAATCCATACAAAGTTATTTTTAAAAAGACAAAAAGGAACCTAAAAAATTCCCATAGACAATGAAACTATACAGAAGTAACCATAAAACAGATAAATTCTGTAACTATTTTTAAAAAAGGGCTAGAAAAATAATAAGAAAATGATGCAAGATATGGAAGAATAACATGAACCAGAGTTAGAAAAGTGCAGAAAGAACTGACAGTTAAGGAAACCAAGTAAAAGAAATATTTCAAAATTGAAGATTAAGCTAGAAAAAAGACAAGAGCAAATAAACCACAGCCAGTGTTTTAAGAAAAATAGAAGGTGAAAAAGGAACATTTTAAAAACTGAAAAGAAAATAAATTTGAGAGAAAGTATCAAATATTGGAGATTGGCAAAAAAACAACCAACAGATGATTAATAGGAGTCCCTGGGTAGGTGGATGGGTGAAGGGATAAAGCAAATGCAATGGAATAGATTACGTATTAAGCATTTTAAGTGAAGAGAACTATACAAAAGAATTTTAATCTGTGTATTGTGAGAAGAGTCTGCATATCTGAGAATATTACCCCAAATGAGCAGTAACAACATATAATCTAGTTAAATTACTGGACCTTAAAGGGAAAAAAAAACCCAACAAAATGATATTTAGGAAAAAAGGGGCACACAACTTACAAGGGAAAGAAAATCAAATTCCATCAGCCTTTTTGACACCAATGCCTAATGCTAGAAGATAATGGAAAAATACTTTTTTTTTTTTCCTACTTCAGATACTTACAGAAAGAAAGTGTGAGATGAAGATTTAAGTCCAATTAAAACTGACTTTCAGGTATAAAGGACATAGCCAAACTGTTATTAACTCATATGAGCTCAAGGAATCTATCAGTATATATGAGTTCAAAGAATTTCCCTTGAAGTGTTCCTGAAGAATCTACTAGAGAACTAATGTCAGATAACCAAACCAATGAGTAGGACATGAATATAAGGACTATTAGTGAATTTAAATATATGGTTATTGTACCACTAAGATTATATGAGGGTGAAGAGGGTGAGAGTATAGTATGTAATGGCTATGTGCTTTGACAATGTAGGTATAGTACAGTAATGGAAAATATTAGAAGAATAGAGAGTGTATAGAAAAAAAATGTTTTTATTAATTACATTGATGATATTATTGTCCTGAGAGAGTTCTATATATGTGTAATTTAAAAAATGGGTAATTATCAGTTATTTTCTAATTCTTTCATTTGTTAGGCCTAAAAACCAAGACTTTTTGGGTGGAAGAAAGGTATAGAGAAGTTAAAGCTCTGTAGTTTTGAATTTTGAATTGAAAATATCTATGAATATGTAAGGTATCTTATCTTTTGCTGCACATATACAAACACATTTCTAGCTTAGTCCACTTTGGAAAAGGTCCGGAAACAGCAGCCAACCCAATAATGATTGTAGTGCTTTGAACCCGTTGATTATGTTGAAATCTATGAGTTAATGATGACGTTAAAAAAATTTGTCATCTTGAAAGCTGGTAAATAAGGGGAAGGAATCTAACATTTGTCTTGCCTGTCTTATATAAACTGTACCACAGGTAACAAAATAAGAGATGAGAAGTATCTCTTTGTTATTAGTATCCCAACCAACAAATGGAAAAAAAATGATAGAATTAGGATGTAAATATTTTGCAAACCCAGTGAATTAAAAGTTATGGGCATTAATCATCAACAGTTTTTAACATCTCAAGAGAAACAATCAGGCATGTACTTCCTGAGGTCTTGTTAAACACCACCTGTAGCCTTGCCAAAGAGGGAAAGAGTTTTTTTCAAGCTGCTGGATCTAAGTGCCAGTTTGCAGGAAATGGGACTGCGCCATGAGGATGTGGTCAACAAAATCTGGATTGTGAGAAATACATAGGTTAGATGGCCTATGTTTTTCAATAGATAAATTATAAGGAAAAGAAAAGGAGGGAGAGAATATTTAAAATTAAAAGATACTTTAAAAACTGATCAAATGGACAAGATTAAATACAATGTCTAGTGATGTACATTTGGTGATAAAACTATAAAACCATGCAAAGAAGTGATTATTACTGTGAAAATCAGGATAATGCATACTTATGGAGGAAGGAAGAGGATTGTAATTTGGTTTGGGCAGATGAAAGGGGCTCCTAACAGTTCTATTTCTTAATCTTGGTCTTGTTTTAAAGGGTGTTAGCTTTGAAATCAGCTAAGCTATATATTTGTGTTTTCTATATCTGTATTTTATCTTATAATAAAAAGGCTAACACCAGTGTTATACAAGTGAATCAAAGATGGCCCTGTGTATTGACCCTGTGTGTTGTTTATTTCTTCACAAGAACCTAGGACCATTAATCCAAAAATTCCACTGGCGCCAAATTCATACAGATCCAATTGTTTTAAAAATAGCCTAGATATGCACCTTTTAGACATTTAGAACCGACTAACTTGCATACCCTGGGAAACTGCACCATACATCTGCTAGTCATAGATAAGATAAGCCCTGTAGTTATAAGGACTGTTACCAGATCCTTGCTGTGCTGCCTGAGTGATATCACTTAGAACTGTAAAGCCCTCCTACCCCAATTACCCTTTCCCCTGGGTGTTTCCTTGTGTCACAGCCTCTTGAAGGTCTCTGCTGAGAGGGTTTGCCTTTCCCAGGTAACCTAAGCATCACCCCAATAAATATCTTGTGTGTTACTGCCATCCAGTGGTTATCTTTTTCTTGATCAGCCCCCAAATCCCTTGAATTCACTACAAACAACAAAATACAATGTAGCAGCTCTCTCTGTATTTGTTGTCTTTAAGACAAAGTGAAGAAAGCAATGTGCAGTGCAGTGCGTTGTACTATTTGTGTATAAAAATAGATTATATATGTATATGCATGGAATATCTATGGCAGGATATACAGGAAACTGGTAATAGTGTGTGCACATTCTGGGAACGGGAGCTGGGAGACGGGAGCTGGGAGACGAGACAGAGTGGGTTGAAGGCTCATATTTCCTTAAGATTTAGATATCAGTTCAGATCCTTTGTCTATTCTGCCTTGATTTCAGGTGTTTTTTTTTTTTTTAATCAAATCAATTTGTATACATTTTTGAATTAAGGACATTCTTTTTTTAAATATTTGTGACAAATATGGTTTCTTGTTGCCTTTCAATTATGTGTTTTTAAATGTATGAAAGTTCTAATTTTTAATTTAACTAATGATCCTTTCTTGAATAGGATTTCTTCCTTTTCTTTAGAGCTTAAAAATACTCTCCCATTCAGGGAAATGTTGTGTTGTATTTTTAATTTTTCCATCTAGAATATGTTCAGGTACATGGTGTAGGTAAGGTTATAAATTAACTTTTTTCAAGACAATCCATCCCTTTTCCATTGTTTGGTGTTATTTTATCATGCTTAGTTCTACCTATTTTTCTTATAATGTGAGTTAAATGAATATTAATAAAATAAGTTTTAAATTAAAATTTTACTTTTTCCTTCTGAATGCATTTCTTTCCTCTGCCAAAGGTAAAAAATCATAAGTGAGTATTTCTGAAGAAGAGAGAAAAGAACTTTGTCTTCTTTTTTTCACTTAAATGTTAGTCTCTATTACCTGTAGTTGAGGAAAAACAGCATTTTGTTTCCTGATTTTATGGTATGGTGTGGAACTTTTAATACAGTGTTTGGTAACATTGTGTGAATTCATTCTTTGGACCTTTTTAAACACACACACGTATGTATAAGTAAGTGATTCTTTGCCCACTCACACTTGTCTATTAAGGCAAAGTTGATTTGACAGTGTAAAATAAAGATACCGTCATCTAATTAACAACTCTGGAAATATAACCATTTTTTCTGTCTGTGATTTTTGACTAGTGAAGTGCGTGGTAATCCCATTGTTTTTAAAATAGACTTGATTTTTGTATAATTATATGTTTTTTTCATCATTTTGTAGGTAATCTGATGTGACAACTATTTAAAATAGCCTCCTCATCAAGAAATATGTAATTGAAGGGAAAAGACTTGTTTTGGTGTAGATAAATTTCCATATCTGTAAAATGTAAGGTAGAGTTTGATAAATGCCCTAAGGGTGATCAACAAAGTCCTCTAAGGTCTTGCTTCCCAAAGTGTGGTTGGTGGACTAGGAACATTGGCATCATTTGGGACCTTTAGAAATGCTCTATGCCTACTGAATAAGAATCTGATTTTAACAAGTTCCTCAGGTAATTAAAATTTGAGATGCATAACTTGAGGGCAGGAGTTGGCAAACTTCCTGTGAAGGACCAGAGAGTAAATACTTTAGGCTTTGTGGGCTTCACCATCTCTGTAACAACTATTCCACTAGTGCCAGAGCAGCCATAGATAATATTTAAACAAATGACCATGAGTGTGTTCCAATAAAACTTTATTCATGGAAAAATAGGCATTGTGAAATCTTGTTTTAAGTTTAGTTTCGGAGATTGTCAACTTTCAGTTGTTCTTTTTATGAAAATCTCTCGAGCAGTTTGTGTCCATAGCTGTATTTGTACACATTTTTTTTTCTCCTGTTTTAGTTATTCCACTGGCTGATTACTATATCATTGCTGGAGTGATCTATCAGGCACCAGACTTGGGATCAGTTATAAACTCCAGAGTTGTAAGTGTCTTCACATTTTTGTAAACATTAAAGACAACTTAATTGTGCTATTTTGCTTCCAAGAATCAAACAGGAACTTCCCTCCCTTTTTTAAGTTGGTATAAGATATTGACTATTAGAATTTGTTGAGCAGAGGTTACTGTGGGCCAATTCAATGCTAAAAGTATTTAGCACAATACCAGCTACATAATAATTCAGGTTTTGAAAAAATGAGAAGTTTCTCTTTTTGCATATGTAATATTTTGAGAGTACTTGGGAAATTTTGGTCATGCTAATGAGAAATTCAGAATTTGTTTTTCT
Organism: Dasypus novemcinctus; assembly: GCF_030445035.2. Lineage (NCBI taxonomy): Eukaryota > Metazoa > Chordata > Mammalia > Cingulata > Dasypodidae > Dasypus > Dasypus novemcinctus. Next base: position 38,340,135 of record NC_080675.1, read on the forward strand.
TTTACAAGCTTACTGCAGTGCATGGCATTCAGTCGGCTTTTGATGAAGCTATGTCATATTGTCGATATCATCCCTCCAAAGGATATTGGTGGCACTTCAAAGATCATGAAGAACAAGGTAGGTAAGACACCTAGATCCTCCTAAAATGTCTTTTGATCTGAGTCATATTTTACTTCTCTATAGGGAGACTCTTCATGGGATGATAATATTGTTACAGCTGTGCTTCCTGAAATAATAATAGCAATCATATAGGAACAAATAATAAAGTTTAATCTGCTTGGTAATTGGTAATCTTTGTTGGGGTGATTCAAGGTTTTAAAATATTTGGAACATACAGAAGGGAAACAGTCAAGGAATGAGCAAAGATGGTATTTCCTGCTTATCTAACTGTTAAGTCATTTTGGAATCTAGGACCCTTTTTCCTTCCAATCTTCAATTAGGGGAAGATTTATGACATATGACTAGTCTGTTTTCTGGTCCTTTCAAATTATTACCTGTTTTGATGGCAGGTCCCCTAGTTTCCATGCCTGCTAATCTGTATCTATATTTTGCATTTTCTTCTTTGAAAAATAGTAATTCAGAATGAATTACGAAAAGAAGGTAGTAGTCTTTAAATAGAATTCAGACTTGTGGAGTGGTTTTTCAGACACACAGCTATGTTTATTTTTAATAGTAGCCCATAACATTTGACATAGGAAAGTTCTCCTTAGCTGAATAAAATTTATGCAGGAGTTATTGCTCTTACCCTAATGAAATGTTTATAGTAAAACTGATCTGGAACCCTTCATTTAGAGGTTGACTCTCACTATCCCTTCCTTCCAGGGCAAATCTCACATGTGATTAACTTCAGAATTTCTCTTACAGGTTCATTTCCTTCTTGTCTTCATAGACTTCCATTGTTTTGTTTGTCCTGTTTTTCTTGTGAATTACAGTCTTAATACATGAGTATGCTAACTTGAGTTTGTGGAACTTGTATTTTCCATTTGTGCCTAGTAAGTTTTGTGGAAAAAGACCATGCAATATATGTATAAATAAAAAAGGTGATTGTAGACCAGTAATCTGAATTGTGATTTAGGTAATTATGAATAACTTGTCTTAAAACTCTATCCATATACTGAAGCTGAAATATCTTTTAATAACATATGTCAGCTTTTTCAATGTTAGAATGTTAATTTCATTTCAGAGTGAGAGTTAGAATACTTTTGTTTATATGATGTGTTTTGCTTATTTGGGGAATTATCTTTGATAAAATAGAGCCACTGAAAATAATGAGATTTGGGTATGTCCATGGTAGCTAAAAGATTTGTAAATATCGGGAAACAGACTTTGGCCCAGTGGTTAGGGCGTCCGTCTACCATATGGGAGGTCCGCGGTTCAAACCCCGGGCCTCCTTGACCCGTGTGGAGCTGGCCATGCGCAGCGCTGATGCGGTCTCAAGGAGTGCTGTGCCACGCAAGGGTGTCCCCTGCGTGGGGGAGCCCCACGCGCAAGGAGTGTGCCCGTGAGGAAAGCCGCCCAGTGTGAAAAGAAAGAGCAGCCTGCCCAGGAATGGCGCCGCCCACATTTCCCGTGCCGCTGACGACAACAAAAGCGGACAAAGAAACAAGACGCAGCAAATAGACACCAAGAACAGACAACCAGGGGAGGGGGGAAATTAAAATAAATAAATAAATCTTTAAAAAAAAAAAAAAAGATTTGTAAATATAAGACACTAAACTAATTATGCAGTGTTTGGACTTCATATTTTAACAGATAAAGTCAAACCTAAAGCCAAAAGGAAAGAAGAACCTAGCTCTATTTTCCAGAGACAACGAGTGGATGCTTTACTCTTGGATCTTAGACAAAAATTTCCACCCAAATTTGTGCAGGTAATGAGAATGTGTGTGGTTAAGTTTGATTTGACACTTTTTTTCCTGACATGTTTATTCCTTTTTTTAAATTGAAAACTCTTTCAGGTGTAACCAAAAATGTTGATTTTCCTCATTTGTTAAAAAATGATCTCTAAATCAAAGGAAATATTTTAAATGATTTAATGGAAGAAATGGGTAAAGGGAATGGAATTAACACTGTTTGGTGCTTTTAAACTTAGTTCCTGATTGAATTGTCACATCAGTCCTATGAGACTATATAGATAATAATCTCATTCAGAATCTTGCTGAAAGTGTCACAGGTGATGTCAAATCTAAAATCTAAAACTCATGCTGTTTTTATTGTACTTGCTATCTTCTAGTTTTATGTAGTGGATATATAAGCTCCTTATATGATAAAATAATTACAACTTTTGTAACTAAAAAGAATAAAACATTTGAAGTAGAAGAGTTGGCATGATAAACAGAAGGATGGATTAATAATAAATAGAGTAACATCATATAGGTATTTAAGTTATGTGAATTCCACTGTATGCTTTGGGGGGTTACAACAGCAATAACAAATCCAACTGCCACTTTTTAAAATGAGCTTTTGAACTAAAGTAGTTAAGATGTTGAATATGTGAATATGCTATTCTTGTGTTACTTTCAGGTCTTACAGACTTGTTCAGGTTTGTGTACATACAAGATCATATGTACTATTTTTTTTTATGTGCTACTTAAGTGGTTTTTAAGGATAATTTTAGTTTAAATGAGATATTTTACATCCCACGATGACTTTACAACCGGCCTTCCCTTCCTGATTCCACTGTAGTGAGAGATAATGTACTTTTGGAATGGCCATGTGCTGGTGACAGGAGCAGAGTTGGCACTCAAGACAAGAAGGCCAAGTTAGAGAACTCTCATGAATTGCACCTGAAGACTGAATAGTGTCTGTTGACACTATTGAAGGAATAAGTGAATAAATTAAAACTTTGTGTAGAATGGTTAGTATAACATTGCAGAGTGTAAGAGGTTAGGTATGGTTGACATTCATTTGTTGAATGCATACTATATACTAGGTAAGCTGGGGCAACAATGTCCAGTATAGCGGCACATGTGACACATGTGACACCTGAGCATTTGGAACACAGGTAGTCCAAATTGAGCTGTGATGTAAATGTAAAATAAACACTGAATTACAAAGTCTTATAAAAAATATAATCTCATTAATATTTTTAATATTGATTACGTGTTGAAATTATATTTTAGATATCCTTGATTAAATAAAATATAAAAAAATTAATTTGATGTCTTTTTAAAATGTGACTACTAGAAAATTGAAAATTACAAATGTAACTTGCATATGTGGCACATATTAGATTTCTTTTGAACAGTGCTGATCAAGACAATGGAAATAGAACATACAAAACCAGAAACGTGAAAGAGAATGAGTGAACATATGTATTCAGAAACTAGAAAATCCTTTGAGGATTTACTCTATAATGGAAGATGAAATTGGAAAAATGAAAAGGATTTTGTTTGCTGTGCAAAGGAGTTGGTGTAATCTGATAGGCCTTTTTAAAAAAACTCGTAACCTATTACCACTCTATAAACAGGCTTCCAGTCACATTCAGAGTTACTTAAAAATACTGAAACTAACTTTCTGTCACTAACGTCAAACCAAAGCAGTGATAATTTTATTATATTTTTTCCAAACACTTACTTGAAGTATACTGAAAAATCCTCTAGCTCATCTTTCAGACCTTATCACTAACTAGCCTAGAATTATTCCTGATGGCAGTGGGAAGCCATTGAATGTTTAATGGTGAGTAATTAAGTCAGTCAGGAAGATAACTGATAATCTTGAGGTACTTAGGAAAATGTAAAGTTTGGAGTCAGGAAATTTAGATTGTGTATAACATGAATTAATTCTGTGGTCATAAGAGAGAGGAGAACAGAGTGAAGAGATTTCAGAACTAGGATTGTTTAAATTCGATGGTTGAATTTGGAGAGATTGGTATTAAAGATGACTGAGGTTTCAGGGCTAGAAAAAGACTAAGTATTGATGTTGTTTAAACAAGATTCAAAATATAGAACAAGAAACAAATTTTCATTGAAATATCATTGTTAGGGTTTCTGTTGTCATTGACCAACCTTCTAAACATTTAGCTGTTTATTGCTATTTTTGGGTTCTGAGATAACTCCAGCTGAATGCCTTATCCTTTTGTCTGGCTAGGGGTCCAGTCTTGGATCCTATGTGGTTTCTTATCCTGGTGAGCTAGACTCGACATTATAGAAAGCTCAAAGACTCTCTAACTCTAAAAAACAACCACCTTTTTATATTATGGAAACTTATGGGAAATTTAAAACACAAAAGTAGAGAAAATGATTAAAAAATGAATCCCCACGTACCCATTTGTCTGCTTCAGCAATTATCAAACATGGCCAGTCTTGTTTTATCTATTCTTCTCCTACTTCCTCTCAATTATTTTGAAGCAGAGTGCCAATTTCATACCATTTCAATGATTTTTTTAATGTTTTCTTTTAAAGATTTGGTTATAGTCACACTTAAGTTGTCATTTCCATCATTTTTTTAATCCATCCAGGAGACAAAAGTCAATACCCAAGGAGAGAATATATCCAACATTGTTTAACAGAACTAGGAGAAAAGTGGCTTTCTTCAGAATTATTGATAATCCTTTTGCTCTGCCTACTAAAAACTTTACTCCATAGACCTAGGGAAGGAAATAGATCTCTTGGTGTACTTGAAGTCTTCCAGAACCACTCTTCACTGACGTGAGCTCCTATTTACCCATTGTGTCTCCCAGAATGACTTGTAGCTCAGGACTTACTCCTTCTTATCCGTCTTATTTAACAGTTGGCTTTCTGTTGCCTAGGGATGTTGTTCCTATAGTAGGGTGTACAGGAGAATATTGAAGTCTTGTCTGCTTCTTTGAGCTCCTTTTTTTTTTAAGATTTATTTTTTATTTATTTCTCTCCCCTCCCCCAGTTGTCTGCTCTCTCTGTCCATTTGCTGTGTGTTCTTCTGTGCCCGCTTCTATCCTTATCATCAGCACTGGGAATCTGTATTTCTTTTTATTCATTGCATTATCTTGTTGTGACAGCTCTCCATGTGTGCGGCGCCATTCTTGGGCAGGCTGCACTTTCTTTCGCGCTGGGCGGCTCTCCTTATGGGGCACACTCCTTGCGCGTGGGGCTCCTCTACACAGGGGACACCCCTGCGTGGCACAGCACTCCTTGCGTGCATCAGCACTGTGCATGGGCCAGCTGCACACGGGTCAAGGAGGTCTGGGGTCTGAACCTCCCCTCCCCTCCCTTCCCCTCCCCTCCCCTCCCCTCCCCTCCCCATTTCATTTATTTACCTGTCTGTCTACCTATCTATCTAACTTAGTTTATTTATTTATTCATTCATTCATTTCCCTCCTCATTGTTTTGCACTTGCTGTCTGCCCTCTGTGTCTGTTCGTTGTGTGCCTGTCTTCTTTTTAGGAGGCACTGGGAACTGAACCTGGGACCTCCCATGTGGGAGGGAGGTGCCCAGTCGCTTGAACCACCTCTGCTCCCTGCTTGTAGTGTCTCTCATCATGTTTCCTTATTTTGTCTCTTTGTTGCGCCAGTTTGTATCTGCTTGTTGCGTCTGCTCTCTGTCTTGCTCGTCTTCTTTAGGAGGCCCTGGGAACTGAACCCGGGACCTCCCATGTGGTAGGTGGGCCCCAATTGCTTGAGCCACATCCACTTCTGAGGCCTTTCTAAAGATAGTAGCCTTATGGAAGTGGACTTGGACCAATGGATTGGGCATCCACCTACCACATGGGAGGTCCGCGGTTCAAACCCTGGGCCTTCTTGACCCGTGTGGAGCTGGCCCATGCGCAGCGCTGATGCATGCAAGGAGTGCCCTGCCACACGGGTGTCCCCTGTGTAGGGAAGCCCCACGCGCAAAGAGTGCGCCCCGTAAGGAGAGCCGCCCAGCATGAAAGAAAGTGCAGCCTGCCCAGGAATGGCACTGCACACATGGAGAGCTGATGCAGCAAGATGAAGCAACAAAAAGAAACACAGATTCCCGTGCTGCTGATAGTGTAAAAGCGGTCACAGAAAAACACAGCGAATGGACACAGGGAGCAGACAGTGGGGTGGGGGGGGGAGTGGGGGGGGAAGTGAAGAGAAATAAATTAAAAAAAAAAAAAGATAATAGCCTCAGACCTTTTACATAGAGGGCTGCACAGTGGCTAATATGAGCTCAGTTTTTATCTTAGTAAGTGTAGGGGTCCCAGGATTTGCAGTTGGAATAGTCTAGTAAGCAGTTGGCAGCATGAATCTGGAATATATGTGATCAGAATATCTTGTTTTCTTTGGTCATGTAAGTAGGTTTTGCTATAGCTTAGGGAGAGTGTAAATTCAGGAAAAATTCAGAAAACAAATGGAGGCATTAACTTTATTATTTTTTCTAATATCTATTATTTATTTTTAAAAGATAGGTTACATAAAATGTTGCATAGAAAAAGATAAGGGATTCCCATAGGCATTAACTTTAGAAATAAATAAATCCCTTTTTTAAATTCTGAGATAACAGGAAAAAATATAAAGGTATAATTTTGAAGATAGGAGGGAAGTTGGTGGCATTGGCATCCTATTTTTATTTATTTTTTGAACGCAGGAGGAAGGGTCATCTGAGAGTGTGAGGTAGACTGTGAACCTTGAAGAGAAAGAGGTTGTTTCAGAATACTTAACTTGGATATGGGAAAAGGAAGATGACTAGGCCCAACCAAGTAAAAGAATTGCTGTACAGAATAGAGGACCTGACCTTGTTCGTCACCCTCAGTTCCCCCATCATTTTTTCCTGCAGTTTGATTTTTAATAGTACAATCACCAGAAGCCCATGTTCATAAGAAAATACCCTTTTCCCCGTCCTTATTTCCCATGTGGTTCACTAGCCTGCCAACTTTAAAAGTCAGAGAATTCATCCAAACCTTTGTTTCCCTTTTTTCTAGCTTATATCCTCTAAATAAATTTGCTTCTGGAGTCTCGAAAGGCTCTGCTTTTCTCTCCTGTTGTATTCTATTTAACTACTTTTTGTAAAGCATTGTGGCCTGGGTACAGAGGCAAAGGACTTTCTAGATGTTAAAAGGTTTTCATGATTATTTTGTATTTTAGCTTTTTGTCTTTTCTGAAACAGGAAATTAATTAGAAAGTGATAGGTTTACTTTTTTTGGTACATAAATAGTATGGTTCCTCTTCACGAAGTCACTTAAATATAATTTGAATGAAGGTGTAATTTTAATAAGAATTGTGAAATCAAGAAGAAAACTTTGCTAACCTGTCTTTTTTTTTTTTTTTTTTTTTAACTAATAGCAAAAGTCTGGAGAAAAGCCTGTCCCAGGTATGGTTTATCTGATGTCCTTATTAAACTTGAAATAAGACAAACTGCCTGTGTAACTCAGTAACAGCTGCAGACTGTGAGATGAGCTATGGTCATTTTGTCCCCGTAGACTCTCTCATTGTAGTTTGTCTCCTAACTTTTGAGATCTGCAGAATTGCCAAAAAGTGTGCTTTTGGGGTAGTGATATTGGTATTTAAGACATGAACTGAGGAAGAGTAGGTATTAAGCAAAGGTGGAGAAGCTGAGGTGACTTGAAGTTGTTTTTAGTTCAAATTAAATCAATGTAAAAAGTTGTCTTTTTTTTTCATTGAAAGCAGGTATTTGACTATCCACTGAGCTGAGACAGAATTATTGTACATTTTGTTTATACTTAATATCTTATTTAAATGCCATGTGTCTTTGTCCATTATCGCACATTTCCTTGTGTATTCAGTTTTACAGGTTTGTAAATGGGTTTATAAATATATCTGCCTGATGAAACAATTTAATTTAGAACTTGAGATTAGTAATTAAAAATTAATTTACAAGAGTTTGAACCATTCATATTAACTTTTGTTTCAATTTATTTTCACCTCTCCACTTTCATCCCTCTCCAAAAAAAAATCTGCTTTTGGTACCTAGTGGATCAGACAAAGAAAGAGTCAGAACCTGTACCAGATGCTGTAAAATCTGAGGAGAAGGAGACCACAAAGAATGTTCAACAGATAGTGAGCACTAAAGGCCCCCCTGAGAAACGGATGAGACTCCAGTGAGTGATGGACAAGACTCCTTTTTCCGTTATAAAATAATATAACTTATTTCTGTGGCAGGCTCTTGAACTTTAAAATACTTTGTCACAGTCCTTTCCTTTGTATGGAATGTGCTGTTCTTAAAGAAAGGGTGTTATTCCATCATGTTTTCTCCATGAACTTGTCTTATGTATCTTTTGTTAAAAATGGAAAAAACACATGTCCATCAATAGATGAATGAATAAACAAAATGTATAGACATGCAATGGAATATTATTCAGCTGTAAAAAGGATAGAAATTCTGATACATGCTACTACATGGATAAACCTTGAAGGTATGTTATATTAACTAAAATAGACACAAGAGGACAGATATTGTGTTGTTCCACTTATATGTGAAATATCAGAATTTGCACATTCACAGAGGAAACAGTAGAAATTACCAGGAACAGGAGGAAGTGGGTGTGTTAGTTTTCTAGACTGCTTACAGTAAATACCAGTTTTACTACATTACCATGCATCCCTAAATAAATCGTTCAGCTTGAACAGTGGGAATTTATTGACTTACAGTTTTGAGGCTGAGGAAATATCCAAGTTAAGGCATCATCAAGGCCATACTTTCTTCCCAAAGACTGGCTGCCAGCGATCCTTAGTTCCTTGCCACATGGTCAGGCACATGGTGGCATCTGCTGGTCTCTCCCTTCTTTTCTGAGTTTTGTTGATTTCAGCTTCTTGCTTTTTTTCTCCTTTCTCTCTGTATTCATTCTGTTTATAAAGGACTCCAGTAACAGGATTAAGACCCATCCTAAATGAGGTGGGTCACACTTTAGCTGAAGTGGTCTCATCAAAAGGTCCTACTTAAGAATGGGTTTTCAATAGGTTAATGCATAATGAATATAGGGTTTCTGTTTGCAAAGTTTGTTAATGGATGGTGGTGATGGTAGCACAACATATGAGTATAATTAATGCCACTGAATCAAATGCTTGGGAGAAGATGAGATGGGAAATTTTATTTAATATATATATTATCACAATTAAAATTTTAAAAAGTGAGACTAAGACAATGACAGTTAAATGCAGTACATGGTCATGGACTGGAACTAGTAATGGAGGAGAAAATGCTCTAAAGGACATTATTGGGACAACTGAAAAAACATGGACTATGTGCTTTGTATCAGTGTTAAATTTGTAAACTTGATAGCTGTACTTAAGGTGGTTACATAAGTTAGAGTCTTTGTTCTTAAGAGATGTACATGGAAGTGTTAAGTGTTAGAAAAGCATGATGCATGCAACCTACTCTCAAATGTTTAAAAAGATAGATACAACAAATATGGCAAAATGCTAATAGTTGGTAAATTTGGACGTTTGGGTGGGGAATGTGTTGGAGTTCTATATATCATTACTTTATTTTGCAATTTTCCTGTAAGTTTGAAGTTATTTCAAAAAAAAGGTAAAAACAAAGAACTCATGAGTCCTCAGTGATGTAAGTAAATAAAAAGGCAAGAAGAGGGAAGCGGATATGGCTCAAGTGATTGGGCTTCTGCCTACCATATGGGAGGACCCAGGTTCGATCTCTGGGGCCTCCTGGTAAAAAGGATGCCTATGTGGTGAGCCAGTGCCCGCGCAAGTGAGTCATGCAGCAAGATGACACGACGAGAGATGAAGGGGAGAGTCAATGCGACGTGCAACAGAAACCAGGAACTGAGGTGGCATAAGTGACAGGGAACCTCTGTTCACGTCAAAGGTCCTGCAGGATCGAGTCCTGGTGAATCCTAGAAGAGAAAAATGAAAAGAGAAAACAGAGAGAAATAGATAAAGAAGATCACACAGTGAATGGACACAGATAGCAAAAACAGCAGGGTGGTGGGGAGGGGAAGGGGAAAAAAGTTTACAGTTCAGTGGTTTAAAAAAAAAAGGCAAAAAGAGAAAGTTCTTATAACAAAGTCAACTAATAAACACAGAAGGAATGACGGAATTTAAAAAAATCACCGTTTAGCATCTGTGGCAGTTTGATATTTATGAATTCCAAAAAGAGATACAGATTATGTTTGTAAACTGGTCTGTTCTTCTGGGGGTGATAACCCTTTGATTGTATTAGATTCAGCTGAGACGTCTGATTAAATTACATTGCGATTAGAGTGCAACTCGGTGTTGTCTCAGTTCCCTTGGTGGGCTGATAAAACAGACTCTCACGTAGAAGTAGACACAGAGAGCAGATACACAGAAGATCCTCCAGCCTTGGGAAGAGAGATGAGCCTAATAGTTTACAGCTGACTTTGTGAAGAAACCAGAGCAGCTGAGCCCAGAAAAAAGTCCAGAAGAAGAGAGATGAACCCTATGCCAGCCTACAGCAGAGATCGGAAGTAGTAGGAGGCCTTAAGAGGAAAGAGGAAGGCTGAACCCTCACAGACATCGCCTGCCATTTTGCTTCATGTGGCAACAAACTTTGGGTGATGAAGTACCTCTTTGGTACCTTGAGTTGGAGTCTTTAGGTCCTGGTAACTGTAAGCTTCTACCCCAAATAAATACCCTTTATAAAAGTTGACAGATTTCTGGTACTTTGCTTTAGCATCCCTTTGGTTGACTAATATGGCATCCATCATAGTAATAAATGATCCAGGCAAGAATTACCAATAGCTACTAACTATTTACAGATCTTCAAAATATCTTTTCTTCTCTCTTCCATATTTCAAACTCCCTTCTCCACTGATGAGAATTCTGGCTACCATTACCCACAATGTATTTACTTATTTGCTTAATCCTAAAATACATAAAAAGTAGTTTTGGAATTGCTTAGCTGCACCTCTGCAAAAAAGGAAGCCTCAACTAGAGGTCAGTACTTGACTAGAATTTTTACCTTTTCCGCCTGAGGTCATATAGTTCAGATGCTGTATTAAAAAATTTTTTTAATTTCCCCCTTCAGTGTGGTTATGTAACTCATTTATTAGATGGTTGAGTTCATTTGTTTCTGTTTTGAGATTCATTTTTCATTCTTTCTGTTTTTTGTTTTGTTTTTGAGTGTGTGAAATGTTAACATGGTTCTAAATGCCAAAACTATCCAAAAAGGGCTTAGAGAATATCATACCCTTTCTCTCCCCTGCCCCTTCCCATTTCTCTCCTTTTTGTCCTATTTCTACCCACTTACTCAAGGTAATCAATCTAATTAGTTACTAGTTTACCTTTCCCATATTTTTTTTTTTGTGCAAAAGATAGAGACACTTTCTTCCCCTCAAGCAGAAGGCAACATAATCTATAAGGTCTTTTGTACTATGCTTATTTTTCACCTATTTAAGTATGAACATTTGACATGTAAAGATACCAATTCTTTGTCCTACTTGCTGCAAGTAGTTTCTCAACTTGTTTTTTTCTTGTTTTCTAGCAAAGCTCCTTTCAACCCCATTTTTGTAAAATATCCCTAGAAATTATACAAAATAGTGGAGTACAGCTCATTATCACAAAGTGATAATTATTACATGAATTATTCATATAGGTTACCGTGCAGGTGAAGAAATAGATATATTGCCAGCACTCCAGAGGCTCCTTTGTGCCCATTCCTAATCACAGCACTTGTCTTTCCCATTGAGGTCACCCCTACCTCAGTTATGGGTAATAACTTTCTTGTTTTCTTTACAATTTTACCCTATTACCATGCATCTCTAAATAAATGTTTAGTTTTGCTTGCCTATTTTTTTAAGCTTAATATAAATAGGATTGTTGTGTGCATTTCATATTGGTTTATTTCGTTCAATATTAAATTTCTGAGGTTCATCCAAGTTCTTTCATGTAGCTGTGGTTCTTTTATTTTCGTTTCTGTGCAGAATTCCATGGCATAAATTATTACAACTTCTAAATTTTGTCCTAATGGTGATGGGTGTTTGGATTGTTTATAGTTTTTGACTATTATGAATAATTGTGAATATTCTTGTACATGCCTTTTGGTGTACTGAGCCTGTGTTATTTGTAGACTCAAATCCTGCATTGTAAGTAGGCATTTATTCAACTCTAGCATATAATGTTTAAATGCTTTCCCAAATGGTTGTACCAATTTGTACTTCCATCAGCAGTTGTATGAAAGTTCCAGCTGTTGCACATCTTCAATGACTCTTAAATAAAAATTAGGAATTCTGCTGGGTGTATAGTGGTATTTATTGAGCATGCCATTTGTGTTTTCCTGATGATGATGTTGCACATCTTTTCAGCTGATTATTGACTCTTTGCATATTCATTTTTTGAAATGTGTTCAAGTCTTTTATACACTATTCTTTTGGGTTGTCTTATAGAATTATAAGAATTTATTTCTTTGAATGAGGAGTCCTTTGTCAGTTATTTTCCAATGTCACTAACTACAAGCTTTATTATTTTACATTTTACATTCTTGATTCCAGTCCATTTGTTTGGGATTGATTCTGTAGATCATTTGGGAAAACGTGACATCTTAATAACATTGAATATTCTAAACCATGAACATGGCATACTTCCCCATTTATTTAGGTTTCCTTTAGTTTTTAGTAGCAAAGTTCTAAATTTTCAGAGTTCATTTCTGGCACATATTTGTTAAATTTATCCCTAAGCATATCATGTGTTTTGATGCTATTGTAAAAGGTGCTTAAAATCTTAATTTCCATTTGTTTGACATCAGTATTTGGAAATGCAGTTGTTTTTTGTATAATTGACCATGTATCCTGTTACTTTAATAAATTCACTTGTTCTGGGAGCTTTTTTGTACATTCCTTAGGATTTTCTACATCCATGATTATGTCATCTTTAAACAAAAAGAGTTTTACTTCCTTCTTATTCTGTATACTATTTATTATTCTTTATTCTTGCCTTATTGTACTGGCTGGGATCTCTAATACCATACTGAATAAAAGTGGTGAGAACCAACATCCTTGTCCTGTTCTTGGTCATAGGGGGAATGCATTCAGTCTTTCAGAATTAAGTTTGAAGTTAGGCTGTAATTGTAGATTTCCTTTATCAGATTAAGGAGATTCTCTTTTATTCCTAGTTCTTTGAGAGTTTTTATCTTGAATTGGTGCTGAATTTTGTCATCTACCATTTCTGCCTTTATTGAGGTATTCAGATGGTTTTTCTTTTTCATTTTGTTAATGTGCTGTGGTAGACAGAACATAGGCCCCCCAAAGATGTCCACATCCTTATCTCTGGAACCTGTGAATATGTTATCTTAAATGGCAAAAGGGACTTTTATAGATATGATTAAGGATCTTAAAATAGGAAGGATATCTTGAATTATCTGAGTGGGCCTGATGTAATCACAGTGGTCCTTATAAAGCAGAGGCAGGAAGGTCAGAGTCAGAAGAGGATATATGACAACTGAAGCAGAGGTTGGAGTGATGTTAGGATGGGGCCATAAGCCAAGGAATGCAGGTGGCTTTTAGAAGCTGGAAAAGGCAAGGAAATAGATTCTCTCCTAGAGGGTCTAAAAGGAATGGAGCCCTGCTGATACCTTGATTTTATGACTTCTGACCCCCTTAAATGTGCTTACAACTTTGAGTTGTTTTAAACCACTAAGCCTGGAAATTCATTATAGCAGCAATAGGAAACTTATTACATATGGTGAATTACATTGATTGATTTTTAGATGGTAAGTCAATCCTATATTCCTGGGATAAACCCCACCTGGTTATGCTGTATTATCATCATCTTCTTTTTTAATCTATTGATTTATTTAAAATTTAGTTAAGGATTTTTGCATCTATGCTCATTAGGAATATTATTCTGTGACTTACTTTCTTATAATATATTTGAGTAGTTTTAGTATCATGGTAATACTGGCCTCATAAATAAGAAGGCAAGTTTCTTTGTTTTCCCCTTCTCTTTTCTAGAAGAGTTTGTGTGGAATTGGTATTATTTCTTCCTTAAATTTTCGATAGAATTCAATTGTGAAGCCATCTGAATTTTGGAGTTTTTGTGTTTTGTTTTTTTTTTTTTTAATTTTTTTATTTTTTATTGACTTTGTAATAATATTACATTAAAAATATATATGTGAGGTCCCATTCAACCCCCCCCCCACCCCCCCTCTCCCCCCCCCCCCCCAACAACACTCGTTCCCATCATCATGACACATCCATTGGATTTGGTAAGTACATCTTTGGGCACCTCTGCACCTCATATACATTGGTTCACATCATGGCCCATACTCTCCTCTATTCCATCATGTAGGCCCTGTGAGGATTTACAATGTCCGGTGATTACCTCTGAAGCACCATCCAGGGCAGCTCCATGTCCCGAAGACGCCTCCACCTCTCATCTCTTCCTGCCTTTCCCCATACCCTTTGTCCATTATGTCCACTTTTCCCAGTCCAATGCCACCTCTTCTATGTGGACACTGGATTGGTTGTGTCCATTGCACCTTTATGTCAAGAGGAGGCTCAGATTCCACCTGGATGCTGGATGCAATCCTCCCATTTTCAGTTGTAATCACTCTAGGCTCCATGGTGTGGTGGTTGTCCTTCTTCACCTCCATCTTAGCTGAGTGTGGTAAGTCCAATAAATCAGATTGTAGGTGCTGGAGTCTGTTGAGGCTCAGGATCTGGCTATCACATTGTCAGTCCAGAGATTCAAATCCCCTAAATATATCTTAAACCCCAACATTAACTGCACCTCCAGCACATTAGCATGAAAGTCTTATGAAGGGAGATCCCATCTGAGTCCAGATTCATCACACATAAACACCATTTCCAAAGAGGGGCCATCTGCCCTGGTAGTTAACCCCATCGGCCATGACCATAACTCCCATGGGTCTCTTTAGCCCTCAAAGGAACCAATATCTGGGGGTTGTATCTGCTTTATCTGTCTCTCTGACTCTGCTCAGTTGTGCATGAGGGCAAACCTTCTGCCAGCCTCCAGACTCTTTTTTAGAAACTCGTAGCCATATAAACTCATTTCTCCTTTCCATTTCCCCCTTACTTTAGGTCAAACAGCATTTTAAAGTCATGGTATTTTATGTAGACATGGATATTCTGCTGATCCGCATTGAACCTTCCGTATAAGGTCATTTTCCAGTTGCATCATCAGTTGGTAGTTGATAGTGGTCCCTCGTTGCCAGGGAGGCTCATCCCCGGGTGTCATGTCCCACGCTGGGGGGAAGGCATTGCATTTACATGCTGAGTTTGGCTTCGAGACTGGCCACATTTGAGTAACATGAAGGCTGACAGAAGGAAATTCCCAGGCACAAAGTTGCTCTAGGCCTTGTTCTTATTTTGGGTTTATCAGCTCACAAGCATAGTCATTAGTATCAGGGGCTCACTGTTGAACCCTCACTCCCTCCCGGTCCCCACCACTGTACCTGGGAGACTGTCGCTGCTCCCCTAGGGACCACGACAGAGCACCACTGGCCAGGAACCCAGTACCCCCCCTACTGTGGTTTTTAATTGTTGCCACTATGAGTATATCCAAACATTACCATGCACCCTGGACATATGTTCTGTACAGCTCCCTGTCAGTCATATATCACCTGTCATTGGTATCCCATACCAGTATCCCTCCATTGCCATTGTTGAAACACTCTGTGATCCAGAACTCCCCGAAATTTGAAGCCCAATATAATGTCATGGTCCCTTACTAGGGAATGGCATATAGCGATGAGTTTAAAGGATAGATAAAGAACTTGGATAAAGTTAGATAAAGAACTTAGATAAAGAATGTTGACTTGAAAAAATTCCACATCCTATTTTTTTCTTTCCCCCCCCCCCCCCTAATTATTCAGCTTTTCTTCACAGGAGTCCTAGACCACAGCAATGTATATATATAATATACAGCACTCCCACACATCCACCAGAAAACCTTTTCCCTTCCACAGTGATACTCTTACGCCCTATTCATATCATATTTACTTAAAGTGATGTACAGAGTCTGAGACATTAGCTTTCTAACAAGGTGACATCTGTGTTTACATTATGGTGCATACTTTAGGATACACAGTTCTTTACATTTTTAGTTATCCTATGTTTTACATTATGGTTTACATGATCAGTCTGTCATCTCCTATATGTTATGGTGTAATATTACATGTTTTATATCCATCCTTGTGTACTCTCAAGAAACTCCTCTCTTACCCCCCATTTACTTTGGTTCCACACATTTAACGTCCATTTTCCCTTCCACCTTGGTGCCCTCAGTGATAGCCAACCTCCGTTTCCTGAGGAGCCACTTCCAGAGATAGATGGAATAGTGTTCAGGGCCTAACTTGCTCAACTGCCCCAATGCCCTGGGAGCCACCCTTTCTCTCGAGGGATACAGTTCCCTCTATTGGATGGCATTAGTCCTCCCCAGGATGTGGGTCCACCCCCACTCTCACTACTTGGGTTTCTACCCCATGGTGTCACCCACTCTGGCAGAATGAGCATTTAGACATTCCCCAGGAGCCCGTCCTGCATCAGACCCTCCCCTCCGAGCATTCTAAACAGGTAACCCTCTTTATTATATTTTGATATGATTTTCTCGGCATTTTACTCTCCACCAACACCTGACCCTCTCCTGGTTCGTATGCTACCCCTCCCTCCCCCCACTTTTGGGCAACGTTACCCACCCGTCCCTCCTCAGCCACCCTCAAACCCGCAAAGCCCCAAGCAAAGGCAACCCCTTGCCCCCCTTTTATCTCTTCTTTGTGTTCATACTTACCACCATCTCGTTTTAAATTCCACCCCTGCAGACATCGGCTCATATCCTTCCTCCACCCTCCGATTTCCTGCAAGCCTATCGTTCAGTCTCTTGCTATCTAGGGCAGCTTGTTTATTTCATATCATTGAGGTCATGTAGTATTTGTCCTTCAATGTCTGGGTTGCTTCACTCAACATAAGGTTCTCAAGATTCATCCATGTTATCACATGTGTTTGTAGTGTGTTTGTTCTTACAGCCGAGTAGTATTCCATTGTGTGTATATACCACATTTTATTGATCCACTCGTGTGTTGATGGGCATTTGGGTTGATTCCAACTTTTGGCAATAGTGAACAATGCTGCTATGAACATTGGTGTACATATATTGGTTTGTGTTCTTGTTTTCAGTTCTGCTGGGTATATTCCCAGCAGTGGTATTGCTGGGTCATATGGCAAATCTATGGCTAGTTCTTTGAGAAACTGCCATACTGTTCTCCAGAATGGTTGGATCCTTCTGCATTCCCACCAGCAGTGGATGAGTGTTCCCCTTCCTTCACATCCTCTCCAGCACTTGTATTATTCTGTTTTTTTCATAGCTGCCAATCTTATGGGTGTAAGATGGTATCTCATTGTGGTTTTGATTTGCATTTCCCTGATAGCTAGAGATTTGGAACATTTTTTCATGTGCTTTCTTGCCATTTGTATTTCTTCTTCGGAGAAGTGTCTGTTTAAGTCTTTTTCCCATTTTTTAAATGGATTGTTTATCTTTTTATTTTCAAGATGTAGGAGTTCTTTATATATGCAAGTTATAAGTTTCTTATCAGATATATGATTGCCAAATATTTTCTCCCACTGTGTGGGCTCCCTTTTTACTTTCTTGACAAACTCCTTTGAGGTGCAGAAGGCTTTAATTTTGAGGAAGTCCCATTTATCTATTAGTTCTTTTGCTGCTCGTGCTTTTGGTGAGATATTCATAAATCCATTACCTATTACAAGGTCCTGTAGATGTTTCCCTACACTGCTTTCTAAGGTTTTTATGGTCTTGGCTCTTATATTTAGGTCTTTGATCCATCTTGAGTTGATCTTTGTATAAGGTGTGAGATGGTAATCCTCTTTCATTCTTCTACATATGGCTATCCAGTTCTCCAGACACCATTTGTTGAATAGGCCACTCTCTCCCAGTTGAGAGGGTTTGGTGGCTTTATCGAATATTATGTGGTTGTATATGTGAGGTTCTATATCAGAGCTTTCAATTCGATTCCATTGGTCTATATGTCTCTCCTTATGCCAATACCATGCTGTTTTCACCACCGTAGCTTTATAGTATGTTTTGAAGTCAGGTAGTGTGATTCCTCCAATTTCGTTTTTCTTTTTCAGTATGTCTTTGGCTATTCAGGGTCTCTTTCCTTTCCAAATAAATTTCATAGTTAGTTTTTCTAGTTCCTTAAAGAAGGCTGCATTGATTTTTATTGGGATTGCATTGAATGTGTAGATCAATTTTGGTAGGATAGACATCTTAATAATGTTCAGTCTTCCTATCCATGAACAAGGAATAGTCTTCCATTTATTTAGGTCTTCTTTGATTTCCTTGAACAATCTTGTATAGTTCTCAGTGTATAAGTTCTTTACCTCTTTAGTTAAATTTATTCCTAAGTATTTGATTTTTTTATTTACTATTGTGAATGGTATTTGTTTCTTGATTTCCTCCTGATCTTGCTCATTATTGGTGTACAGAAATGCTACTGATTTTTGCGCATTGATCTTATAACCTGCGACTTTACTAAACTCATTTATGAGTTCTAGAATCTTCATTGTAGATCTCTCAGGGTTTTCTATGTATAGGATCATGTCATCTGCAAATAATGAAATTTTGACTTCTTCCTTTCCAATTTGAATGCCTTTTATTTCTGGTTCTTGCCTCAGTGCTCGAGCAAGTACTTCTAAGACAATGTTAAATAGGAGCGGCGACAGTGGGCATCCTTGTCTTGTTCCTGAGTTTAGAGGGAAGGAGTCTAGGATTTCTCCATTGTAAACAATATTGGCTTTAGGTTTTTCATATATACTCTTTATCATGTTCAAAAAATTTCCTTGTATTCCAATCATTTGGAGTGTTTTTATCAAGAAAGGGTGCTGTATTTTGTCAAATGCTTTTTCTGCATCAATAGATATAATCATGTGATTTTTTTCCTTCAATCTGTTTATATGGTGTATTACGTTGATTGATTTTCTTATGTTGAACCATCCTTGCATACCTGGGATGAATCCCACTTGGTCGTGGTGTATAATTTGTTTAATGTGTTGTTGAATACGATTAGCAAGTATTTTGTTAAGTATTTTTGCGTCTAGGTTCATTAGAGAAATTGGTCTGTAATTTTCCTTTCTTGTGATGTCTTTGTTTGGCTTTGGTACTAGGGTAATGTTGGCATCATAGAAGGAGTTGGGTAATGTTCTTTCTGTTTCGATGGTTTGGAATAGTTTCAGCAGGATTGGTGTCAGTTCTTTCCGGAATGTTTTATAGAATTCACCTGTGAAGCCATCTGGCCCTGGGCTCTTCTTAGTTGGGAGATTTTTAATAACTGATTCTATCTCTCTGCTTGTGATTGGTTTGTTAAGATCATCAATTTCTTCTTTTGTCAATATGGGCTGTTTATGTGTTTCTAGGAATTTGTCCATTTCCTCTAGATTGTCATTTTTGTTGGAATATAGTTTTTCAAAATATCCTCTTATGATAGTCTTTATTTCTGTGGGGTCAGTGGTGATATCGCCTTTCTCATTTCTTATTTTGTGTATTTGCATCTTCTCTCTTTTTTTCTTTGTTAGTGTTGCTAAAGGTTTGTCAATTTTGTTAATCTTCTCAAAAAACCAGCTCTTGGTCTTGTTTATCTGTTCAAGTGCTTTCTTATTTTCTATTTCATTTAGTTCTGCTCTTATCTTTGTTATTTCCTTCCTTCTTCTTCCTGTTGGGTTACTTTGTTGTTGTTTTTCTAATTCCTTCAAATGTGCAGTTAGTTCTTCAATTTTTGCTCTTTATTCTTTTTTGATATATGAATTTATGGCTATAAACTTCCCTCTCAGTACTGCTTTTGCTGCATCCCATAAATTTTGGTATGTTGTGTTATCATTATCATTTGTTTCAAGGTAGTCATTGATTTCTTTTGAGATTTCCTCTTTGACCCACTGTTTTCCTAAGAGTGTGTTGTTTAATTTCCAAATCGTGGTGTGAAATCTGGGCTTCTTTCCCTTGCAAATCTCCAGCTTGACTCCACTGTGGTCAGAGATAATGTTTTGTATGATTTCAATCTTTCTGAATTCGTTCAGCCTTTCTTTGTGGCCTAGCATATGATCTATCTTGGAGAATGATCCATGTGCGCTTGAGAAAAATGTATATCCTGCTGTGTTTGGGTGTAGCGATCTATATATGTCTATTAGATCGAGCTCCTCTAATATACTATTCAGATGTTTTGTTTCTTTGGTGATTCTCTTTTGAGATGTTCTGTCCAGAGTTGATAGTGGTGTATTAAAATCCCCCACTATAATTGTAGATGTATCTATTCTTTCACTTAGTTTTTCCAGCGTTTGCCTGACGTATTTAGAGGCACCCTTGTTAGGGGCATAGATATTTATGATTGTTCGATCTTCTTGACAGATTTTCCCTTTGACTAAAATGTAGTATCCTTCTTTGTCTCTCACAATTGTTTCACATTTAAAGTCTATTTTGTCTGATATTAATATAGCTACTCCTGCCTTTTTTTGGTTATTGTTAGCTTGTATGATTGTTTCCAGCCTTTCACTTTCAATCTCCATGCGTCTCTGGGTCTAAGATGTGTCTCTTGTAGACAGCATATGGATGGGTCATATTTCCTTATCCAGTGTCCCAGTCTGAATCTTTTGATAGGTGAGTTTAATCCATTGACATTCAGTGTTATTACTATCAAGGAATTATTTGTGTTAGCCATATTTTGATTGGATTTGTGTTTGTCATATTTTGTTTGTATATTTTTTTTTTGTCTTTTTTGTTGTTGTTGTTGGTCTTATACTCTCTTCCAACTTTGCCTTTCCTGTTTTTTCCTTTCTTCCTGCAGAACTCCCTTTAGAATTTCTTGAAGGGGAGGTTTCTTGTTGGTATACTCTTTCAGTTTCTGTTTGTCTGCGAATATTTTGAACTCTCCATCATGTTTGAATGCTAGTTTAGCTGGATAGAGTATTCTTGGTTGGAAATTTTTTTCCTTTAGTACCTTGACTATATCATACCACTGTCTTCTTGCCTCCATGGTTTCAGAAGAGAAATCAGCACTTAATCTAATTGAGCTTCCCTTGTATGTGATGGTTTTCTTTTCTCTTGCTGCTTTTAGGATTTTCTCTTTGTCTTGAGCATTGGATAATTTGACAAGTATATGTCTTGGGGTGGGCCTGTTGGGGTTTATGACTTGTGGAGTGCGCTGTGCTTCTTGGATATGTACATCTGTCTCTTTCAGTAGATTTGGGAAGTTTTCAGCCATTATTTCCTGAAACACTCTTTCTGACCCCTTTCCCTTCTCTTCACCTTCTGGAATGCCTATAATACGTATGTTTGAGCGTTTTGCATTGTCATTCAGGTCCCTAAATCCTAATTGGATTTTTTCTATCTTCTTATTGACCCCTTCTACTATCTGTTTGATTTCTGATGTACTGTCTTCCACATCGCTAATTCTCTGCTCTGTCTCTTCTAGTCTGCTGATATTTGCTGCAAGTGTATTTTTGATTTCTTGAACTGTGGTGTTCATTCCCATCATATCTGTTATGTTTTTGCGTATGTCTGCAATTTCCCCTCCAAGTGATGTCTTCATGTTGTTAACCTCTTTCATTACTGCATCAAATTTGTCGGTGATAAATGTTCTGAGATCTTTCATTGCTTGTGCCAAGTTTTGCTCCCCTTCGTGATTATTGGTTTGTTGATTGGATTCAGCCATGTTTTCCTGATTATTGGTTTGGTTCGTAGATTTTTGTTGCTTTCTGGTCATCTCTTTATTTTGACGAATTTAATCAGTTCCTTAGCTTCTTTGTCTGCTCTTGGAGGTTAATTAGTTGTTATTTTTGCACAGGTGTTATATCTTCTCTTTGTCACTTTTTTCTTCTTATTCTAGTTACTTGTTGTTGGTTAAGTTCACTTTAGAGGAAAGTATTAGTGTTGGGGAAAGGCAATTGTGTAAGCAAGGGAAAAGTGTAAAGTTGTATTGGTGATGTATGTTAATAAAGCAGGAATATGAGATCTGGAAGGATGGAGGTTAGATTCATGTAGATTGTATAGAGTTATAGCTGTAGGTAGAGTACCTTTTATGAAGTTGATGACTGAATTTGGGAGGAATATGGTATGAACTACACAGCTATTGTTTTCATGAGAGAGGGAAAAAGAAAAGAAAGGTAATAGTTTCAAGAGTGGATAATAGACAGAAAACAGAACAAAGGTATTAGAAATTAAGAGTTAGACACTTTGTGGATCAAAGAACGGGAGGTGGGGGGTGGAATATAGGAGAGACAGTAGATGATAGTGGATATCAAGATGCAGGGGAAGGGGGATAGTGTAGGTAGCCTAAATCAGTTCACACAGAAATGAGGCAGTGGAGGATGGGAAAACCCAGCAAATGTGAGGTGTTCCCTGTAGCACCTATTGTATACTTGAATTAAAGTAAAAATAAGTGGAAGATGAGGGACAAGAGGGAAAGAGAAAACCGAAAAAAAAAAAAAAAAAACAAACTAATTATAATAAAGAAAAAAGAAAGGCAAGAAGAAAGGAAGAAAGAAAAAGAGGATGGGCAAACGGTGGGGAACGGATAGGGAGAAGAGAGATACAGGTACACACGTGTCACAATTGCAACACTATCTAAAACAACAACTTCCCCCCGCTTTGCCCTAAAACCCCCCTGTCTGTCTGCCCAAATGGGTCTGCAAGCACCTCCCTTCCCACAAACCCCCAATAGGCCGCCCAGGGCCCACGAACTCCCCAGTACTGCAGATGCTCAAAAAAAAAAAAAAAAAAATTAAGTAAAATTAAAAAAAAAAAACAACAAAAAACAAAAAACAAACAAACAAACAAACAAACAAACAAACAAACAAACAAACAAAAAAAAACAGAAACCCCTCCGCAGGCCCGGCTCCGCCCGCCGCGGAGGCTTGGACCGGCTCTGCCCGGCTCCTCACGCCGCCTTGGCCTGGCCTGGCTCCGCCCAGCTCCGCTCGCTACAGCGGCCCAGCCGGCTCCGGCATCCACCTCCCGCCACCGCGGCCTGGACCGGCCCTGCCCGGCTCCGTACCCGCCGCGGCCTGACCCGGGCCCGCCCGGCTCCAAACGCTACCGCGGCCCACAGCCGGGGCCTGCACCGGCCCCGCCCGGCTCCAAGCGCTACCGCGGCCCGCAGCCGGGGCCTGCACCGGCCCCGCCCGGCTCCAAGCGCTACCGCGGCCCGCAGCTGGGGCCTGCACCGGCCCCGCCCGGCTCCAAACGCTACCGCAGCCCGGCTCGGCCTGGCTCGGCCCCGCCCGGCCCCGCTCACCGCCGGCGCAGCGCGGCCCGGCTCCGGCGTCCGCCGCTGCGGCCCGGCCTGGCTCAGCCCCACCGAGCGGGGCTAGATGCCTCGTCTCCGCCTACCCAAGAAGGGAATCCTCTACAGGTAGCTGGGATCTCCGTGTATATTTCACAGACGAATCCTCTCTGTTACCTTCCCTCCAAATCGATGTCCAGACACCTCCGGACCAGCAAAAATCCCGAAACAATCCGGTCCCAAAGAGTCTCCAACGCCGCCCAGCCGATTCCCTGCAGAAGACTCTAACAGGGATGTTCACTCAGCCGCCATCTTGCCCCCTCCTCTTCCTGTGTTTGTTTTTTATTTTAGTATGTTTCTTTTTTTATTACTAAACATTTATTTTATTTTATTTTATTTTCCCCCCTTCCCCTCATAACAAAACATAACATTTTGTTATGTTTCTTGAGAACAGAGTTTACACTTTAAAAACCAAATAGTGCACATCTGCTTTTCTTTCTTCACAAGAATGTCTCTCTCCTCTGCTGCCTTCTTTTGAGGATTGCAGCGCTCTCCACTCTAACCATGTGGCTATGATGGAGACTGCCAATTGTAGGTCACTACTCTGGCTTCAAGGGTGTGTGTGACTTTGGCCAGGCCAAACTTATTAGCACATCATCTTTTTCACACATTTGGTCCAGGGATGGGCATATGATCCAAGCAGTAACAATGCAGTCTTTTCTGGGTTGCTTCTAAATAGTGATTTTGTTTCTATATGGTGACTGTGTGGGTTCTTTTCTTCTCAGGTTTCTAAGGGTTATGAACTGAAAGCTGACTCAAAGTTGCCAAGTTTCATTAAAGAATATCATGTAAGGATTATGATTGGGCTTGCATTAAATTTATAGATGATTATTTAGAGAGATGACATACCAATATTAAAAACAAGAAGCACTGTATATTTAGCCATTCAGGCCTTTGCTTTTTATAAAAAATTTAGTTTTTTTCACATGGGTCTGGCATACTTATTAGGTTTGGTCCTAAGTATTTTATAATTTTCGTTGACATTGTGAATGGCTTCTCCCCCCCCCCCCCCCCCTCCATTACATCATCTTACTGGTTTTAGAATGTT
This sequence comes from Dasypus novemcinctus, assembly GCF_030445035.2. Lineage (NCBI taxonomy): Eukaryota > Metazoa > Chordata > Mammalia > Cingulata > Dasypodidae > Dasypus > Dasypus novemcinctus. The sequence goes on from NC_080675.1 coordinate 38,364,354, forward strand.
TATCTTTATTCGGTTACTTTATTGGACAATTATATATATTTTTTGGTTGAGTCTTTTGCGTATTCTAGGTAGACTGTCAGATGGTCCATAAACCATGACTGTTTTATATTTTTATTTTTAATCATATCTCATTTTTTTTGTAGTAATACATTTATTAAGATTGCCATTAAATGTTGACAAGTAATGATTACTGTCAACATCTTGGCCTTGTTCATGAGTTTATTTTCAATGCTTCAAATGTTTTACTATAAAGATTCTTTTATTCATAGCTTGCTAAGAAAATTTAAAATGGATGGGTTGTATCACTGTATCACAATATATTTTGAGAACTCTTTAGAGAAGCCTATGTTTTTTAACTTTGGTCCTCAAGGTAGTGAAGTATGTTAATGGATATAACAGCAGTAGCAACACAAGAACAATAATTGAATGTCCTTGCATTCTTCATCATAGTGCATTGTAATTTAAATGCATTCCTTTATTCAGATTGTTCAGCTTCATCATAATTATTTTGTTGATAAAAATGATTTGAGTGTTTATTTGCTAGTCATAGACTGAATTGATGAAATTTTGTATAAGCTCAAGCATTATAGGAATATTATTTAATATTTGTAATTTTCTTCTACCCTATACATTTCTCTTTATAGAGACATATCTTTATGATAGTTCATTCCTTTTATTTTATTGAATTTTGTGCCTCTCCTTCATGGGGCTAATTTTTACTCAGTCAATCTTGTTTGCTCATGTGTCTAAATGAGGATCTGTATTGTTCTGGGGTGGTCTTCTGGATGTGGTCTTCTGGATGTGGTAGCTTCCCATCCCTTTTGTGGCCATAGTTACCTGAGGCACTGTTTGCCTTGCCTTCAGTGCTTATCATTCCTTTCTTCTAGATATACTTTCTATTTTATCCTGGCCTTCTTCAGTGTCATAATTTCTTTTTTTTTTTTTTCCTGCTGGCTCTCTGCTTGTTTCATTTCTGTTGCCTTTGTGAGCTGTGTTTTTTCCTTCTGCTCTTTCTACAAAAAATCTCAACTCTGTTTATGACTTCATTTACCCTCTATATGCTAGAGATTCTGAAATTTACATATCTAGGTCAGATTTCCTTGCTAAATTTGAGACTGATTATTCACCTGTGTGCTTGTTCATTTGTTCATTTGTTTGTTCATTCATTCTCAGCACAGGTCAGGAAAGTAGCAAGGATAAAGACCCTGAGGTGGAGGCATACTTTAGTGTGTTAGTGGATTAGTAAGAAGATCAGCTGAAATGGAATGAACTAAGAGTAGAATAAGTTGAAGATGATTCAGGGGGAGATAATGAAGGAAGGGTGTCAGGGAAGTATATTGAGTAGGACCCTGTAGAACATTGTAGACTTTTACTTTGAGATGGGAAGCCACTGGAGGATTCTGAGCAAAGTAATGATATAATATGATTTACACTTTTAACTGTATCACACTGTTGGGTGGGGATTTGAGTGTTGGAGATAAGAATCAAAGCAGGAGACAAGTTAGGAGACTATGGCAGTACGCAAGGAGGGAGATGATGGTAGCTTTGACTACCATCATGGTATGATAATAGGATGATAATGGTGGAGGTGGTGAGAAGTGATCAGATTCTCTGTATATTTTGAAGGTTGAAATAACATGATTTGCTGACAGATTAGATGTGGGGTGTAGCAGTTTGATATGGTTTATGAATTCCAAAAGTAGATATTGGATTATGTTTATAAACTGATCTGTACCTGGAAGTGATTAAATTATGATTAGGGCTTTGGGCCATGTCAGTAGGATGTTGAGTCCCTGCCCCCTTGATGGGTGGGGACTCACAGGTAAAACTACACAGCAGAGCAGAGGAGTTAGTTGGAGTTGTTTTTTTTTAAAGATTTATTAATTTCTCCCCCTCCCTCCCCCCATTGTCTGCTCTGTGTCCATTTGCTATGTGTTGTTCTGTGCTTGCATTCTTGCCAGGTGGCACCACAATGTGTCTCTTTTTTGTTGCGTCATCTTACTGCGTCAGCTCTCCATGTGTGCAACACCAGTCCCGCGTTGTCTGTTTTTCACGTGGGGCAGCTCTCTTTGCAGGGTGCACTCCTTGCATGTGGGGCTTCCCTACACAAGGGGCACCCCTGATTGGCATGGTACTCCTTGTGTGTGGCAGCACAGCATGTGGGCCAGCTCACCACACAGGTCAGGAGGCCCTGGTACTGAACCCTGGACCTCCTACATGGTAGGTGGACACGCTATCAATTGAGCCACATCTGTTTCCCATTAGCTTGAGTTCTGATGTTAGAGTTTTGATGTTGGAGTTTTGATGCTAGAGTATTGAGCTGGAAGTAAGAATACAGAGGAGCAGAGCAGCTGAGCCGGGAGAGAATCAAGTCCCAGGGAGAGAGATAGAGCTGGTTGTCTGATAGTCTACAGCTGGCCTTGTGGGAAAAACAGAGAAGCAGAGCCCAGAAAGAAATAAGCCCTGGGAGAGAGGAACCCGGGAATCCTGAACCCTGGCAAACATTGGCAGCCATCTTGCTCCAACACGTGGTAATAAACTGGCAAAGGAAGTATCTTATGCTTTATGGCCAGGTAACTGTAAGGTTCTATCCCAAATAAATACCCTTTATAAAAACCAACCAATTTCTAGTATTTTGTATCAGCACCCCTTTAGCTGACTAATACATGGGGTATAATTTATAAAAAGGAATTAAGTATGACAACAAGGTTGTTTTTCCTTTTTTTTCCCTGAGTATCAGGAAGGAAAGAGGTGACATTAACTGAGGTAGGGAAGACTGTGGGATGAACAGATTTAGAGATGGGGGTTAGAGGGGAGAGATCAAGCTCAGACGAGACATTTGTTTTGAGATGTGAATTGACATTCAAGTGGTGATGCAGTGGTAGATGGATGCATGAATCTGGATTTTAAGGGTGAAGTTCCAGGCTGGAGATACTATATGTGGTCTTTAATACCATGAGATGGAATGAAACCACCAATACGTAAGTATATAGAGAGGGGAATAAAGGACATCCAAGAACTCAGGGCTGGAGCATGCTATCATTTAAAGTTTAGGAGATATGGAAGAATAGCAGATAAGTATGAGAAACAGCATCTAGTGAAGTGATGCCTGAAGACCAAATGAAGAAGGTAGTTTAGGGAGGAGAGAGATGCTGATGCTGGTTTTTTGCAGATGCTCTCCTCTTTGCCTGGAATTTGTATAGCCCTACCTCACAGTTTGCTTATTTCTGTTTATTTTCAGGTGTCAGATCAAATGTCCCTTCTTAAGGGAAGCCTTTCCTTACCCTCAGACTAGTTTATACATTCTCCTAGGACCTAACTTTCTCTTTTGGGGGCTCTCAACTCAATTGTATTAATATTTAATTATGTGTTTAATGCCTATTTCTTTATTAGACTTTAAACTCCATGAGCTGTCAGTCTTGCTCACTGGTGTATCCCAAGCATTTCTCTCAGTGCCTGAGGTCAATAAATAATGAAAGGATTAATGAATGAACAGTCATATCCATGTATGCTATGATGTTAGCACATTTTGGGGTGACATAGAAAACACTATTGTAACCATCTTGGCCCAGTTCATACCTTTGAACTTGAACAGTAGCACTCCACTCAGCAAGGGCCTTAGTTCTTGCTTTTGACTTTTACCCACGGGGGAAGGTAAAGTGTACAGAGAGCAACACTATTCTCCTCACCATCTTTACTGTGTGACAAGTATTTTACATATGTTGCCTTTGCAGCAACCTTATAAACCATTAATACCAACATTCTAGTCAAAGAACCTGAAATTTGTGATTAAAATTTGCTCAAAGTATTATTGCTACTAAGTGGAAGAACTAGGATTCCTCAAACCAGGATTCCTCAGTGTGTGCACTGTCTTCTATGCCATACAGATTTTAAATTGGATGCCAAAGGCAGCTGGAGTGTCCAAGGTTCTTTTTTTGGTGACCAGGGTGGTAACTGTAAGGTTTGGCCTATTTATTATTTTTTTAAATTTTATTTTTATTTTAGACTACACTTTTCCTTACTAGATTCCTTTGCGAAACTAGTTCACTAGAACTCCTTTCAGACTAGTCCCTGCTTTTCTGAAGACCATAAAAACAGCACATTTTCCTGTGCTTTCCTTTGATTCCATTACCCATGCCTTTTTATAACTCCTTATATATATATATATACATACACACACACACACACACACACACACACATATGGCCCATTTTCTGGCTACTTTATTAGCCTTTTTCCTTGATTTCCTCTACCATTTCTCCTTCAGGTATTTCAAAAAGAGGTGTTACCTTTAATGTCTATCAGTGATTATGCCATACACTTGTTCCCTTAAATCTGGTATAGCCAGTAGAGCTAATATGATGAACGCACTGAAACACATTTCTAGCGTTTCCTACTGAGCGCAACTCCTCCTTAAATGGAAAGAAAGAAGGAAAAGGAAAAGCAGAAGATATTTAATTTCAAATTTTAAGTGTCTGTTTATCTTTCACTTAAACACAAGGAACCAACAAAGTCTGCCTTTGATCAGACCTCTTATGTTGATGAACTGTGGGTCACTGGACACTGATCATGCGATGTCTTCTCTTTCCAAAGATGTTTTCTTTAAACCAATTCATATTTTATAATCTTTCAGTTTCCTCTTTAAGTTCTAAGGATATTGAATAGGGACGCCATTAAAAACACAGTACTTTGATAAAAACATAAGATGCTAAAGCAAGAAAAAAGAGTGTGAATAGAGTTACTGTGTAAAGAATTGTTAGTAATGGGGGAAGGAGACTGCCCTTTGGAGCTGGGCCACTGTCTGAGCTTCCTCCATATCCTATAAATTCACAGTAGGGAGGGGCCCATCCATATCGACAATGACAATGTTTTTCATTGTTGCAGATCCCTCTCTCATGACACTTCTCCAACTTGCAGTCATAGTTGAGGATCGAGTAATTGACACAGCTCCTTCTCATACATATTTTGCCTAGACCACACAAGGTGCCATCTTTTACTTGTCCAATGTCGGCTATATCCACCCCAAAATGATAGTCAGTTCCCCAACATTTTGTACCGTTAACTGATTTCTGAATTATAGTATTATGCTGTTTTAGATTGGGAATTGTTTCTATATTTTCACACTGCACTCTTCCACACAAAACATTAGAAAGAGGGCATCTTTTGTATGTCAAACCATCCATACCACAGTGGCCAAAACGGTCTCCTTGCATATTAATTGTTTTATAGCAGCTTAGGGAGGCACTCCTTGCTGTCTGGCCAAAAATATATTGGCATTGTTTATTGTGACTGTTGCACATTTTATGATAACAGTAAGCACTGTCACCACAAGGTGTCCCATCCTGCACATAGAAATCCTCAGGACACCACCCTGAGCTCCCATTGCACCATTCGGGTAGGTCACATTCACTGATGTGCGCTCTACACAGCTTTCCAGGAGCAGCAAACTTACATTTTATGCAGCAAAGTCCAAAAGCACAGTCTGCCCAAGGTCTCAATTTGCAATCAGAGCCACAGCAAGGATCCTTTCTGCACTGCCGTTCTGATCCACAGTCACATTCTTCTTCACCTTCTATCACCTTGTTACCACATTGTCCTATTGGGGCAATATTTCGAGATGTTGGTGTATTTTTCAGACAGACTCCCCTCTGGTTAGTCAGATTAAAGTAACTTCCATAACTGCAGTTGCTGAAAACATTGGTGTTTGTGTTATAGGCATTCATGATGCAATGTTTTTTCCTGCAAAAGCAGAATTCTTCAGTGTGAGACATACCAAGATTATGGCCCAGTTGGTGAGCAATGACCACTGCAAAATGAAAGAAGTCCTCTTTGAGGAATTTACAAACTGCTGTCCCAAACTGAGGGTAGCATATTCCTGAGATCCAAGCCAGTCCAAATATATTAGAAAAATCCTTGCCCACAAAAAGATGCCCAGAATCATGTGGCAAACGAGGATAAAGATGAACACTTTTCCATTGGCTGAAACTGTCAAGAAGCTCACTTATGTCTTGTTCGACATTGATAAGATTGCCCTGGTTCCAAATCTCAATCCCAATTAAAGAAACGTGAAGGCCTAGCTGTAGATAAATGGAATCTACCAAATTGATCACATTTAAAATATCTTCTGTGGCCTTTGACACATTCCTATTTGAGTAGTTGAAACTATAGTTGTCCATCACTACAACCAACTCTACAAAGGGCCAGTGGGTCCACCACCCTTCAGTGGAACTTCGTTGCAGTTTTGAATTCTCTACCTGGAACTCCAGCTTCTGACGTTGTATTTCCTCTTCCGTTAAGCCACATTTCATGGGTGGGAATTGTGTCTCTTTACTGTCTATCTTATACAGTTGATGTTCAAATGTGGTAGAATGCCTTATGGGCTCGATTTCATAAGTGAGGTCATTTATCTGTACTATTCCTCGAAAGGCCCCCAAACAAGTACTGAGGACAACCAGGGACTCGGGGATCCCCTCCACATAACCATGATGATAGCAGTCATCCTGGACAAAGGGCTGATCCTCGTGGAGGGCGCGCTGCTCTGTATAGGTGAACACTGGTAGGTGTCTGGAAACCAAGAGCTTCTTACGCTCTAGACGAATTATGTGAGTGCGGCCCTCCAAGCGCAGGCTGTAGGAGAGCCCGCGGGACACCGCAAAGGCTCCGCCCTCACTGGGGGCCTTCCGGGGAATCACCACTTGGGCGGGGCCAGAGCGCCAGTTGGGTCTGGTTTGCGACCCGCAGGGCGAGAGTAGAAGCGCCGCGACCCCTAGCAGCAGAAGAACGCCGGGCAGCACGGGCCGGGCCCGCAGCTTTTCCATGGTGTAGCTTTTTCAACAGCCCGGTTGCAAGCCGACAGTGGGTCTAGGAAAACTGGCTTTGGAGACGTTGGTTGTAAACTGCTCTTTGGTTTATGACCAACGCGCGTCCTGTCTCCTGGGTTTGCCACGCAGCCCCCACCGGAGGGAGCCGTTCCTCTCGTCTTGGTCCGTTAAGGAACAGTAGCTGGTCGGGCTTGGGTTCGAGAAGGTTTAGAAGTTGACGGGAGGGAGGCTTCAGGGACACTGAGCAGAAAACAAAGCGGTGTGGAGCGGAGGACTAAAGGGGCCTAGGGAGAAAAGTGGAGACAGCAACGAAAGTGTGCCCCGGAGCAATGGAAATTAAAGAAGTAAAATCGGAAGAGAGAAGTTCAAGGAATTTTAGCCACACCCACGCTGTACGGGAAGTGGGAGCTCCAGCCTGGCGTGTGCCTTACTGTACCTCGTGAAAAAAAAAGAAGAGCAAGAATATTGTTTCTTTGTTTCAATTGTTTCTGCTGTGGGAGGATAAAGTTTTGCTAAAGCTGTCCCCAAAAGGGATTTTTTTTTTAAAAGAAAATATCTTTAATGTAAATTCGGATCTAAGCATAAAATTCATTTATCAATAGGGTTAAATTTAGTACAAACTATAAAAATGTTAACACTGAAGTTTCAACAGAAATCTAATAAGATCCCTTAGAAAAATCATTTAAAGAAACAGCAAGTCATTTACTCTTATGAGGTTAATACAGTAAAAAAAAAAAGTCCGCATTTTACTGAATTTGTCAATAAATAATTTTAGCCATAATACTTATCATAAAATTGAAAGACTGAAAGTTGTATGTGGCTCTGTAGCAATTACAATTGCAATGAGGATACTAAGTCAAATCTTTTTTATCTAATCAGAACAATCCTAGTTTTAAAAACTTGAAATTTGCAAAACTTAAAAGGATACCAACTGTGAATGGAGTAGGCTTATATTGCAGTGGAAGATAGTAAAAACTAAAATGCTTTAAAATTTGAATTGCATAAGGAAACTATTAGGGAAGAAAGACCATTCAGAGCCACAGCTATTACTTAAAAAAGAAAAGACTATTCTTATATTGAAAATATAAATTAATAAAAGCCAGACAGTACCGAATTTTTGCACAAGCTTCTTTTGTATTTCAATGTTGTTTATTGAGGAGTGAATGAGACTACTGTCAGACATGCCAACAACACTTCACATTCAAGGGCTGGAAGCTGAAAACTTTCCAAATTGAGTCACTGCATAAGTCCCTAAAAGGGATTTAATGCTAGCGGGTTTCCATGAAAAAAAGCTGAGAGGGTTGCAACACGTTTGTCAAAGTCCTGCAGTATACAGTAGATAGTAAATGTCTGTTATAGCTAATTATGTACCTACCCCAGGACTGTAATTTTTTTCACCCCTTTACTTTTTAGTTTTTTTTTTTTAAGCTTTATTGTGCTTTTTTCAATCTGTAACAAACTGCACAGATATATTATATGAATCCATCACCCTCGGAAGTTTCTTCCTACCCACTGACAATCCCTTACACTTCTATTCACTCTCCTCTCAGGAAACCATTGATCTGCTTTTTTCAATATAGATTAGTTCACATTTTCTAATGTCTATTTATACAATGTAGTGATTAATCATGTAGTTTTAATTTGCATTTTCCTGATAACTGTTGATGTTGAGCATCTTTTCATGGTTATTTGAAATCCACATATTTTCTTTAGTAGAGTGTGTTCAAATCTTTTGCCCATTTATATTATTATTGAGTTTTGAGAGTTCTTTATGTATTCCGAACCAGTCTTTATCAGCTATTTGTTATGCACATATTTTAGTCCCATCTGAGGCTTGTCTTCATTCTCTTAATGTCTTTTGAAGACAAGTTTGTAACACTGATGAAGTCCTGTTAATCAGTTTGGATTGTGCTTTTTTCTGTTTTCTTTAAGAAACATTTGCTTAACTCTAGGTCAAAAGATTGTCTTCTATGTTTTCAAAGTATTTTCTCATAGATGTTTTACAGTTTTGTGCTTTACCTATTGATTTATGATTTATTGTGAATTAAAAAATATAACGTAAATTTTTAAATATAATGTGAGGTATGGAATGAAATTTTTTTTTCCCCTTGCATCTAGTTGTTCCAGCACCATTTGTCAGAAAGATTATCCTTTCTCCACTGAATTGCCTTTGTACCCTTGTCAAAATTAGTTGTCCATATATGTGTGGATCTATTTCTAGATTCACTGTTCTGTTCTATTGATCAATTTTGCTACACTCTGGTTTATTGGACTTACCCCACTCAGCTAACATGGAGTTGAAGAAGGTCAATCACCACACCATGGAGCCAAGAGTGCCTACAGCTGAAAGCAGGAGGTTTGCATCCAGCATCCATGTGGAATCCAAGGCCCCTCTTCATATAGATGTGGAGTGGACACAACCATTCCAAGGTCCACAGGATGTAGGAATTGAGTATGGATTAGAGTGGACTTACTGATATTCTATTCATGAACTATTGTGATTAGTAATCAAAGAAAAGGTGGCATTGGTGTGGAGAAAGTGGCCATGGTGGCTGCTGGGGGTAGGGAATGGGAGGAAGAGATGAGATGTGGGGGTGTTTTCGGGACTTGGAGTTGTCCTGGGTGGTGCTGCAGGAACAGTTACTGGACATTGTATGTCCTCCCATGGCCCACTGGGTGGAATGTGGAAGAGTGTGGGCTATGATATGGACCTTTGACCGTGAGGTGCAGCGGTGCTCAGAGATGTATTCACCAAATGCAATGAATGTCTCATGATGATGGAGGAGGTTGTTGTTATGAGGGGAGGAGTGGGGTGTGGGGGGTGGAGGGGTATATGGGGACCTCGTATTTTCCAAATGTAATATTATAAAAATAAATAAAGCCAAAAAATTTTGTTGTCTTTATGAAAATATCATAGTGTCTTCAGTACTATAGCTTTATAATAAATCTTAAAGCCAGGTAGTGGTAGACCTCCAACATCGTTTTCTTCTTCTTCAAAGTTCTTTTGGCTGTTTTAGAGCCTTTGCATTTTTATAGGAATTTCAGAATCATCTTGTCAAATTCTACAAGAAAAGCTTGCTGGGATGGGTTCTCATCGATCATTTTGGTAAGAATTGACATCTTACCCATGTTAAATGTTCAGACCAATGAACAAAACCTCTCTACTTATTTAGGTTGTCTTTAATTTCTCTCAGCAATGTTTTGTAGTTTTCAGTGTACAAGTCTTTCACAGGTTTTGCTATACTTATTCCTAGGTATTTTATGTATATTTTTGTTACTTCGTAAATGATATTTTTCAAAGCTCTAATTTCAAGTTGTTTGTTGCTAGTATATCAAATAAAAATACAATTGTTAGTTGCATATTGACCTTGTATCCTTCAAACTTGCTAAACTTACTTATTAGTTCCAGTACCAATTTTGTAGCTTCCATCAGATTTTCTACATAGACAAGCATGTCATCCGTGTATAAAGATTGTTTTAAATCTTCCTTTCTAATCTAGATGCTTTTCCTTCTTTTTCTTGTCTCACTGCACTGGCCAGAATCCCCAGGATAAAGTTGACTAGAATTAGTGAGAGCATTCTTTCTTTCTTCATTTCTGATCTCAGGGGGAAATTAGTCAGAGAGTCATTATTAGGAATAGATGTTTGATTTTGTCAGCTGCTTTTTTCTTTTCTTTTTTTTTTAAAGATTTATTATTATTTTTAAGAATTTATTTCTTTCCCCTTCCCCCCACCCCAGTTGTCTGCTCCCTGTGTCCATTCTCTGTGTTGTCTGTGTCTGCTTGCATTCTTGTCAGTGGCACTGGGAATCTGTGTCTCTTTTTTTCGTGTCATCTTGCTGCATCAGCTCTCCATGTGTGTGGTACCACTCGTGGGCAGGCTGCGCAATTTTTGCAGGGGGCGGCTCTTCTTGCAGGATGCACTCCTTGAGCGTGGGGCTCCCCTACAAAGGGGACACCCCTGCATGGCATGGTACTCCTTGCGTGCATCAGTACTGTGTGTGGGTCAGCTCACCACACAGGTCAGGACGCCCTGGGTTTGAACCCTGGACCTCCCATATGATGTGGTGGATGCTCTATCAGTTGAGCTATATCCACTTCCCTCAATTTACTAAAGTTTTGTTTAGTGTTTCTATGTTCATGAGAATCATTAGTCTGTACTTTTCTTTTCACGTAATGTTTTTATATAGTTTTCAAATCAGGGTAATGCTGGCCTCAAGGAATGAGATGAGAAATAATCCCGTCTCTTCAATTTTTTTCAAGACTTTGTAGAGCATTGTTATTACTTCCTCCTCACATTTTTGGTAATATTTAGTTGGAAACCATCTGGGCCTGGAGTTCTCTTTGTAGGTAAGTATCTAATTAAAAATTCCACTTCTTTAATAGACACAGGGCTATTCAGGTTATCTATTTCTTCTTGTATAAATTTTGGTAGTTTGTGTTTTTCTAGAAGTTTGTCCATTTTATCTAAGTTGTGTAATTTATAGTCATAAAGGTCATAATATTCCTGTATTATCCTTTTAATAACTATAGGATTCGTAACACTGTCACTTCAACCATTCCTTTTATTGGTAATTTGTGGTTTGTTTTTTTTTTTTTTTTCTGATCAGTATGGCAAGAAGTTGATTCATACTATTGCTCTTCTCAAAAAAACCAGCTTTTAATTTCTGTGAGTTTTTTTCTATTTTTCCGCTCCTATTTCATTTATTTCTGTTCTGGTGGGTAGTGATGTCTAGTGGGTAGGGGTGCCTGTGAGGGTAGGGATGTCTGGTGGGTAGGGATGTCTGGGTGGGGAGGGGTGCCTGGGTGGGGAGGGATGTCTGGGTCAGGTAGGGGTGCCTGGATGGGTAGGGTTGCCTGGGTGGGGAGGGATGTCTGGGTGGGTTGGGGTGCTTGGGTGGGTAGGGGTGTCTGGGGGTAGGGCCCCTGGGTGGGGAGGGATGTCTGGATCGGGTAGGGGTGCTTGGGTGGGTAGGGTTGCCTGGGTGGGGAGGGGTCCCTGTGTGGGTAGGGGTGCCTTGGTGGGGAGGGGTGCCTGGGTGGGAAAGGGTGCCTGGGTGGGTAGGGATTCTGGGTGGGGAGGGGTACCTGGGTGGGTAGGGATGTCTGGTGGGTAGGGGTGCCTGGGTGGGTAGGGGTGCTGGGTGGGTAGTGATGTCTGATTTTCTTTCATCTGCTTACTTTGAACTTAACTTGCTCTTCTTTTCCTAGTTTCTTAAGGTGAAAGTTGAGAGAACTGATGTGAGACCTTTATTATTTCTAATACTTTACTACCATACATCCTGATTAGGGTTTTCATTTTCATTCAAAATACTACTAATTTCCCTTTTGATTTCTTCTTTGACTCCTGGATTATTTCATTTCCAAATATTTGGGGGTTTTCCAGGGATTTTTCTGTTACTGATTCCTAATTTAATTCCATTGTGGTGAGAGAATTTTTTTATTTTTATTTTTTTAGGAGGTACCAGGGATGGGACCTTGTACATGGGAAGCAGGCACTGAGCTACAATACCACCCATATTTTTTTTATGATTTGAATCCTTTTACATTTGCTGAGACTTGTTTTATGGCCTATAACATAGTTTAGCTTGGTAAATATTCCATGTGCACCTGAAAAGAATTTGAATTCTGTGGTTGTTTGGTAATGTATTCTATAAATACCAGTTAGGTCAAATTGGTTGATAGTGATAGATATACTGTATCCTCCCTGATTTTTGTCTACTTGTTCTATCAGTCTTTGAAAGAGATATTGAAATTTCTATCTATAATTGTGATTTGTCTGTTTCTCTTTGCATTGCTATCAGTTTCTTTGCTTATGTATTTTGAATTTCTGTTATTATGGGAATAAAAATTTAGGAATTTTATGTTTTCTTCTTTAATTTGACCCCTTTGTTATTATGAAATGACCTTTTTAATCCCTGGCAATATTCTTTGTTCTAAAATCTCATTTGTCTAATAAGTCTTTTGATTAGTGTCAGTATGATATATCTTTTTTCATCTTTTTACTATTAGCTTATTTTTGCCTTTATATTATAATTGAAGTGCATTTCTTGTAAGCCGCATGTAGTAAGAGTATTAACTTTTTAACCATTGGACAATCTCTCCCTTTTATTTGGTTGTTTAGAACATTTGAATTTAATGTCATTATTGATGTGATAAGGTTTAAGTCTATCATCTGGCATTTTGTTTTTCATTTGTCGCATAGAGTTTTTTTTTCTTAAAGATTCTATCTGTCTGTCTATCTATCTATCTATCTATCTATCTATCTTCCCTATGCCCCCACCCTGATTGTCTGCTCTCTCAGTTTGCTGTGTGTTCTGTGTCCGCTTATATTCTTTTCAGTGGCACCGGGAATCTGTGTCTCTTTTTTGTTGTTGTTGTGTCATCTTGCTGCATCAGCTTTTCGTGTATGTGGCACCACTCCTGGACAGGTTGCACTTTTTTTGTATGGGACAGTTTTCCTTACAGGGCGTACTCCTTGCATGTGGGGCTCCCCTGCGTGGGGGACATCCTTGCATGGCACGGCACTCCTTGCGCGCATCAGCCTGTGTGTGGAGCAGCTCACCACATGGGTCAGGAGGCCCTGGGTTTGAACCCTGGTCCTACCACGTGGTGGATGTTCTATCCATTGAGCCAAATCCACTTCCCCCATATAGTCTTCGTTCCCTTTTCCTGTTTAGTTTTCCCTTCTTTTGGATTTGGAATTTTAATGATTTCATTTTATTTCCTTTGTTGACTTATTAGTTATAATTCTTTGTTTTATCATTTCAATGATTGCTGTAGGGTTTATTGTATATATTTTTTAACTTATAGTTTACCTTCAATGCTATTATACTACCTTAATATATTGTATAAAAACCTTAAAATAATATATACTTCCATTTCTCCTCTCCCAATCTTTATGCTATTGTTATCATACATCTTCCTTATTCCTGTTACAAACCCCAGATTATTTTAATTTACATAGTCAATTATCTTTTTTTATTAGAAAAGTTGTACAGTTACAGAAAAATCATGCATAAAGTACAGAGTTCCTGTATGTATTAGCCAAAAGGGGTACTGATGCAAAGTACCAGAAATCTGTTGTCTTTTATGAAGGATGTTTAGCTGAGTCATGCCCTAATGACATGGTCCAATCAAATCCTAATCTTAACAGGTAATTTAATTGATGAGAGATGAGCCTGATAGTTTACAGCTGACCTTGTGAAGAGAACAGAGCAGCTTAGCCCAGAAAGAAATGAAACTCAGAGGAAGAGAGACAAGCCTATAGCTGAGATAGAAAGAAGCTGGGACCACAGAGCCTTAAGAGGAAAGAGGTTGAATCCTTGCAGACATCACCTGCCATCTTGCATCAACACATGGCATCCCAGACTGTGGGAGAGGGAGTACCTCTTATGGTACCTTGAGATGGACTCTTAGGGCCTTGTAACTGTAAGCTTTTAGCCCAAATAAATACCCTTTATAAAAGCCAACAGACTTCTGGTACCTTGCACCAGCACCCCTTTGACTGACTAATACGTAACTTGGTAGTGCAAGGTTCTCATTTTAGCCATTCAGGTGGATATTGAGTGGTATCTCATTGTGGTTTTAATTTGCATTATTTTCTGATAGCTATTATGTTGAGCACATTTTCACATTTGCCAGTCATTTTGATATGATCATGTTTTATGAAGTGCTGTGGTGGTTCGAAGCTGTATGTACCCCAGAAAAGCATGTTCTTAAGTTTAATCCATTCCTGTGGGTGTGAACCCATTGTAAGTAGGACCTTTTGATGAGGTCACTTCAGTTAAGTTGTGTGTAACCCAGCCCAAAAATCAATTATTAGATTCTCTCATGTCTCATATTTAGACATGAGAGAAAGCCATAGAAAGTAAGAACCTGAAAGCAATGAAACCCAGAAGAGAAGGGAGAGAACAGGAGATGCCACCATGTGCCTTGCCATCTGACAGAGAAGCCAAGGATTGCTGGCAGCCAGCCTCAGGTTGCCACAGTCTTTAGGAGATAACATCGCCTTCATGATGCCTTGATTTGGACTTTCTTTTTACCTCAAGACCATAAGTGAATAAATTCCCAGTTGTTTAAGCCAGCCCATTTCATGGTATTTGCTTGAGCAGCCTAGGAAACTAAAACAAATGCTTCTTGAAATGTTTTGCCCACTTTTAAATTGGATTGTCCTTTTTATTTTGTGGAATTTTTTATATGTTCTAGATAAGAATCCTTTGTCAGATACATGTCTTGCAAATATCTTCTCTTAGTCTGGGTTTTCCTATTCACTGTCTTCATGGTGTCTTTTGATGAATAGTAGTTCTTAATTTTGGTGAAGTCCAATTTATCAATAATTTATTTAGTGTTTAGTGCTATTTTGTTCTGTTAAAGATATCTACTACCATGAAGATATTTTCCTATGTTTTCTTCTAGAAATGTGATTGCTGTAGCATTCATATTTAGGCCCATGATCCTTTTTCAAGTGTATGGCATGGGGTAAGACACAAGATTAACTTTTTTTCTCATTTGAATAACCAGTTGATGCTTTACCATTTATTGGAAAGATTATTCTTTTCTTTGCTGAAATTCAGTGGAGACATTGTCAGAAATCAGATGATCATGTAAGTGTGGGTCTGTTCTGGACTTTTTATTTCATTCCATTGGTTTATTCATCTCTCCCTGTACTAAAACAATATTGTCTCAATTGCTGTTTCTTTATAGTAAGTATTGACAACTGGTTGTCTAATTCCTCCAGCTGTGTTCTTCTTTACTATTGCCTCAACTCTTCTAAGTTTTTTGCATTTCTATATGAACTGTAGAATTAGGTTTTTAACATCTAAATCAAAATCCACTGGGATTTTGAGTCAGTTTGTACTGAATATATAGATCACTTTGGTGAGAATTAACATCTGAGCAATATTGAATCTCGTCGAGTTCATGAACACAGTATATCACACCATTTATTTACTTAAAAGGATTTTTTCCTCAATAATATTTGAGGTTTCAGGGTAGAAATCTTGTATATATTTCATTATATTTATTCTTATATTTGTGATAGCTTTACATTTTTATAATGTACTGTACTGTTCTTTTCCTATATTTCATTTTTACTTGTTTATTAAGAGTATGTAGGTAACAATTTATATTTGTATATTAACATTGTATCAACAACCTTGTTAAATTCACTTACTATTTCCAAAAAATTGTAGATATTTCTGTGTATCCCATGTACATAATCATGTCACCTGGAAATAATGACATTTATTTCTTCTTTTGTAATATTAATACCTCTATATCTTTTAAATTTTCTTCCTTAATGCACTGTGGCAGTTTGTGGTTATTTATGAATTCCAAAAAGAGAGATTATATTTGTAAACAGGTCTGCTCCTCTAAGTGTGATCCCCTTTCATTGTATTATATTCAAGTGCCATGTCTTTGATTAAGTTACCTAAGATTAGGGCTTTAATTTGACCAGGTCAGTAGGGCATCACTCAGGGTTAAGCCCGTGGCTCCTTGGTGGGCTGATATAAGTGGACACTCACTCAAGAAGACACACAGAAGAAGATAGAGGAAGAGAGAGCTCCATAGACATGGAAGAAGAGAGAACTTGGTTATTTCAGTCCTGCCATGTGACAGAAAAGAGAAGGCTCAAATAGCTCAAGCCCCAGGAAGAGAGACAAGCCCTGTGACAGCCTACAGCTGAGATCAGAAGAAGCTGGACCCACAGAACCTTAAGAGGATGAAGGAGAGACCAGGCAGAGGTTGCCTACCATCTTGTTTCAATACGTGGCAACAGATTTTGGTGAGAAAGTAGCCTTGAGTTGGATTCTTTAGCGTCTTGTAACTGTAAGCTTTTACTCCAACTAAATATCCTTTATAAAAGCCAACAGATTTCTGGTAGCTTGCACCAGCACTTCTTTGACTGACTAAATACACACACTAATTAGGACCTACACTTTAATGTTGACTAGAAGTGGTGATAGAGAAACTGTTTGTCTTGTTTTTGACGTCATGGGAATAGTGTACAACTATGTGTCCTCTTTTTTATGTACTCCATATCAGATTCAGGAAGTTCCTTTCTTTTCCTAATTTGTAGAGGGTTTTTTTTTTTTATTCTGTTAATGTGGTGAATTGCATTTATTGATCTTTCAAATGTCAAATCAATCTCATATTCCCAGTGAATAAAAATGCTTGATCATGATATAGTATCCTTTTTATATATCACTGTATTAGATTTGCTAATTGACTTTTAGAATTTTTTTGTCTATCTTCATGAGAATTATTTGCCTTCTGTCTCATTTGTAATGCTTCTGTCATTGTGGTGGCTTGGAGTTATATACCCCAGAAAAAAGCATGTTATTAATCTTAATTCATTCCTTTGGATGTGAACCTATTATAAATAGGACTTTTGATGAGGCTTCTTCAGTTAAAGTATGATGACCCAAGGTGAATCAGAATGAGTCTTAATCCTATTAATAGAGGCCCTAAAGGCAAAGCCATGAAGAGAAAAGCCACAAGCTGCAGCCAGAACCTGGAAGAGAAAGGAGATGATGCCACCATGTGTATTGCCACATGATGGAAAAGACATGAAACCCCGAAGACTGCTAACCACCCAGAAGATTCTGACCCCAGGGGGAGCAAGCTTTTTAACCTCTGAAACCATGAATCAATAAATTCATGTTTTTAAGCCAGTCCATTGCATGGTATTTGTTTTAGCAGCTGTGAATCTAAAACAGTCATGTTTTTGAGTCAAAATTTTGCTGTCCTTTTAAAAAGACATGGCATTTTCGGGACTTGGAGTTGTCCTGGGTGGTGGTGCAGGGACAATTACCGGACATTGTAGATCCTCCCATGGCCCACTGGATGGAATGTGGGAGAGTGTGGGCTATGATGTGGACCATTGACCATGAGGTGCAGTGATGCTCAGAGATGTATTCACCAAATGCAATGGATGTGTCATGATGATGGGGGAGAGTGTTGCTGTGGGGGGAGTGGTGGGATGGGGGCAGTGGGGGGTGAATGGGGACCTCATATTTTTTGAATGTAATATTTTAAAAAAATGAATTAAAAAAATTAAAAAAGAAATAAAAATAAAAAGACATGCGAAGCATTTCCTCTTTTTCTTTCTATAACTTGTATAATATTGATATTTTTCCTTCATAAAGTGGGAAGGAAATGTTTAGCATCACACCTGCAACCACTTTTAGTCCCCTACCCTGGAGTAAGCCTCTTGGAATGAAAGAAGGAAGGTGACTCAGAACTCCTTGCAAACATACTACTGACAGATTTCTTAGGAAAATACTCCTAAATCTCTGGAGTACTTTTAGCAGGATATACCTCATTTGTTTAAGATTGCTTTTCTTAATTCTGGAACCTACCAGTTTATGGTACATAGGTTCCTGGAAAGTGTCATGTAAACAAAATATCTGTCAGTATAAAATGAAAATTGTTTCATGCCTGAAAGATCTCCTTTTTTATGTAAGTATAGCCATACAAATCACTTGAAGAGCTTATAGGTTAAATGTGACACAAAAGGACTTGAGAAGTGGCATGGTATTGGTAATTCTGGACTTCTTCCTGCTACACATCTTCCTTGTAATGACTTTTTAAAAAAATTTTATTTCTCTCCCCTTCCCCACCCCCCTGCCCACCCGCCCCATTTGTCTGTTCTCTGTGTCTATCTGCTGCGTATTCTTCTTTGTCCACTTCTGTTGTTGTCAGTGGCACAGAAATCTGTGTTTCTTTTTGTTGCATCATCTTGTTGTGTCAGCTCTCCATGTGTGTGTGGTGCCATTCCTGGGCAGGCTGCACTTTCTTTCATGCAGCTCTCCTTATGGGGCGCACTCCTTGTGCGTGGGGCTCCTCTACGTGGGGACACCCCTGCATGGCATGGCACTCCTTGAGCGCATCAGCACTGCACATGGGCCAGCTCCACATAGGTCAAGGAAGCTCAGGGTTTGAACTGTGGACCTCCCATGTGGTAGATGGATGCCCTAACCACTGGGCCAAGTCCGCTTCCCCTGTTGTTACTTGTGTCTCTGAAATTATAAGTAAAACTAGATAAAGGTAAGAGCTCTGATTCTTGACAATCATATACTTTGTGGTATCTTAAAAATGGAAGAATACAAGTGAAATTGTGTGCCTGGAATTTTCTTTGTAGAAAGTCTTTTAAATACAGATTCAATTTCCTTAATATATATGGAATTATTTAGCTTTTCTGTTTCTTCTTACGTAAATTTGATAAGTTGTGTTTTTCAAGGAATTTGTCTATTTTGCTTAAAATTTAAAATTTATTGGCATAAAGTTGTTCATAATATTGTCTCATTGTTTTATGTCTGGAAGATCTGTAGTGATTTCTTTTACTCATGATACTGGAAATTTGTGTTTTCTCTATTTTTTTTTTCTTGATCAATTTGCCAGGGATTTATCAATTTTTTTCCTCATCCTGAGAAAATCCCCTTATTGTTTGTTTTATTTTATTTTTTAAATATATTTTTTATTTATTTTTAAAATATACTCAGACATAAAATTCTACACACACACAAAATCAAGGGATTCCTACATGCCCCACTCCCCACACTTCCCACCTTTCTCCACACTAACAACTCCCTTCGTTAGTGTGGTACAATCATTGCAATTGATGAACACATTTTAGAGCATTGCCACATAGAATGGGTTATAGCTCACATTGTAGCTCACACTCTCTCCCACTCCATTCTGCAGGTTATGGCAGGATATATAACATCCTGTATTAGCCTTTGCAATGTCATTCAGGACAATTCCAAGTTCCCCAAATGCCCACATATCACCCCTCTTTTTCCCCTCTCCCTGCCTTCAGCAACTCCAGTGGCCACTCTCTCCACATCAATGATATAATTTCTTCCATTGTTAGAAGCACAACAAGTCTATAGTAGAATACCAGGAAGTCCACTCTAGTTCATATTTTATTCCCCAATCCTGAGAATTCTGGGGTGGTGATGCCCACTCCACCCCTAAATGAGAGGGGACTTCCCATATGGCTGATGGATGACACTCTCTTGCTTGCAGTTGTAGACTCTCTGAGTTCCTTGGTGTAGTGTTTGTCCATCCTTACCTCCTTGTTAGCTGTCCTGGATGAGTTCAATGAACTGGAGAGTAGGTAGTGCAACTCTGCTGAGGGTCAGGGCCCAGCTGGCACATGGACGGCCCAGAGAATCAAGTCTCTTGGGTATACACCTACCAACTCCAGCATTAGCTCTAGGTTCAATAAAAGGGACAGAAGAGGTATGTGTAGAGAAGTCACTTCTGAGTCCAACTCTGTCACACTTGGGAACACAAACTCCAAAGTAGCAAGTCACCAAACTCTGGAGCTATCTGCCAAGACCTAGGACCTGGATGTCTCTGGAGCCCACAGAATCCTCACCATTTGGGGTAGTATCTACTTTGGCTCCCTATGAGGTCCTGCTGAGATGTGCATAAGCGTTACCTCTTTGATGACCTCCCAACTCATTTTGAAGTCTCTTAACCATAAAAACTCATTTGTCTTTACCATTTTCCCCTCTCATTCAAGGTCTTTTTCCAGTTGCATCAACAGCCAGTGCTTGGTAGTGATCCCTTGGTGGCAGGGAGATCATCCCCCCATGCTGGGGGGAAGGTAATGCATTTATACACAGAGTGTGACTTAGAGAGTGCCCACATTTGAGCAACATGGACGCTCTCAGGAGGTGACTCTTAGGCACCCTACAACACTAGACTGAGTTGCAATTTCATGGGCAAAAGGCTGGTAAGCATCACCATCAGTATCAAGGGTGCATCAATGGACCATCCTTCTTCACTAGTCATTGCCCCTATACATGGGGGATTGTTACTGTTCCATTAGAGAATGTGGCAAGTTCCCCAGGATGGGAATTCAATATTCTTTCAGTTGTGTGAATCTCTACCCACTGTGGCAATGCCCTGTGAACATTTGAATATATTTATATACCTTATAATATGCCCAGGTGAACTTGTTCCCATGTATCTCTCATCAGTGACACTCCACACCAATGATCCTACCTTGCCATTGTTGTAACCCTTCTGTGATCCAAAACTTTGAAAATGAAGCCATGAATATTGCTAAATTCAAATAGGAAAATGAGATAGTAACCATAGGTTTAAATATAAGAAATAAAATACATAATTAAAAAAACCTGAAACTAAAATTAAAAAATTGGGGTATTAAAATGTGAAAAATATTTTAAAATATTTATTTGATGTTTTGCCTTTCATCAGTGTAATAACTGTTGTCCTGTACATACAGTGGCATTTTCTTCCATTCCTTCCTCAGTGTCTTACTTTTTTTCATGATGTCTTCAAAGAAGTTTTAGGTCAGAGTAAAGTCACATGCAGAATATAGGGGACTCCCATATACCCAACATCCTCCCCCCTTTCCCCTTCCCAATTAATGACCTTTTTACATGTGGATGGTACCGTTGTTACAACTGATGTGCAAATATTGAAACATAACTATTAACTATGTCAGTAGTTTACATTATGGTTTACATTTTAGACCATACATGTTTATAAATTTTTGATGAAATTTAACACGGCCTGTATCTGTCATTGCAAGATCGTGCAGAACGTTTCCATTGCCCCCCAACTACACCCTTTTCCATCTATTCTATTCCTCTCTCCCTCTCCCCTCAGGGCCCACAGGGACCATCAAGCGTCACTCCTTGAAGACAAAATTCATAGATACTTGCAACAATTTTGGGGTTTGACACACTACTCTGTCCTCCCCTATTAGGAACTGCCCATGCTCTCCAGAGACACCTTCTTCACTGTTTGAGAACATATCGGGGCTCCCCAGTATGAAAGTCCAACTCCTTCCCCCACTGATACAATACACAATGACAAAATGATCACTAGCACATTGCTTAGAAGACTGCCCTAGGTGTGCCCTGTCCCAAATGCGCCCCCCCATCCAACATCTAAACCAGTAGTCCTTCCTTGTAATATTGCAAAAGAGTTTTCTCAACATTGTAGTTTCAACCACATACCCACCAATCCCCAATGTTCATCTGCTCCCTCGCCCAAACATCCCCCCAATTCCATGGGCCATCCAACTCTTCCTCCCCACCCTATCCCCCTGTCAAGTTTACACCACCCAACCCAATAGTATCCCTATACCCCTGTCATACATATCCCTTCACTGCACAGCTACTCACTTCCACCTTATATATTTCACCCATGTGGGCATTGGGTCAAAACTTTCTTCTCCCTTTCTATTTCCTGTAAATCTATCTTCTAGACTCCAGCTCTCTGAGTTAGCTCAATTTGCTTAATTAATATCAGAGAGGTCATGTAATATTTGTCCTTCAATGCCTGGCTTGCTTCACTCAACATAAGGTCCTCAAGATTCATCCATGTTATCCCATGTGTTAATACTGTATTCCTTCTTACAGCTGAGTAATATTCCATTGTATGTGTATACCACATTTTGTTTATCCATTCATCTGTTTATAGGAATTTGGGTTGATTCCAGCTTTTGGCAATAGTGAATAATGCCACTATGAACATTGGTGTGCATATATCTGTTTGTGTCCTTGCTTTCAATTCATCTGGGTATATATCCAGCAGTGGAATTGCTGGGTCATATGGCAGTTCCATAGTTAGTTTTTTTGAGGAACTGCCAAACTTTCTCCACAATGGCTGGACCATTCTACATTCCTGCCAG
This sequence comes from Dasypus novemcinctus, assembly GCF_030445035.2. NCBI lineage: Eukaryota > Metazoa > Chordata > Mammalia > Cingulata > Dasypodidae > Dasypus > Dasypus novemcinctus. Next base: position 38,386,853 of record NC_080675.1, read on the forward strand.
CAGTGGATGAGGGTTTCCATTCCTCCACATCCTCTCCTACACTTGTAGTCCACTGTTTTTTTAAATGGCTACCAGTCTAATGGATGTAAAATAGTATCTCATTGTAGTTTTGATTTGCATTTCCCTAATAGCTAGTGATGTTGATCATCTTTTCACGTGCTTTTTGGCCATTTGTATTTCTTCTTTGGAGAAGTGTCTGTTCAAATCTCTTGCCCATTTGTAAATGTGTTGTTTGTCTTTTTATTTTTGAGATGTAGGATTTCTTTATATATGCTGGATATTAGGCCCTTGTCAGATAAGTGGCTACCAAATATTTTCTTCCATTGAGTAGGGTGACTTTTCACCTACTTGACAAATTCCTTTGAAACAAAAGTTTTTAATTTTGAGGAGCTCCCATTTATCTATTTTATCTTTCATTGCTCACACTTTGGGTGCAAAGTTTAGGAGGCCATTTCCTACCACAAGATTCTGTAGGTGCTTCCATACATTATCTTCTATGAGCTTTATGATCTTGGCTCTTACATTAAGTCTTTGATCCATCTTGAGTTAAGTTTTGTATAGAGTGTGAGATGGTGATTCTATCTCATTCTTTTGGATATGGATACCCAGTTCTCCAAGCACCATTTATTGAGGAGACCATTCTGTCCCAGTTGAGCAGGATTTGGTAGTTTTGTTGAATATCAGTTAACCATGTATGTGAGGATCTATATCAGAACTTTCAGTTCTGTTCCATTGGTCATTATGTCTATGTGGCAATACCATGCAGGGTTTTTTTTGGTTGTTTGTTTTTGAAAATCAAATTTTTTCTTTTATTTTTAAAGATATATAGATTGCACAAAATGTAACATTAAAAAATACAAGAGGTTCCCATAATACCCCACTCCCCACTCCCCTCACTCCTCCCACATCATCAACTTCCCACATCATCAGTGTGGCACATTCATTGCATTTGAGAAATACATTTTGGAGCACTGCTACACCACAAGGATTATAGTTTACATTGTAGTTTACACTCTCCCCCAGTCCATTCAGTGGGTTATACCCTGCAGTTTTGACCACTGTAGCTTTGTAGTATACCTTTAAGTCAGTAGTGTGATTCCTCCAATTTCTTTTTTCTTTTAAAATGTGTTTTTGGTAATTTGGGGCCCCTTTCCCATCAAAATAAATTTAATAATTAGCTTTTCCAATTCAGTAGCAAAATGCCATTGTAATTTTTATTGGAATTATGTTAAATCTGTAAATCAATTTGGGTAGGATAGACATCTTAATGATGTTTAGTCTTCCAATCCATGAACATGAAATAGTCTTCTATTTGTTTAGGTCTTCTTTGATTTCCTAAAATAATGTTGTGTAGTTTTCTGTGTACAAGTATGTCACATCTTTAGTTGAGTTTGTGCCTAGATATTTGATTATTTTAGTTGCTATTGTGAAAGGACTTTTTTCTTTTATTTCCTCCTCAGATTGCTCACTATTAGTGTACAGAAATGTTATTCATTTTTTCATATCGACCTTATATGCTGTCCCTTTTATGAACTCTTTTATCAGCTCTAGAAGTGTTGTAGATTTCTCAGGGCTTTCTATGTATAGAATCATGGCATCTGCAAATAGTGAAATTATTACTTTTTCCTTTCCAATTAGGATGCTTTTATATCTTTTTCTTGCCTAAGTGCTCAAGCAAGTACTTCTAACACAATGTTAAATAAGAGAAGTGATAGTGGGCATCCTTGTTTTGTTCCAGATCTTAGAGGGAAAGTCTTTAGCATTTCACCATTGAATATGATATTAGCTGTGGGTTTTTCATATATACCCTTTATCATGTCGAGGAAGTTTCCTTCTCTTTCTATCTTTTGAAGTGTTTTGATCAAGAAAGGATACTACATTTTTGCTTTTTCTGCATCAATAGCGAAGATCATGTGGTTTTTTTCTTTTGGTCTGTTAATGTGGTATATCACATTGCTTGATTTTCTTATTTTGAACCATCCTTGCATACCAGGGGTGAAATGCACTTGATCATGTTGAATATAATTAGCAAGCAGTTTGTTGAGGGTTTTAGCATACAGGTTCATTAGAGAGATTAGTCTGTAGATTTCTTTACTTGTGGCATCTTTATGTGGCTTTGGAATTAGGGTGATGTTGGCATAGAATGAGTTAGGCAATGTTCCCTCCATGCCTATTTTCTTGGAAGAGTTTAAGCAGGACTGGTGTTAGAAATGATTGGTAGAATTCACTTGTGAAGCCATCTGTTTCTGGGCTATTCTTCAATGGGAAGGTTTTGATAACTAATTCATTTTCGTTACTTGTGATTGGTCTGTTGAGTTCATCAATTTCATCTCTCATCAATGTAGACTGCTTGTGTCTTTCTATAAATGTGTCCATTTCACCTAAGTTACCCACCTTGTTGGTATACAGTTGTTCAAAGTATCCTCTTATGATACTCTAGTTCTGTGTGATCAGTGGTGATATCCCTTCCCTTGTTTTTTATTGTATATATTTGCATCTTCTCTCTTTTTTTCCTTGTTAATCTAGCTAAGGGTTTGTCAATTTTATTAATCTCCTCAAAACCAGCTTTTGGTTTTGTTAATGTTTTCTAGTGTTTTTTAAAAATTCTCCATTTATCTTTGTTCTAATCTTTGATATTTCTTTCTGCTTGCTTTGGGATTAGTTTGTTGTTCTTTTTCTAGTTCTTCCAGGTGTACAGTTAGGCCTTTGATTTTATCTCTTTTTATTTTTTTAATATAGGGATTTATGGATATTAATTCCCTTCCAGGACTGCTTTTGCTATATCCCGTAGGTTTTGATCTGTTGTGTTCTCACTTTCATTTGTTGCACAGGAGTTATGATTTCTTTTTGCAACTTCCTCTTTCTCTCACTGATTGTCTAAGAGTGTGTTGTTTAACTTCCGTATCTTTGTACCTATTCCGGTTCTCTGTCCCTTATTGATTTCCAGCTTCATTCCATTGTAGTCAGAGAAACTATTTTGTATAGTTATAATTTTTTTTCTGAATTTGAGAGTTGCTTTGTGACCCAGCATGTGGTTTATCCTTTAGAATGATCCATGTGTGCTTGAGAAAAATATGTATCCTGCTGTATTTAGGTGTAATGTTCTGCATATGTTTATTAAGTCTAGATCCTCTAATGTATAATTCAAGTTCTCTGTTTTTATATTAACCCTCTGTTGATATGTTCTGTCTGATGGTGATAGTGGTGTATTAAAGTCCCCTGCTATAATTGTAGAGGCATCTATTTCTCCACTTAGCTTTTCCAATGTTTGCCTCATGTATTTTGAGGTGTCCTGATTAGGTGCATAAATGTTTAAGATTGTTCTTTCTTCTTGATTGATTACCCCTTTTATTAATATATAGTGTCCTTCTTTGTTTCTTCCAATAGTTTTGCATTTAAAGTCTATTTTATCTGATATTAGTGTAGCTACTCCAGCCCTTTTTTTGTTATTGTTTGCATGTAAAATCATTTTCCATCTATTCACTTGCAACCTCCCTGTGCCCCTGGGTCTAAGGTAAGTTTCTTGTAGACAGCATAAATAGGTCATATTTCCTTATCCATTATGCCAATTTATTTCTTTTGATTGGAGATTTTAATCCATTAACATTCAATGTTATTACTGTCAAGACATCACTTACATTAGCCATGTTTTCTTTCAGTTTATATATGTTGTATTTTGTTTTTATTTTTCTTTCTATCATTTTAGTTATTCTTATTAATAATCTTCCTTCCTACACTCTCTTCCAACCTGCTCTCTCCTGTTTTTTCCTTTTAACCTGCAGAACACCCTTTAGTATTTCTTGAAGGGCAGGTTTCTTGTTGATAAGCTCTCTTAATTTCTGTTTATCTGTGAATATTTTGAACTTCCTTACATTTTAAAATTCCAGTTTGGTCCAATACAGAATTCTTGACTGACAGTTTTTTTCTTTTTTCTTTTAGCACCTTAACTATGTCATATTTACTACTACCTTCTTTGTTTCAGATAAGAAATCAGTCCTTAATCTTATTGAGCTTCCCTTGTATTTGTTGGATCTCTTTTCTATTGCTACTTTCAGTATTCTCTCTTTGTCTTGAGCATTTGGCAGTTTGGTAAGTATATATCTCAGGGTAAGCCTGTTAGAATTAATACTGTTTGGGGTGTTCAGCCCTTCCTGTACATGTATGTCCATGTCTCTCAAAAGAATTGGGGAATTTTCAGCCATAATTTCCTCCAACACTCCTTCTGCCCCCTTTCCCTTCTCTTCTGCCTCTGGGATGCCTACAGTGGACATGTTTGTGTGTTTCATGTTTAATTTGTATTCAGTTCCCTGAGTCCCTGCTGAATTTTTTTCTCTTTTTCTATCTGTGCTGCTCTCTGATTTCAGATGTACTGTCTTCAATGTCACTAATTCTTTCCTCTGCCTGTTCAAATCTGCTGTTATGTGCTTCCAGTGTATTTTGAATTTGTTGCATTGTGCCATTCATCACCCTCAGATCCTTTATCTTTTTACATATGTTTATGATTTTTTCCAGTGTTTTCCCTCATTTCTTTTTAATATACTTTATCTCTTCCTTCACTTCATTAATTTGATTCATGATATTTGTTTGGACATACTTGATTAGTAGTTCCATGTTTGCATCTCCTCCTGTTTTTTTTTTAGTTTATTCATTAGACTGGACCATGTCTTCCTGTTTCTTAGTATGGCTTGTAATTATTATTATTATTATTATTTTTTGGTGTCTAGGCATCTGTTTATCTTTATGATCTTATTCAGATGGTTAGCTTCTCTTTCTACTCTAGGGTATTATTTTTTCTTTTGTGTTACAGTTCACAGTTTTTACACTTGTTTCCACTTATTCTATATTCTTGGTTGTCTGTGCTCCATTGAAAAAAGATTAAGACTATAGAAAAGGAAAGAGAGAAGAAGAGAAAAAGAATAATAGTAATAATTTTTTAAAAAGGTAGAAAAGGAACCATAAGAGAGCCAGGAAAATAAATAATGAGTGAAAGATCATAAAAATACAAAGGAATAAGAAAAAATTGCTAATAAAAAATGAAATTAAAAAAATAGAATAAAATAAAAGACCAGAAAGATGAAAAGGGGAAAAAAAAGAAAAAGAAGACAAACAAGGAAAGGTGGAATGAAAGAAATGCAGTGAAAGAGGGAAAATGAAAGAAGATAAATAAAAACTAAGGAAAAAATAAGGAAAAGAAAAAAAAAAGAAACAAAGAGAAAAAACAGCAAACCTAAAAACAGGAAGAAAAAAAAACAAAAACCAAAAAAAACCCCACAAAAACAACCCAGAAAAAACATGCTTCTCTTTTAGGCCCCTAGGAATCATCTTAGGCTGCTGGTTCTCATCAGTCAATCATCCTGCAGCCTACTCTTCAGAAGTAAGGTACCCAGTTTTAGGGAATAAAATAAAGAATTAAAAAATGAAAAAAATAACAAATCAAAAACCCTAAAAAAAACCTCAGTCTAAAAGTTCCTTGTCATAAGGTGCCAACTGGATGACTCATAACCCAGCGGATCAGTCTCTGGATTCCTTCTCTTTGCAAGTACTGGGAACTGAACCAGGGACCTAGTATAAGCAAGTCAAGTGTTCCTACATTGAGTATAACTCCACAGGTCAGGTAAGCTTCTGAAAGCTTATCTAGCTCTCCCACCCCCTTTCCCTCAATTGAATCAGGCTTCTAACCATTTTCCAGCTATCTCTCCTGACTTCTACCTCTTCCAGGCTGGTTATGTGCCTGACTCCACATATGCCCTAGCTGAGCTAGTTCCTCTCTCTCCCAGGGTGGTTGAGTGTGACAGTCTGCCTGATCCAATACCCCCTCCTTTCTCCCTGAGGCCACTTCAGTGCTGACTAGGTCTTTTTTGAGATTCAAAGGGGGCTCAGCTGACCAAACTCACTGAAGAGAAGCCACTACCTGCCCTCCACCAGACCCCTTCTTCCTCCTAGGGAGAATGATCTTTCCCTACTTAGTTGACTGCAGTGAGCCACGGGTTTTACCTAGGATGTTTGCTTAAGGGTAGGGGATATGTTCCATCTTCAGCCACAAGGGCAAGGAACTCACAGTTTTCATTTGGACCCTTTGTCTCTCTGTCCCTCTCCCTCCCAGATGATGCACAGCACTCTCCTGGTCTTTAGATCCCCAAAGCATCTCCCTTGGATAGCTTTTGCTCTTCTTCCATTGGTGAGAGAATTAAGCCCTGCCTGCCTACTTCAATGCCATACTCCCAGAAGTCCCTCAAACCTTAAGCTTTGTTATGTTTTGTTTTCATTTTCACTTGTCTCAAGATGGTTCCTATTTTCCCTTGTGATTTCTTCTTTGGCTCATTGTTTGTTTAAAGGTGTGTTGTTATTTTCTGCATATTTATTAATTTTTCAGTTTTCCTTGTAATACTAGTTTCTAGTTTCTTTCCATTGTGAACAAGGAAGATACTTTGCATAATTTGAATGTTTTTAAGTTTATTGAGACTTGTTTTGTCACCTAATATATGGCTTATCCTAGGGAATGACTGATGAGCACTTTGGTAAAATGAGTATTTTACATTTGTTAGTGTAGTTCTGTATATGTATTAGGTCTAGTTCATGTATAGTATTGTTCAAATCCTTCATTAGTTTATCCACTAATGAAAATGATGTATTGAAATCTCCAAATATTATTGTAGAAGTATCAATTATTCCTTCAGTTTTGTCAGTATTTGCCTCTGTAATTCGAGGTTTTGTAATTAGATGTATGTATGTTTATAATATTATATTTTCTTGTTGTAGTGAAACTTTTATTGATATATAGTGTCCTTCTTTGTCTCTTTTAATGATTTCTGACTTAAAATCTAATTTGTCCAATGTTAGTATTATCACTCAGCTCTTTTTTGGTTAATATTTGCATGGAATTTCCCTCTACTCTTTCACTTTCAGCCTATTTGTTCCCTTGGGTCTAAGTTAAATTGCTTGTAAACAATATATAGTTGTATCATGCTTTTCTATCCATTCAGTCCATCTATATCTTTTGATTGAAAAGTTTAATCCATTTACCATCAGAGTAATTTTTGATGAACAGAACTTACTTCAGCCATATTATACTTTGTTTCCTGTACATCTTATTTATACCCTGTAGCAGTGTGACATAGTTATGAATTTCAAACATAGATATTGGATTATGTTTGTGAACTGGTCTGAACCTGGGCATGATTAAGTTATGATTAGGACTTTGGTTGGGCCACATCATTAGGGCATTGAGCCCCCACCCCTTTCACAGATAAAAGGCATTGCAAAGGACAGAGGTGAAGGTTTTTGATGTTGGATTTTTGAGGTTCGAGTTTGATGCTGAAGCCTTAAGCTGGAGCCCCAGGAAGTAAGCACACAGAGGAAAGAGAAGCAAGCCCCAGGAAGAGAGGAACCCTGAAGCTAGATAGAAGCAAGACCCTGGAAAGGAGGAACCCAGGAAGCCTGAACCCTGACAAATATCAGGAGCCATCTTGCTCCAACATGTGAAAATAGACTTTGGTGAGGGAAGTAACTTATGCTTTATGGCCTGGTATCTGTAAGCTCCCACCCCAAATAAATACCCTTTATAAAAACCAACCAATTTCTGGTATTTTGCATCAGCATCCCTTTGGCTGACTAATACATACCCCTTCCCCCTCTTTTCCTTTATTTCAATGTTCTTCTGTGTATAGTTGATCTTTTGTAATGAAACAGATTGATCCCATTTTCATTTCCATTTTTGCATATACTTTAAGTACTTTATTTTTGGTTACTGTGGAGTTTTTATTTAAAAACCAAAACCTATAATCAACTAGTTTAAAATGATACCAACCTAACTTATAAACATGCACTTTCTCTGCTCCTGTTCTCCTCCATTCCCCACTCTTTATGTTGTTTTTGTCCAACATCACATCTTTATATTTTGCATTCCCATGACATTGAAATATGGTTATTTGTTATTCAGTTATATTCTAAATCATATAAGAGATTAGAAGTAAGGTTATTTACCAAGAATACAATAATACTGGAATCTGTGTTCACACATGTGGTTACCTTTACCAGAGATCTTTATTTCTTCATATGGCTCCAAGTTACTATCTACTTTCCTTTCAACCTGAAGAACTCCCTTTAACATTTCTTGTAGGGCAGATCTCATGGTGATGAACTCAGTTTTTGTTTATCTGTGAATGTCTCAAATTCTCACTCATTTTTGAAGGATGGTTTTGCTGGATATAGGAATTTTGGCTGGCTGTTTTTCTCTTTCAGTACACTAAATTTATTGTACCACTGCGTGCTTGCCTCCATGTTTTTTGATGAGAAATTGGTATTCATCTTATTAAGGATCCCTTATATGTGACAAATTGCTTCTCTCTTGCAGCTTTCGTAATACTCTCTTTGTCTTTGACATTAAACATTTGAGTATATCTCTTGGAGTGAGTCTATTTGGGTTTATCCTGTTTGGAGTTCGTTGAGCATCTTGGATGTGTATATTCATGTCTTTTGTCAGATTTGGTGTGTTTTTTGGCTATTATTTCTTCAAATATTCTTTCTGCATCTTTTTCCTTCTCTCCTTCTGGGACTTCAATAATGAGTATACTGGTATACTTCATCTTGTCCCACAGATCCCTTAAGCTGTGCTCACTTTTTTTTTTTATTATTAGGGAACTTGTGAGTTTACAGAAGAATCATGCATAAAATACAGGATTCTCATGCACCACCCCACTCCTAACATCTTGCATTGAAGTGGAGCATTTGTGACAGCACTAAAAAATAATTGTAATTTTTAACAGTAGTTACCTTTGTTACAATGGATGAAAGATTATTAAAATAGCCCTATGTATCATAATTATTTACATTAGGTATATTTCCCCTTATACCACCCTACTATTACCATTGCATACTATTGTATATTAGTATCATATATTTTTTTAACTCATGAAAGAACATTATTATTCTTGTATTATTAACAATAAACTATAATCTACAATAGCATTCACTGTGTTGTACAATCCAAATTTTATCTTTTAATCTTTATTCTAATAATTTATATATCCTAAAGTACCCCCCTTTAACCACATTCACCTATACAGTTCAGTGCTGTTGATTGCACTTATAATACCATCCATTTCCTAACCTTTACCATCAGCATAAGTAGAAAATCTTTATAATATAAGCATCCCCATTCTCTAACCACAATCTATCCCCTGGTAATATATATTCTAGACCCTACCTCTATGGATTGTTATTATAATTAGTTCAAATGGTGAAGTTATACAATATTTGTCCTTTTGTGTCTTGTTTGTTTCATTCAACATAATATCCTCAAAGATCATCCATGTTGTGTTGTAGGTGAACCTGTATGAATGATGAATGCAGAGGTGAAAAGAAAGACACAACACAACAGGATTCAGGGGACCATCATTTCTAAAGAAATGAGGCAATTTTTCTTTATTAAATTGTCCTTTTATATCTTTTGCTGACCTACTTAATAAATTCTCCTTATCCAACTCTGGCAATCCTTCTCCCACCTCCTTTCCCTCCTGCTCTTAGACACAGGACAGAGTTAGGAGAATGCTGAGTTCCTCTTAATCTCAAGCACACCTGCTTTTATTCTCTGGATCATCACTCTTTGTGCCCTTTTCCCAGATAATGACTGTGCCTTAACCAAGGCCACAGCATTTCACAGTGTTGTTGCTTGCATCAGGAATCATTCTTTTTTTACAGTGGCATAACGTTCAATCCATCATATGTATATACATTTTGTTTATCCAGTCATTGGATGATGGGCACTAGGGTTGCTTCCATCTTTTGACAATTGTGATTAATGCTGCTATTAATATCAGTGTGCAAATATCTGTTCAAGTCCCTGATTTCAGTTCTTCTGGATACATACCTAGTAGAAGGATTGCTGGATCATATGGTAATTCCATACTTAGCTTCCTGAGGAATTGCCAAACTTTCTCCCAGTGGCTGCATATTTTACATTCCTACCAGCAGTGACTGGGTGTTCTTCTTTCTCCATATTTTCTCCATCAATTGTAGTTTTCTATTTTTTTTTTTTAATAGTGGTAGTCTAGTAGGTATGAAATATCTCATTGTGGTTTTGATTTTTATGTTCCAAAGCTAATGTTTTTTCATGTGCTTTTTAGCGATTTGCATTTCCTCTTTGGAGATATGTCTATTCAGGTCTTTTGGCCATTTTTAAATTGGCTTGTCTTTTTGATTTGTAGAATTTCTGAATATATGCTGGATGTTAAGCCATTATTGAATATGTGGTTTCCAAATATTTTCTCCCATCATGTAGGTTGTCTTTTCACTTTCTCGACAAGGCCCTTTTATGCACATTTTTTTTTTTTCATTTTGAGTAGACCCCATTTATCTTTTTTTTTGGGTTGTTATTGTTGTTGCTTGTGCTTTGGGGGGAATGTCAAAAAAATGATTGCCTACCACAAGGTCTTGAAGATGATTCCTTACTAGTTTTATGGTCCTGGTTCTTATATTTAGGTTGTTGATCCACTTTGAGTTAGTTTTTGAATATGGTGTGAGATAGGGGTCCTCTTTCATTCATTTGCATATGGATATCCAGTTCTCCCAGCACCCTTTGTTGAAGAGACTATTCTGTCCTAGTTGAGTGGACTTGGCACCTTGTCACCTATCAATTAGTCTTAGATAAATTAATTCCATTTGTCAATGTATCTATCTTTATATCAGTACTGTGATGTTTTGATCACTGTAGCTTTGTAATATGCTTTAAAGTCAGGCATTGTGAATCCTGCAACATTGTTCTTCCTTTTTAAGGTGTTTTTGGATATTGGTGGACACTTACCCTTCCAAATAAATTTGATATTTGGTTTTTCCATTTCTGCAAAGTAGACTATTCAAATTTTGTTTGGGATTGCATTGAATTTATAAATCAGTTTGGGTAGAATTGACATCCTAAAGATATTTAGCCTTCCAATCCATGAGACCATATTATTCTTCTATTTATTTTGATCTTTCATTTCTTTTAGCAATGTTTTGTAATTTTCTGTGTATAGGCTCTTTATATCCTTGGCCATATTTATTCATTAGGTTGCAATTGTAAATAGACTCTGTTTCTTGATTTCCTACTCATATTGCTCATTACTAGTGCATAGAAATTCTACTGTTTTTGAGTGTGTTGATCTTGTATCCTACCAGTTTGCTGAGCTTGTTTATTAGCTCTAGTACATTTGGTGTAGAATTTTGGTGACTTTTTCTTTTCTTGTAGTAGCTTTATCTGGTTTTGGTATTAGCATGATGTTGGCCTCATAGAATATGTCAGGTAGTTTTCAGTTGTTTGAAGAGTTTGAGCAGGACTGGTTGAGTGCACCTGTGGAGCCATCTGGTCCTGGGCTTCTTTTTGTTGGAAGGGTTTTTATTTAAAATTTTAAAAAATTGAAATATAACATTCATACAAGAACATAAGTACACAATAAATATACAGTAAAAGTGGATTTACAAAACAAACATGCATGTCATCATGCAGGGCTCCCATACATCACCCCATCACCAACATCTTGCATTGTTGTGAAACATTTGTTGCAAACAATGAAAGAGCATCATCAAAGTATTACTGCTAACTATACATTTATTTTTTCCACAATCCACCCAATTATTAATAACCTGTATTATAGTATTATATATTTGTTATTGTTCATAACAGAACAGTCTCATATTTGTTTTCTTAACCACAGTCCATCTTCCACCTTGGATTCCCTGTGTTATACAGTCCCATGTTTTGTACAATCCACTCAAAGTGTAAATTCTGTGGCTCTCATTTTCATCACAGAGTTTTATTGTCATCACCTCAGTTATTTCATTACTCCAAAAGGAAAAATCTTTTGGGAGATTTTTGGTGATTGATTCAATCTCTTTACTTGTAAGTGGTCTGATGACATCTTCTACTACTTCTAAAGTCAGTGTACGCTGCTTATGTATTTCTAGGAATTTGCCCGTTTCATCTCAGTTGCCTAATTTTTTGGTATACAGTTGTTCATAGAACTCTCTTTTGATTCTTTTAAAAATTTATTTTTAGGTCAGTAATAATGTACCCCTTCTCATTTCTGATTTTGCTTATTTGAATTCTTTTTATTTTCTTTGTTATTCTAGTTAAAGTGTCTCTTGTAAACAGATATTGTTGGATCATACTTTTTAAAAATCCTTTCTACCAATATTTTGATTGGGTTGTTCTATCCATTAACACTCCTTGTTATTGCGGTCACCCCTCGGGCTGAAGTGTGGTTTGCTGGCCTGGCAGGGGAGCGGCCGCGGTAGGCCTAATTCCGCTGCCCCCATAATAGGGTGGTTGGTCGGGCCCACCGCCACCCCTGAAGGAAGCTCGGCATGGGCGCAGAGTGCCCTCGGGTCTCCCCTTCTCGGCAGCCATGCTTCCGCGGCCACCCCTCCTCCCAGATGGCGCCACCCGATGCCTTGTGGGGCGGCACCCTTCTTCTTCCTTCTCCCTGCGCAGGCGCAGGGCAGAAAATTCCAGTCTGCCCTTTTCCCCTCCCCCGACAGCAGCAACAGCCAGGTGTGGGCGGAAAAATCCAGCCCGCCCTTTTCCCTTCCCCCGACAGCAGCAACAGCCAGGCGTGGGCGGAAAAATCCAGCCCGCCCTTTTCCCTTCCCCCGACAGCAGCAACAGCCAGGCGTGGGCGGGAAACTCAAGTCTGCCCTCCACCCCAGCAACAGCAGCCACCAATCCCTAAACCCTGCCCCTTCCCCCAGCAACAGCGACAGCCAATCCCTAACCACCACCCCTCCCCCGTCCAGTACCGCCCACTGACCTTTCGCCGGCAACCAATCAGAACAGGGCGTGGCTTCGACCAATCAGCCTTCCCCAGCCCCTATAAAACTGTTGCCTCTCCCTCAGTAAAGTGGACTTGCGTGTTTACCTTGTCTCCGCGGTAGTTCTTCTGCCGTGCGCCCTCCAGTCCTGAGAGCCCCCGACAAGGGCCTGGCCTCCCTTGTCCCCAGTTCGTCGCCTGCTTCTCCGGGCGACCCCTTCGTCGCCGGCTTTGCCGGGCGACCCCTTCAGCCGAACCGCGCAACCCCTTGTGAGACCGATCCCTCGTCTGCTGCCGGACCGACCCCTCGTCCCAAGTGGGACTGACCCCTCGTCCCAAGCGGGACCGACCCCTCGTCCAGAGCTGGACCGACCCCTCGTCCGCAGCCAGACCCCACCTCTACCGACTGAGCAAGCCGCCGCAGTTATTACTGTAAAGGCAATACTGTCTTCACCCATTTTATACTTAGGTTTTTACATGTCATATCTTTTTTCTTGTTTCTCTTTTTACTTTTAGTTAGCCTTAATGATAATCTTAATTTCTACACTCTACTTCAAGCCTCTCTCTTGTTTTTTTCCTTTAGCCTGCAGAAATTCCTTTAGTATTCCTTTTGAGCACTTCTCTTGTTAATGTTTCAGTTTCTGTTTATCTGTGAATATTTTAAACTCTCCCTCATATTTGAAGGACAGATTTGCTGCATAAAGAACTTTTGGCTGTGAATTTTTCTCTGTCAGTACCTTAAATATATCATACCACTGCCTTCTCACTTCCATGGTGTCTGATGAGAAATCAGCACTTAGTTTTATTGTGGTTCCCTTGTATGTGATGAATCACTTTTCTCTTGCTGCTTTCAGGATTCTCTGTTTACCTTCGGCTTTTGGCATTCTGAATAATATGTGTCTCAGAGGATTTATTCTGTATGGAGTATCTTGCACTTCTCAAACATGTATATTTATGTTTTTCATAAGAGTTGGGAAATTTTCAGTCATTATTTCCTCAAATATTCTTTCTGCCCCCTTTCCATTCTCTTCTCATTCTGGAGGACACATAGCACATATGTTTATGCACTTTGTGCTCTTGTTCAAATCTCTGAGGCCCTGCTCATTTTTTCCCCATTATTTTCTCTATCTGTTGCTCTGTCCGCAAGATTTCAATTGCCCTGTCTTTTTGTTCACAGATTCTTTCTTCTGCCTGCTCAAATCTCCTGTTGAGTGCCTCTTGTGTATTTTTAAACTGTTTTTTTGTTCACAAAAATCCTATTTGTTTCCTTTGTAAAATTGCTGATTTCTCCTTTTGTTCATGCATTGTCTCCTTTACTTCTATGCCCATGTTTAACTTTAGTTCATTGAACTTATTTTGGATATTTTGGTGGACATCTTTGATTTGTTCCAATGTCTTTGCTTCCTCTGTTATCTTATTTTCTTTGAATGGACCATCTCTTCCTGTTTCTTCATATTACTGTGATCTTTTGTTGTTGTCTGGACACTTGATTATTTTGATGTCCCTACACTGGAAGCCAGTTTCTTCTTCTTCTCTAAGATTTTAAAGTAGTTTGCCTGTGTGTTAAGGCTCTTCTTCAACACCTAAACTGGTTTAAAGTGAGTTTTGTGTATAGCACATGGTTAACATTTCAGTTTTCCTCAGGTTTCTCTGAGTCTATGTCTTTCCCTGGGTGTACAAAATAACTTCCATAAATTCTTTAGTATGTGTAATTACTTACTGTCCAGGAAAGGATTTCCTCTTTCCAGCTCTCCCTCCCATAGTCCTGGGATGTGCCCTTTTTTAATACAGGTTTTTCCTATCTGGCAGCTATGGTTACCTCAGCTCTACTCCTATTCTCTGGTCTGCTCATTCATTAGTGCTTTCTGTTCAGGGTCTATGCTGCTGTTTAGCAGCTCTCCTTACCCCTTTCCAAGCAACTTAATTGCCCTGGTAACATCTGAGTCCTGTGCCCCAAGTCTATCTTCCTCTTTCCTGATGGATTTGATACACAAAAACACCCAGTATTTTCATTTAGGTGCATCAGTGATCAGACACCAATGACCCAGAGTAGTCACCTAAGTGGAACTATGAATCAATCTTTCTTCAGGGAACCACTGCTTTGTGTCCTTAGGACCTCAAAGTCCCATGTTTGAATGTGTTTGGTTCACTGTATTAGTCAGCCAAAGGGGTGCTGATGCAAAATACCAAAAATCTGTTCATTTTGATAAAGGGCATTTATTGGGGGTAGAAGCTTACAGTCACAGGCCATAAAGTGTTAAGTAACTTCCCTCACCAAAGTCTGTTGCCACATGTTGGAGCAAGATGGCTGCTGATATTCAGCATTCCTCTTTCTCTTAAGGCTCCATGGTCCTATCTTCTTCCAATATCAGCTGTAGACTATCAGGCTTCTAGGCTTTGCCTTTCTCCCTGCAGCTCAGTTGAGCCCAGGGCTCAATTCTCTCTGGGCTCAGTTGCTCTGCTCACTCTACAAGGCCAGCTGTGAACTATCAGGCAAATGGCTTGTCTCTTCTCCCATATCTAATGGAGCCTTCTCTCTTTCCTCACATATTTGCTTTTCTATATATTTACTTCCTCAGGCTCCAGCATCAAAACTCCAACTCTCTCTTCTGTGTGTTCTTTCATGAGTCCCTGCTCCCTACTGACATGGCCCAATCAAAGCCTTAATCATTATTTAATCAAATAAAAGTGAAACCCCTGAATTTAATACAAATCTAGTATGCCCAAAGGAACAGACCAGCTTACAAACATAATCCAATATCTATTTTTGGAATTCATAAATAATACCAAACTTTTACAGTCACTCATCTGCTGCAGTAGTTGGGTTGGTAGTCAGGGACCAGCAGTAGTATGCATCCTGACCTTGGAGCCTCTGTGAGTTGCACAAACTGCCTTGGGGGACTGAGTGTGGGGAGGGGCCTGGACCCATAAATTTATCCTATTGCTGTCCTACCATATTAGTTTTTTTCTTACAATTCAGCATTCAGTGAATTTTTTTCTAGTCTTGTCTTCCAGAGAGATTCATGATTGATTTTGTTCTTTTATTTTATCATTTCTAAGGGGCAACGTTTACTAGGACAGCATATGCCACAACATTGATAATGTCATTTCCTCTAAGGAATGTCTTTTAACATTTCTTGCAAGGCAGGTTTACTGCCAATTTTCTTCAGGTTTTATTTGAGAAAGTATTTTTTCACTTCTTAAAATTTTATTTTTTAAAATAAGTAACAAGTTTATTTTTTTTAAAAATACATAGATCACACAAAATGTTACATTAAAAAATATAAGAGGTTCCCATATACCCCTATTCCCCACCTACCCCCACTCCTTCACTTTTGATGGATAATTTCACAAAATTCTAATTTCAACACTTAAAATATTTTTTTTCCATTCTCTTCTTGCTTGCATAGTTTCTGATGGGAGGTCCTATGTAATCCTTATCCTTATTCTTCTATAAGTAGGGTGTTTCCCCTACTCTGGCTTCTTTCAAGATTTTCTCTTCATCTGTGATTTACTGTACTTTTGAATATTATATGCCTAAGTATAAGTTTTTTTTTTTTAAGTATTTATCTTGATTGGTATTCTCTGAGCCTCTTGGATTTGTGGTGTGGTTTCCATATTAATTTCAGGAAGTTCTCAGCCATTACTACTTCAAATATTTTGTTTGCTCCAATCTCTCTTTCTTCTTCTGGTATTCACATTGCCATATTTATACCTTTTGTAATTGTTCCATATTTGCTGGATGTTCTATTCCTTTTTTTTTTTTTTTTTTGCTTTGCTTTTCAGTTTGGGAAGTTTCAAACGACATATGTTCAAATTCACCAATTATTCAGCTGTGTCCACTCTCCTGATGAACCCATCAAAAGTATTCTTCATTTCTGTCATGGTAGTTTTTATTGCTAGCATTTCCTTTTGATTCTTTCTTAGCTTTTCTCTCTCTCTGTATACATTATTTACCTGTACTTGCATGTTGTTCATTTTTCCTCTCAGCTCCCTTAGCACATTAAACATAGTTCTTTTAAATTCTTGATCTGGCTATTCCAAAATTTCTGCCATATCTTGCTTTTTCTCTTCAGACTGTGCTTTTTCCTGCCCTTTAGTATGCCTTGTCAGAATGGAAACCAGAAGTGCATCCACTGTGCAATTTTTATTATTTGAAATTTGTTTAGATGTACTTTATGGGTACCACCTATTTTGATAAATGCCCCAGTGCTTTTGAAAGTAATGTGTATTTTACAATTGGTGTAGTGTTTTATCTATATATCAGTTAGGTCAGTTTGATTAATGTTGTTTAATTCTATGTCTTTACTTGTTTTCTGCATATTTATCAGTTATGAGAGAGGTGTTTTTACATGTTCAACTATGATGCTGGATTTTAAAATTTCTTATTTTTGATCTCACAACTCTTGCTTTATATATATTTTAACAAATCAATTTTACTGATATATGTCAATAAAGGATACAATTCATCCAAAGTGTACAGTCAATGGCATTTGCTATAGTCATATAGTCATGCATTCATCACTTCAGTCATTATTAGAACATTTTCATTATTTCAATAATGACAATAATAATGACGAAAAAACAAACAAGAAAATTCCTCACCACTCAATCTCTCTAAGCTTCCCCCACTATACATAGCTCCTCTTTCTAGCTATTCTATCTAAAGTGTATAATCAATGCCTTTTAAAATAATCACAACATTGTACATTCATCATCTCAAAAATTTTAGAACAATTTCATTACTCCAAAATGAAAGACTCCACACCCCTTAGCATTCCTTCTTCAGATCTACATAACCACTAATCTCCTTTCATATTTATAAATTGATTTATATTTATATTTTATATTAATGGAATCACACCATATGTAGTACACTGTGTCTGGCCTCCTTCACTTAGTTTAACTTTTTGTCTGATATTAACACTTTGTACTACTTACTTATATTTGTTCAGCTTCAAAGAAAAACAGTCTTATATATGCAGTTGTACCCATATTCATAGTTCACATAATATATTTGTATTTCATATAATACATTTAGTTCATAACAAGGCAATCATACAGGGTTTGTCCTTCTGTGTTTGGCTTGCTTCACTCAACATAATGTCCTTCATGTTCATCCATGTTGTCATATGTTTCATGACTTCATTTCTTCTTACAACTGCATAATATTCCATTGTGTGTATACTCCACATTTGTTTACCCATTCATCAGTTGAAGGGCACCTGGGTTGTTTCCAACTTTTGGCTATCATGAATAATGCTGCTATGAATTTTTTTTCAAAGATTTATGTATTTATTTTATTTATTTCTCTCCCCTTCCCCCCAGTTGTCTGCTCTCTGTGTCCATTCGCTGTGTGTTCCTCTGTGACTGCTTCTATCCTTATCAGTAGCACCAGGAATCTGTGTTTCTTTTTGTTGAGTCATCTTGTTGTGTCAACTCTCTGTGTGTGCAGTGCCATTCTTGGGCAGCCTGCACTTTCTTTCACTCTGGGTGGCTCTCCTTATGGGGCATACTCCTTGCATGTGGGGCTCCCCTACACGGGGGATGCACTCCTTGCATGCATCAGCACTGTCCATGGCCAACTCCACATGGGACAAGGAGGCCCAGAGTTTGAACCATGGACCTCCCATGTGGTAGGCAGATGCCCTATCCATTGGGCAAAGTCCATTTCCCTGCTGTGAATATTGGTGTGCAGATATCTATTCTTGTTACTGCTCTCAATTCTTCTGGATATATAACTCACAATGTTACTGCCAGGTCCCATGGCAAGTCTATATTCAACTTCCTTAAGAACTGCCAAACATTTCTCCACAGTAGCTGTACCATTCTACATTCCCACCAACAGTGAATAAGTATTCCTATTTCTCCACATCCTCTCCAGCATTTACAGTTTTTTGCCTTTCTAATAGTGGCCAGTCTAATAGGTGTGAAATGATATCTCATAGTAGTTTTGATTTGCATTTCCCTAATCACTAGTGATGTTGGACATTTTTTTAATGTGTTTGTTTGCCATTCGTATTTCTTCTTTGTACAGTTGTCTTTTCAAATCTTTTCCCATTAATTGGATACTTTGTCTTTTTATTGTTGAATTGTATGATCTCCTTATTTATCATGGATGCTAAACTCTTATCAGATATGTGATTGGCAAATATTTTCTCCCATTGAGTCAGCTACCTTTTCACCTTTTTGTCAAAGTGCTTTGAGGTTCAAAAGTATTTGATTTTGAGGAGGTCGCATTTATCTATTTTTTCTTTTGTTGGTTGTTCTTTGGGCATAAGGTTTAAGAAACTACTGCCTATCACAAGATCTTAAAGATGTTTTCCTACTTTTTTTCTAGGAGTTTTATGGTTGTTGTGGGAACATTATCACTTACTCTATAGGTAGTTCATGTGTTTCCAGGAATTTGTCCATCTTGTCTACATTTTTCAGTTGTTCATAGTATCCTTTTATGATTTCTCTTACTTCTACGGGGTTAGTGGTAATGTCTCCATTCTCATTTCTGATTTTATTTATTTGCATCTCTCTCTTTTTTTCTTTTGTCAGTCCAGCTAAGGTTTTGTCGATTTTGTTGATCTTTTCAAAGAACCAACTTTTGGTTTTGTTAATTTTCTCTATTGTTTTGTGTTCTTGATTTCATTTATTTCTGCTCTGATCTTTACTATTTCTTTCCTTTGGCTTAGTTTGGGATTAGTTTGTTGTTCCTTTTCTAGTTCTTCTATGTGTGCAGTTATATCATTACTTTTAGCTTTCTTTCTTTTTTTTAATGTAAGCATTAAGGGCTACACATTTCCCCCTCAGCAGTGCTTTTGTGGTGTCCCATAGGTTTTGATATGTTGTGTTCTCATTTTCATTTATCTCAAGATATTTGCTAAATTCTCTTGCAATTTCTTCTTTGACCCACTGATTTTTTAAGAGTGTATTGTTTAATCTCCATATATTTATGAATTCCCCTTTTCTGTCCATTATTGATTTCCAGCTTCATTCCATTATGATCAGAGGAAGTGTTTTGTATAATTTCAATCTTTTAAAATTTATTGAAAGTTAACTTTTGATCCAACATATGGTCTGTCTTGGAGAAGGAACCATGAGTACTTGAAAAGAATGTATATCCTGCTGTTTTGGGGATGCAATGCTCTCTTAGGTCTAGCTCATTTGTCATACTGTTTAAATTGTCCATTTCTTTATTTATCCTCCCTCCAATACTGAGAGTGGTGTATTGAAGTCTCCAACTATTATTGTAGAGACATCTTATTTCTTCCTTCAGCTTTTCCACTGTGTGCCTCATGTATCCTTTGGCACTGAGGTTAGGTGCATTAATATTTAGAATAGTTATTTCTTCTTGTTATATCAGTTTTGCATTTAAAATCTATTTTGTCTGATATTAGTATTGCTACTCCAGCTCTTTTTTGCTTACTGTTTGCATGAAATATATTTTTCCAACATTTCACTTTTAATGAATCCTTACATATGAGGTGATTCTCTTGTAGACAACTTATAGATGGTTCATATTTTTTAATCCATTCTATTAGTCTATGTCTTTTAATTGGGGAGTTCAGGCCATTAACATTCAATGTTGTAACTGTGAAGGCATTACTTACTTCATGCACTTTGACCTTTGGCTTTTGGTTATTGTATCAAAAGATAGTCTTTTTACCCTTTCTAATGCTCTTCATTTCTCCACTCTTCTCCAGGTCTCTTACCTTTTTTTTTTTCCTTTCAGGTTGCAGAATTCCCTTTAGTATTTATAATTATGGTCTTTCGGTAACATATTCTATCAGTTTTTGTTTGTCTGTGAAGATTTTGAACTCCCCTTCATTTTTGAAGGACAACTTTGCTGGATACAGAACTCTTGGCTGACAGTTTTTCTCTTTCAATACCTTAAATACATCATACCACTTTCTTTCTTTCTCTATGGTTTCTGATGAGAGGTTACACTTAATCTTAAAGAGGTCCCCCTGTATACAATGTTTTGTTTTTCTCTTGCTGCTTTCAAAATCTTCTCTTTATCTCTGGTATTTGTCATTCTGAATAGTAGGTGTCTCAGGGTAGGTCTATTTGTATTTATTCTGTTTGGAGTGCATTGTCCTTCTTGGGTATTGATATTTATGTCTTTCATAAGGGTAGGGAAGTTTTTAGTCATTATTTCCTCAAATATTGTTTCTGCCTCTTTTCCATTTTCTTTTCCTTCTGGGATGCCAATAATGTGTATGTTTTTGTGTTTCACATTGTCACTTACTCCCTGAGACCCTGTTCCATTTTTTTTCCATTCTCTTCTCTTTCTGTTCTTCATCTTTTCCAGTTCAGGTGTTCTGTCTTCAAAATCACTAATTCTGTCTTCAAGCAGTTCAAATATGCTCTTATGTGCCTCTAGTGTATTTTTAATCTCATGTCATGTCTTTCATTCCCAAAAGGTCTGTTACTTTTCTTTGCAGTCTCTCAAATTGTTCTTTATGCTCACCCAGTGTTTTCTTAATATCTTTTATCTCTTTAGTCATATTTTCTTTCAATTCTTTAAAATGATTAGGGAAAGTTGTGTGATTATCATTGATTAATTGTCTTAAGTCCTGTTTCTCTTTGGTATATTTGGTTTGTTTCTTTGGCTGGGCCCTCTCTTCCTGTTTCCTAGTGTGGCTTGTAATTTTTTTGCTGATGTCTAGGCATATGATATGTTGGTGAATTTACTCTAATGGGCAATTTCTCTCTTGCCTATTGTTACTTTTTCACAGCTCTTTGATTTTTAGTTCAATGTATCCTGAGTCTTTACAATTGCCCAGTGTAAGTTACCAAAATCATGCCAGGGGTGGGGTAAAGAGAGCTCTAAAAGCAATTTTTGCCCATGTAGTTTCCAGACCAGCCAGCAGATGGTGCTTTTCTTTGGAGGTGTACCTCTGAGTTTCCCTTTGTTTTTGGCCAGAGCTGAGGTTGAAAGTGACCTCTGCTGGCTGAATTCACTGAAGAAAACCCCCTGACTCCCCCTCCCTTTTCTTTTGTAACATCCGGTGGGGAGCAAGACGTCTGCTCTCCTCTCAGTCAGCTGCAGTGCAACAGGGGTTTTACCCCCACTGAATATCTCTGGGGTCAGGGCAGGAAGTCCTTCCTGGAAACCTGGGGATTTGGTAACTCACAGTTTGCTGTTTTGACTTCTTCGCCTCTCTGTCCCTCACCCTCCTGCGAGTTGTGAAGCACTGTCCTGGTCTGCTGACCCCTGAAGCAGATCCCTCAGCTCTTTCTCCATTGTTTTAGTGAGAGTGCTGAGCCTTATCTGTCTAACCTGATGCCAGGTTCCTACAATCCTTGCTTTATTTATTTTGATGTGATATTTTCAAGTACATACCTAAATACTGTTAAATGGGTCCCTTTTATAATATTAAATATATTCCCTTTTATCTTGATTAATTCCTTTTATCTGTATCAGTATTTTACATCATCAACTTTTAATTAGGTTTCATCAGATTTCTTTTGGTTAATATTTGTACTGTTTATCTTTTTTACATAGTAATGTTTATATGATTTATCTTTTGCTTTCAACCCTTCTATGTGTTTATATTTAAAATGTGTCTCTTGTAAATAACATATAGCATATTAGTACATAGGTATTTGCTTTGTGTTCTCATCAGGTTCAACAGTGCTCATCATGTGCAGTCAGCATAATGTCAGTAAGAGAGTGGTTCAATGTGATATTCTTCAGAATGTAAAGAGAGTAAAGGTGTAATTAGAATTACCACTTGCTAAATTTAGATAATCCTTAGTAATCTTCTAAGATCAATCCAAATGGTACATGTGAAAAAGGTGAGTTACATGTCAATATAATAGGTTTTATTATCCATGTTTCTTTAAAGTCTTTGATTATAGTACAGATTTCTGTGTTCCAAAACATTCAGTATAGCTCTTAGGTCACTATTATTGAAGGAGGGCAAAAGTAAATCTTTATTATTATTAAAACTTGATAAAGGTAAGAACTCTGATCACTCACAATTTAGTCCTTTGTGTTATGACAAATATATTTGTGAGAATCCACTGTGAAAATCCTTTGTACCTGATGTTTTCTTCATGGGATTGGTTTTTATTACAGACTCCCTCTCTTCAATAGATGTAAAACTATTCAGATTTTCTACTTATTATTTTGTCAATTTTGATAAATTGTGTTTTATAAGAAATTTGTCCATGTTGCTTACATTTTCAAATTTATTGGCATAGAGTTGGCCATAATATCTTATCTTTTTGTCTCTATTGGAACTGGATACTAGAAGGTTGTGCTTTGTCACCTTTTTTGTTGGTCAGATTTGCTAGGTGTTTATCAATTATTCTTTTCAAAGAATCAGGTTTTGGCTTTGTTGACTCTTTTTTTTAATTAGAGAAGTTGTGGGTTTACAGAGAAATCATGCACAATATGCAGGATTCCCTCTACTACCCTACTTTTAATACCTTGCTTTGGTGTGGAACATTGTTAAAATTGATGATAGCACATGTTTATAATTGTACTATTAACTATAGTCCATGGTTTAACTTAGGATTCACTGTTGGTGTAGGTAGTTCCATAGAACTTTTATTGTTTCTTTTCATGCTTTTCTAAAAATGCCATTATTTCATACTCTTATTTTTTCTATCTTCCACTTTTAAAAATGATTTAATTAGTTGTTATTTTTCAAGACTCTTAGGTTATCACTTAAATTATTTTCAGTCTCTCCTTTTCTAATCCATGGCTGAAGCCAAAAATTTCCATGTAAACATTGCTTTAGCTGCAACCTACAAGTTTTAGTATGTTATATTTTCATTTATTAACAGTCACTATAAAATATTTTCCATTATACATTTTGAGTTTTTGTTTTAACCATGAGTTATTTAGAAGTTTGTTCTTTAATTTCTAAACACTTGACTATTTTTTAGCTCTTTTTCCTTCATAGAATTAAAAAAAATATCTCCATGCACTGTGCAATTTTCATTGTTTAAATGTGGTCAGACTTGCTTTTTAGCAATAAATAAAATGTATTTTGGTAAATGGCTGTATTAGTCAGGGTTCTCTAGGGAAATAGAATCAACAGGAGATATCTTTCAATAGTATGAGATTTTATGAGTCTCTCACATGATCCTGGGAATGCACAAGTCCAGGTTCTGCAGGCATACTGCAAACCAGGGGCTCTGATGAAAGTCCAGTGAAGGTCCAAGTTTCCAGGAGACATTGGCTGTCCAAAGATGAGCTGGTAAATTCTCTGAGTGCTGAAATCACTTCCCCTTTTAAGGCATTCAACTGATTGGATAAAACATCACTGATTGCTGATGGCAATCTCCCTGACTGATGTAGATGTATTCAACTGTCTATGCAGTAAACTCACTGGTGACTAAAGTCCATAAATCTTTGTATTAAAATTAGCCCAGTGCTTGTTTGACTAAACAATTGGGCACAATTACCTGGCCAAGTTGACACATTAGCATAACCATCACAATGGCCCATATGCTTTTGAAAATAATGTATATTCTGCATTTGTTAGGTATAGTGTTTGATATGTATCAATTCAATTAATTTTATTAAAGTCACCTAAATGTTCTATTTCTTTGCTCGTTTCTAGTCTGAATTTTCTTTTATCTGATTATAGATCTGTCTAATTCTCCTTTTTAATCTATCAAATACTGTTTTATATATTTTGAAGGTATTTATTAAGCATATACAAATTCCTAAAGATTTATTTTTATTTATTTCTCTCCCTTTCCCCCGCCCCCCCAAGTTGTCTGCTCTCTGTGTCCATTCACTGTGTGTTCTTCTGTGTCTGCTTGTATTCTTGTCAGTAGCACTGGGAATCTGTGTCTCTTTCTGTTGTGTCATCTTGCTGCATCAGCTCTCCATGTGTGTGGGGCCACTCCTGGGCAGGCTGGACTTTCATGTGGGGCAGCTCTCCTTATAGGGTGCACTCCTTGCACATGGGACTCCCCTATGCAGGGGACACACCTGTGTGGCATGGCACTCCTTGTGCACATCAGCACTGTGCATGGGCCAGCTTACCATATGGATCAGGAGGCTCTGGGTTTGAACCCTGGATCTCCCATGTGGTAGGCAGATGCTCTATCCATTGAGCCAAGTCTGCTTCCTGAATTAAGCCATGACACTGTAAGCAGAGGCAGAGTAAGATAGGAGTTTTGAGGAGTATGAAATAGTTGCTTGAAATTGAAGAGTCAATGACTGTTACAGAGGAAGATTCCCCCACTGTTCTGTGGTGCCAGTGTAGAAAAGCTGTAGAATGACATGAGTTCACAAATTCCAAAGCAGGGCCCCCTTACAAGGCACTGAACTCCACAGCCAACTACCATGACTGTAGGACTTGTATGTCTCCATTGCCCTCAGGAGCACCAGTACCAGGGGTTGTGCTACTTTGGCTGTCTCTGGGATCCTGCTGAGGTGTGCATAAGTGTAACCCCTCTGATGACCTCCTGACCCTTTTTTGAAGACTCTTAGCCATATAACTCATTTGTCTTTACCATTTCCCCCTTTTATTCAAGGTCTTTTTCTAGTTGCATCCCAGTTAGTGATTGGTAGTAATCCCTTATTGCCAGGGAGGCTCATCACTGGGAGTCATGTCCCACACTAGGGGGAATGTAATGGATTTACATGCTGAGTTTGGCTTAGAGAGTGGCCACATTTGTGCAACATGGAGGCTCTCAAGAGGTAACTCTTAGGCACCCTTCAGCTCTAGGTCTAGTTGAAATTTCAGGCACACAGGCTCATAAGCATAGTCATCAGTATTGAGGGCTCATCATTGAACCATCCTTCTTTACTGGTCTTTGCCTTTGCACTTGGGGGATTGTTGCTGTTCTATTGGGGAATGGAGCTCCCCTGGCTAGGAACCCAGCACTTCCTCAGTTGTCATTTGTAACTATAACTACTATGATAATACCCAATGAATACCCAAACATTTTTATATATCCTATATACATGCCCTGGAGAACTCCCTCCCAACCATGTCTCCCTCATCAATAACACCCCACACCAGTGTTCCTCCCCTGCCATAGTTGAACCCCTCTGTGGTCCAAAACATCTTCAAAAATGAAACTTATTATATTGCCAAATTCAATTAATAGGAAAATGAAATAGTAATGATAGGTTTAAAGATTAGAAATAGAATACATACTAATTTAGAAAAACTAAAATAAAGTAAAAATAAATTGGGGTATTAAAAAATGAAAAATATCATAAAATTTTGTGTTTGATATTTTGCCTTTCATCACTGTAGTAGGTATTGCCTTATATGTACAGTGACAAGGCAATTTCTTTCATTTCTTCCTCAGTGTCTACATCTTTTTTTTTCTAATTTTTAATTTTGTCTTCAAAAAAGTTTTAGATCACAGTAAAGTCACATATACAATAAAGGGGATTCCCATATATCCACCATCAAACCCTTTTCCCCCTTCCCCAGCAATGGTCTTTTTACATGTTCATGTTATATTTGCTGCAGCTGATGTACAGATATTGAAACATATCTGTCAAACATGGTTCCATTTTGGTTTATATTATGGTTTATATTTTAGACAGTATAATTTTCTAAATTTTTAGTTACATTATGGTTTACATTATGGTTTACATTTTAGCTTATGGACTATTATACATTTTTGGTGAAATATAACATGTCCTATATCCATCATTGCACAACCTTGTGGAACACTTCCATTGCCCCCCAGTTACCCTGTTTCCATCCATAGTATGGATGGCCCTCAGGGCCTACAGTGACAAACAAGTTTCACTGCCTGAAGGACTAGATTCACAGATACTTACAAAAATGCCGAATAAAAATTCATCTTGAATAGATGGGCCCTCCCAACACTAATAAGCCTTTTTTTTTTTTTTTTTGGTTATTTTTTATTTTTTTTTTTTATTTTTTATTTTATTGACTTTGTAATAATATTACATTAAAAATATATATGTGAGGTCCCATTCAACCCCACCCCCCCACCCCCTTCTCCCCCCCCCAACAACACTCGTTCCCATCATCATGACACATCCATTGGATTTGGTAAGTACATCTTTGGGCACCTCTGCACCTCATAGACAATGGTTCACATCATGGCCCATACTCTCCTCCATTCCATCCAGTGGGCCCTGTGAGGATTTACAATGTCCGGTGATTACCTCTGAAGCACCATCCAGGGCAGCTCCATGTCCCAAAGACGCCTCCACCTCTCATCTCTTCCTGCCTTTCCCCATACCCATCAGCCACCATGTCCACTTTTCCCAATCCAATGCCACCTCTTCTATGTGGACATTGGATTGGTTGTGTCCATTGCACCTCTATGTCAAGAGGAGGCTCAGATTCCACATGGATGCTGGATGCAATCCTCCCATTTTCAGTTGTAATCACTCTAGGCTCCATGGTGTGGTGGTTGTCCTTCTTCAACTCCATCTTAGCTGAGTGTGGTAAGTCCAATAGATCAGATTGTAGGTGCTGGAGTCTGTTGAGGCTCAGGACCTGGCTATCACATTGTCAGTCCAGAGATTCAAATCCCCTAAATATATCTTAAACCCCAACATTAACTGCACCTCCAGCACATTAGCATGAAAGTCTTATGAAGGGAGATCCCATCTGAGTCCAGATTCATCACACATAAACACCATTTCCAAAGAGGGGCCGTCTGCCCTGGTAGTTAACCCCATCGGCCATGACCATAACTCCCATGGGTCTCTTTAGCCCTCAAAGGAACCAATATCTGGGGGTTGTATCTGCTTTATCTGTCTCTCTGACTCTGCTCAGTTGTGCATGAGGGCAATCCTTCTGCCAGCCTCCAGACTCTTTTTTAGAAACTCGTAGCCATATAAACTCATTTCTCCTTTCCATTTCCCCCTTACTTTAGGTCAAACAGCTAATAAGCCTTTTAAATGGAGCTTTGTTCATGCTAAATTAGAATAAAATTTAGACCTAGATAAGATGTATGCAGAAAGGAAAGGGGAGATGGAACAAACCATTTGAATAAAGGAACAAAACTGATGAGTATTGAAAGGGTTGTCCACATGCTTACTAAAGATAGCAAGGGTCTGGTAGGTTTTTGGGTGGAAGAGAAACTTGTGAATCAGATGCTGTCTTTTTCATATGGAAAATTTCATACAATTATTTATGTATTTATGTATTTATTTATGTATGTATGTATGTATGTATGTATGTATGTATGTATGTATGTATTTCCCCCTTTCCCTCCCTCTCCCCTTGCCCTGCTGA
The DNA here is from genome assembly GCF_030445035.2 of Dasypus novemcinctus. Taxonomy (NCBI): domain Eukaryota; kingdom Metazoa; phylum Chordata; class Mammalia; order Cingulata; family Dasypodidae; genus Dasypus; species Dasypus novemcinctus. The sequence continues at coordinate 38,414,835 of NC_080675.1, forward strand.
TTCTGCTGTCTGTATCCATTCACTGTGTGATCTTATGTATGTATTTCTCTTTTGGTCTTCTCTTCTCATTTTTTCTCTTCTAGGATTCACCGGGATTCAATCCTGGGGACCTCTGATGTGGAGAGAGGTTCCCTGCTAGCTGTGCCACCTCAGTTCCTGGTTTCTGCTGTGCTTCACCTTAACTCTCCCCTTTGTCTTTCTTTTGTTGCATCATCAGCTTGCTGCATGACTCACTTGCATAGGCACTGACTCACAGTGTGGGCACTCGGCTTGCTGTGCAGGCACTCAGCTCACCACACAGGCACCGGCTCATATGCAGGCATGCTTTCTCTTCTTCTTTTTCACCAGGAGGCTCTGGATATTGAACCCGGGTCCTCTCATATGGTAGGTGGAAGACCTATCATTTGAGCCACATCCGCTTCCCAATTTCATACAATTTTATATGTTTAGAGAACAGTATATAATGAATCCTTACATATCCATTATCTAAACTTAACAGTTATCTACCAATGACCAATCTTCATCTATTGCCTTGGAGTCTACCCTGCTCAAATATACAGAGAAAATACAATGTATTTTACTGTTTCAAGCCTCATCCTAATTCAAGATGACTTCTATCTTACTTTCTCTTCTCTATCCTACCCTCCCTACCCCACACACTCCATTCTTTTTGATTTCCATTTTCAGCATTGCTGCTCTGATGGTCCAACTATGTAAAGGTCAGAAGTGCACACTCAGCAACTCAGAGGGAGGAGCTAGACCAGCAGTGCGTCACACCCTGCCCCTTTTACCTTTGACAGATGGCTCCATAATGGCTGCTCTGTAATGGCTGTGGGTCAGGCCCTGGTACACATCAAGACCATTTTCCTGGTGCTCTGGCTTAGGGTGTCTCTGTCCATATCTGGCCACTCCCAGACCAGGTCCACCCAGCATTTCACCTGACCAGAAGTGGTGATCCCCTTGAAGGTGTCCAGTAGAGGCAGAGGTTCAGAGGCTCTGGGCTAGCCCACCTATAGTCTATGGATTGGGGGCAGGAAACACATTATCCACGTGAGGGACAAGAAGCTCTTAGTTTCTTAGAAACCTCCTAGTGTTTACCTGCAAAGAGAAGTATGCCCTCCATGAGGGTCTGTCTTTTCACCAGGATATTTGCTACTCTTATGGTTACGTGGAAGGGTCCCTGAGTCTCTTGTTGCCTTCAATATCTGTTCTGGGGGCTTTTGAGGAATATTACAAATAAATGAGCTTGCATATGAAATTCAGTCCTTTAGACTTTCTGCCACATTTGAACACTTGGTATATAAGATAGGTCATAATGAAACACATTTCTTACCCATGAAATGTGGCTTAACATAAAAGGAAATAGAAAATAGAAAAACAATTGGAGTTGCAAGAGATGTATAATTCCACACTGAAACAAAGTTCGTGGTGGACCCATTGGAGGTTTCCTCAGCTGAGAGAGGCAGTGGATCATAATTCTTTCACTCCGCAGCAATGTCTCAAGGGTGCAGGTGGAAGTATTTATCATTGTTAATATAGTATATTCCTTTTATCACCGTTGGATATTGATGTAATTTTAATTGGTATTGAGATCTGGAATGAAGTAAACCCACTTTCAACAAATGGCATAGATCAGATTCTGGAGGATTTTGTCTTTTGGAAGCAATTCCATCTTGACACCCAACTGCTAAGTGATGCTGCACACCTCATAAAAGAATCATATGGTGAAAAGTTTAGTGTTACCTGAGTTAGAAGAACATGCAAATCTATTGTGGAGTTAATTCTTTCCAAGGTGATGTCAAATTTTGCATTTACTATGACCCATGAGCTTGGTCATAATTTGGGTCTGTGACATAACGCTAAATGGTGTGTTAAAGTGTTAAAATGGTGTATAATGTTTGCCTATAAACAAAAGCTTTAACACTAGATCCAGCAATTGCAATTATGCCCAACGTTGGGACAATACGACCAAGAGTGAATTATGTCTTCACTCTCCTTCAAATCCAGGGAAGAGTTTTAGGTTGAAGTACTGTGGGAACCTAGTGGTTGTGTGAGAGGACTGTGACTGCAACACTATACCTTAGTGTGTTAATGATGCCTGCTGTCAGTCTGCACTCTGAGTCCTGGGTCTGTTTGTGCAATTTTGAGCTTTGTTGCAAAAACTGCAAGTTCATTGCTTCAGAGGAGTTGTGATCAATGAGTGTGACCTTCCAGAGTGGTGCAATGAGACATTCCATCAGTGCCCAGACAATGTATATGTGCAGAATGGGATCTTTTGAGATGACAATGCCTATTATGAAAGACATGTGATAGCCATGACATACAATGTAAAGAGATTTTTGGCAAAGATGCATGACGTGAACCTCAGAATTTCCATAGAGAAGTCAATACCCAAGGAAACTGTTTTGGTCACTATGGTATTAGAGACACAGTATACCTAAAATGTAAACCCCTGATATCCTGTATGGGGGACTTCAGTTTGAAAATGTGGGAGTAATTCCTATTATGATAGAACATTCTACAGTGCATCAGATTCGCATCAATGACACCACTTGCTGGGACACTGACTTTCATTTAGGGATGTAATATCTGATATTGGTCAAGTGAAAGATGGAGCAGTGTGTGGTCCAGAAAAGATCTGCATCCACACAAAGTGTTTCAATCTGTCTAGTGTGTCACAAGATTGTCAGCCTGAGACCTGCAACAAGAGGGCTGTCTTCAACAATAAACAGCATTGTCTCTGTGATCATGTTTGGGCACCACCCTACTGCATGTTCAAAAACCATGGAAAGGGTGATGATCCTGGCATCGCCATGCAAGAGTTAAAAGGGATAGGAATGGATGGTGGCTTGCATGTCATTATTGTGACTTATTCTTAATTGCTTTTTATATTGCCACCTTGTACTTTGTAAGAAACAAAAGAAAGGTGGAAGAAGACTAAGGCTCCTACTTTGTTAAAATATAAAATTCTTTTTATGGCAAGTAGCATTAGGGCATGTCTCATATATTAAAGAAAAACCCAAGTATTCTGCACATCAGAATCATATACATTAGTTATGATATCAAAAGATTCCTAGCATGCTACTTCTTACTCTTCAGTTTTATAAGCAGTATTAAGTTAATTTTTTCCTGGGCATTATGTCAGTTTACTGTGTAAAGGCAGAACAAAGGCAGTTTTTCAGCTATTGCCTCTCAGTTCTAAACCTTCTTCCACTTTTGTACTCCTCTATGCAATGTCTGGGATATGCTTCTAGAAACCATCTCTCTTCCTGTTTGCTGTACCAACTGGGGACAAAAGTAGTAGAATGGAAGGACAGATGAGGGGAGAAGGGAGTTTACATTCTTCTGTGCTTAAATTTATGGTTAGTGTCTTTTCAGCCAGGGCCATTCTTTCCGGTAGCAATATTTGTTTTTGTATTCTAGGTTTGTTTGCACTGTTAGAACCACCCCTATCTCCCTCAGAAATACTAGCCCCAGTGCACCACTGACTCCTTTTGAGATTTGAATTGAAGCTATCCAGTTAGCAATGTGCTCCTCCTCTGAGCAACTGAGGCACCAACTCAAGACGGATCAAAGACCTAAATATAAGAGTCTAGACCATAAAGACTTTGGAAAGCAGTGAAGGGAAGCATCTACAAGACCTCGTAATAGGAAATGGCTTCGTGAACTTCACACCAAAAGCACGAGCAGCAAAAGAACAAATAGATACATGGGACGTCCTCAAAATTAAAGCCTTCTGTACCTCAAAGGAGTTTTTCAAGAAAGTGAAAAGAGAGCCTATACAATGGGAGAAAATATTTGGTAACCATATATAGGAGACTTATAACCTGCATATATAAAGAACTCCTATATCTTGAAAATAAAAAGACAAACAACCCATTTAAAAAATGGGAAAAAGATTTAAACAGACACTTCTCCAAAGAAGAAATACAAATGGCTAAAAAGCACATGAAAAAATGCTCCAAATCTCTAGCTATCAGGAAAATGCAAATCAAAACTACAATGAGATACCATCTTGTTCCGATAAGATTGGCAGCTATGAAGAAAACAGAAGACTACAAATTCTGGAGAGGATGTGGAGGAATGGGAACACTCATCCACTGCTGGTGGGAATGTGGAAGGATTCAGCCATTCTGGAGGACAGTTTGACAGTTTCTCAAAAGACTAGCCATAGATTTGCCATATGACCCAGCAATTCCACTGCTGGGTGTATACCCAGTAGAACTGAAAACAAGGACACAAACCGATATATACACACCAATGTTCATAGCAGCATTGTTCACTATTGCCAAAAGTTGGAATCAACCCAAATGCCCATCAACAGATGAATGGATAAATAAAATGTGGTATATACATACAATGGAATACTACTCAGCTTTAAGAATGAATACACTACAAACACACGTGATAACATGGATGAATCTTGAGAACCTTATGTTGAGTGAAGCAACCCAGGCATTGAAGGACAAATACTACATGACCTCAATGATATGAAATAAGCACACCAAGCTGCCCCAGAGAGCTAGAGACTGGGTGATATAGACTTAAAGGAATTTAGGGGGTAGAGGAAGGATGTAAGCTGACACCTACATGGGTAAAATCTATGATAAGCTGGAGGTAAGTATTAGTACAAGGAAGGGATAAAATGGAGGCATAGGGTTACCTTTGGGTGGGGCTTTGCAGGCTTGAGGGGAGCTAGGGATGGGAGGATGGGCAATATTGCCCAAGAAATTGGGGGGAGGGTGGGGCAACATACGAACATAGGAAATTGTCAGATATTAGCATAATATTGGGCTTCACTTTTGAAGAAGTTTTGGATCACAGAGAGGTTCAACAATGGCAGCGGAGGAATATGGGTATGGGACATTATTGATAGGGAGAACATGGTTGGGAGGGAGTTCTCCAGGGCATATATGCAGGGTACATAAAAATGTTTGGATATTTTCATAGTGGTTACAGTTAAAAATGACAACTGAGGGAGTGCTGAGTTCCTAGACAGGGGAGCTCTGTCACAGTCCCTAAAGGAACAGCAACAATCCCCCAAGTGCAACAGCAAAGACCAAAAAGGAATGAAGGTCCAACAATGAGCCCCTGATACTAATGACTATGCTTGTGAGCCTGTGCACCTGAAATAAGAAAAAGGCCTAGAGCTGCAGTGTGCCTAAGAGTTACCTCTTGGGAGTCTCCATGTCGCTCAAATGTGGCCAGTCTCAAAGCCAAACTCAGCATGTAAAAGCATTGCCTTCCCCCCAGCGTGGATTATGACTCCCTGGTGCCAAGGGGATGAGCCTTCCTGGTGCCGAGGAATTACTACCAAGTACCAGCTGATGATGTGGCTGGAAAATGACCTTGAATAAAAGGGTCAACTCAGACCAGCAGAATATCTCAGCCTACATATAATATCAGAGTCAAAAATGCTTTTTGACCTTGAATAAAAGGGGAAAATGGAAAGAACAAATGAGTTTATATGACCATGAGTCTCCAAAAAAGAGCCAGGAGGTCATCAGAGGGTTTGCCCTTATGCACACCTCAGCAGAGTCCCAGAGACAGATAAAGTAGATACAACCCCAGGTACTGGTTCTTGTGAGGGCTACAGAGACTCACAGGTTCTATGGTCATGGCAGATGGAATTCAGTGCCTTGTCAGTTGATCCTACTTTGGCGTTTGTGTTTCTGAGTGTGATGGAGTTGGACTCAGATGTGATCTTTGTTCGCAAGCCTCTCCTGTTACTTTTACCAGACCTGTGGTTGGCTCTGGGGTTTAGTGTATACTCAAGGGACCTGAATCTCTGGACTGTCCATGTGATAGCCAGGTCCTGAACCTCAACAGACTTGCAACTCCTACCCTCTGGTTTATTGGACTTACCCCAGCCAGCTAACCTGGAGGTGAAGAAGGTCAACCACCACACCAGGGAGCCAAGAGTGCCTACAACTGAAAGCAGGAGAATTGCATCCATCATCCATGTGGAATCTAAGCCCCCTCTCGATATAGATGTGGAGTGGACACAACCATCCCAAGGTCCACAGGATGGAGGAATAGAGTATGGATTAGAGTGGACTTACTGATATTCTATTCATGAACTATTGTGATTAGTAATCAAAGAAAATATAGCATTGACGTGGAGAAAGTGGCCATGGTAGCTGCTGAGGGTAGGGAGTGGGAAGAAGGGATGTGATGTGTGGGTATTTTCAGGACTTGGAGTTGTCTAGGGTGGTACTGCAGGAACAGTTACTGGACATTTTATGCCCTCCCATGGCCCACTGGATGGACTGGGGGAGAGTGTAAACTGTAATGTGGACCACTGACCATGTGGTGCAGCAGTGCTCAGAGATGTATTCACCAAGTGCAATGAATATCCCATGATGATGTAGGAGGTTGTTGCTATGGGAGGAGTGGGGTGAGGGGTGTAGGGGGGGGGTATATGGAGACCTCATATTTTTTTAATGTAACATTAAAAATAAATAAAAATTTCCTTTGCTTATAAGAACTTCAGCCATATTGGTTTAAGGCCCACCTTCATTCTATTTGAACATACCTTAACTAATAACATTGTCAAAGGTCCTATTTATAAGTGGGCTTACATCCACAGGACCAGGGGTTGGGACATGAATATACCTTTTGTGAGTGATATGATTCAACCCCTAACAAATTGAATGAAAGAAACAGGACTGATAGAGTAATTATACGATAGGGATGAGAACTAACTAGAGATACAGCAGAGATTAAAGAAAATCCCCAACTTTATAGAAAAGATGACAGTTTGCAGCCATACCCATACTCATCCCATTTGAAGTCCTACTAAAATAACTATAAAGAGAATAAAACAAAACAATATAAACATGGTAGCATTTTAAAATTTATTATGAGAGGATTTGGAAAAATGAATAGATAACAAAAGAGAAAAGTCAATAAAATTTTTTCTGTACTAGCAATGAACATGGAATATATTATTCCAGTACATCTGGAAATAAAAATTACAAAAAAAAACCCTTACAAATAACTTTAATAAAAGGAAAATTGTATAAGAATAAAGCCATATAAAATATTTAAGGACACAGTGCAAGGTCTGGATAAATGTAAATATGTAGTATATTTTTTGAAAGGAAGAACATAAAACTATCAATATTCTGAAATTAATAAGCACATTTAATTGATTTTTAATAAGAATTTCAATGGAATTCATATGTAAAAATAAAGAACAAAAATAATTCAGAAAAGCATATAAAAAGGTACCATATAGCAGAACAAATTATAAAATCAAAGCAATCAAATCCATTTTGTAAAAAAATGGCAAAGTCTTATATGTAGGTGATTATATTGATGTAAATATGCACGCTGGGTTGTCTGTTGCCAACTTGCCATCACTTCTAACCTGTTTACAGAGAGAAGCCAGGATCTACATTTCCAGGAGTCCCTTCACATAGGTTCATGAGTTGGAAATGAAAGGCATTCATTTCCAGGCTTCAGGAGAAGTAGAAGTCATTATTCTCTGCTAGCAGTTGCAACCAAATATATGGTTATAAATGAGATTCACAGCAAATTCCCAGTGAGCATTTGAGAAACTCCTTCATTGCTACTGCACATTGAAACATTAAGTGGAATTTTCCAGAGTTTGCTGAGAATTGTAGTAGTTTCCTAGTTAACTTTTATTTTTAGTAGCAGGAGAATTTAATGTAACACGGAAGATGAGTTGCACCAGTCACCCCTAGGTAAGTTTAAAAAAATTTTTTTTTTCATTCCTCACCTCCTCCCCCCCAACCCCCCGTGTCCCATGCCTCCCTTGTCTGTCTGCTCATCTTCCTCAGGAGGAACAAGGAACAAAACCTGGGACCTCCTAATGGGAGGCAAGTGCCCTGCTGCTTGAGCCACTTCTGCTTGATGCTCATGGAAGCACATGGAGGTGTCTAGCGGTGTGTCTTCTTTCGGAGGCACAGGAACTGAATCCCAGACCTCCTATGTGGGAAGCAGGCACCCAGTTGCTTGAGCCACATCCACTGCCCCCTATTTAACTTTTCAGAACCATCTTCTTTGACATATCACCTTGAGTTCTTCAGCATAGGCCTCTCTGAACTTCAGTGACATCTTCCATTTATTAATACTTCCCCAGTTATTCCTTGTTAAATCCTTTTATATAATTCTATATTCAATCCCTTTAAACCTGAATACATAGATTTTCTTCTTTACAATTTTTAAAAATTATAAAGTTGTAAGTTGACAGCAAAAATGATGTAAAAAATGCAGCATTCCTATATATCCCCTATTGTTGGTGTTTTGCATTAGTGTGGTACCTTTGTTTGAATTGATGAATGTATATTAAAATTGTACTAGTAACTATATTCCATAGTTTACATTAGGTGTATCGTTCCCATACACCACCCTATTATGAAAGTCTATTTACAATAGGCTTGACTGTGTTATACAGGCCTATGTTTTTATCTTTCATTTTTTATTGTAGTACCACATATATGACCTACAATTTCCCCTTTTTACCACATTCACATATATATTTCGATGCTGTTAATTACACTCGCAATAATATACTATCATCACTACCATCCATTTCCAAAATGTTACAATCACCCTAAACAGAAATTCTGTACAGATTAAGCATTAACCACCCCCCCATTCTCTACCCCCATCCAGCATGTGATAATCTATATTATAGATTCTAATCTATGAGTTTTCTTATTCTAGTTTGCTCATATCAGTGATATTATACAATATTTTTCCTTTTGTGTCTTATTTCACGCAGCATAATGTCTTCAAGTTTCATTCATGTTGTTGCATATATCAAGACTTCATTCATTTTTATGAATTAACAGAATTCCATTATATGGATATAACACATTATATTATATTTATTCATTCATCAGTTGATGGACACTTGGTTTGCTTCCATCTTTTGGCAATTGTGAATGATAATGTTGCTGTGAACAACTATGTCCAAATATCTGTTTGAGTCCTTGCTTTCAATTCTTTTGGGTATTTACTTGGAAGTGGAATTGCTGGGTCATATAAGAATTCTATACTTAACTTTTCAAGGAACTTCCATAGCAGCTGCACCATTTTACACTCCCACCAGCAATGAATGAGTTGTCTTATTTTTCCACATCTCCTCCAATACTTGTGACTTTCTGTTTTTGTTTTTTTTTAATAGTAGCCATTCTAGTGGGTGTGAAATGGTGTCTCATTGAGGTTTTGATTTGCACTTTCCCAGTGGATAATGCTTTAGAACATCTTTTCATGTGCTTTTGGCCATTCATATATCTTCTTTCAAGAGATGTCTATTCAAATCTTTTGCCCATTTTTAAATTGGAATGTTTGTCTTTTTATTGTTGGTTTGTAGGATTTCTTCATATATTCTGGATATTAAATCCTTATTGGATATGTGGTTTCCAGCTATTTTCTCCCTTTGAGTAGTTTGTCTTTACACTTTCATGACAAAGTCCTTTGATTCACAAAAATTTTTAATTTTGAGGAAGTCCAATTTATCTGTTTTTTCTTTTGTTGCTTGTACTTTGCGTGTAAAGTCTAAGATGCCATTGCCTAACATAAGATCCTGAAGATGCTTTCCTATATTTTCCTCTAAGAGTTTTATAGCCTAATTCTTTTATTTAGGTCTTTCATCTATTTTGAGTTACTTTTTGTATATGGTGTGAGATTGGGGTTCCTTTCTCATTCTTTTGCCTATGAATATCCATTTCTCTTAATACCATTTACTGAAAAGACTATTCTTTCACAATTGAGTGGACTTGGGTGTCTTGTCAAAAAATCATTTGGCCATAGATGTTATAGTATATTTCTGAGCTCTCAATGAAATTCCATTTGTCAATGTCTCTATCCTTGTGCCAGTACCATGCTGATGTGACTACTGTAGCTTTGTAGTAAGTTTTAGCCAGGAAGTGTTAAGTCCTCCAACTTTGTTCTTATTTTTCAATGAGTTTTGGCTATCCGGGACCCCTTACCCTTCCAAATAAATTTGATAATTGGCTTTTCCTTTCCTGCAAAGTAGGCTTTTGGAATTTTGATTAGGATTTCATTGAATTTGTGAATAAATTTTTGGTAGAATTGGCATCCTAGTAATATTTAGTGTTCCAAACCATGAACAAGGAATGTCCTTCCATTTATTTGAGTCTTCTTTGATATCTTTTAGAAATGTTTTGTGGTTTTCTGTGTACAAGTCATTTACTTCCTTGGTTAAATGTATTCCTAAAAAATTGATTCTCTTTTAGTTGTTATCATAAATGAAATTTTTTCTTGATTTCTACTTGGATTGTTCATTACTAGTGTATAGAAACACTACTGATTTTTGCATTTTGATTTTGTATCCTACCACTTTGCTAAATTCACTTATGAGCTCTATTAGCTTTGCTGTCAATTTTATTGAGACTTTCTATTTATAGGAACATGTCATCTCCTAGTAGTGAAAATTTTGCTTCTTTTCCAATCTGAATGCCTGTTATTTCTTTTCCTTGCCTAAATGCTCTGGCTAGAATTTCTAGCACAATGATGAATAACAGTGGTGACAGTGGGCATTCTTGTTTTGTTCCAGATGTTAGAGGGAAAGCTTTCAATCTTTCACCCTTGAGTATGGTGTTAGCTGTGGGATTTTCATATATATCCTTTATCATGCGGAGAACATTTCCTTGTATTTTTATTTCTTTAAGTGTTTTCATCAAGAAACAATGCTTCTGTTGATGGACGTTAGGGTTGTTTCCAACCGTTGATTAAATTACTTCAGTGAGACATTACTCTGGGTGGATCTCAATCCTCTTACCAAGGTTCTTTATAAATGGGATGAACTTGGAGACAGAGAGAGAGAGAGAGAGGGAAAAAAGCTATATGAGCTGAGAGAAACCTACAGAAGCCAAGAGAAAGCTAAAGAAAGCCAGAAGCTGAAGCAACAAAACCTGGAAGAGAAGGAAGACCAGTATGCCACCATATGCTTGCCATGTGCCTTGCCATACGATAGAGGAGTCTAAGATGGCAAATATCCAATCTTTGAAGAGATGAGCATTGCCTGATGAAGCCCTGATTTGGACACTGTAAGATCTGTTATCTTGCATGTACAGTGACAAGTCAGAGAAGATGCTTTGTATAATTAAACTTTTAAAAATGTGTTGAAACTTGTTATGTGACCAAACCTTTGTCTATCCTGGAAAATGATCTGTGTGTGTTTTGGGGTGCAATGTTCTGTATATGTCTGTTAGGTCTAGTTCATTTATCATATAATTCAAGGCTTTTATGTCCTTATTGATCTTCTGTGTAGATATTCTATCTGTTGATGAGAGTGGTGTATTCAAGTGTCCAATTATTACTGTAAATACATCTATTTCTCCTTTCAATTATGCCAGTGTTTGCCTCATGTATTTTGGGGCACCATTATGATTGTTATTTCTTCTTATACTGACCCTTTATTAATTTACACTGTTCTTCTTTGTCTCTTATGGTAGTTTATAACTTAAAGTTTATTTTGTCCAATATTCATCTATGTGCCCCAGCATTTTTTTGGTTACTATTTGCATGGAATATCTTTTTCCATCCTTTCACTTTCAACCTATTTGTGTCTTTGGATCTAAAATGAGTCTCTTGTAAACAACATTTAGTTGGGTCATGCTTTTTAAATCATTCTGCCAATCTGTGTCTTTTGTTTGGGAGTTTAATCCATTAACATTCTGTGTTATCACTGTAAAGGCAGTATTTCAGCCATATTGTCCTTTGGTTTTATATATTATATCATTTTTGTCTTCCCTTTCCTTATTGCAACCTCCTTTTCTGTGTAGTTTATCTTTTGTTATGGTGTCTTACAGATTTCTTTCTCACTTCTGTTTCTGTATGTTACTAAAATATTTTCTTTGTGATTACCCTGGATTTTATATTACACAACCTACATCTCTAACCAAATAATCTTGAAAAGATACCAACTTTGCTTCAATAGCACATACATTCTCTATTCCCATATCCCTCTATTTCACTCTTCTGTTGTTCTCAATATTTTGCATGTTCATAATCAGGAAATAATGTGGGGGCAAGAGAGGAGTTTTGCGAGAGTACACGAAGATGAATATAAAACATGTAATATTACACCAAAAACATATAGGGGACGACAGACTAATAATGTAAACCGTAATGCAAAACATAGGATAACTAAAAAATTTAGAAAACTGTACATCCTAAAGTATGGACCACATTGTAAGCACAGATGTCACCTTGTGTGAAAGCTGTTGTTTCGGAGTATGTACATCAGTTTCAGGAAATATGATATGAATAAGTTAAAAGATTATCACTGTGGAAGGGAAAAGGTTTTATGGTGGATCTGTGCGAGTACTGTATATTGTATATATGAATTACTGTGATCTAAGACTCTTGTGAAGAGAAGCTCAATAATTAGGAAAAAAAGAAAAGAAAAGAAAAAGATAGGCTGTAGAAATTTTTCCAAATCAATATGTACTCTAGATCTAACCTTTAAACTCATCGCTATATTCCATTTTACTAGTAAGGGAAACTGACATTATGTTGGGACTCACTTTACAGGAAGTTTTGCATCACAGAGTGGTCCAACAATGGCGGCGGATGAATACTGATATGGGATGTTATTGACAGGCTATATATGGTTGACAGGGAGTTATACAGGGCATATGTCCAGGGTACATGGTAATGTTTAGATATACTCATAGTGGAAACAATTAAAAACAACAGCTGGGGGGGTACTGGGTTCCTGGCTGGGGGGTCTCTGTCATGGTCCCTGGGGGAGCAGCGGCAGTCCCCCAGGTGCAACGGTAAGAACCAGGAAGGAATGAGGGCCCAACAGTGGGCTCCTGATACTAATGGCTATGCTTGTGAGCCTATACACCTGCAATAAGAACAAGGCCTTGAGTAGCATTGTGCCTGGGAGTTTCCTCCTGACAGTCTTCATGTTACTCAAATGTGACCACTCTTGAAGCCAAACTTAGCATGTAGATGCAGTGTATTCCCCCCAGCATGGGACATGACACCCGGGGATGAGCCTCCCTGGCACCGAGAGATCACTACCACATACCAGCTGAAGATGCAACTAGAAAATGACCATGAATTAAAGGTTCAATGTGGATCAGCAGAATATCTCTGTCTACATATAATAACATGACTTCAAAATGCTGTTTGACCTAATGTAAGGGGGAAATGGAAAGGAGAAATGAGTTTATAAGGCTACGAGTCTCTAAAAAAGAGTCTGGAGGTTGTCAGAAGGAATGCCCTTATGCACAACTGAGCAGCATCTAAGAGACAGACAAAGTAGATACAACCCCAGGTATTGGTTCTTATGAGGGATAAAGAGACCCACGAGTTCTATGGTCATGGCAGATGGGGTTCACTGCCATGTCAGATGGCCCTTCTTTGGAGCTGGTGTTTCTGCGTGATGGAACTGGACTCAGGGGATCTCTTTTCACAAGACTCGCATGCTACTTTACTGGAATTGTAGTTGGTGCTGGGGTTTGAGATATATTTGGGGGATTTGAATCTCTGGACTGACAATATGATGCCCGGGCCCAGAGCCTCAACAGACTTCAGCTCCTACACTCTGATTTATTGGACTTACCCCACTCAGCTAACATGGAGTTGAAGAAGGTCAACCACCACACCATGGAGCCTAGAGTGACTACAACTGAAAGCAGGAGGAGTGCATCCAGTATCCATGTGGAATCCAAGCCCCCTCTTGACATAGATGTGGAAGGGACACAACCAATCCAATGTCCACAGAGAAAATGTGGCATGGGCGTGGGAAGGGTGGCCATGGTGGCTGCTGGGTGCGGGGAATGGGAGGAAGAGATGAGATGTGGAGGCATTTTCGGGACGTGGAGTTGTCCTGGGTGGTGCTTCATGGTCAATTAGGGGACATTGTAGATCCCCCCAGGGCCCACTGGATGGAACGTGGGAGAGTGTGGGCTATGACGTGGACCATTGACTATGGGGTGCAGTGATGCTCAGAGATGTACTTACCAGGTGCAATGGATGTGTCATGATGATGGGAGAGAGTGTTGCTGTGGGGGGAGTGGGGGGTGGGGGCGGTGGGGTTGAATGGGACCTCTAATTTTTTGAATGTAATATTTTTTAAAAAATCAGGAAATATGCCTTTTTCTTGTTCATTTGTATTCCTACTTTTTTATTTAACAATTAAAGAGTAGAGTTGTATATTGAGGATATAATACTATTGGGTTTTGCCTTTACCCTTTTAGTTAGCCTTAATGAAGATCTTAATTTCTTCATCATACTCCAAGCCACTCTTTCATCTTTTCCTCTCAACCTGCTGAACTCTCTTTTGTAATTCTTGTATGCAGGACTTTTGTTGAGGAGCACTCTCAGTTTCTGTTTACCTGTGAATATTTTAAACTCTTCCTCACTTTGAAGTATAGTTTTTCCAGATAAAGAATTTTTGGGGAAGCGGACTTGGCCCAGTGGTTAGGGTGTCTGTCTACCACATGGGAGGTCCATGGTTCAAACCCTGGACCTCCTTGACCCATGTGGAGCTGGCCCATGTGCAGTGCTGATGTGTGCAAGGAGTGCCCTGCCATGCAGGGGTGTCCCTGCAAAGGGGAGCCCCAAGCACAAGAAGTTTGCCCCATAAGGAGAGCTTCCCAGCATGAAAGAAAGTTCAGCCTGCCCAGGAATGGCACTGCACACACGGAGAGCTGATACAGCAAGATGATGCAACAAAAAGAGACACAGAGCCCTGTGCTGCTGACAATGACAGAAGTGGACAAAAGAACACACAGCAAATGAACACAGAGAACAGACAACTGGGGCAGGGGGAGGGGAAGGGGAGCAAAATAAATAAATAAATCTTAAAAAAAAAAAGAATTTTTGGCCAGCAGTTTTTCTCTTTTAGTACCTTAAATATCTCATACTGCTGCCTTCTCACTCTCATGTTTGTTTATTTTTACAAGCCCCCCCCCGCCCCCCCAGGATGGTGTCGGAGACTAGGGCCTGAAGGGTATTGGGAATGAAACAAAGAGAGATGGGATCAGAGGATCTGTGAATAGAGACTCATCAGATAAATTTATTGCCTCAGAGGGGCTTCTATATATACCCAAGCATATGTGCAAACAAGCAGCTACATGTAGTTAACCATTAATATTACCTATAACCAATGGAATTCAATCAACTCTTTTCTCGAGTTACCCATCCATCCTAAAGAACTAAAAGATCTTGGAGTACAAAGTCTAGATGTTCTATATAACTACCAAGTAAATATGCTCATTATTCTTGTAGCCCATGACAGATTCTCCTGTTTGTTCAACACTCTTAATTGCCAAACTCCTTACATTGCAAGCATTACCAGGGAAACAGCATGTTTTTCCATATGAGATCATTATGTCTTTGTTTCCAAAAAGATGGCTCCCTTGTCTGTTTGCTCATTAATTTTCCTAATTGTCTGCTCATTTTTTTTTTGCTCACTGCCTGATTTTTCTTTAGGAGGCACCAGGACCCAAACCTGGGACCTCCCATGTGGGAGGCAGGCACTCAACTTCTTGAGCCACATTTGCTCCCTGCTCATTTTGTTTCTGTTTGTTGTCTGCTTGTTGTTTGCTCATTGTCTGATTGTGTTTTTTCACTTGCTGTCTGTTCATTGTTTTTGCTCATTGTCTGCATGTTTCTTTTGCTTGAAGTCTGCCCATTGTTTTTGCTCAATGTCTGCTCATTGTCTGCTTGTTGTTTGTTTGTCTTCCTTAGGATACACTGGGAACCAAACCCAAGGCCTCCCATATGGGAAGTGGGCACTCAGTTGAGCCACATCCACTCCCCTCCCATGATTTTTGATGAGAAATTGGCATTAGTCCTTTTAAGGATCCCTTGTAGGTAATGAATTTCTTTTCTCTTGCTGCTTTCAAAATTCTCCCTTTATACTTGACATTTCACTTTCTGATTAGTGTATGACTTAAAATAGGTATAATAGGGTTTATTCTGTTTGCAGTACATTGTGCTTCTTGGACACATGTATTTATGTCTTTCATAAGAGTTGGGAAATGTTTGGCCATTATTTCCTCAAAAATTCTTTCTGTCTCCTTTTCCCTTCTCTTCTTCTGGAACACCTGTAATGCATATGTTTGGACATTTTGCACTGTCACTCAAATCTCTGAGACACTGCTCAATTATTTTTACTATTATTTTCTCTATTTGTTCTGACTGTATGGTTTCAAATACTATGTCTTTTAGTTCACTGATTCTTTCTTCTTCCTGTTCAAATCTGTCTTGTGTACTGTAGCACTTTGGTATTATTTATGAATTACAAAAATTATTGGAGTCTGTTTGTAAACCTGTCTGTATTCTGGGTGTATTAGATTGTATTAAATTCAGAGGTTTCACTTTTACTTGGTTAAACAACAATTAGGCCTTTGATTGGACCACGTCAGTAGGATGTTGAGTCCCCATGCCCTTGGTGGGCAGGGACTCATAGAGAAAACTACATGGCAGAGGAGAAAGTTTGAGTTTTAATGTCTGGATCCCCAGGAATTAAACACATAGGAGAAGAAAATAGAGGAATAGAGATGGCTCCATAGGCATGGCAAAGGCCCCAGGAAGATAGAGAACCTGAGATTCTACAACTGACCTTGTGGAGAGACCAGAGCAGCTGAGCCCAGAGAGAAACAAGCCCTGGGAGAGAGATGAGACTTTTCCCAGCCTACAGCTGATATTGAAAGAAGTTTGGACCATGGAACTTTAAGAGGAAGAGGAAAAGAAAACCTGAACCATTGCAGATGTCAGCAGCCACCTCGCTCCAACACATGGCAACAGATTTTGGTGAGGGACATAAAATATTGCCTGGAAACCGTAAGCTTCTACCTGAAATAAATACCCTTTATAAAAGCCAACAGATTTTGGATCAGCTATGCCTATAGTGTATTTTAATCTTTACTATTGTGCCTTTCCTCTACAAAATTTCTGTTGTTTCTTTTTGTACTTTCAAATTCTTCTTTATGCTCATACATTGTCTTCTTAATAACCTTTAGCTTTTTCCATATTTTTCTTCATCTCCTTGAATAGATTTTAGGAGACTAGTTTGACCTTCTTTGTTACTCCAAATGCTGTCTCCTCCGAAATTTTAATTTGTTTCTTTGACTGAGCCGTAACTTCCTCTTTGTTAGTATGGCTAATAATTTTTTCCCAATGTCTGGGCATCTGATTATTTAATGAGTTAACTCTGAATGTCAGTTTCTCCCTCTTGTCTAGGGTTATTTTGGTTGGGTTTGTATTAATCTCTCTGATGCTTGGTCCAACTTATTCTGGACCTTTAGAGTAGCTCATGTTTAACTCTTCAGATTTTCTCAGCTCTTGTCCCTCTGATTCTTGCTTTGGCTATGCAGTATAATTTTTGAGATTGCACTTTCATGAAATTGTTTCACCTCCAGGACAGAGTTTCCTTTTCTTTGTTCCTTCTCCAGGAATCTTGATCTGTTCTGTTTTGTGCAGAATTTTCTTCCCGGATACTATGATTTGTTTAAATTGTCTTCCTCACTGAGTGCCCCTTTTTCCTTACACTTTTCAGTTCCCAGACCTGAACTGTCATGCCAGTTCAGTTTTAAGCACCTCCCCCTTTTTTTGTGAGTCTTTTCTGCTTCCAGTGTCTTCACTGTTAGGGTATCCCACCTGGGGGAGCCAGATGGGGTCTCTTCAGAAGGGTGGGTTACTCCAGCATAGTTCATTTTGCACTTAGGTGGTCCAGCCAACAGAAACTGGATTAAATGAGTGCAACTTTTGCCAACAGTTCTGCTGTGGTCTCTCTTTTTTATTTTTTTTTAACCCCTGGGTGGTCCTTTTTATGGAGCATGGCTTAGGGGTTTGTGTTCCACCCTGGGTCTCTGTGAATTTGTGCCACTGTGTCTGGATATGCATGGGGTTCTAACTTGCTGCTGTGAGTGGCTCTATAGTCTTGTCTCTGCAGCAGGATGGACCTGGCAATGCTATCTCTGTGACACCCAAGCTGTGTGGGACTGAGAGAGGGGAAGGGATCCAGACTGGCTGTGGGATGGAAATTTCCTATATGATATTTTTCTTTTTCTTTGATTCAGCATTTGTGGAGTTGTTCTCCACTCTCTACCATCCTTCAGAGTTCTAAGCAAGTTGGATTTATCTTTTTATTAGAAATTTCTCTGGGGAAACTTTCAGGGATTATCTTCGATTACCATATTCATCCATAGAGTTTTCTTGACCAGATTGATACAAATTTTGGTATAGGAAGTGGTTTCATGGAATTAGAATCTAAAGACATTTTTCAGAATTTTTTTCTTTTTTTATGTTATTTTTTAAATTAAAGTTAATAGATCACAAGGAATGTTACATTTAAAAAACATTAAAAAAAACCCCAAGAAACAGAAGAGGTTCCCATATATCCCACTCCCAATTTTATAAATTGTATTTTTTTGAAGATATGTACATCACAAAAAATGTTACATTAAAAAATATGAGGTTCCTGTATACCCCCCCCACCCTACTCCCACCCCAACAACCTCCCCCATCATTGTGGCACACTCATTGCACTCAGTGAACACATTTTGGGGCACTGCTGCACTATATAGATAAGTTTACCCTGTAGTTTACACTCTCCCCCAGTACACTCAGTGGCTTATGGCAGGATATATAAAGTCCAGCATCTGACCCTGAAATATCATTTAGAACAACTCAAAGTCCCAAAAATGCCCCCACATCACATCTCTACTTCCCTTGCCCTGCCCTCAGCAAATACTGTGGTCACTTTGTCCACTTTGATGCTAAAATTTCTTCTATTACTGGTCACAATAGTTTTATAGTAGAATATCAGTAAGTCCACTGTAGTCCATATTTTATTCCTTCATTCTGTGGACCCTGGTATGGTGATGCCTTCTCCATCTCTAGATCAAGAGTGGGATGAGATTCCACATGGATGATTGATGCAATTCCCCTGCCTGCAGTTGCAGGCACTCTTGATTCCCTGGTGTGGTGACTGACCATCTTCACCTCCCTCTTCGCTGACCTGAGGTAAGACCAACGAACCAGAGAGTCGGAGTTGCCACTCTGCTGAGGTTCAGGGCCCAGCTGGTACATGGGCAGTCCAGAGATTCAAGTCTCCTGAGTATGCACAGTAGTGCCAACCACAGGTTCAGTAACAGTGACAGAAGAGGCATGTGTAGAAAAGTCACATCTGAGTCCAGCTCCATCATGTTCAGGAGCACAAATTCTGAAGTAGGGCCCTCTGTCATGGCACAGAACTCCAAATCCATCTGCCATGACCATATACCCTGTGCATCTCCATAAACTTCAGGGGAACCAATACCTAGGGTTGTAACTACTTTGGCTTTTTCTGGGGTGTGCTGAGGTGTGCATAAGTGCGAACTCTCTGATGACCTCCTGACTCTTTTTGGAAGACTCTTAGCCATATAAACTCATTTGTCTTTGCCATTTCCCCCTTTTATTCAAGGTCAAAGGGCAGCTTTTAACACTTGATCCAATGTGTAGGCTGAGATATTCTGCTGGTCTGAGCTGACCCTTTTATTTGAGGTATCTTTCTAGTTGCTTTACTAGGTAGTGGCTGGTAGTAATCCCTCAGTGCCAGGGACACTCATCCCCAGGAGTCATGTCCCACTCTGGGGGAAAAGGTAATGCATTTACATGCTGAGTTTGGCTTAGAGAGTGGCTACATTTGAGCAACATAGAGGCTCTCAGGAGGCAACTTTTAGGCACCCTGCAGCTCTAGGCCTAGTTCATATTTCAGATACATAGGCTCCTAAACACAGTCATCAGTATCAAGGGCTCATTATTGGACCATCGTTTTTTGTTGATCTTTGCCATTGCACTTGGGGGATTATTGTTGTTCCATTGGGGAATGTGACAGCTCTCCTGGGTAGGAAATCAGCACTTCCTCAGTTGACATTTATAACTGTAACTACTATAAAGATATCCAACATATATCATAACATATTTATGTCCCCTATATACATGCTCTGGAGAACTCCCCCCCGACCCATGTGCACCCCATCAATAACACCCCACAACGAGTTCCTCCCTTGTCGTAGTCGAACCTCTCTGTGGTCCAAAACTTCTTCAAGAATGAATCCTAATATATTGCCAAATTCAATTAAGAGGAAATTGAAACATAGTGATGGGTTTAAAGTTTAGAAATAGAATACATAGTAATTTAGAAATACTAAAATAAAGTAAAAATAAATTGGTGTATTAATAAAATGAAAAATATTATAAAACTTTGTTTCTAATATTTTGCCTTTTGTCACTGTAATAGGTGTTGCCCTGTATGTACAGTGACCAGTCACTTTCTTTCATTTTTTCCTCAGTGTCTACATCCTTTCTTTTTTCTTCTTCTAAATTTTAATTTTGTCTTCAAAAAAGTTTTAGATCACAGTAATCCACATACACAATATAGGGGACTCCCAGATATTCAACATAAAACCCTTTCCCCCTTCCCCAGAAATGATTTTTTTATATGTTCATGTTATATTTGCTGCAGCTGATGTACAGATTTTGAAACATAACTATCAAACATGGTTCCATTTTGGTTTACATTATTGTTTATATTTTAGACTGTACAAATGTCTAGATTTTTAGTTTCCTTATGTTTTACATTATAGTTTACATTTTAGTTTATAGACTTTTATACACTTTAGTTGCAAGTTAACATGTCCTATATCCATCATTGCGTGACCTTGTGGAGTACTTCCATTGCCCCCCAGTCGCCCTGCTTCCATCTATGCTATATGTCCCCCATCATCATGTCACATCCACTGCATCTGGTGAGTACATCTCCGGGCATCGCTGCACCCCATGTCCCGTGTTCCACACCATAGCCCACACTTTCCCACATTCCATCCAGTGGGCCATGGGAGGACATACAACATCCGGCAATTGTCCCTGGGGCACCACCCAAGACAACTCCAAGTCCCGAGCATGCCTCCACATCTCTTCTCTTCCTCCCATTCCCTGCACCCAGCAGCCACCATGGCCACTTTTTCCACATCAATGCCACATTTTCTCGATTATTAACCAAAATAGTTCATGAATAGAATATCATTAAGTCCACTCTGAACCTTACTGTATTCCTCCTTCCTGTGGACCTTGGCTTGGTTGTGTCCATTCCACATCTGTGTCAAGAGGGGGTTTAGATTCCACCTGGATATTGGATGCAGTCCTCCTGCTTTCAGTTGTAGGCACTCTAGGCTCCATGGTGTGGTGGTTGACATTCTTCAACTCCATGTTAGCTGAGTGGAGTAAATCCAATAAATCAGAGTGTAGGAGCTGAAGTCTGTTGAGGCTCAGGGCCTGGCTAGCATATTGTCAGTCCAGAGATTCAAATCCCCTAGTTATATCTTAAACCCCAGCACCAACTACAATTCCAGTAAAGTAGCATGAAAGTTTTGTGAAAAGAGATCCCATCTGAGTCCAGTTCCATCACGCAGAAACACCAGCACCAAAGAAGGGCCAACTGGCATGGCAGTGAACTCCATCTGCCATGACCATAGAACCTGTGGGTCTCTTTAGCCCTCAAAAGGACCAATATCTGGGGTTGTGTCTATTTTATCTGTCTCTGAGACTCTGCTCAGGTGTGCATAAGGGCAATCCTTCTGACAACTTCCAGACTCTTTTTTTTTAGAAATTCATAGCCATATGAACTCATTTGTCTTTTCCATTTCCCCCTTACTTTAGGTCAAACAGCATTTTTAACTCCTGTTATTATATGTATACAGGGATATTCTGCTGATCCGTGTTGAACCTTTAATTTAAGGTCATTTTCTAGTTACATCATCAGCTGGTACTTGGTAGTGATCCCTCGGTGCCAGGGAGGCTCATCCCCGGGTGTCATGTTCCACGCGGGGGGACGGCATTGCATTTACATGCTGAGTTTGGCTTTGAGACTGGCCACATTTGAGTAACACGGAGGCTGTCAGGAGGGAACTCTTAAGCACAGTGCTGCTCTAGGCCTTGTTCTTATTTCAGGTGTATAGGCTCACAAGCATAGTCATTAATATCAGGGGCTCACTGTTGGACCCTCATTCCTTCCTGGTCCTTACCGTTGCACCTGGGGGACTGCTGCTGCTCCCCTAGGAACCATGACAGAGCAACCCCCCCCCAGCCAGGAACCCATTACCCCCCCAGCTGTTGTTTTTAATTGTTTCCACTATGAGTATATCCAAACATTTCCATGCACCCTGTACACATGCCCTGTATAACTCCCTGTCAACCATATATCGCCTGTCAATAACATCCCATACCAGTATTCCTCCGCTGCCATTGTTGAACCACTCTGTGATCCAAAACTTCCTGAAAAGTGAAGCCCAATATAATGTCAGGTTCCCTTACTGGTAAAATGGAATATAGCGATAAGTTTAAAGGTTAAATATAGAATACATATTGATTTGGAAAAATTCTACTTCCTATCTTTTTCTTTCCTTTTTTCTTAATTATTGAGCTTCTCTTTGCAAGAGTCCTAGATCACAGTAATTCATATATACAATATACAGTACTCCCACACATCCACCATAAAACCTTTTCCCTTCCACAGCAATAATCTTTTAACTTATTCATATCATATTTACTGAAACTGATGTACAGACTCTGAGACAATAGCTTTCAAACAAGGTGATATCTGTGTTTACATTGTGGTCCATACTTTAGGCTATAGAGTTTTCTAAATTTTTTAGTTATCCTATGTTTTACATTATGGTTTACATTATTAGTCTGTCGTCCCCTATATGTTTTTGGTGTAATATTACATGTTTTATATCCCTGGTATACTCTCGTGAAACTCCTCTCTTGCCGCCACATTTACCTTGGTTCCATTGATTCAACATCCATTTTCCCCTCCCCTTGGGGCCCACAGCTACAACCAATCTCCATTTCCCAAGGAGCCACATCCAGAGATACTTGCAACAGTGTTCAGGGCCTGACTTGCTCAACTGCCCTAATGCCCTGGGAGCCACCCTTTCTCTCAAGATGTACAGTTCCCTCTATTTGATGGCATTAGTCCTCCCCAGGATGTGGGTCCACCTCCACTCTCACTACTTGGGTCTCTATCCAATGGTACAACCCACCCTGGCAAAATGAGCACTCAGACACTCCCTAGGAGTCCATCCCGCATCAGACCATCCCCTCTGAGCATCCTAAACAGGTAACCCTCCTAATTATATTTTGATATGGTTTTCTCAGCATTTTACTCTAAACCAATACCTGAAAATCTCCTATGTTCGTATGTTGCCCCTCCCTCCCCCCAATTTTTTGGGCAATATTACCCATCCGCCCATCCCCAGCCCACCTCACACCCGCAAAGCCCCACCCAAAGGCGACCCCTTGCCCCCATTTTATCTCTTCTTTGTGCTCATACTTACCGCCAGATCATCATAGATTCCACCCCTGCAGACGTCAGCTCACATCCTTCCTCCACCCCCTGATTTCCTGTGAGCCTATCTTCCAGTCTCTAGCTCTCTGAGGCAGCTTGTTTATTTCATATCATTGAGGTCATGTAGTATTTGTCCTTCAATGCCTGGGTTGCTTCACTCAGCATAAGGTTCTCAAGATTCATCCATGTTATCACGTGTGTTTGTAGTGTATTTGTTCTTAAAGCCGAGTAGTATTCCATTGTATGTGTATACCACATTTTATTGATCCACGCATCTGCTGATGGGCATTTGGGTTGATTCCAACTTTTGGCAATAGTGAACAATGCAGCTATGAACATTGGTGTGCATATATTGGTTTGTGTCCTTGTTTTCAGTTCTGCTGGGTATATACCGAGCAGCGGTATTGCTCGGTCATATGGCAAATCTATGGTTAGTTTTTTGAGAAACTGCCAAACTGTTCTCCAGAATGGTTGGATCCTTTTGCATTCCCACCAGCAGTGGATGAGTGTTCCCATTTCTTCACATCCTCTCCAGCATTTGTATTCTTCTGTTTTTTTTTTCATAGCTGCCAATCTTATGGGAGTAAGATGGTATCTCATTATAGTTTTGATTTGCATTTCCCTGATAGCTAGAGATTTGGAGCATTTTTTCATGTGCTTTTTAGCCATTTATATTTCTTCTTTGGAGAAGTGTCTGTTTAAATCTTTTTCCCATTTTTTAAATGGGTTGTTTATCTTTTTATTTTCAAAATATAGGAGTTCTTTATATATGCAAGTTACAAGTCTCTTAACGGATATATGGTTACCAAATATTTTCTCCCATTGTGTAGGTTCCCTTTTTACTTTCTTGACAAACTCTTTTGAGGTGCAGAAGGCTTTAATCTTGGGGAAGTCCCATTTATCTATTTGTTCTTTTGCTGCTCGTGCTTTCGGTGTGATATTCATGAAGCCATTTCCTATTAAAAGGTCTTGTAGATGTTTCCCTACACTGCTTTCCAAGGTCTTTATGGCCTTGGCTCTTATATTTAGATCTTTGGTCCATCTTGAGTTGATCTTTGTATAAGGTGTGAGATGGTAATCCTCTTTCATTCTTCTACATATGGATATCCAGTTCTCCAGGCACCATTTGTTGAATAGGCCATTTTCTCCCAGTTGAGAGGGTTTGGTGGCTTTATCGAATATTATATGGCTATATATATGAGGTTCTATTTCAGAACTTTCAATTCGATTCCATTGGTCTGTGTGTCTCTCCTTGTGCCAAGACTGTTTTCACTACTGTAGCTTTGTAGGATGTTTTGAATCAGGTAGTGTGATTCCTCCAATTTCATTTTTCTTTTTCAATATGTCTTTGTGTATTTGGGGCCTCTTTCTTTTCCAAAGAAATTTCATAGTTAGTTTTTCTAGTTCCTTAAAGAAGGCTGTGTTGATTTTTATTGGGATTGCATTGAATGTGTAGGTCAGTTTTGGTAGGATAGACATCTCAATAATATTTAGTCTTCCTGTCCATGAACAGGGAATATTCTTCCATTTATTTAGGTCATCTTTGATTTCCTCGAACAGTCTTGTATAGTTCTCGGTGTATAAGTTTTTTACATCTTTAGTTAAATTTATTCCTAAATACTTGATTTTTAATTTACTATTGTGAATGGTATTTGTTTCTTCATTTCCTCCTGATCTTGTTCATTATTGTTGTACAGAAATGCTACTGATTTTTGCACATTGATCTTATAACCTGCGACTTTACTAAACTCATTTATGAGTTTTAGAAGCTTTGTTGTAGACCTCTCAAGGTTTTCTATGTATAGGATCATGTCATCAGCGAATAATGAAATTTTGATTTCTTCCTTTCCAATTTGAATGCCTTTTATATCTGGTTCTTGCCTCAGTGCTCGAGCAAGTACACTAAGACAATGTTAAATAGAAGGGGAGACAGTGGGCATCCTTGTCTTGTTCCTGACTTTAGCGGGAAGGATTTTAGGATTTCTCCATTGTAAATGATGTTGGCTGTAGGTTTTTCATATATACTCTTTATTATGTTCAAAAAATTTCCTTGTATTCTGATCTTTTGGAGTGTTTTTATCAAGAAAGTGTGCTGTATTTTGTCAAATGCTTTTCCTGCATCTATAGATATAATCGTGTGATTTTTTTTCCTTCAATCTGTTTATATGGTGTATTACATTGATTGATTTTCTTATTTTGAACCATCCTTGCATACCTGGAATGAATCCCACTTGGTCGTGGTGTATAATTCGTTTAATGTATTGTTAAATACGATTAGCAAGTATTTTGTTAAGTATTTTTGCGTCTAAGTTCATTAGAGAGATTGGTCTGTAATTTTCCTTTCTTGTGGTGTCTTTGATTGGCTTTGGTACTAGGGTAATGTTGGCATCATAGAAGGAGTTAGGCAATGTTCCTTCTGTTTCGATTTCTTGGAATAGTTTCAGCAGGATTGGTGTTAGTTCTTTCCGGAATGTTTTGTAGAATTCACCTTTGAAGCCATCTGGCCCTGGGCTCTTCTTAGTTGGAAGGTTTTTAATGACTGATTCTGTCTCTTTACTTGTGATTGGTTTGTTGAGATTATCAATTTCTTCTTTCGTCAATATAAGCTGCTTATATGTTTCTAGGAATTTGTCCATTTCCTCTGAATTGTCATTTTTGTTGGAATATAGTTTTTCAAAATATCCTCTTATGATAGTCTTTATTTCTGTGGGGTCAGTAGTGATAGCTCCTTTCTCATTTCTTATTTTGTGTATTTGCATCTTCTCTCTTTTTTCTTTGTTAGTCTCGCTAAAGGTTTGTCAATTTTATTGATCTTCTCAAAAAGCCAGCTCTTGGTCTTGTTTATCTTTTCAAGTGCTTTCTTATTTTCTATTTCAGTTAGTTCTGCTCTTATCTTTGTTATTTCCTTCCTCCTTCTTCCTGTTGGATTACTTTTTCGTTTTTTTTTTCTAATTCCTCCAAATGTGCAGTTAGTTCTTCAATTTTGGTCTTTCTTCTTTTTTGATATATGAAATTATGGCTATAAATTTCCCTCTCAGTATTGCTTTTGCTGCATCCCATAAATTTTGGTACGTTGTGTTATCATTATCATTTGTTTCAAGGTAGTCATTGAATTCTTTGGAGATTTCCTCTTTGACCCACTGTTTTTCTAAGCTTGTCGTGTTTAATTTCCAAATCATGGTGTGAAATCTGGGCCTCTGGCCCTTGCAAATTTCCAGCTTCACTCCACTGTGGTCAGAGATATTATTTTGTATGATTTCAATCTTTCCGAATTCATTAAGCCTTTCTTTGTGGCCTAGCATATGATCTATCTTGGAGAATGATACATGTGCACTTGAGAAAAAAGTATATCCTGCTGTGTTTGGGTGTAATGATCTGTATATATTTATTAGATCCAGCTCCTCTAATATACTGTTCAAATATTTTGTTTCTTTAGTGATTCTCTTTTGAGATGTTCTGTCCAGAGTTGATAGTGGTGTATTAAAATCCCCCACTATAATTGTAGATGCATCTATTCTTTCACTTAGTATTTCCAGCATTTGCCTCACGTAGTTAGAGGTACTCTTGTTAGGAGCATAAATATTTATGATTGTTTGATCTTCTTGACAGATTGTTCCTTTCACTCAAATGTAGTATCCTTCTTTGTCTCTCACAATTGTTTCTCATTTAAAGTCTATTTTGTCTGATATTAATATAGCTACTCCTGCCTTTTTTTGGTTATTATTTGCTTGTAAGATTGTTTTCCAACCATTCACTTTCAGCCTCCATGAGTCTCTGGGTCTAAGATTTGTCTCTTGTAGACAGCATATAGATGGGTCATATTTCCTTATCCAATGTCCCAATCTGAATCTTTTGATAGGTGAGTTTAATCCATTGACATTCAGTGTTAATACTTTCAAGGAATTATTTATGTTAGCCATATTTTGATTTGACTTGTGTTTTTCATATTTTGTTTTTTTTTCCCCTTCTCTTTTTGTCTTTTTTGTTGGTCTTATACTCTCCTCCAACTCTGCCTGTCCTGTTTTTTCCTTTCTTCCTGCAGAACTCCCTTTAGAATTTCTTGAAGGGGAGTTTTCTTGTTGGCATACTCTTTCTGTTTCTGTTTATCTGTGAATATTTTGAACTCTCCATCATTTTTGAATGCTAGTTTAGCTGGATAGAGTATTCTTGGTTGTAAATTTTTTTCTTTTAGTACCTTGACTATATCATACCACTGCCTTCTTGCCTCCATGGTTTCAGATGAGAAATCAGCACTTAATCTTATGGAGCTTCCCTTGTATGTGACGGTTTTCTTTTCTCTTGCTGCTTTTAGAATTTTCTCTTTGTATTGAGCATTGGATAATTTGACAAGTATATGTCTTGGGGTGGGCCTGTTGGGGTTTATGACGATTGGGGTGCGCTGTGCTTCTTGGATATGTACAGCTATCTCTTTCAGTAGTTTTGGGAAGTTTTCAGCCATTATTTTCTGCAACACTCCTTCTGATCCCTTTCTCTTCTCTTCTCTTTCTGGGAGGCCTATAATACATATGTTTGAGTGTTTTGTATTGTCATTCAGGTCCCTAAGTCCTAGCTGGATTTTTTCTATCTTTTTATCGATCAATTCTACTATCTGTTTGATTTCCGATGTACTGTCTTCCACATCACTAATTCTCTGCTCTGCCTCTTCTAGTCTGCTGATATTTGCTGCAAGTGTATTTTTGATTTCTTGAACTGTGGTGTTCATTCCCATCATATCTGTTATCTTTTTGCCTATGTCTGCAATTTCCTCTCCAAATGTTGTCTTCATGTTGTTAACCTCTTCCTTTACTTCATTAAATTTGTCGGTGATAAATGTTCTGAGATTTTTAGTTGCTTGTACGAAGTTCTGCTCCCCTTCCTGGTTTTTAGTTTGTTCATTGGATTCAGTCATGTTTTCCTAATTACTGGTTTGGTTTGTAGATTTTTGTTGCTGTCTGGTCATCATTTTATCTTGACGGGTTTAATCAGTTCCTGAGCTTCTTTGTCTTGTCTTGGGGATTAATTAGCTGTTGTTTTTGTGTAAGTGTTATATCTTCTCTTTGTCACTTTGTTCTTCTTATTCTAATTTCTTATTGCTGGTTGAGTTCAATTTAAAGGAAAGTATTAGGGCTAGGGAAAGGCAATTGTGTAAGCAAGGAAAAACTGTAAAGTAGTATTGGTGATAAATGTTAACAGAGCAACAATATGAGATCCAGGAGGATGGATATTAGATTCATGTAAGTTGTGTAGAGTTATAGCAGTAGTAAAGTACCTATAATGAGGTAGCCGACTGAATATGGGAGGAATATGGTATGAATTAAAAAGCTAGTGTTTTCATGAGAGAGGGAAAGAGAAAAGAAAGGCAATAGTTTCAAGAGTGGATAAAAGACAGAAAACAAAACAAAGGTATTAGAAATTAAGAGTTAGACACTTTGTGGATCAAAGAAAGGGAGGTGGAATATAGGAGAGACAGTAGATGATGGAGGTTATCAAGATGTAGGGGAAAGGGGATAGTGTAAGTAGCCAAAATAAATTCACACAGAAATGAGGCAGCGGAGGATGAGGAAACCCAGAAAATGTGAGGTGTTCCTTGCAGCACCTATTGTATAATTAAGATAAAATAAAATAAGAAGAAAATGAGGGACAAGACAGGAGAAAAAAAAAAGAGAAGAAAGGAAGAAAGAAAAAGGGGGTGGGTAAGGGAGGGGAACAAGTATGGAAAAGAAAAAAAGATATAGAACAACCAGAACAGCAACAACAAAAGAACCCCCCTAAATAACTGAAAAAATAAAAAAAAAAGACTTTGGGGGATACACTGGGAGAAAAGACTAGGAGATATTGCAATGTTAGCAATCAGGAAATTAAAAAATTAAAAAATAAAAAAATAAAATAAAAAGAAAAACACAACAAAACAAAACAAAAAAGAAAAAACACAAATGTTGAGGGCTAGGACATTCAAGGACCTCGGATGGACCTCAGGGCTTGATGGCTTCAGGGATGGAAAGTCTGAGATATTGAAGACTCAAGAGGTGTGAGTCTCTGGGGTGTGGGCCACCAGGGTTTAGGCGACTCAGACCTGACACCCTCAAATGTGGTTAACAGGGAGCCTGGGAGCACCGCAGTGCAACACAGCCTTCAGGGATCCCCACAGCTGGGCGCCAGCCCTATGGGAGAGGTCACTTCCACAAACTCTAACCTATGTGTCTGAACCCCTCAATTCACTCACTCACTGGGTGTATTCTGTGCCTGTATCACCAATTCAACTTCAGGACACTTCCCACCCTGTAAGCACCCAGAATGGCCAACTGGGGGCGCCTCTACACTGCAACCAATTTAATGATGCCGATCAGTAGCCAAGCCTGGGGGTGGGGCTCCAGCCGGAAACACCAATAACAGAGTCCTCAAAACCGAAATTCCCACGCTTCGCAAAATGTTCCCCTAATCGGCTTCCAGATGTCTCCCACCCTGCAGGCCCTGAAATAGTCTCCTGGTGATGTCTCTTTATTGTGAAAAATTTAAGACTGTTTCAGATCAGCAGCCAGCCTTTGGGGGGTGGGGCTCTAGGTGGAAGCACTATTATTTGTGTCTGCAATAAAAAATTCCCCACTTCGCAAAAAAATTCCCGTTTGTCTCCCCAAATCGGTCTGCGAAGGCCTCCTGTCCTGTTAACCCCTCAATAGCCCATTCAGGGCTTATAAATTCCCCAGTACCGCAGAGCCTCCAGAAATCACTGCCACCGCAGCGCCCGGTGCCGCAGCTCTGCCCACCCCAGGAGGGAGTGTCCCAGGCGCAGCTACCACCTCCGTGTAATAGAGTCTCAATTATATCTTATACATGAGTTTTCTCTGTTACCTTCCCACCAAATCAATGTCCAGACACCTCCTGCCCTGCGAAATCCTGAAACAGCCTGGTCCTGAGGAATTTCCAACGCTGCCCAGCCGCTTCTTTGCAGGAGAGAATCTCAGGTGTGCTCACTCAGCCACCATCTTGCCCCACCCTCCCAACAGTATAGTTTCATACATATACTAGACATTCTCCCATATTCAATGGTTCCCCCATCCATCCCCCCAATTCCTTGAGTCATCTGACCCATCCTCTCAACCCTAGCCCCCCTGAAGCCCACAAAGCCCCACCCAAAGATATCCCTATGCCCCCATCTTGTCCCTTACCTGTACAGATACTTACTTCCACCTTATCATAGACTTTACCCATGTAGGCATCAGCTCAAAACCTTCCTCTCCACCCCAAATTCCTTTAAGCCTATCTTCCAGTCTTTAGCTCTCTGAGATAGCTCCTTTTGCTTGTTTCATATCAGAGAGGTCATGTAGTATTTGTCCTTCAATGTCTGACTTGCTTCACTCAACATAAGGTCCTCAAGATTCATCCATGTTATCACGTGTTTGTACTGTATTCCTTCTTATAGCTGAGTAGTATTCCATTGTATGTATATACATTTTATTTATCCATTCATCCATTGTTTGGCAATAGTGGATAATACTGCCATGAACATTGGTGTGCATATATCAGTTTGTGTCCTTATTTTCAGATATTCTGAGTATATACCCAGCAGTGGAATTCTGGGTCATATGGCAAATCTATAGCTAACTTTTTGAGAAACTGCCAAACTGTCCTCCAGAATGGCTGGATCCTTCTGAATTCCAACCAGCAGTGGATGATTGTTCCCATTCCTCCACATCATCTCCAGCACTTGTAGTCTTCTGTTTTTTTCTGATAGTTGCCAGTCTTATGGGAGTAAGATGGTATCTCATTGTAGTTTTGATTTGCATTTCCCTAATAGCTAGTAATTTTGAGAATTTTTTCATGTGCTTTTTAGCCATTTGTTTTTCTTCTTTAGAGAAGCATCTGTTCAAATCTTTCCCCCATTTTTAAAATGGGTTGTTTGTCTTTTTATTTTCAAGATATAGGAGTTTTTTATATATGCAGGATATAAGTCTCCTATCAAATATATGGTTACCAAATATTTCCCCCCATTGTGTAAGCTCTCTTTTCACTTTCCTGACAAACTCCTTTGAGTTGTAAAAGGCTTTAATTTTGAGGAAGTCCCATTTATCTATTTGCTCTTTTGCTGCTCATGATTTGGGTGTGCAGTTCATAAAGCCATTTCCTATTACAAGATCCTGTAGATGTTTCCCTACATTGTTTTCCAAGGTCTTTATGATCTTGGCTTTTATTACATTTAGGTCTTTGATCCATCTTGAGTTGTTTTTTGTATAAGGTGTGAGATGGTAATCCTCTTTCCTTCTTTTGCATATCGATATCCAATTCTCTAGGCACCATTTGTTGAAGATGCCATTCTCTCCCAGTTGAGTGGGCTTGGTGGCCTTGTCAAATATCAGATGGCTGTATTTTTGAGGATCTATATCAGTACTCTCATTTCAGTTCCATTGGTCAGTGTGTCTATCCTTGTGCCAATACCATGCTGTTTTCACTACTGTAGCTTTGTAGTATGTTTTGAAGTCAGGTAGTGTGATTCCTCCAGTTTCATTTTTCTTTTTCAATATGTCTTTGGCTATTCAGGGTCTCTTTCCTTTCCAAAGAAATTTCATAGTTAGTTTTTCTAGTTCATTAAAAAATGCTGTGTTGATTTTTATTGGGATTGCATTGAATCTGTAGATCAGTTTGCATAGGATAGACATCTTAATAATATTAGTCTTCCTATCCATGAATAGGGAATATTCTTCCATTTACTTAGGTCTTCTTTGATTTCCTTGAACAGTTTTGTGTAGTTTTCTGTGTATAAGTGTTTTACATCTTTGGTTATATTTATTCCTAGGTATTTGATTTTTTAAAATTTACTATTGTAAATGGTATTTGTTTCTTGATTTCCTCCTCAGATTGTTCATCATCAGTGAGAAATGCTACTGATTTTTGCATTGATCTTACACCCTGTGAATTTACTGAACTCATTTATAAGTTCTAGAAGCTTTGTTGTAGACTTCTTAGTGCTTTCTATGTATAGGATCATGTCATCTGCAAATAGTGAAATTTTGACTTCTTTCTTTCCTTTTGGATCCCTTTTATATCAGGTTCTTGCCTCAGTGCTTGAGCAAGGACTTCTAACACAATGTTAAATATAAGGGGTGATAGTGGACATCCTTGTCTTGTTTCTGATCTTAGAGGGAAAAGTTTTAGGATTTCACCATTATAAATGATATTAGCTGTGAGTTTTCATATACACCCTTTATCATGTTCAGAAAGTTTCCTTCTATTCCTATCTTTTGCAGTATTTTTATCAAGAAAGGGTTGCTGTATTTTGTCAAATGCTTTTTCTGCATCCAAAGATATGATCATGTGATTTTTTTCCCTCAATCTGCTTATGTGGTATATTATATTAATTGATTTTCTTATGTTGAACCATCCTCGCATACCAAGAATGAAACCCACTTGTTCATTGTGTATAATTTGTTTAATGTATTGTTGAATATGATTAGCAAGTTTTTTGTTGAGGATTTTCACATCTAGATTCATTAGAGAGATTGGTCTGTAATTTTCCTTTCTTGTGGTGTCTTTGTCTGGCTTTTGTATTAGGGTAATGTTGGCATCATAGAAGAAGTTAGGCAATGTTCTTTCTATTTCAATTTTTTGGAAGAGTTTAAGCAAGATTAGTGTTATTTCTTTCTGGAATGTTTGGTAGAATTCACCTGTGAAACCATCTGGCCCTGGGCTCTTCTTAGTGGGGAGGTTTTTAATGACTGATTCTATCTCTTTACTTGTGATTGGTTTGTTGAGATCATCAATTTCTTCTTTTGTCAATATAGGATGTTTATGTGTTTCTAGGAATTTGTCCTTTCCCTCTAAATTGTCTTTTTTGTTGGAATATAGTTTTTCAAAGTATCCTCTTATGATAGTCTTTATTTCAGTGGGGTCAGTGGTGATATCACCCACCCTTCTCATTTCTTATTTTGTGTATTTGCATCTTCTCTCTCTTTTTCTTTGTTAGTCTCGCTAAAGGTTTGTCAATTTTATTGATCTTCTCAAAGAACCAGCTCTTGGTTTCATTTATTTTTTCAAGTGCTTTCCTATTTTCTATTTCATTTAGTCCTGTTCTGATCTTTGTTATTTCTCTCCTTCTTCTTCCTTTGCGGTTAGTTTTTTTTTTTTTTTAAATTCCTCTAATGTGCAGTTAGTTCTTCAATTTTAGTTCTTTCTTACTTTTTGAAGTATTAATTTTTGGCTATGAATTTCCCTCTCAGTACAGCTTTTGCAGAATCCCATAAGTTTTAATATATTGTGTTATCATTTTCATTTATTTCAAGATAGTGACTTCTTTTGAGATTTCCTCCTTGATCCACTGTTTTTCTAAGAGGGTGTTGTTTAGCTTTCACCTCTTGGTGCCAAATCTGGATCTCTGGCCCTTGTAGATTTTTAAATTAATTACACTGTGGTCAGAGAAATTATTTTGTATGATTTTGATCTTTCTCAATTCATTGAGTCTTTCTTTGTGGCCTAGCATGTGGTCTATCTTGGAGAATGATCCATGTGCACTTGAGGAAAATGTATATCCCAGTGTATTTGGGTGAAATGTTCTGTATATGTCTATTATGTCCTGATCCTCTAGTATATTGTTCAAAGCTTTTGTTTCTTTATTGGTTCTCTCTTAAGATGTTCTGTCCAATGGTGATAGTGGTGTGTTAAAGTCCCCCACTATAATTGTAGAGGCATCTATTCCTTCACTTAGTTTCTTCAGTGTTTGCCTCATGTATTTGGAGGTGACTTTGTTAGCAGCATAAATGTTTATAATTGCTCTTTCTTCTTCGATGATTACCCTTTCACTAATATGTAGTGTCCATCTTTGTCTCTCACAAGAGTTTTGCATTTAAAGTCTATTTTGTCTGACATTAATATGGCTACACCTGCCCTTTTTTGGTTATTGTTGCCTTAAGAATGTTTTACAGCCATTCACTTTCACTCTCCTTGAATCCCTGGGTCTAAGATTTGTTTCTTGTAGACAACATACAGATGGATCGTATTTCCTTATCCAATTTTCCAATCTGTGTCTCTTAACAGGTGAGTTTAATCCATTGACATTCAGTGTTATTACTTTCAAGGAATTACTTATATTACACATATTTTCTGTGGGTTTTTGTTTGTCATATATTGTTTGATTTCTTTTTCTCTTTTTGTAGTTTTAGTTGTTCTTACACTCTCCTTCAACTCTGTCTCTCTTGTTTTTTCCCTTCCTCCTGTAGAACTCCCTTTACTATTTCTTGAAGGGCAGGTTTCTTGTTGGCATACTCTCTTAGTTTCTGTTTATCTGTGAATATTTTGAACTCTCCATCATTTTTGAATGCTAGCTTTGCTGGATAGAGTATTCTTGGTTGGAAATTCTTTTCTTCTTAATACCTTGATTATGTCATACCACTGCCTTCTTGCCTCCATGGTTTTAGATAAGAGATCAGCACTTAATCTTATGGAGCTTCCCTTGTATGTGATGGTTCTCTTTTCTCTTGCTGCTTTTAGTGTTTTCTTTGTCATGTGCATTGGATAGTTTGACAGGTATATGTCTTGGGGTAGGCCTGTTGGGATTTATGCTGTTTGGGGTGCATTGTGCTTCCTGGACATATACATGTATCTCCCTCAATAGGTTTGGAAATTTTTCAGCCATTATTTCCTCCACCTCCACCTGTCCCCCTTTCCTTCTCCTCTCCTTCTGGGATACCTTTAATGTGTATGTTTGTGCATTTTGCATTGTCCTTCAGGTCCCTAAGTCCCTGCTGGATTTTTTCTATCTTTTTATCAATTAATTCTACTATCTGTTTGATTTCAGATGTACTGTCTTCCACATGACTAATTCTTTCCTCTGCCTCCTCAAATCTGCTGTTATTTGCTAAGAGTGTATTTTTGATTTCTTGGATTGTGCTATTGATCCCCATCATATGTTATCTTTTTGTGCATGATCACAGTTTCTTCCGTATGCTCTCCAAGTGTTTTCTTAATATGCTTAATCACTTCTCACTTCATTTAATTGGTCCATGATACATATTTTGAGAGCTTTAAAAACTTGTTTGATGTTTCACTTCTCTTCCTGATTTTTAGTTTGTTCATTGTATTGGGCCATGTTTTCCTGATTATTGGTATGGTCTGTAGTTTTTTGTTGCTGTCTGTTCATCATTTTGTCTTGTTGGGTTTATTCTGTTGCTTATCTTCTTCATCTAGTCTTGGAGTTCACTTAGTTGTTGTTTTTGTGTGCATGTTAAGTCTTCTCTTTGCCAGTTTGTTCTTATTCTATTTCCTTGTTGTTTGCTAAGTTCCCTTGAAGGAAAATATTAGGTCCAGAGAAAGCAAAAGGGGTAAGAAAAGAAAAATATAATAGTAGTATTGATTGTGAATGTTAGCAGAAGAACCATGTGAGATCTAGGAGAATGGATATTTATCTGATTAAGCTCTGTATAGTTATGACCATAAAAAAGTGGAGTACCTATAATGAGATAGAAAACTGAATATGGGGAAGAATATAGTATGAATTAAAAGGCCAATGTGGTCAGGAGAGAGGGAAAAAGAAAAGAAAAGACAATAATATAAAGAGTGAGTAAACAATACAAAACAGATTAGAGGTATTAGAGATAAAATGTCAGAAATATTGGGGGTAAACAAAGAGAGGTGGAATGTAACAGAAACAATAAATGACAGAGGAGAGAATGATGTAAAGGAAAGGGGATGGCATTGGTAACCAAAATCAATACACACAGAAAAGAGGAAATTGAGGATGAGGAAGCACAGCAAATAAGAAATGTTGCCTGCAACACCTAATATAACAAAAGAAAAAAAAAAAGGAAAAAGAAAGAGAGAAGAGAAAAAAAAGCAAGCAAGAAAAAGAGAAAAGAAAAATAAAATAAAATAAAAAGGGCCGTGTGTGTGTGGGGGGGGGATAAAAAGGAATGAAAAAGAAGAAAACAAATCAACAAAAAAGACAGACAAAGCCTCAGGCAAGGAATCCTCTTTGCAATTAAATAAACTGTTTAAGAGTCTGACTTTCCCCCTTTCTCCCTTCCTCACTTCCCTCTCTCCCAATGCAGCAGGAAGGCTGTGTGAGGGCTCTTGCAGGATATTCAATTGGGTTCTTGGTGAACCAACCCACCTCAGAAAATAATGTCTCAATTTCTTGAGAAAGCACCCACCCCTTTCCAGGAACCCTAAATATGCTATTGGAAGCCTGTAAAGCACATCCTGCTGTCCATCTCCCTTGGGTGTGCTACGGGGCGGCTGGTTAATTTTCTGACTCCACCTTTTCCCAGACCAAGTTTCCGATCCAAGGGCATTTAGGTAAATTGGTCTCTCTCAGCAGATTCTCCTCTCCTCTCTTTCTAGGTTCTCCTCAAGTCAGCTGATATGCTCCTCCCAACTCAATAAAAGGGGGTACCAGAAGAATGAACCTGCACTCCTGGGCCCCTCCGCACCTCCCACCTAAACCTTCTCACTCCCAGAGTTAGTCCGAGACCAGAGGCGGGGACGGTGGGTGGATGGGTCTGGGGAAACAGAGGCCTGGGAGAATGTGGACTCGGGGTATGTAGGTCTGTGAAACGTGGGCCATGGGGGTTCAGGGGACATAGGCTTAGGGTTCACACGTTTGGGGAACATGGGACTTGGAAACTCCACCCCATGACCGGCACTTCTCAGTGAATGCCGTGGTTCTTAGCCCTAGGGGGAAGGGATTTACCTTCCCATGGCTTCCAAGTTCAGTGTTAGAAACCCGCAGTTCTACCTTGAGCAAGCACCAATTCTGCTGCAGTGTCTCCAGACCGAGGTCCAGACACCTCCTGCCCTGTAGGTCCCTGAAACAGCCCCCAGAAATTTGTTTTCTGATCTCATTAGATTTCAAGGCAGTAATGACTTCATTGCCAATGCAAAAGTGGACATTGATAGTCAATGACATGCAGTGGCAAATCAGTCATCTTTATAACCTTCAAACTTACAGGAATAATACAAAAACAACAAAGATAATTCCAACATACACTCTAACTAGATACCCTGATTTACCAACCAAAGCTCTAGATCTTATTTTAAATTTCCCTTTTAGAAGGCCCCTCTGACACTAAACTGGCAAGGAAAGTGGGTCATTGCCTCGTTACTCTAGATTGTTGTAGATATTCAGGTTTTACACTCTCTTGACACCCTGAGGCAAAGGGTACTTTATATCTGTTGTTTAGACGTCGAATTTCAGTATTCCTAGTAGGCCTTTGCTGATATCACTCTGGTAGAAGGTTGATGGATGCCTCATTACTGTTCCCCATCTGGCTTCCACTCATCACAGAATGGGGGCCTAGCTAAGATGACGCATAAGACTAACCATATTCTGCTTTCTAAGACAGAGGTGTCTCCAGTTCTGCCTGGAAGAAGGAAACAGTTTATGAAAAGGAACCTCCCCATCAGATTTCTGAGGAAAATAGTACAAATAGCAGGAACTTTTCCTGAGAGGAGGTGAACAATGCTTCTAATTGGTCGTTATCCCATGGAGTTCTGAAGAGATCAGTCAAATTACTAACTGGCAAGAATCATAGGCAAGAAGCCCCTTAAAACAAAGTGCTCAGAGTTAGAGATAGATATTTTATTGAATTAGTCTTTTTTCCATTAAATTTTATATAACAGAAGTTATTTTATTGATTACATATTTGGCAACTACTATATCATAAATTGTTTCCAAAGTCATTTTGACCATATTTTCTCAAAGAAACTACAGTTTATATGAGCTATAATATGAAACACATAGAAAACAGCAAGATTATATTTGTACAGTACAAAAATTTGCTGAATGTGACAGTATAAAGGTAGGTAAAGGATATCAATTGTTGCCTAGATTATTTAGAAAAGGTTTAATAATAGACGGGGAATTTAATTTTGACCCAGAAAGTTATGGTAATTTAGCCTACTAGTGAAAAGTGATTAGGTAGCCTAAGCCAAGGCAACTTGGCAAAATCATGAAGCAGAAGTGAGTATACACTTTAGGGAGCATTTAGAATGGAGCTGATGAAGCTATCCTACCCAAATTATATTGAAGTCAGAAATAAAGATGTATAGAAATGATGAGTAGCAAGATGATCCTGAGAGCCTATTGTTTCTGTAGAACAGAAAGGTCCTTGTTGCTAAGCAGTTAAATCTAGAACTTAATCACCTAAGAGACAGAGGATAGAGTGCTTATGTTTCCCTTTGTTGTGTGAGGTCTCAGCTACAAATCTTTGCTTATTGATAAGGGTGGTACAAACCACCTATAACTAGAGATAGAAAGGGCCATGGAAACTGTTTCTTCCACGTCATTTATCAAGTTTGGCTCTGTGTGTAAGTTGGTATACAGAGTAGGATGTGGTATAATTTGAAGCTTTAAAGTTTTTCTTTTGTTTCTTTTTAAAGATGGGAGAGATTTGAGCATGACCATGTATTTGTGGGTAGGGAGACCAGCTGATCCATTTTGCCTGAGACTGAGAGGGATTCCTTTGATGTAGGACTTTCAGTTTTTAAAACAGGAGAATTTTGGGCAAATCAGGATGAGTTGACCACCCAAATTGCTGGTAAAGAACAGGTAAAATAGCAAAAGATGAAGTTATAGTTGAGAGTAGGGAAAATGGGTAAACCTCTCCTTAAGTAGGTGGGGAGATGCCTCTGAAACAGAAAATAAGGAGCTATTACTTTGATCAGCGGGGAAGATCACTTTTCCCCTGTACTGGTTTGGGAGGTGGGGTAAAAGAGAGGTGGGGACTAATGTGGATTCAGATAGGTTTGTAATGGCAAAAATTCCACAAATTATTTTGTTTGAATTTGACACCACCATACATACACACGTGCACATACACTTACATTTTTTGCTGTGTTCGAGTAAGAAATCCATTTTATATCGTGATCCAGTGACTACCCCCCCACCAAACTTTTGGCACAATGTGTCCAAGAGTTGCTAAGGATCTGCCAAGGATGCCCTCTGATATTTCTATTCCATTTTCTTAAAGAGAAAACTGTGGGTCACAGCCCACTAAATTGATTTTGCAAATGTCTAATGGGTCAGTCATCAGTGGCAGTGCATTGGGGCATGGGTGAAATTAACTCCGATTTACCTATTCAGCTATGATGGGGTTTTGAGGAATTGAAACAGCTGTGGGAAAAGGAAGACAGAACAGATGAAACATGTGGAAAAGTGCTGTTACCTACTTTGGGAATCCAGTAATCTATTATTTCTTGTTCTCGAGCTTAGCTTTAAGTAAAAAAAATATATATATATGACACAGGTTTATATAGCTAATCTTTATTCTCATCCTTTTTTACTCTCCATCCTCCAATTTACAACAACTCCCACTCCTTAAAGTAGAAACATGTCAAGGGAGATAAAGAGAGTGAATTTGAAAATAATATTTTTTCTTTGCTTTACTCTTGTGGGCTACTTGCACCTTGTCGAATAAGTTGCCTACCCGTTAGCAGTGGAAAATACACTGATGGCAGAGTAATGCCCAAGGCTGTTGTTCAGACTGAAACAAGTCCTCCCATCTACCAGCATCCACATAGCATATCTAGGACAAATATGATAAAATAAATACTGTATGTTAGAAAGGAAAAGATGAAGTCTAGTTGGTTAACTAACTCTAACATTATTAAGATGCACTGAGAATGGATTTTCAGCAACTGGCATTATAATTATACATAAATGAAGAAACAGGACATTAGGGAGGCATGAAGGCAATGTCCAGGAGAACAACACCAACAAAAGAGCAATAAGACATAGCGTTTGAAATACTCATGTCTCCATCCTTTAGGCTGGAGAGCCAGGACATTCCATCCCAGTTCCAGTTGTGCATTCCCTTTTAAGCATTTCACAAATGTGTTGTTTTGATTTTTTATTCCCCAGTAGTGTTGGTAGCTTTCATGTAGAAGTGGAAAAAGCATGTGACAGTGCTCATGGTAGCACAACATTGTTACCATAATTAACAACACTGAATTATATATTTGCATGTGATTAAAAGGGGAAAATTAGGTTGTATATACGTTACTTGAATAATATTTTTTAAGAAAAGTATGTGACAGGATTAATCCAGCTTTGTTGTTGTTGCAAATCTGGTGTGATAGCAGGACTTTAGGGAGTTAAAGATTTTGTCATAAAGTGGTTGAAATGATGGAACATGTAATATAGTTTCAAGCAGAATGGAACAAAAGACATAGGTATTGAGAGACAATGGGATTGAGAGAAATGGGAGACAAAGGAAAAAGTATTTGGGTTCTCTTTGAATTTAAGAAATGGGTATAACAGGAGTAAGGGAGAACTGGAAGGATAAAAATTCTAAATTCCTTAGGATATAAGATATGAGGTTATTTTTTGGTAATGCCAAGTTATAGATTATGACTATGGGTGGTTAAACTGAAGTACACTGAAGATAAGTAGAAGAGATTACAAAGAAAGAACCTAAAAAACAATCCCTCTTATTTTCAGATGGGTTGTCTATAAACTTGTTAACATTAGCTAGGATGGGAGTAAAAAATTTGGAGAGAATAATTTTATCAGGTCAGTTGCCAAAGTCTGGAAGTTTGTGAAGGAGTGATAAAGATGGTTGATAGAAGAGTGAGAAAGAAAGATAAAAATGAGTGTAGTAAGATGTTGCAGAATGAATGGTTTGGAATTAATTTTATGGCTATAGAAATAGGAACCCATTCTCTGGTCCATGTGGTCCACGTGGCTTCTGAGAATGGAGGTTTCTTTATATGGGCTTTAGGGCAAGCAGTAAATTCTGTTGAAGCTCAGGTATAATAAGGTAAATACATGTAGGGAGCTTTCTGTGAAGAGGTTGAAGATGAGGTGGTTGTTTTTTCTTTTCCTTTCACTCTCTCTCTCTTTATTCTTTGTAATCAGAAGAAGACTCCAGAAGTTATAGGGGGAGATGAATGCAGGGATAACATAGGACAACTTAATTGAGGTAAAGGAAACATGGAATAAAATGGATTCACAATCTAGGAAATGATCAGAGCTGGGTCAGGGATCTTAATTCCACATTATCTCCTATGCAAGACCTCTCAGATTCGTTTATCTAGATGCCCTTCCTTTGGATTCTCATAAGAGACTGCACTTACCTCCATTAAAACGTTTGTTGCATTTAGGAATGGCATCAGATTTTGGAGCCTGAAGCATCTTTAAGAGGAGGGACCACTTTAAGAAAATATGAAATTACAAATGCAAAAGTAAGTACGAAAATATACACTTATATAGCATGAGAAAGAAATCACAACAATGATAAGTTTTTAAAAGTGGAAAATACCATAAACATCACATTTTTTAAAGATCCAATATTTATATTAATTAAGTTCCTGATACAATTGTAGAATACACTTTTCCCTGCAGATTTTAAATTAATTCCTCTTTAATTGCCCCCCTTATGAAAATTTTTTGTAAAATTTTTCTATGGTGTTGCCTTTTCCTAGCATGTTCATTCTTTACATTGATTGTATTGACAGTTTAGAAAAAAATTTCAGCTTCACAACTTGTCATTGGTAATGAGATAATTACAGATTACTATCAAATTTCAGAAAACCTTTATCAAGCCTTTTATATATGAACTGTATGATTTTAAGACATTTCAAGTTTTCTTGTATAGTAACTATTTTGAATACTCTAAATTAGTGACTCTCACAAACTTCATTGTTGATCCTCTCCTGGAGTCTTTATAGAGGTCTGCACAATGCTAGAGTCCTTAAAACATTAAATTTTTTTTTGTCTTAGGGTTAATCTCATTCAGATCATATTATATTATATGTCTGTTTATTTGCCTGGTTTTCCACAGCAGTGTTTCTAAGCTTCAATTTTTTGTTACTCATTTTAGAAAATGAAGACATCTGTGGACACTTTGCTCAACAAAAGAAAAAGGCATATAATATGTAACATACTGACTATAATTTTAAAGCTTATTCTTGCCTCTGCCATATATTTCTGCACTAAATTGGTAATTTACTTAACGCTTTTTGTTTTAATTTTCTTTTCTAGCATCTAGAACATTATTCTGTACTGTATATGCTCTGGATATATAAATGTTTGTTTAATAAATAAGGAAAGGAAAGTATGAGAACTGTCGGCCAGACTGAGTGCCTGGTGCAGAAATTCCCTACTTTAAATAAATGTTGGTAAATATATTTGAGCAAACATTGGGATATTTTTCTGGCAATCCCAAATTACCAGGCACTCCAGTACCCTTTGCTTCAACAAGACACATTTCCCTTCCCCAAGGCCTTTAATCTGCACTGATTCTCATTTTTTTCTTCTGCAGGCATTTCCTATTGTCTTTGTTATTCTCCTGCCTGTCAATTTCCCAACAAATTTGCTCTCCTCAGATTTTTGTGAATCGTCTTCTAAAAATTATAATCAAATATGAATGCATTTTAAGTAGCATTCACTTATAATCCAACATACTTCATACCTCTCTCACTTTTGTCCATTTTTCATTGTACACAGAGAAATTCTAGGCAATACAGGGAATACTACAAGGAGTCAAAGTCATAAACACTGCACTCAAGGACTTGCAGTCTAATAGGTCTATGTGTGAAGAAGAATACAGAGAAAAGATAAGACAAGCAATAATGTGAGATAAAGAAAGACAAACTGACAAAATTGACATAAAATTTTTTTATTTATTAAATTGTTGTTTTTGATGTCTCCAGTTTTTTTTTTAAGATTTATTTTTTTATTTATTTCTACTCCACCCCCTCCCCCCCCAGTTGTCTGTTCTCTGTGTCTATTGGCTACGTGTTCTTTGTCCGCTTCTGTTGTTGTCAGAGGCACAGGATTCTGTGTTTCTTTTAGTTGCGTCATCTTGTTGTGTCAGCTCTCCGTGTGGGCGGCACCATTCTTGGGCAGGCTGCACTTTCTTTTGTGCTGGGCGGCTCTCCTTACGGGGCACACTCCTTGCGTGTGGGGTTCTCCTATGCGGGGGACATCCCAGCGTGGCACGGCACTCCTTGAACACATCAGCACTGCGCATGGGCCAGCTCCACACGGGTCAAGGAGGCCTGGGATTTGAACCACGGACCTCCCATGTGGTAGACGGATGCCCTAACCACTGGGCCAAGTCCGCTTCCCTGTCTCTAGTTTTGACAGTCAAAGGGGGGCATTATCAAAAATTATGCAAGGACAAAAGGCATACACAAATGTTGTTTTGAACAAATTGGGATATGGAGTCACTCTACTCTTAGGTCTTTTGTTTTGGTTTTATTTTTTTTATTATGGACATTTTCATACCACATAAAGGACTGAATAATTGTATAATGACTACCCAGTGCCCATCATCAAACTCCAACGATTACCAACATATGGTCAATATTGTCTTATCTATATGTCCACTAAGACCCCACCCCTATTTACTGCAAGCGAACCCAAAGTATTTACTATCAAATTTCAGAAAACCTTTATCAAGTCTTTTATATATGAACATTATGTATATAATGTATATAACATTATATATATAACAATATAATAATCACTTTTACTTTTGCTCTTCTTGATTCTTTCTTCTATCTTCCTTACTCAATTCCACCATCCATCATCCCCACTTTTCTTTTTATTTTCACTTTCAGAACTACAGTTTTAATGGTTCAACTCTGCCAGGACATGGATCCATAAAGGTCAGTTCTGCACACTAACCAGTTCAGAGGAGGAGACAGATCAGCAGTGCCTCACATCCTGTCCTCTTCTACTTTCAACATATGACTCCATAATGGTGGCTTGTGAGGCCAGGCCGTACACAAGAACGTCTCTCCTGCTGCTCTGGCTTGGAGTATTTCTGTCCCTTTCTGGCCTCTCCCAGTCCAGAGCTTCCCAATATCTCAGCTCCCCAGAAGTGGTCATTCCCTGGAAGGTGACCAACATGGGCAGAGGTAAAAAAGCTCCGGTCTGGCTCTCCTACAGTCTGCAGTTTGGAGGCCAGAGACACATTGTCCACATGAGGGTCAAAAAGCTCTTGGTTTCAAGACACTTCCCAGTGTTCACCTACACAGAGCAGCATGCCCTCCTGCAGGATCAGCCTTTTGTCCAGGATGATTGCTACTATCATGGTTATGTGGAAGGGGCCCTTGGATCCATGATTGCTCTTAGCACCTGTTCTGGGGGCTTTCGAGGAATGCTACACATAAATGGTTTCACTTATGAAATTGAGCCCATAAGACACTCTACCACATTTGAACACCTGGTTTATAAGATAAACAGTAAGGAGACACAATTCCCTTCCATGAGATGTGGCTTGACAGAAGGGGAAACAGCACACCAACAACTAGAATTTCAGAAGGCTGAGGACTCAACTCTGAAACAAGTTTCTGTTAATGGCTGGTGGACCCACTCATGGTTTCTGGAACTGGTTGTGGTGGTAGACCACGATTTCTTCAGTTACTCCCAAAGCAACTTGTCAAACGTGCAAGAAGATGTATTTCTTGTTATTAATATGGTGGACTCCATTTATCAGCAGTTGAGTACTTACGTGATTTTGATTGGGATTGAGATTTGGAATCA
Source organism: Dasypus novemcinctus (assembly GCF_030445035.2). Taxonomy (NCBI): domain Eukaryota; kingdom Metazoa; phylum Chordata; class Mammalia; order Cingulata; family Dasypodidae; genus Dasypus; species Dasypus novemcinctus. The sequence goes on from NC_080675.1 coordinate 38,459,666, forward strand.
AGGAAACTTTTTCCCAATAACAAACATAGAACAAATTCTGGAAGATTTCTCTCACTGGAAACAAATCAGTCTTTCCCGGCTGCAGCATGATGCGGCACATCTTTTCGTAAAAAATTCACGTATAAATGCACTTGGTTTAGCTTATGTTGCAGGCATATGTCATCCTCCTATTGACTGTGGAGTTAATAGTTTCCAAGAAGATACCTGGTTTCTTTTTGCCCTCACTGTGGCCCATGAATTAGGTCATACTTTGGGTATGTGGCATGATGAGGAATTCTGCTTATGCGCAGACAGCTACTGCATCATGAATGCTGTAAGAATGAAAGCAGAGAGATTCACCAATTGCAGTTATGCTGAGTTTAGGAGGACCACTTTAAACCAGGGATCATGTCTACACAATCTTCCAAGACCAGGGGATTTCATTATGTTGAAGCGTTGTGGGAATGGCATGGTTGAAGGAGAAGAGGAGTGTGACTGTGGATCGATAAAGCAATGTGAAAAAGATCCCTGTTGCCTGTTGAATTGCACTCTGAGCCCTGGGTCTACTTGTGCTTTTGGACTTTGTTGCAAAAACTGTAAGTTCATGCCATCAGGGGAACTCTGTAGACAACAGATCAATGAATGTGACCTTCCAGAATGGTGCAATGGCACATCCCATCAGTGCCCAGAAGATGGATATGTACAGGATGGGATCCCCTGTAGTAATGGTGCCTATTGCTATCAAAAGAGATGTAATAGCCCTGATAAACAATGTAGAGAGATTTTTGGCAAAGATGCAAAAAGTGGATCTCAAAGTTGCTACAAAGAAATCAACTCCCAGGGAAATCACTTTGGCCACTGTGGTATAAATGGCACAAAATACCTTAAATGTAATAATTCTAATATTTTTTGTGGGAGAGTTCAGTGTGAGAATGTGGGAGAAATTCCCCATCTGCAAGAGCCTTTTGCATTACTGCACACTTACATCAATGGTGTCACCTGCTGGGGTATCAACTATCATTTAGGTTATCATTATCATATCAACATATCTGATGTTGGCGACGTGAAAGATGGCACAGTGTGTGGTCCAGGGAAGATCTGCATCCACAAGAAGTGTATCAGTGTGTCTCACCTGTCTCAAGTCTGCCTGCCTGAGACCTGCAATATGAAGGGGGTTTGCAATAATAAACATCACTGCCATTGTGGCTATGGGTGGTCCCCACCCTATTGCCTGCACAGAGGCTATGGAGGTAGTGTTGACAGTGGACCAGCATCTGCAAAAAGAAGTGTTTTCTTGCCACTAATTGTGATTATTTTGTCTCCTTTGTCTTTACTGTTGGCTGTTGGGCTTTATAAGTACCTTAGAAAATATTCCAGTCCCAAGGATACTAATGTTCAGACTTCAGGTTAAGAAACTGTCTCTAATTTAATGTTCTATGCATTATTAAGTTGTAGTTGCTTGGCAGTAAATATGTTAGCACATGCCTGGGGAGACAGTTTACAGAAACACATGAGGATCTTCCTTTCTGTCCATATCAGAAGAATTACCATTAAAGGCAATTCTTAATGTGTTCCTATACTCCATTCATTGTTTTAAGTGCAAATAAAGCTCCATTTTCTCCCCTGAATTAGTCTTTTTTGTATTTCTTGAGTGCAGATTTGACTCATGGGAAAGACAGGAGACAGATATCAGAAGACCCAGGGGTGAGTCTTGCCATTTACTAATTTGGAAAAATTACATAAATGCTGACATTCTGCTTCAAAATCTGAAAGGGAGGATGATAATAATACTTCCCCACTCAACTCCTTTGGTTTATTTGGTAATCCTAAGAAAGAAATAAATGAATTCTTGTAAAAATGTAAAACAGATTATTTAATAAAACTCTTGGGAAGCAGATGTGGCTCGAGCAGTTGGGCACCTGCCTACCTCACGGGAGTTCCTGGGTTCGGTTCCTGGTGTGTCCTAAAGAAGACGAGCAAGACAGTGAGTTGACATGACTGGCTGATGCCGTGAGATGACACAACAAGATGACACAACTAAGAGACATAACAAGGAAACATAATAAGACACAAAAAGAAAGAAGCAGAAGTGGCTCAAGCCATTGGGTGCCTCCCACATGGATTTCCCAGGTTTGGTTCCATTGTCTCCTAAAAAGGAAGATGAACATACAATGAACAGACACAGAGGACAGACAGAGAGTCCAAAACAAAGGGGATGGGGGTGGGGGGAGAGAAATAAATAAAATAAATCTTAAAAAAAAAAATTCCTGATCCTATTCCCTGTGTTCTTCCTCCTGATGGTGTCTTAAACATTTTGCCTTAATTTTTTTTTAAAGCTTTTTTTTTTTTTAGAAATATTTTATTTATTTCTCTCCCCTTCCCCTGCCCACCCTGGTTTTCTGTTCTCTGTGTCCATTTACTGGTGTTCTTTTTGTCCGCTTCTGCTGTTGAAAGCAGCACGGGAATCTGTGTCTCTTTCTGTTACATCATCTTGATGTGTCAGCTCTCCCTGTGTGCCCCGCCATTCCTGGGCAGGCTGCACTTTCTTTTGCGCTAGGCGGCTCTCCTTACAGGGCTCACTCCTTGAGCTTGGGGCTCCCCTATGCAGGGGACACCCCTGCGTGGCATGGCACTCCTTGCGCGCATCAGCACTGCATGTGGGCCAGCTCCACACGGGTCAAGGAGGCCCAGGGTTTGAACTGCGGACCTCCCATGTGGTAGACGGACGCCCTAACCACTGGGCCTAGTCCGCTTCCCACATTTTGCCTTAATTTGGCAGTTTGGGTAACAAGTACTCTTGAAATATTTTCTTTGAATAGAAGAAATAACTTCCATGGAGACAGGACTGTTTTGGTCTGTTTTTTCTCTTGTATCTCTAATATGTGGAACAGTGCCTAACACAATAAATATTTGAGTGAAGTAAATGAATTTGAATGAATTCATGGAATGCATGAATAGTAATTAGGAAAAGTAAAAATACTTTGGCCCTCTTTAAAAATTTTTTAATTTTTCTCTCTTTATTATTTTTTTAATGTTACATTAAAAAAATATGAGTTCCCCATATGCCCTCCACCCCCTTCGCCCCTTCCTCCCACATCAACAACCTCTTTTATCATCGTGGGACATTCATTACATTTGGTGAATACATTTTGGAGCACTGCTGTACCACATGGATAATGGTTTACATTATAGTTTACACTCTCCCCCAGTCCACATATCAGGCCATGGCAGGACATACAATGCCCAGCATTTGTCCCTGCAGTACCTCAGGACAACTCCAAGTCCTGAAAATGCCCCCACATCATATCTCTTCTTCCCACTCTCTACCCTTAGCAGCTACCATAGCCACTTTCTCCACATCAATGCTACAATTTCTTCCATTACTAATCACAATAGTTCCATAGTAGAATATCAGTAAGTGCACTCTAATCCATACTCTATTCCTCCATTCTGTGGTCCCTGGGATGGTTATGTCCACTCCACCTCTATATCGAGAGGGGGCTTGGATTCCACATGGATGATGGATGCAATTCTCCTGCTTTCAGTTGTAGGCACTCTTGGCTCCCTGGTGTGGTGGTTGACCTTCTTCACCTCCCTGTTAGCTGGCCAGGATAAGTCCAATAAACAAGAGGGTAGGAGTTGCAAGTCTGTTGAGGCTCAGGGCCTGGCTGTCATATGGACAGTCCAGAGACCCAGGTCTCCTAAGTAGACACCAACTCCGGCAACAACCACAGGTCCAGTAAAAGTAACAGAAGAGGCATGTGTTGAAAGGTCACATCTGAGTCCAACTCCATCACATTCAAGAACACAAACTCCAAAGTAGGGCCGACTGACATGACACTGAATTCCAGAGCCATCTGCCATGACCATAGAACCTATGGGTCTCTGTAATCCTCAGGAGAACCAGTACTTAGGGTTGTATCTTCTTTGGCTGTCTCTGAGACCTTGCTGAGGCATGCATAAGTGTGACCCCTCTGATGACCTCCTGACTTGTTTTTGGAGACTCATAGCCATATAAACTCACTTGTTCTTTCCATTTCCCCCTTTTATTTAAGGTTAAAAAACAGTTTTTAACACCTGATATTGCACGTAGGCTGAGATATTCTGCTGGTCTGAGTTGACCCTTTTATTCAAGGTCTTTTTCTAATTACATCATCAGCTGGTGCTTGGTAGTAATCCCTCAGCACCAGGGAGGCTCATCCCCAGGAGTCATGTCCTATGCTAGGGGGGAGGTAATGCATTTACATGCTGAGTTTGGCTTAGAGAGGGGCCACATTTGAGCAACATCGAGGCTCTCAGGTGGTAACTCTTAGGCACCCGTCAGCTCTAGGCCTAGTTCATATTTCAGGTGCACAGGCTCATAAACATAGTCATCAGTATCAAGGGCTCACTGTTGGACCATCCTTCTTTATTGGTCTTTGCCATTGCACTTGGGGGACTGTTGCTGTTCTATTGGGGAATGTGATAGAGGTCCCCTGGCTAGGAACTCAGCACTCCCTCAGTTGTTGTTTTTAACTGTAATCACTATGAAAATATCCAAACATTTTTATGTACCCTATATACATGCCCTGGAGAGCTCCCTCCCATCCATGTGGCCCCTATCAATAGCACCACACACCAGTGTCCCTCCCCTGCCATAGTTGAACTTCTCTGTTGGCCCTCTTTTTTAAAACTACTGGCACTCTTGCTCAAAATTCAACTTTGTATATTTAAAATACTACTGTTTTGCACCTGGTGCAGTTCGCCAGTCTCTTCTCCTCAGTCCATTCTCAGTGTTTTTTTTTTAAGATTTATTTTATTTATTTCACACTCCCTGCCTCATTGTTTTGTGCTGTCTACTTGTCATCTTTTTAGGAGGCACTGGGAACAGAACTCAGGGCCTCCCATGTGGGAAAGAGGCACCTAATTGCTTGAGACACCTCCATTCCCCATTCTCAGTATTTTCAGAAAGCCTGTCTTTTGAAAACATAGATCTGATCTAAGTCCCTTTGCATATGGTTCAGAAAACTTCTGAATGGCACCCTTTGTTAATTGAACAAATTACTCTTTTGATATAATTTTCCATTTTGCTTTTCAACTTTTGCATCCTCTGGCTATTTTCTATTTCGGATATACTTGTTCTTGTCACACCTTTGCATATTTGTACATGCAATTCCCATTCCTCAAATTCTGTTTATCACCCCACTCCTAAACTCCTTGCCCTGAAAAGCTCCTATATTTTCTCTCGAAAGAGATTAAATGTCGTATCTTGGAAAACATTTCCTTATGAAATGTTAGTGCTATGCTCATGTGCTTTTGTCACCTTGTATACCCTTTTATGATTTGAGGCACTCTAGGAATGGATTTGGAGAGGGCTCTAAGAATGTATCATCCTGGGACAGAAAGAAGAAAAGGATGTGAAATGGAGTCATAGAAACAAGGAAGAATGAAGGAATAAGATAGCCGACCTCTTGTAGCTTCTGGTGTTTGCTGGCAATCCTTGGCATTCTTTGACTTGTAGATCCATCTTTGCATCCTGTTTTCACATAGCCTTCTCTCCAATGTCTGTCTATATGTCCATATTTCCTTTTCTTATAAGGACACCAGTCATATTGGATTAGGGCACAACCTGGTCCAATTTGGCCTCATCTTAAATAACCACATCTTCAAAGACCATATTTCCAACTAACGTCACTTTCACAAGACCTGTGGTCAGTACTTGAACAAGTCTACTTGGGGGACACACTTTCAACCATAATGCTTTATTATAGAAAAGAAATTAGAGAAAGATTGACATGTTTTAAGCATATATGTCCATAAGGAGACATCAGGCAAGCTGTTCCAATTTATGGATTATCTTTTGAAATTATTTATTGTAAATTTTAAATTTGATTTTAATCAAATTTATCAATCTAATATTCTTTTATTTTTTTATTTTTTATTTTTAAATATTTATTTATTATTATTATTTTTAATTACATTAAAAAAAATATATGAGGTCCCATTCAACCCCACCGCCCCCGCCCCCCACTCCCCCCACAGCAACACTCTCTCCCACCATCGTGATACATCCATTGCACCTGGTAAGTTCATCTCTGAGCATCACTGCACCCCATAGTCAATGGTCCACATCATAGCCCAGACTCTCTCACGTTCCATCCAGTGGGCCCTGGGGGGATCTACAGTGTCCCGTAATTGTCCGTGAAGCACTATCCAGGACAACTCCACGTCCCGAAAACACCTCCACATCTCATCTCTTCCTCCCGTTCCCCACACCCAGCAGCCCCCATGGCTACCGTTCCCACACCCATTCCACATTTTCTCTGTGGACATTGGATTGGTTGTGTCCATTGCACACCTATGTCAAGTGAGGGCTTAGATTGCACATGGGTACTGGATGCACTCTTCCCGCTTCTAGTTGCAGACACTCTAGGCTCCATGTTGTGGTGGTTGACCTTCTTCAACTCCATGTTAGCTGAGTGGAGTAAGTCCAATAAGTCAAAGTGTAGGAGCTGAAGTCTGTTGAGGCTCTGGGCCAATCTAATATTCTTTTAAAGTAATCTCAAGCAAAAATGCAAAACCCAGAAAATATAAAATGCAATTTATTGAATAAGCCATTTTCACCACTTTACTAGCAAAATTGACATTTTATATCATACTTCAGTTTGTTAGTCATTATTTTACTTGCAAATTTTTATAAGATGCAGTGCCTTTTCTATTTATAAGAAAAATCTGCCTATTTTAAGCTGGTTGAGTTAATTAGGACTGGATCAGTCAATTATATCAAGATTGGTGGGTAAAATTAACCTTATAACAAATTTTGAGTCTTAGTGTCTTAATTTGTGTTCTCCTCAAAGAAAACACAGAGGCAAGGATTTAGGTAAGTTAGTTTGTTTGGGAAGCACAAGAAAAGGGTATGCTAATGAGCTAGTTTCACCATGGGATACTGTGATTATCCCTTATATCCCTTGATTTCACTTGAGAAATCAAGTGAAACACACTTAGTTTCCTGAATGCTATGGCATTTACCACAAAATGGGTTGACTCACCAACAGGAATTTATTGGCTCACAGTTTCAGAGACTAGAAGACTTGCTTCCTCCCAGAGTCAGTAGCACTGTGGCTGGCTGGCAATTGTTAGGGTCCTTGGCTTTTCTGTCATATGGCAATTCCTCTCCTTTCTCTTCCAGGTTCAATTGACTTCCAGCTTCTGCTCCTCCATCTGGCTTTCTCTTCATAAAGCCTCCAGTAAAATGATTATAGCCCAATGTCATTCAGTTCAGCTATACCTTAACTAAAAATAACATCTTCAAAAGTCCTGTTTGGGCAAATGGATGTAGCCCAATCAGTTGGGCTCCCATGTACCATATAGGAGGTCTGGGGTTTAAAGCCCAGGACCTCCTGGTGAAGGCAACTTGGCTCACACTGAGTGCCAGCTCACGTGGGAATGCCACCCTGTGTGGGAGTGCTGCCTGGCTCAGGAATGCTGCCCTGTGCAGGAGTGCTGGCCAATGTGGAGAGATCTCGCAGCAAGATGACACAACAAGAGACAAAGAGGAGAGAAAATAAGAAGACATAGCAGAACAGGGAGCTAAGTGCTGTAAGAGGGTAACCGCCTCTCTCCCACTCTGGAAGGTCCCAGGATCAATTCCTGGAGCTGCCTAATGAGAATACAAGCAGACACAGAAGAACAACGCAGCAAATGGACACAGAGAGCAGACAACAAGGGAGGGGCAGTGCTGTAAATAAATAGATATTTTTTAAAAAGGTCCTGTTTATAATGGGGTCACCCCATAGAAATGGATTGAAGGTAATAATGTTTTATTCTGGGGTACATAATTCATCCTCTCACACAGACCTCAGAATATTCCTCCATGGTCCAAGAGGTAGCTGTTAGGAAGAAAGTTAAGACATATGCACTGGATGTGGGAAACTGTTAGAACACAGAAACTGTCTACTTCACCTGCAAGTGAACTAAGGTGGGACAAGGGGATGTAGGGTAGGCATCATCAACATCTGCTATGCCCTCATTCCATAAAAAAAAGATTTGGAGGAATGATTAAATGCAAATGCAATTTTTTTTTTTTTTTTGTAAATGCAATCCTGGAGAAATGAGAGTAAAAGTAAAGTGACTTGAAGTAGGAAATGATGGTACAGTGATGCTGGTGGTGCCCACCCTCATTCTCTTGGCTTAACCTTGAGGTCCTCTTTAGTATTGGTGACATTCTTATATGTAGTAAAGACTTTCTACTTTACAGATGTGTACTCAGCCCATTCATGGAACAGACTGGTAGTAAAAGCAGAAGTTAATGCACCTGGAAACAACTCTTAACCAATGAAAGACATTTTGTGAATAAATATCCTGGCTTATTCAACCCTTGTTGGACAATTCTGAGATGTTTTACACAGTATCCTAAAGAGTCCACCATAGAATTGCATCCTGGTTGCCCATTTGGTCACCCACCAATTAATTTATGTTTTATTGTTTTTTGCTTCTTTTCTGTCTCAGCTTTCTTCACCATTCTTCTTGGGGTTACATCCCAAATAAATGATTTGCACTCAAATCATCTCGTGTCTGTTGCTGAAAGCTTTGTTCCAAAAGTGGTCTTTAAAAGCAGAACCTAGGATGAAACTCTAGAATTGGATAATTTGTCTCATGGTATTTAGTTTACCAAAGAGCTGCTGATGCAAAGTACCAGAAATGGGTTGGTTTTTATAAAGGGGATTTATTTGGGGTAAAAGCTTACAGTTCCAATGCCATGAAAACTCCAAACCTAGGCACCATCAGAGATGCTTTCTCACCAAAGTCAGCTGCCAGATATTGAAGCAAAATGGCCACCAATCTCTGCTGAGGCTTGAGTTCAACTGAGGGCAACCAGGCTTAGGACTTGTCTCTTTCTGGGCCACCTATATCATTCTTGGTTGTTCCACTTTCTTCCTGAGTTCAGATGTAAGCTATCAGGCATATAGCCAGGTTCGTTGTCTATTGAGCTGCTCTGTGGGCCAGTCTATTGGGGATTTATGCTTAAGCAATCGTCTAATGCTCTGTCTTACATGGCAGGATCAAGCATGGCAGCTTCCTTTTCCTGAGTCTGTTTGTGTGTCTCTGTGTCTCCATTTATATCAGACCCAGCAAGGGGGTGGAGACTCAACCTGAGTCATGTCTCACTAATATAATCCAATGAAAGACCCTAACGTGATCTTATCAAATAGTATAATCAAAGGCCCTTCAAATGAATTATATACAATCAAAGGGTATCAGACCCAGAGTAATAGATTTGTTTACAAACATAATCTTTCTCTTTTTGGTATTCATAAACCAATCTCAAATTGTCACACATGGCAAATAGGACTTTCAGTTGCAGGAAGTAGAGTTGTGTCAACTGGTATGTTGCAGCATTGTAAACTAAGACCCTTACCTGTGATAGATTAGGAAGAGGAACAGATGGAAGGTGTAGCCTGCCTCATGTAATAGCGCTAGTACATGAACTGTTAAAATGAGGATTATGAAATTAGTTAACTGTCGAAGAGACCTTGAAGAGAAATCAGACGGAGGCTGAATAACTGTCAACTTGGAGCATGGTGTGATAGTCATAAGACCGCTGTGGCAATGTTTAAGGAGAACCTCATCTAAAGCTGGAGGGCTGAGTGTGCTAAAAATAATACCCAAGATTTGTAGTAAATGTGCAGAATCACAGAGATTACTGAATTTAGAGCTCTGGTATCCTTCCTATGTAAAAATCAGGGCCCTGTTACCCTGAGATTTAGAATGAGGACATTTGAAAACCTGAATCCTGGGATTTCCCTAAACCTGAGCCAGCAGAATTCATTCCCTATCCTTTGCTGGAAAAGACCAGTCTCTCATTGTCTGGAGACAGACTTTCCCACTTACACTAATCTTCCTGAAGCTGTTTATCCTCCTAAAGTTCTGGACCTCCCCTCATTGCATCTAGATAAATAATTATGATCAGGTCTTAATGACTCAGTTGGAGCTATGCAGTTTTTATTATGAGGAAGTGGATAATTATCAAAAGAGCTTTAGGAGCTAGTTAATAGATACTAGCAGAATCCAGGAGAACATCTATAGGAGTGGATCCTGAGAACACTAAAGAAGGAGAGAAAGAATATAAGATTATGCAGGGGAAAGTTTTAAATGAGAGATTTAACTGCGAGATTGAACAGTTTCCAAAGATGTCCAGAGTGGATCTAATATGCTACTGGAATTAATGCATCCTTGAGGGCTCAGAAATGTTGATGGACTACAAAAATTGAGGTGGAGATGCTAGAACTTCTTTGGTAGAGTAGTGAGTTTGGGAGTCAGAATATTCATGGAGAAAGGTTTTGGGGATTGAATCAGGTCCCCCAGAAAGATGTGTTAAAGTCCTGATTCCCAGTCCTGTGGATTGAACGCATTTGTAAACAGGGCCTTTGAAGATGTTATCACATAAGGTGTGGCCAAACTGAATGAGGCAATTTATCTAAGGCCATGTCTAATAGAAAGTGGTGCTCCTAGGAATGAGATAGATAGGCAGTAAATAAGGAAATTTCTTGATTTATATAAACAAAAGAGACAAAAGCTGGTTAACAGTAGACTGGTGTCAACTTCTGTAATGGGGAACTCTTGCCCACTTTTCAGAGTTGGGTCAGATCAATTACTGACCTATCATCAACTGAATGAAAGACCAGGTGGTTTTCAGGAAAGACCCAATGAAGTCACAACAAATAAATACAGTAAGAATTCCCCTAATGCACTGTCCAAATGGACTTATGGACATACACCAGAGTACAATGCAATGGGGGAAAGGAAATGCCCTGATCTTTGAGCTGTATTAGATGAAAGGTCTGACCTGACATGGATACCACAGAACCAAAATACCCTCATGAGTATGTATTGAAGGAGGCCAGGTAATAAAATCCTGATCCAAGGCATCTTCACAGTGGGTCCAATGGACCCATAAACCAATTCTGTGGTCATTTCCCTAGTCCCTGAGTTCATAAATTTAGTAGTTACCAGGGTCCTTATAGTAGTTCTTTAACCTGTGGAGTAAGTGTTTATGATAGCAAAGGTCAAGTGAGATCCTAAAACTGGCCCCCTCACCTACCTGCAACCAATATAGTAAATCAGAAGCACTGTCATAGTTTGTCAGACTGTTAAGACAAATACCATATATTAGTTTCACTTAAACAATAGGAATTTATTGGCTTAAAGTTTTGAGGCTAAAATGAGTCAAAATCAAGACATCAGAAAGACTTGCTTTCTTTCAGAGTTTGTAGCATTCTGGTGCTGGCTGCTGGCCATCTTTGGGGTTCCTTGGTTTGTACCTCTGCCTCCTGTCACATGGAGATATCCTCTCCTTTCTGGCTACTGTGACTTTCAAGTTTTCTTTATAAGGCTTCCAGTTCTATGGATTATTGATTTGATTGGACCACATCTTAACTAAAAATAGCATCTTCAAAAGTTCCTATTTACAATGGATTTATAGCCACAGGAATGTGGATTAAGATTAAGAACATGTTTTTGCTGGGGCACATATCTCATTCCACCACAAGCACTAACATATCATGGGTGGAATAGCAGAGATTAATGAAAATGGTTGCAGAGTGGTGATCTACATGATATTTCCATTTAATTACTCGTATGTCTGATGCAAAGATCAGATATAACTTGGTAGCTGATGGTGGATTACCATCAGCAGAAGATGGAATCACAGATAAGATACTGTGACAGATATGGAAAATTTACCAGAAGAGTTCAATACAGCCTCTAGGCTCTCATATATAGCCATTGATCTGAGAGATACATCATTTTCAATCTCCATTAGGAAGGATGAAAGCAGTTTATATATATCTATACTTTTGCCTCAAGGCTATGTTAATTCTCCTCTGTTACAATATAGCTTGAAAGTCACTTGATCATCTTAATAATCCTCAGGACACCTTACTGGCCCATTCTATTGATGGCATCATGCTAATTGAATCTAGTAAATAAGAAATGGCAAGTAATATTGAATGCCATGATAAGAAACAGGCTTATAGTAAAATGGGACAGAAACCCCACAAATATTTAGTGGCTCACCACATTGGGGTAATTTTTAGGGATAAGATGGTCTAGGGCATGCTAAGACATTTCCTCCAAGGTAAAGAACAAGTTAAAGGAACTTGCAGGTCCTACCAATAATAAAGAGGGATTGTGCTTGGTTGGTCTTTTGAAGTTTGAAGACAGCATACTCAATACTTGGGAATACAACCTATTTATTGGGCACCATGAAAGGTTGCCAGTTTTGAATGGAGCTCAGGGCAAGAGAGACATATGGGAAGCAATGGAAGCTGAAGTGATATTATATTTACAAAGAGTCATGAAGAAACACAGCTGATTTCTCTGTTTGCGCTTCTGCTTTGCCACATATCAGAACAGTCCGTGGGGAGAAGGACGGAGAGAGAATTTATCTGCCCAGCTCTCTCCCAACTCTTGTCTTGTTTCTTTTATGCTCAAAGTTTACCCCATGGGGATTAACTCCTCCAGTACCTTCAGCAGCTGCTTTTGTAGCCAAAGTCCATGCCTGAAGTGGATGTTTCAATCAAGGTTGAAGGCAGATACTTGGGAGCATGTAGATAATTACCCAATGCCCAGTGGAAAGGCCAGGTCCAAATAGAACAGTTTGAGCTCAGGAGGAGTGGATCAGTTTTGGTGGTAGCTAATGTGGAACAAGTGGCTTAACATTTGTGAGAAGACTGAGGGAAGGGAATTTGAGGAAATATTTAGTATGTATCCAATACACATAGGATCAAAGTAAATGAGTACATTTTCTGCAATAAACTTTCTGAGAAATTTAGATTTTTAATAATAATCATCTTTAGTCTCAAGGTTATTAGACAGTACTTATTGGAACCATTAAATCTTTCAATATTACATAAAGCTCTGCATCCTTATTAGTAAATAGATTTAGATAAAAGGCACACTTTTTGAAGACAAAATACAGTAAAAAATTGTAATTTGCATACATGAATTTGCATGTAAATATTCATAAACATTTTTATCTACCTTTAGAGAATAGTTTACATTTTCAAAGTGCCTATTTCAAAAGTCTTTTCATTCTTTTAAATGAATCTAGTAAGCAATAAATGGCAAGTAATATAAATGCCATGGTAAATTAAAAGTAAACAAGAGAGGCTTTTTCCAGCCTTTATAGCCTCCTTCCCTAAGGCCCTCGGAAGCAGATGTGCAACTCATTACTGAGTCCAGAGCCCAGTATTGAGCAACTAACAGGGACAATCCTAAAGGCCCAGGTTGAACCAAGAATCAAATAACAGCAGCAAAACACAGCCTGCTGCTACTTAATCCCTACAAAAGAGAGAGAAATCAAGCATCTGAGTAAAGTCACCATCCTAATCTGATGCCTAGACATCAGCAAAAAATTACAAGCCATACTAAAAAAATGAAGGACATGGCCCAAGGAAAGGAATATATCAAAGCCCCAGAAGAGATGCAAGATTTGAGACAATTAGTTAATGAGATGCATACAAATTTCCAAAATCAAACTAATGAGTTTAAAAATAATATGGCCAAGGAGATAAATGACATCAAGAAGATATTGCACAAGCACAAAGAAGAATTTGAAAAGTTGAATAGAAAAGTAACAGAGCTCATGGGAATGAAAGACACAACCAGTCAGATAAAAAAAAACACACAAAAGAGGCATACAACAGCAGACTTGAAATGATAGAAGGAAGAATAAGAGATAGTGAAGACAGAAGAGCTGAAGTTGAAGAAAGAAAAGAACTCAGAGAAAAGAATGGAAAAAATTGAGCAGGGTTCAGGAAGTTGAACGACAACATACATATCATGGGAGTTCCAGAAGGATAAGAGCAGAGAAAAGAGGAAGAAAGAGTGTTTGAGGAAACAATAGCCAAAAATTTCCCAACTCTCATGAGAAAAGTGAACTTACATGCCTAAGAAGTACAGCTTACCCCTATCAGAATAAATCCAAATAGACACATATTACTCAGAATGTCAAATATCAAAGATAGAGGAAATTCTGAGAGCAGCAAGGGAGAAGAAAACCATCACATACAAGAGATGCCCGGTAAGACTTAGTGTGGATTTCTTATCAGAAACCATGGAGGCAAGAAGACAGTGGTATGATATGATTAGGATACTAAAAGAGAAAAACTCCCAATGAAGAATTCTTTATCCATCAAAATTGTCCTTCAAATATGAAGGTGAGTATAAAATATTCATAAACAGAAACTGAGAGGATTTTTAAAAAAAAGAATCCACCTTTTCAGGAAATATTAAAGAAGATTTTGTGCAAAGAATAAGACAGGGGCGAGAGGCTTGGAGAAGAATATAGAAGAATAGTAGAAAGTATAACCAAAAGAGTAAAAAGACAGTTGAAAATAAGATATGACATATGAAAACCAAAGAATAAAATGGTGGAAATAAATAATGCATTTATAGTAATATCATTGAATGTGAATGTATTAAACTCCCCAATCAAAAGATATAGGCTGACAGAATGGATAAAAAAACATGAGTCTTCCCTATGCTGTTTACAAGAGATTTATCTTAGACCTAGGGATACAAACTAGCTGAAGGTGAAAGATTGGAAAAAGACACTACATGCAAATAGTAACCCAAAAAGAGCAGGGGCATGGGGTGAGGGGGTGGGGGAGTATATGGGGACCTCATTTTTTAAAAATGTAACATTAAAAATAAATTAATTTTAAAAATTAACTTAACAAATAAAAAAAATAAAAGCAAAGGGATTTTTTAAAAAAAGAGCAGGGGCAGCTATACTATCATGAGACAAAACAAACTTTAAATACAAAAAAAGTTATAAGAGATACAGGAGGTCATTATATAGTAATAAAAGGGGCAACCCACCAGGAGGATATAACAGTCATAAATATCTATTCACTTAACCAGGGTGTCCTGAAATACATGAGGTAAACTCTGGCAAAACTGAAGGGAGACTTCAACATACCACTCACATCATTAGATAGAACAACTAGACAGAAGATCAACAAGGAAACAGAACACATGATGGAATATTATATGGCGGTAAGAAGAATTGAGGTCGTAAAGCAAATGACAACATAGATGAATCTGGAGGACATTATGTTGAAACATTGTGTTGAAACAATTGAGACACAAAAGGACAAATATTGTATAATGGTGCTAATACAAACTAAATATATTATGTAAACTTGTGGGATTAATAATTAGAATATAGGTCACCAGAATGAGGGTAGAGAACGGGAAGCTGATGATTAATCTGTGCAGAATTGGCTCACAGATTTTTTTTTATTTTTAAAAAAGATTTATTTATTTATTTCTCCCTCCTCCCTCTTGTTGTTTTTGTGCTCACTGTCTGCTTTCTGTGTCCATTCACTGTGTTTTCTTCTGTGTCTGCTTGTCTTCTATTTCGGCAGCACTGGGAACCAATCCTGGGACTTTCTGGAGTGGGGGAGATTTGTTCAATCTCTTGCGCCATCTCAGCTCCGTGGTCTGCTGCATCTCTTATTGTCTCTCCTCTGTCTCTTTTTGTTGTGTCATCTTGCTGTGCCAGCTCTCTATGCGGGCTGACACTCCTACTGGCCCAACATGCCGCATGGGCCAGCTCTCTGCTTGGGCTAGCTTGCCACACAGGCCAACTTGCCTTTATCACGAGGCCCAGGAATCAAACCCTGGCATCTGGTAGATGGGAGCCCAATTGCTTGAGCCACATCTACTTCCCTAAAAGGATTTTTGTAAATCATTGGAAATGAATGGAAATGGTGACAGCACACCATAGTGTTTGTGACTAGCAGAGCTATTATATGAGTATGACAGTGGTTGAAAGAGAAAACCTAAAGATATTTATATTACTAGAAGGAAAGCTGAAAAATGTAACATGGGATTGTATAACATAGTGAAACCTCATGTAAAATATGAATATAGTGATATTGCATGTAAAAGACTGTTTTTACAAAATATAAATACAAACAAACTAGAAAGAAGGAAGCAGAATAGCAGCTATATATGGTAGGGAAGCATAGAGAGATTGAGGTTATGAGTTTGTTGGTTTTTGTTTTTTAACAATATTATTATTATTAGTGGAATCATGAAATGCTCTAATAATGGTTAAAGTGATGAATACACAACTATGTGATTATACTGGATACCATAGATTGTACACTTTGGATGGATTTATACTTTATTAATATGTATCAGTAAAATTGATTTGTTAAAAAAAAAATCTGACTTTCACCCCTTTTACAGGGAATTACAGACAGTCCTACATTTCCAGAAGGATGCATCCAACTTCACCATGAGGTCACCCCTCAAGGTGTCTGGGTTGGAGGCTATCTGTAAACAGGAAGGAGAGTTGGGGCAGAGAAGTGTGATCTTCTTGACACTTGTGACCAGATGAGTCCTTCCTTGCATTTGTATTGGGGGGTGAGCAATTTGGACAAAGATCTCTTTGAGCTAGTGCTAAAGGGCCTGTGGGTGGGAGCTGGCCAGTCCCTCCCCAGTTCACAGGCCTATTCCCATGGTCGACTGGTGACTGACCACTTGCCACAAAGGATGTGGCCCAATACCAGCTGCCTGAGGCCAATCAAAATCTGCCCTTGCTTGCCTGTGCTCCTCCTGCTCCTATGCAGAGGATTGGGGTGAGGGGAGCTGGCCCTGTAGCTTCCCTTTCTGTGAGTTCTCCTCCTTGCCCTGTTCCCAGGGAACCAGATTCCTTGCCTCAGAACATCAGGAGCCAGGCCTGACAGGAGAAGGAATGTACAACCAGGTCTGACCCCAAACTAAATATGAGCAAACCTTATGGAACCAACTCCACAGATGAGTCCAGACCATTATCAGAAGCAGACAGTGAGTCATGTCCTATGCAGGACAGGGCCATAAGGTAGGGAACCCACATATATGACCCGCTCTCTGAGTCCTTTATCTGGACCCTGTATCCCCACCACTCTGACTGTCCTTATTTACCACGAATAAAGGGATTGCCTCCTCCATCCATGAAGGCACAGTGCTTCAAGGTAATTCCACTTTTTTCCTTATTGCCACTTAGTATTTGGTCTAGATTTAATACTCAACCAGCAGAGAAAAACTGCTTAGTGAAAAAAAGTAATTCTAATGTATGAAAGCGTGCTCAAGTGCCTTCTCACCACCACCATCTCCACCCTCCTCCTCCCTTTCTCCTTTCTTCTCCGTCCGCTATGGAAAAGTGCCGTGTTCAACACCCTCATCCTGCTCTTCATCCTTTCAGTGTAGAGGGAAACATAGACTCTCTTTCAAAACCGACTGATTGAAGCTAAATAGAGCCACACTAAACAGGTGCTTTCCAGAATACTTTAACGTTTTCCTTGTCAACAGATGACCTTGTGGCTGTCCCATGCTTGTCATCTGTCCCAGATTCAGTGTCATGACTGACACCTGGTCAGCCACATATCACTGGATGTTGTATCATTTCCCAGGCTCCCCACAAAGGATGAAAAGTCATTTTGAGGCATAGCGGATTGAGTATCGGTTTTTGTCCACACTGAAAGCAAAGTGCTTTATAGGTATAGGTCCCTAAAGGATCCATCAGTGTCTTACCACTACTGGAAGTGGCAGCTGAAGTGATACCGGTCACTCATAAGCAAGACTCACATGACTCAGGAGAGAAAAGAATAGAGATCCCATATTTTCCCACTTTCACCAGTATCATGAGAGTTCCCTAGAAAGATTCTGAGGGGGGTTTGTGTCCTTATCTAGCACTGACTGTATTACTGCCAATTGACAAGGAACCAAAGAGAAACCTCCGTGTCTCAGACCAGCTTCCACCGCAGGAGGGAGCGAACTCAGTGGGCAGCCTCTCCTCAGAGCTGTTTATCAGAAACAAACCAGAAACAGGTAGAAAACAAGAGTGTTCCTCATTAAGCCAGAGCTCTCAGTACTCTGTCTATGCTCCCTGGAAATAGCCTCTGGCAAAGCAGAGGATGTTAACTCATCTAGACAGCAGAAAGCTGCAGGGGGTGAGCTGGCCATTCACAGAGCCCCATGCAGTTTGCTCAGCCTCTGCAAGGTTGCTGAGCAGCACCTGAGGTTTTAGTCTGGGCTTGTTTTGAAGATACATTCCACAGTTCCCTGTTCTTTGTTAGCTCCTATAATCCCTGTTCCTCTGGCAAAAATGGAAAAATACAGAAAGGATTTAACTTAGGTTAAAAAAATTATAAAGGAAATTGGAATGGGACTTATTCCCGAGTGAATAACCCTATTCCCTTAGATTTGGGATGGAGGGTTGTGGCCAGTGCCCCAAACCAAGCACATCTGCATCCCTGACCACCAGAGGGCTCAGGTTTTGTGAGAAAGGTGAAAAGTTGTATTCCCTGTCCTCACTTGTTCTCTGTCTCTGATCACAAATTTTGTGAGGGTTTCTTTATTTACCTGAAACTGTTAATAAGAGTGTCTGATGCAGAAGCCTAGTCACTGGCTCTGGTTTGTCAGCATAAGGATTTATCTTGGCAAGGACCGGTATAGTGATGCGGTGAGGGTAAGTGACTTTCAAGTTTTTGTTTTGGGTCTCTCCCTAATGGGAAGCCCCACTATTAAGCTAAAGGGGCTGTGTTTTTATGACATTTACACATGTTCAAGGAACGGTCTGTTTCAGATAAATCTCCTTTTGCCCCTCTTGCATCCCAAAAGAGAATTTAAAGTCACTTCTTGGAACTAAATGCCACCAACAAGAACACGTGTGTTTTTTCTGTGCTTTTAGTCATATCAGTTATCTACCTTAGAACTGTTTATCATAAATCAATTAAAAGAATATATTCAACCTGTAAAATAATCATGAACAGAACCAGTCATCCCCCCAAAATATTCCTGCTTTTAAAAATATTTTTACTTTTATTTTTCAAAAAAAATCTATTTATATTTCTAAACAGTGAAAGATGAGACATTTGCTAAAGCTCCATACCATTTCAGGAATCACACTTAGACCTTCCCAGTAGTACATTTTAGACAGGGTATATATAGTAAAGGTAAGCTTGTTTCCAAATTGACATTATCATTTTCCTAGAGTAGTAGAGCTGAGGTTTTCTAAGAACTGTCTCAGGGACTCAACATGACTTCCTAAGAAACAGCCTCTTTGAATAAATGACTAGCTTTTGGAAGTTAATTTAACACTGATGGAAATGTCCCCAGTAATAACATTGACAGCAAATCTTTCACAACTTAAGTCACAACTTGTCTTCCTGAACTGAGTCAGAAGAAGCCAGTATCTTTTCAGTACCCACTATATTCTACCTTCCATCACCTGATATTTCAGGGAGCCAAAATTTTTACAGTTAGCTAAAGCACTGACAATTCAATATTGAAAAGTTGCATGTTAACATGACTAAATAAAACAAGTTTAAACTTTCCCTCTTTGAGAGCTTCTCGATTTAGCAAGGCATTAATGAAGAGGGGAAATGTTGATTCTGTCTCATTTGGCTTATATATGAGGCACAGGTAGGTGCCTTCTTTTCCAAGGGAACATAAAGAAACAGTAGAGTCAGAAACCAAAAAAGAGTTTCTACTTGCTACCAGCCATTCAGACCAAAGGGCCCATGCTCCTTCCCAGGCTCTCTTCTTCCATCTCTATGAAGAGCCAAGATACCAGATCAAAAAAGTATAAATACACCTTATACTTTACAAGATGTTCCAGTCCTCCCATGTTAAGTAATCCTTCCATTTCATAAATGTTGCCATACTTTTGAACTGTTACCTACATTTGAGAAGAGTTTAAACTAGCAGTGTTTTTCTTTCTCAAAAATCAACTTTAAAATAGTAATAATAATAATAAAATTAATCATATTCAGCCTCAAACATACCCAATTTAACAGGCTTTCTCTATGTGCTCACAATATTACACAAACATGTTCACATCTATAGGGATTGAGTTTTTAAAAATTAGCATTAAACTGTATAATTACTCAGCAATTTGCTTTTTACCCTTAACTATCTACTAGGTGTTTACTTCCAGGTGAATCATAGAGGACTAACGCATGCATTTTTAAAAAAATAAATCTATTTTATTGATACATATTAATAAAGCATACAATTCATCCCAAGTGTACAATCAATGGTATTTGGTAAAATCACATAGTTGTGCATTCATCAATCATTATTAGAGAATTTTCATTATTTCAACAACAACAACAACAACAATAATAATAAACAAAAACCAGACAAACAAATAAGCAAGAAAATTCTTTACCTGTCAATCTCTCTCTCTGTTTCTCCTGCTGTTCATAGCTGCTATTTCTGGCTATTCTTGCATGATTATTTACTTATTTATTTATTAAGCAGTTTGTGGGGGTCCAGGGTCCAGGTCCCCACTAAGTCCTCAGGATGCAGCTGCCTACATGACCTAGGCATAAGTTAAAGGTTAACAACCCTCCCCAGAGGGGAGAGAATGCGCAGATGGTATCAAACTATAATCTATAGTCTTCCCAAAGCAGTAAGTATACTTGATAAACATCCTTCCTTTGGGCATGGGTGAAAACATCACCAAATCCCATGTGTGCCATCACAAGACCCTAGCAGGATCTCTGTTCTCATACTCTGTGGAATGTTCTTGTTCTGAGACCCCTTATATCACTCCTCATTTTTTCTTTCTCTTTGTGGAATACTAACTTCATCCTTTGACCTGCTGCTGTCAAAGATTCTCTCCTATCCATAAATCTCAATAATTTTTATGCCTGATTAAATGCCTGGTGTGTTCTTTGGTCTTGTGGCCATACCAGCTCATGCCCTTCAGGAGTTGGGTTGTAACAATTGGTGAGGCATGAGCCAGAAGGACCACTGACCCTCGCAGCCATGAGGTCAGGGAAAGGAGAATCTGTGGGGAGAAATCCTGGACTGGCTTGTAACATCATGAGGGGAGGGGTGGCTGCCCTCCTGGGGGAGTGGGGACTGCTGAGAGAATTCAGGTTCATCCACTGCTTGACTGTTGTGGAACTCTGTGTGAGTATGGAGATGCCCCCAAAATGCTGATGGGAGTAGCTGTTAACTAAGATGGGGAAAAGATTCCGGCAGCAACTTTCCAAATCCCTTGCTACCTGGATGATGTGACTGTGGGCTACTGGGGGCTGATAGAATTAGTTTAGCTGCTGGAGAAGTAGAAAAACTTAGCAACATTAGTGTTCTCTGTTCTTTTTCCATGTTGATTCTAATTAGATCTGGATTGCCAATTAATAAAATTGGAGCTGTTAACGTTTAGTAACTTTGAACTCTAAAGAAAAAAAGAGAAAAAAAAATGTTAGCGACTTTTGTAAGCCTGCAATTAAAAATATATCACAAAACTGAAAGTTCATAATACTTGTTTAAACTGTGGAATCATTTAAATGGAATGTTATTTTGACCATGTTTTGAGTTTTAGTCACACTTTATTTATTTATTTATTTTTAATGCATTTCACTTTATCTAGTTGTAACTCCTTGAAGTTTTGTGCTTCTTTAAAGAGGAAGGTATTCTTCCAAATAAAGCTTCCTGGTTTAGAATTTAGAGAAACTAATTTCTAACTTCTTCATTGACTTTGCAGTGTGATCTTGGGCAAGATATCATACAAGTCTATCATAATTTATCTGTCAATTTGAAAATAAAATAACAGCTTAGTTTTTGTCTTTGTAACATAGAAGGAGATATAATGATAAATCTATAAAAGAATATTGACTTTCTTAGGGAAATACCTCATCAATTTATATGCATTAAGGTTATGTGTCTTTTCAGCTTCTTTTTTTACAAATACATTTTAAATTTATTATAAAAAAATACATAGATCACACAAAATGTCACTGTAAAAAATATAGGAGATTCCCATATGCCCCACACTCTACATCCCCCTCTTTTCCCACTTCAACAACTTCTCCCATTAGTGTGCCATTTTAATTGCACTTGATGAATACATTTTGGAGCACTGCTACACAGCATGGATTACAAGTCACACTTTTTTTTGACAGAATTTTTATCAAGGTGTTGAAATCAACTCTCAGTTTTGAATCTATAACTTACTCCTGAACTTCGAGTCTGTCTAAATGTGCTCCTGAAGAGTAATCCAGAATATAGGTATTAAATGCCTGTCTGTTTAAACTGCTACATTAGTGCATTTATACTGCTCAAGTATTCCTAACTGGTTGCTGGTTGCTAATAAAAGTGTGTCCAAGAATGAACTTGCACATTACAGAGAATACTGACTCCAGAGTAGTAAAAGCAGTAAAAATTAGAGATGTGAAATGATGGTGGACTTGGAGACAGCCACACCAAAGGAGTGAGAATTATGAGTCAAATTAGTGCATTTTATGTTTCTGTTGGTGTGTCTTAACTCTTTTTGTGTTTGTATGTTTGTTTAGTGTATATTTTCATACCTCTGGATGGTAATATTAAATTAACAAATGAAAATTCTTAAAAGAGCAAATGGTCAAAAATTAAATGTGCTTAATTTGGATTTGAGCCCAAATTAGAAAAGCCAAACAGGATAAAAAGTCATAAATAAACTCTGACTAAAGAAACTACTTAAAGGAAAGAAACCAAAAAATTTATGCTGAATTCTTCCATAATCTTTCTATAGTCTCTCCTACCTGAGGATCTTCTCCTAACCTTGACTGATTTCCAGGAAAACCAGTTGAGGAAATTAAGGGGATTGGCTGGGTATGGAAAGATAAGGGAGATGTGAGTTTAGCCTTGAATTCTGTCTATTAGGCCTGGCCTGGATATTAAAATAATAGGGATAGAGGGGATGTTATATCATAAACCTTGGTTTGTATAGTCTGTCCTATAATTCCCCAACTAAATTTCAACAGCTTTGGAGATGACAGTAATACCCCAATGGCCAAATTTCAGTAAGTAAAGACAAAGTCCTTGAAAGCTATGGAAATATTTTTTCTAAATTATGATTAAACAATTAAACAATTATAATATATTCCAGAACTTGGCAGTCAGTTTGCTTTTAAGGTTATTCACAATTTTAGAATTTTTAATAAAGAAAAAAAGAGGTTTTAGCCTCCTGTGGAGAAAGGAAGAAAAAAGAACATCTCTTACATAAACTATTATGGTTTCAATTTTATTTAGCTTGGCTATTATCTCCCTAGGTTTATAGGGTACTAATAAAATAAATTAACATTATATGTGTTAAATCTTTAAGATGATGAAAATTGTATTTTTTTGGCTAATGAAATTATTGCAAACCTCTTTTTAAAAAATTGTTTTTGCCTAAACTGAAATGAATAGATTTTTTTTTCCTTCATAGAACAGAATGTGGGATATGAAACTTAATTGGTTATAGAAAGAAGTAAGAGATTTGTGGAAGTAAATGCTGACTAAAATTTGGTAAGTTTGTTTAAGGGAATGTGCTTTGTCCTAAGATAAGATGGCTGGATTTTATAAAATCAGGGTGGAAATATGTAAGACAATGCTTGAATGAACAAAGAAAATTGTAGAAGGTATTGTAGAAGGTAGCATTAAATAAGGGAATATGTTTTGTAAAGGTGAAATTTGCCTTAAGATGAAGTAATTATAGTCCATGTGGTTATGAATAGTTATGAGAAGTTTGTAAAAGCATTTTCTAAACTGAAATATTTAAATGGCTAATTCCAGGAAGCCATTATTAAATAGATACTTGAATTGATGATAACAAAAAGTAACTTCATAATGGGAAACCTGTCAGAGGCCACCTCAGTCTGCATATTAAGTGGTGATAAGGGGAAGATAATCTTGATTCCATTTGAAATCTTAGATTTTCATAAAATAATGGAGAAGGTTATTCCTGTACTGCAAAAATAAAATACCTGTTAATTAATGTAATCATAGTAAAGGTATAAAAGTAAAAAGTTATGTATTAAAATAGTTAATTTGATATGTTATAAGCTGCATTGGAGATATTTAGAAAGTGTATGAAAATTTAAAAAGATAGACTTCAGCATTGTTAAACTCTCTTGCGCATTGAAGTCAGGGCCCCAGGATCCTTGCATGGTGCCTCTGCATTTGAGTCATTGGCTAGGATGGTCACTAAGACCTTTAAAATAATAAAAGGGTCTACCACATTTCTGGACAAGCCACTGAAGTAGACGGAAAGTATATTGCAGTTTCAGACTCCTGCAGCTTGATGGCTTGATATGGCTAGATTTAAATTGCTTCCAGACTAGCTCTGTCTCATAATGCTGAATGGTGCTACGCACCAGGCCGTTGATATACTGAAGCCTCTCTCTAGGGCCAGTGGTGCTGCAGCATGCTGGTTATGTGAAGGATATACCAGGTGGATCAATAATTACCAAAGTATATGAGTAGAACCTAAACAGACACAATTGGCATTATAGCCTGCTCCCATGGATAGACAATATGTATAGTATTGCAAACCTGGAACTTAGATCTGTTAACTGAAGCTCAAAGAGTAACTTCTGTATTGATTAGTATTAAGTTCTGTATATATATACTTGATGAACATGATGATATCTCTTCTATTCTAGATCATATGCAGAGGGATATTGAAAATGTTAAATCTTGATAAACTTAATTCATTTTCTAAGTAATTAATGAATGTGCCTATAATATAAAAGAAAGCTTTCCTAAGTATTCTCATTATTTTTCTTGCCATATGCTTATCTTGTTTTTGCCTATATTGTTATTGTGAGTTTATGTCTAGGGCAGCACCTCTCCTCATACCTCTCCTAGCTGTCCTAAGCATAACCAACTGCTAGGGGAACTGGGGGTGGCAGTTTCCTAGACAGCATTTGAAACTTACAAGATCAAGTCCATCAGTTTGGGAGGATGTAGTCTCTGGAGGCACCTGGTCTTTCTTATTCCCATGGTCCAGTATGTCATGACTGGCCCCCTTTTGGGGGCTGCTTACTACCATTTTCTTTATTCTTTCAGTAACTAAGTTTATTTCTTCCAGAATCAATGCCTTCCAGAACAAGGTATTGGTCATGAAGGGATTTCATCCATTTCCAACCATGGTGCTGGATCACCTTCCCTCAGCCCCAATAGACTAGCCAGAGAGTTTTTTACCTTGTTAGGCAGGTTCTACTTCCCCAAACCAGCATGAAGCAGCTACAGAAGAATGACCATTATCCTTCAACTCCACCTTAAGAATAATGGTGCAAACTCTATTGGGAAAATTGAGGCAGGTTAGTATAGGAAACAAGGAAGGCAGCTGGTCAGAATAAAGCCCACTAAAGACCCTGGTCACAAGGTCCAGTTTGAAAGTCCTGGACTACTTTGTTACCTACTAATGGAAATGTTGCTTGTATGCTATTAGACCAGCATGCCCCTTATTGTTCCTGCAAATTGGACAGTGTGGAACACCTTGCTGGCATGGCAGAATATGACCCATCAACAAGTTTGGAACAAGATCTACCCATTTAAGACTGAGATTCAGCTGCCATCTTTCAATAACACTGATAATTATATATTTTTCCCTTGTAAGGGAACAGGTGAATTAACCCCGACCTTTATTAGGATATGCTGTATATAATGGTTTAGGGTGGTTAATGGCTGAGTCTGTCATTCCATATTGCATCATCCCTGTCTGCATGGAACAACAAGGGGGAATCCATGATGTTGGGTGGTTACCCTCTGAGTTGTGTAATTTTACTATCAAGGCTAGATGTAGAGTAAAACGTGACCCCTGGTGGTTCTACCCATTGACTGTTTGTTTTGTGTGTGTGTGTGTGCCAGGTGGTACTACAATTGTCACTGAAAAACACATAAGAGCTTTAGCCAATCACACTGTGCAAGCCCTCAATGAATCCAAAGTAGCAATTTTCTTAGTAAATGAAGCAACTACCCAATTACAAATGGTGGTTTTACAAAATAGGATGGCTTTAAATATTCTTACTATGTTACGAAGTTGGACCTGTGCCCTCATTAATGTTCAATGCTGTGTATATGATACTCCTATTATTCTGTTGTCTTTTATACTATTGCTATGGAATGTGAATGCATTGCTTGTTCTATGGTCAATATAAGCCACCGTATGGGGATGGATTGTAGGGGTCCAGGGCTCAGAGCCTCAATAAGTCCTCAGGACACAGCCACCTCCATGACCTAGGCATAAGTTAAAGATTAACCACCCTCTCCAGAAGGGAGAGAATGCACAGATGGTATCATAAACTGTAATCTTCTGAAAGCAGTTAAGTGTCCTTGATAAATGTCCTTCCTATGTGCAGAGTGAAAACATCACCAAATCCTGTGTGTGCTGTCATGGAACCCTAGCAGGAACTCTGTTCTCACACCCTATGGAATGCCACTGTCCTGAGACCCCTTATATTACCCCTCATTTTTCCTGTCTCTTTGTGGAGTGCTAACTTCATCCTTTGTCCAGCGGCCATCAAAGATTCTCTCTTATCCATAAGTCCCTATAAAGTTTATGCTTGATTAAATGCCAGGTGTTTTCTTTAGCCTTGTGACCACACCAAATTGTGTCCTTCAGGAGTTGGATTATAACAGTTTTACAGAGAAATATTCACATACCTTTTTTTTTTTTATTCATTAAAAAATATATATTACATTCAAAAAATTGAAGTCCCATTCAACCCCACCGCCCCCACCCCCCACTCCCCGCACAGCAACACTCTCTCCCATCATCATGACACATCCATTGCATTTGGTAAGTACATCTCTGGGCATCACTGCACCTCACAGTTAATGGTCCACATCATAGCCCACACTCTCCCACGTTCCATCCAGTGGGACCTGGGGGGATCTACAATGTCCCATAATTGTCCAGGAAGCACCAACCAGGACAACTCCAAGTCCCGAAAATGCCTCCACATCTCATCTCTTCTTCCCATTCCCCACACCCAGCAGCCACCATGGCCACTTTTCCCACACCAACGCCATATTTTCTCTGTGGACATTGGATTGGTTGTGTCCATTGCACTTCTATGTCAAGAGGAGGCTTAGATTCCACATGGATACTGGATGCAATCCTCCTGCTTTCAGTTGTAGGCACTCTAGGCTCCAGGTGTGGTGGTTGACATTCTTCAACTCCATGTTAGCTGAGTGGAGTAGTCCAATAAATCAGAGTATAGGAGTTGAAGTCTGTTGAGGTTCAGGGCGTGGCTATCATATTGTCAGTCCAGAGATTCAAATCCCCTAAATATATCTTAAACCCCAACACCAACTACAATTCCAGTAAAGTAGCATGAAAGTCTTGTGAAAAGAGATCCCATCTGAGTACAGTTCCATCATGCAGAACCACTGGCTCAAAAGAAGGGCCAACTGACATGGCAGTGAACCCCATCTGCCATGACCATAGAACCTGTGGGTCTCTTTTGCCCTCAAAAGAACCAATACCTGGGGTTGTATCTACTTTATCTGTCTCTGAGATTCTGCTCAGGTGTGCATAAGGGCAATCCTTCTGACAACCTCCAGACTCTTTTTTAGAGACTCATAGCCATATAAACTCATTTGTCCTTTCCATTTCCCCCTTACATTAGGTCAAACAGCATTTTAAAGTCATGTTATTATATGTAGACAGGGATATTCTGCTGATCCGCATTGAACCTTTAATTCAAGGTTATTTTCTAGTTGCATCTTCAGCTGGTATTTGGTAGTGATCCCTCGGTGCCAGGTAGGCTCATCCCCGGGTGTCATGTCCCACACCAGGGGGAATGCACTGCATCTACATGCTGAGTTTGGCTTCGAGACTGGCCACATTTGAGTAACATGAAGGCTGTCAGGAGGAAACTCCCAGGCACAATGCTGCTCTAGGCCTTGTTCTTATTTCAGGTGTATAGGCTCACAAGCATAGTCATTAGTATCAGGAGCCCACTGTTGACCCTCATTCCTTCCTGGTTCTTACCGTTGCACCTGGGGAACTGCCGCTGCTCCCCTAGGGACCACGACAGAGCACCCTCGGCCAGGAACCCAGTACCCCCCCAGCTGTTGTTTTTAATTGTTTCAACTATGAGTGTATCCAAACGTTACCATGCACCCTGGACATATGCCCTGTATAACTCCCTGTCAACCATATATAGCCTGTCAATAACATCCCATACCAGTATTCCTCTGCCGCCCTTGTTGAACCACTCTGTGATCCAAAACTTCCTGTAAAGTGAAGCCCAATATAACGTCAGGTTCCCTTACTAGTAAAATGGAATATAGCAATGAGTTTAAAGGTTAGATCTAGAGTACGTATTGGTTTGTAAAATTCTACATCCTATCTTTTTCTTTTCTTTTTTCCTAATTATTGAGCTTCTCTTCACAAGAGTCTTAGATCACAGTAATTCATATATAAATATACAGTACTCCCACACATCCACCATAAAACCTTTTCCCTTCCACAGCGATAATCTTTTAACTTATTCATATCATATTTATTGAAACTGATGTACAGACTCCGAAACAATAGCTTTCACACAAGGTGACATCTGTGCTTACAATGTGGTCCATACTTTAGAATATACAGTTTTCTAAAATTTTTAGTTATCCTATGTTTTACATTATGGTTTACATTATTAGTCTGGCATCCCCTGTATGTTTTTGGTGTAATATTACATGTTTTATATTCATCCTCGTGTACTCTCACGAAACTCCTCTCTTGCCCACACATTTACCTTGGTTCCATCCATTCAACATCCACTTTCCCCTCCCCTTGGGGCCCACAGCGACAGCCAATCTCCATTTCCTGAGGAACCACGTCCAGAGATACTTGCAACAGTGTTCAGGGCCTGACTTGCTCAACTGCCCTAATGCCCTGGGAGCCACCCTTTCTCTCGAGAGATACAGTTCCCTCTATTTGATGGCATTAGTCCTCCCCAGGATGTGGGTCCACCCCAACTCTCACTTCTTGGGTCTCTACCCAATGGTACAACCCACCCTGGCAAAATGAGCATTCAGACATTCCCCAGGAGTCCGTCCCACATCAGACCATCCCCTCCGAGCATCCTAAACAGGTAACCCTCCTAATTATATTTTGATATGGTTTTCTCAGCATTTTACTCTCAACCAACACCTGACACTCTCCTATGTTCATATGTTGCCCCTTCCTCCCCCCAATTTTTTGGACAATATTACTCCTCTGCCCATTCCCAGCCCCCCTCAAACCCACAAAGCCCCACCCAAAGGCAAACCTTAGTCCCCATTTTATCTCTTCTTTGTGCTCATACTTACCGCCAGCTCATCATAGATTCCACCCCTGCAGACATCGGTTCACATCCTTCCTCCACCCCCCCGGTTTCCTGTAAGCCTATTTTCCAGTCTCTAGCTCTCTGAGGCAGCTTGCTTATTTCATATCATTGAGGTCATGTAGTGTTTGTCCTTCAATGCCTGGGTTGCTTCACTCAACATAAGGTTCTCAAGATTCATCCATGTTATCACGTGTGTTAGTAGTGCATTTGTTCTTACAGCCGAGTAGTATTCCATTGTGTGTATATACCACATTTTATTGATCCACTCACCTGTTGATGGGCATTTGGGTTGATTCCAACTTTTAGCGATAGTGAACAATGCTGCTATGAACATTGGTGTGCATATATCGGTTTGTGTCCTTGTTTTCAGTTCTGCTGGGTATATACCCAGCAGCAGTATTGCTGGGTCATATGGCAAATCTATGGTTAGTTTTTTGAGAAACTGCAAAACTGTCCTCCAGAATGGTTGGATCCTTCTGCATTCCCACCAGCAGTGGATGAGTGTTCCCCTTTCTTCACATCCTCTCCAGCATTTGTATTCTTCTGTTTTTTTCATAGCTGCCAATCTTATGGGAGTAAGATGGTATCTCATTGTGGTTTTGATTTGCATTTCCCTGATAGCTAGAGATTTGGAGCATTTTTTCATGTGCTTTTGAGGTTCTATATCAGAACTTTCAATTCAATTCCATTGGTCTGTGTGTCTCTCCTTATGCCAATACCATGCTGTTTTCACTACTGTAGCTTTGTAGTATGTTTTGAAGTCAGGTAGTGTGATTCCTTCTATTTCGTTTTTCTTTTTCAATATGTCTTTGGCTATTCAGGGCCTCTTTCCTTTCCAAATAAATTTCATAGTTAGTTTTTCTAGTTCCTTAAAGAAGGCTGTGTTGATTTTTATTGGGATTGCATTGAATGTGTAGATCAGTTTTGGTAGGATAGACATCTTAATAATATTCAGTTTTCCTATCCATGACCAAGGAATATTCTTCCATTTATTTAGGTCTTCTTTGATTTCCTTGAACAGTCTTGGATAGTTCTCAGTGTATAAGTTTTTTACCTCTTTAGTTAAATTTATTCCTAAGTATTTGATTTTTTAAATTTACTATTGTGAATGGTTGTTTCTTGATTTCCTCCTGATCTTGCTCAATATTAGTGTACAGAAATGCTACTGATTTTTGCGCATTAATCTTATAACCTATGACTTAACTAAACTCATTTATGAGTTCTAGAAGCTTTGTTGTAGATCTCTTAGGATTTTCTATGTATAGGATCATGTCATCTGCAAATAATGAAATTTTGACTTCTTCCTTTCCAATTTGAATGCCTTTTATATCTGGTTCTTGCCTCAGTGCTCGAGCAAGTACTTCTAAGACAATGTTAAATAGGAGTGGAGACAATGGGCATCCTTGTCTCATTCCTGAGTTTCAAGGGAAGGATTTTAGGATTTCTCCATTGTAAACAATTTTGGCTGTAGGTTTTTCATATATACTCTTTATCGTGTTCAAAAAATTTCCTTGTATTTCGATCTTTGGAGTGTTTTTATCAATAAAGGGTGCTGTATTTTGTCAAATGCTTTTTCTGCATCTATAGATATAATCATGTCATTTTTTTCCTTCAATCTGTTTATATGGTGTATTACATTGATTGATTTTCTTATGTTGAACCATCCTTGCATACCTGGAATAAATCCCACTTGGTTGTGGTGTATAATTTGTTTAATGTGTTGTTGAATACGATTAGCAAGTATTTTGTTAAGTATTTTTGTGTCTAGGTTCATTAGATAAATTGGTCTATAATTTTTCTTTCTTGTGGTGTCTTTGTTTGGCTTTGGTACTAGGGTAATATTGGCATCATAGAAGAAGTTAGGCAATGTTCCTTCTGTTTAGATTTTTTGGAATAGTTTCAGCAGGATTGGTGTTAGATCTTTCTGGAATGTTTTGTAGAATTCACCTGTGAAGCCGTCTGGCCCTGGGTTCTTCTTAGTTGGGAGGTTTTGAATGACTGATTCTATCTCTTTACGCGTGATTGGTTTGTTGAGATCATCAATTTCTTCTTTCGTCAATATGGGCGGCTTACGTGTTTCTAGGAATTTCTCCATTTCCTCTGAATTGTCATTTTTGTTGGAATATAGTTTTTCAAAGTATCCTCTTATGATAGTCTTTATTTCTGTGGTGTCAGTGGTGATATCACCTTTCTCATTTCTTATTTTGTGTATTTGCATCTTCTCTTTTTTTTTCTTTGTTAGTCTCGCTAAAGGTTTGTCAATTTTGTTGATCTTCTCAAAAAACCAGCTCTTGGTCTTGTTTATCTTTTCAAGTGTTTTCTTATTTTCTATTTCATTTAGTTCTGCTCTTATCTTTGTTATTTCTTTCCTTCTTCTTCCTGTTGGGTTACTTTGTTGTTGTTTTTCTAATTCCTTCAAATGTGCAGTTAGTTCTTCAATTTTTGGTCTTCTTTTTTGATATATGAATATATGGGTATAAATTTCCCTCTCAGTACTGCTTTTGCTGCATCCCATAAATTTTGGTATGTTGTGTTATCATTATCATTTGTTTCAAGGTAGTCATTGATTTCTTTTGAGATTTCCTCTTTGACCCACTGTTTTTCGAAGAGTGTGCTGTTTTATTTCCAAATTGTGGTGTAAAATCTGGGCCTCCGTCCCTTGCAAATTTCCAGCTTCACTTCACTGTGGTCAGAGATATTGTTTTTTATGATTTCGATCTTTCTGAATTCATTAAGCCTTTCTTTGTGGCCTAGCCTATGGTCTATCTTGGAGAATGATCCATTTGCACTTGAGAAAAATGTATATCCTGCTGTGTTTGGGTGTAATGATCTATATATGTCTATTAGATCCAGCTCCTCTAATATACTGTTTAAATGTTTTGTTTCTTTAGTGATTCTCTTTTGAGATGTTCTGTCCAGAGTTGATAGTGGCGTATTAAAATCCCCGACTATAATTGTAGATGCATCTATTTTTTCACTTAGTTTTTCCAGCATTTGCCTCACGTATTTAGAGGCACCCTTGTTAGGAGCATAAATATTTATGATTGTTCGATCTTCTTGACAGATTGTTCCTTTCACTCAAATGTAGTATCCTTCTTTGTCTCTCACAATTGTTTCGCATTTAAAGTCTATTTTGTCTGATATTATATGGCTACTCCTGCCTTTTTCTGGTTATTGTTTGCTTGTATGATTGTTTTCCAGCCATTCACTCTCAACCTCCATGAGTCTCTGGGTCTAAGATGTGTCTCTTGTAGACAGCATATAGATGGGTCATATTTCCTTATCCAGTGTCCCAGTCTGAATCTTTTGATAGGTGAGTTTAATCTGTTGACATTCAGTGTTATTACTTTCAAGGAATTATTTGTGTTAGCCATATTTTGATTGGAGTTGTATTTGTCATATTTTGTTTGTTTTTTCTTCTCTTTTTGTCTTTTTTGTTGCTCTTACACTCTCTTCCAACTCTGCCTGTCCTGTTTTTTCCTTTCTTCCTGCAGAACTCCCTTTAGAATTTCTTGAAGGGGAGTTTTCTTGTTGGCATACTCTTTCAGTTTCTGTTTATCTGCAAATATTTTGAATTGTCCATCATTTTTGAATGCTAGTTTAGCTGGATAGAGTATTCTTGGTTGTAAATTTTTTTCCTTTCGTACCTTGA
The DNA here is from genome assembly GCF_030445035.2 of Dasypus novemcinctus. NCBI lineage: Eukaryota > Metazoa > Chordata > Mammalia > Cingulata > Dasypodidae > Dasypus > Dasypus novemcinctus. Next base: position 38,492,414 of record NC_080675.1, read on the forward strand.
CTATATCATACCACTGCCTTCTTGCCTCCATCGTTTCAGATGAGAAATCAGCACTTAATCTTATGGAGCTTCCCTTGTATGTGATGTTTTTCTTTTCTCTTGCTGCTTTTAGAATTTTCTCTTTGTCTTGAGCATTGGATAATTTGAGAAGTATATGTCTTGGGGTGGGCCTGTTGGGGTTTATGATGATTGGGGTGCGTTGTCCTTCTTGGATATGTACATCTGTCTCTTTCAGTAGATTTGGGAAATTTTCAGCCATTATTTCCTGCAACACTCCTTCTGATCCCTTTCCCTTCTCTTCTCCTTCTGGGATGCCTATAATACGTATGTTTGAGCTTTTTGCATTATCATACAGGTCCCTAAGTCCTAGCTGGATTTTTTCTATCTTTTTATCGACCAATTCTACTATCTGTTTGATTTCCAATGTACTGTCTTCCACATCACTAATTCTCTGCTCTGCCTCTTCTAGTCTGCTGATATTTGCTGCAAGTGTATTTTTGATTTCTTGAACTGTGGTGTTCATTCCCATGATATCTGTTATCTTTTTGCATATGTCTGCAATTTCCCCTCCAAGTGTTGTCTTCATGTTGTTAACCTCTTCCTTTACTTAATTAAATGTGTCGGTGATAAATGTTCTGTGGTCTTTCATTGCTTGTGCGAAGTTCTGCTCCCCTTCCTGGTTTTTAGTTTGTTCATTGGATTCAGTCATGTTTTCCTAATTACTGGTTTGGTTTGTAGATTTTTGTTGCTGTCTGGTCATCATTTTATCTTGACGGGTTTAATCAGTTCCTTAGCTTCTTTGTCTAGTCTTGGAGATTAATTAGCTGTTGTTTTTGTGTAAGTGTTATATCTTCTCTTTGTCACTTTGTTCTTCTTATTCTAATTTCTTATTGCTGGTTGAGTTCACTTTAAAGGAAAGTATTAGTGCGGGGGAAAGGCAATTGTGTAAGCAAGGAAAAAGTGTAAAGTAGTATTGGTTATATATGTTAACAAAGCAACAATATGAGTTCTGGGAGGATGGAGGTTAGATTCATGTAAATTGTGTAGTTATAGGAGTAGGTAGAGTACTTATAATGAGGTAGTTGACTGAATATGGGAGGAATATGGTATGAATTAAAAAGCTATTGTTTCTGTGAGAGAGGGAAAGTGAAAAGAAAGGCAATAGTTTCAAGAGTGGATAACAGACTGAAAACAAAACAAAGGTATTAGAAATTAAGAGTTAGACACTTCGTGGATCAAAGAAAGGGAGGTGGAATATAGGAGAGATAGTAGATGATGGAGGCTATCAAGATGTAGGGGAAAGGGGATAGTGTAGATAGCCAAAATCTATTCACACAGAAATGAGGCAACAGAGGATGAGGAACCCCAGCAAATTTGAGGTGTTCCCTATAGCACCTATTGTATAGCTAAGATAGAATAAAATAAGAAGAAGATGAGGGACAAGAGAGAGAGAGAAAAAAAAAGAGAGAAGAAAGGAAGAAAGAAAAAGGGGGGTGGGTAAAGGGCAGCGAACAGATAGGGAAAAGAGAAAAAAGATATACACCAACCACCACAGCCACAATACCAACAACAACAACAAAAAAACCCTAAATAACTGAAAAAAAAAGATTTTGGGGGATACGCTGGGAGAAAAGACTAGGGGATAATGCAATGTTAGCAATCAGAACATTAAAAAAATAAAATAAAAAATAAAATACAATAAAAATAAAAACAAAACAAAACAAAAGAAAAAAGAATACACGCATACATTGAGGGCTAGGACATTCAAGGACCTCAGATGGACCTCAGGGCTTGATGGCTTCAGGGATGGAAAGTCTGAGATATTGAAGACTCAAGAGGTGTGAGTCTCTGGGGTGTGGGCCACCAGGGTTTAGGGGACTCAGACCTGACAATCTTAAGTCCGGTTAACAGGGAGCCTGGGAGCACCGCAGCCTTCAGGGATCCCCACAGCTGGGTGAGAGCCCTATGGGTGAGGTCACATCCGCAAGCTCTATCCTGTGTTCTGTACCCCACAATTCACTCACTCACTGGGGTCTATTCTGTGGATGTATAACCAATTGACTTCAGGACCCCTCCCACCCTGTGATTCCCCAGAATGACCACCTGGGGGCACCTCTAGACTGCAGCCAATTTAATGATGCAGATCAATAGCCAGGCCTGGGGGTGGGGCTCCAGCTGGAAACGCTAACAACAGAGTCCAAACCCGAAATTCCCACGCTTCGCAAAATATTCCCCTAATCAGCTTCCAAACTTCTCCCACCCCGCCAGACCCTGGTGGCGTCTCTTTATTGCTATCATACCAAGTCCACTGCAGACCGGCAGCCGGGTCTGGGGGGAGCGCGGGGCTCCAGGCGGAAGCACTACTGTTTGTGTCCGCAATCAAAAATTCCCCTGCTTCACAGTAAAACTCCCATTTGTCTCCCCAAATCGGTCTGCAAGCGCCTCCTGTCCTATCAACCCCCCAACAACCCGCCCCAGGCTTATGAATTCCTCAGTACCGCAGAGCCTCCAAAAAAAGAAAAAAAAAACGCGGCAGCAGCACCCAGTGCCGCAGCTCCGCCCACCCAAGGAGGGAGATTTCTGCGAGCAGCCAGGACCTCCATGTATATTTTATAGACATATTTTCTCCGTTACCTTCCCACCAAATCGACATCCAGACACCTCCCGTCCTGCAAAAATCCTGAAACAGCCCGGTCGCGAAGAGCCTCCAATGCTGCCCAGCCGCTTCTTTGCAGGAGATATTATCAGGTAAACTCACTCAGCCACCATCTTGCCCCCAAGGTCCTCACATACCTTTTGATCTATCCAAAGTGTATAATTAATGGCTTACAGTGTAATCACAATGTTTTCACTCATCACCCCCAAATACTTTAGAACCACCCCTTAGCATGCCTTCCCTGGCCCTACATAACCACTAATCTAATTTCATCTTAATAAATTGATTTATATTTATATCTTTTATACATGGAATCATACAATATGTTACACAATATTTTTAGTTCATAGTAGCATAATTATGTAGTATTTGTCCTTCTGTGTCTGGCTTGCTTCATTCAACATAATGTCCTTCAGTTTCATCCATGTTGTCATACGCTTTATGACTTCATTTCTTCTTACAGCTTCTTACAGCTGATAATATTCTATCATGTGAATACACCACAGTTTGTTTATCCATTCATTTGGTTGATGGGCACTTGGATTGTTTCCAACTTTTGGCAATCATTAATAATGCTGCTATAAACATCAATGTCCAGATGTCTGTTCGTGTCACTGCTCTCAGTTCTTCTGGGTATATACCCAGTAGCGGTATTGCAGGGTCATGTGGCAAATATTCAACTTCCTTAGGAACTGCCAAATAGTCCTCCACAGTGGCTGTACCATTCTACATTCCCACCAACAGTGAATAAGTGTTCCTATCTCTCCACATCCTCTCCAACATTTACAGTTTTCTGACTTTTTAATAGTGGCCAGTCTAATAGGTATGAAGTGATATCTCACTGAAGTTTTGATTTGCATTTCCCTAATCCTTAGTGATGTTGAATATTTTTTGTAAAGATTTATTATTTCTCCCCACTCCCTCATTGTTTCTACTTATGTCTGTTCATTGTGTGCTCACATTTCTTTTAGGAGACACCAAGACCAAACCCAGGGCCTCCCATGAGGGAGGGAGGTGCTTAATCACTTGAGTCATCTCTGCTCTCTGCTTTTTTGTGTCTCTCATTATGTTTTCCTCCTTGTGTCTCTTGTTGTGCCATCTTGTTGCATCAGTTCGCCACACCAGCCTGTTGTGTTGGCTCTCTGACTTGCTCATCTTCTTTAGGAGGCACCAGGAACTGAACACAGGATCTTCCATGTGGTAGGTGGGAGCTCAGTTGCTTGAGCCACATTTGCTTCCATTTCGTGAATTGTTGTTGTTGTTGCTGTTTTTTTTTTTTTTTTTTTTGCCATTTGTATTCCTTCTTTGGACTTCTTTTGAAGTCTTTTGCCCATTTTCTAATCAGGTAGTTTGTCTTTTTATTGTTGAGTTGTATGATCTCTTTATATATCATGGATATTAAACCCTTATTGGGTATGTCATTGCCAAATATTTTTTCCCATTGAGTTAGCTACCTTTTTACCCTTTTGACAAAGTCCTTTGAAGTGCAAAAGTGTGCTTTTGAGGTGGTCCCATTTATCTATTTTTTTCTTTTGTCACTTATGCTTTGTGTGTAAGGTTTAAGAAACTACCACCTACCACAAAGTCTTGAGGATGTTTTCCTACATTTTCTTCTAGGAGTTTTATGGCTGTCACTTTTATATTTGGCTATTTAGAGCCACTTATGTTTACAAAGAAATTTGATTATTGGCTTTTCCATTTCTGCAAAAAAGGCTGTTTGGATTTTTATTGGGATTGTTTTGAATCTGTAAATCAGTTTGGTAGGATTGACATCTTGATAATATTTAGTCTTCCAATCCATGAACATGGAATGTTCTTCCATTTATTTAAGTCTTCTTCAGTTTCTTTTAGCAATGTTTTGTAGTTTATTGAATACAGGTCCTTTATGTCCTTGATTAAATTTATTTCTAAATATTTGATAGTTTTAGTCGCTATTTTAAATGGAGTTTTTTTCCAGATTTCCTCCTCAGATTGCACATCAGTAGTGTGTAGAAATGATGTTAATTTTGGTGCATTAATCTCGTATCTGTCACTTTGCTGAACTTGTCTATTAGTTCTAGTAGCTTTGATGTGGACAGTTCAGGATTTTCTAAATATAGGATCATATCATCAGTGAATAGTGAAAGTTTTACTTCTTCCTTTCCAATGTGGGTGCGCTTTATTTCTTTACCTCGCTCTAGTTAGAACTTTTAGCATAATATTGAATAATAATGGTGACAGTGGGCATCCTTGTCTTGTTCCTGATCTCAGCAGGAGAGCTTTCAGTCTTTCACCCTTGAGTACAATGCTAGCTGTTTTTTATATATGCACTTTATCATACTGAGAAAGTTCCCTTCTATTCCTATCTTTTGCAGTGTTTTATTCAAGAAAGGGTGCTGAGTTTTGTCAAGTGCCTTTTCTGCATCAATAGAGAGGATCTTGTGATTTTTCTTCAGTTCATCAGTGTGTTTTATTACACTAATTGATTTTCTTGTGTTGAACCACCCTTGTATATACCTGGGATAAAATCCACTTGATTGTGGTGTATAATTCTTTTAATGTCCTTTTGGATTCTGATTACAAGTATTTTGTTGAGGATTTTTTGCATCTATATTCATTAGAGATATTGGTTTGTAATTTTCTTTTTTCATAGTATCTTTATCTGGTTTTGGTATTTAGGGCGATGCTGGTTTCATAGAATGAGTGTGGCAGAGACTTTAAGCAGCGGGGAGAGGACATGGTTCTGAACCTATCTAGGCAGGTATCCCAGCCTGGATGGTGCTGGGTGGGGCTCGGCTCTTTCCAGTCCATTTCAACATCACCTCCCCTGTCCCTGACTTCAGGCTCATCTCGGGTCAGGCAGAGCATGATGCTCTCTTCCTCATTCTCTTCAGTGGGCGGCTCACTTTTATTCTGTCCCAGGGCAAGCCCTGGCTTGAGCCTGTTGCCTCACTGAATGTGGTTGTGAAACCTGAGGTACTGTGTGGTAATAATGCATTATAGCATTCTTGGTAGTTGCAAGTTGGTACTGCCGACATCTGGGGTTCTGCGTTAACACGTCCTTTTCTGAGCTTTCCTTGGGGTCCGTCCGCACATCAGACACGGGCAGCAAGACTTCTCTGCTACTGGGGTGGCAGCTGCCTCAAGGCTGATGGGGTCTGGAAGCATCTGGTCCCTGTTTCTGAATCCATCCTGTCCTCCTCTTTCTTGCAGTTCTCACAGGCGCTAGCACACCTAGCTCTTTTGGCACACAAACAGGCCATCCTCACTCTGCAGCAACTGGGTCTGCAGGAAGCTAAAGCAGGAGTCCTTCAGGCTGTGTATGTGCAGGAACTCCGCACGGCAGCTGACCTCGGATGTTTTTTCTGCGGAGTAACAGCTTGGCAGTACAGGCAAATTCTAACAGAGGGCCAAAGCTCCTGGCGGCGACCTCCTCAGGCAGGTTGACCACCTTCATTTTCGTCTGTCCGACCGGCGCCTGCCAAAAGTATATGACATGCGGCCAGCATAGCCCGGTGGAACGCCTTTCTCTCTATGATCAAAGTCACGTCATAGAAAACATCCTTTTGGCTTTGGTCTTTGAGGGCCAGTAGGATGTTGGTGCCGTGGACTGTGGACTCATACACATACGTGGGGTTGTAAGGCTTCTCATCCACAGACATGCGGTTCACACCATGTAAGTTTTTCCTCAGGGCCTATGCTGGCTTCTTATCTTAGGATGCTGGAAACTGGGCAAAGTGAAAAATAAGGAAGTTATAGCAGTCCATTCAGACATGGACCCCGAAGCTTTGCAGGGCAACCTCGTGACAGGTCAGTGAGTGTCCGTCTCCAGAAGGATGCACCAGAAGAGCCCGAACTCTCGGGTCTGTGTTTTTGAAGGAATACCCTTTCTATTTCATCAGCTATCCCTGCACACACACTTTAACGAGAGGAATAAACAGGCTAGGTCCACTCTACTCCTTTGCTTGCTCTGAAGGTGGCTTCACTTGTACATGCTGCAGGGACTGGAGCGCCGGATCAGACAAGTCACAATTCAAGGCAGCTCTTGAAGATTCTCTTCGTTTCCAGAGCCCTCCGTTCTTGGAGCGGACAGCTTTCCTCCCGGAGAACTTTGCGTCCTTTTCCGCCTCGTCTTCCCCGCGTCTTCCTAGCCCACAGCCCTCTCTCAGCAGCAGGCGCGGTGGGCTGTTCCGCGGTCACTGATAGCTCTCGCAGGGGACGCGCGTCACAGGGCCGCGCGTTCCCAGCCACCCCCCGGGGAGAGGGAGGGGAGGCGGGGGGGAGAGAGAGCCGGGAGGCTGCGGGAGTGGGCAGGCGGGCTGCCGAGGGCAGCGGCGGGCGCCGCTGTTAGCGCTGCTGGTGGCAGCTCGGGCGTGCACTGCGGCTGTGCTGCTGCTGCTGCTGCTGCTGCTGCTGAGGCGGCGGCGGCGGTTCGGCGCTTTTTGCTTCGCGCCGCGGGGATCGCGCTCTCCTCCGATCGCGCTTACTTTCAATCGCTACATAGTTGACCTTCGGCGCTGAAGCCACCGGCTCCCCAAGAACAATAACTTTACCGGGGCGGGATAGCGCACCTTCGCCGCCGCAGGGGTGCGGTGCGCGGAGCAACAATCTGAAAGTGGAAGGAGAATGGCGCTTCCGGGGCAGGAGCGGGCGCGCACCCCGCGGCTCGCGGTAGGGGGCGCGCCCTCCGCCTCCGCGGCTCTTTTGGCCTCTAGTCGCTGGGCAGACAGTGTAGCACCGGTCGCCGACCCGGTTCTTGGCCTCTGCTCTGCCCAACTCCTGTCCAGTCCCCGCCCGGCTTTTTCCTGATTTTTTTTTTTTTTTTAAACATTGGTAACATTGTAAAATCTCTTAAAATTTTAATTTTGTGACCATGTTTTTTGTATCTTATCTAAAAAAAGCATTCCCTACCCCAAAGTCGTATACGTACCGTACTGAATTTCTAATTGAACAGAAGATTTTTTTCTTTTAACATTTAGGGCTTGTAATCTGCCTAAAATACATTATAATTTCACCTGCAAACATACAGCAAGTTCTCATGTAAAAATTTCTGAGCTATATATTCTTTTAAAATATTTTAATCAATTTTATTGAAACGTATTAATAAACCATACAATCTATGTAAAATGTACAATCAGTGTCATTTGTTATAATTACAGAGGTGTGCATTTGTCACTGCAATCAATATTAGAGCATTTTCATTACTCCAAACAGAAAAATCCCCTACCCCTTAGTAGTCATCTCCCAGTCCCCCTATCCTTCCCGTGCCTTCATAACTGCTCATCTGTTTGTCTCCATAAATTTATATTTACATTTTATATAGATGGAGTTTAACAATATGTAATACTTTGCATCTAGGTTCTTTCACTTAGCATACTTCCTTTTTTTTTTTTTAACCATTGATGGAAGAATATTAATATATTCCTATATCCTACAGTCCATAGTTTACTTTGGTTGTTTGTTTACCCAAATGTCACCCTATTATTAACAACTTGTAATATTAATGAACATTTGTTCTGCTTCAGAGAAAAACCTTTTAATATATGCACTATTAACTTACACATTTTCCACAAGAGAGTTTACTATGCTGTGCAGTCCCATGTTTTATTTCTTAGCTTTCTTTCTAGTGATATATGCAACATTAGACTTTCTCTTTCAACCACTATCATTCCTAAATATTAGTGCTTTTAATTACAAGTATTATAATGTGCTCTCAATATTTCTATCCATTTCCAAATATTTACAAACAACCTCTTTACCAATTCTGCACAGAATAAGCCTCAGCATTCTGTTCTCTGTCCTCATTCTTTCTTCTGGTAACCAGTAGTCTAGCTATTAATTCCATGAGTTAATTATATTTAGTTCACAATAGTGACATCATACATTTGTCCTTCAGTATCTGGCTGGCTTCACCCAACATACTGTCCTCCAGGTTCATCTATATTGTCTTATGTTTCACCACTTCATTTCTTCTTACAACTGAATAATATTACACTTGTATGTATATACCACAATTTGTTATCCATTCATCCATTGATAGACACTGGGGCTGTCCTATTTACTAATGAGTTCAGACCTATAGGAATGCAGATTAAAATTAAGAGCATGTCTAAATTAGGATGCATAATTCAATTTACCACACCATCTAATTCTTGGCTTCACACATAATTTAAATGTAGTATATATTTTATCTTTGTGTATAGATATATATGCATGTGTATACATGTATGTATATGTATATATACAAAAAGATTATGTAGTATGTTATTTTCCAGTTTTCCTTCTGCTACTGATTTCTACCTCCATTTCATTATGCTTGAATTAGATACTTAATATGACTTTCAATATTTTTAAGTTATTGAGTCTTGTTTTGAGACTTAATAAAGTGTCCTGGAGAATGAACATGTGCACTTTAGAAGAATGGGTATTCTTCTATTGTTGGGTGGAACATTATGTATATGACTGTCTAGTTGGTTTATAGTATTATTCAAACTCTGTTTTCTTGCTGATTTTCTGTCTAGATGTTCTATCCATTATTGAAATTGGTGTGTCTGAAGTCTGCAATATTGTCTAGGACTGTCTATTTCTTCTCTTATTTCTGGCTGTGTTTGCTTTATATAGTTTAGGGCTCTGCTGTTAGGTGCATATATATTTACAATTGTTATATTCTCTTGATGAAATGACTCTTATCAACTTATAAAGGCTTTTCATTGTTTCTTGTTACAGTTTTTTACTTAAAGCCTGTTTTGTTTGATAACATTAGTTTTGAAGTTATGGAAAGTTTAAAAATATTTGTGTAGCTATCTTATTTTATGCTTTAAAATAGCTAGATATGCTTTATTCATTTTATAACTAAAATTTGGTGGAATTATAGGGTTATACTGCAGAACATCTAGAGTAAAATGCGGCATTTGATGGAACATGGCATATTTTCATATATTTTTAAACATTTGTTTTCAAATTCCACAGTAGATACTTTTAAATAACCTAGAGTTGTCTACTTCTCCAGGCTTAATTGCAAATTTGTGATGATTCAATTTTATCTCCATTATTTACTCATTATTGATCCATATCTCTATTTAACATTTTTATTGTTTGTCCTTTGTAAATGTAACTAAGACCTTATGACAGTGTATTCCTTTCTCCCACCTATCCCTTTGTATAATTGGCATACTTTTACACTTACTCTAAACACCCAATCCATTGTTATTGCTATTGCTTTAAACTTTAATTATCCCTTAGAGCTACTAAAATGTGAAAATACATTGCATTTTAACATAACTTTTTCCTTATCTATTGTTCTTCATTTCTTTGTAGATCTAAGTCTCTTACCTATATTGTATTTCTTATCCCTGAATAACTTTTACCTTTTTTATAGGGTTCCTCTGTCACCAGTGAATTCCATCTTTTTATTGTTTGCCCAAGAAAACCTTTATTTCTTCCTCACTTTTGAAGGATATTTTTGCTAGATGTAGAATTCTGTATTTACAGTTTTTTAATTCATTACTTTAAAGATGTCTTCTTGTGTTCATTGTTTCTGATAAAAATTCTGCTGTAATTACAACAGGATATCACCTTGCAACAGAATGAAGTTGGACTACTGCCCCACACCATATAAAAAAATTACTCTAAATGTATCAAGAATGAAACATAAGAGCTAAAGTCATAAAATTCCTAGGAGAAAACATAGAAGGGAACCTTGAAAACATGGATTTAGTGATGATTTTTAGATATGACACCAAAAACTTGAGCAATATAAGAAAAAAATAGGTAAAATGGACCTTCCCAAAATTGAAAGCTTTTGTATATCAAAGGACACTATGAAGAAAGTGAAAAAAGCCTATAGAATGGGAGAAAACAATTGCAAACCATCTATCAGATAAAGATTTAATATCAGAATATATGAAGTACTGCTACAACTCAGCAACAAAAAGACAGCTAACCCAATTAAAAATTGGCAAAGGACTTGAATAGACATTTCTCTACATAGATACAAATGTCCTATAAGCACATGAAAAGATGCTCAACATCATTGACCACCAGAGAAATGCAAATCAGAACCATAATGAGATACCACTTTTTACTTGTAAGATGGCTACCATTAAAAAGGTGGAAAATAACAAGTGTTCATAAGGATGCAGACAAAGTGAATATTTATACATTGTTGGCTCCATTGTAGAATGGCACAGCCTCTTTGGAAAGCAGTTTGGTGGTTTTTCCAGAAAACTGAAAATAAAATTATTATATGACTTGGCAAATCTACTTTTTGGTATGTACCCAAAGAATTGAAAACAAGGGTTTGAAGGGATGTTTGTATACCAATGTTCATAGCAGTATTATTCACAAAAACCAAAAGGTGGATGCAACACAAATGTCCATTAACAGATGAATGAATAAAAATAATGTGGTGTATACACTCAATGGAATATTATTCAGCAATGAAAAGGAATGAAGTTCTGATGCATACTACAACATGGAATAACTTTGAAGACATCATATTGAGAGAAATAAGCCAGACACAATAGACTGTATGATCTCACTTACATGAAGTGTCTAGAAGAAGCAAACTTCATGGAGACCTATAGTAGTTTATAGGTTACCATGGACAGGGGGGTAGGATGAAGACAGAACAATGGCTTAATAGGTGAACAGTTTCTGGGGTGATGAAAAAAGTTGAGGTAATGGATATTGATGATGATAGTACAATGTCATGGATGTAATAAGACTACATTCGTACACTTGAATGGGGTTAAAATGGGAAAGCTGGGAGCCAGGCTCTGAAGGCAGCCATAGTTTCAATCCAGACATGGAGAAAGCTGCCAGCCATTTGTTTCAACTTACCTGTGATGGTTTGGATAATGTGTCAACTCTGCCAGGTAATTGTGCCCAGTTGTTTGGTCAAGTAAGCAGTGGGTTAATTGTAATACGAGGGCATGTATGGACTTTAGTCACCAGTAACTTTACTGCATAGTAACTGATTACAGTTACATCAACCAGGGAGACTGCTGTCAGCAGAGTGACGCTTTATCCAATCAGCTGAATGCCTTAAAAGCGGAAGTGATTCCAGCATTCAGAGGGAATTTCCCAGCTAAAGTTTGGACAGCCAGTGTCTCCCAGAAACTCATCAAGGACCTTCACTGGACTTTCATTGGAGTCCCTGGTTTTCAGCCTGCTTGCAGAACCTGGATTTATGTATCCCATGGTCACATGAGAGACACTAATAAAATCTCTTACTATTGACAGATATCTCCTATTCATTCTGTTTCCCTAGAGAACACTGACTAATATACCACCCTTGACAGGGATTGAGGTGATAGAGATTTAAAGATCCAGCACTTCCTTAGGACTGTGGGGAATAGTTAGCTGAAGGACTGGATTTTCTGGGCAGGCCAGGAAAGCCCAGAAGTGGGGAGCCATCAGAGTAGCTTTTGGTGACCTACCTAATCCCCTCCCTGGGGCACTTTGGACCCAATCTGTCCCCTTTATGGATTGCCATCTCTGATTTGGCTGGAAAAATTACTTGGGAAAATGCTCTCCAGGATGACTCTCCTCCCAGAATTTGCCCTCTAAGCAAAAGAAGCGTGAGCCAATACAAGGAGTATAAAAAATCTATAGAGGCAGTCAGTCTGGGAAAACGGCCTGCAGGCTTCAAGTGCCTGGGAAAGGGAGGTCTGTCTCCAGGGAAACAGAGGAGACAACCAAACTCTTACAAACAGGGGGACAGCAAAAACACTAACGAGCAAAATCCCAGGACAAGACAGAGGCCCAGAAAGACAAAGAAAACCTTGCACACTGCATTCATCTTGGGCAGACCTTCCTGATAGGAGGGATGGAGCTCAAGAAAAATCTCTGTCTCGTCTTCCACTGGTTACAAAATCAGCTCTGGGAATGAACCCTAGAGATAGCATTTTAAAATATTAAAATGTACAGTATGCAATAAAAGAGTACAAGTCAAACAAGAAACAGGAAATGTGGGACCAGTCTTAGGAAGAGGATAATAATGCAGACAATACCAATGAAGAAGATGAAGATGTGGACAAACCAAAAAAGTCATTAAAAAATGATCTTAAAAATGCTCAATGAGGTGAAGGAAAATGCAGAGATGGAACTAAAGGATACTAGGAAAACAATGAACGAACAATGTGAGAACCTAGGTAAAGAGATAGAAATTTAAAAAATGAACCAAGCAGAACTACTGGAGTTGAACACCACAATAACTGAAGAAAAATACCCAGGAAGGTTGCAAGAGCAGATTGAAGCTGGCAGAAGAAGGAGTTTGTGAAATTGTGTACAAGAACCTGATATGAGTCAGGCTGAGGAGCAGAAAGAAAAAGATATATTAAGTACAAAAATAGTCTAAGACAGATATGGGACACCATCAACAACACCAATATATGCATTACAGAAGTCCCAGAAAGATAAAAAAGAAAGGGGCAGAAGGAATAGTCAAAGAAATAATAAGAGAGAACTTCCCAAAAGTAGCAAAAAAATATACATATACAAATCTAAGGTGCTCAGAGAACACAATCAATAGAAACATAAAGAAAAATACACCTCATCATATACTGATTACCAAATGCAAAAGACAAGGACAGAGTTCTTGAAGTTGCAAGAGAAAAGCAACATGTTATGTACAAGGGAGTCTGAATTATATTGAGTTTTGATTTCTCATCAGAAATCCTGGAGGCAAGAAGGCAGTAGGTTGCAATAATTAAAGTGCTGGAAGAAAACAATTGCCAGTCAAGAATTTTCTATCCAGTGAGACTATCTTTCAAAAATGAGGGGTAGATTAAGATATTACCAAATAAACAAACGCTGAGGGAGTTCATTACCACTAGCCTTGCCCTACAGGCAATGCTAAAGGGAGTTCTTCAGACTAAAAAGAAAGGACACTAGACTTTGGTTCAAAGCAGCCTAAAGAAATAAAGACCTGCACTAAAGGTAACCATTTGGTTAATTATAAAGACCAGTATTGTACTATATTGTTTGGTATGTTATTCCACTTATTCTTTCCTACAGGTGCTAAAATGAAAATGTGTAAAAAGTAATGATAAATCCATATTTTTTGACATACAGTGTACAAATATATAAATGGTAACAAGTCCAAGAAAAATGGTGGAGGGACAAAGGGGTATAGGAAAAGTATATGTGCATACTATTGATGTTAGGTTGGTATCAAACCAAATATGATTGTTGTATATTTAGGATGTTAAATTTTAAACCCATGGTAACCACAAAAAGAAGATATGGAAAATATATCCAGATATAAGTGAGAAGACACTTAATGTGGTACAACACAAAAAAAGCAAATAAATATAAAAGTAGGAATTAACAGAAGTGAGGGGCAAAATAGGTATAAGACTTACAAAGGCTAAATAGCAAAATGGCAGAAGAAAGTCCTGTGTTATCAGTAGTGACTTTAAATGTAAATGGATTAAACTCTCTAGACAAAAGGGAGAGACTGGCAGAATGGATAGAAAAGGATGACTCTACTATATGCTGTCTGCAAAAGACTCACCTTAAATTCAAAGATATAAGTAGGATGAGGGTGAAAGGAGGGAAAAAATATACCATGCAAGTAGTAACCAAAAAAGAGCTGGGGTGGCTATACTAATATCAGATAAAATAAATTTTAAGTAAAAAACAGTTAGAAGGGACAAAGATGGTCATTATATACTAATAAAGGAGGCCGGTTAGGGCAGCGGACTTGGCCCAGTGGTTAGGGCGTCTGTCTACCACATGGGAGGTCCGCGGTTCAAACCCTGGGTCTCCTTGACCTGTGTGGAACTGGCCCATGTGCAGTGCTGATGCGCACAAGGAGTGCCCTGTCATGCAGGGGTGTCCCCCACAAAGGGGAGCCCCATGTGCAAGGAGTGCACCGCGTAAGGAGAGCTGCCCAGAGCGAAAGAAAGTGCAGCCTGCCCAGGAATGGCACCGCACTACACGGAGAGCTGACACAACAAGATGACGCAACAAAAAGAAAACACAGATTCCCGTGCCACTGACGGTAACAGAAGTGGACAAAGAAGACACAGCAAACAGACATAGAGAACAGACAACCGGGGTGGGGGAGGGGAGAGAAATAAATGTTTTTTTTTTAAAAAAGGAGGCAGTTTAAAAGGATGATGTAACAGTTATAATTACATATGCACCTAATAGCACAGCCCCCAAATATATGGAACAAATACTGATAGATTTGAAGGAAGAAATTGACAGTTCTTCATTAATAGTAGGAGATTTTAACACAATACTCTCAATAATGAATGGAACATTTAGTCAGGAGATCAATAAGGAAGTACAGGACTTGAATGATACAATAACTAACTAGGTCTAACAGCCATATATAGAACCCTACACCCAACAAAAAAAGAAAGCACATTCTTCTCTAGTGCATGTGGATCATTCTCCAGGATATACTGTATGTTGAGTCCCAAAACAAGTCTCAGTAAATTAAAAAACATTGAAATTGTACAATGTATATTCTCCAACCATACCAAAATGAAGTAAGAAGTCAACAGAAGGAGAAAGGGGGAAATTTTAAAAAACAAAACAAAACATGGTATTTAAACAACATACTCAAAAATCCAATGGAATTAGGAAATACTTTCAAATAAAAACAGAAACTCAACATATCAAAACTTATGGGATATAGCAAAGGCAGTGCTGAGAAGGAAATTTATAGATCTAAATGTTTACATTAAAAAGAAAAAAAAAAAAACAACACTTCAAATCAGAGACCTAATGTGAAAACTGGAAGAACTAGAAAAAGAGGAGGAAATTTCACCCAAAGCAAGCAGAAAGAAGGAAATAATAAAATTAAACTAGAGATAAATGAGATAGAAAAGAAACAAACAAAAACAATAGAGAGAATCAAGAGAAAATTTGGTTCTTTGACAAGATCAATAGAATTGGTAAACCTTTAGGTAGAGTGAAAGAAAAGGGGAGAGAAAGAATATAAATAACAAAAATTGGAAATGAAAAAGTAAACATTTTTACCAACCCCACTGAAATAAAAAGGACTATAAGAGGATACTATGAACAAATGTATTATATATGCATAAATTATATAACCTAGATGAAATGGACTTATTCTTAGAAACACAAAAACTATCCACATTAATCTGAGAAGAAATAGAAGATCTCAAACCAATTACTAGTAAAGAGAATGAATCAAAAACCTCCTAACAAAGTAAAGCCCAGAACTGGGTGGCTTCACAGGGGAATTCTATCAAACATCCTGAGAAGACTTAACTCCAGTTCTGCTCAAACTCTTCCAAAAACTTGAAGAGGAGGAAATACCTTCATTCTACTAGGTCAACATTACCCTCATAACAAAGCCTGATAAAGATTCCACAAGAAAAGAAAACTACAGATCTCTAATAACTATAGGTGCAAAAACTTTGAACAACATTCTAGCAAACTGTATCCAACATCATAATAAACTAATTATGCAGCATGATCAAGTGGAATTTATCCCTAGTATGCAAGGTTGGTTCAAAATAAGATTATCAATGTATGTAATAAATCACATTAACAGAAAGAAGGGGAAAAACCACATGATCATCTCTACTGACAAGAAAAAGCACCTTTTCTTGAAATAAACACAGAGCACTAGGAATAGAAGGAAACTTCCTCAACATGATTAAGGACATATATAAAAATCCTATAGCTAACATCATATTTAAGGGTGAAAGACTGAAAGATTTCCCACTAAGATCAGGAACAAGACATAGGGCCAGAAAGCACATGAAAAGATGCTCATCATCATTTGTCATCTGGGAAATAAAAATCAAAACCACAATGAGATACCATTTCATACCCATTAGAATGACTGCTACTAAAAAAAAAAAAAACCCACAAAAAAGAAGTGTGGGAGAAGATGCAGAAAAATAGGAACAGTCATTAATTGCCAGTGGCAATGTATAATGGTGCTAGCTGTTGTAGAAGGCAGTTTCACTGATACCATAAGACCCAGACATCACACTCCTTGGTTGTAGCAATTTAATATTATTGATGAATTCCAAAAAGAAATATTAGATTATGCTTGTAATCTGATCTGTACCTGGGCATGACTGAATTATGATTAGGGCATTGAGACCCCACCCCTTGGTGGGTGGGGACTCACAGATAAAAGGCATTGCAAAGAACAGAGCTGAGAGTTTCTGATGTTGGAGTTTTGATGTTGGAGTTTGATGCTGAAGACTTAAGATGGAGCCCCTGGGAAAGAGACAGAGCCATTCACCTGATACTCTACAGCTGACCTTGTGGAGAGAGGCAAAGCCTAGGGAGCCTCATTGTTTACAGCTGATCTTGTGTAGGAAACAGAGGAGCTGAGCCCAGAGGATCCCAGAAGCCTGAACCCTCACAGATGTCAGCAGCCATCTTGCTCCAACATGTGGAACTTATTCTTTATGACCTCGTAACTGTAAGCTCCTACCCCAAATAAATACCCTTTATTACACCCAGCAGATTTCTGGTATTTTTCATCAGCACCCCCTTTGACTGGCTAATACATTGGTATATACCCCCAAAAATTAAAAGCAGGCTCTCAAGCACACATATGCAAAACTGATGTATATAGTGGCATTCACAATTGCCAAAAGATGGAAAGAACCCTAGTAGTGTCCATCAACTGACGAGTGGACAAATACAATGTGGTATATACATACAATGGAATACTATTCAGCCATAAAATGGATCTTCCTGGCTTCTGTATGTATGTCCTCTGAGGCATTTTTTCCCCAATATAGGTCAGTTTTGCCAACATTGAATCCTATAACTGTTCTGGTTTGTAGCCACTCTCTTCAGTCAGTTATTTTGGGGTTTCAGGAAACTCCCTACCTGCCTCTTGATTGGCAGTTGCTGCCTCTCCTGTTACTTTTACATTGTGTAGGCTAAACCTTTTTATGCTAACTCATTATATATCAAAACTGCAATGGGAAAAGTCCCGATATGGAAGGGATAGCTGTATTGATAATTGAGGTATATATAATGCTGGTTTCATATGTTCTATACCTTTGTATATGAATGAAACTTTTCATAGTAAAAATAAATCTAAAATGGAGTGTTTGTTACACTTAGAAGTCCATGCAAAGCAAATCCCTTTTGATTTTACAACAGAAAGGATCTTCTAAATCACACGTACCACAATCACTGACTATTTTTTTCAGGCCAAGACTTACACATGCTACCAATAAAATAATAGAGAGTAACAGGAGAATAGTGAGTATCTTCTGCTGACCGAACAGATACAATAATGCTATCAAAATAATCTTACTGAACACCTATAAGAACATCACTACCAGGTGAGTCTGCAGAAAGAGTGCCCTCACGATACGTGAATACCATTTTTCGAAGCAGGGTGAAACTGAAATTTGAAAATTATAAGATCTCTAAGACAGATACATTATGGATTTTATCTTGGCCTAAAATATCCTTAATGTTATACTTATAATTGAGCAAAAAATAGATTGGAAATTAGCAGAAAACTGCAGCAAGACAGATGGTGGGAGGCAGCCCACTAAGAGAGCTCCCAATGATCCCTATCTCCTAATATTCACACAATTTTATTATCATTTCCCCTTATGTGGGTCAGACATAGCGACTTGTTTCTAACTAATAGAATATGGCAAAGTGGTGGGCTGTCACTTCTTGAGATTCAGTTATAAAAGACTGCTCTGGCCAGCCACTTATAAGGAGCTGAGGCCCCCAGTTCAACAGCCTTGAGGAAGTGAAGGTGGATCTTTCAGATGACCCCTCAGGTGAACTGTAGCTGCCTCTTTGCTCTGTTCCAGCTTCAGCCTTGAGTGAAGCCTTGTGAGAGATCCTGACAGCAAAGAACCCAGGTAAACTGTCTCCAGGTTCCTGACACACAAAAACTATAAGAGAATAAACATATGTTGCTTTAAACCAATACTTTTGGAGTAATTAATTAGGCAGCAAAGTTCTTTATGTGAATTCTTTATGTGGGATAGCCTGGAAAGTTGCTAAAATAGTTTATTCTGTATATCATTAAATAAATTAAAATGCCAGGTAAAATATTTTTATATGTGTATACTTTGCTTTTTGATTTACTATGTATTTCTAGATGCAGGAAAGCAAATCAAAATCCAAATTTGTGTTTTTGATAAAATATAAAACTTTAATTTATATCTATTTCTGTTATCTGGACTAAGTGTTATAGACAATACTTCCTTCCAAACTTTAATCTCTTTTTTTTAGACAATGTTTTACCAATATTTTATTCTATTAGAAATATACCTCCTTATTATTATGGCTCTGGTCCTTAATTAAAATAGACTACTACTATTTCAAGATGATTATTCCTGATTAAAGCACTATCCTATTTTCAGGGTTAGTTTTAGCCCTCAAATCCTAAGAAAATTAGAGGCCTCACTCTGTCTTCTCCCCTTTCCATTCAACCTGGTTTGCTGAAGCTTTACCAGGTAGATAAATAGACAGATTTTCCATCTCTCTCATTAAGGTGTTTCAAAAGTGAGTAGATGTTCTCTCAAATAATCTTTCAGTCATCTATCATGTAAACATTTGTCATCTATCTATCTATCTATCTATCTATCTATCTATCTATCTATCTATCTATCTATCATCTATCTATCTATCTATCTACTATCTATCTATCTATTTGCCTAGCTGTTCTGGTTTGTATGTGTGTGTTGATTAAAAATTTAATTTTTATGTAGTGTGCTGTTTTTTGTGGACACCAGAAAATCCTGTTCTTAAAGAAAACCCACTCCTGTGCCTGTAAACCCATCGTGGTTGGGGATTTTTTATTAGATTCAGTTAAGGGACATTTTGATTAGATCGCTTTTGATTAGATAACTTCAGTTAAGGGCCCTTGATTAGATTGTGGAACCCAGGGTGGGTTTTAATCCTTTACTGGAGTCTTTTTTTTTTAATTTTTAAAATTTATTACTCTCTCCCCTTTCCCTCCCCCCGCAGTTGTCTGCTTTCTGTGTCCATTCACTGTGTGTTCTTCTGTGACCGCTTCTATCCTTATCAGCGGCACCGGGAATCTGTGTTTCTTTTTGTTATGTCATCTTGTTGTGTCAGCTCTCCATGTGTGCGGCACCATTCCTGGGCAGACTGCACTTTCTTTCGCACTGGACAGCTCTCCTTACAGGGTGCACTCCTTGAGCGTGGGGCTCTCCTACACGGGGGACACCCCTGCATGGTACGGCACTCCTTGTGCACATCAGCACTGTGAGTGGGCCAGCTCCACACAGGTCAAGGAGGCCCAGGGTTTGAACCATGGAACTCCCATGTGGTAGGCAGACACCCTATCCATTGGGCCAAGTCTGCTTCCCTACTGGAGTCTTATATAGAGAGAGGACTGAAAGTAAAGACAGAGAAATAGAGCTGCCATTTTTACCCTGCCATGTGAGCGACGACTCCAGGATTGGCTATAGCTGCAGAAAGACAGGGAAACCCTGAGGACCCAAGAGAGATACCTGCGGCTGGAATCGGTGGAGTAGCCTGAAGCTGAAGAGAAAGTCCCTGGACAGATAAGCAATATGTCTGATTGCCCACAGCTGAGTTCCAGCAAGAAGTGAGCCTGGAGGAGAGGGTACAGACCAACTTCATTTTGCCTTACCATATGGCAGGAGTCCAGGATCACCAGCAGCTGACCTTCAGTGAGACAGTATCTGTGATGATGCCTTGGTTTGGACATTTTCACAGCCTCAGAACTAAGATTTTACCCTAATAAATTCCCATGATAAAAGCCAACCCATTTCTGGTTTGTATTGGCAGCCTATTTACAAACTAAGAAACTATCTATCTATCTTGCTCCAAACTATCTGATTCTGACCAGGATACATAAAATCTGGCTTATCTTCTATATGCCATAAAGTCCACTCCAATATATCATGACCTCTTTCTATGTCCAGAAAGGTATTACATTCTTTCAAGAATGGTTTTATTTACATTAGTTGCTGTAACTAACAGAGCTTCCATAATGAATATCCCTCATTTAAAAAAAAATTAGTAACAACTTTATTTCAAATTCACAAAAATAAAAGAGCATAAAAAGGTAGCTCAACAAGTTATGAAACACATCTTTCAAATCTCAGTGGCATAATACACGTTTATTCATTGACTTTAATATCTGATACAGAATTCTGGAAAGATGAAAGATTAGAGAAGCATAGGGCTCACTTCTCTCCCAGAAAATAGCTAAAGGCAGGCAGAAACTGTCTGCAAAACTGTTCTAGTGCTTAGAACACCAGGGGAAGGAAAAAGCTGAGCAGCATCCAGAAGAAAGAGGGGAAAAAAGGAGACTTGGTAGGGAAGATCCATGAGTAAAAATGCAGTTGCTGATACTCAACTCCCTACTCTCAAAGCAGACAGCTTTGGGTCCTCTGGCTCCTAGTTGGTGGCTACAGACTGAGAAGGTCTCAGATATCCTCTTCCCCAGAATAGGGGAGATGGAGGGACACAGTCTATGGCTGATCTGGCTTTCCATCAGCAAATTTGGCCTGCTGTGTCCTGTCATGGATCACACCTTTCCAGGCCAGATGGAATCATGCCACTGTTTTCCTTGGGAGCCAGCAGGGAACTAATAATAACCTGTCTTCTCAAACACCCTCCCTACTGACCTGGACTGGTTGCTGACAATGCAGAGGGGAGAGGAAGTTTATTCCCTCCCTGAGAAAAGGGAATGTGTGGCCAGCTAAGGGAGGAGAGCAGCCTCTGAGTAAGTTTGAATTGTGAGGCTTGGTTCTGAATTGCCTGCCTTAGTAAGGGAATTTTACAGGACATTTCTTCTGCACCACCCACCCAGGCTGGGTTCCAATGAACACCTTTCACCCTAGGTTTTTTGCAGAGAGGATTACTTAAGAGTGCCATCTTTTGGCAGGCCAAGAAAGTGCAAGCATGGAGGAAAAAAGTAAATAAGTAAAAGTGGTTTTTGCTACTTTACTGTTCCCATCCCCAAGACCCTGGGAACCTGATCTGCATTCCATTACTGCATTCCATTACTGCATTCCATTCATGGCCTGGCTTTGAACAGTTAAACAGGGGCAATTCTAAAGACCTAGAATAAGTTGAATCAAGAATCAAAAACAGTGGTAACACACAGACACTTAACACTAAATACCTAGGAAAGAGAGAGAAACTGACCATCAGTGAAACTCATCATCATAATCAGTTTCCTAAATACCAGCAAAAAATTATGTCATACTAAGAAAAAGGAAGATATGGCTCAGGCAAAGGAGAAATCTAAGCTCCAGACAAGACACAGGATTTGAAACAAATAATCAATGGTGTTGAAACAAATCTCCTAAATCAAATTAATGAGTAGAAGGACAGAATGGTGGAAGAGATAAAAGGCATTAAGAAGGCACTGGGTAAGCACAAAGAAGGATTTGAAAGCTTGAATAGAAAAAGGACAGATTTATGGGAATGAAAGACACAATATGGTGAGATTTAAAATACTTTAGAAGCATACAACACATACAACAGCAGATTTGAATTTGTAGAAGAAAGAGTCATCAACATAGAAGACAGAATAGCTGATATTGAAAAGAGATAAGAACAGAGAGAAAAGGATGGAAAAAATTGAGCAAGGGACTTCTGTTAAAATGGCATCAAAGTAGGTAGGCAGAGCTCAATTCTTTCAAAAAAAAACAATGGAGGAAGGGCAAAAATCTATCCAAGGGAGCTTCTTTTGTGATCTGCAGGTAAGGAAAGTGCTGTACATCATCCGGGAGGGAGAGGGACAGAGAGACAAAGGCCAAATGAAAACCATGTGTTTCTCACCCCTGTGTCACGGAACAGCACAACTACCCCACCCTCAAACTGGATAGACTTGTAAAACTCCTGGCTTACAACAGCCAACTGAGTGGAAAGAAAGTTCTCCTCCCTGTAAGGAAAGGGGTCTGGCAGAGGGCAGAGAGTGGCTTCTCTTCAGTGAGTTTGTCCAGCTGAACCTCTTTTGAATCTCAAAAAAGACCCCAGCTAGCACTGAATTGACCCCAGGGAGAGGGGAGGGAGGATCTGATCAGGCAGGCTGTCACACCCATCCACTCTGGGAGACAGAGGAACTAGGTCAGTGAGGAGATAGGTGGAGACAGATGCATAAGCAGCCTGGAAGAGAAGGAAGCCAGGAGAGATATGCAGCAAACTGTTAGTCATCTGAGGGAAAGGAGGTGGGGAGACCAGATAAGCTTTCTGAAGCCCACCTAACCTGTGAAGTGGGTGTAGCTCAGTGTAGGAACACCTACCTCAAATATATGAGGTCCCTGGTTCAATTCCCGGGACCTCCTAAGACAGGCAATCCAGAGAGTGATCCACTGGATTGTCTGGCACTCAGCAAGCACCTTATGACAGGAAGCTTATAGATTGAGATTTTTTTAGTTTTAGGTTTTTTGATCTGTTGATTTTTTAAAAATCATTTTAAAAAATTCCTTATTTTATTCCTTACTTCTGAAGGGCAGGCTTCAGGGTGATTGGTTGATGAGCACTGGAAGCCTGAGGTGGTTCCTAGGGACCCAAGAGGGAAGCCTGTTTTTCCTGGGTTGTTTTATTAGTTTGTTGTTGTGTTTTCACTTTGTTTTCTTTTTTCTTTTCCTTATTTTTTCTCCTTAGTTTTTATTACTTTTATTCCTTTCACTTTTCCCTCTTTTGTTGCTTTTCTTTAATTCCATCTTGTCTTGTTTGGTATTCTCTTCCTCCTTCTCCTCCTCCTCTTCCTCTTCTTCTTCTCCTCCTATTCTCATCTTTCCAGACTTTTAATTTATTCTATTTTTCTATTCTTTTTGTTTCATTTTAAAATTCCAACTTTTAAAAATTCTTATTCCTTTGCATATTTTCATGATTTTTCACTCATTATTTATTTATTTTCCTGGCTCTTGTATGGCTCCTCTTCTATCACTTTTAAAATTATTACTATTTTTCTTTTTTCTCTTCTCTATTCTTTTCCACGATCTTAATATTTTGTTCAAGGGAACACAAACAGCTACAGGAGTATAGAATAAGAGGAGCCAGTGTAAAAAGGAACATTACCTCCCCCCCCCCCCAAATAAAGCTCTACAGTAGAAAGAGAGGCTAACCATCTGAATAAACCCATCAAAATAAAGAAATGCCTAGACACCAACAAAAAATTATAAGCCATAATAAGAAACAGAAAGACATGGACCAGTCTAATGGACAAATTAAAAGACAGGAGGAGATGCAGATTGTGGAACAACTAATCAAGGATGTCCAAACAAATATCATTAATCAACTTGAAGTGAAGAAAGAGATAAAGGATATTAATAAGACACTGGGGGAACATACTGAAAAAAATCATAAACATACATAAAAAGCTAGGAGATCTAATGGTAATGAATGGTGTGATGCAAGAAATAAAAAATACACTGGAAGCATATAGCAGATTTGAACTGGCAGGGGAAAGAATTAATGACACTAAAGATAGTACATCTGAACTCAGATACATAGAACAGACAAACAAATGATAGAAAAATTCAGCAAGTCCTCAAGGAATTGAATAACAACACAAAATGCACAAACCTACATATTACAGGTATCCCAGAGGGAGAAGAGAAGGGAAAGGGGCAGAAGGAGTATTGGAGGAAATTATGGCTGAAAATTTCCCAACTTTTTGAGGGACAAAAATGTACATGTCCAGAAAGTGCAGCACACCCCAAGCAGTATAAATCCTAACAGGCCTACACAAGACATATACTTATCAAATTGTCAAGCATTCAAGACAAAGTGATAACACTGAAAATAGCAAGAGAAGAGATCCATCACATAAAAAGGAAGCTCGCTAAAATTAAGTACTGATTTCTCATCTGAAACTATGGAGGCAAGAAGGCAGTGGTATGACATAGTTAAGATGCAAAAAGAAAAAACTGCCAGCCAAGAATTCTGTATCCATCAAAAGCTGGTGTTCAAAACTGAAGGAGAGTACAAAATATTCACAGATAAACAGAAATTAAGAGATTGTCAATAAGAAACCAGCCCTTCAAGAAATACAAAATGGAGTTCTTCAGGTTGAAAGAAAAAAAAAAAAAAACGGGAGTAAGAGGATTGGAGGACAATGTAGAAAGGAAGATCGTTTTGTAAGAATAACTAAAAAGATAAAAAAGAAATAAAAACATATATGACATATACACCTAAAGAAAATATGGCTAATGTAAGTAGTCCCTTGACAATAATGTTGAATGTTAATGGGTTAAACTCTCCAATCAGGAGGCACAGATTGGCAGAATGGATAAAGAAATATGACACATCCACGTGTTATCTATAAGAAATTCACCTTAAACCCAGGGATGCATGGAGGTTGAAAGTGAATGGATTCAACAATTTTACATGGAAACAATAACCCCAAAAAAGGGCTGGAGTAGGTATACTAATATCAGGCAAAATAGACTTTAAATGCAAAACTATTGTCAGAGACAAAGAGAGAAACTATATATTAATAAAAGGGGTAATCTATCAAGAAGAAAGAAGAATCATAAACATTTTTGCACCTAACCAGGGTGCCTCAAAATACATGAGGCAAACATTGGAAAAATTAAGTGAAGAAATAAATTCCTCTACAATTACAGCAGGGAATTTTAATACACCTTTATAAACGTTAGACAGAGCATCTCAACAGGAGGTCAGTAAAGATACAGACTCCTCAATCATACATTAGAGAATCTAGACCTAATAGACATATGCAGAATATTACACACAAATACAGTGAGATACACATTCTTCTTGAATGCACATGGACCATTCTCCAGGATAGACCACATGTTAAGTTAAAGGACAACTCTCAGTGAATTAAAAAAGATCGAAATTATACAAAGTTATTTCTCTGACCACAATGGAATGAAGCTGGAAGTCAGTAATGGACAAAGAACCAGAATAGACACAAAGACATGGAAGTTAAACAAGACACTCTTAGGCAATCAGTGAGTAAAGCAGAAAATTGAAGAGAAATCAGTAACTACCTTGCAATGAATGAAAATGAGATCACAATGTATAAAAACCTATGAGATGCAACAAGAGCAGTGATGAGAGGAACTTTCTAGTAAAAAATGCCTATACTGAACATGAAGAAAGAGTGAAAATAAAAGACTAAAAAACTGCACACCTGGAGGAAGCAGAAAAAACAAACTAATCCCCAAGCAAACAGAAAGAAAGAAATAACAAAGATTAGAGCAAAGATAAATGAAACTGAGGGGAAAAAAACAGTAGAAATATAACAAAACCAAAAGCTTATTCTTTGAGCAGATTAATAAAAGTGACAAACCCTTAGCTAGACTAATAAAGAAAAAAGAAGATGCAAACACATAAAATAAAAAATGATGGATGGGATATCACCACTGATCCCACAGAAATAAAGAGAATCATAAGAGAGTACTTTGAAAAAAAAATCCATAAGATGGATAATTTTGATGAAATAGACACATTTCTAAAAACAAATAGCCAACACTGATGAAAGATGAAATTGATGAACTCAACAGACCAATAACAAGTAATGAGATAGAAATAGTCATCAAAAATCTCCCAATTAAGAATAGCCCAGGACCACATGGCTTCACAGGTGAATTCTACCAACCATTTGGGAAGAAATAAGACCAACCCTGGGAAGCGAACTTGGCTCAATGGATAGAGTGTCCACCTACCACATGGGAGATCCATGGTCCAAACCCAGGGCCTCCTTGACCCGTGTGGAGCTGGCCCATGTGCAGTGCTGATGTATGCAAGGAGTGCTGTGCCACACAGGGGTGTCCTCCCCATAGGGGAGCCTCATATGCAAGGAGTGCACCTCATAAGGAGAGCCACTCAGCATGAAAGAAAGTCCAGCCTGCCCAGGAGTGGCACTGCACACATGGAGAGCTGATGCAGCAAGATGATGCAACAACAAAAAAAGAGACCTAGATTCCCAGTGCTGCTAACAAGAATACAAGCAGACACAGAAGAACACACAGTGAATGGACATAGAGAACAGACAACTGGGATGGGGGGGGAGGGGAGAGAAACAAACAAACAAATAAATAAATAAATCTTTAAAAAAAAAAAATTCTGCTTACACTCGTCCAAAAAATAAAAGTGGAAGGAACATTGTCAAATTCATTCTATGATGCCAACATCACCCTAATACTAAAACCACATAAAGATGCCAGAAGATGGTATCTCTCTAAGTCAAACTCCGCATATAAACACACTACATTTCCCCAGGCATGGGACATGACTCCCAGCGATAAGCCTACCTGGCACTGAGGGATTATTACCAAGTGCCAACCAGCAATTCATTTGAAAAAGACCTTGACCACTAGGGGTAAATATTAAATATGAATGAGTTTTTATGGGCAAAAGATTTCAGAGTGAGTTGTGAGGTCATTCCAGAGATTATGCTTATACACATCTCAGCAGGATCTTGTTGACTGCTACAGTAAACAGTTCCTCAAATGGTGGGGCTCCTGGGGGTGCTAGAGACATCTAGGCACTCTAAACAGGGCAGACAGGCTCAGGAATAGAGCATCCTGTTAGTGGGCCTTATTTTGAAATTTATGTTCCCCAGTGTAGCAGAGTTAGACTCATTTATAGTTTCCCTACTCATGGCCCTTCTGCCCCTTTTATTTGAACCTATAATTAGCACTATACTTTAAAAAATATGTGTCCCAAAGACTTAAATCTTTGGTCTGTTCATGTGCTGGTTGAGCCCCAAATATCAGCAGAGTTGCAAACCCTACTCTCCGGTTTAACTCCAGGACAACTAAAAAGGAGATGATGATGGCTAACACTCATCTCAAGGAACAGAGAGTGTCTAAAACTGCTAGCAAGACAGTTCCATCCATCTGCCCTATGGGATCTAAGTCCCCTTTCAATTATAAACAGAATGGGCATCACCATTCCAAGAGTGGGGAATGAACAAAGGACTAAAGTAGACTCATTATTATTCTATTATAGACATTATTATTCTACCAATGGAATAACTTGTATAAATCATATGAAGGAAGTGGCCACCAGAAGTTCTGAGGGGAGGGAGAGGGAAGAATATTACAACCCACACCAAGAAACAAGAAGAAATGGCCCAGTTAAAGGTAAAAGATAAGCCTCCAGATGTCATAAAGGAGTTGAGACAGCTAACCTTAGATGTTCAAACAAATCTCTTTAATAAATTAAATGAGATGGCTAAAGAGATTAAGAATTTTAAGAAGACAATTTATGAGCACAAAGAAGAAACTTGGAAGCATGCATAGAAAAATAGTAGTTCTTATGGGAAGGAAAGGTGCAATAAATGAAATTAAAAATACACTGGACTCATATAACAGCAGATTTGATGAGGCAGAATAAAGGATTGGTGAACTTGAAGACATGGCCTCTGAAAGCGAACATAAAAAGAATAGATGAAGAAAAGAATAGAAAAAATTGAACAAGTTCTCAGTGAACAAAATGACAACAAGAGGATGCAAACATACATGTCATGGATGTCCCAGAAGGAGAAGAGAAGGGAGAAGGGGCAGAAGGAATATTTGAATAATAGTAGAAAATTTCCTAACCCTATTGAAGGACATAAATATCTGTCCAAGAAGCACAACATACTCCCATCCAAATGAATGTGAATAGACCAACTCCAAGACACATACTAATCAGAATGTCAAATGCCAAAGACAAAAAGAGAATTCTGAGAACAGCAAGAGAAAAGCAATACATAACATATAAGGAATACCCAATAAGATTAAGTGTTGATTTCTCATCAGAAACCATGGTGGCAAGAAGACAGTGGTATGATATATTTAAGATACTGCTAGAGAAAAAAGCCAGTCAAGAATCTTATATCTTTTGAAAGGCAAGGTGGCCTTTCAAAAATGAGGGTGAGTTTAGAATATTCACAGATAAACAGAAATGGAGAGAGTTTGGAACAAAGAGACTGACTTTGCAGGAAATAATAAAGAATGTGCTACAGTCTGAAAAGGAAAGATGACAGAGAGGCTTGGAAGAGAGTCTAGAAATGAAAATTATATCGGTAAATGTAACTAAAAGTGTCAAAAGAGTGGTGAAAATAAAATATGACAGGTAAAACACAAAGGTCAAAATGGGTGAAATAAGAACTGCCTTTACAGTAATTACATTGAATTTTAATGGATTAAACTCCACAACCAAAAGAAACAGACTGGCCAAAGGGATAAGAACATATGGCCCACCTATATACTGTCTGTAAGAGGCTCACTGTAGCAGTTTGATATTGTTTATGAATTCCAAAAATAGATATTGATTATGTTTGTGAACTAATCTGTTCCTCTGGGTATATTAGATTGGATTTGATTCAGAGGTTTTACTTTTATTTGATTAAATAATGATTAAGACTATGACTGGGCCATGTCAGTAGGATGTTGCTTCCCTACCCCTTAGTGGGCAGGGACTCACAGAGAAAATGACATGGCAGAGGATAAATTTAGAGTTTTGGATGCTGTAAACCCCAGGAAATAAGCACACAGGAGAAGAACACAGAGGATTAGAGATGGCTCCATAACACTGCAGAGGCCCTAGGAAGAGAGACTGAGAGTCTATAGCTGATCTTGTGGAGAGATCAGAGCATCTGAGCTCAGAGAAAAATGAGCCCTGGGAAAGAGACTTAAGAAGAAGAGGAAGCCTTGACATTGGCAGACATAACCCCCTTCTTGCTCTGACATATAGCCAATGACTTTGGGTGAGAATGTACCTCTTATGGTATTTGAGTTGGATTCTTCAGGTCTTGTCCCTACAAGTTTCTAACTCAAATAAATGCCCTCTATAAAAGTCAATAGGGTTCTGGTACTTTACATCAACACCTCTTCGGCTGACTAATACACTCACATTAAACCCAAGGATACCAATAGATTGAAAGTGAAAAGCTGGAAAAAGATATTCCATGCATGCAGTAATAAAACAAACAAACAAACAAAAAAACAAAACAAAAAAGAAAAGAAAAGAAAAGAAAAAAGAAAAGAAAAAGCCACAGTAGCTATAGTTAGATGAAATAGACTTTAAAAGACACTAGTAGTGCACAATATGAGGAGGAAATCAGGGGGGAAAATCCCTTTACAATAGTGACTAAAAAAATAAAATATTTAGGAATAAACTTAACCAAGGATGTAAAGCACTTATATTCAGAAAACTACAATGCATTGTTAGAAATTTTGAAAGTCCTGAATAATTGGAAGAACATTGCATACTCACAGATTGGAAGACTAAATATCATTAAGATGTCAGTTCTACCCAAATTGATAAACAGAGTCAAAGCAATTCCAATAAAAATTTCATGAGTATTTTTTAAATAAATGGAAAACATGATTATCAAATTTTTTGGATGGGTAAGTGGCCCCAAATATCCAAAAACATCATAAAAAGGAAAAGTGAAATTGAAGACTCTCACTTCTGGACTTTAAATCATACTACCTAGCAACAGAGATAAAAGCAGCATGGTACTGGCATAAAGACAGACACATAGACCAATGTAAATGAACTGATGTTTCAAAATACAGACCCTTACATCTATGGTCAAGTGATTTTTGACAAGTGTGTCAAACCTCCCAGCTGAGGCAGAACAGTCTAGTCAACAAATGATGCTGGGAGAACTGGATATCCACAGCCAAAAGATAGAAAGAGAACCCTTGTCTCACACTTTATCCCAAAAATTAATCCAAAATGGATCAAAAATTTCAATATAAAAGCAAGAACCATAAAGCTTCTAAAAGAAAATGTAGGAAAACATTTTCAAGACCTGATAGTAGGTGATGGATTCTTAATGGAGTTAAGAGGAGGACTCAGGTGGACTACCAATGCTTAATGTATGCAAAAGTATTAATTAACTTTACTGTAAAAGTATGGAAATTTATAGAGTTGATGGTAACACATTATAGTGATTACCAGCTGGTTTATAAATGGGAATGTGGCTGGAAAGGTAGTCTAGGGATGTAAATGTCATTTGAAAGAAAGCTAGAGAGTAACCTAGAGACTGAATAACACAGTAAAGCCAGAGGTCGATGATAATTGTGGTTAATGATACAGATGAAAGTGTCCTTTGTGAGCTAGAGCAGATATACATCACTATTGCAGGGTGGTGGGAATGTGGAGAAGCATGGGAAAAGTACAACTAGAATGATATATGGACTGTGGTTAACAGCAATACAGTAATATTCATCCATCTATGCCAAAAATGTACTGTGTAAACAATGGGGTAGTGTGAAAAAAGTGTGCCAAATGTATGCCATGGACCTGTTTTAGTGGTAATAGTTTGATACTATCTCATAATCTGCAGCAAATGTTCCAATACAGTGTGGTGCATTGATAGAGGGGTGTTGTATGGGAGTTCTGTACAAGTGCAAGATTGTTTTGTAAGTTCAAAACTTTTTAAATAAAAATATATTTTAAAAATAATAATAGGGAAGGTTTTGGGAAAATACACAAATGTAAGATATGAACTATAGTTAGTAGTAAGATTTTGGTGTTATTCTTTCATAATTTGTAACAAAAGCCTCACAACAATGTAATGTGTTGGTGGTGGGTTGATGTAGGGGACCCCTGTATGATGTTATGCATGTCTGTTTTGTAAGTTCACAACTTTTACATACATTTTTTGTTTATGTTTGTTAACATAGAGGATGTGAAGGCAAGGGAACACTTATCTAGTGCTGGCGGGAATGTAGAATGGTGCAGCCATTCTAGAATGTAGAATGTGGAGGACAGTTAAGTGGTTCCTCAGGAAGCTAACTATAGAACTTTCATATGATCCAGCAATCCCACAGCTGGGTAGATTACTGGAAGAATTGAAATCAGGAACACGAACAGATCTATGCACACCAAAGTTCATAGCAGCATTATTCAGTGTTGCCAAAATTTGGAAGCAACCCAAGTGTCCATCAACAGATGAATGGATAAGCAAATTGTGGTATATACATACAATGGAATATTACTCAAGTATAAGAAAGAATGCAATATTAACACACTGGAAAACAAGGATTAATCCTGAAGACCTTATGTTGAGTGAACTAAGTCAGACACCAAAGGAAAAATATTACATGACATCATTGATATGACCTAAGCAAATCAAGCAGACTTAGCATGAGAGTCTGGAAGATATGTTATCAGTAGACAGAAAGGAAGCAGAGGGTGGTGAGCTGATGCTCAATATCGGCAAAATCTGATGATAAAGTGGTTGTTGGGCAGTGGATGGGGCTGACAGTGGTACAGTCTGAGAGTGCAGGAATGTGAGAGGGAGTAGGGTGGGGCTTGGGTTGTAATATCCATGGAATGGGAGGGTTGAAGATTGAAGGATGGAGCAAGTGAACTCTGGGGATTTGCAGGTCTGTATTTAAAACTACAATGGTGGGAATGTTCTTTTGGCAAATTACTGGTGCAGGGTGTTGTATGTAGAGGGATATGTGGGATAGGGCACACCAGAGGCATGCCCCCATATAATAGGAAAGTGTTCATCTTGTCATAGTGTGTTATCTCAGTGGATGGAGACCTACACAATAAATAATGCTCAGCTGTAAGAAGTAGTGCAGTATTAACACATGGGACAACATGGAGAAATCTTGAAGACATTATGTTGAGTGAAGTAAGACAGGCAATGAAGAACAACTATTACATGACCTCACAGATATGAATTAAGCAAATTGAGCAGACTCACAGCACTAGACTCTGGAATACAGGTTAAAAGGAGATAGAAAGAGAGTAGAAGGTGGTGAGCTAATGCCCATAGGAGCAAAATATATGCCCAAGAGGAAGGGTATGGTTGGTTAGTGGATGGAGGTGATAGTGGTGCAGTGATGTGCTGGACTATGATGGTGTATAATTTGGGGGAATGGGTTGGGCTATCCATGGAAATGAGGGGATGATTGTACTCTGGGGATTTGCAGGTCCGTTGTTAATATCACAGTGGTGGTCAATGTCTTTTGGAAAATATGGCAGCGAGGGTTACTGCTGTAGGGTGTCAGGAATGGGAGGATATACAGGATCGGGTGTACCTGGGGTGTGCCTCTATGGAATATTTAAGTGTTCATCTTGCCATAGCATGTTAACTCGGTGGGTGAAGACCTACACAATAAACCAGAAAATTATTAAGCCCCCATTCTGGGGAATCCTGCTAAGTTCTCAGTTAGAGAGCCAAGAATCTCTTGAGAACATAGGGAATGCCCAATGAAAGAAAACAGACCAATATGGCAAACCTTCAATGTTTCAAGTAATTATGAATCTTATTCTTAAAAAACTGAAACTTAGTGGTTAGCTTAGGTTCTGAGGGGAGGGGAGGGGAGAGTAGACTAGATGGGACATAGGGCATTCTTAGGAAATTTGAATTGTTCTGCATGATCTTGTAATAGTGGATACAGGCTATTTTAAATTTTGTCAAAACCTATAGAAGTGCATGGTGCAAAATGTAAACCATAGCATAAAACACTGTACATGGTTAGTAGCAATGCTCAATATTTGTGTATCAATTGTAACAAATGAACCTTCCACAAGTAAAATGTTAAAAGGGGAGAGTGAAAAATGGGGAGGGTGTTGGGTATATGGGAATTCACTATATTTTCTTTCTTTTTTTTATTTAGCAATTTTTTATTGCCTTTTTAAAAAGATGCATAGATCACACAAAATGTTACATTAAAAAATATAAGAGGGAAGTAGATAGAGCATCTACCTACCACATGGGAGGTCCATGGTTCAAACCCAGGACCTCCTGGCCCGTATGGTGAGCTGGCCCATGCGCAGTGATGATGAGCGCAAGGAGTGCCATGCCACACAGGGATGTCCCCCACATAGGGGACCCCCATGCACAAGGAGTGCATCCCATAAGGAGAGCTGCCCAGCATGAAAGAAAGTTCAGCCTGCCCAGGAGTGGCACTGCACACATGGAGAGCTGATGCAGCAAGATGACACAACATGTCTCTTGCTGTCATTTAGCTCCCTCGGACCGGACCTCATTCAAATTTTTCCATTCTTTTCTTCATTTGTTCTTTTGTGCGTTCCCTTTCAGAGACCATTTCTCCAAGTTCACCAATCCTTTCTTCTGGCTCCTCGAATCTACTATTATATGATCCCAAAGTCTTTTCCCCTCTCCCCCTTGTGGCTTTATTCTTGCTGTCTGCTCTCTGTGTCCATTTACTGTGTATTCTTCTGTGTCTGAATTTATTATTTTTTAAAATTTATTTCCCACTCCCCCACCCTTGCGGCTTGCTTGTTGTCTGCTCTCTGTGTCCATTTGCTGCAAGCTTCTGTTTTGTTTTGTTTTTTTGCTTGTCTCCCTTTTTTTTTTTTTTTTGCATCACCTTGCAGAGTCAGCTCTCCATGGTGCTGGTGGGCCAGGGGGCACTCCACGGCACAGGTACATGAGCCTAACTTCACATGGAGGCTGAGGGCACAAACCCAGGGCCTCCCATATGGTAGACAGGAGCCCAACAAATTGAACCACAGCCACTTCTCTGATCCCAATGTATTTTTAATTTCATTTATTGCACCTTTCATTCCCATAAGATCTGCTATTTTTCTATGCATGCTTTCAAATTTTTCTTTGTGCCCATTCAATGTTTTCTTAATATCCTTAATCTCTTTAGCAATCTCATTATATTTATTAAGGAAATTTGCTTGAACATCTATGATTAGTTGTCTCAACCCCTCTATTTCATCTGGATGCTTATCGTATTCCTTTAACTGGGCCATATCTTCCTGTTTCTTGGTGTGGATTATAATTTTTTCTTGGTGTTTTGGCATTTGACTTACTAGAGTATTTATTTTGGGTACAGTTTTTCTCTTTCAGGCTTCCTACCCTTTTCCCCTTGCTGGTTGTGCAGCAGGTGCCAAGGATGTAGTTGGTCCTGTAAACTGTGGAGGCTCAAGCTGCCCTCATTGCCCCAGGAACTGATGAAGCTTCTCCCAACTTTCTCTTTTGCTAGGGTTAGGGAGAGTGTCATAGCTGTGTGGCATAATCCAAGTTATATAGGCCTAGACTGTAGTTGCCAAGAGAGAGTGATGATGGTTCATGCCCCTTTCTTCCCTGATTGGAACAGGGATGGAGGTGCAGGTATGGGCAGCAATCTATGCAGTGAGGATCCAAGATGACCACAATTGCCCCAGTAGAATTCCAATTATTCAGTCTGTGCCAGCCAAATGTACCTTCAGTTACCTGGATAGCTTGGTGCAGGGTCCATCAGCTTCCTCCCTGCCAGAGGTGGGGCTGAATCCTAGGCTAGGGCTGCAGGCCAAACTGGGTGAAAGAAACAAGTCCTTACTATCACTGTGATTTTCAGTCAGCCCAGCTTCCCCTTATACTGGGGGTGGAGTAAAAATGGCAGCTACTGGTCTCTTTCTGACTTGGGCAAGTTCAAACTTTAGCTATTCTTAGGGTTATACTTTAGCCAGCCAAATGTACTGATCAGTAGCTGAAATGGGTGGCCAAATGTCTCTTTCTCACAAGTTTTTGGAATGTGGAGCTTTCAATTCCAAACACAGAATAGCTCCAGGGGGCTTGTGCTGCCAAAGTAGGATGATCACTGGCCTCCTTGGTGTGGCCTGTAATTTCCTGGAGAGATTTTGGCACAGGTACCCCCAGCTTCCTCCATGTCAGAGGTGGAGCTGAGGCTTATGCTAAGCTGCAATATGACCTGGATGGAAAGAAGCTGGTCCCTACCAGCACTGCAATTTTCAGTCTGCTCCATTTCCCTTCATGCCAGGTGCAGAGTTAAGATGGTGGCTACTGGCCTCTTTCTGACTTGGACAGTTGTTTTTTTATTTTTTATTTTTTATTTTTGGACAGTTTTAAACTTTAGCTGTTCTTAGGATTATACTTCACAAAATTTACTAATCAGCAGCTGAAGTTGGTGGCCAACTGTCTCTTTCTTTCCAGTTTTTGGGAAGTGGAGCTTCCAATTCCAGTTGCCAAATAGCTCCCAAGGCAGCTTGTGCCTCCAGTGGAGGATGAGCACCAGCCTCCATGCCATGGAGTGCTCTACTTAAAAATTTTCTCTGCAGATGGGCAGTCACCTCCTTCCATTCCTTCAAGGATGTTGCAGGATGCTCTTTTGGTCTCCTTGAACGCCCAACAAGTGCTTCAGATGGCTCTGGGTATTTACTAACTGTCCTGTAACAGGAACTGACTCTAGGAGCAACTTACTCCACCACCATCTTGCTGATTGTTCAATATCCTATAATTTTTATGTAACATTTTTGTAATCTAAAGCTTCCTTTAAAAAAGTTTTTTTAAAAAAATTCTTGCATTGTGACTTTCATCACCATAAGATCTGTTATCCTTTATGTACATTTACAATTTCTTCTGTATGTTCAACTAGTGTCTTATTTTTCACTTTATTTTCAAAGAAGCCTTAGGTTACAGAAAAGTCACAGAGAAAAATCAATCAATGTAATACACCATATAAACAGATTGAAGGAAAAAAATCACATGATTATATCTATAGATGCAGGAAAAGCATTTGACAAGATACAGCACCCTTTCTTGATAAAAACACTGCAAAAGATTAGAAGGCAAGGAAATTTTCTGAACATGATAAAGAATATATATAAAAAACCCACAGCCAACATCATTTACAATGGTGAAATCCTAAAATCTTTCCCTCTAAGATCAGGAACAAGACAAGGATGCCCACTATCACCTCTTCTGTTTAACATTGTCTTAGAAGTACTTGCTCAAGCACTGAGCCAAGAACCAGATATAAAAGGCATTCAAATTGGAAAGGAAGAAGTCAAAATTTCATTATTTGCAGATGACATGATCCTATACATAGGAAACCCTGAGAGGTCTACAACAAAGCTTCTAGAACTCATAAATGAGTTTAGTAAAATCGCAGGTTATAAAATCAATGTGCAAAAATCAGTAGCATTTCTGTACACCAATAATGAGCAAGCTCAGGAGGAAATCAAAAAACAAATACCATTTACAATAGTCAATAAAAATGAAATACCTAGGAATAAATTTAAGTAAAGATGTAAAAAAACTTATACACAGAGAACTACACAAGATTGTTCAAGGAAATCAAAGAAGACCTAAATAAGTGGAAGAATATTCCCTGTTCATGGATAGGAAGACTAAATTATATTAAGATGTCTATCCTACCAAAACTGACCTATACATTCAATGCAATCTCAATAAAAATCAGTACAGCATTCTTTAAGGAACTAGAAAAACTCGCTATGAAATTTATTTGGAAAGGAAAGAGGCCCCGAATAGCCAAAGACATATTGAAAAAGAAAAACGAAATTGGAGGAATCACACTACCTGACTTCAAAACATACTATAAAGTTACAGTAGTGAAAACAGCATGGTCTTGGCACAAGGAGAGACACACAGACCAGTGGAACCGAATTGAGAGTTCTGATATAGATCCTCATATATATAGTCATATAATATTTGATAAAGCCACCAAACCCTCTCAACTGGGAGAGAATGACCTGTTCAACAAATGGTGCATGGAGAACTGGATATCCATATGTAAAAGAATGAAAGAGGATTACCATCTCACACCTTATACAAAAATCAACTCAAGATGGATCAAAGACCTAAATATAAGAGCCAAGACCATAAAGACTTTGGAAAGCAGTGTAGGGAAGCACCTACAGGACCTTGTAATAGGAAATAGCTTCATGAACTTCACACCAAAAGCATGAGCAGCAAAAGAACAAATAGATAAATGGGACTTCCTCAAATTTAAAGCCTTCTGCACATCAAACGAGTTTGTCAAAAAGTGAAAAGAGAGCCTACACAATGGGAGAAAATATTTGGTAACCATATATCGGATAGGAGACTTATAACTTGAATATACAAAGAACTCCTATATCTCGAAAATAAAAAGATGAACAACCCATTTAAAAATTGGGAAAAAAGATTTAAATAGACACTTCTCCAATAAAGAAATACAAATGGCTAAAAAACACGTGAAAAAATGCTCCAAATCTCTAGCTATTAGGGAAATGCAAAACAAAACTACAATGAAATACCATCTTACTCCCATAAGATTGGCAGCTATGAAAAAAACAGAAGACTACAAATGCTGGTGAGGATGTGGAGGAATGGGAACACTCATCCACCGCTGGTGGGAATGTGGAAGGATCCAGCCATTCTGGAGGACAGTCTGGCAGTTTCTCAAAAAACTAGCTATAGATTTGCCATTTGACCCAGCACTTCCACTGCTGGGTATATACCCAGTAGAACTGAAAACAAGGACACAAACTGATACGTGCACACCAATGTTCATAGCAGCATTGTTCACTATTGCCAGAAGTTGGAATCAACCCAAATGCCCATCAACAGATGAATGGATAAATAAAATGTGGTATATACATACAATGGAATACTATTCAGCTTTAAGAATGAATGCACTACAGACACATGTGTTAACATGGATGAATCTTGAGAACCTTATGTTTGAGTGAAGCAACCCAGGCATTGAAAGACAAATACTACATGACCTCAATGATATGAAATAAGTAAACCAAGTTGCCTCAGAGAGCTAGAGACTGGATGATAGGCTTAAAAGAAATTGGGGGTTAGAGGAAGGATGTAAGCTGACACCTACATGGGTGAAATCTATGATAAGCTGGAGGTAAGTATTTGTACAAGGAAGGGATAAAATGGAGGCATAGAGTTACCTTTGGGTGGGCCTTTGTGGGCTTGAGGTGGGCTAGGGATGGGAGAATGGGTAATATTGCCCAGGAAATTGGGGGGAGGGTGGGGTAACATACGAACATAGGAGATTGTCAGGTATTGGTTGAGAGTATAATGCTGAGAAAATTTTTTCGAAAATACAATAAGGAAGGTTACCTGTTTAAGATGCTTAAAGGGGATAATCTGATGCAGGACAGGCTCCTAGGGAGTGTGTGAGTGCTCATTTTGCCATAGTAGGTTATGTCATTGGATAGAAACCCATATAATGAGAGTGAAGGTATACCCACATCC
This sequence comes from Dasypus novemcinctus, assembly GCF_030445035.2. Taxonomy (NCBI): domain Eukaryota; kingdom Metazoa; phylum Chordata; class Mammalia; order Cingulata; family Dasypodidae; genus Dasypus; species Dasypus novemcinctus. The sequence goes on from NC_080675.1 coordinate 38,530,957, forward strand.
TGTGGAGTACTGATGGTTCTCAAATAGAGGGAATTGTATCTCTCGAGATAAATGGTCACTCCCAATGTATTAGGGCAGTTGATCATGTCAAACCCTCAACACTGTTGCAAGTATTTCTGAACATGGTCCATCAAGCAATGAAGATTGACTGTCACTGTGGGCCTTGAGGGGAGGGGGAAAGAGGTATTGAATAGATGGAATCAATGTAACTGTGTGGGCAATAGAAGTGTTCTACAAGATTATGCAAGGATGGATATAAGACATGTTAAATTACACCAAAAATATATAGGGACTGATAGGCTAAAATGTAAATCATAATGTAAAGCATAAGATAAGTAAAAATTTAGAAAATTGTATAGTCTAAAATATAAACCACAATGTAAACCCAAATGTTACCTTATTTGAAAGCTATTGTCTCAATATCTATACATCAGTTTCAGTAAATATAGTATGAACATGTAAAAAGATTATTGCTGTGGAAGGAAAAAGGGTTTTATGTTGGATATGTGGGAGTACTATATATTGTATATATGAATTACTGTGATCTAAAACTTTTGTGAAGATAAAGTTAATAATTAGGGGGAAAAAAAAGAAAAAGAAAGGACGTAGACACCGAGGAAAGGATGGAAGAAGTTGCCTTGCCAATTTGCATACAGGGCAACACTTATTGCAGTGATGGAAGGAAAAACATCAAAAACAAAGCCTTTGCATTTTTTTTATTTTTTGATACGCCAATTTATTTTTAACTTAATTTTTCTAAATTAATATGTATTCTATATCTAACCTTTAAACTCATCACTATATTCCATTTTACTATAATAGAACCTGGCAGTATATTGGGCTTCATTTTTGAAGAAGTTTTGGCACACAGAGAGGTTCAACAATGGCAGGGAAGGAATACTGGTGTGGGATGTTATTGACAGGGGACACATGGTTGGCAGGGAGTTCTCCAGGGCATATATCCATAAAAATGTTTGGATATTTTCATAGTGGTTACAGTTAAAAACAACAACTAAGGGAGTGCTGAGTTCCTAGCCAGGGGAACTCTATCACAGTCCCTAAAGGAACAGCAACACTCCCCCAAGTGCAACGGCAAAGACCAAAAAAAAAAAAAAAAAAAAAAAGAAGAAGGAAGGTCCAACAATGAGCCCTTGATACTAATGACTATGCTTGTAAGCCTGTGCACCTGAATTGAGAACAAGGCCTAGAGCTTTAGGGTTCCTAAGAGTTACCTCCTGAGAGCTTCTATGTTGCTCAAATGTGGCCAGTCTCAAAGCCAAACTCAGCATGTAAATGTGTTGCCTTCCCACCAGTGTGGGACATGACTCCTGGGGATGAGCCTCCCTGGTGCTGAGGGATTACTGTCAAGTACCAGCTGATGATGTAACTAGAAAATGACCTTGAATAAAAAGGTCAACTCAGACCAGCAGAATATCTCAGCCTACATATAATTCCAGGAGTTAAAAATGCTTTTTGACCTGAATCAAAGGGGGAAATGGAAAGGACAAATGAGTTTATATGGCTATGAGTCTCCAAAAAGAGCCGGGAGGTTATCAGAGGGGTTGTCCTTATGCATACCTGAGCAGAGTCCCACAGACAGATAAAGTAGACACAACCCCAGATACTGGTTCTTCTGAGGGCTACAGAGACACACAGGTTTTATGGTCATGGCAGATGGAGTTCAGTGCCATGTCAGTTGGCCCTACTTTGGAGTTTGTGCTTTTGTGTGATGGAGCTGGACTCAGATGTGATCTTTGTCACAAGCCTCTCCTGTTACTTTTACCAGAACTGTAGTTGGTGCTGGGATTTAATGTATACCCAGGGGTCCTGAATCTATGGACTTCATGTGATAGCCAGGCCCTAAGCCTCAACAGACTTGCAACACCTACACTCTGGTTTATTGGACTTACCCCACTCAGCTAACTTGGAGGTGAAGGTCAATCACCACACCAGGGAGCCAAGAGTGCCTACAACTGCAAGCAGGAGAATTGCATCCATCATCCATGTGGAATCTAAGCCCCCTCTTGATATAGATGTGGAGTGGACACAACCATTCTAAGTTCCACAGGATGGAGGAATAAAGTATGTATTAGAGTGGACTTACTGATATTCTATTCATGAACTATTGTGATTAGTAATCAAAGAAAATGTGGCATGGGTATAGAGAAAGTGGCCATAGTGGCAGCTGGGTGTAGGGAGTGGGAGGAAGAGATGTGATGTGGGGGCATTTTTGAGAGTCAGAGTTGTCCTGGGTGGTGCTGCAGGGATAGTTACTGGATATTGTATGTCCTCCCATGGTCCACTGGGTGGGCTGTGGGAGAGTGTGGGCTATGGTGTGGACCACTGACCATGAGGTGCAGCGGTGCTCAGAAATGTATTCACCAAATGCAATGATGTCTCATGATGATGGAGGAGGTTGTTGTTATGGGAGAAGAAGTGGGGTGAGTGGAGTGGGGGTATATGGGGACCTCATATTTTTTGAATGTAACATTAAAAAAATAAAGACAAAAAAAAAGAGAGAAACTACTGCTTACCACACATCTTGAAAAAAAAAATAACAGAGAAAATATAGGAGATTTCAATATAATCCATCCCCTCCCCCTCTCATATTTTCCCCTATTGATAACATCTTACATTAGTGTGGTACATTTATTACAATTGATGAACAAATACTGAAGCATTACTACTAACCATGGTCAATAGTTTACATTGTGGTTTACATATTGCACATACAATCTTATAAGTTTTGACAAAATGTTTAATGGCCTGTACTCATCATTGGAAAATCATTCAGAATAAATCCAAAGCCCTAAAAGTGCCCTATGTTCCACCTATTCTTTCCTCCCCTTCCCCTTGGAACCTATGGTAACCACTAAGTTTCAGTTTTTCAAGAATAATGTTAATACTTAGATGCATTAATATTGAGTGATTGACATATTGATTTATTTTCTTTTATTAGGCACTGTCTATGTACTCAAGAGATTCTTGCCCCTCAGTAGCAGATTGCGATTATTTATGTACCCCAAAGAGAGATTATGTTTGTAAAGTAATCTAGTCCTCTGATTGTGATGCCCTTTAATTGTAATAGATTCAGCTGAGATGTCTTTGATTAAATTATGTTAAAATTAATGCTTTGACCAAACTCAGCATATAAATGCATTACCTTCCCCCAAGTATGGGACATGGTTCCCAGAGATGAGCCTCCCTGGCACTGAGGAATTGCTACTAAGCACCTACTAGCAATGCAACTGGAAAAAGACTTGGACAAAAAGGGGGAAAGGGTAAAAACAAATGAGTTTATAGGGCTAAGAGACTTCAAAGTGAATCAGGAGGTTATTCAAGGGGTTACTCTTACTGACTTCTCAGCAGGATCACATTGACTGCCAAAAAGTAAATATTGCCTCAAATAGCAGGGCTCCTGAGGGCTCTGGAGTCATCCAGACACTATGGGCATGGAAGACAGCTCAGGAGTTTGGCACCCTGCCAGTAACCCCTACTTTGGAATTTATAATTCCTGGTGTGACAGTGTTGGACTCAGATATGTTTTCCCTACACATGACTCTTCTTCCCCTTCTATTTGCACCTAGTAAGTACTAGAGTTGACAGGTGTATGTCCAAGAGACTTAAATCTTTGGGTTTTCCATGTGCCTGTTGGACCCTGGGTCTCAACAGCATTGCAACACCTACTCCCCAGTTCATTGGACTCACCCAGGACAACTAACAAGGAGATGATGATGAACAATGACCATCCCAAGGAACAGAGAGAATGTGCAACTGCAAGCAAGATAGTCCCATCCATCAACTGTATGGGATCAAAGCCCCCTCTCAATTGGAGGTTAAGTGGGCATCATCATCCCAGAATCCTCAAGTTTGAGGAATGAATGATAGACTAGAGTAGATTTATTGTTATTCTACTATAGACTTGTTGTGTTTCTAGCAATGGAAGAACTATAATCATTTATGTGGAGGCAGTGGCCACTGGAGATTCTGAGTGGAAGGAGAGGGAAAAATAGGTGTAATATGGGGGCATTTTCAGGACTTGGGAATTGCCATGAATGACATTGCAATGACAGATACAGGCCATTTTATATCTCATCATAAATTACAAAATTGTATGGGAAAGAATGTAAATTACAATGTAAACTATAATCCATGCTTAATGGCAATGTTCCAAAATGTGTCCATCAATTGTAACAAATGTACCACACTAATGAAGGATGTTGCTAATGTGGGAAAATGTGCAAGGGGAGGGAGTAGGGCACATGGGAATTACCCATATTTTTAATTTAACTTTTATGTAATCTAAGTATCTTTAAAAAATAAAAATGTATACAGATTCAACCACATCATTTGCGCAACTCAGAGTTGAGTCCCCTTCCCCTTGGTGGGCTATATAAATGTATACTAACTCAGGGAGAACACAGAGAAGATACACAGAAGAATAGAAAGAGCCCCATAGACACAGCAGAGGAGAGAGATTTCATCCTGGAGGCCCTGGGAGAGTTGAGCATTCACCTGAGAGTTTAGAACTGACCTTGTAAAGAGGACAGAGCAGCTGAGCCTTATGCCAGCCTACAGCTGAGATAGGAAGAAGCTGGCCTCACAGGGCCTTAAGAAGAAGAATGAAGGAGAGACCAGGAAGACCTCACCGCCACCTTGTTTCAACACGTGGCATCTGACTTTGGGTGAAAAATCAACCTTGAGTTGGCCTCTTTAGAGCCTTGTAACTGTAAGCTTCTACTGCAAATAAATAGCCTTTATAAAAGCCAACGGATTTCTGATACTTTGCATCAGCACCCCTTTGACTGACTAATATGCTTTCTATTTGAGAATGTAGCAGGACTCCCCGGGATGGGAGTTTATTTTGTTGTTTATTGTGTGGATCTTTACCCTGAGATAATACCCTTTGACAGGATGAACACATTCAGATTCCACAGAAGCATGCCTTAAGTGCTCCCTTTTCTACACTTTCCCCTATCAACACCGATATACTGCAGTAGTGACCCTCCCCTGCCACATTTGACAAAAAAAAACAACCTCAAAACATTCCCACAAGTATTTTCAACCACAGACCTACAAATCCTCAGGGTTCACCTGTTCCTTCCTCCAGCCCTCTCCCCAGTTCTATGGATAGTTCTACCCTACTCCCCACCCTGCTCACCCTCACATTTCAGTACCATTAAGCTCCCTCACCTCCCTGCACCATCACCCTCCACTGTCAAGCCACCCATTCCACTTTATCAGATTGTTTGGCCCACTCTCTATTCCCTTTCTGTCCTCTGATATTCTGTCTTCCAGACTGTATCTCTGTGAGTCTTTTCAATATGCTTTTTTCATGTCACTGATGTCATGCAATATTTGTCCTTTAGTGATCATCTTGCTTCACTCAACATGAGAAATTCAAGATTCATTCATGTTGGTGTACTTTTCAATACTTCATTCCTTCTTACAGCTGAGTAATATTCCATTATATGTATATATCACATTTTGCTTATCCATTGATCCATTAACAAACACTTGGATTGCTTCCAATTTTTGGCAAAAGTGCATATAACTGTTTTTGACCCTCTTTCAATTCTTCTGGGTTCATACCTAGGGGTGAAATTGCTGGCTCATATGGCAATTCTATAGTTAGCTTCCTGAGAAACTGCCAAAGAATCCTCCACAATGGCTGCACCATTCTACACTCCCACCAGCAGTGGATAAGCACTCCCTTTCCTTCACATCCTCTCCAACATTTGTAGTGTTTTTTAATAGTCACCCATCTAATAGTTGTAAAATGATATCTCACTGTAGTTTTGATTTGCATTTTCCTAATAGTGAGTGAGGTTGAGAATATTTTCATGTGCTTTTTAGTCATTTGTATTTCCTCTTTGGAAAAGTGTCTATTCAAATCTCTTCTATGGCCAGTTGATTTTTTACAAGGGTGTCAATTCCACTCAATTTAGGAAATAGTCTCTTCAACAAATGGTGCTGGAGAAACTAAATATTCATATGCAAAAGAATGAAGGTGGACCTTTATCTCAAAACATACACAAATATCAACTCAAAATGAATTAAAGGCCTAACACAAGAGTAACAATTATAAAATTCTCAAAAGGAAACATAGAGAAGCATCTCTAGGATGACTGTTGTTAGATTTTACACCAAAAGCATAATCAAGAAAAACAAATAGAGAAATGGAACTTCACCAAAATTAAAAACTCTGTACATGAAAGGTCTTTATCATGAAAGTAAAAATACAATCTGCCAAATGGGGGAAAATATTTCAAAACCACATATCTGATTAAGATTTAATATCCTTAATATATAAAGAATCCTGCAACTCAACAAGAAAATGACAAATCACCCAAATAAAAAATGGGCAAGACACTTGAATAGACATTTATTTAAAGAAGATACAAAAATAGCCAAAATGTACATGAAAACATGCTTAAAATAATTTTTCATTAGTGAAATGAAAATCAAAACCACAATGAGATACAATTTCACACCCAATGGGATGGCTACTTCAAAAAATGGAAAATAATAAAATAATAAGTGTTGTGGAAGATGTGGTAATGTAAAATGGTGTAATCACTTGGAAGATAGATTGGTCATTCTTCAGAAAATGCAGTACAGAATTACCTGATGTCTTGGTAATTCCACTTCTAGGTATCTACCCAAAAGAAGTGAAAGCGGGGACTTTAACAGATATTTGCACACCAATTGTTCATAGTGATTTATCTATCAACAGATGGATAAACAATATGTGGTATATATATACCATGGAATATTGTTCAGTTGTGAAAAGAAAAGATGTTCTGATTCATACAACAACAGATGAATCTGTTGAGTGACATAGGCACACAAAGGACAAATAATGTACCATCTCACTAATATGAAACAATTAGAACAAACAAATTCACAGAACCAGTATACAAGTCGCTAGGGGTCCAGGAGTGAGTAGGGAATAGGGAGTTAATACTTAATTGGTACAGAATCTGTTTGAGGTGATGAAAAAGTATTGGTCATGGATGGTGGTGATGGGAGTACTACATTAAGTGTATAATTATACCATTGAATTACATATTTGAGTAATTAAAAGGGGAAAATATAGGTGGTATCTTTACTAGAATAAAAAAAAAACAAAAAACAAAACAAAACATAGGAGTGTAGTCCAAACAGTGAACCTTAATATAAACTATGTGTAATGTAATTATAATAACATTCCTTTATCAATCATGACAAACTTACCAAACTAATTCCAATTGTTAATATTAATAATTGTTCATAATAGGGAAAACTATGTTGGGGGGTGTTTGCCAAAGGGCTGCTAGTACAAAATACCAGAACTGTGTTGGATCTTTTTAAAAATATATATTTTCATTACAGAAGTTATGAACTTACAAAACAATCATGCGCACATGTAGAATTTCCATACAACAACCCTTCACCAACACACCACACCATTGTGAAACATTTGTTGTGGATTATTCAAACTGTTACCACTACCTATGGTTCATACCATACATTTGACCTATTTTTCCCATACCTCCCTACACTTTTTGGCTGACTAATATAGTGGCCATGCTATGTGTGAGATGATCTCTCATTGTCATTTTGATTTGCATTTCTCTAATAACTAGTGATATGAAACTTTTTTTTCATATGCTCTTTGGTCATTTGCATTTCTTTTTTGGAAAAATGTCTATTTAAATCTTTGCTCATTTTTAAGTTGGATTGTTTGCTCTTTTATTGTTGTGTGGTCCCTTTATAAAGGAAGGAAATCAAACCCTCATCTGATATGGGCTTTCAAATATTTTCTCCCATTGAGTGGGCTGCCTTTTCACTTTCTTGACAAAGTCCTTGGAATCACAAAGCATTTAAGTTTGAGGAGGTCCTATTTACCCATGTTTTCTTTCACTGGTCATGTTTTTGGTATAAGGTTTAAGAATGCACCACCTAATATCAGGTCTTGAAGATGTTTTCCTACATTTATTTCTAAGAGCTTCATGGTTCTAACTTTTATATTTAGGTCTTCGATCCATTTTTGAGTTAATTTTTGTATAAGTGTGAGATAGGGATCCTCTTTCTTTCTTTTGGCTATGTATATTCAATTTTCCCAGCACTGTTTGTTGAATAGACTGTTCTGCCCCAGCTGGACCATAGATGTGAGGGTCTGTTAATGAACCAATAATTCAGTTCCATTGGTCTATGTGTCTTTATTTATGCCAGTATCATGCTGTTTTTACTACTGTAGCTAAGTAATGTGATTTAAAATCTGGAAGTGAAAGACTCCAACTTTGCTTTTCCTTTTAAGATGTTTCTATTTGGGTCATCTTATCCTTCCAAATAAATTAGATAATTGTATTTTCCATTTGTTTAAAAAAACACTGGTGGAATTTTTATCATGATTGCATTAAACTTGTATATCAGTTTTGGAAGAATTGACCTCTTAATGATATTTAGTCTTCCAATCCATGATATGGAATGTTCTTCCAATTGTTAAGGTCTTTTTAAAATTTCTTTTAGCAATGCAGTGTAGTTTTCTGAATATAAGTGCTTTACATCCTGTATTAAATTTATTTCTAAATATTTGATTCATTTAGTTGCTATTGTAAATGGAATTTTTTTCCTGACTTCTTCCTCAGATTGCACATTATTAGTGTATAGAAACACTGATTTTTGCATATTGATGTTATATCCTGACACTCTACTGAAATTGTTTATTAGCTCTAGCAGCTTTATTATAGATTTTTCAGAACTTTCTAAGTGTAGGATCATATCAACTGTGAATAGCAAAAGTTTTACTTCTTCCTTTCCAATTTGGATATCTCTTTAAAAAATTTTTAATTGAAATATCATTCATAAATGAACATGCATAAACAATAAGTGTATAGTAAAGGCATGAACTTAAAAAATAAACACGCATAACATCATACAGAGGTCTTATACATCACCCCTCCACCAACACCTTGCATTGTTGTGAAACATTTGTTACAAACTATGCAAGAGCATCATCAAAATATTACTACTAATTGTAGTCCTTATCTTACATTTGGTATATTTTTACCCTAACCCACTCTATTTTAAAAAATATTTTTATTACAGAGGTTGTTAACTTACAAAACAATCATGCACAGGTGTAGAATTCTCATACAACACCCCTTCACCAAAACATCAACATACAATATTGGTTACATATTATGAGATAATATCATCAGGTTATTATCATCAACTATGGTCCATAGCATAAATACTTGGCACACTTTTTTCATACTGCCCCATTATCAACATAGTATATCTTTGGCATTGATGAAAGAATTTTATAATATTGTTGTTAACCACAGTCCATACATCACACCAAGTGTGTTTCCCATGCTTCTCCACATTCCCATGACCCTGCAATAGTGATGTACATCTGCTCTAGCTCACAGAAGGGCACTCTTGTATCTGTACCATCAACTACAATCCTCATCCACCTCCAGATTCATTGTGTTATTCAGTCCCTAGATTATTCTCTAGCTTTATTTCAGTTGACATTTTCTTCCCCAGACTACCCTTTTCAGCCACAATCCCATTTATAAACCAGTTGCTACTCTCTATAATGTGTTACCATGAACCCTATCAATTTCCACACTTTTACAGTCAAGTTCCTTAAAGCGTGTACATACATTGAGCATCAGTAGTCCTCTTATCTCCTAATAACCTATACTCTAGGTTTTAACTCCATGTGTTTATCTTTCATATTTATTTCATATTAGTGAGATCATGCAATATTTGTCCTTTTATGTCTGTCTTGCTTCACTTAGCATAATGTCTTCAAAATGCATCCATGTTATCATATGTGTCCCAATTTCATTTCTTCTTACTGCAGCATAGTATTCCATCATATGTATATACCACATTTTGTTGATCCATTCACATTTTGTTGATGGACACTTGGGTTGTATCCATCTTTTGGCAATTGTGAATAATACCACTATGAACATTGGTGTGCAGATGTCAGTTTGTGTCATAGTTTTTAGTTCTTTTGGGTATATTCCTAGTAGAATAATTGCTGGATCATATGGCAGTTCTATATTTAGCTTCCCAAGGAACCACCAAACTGTCTTCCACAGAGGCTCCACCATTTTACACTCTCATCTCTAGTAAAGAAGTGTTCCTATTTCTCCACATCCTCTCCAGCATTTATTGTTATCTGTTTTTTTAAAAAATAATGGCCATTCTATGTGGTGCTAGATGATATCTCATTGTTGTTTTGATTTGCATTTCCCTAATAGCTAGTGATATGGAACATTTTTTTCATGACTTTTTGGCCATTTGTATTTCTTTTATGGAGAAATGTCTATTTAAATCTTTTGCCCCTTTTTAAATTAGATTGCTTGCTCTTTTATTGTTGGGTTGTATGATCTCTTTACACAGTAGGTAAATCAAACCTGTATTGGACATGTGATTTCCAAATATTTTCTCCAATTGAGTGAGTTACCTTTTCACCTTTTTGATGAAGTCCTTTGAATCACAAAAGGGTTTAAATTTAAGGAGGTCCCTCCCAATTACATATGTTTTCTTTCATTATTTGTGCGTTCAGTGTAAGGCTTAAGAATCCGCCACCTACCACTAGATCTTGAAGATGTTTCCCTATATTTTCTTCTAGGAGGTTTATGGTTCTTGCTTTTATATTTAGGTCTTTGATTAATTTTGAGTTAATTTTTGTATAAGGTGTGAGATACGGATCTTCTTTCTTTCTTTTGGTTATGGCTATTCAGTTCTCTCAGCACCATTTGTTGAATAGACTATTCTGCCCAAGCTGGGTGAATTTGACAGGTTTTTCAAAAATCATTTGAGCACAGATGTGAGGATCTGCTTCTGAACCATCAACTCAGTTGCGTTAGTCTATGTGTCTATCTTTATGCCAGTACTATGCTGTTTTACCACTATAGCTAGGTAATATATTTAAAATCTGGAAATGAAAGTCCCCTAACTTCATTTTTCCTTTGTAAGAAGTTTCTGGCTATTTGGGACCTTATACCTTTCCAGATAAATTTGATAATTGTGTTTTCCATTTGTTTAAAAATGCTGGTTCAATTTTTGTTGGGATTGCATTGAATCTGTATATCAATTTGGGTAAAATTGACAATGATATTTAATGAATTGAACTCACCTGTGAAATAGTCTTGTCCTGGGCTTTTCATTATAGGGAGTTATTTGATGACTGTTTCAACCTCTTTATTTGTTATTGCTTTGTCGAGGTTGTTTGTACATTCCTAGGAATTTTTCCATTTCATCTACATTGTCTAGTTTTTTGGCTTAAAGTTTTTCACAGTATCCTCTTATGATCTCTCTTGTTTCTATGGGGTCAGTAGTAATGTTCCTGTTTTCATTTTTTATTTCATTTATTTGCATCTTCTCTCTTTTGTTCTTAGTCAGTCTAGCTAAGGATCTGTCAATTTTTTTAATCTCAAAGAACAACTTTTGGTTTTGTTAATTCCCTTTTGCTTTTTTGTTCTCAATTTTATTTATTTCTGTTCTGGTCTTTGTTATTTCATTCCTTTTACTTGATTTGGAATTAGTTTGCTGTTCTTTTCCTAGTTCCTCCAGCTGTGTAGCTAGGTGATTGATTTTAGCTCTTTCTTCTTTGTTAATGTAAGATTTGAGAGCTATAAATTTCCCTCTCAGCACTGCCTTCTCTGCATCCCATAGATTCTGATATGTTGTGTTCTCATTGTCATTTGTCTCAAGATATTTGAAATTTCTTCTTTGACCTACTGATTATTTAAGAGTGTGTTGTTTAACCTCCATATATATATGTGAACCTTTCCTTTTCTGCTTTTCATTGATTTCCAACTTTATTCCATTATGATCAGAAAAAGTGCTTTGTATAATTTTGATCTTATTGAATTTATTGAGATCTGCTTTATGACCCAACATGTGGTCTATCCTGGAGAAAAACTCATGAGCACTTGAAAAGAATGTATATTCTGTTGTTTTGGGGTGCAAAGTTCTGTGTATGTCTTTTAGTCTTAGTTCATTTATCATATTATTCAAGCTCTTTGTTTCTTTATTGATCCTCTGCCCAGATGTTCTATCCAATGCTGAGAGTGGTGTATTGAAGTCTCCAACCATTATTGCAGAAATGTCTATTTCTGCCTTCAGTTTTGCCAGTGTTTACCTCATGTATCTAAGGGCATATACATTTATGATTGTTATTTCTTCATGGTGAATCATCCCTTTAATTAATATGCAATGTACTTCCTTGTTTCTAATAACTGTTTTGCTATTTCATCTGATATTAGTATAGCTACCCCAGATTTTTTTTTTTTTATGGCATGAATGGAATATCTTTTTCCAACCTTTCACTTGCAATTTATCAGTATCCTTGGGTCTAGGGTGAGTCCCTTGCAGATAGCATATAGATGGCTCGTATTTTCTTATCCATTCTGCCAGTCTGTGTCTTTTGATTGGGGAGTTTAATCCATTAACATTCAATGACATTAATATAAACTCTTATTTCATCCATTTTTTCCTTTGGGTTTTATCTGTCATATTTTATTTTCATCATTCTTTTGAGGCCTTTAGTTACTTTTACTGATGTATTCTTCATTTCTAGACTCTCTTCCAAATATCTCTCTACTGTCTTTTCTTTTCAAGTTATAACACTCCCTTTAGTGTTTCCTGCAAAGCTTGTCTTTTTGTTATATAAACTCTCTCAGTTTCTGTTTATCTGTGAATATTCTAAACTCACCCTCATTTTTGAAAGATAATCTTGCTGGATGTAAAATTATTGGCTGGCTGTTTTTCTCTTGCAATATCTTAAATATATCATACCATTGCCTTCTTGCCTCCATGGTTTCTGGTGAGAAATCAGCTCTTAATCTTTTTTTGGTATCCCTTATATGCTATGCATTGCCTTTCTCTTGCTGCTCTCAGAATTTTCTTTGTCTTTGGCATTTGACGTTCTTATTAGAACATGTCTTGGACTTGGTTTATTCAGATTTATTTGGATGGGAGTACAATGTGCTTCTTGGACTCAAATATCTATTTTTTTCAATAGAGGTGGGAAATTTTCTACCATTATTTCCTCAAACATTCCTTCTGCCCTTTCCACCTTCTCTTCTCCTTCTGGAACACCAATGATACATATGTTTGTATGTCTCTTGCTGTCATTTAGTTCCCTTATACTCTGTTCAATTTTTTCCATTCTTTTCTTCATCCAGTCTTTTGTATGTTTGCTTTTGGTGGCCATGTCTTCAAGCTCACTGATCCTTTCTTCTGCCTTCTCAAATCTGCTGTTATATGCCTCCACCGTATTTTTAAATTTCATTTATTGCCCCTTTCATTCCCATAAGATCTGCTATTTTTCTATGTATGCCCTAAAATTCTTCTTTGTGCTCACTCAGTGTCTTCTTAATAACCTTAATCTCTTTAGTCATCTCATTGAATTTATTAAGGAGATTTGTTTTAACATCTAAGATTAGTTATCTCAACTCCTTTATGTCATCTGCAGGCTTATCTTGTTCCTTTAACTGGGCCATATTTTCCCATTTCTTGGTATGGATTGTAATTTTTTTTTGTTGTGTCCTGGCATCTGCCTTACTAGATGTATTTATTATGGGTGCAGTTTCTTCCTTTAGTTTAGGACTTTCTTGTCTTTTCTCCCTTATTGGTTGTGTAGTAGCAGCTAAGGATGTAGTTGGTTCTATAAACTGTGGAGGCTGAAGCTGCCCACATTGTCCCAGAAATTGATGAAGCTTCCCCCACCTTTCTTCTCTACCAGGGGTAGGGGCAGAGCTGCAGCCATGTGTAATCATCCAGTCTGTACAGGACAAGACTGTAGTTTACCAGAGAGTGATGAAACCTCAGATCCCTTCCTCCCCTACCTGGGGAGGGGATGGAGCTGCAGTTGTGGGCAGAAATCTATGCTGTGTGGGTCCAAAATGACCACAGTTGCCTACGTAACTGATGTAGCACCAGCCCCCCCTCCATGCCAGAGGTGGGGATGGACCCTCTGGAGTGCCCAACAATCTATTCTGTGTAGGTTAAATATGCCTGCGGGTGCTCTGACAGTGTTAGGAAGCAATGCCCCTTTTGTTCTTTAGGGGATGGGGATGGAACCACTGACACCCAACAGTTAGTTCCTGTAGGCCGAATGCACCTGCTGTTGCCTGGAGAGGCTGAGGAAACACCAGTCCCCTCCAATCCTATTAGGGCATGGGGTTGAATTCACAGGCACCAACAGTTCAGTCCCTGTAGGCTACATGGAGTTGCCTGGAAAGGCTGAGAAATCCAACTCCTATCCTATCCTATTGGGGTTCAGGGATGCTCCCCAAGTGTCCAACTATTCATTCTGTGCCAGCTGAAAGTACCTGAAGTTACCTGGAGAGCCTGGTGTAGGTCCTGCCAGTTTTCTTTCTGCCAGAGGTGAGGCTGGAGCCTAGGCTAAGGCTGCGATCTGATCTTGGTGGAACCAAGTCAATCCCTAACTTCACTGATTTTCAGTAAGCCTTGTTTCCCCTCATGCCAGGGGTGGAGTAAAAATGGTGACTATCAGTCTCTTTCCAACTTGGACAAGTTCAAACCCTAGCTATTCTTAGGGTTATACTTTAGCCTGCCAAGTCCACCAGTCAGCAAATGAAGTCAATGGACAACCATCTCTTCTTCCCCCATTTATGGAAAATGGAGCATCTAACTCCAGCCATGGAATAGCTCCTGAGGCAGCATGCACCACTAGAGTAGGATGGGTACCAGTCTCTGAGGTGTGGCTTGCAGTTTCCCAGAGTGATGTTTCAGGTTCTTCCAGCTTCCTCCCTGCTGGATGTGGGGCTGGGGTTTAGGCTAGAGCTGCAATCACATCTGGGTGGAAAGAAGCTGGTCCCTACCAGCACTGTGATTTTTCAATCAGCCCTGCTTTCCCTCGTGCTGGGGGAAGAGTTAAAATGGTGGCTACTGGCCTCTTTCCAACGTAGACAGTTTCAAACTTTAGCTGTTTTTAGGATTATACTTTAACCAGCTGAAAATACTAATCAGTATCTGAAGTCAGTGCAAACCATCTCTTCCTCCCCCATTTTTGGGGAATGGAACTTCCAACTCCAGTCACGGCCTTGGAATAGCTCCTGAGGTGACTTCCCCCACCAGTGGAGGCTGAGCACCAGACATTATGGCATTGTATGGTCTACTCACATAATTTCATGGCAGATGGGCAGTCTCTTCCTTCTGTTATTTCAAAGATGTTGCGGGGTGCTCTTCTGGTCTCCTAGGCCCCCCCAACAGATGCTTTAGATAGCTCTGTGTGGTTATTAACTGCCTTGTAGGGCTCTTGGAGCTCCTTCCTCAGCTACCATCTTGCTCCTCCTCCTCTGTGTTGGCTTTTTTTTTCTAAATAATATATATTTTTTATTTTTTAAAAAGACATACTTAGATTACATAAATGTTACTTAAAAATATAGGGATTCCCATATGCCCTGTTCCCCACATCTTTCACATTTTCACACATTAACATCCTTCGTTAGTGTGGGTTCATTCATTGGAATTGATGAACAAATTTTGGAGTATTGCCACTGAGCATGGATTATAGTTTATATCGTAGTTTACACTCTCCCACACAATCCTGTAGGTTATGAGAAGATTGATAATGGCCTATACCTGTTGTTGCAATGTCATTCAGGGCAATTCCCAATCCTGAAAATGCCCCAATATTACACTGGTTTCCCCCTCTCCCTGTTCTCAGAACCTCCAGGGGCCACTGCCCCCACATCAGTGATATAATTTCTTCCATTGCTAGAATCATAATAAGTTTATAGTAGAATACCAATAAATGTACTCTAGTCAACAGTTCATTCCCCAATCTTGAGGATTCTGGCATGGTGATATCCACTCCACCTCCAATGGAGAAGGGACTTTGATCTCATTCAGCCAATGGATGGGACTCCCTTGCTTGCAGTTGCAGACTCTCTTAGTGTTTGTCCATCATCACCTCCTTGTTAGTTGTCCTTGGTGAGTCTAATGAACTGGAGAGTAGGCATTACAATTCTGTTGAGGGTCAGGCCCTAGCTGGCACATGGACAGTCTAAAGATTCAAGTCCCTTGGATGTACACCTACCAACTCCAGCACCAACTATAGGTTCAAATAGAAGGGACAGAAGAGCCATGTGTAGGGAAACCACAACTGTGTCCAATTCTTTCCCACTCAGGAGCAGGAGCACAAACTCCAAAGTAAGGCCCACTGGCAAGGCACAAAACTCCTAAGCTATCTGCTCTGGCTATGGTGTCTGGATGTCTCCAGATCCCTCAGGGGCCCCAATATTTGGTGTAGTATCTATTTTGGCAGTCAATGAGATCTTACTGAGATATGCATAAGCATTACTTCTGGGATGACATTCTGACTCACTTTGAAGTCTCTTAGCCATATAAACTCATTTGTCCTTACCTTTTCCCCCTTTTGGTCAAGGTCTTTTTCCAGTTGCATAGTTAGTTGGTGCTTGATAGTAATCCCTCAATGCCAGGGAGGCTCATCCCCAGAAGTCATGTCCCACGCTGGGGGGACAGTAATGTAAATGCTGAGTTTGGCTTAAAGAGAGGCCACATTTGAGCAACAAGGAGGCTTCCAGGAGCTAACTCTTAGGCACCCTATATACTAGGCTATGCTTCTATTTCAAGAGTAAAGGTTCACAAGCACAGATATCAATAAAAAAGGGTCCGTCAATGGACCATCCTCCTTCATTAGTCATTGCCCTGTACTCAGGGGATTCTTGGTGTTCCATTAGAGAGTGTGGCAGAGCACCCCATGATGGGAATTCAATATTCTTTTGGTTATTGTGTGAATCTTCACTCACTATGACAATGCCCCACGAACATTTGAACACATTTGTATGCCTTATATGTTTGCCAAATTAGCTTCCTCCCATGAATCACCCATCATTGACACCCCGCACCCAAGGTCCTCCCCTGCCACAGTTGTAACCCTACTGTGATTCAAAAGTTCTTCAAAAATGAAGTCAATAAAATAGCTAAATACAATTATTAAGAAAGTGAAATAGCAATAATGATAGTTTTAAAAATAAGAAATAAAATACAAAAAAATAATTAAAAATGGGATAAAAATAATGAAAAAATATTTAAAATTTTTTTGACATTTTCACTGTAAGATCTGTTCTGTATTTACAGTGACATTTTCTTCCATTTATTCCACCTGTGTCTTACTTTTTTCTTTTTGTCTTCAAAGAAGTTTTAGGTTACAGAAAAGCCACTCACCGAATATAGGGGACTCCCATACACCCAATATCCTTCCCCTTTTCCCCCTTCCTCTATTAATAATATTTTATATGTGGATGGTACATTTCTCACAATTGATGTGTAAATATTGAAACATAGCTACCAAGAATGGTCAATAGTTTATATTATGGTTTACATTTTGAATCATACACTTCTATAAATTTTAATGAAACTAACATGGCCTGTATCCATCATTGCAAGATCATGTAGAATACCTCCATTACCCACAAAATGCCCCTTGTTCTATCTATTCTATTTCTCCTTCTCCCTCTCCTCAGAGAACCACAGCAACAACCAGGCTTCACTCCTTGTAGGACCAGATTCATAGTTACTTGCAACAACACTGAGGGCTTGACACATTGTCCTGTCCTCCCCTATTGGAGGATAAGGGAGACTCCCTTCCCTCTATTTGAGAACATAACAGGCCTCCCCCAGGATGGGAGTCCAGCATCTTACCATTCATTACATGTGTCTTCACCCACTAATATAATACACTATGTCAAGATGAACACTCACACACTCCCTAGAAACCTGCCCTGTCCCCAAACCCCCCTACATCCAATGCCCTAAACCATTAACCCTCCCTTGCCCTATTGCCAAAAGAGCATTCCCAATATTGTAGTTTTAACCACATACCCACCAATCTGTAGTGTTCACCTGCTTCTTCCCCCAATCCTCCTCCCAGTTCCATGGACAGTGCAATCCACTCCCCCCAACTACCCCCCTGATATACCTGTACCACCTAACCCAATAGTATCACTGCACCACTGTCATGTCCCTCCACTGCACAACTACACACTTCTACCTTTTGCCATATGGCAGTTGGCTCACACCTTCTTCCTTTCTATTAACTGTAAACTTATTTTCCAGACTATCTCTGTGAGTCTGCTCAATTTACTTAAATCATATCAGTGAAATCATGCAATATTTTTCCTTCAGTGGCTGGCTTGTTTCACTTGACATAAGATCTTCAAGATTCATCCATGTTATCCCATATGTTAATATTGTATTTCTTCTTACAGCTGAATAATATTCCATTGCATGTATATACCACAATTTGTTTGTCCTTTCATCTCTTGAAGGGCATTTAGACTGATTCCAACTTTTGGCACTAGTGAATAATGCCGCTATGAACATTGGTGTGCAGATATCTGTCCATGTCCTTGCTTTCAATTCTCCTGGGTATATAGCCCAGCACTGGAATTGCTGGATTATATGGCAGTTGTATCGTTAGTTTTCTGAGGAACTGCCATACTGCCCTCCACAATGGCTGCACCATTCTACATTTTCAACAGCAGTGGATGAGGGTTCCCTTTCCTCCACAATTTCTCCTATACCTGTAGTTCTATTTCTTTAATAGACTCATCCACTGCCGGTGGGAATGTAGAATGTTACAACCATTGTGTTGGTTTTTATATTGAGACTTTCCTATGGTAAATGCTTACAATTTCAAGGTTGTGAAATGTTCAGAACAAGTCACCATCAGAGATGCTTTCTCTCCAAAGTCAGCTCTGATAATACTGATGTCCTGACACTTGGAGAAGCAAGATGGTGGCTGATCTTCCCTGAGGTCCTTGCCTTCCCTTTCTGGCTTACTGACTCTCCAGCCTTGAGCTGTTCTGTAGGACCAGTCTCTTGGGGGCTTTGTGCTTCAGCTTCAGCCTCTAGCAATTCTCAAGTCCTTTCTCTCACATGGCTGACAAAATGGAAGTGCACCCTTTTCTGTGTCTCTTCTTTGTGTCTTCATTTAAATAATGGCCAGCAAAAGGATGGAGACCCATCCTGAGTCATACCTCACTCATGTAGCCAAAAGCAATCTAATTAGGTGAGCTAATCAATATCCTTTAACAGAATCTAATGTAATAAAGGTTCTCACACCCACAGCAATGGATTAGTTAAAAAAACATAATCTCTTTTGGGGATTTACCAGATTCAAACTGTAATGAGGGTATATATGGAAACTATATTTTCTGTATGATTTTTTTGTAAGCCTACAGCTTCAATAAAAAAGGGAAGCTGTACATTATTGATCAAGTTCTGGCTAATTTGGGTTGATTGTTAAGGAATTGAGGTTTGACTTCCTGGTATGCACACTGTAGATAATGGCCGGCTTCCTAGTCCAATTGTTGCAGGTAGAAGGTCAGACTTTCCTGGATGGTTACTGCTAATAGTGGGTCAGAGTTTCCTGGCCAGGCCCATTTGTATTTTCAGTCTTTCATATTACTGAGGGTTATTCTGTTGGATGACTATAACATCGGGTTTATATCCATTCACCTATAGAGGATGAGTTGTTTATTTCCAGGTTCAGAATAAGTTTATAAATAATGCTACTATGAATATTCATATATAAGACTATTGGGCAAACCCTAGGAGTGAAATTTCTGGATCAAAAGGTAGGTATAAGTTTAGCTGCATTAAGAAAGTATTTCATAGTTATTCATCCACATTTTAAACTTACAGCTATTTATATTATTTTCCATCAATCTCCTCAACTCTACTCTATTTCTATAAAGTGTTAGACTAATTCTACCTTCAATATCCCTGCAAGAAGACAATTCCTCTCTCCTCACCATTGTTGACATTCCCTAAATGTCCTAAAATTGCACCAAACTCTTTATTCTTCCTGTTACTTCTCCAAGAGAATGTGTGACCTTTATATCTCCTTGTTTCCTTCTAATTTAAGTCTCCTTTGCTAGGTTCCTCAGCTCACTAAGCCTCCACAAATAAGCCCTCCATTTTATATAATAATCTCCCTCATCCCCTAGCCACTCAGAAGAGGCCATCACCAGTGAAATCTCCTCATGATTGCCTTGCTGGAAAAGATGCTATTTAAGACTATCTAGCTTGCCCCGACTCGACTGCATTTTCTCTGATCTCAGGCCCCCACACTCATGGGGCCTGCCTGGGCCCAGACCCTCCTGAGAGCTGCTCTTTTGCCCCATATATTCGGGGTACTCTTGTCTTCTGTGTGCTGCAATGGTGACCCACCTGCATGGCGTTTCACTTCCTCTGAAATTGTGATCCCCAGGAAGATGCCCTACAGGGTGGGTGGAGCTGAGATGCCAGGTCAGCTCTCCTACAGCATGCACTCCCATGGCCAAAGACACAAAGTTTGCATGAAGGTGAAAAAGAGGCTGCTGACCAGACATTTTCCAGTTATCAATAATAATGATCATCATCAATAATGATCAAAGTCCCATGCATGAGGAATACCCCTTTGTCCCCCGAGATTGCTACTATTACAGCTTCCTGGAACTGGTTCTTGGGTCCATGCCCACAATGGCACCTGCCTTGGGGGTCTGCCTGGCATGCTGCAGGTGGATGACTTTACTTATGAAATCAAATCCTGGAGGTTTCTTCAAAATTTGAGCATGTGATGTCTCTGTTTGTATCCAATGGGACATCAGGACAGGGAGAAAGGTGTAAAAATGATGGGGAAGAAATAAATTAAACGTTCAAGGAGGCAAAATTTGCTGAAACTCCTAGAGGAGCTCCTGTTTCTCTGTGGTGGCCATGTAGGAAATACCGGAAACTTCACTACACAGTTTCAAGCTCATTATACAACGAAAGCAAAAACATGGCAAACATAGTAGAGAATGTAGTGCTCATAAACAACATACTTCATATCATTTTCTCTCAAAATCATTTAGATATCCATGTATGTGTTATGTTCATAAGGAATGGATGGGATTATGTGGACCTAACTTCAGGTGCTTCTGCAGGTGCTACTATAGATCATTTTGGTTTGTGGAAATGGTATGAATGGTATCCCCAAATTCCACAAGACACTTCAGTTCTTTTTACAGGACATAACATCAGGGGAGCCACATTTTTTCTAACCCTGGGGGCATATGCAATCCCAACTGGGGAGCGTAATTTGTATATGTAGCTAGACATCACATATTTCTAGCTATAAATATTGCAGCACATGCACTAGGTCATAATAGGGGCTTTATGCATGATAGTCCAAGTTGTTACTCTTTTCAAACAAGCAACTGTGTCATGGCTCCTTGACTTGGTCTACTAGGTATGTTGAGCAATTTTTCTTATGAAAAACTACATTGACGGGTTAGTAAATGGGATTTTGTTTAACTTCATGAAATGTTCCATACTGTAATTTTCCTTATATAGCTCCTCATTCTGGAGAAAAGGTTGTAAATCAGAAGGAAGAATGTGACTGTGGCTCCTTAAAAAAAGTGACCTAAAAGTAAGTGCTGTGGTACCAATTGTGCCCTTACCCTTGGCAGTCTTTGTGATACAGAAGGTTGTTGCAAGAGCTGAAAATACGTTCCTCCTGGAATAATTTGCAGAGATACTTGGTATTCATGATCTACAGGAATACTGTGATGGGAAAATGCATGAGTGCCCAGATGACTTTTATGTCCAGGATGGAACCCCATGCTCACTATCAGCTGTTTGTGTGAGAGGAAACTGCAATGATTATGATATGCAGTGTCAATCCCTCTTTGGAAACTGTGGGCTGAGGGTGACATGAGGGGGAGGAAAACCTGTTGAATGTGAAGAAGATGGTATTTTTTTTGTGGAATGCTGCACTGTAGTAGTATCGACCATTTCCCCAGTAGAGGTAAGCACTACATTTCTTCACATAATAATACCAGGAATTAAACAAGAAAAATGCTTTGAAAATGAAGCACATTTTGGGACTGAAATTGCCCCAAACATGGTGCTTATAGTGGATGGTGCCAGCATGTGGTCCAGGAAGATAATATTTACAACAGAATTGTACTTATTATCAAGACCTGGGTTTTGACTGTTATGTGAAGACATGTAATTTCTGACATTGCCTCTGTCAGAGTGGTTGGAGACCACCAAATTGTGATAACATGGGATCAGGTGGCAGTGTAGATAGTGGCCCTCCATGTGACAGAGAACATGGTATTCGAACCAGTCTAGTCATTAATGTAAACAAAGTACTCCTTACTATAATGTCTAGTGTAATTCTTTTTAAGGTTGCATTGGTCATTGGTGGCATTTCAAAAGTATGGGAATATATACAAACATATACTAAAAAAAGTGATGATGTCCATCAATCTGAAGAAGAGCCCACAAAAGGCCACTTAATGGGACACATTCGCACTTAATGGGAAAGTGATCAATTTTGACAATTACACCATTTCTAGCTATTCTAAGGTTGTCATTTGGAAATAAATGCTTTGGCAATTAAAAAGGGGTTTATATGTTTAAATTTGGTTAACTTGCCATGTCTGGTCATATTCTGTATCCTCTTACAGGTAATAGCAATAACTCTTGGCTTCACTAAAAAGAGGACCTGCAGTTATTTAATATTATCATCCCAATTTTTATAGGTGTTCCTTTTGCTAATGAAATAATTTATGCAGTTATTTTAACATTTTAATGGACTTAAAATGTATTGGCTATATTTTTTGTTAATTTATTGTTAGCTTATCAAATGCACATAAAAATCACACTTCACATTGACACAGTAGGGAGATCAAAACTTTTGTGTCTTATGGATGTGATTTCAATAATGATTCTACCACCTGCTTACTATGTGATCTTGGTCATGTTCATATTTTATTTTCAGGAATGCAGTACACTTTTTCAGCTTTCAGTGACAATTAAAATAAAATACCTAAAGAAGGCCAGGACTATTTTAGTAATTTAATACATAGCAGATGCTATCATTTCCATTATTGGCATTGTTATTCTTCAGCTGTTCTAAACCTGAGGTATTCCAAGCATAATTCTTTGATCTCTTATCTTTACTGTAATACCATCCCCTAAGACTCCATTGATTGCTGATAAAAATTAAGGTAAAGAAACAGGACATGATCATGTCAGAAATAGTATACTAGCACATGGTCTAGCCTGCCATTAGAGTTAAATTTGTGTTGCTTAAATGCCTCAGGCCTCAGATCAAATATCTTTCAGGAAATTTGGAGTCAGGCTGAAGATACCATCAAAGGGTAAAAGAATGTAGAAGCAGAGAGTCAATAGTTTTGTCATCCTACAACATTTTAATTAGTCCATCTTTTATATAGCTCTCTTGGCCAGCACTTATTGTCTATGTGGCTTATTCAATTGACTGAGATCTTCATCTATGTTGATTCTGAGCCTAACTTACTGTTCTGTTTTCTTGTCAAACAAGGTTGCTGCATTTGCACTTGGCTCCATCGTCTACTAAAAAGAGATTGGATGAGCATTTAAATTCTTGCTTATCCAAAGGCACTTGTAGAAACTGGAGTGTGACTTACTTGTGGGGAAGGGAGGGTCATTTTGTTACTGTTTAAGCAGACTGTTGGTCAAAACACAAAAAATGTGGACCTTATAGCCTTTTCTTTCTTATAGTTTTCATTCAATATCTGCATGTATCATTATTGATCTGTTTTGTATTTGTGAAGGGACTTTTATTTCTCCAGAGCAGTTTAATCTTTAGTATCATAAGTAAGAGTGCATGTGGTTTTCTCTTTATCATCTTTCTTCACAATGTTGAAAATAACAGATCGTGGGGCCCAGGTAGAGAAGAAGGGACTGAAGATTGATAAGGTGGGCTCATTTTCAGACTACAATTTCCCATTATAGATTATAAATGCCCAGGTTTTACTTGTGTGGTGACCATGGCAGAGGAAAAATGGCAAGAGCAGGGTGCAGAAGGCAGGGAGAGGCACACAGACTGGCACCAGGACAGGCACTGGGACAGGACAAGAGAGCAAGAGGTCTTTGTGCTTGCTTTTTAAATCATTAATTATTCTGCCCTTTGCTAATGGCAGGGGAGGAGTTCCAGCTGTTTGCTGTTTTGATTGGTGACCCCACCCATCAATCCCTCAGGTGGGCCCAATTATTATAAAGTCATTGGGGAATTTTCTGGGGCTTTTCCTGGCTTCTGGAGGAGATCTTGTTCTGAATGGCAGAATTTTGCATGGGGGTGGGGGTGTCTTCCAGCAGACACCTTGAGGATACTGATGTCCAAGTGGACTCTTTGCCAGTTTCCATATACATCTATTGATTTCCTATCTGGCCTGATTCATTGCCCCCTCAGAGAATTTACATCTTTATTTTTAAAGGGGTGCTAAAGGATGATGATTATTCTTTTGTAGCTACTTCCTGCTGGTTAGGGACAGTAGGCCCTACCTGACAAGGTGTAAAACCCTCTGGCTGTTTTATCTCAGTTGGTGAAAGATGTGTCTGGCATCCTGGGTGAAGCTGGATGAAGCCCCCATATGACTAACAAGACATTGATTCTGGAAGAAATAAACTTGATTAGAAATTTGAGAATATATGGTCCCACTAAGAGGACACTGGACAACAAAAGTAGAAAAGGCCATGTGCCTATAAAGATAGCATTTTCCCAAAATTGATGGGAAACAGTATTCTTCTTTCAGTATTTTATGCTGTTGGTTAACTCTAGGGAAAGACTGCAATAGGCAACAGGGTTAGGTATAAATTGCCAATCCTAGGTCCTATGGTAGGGGAGAGGAATGAGAAGAGGCATTGCCCTTTTTAGTTAAGCTACAGGAGATGAAACAGACAAGATACTTTTAAAGGGGTGTCTGATTTGCCTTCCCCTTGCAATAGGCATTTGAGCTAGTGTTAGAGAGATCAGCTGACTTTGACACAGACACTACTTATCTTTGTCCTGAAGAGGTATTTCTGGCCATCCAATGACTAGCATTCATAACCTGTCAGGTGCTTCTGGTGAACTGGTACTTTCTTGGGAAGCTAGCTTCACTTAGGATTAGTGCACCAAGCTGGAAATTCCTTTAACTTTAATAGCTATGAGAGTGATCAGAACTACAGAGTAAAGTTCCTTCCATTTTGGCTCTAATTGAGAATGAGACTTGTTTTCTCACCAAGTTTTCATCAGAACCTGCTTTCCAGGTCCAGAATGAGGAAAGGTTACCCATGGACCATCTTGAAGGAGCTAAGCTTAAGTGGGTCCTAGCCACCTCATTTGCTTTTTCCCTTATGGGGGGAAAACCTTTAGCCCTGGTAGGATGGCATGTGGATCTGCCAGTCCTCTTCATGGTATGCGTGGGACAGGTTTTGGAATAAGGGTTAGGAGGGAGATCTGGGCTAAGCATGTTCATTATCTACTTAGAAAATGAAATTTATGAGGACTTTTAACATGTTCAATGTCCCTCTGCATATGGTCTAGAGTAGAAAAAATATCACCATAGTCATCAGGCATATATTCAGAGTAGAAGATATAGGTACTGTATTAGTCAGGGTTCTGTAGGGAAACAGAATCAACAAGAGATATCTGTCAATAGTATGCAATTTTGTAAGTCTCTCATGCAGTCATGAGGATGCACAAGTCCAGGTTCTGCAGATAAGCTGCAACCAGGGGCTCCAACGAAGGTTCTTGATGAGTTCTGGGAGATGTTGACTGTCCTAAGATGAGCTAGGAAATTCTCTTTCAATGCTGGATTCAATTCTCCTTTTAAGGCATTCAACTGATTGCATTAAGCATCACTCATTGCTGATGGCAATCTCTCTGATTGATGTAATTGTAATCAGCTATCTATGATTTACCACTGCAGTAAAGTCAATGTGACTAAAATCCATAACTGCCCTTTTATTACAGTTAGCCCATTGCTTGCTTGACCAAACAATTGGGCACAATTACTTGACCAAGTTGACACAATAGTCTAACCATCACAGGTACAGTAATTAATGCTAATTAATGTACTACCCAATGCATAAATTTCTCTTTGAGTTGCAATTAATAGATTTAAGTTCCAGGTTTGTAATACCTTACATGTTATCTCTCCATGGGAGCAAGCTATAATGCCAGTTGTGTTTAAGTTCTACTTACAGTATTCTGGTGATCATTTTCCCACTTGGTATGTTCTTCACACAGCTAGCTAGGAGCAGCACCATTGATCCTAGAGAGAAGCTAGTTAGGTAGGCTCCAGTATTCCATCAGCCTGGTGCATAACACCCTTTAGCACTATGAAACAGTGCTGGTCTGGAGGCAATATGCATTGTACATTGGCTATATTGAGCTATCATTGGCTACTGCAGGATTTGAAACTGCAACATAGTCTCCACTGACTTCAGGAGCACAACCAGAGATGTAGTAGATACAGTTATTGTTTTACCGGTCAGTGACAAACTATCCAATAACTCAAATGGAAAGGCAACCTGCAGTGTATTGAAGGCCTGGTTTGAATGCATAAGATAGCTTGACAATACTGAAGTCTATCTCCTGATTTTATATACTTTTTAAACACTTCCAATGCAATGTGTAACATATCAAATGAACTTAACTTTTTAGTACTTTGCTTCTTACTTCTTCATTTTTACAATGAAGATGTTAATTAGTAGGTATTTTACCTTAGGAGTACAGAAAAAACTACTTTTTCCATTTTTTAAAAATGAAAACTGAAGATTCTCAATGGAATCAAGATAAATTTTCATTACTACCACTTGAATATGCAGACTGAGCTGGGTTCCAACAAGTTCCCTTGTTATGAAGATACTTATTGCCATTAAAATCTATTTAGGTTTCTAATTAGTAATGGCTTCTTGGAATTAGCCTTTTAAATGCTTCAGTTTAGAAGATGCTTTTACAAACTCTTTATAATTGACCACAACCAGATAGACTCTTAATTTACCTAAGATTATAATTAGCAACCAATGGAATTTACTTTATGCATTTAAAAGAGGGCAGATCTACATTTCTTTAACTTAATTTCATCAGATATGAACTTAACTTTTATCACCTTAAAGATTTAACAAAGTTATGTACTTAGTATTTCATAAACCTAGGGAGATAACACCCAAGCTAAATAAAATTGAAAGTGTTATAGTTTGTTCAAGGAATGTTTTTTCTTTCTTTTCAGGAGGCTAAAACTTCTTTAATAAAGTTATCTTAAAAGCACTTTGACTGCTAGGTTTTGGAAAACTGTTTATTTTTAAAGATCTTTCAAAAGCTGTCATCAAGGAATTTTTCTTTACCCATTGATATTTGGTAATAGGATTATTAATCACCTTTATTTTTAGGCTATTAAAATGTTTGAATTGAAGGATTACAGAACAAACTATGATTTTTAATTCCCCAGTTTAGAAGATAATTTCAATCTGTCACACCTCATCTTTTTCCCACAGCTCTTGCAAAGAGAAGGCCTTGGGAGTAGGGAAGGTTAAACAGCTTAGGAAAAACTTCTTCCTTTCCCAAGCTTCTATATTTAGATTTCTATATTACCTTTCCATCCTCCTCAGCCTAATTTGGGCCCCAGGAATACTTACTCACATGTATAACCAAATATTTGACTTTAGCTCATACAAGAATTTTCATTTGTTAATTTGATATTATCATCCTGATGTATGAAGTTATATATTGAACAAATAGGCAGACACAAATGGTGTTTGGCACAGAAACACAGGACTCACTGTTATAATTTTCATTCTCTTACAAAATAAGTTTAACTATAAGATAAAATTTAAAAGATTTCTTTGAAGGGTTTTTAATTACTCTAATTTGCACTGTGACCATGCAGTTTTGCACAAGAATTTCATTCCTTAATTAATGGCTTATAAACAGAATGTCCCCAATGCTTTAGTACAATTTTCCTTTCTTTCAGAACTTTATTTATTTTTCCCTTTGACTTTAGCAGACCTTGGATAAGCAAAACTAATTCTATATATACTCACTGAGGCGATTGAAGCCTCAGGGAAACTGGTTTCTCTCATGAATTGCCACTTTTAGGAACTCCCAAAAGTCAAGACAGGAGCCCTCTTTCACTCCCAGTACTCAGAGATAAGAGGATGCTGGACTGGAAGATTGGATGTTCAACCCCAAGGGTTGAGAATTCCACCCAGCAGCAATTCAGTCCACTTTTGGAGCCACAAGAGAAAGCAGGGTCACTAATACCAGTAGGACAGGAGACAGGGATGTTTCAAGTTTCCTTTCCCCTGAGCCATAAGGGCAGAAGCTATTATGAAATAACCATAAGCCAAGGCAAGGGGTGAAACTAGGCTTGAAGTGACCAAAGGTAAACAAA
The DNA here is from genome assembly GCF_030445035.2 of Dasypus novemcinctus. Lineage (NCBI taxonomy): Eukaryota > Metazoa > Chordata > Mammalia > Cingulata > Dasypodidae > Dasypus > Dasypus novemcinctus. The sequence continues at coordinate 38,559,198 of NC_080675.1, forward strand.
GGCTCCTAGTCTTTTCTCCCATTGTATCCTCCAAGGTCTTTTTTTCATTTATTTAGGGGTTTTTGTTGTTGTTGTTGTTGTTGATCTCTTTCTTCTTTTCTTTTCCTTAGTTGTTTCCCTCCCTTTTCTTTACCCACCCCCTCTTTTTCTTTCTTTCTTTCTTCTCTTTTTTTTCTCTTTTCCCTCTTTTTCTTCTTATTTTATTTTATCTTATTTATACAATAAGTGTTGCAGGGAACACCTCACATTTGCTGGGTTTCCTCATCCTCCGTTGCCTCATTTCTGTGTGAATTGATTTTGGCACCTACACTATCCCCTTTCCCCCACATCTTGATGTCCTCCATCATCTACTGTCTCTCCTGTATTCCACCTCCCTTTCTTTGATCCCCAAATTGTCTAACATATAATTTCTAATACCTTTGTTTTGTTTTCTGTCTTTTATCCACTCTTGATACTATTGTCTTTCTTTTCTCTTTCCCTCACTCATGAAAACACTAGCTTTTTAATTCATACTATATTCCTACCATATTCAGTCGACTACCTCATTATAGGTACTCTACTTACTGCTATAACTCTACACAACTTACATGAATCTAATATCCATCCTCCCAGACCTCATAATGTTGCTCTGTTAACATTTATTACCAATACTACTTTACATATTTTCCTTTTTTACACAGTTGCCTTTCCCTGGCCCTAATATTTTCCTTCAAAGGGAACTCAGCCAGCAACAAGAAATTAGAATAAAGAGAACAAAGTGACAAAGAGAAGATATAACACTTACACAAGAACAACAGCTAATTAATCCCCAACACTAGACAAAGAAGCTAAGGAACTGATTAAACCCGTCAACATAAAATGATGACCAGACAGCAACAAAAAACTACAAACCAAACCAGTAATTAGGAAAACATGGCTGAATCCAATGAACAAGCTAAAAACCAGGAAGGGGAGCAGAACTTCGTACAAGTAATTAAAGATCTCAGAACATATATCAGAGACAAACTTAATGAAGTAAAGGAAGAGTTTAACAATATGAAGAAAACACTTGGGGAGGAAATTGCAGACATATGTAAAAAGATAACAGATATGATGGGAATGAACACCACAGTTCAAGAAATCAAAAACACACTCACAGCAAATAGCAGCAGATTAGAAGAGGAAGAGGAGAAAATTAACAATGTGGAAGACAGTACATCTGAAATCAAACAGATAGTAGAATTGATTGATAAAAAGATAGGAAAAAATCCAGCTAGGACTCAGGGACCTGAATGACAATGCAAAACGCACAAACCTACGTATTATAGGCATCCCAGAAGGAGAAGAGAAGGGAAAGAAATCAGAAGGAGTGTTGCAGGAAATAATGGCTGAAAACTTCCCAAATCTACTGAAAGAGACAGATGTACATATCCAAGAAGCACAACACACCCCAAAGATCATAAGCCACAACAGGCCCACCCCAAGACATATACTTGTCAAATTATCCAATGCTCAAGAAAAAGAGAAAATTCTGAAAGCAGCAAGAGAAAAGAAAAGCATCACATACAAGGGAAGTTCCATAAGATTAAGTGCTGAATTCTCATCTGAAACCATGGAGGCAAGAAGGCAGTCATATGATATAGTCAAGGTACTAAAAGAAAAAAAAATCCAACCAACAATACTTTATCCAGCTAAACTAGCATTCAAAAATGATGGAGAGTTCAAAATATTCATAGATAAACAGAAATTGAAAGAGTATGCCAACAAGAAACCTCCACTTCAAGAAATTCTAAAGGGAGTTCTGCAGGAAGAAAGGAAAAAACAGGACAGGCAGAATTGGAGGAGAGTGTAAGAGCAACAAAAAAGACAAAAAGAGAAGAAAAAACAAACAAACAAAATATGACAAACACAAGTCCAATCAAAATATGGCTAACATAAATAATTCCTTGAAAGTAATAACACTGAATGTCAATGGATTAAACTCACCTATCAAAAGATTCAGACTGGGACATTGGATAAGAAAACATGACTCATCTATATGCTGTCTACAAGAGACACATCTTAGACCCAGAGATTCATGGAGGTTGAAAGTGAATGGTTGGAAAACAATCTTACAAGCAAACAATAAACAAAAAAAGGCAGGAGTAGCTATATTAATATCAGACAAAATAAACTTTAAATGTGAAACAATTGTGAGAGACAAAGAAGGATACTACATATTAGTGAAAGGGACACTCTCTCAAGAAGAACGAACAATCATAAATATTTATGCTCCTAACAAGGGCGCATCTAAATATGTGAGGCAAACACTGGAAAAACTAAGTGAAAGAGTAGATGCATCTACAATTATACTGGCAGATTTTAATACACCACTATCAACTCTGGACAGAACATCTCAAAAGAGAATCACTAAAGAAACAAAATATTTGAACAGTATATTACAGGAGCTGGATCTAATAGACATATAGAGATGATTACACCCAAATACAGTAGGATATACATTTTTCTCAAGTGCACATGGATCATTCTCCAAGATAGACCATATGCTAGGCCATAAAGAAAGGCTTAATGAATTCAGAAAGATTGAAATCATACAAAATAATATCTCTGACCACAGTGGAGTGAAGCAGGAAATCTACAAGGGCCAGAGGCCCAGATTTCATACCAAAATATGGAAATTAAACAGCCCACTCTTAGAAAAACAGTGTGTCAAAGAGGAAATCTCAAAAGAAATCAATAACTACCTTGAAACAAATGATAATGATAACAAAACATAACAAAATTTATGGGATACAGCAAAAGCAGTATTGAGAGGGAAATTTATACCCATAAATTCATATATCAAAAAAGAAGAAAGAGCAAAAATTGAAGAACAAACTTCACATTTGGAGGAATTAGTAAAAAACCAACAAAGTAATCCCACAGGAAGAAGAAAGAAAGAAATAATGAAGATAAGAGCAGAACTAAATGAAATAGAAAATAAGAAAGCACTTGAAAAGATAAACAAGACCAAGAACTGGTTTTGTGAGAAGATCAATAAAATGGACAAGCCTTTAGCGAGACTAACAAAGAAAAAAAGTGAGAAGATGTAAATACACAAAATAAGAAATGAGAAAGGAGATATCACCACTGACCCCACAGAAATAAACACTATCATAAGAGGATACTTTGAAAAACTATATTCCAACAAAAATGACAATTCAGAGGAAATGGACAAATTCCTAGAAACACATAAGCAGCCTTTATTGATGAAAGAAGAAATTGATGATCTCAACAAACCAATCACAAGTAAAGAGATAGAATCAGTTATTAAAAACTTCCCAACTAAGAAGAGCCCAGGGCCAGATGGCTTCACAGGTGAATTCTACAAAACATTCCAGAAAGAACTAACACCAATCCTGTTGAAACTCTTCCAAAAAATCGAAACAGAAGGAACATTGCCTAACTCATTCTATGATGCCAACATTACCCTAGTATGAAAGCCAAACAAAGACACCACAAGAAAGGAAAATTACAGACCAATTTCTCTAATGAACCTAGACACAAAAATACTTAACAAAATACTTGCTAATCATATGGAACAACACATTAAACGAATTATACACCATGACCAAGGGGGATTCATTCCGGGTATGCAAGGATGGTTCAACATAAGAAAATCAATCAATATAATAAACCATATAAACAGATTAAAGGGAAAAAAATCACATGATTATATATGTATATGCAGAAAAAGCATTTGACAAAATACAGCACCCTTTCTTGATAAAAACACTCCAAAAGATCGGACTACAAGGAAATTTTTTGAACATGATAAAGAGTGTATATGGAAAACCCACAGGCAACATCGTTTACAATGGAGAAATCCTAAAATCCTTCCCTCTAAATTCAGGAGCAAGACAAGGATGCCCACTCTCTCCCCTTCTATTTAACATTGTCTTAGAAGTACTTGCTTGAGCACTGAGGAAGGAACCAGATATAAAAGGCATTCAAAGTGGAAAGGAAGAAGTCAAAATTTCATTATTTGCAGATGACATGATTGTATACATAGAAAACCCTGAGAGGTCTATGATAAAGCTTCTAGAACTCATAAATGAGTTTAGTAAAGTCGCAGGTTATAAGATCAATGTGCAAAAATCAGTAGCATTTCTGTACACCAATACAAAATGAGCAAGATCAGAAGGGAATCAAGAAACAAATACCATATGCAATAGTAAATAAAAAAATCAAATATTTAGGAATAAATTTAACTAAAGATGTAAAAAACTTATGCACCGAGAACTACACAAGACTGTTCAAGCAAATTAAAGAAGACCTAAATAAATGGAAGAATATTCCCTGTTCATGGATAGGAAGACTAAATATTATTAAGGTGTCTATCCTACCAAAACTGATCTACACATTCAAAGCAATCCCAATAAAAATCAACACAGCCTTCTTTAAGGAACTAGAAAAGCTAACTATGAAATTTATTTGGAAAGGAAAGAGGCCCTGAATAGCCAAAGACATATTGAAAAAGAAAAATGAAAGTGGAGGAATCACACTACCTGATTCAAAACATACTACAAAGCTACAGTAGTGAAAACAGCATGGTATTGGCATAAGGAGAGACATACAGACCAATGGAATCTAATTGAAAGTTCTGATATAGAGCCTCATATATATAGTCATACAATTTGTGATAAAGCCACCAAACTCTCTCAACTGGGAGAGAATGGCCTATTCAACAAATGGTGCCTGGAGAACTGGATATCCATATGTAGAAGAATGAAAGAGGATTACCATCTCACACCTTATACAAAGATCTACTCGAGATGGATCAAAGACCTAAATATAAGAGCCAAGACCATAAAGACCTTGGAAAGCAGTGTAGGGAAATATCTACAGGACCTTGTAATAGGAAATGGCTTCATGATTATCACACCAAAAGCACAAGCAGCAAAAGAACTGATAGATAAATGGGACTTCCTCAAAATTAAGGCCTTCTGCACCTCAAAGGAGTTTGTCAAGAAAGTAAAAAGGGAACCCACACAATGGGAGAAAATATTTGGCAACCATATATCTGATAAGAGATTTATAACTTGCATATATAAAGAACTCCTATATCTTGAAAATAAAAAGAGAAATAACCCATTTAAAAAATGGGAAAAAGATTTAAACAGACACTTCTCCAAAGAAGAAATACAAATGGCTAAAAAGCACATGAAAAAAATGCTCCAAATCTCTAGCTGTCAGGGTAATGCAAATCAAAACTACAATGAGATACCATCTTACTCTCATAAGATTGGCAGCTATGCAAAAAACAAAAGAATACAAATGCTGGAGAGGATGTGAAGAAAGGGGAACACTCATCCACTGCTGGTGGGAATGCAGAAGGATCCAATCATTCTGGAGGACAGTTTGGCGGTTTCTCAAAAAACTAACCATAGGTTTGCCATATGACCCAGCAATAGCAGAACTGAAAAGAAGGACACAAACCGATATATGCACACCAATGTTCATAGCAGCATTGTTCACTATTGCCAAAGGTTGGAATCAACCCAAATGCCCATCAACAGATGAGTGGATCAATAAAATGTGGTATATACATACAATGGAATACTACTCGGCCTTAAGAACAAATACACTACAAACATGTGATAACATATATGAATCTTGAGAACCTTATGTTGAGTGAAGCAACCCAGGCAGTGAAGGACAAATAGTACATGACCTCAATGATATGAAATAAGCAAGCTGCCTCAGAGAGCTAGAGACAGCTAGAGACTGGAAGATAGGCTTACAGGAAATCGGGGAGTGGAGGAAGGATGTGAGCCGACGTCTGCAGGGATGGAATCTGTGATGAGCTGGCGGTAAGTATGAGCACAAAGAAGAGATAAAATGGGGGCAAGGGGTTGCCTTTGGGTGGGGCTTTGCGGGTTTGAGGGGGACTGGGGATGGGTAGATGGGTAATATTGCCCAAAAAATTGGGGGGAGGGAGGGGCAACATATGAACATAGGAGAGTGTCAGGTGTTGGTTGAGAGTAAAATGCTGAACAAACCATATCAAAATATAATTAGGAGGGTTACCTGTTTAGGATGCTCGGAGGGGATGGTCTGACGCGGGGCGGACTCCTGGGGAATGTATGAATGCTCATTTTGCCAGGGTGGGTTGTACCATTGGGTAGAGACCGAAGTAGTGAGAGTGGGGGTGGACCCACATCCTGGGGAGGACTAATGCCATCAAATAGAGGGAACTGTATCTCTCGAGAGAAAGGGTGGCTCCCAGGGCATTAGGGCAGTTTGGCAAGTCAGGCGCTGAACACTCTTGCAAGTATCTCTGGACATGGCTCCTCGGGAAATGGAGATTGGCTGTCGCTGTGGGCCCCAAGGGGAGGGGAAAATGGATATTGAATGGATGGAACCAAGGTAAATGTGGGGGTAAGAGAGGAGTTTCATGAGAGTACACAAGGATGGATATAAAACATGTAATATTACATCAAAAACATATAGGGGACAACAGACTAATAATGTAAACCATAATGTAAAACATAGGATAACTAAAAATTTAGAAAACTGTATATCCTAAAGTATGGACCACAATGTAAGCAGAGATGTCACCTTGTTTGAAAGCTATTGTCTCACATGGAGCTGCCCTGGATGGTGCTTCAGGGGCAGTCACCGGACATTGTAAATCCTCACAGGGCCCACTGGATGGAATGGGGGAGAGTATGGGCCATGATGTGGACCATTGACCATGAGGTGCAGAGGTGCCCAGGGATGTGCTTACCAAGTGCAATGGATGTGTCATGATGATGGGAATGAGTGTTGCTGGGGGGGGGGGGGGGGAGAGGTGGGGTGGGGGGGTTGAATGGGACCTCATATATATATATTTTTTTAATGTAATATTATTACAAAGTCAATAAAAAAAGAAAGAAAGCTATTGTCTCAGAGTCTGTACATCAGTTTAAGTAAATATGATATCAGTAAGTTATAAGATTATCGCTGTGGAAGGGAAAAGGTTTTATGGTGGATGTGTGGGAGTACTGTACATTGTATATATGAATTACTGTGATCTATAGTTCTTGTGAAAAGAAGCTCAATAATTAGGAAAAAAGAAAAGAAAAAGATAGCATGTAGAATTTTTCCAAATCAATACGTATTCTAGATATACCCTTTAAACTCATCGCTATATTTCATTTTACTAGTAAGGGAACCTGACATTATATTGGGCTTCACTTTTCAGGAAGTTTTGGATCACAGAGTGATTCAACAATGGCGGCAGAGGAATACTGGTATGGGATGTTATTGACAGGCGATATATGGTTGACAGGGAGTTATACAGGGCATATGTCCAGGGTGCATGGTAATGTTTGGATATACTCATAGTGGCAACAATTAAAAACAACAGGTGGGGAGGTACTGGGTTCCTGGCCAGGGGTGCTCTGTCGTGGTCCCTAGGGGAGCAGTGGCAGTCCCCAGGTGCAGCAGTAAGAACCAGGAAAGAATGAGGGCCCAACAGTGAGCCCCTGATACTAATGACTATGCTTGTGAGCCTATACGTCTGAAATAAGAACAAGGCCTAGAGCAGCACTGTGCCTGGGAGTTTCCTCCTGACAGCCTTCATGTTACTCAAATGTGGCCAGTCTCGAAGCCAAACTCAGCATGTAGATGCAGTGCATTCCCCCCAGCATGGGACATGACACCCAGGGATGAGCCTCCCTGGCACCGAGGGATCACTACCAAATACCAGCTGATGATGCAACTAGAAAATGACCTTGAATTAAAGGTTCAACGCGGACCAGCAGAATATCCCTGTCTACATATAATAACAGGACTTTAAAATGCTGTTTGACCTAATGTAAGGGGGAAATGGAAAGGAGAAATGAGTTTATATGGCTATGAGTCTCTAAAAAAGAGTCTGGAGGTTGTCAGAAGGATTGCCCTTATGCACATCTGAGCAGAGTCTCAGAGACAGATAAAGTAGATACAACCCCAGGTATTGGTTCTTTTGAGGGCTAAAGAGACCCATGGGTTTTATGGTCATGGCAGATGGGCATCACTGCCATGTCAGTTGGCCCTTCTTTGGAGCTGGTGTTTCTGCGTGATGGAACTGGACTCAGATGGGATCTCTTTCCACAAGACTTTCATGCTACTTTACTGGAATTGTGTTGGTGCTAGGGTTTAAGATATATCTACGGGATTTGAATCTCTGGACTGACAATATGATAGCCACACCCTGAACCTCAACAGACTTCAACTCCTACACTCTGATTTATTGGACTTACCCCACACAGCTAACATGGAGTTGAAGAATGTCAACCACCACACCATGGAGCCTAGAGTGCCTACAACTGAAAGCAGGAGGATTGCATCCAGTATCCATATGGAATCTAAGCACCCTCTTGACATAGAAGTGCAATGGACACAACCAATCCAATGTCCACAGAGAAAATGTGGCATTGGTGTGGGAAAAGAGGCCTGGTGGCTGCTGGGTGCAGGGAATGGGAGGAAGAGATGAGATGTGGAGGCATTTTTGGGACTTGGAGTTGTCCTGGGTGGTGCTTCACAGACATTTATGGGACATTGTAGATCCCCCCAGGGCTCACTGGATGGAACGTGGGAGAGTATGGGCTATGATGTGGATCATTGACCATGAGGTGCAGGGATGCCCAAAGATGTACTAACCAAATGCAATGGATGTGTCATGATGATGGGAGAGAGTGTTGCTGTGGGGGGAGTGGGGGGTGGGGGCGGTGGGGTTGGATGGGACTTCATATTTTTTGAATGTAACACTTTTTAAAAAATGAATGAAAAAAAAGGGAAAGTCTAAGGTCATGTATATTACTAGGAAGAAAGCTAAAAACTCTAACATGGGATAGTACATCATAGCTAAACTTCATGTGAAATATGAATATGGGTAACACATGTTTATTCTTTAAAACTGAATAATTATGTTAATGTTATGAAGTATTAATATCAAGTAAAAAATCACATTATGCTAAATGAAAGAAACTAGATTCAAAGTACTACATACTGTAGATTCCATGTATATAAAATGTAAATGTAAATCAATTTATAAAGATGGAATTAGATTAGTGGTTATGTAGGGCTGGAGAAGGATAGAGGGATTGAGAGTTGACTGATAAGAGATGTGCAGTTTTTCTTTTTGGACTAATGAAATTGGTCTACAATTTTTTGTGGTGATGAATGCAAAAACACTGTGATTAAACTAAATGCCTTTGATTGTACACTTTAGATGGATTGTATGGTATGAGAATAGACCTGAATAAAACTGCCTCAAAAATGAAAAAATAAAAAAAGAGGAAGGATTTGGTGAGAATATTTTGAGATTCGCATGCACAGATATATTTCCATAATATTTCTGTAGCTATTCCAGGCATTGTCCCTTCCCCCCACCCCACTGTAATACCCTTATAAACCTCTACTGCCCGAGGGGTGGTGTGGTATCTCCTGACCAGCCACCATTAGGTCCTGTAAATATTAAAAGCATGTCTACTCCTGCTGGAGTAGAACTCCCGTGTTTCTTTGGAATAGCAAAACATTTGGTCAAACTTCCCGGACTTGGCCTCCTGCATTACAAGTTTAAACAAGGTTATTATTAATTCTTCTTGAAATGTTTGGTAGAATTCACCTGAGAAGCCATTTGGTCCTGGACTTTTCTTTGTTTGAAGGTTTTTGGTGATTTATTCAATATCTTTACTTGTGATTGGTTTGTGAAATCCTGTTTTTTGTAGCATCAAGGTTGGTAGTTTGTGCCGTTCTAGGAATTTTCCCATTTTATCTAGACTGTGTAATCTTTTGACATACAGTTTTTCATAATATCTCTTTATGACCTTTTTTATTTCTGTGGGGTTAGTCATAAAGTCCCCTCTCTCAATCCTGATTTTAGTTATTTACATCTTCTCTCTGTTTTTCTTTAGTAGTCTAGTTAAGGGTTTGTATATTTTATTCACCTTCTCAAAGAACCAGCTTTTGGTTTGTTAACTTCCTCTTTTTCCTCAAAGTCATTTATTTCTGCTTTTATTACTTTTTTTGTGATTGGTTTACTCTTCTTTTTCTCATTAAAGAGTTCAGTTAGGTGTTTGATTTGAGCTTTTTATTCTTTTTTAGTATATGTGTTTAGGGCTATAAATTACCCTCTCAGCCCTGCTTTCACTATATCCCATAAGTTTTGATTAGTTGAATTCTTATTTTCATTCATCTCTAGATATTTACTAATTTCTCTTACAATTTTTTCTTTGACCCATTATTGTTTAGAAGTGTGCTGTTTAGTCTCCACATATTTGCAGAATTTCCCCTTTCCTCCCTCTTATTGATTTCCAGCTTCATTCCATCTTAATCAGAGAAGGTGGCTGTATAATTTCAATCTTTTTATATTGATTGAGTCCTGTTTTATGATCCAACATGTAATGTATCCTGAAGAAAGATCCATGATACTTGAGGAGAATGTACAACCTGCTGATGTAGGGTGCAATATTCTGTATATGTCTGTTAGGTCTAGCTCATTTATCATATTGTTCAAGTTCTTTGTTTCCTTGTTGATCATCTTCCTAGTTTTCTATCTTTTGATGTGAGTGGTGTGTTGAAGTGTCCAACTATTATTTTTAGAGATGCATATTTCTCCTTTCAGCTTTGCCGAGTTTGCCTCTTGTATTGTATTTTTTGGGCAACATGGTTAGGTGCATAGGTATTTATGACTGTTACTCCTTCCTGGCAGTTTGTCTCTTTTATTATTATATAATAACCTTCTACTTCTCTTATGAGTTTTTTACATTTAAAGTCTGTTTTGTCTGATAGTAGTGTAGTTACTGTACTGTAGTTACAGCTGATGGATGTCTCATGTTCTTATCCATTCTGTCAGCCTGTATCTGTTGATTGGGGAGTTTAATCCCTTAGCATTAAAACTGTAAAGACATTACTTACTTCAGCCGTTTTGTCCTTTGATTTTCATATGTCATATCTTGTGTTTGTCTGTTTTCTTTACCCTTTGGTTACTCTTTCTGGTGGTTTTCATGTCTACCTCTCCTCTAAGCCTGTCTCTCCTGTCTTGTCTTTTCTGCCTGAAGACCTCTTTTTAGTGTTTCTTGAAGAACTGGATTCTTGTTTAAGAACTCTCTTATTTTTATTTATGAATATTTTATTGTTACCTTCATATTTGAAGGAGAAGTTTGACAGATAAAAATATTATTGGTTGGGAGTTTTTCTTTCAGTATCTTAAGTATATCCATACCATTGCCTTCTCACATCTATGGTTTCTGGTGAGAATCCACACAAAGTCTTACTTGGCTTCCCTTGTATGTGATGTTTCATCCCTTGTTGCTTTCAGAATATTCTCTTTATCTTTGGCATTTGACATTCTGAATAGTATGTGTGTTACTGTAGGTCTATTTGTATTTTTTCTGATTGGAGTCCACTGTGCTTCCTGGATTTTCATGATTTTCATGAGAGTTGAAAAATTTTTGGTCATTATTTCCTCAAATACTCTTTCTATACCATTTTTCTTCTCTTCTCCTTCTTGAATTCCCATGATATGTATACTGTTGTGCTTCATGCTGTCATTCAACTTTCTGAAAGACTGCTCAATTTTTCCTTTCTTTTCTCTCTGTTCTTCCATCTTTTCAACTTCAACCGTTCCCTTTTCTACTTCACTGATTATTCTTTCATGATTTCAAATCTGCTGTTGTGCCTATAGCATATTTTTAATCTCATCTATTGTGTCTTTCATTCCCATAAGCTCAGTTATTTTCCTATTCAAGCCTTGAAATTCTTTGTATTCACCCAGTAACTTTTATCTCTTTAGCCACTTTGTTCTTCAACTCCTTGATTTAGGAGATTTGAAAGAACATCATTAATTAGTTATTCAAATCTTGTATCTCATCTGTAGCTTTGCTTTGTTCCTTAGCCTGTGCCATATACTCCTTTTCTTAGTATATCATAATTTTTGTTGATGTCTAGGCATCTGATTATGATCGTGAGTTTACTCTGATGGTTGGTTTTTCTTTCTTGCCTCGGAATTTAGTATTGTGGGTTGCCTCTGCTCTTTGATTCTTGGTTCAACTTTCTAGGTCTTTAGGATTACTCCTGTTTAACTGCTCAACGCAGGGTCATGGACCCAGTAATGGGGTGCAGACCAGTTTCTAAAAGCCTTGGGAAGGGGGCTGCTGAGATCAGCTCAGTGATAGGTTAGCTTCAAGGGAAGGTAACGCAGAACTTTATGAAATAAAGGACAGAGAGAGAGACACAAGAGAGGAGATAAAGATGGGACCAGGGGACTCACAGCTTCTGGGACTGAGAGCCTTGACCCTAGTTTCCACCTCGTATTTATTGGAAACTACCAATCAGCTGTTTGTTACCAGAACTGCAACATCATCTACAATCATAGGGAACAACTGCAACATCTACAATAAGGCAACATTAAGGATTGCTTTAGGGCTTTTGATTGGACTATATCAGTGAAGTGTGAGCCAGCTTAGGTCTCTGTCCTCTTGCTGGATCTGATATAAATGAAGACACAGAGAGAGATGCACATACAGAAAAAGGAAGTTGTCATTTTTATCCTATCATCTGAAAGAAAGGAAAAAGGAGAGAGAGAGAGAGAGAGAGAGAGAGAGAGAGAGAGAGAGAGAGAGAGAGAGAGAGAGAGAGAGAGAGAGAGAGAGAGAGAATACTCCAAGTTTGCCTATAGCTGAATTCAAGCAGAGAGGCCTGAAGAGGCTGCGAAATGTTCTGTATTCTGGAAAGGCATGGAAAGAAGCCCCTGAGTGTTGGGCCCAGGGAGCAGCTGAAGGCAGAAAAGATGAGCCCTGCCATATGCATGATCACCATGTGCCAGGATGCCAGGATCAACAGAAGCTGAATTTGGTGACAAAGCATCTATGATGGTGCCTTGATTTGGACACTTCACAACTTTGAAACCTTGAAACTTTTATCCCAAATAAATCCCTTTATAAAAACTAACACATTTCTGGTATTGTGCATAGGCAGCCCTTTGACAAACTAAGTCAGATTATAAATATAAATAGGCTTTTATGCTCATCTTCAGTTTTTAAAATTTTTTTGAAAGTTAAAAGCAAAATTTTAAATTTTTATGATGTGAGTCTTGATGTATGTTTGAGCAATATTTTTTATTCATTTTTTAAAAATATTACATTAAAAAAATATGAGGTCCCCATTCACCCCCACCGCCCCCGACCCACCACTCCCCCCACAGCAACACTCTCCCCCATCATCACAACACATCCATTGCATTTGGTGAGTACATCAATGGGCATCGCTGCACCTCATGGTCAATGGTTTACATAATAGCCCATACTCTCCCACGTTCCATCCAGTGGGCCATGGGAGGATATACAATGTCCGGTAATTGTCCCTGCAGCACTAACCAGAACAACTCCAAGTCCCGAAAATACCTCCACATCTCATCTCTTCCTCCCATTCGCCACACCCAGCAGCCACCATGGCCACTTTTTCCCCACCAATGCCACATTTTCTTGATTACTAACCACAATAGTCCATGAATAGAATATCAGTAAGTCCACTCTAATCCTTACTGTATTCCTCCATCCTGTGGACTTGGAATGGTTGTGTCCACTCCACATCTATATCAAGAGAGGGCTTAGATTCCACATGGATACTGGATGCAATCCTCCTGCTTTCAATTTTAGGTACTCTAGGCTCCATGGTGTGGTGGTTGACATTCTTCAACTCCATGTTAGCTGAGTGGAGTAAGTCCAATAAACCAGAGTGTAGGAGCTGAAGGCTGTTGAGGCTCAGGGCCTGGCTAGCATATTGTCAGTCCAGAGATTCAGATTCCCTAGATATATCTTAAACGCCAGCACCAACTACAATTCCAGTAAAGGAGCAGGAAAGGCTTGTGAAAAGAGATCACATATGAGTCCAGCTCCATCATGCAGAAACACCAACTCCAGAGAAGGGCCAACTGACATGGCAGGGAACTTCATCTGCCATGACCATAAAATCTGTGGGTCTCTTTAACTCTCAAAAGAACCAATACCTGGGGTTGTACCCACTTTATCTGTCTCTGAGACTCTGCTCAGGTGTGTATAATGGCAATCCTTCTGACAACCTCCAGACTCTTTTCTAGAGACTCATAGCCATAAAAACTCATTTGTCCTTTCCATTTCTCCTTTAATTTAGGTCAAACAGCATTTTAAACTCCTGTTATTATATGTAGACAGGGATATTCTGTTGGTCTGCGTTGAACCTTTAATTCAAGGTCATTTTCTATTTACGTCATCAGCTGGTACTTGATAGTGATCCCTCGGTGCCAGGGAGGCTCATCCCCAGGTGTCATGTCCCACACTGGGGGGAAGGCAGTGCATTTACATGCTGAGATTGACTTCGAGACTGGCCACATTTGAGTAACACAGAGGCTGTCAGGAGGAAACTCCCAGGCACAGTGCTGCTCTAGGCCTTGTTCTTATTTCAGGTGTATAGGCTCACAAGCATAGTCATTAGTATCAGGGACTCACTGTTGGACCCTCATTCCTTCCTGGTCCTTGCCATTGCACCTGGGGGACTGCTGCTGCTCCCCTAGGGACCACGGCAGAGCCTACCCTCTGGCCAGGAACACAGTACCCCCCAGCTGTTGTTTTTAATTGTTGCCACTATGAGTATATCCAAACATTCCCATGCACCCTGGACACATGCCCTGTATAACTCCCTGTCAACCATATGTCCCCTGTTAATAACATCCCATACCAGTATTCCTCCACTGCCATTGTTGAACCACTCTGTGATCCAAAACTTCCTGAAAAGTGAAGCCCAATATAATGCCAGGTTCCCTTAATAATAAAATGGAATATAGCGATGTGTTTAAAGGTTAGATATAGAATACATATTGATTTGGAAAAATTCTACATCCTATCTTTTTCTTTTCTTTTTTCCTAATTATTGAGCTTCTCTTCACAAGAGCTATAGATCACAGTAATTCATATATACAATAGACAGTACTCCCACATATCCAATATAAAACCTTTTCCCTTCCACAGCGATAATCTTTTAACTTATTCATATCATATTTACTGAAACTGATGTACAGATATTGAGACAATAGCTTTCAAACAAGGTAACATTTGTGTTTACATTGTGGTTTATACTTTAGGCTATACAGTTTTCTAAATTTTTAGTTATCCTATGTTTTACATTATGGTTTACATTATTAGTCTGTTGGCCTCTATATGTTTTTGGTGTAATATTACATGTTTTTATCCATCCTTGTGTACTCTTGTGAAACACTTTTATTGCCCTCACAGTTACGTTGGTTCCATCTATTCAATATCTATCCCCCCCCCCCCCCGTTGGGGCCCACAGTGACAGTCAATCTTCATTTCTTGAGGAGCCATGTTCAGAGATACTTGCAACAGTGTTTAGGGCTTGACTAGCTCAACTGCCCTGGGAGCCACCATTTCTCTTGAGAGATACAGTTCCCTCTATTTGATGGCATTAGTCCTCCCCAGGATGTGGGTCTACCTTCACTCTCATTATATGGGTCTCTCTCTACCCAATGGTATAACCCACTCTGGCAAAATGAGCATTCACATATTCCCTAGGAGTGTGTCCTACATCAAATTACCCCCTTTAAGTATCTTAAACAGGTAACTTTCCTAATTATATTTTGAAAAGATTTTCTCAGCATTATACTCTCAACCAACACCTGACAATCTCCTATGTTCATATGTTGCCCCACCCTCCCCCCAATTTCGTGGGCAATATTACCCATCCGCCCATCTCTAGCCACCCTCAATCCCAAAAACCCCACTCAAAAGTAACCCTATGCCCCCATTTTATCCCTTCCTTGTACATATATTTACCTCCAGCTTATCATAGATTACACCCATGTAGATGTCAGCTTACATCCTTCCTCTACCCCCCGATTTCCTGTAAGCCTATCTTCCAGTCTGTAGTTCTCTGAGGCAGCTTGGTTTACTTATTTCATATCATTGAGGTCATGTAGTATTTGTCCTTCAATGCCTGGGTTGCTTCACTCAACATAAGGTTCTCAAGATTCATCCATGTTATCATGTGTGTTTGTAGTGTATTTGTTCTTAAAGCTGAGTAGTATTCCATTGTATGTATATACCACATTTTATTGATCCACTCATCAGTTGATGGGCATTTGGGTCGATTCCAACTTTTGGCGATAGTGAACAATGCTGCTATGAACATTGGTGTGCATATATCAGTTTGTGTCCTTGTTTTCAGTTCTGCTGGGTATATATCCAGCAGTGGTATTGCTGGGTCATATGGCAAATCTATGGTTAGTTTTTTGAGAAACCGCTAAACTGTCCTCCAGAATGGTTGGATCCTTCTGCATTCCCACCAGCAGTGGATGAGTGTTCCCCTTTCTTCACATCCTCTCCAGCATTTGTATTCTTCTGTTTTTTTCATAGCTGCCAATCTTATGGGAGTAAGATGGTATCTCATTGTAGTTTTGATTTGCATTTCCCTGATAGCTAAAGATTTGGAGCATTTTTTCATGTGCTTTTTAGCCATTTGTATTTCTTCTTTGGAGAAGTGTCTGTTTAAATCTTTTTCCCATTTTTTAAATGGGTTATTTCTCTTTTTATTTTCAAGATATAGGAGTTCTTTATATATGCAAGTTATAAATCTCTTATCAGATATATGGTTGCCAAATATTTTCTCCCATTGTGTGGGTTCCCTTTTTACTTTCTTGACAAACTCCTCTGAGGTGCAGAGGCTTTAATTTTGAGGAAGTCCCATTTATCTTTTTGTTCTTTTGCTGCTCGTGCTTTTGGTATGATGTTCATGAAGCCATTTCCTATTACAAGGTCTTGTAGATGTTTCCCTACACTGCTTTCCAAGGTCTTTATGGTCTTGGCTCTTACATTTAGGTCTTTGATCCATCTTGAGTTGATTTTTGTATAAGGTGTGAGATGGTAATCCTCTTTCATTCTTCTACATATGGATATCCAGTTATCCAGACACCATTTGTTGAATAGGCCATTCTCTCCCAGTTGAGAGGGTTTGGTGGCTTTATCAAATATTATGTGGCTATATATATAAGGTTCTATATCAGAACTTTCAATTCGATTTCATTGGTCTGTGTGTCTCTCCATATGTCAATACCATGCTGTTTTCACTACTGTAGCTTTGTAGTATGTTTTGAATCAAGTAGTGTGATTCCTCCACTTTCATTTTTCTTTTTCAATATGTCTTTGGCTATTCAGGGCCTCTTTCCTTTCCAAATAAATTTCATAGTTAGCTTTTCTAGTTCCTTAAAGAAGGTTGTGTTGATTTTTATTGGGATTGCATTGAATGTGTAGATCAGTTTTGTTAGGATAGACATCTTAGTAATATTTAGTCTTCCTATCCATGAACAAGGAATATTCTTCCATTTATTTAGGTCTTCTTTGATTTGCTTTGAACAGTCTTGTGTAGTTCTCGGTGCATAAGTTTTTTACATCTTTAGTTAAATTTATTCCTAAGTATTTGATTTTTTAATTTACTATTGTATATGGTATTTGTTTCTTGATTCCCTTCTGATCTTGCTCATTTTGTATTGGTGTACAGAAATGCTACTGATTTTTGCTCATTGATCTTATAACCTGCAACTTTACTAAACTCATTTATGAGTTCTAGAAGCTTTATCGTAGACCCCTCAGGGTTTTCTGTTTATACAATCATGTCATCTGCAAATAATGAAATTTTGACTTCTTCCTTTCCAATTTGAATGCCTTTTATATCTGGTCCTTTCCTCAGTGCTCGAGCAAGTACTTCTAAGACAATGTTAAATAGAAGGGGAGAGAGTGGGCATCCTTGTCTTGTTCCTGAATTTAGAGGGAAGGATTTTAGGATTTCTCCATTGTAAACGATGTTGCCTGTGGGTTTTCCATATACTCTCTTTATCGTGTTCAAAAATTTCCTTGTAGTCCGATCTTTTGGAGTGTTTTTATCAAGAAAGGGTGCTGTATTTTGTCAAATGCTTTTTCTGTATATACACATATAATCATGCGATTTTTTTTCCCTTCAATCTGTTTATATGGTTTATTACGTTGATTGATTTTCTTATGTTGAACCATCCTTGCATACCTGGAAAGAATCCCCCTTGGTTGTGGTGTATAATTTGTTTAATGTCTTGTTGCATATGATTAGCAAGTATTTTGTTAAGTATTTTTGCGTCTAGGTTCATTAGAGAAATTTGTATGTAGTTTTCCTTTCTTGTTGTGTCTTTGTTTGGCTTTCATACTAGGGTAATGTTGGCATCATAGAATGAGTTAGACAATGTTCCTTCTGTTTCACTTTTTGGAAGAGTTTCAGCAGGATCGGTGTTAGTTCTTTCTGGAATGTTTTGTAGAATTCACCTGTGAAACCGTCTGGCCCTGGGCTCTTCTTAGTGGGGAGCTTTTTAATGACTGATTCTATCTCTTTACATGTGATTGGTTTATTGAGATCATCAATTTCTTCTTTCGTCAATATAGGCTGCTTATGTGTTTCTAGGAATTTGTCCATTTCCTCTGAATTGTCATTTTTGTTGGAATATAGTTTTTCAAAGTATCCTCTTATGAGGATACCTTCCATTCTACATGTAGATCTTCCACAATACCACCTGAGTGGTCAGGGCATTGGAATATTGCATCTAGAGTCCATAACAATATAAAAGACAACAGAATGATGGGAGTAACATATCCACAACATTCAACATTAAAGCTTAACATTGAAATTATAGAAATCAGGGGATAAATGTCTCATATTACAGATTTCCTCTTGTTGTTTCATACAGACTGGGGCAACATTTTCATCAGTAGATAACAAAGCACCAGATTTCTAATTCCATACATTTTTCCCCTTCTAAATTTTCTGAATTTTCTTTAGAGATATTAAGAACTAGTTTAGGTACAAGAAGAGTCCCCATACGGTCCCAGCAGGAGACCCTGGACTATTAATAAAGACTTTTACTGGTGTTTTTTTTGTATAAACTGTGGTCTTATAACAATGTTTTGGGTGACTTATATTTCCCATGGGCTTCAGATTGCCAATCACTGATAAGATACCATTGTCTCTGTTGCTTCTTTTAATTCTGAAAGAGAATTACTGGTTAACATATTATCAATATAATGAAATAAGGTTATAGCCACAGGTTTCTTCCAGCCTTTGTGACCAGGCCAAGAAATCAGAGGAATAGAAACTGAAGCATCTCCCTCTTGATTCCCAGGCAGAGAGGTTTCTTCTGTGACATGTAACATTCAAAATAATTAAAACTATGATTAAGAATATGATAATTCTATCTAATATTATGTAGAAAACATCGTTAAATTTTTAGGAATTTATACAGTCTTTAAATATATGAACATTTTACTCATACAATTTTGATTAACAGAATGTTAGAAAATCCCTTTTAATTTTATAGCTCCTTTAAACACTTTCTGTTTAACTTGTAACATATTAAATCAACTTAACTATTCTTATCACTTTACTTTTTCCAAAGTAAAAGAACAAATCTTTTGCATCAGTTTGAAATAAAAAGATACTTTTCAGGATTTGACTTTGAGAAAACATAGTGTTAAAACTTGTCAGGTTTAAACATTATGCTCTTTTAAAAGTAAGAAGACTTGTTTTTTCTTAAACAACCAAGGACATGATAAGGTTAAAGTACAAGAAGCTAGTTCGAAAGAACAGGCTTTCTTCTTTGTATATTGATTAGTCAGAAGGAAACTCTGTAACCTTTTGCTGAAACAGATCAATGATTTAAGAGACTTTGTCACATAACAGAAAAAGAACCAAATTTTAGTTTTGCATCAGTATAATATTTGATACTAAAGTTTTAAAAACTTTATAGATAGACTCATCAAATCTTAACATTGGCCACAAAAATTCCTTTTCCACCAACCTTCTGCACATTCTGTATCCATTCAGCTTTTGTTTGTTTTTGTTTTAATTTATTTTTATTTATTTCTCTTTCCCCCACCCCCAGTTGTCTGCTTTCTGTGTCCATTCACTGTGTGTTCTTCTGTGACTGCTTCTATCCTTATCAGTGGCACCGGGAATCTGTGTTTCTTTTTGTGGCATCATCTTGTTGTGTCAGCTCTCCGTGTGTGCGGCACCATTCCTGGGCAGGCTGCACTTTCTTTTGCCTATGCAGCTCTCCTTACGGGGTGCACTCCTTGAGTGTGGGGCTCCCCTATGCGGGGAACACCCCTGAGTGGCACGGCACTCCTTGTGTGCATCAGCACTGCATGTGGGCCAGCTCCACACGGCTCAAGGAGGCCCGGGGTTTGAATCACGGACCTCCCATGTAGTAGGCAGACGCCCTATCCATTGGGCCAAGTCTGTTTCCCTCCATTCAGCTTTTGTCCCACATTTTACTCTTTCTTAATACCTAGTCATTTTATCTTAGGACAAATTATTTTCTTTCTCCTTAATAAAAACACATTCTATATACCTTATACACTTAAGTTACCAAAATGATTTTAGAAACTGTCTCCAAGCAAATATCTTACAACATACAGTTACCATTAACACAAAATAAACTGGTCAGAATAATGATTCGATTTGGTTATATGCAAACAAAACTTTTATTTCAAACACCTAGAATTATGCAATACTAGAAACAGTCTTTTGGAGGCAAATCCTGAGGCTGGCTGCTATCAGGATTAAGCCTTGACTTAACTGCAGGCTTACACAGCAGCCTGCATTTGTCTATTTTTTCTCTTACTTCTTATAAAGTTGTCCAGTTTAAAAGTTACTAAATTTTAACAGCACTTATTTTATCAATGTTGCTATTCAGGCCCAATTAGAATTAGAACCAAAACAGAGAACACTGATGTTGCTGTTTTCTACTTCTCCAACAGTTAAACTCCAACAGTTAAACTAATTCTATCAGCTCCACTAGCCTGCAGAAGTGCTATCCAGGAGACAGGGGTTTTGTGGAGTTGCTGTCAGGAATGTTGTTTTTATCTCAGGTATCTCTTTAGCAGAATATTTTCTAACAATCATGGTTTCACCAACAAGTGCTCTATTTAGTACTTCTGCTTGTGCATGATGTTGTATCTGTGGTTTAGCCTCCCTCAAGTTGCTGTGCTTTCACTTCAGCAGCCAACTGTTTATCTGTGCTCTCTTATAAAGCTGTGAGAAGCAACCATGCAACAGGAGCAGTCAGAGCACATTGCCCCTTTTTCTTTACATGTGATTCCTCAATTTTCTTTTCATGAGGTGCACCAGCTCATACCACATAGAGGATTCTTCCTGCAGAATTTGGGAGTTCCCCTGCAGAATTTGGCATTACCCCTACTGACTTCCCCATAAAGGGCTAGATATCCCCTGAAGAATTCAGGATTCCCCCATAGAACTCCCTGTAGCTGAAATATTCTCCATGGTGCTACTACAATGAGAAAACTCTGGAATATCCTGCTAACTATATGCCAATGGTAATGCAGGAGGTCAAGTCCAGGATGGTTGACTGAATGCTTCGATATTCCAAAGAAACCATGTGGGAGGCCACCAGGAGTAGACAGGCCTTTAACACTTACAGGACCTGATGGCAGCTGGTCAGAAGATACTGCACAGCCCCTTGGGGGTGGGGGTTTATAAAGGGGGTAGGGGTTTATTACAATGTGGGGTGGAAGTGATAGTGCCCAGATCAGGTACAGAAAGGTTACAGAAATATGCTTGTGCATGTGATTCTTAAAACATTCTCACCACATCCTTGCTCTTATCTTCAAGGACTGTGCTGCTAGCAAGTCCAGCCCATTCCTTCCCACAGTTCTAATCTACAGGAAGGAGGAGGAGGGGGAATCCACATTCCCTCAAAACTCTTCCCCCAAAATTGAGGAATCTGCCCAACATATTTTATAAAGTGAACATCACCCTGATACCTAATAAAGCCAGATAAAGTTACTACAAGGAAAGAAAATTACAACCCAAACTCTCTAATGAACAATTGATGCAAAAATCCTCAATGAAATACTTTGCAATCAAATCCAACAGTATACTAAAAGAATTATACACCATGACCAAATGGGTTTTATTCCTAGAATGCAAAAGTGAGTCAACACAAGAAAATCAATCAATGTAAAACACCACACTAACAAATTGAAGGGGGGAACAAAACAGGGGATCATCTCAATTGAGGAAGAAAAGTGAACACTGTGAAAGATAAAATAGAATGAAAACTCCTAAGCATGATGAAGTGCATATATGAAAAACCCACAGCCAACATGTATTCATTGTGGAAAGATTGAAATAAAACTCTTACTATTTGCAGATGACATGGTATTATACTTAGAACATGCAATAGTTTTTAAGAGAAAGCTACTAGACATAATAAATGATTTAACAAGATTACTATGCAAAAATCAGTAGTTTTCCTTTATACCACTAATGAACAATTTGAGGAGGGAATCAAGATAAAGCATTCCATTTACAATAGAAATAAAAAGACTCATATATCTAGGAATTCATTTAACCAGAGATGTAAAGGAAGTGTATTCTGAAAATTAAAACACTGCAAAAAGAAACCAAAGAAGTCCTAAACAAATGGGAGAATATTCCATGGTCATGGATAGGAAGAATGAACAGCATTAAGATGCTAATTCTTCCCAAACTGATTTATAGATTCAATACAATCCCAATGAAAATTCCATCAGTCTACTTTACAAAAATAGAAAAGTCAATTATCAAATTTATTTGTAAGAACAAGGGTCCCTGAACAGTAAAAAAAAATCCTAAAAAAGAAGAGTGAAGTTGAAGGACTCATGATTCCTGACCTTGAAGAGAATTACAAAGCTAAAGTGGTCATAACAGCATGGTATTGGCCTAAAGATAGACATCTTGATCAATAGAATTGAATTGAGAATCCAGAAATAAACCTTCATCTCAATGGTCAGCTGATTTTTGATAAGCTTACCAAATCCACTTTCCTGGGACATAAGAGTCTCTTCAACAAATGGTACTGGGAGAACTGGATATCCATAACCAAAGATTGAAAGAAGATCCCTATCTCAATACCTATACAAGAATCAACTCAAAATGGACCATGGACCTAAACATAAAAACCAGGAACTAAATACCTACAAAATAATGTAGGGAAACATCTTCAAGACCTTGTGGTAGGAGAGGGGTGGTTAAACCTTACACACAAAGCATGAGCAACAAAAGAAAAAATAGTTCAATGGGACCTCTTCAAAATTAAACACTTCACACCACAAAGAACTTTGTGAAGAAGGTATAAGGACAGCCTACCCAATGGGAGAAAATATTTGGAAATCACATCTGACAAGGGGTTAATATCCATGATACATAAAAAGATCCTCCAACTCAACAAGAAAAAGACAAATGACCTATTTAAAATATGGGCAAAAGACTTGAATAGCTATGTTTCTAAAGAAGAATATAAATGGTGAAAAAGCATGAAAATATGTTCAACATCATTAACTATTAGAAAAATGCAAATCAAAGCTACAAGGAGACATCATTTCACACTTACTAGAATGACTACTATTAATAAAACAGAAACTACAATTTTCAGGGAAGATGTGGAGATGCAGGAATGCTTATTCACTGCTGGAGGGAATGTAGACGGGTACAGTGCCTGTGGAAGTCTGTTTGATGGTTCCGAAGGGAGTTAGATATAAATCCATCATGGGACCCAGCAAAATTGCTACTAGGTATATACCCAGAAGAACTGAGAGAAGGAACATGTACAGGTATCTGCACACCAATGTTCATAGTGGCATTATTCAGAATTGCCAAAAGATGGAAACAACACAGAAGTCCATCAACTGATGAATGGACAAATTGTTGTATATACGCAAGATGTAATATTTTTCAGCTGTAAGAAGAAACGAAGTCTTGAAGTTTATGGCAAAATGGATGAACTGGAAGATGTTATGTTGAGTGAAGGAAGCCAGACACAAAAGGACCAATATTGCATGATTTTGTCATTATGTACTGAATAAAATTAGCAAACCCATAGAGTTAATAGCTAGACTATACGTGAACAGAAAATAATATAACTTTAGAGACTGGAAAGCTGAGGTTTAATGTGTGCAGAATATGTAAAAAGATGGTTTGTAAATGTTTAGAACAGAATATAAGTGGTGAAAGCACATCATAGCATATGCAATTAGCAATACTAATATATGGGTATGATAGTAGTTGAAAGGGAAAGTCTGAGGTCATGTATATCACCAGAAAGAAACCGAAAAAGAAACATGGGATCATGTAGAATAGCAAACCTTCTGGTGAGAAAGGAATATGGTTAATAGTGCATATATAAGAATGAAACAGAACAAATGTATGTTTATGTTACAAACTCTTAATATCAGGGCGATGTTTAGGCAAAATTACAACCAACCCAAACTATGGACAGTAGTGTAAAGTAATATATTAATAAACTCCCACAATGTTAATCAAGTAATGTATGTGAAGGAAGCTAGAAAAAAGTTCTATATATTGTTTGACTCTATCTGTACAAAGTGCAAATGCAAATAAATTGTAGAGATGAAACTAGATTAGCAGTTTGTATGCCAGGAAAACTAAAAAAAAAATTGAGAGGTGACTACTAAGGGTTAGGGTTTTATTTCTTCTGGCTCTTTTGTTTATGTTGTGTTTTTTCCGCTTTCTTTTCCTTCTTTTGTGGAGTAATGAAAATGCTCTAATATTGATTTAAGTGATGAATGCACAACTCTGTGTATACCACCTGCCATTGATTGTAGACTTTTGATGGATTGTATGGTTTATGAATATATTTTAATAAAATTGATTAAAAATAAAAAATTATAAAAAGAATAAATGCAGCATCAAAGAATTATACAAGTAAAATTGGTGAATCATATGATATATAAATTATAACTCAATAATGGTGTTAAAATGAATAAAAGTTTCAGAAACAAATTTAAAAACACTTTATCTCTTTCTTCTTGCATCCATGATTTCTAACAAGAACCATACTGTTCTTTGAATTGTCATTTCCTTCTAGTTAATGTGTCATTCCTTTAGGACTGCTTTCAAGATGTTTTCTCTGTTTTTACTTTGGGGGTTCACAGATTCTTGATTCAGATTATTTCTTTTGTACATTTTCAGTCATTATTTCGAGACATATTTGTTCAATCCTGCATTGATTTTTTCCTTCTTCTCAGCCATATTTCATTTTATTTCTATTTTCTCTGCTATCCAGATCTGGAAATTCTATTGCTCTGTCTTCAATTTCACTGTTTCTCCTCTTGTCTTCATTCTTCAATTAATTCAATCCATATTTAATTTTTTACTTCAGTGATTATATTTCATAAATAAAATTTTATTAAATATATCATTCATACATGAATATATTAACAATAAATGTATCATAAAATTTGTGAATTTACAAAACAAACATGCAAACCATCACAAAAGGCTCCCATCCATCTCCCCACCAATACCTTGCATTGGTGTGAAACATTTGTTACAAATTGCAAGAGCATTGTCAAAGTACTACTACTAACTATAGCCCAGGTCTTACATTTGGTCTATTTTCCTTCAACCCACCCAATTACTAACACTATATTAGTCGAATATATTTTTTTATTTCTCAGCAGCAAATTGTCTCATAGTTGTCCTATTATCCACAGTACATCAACCATACTGGATTTGCTGTGTTATACAGTCTCCTTCTTTGTACAATCCATTCAAAGTGTACTCAGTGGTTCTCATTTTCATCACAGAATTGTGTTATCATCACCTCAGTCAATTTTAGAACATTTTCATTACTCCAAAATTAAAAACCCCATGCCCCCTTAAACATTCCTATTGATGTCCCTTAGTATTGTAATAATACCTTCTTGCCATTGTTGCAAAATATTACTTAACTATCATCCATAAGGGACATTGGTTGTAATTTTCCTGTGTACCACCATATTCTTAGCACTTTGTGAAAGAAGAACATTCTTAAATTTATGCTATAAACCTCAATGTTCATCTACCACCGAAATCACTATGTCATACATTGTCCAGATGATTCTCTAGTTTCCTTTCATTTGACACTTATGTCCACAGAGTACCCTT
The DNA here is from genome assembly GCF_030445035.2 of Dasypus novemcinctus. Classification (NCBI taxonomy): domain Eukaryota; kingdom Metazoa; phylum Chordata; class Mammalia; order Cingulata; family Dasypodidae; genus Dasypus; species Dasypus novemcinctus. Next base: position 38,585,199 of record NC_080675.1, read on the forward strand.
TTCAGCCACAATCAATGATTTTATTTTTCAGTTCTGAAATGTGTTTACTGTATCTTGTCAAGAACCAAAAGGTAGTCCATTCCTTCTTATTGCTGAGTATTAACTGGTTGATGGATATTTGGAATTTCAAGTTTATGGCTGTGCATATTCTACAATAAGCATTCATGTCCAAGATTTTATGTGAACATTTATTTTTATTTCTCTAATATAAATTCTTAGGAAGTGAATGATAGGAGTTTTGTGTGTGTATATTTAATTAAAACAAAATTAACAAACTTGATATTTATTGAGGTTGATTTAATTCCTGTCTGTCATATTTTACAGTTTATAGTGAGCACATTTTGCAAAAGTTTTGTTAAATTTATCCAAAATATTTCTTGATTTTGATGTTATTGTAAATCATACATTTAAATTCAACTTTTTAATTTTTTATTGATAATATATAGAAATACAATTGATTTTCTTATTGAATGATCTTGTATCTAAAGATTTTTATAAATTTAATTTATGTGTTCATTTGAGTCTTTTGTGGCCCCTGAAAATTGTTCTTAAGCTAACCCATTCTTGTTCATGCAAGTTTTTTTTAACTCTCCCCTTCTCCACCCCAGTTTTCTATTCTCTGTTTCTATTGGCTGTGTTCTTTGTCTGCTTCTGTTGTCAGCGGCACAGGAATCTGTGTTTCTTTTTGTTGCGTCATCTTGTTGTGTCAGCTCTCTGTGTGTGTGGTGCTGTTCCTGGGCAGGCTGAACTTTCTTTCATGCTGGGCAGCTCTCCTCATGGGGTTCACTCTTTGCATGTGGGGCTCCCCTATGTGGGGACACCCCTGCATGGCGCAGCAATCCTTGCACACATCAGCACTGCACATGAGCCAGCTCCACACAGGTCAAGGAGGCCCAGGGTTTGAACTGCAGACCTCCCATGTGGTAGATGGATGCCCTAACCACTGGGCCAAGTCCACTTCCTCATGTAAGTTTATTGTATGTGGGATCCTTGGTTATATTCGGTTAAGGAATCCTTTGATTAATTTTTCAGTTCTAGATCACTTAGGGCCTTTCATTAGATTGTGGGACCCAGGGTGGGTCTTAATCCTTTATTTAAGTGCTATGAAAATGGACAAGAGCAGAGAGAAAAAGATCTGCAATTTTATTCTGCTATTTAAGAGACAGCTCCAGCATCACCTGTAGCCATCACAGACAGAGAATCTCGGAAAGGCTGAGAGAGACGCTAGAGGCTAGAATTAAAGGAGCAGTCAAAAATGAAGAGATCAGCAAGGAAGAGAAGGGAGAGATGAGCCAAGTCTATACATGCCTACAGCAGAGCTTGGGGAGAAAGTAAGCATGGAGGAGAAGGCAGAGATCAGCTGCCATTTTGCCTTGCAAACAGGAGCCCAGGATCACCAGTAGCTGACCCTAGTGAAAGAGCATTTCTCAGGCTGTGAGCTTTTACCCTAATAAATTCCCAGTGTAAAAGGCAACCTTTTTCTGGTATTTTCAATTGGCAGCCATTAGCCAACTAAAACAATTTATATTTACACAGGCTTATATTTAGACCTTAAAGGTGGTTTCCTACACAACAGATTCTATTGTCTACAATTACAAATGGTTTTATTTCTTCAGTTCAAATTTGTATACTGTGTTAGTCCACCAAAGGGGTGCTGATGCAAACTACCAGAAATTGGTTGGTTTTTATAAAGGGTATTTATTTGGTGTAGAAGCTTACAGTTACCAGGCCATAAAGCATAAGTTACTTCCCTCACCAAAATCTTTTGCCACATGTTTGAGCAAGATGACTGTTGGTGTCTGTGAGGGCTTAGGCTTCCTATGTTCCTCTCTTCCTGGGCTTGCTTCTCTAAAGGCTCAACTTCTCTGCTATCTCCACAAGGCCAGCTGTAGACTATCAGGCAAATGACTTGTTTCTCTTCCTGTGGCTTTTTCTCTTCCCTCATGACCAACCTCCTCTGTGTGCTTCCTTCCTGGGGTTCCAGTTCAAACATTCCAACCTCCCTTCACTTTGGTGCAGTTTCTCTGATGTGGTGCAATCAAAGCATTAATCATTGTTTAATCAAGTAAAATAAAACCACTGAATCCAATACACTCTAATATGCTCAGAGGAAAAGACCAGTTTACAAATATATTCCAATATTTCTTTTCAGAATTCATCAATAATATCAAACTGCTACATGCAACATTTATTTTTATGTTTTTACTTGTTTCACTGGCTAGGACTTCTATTACAGTGTTGAAATCAAGAATGAGAGTAGACACATTTCACTTGTTTTTTATCAAGGGGGAGCAATTAATTATTCACCATTTAATATGATGTTTACTGTATCTATCTCATAGATGCTCTTTAACATGTTGAAAAAGTCTAACTATTCCACTTCACTGAGAGTTTTTAGCATAAATGGTTGTTTAATACCGTCAAATGCTTTGTATCTTTGATGTGACTGATTTTTCTCTTTCTTCTTTCCTTATATTTAATTACACTGACTGGTTTTTGAACATTAAACCAATTTTGTATTACCAAGTAAATTCAACTGGTCTTCTATATACACTCCTGTATTTGCTTGGTTAATATTTTGTTAACATTTCTGTGCCTGTGTTCATGAAGTATAGTTGTCTTTTAGTTTTTATTTCTTATCATGTCTTTGTCTGATAACAAGGTAATGCTGAACTGATGAAAAAGAGTTTGGAATTGTGTGTTATCATGCCTGACACTCTGACTTTGTAAAATTATGTTTATTTCATTTTCATTTAATAAAAAGTGTTAATATGGATGTCTTTTAGTCTCACTTCATTATTTGGTGAGCTCTCTTTTCTTTCATTTATTTTTCCATCCCTTTTTGATAGATCAATTGTTATTTATTATTTCATTTTATCATCTGTGTTGGTGTGCTAGTCCTACATTTGCATAGGGTACAGTAGAGCTATGGGGTCCAATAGAAATAGAATGAGAACCATATATGCAATTTAAAATATTTTAGTAACCACATTAATAGCTGTGAGAAAAAAACATTTGAAATTAATTTCAGTAATGTATCTCTTTATCCCAATCTATTCAAAAATATTTTCATGTCAACATTCAATCAATATAAAAATTAAGAAGACATTTTCCTTTTCTGCATTATCTTCAAAGTCAAGTGTATATATTACACTCACAGCATTTTTCAATTTGGACTAGCCGCATCTTAAATGCTCAATAGTGTCACATGGGAAAAATGGTCTAGAAATTAGACTATGTATCCTTTATTAACACAGTCTATATTGAATTAGTATTTTATTACTTCATGAGCTTCATGATTACCTTAAATGTTTTCTGAATACTTAAAGAGTAAAGCCAAATTAAAAGAGAATTATAAGCATTGAAAACACCTTGTTTGATTTATTGTTTTTTAAATAATCTGAAGAAAATCTGATCGATAGCTAAGCATCCCAGTATGTCATTCAAAGCTCTGAGGTTATTCTAGAGTAAGTTAGAACAACTGAAGCTCACTATTAATAAGAAAATTTGTAGTAGTACAAAACACACACATTTGAAAATATCAAAAATTTATTACCAGGGAAGCAACTGTGGCTCAATCAGTTGGGCTCCCGTCTACCATATGGGAGGCCCCAGGTTCATATCCTGGGGCCTCCTTGTGAAGGCTGGTTCACCCACACACTGTGGAGAGCTGCTGGCCCACAGGCGCCATGGAGTGCCACCTGGCCCACAAGCGCTGTGGAAAGCTGACTCAGCAATGAAAAGGGAGGCAAGCAAAAACACAGAAAAACGTGCATGGAATGGACACAGAGAGCAGACAGCCAAACAAGCCACAAGTGTGTGTGGGGCGAGCAATAAAAATATATACAGACACAGAAGAATGCACAGCAAATGGACACACAGAGCAGCCAGCATGCAAAAAGCTGCAAGGGGGGGATAAATAAAAAGTTATCAACAAGTGATAGGAACATTTGAACATGAAGAATCAGAAGAAAACATCTGCAGTAAGCTTGCAATTGTTTTTGCATTATTCCTCCAAAAGAATGGAGAAACACAAAAAGCTTTTATAGTAGATAGAAGTGTTTTCACACTCAAAAAATATAATTATGGGAAACGGACTTTGGCCCAGTGGTTAGGGCGTCCGTCTACCACATGGGAGGCCCACGGTTCAAACCCCGGGCCTCCTTGACCCGTGTGGAGCTGGCCCATGCGCAGGGCTGATGCGCGCAAGGAGTGCCGTGCTACACAGGGGTGTCCCCCGCGTAGGGGAGCCCCACGCGCAAGGAGTGCACCCATAAGGAGAGCCGCCCAGCGCGAAGGAGGGAGCAGCCTGCCGAGGAATGGCGCCGCCCACACTTCCCGTGCCGCTGACGACAACAGAAGCGGACAAAGAAACAAGACGCAGCAAAAAGACACAGAAAACAGACAACCGGGGGAGGGGAGGGGAATTAAATAAATAAAAAAATAAATAAAAATCTTTAAAATATATATATATATAATTATAACTTAACAAATGACACAGTAAACTACTATTTTGGGATTTAGGGCATATATAAAGTATATAAATGTATTCAAATATTTATGGAGCATTGTCATGGTGAGCAGAGATTCATACAATAATTGAAAGAATATCATTAATTCCCATCCTAGGAAACTCTGCCACATTCTCTAATAAAAGAGCAAGAATCCCCTGTGTACAGGGACAATGCCTAATGAAGGAGGGTGGTCCTTTGACACGCCCTTGGTATTGAAGACTGTACTTTTGAAACTTTACTCTTGAAATTGAAACTTAGCCTAATACTATTGGGTGCCTGAGAGTTATCTCCTGACAGCCTCCTTCTTGTGGTCTCTTTCTAAGCCAAGCTCACCATATAAATATATTACCTTCCCCCAGCATGGGACATGGCTCTTGGGGATGAGCCTTCCTGCACTAAGGGATTACTACCAAGCACCAACTAGTAAAGCAACTGGAAAAAGACTTTGAATAAAAGGGGGAAAAGGTACAGACAAGTGAGTTTTTATGGCTAAGAGACTTCAAAATGAGTCAGGAGGTCGTCCCAGAGGTAACACTTAAGCACGTGTCAGCAGGATCTCAAAAACTGCCAAAGTAGATACTACCCAAATGGTGGTAGTATCACTTGAGATAGCTCCCAAATTTGGTGCCTTGCCAGTGGGCCCTACTTTGGAGTTTGTGCTACTGAGCATAACAGAGTTGGACTCAGTTGTGGCTTCCCTACACATGTCTCTTCTGTCCCTTCTATTTGAACCTATAGTTGGTGCCTGAGTTGGTAGGTGTACTTCCAAGAGACTTGAATCTCTGGGCTGTCCATGTGCCAGCTAGGCCCTGAGCCTCAGCAGAGTAGCAACACCTACTCTCCAGTTCATTGGACTCACCCAAGACAATTAACAAGGAGGTGATGATGGACAACCACCATACCAAGGAACTGAGAGAATCTACAACTGCAAGGAAGAGAGTCCCATCTATTGGCTGTATGAGATCAAAGCCCCCTCTCAATTAGAGGTCAAGTGGGCATCACCATCCCAGAATCCTCAGAATTGGGGAATAAAACATGGACTAGAGTGCACTTACTGGTATTCTACTATAGACATTTAGTGATTCTAGCAATAGAAGTACTTATATCATTGACGTGCAGGCAGAGCCACTGGAGGTTCTGAGGGCAAGGAGAGGGAAAAACAGGTAAATATGAGAGAATTTTTGGGTCTTGGGAATTGTCCTGAATGACATTGCAATGACAGATATAGACCATTATGTTTCTTGTCATAAACTGCAGAACTGGGTGGGAAAGAGTGTGAACTACAATGTAATTTGTAATCCATGCTTAGTGGCAATGCTCCAAAATGTGTTCATCAATTGTAATCAATGTACCACACTAATGAGGACTGTTGTTAATGTGAGAAAGTGTGGGAGATGTGGGGAGCAGGGCTTGTGGGAATTCCCTATAATTTTTATGTAACAATTATGTAATATAAGTATCTTTAATAAAATAAAAATTTTAAAAAGCAAGTAATTGTAATCACCTTAGTGTTCCCTAGTCTGCTCAGGCAATTTTAATAAAATTTGCTCTACAGTGCCTTAAAGAAAGAAAGAGAAAAATAACCCACAAAATATCATTTTGAGTATATTTCATTATCCATTATTCTACATGGTTATGAAGTATTGAACTTATTTTTGAGTAATTTATTTTTAATAATTTTATCTACTAACTTAGGTAATGATTTTTATACCATTTAAATCAGGTTTCTATATGATATTTTATTTTCAGTGTACTTTATATTGCTTGATTGTATTTTTAAAAATCTATAATTTTATTATAAATATTATTTATATAAATATGTCTTTTATAATTATAATAAATGAAAAATTTTTTATTTATTTGAAATATATTAAATGAACTGGTTTTCATTTACCATGGATTTTGAATATTTAATATATTTAAAATATTTATAGTAGTCTAATATTTCATGATTCTTAAATAATTTCTTTAATATATATTTTAAATGATTTTAATACCATGAGTAAATTATTGCCCCAAATTACTTAAATTCCAGCATTCTTTTACTATAAAAATTAAAGCATGTATTATTCTTTGTACATATTTATTCTGTTATATTTGCAGATATAAGCCTGTCTTTACTTAGTTAACTTCTACCATCTTTCTCTGTTGTTAATTTGGACAACCTTTGTGATTGGGAGCACTCTGTAGTGCACTCATAAAGGCATACACATTGAGATGGGTTCCTAGATATACACATAATTTAACACAAGATATTTCACTCTACCAACTCTCATTGGCCCACAAAACTCCACCTGTAGCTAGAGTCAGTTATTCCTTTACCCACCCATCCCCAGCATAAAAACCCATTAAGAAGTTTTCTTTGCTAATACATAACAGTTTTTTAATCAGTGTCCCTGTGAAACCACAATGTACCAAAAGTTCTCTGCTAACCTTAAAAATAACATATAAAATATCTCCATCTTAACTAGTTTTTGAATTGTATAGAGTTTCTATGTGGGTTGATTGTAAATTTTTGGTAATGGATGGTAGTAATGGTAGAACAATATTACAACAACTGACATCACTGAAATTACATATATGAATGTTGCTAAAAGGGGAAATTTTAGGTTGTGCATAGTTACTAGGGTACATATTTTTTTTAAAGCATAGGCCAGTGTAGCAGTTTGATATGGTTATGAATTCCAAAAATAGATTTAGATTATGTTTGTAATCTGGTCTGTACCTCGACATGATTAAATTATGATTAGGGTTCGATTGGGCCATGTCATTAAGGCATAAAGAGAAAAGGCATGGCAAAGGACAAAATTGAGGGTTTTTGATGTTGGAGTTTTTATTTTGGAGTTTGATGCTGAAGCCTTAAGCTGGAGCCCCAGGAAGTAAGCACACAGAGGAAAGAGAAGCCAGCCCCAGGAAGAAAGGCATCCTGAGCCTGGAGAGAAGCAAGCCCTGGGAAGAGAGGAACCCAGGAAGCCTGAACCCTCACAGCTCTCAGCAGCCATCTTGCTCCAGCACATGAGAAAAGACTTTCGTGAGGGAAGTAACTGATGCATTATGGCCTGGTATCTGTAAGCTCCTACCCCAAATAAATACCCTTTATAAAAACCAACCAATTTCTGGTATTTTGTTTCAGCACTCCTTTGACTGACTAATACAGCCTGTACAACACAAACAATGAACCCTATTTTAAATGTTGGCCAATAGTTAATATTTCAATTATAAAAATGTTTTTCACGAATTGTAACAAATGTACCACACTAATGCCAGCTGGTAATGATAGTGTGGAATATGAGAACTCAGTACTTTGTATCTTGAATGTATGATGTTTCAATTACCCTATAACCTCTCTAATTAAAAAAAAGTTAAAAACATTTTCTCCATGTCCATTTAGGTCACGTCAGGATAAAAAAAGATAATAGTACAAATGCAAACTGGTCCTATTATCCAAATATTAACATTAAATCCACATGGACATGTTAGAAATTCATGTCATAAATAATTTTGAAAACTAACATTGATTTTAGGTCAACATAGATTGCAAATAGCCTACTGCAAGTTGTAGTAAGAGGCGGTATAAAATGGGAGACTGCTAGTTATCCCTCTTTTCCTTGTTGCAACTTTATCTTCAGAAAAGCTAATGTACCCAATATTCTTAGTGTTTCTATTATTAGTATTCCATCTTTGACCTAATTCAGTAATGATTTTGTCAAAAAAGGTCTTTTAAACATTGGAGACTGTAGGAAGGGTAAGTAATAGACCCTAGAGTATAATTCTTTCTGCCTAAGCTCATACAATATAGCAAATGTCTCCAGAATCTGTGCTTTGACTACTTCCTCTATTGTTACCTAATGATTTACTTACCTGCTCCTCTCCACTCTTGCAAGATGAAACCTTTAAAATGCCTTAACTTCTCCATTACCTCACCCCTGTGAACAGTGAAAATAGTTTTGCTTCTGTACTCCACTTGCCCTTGCATCACCAACTGTGTATCCCCCAACATTCTCTTCCCTGAGATGTCATCATTTTGTTTTAAATTTAGTTCCAGGCTAAATTGAGAGTATCTGAGAAGATTTAACTTCACTGAGAAAAATTCTCTACAATTATTCTACCAGAGAGGTAGTTGACTTTCTGCACAGGTCCACAGAAATCAGCTACAGCCAAGTACCTTAGGCAATAATCCTGCTAGGAAACAGACTGATCTGCTGTATCATATCACTGCAGCTGCAGTGCTTGGACCCTAGCCCTTTGATCATACAGGGGGAGGTAGTGCTCCATCAATGATGAATGCTTAGGTAGGAAAACAGGGTGGATAGGGGCAGTGTTCTGTCACATTATACTGCCCTAATTGCTAAGCCTGGACACCAGCCCCTTAATCACATCAGGGAAGGGTCAGGAAGTCTACAAAGCAAGACTTCTGAGGTGCATCAGAGAGATGAAGACTAAGATTTGGCCAAGTCTAATTGTTATTGAATGCTAGTCCAGGGAGAACTGCTGCTTCCAAAATGGTGGAGCTTAAAATCCACATAGCCTAGGTTCAATAGTCTCCCATTTAAAATTAAAAGTCAAGCCCTACTAGATCCCTGTGTGCTGCAGAAGCCATCAGGCAATAGGAAATTATACACAATCTACTGTTCCTGCCTCTGAGGTAAGCACAGTATGGAAAGGACTGATGCATGTGTCTAGGGATTTGTCTTTGTTGCCTTGACCTTTCTCCTCCAAATATCACTTCATTTCAAACCCTCCAAATGTATTATAAATGGCTCTAATATTTAAATATTTAAAAATTGGTAATGATCACTGGAATGATCAAGATCATGACACTATTGCAAGAAAATCTAAGAGAAAATATGTATCATTGAAAGACTTGAGGAACAATGCACATTATAAGCAACAAATTTTAATTTAACAATAAATGCTTTAACATGGGAAAATGCTATGAAAGAAGGATAAAATCTAGAAAATTGTTTATACTGCAGGTAGTCACACAAAGGATTAATTCCTAATATATAAATACTATGTTTATAATGTGGTAAGTAAAAAAAAAATTTTTTTAATTGCCACAAGATATAGACAATCCATAGCAAAACAAACTTAAAATGACAAATTTTGTTTTAAAACATGCTAAGTTCACTATTAATCAGGAAAATACTAAATAAAATAATCAAGAATGAAAAAATGTTCAACCCATTGCTGATGGCTCTCTGTGGAAAAGGATGATCTTAACCTGACTCATAGAAATGTAAAATTTATATTATTTTGAGAAAGCTTTCTGGTAACATCTATAAAGATAAAAATCATGTCCTCCAACTGGCACTTCCACTCCTGGGAATATACCCCACTTAAATAAAATATTAATCCATAATGATAAAAGTACAAGGATGTTTATTGAAGCATTCTTTGCAGTGCCTGGTTACCACCCATCAATGGGAGAAGAGCTGGAAATAAATCTGTAATATATCCAAAGCATATGATAATATACAACCATTAAAAAGACATAGAAATATATAAATGAACTGGAGAGATTCCATGATGTTTATTATTATGGGGAAAAAGGATAATAAGAAAACATGATCCTGTAAAACAGTGAAATAACATGAATATGTTTATGCATATGAGTACTTGAGCATGGAGGAAATATGTGGATGGCAGTACATTAAGTTTATCCAAGGCTTACTCAGGCAGAGTGCAGGGTAAGGAAAAGAGCTGTGTGAATATGTGTGTGTTTGTTTGTGTGTATTGTGTTTGTGTATGTTCATATGGTTAATTGAGTGGAAGTTAAATTATTGAGAAGAAAATAACCTGTGTGATATCGCTATAGTTTCCTAGTCTGCTCAAAGCAATACCTTGAAATGGGTTAATATTAATTAATGGGAATGTATTCACTTAAGGCGTTGAGGCTGGGAAATGTCCAAATCAATGCATTATTAAGGTCTTACTTTCTTACCACAGATTGCCTGCTGGTGATTCTTGGCTCCTCTGCCACATGGAAAGACCCATGGCAGCATATGCTGTTCACTCCCTTCATTTACTGGTTTTATTGCTTTCAGGGTCTTGCTTCCATGACTTTCTCCCTCTCTCTGTGTTCATTTTGTTGAAAAAAGGACTCCAGTAAGAGGTGAAGCCTCTGCGGGGCTTCGTGGGGTCGCAGGAGGCGAGGACGATGCGGCCCGGCTAGAGGAGACAGACCACGGAGACTGGCTGATGGCGCAGATCCGATTTATTGAGGAAGTGTTTGACAATATAAGCCCGAGGGAACGGGGGTGGGGCTAGTGCGGGGTGAGAGCTGATTGGTGAACACGGGGTTTTTGCCTATCTATGGTATGGGAGCTGAGGCGCTGCAGGCCGGCGTGGGGAGGGCTGTTGCTGGCCCCGGCTCCCTATTGGTCTGAGCGGGCTGAATGCCCTTATAAGGTCAGGCGGTTGGCTCGGCAAGCAGGGGGGGCATGAGATGACATGCGGTGGGAGGGCCGGAGGGCGGGCCGAGGGCTGTGACGCCTGTACCAGGCCGAGGGCGGAGCGCCCGTACCAGCCACCCTTACCCTAGTGGAAGCGGTACCTACTTCACGCCAGAGCTGGCCAGAGAGGCAAGCCAGACTGTTGCCTGATGCTGTGCCTCATCTCCCCCTTCGTTTTTACTAAGAACCAGAGAGGCAGCGGCAATAAGCCGTCGCTCTTGCTGTGCATGCCACAGGGCGCCACGGACACAACAAAGGAGGAGGAGGACGAGCAAGAGCCCAGCACCAATAATGCCATAGAATGCCAGGCTGGCAGGGATGAACAGGCTGGCAAAATTTTGCCCCAGCTCCCCGAGGACAGATGAGGCGAGCTGGGGAATAGCTAGGTCTGAATAACTCTCTATGTAGGCCTGAAGCGCCAGGGTGTGGTTGTAGAAGGAGGCATTATAAGAAGATAGTATTAGGTTTCTGAGGGTGGACCGGTGGGCAGAGCGGTTGACAGGGACGGGGGTGATGCAGAGCTGGGAGAATGGGTAGCGCCCGTCACACAGGGTGTTGGCAAGGGAATAAAGGGTATCAATGTCCAGGGCAAGCAAGCCTATTTGTTGCTGGAGGTTTAAGATGGCGTGGTGGTGCAGAAGGTTGATGTCCATTTGAGTGCCGAGGGCTGCTTGGGTTGTCGCTAAGATGTTGTTGATGACTCCGGCAGTGAGGGGGGTTTGTGTTAGGGCAACGGCGGCGGTAGTGGCGGCTGCTAAGGAAGCGATGAAGGCGACGGCGATGGCGGTGGAGGGTCTGAAGTCGTGCTGAACCCTGCGGGGTGCAAGATCTGACGGGGACAGGGGGCGGGGGGAGAGTTGGGGAGGGACCCAACCAGAGGCATTGATGGGGACCCATACAAGGGGTGGCTGGAGAACCAGGAAAGCATATGGGAAGGAGTTATTCCAGAAGTTGGAGAGAAAGCAGACCGTGGAGGGGAAGCTTAGAGTTCTGCAGAGGAGAAAGGTGAATGGGGGCTTAACGTAGGCAAAGGTGTGGATGGTTTGAGTGGAACGACTGGCAAAGGTTGATGTTGAGCCGTTGACCGTTAGAGTGCCATTGGAGAGGGAGCAGTTGGAGAGACAGACGAAGGGTCACAGGTTGAGGCAGGAAGAGGGCCCACAGAGGGACAAGGTAGAGAAGGAGTATGCGGGTGTGACCCGGAGTGGGTCGGCGAAGATAGTGGTACTTGTTTCATTAGGAAGCAAGACCATGGGGGTGAAGAGGCCTGTGGCGGTAGGGTTGGGGTGTGTGCAGTTGCGCCAGCGAAAAGACTGTAAGGGCGCAGCATGGGGGGAGCCTTTGGGACTGCAATTGGGGATGGGGGGACGTTGCACATAAGCTGCAAACTGTTTGGATCGGGTGGCATTGGAGGTGGATGGCCAGAGGCCATCTAGTTGGTAGGCTATGCCGGAAGCGCGTGCAGAGGCGGAGGTGCGATTGTACCAAAATTCGCAGATATTGCGAGGGAGGAAGTAGAGGGTGTCGGGGAAGGATGAGTCAGACTGATTACTGCGGGAGAGGAAAATGGCGTCCCGGGGGGGTGAAACGGAAACGTTGAGGTGGGAGGAGGAAGGTTGGAACATAGGGTTGCAGGGGAGGCCGAGGTCTCAGGAGGTGTGGTAGACGGCGGGGAAGAGGGGGCTAGAGCGGGTCAGAAAGAGGAATCTGGGTGGGGCTTGTAAAGCGGCCCAAAGCTCACACTGGCTGCGCGGCTTAGCGGCTTCTCCTGTCGCGGCAAGGGAGAGAAGAAGGATGAGAAGGGGAACAAGCGAGGTGGGGGTGTTATTTGGTGGTGGGTGGACAGCTCGGGCGCGGTGGTACAGGCGCAGGAGCTGGATAAGCTCAGTGTTGGGCTCAGTGGCTGGCTCGTCGAGGACGAGGCGGGTCATCCGGTAGGTGAGGCTGCACAGCTGGCAACATTCCCTCCTCACCATCTGTCGCTGCTGCGGTGGCTGGCTTGATGTTTCAGCCTGGGATCCAGATTGGCTGCGAGGCATTTTCTGGAAAGATACAAGAGAACCCTCTCCCTTGGGTGAGAAGGGGGCTGGGCCCTTCCCAAGTATATGTTTCTGGGTCTCTCCAATAAACATTGGGGCGACCGTTGGTGCATAGGAGGGGCCCCAATGTTTGTGAAGGGGGGAGAGACCATTCTTATCAAAGGAGAGGAGGTTCATGTGAATAAGACAAGCTGTTATGATGTCACTTGGTTGGCTGTGTGGGTGCAAGTCTCTCTCCTTTTGTATTTGAATTTTTAAGTGGCGGTGGGTGCGTTCCACTATGGCCTGGCCCTGGGGGTTGTATGGGATCCCGAAATGGTGAGTGATGTTGTAGAGACTGAGGAAGGCAGCAAAGGAGGAGCTGCGGTACGCGGGGCCATTGTCGGTTTTTAGATCCCATGGAACTCCCATGAAAAGGATGGCTTGCCTTAGGGCCTTAATGCAGTGCTTGGCTTTTTCTCCTGCGAGGGGGACAGCATAGCAGAGGTGAGAGAAGGTGTCGACGGCCACATGCACATATCTGAGGCGTCCGAAGGACGGTACATGGGTGACATCTAGCTGCCATCGAGAATTTGGTTTAAGACCGTGGAGGTTTACTCCCTGTGGCTGCAGGGGCCCTAGAGGCAGGAAAGGGGCGCAGGTTTTGCAGGCACGCACCAAATGTTTACATGTGTCTATAGAAAGGTCCGGCAGTAGATGTTTAAGAGAGGCGGCCGAAAAATGAAATTTAGAGTGAAGTATCTTGCTTGATTGATAAGGTTCCCTATGGCGGTGAGCGCATAGGTGGAGACTGCTTGGTCGGCTAAGGCATTGCCCCGAGTTAGGGACCTGGGCAAGTCTGAGTGGCTTCTCAGGTGTGCCACGTACCATGGAGCTGTACGGCGCTCGAGCAATTCCTTTAACGAGGCCAGGGCCGTGTCAATGGGGGTGTCCTTAGGGAAGAAGGTGGAAAAGGCCAGAACGCGACAGGCTTGAAGTGTATACTGGCTGTCAGTGAAGATATTGACGGCCTTGGCCGGGAAGGCCCTGAGGGCGGCATACACGGCCAGTAGCTCACCCGTCTGCACAGAGAATTGGTTAGTATAGGTGAACGTACGGGGATGGGGGTGCCCAGGTTGGTACACTACAAATGCATATTTGGTTTTGGAGGCGTCTGTGAAAATGGTGGTAGAATGGGGCAGTGGTGTTGAAGAGGGGAAGGGATGGAATGGGTCGGCAAAGGGGAGTTGGACCAGACCCTGCAGTAATTTGTGGTGGGGGAGGTGATTGTCGAACTCTCCCCTAAAGTCCTCAAGCAAGACTTGCATATCCTCATTGGTTTGGATGAGGTGGGTGGTTTGCTTGGCATTGAGTGGCCAGACGATGGTAGAGGGGGGAACATGGTATGTATGCAGACAGAGGGTGTTAAGGTCTGCAGCAAGAGAGATCCAAAGGCGAATAGCCGGGCATATCTTTTGGAGCTTGCTCTTGGATGGGTGTAGCCACAACAGGGGTCCCTGCTGCCACAGAACTCCTGTGGGAGTTCCTGGAGTGGCGAGAATAAGTGCCAAAATTGGTTGAGTGGGGTTGTAGCGCTGGAGAGCGCAGGACTGCAGGGCACGACTCACGGCCTGTATGGCTTTTCGCACCTCTGGTGTGATGGTGATTTTCTTAGTAATTGCCTCGGGTGGGTTGCTGGATGTTTGTAACAACTCAAAGAGAGGGTTGAGCTGTGCCGTAGTGATGGGAAGCGCTGATCTAACCCAATTGATATTCCCGCATAGCTGTTGCAACTCAGTTAATGAGAGCTGAGTGGGGACATTCAGTTGGGGGGCAATGGGCTCAACATGGCGCGCAACCCGAAACCCGAGGAAGGTAAAAAGAGGGCTAAGCTGCACCTTCTCCTCTTTAATGTGGAGGCCTATAAGTGACAGGTTTAGTTTGAGCTGTGTGAGAACGAGTTGCAGCTGGTGGGGGTTCTCGTGGGCAAGGAGGATATCGTCCATATAATGGATGATATAGGCTTGGTGCTGGAGAGGGGCAACCGCCAGGTTGACGAAATTTTGACAGATGGTAGGGCTATTCCTCATGCTTTGCGGGAGCACTTTCCATTGATACCGATAAGCGGCTCCCTGATGGTTGGGGAGCGGGACTGTAAAGGCAAACTTGTGTCGATCTTGTGGATGCAGTGGGATAGAAAAGAAACAGTCCTTGATGTTGATCGTAGCGACATGAAAGCGACGGGGGACTGCTGTAGGGTGAGGAAGGCCAGGTTGGCTGGACCCCATGGGAAGAATGTGTTTATTAATTTCCCTGAGGTCATGTAAAAGCCGGTATTTGCCTGTGGATTTTTTGTGAATAATAAAGACAGGCGAATTATAGGGGCTAGTGGAAGGCTCAATATGGCCGGCCTCAAGTTGTTCTTGGACTAGGGTGCGCAGGGCGGTAAGTTTGTGGGACGGTAGGGGCCACTGCTTGACCCAAATAGGCTCCTCTGTGTCCCATTGCAGAGGGGTGGGGTCGGGTGGAGCAAGCTGAGCAGTGGCGCAAACTATTGGGGGGGAACCATGGTTAAGACGGCTCCACTTTGCTCTAGAATGTCTCGCCCCCATAATATAGTGGTGAGGGCAGACATGAAGAGCGGCTGGAAGGTACCTGTATGACCTTCTTCATCTTCCCATGTGACGGGATAGCACGCTCGTTGAGAGACTGAGTTCCCGGTGGTCCCCTGAACGGGCAGTCCGCGCTGTACTTCCCAATGTTTGGCGTAGCAGGCAGGGAAGCAAGAAATTTCAGCCCCAGAATCTAGGGTGCCATGGTACCAGTGGTTGTTAATCCTTAGGGCCATAGTAGGCTTATCCCCAGTTATAGGGACGGACCACATTAGGGTTTTGGCAGATGGTGTGCCTCTTGGGGGCGGGGTTGAGGCTTGCCCCCTTTGAAGTTTAAAGGCTTGCCGCTTATGTCCGATCGTGAGCGACAATCTCTGGCCCAATGATATCCCCTCCTACACTTTGGACATGGGGTAGAAGGTTTGTTTGGCCCCTGTCGTTTACTGGGAGGTGGGGCTCCCTTTGGGTTGGGGCAGTCACGGGCAAAGTGCCCTTCCTGGTTACATTGGTAACAAGGTCCCACTGTTAAAGCAAGGGCGGAAGCTAAAGAGGCGGCCAGGTTATGGGAGGTTTGATCCAGGTCTTTGCAGGCCAAAATCCACTCATGGAGGTCACCATCCCATTTGGATGCTATGGCCTGCTTGCAAACAGAGTTTGCCCCGTCTAGAATGAGCTCCCGTGCGAGGGCCGCCTGGGCCTGCTCATTGGTTACTTTGCGGGCACATGCCTCCTGAACCCTCGAGACAAAGGCAGAGAAATCCTCTTCCCTGCCCTGGACAAGCTTGGTGAATTTCTCAGTTTTAATAGCGGAGCAATTGCCAAAGGCACGCATAGCTATACTCCAGAGTTGATCCCAGAAAACGGCAGAGGCCTGAGCGTAAGCTGCCGGGTTAGCGAAGGGCCCCAAGCCTAGGAAGGCTTCAAGGGGAAAGTTGATGCCGTTGGGTTGGTTGGCCCTCACCTGCTGCTCATTCTGATCTTGGAAGTGGGCTTGCCAGTTAACAAATTGGCCGGGAGTAAGGATGGCATGGGCAACTGCTTGCCAGTCATAGGGGAGGTTCAAATTAAGCAAGATATCGTCAAGGAGCTGCTGGGCGTAAGGGCTGCCCAGCCCATCCTCCCAGACAGCCTCGCACAGGCGCTTTACTTCAGAAGGACTGTAGGGATACCAGGGGAGGGGGCGCTGAGGCGTAGGCATTACGTTAACCGGGTATAGCTGCGGGGGTTGCTGAGCCTGATGGAAGGTAAGCGGCATGGGGGGAGGGGCACCTGGAGGGAGAGCGAGCGATGGATTCGGAGTAGAGGAAAAGCAGCTGGGGAGGAACAAGGTTAACATAGGGTCCCCGCTAGGCGGTGCTGTGACTCCGCTTGCAAAGGGGTTGGGCGGCTCCACCCTCACTTCCGCTCCTGAGGTAGCCGCCCCGCTTGGGAGTGAGTGAGGTAATGGTTTCTCTTTGAAAGTGACGTCTTCCTGTTTGTCAGGCGAAGGCGGGAGAGGAAGTTCTGGGTACAGAGACTTCCGTGTTTTACCCGAGGAAGAAGGAGGAAGTTCACCATCTTGCTCGCTAGTGCCGGGGTGGCGTCCGGCGGCAGGATCGCCATTTTGTTTGGCGGAGTCGCCTTTTTGTTGGGCAGTTAAACTGCCTTTTGGTGCAAGATTATTCTGGATTTTAGAGGGCAGCGATAGGCCTGGGGTGGTTTCATCCTCCTCTAGGATGTCATTAAGCTGGAGAACTAAGGAGGCAGAATCATTGTCCGTGGGGCAGGAATCGCCCTGTTCGGGGGGGTCTGGCTGGGCGCAGCTATAGGCTGCGACAGGCGGGCAGGTGCCGAGCAAGCAAGAGCGGATAGTGATAAGCGTGGGGATAAGGCCGGGGGGGAAGCGCCTATTCTCATGTTCCATTGTGGTGGAAACATGGTCAATTAGCATGCGGTAGGTGTCAGGGTCCCACAGGTTAGTGGTGGAAAGCCAGGGGTTAAAGGGGAGCAGCAAATCCCAATAGACCTGGAGCTGCCTGGCCGAAACCTTACATTGGTGGCAGCCCAGAAGGCCAGCAAGCGCCCGAACCTGTGGGGCTTGTCGGCGGGAGAGGGAAGCCCCCATATCGGAGGGGGAATTGGTCCTTACCTGCTCACGGGCAGCGGGTGCTCGTGCCCCACGTTGGGCGCCAGTTGAAGCCTCTGCGGGGCTTCGTGGGGTCGCAGGAGGCGAGGATGACGCGGCCCGGCTAGAGGAGACAGACCACGGAGACTGGCTGATGGTGCAGATCCGATTTATTGAGGAAGTGTTTGACAATATAAGCCCGAGGGAATGGGGGTGGGGCTAGTGTGGGGTGAGAGCTGATTGGTGAGCACGGGGTTTTTGCCTATCTATGGTATGGGAGCTGAGGCGCTGCAGGCCGGCGTGGGGAGGGCTGTTGCTGGCCCCGGCTCCCTATTGGTCCGGGCGGGCTGAATGCCCTTATAAGGTCAGGTGGTCGGCTCGGCAAGCGGGGGGGGCATGAGATGACGTGCGGTGGGAGGGCCGAAGGGCGGGCCGAGGGCGGTGACGCCCATACCAGGCCGAGGGCGGAGCACCCGTACCAGCCACCCTTACCCTAGCGGAAGCGGTACCTACTTCGCACCAGAGCTGGCCAGAGAGGCAAGCCAGACTGTTGCCTGACGCTGTGCCTCAAGAGGATTAAGTCCTATCCTGAAAGAGGTGGGTCACAACTTAACTGAAGTAGCCTCATCAAAAAAGATCCCATTATAATACGGCCGCACCCAGAGGAATAGGTTAACTTTAAGAATATGTCTGGGAGGGGGGTGGGGCAAGATGGCGTCTGAGTGAGTGCACGTTATAATCTCTCCTGCAAAGAAGCAGCTGAGTAGGATTGGAGTCCTGCTGGACTGGGCTGTTTTGGCTGCTTGCAGGGCAGGAGGTGTCTAGACATTGATTTAGTGGGATGGTGGCAGAGGAGATTCTTTCAAGAGGTAGAATTTGGGTCTCTTTCACGGAGGTTGGGGCTGTGGGTGGGACCCTTCCCCCTGGGGCTGACGGCCCGGCAATGGGGATTCCTGAAGTCTTTGCTGTGCTGGGGAGTTCCCAAGCCCTGAGTGGGCTGTTTTGGGGGCTTGCAGGGCAGGAGGTGTCTGGAAGTCGATTTGATGAGACAGTGATGGAGGAGATTCTTGGGAGAGGTGGAATTTCGGGTTTCTGACATGGAGGTCAGAGGTTTTGGGTGGAGCCCCTCACCCTAGGGCTGGCAGCTGGGCTGCAGTGATCTTTGGGATCTTTGTTGTGTGGGGTGTTCCCAAAACCTGAGTGGGTTGTTTCGGGAGCTTGCAGGACAAGAGGTGTCTGGATGTCGACTTGTGAGACAGTGACAGAAGAGATGCTTGTGAGAGGTGGAATTTTGGGTTTCTGACACAGAGGTCAGAGAGTGCGGGCAGGACCCCTCCCCCTAGGGCTGGCACCCACTTGCGGGGACCCCAGAAGGCTATGTTGTAATGCAGTGCTCCCAGGCCCCTGTTAACCAGATGTGTGGTTCCCAGGTCTATGTCCCCTAAACCCTGGTGGCCCATGCTCCAGAGACTCACACACCTTGAGTCTGCAATATCACAAACTTCCCATCCCTGAATCCACCATGCCTTGAGGTCCATCAGAGGTCCTTGATTACCCTAGCCCTCAGCATTTGTGTGTGTGTTTTTTTTTTCTCTCTCTCTCCTTGAACTTGGAGGAGTATACCAGCTGTCTTGGGGAGAGTCTAGGAAGAAAGGAGAGGTGAATCTGCTCAGAAAGCCCAATTTACCTAAATGTCCTGGGATAGGAAACTTGGTCTGGGCGAAGGTGGAGTCAGAAAATCAATTAGACCTCTCCTAGCACACCTAAGGGGGAGGGACTGTAGGAGGTGCTATCCAAGCTTCCAGTAGAATATTTGGTGTTTCTGGTGAGGTGTAGTTGATCTCACGCTGGAAATAAAGAGCCATAGTCTTCTGTGTTGAGTTGGTTCAGGAAGGACCTACTTGAATCTCCTACTGGACCTCTCAGGAAGCTTTCCTGCTGCCCTGGGAGAGAGAAGTGAGGAAAGGAGAAAGGTGGAAGGTCAGATTCCTAAGTGTATTATTTACTGCAAAGAGGATTCCTAGCTTAAAATGTTGGTTCTATTTTTTTTGTCTTGGTTGCTAATATTGCATTGTCTCCTGGTCTCTTCTCTCACTTTATCCCCTAATGTTCTTCTTCATTTATTCAGTTTTTTTTCTCTTTTTTTTTTCCTTGATTGTTCCCCCCCCTTTTCTTTGCCCATCCCCCTTTTCTCTTCTCTTTTTTTTTCTTTTTTCTCTTTTTCTTCTTATTTTATTTTATTTTATTATATAATAGGTGCTGCAGGGAGCACTTGCATGGAACGCTTCACACTTGCTGTGTTTCCTCATCCTCCATTTCCTTGTTTCTGTGTGTATTGATTTTAGCCACCTACATTATCCCCTTTCCCCCACACCTTTCTTTCCTCCATCATCCACTGTTTCTCTTACATTTCACCTCCCTCTCTTTGGCCTCCAAATTGTCTGACTTTTTATTTCTAATACCTTTGTTCTGTTTTCTGTCTTTTATCCACTCTTGATATTATTGTCTTTTTTTTCTCTTTCCCTCTCTCACGAAAATACTCTTTTTTAATTCATACTATACTCCTCCCCATATTCAGTGGACTGTCTCATTATAGGTACTCTACTTACTGCTATAACTCTACACAACATACATGAGTCTAACATCCATTCTCCCAGATCTCACATTGTTTCTCTGTTAACATTTATTACCAATCCTACTTTATACATTTTTTTTTTACTCATTTTGCTTTCCCTGGCCCTAATATTTTCCTTCAAAGTGAACTTAGCCAGCAGCAAGAAAATAGAGGAATAAGAACAAAGTAACAAATAGAAGACACAACACTTACACACAAACAATAACTAACTAATCCCCAAGACTAGACAAAGAAGCTAAGGAACTGATTAAACCTGTCAAGATAAAATGATGACCAGACAGCAACAAAAAACTACAAACCAATCCAATATAATCAGGAAAACATGGCCAAATCCAATGAACAAACTATAAACCAGGAAGGGGAGCAGAACATCGGACAAGTAATTAAAGATCTCAAAACATGTATTAGAGACCAACTTAATGAAGTAAAGGAAGAGATTAACAATATGAAGAAAAAATTGGAGAGGAAATTGCAGACATATGCAAAAAAATAACAGATATGCTGGAGATAAACACCACAGTTCAAGAAATAAAAAATAGGGAAACGGACTTTGGCCCAGTGGTTAGGGCATCCGTCTACCATATGGGAGGTCCATGGTTCAAACCCCGGGCGTCCTTGACCCGTGTGGAGCTGGCCATGCGCAGTGCTGATGCGTGCAAGGAGTGCCATGCCACGCAAGGGTGTCCCCCGTGTGGGGGAGCCCCATGCGCAAGGAGTGCGCCCGTGAGGAAAGCCGCCCAGCGTGAAAAGAAAGAGCAGCCTGCCCAGGAATGGCGCCGCCCACACTTCCCGTGCCGCTGACGACAACAGAAGCGGACAAAGAAACAAGACGCAGCAAATAGACAACAAGAACAGACAACCAGGGGAGGGGGGGAAATTAAATAAATAAATCTTAAAAAAAAAAAAAAGAAATAAAAAATACACTCTCAGCAAATACCAGAAGATTAGAAGAGGCAGAGGAGATAATTAGTGATGTGGAAGATAGTACATCTGAAATCAAACAGATAGTAAACTGATCGATAAAAAGGTAGGAAAAATCCAGCTGGGACTTAGGGACCTGAATGACCATGCAAAACACAAAAACATACATATTATAGGCATCCCAGAAGGAGAAGAGGAGGGAAGGGGGGCAAAAGGGGTGTTGGAGGAAATAATGGCTGAAAACTTCCCAAATCTAATGAGGGAGATGGATGTACATGTCCAGGAAGCACAATGCACCATAAACACCATAAATCCCAACAGGCCCACCCCAAGACATATACTTGTCAAATTATCCAATGCTCAAGACAAAGAGAAAATTCTGAAAGCAGCAAGAGAAAAGAAAACCATCACATATAAGGGAAGCTCCATAAGATTAAGTGCTGATTTCTCATCTGAAACCATGGAGGCAAGAAGGCAGTGGTATGATATAGTCAAGGAACTACAAGAAAAAAAATTTCCAGCTAAACTAGCATTCAAAAATGATGGAGATTTCAAAATATTCACAGATAAACAGAAATTAAAAGAGTATGCCAATAAGAACCCTGCCCTTCAAGAAATACTAAAGGGAGTTCTGCAGGAAGAAAGAAAAAAACAGGAGAGGCAGAGTTGGAGGAAAGTGTAAGAGCAACAAAAAAGACAAAAAGAGAAGGAAACAAACAAACAAAATATGACAAAGACAAGTCCAAACAAAATATGGCTAACAGAAATAATTCCTTGAAAGTAATAACACTGAATGTCAATGGATTAAACTCATTTGTCAAAAGATTCAGACTGGGAGATTGGACAAGGAAATATGACCCATCTATATGCTGTCTACAAGAAACACATCTTAGACCCAGGGACTCATGGAGGTTGAAAGTGAATGGCTGGAAAACAATCATACAAGCAAACAATAACCAAAAAAAGGCAGGAGTAGCTGTATTAATATCAGACAAAATAGACTTTAAATGCGAAAAAATTGTGAGAGACAAAGCAGGATACTAAATATTAGTGCAAGGGACAGTCTTTCAAGAAGAACAAACAATGATAAATATTTATGCTCCTAACTAGGGCACCTCCAAATACATGAGGCAAACACTGGAAAACTAACTGAATGAGTAGATGACTCTACAATTATAGTGGAGACTTTAATACACCACTATCAACTTTGGACAGAATATCTCAAAAGAGAATCAATAAAGAAACAAAAACTTTGAACAGTATATTAGAGGAGCTGGATCTAATAGATATATCCAGATCATTACACTCGAATACAGCAGGATATACAATTTTCTCAACTGCACATGGATCATTCTCCAAGATAGACCATATGCTAGGTCACAAAGAAAGGCTCAATGAATTCAGAAAGATTGAAATCATACAAAATAATATCTCTGACCACAGAGGAGTGAAGCTGGAAAAATGCAAGGGCCAGAGGGCCAGATTTCACACCAAGATATGGAAATTAAACAGCACACTCTTAGAAAAACAGTGGGTCAAAGAGGAAATCTCAAAGACATTAACCACTACCTTGAAACTAATGAAAATGATAACAAAACATACCAAAACTTATGGGATGCCGCAAAAGCAGTACTGAGAGGGAAATTTATAGCCATAAATTCATACATCAAAAAGGAAGAAAGAACAAAAATTGAAAAACTAACTGCCCATTTGGAGGAATTAGTAAAAAACAACAAAGTAACCCCACAGGAAGAAGAAAGAAAGAAATAGCAAAGATAAGAGCAGAACTAAATGAAAAAGAATATGAGAAAAGCACTTGAAAAGATAAACAAGACCAAGAGCTGGTTCTTTGAGAAGATCAAAATAAAATTGACAAACCCTTAGCAAGACTAACAAAGAAAAAAAGAGAGAAGATGCAAATACACGAAATAAGAAATGAGAAAGGAGATATCACCACTGACCCCACAGAAATAAACACTATCATAAGAGGATACTTTGAAAAACTATATTCCAACAAAAATGACAATTCAGAGGAAATGGACAAATTCCTAGAAACACATAAGCAGCCTATATTGACGAAAGAAGAAATTGATGAGCTCAACAAACCAATCACAAGTAAAGAGATAGAATCAGTCATTAAAAACCTCCCAACTAAGAAGAGCCCAGGGCCAGACGGCTTCACAGGTGAATTCTACAAAACATTCCCAAAAGAACTAACACCAACCCTGCTGAAACTCTTACAAAAAAATGAAACAGAAGGAACATTACCTAACTCATTCTATGATGCCAAATTATCCTAGTACAAAAGCCAAACAAAGACACCACAAAAAAGGAAAATTACAGACCAATTTCTCTAATGAACCTAGACACAAAAATCCTCAACAAAATATTTGCTAACTGTATTCAACGACACATTAAACAAATTATACACCATGACCAAGTGGGATTCATTCCGGGTATGCAAGAATGGTTCAACATAAGAAAATCAATGGATGGAATACACCATATAAACAGATTGAAGGAAAAAAATTCACATGATCATATCGATAGATGCAGAAAAAGCATTTGACAAAATACAGCACCCTTTCTTGATAAAAACACTGCAAAAGATTGGAATACAAAGAAATTTTCTGAACATGATGATAAGTATATATGAAAAACCCACAGCCAACATTGTTTACAATGGAGAAATCCTAAAATCCTTCCCTATATGATCATGAACAAGACAAGGATGCCCACTATTACCTCTTCTATTTAAAATTGTCTTAGAAGTACTTGCTCGAGCACTGAGGCAAACTAGATATAAAGGGCATTCAAATTGGAAAGGAAGAAGTCAACATTTCATTATTTGCAAATGACATGATCCTACACATAGAAAACCCTGAGAGGTCTACAACAAAGCTTCTAGAACTCATAAATGAGTTTAGTATAGTAGCAGGTTATAAGATCAACGTGCAAAAATCAGTAGTATTTTTGTACACCAATAATGAGCAAGCTCAGGAGAAAATCAAGAAACAAATACCTTTTGCAATAGTCAATTAAAAATTCAAATACCTTGGAATAAATTTAACTAAAGATTTAAAAAAATTATACACAGAGAACTACACAAGACTGTTCAAGGAAATCAAAGAAGACCTAAATAAATGGAAGAATATTCCCTGTTCATGGATAGGAAGACTAAGTATTATTAAGATGTCTATCCTACCACAACTGATCTAAACATTCAATGCAATCCCAATAAAAATCAACACAATATTCTTTAAGAAACTAGAAAAACTAACTATGAAATTTATTTGGAAAGGAAAGAGGCCCCGAATAGCCAAAGACATATTGAAAAAGAAAAACGAAATTGGAGGAATCACACTACCTGACTTCAAAACATTCTACAAAGCTACAGTAGTGAAACAGCATGGTATTGGCACAAGGAGAGACACACAGACCAATGGAACCAAATTGAGAGTTCTGATATAGGTCCTCATATAAATAGTCATATAATATTCGATAAAGCCACCAAACACTCTCAACTGGGAGAGAATGGCCTATTCAACAAATGGTGCCTGGAGAACTGGATATCCATATGTAGAAGAATGAAAGAGGATTACCATCTCATACCTTATACAAAGATCAATTCAAGATGAATCAAAGACCTAAATATAAGACCAAGACCATAAAGACCTTGGAAAGCAGTGTAGGGAAACATCTACAGGACCTTGTAATAGGAAATGGCTTCATGAACTTCACACCAAAAGCACGAGCAGTAAAAGAACAAATAGAGAAATGGAACTTCCTCAAAATTAAAGCCTTCTGCACCTCAGAGGAGTTTGTCAAGAAAGTGAAAAGAGAGCCTACACAATGGGAGAAAACTTTTGGTAACCATATATTGAATAGGAGACTTATAACCTGCATATATAAGGAACTCCTATATCTTGAAAATAAAAAGAGAAACAACTCATTTAAAAAATGGGAAAAAGATTTAAACAGACACTTCTCCAAAGAAGAAATACAAATGGCTAAAAAGCACATGAAAAAATGCTCCAAATCTCTAGCTATCAGGGTAATGCAAATCAAAACTACAATGAGATACCATCTTACTCCCATAAGGTTGGCAGCTCTGAAAAAAAACAGAAGAATACAAATGCTGGAGAGAATGTGGAGGAATGGGAACACTCATCCACTGCTGGTGGGAATGCAGAAGGACCCAACCATTCTGGAGGACAGTTTGGCAGTTTCTCAAAGAACTAGCCATAGATTTGCCATATGACCCAGCAATTCCACTGCTGGGTATATATATACCCAGTAGAACTGAAAACAAGGACACAAACCAATATATGCACACCAATGTTCATAGCAGCATTGTTCACTATCGCCAAAAGTTGGAATCAACCCAAATGCCCATCAACAGATGAATGGATAAATAAAATGTGGTATATACATACAATGGAATACGACTCAGCTTTAACAACAAATACAGTACAGACACACGTGATAACATGGATGAATCTTGAGAACCTTATGTTGAGTGATGCAACCCAGGCATTGAAGGACAAATACTACATGACCTCAATGATATGAAATAAGTAAACCAAGCCTCCTCAGAGACCTAGAGACTGGATGATAGGCTTACAGCAAACTGGGGGGTAGAAGAAGGATGTAAACTGACACCTACCTGGGTGAAATCTATGATAAGCTGGAGGTATTTGTACATGGAAGGGATGAAATGGGGGCATAGGGTTATGTTTGGGTGGGGCTTTGTGGGCTTGAGGGGGGCTAGGAATGGGAGGATGGGTAATATTGCCCAAGAAATTGGAGGGAGGGTGGGGGGAACATACGAACATAGGAGATTGTCAGGTATTTGGTTGAGAGTATAATGCTGAGAAAACTTTTTCAAAAATATAATAAGGATAGTTACCTGTTTAAGATGCTTAAAGGGGATAATCTGACGCAGGACAGGCTCCTAGGGCATATATGAATGCTCGTTTTGCCATAGTGGGTTATATCATTGGATAGAGACTCATATAATGAGAGTGAAGGTATACCCACATCCTGGGGAAGACTGATGCTCTCAAATAGAGAGAATTGTATCTCTCAAGAGAAATGGTGGCTCCCAATCATTAGGGCAGTTGAGCATGTCAAGCCCTCAACACTGTTGCAAGTATCTCTGAACATGGCTCTTCAAGCAGTGAAGATTGACTGTAACTGTGGGCCTTAAGGGGAGGGGGGAAGAGGTATTGAGTAGATGGAACCAATGTAACTGTGTGGGCAACAGAAGTGTTCCACAAGAGTATGCATGTAAAATTACACCAAAAATAATAGGGACTGATAGGCTGAAATGTAAGTCATAATGTAAAACATAAGATAAGTAAAAATTTAGAAAATTATATATTCTAAAATATAAACCACAATGTAAACACAAATGTTGCCTTGTTTGAAAGCTATTGTCTCAATATCTGTACATCAGTTTGAGTAAATATAGTATGAATATGTAAAAAGATTATTGCTGTGGAAGGGAAAAGGTTTTATGTTGGATAAGTGGGAGTACTGTATATTATATATATGAATTACTGTGATCTAAATCTTTTGTGAAGATAAGCTTAATAATTGGAAAAAAGAAAAGAAAAAGATGGGATGTAGACACTGAGGAAAACACGGAAATAGTTACCTTGCCAATTTGCATACAGGGCAACACTTATTGCAGTGATGGAAGACAAAACATCAAAAACAAAGTTATTGCATTTTTAAATTTTTTGATACTCCAATTTATTTTTACCTTAATTTTTCTAAATTAATATGTATTCTATATGTAACCTTTAAACTCATCACTATATTCCAATTTACTATTAATGGAACCTGGCAATATATTGGGCTTCACTTTTGAAGAAGATTTGGATCACAGAGAGGTTCAACAATGGCAGGGGAGGAATACTGGTGTGGAATGTTATTGACAGGGGACACATGGTTGGCAGGGAGTTCTACAGGACATATATCCAGGGTACATAAAAATGTTTGGATATTTTCATAGTGGATACAATTAAAAACAACAACTGAGAGAGTACTGAGTTCCTAGCCAGGGGAGCTCTGTCACAGTCCCTAAAGGAACAGCAACAATCCCCCAAGTGCAAAGGCAAAGACCAAAAAAGAATGAATGTCCAAAAATGAGCCCTTGATACTAATGACTGTGCTTGTGAGTCTGTGCACCTGAAATAAGAACAAGGCCTAGAGCTGCAGGGTGCCTAAGAGTTACCTCCTGAGAGCCTCTGTGTTGCTCAAATGTGCCCAGTCTCGAACCCAAACCCAGCATGTAAGTGCGTTGCCTTCCCCCCAGCATGGGACATGACTCCTGGGGATGATCCTCCCTGGTGCCGAGCGATTACTACCAAGTACCAGCTGATGATGTAACTAGAAAATGACCTTGAATAAAAGGGTCAACTTAGACCAGGAAAATATCTTAATCTACATAGAATACCAGGAGTTAAATATGTTTTTTGAGCTGAATCAAAGGGGGAAATGGAAAGGACAAATAAGTTTATATGGCTATGAGTCTCCAAAAGGAGCCAGGAGGTTATCAGAGGGGTTGCTCTTATGCACACCTCAGCAGAGTACCAGAGACAGATAAGGTAGATACACCCGGGTATTGGTTCTTCTGAGGGCTGCGGAGACCCACAAGTACTACGGTCATGGCAGATGGAGTTCAGTGCCATGTCACTTGGCCCTACTTTGGAGTTTGTGTTTCTGTATGATAGAGCTGGACCCAGATGTGATCTTTGTTCACAAGCCTCTCCTGTTAACTTTTACCAGAACTGTAGTTGGTGCTGGGGTTTAATGTATACCCAGGGGACCTGAATCTCTGGACTGACCATGTGATAGCGAGGCCCTAAGCCTCAACAGACTTCAGCTCCTACACTCTGGTTTATTGGACTGACCCCACTCAGCTAACATGGAGTTGAAGAAGGTCAACCACCACACCAGGCAGCCAAGAGTGCCTACAACTGAAAGCAGGAGGATTGCATCCAGCATCCATGTGGAATTTAAGCCCCCTCTTGATACAGATGTGGAGCAGACACAATCATTCCAAAGTCCACAGGATGGAGGAATAGAGTATGGATTAGAGTGGACCTACTGATATTTTATTCATGAACTATTGTCATTAGTAATCGAAGAAAATGTGGCATTGGTGTGGAGAAAGTGGCCATGGTGACTGCTGGGTGTAGGGAGTGGAAGGAAGAGATGAGATGTGGGGGCATTTTTGGGACTTGGAGTTGTCCTGGTTGGTGCTGCAGGGACAGTTTCCAGACATTGTATGTCCTCCCATGGCCCACTGGGTGGACTGTGGGAGAGTGTGGGCTATGATGTGGACCATTGACCATGAGGTGCAGCACTGCTCTGAGATGTATTCACCAAATGCAATGAATGTCACATGATGATGGAGGAAATTGTTGTTATTGGGGGAGGAGTGGGGGGAGGGGGTTGGGGGGTATATGGTGGACCTCATATTTTTTGAATATAATATTAAAAAAATAAAGACCAAAAAAAAAAAAAAAAAGAATATATCTGGGTTGGTACAACTCAAATAATCACACTCAACCTCCGGACCCCAAAGACACATGTTCTCCCTACAAACAAAATGTTAATACATTAATATTATTACAATATCCCATACGCTTTGAATCACTTCATTACCAGTCTTATCAAAATCACTTCATTAAAAGTCTCATCAAAATTGGCTTCAGATATGGTCTCTCTTAGGGCACAAATCTCTGACTGTGGACCTGTGAAACCCAGAGAACAAGTTAAAGGCTTCCAAAGTACAAAGGAGGGACAAGCATAGGACAAACACTCCCATTCCCATAAGGAGAAATTGGAAGGAAAACAGGGGTTATGGGTCCAAAATAATTCTGAAACCTTGCAGGATATACACTAGTAGATGTCAAGTGTCGAGAGTCAACTATGGAAGGATGTTTTGTTCTATGGGCCTGATGGAGAAGTAGCCTATCCTTTCCAGATACTTGTGCAGCAATTATCCTTAAACACTGGGTGTAAGCTCTATACTCTTTTAGAATCTGGGTGTCTGCCAGAATCGCTACAATCCATGAAAGCACAGAAAGAGACAGAGAAGCTGTGGCAAGAATGCTGTGAGCCAAATGTTTTTTGGTGGAGGTTGACATCCAACTCCCACGCTCAAGGCAAAGCAACCTCAAGATACTGACAGTGGCAGGCTGCCATAGACAGAGGGGGACATGGAATCCTTCCTCCCTGGGATTAGAGTTGGGCTTTGCTGAGGGCTGAGCATAGCTCCTGATCCATGTGTTTAGCTGACTGGGTCCTAGTTTTAAATTGCAGTTTCAGACAACTATGTACAGGGCTCCCCACTGCCATTGTTTAAACACTGCCTAGATAGGTTTGGAGGCTGTGGAAGCTGAAAAAAGCATGCTCCTTCCTTAAGGCTGTGGGGAACAGTTGACTGAAGTGCACCAACTGCTGAGCAGACCAGGAAAGTGTAGCTTTGCAGCTCTGGAGAGAAAAAAAAAAACAAAAGCTTTGCAGTCTTTCCTGACATGCTCCCCAGTGCCCTTTGGAAATGGTCTACACCCTCTTGGTGGGTCCCTGGTTCTATTTTGATCAGTTAGGCATGCGGATTCCTAAAGTACTAGAAGAAGATAAATTGAGTGTCTAAGAGAACATGAAACACAAAGCCAGTCGATAATAAAACTGTAGGCAACAGTGTAAAACTGACCATCAGGATAAACTCATGAAGGTAATCAGATGCCTAGTCATTAACAAAAAATAACAGGCTATACTGAGAAAAAGGAAAGTATGGCCAAGTCAAAGGAACTAATTAAAAATACAAAGGAAACAGAAAATGTGGTAACAACTATCAAAGATGGTCAAACAAATCTCTCAAATCAATTCAAGGAGGGGAAGGGAAATATGGCTAAAGGGATGAAAAATATTCAGAATGCAGTGGTAAGTACAATGAAGAATTTGAAAACTGTAAAAAAATAACAGAACTTATGGGAATGAAAGACACAAGAGAAGAGATTTTAAAAAACATGTTACCAGCATCCTGGAGCAGATTTCAACAGGTAAATTAAGAGAACGACATCTGAAATCACACACAAGAACAGATAGAGAAAAGAGTGGAAAAAAATTCATCTGATGTCAGGGAATTGAATGAGAGCATAAACATTTGCAACATGGGTGTCCCAGAAAGAGAAGAGAAGGGAAAAGGTGCAGAAAGAATATTTGAGTACACCTTAAAAATTCACAACTCTTATGAAAAACATGAATATATATGTCCAAGAAGCACAGCATATGCAAAACAGAAGCAATCCTAATAGAATAATTCTGAGACATGTACTAATTAGAATGTCAAATGCAAAGATAAAGAGAGTATACTAAACACAGCAAGAGAAAGGGAATTCAACACATACAAGAGATGCTCAATAAAATTAAGTACTGATTCCCACCAGAGAAAATGAAAGTTAAGTCAGCAGTGGTGCTATATATTTAAAACACTGAAAGAAAAACACTGTCAGCCAAGAATTATTTATCTGGCAAAAGTGTCATTAAAAATGAGAGACAGATAAAATAATCACAGAGAAAAGAAACTGAGAGAGTAGGTCAAGAACAGACCTGCTCTACTAGAAACCTTTAAGGGATTTCTGTAGGCTGAGATAAAAAGACAGGTAAGAGAGGACTGGAGGAGAGAATAGAAATGAAAATTATCACTAAGGGTAACTGAAAGTGTAAAAAAAGACCCAAAAATAAGATCTGACACAAAAAGACAAAAGATAAAATTGTTGAAGAACTATCTTTACCATAATAATATTGAATATTAAAGTATTAAAATTCCCAATAAAGAGACAAACATAGACAGGAGGATTTAAAAAACAGATCCTTCTGTATGCTGCTACAAGATACTTACCTTAGAATCAAGGACACAATTTCACTGAAAGTGAAAGTTTGGAAAAAGATATTCCATGAAAACAATAACCAAAAAAGAACTGGAAAAGCAATACTAATATCAGACAAATAGATTTGAGATGCAAAATTGTTATAAGAGACAAAGAAATAGATTGTATATTAAAAAGGGGCAAACTACCAAGAAGAAAGAACAACCATAAATGCATCGAAATACATGAGGCAAACCCTGGCATAAGTGAAGGAAGACATACACATCTCTACAATAATAGTGACAGCCTTCAATACACCATTCTTATCAAGAAATAGAACATCTACACAGAGAATCAATAAGGAGACAGAGATCTTGAATATGATAAATCAACTAGACCTAACAGACATACACAGAACACCAATACAGCAGGATAAACATTCTTTGCAAGTACTCTTGGATCATTCTCCAGGATAGACTGTATGTTGCGTTAAAAGCAAGTTTCAATAAATTTAAAGAGACTGAAATTAGAGAAGCAGATTTGGCTCAACTGATAGAGCATCTGCCTACCACATGGAAGGTCCACGGTTCAAACCCAGGGCCTCCTGACCTGTGTGGTGAGCTGGCCCATGCAGAGTGCTGATGCACACAAGGAGTGCCGTGCCACACAGTGGTGTCCCTACCGTAGGGGATCCCCATGCTCAAGGAGTGCTCCCTGTAAGGAGAGCCACCCCCCATGAAAAAATGGACAGCCTGCCCGGGAGTGGTGCCATGCACACAGAGAGCTGACACAGCAAAATAATGCAACAAAAAGAGACACAGATTCCTGGTGCTGCTGACAAGACTACAAGCAGACACAGAAGAACACACAGCAAATGGACACAGAGAGCAGACAACAGGGGGGAAGAGGAGAGAAATAAATAAAAAATAAATCTTAAAAAAAAAAAAGATAGAGACTGAAATTATAAAAGCACTGTCTCTGACCAGACTGGAACAAAGCTGAAAATCAATAACAGGTAGAGAACTGGAATAACCAAACATATGAAGGTTAAACAACAGACTTTTAAATAATCCTTATGTCAAAGAAAAAATTGCAAGAGAAATCAGTAAATATCTCAAGACAAATGAAAATGAGAATACAACATATCAAATATATGGTATGTAGGAATGGCAGAGATCAGAGGGAAATTTATAGTCCTGTATACCTATATTAAGAAAGAAGAGCTAAATCCAAAGATGTAAAGCTGAAACTAGTAAAATAACAGCCAACATGTCCCAAAGTAAGAATTAGGAAAGAAATAACCAATATTAAAGCAGAAATAATTGAAATTGAGAATAAAAAACCTAGAGAGATTTATAAAACCAAAAGGTATTTATTTGAAAGAATCAATAAAATGGACAAATCCTTAGCTAGACTGAAAAAAAGAAAGAGAGAGAAGACCGAAGATGCAAAAAAGGATAACCAGAATTGGGTTGGGACATTCCCACTGATGCCACTGAAATGAGAAGTGATTAGATGTATTAGATGATACTATGAACAACTAATACATTATATAAAGAATACAAATAAGACTACTTAGATGAAGTGGAAAAATTCCTAGAAAAACATTCTACATACTCTAGAAGAAAAAGAAGACCTTGACAGACAAATTACAAATAAAAGATATTGAATCAGTCATCAAAAAACTCCCAACAAAGAAGAGCTTAGGGCAAGATGGCTTCATAGGTTAATTCTCCTTCTTTTACCAAGGCATATTAATACCAATTTTATTCAAACTCTTCTAAAAAGCTGAAGAGGAGGAAACATTACCAAACTCATTCTATGAAGCCAACATGAATATATACCAAAGGCAAATAAAGATACTATAACAAAAGAAAATTACATATCAATTTCTCTGATGAGTACTGATGCAGAATCTCCCCACAAAATACTAGCATTTTGAATCCAAAATCACATTAAAAGTATTATAGCCCATGATCAAGTGGTGTTTCAATACAAGAAAATCAATTAATCTAATATACCAAATTAAAACATTCAAGAGGGAAAACCACATGATCATCCTGATTGAGACAGAAAAGGCTTTGACAAAATCTAGCCTCCTTTTGTAATAAAAACCCTTTGAAAGCTAGGAGTAGAAGGATAAGGGCATGTATGAAAAACCTACAGTTAACATCCACGTAACAGTGAAAGACTGACTTCTTTCTCTCTAAGATCAGGAACAAAACAAGGACGCCCACTGTTACCCATGATATTCAACATTGATCTGGAAGTTATAGCCTGAGCAATTAGACAGAAAATAAAATTTAAAAAGGCATACAAAATGTAAGGAGAAAGCAAAACTTCCCTATTTGCAAAAGGCAAGAGCTCATATTTAGAAAATTGAGAAAATACATATGAAAGTTAAGAGAGGTAGTACATGAATTCAGCACAGTGGTAGAGTTTAAATACTCAGAAATAAGTAGTGTTTCTAATCTGAAGAGGAAATCAGGAAAAAAATTCCAGTAACAATAGAAACTAACAGAATCAAATATGTAGGACGAAGTTTAATCAAGAATGTAAAGGTGTGGAAGACTATAATACATTGCTGAAAAAATAAAGGCCCAAGGAATTTAGTGTTAAACTAACTACGTTAAGATGGCAATTTTACCCTAAGTGATTTACAGATTCAATGCCATGTCAATCAAAATTCCAGCAGCCATCTATGCAGAAATGGAAAAGTCAATCATCAAATTCATATGAAAGTGTAAGTTTATTACACATAAGCATTGTTAGAAGTTTGCAATAATTAACAAGCTGTAGCAGTTTCCCCTGATATGCATTGGGGAAAAAGGCTAACCCCATACCCCATAAATGTATGTGCCTAAAGGCATGGCACTTCCCCACAGGTTAAATAAAGAAGCCACATGGAGACTGGAGTAAAGGGAAATGGAAATCTTCCCTACCTGCATATCAGTGGGAGATAAAACCGCTACAGATGAAAGAAACATCTGCTCCTGCAGCATTCCAAGAAACCATAACTCCCTAATCTGCTATCTTCTAGTCACTATCAGGGTAAGTTTTCACCTCTAGAGCTTCCTATTTGTTCCTGCCCCTCACTCACACACTCAACCCCCTCCCACCAACTATCATTTTCCTGCCTATGAAAGTTCTGCATAAATTCAAGTACTCCCCTTCCAGGAGTGGGCTGAAGTCTCTCTTGAGACCCCCACCATGTGGGTGTGGGGGGGGGCTAAAGTCTGTTCTTCAGACCCCCTCCATTGGGAGAGCTTCTCAATAAATCTTTCTTTGTCTATAGTCATATCAGTCTCTGTGTCCCAGTAAGTGCCGTATTTTTCTCCAACAAGCATAATAGTCAAAACTGTCTTGAAAAACAAAAATAAATCTGGGGGACTCAAATTTGGAGGACTGTAGCTTTCTAATACATTTTAAATGTATTAGAAATCTAGTTATCAAAACAGGATTATATGGACACAAATAAAGAAACGTAAACCAATATAACTGAATTGAACATTTGAAAGCTACACATCTATGACCAGTTGATTTTTGACAAGGATGCCAAGTCCATTCAGTGGGGAATAAATAGTCTGTTCAACAAATGGTGCTGGGTAAACTGGATATCTACATACAAAGAATGAAAGTGGACTCCTACCTCATACCATATACAAATAGCAACCTAAAATGAATTTAAAAAATACGCATAAGAGCCAAAATTATAAAACTCCTAAAAGAAAACAGTGAAGCATCACTGGGACCTTGGTTAGGCAATGGATTGTTAGACTTTACACCAAAGCATGATCAGTAAAAGACAAAAATAGATAAATGGCACTTCACCAAAATTTAAAGAAGAAACAAAACTTTGTTCATGAAAGGACTTGTCCTGAAATTAAAAAGACAACCTGCTGAATGGGAGAAAAAATCGGAAAGCACATATATGAGAAAATTGTAATATCCTTAATATATAGGGATATTGTACAACTCAATAAGAAAAGACATACAACTCAATTAATAAATGGGCAAAAGACACGAATAGAGATATTCATCGAAGAAAATATACAAAGGGCCAAAAAACACATCAAAAACATGCTCAACATTATTAGTTATAAGGAAAATGCAAATTGAATCCTCAGTGATGTACCATCTCATAACCACTAACAAATCTACTTCAAAAATGCAAAATTACAGGTGTTGGAGAAGATGTGGAGAATTAGGAACACTTGATTAGTTGGTGGTAATATAATGGTACAGCCACTGTGGAGGACAATATGGCAGTTCTTCAGAAAATAAAGTGCAGAATTACATGATGGCCTGGGAATCCCACTTCTGGATATCCACCCAAAAGAAATGAAAGCAGGGACTAGAACAGATATTTGCTTATCATTGTTCATAGTGGCATTTATTCACATTGCCAAAAGATGTAAGCAACCCAAATATCTACCAACTAATAGATAAACAAAATTTGGTATGTACATACAATGGACTATTAATCAGCTGTGAAAAGGAATGAAGTTATGATACATATAACAACATGGCTGAACTTTGAATACATCAAGTTGAATGAAATAAGTCAGACACAAAAGGACAAATAAAGTGTCATCACTTTGACATTAATTAGATTAAGCAAATTCCTAGAATCAGAAACTAGAATGCAGGATAATAGGGTTGCAATAGGGAGGAGAGAATAGAGAGTTAATACTTACTTTGTACAGAATCTGTTTGGGCTAATGGAAAATTATGGTCATATACGGTAGTGATGGGTGTACATAATTGTGAATGTAATTAACACCTCTGAATATATATTTATGAAAGTGGTAAAAAGGAGAAAATTTAGGTTGTATCTGTTATTTGAATAAAGTTTAAAAAAATCTCCTAGGACTGTACAGCACAAACAGTGGCTACTAATGTAATTTATGGTCTATTATTCTGTAATTATATTAATATCATTTTATTAATCATAACAAAGTTACCACACTAACTGAAGTTGTTCATAAAAGGGAATACTGTGTTTAGGGGTATATATGGGAACTCTATATTTTCTGCATGAGTTTTCTGTAAGTGTAAAACTTCAATTTTAAAAAATAGGGAAGCTGTCATTTATTGATCTAATCATGGCTATTTTGGTTTGATTACAGGAATTCCAGTTTAACTTCCTGGGAAATGTGCTGTACACAATGACCAGCTTCCTAATCCAATTGTCGCAGGTAGCAGGCCAGACTTTCTTGTCTGGTTACTGGTAATAGTGGCTGTTGTCCATTTGTATACACATTCTCTCACATTACTGAGGATTATTCCTTTGGATGAATATAGCACTGGTATTATCCGGTGCTTATAGGAGGAGTCAGTTTACTTCCAGTTTTGGAATGCATTTATGAATAATGCTTCTGAAGTCAGCTAGCAAGATAGGGCAGCAATAGTTGGCTCAGGAACCTGGCAAGAAGTCCATGTGGACATCAAAAACCCCAACATGGCTGCTGGAAGACCCCCCCCCCCCCAACACACACACAAGATTCTGCCACTCAGAATAAGATTTCCTCTGGAAGCCAGGAGTAGTCCTGGATATTCCCCAAGGACTTTATCACTGGGCCCTCCTGGGGGATTGATGGGTGGGGTAATCAATCAAAAGAGCAAACAGCTGGAACTCCTCCGCTGCCATTAGCAAAGGGGTGGAATAATTAACAATGTTAATAATAATTAACAGTTCAGGCACAAGGCAAGACTCTGGCCTTTGGATCTTGATTCTGGCTGCCTTCTCTCGGTCCCCCGCATGGATCAGCATGCAAGTAAAACCTGGGCATTTATAATCTATCATGGGAAATTGTAGTCTATATATCAGCCCATTTTATCATTTTTCAGCCCCTTCCTCTCTACCTGGGACCCATGATCTGTTGTTTTCTCTCACTTTCCTTCCCTCCCTACCTTAATAAATTACTGGCCTAACTCACCCTATGTGCTCTGAAATTCATTTCTGCAGCATAGTCAAGAACCTAGACAAAATCTGGTAACACTTCTATGAATATTCATATACCAGACTATTTGGTCAAATCCTAGGAATGGAATTTCTGGGTCCTAGAGTAGGTATAAGAATATTTGCATTAAGAAGCTATTAAATAATTATATATTCTCATTTTAAATTCATGATATCTATTTATACTATTTTCCCATCACTCTTTCCAACTCCACTCTATTTCTACAAAGTGTGAGTCAAACTAATTCTGCCTTCAAACTCCCTGCAAGAAGCTATTTACTCTTCCCTCATCCTTTGTGATGTTGCCTTGTTTTAATTAGGTGCAAACCCCTTACCTCATTATGATCTGAGAAAAAACTCATTATAGATGTCCTAAAATTGCACCAAACTCATTTATTCTTCCTCTGTAACTTTCCCAAGAGAATATATGACCTTTAACTCCCGTTTCCCTCAGCTCACTAAGCCTCGCCTAATGGCCCCTCCATTGTTATGTAACAACATCTCTCCTCCTTCCCCCCCCACCCCTTCCCCTGCCCCTCACCCAGTTAGGTGAGGCCAACCCAACTGAAATCTCATTTCGGCCTTGCTAAGAATGTTGCTGTTTTAGACTTTCTACCTTCCTCTCACCTGATTGCATTTTCTCTGGTCTCAGGCCCCCACACTAATGGAGCCTGCCTGGGCCCAGACCCTCCTGAGAGGTGCTCTCTTGCTCCATATATTCTGGGTGTTCTTGTCCTCTGTCTGCTGCAATGATGACCCACCAGCATGGCGTTTCACTTCATCTGAAGTTGTGATCCCCAGGAAGATGCCCCACAGGGTGGGCGGAGCTGAGATGCCAGGCCAGCTCTCCTATAGCATGCGCTTCCATGGCCGAAGACACATTGTTCGCATGAAGGTAAAAAAGGGGCTGTTGCCCAGATATTTTCCAATTATTACCAATAATGATCAAGGTGCCATGCAGGAGGACTACCCCTTTGTCCCCCGAGATTGCTACTACTACAGCTTCCTGGAGGGGGTTCCTAGGTCTGTGGCCACAATGGACACCTGCTGTGGGGGTCTGCGTGGCATGCCGCAGGTGGACTGCTTTACTTATGAAATCAAACCCCTGGAGATTTCTTCCAAATTTGAGCATGTGGTTTCTCTGCTTGTGTTAGAAGGAACATCAAGACAGGGAGAAAGGTGTAAGAACAAAGGGAAAGAAATAAATCAAGCATTCAAGGGGGCAACATTTGCTGAAACTCCTAGAGCAGGCCCTATTTCTAGGTTGTGGCCACATAAGAAATACCTGAAAATTCACTATCATGTTTCTAACTCATTATATAGGATGGATGAAAACATTACAAATATAATAGAGAAGATAATTTACATAAACAACATAATTCATACCATTTACATGCAAGTGCCTGTATCTGTCAGTATACGTGCTATATTCATATGGGATCAACGTGATAGGTCAGAAATAACCGATAGTACTAGTGCTGCTGACACTATAAGTGATTTTGGTATATGGAAATGGGTTAATATTCATAGAAGAGGTGTACCACATGATACAACAATTCTTCTTACAGGACATACAATCGGAGGTGACAAATACTTTTCTAACTATGCCAGCATATGCAATCCCAATTGGGGAGCATTGTATATATTTGTGGAAGGGTATCACCTATTTATGACTGGAACTATTGCAGCACATTTACTAGGTCATATGTTGGGCCTTGGTCATGATGCAGAAGGTTGTTTCTGTTTTCGAAGAAGCAACTGTGTCATGGCTCCTTACCCTGGCCTTCTAGATGTAATGAGCAATTGTTCTTATGCCAAAATGCATTCTAGGCTTTCTGGGTGGGATGGTTGTCTGAGTGAACAGAACGTTCCATACACTAATTTTCCTTATGTAGCTCCTCGTTGTGGAGATAAAATTGTAAATCAGAATGAAGAATGTGACTGTGGCTCCTTTAAAGAATGTTCTGTGGATAAGTGCTGTGGAACCAATTGTGCCCTCGCCCTTGGCAGTATTTGTGATAAGGGAGATTGTTGCAAGAACTGTAGAATTGCTCCTCCTGGAAGAATTTGCAGAAGAATACTTGGTATCTGTGATCTACCAGAGTATTGTGATGGGAAAAAGAAGATGTGCCCAGAAGACTTTTTATCCAGGATGGAACCCCATGCTCACCAACAGCTGTTTGTATGAGAGGAAACTGCAGTGATCGTGACATGCAGTGTCAAGCCCTCTTTGGCTACCAAGTAAAAGACGCTGTACCAGCATGCTATAGGAAGTTCAATGTAATAGGTGACCGTTTTGGAAACTGTGGAGTGAAGATTCGACGAGGGGGAGGACAACCTGTTAAATGTGAACCGGAAAATGTTTTTTGTGGAATGCTGCACTGTAGTAGTTCTAACTGTATCCCTGGTGGAGGTGAGCACACTACGTTTCGTCACATAATAGTACCAGGAATTAAAGAAGAAAAATGCTTTGGATATGAAGCACACTTTGGGACTGAACTGCCATACATGGGCCTTGTAGTGAATGGTGCAACCTGTGGCCCAGGAAAATACTGTTCAGACCAGAATTGTACTTATTTTCAAGATCTGGGTTTTGACTGTGATGTGAAGACATGTAGTTTCAGAGGGGTATGCAACAATAAGAAACATTGCCACTGTCAGCCTGGTTGGAGACCACCAAACTGTAATATGACGGGACCAGGTGGCAGTGAAGATAGTGGCCCTCCACCTGACAAAGAATTTCGTGTTAGACCCCGTATAGTTGTTAGTTTAAACAAGGTACTACTTACGACACTGATTCGTTTAGCTCTTTTCATGGCTGCTTTGATCATTGGTGTCCTTTCAAAAATAGTACAATATACATATGAAGCAACAGAGAAAAGATATGCTGATCAGACCATCTCATAAGATTAGCACACTCCAAAGAATAAATAAATAACATCGGCACTTAATGGAAAAGTGTTCCATAGTCACTCTGTCACGGACATAATCCTTCAGCTATTCTGAGGATGTCATCTTCAAATAAAATGTCTTGGCAATTAAAAATGGGTGTTATGTGTTTAAATTTGGTTAACTTTCCAGGTCTGGTCATATTCCATATCCTCTTATAGGTGATAGCAATAACTCTTAGATTCAGTAAAAGAGGACCTGAAGTTATTAAATATTTGAACTCTAAATATTTTAGCTACACCTTTAGTAAATCAAATACTTTCTGTAGTTATTTCAATAATTTCAAGGACTATTTTTAAACTCCATTGATTAAGTACTAGAATTTTTGATAGTTGTTTATTATCTTTTTAACAAATGCATATAAAAAATTACACTTGAGGTGATATACTAGGAAGATCAACAGCTTTTGTTAATATGGATATGAATTCAACAGTGATTCTCTTGCCTGATAACTATGTGATCTTGGGCAAAGTATATATTTTATATTCGGAAATGAAGTACAGTTTTTCAGGGTTTAGTAATGATCAAAAGAGGAAGACCAAGACTATTTTAGGTGTTTAATACAAGCTAGAGTCTCTCATTTCCATTATTAGCATAATTATTCTTGGATTGTGCTAAAGCTGGGGTATTTCAAGTATAATTCTTTGACTTTTTAGCTTTTCTGTGCCACCATCACATCCACTAGTCACTGATAAACACCGCTTCGTAATGCCTCTGTTTGAGTCATAACCTCTCACACTAAAAAATTGGAAATTTTTCCTGCACAATCTGCTCAATAATTGCAGGTTTCAGCTGATTGACTAAGGTATGTACAGAGTCAAAACATTAGGTAAAGGAACAGGAAGTGGTCACATCTAAAATAGTGTACTAAAACATGGCCTAACCTGCCCTAGTGTTAGATTCTTAACGCATAAAAGATTCAGGCCTCAGATCAAATCTCTTTCAGGAAATTTTGAGTCAGGCTGAGGGTACCAACCAAGGGTAGAAGAAGAATGTACAAGGTGAGAATCAGTAGTATTGCCACCCGGCAACATTGTAATTTGACCATCTTTTATATAGCTCTGTTGGCCAGCAGTGCTGGTCTAAGTGCTTATCCAAATGAGTAAACCAGATGTTCATCCAGGATGATTCTGAGAGCTGTTTACTGTCACTGTTTCCTTGTTGAATCATGATTGTTGCATTTGCACTTGGCCCCAGTTCTACTAAAATGGGGTTGGATGAACATTTACTAACATAGTTATTACTTCTCGGTCATCCAAAGGCATTGTGGAAACTAGAGAGTACCTTCCTTGGGGAGTATATTAGTCAGCCAATGGAGTGCTGATGCAAAGTACCAGATCTCTGTTGGCCTTTATAAAGGGTATTTATTTGGGATAGAAGCTGACAGTTAGTAGGCTTTAAAGAGTCCAACCTGAGGTACCGTAAGAAGTACTTTCTCACCCAAAAACTGTTGTTATGTGTTGACACAAGATGGCAGGCAACGTCTGAAAGGGTTCAGCCTTCCTCCTTCCTCTTCAGGTTCTGTGGGTCCCAGCTTCTTCTGATGTAGCCTGGCATAGGGCTCATCTCTCCTCAAGGCTCATTGCTTTCTGGGCTCAGCTACTCTCTTCTCTTCACAAGGTCAGCTGTAGATTATCAGGCTCATCCCTCTTCCATGGGCCATGGCTATGGAGCACTCTCACTTCCTGTGTATCTGCTTCTGTGTGAGAGTCTGTTTTATCAGCCCAAGTGGGCTGGGACTCAACACTGAGTCACACTCTCATGACGTGGTTGAATCAAAGCCCTAAACTTTACAGACGCTAAGCAGACATCTCAGCTGAATCTAATAAAATCAAATGGTATCAAGCCTAGAGAAACAGATCAATTTTCAAATATAATCAATATTTCTTCATAGAATCCATCAATAGTATCAAACTGCCACCAGTATGTGCTCATTTTGTTGCTGTTTGGGCAGTCATTTGGCCATAGAACCATAAAGGTGACCCTGTAGACTTTTATTTCTTTCTTATTTTTAAATTCAATATCTGCATGTATCCTTATTGATCTGTTTTGTACTTGTGAAGGAAATTATTTCCCTCGAGGTGTTTAATCTGTAGTATCGTAAGTTTTAATGCTTGTGTTTTTCATTCTTTATCTGTTTCAAAATGTTAAACTAAGTATTGTCTCTTATGGATGGCTGTGTTCTTCCTCCTATTCTTTGCTTCTGCATAACATCTGATATTTAAAATTTTAGACCATGCAAAAAAAGAGAGGAGGTATCAGTATTAAAGCCTAACTCTAAACATTCCTTAAAAGTAGTTTCTAATCAGTGCCACATGTTTCAGACAGATTCATCAAAACCTTATCAGCAGGAAAGGATTATTTCTAGTCAAAATGAAATCTTCAGGGTAAATATTTAAAAGCATTTTTTCCTATTTCTAGGTCTGTGAAAACTCCAGAAGGGTGAAATTCTTGGTAAGCAGGACATAGATGGGGAGGAAACAAAAGGGAGCAAAAAAGAAAATTGATAGAGACCAGGAAATTAGGGAGGGAAGAAAGGGGTGCATTATAAAAAGCAGAATCACAGGTAGATGGAAGAGAAAAGGGTTTTGGGAGAGGAAGAAGGTTGAAATTGTTTGAAAGAGGCTTCAAAGAATTTGAATCTGTTACAATTTTTTTTTCTTGGATTCTTTGTACCCTTGGAAAAAGATATTCATGTTGTTAGCTTATTTATGCCTTTTCTTCTCAGGTGCTTTACAAAGGCACAAGTTTACCATGCCCCCAGAAGGCCAAGGGCAACTCTAATGCAAGATTATATTTCTTGAAACCATGCTACATAGAGAGAAAATTAACACTTACAAGCTTTGTGTCAGATGAAATATCTAGAGCAGATCTGGAAAAGGGCTTGGGTTCATTAGGAGTTTCCCATAGCTAAATTTAAGTCTAAGGTAGAAGAAGAGAAGTGGGTCTTATCCTAGTTTAGGGAAATTAAATCTCTGCATTTAACTTCAGAACTGTGGAACATAAGAAAATATTGACTTCAATCTGACCAAAGCTCAGCCTAAAAAGAATAAAACCAAGGAGCAAAGGCTCAAGAGGGCATTACTAGGATGTGTCAAAATATGAAGAGACTGTAAGCTTCATATCAATGTAAAAGTTCTTGAACATGGTAACA
Source organism: Dasypus novemcinctus (assembly GCF_030445035.2). Taxonomy (NCBI): domain Eukaryota; kingdom Metazoa; phylum Chordata; class Mammalia; order Cingulata; family Dasypodidae; genus Dasypus; species Dasypus novemcinctus. Next base: position 38,628,413 of record NC_080675.1, read on the forward strand.
GTACTTGTAGTTACAAAGTGGACATCCTTGTTTTCAGGAAATGGATCATGATGTATATACCCTCTTCTCAAATGTTTATAAAATGGATAAATAGTTAGATGGTGGATAGAGATAGATGACAGTAGATAGGTAGGAATTCAGAGAGACAGAGAGAGGGAAAGGATGGATTGATGGTTGGTTGGCTATAAAGATAGATGGATAGATAGAAAAATAAATCAAATATGGCAAAATGTTAGTATTTTTGGATCTGGGTAAACAAAGCATTTATGCTGATGTTCCCCGCATGGCTTATGTATTCTTTTTCCATGTTTTCTGTACATATGAAATAATTTCAAGATAAAAAGTATAAGAAAAAATAACCAAAGCCTGTAGCCTCCATGCTACTTCAGCTAGCACAGAATCTAAGGAAACAAGGGTTTTGATTTTTCTGTCCTTGACCAGAAACCCACTAGTGTTGGACGTTTGTCCAAACCTATTTGAAATCATAGAACAGAGTGTACAAAATAATAATGACTCAAAATCATTTTAAAGGTTTGAATCATTTGATACATATCACAGAGTACCTAAATACCAGGTGACATCACAACTAAACCAAATTTCAGGGTTTTATTAGACAGGAAGTATCAAAATGTCCTGCAATTTTAGTTCAGACTGCAGTGTCAACTTTAAATACAACTCATGTTTGGGAGTTATTTCCATTATCCTTCTCCTTGTTTGGAGTCCCTATAAATTATCAAACAGTAATTCCAAAACTGGTTTGCAAGTCTCCTGTTTTACCGGATAGTCATGGGCCATGGAACTTAAACAGCGAAAAAGAAAGAGAAGGGACAAAGTAAATGGAAAGGGAAACTAGAGGACCATCTAACATGTTTTTAAAATATATCTAATAGGGTTACACCTTTATTGCTGAGGGATTTGAGAACTTCTGAGGCAAGATTCCTGTATTTATCTCTTCCACAAGAGAGTTGCAAGCTTCTTCACTTAGATTCCACGTGTCATCCTCCCTGCTTACAGTGAGGTAAAGCAGATATAGCTCACATTGCTATTCAGCATAAATTATCTTGCCAAAACAGGGACTCCTCAACTGCTAGTCCTTGGGGACAAGAAATCCAAGGTGTCTTGATATGAGCCATAGCCGGTAATTCTCATGCGACTCAAAACTTACCACCCCAGAGAACACAGAACTGCAAGTAAGGGAAGCAAAAAATCAACAGTGCAGTAATGTCAGTTATGGTAAGTGGAGCCACGCCTGCCTTTCATCTTCCTATTAGGTATACAGCACCATAGAGGATACTCTGTCTAGCACATATACTACATCCTGATGGATGGCATGCCTTCATTTGAGAGTATTGCCTACAAGCTGCTACTTTGGCTGTGCCTTCATTAGGCCATTCCAACACTTTCGTGCAGAGAGCTGCTTTCGGACATCGTGATATGTTAGGCAAACAGTGGGTTACATGCTCATGGGTCCATTCTAGAATTTCATTCACTGAAAAGTAAGTCTTCCAGTCAAATGCTAACTTGTGGGGATTACATGCTTGAATATAAGGCATTTTATGAACCCCCAATAGTGGTGCTGGTTGAGACTGCCAACTGAGCCAGGAAAGGCAAACTCACATCCAGAATAGGCAACTGTTCTGGAGAGGATGAACTGCTGGCCTTTCCAGGATGTAAAAAGCCCATTGTAGTTGATTGTCCAGCAAGTAGATGGTTTGTATCCTTGAAAAATACTGCCTTATTGATGGGTCAACAATGATCCTTCTGGTAAGAGGTGGGACATTTAGAAGCAGCAGTAGGCAGAGTAGCTTTGGCAAGTTGGAGTCAATGCTTTTGAGCTCATGTGCAGCCTGTACCGCTGCACTATAGCTGCTCTGTTTAAATGCCTATTGTGCCAGTTCCAGGATTGTCAGTGATAAAGTTGGCTAACATTGACTGACCTTGTCATTTTGTAAGCCTAGTTGCATGGAATCTCCTCCAGGGTAGATTCATCTTAGTCGACATGAACCAGTGAAACATAAATCTTCATATTTCCTCACCACTTTGATATGCAGTCACATCACTCTACCACAGACCATCTTTTCTCTATGTTTCCAGCCTTTTTCCTTCCAGGCCCTTGAGCAGCTGATGAAACCATTAGCCTTCTGAAGTGGTTATTTCACTGGATGTCTCATTTGGAAGCCCCTTCTAGATACAATTAACCTTTCATGCAAAGTAGATAACCAGTGCACTGGTGAGAATTCTGTTCACTAAGAATATTTTTTCCCTTTCCAAACCTTTTTAAAATTGCCCTTGTGTGTGTTGGTATTATTCAGATTTTCTGTACCAACAGTAGATACCTGTAAATGTTATTATATTTTTAATAGAATTATCACACTTGCCTGTGGAGATAACCCATATTCCATAGATCAGGCCACAACCTGTAAACTCTGATGAAGGTTTTCAATGCATTGCCCAAGAGAAGCTGGCTGACTGAATTAAAGATGGAAATTTTCTCTTGTGAATACTGAAGTCATGATTTCTCCTTTTAAAGACTTCAGCTGATTAGATGAAAGAGAGAAACTACAGTCACAAATTCTTTATATGGCAACACTGTCTTTGAAGTAAGAAGGGGAATTTAAAATATTTACAGATAACAGAAACTAAGATACTGTAAACAAAAATATAGCTCTGCAGGGAATAGTAAAGTTAGTTCTGTAGGAACAGAGAAAAGATAGGAGAGAGAGACCTGGAGAAGAGTACAGAAGTGAAGACAATCAGAAAGGGTAACCTGAAAGATAGAAAGACAGGCAAATTTAAACATGACTTATGAAAGCCTAGAATGAAATGGTAGATCTAAGTAATGGCTTTACAATACCATGGAATGTTAATGGATTAAATTCTCTATGAAAAGATACAGGTTGCATAATGGATTTCAAAAAACATGAGGCACCTATATGCAGTCTACAAGAGACTCATCTCAGCCCCAAGGATATAAATACACTGAAAGTGAAAATTTAGAAAAATGTATTTCATGCAATCAGCAATTTTAAAAAAATACAGTAGGGATAACTATACTAATATGTGATAAAACAGACTTTAAATGCAAAAAAAAAAGTTATGAGAGATGCAAAGGGGCATTATATATCAATATAAAGGACAATCAACCAGGAAGGAGTAACAGTTGTAAATATCTATAATCCTAACAAGGGTGCCCCAAAATGCATGAGGCAAACTTTGGAAAAACTGAAAAGAGAAAGAGATGTCACTACAATAAAAATGGGAGACTTCAACACACCGCTCACATCAGTAGATAGAACAACTAGACATTGGATCAACAAGGAAAGAGAGTACATGAACAATACAGTAAATGAGCTAAATATAACGAACATATATAGAACATTGTACCCCACATCAGCAGGTTGTGCATTCTTCTCAAGTGTCATGGATCTTTCTACAGGGTACATTACATGTTGGGTCACAAAACAGGTCTCAATCAATATAAAAAGATTGAAATTATACAAGGCACCTTCTCTGATCATAATGGAATGAAGCTGGAAATCAATAAGAGTCAGGCAGGGCAAATTTTGCAAATATATGGAGACTGAACAACACATCTCTAAACAATCAATGGTCAAAGAAAAAGATTGCAAGAGAAATTAGTAAATATATCAAGATGAAAGAAACTGAGAACCACAATTTATCAAAACTTATGGGTACAGTAAAAGAAGTTGCTGAAAGAGTAATTTATAGTCTTAAGTACATATTAAAAAAGAAAAATAAGTGAAAATGAAACACCTAAGTGAACTCTTTGAGGAACTAGAAAAAGAACTGCAAACCAATACCAAAGCAAACAGAAAGAAAGAACAAAAGAAAGAAAGAAAGAAAGAACAGCAGAATAAAATGACTTTGAGGGAAAAAAGGCAATAGAGAAAGTCAGCAAAACCAAAAGCTGGTTCTTGAGAAGATCAATATAATTGGCAAACCTTTAGCTGTACTAATAAAGAAAAAAACAGAGAAGATGAAAATGAATAAAATCAAGATTGAGAGGGGGAATATTATGAGTGACCCCCCAGAAATAATAAGATCAAGAGAGATATTATGAAACACTGTTTGTCAACAAATTAAACAATCTAGATAAAATGGAAAATTCCCAGACCTGCACAAACTACCTACCTTGACACTACAAAAGATAGAAGAATGCCACAATCAATAGTAAAGAGATTGAATCAGTCAACAAATATATTCCAACAAAGACAAGTCCAGGATTGGATGGCTTCACAGGTGAATTCTACCAAATCTTTCAAGTAGAATTAATAACAATCCCATTTAAACTCTTCCAAAAAATTTAGGAAAAGGGAAAACTTCCCAACACATTTTATGCGTGGATATAAATGTATGAACATTTATGGTTGGTATGAACATCTATATGTATGATGTGTGAACATCACCAAAGCCAGATAAAGATACTACAGGGAAAGAAAATTATGGACCAATAACTCTCATGAATATCGATGCAAAAATTTTCAACAAAACACTTGACAATCAAATCCAAATGCAATTAAAATAATTATACACCGTGACCAAGTACGTTTTATTCCTGGTATGCAAGAGTGTTTCTACACAAGAAAATCTAACAATATAATACACCACTTTAACAAATTGAAGGGGAAAAAAAAGTGATCATCTCAATTGATGTAGAAAATATACTTGACAAAATCCAGAATTCTTTGTTGGGAAAAACATGGTGAGGGAAACAGATGTGGCTCAAGTAGTTGGACTCCCGCTTACCATATAGGAGGTCCAGGGTTCGATGCCCAGGGCCTCCTGGTGAAGGCAAGCTGGCCTGCATGGTGAGCTGGCCCATGCAGAGTGTCAGTCCACACAGGAGTGCCCCTGTGCAGGATGCCACCCTATGCAGGAGTGCCAGCTGATGCAGAGAGCTGGAGCAGCAAGATGATGCAACGAGAGACACAGAGGAGAGAAAATAAGAGACATAGCAGAACAGGGAGCTGAGGTGGTGCAAGAGAATAATTGCCTCTCTCCCACTCTAGAAGGTCCCAGGATTGGTTTCCAGAACCACCTAATGAGAATACAAGCACACACAGAAGAACACAGAGTGATTGGGCTCAGAGAGCAGACAATGGGGTGGATGGTGGTGAGGGGGAGAGAGATAAATAAATCTTAAAAAAAAAAACATGGTGAAAGATGGAGTAGAAGAAAATTCCTCAGCAAGATGAAGTGCATGTATGAAAACCCACAGCCAAATTCAACTCAGTATGGGGAAGTTGAAAGTTTTCCCTCTAAGATTGGGAAGAAGACAAGAATGCCCAATGTCATTACTATTACTTAACACTCTCCCAGAATTTCCAGCAAGGGCAATTAGGGAAGATAAATAAAAAACAGGCATTCAAATTGGAAAAAAGGAAGTAAAACTCTCACTATTGCTGATGACATGATCTTATACTTATAATATCCCGAACTTTCTATGAGAAAGCTAACAGAGCTAATAAATGAATTTAGCAAAAGAGCAAAATACAAGATCAACAGACAAAAATAAACAATTTTTCTATACACCAGAAACAAACAGGCTTAGGAGGTAATCAAAACAAACATTCCATTAACAATAGCAACAAAGAGACTCAAATATTTAGGAATTCATTTAACCAGGGATGTAAAGGGACTGTACTCAGAAAACAACAAAACACTACCAAAGAAATCAAAGAAGACCTAAACAAATGGAAGGACACTCCATGTTCATGGATATAAAGAATTAATAGCTGCAGCAGCACTCCAAAATGTGTTTGCCGAGTGCAAGAGTGTGCCACGATGATGAGGGAGGTTGTTGGCGTGGGAGGAGTGGGGTGGGGGGATGGGGGGTATATGGGAACCTGTTATGTTTTTTATAATATAACCTTTTTTGTGATGTATGTAGCTTTAAAAAATACAATTTACAAAAATGATGGGGGTAGGGGTTGGGGGTTGGGTTATATGGGACCCTCACGTTTTTTTAATGTAACTTTCTATGTGATCCATTAATTATAATTTTTAAAAAGTGTTATTTAAAAAAAAGAATTAATAGCATTAGAATGCCAATTCCATCTAAACTGATTTATAGATTCAATGCAATCCCAATCTAAATCCAGCCATCTACTTTACAAAAATAGAAAAGTCAATTATCAAATTTATTTGCAAGAGCAAGATTCTCTGAAGAGTCTAAAACATCCTTTAAAGAGGAGTAAAGATGGAGTACTCACACTTCCTGACTTTGAAGTGTATCACAAAACTACAATGGTCACAACAGCATGGTATTGACTTAAAGATAAACACATCAATCATTGTAATTGAATTGGCAGTTCAGCAATATATACTCACCTCATTGGTCAACAGAGTTTTGACAAGCCTGCTAAATCCACTTTATTGGGACAGAACAGTCTCTTCAACAAATGGTCCATAACCAAAGTTTGAAGGAGGACTGCTATTTTACTCCCTATACAAGAATCAACTCAGAATGGACTACAGACCTAAACGTGAAAACCAAGGCAAGATCCATGCTTTGAATGGGTTGAATTGTTTTTCCCTTCTCTTTAACATGTGAATAACTTTAAGACTGCTTTCAAGATGTTTTCTCTGTTTTTCCTTTGGGGGTCCACTCAGATTCTTGAAACTTCAGATTATGTCTTTTGCACATTTTCGGTCATTATTTTGAGAAATATTTGTTCTTTTCTGCATTGAATTTTTTCCATTTTCTGGGCTGTATTTAATTTTCTTTTCTTTTCTCTGTTATTCAGATTTGGAAATTCTATTGATCCATCTTTAATTTCACTGTTTCTATTTTCATTTTCCTTCAATTAATTTAAGCCATTATATATATTTTTTACTTCAGTGATTATATTTTTAAATAAAATTTTATTGAAATATATCATTCTTATATGAATATATATAACCAATAAATATATGGTAAAATTTGTGAATTTACATAAGACATGCATATTATCATGAACACCTCCCACCCATCTTCCCACCAACACCTTGCCTTGTTGAGAAACATTTGTTACAAACTCTGTAAGAGCAATGTCAAAATATTACTAACTCTAGCCCATGTCTTACACTTGGTCTATTTTCCCCCTACATACCCAATTATTAACATCCTATAATAGTAGTATATATTCGTTATTGTTTAGCAGAAAATCGTCTCATATTGTCCTGTTATCCAGTCCATCAACCATCACTGGATTCCCTGTGTTACACAGTCTCCTACCTTTTGTACAACCCATTCAAAATGTACACTTAGTGGCTCTCATTTTCTACACAGAATTGTGCTGTCATCACCTCAGGTGTTTTTTTTTTATATATCATTTTCATTACTCCAAAGGTAAAAATCACATACCCCCTTTTACTTCCCTATTGTCATCCCTTAGTATTGAAATAATACCTTCTTGCCATTGTTGCAAAATATTACAATATTCCTGTTAACTAACACCCATACGTTGCATTAGTTGTAATTTTCCTGAGTCACCATATTCTTAACAATTTGTAAAAGAAGAGCATTCTTAAATTTTTACTATTCAACCTCAATCTTCTTCCACCACTGAAATTATGTTTTACAATCTCTAGATTATTCTCTAGTTTCCTTTGTATTGATATTTATGTCCTCAGAATGCTCTTTTCAGCCACAATCAGTGATTGTATTTTTCCGTTCTGAAATGTGTTTACTCTATCTTGTCAAGAACCAAAAGGCAGTCCATGCATTTTTATTGCTGAGTATTAATTGGCTGATGAATATTCAGAATTTTCAAGTTTATGGCTATTGTATATTCTACAATGAGCATTCATGTACAAGATTTTATGTGGACATTTATTTTTGATTCACTAGGATAAATTCCTAGGAGTTGAATGTCTGGCCTTTTGTGTGTGTACATTTAATTAAAACAAGATTAACAAACTGGATATGTATTGAAGTTGATTTAATTAATGTCTCCCATATTTTACACTTTGTAGTGGGCACAGTTTGCAAAAGTTTTGTTAAATTTACCCAAAATATTTCATGATTTTGATGCTATTGTAAATTGTACCTTTAAATTCAAGTTTTCAATTTTCCATGGATAATATACAGAAATGCAATTGATTTTCTTGTTGACTGAACTTGCATCTGAGGATTTTTTCTAAATTTAATTTATGTGTTGTTTTGATTCTTTTGTGGCCCCCTCCAAATTATGTTCTTCAGCTAACCCATTCTTGTTCATTTAAGTCTAATGTATGTAGGACCTTTTGGTTAGATTTGGTTAAGGAATCTTTTGATTAGACCACTTCTGACTAGATCATTTTAGGTCCTTTGTTTAGATTGTGGGACCCAGGGTGGGTCTGAATCCTTTACTGTAGTACTATGTAAATGGACGAGAGCAGAGAGAAAAAGAGCTGCAATGTTTTCTCTGCCATTTAAGAGAGGACTCCAGGATCACCTGCAGCCATGATAGACAGAGTATCCCACAGATGTTGAGAGAGAGGACAGAGGCTGGAATTAGAGTAGCAGTCTGAAACTGAAGAGATCAGGCAGAGAGGAGAAGGGAGAGATTAGCTATACGTCTCTTGTACACAGTGAAACTTGGGGAGAAAGTGAGTGTGGAGGACAATGCAGAGATCAGCTGCCATTTTGCCTTGCAATGAGGCAGGAGCCCAGGATTACCAGCATCTGATCCTTGCTGAGAAAGCATTCCTGACGATGCTTTGATTTGGACATTTTTAACAACCTCAGGCTGTAATCTTTTACCCTAACGAACTCCCATTATAAAAGCCAACCCATTTCTGGTATTTTCCATTGGCAGCCATTAGCCAACTAAAACAGTTTATATTTACATGGGCATATTGCTAGACATTTATGGGGGGTTCCTACACAGCAGATTCTGTTGTCTACAGCTACGAAGGGTTTTATTTCTTCAGTTCAATTTGTACACCATTTCATTTTTATTTTTTTCCTTATTACGCTGGCTAGAACCTCCATTATAATATTGAAATCAAGAATGAGAGTAGACATCTTTCATTTGTTTTTTATCAAGGGGAAGCAATTAATTCTTAACCATTAAATATGATGTTTACTTTTCACCATGTTGAAAAATTGTCTGACCCATTTCAAGAGAGTTTTTTTTTATTATTGTAAATGATTGTTTTAATACTGTCAAATGCTTTGTCTGTATCTACTGAGGTGATTGATTTTTCTCTTTGTTCTTTCCTTACAGTTAATTTCACTGACTGGTTTTCAAATGTTAAACCAATTTTATATTACCAGGTAAATTCAATTGGTCGTAATGTCTTCTATATATATTCCTGTATTTGCTTGGTTAATATTTTGTTAACATTTTTGTGTCTGTGTTCATGAGGGATGGTTGTCTTTTAGCTTTTACGTCTTACCTCGTCTTTGTCTGATAACAAGTTAATGCTGAACTGATGAAAAACAGTTTGGAATTGTATGTCGACACTCTCTGTCTTTGTAGAAGTAAGTTTATTTCATTTTCATTTAATATAAGAGCTGATATGGATGTCTTTTAGTCTCATTTTGTTATTTGGTGAGCTCCCTTTACATTCATTTATTTTTCTAGCCCTTTTTGATAGATCAGTTATTATTTATTATTTCATTTTATCATCTCCGTTGGTGTGCTAGTCCTATATTTGCATAGTGTGCATTAGAGCTGTGCTGGCCAATAGAAATAGAATGAGAACCATATATGCTGTTTTAAATATTTGAGTAGACACAGTAATAGCTATGTGAAAAAAACCATGAAATTAATTTTAGTAATATATCTCTCTATCCCAATATATTAAAAAAAATGTTCATTTCAACATTCAATCAATATAAAAATTATTAATAAGACATCTTATTTTTTTGCATTGTCTTCAAAGTCAAATGTGTATATTACACTCAGAGCACTTTTCAATTTGGACTAGCCACATCTTAAATGCTCAATAGTGTCACATGGGAAAAATGGCTCTAGAAATTAGACTATCCTTTATTAACATGGTCTATATTGGATTAGTATTTCACTACTTCCTGAACCTCATAACTACCTTAAAATATTTTGTGAGACTTAATGATTAAAGCCAAGCTAAAAGAGAATTATAAGCAGTGAAAATCCCTGGTCTGATTTATTGCCCTTTAAAAAATCTGAACAAAACATGGTTGATAGCTAAACATCCACTATGTCATTCAAAGTATTGAGGTTATTCTAGAGGAAGTTAGAACAAATACAGTTCACTATTAAGAAGAGAATTTATAGTTACTACACAAACACACATTTGAGAATATCAAAAAGTAATCACCCAGTGACACAATTATTTGAAGATGAAGAATCAGAAGAAACATTTGGAGTGATTGTAACTCAACAAATGTCATTATTAAATGAATACTTTGGGGAGATTAATTGAAAAAAAAATAAGAACTCACAAAATATCATTTGAAGTATTTTTTACTATTCATTACATACTCGCCATAGTTATGAACTATTTAACTTATTTTTTAGTACATTATACTTAATAATTCTATCCACTAATTTATGTAGTGATCTTTCTACCATTTAAATAATATTCATAAAATATTTATTTTCAATGTTAATGTTTTTATGTTACTTTCTTATATTTAAAATAAATTATAATGATTATCATTGTAAATATTATTTATTTAAACATGTTTCTTTAATATTTAAAAATAAATGAAAATTTTTATTTTTTTGAAATATATTAAATAAGCAGGTTTTCATTTTACCATGGATTTTGAATATTTAATATATTTAAAATATTGATAGTGTCCTAACATTTTATGATACCTAAATAATTTGCTATTTAATCAATTTTTAAAAATGATTTTAATACCATAAGTAAATTATTTCATCCAAATTATTGAAATTCCAGCATTCTTTTGCTCCAGAATTGAAAGCATGTACTATTCTTCATATATATTTATTCTGTTTGGTTTGCAGATTCAAATCTGTCTTCATTTAGTACATGTTGAGATGGTTTCCTAGACATATACATAAGTTAACACAAGATATTTCACTCTACTAACTGCCATTGGTCCAGAACACTCCACCTGTAACTAGAGCCAGCTATTCCTTTACCCACCCACCCCCAGCATAAAAACTCAATATGAAGGCAGTTTTCTTTGCTAATGTTTGACAGTCTTTTAAGCAGTGGCCTTGTGAAACTACAATGTACGAAAAGTTCTGAGCTAACCTTATAAATAATGTATAAAATATCTCCATCTTAGCTAGCTTTTGAGTTGTACAGAGTTTGTATGTGGGTTAATTGTAAAGTTTTGGTAGTGGATGGTGCTGGTAGCACAATATTGCAAGAATAATTGACATTAATGAATTACATATATGAGTGTGGTTAAAAGGAGAAATTTTGGGTTGTATATATAGTTACAAGGGTAAAAACTTAAAAAAAAAACACTCAAATAAGATGCCTGAACAGCACAAATAAGGAACTGTATTGTACATGAAGGACTATAGCCAGTAGTTCAATTATAAAAATTTTCTTTCATTAATTGTAACAAATATACCACACTAATGTCACCTGGTAAAGATAAGGTGGTATATTTGTGTATTGAATGCATGACTTTTCCATAAACCTACAAAGTCTCTAATAAAAAAATAATTAAAAATATCTTCTCCATCTCCATTTAGCTCACTACAAGATGAAAAAAGATACTAGCGCAAATGTCAACTGGTCCCATTCTCCAAATAGTAAACATTAAATCCACATGGACAAGTTAGAAATTCATGTCATGAATAATTTGAAAATTAACCTTGATTGTAAGTCAGCAAAGAGACTATCCCAAATGTAGAATGAGGCAGTAAAAAATGGGAGGTTGCTAGATATCCCTCCTTCCCCTGTTACAACGTTATCTTCTGAAGGCTAATGTACACAATATGCTTAGTGTTTCCACTATTAGTTTTCTTTCTTTAACGTAATTCAGTTATGAATTTTGTCAAAAGAGGTCTTTTAAACATTGGAGAACATAGGAAGAGTAAGTACCAGACCCTGGAGTATAATTCTTTTTGTCTAAACTCATACAGTAGCAAATGTCTCCAGAATCTACGCTTTGACTACTTCCTCTACTGCCACCTAATGATTTACTTAGCCGCTCCTCTCCACTCTTGCAAGTTGAAGCCTTCAAAATGCCTTAATTTCTCTATTACCTCACCCAGAGAAGAGTGGCAATAATTTTGCTTCTGTACTCCACCTGCCCCTGCATCGCCAACTACGTACACACCAACATTCTCTTCACTAAGATAATATCATTTTGTTTTAAATTTATTCCAGGTTAAATTTACAGTATCTAAGAAGATTTAACTTCTCTAAGAATAATTCTCTATAATTATTCTTTTTTTATTATTATTTATTTATTTAATCCCCGCCCCCCCGGTTGTCTGTTCTCTGTGTCCATCTGCTGCATCTTGTTTCTTTGTCTGCTTCTGTTGTCGTCAGCAGCACGGAAGTGTGGGCGGCGCCATTCCTGGGCAGGCTGCACTCTCCTTCGCGCTGGGCGGCTCTCCCCACAGGCGCACTCCTTGCGCGTGGGGCTCCCCTACGCGGGGGACACCCCTGCATGGCAGGGCACTCCCTGCGCGCATCAGCACTGTGCATGGGCCAGCTCCACATGGGTCAAGGAGGCCTGGGGTTTGAACCACGGACCTCCCGTGTGGTAGACGGACGCCCTAACCACTGGGTCAAGTCCGTTTCCCTCTATAATTATTCTACCGGAGAGGGTGTTGACCCTTTGCACAGGTCCATAAAAATCAGCTACAGCCAAGTACCTAAGGCAGTAATTCTGCTAGGAAACAGACTGATCTGCCATATCATATCACTGCAGCTACAGTGCTTGGACACCAGTCCTCTGATCATACAGGGCAAAGGCTAATGCTCCATCAGTCATGAATGCTTAGGTAGGAAAACAAGGTGGTAGGGGCAGTGTTCTGTCACATTATGCTACTCTAATTGCTAAGCCTGGACACCAGTCCCTTAATCACATCAGGGAAGGGGTAGGTAGCCTACTAAGCAAGAATTCTGAGGTGGCATCAGAGAGATGGAGACTAAGATTCAGACAAGTCTTATTGCTATTGAATGCTCCTCCGGGGAGGACTGCTGCATCCCAAATGATGAAGCTTAAAATCCATAGTCTAGTTTCAATTCTCTCCCATCTAAAATACAAAGTCAAGCCCTACTAGATCCCTGTGTGCTGCAGAAACCATCAGGCAATAGATTATATGCGATCTACTATTGCTGCCTCTATGGGTTAAGCACAGCATGGAAAGGCCTGATGTGTGTGTGTCTAGGGATTTGCCCTTGTTGCCTTGACCTTTCTCCTCCAAATGTTACTTCTATTTCAAACCCTTCAACTGTATAAAATGTATTATCAATGGCTCAAATATTTATTATTTTAAGAATTGGTAATGATCACTGAAATGATGATCAAGATCATAATACCATTGCAAGAAAAAAATCTAAGAAAATATGCACAATAGACTGAAAGAACTATATGTAACATAAAACATAAGTTTTAATTTAACAATGAATGCTTTAATATGGAAAAATGGCACAAAAGAAGGATAAAATCTAGAAAGTTATTTATACTGCATGTACATACAGAAAGGATTAATTCCTAATATATAAATAGTATGTTTACAACGTGATAGGAAAAGAAAACATTAAAATTTGGCATAAAATATAGACAATCTACAGCAAGGCAGACTTAAAATTACAAATATTGTTTGAAACATGCTAAATTCAGTATTAGCCAGGAAAATACTAAATAAAATAACTCAGATATATTATACCAGCAAAGAAATGAATAAGTGTTCAACCTATTGCTGATGGTTCTCTAGGGAACAAAATGATCTTATCCTGACTTATAGAAGTGTAAAATTTATAGTATTTTGATAAAGCTTTCTGGCAGCATCTGTAAATATAAAAATCATACCCTCTAACTGGCACTTCCACTCATGGGAATATACCCTATTTAAATAAAATATTAATCCAGAAAGATAAATGTACAAGGATGTTTATTGAAACATAGTTTGTAGTGCTTGTTACCACCTATCAATGAAGAAGAGCTGGAAATAAATACAGCATATATTCAAAACATGTGATAATATAGAACCAATAAAAAGACATAGAAATACATAAGTGAACTGGAAAGATTTTCATGATTCTTATTTTTGTTGGAAAAATTAACAATAAGAAAACATGATCCTGTAAAACAGTGAAATAACATGAATATGTTTATAAGTGTGAGTACTTGGGTATGGAGAAGATATGTGGATGGCAGTACACTAAGTTTATCCAAGGCTTACTCAAGCAGAGTGCAGGGTTAGGAAAAGAGCTATGCATACGTGTGTGTGTGTACATGTATATTGCATCTGTGTATGTTCATATGTCTATAGAGCTGAAGTTAAATTGAGAAGAAAATAACATGTGTGGAGGGCAGGGCAAAATGGTGGTTGAGTGAGTGCACCTGATAGCCTCTCCTGCAAAGAAGCGGCTGGGCAGTTTTTGGAAATTCTTCGGGACCAGGCTGTTTCGGGATTTTGCAGGGCAGGAGGTATATAGACATCGATTTGGTGGGAAGGTAACAGAGAAAATTAGTGTATAAGATAAAATTGAGGCTCTCTTACATGGAGGTGGGGGCTGCGTGCAGGACGCTCCCTCCTGGGGCGGAGCCTCGGCACCAGCACCTCCGTGGAGATTCCTGGAGGCTCTGCGGTACTGGGGAATTCATAAGCCCTGAGCGGGCTATTGGAGAGCTAAAAGGGCAGGAGGCCTTCACAGACCAATTTGGGGAGACAGATGGGAGTCTTGTGTGAGGTGAGGAATTTTTTATTTCTGACACTAATAATAGCGCTTCTGGCTAGAGCCCCACCCCCAAGGCCGGCAGCCGATCTGCAGGGGCCTTAAATTGCTCACAATAAAGAGACGTCACCAGGAGGCTGTTTCAGGGGCCTGCAGGGTGGGAGACATCTGGAAGCCGATTAGGGGAATCTTTTGCGAGGTGTGGAAATTTCGGTTTCCGACACTGATATCACTGCTTCCGGCTAGAGCCCTGCCCCCTGGGTCTGGCTGCTGATATGCAGCGTCATTAAATTGGCTGCAGTGTAGAGGCATCCCCAGGTGGCTGTTTCGGGGGTTTGCAAGGCGGGAGGTGTCCTGAAGTCGAATTGGTGATAAAGCCACACAAGAGACCCTAGTGAGAGGGTGAATTGCGGGGCTCTGACACATAGGTTAGAGTTTGCAGATGTGACCTCCCCCATAGGGCTGGCACCCAGCTGCAGGGATCCCTGAAGGCTGTGTTGCACTGCGATGCTCCCAGGATCCCTGTTAACTGGATTTGATGTTGCCAGGTCTGTGTCCCCTAAACCCTGGTGGCCCACACCCCAGGGACACACACCTCTTGAGTCTGCAGTATCACAGACTTTCCATCCCTGAATCCACAACACCCTGAGGTACATCTGAGGTCCTTGAATGTTCTAGACCTCAACATTTGCGTTTTTTCTTTTTTGTTTTTTGTTTTTTTGTTTTGTTTTTTTAATTTTTTAATTTTTATTTTTTATTGTCCTGATTGCTAACATTGCATTATCTCCTAGTATTCTCTCCCATTGTATCCCCCAAGGTCTTTTTTTTTTTTCAGTTATTTAGGGGGGGTTTTGTTGTTACTGTTGTTGTTCTATATCTTTTTTCTTTTCCTTACTTGTTCCCCTCCCTTTAACACCCCCCTTTTTCTTTCTTTCCTTCTTCTCTTTTTTATTTTTTTCTCTCTTGTCCCTCATTTTCTTCTTATTTTATTTTATCTTAATTATACAATAGGTGCTGCAGGGAACACCTCACATTTGCTGGGATTCCTCATCCTCCATTGCCTCATTTCTGTGTGAATTGATTTTGGCTACCTACACTGTCCCCTTTCGCCCACGTCTTGATATCCTCCATCATCTACTGTCTCTCCTATATTCCACCTCCCTTTCTTTGATCCCCAAATCATCTAACTCTTAATTTCTAATACCTTTGTTTTGTTTTCTTTTATCCACTCTTGAAACTATTGCCTCTCTTTTCTTTTTCCCTCTCTAACAAAAACATTAGGTTTTTAATTCATACCATATTCCTCCCATATTCAGTCGACTACCTCATTATAAGTACTCTACTTACTGCTATAACTCTACACAACTTACATGAATCTAATATCCATCCTCCCAGATCTCATATTGTTGCTCTGTTAACATTTCTTACCAATACTACTTTACACATTTTCCTTTCTTACACAATTGCCTTTCCCTGGCCCTAATACTTTCCTTCAAAGTGAACTCAGCCAGCAATAAGAAATTAGAATAAGAAGAACAAAGTGACAATGAGAAGATATAATACTTACACAAAAACAACAGCTAATTAATCCCCAACACTAGACAAAGAAGCTAAGGAACTGATTAAACCCATCAAGATAAAGATAAAGTGATGACCAGACAGTAACATAAATCTACAAACCAAACCAGTAATCAGGAAAACATGGCTGAATCCAATGAACAAACTAAAAACCAGGAAGGGGAGCAGAACTTCGCACAAGTAATTAAAGATCTCAGAACATATATCATAGACAAATTTAATCAAGTAAAGGAAGAGGTTAACAATATGAAGAAAACTCTTGGAGGGGAAATTGCAGACATATGCAAAAAGATAACAGATATGATGGTGATGAACACCACAGTTCAAGAAATCAAAAATACACTCGCAGCAAATAGCTGCAGATTAGAAGAGGCAGAGGAGAGAATTAGCAATGCGGAAGACAGTACATCTGAAATGAAACAGATAGTAGAATTGATCGATAAAAAGATATAAAAAATCCAGCTAGGACTTAGGGACCTGAATGACAATGCAAAATGCACAAACATATGTATTATAGACATCCCAGAAGGAGAAGAGAAGGGAAAGGGGTCAGAAGGAATGTTGCAGGAAATAAGGACTGAAAACTTCCCAAATCTACTGAAAGAGACAGATGTACATATCCAAGAAGCACAGCACACCCCAAACATCATAAACCCCAAAAGGCCCACCCCAAGACATATACTTGTCAAATTATCCAACGCTCAAGACAAAGAGAAATTCTAAAAGCAGCAAGAGAAAAGAAAACCATCACATACAAGGGAAGCTCCATAAAATTAAGTGCTGATTTCTCATCTCAAACCATGGAGGCAAGAAGCAGTGTAATGATATAGTCAAGGTTCTAAAAGAAAAAAATTTCCACCAAGAACACTCTATCCAACTAAGCTAGCAGTCAAAAATGATGGAGAGTTCAAAGTAGTCACAGATAAACAGAAATTGAAAGAGCATGCCAATAAGAAACCTCTCCTTCAAGAAATTCTAAAGGCAGTTCTGCAGGAAGAAAGGAAAAACAGGACAGACAGAGTTGGAAGAGAGTGTAAGAGCAACAAAAAAGACAAAAAGAGAAGAAAAAAACAAATCAAAATATGGCTAACATAAATAATTCCTTGAAAGTAATAATACTGAATGTCAATGGATTAAACTCACCTATCAAAAGATTCAGACTGGGACATTGGATAAGGAAATATGACCCATCTATATGCTGTCTACAAGAGACACATCTTAGACCCAGAGATTCATGGAGGCTGAAAGTGAATGGTTGGAAAACAATCTTACAAGCAAACAATAACCAAAAAAAAAGGCGGGAGTAGCTATATTAATATCAGACAAAATAGACTTTAAATGTGAAACAATTGTGAGAGACAAAGAAGGATACTACATATTAGTGAAAGGGACAAGCTCTCAAGAAGAACGAAGAATCATAAATATTTATGCTCCTAACAAGGGCGCCTCTAAATACGTGAGGCAAACACTGGAAAAACTAAGTGAAAGAATAGATGCATCTACAATTATGGTGGGGGATTTTAATATACCACTATCAACTCCGGACAGAACATCTCAAAAGAGAATCACTAAAGAAACAAAATATTTGAACAGTATATTAGAGGAGCTGGATCTAATAGACATACAGATCATTACACACAAACACAGCAGGATATACATTTTTCTCAAGCGCACATGGATCATTCTCCAAGATAGACCATATACTAGGCCACAAAGAAAGGCTTAATGAATTCAGAAAGATCAAAATCATACAAAATAATATCTCTGACCACAGTGGAGTTGAAATCTGCAAGGGCCAGAGGCCCAGATTTCACACCAAGATATGGAAATTAAACAGCACACTCTTCGAAAAACAGTGTGTCAAAGAGGAAATCTCAAAAGAAATCAATGACTACCTTGAAAGAAATGATAATGATAACACAACATACCAAAATTTATGGGATGCAGCAAAAGCAATACTGAGAGGGAAATTTATAGCCATAAATTCATACATCAAAAAAGAAGAAAAAGCAAAAATTGAAGAACTAACTGCACATTTGGAGGAATTAGGAAAAAAACAACAAAGTAATCCCACAGGAAGAAGAAGGAAGGAAATAACAAAGAAAAGAGCAGAACTAAATGAAATAGAAAAGAAGAAAGCACTTGAAAAGATAAACAAGACCAAGAGCTGGTTTATTGAGAAGATCAATAAAATTGACAAACCTTTAGCGAGACTAACAAAGAAAAAAAGAGAGAAGATGCAAATACACAAAATAAGAAATGAGAAAGGAGATATTATCACTGACCCAACAGAAATAAAGACTATCATAAGAGGATACTTTGAAAAACTATATTCCAACAAAAATGACAATTCAGAGGAAATGGACAAATTCCTAGAAACACATAAGCAGCCCATATTGATGAAAGAAGAAATTGATGATCTCAACAAACCAATCACAAGTAAAGAGATAGAATCAGTCATTAAAAACCTCCCAACTAAGAAGAGCCGAGGGCCAGACAGCTTCAAAGGTGAATTCTACAAAACATTCCAGAAAGAACTAACACCAATCCTGCTGAAACTATTCCAAAAAATCGAAACAGAAGGAACATTGCCTAACTCATTCTATGATGCCAACATTACCCTAGTACCAAAGCCAAACAAAGACAACACAAGAAAGGAAAATTACAGACCAATTTCTCTAATGAACCTAGACACAAAAATACTTAACAAAATACTTGCTAATCGTATTCAACAACACATTAAACGAATTATACACCACGACCAAGTGGGATTCATTCCAGATATGCAAGGATGGTTCAACAGAAGAAAACCAAACAATGTAATACACCATATAAACAGATTGAAGGAAAAAAATCACATGATTATATCTATAGATGCAGAAAAAGCATTTGACAAAATACAGCACCCTTTCTTGATAAAAACACTCCAAAAGATCAGAATACAAGGGAAATTTTTGAACATGATAAAGAGTGTATATGGAAAAACTACAGCCAACATCATTTAAATGGAGAAATCCTAAAATCCTTCCCTCTAAAGTCAGGAATAAGACAAGGATGCCCACTGTCTCCCCTTCTATTTAACATTGTCTTAGAAGTACTTGCTCAAGCACTGAGGCAAGAACCAGATATAAAAGGCATTCAAATTGGAAAGGAAGAAGTCAGAATTTCATTATGTGCAGATGATATGATCCTATACATAGAAAACCGTGAGAGGTCTACAATAAAGCTTCTAGAACTCATAAATGACTTTAGTAAAGTAGCAGATTATAAGATCAATGTGCAAAAATCAGTAGCATTTCTGTACACCAATAATGAGCAAGATCAGGAGGAAATCAAGAAACAAATACCATTCACAATAGTAAATAAAAAAATCAAATATTTAGGAATAAATTTAACTAAAGATGTAAAAAACTTATACAGTGAGAACTATACAAGACTGTTCAAGGAAATCAAAGAAGACCTATATAAATGGAAGAATATTCCCTGTTCATGGGTAGGAAGACTAAATATTATTAAGATGTCTATCCTACCAAAACTGATCTACACATTCAATGCAATCCCAATAAAAATCAACACAGCATTCTTTAAGGAACTAGAAAAACTAACTATGAAATTTATTTGGAAAGGAAAGAGGCCCCAAATATCCAAAGACATACTGAAAAAGAAAAACGAAATTGGAGGAATCACACTACCGGACTTCAAAACATACTACAAAGCTACAGTAGTGAAAACAGCATGCTATTGGAATAAAGAGAGACACACAGACCAATGGAATTGAATAGAAAGTTCTGACATAGAACTTCATATATATAGCCATATAATATTCAATAAAGCCACCAAACCCTCTCAACTGGGAGAGAATGGCCTATTCAACAAATGGTGTCTGGATAACTGGATATCCATATGTAGAAGAATGAAAGAGGATTACCATCTCACACCTTATACAAAGATCAACTCAAGATGGAACAAAGACCTAAATATAAGAGCCAAGACCATAAAGACCTTGGAAAGCAATGTAGGGAAACATCTACAAGACCTTGTAATAGGAAATGGCTTCATGAACATCACACCAAAAGCACGAGCAGCAAAAGAACAAGTAGATAAATGGGACTTCCTCAAAATTAAAGCCTTCTGCACCTCAAAGGAGTTTGTCAAGAAAGTAAAAAGGGAACCTACACAATGGGAGAAAATATATGGCAAACATATATCCGATAAGAGACTTATAACTTGCATATATAAAGAACTCCTATATCTTGAAAATAAAAAGAGAAACAACCCATTTAAAAAATGGGAAAAAGACTTAAACAGACACTTCTCCAAAGAAGAAATACAAATGACTAAAAAGCACATGAAAAAGTGATCCAAATCTCTAGCTGTCAGGGAAATGCAAATCAAAACTACAATGCGATACCATTTTACTCCCATAAGGTTGGCAGCTATGAAAAAAACAGAAGACTACAAATGCTGGAGAGGATGTGGAGGAATGGGAACACTCATCCACTGCTGGTGGGAATGCAGAAGGATCCAACCATTCTGCAGGACAGTTTGGCAGTTTCTCAAAAAACTAACCATAGATTTGCCATATCACCCAGCAATACCACTGCTGGTATATACCCAGTAGAACTGAAAACAAGGATACAAACCAACATATGCACACCAAAGTTCATAGCAGCATTGTTCACTATTGCCAAAAGTTGGAATCAACCCAAATGCCCATCAACAGATGAGTGGATCAGTAAAATGTGGTATATACATACAATGGTATATTACTCGGCCTTTAGAACAAATACACTACAAACACACGTGATAACATGGATGAATCTTGAGAACCTTATGTTGAATGAAGCGACCCAGGTATTGAAGGACAAATACTACATGACCTCAATGATATGAAATAAGCAAGCTGCCTCAGAGAGGTAGAGACTGGAAGATAGGCTTATAGGAATTTGGGGGTAGAGGAAGGATATAAAATGACATCTATATGGGTGAAATCTATGATAAGCTGGAGCTAAGTATGTGTACAAGGAAGGGATAAAATGGGGGCATAGGGTTACCTTTGGGTGGGGCTTTGTGTGTTTGAGGGGGGCTAGGGATGGGCGGATGGGTAATATTGCGCAAGAAATTGGGGGGAGGGTGGGGCAACATACGAACATAGGAGATTGTCAGGTGTTGGTTGAGAGTATAATGCTGAGAAAACCTTTTCAAAATATAATTAGGAAAGTCACCTGTTTAACATACTCAGAGGGGATAATCTGATGCAGGACAGACTCCTAGGGAATATCTGAATGCTCATTTTGCCAGAGTGGGTTATACCATTGGGTAGAGACCCATATAATGAGAGTGAAGGTAGACCCACATCCTGGGGAGGACTAATGCTATCAAACAGAGGGAACTGTATCTCTCAAGAGAAAGGGTAGCTCCCAGGGCATTAGGGGAGTTGAGCAGGTCAAGCCCTCAACACTGTTGCAAGTATCTCTGAACATGGCTCCTCAAGAAATGAAGATTGACTGTCACTGTGGGCCCCAAGGGAAGGGGAAATAGATATTGAATAGATGGAACCAAAGTAAATGTGAGGGCAAAAGAAGTGTTTCACAAGAGTACACAAGGATGGATATAAAACATGTAATATTACACCAAAAACATATAGGGGCCGACAGACTAATAATGTAAACCATAATGTAAAACATAGGATAACTAAAAAATTTAGAAAACTGTATATCCTAAAGTATGGACCACAATGTAAACACAGATGTCACCTTGTTTGAAAGCTATTGTCTCGGAGTCTGTACATCAGTTTCAGTAAATATGATATGAATAAGTTAAAAGATTATCGTTGTGGAAGGGAAAAGGTTTTATAATTGATATTTGGGAGTACTGTATATTGTATATGTGAATTACTGTGATCTCTAGCTCTTGTGAAGAGAAGCTCAATAATTAGGAAAAAAGAAAAGAAAAAGATAGCATGTAGAATTTTTCCAAATCAATATGTATTCTATATCTAACCTTTAAACACATCGTTATATTCCACTTTACTAGTAAGGGAACCTCACATTATATTGGGCTTCACTTTTCAGGAAGTTTTGGATCACAGAGTGGTTCAACAATGGCAGCGGAGGAATACTGGTATGGGATGTTAGTGACAGGGGACATATGGTTGACAGGGTGTTATACAGGGCATGTGTCCAGGGTGCATGGAAATGTTTGGATATACTCATAGTGGAAACAATTAAAAACAACAGCTGGGGGGATACTGGGTTCCTGGCCGGGGGGGGGGGGGGGCTCTGTCGTGGTCCCTAGGGGAGCAGCGGCAGTCCCTCAGGTGCAATTGCAAGGATCAGGAAGGAATGAGGGTCCAACAGTGAGCCCCTGATACTAATGACTATGCTTGTGAGCTTATACACCTGAAATAAGAACAAGGCCTAGAGCAGCACTGTGCCTAAGAGTTCCCTCCTGACAGCCTCCGTGTTACTTAAATGTGGCCAGTCTCAAAGCCAAACTCAGGATGTAAATGCAATGCCTTCCCCCCAGTGTGGGACATGACACCCAGGGATGAGCCTCCCTGGCACCGAGGGATCACTACCAAGTACCAGCTGATGACGTAACTAGAAAATGACCTTGAATTAAAGGTTCAACGTGGACCAGCAGAATATCCCCGTCTACATATAATAACAGGAGTTAAAAATGCTGTTTGACCTAAAGTAAGGGGGAAATGTAAAGGACAAATGAGTTTATATGGCTATGAGTCTCTAAAAAAGAGTCTGGAGGTTGTCAGAAGGATTGCCCTTATGCACACCTGAGCAGAGTCCCAGAGACAGATAAAGTAGATACAACCCCAGGTATTGGTTCTCTTGAGGGCTAAAGAGACCCACAGGTTCTATGGTCATGGCAGATGGAGTTAACTGCCATGTCAGTTGCCCCTTCTTTGGAGCTGGTGTTTCTGTGTGATGGAGCTGGACACAGATGGGATCTCTTTTCACAAGCCTTTCATGCTACTTTACTGGAATTGTAGTTGGTGCTGGGGTTTAAGATATATCTAGGGGATTTGAATCTCTGGACTGACAATATGATAGCCAGGCCCTGAGCCTCAACAGACTTCAGCTCCTACACTCTGGTTTATTGGACTTACCCCACTCAGCTAACATGGAGTTGAAGAATGTCAACCACCACACCATGGAGCCTAGAGTGCCTACAACTGAAAGCAGGAGGATTGCATCCAGTATCCATGTGGAATCTAAGCCCCCTCTTGACATAGATGTGGGATGGACACAACCAAGCCAAGGTCCACAGGAAGGAGGAATACAGTAAAGATTAGAGTGGACTTAATGATATTCTATTCATGAACTATTGTGGTTAATAATTGAGAAAATGTGGCATTGGTGTGGAAAAAGTGGCCATGGTGGCTCCTGGGTGTGGGGAATGGGAGGAAGAGATGAGATGTGGAGGCATTTTCAGGACTTGGAGTTGTCCTGGGTGGTGCTGCAGGGACAATTGCCGGACATTGTATGTCCTCCTATGGCCCACTGGATGGAACGTGGGAGAGTGTAGGCTATGGTGTGGACCACAGGCCATGGGGTGCAGCGATGCCCAGAGATGTACTCACCAGGTGCAATGTCATGATGATGGGGGAGAGTGTTACTGTGGGGGGAGTGGTGGGGTGGGGGCGGTGGGGGTGAATGGGGACCTCATAATTTTTGAAATATTAAAAAAAATGAATAAATTGAGTAGAATTTGAAAAAAAAAATGTGTGATAGTTTTAGTTTCCTAGTCTGCCCAAAGTAATACCATGAAATGGGTTAAGATTAAACAATGGGAATTCATTCTCTTACAGTGTTGTAGCTGGGGAAATGTCCAAATCAAAGCATTATTAACGTCATACTTTCTTCCCAAAGATCGCCAGCTGGTGATTCTTGGCCCCTCTGCCACATGGCAAGACTCATGGTAGCATCTGCTGTTGACACCCTTCGTTTCCTGGTTTGCTCATTTTGTTTTTGTTTTTTGTTTTTTAGGTTTTTTGGGGTTTTTTTTGCTTTCAGCTTCTTGATTCCGTCATGGCTTTGTACCTCTCTCTGTGTTCATTCTGTTAAAAAAGGACTCCTCTAGTCTCATCAATAGATCCTATTAAAATGGGTCCATACCCAGAAGAGTGGATTAAGTTTAAGAACACTTTTGTCTAGGGTAGACACAGCTTCAATAATCATACTTACCCTCTGGACCCCAAAGACACATGTGCTTTTCACAAACAAAATACATTGATTCCACAATATCCCAAAAGTTTTAAATCACTTAACAGTAGTAAATACAAAGTCTCATCAAAATTGGCCACAGATGTGATCTGTCCTGGGGCACAAATCCACTCTGGCTGTGGGCCTGTGAAATCTAGAGAACAAGTTATGTGCTTCCAAAACACAAAGGAAGGAAAGCATAGGGTACACACTCTCGTTCCCATAGGGAGACACTGGAAGGAAAACAGGGGGTATGTATCCCAAACAATTCTGAAACCCTGCAGAGCGTAGACTATTAGGTTTCCAGGTTTGAGAGTCATATGTGGAATGATGTTTTGTCCTCTGAACCTGATGGAGAGGCAGCCCTATCCTTTCCAGATACTTGTATAACCAGGTTTTGTCTAGGTTCTTGACTATGCTGCAGAAATGAATTTCAGGAGCACATCAGGTTTGTTAGGCCAGTGATTTATTAAGGTAGGGAGGGAAGAGAAATGGGAGGAAATGCAGATCATTGGCCTCAGGTAGAGAGTAAGGGACTGAAAAGTGATAAAGTGGGCTGATTTATAGACTATAATTTCCCATTATAGATTATAAATGCCCAGGTTTTACTTACATGGTAATCATGGCAGGGGAAAAATGGCAAGAGCAGGGCATAAAGGCAGGAACAGGCACACGGACTGGCACCATGTCAGGGTGAAGGCAAGAGAGCACAAGAGAGATTTGGCCTTTGCACTTGCTTTTTTTTAAAAAAAGATTTATTTATTTATTTATTTATTTCTACACGCCCCCCTCCTTGCCGGTGTTTGCTCTCTGTCCATTCGCTGTGGGTTCTTCTGTGTCCACTTGGATTCTTGTCAGTGGTACCGGGAATCCATGTCTCTTTGTTTCATCATCTTGCTGCATCATCTTTCTGTTTGTACAGCGCCACACCTGGGCAGGCTGCACTTTTTTCATGCGGGGCTGCTCTCCTTATGGGGCGCATTCCTTGTGCATGGGGCTTCCCTATGCAGGGGCACCCCTGTGTGGCACGGCCCTCCTTGCACGCATCAGCACTGCACGTGGACCAGCTCCACATGGGTCAAGAGGCCCTGGGTTTGAACCCTGGACATTTCATGTGGTAGGCAGATACTCTATCACTTGAGCCAAATCTGCTTCCCTGAACTTGCTTTTTGAACCATTACTTTTTCTGCCCTTTTGCTAATGGCATGGGAGGAGTTCCAGCTGTTTGCTGTTTTGATTAATTACCCCACCCATCAATTCTTCAGGTGAGCCCACTAATAAGGCCTCTGGGAAATATCCAGGGCTTCTGCTGGCTTCCAGAGGAATCTTGTTCTAAATGGCAGAATTCCGTAAGCATCTTCTGGCAGTCATTTTGGGTGTGGTGGGTACTGAATTACATGTGGACTTCTAGCCAGGTTCCAGATCCATCTATTGATTTCCCATCTAGCCTGCTTTGCTTATGCAGCAATTATGCTCTGCTTAAACACTGAGGTGAAGGCTCTATCTTCTTCCAGCATCTGGGTGTTCACCAGAATCTCTGAAATCCAGGAAAGCACAGAAAAGAGAGACAGAGAAGCTGTGGCAAGACTTTCTTTGGCAGAGGTTGGCATCCATCCCCCATGCTCAAGGCAAGCAACCTCATGTACTGACAGTGGCAGGGTGCCAGAGACAGAGAGGGACATGGAAATCTTCCTCCCCAGGATCAGGAAGGGGCAATGCTGAGGGTCGAGCATGGTTCATGATCAGTGTATTTAGCTCACTGGGTTCTAGCTTTGAATTGCGGTTCCAGACAACTCTGTACAGGGCTCCCCAACACCATTGTTTCAACAAAGTCTAGATAGGTTTGGAGGCTGTGGAAGGTGAAAAAAAAAACATGCTCCATCCTTAAACCTGTGGGGAACAGTTGGCTGAATTGTGCAATCCACTGGGCAGACCAGGAAAGTGAGGCTCTGCAGCACTGGAGAAAAAATAAAGAAAATGTTTTCAGTCTTTCCTGACCCTCTCCCCAGGGCCCTTTGGAAATGGTCTGTGCCTCCTTGGTGGGTCCCTGGTTCTATTTTGATCAGTTAAGCATGGGGATTCTTAAAGAACTAGAAGAAGTTGAATTGAGTGTCAAAGAGGACATGAAACACAAAGCCGATCAATAATAAAACCTTAGGCAACAGAGAAAAATTGACCATCTGGATAAACTCATGAAGGTAATCAGATGCCTAGTCATTAATAAAAAAATAACAAGCCTTCTGAGAAACAGGAAAATATGACCCAGTCAAAGGAACTAATTAAAAATTCAGAGGATACCAAAATTTGGAACAACTAATCAAAGATGTTCAAACAAATCTCCTAGATCAATTCAAGGAGGGAAAGGAAAAGATGACTAAAGAGATAAGATAAAGGATAGTAAGAACAAAGTGGGTGAGCATAAAGAAGAATTTGAAAACATGCAAAAAAAATAAAAACTTGTGGGAATGAAAGTCACAAGAGAAGAGATTAATAGAAGAATGCTAACAGCATACTGGAACAGATTTCAACAGACAAATTAGGAGATAGGACATCTGAAATCATACAGAGTGAAGAACAGATAGAGAAAAGAATGGAAAAGAACTTATCTGGGTCTCAGGGAAATGAATGATAGCACAAGTATTTGCATCGTGGGCGTTCCAGGAGAAGAGAAGGGAAAAGGAGCAGACAGTATTTAAGGAAATAATGCCGTAAAAATTCACAACTCTTATGTAAGACGTGAATATATATGCCCAAGAAGCTCAACATACTCCAAACAGAAGAAATTCTAATAGAACAACTCTGAGACATGTACTAATTAGAATGTCAAATGCCAAAGATAAAGAGAGTATGCTAAACACAGCAAGAGAAAGGCAATTCAACACATACAAGGGATGCTCAGACTAAGTACTAATTTCCCATCAGAAACCATGGATGCAAGTGGATAGTGGCATGACATATTTAAGATATTGAAAGAGAAACACTGCCAGCCAAGAATTATTTATCTGACAAACTGCCCCTCAAAATGAAAGAGAAAAAATATCCACAGAGAAAGGAAACTGAGAGAGTTAGTTAAAAACAGATCTGCTCTACTGGTAACACTAAAGGAAGTTCTGAGGCTGAAAGGAAAATAAGGCAAGAGAGGCTTGGAGAAAAGTATAGAAATGAAAATTATCAATAAAGGTAACTAGAAGTATAAAGAATAGACATAAAAATAAGATTTGACACAAAAGATAAAATGGCTGATGTAAATACTCATTACCAGAATAACATTGAATGTTAAAGGATTAAAGTCCCCAGGGAAGAGTCAGAGATAGACAGGATGGATAAAAAAATAAAATTAAAAATTAAAAAAAAGATCCTTCTACATGCTTTTTATAAGACACTCAGGACACAGATTGAAAGCGAAGAACTGGAGTAGAAATACTAATATCAGTCAAATAGATTTTATATGCAAAAATGTTATAAGAAACAAAGAAGGACACTGCATGTTTAGAAAGGGGCAATCTACCAAGAAGAAAGAACAATCATAAATGCCTCAAAACACATGAGGCAAATGCTGGCAAAAATGAAGGAAAAAATAGACATCTCTACAATAATAGTTGGCAGCCTTCCTTACACCATTCTCATCAAGAGATAGAACACCTACACAGAGAATCAATAAACAGACAGATCTTGAATAATATGATAAATCAACTAGGCCTAACAGACATATACAGAACACCAACACAGCAGGATTTACATTCTTCTCAAGTGCTCATGGATCATTCTCCAGGATAGACCATTGTTGAGTCACAAAGCAAGTTTCAATAAATTGAAAGAGACTGAAATTATACAAAGCACTGGTCTGGTTTCTGGCAATAGTGGGTAAGAATTTCCTGGCTGTTGTCCATTTGTATATACGGTCTCTCATATAACTGAGGATAATTTCATTGAATGAATGTAGTACAGGTCTCTACCCAGTTGCTTATCGAGGAATCATTTTTATTTCCAGTTTTGGAATAAATTTATGAATAATGCTTCTAAGAATATTCATATAGAATACTATTTGGGCAAATCCTAGGAATGGAATTTCTGGATCCTCGGGTAGATATTAAGTAACTGCATTAAGAAATTATTAAATAATTATACATCCACATTTTAAATTCATGACATCTATTTATATGATTTTCCCATCACTCCAACACCACTCTGTTTCTATAAAGTGTGAATCAGATTAGTTCTCCTTTCAAGAAGATTACTCTAGCCTCATCATTGTTGACATTTCCTTATTTTAATTAAGTTCAAACTCCTTACCTCATTAAAATTTGAGGAAACACTCATTATACTGTCCTAAAATTGCACCCTACACACACATTCTTCTTCTGTGACTTCCTCAAGAGAATATGTGACCTTTTAGTTCCCCTTGTTTTCCTTCTTCTCTAAGTCTCTTGCCCTAGAGTCCTCAGCTCGCTAAGCCTCCCCTAACGGGCCCTCAATTGTTACGTAATAATATCTCCCTGCCCCTCAGCCAATCAGGTTAAGGCCAGCTCTGCTGAAATCTCCTCATGTCAGCCTTGCTGGGAATTTTGCTGTTTTATACTGTCTACCTTCCTCCCACCTGATTTTCTCTGGTCTCAGGCCCACACACTAATGGAGCCTGCCTGGGCCCAGACCCTCCTGAGAGGTGCTCTCTTGCTCCATATATTCTGGGCACTCTTGTCCTCTGTCTGCTGCAATGATGATCCACCTGTATGGCGTTTCACTTCATCTGAAGTTGTGATCCCCAGGAAGATGCCCCACAGGGTGGGTGGAGCTGAGATGCCAGGCCAGCTCTCCTATGGCATGCGCTTCCATGGCCGAAGACACATTGTTCGCATGAAGGTAAAAAAGGGGCTGTTGCCCAGACATTTTCCAGTTATTACTGATAATGATCAAGGTGCCATGCAGGAGGACTACCCCTTTGTCCCCCGAGATTGCTACTACTACAGCTTCCTGGAGGGGGTTCCTGGGTCAATGGCCACAATGGACACTTGCCATGGGGGACTGCGTGGCATGATGCAGGTGGATGACTTTACTTATGAAATCAAACCCCTGGAGATTTCTTCCAAATTTGAGCATGTGGTTTCTCTGCTTGTTTCAGAAGGAACATCAGGACAAGGAGAAAGGTGTAAGAATGACAGGGAAGAAATAAATCATGCATTTGAGGAGGTAAAATTTGCTGAAACTCCTAGAGCAGGCCCTGTTTCTCTGTGGTGGCCACATAGGAAATATCTGAAAGTTCACTATCACATTTCTAATTCATTATATAACCTAAACAATAATGTTACAATTATAATAGAAAATGTGTTTTACATGAACAATGTAATTCATACCATTTACAGTCAAGTGCATCTAGATGTTAATATACGTGCTATATTAATATGGAATCAATCTGACAAGGTGAACTTAAACATAGGTTCTACACCATACAATCGTCTGAATGCTTTTGGTTTATGGAAAATGAGAAATGTTTTCTCTGCTGGTTTATCTCATGATACTACACTTCTTCTTACGGGACATAAAATAGTTGGAGCTACATATTATTCCTTCTTTGACGGCGTATGTAACCCCAACTGGGGAGCATCATTTGTATTTGTAGAGAGGTATCATATATTTCTGGCTGCAACAATTGGAGCACATGCACTAGGTCATATATTGGGCCTTCATCATGATTCATCAGGTTGTGTCTGTTTTCGAAGAACCGAATGTGTCATGGCTCCTTACCCTGGTCTTTTAGATAAGATGAGCAATTGTTCTTATACCAGAATTCATCTTAGGCTTAATAAGTGGGACCCATGTTTGAGTCAACAGAACATTCCATATGGTAATTATCCTTATGTAGCTCCTCGTTGTGGAGACAAGATTGTAAATAGCGGGGAAGAATGTGACTGTGGCTCCTTTAAAGAATGTTCTGCAGATAAGTGCTGTGGGACCAACTGTGCCCTCACCTTAGGCAGTGTTTGTGATGAGGGAGGGTGCTGCAAGAACTGTAGATATGCTCCTCCTGGAACAATTTGCAGAGAAATACTTGGTATTTGTGATCTACCAGAATACTGTGATGGAAAAAAGAAGATGTGCCCAGAAGACTTACAAGTCCAGGATGGAACCCCATGCTCACCAACAGCCGTTTGTATGAGAGGAAACTGCAGTGATCGTGACATGCAGTGTCAAGCCCTCTTTGGCTACCAAGTAAAAGACGCTGTACCAGCATGCTATAGCAAGTTCAATGTAATAGGTGACCGTTTTGGAAACTGTGGAGTGAGGGTTCAACGAGGGGGAGGACAACCTGTTAAATGTGAAGAGGATGATATTTTTTGTGGAATGCTGCACTGTAGTAGTTCTAACCATATCCCTGGTGGAGGTGAGCACACTACATTTCGTCACATAATAGTACCAGGAATTAAAGAAGAAAAATGCTTTGGATATGAAGCACACTTTGGAACTGAATTGCCATACATGGGCCTTGTAGTGGATGGTGCATCATGTGGCCCAGGAAGATACTGTTTAGACCAGAATTGTACTTATTTTCAAGACCTGGACTATGACTGTGATGTGAAGAGATGCAATTTCAAAGGTGTATGCAACAGCAGGAAACATTGTCACTGTCAGCGTGGTTGGAGACCACCAAAATGTGATAGGACAGGATTAGGTGGCAGTGTCGATAGTGGCCCTCCACCTGACAGAGAATTTGGTATTAGAACCAAGATACTTGTTAATGTAAACAAGCCACTGCTTATGATACTGATTCGTCTTGCTCTTTTTATGGCTGTCTTTATCATTGGTAGCCTTTCAAAAGCAGGACAATATGCATACAAAATGACAAAGCAAAGTACTGCTCCTAACACTGAAGATCAAGCATAGCCCACTCCAAAGGATAAAAACACTGTTACTTAATGGGAAAGTGATCAATAATTACTCTGTCAGGTGCATAATCCTTTAGCTATTCTGAGGAGGTCATCATGAAATAAAGTGTCTTTGTGATTATAAAAGGGTGTTATGCATTTAAATTTGGTTAACTTTCCAGGTCTGGTCATATTCTGTATCCTCTTACAGGTGATGGTAATAACTCTTGGGTACAGTAAAAAGAGGGCCTGTTATTAAATATTTGGACCCTAAATTATATAGGTGCTCCTTTTGTAAATCAAATTCTTTATGCCTTTATTTCAAGTTTCAAGGACTTTTAAAAAAAATTCCATTGATTATGCACTAAGATTTTTGAGGGTTGTTTAATTATTGGCTGTTTAACAAATGTATATAAAAATAATACTTGGAGGTGTTATAGTAGGAAAATCAACAGCTTTTATTAATATGGATGTGAATTCAACAATGATTCTCTTGCCTGCTAACTATGTGATCATGGGCAAAGTCCCTATTTTATATTCGGAAATGAAGGAAATTTTTTAGGGTTTAGTGATGATCAAAAGAAGAGGTCCAGGACAATTTTAGGTATTTAATAAGGCCAAATGCTCCGATTTCCACTATTGGAATTATTATTCTTGGATTGTGCTAAAGTGGTGGTATTCTGGTATTCCACATATAATCCTTTGGTCTTCTATTTTTTCTGTGCCTCCATCACATAAGAACCCATTGGTCGCTGATATACCATTTCTTAATGCCTCTGTTTGAGTCATAGCCACTCACACTAAAAAATTGGGCATTGTTCATGCACAACCTGCTCAATAATTGCGGGTTTCAGCTGACTGTCTAATATATGTACAAACACCAAAAAAAATCAGGTAAAGGAACAGGAAGTGGTCACGTCTGAAATAGTGTCCAAAACATGGTCTAACATGCCCTATGTGTTAAATTCATGCTGTTTAAAAGCCTTAGGTCTCAGATCAAATCTCTTTCAGGAAATTTGGAGTCTGGCTGAGGGTAACAACCAAGGGTAGAAGAAGCATGTAGAAGCAGAGAATCAATAATAATATCACCCTGCAACATTGTAATTTGTTCATCTTTTATATAGCTCTCTTGGCCAGCAGTGTTGGTCTAAGTGCTTACCCAATTGAGTAAACCAGATGTTCATCCAGGATGATTCTGAGCACTGTTTCCTTGTAGAATCATGATTGTTGCACTTGCACTTGACCCCAGTTCTACTAAAGTGGGATTCCATTTACTAACATAGTTATTACTTCTTGGTCATCCAAAGGCATTGTGGAAACTAGAAAGTACCTTCCTTGGGGAGTATATTATTCAGCCAATGGAACGCTGATGCAAAGTAACAGATCTCTGTTGGCCTTTATAAAGGGTATTTATTTGGGATAGAAGCTGACAGTTACCAGGTCTTAAAGAGACCAACCCAAGGTACCATAAGAGTACTTTCTCACTCAAAAACTGTTGACACAAGATGGTAGGCAATGTCTTTGAGGGTTCAGCCTTCCTCTTTCCTTTTCAGGCTCTGTGGTCCCAGCTTCTGATCTCAGCTGTAGCCTGGCATAGGACTCATCTCTCCTCAAGGCTCATTGCTTTCTGGGCTCAGCTACTCTCTTCTCTTCACAAGGTCAGTTGTAGATTATCAGGCTCATCTCTCTTCCATGGGCCATGTCTATGGAGCACTCTCACTTCTTGTGTATCTGCATCTGTGTGAGAGTCTGTTTTATCAGCCCAAAGCTCAAAGCTGAGTCCCACTCTCATGATGTGGTTGAATCAAAGCCCTAATCTTAACAGAATTTAATCAGACATCTCAGCTGAATCTAATACAATCAGTTTTCAAATATAATCTATATTTCTTTATAGAATTCATCAATAGTAGCCATCTGCCACAGGGAGGTACTCATTTTGTTACTGTTTGGGCAGCCCTTTGGCCATAGAGCAATAAAGGTGGACCCTGTAGTCTTTCTTTCTTTCTTTCTTTCTTTCTTTCTTTCTTTCTTTCTTTCTTTCTTTCTTTCTTTCTTTCTTTCTTTCTTTCTTTCTTTCTTTCTTTCTTTCTTTCTTTCTTTCTTTCTTTCTTTCTTTCTTTCTTTCTTTCTTTCTTTCTTTCTTTCTTTCTCTCTCTTTTTTAAAGATTTATTTATTTATTTAATTCCCCCCTCCCCCAGTTGTCTGTTCTCTGTGTCTATTTGCTGCGTCTTGTTTCTTTGTCCGCTTCTGTTGTGGTCAGCGGCACGGGAAGTGTGGGCGGCGCCATTCCTGGGCAGGCTGCACTTTCTTTCGCACTAGGCGGCTCTCCTTACGGGGAGCAGTCCTTGCACGTGGGGACTCCCTACGCAGGGGACACCTCTGCATGGTGCGGCACTCCTTGCACGCATCAGCACTGCGCATGGGCCAGCTCCACATGGGTCAAGGAGGCCCGGGATTTGAACCGTGGACCTCCCGTGTGGTAGACGGATGCCCTAACCACTGGGCCAAGTCTGTTTCCCTCTTTCTCTCTTTCTTTCTCTTTCTTTCTTTCTCTCTTTCTCCCTTTCTTCTCTCTCTCTCTCTCTCTCTCTCTCTCTCTCTCTCTCTTTCTTATTTTTAAATTCATTACCTGCATATATCCTTATTGATCTGTTTTGTATTTGTGAAGGAACTTCTGTTTCCCTCCAACTGTTTAATTTATATCATAAGTGTTAATGCATGTATTTTTCACTTTGTTTATCAATTTCAAAAGGTTAAACTAATTATTGTCTCTTATGGATGACTGTGCTTCTCCACCTCTTCTCTCCTTCTTATAATAACATCTGATATTTCAGATTTTAGACCATTCACAAAAAGAGTAGAGGTATGGGTATTAAGGTCTAACTCTGAACACTCCTTAAAAGTAGTTTCAAGTACCAGATGTTTGAGACAGATTCATCACACCCCTGTTAGCTGGAATATATTATTCCTAGTCAAAATGAAATCTTCAGGGTAAACACTTAAAAGTCTTTTTTCCTATTTCTAGGTCTGTAAAAAACTCAGAGGGGTGAAATTCCAGGTAAGTAGGACATGGATAGGGGAGGAGGAGATGCAAGGGAGAAAAAGAGAAAATAGGTAGAGACCAGGAAAGGAGGGAGAGGTGAAAGGAGTGAGGTTCTTAGAGGCAGAAACACAGGTAGGCAGAAGAGAATAGGACTTTGGGAGAGGAGGAAGGTTGAAGTTCTATTAAAGAGGCTTCAAAAGATTTGAGACTGTTGCAATTGTGTTTTTTTTTTTCTTAGATTCTTCATACCTTTGGAAAAAGGTATTAATGTTGTTAGCTAATTTATTTTCCTTTTCTTCTAAGGAGCTTTACACATACACAAGTTTGCCATGCCCCCAGAACCCCAAAGGACAACTCTAATGCAAGATTACATTTCTTGAAACCACGCTACATAGAGAGAAAATTAACAGTTACAAACTTTGTGTCAGATGAAATATCTAGAGCAGATCTGGAAAAGGGCTTGGGTTCATTAGGAGTTTCCTATAGTTATATAAGTCTAAAATAGAAGAAGAGAAGTGGTTCTTATCCTAGTTTAGGAAAATCACCTAAATCTCTGCATTCAATTTCAGAACTGTGGAAGACATGAAAAATATTGACTTCTGTTTGGCCAAAGCCAAGCCTATAAAAGAATAAAACCAAGGTGAAAAGGCTCAAGAGGGCATTACTGGGGTGTGACAAATTAGGAAATGATTGTAAGCTTCGTATCAATGTAAAACATCTTGAACACTGTAATAGGCCTTACAGCCACAAAAGTGGACATCCTTGTTTTCAGGAAATGGATCATGATGTACATACCCTCTCCTCAAATGTTTATGAAATAGATAAATGGTTAGATGGTAGATAGAGATAGATGATGATAGATAGGCAGGAATTCAGGGAGACAGAGAGAGGTAAAAGATGAACTGATGGTTAGATGGCTATAAAGATAGATGGCTAGATAAAATAATAAATAAAATATGGCAAAGTGTTTAAATTTTTGCATCTGGGTAACTCAGATTATATTGACATCTCTGCATGGCTTTAGCATTATTTTTCCAGCTTTTCTGTATATATAAAATTATTTCAAGATAAATTGTTTAAGAAAAAGTAAAGCCTGCAGCCTCCAGGCTTTACAAAACTCAGAGCATGAGCTGGCACAGAACCAAAAGAAACAAGGGCTTTTGATATATTGTCTTTGACCAGAAACTCACCAGCCTTGAACATTTGTCCAAACCTATTTGAAGTCATAGAACAGAGTGTACAAAATAATAAAGACTCAAATCTTTTTAAAGGTTTGAATCATTTGGTGCATATCACAAAGGACCTAAATACCAGGTGGTATCACAACTGAACAAGGGTTCAGGGTTTTATTAGACAGGAAGTATTGAGGTATCCTTGCAATTTTAGTTCAGGCTGCAGTGTTCAACTTTAAATGAAACTCATGTTTGGGAGTTATTTCCATTATCCTTCTCCTTCTTTGGAGTCCCTATAAGTTATTGAACAGTAATTCCAAAATTATTTTGCTAGTCTCTGTTTTACCACACAGTCAGGTGGCACAGAAGTTATGCAGCAAATGGAAAGAGAAGGGACAACATAAATGGAAAGGGAAACTAGAGGACCATCTAAAATGGTTTTCTTTAGTACTGTTATGCCTTAACTGCTGAGGGATTTGAGAAGTTCTGAGGGCAAGATTTCAGTATTTGTCTCTTGCACAAGAGTTACAAGCTGCTTCATATAGATTCCACATACCATCCTCTCTTCCTCTAGTGAGGTCATGCAGATATAGCTCACATTGCTGATCAGCATCAATTATCTTGCCAAAATACGGACTCCTCAACTGCTAGTCCTTGGGTACAAGAAGCCCAGGGTATCCTGATGTGAGCCATAGCTTATATTTCTTATGGGACTCAAAATCTACCACCTAAGAGAACACAGAACTGCAAGTAAGGGAAGCAAAAAATCAACAGTGCAGTAATGTCAGTGATGGTAAATGGAGCCACACCTGCCTCTCATCTTCCTGTTAGGTATACAGCACCATAGAAGATTCTCTGTGTAGCACATATACTACATCCTTATGGGTGGCACGCCATCGTTTGATAGTATTGCCTTCAAGCTGGTACTTTGGCTATGCTTTCATTAGGCCATTCCAGCACTTTTGTGCAGACAGCTGCTTTTGGATGTTGTGATATGTGAGGCAAAGATTGGGTTACATGCTCATGGGTCCATTCCTATACCTCATTCACTGAAAAGTCTTCCAGTCAGATGCTAACTTGTAGGGATTACATGCTTGAAGATCAGGCACTTCATGAACCCCCAATAGTGGTGCTGGTTGAGACTGCAAGCTGAGGAAGGAAAGGCAAACTCACATCCAGAATAGCCATCTATTCTTTTTTTTTTTTATAGATTTTTAAAAATTTTTAAATTTATTTCTCTCCCCTGCCCCTCACCCCATTGTCTGCTCTCTGTGTCCTTTTGCTGCATGTTCTTTTGTGACCGCTTCTATCCTTAACAGTGGCACCGGGAATCTGTGTTTCTTTTCTCTGTTGCGTCATCATCTGTGTCAGCTCTCTGTGTGTGCGATGCCATTCTTGGGCAGGCTGCACTTTCTTTCACAGTGGGCGGCTCTCCGTACAGGGCTCACTCCTTGTGCGTGGGGCTCCCCCATGTGGGGGATCACGCCTGTGTGGCAGAGCACTGCTTGAGCACATCAGCAGTGCACAAGGGCCAGCTCCATATGGGTCAAGGAGGCCCGGGGTTTGAACCTCGGAACTCCCATGCTGTAGGCAGACGCCCTATCCACTGGGCCAAGTCGTCTCTCCCATCTATTCTTGAGAGGATGAACTGATGGCCTTTCCAGGATGTAAAAGGTCCATTGTAGTTGATTGTCCAGCAAGTAGATGGTTTGTACCCTTGAGAAATACTGCCTTATTGGTGGGTCAACATTGATCCTTCTGGTGAGAGATGGGACATTTAGAAGCAGCAATGGGAAACGAACTTGGCCCAGTGGTTAGGGCGTCCATCTACCACATGGGAGGTCCGCGGTTCAAACCCCGGGCCTCCTTGACCCGTGTGGTGTTGGCCCGTGCGTGGTGCTGATGGGCGCAAGGAGTGCCGCCACACAGGGTTGTCCCCCGCGCGGAGGAGCCCCATGCGCAAGGAGTGTGCCCGTAAGGAGAGCCGCCCAGCGCAAAAGAAAGTGCAGCCTGCCCAGGAATGGCGCCGCCCACACTTCCCGTCCCGCTGAGGACAACAGAAACGACAAAGAAACAAGACACAGCAAATAGACACAGAGAACAGACAACTGGGGGGGGGGGGGGGGGAATTAAATAAATAAATAAATCTTAAAAAAAAAAAAGAAGCAGCAGTATGCAGAGTAGCTTTGGCAAGTTGAAGTCCATGCTTTTGAGCCCATGTGCAGCCTTTACCTCTGCACTATAGCTGCTCTGTTTAAATGCCTATTGTGCCACTTCCAGGATTGTCAATGATAAAGCTGGCTAACATTGACTGACCTTGTCATTTTGTCAGCCTAGTTGTATGGAATCTCCTACAGGGTGGATTCATCTTAGTTGACATGAACCAGTGAAACATAAATCTTCATACTTCCTGACCACTCTTATATGCAGTCATATCACTCTACCACAGACCATCTTATCTCTATTTTTCTAGGCTTTTTCCTTCTAGGCCCTTGAGGTAAAACCCCTGGCCTTGTAAAGTGATTATTTCATTGGATGTTTCATTGGAAGCCTCCTCTAGATAAATTAACTATTCATGCAGAGTAAATAACCAGTGTACTGGTGACATTTTTGTCCCCTAAGAATATTTTTTCCCTTTCTAAATCTTTTTAAAATTTCCCATGTGTGGGTTGATATTACTCAGGTTTTAAGTACCAGCAGGAGGTAATTGTAAATATTATTATGTTTTTAAAAGAATTATCAATTCTATATTATATATCAATTACCTATGAAGATAGGCAAATCCAAATTCCATAGATCAGGCCACACCCCGGAAACACTGAAAAAGGTTTTCAGTGCATTGACCAGGAGAAGCTGGCTGGCTGAATTAGAGATAGAATTTTTCCCTTCTGAATACTGAAGTCATGACTTCTCCTTTTAAAGCCTTCAGCTGATTAGATGAATGAGAGAAACTGCCAGTTAGGAATTTTTTATATGGCAAACTGTCCTTGAAGTAAGAA
This sequence comes from Dasypus novemcinctus, assembly GCF_030445035.2. Lineage (NCBI taxonomy): Eukaryota > Metazoa > Chordata > Mammalia > Cingulata > Dasypodidae > Dasypus > Dasypus novemcinctus. The sequence goes on from NC_080675.1 coordinate 38,667,105, forward strand.
GGGGAGTTTAAAATATTTATAGATAATAGAATCTAGTAGATTTTGTAAACAAAAACTCAGCTCTGCAAGGAACACTATAGGTAGTTCTGCAGGCACAAAGGAAAAGAGAGGAGAGAGAGACCTGGTAGAGAGTGCAGAAGTGATGAGGATCAGAAAGGATAACCACAAGGGTAAAAAGACAGGCAAAAATAAAACATGACCTATGAAAGCCAAGGATGAAATGGTAGATGAAAGTAATGTCTTTACAATACCATTGAAGGTTAATGGATTAAATTTCCTATTAAAAGATACAGGTTGCATTGTGGATTAAAAAAACATGAGGCATCAAGATGCTGTCTGCAAGAGACTCATCTCAGCCCCAAGGATACAAATACACTGAAAGTGAAAGTTTAGAAAAATATGTTTCATGCAAATAGTAATAAGAAAAAAACAGCAGGGAGAGCTATATTAATATGCAACAAAATAGATTTTTAAGACAAAAAAATTATAAGAGATGTAGAAGGGCATTATATATCAATATAAGGGACAATCCACCAGGAAGGAGTAACAGTTATAAATATCTATAATCCTAACAGGGGTGCCCCAAAATGCATGAGGCAAAGTCTGGAAAAACTGAAAAGAGAAAGAGATGTCACTACAATAAAAATTGGAGACCTTAGCACACCACTCACATCAGTAGATAGAACAACTAGATGTAGGATCAACAAGAAAAAAGAGAACATAAACAATACAGTAAGTGGGCTAAACGAAACAGACATATAGAGAACATATCACCCCATATCAGTAGGTTGTACATTCTTCTCAAGTGTCATGGATCTTTCTCCAGGTTGTATTACATGTTGGGTCGCAAAACAGGTCTCAATCAATATGAAAAGGTTGAAATTATACAGGGCACCTTCTCTGATCATAATGGAATGAAGCTGGAAATCAATAAGAGTCAGGCAGGGCTAATTTTGCAAACATATGGAGACTGAACAACACATCTCTAAACAATCAATGGGTCAAAGAAAAAGATTGCAAGAGAAATTAGTAAATATCTCAAGATGAATGAAACCAAGAACACAATTTATCAACACTTATGGGTACAGTAAAAAAAGTGCTGAAAGAGTAATTTATAGCCCTAAGCACATACATTAAAAGTGAAACATAAGCTCAAATGAAACACCTAACTGACCTCTTTAAGGAACTAGAAATAACTGCAAGTCAGTACCAAAGTAAACAGAAAGAAAGAAAGAACAGCAGAAATAAATGACTTTGAGGGGAAAAAAAAGCAGTAGACAAAGTTAAGAAAACAAAAGCTGGTTCTTGAGATCAATAAAATTGACAAACCCTTAGCTAGACTAATAAAGAAAAAAAGAGAGAAGATGAAAATGAATAAAATCAGGATTGAGAGATGGGATATTATAACTGACACCCCAGGAATAATAAGATCAAGAGATTATGAAACACTGTATGTTAAGAAATTAGACAATCTAGATAAAATGGAAAATTCCTAGACCTGCACAACTACCAACCTTAACACCACAAAAATTAGAAGAACTCCACAAACCAATCAGAAGTTAGAGATTGAATCAGTCATCAAATACATTCCAAGAAAGACAAGTCCAGGATTGGATGGCTACACAGGTGAATCCTACCAAACCTTCCAAGTAGAATTAGTAACAATCCCATTTAAACTCTTTCAGAAAAATTGCAGAAAGTGAAAACTGCCCAAAACATTTTATGAATGAACATCACCCTAATATCAAAGCCAGATAAAGAGAGTATGAAGAAAGAAAATTATGGATCTCTCAAATGAACAGCAATGTAAAAATTCTCAACAAAATCAAATCCAAAAGCATATTAAAATAATTACACGCCATGACCAAGTGGGTTTTATTCCTGGTTTGCAAGAGTGTTTCTACACAAGAAAATCTAACATAATACACCATATTAACAAAGTGAAGGAAAAAAAAAATGTGATCATCTCATTTGATGTAGAAAGTGCATTTGACAAAATCCAGAATTCTTGGTTGATAAAAACACAGTGAAAGATAAAATAGAATAAAATTCCTCAGCATGATAAAGTGAATATATGAAAAACACACAGGCAACATTCTACTCAGTGTGGAGAAGTTGAAAGTTTTCCCTCTAAGACTGGGTAGAAGATAAGAATGTCCAATGTTATCATTATTATTTTAACATTGTCCCAGAATTTCTAGCAAAGGCAATTAGGCAAGATAAATATATAACAGACATCCAAATTGGAAAAAAGGAAGTAAAACTCTCACTATTTGCATATGACATGATCTTATACTTAGAATATCCTGAACTTTCTATGGGAAATCTACTACAGCTAAGAAATGAGTATAGAAAAAGAGCAAAATACAAGATCAATAGACAGAAATCAATAGTTTTTCTATACACCAGATAGGAACGGTTTTAGGAGGAAATCAAGACAAACATTCCATTAACAATAGCAACAAAAATACCCAAATATCTAGGAATTCATTTAACCAGGGATGTAAAGGAACTGCATTCAGAAAACAACAAAACACTACAAAAAATACTCAAAGAGCTAAACAAATGGAAGGACACTCCATGTTCATGGATATAAAGAATTAATAGCACTAGTATGTCAATTCCACCCAAACTGATTTATGGATTCAATGCAATCCCAATCAAAATCCAGCAGTCTACTTTATAAAAATAGAAAAGTCAATTACTGAATTTATTTGCAAGAGCAAGATTCTCTGAAAAGTCAAAAACATTCTAATAAGAAGAGTGAAGTTGGTGGACTCATGCTTCCTCACCTTGAAGTGCATTGCAAAGCTACAGTGGTCACAATAGCATGGTATTGACTTAAAGATAGACACTTTGATCTATGGAATTGAATCGACAGTACAGAAATAGATACTCACCTTGTTGGTCAACTGATTTTTGATAAGCCTACCAAATCCACTTTACTGAGATAGCACAGTCTCTTCAACAAATGGTTCTGGGAGAACAGGATATCCATAACCAAAGTTTGAAGAAGGACCCCTATCTCACTCCCTATACAAAAATCAACTCAAAATGAACCATAGACCTAAATATAAAATTCAGGAGCATAAAAAGATAATGTACAGAAACATGCTCAAGATCTTGAGATAGATGGGGTGTCTGTAGCCGTTTGATGAATTCCAAAAACAGATATTAGAATTCCAAAACAGATATTAGAATATGTTTGTAAACTGCTCTGTTCTTTTTGGTATACTATGTTGTATTGGATTCAGGAGTTTCACTCTTATTTGATTAAATTATGATTAAGGCTTTGATTGAGCCACATCAGTTGGATGATGAGTCTCTACCCACCAAGGAGGCAGGGGCTCAGAGGAAACTATATGGCAGAGGAGTTAGTTGGAGTGTTAGTGCTGGAGCCCCAGGAAGTAAATACACAGGGAAGCAGATACGTAAAGAAGGAGAGAAGTCTTCATTAGATACAGCAGAGACCCTGGGAAGAGAGACAAGCTGTTCTCCTGAGAGTTTATAGCTGGCCTTGTGGAGAGAGCAGAGCAGCTGAACTTGGAGAGAAATGAGCCCCAGGAGAGAAATGAGACTTATCCCAGCCTACAACTCATATTGTCAGAAGCTGGGACCATGCAGCCTTAAGGGGAAGAGGAAGCCTGAACCTTGCAGACATTGGCAGCCATCTTGCTCCAACACGTGGCGAGAGAAGTAATTTATGCTTATGCTTAAGTTATTATGCTCTATGGCCTGGTAACTGGTAACTGTAAACTTCTACCACAAATAAATACCCTTTTTAAAAGCCAACAGATTTCTGGTATTTTGTATTTTTTCCTTATTACACTGGCTAGGACCTCTATTACAATGTTGAAATCAAGAATGCGAGGCAACATCTTTCATTTTTTTTTTATCAAGGAAGAGCAATTACTTCTTCACCATTAAATAATATTTTACTGTATCTATCTCATAGATACTCTTTAACATGTCTAACTACTCTATTTCAATGGGAAGTTTTTTCTTTCATTAATGGTTGTTTAATACTGTCAAATGCTTTGTAACTATTGAGGTGACTGATTTTTTTCTTTGTTCTTTCAATATACTTGATTACACTGACTGGTTTTCAAATGTTAAATCAATTTTGTATTTCCAGGTAAATTCAATTGGTCATAATATATTGTCTTCTATATACATTCCTGTATTTGGTTGCTTAATATTTTTTTTTAACATTTCTGTGCCTATGTTCATGATGGATAGTTGTCGTTTAGCTTTCATGTCTTACCATGTCTTTGTCTGATAACAAGGTAATGCTGAACTGATGAAAAACAGTTTGGAATTGTAGGTTGACACTGTCTTTGTAAAAGTAAGTTTATTTCATTTTCATTTAATATAAGTGCTGATATGGATGTCTTTTAGTCTCATCTTGTTATTTGGTGGGCTCCCTTTTCAGTCATTTATTTTTCTAGCCCTTTTTGATAGATCAGTTATTATTTATTATTTCATTTTATGATTTCTGTTGGTGCGCTAGTCCTACATTTGCATAGTGTGCAGTAGAGCTGTGATGGCCGATAGAAATAAAAAGAGAACCATATATGCAGTTTTAAATATTTGAGTATACACAGTAATAGCTGTGAGAAAAAAAAATGAAATTAATTTTAGTAATATATCTCTCTATCCCAATATATTAAAAAATATTTTCATTTCAACACTCAATCACTATAAAATTATTAATAAGACATTTTACTCGTTTTCGTTGTCTTCAGAGTCAAATGTGTATATTACACTCAGATACTTTTCAGTTTGAACTAACCACATCTTTAATGCTCAGTAGTGTCACATGGGAAAAATGGCTCTAGAAATTAGACCATGCATCCTTCATTAACACAGTCTATATTGGATTAGTATTTTACTACTTTCTGAGTCTCATAATTATCTTAAAACATTTGTGAATACTTAAAGATTAAAGTCAAATTAAAAGAGAATTATAAGCAGTAAAAGTTCCTTGTTTGATTTATTGATTTTTTAAAACTCTGAACAAAATATCACTGATAGCTAAATATTCCAATATGTCATTCAAAGCTCTAAGGTTATTCTAGAGTAAGTTAGAACAACTACAGCTCACTATTAATAAGAAAATTTGTAGTAAATACAGAAACACACAGATTTGAAAATATCAAAAATTTATTACCAAGGATCATTTGAATATGAAGAATCAGAAGAAAACATCTGGTGTTAGCTTGCAATTGTTTTTGCATTATTCCTCCAAAAAATGGAGAAATACATAAAGCTTTTATAGTGGATAGAAGAACATTCACACTCAAAAATATGACTATAACTCAACAAATGTCATCATTAAACAATTATTTTGAGATGATTTTTAAGAAAAGAATTCAAGAAATAACATTTTAAGAATTTTCCACCATTCATTATATTTTCTCCATAGTTATGAAGTATTTAACTGCTTTGAATAAATTATTCTTCATAATTCCACCTGTAATTTGTACAATGATTTTTATACAATTTATGAATCATATAAATATCATTTATAATATTTTTGAATTTTCAATGTCAGTACTTTGTTACTTGCTTATATTTAAAATAATCTATAATGATTTTTATTGTAAATATTATTTATATAACTGTTGTTTTTGATATTTAAAATAAATTAAAAATTTTATTTATTTGTATTATTTTAAATGAACTGGTTTTCATTTTACTGTGGATTTTGAATATTTAATATATTTAAAATATTTATTGTATTCTAACATTTTATGTTACCTGAATAATTTGTTATTTAATGAATTTTTAAAAATGATTTTAATACCATGAATAAATTATTTCACTAAGTTACTGAAATTCCAGCAATATTTTGCTCCAGTGCTGAAAGCATGTGTAATTCTTCATACATTTTTATTACTTTTGGTTTGCAGATTCAAATCTGTCTTCATTTAGTTAACTCCTACCATCTTTCTCTATAGTTAATTTGGACAAGCTTTGTGTTTAGGAGTACTCTATAGTGCAATTGTAAATGTATACACATTGAGATGGGTTCCTAGAGATATAGGTAATTTAACACAAGATATTTCACTCTACCAACTACCATTGGCCCACAAAACTCTACCTGTAGCTAGAGTCAGTTATTCCTTTACCCACCCAACCCCAGCATAAAAACCCAATATGTAGTATTTATCCTTCAATGCCTGTCTTGCTTCACTCAACATAAGGTCCTCAAGATTCATCCATGTTATTCTATGTGTTAGTACTGTATTCCTTCTTACAGCTGAGTAGTATTCCGTTGTATGTATATACCACATTTTGTTTATCCATTCATCTGTTGATGGGCATTTGGGTTGATTCCAACTTAGCAATAGTGAATAATGCCACTACGAACATTGGTGTGCATATATCAGTCCGTGTCCTGGTTTTCAGTTCTTCTGCATATATATCCAACAGTGGAATTGCTCAGTCATATGGCAAATCTATAGCTACTTTTTTTTTGAGGAACTGACAAACTGTCCTCTAGAATGGCTGGATCCTTCTACATTCCCACCAGCAGTGGCTGAGGGTTGCCATTCCTCCACATCCTCTCCAACACTTGTAGTCCTCTGTTTTTGCAATAACCACCAGTCTAATTGGTATAAGATAGTGTCTCAGTGTAGCTTTGACTTGCATTTCCCTAATAGCTAGTGATGTTGAGCATCTTGTCATGGGCTTTTTAGCCATTTGTATTTCTTCTTTGGAGAAGAGTCTGTCCAAATCCCTTGCCCATTTTTTGAATGGGTTGTTTGTCTTTTTATTTTTTTATATATAGGATTTCTTTATATATGTTGGACTTTAGACTACTATCGGATATATGCTTACCAAATATTTTCTCCCATTAGGTAGGCTGTCTTTTCACTTTCTTGATAAACTCCTTTGAGGTGTAAAAGGCTTTAATTTTGAGGAGGTCCCATTTATCTATTTTTTCTTTTGCTGTTCGTGCTTTGGGTGTGAAATTCATGAAGCCATTTCCTATTACAAGGTCCTATAGATGCTTACCTATGTTGTCTTCCAAGGTCTTTATGATCTTGGCTCTTATATTTAGATCCTTGATTCATCTTTAGTTAATTTTTGTATAAGGTGTGAGATGGTAATCCTCTCTCATTCTTTTGCATATGGATATCCAATTCTCCAAGCACCATCTGTTGAAGACACCATTCTCTCCCATTTGAGTGGGCTTGGTGACCTTGTTGAGTATTACACGACCTCTCTGATACGAATTAAGCAAATAAAGCTGTCTCAGAGAGCTAAAGCCTGGGCAATAGGCTTACAGGAAATAGTGGGGGGAGAGGAAGGTTGTGAGCTGATGCCTACATGGGTGAAATCTATGGTAAAGTAGAGGTAAGCCATTGTGCAGTAAAAGGATTAGATGAAGGCATAGGGATACTAGTGGGTGGGGTTTTGCAGGATTAAGGGTGTTAGGGTTGGAAGGAGGTGTTAGGTGGTCCATTGAATTGGGGGGAGGGTTTGGGAGGAGCAGGTGAGCAGGGGAGATTTTCAGGTATGTGGTTGAAATTATAATGTTGAGAAATCTCTTTAGAAAATATAATAAGGAAGGGTTACTTGTTTAAGGGGGGCATCAGGTACAGGGTGCACCTGAGGCAGGCTTCTAGGGAGTGTGTGAGTGCTCATCTTAGTGTGTTATATCAGTGGGTGAAGACCCATACAATGAGTGGGAAGGTGTTGTACCACCATCCTGGGGAGGCCTGATGTTCTCAAACAGAGGAAACGGTGTCTCTCAAGAGCATGGGTGTTTCTCAACTGGGGAGGACAGACTAGTGTGTCAAGCCCTCAACATTGTTGCAAGTATCTGTGAATCTTGTCCTTCAAGCAGTGAAGCTTCTTTGTCACTGTGGGCCCTGAGGGGGGGAGGAGAGAGAAATAGAATAGATGGAAGAGGGGGTTAACTGGGGGGCAATGGAAGTGTTTCTCAAGATCGTGCAATGATGGATATAGGGCATATTAAATTTCACCAAAAATGTATAGAAGTATATAGTCTAAAATGTAAACCATAATGTAATGAAAATTTTAGAAAAGTGTACAATCTAAAATATAAACCGTAATGTAAACCAAAATGGAACTATGGTTGGTAGCTATGTTTCAATATCTGTATAACAGCTGTAGCACATATAACATGCACATGTTAAAATATCATCACTGGGGAAGGAGGAAAATGATTTGATGTTGGATATATAGGAGTCCCCTGTACTGTATATGTGATTTTACTTTGATCTAAAACTTTTTTGAATACAGAATTAAAAATTAAAAATAAAAGGATGTAGATACTGAGGAAGGAATGGAAGAGTTGCCTGCCACTGTACATACAGGGCAACATCTATTACAGTGTTGAAAGGCAAGATGTCAAAAACAAAGTTTTATGATATTTTTTCATTTTTAATACCCCAATTTATTTTTTACATTAGTTTTTCTAAATTATTATGTATTTTATTTACTAATCTTTAAACATATCTTTACTGTTTCATTTTCCTATAAATTGAATTTGGCAATACATTAGGCTTCATTTTTGAAGAAGTTTTGGATCACAGAGGGCTTCAACTATGGCAGGGGAGGAGCACTGGTGTGGGGTGTCATTGATGGGGGATGCATAGTTGGGAGGGAGTTCTTCAGGGCATGTATATAGGGTATATAAATATGTTTGCATATTCATTGGGTATTGTCATAGTAGGTAGAGTTACACACAACAACTGAGAAAGTACTGAGCTCCTAGCCAGGGAAACTCTGTTGCATTCCTCAATGGAACAGCAACAATCCCCCAAGTGCAAGGGAAAAGACCAGTGAAGAAGGATGGTCCAATGATGGGCCCTTGATACTGATGACTATGTTTATGAACCTGTGTGCTTGAAATTTCAACTAGGCCTCAAGCTGCAGGGTGCCTAGGAGTTACCTCCTCAGAGCCTCCATGTTGCTCAAATGTGGTCACTCTCTATGGTAAACTCAGCATGTAAATGCATTACCTTCCCCCCATTATGGGAAATGACTCCCAGGGATGAGCCTCCCTGGCACCAAGGGATTACTGCCAAGCACTGACTGGTAATGCAACTAGAAAAAGACCTTGAACAAAAGAGGGACATGGTAAAGACAAATGAGTTTATATGGCTAAGAGACTTCAAAATGAGTCAGGAAGTCATCAGAAGGGTTGTGCTTATGCACATCTCGGCAGTATCCCAGAGACAGCCAAAGGAGATACAACCCCAGGTACTGGTGCTCCTGAGGACTACAGAGACACACAGGTTCTACGGTCATGGCAGATGGCCCTGGAGTTCAGTGCCTTGAGAGTGGATCCTACTTTGGAATTTGTGCTCCTGAGAGTGATGGAGTTGGAGTCAGATGTGACTTCTCTACACATGCCTTTTCTGTTACTTTTACTGAACCTGTGGTTTGTGCTGGTATTGATGTATGCCCAGGAGACTTGAATCTCTGGACTGTCTGTGTGCCAGCTGGGCCCTGAGCCTCAGCAGTGTTGCAACACCTACTTTCCAGTTCGTTGGACTTACCCAGGTCAGCTAACAGGGAGGTAAGGATGATCAACCACCACATCATGGAACTGAGAGTCTACAACTGCAAGCAGGAGAACTGCATCCATCAGTCCTGTGGGATCTGAGCCCCCCCTTGATTTAGAGGTAAAGTAGACCTTGCCATCCCAGAGTCCTCAGGATGGAGGAATAAAATATGGATTAGAGTGGACTTATTGGTATTCTACTATAGAACTATTGTGACTCTAGCAATGGAAACAATTGTATCATTGATGTGGAGACAGTGGCCAAGAGAGTTGCTGAGGGCAGGGAGAGGGAAGAAGAGATGCGATATGGGGGCATTTTTGGGGACTTGGAATTGTCCTGAATGATATTGCAGGGACAGATGCAGGACATTATATATCCTGCCATAAGCCACTGAATGGACTGGGGGAGAGTGTAAGGTACAATGTAAACTACAATCTTTGTGGTGTAGCAGTGCTCCACTATGTAGTCACCAAATGTAATGAATGTGCCACACTGATTAAAGAGGTTGTTGATGTTGGGGAATGGGGTATATGGGAACCTTTTTTATTTTTTAATGTAACATTTTGTGTGATCTATGTATCTTTTAAAAAAAGACAATAAAAATTTGCTAAAATTAAAAAAAATCAATGTAAAGGCAATTTTCTTTGCTAATGCATGACAGTCTTTTAACCAGTGGCCTTGTAAAACTACAATGCAGCAAAAATTCTGTGCTAACCTTATAAACAAGGTATAACATATCTCCATCTTAGCTAGTTTTTTAGTTGTACAGAATTTCTATGTGAATTGATTGTAAGGTGTTGGTAATGGATGGTGCAAATAGTAGCACAGTATTAGAAAAGTAATTGACATCACTGAATAACATATATGAATGTGGGTAAAGGGAAATTTTAGGTTATATATAGTCACTAGGATAAAAATTTAAAAACAAACCAACAAACATAGCCTGTAAAACACAAACAATGAATCCTGTTGTAAATGGTGGACTGTAGTTAATGGTCCAATTATAAAAATATTCTTTCATGAATTGTAACCTATGTATGACACTATTACCAGCTGGAAATGATAGGGTGGTATATGGGAACTCTGTAATTTGTATATTGAATGTGTGACATTCTATAAACCTACAACCTCTCTAATTAAAAAAAAGTAAAATCATTTTCTCCATCTCCATTTAGGTCACTTCAAGATGGAAAAAGGTATTAGCACAAATGTAAACTGGTCCTATTCTCCTAATAGTATACTTTAAACCCGCATGGATAAGTTAGAAATTCATGTCATAAATGATTTTTAAAATGAACCTTGATTGTACATCAGCATGGATTGCAAGTAGCCTTCTGCAAAATGAGGCTGTTAATTATCCCTCCTTCCTGTGTTACAACCTTATCTTCTAAAGAGCTAATGGACACAATATCCTTAGTGTTTCTACTATTAATATTCTTTCTTTGACCGCATTCAGTAATGAATTTATCAAAAGAGGTCTTTTAAACACTGGAGAATGTAGAAAGGGTAAGTACCAGAACTTGGAGTGTAATTCTTTTTGCCTAAGCTCACACAGCTAGAAAATATCTCCAGAATCTGTGCTTTGACTACATCCTCTACTGTCATCTAATGATTTACTTACCTGCTCCTCTCCACTACCCCTAATAGAAGCCTTTAAAATGCCTTAACTTCTTCATTACCTCACCCATGAGAAGAGCGGCAGTAGTTTTGCTTCTGTACTCCACTTGCCCCTGTTCCACCAACTGTGTACTCCTGTAGGGGAAATAGAAGGAATGCCCTTTCCTTGAACTTCCTGCAGAAGGGCTGGGAAGAGGGAGATGGTCCATTCCCCCTCAGCTGGTGAGAGACTGGTGCCAAGAAGAGCAATTTGCCACAAAAGGATGTTAATTGCTTCTTTGAACCCTTGATTTACTTTTCTTGGGGCTCTCCCATAGGTGAACACTCACTGTTAATCATTTCATTGGCTATGTGCAACCTTGAGCTGCTGTATATATTAGCTAGCTCCCTTCTTTGTGCTGTTCATCCCTATGTAAGCTTTGTTTCCCCACTGTATGAGTGTGTTCACTGCCTCATAGCCATCATCAAAACATCTGAGTAAATAAATGGCATCATTGTGGCTGACCTTATGTGGATTATTTAGAATATCAAAAGTATTCCATAGGCTTTCCTGGGCTCAATCCTCCTGAGTTATAATTGGTTTAGTTGACAGGATGTTCCAGAGAATTCCTCTGGGGTAAGATAGTTGAAAGCATGCCAGCCATTTTAGATACTTTATGAAAGACTGTACAGTACATGGAGGAGTCTGCAGGTGGGATCCCAGAGTGTCTGTGCACATCTATGTGGTTCAAGCTTGCCCAGTTGGTTGACTCTTGGGGACTAGTAGGGAGTTGGAGGATGACCCATGCACTTTCACTGGATCAGTGCAGTTATAGAAAAGAGTAAAGGGAACTTCTTATTAAGAAAGAGAAATGCATGGTGGCTGAAGCTGTTGTGTGATCCTTCCTCCTTGTCTTGCATGATAGTACTAACAAGCCATTAGCAGCCAAAACAAAGGTAAGGTGAGTGGAGGAAGAGTTAAGAGTTGGAGCAAGATCTCTGACTGGATCAGAGGGAGAATTTAACTAAGAAATCAAAGGAAGCAGAAAAACAGGTACAGACAATGGCCTGTCAATATGCTCAGGTTAAAAGAAAGGAAAAATTACAACTGGAGAGGAATTTGCACACTTCCACCTCTGCCTTAGCGAATGGTCTCTGAGCAACTAGATAAGAAGCAGATAGTGACTCAGATGTAGAAAATGTAGAATTGTTAAATCATGTTAAACCACTCATGCAAAGGAAGACTGAATCACAGATCCAACCTCCCATACAAGCAGAAGTGCTAAATAAGGCACTTGTCAGTGAAATCATGCTTGTTAGAAAACATTTTGTTAGAAAGTTAACTGAGATAAGGAAAACATTCTGGCCACAACTCTGCAACCCCACTGCTTCTGGAATGGTGTGGCTGTGCGTTAGTGGGGGCTGATAGAATTAAACTACTGGAAGAATAGAAAAACGTAGCAACATTAATGTTCTCTGCTTTGTTTCCATGCTAATTATAATTGGGCCTGTATAGCCAAATTGATAAAATTAGTGCTATTAAAGTTTAGCAACTTTTGAACTGGACAACTCTATGAAAGTAAGAGAATAGAATATGCTAGCAACTTTTGTAAGCCTGCAATTAAAACATAGTACTAAACTGAAAGCTCATAATACTTGTGTAAACTGTAGAAAAGTTTGAATGGGATGTTACTTTGACAATGTTTTAAGTTTTAGCCACATTTTATTTTGATCAGAATTTTTATCAAGGTGACAAGGAACTTTCAGTTTTGAATCAATAGGTGCTTACTCCTGAATTTCCAACCTAAGTGTACTCCTAAAGAGCAGTAATCCTAAATGTATGTGTTAAATGTCTGTCTGTTTAAATTACTAAATTAGAGCTTAGCTGCATTTGTATGGCTCCAATATCCCTAACTGGTAGCTGATTACTAGGAAAAGTGTTTCCATGAGCAAGCTAGCATATTACAGGCTACATGGATTCCAGAAGAAATCTTAAAAGCAGTAAAATCAGAGACATGAAATGATGGAGGGCTTGGAGACAGCCATACAAAGGAGTAAGAATTATGAGTCAAATTAATTAGCTTTATGTTTCTGTTGGTATGTCTTTATTCTTTTTGTACTTGTCTGTTTGTTCAGTGTGTATTTTGATTCCCCCAGATGGTGGTATTAAATTAACAAATGAAAATTCTTAAAAGAGCTCTATTAAAATGGCCAAAAAATTAAATATGTGCTTATATTAATAAATAAGTATGGATGCTAATAAGATAAATTAGCATTGTATGTGTTAAATCTTTAAAATGATGAAAATTGTATGTCTTGACTAATGAATTTACTACAAAACACTTCATTTAAAAAAATGTTTTTGCCTGAATTGGAATGAATCATTTATTTTTCTTCACAGAATGGAATGAGGAATGTGAGACTTAAATGGATATTGAAAGAAGTGAAAGGTTTATGGAAATGCTGACCGAAATTTGATAAGTTCATTTAAGGGAGTATGTTTTGCCCTGATAAATTGGCTGGTTTTCAAAAAAACAGAATGGAAGTATGTGGAACAAAACTTATAGAAGGTACTGTAGGAGGTAGAATTAAGTAAAGGAATGGGTTTTGTGAAGGTGAAATTTGTCTTAAGATGAAATAACTATAATCTGTATAATTAAGGAGTTTGTAGAAGCATTGTTTAAACTAAACTATTTAAATGACGAATTCCAGGAAGTCATTATTAAACAGAAACTGAATTGATGGTAGTAACAAAAAAGTACCTTCATAACAAGAAAACTTTTCAGAGGCCACTTCATCTGCATATGAAAGTGGTGGTAGGGAGAAAATAATCTTGATTCCACTGGGAATCTTAGGTTTTCATAAAATAATGGACAAAATAGTTTTTCCTGTACTGCTTAAATAAAATACCTATTAATTCATGTAATCATGGTAAAGGTACAAAAGTGAAAATAAAGTAATGACAGAGTTAAGTTCATTTGATATGCTATAAGTTGAATGAAAAATACTCAGAAATGTTACAAAATTAAAAGGGATTCTTTAACCCTTCATTAATCAAAATCGTGTGAATAAAATGTACATATGAATACTTAGAGTGTATAAAATTCCTGGAAATTTAACAATGTTTTGGCATAATATTAGATAAAAGTATAATGTTGTTAATCATAGTTTTAATTGTTTTTAAAACGGTATGTGTCACAGAAACAACCTCTCTGCATGGAAATTAAGAGGCATATGCTTCGGCTTGTAATCATCTGATTTACCCCACCTCCACTAAAGAAGCATCTCTATGGCTGCAGAAAGAGAGTGGCCATTGGGGGCTGCCAGGGGTGATACATAACTGTAGATTATTGTAAATTAAAGTTACAGCACTGCTGTATGCAGCAGTCCCAAATATTGCTAGTTTTTTTGCCAGAAATTAATATCCAGTTATGTCACTATCACTGTGTTTTAGAACTTTCTAAGATATTCTTTAGTATCTTCTTAGGCAAGTCAAGCCAGCCTGCACTCACCTTCATGTGAGAAGGCCAATGGTGGATTTTGCAGTGCTTCCCCAAGGCTCTGTACATAGCCCAACCATCTGTCCTGACCTGGTGGCAAAGGCGCTGGCTGCATAGAAGAAACCTGTGACTGTAACCCTATTTCATTATGTTGATGGTATTATGTTTACCAGTAATTCTTTTTTCAGAATTAAAAGAAGCATCAGAGACAATGGTATCTTATCTTAAGAGCCTGCAATGGGCAAACAATTGGGACAAGTGCAGGGTCCCTGCTGCTCTACCAAACTCTTAAGTGCTGTTAAAGTATAACACTTTCTCACACCACAGACCCAAAACATTTAATGGTCTTTTTGGAGTTGTTGTGGTACCGAAGACCCTTCATCCCTCATTTAGCTCATATTAAAACCATTGTATGTGTTAATCAGGAAAGGTTGTGTATGGAAATGAGAACCCCCTCCCCAACAGGCTGCTTGAAAGTAAAAGACTGAAGAGGGCAATAACACAGGCTCAGGCAGTAAGGGGGGTGGACCTTGACTTGCCGGTAAATTGGATGTGGCTAGCACCAATATTGGTTTGGTGGAGTTTGTGGCAGAGGTAACATTCTAAATAAATACCTCTTGGATTTTAGTCATAATTGTGGGAAGGGGCCAAAGTACAATATAGTCCCTTAGAGAAGCAACTAAATGCAGCATACCAAGCCCTGTTGCAAGTGAAGGGCTTAACAGTAGTGTCCAGGCACTATGAAGACTGCCATCCTATCCAGGGGTGGGTTGCAAATACTAAAAATGAGACAGGATCAATGACTGCCATGGGCTTCCCTCTGTCGGGGAGAGATCTGTGGAAAGATGTCTGGGACACATCCTCTAACACCCTGCCCTTTCCTCTAACACCACTCTTAGGACTGTTGAGGCAGATGCCCTCACAAAGATCCAGAGCCATACCATTGAGCCCTGAGAAGCAACAGAGTGGCTCCACAGGAAAGTGGACATCGTGGCTACTGAACTCTGTGGCAGCACTTCCAGCTGCCTGTTACTTGCCAACAGCTTGTGGACATAACCCATGAGTGTCAATCATGGCACTCTGATGACTGCAACATTGGTCCCCTCCTGTTCTCAGAATGGGCAAGATATGCTTTCACTGCTGCAGACACTGCAATGGGACTTTTGTAATCAGCCAGCTACTAGAAAATGGAAGTGCCCTGTATGCAATGCCAGCCCAAGCTGACTGTGACCAAGAAACTACCAGTCACCTCATGCAGTCTTCTTAGACTATGGACCAGGATATTGTTCGGACTTTTTATTAAAAGAAAGAATGGCCTTTAAATGAAACAGATAAAAGGTAATAAGTGATCCTTACAACAATGAACTAAGTTTAAATTCAGCATTGTGGGCTGTGGCCACAGCTTCAGTTAAGTGCTAACAGCAGGACCAATGCAGGCACTGAGATTACAAGTTAAAGTGCCAGCTGCCCTATAACCCAAACAGGGAAGTAATAATAATTTGTTGTTGCAGATGCCTTAAATTATACAAACTGGGGGAAAATGGGGTCATTTTAACTGTGCTACCGGCCTGTTCAGTCACGTTGATTGGGAGACTTAAGTCCATGGGAAATAAAAGTCACCCAAAACATTCTTATAAAACCGTAGTTAATAATCTGAGGCCTCCTATTCCTGCTGAAACTCTATGAGAACCTTTTTGTGCCTAAACTGATTTCTAATGTCACTAAAGGAAACTCAAAAAATTTGGAAAGAGAAAAATATATTGTATTAGAAACCTTGTAAAGCCCCCACCTGGTACTTCATTCTCTACCAATGAAAGTATTGCTTGTACACTGCTAAGCCAGCATAATCTGTCCCTGTCTGTATGAAACAACAAAAGGAAATCTGTAATACATACTCATTAGTGTCTTAGCAATTAGGGGTGGACTTTTAACCTATTGCTGCTTAGTTAATTGCTATTGTAATATTTGGCTACAGTGCGTCAATGCTCGGATTTCTCAGATATCGTGGAAGACTGGCAGGTTGTATGGCAGAAAGGACATTGGGGTGGAGTGTAGGGTTAAATAGAAGGAATGCCCTTTCCTTGAACTCCCTGCAGAAAGGCTGGGAGGGAAAGGGCCACATCAGTGATGGCCCATTCATCCTCAGCAGGGGAGAGGTTGGCACCAGGAAGAGCGATCAGTCTGCTACAAAAGGATGTCAATGTTTGAAACCTTGATTTCCTGTTCTGCACCCCCTCCACATAAGTAAGCACTGTTAATCATTCCATAGTCTACATGCAACCTCGAGCTGCTGTATGTATTAGCTAGCCCTCCTCTTTGTACTGTCAAGCCCTATATAAGCTTTGTTTCACCTTCTGTACTAGTGCAGATGCT
The DNA here is from genome assembly GCF_030445035.2 of Dasypus novemcinctus. Taxonomy (NCBI): domain Eukaryota; kingdom Metazoa; phylum Chordata; class Mammalia; order Cingulata; family Dasypodidae; genus Dasypus; species Dasypus novemcinctus. The sequence goes on from NC_080675.1 coordinate 38,684,116, forward strand.
ACCGACAGCCGTCATCAAAACATGTGAGTAAATAAGTGGCATGGCTGCTCCTGGCCTTAAGGCTTCCATGTGGGTTCTTTGGAATTTCAAAAGTATCCAGTCGGCCTTTCCAGGATCAACTTTCCTGCATTATAACCCCCCAGCATACTCTTTACTGAGATTACATTATTTTGTTTTAAATTTAGTTCCAGGTTAAATTTAGAGAATCTGAGAAGATTTAACTTCTCTAAGGATAATTCTCTATAATTATTCTACCAGAGAGGGAGTGGACCTTCTACACAGGTGCATAGAAATCAGCTACAGCCAAGTACCTAAGACAATAATCCTGCTAGGAAACTGAGACTTATCTGACATATCATATCACTGCAGCTGCAGAGTTTGGATACCAGTCCTTTGATCATACAGGGGAGAGGTAGTGCTCCATCAATCATGAATGCTTAGGTAGGAAATCAAGATAAGATAAGGGCAGTGTTCTGTCACATTATACTACTCTAATTGCTAAGCCTGGACACCAGTCCCCTAATCACATCAGGGAAGGGATAGGTAGTCTGAGGTGGCATCAGAAAGATGGAGACTAAGATTCAGACAAGTCTTATTCCTACTGAATGCTAGTCCAGGGAGGACTGCTGTTTCCCAAATGATGGATCTTAAAATCCACATAGCCTAGGTTCAATCATTTCCCATCAAAAATTGAAAGTCCAGTCCTACTAGATCCCTGTGTGCTGCAGAAACCATCAGGCAATAGGAATTATACACAATCCTATACACAAGATTATACACAATCCTGCCTCTATGAGTTAAGCACAGTACAGAAAGGCCTGATGTGTGTGTGTCTAGGGATTTGCCTTTCTTGCCTTGACCTTTCTCCTCCAAATGTCACTTTATTTCAAATCCTCCAACTGTATAAAATATATTACCAATGACTCAAATATTTAAATATTAAAAAATTGGTAATGATCACTTGAATTATGACCAAAATCAAGACTCTATTGGTGGCGGACTTGGCCCAGTGGTTAGGGCATCCGTCTACCACATGGGAGGTCCATGGTTCAAACCCCAGGCTTCCTTGACCTGTGTAGAGCTGGCCCATGCGCAGTGCTGACGTGCACAAGGAGTGCCCTGCCACGCAGGGGTGTCCCCCGCATAGGGGAGCCCCACGCACAAGGAGTGCGCCCCGTAAGGAGAGCCTCCCAGTGCGAAAGAAAGTGCAGCCTGCCCAGGAATGGTGCCGCACACACGGAGAGCTGACACAACAAGATGACGCAACAAAAAAAGAAACACAGATTCCAGTGCCGCTGACAACAACAGAAGCGGACAAAGAAGAAGACACAGCAAATAGACACAGAGAACAGACAACTGGGGTGGGGGGGAAGGGGGAAAGGGGGGAAGGGGAGAGAAATAAATAAATAAATAAATCTTAAAAAAAAAAAGACACTATTTCCAAAAAATCTAAGAGAAAATATGTATTATTGAGAGACTGAAGGAAGAACAATGCACAATATAAAAACAAATTTTAATTTAACAATGAATACTTTTACATGGAAAAATGACATAAAAGAAGAATTCCCACTGTTGGTGGGAATTGTAGAATGATAAGCCACTGTGAAGAACTGTTTGGTAGTTCTTAAGAAAATTGAATATAGACATGCTATATCACCCAGCAATACCATTATCAAGTATATAGCCTGAAGAACTGAAAGCTGTGACACAATCAGACATCTACACACTGATGTTCCTAGAGGCATTATTCATCATTACTATGGGAATAATGAAAATGCTCTAAAAATGACTGAAGTGATGTATGCACAACTATGTGCTTATACAGAATAACATTGATTATTTTAGATAGATACAGGCTTTATTAATATGTATCAATAAAAGTGATTTTTTAATAAAAATCAGCTAGAGATATGGTCTGTCCTGGGGCACAAACTCGCTCTGGCTGTGCACCTGTGAAACCTAGAGGAAAAGCTTGTGCTTCCAGAATACAAGCATTGGATAAACACTCCCATTCCCACAGGGAGACATTGGGAGGAAAACAGAGGTTATGGGTCCCAAACAATTCTGAAACCCTGCCTGGCATAAACTGTTAGATTTCGAGGTCTGAGAGTCATATATGGAATGGTGTTTTGTCCTCTGAGCCTGATGGAGAGGCGGCCCTATCCTTTCCAGATACTTGTGTAGCGATTATGCTCTGCTTAAACACTGGGGTGAAGGCTTCACCCTTTTCAATCATATCTGTGTTTACCAGAATCTCTGCAATCCAGGAAAGCACAGAAAAGAGACACAGAAGCTGTGGCAAGGATGCTGTGGGTCAATCATTCTTTGGTGGAGATTGGCATCCACCCCCCACATTCAAGGCAAGCAATCTCAGGTACTGACAGTGGCAGGCTGCCATGGACAGAAAGAAACATGGTGGTCTTCCTCCCCGGAATCAGGGAGGGGCATTGCTGAGGGCCTAGCTCTCTGTTTAGCTCTGTTTAGCTCTGTTTAGCTCTGTTTAGCGTGTTTAGCTCTCTGGCTCCTAGCTTCGAATTGCAGTTCCAGACAACTCTGTACCGGGCTCCCTACCGCCAGTATTTCAACACTGCCTGGATAAGTTTGGAGGCTGTGAAGGTTGAAAAAAACATACTCCCTCCTTAGGGCTGTGGGGAACACTTGGCAGAAGTGCACCACCTGCTGGGCAGACCAGGAAAGTGCAGCTTGCCATGCTGGAGAGAAAAACACAAAAGCTCTGCAGTCTTTTCTGACCCTCTCTCCCCAAGGCCTGTTGGAAATGGTCTGCACCCCCTTGGTGGGTTCCTGGTTCTATTTTGATCAGTGAAGCATGGGGATTCCTAAAGTACTAGAAGAAGATGAATTGAGTGTCAAAGAGGACATGAAACACAAAGCCAATCAATAATAAAACCTTAGGCAACAGAGAAAAACTGACCATCAGAATAAACTCATGAAGGCAATCAGATGAATAGTCATTAACAAAAAATAACAAGCCATACTGAGAAACAGAAAAATATGGCCCAGTCAAAGGAACTAATTAAAAATTCAGAGGATAAACAAAACTTGGAACAACTAATCACAGATGTTCAAACAAATCTCCTAGATCAATTCAAGGAGGGGAAGGAAAAGATGACTAAAGAGATAAGATAAAGGATAGTAAGAACACAGTAGGTGAGTATAAAGAAGAATTTGAAAACATGCACACACAAAAATGACAGAACTAATGGGACTGAAAGTCACAAGAGAAGATATTGTAAAAAAAAATTCTAACAGCATACTGGAACAGATTTTAACAGGAAAATTAGGAGAGAGAACATCTGAAATCGCAGAGAGAAGAACAGATAGAGAAAAGTATGGAAAATTTTATCAGGCCTCATGGAATTGAATGACAGCACAAACATTTGCCTCATGGGTATCCCAGAAGGAGAAGAGAAGGGAAAAGGAGCAGAAAGAATATTTGGGAAAATAATGCCATAAAAATTCACAACTTTTATGAAAAACATGAATATGTATGTCCAAGAAGCACAACATATTCCAAACAGAATAAATCCTATAGAACAACTCTGAGACATGTACTAATTAGAATGTCAAATGCCAAAGGTAAAGAAAGTATCCTAAATGCAGCAAGAAAACAGGGATTCAACATACACAAGAGATGCTCAAAAGACTAAGTACTGATTTCTCATCAGAAACCATGGAGGCAAGCTGGCAGTGGTATGACACATTTAAGGTACTGAAAGAAAAACACTGCCTTCAAAATGAGAGAGAGATAAAATATCCAGAGAGAAAAGAAACAGAGAGTTAGTTTAAAAAAAACAGACCTGCTCTACTAGAAACACTAAAGGGAGTTCTGCATCTGAAAGGAAAAGACAGGTGAGAGAGGTTTGGAGGACAGTGTGGAAATGAAATTTATCACTAAGAGTAGCTAAAAGTGTAAAATGAGACAGAAAAGTAAGATTTGGCACAAAATGACAAAAGATAAAATGGCTGAAGTAAGTAATGTATTTCCTGTAACGAAATTGAATGTTAAACTATTCAGCTCCCTAATAAAGAGAAAAAGATAGACAGGATAAACTGAAAAAAAATAAAAGATCCTTCTATATACTCTCTACAAGAGACTTAGCTTAGACTCAAGGACATAAATTGATTGAAGGTGAAAGTTTGGGGAAAGATATTCCATGCAAACATAACCAAAAAAAAAGAACTGGGGTAGCAAGAAGCAAGACTACTATAAGAGATGAAGAAGGACTGTATATATTTAAAAACAAGTAATCCAGAAAGAAAAAGTACAATCATAAATGCTTCAAAATACATTAGGCAAACACTGGCAGAATGGAAGGAAGAAATAGACTTCTCTACACTGACAGTGGCAGCCTTCACTACACCATCTTCATGGATCATCGAGATGGAGGATGAATAAAGAGATAGAGATCTTGAATAATATAATAAATGAAATAGACCTACGAGACATATACAGAACACCGATACAGCAGGATATACACTCGTCTTAAGAGCTCGTGGATCTTCTACCAGAATAGACCATATGTTAACTCTCAAAACAAGTTTCAATATATATAAAGAGTTTGAAATTATACAAAACACTGTATCTAAGCAGAATGGAATGAAGCTGAAAATCATTAATAGGCAGAGACTGGAAAAAAAAAGATGTGGAGGTTAAACAACACACTCAATCTTTTTTTGCCCAAGAAGAAATTACAAGAGAAATCAGTAAATATCTCAAGACAAATGAAAATGAGAACACACCATATCAAACATATGGGATGCAGCAAATGCAGAACTCAGAGGGAAATGTATATCCCTATATGTCTATATCAAAAAAGTAGAGCTAAAATCAAAGACCTAAAGCACACCTGCAGATACTAGAAAAAGAACAGCTAACTAATCCCAAAGCAAGCAATAGGAAAGAAATAACAAAGGTTAGAGCAGAAGTAATCAAAATTGAGAGTAAAAACCCTAAAAAACAGTGATTTACAAAACCAAAAGCTGGTTCTTTGAGAAGAGCAATAAAATTGACAAATACTTAGCTAGACTAAGAAAGAAAAAAAGAGAGAAAATGCAAACAAACATAACCAGAAATGAGTGGGAAATTTCCACTGTTGCCACTGAAATGAAAAATATCATTAGAGGATACTATGAACAACTGTTTGCCAACAAATTAGACTACATTGGATGGGAAAATGCACATGAAAACATGCTTAATATTACTAGTTATTAGGGAAATGCAAGTCAAAACCACAATGAGATACCATTTCATAACCACTAAGATGTCTGCTTCAAAAATGGCAAATTACAACTGTTGTAGAAAATGTGGAGAAATAGGAACACTTGGTCATTTGGTGGTAAAGTGCAACCATGGTGGAAGACAGTTTGACAGTTATTCAGAAAATGAGGTACTTAATTACCTAATGACCTAGGAATCCCACTTCTAGGTATTTACCCAAAAGGAAGGAAAGCAGGGAATCGAACAGATATATGCACATCACTGTTCATAGTGGTATTATCCATATTGCCAAAAGATGGAAGCAACCCAAATATCTATCAACTGATATATAAACAAAATGTGGTATATACAGACAATAGAATATTAATCAGCTGCAAAAAGGAATAAAGGTTTTTTTTGAAGTAAATACACACTCACTAAAATGATAAATTAGTCGAAAAGGAGTGAACAGGCCTCTACCCAAAGTCTACCATTAAATGGAATGGAATGGGAAAGTTGGTGATCTGTGTGTTTTATCTTTCTTTTAATATAGGAAGGATAATGCATTCTTTACAAAAATTATCTACATTAAATGTGCTTTAGAAACAAAACTTTACTTAATATTTTGACAAATCCACCCCCACATTCCTTAAGCTAATTTCTGCAAGTTTTGATTTTGACATTACTAATTATTGTGCTACTACCGCTAAATTAACTGAATATTAATTTACATAGGGTTGTTCAAAAGATCTACAAACAACAAAGGTCTATGTTTACCCAAAAAAGGAGCATTTTAAAATAAATCAAAATGGAAGAAAGCAATAATGTTCCAAATAAATGGCACTAGGCAAGTTACATATAGTAACTGTTTTAGATAGATTATCAGGTATCCATTGGTTTCTCTCATCAAGATAAAATGCTTGAGGAAGATCTTGAGAATATCATCCCCTCCATCTAAATTTTCAGTTTCTATATAGTATCAGATGTTATAATAGTATAAAACATAAATTCTTTTAGACAAAAAAAAAATCCATCTACAAAGCATAAGAGTAAAATCTGTAATGACTTTTCATAAATGGCTCTCTTTTCCAGTGGTAATGTCCTTTAGACCATGCATTATGCACCAGTTTGGGGCAGATTGATGAAGTCATGGCTACCATTTTAACAGTTAAACATTGCACCATAAAAGTTCTGCCATCTACACACAGTGAATGGTGAGGGTTCCAGAGAGATGGCATGCTACCACTAACCTGAGAAGTTTGTGATAGAATGGCTCCAAATTAGAGAGGGGGACATGGCTAGGGGAGGTAGGCAGGTTAAAAGAATTTAAAAATAATAGTGCTTGGGGGTGTATATTTTAAGATAGATACTATATCTTTTCTATTCTTTATCCTAATCTTGAATAACTTCATGTTCGTGCAAAATAAAATTTCTACTTTATAGGAAGAAGAGCAGTCTGTTAGGAAAAGCATATTCTGTTAGGGGAAGATATGAAGACATTTCTCTCATAAATGCCATTTTATTTGGTGTTTTGGCTAATCACTATATGCTCCTTCAACCCTCCTTATCACTGGGACAGGTATTGGTGAACTCAATCCTGTTATAAGCATTAGTTAAGTATCTCCAGATGCCAGTCATTTCTTTTAGAATATCAAAGTTGTAATACTTTTTGGCCACCACCTTGACAGAGTGCAGTTTGGGCAGATGGTTGCAATACCTAATGTCATTTCATGGCTATCCAGAAATGTACATGTAGAAAATTTAATGTCCTCCATACTGTTCTCATCAATTTCATCAGGGAGGGGAGAATTCAGATATTCGTCCAGTTTCTGAAGTATGAAGAGACCCTTATCCAGTGCTTTGTTAGCCTCTGACCTTGAATTCTTTACGTATGCAGAGAATTTGGCAAAGATGTCCATTCCAGCAGTATTTGATTCCGGGTGTTTTGGTGAAAGCTTTAGGTACTTGAGAGGGCATAAGACTTCCTTAAGAAATTCTTCAATCTTATTTACATCGTTTTGATTTCATTGTTGAAAGTAATAAATGGTGGGTGGGTCCTGGGAGACAAGTTCTGCAGGTCTGCAAACTTCCTTTTCAGGTCTACACTTGTGACACTAAATGCAACTCCTTTGAGCCAAAGATTCATGAAGAGCCTCTGGGAGAAGAGGCTTTGCTTTCACCATTACTGCCAGCCTTGAGGAAGTGCTCAATGGTGGCTCTTTGCTCTTCTCCTTCAGCCCATTCAGTGGCATCTACAACCTCAAGGCAGGCTCAGCTGGGCTGGGGGAAGGAGAGCTGCGGCTGCTGTTCCCAGGCTCCTCTGGTTGTCGGATTCCTCGGTGTTGCGCTTCCCTCAAGAGTCCCAGGGTGGAGCCTCACAGTGGCCTCAGCTCTGCAGCAGGGCCCCATGCCCTGCAAGCTACTCCACAGGTGGCTGCCTGGAATTTGATACATTCAACAACATTGTCCTCCCCTGCCATACATAGCTAAGCCTCTCTGGGATCCAAAACTTCTTCAACAATGAAGCTTATAATTTTGCCAAATTCAACTAATAGGGAAATGAGATACTAATGATAGGTTTAAACATAAGAAATAAAATACATAATAATTTAGAAAAACTAAAATAAAGTTTAAAAAATTGGGGTTTTAAAAAAATGAAAAATATTTTTTAAAAAGTTTTGATGTTTTCCTTTTCATCACTATAATAGGTGTTGTCCTGTATGTACCGTGGCAATTTCTTCCTTTTCTTCCTCAGTGTCTTATCTTTTTTTTTTTTTTTCATTATGTCTTCAAAGAAGTTTTAGGTCACAGTAAAATCACTTAGAGAATATAGTGGTGTGGGATGTCATTGATGGAGGATATAGGGGAGGGATTGTGACTGGGTATATAGATATGTTTGGATGTTTGTTGGTTATTGACACAGTGGGTAGAGATTCACACAACTGAGGGAATGCTGGGCTCTGATATTGGGGAGTTCTGCCACATTCCCCAATGGAACAGCAACAATCCCCCTAGTGCAGGGGCAATGACCAGTGAAGAAGGATGGTGCAATGATGGGCCCTTGATACTGACAACTATGCTTATAAGACTTTTGCTCTTGAAATTTCAACTTGGCCTAGTGTTGCAAGGTGCCTAAGAGTTATTTCCTGAGAGCCTCCGAGTTGCTCAAATGTGGCCGGCCAAGCTCAGCATATAAATGCATTACCTTCCTCCCAGCATGGGACATGACTCCCAGGAATGAGCTTCCCTGGCCCTGAAAGATCACTATCAAGCCCTAGCTGGTGATGCAACTAGAAAAAGACCTTGAATAAAAGGGGGAAATGGTAGACAAGTGAATATAAATGGTTAAGAGACTTCAAAATGAGTTGGGAGGTCATCAGAGGGGTCACACTTATGCATGTCTCAGCAGGATCTCAGAGACAACCAAAGTAGATACTACCCCAGGTAGTGGTTCTCCTGAGGTCTGTGGAGACACCCACATCCTATGGTCATGGCACATGGCTCCAGCGTTCAGTGCCTTGCCAGTGAGTCCTACTGTGGAATTTGTGCTCCTGAGTGTGATGGGGTTGGACTCAGATGTAACTTCTCTGCACACACCTTTTCTGTCCCTTTTATTTTACTTATGGTTGGTGCTGGGGTTGGTATATGTCCAGGAGACTTGAATCTCTGGGCTGTCCATTTGCTAGTTGGGCCCTGAGCCTCAGTAGAGCTGCAACACCTACTCTACAGTTTGTTGGACTTACCCAGGTCAGCTAACAAGGCGATGAGGGTGGTCAACAACCATGCCAAGGCAACAAGAGAATTGCAACTGCAAGCAGGAGAATCCCATCCATCAGCCATGTGGAATCAAAGCCCCCTCTCAGTTAGGAGGTTCAGAATTGGGGAATAAAATATGGACTAGAGTGGATTTACTGGTATGCTACTATAGAATTATTGTGACTCTAGCAAGGAAAGAATTTATATCATTGATGTGGATACAGTGGCCACTGGAGTTGCTGAAGGAAGGGGGAGGGAAAAAGAGGCATAATATGGGGACATTTTCAGGACTTGGAATTGTCCTGAATGATATTGCAGGGACAGATAGAGGACATTATATATTCCAAAAAACCCACTGAATGGACTGGAAAAGAGTGTAACCTACAATGTAACTATAATCCATGATGTGTAGCAGTGCTCCAAAATGTATTCACCAAATGCAATGAATGTACCACACTAATGAAAGAAGTTGATGTGAGAAAAGTGGGGGGTGTGGAGAGTGGGGCAAATGGGAATCTCCTATATTTTTTTAAGGTAACATTTTATATGATCTATGTATCTTAAAAAAAAGAAAAACAAACAAAAAACACCATGGATGAAGCTCGAAGGCATCATGTTGAGTGAAATAAGCCACATGCAAAAGAACAAATAATGTGTCATCTCACTGATATGAAATAATTATATTAATCAAATTCATAGAGTCAGAAACTAGAATACGGGTAAGCAGGGTTGCAGAAGAGAGGAGAAAATAAGGAGTTAACACTTAATTTGTACAGAACTGTTCAGACTGATGGAAGATTTTGGTTATGGATGGTGGTGATGGGAGCACTAAATTATGAGTGTATTTAGTACCATTGAATTATATATATGAATGTGGTGAAAAAAAGGAGAAAATGTAGGTTGAATCTGTTACTTTAATAAAGTAAAAAAGATGCATAGGTGTATACAGTATAAGCAATGGCTATTAATGTAAGTTATGGTCTATAGTTAACAGTGTAATTATAATAATATTCTTCTATTAATCATAACAAAATTACCACACTAATTCAAATTGTTAGTAATAGGGAAAACTGTTCAGGGTGATATATGGCAACTCTATATTTTCTGCATGAGTTTTCTAAAAGTCTAAAACTTCGATTAAAAAAATAAGGAAGCTGTCAGTTATTGATCTAGTTATGGCTATTTCAGTTTGACTATAGGAATTGCAGCTTAACTTTCTGGGAAATGTGCTTACATAATGGACAACTTCCTAGTCCAGTTGTTGCAGGTAGCAGGCCAGATTTTCCTGGTCTGGTTCTTGCTAATTTTGTTAAGAATTTCCTGGTTATTGTCCATTTGTATATTCAATCGCTCATATTACTGAGAATTATTCCATTGGATTGTGAAGTTGGAATGATAAATGATTTTACTGACCATTTGATTTGCTTGAGCTTCCATTTCATCCAAAGTGTTATAAAGAAGAAATGGAGTGAGGCAGGCTAGTTTCGGGAATAAAGAGACCAATATTGAACCTGGCAAAAAAACCACGGCCATGGAACCCTCCCTGGAAGAACCTCTTGAGAATTCCCCTTCTGGAATAAGATCATCTGGGACCAAGGACAGCCCCAGCTATTATCAAGGGAATTTGTCATTGAACTTCTTCCCCAGGGGAATTGACTGGTGGGATAATCAAATCAAAAGAGCATGCAACTGGGATTCCTTCCCCAATATTAGCAAAGGGATGAAATAATTAAAGCTTGGAAGCTAAAGGGACCCTTCTTTGCCCTTTTTGCCTTTTTCCTCTCTTTGCCGGGACCAGCCTGCAAGTATGCCTGAGACCCTTAATCTGTTATTTTCTTTCTCTTCTCTCATTTTCTTAATAAACTACCGGCCTAACTCAACTGGCATGTTCTTAAATTCTTTTTTGTTACATAGCCGAGATCCTAGAGAAAATCCAGCTACAGGAGTTTAACTGAAGCAAGCTGACATACCAATAATCTCTCATGATGGTGATAAGCACACCTCCCTGGCCTGCAAGGAAGAACAGTAACAAAGAGTTCAAGCAGACACCAGCAGGGCCTGCTAATCTTCACCAGAGAGCCACACCTTCCATAAACATCTTGCTTGCTGATTAATGAACTGGGCCTCAAGGACTCTGTGCTCGAACAGCCCCATAGCCTTGTAAAGCAGAAAAAACATGTACCATGTCCCCCTTATGCCTCCCCATCCCTGCCAAGAACCTTTCCTTTGTCTCAAGTAGCCATGTAAGCTGCTCCCCCAACTCAGCCTCTTGAACAGAAAACTCTTTTGGTGCTGCTCCTGCATTAATGCAACTTTACCTCAATAAACTTTTCTAAACCCCCTTTTTAAAGTCTGTTGTTTCTTTTCAGGACAATAGTACTTGATGGACAGAAGTGGGATCTGAAGATGGACACTGGAATGATGCCTCCAATGCCTCAGAGATAAGCACAGTACCTGCAGGAATCCTTTTGAGTTCCATCCTCTCTTCATTTGTTCCCTGGTTCACTTGGCTAGCCCCTTTTGGATCTTTGAACTCCTGCCACGTTGCAGGTGAGGTCAAAATCCTTTTGATGAGCTAAGGTCTGCTAGGGCCCTCTGCTTTTAGCTATTGGGTAAGAGAATTCTCTTCTGTTTCTGTTTCTTTACTGTTTCTCAACTGTTGCTATGGGAAACAGTCAGGCAGCCAGTTGTCCAGAAGGGCCTCTGCAAAGGATGGTTGCTCATTTTATGGTTTCTAATTTTGGGCCCAGTTCTTGTTCTTTTCTAACTAAAAGGACAAAATTAAGCTCTGATGATCCCAAATTTATCCGGCTTCAGTGGGGATGTTTGATCGTTCCAAACTGAATAATCTTAGGGAAAATTTCTGCTCATCAAACGGTTCCACTAAATTCCCTGAATGGGATGCATTTAATAAATGGCTTTTAGAAGTCAGAGAATGCGAGTTCAAAGGCCAAATTAGAATCTATTAAGGAGAAAAAGAAAGACCTTAAAACTGAGACTCCTGATCTTGTATAAGACTTTAAAACAGAAACCCACGACATTATAGAAGTTTTAAAGCAGAAACTCGAGACCTCTGTGAAAAGGCTGAGAGTAAAATCTGTGGCTTGGATTCCATGCCAAAGACTTCTAAACCTCTTAACCCCTTCCCCTTGCCTAACCTTGATCATCCTCCACCCCCACCCCCATTTCAGTCCCCAAAGTTGACCCTCCTTGCCCCAACCCTGTTCCTCAATTTTCTTTTAAAATCAAACCCCACACTGTTTGGGATGAAGAAAATAAATTTAAAGAAGTGTCCCATTATACATATGCTCCATGGACTCAAAGTGAGCTGGTCAGTTTCTCTAAGAGCCTTCTCAAACCGTGTGAAGACACAGCTGGTTTTCACCGGCAATCTGAAAGTTCTTTGTATCACATATAAGCCAGGCATCCCAGACCTCTTTGGATTTGCCCAACTCACTGTAGGCCAAGGACATGTTCTCCATTGGTTCACTATTGAGGCATATCTGACATTCAATCCTACCTTAAATAGCAATGGACCCCTGAGGAGCATTGGGACTTAGCTCAGTGTATCACAAAAATTTTATTAGACTCCATCCCCAAAGCCTTCCCTCAACCTGTTGACCTCTCAAAGGTCCACGTCATAAAGCAAAAGAATGGGAAATCTGTCTATGAATAGTACATGCAATTCACTGAAGCTTGTGATGCAAACTTGAAACTCAATCATAGCCATCTGAAAGCTCTCATTAATTATCACTCCATGTTCTTAGAAGGCCTTCTTCCTGAGCTCTACGCTGGTCATGCACAATGGTGCTGACTGGCAAACTCTTGATACTCAAGCCCTCCTTCTACCCATTGCCTGATTTCAGGACTTCTTCTGTTAGAAAAAACAGAGAAAAAAGCTAAAGTCCCTCGGCTGCAATTAGGTCAACTCTAGTCTCAGCAGGGGCGCCCATTACCCAGCTCCTCTTAATCACCCTCAGGTTTGCCTCCCTCCTGCCCCTAGAGCAGGAGCCTGTCATTACTGCAAATTTCCTTGGCACTGGAAAACTGAATGTCCCCATAAATATCACCAAGAGAAATTTTTAAAAATCCTCCTGCACCAGAAATCAGTCAGACTCTCCCTCCATTCAACCCTGCTTTCTCAGCATTTGGGTGCTCCAGGGAAATTTACTTCTATGTGGTTACTACCATCTCAGCCACTCCTCTGACTCATCCCAGTGACCGTTTGCAGTAGCCCCCTTTCCATCTTCATTGACTTCAGGGCTACTCTGTCTGTCCTAAGCCCCACTTTATTGCCCCGAGAGCCTTCCGGAGTATGGAGCTTTATAATGTAGTGGGGATTGCCAACTGTCCTTTCTCTGTCCCCTTCTCTAGCTGTTCCCATTTGTACTTGGAGGACTTACTGGAACTCATTCCTTTTCTCCTCTCTTCCCACTCTGATCCCTGTCTTTTAGGACAAGACTTCCTGTCCAGGTTTCATGGGTCTATCAGTTTTCAAACAAAGGGAAGGATTTCACTAACAGTTGTGGACTTATCCCAAAATCCCTCTTGCCTTTTTTTAATTTTTAAATTTTTCATCAGCACCACTTTGTTTTCTTTTTTTTTAAAAAGATACATAGATCACACAAAATGTTACATTAAAAAATATAAGAGGTTCCCATATACCCCACTCCCCCACTTCCCATTTCTCCATATCAACAACCTCTTTCACCATTGTGGCATATTCATTGCATTTGGTACATATTTTCCCTGCTTTACAAGGCTATGGTGCTGTTTGAGCAGGATGTCCTTTAGGTCCAGTTCGTTATCAGCAAGCAAGATGTTTATGTACCAAATGCAATGAATGTCTCATGATCATGATTGTTGTTATGGGGGGAGGAGTGGGGAGAGGGGAGTGGGGGGTATATGAGGACCCAAAAAAAAGATGTTTATTTAAGGTTGTGGTTATCTGGTGAAGATAAGCAGGCCTTGCTGGTGTCAGCTTGAACTCTTCATTACTGTTCTTCATTGCAGGCTCGGGAGGTGGTGGATGAGGGAGAGAGGGGAGAGTTATTACCACTGCAAAGTGTTATTAGAATATCAGCTTGTTTCTGTTAACCTCAGTTACTTCTTTATAACTCCCTGGATAAAATGGAAGCTTGAGCAAATCAAGATGGTTAGTAAAATCATTTATCATTCCAATTTCACATTCTTTCCTTTTGGTTGAGGGAGTCCTTTGACTCTCCAAAGACCAACTATGACTACTATGGGACTCTATAGACTGATACTCTAAAGCTACAGGGGACAGGAGAAAAAGTACAGTTCTTTGAGGTGCTCACTAAGCTTCCCCTAATGGCCCCTCCATTGTTATATAATAACTTCCCCCTTCCCTGCCCACAGTCAGGTGAGACTAGCCTCACTTTGCCTAGCTTGCCCCCCTCTTGATGGTGTTTTCTCTGTGTTAGAGGTTCCCCCTCACTAGGTTTGCAATAATTAACAAGATGTGAATCATTTCCCCCTGGCATGCACTGAGGAAAGACAAGCCCCTCAACCTCCCAATCCTACTTGTCTGAAAGCATGGCACTTCCCCAAAGGTTGAACAAAGAAACCATGTGGATGTGATAGCATGGATGAATCTTGAGGACCTTATGTTGAATGAAGCAAGCCAGGCATTGAAGGACAAAAGTTACATGACCTCTTTGATATGAAACAAGCAAACAGAGCTGTCTCAGAGAGCTAAAGACTGGAAGATAGGCTTAAAGGAATTTGTGGGGGAAAGGAAGGTTGAGAGCCGATGCCTACATGGGTGAAGTCTATGATAAGCTGGACCTAAGTATTTGTATAGGGAAAGGATAAGATGGGGACATAGGGATACCTTTGGGTGGGGCTTTGTGGGCTTGAGGGGGGGCTAGGGTTGGGAGGATGGGTCAGATGACCCAAGGAATTGTGGGAAGGGCTCGGGGGAACCATTGAATATGGAGGAATGTCAGGTATGTGGTTGAAACTATACTGCTGAGAACTCTTTAGAAAATTTAATAAGAAAGGATCACGTGTTTAAGGTGCTTAAGGGGGGGCGCATCTGGTACAGGGGCAAGCTTCAAGAGAGTATGTGAGTGCTCATTTTGTCAGAGTGTGTAATATCATTGGGTGGAGACCCATACAATGAGTGTGAAGGTGTACCCACATCCTGGGGAGACCTGATGTTTCCAAAGAGAGGGAAATGTGTCTCTTGAGAGGATGCTGGCTCCCAATTAGTTAGGGCAGTCTAGTGTGTCAAACCCTCAGCATTGTTGCAGAACCTGTAAATCTGGTTCCTCAAGTAGTGAAGATTGAGGGTCACAGTGTGCCCTGAGGGGAGCAGGAGAGAGATATAGCATGGATGGGAAGCAGGGCAACTGGGGGGCAATGGAAGTGGTCCACAAGATCATGCAATGATTGACATGCCAACTTACATTGAAAGTGTATAAAAGTCTATAAACTGGGAAACGGACTTTGGCCCAGTGGTTAGGGCATCTGTCTACCATATGGGAGGTCCGCGGTTCAAACCCCGGGCCTCCTTGACCCGTGTGGAGCTGGCCATGCACAGTGCTGATGCGTGCAAGGAGTGCCGTGCCACGCAAGGGTGTCCCCCGCGTGCGGGAGCCCCACGCGCAAGGAGTGCGCCCGTGAGGAAAGCCACCCAGCGTGAAAAGAAAGTGCAGCCTGCCCAGGAATGGCGCCGCCCACACTTCCTGTGCCGCTGACGACAACAGAAGCGGACAAAAGAAACAAGACGCAGCAAATAGACACCAAGAACAGACAACCAGGGGAGGGGGGGAAATTAAATAAATAAATAAATCTTTAAAAAAAAAAAAGTCTATAAACTAAAATGTAAACTATAATGTAAAACATAAGGAAACTAAAAATTTTAAAATGTGTATAGTCTAAAATATAAACAGCAATGTAAAGCAAAATGGAACCATGTTTGATAGCTATGTTTCAAAATTTGTACATCAGCTGCAGCAAATATAACATGAACATGTAAAGAGATCATTGCTGGGGAAAGGGGAGAAGGGTTTGATGTTGGATATCTGAGAGTCCTCTATATTGTGCATGTGAAGTACTGTGATCTAAAACTTTTTTGAAGACAAAATTAAAAATTAGAAAAAAAAAAAGGATGTAGACATGAGGAAGAAATGATAGTACCTTGCCACTGTACATACAGGGCAACACCTATTACGGTGATGAAAGGCAAAATGTTAGAAACAAAGCTTTATAATATTTTTCATTTTATTAATACACAATTTATTTTTACTTTATTTTAGTGTTTCTAAATTACTATGTGTTCTATTTCTAAACTTTAAACCCATCACTATATTTCAATTTCCTAGTAATTATTAATTTGGCAATATATTAGAATTCATTGTTGAAGAAGTTTTGGACCACAGAGAGGTTCAACAATGGCAGGGGAGGAACTCTGGTGTGGAATGTTATTGATGGGGGGCACATGGTTGGGGGGGGGGGTTCTCCAGAGCATGTATATAGGGAACATAAATATGTTAAGATATATGTCGGGTATTTTTATAGTAGTTACAGTTACAAACGTCAACTGCGGGAGTGCTGAGTTGCCACCCAGGGGAATTCTGTCACATTCCCCAATGGAACAGCAATAATCCCCCAAGTGCAATAGCAAAGATCAACAAGGAAGGATGATCCAATAAGAAGCTCTGATACTGATGACTATGCTTAGGAGCCTGTGTGCCTGAAATATTAACTAGGCCTAGAGCTGTAGGGTGCCTAAGAGTTACCTCCTGAGAGCCTTCATGTTGCTCAAATGTGGCCACTCCCTAAGCCAAACTCAGTATGTAAATGCATTACCTTCCCCCCAATGTGGGACATGACTCCTGGGGATGAGCGTCCTTGGTGCCAAGGGATTAGTACCAATCACTAACTGGAGAAGCAACTAGAAAGAGACCTTGGATAAAAGGGTCAACTCAGAGCAGCAGAATATCTCAGCCTACATGTTGGATCAAGTGCTAAAAACTGCTCTTTGACCTTGAATAAAAGGGGGAAATGGCAAAGACAAATGAGTTGATATGACTAAGAGTCTTCCAAAAAGAGTCAGGAGGTCATCAGAGGGGTCATGCTTATGCACAATCTCAGCAGGATCCTAGAAAAAGCCAAAGTAGATACAACCCTAGGTGCTGGTTCTCCTGAATACTATGGAGATCCACAGGATACATAATCATGGCAGATGGATTTGGAGCTCTGTGCCATGTCAGAGGGCCCTACTTTGGAATTTGTGCTCCTGAGAGTGATGGAGCTGGGCTCAGATGTGACTTTTCTACACATGCCTCTTCTGTCACTTTTACTGAACTTGTGGTTGGTGCTAGGCATGGTCCATACCTAGGAGACTTGAATCTCTGGACTGTCCATGTGCCAGCTGGGTCCTGAGTCTCAGCAGAGTGGCTACTCCAACTCTCTGGTTCGTTGCTCTTACCCAGGTCAGCTAACAGGGAGGTGAAGATGGTCAACCATGAGACCAGGGAATCAAGAGTGCCTACAACTGTAAGCAGAGGAATTGCATACATCATTCATGTGGAATCTAAGCCCCCTCTTGATCTAGAGGTGGAGAGGACATCATCATTCCAGGGTCCACAGAATAAAACAGTAAAATATGGACTAGAGTGGACTTACCAATGTTCTACTATAAAACTATTGTGATGAGTAATAGAAGAAATTTTAACATTGAGGTAGAGAAAGTGGCCACAGTAGCTGCTGAGAGCAGGGAGAGGGTAGAAGAGATATGATATGGGGGCATTTTTGGGACTTTGAGTTGTCCTTAATGATATTGCAGGGTCAGATGCTGGACTTTATATATCCTGCCATAACCCACTGAATGTACTGGGGGAGAGTGTGAACTACAGGGTAAACTTTTATCTGTGTAGTGCAGCAGTGCCCCAAAATGTGTTCACCGAGTGCAATGAGTGTGCTGCCAATGATGAGGGAGGTTGTTGGTGTGGGAGGAGTGGGGTGGGAGTGTGGGGGTTATACAGGAACCTGTTATATTTTTTAGTGTAACATTTTTTGTGTGATGTATATATCTTCAAAAAAATACAATTTACAAAAATGATGTGATGGGGGTAGGGAGTGGGATATATGGGAACCTCTTATGCTTTTGTTTTTTAATGTAACATTCTTTGTGATCTATTAACTTGAATAATAAAAATTAAAGATTAAAAAATTTAAAAAGTAAAAGTAAAAAATTAAAAAAATGAAAAAGAAAGAAACCATGTGGAAAAGGGAGTAAAGTGAAATAGAGACTTTCACTTCCTCTGGATCAAAGCACCACCCGCTCTTCCAACATTCCAAGACAATGTAACCCCCTAACCCACTACCCTCTAGCTATACAAGGGAAAATTTTCACTTCTAGAGCTCCCTATTGGCCCATGCACTTTACTCAAGCCGTCCACCACCTCCTACTGACTATCATTTCCTTGCTAGGAATGTAATGTATAAATTCAAATCCCCCCTTTCCAGGGATGGGCTAAAGCCTATTCTTCAGACCCCCTCCATTGGGAGAGCTTCACAATAAACTTTCTGCCTGCAATTAGTCTCTGTGTCCCAGTGAGCACCCCCTTTTCTCTAACACTCTTGTCTCAGGCCCCCACATTCAAGAGCCTGCCTGGGCCCAGACCCTCCTGAGAGGTGCTCTCTTGCTCCATATATTCTGGGCACTCTTGTCTTCTGTCTGCTGCAATGATGACCCACTTGCATGGCTATTCACTTCCTCTGAAGCTGTGATCCCCAGGAAGATGCCTCACAGGGTGGGTGGAGCTGAGATGCCAGGCCAGCTCTCCTACAGCATGCGCTTCCATGGCTGAAGACACATTGTTCGTATGAAGGTAAAAAAGGGGCTGCTGCCCAGACATTTTCCAATTATTACCAATAATGATCAAAGTGCCATGCAGGAAGACTACCCCTTTGTCCCCCGAGTTTGCTACTACTACAGCTTCCTGGAGGGTGTTCCTGGGGCCATGGCCACAATGGACACCTGCCATGGGGTCTGCGTGGCATGCTGCAGGTGGATGACTTTACTTATGATATCAAACCCCTGGAGGCTTCTTTCAAATTTGACCATGTGATATCTCTGCTTATGTCAGAAAGAACATCAGGACAAGGAGAAAGGTGTAAGAATGACGGGGAAGAAATAAATCAAGCATTCGAGAAAACAAAACTTGCTGAAACTCCTAGAGCAGCCCCTGTTTCTCTGTGGTGACCACACAGGAAATACTGAAACTTTGCTATACAGTTTCTAACTCATTATATAACAAAAACACTAAGAAGACAAATATGATAGAGAAAGTAGTGCTCATAAACAACATACTTCATACCATTTACACTAGGTTCATCTAGATAACAGTATATGTATTATGTTCCCATGAGATCAACGTGATTTATATGAAATAACTAAAGGAAACAGTGAAGATAGAATTTTAAGTAGCTCTGGTTTATGGAAAGATAGGCAAGTATATAAAACGATTGAGCATGGTACCATAGTTCTTCTCACAGGACATAATATCAGAGGTGACATGTATGGTGCTAACCACGATGCAGTATGCAATCCCAACTGGGGAGTGTTATTTGTATTTGTAGCAAGGTATCATGTATTTCTAGTTGCAACTATTGTAGCACATGCACCAGGTCATAATATGGGTGCTAATCATGATGAACCAGGTTGTTACTGTTTTCAAAGAAGCAACTGTGTCATGGCTCTTTTCCCTGGTCTTCTAGATATGACGAATAATTGTTCTTAAGATAAACTGCATAATAGGGTTGCTAGGTGGGATCTTTGTTTGAGTTCACAGAATGCTCCATACACTGATTTTCCTTATGTTGCTCTTCATTGTGGAGACAAACTTATAAATGAGCAAGAAGACTGTGTCTGTGGCTCCTATAAGAGTGCTAAAGGTAAGTGCTGTTCAATTAATTGTGCCCTCACCCTTGGCAGTGTTTGTGTTATAGAAGTTTGCTGCAGGAGTTGTAGATTTGCTCCTTCTGGAAGAAATTGCACAGATACACTCTGCAAATATACCAGAATACTGTAGTGGAAAAACTCATGAGTGCCCAGAAGACTTTTACATCCAGGATGGAACCCCATGCTCACCATCAGCCATTCATGTGAGAGGAAACAGCAGTGATCATGAAATGCAGTGTTAATCCCTCTTTGGCTACGAAGTAAGAGATGCTTCACCTGCATACTATAGTACATGCAATATAACAGGTGACCATCTTGGAACCTGTGGGGTAAGGTAGGTACAAGGGGGAGGAAAACCTGTTAAATGTGAAGATGAAGATTTATTTTTCTGGAATGCTGCACTGTAGTAGTATTGACCATATTCCTGCTGGAGGTGAGCACTACATTTTGTCACATAATAGTACCAGGAATTAAAGAAGAAAAATGCTTTGGATATGAAGCATACTTTGGGTCTGAAATGCCATACATGGATGTTGTAGTGGATGGTTCAACATGTGACCCCAAGATACTGTTTACAACAGAATTGTACTAATTATCAAGAATTGGGTTTTGGCTGTGATGTGAAGAAATGCAGTTTCAGAAGGATACACAACAATAAAAACTGCCACTGTCAGCATGGTTGGAGACCACCACAGTGTGAGCAGACAGGATCAGGAGGCAGTGTAGATAGTGGCCCTCCGTCTGACAAAGAATGTGGTATTTGAGCCAGTCTAGTCTTTACCCTACACAAGGTACTGCTTATGATATTGACTTGTTTAATCATTTTTCTGTTTGCATTGTTCATTGGTGGCCTTTCAAAAGTAGGTCAGTATATACAAAAATTGACAAAGAAAGAGCTGCCACTCAGTCCAATCAAGAGAACACAGAAAAGATGTCATAACTTTGGCACTTAATGGTTAGCTGATCAATAGTTACCCTGTCAAGTACGTAATCCTTTAGCTGTTCTGAGATGGTCATCATGAAATAAAATGTCTTGGCAATTTAAAAGTGTTTTATATGTTTAATATGATTGACTTTCCACATCTAGTCAAATTCTGTATCCTCTTATAGGTGATAGCAATAACTCTTGGATTCAGTAAAAAGAAGACCTGTACTTTTTTAATATTTGGATCCTCATTTCTATAAATGTTCATTTGGTAAATCAAATAATTTATGCAGTTATTTCAAGAGTTTTATGGACTTTTTTTCAGCTCAACTGATTATGTACTAGTATTTTTGATAGTTGTTTAATTTACTGTCTAACAAATGCACATGAAAATAACAGTCGGTGGTGATACAGTAGGAAGATCAACAGCTTTTGTTAATATGAATGTGAAAACAACAGAGATTCTCCCACCTGCTAACTATGTGATCTTCAGCAAGGTCCATGTTTTATATTTAGAAAAGAAATACACTTTTTCAGGGTAAATGATGATCAAAAGAAAGCACCTAAAGAAGGCCAGGACTACTTTAGATATTTAGCACATGCTAGATGCTCTCATTTCCATTATTGACATTATTATTCTTGGGTTGTACTAAAGCTTGGGTATTCCAAGTATAATTCTTTGACCTTTTACCTTTACTGAACTATCATCACATAAGGATCCATTGATCACTGATATACCACTTTTTAATGCCTCTGTTTGAGTCATAGCCTCTCACACTAAAAATCTTGGGAATTCTTTGTGCACAGGCTTCTCAATAATTAAAGAGTTCAGCTGGCTGTTTGAGAGATCTACAGAGACAAAAAATCAAGTAAAAGAAATAGGAAATGATCACATCAGAAATAGTGGACTAGCACATGGTCTGACCTGCCCCTAAGAGTTAGATACATGCTGTTTAAAAGCTTCAGGCCTCACATGAAATGTCTTTCAGGAAAGTGCAGTTAGACTGGGAGTACCAACCAAGGGTAGAAGAAGAATCAATAGCATTGCCATTTGGCAGCATTGTAATTTGTCCATCTTACATATAGCTCTCTTGGCCAGCAGTTCTGGTCTAACTGGCTTTTCCAATGCAGTAACCCAGATCTTCATCCAGGATGATTCTGAGCATTGTTTATTGTTACTGTTTCTTTGTTGAACCATGGTTGCTGCGTTTGCACTTGGCCCCATTTCTACTAAAATGGGATTAGATGAATATTTACTAGCATGGTTATTACTTCTTGGTTATCCAAAGGTATTGTGGAAACTGGAGTATACATTCCTTGGGGAGGGAATCATTTTTTTTGGTTTTGGGAATCCTTTTGGTCAGAGAACAATAATGGTGGACCATACAGCCTTTTCTTTCTTTCTTATTTTTAAATTTAATATCTGCATGTATTCTTTTTTTTTTGTCTTTCTTTACTTTTTTAATATTACATTAAAAAAATATGAGGTCCCCATATAACCCCCACCCCACTCACCCCACTCCGCCCCCCATAACAACAATCTCCTCCATCATCATGAGACATTCATTGCTTTAGTGAATACATCTCAGAGCACCACTGCACCTCATGGTCAATGGTCCACATTATAGTCCACACTCTACAACGTTCCACCCAGTGGGTCATGGGAGGACATACAATGTCCGGTAATTGTCCCTAAAGCATCACCCAGCACAACTGCAAGTCCCAAAAATGCCCCCACATCTCATCTCTTCCTCCAATTCCCTACCCCCAGCAGCCAACATGGCCACTTTCTCCACACCAATGCCACATTTTCCTCAATTACTAATCACAAAAGTTCATGAATAGATTATCAGTAAGTCCACTCTAAACCATACTCTATTCCTCCACCCTGTGGTCCTTGGAATGTTTGTGTCCACTCCACGTCTGTAACAAGAGGTGACTTAGATTCCACATGGATGCTGGATGCAATACTCCTGCTTTCAGTTGTAGGCACTCTTGGCTCCATGGTGTGGTGGTTGACCTTCTTCAACTCCATGGTAGCTGAGTGGGGTAAGTCCAATAAACCAGAGTGTAGGAGCTGAAGTCTGTTGAAGCTCAGGGCCTGGCTATCACATAGTCAGTCCAGAGATTCAGGTCCCCTGGGTATATATTAAACCCCAGCACCAACTACAGTTCCAGTAAAAGTAACAGGAGACACTTGTGAACAAAGATCACATCTGAGTCCAGCTCCATCACACAGAAACACAAACTCCAAAGTAGGGCCAACTGACATGGCACTGAACTCCATCTGCCACGATCATAGAACCTGTGGGTTTCTGTAGCCCTCAGAAGAACCAGTACCCGGGTTTATATGTACTTTATCTGTCTCTGGGACTCTGTTGAGGTGTGCATAAGGGCCACCCCTCTGATAACCTCCAGGCTCTTTTTGGAGACTCATAGCCATATAAACTCATTTGTCCTTTCCATTTCCCCTTTGATTCACATCAAAAAGCATTTTTAACTTCTGGTATTATATGTAGATTGAGACATTCTGCTGGTCTGAGTTGACCCTTTAATTCAAGGTCATTTTCTAGTTACATCATCAGCTGGTACATGGTAGTAATCCCTTGGTGCCAGGGAGGCTCATCCCCAGGAGTCATGTACCATGCTGGGGGGAAGGCAATGCATTTACATGCTGAGTTTGGCTTTGAGACTGGCCACATTTGAGCAACATGGAGGCTCTCAGGAGGGAACTCTTAGGCACTCTAAAACTCTAGGCCTTGTTCTTATTTCAGGTGCAGAGGCTCAAAGCACAGTTATGAGTATCAAGGGCTGATTATTGGGGCTTCCTTCTTTTTTGGTCTTTGCCGTTGCACTTGGGGGATTGTTGCTGTTCCTTTAGGGACTGTGATAGAGCTCCCCTGGCTAGGAACTCAGCACTCCCTCAGTTGTTGTTTTTAATTGTATCCACTATGAAAATATCCAAACATTATTATGTACCCTGGATATATGCCCTGGAGAACACCCTGCCAACCCCTGTCAATAACATCCCACACCAGTATTCCTCTGCTGTCATTGTTGAACCTGTCTGTGATCCAAAACTTCCTGAAAAGTGAAGCCCAATATATTGCCAGGTTCCATTAAAGGTAAAATGGAATATAGCAATGAGTTTAAAGGATAGATATAGAATACATATTAATTTGGAAAAATTAAGTTAAAAATAAATTGGGGTATCAAAAAATTGAAAAATGCAAAAGCTTTGTTTTTGATGTTTTGCCTTCCATCACTGCAATAAGTGTTGCCCTGTATGCAAATTGGTAAGGCAACTACTTCCATCTTTTCCACAGTTTCTACGTCCTATCTTTTTCTTTCTTTTTTCTAATTATTAAGCTTATCTTCACAAGAGTTTTAGATCACAGTAGTTCATATATACAGTATACAGTACTCCCACATATCCAACATAAAACATTTTCCCTTCCACAGCAATAATCTTTTTACATATTCATATATATTTACTGAAACTGTTGTACAGATATTGAGACAATAGCATTCAAACAAGGTAACATTTGTGTTTACATTGTGGTTTATATTATAGACTATAAGTTTTTCTAAATTTTTGTTATCTTATGTTTTACATTATGGTTTACATTTTAGCCTATCAGCCCCTATATATTTTTGGTGTAATTTTACCTGTATTATATCCATCCTTGTGTACTCTTGCGGAACACTTCTATTGCCCACACAGTTACATTGGTTCCATCTATTCAATACCTCTTTCCCCCTCCCCTTAGGGCCCACAGTGACAGTCAATCTTCAATGCTTGAAGGACCATGTTCAGAGATATTCGCAACAGTGTTGAGGGCTTGACATGCTCAACTGCCCTAATGCACTGGGAGCCACCATTTCTCTTGAGAAATACAATTCCCTCTATTTGAGGGCATCAGTCCTTCCTAGGATGTGGGTATACCTTCACTCTCATTACGTGAGTCTCTATTCAATGATATAACGCATTTTGGCAAAATGAGCATTCACATATTCCCTAGAGCCTGTCCTGCATCAGATTATCCCCTTTAAGCATCTTAAACAGGTAACCTTCCTTATTATATTTTTGAAAAAGTTTTCTCTTCATTATACTCTCAACCAAACACCTGACAATCTACTATGTCCGTATGTTGCCCCACATTCCCCCCAACTTCTTAGGCAATATTACCCATTCTCCCATCCCTAGCCCCCCTCAAGCCCACAAAGCCCCATCCAAAGGTAACACTATGCTCCCATTTTATCCCTTCCTTGTACAAATACTTACCTCCAGCTTATCATAGATTTCACCGATGTAGGTGTCAACTTACATCCTTCCTCTACCCCCCCTTGGCTCTTATATTTAGGTCTTTGATCCATCTTGAGATGATTTTTGTATAAGATATGAGATGGTAATCCTCTTTCATTCTTTTACATATGGATATCCAGTTCTCTAGGCACCTTTTGTTGAAGAGGCCATTCTCTCCCAGTTGAGGGGTTTTGGTGGCTTTATTGACTATTATATGACTATATATATGAGGATTTATATCAGAACTCTCAATTCGGTTCCATTTGTCTGTGTGTTTCTCCTTGTGCCAATACCATGCTCTTGTCACTACTGTAGCTTTGTAGTATGCTTTGAAGTCAGGTAGTGTGATTCTTCCAATTTCGTTTTTCTTTTTCAATATGACATTGCCTATTTGGGGCCTCTTTCCTTTCCAAAGAAATGTCATATCTAGTTTTTCTATTTCCTTAAAGAATACTGTGTTGATTTTCATTGGGATTGCATTGAATGTGTAGATCAGTTTTGGAAGGATAGACATCTGAATAATATTTAGTCTTCCTATCCATGAACAGGGAATATTCTTCCATTTATTTAAGTCTTCTTGGGTTTCCTTGAACATTGTTGTGTAGTTCTCTGTGTATAAGTTTTTTACATCTTTAGTTAAATTTATTCTTAGGTATTTGAGTTTTTACTGACTATCGTAAATGGTATTTGTTTCTTGATTTCACCCTGAGCTTGCTCATTATTGGTGTACAAAAATGCTTCTGATTTTTGCTCATTGATCTTATAACCTGTGACTTTGCTAAACTTATTTATGAATTTTAGAAGCTTTGTTGTAGACTTCTCAGGGTTTTCTATGTATAGGATCATGAAATCTGCAAATAATGAAATTTTGACTTCTTCCTTTCCAATTTGAATGCCTTTTTATCTGGTTCTTGCCTCAGTGCTGAGCAGTGCTCATTGCTTCTAAGACAATGTTAAATAGAAGAGGTGAGTGTGGGCACCCTTGTCTTGATCCTGATCTTAGAGGGAAGGATTTTAGGATTTCACCATTGTGAATGATGTTGGCTGTGGGTTTTTCATATATACTCTTTATCATGTCCAAAAAATTTCCTTGTAATCCAATCTTTTGCAGTGTTTTTATCAAGAAAGGGTGCTGTATTTTGTCAAATACTTTTTCGGCATCTATAGATATAATCATGTGATTTTTTTCCTTCAATCTGTTTATATAATATATTACAGTGATTGATTTTCTTATATTGAACCATCCTTGCATACCTGGAATGAATCCCACTTGGTCATGGTGTATAATTCATTTAACGTATTGTTGAATATGGTTAGAAAGTATTTTGTTAAGGATTTTTGTGTCTAGGTTCATTAGAGAAATTGGTCTGTAATTTTCCTTTTTTGCAGTGTTTTTATTTGGATTTGGTACTACAGAAATGTTGGCATCACCGAATAAGTTAAGTAATGTCCCTTCTGTTTCAATTTTTAGGAAGAGTTTAAGCAGGATTGGTTTTAGTTCTTTCTGGAATGTTTTGTAGAATTCACCTGTGAAACCATCTGGCCCTGGGCTCTTCTTAGTTGGGAGGTTTTTAATGACTGATTCTATCTCTTTATTTGTGATTGGTTTGTTGAGATCATCAATTTCTTCCTTCATCAATAAAGGTTGCTTTGTGTTTCTAGGAATTTGTCCACTTCCTATGAATAGTCATTTTTGTTGGAATATAGTTTTTCAAAGTATCCTCTTAGGATATTCTTTATTTCTGCGGGGTCAGTTGTGATATCTCCTTTCTCTTTTCTTATTTTGTTTATTTGCATCTTCTCTCTCTTTTATTTATTTTTTTGTTAGTCCAGCTAAAGGCTTGTCAAATTTATTGATCTTCTCAAAGAACCAGCTCTTGATCTTGTTTATCTTTTCAAATGCCTTCTTATTTTCTATTTCATTTAGTTCTGCTCTTATCTTTGTTCTTTTTTTCTTCCTTCTTCCTGTGGGGTTACTTGGTTGTTTTTTCACTAATTCCTCCAAATGTGCAGTTAGTTCTTCAATTTTGCTCTTTCTTCTTTTTTGATGTATGAATTTATGGCTATAAATTTCCCTCTCAGTACTGCTTTTACTGCATCCCATAAGTTTTGATATGTTGTGTTATCATTTTCATTAGTTTCAAGGGGGTTATTAATTTCTTTTGAGATTTCCTCTTTGACCCACTGTTTTTCTAAGAGTGTGCTGTTTAATTTCCATATCTTGGCATGAAATCTAGGCCTCTGGTCCTTGCAGATTTCCAGCTTCACTCCACTGTGGTCAGTGATATTATTTTGTATGATTTCTATCTTTCTGAATTCATTGAGCCTTTCTTTGTGACCTAACATATGGTCTATCTTGGAGAATGATCCATGTGCACTTGAGAAAAATGTATATCCTGCTTTATTCTGGTGTAATGATCTGTATATGTCTATTAGATCCAGTTCCTCTAATATACTGTTCAAAGTTTTTGTTTCTTTATTGATTCTCTTTTGAGAAGTTCCTTCCAAAGTTGATAGTGGTGTATTAAAGTCTCCCACTATAATTGTAGAGGCATCTATTCTTTCACTTAGTTTTTCCAGTGTTTGCCTCACATATTGGGAGAGCCTTTGTTAGGACCTTAAATATTTATGATTGTTCATTCTTCTTGAAAGATTGTCCCTTTCACTTATATGTAGTATCCTTCTTTGTCTCTCACAATTGTTTCACATTTAAAGTCTATTTTGTCTGATATTAATATAGCTACTCCTGCCTTTTTTTTGGCTATTGTTTGCTTGTAAGATTGTTTTCCAGCCATTAACTTTCAACCTCCAAGAATCCCTGGGTCTAAGATGTGATTCTTGTAGACAGCATATAGATGGGTCATATTTCCTTATCCAATCTCCCAGTCTGAATCTTTTGACAGGTGAGTTTAATCTGTTGACATTCAGTGTTATTACTTTCAAGCAATTATTTCTGTTAGCCATATTTTTTTTGACTTGTGTTTGTCATATTTTGTTTGTTTCCTTCTCTTTTTGTCCTTTTTGTTGCTCTTACACTCTCCTCCAGCTCTGCCTCTCCTGTTTTTTCCTTTCTTCCTGCAGAACTCCCTTTAGTATTTCTTTAAGTGCAAGGTTCTTGTGGCATACTCTTTTAATTTCTGTTTATCTGTGAATATTTTGAACTCTCCATAATTTTTGAATGCTAGTTTAGCTGGGTAGAGTATTCTTGGTTGGAATTTTTTTCTTTTAGTACCTTGACTATATCATAACACTGCCTTCTTGCCTCCATGGTTTCAGATGAGAAATCAGCACTTAATCTTATGGAGCCTCCCTTGTATGTGATGGTTTTCTTTTCTCTTGTTGCTTTTAGAATTTTCTCTTTGTCTTGAGCATTGGATAATTTGACAAGTATATGTCTTGGGGTGGGCCTGTTGGGATTTATGGTGTTTATGGTGCATTGTGCTTCCTGGACATGTACATCCATCTCCCTCATTAGATTTGGGAAGTTTTCAGCCATTATTTCCTTCAACACTCCTTCTGTCTCCTTTCCCTTCTCTTCTCCTTCTGGGATGCCTATAATACATATGTTTGTGCATTTTGCATTGTCATTCAGGTCCCTAAGTCCTAGTTGGATTTTTTCTTTTTATCGATCAGTTCTACTATCTGTTTGATTTCAGATGTACTGTCTTCCACATCACTAATTCTCTCCTCTGCCTCTTCTAATCTGCTGCTATTTGCTGAGACTGTATTTTTGATTTCTTAAACTGTGGTGTTCATCACCATTATATCTGTTATCTTTTTGCATATGTCTACAATTTCCTCTCCAAGTGTTTTCTTCATATTGTTAATCTCTTCTTTACTTCATTAAGTTGGTCTCTAATATATATTTTGAGATCTTTAATTACTTGTCCGATATCCTGTTCCCCTTCCTGATTTTTAGTTTGTTCATTGGATTCAGCCATGTTTTCCTGATTATTGGATTGGTTTGTAGTTTTTTGTTGCTGTCTGGTCATCATTTTATCTTGACATATTTAATCAGTTCCTTAGCTTCTTTGTCTAGTCTTGGGGATTAATTAGTTGTTGTTCCTGTGTAAGTGTTATGTCTTCTCTTTGTCACTTTGTTCTTCTTACTCTATTTTCTGTTGTCTGCGAAGCTCACTTTTAAGGAAAATATTAGGGCCAGGGAAAGGAAAATGTGTAAGAAAATAAAATGTATAAAGTATTATTGGTAATAAATATTAACAGAGCAACAATGTGAGATCTGAGAGAATGGGTATTAGACTCATGTAAGTTGTGTAGGGTTATAGCAGTAAGTAGAGTACCTATAATGAGACAGTCAACTGAATATGGGGAGGAATATAGTATGAATTAAAAAGCTAGTGTTTTCATGACAGAGGGAAAGAGAAAAGAAAGACAATAATATCAAGAGTGGATAAAAGATAGAAAACAAAACAAAGGTATTAGAAATTTAAAGTCAGACAATTTGGGGGTCAAAGAAAGTGAGGTGGAATGTAAGAGAAACAGTACATAATGGATGATGGCAACATGTGGGGGAAAGGGGATAGTGTAGGTTGCCCAAACCTATTCACACAGAAACGAGGAAATGGAGGATGAGGAAACACAGCAAGTGTGAAGTGCTCCCTGCAGCACCTATTATATAAATAAAATAAAATAAGAAGAAAAAGAGAGAAAACAAAAAAATAGAGAAGAGAAAAAGGGGGTCGGCAAAGAAAAGGGGAGGAAACAAGCAGAAAAAAAAAGGAGAAAAAAAACTAAAAAATGAAGAAGGACCTTGGGGCATAAAATGGGAGAAAAGCCCAGGAGACAAAGCAATATTAGCAAACAAGATAAGAAAAAAAAAGAAAAAAGAAAAAAAAACACAAATGCTGAGGGCTAGGGTAATCATGGACCTCAGATGGACCTCAGGTCACAGTAGATTCAGGGATGGGAAATCTATGACACTGCATACTCAAGGTGTGTGAGTCTCTGGAGCATGAGCCACCAGGGTTTAGGGGACTCAGACCAAGGAACCACGCATTCAGTTATCAGGGGGCCTGGGAGCACTGCAGCACAACACAGCCTTCAGGGATCCCCGCAGCTGGGCACCAGCCCTAGGCAGAGGGGTCCTGCCTGCACCCTCTGACCTCCATGTCAGAAAACCAAAATTCAACCTCTCAAAAGAGACTTTTCTGTCACTCTCTTATCAAATTGACATCCAGATACCTCCTGCCCTGCAAGCTCCCGAAACAGCCTGCTGGGGGCTCTGCTGTACTACAAAGATTTCAGGGACCATCACGGATGGGCAGCCAGCACTAGGGGGAGGGGTTCCACCTAGAACTTCTGACCTCCGTGTCAGAAACCGAAATTTCCACCTCTTGCAAGAATCTCTTCTGTCACTGTCTCACCAAATCGACATCCAGACACTTCCTGCCCAGCAAGCCCCTGAAACAGCCCGCTCAGGGCTTGGGAACTCCCCAGCACAGCAAAGCCTTCAGTAATCGCTGCCACCAGGCCGCCAGCCCCAGGGGGATGTCTCCCACTCACAACCCTGATATCCGTGAAAGAGACCCAAAATTCTACCTCTTGCAAGAATCTCCTCTGTCACCATCCCACTAAATCGACATTCAGACACCTCCTGCCCTGCAAGCATCCAAAACAGCCCAGTCCAGCAGGACTCCAACCCTATTCAGCCGCTTCTTTGCAGGAGAGATTATGAGGTGCACTCACTCAGATGCCATCTTCTGCTTGTATTCTTATTGATCTGTTTTATATTTGTGAAGGAACTTCTGCTTTCCCTGAGCTGTTTAACCTGTAGAATCATAAGTGTGAATGCATGTGGTTTTGTTTATCATCTTTTGTCAAAATGTGGAACTAAGTGTTGTATCTTTGGGGATGGCTGTGCTCTTCCACCTATTCTTTGCTTCTGAATGACATCTGATATTTCAGATTTTAGACCATGCACAAAAACAGTGGAGGTATCGGTTTAAGGCCTAACTCTGAACATCCTTAAAAGTAGTTTCTAATCAGTGCCAAATGTTTGAGACAGATTCATCACACCCTTGTCAGCAGGGATGGATTATTCCTAGTCAAAAAGGAATCTTCATTGTAAACACTTAAAAGTCTTTTTCCTATTTCTAGGTTTGTGAAAAATCCAGAGGGGTGAAGTTCCAGGTTGTATGGTAAGCAGGACCCGGATAGGGGAGGAGGAGATGCAAGGGAGCAAAAAAGAAAATAGGTAGAGACCAGGAAAGGAGGGAGGGGAGAAAGAAGTGTGGTTATAAGAGGCAGAAACACAGGTAGACAGAAGGAAAAAGGGCTTTGGAAGAGGAAGAAAGTTGAAGTTGTTTGAAAGAGGCTTCAAAAGGTTTGAGTCGGTTGCAATTGTTTTATTTCTTCTTAAATTCTTTGTATCTTTGAAATAAGGTATTCATTTTATTAGCTAATTTATTTTCCTTTTCTTTTCAGGTGCTTCATAAATGCACAAGTTTGCCATGCCCCCAGAGCCCCAAAGGGCAACTCTAATACAAGATTATATTTCTTGAAACCATGCTACATAGAGACAAAATAATAGTCACACCCTTTTTCCAGATGAAATTTCTAAAGCAGATTTGGACAAGGTCTTGAGTATATTAGGAGTTTCCCATAGTTACACAAGACTGATATAGAAGAAAAGAGTAGGGTCTTACACTGCCTTAGGAAAATCACCTAAATCTCTGCATTCATCCTAAGAACTGTGAACAACAAAAACAAAATATTGATTTCAGTCTGACCAAAGCTCAACCTAAAAAAAGAATAAAACCAAGGAGCATTGGTTCAAAATGACATTGTTGGGGTGTGACAAAATTGGAATAGAGACTATAAGTTTCATAACAATGTAAAAGTTCTTGAACATGATAACTGTACTTGTCACATAAGTGAACACCCTTGTTCTTAGGAAATGGAGCATGATGCATATACCCTCTTCTCAAATGTTTATAAAATACATAAATAAGTGGATGGCAAATAGACAGACAAGCAGGCAGCCAGGCAAACATAGAGGTAAAAGATGGATTGATGGCTGGCTGGCTATAAAGATAGATGGATAGATAGAATAACTTATCAAACACAGCAAAATGTTGCAATTGGTTGATCTGGGTGTCCTGAAGGGCTTATACTGATGTTCTCTGAAAGACTATTGCATTCTTTTTCTAGCTGTTCTATAAATATGAAATTATTTCAAGAGAATAGTTTAAGGAAAAAATAATCAAAGCCTGCAACCTACATGTTACTACAAAAATCAAAGCACAGGAGGTGGTGCAAACCAAGGAAACAAGGGTTTTTGATATATTCTATGCTTGACCAGAAACCCACCAGTTTTGTACATTTGTCCAAACCTGTTGAAGTCAAGCACTAAAGTGTACCAAAAAATGATTTAAGTAACTCAAAGATATTTTAAAGATTTGATTCATTTGATTCATATCATGTAGCAACTGAAGACCAGGTGACATCACAACTGAAGCAGGGTCAGGGTTTTTATAAGAGAGAAAGTATCTGTGTCCTTGCAATTTTAGTTTAGACTGAGGTTTTCAATTTTAAATAAAACTCATGTGTGGAATTTATTCCCATTACCTTTCTCCTTGTTTGGAATTCCAATAACTAATTGAATACAATTTCCAAATTTTTTTTGCAGGCTTTCTGTTTTGTTGGATAGTCATGGGGCAGGGGAAGTATATATTAATAGTAAAAAATAAAGAGAAAGGATGGAAAGGGAAACTAGGGGATCCTTTATCACGTTTTTTAACAGCAGTATTACCTTCCTTCCTGAGGGGTTTGAAACCTTCTGAGGTCAGGATAGCTGTATATGTCTCTTGCACAAGAGTTACAAGCTGCTTCATTTAGATTCCACATATCATCCTCCCTGCCTCTAATGAGGTGCAGCAGCTGTAGTTCACATTGTTGTTTAGCATCAATTATCAGCATCAATGGCTAGTCCTTGGGTAAAAGAAACCCAAGTTTCCCTGATGAGAGCCATAGCTTATATTTCTTATGAAACTCAAAATCCACCATTCCAGAGAGCACAGAATTGCAGGCAAGGAAAGCAAAAAATCAACAGTTGCTGTAATGACAGTGATGACAATTGGAGCCACCCCTGTCTCTACTCATCTTCCTGGTAGGTATACAGCACCATAGAGGATTCTCTGTCTAGCACATATACTACATCCTAATGGATGGCACGCCATTTTTTGATAGTTTTGCCTTCAAGCTGGAATTTGGTTGTGCCTTCATTAGGCCATTCCAGCACCTTTGTGCAGACAGCTGCTTTTGGAAGTTGTGATATGTGAGGAAAAACAATGGGTTACATGCTCACAGGTCCATTCCTGTACCTCATTAACTGAGAAGTAAGTTCTCCAGTCAGATGTTAACTTGAGGGGATTACATGTTTGAAGATCAGGTATTTCATAAGCCCCCAGTAGTGGTGCTGGTTGAAACTCTGCAAGCTGAGGCAGGAAAGGCAAACTCATATCCAGAATAGGCATCTATTCTTGAGAGGATGATCTTCTGGCCCTTCCAGGATGTAAAAGGCCCAATGTATTGAATTGTCCAACAAGTAGCTGGTTTGTGTCCTTTAGAAATATTGTCTTATTCATGGGTCAGCATTGACCCTTCTGGCCGAGAGGTGGGACATTTAAAGGCAGCAGTTTGCAGAGTAGCCTTAGAAAGTTGGAGTCCATGCTATCAAGCAAATGTGCAGCCTTTACCTCGGCATTATAACCATTCTGTTTATATGTCCATTTTACCAGTTCCAGAGTTGTCAGTGATGAAGACTGGCTAGCATTGGCTGACCATGTCATTTTGTCATCCTGGTTGTATGAATCCTCCTCCAGGTTGGATGCATCTTTATGGACATGAACCAGTGAAATAAAAATTTTCATACTTACTGACGGCATTAATATGTGGTCACAAACCCCCGACTATAGACCATATTTTCCCTAAGATTTCAGCCTTGTTTTCTTTGAGGCCCTTAAGCAGCTGGTGAAATCATTGGCCTTGTGAAGTGGTTATTTCATTGGATATTTCATTGGAAGTGCACCTTAGATCAATAAACCTTTCATACAGAGTAGATTTTTTTTTTAATTTTTTTATTTTTTATTGACTTTGTAATAATATTACATTAAAAATATATATGTGAGGTCCCATTCAACCCCACCCCCCCACCCCACCTCTCCCCCCCCCCCCCCCCAGCAACACTCGTTCCCATCATCATGACACATCCATTGGATTTGGTAAGTACATCTTTGGGCACCTCTGCACCTCATATACATTGGTTCACATCATGGCCCATACTCTCCTCTATTCCATCAAGTGGGCCCTGTGAGGATTTACAATGTCCGGTGATTACCTCTGAAGCACCATCCAGGGCAGCTCCATGTCCCGAAGACGCCTCCACCTCTCATCTCTTCCTGCCTTTCCCCATACCCTTTGTCCATTATGTCCACTTTTCCCAATCCAATGCCACTTCTTCTATGTGGACATTGGATTGGTTGTGTCCATTGCACCTCTATGTCAAGAGGAGGGTCAGATTCCACCTGGATGCTGGATGCAATCCTCCCATTTTCAGTTGTAATCACTCTAGGCTCCATGGTGTGGTGGTTGTCCTTCTTCACCTCCATCTTAGCTGAGTGTGGTAAGTCCAATAAATCAGATTGTAGGTGCTGGAGTCTGTTGAGGCTCAGGATCTGGCTATCACATTGTCAGTCCAGAGATTCAAATCCCCTAAATATATCTTAAACCCCAACATTAACTGCACCTCCAGCACATTAGCATGAAAGTCTTATGAAGGGAGATCCCATCTGAGTCCAGATTCATCACACATAAACACCATTTCCAAAGAGGGGCCATCTGCCCTGGTAGTTAACCCCATCGGCCATGACCATAACTCCCATGGGTCTCTTTAGCCCTCAAAGGAACCAATATCTGGGGGTTGTCATACAGAGTAGATTACCAGTGCACTGGTGACAGTTCTGCCCACTAAGAAGATTTTTCCCTTTCTACAATTTTTTTATAAGTCTTGCATGTGTGGGTCTATATTATTCAGGGTTTTCAGTTACAGCAGGAGATATTTGTAAATATTATTATATTTTTACTAGAATTATCTCATTTGCCTGTTAGGGAAATGCAAATTCCATAGAGCAGGCCAGAACATGGGAACTCTGATGGGATTGTCTTTGAATTTCCCAGGAAAAGCTGGCTGGCTGAAGTAGAGATGAAAATTCTCTCTTCTGACTCCTGAAATCATCACTTCTCCTTTAAAAGCATTCAGCTGATTAGATGAGCTTTTCTCTTGTTAAAGACAATCTCCACAATTATTGTAGATATAATCAGCCTACATGTAACCAACCTAATGATGATTTAAGTCCAGAAAATGACCCCTTATTCACTACAACCAGGGTAGTGATTTTATGACCAAACAACTGGATCCCAAAACTTGATCAAGATGACACATGAACTTAACTGTCACAGGGAACTTAACTGTCATGTAGCCACCATCCATTTTCATGTAAATTTGAGTATTGTATCCTTCCTTCACCTGGTTGAACAATACCCCCATGTGACCACAGACACAAGCTGGGTGGCAGGCACTGGTGAAACCGTGCTGAGTGGCATAATAGTCTCAAGTACCCACTCATACAACTTTCACATACTTTTTACTCTTGTATGGTTTTACAGTGGATATGTCTTTTTTATCTTACTGTGAATTGTTGCCAGCCCATCTGATTTTTGTGAATTAGCATGTCTATCAGAACCCAGGTCATACCAGGAAATTCAGGGCACATACTTATTTTGATTCCCACTGTCAATAATTCCATTTCACCCAGGGTCCTGTAACACATCAGGAGCACATAAGCTGGTGGCATAGCCTTCCTTCAAAACCCCAAAATGCCTCCTCAGTATTTCTCCTTCTAGAGATTGCCACAGATTCTGCAGTGCTTCTTTTTCCTGTAAGCGATACCTCCACAAGGATAAAAACCTAGAGTGTGCCTGTCTTTATGGCGTGTATGGTGGCTTAGGCTTGCACCACAGGCTGAACCTATAGCACTATCATTTCTTGGCTTGGGCCCCAATGAAATCTGGTCATGTTAATATATCACCCAGTTTAGGGCAAGAGCAGTATCTGTAGGTGTGCCATACTTACATCAAAAGCCAAGAGAGGGAGTGGATGTGGTTTCAGAAATTTGGTGCCTCCCTTCCACATGGGAGAGTCTGGGTTTGGTTCCCAGTGCCTCCTAAAAAAGATAAGCAGACACAGAGATCTCAAAATGAACAGACAAAGAGAGCAGATAGCAAGTGCAAACAATGGGAAGGGGTGGGGAGTGGGGGGAATAAATAAATAAATCTTAAAGAAAAAAAAAACAAGAGAAATTTTGTGGAAGATGGTGGAGTAGGTACTCCCAGGACTCAGTTCTTAAACCAAAACAACTATTAAAACAGACAGGAACTTTCTGAACGAGCCACATTGAAACTCCAGAGGCCAAAAGAACACTGTACAGATTCTAGGGAAGAGCAGAAAGAGAGAGGCTGGTAAACTACGGTAAAGACCTGCAAATTGCTCTCTCTGTGTTGGGCAGCTACCAGCTCCCATATCTCACTCCAGCTGCAGGTTGCCTTGGGGTCCAGATCCTGGCTAGCTGCTGGTAACAGAAAGGGACTTAAAAATCCTCTTTCCCAAGAACAGCCAATCACTGGTCAATGCTTTTGTTTAGCAAATTCAGATCCGTGGGTCAGGGTTTTTGATTCAATAGGCAGAATATCAACCCTCCCCTGACATGGGCAAAAGTAGTGGACATTTAAACATGCAGTGCTTCTTCAGAGCTGTGGGGGTTAGTTAACTGAAGGACTGCATTTGCAGATGGAGAAAGCTCAGCTTTGGGGAGATTTCCAAGAAGCTTGCAGGCCCTTTGGAGCTGGTCTGCCTATTGAGCCTCACTTTAAAAAAAAAAACCGTTCAGGGCTTTGTCTGGTATATCCAACTCCAGTCTTCTTTGTTGATGTTTTCTGGATTTTTATATTGTTCCTTTTCATAGGCCAAAATTTCCTGTTTCTTTGTTTGTCTTGCAATCTTTTACAGCACACCATACACTTTAATAATTTAAGGTGTCCGCTCCAGGATTTCATCCCTGAGCTGTCTGTTCCTTAATTTGTTTCCAGCTAGTGATATGACAGGGATTTCTTTGAGTTTCAGTAGCTAACAAAACAAAGAACCAATGCATTAAATGCCTTTGACAGTCATTGCAAACTGGCTCTGTGTTGGCTGGTGTTCTCCTTTACAGTTTAGCCCTGTTTCAAGAAGATCACCCTGAGCTTAATGTGAAATACAGTATCCTCTCCATCTCTTCTGAGCTGCATCTTGTCTTGGGCCTGTGCTCACTCATGTCCATAGGAATTCCCCCATTTGAAGGAATTTAAATACTCCCTCTCCTCCCTGTGAAATGGCATCTTTTCCCATCTTGGTTGCTCTATTATGTGACTCGAAGCAGGTAATCTTTTGCTCCAAGCCCATTGGAGTTAATTCTTACAGTGCTCTAGCTGTCTGCAGGCTGCTTCTGCTTACAGGGCAAGATCTGGGAGGGTGAGCCTTAGAATTGTTTCCTGGTCAGTCTGTCAGGCTCAATCAGATGGACTCGCACCAACATACAGGAACCCTAGTATGCACATAGGGGTTGCTCTGCTACCTCTGGAACAGGGGCAGGGACCAACAATGGGCACATAGGCGGCTCCACACTACACTGGGGAAGGGCTTGGAGAGGGGTCCGCAAAGGCTTCTCAAGCTTCTCATTGTTTTAAAAGCTGTACTTTCTTGATTCAGCACTCATCCAGTTAGTACAACACTTTAATGATTTTCCAGAGCTTTAAGGAATATGGTTCTGCCAGTTTTTGCTATTTGTTCAAACATTCTGTGTACAAATGGCACCCTGGAGAATCTATCCCCTGCTTTCAACTTGGGACAAATTGGAGAAGATCAAATATGATTCCCTAACCAATCACTTAGGCTGCCCTGTGTTTCCAGTTAGCCTGCTTCCTGCTTCCCCTTTCCATCAGCCTCCAATTAGGGCATACCAGAAGCTTTCCTTTTTTTTTTCCACTATAAAACTTCCCCACTTTTCTGCATGGTTTTGAAGTTTTTGCCAAAAACAAATGATAGTGGCTGACTCCTTTGCTATATCAAACTCTGATAAATACCCTCTGTTTGTCTCTTTTGTGTGTTCTTCATTTATTTCCACAAATAAGATGAATGAAATTTTGAAGCATGCAAGAACATGGATGAATTTTATAGATATTATTTTGATAGAAAGAAGTCAGACAAAAAGTGAGACATGATTTAATGCATATGAAGTTCTAGAAAAATAAAAACTAATGTGTAGAAATCACTAGTTACTGAACATGGGATAGGGAGGCTAGGAGAAACTTCTGAGGTGATGGAAAACATCCGTATCTTGATTGGGTGGTGGTTAAAAGAGTTTCACTCTTAAAATCTGTGTATTTTATTACATACTAATTCGATATCCAAACAGGTAATCTTTAAAAAAGGATGTGATTTCAGCTTCTTTTTGACCCAATATACAAGTAGCAATTACTAATTTATTTCAGAAACCATATACCTTACATTATCAAAAATAATTTTAACATAATTACTGCACATCAGTCGACTTAACTCCATAAAATGAAGTTAACTGAGTGCAACTTATCTCACTTGTTTTACCTCCTTTCCATTCTTATCTTCCAGTTGGTAAGAGAAACACATTCATTAATATTTTGAAATGAGTAAAATGTATTTTTGTGCTGAATTGTATTGTGTCAATACTGGAGAATTTTTAAAACTTCATTATAGGCAGGAATATTTGAAAAAGTCGTAAGGATGACTTGACATCAGCCTGAAATGAAATTGTCCATAAAGGAAAATTAGTATCTTAAAACAACAATTTAGAAAAGACAGAAAAAGGAATAAAAGTCATTATAATGATAATAATTACAGAATTACCTACTTTAAATATTAGGTGTGTGTTAAATAATAAAAATTCTGACACATACAAAAAGACGGATTTAACTTAAAGGCACCATGTTGCATGAAATAAGGCAGAAACAAATGGACAAATGTTGTATGACCTTATTGCTATGAAATGACAACTATAAGCAAATTCATGGAGTGAAAAACTGTAATGTAGTGTACCAGCGGCCAGGCTGGAGTAGGGAATGAGAAGTAAATACTTAAATTGTACAGAGTTTCTATTTAGGGTAGCAAGAAATCTTTGGTAATGGATGGTGAGAGCAGCAGTTTTATATTGTTTATGAATGTCAAAAATAAAAATTTCATTATGCTTGTAAACTGGTCTGTCAGAGGTTTCTTTTCCTTGATTAAATTATGAATAGGGCTTTGATTGGGCCACATCAGTAGGACACTGAGTCCCCACCCTCTTGGTGGGCAGGTACTCACAGAGAAAATGACAAGGCACAAGAGTTAGTGGGAGTTTTGAGCTGAAGCCCCAGGAAGAAAACACACAGGGAAACAGATACGTGAGGAAGGAGAGAAAGCTCCAGTAAACATAGCAGAGGCCCCAGGAAGAGAGACAAGCTGTTTGCCTGACAGTCTACAACTGGCCTTGTGGAGAGAGCAGAGCAGTTGAGTCTGGAAAGAAATGAGCCCTGGGAAGAGAGGAACCCAGGAAATCTGAACTTTTGCTCCAAAACATGGCAACAGACTTGGTGAGGGAAGTAACTTAGGCCTTATGGCCTGGTAACACTGGGCTTCTACACCAAATAAATACCCTTTTAAAAAGTCAACAGATTTCTGATATTTTGCATTAGCACCCCTTTGGCTGACTAATACAGAATTTGGTACCGAAGAATAGGGTGGTGCTTTTGTTATTAACAAAATACGGGAACGGGTTTATAAATGGGTAAGGGGTGTGTTTTTGAGGAATTGTGAGATGCTTGATGGAAAAGGCCTAGAGACTGTTGGTAGTAATATGGAGCCTGAAGTTATTTTTGATAAGGCCTTAGAAGGAAATAATTGTGAGATGTTTGATAGAAAAGACCTAGAGGGAAACGGACTTGGCCCAGTGGTTAGGGCGTCCGTCTACCACATGGGAGGTCCGCGGTTCAAACCCCGGGCTTCCTTGACCCGTGTGGAGCTGGCCCATGCGCAGTGCTGATGCGTGCAAGGAGTGCCCTGCCACGCAGGGGTGTCCCCCGCGTAGGGGAGCCCCACGCGCCAGGAGTGCACCCATAAGGAGAGCCGCCCAGTGCGAAGGAGG
The DNA here is from genome assembly GCF_030445035.2 of Dasypus novemcinctus. Lineage (NCBI taxonomy): Eukaryota > Metazoa > Chordata > Mammalia > Cingulata > Dasypodidae > Dasypus > Dasypus novemcinctus. The sequence goes on from NC_080675.1 coordinate 38,724,526, forward strand.
GAGCAGCCTGCCAAGGAATCGCGCTGCCCACACTTCCCGTGCCGCTGACGACTACAGAAGCGGACAAAGAAACAAGACGCAGCAAAAAGATACAGAAAACAGACAACCGGGGGAGGGGAGGGGAATTAAATAAATAAAAATAAATCTTTAAAAAAAAAAAAAAAAGAAAAGGCCTAGAGTGTGCTAAAGAAACTTGCTATAAGGCCTTAGAAGTAAGTGATGAAGCTATTATTGGAAACTGGAGGACAGGCAATTGTGTTTTAAAGTTGCAGAGAACTTGGTAAAAATAACTCCTAGTGTTTTGTTTTGTTTTGTTTTTTAATATATTTTTTTATTTTTTTAAAGACATTTAGATGGCATAAATGTTACATAAAAAATATAGGGGATTCCCATATACCCCACTCCCTACACCTCCCACATTTTCCCACATTAACAACATCCTTCATTAGTATGGTACATTTGTTACAGTTGATGAACACATTTGGGAGCATTGCCACTAAGCATGGATTATAGTTTACTTTGTAGTTTATACTCTCTCCTGCACAATTTTGTAGGTTATGGCAAAATATATAATGGTCTGTGTCTGTCATTGCAGTGTCATTCAGGACAAGTTCCAAGTCCCAAAAATGGCCCCGTATTACACCTGTTTTTCCATTTCCCTGCCCCAGAACCTCCAGTGGCCCCTGCCTTCTCATCAATGATATAAGTTCTTCCATTGCTAGGATCACAATGAGTCTATAGTAGAATACCAGTAAGTTTACTTTACTCCACAGTTCATTTCCCAATTCTGAGGATTCTGGGATGGTGATGCCCACTCCACCTCTAATTGAAAGGGAGCTTTTGTCCCATTGGGCAGATGGATCTTGCTCTTGCTTGCAATTATAGACTCTCTCAGTTTCTTGGGATGGTTGTTGTCCACCATCATACTCCTTATTAGTTGACCTGAGTGAGTACAACGAACTGGAGAGCAAGTGTTGCAATTCCAGTGAGATCCAGGGCCCAGCTGGTACATGGTACATGGACTGCCCAAAGATGTAAATGTCTTGGATGTACACCTATTAACTCTAATCGTAAGTATAGGTTCAAATAGAAGGTCAGAAGAGTCATGTGTACGGAAACCACAAATGAGTCCAATGCTGTCACACTAAGGAGCATAAAACTCCTGGTGTTTTATGGCAGAATTTGAAAATAGTGAGCTTGGGCATTTAGCTGATAAACTTTCCAAAGTAAATTCAGAAAATATGGCTTGGCTTCTCCTTGCATCTTATAGCAAAATGCTAGATGAGAGAGATAAACTGAGGACGGAATTGTTGGCCACAAAGAAAACAGAAACAGATTCTGGAAATTCCAAGCCTCTAGAAAGCAAGCTCCCAGATGATAGTGTCCCATTTGAGAACGTAACTAAAGTCAGAACTTAAACCAGGACCAAAAATGCAATGATCTCAGAAAGACTTGTGGAAAGCCTTACTCTCTGATGGCTTGGACCCTGCTTCTTGCATGCTAAACCAACAAACTTTTTGAGAGAGCTGTATGAACAAAATTATTGTCAGCTTGGAATAAAAAGGACATGGAAGGGAGAGATTGAAGAAGAAACAGCTTTAAGAGAAAGACTATGAAAACTGAGACTGAAATTAAAATATCTCCTCAGGCCAAGAGAAGAACCCCACCCATATGTACAGAGAGGGTGAATTTGCCCCAGCACTTGAAGAGGGTGGATGTTCCCACCCGATGTTCAGGGAAAGTTTTGCCAGCCCAGGGTACAGAGAGGGTGGAGCACATTCCCCAAGGATTACGGCAAGCCTATGGAAAGGGTGGGTTCCCATAAGACCTCAGGAAGAAGAACCCATCGTCTTAAGAATGATTCTCAGACTTTGACATGGAATGAAGTATGCCCTGCATGTTTACAGAATTGCAGGGAGCCCATAACTCATGTTTCCCACTCAATATTTCTTTATGGTAATGCAAATGTTTATCCTTTGTCTGTCCATTTGGGTATTGGAAGCAGATAAATGATTTTGTAAGTTTCAGAAGTCTACGGCCAGGCAGGATTTTGCCTCAAGACAAACTGTAGTCCTTTAAACGGATTGCGATATGATTCTGTATTTAGTATTATACTGATTAAAGGTTTTTTAAAAAATATATTGTAATGTCTTTTTGGAATTCAGAGGGTAGAGTATAGCAGTTTGGTCTTATTTATGAATTCCAAAAATAGATATTGGATAATATTTGTAAACTGGTTGGCAGTTTCACTTTTACTTGATTAAATTATGATTAGGGCTTTGATTGTGTCATATCAGTGGGACATTGTGTCCCCACCCCCTTGGTGGGTCGGGACTCACAGTGAAACTGACAAGGCACAAGAGTTAGTGGGAGTTTTGAGCTGAAGCCCTGGGAAGAAAACACCCAGAGAAGAAGATATGTGAGGAAGGAGAGAGGGCTCCATTAGACACAACAGAGGCCCAGGGAATAGAGACGAGTCATTCACCTGAGAGACTAGATTTGGCCTTGTGGAGAAAGCAGAGTAGCTGAACCCAGAGAAAAATAAGCCCTAGGGAGAGAGGAACCCAGGAAACCTGAACCCTTGCAGATGTTGGCAGTCATCTTACTTTAACACATGGCAACAGATTTTGGTGAGGGAAATAACTTATGCTTTATGGCCTAGTAACTGTGGGCTTATACCCCAAATAAATACCCTTTACAAAAGCCAACAGATTTCTGGTACTTTGCATTATCATCCCTTTAGTGACTAATACAGTGAGGATGGTAGCACAACATTATGAATGTAATTAATGCCACTGAATTATATTTTTGAATGTGGTTAAAATGGGAAATTTTAGGTTGTATACATGTTACCCAAATAAACATTTTTAAGAAAGTCTTATCCTGTACATCACAAACAGAAATCCCTAATGTAAACCATGGACTATAGTTAATAGTATGATTATAATAATATTCTTTCATAAATTGTAACCAACAAAACACTTTAATAGATAATGTTAATAATAGGGAGATAATAAGAAAACTGCATTTTCTGCATGATTTTTCTGTGACCCTACATCTATAATAAAAAATTGTAACAAAGAAAGAATGAATAGCAAATATAAACAGATGAGTGGAAAGTATAGTCTGAATCAGCTAATATTGTATGTGACAAAGTGCTTATTGAAATCTTTGAGAGTGAAATGGCACATGAAAGATAATGATTGGAAGAAAATTAGGCTGCTTGGAGCATTTCAGGCTCTGTTTATAAATAATATAGCCAGGAAAACCACTGGGTAAAAAGTTGCATAAATTCATAGGAATCTGAATGTTCTGAAGATGACTGTCCCTGGGCACAAAGAGAACCTAGAAATGAGTTAGTTTCAGGTAATATTGTGTTCATACTTCCCTTTCACAAATCTCCTTTTATCTGATTTTCCTTTTGTGACTCACCGGTCAACAACGGTTTCCTGTATTACATTATCTCCTGCTTAAGTGACCATAATGAAGGTACTTTAGAAGGAGAAATGGTGTTGGTAAGAGTTAAATTCCTTGCTATGGGAGTGGAATGTGGAGACAGCTGGACACTGATTCAAGGTAGTTGCTAATGGAGCAACTATATAAAGTTTATTAAACTAATCATGGTTTTAAAAACTCAGGAATGGAGCACAGATGCAGCTCAAGTGGTTGAGAGCCTGGACTTTAAAGGCTAGGCCAAGACATCATGTTCATTTACACCCATATTCTGTGGGTTAGAACGTATTGATATTGTACCACCTAGATCAGGGTTCAATCCCTGGTACCTTTAAAACAAAAAACAAAAACAAAAAACTCAGTAATATTCTGAAGACTATCATAACCCAGAAATGGGTAATTAGTCTATAAGCAATATCATGTTCAGAGTAGAAAGATATTCTACTACTGTGACAGAAGGAGCAAGCTATAAAACACGTCAAACAAAATTGGTTTTTATAAAGAGATCATACAACTTGAAGTTTGGCTATATAAAAAATAGAGAGAAGATGTATTAGAATTTGACAATAGCTGTAGTTCTCATCATCTCCCATGACCAGTAATGAAACAGAACTATGTCTGGCTAAACAGTAGTTTTGGAACAAATCGAGGCTTTTCATAACTTATGTGTGTTATTTTGTGAGATCATGGAATGAAAAAGTTTTGAATTGACTTCTCCCTCATTAATCTAGTTTTCTGTACCTTTATGTAAAATAAGACTGAAACAACCTAAATAATTCCTATCTGATTAATTTAACATTACCTTTGAAGGTCAGGAATACTTTAAATATTTTCCACAATTATCTCTCCTATTTATGCCCTGAGAATAGACATAGAAACACAACATATTGCAACTACAATTGATGAGATTATTTGAATATACTGCAGAATATCTTGAGGAAATATGCAGCACTTACATGCTTTTCGACCTTGAATAAAAGAGGAAAATGGTGAAGACAAGTTTATATGGCTTATCTTGAGTTTGTATGACTAAGAGTCTTTCAAAAAGAGTCAGGAGGTCATCAGAGGGGTCACACTTATGCACACCTCAGCAGAACCCCAGAAAAAGTCAAAGTAGATCCAACCCTAGGTACTGGTTCTCCTGAAGGCTATGGAGACCCACAGGGTATATGGTCATTTTAGATGGATTTGGAGTTCTGTGCCATGTCAGAGGGCCCTACTTTGGAATTTGTGCTCTTGAGAGTAATGGAGCTGGACTCAGATGTGACCTTCCTACACATGCCTCTTCTGTCACTTTTACTGAACCTGTGGTTGGTGCTAGGGATGGTCCATACTCAGGGGACTTGAATCTCTGGACTGCCCATGTGATAGCTGGGCCCTGAGCCTCAGCAGAGATGTAACTCCTACTCTCTGGTTCAATGGACTTACCCAGGTCAGCTAACAAGGAGGTGAAGATTGTCAACCACCACACTGTGGAACCAAGAGTGCCTACCATTATAAGCAGAAGAATTGCATCCATCATCCATGTGGAATCTAAGACCCCTCTTGATCTAGAGGTGGAGTGGACATCACCATACCAGGGTCCACAGAATGGAGGAATAAAGTGTGGATTAGAGCGGACGTACTGATAGTCTACTATAAAACTATTGTGACTAGTAATAGAAGAAATTGTAGCATTGGTGTGAAGAACGTAGCCACAGTAGCTGCTGAGGGCAGGGAGAGGGTAGAAGAGATGTGATGTGGGGGCATTTTTGGGACTTGGAGTTGTCCTAAATGATATTGCAGGGTCAGATGCTGGACTCTATATATCCTGCCACAACCCACTGAATGTACTGGGAGAGAGTGTAAAATACAGGGTAAACTATTATCCATGTGATGCAGCAGTGCTCCAAAATGTGTTTGCCGAGTGCACTGAGTGTGCCACGATGATGTGGGAGGTTGTTGGTGTGTGTGTGGGGGGCGGGGGAGCGGTATACAGGAACCTCTTATGTTTTATAATGTAACATTTATTGTGATTTATGTATCTTCAAAAAAATACAATTTACAAAAATGATGGGGGTGGGGAGGTGAGGAGTGGGTTATATGGGGACCTCTTACGTTTTTTTTAATATAACATTTTTTGTGGTCAATTAACTTTAATTTTTAAAGATGTGTAAAAATTTAAAAAATGAAAAACCAACTTAGGGGTCCCAATGTAGCTCAGTGGTTGAGCACTGGCTTCCCACATACAAGGTCCTGCTTTCAATCCCCTACCCTGGTAACTCAAAAAAAAAGAAAAAGAAAAAAGAAAAAAAACTTTATGTGTAGAGAATTAAACTTTTACCAGGATCCAGTGATTTGATTTTCTCTACTCTGGCATCCCAGCTGAGTTTCATTTATCATTCTACCACCCCTTGTACCTGGATCAAGGGTTATTAACCAGGGGTCCATGAAAAGATTTCAGGGGGTATGTGAGCTTGAATTAATTTTGAATAATCCTAAAATTTAATTTAAAGACATGCCAATGTTGAGTGTCATAAAACTATCTGCCGATACATTCTGAGAAGGGGTTCATGGTTTTCACCTGTCCAGCAAAGTGTCCATGGAAGAAAAGGTTAAGAACCCCTGATCTAGATAGTATGATATCAATATGTTCTAACCCACAGAATATGGGTGTAAATGATGTACATGATGTCTTGGTCTAGACTTTAAAGTTCCTATGTAATCCATAATTTCTTTATTACACTCTATGCACTGAAAACATATATTCCTGAGGACCTACAAAATGATAGTCACACTATTCAAAAAATCCAGGTTTCCCTGAATTTCTGCTTTAATGAGAGCCATCCAGTGAATCTGCAAATTCAGGATCATCTATACTGGATTTTAAAATCAATAAACTTGTAATTTATGAAGACACTGAGGTTAGATTTAATGATGTTAATTGTAGAAGTTTGTGTTAATTATAGTGACTAATATAAATAAAATCACCCTTGAAAGAAAGTAATAGCTTTCTGGACATAGAGGTCATAATATCTTTGAGTGGACTTCATGACAATAAATGACAGCTATATATTTGGTTCCAGAATTTATGCATCCTGGTCAGAATCAAATTGGAGCAAGATAGATAGATAGATAGATAGATAGATAGATAGATAGATAGATAGATAGATAGATACATGGTAGCTATATACATGTTAAATTTTAGATAATAGGTAATAAATCGTTACATGATAGGTAGATAGATGATTGAGAGGTAGTTTGATAGAACATTTATTCACCTTTAAAAAGCCTTAATGAGGGAGATGGAAAATCAGTGAATCCACCTGGTTGAATGGAAAGGGAGGGAATAGAGTAAGTCACCTAATTTTCTTATGAATAAGGGTAAAACTAACCCTGGAAAAGGGATAGAGCTTTAATTAGGAATAATCATTTTGAAATAGTGGTAGTCTATTTTAATTAAGGACCAGAAACACAGTGAAGAAGTGATATATTTTTAATAGACTAAAACATCTGTAGAAAGGAAGAGATTAAAGTTTGGAAGGAGGTATTGTTTATAACAGTCCAGATAACAGAAATAGATGCAAACTGAAGTTTTATAATTTATTAAAAACAATAATTTGGGTTTTGATTTGGAGATATGTAGCAAATAAGAAAAAAATTATTCACATATAAAAGTAATTTTACTTGAAGTTTTCACTTATTTAATGTTATACAGAATTTGTTTAGCAACTTTCCAGGCTATGCTATGTGAAGAATTCAGATTTGCCAGTTTTCTTTGCTGGATAATGAATTACTCCAAAATTATTTGTATAAAACCACACATGTTTATTCTCTTCTGGTTTTTGTGTGTTCGGAACCTGGATACAGTTTACCTGGGTTCTTTGCTGTCAGGGTCTCTCACAAGGCTTCACACAAGGTTGAAGCTGGAGCAGGGCAGTGGGGCAGATATGGTCATCTCAAAGATCCAGCTTCACTTCCTCAAGGCTGTTGGACTGGGGGCCTCAGTTCCTTATAAGTGGTTGGCCAGAGCCTATACTCAGTTCCTTGCTACATGAGCCTCATTAACTTACTTCATCAAAACAAGTACCTGTCAGGAGCCAGAGAGTTGTGAAGAAGATGAAAGTCAGTCTTTTATAATCGAATCTCAGGAAGTGACAGCCCACCACTTTTGCTATATTCTATTAGTTAGAAACAGGTCACTATGTCTGACCCACACAAGGGGAAATGATTATAAGGGTGTGTGAATATTAGGAGATAGGGATCATTGGTTGCTTTCTTAGCGGGCTGCCCACCACCATCTGTCTTATTGCAGTTTTTTGCTATTTTCCCACCTATGTTTTGCTCAATTACAGGTGTGGTGTAATGTTACGGGCCAGTTTAGGTTAGAATAAAATACACAATGTATCTGTCCTAGAGGTCTTATAATAGCTCCAATTTCATTCCTGCCCCCCAAAATAGTATTCACATATGGGGGGTAGGGTGCAGACTCATTAGGTAGTGATGTTAACTAGAAGTTTTCAGTAAGATTGTTTTGATAGCAGTATTTTATCTGTTTGTTCATCAGAAGAGGCTCACTATTTTCATGGTACTTAGTGTATTTTATTGGTAGTGTGTATAAGTCTTGGTCTGAAAATATAGTGTGTGATTGAGGTACGTGCAATCTAGAAGATCTTCTCCATTATAAAATCAGAAAACTTCTTTTTAGGGACTTCTAAGTGGAACAAACATTCTAGTTTAGATTTAATTTTACTATGAAAAGTCTCATTCATATACAAATGAAGCAGAACATAAAACCTGCATTTTATGCTCCTCAATTATCAATACATGGTCAATGCTATTTATCTATGTCTTCAACCATCATTCCACACCACGTAATTTTCAAGCAAGCCCCTGGGCATAACTTCCATGTTCCATCTGCAAATATTCAAGTGTGAATTTTCAAAAGATAAGGAAACTTTTTAAAAGCATAATAATATTAGTATCAGACTTGAATAAAATTGACAATAAATTGTTAACATCTACTAACTAGTGTTCAAATACAATTATTTTCTCATATTTGTTTTAAAGAACTGGCTTGTTTGAATCTGTGCAAATAGGGTGCACATATTACATTTAGCTAAATGTTTTAATGTTTTATTATTCTTGTTTATTAAGTTTTAAAATACATACAAGTATACACTTCGATGAGTTGTAAAAAAATGTATATCTCTGTGTAATAAACACCACAGTAGAGATATACATCTATGCGGTCCAATGAAGTAGCCACAACTACATACAGCTTTTAAAATTTAATTAGGGAAGCAGACTTGGCCCAATAGATGGGGCACCCGTCTACCACATGGGAGGTCCGCAGTTCAAACCCTGGGCCTCTTTGACCCGTGTAGAGCTGGCCCATGTGCAGTGCTGATGCGCTCAGGGAATACCCTGCCATGCAGGGGTGTCCCACGCGTAAGAGAGCCCCAGGCGCAGGGAGTGCGGCCCATAGGGAGAACCGCCCAGTGTGAAAAAAAGTTCAGCCTGCCCAGGAATGGTTCCCCACACACGAAGAGCTGACACAACAAGATGATACAACAAAAAGAAACACAGATTTCCGTGCCGCTGACAACAACAGAAGCAGACAAAGAAGAACACGCAGCAAACAGACACAGAGAACAGACAACTGGGGGGGAGGGAAGGGGAGAGAAATAAATAAAATAAATCTTTTTAAAAAAGTAAGTAAATAAAATAAAATAAAATTTAAATAAATTTAAAATTCAGTTCCTCAATCAGATTAGCCACATTTCAAAGATTCAAGCATCACGTGTCTATATCTATTGCACTGGATAGTCCAGTTCTATGTCTTGGATTAGACAGCATAGTCAAAACATTTCCATCATACCAGAAAGCTCTATTGGACAGTTTTGCTGTAGAACATTTCCCTGATCCCAAAAGGTAGCATTGTGTTCCCAATCATTAAATTCCCAACCCATCTCTAACTCTACTTAATCACTACACTGATTTTTTCTTTCTTTCTCTCTTTCCCTCTTTTTCTTTCTCTTTCTCCATCTCCTTCCTCCATCCTTCCTTGCACTACTCCATCCACTTCCATCCACCTGTCTCCTCCCTTCCTCCCTTTCTTCCTCCCTCTCTCCCTTCCTTCCTTCCTTCCATCTGTTTCTGTTTTAGGTATTCATATGCATGGAACCATACTGTATATAATTTTTGTATAGTGCCTGTATTTCTTTGATCAGAAAAATATGTGTTATAAATTCATATTGTTGAATGTATCATGTTTTTTCATTTTTATTACTGTTTAGTAATTTTTTGTTTTTTTTTTCTTTATTAGAGAAGTTGTGGATTTACAGAACAATCACTCATAAAATACAGGATTCTCAAACACCAGCCCACCAACAACAACTTGCATTGGTGTAGGACATTTGTTACAATTGATGATAGCACATTTTTATAATTGTAATATTATTTTATTTTCAAATTCTACTCAATTTATTCATTTTTTTAAAAAATATTACATTAAAAAAATATGAGGTCCCCATTCACCCCCACCACTCCCCCCCCACCACTCCCCCCACAGTAACACTCTCCCCCATCATCATGCCACATCCATTGCATCTGGTGACTACTTCTCTGGGCATCACTGCACCCCATGGCCTATGGTCCACACCACAGCCCACACTCTCCCACGTTCCATCCAGTGGGCCATGGGAGGACATACAATGTCCAGCAATTGTCCCTGCAGCACCACTCAGGACAACTCCAAGTCCCGAAAATGCCTCCACATCTCATCTCTTCCTCTCATTCCCCACACCCAGCAGCCACCATGGCCACTTTTTCCACACCAATGCCACATTTTCTCGATTATTAACCACAATAGTTCATTAATAGAATATAATTAAGTCCACTCTAATCCTTACTGTAGTCCTCCTTCCTGTGGACCTTGGCTTGGTTGTGTCCATTCTACATCTGTGTCAAAAGGGGGCTTAGATTCCACATGGATACTGGATGCAATTCTCCTGCTTTCAGTTGTAAGCACTCTAGGCTCCATGGTGTGGTGGTTGACATTCTTCAACTCCATGTTAGCTGAGTGGGGTAAGTCCAATAAATCAGAGTGTAGGAGCTGAAGTCTGTTGAGGCTCAGGGCCTGGCTATCCCATTGTCAGGCCAGAGATTCAAATCCCCTAGATATATCTTAAACCCCAGCACCAAATACAATTCCAGTAAAGTAGCATGAAAGGCTTGTGAAAAGAGATCATATCTGAGTCCAGTTCCATCACGCAGAAACACCAGCTCCAAAGAAGGGCCAACCGACTTGGCAGTGAACTCCATCTGCCATGACCGTAGAATCTGTGGTGGGCCTCTTTAGCCCTCAAGTGAACCAATATCTGGGGTTGTATCTACTTTATCTGTCTCAGGGACTCTGCTCAGGTGTGCACAAGGGCAATCATTCTGACAACCTCCAGACTCTTTTTTAGAGACTCATAGCCATATAAACTCATTTGTACTTTCCATTTCTCTCTTAATTTAGGTCAAACAGCATTTTTAACTCCTGTTGTTTTATGTAGACAGGGATATTCTGCTGGTCCACGTTGAACCTTTAATTCAAGGTCATCTTCTAGTTACGTCATCAGCTGGTACTTCGTAGTGATCCCTCGGCACCAGGGAGGCTCATCCCTGGGTGTCATGTTCCACGCTGGGGGGAAGGCAGTGCATTTACATGCTGAGTTTGGCTTTGAGACTGGCCACATTTGATTAACACAGAAGCTGTCAGGAGGGAACTCCTAGGCACAGTGCTGCTCTAGGCCTTGTTCTCATTTCAGGTGTATAGGCTCACAAGCATAGTGACTAGCAGCAGGGGGTCACTGCTGGACCCTCACTCCTTCCTGGTCCTTGCCGCCGCACTTGGGGGACTGCTGCTGTTCTCCCAGGGACCGCAACAGAGAGCCCACCCCTGGCCAGGAACCCAGTACCCCCCCAGCTGTTGTTTTTAATTGTTTCCACTATGAGTAAATCCAAACATTTCCTTGCACCCTAGACACGTGCCCTGTATAACTTCCTGTCAACCATATGTCCCCTGCCAATAACATCCCATACCAGTATTCCTTTGCTGCCATTGTTGAACCCCTCTGTGATCCTAAACTTCCTGAACAGTGAAGCCCAATATAATGTCAGGTGCCCTTAATAGTAAAATGGAATATAGCGATGAGTTTAAAGGTTAGATATAAAATATATATTGATTTGGAAAAATTCTTCATCCTATCTTTTTCTTTTCTTTTTTCCCTAATTATTGAGCTTCTCTTCACAAGAGCCTTAGATCACAGTAATTCATATATACAATATACAGTAGTCCCACATATCCATTATAAAACCTTTTCCCTTCCACAGAGATAATCTTTTAACTTATTCATATCATATTTACTGAAACTGATGTACAGCTATTGAGACAATAGCTTTCAAACAAGGTAACATTTGTGTTTACATTGTGGTTTATACACTAGGCTATACAGTTTTCTAAATTTTTTAGTTATCCTATGTTTTACATTATGGATTACATTATTAGTTTGTTGTCCCCTATAAGTTTTTGGTGTAATATTACATGTTTTATATCCATCCTTGTGTACTCTTGTGAAACACTTCTTTTGCCCTCGCATTTACTTTGGTTCCATCTATTCAATATGTATTTCCCCCTCCCCTTGGGGCCCACAGTGACAGTCTATCTTCATTTCCTGAGGAGCCACATTCAGCAATGCTTACAACAGTGCTGAGGGCCTGACCTGCTCAACTGCCCTAATGCCCTGGGAGCCACCATTTCTCTTGAGAGATACAGTTTCCTCTATTTGATGGCATTAGTCCTCCCCAGGTTGTGGGTCTACCTTCATTCTCATTACATGGGTCTCCACCCAATGGTATAACCCACTCTGACAAAATGAGCATTCACATATTCCCTAGGAGTCTGTCCTGCATCAGGTTATCCCCTTTGAGTATGTTAAATAGGTAACTTTCCTAATTATATTTTGAAAAGGTTTTCTCAGCATTATACTCTCAACCAACACTTGACAATTTCCTATGTTCGTGTGTTGCCCAACCCTCCCCCCAATTTTGTGGGCAAATATTACCCATCCGCCCATTCCTAGCCCTCCTCAAACCCCCGAAGCCCACCAAAAGATAACCCTATGCCCCATTTTATCCCTTCCTTGTACACATACCTACCTCCAGCTTGTCATAGATTTCACCCATGTAGATGTCAGCTTATATTCTTCCTTTACCCCCTGATTTCCTGTAAGCCTATCTTCCAGTCTCTAGTTCTCTGAGGCACCTTGCTTATTTCATATCATTGAGGTCATGTAGTATTTGTCCTTCAATGCCTGGGTTGCATCACTCAACATAAGGTTCTCAAGATTCATCCATGTTATCACATGTGTTTGTAGTGTATTTCTTCTTAAAGCCGAGTAGCATTCCATTGTATGTATATACCACATTTTATTGATCCACTCATCTGTTGATGGGCATTTGGGTGGATTCCAACTTTTGCCAATAGTGAACAATGCAGCTATGAACATTGGTGTGCATATACTGGTTTGTGTCCTTGTTTTCAGTTCTGCGGGGTATATACCCAGTAGTGGAATTGCTGGGTCATATGACAAATCTATGTTTAGTTTTTTGAGAAATCGCCAAACTGTCCTCTAGAATGGTTGGATCCTTCTGCATTTCCACCAGCAGTGGATGAGTGTTCCCATTTTTTCACATCCTCTCCAGCATTTGTATTCTCCTGTTTTTTTTCATAGTTGCCAATCTTATGGGAGTAAGATGGTATCTCATTGTTGTTTTGATTTGCATTTCCCTGATAGCTAATGATTTGGAGCATTTTTTCATGTGCTTTTTAGCCATTTGTATTTCTTCTTTGGAGAAGTGTCTGTTTAAATCTTTTTCCCATTTTTTAAATGGGTTGTTTCACTTTTTATTTTCAAGATATAGGAGTTCTTTATATATGCAAGTTATAAATCTCTTATCAGATATATGGTTGCCAAATATTTTCTCCCATTGTGTGGGTTCCCTTTTTACTTTCTTGACAAACTCCTCTGAGGTGCAGAGGCTTTAATTTTGAGGAAGTCCCATTTATCTTTTTGTTCTTTTGCTGCTCGTGCTTTTGGTATGATGTTCATGAAGCCATTTCCTATTACAAGGTCTTGTAGATGCTTCCCTACACTTCTTTCCAAGGTCTTTATGGTCTTGGCTCTTATATTTAGGTCTTTGATCCATCTTGAGTTGATCTTTGTATAAGGTGTGAGATGGTAATCCTCTTTCATTCTTCTACATATGGCTATCCAGTTCTCCAGGCACCATTTGTTGAATAGGCCATTCTCTCCCAGTTGAGAGGGTTTGATGGCTTTATCGAATGTTATATGGCTATATATATGAGGTTCTATATCAGAACTTTCAATTCGATTCCATTGGTCTGTGTGCCTCTCCTTATGCCAATACCATGCTGTTTCACTACTGTAGCTTTGTAGAATGTTTTGAAGTCAGGTATATTGATTCCTCCAATTTTGTTTTTCTTTTTCAATATGTCTTTGGCTATTCGGGGCTTTTTTCCTTTCCAAATAAATTTCATAGTTAGCTTTTCTAGTTCCTTAAAGAAGGCTGTGTTGATTTGTATTGGGATTGCATTGAATGTGTAGATCAGTTTTGGTAGGATAGACATCTTAATAATATTTAGTGTTCCCATCCATGAACAGGGAATATTCTTCCATTTATTTAGGTCTTCTTTGATTTCCTTGAACAGTCTTGTATAGTTCTTGGTGTATAAGTTTTTTACATCTTTAGTTAAATTTATTCCTAAATATTTGATTTTTTAATTTACTATTGTGAATGGTATTTGTTTCTTGATTTCCTCCTAATCTTGCTCATTCTTGGTGTACAGAAATGCTACTGATTTTTGCGCATTGATCTTATAACCTACGACTTTACTAAACTCATTTATGAGTACTAGAACCTTTGTTATAGACCTCTCAGGGTTTTTATGTATAGGATCATGTCATCTGCAAATAATGAAATTTTGACTTCTTCCTTTCCAATTTGAATGCCTTTTATATCTGGTTCTTGCCTCAGTGCTCGAGCAAGTACTTCTAAGACAATATTAAATAGAAGGGGAGAGAGTGGGCATCCTTGTCTTGTTCCTGACTTTAGGGGGAAGGATTTTAGGATTTCTCCATTGTAAACAATGTTGGCTGTGGATTTTTCATATATACTCTTTATCATGTTCAAAAAATTTCCTTGTATTCCGATCTTTTGGAGTGTTTTTATCAAGAAAGGGTGCTGTATTTTGTCAAATGCTTTTTCTGCATCTATAGATATAATCACGTGATTTTTTCCCCTTTAATCTGTTTATATGGTTTATTACATTGATTGATTTTCTTATGTTGAACCATCCTTGCATACCTGGAATGAATCCCACTTGGTCGTGGTGTATAATTCGTTTAATGTGTTGTTGAATACGATTAGCAAGTATTTTGTTCAGTAATTTTGCATCTAGGTTCATTAGAGAAATTGGTCTGTAATTTTCCTTTCTTGTGGGGTCTTTGTTTGGTTTTGGTACTAGGGTAATATTGGCATCATAGAATGATTTAGGCAATGTTTCTTCTGTTTCAATTTTTTGGAAGAGTTTCAGCAGGATTGGTGTTAGTTCTCTCTGGAATGTTTTGTAGAATTCACCTGTGAAGCTGTCTGGCCCTGGGCTCTTCTTAGTTGGGAGTTTTTTGTTTTTGTTTTTTTTTTTAAAGATTTATTTATTTATTTAATTCCCCCCTCCCCTGGTTGTCTGTTCTTGGTGTCTATTTGCTGCGTCTTGTTTCTTTGTCCGCTTCTGTTGTCGTCAGTGGCATGGGAAGTGTGGGCGGTGCCATTCCTGGGCAGGCTGCTCTTTCTTTTCATGCTGGGCGGCTCTCCTCATGGGCGCACTCCTTGCGCGTGGGGCTCCCCTACGCGGGGGACGCCGTTGCGTGGCACGGCACTCCTTGCGCGCGTCAGCGCTGCGCATGGCCAGCTCCACACAGGTCAAGGAGGCCCGGGGTTTGAACCGCGGACCTCCCATATGGTAGATGGACGCCCTAACCACTGGGCCAAAGTCCGTTTCCCAAGTTGGGAGGTTTTTAATGACTGATTCTATCTCTTTACGCGTGATTGGTTTGTTGAGATCATCAATTTCTTCTTTCATCAATATAGGCTGTTTATGTGTTTCTAGGAATTCGTCCATTTCTCCTGAATTGTCATTGTTGTTGGAATATAGTTTTTCAAAGTATCCTCTTATGATAGTCTTTATTTCTGTGGTGTCAGTGGTGATATCTCCTTTCTCATTTCTTATTTTGTGTATTTGCATCTTCTCTCTTTTTTTCTTTGTTAGTCTCGCTAAAGGTTTGTCAATTTTATTGATCTTCTCAAAAAACCAGCTCTTGGTCTTGTTTATCTTTTCAAGTGCTTTCTTCTTTTCTATTTCATTTAGTTCTGTTCTTATCTTTGTTATTTCCTTCCTTCTTCTTCCTGTTGGATTACTTTGTTGTTTTTCTTTTCTAATTCCTCCAAATGTGCAGTTATTTCTTCAATTTTTTCTCTTTCTTCTTTTTTGATGTATGAATTTATGGCTATAAATTTCCCTCTCATTACTGCTTTGCTGCATCCCATAAATTTTGGTATGTTGTGTTATCATTATCATTTGTTTCAAGGTAGTCATTGATTTCTTTTGAGATTTTCTCTTTGACACCCTGGTTTTTGAAGAGTGTGCTGTTTAATTTCCATATCTTGGTGTGAAATCTGGGCCTCTGGCCCTTGCAGATTTCCAGCTTCACTCCACTGTGGTCAGAGATATTATTTTGTATGATTTCAATCTTTCTGAATTCATTAAGCCTTTCTTTGTGGCCTAGCATATGGTCTATCTTGGAGAATGATCCATATGCCCTTGAGAAAAATGTATATCCTGCTGTGTTTGGGTGTAATGATCTGTGTATGTCTATTAGATCCAGCTCCTCTAATATACTGTTCAAATATTTTGTTTCTTTAGTGATTCTCTTTTGAGATGTTCTGTCCAGAGTTGATAGTGGTGTATTAAAATCCCCCACTATAATTTATTGGACTTACCCCACTCAGCTAACATGGAGTTGAAGAATGTCAACCACCACACCATGGAGCCTAGAGTGCTTAAAACTGAAAGTAGGAGGATTGCATCCAGTATCCATGTGGAATCTAAGCCCCCTCTTGACATAGATGTGCAATGGACACAACCAATCCTAGGTTCCCAGAGAAAATGTGGCATTGGTGTGGGAAAATTGGCCATGGTGGCTGCTGGGTGCAGGGAATGGGAGGAAGAGATGAGATGTGGAGGCATTTTTGGGACTTGGAGTTGTCCTGGGTGGTGCTTCAGGGACAATTATGGGACATTGTAGATCCCCCCAGGGCCCACTGGATGGAACGTGGGAGAGTATGGGCTATGATGTGGACTGTTGACCATGAGGTGCAGCGATGCCCAGAGATGGACTTACCAAATGCAATGGATTTGTCATGATGATGGGAGAGAGTGTTGCTGTGGGGGAGTGGTGGGGTGGGGGTGGTGGGGTTGAATGAGACCTCATTTTTTTTAATGTAATATTTTTAAAATATGAATAATAAAAATAAATAAATAAATAAAATAAAATCCCCCACTATAATTGTAGATGCATCTATTCTTTCACTTAGTTTTTCCAGTGTTTGCCTCACGTATTTAGAGGTGCCCTTGTTAGGAGCATAAATATTTATGATTGTTCGTTCTTCTTGAAAGATTGTCCCTTTCACTAATATGTAGTATCCTTCTTTGTCTCTCATAATTGTTTCGCATTTAAAGTCTATTTTGTCTGATATTAATATAGCTACTCCTGCCTTTTTTTCGTTATTGTTTGCTTGTAAGATTATTTTCCAACCATTTCAACCTCCATGAATCTCTGGGTCTAAGATGTGTCTCTTGTAGACAGCAGATAGATGGGTCATATCTCCTTATCCAATCTCCCAGTCTGAATCTTTTGATAGGTGAGTTTAATCCCTTAACATTCAGTGTTATTACTTTCAAGGAATTATTTATGTTAGCCATATTTTGATTGGACTTGTGTTTGTCATATTTTGTTTGTTTGTTTGTTTTTTCTTCTCTTTTTGTCTTTTTTGTTGCTCTTACACTCTCCTCCAACTCTGTCTGTCCTGTTTTTTCCTTTATTCCTGCAGAACTCCCTTTAGAATTTCTTGAAGGGGAGGTTTCTTGTTGGCATACTCTTTCAATTTCTGTTTATCTGTAAATATTTTGAACTCTCTATCATTTTTGAACGCTAGTTAAGCTGGATAGAGTATTCTTGGTTGGAAATTTTTTTCTTTTAGTACCTTGACTATATCATACCACTGCCTTCTTGCCTCCATGGTTTCAGGTGAGAAATCAGCACTTAATCTTATGGAGCTTCCCTTATATGTGATGGTTTTCTTTTCTCTTGCTGCTTTCAGAATTTTCTCTTTGTCTTGAGCATTGGATAATTTGACAAGTATATGTCTTGGGGTGGGCCTGTTGGGGTTTATGATATTTGTGGTATGTTGCACTTCTTAGATATGTACATCTGTCTCTTTCAGTAGATTTGGGAAGTTTTCAGCCATTATTTCCTGCAACACTTCTTCTGATCCCTTTCCCTTCTCTTCTCCTTCTGGGATGCCTATAATACGTATGTTTGTGCATTTTGCATTGTCATTCAGGCCCCTAAGTCCTAGCTCGATTTTTTTTATCTTTTTATCGATCAATTCTACTATCTATTTGATTTCCAATGTACTGTCTTCCACATCATTAATTCTCTGCTCTACCTCTTCTAATCTGCTGTTATTTGCTGTGAGTGTGTTTTTGATTTCTTGAACTGTGGTGTTCATTCTCATCATATCTGTTATCTTTTTGCGTATGTCTGCAACTTCCCCCCCAAGTGTTGTCTTCATATTGTTAACCTCTTCCTTTACTTCATTAAATTTGTCTGTGATATATGTTCTGAGATCTTTAATTACTTGTGCGAATTTCTGCTCCCCTTCCTGGTTTTTAGTTTGTTCATTGGATTCAGCCATGTTTTCCTGATTACTGGTTTGGTTTGTAGATTTTTGCTGCTATCTGGTCATCATTTTATCTTGATGGGTTTAATCAGTTCCTTAGCTTCTTTGTCTAGTCTTGGGGATTAATTAGCTGTTGTTTTTGTGTAAGTATTATATCTTCTCTTTGTCACTTTGTTCTTCTTATTCTAATTTCTTATTGCTGGCTGAGTTCACTTTGAAGGAAAGTATTACGGCCAGAGAAAGGCAATTGTGTAAGAAAGGAAAATGTGTAAAGTAGTATTGGTGATAAATGTTAACAGAGCAACAATATGAGATCTGGGAGGATGGATATTAGATTCATGTAAGTTTTGAAGGGCTATAGCAGCAAGTAGAGTACCTATAATGAGGTAGTCGACTGAATATGGGAGGCATATGGTATGAATTAATAGGCTAGTGTTTTTGTGAGAGAGGGAAAGAGAAAAGAGGCAATAGTTTCAAGAGTGGATAAAATAAAACAAAACAAAGGTATTAGAAATTAAGAGTTAGACGATTTGGGGATCAAAGAAAGGGAGGTGGAATATAGGAGAGACAGTAGATGATGGAGGATATCAAGATGTGGGGGAAAGGGGATAGTGTAGGTAGCCAAAATCAATTCACACAGAAATGAGGCAATGGAGGATGAGGAATCCCAGCAAATGTGAGGTGTTCCCTGCAGCACCTATTGTATAATTAAGATAAAATAACATAAGAAGAAAATGAGGGAGAAGAGAAAAGAGAGAAAAAAAGAAAAAAAGGGAGAGAAGAAAGAAAGAAAAAGGGGGGGTAGGTAAGGAAACGGGAGGGGAACAAGTAAGGAAAAGAAAAGGTGGTATAGAACACCAACAGCAGCAACAACAAAAAAAACCCTAAATAAATGAAAAAAGAAAAAGACCTTGGGGGATACAATGGGAGAAAAGACTAGGAAATAATGCAATATTAGCAACCAGGATAATAAAAAATAAAAAATAAAAATAAAAAAAAGAAATGCAAACATTGAGGGCTAAAACAATCAAGGACCTCAGATGGGCCTCAGGTCGTGGTGGATTCAGGGATGGAAAGTCTGTGATATTGCAGACTCAAAAGGTGTGAGTTTCTGGGGTGTGGGCCACCAGGGTTTAAGGGACACAGACCTGGCAACCTCAAATCCGGTTAACAGGGAGCCTGGGAGCTCCACAGTGCAACACAGCCTTCAGGGATCCCCGCAGCTGGGTGCCAGCCCTATGGGAGCGGTCACGTCCACAAACTCTGATCTATGTTTCCGAAACCCGCAATTCCCCCTTTCACTAGGTTCTCTTGTGTGGCTGTATCACCAATTCGACTTCAGGACACCTCCCGCCCTGCAGGCCCCTGAAACAGCCAGTTGGTGGCTCCTCTATATTGCAGCCAATTTAAGGATGCTGTAGATCCACAGTTAGGCTTAGGGGGCGGGGCTCTAGCTGGAAGCGTTGTATCAGTGTCTGAAATAAAAAATCCCTTGCCTCGCAAAAAATTCCCCTAATCGGCTTCCAGCCGCCTCCCACCCTGCCGTCCCCCGAAATAGCCTCCGGGTGAGGTCTCTTTGCTGCCAGCGATTTAAGGCTGCTGCAGATCGGCATCCAGCCTTGGGGGCAGGGCTGTAGCCAGAAGCACTATTGTTTGTGTCCGCAATCAAAAATTCCCCGCCTCGCAATAAAACTCCCGTCTATCTCCCCAAATCGGTCTGCGAAGGCCTGCTGCCCTGTTAGCCCCCCAATAGCCTGCTCAGGGCTTATGAATTCCCCAGTACGGCAAAGCCTCCAGGAATCACTGCCATGGTGCCAGTGCCACAGCTCTGCCCACCCCAGGAGGGAGCTTCCCCCGCACAGCCCCCACCTCCGTGTAAGCGAGCCTCAATTTTATCTTTAACATGAATTTTCTCTATTACCTTCCCACGAAAATGATGTCCAGACACCTCCTGACCTGCAAAATCCCGAAACAGCCTGGGTCCTGAAGAATTTCTAATGCTCAAAAAACTGTTTTTGAGACCAGCAGAGGCAGCAGCCAGAGCAGCCTCAGCGTGTGCCCTCTGTCGCACACCCACTCCCCAAACTCGCCTAATTGTACTATTAAAGTCCAGGGTTTAACTTAGGATTCACCATTTGTGTAGTGTACTTTTATGGATTTTTTTGCTATTTTATATTCTGTTACCATATGTACATTCTCACATTTCCCTTTTTAGTCATATTCAGATAGATATATCAATGCTGCTAATTGCATTGACAATGCTGTGCTACCGTCATCACCATCCATTGCCAAAACATTTCCAATATTCCAAATAGGATGCTGTACAGTTCAACAACTTCCCATTACCTATCCCCACTATTTCCCTTGGTAACCTATATTCTAGATTCTGACTCTATGAGTTTGCTTTCTCCAATTATTTCAAGTCAGTGAAATCATACAATATTTGTCCCTTTGTATCTGGCTTATTTCACTCAACATGATGTCTTCAAGGTTCATTCACATTGCCACATGTATCAGGACTTCATTATTTTTTTGGCTGAATAATATTCCATTATATGTATACATCACATTTTATTTATCCATTCATCAGTTGATGGATATTGAGTTACTTCCATCTTTTGGCAATTGTGAGTAATGCTGCTTTGACCATTGGTATACAATGTTCTGTTTGAGTCCCTACTTTCAATTCTTTTTGTCATACACCTAGAAAATGGGATTGAAAGTCATATGGTATTTCTACACTTCTTTTCTGAATTAAAAAGTCTTCCACAGCAGCTGCACCATTATTCATTTCCACCAGCAATTAATGAGTTTTCTTATTTCTCAACATCTTCTCCAACACTTGTTATTTTTCATTTTTTAAATAGCAGTCATTCTAATAGGTATGCAATATTATCTCATGGTTTTGATTTTCATTTCCCTAATGGCTAATGATAGGGATTATTTTCTCATGTCCTTTCTGGTCATTTGGTTATCTTCTTTGGAGAGATGTCTGTTCAAGTCTTCTGCCCATTTTTAAATCGGGTTGTTTGTCTTTCTCTTGTTCAGTTTACGGATTTCTTTATATATTCCAGATATTAACCTTTTATCAGGTATATAGTTTCCAAATATTTTCTTCCATTGTGTATGTTATCACTTTATGTTCATGATAAAGTCCTTTGATGCACAGAAGTGTAAAATTTTTATGATGTCAAAACTTATCTATTTTTTCTTTTGTTGCTTGTTTTCCGTGTAAGGTCTGAGAAACCATTTCCTGACACAAAGTCCTGAAGATGCTTCCTTATGTTTTATTTGAGGAGTTTTATAGTTCTAGCTCTTATGTTATGGTCTTTGATCCATTTTGAGCTGATTTTTGTATATGGCATGAGGTAGAGGTCCTCTTTTTTTTGTGAAAGGAAATCCAGTTTTCCCACCAATTGGGAAGAGTCTATTCTTTCCCAATTGAGTGATCTTTGCCACCTTGTCGAAAATCATTAAAAATAAACACGAAGGTTGGCTTCTGAGCTCTCAATTATTTTCCATTGGTCTATATGTCTGTCATTGTCCCAAGACAATGTTTTGATTACTGTTTTGACTACTGTTGGTTTGTAATAAGTTTTGAGGTCAGAAAGTGTGAGTCTCCCAACTTCATTCTTTTTACTCAAGATAGCATTAACTGTTCAGGGCCCCTTACCTTTCCATACAAATGTGAGGATTGGCTTTTACATTTCTGCAAAGAAATTTGTGGGAATTTTTTATAGTAATTTTTTATTTTTAAAAAGATACTTAGATTACATAAGTGTTACACAAAAAATATAGGGATTCCCATATGCCCCACTCCCCACATCTCCCACTCCTTCCCACATAAACAACATCCTTCATTAGTGTGGCACAGTCATTGCAATTGATAAATGCATCCTGGGGCATTGCCACTGAACATGGACCATAGTTCACATTGTAGTTTACACTCCCACACAATTCTGCATGTTATGGGAAGATATAAAATGGCCTTTATCTGTCATTGCAATGTCATCCAGGATGATTCCCAAGACCTGAAATAGCCCCCATATTTCCCCTGTTTTTTCCTCTCCCTAACCTCAGAACCTCCAGTGGACACTGCCCCACATCATTGTTGTAATTTCTTCCATTGCTAGAATCACAATAAGTCTGAACAGATGGGTTGATTGGCGAGATTGGGTTGGAAGGTCCATGGAACTGGGGTGAGGTTTGGGAGAGGGACCAGGTGAACACTGGGGATTGATGGGTATGTGGTTGAAAGGAACAAGTTGGGAATGCTCTTATGGCAATGTCAAGGAAGGGTTACTGGTTTAGGTGTTGGATGGGGGGATGTTGCATTCAGGACAGGGCATACCTGGAGCAAGCTTCTAGGAAGTGTGCAAGTGATCATTTTGTCATAATGTGTTGTACCAGTGGCTGGAAACCCACATAATGAGTGGGAAGGAGTTGGATTCCCATCCTGGGGAGGACCAATATGTCCACAAACAGAGGGACAGGAGTCTCTTGAAAGCATTGGGCAGTTCCTAATAGGGGAGGACAAATCAGTGTGTCAAGACCTCAGAGTTGTTGTAACTATGAATCTTGTCATCCAAGGAGTGAAGCCTGAGAGTTGCCATGGGCCCCAAGGGGAGGTGGAGGGAGGAATAGAATAGATGGAACAGGGGGTATTTAGTAGGCAATGGAAGTGTTCTACATAATCTTGCAATGATGGACACAGGCCATGTTAAATATCATCAGAATTTATAAAAGTGTATGGTCTAAAATGCCAACCATAATGTAAACCATTGATTATGGTTAGTAGCTATGTTTCACTATTTGTATATCAGTTGTAACAAAGGTACCATCCACACATAAAAAAGTATTAATATGGGAAGAGGGAAAAGAGAAGGTTGTTGGGTATACAGGAGTTCCCTGTATTCTGTATGTGGCAATTTTGATTGGAAGTGCTTTGAATCTATAAAATGACTTGGGTAGATTTGAGATCTTAATGACATTTAGTTTTCCAAGCCATGAACATGGAATATCCTTCCTTTTATTTATGTCTTCTTTGATTTTTAGGCAATGTTTTTTTCATTTTCTAAGTATATGTCCTTTACATCCTTGGTTAGGTTTATTCCTACATATTTGATTCTTTTTGTTGCTGTAGTGAACGAAAGTTTTTCTTCATTTCCTCTTCCGATTGTTCATTGCTTGTATATATAAACACAACTGATTTGGGGGTTTTATCTTATACTCTGCAACTTTGATGAATTCATTTATTAGATTTTTAATTACAAGGGACTTATTAGATCTAAGAGCTTTTTTGTGGATATTATTGGACTTCCTGTATATGGGATCATGACCTATATACATGTCCCATATGTACAAATAAGGAAAGTTTTATCCTTCCCTTCTTCTTTGGGTACCTTTTATTTCTATTTCTTGCCTAATTGCTCTGGCAACAAAGTCTAACACAATGTTGAATAATAGTGGTGACAGTGGGCATCCTTGTCCTGTTCATAATCTTACAGAAAAAGCTTTCATTCTTTCCCACTTCAGTAGATGTTACTTACCTCTGGGCTTTTTCCTCCCCTGGCAGTTAATGTAAATTAACTCTTTTAGAGCCCCAAAATATACTGTTCATAGATGAATTGAGTTTCTCAGGCTCACAGAATAAATGGGAACACTTTGGGGAAAGGGCAAGGTTTTCCCCAAAAAAGGACATAGTTACTGGATCCTTGAAGAATATAAAGGAGTTTACAAGGTGGGTGGCAGGATAGGCATTCCGGATAACAGGAAAGGCATATGTGAAGGCCATAAGTAGCAAAATTAGGAGGGAAGCAGAAAGGACATGGGCAGGGCTATTGAGCAGAGCCTTGATGCTGGACTGAGCTCTTTCTGGAAGGCACTGGGGAGTTATAGAAAGTGCTGGAGCAAGGGATGGTTAAACAATCTCCCATAACAAAGGCTCCCCTAGAGCTGGTGTGGGGTTCAGCTTGTTGGAAAGTGTTTATTTTCTGAAACTGGTGTCTGCCCACTCTCATGTGGCAGCCCAACTTCTCCTCCCCTTAAGTCATCTCCTGTCCGACTGAATAACCATGGCTTCTCTATCGAGGCCTTGTGGATCTGGTATGGCCACCCACCACTTCACCAGCCAGCCTGTTTCTCTTTTAACTGGTTTGTTAAAATCTTCTAATTCTCCTTGAGTCAAAGTAGGTAGTTTGTGTGCTTCTAAGAATTTGTGCATTTCTCTAGGTTATTGAATTAATTGACATACAGTTGTTCATAGTATCCTGTTGTAGTCCTTTGTATTTCATCAGGGTTGGTAATAATGTCCCCTTTATCACTTCTGGTTTTCATTATTTTATCCTCTCTTTTTTTCTTTGTCAGTCTAGCTAAAGATTTGTCAATTTTATTAACCTTTATGAGGAATAAGCTTTTGGTTTTGAGGAGTCTTTCCATTGCTTTTCTATTTCATTTATCTCTGCTCTAATCTTTATTACGCCCTTCCTCTGCTCACTTTGGGTTTAGTTTGCTCTTCTTTTCCTAGTTCTCCAAGAATTGAGGTTATATTTCTGATTTGAAATCTTTCTTCTTTTTAATGGAAATATCTAGAACTATAAATTTCCCTCTCAGCATTGCCTTCACTGCATTCATAAGTTTTTTATGTTGTACTATCATTTTCTTTTGCCTGAAGAAATTTCCTAACATTGTTTATGATTTCCTGTTTAACCCATTGGTTGTTTCATAGTAATTTCCACTTATTTGTGAATTTTCCTTTTCTCCCCCATTATTGATTTCTAGCTTCATTCCATTGTGGTTGAAGAATATACATTGTATGATTTCAGTATTTATTGAGACTTGTTTTGTAACCTAACATATGATCTAGTTGGAAAATGATCTATCTCACTAAAAACAATGTGTATTCTATATTTTTGGATAAAGCGGCCTATTTATGTCTGTTAGGTCTTGTTGGTTTAGAGTATTGTTCAAGTCTTGTATTTTTTTGTTGGTATTCTGACCAGATGTTCTATATATTATTGAAAGTGGTGAATTCAAGTCCCCTACTATTATTGTGGAACCATCCATTTCTCCCTCTAAATCTGTCAGTATTTGCTTCATATATTTGGGGGCTATGCTGTATGGTGTATGTTTATTTAAAATTGCTACATCTTCTTTTTGAATTGTCCCCTTTATCAGTATATAATGACCATCCTTGCCCCTTGTAACTTAAAATCTAATTTATTTAATATTAGTATAGGGACCTCTGCTCTCCTTTGGATATGACTTACATGATGTATTTTTACCATTCTTTCATTTCAACCTACTTTGTATCCTTAAATTTAAGTTGTGTCTCTCACAGACAGCATATAACTGGGTCATGCTTTTTTATCCATTCTGCTAATCTCTGTTTTTGACTGGAGCATTAAATCCATTACATTTAAAGTCAGTACTGATAGTACTGGACTTTCTTTTCCCATTTTGCTAACTAGCCTTTGTAAGTTTTATACCTTTTCCCCTCCTCAATTCTTCATTTAATCCCTGCTTTTATACCTGTTTGATTTTTGTGTTGTACCATTTTAATGCCTTCTCTTTTCTATCTGGATATATCTTTCATCTGTTTTCATTGTGGTTACCATTGGGTTAAAATTTAACATCCTAAATATTTTTTAAAATCATATTTGGTTTGATACCAATTTAACATCAATAACATACAAACGTACTTTCTGATACTTCTCTGTCTCCCAACTTTTTGTACTTGTTGTTACTTATATTATTGTATATCATATGTCTAAAACCACAGACTTATCATTACTTTTATGCATTTGCATTTTAGCATGTGTAGGAAGTAAGAAGTGGAGTTACATACCAAAGAATAAATATATCGGCATTTATAATTACCAAAATGGTTATCTTTACCACAGGTTTTTATTTCTTTATTCAACCCTGTCTGATTGTCTAGTATGCTTTCCTTCCAGTCTGAGGAACTCACTTTAGCATTTCTTGTAGGGCAGGCCTTGTGGTGATGATCTCCCTCAGCTTTTGTTTATCTGTAAGTATCTTAATCTCTCTCTCATTTTTGAAAAAAATGTCTTGGTAGATATAAAATTTTTGGTTGGCAGTTGTTGTTTTTTCACCACTTTAAGTATTTCAACCCATTACTTTGTTGCCTCCATGGTTTCTGGTGAGAATTCATCACCTAATCTAACTGAGACTCCCTTGTATACATAAAATGTTGTCTTTCTCTTGTAGCTTTCAGAAGTCTCTCCTTGTCCTTCTTGTTCAATAGTGTCATCGGTATATGTTGGGGTGTGTTTATGTTTATCTTGTTTAATGGTCTCTGGGCTTCTTAATGTGCATATTAACATCTTTTGCTAAGTCTGGGAAGTTGTTTTTCACTATTTCTGTGAATATTACTTACACATTCTCTCTCCTTCTTCACTTGGGATTCCCATAATGTGTATATTAGTACACTTGATTGTGTCCCAGCAGGCTATTTTTGCTTTTTTATAATTCTTTTTCCTTTCTGCCTCTCAGCCAGACTTTTTAATTGGATTGTCTTCAAGTTCATTGATTCTTTCTTCTGCCAGCTCCATTCTGCTATTGAAACCCTTCTGAGATTTTTTCATTTTAGTTTTTGTGGTATTCAACTCCAGTAGTTCTGGTTACTTCCTTTTTAAAAATATCTCTTTACTGAGATTCTTATATTACTCAATCATTTTTTTCCTGATATCCTTTTCTTCTTTCCCTGATCTTCTTGAGCATTATTAAGATCATTTTTAAAAAGGCTTTGTTCAGAACATCCACATTCTGGTCTTCTTCATTGGTGTTTCTCAATTTTTATCATCTTCCTTTGGATGGACAATCATTTTTGCACACTGTACATATTAATATTTTAAGATGTTAACTCTGGGAATTATTTCCTGAAATATTTGTTTCTTGATTTTGTAAACAGATGCTCATGGTTTTCCCTGTCTTTCTGAGCCTGTGCCTTGTTCTGGGCATTTGTTTGTTAGTGGCTTGGAGTTCCACTGTTCACAAGAGTTTTGTTGTCCCCTCTGTTTCCCAGAGGACAGATATCCCTTTTCTGTGTGTTTGAAGCCAGCAAACCTTTGCCACAGATTATCTGCTTCTGTAGTTTCTTACACTCCTTTTGTTGTTTTGAGGTGCTTTTGCTTGGATGGCAAATTATGGCAGCAAAGGCACACTGGATAGGACTATTCCAAGTCTGTCTTTTCAACCAAAACAGAGCCAGGGAACTACAAAGGGGGCACAGATCAGCTTCAAAGCGTCCAGTCTTGGGCATCAGGAAGGGCATCAAGAGCTTAAATCATAGCTCCCCAAAACTATTCTGTCTTCACTACCCAGAAAATCAACCCTCCAACTGTTCCCCACATAACTGAAGATGCATAGCATCTTAAGTCTCCTCTCCTGCAGCCTCTGTAGGGGTAGGTTAAAATAATAACTGTCCTTGTGCTGGGCCCCCAGTGATCCTAAGTTGTTTATAAAAGCTGTATCATTTATGAGCTGTGCCCACATTTTCTTGGGTAAGAGGATATTTATGACTCTTTCTGTTACCATCAAGGTAGCCAAGGGCTTTACCCTATGACAGCCTGCTGCAAGAATGAGGGATGGGCACTGGTAACCATCATGCAGAGAGAACAGTTTACTGTTCTTTACTGAAATTTAAAAGTCTTTTCCTCCTGCTCTATCCTGGAAGCTGTGCAGTGTTTTACTGGCCTCTGGATATTCAAAATATGTTTGGGTGTCCTGACAGAGTTTTTTAAAATATTTTGAAAGTTCTATAGCTAGATATATTTATGGGATATAAAGGTATCTTGGTTGCCACAGGTATGTTTTCTGTACAGATCCCCTGCACAGTAGCTAACAAAATTTAAATTTTCCTCCTGGGGAAGTCTAGCTACTTTCTCAAATATTATGGCAAAAAGCTCTGCATTATATAACCCTTGTCTAAGGAAAGAAAACAGGCCAGTAAGCCAAGCCCTTGATCTTAACGATTGAACTTACAAATCTTATTCCTGCAATAATGAAAGTAAGACTAGGTATAATTAATGCCTAGGAGTTGCCTTCTGAAAACCCTCATTTACTTAAATGTGGCCCCTCTCTAAGCCAAACTCTGCAAATAAACTTACTACCTTCCCCTCAATGCAGGACATGATTCCCAGGGATCCGTCTCCCTGGCACCAAGAAATTATTACCATGCATTAATCACCAAAGCATTTGGAGAAAGACCTTGATCAAAAGGGGAAAATACAACATAAAATAGAGTTTTTATGGCTAAGAGATATTAGAATGAGTCAGGAGGTCATCCCAGAGATTATGCTTATGCAACACTCAGCCAGACTTCACAAACTGACACAGTGTACAAAGCCTCAAATAAAAATACTCCCTGAGTAAGTCCAGTCACCATAGGAAAAACACACAGTATCATGAAATCAACACCCTCAAGGACCCTATCTGAGAATATAGGTAATCCATTTCCCCAATATAACATAGTTATACTCATTTTTAAATTCCCTAATCATAATTCTTCTACTCCTTTGATCTCAACCTATAATTTTCAATTTACCTGTTAAGTATAGGTCTCAGAAAGTCATATGCTGGTTGAGCCCTAAAACTCAGCAGATATGTGGTCAGCTTCTACTCTCCAGTTCCTCAGACCCACTCTGGGCAACTAACAAAATGATACGGATGAACCAGTTCCATTCCAAAAACAAGGAGTATCTTCAACTGCAAGCAGAACAATTCCATTCCTCTGCCCCATACCTACATCCCATCTCAGCCTGAAGCAGTCAGAACATACATCATCCCAAACCAAACTCCTCAAAATTGTGGAATGAACAAAAATGGGGAGGGGGGAATATAACCACTGACCAAAGCAGATTTATTGTTATTGTAGTTATTACCTTGTGTTTATTTAGTAACTTGTGTCATTGATGTCAATAATTTTTTTATCATTGATGTGAAGACAGTGGCCACAGGAGTTGCTGAAGTCAGGGAGAGGGAAGAAGAGGTGTGATATGGGAGCATTTTTGGGGACTTGGAGTGGTCCTGAATGATATTGCAGGGACAGATGCAGGACATTATATATCCCACCATAACTCACTGAATGAACTGGGAGACAGTGTAAACTATAATCCATGCTGTGTAGCAGTGCTCCAAAATGTTTTCATCAAATGCAATGAATGCACCACACTAATGAAAGAAGTTGTTGATGTGGGAAAAGTGGCAAGTGTGGGGAATGGGGCATATGGGAATCTCCTATATTTTTTAATGTAACATTTTGTGTGATCTATGTGTCTTTTAAAATAAATAAAAGATACATTTTTTAAAAACTCTTCAGGCTAGAGAAAGCTGCCCATGTTCCTAAGGAAAAACAAACTTCATTTTAAAATAAATGTCATTTTTCACTAACATTACATAGAAAAGTCACATCACTAACAAACATTTAGATTGCCAAATTTGTTTTGGCCTTATTAAAATTCTTGAGAGGTTCTCTTGATTTATGAAATTTCTTCTAATACTGCCTAAATAAGCCTATCCTTTAATTTAAAAAATCAGTTGGCTATGTATGTTTGTTTTTTTCTGACTTCTCAATTCAATTCCATTGATTTATATGTCTAGCTTTATGCCAGTACCACACTATTATTTTTTATTACTGTGGCATTGTAGAAAGTTTTTTGTTTGTTTAAAATGAAAAATTTATTTCCTCAGTGCACCAAATAGGATGCAAGCACTCTCCTGACAAATATGCAGAATAATGCAGATCAATATAAAAGAGTAATTTATTTTTTCATTAAAAATTTTAAGTATATCATACATATATGAACATACATACACAATAATTGTATAGTAAAAGTTGTAAACTTACAAAACAAATTTGAATATCATCATATAGTTCTCCCACAGAAAATCCCACCAACAACACCTTGCATTGTTGTGAAATATTTGTTGCAAACTATGAAAGAGCATCATCAAAATATTATTAATTATAAGTATATTTTTTCCACAACCCACCCAATTATTAATACCCTATATTAGTATTAAATATTTGTTATCATTAACGAAAGACCATTCTCATATTTGTTCTACTAACTATAGTCCGTCTTCTACCACAGGCTTCCCAGTCCTATGCTTTATACAATCCATTCAAAGTATGTACTCAGTGGCTCTCATTTTCATCACAGAGTTGTGCTGTAATCACCTCAGTCTATTTTAGAATGTTTTCATTACTCCAAAAGGAAAATCCCATACTCCTTTTACCAGTCCCCATTGTTGTCCCTTAGAACTGATAAATCTTCTTTGTGATTGTGGCAAATACATCACAATATTACTGTTAACTATCATCCATAAGTTGTATTAGCTGTATATTTCCCTGTATCACCATATCGTTAACATTTTGTAAAAGAAGAATATTCTTATGTCTACATTATTAACCACAGTCATCATCCCCCACTGAGATGATTGTTATGCAGTCCCTAGATTATTACCTAGCTTCCTTTCAATTGATATTGATGTCTACAGACTACTCCTTTCAGCCAAAATCACAATAATATGTGAGCAGTGTTAAATTCACTATAATGTGTTACCATCAACTCTATTCATTTCCACACTTTTAAAAGAAATCTTATCAAAAATTCTACATACGTTAAGCATCAGCTCCCATTCTCAACCCATATTCTATCTCCTAGTAACCTATGCTCTAGACACTTAAATTCTTTGGTATACTCTAGAGTTTACCTCCATAAATATACACACTGTATTTTATTCGCATTAGTGAACCATACAATATTTGTCCTATTGTGTCTGGCTTATTTCACTGAACACAATGTCCTCAAGATCCATCCATATTGTCATTTGCATCTCGATTTCCTTTCTTCTTAGAGCTGAACACCATACTTTGTTTATCCATTCTTCTATTGATGGATGCTTGGGCTCTTTCTACATTTTAGCAATTGTGAATAATGTGGTACAAACATCGGTATGCAAATGTTAAGTTCACATCCTTGATTTAGTTCTGAATATATTTCTACTAACAGGAATGCTGGATTATACAGCAGTTCTATATTCAGCTTCTAGAGGTACTGCTGAACTGTCTTCCACAAAGGTTGCACCATTCTACATTCCCACCAATAGTGAAGGAGTGTGCCTTTTTCTCCATATTCTCTCCAACTCTTGTAGTTTTCTGTTGTTTTTTTAATAAAGGTCATTCTATAAGGTGTGAAATGATATCGCATTGTAGATTTGATTTGCACTTCACTAATAGTGATGTTGCACATTTTTTTCACATTATTTTTGGCCATTTGTATTTTACCTTTGGGAAAATGTCTGTTCAAGTCTTTTGGCCATTTTTTAATGGGGTTGCTTGTCTTTCTACAGTTGAGTTGTATGATCTCTTTATATAACACAGATACCAAACCATTATTGGATATGTTTTCAAATATTTTCTCCCATTGTACATACTTTCATGACAATGTCTTTTGAATAAAAGTGTTTCATTTTGAAGAGGTCTCATTTATCTATTTCTTCTTTCATTGCTCATGCTTTGAGTGTAAGGTCTAAGAAACCACTGCCTAACTCAAGATCTTGAAGATGTTGCTCTATGTTTTCTTCTAGAAACCTTATGGTTGGAGCTTTCATATTTAGGTCCTTCATCTATTTTCAGTTCATTTTCATATAAGGTGTGAGATAGGAGTCCCCTTTCTTTCTTTTGGATATGAATATCCAGTTCTCCAGACACTATTTGTTCAATAGACTGTTCTAGTCCAGCTGGGTAATCTTAACAGCCTTGTCAAAAATCACTTGACCATAGATGTGAAGGGTATTTCTGAATTCTCAATTCAGTTCCATTGGTCAGTCTGTATATCTTTACGCCAGTGCCATGCTGTTTTTACCACGGTAGCTACATAACATGCTTTAAAGTCAGAAATGGAAAGTCCTCCAATTTTGTTCTTGATTTTTAAGACATTTTTGGGTATTTGGGACCCCGTACCTTTCCAAATAAATTTGATATTTGGCTTTTCTATTTCTTCAAAAAGGTTGTTGGGATTTTTTTTTTTTTTGATATTGCATTAATCAGTAAATAAGTTTGGGTTGAATTGAAATTTTAATGATAATTAATCTTCCAATCCATGAATATGAAATGTCCTTCCATTTATTTAGGTGTTCTTTGGTTTCTTTTGGCCGCATTTTGTAGGCAGAAACCTATCTTGTCTTGGGGCAGGTCTATTTGGATTTATTCTATTTAGGGTGTGGTTTCCTTCTTGGATGTTGATATTTATGTCTTTCATAAAAGTTGGCAACTTTTAGGTCATTATTTCCTCAAATATTCTCTGCTCCTTTTCATTCCCTTCTCCTTCTGGAACACAAATAACATATATGTTTGTGTTTTTTGCATTCTCATTCATTTCCCTGAGACTTTGCTCCATGTTTTCCATTTTTTTCTCATTCTGTTATCTGTCCTCCATATCACTAATTCTGTGCTCCAACAATTTAAATCTGCTGTTATGTGCCTTTAATATATTTTTAATCTCATCCATTGTATCTTTCATTCCCATAAGTTCTTTACTCATGCTCACCCAATGTCTTCTTAATTTTCTTTATCTCTTTAATCATATTTTCTTTCAAGTCTTTGAACTGATTTAGGAGATTTGTGTGATTATCATTGATTAGTTGTCTTAAATCCTGTGCCTCATCAGGATTTTTGGTTTGTTCCTTTGGTTGGGTGGTCTTTTCCTGTTTCTTAGTATGGCTTGGAAATTTTACTTATGACTAGACATCTGAATATGTTGGTGAATTTATTCCAATAGTCAATTTCTCTCTTGCCCAGTGGTTTTGTTTCACAACTGTTTTTTGAATTTTTTAATATAAGAAATTTTCTTTTCAAAGAGGATTTAGATTATTAAAAAGTTGTATCAAAAGTATAATGGATTACCATACACCCCCACTTCTCTCCCTCCTACTTCTTCCCATGTTAATAACACCTCACTATTTTATGATATATTTGTTACAATTGATGAATAAATATTGAAGCATTGTTACTAACCAAGTTCTATAGTTTCCATTTTATTTTACATTTAATTCCAATGCCCTATGTTACATATATTATTCCCTCCCACTCCCCTCAGAACCTCTGGTAATGACTTGTCTTTATATCAATGTTACATGTTCTTCCATTACTACAATATTAATAAGTCTACTTTTCCATGGTTGCATCCCACACACACATGTATGTTTCTTCATTCCTCAACC
The DNA here is from genome assembly GCF_030445035.2 of Dasypus novemcinctus. NCBI lineage: Eukaryota > Metazoa > Chordata > Mammalia > Cingulata > Dasypodidae > Dasypus > Dasypus novemcinctus. Next base: position 38,758,297 of record NC_080675.1, read on the forward strand.
TTGAGGATTTTGGGAAGGTGATGCCTGCTCTGCCTCAGATTAGGAAAGGTTTAGATATCTTATGGGGCATATAGAAGGAATGTTTTGCTTGCTCTGTAATTTGGGATGGGCATTGTCCATTGTCATCATTTTGTTAGCTTTCCTAGGTAAGTCTGATGAACTGGACAGTAGGTATTGGTCACAACTCATCTGAGATTTGGGGTGCAACCAACATATGAACAGACTGAAGATTTATGTTTCTGAGATATATTTAATGTGTTTACTGCTAATTATAGGCTCAAGTAAAAGGGTAGAAGAATCATGTATAGGGAAATTATAGAGGAGTTCAACTTGATTACATTGGGAACATAGATTGTATTAGTCAACCAAAGGGGTGCTGATACAAAATTACAGAAATCTGTTGGCTTTTATAAAGGGTATTTATTTGGAGTAGAAGCTTACAGTTCCCAAGCCATAAAGAATTAGTTACTTCTCTCACCAAAATCTGTTGTCATGTGTTGAAGAAAGATAGCTATCAACATCTGCCAAGAGTTCAAGCTACCTGGGTTCCTCTCTTCCCTGGGTTTATTTCTTTTTGGGTCAACTGCCCTACTCTCTCCACAAGGCCAACTGTACACTATCAGGTGACTGGCTCTATATTTTTCCCCAGGGCTCCATTTTCTCTGGGCTCAGCTGCTCTGTCCTCTGTGTGCTTACTTCCCAGTTTCCAGCACAAAACTCCAAATTCCCAACCAAGGGGATGGGAACTCAACATCCTACTGAAGTTGCCTTAATTATTATTTAATGAAGTAGAAGTAAAATTTCTCAATCCAATATAATCTAGTGTGCCCGAAGGAAAAGACCAGTTCACAAACATAATCCAATATATATTTTTTGAATTTACAAATAATGCCAAACTGGTACACTCCACCCTCTGAATTCCAAAAAGACATTACAATATTCAAAAGGGGGGTGGGGCAAGATGGTGGCTGAGTGAGCTTACCTGATAATCTCTCCTGCAAAGAAGTGGCTGGGCACCATTGGAGGTTCTTTGGGACCAGGCTGTTTTGGAATTTTTGCAGGGCAGGAGGTGTCTGGACATCGAATTGGTTGGGAAGGTAACAGAGAAAATTCATCTATAAGATATAATTGAGACTCTATTACATGGAGGTGGGAGCTGCGTACCCGATGCTCCCTCCTGGGGTGGGTGGAGCCGCGGGACCAGCGTTGCGGTGGCGATTTCTGGAGGCTCTGCAGTACTGGGGAATTCATAAGCCCTGAGCGGGCTATTGGGGGGTTAACAGGACAGGAGGCCTTTGCAGACCAATTTGGGGAGACAAACGGGAGTTTTATTGTGAAGTGGGGAATTTTTGATTGCGGTCACAAATAATAGCGCTTCCGCCTAGAGCTCCGCCCCCCCAAGCCCGGCTGCCAATCTGCAGGGGACTTAAATTGCTAGCAATAAAGAGACATCATCAGGAGGCTGTTACAGGGTCTGGCAGGGTGGGAGACGCCTGGAAGCTGATTAGGGGAATATTTTGTGAAGCGTGGGAATTTCGGTTTTGGACTCTGTTATTGGTGTTTCCGGCTGGGGCCCCACCCCCGGGCCTAGCTACTGATCTGCGTCACTAAATTGGCTGCTGTGTAGAGGCGCCCCCAGGTGGCCGTTCCAGGGGCTTACAGGGTGGGAGGTGTCCTGAAGCCGAATTCATGATACATCCACAGAATAGACCACAGTGAGTGAGTGAATTGTGGGGTTCAGACACATAAGATAGAGTTTGCTGATGTGACCTCACCCATAGGGCTGGCACCCAGCTGTGGGGATCCCTGAAGGCTGTGTTGCACTGTGGTGCTCCCAGGCTCCCTTTAACCAGGTTTGAGGTTGCCAGGTCTGAGTCTCCTAAACCCTGGTGGCCCACATCCCGGAGACTCACACCTCTTGAGTCTTCAATATATCAGACTTTCCATCCCTGGCTCCATCACGCCCTGAGGTCCATCTGAGGTCCTTGAATGTCCTAGCCCTCAACGTTTGTGTTTTTTCTTTTTCCTTTTGTTTTGTTTTTATTTTTATTTCATTTTATTTTTTATTTTTTTAATGTCCTGATTGCTAACATTGCATTATCTCCTAGTCTTTTCTCCCAACGTATCCCCCAAAGTATTTTGTTTTGTTTTTGTTTTCTTGTTTTTTTTGTGTGTGTGTTTTTTTCAGTTATTTAGGGTTTTTTTTTGTTGTTGTTGTTGTTGCTGTTGTGGTTGTTCTATATGTTTCTTTCTTTCCCTACTAGTTCCCCTCCCTTTACCCACCCCCTTTTTCTTCCTTCCTTTATTCTCTTTTTTTTCTTTCTTCTCTCTCTTGTCCCTCATTTTCTTCTTATTTTATTTTATCTTAATTATACAATAGGTGCTGCAGGGAACACCTCACATTTGCTGGGTTTCCTCATCCTCCATTGCCTCATTTCTGTGTGAATTGATTTTGGCTACCTACACTATCCCCTTTCCCCCACATCTTGATATCCCCCATTATCTACTATCTTTCCTATATCCCACCTCACTTTCTTTGATCCCCAAATTGTCTAACTCTTAATTTCTAAAACCTTTGTTTTGTTTTCTGTCTTTTATCCACTCTTGAAACTATTGCCTCTCTTTTCCCTTTCCCTCTCACACGAAAACAATAGCTTTTTAATTCGTACCATATTCCTCCCATATTCAGTCGACTACCTCATATAGGTGCTCTACCTACTGCTATAACTCTACACAGCTTACAAGAATCTAATATCCATCCTCCCGGATCTCATATTGTTGCTCTGTTAACATTTATCACCAATACTACTTTACACTTTTTCCTTGCTTACACAATTCACTTTCAATGGCCCTAATACTTTCCTTTAAAGTGAACTCAACCAGCAATAAGAAATTAGAATAAGAAGAACAAAGTGACAAAGAGAAGATATAACACTTATGCAAAAACAACAGCTAATTAATCCCCAAGACTAGACAAAGAAGCTCAGGAACTGATTAAACCCGTCAAGATAAAAAGATGACCAGACAGCAACAAAAATCTACAAACCAAACCAGTAATCAGGAAAACATGGCTGAATCCAATGAACAAACTAAAAATCAGGAAGGGGAGCAGAACTTAGCACAAGTAATTAAAGATTTCAGAACATTTATCACCAACAAATTCAATGAAGTAAAGGAAGAGGTTAAAAACATGAAGACAACACTTGGAGGGGAAATTGCAGACATACACAAAAAGATAACAGATATGATGGGAATGAACACCACAGTTCAAGAAATCAAAAATACACTTGCAGCAAATATCAACAGACTAGAAGAGGCAAAGCAGAGAATTAGTGATGTGGAAGACAGTACATCAGAAATCAAACAGATAGTTGAATTGGTCGATTAAAAGATAGAAAAAAATCCAGCTAGGATGTAGGGACCTGAAGGACAATGCAAAACGCTCAAACATACATATTATAGGCATCCCACAAGGAGAAGAGAAGGGAAAAGGATCAGAAGGAGTGTTGCAGGAAATAATGGCTGAAAAATTCCCAAATCTACTGAAAGAGACAGATGTACATATCCAAGAAGCACAGTGCACCCCAATCATCATAAACCCCAACAGGCCCACCCCAAGACATATACTTGTCAAATTATCCAGTGCTCAAGACAAAGAGAAAATTCTAAAAGCAGCAAGAGAAAAGAAAACTATCACATACAAGGGAAGCTCCATAAGATTAACTGCTGATTCCTCATCTCAAACCATGGAGGCAAGAAGACAGTGGAATGATATAGTCAAGGGACTAAAAGAAAAAAATTTCCAACCAAGAATACTCTATCCAGCTTAACTAGCGTTCAAAAATGATGGACACTTCAAAATATTCACAGATAAACAGAAATTGAAAGTGTATGTCAGCAAGAAACATCCCCTTCAAGAAATTCTAAAGGGAGTTCTGCAGGAAGAAAGTAAAAAACAGGACAGACAGAGTTGGAGGAGAGTGTAAGAGCAACAAAAAAGACAAAAAGAGAAGAAAAAACAAACAAACAAAATATGACAAACAAAAGTCCAATCAAAATATGGCTAACATAAATAATTCCTTGAAAGTAATAACACTGAATGTCAACAGATTAAACTCACCTATCAAAAGATTCAGACTGGGACATTGGATAAGGAAATATGACCCATCTATATGCTGTCTACAAGAGACACATCTTAGACCCAGAGACTCAAGGAGGCTGAAAGGGAATGGTTGGAAAACCATCATACAAGCAAACAATAACCAAAAAAAGGCGGGAGTAGCTATATTAATATCAGACAAAATAGACTTTAAATGTGAAACAATTGTGAGAGACAAAGAAGGATACTACATATTAGTGAAAGGGACATTCTGTCAAGAAGATCGAACAATCATAAATATTTATGCTCCTAACAAGGGCGCCTCTAAATATGTGAGGCAAATGCTGGAAAAATTAAGTGAAAGAATAGATGAATCTTCAATTATAGTGGGGGATTTTAATACACCACTATCAACTCTGGACAGAACATCTCAAAAGAGAATCACTAAAGAAACAAAATATTTGAACAGTATATTAGAGGAGCTGGATCTAATAGACATACACAGATCATTACACCCAAACACAGCAGGATATACATTTTTCTCAAGGGCATATGGATCATTCTCCAAGATAGACCATATGCTAGGCCACAAAGAAAGGCTTAATGAATTCAGAAAGATTGAAATCATACAAAATAATATCTCTGACCACAGTGGAGTGAAGCTGGAAATCTGCAAGGGCCAGAGGCCCAGATTTCACACCAAGATATGGAAATTAAACAGCACACTCTTCAAAAACCAGGGTGTCAAAGAGAAAATCTCAAAAGAAATCAATGACTACCTTGAAACAAATGATAATGATAACACAACATACCAAAATTTATGGGATGCAGCAAAGCAGTAATGAGAGGGAAATTTATAGCCATAAATTCATACATCAAAAAAGAAGAAAGAGAAAAAATTGAAGAAATAACTGCACATTTGGAGGAATTAGAAAAAAAAAACAACAAAGTAATCCAACAGGAAGAAGAAGGAAGGAAATAACAAAGATAAGAACAGAACTAAATGAAATAGAAAAGAAGAAAGCACTTGAAAAGATAAACAAGACCAAGAGCTGGTTTTTTGAGAAGATCAATAAAATTGACAAACCTTTAGCGAGACTAACAAAGAAAAAAAGAGAGAAGATGCAAATACACAAAATAAGAAATGAGAAAGGAGATATCACCACTGACACCACAGAAATAAAGACTATCATAAGAGGATACTTTGAAAAACTATATTCCAACAAAAATGACAATTCAGAGGAAATGGAGAAATTCCTAGAAACACGTAAGCAGCCCATATTGACGAAAGAAGAAATTGATGATCTCAACAAACCAATCACGCGTAAAGAGATAGAATCAGTCATTAAAAACCTCCCAACTAAGAAGAGCCAAGGGCCAGACAGCTTCACAGGTGAATTCTGCAAAACATTCTGGAAAGAACTAACACCAATCCTGCTGAAACTATTCCAAAAAATCGAAATGGAAGGAACATTGCCTAACTCTTTCTACGATGCCAACATTACCCTAGCATCAAAGCCAAACAAAGACACCACAAGAAAGGAAAATTACAGACCAATTTCTCTAATGAACCTAGACGCAAAAATACTTAACAAAATACTTGCTAATCATATTCAACAACACATTAAATGAATTATACATCACGATCAAGTGGGATTCATTCTAGGTATGCAAGGATAATTCAACATAAGAAAATCAATCAATGTAATACACCATATAAACAGATTGAAGGAAAAAAATCACATGATTATATCTATAGATGCAGAAAAAGCATTTGATAAAATACAGCACCATTTCTTGAGAAAAACTCTCCAAAAAATCAGAATACAAGGAAATTTTTTGAACATGATAAAAAAGTATAAATGAAAAACCTACAGCCAACATTGTTTACAATGGAGAAATCCTAAAATCCTTCCCTCTAAAATCAGGAACAAGACAAGGATGCCCACTGTCTCCCCTTCTATTTAACATTGTCTTAGAAGTACTTGCTCGAGCACTGAGGCAAGAACCAGATATAAAAGGCATTCAAATTGGAAAGCAAGTAGTCAGAATTTCATTATTTGTAGATGACATCATCCTATACATAGAAAACCCCGAGAGTTCTACAACAAAACATCTAGAATTGAGAAATGAGTTCAGTAAAGTCGCAGGTTATAAGATCAATGCGCAAAAATCAGTAGCATTTCTGTACACCAATAATGAGCAAGATCAGGAGGAAATCAAGAAACAAATACCATTCACAATAGTAAATAAAAAAATCAAATATTTAGGAATAAATTTAACTAAAGATGTAAAAAACTTATATACTGAGAACTATACAAGGCTGTTCAAGGAAATCAAAGAAGACCTAAATAAAGGGAAGAATATTGCCTGTTCATGGATAGGAAGACTAAATATTATTAAGATGTCTATCCTACCAAAACTGATCTACACATTCAATGCAATCCCAATACAAATCAACACAGCCTTCTTTAAGGAACTAGAAAAACTAACTATGAAATGTATTTGGAAAGGAAAGAGGCCCTGAACAGCCAAAGACATATTGAAAAAGAAAAACAAAATTGGAGGAATCACACTACCAGACTTCAAAACATACTACAAAGCTACAGTAATGAAAACAGCATGGTATTGGCATAAGGAGAGACACACAGACCAATGGAATCGAATTGAAAGTTCTGATATAGAACTTGATATATATAGCCATATAATATTCGATAAAGCCACCAAACCCTCTCAACTGGGAGAGAATGGCCTATTCAACAAATGGTGCCTGGAGAACTGGATAGCCATATGTAGAAGAATGAAAGAGGATTACCATCTCACACCTTACACAACGATCAACTCAAGATGGATCAAAGACCTAAATATAAGAGCCAAGACCATAAAGACCTTGGAAAGAAGTGTAGGGAAGCATATACAAGACCTTGTAATAGCAAATGGCTTCATGAAATACACACCAAAAGCACAAGCAACAAAAGAACAAATAGATAAATGGGACTTCCTCAAAATTAAAGCCTTCTGCACCTCAAAGGAGTTTGTCAAGAAAGTAAAAAGGGAACCCACACAATGGGAGAAAATATTTGGCAACCATATATCTGATAAGAGACTTATAACTTGCATATATAAAGAATTCCTATATCTTGAAAATAAAAAGATAAACAACCCATTAAAAAAAGAGAAAAAGATTTAAACAGACACTTCTCCAAAGAAGAAATACAAATGGCTAAAAAGCACATGAAAAAATGCTCCAAATCTCTAGCTCTCAGGGAAATGCAAATCAAAACTACAATGAGATACCATCTTACTCCCATAAGATTGGCAGCTATGAAAAAAACAGAATACTACAAATGCTGGAGAGGATGTGAAGAAATGGGAACACTCATCCACTGCTGATGTAAATGCAGATGGATCCAACCATTCTGGAGGACAGTTTGGTGGTTTCTCAAAAAACTAACCATAGATTTGCCATATGACCCAGCAATACCTCTGCTGGGTATATACCCCGCAGAACTGAAAACAAGGACACAAACTGATATATGTACACCAATGTTCATAGCAGCATTGTTCACTATCGCCAAAAGTTGGAATCAACCCAAATGCCCATCAACAGATGAGTGAATCAATAAAATGTGGTATATACATACAATGGAATACTACTCGGCTGTAAGAACAAATACACTACAAACACATGTGATAACATGGATGAATCTTGAGAACCTTATGTTGAGTGAAGCAACCCAAGCATTGAAGGACAAACACTACATGACCTCAATGATATGAAATAAGCAAGCTGCCTCAGAGAGGTAGTAACTGGAAGATAGGCTTACAGGAAATCGGGGGGTGGAGGAAGGATGTGAGCTGACATCTGCAGGGGTGGAATCTATGATGAGCTGGCGGTAAGTATGAGCACAAGGAAGAGATAAAATGGGGGCAAGGGGTTGCCTTTGGGTGGGGCTTTGCAGGTTTGAGGGGCCTGGGGATGGGCAGAGGGGTAATATTGCCCAAAAAATTGGGGGGAGGGAGGGGCAACATACGAACATAGGAGAGTGTCAGGTGTTCATTGAGAGTAAAATGCTGAGGAAACCATGTCAAAATATAATTAGGAGGGTTACTTGTTTAGAATGCTTGGAGGGGATGGTCTGATGTGGGACGGACTCCTGGGGAATGTCTGAATGCTCATTTTGCCAGGGTAGAGACCGAAGTAGTGAGAGTGGGGGTGGACCCACATCCTGGGGAGGACTAATGCCATCAAATAGAGGGAACTGTATCTCTTGAGAGAAAGGGTGGCTCCCAGGGCATTAGGGCAGTTGAGCAAGTCAGGCCCTGAACACTGTTGCAAGTATCTCTGGATGTGGCTCCTTGGGAAATGGAGATTGGCTGTCGCTGTGGGCCCCAAGGGGAGGGGAAAATGGATGTTGAATGGAACCAAGGTAAATGTGGGGGCAAGAGAGGAGTTTCACGAGAGCACACAAGGATGAATATAAAACATGTAATATTACACCAACAACATATAGGGGATGACAGACTAATAATGTAAACCATAATGTAAAACATAGGATAACTAAAAAATTTAGAAAACTCTATATCCTAAAGTATGGACTACAATGTAAGCACAGATGTCACCTTGTTTGAAAGCTATTGTCTCGGAGTCTGTGCATAAGTTTCAGTATATATGATATGAATAAGTTAAAAGATTATCGCTGTGGAAGGGAAAAGGTTTTATGGTGGATGTGTGGGAGTACTGTACATTGTATATATGAATTACTGTGATCTAGGGCTCCTGTGAAGAGAAGCTCAATAATTAGGAAAAAAGAAAAGAAAAAGATAGGATGTAGAATTTTTCCAAATCAATATATATTCTATATCTAACCTTTAAACTCATCGCTATATTCCATTTTACTATTAAGGGAACCTGACATTATATTGGGCTTCACTTTTCAGGAAGTTTTGGACCACAGAGTGGTTCAACAATGGCAGCAGAGGAATACAGGTATGGGATATTATGGACAGGCGATATATGGTTGACAGGGAGTTATACAGGGCATATGTCCAGGGGGCATGTAAATGTTTGGATATACTCATAGTGGAAACAATTAAAAACAACAGCTGGGGGGGTACTGGGTTACTGGCCAGGGGGGGCTCTGTCGTGGTCCCTAGGGAAGCAGCGGCAGTCCCCCAGGTGCAACGGTAAGGATCAGGAAGGAATGAGGGTCCAACAGTGAGCGCCTGATATTAATGACTATGCTTGTGAGCCTATACGTTTGATATAAGAACAAGGCCTAGAGCAGCACTGTGCCTAGGAGTTCCCTCCTGACAGCCTCCGTGTTACTCAAATGTGGCCAGTCTTGAAGCCAAACTCAGCATGTAAATGCAATGCCTTCCCCCCAGCGTGGGACATGACACCCGGGGATGAGCCTCCCTGGCACCGAGGGATCACTACCAAGTACCAGCTGATGATGCAACTAGAAAATGACCTTGAATTAAAGGTTCAACATGGACCAGCAGAATATCCCTGTCTACATATAATAACAGGAGTTAGAAATGCTGTTTGACCTAAATTAAGGGAGAAATGGAAAGGACAAATGAGTTTATATGGCTATGAGTCTCTAAAAGAGTCTGGAGTTTGACAGAAGGATTGCCCTTATGCACACCTGAGCAGTGTCTCAGAGACAGATAAAGTAGATACAACCCCAGGTATTGGTCCTTTTGAGGGCTAAAGAGACCCACAGGTTCTATGGTCATGGCAGATGGAGTTCACGGCCATGTCAGTTGGCCCTTCTTTGGAGCTGGTGTTTCTGCGTGATGGAGCTGGACTCACATGGGATCTCTTTTCACAAGCCTTTCATGCTACTTTACTGGAATTGTAGTTGGTGCTGGGGCTTAAGTTATATCTTGGGGATTTGAATCATTGGACTGACAATATGATAGCCAGGCCCTGACCTCAACAGACTACAGCTCCTACACTCTGATTTACTGGACTTACCCCACTAAGCTAACATGGAGTTGAAGAATGTCAACCACCACACCATGGAGCCTAGAGTGCCTACAACTGAAAGCAGGAGGATTGCATCCAATATCCATGTGGAATCTAAACCCCCTCTTGACATAGATGTGGAATGGACACAACCAAGCCAAGGTCCACAGGAAGGAGGAATACAGTAAGGATCAGAGTGGACTTAATGATATTCTATTCATGAACTATTGTGGTTAATAATCGAGAAAATGTAGCATTGATGTGGAAAAAGTGGCCATGGTGGCTGCTGGGTGCGGGGAAGGGGAGGAAGAGAAGAGATGTAGAGGCATTCTCCGGACTTGGAGTTGTCCTGGGTGGTGCCCCAGGGACAATTGCCAGATGTTGTATGTCCTCCCATGGCCCACTGGATGGAACGTGAGAAAGTGTGGGCTATGGTGTGGAACACGGGATATGGGGTGCAGGGATGCCCGGAGATGTACTCACCAGATGCAATGGATGTGACATGATGATGGGGGAGAGTGTTACTGTGAGGGGAGTGGTGGGGTGGGGGTGGTGGGGGCGAATGGGGACCTCATATATATTTTTAATGTAATATCTTTTTAAAAAATGAATAAATTGAGTAAAAGTTGAAAAAAAATATTCAAAATCCTTAAATTAGTAACAATACTGAGTACAAAATCATATCATAATTAGTTTAAAGAAATGCAGTTTGTCCTGGATCAAAGTCCTGTCTGCTGTAGACCTCTGAAACTTACAAAACCACTTATCTGTTTCTAATACACAAATGGACAAAGGATAAACATTTTCATTATCATAAGGAGAAACTGTGAGGGAAACAGGAGGCATGGGTCCTCTACAGTTCAATAAACCTGCAGGATATACTTCATCAGATGTCAAAGTCTGTCACTCTTAAGATAATGATTTCTTCTTCCTGGGGCCTTATAGGAATCCATTCTTTCCACAGGCTTGCCTAATAGCCATTTTCTTGGTTCCACCCTCATCAAGTATGTGAGTAGTGACCAAGCTCCAGATCTCACCCTCCAAGAGTGTTGGGGTGATTGCCACATTTACCCAATCTTTGGGTTAGAGTCTTAACCCCCACTAGTACAGTGGCAAATAGGCTCAGAGCAATGAGTTCACCCTCTGGCCTGCCCTAATCCATGGGGAACAGACCCATCCCTCTCAGACCTATGGGGTGGTAACCTTAACTAATCCTAGAGGAATGTGTTGCACCTTCTCTGTACCCTGGGATGACAAAACTCTCCCTAAATTTTGGCTGAGAAGAACTACCTCTTCAATTGTTGGGGCAAACTTACCCTCACTGTACACATGCATGGGGTTCCTCTCTTGGCCCAAACGGATGTCTTAATTCCAGGTCTCATCATGGTTTTCCTCTTAAAGCTATTTCTCCTTCCACCTCTCCCATTAATGTTTTTGTTTTGTTTTGTTTTGTTTTGTTTTGTTTTGTTTTGTTTTCAGTCCAAGCTGTTATATAGCTCTCTCAAAAAGCTTGTTGGTTTAACAGGCAAGAAGCAAGGATCCAAATTCTGCCTTCCATAAAAAACTGGGAGTTAATCTTGCAAAGTTCTCTGCAACTTTAAAACACATATGGCCTTTCCTTCAGTTTCCAATAATAGGTTAATCATTTACTTGTAAGCCATCATAAAAAAGTCTCTTTAACATTCTTACTGCTTTCAACAGCAATCTAGGCCTTTTCCTTCAAGCATTTCACAATTCCTCCAAAAAAGTACCCCTTATCCATTTATAAAACCATTCCAGCATTTTGTAATTGCAAAAGCACTACCCCACTCTCTGGCACCAAATTCTGTACCAGAGAGTGCTGGTGCAAAATACCAGAAATCTGTTGGTTTTTATGTTTATGTGGGGTAGGAGCTTACATTTACCAGGCCATAGAATATAAGTTACTTCCCTCATCAATGTCTGTTGCCATGTGTTGGAGCAAGATGGCTGCTGAAGTCTACAAGGTTTTAGGCTTCCTGGGTTCCTCTCTTCCCTGCGTTTGTTTTTCTCTGGGTTCAGCTGCCCAGCTCTCTCTACAAGGCCAGCTGTACACTATCAGGTGACCAGCTCTGTCTCTCTCCCCAGGGCTCGATTCTCTCTGGGTTCAGTTTTTCAGCTCCTCTGTATACTTACTTACCAGGTTCCAGCTCAAAACTCAAAACTCCCTTCTGTGCAGTGCTAGTGCCTGCCCACTGAGGTGGTGGGGACTCAGCGTGCTACCAACATGGCCCAAGTCCTTAATCACTATTTAGTCAAGTAAAACTTCTGAATCCAATATAATCTAATATGCCCGTAGGAAAAAGACTAGTTCATAAACATAATCAATACCTATTTTTGAAAGTTATGAGTAATGCCAAACTGCTATGTAGATTATTATATATTCCAAGGTAAAACCCACCAGTATCATGTATTTCAAGGGTTTTTGTGCCTTGCCTACAGTGTCCAGATGTCTCTAGAGCCCTCAGGGCACCCTTAATTTGAAGCTTTGTTCCAGTGGCAGTTAGTGAGATCTTCCTGGGACATACATAAATTTAACTTCTGGAATGACCTCCCTACTCATTTTGAAATCTCTTAGCCTTAAAAACTTTTTCATATTTGATGTTTCTCCTTTTGGTCAAAGTCTTTTTTCAAATGCATTGCTCGTTGGTGCTTGCTGTTAATACCATGGTGCATGGGAGGTTCATCTCTAGGAGTCATGTTCCATGTTGGAGGAAAGGTAGTACACTTATTTGTTGAGTTTGACAGAGAGAGAGAGGCCAAATTTGAGCAACAAGGAGGTTTTCTTAGGCCATAGTTATTGTTAGACTAAGTTTCGATTTTACAAGAATAAGGTTCATAGTTACATGCATTAATATTGACGGCTTAACATATTGGTCTGTTTTCTAATTAGGCACTGCCTATGTACTTGAGAGATTCTTGTTCCTCTATTTGAGAATGTAGCAGGACTTCCCAGGGTGTTAGTTCAATATTTTCTTGTTTATAGTGCGGGTCTCCACTCACTGAGATAACACCTTGTGACAAAATGAATGCATTCATATTCCATAGAAACATGTCCCACATGGGGAGGATTTGTGGGAAAGGGTGTACCTGAGGCATACTTCTTTGAGTGTTGGTTCAACTTATTCTAAGTCTTTAAAATTTCCCCACTTAAGTTATCAAAATAAGGCCAGACACTCACTAATGGGGTGCAGATCCTATCCAAGGGTTCTGGGATGAGAGAATCCAAAAAGTGGTTGTTTACTTGTAATTTCCCAGCCAATCTACAGATGGCACCCATAGGCAAATCTTTCCATGGAGGTGTCTCTTTCAACCTCCATTTGCCTGTGGTTCAAAGGTCTGACCAGAGCCAAGATTCAAAGCAGACTTTCCTGGCCAAGCTCACTAAAGAAAAAAAACTCTCTGTCCTCTTCCATACCCTCCCTCTTCCCTGGGAGGAAGAGGTCTATTCCCTTTTCAGTTGACTGTAGTGAGCCACAGATTTTATCTAGGCTGTTTGTCTTGAGGGTGAGTGATGAGTGCTGTTCCAAGCTGCAGGTGCTAGTAACCCCATGGTTTTCCTTTTGGCTTCTTAGTCTATCACTCACCCTCCTGGAGGATATGCAGCACGCTTTTGGTCTGTGGCTCCCAGATAAGCTCCCTCAGGCAGCTTTTTACTCTAACTCCATTTTTTTTGTGAGAGAGTTGACCTCTGCCTACCAATGCCTATACCATCTTTCAACAGTAATTTATTTTAATTGAAGGGAATCTCTTTAAATGTTTTGATGACATATTCTCAAGAAGAATCTTTCTTTAATTACTTACACATTTCAGTAAAATAAAAGGTGGTAATGGATTAAGTGAAAGTTAGTTTGTGTGAATTTTCTTTAAAAATAAAATTCTAACTCTATTAACCTATGCCAGCTAAACACTCTTACTAAAATTTTCAAATAAGTGCAAAAGGAAAGAAAGGCCTTAGTTAACATTTTTGTTAATAATCTAGTGAAAAATGTTACTACAAATACAGTCAGGACTGACTGATCTAGAACAGAGTGTAGTACTAAATTTCAGAATCAAACTGTGCTAAATGCCGAATGTTTGTATGGCACATTCTGGTCCATGGCATGGCTTAAGGCCAAGTTAGGTCCCAAAGTTTTACAGAAACTCATAGATGACTACTTTTTGTTTGTATGTCTATTTAAAAGTCAGGTGTACTTTTACATATAAAAACAGGTATGCTTCTACATATAAAGACAGGTTTTCTTAGGAACAATTTAGTTTGGGGTGCACCAAGTAACATGAAGCTCTCCATGATATGGCACTTGGGTCAAACTGAAGGAGGGAATATTTTATGGTGTCATCTAATTCCATGATAGCAGCCTAGTTCCTACAACGTTAACAATAATTGGGTGATCTCATTATAGGAATCACAGTCTGATCATGACACTAATTGTGTTCCTCTACTACAAGTTGGTGAGCATGAGAAACTTGTGTGAGTCCATTGAGATGGATTAACATTTCAGAAATGTCTTGTCTTAATGTGGAGTCAGCCCCACATGGATAAATACCTCACCCATCATAATCATCTGCATCTGACCATCACAAATCACACACTGGGCCCTCATGTGGAACTTCTTGTAAATGACCCATAGCTCTTATAAGACCCAGTGTATCTTTGGGTGGAGAAAGGCCACTAGGGAGGCGAAATATCTGTCCATCCACTAAAGCTATAAATGGAAGATGATCAAATAGATGTGTTATTAAATTTCGAAAGTTTAATGAACAGCATTGGATCTAAGCCATATTTCCAAAATGAGAAGGAAATAATGTCAACTATGTAAGGAAGAATACCTTTTTATGGGAATCTTGTGATAGATAAAAACAAGAGAACAATTTAGTTCAACATGGAGGAGGGGAGAGAGGCATAAGACCTATGTTTTGGCAAGGAATGGGTAAAGGAAGGAAATCTGCAGGTTAAATGCTATGGCAAGAAAATAGAGTTCATTTAAAGTCAGAAGTTAGGAACTTAGACCTCTTCTCTTATTCCAATGCCCCTTCCCCTTGAACACCATCTCTGCCCCCTACTGCAAAACAAAACAAAACAAAACACAGAAAACTTCTTAATCAGAAGATTATGGTTCATATAAGTTATGTCTGAGTATTCTTTACATGCTTTCCTAAAATATACAAAATTAAAAGATTTTAATCAAAATACCCATGTTAGCTGAATAATCCTTACATATACTAAAAGTGATCTTTTTTCCTTACTAATGCTTGGAACCATCAGTGAAAACAGGGAGGGAATACAATTTTCCCTATCTTGTACCATTGGAGGAAAAAGATGCTATTTAAGATCTGGATAATGTAACATCTAAGTATAGTGGATTTCCTTACGAATTTATCTAGGCAGTCAGTTGGTCATTCAATCTTTTCCAATTTTGATGAGGACTCACAGTGGGGAGTGAGAAGCTGCTTTCTGTGCTTGCATGATCAATAATGACATGTAGAAAAGAGGAGGTATAAGAAGTGAGAGAAATGGTGGTATGGCAAGCATGAACAAGGCAACCAACAAATCCTTAAGGAGTTTCAGAGATCCTGAGGAATGAATATCAAACTGAGTTTCTGAACCAATTCAAATATCAGAATAACACTTTTAAATAACTGTCACTCTTAATGAATAAATTTATTGACTGGGTCAGGGAGTGACTTTCAACCCTTTTAGGGCATTAGAATCACCTAGGACGCTTTTAAAAACTGCTTAAGCCTAGGGAAATGGACTTGGCCCAGTGGTTAGGGCGTCCGTCTACCACATGGAGGTCCGCGGTTCAAACCCCGGGCCTCCTTGGCCCGTGTGGGGCTGGCCCATGCGCAGTGCTGGTGCGCGCAAGGAGTGCCCTGCCACACAGGGGTGTCCGCGCATAGGGGAGCCCCATGCGCAAGGAGTGCGCCTGTAAGGAGAGCCGCCCAGCGCGAAGGAGGGAGCAGCCTGCCGAGGAATGGCGCTGCCCACACTTCCCCTGCCGCTGACGACAACAGAAGCAGACAAAGAAACAAGATGCAGCAAATAGACACAGAGAACAGACAACCGGGTTGGGGGGGGAATTAAAAAAATAAATAAATCTTTAAAAAAAAAATGCTTAAGCCTGGGATGCATACCCAGAAATTTGAATTTTTCACCATAATGAAAATGTTAATAATATTTTACAATTAAATAACAAATCAATTGTATTGTAATGAATTGTACTGTAATGAACGTATTGAATCAATTGCATTATAAAGAATAGGAGCTTTCCATTTCAATACCTTTACCATGAACAAAAATTATGATTAGTTTGGTAATTATTCTTGTATGGTTCTTTGTATAACTTTCAAGAACAGCAGCACTGACACGAACACTCTATAAAACAAATAATATTTTATCCATGATGGTTTGGAGGTTTATGTACCCCTGAAAGACATGTTCTTAAAGTTAATCTATTCCTGTGGGTTGGACCCATTGTAAGTAGGATCTTTGATGAGTTTACTTCAGTTTAGGTGTGACCGCCCTCATTCAGGAAGGGACACAATCCTCTTACTGGAGTCCTTTATAAATGGAATGAATACACAGAGAGAAGAAGCTATGGAAGCATGGAACTGAAAGCAATGAATCCCAGAAAAGAAGGGAGAGAATAGTAGATGTCTCTAGATCCCTGGCTATATGGCAAAAGAGGCAAGGATTGGTGGTCGCCAGTCTACAGAAAGAAGGTATTGCCTCGATGATGCCTTGACTTGGGCGTTTTCCCAGTCTGAAAACTCCAAGCAAATAAATTCCCATTGTTTAGGCTGAAACCATTGCATGATATTGCTTTGAGCAGCCAGATATACTGTGTTCCTGAATTGGAATACCTAATATGGTAAAAATGATAATTCTCCTCAAATTGATCTAGAGGTTTAATGCGATTTCTATCAAACCCCAGGATGCTTCTTGGAAGATATAGACAATCTCATCCTAAATTGATGCAGAAGGTCAAAGTAACTAGAATAGTCAAAAAATTTTTGAAGAAGAATAAGTTGAATAAATCACACTACCTTACTTTAAGACTTGCTGTTAAGCTTCAGTAATTAGGACTCTGTGATATTAGTGAAATGAATCCACACAAGAAGATATGACTGAATTTTACAAAATTGGAAACACAAACCTATGAAGGAAGGGGAGACATAGACTTTTCAGCACATGATGTTGGCATAACAGTACATTCATAGGCTCAAGGAAAGAAACTCAGTGCAAACTTCATACATGGTAAAAAAATTAACTCAAAATGTTTCATAGATCTAAATGTTAACGTAAAATTATAAAACATTTAGACGTAAATATAGAAGAGAAATCTTTGTGTGACAGAGTTAGATTTAGAGTTCTGAGACATGGCACAAAGGCATGGTTTTTACAAGAAAAAGTTGATAAATTGGACCTTCTAACATTTAAAATACCTTTGGTACACTCACACAAAAACCTATATGCAAATGTTCATTTCAGGTTAGTTTGCATTAGCTCAAAACTAGAAACGATTCAAATGTCTTTCAATGGGTAAGTAAATAAACAAAGACTAGTATATCGATAATACTCAGCTGCACAGAGCAACAAACTATTGCTTGATTGGTTGGATTTCATGGACATAGTGAATGAAAAAAGACCTAACACAAAAGTTTACATAGTGTGCAATTCCCTTTATTTAACATTCTCTGGGTGATGAAATTATAGTGGAGAACAGAACAGAGTTTACCAGGCATTATGTTGAAGGAGGTTGTGAGAAAACATATTTTTTGTGTGTGGTCATGTAACAGTTACATAGCATTGTGGCAATGGTTAAACAAATCTTTACATGTGATTAAATTTTGTAGAACAACATACCTCATAAATATTAAATAAACAAACAATATATAAATACACAAATACCTGTCAAGTCAAACACATAAAAAGTTATATAAGGCAAGGTATAATGTAAGGAAGGAGAGAGACCAAGGGAAAGTATGGAAATATTGAGGACGAATGTTCTCTATTCTAAGCCTTTACCTCAAAGATAATCAATCGCTCAAGAAAAAAACAGGAAACAACAAGAATGGGTATCCTCTAGGTTTTATGATTGACCAATAATATGGACCTCTAGGTACAAAACAGGTATGAGGGGGGACTGGGCTTATTTGATCACCTCACTGCCTTATTTGGTAATCTTGTCAGAATCTGAATAATTTCTTGTCTGTTTCTGAGCTTACTAAAGATGACTAATGGAAGATGTCCCTTCCCCTTATTGAGATCTCAAGAAGACAATAAAGATTTTCAGAAAACTGTGAAAATGTGAATAAGCTCTGGATGTGTGCAACAACACGGATGAACCTCAAAAATTTTATGCCAAGTGAAATAGTTCAGACATAAAATGGTAAAATTCTGTATAATCCATTCATGTGAAATTCTAGAAAAGGCAAAGCTAATGTATTGTGGCCAACAGTAGGTCAGCAGTTTCCTGAATGAGGGCATGGAGGAGGTGGTTACAAAGTGGCACCAGGAAATTTTTTTGGCATCATTCAGAAATTTTTAATAAAAGCTTCATTATAAAACCTTTTCCTGAAATGTGATTCCATAAAACATTGAAAAATCTACTTTAACAAGATATGCTCTATGTATTTTCTAGTGACACTAGCATTTTACACTTATAAACCTTGTTTTATGTAAAGAGAAATATACTCCAAGAGGTTATTCACTGTGTTTACAAAGTGCTGGGTTTTTGCTTCATATTTTTCTCTCTTTAAATAATCTGGCATTTTGAAAGAGTGGGTGCATAAGAGGCTTAAGGAGGAGTGGTGTTTCCGGAGTTTCAGTGCCAGATACTAAGAGGTGGAGATGTGTGTACAGAGAAAATCAGCTAAGGAAGTCAGCTGACACCTGAAGAGGTGGGGTCAGGAGTGCTTTTCCCACCCCTTCCATAGAGACACTAGATGATCACATTGAATGGATCCTGCTTTTGATGGGACCTGAGCACCCATTTCCATGCCAGAGATCCTCCTTATGCTCCAGTGGTAAAGGTCACAGCCAATACCTTCCACTGCAGGTTCAGAGCTCCAGGAGAGGCTAAAGGTGAGGTCTCAGAGGAATATGGATTTTTCTAGCCAACACATGCTTAAGGCAACATTTATTACATGAATATATTATTAAAAAGTAAATTATTGATCCTGTACAATAAACTTTTTTTAAAAATCATGCTTAAAAACAGCTTCTAGAAAGAGGTGAGGTAGAGAAGGGTTAAAGAAAACAGCTACCAAAAGAGAGGGAGTGGATTTAAAAGGCTGCTAGAGAAAGTTCGAGGCAGCTGGAGAATTTCAACTTCAGACAATATCTATGAGCTAAAAGGTAATCACACCTGCTTACTGGATTTCCATGTAAAAAATGGCATTTGTAGAGATTATACAACTCAACAATAAAAAGACAAACTATCCAAATGGGCAAGCAAGAATCTCCTGAATACATGGGCAATGCCTAACAAAGGAGGGCTGACCGTTACACCAGACCCTTGATATTAACAGTTGTACTTATGAACCTTTTCTAAAGAAATTGAAACTTAGCCTAGTATTATATATTGTCTAAGAGTTACTTCTTGAAAGCCTCCTTTTGCTCAAATGTGGCCCCTCTCTAAGTCAAACTCAGCATATAAACCTTGTCTCAGGTGTGGGACATGACTCCCAGGGATTAGCCTCCCTTGACACTGAGGGATTATTACCCAGCATCAACTAGTGATGAATCTGGAAAAAGATCTTGACCAAAAAGGGAAAATATTAAATAAAAATGAGTTTTATGGCTAAGAGATCTTCAGGGTGAGTCGGGAGGTAATTTCAGAGATTATGCTTATGCATGTCATAGCAGAATCTCATTGACTGCCATAGTAAACATTGCCTCAAATAACAGAGCTCCTTAGGGCTATAGAGACATCTAGCCACTATAGGCAGGGCATACAATCATTTAGCACCTTACTGTCAGTGAGCCTTACTTTCAAATATATGATCCCCAATGTAAAAGAGTGAGACTCATTTACAATTTCCCTACACATGGCTCTTCTGTCCCTTTTATTTGAACCTACAATTAGCATGATATTTGTTAAATATATGTCTCAGAAACTAAACTCTTGGGTCTGTTCATATGTTCATTGAGCCCTGAATCTCAGCCAGTCCATTGGACTCACCCAGGAGGACTAGCAAAATGGTGATGATGGACAATATTCATCCAAAGAAGCAAAGAGTGCCTGCAACTGCAAACAATACAGTTCCATCCATTTGCCACATAGGATCTAAACCCTCTATCATTTGGAGACAGGGTGGTATCATGATCCCCAAATCCTCAAGACTGAGGAATGAACAACAATAAAGGTGGAAAGCAACCATGGGCTAAAGTAGATTTATGATTATTCTAGAAATGGAAGAACCTGCATACTGATATAAAGGCAGTGGTCACCACAAGTTCTGAGGGGAAGGAGAGAGAAGAACAGGTGCAATATGGGGGCATTTGGGTAACATTGGAATTGTCCTGCATGACATTGCAATGACTGGTAGTCTATTTTACATTTTGTCAAAATCTGTAAAATTATATAAGGCAAGGTGTAAATTATAATGTAAACTATAGTCTTTGGCTAGTACAATGCTTCAATATGTGTTCATCAATTGTAACAAATGTACCACAGCAATGAAAGATGTTAATGTGGGAAAATATGGTAAAGGGAGGGAGTGAGGTAGATGAGAATACCCTATATTTTTTATGTAGCATTTATACGATCTAAAGTTTCTTTTAAAATAAAAATTTTTTAGAAAAATAAGTTCTCTAAAATAAAGTGTAAAAAAATTCTCACTTACAGACAGTTCCCACAAGGAGGAGAAGGGGTGAAGAAAGCAGTTATTGTAAAGGAGGGTGTGATTTAAAGGGCTACTAGAGAAAGTTCTGAGAAGCTGAAGAATTTCAACTTTGCCAAAAAGTTATCACACTGTTTCCTGGATATCCGTTAACAAAATGACATTTGTAGAAGGTTGAAGAGAAAAAATTTATTGGTGTTCCTTTCGCTGCCTCTCACCCCTTGAAGATGGTGCAGAGAATCTCTGAGCCTGATCTCAAAGGACTGTACCTGCCCTTGACCAGTTACTGTGCATGGTGGGAGGCATGCCTGCCCCTTTAGGGCAGCTTATGACTGACAGAGGCTGGGGATGTTGGGAGAAAGGGGTTGTCACCCCTTTTATCTGATCCTTGTTTGGTATTCACCATGTTCCATTGCTTCTGTCCTGGGGAGCTGCCTTTATGCTCTCATGGCCTTAGTAAGGGTTTGAAAGTAGGATTGGGTACTGAGCATAAGGTAAAGCTATTCTTATCCTTTGAAAACCAAGGCCAAAAAGAGTTTTAGTTTTTGTTTTTGTTTTTGTTTTTGCTTTTCTTAGTTTAAGTTTGGAAGGGAGGTTTAAGAAATGGCTGGGTTTAGCCATGGTCCAGATGAAGGTGAAGGCTGATATTCCTCTGAATTAACTAAGTTCACAGTGGGAGGACCATTGCTAGTGGATAGTGAGGACATTAAGGGAAAATGAAGGGAGAGGCATGATAGAAGGGGGGTAGTTAGGAGAAAGGAAGGGAAGGAGAAAAGCCAGACAGAGGTAGAAGGGATGAAACAAATGCCTCAGTTACAAAGCTTTAAATATTTGCTTTGTTTGTCTTTTGACTTTATCAACATTAGTATTGGGAGCAGAGAATTCAAGGATGGAATAGCAAAGAGCTATTCTAACTATTTTTACTTTTTAAAAAATCTGAATCAGGAGCCACACTGAGAAGCATCAGAACCTCCTTCTCTTTGGGGAAGAGGGAGGCTTCTTGGAGATCCAGAAATACGGACTATTCTAACAGCAGCCTGGGACCTTATATAGTCTGTGGTCAGAGGCCCATTTGACTGTGAACAAAGGGTACAAAGAGGGTGCAGGGAGTGGGAGAAGGGTGGCTGGGTCTAGTGAAGAATAAGCCACAATAAGGAAAATGGCAGCAAGGAATCCTTGTTTGGATTCTCATACTATTTCCTATAATACGAGTCCCAATAACATGCACAGCATTCAGGAGGTGGCTGCATCCAAGGTAGATTATTTTTAAAAATAAAAATAAATGTAGTAGCCCCCGAGACTCATTGAAGTTAATTTTTAGAAGCAAATCACCTTGTCTGACCCTAAACTTGCTAGACATGTGTACATCTTTTTTAAAAGATACACCAAGCTACTTGCCTAAATCAAAACATGCTTATTCGTTCTATTCCTTCCAATAAGGGGCCAGAAGAACTAAATTTTTAGGCTTTAACGTCTAACAAGGAATGCTAGCCCAGCCTGGAGAAGAAGCCTGAGTTTTGGACCTTCTCATTTCCTGACATAAGTCAAAGTGATTTGTTAAAGGAAGGGAGGTGGCAAAACTGGGAGTTCCCTGGCAGTTTTTACTGAAACCCTAGTGGAGAAGCCTGCATGAGTCGCCTGTTGAGAAATTTGTCTAGAATCTCCTTGCTGCATTTGTAGGAGTTGACATTAAAGAGGTAGAAGTGTGTTTCTGAATCAGAGGAGGTGACCCCTGAGCTCCCTCCTACAAAGGGGAAAAGCAAAGCCATTTTCTTTGCTTGAGCTGAGATGAAGCCGGGATGGGATTGGGCTGGGTTCTGGGCAATGGTTCTGCTGTCCATGGCAGGAGAATCCCACAAGTCAGAAGAAAACTAGTTATTTGGAGTGAGAAACCTTGTTGGGCTGTGGGGAACGAAACCAAGGGGGCCACAAGAGGAAGGTGGAAGGTCTTTGAGGGAGAGCAGGGAGGAGCCTGTGCAGTGGTTCTGAGTCCAAGGGACTGAAACAATGTGGGGATACAAGTGACAATATGGACAAGAAAAAATTAAGTACTGATGGAAACAAAGTACCCATATGTACTCAACTAGCTGCCCAGCCCTAATTTGCTGAAAACTCTTTTTCCAACAATTCCATCTCCCTAGAAAAGGGACAGATAGGAAGACACAATTGAAGGGATCACATCCTCTCCTTTGCTTCCGCACCAGACTATACCCAGGGCCCCTCCTTCTAAGACTAATAATTAAAGCTCATGATGTTCACAGTGGGGTCAGGGAATGGGGTGGTGATGGTAGAGGACATGCCTGTCATTTCTTCTCCTTACCAGTTCAAAAAAGGGATGAAAGGGTCATAATGTACTTGGAGAAAAACAGAATCGTAGACCTGTGAACAAAACTGCTTCCAGAAATTCAAGTCTCCTGAGTATACTCCAACCCTAGCACCACCACAAGTTCAGTAAAAGAGACAGAAGAGTCATGCAACTCCTTCTCTCTGGTTCATTGGACTTACCCAGGTCAGCTAACAGGGAGGTGAATATGGTCAACCACACACCAGGGAAGTGAGATTCCCTACAACTTCAAGCAGGAGAATTGCATCCATCATCCATGTGGGATCTAAGTTCCCTTTCAATATAGAGTGGAGTGGACATCACCATTGCAGGGTCCACAGGATGGACGAATAAAATATGGATTAGACTGGACTTACTGGTATTTTAGTATAGAACTATTGTGACTAGTAATGGAAGAAATTGTAGCATTGATGTGGAGAAAGTCGCCACGGTAGTTGCTGAGGGCAGGGAGAGGGAAGAAGAAATGTGATGTGGGGGTATTTTTGGGATTTGAAGTTGTCCTAATGATATTGCAGGGACAGATGCTGAACATTATATATCCTGCCATAACCCACTGAATGTACTGGGGGAGAGTGTAAACTACAATGTAAACTCTTATTCATGTGGTACAGCAGGCTCCAAAATGTATTCACCAAATGCAATGAATGTGCCACAATGATGAAAGAGTTTGCTGATGTGGGAGGAATGGGTGGGGGTGGGTGGGGTATATGGAAACCTCATATTTTTTAATGTAACATTTCTGTGATCTATGTATCTTCAAAAAATACAATTAAAAAGGATGGGGGATGGAGAGTGGGGTATATCGGAACCTCTTATGTTTCTTAAGGTAATGTTTTGTGTGATCTATTAACTTTAAAAAATAATAATTAAATTAAATTTAAAAAAAAGAAAAAACTGCTCCCATCTTCTTTCCTGTCTCCTGAGGATGCTCCTGAGGATGCATGGAAGCAGTCATAGAGGATGGCAGAGACTGAAGCAGTCCAAAGAATTTATTTCCCCCTGGGGGAAAAATGTGTCCTCAAGTAAAGAAAAGTCAGTGAGATATGACTCCATCATGGAAACAGGGTGCCAGTTAAAACCAGGTACCAAATGGTTCACTAGTGTCAACCTGAATGGACAGGTGGGAATGGATGCACAGTGTTTGAGCAAGTATCACTGCAATCATGCTAAGGCTAACAGCTCAGCAAGAGAGGTAAGATGGTGTGTCTGAGACAACAGTGTAAATGGTGTTGTTGCTGGAAGACACTGACTGAAAATGGAGGTGTTGGTACAGGAGGGAGAGAGGTGGTAGGGAGGAAGAGAGGCCCAATCTCCTGCCCATAGATTGGATACAGGTGACATAGCCAAGTGACCCTCTGCGCGCAAGGAGTGCCATGCCACTCAGCTGAAATGCCTGATCAAGTTAAGATTACGGCTTTCCTTCAAATACATCATTGGAGTCCCAGCTCCTGGGGCTCTCACACAGAAGTAGATACACATAGAAGATGCACAGAGGATCCTGAGGCCCAGGGGAGAGAAATGAGCCTGAAAGTCTACAGGTGACTTTATGAGGAGTACAGAGCAACTGAGCTCAGAAAGAAATGAGCCCCAGGGAGAGAGATAAGCCTTATGCCAGTCTACAGCTGAGATCAGAAGAACCTGGGACCATGGAGCCTTAAGAGGAAGAAAGAAAGCTGAACCCTCGCAGACATCACCCACCATCTTGCTTCAATACATGGAAACATAATTTCTAAGGAAGTAAACTTGATGTGGACTCTTTAGGGCCTTGTGCCTGTAAACTTCTACCCTAAGTAAATACCCTTTATAAAAGCCAACCAGTTTCCAGTACTTTGCATCACCACTCCTTTGGTGGACTAATACAAGTATTAATATGTAAAAAACAACAGAAATATACATTTACATCTGTGTGTTTTATTTTTTGTAGTTTATACCCAAATTAATTTTATAAGACAAACATTAAGTATATTATTTTACTTATACAGATGATATTTTCTTAATATGACACCTTATCCAATTGATGAAAACCAGTGCAAAATCCCATATAAAGTGTGAATAATGTGAAATGAATTGCTTAAATATAATGCAGAATGAACAAATAGTATTAGTCTGAGTATGCAAAGACAGTGAGATATTATGTTGCTTAATAATATGACAATATATATTAAAATATCTAAGAAAAAAATATATGATTCACTGGGAATATGTTCGACAAGATTCACTATCCACTCCTGATTTAAAACTGAAATTCCTTGGTATAATTGCAATTGTTTAATGCTTCCTTAATTAGATAAGTAAAATATTTTCTCATCCCTACAGCTAGTGTCTTAATAAATATGGAAGCAATAGAAGTCATCACATAAAGAAAGGAAAAGGATTTGGATGCTCATTATTTCCAACATAATGTAGCAGTTTACTTTCAAAAGTAATCAAAAAAGTTAAAACAGAAGCATGAGAACTAGGAAATTAGAAATGAAAATTTCTTTATTGGCAATTTCATAGTATACGTGGAACCTCAAGTACATCAAAGATTAAAAAGGACCATAAATATTTTATAATTCAGTTATTTTTAGCATGAGGAAATTAACCTAAAATATGGTTTCCATAAATATGAACCATTACTATTTAGGAAATTTAATGGGAAAGAAAATTCCATTAATAACAGCAACACCAAATACAAACTATTAAGAATATTTTAATAGGAATTTTTCTAATGTATATGTATTGAAATTTAAACACTCTTGTGAAAACAGAACTTGATGTTCAAACAGACAAATATCTATCATTTAAGGACAGCTTGATTTAAATTCATAAATGAGCCAGTTTTTTGAAAGATAATATATTAATTTAACACAATCCCAATAGAAAAATCATGGTTTTTTTTAGTGATAGACAATTTCATTGTAAAGTGTATATAGAAAATTAACATAAAACAGCTACAAATATCCTG
Source organism: Dasypus novemcinctus (assembly GCF_030445035.2). Taxonomy (NCBI): domain Eukaryota; kingdom Metazoa; phylum Chordata; class Mammalia; order Cingulata; family Dasypodidae; genus Dasypus; species Dasypus novemcinctus. The sequence continues at coordinate 38,784,527 of NC_080675.1, forward strand.
AAAAAGATGAGTAAAAGGGTGAGGAGGGCCCTGTAGACCATATCTTAATATCAGACAGGGCTCTCTTGTCCTTCAAGTAGTGAAGCTTGGTTGTCATTGTGGGTGCAAAGGGGAAGGGGAGAGAGGAATAGAATAGATGGAAGAGGGGTTAACTGGGAGTCAATGGAAGTGTTCCACAAGATTGTGCAATGATGGATACAGGCCATGTTAAATTTCACCCAAATCCTATAAAAGTGTATAGTCTAAAATGTAAACCATAATGTAACCAAAAATTTAGAAAATTGTCCAGTCAAAATATAAACCATAATGTAAACCATAAAGGAACCATGGTTAGTAGCTATGTTTCAATATCTATACATCAGCTGTAGCAAATAAAACTCCACATGTAAAAAGACCATTGCTAGGGAAGGTGGAAAAGGGTTTGATGTTGGGTACATGGGAGTCCCCTATATTGTATATGTGACTTTACTGTGATCTAAAACTTTTTTGAAGACATAGTAAAAAAAATTTTTTTAAAAGATGTGGACACTGAGAAAGGAATGGAAGAAATTGCCTTGCCACTGTACCTACAGACAGCACCTATTACAGTGATAACAGGCAAAATGTCAAAAACAAAGTTTTATGATATTTTTCATTTTTAAAACCTCAATTCACTTTTACTTTATTTTAGTTTTTCTAAATTAGTATGTAGTCTATTTCTAATCTTTAAACCTATCATTACTATATAATTTTCCTACTAATTGAATTTGGCAATATATTAGGCTTCATTTTTGAAGAAGTTTTGGATCACAGAGGGGTTCAACTATGGCAGGGGAGAGACACTGGTGTGGGGTGTCGTTGATGGGGGATGCATGGGTGGGAGGGAGTTCTCCAGGGAATGTATACAGGGTATATAAATATGTTTGGATATTCCTTGGATATTGTCATAATAGGTAGAGTTATACATGACAACTGAGGGAGTGCTGAGTTCCCATCTGAAGGAGCTCGGTCACATTCCCTAATGGAACAGCAACAATCCCCCAAGTGCAAGGGCAAAGGCCAGTGAAGAAGGATGGTCCAATGATGGGCCTTTCATACTATGAAATTACTATGCTTATGAGCCTGTGTGCTTCAAATTTCAACTAGGCCAAGAGCTGCGGGGTGACTAAGAGTTACCTCCTGGGAGCCTCCATGTTACTCAAATGTGGCCACTCTCTAAGCCAAGCTCAGCATATAAATGCATTACATTCCCGCAGTGTGGGACATGATTCCCAGGGATGAGGCTCCCTGGCACTGAGGGATTACTACCAAGCACCAGCTGGTGATGCAACTTAGATAAAGACTTTGAATAAAAGAGGGAAATGGTAAAGACAAATGAGTTTATATGGCTAAGAGACTTCAAAATTAGTTGGGAGGTCATAAAAGGGGTTGCACTTATGCATGTCTCAGCAGGATCTCAGAGACAGCCAGAGTAGCTACAACCCCAGGCAGTGATGCTCCTGAGGATCACCAAGACACCCAGGTCCTACGGTCATGGCAGATGGCTCTAAAGTCCAGTGTCTTGCCAGTAGGCTCTACTTTGGAATTTGTGCTCCTGAGTGTGATGGAGTTGGACTCAGATGTGACTTCTCTACACATGCCTCTTCTGTCACTTTTACTGAACATGTGGTTAGCATTGGGGTTGCTGTATGCTCAGGAGACTTGAATCTCTGGACTGTCCATGTGCCAGCTGAACCCTGAGCCTCAGCAGAGTTGCAACACCTACTCTCTCAAGTTCACTGGAATTACCCAGGTCAGGTAACAGTGAGGTGAGGATGGTCAATCACCACATTAGGGAACTGAGCGAGTCTACAACTGCAAGCAGGACAATCCCATCCATCAGCCATGTGGGATCTAAGCCCCCTCTAGATTTAGAGTGGAGTGGACATTGCCATCCCAGGGTCATCAGGATGGAGGGATAAAATATGGATTAGAGTGGACTTACTGATATTTTACTATAGAACTATTGTGACTCTAGCAATGGAAGAAATTATATCATTGATGTGGAGACAGGGGCCACAGGAGTTGCTGAGGGTAGGGAGAGGAAAGAAGAGGTACAATATGGGTGCATTGGGGGACTTGGAGTTGTCCTGAATGATACTGCAGGGACAGATGCAGGACATTATATATCCTGCCATAACCCATTGAATGGACTGGCGGACAGTGTAAACTACAATGTAAACTATAATCCATGCAGGGTAGCAGTGCTCCAAAATGCATACATCAAATGCAATAAATGTGCCACACTGATGAAAGAAGTTGTTGATGTGGGAGGAGTAGGGGGTTGGTGAGTGAGGTATATGGGGACCTCTTATATTTTTTAATGTAACATTTTGTGTGATCTATGTATCTTTTTTAAAAAAGACAATAAAAATTTTCATTTACAAAAAAAAAGGTATAGTCTAAGTAAAGCATTTGTGATTTAAACATTGTAGAATATGATTAGTCAGAGAGACAATGAATGGAATAGTGTAGGAAATTAGAAAGTGATTCAAGTACATAAGGAAATTTTATATATTGTAATGGTGATATCCAAATCAGTAAACCCTTGCCCCATTCCTAGACTCTTCTCCCTCACGTTTCCAGAACATGAGCATCTTACTCTAGCTCTTGGTATGAGGTCTTCATTATAGCTACATAAGAGTCCTCATTGTGCTTGAGAGGCAGGCTGGCAAGTTCTAGGATTTTAATGCCACCAGGAGTAACCTTCAACAACTGAAAGATAGCTAGCTATTCATGAATAAGTATTCTGGTTCCTCTCTCCTCATATTGGACAATTCTAATGCATGTTCCACACCGTTTCTCAGAGATCTTCAGCATGAATGAGCTCCAGGTACTCAGAGCAATTACATTCTCATTAATAAACATTGTGTTGCTTTGTTTCCGTTTACTTTTTATTTCTCCATTTCTTTACCAGAGCTTCCTGGAAGCACCTTTTAAATGAACTGCTTGAAATCAAACCTTTTTCTCTAGGTTTGCATCAGAAGGAAGCTGACCTAAGAGGGTTGATATCAGAAGTGATGCTAAGAGATAGTCTAAGAACAGTATTTTGGCATTGGTTCATTCACTATCCATATGGCAACAAGGACCCTTTGACGGTATGAAGCAAATAAGTAGGGTGATCATCATATAATCAAAATTATTTTGTGCTGCCTCAGAATCCATCTTACTTTGGCTAATCCACTTGCCTCTACACTGACCTTTAATTTTAAAGAGTTTTCCAATTCCAAGGCCCAGGTTCCCCAGAGCTCAAACCCACTACCCACATGACAGACAACATACACAGCCCAACCCAAAACACACAGGTGGCTCAAGATGATAAGTTAACATTCCCCACTGCTCTGGGAATCCAGTCCCTTTCCATTTTGATTGTGTCTTGCTTTGAACTAACTAATCTTGGATACCTGCATGAAGTCTAGTGACCTTCACCACTGGACAACAATAAATTTACCAGCCCATGGGTCTTTCTGACTCTGCTCATGTGCTTAGTTGAGCCACTGAAGCCTACCAAGCTTCCTCTTGTACTCTCATGGCACCTATGAGTAACACATCTTTTCTCATGCATCATGGTCTTGATTTTCCATGCTGTCACACTTAACTTCTAGCCTGACACAAATCTAAAAAAATGGAGAGGGCTTTAGATGAGGGACAAGGAGAACTTACTACAGCGGCGTTGTAAGTCATTCAGTTAACATAAGATAACACCTACAATAAGAAGTAAAAGAAAAGCTAAAATACTTACAATTACAATTATAACCACTGTTTTCAGTAGTTACAATTTCCTATTATTTTTGTTATTCCTCAATTCTAAGGGATTAGGAGCAATGGCTAGTCTGGCTGCTTCAGGCTTTGGAAGGATATAGATATGATGGGGCAGAAAATGGCATTGTTTTGCTTGTAATTGAAAATAGTCACAATTTCCTGGTCATCATTCTTGGAGGGACTGGTACCCCAGGGTCAGGGTCCACCTGGCATAGGAACAACCAGGAGGCTCAAAGTCTCTGAGAAACAAACTCAATAAGTAAATTGAAAATTATAGGATTAAATCAAAGAAGGAGATGGATGATGATTCGGGGACTTAAAGTGAATATAACGATGTCACCTTGGTGAAATAGCTTTTCTTAGATTCCCAGATAAAACGTACTGAGGAGGTGTTGATTCTATGTAGCCATGTAGCTACATATGGTATCCAGATATGCCTAGGTTTTTCAAGGAGCATTGTGCTTAAGGTTTTGCACACTGTGGTAGTTTGTAATAAGTGGCATACACTTGTGTAAGAGTAATCTTGAGAATATCCTTGCAACTCCAGTTAAAATCTTTTAGCCATAAAACTCATTTTGTTTTATTTCTTTTAATATATCCCCCTTTTGATCAAGTTCTTTATCTGGAAGCATAGTGGATTAATATTGGATATTAATCCCTCAGTGTCAGGGAGGCTCACCCTAGGAGTCATGTTCCATGTAGGGGGAAGGTACTGAGTTTATTTGCAGAGTTTGACTCTCAGAGAAGACATATTTGGGTATGACACCCGGGCATCAATCGTAATTTGGCTTTGCTTCAGCATTACAGAAATATTTTATTTGTGCAAGCTTTAAAATAGAGAGCTAGACTCAAAAGCTTAGTTCCTTAATGAGACAAGGTTCATGAGTTTTTTCCCACAGGTTTCCCCATTATAAGTTCAAATGTTTTTCAAAAGCAGTGGATTTTAGATTTAATAAGACTACAGTTAAGGCTTTTGACCTTGGTATTAATATATTGAATGATTTTTAAATTAATTGAATTTTTTCTTAACAAATCAATTTTATTATTACATAGTAATAAAGCATTAATCAATCCAAAATGTACAATCAGTGGTATATTAGTCTGCCAAAGGGATGCTGATACAAAATACCAGAAATCAGTTGGTTTTTATAAAGGGTATTTATTTAGGGTAGAAGCTTACAGTTACCAGGTCATAAAGTGTAAGTTACTTTCCTCACCAAAATTTTTTGCCACATACTGGAGCAAGATGACTGCCAAAGTCTGCCAGGGTTCAGGCTTCCTGAGTTCCTCTCTCCCTGGGATTCATTCCTCTCCAGGCTCAGCTTTTGTCTTTTCTCCTCATCAGCTGTAGACTATGGGGCTCTCTAGGCTTTGCCCCTCTCCACAAGGCCAGCTGTAGACTATCAGGTGACCAGCTCTGTCTCTCTCTCCAGGGCTTGATTCTCTCTGATGCTCTCCTCCTCTGTGTGCTTACTTCCTGGGCTACAGCTCAAAACTCTAACATTGCAACTCCAACTAATATCTCTGCTCTGTTATGTAATTTTATTGTGGTGGGTGGGGACTCAACATCCTACTGACTTGGCCCAATCAAGCCCTAATCATAATTTAATCAATTAAAAGTGATACCTCTAACAGACCAGTTTACAAACATAATCCAGTAACAATTTTGGAATTCATAAACAATGCCAAACTACTACAAATGGTATTCAGTGTAATCACATATTTGTGCATTCATCACTTCAGTTATTCTTAGAACACTTTCATTATTCCAGTAGTAATAATAATAATAGACAAGAAACAAACCAACAAACAAAACACATCACCTTTCAATCTCTCTATGCTTCCCCTGCTCTACGTACCTGCTATTCATTTTCCTTTTCGCTCGTATATTTGTATCTATATTTTGTAAAAATAGTTTTATATATGCAATATCACCTATATTTGTGTTTTACATGAGGTTTTACCATCTTATACAGTCCCATGTTATAGTTTTTAGCTTCCTTCTAGTAATATACATGACTTTAGCATTTCCCTTTCAACCACTGTCATACCCACATAATAGCTCTGCTAGTCACAAACACTATGATATGCTTGCAGCATTTCTATTCATTTCCACAGATTTACAATCAACCCTTTTACCTATTCAATACAGATTACCTTTCAGCTATATTCCAATTATTAACTCCATGAGTTGCCACAGTATATTTAGTTTATAATAGCCATAGCATACAGTATTTGTCTTTTCATGCCTGCCTTTCTCCAAACAACAGAATGTCCTCCTGCTTAATCCATGTTGTCATATGCTTTATGACTTCATTTCTTCTTCCTTTACATAATATTCCATTACGTGTATAAACCACAATTTGTTTATTCATTCATCTGCTAATGAACACCTGGGTTGTTTCCAACTTTTAGCAATTGTAAATAATGCAGATATGAACATCAGTGTGCAGCTATCTGTGTTTCTGCTCTCAGTTCTTCTGGGAATATACCTGGTAATGATATTGCCATGTCACATGACAAGTCTATATTCAACTTCCTTAGGAACTGTCAAACGGTCCTCAACAGTGGCTGTACCATTCTACATTCCCACTGACAGTGAATAAGTGTTCCTATCTCACCACACTCTCTTAAAGTTTACAGTTTTCTGACTTTTTAACAGTAGCCATTCTAACAGGTGTGGAATGATATCTCATTGTAGTTTCGATTTCCATCTCCCCATTCACTAGGGATATTGAATACTTTTCATGTGTTTCTTTGCCATTTGTATTTCTTCTTTGGACAATTGTCATTTCAAGTCTTTTGCCAATGTTTTGATTGGGTAGTTGGTCTTTTTATTGTTTAGTTGTATAATCTCTTTGTATATCATTGATATTAAACCCTTATGGGATATGTGATTTCCAAATATTTTCTGCCATTGGGTTGGCTGCCTTTCTGCCCTTTGACAAAGTCCTTTGAAGTGCAAAGGTGTTTAATTTTGAGTAGGTCCTATTTATCTAATTTTTCTTTTGTTGCTTGTGCTTTGGGTGTAAGGTTTAAGAAATTACCACCTATCACAAGATCTTGAAGATGTTTTCCTACATTTTCTTCTAGGAGTTTTATGATTGTCACTTTTATATTTAGGTCCTTGATCCATTTTGAGTTATTTTTTGTATAAGGTGTGAGAGAGGGGACCCCTTCCTTTCATTTGGATATGGATATCCAGTTCTCCCAGCATCTTTTGTTGAATAGACTGTTCTGGCCCAGCTGGGAGATGTTGACAGCCTTGTCAACAGTCACTTGACAGTAGATGCAGGGGTCTACTTCTGAGTTATTAACTCCATTTTATTGGTCAATGTGTCTGTCTTTATGCCAGTACCATGCTGTTTTTACCTCTGTAGCTAATAATATGCTTTAAAGTCCAGAAGTGAGAGTCCTCCAATTCATTCTTCTTTTCGAAGATCTTTTTGGCTGTTTTGGGCCCCTTACCATTCCTAGTAATTTTCGCAATCAGTTTTTCTATTTAAAAAAAAAAAGGTTGCCGGGATTTTTATAAGAATTGCATTGAGTCTATAACTCATTTTGGGTAGAATTGACATCTTATGATATTTAGTCTTCCAGTCCATGCACATGAAATATCCTTCCATTTATTTAAATATTCTTCAGTTTCTTTTAGCAATGTTTTGTAGTTTTCTGATACAGGTCCTTTTTGTATTTAGTTAAGTTTATTCCTAATTTTTTTATTGTTTTAGTTGCTATTATAAATGGAATTTTTTTCTGATTTCTTCCTCACATTGCACTTATTAGTACATAGAAATGCTATTGATTTTTGTATCCCCCCACTTTGCTGCTATTAGTTCGAGTAGCCTTGTTGTGGATTTTTCAGGCGATTCTAGATATAGGATCATATCATCAGTGTACAGTGAAAGGTTTATTTGTTTATTTCCTATTTAGGTGCCTTTTATTTCTTTAACTAAACTAAGTGCTCTCACTAGAACCTCTAGCACAATATTGAATAACAATGGTGACAGTGGGCATCCTTGTCTTGTTCCTGATCTTGGTGGGAAAGCTTTCAATCTTTCACCATTGAATACAATGCTAGCTGTAGGATTTCGTATATGCCCTTCCCACATTGAGAAAGCTACCTTCTATTCCTATCTTTTGGAGGTTTATTTGTCAAGAAAGGGCACTCTATTTTGTCAAATACTTTTTCTGCATCAATTGAGAGGATCACATAATTTTTCTTCTTCAATTTATCAATCTGATTTATTACACTAATCGATTTTCTTGTGTTGATCCATCCTTGCATACCTGGCATAAAACCCATTTGATCATGCTGTACAATTATTTAAATGTGCTTTTGGATTCTGTTTGCAAGTATTTTGTTGAGAATTTTCCTACCTATATTCACTAGTGGTCTGTAATTTTTTTTTCATAGTATCTTTACCTGGTTTTGATATTAGAGTACTGTTGGCTTCATAGAATGAGTTTGGTAATGTTCTTTTCTGTTGGATTTTTGGGAAGAGCTCGAGCATGATTGGTATGAGATGATCCTTGAGTGATTGGTAAAATTGGTGAAGCCATCTGGTCCTGGGTTTTTCATCTTTGGGAGGTTTTCATGACTGTTTCAATCTCTTCACTTTTGATTGATTTTTTGAGGTGTCCTATTTCTCCTAGGGTCAGTATAGGTGGTTCATGTGTTTCTAGGAATTTGCCCATCTCCTCTACCTTGTCCAGATTTTTGGCATACAGTTGTTTATAGTATCCTCTTATGATCTCTCCTATTTCTGTGACATCAGTAGTAATGTCTCCACTCTCATTTCTGATTTTATTTATTGTGTCTTCTCTTTTTTTTCTTTGTCAATCTAACTAAGGGCTGTTAATTTTATTGATCTTCTCTAAGAAACAACTTTTGGCTTTGCTGATTCTCTCTATTTTTTGTTGTTGTTGTTGTTGTTACTGTTGTTCTCTATTTCATTTATGTCTGCTCTGATCTTTACTATTTCTTTCTGTTGTCTTGGTTTGGGATTAGTTTGCAGTTCTTTTTCTAGTTCCTGCAGGTGTGCAGTTAGATCTTCAATTTTAGCTCTTTCTTCTTTTTTTTTTTTTTTACATATTGATTTTATTTTATTTATTCATTTTTTAAAAAATATTACATTCAAAAAATATGAGATCCCCATTCACCCCCACCGCCCCCACCCCACCACTCCCCCCACAGTAACACTCTCCCCCATCATCATGACACATCCATTGCATCTGGTGAGTACATCTCTGGGCATCGCTGCACCCCATGGCCTGTGGTCCACACCATAGCCCACACTCTCCCACATTCCATCCAGTGGGCCATGGGAGGACATACAATGTTCGGCAATTGTCCCTGCAGCACCACTCAGGACAGCTCCAAGTCTCGAAAATGCCTCCACATCTCATCTCTTCCTCCCATTCCCCACACCCAGCAGCCACCATGGCCACTTTTTCCACACCAAAGCCACATTTTCTCGATTATTAACCACAATAGTTCATGAATAGAATTCAGCTCCTACACTCTGATTTCTTTCTTCTTCTTTAATGTAAGCATTGAGGGCTATAAATTTCCCTCTCAGTGCTGCCTTTGCAGTGTCCATAGGTTTTGATATGTTGCATTCTCATTTTTATTCATCTCAAGATATTTACTGATTTCTCTTGCAATTTCTTTGACCCACTAATTATTTAAGAGTGTGTTATTTAATCTCCATGTATTTATGAATTTTCCCTTTTTCTGTCTTTTTCGGGTCTGGTGTTCTGTCTTCAAAATCACTAATTCTGTCTTTGAACAGTTCAAATCTGCTTTTTTGTGTCTCTAATGTATTTTTAATCTCAATCATTGTGTTTTTCATTCCCATAAGGTCTGTTACTTTTCTTTGCAGGTCTTCAAATTTTTCTCTATTCCCACCCAGTGTCTTCTTAATATCCTTTATTTCTTTATTCATTTTCTTTAAAATTTTTTGAATTGATATAGGAGAATTGTATGATTATCATTTATTGTCTTAAATCCTGTATCTCTTCAGGATATTTGGTTTGCTCCTTTGTCTGGCCCATCTCTTCCTTTTTCTTAGTATGAATGTAATTTTTTGCAAATGTCTAGGCCCGTGAATATGTTGGTGAATTTATTCTGATGGTCAGTTTCTCACCCTTGACTATTTTTTTCCCACAGTTCTTCTTTGATATTTGGTTCAATTTATTCTAAGTCTTTAAAATTGCCCAGATTAAGTTATGCAAACCAAGCCAGGGACTCACTAATGGGGTGCAAATTTTCTCCCTGGGATTAGGAAACAGATAGCCTTAAAGTTTTGTCCATGTAATTTCCAGATTGACCAGCAGATGGTGCTCGTTAGGGCACCTTTCCACAGGTGTTTCAGTCTCACCTTTCCTCTGTTCCTGTGTTGAATCTCCAGAGTAGAGATTCAAAATGGTTTCTGCTGGCCGAATTCACTGAAGAAAAGCCCCCAGACTCCCCTTTCTTTCTCCCTTGAAACAGCTGACAAGGAGGAAGATGTCTGGTCCCATTTCAGTCAGCGGTAGTGAGCCAGGGGTTTTACCCCAGCTTAAGATCTTGGGGGTGAAGGAGGGGAGCCCTTCCTGGCTGCTGTGGGGGCTTGGTAACTCACATTTTTTGTTTCTGGTTCTTCTTTCTGTCCTTCACCCTCCAGGGAGTTCTGGTGCACTGTCCTGGTCTGCTGGTCCACAAAGCAGGCCCCTTGGTCAGCTATTGGCTCTTTCTCTGTTATTTTGGTGAGAGTATTGAGCCATGCCTGTAAGTTGGATACCGTCTTCCCACCTAACTGAGTTCTAATTGTACCACTCATTTAAATTCTCTTTCCTGACTATTGAGTACAGTAGGGACTGGGAAGCCCCTGCTTGATGGATGAGATCCCACAGTGTTTTCTGAACAGTTTCAGTAAACTGGGAGCCTGTACTGCTTGCAAGAATAACAGGAATTCTCTAGAGGGTAGTTTAAGTTATTTTTAGCTACTTTGAGGGCAGTAGCCTTGTAATAAGGATAACCTCTGTCCATCCAGAAAACAGACACATGTAAACAAGGATACATTCATATCCTATGGCAGTATGTAGCTGTATAAAGTCTATTTGCAGAGGTCCAAAAGGTATCAGTCAAGACACCCGACTCTGTCCCATGTTTACATTTTTATCATGATTATATTAATTAACAGGTAAGACATAATTTCTATATTCACCTTGCTTTTCATTCAAAGTCCCTTTTTGCTGAAAATGAAGCTCAGACTTGCAGCTGACCACTTGCACTTTCAGAGAATCGTCAGAGTAAAACACTGCAACTAATAAGGAATTTTGGTCATTTTTGTGACATGTAATATTTTTCTAATAATAATTAAAATCATGACCAATATCACTGTACTGTTGTCTAAATTGCAGGTCAGTATCACTACATATCATGGGCAATGAAAACACTGTTAAATCTGTAGGAATTCTATATAATCTCTGAAGATCTATATGAATAACAACTTTACCCATACAAATTCAACCAACAGAAGGTTAGAAAATCCTTCAAATTTGAGAACACTTCTCATGCTTCTGGTAACATATCAAATGAACCTTTTTTAGCACTTCTTTTTATAAGGTGTACAAATCATTTGTGATTCTCAGGGGCCCCCTGAAAAATCCCAAAGACAGTTGAATTCTAGTTTTGCATGAATACAGTGTTTGATATGAAAACACTTAAAATAGTATAAATAGACTTATCATATCTTAGCATTGACCATAGCAAATAAAATTCATTTTAATGAGCTTTATATAATTTCTTATATTCATTTTAAGTTTTGTCCTACATATTTCTGCTTTTCATTCTGTGAAAACTCATTTTTTTACTTTAGGACAAAACTACACCCCTTTTCCTTATCAAAACATATCCTGTTTACTTTGCATACCTGTGCAAATTAAGTTACCAAAAGGGTTTTCAAACTGTCTTCAAGCAGCATACAAAACAAAATTATTCTCAAAATAAAGTTTGTAAAAATAATGACTCAATTTCTTAAATACAAATTTACATTTTTCATCTTCTTATATATCTAACAGATATAATTCTAGCTTGTTTTATCAGCAAATGTGTGTAAATTTAGGGAGCATAAGTCTAAGTAGGATAAGATTGTACTTTATATTGTACTTAATACTGATAGCTCAGAAGACAACTATTTTAGGAGATTGTTTACAGAAATATTTATTTCCTCTATTTACTATTTTATTAGTGATCCAGTGAGATATATTGTGAGTAATTTACAAAAGAGTTTTTTGGAGGCAAGCAGGGATGACTGGTTTATCAATAGGCCAGTATTTTTCCAATTTTTTTTTCCTTAATTAGAATTGTTTGGTTCAAAATTTATTATAGAAACAGGAATTGGACTAGAATTTGTCACTGCATTTTTGCAGCTGTACCTGTCAGTGCTTTCTTCCCTATTACCTAAGAAAGACCAAGAGTATTAATTATAACCAAAACCCTTGAATAAAGTATAGCATCTAGCAATTTCATTGTCCAAAGAAGTAAATCTAAATTGGGGGATTTCTTGGGAATGCCACAGTAACTGAAGGATCCACATGGCCCAACTTGAAGCCTTTCCTTTGTGCTTATCATCTCCAATCCTCAGACTCAGTAGAAAGAACTCTAAATCAAACCTACATCTCTTCCATTTTCCTTTATCCTGCCCTTCCCTCATAGTTTCTCTAACAGGTTCTTACACCCATCATTTAAATTGTTTCTGTACATCATGAGGAGGGTTAAACCAGGTGATGGGATTCAAGGCATATAGCTGAAGTGGCCCTGATAGCTGGAAAATGTGCTTACAAAAATTTTCTTCCCTTAACCCTGAAAATTCTAATTCTAATTAAACTGGTTTTCTATTAATATAATTTTAGAAGGATATTCTTTGCACTTAGTTCCCTGAAGGCTATTAACCAAACCTTCTCAGTTTTATTTATAGGAATATGATAATGTCTCAAAGAAAAACCAGGCAGAATGGAGAAATCTGTAACTTTTCTCAGAGACAAAAGGTTTGATATCCTGAACAGTTGGCTGAGATAAAAACCATGTGGGCCTTGCATTTGCACTTGCACAACAATACCTAAACTGCAGTTTCTTACCACTGAAACCAAGGACAAATCTGATTGCTTCAGACAACACAGGACTGAGAAATTTCAAGTACTCTTCTCACAAGACCCCTGGCATCACTTCTTTTTCTTCTCCCTTACCCCTCTCCTTTGCCTCTGAAAACCCTAGCTCAGAGTCTCACCCTATAGTATGCTTGCACATGTATCTGGAGTATGAAATCTTTTTTTTTTTTCACTTGCTTCTTAATAATCCCTTTTCTCCCTTGCCTACCCTGTAGCCTGTTCTTAAATTCCATTATGCAACATAGACAGGAAACTAAAACTGAGAAACCAAAGCATTTTGTTACCATTTTTGGTGAGCTATGACAGGAAGCACAGAGGCAATTAACACTCCCTAGAAGTTGGGAACAGAGAGACCCAAGCACAGGTTTTGTCCATGGAATTTCCAGACCAGCCAACAAATAGCACTCATTCATGCATCTTTCTAAGGAGGTGTATCTCTCTGTTTCCTTTTTTTTAAATCTGGCCAGAGCAGAGACTGGGCTCTCCTGGCCAAATTCACTGAAAAAAAAAAAAAGCCCCAAATCCCCCTCCCTTTTCCCTTGTAACAGCTAACAGGGAGGAAGATGTCTGCTACCCTCTCATTCAGCTGCAATGAGCCAGGGGTTTTACCCCTGTTTAATATCTTGGGGGGAGGGGAAAGGAGCCCTTCCCTGGAGCCAGGAGGTTTAGTAAAACAGTTCGTTGTTTCAGATTCTTTGTCTCTCTGTCCCTCGCCCTTCTGGGAGTTGTGAAGCACTGACTTGGTCTGCTGACCCCCAAAGCAAGTCCCTTGGCCAGCTTTTTGCTTTTTCTCCATTGCTTTTGTGACAGAGCAGAGCCTTGTTTGCCTAATCCAATGCCATCTTCCCACAATCCCAAAAGCCTTTTTGGCAGAAATGGAAAAACTATCAGATTTGTTTGAAAGGGTAAGGGCCCTGAATAGCCAAAAATGTCTTTAAAAAGAAGAACAAAGTTGGAGGATACTCAATTTCTAACTTTAAAATATTACTGAACTACAGTGGTAAAAATAGCATGTTACTGGATTGAGGTGAGGAGCCCCCGCTTCTCTAGACAGGGGACTCGGGGTGGGGAGGCGCAGGCGTGAGAGGACGCACAGTGACTCGAAGGACAACTGCGGAGACGAGGCGGATGGCACAGGTCTACTTTATTGAGGAAGTACAAGCAGTTTTATAGAGTATGAAGAGAGGGGATTGGTGGAGGGTGATTGGGTTCTGATAGGCTAGATTAGCTGTTGTTACCTTATAAGGGCATAGAAGCAGAACTCATCTACTAGGCTGGTCAGTAGTTACTAGGGAGAGCTTAAATTTGAGAGGGCTGAGCTGGATAGCTCGCTGATAGGTGGAAGAGAGCAGGCATGTCTTTACGAGGTAGGAGGCCCTGAGAGTGGCCCAGACGGAGGTGGTGTGAGGGGGCTTGCATGAGTTTCCCCTGCGGGGAGGCGTAGGTGCATACCTTGTCCCGAGGGGCCAACCAAGGGAGGCGTATTTCGTGCCTCAGACCTCGGAGGCGGCCAGTTCTGAGAGCCAAACTTTTGCATGCTTGCCCTCAATTCCCCCTTTGTTTTCTTTTAAGGCTAGGGTGGAGATAGCCAGAACTCACTGGTTCTGCTTTAACGTGGTTAGGGAGGTAAAGACACGTCTGAACACTAGGAGAAGAATAACAGCTATTAGGAAAAGGATACCATAGAAAATGAGATTGACAGGGTTGAAAAATTGGGTGAACTTATTGAGTAGCTGACTGAGGAGGCTAATAGTAAATTCAGGGACAACGAGGTCATTAAAGGTTTCTATGTCATGCTGCAGAGAGAGGGTATAATTCCAAAAGGATTGGTTATAGGATTGGCAACACTGCCAAAGGCTATAAGTAAGAGAGCGTCTGGGGGGGGGGGAGTAAGAGAAACAGTGAGAGTTATCAATGTGGGTACGAAGGTGGGGTTGCATGGTAGCTGTAGAGAGCAGTTGCTTAGGATGAGTTGGGGGAAAACAAGGCTCTGCGGGGAAAGGAAAAGGAATCCAGGAGGATGACGGACTGCCGCCCAGACCTCCATGGCCTGGCCTGTAGAGGCAAGCGAGAGCATAGCAAGCAGCAGGGCAACGAGGTTAGGGGGCTTCATTGGGCCGGTGGCTCTGGCTCTCCTATACAGGCGGATCAGGGCGGTGATGTCTGGAGCTTCATCCAACATGTTGAGGTGTTGTATCTGGTGTTGGAGAGCTCGCATCCGCCAGCAGTCCCTCCGGGACGGCTTCCATGGACCCTGACTGGGTCGGTTTGGTCTCTCCACTTGCTGGGCAGACATTCCTTCCAGGGATCCAGATGGGCTGTGGGACGTTATCTGGAAAAATACAAGAAAAACCCTCGTCCTTGGGTTAGAAGGGGGCTGGGTCCCTGCCAGTTGTTGGATTCTGGGTTCTTCCAATATACGAGGGGAAGAGGAGTAGATCAAATGTCATCAAATTTAAGTGTATTAGGCATGAAGTTAATAGTTCATCTGGTGTAGCTTGGGGCTGTATACCCCTCTCTTTTTCAATGAGAACCTTTAAGCGATGGTGCGTATTTTCTACTATGGCTTGACCTTGTGGATTGTATGGGATGTCAAAATGGTGTGTGATGTTGTACGTTCTGATAAAATTTTGGAACTCTCTGCTAGTATAGGCAGGGCCATTGTCTGCTTTTAGGTCCCAAGGCACTCCCATGAACAGGATGGCTTGTCGCAGTGCCTTTATGCAGTGCCTAGCCTTTTCACTGGCCAAGGCTGCCGCATAAGTTAAATGAGAATAAGTATATATGATGACATGTACATATTTTAGCCTAGCAAATGTTGGGATGTGGGTGACATCCATTTGCCAGCGTGCGTTGGGCTTCAGGCCTCGGGGGTTAACCCCTTGAGGTTGTAGGGGTCCCAATGGTAAGAATGGTGCGCAGGTTTTGCAAAGGTGCACTAGGTGTTTGCATGTGTCTAAAGGTACGTCAGGGAGTAAGTGCTTTAAGGACGCAGCTGAAAAATGAAAGCGCGCGTGCAGATTTTTTGCCTGGCTGATGGGATCAACAGTCAATTGTTGCATTAGGAGTGCCGAGACTAAAGAGTCAACCAAATGGTTTCCTTCTGCTATAGCTCCTGGAAGTGAAGTATGACTTCTAACATGGCTGATATACCAGGGGTGATGTCTATGCTCCAGGGCCTTTTTTAGGTCAACCAGGGCTGCATCTAGAAGTGAGTCTGTGGGGAAGAAGGTGCAGTACGCTATGGTTTTACAAACCTGGCAGGCATACTGGCTGTCTGAAAATATGTTAAGTGGTTCCTGACTAAATGTTTGAAGGGTTGCTATGATTGCATGTAGCTCGCCCCTCTGGACTGAATTAGTTAACTTATAGGCCTGATATGAGGGTTTGCATATGTTGGTTGTATATGCTACAAAGCCAAATCCACGTTTGGATGCATCAGTGAATACTACTGTGGCATGAGGAATAGGCACTCCAGAAGGGAACGCATGGTTTTGTTCCATTAACTTTATGCCTGTAAGGCCTTGCAACAACTTGCTTGAAGGGTAATGTGTGTCAAAGTCCCCAGTATACTGTTCCTTGAGCACTTGCATGCTATAGTTCTCCTGCAAGAGGGTGGTAGTTTGTTCTTTATTTAATGGCCATATAATTCATGCAGGTTCTACATTGTACCTTTGCCTACACAAAGTGACACGTCTGATGCCAAGGATATAAAGGCCTGTATTAGTGGCAGGAGCTTTGGAATGCGAGATTTAGACAAATGCACCCAAAGAAGAGGCCCATTTTGCCATAACACTCCCGTTGGGGTGCCTAGGGTTTTGAGGACTAGAGCTAAGATTGGTTCCTCAGGGTTATATCTATTGATAACTGCTTTCGACAAAGCCTGGGACACCTTTTCTATGGCTTGTTTGGCAGCCGGGGTGATTTTAATCTTTTTATGAATTATATTGGAAGGGTGTTCAGGTGTTTTAAGCAGCTGGAAAAGGGGGTCAAGGTCTTGTGTAGTGATAGGGATGGAGGTTCTAATCCAATTGATATGTCCGCAAAGCTGTTGCAGCTCGGTAAGAGTGAGAGCTTCCGGAGTCTCGAGTTGGGGTGATATGGGGTTTATATGGGAGGTTATTCGGTATCCAAGAAATGTGAATGGGGCTACCTTTTGTACCTTTTCTTCTTTGATGGTTAAGTTTATTTGTTGGAGGTTTAATTTTAATTGGTTTAGCCCTTCGATTAGCATTTCTTCTTCACTGTGAGCAATGAGGATGTCATCCATATAGTGGATGACGTAATATGAGGATCTAAGAGGTTCAATGGCCTGATTGACATAATTTTGGCACATTGCTGGACTGTTTCTCATACCTTGCGGTAACACGGTCCATTGATATCTAGCATTAGTCCCTTGATGATTGGGCAGTGGAACCGTGAAGGCGAACTTTTCGCGGTCATTAGGATGCAGTGGTATGGAGAAGAAACAGTCTTTGATGTCAATAATAAGTATGTGGTATTTTTTTGGGAATAGCTGACGGGTGAGGTAGCCCTGGTTGCAGGGAACCCATTGGTTTTATATGCTTATTTATCTCGCGTAGGTCATGGAGGAATCGGTATGCCTGTTTGTCTTTTTTGTGTATGACAAAGACTGGGGAATTCCATGGGCTAACAGAGGGTTCTATGTGTTTCAGGTGTAGCTGCTCTTGTACTAATAACTTTAAAGCTTCCAATTTATGAGACGGGAGAGGCCATTGCTCAACCCAGATAGGTTCCTCTGTGTCCCATTGAAGAGGAACGGGTTGAGGCAGTAAATTACGAGCAATGGCGCTTAGAATTGGGGGTGCTCCGTAGACCCAGGGTGCTCGGTGGAGATGATAGCACCGCTTTGTTCGAGGATATCATGGCCCCATAGAATAGTAGGGAGTTCTGGCACAATGAGAGGCTGAAATAGCCCTTGTGTCCATCTTCGTCCTCCCATGGAATTAATTTCCTAGTCTTTCGGGAGGGTGCTTCCCCAGTGGCACCTTGTATGGGAGGACCCGGTATGGTTTCCCATAGGTGTTCATAACAAATGGGGAAACAGGAGACTTCAGCTCCGGAGTCAAGGGTACCATGAAACCATTGCCCTCCACCTTTTCCTCCAACTTTTATGGCTAGAAGAGGTTTATTTTGGTGGATGGGGATGGACCACATTATGGCTTTGGTGGTTTGCATGCGGGGGGGGGGACACCTTGGTTGTGGGGCTGGGGCCCGCCCCCTTGGAAGTTTAAAGGCTTGCCGCTCTTATTTGTGCGTGACCGGCAGTCTCTGGCCCAGTGATAGCCATGCCCGCACCTTGGGCAAGGAGTGGGAGGCCCTGGAGGCTGATGGTTAGAAGGGCGGGGTCCTTGGGGGCAGTCGCGGGTGAAATGGCCCATTTCCCCACATTTAAAGCAGCCTTCGGTAAGGGAGAGGGCCTCGGCCAGGGATGAGGCCAAGGTGTCGGCGAGGTTCTGGGTG
Organism: Dasypus novemcinctus; assembly: GCF_030445035.2. Classification (NCBI taxonomy): domain Eukaryota; kingdom Metazoa; phylum Chordata; class Mammalia; order Cingulata; family Dasypodidae; genus Dasypus; species Dasypus novemcinctus. Next base: position 38,802,947 of record NC_080675.1, read on the forward strand.
GAATGGTTTATGGAGGTGGCTAGGGTGGTGGCTAGGACTTGGGTGGTTTGATCCACGTCTTTGCACGCCAATATCCATTCATGTATGTCTTTATCACGCACAGGCAAGATGGCCTGCTTGCAGGCCAAGTTTGCCCCTTCTAGGATAAGTTCCCTAGCGAGGGCTCGCCAGGCCTGATCATTTTCTACTTTTCGTTCACAGGCCTCTTGGACTCGCGAAATGAAGGCTGAGAAGTCCTCGTCCTTCATTTGGGTAAGTTTAGTGAGACCATCAGTCTTAATAGCCGAGCAGCTTTGAAAGGCTCACAAGGCAACCGAACGGCATTGATCCCAAAAGGTGGCAGGCGCCCGGGCGTATACCCCAGGGTTGGCAAAAGGCCCGGTGCCTAAGAAGGCCTTGGCTGGGAAGGGGATGCCGTTCTGCAGGTTGGTGGCTGCCTGGAGTTCGGCTTGGTTCTGGAAATGCACGCACCAGTTGACAAATTGACCGGGAGTTAGGATGGCGCGGGCAACAGAGAGCCAATCGTAAGGGAGATTTAAGTGAAGAGAGATGTCATCGAGGAGCTGTCTGGCGTATGGGCTGCCGAGACCATCCTCTTTCACTGCCTCCCTGAGGCGTTTGACCTCTGCGCATTCGTGGGGGTACCAAGGGAGGGGGCGCTGTGGAGTCTGTTGGATGTTGAGGGGGAAGAGCTGGGGGAAGCCGGCTGAAGGCTGAGCGGAGCCGCTAGGGGCGGGCAGAGGTGAAGGCTCCTGACACATCATTTGGAAGTGCGCAGCGGGAAATGATGGGGAATTATTATTTGGCTGCGACTCGAGACTGGTGGGGAACGGCCAAGGGGCAGACATGGAGGAGCCGGCATGCGGGTATGGGTTGGTTAGTCCTAGGCAGGTGCTAGCCACCTGGGCGAACAGGGTAGTTGCGGCGGCCCTGCCCTGCGGACAGGGAGGGTGGGGGAAGTTGGGGACTTCCTGTGCTGCGGCAGCAGGAAGTTCAGGGTAGAGTGACGTAGCCGCTGTGGAGGGAGGTGGCGCCTTCCCCGGGAGAGGAGATGGGGGGTGGCCGCTTGGGTCCTTGGGTGCAGCGAGCGGGGAAGAAAGCAGAAGTGCGCCATGTTTGGGCTTGGACGGGGAAGAAGGCGGAAATGCGCCATCTTGATGCTTAAGCGGAGGTGCCGATGGCTCGAGATTTTTCACTTTAGGAGAGAGCGCCTGTGGCTGCGCGGGCACTAAGAGATTGTTAAGCTGGGACACGAGGGAGACGGAGTCGTTGTCCCTGTCGTCAGTGGGGTTGGCCTCCTCGCAGCTGTAAGCCGCGGCGGGAGGAGTGGCTCCTTGGAGGCAGGAGCGAATGGTGATGAGGGTAGGAATGAGGCCAGGAGGGAAACGCTTATTTTCGTGCTCCATGGCAGAGGTGACCCGATCTATGAGCACACGATAAGTGTCTGGGTCCCAGAGGTTGGCGGTGGTAAGCCAGGGGTTAAAGGGAAGAAGGAGGTCCCAGAAGGTCTGAAGCTGACGGGCTGAGACTTTACATCTGTGGCAGTCTAAGAGGGCGGCAAGGGCCCGAACCTGCGGGCTTTGCTGCCAGGAGAGTGAGCTCTCCATGCTAGCTAGGGGAGGTGCACCCGGAGGGGTCCTTACTTGCTCCTGGACGACGGCGAGCGGTTGAAGCCAGGCCCCACGGGGAGCCCCACATTGGGCGCCAAATGAGGTGAGGAGCCCCCGCTTCTCTAGACAGGGGGCTCGGGGTGGGGAGGCACAGGCGTGAGAGGACGCACAGTGACTTGAAGGACAACTGCGGAGATGAGGTGGATAGCGCAGGTCTACTTTATTGAGGAAGTACAAGCAGTTTTATAGAGTATGAAGAGAGGGGATTGGTGGAGGGTGATTGGGTTCTGATAGGCTAGATTAGCTGTTGTTACCTTATAAGGGCATAGAAGCAGAACTTGTCTACTAGGCTGGTCAGTAGTTACTAGGGAGAGCTTAAATTTGAGAGGGCTGAGCTGGATAGCTCGCTGATAGGTGGAAGAGAGCAGGCATGTCTTTACGAGGTAGGAGGCCCTGAGATTGGCCCAGACGGAGGTGGTGTGAGGGGGCTTGCATGAGTTTCCCCTGCGGGGAGGTGTAGGTGCATACCTCGTCCCGAGGGGCCAACCAAGGGAGGCGTATTTCGTGCCTGAGACCTCGGAGGCGGCCAGTTCTGAGAGCCAAACTTTTGCATGCTTGCCCTCATTGGATTAAAGATAGACAGATTGAACAGCCTACTTATTGCTCAAAAGTGGCCTTTCCCTAAGTCGAACTCAACACATCAATGCATTACTTTCCCCCCAATGTGGGACATGACTCCCAGAGATGAGCCTCCCTGGCACCAAGGGATTACTAACAAGCACCTGCTGCTGAAGCAACTAGAAAAAGACCTTGAATAAAAGGGTGAAATGGTAAAGACAAATGAGTTTATATGGCTAAGAGACTTCAAAAGGAGTCGAGACTTCATCAGAGGGGCTGCCCTTATGCATGTCTCAGCAGAATCCCAGAGATAGCCAAAATAGGTACAACCTCAGTTAGAGGTGCTCCTGAGGGCTATAAAGACACCCAGGTCCTATGGTCATGGCAGATGGCTCTGGAGTCCAGTGTCTTGCCAGTGGATCCTACTTTGGAATTTATGTTCCTGCATTTCATGGTGTTGGACTCAGATGTGACTTCTCTACACATGCCTCTTCTGTCACTTTTACTGAACATGTGGTTGGTGTTGGGGTTGCTTTATGCTCAGGAGACTTGAATCTCTGGACTGTCCATGTGCCAGCTGGACCCTGAGCCTCAGCAGAATTGCAATACCTACTCTCTCAAGTTAGCTGGACTTACCCGGGTCAGCTAACAGGGAGGTAAGGATGGTTAACCACCACACCAGCGAACTGAGATAGTCTACTAATGCAAGCAGAAGAATCCCATCCCATCTGTCAACCATGTGGGCTCTAAGCCCCCTCTCAATTTAGAGTTGGAGTGTACATCCTAAAGGCCTCAGAATGGAGGAATAAAATACAGATTAGAGTGGACTTACTGGTATTCTACTATAGAATTATTGTGACTCTAGCAATGGAAGAAACAGGAGTTTCTAAGGGCAGGGAGAGGGAAGAAGAGGTGTGATATGGGGGCATTTTGGGGAATGGTAGTTGTCCTGAATGATATTGCTTGGACAGATGCAGAACTTTATGTATCCTGCCACAACACACTCAGTGGCCTGGGAGAAAGTGTAAATTACAATGTAAACTATAATCTATGCTATGTAGTAGTGCTCCGAAATGTATTCATCAAATGCAATGAATCTGTCACAGTGTTGAAGAGGTTGTTGATGTGGGAGGCATCGGGGTGTCATGGGGAGTGGGGTATGTGGGAACCTCATACTTTTAATGTAACTTCTTGTGTGATCTATGTATCTTTAAAAAAGGACAATAAAAATATAAAATTAAAAAATTAAAACATATCACTTATGTACAGTGGTAAAAAAACAAACAAAAAAGTAAAACCAGCATGGCAGTAGCATAAAGATATACAGGTTGGCCAATGGAATATAATTGAGTGCCCAGAAATAGATCCTCAAATTTTTGACAGTGTTTTCTACTTTCAATGTGCCTTTGGATTAGTTTTGTAAGTATTTTGTTGAAGACTTTTGCATCTTAACTCTTTAAAGATGTTGGTCTGTAATTTTCCTTTTTTGTAGTATCTATCTGATTTCAGTATTAGGGTGTGATGCTGGCTTCATATAATGAGTTTGGTGGCATTCCTTCCATTTCTATTCTTTTGGAAGAGATTGAACAAATTGGTATTAGTTCATCTTTGAATGATTGGTAGTATTCACCTGTGAAGCCATCTGGTCCTGGGGTTTTCATGTTTGGGAGGTTTTTAATGAGTGATTCAATCTCTTTGTGGGTGATTGGATTGTTGAGGTCTTCTATATTTTTTCTAAGGTCAGTGTAGGTATTTGTTGTGTTTGGAATTTGTCTTATTTTTTGGTGCAGTTTTTCATAGTATCCTCTCATGAGCTCACTTACTTTTATGGGGTCAGTGATAATATCCTCCCTCTCCATTCTTATTTTATTCATTTGTATCTTCTCTCTTTTTCTCCCTTGTCAATTTATCAAAGTGTTTGTTGATTGTGTTGATATTCCTGAAGAACCAAATTTTGGATTTATACAATCTCTCTATTGATTTATTATTCTCAATTTCATTTATTTCTGCTCTGATCTTTATTCTTTCTTTCCTTTGGCTTGGTTTGGGATTAGTTTGCTGTTTTTCTGTTTCCTCCAAGTTTGCAGATAGATCATTGATTTTAACTCTTATTTTTTTAATGTTAGCATTGAGGACTATGAAGTTCCCTTTCACCAATGTCACTGCTGGATCCCATAGATTTTTAAATTTATTTATTTATCACACCCCCACAAGATAGCTCCCTCATCTGTTTGCTCATTGTTTGTTCTCACTGTCTGCTCTCTGTTTCGGCTCATTGTGTGCTCATGTATCTGCTTGCTGTGTCTGGTCATTGTGTGCTCACTGTGTCTGCTAGTCTTTAGGAGGCACCAGGAACCAAACCTGGTACCTGCATGTGGGAGGCAGGTGCCCAAACTCTCGAGCCACATCCATTCCCTGCTCATTCTGTTTCCGTGTTGCATCAGCTCATTGTGTCAGCTCATTGTCTGCTCACTGGATATGCACCAGGAACTGAACCCAGGACCTCCCATGTGGCAGCCAGGTGCCTATCTACTTGAGCCACATTGACTCCTCCCATAGATTTTTATATGTTGCAGTCTCCTTTTTAAATTTATTGAGACCTGTATTGGACCCAATAGATAATCTATCTTGGAGAAGGATCCATGAGCAATTGAAAAGAATGTATATCCTGCTGTGTTTTTGTGTAATGCTCAATAAATGCCTGTTAGTTCTAGTTCATTTATATGTTACTCAAGCTCTCTGTTTCTTTATTTATCCTCTGTCCAGATCTTCTAGCCAATACTGAGAGTGGTCTATGGAAGCCTCCAACTCTCATTGTAGAGATGCCTATTTCTCCCTGCAGTTTTGCAAGTGTTTGTCTTATGTATCTTGGGACACCCAGGGTAGATGCATAAATACTTATTGCATTTATTTCTTTTTGGTGAATTTCCCCTTTCATTAATATATAATGACATTCTTCATCTCTTATAATAATTTTGCATTTAAAATCTATTCTGATACTAGTTTCACTACTCCAGATTTTTATAATTATTGTTTGCATAGAATATCGTTTTCCAATCTTTTCCTTTCAGTCTGGTTATGTCCTTACATCTGAGGTGAGTCTCTTATAGACAGTGTAGAGATGGCTCAAATATTTTTTTAATCAATTTGATCCATCTATGTCTTTTGATTGCGGAATTCAATCTATAATGTTCAATTTTATTACTGTAAAGGCATCATTTACTTCATCCATTTTATCCTTGGCTTTCTGTTGTCATATCTTACTATTGTCTGTTTTGTTACCCTTTGAGTTAACTTTCCTAGTGTTCTTTCTTTCTACAGTCTTCTCCTAGTCTCCCACCATTTTTTTCCATTCAGGCTGTACCACTCCCTTTGGTATCTCTTGTAAATCTGGTCTTTTGGTAATATACACTCTTAGTTTTTGTTTGTCTGTGAAGAATTTAAATTCCTCCTCATTTCTGAAGGACAACTTTGCCAGATAAAGAATTTTTGTCTGGCTGTTTTGCTTTCAGGAACTTAAATACATCATATCAATTTCTTCTCACCTCCATGGTTTCTGATGAGAGATCAGCACTTAGTCTTATTGAGGTTCTTATATATGATGCATTGCTTTCCTCTCACTGCTTTCAGAATCTTCCCTTTATCTCTGGAATTTGTCATTCTGAATAGTACTTGTCTCAGAGAAGATCTATTTGGATTTATGCTGTTTGGCATGCATTGTCATGGATATTGATATTTATGCCTTTCATAAGGGCTGGGAAGCTTTTGGTTGTTATTTCCTCAAATATTGTTTCTGCCCCATTTCAGTTTTCTTCCCTTCTGAGACACCGATAATGCATGTGCTTGTGCATTTCATGTTGTCATTCACTTCCCTGAGACCTGTTTCATGTTTTCCATTCTTTTCTCTTTCTGTTCTTCTGTCTTTTCCAGTTCAGATGTTCTGCCCTCCATTTTGCTAATTCTGTCCTTCTTCAATTCAAATTAATTTTTATGCATCTAATGTATTTTTAATCCTATCCACTGTGTCTTTCATTCTCATGAGCTCTATTACTTTTATTTCCAGGCTTTCAATTATCTCTTTTGTTCACCCAGTGTCATTTTAATATCATTTATCTTTTTAATCATATTTTCCTTTTACTCCTAGAATTGATTTAGGTGATATATGTGATTACCATTGATTGGTTGTCTTAAACCCTGTGTCTCATCAGTATTTTCATTTTCTTCCATAGCCTGGATCATTTCTTTCTCTTTCTAGTAAGTTTTTATCAATATCTAGGCATCAGAACTTGTTGGTGAATTTACTGTGAGGGTCAGTTTCTCTCTCTGCCTAGTGGTTTTGTTTCATGGCTCTTTTTTTTAAATTTTCATTCAATTTATTCTGTGTCTTTAAATTTATCCAGCTTAAGTTATCAAAATGGGATTCACTAATGGGGCACAGATCTGTGACCAAGATTCTGGGAAAAGAGAAGCCTAATAGCAGTTTTTTCCTGCAGTTTTCCAGCCAGCCAGCTGATGGAAAATGTCAGCGAATCTTTCCATAGAGGTTACTCTTTCATCTCCACTTGCCAGTGTTTCTGGTCTGGCTAGAGCTGAGATTCAAAGCATGCTCTGTTAGCCAAATTCACTGAAGAGAAACCACTATCCACCCTCCACCACACCATCCCTCTTCCTAGGAAGATATCTGTTCCCCTTTCAGTTGGCTGCAGTGAGCCATGGATTTTATCCAGGCTGTTTGCCTTGAGGGTGGGGGGAGGGTGTGCCATTCCTAGTTTCAAAGGGTTAGCAGCTCCCCATTTTCATTTCTGCTGCTTCTCTCTTTCCCTGATCCTCCCTGGAGATGTACACAGCACTCTCCTGGTCTGCAAAGCCATAAAGCAGGTCCCTCAGTCAGCTTTTTAAAGTTCCTGCATTGTTTTTATGAGAGAGTTGAATGCTGCCTATCTATTCTGATGCCATCTTCCCAGAATTCTCCTTTGTAAGTCTTATGCCTTTTTTGTCACTCACTTCTGTTAAAGCCTAATCAATATTTCCTTTTTTCCCCCATTGTACCTTAATGAGTGCTTTCTCATTTCTATCTGGATATATTTCTCATTTGTTTTCCTTGTGGTCACTATGGAGTTAAATTTTAATCTCCTAAATATATATCAGTCATATTTTGTTTAAAAACAACTTAACTTCAATAGCATGCTCATATGTTTTTTCTATGCCCCTCTGTCCTCCTACATTTTTTGGACTTGTTACCACTTATAATTTTGTATAATCGTATGTCCAAAAACATGTTTTTATCATTACTCGTTATGCATTTTCAGTTTAGCATCCATCATTTGTAAGAAGTGGAGTCATATACCAAAGAATGCAATACAATAATACTGGCATTTATAATTACCCAAGTGGCTGCCTTTATGTAAGTCTTTATTTCTTTATGCTGCTTTGAATCAGTCTAGGGTCCTTTCCTAAGATTGAAGAATTTCAGTTAGCATTGCTTGTAGGGCAGGTCTAGTTTTTTATCAACTCTCTCAGCCACTTTTTAATCTGGTATGTTCTAATCTCTCCATCATTTTTGAAAGATTCTATCACTAGGTGTAAACTTTTGGGCTGACATTTGTTTTTCTTCAGCCTTTTATTTTAATCCACTGCCTTCTTGCCTCCATTCTTTCTGATGAGAAATCAACATTCAATCTATTTGAGACTCCTTTGTATGTAACACATTGATTATCTCTTGCAGCTTTCAGAACATTCCTTTGTATTTTGCATTTTATACTGTAATTAGTAATGGGCAATGTGTATTTTTCTTCATGTGTATCTTGTTTGTGTTCTTTCAACTTCTTGGATGTGTGTATTCATGTCTTTCACTAATTTGGAAAAGTTCTCTGTTATTCTTTCCTTCTGACACTTTCTCTCTTCTTCTTCTTCTGGGATTTGCATAATGCATGTATTGGTGCTCTTGATGGTGTCCCATAGCTGTCTTAGGCTATTTTGGCTTTTTATATTTCTTTGTCTTCTGCTCCTAAGCCTTACTCTATTCAAGTGTCTTGTCTTCAAGTTAACTGATTCTTCCTTCTCTCATCTCCAATCTGCTCTTGAAAGCCTTCTGTGGATTTTTCATTTCAAATTATTGTGATTTTCAACTCCAATAGTCCTGTTTGTCTCCTTTTCTAGAAATTCTCTTTATTTTGATTCTCATCTTATTCATTGTTTTCTAGATGTCCTTTCCTTTTTTCTCTATACTTTATTCACCTCATCAAGCATTTTTTAAAAGATTTATTTTAATTCCCCCCCCTCCCTCCCACGGTTGTCTGTTCTCTGTGTCTATTTGCTGCATCTTGTTTCTTTTGTTGGCTTCTGTTGTTGTCAGCAGCAAGGGAAGTGTGGGCGGCGCCATTCCTGGGCAGGCTGCACTTTCTTTCCCACTGGGCGGCTCTCCTTACTGGGCGCACTCCTTGCGCGTGGGGCTCCCCTACGCAGGAGACACGCATGTGTGGCACGGCACTCCCTGCGGGCATCAGCACTGCGCATGGGCCAGCTCCACATGGGTCAAGGAGGCCCAGGGTTTGAACCATGGACCTCCCATGTGGTAGACGGATGCCCTAACCACTGGGCCGAGTCCGTTTCCCCATCAAGCATTTTTAAGATCATTTTAAAAAGACTTTATTTGTCATATCCACATTCTCATCTCCCTTGCTTGTGCTTTCTGGAGTTTTATCCTCTTCCTATGGATGGGCCATCAATACCAGTTTATTTGTTTGTCTTGTGCTCTTTCTTGTACAGTGTACATTTTAATGTTCTAAGATGTTAATACTGGGATTTACTCCATGGCTTGTCTGTTTCTTGGTTTTGTAAACAGTTGGGGATGAAACAGAGATTTTTGAGCTTCAGCCCTCATATTAGGAAGGTGTGCCAAGGGAAATACAGTTTTCAGGGTTTGCCTTGACTTTCTGGGCCTCTGTCTTTTCCTGGGCTTTTGCTTGCTAGTTTTGTTTTTGTTTTTTTTTAGGTCCCTTCTTTATAGGACTTTTATTGTCCCCTTTGTTTCCCAGGAGACAGACCACCCTCTCCCAGGCATTTGAAGCTGGCAAGTCTTTTTTCCCAGCCTGTTCACCTCCATGGTTTTTTACATTCCTTTCATTTTCTCATGCTGCCTTTGCCTGGGGGGCAAATTATCAGAGGAGATTCATTCCCAAGTTGGTCCTTCCCAATCCAGACAAGACAAGGGTCTTTTGAAGGGGGCACAAATTGGTTCCAAAACACTGTGAGGAAGGGACTTGGAAGGTCACCAAAAGCTTCTCCAATGACTTTCCAAAGCTGAGCTTTTCTGGCCTGCTCGGGAAGTGTAGTGCTTCAGTTAACTTTCTCCTGGAGACCCTAAGAAGCACTCCACCACTTCTTTCCTGTCAGGGGAATTTTAAATATATGGCTGCTGCTGCATTTGTCTGGGTCGTCTTAGAATAATAGCTGCCCTCAAAGCTGAGACCCAGCTATTGGAATTCTCTAATAAAAGCTGTGACCAGTGATTGGCCATGCCAACCTTTGTTCGCAGGTAAGAAGATTGCTACTTCCCCTTCTGCCACCAGCAGGTAGAAAAGAAATTGACCCCACAGCAGCTGGCAGTGAACATGGGGGATGGGCATTCATAGCCACCATTCGGAGAGTGCAATTTACAATCTTTTACCATAATTTATCAGCCTCTTCCTCCTGTTCCTCCTTGGATGTTATACAGAGTTCTTCTGGTGTTGCTGCCTCCCTTCACCCCTCCTCCTAGCCTTTGTTATCTCCCTTTTCCAGCCGTTGCTATCCTTCCTGCCAGTCCCGTCCACTTAGCCAACTCATAATCTGCCCCCTTTCTTAATCACCGCCTACTTCATAGCTGCCTGCACAGTTCCGCCTATCCACTACCGCCCCGTAGTTTACCCGCCCCAATTCCTACCCCTCCCTTGACCCGACCTTATATAATCAAGTGTATTTCCGCAATAAATTAGACTAGCTCATTCTCACAGGCTGTCTCCGTGGTTTTTACCGCGCGTCCCCCACGCCTGGAGAACCTAGGCCTACACGTTGGCCTAGGGGCTCACCGCCGAGCCGTGGAAGCCCGCCCGGTCCTCGTAGGTTGCTAACTTAGAGTAGCAGCCCACAGCAGGGGTTGCTAACTTGGAATAGCAACACTCAGCAGGGGGCTCGCCCGGGATCCTTTCCTTCCACCGCCCTCCGGCCCCTCTCTGCTGCTGCTGCTGCTGTCTACTGGCGACCATTTCAGCTCTCCAGGTAGGGACCCCATCGCCGTCTTTTCTTCTCCCACTATGGGCGCCTCTCTCTCCTCACACCATACCCCTCAGGTTCGGCTTTTAGCCGCCCTGCTTGATACCAATGGAGTCCGTGTTTCCCTAAAACAGCTCCAAAAATATTGGGACCTGCTACTCCCTCTTAATCCGTGGCTCGCCACCTGCCAGCTCTGGAGCCCAGACACATACTCTCGACTCATAGATCGAGTCACCTCCGCCATAGAGCATGAAAAGCGGTCTTTTCCGCACGGCCTGCTGCCTGCTCTAGTAGCCATACGCGCCTGTCTCCTTGGTGCACCGTCAGAAGCCATCCGAGACAAATCAGTTAAGCAACCCAATGACTATGAGCCCGATGATCCTGGCGACCCAAATTCTCTGTCTGACCAGCTCGCCGCCGCTCTCGAGCGCGAACCTCCCCGCCCGCACTCCCCACGGCCCGCAGAAGCCGCTTCAGTAGCTCCTCAAAATAGCGGACTTTCTCCTTTTTCTTCCACCTCTGCCCAAAATGGCGCACTTCCGGCTTCTTCTTCACCTATGTCCGAGCCCGCCGGCGGGAACAAAGGTGCCTCCTCTCACCTTTACCCGCCCCTCCCTGTCTCGTCATCTTCCGGCCCTGCCCCGGACATAATGTCGCCGCCATCTTGGCCGGCCCCCGGAAATGACGTGACTTCGCCGCCGTCTTGGCCGGCCCCCGGAAATGATGTGACTTCGCCGCCATCTTGGCCGGCCCCCGGAAATGACGTGACTTCGCCGCCATCTTGGCCGGCCCCCGGAAATGACGTGACTTCGCCGCCATCTTGGCCGGCCCCCGGAAATGACGTGACTTCGCCGCCATCTTGGCCGGCGCCCAAAAATGACGTAACTACATCGCCATCTTGGCAGGCACCTAAAAGTGACGTCGCCGCTCCGCCATCTTGTCCAGTGCCCAAAAAATCCCGCCGCCAGTTTGTTGCCGCCTTGACGCTGCTAAGCCATCATTCTCTCATCTGTTTCCCGCTACCGTTCATCCCTCGCCACCACCGTATGGCAGCAGCTCCCCACCTGCTTCTAGCGAAGCACATTCTCCCGCCCCCCAGCTATACCCGCTCAACCCGCTGCCCACGCAGGAACGCCCTCAGACTTGGCTTCCCTTCACAGCCGAAGAAGTTAAAACTCTTCGCAAAGCTGTTAAAGAAGACGGCATAGGTAGCCCATATGTCCAACAATTAATAGAAGAGTTAGGGGTTCAACTTGCTCTTCCTTATGACTGGATTTCTCTAGCCCGTTCCATCCTTCCGCCAGGCCAGTTCCTTGAATGGCATGCTTACTATCAAGTAGCTGTTGATAAGCAAGTGGTAGAAAATGTCCAGGCGGGTATCCAAGATCCAGCTGACGCCTACACAGGAATTAACAACTATGCTGACCCTCGTTCTTATATAAACATAGATCCAGGGTTTTGGCACCGAGTAAAAGCTCTTGTCCAGCGATCGTTCTCTTTAGTTTCTACCAAGCAGTCCACCAAATTTACGCAAATGCTTCAAGACTCGCAAGAAACCTTTCCAGCATTTGTCGCACGCGTTTTAGAAGCATGCCAGCGGAAAATTACTAACGAAGATGCTTAGTTTGTGTTAGCAAAAGAACTCATTCTCGATGGGTGCCTTGCACCCTTCCGGGCCGTTATTCTTCCTATCCGTGATAAGCCAATACATGAATGGGTATTGGCTTGTCGAGATATTGACCCACAGACTAAAGCACTTACTGCTGCCTTCGCTTCCGCCATGGCTGTGTCATCTGCCTCCACTTCTGCCTGCTTTCGATGCGGTCAGCCCGGTCATTTTGTCTGCGAGTGCCCTCAACAGGCAGCTCCCCGCCCTGCCGTAGCACTGCACAGACCAAGAGGCCCCCCCACACCATGCCCGCGCTGTGGCAAGGGGTATCACTGGGCCCGCGATTGCCGCTCATCGCAACGTATCTCCCAGCCTTTAAACTTCCAGCGGGGCAGGCCTCAGCCCCTCCCCCAAGAGGCCCTCCAGAGAGCTCCAAAACCTTAATGTGGACAATGCCTATCAAACGTCACCAAAAACCTTCCTTAGAGCTTAAAATAAACAGACAATGGCTTAAAGGGCTCTTAGACTCTGGTGCTGAAATCTCTTGTATTCCCTTTGAAATCACCGCCTTCAATCATTGGCCCCTCGAAACCGGCCCTCAAGTCATTGGCGCCACGGGAGCTGCTACCTCCTGGAAAACCTCCCAGTCTCTGCATTGGAGCGACCGAGAAGGTCACGAAGGCCAGATTCGTCCACTCGTCCTTTCTTCAGTCCAAACCATCCTGTGGGGAAGAGATGTACTCAGCCAGCTAAAAGCTCGAATCACCACAGAAGCCTTCATAGCTGCGCCGCCCCCCCCTTATAGGGGCCACTGCTCCCATCTCAAGACCTGACCCTATCCCTCTGGAATGGGACACAGAGGAGCCCATCTGGGTCGAGCAGTGGCCCTTGCCAACTCATAAACTGCAAGCTCTCTCTGCCCTCGTCGAAGAACAGCTACAAGCAGGGCATATTGAGCCGTCTACCAGTCCCTACAATTCGCCAGTCTTCGTCATCAATAAAAAGAACACGAGCAAGTTCCGCCTCCTTCATGACCTTCGAGAAATTAACAAACATATTAAGCCAATGGGATCACCTCAGCCTGGTTGCCCGCATCCCACCGCAGTCCCTCAGCATTTTCATGCAGCCACCATCGATATCAAAGACTGCTTTTTCTCTATCCCTCTTCACCCGCAAGACTGTCCACGATTTGCGTTTACAGTCCCACGCACCAACAATCAGGGCGCAGCACTTCGATTCCAATGGCGAGTACTACCACAAGGCATGCGGAACAGTCCAACTATATGTCAGCTCTATGTCAATCATGCCATTGAGCCGCTACGCTCTAAGTTCCATCCAGAGCACACATACATCATCCACTATATGGATGACCTTCTTTTAGCAGCAAGTTCTAAAACACTTCTCAATGATCTACTCTCTGCAGTTATGACAAACCTCTCAAGTCTTGGATTAATAGTGCAACCTGACAAAGTCAACCCCCAGCCACCTTTCCAGTTCTTAGGCTTTCATTTTCATCAATATATTCGGCCCACCAGCCCGCAAATCCATGTTTCTGATCACATGACGCTGACTGAGCTCCAACGGCTTTGCGGACAAATCAATTGGCTTCGATCAGCACTCCCCATCACAACAGCGCAAATGCAACCCCTTTTCGAGCTCCTGCAGACTAAGTGCAGTCCATCCGCTGCAGTCGTTCGCCCCATCACCATCACCCCAGCTGCCAAAGAAGCCATCCAACAAGTAAATGCTGCACTCCAGCAATGCCGCCTAGAGCGATTCTCTCCCGATCTCCCAATCCTTGCCTTAGTTTTGCCAACACCAGTCACCCCAACGGGTCTCCTATGGCAAGATGGTCCTCTTCTTTTTCTACACACGTCAAAAAGTAAACTCCCAAAAATCTGCCCATTTACAAGGGCTTGGATCACATTAGCCACTGACTTAGTACTTCTCTCCATACAAATGTACGGCGTCCCGCCACACACCATCGTTTGGCCCTTTGATGCAAAAGAAGTTACCTCTCTCATCATGAATAATGCCCAAATGCAAGGCCTAATAGAATTCTTTCATGGCTCTTTTGACAATCACTATCCGCATCATCCACTACTACAAGGGGTATCTCAATTAGCCTTTTCCAACCCGTTCCATCCGCTGCCCGCAAGAAAGCCAATTCCTTTTGCCATCACTGCTTTCACCGATGCTTCAAAAAAGGCATTCGCTGCTGTCATATATACGCCAAGAGAACCTAAGCCACGACAATTGGTGTTTGCTAATGACTTTTCTGTCCAAACAGGTGAACTTTTAGCTGTTGCCGCAGTCCTCAATCTCTACCCGGACCAGCCTCTTAACATCTTCACAGACAGCTTATACACTTTACAAGTGTGTCGCAGCCTCCCGCTTGCTACTTTCCTACCCAGTGACTTAACTATTGACCAAGCACTCGCTTTTGTACAGCGACTGCTTGAAGAAAGGCAACAACCCTGGTTCATTGCTCATATCAGAAGTCACTCTGGCCTGCCAGGACCGCTAGCTCAAGGAAATGCCCTCGCCGACGCTTTAGCATCCGGCCGCCATGTATGCCCAGTTGCCATTCAAGAAAACCTCACTGACAAAACAAGACTGGGAGACTTTGTCAACCAAGCTAAGCTCCTACACTCTCAATTCCACTTCTCAGCGCGATCCATTCAAAAGCTCTTCCCAGACCTCCCCATTGAAACATGCAAACATCTTGTGCGCTCCTGCCAAACATGTGCACCTTTGCTGCCTCTTGGACCCTTGCAGCCTCGCGGAGCTAATCCCCGCGGCCTACGGCCTAACTCCCGCTGGCAACTTGACGTCACACACGTTAGCGCCTTTGGACGCCTTAAGTATCTTCATGTTGCAGTTGATACTTTCTCGCACCTGTGCTACGCCGTGCCCCTCACAGGAGAGAGCGCTAAACATTGCATCAAAGCACTCCGACAAGCCATTCTATTCATGGGAATTCCCTGGGATCTCAAAACCGACAATGGACCAGCCTATCGCAGTGCCACCTTTGCCAGCTTCGTACAAATGTACCACATCACACACCATTTTGGCATCCCCTACAATCCACAAGGGCAAGGAATTGTTGAGCGCACTCACCAACAGCTCAAGCTACTCATTCAAAAAGAAAGAGCTTCCTCCCCCCATAAAGCCCCTGCTGACGTCATCACTGCCTGCCTTATTCATCACAATCTCCTGACCTTCGATGACAAGGGACTTTCCCCAACCCACAAACATTGGGGACCCATGTGGCAACCCTCGCAAGTCCCTCTTGTTCACTGGAAAGACCCTGCCACGAATCTTTGGCAGGACCCGGCTCCCTTGCTAGCACAGGGGAGAGGTTTTGCTTGTATCTTCCCAGACTCTGAGCCACAACCACTCTGGGTTCCTGGGCGCTATATCAGGCCTGCCACTGACCCCAAGGTTCCCCTTAATGATAAGTACCCTATGCCCTCTGTGAGAGACAACATTGACAGCGGAGGCCCAGATGTCGCCCCATTCGCTCAAATTCAGCACCAACCAGCCCCTCCCTGAAATGCTTATATTTAAATAAGTGCTCTCTCTGAGTTTCTTTCTGCTGATTGCCCCTCCTCTATGAGGGCTCTCTTCTCCTTCTTTTGTCATTACAGATCTCTCAAAGGACCCAACTCTGCATACTCCACAAGAAAAGCCTTTGCTACCTCCGCAACCCGCCGTTGAAAAGTGCCTGACCTTCACCAAAACGTGCTTTATAGTTCATCAGAAAAGAACTCTCAGTGCAGATGCTCCTCAAGCTCCCCTCGCACCCACTCTTACTCTGCTTCTTTCTTGTAATTTTCATTTTCTTAACAATCTTCTCAGCTGTTTGCCTCGCAGCTATAGCCCCAACAGATTGGAACCTCCGTCAACGCCTCCTCCTCGCTGTCGCCTTTCTACTTTTAATTGGCACTTTCACCTCTCTCGTCGTCCTTCTCCCATGACCACTATACGCCCCCAGGTAAATTCACCCGAGTCTACCTCTCCGACACCGTCGTCCATGGGAACCACACCAGCTCTTTCTCGCCGCGAACGACGTTGACAACGTTTCTTTGCCCTCCGCCTAAGCCGTCTTTCCCTTGAAGATGATGACCCCATCGAACGCCAAGTTCTCCAACTCCTCCGACGAGCCCGCTCTGTTCATACCCCCGCCTCCTGTTCCCCTACCCTCCCCTACCTCATCCATCTCCTCATTCTCATGTTGTCTCTAGCCTCCTCTGCCCAAAGCTCCTCCTCCCATCAGCCATTCAACTGGACCCTGCAGACATTTCCAGAAAAACGTGTTCTCGCTTATAATGTTACTAGTGTCGCTCCCTCCTTTTTCACGCACATCTGCCCTCTTGCTGGAATTTCCTTCTGTCCCGAATGCCAAGTGAGTAACATCAAAAAAGCAAAAGTAGGCTTCCACCATTCCTCATCCTGTCGAGGCGGGAATACAGCATGCCTGCTTTCTCGAAACAATCGTCTCCTTGGCCCTCAATTTAACCCTGTGTCTGGTTTTTACATCTGTCCTGCTAGTGCTCGAGGTTGTCATGACCCATCACACTTCTACTGTCCCTCTTGGGGATGTGTGACCATGGCCCATGGATGGTCCGGCGCCCCCAACAGAGACCCGTATCTCTCTCTCCAAGTAGCCAACAATTCCCTTTGGGACTTCATTTCGCTGACAGTAAAAAACCCAAACGACGATACATGGCTGGCCGCTCGCCCCTATGGACTCCGGTTGTATATGAGCAACTATGATCGTGGCGCTTTGTTTGAAATCCAAAAGCGTGTTGTCTCCACCCCACCCTCTGCTATTGGTCCCAACCACATCCTTAACCCTCCTCCCTCACCCACTGTTCACCTTCTTCCGTCCTCATCTACTCCCCTCAAAATCTCTTCCACCTCGGCCACCGTCGTCCCTTCTACAAGCCCCACTTCCCTCCCCGCTTCAGGTATACAACCACATCCTCTCATCCCCTCTAGTCCCTACTTCAAACTCCTAAATGCCTCCTATTCCTCTCTCAACGCCTCCCACCCCAACCTCACTCGCTCTTGCTGGTTGTGTCTTTCCCCCAGCCTCCCCCTCTATGATCCACTTGCTATCCCTTCACCACTCTTTACTTCCTCCACCGACGATTCCCCCTCTTCCTGCAATTGGAATCAATCTACTCATGTCCCACTCACTTTTACGCACATCTCTTCCAAAGGTTTATGCATTCACCCCCGTTCTTCCCACACTCCTAGCCTTACTGCCTGTACCAACTATACCTCCCCAAACATCTCTGCCAAATACTTAGTTCCCCTAAACACCACCCAATGGCTCTGCTCTTCCACCGGACTTACCCCATGCTTATCTGTTGCCACACTTAACAAGACCAAAGAAACGTGTGCTCTCATCCTCCTCACACCTCGAGTCATCTATCACACTCCTCTACATTTCTTTGAAGCCTTTGACCACACTCAAGAAGCTATTTACCTCCACAAACGCGAACCTATTACTGTTGTATTCACTGTCACTTCCCTCCTAGCTACAGCTGGAGCTGCCACTGGTGTTGCAGCCCTAGCCACACAAGCCTCCACCCTCCAAAACCTCAGACAAGCAGTAGACTCTGATATCATCTACCTCCAAGATGCAGTCAAATATCTTAAAGACTCCCTCAATTCCCTTTCAGAAGTTGTCCTGCAAAACCGCCGAGGCCTTGACCTCCTCCTCCTCAAAGAAGGTGGCCTATGTGCAGCTCTGGGAGAAGAATGCTGTGTCTATGCCAACCATACCGGTTTAGTAGACTCCAGCTTAAAAGAATTTGAAAAAGGTCTCAACCAACGCCGACTTGAACGAGCCCAAACTGCTGGTTCCTGGGGCTTTCTGCAGCCCCTCCTCCCCTATCTCCTCCCGTTACTAACCCCAGTTCTGCTCATCATCCTAGGTCTCACCATTGGTCCTTGGGCCATTCGACGAATCATCCGCCTTGCCAAAGATCATGCTGACAGTGTATTTTCCTCATTTGTTCAAATCCATTACCAACGTCTTGCTACCTCTGATTCCATTCCTCAATCTCGACCACGTCCTCACCCCCCTTCCCACTGTACATCCCGCCTGTGAAGCTGCTTGCTGTGAAGCTCTCTGACTTTAGCCGTCGGTACGGGTTCGCTTCCCTCGGCGTAAAGGGCTTGGGTGCACCCTCCGCCCCCCTTTATTGCTATACGTCTGAGAATTCTTCGCGGTTAAGCCAGCCACAGCGCTATCCACCCCAAAAAAGCGTGCGCAACATCATGTTAGATATTTCGTCTAGCACCGGCACGCACCAACCCTAAGGGCTATGCATACATTCTGGCCAAATGATATGTCATTTGCCCATCACCAGTCAATCCTGCCCTCTTTTTCTCTCACCCTCCACAGCCCATCCCTCTACTCTCTCACACCTTTTTTTTTATAAAACAAAAGGAGCAATTGTTGCTGCCTCCCTTCACCCCTCCTCCTAGCCTTTGTTATCTCCCTTTTCCAGCCATTGCTATCCTTCCCGCCAGTCCCGTCCACTTAGCCAACTCATAATCTGCCCCCTTTCTTAATCACCGCCTACTTCATAGCTGCCTGCACAGTTCCGCCTATCCACTACCGCCCCGTAGTTTACCCGCCCCAATTCCTACCCCTCCCTTGACCCGACCTTATATAATCAAGTGTATTTCCGCAATAAATTAGACTAGCTCATTCTCACAGGCTGTCTCCGTGGTTTTTACCGCGCGTCCCCCACGCCTGGAGAACCTAGGCCTACGCGTTGGCCTAGGGGCTCACCGCCGAGCCGTGGAAGCCCGCCCGGTCCTCGTAGGTTGCTAACTTAGAGTAGCAGCCCACAGCAGGGGTTGCTAACTTGGAATAGCAACACTCAGCATTCTGGCACTGGAGTTTCAAAGTAATATGTCAGACAGTTCCTGTCTGTTTAAGAGCTGTTTTGGTGGAAGTACTGAGTCCTGGAACTCCCTACTCTGCCATCTTCCACAGATTTCCTCTTTGGCTTTTGCTGTAAACATTTCACACTTAAAGATATCACTCTTGCCCATATCCTAGGTGATATTGAAGGTGGCCAGCTTTCAGTAGGGCCCTAAGCCAAGGAATGCTCTTGCTACAGGTTCAGCCTGTGATGCAAGCATAAGACACCATTCCTGCCATAATGTCTGGAACACCCTAGGTTTTTAATCCCTGTGGAGGTGTTACTTGCAGGAAAAAATGCACTGTGGAATCTTGGCAAGCCCTAGAAGGAGAAATACTGAGCAGGTTTTTAAGCAAGGCCATGCCATATGCCTATGTGCTCATAATGTGTTAATGTGCCCTGTGTGAAATAGAATTATTGACAATGGGTCTCCAAATAAGTACGTGCCCTGAATTTCCTGGTATGAGCTGGGTTCTGCTTGGACATGCCAAGTCACGAAATCAGATAGGCTGTCAGCAATCCAGTTAAGATAAAAAATATATATCCAGTGCAAGACCATACAAGAGTAGAAGGCATAGGAAAGTTGTATGGGCAGGTACTTGAGACATTCATGCTACTCATCATTGTTTCATCAGTGTCCACCATGCAGCTTGCATCTGTGAGCATATGGCAGTATGACTCAACAAACTTAAGGAGAGAGAAAAATGCTCAAATGTGGTTTAAGGATGGGTAGGATTGGTATGTGTATGAAAACCTAAAATGGATTGTAGCTACATGACATTCCCTGTGATGGTTAAGTTCACGTATCACCTTGGCCAGATTTTGGTGATCAGTTCTTTGGTAAAGGATGCAGTGGCCTGATTGTTACTGTGAGGACATTTTGTTGACTTAAATCATCAGTAACTTGATTGCATCTATCGGTAATTACATCTACATTCAATTGAGGTGGCTGCCTTCAACTGTGGTCGGCACGTCCTGTCCAGTGGACAACGGGGCAGGAGAGGCCTAGGCTCCTGCGGGGACTCACAGGCGTGGAGGGCGCGCGGCGGAGAAACCACCACGGAGATGAGGTGAGCACAGGCAGGTCTAATTTATTAAGGGAAGTACAGGTGCTTATATAAGGCTATGGGGGAGTGAGCAGGGGACTGATTGGCTGTGGTCAAAGGGGGATTGGATTGGCGGTGGCGAGCAGTTGGTGGGGGGAAGAGGCAGATTCTAGGTTGGTAAAGGGGTGGCACCGGCGGGAGAGGGGAACAGGGCTGGGAGTGATTGGTAGGGACTAGTTCCTTGCCTTTTATGGTGCGGCTTGTGCTGCGGCTTGACAGTGCGGGAGGGGGGATGTGAGGGGGGATGTGAGCGTAGGCAGCTCCTGCTGGCTATCAGCAAGCCAGTGTCGGTTGCCTGGGCGGGGCCAAGGGCAGTGCGCCCGTTCCATGGCTGAGGGCAGTTCACCCGTTCCAGCCGCCCTACACCTGAGTGGTGGACTGCGCATATCCCCCACTGGGCGTGGCTATGCTTGCCAGCCAGACTTCAGCTTGCCTCACCTCATTCAACAATCAAAGAAGACTCATCTAAAGCCAGTTGAAGGATTTGAAAGGAAAAATGATGATTTCTGTAGTCAGAAGAGAAAATTTCCATTTCTACTGCAGCCAGTCAGTTTCTCTTGGTGTCTTAGGCTGGTAAAAGCTGCAAAGGCTATATATCAGAAATGGGTTGTCTTTTACAATGGGTATTTATTAACTTCTAATCTTACAATTCTTAGGCTGAGAAAAATGTCCAAATCAATGCATGAGGCAAAACTCTATCCCTAAAATTGGTTGCTGGTGACCCTGGGCTCCTTTCATGGGTCATGGTGCAAAGGCAGTGTTTGCCAGTTATATTAGTCAGCCAAAGGGATGCTGATGCAAAGTACTAGAAATCTGTTGGCATTTATAAAGGGTATTTATTTGGGTTAGAAGCTTACAGTCCCAAGGCCATGAAGTGTAAGTTACTCCCCTCACCAAAGTCTGTTGCTATGTGTTGGAGCAAAATGACTGCCAGTCTCTGTGAGGATTCAGCCTTCCTCTACCTCCTAAGGCTCCATGGTACCAGCTCCTTCTCTTCTCAGCTGTAGGCTAGCGTAAGTATTGTCTCTCTTCCCCAGGCTCATCTCTTTCTGGGCTCAGCTGTTCTGATCTCTTTACAAGATTAGCTGTAGGCTATCAGGCTCATCTCTCATCCCAGAGCAGCAGGATCCTATCTAATGAGCTGTCTCTTCCCCTGTGTTCTACTTCTCCCTGCCATTTTCTCTGAGTCCCCACCCATGATTAAACTATCATATGACACTGATCATAATTTAATCAAGTAAAGTGTAACCTCTGAATTTAATACAATCTAATATGCCCAGAAGAACAGAACAGTTTACAAACATAATTCAGTATCTACTTTTGGAATTCATAAACAATGCCAAACTCTTACACTGGTCTTTGTCTTCTCCTCTGGGCTCCATTGCTTTCAGCTGCTGGTAACTCTGCCATTGGCTTTTCTTTCAGCTTCTATGAGTTCATCTCTCCATGCCTCTGCACACTGCCTTTTCCAAACTCCAGCCTTTAGTACCCTCTCATAATTCTCTGGGGTTTTCTCTTTATTTCTGTGGCCCTCTTCCTTTGTATATTCATCCCATTTATAAAGGACTCCAGTGAGAAGATTAAGACCCACCCTGGGGTAAAAGGACTTGGCCCAGTGGTTAGGGCGTCCATCTACCACATGGGAGGTCCATGGTTCAAACTCCTGGCCTCCTTGACCCGTGTGGAGCTGGCCCGTGTGCAGTGCTGATGCACGAAAGGAATCCCGTGGCACACAGGGGTGGCCCCGCGAAGGGGAGCCCCACACGCAAGGAGTACGCCCCATAAGGAGAGCCGCCCAGCGCAAAAAAATGGGCAGCCTGCCTAAGAATTGGGCCACCCACACAGAGAGCTGACACAACAAGACGATGGAACAAAAAGAGACACAGATTCCCGTGCTACTGACAACAGAAGCGGACAAAGGAACAAGACGCAGGAAATAGACACGGAGAACAGACAATTGGGGTGAGGGTGGGGGAGGGGAGAGAAATAAATAAATAAATCTTTAAAAATAAAAATACCCACCCTGGACTATGCCTCACTGAAGTAATCTAGTCAAATGGTCATTAATTGAATCTAATTTAATCATAGGGCACCACCTAAATAGGTTCACACACACAGAAGAATAGATTTAATTAAGAACCTAATTTTCTGGGGCACACAAAAGACCCAGACTACCACATTCCACTCCCTAGACCCCAAAATTACATATTCTTTCCATATGGAAATTACATTCACTAAGTCACAGTTCAGTAAAAATATTAAGAACCAAGTCTCATCAAATTAGTTGTAGGTGTGTAATCTGTCCTTTGGCACAATTCTCCTCAGACAGTGGACCTTTAAAACTTAGAGCAGATTCTCTGCTTCTAATACACAAGACAGGGCAGTCACAGAGTAACTGTTCCCATTGCCATAGGGAGAAACTGGAAGGAAAACTGGGATCATGGGTCCAAAACAGTTCTGAAAACTTCAGGACATACTCCATTAGATTTCAAGTTCTGAGAGTCATCTATGGAAGGATGTTTTCTCCTTCGGACCTGAGGGAGCAGCAACCCACCCTTTCCAAATGTTTGCCCAACAGGCATGCTCTTGGTTCCACTCCCATCAAGCATCTGGGTGGCAAGAAACTCTAGACTCTACCCTCTGAGATCAGCCACACTCTTTCCAATCTTCAATACACAATCCCCTTAAAACATTGGGGTGCTGGCCACACACGATGCCCCACCCTCTAAGAACACTAGGGTGATGGGCAGACTCTCCCTAATTGCTAGTACATAGTCTCAGCACCCTCAGAAGAGTGAGATGGTGTCTAAACTCTCCTCAAACTCTGGGGATTGTGCCACACCTTCTCTAGAGCCTGGGATGACAACACTCTCCCTGAACATTGAGGTGGAAGACCTGCCCTCTTCAAGAGCTGGGACATACTCAACCTTTGCACACTCATAGGTGGGTTTACTCTCTGGGCTGAGAAAACCTCTTCAGTCTAGACCTCAGCTTCTATGGAATGGTCTTTGAAGTCATTTTTCCTTCAATCTGTTATTTTCTGTCCCTTTTAGTCCAGGCTGACAGTGCTTCCATTCATATAGACCAGACACACACAAAAAAAACTTCTTGGTTTTACATTCAGCAAATAGGGATCTCAATTATAAGATAGCAGGACTTTCACAGACCCTTCCTGGATAACTGCATTTCCAATCCTGACGAGCAAGGAAATGGGTGGCTGTTTTCAAATTCAGCTAAATCCATACATGGGGCACTATTTTCTGTGGATTCACTTTACAGAAGCTACAGAACTTTCCAAACCATCAACTTTAAGTTTCTTTGTGCCCAACAATTTATTTCTCAGCTCATACATTTCCGCTCCCATTTTACAATAAGCCAGAAAAATTAGGAAGGCTTCACTTTCTACATTATTTTGGAAATTTCCTTAGCTAAAAACCCAAGCTCATCATTTTCAAATTCTGCCCTCTTTCCAGCATGAAAACACAATTTTACAAAGTTTGCTACCACTATAAAACAAGGATTGCTTTTCTTCTTGTTTGCAATGACACATGCACCATTTCTGTCTAAGGCCTCATCAGAAGCGTCTTTTTTAAAAATATTTTTTTGTCTTTATTTTTTTAATATTACATTAAAAAAATATGAGGTCCCCATATACCCCTCACCCCCCTCATCTCACTCCTTCCCCAATAACAACAATCTCTTCCATCACCATGAGACATTCATTGTTTTGGTGAATACATCTCTGAGCACCGCTGCACCTCATGGTCAATGGTCCACATCATAGCCCACGCTCTCCCACATTCCACCCAGTAGGCCATGGGAGGACATACAATGTCCGGTAACTGTCCCTGCAGCACCATCCAGGACAACTCCAAGTCCTGAAAATGCACCCACATCTCATCTCTTCCTCCCACTCCCTACCCCTAGCAGCTGCCATGGCTACTTTCTCTCCACCAATGACACATTTTCTTTGATTACTAATCACAGTAGTTCATGAATAGAATATCAACAAGTCCACTCTATTCCATACTCGATTCCTCCATCCTGTGGACTTGGAATGGTTGTGTCCACTCCACATCTATATCAAGAGAGGGCTTAGATTCCACATGGATGCTGGATGCAATCATCCTGGTTTCAGTGGTAGGCACTCTTGGCTCCCTGGTGTGGAGGTTGACATTCTTTACTTCCATGTTAGCTGAGTAGGGTAAGTCCAATAAACAAGAGTGTAGAAGCTGAAGTTTGCTGAGGCTCAGGGCCTGGCTATAACATAGTCAGTCCAGAGATTCAGGTCCCCTGGGTACACATTAAACCCCAGCACCAACTACAGTTCCAGTAAAAGTAACAGGAGAGGCTTGTGGACAAAGATCACACCTGAGTCCACCTCCATCACACAGAAACACAAAATCCAAAGTAGGGCCAACTGACATGGCACTGAACTCCATCTGCCATGACCATAAAACCTGAGGGTCTCTGTAGCCCTCAGAAGAACCAATACCTGGGGTTGTATCTACTATGTCTGTCTCTGGGACTCTGCTGAGGTGTGCATAAGGGCAACCCCTCTGAGAACCTCCCAGCTCTTTTTGGAGACTCATAGCCATATAAACTCATTTGTCCTTTCCATTTCCCCCTTTTATTCAGGTCAAAAAGCATTTTTAACTCCTGGTATTATATGTAGATTGAGATATTCTGCTGGTCCGAGTTGACCCTTTAATTCAAGGTCATTTTCTAGTTACATCATCAGTTGATACTTGGTAGTAATCCTTTGGCACCAGGGAGGCTCATTCCCAGGAGTCATGTACCATGCTGAGGGGAAGGCAATGCATTTACATGATGAGTTTGGCTTCGAGACTGGACACATTTGAGCAACAAGGAGGCTCTCAGAAGGTAATTTTCAGGCACCCTGCATCTCTAGGCCTTGTTCTTATTTCAGGTGCACAGGCTCACAAGCATAGTCATTAGTATCAAGGGCTCATTGTTGGACTTTCATTCTTTTTGGTCTTTGCCATTGCTCTCAGGGGATTGTTGCTGTTCCTTTAGGGACTGTGATAGAGCTCCCCTGGCTAGGAACTCAGCACTCCCTCAGTTGTTGTTTTTAATTGTAACCACTATGAAAATATCCAAACATTTTTATGTACCCTGGATATATGCCCTGGAGAACTCCCTGCCAACCATGTGTCCCCTGTCAATAACATCCCACACCAGTATTCCTCCCCTGCCATTGTTGAACCTCTCTGTGATCCAAAACTGCTTCAAAAGTGAAGCCCAATATATTGCCAGGTTCCATTAAGAGTAAAATGGAATATAGTGATGAGTTTAAAGGTTAGATATAAAATACATATTAATTTAGAAAAATTAAGGTAAAAACAAATTGGGATATCAAAAAATTTAAATATGCAAAAGCTTTGTTTCTGATGTTTTGCCTTCCATCACTGCAATTGCAATAAGTGTTGCCCTGTATGTGAATTGGCAAGGCAACTACTTCCATCTTTTCCTCAGTGTCTAAGTCCTATCAATTTCTCTTCTTTTTTCTAATTAGTAAGCTTATCTTCACAAAAGTTTTAGATCACAGTAATTCATTTGTACCATATCCAGTACTCCCACATATCCAACATAACCTTTTCCCTTCCACAGCAATAATCTTTTTACATATTCATTCTATATTTACTGAAATTGATGTACAGATATTGAGACATTAGCTTTCAAACAAGGTAACATTTGTGTTTCTATTCTGGTTTATATTTTAGACTACTCAAATTTCTAAGTTGTTAGTTATCTTATGTTTTACATTATGGTTTACATTTTAGCCTATCAGCCCCTATATATTTTTGGTGTAATTTTACATGTCCTATATCCATCCTTGCGTACTCTTGCGGAACACTTCTATTGCTCACACAGTTACATTGGTTCCATCTATTCAATACCTCTTTCTCCCTCCCCTTAGAGCCCACAGTGACAGTCAATCTTCATTGTTTGAAGGTCCATGTTCAGAGATACTTGCAACAGTGTTGAGGGCTTGACATGCTCGACTGCCCTAATGCCCTGGGAGCTACTATTCCTCTTGAGAGATACAATTTCCTCTATTTGAGGGCATCAGTTCTCCCCAGGATGTGGGTATACCTTCACTCTCATTATATGGGTCTCTCTCCAATGATATAACCCACTATGGCAAAATGAGCATTCACATATTCCCTAGGAGCCTGTCCGGCATCAGATTATCTTCTTTAAGCATCCTAAACAGGTAACCTCCCTTATTATATTTTTTAAAAAGTTTTCTCAACATTATACTCTCAACCAAATACCTGACAGTCTCCTATGTTTATATGTTGCCCCACCGTCCCCCCAATTTCTTGGGCAATATTACCCATTCTCCCATCCCTAGCCCCCCTCAATCCCACAAAGTGCCACGCAAAAGTAACCCTATGCTCCCATTTTATCCCTTCCTTGTACAAATACTTACCTCCAGCTTATCATAGATTTCACCCATGTAGATGTCAGCTTAAAAACTTCCTCTGCCCCACAATTTTCGTTAAGCCTATCATCCAGTCTCTAGCTCTCTGAGGCAGCTTGGTTTACTTATTTCATATCATTGAGGTCATGCAGTATTTGTCTTTCAATGCATGGGTTGCTTCACTCAACATAAGTTCTCAAGATTCATCCATGTTGCTGGTGTTTCTGCGTGATGGAGCTGGACTCAGATGGGATCTCTTTTCACAAGCCTTTCATGCTACTTTACTGGAATTGTAGTTGGTGCTGGGGTTTAAGATATAACTAGGGGATTTGAATCTCTGGACTGACAATATGATAGCCAGGCCCTGACCTCAACAGACGTCAGCTCCTACACTCTGAATTATTGGGCTTACTCCACTCAGCTAACATGGAGTTGAAGAATGTCAACCACCACACAATGGAGCCTAGAGTGCCTACAACTGAAAGCAGGAGGATTGCATCCAATATCCATGTGGAATCTAAACCCCCTCTTGACATAGATGTGGAATGGACACAACCAAGCCAAGGTCCACAGGAAGGAGGAATACAGTAAGGATTAGAGTGGACTTAATGATATTCTATTCATGAACTACTGTGGTTAATAATCGAGAAAATGTGGCATTGATGTGGAAAAGTGGCCATGGTGGCTGCTGGGTGCGTGGAAGGGGAGGAAGAGAAGAGATGTGGAGGCATTCTCGGGACTTGGAGTTGTCCTGGGTGGTGCCCCAGGGACAATTGCCAGACATTGTATGTCCTCCCAGGGCCCACTGGATGGAACGTGGGAAAGTGTGGGCTATGGTGTGGAACACGGGACATGGGGTGCAGCGATGCGTGGAGATGTACTCACCAGACGCAATGGATGTGACATGATGATGGGGGAGAGTGTTATTGGGGGGGGAGTGGTGGGGTGGGAGCGGTGGGGGTGAATGGGGACCTCATAATTTTTAATGTAATATCTTTTTAAAAAATGAATAAATTGAGTAGAATTTGAAAAAAAAATTCATCCATGTTATCACATGTGTTTGTAGTGTATTCATTCTTAAAGCTGAGTAGTATTCCATTGTATGTATATACCACATTTTATTTATCCATTCATCTGTTGATGGGCATTTGGGTTAATTCCAACTTTTGGCAATAGTGAACAATGCTGCTATGAACATTGGTGTTCACATACTGGTTTGTATCCTTGTTTTCAGTTCTGCTGGGTATGTACCCAGCAGTGGTATTGCTGGGTCATATGGTAAATGTATGGCTAGTTTTTTGAGAAACCGCCAAACTGTCCTCCAAAATGGTTGGATCCTTCTGCATTCCCACCAGCAGTGGATGAGTGTTCCCATTCCTCCACATCCTCTCCAGCATTTGTATTCTTCTGTTTTTTCATAGCTGCCAATCTTATGGGAGTAAGATGGTAACTCACTGTAGTTTTGATTTGCATTTCCCTGATACCTAGAGATTTGGAGCATTTTTTCATGTGCTTTTTAGCCATCTGTATTTCTTCTTAGGAGAAGTGTCTGTTGAAGTCTTTTTCCCATTTTTTAAATGGGTTGTTTATCTTTTTATTTTCAAGATATAGGAGTTCTTTTTGTATGCAGGTTATAAGTCTTCTATCCGATATATGGTTACCAAATATTTTCTCCCATTGTGTACGCTCTGTTTTCACTTTCTTGATGAACTCCTTTGAGGTGCAGAATGCTTTAATTTTGAGGCAGTCCCATTTTTCTATTTGTTCTTTTGCTGCTCATGCTTTTGTTGTGAAGATCATGAAGCCATTTCCTGTTGCAAGGTCTTGTATATGCTTCCCTACACTGCTTTCCAAAGTCTTTATGGTCTTGGTTCTTATATTTAGGTCTTTGATCCATCTTGAGTTGCTTTTTGTATAAGGTGTGAGATGGTAATCCTCTTTCATTCTTTTACATAAGGATATCCAGTTCTCCAGTCACCAGTTGCTGAGTAGGCCATTTTCTCCCAGTTGAGAGGGTTTGGTGGCTTTATCAAATATTATATGCCTATATATATGAGGATCTATATCAAATATTATGAATATATATATATGAGGATCTACATCAAATATTATATGAGTATATATATGAGGATCTATATAAGAACTCTCTATACAGTTCCATTGGTCTGTGTGTCTATCTTTGTGCCAATACCATGCTGTTTTCACTACTGTAGCTTTGTAGTATGTTTTGAAGTCAGGTAGTGTGATTCCTCCAATTTCGTTTTTCTTTTTCAATATGTCTTTGGCTATTCAGGGCCTCTTTCCTTTCCAAATAAATTTCATAACTAGCTCTTCTAGTTTCTTAAAGAATGCTGTGTTGATTTTATTGGGATTGCATTGAATGTGTAGATCAGTTTTGGTAGGATAGACATCTTAATAATATTTAGTCTTCCTATCCATGAACAGGGAATATTCTTCCATTTATTTAGGGTCTTATTTGGTTTCCTTGAACAGTGTTGTGTAGTTCTCTGTGTATAAGTCTTTTACATCTTTAGTTAAATTTATTCCTAGGTATTTGATGTTTTTATTGACTATTGTAAATAGTATTTGTTTCTTGATTTCCTCCTGAGCATGCTCATTATTGGTGTAGAGAAATGCCACTGATTTTGGGGCATTGATCTTATAACCTGCAACTTTACTAAAATCATTTATGAATTCTAGAAACTTTGCTGTAGACCTCTCAGGGTTTTCTATGTATAGGTTCATGTCATCTGCAAATAATGAAATTCTGACTTCTTCATTTCCAATTAGAATGCCTTTTATATCTGGTTCTTGCCTCAGTGCTATAGCAAGTACTTCTAAGACAATGTTAAATAGAAGAGATGATAATGGGCATCTTTGTTTTGTTCCTCATCTTAGAGGGAAGGATTTTAGGATTTCATTGTAAATGATGTTGACTGTGGGTTTTTCATATATATTCTTTATCAAGTTCAGAAAATTTCCTTTTATTCCAATCTTTTGCAGTGTTTTTTTAATCAAGATGGTACTGTATTTTGTCAAGTGCTTTTTCTGCATCTATAGATATAATCATGTGATTTTTTTCCTTCAATCTGTTTATATGGTGTATTACATTGATTGATTTTCTTATGTTGAACCGTCCTTGCATACCTGGAATGAATCCCACTTGGTCATGGTGTA
The DNA here is from genome assembly GCF_030445035.2 of Dasypus novemcinctus. Lineage (NCBI taxonomy): Eukaryota > Metazoa > Chordata > Mammalia > Cingulata > Dasypodidae > Dasypus > Dasypus novemcinctus. The sequence goes on from NC_080675.1 coordinate 38,832,718, forward strand.
TAATTCATTAAATGTGTTGTTGAACACAATTAGCAAGTATTTTGTTGAGGTTTTTTGCGTCTAGTTTCATTAGAGAAATTGTTCTGTAATTTTCCTTTCTTCTGGTGTCTTTGTTTGGCTTTGGTACTAGAGTAATGTTGGCATCATAGAATGAGTTCAGTAATGTCCCTTCTGTTTCGATTTTTAGGAAGAGTTTCAGCAGGATTGGTATAGTTCTTCCTGGAATGTTCTGTAGAATTCACCTGTGAAGCCATCTGGCCCTGGGCTCTTCTTAGTTGGGAGGTTTTTAATGATTGATTCTATCTCTTTACTTCTGATTAGTTTGTTGAGATCATCAATTTCTTCTTTCATCAATAAAGGCTGCTTATGTGTTTCTAGGAATTTGTCCATTTCCTCTGAATTGTCATTTTTGTTGGAATATAGTTTTTGCAAGTATCCTCTTATGATAGTCTTTATTTCTGTGGGGTCAGTGGTGATATCGCCTTTCTCATTTCTTATTTTTGTATTTGCATATTCTTTTTTTTTGTTAACCTTGCTAAGGGTTTTTCAATTTTATTGATCTTCTCAAAGAACCAGCTCTTGGTTTTGTTTATTTTTCAAGTGCTTTCTTATTTTCTATTTCATTTAGTTCTGCTCTTATATTTGTTATTTCTTTTTTCCTTCTTCCTGGGGGGTTACTTTGTTGTTGTTTTTTTACTAATTTCACCAAATGTGCAGTTAGTTCTTCAATTTTTGCTCTTTCTTCTTTTTTGATATATGAATTTATGGCTATAAATTTCCCTCTCAGTACTGCTTTTGCTGCATCCCATAAGTTTTGGTATGTTGTGTTATCATTTTCATTAATTTCAAGGTAGTTATTAATTTCTTTTGAGATTTCCTCCTTGACCCACTGTTTTTTCTAAGAGTGTGCTGTTTAATTTCCATGTGTTATTGTGAAATTTGGGCCTCTGGCCCTTGCAGATTTCCAGCTTCACTCTACTGTGGTCAGAGATATTATTTTATATGATTTTGATCTTTCTGAATTAATTGAGCCTTTCTTTATGGCCTAGCATATGATCTACCTTGGAGAATGATCCATGTGCACTTGAGAAAATTGTATATCCTGTTGTATTTGGCTGTAATCATCTGTATATGTCTATTAGGTCCAGCTCCTCTAATATACTGTTCAGAGCTTTTGCTTCTTTATTGATTCTCTTTAGAGATGTTCTGTCCAAAGTTGATAGTGGTGTATTTAAGTCCCCCACTATATTTGTAGAGGTGTCTATTCTTTCACTTAGTTTTTCCAGTGTTTGCCTCATGTATTTGGAGGAGCCCTTGTTAGGAGCATAAATATTTATGATTGTTCATTCTTCTTGAAAGATTATCCCTTTCACTAATATGTTGCATCCTTCTTTGTCTCTAACAATTGTTTCACATTTAAAGTCTATTTTGTCTGATATTAATATAGCTACTCCTGCCTTTTTTGGTTATTGTTTGCTTGTAAGATTGTTTTCAAGCCATTCACTTTCAACCTCCATGAATCCCTGGTCTAAGATGTGTTTCTTGTAGACAGCATATAGATGGGTCACATTTTCTTAACCAATCTTCCAGTCTGAATCTTTTGACAGGTGAGTTTAATCCATTGACATTCAGTTTTATTACTTTCAAGGAATCATTGATGTTAGCCATATTTTGTTTAGACTCGTGTTTGTCATATTTTGTTTCTTTTTTTCCTTCTCTTTTTGTCTTTTTTGTTATTCTTACACTCACCTCCAACTCTGCCTCTCCTGTTTTTTCCTTTCTTCCTGCAGAACTCCCTTTAGTATTTCTTTAAGTGCAAGGTTCTTGTAGCATACTCTTTTAATTTCTGTTTATCTGTGAATATTTTGTACTCTCCATCATTTTTGAATGCTAGTTTAGCTTGGTAGAGTATTCTTGGTTGGAAATTTTTTTTTAGTACCTTGACTATATCATACCACTCCCTTCTTGCCTCCATGGTTTCAGATGAGGAATCAGCACTTAATCTTATGGAGCCTCCCTTGTATGTAATGGCTTTCTTTTCTCTTGCTGCTTTTAGAATTTTCTCTTTGTCTTGAGCATTGGAAAATTTGGCAAGTATACATCTCAGGGTGCGTCTTTTGGGATTTATGATGTTTGGGGTGCATTGTGCTTCTTGGACATGTACATCCATCTCTCTCAGTAGATTTGGGAAGTTTTCAGCCATTATTTCCTGCAACACCCTTTCTGTCCCCTTTCCCTTCTCTTCTCCTTCTGGATGCCTATAATATGTAATTTTGTGCATTTTGCATTGCCATTCAGGTCCCTAAGTCCTAGCTGGATTTTTTTCTATCTTTTTATCTATCAGTTCTACTATCTGTTTGATTTCAGATGTACTGTCTTCCACATCGCTAATTCTCTTCTCTGCCTCTTCTAATCTGCTGCTATTTGCTAAGAGTGTATTTTTGATTTCTTGAACTGTGGTGTTCATCACCATCATATCTGTTATCTTTTTGCGTATGTCTGCAATTTTTTCTCCAAAGTGTTCTTCATATTGTTAATCTCTTCCTTTACTTCATTAAGTTGGTCTCTAATATATGTTTTGAGATCTTTAATTACTTGTCTGATGTTTTGCTCCCCTTCCTGGATTTTAGTTTTTTCATTGAATTCGGCCATGTTTTTCTGATTGTTGGTTTGGTTTGTAGTTTTATGTTGCTCTCTGGTCATCATTTTATCTTGATGGGTTTAATCAGTTTCTTAGCTTCTTTGTCTAGTCTTGGGGATTAATTAGTTGTTGTTCCTGTGTAAGTGTTATGTCTTCTCTTTGTCACTTTGTTCTTCTTACTCTATTTTCTTGTTGCCTGCTAAGTTCACTTTGAAGGAAAATAATAGGGCCATGGAAAGGAAAATGAGTAAGAAAAGAAATTGTATAAAGTAGTATTGGTAATAAATGTTAACTGAGCAACAATGTGAGATCTGGGAGAATGGGTATTAGACTCATGTAAGTTGTGTAGGGTTATAGCAGTAAGTAGAGTACCTATAATAAGACAGTCAGCTGTATATGGGGAGGAATATAGTATGAGCTAAAAAGCCAGTATTTTCATGAGAGAGGGAAAGAGAAAAGAAAGACAATAATATCAAGAGTGGAAAAAAGAAAGCAGAACAAAAGTATTAGAAATTAAAAGTCAGACAATTTGGGGGTCAAAGAAAGGTAGGTGGAATGTAAGAGAAACAGTAGATGATGGGGGATAGAAAGATGTGGGGGAAACAGGATAGTGTAGGTGGCCCAAATCAATACACACAGAAAAGAGGAAATGGAGGATGAGGAAACACAGCAATTGTGAAGCACTCCTATTATATAAAGCAGCACCTATTATATAAATAAAATAAAATAAAATAAGAAGAAAAAGAGAGAAAAGACAGAAAAAGAGAAGAGGAAGGGGGGCAAAGGAAAGTGGGGGGAAATAAGCATGAAAAAGAAAAAGAGAAAAAAATCTAAATAAATGAAAAAGGATCTTGGGGGATAAAACAGGAGAAAAGACCAGGAGACAATGCAATATTAGCAACCAAGACAAAAAAAAAAAAAAAAAAAAAAAAAAAAAGAACCAACATTTTAAGCTAGGAATCCTCTTTGCAATTAAAGAATACACTTAGGGATCTGACCTTCCCCCTTTCTCCTTTCCTCACTTGTCTCTCTCCCAAGGTAGCAGGAAAGCTGCCTGAGAGGTCCGGTAGGAGATTCAACTCAACAAAGAAGACTATGGCTCTTTATTTCCAGCATGAGATCACCTACACCTCACCAGAAACCCCAAATATGCTACTGGAAGCTTGGATATTACCTTCTACAGTCCCTCCCCCTTAGGTGTGCTAGGAGAGGTCTAATTGATTTTCTGACTCCACCTACTCCCAGACCAAGTTTCCTATCCCAGGACATTTAGGCAAATTGAGCTTTCTCAGCAGATTCACCTCTCCTTTCTTCCTAGACTCTCCCCAAGACATCTGGTATACTCCTCCAAGTTCAAGGAGAGAGAGAGAAAAAAACACACACAAACACTAAAGGCTAGGGTAATCAAGGATCTCAGATGGACTTCAGGGCACGATGGGAAGTCTGTGATATTGGAGACTCAAGGTGTGTGAGTCTCTGGAGCATGGGCCACCAGGGTTTAGGGGACACAGACCTGGGAACCACACACCCAGTTAACAGGGGCCTGGGAGCACTGCAGTACAACACAGCCTTCAGGGATCCCTGCAGCTGGGTGGCAACCCTAGGGGAAGGGGTCCTGCCCACACATTTGATCTCCGTGTCAGAAACTCAGAATTCCACCTCTCACAAGAATCTCTTCTGTCACTGTCTCACCAAATCGACATCCAGACACCTCCTGCCCTGCAAGCCCCTGAAACAGCCTGCTCAGGGTTTGGGAGCACCAGAGCATAACAAAGATTTCAGGGACCACTGTGGACTGGCCGCCAGCCCTAGGGTGAGTGGTTCCACCTACAGCTTCTGACCTCAGTGTCAGAAACCGAAAGTTCCACCTCTTGCAAGAATCTCTTCTGTCGCTGTCTCACCAAATCGACATCCAGACACTTCCTGCCCTACAAGCCCCTGACACAGCTCACTCAGGGTTTGGGAAAACCCCACACAACAAAAATCCCATGGATCGCTGGGGATGGCTCCCAGCCCTAGGGGGAGGGGTTCCACCCAGAACCTCTGACCTCCATGTCAGAAATCCAAAATTCCTCCTCTTGCAAGAATCTCTTCTGTCACTGTCTCACCAAATTGACATCCAGACACTTCCTGCCCTACAAGCCCCCGACACAGCTCACTCAGGGTTTGGGAAAACCCCACACAACAAAAATCCCATGGATCGCTGGGGCTGGCTCCCAGCCCTAGGGGGAGGGGTTCCACCCAGAACCTCTGACCTCCATGTCAGAAACCCAAAATTCCACCTCTCGCAAGAATCTCCTCCATCACTGTCTCACCAAATGGACTTCCAGACACCTCCTGCCCTGCAAGCCCCTGAAACAGCCTGCTCAGGGCTTGGGAACACCCCAGGAGAGCAAAGTCTTCAGGAATCGCTGCCAGCCCCAGGGGGAAGGGTTCCGCCCACAACTCCAACCTCTGTGAAAGAGACCCAAAATTCTACCACTTGCAAGAATCTCTTCTGTCACCGTCCCACTAAATCCATGTCCAGACACCTCCTGCCCTGCAAGCACCCAAAACAGCCCAGTCCAGCAGGACTCCAACCCTACTCAGCCACTTCTTTGCAGGAGAGATTGTGAGGTGCACTCACTCAGACATCATCTTGCCCCGCCTACAGAAGTGTCTTTATCATCCATATTTGTACAAACAGTCTCTTCAAAGCATTCTAGGATTTTTCTATCAAGAATCTGTCAATTATCACGGATTCTACCCTATACCAATTTTAAGAGCCATTCTCACATTTTTGGAATTTGCAACCACAACACTCAAATTTTCTAGTACCAATTTCTGTCTTAGTTTGTTGAAGGCTGCCAAGGTAATATAAGACTTTCACAGGTTAACTCTGAAGATTTCAGCCCTCATGTTGACTAGGAATAATACATTCACATTGACAAGTGCATGATGAATCTGTATCAAATGTCTAGCATGGATTTAAAACCACTTTTAAGGAATGTTCAGAGTTAGGCCTTAATACTGATACCTTCAACTATTTTTGTTAATAGTTTAAAATCTGAGCTATCAGATATTGTTCAGGAGCAAAATAAGCAGAAGGGCACAGCCATTCTCAAGGTACAGCACTTAGTTCGACATTTTGACAAAAGATGATAAAGAGAAAACCATGTGCATTCACACTTATGATTCTACAAGTTAAACAACTCAAGGGAAACAGAATTTCCTTCATAAATACAAAACAGATCAATAAGGATACATGCAGATATTGACTTTAAAAATACGAAAGAATGAAAACGCTACAGCCATTTTTGTTCTCTACTGAGAGCCATTATAGTTCTCTGTCCAAAAGGCTGCCCAAACAGTAAATAAATTATTCCCTCCCCAAGGATGGTAAACTCTAGTTTCCACAATGTCTTTTTTTTTCTTCTTTATTTTCTTTTAATGTTACATTAAAAAAATATGAGGTCCCCATATACCCACACCACCCCTCCCATATCAACCTCTTCCATCATCGTGGCACATTCACTGCAATTGACGAATACATTCTGGAGCTCTGCTTCACCACATGGTGACCAAGAAGTAAAAACTGTTTATAAATATTCATACAACCCCATTTTACTACAATTTACTACAAGTGCAAATGCAACAACCATGGTAATATTAAACAATGCTCAGAATCATACTGGATGAAGATCTGAGTTACTCTATTGGATAAGCCACTTAGACCAGAACTGTAGGCCAAGAAACCTATATAAAAGATGGATAAATTACAATGTTGCTGAGCGGCAATACTATTGATTCTCTGCTTCTACATTCTTCTTCTACCCTTGGTTCAGTGTATTACACAGCCTAAAGAATGCTGATGCAAAATATCAGAAATCTCTTGGCTTTTATAAAGGGAATATATTTGAGGTAGAGGCTTACAATGCCCTAAAGAGTTCAACTCAAGGTACCATAAGAGGAGTTGGACTCAGATGTGACCTCCCTACACATGCCTCTTCTGTCACTTTTACTGAGCCTGGGGTTGATGCTGGGGTTGGTGTATGCTCAGGAGACTTGAATCTCTGGGCTGTCCATGTGCCAGCTGGGCCCTGAGCCTCAGCAGAGTTGCAACGCCTACTCTCTGGTTCGTTGGACTTACCCAGGTCACCTAACAGGGAGGTGAGGATGGTTGCATCTCACCAGGGAACTAAGAGAGTCTACAGTTGCAAGCAGGAGAATCCCATCCATCAGCCATGTGGGATCTAAGACTCCTCTTGATTTAGAGGTTGTGTGGACATCACGATCCCAGGGTCCTCAGGATGGAGGAATAAAATATGGATTAGTGTGGACTTACTGGTATTCTACATTAGAACTATTGTGACTCTAACAATGGAAGAAATTATTTCATTGATGTGGAGGCAGTGGCTGTGGGAGTTGCTGAGGGCAGGGAAAGGGAATAAGAGATGTATTTTGGGGGCATTTATGGGACTTAGAGATGTCCTGAATGATATTGCAGGGACAGATATAGGACATTATATATCCAGCCATAACCTACTGAATGGACTGGGAGAGAGTAAAAACTACAACATAAACTATAAACCATGCTGTGTAGCAGTTCTCCAGAATGTATTCATCATATGCAATGAATGTGCCAAACTCATGAAAGAGGTTGTTGATGTGGGAGGAGTGGGGTGGAAGGGGTAGGGAGAGGGGTATATAGGAACCTCTTATATTTTTTAATGTAACATTGTATGTGATCTATGTATGCTTTAAAAAAGAGAGATAATAATTTTAAAATTTTAAAATTTTAAATAAGGTACCATAAGAGTTATTTTCCCAACCAGAGTTTTTTGCCAATGTGTTGATGCAAGATGGTGGGCAATGTCTGCGAGGGTTCAGTCTTCCTCCTCCTGCCAAAGCTCTATGGTCCCAGTTTCTTCCAATCTCAGCAGCAGGCTGGGATGAGTCTCATATCTCTCCCAGGGCTCATTTCTCTCTGGGCTCAACTGCTTTGCTCTCTCCACAAGGCCAGTTGTAAACTCTCAGATGAATCAGTTGGCTCTCTTCTTGGGTCCTCTGCCATATCTAATGGAGTCTTCTCTCTTTCCTTACCTATCTGCTTCTTTGCATGCTTACTTTCCAGATCCAGGATCAAAAAACCCTAACTGTCTCCTCTGTCTCATAGTTTTTCTCTGTGAGTACCCACCCACCAAGGGGGCGTAGACTCAATGTCCTACTGACATGGCCCAATCAAAGCCCTGGTCATAATTTAAGCAAGTAAAAGAGAAACCTCTGAATTCAATACAATCTAAGGGTATCACTAGCCCAGAGGAACAGACCAGTTTATAAGCATAATCAGAATTTCTTTTTGTAATTCATCAATAATATAAAACTGCCACAGTTGTTACCCTTAGCCTGACTCCAACTTTCCTGAAAGAGATTTGATCTGAGGTCAGAGGCCTTCAAGCAGCATGAATCTAACTCTTAGGGCAGGTCAGATAATGTTTTGGTACACTATTTCAGATGTGATCACTTCCTGTTTCTCTTTACCTGAATTTTTGTCTCTGTACAAAATTTGTACAGCTATATCAGCTGAAGTCCATAATTATTAATCAGGCTTTGCGTGAACAATTCCCAAGATTTTTAGTGTGATATGCTGTGACTCAAACAGAGGTATTAAGAAGTGGTCAATGTATCCTTATGTGATGGTGGTACAGTAAAGATAAAAGGCCAAAGAATTATATTTGGGATACGCCAGGTTTAATACAACTAAGAAATAATAATGCCAATAATGGAAATGAGCACATCTAGCATATATTAGATGCCTAAAATAGTCCTGTCCCTCTTCAGAAGCTTTCTTTTGATCGTCACTAAACCCTGAAAAAGTTATTTCATTTCCGAATATAAAATCTGGAACTTGCCCAAAATCATATACTTAGCAGGTGGTAAAATCACTGTTTAATTCACACACATCTAATACACAAGTTCATCATCTTCCTACCATATCACTGCCAAGTATTATTTTTATGTGCAATTGTCAAACTAACAATAAATTAAACAATTATCAAAAATCTAGTACTTAACCAATTGAGTTAAAAAATTCCTTGAAACTACTGAAATACCATCATAAATTATTTGATTTGCTAAGAGAGCATCTGTAAAAAGTAGGATCCAAATCTTCTGTAAGTGCAAGTCCTCTTTTTACTGAATTCAAGAATTTCTGTTGACACCTATAAAAGTGTGTATATTATGGCCAGACATAGAATGTTAACCAACTTTAAATACACAAAACCTTTTTAAATTGCCAAGTCATTTTATTTCAAGATGACGACCTTAGGATAGCTAAAAGATTGTATAATTGTCAGATTGATTATAGATCACTTTCCCAATAAGTGCCACTGTTATGCCACCTTTTCCCAGAGGTCCTTTTGGTTTTCATGTCTTCAGCAGTTTTTTCCTGTGTCCATGTATATTTCGCTTGGGATAAGCTACCAACAAACAATGCACCCACAAAAAGACTTAAATGAACCAGTATTGTGAACAGTACCTTGTTTATACGTAAGACTATACTGGCTCGAATACCACGTTCTTTGTCAGGTGGAGAGCCACTATTTACACTGCCACCTACTCCTGACTGTGTACAATTTGGTGGTTTCCAACCACTCTGACAGTGGCAGTTTTTCTTGTTGTTGTATACCCCTCTGAAATTGCAAATTCACATTACAGTCAAAACCCAGGTCTTGATAATAAGTACAATTCTGGTGTAAACAGTATCTTCCCGGGCCACATGTTGCACCATCCACTACAAGGGCCATGTATGGTGTTTCAGTCCCAAAGTGTGCATCATACCCAAAGCACTTTTCTTGTTTAATTCCTGGTACTACTACGTGATGAAAAGTAATGTGCTCACCTCCACCAGGAATATGGTTGATACTACCACAGTGCAGCATTCCATAAAGAATATCATCCTCTTCACATTTAACAGGTTTTCCTCCCCCTTGTATGACCTTTACCCCACAGTTTCCAAAACGGTTCCCTATTTTATTGAATGTTTTATAGCATAGTGGTGAAGCATCTCTTATTTGGTAGCCAAAGAGGGATTGACACTGCATATCATGATCACTGCAGTTTCCTCTAATACAAATGGCTGATGGTGAGCATGGGGTTCCATCCTGACATAAAAGTCTTCAGGGCACTCATGCGTTTTCCCATCACTGTATTCTGGTAGATCACAAATACCAAGTATTTCTCTGCAAATTGTTCCAGGAGGAGCATATCTACACCTACTACAGCAACCTCCTATATCACAAGCACTGCCAAGGGTGAGGAGACAATTGGTTCCACAGCATTTATCTACCATACACTCTTTTAAGGAGCTGCAGTCACATTCTTCATTCCAATTTACAATCTTGTCTCCACAACGAGGAGCTACATAAGGGAAATTATGGTATGGAACATTTTTTGGACTCACACAAGGATCTCCAATAGATACCTTATTATGAAGAGCTTGATAAGAACAATTGCTCATCATATCTAGAAGACCAGGCCTAGGAGCTATCATACATTTGCTTCTTCGAAAACAGTTACAACTTTGTGCATCATGTTGAAGGCTCAACATATGACCTATTGCATGTGCTGCAATAGTTGCAGCCAGAAATATGTGATACCTTGCTATATATGCAAATGATGCTCCCCAGTTGGGATTGCATGCACCATCATGGAAGGCAAAATATGTGTCTCCTCCAATTTTTTGTCCTGTAAGCAGAACTGAAGTATCGTGTGGAATTTGGGGATACCATTCATAACACTTCCACAAACCAAAATCACTCATTATAGCTTCTGAAGACCTACCATCATTTAGAGTCACCAAATCCCATCCATCCCATAAGAAAAGAACATGTATGTTAACATCTAAATGATTGCGTGCACAAATGGTATGGATTATGTTATTTATGATCACTACATTCTCTATTATCCTTGTCATGTTTTTGTTTTTGTTATATAAAGAGTTAGAAATGTGATAGTGAACTTTCAGGTATTTCTTATGTGGCCACCACTGAGAAACAGCGACCGCTCTAGGAGTTTCAACAAATTTTGCCTCCTCGAATGCATGATTTATATCTTCCCCATCATTCTTACACCTTTCTCCATGGCCTGATGTCCCTTCTGACACAAGATGAGACACCACATGCTCAAATTTGGAAGAAGACTCCAGGGGTTTGATTTCATAAGTAAAGTCATCCACCTGCAGCATGCCATGCAGACCCCCATGATAGGTGTCCGTTGTGGCCATGGACCCAGGAACCCCCTCCAGGAAGCTGTAGTAGTAGCAATCTCGGGGGACAAAGGGATATTACTCATGCATGGCACCTTGATCGTCATTGGTAATAACTGGAAAATGTCTGGGCAGCAGCCTCTTTTTACTTTCATGTGAACAACGTGTCTTTGGCCATGGGAGCACATGCTGTAGGAGAGCTGGCCTGGCATCTCAGCTCCACCCACCCTGTGCGGCATCTTCCTGGGGATCACAACTTCAAAGGAAGCGAATCGCCATGCAGGTGGGTTGCCATTGCAGCAGACAGAAGACAAGAGTGCCCAGAATATATGGAGCAAGAGAGCACCTCTCAGGAGGGTCTGGGCCCAGGCAGGCCCCATGAGTGTGGTGTCCTCAGACCAGAGAAGTGGGAGGAAGGTAGAGAGTCTGAAACAGCAACATTCCCAGCAGGGTTGTTATGAGATTTCAGTGGGGCTGGGCTCCCCTGAGTGAGGGAGGGGGAGAGGGAGGGGAGAGAGAGGGGGAAGTTATTACATAACAATGGAGGTGTCATTGTAGGAGGTTTAGTGAGCTGAAGACCCTAAGGCAGGAGACCTAGAAGATGGAAAACCAGAGGGAGTTAAAGATACCATATTCTCTTGGGGAAGTCACAGAAGAAGAATATATGTATTTGGTGTAATTTTAGGACAGTTATAATGAGGGTTTTTTTTCCCAAATCAGAATGAGGTAAGGGCTTTTCATCTAATTAAATCAAGGGCATGTCAACAATGGTGAGGAAAAAGGAAGCTGCTTCTTGCCACAATTTTGCAGGTAGAATTAATCTGACTCATACTTTATAGATACATAGTTGCGTTGGGGAGAGTGATGAAAAAATAATATAAATAGACGACATGAGTTGAAAAAGTGACAAAGAATTATTTAATAGATTCCTTTTTTTTTTGGTTCTACGATCTCTATTTTTTTTTTTAATGTTACATTTAAAAATATAAGAGGTTCCCATACACTCCCTAACCCCCTCAACCTGCTCCTCCCACATCAAACAAGGTTCTATTTTGGTTAGCATTATGGTATATATTTTATTTTATTTTATTTTTATTTTTTAATTTTTATTTATTTCTCTCCCCCTTCCCCCCAGTTGTCTGCTCTCTGTGCCCACCTGCCACGTGCTCCTCGGTGACCGCTCCCATCCTTATCAGTGGCACCAGGAATCTCTGTCCCCCCTTTCGTTGTGTTATCTTGTTGTGTCAGCTCCCTGTGTGTGTGGTGCCATTCCTGGGCAGGCTGCACTTTCTTTCGTGCTGGGCAGTTCTCCTTACGGGGCATACTCCCCGCGCGCGGATATTACCCATGCGGGGACACCCCTGCGTGGCACCACACTCACCACATGCATCAGCACCATGCATGGACCAGCTCCACACAGGTCAAGGAGGCCCGGGGCTTGAACCATGGACCTCCCATGTGGTAGGCGGACACCATATCCATTGGGCCAAATTCGCTTCCCTGGTTTATATTTTAGACTATACAATTTTCTAAATTTTTAGTTATCTTATGTTTTACATTATGGTTTACATTTTAGCCTATAGACTTTTATACATTTTTGTTGTAATTTAACATGTCCTATATCTACCATTGCATGATCTTGTGGAACACTTCCATTGCCCCACAGTTACCCTGATTCCATCTATTCAATACCTCTCTCCCCCTCCCCAAGGGGCCAACGTGATAATCAATCTTTATTACTTAAAGGACCATATTCAGAGATACTTGCAACATTGTTGAGGGCTTGACATACTCGACTGCCCTAACTCATTGGGAGCCACCAATTCTCTTGAGAGACACAATTCCCACTGTTTGAGAACATCAGTCTTCCTCTTCTTCCGACTTCCTTTAAGCCTATCATCCAGTCTCTAGCTCTCTGAGACAGCTTGGTTTGCTTATTTCATATCAGAGAGGTCATGTAGTATTTGTCCTTCAAAGACTGGCTTGCTTCACTCAACAAAAGATCCCCAAGATTCATCCATGTTACCACATGTGTTTGTATTGTATTCCTTCTTATAGCTGAATAGTATTCCATTGTATGTATGTAACACATTTTACTTATCCATTCATCTGTCGATGAGCATTTGGGTTAATTCCAGCTTTTGGCAATAGTGAACAATGCTGCTATGAACATTGGTGTGCATATATCATTTTGTGTCCTTGTTTTCAGTTCTACTGGGTATATATCCAGCAGTGGAATTGCTAGGTCATATGGCAAATCTATAGCTAGTTTTTTGAGAAACTGCCAAACTGTCCTCAAGAATGGCTGGATCCTTCTGCATTCCCCCTAGGACTGGAAGAGTGTTCCCATTCCTCCACATCCTCTCCAGCAACAGTAGTCTTCTGTTTTTTTCATAGCTGCCCGTCTCATGGGAGTAAGATGGAATCTCATTGTAGTTTTGATATGCATTTCCCTAACAGCTAGTGATTTGGAACATTTTTTATGTGCTTTTTAGCCATTTGTATTTCTTCTTTGGAGAAGTGTCTGTTTAAATCTCTTGCCCATTTTTTAAATGGGTTGTTTATCTTTTTATTTTCAAGATATAGGAGTTCTTTATATATGCAGGATAATAGTCTCCTATCAGATATATGGTTACAAATATTTACTCCCATTGGGTAGGCTGTCTTTTCACTTTCTTGACAAATTCCTTTGAGGTGAAAAAGGCTTTAATTTTGAGGAAGTCCCATTTATCTATTTATTTGTTTGCTGCTCGTGCTTTTGGTGAGAAGTTTATGAAACCATTTCCTATTACATGGTCCTGTAGGTGCTTCCCTACATTGCTTTCTAAGGTCTTTATGGTCTTGGCTCTTATAGTTAGGTCTTTGATCCATCTTGAGTTGATTTTTGTATAAGGCATGATTTAGTAATCCTCTTTCATTCTTTTACATATGGATATCCAGTTCTCCAGGCACCAAGTGAGTGGGTTTGGTGACCTTGTCGAATATCATATGACTGTATATATGAATATCTATATCGGAACTTTCAATTTGGTTCCGTTGCTCAGTGTGTCTATCCTTGTGCCAATACCATGCCATTTTCTCTACTGTAGCTTTGTAGTATGTTTTGAAGTCCGGTAGGGTGATTCCTCCAATATCATTTTTCTTTTTCAATATGTCTTTGGCTATTCAGGACCTCTTTCCTTTCCAAATAAATTTCATAGTTGGTTTTTCTAGTTCATTAAAAAATGTTATGCTGATTTTTATTGGGATTGCATTGAATCTGTAGATGAGTTTGGTAGGATAGACATCTTAATAATATTTAGTCTTCCTATCCATGAATAGGGAATGTTCTTCCATTTCTTTAAGTCTTATTTGATTTCCTTGAACAGTGTTGTGTAGTTTTCTGTGTATAAGTCTTTTACATCTTTAGTTAAATTTATTCCTAGGTATTTGATTTTTTAGTTACTATTGTAAATGGTATTTGTTTCTTGATTTCCTTCTCAGATTGCTCATTATTGGTGTACAGAAATACTACTGACTTTTGTGCATTGATCTTATAAGCTGCGGCTTTCCTGAACTCATTTATAAGTTCCAGAAGCTTTGTTGTGGACTTCTCAGGGTTTTCTATGTATAGGATCATATCACCTGCAAATAGTGAAATTTTGACTTCTTCTTTTCCAATTTGCATGCGTTTTATGTGGTTCTTGCCTCAGTGCTCAAGCAAGTACTTCTAAGACAATGTTACATAGAAGGGGTGATAGCATCCTTGTCTTGTTCCTGATCTTAGAGGGAAATATTTTAGTATTTCACCATTGTAAATGATGTTAGTTGTGGCTTTTTCATATATCCCCTTTATCATGTTCAGAAAGTTTCCTTCTATTCCAATATTTTGCAGTGTTATTATTAAGAAAGGGTGCTGTATTTTGTCAAAGGCTTTTTCTGCATCTATATATATGATAATGAGATTTTTCCCCCTTCAATCTGTTTATATGGTGCTCCAAAATGTATTCACCAAATGCAATGAATGTGCACAATGATGAAAGAAGTTGTTGATGTGGGGGGATTGTGTGGGGTGGGGTATGTTGTATATGGGAACCTCTTATTTTTTTAATGTAACGTTTTTTGTGATCTATGTATCTTCAAAAAAAAACAGTGAAAATAAAATAAAGTGCATATATGAAAAATCCACAGCTAACATTGTACTCAATGTTGAAGGACTGTAAACTTTACCACTGAGATCAGGAACAAGATAAGGATGCCCCTGGTGTCACCACTGTTGTACAATATTGTGCTAGAAGTTCTAGGGAGAGCAATTAGGAAAGAAAAAGAAATAAAAGGCATCCAGATAGGAAAGGAAGAAGTAAAACTTTCACTATTAATGGATGATATGATCTAGAAAATCCTGGAAATTATACAACAACGCTACTAGAATTGCCAGATGACTTCAGCAAAATGGCAGTATAAAATATTAATATGAAGAAATCAGAGGCATTTTTATACACTACTGATTAGCAACCTGAGGAGGAAATAAAAAAATTTCCATTTACAAGAGTGTTAAAAGACTCAAATATTTAGGAATAAACTTAACCAAGGATATAAAGGACTTATCTTCAGAAACTACAAAATATGCTAAAAGAAACCAAGGAAGACCTAAATAAATGGAAGGATGTATTAGTCAGCCAAAGTGGTGCTGATGCAAAATATCTGAAATTGGTTGGTTTTTATAAAGGGTATTTATTTGGGGTAGGAGGTTACCGATACCAAACCATGAGCATAAGTTACTTGCCTCATCAAAGTATATTTTCACGTGTTGGTGCAAGATGGCTGCCGATAACTGCAAGGTTTCAGGCTTCCTGGGTTCCTCTTTTCCAGAGACTTGCTTCTTTCTGGGTTCAGGGTTCCTCTCTTTCCAGGGCTTGCTTCTTTCTGGACTCAGTATTCCTCTCTTCCTGGGGCTGCTTCTGTTTCCTCTGTGAACTTACTTCCCAGGGTTCCAGCTTAAGGCTTCAGCATCAAACTCCAACATCAAAATTCCAATATCAAAAACTGTCAGTTCTGTCCTTTGCCATGTCTTTTATCTGTGAGTCTCCACTCACCAAGGGGTGGGACTCAATGCCCTAATCACGTGGCCCAATCAAAGCCCTAATCATAACTTAATCACGCCCATGTACAGACCATATTACAAACATAATCCAAATATATGTTTGGAATTCATAACCATATCAAACTGCTACAAAGAAAATTCTATGGGTTTGGTTTGGAATACTAAATATCATTTAGATGTCAAGTCTACCTAAACCAATGTACAGATTTAACACAATCCCAACAGAAATTCCAACAGCCTTTCTTGCAGAAATGGAAGGGCCAATTACCAAATTTTTTTGGAAGGACAAGTGTCCCCAAATAGCTAAAAATATCTTTAAAAAAGAAGAAAGAAGTCATTTCTTGATTTTTAAGCATATTGCTGAATGACAATGGTAAAAACAGTATGGTACTGGCATAAAGACAGACATAGACCAATGGAATTGAATTGAGAGTTCAAAACTAGGCCCTCACATCTACGGTCAAATGATTCTTGACAAAGCTGTCATGAATCAGAACAGTCTGTTCAACAAACAGTATTTCAAAAGAAAGAAAGAGGTCCCCTATCTCACACCTTATACATGAAGTAACTAAAAATGTATCATAGACCTAAATATAAAAGCCACATCAATAAAAATACTAGAAAAGAAATATAGAGAAACATCTTAAGAGCTTGTGATAGGTGGTAGTTTCTTAAACTTTACACTCAAAACTTGAGCAACAAAGAAAAAATAGATAAATGGGACTTCATTTTATTTTCCTTATTTGTATCCTTGCTAAATTTTTTAAAAATTTATTGATCTTTTCAAAGATGAAACTTTTGGTTGTGGTGATTCTACTGTTTTTTAAAATTTTGGGGTTTTTTCCTATTTTATTTATCTCCACGCTAACTTTTAGTTCCTTCTTCTCTCTTTGGGTTTACTTTACTCTTCCTTTCTAATCATTCCAGGATTGAGGTTAGGACTCTGATTTGAATTATTTCTTTTTCTTTTATTAAACAAATTATGAGTTTACAAAATAATCATGCTTAGCATACAAGATTCCCAGCCACCACCCCACCACCACCACCACCTTGTATAGTTGTGGAACATTTGTTACAATGGTAAAAGAGCATCCAAATATTACTACTATCTATAGTCTATAGCTTATATTAGGTGTTTTTTCCCTAAACCATCCTTTTTTAAGACTATGTATTAGTATTGTACATTTATTATAATTCATGTAAGAATATTCTCATATTTGTACTGTTAAGCACATTCCATCATCCACCACAGAGTTCACTGTTTTACAGTTCCATGCCTTATACAATCCAATCACAGTGTATAATCAGCAGCTCTCATTTAACACAGAGTTGTGCTGTCATCATCTCAGTCAATTTTAGAATATTTTCATTACTCCAGAAAGAAAAATCTCTCACTCCCTTATATCCCTCTTTTCTTGACCCTTAGTATTGATACAGGATCTTAATTGCCATTAATGCAGAAATATTATAATATTTCTGTTAACTATAATCCATATATTATACGAGTGGTATTTTCTTCATATATCACCATCTTCTTAATGTCATGTAATAGTGGCATTCATTTGCTCTAATTCATAGAAGAATATTCTTGTATTTGTGCTGTTATTTGCACAAATGATTCACTACGAAGCTCACTATATTATATATCCCAAGATTATCATCTAGCCTTCTTTCTATTAACATTTAGTCTCTAGACTTTCAGTCACGTTCACATTTATAAGACAGTGGTGTTAGTTATATTCATTATAATGTTTTACCATCAACTCTGTTCATTTCCACACGTTTACAATAAGCCTTATTAAAAATTCTACATAAATTAAGCATTTGCTCCCCTTCCCAACCCTTGTTCTATACCCTGGTCACCAATACTGTAGATTTTAACTTGATGAGTTTACTCATTGCATTTAGGTCAAATCAGTGAAGTCATAAAATATTTATCCTTTTGTATCTGGGTTATTTCACTCAACATAATGTCCTCCATCTGCATTACTTCTGACCCTGCTGAAATAAAAAGGAATATAAAAGGATATGATGAATAACTCTATGCCAATACATTAGATACCTTCGATGAAATGGACTAATTCTAAGTAACACACAAATTACCTATATTGACTCAAGAAGAAAGAGAAGATCTCAACAAAACAATTATCAGAAAAGAGATTGAATCAGTAATCATAAGCCTCCTAACTAAGAAAAGCCCAGGAACAGATGGGCTCACATGGGGAATTCTGACCAACATTCCAGGTAGACATAACTCCAATTCTGCTCAAACTCCTCCAAAAAAATTGAAGAGGATGGAACAATCTCTAACTTATTTTGAGCCCATCACCCACATACCAAAGCCTGATAAAGTTACCACAAGAACAGGAAACCACAGTTCAATATCTCCTATTCATACAGGTACAAAGTCCTTAATAATATACTAGGAATCTACATCCAACAACATATTAAAAGTATTATACACCATTTTCAAGCAGGATTTAGCCCTACTATGGAAGGTTGGTTCAACATAAGATTATCAATTAACTTCGCACACCATATTAGCAGAACAAAGGGGAAAAATGAATGATGATCTCAATTGATGCAGAAATAGCATTTGACAAAACATGGAAACCTTTCTTGATAAAAATACTTAGAACACTAGAAATAGAAGGAAACTTCCAAAACATGATATAGGGCATATATGAAAAGCACACAGCTAACATCCTACTTAATGGTGAAAGACCATTTCTCTTTAAGATCAGGAGCAAGACAAGGATGCCTACCATCACCATTCTTATCCAACATTGTGCTTGAAGTTCTTGCCTGAGCAATTAGGCAAGAGAAGGAAATAACGGGCATCTGAATTGGAAAGGAAGAAATAAAACTTTCTCTATATGCAGATAATATGATCTTGTATAAAGAAAATCCTGAAAAACCCACATCAAAGCTTCTAGAGCTAAATGAATTTAGCAAAGCAGCAGAGTACATGATAAATGCCCCAAAACCAGTAGTATTTCTATACACAACCAATGGACAATTGTAAGAAAAAATCAAGAGAAAAATTCCATTCACAAAAGCATCAAAAGGAGTAAAAACCTAGTAATAAATCTAACCAAGAATGTAGAGGACTTGTACACAGAAAAATACAAAACATTGTTGAAAGAAATTAAAGAAACGTAAACAAATGAAAGATTCTGGGTTCATAGATTGGAAGACTAAATATCATTAAGATGTCAATATTATCCAAAGAAATTTATAGATTCAACACAATCCAAGTCAAAATTCCAAAAACCTTCTTTGCAGAAATTAAAAAGTCAATCATCAAATTTATATGGAAGGGTAAGGATCCCCAAATAGCTAAAGCCATCTTGAAAAAGAAGAATGAAGTTGGAGGATTCACACTTTCCAACCTGAAAACTTATTACAAACCCACAATAATCAGAACAGCACAGTTCTGGCACAAGGACAGATACAAAGAGCAATGGAATAGAACTAAGAGCTCAGAAATCAACCCTCACATTTACATCCAACTGATTTTTGTCAAGAGGATAAAACAACTCAATTGAGAAGCAAGTCGTGTTGAGAAAACTGGATCTCCACTTGCAAAAACAAGGAGGACCTCTACCTCACACCATATACAATTAATTAACTTAAAATGGATCAAAGACCTAAATATAAGAGCTAGAACTATAAAACTCCTAGACGATAACATAGTAAGCATCTTCACCACCTTGTGCTAGGCCACAGTTTCTTAGACTTTTACATACAAAGTAGAAACAACACAAAATTAGATAAACGCTACCTCTTCATAATTTAAAAATTTATTCTTCAAGGGATTTATCATGAAAGTAAAATGACAACCTACACAATGGGAGAAAATATTTTGGAGCCACATGGCTGATAAAGGAGTAATATCCACAACATACTAAGAAATCCTTCAAGTTAACAGCAAAAAGACAAACAACCCAATTTAAAAATGGGTAAAATACTTGAATAGAAATCTCTCCAAAGAAAATACACAAATGGCTAAAAAGCACATGAAAAGAATGCTCAACACCGTCAACCATCAGGGAAAGACAAATCAAAACCACAATTAGGAAGAGCAGATGTAGCTCAAGTGACTGAGTGCCTGCTTCATATGTACGAGGCCTCAGGTTCAATCCCTGGTGCCTCCTAAAAACAAAAACAAATGAAAAGGCCAATTCAGGGAAGAAGGTGTAGCTCAGTGGTTGAGTGTTGTCTTCCCACATATGAGGTTCAAGGCACAATCCCCAGCCCTGCTACCTGAAAAAAAAAAAAAAAAAAAAAAACCCAAGAAGATACCATTTCACATTCATTAGAACGGCTGCTATTTTAAAAATGGAAAATAACAAGTTTTGGAGAGTATCTGGAGAAATAAGTACACGCACTCATTATTAGTGGCAATGTAAAATTGTGCAGGTCTGTGGAAGACTATGTGGTGGTTCCTCAGTAAGCTAAGTACAGAATTACTATATGACCTTGCAATCCCATTTCCAGGTATATATAACAAAGAATTGAAAGCAGGAACTTGAACAAATACAAGTATATTGACATGCATAGTGGTATTATTTACAATTGCCAAAAGATGGAAGCAACAAAGTGTCCATCAGTCAATGAATGGACAAATAAAATGTGGCATACACAAGGAATACTATTCAGCCATAAAAATGAATGAGGTCCTATTACATACAATAACATGGATGAACCTTGAAGACAACTTGTTGAGTGAAATAAGCCAGACACGGGAAACAGACTTGGCCCAGTGGTTAGGGCATCTGTCTACCACATGGGAGGTCCGAGGTTCAAACCCCGGGCCTCCTTGACCCGTGTGGAGCTGGCCCATGCGCAGTGCTGATGCGCGCAAGGAGAGCTGCCCCACACAGGGGTGTCCCCCGCATAGGGGAGCCCCATGCACAAGGAGTGCGCCCCGTCAGGAGAGCCGCCCAGCGTGAAAGAAAGTGCAGCCTGCCCAGGAATGGTGCCACCCACACTTCCCGTGCCGCTGACGACAACAGAAGCGGGCAAAGAAACAAGACGCAGCAAATAGACACAGAGAACAGACAACCGGGGGAGGGGGGGAATTAAATAAATAAATAAATCTTTAAAAAAAAAAAAAGAAAGAAGCCAGACACAACAGAATAAACATTTCATGATCTCGCCGATTTGAAACAATTAGAATAAGCAAACTCATAAAGTCAGAATCTAGAATCTAGATTAATATGGAATGGAGTGCAAATAGGAATGGGAAGTTAAGGCTTAAAATGTACAGGGTTTTTATTTGGAATGATGGAAATATTTTGGTAATGGATGGTGATGATAGTAACACAACATTGTGAATACAATTAATAGCACTGAAATACATATCTGAATATGATTAAGAGGGGAAATGTTAGATTATACATATGGAAACAAAATAAATTTTTTAAAAACCCATGGAACCACACTACACAGTGAACACTAAGTTTAACCATGGGCCTTAGGTAATAGTACAATTATAAAAATATTGTATCATCAATTGTAACAAAAGTTCCACACCAATGCAAGGTGATCTTGGTGGGGTAGGAAATGGCAATCCTGTATTTTAAGCATGATTGTTCTGTAAATCCACAACTTCTTTAATAAAGGAAAAAAAAGTTCAAAAAAAAAAAAAAAAACCCCACCAGGCTCTATGCATCCTTTGTGCTAGGGTAGAAAGGATGAAGCAATTTATCTTTTCTTTTGGAGGGTATAACCCGAAATGCCCCTAACTAACATATTCCTAAATTTTCTTACGAAGTTCCATGCCACTTGTTTAGTGGGAGTCAGGTACATGCTGCCTGATCAGCATGATACAGCTGATTCAATGAATATGTATGAATTTTGTTTTTGATGTTCAGATAGGTTAGAGAACTTTGGATTATATTATGCCCAAGAGAAAGTGAGTTAACAAATACTTTGAAACAAAAATGTAAATAAATTTTTCTGTCCATCCCACATGAAAGCAATTTTTCTGATGCTCTATTTTGCTCAGAATAGAAAATTACATTCACCAAATCAATGGCTGCATGCTATGTACTTGAGGCCACTTGAGCAGGGATAACGCATCTGACCAAGCAGTAACAATGACAGATTTTGTATGATAGAGTTTGTGACAGTCTACAGTCATTTGTTAGGACCCATCTAGTTTCCATAGAGGCTAGATTGGTGAATTAACAGGGCAACACTTATTGCAGTGATGGAAGGCAAAACATCAAAAACAAAGCTTTTGCAATTTTAAATTTTTTTAATATTCCAATTTATTTTTAACTTAATTTTTCTAAATTAATATGTATTTTATATCTAACCTTTAAACTCATCACTATATTCCATTTTACTCTTAATGGAACCTGGCAATATATTGGGCTTCACTTTTGAAGCAGTTTTGGATCACAGAGAGGTTCAACAATGGCAGGGGAGGAATACTGGTGTGGGATGTTATTGACAGGGGACACATGGTTGGCAGGGAGTTCTCCAGGGCATATATCCAGGGTACATAAAAATGTTTGGATATTTTCATAGTGGTTACAATTAAAAACAACAACTGGGGGAGGGCTGAGTTCCTAGCCAGGGGAGCTCTATTACAGTCCCTAAAGGAACAGCAACAATCCCCTAAGAGCAATGGCAAAGAGCAAAAAAGAATGAAGGTCCACCAATGAGCCCTTGATACTAATGACTATGCTTGTGAGCCTGTGCACCTGAAATAAGAACAAGGCCTAGAGCTGCAGGGTGTCTAAGACTTACCTCCTGAGAGCCTCCGTGTTGCTCATATGTGGCCAGTCTTGAAGCCAAACTCAGCATGTAAATGTGTTGCCTTTCCCCCAGCATGGGACATGACTCCTGGGGATGAACCTCCTTGGTGCCGAGGGATTACTATCAAGTACCAGCTGATGATGTAACTAGAAAATGACCTTGAATACAAGGGTCAACTCTAACCAGCAGAATATCTCAGTCTACATATAATACCAGGAGTTAAAAATGCTTTTTGACCTGAACAAAAGGGGGAAATGGAAAAGACAAATGAATTTATATGGCTATGAGTCTCCAAAAAGAGCAAGGAGGTTATCAGAGGGGTTGCCCTTATGCACACCTCAGCAGAGTCCCAGAGCCAGATAAAGTAGATACAACCCCAGGTATTGGTTCTTCTGAGGGCTACAGAGACCCACAGTTTCTATGATCATGGCAGATGGAATTCAGTGCCATGTCAGTTGGCCCGACTTTGGAATTTGTGTTTCTGTGTGATAGAGCTGGACTCAGATGTGATCTTTGTCCACAAATTTCTCCTGTTACTTTTACCAGAACTGTAGTTGGTGCTGGGGTTTAATGTATACCAGGGGACCTGAATTTCTGGATTGACCATGTGATAGTCAGGCCCTGAGCCTCAACAGACTTGCAACTCCTACTTTCTGGTATATTGCACTCACCCCACTCAGCTAACATGGAGGTGAAGAAGGTCAAACACCACACCAGGGAGCCAAGAGTGCCTACAACTGAAAGCAGGAGAATTGCATCCAGCATCCATGTGGAATCTAAGCCCCCTCTTGATATAGATGTGGAATGGACACAACCATTCTAAGGTCCACAGGATGGAGGAATAGAGTATGGATTAGAGTGGACTTATTAATATTCTATTCATGAAGTATTGTGATTAGTAATTGAAGAAAGTGTGGCATTGGTGTGGAGAAAGTGGTCATGGGGGCTCCTGGGGGTAGGGAGTGGCAGGAAGAGATGTGATGTGGGGGCATCTTTGGGACTTGGAGTTTTTCTGGATGGTGCTGCAGGGACAGTTACCGGACATTGTATGTTCTCCCATGGCCCACTGGGTGGACTGTGGGAGAGTGTGAGCTATGATGTGGACCATTGACAATGAGGTACAGTGGTGCTCAGAGATGTATTTACCAAATGCAATGAATGTCTCATGATGATGGAGGAGATTGTTGTTATTGGGGAAGAAGTGGAGTGAGGGGTTTGGGGGGTATATGGGGACCTCATATTTTTTGAATGTAACATTAAAAAAATAAAGACAAAAAAATAAAAAAGAGGACATCTGATAGAGACAGCCAGCATTGCATCGTCTAGTTTTTTATGCTGACACTGCATCTGTCAGCCCATTCAGGACACAATTTTGCTCTTGATTTAATAATCTGACCAGATGTAGAGGGACATTTAAGAACTTTCCACCTGACTCTCCTCACTATGTTAGCTCTTAGTCCACAGACAAAGAAACCAATGAGGAGGAACTCCAACTGACAATGATATCAGTCCATATTATATACTTGGAGACTGGGGAAATGACCACTGGGTGGGAGTACAGATGAGTAATCTGGAGTTATAAGTGAAATAAGGATTTCACTTATTGACTGGTGTCTGTAAACCCTACTCTAACAGGGTCTGTAATTATGCTTTGGAGCTCTGAATATCAATGTCAACACACATATTGTATTCAATAAGCATTACAGTGTGTACATATTTCTCTTTTCCATGTGTGCAGAATCCCAAGAAAAATCCTTTAAGCTCCTTTGGGGGGAAGACTTGGAGAATTATTACATTTAATAGTTGGCTTGATGTTGATGTGCCCTTCTTCCTAGGAACCCAGCGAACTCTTTAGTCAAGGAATTCAGGAACTGAATAAATGATTGTGACAACATCCTCAGCTCCTTGCTCCCCATTCTTTTCATTATTTCAAATATAGATGTTAAGCAGCAACTCCCTTGGCTAGGCATCTATTTGCACCTAGAGATGCCATGCACTCTTACCATCTCAACAAGTCCTATAACATGAACCCCTTTAGCTGCCCATCGAACATGCCCATCCAGGATCCCCTGCAGTCTGGCTGTCTGCTAATTGCTGCCACATGGCCTATGATACTCATTGAGAGGGGAAGCAGACCAGAACAGTATGTGTGTGGGGTCATCCCCACTGCTATTAAGCAGTGATCTGTGACAACCTGTCCCATCACCAACCTGGCCTGTATAGGATAGATGCACTGAACTCCTTAGAGATGTTTTTCCCTCACAACAATGCATGCTTTTCTTTTTTTTCTTTTTAAGATTTCTTTCTTTCTTTTGCACCCCTCCCCCCCCCCCCCCCCCCATTGTCTGCTTTCTGTGTCCATTTGCTGTGTGTTCTTCTGTGTCTGCTTGTATTCTCATTAGGCAGCTCCAGAAACCGATTCTGGGAACTTCAGGGGTGGGAAAGAGACAATTGTGCCACCTCAGTCCCCTGATCTGCTGAGTCTCTTACTGTCTCTCCTCTGTGCCTCTTTCTGTTGCATCATCTTGCTGTGCCAGATCTCTGCATGGGCCAGCACTCCTGCATGGGGCAACATTCTGCATGGTCCAGGTCATCACACGGGTCAGCTTGCCTTCACCAGGAGGCCCTGGACATAGAAACCTGGACCTCCTATATGGTAGATGGGAGCCCAATTGCTTGAGCCACATCCACTTCCCAACAGTGCATTCTTGATGGATCTTCTGGCCTCACAAAATATATCTTGAAAGGATGCCCAATTCTCCCAACCTTTGAACACATTATTTTACCATCATCCAGGAAAAGCAAGCATTTCCACTTTTCTCATTATCAAATATTGATTTATTAGGCTTCTAAGAGATATCCTCATAGTGAGAGTTCCTCATCTTCATTGTGGGGTTCTTTCCAGTGTGATGAGTCCCAAAGCTCAAGAAAGTGCCCCCAAATCAATAAATTCTTGCATATGTGGATTTGCATTCTGGTTCACTTTATCAAGAACTTCAAAATCCAATCACATTTTAATTCCTCTGGCTTCTGCCCCAACATGTTACCTAATTCTTACAGTCTTTCAGTATGTAATATCATTACTTCATTATCAAGATATGTTCATCTCTAGTCAGCTTATGCTGGAGAATGTACAACAGCCCAGGGATAGAGTGGCAGCAGGAAGGAAGGGAGGTAGCAACAGTTCACTATTGCAGAGGGATAAGCTCTGAAAAGTCAGGTGGATCTGCAAAGATAAAACTCTCAGAGGCATCTGTTGAGATGCCTCCATCCCAGTTTTTATGATGCCAGATTTTTCCAAATTCAGTCCTGACAGCATAACAGACTTGACCTGGTTGTCCCTGGAAGTATATTTCCAGCTCTTGTGCTCTACCAAATCCTGCAATTGTTACTCAAAAGTTATTGCTCTTTTACTGCAGGAGATAAGGGCTCCTTGATAAACAACCAAAAAATCTTGTCTTTCTTACTTAGTGTTTAATTATGTTATCTATTCTAGCTTTTAATTACCTTCTAAAAGGTATCAATACAACTTGGGGATAACTAGTCAACTCTGCTATCCTTGTAGGCATTGCTGCTTCCATATCTTTCAAATGCCTAAATCATTGTACAGCAAAGGGTGCTACCTTCCAACAGGACATTTCCTGGGTCACTAAAGGTAAAATCTTCAGCAATTGGGCCATCACAATAGGCAAGGGACTATACATTTCCACATTTCAGTTAGGATGTTTCTCCTTACCAAACAGGGCATTGATTGAGTAGGCATTCAAGCCCCATGTTGCTGTCTATTTGCAAAGACCACTCCCAGCACCACTAATGACACTTCAAGTCCTTTGAGAAGCAGATTTCAAATGGAGTTAGACATTCAATGTTTTATTGAGGAAATACCTTTGAGGAATGAAGGGTGTGCAAACAAACTAGGCAGAGCGCCCTCAGGCTTCAACACACCTCTGACCAGCACAGAAGGAGGGAGAGACATAAGGATTGGTTTGGAAAAGTTTCAGACTGCAGAGTAGGCTTGGAGAGGGTTCACCAAGGCCATACTAGTGGGGATTATGATGACATTTTGGGTCCTTTGTTATCAATGTCAACTCAGAGCCTGTATCTAACAGCACTAGTAAGATCTTTGTATTTCCCTTTCTCCAAGATCTGAGTATCATTGGAAAGGAGTGAGTGAATGGTCTCTGTAAATATTATATTTTATGTATCATACTTAGTGTTCCTTCAGAGTTTTAACTTGAGAGGACCCTGTTTTCACTTCAGTCAATGAGCTCTGGGTTTGAGAACTGACTTAGGTCAGGAAATGAGGTGGGGGATCATAATTTTCCACTGAGGCTACTAACATTATCCTTTAAATCTCTTTGCTTAAATAACTCAAGTGATATCCTCACTATCACTCTCTCAGATAGGACATCATTAGAGACTGCTGTGAGTCAAGGCTACTGGGTTAGTAGTCCAACTTTACTTCCGGTTACAGTAATTATGCATACATTTTGTCTTCAATAATTAGATGTGGTCTTCTGGTTCTTAACATTTTGGAATAAGACTAGGGAAGCCAGTTCCATAGCAACATCAACCACGAGTCTACTGTGAACAACCACTCCTGAACTTCTCAAGGGTGCCAGAGTCCCTTTGCTAGCATATCTCTGAAAGATTTAATGAAGAGATGCCCTTCCAGGAAACATATTAGACTGTTGAACTGTCTAGAATTATATGATAAATTCATTCAAACATGCCTATTTCTCTGGGTTTTAGGCCTGCTTTTTATCACCATCTAATTTCCAGTTGCAAGGGATGAGGGGCTCTAAATGGAGGCTTTTGGGCCTTCATACCCTTCTCCATAGTGATAGCTGGTTGGCCTAAACTTTCTATCAGTGATTCAATAGAAATTAAAAATAGCCATACAATTTCATTATTCTTATAATTAAAACTGTTCCATGTCTTTCAAAAACTAGAATTATTACCCAAGCCAGTGCATCTCCTTCCACTTAAAATACACCTGATTCCACCAATGAAGAGAGACTTCATTACAGTAAGGATAACTTACTAGGAGTATCAGCACTGTTTTGAATTAGTGAAATTGAATTTTAAATTTAGGTCTGGATGGAGGTCAGGTGTGACACAATGGGAACCCAAGACCACGATGCATGAGAGAAGATAAGTTGTTACAAGTCCCAGAGAGAGAGAAGTTCCATGAGGGTACAATGGGAAACTTGTTTGGCTAGGCTGCCTCAACCATCTGGTGGGGAGCATGCAGAATAAGAAGGACCTGTGGGCTTATTATGCCTTTATTGTTGTCTGGTGGTGAAGGTTAGTAGATTTCTCATGGCTGCCAAGAATTGGTTAGTTCAAAGCAAATGTGCACGTGAAAACAGAAATTGACTGGGGTACCCAGGCAATGGGAATGGTTAGCTTATAATTTTGAGCCACTTGTGGGTTTGGGGTTGGCATGTGGTTATTGTGGATTGTGTGGATGGTAGCTTTCAGCTCTGGAGAGCTTAGGCCTCAGGGGTGGAAAACTGTTTAAAATTAAATGTCAGTGTTGAGGCAAGTGGCTTAGCCAAAGAAAGACGGATGCCGAGATATCCATCTTATATGACAATCATCCTACTTCTTTACTTCCTATTAACAAAGAGTCCTTGTTGCCATATGGATAGTGAGTAATCCACTGTCAAAATGCTATTCTTAGACTCTGTCCCTTGGCATCACAACTGATATCAGCTCTCTTAGGTCAGATTCCTCCTGATGCAAACCTAGAGAAAAAGGTCTGATTTCATGTAGTTAATTTAAAAGGTGCTTCCAGGAAGCACTAGTAAAGAAGTAGAGAAATAAAAAAGTAAAAGGAAACAAAGCAATATAATTTTTATTAATAAGAATGTAACTGCTGTGAGTATCTGGGGCTCATTCATGCTGAGGATCTCTGAGAAATGGTGTAGAACATACATCAGAATTATCCCATATGAGGAAGGAGGAAACGGAATATTTATCTATGAACAGCTAGCTACCTTTCAGTTGCCGAAGGCTACTGCTAGTGGTATTAAATCCATAGAACATTCCAGCCTGCTTTCCATGCACACTGAAGACTTTTCTGTGGCTAAAATGAAGCCCTCAGGCCTAGAATCAGAGCAAGATGCCCTTGTACTGGAAAGGTGAGTGACAAGAGGCTAGGAATGAGGCAAGGATCTACTGTTTTGAGATGCCACCGTTATCATATATAAAAGTTCCTTATGTACTTGAATCAGTTTCTGAGTTTCTTACACTGTTCCACTGATTGTCTCTGACTATTCATGCAACAAAATGCTTAAGTTACAAGTGCTTTATTTAGATTATAGCTTAATGTCAGACAGGGCCCTCCTCACCCTCAAGACTCTTCTTTTTCAGGATATTTGTGGCTATTTTATGTTAATTTTCTATAGGTACTTTAAAATCAAATTGTCATGTCTAAAAAGAATATATATGGATTTTTCTATTGAGATTGTGTTAAATTAATTTATGATCTTTGGAAGAATTGGTGTCTTTATGATTTTAAGCATGCTGTCCAAAAACAATGGATATTTGTCTGCTTGAACATGAAGTTCTCTTTTTACAGGAGTGTTTACATTTCAATTAATATACAATGGAATATGTCCAATCTATTAATAAATGTTTCTAACATTTCATATTTGGTATTGCTCTTATAAATGGAATTTTCTTTCCCATTAATTCTCAGTAGTCATTATTCATTTGTATGGAAGCCATAGTTTTGGTTAAATTTATCTCATTTTAAATAATCAAATTATATACTGATTATGCTTATTTTTAATCATTGATTTCTTTGGGATTTCCATGTATGCTATGATATTGCCAATAGAGAAATTTTCATTTCTAATTTCTTAGATCTCATGTTTCTGCTTGATCTTCTCTTGCTTTGGAAAGTAAACTGCTACATGGTGTGAGAGATAATTAGCACCCAAATAGTCTTCCTGTCTTTATGGGAACATTGTTTCCTTATTTAATAAGATATTAGCTGTAGGGATGAGAAAATATTTACTCTATCATGTTAAGGAAGCATTAATCAATTGCAATTATACAAAGGAAATTTGGTTTTAAATCTGAGATGCTATAGACAATCATAGTTCCAGTGTGCAGGAAAATAATCATGTATTTTTCTTAGATATTTTAATAAATTGAATTACATTATTATGAAACAAAATATCTAGCCATCTTAGCATACTCAGAATAATATAACTTGATAATTCTGTGTTATATTTTATTAAGCAATTCGCATTACTCACACTTTATATGGGATTTTTGCTTTAATATTCATAGATTGGATTCAATTTCCTTTTGTGAAAATACAAGCATAAATAAAATATTATTGAATCTTGTCTGATACTTTTTCGGTAAGAATTAAATAATCATGTGGTTTTTCTTCTTAAGACAGTTTACAGGAAGGATTACATTGATTATTTTACCAATATTGTTTTTTGTTGTTGTTGTTGTTGTTTTTTTATTGATTTTGTAAAAATATTACATTAAAAAAAAAATGAGGTCCCATTCAACCCCACCATCCCCACCCTACCACTCCCCCCCCAGCAACATTCACTCCCATCATAATGACACATCCATTGCATTTGGTAAGTACATCTCTGGGCATCTCTGCACCTCATGGTCAATGGTCCACATCATGGCCCATACTCTCCCCCATTCCATCCAGTGGGCCCTCGGAGGACTTACAATGTCTGGTGATTGCCCCTGAAGCACCGTCCAGGGCAACTCCAAGTCCCAAAGGCACTTCCACATCTCATCTCTTCCTGCCATTCACCATACCCATCAGCCACCATGTCCACTTTTCCCACTCCAATGCCACCTTTTCTCTGTGGAGCTTGGATTGGTTGTGTCCGTTGCACCTCTATGTCAAGAGGAGGCTCAGATTCCACATGGATACTGGATGCAATCCTCCTGCTTTCAGTTGTAGGCTCTCTAGGCTCCATGGTGTGGTGGTTGTCCATCTTCAACTCCATCTTAGCTGAGTGAGGAGAGTCCAATAAATCCGATTGTAGGAGCTGGAGTCTGTTGAGGCTCAGGGCCTGGCTATCATATTGTCAGTCCAGAGATTCAAATCCCCTAATTATATCTTAAACCCCAACACCAACTACAGTTCCAGTAAAGTAGCATGAAAGTCTTATGAAAAGAGATCCCATCTGAGTCCAGTTTCATCACGCAGAAACACCAGCTCCAAAGAAGGGCCATCTGACATGGCAGTGAACCCCTTCTGCCATGACCATAGAACTATTTTACCAATATTGTGTATGCCAAGAATTCCTGGAAAAATCCACTGGTCATTGTAGCAGTTTTATATAGTTATGAATTCCAAAAATCGATATTGAGGGATGCGGATGTGGCTCAATTGACAGACTGTCCATCTACCATATGGAGGGTCCAGGGTTTGATCCCCAGGGCCTCCTGACCCATGTGGTGAGCTGGCCTACACGCGGGGATGCCACACACAAGGAGTGCCATGCCATGCAGGGGATGCAGGGGTGTCCCCACGTAGGGGTTCCCCACGCACAAGGAGTGCACCCTGTAAGGAGAGCCACCCCACGTGACAAAAGTGCAGCTCACCCAGGAGTGGCTCTGCACACACAGAGAGGTGATGCAGCAAGGTGACGCAACAGAAAAGAGATGCATTTTCCCAGTGCCGCTGGATAATGAAAGCGGACACAGAACAACACAAAATGAATGGACACAGAGCAGACAACGGGGAGAAGGAGAAAGAATTAAAATAAATCTTTAAAAAAAGTAGATATTAAATTATGTTTGTAAACTGGTCTGTATCTGGGTATGTTTAAATTATGATTAGGGCTTTGACTGGGCCACATCAATAGAGTGTTGAATCCCCACCCCTTGATAGGTGGGGACTCACAGATAAAAGGCATGGCAAAGGACAGAGTTGGAGGGTTTTTTATGTTGGAGTGTGATGCTGGAGCCCTGGGAAGTAAGTACACAGAGGAAAGAGAAGCAAATTCCAGGAAGAGAGGAGCCTTGAGCCCAGAAAGAAGCAGGGCCTGGGAAGAGAGGAACCCAGGAAGCCTGAACCCTGGCAGACATCAGCAGACCTCTTGCTCCAACATGTGAAAATAGTCTTTGGTGAGGGAAGTAACCTATGCTTTATGACCTGCTATCTGTAAGCTCCTTCCTCAAATAAATACCCTTTATAAAGGCCAACAGGCTTCTGGTATTTTGCATCAGCACCCCACTGGCTGACAAATACAGTCATGGTATATTATTCTTCTTTATATAATGCAAAATTCAATTATATGATATTATATCTTGAATTCTGCATCAATGCTTGAGGGATTTGGATCTGTAGTTGCTTTTCTCATGCTGTATTTGTTGCATTTTGTAGTACAATAATGCTGGCTCTTCTTCTATTTTCTCAAAGAGATTATATAGAATTAGTGTTATGTTTTCCTTGAATGTTTGGCAAAATTCAACAGTGAAACTATCTGAGCTTAATGTCTTTTTCAGAAAGTGACTTATTATGAGTTTATTTTCTTTAATAGATAATGGACTATTGAGATTATTCACTCAGTTATGGGCAAGATTGGTAGGCCTTGAGTTTTGAGGAATTGTTTCATTTTATCTAACTTATCAAATTTATGTGCATATATTTATTTCTTTTTTCTTTATTATATATATTTAATTGTAGTATTTCCCTATTATACTTTCTTTTTTTTTAAAGGTTTATTTTATTTATTTCTCTCCCTTCCTCGTGCTCCCCCCCCCCCCCCCGTTGTTTGCTCTCTGTGTCCATTTGCTATGTGTTCTGCATCCACTTGCATTATCTGGTGGCACTGGGAAACTACGTTTCTTTTTTGTTCTGTCATCTTGCTGCATCTCCCCTCTGTGTGTGTGGCACCATTCCTGAATGGGCTGTACTTTTTTCACACGGGGTAGCTCTCTTTACGGGCATACTCCTTGCAAGTGGGGCACCCCTACACGGGGGCACCCCTGCATGGCACAGCACTTCTTACATGTGGCAGCACTGCATGTGGGCCAGCTTACACATGGATCAGGATGTCCTGGGGATCGACCCCTGGACCCTGCATATAGTAGATGGATGCTCAATCAGTTGAGCCACATCCGTATCCCCCTATTATACTTTCAATGTTTGTGGGGACTCAATCAACTTTAATATTCAAAATACGTTTTCTCTCTTTCTCCTTTATCTGTTTGGTTAGAAAATCATGATTTTACAGATGATCTCACTTTGCTTTCACTGATTTTCTGTATTATTTTCTTGTGTTCATTTCATTGATTTTTGCTACTTTTATTGTTTCCTACATTGAGTTCCTTTGGGTTTATTTCTTGAAATGGAAGAATAGGTTCTTGTCTTGAGATTTTTCTTCCTGTCTGACATTTTTAGTTCTATAGCTTTCTCTATGCATTGCTTTAGATGCATCCCACATATTTCAATGTATGGTATTTTCACTTCATTCAATACATTATGTTGTTGTTGCTGTTTTTAAATTTCACTTAAACTTCCTCTTTGCTTCTTTATTTATATGTGTGTTTTTAATTTCCAAGTGTTTACAAATTTTTCTATTATCTTTCTATTTTTGATTTCTGGTTTGATTCTATTCTGGTCAGAGAACATAATTTGCATAATTTCAATTATTTTACATTTATTAGGTTTTGTATTATGATTAAAGATATCAGACTATTTTGGTAACTATCCTATATGTGCTTGAAAAAGACATGCATTGTGCTGTTGTTGGGTGGCATGTCCCATGAAAGCCAATGGATTGTTGGTATTATGCAGCCTTGAATATACTTGCTGACATTTTGTCTAGTGGCTTATCAACCACTAAAATGATATGGGGATGTTGTCAAAATAACATCTGTATCTCTGTATATCTGTATCTCTTTTCACCTTTGTCTGATTGTGTTCCTGTATTTTTACAGCTCTGTGGTTTTGTGCATATTTAATATTGTTATGTCTTCATGTTGAATTGACTCTTTTCGTACCATTTAGGATTCTGCTAATAATTTTCTTTGATCTGAAGTCTGCTTTGTCTGATATTAATATAATCATTCCAGCTTTTTTGTTCTGTGTTTATATGGAATAACCTTTTACAATATAATTTGGACTTTCATATATCATTTAACCTTCATATGTTTATATTTAAAGCACCTTTCTTGTAAATAGCCCATAATAAAGTAATGTATTTTATGCATTCTGTCAAGCCTCTGTGCTTTAACTAGTATATTTTGACAGTTTGCAGTTAACATGATTATTTATATATTTTGGTTTAGGTCTGCTATATTTGATTTCTTTCTTTCCCTTTGTTTTCCATTTATGTATTTCTCATTTCCTGTCTTCCTTTGAGCTACTTCAACACTTTAATGAATCCATTTTCATTCATCTATAGAGTTTTTAGTACATATTTTTGTATATTTATACAGAGATATATATTATATATTGTAAATTTAGTGGTAGCTCTAGGAATGACAACAAACTTGCATAGCTTACCACCCTCTACCAATATCAACATTTTACTACTTAAAGGAATGTAGATACTTTACCACAAGTTAAGCATCTATGTCCTCTCTACTTTATAACATAGTTTTAAAAATTTTGCTCAAACATACATTGAGACTCACATCATAAAAATTTAAAATTTTGCTTTGAACTTTCAAACACAATTTTAAAAACTGAAGATGAGAATAAAAGCCTATTTATATTTACAATCTGGCTTAGTTTGTCAAAGGGCTGCCTATGCACAGTACCTGAAATGTGTTGGTTTTTATAAAGGGATTTATTTGGGATAAAAGTTTCAAGGTTTCAAGGTTGTGAAGTGTCCAAATCAAGGCACCATCATAGATGCTTTGTCACCAAAGTCAGCTTCTATTGATCCTGGCATCCTGGCACATGGTGATCATGCATATGGCAGGGTTCATCTTTTCTGCCTTCATCTGCTCCCTGGGCCCAACACTCAGGGGCCTCTTTCCATGCCTTTCCAGAATTCAGAACATTTCTCAGCCTCTTCAGGCTTCTCTGCTTGAATTCAGCTGTAGGCGAACATGGAGTACTCTCTCTCTCGCTCTCTCCTTTCTCCTTTCTTTCAGATGATAGGATAAAAATGGCAACTTCCTTTTTCTGTATGTGCATTTCTCTCTGTGTCTCCACTTATATCAGATCCAGCTTGAGGACAGAGACCTAAGCTGGCTCACACTTCACTGATATGTCCAATCAAAAGCCCTAAAGCAATCTTATGAAGTAACCTAATCAAACACTCCTTAATGTTACCTTATTGTAGATGTTGCAGTTGTTCCCTATTATTGTAGATGATGTTGCAGTTCTGGTAACAAACAGCTGCTTGGTAGTTTCCAATAAATACCAGGTGGAAACTAGGGTTGAGGCTCTCAGTTCCAGAAGCTGTGAGTTCCCTGGTCCCATCTTTATCTCCTCTCGTGTGTGTCTTTCTCTGTCCTTTGTTTTGTAAAGTTCTGCGTTGCCTTTCCTTCGAGCCAACCTATCACTGAGCTGATCTCAGCAGCCCCTTCCCAAGGCTCTTAGAAACTGGTCTGCACCCCATTACTGGTCCATGGCCCTGGGTTGAGCAGTTAAACAGGAGTAATCCTAAAGACCTAGAAAAGTTGAACCAAGAGTCAAAGAGCAGAGGCAACCCACAATACTAAATCCTGAGGCAAGAAAGAAAAACCAACCATCAGAGTAAACTCACGATCGTAATCAGATGTCTAGACATCAACAAAACTTAAGATATACTAAGAAAGGGAGTTTATGGCACAGGCTAAGGAACAAAGCAAAGCTACAGATGAGATACAAGATTTGAATAACTAATTAATGATGTTCTTTCAAATCTCCTAAATCAAGGAGTTGAAGAACAAAGTGGCTAAAGAGATAAAAAGATACTGGGTGAATACAAAGAATTTGAAGGCTTGAATACGAAAATAACTGAGCTTATGGGAATGAAAGACACGATAGATGAAATTAAAAATATGCTATAGGCACAACAGCAGATTTGAAATCATGAAAGAATAATCAGTGAAGTAGAAGAGGGAATGGTTGAAGTTGAAAAGATGGAAGAACAGAGAGAGAAAAGAAAGGAAAAATTGAGCAGTCTTTCAGAAAGTTGAATGACAGCACGAAGCACAACAATATACATATCATGGGAATTCAAGAAGGAGAAGAAAAGAAAAATGGTATAGAAAGAATATTTGAGGAAGTAATGACTGAAAATTTTTCAACTCTCAGAAAAATCATGAAAATCCAGGAAGCACAGTGGACTCCAATCAGAAAAAATACAAATAGACCTACAGTAACACACATACTATTCAGAATGTCAAATGCCAAAGATAAAGAGAATATTCTGAAAGCAGCAAGGGATGAAACATCACATACAAGGGAAGCCAAGTGAGATTTTGTGTGGATTCTCACCTGAAACCATGGATGTGAGAAGGCAATGGTATGGATATACTTAAGATACTGAAAGAAAAACTCCCAACTAATAATTTTTTTTATCTATCAAGCTTGTCCTTCAAATATGAAGGTGACAATAAAAATATAAAGGTGACAATATAAATAAAAATAAGAAAATTCTTAAACAAGAACCCAGTTCTTCAAGAAACACTAAAAAGAGATCTTCAGGCAGAAAAGAAAAGACAGGAGAGAGTTAGACATGAAAACCACCAGAAAGAGTAACCAAAGGGTAAAGAAAACAGACAAACACAATATATGACATATGAAAGTCAAAGGGCAAAACGGCTGAAGTAAGTAATGTCTTTACAGTTTTAATGCTAAGGGATTAAACTCCCCAATCAACAGATACAGGCTGACAGAATGGATAAAAACATGAGACATCCATCAGGCTGTCTGCAAGAGACTCACCTTATACCCAAGGATACAAATAAGCAGAAAGTGAAAGGTTGGAAAAAGATTAGTTCACACAAACAGTAACCAAAAAACAGCAGTGGTAACTACACTACTATCAGACAAAACAGACTTTAAATGTAAAAAACTCATAAGAGAAGTAGAATATTATTATATACTAATAAAAGGGGCAAACTGCCAGGAAGGAGTAACAGTCATAAATACCTATGCACCTAACCATGTTGCCCAAAAAATACAATACAAGAGGCAAACTTGGAAAAACTGAAAGGAGAAATATGCATCTCTAAAAATAATAGTTGGACACTTCAACACACCACTCACATCAATAGATAGAAAACTAGGAAGATGATCAACAAGGAAACAAAGAACTTGAACAGTATGATAAATGAACTAGAACTAACAGACATATACAGAATATTGCACCCTACATCAGCAGGTTGTACATTCTCCTCAAGAATCATGGATCTTTCTTCAGGATACATTACATGTTGGATCACAAAACAGGTTTCAATCAGTATAAAAAGACTGAAATTATATAGGCACCTCCTCTGATCAAAATGGAATGAAGCTGAAATCAATAAGAGGGAGGAAAGGGAGAGGCAGGGCAAGATGGCGTTTGAGTGAGTGCACCTTAAAATCTCTCCTGCAAAGAAGCAGCTAAGTAGGGTTGGAATATTGCTAGACTGGGCAGTTTCAGGTTTCTGCAGGGCAGGAGATGTCTGGACATTGATTTTAGTGGGAAGGTGACAGAGAAGATTCTTGTTAAAGGTAGAATTTTGGGTCTCTTTCACGGAGATCGGGGCTGCATGCAGGATGCTTCCCCCTGGGGCGGGTGGCACAGCAGCGGTGATTCCTAGAGGCTTTGCTGTGCAGGGGAGGTCCCAAGCCCTGAGCTGGCTATTCAGGGGCTTACAGGGTAGGAAGTGTCTGGAGGTCGATTTGGTGAGACAGAGACGGAGGCGATTCTGGCGAGACGTGGAATTTTGGGTTTCTGACACGGAGATCAGAGCTTCCGGCTAGAGCCCTCCCCCTAGGGTTAGTGGCCAATCTGCAGCAGTCCCTAAATTGTTTGTAGGGTAGCGGCGCCCCCAGCAGGTTGTTTCAGGGGCTTGCAGGGCAGGAGGTATCTAGAACTTGATTTGGTGAGACAGAGACGGAGGCGATACTGGTAAGACATGGAAGTTTGGGTTTCTGACACAGAGATCAGAGCTTCCGGCTAGAGCCCCTCCCCCTAGAGCTGGCAGCAGATCTGCAGCGGTCCCTAAATTGTTTGTAGGGCAGTGGTGCCCCCAGCAGGCTGTTTCAGGGGCTTGCAGGGCAGGAGGTGTCTGGAAGCCGATTTGGCAAGACAGATGGAGGAGATTTTTGTGAGACATGGAATTTTGGGTTTCTGACATGGAGATCAGAGTTTGTGAAAGTGACCCCTCCCCATAGGGCTGGCACCCAGCTGCAGGGATCTCTGAAGGCTGTGTTGCACTGTGGTGCTCCCAGGCTCCCTGTTAACTGGATGCGTGGTTCCCAGGTCTGTGTCCCCTAAACCCTGGTGCCCCACAACACAGAGACTCACAACCCTTGAGTCTGTAATATCACAGACTTCCCATCCCTGAATCCACCGCACCCTAAGGTCCATCTCAGGTCCTTGCTTGTCCTAGCCCTTGGCGTTTGTGTTTTTTCTTTCCTTTTCCTCTTTTTTCTTTCTTTCTTTTTTTTTTTTTATTGTTTTGGTTGCTAATATTGCATTATCTCCTGGACTTTTCTCCCATTGTGTCCCCCAAGGTCCTTTTATGTATATTTAGGTTCTTTTTTTCTTTCTCTTTTCTTTGCCCATGCCCCACTTTTTCTTCTCTTTTTTTTTTTTCCTATTCTTTCCTCTCTTTTTCTTCTTATTTTATTTTAGTGTATTTCTACATAAGTGCTGCAGGGAGTGCCTCACATTAGCAGTGTTTCCTCATCCTCCATTTCCTCATATCTGATTTTGACCACCTACACTATCCCCTTTCCCCCACATCTTGTTGTCCTCCATCATCTACTGTCTCTCTTACATTCCACCTCCCTTTCTCTGATCCCCAAACTGTCTAATTTTTAATTTCTAATACCTTTGTTTTGTTTTCTGTCTTTTATCCACTCTTGATACTATTGTCTTTGTTCTCTCCTTCCCTCACTCATGAAAACACTGGCTTTTTAATTCATACTATATTCCTGCCCATATTCAGTTGACTATCTCATTATTGGTACTCTACTTACTGCTATAACTCTACACAACTTACATAATCTAATATCCATTCTCCCAGATCTCACATTGTTGCTCTGTTAACATTTATTACCAATACTACTTTACACACTTTCTTTTCTTACACAATTTCCCTAATATTTTCCTTCAAAGTGAACTTAGCCAGCAACAAGAAATTAGAATAAGAAGAACAAAGTGACAAAGAGAAGACATAACACACAAGAACAACAACTAATTAATACCCAAACTAGACAAAGAAGTTAAGGAACTGATTAAACCCATGAAGATAAAATGATGACCAGGTAGCAACAAAAAACTACAAACCAAACCAACAATCAGGAAAAAACGGCTGAATCCAATGAACAAACTAAAAACCAGAAAGGGGAGCAGAACATCAGACAAATAATTAAAGATCTCAGAACATATATCAGAGACCAACTCAATGAAGTACAGGAAGAGTTTAAAAATATGAAGAAAACACTTGGAGAGGAAATTGCAGACATACACAAAAAGATAACAGATATGATGGGAATGAACACCACAGTCCAAGAAATAAAAAAAAAAAAAAACACTCGCAACAAAATAGCAGCAGATTAGAAGAAGCAGAGGAGAGAATTAGCGACATGGAAGACAGTACATTGGAAATCAAACAGATAAGAGAATTGACTGATAAAAAGATAGAAAAAATCCAGCTAGGACTTAGGGACCTCAATGATAATGCAAAACGCACAAACATACATATTATACGCATCCCAGAAGGAGAAGAGAAGGGAAAGGGACCAGAAGGAGTGTTGAAGGAAATAATGGCTGAAAACTTCCCAAATCTACTGAGAGAGATGGATGTACATATCCAGGAAGCACAGTGCACCCCAAACATCATAAACCCCAACAGGCCCACCCCAAGACATATACTTGTCAAATTATCCAACGCTCAAGACAAAGAGAAAATTCTAAAAGCAGCAAGAGAAAAGAAAACCATCACATACAAGGGAGGACCCATAAGATTAAGTGCTGATTTTCATCTGAAACCATGGAGGCAAGAAGGCAGTGGTATGATATAGTCAAGGTTCTAAAAGAAAAAAATTTCCAACCAAGAACACTCTATCCAACTAAGCTAGCAGTCAAAAATGATGGAGAGTTCAAAATAGTCACAGATAAACAGAAATTGAAAGAGCATGCCAATAAGAAACCTCTCCTTCAAGAAATTCTAAAGGCAGTTCTGCAGGAAGAAAGGAAAAAACAGGACAGGCAGAGTTGGAGGAGAGTGTAAGAGCAACAAAAAAGACAAAAAGAGAAGAAAAAACAAACAAAATATGACAAACACAAGTCTAACCAAAATATGACTAGCATACATAATTCCTTGAAAGTAATAACACTGAAGGTCAAGGGATTAAA
This sequence comes from Dasypus novemcinctus, assembly GCF_030445035.2. Classification (NCBI taxonomy): domain Eukaryota; kingdom Metazoa; phylum Chordata; class Mammalia; order Cingulata; family Dasypodidae; genus Dasypus; species Dasypus novemcinctus. Next base: position 38,872,977 of record NC_080675.1, read on the forward strand.
CTCACCTATCAAAAGATTCAGACTGGAGCATCAGATAAGGAAATATGACCCATCTATATGCTGCCTACAAGAAACACATCTTAGACCCAGGGATTCATGGAGGCTGAAAGAGAATGGATGGAAAACAATCTTACAAGCAAACAATAACCAAAAAAAGGCAGGAGTAGCTATATTAATATCAGGCAAAATGGAGTTTAAATGTGAAACAATTGTGAGAGACAAAGGATAGTACATACTACAGAAAGGGACAATCTCACAAGAAGAATGAACAATCATAAATATTTATGCTCCTAACAAGGGTGCCTCCAAATACATGAGGCAAACACTGGAAAAACTAAGAGAAAGAATAGATGTTTCTACAATTACAGTGGGAGATTTTAATACACCACTATCAACTCTTGACAGAACATCTCAAAAGAGAATCACTAAAGAAACAAAATATTTGAACAGTATATTAGAGGAGCCGGATCTAATAGACATACACAGATCATTACACCCAAATAGAGCAGGTTATACACTTTTCTCAAGTGCACATGGATCATTCTCCAATATAGACCATATGCTAGGCCACAAAGAAAGGCTTAATGAATTCAGAAAGATCGAAATCATACAAAATAATATCACTGACCACAGTGGAGTGTAACTGGAAATCTGCAAGGGCCAGAGTCCCAGATTTCACACCAAGATATGGAAATTAAACAGCACACTCTTAGAAAAATAGTGGGTCAAAGAGAAAATCTCAAAAGAAATTAATAACTACCTTAAAACTAATGATAATGATAACGCAACATACCATGCTGCATATGGGATGCAGCAAAAGCAGTACTGAGAGGGAAATTTATAGCCATAAATTCATACATCAAAAAAGAAGAAAGAGCAAAAACTGAAGAACTAACCACACATTTGGAGGAATTAGTAAAAAAACAACAAAGTAACCCGACAGGAAGAAAAAAGAAAGAAATACCAAGATAAGAGCAGAACTAAATGAAATAGAAAATAAGAGAGCACTTGAAAAGATAAGCAAAATAAGAAATGAGAAAGGAGATATCACCATTGACCACACAGAAATAAAGACTATCATAAGAAGATACTTCAAAAAACTATATTCCAACAAAAATGACAATTCAGAGGAAATGGACAAATTCCTAGAAACACATAAGCAGCCTATATTGACGAAAGAAGAAATTGATGATCTCAACAAACCAATCACAAATAAAGAGATAGAATCAGTCATTAAAAACCTCCCAACTAAGAAGAGCCCAGGGCCAGATGGCTTCACAGGTGAATTCTACAAAACATTCCAGAAAGTACTAACACCAATCTGCTAAAACTCTTCCCAAAAAATTGAAACAGAAGGAACATTACCGAACTCATTCTATGATGCCAACATTACCCTGGTACCAAAGCCAAACAAAGACACCACAAGAAAGGAAAATTACAGACCAATTTCTCTAATGAACTTAGACGCAAAATTCCTCATCAAAATACTTGCTAACCGTATTCAACAACACATTAAACAAATTATACACCATGACCAAGTGGGATTCATTCCAGGTATGCAAGGATGGTTCAGCATAAGAAAATCAATCAATGTAATACAGCATATAAACAGATTGAATGAAAAAAATCACATGATTATATCTATAGATGCAGAAAAAGCATTTGACAAAATACAGCACCCTTTCTTGATAAAAACACTCCAAAAGATTGGAATACAAGGAAAGTTTTTAAACATGATAAAGAGTACATATGAAAAATCCACAGCCAAAATTGTTTATAATGGTGAAATCCTAAAATCCTTCCCTCTAAGATCAGGAACAAGACAAGGATGCCCACTCTCACCCCTTCTATTTAACATTGTCTTAGAAATACTTGCTCGAGCACTGAGGCAAAAACCAGATATAAAAGGCATTATAATTGGAAGAAGCCAAAATTTCGTTATTTGCAGATGACATGATCCTATACATAGAAAGCCCCAAGAGATCTAAAACAAAGCTTCTAGAACCCATATATGAGTTTAGTAAAGTCACAGGTTATAAGATCAATGCACAAAAATCAGTAGCATTTCTGTACACCAAAAATGAGCAAGCTCAGGAGGAAATCAAGAAAGAAATACCATTTACAATAGTCAATAAAAAATCAAATACCTAGGAATAAATTTAACTAAAGATGTAAAAAACTTATACACAGATAACTACACAAGACTGCTCAAGGAAATCAAAGAAGACCTAAATAAATGGAAGAATATTCCCTGTTCATGGATATGAAGACTAAATATTAAATATCCTATCAAAACTGATGTACACATTAAATGCAATCCCAATAAAAATCAACACAGCCTTCTTTAAGGAACTAGAAAAACTAACTATGAAATTTATTTGGAAAGGAAAGTGGCCCTGAATAGCCAAAGACATATTGAAAAAGGAAAATGAAATTGGAGGAATCACACTACCGGACTTCAAAACATACTACAAAGCTACAGTAGTGAAAACAGCATGGTATTGGCATAAGGAGAGACACACAGACCAACGGAATTGAGTTGAGAGTTCTGATATAGATCCTCATACATATAGCCATATAATATTCAATAAAGCCACCAAACCCTCTCAACTGGGAGAGAATGGCCTATTCAACAAATGGTGCCTGGAGAACTGGATATCCATATGTAAAAGAATGAAAGAGGATTACCATCTCACACCTTATACAAAGATCAACTCAAGATGGATCAAAGACCTAAATATAAGAGCCAAGACCATAAAGACTTTGGAAAGCAGTGTAGGGAAGCATATACAAAACCTTGTAATAAGAAATGCCTTCATGAACTTCACACCAAAAGCACAAACAGCAAAAGAACAAATAGATAAATGGGACTTCCTCAAAATTAAAGTATCCTGCACTTCAAAGGAGATTGTCAAGAAAGTAAACCAGGGAGCCTACATAATGAGAGAAAATATTTGGTAACCATATATTGGATAGGAGACTTATATCCTACATATATAAAGAAATTCTATATCTTGAAAATAAAAAGAGAAACAACCCATTTAAAAAATGGGAAAAAGATTTAAACAGACATTTCTCCAAAGAAGAAATACAAATGGCTAAACAGCACATGAAAAAATGCTCTAAATCTCTAGGTATCAGGGAAATGCAAATCAAAACTACAATGAGTTACCATCTTACTCCCATAAGATTGGCAGCTATGAAAAAAAACAGAAGAATACAAATGTTGGAGAGGATGTGGAGGAATGGGAACACTCATCCACTGCTGGTGGGAATGCAGAAGGATCCAACCATTTTGGAGGACAGTTTGGCAGTTTCTCAAAAAACTAGCCATACATTTACCATATGACCCAGCAATACCACTGCTGGGTATATACCCAGCAGAACTGAAAACAAGGATGCAAACCGGTATGTGCACACCAATGTTCATAGCAGTATTGTTCACTATCACCAAAAGTTGGAATCAACCCAAATGCCCATCAACAGATGAATGGATAAATGAAATGTGGTATTTACATACAATGGAATACTACTTGGCTTTAAGAACAAATACACTACAAACACACGTGGTAACATGGATGAATCTTGAGAACTTTATGTTGAGTGAAGCAACCCAAGCATTGAAGGACATATACTACATGACCTCAATGATATGAAATAAGTAAACCAAGCTGCCTCAGAGAGTTAGAGACTGGATGATAGGCTTAAAGGAAATTGGGAGGTAGAGGAAGGATGTAAGCTGACATCTACATGGGTGAAATCCATGATAAGCTGGAGGTAAGTATGTGTACAAGGAAGGGATAAAATGGGGGCATAGGGTTACCTTTGGGTGTGACTTTGTGGGTTTGAGGGGGACTAGGGTTGGGAGGATGGGTAATAGTGCCCAAGAAATTGGGGGGAGTGTTGGGCAACATACGTACATAGGAAATTGTCAGGTATTCATTGAGAGTATAATGCTGAGAAAGCCTTTTCAAAAATGTAATAAGGAAAGTTACCTGTTTAAGATACTTAAAGGGGATAATCTGACACAGGACAGACTCCTAGGGAATATGTGAATGCTCATTTTGCCAGAGTGGGTTATATCATTGGGTAGAGACCCATATAATGAGAGTGAAGGTATACCCACATCCTGGGGAGAACTGATGCCATCAAATAGAGGGAACTATATCTCTCAAGAGAAATTGTGGCTCCCAGGGCATTAGGGCAGTTGAGCATGTCAAGCCCTCAACACTGCTGCAGGTATCTCTGAACATGGCGCTCCAAGAAATGGAGATTGACTGTCACTGTGGGCCATAAGGGGATGGGGAAATAGGTATTGAATAGATGGAACCAATGTAACTCTGAGGGCAATAGAAGTGTTTCACAAAAGTATGAAAGAATGGATATAATACAGGTAAAATTACACCAAAAATATATAGGGGCTGATAGGCTAAATGTAAAATCATAATGTAGAACATAAGATAATTAAAAGTTTAGAAAATTGTATAGTCTAAAATATAAACCACAATGTAAACACAAATGTTACCTGGTTTGAAAACTATTGTCTCAATATCTGTACATCAGTTTCAGTAAATATGCTATGAATATGTTAAAAGATTATTGCTGTGGAAGGGGAAAGGTTCTATGTTGAATATGTGGGAGTACTGTATATTGTATGTATGAATTACTGTGATCTAAAACTCTTGTGAAGATAAGCTTAATAATTAGAAAAAAGAAAAGAAAAAGATAGCATGTAGAATTTTTCCAAATTAATATGTATTCTATATCTAACATTTAAACTCATTTTTATATTCCATTTTACTATTAAGGGAGCCTGGCAATATATTGGGCTTCACTTTTCAGGAAGTTTTGGATCACAGAGAAGTTCAACAATGGCAGCAGAGGAATACTGGTGTGGGATGTTATTGACAGGGGACACGTGGATGGCAGGGAGTTCTACAGGGTATATATCCAGGGTACATAAAAATGTTTGGATATTTTCATAGTGGAAACAATTAAAAACAACAACTGAGGGAGTGATGAGTTCCTAGACAGGGGAGCTCTGTCACAGTCCCTAAAGGAACAGCAACAATCCCCCAAGTGCAACGGCAAAGACCAAAAAGGAATGAAGGTCCAACAATGAGCCCCTGACACTAATGACTATGCTTGTGAGCCTGAAATAAGAACAAGGCCTAGAGCAGCAGTGTGCCTAAGAGTTCCCTCCTGAGAGCCTCCGTGTTGCTCAAATGTGGCCAGTCTCGAAGCTAAACTCAGCATGTAAATGCATTGCCTTCCCCCCACTGTGAGACATGACTCCCAGGGATGAACCTCCCTGGTACCAAGGAATCGCTACCAAGTACCAGCTGATGACGTGACTAGAAAAGAGCCTTGAATAAAAGGTTCAATTTGGAGCAGCAGAATATCTCAGCCTATCACATAATATCAGAAGTTAAAAATGCTTTTTGACCTAAATCAAGGGGGAAATGGAAAGGACAAATGAGTTTATACAGCTATGAGTCTCTAAAAAAGAACCAGGAGATTATCAGAGGCTTTGCCCTTATGTACACCTCTACAGAGTCTCAGAGACAGATAAAGTAGATACAACTCCAGGTATTGGTTCTTCTGAGGGCTACAGAGACCCACAGGGTTTATGGTCATGGCAGAGGGAGTTCACTGCCATGTCAGTTGGCCCTTCTTTGGAGTTGGTGTTTCTGTGCGATGGAGCTGGACTCAGACGTGATCTATTTTCACAAGCCTTCCCTGTTACACAACCAGAATTGTAGTTGGTGCTGGGGTTTAAGATATATCCAGGGGATCTGAATCTCTGGACTGACCATGTGATAGCCAGGGCCTGAGCCTCAACAGCCTTCAACTCCTACACTCTGGTTTGTTGCACTCACCCCACTCAGCTAACATGGAGCTGAAGAATGTCAGCCACCACACCTTGAAGCCAAGAGTGCCTACAACTGAAAGCAGGAGGAGTGCATCCAGCATACATGTGGAATCTAAGCCCTCTCTTGATATAGATGTGGAGTGGACACAACCAACCCAAGGTCCACAGGATGGAGGAATAGAGTATGGATTAGAGTGGACTTCCTGATATTCTATTCATGAACTACTGTGGTTGGTAATCGAAGAAAATGTGCCATTGGTGTGGAGAAAGTGGCCATGGTGGCTGCTGGGTGTGGGGAATGGGAGGAAAAGATGAGATGTGGAGGCGTTTTCGAGACTTGGAGTTGTCTTGGGTGGTGCTGCAGGGACAATTACCAGACATTGTAGATCCTCTCATGGCCAACTGGATGGAACATGGGAGAGTTGTGGGCTATGATGTGGACCATTGACCATGAGGTGCAGCAATGCTCAGAGATGCATTCACCAAGTGCAATGAATGTGTCATGATGATCGAGGAAAATGTTGCTGTGGGGGGAGTAGTGGGGTGAGGGGGGTGGGGTGTACATGGGAACCTCATATTTTCTGAATGTAATATTAAAAAAATGAATTAAAATAATAAAAAATAAAATAAATAAAATAAAATGGACAGCATTCCTATTTGGAATGATGGAAACATTTTGGCAAAAAAAAAAAGAGGGAGGAAAGGGGAAATTCTGCAAATATGTGGAGACTAAACAGCATACTTCTAAACAATAAATGGGTCAAAGAAAAAATTGTAAGAGAAATTAGTAAATATCTAGAGATGAATGAAAACAAGAATTCAACTTATCAAAACTTACGGGATATAGTGAAAGCAGGGTGAGAAGGTAATTTATAGCCCTAAACACATACCCTAAAAAAGAATAAAAAGCTAAAATCAAACACCCAACTGAACTCTTTGATGAGGAAAAGAACAGTAAACCAATCACAAAGCAAACAGAAAAAAAGTAATAAAAGCAGAAATAAATGATTTTGAGGGAAAAAAAAGAGCAAGTTAACAAACCAAAAGCTGGTTCTTTGAGAAGATGAATAAAATTGACAAACCCTTAACTAGACTAATAAAGGAAAACAGTGCAAATAACTAAAATCGGGATTGAGAGAGGGGACCTTATGACTGACCCCACAGAAATAAAAAAGGTCATAAAGAGATATTATGAAAAACTGTATGTCAAAAAATTACACAGTCTAGATAAAATGGGAAAATTCCTAGAACTGCACAAACTGCCAACCTTGATGCTACAAAAAACAGAATTTCACAAACCCATCACAAGTAAAGATATTGAATCAGTCACCAAAAACCTTCAAACAAAGAAAAGTCCAGGACCAGATGGCTTCTCAAGTGAATTCTACCAAACATTTCAAGAAGAATTAATAATAATCTTGTTTAAACTTGTAATGCAGGAGGCCAAGGTCGGGAAGTTTGACCAAATGTTTTGCTATTCCAAAGAAACATGGGAGTTGTCTACTCCAGTAGGAGTAGACATGCCTTTAATATTTACAGGACCCAACGATGGCTGGCCAGGAGATACCACACTACCTCTCGGGCAGTAGAGGTTTATAAAGTTATTACAGTGGGGTGGGGGGAAGGGACAATGCCTGGAATAGCTACAGAAATGTTATGGAAATATGTTTGTGCATGCGAATCTCAAAATATTCTCACCAAATCCTTCCCCTTATCTTCAAGGCTGGGCTACTGGCAAGTTCAGCCCATTCTTCCCTCAGTTTTAATCAACAGAATGGGTGGGCAGGGGGAATGGGCATTTGCATCAACCCCTCACTCCATCCCAATGCCCTTTCCACCTTCCATTCTACATGTAGATCTTCCACGATACCACCTGAGTGGTTCAGGGCATTGGAATATTGCATCTAGAGTCCATAAAAATATAAAAGACAACAGAATGATGGGAGTAACATACACACAACATTGAACATTAATGCTTGACAGTGAAATTATAAAAATCAGGGGATAACCATCCCATATTACAGATTTCCTCTTGTTTCATACAGACTGGGGCAACATTTTCATCAGTAGATAACAAAGCACCAGATTTCTAATTCCATACATTTTTCCTCTTCTAAATTTTCTGAATTTTCTTTAGAGATATTAAGAAAAGTTTAGGTACAAGAAGAGTCCACATATGGTCCCAGCAGGAGACCCTGAACTATTAATAAAGATTTTTACTGGTGTTTTTTTTGTATAAACTGTGGTCTTATAACAATGTTTTGGGTGACTTCTCTTTCCCATGGGCTTCAGATTGCCAATCACTGATAAGATACCATTGTCTCTGTTGCTTCTTTTAATTCTGAAAGAGAATTACTGGTTAACATATTATCATCAATATAATGAAATAAGGTTATAGCCACAGGTTTCTTCCAGAGCCTTTGTGACCAGGCCAAGAAATCAGAGGAATAGAAAGCGAAGCATCTCCCTCTTGATTCCCAGGCAGAGAGGTTTTTTCTGTAACATATAATATTCAAAATAATTAAAACTATGATTAAGAATACGATACTTCCATCTAATATTATGTAGAAAACATCATTAAATTTTTCAGAATTTTATACAGTCTTTAAGTATATGAACATTTTACTCACACAATTTTGATTAACAGAATGTTAGAAAATCCCTTTTAATTTTATAGCTCCTTTAAACACTTTCCATTTAACTTGTAACATATTAAATCAACTTAACTATTCTTATCACTTTACTTTTTCCAAAGTGAAAGAACAAATTGTTTGCATCAGTTTGAAATAAAAAGATACTTTCCAAGATTTGACTTTGAGAAAGCATAGTGTTAAAACTTGTCAGGTTTGAACATTATGCTCTTTTAAAAGTAAGAAGACTTGTTTTTACTTAAATAACCAAGGACATGATAAGGTTAAAGTACAAGAAGCTATTTTGATAAAAACAGACTTTCTTCTTTGTATACTGATTAGTGAGAAGGAAACTCTGTAACCTTTTGCTAAAACGGATCAATGATTTAAGAGACTTTGTCACATTAACAGAAAAAGAACTAAATTTTAGTTTTGCATCAGTATAATATTTGATACTAAAGTTTTAAAACTTTATAGATAGACTCATCACATCTTAACATTGGCCACAAAAATTCCTTTTCCACCAACCTTCTGCACATTCTGTATCCATTTAGCTTTTGTTTGTTTTTATTTTTGCTTTAAAAATTATTTTTTATTTATTTCTCTTCCCCCCACCCCCAGTTGTCTGCTCTCTGTGTCCATTCACTGTGTGTTCTTCTGTGACCACTTCTATCCTTATCAGTGGCACCAGGAATCTGTGTTTTTTTTCATTGCATCATCTTGTTGTGTCAGCTCTCCGTGTGTGCGGTGCCATTCTTGGGCAGTCTGCACTTTCTTTCGCGTTGTGCAGCTCTCCTTACGGGGTGCACTCCTTGAGCGTGGGGCTCCCCTACAAGGGGGACACCCTTGCATGGCACAGCACTCCTTGTGCGCATCAGCACTGCGTGTGGGCCAGCTCCACGGACCTCCCATGTGGTAGGCAGACACCCTATCCATTGGGCCAAGTCTGCTTCCCTCCATTCAGCTTTTGTTCCACATTTTACTCTTTCTTAATAACTAGTCATTTTATCTTAGGACAAAATTATTTTCTTTCTCCTTAATAAAAACATATTCTATATACCTTATACACTTAAGTTACCAAAGTGATTTTGGAAACTGTCTCCAAGCAAACATCTAACATACAGTTATCATTAACACTAAATAAACTGGTCAGAATAATGATTCAATTTGGTTATATGCAAACAACTTTTATTTCAAACACCTAGAATTATGCAATACTAGAAACAGTCATTTGGAGGCAATTTGTCAGGGGAGGCTGGCTGCTATCAGGATTAAGCCTTGACTTAACTGCAGGCTTACAGAGCAGCCTGCATTTGTCTATTTTTTTCTTTTACTTTTTATAAAGTTGTCTGGTTTAAAAGTTACTAAATTTTAACAGCACTGATTTTATCAATGTTGCTATTCAGGCCCAATTAGAATTAGAACCAAAACAGAGAACATTGATGTTGCTGTTTTCTACTTCTCCAACAGTTACTCCAACAGTTAAACTAATTCTATCAGCTCCCACTAGCCTGCAGAAGCGCTATCCAGGAGACAGGGGTTTTGTGGAGTTGCTGTCAGGAATGTTGTTTTTATCTCAGTTAACTCTTTAGCAGAATATTTTCTAACAAGCATGGTTTCACCGACAAGTGCTCTATTTAGTACTGCTGCTTGTGCAGGATGTTTTATCTGTGGTTTAACCTCCCTCAAGTTGCTGTGCTTTCACTTCAGCAGCCAACTGTTTATGTGTGCTCTCTTGTAAAGCTGTGAGAAGCGACCATGCAACAGGAGCAGTCAGAGCACATTGTCCCTTTTTCTTTACATGTGATTCCTCAATTTTCTTTTCATGAGGTGAGCCAGCTCATACCACATAGAGGAATGGAGCTACCCCAGGATTCTTCCTGCAGAATTTGGGATTACCCCTGCTGACTTCCCCATAAAGGGCTAGATATCCCCTGAAGAATTCAGGATTCCCCCATAGAACTCCCTGTAGCTGAAATATTCTCCATGGTGCTACTACCATGAGAAAACTCTGGAATATCCTGCTGACTATGCCAACTGTAATGCAGGAAGTCAACCATTCTGGACAGCACAGTCCTTGAAGATAAGAGCAAGGATGTGGTAAGAATGTTTTAAGAATCACATGCACAAGCATATTTCTGTAACATTTCTGTACCTGGCCGGGGGCACTATCACTTCCACCCCACATTGTAATAAACCACTACCCCCTTTATAAACTCCCACCCCCAAGGGGTTGTGCAGTATCTTCTGACCAGCTGCCATCAGGTCCTGTAAGTGTTAAAGGCATGTCTACTCCTGGTAGCCTCCCACATTGTTTCGATATTCCTAATACCTAATAAAGCCAGATAAAGATACTACAAGGGAAAAAATTACAACCCAATCTCTCTAATGAACAATTGATGCAAAAATTCTCAACAAAATACTTTCCAATCAAATCCAACAGTATACTAAAAGAATTATACACCATGACCAAATGGGTTTTATTCCTAGAATGCAAGGGTGAGTCAACACAAGAAAATCAATGTAAAACACCACATTAACAATTTGAAGTGGGGACAAATCACTGTGAAAGATAAAACAGAATGAAAACTCCTAGGCATGATGAAGTGTATGTATGAAAAACCCACAGTCAACATGTATTCACTGTGGAAAGATTGAAATAAAACTCTTACTATTTGCAGATGACATGGTATTATACTCAGAACATGCAAAAGTTTTTAAGAGAAAGCTACTAGACCTAATAAATGATTTAACAAGATTACTATTGCAAAAATCAGTAGTTTTCCTATATACCACTAATGAACAATTTGAGGAGGGAATCAAGATAAAGCAGTCCATTTACAAAAGAAATAAAAAGACTCAAATATCTAGGAATTCACTTAACCAGAGATGTAAAGGAAATGTATTCCAAAAATTAAAACACTGCAAAAAGAAATCAAAGAAGACCTAAACAAATGAGAGAATATTCCATGGTCATGGATAGGAAGAATGAACAGCATTAAGATGCTAATTCTGCCCAAACTGATTTATAGATTCAATACAATCCCAATGAAAATTCCATTAGTCTACTTTACAAAAATAGAAAAGTCAATTATCAAATTTATTTGTAAGAACAAGAGTCCCTGAATAGTAAAAAAAAATCCTAAAAAAGAAGAGTGACATTGAAGAACTCATGATTCCGGACCTTGAAGAGAATTACAAAGCTAAAGTGGTCATAACAGCATGGTATTGGCCTAAAGATAGACATCTTGATCAATAGAATTGAATTGAGAATCCAGAAATAAACCTTCATCTCAATGGTCAGCTGAATTTTGATAAGCTTACCAAATCCACTTTCCTGGGACATAACAGTCTCTTCAACAAATGGTACTGGGAGAACTGGATATCCATAACCAAAGACTGAAAGAAGATCCCTACCTCACTACCTATACAAGAATCAACTCAAAATGGACCATGGCCCTAAACATAAAAACCAGGAATTAAATACCTACAAAATAATGTAGGGAAACATCTTCAAGATCTTGTGGTAGGAGAGGGGTGGTTAAACCTTACACACAAAGCATGAGCAACAAAAGAAAAAATAGTTCAATGGGACCTCTTCAAAATTAAACACTTCACATCACAAAGGACTTTGTGAAGAAGGTATAAGGGCAGCCTACCCAATGAGAGAAAATATTTGGAAATCACACATCTGACATGATACATAAAAAGATCCTACAACTCAACAAGAAAAAGACAATTGTCCTATTTAAAATATGGGCAAAAGACTTGAATAGATATGTTTCTAAAGAAGACACACAAATGGTGAAAAAGCATGAAAATATGTTCAACGTCATTAACTGTTGGAAAAATGCAAATCAAAGCTACAAGGAGGCATCATTTCACACCTACTAGAATGACTACTATTAATAAAACAGAAACTACAGTTTTCAGGGAAGATGTGGAGATGCAGGAATGCTTATTCACTGCTGGAGGGAATGTAGACAGGTACAGTGCCTGTGGAAGTCTGTTTGATGGTTCTAAAGGGAGTTGGATATAGATCCATCATGGGAACCAGCAAAATTGCTACTAGATGTATACCCAGAATAACTGAGAGAAGGGACATGAACAGGTATCTGCACACCAATGTTCATAGTGGCATTAATCAGAATTGCTGAGAGATGGAAACAACACAGAAGTCCATCAACTGATGAATGGACAAATTGTTGTATATACGCAAGATGTAATATTTTTCAGCTGTAAGACGAAACAAAGTCTTGAAGTTTATGGCAAAATGGATGAACTGGAAGATGGTATGTTGAGTGAAGGAAGCCAGACACAAAAGGACCAATACTGCATGATTTTGTTATTATGTACTGAATAAAATGAGCAAACCCATAGAGTTAATAGCTAGACTAAATGCAAACAGAAAATAATATGATGTTAGAGACTGGAAAGCTGGGGCTTAATGTGTGCAGAATATGTAAAAAGACAGTTTGTAAATGTTTACAACAGGGAAGCAGACATGGCCCAGTGGTTAGGGAGTCCATCTACCATATGGGAGGTCTGCAGTTCAAACCTGGGGCCTCCTTGACCTGTGTAAAGCTGGCCCACGTTCAGTGCTGATACGCAGAAGGAGTGCCGTGCCACGCAGGGGTGTTGCCCATGTAGGGGAGTCCCACACGCAAGGAGTGTGCCCTGTAAGGAGAGCCGCCCAGCGCGAAAGAAAGTGCATCCTGCCCAGGAATGGCCCCACACACACGGAGAGCTGACACAAGATGACACAGCAAAAAGAAACACAGATTTCTGTGCCGCTGACAATAACAGAAGCAGACAAAGAAGACGCAGCAAATAGACACCGAGAACAGACAACTGGGGGAGGGTGGAAGGGGAGAGAAAAAAATAAAAAGATCAGATTGGTGTTTAAAAAAAATGTTTAGAACAGAATATATGTAAGTGGTGAAAGCACATCATAGCATTTGCAATTAGCAATGCTAATATATGGGTATGATAGTAGTTGAAAGGGAAAGTCTGAGGTCATGTATATCACCAGAAAGAAACTGAAAAAGAAACATGGGACCATATAGAATAGCAAACCTTCTGGTGAAAAATAATTATGGTTAATAGTGCATATATAAGAATGAAACAGAATAAATGTATGTTTATGTTACAAGCTACTAATATCAGGGCGATATTTAGGCAAAAATACAACCAACCCAAACTATGGACAGTAGTGTAAAGTAATATATTAATAACCTTCCACAATGGTAAATCAAATATGGTATGTGAAAGAAGCTAGAAAAAAAGTTCTACATATTGTTTGACTCTATCTGTACAAAGTGAAAATGCAATCCTTGCACACATCAGCACTGCACAAGAGCCAGCTCCACACAGGTCAAGGAAGCCCGGGGTTTGAACTGCGGACCTCCCATGTGGTAGATGGATGCCATAACTACTGGGCCAAGTCCGCTTCCTCATGTAAATTTATTGTATGTGGGATCTTTGGTTATATTTGGTTAAGGAATCTTTTGTTTATTTTTCAGTTCTAGATCACTTAGGGCCTTTCATTAGATTGTGGGACCCAGAGTGGGTCTTAATCCTTTATTTAAGTGCTACGTAAATGAACAAGAGCAGAGAGAAAAAGATCTGCAATTTTATTCTGCCATTTAAGAGACAACTCCAGGATCACCTGTAGCCATCACAGACAGAGAATCTCGGAAAGGCTGAGAGAGAGAATAGAGGCTAGAATTAGAGGAGCAGTCAAAAATGAAGAGATCAGGCAAGAATGAGAAGGGAGAGATGAGCCATATGTCTACACATGCCTACAGCAGAGCTTGGGGAGAAAGTAAGCATGGAGGAGAAGGCAGAGATCAGCTGCCATTTTGCCTTGTAAAATCACCAGCAGCTGACCCTAGTGAGACAGCATTTTTGATGATGCTTTGATTTGGACATTTTCACAACCTCAGGCTGTGAGCTTTTACCCTAATAAATTCCCAGTGTAAAAGGCAACCCTTTTCTGGTATTTTCAATTGGCAGCCATTAGCCAACTAAAACAATTTATATTTACACAGGCTTATATTTAGACATTTAAGGTGGTTTCCTACACAGCAGATTCTGTTGTCTACAACTACAAATGGTTTTATTTCTTCAGTTCAAATTTGTATACTGTATTAGTCCACCAAAGGGATGCTGATACAAACTACCAGAAATCAGTTCATTTTTATAAAGTGGATTTATTTGGAGTAGAAGCTTACAGTTTACAGGCCATAAAGCATAAGTTACTTCCCTCACCAAAATCTCTTGCCACATGTTTGAGCAAGACAACTGTTGGTGTCTGTGAGGGCTCAGCCTTCCTATGTTCCTCTCTTCCTGGGTTTGCTTCTCTAAAGGCTCAACTTCTCTGCTATCTCCACAAGGCCAGCTGTAGACTATCAGGCAAATGACTTGTTTCTCTTCCTGTGGCTTTTTCTCTTCTCTCATGACCAACCTCCTCCATGTGCTTCCTTCCTGGGGTTCCAGTTCAAACATTACAACCTCCCTTCACTTTGGTGCAGTTTCTCTGATGTGGTGCAATCAAAGCATTAATCATTGTTTAATCAAGTAAAAGTAAAACCACTGAATCCAATACACTCTAATATGCTCAGAGGAAAAGACCAAATATTCCAATATTTCTTTTTGGAATTCATCAATAATATCAAACTGCTACATGCAACATTTTATTTTTATGTTTTTCCTTATTTCACTGGCTAGGACCTCTATTACAGTGTTGAAATCAAGAATGAGAGTAGACACATTTCATTTGTTTTTTATCAAGGGGGAGCAATTAATTCTTCACCATTTAATATAATGTTTACTGTATCTATCTCATAGATACTCTTTAACATGTTGAAAAAGTGTCTATTCTACTTCACTGAGAGTTTTTATCATAAATGGCTGTTTAATACTGTCAAATGCTTTGTATCTTTGATGTGACTGATTTTTCTCTTTCTTCTTTCCTTATATTTAATTACACTGACTGGTTTTTGAACTTTAAACCAATTCTGTATTACCAAGTAAATTCAATTGGTCACAATATATTGTCTTCTGTATACATTCCTGTATTTGCTTGGTTAATATTTTGTTAACATTTCTGTGCCTGTGTTCATGAAGGATAGTTGTCTTTTAGTTTTTAATTTCTTACCATGTCTTTGTCTGATAACAAGGTAATGCTGAACTGATGAAAAAGAGTTTGGAATTGTGTGTTATCATGCCTGACACTCTGTCTTTGTAAAATTATGTTTATTTCATTTTCATTTAATAAATGTGCTAATATGGATGTCTTTTAGTCTCACTTCATTATTTGGTGAGCTCTCTTTTCTTTCATTTATTTTTCCATCCCTTTTTAATAGATCAATTGTTATTTATTATTTCATTTTATCATCTGTGTTGGTGTGCTAGTCCTACATTTGCATAGGGTACAGTAGAGCTATGGGGTCCAATAGAAAGAGAATGAGAACCATATATGCAATATAAAATATTTTAGTAACCACATTAATAGCTGTGAGAAAAAAAACATTTGAAATTAATTTCTTTTTTTTAATTCATTTTTTAAAAAATATTACATTCAAAAAATATGAAATCCCATTCAACCCCACCGCCCCCACCCCCCACTCCCCCCACAGCAACACTCTCTCCCATCATCAAGACACATCCATTGCATTTGGTAAGTACATCTCTGGGCATCGCTGCACCTCATGGTCAATGGTCCACATCATAGCCCATACTCTCCCACGTTCCATCCAGCGGGCCCTGAGGGGTTCTACAATGTCCCGTAATTGTCCGTGAAGCACCACCCAGAACAACTCCAAGTACCGAAAACGCTTCCACATCTCATCTCTTCCTCCCATTCCCTGTACCCAGCAGCCACCATGGCCACTTTTCCCACACCAATGCCACATTTTCTCTGTGGACCTTGGCTTAGTTGTGTCCATTCCACATCTATGTAAAGAGGGGGCTTAGATTCCACATGGATACTGGATGCAATCCTCCTACTTTCAGTTGTAGGCACTCTAGGCTCCACGGTGTGGTGGTTGACATTCTTCAACTTCATGTTAGCTGAGTGGGGTAAGTCCAATAAATTAGAGTGTAGGAGCTGAAGTCTGTTGAGGCTCAGGGCCTGGCTATCATATTGTCAGTCCAGAGATTCAAATCCCCTAGATACATCTTAAACCCCAACACCAACTACAATTCCAGTAAAGTAGCAGGAAAGGCTTGTGAAAAGAGATCCCATCTGCGTCCAGCTCCATCATGCAGAAACACCAGCTCCAAAGAAGGGCCAACTGACATGGCAGTGAACTCCATCTGCCATGACCATAGAACCTGTGGGTCTCTTTAGCCCTCAAAAGAGCCAATACCTGGGGTTGTATATACTTTATCTGTCTCTGAGACTCTGCTCAGGTGTGCATAAGGGCAATCCTTCTGACAACCTCCAGACTCTTTTTTAGAGACTCATAGCCATACAAACTCATTTCTCCTTTTCATTTCCCCCTTACATTATGTCAAACAGCATTTTAAAATCCTATTATTATATGTAGACAGGGATATTCTTATAATCTTATGGGAGTAAGATGGTATCACATTGTAGTTTTGATTTGCATTTCCCTGATAGCTAGAGATTTGGAGCATATTTTTCATGTGCTTTTTAGCCATTTGTATTTCTTTTTTGGAGAAGTGTCTGTTTAAATCTTTTTCTCATTTTTTAAATGGGTTGTTTATCTTTTTATTTTCAAGATATATGAGGTTTTTATATATGCAAGTTATAAGTCTCTTATCAGATATATGGTTGCCAAATATTTTCTCCCATTGTGTGGGTTCCCTTTTTACTTTCTTGACAAATTCCTTTGAGGTGCAGAAGGCTTTAATTTTGAGGAAGTCCCATTTATCTATTTGTTCTTTTGCTGCTCCTGCCTTTGGTGTGATATTCATGAAGCCATTTCCTATTACAAGGTCCTGTAGATGTTTCCCTACACTGCTTTCCAAGGTCTTTATGGTCTTGGTCTTATATTTAGGTCTTTGATCCATCTTGAGTTGATCTTTGTATAAGGTGTGAGATGGTAATCCTCTTTCATTCTTCTACATATGGCTATCCAGTTCTCCAGGCACCATTTGTGGAATAGGCCATTGTCTCCCAGTTGAGAGGGTTTGGTGGCTTTATTGAATATTATATGGCTATATATATGAGGTTCTATGTCAGAACTTTCAATTCAATTCCACCACTCTGTGTGTCTCTCCTTATGCCAATACCATGCTATTTTCACTACTGTAGCTTTGTAGTATGTTCTGAAGTCAGGTAGTGTGATTCCTCCAATTTCGTTTTTCTTTTTCAATATGTCTTTGGCTTTCGGGGCCTCTTTCCTTTCCAAATAAATTTCATAATTAGTTTTTCTAGTTCCTTAAAGAAGGCTGTGTTGATTTTTATTGGGATTGCATTGAATGTGTAGATCAGTTTTGGTAGGATAGACATCTTAATAATATTTTGTCTTCCTATCCATGAACAAGGAATATTCTTCCATTTATTTAGGTCTTCTTTGATTTCCTTGAACAGTCTTGGATAGTTTTCAGTGTATAAGTTTTTTACCTCTTTAGTTAAATTTATTCCTAAATATTTGATTTTTTTTTTACTATTGTGAATGGTATTTGTTTCTTAATTTCCTCCTGATCTTGCTTATTATTGGTGTACAGAAATGCTACTGATTTTTGTGCATTGATCTTATAACCTGCGACTTTACTAAATTCATTTATGAGTTCTAGAAGCTTTGTTGTAGATCTCTCGGGGTTTTCTATGTATAGGATCATGTCATCTGCAAATAATGAAATTTTGACTTCTTCCTTTCCAATTTGAATGCCTTTTATACCTGGTTCTTGCCTCAGTGCTCAAGCAAGTACTTCTAAGGCAATGTTAAATAGAAGGGGAGACAATGGGCATCCTTGTCTGGTTCCTGAGTTTAGAGGGAAGGATTTTAGGATTTCTCCATTGAAAACAATGTTGGCTGTAGGTTTTTCATATATACTCTTTATCATGTTCAAAAAATTTCCTTGTATTCCGATCTTTTGGAGTGTTTTTATCAAGAAAGGGTGCTGTATTTTGTCAAATGCTTTTTATGCATCTATAGATATAATCATGTGATTTTTTTCCTTCAATCTGTTTATATGGTGTATTACATTGATTGATTTTCTTATGTTGAACCATCCTTGCATACCTGGAATAAATCCCACTTGGTTGTGGTGTATAATTCATTTAATGTGTTGTTGAATATGATTAGGAAGTATTTTGTTAAGTATGTTTGCATCTAGGTTCATTAGAGAAATCAGTCTGTAATTTTCCTTTTTGTGGTGTCTTTGTTTGGCTTTGGTACTAGGGTAATGTTGGCATCATAGAAGGAGTTAGGCAATGTTCCTTCTGTTTCGATTTTTGGAATAGTTTCAGCAGGATTGGTGTTAGTTCTTTCCAGAATGTTTTGTAGAATTCACCTGTGAAGCTGTCTGGCCCTGGGCTCTTCTTAGTTGGGAGATTTTTAATGACTGATTCTATCTCTTTTCTTGTGATTGGTTTGTTAAGATCATCAATTTCTTCTTTTGTCAATATGGGCTGCTTATGTGTTTCTAGGAATTTGTCCATTTCCTCTGAATTGTCATTTTTGTTGGAATATAGGTTTTCAAAGTATCCTCTTATGATAGTCTTTATTTCTGTGGGGTCAGTGGTGATATCGCCTTTCTCATTTCTTATTTTGTGTATTTGCATCTTCTCTCTTTTTTTCTTTGTTAGTCTCACTAAAGGTTTGTCAATTTTGTTGATCTTCTCAAAAAACCAGCTCTTGGTCTTATTTATCTTTTCAAGTGCTTTCTTCTTTTCTATTTCATTTAGTTCTGCTCTTATCTTTGTTATTTCCTTGATTCTTCTTCCTGTGGGATTACTTTGTTGTTTTTTTCCTAATTCCTTCAAATGTGCAGTTAATTCTTCAATTTTTGCTCTTTCTTCTTTTTTGATATATGAATTTATGGTTATAAATTTCCCTCTCAGTAGTGCTTTTGCTGAATCCCACAAATTTTGGTATGTTGTGTTATCATTATCATTTGTTTCAAGGTAGTCATTGATTTCTTTTGAGATTTCCTCTTTGACCCACTGTTTTTCTAAGAGTGTGCTGTTTAATTTCCAAATTGTGGTGTGAAATCTGGGCCTCTGTCCCTTGCAAATTTCCAGCTTCACTCCACTGTGGTCAGAGATATTGGTTTGTATGATTTCGATCTTTCTGAATTCATTAAGCCTCTCTTTGTGGCCTAGCATATGGTCTATCTTGGAGAATGATCCATGTGCACTTGAGAAAAATGTATATCCTGCTGTGTTTAGCTGTAATGATGTATATATGTCTATTAGATTCAGCTCCTCTAATATACTGTTCAAATGTTTTGTTTCTTTAGTGATTCTCTTTTGAGATGTTCTGTCAAGAGTTGATAGTGGTGTATTAAAATACCCCACTATAATTGTAGATGCATCTATTCTTTCACTTAGTTTTTCCAGTGTTTGCCTCATGTATTTAGAGGCACCCTTGTTAGGAGCATTAATATTTATGATTGTTCGATCTTCTTGACAGATTGTCCCTTTCACTAAAATGTAGTATCCTTCTTTGTCTCTCACAATTGTTTCATATTTAAAGTCTATTTTTTCTGATATTAATACAGCTACTCCTGCCTTTTTTTGGTTATTGTTTGCTTGTATGATTGTTTTCCAGTCATTCACTTTCAAACACCATGAGTCTCTAGGTCTAAGATGTGTCTCTTGTAGACAGCATATAGATGGGTTATATTTCCTTATCCAGTGTCCCAGTCTGAATCTTTTGATAGGTGAGTTTAATCCAATGACATTCAGTGTTATTACTTTCAAGGAATTATTTGTGTTAGCCATATTTTGATTGGACTTGCGTTTGTCATATTTTGTTTGCTTTTTTTTTTCCTTCTCTTTTTGTCTTTTTTGTTGCTCTTACACTCTCCTCCAACTCTGCCTGTCCTGTTTTTTCCTTTCTTCCTGCAGAACTCCCTTTAGAATTTCTTGAAGGGGGGTTTCTTGTTGGCATACTCTTTCAGTTTCTGTTTATCTGCGAATATTTTGAACTCTCCATCATTTTTGAATGCTAGTTTAGCTGGATAGAGTATTCTTGGTTGGAAATTTTTTTCCTTTAGTCCCTTGACTATATCATACCACTGCCTTCTTGCCTCCATGGTTTCAGATGAGAAATCAGCACTTAATCTTATGGAGCTTCCCTTGTATGTGATGGTTTTCTTTTCTCTTGCTGCTTTTAGAATTTTCTCTTTGTCTTGAGCATTGGATAATTTGACAAGTATATGTCTTGGGGTGGGCCTGTTGGGGTTTATGATAAGTGGGGTGTGCTGTGCTTCTTGGATATGTACATCTGTCTCTTTCAGTAGATTTGGGAAGTTTTCAGCCATTATTTCCTGCAACACTCCTTCTGACCCCTTTCCCTTCTCTTCTCCTTCTGGAATGCCTATAATATGTATGTTTGAGTATTTTGCATTATCAATTAGGTCCCTAAGTCCTAGCTGGAGTTTTTCTATCATTTAATCGACCAATTCTACTATCTGTTTGATTTCCGATATACTGTCTTCCACACACTAATTCTCTGCTCTGCCTCTTCTAGTCTGCTGATATTTGCTGCAAGTGTATTTTTGATTTCTTGATCTGTGGTGTTCATTCCCATCATATCTGTTATCTTTTTGTGTATGTCTGCAATTTCAACTCCAAGTGTTGTCTTCATGTTGTTAACCTCTTCCTTTACTTCATTAAATTCGTTGGTAATAAATGTTCTGAGATCTTTCATTACTTTAGCAAAGTTCTGCTCCCCTTCCTGATTTTTAGTTTGTTCATTGGATTCAGCCATGTTTTCCTGATTACTGGTTTGGTTTGTAGATTTTTGTTGCTGTCTGGTCATCACTTTGCCTTGACGGATTTAATCAGTTCTTTAGCTTCTTTGTCTAGTCTTGGAGATTAATTAGCTGTTGTTTTTGCGTAAGTGTTATATCTTCTCTTTGTCACTTTGTTCTTCTTATTTTAATTTCTTATTGCTGGTTGAGCTCACTTTAAAGGAAAGTATTAGGGCCGGGGAAAGGCAATTGTGTAAGCAAGGAAAAAGTGTAAAGTAGTATTGGTGATATATGTTAACAGAGCAACAATATGAGATCTGGGAGGATGGATGTTAGATTCATGTAAGTTGTGTAGAGTTATAGCAGTAGGTAGAGTACCTATAATGAGGTAGTCGACTGAATATGGGAGGAATATGGTATGAATTAAAAAGCTATTGTTTTCATGAGAGAGGGAAAGAGAAAAGAAAGGCAATAGTCTCAAGAGTGGATAACAGACAGAAAACAAAACAAAGGTATTAGAAATTAAGGGTTAGACACTTTGTGGATCAAAGGGAGGTGGAATATAGGAGAGACAGTAGATGATGGAGGATATCAAGATGTAGGGGAAAGGGGATAATGTAGGTAGCCAAAATCTATTCACACAGAATGAGGCAATGAAGGATGAGGAAACCCAGTAAATGTGAGGTGTTCCCTGCAGCACCTATTGTATAGTTAAGGTAAAATAAAATAAGAAGAAACTGAGGGACAAGAGAGAGAGAGAGAAAAAAAGAGAAGAAAGGAAGAAAGAAAAAGGGGGTGGGTAAAGGGCGGGGAACAGATAGGGCAAAGAAAAAAATGATATACACCAACCACAACAGCCACAATAACAATTTAAAAAAACCCTAAATCACTGAAAAAAAAGACTTTGCGGGATACGCTGGGATAAAAGACTAGGGGATAATGCAATGTTAGCAATCAGGACATTAAAAAAATAAAATAAAATAGAATAGAATAAAAATAACAAAACAAAACAAAAAAGAAAAAACACAAACGTTGAGGGCTAGGACATTTAAGGACCTCAGATGGACCTCAGGGTGTGATGGATTCAGGGATGGGAAGTCTGAGATGTTGAAGACTCAAGAGGTGTGAGTCTCTGGGGTGTGGGCCACCAGGGTTTAGGGGTCTCAGACCTGGCAACCTCAAGTCTGGTTAACAGGGAGTCTGGGAGCATCGCAGTGCATCACAGCCTTCAGGGATCCCTGTAGCTGGGTGCCAGCCTTATGGGTGAGGTCACATCCGCAAGCTCTATCCTGTGTGTCTCTACCCCACAATTTACTCACTCACTGGGGTCTATTCTGTGGATGTATCACCAATTTGACTTCAGGACCCGTCCCACCCTGTGATCCCCCCGAACGGGCACCTGGGGGTGCCTCTACACTGCAGCCAATTTAATGACGCAGATCAATAGCCAGGCCCAGGGGTGGGGCTCCAGCTGGAAACGCTAATAACAGAGTCCAAACCCGAAATTCCCACGCTTCACAAAATATTCCCCTAATCGGCTTCCAAACGTCTCCCACCCTACCAGACCCTGGTGGCATCTCTTTATTGCTATCAATTTAAGTCTACTGTAGATCGGCAGCCGGGCTTGGGGGGGGGGGGGCGGGGCTCTAGGCGGAAGCACTATTGTTTGTGTCTGCAATCAAAAATTCCCTCACTTCGCAATAAAACTCCCGTTTGTCTCCCCAAATCGGTCTGCAAACGCCTCCTATTCTGTTAACCCCCAATAGACCGCTCAGGGCTTATGAAGTCCCCAGTACTGCAGAGCCTCCAAAAAAAATAAATAAATAAACACAGCGGCAGCGCCCGGGGCCGCAGCTCCGCCCACACTAGGAGTGAGCATTCCACGTGCAGCCCGGACCTCCGTGCAAAGAGTCTCAATTATATTTTATAGGCATATTCTCTCTGTTACCTTCCCACCAAATCGACATCCAGACATCTCCCATCCTGCAAAAATCCTGAAACAGCCTGGTCCCAAAGAACCTCCCTCTTTTTCTATTCTTGTGAGGAAATGAAATGTATCAGGACATGTCGGCTCCTTAATTTCAATAATGTATCTCTTTTCCCAATCTATTCAAAAATATTTTCATGTCAACATTCAATCAATATAAAAATTAAGAAGACATTTTACTTTTTTGCATTATCTTCAAAGTCAAATGTATATATTACACTCACAGCATTTTTCAATTTGGACTAGACCACATCTTAAATGTTCAATAGTGTCACATGGGAAAAATGGTCTAGAAATTAGACTATGTGTCCTTTATTAACACAGTCTATATTGAATTAGTATTTTACTACTTCATGAGCTTCATGATTACCTTAAAATGTTTTCTGAATACTTAAAGAGTAAATCCAAGCTAAAAGAGAATTATAAGCATTGAAAACACCTTGTTTGATATTGTTTTTTAAAAAATCTGAAGAAAATGTGATTGATAGCTAAGCACCCCAGTATGTCATTCAAAGCTCTGAGGTTATTCTAGAGTAAGTTAGAACAGCTACAGCTCACTATTAATAAGAAAATTTTTAGTAGTACAAAACACACAAACATTTGAAAATATCAAAAAGTTATTACCAGGGAAGTGGCTGTGGCTCAATTAGTTGGGCTCCTGTCTACCATATGGGGAGCCCCAGGTTCACATCCTGGGGCCACCTTGTGAAGGCAGGTTCACCCGCACACTGCGGAGAGCTGCTGGCCCACAGGCACCATGGAATGCCACCTGGCCCATGGGCACCGTGGAGTGCCACTGGTCCATAAGCGCCATGGAAAGCTGACTCAGCAAGGTGATGCAATGTAAAGGGAGACAAGCAAAAACACAGAAAAGGGTGCATGGAATGGACACAGAGAGCAGACAGCCAAACAAGCCACAAGTATGTGGGGGAATGAAAAAAATATATACAGACACAAAAGAATGCACAGCAAATGGACACAGAGAGCAGACAGCATGCAAAAAGCTGCAAAGGGGGGGGGATAAATAAAAAGTTATCAACAAGTGATAGGAACATTTGAATATGAAGAATCAGAAGAAAACATCTGCAGTAAGCTTGCAATTTTTTTTGCATTATTCCTCCAAAAGAATGGAGAAACACAAAAAGCTTTTATAGTAGATAGAAGTGTTTTCACACTCAAAAAATATAATTATAACTTAACAAATGACACAGTAAACTACTATTTTGGGATTTAGGGCATATATAAAGTATATAAATGTATTCAAATATTTATGGAGCATTGTCATGGTGAGCAGAGAGTCATACAATAATTGAAAGAATATCATTAATTCCCATCCTAGGAAACTCTGCCACATTCTCTAATAAAAGAGCAAGAATCCCCTGTGTACAGGGACAATGCCTAATGAAGGAGGGTGGTCCTTTGACACGCCCTTGGTATTGAAGACTGTACTTTTGAAACTTTACTCTTGAAATTGAAACTTAGCCTAGTACTATTGGGTGCCTGAGAGTTATCTCCTGACAGCCTCCTTCTTGTGGTCTCTTTCTAAGCCAAGCTCACCATATAAATATATTACCTTCCCCCAGCATGGGACATGGCTCTTGGGGATGAGCCTTCCTGCACTAAGGGATTACTACCAAGCACCAACTAGTAAAGCAACTGGAAAAAGACCTTGAAAAAAAGGGGGAAAAAGTGCAGACAAGTGAGTTTTTATGGCTAAGAAACTTCAAAATGAGTCAGGAGGTCATCCCAGAAGTAACACTTAAGCACGTGTCAGCAGGATCTCAAAAACTGCCAAAGTAGATACTACCCAAATGGTGGTAGTATCACTCGAGATAGCTCCCAAGTTTGGTGCCTTGCCAGTGGGCCCTACTTTGAAGTTTGTGCTACTGAGCATAACGAGTTGGACTCAGTTGTGGCTTCCCTACACATGTCTCTTCTGTCCCTTCTATTTGAACCTATAGTTGGTGCCTGAGTTGGTAGGTGTACTTCCAAGAGACTTAAATCTCTGGGCTGTCCATGTGCCAGCTAGGCCCTGAGCCTCAGCAGAGTAGCAACACCTACTCTCCAGTTCATTGGACTCACCCAAGACAATTAACAAGGAGGTGATGATGGACAACCACCATACCAAGGAACTGAGAGAATCTACAACTGCAAGGAAGAGAGTCCCATCCATCGGCTGTATGAGATCAAAGCCCCCTCTCAATTAGAGGTGAACTGGGCATCACCATCCCAGAATCCTCAGAGTTGGGGAATAGATTAGAGTGGACTTATTGGTATTCTACTATAGACATTTAGTGATTCCAGCAATAGAAGTACTTATATCATTGATGTGCAGGCAGGGGCCACTGGAGGTTCTGAGGGCAAGGAGAGGGAAAAACAGGTAAATATGAGAGAATTTTTGGGTCTTGGGAATTGTCCTGAATGACATTGCAATGACAGATATAGACCATTATGTATCTTGTCATAAACTGCAGAATTGGGTGGGAGAGAATGTAAACTACAATGTAATTTGTAATCCATGCTTAGTGGCAATGCTCCAAAATGTGTTCATCAATTGCAGTCAGTGTACCAGACTAATGAGGATTGTTGTTAATGTGAGAAAGTGTGGAAGATGTGGGGAGCAGGGCTTGTGGGAATTCTGTATAATTTTTATGTAACATAAGTATCTTTAATAAAATAACAATTTTTAAAAAGCAAGCAGTTGTAATCAACTTTACTTAGTGGTCTCTAGTCTGCTCAGGCAATTTTAATAAAATTTGCTCTTCAGTGCTTTAAAGAAAAAAAAAGAACCCACAAAATATCATTTTGAGTATATTTCATTATCCATTATATTTTCTACATGGTTATGAAGTATTTAACTTATTTTTGAGCACTTTATTTTTAATAATTTTATCTGCTAATTTAGGTAAAGAATTTTATACCATTTAAATCAGACTTCTATATATTTTATTTCAATGTAATTTATATTGCTTGATTATATTTTTAAAAATCTATAATTTTTTATAAATATTATTTATATAAATATGTCTTTTATAATTTAAAATAAATGAAAAATTTTTATTTATTTGAAATATATTAAATGAACTGGTTTTCATTTACCATGGATTTTGAATATTTATTATATTTAAAATATTTAGTCTAACATTTCATGATTCTTAAATAATTTCTTTAATATATATTTTAAATGATTTTAATACCATGAGTAAATTATTGACCCAAATCACTTAAATTCCAGCATTCTTTTGCTACAGAAATTAAAGGATGTATTATTAGTTATACATATTTATTCTGTTATATTTGCAGATATAAGTCTGTCTTTACTTAGTTAACTCCTACCATCTTTCTCTGTTGTTAATTTGGACAACCTTTGTGATTGGGAGCACTCTGTAGTGCACTCATAAAGGCATACACATTGAGATGGGTTCCTAGATATACACATAATTTAACACAAGATATTTCACTCTACCAACTCTCATTGGCCCACAAAACTCCACTTGTAGCTAGAGTCAGTTATTCCTTTACCCACCCATCCCCAGCATAAAAACCCAATAAGAATGTAGTTTTCTTTGAATTAAATCACCAAGCTCTAAGTGAGGAATCTTGGCTTTGGGAGAATTTAGCAAGAAGTTCTTAGCAGAGTTGTCTATGCTTCTCTGGTTACATAGTAAAGCCAGTCTAGT
Source organism: Dasypus novemcinctus (assembly GCF_030445035.2). Classification (NCBI taxonomy): domain Eukaryota; kingdom Metazoa; phylum Chordata; class Mammalia; order Cingulata; family Dasypodidae; genus Dasypus; species Dasypus novemcinctus. Next base: position 38,900,040 of record NC_080675.1, read on the forward strand.
GAACAGTTTACACCAGGTGAAAACAAGTTGGTCTAGGGGGTCTTTAGGGGATCTTTGAACTTTTTTTTCCCCAAATTCTACTCAATTTATTCATTTTTTAAAAAGATATTACATTAAAAAAATATGAGGTCCCCATTCACCCCCACTGCCCCCACCCCACCACTCCCCCCTCAATAACACTCTCCCCCATCATCATGTCACATCCATTGCGTCTGATGACTACATCTCCAGACATCGCAGCACCCCATGTCCTGTGTTCCACACCATAGCCCACACTTTCCCATGTTTCATCTAGTGGGCCATGGGAGGACATACAACATCCGGCAATTGTCCCTATATCCTTATGTGACTAAGGGCATTGTGGAGCTTGTGCTTAGATATTTCTCAGACCCTTATTGCTTGTCTGGACTCTCTCTAGCTGCACTGTATGTATTTTAAATAAAAATACTGTTTGTCTTTAAATAAAAAGCCTTATGTGATTATGGAAAAAAAAAAGAATATAGTTTTCTTTGCTAATACATAACAGTTTTTTAATCAGTGGCCTTGTGAAACCACAATGTACCAAAATTCTGTGCTAACCTTAAAAATAACATAAAATATCTCCATCTTAGCTAGTTTTTGAATTGCATGTGGGTTGATTGTAAATTTTTGGAAATGGATGGTAGTAATGGTAGAACAATATTACAACAAGTGACATTACTGAAATTACATATATGAATGTTGCTAAAAGGGGAAATTTTAGGTTGTATATAGTTACTAGGGTAAAAATTTTTTTAAAGCATAGGTCAGTGTAGCAGTTTGATATGGTTATGAATTCCAAAAATAGATTTAGATTATGTTTGTAATCTGGTTTGCACCTCAGCATGATTAAGTTATGATTAGGGTTTCAATTGGGCCATGTCATTAAGGCGTAAAGAGAAAAGGCATGGCAAAGGACAGAATTGAGGGTTTTTGATGTGGAGTTTTGATTTTGGAGTTTGATACTGAAGCCTTAAGCTGGAGCCCCAGGAAGTAAGCACACAGAGGAAAGAGAAGCCAGCCCCAGGAAGAGAGGCATCCTGAGCTTGGAGAGAAGCAAGCCCTGGGAAGAGAGGAACCCAGGAAGCCTAAACCCTCACAGCTCTCAGCAGCCATCTTGCTCCAGCACATGAGAATAGACTTTCGTGAGGGAAGTAACTGATGCATTATGGCCTGGTATCTGTAAGCTCCTAACCCAAATAAATACCCTTTATAAAAACCAACCAATTTCTGGTATTTTGTTTCAGCACTCCTTTGACTGACTAATACAGCCTGTACAACACAAACAATGAACCCTATTTTAAATGTTGGCCAATAGTTAATATTTCAATTATAAAAATGTTTTTTCATGAATTGTAACAAATGTACCACACTAATGCCAGCTGGTAATGATAGGGTGGAATATGGGAACTCAGTACTTTGAATCTTGAATGCATGATGTTTCAATTACCCTATCACCTCTCTAATTAAAAAAAAGTTAAAAACATTTTCTCCATGTCCATTTAGGTCACGTCAGGATAAAAAAAGATAATAGTACAAATGCAAACTGGTCCTATTATCCAAATATTAACATTAAACGCACATGGACATGTTAGAAATTCATGTCATAAATAATTTTGAAAACTAACATTGATTTTAGGTCAACATAGATTGCAAAAGCCTACTGCAAGTTGTAGTAAGAGGCTGTATAAAATGGGAGACTGCTAGTTATTCCTCTTTTCCTTGTTGCAACTTTATCTTCAGAAAAGCTAATGTACCCAATATTCTTAGTGTTTCTATTATTAGTATTCCGTCTTTGACCTAATTCAGTAATGATTTTGTCAAAAAAGGTCTTTTAAACATTGGAGACTGTAGGAAGGGTAAGTACTAGACCCTAGAGTATAATTCTTTCTGCCTAAGCTCATACAATATAGCAAATGTCTCCAGAATCTGTGCTTTGACTACTTCCTCTACTGTCACCTAATGATTTACTTAGCTGCTCCTCTCCACTCTTGCAAGATGAAGCCTTTAAAATGCCTTAACTTCTCCATTACCTCACCCCTATGAACAGTGAAAATAGTTTTGCTTCTGTACTCCACTTGCCCTTGCATCACCAACTGTGTATCCCCCAACATTCTCTTCCCTGAGATATCATCATTTTGTTTTAAATTTAGTTCCAGGCTAAATTGAGAGTATCTGAGAAGATTTAACTTCACTGAGAAAAATTCTCTACAATTATTCTACCAGAGAGGTAGTTGACTTTCTGCACAGGTCCACAGAAATCAGCTACAGCCAAGTACCTTAGGCAATAATCCTGCTAGGAAACAGACTGATCTGCCTTATCATATCGCTGCAGCTGCAGTGCTTGGACCCCAGCCCTTTGATCATACAGGGGAGAGGTAGTGCTCCATCAATCATGAATGCTTAGGTAGGAAAACAGGGTGGATAGGGGCAGTGTTCTGTCACATTATACTGCCCTAATTGCTAAGCCTGGACACCAGCCCCTTAATCACATCAGGGAAGGGTCAGGAAGTCTACAAAGCAAGAATTCTGAGGTGCATCAGAGAGATGGAGACTAAGATTTGGCCAAGTCTAATTGTTATTGAACGCTAGTCCAGGGAGGACTGCTGCTTCCAAAATGATGGAGCTTAAAATCCACATAGCCTAGGTTCAATAGTCTCCCATTTAAAATTCAAAGTCAAGCCCTACTAGATCCTTGTGTGCTGCAGAAGCCATCAGGCAATAGGAAATTATACACAATCGACTGTTCCTGCCTCTGAGGTAAGCACAGTATGGAAAGGACTGATGCATGTGTCTAGGGATTTGTCTTTGCTGCCTTGACCTTTCTCCTCCAAATATCACTTCATTTCAAACCCTCCAAATATATTATAAAAGGCTCTAATATTTAAATATTTAAAAATTGGTAATGATCACTGGAACGATGATCAAAATCATGACACTATTGCAAGAAAATCTAAGAGAAAATATGTATCATTGGGAGACTTAAGGAGGAACAATGCACCTTATAAACAACAAATTTTAATTTAACAATGAATGCTTTAAGAAAATGCTATAAAAGAAGGATAAAATCTAGAAAATTGTTTATACTGCAGGTAGTCACACAAAGGATTAATTCCTAATATGTAAATACTATGTTTATAATGTAATAAGTAAAAAAAAAAACTTTAAAATTGACACAAGGTATAGACAATCCATAGCAAAACAAACTTAAAATGACAAATTTTGTTTTAAAACATGCTAACTTCACTATTAATCAGGAAAATACTAAATAAAATAATCAAAAATGAAAAAATGTTCAACACATTGCTGATGGCTCTCTGTGGAAAAGGATGATCTTACCTGACTCATAGAAATGTAAAATTTATATTATTTTGACAAAGCTTTCTGGTAACATCTATAGAGATAAAAGTCATGTCCTCCAACTGGCACTTCCACTCCTGGGAATATACCCCACTTAAATAAAATATTAATCCATAATGATAAAAGTACAAGGATGTTTATTGAAGCATTCTTTGTAGTGCTTGGTTACCACCCATCAATGGGAGAAGAGCTGGAAATAAATCTGTAATATATCCAAAGCATATGATAATATACAACCATTAAAAAGACATAGAAATGCATAAATAAACTGGAGAGATTCCATGATGTTTATTATTATGGGAAAAAAAGAATAATAAGAAAACATAATCTCGTAAAACAGTGAAACAACGTGAATATCTTTATGCATATGAGTACTTGAGCATGGAGGAAATATGTGGATGGCAGTACACTAAGTTTATCCAAGGCTTACTCAGGCAGAGTGCAGGGTAAGGAAAAGAGCTGTGTGAATATGTGTGTGTTTGTTTGTGTGTATTGTGTTTGTGTATGTTCATATGGTTAATTGAGTGGAAGTTAAATTACTGAGAAGAAAATAACCTGTGTGATATCGCTATAGTTTCCTAGTCTGCTCAAAGCAGTACCTTGAAATGGATTAATATTAATTAATGGGAATGTATTCACTTACGGCGTTGAGGCTGGGAAATGTCCAAATCAATGCATTATTAAGGTCTTACTTTCTTACCACAGATTGCCTGCTGGTGATTCTTGGCTCCTCTGCCACATGGCAAGACCCATGGCAGCATCTGCTGTTCACTCCCTTCATTTACTGGTTTTATTGTTTTCAGGGTCTTGCTTCCATGACTTTCTCCCTCTCTCTGTGTACATTCTGTAGAAAAAAGAACTCCAGTAAGAGGATTAAGTCCTATCCTGAAAGAGGTGGGTCACAACTTAACTGAAGTAGCGTCATCAAAAAAGATGCCATTATAATGCGTCCACACCCAGAGGAATGGGTTTACTTTAAGAATATGTCTGGGTTGGTGCAGCTCAAATAATCACACACAATGTCTGGACCCCAAAGACACATGTTCTTTCTACAAACAAAATATTAATACATTAATATTATTACAATATCCCAAAAGCTTTAAATCACTTCATTAACAGTCTCATCAAAATCACTTCATTAAAAGTCTATCAAAATTGGCTACAGATCTTAGGGCACAACTCTCCTCTGACTGTGGACCTGTGAAACCCAGAGAACAAGTTAAAGGATTCCAAAGTACAAAGGAGGGACAAGCATAGGACAAACACTCCCATTCCCATAAGGAGAAATTGGAAGGAAAACAGGGGTTATGGGTCCAAAATAATTCTGAAACCTTGCAGGATATACACTAGTAGACGTCAAGTGTCGAGAGTCAACTATGGAAGGATGTTTTGTTCTATGGGCCTGATGGAGAAGCAGCCTGTCCTTTCCAGATACTTGTGCAGCAATTATCCTTAAACACCGGGTGTAGGCTCTGTACTCTTTTAGAATCTGGGTGTCTGCCAGAATCGCTGCAATCCATGAAAGCACAGAGACAGAGAAGCTGTGGCAAGAATGCTGTGAGCCAAAAGTTTTTTGGCGGAGGTTGACATCCAACTCCCACGCTCAAGGCAAAGCAACCTCAAGATACTGACAGTGGCAGGCTGCCATAGACAGAGAGGGACATGAAGTCCTTCCTCCCTGTGATCAGAGATGGGCTTTGCTGAGGGCTGAGCATAGCTCCTGATCCATGTGTTTAGCTCACTGGATCCTACTTTTGAATAGCAGTTTCAGACAACTATGTACAGGGCTCCCCACTGCCATTGTTTAAACACTGCCTAGATAGGTTTGGAGGCTGTAGAAGCTGAAAAAAGCATGCTCCCTCCTTAAGGCTGTGGGGAACAGTTGACTGAAGTGCACCAACTGCTTAGCAGACCAGGAAAGTGTAGCTTTGCAGCTCTGGAGAGAAAAAAAAACAAAAGCTTTGCAGTCTTTCCTGACATGCTCCCCAGTGCCCTTTGGAAATGGTCTACACCCACTTGGTGGGTCCCTGGTTCTATTTTGATCAGTTAGGCATGCGGATTCCTAAAGTACTAGAAGAAGATAAATTGAGTGTCTAAGAGAACATGAAACACAAAGTCAGTCGATAATAAAACTGTAGGCAACGAGTAAAACTGACCATCCGCATAAACTCATGAAGGCAATCAGATGCCTAGTCATTAACAAAAAATAACAGGCTATACTGAGAAACAGGAAAGTATGGCCAAGTCAAAGGAACTAATTAAAAATACAAAAGAAACAGAAAATGTGGTAACAACTATCAAAGATGGTCAAACAAATCTCTCAAATCAATTCAAGGAGGGGAAGGGAAATATGGCTAAAGAGATGAAAGGTATTAAGAATGCAGGAGGTGAGCACAAAGAAGAATTTGAAAACATACAAAAAAAATAACAGAACTTATGGGAATGAAAGACACAAGAGAAGAGATTTTAAAAAGCATGCTACCAGCATACCGGAGAAGATTTCAGCAGACAAATTAAGAGATAGTACATCTGAAATCACACAGAAGAACAGATAGAGAAAAGAGTGGAAAAAAATTCATCTGATGTCAGCGAATTGAATGAGAGCATAAACATTTGCATCATGGGTGTCCCAGAAGGAGAAGAGAAGGGAAAATGTGCAGAAAGAATATTTGAGTACACCTTAAAAATTCACAACTCTTATGAAAGACATGAATATATATGTCCAAGAAGCACAGCATATGCAAAACAGAAGCCATCCTAATAGAATAATTCTGAGACATGTACTAATTAGAATATCAAATGCAAAGATAAAGAGAGTATACTAAATACAACAAAAGAAAGGGAATTCAACACATACAAAGGATGTTCAATAAGATTAAGTACCGATTTCCCATCAGAAAAAATGGAAGTAAGTCAGCAGTGGTGCTATATATTTAAGACACTGAAAGAAAAACACTGCCAGCCAAGAATTATTTATCTGGCAAAAGTGTCATTAAAAATGAGAGACAGATAAAGTAATCACAGAGAAAAGAAGCTGAGAGAGTAGGTCAAGAACAGACCTGCTCTACTAGAAACCTTTAAGGGATTTCTGTAGGCTGAGATAAAAACACAGGTAAGAGAGAATTGGAGGAGAGTATAGAAATGAAAATTATCATTAAGGGTAACTAACAGTATAAAAAAAGACCCAAAAATAAGGTTTGACACAAAAAGACAAAAGATAAAATTGTTGAAGAACTGTCTTTACCATAAAAATATTGAATATTAAAGTATTAAACTCCCCAATAAAGAGACAAACATAGACAGGAGGATTTAAAAAACAGATCCTTCTGTATGCTGCTACAAGATACTTACCTTAGAATCAAGGACAAAATTTCACTGAAAGTGAAAGTTTGGAAAAAGATATTCCATGAAAACAATAACCAAAAAAGAACTGGAAAAGCAATACTAATATCAGACAAATAGATTTGAGATGCAAAATTGTTATAAGAGACAAAGAAATAGATTGTATATTAAAAAGGGGCAAACTACCAAGAAGAAAGAACAACCATAAATGCATCAAAATACATGAGGCAAACCCTGGCATAAGTGAAGAAAGAAATACACATCTCTACAATAATAGTGACAGCCTTCAATACACCATTCTTATCAAGAAATAGAACATCTACACAGAGAATCAATAAGGAGACAGAGATCTTGAATAATACAATAAATCAACTAGACCTAACAGACATACACAGAATACCAATACAGCAGGATATACTTTCTTTGCAAGTACTCTTGGATCATTCTCCAGGATAGACTATATGTTGAGTTACAAAGCAAGTTTCAATAAATTTAAAGAGACTGAAATTAGAGAAGCAGATTTGGCTCAACTGATAGAGCATCTGCCTACCACATGGAAGGTCCACGGTTCAAACCCAGGGCCTCCTGACCTGTGTGGTGAGCTGGCCCATGCAGAGTGCTGATGCACACAAGGAGTGCCGTGCCATGCAGTGGTGTCCCTACTGTAGGGGATCCCCATGCTCAAGGAGTGCTCCCTGTAAGGAGCCCACACAAAAAAATGCACAGCCTGCCCAGGAGTGGTGCCATGCACACAGAGAGCTGACGCAGCAAGATGATGCTACAAAAAGAGACACAGATTCCCAGTGCTGCTGACAAGACTACAAAGTGGACACAGAAGAACACACAGCAAATGGACACAGAGAGTCGAAAACAGGGGGGAAGAAGAGAGAAATAAATTTTAAAAAATCAAAAAAAAAAAAGATAAAGACTGAAATTATAAAAGCACTGTCTCTGACCAGACTGGAACAAAGATGAAAATCAATAACAGGTAGAGAACTGGAATAACCAAACATATAGAGGTTAAACAACAGACTTTTAAATAATCCTTGTGTCAAAGAAAAAATTGCAAGAGAAATCAGTAAATATCTCGAGACAAATGAAAATGAGAATGCAACGTATCAAATATATGATATGTACGAATGGCAGAGATCAGAGGGAAATTTATAGCCCTGTATATCTATATTAAAAAAGAGGAGCTAAAATCAAAGATGTAAAGCTGAAACTAGTAAAATAACAGCTAACACATCCCAAAGTAAGAATTAGGAAAGAAATAACCAATATTAAAGCAGAAATAATGGAAATTGAGAATTTAAAAACCCAGAGAGATTTATAAAACCAAAAGCTATTTATTTGAAAGGATTAATAAAATGAACAAATCTTTAGCTATACTGAGAAAGAGAAAGAGAGAGAAAAAACCGAAGATGCAAATAAGCATAACCAGAATTGGGTTGGGACATTCCCACTGATGCCACTGAAATGAAAAGGATCATTAGATGATACTATGAACAACTAATACATTATATAAAGAATACAAATTAGACAACTTAGATGAAGTGGAAAAATTCCTAGAAAAACATGGACCATCTATACTGTAGAAGAAAAAGAAGACCTTGACAGACAAATTACAAATAAAGAGATTGAATCAGTCATCAAAAAACTCCCAACAAAGAAGAGCCCAGGGCAAGATGGCTTCATAGGTTAATTCTCCTTCTCTTACCAAGACATATTAATACCAATTTTATTCAAACTCTTCTAAAAAGCTGAAGAGGAAACATTACCAAACTCACGCTATGAAACCAACATGAATATATACCAAAGCCAAATAAAGACACTATAACAAAAGAAAATTAAAGACCAATTTCTCTGATGAGTATTGATGCAGAATCTCCCCACAAAATACTTGCATTTTGAATCCAAAATCATAGTAAAAGTATTATAGCCCATGATCAAGTGGTGTTTCAATACAAGAAAACAATTAATCTAATATACCAAATTAAAACATTCAAGAGGGAAAACCACATGATCATCCTGATTGAGACAGAAAAGGCTTTGACAAAATCTAGCCTCCTTTCATAATAAAAATCCTTTGAAAGCTAGGAGTAGAAGGATAAAGGGCATGTATGAAAAACCCATAGTTAACATCCATTTAACAGTGAAAGACCGACTTCTTTCTCTCTAAGATCAGGAACAAAACAAGGACGCTCACTGTTACCCATGATATTCAACATTGACCTGGAAGTTATAGCCTGAGCAATTAGACAGAAAATAAAATTTTAAAAGGCATACAAATTGGAAAGGAGAAAGCAAAACTTCCCTATTTGCGAAAGGCAAGATCTCATATTTAGAAAATTGAGAAAATACGTATGAAAGTTAAGAGAGGTAGTACATGAATTCAGCACAGTGGTAGAGTTTAAATACTCAGAAATAAGTGGTGTTTCTAATCTGAAGAGGAAATCAGGAAAAAAATTCCAGTAACAATAGAAACTAACGGAATCAAATATGTAGGACTAAGTTTAATCAAGTATGTAAAGGTATGGAAGACTACAATACATTGCTGAAAAAATAAAGGCCCAAGGAAATGAAAGGGTATTTAGTGTTAGACTAATTACGTTAAAATGGCAATTTTACCCCACATGATTTACAGATTCAATGCCATGCCAATCAAAATTCCAGCAGCCATCTATGCAGAAATGGAAAAGCCAATCATCAAATTCATATGAAAGTGTAAGTTTATCACACATAAGCATTGTTAGAAGTTTGCAATAATTAACAAGCTGTAGCACAGCTTGCATTGGGGAAAAGTTAACCCCATACCCCATAAATGTATGTGCCTAAGGGCATGGCACTTCCCCACAGGTTAAATAAAGAAACCACATAGAGACTGGAGTAAAGGGAAATGGAAATCTTCACAACCTGCATATCAGTGGGAGACAAAATCCCTACAGATCAAAGAAACATCTGCTCCTGCAGCATTCCAAGAAACCATAGCTCCCTAACCCACTATCTTCTAGTCACTATCAGGGTACGTTTTCACCTTTAGGGCTTCCTATTGGTCCCTGCCCCTCACTCAGACCCTCAACCCCCTCCCACCAACTATCATTTTCCTGCCTATGAAAGTTCTGTATAAATTCAAGTACCACCCTCCCAGGAATGGGCTGAAGTCTCTCTTCAGACCCCCACCATGCTGGTGGGGGGACTAAGTCTGTTCTTCAGACCCCCTCCATTGGGAGAGCTTCTCAATAAATCTTTCTTTATCTATAGTCATATCACTCTGTGTCCCAGTAAGTGCCATATTTTTCTCCAACAAGTATAATAGTCAAAACTGTCTTGAAAAATAAAAATAAATCTGGGGGACTCAAATTTGGACTCAAATCTAATACATTTTAAAATGTATTAGAAAACTAGTTATCAAAACAGGATTACATGGACACAAATAAAGAAACATAAACAAATATAACTGAATTGAGCATTTGAAAGACAGCTACACACCTATGACCAGCTGATTTTTGACAAGGATGCCAAGTCCTCTCAGTGGGGAATAAACAGTCTGTTCAAAAACTGGTGCTGGGTAAACTGGATATCTACGTACAAAGAATGAAAGTGGATTCTTACCTCATACCATATACAAATAGCAACCTAAAATGAATTTTAAAAAATAAGCATAAGAGCCAAAATTATAAAACTCCTAAAAGAAAACAGTGAAGCATCACTGGGACCTTGGTTAGGCAATGGATTGTTAGACTTTACACCAAAGCATGATCAGCAAAAGACAAAAACAGATAAATGGCACTTCACCAAAATTTAAAGAAGAAACAAAACTTTGTACATGAAAGGACTTGTCCTGAAATTAAAAAGACAAGCTGCTGAATGGAAGAAAAAATCGGAAAGCACATATATGAGAAAATTGTAATATCCTTAATCTAGAGAGACATTGTACAACACAATAAGAAAAAGACATACAACTCAATTAATAAATGGGCAAAAGACATGAATAGAGATATTCATCAAAGAAAATAAACAAAGGGCCAAAAAACACATCAAAAACATGCTCAACATTATTAGTTATAAGGAAAATGCAAATCGAATCCTCAATGATGTACCATCTCATAACCACTAACAAATCTACTTCAAAAATGCAAAATTACAGGTGTTGGAGAAGATGTGGAGAATTAGGAACACTAGATCAGTTGGTGGTAATATAATGGTACAGCCACTATGGAGGACAGTATGGCAGTTCTTCAGAAAATGAAGTGCAGAATTACATGATGGCCTGGGAATCCCACTTCTGGGTGTCCACCCAAAAGAAATGAAAGCAGGGACTAGAACAGATATTTGCTTATTATTGTTCACAGTGGCATTTATTCACATTGCCAAAAGATGTAAGCAACCCAAATATCTACCAACTAATAGATAAACAAAATTTGGTATGTACATGCAATGGACTATTAATCAGCTGTGAAAAGGAATGAAGTTATGATACATGTAACAACATGGCTGAACTTTGAATACATCAAGTTGAATGAAATAAGTCAGACACAAAAGGACAAATAAAGTGTCATCACCTTGACATTAATTAGATTAAGCAAATTTCTAGAAGCAGAAACTAGAATGCAGGATAATAGGGTTGCAATAGGGAGGAGAGAATAGAGAGTTAATACTTACTTTGTACAGAATCTGTTTGGGCTAATGGAAAATCATGGTCATATACGGTAGTGATGGGAGTACATAATTGTGAATGTAATTAACACCTCTGAATTATATATTTACAAAAGTGGTAAAAAGGAGAAAATTTAGGTTGTATCTGTTATTTGAATAAAGTTAAAAAAAAATCTCCTAGGACTGTACAGCACAAACAGTGGCTACTAATGTAATTTATGGTCTATAATTCTGTAATTATATTAATATCATTTTATTAATCATAACAAAGTTACCACACTAACTGAAGTTGTTCATAAAAGGGAATATTGTGTTTAGGAGTATATATGGGAACTCTGTATTTTCTGCATGAGTTTTCTGTAAGTGTAAAACTTCAATTTTAAAAAATAGGGAAGCTGTCATTTATTGATCAAATCATGGCTATTTTGGTTTGATTACAGGAATTCCAGTTTAACTTCCTGGGAAATGTGCTGTACACAATGACCAGCTTCCTAATCCAATTGTCGCAGGTAGCAGGCCAGATTTTCTTGTCTGGTTACTGGTAATTGTGGGTAAGAATTTCCTGACTGTTGTCCATTTGTGTATCTATTCTCTCACATTACTGAGGATTATTCCTTTGGATGAATATAGCACTGGTATTATCCAGTGCTTATAGGAGGAGTCCGTTTACTTCCAGTTTTGGAATGCATTTATGAATAATGCTTCTGAAGTCAGCTAGCAAGATAGGGCAGCAAGAGATGGCTTAGGAACCTGGCAAGAAGTCCATGTGGACATCAAAAACCCCAACATGGCTGCTGGAAGACCCCCCCCCCAAAACACACACAAGATTCTGCCACTCAGAATAAGATTTCCTCTGGAAGCCAGGAGTAGTCCTGGATATTCCCCAAGGACTTTCTCACTAGGCCCTTCTGGGGGATTGATGGGTGGGGTAATCAATCAAAACAGCAAACAGCTGGAACTCCTCCCCTGCCATTAGCAAAGGGGTGGAATAATTAACAATGTTAATAATAATTAACAGTTCAGGCACAAGGCCAGAACTCTCTCTGGCCTTTGGATCTTGATTCTGGCTGCCTTTTCTCGGTCCCCCGCATGGATCAGCCTGCAAGTAAAGCCTGGGCATTTATAATCTATCATGGGAAATTGTAGTCTATATATCAGCCCACTTTATCATTTTTCAGCCCCTTCCTCTCTACCTGGGACCCATGATCTGTTGTTTTCTCTCACTTTCCTTCCCTCCCTACCTTAATAAATTACTGGCCTAACTTACCCTATTTGCTCTGGAAATTCATTTCTGCAGCATAGTCAAGAACTTAGACAAAATCTGGTAACACTTCTATGAATATTCATATACTAGACTATTTGGTCAAATCCTAGGAATGGAATTTCTGGGTCCTAGGGTAGGTATAAGAATATTTGCATTAAGAAGCTATTAAATAATTATATATCCTTATTTTAAATTCATAATATCTATTTATATTATTTTCCCATCATTCTTTCCAGCTCCACTCTATTTCTACAAAGTGTGAGTCAAACTAATTCTGCCTTCAAACTCCCTGCAAGAAGCTATTTACTCTTCCCTCATCATTTGTGATGTTGCCTTGTTTTAATTAGGTGCAAACCCCTTACCTCATTATGATCTGAGAAAAAACTCATTATAGATGTCCTAAAATTGCACCAAACTCATTTATTCTTCCTCTGTAACTTTCCCAAGAGAATATATGACCTTTAACTCCCGTTTCCCTCAGCTCACTAAGCCTCGCCTAATGGCCCCTCCATTGTTATGTAACAACATCTCTCCTCCTTCCCCCCCCACCCCTTCCCCTGCCCCTCACCCAGTTAGGTGAGGCCAACCCAACTGAAATCTCATTTCGGCCTTGCTAAGAATGTTGCTGTTTTAGACTTTCTACCTTCCTCTCACCTGATTGCATTTTCTCTGGTCTCAGGCCCCCATACTAATGGAGCCTGCCTGGGCCCAGACCCTCCTGAGAGGTGCTCTCTTGCTCCATATATTCTGGGTGTTCTTGTCCTCTGTCTGCTGCAATGACGACCCACCAGCCTGACATTTCACTTCCTCTGAAGTTGTGATCCCCAGGAAGATGCCCCACAGGGTGGGTGGAAATGAGATACCAGGCCAGCTCTCCTATAGCATGCGCTTCCATGGCTGAAGACACATTGTTCGAATGAAGGTTAAAAAAGGGCTGCTGCCCAGACATTTTCCAGTTATTACTGATAATGATCAAGGTGCCATGCAGGAGGTCTAACCTTTTGTCCCCCGAGATTGCTACTACTACAGCTTCCTGGAGGGGGTTCCTAGGTCTGTGGCCACAATGGACACCTGCCGTGGGGGTCTGCGTGGCATGCCACAGGTGGACGACTTTACTTATGAAATCAAACCCCTGGAGACTTCTTCCAAATTTGAGCATGTGGTTTCTCTGCTTGTGTTAGAAGGAACATCAAGACAGGGAGAAAGGTGTAAGAATGAAGGGAAAGAAATAAATCAAGCATTCAAGGAGGCAACATTTGCTGAAACTCCTAGAGCAGGCCCTATTTCTAGGTTGTGGCCACATAAGAAATACCTGAAAATTCACTATCATGTTTCTAACTCATTATATAGGATGGATGAAAACATTACAAATATAATAGAGAAGATAATTTACATGAACAACATAATTCATACCATTTACATGCAAGTGCCTGTATCCGTCAGTGTACGTGCTATATTCATATGGGATCAATGTGATAAGTCAGAAATAACCAGTAGTACTAGAGCTGCTGACACTATAAGTGATTTTGGTATATGGAAATGGGTTAATATTCATAGAAGAGGTGTACCACATGATATAACAATTCTTCTTACAGGACATACAATCGGAGGTGACAAATACTTTTCTAACTATGCCAGCATATGCATACCCAACTGGGGAGCATTATTTATATTTGTAGAGGGGTATCACCTATTTATGACTGGAACTATTGCAGCACATTTACTAGGTCGTATGTTGGGCCTTGGTCATGATGCGGAAGGTTGTTTCTGATTTCGAAGAAGCAACTGTGTCATGGCTCCTTACCCTGGCCTTCTAGATGTATTGAGCAATTGTTCTTATGCCAAAATGCATTCTAGGCTTTCTGGGTGGGATGGTTGTCTGAGTGAACAGAACGTTCCATACACTAATTTTCCTTGTGGCTCCTCATTGTGGGGATGAAATTGTAAATCAGAATGAAGAATGTGACTGTGGCTCCTTTAAAGAATGTTCTGTGGATAAGTGCTGTGGAACCAATTGTGCCCTCGCCCTTGGCAGTATTTGTGATAAGGGAGATTGTTGCAAGAACTGTAGAATTGCTCCTCCTGGAAGAATTTGCAGAAGAATATTTGGTATCTGTGATCTACCAGAGTATTGTGATGGGAAAAAGAAGACGTGCCCAGAAGACTTTTTTATCCAGGATGGAACCCCATGCTCACCAACAGCTGTTTATATGAGAGGAAACTGCAGTGATCGTGACATGCAGTGTCAAGCCCTCTTTGGCTACCAAGTAAAAGACGCTGTACCAGCATGCTATAGGAAGTTCAATGTAATAGGTAACCGTTTTGGAAACTGGAGTGAAGATCCAACGAAGGGGAGACAAACCTGTTAAATGTGAACCGGAAAATGTTTTTTGTGGAATGCTGCACTGTAGTAGTTCTAACCGTATCCCTGGTGGAGGGGAGCACACTATGTTTCGTCACATAATAGTACCAGGAATTAAAGAAGAAAAATGCTTTGGATATGAAGCATACTTTGGGACTGAACTGCCATCCATGAGCCTTATAATGAATGGTGCAACATGTGGCCCAGGAAAATACTGTTAAGACCAGAATTGTACTTATTTTCAAGATCTGGGTTTTGACTGTGATGTGAAGACATGTAGTTTCAGAGGGGTATGCAACAATAAGAAACATTGCCACTGTCAGCCTGGTTGGAGACCACCAAACTGTAATATGACGGGACCAGGTGGCAGTGAAGATAGTGGCCCTCCACCTGACAAAGAATTTCGTGTTAGACCCCGTATAGTCATTAGCGTAAACAAGGTACTACTTATGACATTGATTCATTTAGTTCTTTTCATGGCTGCTTTGATCATTGGAGTCCTTTCAAAAATAGTACAATATACATATGAAGCAACAGAGAAAAGATATGCTGCTCAGACCATCTCATAAGAATAGCACACTCCAAAGAATAGATAAGTAAGATCGGCACTTAATGGAAAAGTGTTCAATAGTCACTCTGTCAAGGACATAATCCTTCAGCTATTCTGAGGATGTCATCTTCAAATAAAATGTCTTGGCAATTAAAAATGGGTGTTATGTGTTCAAGTTTGGTTAACTTTCCAGGTCTGGTCATATTCTGTATCCTCCTATAGGTCATAGCAATAACTCTTAGATTCAGTAAAAGAGGACCTGAAGTTATTAAATATTTGGACCCTAAATATTTTAGCTACACCTTTAGTAAATCAAATACTTTCTATAGTTATTTCAATAATTTCAAGGACTATTTTTAAACTCCATTGATTAAGTACTAGAATTTTTGATAGTTGTTTATTATCTTTTTAACAAATGCATATAAAAAATTACACTTGAGGTGATATACTAGGAAGATCAACAGCTTTTGTTAATATGGACGTGAATTCAACAGTGATTCTCTTGCCTGATAACTATGTGATGTTGGGCAAAGTACATATTGTATATTCGGAAATGAAGTACACTTTTTCAGGGTTTAGTGATGATCAAAAGAGGAAGGCCAGGACTATTTTAGGTGTTTAATACAAGCTTGAGGCTCTCGTTTCCATTAGTAGCATAATTATTCTTGGATTATGCTAAAGCTGGGGTATTCCAAGTATAATCTTTGACTTTTTAGCTTTTCTGTACCGCCATCACATCTGCTAGTCACTGATACACCACTTCATAATGCCTCTGTTTGAGTCATAACCTCTCACACTAAAAAATTGGAAATTTTTCCTGCACAATCTGCTCAATAATTGCAGGTTTCAGCTGATTGAGTAAGGTATGTACAGAGACAAAACATTAGGTAAAGGAACAGGAAATGGTCACTTCTAAAATAGTGTACTAAAACATGGCCTAACCTGCCCTAGTGTTAGATTTTTAATGCATAAAAGATTCAGGCCTCAGATCAAATCTCTTTCAGGAAATTTTGAGTCAGGCTGAGTGTACCAACCAAGGATAGAAGAAGAATGTACAAGGTGAGAATCAGTAGTATTGCCACCCGGCAACATTGTAATTTGACCATCTTTTATATAGCTCTCTTGGCCAGCAGTGCTGGTCTAAGTGCTTATTCAAATAAGTAACCCAGATGTTCATCCAGGATAATTTTGAGAGCTGTTTACTGTCACTGTTTTCTTGTCAAATCATGATTGTTGCATTTGCACTTGGCCCCAGTTCTACTAAAATGGGGTTGGATGAACATTTACTAACATTACTACTTGGTCATCCAAAGGCATTGTGGAAACTAGAGAGTACCTTCCTTGGGGAGTATGTTAGTCAGCCAATGGAGAGCTGATGCAAAGTACCAGATCTCTGTTGGTTTATATAAAAGATATTTATTTGGGATAGAAGCTGACAGTTATTAGGCCTTAAAGAGTCCAACCCAAGGTACTGTAAAAAGTACTTTCTCACCTAAAAACTGTTGTAATGTGTTGACACAAGATGGCAGGCAACGTCTGGAAGGGTTCAGCCTTCCTCCTTCCTCTTCAGGCTCTGTGGGTCCCAGCTTCTTCTGATGTAGCCTGTCATAGGGCTCATCTCTCCTCAAGGCTCATTTCTTTCTGGGCTCAGCTACTCTCTTCTCTTCATAAGGTCAGCTGTAGATTATCAGGCTCATCCCTCTTCCATGAGCCGTGGCTATGGAGCACTCCCACTTCCTGTGTATCCACTTCTGTGTGAGAGTCTGTTTTATCAGCCCAAGTGGGCTGGGACTCAACACTGAGTCACACTCTCATGATGTGGTTGAATCAAAGTCCTAAACTTTACAGACTCTAATCTGACATCTCAGCTGAATCTTTTTATTTTTTTTCTTCTGTAATTTTATTTTCTTTTTTCTTTCTTTCTCTTTCTTTCTTTCTTTCTTTCTTTCTTTCTTTCTTTCTTTCTTTCTTTCTTTCTTTCTTTCTTTCTTTCTTTCTTTCTTTCTTATTTTTTATTACATTCAGAAAATATGAGGTTCCCATATAACCCCCACCCCCCTCACCCCACTCTTCCCCCCATAGCAACAATCTCTTCCATCATCATGAGACATTCATTGCATTTGGTGAATACATCTCTGAGCACCATTGCATCTCATGGTCAGTGGTCCACATCATAGCCCACAGTCTCCCACATTCCATCCAGTGAGCCATGGGAAAACATACATTGTCCGGTAATTATCCCAGCAGCACCAACCAGGACAACTCCAAGTCCCGAAAACACCTCCACATCTCATCTCTTCCTCCCATTCCCCACACCCAGCAGCCACCATAGCCACTTTCTCCACACCAATGCCACATTTTCTTCGATTACTAATCACAATAGTTCATGAATAGAATATCATTAAGTCCACACAAATCCATATTCTATTCGTCCACTTGTGGACCTTGGATTGGTTGTGTCCACTACACATCTATATCAAGAGAGGACTTAGATTCCACATGGATGCTGGATGCAATCCTCCTGCTTTCAGTTGTAGGAACTCTTGGCTTCATGGCATAGTGGTTGACATTCTTCAACTCCATGTTGGTTGAGTGGGGTAAGTCCAATAAAGCAGAGTGTAGGAGCTGAAGTCTGTTGAGGCTCAGGGCCTGGCTATCATATGGTCAGTCCCAAGATTCAGATCCTCTGGGTATATATTAAACCCCAGCAGCAACCCCTGTTCTGGTAAACGTAGCAGGAGAGGCTTGTGAAAAAAGATCACATCTGAGTACAGCTCTATCACACAGAAACACAAACTCCAACAAAGGGCCAACTGACATGGCACTGAACTCCATCTGCCATGACCATAGAACCTGTGGGTCTCTGTAGCCCTCAGAAGAACCAATACCTTGGGTTGTATCTACTTTATCTCTCTCTAGGACTCTGCTGAGGTGTGCATAAGGGCCACCCCTCTGATAACCTCCTGGCTATTTTTTGGAGACTCATAGCCATATAAACTCATTTGTCCTTTCCATTTCCCCCTTGATTCAGGTCAAAAAACATTTTTAACTCCTGGTATTATATGTAGACTGAGATATTCTGCTGGTCCAAGTTGACCCTTGTATTCAAGGTCATTTTCTAGTTACATCATCAGCTGGTACTTGGTAGTAATCCCTCAGCACCAGGGAGGCTCATCCCCGGGAGTCATGTCCTACACTGGGAGGAAAGCAACGCATTTATATGCTGAGTTTGGCTTCAAGACTGGCCACATTTGAGCAACACAGAGGCTCTCAGGAGGTAACCCTTAGGCACCCTGCAGCTCTAGGCCTTGTTCTTATTTCAGGTGCACAGTCTCACAAGCATAGTCATTAGTAACAAGGGCTCATTGTTGGACCTTCCTTCTTTTTTGGTCTTTGCCATTGCACTTGGGGGATGTTGCTGTTCCTTTAGGGACTGTGATAGAGCAGCCCTGGCTAGGAACTCAACACTCCCTCAGTTGTTGTTTTTAATTTTATCCAGTATGAAAATATCCAAACATTTTTATGTACCCTGGATATTTGCCCTATAGAACTTGCTGCCAACCATGTGTCCCCTGTCAATAACATCCCACACCAGTATTCCTCCGCTGCCATTGTTGAAACTCTCTGTGATCCAAAACTTCCTGAAAGGTGAAGCCCAATATATTGCCAGGTTCCCCTATTAGTAAAATGGACTATAGGGATGAATTTAAAGGGTAGATATAGAATATATATTAACCTGGAAAAATTAAGGTAAAAATAAATTGGGGTATTGAAAAATTAAAAATGCAAAAGATTTGTTTTTGATGTTTTAACCTTCCATCAGTGCAATAAGTGTTGCTCTGTATGCAAATTGGCAAGGCAACTACTTTTGTCTTTTCCTCAGTGGCAAAGTCTTATCTTTTTCTTTTCTTTTTCCTAATTATTACGCTTATCTTCACAAGAGTTTTAGATCACAGTAATTCATATATACAATATATAATACTCCCACATATCCAAAGTAAAACCTTTTCCCTTCCACAGCAATAATCTTTTTACATATTCATACTATATTTACTGAAACTGATATACAGATATTGAGACAATAGCTTTCAAACAAGGTAACATTTGGGTTTACATTGTGGTTTATATTTTAGACTATACAATTTTCTAAATTTTAGTTATCTAATGTTTTACATTGTGATTTACATTTTAACCTATCAGCCCCTATATATTTTTTATGTAATTTTACATGTTTTATATACGTCCTTGCGTACTCTTGTGAGACACTTCTATTGCTCACACAGTTACATTGATTCCATCTATTCAATACCTCTTTCTCCCTTCCCTTAGGGCCCACAGTGACAGTCAATCTTCATTGCTTGAAGGGCCATGTTCAGAGATACTTGCAACAGTGTTGAGGGTTTGACATGCTCAACTGCCCGAATGCACTGGGAACCACCATTTCTCTTGAGAGATACAGTTCCCTCTCTTTGATGGCATCAGTCCTCCCCAGGAAGTGGGTATACCTTCACTCTCATTATATGGGTCTCTATCCAATGATATAATCCAGTATGGCAAAAAGAGCATTCACATATTCCCTAGGAGTCTGTCCTATGTCAGATTATCCCCTTTAAGCATCTTAAACAGGTAACTCTCATTATATTTTTTAAAAGGTTTTCTCAGCATTATACTCTCGACGAAATACCTGACAATCTCCTATGTTCATATGTTGCCCCACCCTCCCCCGAATTTCTTGGACAATATTACCCATCCTCCCATCCCTAGCCCTGCTCAAGCCTGCAAAGACCCACCCAAAGGTAACCCTATGCCCAATTTTATCCCTTTCTTGTACAAATACTTACCTCCAGCTTATCATAGATTTCACCCATGTAGGTGTCAGCTTACATCCTTCCTCTAACTCCCAATTTCCTGTAAGCCTATCATCCAGTCTCTCGCTCTCTGAGGCAGCTTGGCTTACTTATTTTGTATCATTGAGGTCATGTAGTATTTGTCCTTTAATGCCTGGGTTGCTTCACTCAATATAAGGTTCTCAAGATTCATCCATGTTATCACGTGTGTTTGTAGTGTATTTGTTCTTAAAGCCGAGTAGTATTCCATTGTATGTATATACCACATTTTATTGATCCACTCATCTGTTGATGGGCATTTGGGTTGATTCCAACCTTTGGCAAAGGTGAACAATGCTGCTATGAACATTGGTGTGCATATATCGGTTTGTGTCCTTGTTTTCAGTTCTGCTGGGTATATACCCAGCAGTGGTATTGCTGGGTCATATGGCAAATCTATGGTTAGCTTTTGAGAAACCGCCAAACTGTCCTCCAGAATGGTTGGATCCTTCTGCATTCCCACCAGCAGTGGATGAGTGTTCCCATTTTTTCACATCCTCTCCAGCATTTGTATTCTTCTGTTTTTTTCATAGATGCCAATCTTATGGGAGTAAGATGGTATCTCATTGTAGTTTTGATTTGCATTTCCCTGATAGCTAGAGTTTTAGAGCATTTTTTCATGTGCTTTGTAGCCATTTGTATTTCTTCTTTGGAGAAGTGTCTGTTTAAATCTTTATCCCATTTTTTAAACGGATTGTTTATCTTTTTATTTTCAAGATATAGGAGTTATATATATGCAGGTTATAAGTCTCCTATCCAGTATACGGTTACCAAATATTTTCTCCTATTGTGTAGGCTCTCTTTTCACTTTCTTGACAAATACCTTTGAGGAGCAAAGGCTTTAATTTTGAGGAAGTCCCATTTATCTATTTGTTCTTTTGCTGCTCGTGCTTTTGGTGTGAAGTTCATGAAGCCATTTCCTATTACAAGGTCTTTTTTTTTTTTTTTTTTTTAATTTTTTTATTTTTTATTGAATTTGTAATAATATTACATTAAAAATATATATGTGAGGTCCTGGAATCTGAGCCTCCTCTTGACATAAAGGTGCAATGGACACAACCAATCCAGTGTCCACATAGAAGAGGTGGCATTGGATTGGGAAAAGTGGACATAATGGACAAAGGGTATGGGGAAAGGCAGGAAGAGATGAGAGGTGGAGGCGTCTTAGGGACATGGAGCTGCCCTGGATGGTGCTTCAGAGGTAATCACCGGACATTGTAAATCCTCACAGGGCCTACATGATGGAATACAAGGTCTTATATATGCCTCCCTACACTGCTTTCCAAAGTCTTTATGGTCTTGGCTCTTATATTTAGGTCTTTGATCCATCTTGAGTTGATTTTTGTATAAGGTGTGAGATGATAATCCTCTTTCATTCTTTTACATATGGATATCCAGTTCTCCACATGCCATTTGTTGAATAGGTCATTCTCTCCCAGTTGAGAGGGTTTGGTGGCTTTATCAAATATTATATGGCTATACATATGAGGATCTATATCAGAACTCTCAGTTCAGTTCCATTGGTCTATGTGTCTCTCCTTGTTCCAATGCCATGCTGTTTTCACTACTGTAGCTTTGTAGAATGTTTTGAAGTCAGGTAGTGTGATTCTTCCAATTTCATTTTTCTTTTTCAATATGTCTTTGGCTATTCAGCACTTCTTTCCTTTACAAATAAATTTCATAGTTAGTTTTTCTAGTTCCTTAAAGAATGTTGTGTTGATTTTTATTAGGATTGCATTGAATGCATAGATCAGTTTTGGTAGGATAGACATCTTAATAATATTTAGTCTTCCTATCCATGAACAGGGAATATTCTTCCATTTATTTAGGTCTTCTTTGATTTCCTTGAACAGTCTAGTGTAGTTCTCTATGTATAAGTATTTTACATCTTTAGTTAAATTTATTCCTAGGTATTTGATTTTTTTATTGACTATTGTAAATGGTATTTGTTTCTTGATTTCCTCCTGAGCTTTCTCATTATTGGTGTACAGAAATGCTACTGATTTTTGCGCATTGGTCTTATAACCTGAGACTTTACTAAACTCATTTATGAGTTCCAGAAGATTTGTTGTAGACCTCTCAGGGTTTTCAATGTATAGGATCATGTCATCTGCAAATAATGAAATTTTGAGTTCTTCCTTTCCATGTTGAATGCCTTTATATCTGGTTCTTGGCTCAGTGCTTGAGGAAGTACTTCTAAGACAATGTTAAATAGAAGGGGAGAGAGTGGGCATCCTTGTCTTGTTCCTGATCTTACAGGGAAAGATTTTAGGATTTCACCATTATAAATGATGTTGGCTGTATGTTTTTCATATATACTCTTTATCATGTTTAAAAACTTTCCTTATATTCCAATCTTTTGGAGTGTTTTTATCAAGAAAGTGTGCTGTATTTTTTCAAATGCTTTTTCTGCATCTATAGATATAATCATATGATTTTTTTCCTTCAATCTGTTTATATGGTGTATTACATTGATTGATTTTCTTATGTTGAACCATCCTTGCATACCCAGAATGATTCCCACTTGGTTATGGTGTATAATTCATTTAATGTGTTGTTGAATATGATTAGCAATTATTTTGTTGAGTATTTTTGCATCTAGGTTCATTTAGAGAAATTGGTATGTAATTTTCCTTTCTTGTTCTGTCTTTGTTTGGCTTTCGTACTTGAGTAATGTTGGCATCATAGAATGAGTTTGGTAATGTTCCTTCTGTTTCAATTCTTTGGAAGAGTTTTAGCAGGATTGGTGTTAGTTCTGTCTGGAATGCTTTGCAGAATTCAACTTTGAAGCCATCTGGCCCTGGGCTCTTCATAGTTGGGAGGCTTTTAATGACTGATTCTATCTCTTTACTTGTGATTGGTTTGTTGAGATCATAAATTTCTTCTTTCGTCAATATAGGCTGCTTATGTGTTTCTAGGAATTTGTCCATTTCCTCTGAATTGTCATTTTTGTTGGAATATAGTTTTTTGAAGTATCTTCTTATGATAGTCTTTATTTCTGTGGGGTCAAGGGTGATATCTCCTTTCTCATTTCTTATTTTGTGTATTTGCATATTCTCTCTTTTTTTCTTTGTTAGTCTCACTAATGATTTGTCAATCTTATTGATCTTCTTAAAGAACAAGCTCTTGGTCTTGTTTATCTTTTCAAGTGCTTTCTTATTTTCCATTTCATTTAGTTCTGCCCTTCTCTTTGTTATTTCTTTCCTTCTTCTTCTTGTGGGGTTACTTTGTTGTTTGTTTACTAATTCCTCCATATGTGTAGTTAGTTCTTCAATTTTTGCTCTTTCTTCTTTTTTGATGTATGAATTTATGGCTATAAATTTCTCTCTCAGTACTGCTTTTGCTGCATCCCATAAGTTTTGGTATGTTGTGTTATTATTATCATTATTTTCAAGGTAGTTATTAATTTCTTTTCAGATTTCCTCTTTGACCCACTGTTTTTCTAAGAGTGTGCTGTTTAATTTCTGTATTTTGGTATGAAATTTGGGCCTCTGGCCCTTGCAGATTTCCAGCTTCACTCCACTGTGGTCAGAGATATTATTTTGTATGATTTTGATCTTTCTGAATTCATTGAGCTTTTCTTTGTGACCTAACGTATGGCCTATCTTGGAGAATGATCCATGTGCACTTGAGAAAATTTTATATCCTGCTGTATTCAGGGGTAATGATCTGTATATGTCTATTAGATCCAGCTCCTCTAATATACTGTTCAAACATTTTGTGTCTTTAGTGATTCTCTTTTGAGATGTTCTGTCTAAAGTTGATAGTGGTGTATTAAAATCTCCCACTGTAATTGTAGTGGCATCTATTCTTTCACTTAGTTTTTCCAGTGTTTGCCTCAGGTATTTGGAAGCGCCCTTGTTAGGAGTATAAATATTTGTGATTGTTCGTTCTTCTTGAGAGATGGTCCCTTTCACTAACATGTAGTATTCCTCTCTGTCTCTCACAATTGTTTCACATTTAAAGTCCATTTTGTCTGATATTAATATAGCTACTCCTGCCTTTTTTTGGTTATTGTTTGCTTATAAGATTGTTTTCCAACCATTCATTTCCAACCTCCCTGAATCCCTGGATCTAAGATGTGTTTCTTGTAACAGCATATACTTGGGTCATATTTCCTTATCCAATGTCCCAGTCTGAATCTTTTGATAGGTGATTTTAATCCATTGATATTCAGTGTTATTACTTTCAAGAAATTATTTATGTTAGCCATATTTTGATTGGACTTGTGTTTGTCATAGTTTATTTGGTTTTTTTTCCTTCTCTTTTTGTCTTTTTTGTTGCTCTTACACTCTCCTCCAACTCTGCCTCTCCTGTTTTTTCCTTTCTTACTGCAGAACTCCCTTTACTATTTCTTGAAGGGGAGGGTTCTTGTTGGCATACTTTTTCAATTTCTGTTTATCTGTGAATATTTTGAATTCTCCATCATTTTTGAATGCTAGTTTAGCTGGCTAGAGTATTCTTGGTTGGAAATTTTTTTCTTTTAGTCCCTTGACTATATCATATCACTGCCTTCTTGCCTCCATGGTTTCAGATGAGGAATCAGCACTTAATCTTATGGAGCCTCCCTTTTATGTGATCATTTTCTTTTCTCTTGCAGCTTTTAGAATTTTCTCTTTGTCTTGAACATTGAAAAAATTGACAAGTATATTTCTTGGGGTGGGCTTATTGGGATTTATGATGTTTGGGGTGTGTTGTGCTTCCTGGACATGTACATCCATCTCTTTCAGTAGATTTGGGAAGTTTTCAGCCATTATTTCCTGCAACACCCTTTCTGTCCCCTTTCCCTTCTCTTCTCCTTCTGGATGCCTATAATATGTATGTTGTGTGTTTTGCATTGTCATTCAGGTCCCTAATTCCTAGCTGGATTTTTTCTATCTTTTTATCGATCAATTCTACTATCTGTTTGATTTCAGATGTACTGTCTTCCATGTCAGTAATTCTCTCCTCTGCCTCTTCTAATCTGCTGCTATTTGCTGAGACTGAATTTTTGATTTCTTGAACTGTGGTGTTCATCACCATCATATTTGTTATCTTTTTGCATATGCCTGCAATTTCCTCTCCAAGTGTTTTCTTCATATTGCTAATCTCTTCCATTACTTCATTAAGTTGGTCTCTAATATATGTTTTGAGATCTTTAATTACTTGTCCAATGTTCTGCTCCCCTTCCTGGTTTATAGTTTGTTCATTGGATTTGGCCATGTTTTCCTGATTATTGGTTTGGTTTTTAGTTTTTTGTTGCTGTCTGGTCATCATTTTATCTTGACAGGTTTAATCAGTTCCTTAGCTTCTTTGTCTAGTCTTGGGGATTAGTTAGTTGTTGTTCTTGTGTAAGTGTTATGTCTTCTCTTTGTCACTTTGTTCTTCTTACTCTAATTTCTTGTTGCTAGCTAAGTTCACTTTGAAGGAAAATATTAGGGCCAGGGAAAGGAAAATGTGTAAGAAAAGAAAAGGTGTAAAGTAGTATTGGTAATAAATGTTAACAGAGCAACAATGTGAGATCTGGGAGAATGGATATTAGACTCATGTAAGTTGTATAGAGGTATAGCAGTAAGTAGAGTACCTATAATGAGATGGTCAACTGAATATGGGCAGGAATATAGTATGAATTAAAAAGCCAGTGTTTTCATGAGAGAGAGAAAGAGAAAAGAAAGACAATAATATCAAGAGTGGATAGAAGACAGAAAACAGAACAAAGGTATTAGAAATTAAAAGTCAGACAATTTGGGGGCCAAAGAAAGGGAATGTAAGAGAGACAGTAGATGATGGAGGATAGCAAGATGTGGAAGAAAGGGGATAGTGTAGGTAGCCAAAATCAATTCACACAGAAACGAGGAAATGGAGGATGAGGATACACAACAAATGTGAAGCGCTCTCTTCAGCACCTATTATATAAATAAAATAAAATAAAGTAAAGTAAAGTAAAATAAAATAAGAAGAAAAAGAGAGAAAAGAAAAAAAAAGAGAAGAAAAAAAAGGAGTGGGCAAAGACAAGGGAGGGAAACAAGCAAAAAAAGAGAAGAACAAAAAAACCTAAATAAACTAGAAAGGGCCTTGGGGAATAAAATGGGAGAAAAGACCAGGAGATAATACAATATTAGCAACCAAGACAATAAAAAAAAGAAAAAAGAGAAAAAAAACACAAACGCCGATGGCTAGGATAATCAAGGACCTCAGATGGATCTCAGGGTGCGGTGGATTCAGGGATAGGAAGTCTGTGATATTGCAGACTCAAGAGGATGGGTCTCTGGAGTGTGGGCCACCAGGGTATAGGGGACACTGACTTAGGAACCACACATCCGGTTAACAGGGAACCTGGGAGCACTGCAGTACAACACAGCCTTCAGGGATCCCTGTAGCTGGGCACCAGCCCTAGCGGGAATGGACATGCCCGCAAACTCTGACCTCCATATCAGAAACCCAAAATTCCACCTCTCACAAGAGTCTCTTCTGTCACTGTCTCACCAAATCGACTTCCACACACCCCCCACCCTGCAAGTCCCCAAAGCAGCCCGCTCAGGGCTTGGGAATTCCCCAGCACAACAAAGCCTCCAGGAATCGCTGCCCCAGGCCGCCAGCCCCAGGGGGAAGGGTCCCGTGTGCAGCCCTTTCCTCTGTGAAAGAGACCCAAAATTCTACCTCTTACAAGAAGCTCCTCTGTCACTGTCCCATTAAATTGACATCCAGACACCTCCTTCCCTGCAAACACCTGAAACAGCCCGGTCCAGCAGGACTCCAACCCTACTCAGCTGCTGCTTTGCAGGAGAGATTATAAGATGCACTCTCCAGACGCCATCTTGACCCGCCTTGTCTCAGCTGAATCTAATACAATCAAATGGTATCAAGCCTAGAGAAACAGATCAATTTTCAAACATAATCTATATTTCTTCATAGAATCCATCAATAGTATCAAACTGCCACCAGTATGTGCTTATTTTGTTGCTGTTTGGGCAGCTATTTGGCCATAGAACCACAAAGGTGACCCTGTAGACTTTTATTTCTTTCTTATTTTTAAATTCAATATCTGCATGTATCCCTATTGATCTGTTTTGTACTTGTGAAGGAAATTCTGTTTCCTTCGAGCTGTTTAATTTGTAGTATCGTAAGTTTTAATGCTTGTGTTTTTCATTCTTTATCCATTTCAAAATATTAAACTAAATATTGTCTCTTATGGACGGCTGTGCTCTTCCTCCTATTCTTTGCTTCTGCATAACGTCTGATATTTCAAATTTTAGACCATGCAAAAAAAAGAGAGGAGTTATCAGTATTAAGGCCTAACTCTGAACATTCCTTAAAAGTAGTTTCTAATCAGTGCCACATGTTTGAGACAGATTCATCACAACCTTATCAGCAGGAATGGATTATTCCTAGTCAAAATGAAATCTTCAGAGTAAATATTTAAAAGCATTTTTTCCTATTTCTAGGTCTGTAAAAATTGCAGAAGGGTGAAATTCTTGGTAAACAGGACATAGATGGGGAGGGAAAAAAGGGGAGCAAAAAAGAAAACTGATACAGACCAGGAAATTAGGGAGGGAAGAAAGGGGTGCATTATAAAAAGCAGAATCAAAGGTAGACAGAAGAGAAAAGGGCTTTGGGAGAGGAAGAAGGTTGAAGTTGTTTGAAAGAGGCTTCAAAGGATTTGAATCTGTTACAATTTTTTTTTTCTTGGATTCTCTGTACCCTTGGAAAAAGATATTCATGTTGTTAGCTTATTTATGCCTTTTCTTCTCAGGTGCTTTAGAAAGGCACAAGTTTACCATGCCCCCAGAAGGCCAAGGGCAACTCTAATGCAAGATTATATTTCTTGAAACCATGCTACATAGAGAGAAAATTAACACTTAAAAGCTTTGTGTCAGATGAAATATCTAGAGCAGATCTGGAAAAGGGCTTGGGTTCATTGGGAGTTTCCCATAGTTAAATAAGTCTAACATAGAAGAAGAGAAGTGGGTCTTATCCTAGGTTAGGAAATTAAATCTCTGCATTTAACTTCAGAACTGTGGAACACAAAAAGAAAATACTGATTTCAATCTGACCAAAGCTCAGCCTAAAAAAGAATAAAACCAAGGAGCAAAGGCTCAAGAGGGCATTACTAGGAAGTGTCAAAATATGAAGAGACTGTAAGCTTCATATCAATGTAAAAGTTCTTGAACACGGTAACAGTACTTGTCGTTACAAAGTGGACATCCTTGTTTTCAGGAAATGGATCATAACGTATATAACCTCTTCTCAAATGTTTATAAAATGGATAAACAGGTGGCGGACTTGGTCCAGTGGTTAGGGCGTCCTTCTACCACATGGGAGGTCCGCGGTTCAAACCCCTGGCCTCCTTGATGGGTGTGGAGCTGGCCCATGTGCAGTGCTGATGCGCGCAAGGAGTGCCCTGCCACGCAGGGGTGTCCCCCGCGTAGGGGAGCCCCACACGCAAGAAGTACGCCCAATAAGGAGAGCCGCCCAAAGCAAAAGAAAGTGCAGCCTGCCCAGGAATGGTGTCGCACACACAGAGAACTGACACAACAAGATGACACAACAAAAGGAAACACAGATTCCGGTGCTACTGACAACAACGAAGTGGACAGAAGAGGATGCAGCAAATAGACACAGAGAACAGACAACCGGGGTGGGGGGGGG
This sequence comes from Dasypus novemcinctus, assembly GCF_030445035.2. NCBI lineage: Eukaryota > Metazoa > Chordata > Mammalia > Cingulata > Dasypodidae > Dasypus > Dasypus novemcinctus. Next base: position 38,929,106 of record NC_080675.1, read on the forward strand.
GAAGGGGAGAGAAAGAAAGAAATCTTTTTAAAAATAAATAAATAAATAAAATGGATAAATAGTTAGATAGTAGATAGAGATAGATGACAGTAGATAGGTAGGAATTCAGGGAGACAGAGAGGTAAAAGATGGATTGATGGTTGGGTGGCTATAAAGATAGACGGATAGATAGAATAATAAATCAAATATGGCAAAATGTTAGTATTTTTGGATCTGGGTAAACAAAGCATTTATGCCGATGTTCTCTGCATGGCTTTGGTATTATTTTTCCATGTTTTCTGTACATATAAAATTATTTCAAGATAAAAAGTATAAGAAAAAATAACCAAAGCCTGTAGCCTCCATTCTACTTTAGCTGGCACAGAATCTAAGGAAACAAGGATTTTTGATATATTCTGCCCTTGACCAGAAACCCACTAGTGTTGGATGTTTGTCCAAACCTATTTGAAATCATAGAACAGAGTGTACAAAATAATAATGACTCAAAATCATTTTAAAGATTTGAATCATTTGATACATATCACAGAGTACCTAAATACCAGGTGACATCACAACTAAACCAAGGTTCAGTGTTTTATTAGACAGGAAGTATCAAAGTGTCCTGCAATTTTAGTTCACACTGCAGTGTTCAACTTTAAATCAAACTCATGTTTGGGAGTTGTTTCCATTATCCTTCTCCTTGTTTGGAGTCCCTATAAATTATTGAACAGTAATTCCAAAATTGGTTTGCAGGTCTCTTTTTTTTACTGGATAGTCATGGGGCATGGAACTTAAACAGCGAAAAAGAAAGAGAAGGGACAAAGTAAATGGAAAGGGAAACTAGAGGACCATCTAACATGCTTTTTAAATATATCTAATAGGGTTACACATTTATTGCTGAGGGATTTGAGAACTTCTGAGGCAAGATTCCTGTATTTGTCTCTTCCACAAGAGAGTTGCAAGCTTCTTCACTTAGATTCCACGTGTCACCCTCCCTGCTTACAGTGAGGTAAAGCAGATATAGCTCACATTGCTATTCAGCATAAATTATCTTGCCAAAACAGGGACTCCTCAACTGCTAGTCCTTGGGGACAAGAAATCCAAGGTGTCTTGATATGAGCCATAGCTGGTAATTCTCATGCGACTCAAAACTTACCACCCCAGAGAACACAGAACTGCAAGTAAGGGAAGCAAAAGATCAACAGTGCAGTACTATCAGTGATGGTAAGTGGAGCCATGCCTGCCTCTAACTCATCTTCCTCTTAGCTATACAGCACCATAGAAGATTCTCTGTCTAGCACATATACTACATCCTGATGAATGGCACGCCATCGTTTGAGAGTATTGCCTCCAAGCTGGTACTTTGGCTGTGCTTTCATTAGGCCATTCCAGCACTTTCGTGCAAACAGCTGCTTTCAGACATTGTAATATGTTAGGCAAACAGTGGGTTACATGCTCATGGGTCCATTCTAGAATTTCATTCACTGAAAAGTAAGTCTTCCAGTCAAATGCTCACTTGTGAGGATTACATGCTTGAATATTAGGCATTTTATGAACCCCCAATAGTGGTGCTGGTTGAGACTGCCAACTGAGCCAGAAAAGGCAAACTCACATCCAGAATAGGCATCTATTCTGGAGAGGATAAACTGCTGGCCTTCCCAGGATGTAAAAGACCCATTGTAGTTGATTGTCCAGCAAGTAGATGGTTTGTATCCTGAGAAATACTGCCTTATTGGTGGGTCAAAAATGATCCTTCTGGTGAGAGGTGGGACATTTAGAAGCAGCAGTAGGCAGAGTAGCTTTGGCAAGTTGGAGTCCATGCTTTTGAGCCCATGTGCAGCCTTTACCTCTGCACTATAGCTGCTCTGTTTAAATGCCCATTGTGCCAGTTCCAGGATTGTCAATGATAAAGCTGGCTAACATTGGCTGACCTTTTCATTTTGTCAGCCTGGTTGCATGGAATCTCTTCCAGGGTAGATTCATCTTAGTCGACATGAACCAGTGAAACATAAATCTTCATATTTCCTCACCACTTTGATATGCAGTCACATCACTCTACCACAGACCATCTTTTCTCTATGTTTCCAGCCTTTTTCCTTCCAGGCCCTTGAGCAGCTGATGAAACCATTAGCCTTCTGAAGTGGTTATTTCATTGGATGTCTCATTTGGAAGCCCCTTTTAGATACAATTAACCTTTCATGCAAAGTAGATAACAAGTGCACTGGTGAGAATTCTGTTCACTAAGAATATTTTTCCCCTCTCCAAACCTTTTTAAAGTTGCCCATGTGTGTGTTGGTATTATTCAGATTTTCTGTACCAACAGTAGATATTTGTAAATATAATTATAATTTTAATAGAATTATCACACTTGCCTGTGAAGATAACCCAAATTCCAAAGATCAGGCCACAACCTATAAACTCTGATGAAGGTTTTCAATGCATTGTCCAAGAAAAGCTGGCTGACTGAACTACAGATGGAAAATTTCTCTTGTGAATACTGAAGTCATGACTTCTCCTTTTAAAGACTTAAGCTGATTAGATGAAAGAGAGAAACTACAGTCAGGAATTCTTTATACAGCAACACTGTCTTCGAAGTAAGAAGGGGAATTTAAAATGTTTACAGATAACAGAAACTAAGATACTGTAAGCAAAAATATAGCTCTGCAGGGAATAGTAAAGTTAGTTCTGCAGGAACAGAGAAAAGATAGGAGAGAGAGACCTGGAGAAGAGTACAGAAGTGAAGACAATCAGAAAGGGTAGCCTGAAAGATAAAAAGACAGGCAAAATTAAACCTGACTTATGAAAGCCTAGAATGAAATGGTAGGTGAAAGTAATGGCTTTACAATACCATTGAATGTTAATGGATTAAATTCCCTATTAAAAGATACAGGTTGCATAATGGATTTCAAAAAACATGAGGCACCTATATGCAGTCTACAAGAGACTCATCTCAGCCCCAAGGATATAAATACACTGAAAGTGAAAATTTAGAAAAATATATTTCATGCAAACAGCAATTAAAAAAAAAAGTAGGGATAACTATACTAATATGTGACAAAACAGACTTTAAATGCAAAAAAAAAAAGTTATGAGTGATGCAAAGGGGCATTATATATCAATATAAAGGACAATCAACCAGGAAGGAGTAACAGTTGTAAATATCTATAATCCTAACAAGGGTGCCCCAAAATGCATGAGGCAAACTTTGGAAAAACTGAAAAGAGAAAGAGATGTCACTACAATAAAAATGGGAGACTTCAACACACCACTCACATCAGTAGATAGAACAACTAGACATTGGATCAACAAGGAAAGAGAGTACATGAACAATACAGTAAATGAGCTAAATATAACAAACATATATAGAACATTGTACCCCACATCAGCAGGTTGTGCATTCTTCTCAAGTGTCATGGATCTTTCTCCAGGGTACTTTACATGTTGGGTCACAAAACAGGTCTCAATCAATATAAAAAGATTGAAATTATACAAGACACCTCTGATAATAATGGAATGAAGCTGGAAATCAATAAGAGTCAGGCAGGGCAAATTTTGCAAATATATGGAGACTGAACAACACATCTCTAAACAATCAATGGGTCAAAGAAAAAGATTGCAAGAGAAATTAGTAAATATCTCAAGATGAAAGAAACTTATGGCTACAGTAAAAGAAGTTACTGAAAGAGTAATTTATAGCCTTAGGTATATATTAAAAAAGAAAAATAAGCTAAAATGAAACACCTAACTGAACTCTTTGAGGAACTAGAAAAAGAACTGCAAACCAATATCAAAGCAGAAAGAAAGAAAGAAAGAAAGAAAGAAAGAAAGAAAGAAAGAAAGAAAGAAAGAAAGAAAGAAAGAAAGAAAGAAAGAAAGAAAGAAAGAAAGAAAGAAAGAAAGAAAGAAAGAAAGAAAGAAAGAAAGAAAGAAAGAAAGAAAGAAAGAAAGAAAGAAAGAAAGAAAGAAAGAAAGAAAGAAAGAAAGAAAAGCAGAATAAAATGACTTTGAGGGAAAAAAGGCAATAGAGAAAGTCAGCAAAACCAAAAGCTGGTTCTTGAGAAGATCAATAAAATTGACAAAACTTTAGCTATACTAATAAAGAAAAAAACAGAGAAGATGAAAATGAATAAAATCAGGATTGAGAGGGGAAATATTATGAGTGACCCCCCAGAAATAATATCAAGAGAGATATTACAAAACACTCTATGTCAACAAATTAAACACTCTAGATAAAATGGAAAATTCCCAGACCTGCACAAACTACCTACCTTGACACTACAAAAGATAGAAGAATGCCACAAACAATCAATAGTAAAGAGATTGAATCAGTCATCAAATACATTCCAAGAAAGACAAGTCCAGGATTGGATAGCCTCACAGGTGAATTCTACCAAACCTTTCAAGTAGAATTAATAACAATCCCATTTAAACTCTTCCAAATAAATTTAGGAAAAGGGAAAACTTCCCAACACGTTTTATGCATGAATATAAATGTATGAACATTTATGGTTGGTATGAACATCCATATGTATGATGTATGAACATCACCAAAGCCAGATAAAGATACTACAAGGAAAGAAAATTATGGACCAATATCTCTAATGAATATTGATGCAAAAAATTTCAACAAAACACTTGACAATCAAATCCAAATACATATTAAAATAATTATACACTGTGACCAAGTGTGTTTTATTCCTGGTATGCAAGAGTGTTTCTACACAAGAAAATCTAACAATATAATACACCACATTAACAAATTGAAGGGAAAAAAAAGTGATCATCTCAATTGATGTAGAAAATACACTTGACAAAATCCAGAATTCTTTATTGAGAAAAACATGGTGAGGGAAATGGATGTGGCTCAAGTAGTTGGACTCCCGTTTACCATATAGTAGGTCCAGGGTTCAATACCCAGGGCCTCCTGGTGAAGACAAGCTGGCCCGCGTGGTGAGCTGGCCCATTCAGAGCATCGGTCCACATAGGAGTGCTTCCTGTGCAGGAGCACCACCCCATGCAGGAGTGCCAGCTGATGCAGAGAGCTGGAGCAGCAAGATGATGCAATGAGAGATACAGAGGAGAGAAAATAAGAGACATAGCAGAACAGGGAGCTGAGGTGGTACAAGAGAATAATCGCCTCTCTCCCACTCTAGAAGGTCCCAGGATTGGTTTCCAGAGCCGCCTAACAAGAATACAAGCAGACACAGAAGAACACAGAGTGAATGGGCTCAGAGAGCAGACAATGGGGGTAGGTAGTGGTGAGGGGGAAAGAAATAAATAAATCTTTTTTAAAAAACATGGTGAAAGATGGAGTAGAAGAAAATTCCTCAGCAAGATGAAGTGCATGTATGAAAACCCACAGCCAACATTCAACTCAGTGTGGAGAAGTTGAAAGTTTTCCCTCTAAGATTGGGAAGAGGACACGAATGCCCAATGTCATTACTATTACTTCAACACTCTCCCAGAATTTCCAGCAAGGGCAATTAGGGAAGATAAATAAAAAACAGGCATTCAAATTGGAAAAAAGGAAGTAAAACTCTCACTATTGCTGATGACATGATCTTATACTTAGAATATCCCAAACTTTCTATGAGAAAGCTAACAGAGCTAATAATGAATTTAGCAAAAGAACAAAATACAAGATCAACAGACAAAAATCAATTTTTCTATACACCAGAAATGAACAGTCTTAGGAGGAAATCAAAACAAACATTCCATTAACAATAGTAACAAAGAGACTCAAATATCTAGGAATTCATTTAACCAGGAATGTAAAGGAACTGTACTCAGAAAACAAAACACTACCAAAGAAATCAAAGAAGACCTAAACAAATGGAAGGACATTCCATGTTCATGGATATAAAGAATTAACAGCTGCAGCAGCACTCCAAAATGTGTTTACCGAGTGCAAGAGTGTGCCACAATGATGAGGGAGGTTGTTGGCGTGGGAGGAGTGGAGTGGGGGGATGGGGGGTATATGGGAACCTGTTATGTTTTTTATAATGTAACCTTTTTTGTGATGTATGTATCTTAAAAAAATACAATTTACAAAAATGATGGGGGTGGGGGGTGGGTTTATGGGACCCTCTTATGTTTTTTTTAATGTAACTTTCTATGTGATCTATTAATTTTAATTTTTAAAATTTTTATTTAAAAAAAGAATTAATAGCATTAGAATGCCAATTCCACCTAAACTGATTTATGGATTCAATGCAATCCCAATCAAAATCCAGCCATCTACTTTACAAAAATAGAAAAGTCAATCATCAAATTTATTTACAAGAGCAAGATTCTCTGAAGAGTCTAAAACATCCTAAAAAGAGGAGTAAAGTTAGAGGACTCACACTTCCTGACCTTGAAGTGTATCACAAAGCCACAGTGGTCACAGCAGCATAGTATTGACTTAAAGATAAACACATCGATCATTGTAATTGAATTGGGAGTTCAGATATAATTACTCACCTTGTTGGTCAACTGAGTTTTGAAAAGCCTGCAATCCACTTTATGGGACAGAACAGTCTCTTCAACAAATGGTCCATAACCAAAGTTTGAAGGAGGACTGCTATTTTACTCCCTGTACAAGAATCAACTCAGAATGGACTACAGACCTAAACAGGAAAACCAAGGCAAGATCCATGCTTTGAATGGGTTGAATTGTCTTTCTCTTCTCTTTAACGTGTCAATAACTTTAGGACTGTTTTCAAGATGTTTTCTCTGTTTTTCCTTTGGGGGTCCACACAGATTCTTGAAACTTCAGGTTATGTCTTTTGCACATTTTCAGTCATTATTTTAAGAAATATTTGTTCTTTTCTGCATTGAATTTTTTCCATTTTCTGGGGTGTATTTAATTTTATTTTATTTTCTCTATTATTCAGATTTGGAAATTCTATTGATCCATCTTCAATTTCACTGTTTCTACCTTCATTTTCCTTCTTCAATTAATTTAATCCATCAGTGATTATATTTTTTACTTCAGTGATTATATTTTTAAATAAAATTTTATTGAAATATATCGTTCTTACATGAATATATATAACCAATAAATATATGGTAAAATTTGTGAATTTACATAAGACATGCATACCATCATGAACACCTCCCACCCATCTTCCCACCAACACCTTGCCTTGTTGTGAAACATTTGTTACAAACTCTGTAAGAGCAATGTCAAAATATTACTAACTCTAGCCCATGTCTCACACTTGGTCTATTTTCCTATAGTAGTATTATATATTTGTTATTGTTTAGCAGAAAATCATCTCAGATTGTCCTGTTATCCAGTCCATCAACCATCACTGGATTCCCTGTGTTACACAATCTTCTACTTTTTGTACAACCCATTCAAAATGTATACTTAGTGGCTCTCATTTTCTACACAGAATTGTGCTGTCATCAACCTCAATCTTCTTCCACCACTGAAATTACTACATTATGCAATCTCTAGATTATTCTCTAGTTTCCTTTCTATTGACATTTATGACCTCAGAATGCTCTTTTCAGCCACAATCAGTAATTGTATTTTTCAGTTCTGAAATGTGTTTACTATATCTTGTCAAGAACCAAAAGGCAGCCCGTGCATTTTTATTGCTGAGTATTAATTGGCTGATGAATATTCAGAATTTTCAAGTTTATGACTATTGTATATTCTACAATGAGCATTCATGTACAAGATTTTATGTGAACATTTATTTTTAATTCACTAGGATAAATTACTAGGAGTTGAATGTCTGGCCTTTTGTGTGTGTACATTTAATTAAAACAAAATTAACAAACTGGATATGTATTGAAGTTGATTTAATTCATGTCTCCTATATTTTACACTTTACAGTGGGCACAGTTTGCAAAAGTTTTGTTAAATTTATCCAAAATATTTAATGATTTTGATGCTATTGTAAATTGTACCTTTAAATTCAAGTTTTCAATTTTCCATGGATAATATACAGAAATGAAATTGATTTTCTTGTTGACTGAACTTGCATCTGAGGACTTTTTCTAAATTTAATTTATGTGTTGTTTTGAGTCTTTTGTGGCCCCCTCCAAATTATGTTCTTAAACTAACCCATTCTTGTTCATTTAAGTCTAATGTATGTAGGACTTTTTGGTTAGATTTGGTTAAGGAATCTTTTGATTAGACCACTTTTGACTAGATCATTTTAGGTCCTTTGTTTAGATTGTGGGACCCAGGGTGGGTCTGAATCCTTTACTAAAGTACTATGTAAATGGATGAGAGCAGAGAGAAAAAGAGCTGCAATTTTTTTCTGCCATTTAAGAGAGGACTCCAGGATCACCTGCAGCCATGATAGACAGAGTATCCCACAGATGTTGAGAGAGAGGACAGAGACTGGAATTAGAGTAGTAGTCTGAAAAACTGAAGAGATCAGGCAGAGAGGAGAAGGGAGAGATGAGCTATACGTCTCTTGTACACAGTGGAGCTTGGGGGAAAAGTGAGTGTGGAGGACAATGCAGAGATCAGCTGCCATTTTGCCTTGCAATGAGGCAGGAGCCCAGGATCACCAGCATCTGATCCTTGCTGAGAAAGCGTTCCTGACGATGCTTTGATTTGGACATTTTTAACAACCTCAGGCTGTAAACTTTTACCCTAATGAATTCCCATTGTAAAAGCCAACCCATTTCTGGTATTTTCCATTGGCAGCCATTAGCCAACTAAAACAATTTATATTTACATGGGCATATTCCTAGACATTTACAGTGTCCTAACATTTTATGATACCTAAATAATTTGCTATTCAATCAATTTTTAAAAATGATTTTAATGCCATAAGTAAATTATTTCATCCAAATTACTGAAATTCCAGCATTCTTTTGCTCCAGAATTGAAAGCATGTACTATTCTTTATATATATTTATTCTGTTTGGTTTGCAGATTCAAATCTGTCTTCATTTAGTTTATGATTGCACTTGGTAGTGCAACCATAAAGGTGTACATGTTGAGATGGTTTCCTAGACATATACTTAAGTTAACACAAAATATTTCACTCTACGAACTGCCATTGGTCCACAAAACTCCACCTGTAACTAGAGTCAGCTACTCCTTTACGCACTCACCCACAGCATAAAAACTCAATATGAAGGCAGTTTTCTTTGCTAATGTTTGACAGTCTTTTAAGCAGTGGCCTTGTGAAACTACAATGTACGAAAAGTTCTGTGCTAACCTTATAAATAATTTATAAAATATCTCCATCTTAGCTGGCTTTTGAGTTGTACAGAGTTTGTACGTGGGTTGATTGTAAAGTTTTGGTAGTGGATGGTGGTACCGATAGCACAATATTGCAAGAATAATTGACATCACTGAATTACATATATGAATGTGGTTAAAAGGAGAAATTTTGGGTTGTATATAGTTACAAGCGTAAAAACTTAGAAAAAAAAAACCACTCAAAAAACAGACCTGAACAGCACAAATAATGAACTGTATTGTACATGAAGGACCATAGCCAATGGTTCAATTTTAAAAATGTTCTTTCATTAATTGTAACAAATATACCACACTAATGTCATCCAGTAAAGATAAGGTGGCATATTTGTGTACTGAATGCATGACTTTTCCATAAACCTACAAAGTCTCTAATAAAATAAATAAATAAAAATATCTTCTCCATCTCCATTTAGCTCACTACAAGATGAAAAAAGATAATAGCACAATGGGACCTCATATATATATATTTTTTAATGTAATATTATTAAAGTCAATAAAAAAAAGAAATTAGAATCAATATATTTCAGAAATCAGGAACAAATACAATTCAAATTTTTGACAGTAAACTCAAGGCAATATGATTACTTTGTTGAACAAAGTTTAATTCTAAATTTAATCCATATTTAACAAGGTATTTTGGCTGTATATTGGTGATTGAAATAAAACAATATATTATATTGCAAATCACTTTTGGAGTTAAAAACATAATAATAAAAATAGTCTAGAAATAAAAAAAAAAAAAAGATAATAGCACAAATGTCAACTGGTCCCATTCTCCAAATAGTAAACACTAAATCCACATGGAAAAGTTAGAAATTCATGTCATGAATAATTTGAAAATTAACCTTCATTGTAGGTCAGCAAATAGACTATCCCAAATGTAGAATGAGGCAGTAAAAAATGGGAGGCTACTAGGTATCCCTCCTTCCCCTGTTACAATGTTATCTTCTGAAGGCTAATGTACACAATATCCTTAGTGTTTCCACTATTAGTTTTCTTTTTTTTGACATAATTCAGTTATGAATTTTGTCAAAAGAGGTCTTTTAAACATTGAAGAACGTAGGAAGAGTAAGTACCAGACCCTGGAGTATAATTCTCTTTGTCTAAGCTCATACAGTAGCAAATGTCTCCAGAATCTATGCTTTGACTACTTCCTCTACTGTCACCTAATGATTTACTTAGCTGCTCCTCTCCACTCTTACAAGTTGAAGCCTTTAAGATGCCTTAACTTCTCCATTACCTCACCCAGAGAAGAGTGGCAATAATTTTGCTTCTGTACTCCACTTGCCCCTGTATCGCCAACTACGTATACACCAACATTCTCTTCACTAAGATAATATCATTTTGTTTTAAATTTATTCCAGGTTAAATTGATAGTATCTGAGAAGATTTAACTTCTCTAAGAATAATTCTCTACAATTATTCTACCAGAGAGGGAGTTGACACTTTGCACAGGTCCATAAAAATCAGCTACAGCCAAGTACCTAAGGCAGTAATTCTGCTAGGAAACTAAAACTGATCTGCCATATCATATCACTGCAGCTGCAGTGTTTGGACACCAGTCCTCTGATTATACAAGGCAGAGGCTAATGCTCCATCAGTCATGAATGCTTAGGTAGGGAAACAAGGTGGTAGGGGCAGTGTTCTGTCACATTATGCTACTCTAATTGCTAAGCCTGGACACCAGTCCCTTAATCACATCAGGGAAGGGGTAGGTAGCCTACTAAGCAAGAATTCTGAGGTGGCATCAGAGAGATGGAGACTAAGATTCAGACAAGTCTTATTGCTATTGAATGCTCCTCCGGGGAGGACTGCTGCATCCCAAATGATGAAGCTTAAAATCCATAGTCTAGTTTCAATTCTCTCCCATCTAAAATACAAAGTCAAGCCCTACTAGATCCCTGTGTGCTGCAGAAACCATCAGGCAATAGGAAATTATACACGATTTACTATCCCTGCCTCTGTGGGTTAAGCACAGCATGGAAAGGCCTGATGTGTGTGTGTCTAGAGATTTGCCCTTGTTGCCTTGACCTTTCTCCTCCAAATGTCACTTCTATTTCAAACCCTTCAACTGTATAAAATGTATTATCAAAAAAATAATAATAAAATAAAATAAAATGTATTATCAATGGCTCAAATATTTAAATATTTTAAGAATTGGTAATGATCACTGAAATGATGATCAAGATCATAATACCATTGCAAGAAAAAAATCTAAGAAAATAGGCATAATAGACTAAAAGAACTATATGTAACATAAAACATATGTTTTAATTTAACAATGAATGCTTTAATATGGAAAAATGGCACAAAAGAAGGATAAAATCTAGAAAATTATTATACTGCAGGTACATACAGAAAGGATTAATTCCTAATATATAAATAGCATGTTTACAACGTGATAGGAAAAGAAAGCATTAAAATTCAGCACAAAATATAGACAATCTACAGTAAGGCAGACTTAAAATTACAAATATTGCTTGAAACATGCTAAATTCAGTATTAACCAGGAAAATACTAAATAAAATAACTCAGATATATTATACTAACAAGGAAATGAATAGGTTTCAACCTATTGCTGATGGCTCTCTAGGGAACAAAAATGATCTTATCCTGACTCGTAGAAATGTAAAATTTATAGTATTTTGATAATCCTTTCTGGCAGCATCTGTAAAGATAAAAATCTCTAACTGGCACTTCCACTCATGGGAATATACCCTACTTAAATAAAATATTAATCCAGAAAGATAAATGTACAAGGATATTTATTGAAACATAGTTTGTAGTGCTTGTTACCACCTATCAATGAAGAAGAGCTGGAAATAAATACAACGTATATCCAAAACATGTGATAATATACAACCAATAAAAAGACATAGAAACACATAAGTGAACTGGAAAGATTTTCATGATTCTTATTTTTGTTAGAAAAATTTACAATAAGAAAACATGATCCTGTAAAACAGTGAAATAACATGAATATGTTTATGAGTGTGAGTACTTGGGTCTGGAGAAGATATGTGGATGGCAGTATACTAAGTTTATCTAAGGCTTACTCAAACAGAGTGCAGGGTTAGGAAAAGAGCTATGTGTACGTGCGTGTGTGTGTGTGTGTACATGTATATTGCATCTGTGTATGTTCATATGGCTATAGAGCTGAAGTTAAATTATTGAGAATAAAATAACATGTATTATATTGTTTTAGTTTCCTAGTCTGCCCAAAGCAATACCATGAAATGGGTTAAGATTAAACAATGGGAATTCATTCTCTTACAGTGTTGTAGCTGGGGAAATGTCCAAATCAAAGCATTATTAAGGTGATACTTTCTTCCCAAAGATTGCCAGCTGGTGATTCTTTGCCCCTCTGCCACATGGCAAGACTCATGGTAGCATCTGCTGTTCACACCTTCGTTTCCTGGTTTGCTCAATTTGTTTTTTTTTGTTTTTTTGTTTTTTTGTTTTTTTTGGGTTTTTTTGCTTTCAGCTTCTTGATTCCGTCATGGCTTTGTACCTCTCTCTGTGTTCATTCTGTTGAAAAAGGACTCCTGTAGTCTCATCAATAGATCCTATTAAAATGGGTCCATACCCAGAAGAGTGGATTAAGTTTAAGAACATTTTTGTCTGGGGTAGCTTCAATAATCACACTTACCCTCTGGACCCCAAAGACACATGTTCTTTTCACAAACAAAATACATTAATTCCACCACAATATCCCAAAAGTTTTAAATCACTTAACAGTAGTAAATACAAAGTCTCATCAAAATTGGCCACAGATGTGATCTGTCCTGGGGCACAAATCTACTCTGGCTGTGGACCTGTGAACTCTAGAGAACAAGTTATGTGCTTCCAAAATACAAAGGAGGGAAAGCATAGGGTATACACTCTCATTCCTATAGGGAGACATTGGAAGGAAAACAGGGGGTATGTATCCCAAACAATTCTGAAACCCTGCAGGGCACAGACTATTAGGTTTCCAGGTTTGAGAGTAATATATGGAATGATGTTTTATCCTCTGGACCTGATGGAGAGGCAGCCCTATCCTTTCCAGATACTTGTGTAACCAGATTTTGTCTAGGTTCTTGACTATGCTGCAGAAAAGAATTTCAAGAGCACATCAGGTTTGTTAGGCCAGTAATTTATTAAGGTGGGGAAGGAAGAGAAATGGGAGGAAATAGCAGATCATTGGCCTCAGGTACAGAGTAAGGGACTGAAAAGTGATAAAGTGGGCTGATTTATAGACTACAATTTCCCATTATAGATTATAAATGCCCAGGTTTTACTTACATTGTAATCATGGCAGGGGAAAAATGGCAAGAGCAGGGCATAGAAGGCAGGAACAGGCACACGGACTGGCACCATGTCAGGGTGAAGGCAAGAGAGCACAAGAGAGATTTGGCCTTTGCTTTTTTTTTAAAAGATTTATTTATTTATTTATTTCCACACCCCAACCCCCACCCTCTGCCGGTGTCTGCTCTCTGTCCATTCACTGTGGGTTCTTCTGTGTCTGCTTGGATTCTTGTCAGTGGCACCGGGAATCCGTGTCTATTTGTTGCATCATCTTGCTGCATCAGCTCTCTGTGTGTACAGCACCACACCTGGGCAGGCTGCACTTTTTTCATGCAGGGCTGCTCTCCTTATGGGGCACATTCCTTGCACAGGGGACACCCCTGTGTGGCACGGCCCTCCTTGTCTGCATCAGCACTGCATGTGGGACAGCTCCATATTGGTCAGGAGGCCCTGGGTTTGAACACTGGACCTCTCATGTTGTAGGAAGATACTCTATCAGTTGAGCCAAATCTGCTTCCCTGAACTTGCTTTCTGAACCATTAATTTTTCTGCCCTTTTGCTAATGGCATGGGAGGAGTTCCAGTTGTTTGCTGTTTTGATTAATTACACCACCCATCAATCCTTCAGGTGGACCCACTAATAAGGCCGCTGGAGAATATCCAGGGCTTCTGCTCGCTTCCAGAGGAATCTTGTTCTGAATGGCAGAATTCTGTAAGCATCTTCTGGCAGTCATCTTGGGTATGATGGGTACCAAATTACATGTGGACTTCTTGCTGGGTTCCAGATCCATCTATTGATTTCCCATCTAGCCTGCTTTGCTTATGCAGCAATTATGCTCTGCTTAAACACTGAGGTGAAGGCTCTATCTTCTTCCAGCATCTGGGTGTTCACCAGATTCTCTGAAATCCAGGAAAGCACAGAAATAGAGATAGAAAAGATGTGGCAAGAAGGCTGTGAGTCAAACATTCTTTGGCAGAGATTGGTATCCATCCCCCATGCTCAAGGCAAGCAACCTCAGGTACCGGCAGTGGCAGACTGCCATAGACAGAGAGGGACATGGAAATCTTCCTCCCCAGGGTCAGGAAGGGGCATCGCTGAGGACCGAGCATGGTTCATGATCAGTGTGTTTAGCTCACTGGGTCCTAGCTTTGAATTATGGTTCCAGAAAACTCTGTACAGGGCTCCCCAACACTATCATTTCAACAATGTCTAGATAGGTTTGGAGGCTGTGGATGTTGAAAAAAAACATGCTCTATCCTTAAGCCTGTGGGGAACAATTGGCTGAAGTGCGCAATCCACTGGGCAGACCACGAAAGTGCAGCTCTGCAGCACTGGAGAAAAAATAAAGAAAATGTTTTCAGTCTTCCCTGACCCTCTCCCCAGGGCCCTTTGGAAATGGTCTGTGCCTCCTTGATGGGTCCCTGGTTCTATTTTGATCAGTTAAGCATGGGGATTCTTAAAGAACTAGAAGAAGTTGAATTGAGTGTCAAAGAGGACATGAAACACAAAGCCAATCAATAATAAAACCTTAGGCAACAGAGAAAAACTGATCATCAGGATAAACTCATGAAGGTAATCAGATGCCCAGTCATTAATAAAAAAATAACAAGCCATTCTGAGAAACAGGTAAATATGACCCAGTCAAAGGAACTAATTAAAAATTCAGAGGATACCAAAATTTGGAACAACTAATCAAAGATGTTCAAACAAATCTCCTAGATCAATTCAAGGAGGGGAAGGAAAAGATGGCTAAAGAAATAAGATAAAGGATATTAAGAACTAACAGGTGAGCATAAAGAAGAATTTGAAAACATGCAAAGAAAATAAAAACTTGTGGGAATGAAAGTCACAAGAGAAGGGATTAATAGAAGAATGCTAACAGCATACTGGAACAGATTTCAACAGACAAATTAGGAAATAGAACATCTGAAATCATAGAGAAAAGAATGGAAAAGAACTTACCTGGGTCTCAGGGAAATGAATGATAGCACAAGCATTTGCATCGTGGGTGTTCCAGAAGGAGAAGAGAAGGGAAAATTCACAACTCTTATGAAAGACATGATTATATATGTCCAAGAAGCTCAACATACTCCAAACAGAAGAAATCCTAATAGAATAACTCTGGGACATGTACTAATTAGAATGTCAAATGCCAAAGATAAAAAGAGTATGCTAAACACAGCGAGAGAAAGGGAATTCAACACATACAAGGGATCAGACTAAGTATTAATTTCCCATCAGAAACCATGGATGCAAGTGGATAGTGGCATGACATATTTAAGATACTGAAAGAGAAACACTGCCAGCCAAGAATTATTTATCTGACAAAACTGCCCCTCAAAATGAAAGAAAAAATATCCACAGAGAAAAGAAACTGAGAGACTTAGTTAAAAACAGATCTGCTCTACTGGTAACACTAAAGGGAGTTCTGAGGCTGAAAGGAAAATACAGGCAAGAGAGGCTTGGAGAAAAGTATAGAAATGAAAATTATCACTAAATTTAACTAGAAGTATAAAAAAGAGACATAAAAAGATTTGACACAAAAGATAAAATGGCTGATGTAAATACTGTCTTTACCAAATAACATTGAATGTTAAAGGATTAAAGTCCCCAGGGAAGAGTCAGAGATAGACAGGATGGATAAAAAAATAAAATTAAAAATTAAAAAAAAAGATCCTTCTATATGCTTTTTATAAGGGAGTCAGGACACAGATTGATTGAAAGCGAAGAACTGGAGTAGCAATACTAATATCAGTCAAATAGATTCTATATGCAAAAGTGTTATAAGAAACAAAGAAGGACACTGTATGTTTAAAAAGGGGCAGTCTACCAATAAGAAAGAGCAATCATAAATGCCTCAAAACACATGAGGCAAATGCTGGCAAAAATGAAGGAAAAAATAGACATCTCTACAATAATAGTTGGCAGCCTTCCATACACCATTCTCATCAAGAGATAGAACACCTACACAGAGAATCAATAAAGAGACAGATCTTGAATAATATGATAAATCAACTAGGCCTAACAGACATATACAGAACACCAACACAGCAGGATTTACATTCTTCTCAAGTGCTCATGGATCATTCTCCAGGATAGACCATTGTTGAGTCACAAAGCAAGTTTCAATAAATTGAAAGAGACTGAAATTATACAAAGCACTGTCTTTGATCAGAATGGAGTAAAGCTGAAAATCAGTATCAGGTAGAGAACTGAAACAACCAAATATATGGAGGTTAAACAATCCTTAAGTTATAGAAAAATTGCAGGAGAAATCAGTAAATATCTTGAGACAAATGAAAATGAGAACACAACATGTCAAATATATGGGATGGAAGAATGGCTGAACTCAGAGGGAAATTTATAATCTATATGTCTATAAAGAAGAGGTAAAATCAAAGACCTAAAGCATACTTGCAGAAACTAGAAAAAGAACAGCCAATTAACCCCAAAGCAAGCAGCAGGAAAGAAATAACAAAGATTAGAGCAGAAATAATTGAAATTGAGAATTAAAAAAACAAAAAATACCAGAGAGATTTAGAAAACCAAAAGGTGTTTCTTTGAGGAGATCAATAAAATTGACAAATCCTTAGCTAGAGTGAGAGAAAAAAAGAGAGAAGATGCAAATAAAGATAACCAAAAGTGTGCTGGGGCATTCCCACTGATGCCAATGAAATGAAAAGCACCATTAGAGTATATTGGCATACTATAAACAACTGTATGCCAACAAATTAGACAACTTAGATAAAGTGGACAGATTCCTAGAAAAACAGAAAACATACTGTAGAAGAAATAGAAGATATCAACAGATAAACTACATATAAAGAGATTGAATCAGTCATCAAAAAAATTCTGAACAAAGAAAAGCCCTGGGCCAGATGGCTTCACAGGTGAATTCTATTTCTCTTTCCAAGATGAATCCAAATGAATTTTGTTCAAACTCTTCCAAAACTGAAGAGGAGGGAAAATAACCAAACTCATGTATGAAGCCAACATGAAACTACACCAAAGCCAGATAAAGATCATATAAGAAAAGAAAATTACAGAACAATTCCTCTGATGAGTACTGATGCAGAATCTCCCCACAAAATATTTGCATCTTTAATCACCAAAATCACATTAAAAATATTATAAGCTATGATCAAGTGGTGTCTCAGCACAAGAATCAATTGATCTAATACAATATGATCATCACAATTGAGAAAGAAAAGGCTTTGATAAAAGCTAGTCTCTTTTCTCAATGAAAACACTTTGAAAGCTAGGAACAGAGGAAACTTCCTTAACACGATAATGGGCATGTACATAAAATCCACAGTTAACCTTCCACTTAACAAAGAACGCAGGTAGTCTGCTCTGGTTTCTGGTAATAGTGGGTAAGAATTTCCTGGCTGTTGTCCATTTGTATATACAGTCACTCATATAACTGAGGATAATTCCATTGGATGAATATAGTACTGGTATCTACCCAGTTGCTTATCGAGGAATCATTTTTATTTCCAGTTTTGCAATAAATTTATGAATAATGCTTCTAAGAATATTCATGTAGAATACTATTTGGGCAAATCCTAGGAATGGAATTTCTGGATCCTCAGATAAGTATAAGTAGCTGCATTAAGAAATTATTAAATAATTAAACATCCACATTTTAAATTCATGACATCTATTTATATGATTTTCCCATCACTCCAACACCACTCTGTTTCTATAAAGTGTGAATCAGATTAGTTCTCCTTTCAAGAAGATTACTCTAGCCTCATCATTGTTGACATTTCCTTATTTTAATTAAGTTCAAACTCCTTACCTCATTAAAATTTGAGGAAACACTCATTATACTGTCCTAAAATTGCACCCTACACACACATTCTTCTTCTGTGACTTCCTCAAGAGAATATGTGACCTTTTAGTTCCCCTTGTTTTCCTTCTTCTCTAAGTCTCTTGCCCTAGAGTCCTCAGCTCGCTAAGCCTCCCCTAACGGGCCCTCAATTGTTACGTAATAATATCTCCCTGCCCCTCAGCCAATCAGGTTAAGGCCAGCTCTGCTGAAATCTCCTCATGTCAGCCTTGCTGGGAATTTTGCTGTTTTATACTGTCTACCTCCCACCTGATTGCATTTTCTCTGGTCTCAGGCCCACACACTAATGGAGCCTGCCTGGGCCCAGACCCTCCTGAGAGGTGCTCTCTTGCTCCATATATTCTGGGCACTCTTGTCCTCTGTCTGCTGCAATGATGATCCACCTGTATGGCGTTTCACTTCATCTGAAGTTGTGATCCCCAGGAAGATGCCCCACAGGGTGGGTGGAGCTGAGATGCCAGGCCAGCTCTCCTATGGCATGCGCTTCCATGGCCGAAGACACATTGTTCGCATGAAGGTAAAAAAGGGGCTGTTGCCCAGACATTTTCCAGTTATTACTGATAATGATCAAGGTGCCATGCAGGAGGACTACCCCTTTGTCTCCCGAGATTGCTACTACTACAGCTTCCTGGAGGGGGTTCCTGGGTCAATGGCCACAATGGACACTTGCCATGGGGGACTGCGTGGCATGATGCAGGTGGACGACTTTACTTATGAAATCAAACCCCTGGAGACTTCTTCCAAATTTGAGCATGTGGTTTCTCTGCTTGTTTCAGAAGGAATATCAGGACAAGGAGAAAGGTGTAAGAATGATGGGGAAGAAATAAATCATGCATTTGAGGAGGCAAAATTTGCTGAAACTCCTAGAGCAGGCCCTGTTTCTCTGTGGTGGCCACATAGGAAATACCTGAAAATTCACTATCAGATTTCTAATTCATTATATAACCTAAACAATAATATTACAATTATAATAGAAAAAGTATTTTACATGAACAATGTAATTCATACCATTTACAGTCAAGTGCATCTAGATGTTAATATACGTGCTATATTAATATGGAATGATTCTGACAAAGTGGACTTACGGAGAGGTCAGACAACACAGAGTACTATGAATACTTTTGGTTTATGGAAAATGAGTAATGTTTATAGGACAATATATCATGATACTACACTTCTTCTTACAGGACATAAAATAGTTAGAGCTACATATTATTCCTTCTTTGACGGCGTATGTAACCCCAACTGGGGAGCATTATATGTATTTGTAGAGAGGTATCATATAGTTCTGGCTGCAACAATTGGAGCACATGCACTAGGTCATATGTTGGGCCTTTATCACGATTCATCAGGTTGTGTCTGTTTTCGAAGAACCGAATGTGTCATGGCTCCTTACCCTGGTCTTTTAGATAAGATGAGCAATTGTTCTTATACCAGAATTCATCTTAGGCTTACTAAGTGGGACCCATGTTTGAGTGAACAGACCCGTCCATACGGTAATTATCCTTATGTAGCTCCTCGTTGTGGAGACAAGATTGTAAATAGCGGGGAAGAATGTGACTGTGGCTCCTTTAAAGATTGTTCTGCAGATAAGTGCTGTGGGACCAACTGTGCCCTCACCTTAGGCAGTGTTTGTGATGAGGGAGGGTGCTGCAAGAACTGTAGATATGCTCCTCCTGGAACAATTTGCAGAGAAATACTTGGTATTTGTGATCTACCAGAATACTGTGATGGAAAAAAGAAGATGTGCCCAGAAGACTTACAAGTCCAGGATGGAACCCCATGCTCACCAACAGCCGTTTGTATGAGAGGAAACTGCAGTGATCGTGACATGCAGTGTCAAGCCCTCTTTGGCTACCAAGTAAAAGACGCTGTACCAGCATGCTATAGCAAGTTCAATGTAATAGGTGACCGTTTTGGAAACTGTGGAGTGAGGGTTCAACGAGGGGGAGGACGACCTGTTAAATGTGAAGAGGATGATATTTTTTGTGGAATGCTGCACTGTAGTAGTTCTAACCATATCCCTGGTGGAGGTGAGCACACTACATTTCGTCACATAATAGTACCAGGAATTAAAGAAGAAAAATGCTTTGGATATGAAGCACACTTTGGAACTGAATTGCCATACATGGGCCTTGTAGTGGATGGTGCATCATGTGGCCCAGGAAGATACTGTTTAAAGCAGAATTGTACTTATTTTCAAGACCTGGACTATGACTGTGATGTGAAGAGATGCAATTTCAAAGGTGTATGCAACAGCAGGAAACATTGTCACTGTCAGCGTGGTTGGAGACCACCAAAATGTGATAGGACAGGATTAGGTGGCAGTGTCGATAGTGGCCCTCCACCTGACAGAGAATTTGGTATTAGAACCAAGATACTTGTTAATGTAAACAAGCCACTGCTTATGATACTGATTCGTCTTGCTCTTTTTGTGGCTGTCTTTATCATTGGTAGCCTTTCAAAAACAGGACAATATATACACACGAAATGACAAAGAAAAGACCTGTTCCTAACACTGAAAAAAAAGCACAGCCCACTCCAAAGGATAAATAAATAACACTGATACTTAAGGGGAAAGTGATCAATAATTACTCTGTCAGGTGCATAATCCTTTAGCTATTCTGAGGAGGTCATCTTGAAATAAAGTGTCTTTGTGATTATAAAAGGGTGTTATGTATTTATGTGTTATGTATTTCCAGGTCTGGTCATATTCTGTATCCTCTATAGGTGATGGTAATAACTCTTGGGTACAGTAAAAAGAGGGCCTGTTATTAAATACTTGGACCCTAAATTATATAGGTGCTCCTTTAGTAAATCAAATACTTTATGACTTTATTTCAAGTTTCAAGGACTTTTTAAAAAAATTCCATTGATTGTGCACTAAGATTTTTGAGGGTTGTTTAACTTATTGGCTGTTTAACAAATGTATATAAAAATAATGCTTGGAGGTGTTACAGTAGGAGGAACAACAGCTTTTATTAATATGGATGTGAATTCAACAATGATTCTCTTGCCTGCTAACTATGTGATCATGGGCAAAGTCCCTATTTTATATTTGGAAATGAAGGAAACTTTCTTAGGGTTTAGTGATGATCAAAAGAAGAGGTCCAGGACAATTTTAGGTATTTAATAAGGCCAAATGCTCCCATTTCCATTATTGGAATTATTATTCTTTAATTGTGCTAAAGTGGTGGTATTCTGGTATTCCACATATAATCCTTTGGTCTTCTATTTTTTCTGTGCCTCCATCACATAAGAACCCGTTGGTCGCTGATATACCATTTTTTAATGCCTCTGTTTGAGTCATAGCCACTCACACTA
The DNA here is from genome assembly GCF_030445035.2 of Dasypus novemcinctus. Lineage (NCBI taxonomy): Eukaryota > Metazoa > Chordata > Mammalia > Cingulata > Dasypodidae > Dasypus > Dasypus novemcinctus. The sequence goes on from NC_080675.1 coordinate 38,950,765, forward strand.
AAAAATTGGGCATTGTTCATGCACAACCTGCTCAATAATTGCGGGTTTCAGCTGAATGTCTAATATATGTACAGAGACAAAAAAAATCAGGTAAAGGAAAAGGAAGTGGTCACGTCTGAAATAGTGTCCAAAAACATGGTCTAACATGCCCTAAGTGTTAAATTCATGCTGTTTAAAAGCCTTAGGTCTCAGATCAAATCTCTTTCAGGAAATTTAGAGTCAGGCTGAGGGTAACAACCAAGGGTAGAAGAAGAATGTAGAAGCAGAGAATCAATAATAATGTCACCCAGCAACATTGTAATTTGTTCATCTTTTATGTGCTCTCTTGGCCAGCAGTGTTGGTCTAAGTGCTTATCCAATTGAGTAACCCAGACATTCATCCAGGATGATTCTGAGCACTGTTTCCTTATAGAATCATGATTGTTGCATTTGCACTTGACCCCAGCTGTTCTAAAGTGGGGTTCATTTACTAACATAGTTATTACTTCTTGGTCATCCAAAGGCATTGTGGAAACTAGAGAGTACCTTCCTTGGGGAGTATATTATTCAGCCAATGGAGTACAGATGCAAAGTACCAGATCTCTGTTGGCCTTTATAAAGGGTATTTATTTGGGATAGAAGCTGACAGTTACCAGGTCTTAAAGAGACCAACCCAAGGTACCGTAAGAGTACTTTCTCACCCAAAAACTGTTGACACAAGATGGCGGGCAATTTCTTCGAGGGTTCAGCCTTCCTCCTTCTTCTTCAGGCTCTGTGGTCCCAGCTTCTGATCTTAGCTGTAGACTGACATAGGGGTCATCTCTCCTTCTCAAGGCTCATTTCTTTCTGGGCTCAGCTACTCTCTTTTCTTCACAAGGTCAGTTGTATATTATCAGGCTCATCCCTCTTCCATGGGCCATGGCTATGGAGCACTCTCACTGCCTGTGTATCTGCTTCTGTGTGAGAGTCTGTTTTATCAGCGCAAAGGGGCTGGGACCCAAAGCTGACTCCCACTCTAATGATGTGGTTGTATCAAAGCCCTAATCTTAACAGAATTTAATCAGACATCTCAGCTGAATCTAATATAATCAAATGGTATCAAGCCTAGAGAAACAGATCAGTTTTCAAACATAATCTATATTTCTTTATAGAATTCATCAATAGTAGCAATCTGCCACAGGGAGGTACTCATTTTGTTACTGTTTGGGCAGCTGTTTGGCCATAGAGCATAGCTCTTTCTTTCTTTCTTTCTTTCTTTCTTTCTTTCTTTCTTTCTTTCTTTTTTTTTTTTTTTGGTTGTGTGTCCGCTTTTTATTTTTGGTTTTTTTTTAATTTTTTTATTCATTTTTAAAAAATATTACATTCAAAAAATATGAGGTCCCATTCAACTCCACCGCCCCATCTTTCTTTCTCTCTTTCTCTCTTTCTCTCTTTCTCTCTTTCTTTCTTTCTTTCTTTCTTTCTCTTTCTTTCTTTCTCTTTCTTTCTTTTTCTTTCTTTCTTTCTTTTTCTTTTTCTTTCTTTCCTTTCTTTTTCCTTCCTTCTTTCTTTTTCTTTCTTTCTTTCTTTTTTCTCTTTCTTTTTCTTTCTTTCCTTTCTTTTTCTTTTCTTCTTTCTTTCTTTTTTCTTTCTTTCTTTTTCTCTTTCTTTTTCTTTCTTTCTCTCTTTCTTCTTTCATCTTTCTTTCTTTCTTTCCTTTCTGTCTCTCTCTCTTTCTTTTCTCTCTTATTTTTAAATTTGTTACCTGCATATATACTTATCTATCTGTTTTGTATTTGTGAAGGAACTTCTGTTTCCCTCCAACTGTTTAATTTGTACCATAACTGTTAATGCATGCATTTTTCACTTTATCCATTTCAAAATGTTAAACTAATTATTGTCTCTTACAGATGACTGTGCTCTTCCACCTCTTCTCTCCTTCTTAATAACATCTGATATTTCAGATTTCAGACCATTCACAAAAAGAGTGGAGGTATGTCTATTAAGGTCTAACTCTGAACACTCCTTAAAAGTAGTTTCTAGTCAGTACCAGATATTTGAGACAGATTCATCACACCCCTGTTAGCTGGAATGTATTATTCCTAGTCAAAATGAAATCTTCAGGGTAAACACTTAAAAGTATTTTTTCCTATTTCTAGGTCTGTAAAAAACCCAGAGGGGTGAAATTCCAGGTAAGCAGGAAATGGATAGGGGAGGAGGAGATGCAAGGGAGAAAAAGAGAAAATACATAGAGACCAGGAAAAGGAGGGAGAGGTAAAAGGAGTGAGGTTCTTAGAGGCAGAAACACAGGTAGGCAGAAGAGAATAGGGCTTTGGGAGAGGAGGAAGGTTGAAGTTCTTTTAAAGAGGCTTCAAAAGATTTGAGTCTGTTGCAATTGTTGTGTGTGGGTTTTTTTTCTTGATTCTTTATACCCTTGGAAAAACACCTTTTCCAAGGTATTAATGTTGGTAGCTAATTTATTTTCTTTTTCTTCTAAGGTGCTTTACACATACACAAGTTTGCCATGCCCCCAGAACCCCAAAGGACAACTCTAATGCAAGATTATATTTCTTGAAACCATGCTACATAGAGAGAAAATTAACAGTTACAAACTTTGTGTCAGATGAAATATCTACAGCAGATCTGGAAATGGGCTTGGGTTCATTAGGAGTTTCCTATAGTTATATAAGTCTAAAATAGAAGAAGAGAAGTGGGTCTTATCCTAGTTTAGGAAAATCACCTAAATCTCTGCATTCAACTTCAGAACTGTGGAAGACATTAAAAATATTGACTTCTGTCTGACCAAAGCAAAGCCTATAAAAGAATAAAACCAAGGAGAAAAGGCTCAAGAGGGCATTGCTGGGGTGTGAAAATTTGGAAGAGATTGTAAGCTTCATATCAATGTAAAAGGTCTTGAATATTGTAATAGGCCTTACAGCCACAAAAGTGGACATCCTTGTTTTCAGGAAATGGATCATGATGTATATACCCTCTCCTCAAATGTTTATAAAATAGATAAATGGTAAGATGATAGATAGAGATAGATGACCATAGATAGGCAGGAATTCAGGGAGACAGAGAGAGGTAAAAGATGAATTGATGGTTAGATGACTATAAAGATAGATGGCTAGATAGAATAATAAATAAAATATGGCAAAGTGTTTAAATTTTTGTATGTGGGTAACTCAGGTTATGCTGACATCTCTGTATGGCTTTAGTATTATTTTTCCAGCTTTTCTGTATATATAAAATTATTTCAAGATAAATTGCTTAAGAAAAAGTAAAGGCTGCAGCCTCCATGCTTTACAAAACTCAGAGCATGAGCTGGCACAGAACCAAAAGAAACAAGGGCTTTTGATATATTGTCTTTGACCAGGAACTCACCAGCCTTGAATATTTGTGCAAACTTATTTGCAGTCATAGAACAGAGTGTACAAAATAATAAAGACTCAAATTATTTTAAAGGTTTGAATCATTTGATGCATATCACAGGGCACCTAAATACCAGGTGATATCACAACTGAACAAGGGTTCAGGGTTTTATTAGACAGGAAGTATTGAGGTATCCTTGCAATTTTAGTTCAGGCTGCAGTGTTCAACTATAAATGAAACTCATGTTTGGGAGTTATTTCCATTATCCTTCTCCTTGTTTGGAGACCCTATAAATTATTGAACAGTAATTCCAAAATTATTTTGCTAGTCTCTTTGTTTTACCACACAGTCAGGTGGCACAGAAGTTATGCAGCAAATGGAAAGAGAAGGGACAACATAAATGGAAAGGGAAACTAGAGGACCATCTAAAATGGTTTTCTTTAGTACTGTTATGCCTTAACTGCTGAGGAATTTGAGAAGTTCTGAGGGCAAGATTTCAGTATTTGTCTCTTGCACAAGAGTTACAAGCTGCTTCATATAGATTCCACATATCATCCTCTCTTCCTCTAGTGAGGTCATGCAGATATAGCTCACATTGCTGATCAGCATCAATTATCTTGCCAAAATATGGACTCCTCAACTGCTAGTTCTTGGGTACAAGAAGCCCAGGGTATCCTGATGTGAGCCATAGCTTATATTTCTTATGGGACTCAAAATCTACCACCCCAGAGAACACAGAACTGCAAGTAAGGGAAGCAAAAAATCAACAGTGCAGTTATGTCAGTGATGGTAAGTGGAGCCACACCTGCCTCTCATCTTCCTGTTAGGTATACAGCACCATAGAAGATTCTCTGTCTAGCACATATACTACATCCTGATGGGTGGCACGCCATCGTTTGATAGTATTGCCTTCAAGCTGGTACTTTGGCTATGCCTTCATTAGGCCATTCCAGCACTTTTGTGCAGACAGCTGCTTTTGGATGTTGTGATATGTGAGGCAAAGAATGGGTTACATGCTCATGGGTCCATTCCTATACCTCATTCACTGAAAAGTCCTCCAGTCAGATGCTAACTTGTGGGGATTACAAGCTTGAAGATCAGGCATTTCATGAACCCCCAATAGTGGAGCTGGTTGAGACTGCAAGCTGAGGCAGGAAAGGCAAACTCACATCCAGAATAGCCATCTATTCTTTTTTTTTTTAGATTTTTAAAAGTTTTTTAATTTATTTCTCTCCCCTGCCCCCCACCCCATTGTCTGCTCTCTGTGTCCATTCGCTGCATGTTCTTTTGTGACCGCTTCTATCCTTAACAGTGGCACCGGGAATCTGTGTTTCTTTTCTTTGTTGCGTCATCTTGTGTCAGCTCTCTGTGTGTGCAGTGCCATTCTTAGGCAGGCTGCACTTTCTTTCGCACTGGGTGGCTCTCCATACAGGGCGCACTCCTTGCGCGTGGGGCTCCCCTATGCAGGGAACACCCCTGCGTGGCAGAGCACTCCTTGAGCACATCAGCACAGCACAAGGGCCAGCTCCACATGGGTCAAGGAGACTGGGGTGTGAACTGCGGACCTCCCATGCTGTAGGCGGACGCCCTAGCCACTGGGCCAAGTCGGCTTCCTCATCTATTCCTGAGAGGATGAACTGCTGGTCTTTCCAGGATGTAAAAGGCCCATTGTAGTTGATTGTCCAACAAGTAGATGGTTTATACCCTTGAGAAATACTGCCTTATTGGTGGGTCAACATCGATCCTTCTAGTGAGAGATGGGACATTTAGAAGCAGCAGTATGCAGAGTAGCTTTGGCAAGTTGGAGTCCATGCTTTTGAGCCCATGTGCAGCCTTTACCTCTGCACTTATAGCTGCTGTTTAAATGCCCATTGTGCCACTTCCAGGATTGTCAATGATAAAGCTGGCTAACACTGACTGACCTTGTCATTTTGTCAGCCTAGTTGTATGGAATCACCTACAGGTTGGATTCATCTAAGTTGAAGTGAACCAGTGAAACATAAATCTTCATACTTCCTGACCACTCTTATATGCTGTCACATCACTCTACCACAGACCATCTTATCTCTATTTTCCCAGCCCTTTTCCTTCTAAGCCCTTGAGCAGCTGGTGAAACCCCTGGCTTTATAAAGTGATTATTTTATTGGATGTTTCATTGGAAGCCTCCTCTAGATAAATTAACCATTCATGCAGAGTAGATAACCAGTGTACCAGTGACAGTTCTGTCCACTAAGAATATTTTTTTCCCTTTCCAAATCTTTTTAAAATTGGCCTTGTGTGGGTTGGTATTACTCAGGTTTTAAGTACCAGCAGGAGGTATTTGTAAATATTATTATGTTTTTAAAAGAATTATCAATTCTATATTATATATTAATTGCCTATGAAGATAAGCAAATCCAAATTCCATAGATCAGGCCACACCCTGGAAACACTGAAGAAAGTTTTCAATGCATTGACCAGGAGAAGCTGGCTGGATGAATTAGAGATGGAATTTTTCTCTTCTGAATACTGAAGTCATGACTTCTCCTTTTAAAGCCTTCAGCTGATTAGATGAATGAGAGAAACTGCCAGTCAGGAATTTTTTATATAGCAAACTGTCCTTGAAGTAAGAAGGGGAGTTTAAAATATTTATAGATAACAGAACCTAGTAGATTTTGTAAACAAAAATTCAGCTCTGCAGGGAACACTAAAGGTAGTTCTGCAGGCACAAAGGAAAAGAGAGGAGAGAGAGACCTGGTAGAGAGTGCAGAAGTGATGGGGATCAGAAAGGATAAAGAGAAGGGTATAAAGACAAGCAAAAATAAAACATGACCTAGGAAAGTCAAGGATGAAATGGTAGATGAAAGTAATGTCTTTATAATACCATTGAATGTTAATGGATTAAATTCCCTATTAAAAGATACAGGTTGCATTGAGGATTAAAAAAACATGAGGCATCAAGATGCTGTCTGCAAGAGACTCATCTCAGCCCCAAGGACACAAATACACGAAAGTAAAAGATTAGAAAAATATGTTTCATGCAAATAGTAATAAGAAAAAAACAGCAGGGAGAGCTATATTAATATGCAACAAAATAGATTTTAAATACAAAAAAATTATAAGAGATGTAGAAGGGCATTATATATCAATATAAAGGACAATCCACCAGGAAGGAGTAACACTTATAAATATCTATAATCCTAACAGGGGTGCCCCAAAATGCATGAAAAACTGAAAAGAGAAAGAGATGTCACGACAATGAAAGTTGGAGACTTTAGCACACCACTCACACCAGTAGACAGAACAACTAGACGTAGGATCAACTAGACGTAGGATCAAAAAGAGAACATAAACAATACAGTAAGTGGGCTAAATGAAACAGACATATACAGAACATATCACCCCATATCAGCAGGTTGTGCATTCTTCTCAAGTGTCATGGATCTTTCTCCAGGGTACATTACATGTTGGGTCACAAAACTGGTCTCAATTAATATAAAAAGGTTGAAATTATACAGGGCACCTTCTCTGATCATAATGGAATGAAGCTGGAAATCAATAAGAGTCAGGCAAAGCAAATTTTGCAAATACATGGAGACTGAACAACATCTCTAAACAATGGGTCAAAGAAAAAGATTGCAAGAGAAATTAGAAAATATATCAAGATGAATGAAACTGAGAACACAATTTATCAACACTTATGGGTATAGTAAAAGAAGTGCTGAAAGAGTAATTTATAGCCCTAAGCACATACATTAAAAGTGAAACATAAGCTCAAATGAAACACCTAACTGAACTCTTTAAGGAACTAGAAATGACTGCAAATCAATACCAAAGCAAACAGAAAGAAAGAACAGCAGAAATAAATGACTTTGAGGGGAAAAAAAGCAGTAGACAAAGTTAAGAAAACAAAAGCTGGTTCTTGAGATCAATAAAATTGACGAATCCTTAGCTAGACTAATAAAGAAAAAAGAGAGAAGATGAAAATGAATAAAATCAGGATTGAGAGATGGGATATTATAACTGACACCCCAGAAATAATAAGATCAAGAGGTTATGAAACACTCTATGTTAAGAAATTAGACAATCTAGATAAAATGGAAAATTCCTAGACCTACACAACTACCTACCTTAACACTACAAAAATTAGAAGAACTCCACAAACCAATCAGAAGTTAGAGATTGAATCAGTCATCAAATACATTCCAAGAAAGACAAATCCAGGATTGGATGGCTACACAAGTGAATTCTACCAAACCTTTTAAGTATAATTAGTAACAAACCCATTTAAACTCTTTCAAAAAATTTGCAAAAAGTGAAAACTGCCCAAAACATTTATGAATGAACATCACCCTAATATCAAAGCCAGATAAAGATAATACAAAAAAAGAAAATTATGGATCTCTCAAATGAACAGCGATGCAAAAATTCTCAACAAAATCGAATCCAAAAGCATATTAAAATAATTACACATCCTGACCAAGTGGTTTGCAAGAGTGTTTCCACACAAGAAAATCTAACATGATAATATACCACATTAACAAAGTGAAGGGGAAAAAAATATGTGATCATCTCATTTGATGTAGAAAGTGCATTTGACAAAATCCAGAATTCTTGGTTGATAAAAACACAGTGAAAGATAAAATAGAATAAAATTCCTCAGCATGATAAAGTGCATATATGAAAAACGCACAGGCAACATTCTACTCAGTGTGGAGACGTTGAAAGTTTTCCCTCTAAGACTGGGTAGAAGATAAGAGTGCCCAATGTTATCACTATTATTTTAACATTGTCCCAGAATTTCTAGCAAAGGCAATTAGGCAAGATAAAGAAATAACAGACGTCCAAATTGGAAAAAAAAAGTAAAACTCTCACTATTTGCATATGACATGATCTTATACTTAGAATATCCCAAACTTTCTATGGGAAATCTACTACAGCTAAGAAATGAGTATAGAAAAAGAGCAAAATACAAGATCAATTGACAAAAATCAATAGTTTTTCTATACACCAGATATGAACAGTCTAAGGAGGAAATCAAGACAAACATTCCGTTAACAATAGCAATGAAAAGACTCGAATATCTAGGAATTCATTTAACCAGGGATGTAAAGGAACTGCATTCAGAAAACAACAAAACACTACAAAAAATACTCAAAGAGCTAAACAAATGGAAGGACACTCCATGTTCATGGATATAAAGAATTAATAGCACTAGTATGTCAATTCCACCCAAACTGATTTATGGATTCAATGCAATCCCAATCAAAATCCAGCAGTCTACTTTATAAAAATAGAAAAGTCAATTACTGAATTTATTTGCAAGAGCAAGATTCTCTGAAAAGTCAAAAACATTCTAATAAGAAGAGTGAAGTTGGTGGACTCATGCTTCCTCACCTTGAAGTGCATTGCAAAGCTACAGTGGTCACAATAGCATGGTATTGACTTAAAGATAGACACTTCGATCAATGGAATTGAATCGACAGTACAGAAATAGATACTCACCTTGTTGTTCAACTGATTTTTGATAAGCCTACCAAATCCACTTTACTGGGATAGCACAGTCTCTTCAACAAATGGTTCTGGGAGAATGGAATACCCATAACCAAAGTTTGAAGAAGGACCCCTATCTCACTCCCTATACAAAAATCAACTCAAAATGAACCATAGACCTAAATATAAAATTCAGGAGCATAAAAAGATAATGTACAGAAACATGCTCAAGATCTTGAGATAGATGGGGTGTCTGTAGCCGTTTGATATGGTTTATGAATTCCAAAAACAGATATTAGATTATGTTTGTAAACTGCTCTGTTCTTTTTGGTATACTATGTTGTATTGGATTCAGGAGTTTCACTCTTATTTGATTAAATTATGATTAAGGCTTTGATTGAGCCACATCAGTTGGATGATGAGTCTCTACCCACCAAGGAGGCAGGGCCTCAGAGGAAACTATATGGCAGAGGAGTTAGTTGGAGTGTTAGTGCTGGAGCCCCAGGAAGTAAATACACAGGGAAGCAGATACGTAAAGAAGGAGAGAAGTCTCCATTAGATACAGCAGAGACCCTGGGAAGAGAGACAAGCTGTTCTCCTTATAGTTTATAGCTGGCCTTGTGGAGAGAGCAGAGCAGCTGAACCTGGAGAGAAATGAGCCCCAGGAGAGAAATGAGACTTATCCCAGCCTACAACTCATATTGTCAGAAGCTGGGACCATGCAGCCTTAAGGGGAAGAGGAAGCCTGAATCCTTGCAGACATTGGCAGCCATCTTGTTCCAACACGTGGCGAGAGAAGTAATTTATGCTTATGCTGAAGTTATTATGCTCTATGGCCTGGTAACTGGTAACTGTAAACTTCTACCACAAATAAATACCCTTTTTAAAAGCCAACAGATTTCTGGTATTTTGTATCATCACCCCTTTGACTGACTAATACAGGGTCTCTTACTTTACACCCAAAACACAAGAAATGAAAGAAAAAATAGTTCAAAGGGACCTCTTCAAAATTAAGCCCTTTCACACCTCAAAGGACTTTGTGAAGAAGATAAAAAGGCAGCCTAAATCACACAACCAACAAGGGTTCAATATCCATGATATATAAAACGATCCTACAACTCAACAAGAAAAAGACAAATGACCTAATTAAAATATGGGCAAAAGACTTGAACAGACATTTTTCTCAAGAAAAAATACAAATGGTGAAAAAAAATATGAAAATATGTTCAGCATCATTAGCTATTAAGAAAATGCAAATCACAGCTACAAGGAGACATCATTTCACAACTACTTGAATGGCCACTATTAAAAAAACAGAAACTACCATTTTTGGAGAGGATGTGGAGATGTAGGAATGCTTATTCTCTGCTGGAGGGAATGTAGACTGGGACAGTCCTGTGAAGGTCTCTTGATAGAGTCCTAAGGAAGTTAGATATAGATCCATCATGGGACCCAGCAATTCTACTACTAGGTATATACTCAGAAGAACTAAGAGAAGGGACATGAAGAGACATCTGCACACTGATGTTCACAGTGGCATTACTCAGAATTGCCAAAAGATGGAAACAACACAGATAACCATCAATTGATGAATAGTTGTTTTAAATATACATGATGGAACATTATTCAGCCGTAAGAAGAAATGAAGTGGTGAAGACTATGGCAAAATGGATGAACCTGGAAGACATTATTTGAATGAAGCAAGCCAGACACAAAAGAACAAATATTTCGTGATTTTGTTATTATGTACTAAATAAAATAAGCAAACTCATAGAGTTGATAGCTAAAATACCAGTCATCAGAAAATAGTATAACATTAGAGAATGAAAAGCTGAGGTTTAATGTGTACAGAATGTATAAAAATATTTTTCACAAATGTTTGGAACTAAATATAAATTGTGAAGCCCATCATAGTATTTGTAATTAGCAGTGCTAATATATGGGTATGATGGTGATTGAAAGGGAAAGCCTGAGGTTATGTGTATCACAAGAAGAAAAACTAAAAATGAAACATGGGACCATATAGAATAGTAAACCTTGTGAAAAATGATTATGATTAATAGTGCATATATAAGAATATTTTCCTTTGAAACAGAACAAATGTGTTTATGTTACAGGCAAAATATTCAGGCAAAAATACAACCAATGCAAACTAAGGACAATAGTGTAAAGTAATATATTAATCACCTTCCATCAATGGTAAAACAAGGAAGTATGGTGTGTGAAAAAACTAGAAAAAAAGTGCTACATATTGTTTGACTCGATCTACAAATTGCAAATGCAAATAAATTGTAGGGATGAAACTAGATTAGCAGTTTGTATGGCAGGAAAACTACAGCAAGTTTGAGAGGTGACTCAGTTAGGGTTAGGGTTTCATTTTGTATTTTCTCCTTTGCTTGAGTTTGGTTTTATTTGTTGTTTTTATTCCTTTCTTTTCTTTTTTTTTTGTGGAGTAATGAAAATAATATTGATTTAAATGATGAATGCACAACTCTGTATACCAACTGCCATTGATGGTATAGTTTTGATGTATTGCATGGTTTATGAATGTTTTTTCAATGAAACTGATTAAAAATAAAAAGTAATAGTTATAAAAAGAATAAATGCAACTTCAATGAACTATACAAGTAAAATGGGTGAATTGTGTCATATATAAATTACATCTCAATAAAGATGTTAAAATAAATGAATAAAAATTTCAGAAACAAATTTAAAAATGCTGTATCTCTTCCTTTTTGTATCCATGATTTCTGACATGAACCATGCTGTCCTTTGAATTGTCATTCCCTTCTGTGACGTGTCAATTCCTTTAGTACTGCATTCAATATGTTTTCTCTGGTTTTACATTGGGAGTCCACAAAGGTTCTTGAAGCTTCGGGTTCTGTCTTTTGCACATTTTCAGTCATTATTTTGAGAAGTATTTGTTCTTTTCTGCATTGATTTTTTTCCATCTTCTGGGCCATATTTCAGTTTCTTTTATATTCAGATTTGGACATTCTATTGATCTGTTTTCAGTTTCACTGTTTCTAGTCTCATCTTTTTTCTTAAATTAATTCAATCCATTATATAATTTTTTACTTAAGTGATTATATTTTGTGAATAAAATTTTATTGAAATAAATCATTCATCCATGGATATACATAAACAATAAAAGTAGGATAAAATTTATGAATTTACAAAACATGCATACCATCATAAATGGCTCCCATCCATCTCCCCACCAATACCTTGCATTGTTGTGAAACATTTGTTACAAACTCTGAGAGCATTGTCAAAATATTGCTACTAACTGTAGTCCAGGTATTACATTTAGTCTATTTTCCCCCAATCGACCCAATTATTAACACCCTATATTAGTATTACATAGCTGTTATTGTTCAGCAGAAAATGGTCTCATATTTCTCCTGTTATCCATAGTTCATCAACCACCACTGGATTCCCTGTGTTACACAGTCTCCTATTTTGTACAATCTATTGCAAGTGTACAATCAGTTGCTCTCATTTTCAACACAGAATTGTGCTGTCATCACTTCAGTCTTTTTTAGAACATTTGTATTACTCCAGAAATAAAAACCACATACTCCTTTATAATTCCTTATTGTCATCCCTTAGTATTGAAAGAATATCTTCTTGCCATTCTTGCAAAATAGTATATTACTATTAACTATCATTCATAATTATAGTAGTTGTAATTTTCCTGTGTGTCACCATACTCTTAACACTTAGTAAAGGAAGAGCATTCTTACATTTTTACTAGTCAACCTAAATGTTCATCCACCACTGAAATCGCTATGCTATACATTCTGTAGATTATTCTCCAGTGTCCACAGAATACCCTTTTCAGCCATAATCAGTGATTGTATTTTCATAAATAAAATGTATTTATTATATCTTGTCAGGAATCAAAGGCAGTCCATTCGGTTTTATTGCTGAGTATTAACTAGTTGATGCATATTCAGAATTTTCAGAATTACGGCTATTGTATATTCTACAATGAACATTCATATACAAGATTTTATGTGAACATTTATTTTTATTTCGCTAATATAAATTCCTAGGAATTGAATGACGGGCCTTTTGTGTGTATATATTTAATTAAAACAAAATTAACAAACTGGATATTTATTGAGGTTTAATTTATGTCTGCCATATTTCACAGTTTATAGAGGGCACAGTTTGCAAAAGTTTTGTTAAATTTATCCAAAATATTTAATGATTTTGATGCTATTGTAAATTGTACCTTTAAATTCAAGTTTTCAATTTTCTGTTGATAATATACAGAAATACAATTGATTTTTTTGTTGACTGACCATGTATCTTAGAATTTTTCTAAATTAATTTATGTGTTGCTTTGAGTCTTTTTTGGCCCCCAAAATTATGTTCTTAAGCTGTTCATCTAATTCTTATTGTATGTGAGACCTTTTGGTTAAATTCAGTTACGGATCTTTTCATTGTTTCACTTTTGACTAGATCGTTTTATGTCCTTTGATTAGATTGTGGCACACAGGTGGGTCTTAATCCTTTACTGAAGTACTATGTAAATGGATAAGAGCAGGGAGAAAAAGAGCTACAATTTTACTCTGCCATGTAAGAGAGGACCTCAGGATCATCTGCAGCTGTCACAGACAGAGAATCCCTGAGAGATTGAGAGAGGCTGGAATTAGAGGAGTCGCCTGAAACTGAAGAGATCAGGCAAGAAGAGAAGGGAGAGATGAGTCATATGTCTGCTTGCCCATAGCAGAGCCTGGGGAGAAAATGAGCCTTGAGGAGAAGGCAGAGCTCAGCTGACATTTTGCCTTACACCAAGGCAGGAGCCCAGGATCACCAGCATCCGACCCTTGGTGAGACAGCATTTCTGATGATGCTTTGACTTTGACATTTTTACAACCTCGGGCTGTAAGTGTTTACCCTAACAAATTCTCATTATAAAAACCACTCATTTTTCGTATTTTCCATTGGCAGCCATTAGCCAACTAAAGCAATTATAAACAATTTATATTTACACAGGCTTACAGTTAGACGTTTAAGGGGGTTTCCTGTATGTACAACTACAAATAGTTTTACTACTTCAATTCAAAGCTGTACACCATTTTATTTGTATTTTTTCCTTATTACACTGGCTAGGACCTCTATTACAATGTTGAAATCAAGAATGAGAGGAAACATCTTTCATTTGTTTTTTTATCAAGGAAGAGCAATTACTTCTTCACCATTAAATAATATGTTTACTGTATCTATCCCATAGATACTCTTTACCATGTCTAACTATTCCATTTCAATGGAAAGTGTTTTTTTTTTCATTAATAGTTGTTTAATACTGTCAAAAGCTTTGTAACTATTGAGGTGACTGATTTTTTTCTTTGTTCTTTCAATATTCTTGATTATACTGACTGGTTTTCAAATGTTAAATCAATTTTGTATTTCCAGGTAAATTCCATTGGTCATAATATATTGTCTTCTATATACATTCGTATATATGCTTGGTTAATTTTTTTTTTTAACATTTCTGTGGCTATGTTCATGAGGGATAGTTGTCTTTTAGCTTTTATGTCTTACCATGTCTTTGTCTGATAACAAGTTAATGCTGAACTGATGAAAAAGAGTTAGAATTGTAGGTTGACACTTTCTTTGTAAAAGTAAGTTTATTTCATTTTCATTTAATGTAAGTGCTGATATGGATGTCTTTTAGTCTCATCTTTTTATTTGTTGAGCTCCCTTTTCATTAATTTTTTTCTAGCCCTTTTTGATAGATCAGTTATTATTTATTATTTCATTTTATCATTTCTGTTGGTGCACTAGTCCTACACTTGCATAGTGTGCAGTAGAGTAGTGCTGGCCAATTGAAATAAAATGAGAACCACATATGCAGTTTTAAATATTTGAGTAGACACAGCAATAGCTGTGAGAAAAAAAGATGAAATAAATTTTAGTAATATATCTCTCTATCCCAATATATTAAAAATATTTTCATTTCAACACTCAATCACTATAAAATTATTAATAAGACATTTTACTCGTTTTTGTTGTCTTCAAAGTCAAATGTGTATATTACACTCAGAACACTTTTCAATTTGAACTAACCACATCTTAAATGCTCAATAGTGTCACATGGGAAAAATGGCTCTAGAAATTAGACCAGGTATCCTTCATTAACACAGTCTATATTGGATTAGTATTTTACTACTTTCTGAGTCTCATAATTATCTTAAAACATTTGTGAATACTTAAAGATTAAAGCCAAATTAAATGAGAATTATAAGCAGTAAAAATTCCTTGTCTGATTTATTGATTTTTTAAAACTCTGAACAAAATATCACTGATAGCTAAATATTCCAATATGTCATTCAAAGCTCTGAGGTTATTCTAGAGTAAGTTAGAACAACTACAGCTCACTATTAATAAGAAAATTTGTGGTCAATACACAAACACACACAGATTTGAAAATATCAAAAAGTTATTACCAAGGATGATTTGAATATGAAGAATCAGAAGAAAACATCTCGCATTAGCTTGCAATTGTTTTTGCATTATTCCTCCAAAAAATGGAGAAATACATAAAGTTTTTATAGTGGATGGAATATTCACACTCAAAAATATGACTATAACTCAACAAATGTCATAATTAAATAAATATTTTGAGATGATTTTTTAAAAAAGAATTCAGAAAATAACATTTTAAGTATTTTCCACCATTCATTATATTTTCTCTGTAGTTATGAAGTGTTTAATTACTTTGAATAAGTTATTCTTCATAATTCCACCTGTAATTTGTGCAATGATTTTTATACAATTTATGAATCATATAAATACTATTTATAATATTTTTGAATTTTCAATGTTAGTACTTTGTTACTTGCTTATATTTAAAATAATCTATAATGATTTTTATTGTAAATATTATTTATATAACTATGTTGTTTTTGATATTTAAAATAAATTAAAATTTTATTTATTTAAATTATTTTAAATGAACTGGTTTTCATTTTATAGTGGATTTTGAATATTTAATACATTTAAAATATTTATAGTATTCTAACATTTTATGATACCTGAATAATTTGTTATTTAATGAGTCTTTTAATGATTTTAATACCATGAATAAATTATTTCACTAAATTACTGAAATTCCAGCATTCTTTTGCTCCAGTATTGAAAGCATGTGTAATTCTTCATACATTTTTATTACATTTGGTTTGCAGATTCAAATCTGTCTTCATTTAGTTAACTGCTACCATCTTTCTCTATAGTTAATTTGGACAAGCTTTGTGTTTAGGAGTACTCTGTAGTGAAATCATAAATGTATACATATTGAGATGGGTTCCTAGAGATAGGTAATTTAACACAAGATATTTCACTCTATCAACTACCATTGGTCCACAAAACTCTACCTGTAGCTAGTGTCAGTTATTCCTTTACCCACCCAACTCCTGCATAAAAACCCAATATGTAGTATTTATCCATCAATGCCTGTCTTGCTTCACTCAACATAAGGTCCTCAAGATTCATCCATGTTATTCTATGTGTTAGTACTCTATTCCTTCTTACAGCTGAGTAGTATTCTGTCGTATGTATATACCACATTTTGTTTATCCATTCATCTGTTGATGGGCATTTGGGTTGATTCCAACTTAGCAATAGTGAATAATGCCACTACGAACATTGGTGTGCATATATCAGTTCGTGTCCTGGTTTGCAGTTCTTCTGCGTATATACCCAACAGTGGAATTGCTCTGTCATATGGCAAATCTATAACTATTGTTTTTTTTTTTGAGGAACTGACAAACTGTCCTCTAGAATGGCTGGATCCTTCTACATTCCCACCAGCAGTGGATGAGGGTTCCCATTCCTCCACATCCTCTCCAACACTTGTAGTCCTCTGTTTTTTCAATAACCGCCAGTCTAATGGGTATAAGATGGTATCTTAATGTAGCTTTGATTTTCATTTCCCTAATAGCTAGTGATGTTGAGCATCTTATCATGGGATTTTTAGCCATTTGTATTTCTTCTTTGGAGAAGAGTCTGTTCAAATCCCTTGCCCATTTTTTGAATGGGTTGTCTTTTTATTTTCGATATATAGGATTTCTTTATATATGTTGGATTTTAGACTCCTATCAGATATATGCTTACCAAATATTTTCTCCCATTGGGTAGGCTGTCTTTTCACTTTCTTATAAACTCCTTTGAATTGCAAAAGGCTTTAATTTTGGGGAGGTCCCATTTATCTATTTTTTTCTTTTGCTGTTCGTGCTTTGGGTGTGAAATTCATGAACTCATTTCCTATTACAAGGTCCTATAGATGCTTCCCTACATTGTCTTCCAAGGTCTTTATGATCTTGGCTCTTATATTTAGATCTTTGATCCATCTTGAGTTAATTTTTGTATAAGGTGTGAGATGGTAATCCTCTCTCATTCTTTTGCATGTGGATATCCAATTCTCCAAGCACCATCTGTTGAAGACACCATTCTCTCCCATTTGAGTGGGCTTGGTGACCTTGTTGAATATTACACAACCTCTCTGATATGAATTAAGCAAATAAAGCTGTCTCAGAGAGCTAAAGCCTGGGCAATAGGCTTACAGTAAAAAGTGGGGGAGAGGAAGATTGTGAGCTGATGCCTACATGGGTGAAATCTATGGTAAAGTAGAGGTAAGCCATTGTGCAGTGAAGGGATAAGATGAAGGCATAGTGATACTAGTGGGTGGGGTTTTGCAGGCTTAAGGGTGCTAGGGTTGGAAGGATGTGTTAGATGGTCCATTGAATTGGGGGGAAGGTTTGGGAGGAGCAGGTGAACATGGGAGATTTTCAGGTATGTGGTTGAAACTACAATGTTGAGAAATCTCTTTAGAAAATATAATAAGGAAGGGTTACTTGTTTAAGGTGTTTAACAGGGAGCATCAGATACAGGGTGCACCTGAGGGAGGCTTCTAGGGAGTGTCTGAGTGCTCATCTTAGTGTGTTATATCAGTGGGTGACGACCCATACAATGAGTGGGAAGGTGTTGTACCCCCATCCTGGGGAGGCCTGATGTTCTCAAACAGAGGAAATGGTGTCTCTCAAGAGCATGGGTGTTTCTCAACTGGGGAGGACAGACTAGTGTGTCAAGCCTTCAACATTGTTGCAAGTATCTATGAATCTTGTGCTACAAGCAGTGAAACTTGTTTGTCACTGTGGGTCCTGACGGGAGAAGGAGAGAGAAATAGAATAGATGGAAGAGGGGGGTAACCGGAGGGTAATGGAAGTGTTCCTCAAGATCGTGCAATGATGGATATAGGTCATATTAAATTTCACCAAAAATGTATAAAAGTATATAGTCTAAAATGTAAACCATAATGTAATGGAAATTTTAGAAAAGTGTACAGTCTAAAATATAAACCATAAAGTAAACCAAAATGGAACCATGGTTGATAGCTATGTTTCAATATCTGTATAACAGCTGTAGCACATATAACATACACATGTAAAATTATCATTGCTGGGGAAGGAGGAAAATGATTTGATGTTGGATATATAGGAGTCCCCTATATTGTATATGTGACTTTACTGTGATCTAAAACTTTTTTGAAGACAGAATTAAAAATTAAAGAATAAAAGGGATGTAGATACTGAGGAAGAAATGGAAGAGATTGCCTGCCACTGTACATACAGGGCAACACCTATTACAGGATGAAAGGCAAGATGTCAAAAACAAAGGTTTATGATATTTTTCATTTTTAATACCCCAATTTATTTTTTACATTAGTGTTTCTAAATTATTATGTATTCTATTACTAATCTTTAAACATATCATTATTATTTCATTTTCCTACAAATTGAATTTGGCAATATATTAAGCTTCATTTTTTAAGAAGTTTTGGACCACAGAGGGCTTCAACTATGGCAGGGGAGGAGCACTGGTGTGGGGTGTCATTGATGGAGGATGCACAGTTGGGAGGGAGTTCTTCAGGGCATGTATATAGGGTATATAAATATGTTTGCATATTCGTTGGGTATTGTCATAGTAGGTAGAGTTACACACAACAACTGAGAAAGTACTGAACTCCTAGCCAGGGAAACTCTGTTGCATTCCTCAATGGAACAGCAACAATCCCCCAAGTGCAAGGGCAAAGACCAGTGAAGAAGGATGGTCCAATTATGGGCCCTTGATATTGATGACTATGTTTATGAACCTGTGTGCTTGAAATTTCAACTAGGCCTCAAGCTGCAGGGTGCCTAGGAGTTACCTCCTGAGAGCCTCCATGTCGCTCAAATGTGGCCCCTCTCTATGGTAAACTCAGCATGTAAATGCATTACCTTCCCCCAATTATGGGAAATGACTCCCAGGGATGAGCCTCCCTCGCACCAAGGGATTACTACCAAGCACTGACTAGTAATGCAACTAGAAAAAGACCTTGAACAAAAGAGGGAAATGGCAAAGAAAAATGAGTTTATATGGCTAAGAGACTTCAAAATGAGTCAGGAAGTCATCAGAAGGGTTGTGCTTATGCACATCTCAGCAGTATCCCAGAGACAGCCCAAATAGATACAACCCCAGTTACTGGTGCTCCTGAGGACTACAGAGACATACAGGTTCTACAGTCATGGCCGATGGTCCTGGAGTTCAGTGCCTTGACAGTGGATCCTACTTTGGAATTTGTGCTCCTGAGAGTGATGGAGTTGGACTCAGATGTGACTTCTCTACACATGCCTTTTCTGCTACTTTTACTGAACCTGTGGTTTGTGCTGGGGTTGATGTATGCTCAGGAGACTTGAATCTCTGGACTGTCTGTGTGCCAGCTGGGCCCTGAGCCTTGGCAGAGTTGCAACACCTACTTTCTGGTTCATTGGACTTACTCAGGTCAGCTAACAGGGAGGTAAGGATGATCAACCACCACATCATGGAACTGAGAGTCTACAACTGCAAGCAGGAGAACTGCATCCATCAGTCCTGTGGGATCTGAGCCCCCCCTTGATTTAGAGGTAAAGTAGACCTTGCCATCCCAGAGTCCTCAGGATGGAGGAATAAAATATGGATTAGAGTGGACTTATTGGTATTCTACTATAGAACTATTGTGACTCTAGCAATGGAAACAATTGTATCATTGATGTGGAGACAGTGGCCAAGAGAGTTGCTGAGGGCAGGGAGAGGGAAGAAGAGATGCGATATGGGGGCATTTTTGGGGACTTGGAATTGTCCTGAATGATATTGCAGGGACAGATGCAGGACATTATATATCCTGCCATAAGCCACTGAATGGACTGGGGGAGAGTGTAAGGTACAATGTAAACTACAATCTTTGTGGTGTAGCAGTGCTCCACTATGTAGTCACCAAATGTAATGAATGTGCCACACTGATTAAAGAGGTTGTTGATGTTGGGGAATGGGGTATATGGGAACCTTTTTTATTTTTTAATGTAACATTTTGTGTGATCTATGTATCTTTTAAAAAAAGACAATAAAAATTTGCTAAAATTAAAAAAAATCAATGTAAAGGCAATTTTCTTTGCTAATGCATGACAGTCTTTTAACCAGTGGCCTTGTAAAACTACAATGCAGCAAAAATTCTGTGCTAACCTTATAAACAAGGTATAACATATCTCCATCTTAGCTAGTTTTTTAGTTGTACAGAATTTCTATGTGAATTGATTGTAAGGTGTTGGTAATGGATGGTGCAAATAGTAGCACAGTATTAGAAAAGTAATTGACATCACTGAATAACATATATGAATGTGGGTAAAGGGAAATTTTAGGTTATATATAGTCACTAGGATAAAAATTTAAAAACAAACCAACATAGCCTGTACAACACAAACAATGAATCCTTTTGTAAATGATGGACCGTAGTTAATGGTTCAATTATAAAAAATATTCTTTCATGAATTGTAACCTATGTATGACACTGTTACCAGCTGGAAATGATAGGGTGGTATATGGGAACTCTGTAATTTGTATATTGAATGTGTGATATTTCTATAAACCTACAACCTCTCTAATTTAAAAAAAAGTAAAATCATTTTCTCCATCTCCATTTAGGTCACTTCAAGATGGAAAAAGTTATTAGCACAAATGTAAACTGGTCCTATTCTCCTAATAGTATACTTTAAACCCTCATGGATAAGTTAGAAATTCATGTCATAAATGATTTTTAAAATAAACCTTGACTGTACATCAGCATGGATTGCAAATAGCCTTCTGCAAAATGAGGCATTGAAAAATGGGAGGCTGTTAATTATCCCTCCTTCCTCTGTTACAACTTTATCTTCTAAAGAGCTAATGGACACAATACCCTTAGTGTTTCTACTATTAATATTCTTTCTTTGACCTCATTCAGTAATGAATTTGTCAAAAGAGGTCTTTTAAACACTGGAGAATGTAGAAAGGGTAAGTACCAGACCTTGGAGTGTAATTCTTTTTGCCTAAGCTCACACAGCTAGAAAATATCTCCAGAATCTGTGCTTTGAATACTTCCTCTACTGTCATCTAATGATTTACTTACCTGCTCCTCCCCACTACTCCTAGTAGAAGCCTTTAAAATGCCTTAACTTCTTCATTACCTCACCCATGAGAAGAGACCGGCAGTAGTTTTGCTTCTGTACTCCACTTGCCCCTGTTCCACCAACTGTGTACTCCTGTAGGGGAAATAGAAGGAATGCCCTTTCCTTGAACTTCCTGCAGAAGGGCTGGGAAGAGGGAGATGGCCCATTCCCCCTCAGCTGGTGAGAGACTGGTGCCAAGAAGAGCAATTTGCCACAAAAGGATGTTAATTGCTTCTTCTAACCTTTGATTTACTGTTCTGGGGGCTCTCCCATAGGTGAACACTCACTGTTAATCATTCCATTGACTATGTGCAACCTTGAGCTGCTGTATATATTAGCTAGCCCCCTTCTTTGTGCTGTTCAGCCCTATGTAAGCTTTGTTTCCTCACTGTATGAATGTGGTCACTGCCTGATAGTGATCATCAAAACATCTGAGTAAATAAATGGCATGGTTGTGGCTGACCTTATGTGGATTCTTCAGAATATCAAAAGTATTCCATAGGCTTTCCTGGGCTCAATCCTCCTGAGTTACAATTGGTTTAGTTGACAGGATGTTCCAGGGAATCCCTCTGGGGATAAGGTAGTTGAAAGCATGCCAGCCGTTTCAGATATTGTATGAAAGACTGTACAGTACATGGAGGAGTCTGCAGGTGGGATCCCAGAGTGGCTGTGCACATCTATGTGGTTCAAGCTTGCCCAATTGATTGACTCTTGGGGACTAGTAGGGAGTTGGGGGATGACCCAGAAGAAATCTTAAAAGCAGTAAAATCAGAGACATGAAATAATGGAGGGCTTGGAGACAGCCATACAAAGGAGTAAAAATTATGAGTCAAATTAATTAGCTTTATGTTTCTGTTGGTATGTCTTTACTCTTTTTGTACTTGTCTGTTTGTTCAGTGTGTATTTTGATTTCCCCAGATGGTAGTGTTAAATTAACAAATGAAAATTCTTAAAAGAGCTCTACTAAAATGGCCAAAAAATTGAATAAGTGCTTATATTTATAAATAAGTATGGATGCTAATAAGATAAATTAGCATTATATGTGTTAAATCTTTAAAATGATGAAGATTGTATGTTTTCACTAATGAATTTACTACAAAGCACTTCATTGAAAAAATGTTTTTTCCTGAATTGGAATGAATCATTTATTTTTCTTCACAGAATGGAATGAGGAATGTGAGACTTAAATGGATATTGAAAGAAGTGAAAGGTTTATGGAAGTGCTGACCAAAATTTGATAAGTTCATTTAAGGGAGTATGTTTTGCCCTGATAAATTGGCTGGTTTTCAAAAAAGCAGAATGGAAGTATGTGGAACAAAACTTATAGAGGGTACTGTAGGAGGTAGAATTAAGTAAAGGAACGGGTTTTGTGAAGGTGAAATTTGTCTTAAGGTGAAATAACTATAATCTGTATAGTTAAGGAGTTTGTAGAAGCATTGTTTAAACTGAACTATTTAAATGACTAATTCCAGGAAGTCATTATTAAACAGAAACTGAACTGATGGTAGTAACAAAAAGTACCTTCATAACAAGAAAACTTGTCAGAGGCCACTTCAATCTGCATATGAAAGTGGTGGTAGGGAGAAAATAATCTTGATTCCACTGGGAATCTTAGGTTTTCATAAAATAATGGACAAAATAGTTTTTCCTGTACTGCTAAAATAAAATACCTATTAATTCATGTAATCATGGTAAAGGTGCAAAAGTGAAAATAAAGTAATGAGAGAGTTAAGTTCATCTGATATGTTATAAGTTGAATGAAAAATACTTAGAAATGTTACAAAATTAAAAGGGATTCTTTAACCCTATGTTAATCGAAATCATGTGAATAAAATGTTTATATGAATACTTAAAGAGTGTATAAAATTCCTGCAAATTTAACAATGTTTTGGCATAATATTAGATAAAAGTATAATGTTGTTAATCATAGTTCTAATTGTTTTTTAAAATGGTATGTGTCACAGAAACAACCTCTCTGCATGGAAATCAAGAGGCATATGCTTTGGCTTGTAATCATCTGATTTGCCCCACCTCCACTAAAAAAGCATCTCTATGGCTCCAGAAAGAGTTGCCATTGGGGGCTGCCAGGGGTGATACATAACTGTAGATTATTGTAAATTAAAGTTACAGCACCAAATAAGCACCAAATATTGCTTGTTTTTTGCCAGAAATTAATATCCAGTTATGTCACTATCACTGTGTTTTAGAACTTTCTAAGATATTCTTTAGTATCTTCTTAGGCAAGTCAAGCCAGCCTGCACTCACCTTCATGTGAGAAGGCCAATGGTGGATTTTGCAGTGCTTCCCCAAGGCTCTGTACATAGCCCAACCATCTGTCCTGACCTGGTGGCAAAGGCGCTGGCTGCATAGAAGAAACCTGTGACTGTAACCCTATTTCATTATGTTGATGGTATTATGTTTACCAGTAATTCTTTTTTCAGAATTAAAAGAAGCATCAGAGACAATGGTATCTTATCTTAAGAGCCTGCAATGGGCAAACAATTGGGACAAGCTGCAGGGTCCCTGCTGCTCTACCAAACTCTTAAGTGCTGTTAAAGTATAACACTTTCTCACACCACAAACTCAAAACATTTAATGGTCTTTTTGGAGTTGTTGTGGCACCGAAGACCCTTCATCCCTCATTTAGCTCATATTAAAACCATCGTATGTGTTAATCAGGAAAGGTTGTATATGGAAATGAGAACCCATTCCCCAACAGGCTGCTTGAAAGTAAAAGACTGAAGAGGGCAATAACACAGGCTCAGGCAATAAGGGGGGTGGACCTTGACTTGCCCGGTAAATTGGATGTGGCTAGCACCAATATTGGTTTGGGTGGAGTTTGTGGCAGAGGTAACATTCTAAATAAATATCCCTTGGATTTTAGTCACAATTGTGGGGAGGGGCCAAAGTACAATATAGCCCCTTAGAGAAGCAACTATGTGTAGCCCTGTTGCAAGTGAAGGGCTTAACCTAATAGTGTCCAGGCACTATGAAGACTGCCATCCTATCCAAGGGTGGGTTGCAAACACTAAAAATGAGACAGGAACAATGACTGCCATGGGCTTCCCTCTGTGGGGGTGAGATCTGTGGAAGGATGTCTGGGACACATCCTCTAACACCCTGCCCTTTCCTCTAACACCACTCTTAGGACTGTTGAGGCAGATGCCCTCACAAAGATCCAGAGCCATACCATTGAGACCTGAGAAGCAACAGAGTGGCTCCACAGGAAAGTGGACATCGTGGCTACTGAACTCTGTGGCAGCACTTCCAGCTGCCTGTTACTTGCCAACAGCTTGTGGACATAACCCATGAGTGTCAATCATGGCACTCTGATGACTGCAACATTGGTCCCCTCCTGTTCTCAGAATGGGCAAGATATGCTTTCACTGCTGCAGACACTGCAATGGGACTTTTGTAATCAGCCAGCTACTAGAAAATGGAAGTGCCCTGTATGCAATGCCAGCCCAAGCTGACTGTGACCAAGAAACTACCAGTCACCTCATGCAGTCTTCTTAGACTATGGACCAGGATATTGTTCGGACTTTTTATTAAAAGAAAGAATGGCCTTTAAATGAAACAGATAAAAGGTAATAAGTGATCCTTACAACAATGAACTAAGTTTAAATTCAGCATTGTGGGCTGTGGCCACAGCTTCAGTTAAGATGCTAATAGCAGGACCAATGCAGGCACTGAGATTACAAATTAAAGTGCCAGCTGCCCTATAACCCAAACAGGGAAGCAATAATAATTTGTTGTTGCAGATGCCTTAAATTATACAAAATGGGGGAAAATGAGGTCATTTTAACTGTGCTACTGGCCTATTCAGTCACATTGATTGGGAAGCTTAAGTCCATGGGAAATAAAAGTCACCCAAAACATTCTTATAAAACCGTAGTTAATAATCTGAGGCCTCCTATTGCTGCTGAAACTCTATGAGAACCTTTTTGTGCCTAAACTGATTTCTAATGTCACTAAAGGAAACTCAAAAAATTTGGAAAGAGAAAAATACATTGTGTTAGAAACCTTGTAAAGCCCCCATCTGGTACTTCGTTCTCTACGAATGAAAGTATTACTTGTATACTGTTAAGACAGCATAATCTGTCCCTGTCTGTATGAAACAACAAAAGGAAATCTGTAATATATACTCATTAGTTTCTTAGCAATTAGGGGTGGACTTTTAATCTGTTGCTGTTTACTTAATTGCTATTGTAGTATTTGGCTACAGTGCTCCAATGCTCAGATTTCTCAGATATCATGGAAGACTGGCAGGCAGATTGTATGGCAGAAAGGACATTGGGGTGGAGTGTAGGGTTAAATAGAAGGAATGCCCTTTCCTTGAACTCCCTGCAGAAAGGCTGGGAGGGAAAGGGCCACATCAGTTATGGCCCATTCATCCTCAGCAGGGGAGAGGTTGGCACCAGGAAGAGCAATCAGTCTGCTACAAAAGGATGTCAATGTTTGAAACCTTGATTTCCTGTTCTGCACCCCCTCCACATAAGTAAGCACTGTTAATCATTCCATAGTCTACATGCAACCTCGAGCTGCTGTATGTATTAGCTAGCCCTCCTCTTTGTACTGTCAAGCCCTATATAAGCTTTGTTTCACCTTCTGTACTAGTGCAGATGCTACCTGACAGCCGTCATCAAAACATGTGAGTAAATAAGTGGCATGGCTGCTCCTGGCCTTAAGGCTTCCATGTGGGTTCTTTGGAATTTCAAAAGTATCCAGTCGGCCTTTCCAGGCTCAACTTTCCTGCATTATAACCCCCCAGCATACTCTTTACTGAGATTACATTATTTTGTTTTAAATTTAGTTCCATGCTAAATTTAGAGAATCTGAGATTTAACTTCTCTAAGAATAATTCTCTATAATTATTCTACCAGAGAGGGAGTTGACCTTCTACACAGGTGCATAGAAATCAGCTACAGCCAAATACCTAAGGCAATAATCCTGATAGGAAACTGAGACTTATCTGACATATATCACTGCAGCTGCAGAGTTTGGATACCAGTCCTTTGATCATACAGGGGAGAGGTAGTGCTCCATCAATCATGAATGCTTAGGTAGGAAATCAAGATAAGATAAGGGCAGTGTTCTGTCACATTATACTGCCCTAATTGCTAAGCCTGGACACCAGCCCCTTAATCACATCAGGGAAGGGGTAGGTAGTCTGAGGTGGCATCAGAGAGATGGAGACTAAGATTCAGACAAGTCTTATTCCTACTGAATGCTAGTCCAGGGAGGACTGCTGTTTCCCAAATGATGGATCTTGAAATCCACATAGCCTAGGTTCAATCATTTCCCATCTAAAATTCAAAGCCAAGTCCTACTAGATCCCTGTGTGCTGTAGAACCATCAGGCAATAGGAAATTATACACAATCCTATACACAAGATTATACACAATCCTGCCTCTATGAGTTAAGCACAGTACAGAAAGGCCTGATGTGTGTGTGTCTAGGGATTTGCCTTTCTTGCCTTGACCTTTCTCCTCCAAATGTCACTTTATTTCAAATCCTCCAACTGTATAAAATGTATTACCAATGGCTCAAATATTTAAATATTTAAAAATTGGTAATGATCACTTGAATTATGACCAGAATCAAGATACTATTGCAAGAAAATTTAAGAGAAAATATGTATTATTGAGAGACTGAAGGAAGAACAATGCACAATATAAAAATAAATTTTAATTTAACAATGAATACATTTATATGGAAAAATGACATAAAAGAAGAATTCCCACTGTTGGTGGAAATGTAGAATGATACACCACTATGAAGTACTGTTTGGCAGTTCTTAAGAAAATTGAATAAAGACATGCTATGTCACCCAGCAATACCATTATCAAGTATATACCCAGAAGAACTGAAAGCTGTGACACAAACAGACATCTGCACACTGATGTTCATAGAGGCATTATTCATCATTACTATGGGAATAATGAAAATGCTCTAAAAATGACTGAAGTGACGTATGCACAACTATATGCTTATACAGAATAACATTGATTGTTCATTTTAGATAGATATAGGCTTTATTAATATGTATCAATAAAAGTGATTTTTTTTTTTTAAAGCAGCTACAGATATGGTCTGTCCTGGGGCACAAATTCGCTCTGGCTATGCACCTGTGAAACCCAGAGAAAAAGCTTGTGCTTCCAGAATACAAAGGAGGGGCAAGCATTGGATAAACACTCCCATTCCCACAGGGAGACATTGGGAGGAAAACAGAGGTTATGGGTCCCAAACAATTCTGAAACCCTGCCTGGCATAAACTGTTAGATTTCGAGGTCTGAGAGTCATATATGGAATGGTGTTTTGTCCTCTGAGCCTGATGGAGAGGCGGCCCTATCCTTTCCAGATACTTGTGTAGCGATTATGCTCTGCTTAAACACTGGGGTGAAGGCTTCACCCTTTTCAATCATATCTGTGTTTACCAGAATCTCTGCAATCCAGGAAAGCACAGAAAAGAGACACAGAAGCTGTGGCAAGGATGCTGTGGGTCAATCATTCTTTGGTGGAGATTGGCATCCACCCCCCACATTCAAGGCAAGCAATCTCAGGTACTGACAGTGGCAGGCTGCCATGGACAGAAAGAAACATGGTGGTCTTCCTCCCCGGAATCAGGGAGGGGCATTGCTGAGGGCCTAGCATGGCTCCTGATCAGCGTGTTTAGCTCTCTGGCTCCTAGCTTTGAATTGCAGTTCTAGACAACTCTGTACAGGGCTCCCTACCGCCAGTATTTCAACACTGCCTGGATAAGTTTGGAGGCTGTGAAGGTTGAAAAAAACGTACTCCCTCCTTAGGGCTGTGGGGAACACTTGGCAGAAGTGCACCACCTGCTGGGGAGACTAGGAAAGTGCAGCTTGCCGTGCTGGAGAGAAAAACACAAAAGCTCTGCAGTCTTTCCTGACCCTCTCTCCCCAAGGCCTGTTGGAAATGGTCTGCACCCCCTTGATGGGTTCCTGGTTCTATTTTGATCAGTGAAGCATGGGGATTCCTAAAGTACTAGAAGAAGATGAATTGAGTGTCAAAGAGGACATGAAACACAAAGCCAATCAATAATAAAACCTTAGGCAACAGAGAAAAACTGACCATCAGAATAAACTCATGAAGGCAATCAGATGACTAGTCATTAACAAAAAATAACAAGCCATACTGAGAAACAGAAAAATATGGCCCAGTCAAAGGAACTAATTAAAAATTCAGAGGATAAACAAAACTTGGAACAACTAATCACAGATGTTCAAACAAATCTCCTAGATCAATTCAAGGAGGGGAAGGAAAAGATGACTAAAGAGATAAGATAAAGGATAGTAAGAACACAGTAGGTGAGTATAAAGAAGAATTTGAAAACATGCACACACAAAAATGACAGAACTAATGGGACTGAAAGTCACAAGAGAAGATATTGTAAAAAAAAATTCTAACAGCATACTGGAACAGATTTTAACAGGAAAATTAGGAGAGAGAACATCTGAAATCGCAGAGAGAAGAACAGATAGAGAAAAGTATGGAAAATTTTATCAGGCCTCATGGAATTGAATGACAGCACAAACATTTGCCTCATGGGTATCCCAGAAGGAGAAGAGAAGGGAAAAGGAGCAGAAAGAATATTTGGGAAAATAATGCCATAAAAATTCACAACTTTTATGAAAAACATGAATATGTATGTCCAAGAAGCACAACATATTCCAAACAGAATAAATCCTATAGAACAACTCTGAGACATGTACTAATTAGAATGTCAAATGCCAAAGGTAAAGAAAGTATCCTAAATGCAGCAAGAAAACAGGGATTCAACATACACAAGAGATGCTCAAAAGACTAAGTACTGATTTCTCATCAGAAACCATGGAGGCAAGCTGGCAGTGGTATGACACATTTAAGGTACTGAAAGAAAAACACTGCCTTCAAAATGAGAGAGAGATAAAATATCCAGAGAGAAAAGAAACAGAGAGTTAGTTAAAAAAAACAGACCTGCTCTACTAGAAACACTAAAGGGAGTTCTGCATCTGAAAGGAAAAGACAGGTGAGAGAGGCTTGGAGGACAGTGTGGAAATGAAATTTATCACTAAGAGTAGCTAAAAGTGTAAAATGAGACAGAAAAATAAGATTTGGCACAAAATGACAAAAGATAAAATGGCTGAAGTAAGTAATGTATTTCCTGTAACGAAATTGAATGTTAAACTATTCAACTCCCTAATAAAGAGAAAAAGATAGACAGGATAAACTGAAAAAAAATAAAAGATCCTTCTATATACTCTCTACAAGAGACTTAGCTTAGACTCAGGGACATAAATTGATTGAAAGTGAAAGTTTGGGGAAAGATATTCCATGCAAACATAACCAAAAAAAAAAGAACTGGGGTAGCAAGAAGCAAGACTACTATAAGAGATGAAGAAGGACTGTATATATTTAAAAACAAGTAATCCACAAAGAAAAAGTACAATCATAAATGCTTCAAAATACATTAGGCAAACACTGGCAGAATGGAAGGAAGAAATAGACTTCTCTACACTGACAGTGACAGCCTTCACTACACCATCTTCATGGATCATCGAGATGGAGGATGAATAAAGAGATAGAGATCTTGAATAATATAATAAATGAAATAGACCTACGAGACATATACAGAACACCAATACAGCAGGATATACACTCGTCTTAAGAGCTTGTGGATCTTCTACCAGAATAGACCATATGTTAACTCTCAAAACAAGTTTCAATATATATAAAGAGTTTGAAATTATACAAAGCACTGTATCTAAGCAGAATGGAATGAAGCTGAAAATCATTAATAGGCAGAGACTGGAAAAAGAAGGATGTGGAGGTTAAACAACACACTCAATCTTTTTTTGCCCAAGAAGAAATTACAAGAGAAATCAGTAAATATCTCAAGACAAATGAAAATGAGAACACACCATATCAAACATATGGGATGCAGCAAATGCAGAACTCAGAGGGAAATGTATATCTCTATATGTCTATATCAAAAAAGTAGAGCTAAAATCAAAGACCTAAAGCACACCTGCAGATACTAGAAAAAGAACAGCTAACTAATCCCAAAGCAAGCAATAGGAAAGAAATAACAAAGATTAGAGCAGAAGTAATCAAAATTGAGAGTAAAAACCCTAAAAAACAGTGATTTACAAAACCAAAAGCTGGTTCTTTGAGAAGAGCAATAAAATTGACAAATACTTAGCTAGACTAAGAAAGAAAAAAAGAGAGAAAATGCAAACAAACATAACCAGAAATGAGTGGGAAATTTCCACTGTTGCCACTGAAATGAAAAATATCATTAGAGGATACTATGAACAACTGTTTGCCAACAAATTAGACTACATTGGATGGGAAAATGCACATGAAAACATGCTTAATATTACTAGTTATTAGGGAAATGCAAGTCAAAACCACAATGAGATACCATTTCATAACCACTAAGATGTCTGCTTCAAAAATGGCAAATTACAACTGTTGTAGAAAATGTGGAGAAATTGGAACACTTGATCATTTGGTGGTAAAGTGCAACCATGGTGGAAGACAGTTTGACAGTTATTCAGAAAATGAGGTACTTAATTACCTAATGACCTAGGAATCCCACTTCTAGGTATTTACCCAAAAGGAATGAAAGCAGGGAATCGAACAGATATATGCACATCACTGTTCATAGTGGTATTATCCATATTGCCAAAAGATGGAAGCAACCCAAATATCTATCAACCAATATATAAACAAAATGTGGTATATACAGACAATAGAATATTAATCAGCTATGAAAAGGAATAAAGTTTTTTCTGAAGTAAATACACACTCACCACAATTATAATTTAGTCTAAAAGGAGCAGACAGTCCTCTACCCAAAGTCTACTATTAAATGGAATGGAATGGGAAAGTTGGTGATCTGTGTGTTTTATCTTTCTTTTAATATAGGAAGGATAATGCATTCTTTACAAAAATTATCTACATTAAATGTGCTTTAGAAACAAAATTTTACTTAATATTTTTACCCATATTCCCCACATTTCTTAAGTTAATTTCTGCAAGTGTTGATTTTGACATTACTAATTTTTGTACTACTCAGCTAAATCAACTGAATATTAATTTACATAGGGTTGCTCAAAAGATCTACAAACAACAAAGGTCTATGTTTACCCAAAAAAAGGAGCATTTTAAAATAAAAACAAAATGGAAGAAAGCAATAATGTTCCAAATAAATGGCACTAGGCAAGTTACATATAGTAACTGATTTAGATAGATTATCAGGTATCCATTGGTTTCTCTCATCAAGATAAAATGCTTGAGGAAGATCTTGAGAATATCATCCTCTCCATCTAAATTTTCAGTTTCTATATAGTATCAGATGTTATAATAGTATAAAAGATAAATTCTTTTAGACAAAAATAAAAATCCATCTACAAAGCATAAGAGCAAAATCTGTAGTGACTTTTCATAAATGGCTCTCTTTTCCAGTGGTAATGTCCTTTAGACCATGCATTATGCACCAGTTTGGGGCAGACTGGTGAAGTCATGGCTACCATTTTAACAGTTAAACATTGTACCATAAAAGTTCTGCCATCTACACACAGTGAATGGTGAGGGTTCCAGAGAGATGGCATGCTACCACTAACCTGAGAAGTTTGTGATGGAATGGCTCCAAATTAGAGAGGGGGACATGGCTAGGGGAGGTAGGCAGGTTAAAAGAATTTAAAAATAATACCGCTTGGGAGTGTATATTTTAAGTGCAATGCTATACCTTTTCTATCCTTTATCCTAATCTTGAATAACTGCATGTTCATGCAAAATAAAATTTCTACTTTATGGGAAGAAGAGCAGTCTGTTAGGAAAAGCATATTCTGTTAGGGGAAGATATGAAGACATCTCTCATAAATGCCATTTTATTTGGTGTTTTGGCTAATCACTATATGCTCCTTTAACCCTCCTTATCACTGGGACAGGTATTGGTGAACTCAATCCTGTTATAAGCATTAGTTAAGTATCTCCAGATGCCAGTCATTTCTTTTAGAATATCAAAGTTGTGATACTTTTTGGCCACCACCTTGACAGAGTGCAGATTGGGCAGCTGGTTGCAACACCTAATGTCATTTCATGGCCATCTAGAAATGTACGTGTAGAAAATTTAATGTCCTCCATACTGTTCTCATCAGTTTCATCAGGGAGGGGAGAATTCAGATATTCGTCTGGTTTCTGAAGTGTGAAGAGACCCCTATCCAGTGCTTTGTTAGCCTCTGACCTGAATTCTTTATATATGCAGAGAATTTGGCAAAGATGTCCATTCCAGCAGTTTTTGATTCCGGGTGTTTTGGTGAAAGCTTTAGGTACTTGTGAGGGCATAAGACTTCCTCAAGAAATTCCTCAATCTTATTTACACCGTTTTGATTTCATTGTTGAAAGTAATAAACGGTGGGTGGGTCCCAGTAGACAAGTTCTGCAGGTCTGCAAGCTTCCTTTTCAGGTTAACAGTTGTGACACTAAATGCAACTCCTTTGAGCCAAAGATTCATGAAGAGCCTCTGGGAGAAGAGGCTTTGCTTTCACCATTACTGCCAGCCTTGAGGAAGTGCTCAATGGTGGCTCTTTGCTCTTCTCCTTCAGCCCATTCAGTGGCATCTACAACCTCAAGGCAGGCTCAGCTGGGCTCGGGGGAAGGAGAGCTGCGGCTGCTGTTCCCAGGCTCCTCTGGTTGTCGGATTCCTCGGTGTTGCGCTTCCCTCAAGAGTCCCAGGGTGGAGCCTCACAGTGGCCTCAGCTCTGCAGCAGGGCCCCATGCCCTGCAAGCTACTCCACAGGTGGCTGCCTGGAATTTGATACATTCAACAACATTGTCCTCCCCTGCCATACATAGCTAAGCCTCTCTGGGATCCAAAACTTCTTCAACAATGAAGCTTATTATTTTGCCAAATTCAACTAATAGGAAAATGAGATACTAATGATAGGTTTAAACATAAGAAATAAAGTACATAATAATTTAGAAAAACTAAAATAAAGTTTAAAAAATTGGGGTTTTAAAAAAATGAAAAATATTTTTTTAAAAGTTTTGATGTTTTGCCTTTCATCTCTGTAATAGGTGTTGTCCTATATGTACCATCGCAGTTTCTTCCATTTCTTTCTCAGTGTCTTACCTTTTTTTTTTTTTTCATTATGTCTTCAAAGAAGTTTTAGGTCACAGTAAAATCACTTACAGAATATAGTGGTGTGGGATGTCATTGATGGAAGATACAGGAGAAGGAGCATGCCTGGGCATGCATGTAGGGTATATAGATATGTTTGGATGTTTGTTGGATATTGACACAGTGGATAGAGATTCACACAACTGAGGGAATGCTGGACTCTGATACTGGGAGTTCTGCCACATTCCCCAATGGAACAGCTACAATCCCCCTAGTGCAGGGGCAATGACCAGTGAAGAAGGAGGGTACAATGATGGGCCCTTGATACTGACAACTATGTTTATGAGCCTTTTGCTCTTGAAATTTCAACTTGGCC
This sequence comes from Dasypus novemcinctus, assembly GCF_030445035.2. Taxonomy (NCBI): domain Eukaryota; kingdom Metazoa; phylum Chordata; class Mammalia; order Cingulata; family Dasypodidae; genus Dasypus; species Dasypus novemcinctus. The sequence goes on from NC_080675.1 coordinate 38,984,585, forward strand.
TAATGTTGTAAGGTGCTTAAGAGTTATTTCCTGAGAGCCTCTGAGTTGCTCAAATGTGGCCACTATCTAAGCCAAGCTCAGCATATAAATGCATTACCTTCCTCCCAGCATGGGACATGACTCCCAGGAATGAGCTTCCCTGGCCCTGAAAGATTTCTACCAAGCCCTAGCTGGTGATACAACTAGAAAAAGACCTTGAATAAAAGGGGGAAATGGTAAAGACAAGTGAATATACATGGTTAAGAGACTTCAAAATGAGTTGGGAGGTCATCAGAGAAGTTGTACTTATGCGTGTCTCAGCAGGATCTCAGAGACAACCAAAGTAGATACTACCCCAGGTAGTGGTTCTCCTGAGGTCTGTGGAGACACCCACATCCTATGGTCATGGCACATGGCTCCAGCGTTCAGTGCCTTGCCAGTGAGCCCTACTTTGGAATTTGTTCTCCTGAGCGTTATGGACTTGGACTCAGATGTAACTTCCCTACACACACCTTTTCTGTCCCTTTCATTTTACCTATGGTTGGTGCTGGGGTTGGTATATGTCCAGGGGACTTGAATCTCTGGATTGTCCATTCGCCAGTTGGGCCCTGAGCCTCAGCAGAGTTACAACACCTACTCCCCAGTTCGTTGGACTTACCCAGGTCAGCTACAAAGGAGATGAGAGTGGTCAACCGCCACACCAAGGAACCAAGAGAATCTACAACTGCAAGCAGGAGAATCCCATCCATCAGCCATGTGAGATCAAAGCCCCCTCTCAGTTAAGAGGTTCAGAATTGGGGAATAAAATATGGACTAGAGTGGATTTACTGGTATGCTACTATAGAATTATTGTGACTCTAGCAAGGAAAGAATTTATATCATTGATGTGGGTACAGGGGCCACTGGAGTTGCTGAAGGAAGGGAGAGGGAAAAAGGTATACTATGGGGGCATTTTCAGGACTTGGAATTGTCCCGAATGATATTGCAGGGACAGATGCAGGACATTATATATTCCACTATAACCCATGAAATGGACTGGAAAAGGGTGTAAACTACAATGTAACTATAATCCATGCTATGTAGCAATGCTCCAAAATGTATTCATCAAATGCAATGAATGTACCACACTAATGAAAGAAGTTGATGTGAGAAAAGTGGGGGGTGTGGAGAGTGGGGCATATGGGAATCTCCTATATTTTTTAAGCTAACATTTTATATGATCTATGTATCTTAAAAAAAAAGAAAAAACAAACAAAAAACAACATGGATGAAGCTCGAAGGCATCATGTTGAGTGAAATAAGCCACATGCAAAAGGACAAATAATGTGTCATCTCACTGATACAAAATAATTATATTAATCAAATTCATAGAGTCAGAAACCAGAATACGGGTAAGCAGGGTTGCAGTAGAGAGGAGAAAATAGGGAGTTAATACTTAATTTGAACAGAACTGTTCAGACTGATGGAAGATTTTGGTTATGGATGGTGGTGATGGGAGCACTAAATTGTGAGTGTAAATACCATTGAATTATATATATGAATGTGGTGAAAAAAAAAAGGAGAAAATTTAGGTTGAATCTGTTACTTTAATAAAGTAAAAAAGATGCATAGGAGTATACAGTATAAGCAGTAGCTATTAATGTAAGTTATGGTCTATAGTTAATAGTGTAATTATAATAATATTCTTCTATTAATCATAACAAAATTACCACACTAATTCAAATTGTTAGTAATAGGGAAAACTGTTTAGGGTGATATATGGCAACTCTGTATTTTCTGCATGAGATTTCTATAAGTCTAAAACTTCGATTAAAAAAATAAGGAAGCTGTCAGTTATTGATCTAGTTATGGCTATTTCGGTTTCATTATGGGAATTGCAGCTTAACTTTCTGGGAAATGTGCTTACATAATGGACAACTTCCTAGTCCAGTTGTTGCAGGTAGCAGGCCAGATTTTCCTGGTCTGGTACTTGCTAATTTTGGTAAGAATTTCCTGGTTGTTATCCATTTGTATATTCAATCTCTCATATTACTGAGAATTATTATATTGGACTGTGAAACTGGAATGATAAATGATTTTACTGACCATTTGATTTGCTTGAGTTTTCATTTCATCCAAAGAGTTATAAAGAAGAAACGGAGTGAGGCAGGCTAGTTTAGGGAATAAAGAGACCAATATTGAACCTGGCAAAAAAAACCACAGCCATGGAACCCTCCCTGGAAGAACCTCTTGAGAATTCCCCTTCTGGAATAAGATCATCTGGGACCAAGGATAGCCCCAGCTATTATCAAGGGAACTTGACACTGAACCTCTCCCCCAGAGGAATTGACTGGTAGGATAACCAAATCAAAACAGCAAACAACTGGGATTCCTTCCCCAACATTAGCAAAGGGGTGAAATAATTAATGGTTTAAAAAGCAAGCTTGGAAGCTAAAGGGACCCTTCTTTGCCCTTTTTCCCTTTTTCCTTTCTTTGCCAGGACCAGCCTGCAAGTATGCCTGAGACCCATAATCTGTTATTTTCTTTCTCTTCTCTCATTTTCTTAATAAACTACCGGCCTAACTCAACTGGCATGTTCTTAAATTCTTTTTTGTTACATAGCCGAGATCCTAGAGAAAATCTGGCAACAGGAGTTTAACTGAAGCAAGCTGACATACCAATAATCTCTCATGGTGGTGATAAGCACACCGCCCTGGCCTGCAAGGAAGAACAGTAACAAAGAGTTCAAGCAGACACCAGCAGGGCCTGCTAATCTTCACCAGAGAGCCACACCTTCCATAAACATCTTGCTTGCTGATTAATGAACTGGGCCTCAAGGACTCCCTGCTCCAACAGCCCCATAGCCTTGTAAAGCAGAGAAAACATGTACCATGTCCCCTTTATGCCTCCCCATCCCTGCCAAGAACCTTTCCTTTGTCTCAAGTAGCCATCTAAGCTGCTCCCCCAACTCAGCCTCTTGAACAGAAAACTCTTTTGGTGCTGCTCCTGCATTAATGCAACTTTACCTCAATAAACTTTTCTAAACCCCCTTTTTAAAGTCTGTTTGTTTCTTTTCAGGACAATAGTACTTGATGGACAGAAGTGGGATCCAAAGATGGACACTGGAATGATGCCTCCATGCCTCAGAGATAAGCACAGTACCTGCAGGAGTCCTTTGAGTTCTATCCTCTCCGCATTTGTTTCCTGGTTCACTTGGCTAGCCCCTTTCGGATCTTTGAACTTCTGCCATGTTGCAGGTGAGGTCAAAATCCTTTTGATGAGCTAAGGTCTGCTAGGGCCCTCTGTTTTTGGCCATTGGGTAAGAGAATGCTCTTCTGTTTCTGTTTCTCAACTGTTGCTATGGGAAACAGTCAGCCAGTTGTCCAGAAGGGCCTCTGCAAAGGATGGCTGCTCATTTTATGTTTTCTAATTTGGGGCCCAGTTCTTGTTCTTTTCTAACTAAAAGGACAAAATTAAGCTCTGATGATCCCAAATTTACCCGGCCTCAGTGGGGATTTTTGATCGTTCCAAACTGAATAATCTTAGGGAAAATTTCTGCTCATCAAATGGTTCCACTAAATTCCCTGAATCGGATGCATTTAATAAATGGCTTTTAGAAGTCAGAGAATGTGAGGTCAAAGGCCAAATTAGAATCTATTAAGGAGAAAAAGAAAGACCTTAAAACTGAGACTCCTGATCTTGTATAAGACCTTAAAACAGAAACCCACAACATTGTAGAAGATTTTAAAGCAGAAACTCGAGACCTCTCTGAAAGACTGAGAGTAAAATCTGTGGCTTGAATTCAGTGCCAAAGACTTCTAAACCTCTTAACCCCTTCCCCTTGCCTAACCTTGATCATCCTCCACCCCACCCCCATTTCAGTCCCCAAAGTTGTCCCTCCTTGCCCCAACCCTGTTCCTCAATTTTCTTTTAAAATCAAACCCCAACACTGTTTGGGATGAAGAAAATAAATTTAAAGAAGTACCCCATTATACATATGCTCCACGGACTCAAAGTGAGCTGGTCAGTTTCTCTAACAGCCTTCTCAACCCGTGTGAAGACGCAGCTAGTTTTCACCGGCAATTTGAAAGTTCTTTGTATCACGTGTAAGCCAGGCATCCCAGACCTCTTTCGATTTGCCCAACTCACTGTAGGCCAAGGACATGTTCTCCATTGGTGCACTATTGAGGCATATCTGACATTCAATCCTACCTTTAATAACAATAGACCCCCGAGGAGCATTGGGACTTAGCTCAGTGTATCACAAAAATTTTATTAGACTCCATCCCCAAAGCCTTCCCTCAACCTGTTGACCTCTCAAAGGTCCACGTCATAAAGCAAAAGATGGGAAATCTGTCTATGAATAGTACATGCAATTCACTGAAGATTGTGATGCAAACTCAATCATAGCCATCTGAAAGCTCTCATTAATTATCACTCCATGTTCTTAGAAGGCCTTCTTCCTGAGCTCTACGCTGGTCATGCACAATGGTGCTGACTGGCAAACTCTTGATACTCAAGCCCTCCTTCTACCCATTGCCTGATTTCAGGACTGCTTCTGTTAGAACAAACAGAGAAAAAAGCTAAAGTCCCTCAGCTGCAATTAGGTCAACTCCAGTCTCAGCAGGAGTGCCCATTACCCAGCTCCTCTTAATCACCCTCAGGATTGCCTCCCTCCTACCCCTAGAGCAGGAGCCTGTCATTACTGCAAATTTCCTTGGCACTGGAAAACTGAATGTCCCCATAAATATCACCAAGAGAAATTTTTTAAAATCCTCCTGCACCAGAAATCAGTCAGACTCTCCCTCCATTCAACCCTGCTTTCTCAGCATTTGGGTGCTCCAGGGAAATTTACTTCTATGTGGTTACTACCATCTCAGCCACTCCTCTGACTCATCCCAGTGACCGTTTGCAGTAGCCCCCTTTCCATCTTCATTGACTTCAGGGCTACTCTGTCTGTCCTAAGCCCCACTTTATTGCCCCGAGAGCCTTCCGGAGTATGGAGCTTTATAATGTAGTGGGGATTGCCAACTGTCCTTTCTCTGACCCCCTCTCTAACTGCTCCCATTTGTACTTGAAGGACTTACTGGAACTCATCCCTTCTCTCCTCTCTTCCTACTCTGATCCATGTCTTTTAGGACAAGACTTACTGTCCAGCTTTCATGGGTCTATCAATTTTCAAACAAAGGGAAAGATTTCACTAACAGTTGTGGACTTATCCCAAAATCCCTCTTGCCCTTTTTCATTTTTTAAATTTTTCATCAGCACCACTCTGTTGTCTTTTTTTTTTAAAGATACATAGATCACACAAAATGTTACATTAAAAAATATAAGAGGTTCCCATATACCCTCTATCCCCCCTCACCCCACTCCTCCCACATCAACAACCTCTTTCATCGTTGTGGCACATTGATTGCATTTGGTGCATACATTTTGGAGCACTGCTAGACCACATGGATTATAATTTACATTGTAGTTTACACTCTCCCCCAGTCCATTTAGTGGGTTATGGCAGGATATATAATGTCCTGCATCTGTCCCTGCAATATCATTTAGGACAACTCCAAGTCCCGAAAATGCCCCCATATTGCAACTCTTCTTCCCTCTCCCTGCCCTCAGCAATTCTAGGATCCACAGGATGGAGGAATAAAATATGGATTAGAGTGGATTTACTGGTATTCTACTATCAAACTATTGTGACTCTAGCAATGGAAAAAAATGTATCATTGATGTAGAGACAGTGGCCTCTTGTTCTTTAATCTGCGCACTTTTAGACACCCTGGCCCCACCCATTGACCCCCTTGTTTCTGTTCTCTCTGCTTTATGGGCTACTGACTCTACCGGCATTGGCCACGTCTTCATTATCCTCCCACTCACAATTATCTTCCAAATAAAGCCCTCTGTTTTCCTTTCCTCCTTCCCACAAAACCTTCTAAACCCAGTGGCAATTGAGGGAGCCATATCCATAGTTCAAAGTTTACTTGCTAAAGGTCTTATCATTCCTTGCACTAGTCCTTTCAATATCCATATCTTCCCAGTGTGAAAGTCTAACAACCCTGGTTAGCAGCTTGTCCATGATCTCTGGGCCATTAATGCTATTGTTATACCTAAAATGATTGTTGTTTCCAGTCCACATATGCTCCTTAATCTAAACCCCTCTGAGGCCAAATTCCTTACTTGTATAGACCTCTGCAGTACATTCTCCTCTGTAAAGGTTTCACCAAGAGCCAATACCTTTCCACATTTACCTGGGATAATCAGCAGTACACCTGGGCTATACTACCCCAAGGGTATCTTTTATACCTTTTATTTCTCCCAAGTAGTAAAACAAGATCTTGCTGACATCCCTTTCACAATCAACTCTCCAGTATGTTGACGATCTCCTACTCTTGTTCCCCTCCGCCAGTTTCTGTATTCAAAATTCCCTAACACTCCTAACCACTTTAACGTCAAAAGAACACAAACCTTCTTAGGAAAAACTTCAGTTTGCCCAGCCCTCTGTTAAGTTCCTTGGTTATATCATCTCTTTTCAAGAACTCTCACTATACCACTCTCACCTCAAAGCCATCTTTAACTTTCCCCAGCCCACCACCAAATGACAACTCCACGCATTTCTTGTGCTTGCTGGATATTGCCGTTTGTGAGTCCCCTCCTTTTCTTCCACTGCCCAGCCTCTTTATGATCATCTCAAAAACTCCCAGCATGAACTGTTCTCTCAATCTCTCTCACCCCACCCTTTCAGTATTCCAGGCTCTAAGGCAAGCACAGTTAAAACCCCCTTCTCTACCTAGGGCTTCCAAATTTTCCCCTCCCTTTCTAGCAATTTGTGAATGAAAAAGGAGGGAATGCCTGTGGGGTATGAACCCATGCTGATCATTATCACCCCATAGGCTAGGACAGCCAGACCTTGGATATTGTAACTCAGGACCTTTTTCCTGCCTGTGTGCAGTCATTGCCACTGCAACTTTGGCTCAGGCAGTCTCTGAAGTAGCCCTAGACCTGGCTTTCACATTTTTGTGCCTCACGCCATGGAGACTTCCGCTAAACAGCCATCATACCCACTATTTCTCAGCAAGCTACCTGGCACACCTAAAAGCCTTCTTCTTAAGCAATCCTAATGTTTCAATTGAGCACATTAAGACTCAACCCTGCCACTTTCCTTCCTGACTCGCCTGCCAGCGATGACCCTGAGCCCCATAAATGTGTCACCCTTCTTGACTCAGTTCTCAGTTCAAGACCAGACCCTCAGTGAAACCCCTCTAAAAGACAGATCCTACTACTGCAATAAAAAAGGACATCTATTTGCAGGATATGGAATAACAACCTCTTCTGAAATCATTGAATATGGTCCCCTCCTTGAAGCTTCTTCAGCTCAGCAGGCAGAACTCGAAGGAGTTACGCTGGGCTGCCACTAGGCAAAAGGTACAGCAGTTACCATTTATAGGCACAGTTGCTATGCCTTTGGAAGAGCCCACAATTTTGGCATGCTCAGGAAACAGGGAGGTTTCCTTAAGTCCTCTGGCCAGCCGATCAAAAACAAGCTTTGAGTGAGTTTCTTCAAAGTCTTTTGTTCCCCAAGGCCGTGGCGGGAGTGAAAACTCCAGGCTGTATTAGAGCTAATTCAGAGGAAGCCTGAGGAAATGTGCTAGTGGGCATGGCACCTCTTCGAAGTGCAGGTATTGAATACCTAGTGAACTATGGGAACCTGCCAAACCAGTCTGCCTTCTCCCTCAGCACTGCACTCCTGGCCCCCCAAGGGCCTTCCTTAAATGACAATTGTACAAGCCCAACAGTCTATGCCAGCCCTGGATCAAAAATCTGGAGGGGTAACGGGGACATAAACATTCCAAGATTGGACTTTAGGCCAGCCCCAATGGTCTACTCATCCTTCCAGGTGCCCTTATTCACCCAATGATAACTCACCTTCACACTCAAAACCATTGGGCTCTTAGTGAGTTTGAAAGTCTTGCAAAAAAGTATTAGTAGGGAAATTTTAAACCTGTAGCTCAATACACAGCTCTAAGCTGCAACCTCTGTCCTCAGTATAATCCCTCTTGACCCTTTAGGTCTACCCCTGGCAAATTCTTGCCACCTTGAGGTCCATTTGAGTTCTGGCAAATCAACTTCATCCAACTTCCTCCCTGCCTGGGATATAAGTATTTCCTTGTTAAGGTTCTCTCAGTGGGTAGAAGTTTTTCCTGTGAAACAAGCAACTGCCACTTCCATAGTCAAAATTCTGTTAGTAAAGATAATCCTCAAGAAATCCGTAGTGACTAAGGTACCCACTTTACAGGGCCACCCCTTTCTAAACTACTGTCAACTTTACCCTTTCTGCAGCAATTCCCCTCTGCCTATCACCCACAATCATCAGGGATAGTTGAGCACATCAATGGCCTAATCAAGTCACAGCTAGGGAAACTTACTGAACAATTTTCCCTCCCCTGGGTTAAAGTTCTTCCCCTAGTCCTTCTGAATTTACCGCAGTGCTCTTTCAGTCCTCATCAACATTTCCCTTATTAGATAGTTACTGGCAGATCCCTGCCCTAATTTCTCTGGTCACAAACTGCCAAAGTTAACTCCTTGCTAGCTACCTACTGCCAAAAACTCTCACAACTCCTTCTGAGCTCCACAAAACTGTTTCTGAGTCTTTCTCTACAAATATCCCCAATTCTCCAACTCCTGGGCAACCAGGAGATTGGGTGTATTGGAAACTGCACCTTCAGAAATATGGACTTGAGCCTCTGTGGAAAGGACACTTCCAAGTCCACCTTACAACCACCACAATACTTTGAGGAATTGACTCCTGGATTCACCTATCACACCTAAAACTAGCCCCATCACCCAAGTGGACCACTGAAAGCATCGGAGAACTGACCTGCAGTTCTGCAGTGTCCAGAAGCAGCAGGCATCTGATGCAGACAGCTCTTCCAAGTCTCTGGACATGGGCTGAGTACAATTAAAATTCCTTTGGTCTCTTTTCTTAACTAATGCATAGTTCTCCCCAGAGCAAGAACACCCTCTAGATGCGTGTTGACTCTGTTATCTTCTCTGTCCTGCAGTTAGCTCCACTGCCTTTACCTAGATTTTAGTAAATGTCTTATTCCCTAACCCCATTGTTTAACTAAAATGACTTCTGTGTTATACTTTTACCTTCTCCACTGTTTCCCCCACCCCACCAAAAACTGGAAAAACAACCTTATCCTTAACAAGTCCCAAATTTTCACCTCCAGGTTTAATCTCTCAGACTGCTGGGTTTGTTGTAACAACTCTCAAGTAGCCCAATCCTTTATTTATGGAATACCCCTCCCTAGTCTTTGCAGCACCAATCTTTCCCAATGGACCTCCATAGTACAATCCAGCAGTGGAGTTTTTCTCCTGGGAGATAACCCAGTTTGAACTGCCTTCAGGGGTCTCATTCTATCTCCCTCCCAACCAATCCCCCTTCCCCTTTTCTTTATTTAAGCATGAAAGTTTTTTATCTATACCACCAATTCAGAAGGTCAAATATCAGCAATGCACAACAAGTCAATAGGTCTCCCCCCAGACCAGAATGTGCCCCCTTAGCACTCTCAAACTCGTCCAAACCTTCCTCAACAGTCCTCACCAAAGTCAACCTGACCTTTTTCTAAATGTTTCAAATGCCCTCATGGACCAAAACCTTAGCTGTCTCCCCTCAGGTTTAGCCTTCCTGTGCAATATTACATGAGGTCCTGAAGCATTTCCTTGCCTTTTCACTGACCCAGAGCCTAGTGGGCAATGCACAATTGTCTCTAGGATGAACCCCAACATTTACCCTTGTAACTTTACCTCTCCCACATGAAATAAAAGGACTATTGATTTAATTCTTGCTGGAATAGGGCTCAGACTTGGACTTCTAGCCCACTGGATAGGTTTTGGATACCAAGAACACATTATCCCCAACCTCAGTAACACCTTGAAGCCATAGCTCAAGAAACAGGGTAAACCCTGCAAGGACTAATTACCTCCCTCACTTCCTCACAGCCATAACTATGGACAATCGGTTAGCTTTAGATTACCTACTGGCAGAAAAAGGAGCCTTCTGTGCTGTTTCCAACACATTCTGTTGTACATGGATCTACACCACTGGACAAGTTGAGACCAACATCCAGAAAATCTTCAAACAAGACAAATGGCTTCACAGCCTAAACCCGCAACCAAGTACATATGAGAATCAGTTAAGGGGTTTCTGCCTAACATGGCTTGGTTGTATTCCCTAGTCTTGCTGCTGATCATGCTAATCATCATCCTTCTCTTCAGACCTGTTTTCATCCACATCATCACCAAGTTCATCACACAGCACCTCAAAGCAGCTGTACTTTTTCTCCTGCCCCTGTAGCTTTAGAGTATCAGTCTATAGAGTCCCGCAGTAGTCATAGTTGGTCTTTGGGGAGTCAAAAGACTCCCTCAACCAAAAGGAGAGAATGTGAAATTGGAATGATAAATGATTTTACTAACCATCTTGCTTTGCTCAAGCTTCCATTTTATCCAGGGAGTTATAAAGAAGTAACTGAGGTTAACGGAAACAAGCTGATATTCTAATAACACTTTGCAGTGGTAATAACTTTCCCCCCTCCCCCTCATCCACCACTTCCCGAGCCTGCAATGAAGAACAGGAACAAAGAGTTCAAGCTGACACCAGCAAGGCCTGCTAATCTTCACCAGATAGCCACAACCTTACATAAACATCTTGCTTGCTGATAACGAACTGGGCCTAAAGGACACCCTGCTCAAACAGCACCATAGCCTTGCAAAGCAGGGGAAATACGTACCAGGCATAAACCATGCCCCCCTTATGCCTCTCCATCTCCCCACAAACTTCCCTTGGTCTCAAGCAACCATATAAGCCACTCCCCAAGACAACCTTTTGAGCGGAAACCTCTTGGGGCTGCTCCTGCATTAATGCAACTTTTAGCTCAAAAAACGTCTTCTGCACCCCTTTTTAAAGTCTGTTTCATTTTCAGCACAACAGTGTGAATATACCATCAGTTTCTATCCAGTCGTTTATAGAGGAATAGTTTTTATATCAAGTTTTGGAATATATTTATGAATAATGCTGCTATGAATATTCATATACAACCCTATTTGGACAAATCGTAGGAATGGAATTCCTGAATTCTAAGATAGGCATAAGGGTAGCTGCCTTAGAAGTTATTAAATAATTGTGCAAGCACATTTTAAACTCATGACAACTATTTATATTATTTTTCCATCACCCTCTCCAACTCCATTCTATTTCTTTAAAGTATGAGTTAGACTAATTCTTCCTTCAAAATCCCTGCAAGAAGCTTCCTTTCTCTTTACCACTATTGACACTACCTTGTTTTAATTAGATGCAAACCCTTTACCTCATTGTGACTTGAAAAAAAACTCATTATGATTGTCCTAAAATTGCACCAAAATCATTTTTTATTCCTCTGTGACTTCCCCAAGAGAATATGTAACCTTTTAGTTCCCCTTGTTTTCCTTCTTCTCTGCATCTCTTACCCTAGGGTCCTCAGCTCACTAAGCCTTCCCTAATGGCCCCTCCATTGTTATGTAATAACATCCCCCTTCCCTGCCCACAGTCAGGTGAGATTAGCCCCACTTTGATGGGAAATATGCTTTTTCAGACTGTCTAGCTTGCCCCCCTCTTGATGGTGTTTTCTCTGTGTTAGAGGTTCCCCCTCACTAGGTTTGTAATAATTAACAAGATGTGAACCATTTCCCCCTGGCATGCACTGAGGAAAGACTAGTCCCTCAACCCCCCAATCCTACTTGTCTGAAAGCATGGCACTTCCCCAAAGGTTGAACAAAGAAATCATGTGGATGTGATAACATGGATGAATCTTGAAGACATTATGTTGAATGAAGCAAACCAGGCATTGAAGGACAAAAACTACATGACCTCTTTGATATGAAACAAGCAAACAGAGCTGTCTCAGAGAGCTAAAGACTGGAAGATAGGCTTAAAGGAATTTGTGGGGGAGAGGAAGGTTGCGAGCTGACGCCTACATGGGTGAAGTCTATGATAAGCTGGAGGTAAGTATTTGTACCAGGAAAGGATAAGATGGGGGCATAGGGATATCTTTGGGTGGGGCTTTGTGGGCTTGAGGAAGGCTAGGGTTGGAAGGATGGGTCAGATGACCCAAGGAATTGGGGGGAGGGCTGGGGAGAATCGTTGACTATGGAAGAATGTCAGGTATATGGTTGAAACTATACTGTTGAGAACTCTTTAGAAAATATAAAAAGGAAGGATCAGGTGTTTAAGGTGCTTAAGGGGAAGTGCATCTGGTACAGGGGCAAGCTTCAAGAGAGTATGTGAGTGCTCATTTTGTCATACTGTGTAATATATGGGTGGAGACCCATACAATGAGTGTGAAGGTGTACCCACATCCTGGGGAGACCTGATGTTTCCAAAGAGAGGGAATTGTGTCTCTTGAGAGGATGGCTGACTCCCAATTAGTTAGGGCAGTCTAGTATGTCAAGCCCTCAGCATTGTTGCAGTATCTGTAAATCTGGTTCCTCAAGTAGTGAAGATTGAGGGTCACAGTGTGCCCTGAGGGGAGCAGGAGAGAGATATAGTATGGATGGAAGCAGGGCAACTGGGGGGCAATGGAAGTGGTCCACAAGATCATGCAATGATTGACATGCCAACTTACATCAAAAGTGTATAAAAGTCTATAAACTAAAATGTAAACTATAATGTAAAACATAAGGAAACTAAAAATTTTTAAATGTGTATAGTCTAAAATATAAACAGCAATGTAAAGCAAAAGGGAACCATGTTTGATAGCTATGTTTCAAAATTTGTACATCAGCTGCAGCAAATATAACATAAACATGTAGAGATCATTGCTGGGGAAAAGGGAGAAGGGTTTGATGTTGGATATCTGGGAGTCCTCTATATTGTGCATGTGAAGTACTGTGATCTAAAACTTTTTTGAAGACAAAATTAAAAATTAGAAAAAAAAAAAAAAGGATGTAGACATGAGGAAGAAATGAAAGTACCTTGCCACTGTACATACAGGGCAACACCTATTATGGTGATGAAAGGCAAAATGTTAGAAACAAAGCTTTATAACATTTTTCATTTTATTAATACACCAATTTATTTTTAGTTTATTTTAGTAAAATATCTAAATTACTATGTATTCTATTTCTAAACTTTAAACCCATCACTGTATTTCAATTTCCTATTAATTAAATTTGGCAATATATTAGAATTCATTGTTGAAGAAGTTTTGATCTACAAGAGGTTCAACATTGGCAGGGGAAGAACTCTGGTGTGGAATGTTATTGATGGGGGACACATGGGTGGGAGGGGGAGTTCTCCAGAGCATGTATATAGGGAACATAAATATGTTAAGATATATGTCGGGTATTTTTATAGTAGTTACAGTTACAAATGTCAACTGCGGGAGTGCTGAGTTCCCACCCAGTGGAGCTCTGTCACATTCCCCAGTGGAACAACAATAATCCCCCAAGTGCAATGGCAAAGATCAACAAGGAAGGATGATCCAATGATAAGCCCTTGATACTGATGACTATGCTTAGGAACCTATGTGCCTGAAACATGAACAAGGCCTAGAGCTGTAGGGTGTCTAAGAGTTACCTCCTGAGAGCCTCCATGTTGCTCAAATGTGGCCACTCCCTAAGCCAAACTCAGTATGTAAATGCATTACCTTCCCCCCAGCATGGGACATGACTCCTGGGGATGAGCCTCCCTGGTGCCAAGGGATTACTACCAATCACTAAATGGAGAAGCAACTAGAAAGAGACCTTGGATAAAAGGGTAACTCAGACCAGCAGAATATCTCAGCCTACATGTTGGATCAAGTGCTAAAAACTGCTCTTTGACCTTGAATAAAAGGGGGAAATGGCAAAGACAAATGAAGTTATATGACTAAGAGTCTTCCAAAAAGAGTCAGGAGGTCATCAGAGGGGTCATGCTTATGCACAACCTCAGCAGGACCCTAGAAAAAGCCAAAGTAGATACAACCCTAGGTACTGGTTCACCTGAAGGCTACAGAGATCCACAGGGTACTTAATCATGGCAGATGGATTTGTAGCTCTGTGCTATGTCAGAGGGCCCTACTTTGTAATTTGTGCTCCTGAGAGTGATGGAGCTGGACTCAGATGTGACTTTTCTACACATGCCTCCACTTTCACTTTTACTGAACCTGTGGTTGGTGCTAGGAATGGTCCATACCTAGGAGACTTGAATCTCTGGACTGTCCATGAGCAAGCTGGGCCCTGAGTCTCAGCAGAGTGGTGACTCCTCTTCTCTGGTTCATTGGTCTTACCCAGGTCATTTACCAGGGAGGTGAAGATGGTCAACCACCACACCAGGGATTCAAGAGTGCCTACAACTGTAAGCAGAGGAATTGCATCCATCATCCATGTGGAATCTAAGTTCCTTCTTGATCTAGAGATGAAGAGGACATCATCATCCCAGGGTCCACAGAATGGAGCAATAAAATATGGACTAGGGTGGACTTACTGATATTCTACTATAAAACTGTTGTGATGAGTAATGGAAGATATTTTAGCATTGAGGTAGAGAAAGTGGCCACAGTAGCGGCTGAGAGCAGGGAGAGGGTAGAAGAGATGTGATGTGGGGGCATTTTTGGGACTTTGAGTTGTCCTTAATGATATTGCAGGGTCAAATGCTGGACTTTATATATCCTGCCATAACCCACTGAATGTACTGGGGGAGAGTGTGAACTATAGGGTAAACTTTTATCTGTGTAGTGCAGCAGTGCCCCAAAATGTGTTCACCGAGTGCAATAAGTGTGCTGCAATGATGAGGGAGGTTGTTGGTGTGGGAGGAGTGGGGTGGGAGTGTGGGGGTTATACAGGAACCTCTTATATTTTTTAGTGTAACATTTTTTGTGTGATGTATATATCTTCAAAAAAATACAATTTACATAAATGATGTGGTGGGGGTTAGGAGTGGGATATATGGGAATCTCTTACGTTTTTTTGTTTTTTAATGAAACATTCTCTGTGATCTATTAACTTTAATAATAAAAATTAAAAATTAAAAAATTAAAAGTAAAAAATGAAAAAAAATGAAAAAGAAAGAAACCATGTGGAAAAGGGAGTAAAGTGAGATAGAGACTTTCACTTCTTCTGGATCAAAGCACCACCCACTCCTCCAAAACCCCAAGAAAATGTAACCTCCTAACCCACTACACTCTAGCTATACAAGGGAAAATTCTCACCTCTAGAGCTTCCTATTGGCCCATGCACTTTACTCAAGCCCTCAACCCCCTCCTACTGACTATCATTTCCTTGCTAGGAATGTAATGGTTAAATTCAAATCCCCAATTTCCAGGAATGGGCTACAGCCTATTCTTCAGACCCCCTCCTTTGGGAGAGTTTCACAATAAACTTTCTGCCTGCAATTAGTCTCTGTGTCCCAGTGAGCACCCCCTTTTCTCTAACACTCTCGTCTCAGGCCCCCATATTCAAGAGCCTGCCTGGGCCCAGACCCTCCTGAGAGGTGCTCTCTTGATCCATATATTCTGGGCACTCTTGTCTTCTGTCTGCTGCAATGATGACCCACTTGCATGGCTATTCACTTCCTCTGAAGCTGTGATCCCCAGGAAAATGCCCCACAGGGTGGGTGGAGCTGAGATGCCAGGCCAGGTCTCCTACAACATGCACTTCCATGGCAGAAGACACATTGTTCAAATGAAGGTAAAAAAGGGAATGCTGCCGAGACATTTTCCAATTATTACCAATAATGACCAAGGTGCCATGCAGGAAGACTACCCTTTTGTCCCCCGAGTTTGCTACTACTACAGCTTCCTGGAGGGTGTTCCTGGGGCCATGGCCACACTGGACACCTGCCATGGGGTCTGCGTGGCATGCTGCAGGTGGATGACTTTACTTATGAAATCAAACCCCTGGAGACTTCTTTCAAATTTGAGCATGTGATGTCTCTGCTTATATCAGAAGGAACATCAGGACAAGGAGAAAGGTATAAGAATGACGGGGAAGAAATAAATCAAGCATTCGTGAAAGCAAAACTTGCTGAAACTCCTAGAGCAGCCGCTGTTTCTCTGTGGTGACCACACAGGAAATACTGAAACTTTGCTATACAGTTTCTAACTCATTATATAACAAAAACACTAAGAAGACAAATATAATAGAGAATATAGTGCTCATAAACAACTTACTTCATACCATTTACACTAGGTTCATCTAGATAACAGTATATGTATTATGTTCACATGAGATCAATGTGATTTATATGAAATAACTAAAGGAAACAGTGAAGATAGAATTTTAAGTAGCTCTGGTTTATGGAAAGATAGGCAAGTATATAAAACAATTGAGCATGATACCATAGTTCTTCTCACAGGACATAATATCAGAGGTGATGTTTATGGTGGTAGCTATGATGCAGTATGCAATCCCAACTGGGGAGTGTTATTTGTATTTGTAGCAAGGTATCATGTATTTCTAGATACAACTATTGTAGCACATGCACTAGGTCACAATATGGGTGCTAATCATGATGAACCAGGTTGTTACTGTTTTCAAAGAAGCAACTGTGTCATGGCTCTTTTCCCTGGTCTTCTAGATATGACGAATAATTGTTCTTAAGACAAACTGCATAATAAGGTTGCTAGGTGGAATCCTTGTTTGAGTTCACAAAATGTTCCATACACTAATTTTCCTTATGTTGCTCTTCATTGTGGAGACAAGCTTATAAATGAGCAAGAAGACTGTGTCTGTGGCTCCTTTAAAGAGTGCTAAAGATAAGTGCTGTTCAACCGATTGTGCCCTCACCCTTGGCAGTGTTTGTGATAAAGAAGTTTGCTGCAGGAGCTGTAGATTTGCTCCTTCTGGAAGAATTTGCAGAGATATACTCTGCAAATATACCAGAATACTGTAGTGGAAAAACTCATGAGTGCCCAGAAGACTTTTACGTCCAGGATGGAGCCCCATGCTCACCATCAGCCATTCATGTGAGAGGAAACGGCAGTGATCATGAAATGCAGTGTTAATCCCTCTTTGTCTACGAAGTAAAAGATGCTGCGCCTGCATACTATAGTACATTCAATATAACAGGTGACCATCTTGGAAACTGCAGGGTAAGGTTGGTACAAGGGGGAGGGAAACCTGTTAAATGTGAAGATGAAGATTTATTTTTCTGGAATGCTGCACTGTAGTAGTATTGACCATATTCCTGGTGGGGATGAGCACACTACCTTTTGTCACATAATAGTACCAGGAATTAAAGAAGAAAAATGCTTTGGATATGAAACACACTTTGGTACTGAAATGCCATACATGGACCTTGTAGTGGATGGTTCAACATGTGACCCAGGAAGATACCGTTTACAACAGAATTGTACTAATTATCAAGACCTAAGTTTTGGCTGTGATGTGAAGAAATGCAGTTTCAGAGGAATACATAATAATAAAAACTGCCATTGTCAGCATGGTTGGAGACCACCACAGTGTGAGCAGACAGGATCAGGTGGCAGTGTAGATAGTGGCCCTCCATCTGACAAAGAATGTGGTATTTGAGCCAGTCTAGTCTTTACCCTACACAAGGTACTGCTTATGATACTGACTTGTTTAATCATTTTTCTGGTTGCATTGTTCAATGGTGGCCTTTCAAAGGTAGGACAGTATATATACAAAAATTGACAAAGGAAAAAGCTGCCACTCAGTCCAATCAAAAGAACACAGAAAAGATGTAATAACTTTTGCACTTAATGGTTAGGTGATCAATAGTTACTCTGTCAAGTACATAATCCTTTAGCTATTCTGAGGTGGTCATCATGAAATAAAATGTCTTGGCAATTAAAAAGTGTTTTATATGTTTAATATGATTAACTTTCCATCTCTGGTCAAATTCTGTATCCTCTTATAGGTAATAGCAATAACTCTTGAGTTCAGTAAAAAGAGGACCTGTACTTTTTTAATATTTGGATCCTCATTTCTATAAATGTTCATTTGGTAAATCAAATAATTTATGCAGTTATTTCAAGAGTTTTATGGACTTTTTTTTTAGCTCAACTGATTTTGTAATAGGATTTTTGATAGTTGTATGCACATAAAAATAACAGTTGGTGGTGATACTGTAGGAAGATCAAGAGCTTTTGTTAATATGAATGTGAATACAACAAAGATTCTCTCCCCTGCTAACTATATGATCTTCATCAAGGTCCACATTTTATATTTAGAAAAGAAATACACTTTTTCATGGTAAATGATGATCAAAAGAAAGCACCTAAAGAGGGTCAGGACTACTTTAGGTATTTAGCACATGCTAGATGCTCTCATTTCCATTATTGACATTATTATTTTTGGGTTGTACTAAAGCTTGGGTATTCCAAGTAAAATTCTTTGACCTTTTACCTTTACTGAACTATCATCACATGAGGATCCATTGATCACTGATATACCACTTCTTTTTTTTTTCTTTTTTTCTTTTTTGTCTTTATTTTTTTTTAATATTACATTAAAAAAATATGAGGTCCACATATAACCCCCACCCTGCTTACTCCACTCCTCCCCCCATAGTAACATTCTCCTCCATCATAATGAGACATTCATTGCATTTGGTGAATACATCTCTGAGCACCGCTGCACCTCATGGTCAATGGTCCACATCATAGCCCACACTCTGCCACGTTCCATCCAGTGGGCCATGGGAGGACATGCAATGTCTGGTAATTGTCCCTGCAGCACCACCTAGGACAACTCCAAGTCCTGAAAATACCTCCACTTCTCATCTCTTCCTCCCATTCCCCATACCCAGCAGCCACCATGGCCACTTTATCCACACCAATGCCACATTTTCTTTGATTACTAGTCACAATAGTTCATGAATAGAATATCTGTAAATCCACTCTAGTCCATATTCTATTCCTCCATCCTCTAGACCTTGGATTGGTTGTGTCCATTCCACATCTATATCAAGAGGAGGCTTAATTCCACATGGATGCTGGATTCAATCCTCCTGTTTTCAGTTGTAGGCACTCTTGACTCCCTGGTGTGGTGGTTGACCTTCTTCTACTCCATGTTGGCTGAGTGGGATAAGTCCAATAAACCAGATGTAGGAGCTGAAGTCTGTTGAGCTTAGGGCCTGGCTATCATACAGTCAGTCCAAAGATACAGATGCCCTGGGTATATATTAAACCCCAGCACCAACTACAATTTTGGTAAAGTAACAGGAAAGGCTTGTGAAAAAAGATCACATCTGAGTCCAGCTCCATCACACAGAAACACAAACTCCAACGAAGGACCAACTGACATGGCACTGAACTCCATTTGCCATGACCATAGAACCTGTGGGTCTCTGTAGCCCTCAGAAGAACCAATACCCGGGGTTGTATCTACTTTATCTGTCTCTGGGACTCTGCTAAGATGTGCATAAGGGTGACGCCTCTGATAACCTCCCAGCTCTTTTTTGGAGACTCATAGCCATATAAACTCATTTGTCCTTTCCATTTCCCCCTTGATTCAGGTAAAAAAGCATTTTTAACTCCTGGTATTATATGTAGACTGAGATATTCTGCTGGTCCAAGTTGACCCTTGTATTCAAGGTGATTTTCTAGTTACATCATGAGCTGGTACTTGGTAGTAATCCCTCAGTGCCAGGCAGGCTCATCCCCAGGAGTCATGTCCCACGCTGGGGGGAAGGCAACACATTTACATGCTGAGTTTGGCTTTGAGAGTGGCCACATTTGAGCAACACAGAGGCTCTCACGAAGTAACTCTTAGGTACCCTGCAGCTCTAGGCCTTGTTCTTATTTCAGGTGCTCAGGCTCACAAGCATAGTCATTAGTATCAAGGGCTCATTGTTGGACCTTCATTCTTTTTTGGTCTTTGCCGTTGCACTTGGGGGATTGTTGCTGTTCCTTTAGGGACTGTGATAGAGCTCCCCTGTGGCTAGGAACTCAGCACTCTCTCAGTTGTTGTTCTTAATTGTTTCCACTATGAAAACACCCAAACATTTTTATGCACCCTGGATATATGCCCTGGAGAACTCCCTGCCAACCATGTGTCCCCTGTCAATAACATCCCACACCAGTATTCCTCCGCTGCCATTGTTCAACCTCTTTGTGACCCAAAACTTCTTCAAAAGTGAAGCCCAATATATTGCCACGTTCCCTTAATAGTAAAATGGAATATAGCAATGAGTTTAAAGGTTAGATACAGAATACATATTAATTTGGAAAAATTCTACATCCTATCTTTTTGTTTTCTTTTTCCTAATTATTAAGCTTATCTTCACAAGAGTTTAGATCACAGTAATTCATATATACAATATACAGTACTCCCACATATGAACATAAAACCTTTCCCCTTCCACAGCAATAATCTTTTTACATATTCATACCATATTTACTGAAACTGATATACAGATATTGAGAAAATAGCTTTCAATCAAGGTAACATTTCTGTTTACATTGTGGTTTATATTTTAGACTATACAATTTTCTAAATTTTTAGTTATCTTATGTTTTATATTATGATTTACATTTTAGCCTATCAGCCCTATATATTTTTGGTGTAATTTTACATGTCTTATATCCATCCTGTGTAGTCTTGTGAAACAGTTCTATTGCACACACGGTTACATTGGTTCCATCTATTCAATACCTCTTTCCCCCTCCCCTTAGGGCCCACAGTGACAGTCAATCTTCATTGCTTGAAGGGCCATGTTCAGAGATACTTGCAACAGTGTTGAGGACTTGACATGCTCAACTGCCCTAATGCCCTGGGAGCCACCATTTCTCTTGAGAGATACAGTTCCTTCTATTTGATGACACCAGTCCTCCCCAGGATGTGGGTATACCTTCACTCTCATTACATGGGTCTCTACCCAGTGATATAACCCACTCTGGCAAATTGAGCATTCACATATTCCCCAGGAGTCTGTCCTGCATCAGATTATCCCCTTTAAGTATCTTAAACAGGTAACTTTCCTTATTATATTATTTAAAAATTTTCTCAGCATTATACTCTCAACGAAATACCTGACAATCTCCTAAATTCATATGTTGTCCCACCCTCCCCCCAATTTCTTGGGCAATATTACCCATCCTCCCATCCCTAGCCCTGCTCAAACACGCAAAGCCCCACCCAAAGGTAACCCTACGTCACCATTTTATCCCTTCCTTGTACACATACTTCCCTCCAGCTTATCATAGATTTCACCCATGTAGATGTCAGCTTACATCCTTCCTCTACCCCCAATGTCCTGTAAGCCTATCATCCAGTCTCTAGCTCTCTGAGGCAGCTTGGCTTATTTATTTCATATCATTGAGGTCATGTAGTATTTGTCCTTCAATGCCTGGGTTGCTTCACTCAACATAAGGTTCTCAAGATCATCCACGTTATTACGTGTGTTTGTAGTGTATTTGTTCTTAAAGCCGAGTAGTATTCCATTGTGTGTATATACCACATTTTATTTATCCATTCATCTGTTGATGGGCATTTGGGTTGATTCCATCTTTTGGCAATAGTGAACAATGCTGCTATGAACATTGGTGTGCATGCATCAGTTCGTGTCCTTGTTTTCAGTTCTATTGTGTATATAACCAGCAGTGAAATTGCTGGGTCATATGGCCAATCTTTAGCTAGTTTTTTGAGAAACCACTAAACTGTCCTCCAGAATGGTTGGATCCTTCTGTATTCCCACTAGCAGTGGATGAGTGTTCCCATTCCTCCATATCCTCTCCAGCATTTGTATTATTCTGTTTTTTTTATAGCTGCCAATCTTATGGGAGTAAGATGGTATCTCATTGTAGTTTTGATTTGCATTTCCCTGATAGCTAGAGATTTGGAGCATTTTTTCATATGCTCTTTTGCCATTTATGTTTCTTCCTTGGAGAAGTGTCTGTTTAAGTCTTTTTCCCATTTTTTTAAACGGGTTCTTTATCTTTCTATTTTCAAGATATAGGTGTTCTTTATATATGCAGGTTATAAGTCTCCTATCAGATATATGGTTACCAAATATTCTCTCCCATTGTGTAGCCTCTCTTTTCACTTTCTTGATAAACTCCTTTGAGGTGCAAAATGCTTTAATTTTGAGGAGGACTCATTTATCTATTTGTTCTTTGCCACTCATGCTTTTGTGTGAACTTCATGAAGCCTTTTCCTATTACAAGGTCTTGTATATGCTTCCCTACACTGCTTTCCAAAATCTTTATGGTCTTGGCTCTTATATTTAACTCTTTCATCCATCTTGAGTTGATTTTTGTATCAGGTGTAAGATGGTAATCCTCTTTCATTCTTTTACATTTGGATATCCAGATCTCCAGGCACCATTTGTTGAATAGGTCATTCTCTCCCAATTGAGAGGGTTTGGTGGCTTTATCGAATATTATATGGCTATATATATGAGGATCTATATCAGAACTCTCAATTCAGTTCCATTGGTCTGTGTCTCTCCTTGTGCCAATACCATGCTGTTTTCACTACTGTAGCTTTGTAGTATGTTTTGAAGTCAGGTAGTGTGACTCCTCCAATTTCATTTTTCCTTTTCAATATGTCTTTGGCTATTCGGGGCCTCTTTCCTTTCCAAAGAAATTTCATAGTTAGTTTTTCTAGTTCCTTAAAGAATGCTGTGTTGATTTTTATTGGAATTGCATTGATGTGTAGATCAGTTTTGGAAGGATAGACATCTTAATAATATTTAGTCTTCCTATCCATGAACAGGGAATATTCTTCCACTTATTTAAGTCTTCTTTGATTTCGTTGAACAGTCTTGTGTAGTTCTCTGTGGATAAGTTCTTTACCTCTTTAGTTAAATTTATTCCCATGTATTTGGTTTTTTTATTGGCTATTGTAAATGGTATTTGTTTCTTGATTTCCTCCTGAGCTTGTTCATTATTAGTGTACAGAAATGCTACTGATTTTTGTGCATTGATCTTATAACCTGCGACATTACTAAACTCATTTATGAGTTCCAGAAGCTTTGTTGTAGAACTCTCAGGGTTTTCAATGTATAGGATCATGTTATCTGCAAATAATGAAATCTTGACTTCTTCCTTTCCATGTTGAATGCCTTTTATATCTGGTTCTTGGCTCAGTGTTCGAGCAAGTACTTCTAAGACAATGTTAAATAGAAGGGGTGAGAGTGGGCATCCTTGTCTTGTTGCTGATCTTAGAGGGAAGGATTTTAGGGTTTCACCATTGTAAACAATGTTGGCTGTGGGTTTTTCATATATGCTCTTCATCACATTCAAAAAATTTCCTTGTATTCCAATCTTTTGCAGTGTTTTTATCAAGATAGTGTGCTGTATTTTGTTAAATGCTTTTTCTGCATCTATAGATATAATCATGTGATTTTTTTCCTTCAATCTGTTTATATGGTGTATTACATTGATTGATTTTCTTATGTTGAACCATCCTTGCATACCCGGAATGAATCCCACTTGGTCATGGTGTATAATTCATTTAATGTGTTGTTGAATATGGTAAGCAAGTATTTTGTTGAGGATTTTTGCATCTAGGTTCATTAGAGAAATTGGTCTGTAATTTTCCTTTCTTGTGGTGTCTTTGTTTGGCTCTGGTACTAGGGTAATGTTGGCATCATAGAATGAGTTCGGTAATGTTCCTTCTGTTTCAATTTTTTCGGAAGAGTTTTAGCAGAATTGGTGTTAGTTCGTTCTGGAATGTTTTGTAGAATTCACCGCTGAAGCCATCTGGCCCTGGGCTCTTCTTAGTTGGGAGGTTTTTAATGACTGATTCTATCTCTTTACTTGTGATTGGATTGTTGAGATCGTCAATTTCTTCTTTCATCAAAATAGGTTGCTTATGTGTTTCTAGGAATTTGTCCATTTCCTCTGAATTGTCATTTTTATTGGAATATAGTTTTTCAAAGTATTCTTTTATGATAGTCTTTATTTCTGTGGGGTCAGTGGTGATATCGCCTTTCTCATTTCTTGTTTTGTGTATTTGCATCTTCTCTCCTTTTTTCTTTGTTAGTCTTGGTAAGGGTTTGTCAATTTTATTGATATTCTCAAAGAACCAGCTCTTGGTTTTGTTTATCTTTTCAAGTGCTTTCTTATTTTCTATTTCATTTAGTTCTGCTCTTATCTTTGTTCTTTCTTTCTTTCTTCTTCCTGTGGGGTTAATTTGTTTTTTTACTAATTCCTCCAAATATGCAGTTCTTCAACTTTTGCTCTTTCTTCTTTTTTGATGTATGAATTTATGGCTATAAATTTCTCTCTCAGTACTGCTTTTGCTGCATCCCATAAGTTTTGGTATGTTGTGTTATCATTTTCATTAGTTTCAAGGTAGTTATTAATTTCTTTTGAGATTTCCTCCTTCACCCACTGTTTTTCTAAGAGTGTGCTGTTTAATTTCAATATCTTGGTGTGAAATCTGGGTCTCTGGCCCTTGCAGATTTCCAGCTTCATCCCACTGTGGTCAGAGATATTATTTTGTGTGATTTTGATCTTTCTGAATTCATTAAGCCTTTCTTTGTGGCCTAGCATATGGTCTATCTTGGAGAATGATCCACGTGCACTTGAGAAAAATGTATATCCTGCTTTATTCTGATGTAATGATCTGTATATGTCTTTTAGATCCAGCTCCTCTAATATACTGTTCAAAGTCTTTGTTTCTTTATTGATTCTCTTTTGAGAGATTCTGTCCTAAGTTGAAGTGGTGTATTAAAATCTCCCATTATAATTGTAGAGGCATCTATTCTTTCTCTTAGTTTTTCCAGTGTTTGCCTCATGTTTTTGGAGGAGTCCTTGTTAGGTGCATAAATATTTATGATTGTTCATTCTTCTTGAGATATTGTCCCTTTCACTGATATGTAATATCCTTCTTTGTCTCTCACAATTGTTTCACATTTAAAGTCCTTTTTGTCTGATATTAATATAACTACTCCTGCCTTTTTTTTGGTTATTGTTTGCTTGTAAGAATGTTTTCCAACTATTCACTTTCAACCTGCATGAAACCTTGGTCCAAGATGTGTTTCTTGTAGACAGCATATAGATGGGTCATATTTCTTTATCCAATCTCCCAGTCTGAATCTTTTGATAGGTGAGTTTAATCAATTGACATTCAGTGTTATTACTTTCAAGGAATTATTTATGTTAGCCATATTTTTATTGGACCTGTGTTTGTCATATTTTATTTGTTATTTTCCTTCTCTCTTTGTCTTTTTTGTTGCTCTTTCACTCTTCTCCAACTCTGCCTCTCCTGTTTTTTCCTTTCTTACTGCAGAACTCCCTTTAGTATTTCTTGAAGGGCAGGGTTCTTGTTGGCATACTCTTTCAATTACTGTTTTTATGTGAATATTTTGAACTCTCCATCATTTTTGAATGCTAGTTTAATTGGGTAGAGTATTCTTGGTTGGAAATTTTTTTCTTTTAGTCCCTTGACTATATCATACCACTGCCTTCTTGCCTGCATGGTTTCAGATGAGAATTCAGCACTTAATCTTAAGGAGCCTCCCTTGTAGGCAATGGTTTTCTATTCTCTTGTTGCTTTTAGAATTTTCTCTTTGTCTTGAGCATTGGATAATTTGACAAGTATATGTCTTGGGGTGGGCCTGTTGGGATTTGTGATGTTTGGGGTCATTGTTCTTCCTGGACATGTACACCGATCTCTCTCAGTAGATTTGGGAAGTTTTCAGCCATTATTTCCTGCAACACCCTTTCTGTCCCCTTTCCCTTCTCTTCTCCTTCTGGAATGCCTATAATACATATGTTTGTGCATTTTGCATTGTCATTCAGGTCCCTAATTCCTAGCTGGATTTTTTCTATCTTTTTATCGATCAGTTCTACTATCTGTTTGATTTCAGATGTACTGTCTTCCATATCGCTAATTCTCTCCTCTGCCTCTTCTAATCTGCTGCTATTTGCTGAGAGTGTATTTTTGATTTCTTGAACTGTGGTGTTCATCCCCATCATATCTGTTATCTTTTTGCGTATGTCTGCAATTTCCTCTCCAAGCGTTTTATTCATATTGTTAATCTCTTCCTTTACTTCATTAAGTTGGTCTCTAATATATGTTTTGAGATCTTTAATTACTTGTCTGATGTTCTGCTCCCCTTCCTGGTTTTTAGTTTGTTCTTTGGATTCAGCCATGTTTTCCTGGTTATTTGTTTGGTTTGGAGTTTTTTGTTGCTGTCTAGTCATCATTTTATCTTGACAGGTTTAATCAGTTCCTTAGCTTCTTTGTCTAGTCTTGGGGATTACTTATTTTTTGTTTTTGCATAAGTGTTATGCCTTCTCTTTGTCACTTTGTTATTCTTACTCTATTTTCTTGTTGCTGGCTAAGCTCACTTTGAAGCAAAATATTAGGGCCAGGGAAAGCAAAATGAGTAAGAAAAGAAAATGTGTAAAGTTGTGTTGGTAATAAATGTTAACGGAGCTACAATGTGAGATCTGGGAGAATGGATATTAGACTCATGTAAGTTGCATAGAGTTATAGCAGTAAGTAGAGTACCTATAATGAGATAGTCAACTGAATATGGGGAGGAATATAGTATGAATTAAAAAGCCAGTGTTTTCATGAGATAGGGAAAGAGAATAGAAAGACAACAATATCAAGAGTGGATAAAAGAAAGAAAATAGAATAAAGGTATTAGAAATTAAATGTTGAACAATTTGGGGGCCAAAGAAAGGAAAGTGTAATGTAAGGGAGACAGTAGATGATGGAGGACAGCAAGATGTGGGGGAAAGGGCATAGTGTAGGTGGCCAAAATCAGTTCACACAGAAAAGAGAAAATGGAGGATGAGGAAACATAGCAAATGTGAAGCGCTCCCTGCAGCACCTATTATATAAATAAAATAAAATAAAAAGAAAAAGTGAGAAAATAAAAAAAAGAGAAGAGAAGAAAAAAGGGGTGTGATCAAAGAAAAGGGAGGGAAACAAGAAAGAAAAAAAAAGGAGAAAAAAACCTAAATAAACAAAAAAGGACTTTGAGGGATACAATGGGAGAAAAGACCAGGAGATAATGCAATATTAGCAACCAAGACAAAAAGAAAAGAAAAAAGAAAAAAAAAACACAAACGCTGTGGGCTAGGATGATCAAGGACCTCAGATGGACCTCAGGACATGGTGGATTCAGGGATGGGAAATCTGTGATATTACAGACTCAAGGTGTGTGTGTCTCTGGAGCATGGGCCACCAGGGTTTAGGGGACACAGACCTGGGAACCATGCATCCAGTCAACAGGGGGCCTGGGAGCACCGCAGCACAATACAGCCTTCAGGGATCCCCACAGCTGGGCGCCAGCCCTAGGGGGAGGGTTCCTGCCTGCAAACTCTGACCTCCATGTCAGAAACCCAAAATTCCACCTCTCACAAGAATCTCTTCTGTCACTGTCTCATCAAATCGACATGCAGATACCTCCTGCCCTGCAAGCCCCTGAAACAGCCTGCTGGGGGCACTGCTACACTACAAAGAGTTCAGGGACTGCCGTGGATGGGCCGCCAGCCCTAGGTGGAGGGATTCCTCTTAGAACTTCTGACCTCCATGTCAGAAACCAAAAGTTCCACCTCTTGCAAGAATCCCCTCATCACTATCTCACCAAATCGACTTCCAGACACCTCCCGCCCTGCAAGCCCCTGAAACAGCCTGCTCAGGGCTTGGAAACTCCCCAGCACAGCAAAGCCTCCAGGAATCACCACCGCCGGGCCGCCAGCCAGGAGGAAGGATCCCACGCACAGCCCCGACCTCCATGAAAGAGACCCAAAATTCTACCTCTTACAAGAATCTCCTCTGTCACTGTCCCACCAAATCAACATACAGACACCTCCTGCCCTGCAAACACCCAAAACAGCCCAGGCCAGCAGGACTCCAACCCTACTCAGGAGCTCCTTTGCACTCACTTATATTATAAGATATTATAAGGTGCACTCACTCAGACACCATCTTGCCCCCTTCTAAATCATGTCTAACCTTTTGTCTGACTTCTTTCTATCAAAATAATATCTATAAGATTCGTCCATGTTCTTGCATGCTTCAAAATTTCATTCATCTTATTTGTGGAAATAAATGAAGAAACACAAATGAGACAAACAGAGGTTATTTATCAAAGTTTGATATAGCAAAAGAGTCAGCCACTATCATTTGTGTTTGGCAAAAACTTCAAAAGCATGCAGAAAAGTGGGGAAGTTTATAGTGAAAAAAAAGGAAGACTTCTGGTATGCCCTAATTGGAGGCTGATGGAAAGGGGAAGCAGGAAGCAGGCTAACTGGAAACACAGGGCAGCCTAAGTGATTGGTTAGGGAATCATATGTGACCTTCTCCAATTGGTCCCAAGTTGAAAGCAGGGGATAGATTCTCCAGGGTGCCATTTGTACACAGAATGTTTGAACAAATAGCAAAAACTGGCAGAACCATATTCCTTAAAACTCTGGAAAATCATTAAAGTGTTGTACTAACTGGATGAGTGCTGAATCAAGAAAATACAGCTTTTAAAACAATGAGAAGCTTGAGAAGCCTTTGCGGACCCCTCTCCAAGCCCTTCCCCAGTGTAGTGTGGAGCCGCCTATGTGCCCATTGTTGGTCCCTGCCCCTGTTCCAGAGGTAGCAGAGCAACCCCTATGTGCATACTAGGGTTCCTGTATGTTGGTGCGAGTCCATCTGATTGAGCCTGACAGACTGACCAGGAAACAATTCTAAGGCTCACCCTCTCAGATCTTGCCCTGTATGCAGAAGCAGCCTGCAGACAGCTAGAGCACTGTAAGAATTATCTCCAATGGGCTTGGAGCAAAAGATTACCTGCTTTGCGTCACATAATAGAGCAACCAAGATGGGAAAAGATGCCATTTCACATGGAGGAGAGGGAGTATTTAAATTCCTTCAAATGGGGGGATTCCTATGGACATGAGTGAGCACAGGCCCAAGACAAGATGCAGCTCAGAAGAGATGGAGAGGATACTGTATTTCACATTAAGCTCAGGGTGATCTTCTTGAAACAGGGCTAAACTGTAAAGGAGAACACCAGCCAACACAGAGCCAGTTTGCAATGACTGTCAAAGGCTTTTATTGGAGTTGTCCTGGGTGATGCAGTAGGGACAGTTACCGAACATTGTATGTCCTCCCATGGCCCACTGGGTGGAACGTGGTAGAGTGTGGACTGTGATGTGGGCCATTGACCATGAGGTGCAGCTGTGCTCTGAGATGTATTCACCAAATGCAATGAATGTCTCATGATGATGGAGGAGATTGTTGTTATGGGGGGAGGAGTGGGGTGAGGGGAGTGGGGGGTATATGGGGACCTCATATGTTTTTAATGTAATATTAAAAATAAATAAATAAAGACAAAAAATAGGCGTTTATTGCATTGGTTCATTGTTTTGTTAGCTACTGACACTCAAGGAAATCCCTGTCATATCACTAGCTGGAAACAAATTAAGGAACAGACAGCTCAGGGATGAAATCCTGGAGCGGACACCTGAAAATATTAAAATGTATAGTGTGCTGTGAAAGATTGCAAGACAAACAAAGAAACAGGAAATTTTGGCCTATCAAAAGGAACAATATAAAAATCCAGAAAACATCAACAAAGAAGACCAGAGTTGGATATACCAGACAAAGCCCCGAACGGTTTTTTTTAAAAAGTGAGGCTCAATAGGCAGACCAGCTCCAAAGGGCCTGCAATCTTCTTGGAAATCTCCCCAAAGCTGAGCTTTCTCCATCCGCAGATGCAGTCCTTCAGCTAGCTAACCCCCACAGCTCTGAGGAAGCACTGCATGTTTAAATTTCTACTACTTTTGCCCATGTCGGTGGAGGGTTGATATTCTGCCTATTGAATCAAAAACCCTGACCCAGGGATCTGAATTTGCTAAACAAAAGTGTTGACCAGTGATTGGCTGTTCTTGGAAAAGAGGATTTTTAAGTCCCTTTCTGTCACCAGCAGCTAACCAGGATCTGGACCCCAAAGCAACCTGCAGCTAGAGTGAGATATGGGAGCTGGTAGCTGCCCAACACAGAGAGAGCAATTTGTAGGTCTTTGCTGTAATTTATCAGCCTCTTCTTCCTGCTATTCCCTAGAATCTGTACAGTGCTCTTTTGGCCTCTGGAGTTTCAATGTGGTTAGTTCAGAAAGTTCCTGTCTGTTTAATAGTTGTTTCGGTTTAAGGACTGAGTCCTGGAAGTACCTACTCCACCATCTTCCACAAAATTTCTCTTGGCCTTTTTTTTCTTTAAGATTTATTTATTTATTCCCCCCACCCCCCACCCCTTCCCATTGTTTGCACTTGCTATCTGCTCTCTTTGTCTGTTCATTGTGAGATCTCCGTGTCTGCTTGTCTTTTTTAGGAGGCACCAGGAACCAAACCCAGAATCTCCCATGTGGAAGGGAGGCACCAAATTGCTGAAGCCACATCCACTCCCTCTCTTGGCTTTTGATGTAAATATGTCACACCTACAGATACTACTCTTGCCCTAAACTGGGTGATATATTAACATGACCAGATTTCATTGGGGCCCAAGCCAAGAAATGATAGTATTACAGGTTCAGCCTGTGGTGCAAGCCTAAGCCACCATACAGGTCAAAAAGATAGGCTTTTTATCCTTGTGGAGGTATCACTTACAGGAAAAAGAAGCACTGCAGAATCGGTGGCAATCTCTAAAAGGAGGAATACTGAGGAGGCATTTTGGGGTTTTGAAGGAAGGCTATACCACCAGTTTACATGCTCCTGATGTGTTACAGGGCCCTGAGCGAAATGGAATTATTGACAGTGGGAATCAAAATAAGTATGTGCCCTGAATTTCCTGGTATGACTTGGGTTATAATAGACATGCTAATTCACAAAAATCAGATGGGCTGGCAGCAATTCACAGTAAGATAAAAAAGATATATCCAATGTAAAACCATACAAGAGTAAAAAGCATGTGAAAGTTGTATGAGCAGGTACTTGAGACTATTATGCCACTCAGCACAGTTTCACCAGTGCCTGCCACCAGCTTGTGTCTGTGGTCACATGGGGGTATTGTTCAACCAGATGAAGGAAGGATACAATGCTCAAATTTACATGAAAATGGATGGTGGCTACATGACACTCCCTGTGACAGTTAAGTTCATGTGTCATCTTGATCAAGTTTTGGGATCCAGTTGTTTGGTCATAAAATCACTACCCTGGTTGCAGTGAATAAGGGGACATTTTCTGGACTTAAATCATCATTAGGTTGGTTACATGTAGGCTGGTTATATCTACAATAATTGTCTTTAACAATGAGAAAAGCTCATCTAATCAGCTGAATGCTTTTAAAGGAGAAGTGATGATTTCAGGAGTCAGAAATCTCTACTTCAGCCAGCCAGCTTTTCCTGGGGAATTCAAAGACAATCCCATCAGAGTTCCCATGTTCTGTCCTGCTCTATGGAATTTGCATTTCCCTAACAGGCAAATGAGACAATTCTAGTAAAAATATAATAATATTTACAAATATCTCCTGCTGTAACTGAAAACCCTGAATAATATAGACCCACACATGCAAGACTTATAAAAAAATTGTAGAAAGGGAAAAATCTTCTTAATGGGCAGAACTGTCACCAGTGCACTGGTAATCTACTCTGTATGAAAGGTTTATTGATCTAAGGTGCACTTCCAATGAAATATCCAGTGAAATAACCACTTCACAAGGCCAATGATTTCACCAGCTGCTTAAGGGCCTCAAAGAAAACAAGGCTGAAATCTTAGGGAAAAGATGGTCTGTAGTAGAGGCATGTGACTACATATCAGCACCATCAGGAAGTATGAAAATTTTTATTTCACTGGTTCATGTCCACAAAGATGCATCCAACCTGGAGGAGGATTCATACAACCAGGATGACAAAATGACATGGTCAGTCAGTGCTAGCCAGACTTCATCACTGACAACTCTGGAACTGGCAAAATGGGCATATAAACAGAACGGTTATAGTGCAGAGGTAAAGGCTGAACATTTGCTCGATAGCATGGACTCCAACTTGCTAAGGTTACTCTGCAAACTGCTGCATTTAAATGTCCCACCTCTCAGCCAGAAGGGTCAACGTTGACCCATGAATAAGACAATATTTCTAAGGACACAAACCAGCTACTTGTTGGGCAATCCAATACATTGGGCCTTTTACATCCTGGAAGGGCCAGAAGTTCATCCTCTCAAGAAGAGATGCCTATTCTGGATATGAGTTTGCCTTTCCTGCCTCAGCTTGCCTCAACCAGCACCACTGCTGGGGGGGTATGAAATGCCTGATCTTCAAACATGTAATCCCCATCCTGGAAAACATGCTTCTCAGTTAATGAGGTATAGGAATGGACCTATGAGCATGTAACCCATTGTTTTTCCTCACATATCACAACATCCAAAAGCAGCTATCTGCACAAAAGTGCTGGAATGGCCTAATGAAGGCACAACCAAAGTACCAGCTTGAAGGCAATACTATTGAACAATGGTATGCCATCCATCAGAATGTAGTATATATGCTAGACAAAGAATCCTCTATGGTGCTGTATACCTACCAGGAAGATGAGTAGAGACAGGGGTGG
The DNA here is from genome assembly GCF_030445035.2 of Dasypus novemcinctus. NCBI lineage: Eukaryota > Metazoa > Chordata > Mammalia > Cingulata > Dasypodidae > Dasypus > Dasypus novemcinctus. Next base: position 39,017,020 of record NC_080675.1, read on the forward strand.
CTCCAATTGCCTTCACTGTCATTATGGCAACTGTTGATTTTTTGCTTTCCTTGCCTGCAATTCTGTGCTCTCTGGGATGGTAGATTTTGAGTCCCATAAGAAATATAAGCTATGGCTCTCATCAGGGAAACTTGGGTTTCTTTTACCTATGGACTAGCAGTTGATGCTGATAATGGATGCTGATCAGCAATGTGAAGTACAGCTGCTGCACCTCATTAGAGGCAGGGAGGATGATATGTGGAATCTAAATGAAGCAGCTTGTAACTCTCGTGCAAGAGACATATACAGCTATCCTGACCTCAGAAGGTTTCAAACCCCTCAGGAAGGAAGGTAATACTGCTATTAAAAAACATGATAAAGGATCCCCTAGTTTCCCTTTCCATCCTTTCTCTTCATTTTTTACTATTAATATATACTTCCCCTGCCCCATGACTATCCAACAAAACAGAAGGCCTGCAAAATCAATATGGACATTGTGTTCAATTAGTTATTGGGATTCCAAACAAGGAGAAAGGTAACAAGAATAAATTCCACACATGAGTTTTATTTAAAATTGAAAACCTCAGTCTACACTAAAATTGCAAGGACACAGATACTTTCTCTCTTATAAAAACCCTGACCCTGCTTCAGTTGTGATGTCACCTGGTCTTCAGTTGCTACATGATATGAATCAAATGAATCAAACCTTTAAAATATCTTTGAGTCACTTAAATCATTTTTTGGTACACTCTGGTGCTTGACTTCGAACAGGTTTGGACAAATGTCCAAAAGTGGTGGGTTTCTGGTCAAGGATAAAATATATCAAAAACCCTTGTTTTCTTGGTTTGTACCACCTCCTGTGCTTTGATTTTTTGTAGTAACATGTAGGTTGTAGGCTTTGATTATTTTTTCCTTAAACTATTCTCTTGAAATAATTTCATATTTACAGAACAGCTAGAAAAAGAATGCAATAGTCTTTCAGAGAACATCAGTATAAGCCCTTCAGGACACCCAAATCAACCAATTGCAACATTTTGCCGTTTTTGATAAATTATTCTATCTATCCATCTATCTTTATAGCCAGCCAGCCATCAATCCATCTTTTACCTCTTTATGCTTGCCTGGCTGCCTGCCTGTCTGTCTATTTGCCATCCACTTATTTATGTATTTTATAAACATTTGAGAAGAGGGTATATGCATCATGCTCCATTTCCTAAGAACAAGGGTGTTCACTTATGTGACAAGTACAGTTATCATGTTCAAGAACTTTTACATTGATATGAAGCTTATAGTTTCTATTCCAATTTTGTCACACCCCAACAATGCCGTTTTGAACCAATGCTTCTTGCTTTTATTCTTTTTTAGGTTGAGCTTTGGTCAGACTGAAATCAATATTTTGTTTTTGTTGTTCACAGTTCTTAGGATGAATGCAGAGATTTAGGTGATTTTCCTAAGGTAGTGTAAGACCCTACTCTTTTCTTCTATATCAGACTTGTGTAACTATGGGAAACTCCTAAAATACTCAAGACCTTGTCCAGATCTGCTTTAGAAATTTCATCTGGCAAAAAGGGTGTGACTATTATTTTTGTCTCTATGTAGCATGGTTTCAAGAAATATAACCTTGCATTAGAGTTGCCCTTTGTGGTTCTGGGGGCCTGGTAAACTTGTGCATTTATGAAGCACCTAAGAAGAAAAGGAAAATAAATTAACTAACAAAATGAATACCTTATTTCAAGGATACAAAGAATCTAAGAAGAAATAAAACAACTGCAACTGACGCAAACCTTTTGAAGCCTCTTTCAAACAACTTCAACTTTCTTCCTCTTCCAAAGCCCTTTTTCCTCTGTCTACCTGTTTCTGCCTCTTATAACCACACTTCTTTCTCCCCTCCCTCCTTTCCTGGTCTCTACCTATTTTCTTTTTTGCTCCCTTGCATCTCCTCCTCCCCTATCCGGGTCCTGCTTACCATACAACCTGAAACTTCACCCCTCTGGATTTTTCACAAACCTAGAAATAGGAAAAAAGACTTTTAAGTGTTTACAATGAAGATTCCTTTTTGACTAGGAATAATCCATCCCTGCTGACAAGGGTGTGATGAGTCTGTCTCAAACATCTGGCACTGATTAGAAACTACTTTTAAGGATGTTCAGAGTTAGGCCATAAACCGACACCTCCACTGTTTTTGTGCATGGTCTAAAATCTGAAATATCAGATGTCATTCAGAAGCAAAGAATAGGGGAAAGAGCACAGCCATCCCCAAGATACAACACTTAGTTCAACATTTTGACAAAAGATGATAAACAAAGAGAAAACCACATGCATTCACACTTATGATTCTACAGGTTAAACAGCTCAGGGGAAGCAGAAGTTCCTTCACAAATATAAAACAGATCAATAAGAATACATGCAAATATTGAATTTAAAACAAGAAAGAGCGGCGGGGCAAGATGGTGGCTGAGTGAGCATACCTGTTAATCTCTCCTGCAAAGAAACGTCTGAGCAACATTGGAAATTCTTCGGGACCAGGCTGTTTCAGGATTTTGCAGGGCAGAAGGTGTCTAGACATCGATTTGGTGGGAAGGTAACAGAGAAAATTCGTGTATAAGATAAAATTGAGGCTCTATTACACAGAGGTGGGAGCTGCGCGCCAGACGCTCCCTCCTGGGGTGGGCGGAGCCGCAGCATCGGCACTGCAGTGGCGATTCCTGGAGGCGCTGCGGTACTGGGGAATTCATAAGCCCTGAGCAGGCTACTGGGGGGCTAACAGGGCAGGAGGCCTTCGCAGACTGATTTGGGGAGACAAACGGGAATTTTATTGCAAGGCGGGGAATTTTTTATTGCGGACACAAATAATAGCGCTTCCAGCTAGAGCCCCACCCCCCAAGGCTGGCTGCCAATCTGCAGCAGCCTTAAATTGCTCACAATAAAGAGACATCACCAGAAGGCTGTTTCAGGGACTGGCAGGGTGGGAGACGTCTGGAAGCCGATTAGGGGAATATTTTGCAAAGCGTAGGAATTTCAGTTTTGGACTCTGTTATCAGTGTTTCTGGCTGGAGCCCCACCCCCAGGCCTGGCTACTGATCTGCATCATTAAATTGGCTGCAGTGTAGAGGTGCCCCCAGGTGGCCATTCTGGGGGTTTACAGGGTGGGAGGTGTCCTGAAGTCGAATTGGTGATGCAGCCACAGAAGAGACTCGAGTGAGTGAGTGAATTGCGGGGTTCAGACACATAGGTCAGAGTTTGTGGATGTGACCTCTCCCATAGGGCTGGCACCCATCTGCAGGGATCCCTGAAGGCTGTGTTGCACTGTGGTGCCCCTAGGCTCCCTGTTAACCAGATTTGAGGTTGCCAGGTCTGAGTCCCCTAAACCCTAGTGGCCCACACCCCAGAGACTCACACCTCTTGAGTCTTCAATATCACAGACTTTCCATCCCTGAAACCATCATGCCCTGAGGTCCATCTGAGGTCCTTGAATGTCCTAGCTGTCAACGTTTGCATTTTTTCTTTTTCCTTTTGTTTTGTTTTATTTTTATTTTATTTATTTTATTTTTTGTTGTCCTGATTGCTAACATTGCATTATCTCCTAGTCTTTTCTCCCAGCGTATCCCCCAAAGTCTTTTTTTTTTCAGTTATTTAAGGGGGTATTTTGTTGTTGCTGTTGTGATTGTTCTACATCTTTTTTTCTTTTCCTTACATGTTCGCCTCCCTTTACCCACCTCCTTTTTCTTTCTTTCTTCTCTTTTTTTTTCTCTCTTGTCCCTCATTTTCTTCTTATTTTATTTATCTTAATTATACAATAGGTGCTGCAGGGAACACCTCACAATTGCTGGGTTTCCTCATCCTCTGTTGCCTCATTTCTGTGTGAATTGATTTTAGTTACCTACACTATCACCTTTCCCCTACATCTTGATATCCTCCATCATCTACTGTCTCTCCTATATTCCACCTCCCTTTCTTTGATCCCTAAAGTTTCTAACTCTTAATTTCTAATACCTTTGTTTTGTTTTCTGTCTTTTATCCACTCTTGATACTATTGCCTTTCTTTTCTCTTTCCCTCTCTCACGAAAACACTAGCTTTTTAATTCATACCATATTCCTCCCATATTCAGTCGACTACCTCATTATAGGTACTTTACCTACTGCTATAACTCTACACAACTTACATGAATCTAATATCCATCCTCCCAGATCTCATATTGTTGCTCTGTTAACATTTATCACCAATATTACTTTACACTTTTTCCTTGCTTACACAATTGCCTTTCTCTGGCCCTAATAATTTCCTTCAAAGTGAACTCAGCCAGCAATAAGAAATTAGAATAAGAAGAACAAAGTGACAAAGAGAAGCTATAACACTTATGCAAAAACAACAGCTAATTAATCCCCAAGACTAGACAAAGAAGCTAAGGAACTGATTAAACCCATCAAGATAAAATGATGACCAGACAGCAACAAAAATCTGCAAACCAAACCAGTAATCAGGAAAACATGGCTGACTCCAATGAACAAACTAAAAACCAGGAAGGGGAGCAAAACTTTACACAAGTAATTAAAGATCTCAGAACATATATCACCAACAAATTTAATGAAGTAAAGGAAGAGGTTAACAACATGAAGACAACACTTGGAGGGGAAATTGCAGACATACGCAAAAAGATAACAGATATGATGGGAACGAACACCACAGTTCAAGAAATCAAAAATACACTCACAGCAAATATCAGCAGATTAGAAGAGGCAGAGCAGAGAATTAGTGATGTGGAAGACAGTACATCAGAAATCAGATAGTAGAATTGATCAATAAAAAGATAGAAAAAATCCAACTAGGACTTAGGGACCTGAATGACAATGCAAAACGCTCAAACATACATATTATAGGCATCTCAGAAGGAGAAGAGAAGGGAAAGGAGTCAGAAGGAGTGTTGCAGGAAATGATGGCTGAAAACCTCCCAAATCTACTGAAAGAGACAGATGTACATATCCAAAAAGCACAGCACACCCTAATCGTCATAAACTCCAACAGGCCCACCCCAAGACAAATACTTGTCAAATTATCCAACACTCAAGAAAGAGAAAATTCTAAAAGCACCAAGAGAAAAGAAAACCATCACATACAAGGGAAGCTCCATAAGATTAAGTGTTGATTTCTCATCTGAAACCATGGAGGCAAGAAGGCAGTGGTATGATATAGTCAAGGTACTAAAAGAAAAAATTTCCAACCAAGAATACTCTATCAAGCTAAACTAGCATTCAAAAATGATGGAGAGTTCAAAATATTCACAGATAAACAGAAACTGAAAGAGTATGCTAACAAGAAACCTCCCCTTCAAGGAACACTAAACAGAGTTCTGCAGGAAGAAAGGAAAAAACAGGGCAGGCAGAGTTGGAGGAGAGTGTAAGAGCAACAAAAAAGACAAAAAGAGAAGAAAAAACAAACAAAGAAAATATGACAAACACAAGTCAAATCAAAATATGGCTAGCATAAATAATTCCTTGAAAGTAATAACACTGAGTGTCAATGGATTAAACTCACCTATCAAAAGATTCAGACTGGGACATTGGATAAGGAAATATGACCCATCTATATGCTGTCTACAAGAAACACATCTTAGACCCAGAGACCCATGGAGGCTGAAAGGGAATGGTTGGAAAACAATCTTACAAGGAAACAATAACCTAAAAAAGGCAGAAGTAGTTATACTAATATCAGACAAAATAGACTTTAAATGCAAAACAATTGTGAGAGACAAAGAAGGATAGTACATATTAGTGAAAGGGACAATCTGTAAAGAAGAACAAACAATCATAAATATTTATGCTCCTAACAAGGGCGCCTCTAAATACGTGAGGCAAATGCTGGAAAAACTAAGTGAAAGAATAGATGCATCTACAATTATAGTGGGGGATTTTAATACACTATCAACTCTGGACAGAACATCTCAAAAAAGAATCATTAAAGAAATGAAATATTTGAACAGTATATTAGAGGAGCTGGATCTAATAGACATACACAGATCATTACACCCAAACACAGCAGGATATACATTTTTCTCAAGTGCACATGGATCATTCTCTGAGATAGACCATATGCTAGAACACAAAGAAAGGCTTAATGAATTCAGAAAGATCGAAATCATACAAAATAATATCTCTGACCACAGGGGAGTGAAACTGGAAATCTGCAAGGGCCAGAGGCCCAAATGTCACACCAAAATATGGAATTAAACAGCACACTCTTAGAAAAATAGTAGGTCAAAGAGGAAATCTCAAAAGAAATATTGATTACCATGAAACAAATGATAATGATAACACAACATACCAAAATTTATGGGATGCAGCAAAAGCGGTAATGAGAGGGAAATTTATAGCCATAAATTCATACATCAAAAAAGAAGGAAGAGCAAAAATTGAAGAACTAACTGCACATTTGAAGGAATTAGGAAAAAAACAACAAAGTAATCCCACAGGAAGAAGAAGGAAGGAAATAACAAAGATAAGAGCAGAACTAAATGAAATAGAAAATAAGAAAGCACTTGAAAAGATAAACAAAAACAAGAGCTGGTTTTTTGAGAAGATCAATAAAATTGACAAACCTTTAGCTAGACTAACAAAGAAAAAAAGAGAGAAGATGCAAATACACAAAATAAGAAATGAGAAAGAAGATATCATAACTGACCCCACAGAAATAAAGACTATCATAAGAGGATACTTTGAAAACCTATATTCCAACAAAAATGACAATTCAGAGGAAATGAACAAATTCCTAGAAACATATAAGCAGGCTATATTGATGAAAGAAGAAATTGATGATCTCAAAAAACCAATCACAAGTAAAGAGAAAGAATCAGTCATTAAAAACCTCCCAACTAAGAGGAGCCCAGGGCCAGATGGCTTCACAGGTGAATTCTACAAAATACTCCAGAAAGAACTAACACCAATCCTGCTGAAACTCTTCCAAAAAATTGAAACAGAAGGAACATTGCCTAACTCCTTCTATGATGCCAACATTACGCTAGTACCAAAGCCAAAGACACCAAAAGAAAGGAAAATTACAAACCAATTTCTATAATGAACTGAAACACAAAAATACTTAACAAACAACTTGCTAATCGTATTCAACAACACATTAAACGAATTATACACCATGACCAAGTGGGATTCATTCCAGGTATGCAAGGATGGTTCAACATAAGAAAATCAATCAATGTAATACACCATATAAACAGATTGAAGGAAAAAAATCACATGATTATATCTATAGATGCAGAAAAAGTATTTGACAAAATACAGCACCGTTTCTTGATAAAAACATTCCAAAAGATTGGAATACAAGGGAATTTTTTCAACATGATAAAGAGTATATATCAAAAACATACAGCCAACATCGTTTACAAGGAGAAATTCTAAAATCCTTCCCTCTAAAGTCAGGAACAAGACAAGGATGCCCACTCTCTCCCCTTCTATTTATCATTGTCTTAGAAGTACTTACTCGAACACTGAGGCAAGAACTAGATATAAAAGGCATTCAAATTGGAAAGGAAGAAGTCAAAATTTCATTATTTGCAGATGACATGATCCTATAGATAGAAAACCCTGAGAGGTCTACAACACAGCTTCTAGAACTCATAAATGAGTTTAGTAAAGTCGCAGGTTATAAGATCAATGCACAAAAATCAGTAGCATTTCTGTACACCAAGAATGAGCACGATCAGGAGGAAATCAAGAAACAAATACCATTCACAATAGTAAATTAAAAAATCAAGTATTTAGGAATAAATTTAAATAAAGCTGTAAAAAACTTATACACCGAGAACTATATAAGACTGTTCAAGGAAATCAAAGAAGACCTAAATAAATGGAAGAATATTCCCTGTTCATGGATAGGAAGACTAAATATTATTAAGATGTCTATCCTACCAAAACTGATCTACACATTCAATGCAGTCCCTAAAAAAAATCAACACAGCCTTCTTTAAGGAACTAGAAAAACTAACTATGAAATTTATTTGGAAAGGAAAGAGGCTCTGAATAGCCAAAGACATATTGAAAAAGAAAAACGAAATTGGAGGAATCACAATACCTGACTTCAAAACGTACTACAAAGCTACAGTAGTGAAAACAGCATGGTATTGGCATAAGGAGAAGCACACAGACCAATGGTATCGAATCAAAATTTCTGATATAGAACCTCATATATATATCCATATAATATTTGATAAAGCCACCAACCCTCTCAACTGGGAGAGAATGGCCTATTCCACAAATAGTGCCTGGAGAACTGGATATCCATATGTAGAAGAATGAAAGAGGATTACCATCTCACACCTTATACAAAGATCAACTCAAGATGGATCAAAGACCTAAATATAAGAGCCAAGACCATAAAGACCTTGGAAAGCAGTGTAGGGAAACATTTACAAGAACTTGTAATAGGAAATGGCTTCATGAGCATCACACCAAAAGCACGAGCAACAAAAGAACAATTAGATAAATGGGACTTCCTCAAAATTAAAGCCTTCTGCACCTCAAAGGAGTTTGTCAAGAAAGTAAAACGGGAACCTACACAATGGGAGAAAATATTTGGCAACCATATATCCGATAAGAGACTTATAACTTGTATATATAAAGAATTCCTATATCTTGAAAATGAAAAGATAAACAACTCATTTAAAAAATGGGAAAAAGATTTAAACAGACACTTCTCCAAAGAAGAAATACAAATGGCTACAAAGCACATGAAAAAATGCTCCAAATCTTTAGCTATCAGGGAAATGCAAATCAAAACTACAATGAGATACCATCTTACTCCCATAAGATTGGCAGCTATGAAAAAAACAGAAGAATACAAATGCTGGAGAGGATGTGAAGAAATGGGAACACTCATCCACTGCTGGTGGGAATGCAGAAGGATCCAACCATTCTGGAGGACATTTTGGCAGTTTCTCAAAAAACTAACCATAGATTTGCCATATGACCCAGCAATTCCACTGCTGGGTATATACCCAACAGAAATGAAAACAAGCACACGAACTGATATATGCACACCAATGTTCATAGCAGCATTGTTCACCAAAAGTTGGAAGCAACCCAAATGCCCATCAACAGATGAGTGGATCAATAAAATGTGGCATATACATACAATGGAATATTACTTGGTTTTAAGAACAAATACACTACAAACACACGTGATAGCATGGATGAATCTTGAGAACCTTATGTTGAGTGAAACATTGGCATTGTCCAGGCATTGAAGGACAAATACTACATGACCTCAATGATATGAAATAAGCAAGCTGCCTCATAGAGCTAGAGACTGGAAGATAGGCTTACAGGAAATCGGGGGGTAGAGGAAACATGTAAGCTGACATCTACATGGGTGAAATCTATGATAAGCTGGCGGTAAGTATGTGCACAAGGAAGAGATAAAATGGGGGCATAGGGTTACCTTTGGGTGGAGCTTTGGGGATTTGAGGAGAGCTAGCGATAGGCGGATGGGTAATATTGCCCAAAAAATTGGGGGGAGGGAGGGGCAACATACGAACATAGGAGATTCTCTGGTGTCGGTGTTGGTTGAAAGTAAAATGCTGAGAAAAGCTTTTCAAAATATAATTAGAAAAGTTACCTGTTTAAGATACTCAAAGGGGATAATCTGACACAGGACAGACTCCTAGGGAATATCTGAATGCTCATTTTGCCAGAGTGGGTTATACCACTGGGTAGAGACCCATATAATGAGAGTGAAGGTAGACCCACATCCTGGGGAGGACTAATGCCATCAAATAGAGGGAACTGTATCTCTCAAGAGAAAGGGTGGCTCCCAGGGCATTAGGGCAGTTGAGCAAGTCAAGCCCTCAACACTGTTACAAGTATCTCTGAACATGGCTCCTTAAGAAATGAAGATTGACTGTCACTGTGGGCCCCAAGGGGAGGGGGAAATAGATATTGAATAGATGGAACCAAAGTAAATGTGAGGGCAAAAGAAGTGTTTCACCAGAGTACACAAGGATGGATATAAAACATGTAATATTACACCAAAAACATATAGGGGATGACAGACTAATAATGTAAACCATAATGTAAAACATAGGATAACTAAAAAATTTAGAAAACTGTATAGCCTAAAGTATAAACCACAATGTAAATACAAATGTCACCTTGTTTGAAAGCTATTGTCTCAATATCTGTACATCAGTTTCAGTAAATATGATATGAATAAGTTAAAATATTATCGTTGTGGAAGGGAAAAGGTTTTATAATGGATATGTGGGAGTACTGTATATTGTATATATGAATTACTGTGATCTAGGGCTCTTGTGAAGAGAAGCTCAATAATTAGGAAAAGAAAAAAGAAAAAAATAGGATGTAGAATTTTTCCAAATCAATATGTATTCTATATCTAACCTTTAAATTCATCACAGTATTCCATTTTACCAGTAAGGGAACCTGACATTATATTGGGCTTCACTTTTCAGGAAGTTTTGGATCACAGATGGTTCGACAATGGCAGCAGAGGAATACTGGTATGGGATGTTATTGACAGGCAATTATGGTTGACAGGGCATGTGTCCAGGGTGCAAGGAAATGTTTGGATATACTCATAGTGAAAACATTAAGAACAACAGCTGGGGGGGTCCTGGGTTCCTGGCCAAGGAGGGCTCTGTCATGGTCCCTTGGGGAGCAGCATCAGTTCCCCAGGTGCAACGGTAAGGACCAGGAAGGAATGAGGGTCCAACAGTGAGCTCCTGATACTAATGACTATGCTTGTGAGCCTATACACCTGAATAAGAACAAGGCCTAGAGCAGCACTGTGCCTAATAGTTCCCTCCTGATAGCCTCTGTGTTACTCAAATGTGGCCAGTCTTGAAGCCAAACTCAGCATGTAAATGCAATGCCTTCCCCCCAGCGTGGGATGTGACACCCGGGGATGAGCCTCCCTGGCACTGAGGGATCACTACAAAGTACCAGTAGATGATGTAACTAGAAAATGACCTTGAATTAAAGGTTCAATGTGGACCAGCAGAATATCCCTGTCTACATATAACAGGAGTTAAAAATGCTGATTGACCTAAAGTAAGAGGGAAATGGAAAAGACAAATGAGTTCATATGGCTATGAGTCTCTAAAAAAGAGTCTGGAGGTTGTCAGAAGGATTGCCCTTATGCATACCTGAGCAGAGTCTCAGAGACAGATAAAGTAGATACAACCCCAGATATTGGTCCTTTTGAGGGCTAAAGAGACCCACTGGTTCTATGGTCATGGCAGATGGGGTTCACTGCCATGTCAGTTGGCCTTTGGAGCTGGTGTTTCTGTGTGATGGAGCTGGGCTCAGATGGGATCTCTTTTCACAAGCCTTTCATGCTACTTTACTGGAATTGTATTTGGTGCTGTGGTTTAAGATATATCTAGGGGATTTGAATCTCTGGACTGACAATATGACAGCCAGGCCCTGAGCCTCAACAGACTTCAGCTCCTACATTCTGATTTATTGGACTTATCCCACTCAGCTAACATGGAGTTGAAGAATGTCAACCACCACACAATGGAGCCTAGAGTGCCTACAACTGAAAGCAGGAGGATTGAATCCAATATCCATGTGGAATCTAAGCCCCCTCTTGACATAGATGTGGAATGGACACAACCAAGCCAAGGTCCACAGGAAGGAGGAATACAGTAAGGATCAGAGTGGACTTAATGATATCCTATTCATGAACTATTGTGGTTAATAATCGAGAAAATGTGGCATTGGTGTGGAAAAAGTGGCCATGGTGGCTGCTGGGGGTGGGGAATGGGAGGAAGAGATGAGATGTGGAGGCATTTTCCGGACTGGAGTTGTCCTGGGTGGTACTCCAGGGACAATTGCCGGACATTGTATGTCCTCCCATGGCCCACTGGATGGAATGTGGGAGAGTGTGGGCTATGGTGTAGAACACGGGACATGGGGTGCAGTGATGCCCGGAGATGTACTCACCAGACGCAATGGATGTGTCATGATGATGGGGGAGAGTGTTACTGTGGGGGGAGTGGTGGGGTAGGGGCGGTGGGAGTGAATGGGGACCTCATATTTTTTTAATGTAATATCTTTTAAAAAATGAATAAATTGAGTAGAATTTGGAAAAAAAAATAAGAAAGAAAGAAAAGGCTACAGGGTCCACCATTATTGTTCTCTGACCAAAAGGATGCCCAATGAGTAAAAAAAATGATTCCCTCCCCAAGGAATATACACTCCAGTTTCCACAATGTCTTTGGATAACCAAGAAGTAATAACCGTGTTAGTAAACATTCATCTAATCCCGTTTTAGTAGAAATGGGGCCAAGTGCAAATGCAGCAACCATGGTTCAACAAAGAAACAGTAACAATAAACAGCGCTCAGAATCATCCTGGATGAAGATCTGGGTTACTGCATTGGAAAAGCCAGTTAGACCAGAACTGCTGGCCAAGAGAGCTATATGAAAGATGGACAAATTACAATGCTGCCAAATGGCAATGCTATTGATTCTTCTTCTACCCTTGGTTGGTACTCTCAGTCTGACTGCACTTTCCTGAAAGACATTTCATGTGAGGCCTGAGGCTTTTAAACAGCATGTATCTAACTCTTAGGGCAGGTCAGACCATGTGCTAGTCCACTATTTCTGATATGATCATTACCTATTTCTTTTACTTGATTTTTTGTCTCTGTACATCTATCAGACAGCCAGTTGAACTCTTTAATTATTGAGAAGTCTGTGCACAAAGAATTCCAAGATTTTTAGTGTGAGAGGCTATGACTCAAACAGAGGCATTAAGAATTGGAATACATGGGGTAGAAACCCAAGTAGTGAGAGTGGGGGTGGACCCACATCCTGGGGAGGACTAATGCCATCCAATAGAGGGAACTGTATCCCTCGAGAGAAAGGGTGGCTCCCAGGGCATTGGGGCAGTTGAGTAAGTTAGGCCCTGAACACTATTCCATCTATCTCTGGAAGTGGCTCCTCAGGAAACGGAGGTTGGCTATCACTGAGGGCACCAAGGTGGAAGGGAAAATGGACGTTAAATGTGTGGAACCAAAGTAAATGGGGGGTAAGAGAGGAGTTTCTTGAGAGTACACAAGGATGGATATAAAACATGTAATATTACACCATAACATATAGGAGATGACAGACTGATAATGTAAACCATAATGTAAAACATAGGATAACTAAAAATGTAAAGAACTGTGTATCCTAAAGTATGCACCATAATGTAAGCACAGATGTCACCTTGTTAGAAAGCTAATGTCTCAGACTCTGTACATCACTTTAAGTAAATATGATATGAATAGGGCGTAAGAGTATCACTGTGGAAGGGAAAAGGTTTTCTGGTGGATGTGTGGGAGTGCTGTATATTATATATATACATTGCTGTGGTCTAGGACTCCTGTGAAGAAAAGCTGAATAATTAGGGGGGGGGGGGGAAAAGAAAAAAATAGGATGTGGAATTTTTTCAAGTCAACATTCTTTATCTAAGTTCTTTATCTAACTTTATCCAAGTTCTTTATCTATCCTTTAAACTCATCGCTATATGCCATTCCCTAGTAAGGGACCATGACATTATATTTGGCTTCAAATTTCGGGGAGTTCTGGATCACAGAGTGTTTCAACAATGGCAATGGAGGGATACTGGTATGGGATACCAATGACAGGTGATATATGACTGACAGGGAGCTGTACAGAACATATGTCCAGGGTGCATGGTAATGTTTGGATATACTCATAGTGGCAAAAATTAAAAACCACAGTAGGGGGGGGTACTGGGTTCCTGGCCAGTGGTGCTCTGTCGTGGTCCCTAGGGGAGCAGCGACAGTCTCCCAGGTACAGTGGCGGGGACCGGGAGGGAGTGAGGGTTCAACAGTGAGCCCCTGATGCTAATGACTATGCTTGTGAGCTGATAAACCCAAAATAAGAACAAGGCCTAGAGCAACTTTGTGCCTGGGAATTTCCTTCTGTCAGCCTTCACGTTACTCAAATGTGGCCAGTCTCGAAGCCAAACTCAGCATGTAAATGCAATGCCTTCCCCCCAGCGTGGGACATGACACCCAGGGATGAGCCTCCCTGGCAACAAGGGACCACTATCAACTACCAACTGATGATGCAACTGGAAAATGACCTTATACGGAAGGTTCAATGCGGATCAGCAGAATATCCATGTCTACATAAAATACCATGACTTTAAAATGCTGTTTGACCTAAAGTAAGGGGGAAATGGAAAGGAGAAATGAGTTTATATGGCTACGAGTTTCTAAAAAAGAGTCTGGAGGCTGGCAGAAGGTTTGCCCTCATGCACAACTGAGCAGAGTCAGAGAGACAGATAAAGCAGATACAACCCCCAGATATTGGTTCCTTTGAGGGCTAAAGAGACCCATGGGAGTTATGGTCATGGCCGATGGGGTTAACTACCAGGGCAGATGGCCCCTCTTTGGAAATGGTGTTTATGTGTGATGAATCTGGACTCAGATGGGATCTCCCTTCATAAGACTTTCATGCTAAAGTGCTGGAGGTGCAGTTAATGTTGGGGTTTAAGATATATTTAGGGGATTTGAATCTCTGGACTGACAATGTGATAGCCAGATCCTGAGCCTCAACAGACTCCAGCACCTACAATCTGATTTATTGGACTTACCACACTCAGCTAAGATGGAGTTGAAGAAGGACAACCACCACACCATGGAGCCTAGAGTGATTACAACTGAAAATGGGAGGATTGCATCCAGCATCCAGGTGGAATCTGAGCCTCCTCTTGACATAGAGGTGCAATGGACACAACCAATCCAATGTCCACATAGAAGAGGTGGCATTGGATTGGGAAAAGTGGACATAATGGACAAAGGGTATGGGGAAAGGCAGGAAGAGATGAGAGGTGGAGGCATCTTCGGGACATGGAGCTGCCCTGGATGGTGCTTCAGAGGTAATCACCGGACATTGTAAATCCTCACAGGGCCCACTTGATGGAATAGAGGAGAGTATGGGCCATGATGTGAACCAATGTATATGAGGTGCAGAGGTGCCCAAAGATGTACTTACCAAATCCAATGGATGTGTCATGATGATGGGAACAAGTGTTGTTGGGGGGGGGAGAGGGGGGGTGGGGGGGTGGGGTTGAATGGGACCTCACATATATATTTTTAATGTAATATTATTACAAAGTCAATAAATAATAAAAAAATTTAAAAAAAAAAGAGAAAATCTCAAAAAAAAAAAAAAAAACACCAAAAAAAAAAAAAAGAATTGGTATAGATGAGGTGCAGAGGTGCCCAAAGATGTACTTACCAAATGCCATGGATGTGTCATGATGATGGGAACGAGTGTTGCTGGGGGGGGGGGGGGAGAGGTGGGGTGGGGGGTGGGGTTGAATGGGACCTCATATATATATTTTTAATGTAATATTATTACAAAGTCAATAAAAAATTTAAAAAAAACATAAGGGGAAGGATGCAACACTTGAAAAAGTAGATACTATTATTCTATAAGTGGAACAACTTGCATCATTTATATAAAGGCAGTGAAATGATGGATACAGGCCATTACACATTTTGTTAAAACTTATAAAAATGTGTGGTTGTTTTCGGGACGTGGAGTTGTCCTGGATAGTGCTTCACGGACAATTACGGGACACTGTAGATCCCCCCAGGGCCCACTGGATGGAACGTGAGAGAGTCTGGGCTATGATGTGGACCATTGACTATGGGGTGCAGTGATGCTCAGAGATGAACTTACCAGGTGCAATGGATGTATCACGATGATGGGAGAGAGTGTTGCTGTGGGGGAAGTGGGGGGCGGGGGCAGTGGGGTTGAATGGGACCTCATATATTTTTTTTAATGTAATTAAAAAAATAATAATAATAAATAAATATTAAAAAAAAAAAAAGAAAGTGTAAACTATAATGTAAACTATTGACCCTGGTTAATAGCAATGTTTATATGTGTTCATCAATGTTAACAAATGTACCACACTATTCAAAGATATTATTAATGGGAAAACTGTGGTAGGGGAATGGGGTGGTATATTCCACCCCTATATTGGGATTCCCCCTATATTGTCAATGCATGTAATCTAAAGCTTTTTTACGAGTAACAAAAATGAAATGTAAAGAGGCTATAGCATGATGGTTAATAATACATAAAATTGGATTATCAAAAAAAAAAAAAAAAGAATTGGTATAGCAGGACAGGCTCCTAGGGAATATGTGAATGCTCATTTTGCCATAGTGGGTTATATCATTGGATAGAGACCCATATAATGAGAGTGAAGGTATACCCACATCCTGGGGAGGACTAATGCCATCAAATAGAGGGAATTGTATCTCTCAAGAGAAATAGTAGCTCCCAGGTCATTAGGGCAGTAGAGCATGTCAAGTCCTCAACACTGTTGCAAGTATCTCTGAACATGGCCCTTCAAGCAATGAAGATTGACTGTCACTGTGGGCCCTAAGGGGAGGAGGAAATAGATATTGAATAGATGGAACCAATGTACCTGTGTGGGCAATAGAAGTGTTCCACAAGAGTGTGCAAGGATGGATATAAGACATGTAAAATTACACCAAAAATATATAGGGCTGATAGGCTAAAATGTAAATCATAATATAAAACATAAGATAACTAAAAATTTAGAAAATTGTATAGTCTAAAATATAAACCACAATGTAAACAGAAATGTTACCTTGTTTGAAAGCTATTGTCTCAATATCTGTATATCAGTTTCAGTAAATATAGTATGAATATGCAAAAAGATTATTGCTGTGGAAGGGGAAAGGTTTTATGTTCATATGTGGGAGTACTGTATATTGTATATATGAATTACTGTGATCTAAAACTCTTGTGAAGATAAGCTTAATAATTAGGAAAAAGAAAAGAAAAAGATAGGATGTAGAATTTTTCCAAATTAATATGTATTCTATATGTAACCTTTAAACTCATCACTATATTCCATTTTACTATTAGGGAACCTGGCAATATATTGGGCTTCACTTTTGAAGAAGTTTTAGATCACAAAGAGGTTGAACAATGGCAGCGGAGGAATACTGGTGTGGGATGTTATTGACAGGGGACACATGGTTGGCAGGGAGTTCTCCAGGGCATATATCCAGGGTGCATAAAAATGTTTGGGTGTTTTCATAGTGGAAATAATTAAAAACAACAACTGAGGGAGTGCTGAGTTCCTAGCCAGGGGAGCTCTATCACAGTCCCTAAAGGAACAGCAACAATCCCCCAAGTGCAAGAGCAAAGACCAAAAAAAAATGAAGGTCCAACCATGAGTCCCTGATACTAATGACTATGCTTGTGAGCCTGTGCACCTGAAATAAGATCAAGGCCTAGAACAGCAGTGTGCATAAGAGTTACCTCCTGAGAGCCCCTGTGTTGCTCAAATGTGGCCACTCTCAAAGCCAAATTCAGCATGTAAATTCATTGCGTTCCCTTCATCATGGGACATGACTCCCGGGAATGAGCTTCCCTGGTGCCAAGGGATTACTACCAAGTATCAGCTGATGATGTAACTAGAAAATGACCTTGAATAAAAGGTTCAACTCAGACCAGCAGAATATCTCTGTCTACATATAATAACAGGAGTTAAAAATGCTTTTTGACCTAAATAAAGGGGGAAATGGAAAGAACAAATGAGTTTATATGGCTATTAGTCTCTAAAAAAGAGTCGTGAGGTTTTCAGAGGGGTTGCCCTTATGCACACCTAAACAGAGTCCCAGAGACAGATAAAGTAGATACAACCACAGGTATTGGTTCTTCTGAGGGCTACAGAGACCCACAGGTTTTATGGTCATGCCAGAGGGAGTTCACTGCCATGTCAGTTGGCCCTTCTTTGGAGTTGGTGTTTCTCTGTGATTGAGCTGCACTCAGATGTGATCTCTTTTCACAAGACTTTCCTGTTACTTTACTAGAATTGTAGTTGATGCTGGGGTTTAATATATACCCAGGGAATCTGAATCTCTGGACTGACCATATGATAGCCAGGCTCTGAGCCTCAACAGACTTCAGCTCCTACACTCTGCTTTATTGGACTTACCCCACTCAGCTAACATGGAGTTGACAAATATCAACCACCACACCATGGAGCCAAGAGTGCCTACAACTGAAAGCAGGAGGATTGCATCCAGCATCCATGTGGAATCTAAGCCCCCTCTTGACATAGATGTGGAATGGACACAACCAATCCAAGGTCCACAGGAAGGAGGAAAAGAATATCGACTAGAGTGGACTTTCTGATATTCTATTCATGGACTACTGTGATTAGTAATCAAAGAAAATGTGGCATTGGTGTGGAGAAAGTGGCCATGGTGGCTGCTGGGTGTGGAGAATGGGAGGAAGAGATGAGATGTGGATGCATTTTCAGGACTTGGAGTTGTTCTGGTGGTGCTGCAGGGACAATTACTGGACATTTTATGTCCTCCCATGGCCCACTGAATGGAACGTGGGAGAGTGTGGGCTATAATGTGGACCATTGACCATGAGGTGCAGCGATGCTCAGAGATGTATTCACGAAATGCAATGAATGTCTCATGATGATGGAGGAGAATTTGCTATGGGAGGAGTAGTGGGGTGAGGGGGCTGGGGGGTAAATGAGTACCTCATATTTTTTTAATGTAATATTTAAAAAAGGAATTTAAAAAAGATGAGCAATTTAAAAAAATAAAATAAAATAATAAAATAAAATAAAATAAATGCTTAAGCCCAGGATGCATGCCCAGAAATTTGAATTTTTCACCATAATGAAAATGCTAATAACATTTTACAATTAAATAAGAAATAAATTGTATTGTAATGAATTGTATTGTAACAATATATTGAATCAATTGCATTATAAAGGATAGGAGCTCTCCATTTCAATACCTTTACCATGAACAAAAATTATGATTAGTTTGGTAATTATTCTTATATGCTTCTTTTTATAACTTTCAACAGCAGAAGCACTGACACAAATATTCCATAAAATAAATAATATTTTATCCATGATGGTTTGGAGGTTTATGTACCCCAGAAAGACATGTATAAAGTTAATCTATTCCTGTGGGAATGGACCCATTATAAGTAGGGTCTTTGATGAGCTTACTTCAGTTTAGGTGTGACCGCCCTCATTCAGGAAGGGACACAATCCTCTTACTGGAGTCCTTTATAAATGGAATGAATACACAGAGAGAAGAAGCTATGGAAGCATGAAACTGAAAGCAATGAATCCCAGAAAAGAAGGGAGAGAATAGCAGATGTCTCTACATCCTTGGCTATATGGCAAAGGAGGCAAGGATTGGTGGTCGCCAGTCTACAGAAAGAAGGTATTGCCTCGATGATGCTTTGACTTGGGCGTTTTCCCAGTCTGAAAACTCAAGCAAATAAATTCCCATTGTTTAGGCTGAAACCATTGCATGATATTGCTTTGAGCAGCCAGATATACTAGATATACGGCTTTCCTGAATTGGAATACCTAATATAGTAAAAATGATAATTCTCCCCAAATTGATCTAGAGGTTTAATGTGATTTCTATCAAATCCCAGGATGCATCTTGGAAGAGATAGGCAATCTCATCCTAAATTGATGCAGAAAGTCAAAGCAACTATAATAGTCAAAAAATTTTTGAAGAAGAATAAGTTGAATAAATCATACTACCGACTTTAAGACTTGCTGTTAAGCTTCAGGAATTAGGACTCTGTGATATTAGTGAAATGAATCCACACAAGAAGATATGACTGAATTTTACAAAATTGGAAACACAAACCTATGAAGGAAGGGGAGACATAGACTTTTCAGCACATGATGTCAGCATAACAGTACATTCATAAACTCAAGGAAAGAAACTCAGTGCGAACTTCATATATGGTAAAAAAAATTAACTCAAAATGTTTCATAGATCTAAATGTTAAAGTAAAATTATAAAACATTTAGAGGTAAATATAGAAGAAATCTTTGTGTGACAGAGTTAGATTTAGAGTTCTGAGACATGGCACAAAGGCATGGTTTTTACAAGAAAAAATTGATAAATTGAACCTTCTAACATTTAAAATACCTTTGGTGCACTCACACAAAAACCTATATGCAAATGTTCATTTCAGGTTAGTTTGCATTAGCTCAAAACTAGAAATGATTCAAATGTCTTTCAATGGGTAAGTAAATAAACAAAGACTAATATATCCATAATACTCAGTTGCACAGAAAAACAAACTATTGCTTGATTGGTTGGATTTCATGGACATAGTGAATGAAAAAAGACCTAACACAAAAGTTTACATAGTGTGCGATTCCCTTTATTTAACATTCTCTGGGTGATGAAATTATAGTGGAGAACAGAACAGAGTTTACCAGGCATTATGTTGGAGGAGGTTGTGAGAAAACATATTTTTTGTGTGTGGTCATGTAACAGTTACATAGCATTGTGGCAATGGTTACACAAATCTTTACACGTGATTAAATTTTGTAGAACAATATACCTCATAAAATTTACCTCATAAATATTAAATAAACAAACTATACAAATACACAAATACCTGGCAAGTCAAACTCATATAAAAAGTTATATAAGGCTAGGTATAACATAAGGAAGGAGAGATCAAGGGAAAATATGGAAATCTTGAGGAGGAATGTTCCCTATTCTAAGCCTTTACCTCAAAGATAATCAATCACTCAAGAAAAAAACAGGAAACAACAAGAATGGGTATCCTCTAGGTTTTATGACTGACCCATAATATGGGCCTCTGAGTACAAAACAGGTATGAGAGGGGACTGGGCTTATTTGATCACTTCACTGCCTTATTTGGTAATCTTATCAGAATCTGAATCATTTCCTGTCTCTGTTTCTGAGCTTACTAAAGATGACTAATGGAAGATGTTCCTTCCTCTTATTGAGATCTCAAGAAGACAATAAAGATTTTCAGAAAACTGTGAAAAGGTGAACAAGCTCTGGATGTGTGCAACAACATGGATGAACCTCAAAAATTTTATGCCAAGTGAAATAGTCCAGACACATAATGGTAAATTCTGTATAATCCATTCATGTGAAATTCTAGAAAAGGCAAAGCTAATGTATTGTGGCCAACAGTAGGTCAGCAGTTTCCTGAATGAGGGCATGGAGGAGTTGGCTACAAAGTGGCACCAGGAAAATTTTTTTTGGCATCATTCAGAAACTTTTAATAAAAGCTTCATTATAAAACCTTTTCCTGAAATGTGATTCCATAAAACATTGAAAAATCTACTTTAACAAGATATGCCCTATGTATTTTCTAGTGACACTAGCATTTTATACTTATAAACCTTGTTTTATATAAAGAGAAATATACTCCAAGAGGTTATTCACTGTGTTTACAAAGTGCTGGGTTTTTGCCTCATATTTTTCTCTCTTTAAATAATCTGGCATTTTGAAATAGTGGCTGTATAAGAGGCCTAAGGAGGAGAGGTGTTTCCAGAGTTTCAGTGCCAGATACTAACAGGTGGAGGTGTGTGTACACAGAAAATCAGCTAAGGAAGTAAGCTGGCACCTGAAGAGATGGGGTTGGGAATGATTTTCCCACCCCTTCCATAGAGACAGTAGATGATCATGTTGAATGGATCGTGCTTTCGATGGGACCTGAGCACCCATTTCCATGCCAGAGATCCTCCTTATGCTCCAGTGGTAAAGGTCACAGCCAATTTCTTCCACTGCAGGTTCAGAGCTCCAGGAGAGGCTAAAGGTGAGGTCTCAGAGGAATCTGGATTTTTCTAGCCAACACATGCTTAAGGGAACATTTATTACATGAATATATTATTAAAAAGTAAATTATTGATCTTGTACAATTAACTTTTATTAAAAATCATGCTTAAAAACAGCTTCTAGAAAGAGGTGAGGTAGAGAAGGGTTAAAGAAAACAGCTACCAAAAGAGAGGGAGTGGATTTAAAGGGCTACTAGAGAAAGTTTGAGGCCGCTGGAGAACTTCAACTTCAGACAATATCTATGAGCTAAAAAGTAATCACTTCTGCTTACTGGCTTTCCATTTTAAAAAATGACATTTGTAGAGATTATACAATTCAACAATAAAAAGACTAACTATCCAAATGGGCAAGCAAGAATCTGCTGAGTACATGGGCAGTGCCTAACAAAGGAGGACTGACCATTACATCAGGCCCTTGATATTAACAGTTGACTTATGAACCTTTTCTAAAAATTGAAACTTAGTCTAGTATTATATATTGCCTAAGAGTTACTTCCTGAAAGCCTCCTTTTGCTCAAATGTGGCCCCTCTCTAAGCCAAACTCAGCATATAAACATTGTCTTAGGTGTGGGACATGACTCCCAGGGATTAGCCTCCCTTGGCACTGAGGGATTATTATCCAGAATCAGCTAGTGATGAATCTGGAAAAAGACCTTGACCAAAAAGGGAAAATATTAAATACGAATGAGTATGTGTGGCTAAGAGATCTTCAGGGTGAGTCAGGAGGTAATTTCAGAGGTGATGCTTATGCATGTCATAGCAGAATCTCATTGATTGCCATAGTAAACATTGCCTCAAATAGCAGAGCTCCTTAGGGCTATAGAGACATCTAGCCACTATAGGCAGGGCATACAATCTCATAGGAATTCAGCACCTTACTGTCAATGAGCCTTACTTTCAAATATATGATCCCCAATGTAAAAGAGTGAGACTCATTTATAATTTCCCTACACATGGCTCTTCTGTTCCTTTTACTTGAACCTACAATTAGCATGATACTTGTTAAATATATGTCCCAGAAACTAAAACTCTTGGGTCTGTTCACATGTTCATTGAGGCTTGAATCTCAGCCAGTCCACTGGACTCACCCAGGAGGACTAGCAAAAGGGTGATGATGCACAATGCCCATCCAAGGAAGCAAAGAATGCCTGCAACTGCAAACAATACAGTTCCATCCATTTGCCACATGGGATCTAAATCCTCTATCATTCGGAGACAGGGTGGCATCATGATCCTAAAATCCTCAAGACTGAGGAATGAACAAAAATAAAGGTGGAAAGCAACCATGGGCTAAAGTAGACTTATGATTATTCTAGGAATGGAAGAACTTGCATACTGATATAAAGGCAGTGGTCACCCCAAGTTCTGAGGGGAGGGAGAGAGAAGAACAGGTACAATATGGGGGCATTTGGGTAACACTGGAATTGTCCTGCATGACATTGCAATGACTGATAGTCTATTATACATTATGTCAAAACCTGTCAAATTATATAAGGCAAGGTGTAAACTGTAATGTAAACTACAGTCCTTGGCTAGTACAATGCTTCAATATGTGTTCATCAATTGTAACAAATGTACCACTACAATGAAAGATGTTGTTAATGTGGGAAAACATGGGGAGGGGAGGGAGTGGGGTAGATGAGAATCCCCTACATTTTTTATGTACCATTTATATGATCTAAAGTTTCTTTAAAAACAAAAATTTTAAAAAAATTGTCTAAAATAAAGTGTAAAATAAATCTCACTTATAGACAGTTCCCACAAGGAGGAGAAGGGGTGAAGAAAATAGCTACTGTAAAGTGAGGGTGTGGATTTAAAGGGCTACTAGAGAAAGTCCTAAGAAGGTGAAGAATTTCAACTTAACCAAAAAGTTATCACACTGTTTCCTGGATTTCCATTAACAAAATGACATTTGTAGAAGGTTGAAGAGAAAAAACTTATTGGTGCTCCTCTCCCTGCCTCTCACCCCTTGAAGATGGTGCAGAGAATCTCTGAGCCTGACCTCAAAGGAATGTACCTGCCCTTGACCAGTTACTGTGCATGGTGGGAGGCACGCCTGCCCCTTTAGGGGCAGCTCATGACTGACAGAGGCTGGGGATGTTGGGGGAAAGGGGTTGTCACCCCTTTTATCTGGTCCTTGTTTGGTATTCACCATGTTCCATGGCTTCTATCTTGGGCAAGTACCTTCAGGCTCTCATGGCCTCAGTAAGGGTTTGAAAGTGGGATTGGGTACTGAGTATAAGGTAAAGCTATTCTTATCCCTTGAAAACCAAGGCCAAAAAGGGCTTTAGTTTTTGTTTTTGTTTTTGCTTTTCTTAATTTAAGTTTGGAAGGGAGGTTTAAGAAATGGCTGGGTTTAGCCATGGTCCAAATGAAGGTGAAGCCTGATGTTCCTCTGAATTAACTAAGTTCACAGTGGGAGGACCATTGCTAGTGGATAGTGAGGACATTAAGGGAAAATGAAGGAAGAGGTATAATAGAAGGGGGGCAGTTAGGAGAAAGGAAGGGAAGGAGAAAAGCTGGGCAGAGGTAGAAGGGATGAAACAAATGCCTCAGTTACAAAGCTTTAAATATTTGCTTTGTTTGTCTTTTGACTTTATTAACATCGGGGCTGGGAGCAGAGAATTCAAGGACAGAATAGCAAAGAGCAGGCAGAGTGGCAAGGACTATTCTAACAGCAGCCTGGGACCTTATATAGTCTGTGACCAGACGCCCATTTGACTGTGAACAAAAGGTACAAAGAGGGTGCAGGGAGTGGGAGAAGGTGGCTGGGTCTAGTGAAGAAGGCCAGCAACAATAAGGAAAATGGCAGCAAGGAATCCTTGTTGGATTCTCATACTATTTCTTATAATACGAGTTCCAATAACATGCACAGCATTCAGGAGGTGGCTGCATCCAAGGTAGATTCTTTTTAAAAATAAAAATAAATGTAATAGTCCCTGAGACTCATTGAAGTTAATTTTTAGAAGCAAATCACTTTGTTGTGACTCTAAACTTGCTAGACATGTATATATCTTTTTTAAAAGTTACATCAAGCTACTTGCCTAAATCAAAACATGCTTGTTCATTCTATTGCTTCAAATAAGGGGCCAGGAGAGCTAAATTTTTAGGCTTTAACCTCTAACAAGGAATGCTAGCCCAGGCTGGAGAAGAAACCTGAGTTTTGGACCTTCTCATTTCCTGACATAAACCAAAGTGATTTGTTGAAGGAAGGGAGGTGGCAAAACTGGGAGTTCCCTGGCAGTTTTTACTGAAACCCTAGTGGAGAAGTCAGCATGAGTCACCTGTTGAGACATATGTCCAGAATCTCCTTGCTGCATTTGTAGGAGTTGACATTAAAGAGGTAGAAGTGTGTTTCTGAATCAGAGGAGGTGACCCCTGAGCTCCCTCCTACAAATGGGAAAAGAAAAGCCATTTTCTTTGTTTGACCTGAGATGAAGCAGGGATGGTGTTGGGCTGGGTTCTGGGCAATGGTTCTGCTGTCCATGGCAGGAGAATCCCACAAATCAGAAGAAAACTAATCATTTGGAGTGAAAAACCTTGTTGGGCTGTGGAGGACAAAACCAAGGGGGCCACAAGAGGAGGGTGGAAGGTCTTTGAGGGAGAGCAGGGAGGAGCCTGTGCAGTGGTTCTGAGTCCAAGGGACTGAAACATGGTGGGGATACAAGTGACAATATGGACAAGAAAAAATTAAGTACTGATGGAAACAAAGTACCCATATGTTAGAAC
Organism: Dasypus novemcinctus; assembly: GCF_030445035.2. Lineage (NCBI taxonomy): Eukaryota > Metazoa > Chordata > Mammalia > Cingulata > Dasypodidae > Dasypus > Dasypus novemcinctus. Next base: position 39,042,427 of record NC_080675.1, read on the forward strand.
TCAACTAGCTGCCCAGCTCTAATTTTCTGAAAGCTCTTTTTCCAGCAATTCCATCTTCCTAGAAAAGGGACAGATAGGAAGACACAATTGAAGGGATCACATCCTCTCCTTTGCTTCCGCACCAGACTATACCCAGGGCTTCTCCTTCCAAGACTAATAATTAAAGCTCATGATGTTCACAGTGGGGTCAAGGAATGGGGTGGTGATGGTAGAGGACATGCCTGTCATTTCTTCTCCTTACCAGTTCAAAAGAGGGATGAAAGGGTCATAATGTACTTGGAGAAAAACAGAATTGCAGTCCTGTGAACAAAACTGCTCCCAGAAATTCAAGTCTCCTGAGTATACTCCAACACTAGTGCCACCACGGGTTCAGTAAAAGTGACAGAAGAGTCATGCAACTCCTACTCTGTGGTTCATTGGACTTACCCAGGTCAGCTAACAGGGAGTTGAATATGGTCAACCACACACCAGGGAAGTGAGATTCCCTACAACTTCAAGCAGGAGAATTGCATCCATCATCCATGTGGGATCTAAGTTCCCTTTCAATATAGAGTGGAGTGGACATCACCATTGCAGGGTCCACAGGATGGACGAATAAAATATGGATTAGAGTGGACTTACTGGTATTTTAGTATAGAACTATTGTGACTAGTAATGGAAGAAATTGTAGCATTGATGTGGAGAAAGTCGCCACGGTAATTGCTGAGGGCAGGGAGAGGGAAGAAGAAATGTGATGTGGGGGTATTTTTGGGATTTGAAGTTGTCCTAATGATATTGCAGGGACAGATGCTGAACATTATATATCCTGCCATAACCCACTGAATGTACTGGGGGAGAGTGTAAACTACAATGTAAACTCTTATTCATGTGGTACAGCAGGCTCCAAAATGTATTCACCAAATGCAATGAATGTGCCACAATGATGAAAGAGTTTGCTGATGTGGGAGGAGTGGGTGGGGGCAGGTGGGGTATATGGAAACCTCATATTTTTTAATGTAACATTTTTGTGATCTAAGTATCTTCAAAAAAATACAAGTATAAAATGATGGGGGGGATGGAGAGTGGGGTATGTGGGAACCTCTTATGTTTCTTAATGTAATGTTTTGTGTGATCTATTAATTTTAAAAAATAATAATTAAATTAAATTTTTTTAAAAAATGCTCTTGTCTTTTTTCCTGTCTCCTGAGGATGCTCCTGCGGAAGCATGGAAGCAGTCATAGAGGATGGCAGAGACTGAAGCAGTCCAAAGAATTTATTTCCCCACGGGGGAAAACTGTGTCCTCAAGTAAGGAGAAGTCAGTGAGACATGGCTCCACCTTGGAAACAGGGTGCCAGTTAAAACCAGGTACCAGATGGTTCACTAGTGTCAACCTGAATGGACAGGTGGGAATGGATGCACAGTGTGTGAACAAGTATCACTGCAATCATGCTAAGGCTAACAGTTCAGCAAGGGAGGTAAGATAGTGTGTCTGAGGCAACAGTATAAATGGTGTTGTTGCTGGAAGACACTGACTGAAAATGGAGGTGTTGGTACAGAAGGGAGAGAGGTGGTAGGGAGGAAGAGAGACCCAATCTCCTGCCCATACGTTGGATACAGGTGACATAGCCAAGTGACCCTCTGCAGCCAGGCCTGACCAAATACTTCTGTCAGATCTGCAGGTCAGTATCTGACAGCTGGCTTCTTGGCTATTTCTCTTGAGGACATCAAGATGAAACCTTCACGTTTCTGGATCTCCAAGAGGCCTCCCTCTTCCCCAAAGAGAAGGAGGTTCTGATGCTTCTCAGTGTGGCGCCTGATACAGATTTTTTTAAAAAGTAAAAATACTTGAAATCATTTGATATGTGAGCTTTTCATGGGGTTGGGACTCAAGTCTCTTCCTGGATTTGATCCTGGAGACTGAATGCCCAAGCCAAAAATTCAGACACTGGAATTTTGTCTCTTTGAACCCAGCTCTGATAGCTCAGCTGCTTTCCTAGGGGATGCAGATGGAGTGGGTACTAAGGCTTCCTACAGAGCCAAGGCAGGAGTTGAGGAGCCAGCTGGGGGTCCTCCTTGGGGATTTCTGGAATGCCTGGTGGAAACAAGGTGTTAGGGTGGTGCTCAGGCCGAAGGTGAAGAGGTGGGGCAAGGAGGATAGGGGCCCAAATTCAGCAGAGCCCCAACCCCTGGGAGAATCTTGAGGCTGAGCTTGCAAAGTGGGAAGCAGGGGCTGTGCCTCTTCTTGGGGTAGCCCATGGCCAAACTTCCCGTGGCCCTAGGTGGTTTATACAGTTTGAGTGAAAGAAAGCCCAGTAAGTGAGAAAAGTTCACATTAGTAGAGCAGAGGGTCTCAGAGAGGTTGGCAGGGCGTTTAGTGAGCAATGTTTCATGTTGGAGAGCCACAGCTGTGCCAGCTGAGGTGAGGCAGGATGGGGTTTGACAGAAGAGAGAGACAGGTTTCCAGGAAGCTTAGCCAGAAAACCATCCACCTCTACTTTGGGCAGTTTGTCAGTCAAATATGAGGTAGGTCCAAGCCGGTATTTTGGACAGAGTTAAGCTGGGGGGCAGATAATTGAAGATTCCAGAGGGTAGTTCATACCTATGGGCAGTGTGTTATGCACCAGTGATGTGGCATGCCAGTGCTGGGTATGCTAGTGATGTGGGGACCATACATGCCCTGGGGGAACATGCTAAGAAAGTCCTTGGCCCCCATCTTGTCCTTTACATTGACGGTGGAGCTGCAGCTGAGCAGGCCTAACATGTCAATGGGTTCTGTCTTAATCTTGAACAGCTCATGCTGGTGGCCCTTCTCCACATGCCTAATCAGGAGGTCCTTGCTGCCGAACTGCTGGGCACATTACTGACACAGGAAGTCCTTCCAGCTGTATGTACCTCCAGGTGTCCCTGCACATCGTTATGAGTATATTACCATTGGTCGCAGTAGTCACAGGAGTGCTGTTTCTTCTGATACCCAGCATGAGTGTGCCTTCATCTAGCAGGCCTGGGTACTTTGAAATGTCTGTGGGTACCACTTGCAAGTGATGTCACCAGAGCTGTTGGCATGCATGGCCAGGTGGAGCTGTTAGCCCAGCTTTGTTTTGTGATTCTTACTGTGCTCAGATTAGTGGAGAGCCTCTTCATAGGGGTAATGGATATACAGTTGGTCCTTGCAATGAAAGATGTCATCACAGTACAAGACCACAAGCACTGGTGGGTTTTCTGGCCTGAGTACAGGGCCATGTGCTTGTACTTCGGGACGAAAGTCTTGCCACAGTGCATCTGAGGACAGCTATAGGGTCTCTGCTCAGGGTGGGGAAGTTCTGAGGCCTCAGCTTCTCCCCATTTGTGATGGATGTCCCTACGATTTACACTGGCACTTCACTTGACTCTCACCTCCCAGCCCAGAGGGATTGGAACTAATTTCTAGTCCACTACCTCCTCCCTGCCTTGCATCTTGAATCAGGGGAGAGCAGGAATAGGAGACGCTGGTGAAAAATGTAATGAGGGCAAGGCAAATCGCGAAGGGCCACGGTATTCAGAAGGCCTTCCAATTTACTCTACATAGACTCTCTGCTCTGTTCCAGCCTCCAACACAGCCATCAGAAAACAATCTCTTCACTGCTCTCTGGACCCCATGTTGCAGGTCGGAGCAAGCTGAGCCTGCCAGGCCTTTTCAGGCAGGGATGCTGGTGACAGTCAGACCATTGTGCAGAGCATTGGGGGATATCTGGGAAACTTCTCTGTCAATGAAAATACTCTGCATTTTGGTTGAGGTGGTGATCATAACCCAAATTTATTGAACTGTATATTATCAATGAGTGGATTTTATTTTAGCTATGTTATAATGTGTTAAAACTGAGGATAATATAGGACTTAAAGACATTTTTAGAGAAATAAAAACTAGGTATTTGTCACTAGGAAATCAGCACACTGAGATAGGCCAAAAATTTTTCAGACTGAAGTGAAATGATAACCAGGAATGAATAGAGTATAAGAAATGGTAAATAGGATGATTTTGTGTTTTCATCTTTTAAAATTTGTTTTAGTATTCAAAGAAATATTAATAGCATATTGTGGGGCTTATGAAGTGTGAAGAAAAAAATACATAACCACAGTCACACAAATGAATTTAATTCAAGAATTTATATTGTTGTAATTTTCCTCCATTTTGAGTGGAGCAGCACAATGTTCATTCTAAATATACTGTAATAAATTAAGGATGTATGAAGGAGGAAAACATCCTGAAGTTTTTCCTCATACAGGAAAAAATTTTAAGCATAAATTCAGTAAAGTGTATGACAAATTACAGAACTAGGCATGACTGAAAGAAGAATTCAGCAAGCTAATAAACATCTATCTTCATAGTAAAAGATAACATATCGAATGCTTTCTCTCTAAGACTGTAAATAGTAAGAATTAAAGGATGTCATATATGATGACATCTATTCAACACTTTACTGAGGTAGTTGTCAGTGCAATAAGGCAGGAAAAAGAAATTAAAAATGTAACATTTGGAAAGAAGTAATTGACTTTGTTGTTTTGCTGCTTTTATATACTGACAGCATGACACTTTTCTTGGGAAATCCTAGGATTTCTATACAAATATTTCTAGAGCTGATAAGTAAATTTTGCAGAGGCTATGAGTGAAATACCAAAAAAAAACAATTGTATTTCCATATGCTCTCAGTATATATTTGGAAAATTAAATGAATAAACAATACCATTTAAATTATCCATGCCATAGATTGTTTGCAAGGATGGTAACAATAACCCCTTATATTCATAGTTCCCGATTGAAGTACTAGTAAGTCTTTAATACATTGATCAAGGTCACATATATTTTCATAAGTGTTCATGCAGATTAAATGAAAAAATTAAATTTTGAAAGGGCAAGTAGAATAATGATCCTGCAGCCATGCCAGTGTCCTAATTTCAGGACACTGTGAAGGTGTTAATTTCATGGCAAAAGGGACTTTGCAGATATGATTGAAGTAAAGGATTTGGAGATAAGGTGATTATCCCGGATTATTCAAATAAACCCAATCTTAAAACATGAATCCTTAAAGAAGAGAAGTTTACCTGGTTCTGGTCAGAGGAAGATGTGACATACAGTGCAGTTGTCAGAGATATGCAATGTTGCTTGATTTGAAGAAGTAGGAAAGGCTCCATGAGTCAAGGAATATGGGTGATCTCAAGAAGCTGCAAAAGGCATGGAAATGGATTCCACTTAGAACCTCCGGAAGTAATATGGCCTTGCTAAGCCCATGGGTTTTTTGTTGTTGTTGATGTTATTTTTTACTTTCTGAAATTTATTTATTTGTATTAGAGAAGATGTAGGTTCACAGAAAGAGCATGAACTAAAGAAAGTTCCCTTATACCTACCCATATACCTTTCCCCACTTTTAAATTTTGCATTAGTGGGCCCCTTTTTTACAATGGATGAGAAAATATTATTATAATTGTACTATTAACTATAATCCATAGTTTGTATTAGCATTCACTGTGTTGTAAAGTACTATAGAGGCAGGGCAAGATGGCGTCTGAGTGAGTGCACCTTATAATCTCTCCTGCAAAGAAGCGGCTGAGTAGGGTTGGACTCCTGCTGAACCGGGCTGTTTCAGGTGTTTGCAGGGCAGGAGGTGTCTGTACGTCAATTTGGTGGGACGGTGACAGAGGAGATTCTTGTAAGAGGTAGAATTTTGGGTCTCTTTCACGGAGGTGGAGCTGCATGCAGCACCCATCCCCCTGTGACTGGCGGCCCGGCTGCGGCAATTCCTGGAGGCTTTGCTGCGCTGGGGAGTTCCCAAGCCCTGAGCAGGCTGCTTCAGGGACTTGCAGGGTGGGAGGTGTCTGGTAGTCGATTTGGTGAGACAGTGACAGAGGAGATTCTTGCGAGACGTGAAATTTTGGGTTTCTGACATGGAGGTCAGAGCTTCTGGCTAGAGGCCCTCCCCCTAGGGCTGGCAGGCCATCTGTGGTGATCCCTGAACTCTTTGTAGTACAGCAGCGCCCCCAGCAGGCTGTTTCGGGGGCTTGTAGAGCGGAATGTGTCTGGAAGTCGATTTGGTGAGACAGTGACAGAAGAGATTCTTATGAGAGGTGGAATTTTGGGTTTCTGACATGGAGGTCAGAGTTTGCTGGCGTGACCCCTTCCCCTAGGGCTGGCGCCCAGCAGTGGGGATCCCTGAAGGCTGTGTTGCACAGCGGTGCACGCAGGCTCCCTGTTAACCGGATGCGTGGTTCCCAGGTCTGTGTCCCCTAAACCCTGGTACCCATACTCCAGAGACTCACACCTCTTGAGCCTGCAATATCACAGACTTCCCATCCCTGAATCCACCGTGCCCTAAAGTCCAACTGAGGTCCTTGATTATCCTAGCCCTCGGTGTTTTTGGGTTTTTTTTTCTCTCTTTTTTCTTTTTTTTATTGTCTTGGTTGCTAATATTGCATTAACTCTTGATCTTTTCCCCATTTTATCCCCCAAGGTCGTTTTTTGTTTATTTAAGGTTTTTTTCCTTCCTTTTTTTCTTGCCTGTTTCCCTCCCTTTTCTTTGCCCACCACCTTTTCTTCATCTTTTTTTTCCTTTACTCTCTTATTCTTATTATTTTATTTTATTTTCTTTATATAATAGGTGCTGAAGGCAGCGCTTCACACTTGCTGAGTTTCCTCATCCCCCATTTCCTCTTTTATGTGTGAATTGATGTTGACCACCTACACTATCCCCTTGCCCCCACATCTTGCTATCCTCCATCATCTACTGTCTCTCTTACATTCCACCTCCCTTTCTTTGGCCCCCGAATTGTCTAACTTTTAATTTCTAATACCTTTGTTCTGTTATAGCTCTTCTATCCACTCTTGATATTATTGTCTTTCTTTTCTCTTTCCCTCTCTCATGAAAACACTAGCTTTTAATTCATACTATATTCCTCCCCATATTCAGTTGACTATATCACTATAGGTACTCTACTTACTGCTATAAATCTACACAACTTACATGAGTCTAATATCCATTCTCCCAGATCACATTGTGTTGGTCTGTTAACATTTATTACCGATACTACTTTACACGTTTTCTTTCCTTACACATTGTCCTTTCCCTGGCCCTAATATTTTCCTTCAAAGTGAACTTAGCCAGCAACAAGAAATTAGAGTAAGAAGAACAAAATGACAAAGAGAAGGCATAACACTTACACATGAACAACAATTAATTAATCCCCAAGACGAGAAAAAGAAGTTAAGGAACTGATTAAACCCATCAATATAAAATGATGACCAGACAGCAACAAAAAACTACAAACCAAACCAACAATCAGGAAAACATGGCAGAATCCAATGAACAAACTAAAAACCAGGAAGGGGAGCACAACTTCGGACAAGTAATTAAAGATCTCAAAACATATATTAGAGACCAACTTAATGAAGTAAAGGAAGAGATTAACAATATGAAGAAAACACTTGGAGAGGAAATTTAGACATACACAAAAAGATAACAGATATCATGGGAATGAACAACACAGTTCAAAAAATCAAAAATACACTCTCAGCAAATAGCAGCAGATTAGAAGAGGCAGAGGAGAGAATTAGTGACATGGAAGACAGTGCATCTGAAATCAAACAGATAGTAGAATTGATCGATAAAAAGATAGAAAAAATCCAGCTAGGAATTAGGGACCTGAATGACAATGCAAAATGCACAAACATACTTATTATAGGCATCCCAGATAAAAAGATAGAAAAAATCCAGCTAGGAATTAGGGACCTGAATGACAATGCAAAATGCACAAACATACTTATTATAGGCATCCCAGAAGGAGAAGAGAAGGGAAAGGGAACAGAAGGGGTGCTGCAGGAAATAATGGCTGAAAACTTCCCAGATCTACTGAGAGAGATGGATGTCCAGGAAGCACAATGCACCCCAAACACCATAAATCCCAACAGGCAACCCCAAGACATATACTTGTCAAATTATCCAGTGTGCTCAAGACAAAGAGAAAATTATAAAAGCAGCAAGAGAAAAGAGAAACATCACATACAAGGGAGTCTCCATAAAATTAAGTGCTAATTTCTCATCTGAAACCATGGAGATAAGAAGGCAGTGGTTTGATATAGTCAAGGTACTAAAAGAAAAAATTTTCCAACCAAGAATACTCTACCTAGCTAAACTAGCATTCAAAAATGATGGAGAGTTCAAAATATTCACAGAAAAACAGATATTAAAACACTATGCCAACAAGAACCATGCATTTCAAGAAATACTAAAGGGATTTCTGCAGGAAGAAAGGAAAAACCAGGAGAGGCAGAGTTGGAGGAAAGTTTAAGAGTAAAAAAAGTCAAAAAGAGAAGGAAAAAAACAAACAAAATATGACAAACAAAAGTCAAATCAAAATATGGCTAACATAAATAATTCCTTGAAAGTAATAACACTGAATGACAATGGATTAAAGTCACCTATCAAAAGATTCAGACTGGGATATTGGATAAGGAAATATGACCCATCTATATGCTGTCTACAAGAAACACATCTTAGACCCAGGGATTTGGGGAGGTTGAAAGTGAATGGTTGGAAAACAATCTTACAAGCAAAAAATAACCAAAAAAAAGGCAGGAGTAGTTATATTACTATCAGACAAAATAGACTTTAAATGCAAAACAATTGTGAGAGACAAAGAAGAATACTACATATTAGTGAAAGGGACAATCTCTCAAGAAGAAGGAACAATCATAAATACTTATGCTCCTAACAAGGGTGCCTCCAAATACATGAGGAAAACACTGGAAAAACTAAGTGAAAGAATAGATGCCTCTACAATTATAGTGGGAAATTTTAATACAACACTATCAACTTTGAACAGAACATCTCAAAAGAGAATCACTAAAGAAATACAAACTTTGAACAGTATATTAGAGGAGCTGGATCTAAAAGACATACACAGATCATTACACCCGAATACAGCAGGATATACACTTTTCTCAAGTGCACATGAATCATTCTCCAAGATAGACCATATGCTAGGCCACAAAGAAAGGCTCAATGAATTCAGAAAGATCAAAATCATATAAAATAATATCTCTGTCCACAGTTGAGTGAAGCTGGAAATCTGCAAGGGCCAGAGGCCCAGATTTCACACAAAGATATGGAAATTAAACAGCACACTCTTAGAAAAACAGTGGGTCAAAGAGGAAATCTCAAAAGAAAATAATAACTACCTTGAAAATAATGATAATCATAACACAATATAACAAAACTTATCAGATGCAGCAAAAGCAGTACTGAGAGGGAAATTTATAGCCATAAATTCATACATCAAAAAAGAAGAAAGAGCAAAATTTGAAGAACTAACTGCACATTTGGAGGAATTAGTAAAAAAACAACAAATTAACCCCACAGGAAAAAAGAAAGAAAGAAAGAACAAAGATAAGAGCAGAACTAAATGAAATAGAAAATAAGAAAGCATTTGAAAAGATAAACAAGACCAAGAGCTGGTTCTTTGAGAAAATCAATAAAATTGAAAAACCATTAGTGAGACTAACAAAGAAAAAAAGAGAGAAGATGCAAATACACAATATAAACAATGAGAAAGTAGATATCACCACTGACCCCACAGAAACAAAGACAATCATAAAAGGATATTTTGAAAAACTATATTCCAACAAGAGTGACAATTCAGAGGAAAGGGACAAATTCCTAGAAACTCATAAGCAGCCTATATTGACGAAAGAAGAAATTGATGATCTCAACAAACCAATCACAAATAAAGAGATAGATCATTAAAAACCTCCCAACGAAGAAGAGCCCAGGGCCATACGGCTTCACAGGTAAATTCTACAAAACATTCCAGAAAGAACTAACACCAATCCTGCTGAAACTCTACCAAAAAATAGAAATAGAAGGAACATTACCTAACTCATTTTATAATGCCAACATTACCCTAGTACCAAAGCCAAAGACACCACAAGAAAGAAAAATTACAGACCAATTTCTCTAATGAACCTAGATGCAAAAATCCTCAACAAAATACTTGCTAACCATATTCAACAACACATTAAATGAATTATACACCATGACCAAGTGGGATTCATCCCGGTATGCAAGGATGGTTCAACATAAGAAAATCAATCAATGTAATACACCATATAAACAGATTGAAGGAAAAAAATCATATGATTATATGTATAGATGCAGAAATATCATTTGACAAAATACAGAGCCCTTTCTTGATAAAAACACTACAAAAAGATTGTAATACAAGGAAATTTTCTGAACATGAAAAAGAGTAACCCAAGTAGTGAGAGTGGGGGTGGACCCACATCCTGGGGAGGACTAATGCCATCCAATAGAGGGAACTGTATCCCTCGAGAGAAAGGGTGGCTCCCAGGGCATTGGGGCAGTTGAGCAAGTTAGGCCCTGAACACTATTCCATCTATCTCTGGAAGTGGCTCCTCAGGAAACGGAGGTTGGCTGTCACTGAGGGCACCAAGGTGGAAGGGAAAATGGACGTTAAATGTGTGGAACCAAAGTAAATGGGGGGTAAGAGAGGAGTTTCTTGAGAGTACACAAGGATGGATATAAAACATGTAATATTACACCATAACATATAGGAGATGACAGACTGATAATGTAAACCATAATGTAAAACATAGGATAACTAAAAATGTAAAGAACTGTGTATCCTAAAGTATGCACCATAATGTAAACACAGATGTCACCTTGTTAGAAAGCTAATGTCTCAGACTCTGTACATCACTTTAAGTAAATATGATATGAATAGGGCGTAAGAGTATCACTGTGGAAGGGAAAAGGTTTTCTGGTGGATGTGTGGGAGTGCTGTATATTATATATATACATTGCTGTGGTCTAGGACTCCTGTGAAGAAAAGCTGAATAATTAGGGGGGGGGGGGGGGAAAGAAAAAAATAGGATGTGGAATTTTTTCAAGTCAACATTCTTTATCTAAGTTCTTTATCTAACTTTATCCAAGTTCTTTATCTATCCTTTAAACTCATCGCTATATGCCATTCCCTAGTAAGGGACCATGACATTATATTGGGCTTCAAATTTCGGGGAGTTCTGGATCACAGAGTGTTTCAACAATGGCAATGGAGGGATACTGGTATGGGATACCAATGACAGGTGATATATGACTGACAGGGAGCGGTACAGAACATATGTCCAGGGTGCATGGTAATGTTTGGATATACTCATAGTGGCAACAATTAAAAACCACAGTAGGGGGGGTACTGGGTTCCTGGCCAGTGGTGCTCTGTCGTGGTCCCTAGGGGAGCAGCGACAGTCTCCCAGGTACAGTGGTGGGGACCAGGAGGGAGTGAGGTTCAACAGTGAGCCCCTGATACTAATGACTATGCTTGTGAGCTGATAAACCCAAAATAATAACAAGGCCTAGAGCAACTTTGTGCCTGGGAATTTCCTTCTGTCAGCCTTCATGTTACTCAAATGTGGCCAGTCTCGAAGCCAAACTCAGCATGTAAATGCAATGCCTTCCCCCCAGCGTGGGACATGACACCCGGGGATGAGCCTCCCTGGCAACGAGGGACCACTATCAACTACCAACTGATGATGCAACTGGAAAATGACCTTATACGGAAGGTTCAATGCGGATCAGCAGAATATCCATGTCTACATAAAATACCATGACTTTAAAATGCTGTTTGACCTAAAGTAAGGGGGAAATGGAAAGGAGAAATGAGTTTATATGGCTACGAGTTTCTAAAAAAGAGTCTGGAGGCTGGCAGAAGGTTTGCCCTCATGCACAACTGAGCAGAGTCAGAGAGACAGATAAAGCAGATACAACCCCCAGATATTGGTTCCTTTGAGGGCTAAAGAGACCCATGGGAGTTATGGTCATGGCCGATGGGGTTAACTACCAGGGCAGATGGCCCCTCTTTGGAAATGGTGTTTATGTGTGATGAATCTGGACTCAGATGGGATCTCCCTTCATAAGACTTTCATGCTAATGTGCTGGAGGTGCAGTTAATGTTGGGGTTTAAGATATATTTAGGGGATTTGAATCTCTGGACTGACAATGTGATAGCCAGATCCTGAGCCTCAACAGACTCCAGCACCTACAATCTGATTTATTGGACTTACCACACTCAGCTAAGATGGAGGTGAAGAAGGACAACCACCACACCATGGAGCCTAGAGTGATTACAACTGAAAATGGGAGGATTGCATCCAGCATCCAGGTGGAATCTGAGCCTCCTCTTGACATAAAGGTGCAATGGACACAACCAATCCAGTGTCCACATAGAAGAGGTGGCATTGGATTGGGAAAAGTGGACATAATGGACAAAGGGTATGGGGAAAGGCAGGAAGAGATGAGAGGTGGAGGCATCTTCGGGACATGGAGCTGCCCTGGATGGTGCTTCAGAGGTAATCACCGGACATTGTAAATCCTCACAGGGCCTACATGATGGAATAGAGGAGAGTATGGGCCATGATGTGAACCAATGTATATGAGGTGCAGAGGTGCCCAAAGATGTACTTACCAAATCCAATGGATGTGTCATGATGATGGGAACGAGTGTTGTTGGGGGGGGGGGAGAGGGGGGGTGGGGGGGTGGGGTTGAATGGGACCTCACATATATATTTTTAATGTAATATTATTACAAAGTCAATAAAAAATAAAAAAATTAAAAAAAAAAAAAAAAAAAAAGAAAAGACAAATAGTGTCTTAGAATTATGGAAAAAAAAAAAAAAAAGAGTATATGTGAAAAACCCACAGCCAACATTGTTTACAGTGGTGAAATCCTAAAATCCTTCCCTCTAAGATCAGGAACAAGACGAGGCCCACTCTCTCCCCTTCTATTTATCATTGTCTTAGAAATACTTGCTCGAGCACTGAGGCAAGAACTAGATATAAAAGGCATTCAAATTTGGAAAAGAAGAAGTCAAAATTTCATTATATGCAGATGACAAGATCCTATACATAGAAAACCCTGAGAGGACTACAACAAAGCTTCTAGAACTCATAAATGAGTTTAGTAAAGTCACAGGTTATAAGATCAATGCACAGAAATTAGTGGCATTTCTGTACACCAATAATGAGCAAGCTCAGGAGGAAATCAAGAAAAAAAAACCATTTACATAGTAAATAAAAAAATCAAATACATCACAATAAATTTAACTAAAGATTTAAAATATTTATACACAGGGAACTACAAAAGATTGTTCACAGAAATCAAAGAAGACCTAAATAAATGGAAGAATATTCCTTGTTCATGGATAGGAAGACTAAATATTATTAAGATGTCTATCCTACCAAAACTGATCTACACATTCAATGCAATGCCAATAAAAATCAACGCAGCATTCTTTAAAGAGCTAGAAAACTGACTATGAAATTTATTTGGAAAGGAAAGAGGCCCCAAATAGCCAAAGACATATTGAAAAAGAAAAACGGAATTGGAGGAATCACACTTCCTGACTTCAAAACATACTACAAATCTACAGTAGTGAAAGCAGCATGGTATTGGCATAAAGAAAGACACACAGACCAATGGAATCAAATTGAAAGTTCTGATATAGAACCTCATATATATAGCCATATAATATTCAATAAAGCCACCAAACCCTCTCAACTGGGAGAGAATGGCCTATTCCACAAATGGTGCCTGGAGAACTGGATAACCATATGTAGAAGAATGAAAGAGAATTACCATCTCACAAATTATACAAAGATCAACTCAAGATGGATCAAAGACCTAAATATAAGAGCCAAGACTATAAATACCTTGGAAAGCAGTGTAGGGAAACATCTACAAGAACTTGTAGTAGGAAATGGCTTCAAGAACTTCACACCAAAAGCACGGGCAGCAAAAGAACAAATAGATAAATGGGACTTCCTCAAAATTAAAACCTTCTGCACCTCAAAGGAGTTTGTCAAGAAAGTAAAAAGGGAACCTACACAATGGGAGAAAATATTTGGCAAGCATATATCCAATAAGAGACTTATAACTTGCATATAAAAAGAATTGCTATATCTTGAAAATAAAAAGATAAACAACCCATTTAAAAAATGGGAAAAAGATTTAAACAGACACTTCTCCAAAGAAGAAATACAAATGGCTAAAAAGCACATGAAAAAATGCTCCAAATCTTTAGCTATCAGGGAAATGCAAATCAAAACTACAATGAGATACCATCTTACTCCCATAAGATTGGCAGCTATGAAAAAAACAGAATACAAATGCTGGAGAGGATGTGAAGAAATGGGAACACTCATCCACTGCTGGTGGGAATGCAGAAAGATCCAACCATTCTGCAGGACAGTTTGGCAGTTTCTCAAATAACTAACCATAGATTTGCCATATGACCCAGCAATTCCACTACTGGGTATGTACCCAGCAGAACTGAACGTAGGGACACAAACCGATATATGCATACCAATGTTCATAGCAGCATTGTTCTCTATCGCCAAAAGCTGGAGTCAACCCAAATGCCCATCAACAGATGAGTGGATCAATAAAATGTGGTATATACATACAATGGAATACTACTCAGCTTTAAGAACAAATACACTGCAAACACACATGATAACATGGATGAATCTTGAGAACCTTATGTTGAGTGAAGCAACCCAGGCATTGAAGGACAAATACTACATGACCTCGATGATATGAAATAAGCAAGCTGCCTCAGAGAGCTAGAGACTGGAAGATAGGCTTACAGGAAATCAGGGGGTAGGGGAAGAATGTAAGCTGACATCTACATGGGTGAAACCTATGATAAGCTGGAGGTAAGTATGTGTACAAGGAAGGCATAAAATGGGGGCATAGGGTTACCATTGGGTGGGGCTTTGGGGGTTTGAGGGGGGCTAGGGATGGACGCATGGGTAATATTGCCCAAGAAATTGGGGGGAGGGTGGGGCAACACACAAACATAGGAGATTGTCAGGAGTTGGTTGAGAGTATAATGCTGAGAAAACCTTTTCAAAATATAATTAGGAAAGTTACCTGTTTAAGATACTCAAAGGGGATAATCTGACACAGGACAGACTCCTAGGGAATATCTGAATGCTCATTTTGCCAGAGTGGGTTATACCATTGTGTAGAGACCTATATAATGAGAGGAAAGGTAGTCCCACAACCTGGGGAGGACTAATGCCATCAAACAGAGGGAACTGAATCTCTCAAGAGAAATGGTGGCTCCCAGGGCATTAGGGCAGTTGAGCGGGTCAGGCCCTCAGCACGTTGCAAGTATCTCTGAACATGGCTCCTCAAGAAATGAAGATTGACTGTCACTGTGGGCCCCAAGGGGAGGGGGAAATAGATATTGAATAGATGGAACCAGAGTAAATGTGAGGGCAAGGGAAGTGTTTCACAAGTGTACAGAAGGATGGATATAAAATATGTAATATTAAACCAAAAACATATAGGGGATGACAGACTAATAATGTAAACCATAATGTAAAACATAGGATAACTAAAAAATTTAGAAAACTGTATAGCCTAGAGTATAAACCACAATATAAACACAAATGTTACCTTGTTTGAAAGCTATTGTCTCAATATCTGTACATCAGTTTCAGTAAATATGATATGAACAAGTTAAAAGATTATCGCTGTGGAACGGAAAAGGTTTTATAATGGATATGTGGGAGTACTGTCTATTGTATATATAAATTACTGTGATCTAAGGCTCTTGTGAAGAGAAGCTCAATAATTAGGGAAAAAAGAAAAGAAAAAGATAGGATGTAGAATTTTTCCAAATCTATATGTATTCTATATCTAACCTTTAAACTAATCACTATATTCCATTTTACTAATAAGGGAACCTGACATTATAGTGGGCTTCACTTTTCAGGAAGTTTTGGATCACAGAATGGTTCAACAATGGCAGCAGAGGAATACTGGTATGGGATGTTATTGACAGGGGACATATGGTTGACAGGGAGTTATACAGGGCATGTGTCCAGGGTGCATGGAAATGTTTGGATATACTCATAGTGGAAACAATTAAAAACAATAGCTGGGGGAGTACTGGGTTCCTGACTGGGTGGGGGGGGGCTCTGTCATGGTCCCTAGGGGAGCAGCGGCAGTCCCCCAAGTGCAACAGCAAGGACCAGGAAGGAATGAGGGTCCAACAGTGAGCCCCTGATACTAGTGACTATGCTTGTGAGCCTACACACCTGAAATAAGAACAAGGCCTAGAGCAGCACTGTGCCTAAGGGTTCCCTCCTGACAGCCTCCGTGTTACTCAAATGTGGCCAGTCTCAAAGCCAAACTCAGCATGTAAATGCACTGCCTTCCCCCCAGTGTGGGACTTGACACCCGGGGATGAGCCTCTCTGGCACCGAGGGATCACTACCAAGTACCAGCTGATGACGTAACTAGAAAATGACCTTGAATTAAAGGTTCAATGTGGATCAGCAGACTATCCCAGTCTATATATAATAACAGGAGTTAAAAATGCTCTTTGACCTAAAGTAAGGGGGAAATGGAAAGGACAAATGAGTTTATATGGCTATGAGTCTCTAAAAAAGAGTCTGGAGTTGTCAGAGGAATTGCCCTTATGCACACCTGAGCAGAGTCCCAGAGACAGATAAAGTAGATACAACCCCAGGTATTGGTTCTTTTGAGGGCTAAAGAGACCCACAGGTTCTATGGTCATGGCAGATGGAGTTCACTGCCATGTCGGTTGGCCCTTCTTTGGAGCTGGTGTTTCTGCATGATGGAGCTGGACTCAGATGTGATCTCCTTTCACAAGCCTTTCATGCTACTTTACTGGAATTGTATTTGGTGCTGGGGTTTAAGATATATCTAGGGGATTTGAATCTCTGGCCTGACAATGTGATAGCCAGGTCCTGAGCCTCAACAGACTTCAGCTCCTACACTCTGATTTATTGGACTTACCCCACTCAGCTAACATGGAGTTGAAGAATGTCAACCACCACACCATGGAGCCTAGAGTGCCTACAACTGAAAGCAGGAGGATTGCATCCAGTATCCATGTGGAATCTAAACCCCCTCTTGACATAGATGTGGAATGGACGCAACCAAGCCAAGGTCCACAGGAAGGAGGAATACAGTAAGGATCAGAGTGGACTTAATGATATTCTATTCATGAACTATTGTGGTTAATAATCGAGAAAATGTGGCATTGGTGTGGAAAAAGTGGCCATGGTGGCTGCTGAGGGTGGGGAATGGGAGGAAGAGATGAGATGTGGAGGCATTTTCGAACTGGGGTTGTCCTGAGTGGTTCTGCAGGGGCAATTGCCAGACATTGTATGTCCTCCCATGGCCCACTGGATGGAATGTGAGAGAGTGTGGGCAATGGTGTGGACCATAGGCCATGGGTTGCAGCAATGCCCAGAGATGTACTCACCAGATGCAATGGAAGTGTCATGATGATGGGGGAGAGTGTTACTGTGGGGGTAGTGGTGGGGTGGGGGAGGTGGGGGTGAATGGGGACCTCATATTTTTTTAATGTAATATTTTTTTTAAATGAATAAATAAAATTAAAAAAAAAAAGAAAACTAACATAAAACTGCTACAAATATCCTGAAAAAGATGAGTCAAAGGGTGAGGAGAGCCATGTATACCATATCTTAATATCAGACAGGGCTCTCTTGTCCTTCAAGCAGTGAAGCTTGGTTGTCACTGTGGGTGCCAAGGGGAAGGGGAAAGAGGAATAGAATAGATTGGAGAGGGGTTAACTGGGGGGCAATGGAAGTGTTCCACAAGATTGTGCAATGATGGATATAGGCCATGTTAAATTTCACCAAAAACCTATAAAAGTATATAGTCTAAAATGTAAACCATAATGTAAACCATAATGTAACCAAAAATTTAGAAAATTGTCCAGTCTAAATATAAACCATAATGTAAATTATAATGGAACCATGGTTAGTAGCTATGTTTCAATATCTGTACATCAGCTGTAGCAAGTAAAACTCCACATGTAAAAAGACCATTGCTAGGGAAGGGGGAAAAGGGTTTGATGTTGGGTATATGGGAGTCCCCTATATTGTATATGTGACTTTACTGTGATCTAAAACTTTTTTGAAGACATAGTAAAAAAAAATTTTTTTTAAGATGTAGACACTGAGAAAGGAATGGAAGAAATTGCCTTGCCACTGTACCTACAGACAAGACCTATTACAGTGATGACAGGCAAAATGTCAAAAACAAAGTTTTATGGTATTTTTCATTTTTAAAACCTCAATTCATTTTTACTTTATTTTAGTTTTTCTAAATTAGTATGTATTCTATTTGTAATCTGTAAATCTATCATCACTATTTAATTTTCCTATTAATTGAATTTGGCAATATATTAGGCTTCATTTTTTAAGAAGTTTTGGATCACAGCTATGGCAGGGGAGAAACACTGGTGTGGGGTGACATTGATGGGGGATGAATGGGTGGGAGGGAGTTCTCCAGGGAATGTATATAGAGTATATAAATATGTTTGGATATTCCTTGGGTATTGTCATAATAGATAGAGTTACATATGACAACTGAGGGAGTGCTGAGTTCCCATCTGATGGAGCTCAGTCGCATTCCCTAATAGAACAGCAACAATCCCCCAAGTGTAAGGGCAAAGGCCAGTGAAGAAGGATGGTCCAATGATGGGCCTTTCATACTATGAAATTACTATGCTTATGAGCCTGTGTGCTTCAAATTTCAACTAGGCCAAGAGCTGCGGGGTGACTAAGAGTTACCTCCTGGGAGCCTCCATGTTACTCAAATGTGGCCACTCTCTAAGCCAAGCTCAGCATATAAATGCATTACCTTCCCCCCAGTGTGGGACATGATTCACAGGGATGAGGCTCCCTGGCACTGAGGGATTACTACCAAGCACCAGCTGGTGATGCAAATAGATAAAGACTTTGAATAAAAGGGGGAAATGGTAAAGACAAATGAGTTTATATGGCTAAGAGACTTCAAAGTTAGTTGGGAGGTCATAAAAGGGGTTGCACTTATGCACGTCTCAGCAGGATCTCAGAGACAGCCAAAGTAGATACAACCCCAGGTAGTGATGCTCCTGAGGTACCAAGACACTCAGGTCCTACAGTCATGACAGATGGCTCTGATGTCCAGTGTCTTGCCAGTGGGCTCTACTTTGGAATTTGTGTTCCTGAGTGTGATTGAGCTGGACTCAGATGTGACTTCTCTACACATGCCTCTTCTGTCATTTTATTGAACATGTGGTTGGCATTGGGGTTGCTGTATGCTCAGGAGACTTGAATCTCTGGACTATCCATGTGCCAGGTGGACCCTGAGCCTCAGCAGAGTTGCAACACCTACTCTGTCAAGTTCACTGGACTAATCCAGGTTAGCTAACAGGGAGGTGAGGATGGTCAACCAC
The DNA here is from genome assembly GCF_030445035.2 of Dasypus novemcinctus. Taxonomy (NCBI): domain Eukaryota; kingdom Metazoa; phylum Chordata; class Mammalia; order Cingulata; family Dasypodidae; genus Dasypus; species Dasypus novemcinctus. The sequence continues at coordinate 39,061,731 of NC_080675.1, forward strand.
CACATCAGGAAACTGAGCGAGTCTACAACTGCAAGCAGGAGAATCCCATCCATCAGCCATGTGGCATCTAAGCCCCCTCTCAATTTAGAGTGGAGTGGACATTGCCATCCCAGGGTCCTCAGGATGGAGGAATAAAATATGGATTAGAGTGGACTTACTGATATTTTATGATAGAACTATTGTGACTCTAGCAATGGAAGAAATTGTATCATTGATGTGGAGACAGTGGCCACAGGAGTTGCTGAGGGTAGGGAGAGGAAAGTAGAGATGCGATATGGGTGCACTGGGGGACTTGGAGTTGTCCAGAATGATACTGCAGGGACAGATGCAGGACATTATATATCCTGCCATAACCCATTGAATGGACTGGCGGACAGTGTAAACTACAATGTAAACTATAATCCATGCAGTGTAGCAATGCTCCAAAATGTATACATCAAGTGCAATGAATGTGCCACACTGATGAAAGAAGTTGTTGATGTGGGAGGAGTAGGGGTTGGTGAGTGGGGTATATGGGGACCTCTTATATTTTTTAATGTAACATTTTGTGTGCTCTATGTATCTTTTTTTAAAAAGACAATAAAAAATTTCATTTTCAAAAAAAAAGGTATACTCTAAGTAAAGCATTTGTGATTTAAACATTGTAGAACATATTTAGAGAGATAGTGAATGTAACAGTGTAGGAAATTAGAAACTGATTCAAGTACATAAGGAAATTTTACATATTGTAATGGTGATATCCAAATCAGTAGACCCTTGCCTCATTCCTAGACTCTTCTCCCTCACGTTTCCAGAACATGAACATCTTGCTCTAGCTCTTGGTATGAGGTCTTCATTATAGCCACATAAGAGTCCTCAATTTGCATGAGAGGCAGGCTGGCAAGTTCTAGGATTTTAATGCCACCAGGAGTAAACTTCAACAACTGAAAGATAGCTAGCTATTCATGAACAAGTATTCTGGTTCCTCTCTCCTCATATTGGACAATTCTAATGCATGTTCCACACCGTTTCTCAGAGATCTTCAGCATGAATGAGCTCCAGGTACTCAGAGCAATTACATTCTCATTAATAAACATTGTGTTGCTTTGTTTCTGTTTACTTTTTTATTTCTCCATTTCTTTACCAGAGCTTCCTGGAATCACCTTTTAAATGAACTGCTTGAAATCAAACCTTTTTCTCCAGGTTTGCATCAGAAGGAAGCTGACCTAAGAGGGTTGATATCAGAAGTGATGCTAAGAGATAGTCTAAGAACAGCATTTTGGCATTGGGTCATTCACTATCCATATGGCAAAAAGGACCCCTTGACGGTATGAAGTAAATAAGTAGGGTGATCATCATATAGTCAAAATTATTTTGTGCTGCCTCAGAGTCCATCTTACTTTAGCTAATCCACTTGCCTCTACACTGACCTTTAATTTTAAAGAGTTTTCCAATTCCAAGGCCCAGGTTCCCCAGAGCTCAAACCCACTACCCACATGACAGACAACATACACAGCCCAACCCAAAACACACAGGTGGCTCAAGATGATAAGTTAACATTCCCCACTGCTCTGGGAATCCAGTCCCTTTCCATTTTGATTGTGTCTTGTTTTGAACTAACTAATCCTGGACACCTGTATGAAGTCTAGTGACCTTCACCAGTGGGCAACAATAAATCTACCGGCCCATGGGTCTTTCTCACTCTGCTTGTGTGCTTAGTTGAGGCACCCGAGCATACCAAGCTTCCTCTTGTACTCTCGTGGCACCTATGAGTAACACATCTTTTCTCATGCATCATGTTCTTGATTTTCCACGCTGTCACACTTAAATTCTAGCCTGACACAAATCTAAAAGAATGCAGAGGGCTTTAGATAAGGGACAAGGAGAACTTACTACAGTGGCATTGTAAGTCATTCAGTTAACGTAAGGTAACATCTACAATAAGAAGTAAAAGAAAAGCTAAAATACTTACAATTATAAGTATAACCACTGTTTTCAGTAGTTACAATTTCCTGTTATTTTTGTTATTTCTCAATTCCAAGGGATTAGGAGCAATGGCTAGTCTGGCTGCTTCAGGCTTTGGAGGGATATAGATATGATGGGGCAGAAAATGGCATTGTTTTGCTTGTAATTGAAGATAGTCACAATTTCCTGGTCATCATTCTTGGAGGGACTGGTACCCCAGGGTCAGGGTCCACCTGGCATAGGAATAACCAGGAGGCTTGAAGTCTCTGAGAAACAAACTCAATAAGTAAATTGAAAATTATAGGATTAAATCAAAGAAAGAAATGGATGATGATTCAGGGACTTACAAGTGAATATAACTATGTCACCTTGGTGGAATAGCTTTTCTTAGATTCCCAGATAGAGCCTACTGAGGAGGTATTGATTCTATGTAGCCATGTAGCTTGTTTATGGTATCCAGATATGCCTAGGTTTTTCAGGAGCATTGTACTTAAGGTTCTGTACACTGTGGTAGTTTGTAATAAGTGGCATACACTTGCATAAGAGTAATCTTGAGAATATCCTTGCAACTCCAGATAAAATATTTTAGCCGTAGAAACTCATTTTGTTCTATTTCTTTTAATATATCCGCCTTTCGATCAAGTTCTTTATCTGGAAGCATAGTGGATTAATCCCTCAGTGTCAGGGAGGCTCACCCTAGGAGTCATGTTCCATGTAGGGGGGAGGGTACTGAGTTTATTTGCAGAGTTTGACTCTCAGAGAGGACACATTTGGGTATGACTCCTGGGCATCAATTATAATTTGGCTTTGCTTCAGCATTACAGAAATGTTTTATTTGTGCAAGCTTTAAAATAGAGAGCTAGACTCAAAAGCTTAGTTCCTTAATGAGAGAAGGTTCATGAGTTTTTTTCCCCACAGGTTTCTCCATTATAAGTTCAAATGGTTTTCAAAAGCAGTGTATTTTAGATTTAATAAGACTATAGGTAAGGCTTTTGATCTTGGTATTAATATATTGAATGATTTTTAAATTAATTGAGTTTTTTCTTAATAAATCAATTTTATTATTACATATTAATAAAGCATTAATCCATTCAAAATATACAATCAGTGGTATATTTGTCTGCCAAAGGGATGCTGATACAAAATACCAGTAATCATTTGGTTTTTATATAGGGTATTTATTTAGGGTAGAAGCTTACAGTTACCAGGTCATAAAGCATAAGTTACTTTCCTCACCAAAATTTTTTGCCACATGTTGGAGCAAGATGGCTGCCAAAGTCTGCCAGGGTTCAGGCTTCCTGAGTTCCTCTCTCCCTGGGGTTCATTCCTCTCCAGGCTCAGCTTTTCTGTTTTCTCCTCATCAGCTGTAGACTATGAGGCTCTCTAGGCTTTGCCCCTCTCCACAAGGCCAGCTGTAGACATCAGGTGACCAGCTCTGTCTCTTTCCCCGGGGCTTGATTCTCTGATGCTCTCCTCCTCTGTGTGCTTACTTCCTGGGCTACAGCTCAAAACTCTAACATTGCAACTCCAACTAATATCTCTGCTCTGCTATGTAATTTTATTGTGGTGGGTAAGGATTCAACATCCTAATGACTTGGCCCAATCAAGCCCTAATCATAATTTAATCAATTAAAAGTGATACCTCTAACAGACCAATTTACAAACATAATCCAGTAACAATTTTGGAATTCATAAACAATGCCAAACTACTACAAATGGTATTCAGTGTAATCACATATCTGTGCATTCATCACTTCAGTCATTCTGAGAACACTTTCATTATTCCAGTGGTAATAATAATAATAGACAAGAAATAAACCAACAAACAAAACTCATCACCTTTCAATCTCTCTATGCTTCCCCTGCTCTACATACCTGCTATTCATTTTCCTTTTCTCTAGTATATTTGTATTTATATTTTGTAAAAACAGTTTTGTATACGCAATATCACCTACATTTGTATTTTACATAAGGTTTTACCATTTTATACAGTCCCATGTTATAGTTTTTAGCTTCCTTCTAGTAATATACATGACTTCAGAATTTCCCTTTCAACCACCGTCATACCCACATAATAGCTCTGCTAGTCACAAACACTATGATATGCTTGCAGCATTTCTATTCATTTCTACAGATTTACAATCAACACTTTTACCAATTCAGTACAGATTACCTTTCAGCTTTCCAACCTCTACCCTCCTTCTATTTTTTGGTCACCTATATTCTAATTATTAACTCCATGAGTTTCCACAATATATTTAGTTTATAATAGCAGTAGTATACAATATTTGTCTTTTCATGCCTGCCTTCCTCCACTCAACAGAATGTCCTCCAGGTTAACCCATGTTGTCATATGCTTTACAAATTCATTTCTTCTTCCTGTTGCATAATATTCCATTGTGTGTATAAACCACAATTTGTTTATTCATTCATCAGTTAATGAACACCTGGGCTGTTTCCAACTTTTAGCAATTGTAAATAATGCAGATATGAACATCAATGTGCAGCTGTCTGTGTCTCTGCTCTAAGTTCTTCTGGGTATATACCTAGTAATGGTATTGCCAGGTCACATGACAAGTCTATGTTCAACTTCCTTAGAAACTGTCAAACGGTCCTCAACAGTGGCTGTACCATTCTACATTCCCACTGACAGTGAATAAGTGTTCCTATCTCACCACATTCTCTTAAAGTTTACCGCTTTCTGACTTTTTAACAGTGGCCATTCTAATAGGTGTGGAATGATATCTCGTTGTAGTTTTGATTTCCATCTCCCCATTCACTAGGGATATTAAACATTTTTCATGTGTTTCTTTGCCATTTGTATTTCTTCTTTGGACAATTGTCATTTCAAGTCTTTTGCCAATGTTTTAATTGGGTAGTTGGTCTTTTTATTGTTGAGTTGTATAATCTCTTTGTATATCATGGATATTAAGCCCTTATGGGATATGTGATTTCCAAATATTTTCTGCCATTGGGTTGGCTGCCTTTCCACCGTTTGACAAAGTCCTTTGAAGTGCAAAGGTTTTTAATTTTGAGGAGGTCCTATTTATCTAATTTTTCTTTTGTTGCTTGTGCTTTGGGTGTAAGGTTTAAGAAACTACCACCTACCACAAGATCTTGAAGATGTTTTCCTACATTTTCTTCCAGGAGTTTTATGATTGTCACTTTTATATTTAGGTCCTTGATCCATTTTGAGTTAATTTTTGTATAAAGTGTGAGAGAGGAGACCCCTTCCTTTCATTTGGATATGGATATCCAGTTCTCCCAACATCTTTTGTTGAATAGACTGTTCTGGCCCAGCTGGGAGATGTTGACAGCCTTGTCAACAGTCACTTGACAGTAGATGCGGGGGTCTACTTCTGAGTTATTAACTCCATTCCATTGGTCAATAGCCTGTCTTTATGCCAGTACCATGCTGTTTTTATCTCTGCAACTAATAATATGCTTTAAAGTCCAGAAGTGAGAGTCCTCCAATTCCTTCTTCTTTTCTAAGATCTTTTTGGCTATTTTGGGCCCCTTACCATTCCAAGTAATTTTGGCAATCAGTTTTTCTATTTAAAAAAAAAAAGGTTGCTGGGATTTTTATAAGAATTGCATTGAATCTATAACTCATTTTGGGTAGAATTGACATCTTATGATATTTAGTTGTCCAGTCCATGCACATGAAATGTCCTTCCATTTATTTAAATATTCTTCAGTTTCTTTTAGCAATGTTTTGTAGTTTTCTGATACAGGTCCTTTGTGTATTTAGTTAAGTTTATTCCTAATTTTTTATTGTTTTAGTTGCTATTATAAATGGAATTTTTTTTTTTATTTCTTCCTCACATTGCACATTATTAGTACATAGAAATGCTATTGATTTTTGTATCCCCCCACTTTGCTGCTATTAGTTCGAGTAGCCTTGTTGTGGATTTTTCAGGCGATTCTAGATATAGGATCATATCATCAGTGTACAGTGAAAGTTTTATTTGTTTATTTCCTATTTAGGTGCCTTTTATTTCTTTAACTAACCTAAGTGCTCTCACTAGAACCTCTAGCACAATATTGAATAACAATGGTGACAGTGGGCATCCTTATCTTGTTCCTGATCTTGGTGGGAAAGCTTTCAGTCTTTCACCATTGAGTACAATGCTACCTGTAGGATTTTGTATATACCTTCCCATATTGGGAAAGCTACCATCTATTCCTATCTTTTGGAGGTTTATTTAACAAGAAAGGGCACTCTATTTTGTCAAATGTCTTTTTGCATCAATTGAGAGGATCACATAATTTTTCTTCTTCAATTTATCAATCTGATTTATTACACTAATCGATTTTCTTGTGTTGAACCATCCTTGCATACTGGCATAAAACCCTACTTGATCATGGTGTACAATTATTTAAATGTGCTTTTGGATTCTGTTTGCAAGTATTTTGTTGAGGATTTTCCTACCTATATTCACTAGTGGTAATGGTCTGTAATTTTTTTTTGTTCATAGTATCTTTACCTGGTTTTGATATTAGAGTACTGTTGGCTTCATAGAATGAGTTTGGTTATGTTCTTTTCTGTTGGATTTTTTGGAAGAGCTCGAGCATGATTGGTATGATTGGTGAAGCCATCTGGTCCTGGGCTTTTCTCTTTGGAAGGTTTTCATGACTGTTTCAATCTCTTCACTTTTGATTGATTTTTTGAGGTGTCCTATTTCTCCTAGGGTCAGTATAGGTGGTTCATGTGTTTCTAGGAATTTGTCCATCTCCTCTACATTGTCCAGATTTTTGGCATACAGTTGTTCTTACAATCCTCTTACGATCTCTCCTATTTCTGTGGCATCAGTAGTAACGTTTCCACACTCATTTCTGATTTTATTTATTGTGTCTTCTCTTTTTTTCTTTGTCAGTCTAACTAAGGGCTGTCAATTTTATTGATCTTCTCTAAGAAACAACTTTTGGCTTTGTTGATTCTTTCTATTTTTTGTTGTTGTTGTTGTTGTTGTTGCTGTTGTTCTCTATTTCATTTATGTCTGCTCTGATCTTTACTATTTCTTTCTGTTGTCTTGGTTTGGGATTAGTTTGCAGTTCTTTTTCTAGTTCCTCCAGGTGTGCAGTTAGATCTTCGTTTTAGCTATTTCTTCTTTTTTAATGTAAACATTGAGGGCTGTAAATCCCTCTCAGTGCTACCTTTGCAGTGTCCATAAGTTTTGATATGTTGTGTTCTCATTTTTATTCATCTCAAGATATTTGCTGAATTCTCTTGCAATTTCTTTGACCCACTAATTATTTAAGATTGTGTTGTTTAATCTCCATATATTTATGAATTTTCCCTTTTTCTGTCTTTTTCTGGTCTGGTGTTCTGTCTTTGAAATCACTAATTCTGTCTTTGAACAGTTCAAATCTGCTTTTTTGTGTCTCTAATGTACTTTTTTTTACTTTTAAAGCATTTTATTTTTTTTTATTTTTTTATTTCTTTATTTATTTTTGGCTTTACTTATTTTTAATATTACATTCAAAAAATATGAGGTCCCCATATACTCCCCACCCCCTTCACCCCACTCCTCCCCCCATAGCAACAATCTCCTCCATCATCATGAGACATTCCTTGCATTTCGTGAATACATCTCTGAGCACCGCTGTACCTCATGGTCAATGGTCCACATCATAGCCCACACTCTCCCACGTTCCATCCAGTGGGCCATGGGAGGACATACAATGTCTGGTAACTGTCCCTGCAGCATCGCCCAGGACAACTCCAAGTCCCAAAAATGCCTCCACATCTCATCTCTTCCTCCCATTCCCCACACCCAGCAGCCACCATGGCCACTTTCTCCACACCAATGCCACATTTTCTTCGATTTCTAATCACGATAGTTCATGAATAGAATATCAGTAATTCCTCTCTAATGTGTTTTTAATCTCAACCATTGTGTTTTTCATTCCCTAAGGTCTTACTTTTCTTAGCAGGCCTTCAAATTGTTCTCTATTCTCACCCAGTGTCTTCTTAATATCCTTTATTTCTTTATTCATATTTTCTTTAAATTTTTTTGAATTGATATAGGAGAATTGTATGATTATCATTTATTAATTGCCTTAAATCCTGTATCTCTTCAGGATATTTGGTTTGTTCCTTTGTCTGTCCCATCTCTTCCTTTTTCTTAGTATGAATGTAATTTTTTGCTGATGTCTAGGCCCATGAATATGTTAGTGAATTTATTCTGATGGCCAATTTCTCACCCTCGACTATTTTTTTTCCACAGTTGTTCTTTGATATTTGGTTCAATTTATTCTAAGTCTTTAAAATTGCCCAGATTAAGTTATGCAAATCAGGGCAGGGACTCACTAACGGGGTGCAAAATTTTCTCCAGGGATTAGGAAACAGATAACTTTAAAGTTTTTGTCCATGTAATTTCCAGATTGACCAGCAGGTGGTGCTTGTTACAGCAGTCTCACCTTTCTTCTGTTCCTGTGTTGAATCTCCAGAGTAGAGATTCAAAATGGTTTCTGCTGGCCGAATTCACTGAAGAAAAGCCCCCAGACTCCCCTTCCTTTCTCCCTTGAAACAGCTGACAAGGAGGAAGATGTCTGGTCCCATTTCAGTCAGCGGTAGTGAGCCAGGGGGTTTACCCCAGCTTAAGATCTTGGGGGTGAAGGAGGGGAGCCCTTCCTGGCTGCTGTGGGGGCTTGGTAACTCAAATTTTTTATTTCTGGTTCTTCTTTCTGTCCCTCACCCTCCAGGGAGTTCTGTAGCACTGTCCTGGTCTGCTGGCCCACAAAGCAGGCCGCTTGGTCAACTTTTGGCTCTTTCTTTGTTGTTTTGGTGAGAGTATTGAGCCGTGCCTGTAAGTTGGATACCATCTTCCCACCTAATTGAGTTCTAATTGTACCACTCATTTAATTTGTCTTTCCTGACTATTGAGGACAGTAGGGACCAGGAAACCCCTGTTTGATGGGTGAGATCCCACAATGTTTTCTGAACAGTTTCAGTAAACTGGGAGCCTGTACTGCTTGCAAGAATAGCAGGAATTCTCTAGGTGGGTGGTTTAAGTTATTTTTAACTACTTTGAGGGCAGTAGCCTTGTAATAGGAATAACCTCTGTCCATCCAGAAAACAGACATATGTAAACAAGGATAAATTCATATCCTATGGTAGTATGTAGCTGTATAAAGTCTATTTGCAGAGGTCCAAAAGGTGTCAGTCAAGGCACCTTACTCTGTCCCATGTTTACATTTTTATCATGATTATATTAATTAACAGGTAAGACATAATTCCTATATTCACCTTGCTTTTCATTCAAAGTCCCTTTTCACTGAAAATGAAGCTCAGACTTGCAGCTGACCACTTGCACTTTCAGAGAATCGTCAAAAAAACACTGTAACTGATAAGGAATTTTGGTCATTTTTGTGACATGTAATATTTTTCTAAGAATAATTAAAATCATGACCAATATCACTGTACTGTTGTCTAAATTGCTGGTCAGTATCACTACATATCATGGACAATGAAAACACTGTTAATCTGTAGGAATTCTATATAATCTCTAAATAAAGATCTATATGAATAACAACTTTACCCATACAAATTCAACAAACAGAAGTTTAGAAAATCCTTCAAATTTGAGAACACTTCTCATGCTGCTGGTAACATATCAAATAAACCATTTTTAGCACTTCTTTTTATAAGGTGAACAAATCATTTGTGATTCTCAGGGGCCCCCTGAAAAATCCCAAAGATAGTTTGAAATGAAAAAGACATTCTTAAGGTTGGACCTTGAGAAGGCAAATTGTCACTGGTTACCAGATTTGATCATTATGTTAAAACAGGAAAATGGGTCCCAGTGAAACAATATTTGGTTTCCCTATTTAACCAAATTTTTAAAAAAGACTTAGTTCTTTCAAAAGTGCGAAGACTTGTTTTCTTTTAAACAATAAAGGATGATGAGGTCAACATAAACATTAAACGTGATATTATTCTGATATGACATAGAATTTTTGTCTTCTAGGTAGAATACTCAGATGGTTAAGAACACTTATAACCTTTCATTAAGAGAGACTAATAAGGTAAGAACATTTTACCATTTTAACTGAGAGAAAACTGAACTCTAGTTTTGCATGAATACAGTGTTTGATATGAAAGCACTTAAAATATTATAAATAGGCTTATCATATCTTAGCATTGACCATAGCAAATAAAATTCATTTTAATGAGCTTTATATAATTTCTTATATTCATCTTAAGTTTTGTCCTACATATTTCTGCTTTTCATTCTGTGAAAACTAGTTTTTTTACTTTAGGACAAAACTATACCCTTTTTCCTTATCAAAGCATATCCTGTTTATTTTGCATACCTGTGCAAATTAAGTTACCGAAACGGTTTTCAAAATATCTTCAAGCAGCATACAAAACAAAATTATTCTCAAAATAAAGTTTGTAAAAATAATAACTCAATTTCTTAAATACAAATTAACATTTTTCATCTTCTTATATATCTAACAGATATAATGCTAGCTTGTTTTATCAGCAAATGTGTGTAAATTTAGGGAGCATAAGTCTAAGTAGGATAAGATTGTACTTTATATTGTACTTAATACTGATAGCTCAGAAGACAACTATTTTAGGAGATTGTTTACAGAAATATCTCTTTTCTCTATTTACTATTTTATAGTGCTCCAGTGAGATATATTGTGAATAATTTCCAAAAGAGTTTTTTGGAGGCAAGCAGGGAGGACTTGTTTATCAATAGGCCAGTATTTTTCCAATTTTTTTTTTCTTAATTAGAATTGTTTGGTTCAAAAGTTATTATAAAAACAGGAATTGGACTAGAATTTGTCACTGCATTTTTGCAGTTGTATCTGCCAGTGCTTTCTTCCCTATTATGTAAGAATGACCATGAATATTAATTATAACCAAAACCCTTGAAAAAAGTATAGCATCTAGCAATTTCATTGTCCAAAGAAGTAAATCTAAATTGGGGGATTTCTTGGGAATGCCACAGTAACTGAAGGATCCACATGGCCCAACTTGAAGCATTTCCTTTGTGCTTATCATCTCCAATCCTCAAACTCAGTGGAAAGAACTCTAAATCAAACCTACAACTCTTCCATTTTCCTTTATCCTGCCCTTCACTCATAGCTTCTCTAACAGGTTCTTACACCCATCATTTGAATTGTTTCTGTACATCATGAGAAGGGTTAAACTGGGTGATGGGATTCAAGGCAGGTAGCTGAAGTGGCCCTGATAGCTGGAAAATGTGCTTACTAAAAATTTCTTCCCTTAACCCTGAAAATTCTAATTCTAATTAAGCTGGTTTTCTATTAATATAATTTTAGAAGGTTATTGTTTGCACTTAGTTCCCTGAAGGCTATTACCCAGACCTTCTCAGTTTTGTTTATAGGAATATGATAATATCTCAAAGAAAAACCAGACAGAATGGAGTAAATCTGTAACTTTTCTCAGAGGCAAAAGGCTTGATATCCTGAACAGTTGGCTGAGATAAGAACCATGTGGGCCTTGCATTTGCACTTGCACAACAATACCTAAACTGCAGTTTCTTACCACTGAAATCAAGGACAAATCTGATTGCTTCAGACAACACAGGACTGAGAAATTTCAAGTACCCTTCTCACAAGACCCCTGGCATCACTTCTTTTTCTTCTCCCCTACCCCTCTCCTTTGCCTCTAAAAACCCTAACTCAGTGTCTCACCCTGTAGTATGCTTGCACACGTATCTGGAGTGTGAAATGTTTTTTTCACTTGCTTCTTAATAATCCCTTTTCTCCCTTGCCTACCCTGTAGCCTGTTCTTAAATTCCATTATGCAACATATACAGGAAACTAAAACTGAGAAACCAAAGCATTTTGTTACCATTTTTGGTGAGCTATGGCTGGAGGCACAGAGGCAAGTAACACTCCCCAGAAGTTGGGAACAGAGAGACCCAAGAACTGGTTTTGTCCGTGGAATTTCCAGACCAGCCAACAAATAGCACTCATTCATGCATCTTTCTAAGGAGGTGTATCTCTCTGTTTTCCTTTTTTTTAATCTGGCCAGAGTGAGGTTGGGCTATGCTGGCCAAATTCACTGAAAAAAAACCCCAAATTCCCCTTCCTTTTCCCTTGTAACAGCTAACAGGGAGGAAGATGTCTGCTACCCTCTCATTCAGCTGCAATGAGCCAGGGGTTTTACCCCTGTTTAATATCTTGGGGGTAGGGGAAAGGAGCCCTTCCCAGGAGCCAGGAGGTTTAGTAAAACAATTTGTTGTTTCAGATTCTTTGTCTCTCTGTCCCTCACCCTTCTGGAAGTTGTGAAGCACGGACTTGGTTTTCTGACCCCCAAAGCAAGTCCCTTGGCCAGTGTTTTGCTTTTTCACCATTGTTTTTGTGACAGAGCAGAGCCTTGTTTGCCTAATCCAAAGCCATCTTCCCACAATCCCAAAAGCCTTTTCGGCAAAAATGGAAAAACTAACTATCAGATTTGTTTGAAAGGGTAAGGGCCCTGAATAGCCAAAAATGTCTTTTTTTTAAAGATTTATTTATTTATTTGTTTGTTTGTTTCTCTCCCCTTAGTGCCCCTCCCCTCCGTTGTCTGTTCTCTGGTTGTCAATTTGTGTCTTCTTCTTTGTCGGCTTCTGTTGTCAGCGGCACAAGAATCTGTGTTTCTTTTGTTGCGTAATCTTGTTGTGTCAGCGCTCTGTGTGTGTGGCACCATTCCTGGGCAGGCTGCATTTTCTTTCGTGCTGGGCAGCTCTCCTTACAGGGCGTGCTCCTTGTGCGTGGGGCTCCCTTACACGTGGGGCTCCTTTACGCAGGGACACCCCTGCATGGCAGGGCAATCCTTGTGCGCATCAGCACTGCGCATGGGCCAGCTCCACATGGGTCAAGGAGGTCCGAGGTTTGAACTGTGGACCTCCCATGCGGTAGATGAATGCCCTAACCACTGGGCCAAGTCTGCCGCCCAAAAATGTCTTTAAAAAGAAGAACGAAGTTGGAGGATACTCAATTTCTAACTTTAAAATATTACTTAACTACAATGGTAAAAATAGCATGTTACTGGCTTAAAGATAGACAGATTGAACAGCCTGCTTGTTGCTCAAAAGTGGCCTTTCTCTAAGTCTAACTCAAAACATAAATGCATTACCTTCCCCCCAATGTGGGACATGACTCCCAGAGATGAGCCTTCCTGGCACCAAGGGATTATTACCAAGCACCTGCTGCCGAAGCAACTAGAAAAAGACCTTGAATAAAAGGGTGAAATGGTAAAGACAAATGAGTTTATATGGCTAAGAGACTTCAAAATGAGCCGAGAGTTCATTAGAGGGGCTGCCCTTATGCATGTCTCAGCAGAATCCCAGAGATAGCCAAAATAGATACAACCTCAGGTAGAGGTGCTCCTAAGGGCTATAAAGACACCCAGGTCCTATGGTCATGGCAGATGGCTCTGGAGTCCAGTGTCTTGCCAGTGGATCCTACTTTGGAATTTGTGCTCCTGCATTTGATGGAATTGGACTCAGATGTGACCTCTCTACACATGCCTCTTCTGTCACTTTTACTGAACATGTGGTTGGCATTGGGGTTGCTGTATGCTCAGGAGACTTGAATCTCTGGACTGTCCATGTGCCAGGTGGACCCTGAGCCTCAGCAGAATTGCAACACCTACTTTCTCAAGTTAGCTGGACTTACCCGGGTCAGCTAACAGGGAGGTAAGGATGGTCAACCACCACACCAGGGAACTGAGAGAGTCTACAGCTGCAACCAGGAGAATCCCATCCATCAACCATGTGGGATCTAAGCCCACTCTCAATTTAGAGTTGGAGTACATCACCATCCTAAAGGCCTCAGAATGGAGGAATAAAATACAGATTAGAGTGGACTTACTGGTATTCTACTATAGAATTATTGTGACTCTAGCAATGAAAGAAACAGGAGTTTCTAAGGGCAGGGAGAGGGAAGAAGAGGTGTGATATGGGGGCATTTTTGGGAGTGTTAGTTGTCCTGAATGATATTGCTGGGACAGATGCAGAACTTTATGTATCCTGCCACAACACACTCAGTGGCCTGGGGGAAAGTGTAAATTACAATGTAAGCTATAATCTATGCTATGTAGTAGTGCTCCAAAATGTATTCATCAAATGCAATGAATCTGCCACACTGTTGAAGAGGTTGTTGATGTGGGAGGCATGGGGGTGTGGTGGGGAGTGGGGTATATGGGAGCCTCATGTTTTTAATGTAACTTCTTGTGTGATCTATGTATCTTTAAAAAAAGACAATAAAATATAAAATTAAAAAATTAAAACATATCACTTATGTACAGTGGTAAAAAAAAAAAAAAAAAAAAAGTAAAACCAGAATGGTAGTAGCATAAAGATATATAGGTTGGCCAATGGAATAAAATTGAGTGCCCAGAAATAGATCCTCAAATTTTTGACAGTGTTTTATACTTTCAATATGCTTTTGGGTTAGTTTTGTAAGTATTTTGTTGAAGACTTTTGCATCTAAACTCTTTAAAGATGTTGGTCTGTAATTTTCCTTTTTTGTAGTATCTTTATCTGATTTTGGTATTAGGGTGTGATGCTGGCTTCATATAATGAGTTTGGTGGCATTCCTTCCAATTCAATTCTTTTGGAAGAGATTGAACAAATTGATATTAGATCATCTTTGAATGATTCGTAGAATTCACCTGTGAAGCCATGTGGTCCTGGGTTTTTCATGTTTGGGAGGTTTTTAATGGGTCTTTCAATCTCTTTGTGTGTGATTGGATTGTTGAGGTCTTCTATTTTTTTTCTAAGGTCAGTGTAGGTATTTGTTGTGTTTGGAATTTGTCCATTTCAATCTACATTGTCATATTTTTTGGTGCAGTTTTTCATAGTATCCTCTCATGAGCTCACGCATTTCTAAGGGGTCAGTGGTAATATCCTCCCTCTCCATTCTTATTTTATTCATTTGTATCTTCTCTCTTTTTCTCCTTTGTCACTCTATCAAAGTGTTTGTTGATTGTGTTGATATTCCTGAAGAACCAAATTTTGGGTTTATACGGTCTCTCTATTGATTTATTGTTCTCAATTTCATTTATTTCCCCTCAGATCTTTATTCTTTCTTTCCTTTGGCTTGGTTCAGGATTAATTTGCTGTTTTTCTATTTTCTCCAAGTTTACAGATAGATCATTGATTTTAACTCTTTTTTTTTAATGTTAGCATTGAGGACTATGAAGTTCCTTTTCACCAATGTCACTGCTGGATCCCATAGATTTTTTAAAAACATTTATTTATTCCGCCCCCACAAGATAGCTCCCTCATCTGTTTGCTCATTGTTTGTTCTCACTGTCTGCTCTCTGTTTCTGCTCATTGTGTGCTCACGTGTCTGCTTGCTGTGTCTGGTCATTGTGTGCTCACTGTGTCTGCTAGTCTTCTTTAGGAGGCACTAGGAACCAAACCTGGGACCTGCCATGTGGGAGGCAGGTGCCCAAACTCTCAAGCCACATCCACTCCCTGCTCGTTGTGTTTCCGTGTTGCATCAGCTCATTGTGTCAGCTCACTATCTGCTCATCTTATTAAGGATGCACCGGAAACTGAACCCAGGATCTCCCATGTGGCAGCCAGGTGCCCATCTACTTGAGCCACATCCACTCTTCCCATAGATTTTTATATATTGCATTCTCCTTTTTAAATTTATTGAGACCTATATTGGACCCAACAGATAATCTATCTTGGAGAAGGATCCATGAGCAATTGAAAAGAATGTATATCCTGCTGTTTTTGTGTGCAATGCTCAATAAATGCCTGTTAGTTCCAGTTCATTTATATATTACTCAAACACTCTGTTTCTTTACTTATCCTCTGTCCAGATCTTGTAGCCAATACTGAGAGTGGTCTATGGAAGCCTCCAACTATTATTGTAGAGGTGTCTATTTCTTCCTTCAGTTTTGCAAGTGTTTGTCTCGTGTATCTTGGAATGCCCAGGGTAGATGCATAAATACTTATTCCATTTATTTCTTCTTGGTGAATTTCTCCTTTCATTAATATATAATGACCTTCTTCATCTCTTATAATAATTTTGCATTTAAAATCTATTCTGTCTGATACTAATTTCACTACTTCAGATTTTATAATTACTGTTTGCATAGAATATCATTTTCCAATCTTTTTCTTTCAGTCTGATTATGTCCTTACATCTGAGGTGAGTCTCTTGTAAACAGTGTAGAGATGGCTCATATTTTTTTTAATCCATTTGATCCATCTATGTCTTTTGATTGGGGAACTCAATTCATAATGTTCAATTTTATTACTGTAAAGGCATTACTTACTTCATCCATTTTATCCTTGGCTTTCTGTTGTCATATCTTACTATTGTCTGTCTTGTTACCCTTTAAGTTAACTTTCCTAGTGTTCTTTCTTTCTACAGTCTTCTCCTAGTCTCCCACCATTGTTTTTTCCACTCAGGCTGTACCACTCCCTTTGGTTTGGTAATATACACTCTTAGTTTTTGTTTGTCTGTGAAGAATTTAAATTCCTCCTCATTTCTGAAGGACAACTTTGCCAGATAAAGAATTTTTGTCTGGCTGTTTTGCTTTCAGGAACTTAAATACATCATACTAATTTCTTCTCACCTCCACGGTTTCTGATGAAAGATCAGCACTTAGTCTTACTGAGGTTCATTATATGTGATGCATTGCTTTCCTCTCAGTGCTTTCAGAATCCTCCCTTTATCTCTGGGATTTGTCATTCTGAATAGTAGTTGACTCAGAGAAGGTCTGTTTGGAATTATGCTGTTTGGCATGCATTGTCATGGATATTGATATTTATGCCTTTCATAAGAGTTGGGAAGCTTTTGGTTATTATTTCCTCAAATATTGTTTCTGCCCCGTTTCAGTTTTCTTCCCTTCTGGGACACCGATAATGCATGTGCTTGTGCATTTCATGTTGTCATTCACTTCCCTGAGACCTGTTTCATGTTTTCCATTCTTTTTTCTTTCTGTTCTTCTGTCTTTTCCAGTTCAGATGTTCTGCCCTCCATTTTGCTAATTCTGTCCTCCTTCAATTCAAATTAATTTTTATGCATCTAATGTATTTTTAATCCCATCCACTGTGTCTTTCATTCTCATGAGCTCTATTATTTTCATTTTCAGGCTTTCAATTATCTCTTATGTTCACCCAGTGTCTTCCTAAAATCCTTTATCTTTTTAATCATATTTTCTTTCTACTCCTAGAGTTGATTTAGGTGATGCATGTGATTACCATTGATTAGTTGTCTTAAACCCTGTGTCTCATCAGTATTTTTGTTTTCTTCCATAGCCTGGATCATCTCTTCCTGTTTCTAGTAAGTTTTTACCAATATCTAGGCATCAGAACATGTTGGTGAATTTACTGTGATGGTCAATTTCTCTCTCTGCCTAGTGGTTTTGTTTTATGGCTCTTTTTTTAAATTTTCATTCAACTTATTCTGAGTCTTTAAATTTACCCAGCTTAAGATATCAAAATGGGACCAGGGATTCACTAATGGAGCACAGATCTGTGACCAAGATTCTGAGAAAAGAGAAGCCTAATAGCAGTTTTTTCATGCAATTTTCCAGCCAGCCAGCCTATGGAAAATGTCAGCGAATCTTTCCACAGAGGTTACTCTTTCATCTCCACTTGGCCAGTGTTTCTGGTATGGCCAGAGCTGAGATTCAAAGCATGCTCTGTTGGCCAAATTCACTGAAGAGAAACCACTCTCCACCCTCCACCTCACCCTCCCTCTTCCTAGGGAGGAAGATATCTGTACCCCTTTCAGTTGGCTGCAGTGAGCCATGGATTTTATCCAAGCTGTTTGCTTTGAGGGTTGGGGAAAAGGTGTGCCATTCCCAGCTTCAAAGGGTTAGCAGCTCCCCATTTTCATTTCTGCTGCTTCTCTCTGTCCCTGATCCTTCCTGGAGATGTGCACAGCACTCTCCTGGTCTGCACAGCCACAAAGCAGGTCCCTCAGTCAGCTTTTTAAACTTCCTGCATTGTTTTTATGAGAGAGTTGAATGCTGCCTATCTATTCTGATGCCATCTTCCCAGAATTCTCCTTTGTAAGTCTTATGCATTTTTTGTCACTCACTCTGTTAAAGCCTAATCAATATTTCTTTTTTTTCCCCCATTGTACCTTAATAAGTGCCTTCTCATTTCTGTCTGGAGATATTTCTCATCTGTTTTCCTTGTGGTCACTGTGGAGTTAAAATTTAACCTCCTAAATATGTATCAATCATATTTTGTTTAAAACCAACTTAACTTCAATAGCATGCTCATATGTTTTTTCTAAGCTCCTCTGATCCCTGACGTTTTTTGGACTTGTTACCACTTATAATTTTGTATAATTATATGCCCAAAAACCTGTTTTTATCATTACTCTTTATTCATTTTCAGTTTAGCATCTATAATTTGCAAGAAGTGGAGTCATATACCAAAGAATGCAATACAATAATATTGGCATTTATAATTACCCAAGTGGCTGCCTTTATGTAGTTCTTTATTTCTTTATGCCACTTTGAATCAGTCTAGGGTCCTTTCCTAAGATTGAAGAATTTCATTTAGCATTGCTTGTAAGGGAGGTCTAATTTTTATCAACTCTCTCAGTCATTTTTTAATCTGGTATGTTCTAATCTCTCCATCATTTTTGAAAGATTCTATCACTAGGTATAAAATTCTTGGCTGGCAGTTGTTTTCCTTCAGCCCTTTATTTTAATCCACTGCCTTCTTGCCTCCATTCTTTCTGGTGAGAAATCAACATTCAATATATTTGAGACTCCTTTGTATGTAACACATTTTCTCTTGCAGAAATTCCAAAACATTCTCTTTGTATTTTGCATTTTATACTGTAATCAGTAATGGGCAATGTGTATTTTTCTTCATGTGTATCTTGTTTGTGTTCTCTCAACTTCTTGAATGTGTGTACTCATGTCTTTCACTAATTTGGAAAAGTCTCTGTCATTCTTTCCTTCTGACACTTTCTCTCTTCTTCTTCTTCTGGGATTTGCATAATGCATGTATTCGTGCTCTTGATGGTGTCCCATAGCTGTCTTAGGCTATTTTGGCTTTTTATATTTCTTTTTCTTCTGCTCCTAAGCCTTACTCTATTCAAGTGTCTTGTCCTCAAGTTAAATGATTCTTCCTTCTCTCATCTCCAATATGCTCTTGAAAGCCTTCTGTGAATTTTTCATTTCAAATTATTGTGGTTTTCAACTCCAATAGTCCTGTTTCTCTCCTTTTCTAGAAATTCTCTTTATTTTGATTCTCATCTTATTCATTGTTTTCTAAATGTCCTTTCCTTTTTTCTCTGTACTTTATTCACCTCATCAAGCATTTTTAAGATCATTTTAAAAAGACTTTATTTGTCATATCCACATTCTCATCTCCCTTGCTTGTGCTTTCTGGAGTTTTATCCTCTTCCTATGGATGGGCCATCATTACCAGTTTCTTTGTTTGTCTTGTGCTCTTTCTTGTATAGTGTACATTTTAATGTTCTAAGATGTTAATACTGGGATTTACTCCATAACTTGTCTCTTTCTTGGTTTTGTAAACAGTTGGGGATGAAACAGAGATTTTTGAGCTTCAGCCTTCATATTAGGAAGGTGTGCCAAGGGAAATACAGTTTTCAGGGTTTTCCTTGACTTTCTGGGCCTCTATCTTTTCCTGGGCTTTTGCTTGCTAGTTTTGTTTTGTTTTTTTAGGTCCCTTATTTATAGGAGTTTTATTGTCCCCTTTGTTTCCCAGGAGACAGACCACCCTCTCCCAAGCATTTGAAGCTGGCAGGTCTTTTTTCCCAGCCTGTTCACCTCCATAGTTTTTTACATTCCTTTCATTTTCTCATGCTGCCTTTGCCTGTGGGGCAAATTATCAGAGGAGATTCATTCCCAAGTTGGTCCTTTCCAATCCAAACAAGACAAGGGTCTTATAAAGGGGGCACAAATCGGTTCCAAAACACTGTGAGGAAGGGACTTGGAAGGTCACCAAAAGTTTCTCCAATAACTTTCCAAAGCTGAGCTTTTCTGGCCTGCTCAGGAAGTGTAGTGCTTCAGCTAACTTTCTCCTGGAAGCCCTTGGAAGCACTCCACCACCTCTTTCCCATCAGGGGAATTTTAAATGTATGGCTGCTGCTGCATTTGTCTGGGTCATCTTGGAATAATAGCTGCCCTCAAAGCTGAGACCCAGCTATTGGAATTCTCTAATAAAAGCTGTGACCAGTGATTGGCCATGCCAACCTTTGTTCTCAGGTAAGAAGATTGCTACTTCCCCTTCTACCACCAGCAGGTAGCAAAGGAATTGACTCCACAGCAGTTGGCAGTGAACATTGGGGGTGGGCATTCGTAGCCACCATTCGAAGAGAGCAATTTACAGTCTTTTACCATAATTTATCAGCCTCTTCGTCCTGTTCCTCCTTGGATGTTATACAGAGTTCTTCTGGCACTGGAGTTTCAAAGTAATGTATCAGACAGTTCCTGTCTGTTTAAGAGCTGTTTTGGTGGAAGTACTGAGTCCTGGAACTCCCTCCTCTGCCATCTTCCACAGACTTCCTCTTTGGCTTTTGCTGTAAATATTTCGCACTTAAAGATATCACTCTTGCCCATATCCTAGGTGATATTGAAGGTGGCCAGCTTTCAGTAGGGCCCTAAGCCAAGGAATGATATTGCTACAGGTTCAGCCTATGATGCAAGCATAAGACACCATTCCTGCCATAATGTCTGGCACACCCTAGGTTTTAAATCCCTGTGGAGGTGTTACTTGCAGGAAAAAATGCACTGTAGAATCTTGGCAAGCCCTAGAAGGAGAAATACTGAGCAGGTTTTTGTGGTTTTTAAGCAAGGCCATGCTGTATGCCTATGTGCTACTGTGCCCTGTGTGAAATAGAATTATTGACCATGGATCTCCAAATAAGTACGTGCCCTGAATTTCCTGATATGAGCTGGGTTCTGCTGGACATGCCAAGTCACAAAATCAGATAGGCTGTCAGCAACCCACTTAAGATAAAAAATATATATCCAGTGCAAGACCATACAAGAGTAGAAGGCATAGGAAAGTTGTATGAGCAGGTACTTAAGACATTCATGCTAGTCATCATTGTTTCATAAGTGTCCACCATGCAGCTTGCATCTGTGATCATATGGGGGTATGACCCAACAAACTTAAGGAGAGATAAAAATGCTCAAATGTGGTTTAAGGATGGGTAGGATTGGTATGTGTGAAAACCTAAAATGGATTGTGGCTACATGACATTCCCTGTGATGGTTAAATTCATGTATCACCTTGGTCAGATTTTGGTGATCAGTTCTTTGGTAAAGGATGCAGTGGCCTGATTGTTACTGTGAGGACATTTTGTTGACTTAAATCATCAGTAACTTGATTGCATCTATGGGTAATTACATCTATATTCAATTGAGGTGACTGCCTTCAACAATGAAAGAAGACTCATCTAAAGCCAGTTGAAGGATTTGAAAGGAAAAATGATGATTTCTATAGTCAGAAGAGAAAATTTCCATTTCTACTGCAGCCAGCCAGCTTCTCCTGGTGTCTTAAGTTTGTAAAAGCTGCAAAGGCTATATATCAGAAATGGGTTGTCTTTTACAATGGGTATTTATTAACTTCTAATCTTACAATTCTTAGGCTGAGAAAAATGTCCAAATCAATGCATGAGGCAAAACTCTATCCCTAAAATTGGTTGCTGGTGACCCTGGGCTCCTTTCATGGGTCATGGTGCAAAGGCAGTGTTTGCCAGTTATATTAGTCAGCCAAAGGGATGCTGATGCAAAGTACTAGAAATCTGTTGGCATTTATAAAGGGTATTTATTTGGGTTAGAAGCTTACAGTCCCAAGGCCATGAAGTGTAAGTTACTCCCCTCACCAAAGTCTGTTGCTATGTGTTGGAGCAAAATGACTGCCAGTCTCTGTGAGGATTCAGCCTTCCTCTACCTCCTAAGGCTCCATGGTACCAGCTCCTTCTCTTCTCAGCTGTAGGCTAGCATAAGTATTGTCTCTCTTCCCCAGGCTCATCTCTTTCTGGGCTCAGCTGTTCTGATCTCTTTACAAGATTAGCTGTAGGCTATCAGGCTCATCTCTCATCCCAGAGCAGCAGGATTCTATCTAATGAGATGTCTCTCTTCCCCTGTATTCTCCTTCTCCCTGCCATTTTCTCTGAGTCCCCACCCATGATTAACCTATCATATGACACTGATCATAATTTAATCAAGTAAAGTGTATCCTCTGAATCTAATACAATCTAATATGCCCGGAAGAACAGAACAGCTTACAAACATAATTCAGTATCTACGTTTGGAATTCATAAACAATGCCAAACTCCTACGCCAGTCTTTGTCTTCTCCTCTGGGCTCCATTGCTTTCAGCTGCTGATACCTCTGCCTTTGGCTTTTTCTTTCAGCTTCTATGAGTTCATCTCTCCATGCCTCTGCACACTGCCTTCTCCAACCTCCAGCCTTTGGTGCCCTCTCATAAGTCTCTGGGGTTTTCTCTTTATTTCTGTGGCCCTCTTCCTTTGTATATTCATCCCATTTATAAAGGACTCCAGTGAGAGGATTAAGACCCAACCTGGGGGAAACGGACTTGGCCCAGTGGTTAGGGCGTCCATCTACCACATGGGAGGTCCGTGGTTCAAACTCCGGGCCTCCTTGACCCATGTGGAGCTGGCCCATGTACAGTGCTGATGCACACAAGGAGTGCCGTGCCACGCAGGGGTGTCCCCCGCGTAGGGGATCCCCACGCGCAAGGACTGCGTCCGGTAAGGAGAGCCGCCCAGCACAAAAGAAAGTGCAGCCTGCCTAAGAATTGTGCCACCCACATGGAGAGCTGACACAACAAGATGAAGCAACAAAAAGAGACACAGATTCCCGTGCTGCTGACAACAACAGAAGGGGACGAAGAAACAAGGCACAGCAAACAGACACAGAGAACAGACAACTGGGGTGGAGGGGGAGGGGAGAGAAATAAATAAATAAATAAATAAATAAATAAATCTTAAAAAAAAAAAAAGACCCACCCTGGGCTATGCCTTACTGAAGTAATCTAGTTAAATGGCCATTAAGTGAATCTAATCTAATCATAGGGCACCACCTAAATAGGTTCATACACACAGAAGAATAGATTTAATTAAGAACATAATTTTCTGGGGCACACAAAAGACTCAGGCTACCACATTTCACTCCCTAGTCCCCAAAATTACATATTCTATCCATATGCAAATTACATTCACTAAATCACATTTCAGTAAAAATATTAAGAACCAAGTCTCATCAAATTAGTTGTAGGTGTGTAATCTGTCCTTTGGCACAATTCTCCTCAGACTGTGGACCTTTGAAACTTAGAGCAGATTCTCTGCTTCCAATATATAAGAAGGGGCAGTCACAGAGTAAATGTTCCCATTGCCATAGGGAGAAATTGGAAGGAAAACAGGGATCATGGGTCCAAAACAGTTCTGAAAACTTCAGGACATACTCCATTAGATTTCAAGTTCTGAGAGTCATCTATAGAAGAATATTTTCTCCTTCAGACCTGAGGAGCAGCACCCCACCCTTTGCAAGTGTTTGCCCAACAGGCATGCTCTTGGTTCCACCCCCATCAAGCATCTGGGTGGGAAGGAACTCTAGACCCCACCCTCTGAGATCAGCCACACTCTTTCCAATCTCCAATACACAATCCCCTTAAAACATTGGGGTGCTGGCCACACACAATGCCCCACCCTCTGAGAACACTAGGGTGATGGGCAGACTCTCCCTAATTGCTAGTACATAGTCTAAACTCCCTCAGAAGAGTGAGATGGTGGCTAAACTCTCCTCAAACTCTGGGGATTGTGCCTCACCTTCTCTGGAGCCTGGGGTGACAACACTCTCCCTGAACATAGGGGTGGAAGATCTGCCCTCAAGAGCTGGGGTATACTCAACCTTTGCACACTGATAGGTGGATTTACTCTCTGGGCTGAGAAAATGTCTTCAGTCTAGACCTCAGCTTCTATGGAATGGTCTTTGAAGTCATTTTTCCTTCAATCTGTTATTTTCTGTCCCTTTTAGTCCAGGCTGACAGTGCTTCCATTCACACAGATCTGACACACACAAAAAAAACTTGTTGGTTTCAGCAAATAGGGATCTCAATCATAAGATAGCAGGACTTTGACAGATCCTTCCTGGATAACTGCATTTCCAATTCTGACTAGCAAGGAAATGGCTGGCTGTTTTCAAATTCAGCTAAATCCTTACATGGGGCACTATTTTCTGTGGATTCACTTTACAGAAGCTCAGAACTTTCCAAACCATCAACTTTAGGTTTCTTTGTGCCCAGGAATTTATTTCTCAGCTCATACATTTCCTCTCCCATTTTACAATAAGCTACAAAAATTAGGCAAGCTTCACCTTCTACATTTAGTTTGGAAATTTCCTTAGCTAAAAATCCAAGCTCATCATTTTCAAATTCTGCCCTCCTTCTAGCATGAAAACACAGTTTTGCAAAGTTTTCTACCACCATAAAACAAGGATTGCTTTTCTTCTTGTTTGCAATGACACATACACCATTTCTGTCTAAGGCCTCATCAGAAGTGTCTTTATCATCCATATTTGTACCAACAATCTCTTCAAAGCATTCTAGGACTTTTCTATCAAGCATCTCACAATTCTCACTTATTCTACCCTATACCCATTTTAAGAGCCATTCTCACATGTTTGGAATTTGCAACCACAACACTCCAATTTTCTAGTACCAATTTCTGTCTTAGTTTGTTGAAGGCTGCCAAGGCAATGGAAGACTTTCACAGGTTAACTCTGAAGATTTCAGCCCTCATGTTGACTAGGAATAATACATTCACATTGACAAATGCATGATGAATCTGTCTCAAATGTCTAGCATGGATTTAACACCACTTTTAAGGAATATTCAGAGTTAGGCCTTAATACTGATACCTTCACCTATTTTTGTTAATAGTTTAAAATCTGAGCTATCAGATATTGTTCAGGAGCAAAATAGGCGGAAGGGCACAGCCATCCTCAAGGTACAACACTTAGTTCGACATTTCGACAAAAGATGATAAAGAGAAAACCACGTGCATTCACACTTATGATTCTACAAGTTAAACAACTCAAGGGAAACAGAATTTCCTTCATAAATACAAAACAGATCAATAAGGATACATGCAGATATTGAATTTAAAAATAAGAAAGAATGAAAAGGCTACAGCCATTTTTGTTCTCTATTGAGAGCCATTACAGTTCTCTGTCCAAAAGGCTGCCCAAACAGTAAATAAATGATTCCCTCCCCAAGGAAGGTAAACTCTAGTTTCCACAATGTCTTTTTTTTTTTCTTCTTTATTTTCTTTTAATGTTACATTCAAAAAATATGAGGTCACCATATCCCCCCGCCCCACCCACACCACCCCTCCCACGTCAACAACCTCTTCCATCATCACAGCACATTCACTGCAACTGGCGAATGCATTCTGAAGCTCTACTTCACCACATGGTGACCAAGAAGTAAAAACTGTTTATAAATAATCATACACCCCCTTTTTACTACAACTGGGGCCAAGTGCCAATGCAACAACCGTGGTTCAGCAAAGAAACAGAAACAGTAAACAATGCTCAGAATCGTCCTGATGAAGATCTGAGTTACTCTATTGGATAAGCCACTTAGACCAGAACTGCAGGCCATGAAACCTATATAAAAGATGGATAAATTACAATGTTGCTGAGTGGCAATACTATTGATTCTCTGCTTCTACATTCTTCTTCTACCCTTGGTTCAGTGTATTACTCAGGCTAAGGGATACTGATGCAAAATATCAGAAATCTATTGGCTTTTATAAAGGGAATATATTTGAGGAAGAAGCTTACGATGCCCTAAAGAGTTCAACTCAAGGTACCATAAGAGGAGTTGGACTCAGATGTGACCTCCCTATACATGCCTCTTCTGTCATTTTTACTGAGCTTGGGTTGGTGCTGGGGTTGGTGTATGCTCAGGAGAGTTGAATCTCTGGACTGTCCATGTGCCAGCTGGGCCCTGAGCCTCAGCAGAGTTGCAACACCTACTCTCTGGTTCATTGGACTTACCCAGGTCACCTAATAGGGAGGTGAGGATGTTTCCATTTCACCAGGGAACCAAGAGAGTCTACAGCTGCAAGCAGGAGAATCCCATCCATCAGTCATGTGGTATCTAAGACCCCTCTTGATTTAGAGGTTGTGCGGACATCACCATCCCAGGGTCCTCAGGATGGAGGAATAAAATATGGATTAGTGTGGACTTACTGGTATTCTACATTAGAACTATTGTGACTCTAGCAATGGAAGAAATTGTTTCATTGATGTGGAGGCAGTGGCCATGGGAGTTGCTGAGGGCAGGGAAAGGGAATAAGAGATACATTTTGGGGGCATTTATGGGACTTAGAGATGTCCTGAATGATATTGCAGGGACAGATGTAGGACATTATATATCCTGCCATAACCCACTGAATGGACTGGGAGAGAGTATAAACTACAACGTAAACTATAATCCATGCTGTGTGGCAGTTCTCCAAAATGTATTCATCAGATGCAATGAATGTACCAATCATGAAAGAGGTTGTTGATGTGGGAGGAGTGGGGTGGAGGGGCTAGGGAGAAGGGTATATGGGAACCTCTTATATTTTTTAATGTAACATTGTGTGTGATCTATGTATGCTTAAAAAAAGAGAGAGAATAATTTTAAAATTTTAAAATTTATAAAAGGTACCATAAGATTTACTTTCCCAACCAGAGTCTTTTGCCAATGTGTTGATGCAAGATGGTGGGCAATGTCTGCAAGGGTTCAGTCTTCCTCCTCCTGCCAAGGCTCCATGGTCCCAGTTTCTGCCAATCTCAGCAGCAGGCTGGGATGAGTCTCATATCTCTCCCAGGCCTCATTTCTCTCTGGGCTCAATTGCTCTGCTCTCTCCACAAGGCCAGTTGTAAACTATGAGATGAATCAATTGGCTCTCCTCTCGGGTCCTCCGCCATATCTAATGGAGTCTTCTCTCTTTCCTTACCTATCTGCTTCTCTGCATGCTTACTTTCTGGATCCAGGATCAAAAAACCCTAACTGTCTCCTCTGTCTCATAGTTTTTCTCTGTAAGTCCCCACCCACCAAGGGGGCGTGGACTCAATGTCCCACTGACATGGCCCAATCAAAGCCCTGGTCATAATTTAAGCAAGTAAAAGAGAAACCTCTGAATTCAATACAATCTAAGGGTATCACTAGCCCAGAGGAACAGACTAGTTTACAAGCATAATCAGTATTTCTTTTTGTAATTCATCAATAATATCAAACTGCCACAGTTGTTACCCTTAGCCTGACTCCAACTTTCCTGAAAGAGATTTGATCTGAGGTCAGAGGCCTTCAAGCAGCATGAATCTAACTCTTAGGTCAGGTCAGACAATGTTTTGGTACACCATTTCAGATGTGATCACTTCCTGTTTCTCTTATCTGAATTTTTGTCTCTCTACAAAAATTATACAGCTATGTCAGCTGAAGTCCATAATTATTAAGCA
The DNA here is from genome assembly GCF_030445035.2 of Dasypus novemcinctus. NCBI lineage: Eukaryota > Metazoa > Chordata > Mammalia > Cingulata > Dasypodidae > Dasypus > Dasypus novemcinctus. The sequence goes on from NC_080675.1 coordinate 39,089,146, forward strand.
GGCTTTGCGTGAACAGTTCCCAAGATTTTTAGTGTGATATGCTGTGACTTAAACAGAGGTATTAAGAAGTGGTCAGTGTATACTTATGTGATGGTGGTACAGTAAAGATAAAAGGCCAAAGAATTATACTTGGGATACACCAGGTTTAATACAACTCAGGAATAATAACGCCAATAATGGAAATGAGCGCATCTAGCATATATTAAATGCCTAAAATGGTCCTGTCCCTCTTCAGGCGCTTTCTTTTGATCATCACTAAACCCTGAAAAAGTTATTTCATTCCCGAATATAAAATCTGGACCTTGCCCAAAATCATATACTTAGCAGGTGGTAAAATCACTGTTGAATTCACATACATCTAATACACAAGTTCATCATCTTCCTACCATATCACTGCCAAGTATTATTTTTATGTGCAATTGTTAAACTAACAAATTAAACAACTATCAAAAATCTAGTACTTAAACGATTGAGTTAAAAAATTTCTTGAAACTACTGAAATACCATCATGAATTATTTGATTTGCTAAGAGAGCATCTGTAAAAAGTAGGATCCAAATCTTCTGTAAGTGCAAGTGCTCTTTTTACTGAATTCAAGAATTTCTGTTGACACCTATAAAAGTGTGTATATTATGGCCAGACATAGAATGTTAACCAACTTTAAATACACAAAACCTTTTTAAATTGCCAAGTCATTTTATTTCAAGATGACAACCTTAGGATAGCTAAAAGATTGTATAATTGTCAGATTGATTATTGATCACTTTCCCAATAAGTGCCACTGTTAAGCCACCTTTCCCGGGAGGTCCTTTTTGGTTGTCTTGTCTTCAGCAGTTTTTTCCTATGTCCATACATATTTTAGTTGGCATAAGCTACCAACAAACAATGCACCCACAAAAAGACTTAAACGAACCAGTACTGTGAACAGTACCTTGTTTATACGTAAGACTATACTGGCTCGAATACCACGTTCTTTGTCAGGTGGAGAGCCACTATTTACACTGCCACCTACTCCTAACTGTGTACAATTTGGTGGTTTCCAACCACGCTGACAGTGGCAGTTTTTCTTGTTGTTGCATACCCCTCTGAAATTGCACGTCTTCACATTACAGTCAAAACCCAGGTCTTGATAATAAGTACAATTCTGGTGTAAACAGTATCTTCCCGGGCCACATGTTGCACCATCCACTACAACGGCCATGTATGGCGTTTCAGTCCCAAAGTGTGCATCATATCCAAAGCACTTTTCTTGTTTCATTCCTGGTACTATCATGTGACGAAACGTACTGTGCTCACCTCCACCAGGAATATGGTTGATATTATCACAGTGCAGCATTCCACAAAGAACATCATCCTCTTCACATTTAACAGGTTTTCCTCCCCCTCGTATGACCCTCACCCCACAGTTTCCAAAACGGTCCCCTATTATATTGAAAGTTTTATAGCATAGTGGTGAAGCATCTCTTATTTGGTAGCCAAAGAGGGATTGACACTGCATATCACGATCACTGCAGTTTCCTCTAATACAAACGGCTGATGGTGAGCATGGGGTTCCATCCTGGACATAAAAGTCTTCAGGGCACTCATGCGTTTTCCCATCACAGTATTCTGGTAGATCACAAATACCGAGTATTTTTCTGCAAATTGTTCCAGGAGGAGCATATTTACACCTACTGCAGCAATCTCCTATATCACAAGCACTGCCAAGGGTGAGGAGACAATTGGTTCCACAGCATTTATCTACCATACACTCTTTTAAGGAGCCACAGTCACATTCTTCATCCTGATTTACAATCTTGTCTCCACAACGAGGAGCTACATAAGGGAAATTATGGTATGGGACATTTTGTAGACTCAAACAAGGATCCCAAATAGATACCTTATTATGAAGAGCTTGATAAGAACAATTGCTCATCATATCTAGAAGACCAGGCCTAGGAGCCATCATACATTTGCTTCTTCGAAAACAGTAACAACTTTCTGCATCGTGTCGAAGACTCAACGAATGACCTAATGCATGTGCTGCAATCGTTGCGGCCAGAAATAAATGATACCTTTCTATATATACAAATGATGCTCCCCAGTTGGGATTGCATGTACCATCATGGAAGCCAAAATACGTGTCTCCTCCAATTTTATGTCCTGTAAGCAGAAGTGAAGTATCATGTGGAATTTGGGGATACCATCTATGCCACTTCCACAAACCAAAATCATCCATTACATTATATGAAGATCCACGATGAGATAGAGTCACCAAATCCCGGTTATTCCATAAGAAAAGAACACGTACATGAACATCTAAATGATTGTGTGAATAAATGGTATGGATTATGTTATTTATGATCACTACATTCTCTATTATCCTTGTCATGTTTCTGTTTTGGTTATATAATGAATTAGAAATGTGATAGTGAATTTTCAGGTATTTCCTATGTGGCCACCACTGAGAAATAGGGGCCGCTCTAGGAGTTTCAACAAATTTTGCCTCCTCGAATGCATGATTTATATCTTCCCCATCATTCCTACACCTTTCTCCCTGTCCTGATGTTCCTTCTGACACAAGATGAGACACCACATGCTCAAATTTGGAAGAAGACTCCAGGGGTTTGATTTCATAAGTAAAGTCGTCCACCTGCAGCATGCCACGCAGACCCCCATGGCAGGTGTCCAGTGTGGCCATGGACCCAGGAACCCCCTCCAGGAAGCTGTAGTAGTAGCAATCTCGGGGGACAAAGGGGTATTCCTCATGCATGGCACCTTGATCATTATTGGTAATAACTGGAAAATGTCTGGGCAGCAGCCTCTTTTTTACCTTCATACGAACAATGTGTCTTCGGCCATGGAAGCGCATGCTATAGGAGAGCTGGCCTGGCATCTCAGCTCCACCCACCCTGTGCGGCATCTTCCTGGGAATCACAACTTCAGAGGAAGCGAATCGCCATGCAGGCAGGTCACCACTGCAGCAGACGGAAGACAAAAGTGCCCAGAATATATGGAGCAAGAGAGCACCTCTCAGGAGGGTCTGGGCCCAGGCAGGCCCCATGAGTGTGGTGTCCTCAGACCAGAGAAGCGGGAGGAAGGTAGAGAGTCTGAAACAGCAACATTCCCAGCAGGGTTGTTATGAGATTTCATGGGGCTGGGCTCCCCTGAGTGAGGCAGGAGGAGAGGGAGGGGAGGGAGAAGGGGAAGTTATTACATAACAATGGAGGTGTCATTATGAGAGGTTTGGTGAGCTGAAGACCCTAAGGCAGGAGACCTTGAAGATGGAAAACCAGAGGGAGTTAAAAGTCCCATATTCTCTTGGGGAAGCCACAGAGGAAGAATATATGTGTTTGGTGTAATTTTGGGACAGTTATAATGAGGTGTTTTTTTAAAATCAGAATGAGGTAAAGGCTTGTCATCAAATTAAATTAAGGGCATGTCAACAATGGTGAGGAGAAAGGAAGCTGCTTCTTGCCACAATTTTGCAGGTAGAATTAATCTGACTCATACTTTATAGATACAGAGTTGCATTGGGGAGATTGATGGAAAAATTATATAAATAGATGACATGAGTTGAAAAAGTGACAAAGAATTATTTAATAGATTCCTGTTTTGTTTTGTTTTGTTTGGTTTGGTTCTACGATCTCTATTTTTTTTTAAATGTTACATTCAAAAATTATAAGATACACCCCCCACCGTACACCCCCCACCCCCGCTCAACCCGCTCCTCCCACATCAACAACCTCTTTCATCCTTGTGGTACATTCACTGCATTTGGTGAATACATTTTGGAGCACTGCTACACCCATGGATAATAGTTTACATTGTAGTTGACAATCTCCCCCAGTACATTCAGTGGGTTATGGCAGGATATATAATGTCCAACATCTGTCCCTGCAATATCATTTAGGACAACTCCAAGTCCCAAAAATGCCCTCACATCACATCTCTTCTTCCATCTCCCTGTCCTCAGCATTTACTGTGGCCACTTTCTCCATATCTATGATACAGTTTCTCCCATTACTAGTCACAATAGTTCTACAGTAGAATATCAGTAAATCCACTCTAATCCATACTCTATTCCTCCATCCTGTGGACCCTGGGATGGTTATGTCCACTCCACTGCTATAATGAGTGGGCTTAGATTCCACGTGGATGATGGATCCTGCTTGCAGTTGTAGGCACTCACAGCTCCCTGGTGTGGTGATTGACCTTCACCTCGCTGTTAGCTGGCCGGGGTAAGTCCAATGAACCAGAGGGTAGGAGTTGCAAGTCTCCTGAGGCTCAGGACCCAGCTGTCAGAAGGTCAGCCCAGAGATTCAGGTCTCCTGAGTATAGACCAACCCCAGCACTAACCACAAGTTCAGTAAAAGTGAGGGAAGAGGCATGTGTGTAGAAAGGTCACATCTAAGTCCAACTCCATCACACTCAGGAACACAAACTCCAAAGTAGGGCCTACTGACATGGCACTGAACTCCAGAGCCATCTGCCATGACTGTAGAACCTTTGGGTCTCTGTAGTCCTCAGGAGAACCAGTACTTAGGGTTGTATCTACTTTGGCTATCTCTGGGATCCTGCTGAGGCGTGCGTAAGCATGACCCCTCTGATGACCTCCCGACTCTTTTTTGGAGACTCGTAGCCATATAAACTAATTTGTCCTTTCCATTTCCCCTTTTTATTCAAGATCAAAAAGCAGTTTTTAACACCTGATCCTACATGTAGGCTGAGATATTCTGCTGGTCTAAGTTGACCCTTTTATTCAAGGTCTTTTTCTAGTTACATCACCAGCTGGTGCTTGGTAGTAATAACCTCAGCACCAGGGAGTCTCATCCCCAGGAGTCATGTCCCATGCTGGGGGGAAGGTAATGCATTTACATGCTGAATTTGCTTAGAGAGTAGCCACATTCGAGCAGCATGGAGGCTCTCAGGAGGTAACTCTTAGGCACCCTGCAGCTCTAGGCCTAGTTCATATTTCAGGTGCACAGGCTCATAAGCATAGTCATCAGTATCAAGAGCTCATTGTTGAACCATCCTTCTTTGCTGGTCTTTGCCATTGTACTTGGGGGATTGTTGCTGTTCCTTTGGGGAATGTGATAGAGCTCCCCTGACTAGGAACTCAGCACTCCCTCAGTTGTCGCTTTTAACTGTAACTACTATGAAAATATCCAAACATTTTTTATGTACCCTTTATATATTCCCTGGAGAACCATGTGCCCCCCATCAATAACACCCCACACCAGTGTTCCTCGCCTGCCATAGTTGAACCTCTCTGTGGTCCAAAACATCTTCAAAATGAAGCCAAATATATTGCCAAATTCCATTAATAGTAAAATGGAACATAGTGATGGGTTTAAAGATTAGATATAGAATACATACTAATTTAGAAAAATTAAAATAAAATACAAATAACTGGGGTATCAAAAAATGAAAAAATGAAAAACCTTTGCTTTTGACATTTTGTCTTTCATCACTGCAATAGAAGTTGCCCTGTATGTACAGTGGCAAGTCAATTTCTCCCAGTTCTTCCTCAGTGTCTACATACTTTCTTTTTTCTTTTTTTCTAATTATTAGTTTTGTCTTCACAAAAATTTAGATCACAGTCATTCATATATATAATATAGAGTACTCCTACATATCCAACATCAAATGCTTTGTCTCTTCCCCAGCAATGATATTTTTATATGTTCATATTATATTTGCTGCAGCTGATGTACAGATATTGAAAGATAGCTTTCAAACAAGGTTCCATTTTGATTTGCATTATGGTTTATATTTTATTTTATTTTATTTTTATTTTTTTATTTTTATTTCTCTCCCCCTCTCCGCCCCCCCCCCCCAGTTGTTGCTCTATGTGCCCACCCGCGGCGTGCTCCTCTGTGACTGCTCCCACACTTATCAGAGGCACCAGCAATCTGTGTCCCCCCTTTTGTTGCATCATCTTGTTGTGTCAGCTCTCCGTGTGTGCAGCACCATTCCTGGGCAGGCTGCACTTTCTTTCATGCTGGGCAGTTCTCCTTATGGGGCACACTTCCCATGCTTGGGATCCCCCATGCGGGGGATACCCCTGCATGGCACAGCATACCCGCGCACATCAGCACTGCACATGGGCCAGCTCCATACAGGTCAAGGAGGCCCGGGGCTTGAACCACGGACCTCCCATATGGTAGGCGGACGCCCTATCTATTGGGCCAAGTTTGCTTCCCTGGTTTATATTTTAGACTATACAATTTTCTAAATTTTTAGTTATCTTATGTTTTACATTATGGTTTATATTTTAGCCTATAGACTTTTATACATTTTTGTTGTAATTTAACATGTCCTATATCTACTATTGCATGGTCTTGTGGAACAGTTCCATTGCCCCATAGTTACCCTGATTCCATCTATTCAATACCTCTCTCCCCCTCCCCAAGGGCCAACGTGACTATCAATCTTCATTACTTAAAGGACCATATTCAGAGATACTTGCAACAATGTTGAGGGCTTGACATACTTGACTGCCCTAACCCACTGGGAGTCACTAATTCTCTTGAGAGACACAATTCCCAGTGTTTGAGAACATCAGTCCTCCCCAGGATGTGGCATACCTTATACTCATTGTATGGGTCTCCACCCAATGATATAACCCAATATGACAAAATGAGCACTCACACACTCCCTAGAAGCCTGCCCTGTGTCAGAGGACCCCCTTAAGCATCTTAAACATGTAACCTTCATTATTACATTATCTAAAGAGTTTTCTCTACATTATAGCTTCAACCACATATCTCACAATCTCCTATGCCCAAATATTCCCCCCACCCTCCCCCAATTTTTTGGGCCATCCCTAGCCCTCTACAAGCCCACCAAGCCCCATTCAAAGCTATCCCTATCCCCCTATTTTATCCCTCCCCTGTAAAAATACTTATGTCCAGCTTCTCATAGATTTCAACCATGTAGGTGTCAGCTCACAACTTTCCTCTTCTTCCAACTTCCTTTAAGCCTATCATCCAGTCTCTACCTCTCTGAGACAACTTGGTTTGCTTATTTCACATCAGAGAGGTCATGTAGTATTTGCGCTTCAATGCCTGGCTTGCTTTACTCAACATAAGGTCCCCAAGATTCATCCATGTTATCACATGTGTTTGTACTTTATTCCTTCTTATAGCTGAATTGTATTCCATTGTATGTATATAACACATTTTATTTATCCATTCATCTGTCGATGGGCATTTGGGTTGATTCCAGCTTTTGGCAATAGTGAATAATGCTGCTATGAACATTGGTGCGCATATATCATTTTGTGTCCTTGTTTTCAGTTCTACTGGGTATATATCCAGCAGTGGAATTGCTAGGTCATATGGCAAACCTATAGCTAGTGTTTTGAGAAACCGCCAAACTGTCCTCCAGAATGGCTGGATCCTTCTGTATTCCCTCTAGGACTGGAAGAGTGTTCCCATTCCTCCACATCCTCTCCAGCAACTGTGGTCTTTTGTTTTTTTCACAGCTGCCAGTCTCATGGGAGTAAGATGGAATCTCATTGATAATAAGATGGAATGCATTGATATGCATTTCCCTAATGGCTAGTGATTTGGAGCATTTTTTTATGTGCTTTTTAGCCATTTGTATTTCTTCTTTGGAGAAGTGTCTGTTTAAATCTCTTGCCCATTTTTTAAATGGGTTGTCTTTTTATTTTCAAGATATAGGAGTTCTTTATATATGCAGGATATTAGTCTCCTATCAGATATATGGTTACAAATATTTACTCCCATTGGGTAGGCTGTCTTTTCACTTTCTTGACAAACTCCTTTGAGGTGCAAAAGGCTTTAATTTTGAGGAAGTCCCATTTATCTATTTATTCTTTTGCTGATCGTGCTTTTGGTGTGAAGTTTATGAAGCCATTTCCTATTACATGGTCCTGTAGATGCTTCCCTACATTGCTTTCTAGAGTCTTTATGGTCTTGGCTCTTATAGTTAGGTCTTTGATCCATCTTGAGTTGATTTTTGTATAAGGTGTGAGTTAGTAATCCTCTTTCATTCTTTATATATGGATATCCAGTTCTCCAGGCACCATTTGTTGAAGAGGCCATACTCTCCCAATTGAGTGGGTTTGGTGGCCTTGTCGAATATCATATGATTGTAAATATGAGGATCTATATCAGAACTTTCAATTCGGTTCCGTTGCTCAGTGTGTCTGTCCTTGTGCCAATACCATGCTGTTTTCACTACTGTAGCTTTGTAGTATGTTTTGAAGGCCGGTAGTGTGATTCCTCCAATATAATTTTTCTTTTTCAATATGTCTTCTATTCAGGGCCTGTTTCCTTTCCAAATAAATTTCATAGTTGCTTTTTCTAGTTCACTAAAAAATGCTATGCTGATTTTTATTGGGATTGCATTGAATCTGTAGATCAGTTTGGTAGGATAGACATCTTAATAATATTTAGTCTTCCTATCCATGAAGAGGGAATATTCTTCCATTTCTTTAAGTCTTATTTGATTTCCTTGAACAGTGTTGTGTAGTTTTCTGTGTATAAGTCTTTTACATCTTTAGTTAAATTTATTCCTGGGTATTTGATTTTTTAGTTACTATTGTAAATGATATTTGTTTCTTGATTTCCTTCTCAGATTGCTCATTATTGGTGTACAGAAATGTTACTGACTTTTGTGCATTGATCTTATAACCTGCGACTTTACTGAACTCATTTGTAAGTTCCAGAAGCTTTGTTGTAGACTTCTCAGGGTTTTCTATGTATAGGATCATATCATCTGCAAATAGTGAAATTTTGACTTCTTCCTTTCCATTTGCATGCATTTTATGTCTGGTTCTTGCCTCAGTGCTCGAGCAAGTACTTCTAAGACAATGTTAAATAGAAGGGGTGATAGTGAGCATCCTTGTCTTGTTGCTGATCTTAGAGGGAAAGATTTTAGGATTTCACCATTGTAAATGATGTTAGTTGTGGCTTTTTCATATATACCCTTTATCATGTTCAGAAAGTTTCCTTCTATTCCAATATTTTGCAGTGTTATTATTAAGAAAGGGTGCTGCATTTTGTCAAATGCTTTTTCTGCATCTATGTATATGATAATGTGATTTTTTTTCCCTTCATTCTGTTTATATGGTGTATTACATTAATTGATTTTCTTATGTTGAACCATCCTTGCATACCAGGAATGAATCCCACTTGGTCATGGTGTATAATTCATTTAATGTGTTGTTGAATATGATTAGCAAGTATTTGTTGAGGATTTTCATGTCTAGGTTCATTAGAGAGATTGGTCTGTAATTTTCCTTTCTTCTGATGTCTTTGTTTGGTTTTGGTATTTGGGTAATGCTGGCATCATAGAATGAGTTAGGCAATGTTCCTTCTGTTTCAATTTTTTGGAAGAGTTTAAGCAAGACTGGTGTTAGTTCTTACCAGAATGTTTGGTAGAATTCACCTGTGAAGCCATCTGGCTCTGGGCTCTTCTTAGTTGGGAGACTTTTAATGACCGATTCTATCTCTTTACTTGTGATTGGTTTGTTAAGATCATCAATTTCTTCTTTTGTCAATGTAGACTACTTATGTGTTTCCAGGAATTTGTCCGTTTCCTCTAAATTGTCCTTCTTGTTGGCATATAGTTTTGCAAAGTATCCTCTTATGATAGTCCATATTTCTGTGGGTCAGTGGTAATATCCCCTTTTTCATTTCTTATTTTGTGTATTTGCATCTTCTCTCTTTTTTTCTTCATTAGTTCTAGCTAAGGGTGTATCAATTTTATTGATCTTCTCAAAGAACCAGCTCTTTGTTTTGTTTATTTTTTCAAGTGCTTTCTTATTTTCTATTTCATTTAGTACTGCTCTGATCTTTGTTATTTCTTTCTTTCTTCTTCCTGTGGGGTTACTTGGTTGTTTTTTACTAATCCCTCCGAGTGTGCAGTTAGTTCTTCAATTTTAGCTCTTTCTTCTCTTTTAATGGAAGAATTGAATTTAAGGCTATAAATTCCCTCTCAGTGCAGCTTTTGCTGGATCCCATAGTTTTGACATGTTGTGCTATCATTTTCATTCATTTCAAGGTAGTTATTGATTTCTTTTGAGACTTCCTCCTTGACCCACTGTTTTTCTAAGAGGTGTTGTTTAACTTCTATATCTTGGTGCCAAATCTGGGTTTCTGGCCCTTGCAGATTTCCAGCTTCATTCCACTATGGTCAGAGAAATTATTTTGTATGATTTCTATCTTTCTGAATTCATCGAGACTTTTTCTGTGGCCTAGCATGGTGGTCTATCTTGGAGAATGATCCATGTGCACTTGAGAAGAATGTATATCCTGCTGTATTTTGGTGTAATGTTCTGTATATGTCTATTAGGTCCAGTTCCTCTAATATATTGTTCAAAGTCTTTGTTTCTTTATTGATTCTCTTTTGAGATGTTCTGTCCAACAGTGATAGTGGTGTATTAAAGTCCTCCACTACAATTGTAGACACTTCTATTCCTTCACTTAATTTTTCCACAATTTGCCTCACATATTTGGAGGTTTCTTGTTAGGAGCATAAATGTCTATGATTGTTCTTTCTTCTTGAAAGATTATTCCCTTCACTAATATGTAGTGTCCATCTTTGTCTCTCACAATAATTTTGCAGTTAAAGTCTATTTTGTCTGATATTCATATAGCTACTTCTGCCCTTTTTTGGTTATTTTTTGCCTGTAAGATTGTTTTCCAACCATTCACTTTCAACACCCTTGAATCCCTGGGTCTAAGATGTGTTTCTTGTAGACAGCATATAGATGGGTCATATTTCCTTATCCAATCTTCCAGTCTGAGTCTCTTGACAGATGAGTTTAATCCACTGACATTCAGTGTTATTACACTCAAGGAATTACTTAAATTAGCCATGTTTTCTTTGGATTTGTGTTTGTCATATTTTGTTTGATTTTTAATTTTTTTTTTTCTTTTTAGTTGTTCTTACACTGTCCTCCAACTCTGTCTCCTGTTTTTTTCTTTCCTCCTGCAGAACTCCCTTTAGTATTTCTTGAAGGGCAGGATTCTTGTTGGCATACTCTCCTAGTTTCTGTTTGGCTGTGAATATTTTGAACTCTCCATCATTTTTGAATGCTAATTTAGCTGGATAGAGTACTCTTATTTGGAAATTTTTTTTCTTTTAGTACCTTGACTATGTAATACCACTGCCTTCTTGCCTCCATGGTTTCAGATGAGAAATCAGCCCTTAATCTTATTGAGCCTCCTTTGTATGTGATGGTTCCCTTTTCTCTTGCTGCTTTTAGTATTTTCTCTTTGTCTTGAGCATTGGATAATTTGACAAGTATATGTCCTGGGGTAGGCCTGTTTGGATTTATGCTATTTGGTGTTCATTGTAATTCCTGAACATGTACATGCATCTCTCTCAATAGGTTTGGGAAGTTTTCAGCCATTATTTCCTCCAACACCCCTTCTGTTCCCTTTCCCTTCTCTTCTCCTTCTGGATTGCCTATAATGTATAAGTTTGTGTGTTTTGTATTGTCATTCAGGTCCCTTAGTCCCTGCTGGATTTTTTCTGTCTTTTTATCTATCAATTCCACTATCTGTTTGATATCAGATGTACTGTCTTCCACATCGCTAATTCTTTCCTCTGTCTCTTCAAATCTACTCTTATTTGCTGAGAGTGTATTTTTGATTTCTTGGATTGTGCTGTTCATCCACATCATATCCATTATCTTTTTGTGTATGATTACAAGTTCTTCTGTATTCTCTCCAAGTGTTTTCTTCATACTCTTAACCTCTTCCTTCACTTCATTAAATTGGTCCTAATATATGTTTTGAGGGCTTTAATTACTTGTACCATGTTCTGCTCCTTTTCCTGGTTATTAGTTTGCTCATTGGATGGGGCCATGTTTTCCTGATTATTCATTTGGTTTATAGTTTTTTGTTGCTGTCTGATCATCATTTTATCTTGGTGGGTTTATTCATTGATTGGCTTTTTGTCTAGTCTCAGGTTTTAATTAGTTGTTGTTTTTGCATGCCTGTTAAGTCTTCCCTTTGTCACTTTGTTCTTATTCTATTTCTTTGTTGTTGGCTAAGTTCACTTGGAGGAAAATATTAGGGCAAGAGAGAGCAAAAGGAGTAAGAAAAGAAAAAGTATAATAGTATTATACTACTAATAGTAAATGTTAACAGAAGAACCATGTGAAACCTAGGAGAATGGATAATACACTCATGTAAGCTGTGTAGAGTTATAACAGTAAGGAAAGAGTAGTATCTATAATAAAACAGTAAACTGAATATGGGGAGGAATATAGTATCATTTAAAAGACCAGTGTGTTCAGGATAGAGGGAAAGAGAAAAGAAAGGACAATAATATAAAGAGTGAATAAGAGACAGAAAACAGTACAAAGGTATTAGAAATAAAATGTCAGAAAAATTGGAGGCCAAACAGAGAGGTGGAATGTAAGAGAAACAATAAATGAGGAAGGATAGAAAGATGTAGAGGACAAGGAAGGGATAAAATGAGGGCTAGGGTAATCCTGTACCTCAGAGAGCTCTGGATTTGGGAAAGGGAAGTCTGGGATATTGCAGATTCGGGATATGTGGGTCTGTGGAATGTGGGCTACGGGGCCTTAGGGGACACAGACCTGGGAACCATGTATCTGGGTAACAGAGGGCTTGGGAATGCCACCGTAGTACCAACAGTTTTCAGGAAACGCTGCGGCCACCAGCCCTAAGGGCAAGGGTCCCGCCTCCCCACAATTTCTAACCTCAGTGCTAGAAACCCACAACTCTACCTTTAGCAAGCACTACTTCTGTCGTAATCTCTCCAAATTGACGTCCAGACACCTGCCTTGCAAGCCCCCGAAATAGCCCGCTCCGGCAAGATTCCAAACCTTAATAGTTTCTTAATGCAGCTTACACTTCTACCCACCTCAGGATCCAGAAATTCTGCTCCTATTCTTGTATATGAATTTTCATGGCAGCATTATTCATAAATTTATTCCAAAAACTGGAACTAAATAACTAGCCTTCTATTAGCAAATGGATAAAAACCCAGTGGTATATTCATCCTATGAGAAATCCTCAGCAATAGGAGATACAGAACATACAAATGGATAACAGCCAGGAAATTCTGGCCCATTATTAGCAGTAACCAGGCCAGCAAATTCTGATCTGCTGCCTGTGACAATTGGACTAGGAAGCTGGCCATTATCCACAGCATATATCCTAGGAAGTCAAATCTCAATTCCTGTAATGATCAACCCAAACAGCATACATCCCAGGAAGTCAAATCTCAATTCCTGTAATGATCAACCCAAATTGATTGACTGCTTCCCTATTTTTTTAAATGAAGTTGTAGGCTTACAGAAATATCTGACAGAAAATACATAGTTAGCTTATATCCCCTATCCACTTTTCCTTATTATTAACAATTTGAATTTGTGTGGTCACTTTGTTACAATTGACAAAAGAATATTATTATAATTACGTTATTATCTAATGTACCTAATGTTCATAGTTTACATTAGGTTTCACTGTGATGTACACTCCTATTGGGTTTTAGTTTTATTCTAGTAACAGATGCATCTTAGAATCTCTACCTTTTAACAACATTCTAAAATATCATTCAGGGGTGGTAGTTATTAATAATTTCACAATATTGTGCTCCCCTTACCACCATCCATGACCAAAACTTTTCCATCACTCCAAACAGATTCTTTACTAATTAAGTATTAACTCCCTATTCCCTACTCTCTACTGGCCCCTGGTAACCTGTATTCTAGTTTTTTATTATTCTATAGATTTGCTTATTCTAATTCTTTCATATTAGTGAGATGATACATTATTTGTCCTATGTACTGGTTTATTTCACTCAACATGATGTCTTCAAGATTCATCCACGCTGTTGCCTGTTTGAGAACTTCATTCCTTTCACAGATGATTAAAAGTCCACTCTATATACCACATTTTGTTTTTCTGTTGGTTGACAGACACCTGGGTCTGACACTATGGACAAACATAAGTTTGAGTGTGAAAACATCTGCTTGAGTCCCTGTTTTCATTTCTTTTGGATAGATACTTAGGAGTGGGATTGCCAGGTCATCTTTCTGAAGAATTGCCAAACTGTCTTCCACAGTGGCTGCATCATTTTATATTTCTACCAAATGAATGTGCATTCCTATTTTCTCCACATCTTGTTATTTTCTGTTTTTTGAAGTAGCTATCTGTAGCAGTTTGAGATTATTCTATGAATCCCAAAAAGAGAAATATGTTTGTAAACTAGTCCTCTGGGTGTGATACCCCTTGGTTGTATTAAATTCATCTGATGTGTCTTTGATAAGATTACCTGTTAAGATTAGGATTTTTGATTTGACTACATCAGTGGGCATGACTCATGTTGCATCATCACCCCTTTGCTCTGTCTCATATAAACAGACACTTCACAGACATACAGACACGCAGGAAGAGAGAATTCCCATCTCTACTTCAGACAGACAGTGTCTCCTAGGAACTCAACAAGGACCTTCATCAGAGCCCCTGGTTTGCAGCCTGCCCTGCAGAATTTGGACATGTCTGTCCCCACAGTCACATGAGACAATTTTATCCAATCTCATACTATTTACTGGTATCTCCTGTTGGTTCTGTTTCCCTAAAGAACCCTGATTAATGCACCATCCTAATGGGTATGAAGTGGTATCTCGTTGTGGTTTTGATTTTCATTACCCTAATGGCAAATAATGTTAAGCATGCTTTCCTGTATACCTTGGCCATTTGTTAATTTTCTTTGAATAAATGTCTATTCAAGTCTTTTCCCCATTTTTAATTGACTACCTCAATCAGGCTGGGTCTTAATCTTATTACTGGAGTGTTTTATATTAAATGAAATACAGAAACAGAGAGAGAAAACCATAGAGGGAGCAGCCAGAAGCTGAAATCAACAGAGACTGGAAGAGAAGGGAAAGGTAGAAGAGGCCGCTATGTGCATTCCCATGTGACAAGCTAAGGACCTAGGATTTCCAGCATCCTGCCCCAGAATACAACAGTCCTGTGTAAGAAAACATTATCTTGATGACGCTTTGATTTGTAATTTCTCCTTGCCTCAAAGCAGTGAGCAAATGAATTCCCATTGTTTAAGCCAAACCATTGCATGGCATTTGCTGAAACAGCCCAGAAAACCAAAGCATTAATATATGGTCTAGCCTGGAGAATGACTCATGTGAACTAAAGAAGAAAGCTTGATCTGGGTGAAATTTTCTATTTATATCTATTAGATCCAGTTGGTTTATAGTTACCAATTCAGGTATTCTATTTCCTTACCAGTATTCTGTCTAGATAGTCTATCCATTATTGAAAGTAATGTTCTGGAGTCTCCTACTATGAATGTAGAACTGTCTATTTCTCCCTTCCAAACCTGTCATTATTTGCTTATATATTTATGAGGTCCATCAATAGATACATATGTATTTGCAATTGATATGTGTTCTTCTTAAACTGACACCTTTATCAGCATGTAGTGACCTTCTTTTCCATCATCAGTGTTTGACCTTAAGTCTATTTTATCTGCTATTAGTATAGCTGCCTCAGCTCTCTTTGGTTGCTACTTGCATGGTATTTTAGTTTGCTATAGGTTGCCAATGCAAAATACCACAAGTAGGTTGGCTTTAAAATGGGAATTTATTAGGGCAAAATATTACAGTTCCAAGGCTGTGAAAATGTCCAAATCAAGGCATCATTAGGGATGATGTATCACCAAAGGTAAGCTGCTGGTGATCCTCTACTCCTGCTACATGGCAGACAAAATAATGGCCAGTCTCTGATTTCTCCTCCAGGCTCACTTTCTTCCTGAGCTCAGTTGTGGGTAATCAGGCATATGGCTCGTCTCTCCCTGGGTCTCATCTCTTCAGCTTCAGGCTGCTTTGCTGATTCCAGCCTCTGGCCTCTCTCTCAGCTTCTTGGAGTTTCTCTTTCTGCAAAGGTAAAATGGGAAGGTAAAATGGCAGCTCTCTTTCTCTGTGTGGGACTGTGCTTTCAGTCCTCTTTATAAAGGCTCCAGTGTAAGGATTAAGACCCACCCTGAGTGCTGCAATCTAATCACAGCCCTTAAATTAAAGTAATCTAATCAAACTGTCCCACATAAAATACTTTTACATTGGTTAGCTTAAGAACATCATTTTTTGGGGTCCACAAAAGATACAAACAGCACACATGGTATACATTTTTTCCACATTTTTACTTTCAACCTGCTTGTGTTTTTCAGTTTAAGATGAGTCTCTTATAAAGAATGTAGAGTTGGGTCATGCTTTTTCAGCCATCCTGACAATCTCTGCTTTTTGATTGCAGAGCTTATTCTATTTACATTTAAAGACACTACTCATAATGCAGGACTTTCTTCTGCCGTTTTACAATTTCCTTTTTATAAGTCTTATACCTATTTGTCCCCCCAATGCTTCCATTAATGCTTATTTTCATATTTGATTTTTTGTACTGTACAATTTTGAATCCCTTGTTTTTTCTTTCTGAATATGCTTTTTCATGAATTTTCTTGGGACTGCATTAATAGGGTTTAGACCTATCCTGATTTAGGTGGTCATACCTAACTGAAGTAACCTTGACAAAAGATCCTACTTACAATAGGTTCATAGCCACAGGAATGGATTAAGTTAAAGTCCATGTTTTTCTGGGGAACATACAGCTTAAAACCACCACAATTACATTTCACCTCATAAATCTATAACAATCACATTTTATTTGACAGCTTCTTACATATGTATTCTCATACATATGTACTATTCTACCCTTCATCCTCCTACATTTTTGTGTACTTGTTAGAAATTATAACTTTATACATTATAGGTCAGAAATCATAGATTTATCACTGATTTTCATGCATTTTCATTTCAGAAACTACAAGAAGTAAAATATGGTGTTACATATCATAAAAAACTAAAATAGTATTGGCATTTCTAATTACCTGTATGGTTTCCTTTACCAGTGTCTTTCTTTATGCTGCTTTGATCCACTGTCTAGTGCCCTTTCCTTCCATTCTGAAGAACTCCCTTTAAGCATTTTTTGTAGGCAGATCTAGTGGTGAGATACTCCCTCAGCTTTAATTTGTCTAGGGATATCTTAATCTCTCCCTCATTTTTGAAAGACAATCTTACCAGGTATAAAATTGTTGGTTGGCAGTTATTTTCTTTAACACTTCAAATATTTTGTCTCACTGTCTCTTGCTGCCATGGTTTCTGATGAGAAACAAGTACTTAATCTTATTGGGACTCTCTTACACATAATACAATGTTTTTCTCTTGCGCTTTCAGAACTCTCTTCGTCTTTGGCATTCAACGGTTTGACCACTATGTATCTGGATATGGTTCTCTTTGTCTTTATCAATTTGGGGTTCACTGGATTTATTGAATGTTCCCTTTCATGTCTTTCATTAAATTTTGGAAGTTTTCTGCCATTATTTCTCTGAGTATTCCTTCTGCCCCTTTCTATCTCTTATCTCCTTCTGGGATTCCAAAATGCATAATTTGGTGCTCTTGATGGTGTCCCACAGATTACGTGGGCTCTGTTTGCTTTTTAAATTCTTTTTCCTTCTGTTCCTCAGCAAGAATTATTTTAATTTTCTTGTTTTGCATTCACTGATTCATTCTGCTGTGAGCTCCATTCTGCTGTCTAATCCCTCTAAGAAATTTTCGATTCAGTTATTGTCATCAACTCCAGTATTATTGTGTGGCTATTTTTTTAAAATATATATATTTTTATTTATTTTTAAAAGATACATAGATTGCATAACATGTTATAAAAAATTATAGGAGATTCCCATGTGCTCCACTCCCCACACCTCCAACATTTCCCACGTTAACAACTTCTTTCATTAGTGTGGTACATCCATTGCATTTCATGAACACATTTTGCAGTATTTCCACACAGCATGGATTATAGTCTACACTGTAGTTTACAATCTCTCCCACTCCAGTCTGTAGGTTATGGCAGAATATATAATGTCCTGCATCTGTTTCTGCAATATCATTCAGGACAATTCCAAGTCCCAAAAATGTCCCCATGTCACACCTCTTTTTTGCTCTCCCTGCCTTCAGCAACACCCGTGGCCACTGTCTCTACATCAATGATATAGTTTCTTCCCTTGCTAGAGTCACAATAATTCTATAGTAGACTACCAGTAAGTCCACTCTAATTCATATTTTATTCCTCCATCCTGAGGTCCCTGGGATGGTAATGCCCACTCCACCTCTAAATTGAGAAGGAGCTTAGATTCCACATGGCTGATGGGTGGGATTCTCCTGCTTGCAGATGTAGACTCTCTCAGTTCCTTAATGTGGTGGTTAACCATCCTCACCTCCTTGTTAACTGACCTGGGTTAGTCCAACGAACTGAAGAGTATGTGCTGCAATTCTGCTGAGACTCAAGGCTCAGCTGGCACAGGGACAGTCCAGGGAGTCAAGTCTCCTGGGCATACACCAACCCAATACCAACCACAAGTTCAGTAAAAGTGACAGAAGAGGTATACGTAGAGAAGTCACATCTGAGTCCACCTCCATCACACTCAGGAGCACAAATTCCAAAGTAGGGTACACTGGCAAGGCACTATCTCCAGACCATAGCACACGTGTGTCTCATAGCCCTCAGGAGCACCTGTATCTACTTTGGCCATCTGAGATCCTGATGAGACATGCATAAGCGTGACCCCTCTGATGACCTCTTGACTCATTTTGAAGTCTCTTAGTAGCTCTTTTTAAAAAGCGAATCTCTTTTTGTTGTTATTCTGATGTTGTTCCTTCATTGTTTTTCTCATATACTATATTCTTTCTCTCTGTTTTCCTTTATCTCATTGAGGGTATTGAGCATTACTTTTTTTAAACTTTGGTCAGTCCACATTCTGGTCTTCTTTACTGATATTTCTAGATTTTTATATGTTCCCTTCAATGAGTCAAAAATTCCTGTTTCTTTGTCTTATAATTGTTTTTCTTGCACACTGTATGTTTTAATAATTTAAGGTGTTCACTCAGATTTCATCCCTAAACTATCTGTTTCTTAATTTGTTTACAGCTAGTGATATGGCAGAGATTTCATTAAGTGCCAGTAGCTAACAAAAACAATGAACCAATGCAAAAAACCCTTTCACAGTGATTGCAAATGGTTCTTTAATGGTTGGCCCCCCTTCAATGTTTAGTTCTCCTATCAAGAATATCAGCCTGACCTGAATGTGAAGTACAGCATCGTCTCCATCTTTTCTGAACCTGCTTGTTGTCCCGGGTTTGTGCTCACTCATGACCTTAGGAATTCCTGACTTATAGGAATTCAAATGCTTCCTCTTCACCCTGTGAAATAATCTCTCTCCCCTCTTGGATTTTCTATTATATGACTTAAAGTGGGTAATCTTCTGCCCCAGGACTGCTTGAGTTAATTCTTTCTTATAGTGCTTTAGTAAAAGCTACTTCTGTGTAAAGGGCAAGATCTGGGAGGGTGAGCCTTGGAAGATTTTCCTGGTAAAGTCTCCCAAGCTGCAACCAGATGGATTGGCACCAACACACAGGCACCCTGGTATACACATAGGGTTTATGCTGCTCCCACTGGAACAGAGCCAGGGACCAATAATGGAAGCATAGGCTGGCTCCACACTTACATGGGGAAGGGTTTTGTGAGGGGCAGCAAGGCCCTCAGTCTTCTCCTACTGTTTTAAAATCTGTGTTTTTTTGATCTGGCTGTCATCCAGTTAGTGAAACCCTATGACTCTTTTGAGGAAAATGGTTCTGCCCATTTTTGCTATTTATTCAAAGTTTCTGTGGAGGAATGGCACCCTGAAGCATCTTTCCCCTGCTTTCAACTAAGGACCAATTGGAGAACATCAAATATGATTCCCTAACCAATCACACAGGCCACCATGTTTCCTCTTAGCCTGCTTCCCCAGTCCATCACCCTCCAACAAGAGCACACCTGAAGTCTTCCCTTTTTTTCCACTACAAAACGTCCTCACTTTTCTGACTGCCTTTGAGTTTTTGCTAAACATAAGAAACATAAGTGATGGTGGCTGATTCCTTTGCTAAGCAAACTGACAAAAACTTTTATTTGTCTCATTTGTGTGCTCTTCATTTATTTCCACAGATAAGATGAACAAACTGCTGAAGCATGCAAGAACATGGATGAATCCTATAGATGTTATGTCAATGGAAAGAAGTTAGGCAAAAAGGAGTACTTAGCATATGATTTAATGTATATGAAGTTCTAGAATAGTAAAAAAAAAAATTAATGTGACTAAGGAGTGTGAGATTTGAGGGAACTTCTGAGGTGATGGAAGTTCTGTATTTTGATTGGGGTAGTGGTTACAAGGGCTTCACTCTTACTATCTGTGTATTTTATTAGATGCTAATTATATCTCCAAAAAGTTAATTTTATAAAAAGGGTGTGACTTCAGCTTCTTTTTTGACACAGCCCAGAAGTAGCACATCACTAACTTATTTCAGAAACCTTATTCCTTTCATTTTAAAAAATAATTTTAACATAATTTCACATAAATAGACCCAAGTCAATAAAAGGAAGTTACTGGGAACAGTTTATCTTGCTTGATTTTTTATTCTTGTCTTCTAGTTGGGAAGAGAAGAATGCCCATTATTATTTTGAAAAAAGAAAGAATATTCTATTGTCAAATTGTGATGTATAAAATACTGGAAGATTTTTTTTTAATTCACTAAAGACAGGAAATTTTGATAAAGTTGCAAGAAAGACTTGAGCTTAACCTGAAATGAAATTGTCCATAAGGAAAACTAGTAATGTCTAAAAAGATGTAACAATTTAGAAAAGATAGAAAGAAGAAATAAAGTCATCGTGATGGTAAGAATTTTAGAATTGTCTAAGCAAAATATTAGGTGTGCATTAAGAATTAATAGAAGCTCTGATATATATATGACAAGTTGAACCTTGAAGACATCATATTGAGTGAAATAAGCCAGACACAAAAGGGCTCATATATGTGATCTCTTTGTAATGAAATAACTAGTATAAGAAAATTCATAGAGTCAGAAACTATAATGTAGTGTACCAGGGGCAGGGGCAAGAGTAGGGAATAGGAAGTTAGCTTTTAAATTGTACAGAGTTTTTATTTGTGGTGGTGCAATAATTTTGGTACTGGATGATGGTGATGGTAGCACAACATTGTCAATGTAATTAATACCTCTGAATTATATATTGAATGTGGTTAAAATGGGAAATTTTAGGCTATATATATGTTACTAAAAATAAACATTTTTTAAAAAGTCATGAAACTGTATAACAGAAACAGGGAGTCCCAATTAAACCATAGAATATAGTTACTAGTATAATTATAATAATATTCTTTCATCAATTGTAACAAATGTACCACACTAATGCAAGGTAATGCTAATGGGTGGGAACTCTGTATTTTCTGCATAATTGTTTCTGTAGGCCTAGAACTTCTTGAATAAAAAAATTGTAACAAAAGAATAATTAAGAGAAAAAGCAGACAAGTTAGTGGGCCTTTGGGGAGAAAATATAGACATAATCAGCTGATATTTTTTTTTAAGATTTATTTTTTTTATTTCTCTCCCCTTCCCCCCCACCCAGTTGTCTGTTCTCTGTGTCTATTTGCTGCGTGTTCTTCTTTGTCTGCTTCTGTTGTAGTCAGCTAATATTGTATGTGTCAGGAGTATCAATTGAAATTTGTGAGAATAGGATGGCACACAAAAAATAGTGATTGAAAGAAAATCAAGGTGCTTATAGAATTCAGGTCCTGCCTATAAAATATAAAAATATAGCCAGGAAAGACACCGCAGAAAATGTAGCATAAATTTATAGGAATATGAATGGTCTGAAGATGACAGTTCCTCAGCACAAAAAGAACCTAGAAATGACTTAGCTTCAAATAATATTGTGGGGATGTCTTTGTGCATATTTCCCTTTTAAAACATCCTTTTTTAAAATTTTCCTGATGTGTCTCACCTGTCAACAACTGTTTCCTATATTATCTTATCTCCTGCTTAAGTGACCACAATGGAAGTATTTTGGAAATGTTGTTGGTAAGATATGGGAGTGGAATGTGGAGACACTTGGAGACTGATTCAAGGTAATTTGCTAACTGAGCAACTGTCCTAAGTTTATTAAACTAACCATGGCTTTAAGAATTCAGTAAGAAATACAGAAATGGGTAATTAGTTGTAAGCAAAGGTGGGCTTAGAGTAGAAAGATGCTCTACTGCCATGAGAGAAGGAACAAGTTGTAAAAGCCATCAAACAGAATTGGATTTTATAAAGCGATTATACAACTTGAAGTTTGACTGTATAGAAAATTGAGAGATGTATTGGGATTTTACCATAGCTGTAGTTCACACCGTCTCCCATGGCCAATAATGAAACAGAACTATGTCTGGCTAAACTCTAGTCTTAGAACAAATTGAGGCTTTTCATAATTTATGTGTGCTATTTTGTGAGATTATGGAATATTTTGAATTGACTTTTCCCTCATTAATCTCATTTTCTGTACCCTTCTATAAAATAAGAAGCCTTTAACAGCCCTGTAAAATTCCTAGCAATCAGTATTGATTAATTTAACATTACCTTTGTAGGTGAGAAAATTTTTAAATATTTTCCACAACTATCTCTCCTATTTATGCCCTGAGAATAACCATAGAAACACAACATATTGCAACTATAATTTGATGAGATTATTTGGATATCCTGCAGAATATCTTAAGAAAACACACAGCATTTACTTGGAATGAATGATAGTTTCAGTTTTGTTGTTGTTGTTGTTTTGTTTTGTTTTGTTTTGAGGTACAGGGGGCCAGGGATTAAACCTGGGACCTCCCATGTGGGAAGCAGGTGTTTAACTACTTGAGCAACATCCTCTCCCTGAATGATACACTTTTAAGCATTTGTTTTAGAATTTCACTGTAGGCAGTTTTTGGTAACTTTAATTTTAAAGTTTTTGCACTTTAAAATGGGTCACGTTAAGTTACAAAATATAAGAGTACTTTATTCTTTTTTAGAAAGTATTATAATTGGGTTTTAAGTTTAACTTTATTATAAGGTTAAAAACTTAATGTGGTAGAGAATTAAAACCTTTACCAGCATTTATTTATATTTATAATTTATATAAATGAAATCAAACAATATGCCGTACTTTGTGTCTGATTTCTGTCACTTATGATAATACTTTCTTTTTTTTCACACTTGATGAAAAAATATTAACATATTTCTATTTACTATAGTCCATAGATTGCTTTAGGTACATTTTAGCTCAGATACCACCCCATTATTAACATCTTGTAATATTAACATACACTTGTTCTGACACTAATATGAATTAAATATAATGACCAAAGTCATAGAGTTAATAGCTAGAAGACAAATCACCTGTAGATAGAATGAAGACAAAGCATGGGGAACAGTGGCTTAATTTCTGCAGAATTTGTAATAAGGTTGATTGATGGTGGCACATTAGAGTGAAGGTAATTAGCAGTGACAATATAGGGGTATGATTGTGGTTGAAAGGGAAAGTTTAGGATTGTATATGTCTCTAGAAGAAAAGCTAAAGTATGAAACATGGGCCTATATAGCATAGCGAACCCTGTTGCAGACTGAATCTCTGCTTGGAGGAGAACCATCCAGTAATTTTTGCTAATTCAAGCAAGATCATATACATTGGATTTCAAAATCAGTCAATAAACATAATTTATTTTGACTAAAGAATGTTCATTATAGAAGATTGTGTCATTTATAATAATATAAATAAAATCACCCTCAAAAGAAAGTCATAGATTTCTGGACCTAGAAAGAGGTCATGATATATTGGAGTAGAGTTTATGACATATAAGAAGATAAGCAAGTAAATAACAACTATGTATTTGGTTCCAGAACTTATGTTTCCTGGTCAGAATCAAATAGTTTTGAGCAAGATAGATATATAGATCATCGATGGAGAGATAATAAATGAATAAATGATAGACAGTAAAATATTACATGATAGGCAGATAGATCATTGAAAGATAGTTTGATAGAACATTTACTCAACTTTGAAAGGCCTTAATGAAAGAGATGGAAAATCTTCCTATGGATCTACCTGTTAAAGCTTGAGCAAATCAGGTTGAATGGAAAGGGAGGGAGACAGAATAAGATCTCTAATTTTCTTATGAATAAGGCCTAAAACTAACCTTGAAAAAAGTATAGAGCTTTAATTAGGAATAATCATTTTGAAATAGTGGTAGTCTATTTTATTTATGACCAGAGTCATAGTGAAGAAGGAGATATATTTCCAATAGAATAAAATATTTGTCTAATGTAAGTGACTGAAGTTTGGACGGAAATATTGTCTGTAACACTTAGTCCAGAGAATAGAAATAGATGTAAATTGAAGTCTTATAATTTATTAAAGGAAGGCTCTGGAAACACAAATTTGGATTTTGAGTTGTTTTCCTGTATGCAGAAATACATAATAAACAAAAAATAAATTGTACATAAAAAAATAATTTTACTTGAAGTTTTAATTTACGAACCAATAAAAATTTCTTTAGCAACTTTCCAAGTGATCCCACATGAAAAATTCATATTTGTCAGTTTCCTTTTCTTCTTTCATTCTTCCTTCCGTCCCTCCTTCCCTTCCTCCCTCCCACCTTCCTTCCTTCCTTTCTTCTTCCCTCCCTTCTTTCCTTCTTTCTTCCCTTTTTCCCTTCTCCGCCCCCCCGCCCCCTTTCTGTTTTAAGAGTTCTTATAAATGGAACCAGCCTTCTCTCACAAGGCGTCCTCGTGAGAGTGACATCGTCTTTAAATCCTGCGTGGCAATCCCTGACGCACCGCCGTGATGCCCAGGGAAGACAGGGCGACCTGGAAGTCCAAATACTTCCTTAAGATCATCCAACTCTTGGATGATTATCCAAAATGCTTCATTGTCGAAGCAGACAATGTGGGCTCCAAGCAGATGCAGCAGATCCGCATGTCCCTCCGTGGGAAGGCTGTGGTGCTGATGGGCAAGAACACCAGGATGCCCAAGGCCATCCAAGGGCATCTGGAAAACAACTCAGCCCTGGAGAAACTGTTGCCTCATATCTGGGAGAATGTGGGCTTTGTGTTCACCAAGGAGGACCTCACTGAGATCAGGGACATGCTACTGGCCAACAAGGTGCCAGCTGCCACCCGCGCTGGTGCCATTGCCCCATGCGAAGTCACTGTGCCCGCCCAGAATACTGGTCTGGGGCCCGAGAAGACCTCCTTCTTCCAGGCTTTAGGCATCACCACTAAGATTTCTAGGGGCACCATTGAAATCCTGAGTGACGTGCAGCTGATTAAGACTGGAGACAAAGTGGGAGCCAGCGAAGCCACACTGCTGAACATGCTGAACATCTCCCCCTTCTCCTTTGGGCTGATCATCCAGCAGGTGTTTGACAATGGCAGCATCTACAACCCTGAAGTCCTTGACATCACCGAGGAAACTCTGCACTCTCGCTTCCTAGAGGGTGTTCGCAATGTTGCCAGCGTATGTCTGCATATTGGTTACCCAGCTGTTGCATCAGTACCCCATTCTATCATCAATGGGTACAAGCGGGTTCTGGCTTTGTCTGTGGAGACTGATCATACCTTCCCACTTGCCGAAAAGGTCAAGGCCTTCTTGGCTGATCCATCTGCATTTGTGGCTGCTGCCCCTGTGGCTGCTGCCACCACTGCTGCTCCTGCTGCCGCTGCAGCTCCAGCCAAGGTTGAAGCAAAGGAAGAGTCGGAGAAGTCTGATGAGGATATGGGATTCGGTCTCTTTGACTAGTCACCAAAAAGCAGTCAACACAACTAGCTTTATTTGTGAAACAAGGAAATAAAGGCTTACTTCTCTTAAAAATAAATAAATAAATAAATAAATGGAACCATACAGTATATACTGTTTCTATGTGTCTGGCTTTCTTCAATCAGCAAAATATTCATTCATATTGTTGAATGTATCATAAGTTTGTTCATTTTTATTACTGGTTAGTATTTTTTCTATACTAGAATTGCTGTGGGTTTATATACAAATCATACATAAAATATCACACCAAGAGCAACTTGCATTCGTGTGGAACATTTGTTATAATTGATGACAGCATATTTTTATAATTGTACTGTTAAAGTCCATGGTTTAATTTAGGATTTACTGTAGTGTAGGCCCATGAATTTTCTTGTTACCTTTTATTCTGTTACAAATAAAAAATCTGACATTTCCCCTTTTGTTCATATTCAGATATATATTTCAGTTCTGTTAATTGCATTCACAATGTTGTACTACCATCACCATCATCCATTTCCAAAACATTTCCATCATTCCAAACAGGAATCCTGTACATTTTAAACTTCAACTTCCCGTTCCCTATCCCTACCCCATCCACTGGTAACCTGTATTCCAGATTCTGACTAGATGAGTTTGCGTATTCTAATTATTTCAAATCAGTGAGATCATACCATGTTAGTCCTTTCATATCTGGCATATTTCACTCAACACTATGTCTGTAAGGTTCATCCATGTTGTCATATGTATCAAGGCATGCCTGTTTCATTCTTTCAGCTGAATAATATTCCATTGTATGTATATAACCACATTTTATTTATCCATTCATCAGTTCATGGAAACTTGGGTTTCCTCCATCTTTTGGCATTTGTGAATAATGCTGCTATGAACATTAGTGTACTAATACCTGTTTGAATTCTTTTGGGTAAATACCTAGTAAGGGAATTGTTGAACCACATGGTATTTCTATACTTAGTTGTCTAAGGAATTGCCAAATTGTCTTCCACAGCAGCTCCACCATTTTACATTACCACCAGCAGTGAATGAATGTTTCGATTTCTCTGCATCCTTTCCAACACTAATTTTTTGCTTTTTTAATAGCAGCCATTCTGAAAGGTGTGAAATGGTATCTGACTGTGATTTTGATTTGCATTTCTCTGATGGCTAATGATGTTGAACATCTTCTCATATGCTTTCTAGCTGCTTGTATATCTTCTTTGGAAAGTTATCTATTCAAGTCTTTTGCCCATTTGTAAATTAGGTTCTTTGTCTTTTTGTTGTCAATATGAAAGATTTCTTTATATAATCAGGATATTAATCCTTTATCAGATTTACTGTTTCCAAATATTTTTTCTCATATGTTGTTGTTTTACTTTTGTGATACTGTCCCTTGAGGATCAAATGTTTTCTTAATTTGATGAGGCCCCATTTATATTTTTTTTCTTTTGTTGCGTCCTTTGCATATAAAGCCTAAGAAACCACTGCCTAGCACAAAGTCTTGAAGATGCTTCCCTACATTTTCTTTGAGTAGTTTTATAATTTTAGCTGTTATATTAAGGTCTTTGCTCCATTTTTAGTTGATTTTTGTTCTGGCTGAAACATGGCTTCTCCATTGGGGCATGATGGATCTGACATGGCCGCCTGCCTTTTCTCTGGCCTGTCTGTACCTCTAATAATTGTTTTGCTGATAACTTCTGTTTCTTCTTGAGTCAATGTAGGAAGTTTGTGTGCTTCCAAGAATTTGTCCATTTCATCTAGGTTATCTAATTTATTGATGTACTGTTTTTCATAGTATGTCCTATCTATTTCAGCTCAGTCAGTAGTAATGCCTCCTCTATCATTTCTGATTTTCATTATTTTATCCCCTATATTTTTCCCTTGGTCAGTCTAGCTAAAGTATTGTCAATTTTATTTTCTGTTCAAAGAATTAACTTTTGGTTTTGTCCATTCTTTCTCTTGTTTCTTTTTGTTTTCTATTTCATTTATCTCCACTCTAATCTTTATATGTCTTTCCTTTGTTTGCCTCAGGTATAGTTTGCTCTTTCTTTTCTAGTTCTTCCAGTATTGAGGTTATGTTTTATATTTGAAATATTTCCTCTATAGCATTGATAGCTATAAATTTCACTCTCAGCACTGTCTTCACTGCATCCCATAAGTTTTGTTATGTTGTATTTTCATTTTCATTCTGTGGAGAAATGGCTGGAGGTTAAAATGTTTCCTCTGTAACACATTGATTAAGAATGTTGTTTTCCACACATTTGTGAATTTTCCATTTTTCCTTCTGTTATTGATTTTTAGCTTCATTCCATTGTGGTCAGAGTATACACATTATGATTTCAATATTTTTTAATTTACTGAGACTTGTTTCGTGACCTAACATATGACATAGCCTTGGGAATGATCCATGTGCACTCAAAAAGAATGTGTATTTTATTTTTGTCAGATAAAGTGTTCTATATATGTCTGTTAGGTCTAGTTGGTTTAGAATCTCATTCAAGTTTTGTATTTCCTTATTGATATTCTGATCAAATGTTGTATTCATTTTCAAAAGTAGTGGATTAAATTCTCTTACTATAAATGTGTAACCATCCATTTCTCCCTTCAAATCTGTCAGTATTTGCTTCATATATTTTGAATTTCTGCTGTTAGGTGCATTTATATTTGAAATTGTTACATCTTCTTGTTGAATTGTCCCCTTTCACATTGTGACTAATATGAGTAATGCTGAAGTAAACATTGATGTACAAATATCTATTCATGTCCTTGCTTTCACTCTTCAGTTATAAAGCAAGAAGTAGGATTTCTAGGTGATAGAGTAATTCTGTTTTCAACTTTCTGAAGAACTGTCAATTTGATTTCCACAGTGCCGGAACCATTTTAGAATGTCACCAGCAGTGTGTGTTTTATTTAATCCTCACCAGTGCTTACTATTTTATGGGTTTTTAAAATACTTGCTCTCCTACTGGCTGTGAAGTGGTATTGAATTGTGGTTTTGATACGCATTTCCTTGATGACCGGTGATGTTGCCTTTCCATGTGCTTATTGTCCATTTGTATCTCTTCTTTGGATAAATGTCTATTCAAGTCTTTTAACTATTTTCCAATTCGGTTATTTGTCTTCTTGATGTGTTATAGCAGTTCTTTATATATTCTGGGTATTAAACCCTAATAACATTTTAATATGGTTCTCAAGTATTTTCTTCCAATCCATAGGTTTTCTTTTCATGTTCTTGATAGGGTTCTTTGAGATACAAATTTTTTTATTTTTTATTTTTAAAATCTTTTATTTTGAGATAACTTCAAATTTAGAGAGAAGTTACAAGAATAGTACAAAGAACTCCTTTATACCTATTACCAAAATTTATAGTTATTTAACATATATACTTTACTTTTTCACTGAATCTTTTAAGAATCGTTTCCATATATCATGTCTCTTTGTCTCTTTTTTAAATACAAATGTTACAAATTACTCAACTAACACATGATAATAACAATAACAATAAATTGCTGTAGTCATAAATTACAATCCCCCCCCCTCATTATTTTTGTTCATTCTTCAACCTTAAGGGATTTAGGACAATAGCCATATTGGCTGTTTCAGGCTGAGGGACATAGATATTATGGGACAGAGGAACAGAATTGTTTTGCTTGCAGTTGAAGATATTCCTTTCTTTAGGATGGAGCTGAACCTCATCATCATTTTGTTATTTGCCCATGGGAGGCCAGAAGAACAACAGAGTGAGAGTTGACCATGTTCCTGCAGGGTGTCAGGGGACAACCAGCAAAGGAACAATCCATAAGCTTTAAGTCTCTGAGAAATGAATTTAGCAAGTAAATTGAAAATTACAGGTTCAAATAAAAGAAGTAGAAGAATCCTGATTAGGAACTCTCTAAGTGAATATAAGTATGTTATATTAGGGAAATAGCTTCTTATAGATTACCAGATAGAGCCCACTGAAGGTGTGTTCATTTCATCTAGCCATATGGCTTGCCTATGCTATCCAGATGTCCCTAGTGTCCTCCAGAGCCCTTTTTATTTCTCCCCCCTGCCCCCGAGCTGGATTCCTGGTCTGTCTGCCCATTGTTTCCACTCACTGTTGGCTCACTGTGTCCACTGGTTGTCTGCTCATTGTGTCTGCTCACCTTCTTTAGGAGACACTAGGAACCAAACCTGGGACCTCCCATGTGCAAGGCAGGTGCCCAACTGCTTGAACCATATCTGTTCCCTGCTCGTTGTGCCTGCTCATTGTCTCTGCTCATTAGGTATACTTGTTGTCTCTGCTTGTTGTGTCTGCTCATCTTTTATTAGAAGGAACTGGCAACAGACCCCATGACCTCCTGTGTGTGAGGCAGGTGCCCAACAGCTTGAGCCACTTTCACCCCCCTCCAGAGCCCTTCTGTTTGTGGCTTTACATGCATTGGGCTTTTGTGAAATCTCGCTGAGACCAGCATAAGAGTAATCTGCTGAATGACATCCTGACTCTATTTGAAAGTTCTTAGCCATAGAAACTGTATTTTATTTAATATTTCTCCTTTTGATCAAGGTCTTGTCATAATACATTTCTGATTAATGCTTGGTAATAATCCCTCAGTGCCAGGGAGGCTCATCCCTGGGAGTCATGTCCCACATAGATGGGATGGAGTGAGTTTATTTGCAGAGTTTGACTAAGAGGTCACATGAGTAATGAAGAGGTTTTCAGTGGGTGACTCTTAGGCAATAAGTATAATTAGGCTTAGTTTAATTATTTTAGAAATAAGGTTCATAAACATAAGCAAGAATTGAGGCCTTGATTAATTAGCATATTTTCTTTTATTAGGCAAGGCTTATTTATATATTCCAGAGTTCTTGGCCATATTACTTTTGGTAGCAGTAGGGCGTTCCCAGGTTGAGAAGTTTAATAGATTTTTAGGTACTGCAAAGGCAGTAGCCTTGTGACAAGGAACAGCCTCTATCTATCCAGAAAACAGACTTATGATAATAAGGACATATTTTTATCTCATAGAATTGTGTAGCTATATAAAGTTCAAGATGCCCAAAAAGGCCCTGTCAGTCAAGACACCTGGCCTTGTCCCACATTTACATTCTTAACTGGGTTATGTTAAATGACAGGTAGAATAAAATTTATATACTTTCCTTGCTTCTCATGTAAGGTTTTTTGTATTGCTGCTGAAGATGAACCTTTGACTAGCAGCTGACTACATGCACTTTCACAGGAACATCAGAGTAAAATGATGTAACTGAGAAGAAAATGTGGATATTTCTGTAACATGTAACATTTTTATAAGAATAAAAATACAACATCCCTTTATTCTCCCATTGATGACAATTAGAATTGGTGTAACCTTTGTTACAATTATGCAAAAATAATAAAATATTATTGTTAACTATAGTCCATGCTTTGCTTTAGGCATATTTGCCCATATACCACCCTATTTTTTTTTTTTAAGATTTATTTCTTTCCCCTCCCCCCCACCCCGGTTGTCTGTTCTCTGTGTCTATTTGCTGCGTGTTCTTCTTTGTCTGCTTCTGTTGTTGTCAGCAGCATGAGAATCTGTGTTTCTTTTTGTTGCATCATCTTGTTGTGTCAGCTCTCTGTGTGTGCAGCACCATTCCTGGGCAGGCTGCACTTTCTTTCGCACTGGGCGGCTCTCCTTAAGGGGTGCACTCCTTGCGTGTGGGGCTCCCCTATGCGGGGACACCCCTGCATGGCAGGGCACTCCTTGAGCTCATCAGCACTGCGCATGGGCCAGCTCCACACGGGTCAAGGAGGCCCGGGGTTTGAACTGCGGACCTCCCATACCACCCTATTATTAATACTTTGTTATAGTGACATACTTTTGTTAATAGTTCCTGAAAGGACATTCTTATACTTATACCAACAACCAGTCATCAGCTATCCATTCTCTACCCCCATTCTCTCTCCTTGTAACCTATTTTCTAGATTCTAACTCAATGAGTATGCTTATTTTAATTAGTTCATATTAGTGAGATAATACAATATTTGCCCTTTTGTGTCCGGCTTATTTCACTCAACATATTGTCCTCAAGGATCATTCATACTGTCACATGCATCAGGACTTCACTCCTTTTTAGAGCTGAATACTATTCCATCATATGTATATACTATGTTTTGTTAATCCATTCATCAGTTGATGGGCACTTGGGTTTCTTCCCTCTTTTGAAAACGGTGAATAAGGCTGCTATGAACATAGGTGTGCAATGTCTGTTCACATCCCTGCTTTAGTTCTTCTGGTTATATACTAGTAGTGGGACTGACAAATCATATGGCAATTCTACACTTGGGTTCCTGAGGAATTACCAAAATGTTTTCCACAGTGGCTGTACAAATTTTACATTCCCACCAGCAGTGAATGAGTGTTCCTCTTTTTCCACATCTTCTCTAACATTTGTAGTCTTCTATTTTTTTTTAGGAGGCACTGGGAACCAATCCCAGGACCTTCCAATGTGGGAGAGAGGCACTCAATCGCTTGAGCCACCTCAGTTCCTTGGTTTGTTGTGTGTCTGACTGTCTTTTCTTTGTGTCTCTTTTCTGTTGTGTTATCTTGTAGCACCAGCTCACTATGCGGGCCGTCTCACCACACAAGCCAGCTTGCCTTCACCAGGAGACCTTGGGAGCTGAACCCAGGACCTCCCATATGGTAGACAGGAACCCAATTGTTTGAGCCACATCCGCTTCCTTCTTCATGTGTTTTTAAACTACTTTTATTTCCTCTTTGGAGAAATGTCTACTTAAGTCTTTTGCCCATTTTATAATTGGGTTGTCTTTTTCTTGTTGATTTGTGGGATTTCTTTGTCGTGTTCTAGCTATTAAACCCTTATTGGATATGTGGTTTCAAGTATTTTCTCCCTTTGGGTTGACTGCAATTTTACTTTCTTGACAAAGTCCTTTGAAGTATGAAAGTTTTAATTCTGAAGAGGTCCAATTTATCTATTTTTTTTCATTGCTCGGACTTTGGGTGTTAAGTTTACAAAACCATTGCCTACCACAAGATTTTGAAGATTCTTCCTTACCTTTTCTTCCAGGAATTTTATTGTCTTAGCTCTTATACTTAGGTCTTTGATCCATTTTGAAATAATTCTTGTATAGGGTGTAAGATAAGGGGCCTTTTTTGTTCTTTTCTATATGGATCTCCAGTTCTCCTAACATCATTTTATAAAGAGACTATTCTGTCCCAGATGAAAGGACTTGGCAACCTTGTCAAATATCAGTTGGCTGTAGATGTGAGAGCCTTATTTCTGAACTCTCAGTTCGATTCCATTTGTCAATATATCTATCTTTATGCCATTGCCATGCTGCTATGACCATTGTAACTTTGTAATATACCTTAAAGTCGGGAAGTATGGGTCCTCCAACTTCATTCTTCTTTTTCAACATATTTTGCCTTTGGAGCCCTTGCTCTTACAAAATAATTTCATAATTGACTTTTCCATTTCTGCAAAGTAGACTGTTGGAATTTTGATTGGAACTGCATTGAATCTGTAAATCATTTTGAGTATAATTGACATGTTAATGATATTTAGTCTTCCAATTCATGAATACAGAATGTCCTTCCATTCATTTTGGACAGTAATGTTTTGTATTTTTGTGTACAGTTCTTTTAAATTCTTGGTTAAACTTATTCCTAGATAATTCATTCTTTTAGACTCTAATGCAACTGGAATATTTTCTTGATTTCCTCCTCAGATTGTTGTAAATAGCATATAGAAACATTATTACTTTTTGCATGTTGATCTTGTATTCTGCCACTTTGCTGAAAATTTTTAGTAGCTCTTATAACTTTCTTGTAGATTAATCAGGACTTTGTATATATATATATATATATATATATATATATATATATATATATATATATCATCATCATCATCATGTCATCTGCAAATATTGAAAGTTTTACTTCTTCCTTTCCAATTTGGATGCTTTTTAGTTTTTTGATTGCCTAACTGCTCTACCAAGATGTTTCAGTACAATGTTGATTAACAGTGGTGTCAGTGGGCATACCTGACTTGTTCCAGATCTTAGAGGGAAAGTATTCATTCTTTAACTATTGAGTATGGTGTTAGCTATGGTCTTTTCATATATGCCCTTCATCAAGTTGAGGAAGTTTCCCTCTATTCTTATTTTTCAAAGTGTTTTTATCAAGAAAGTATGCTGGATTTTGTCATTTGTCTTTTCTGAATCAGTTGAGATGATCATGTTGTTTTCCCCTTCTATTTGTTAATGTGGTGTATTTCATTAACTGATTTTCTTGTTTCAAATCACCCTTGCATACCTGAGATAAACTCTACTTATTCGTGGTGTATAATTCTCTTACTGTGCTTTTGTGTTTGAGTTGCAAGTACTTTTTTGAGGACTTTTGCATCTATATTCATTAGAGAACTTGGTTTTTAATTTTCTTCTCTTGTAGTATCTCTTCCTGGTATAGGGTCATGATAGCTTCTTAGAATGAGTTTGTTAATGTTGCCTCCTTTTCAGTTTTTGGAAGCACTTGAGCAGCAGTTGGTATTAATTCTTCTTGGAATGATGGGTAGAATTCACCTGTGAAGCTATCTGGCACTGGGCTTTTCTTTGATGTGAGGTTATTGATGACTTATTCAATCTCTTTACTTTTAATTGGTGTTCTGAGGTCTTCTATTTCTTCTACAGTCAGTGGAGGATGTTTGTGTATTTATAGAAATTTGTCCATTTCATCTAAGTTGAGTAATTGGATTGAATGCAGTTTTTCATAGTATTCTCTTATAATCCTTTTTATTTCTGGTTTTATTTATTTGCATCTCCACTTTTTTTGTCAGTTTAGCTAAGGGTTGTCAATTTTATTGCTCTTCTCAAAGAAGCTACCTTTGGCTTTGTATTTCTCTCCATTGTTTTTTAATTCTCAATTTCAATTATTTCTACTTTAATATTTGTTATTTCTTTCCTACTGCTCGCTTTAGGATTTGTTTGCTTTTCTTTTTTTGAGTTTCTGCAGGTATGCAGTTAGGTCCTTGAGCTTAGCTCTTTCTTCTTAATTGTTGTAGGTATATAGGGCTATAATTTTTCCTCTCAGCTATGCGTTTGCTGCATCCCATATGTTTTTGTTTTTGTTTTTGTTTTACAGGTCTGTTTACTTTTATTTTTTTACTTATTATCTTTTTTTTAAGATACTTAGATAACACAAAATGTTACATTAAAAAATATAGGAAGTGGCTGTGGCTCAATCAGCTAGACTCCTGTCTACCATATGGGAGGTCCTGGGTTCATGTCCTGGGGCCTCCTTGTGAAGGCAGGCTCGCTGGCACACTGTGGAAGCTGCTGGCTTGGGCACCACAGAGAGCAACCAGCCTGCAAGCACTGGGGAGTGCCGTCAGCCCACAAGTGCGGCAGAGAGCTGACTCAGCAAGGTGATGCAACAAAAAGGGAGACAAGCAAAAACACAGAAGAGTACGCAGTGAATGGGTACAGACAGAAAACAAGCCACAAGGGGAGGGAATAAATAAAAATACAGACACAGAAGAACACACAGTGAATGGATTCAGAGAACAGACAGCAAAAAAAGGTGCAAGGCGGGGGATAAAAAATACATATATATATAAGAGGTTCCCATATACCCCATTCCCAAAATCCCCCACTCCTCCCATGTTAACAACTTCTTTCATTACTATGGTACATACATTCCAATTGATAACACATTTTGGAACATTTCCACACAGCATGGATTATAGTCTACATCGTAGTTTACAATCTCTCCCACTCCATTCTGTAGGTTACGGCAGAATATATAATGCCATGATATATCTATCCTTGCAATATTATTCAGGACAACTCCAAGTCCAAAAAATACCCATATCACACCTCTTTTTTGCTCTCCCTGCCTTCAGCAACTCCTGTGGCCACTGTCTCCACATCAATGTCTTCCCTTGCTAGAGTCACAATAATTTTATAGTAGAATCCAGAAGTCTACTGTAATCTATATTTTATTCCTCCATCCTGAGGACTCTGGGATGGTGATGCCCACTCCACCTCTAAATTGATAGGGGGCTTAGATCACACTTGACTGATGGATGGGATTCTCTTGCTGGCAGTTGAAGACTCTCTCAGTTCCTTGGTGTTGTGGTTGACAATTCTTACCTCCTTGTTAGCTGACCTGGGTAAGTCCAAAACTGGAGAGTATGTGTTGCAAATCTGCTGAGGCTCAGGACCCAGCTGGCACATTGACAGTCCAGAGAGTCAAGTCTCCTTGGCATACACCAATGCCAGCACCAACCACAGGT
Source organism: Dasypus novemcinctus (assembly GCF_030445035.2). Lineage (NCBI taxonomy): Eukaryota > Metazoa > Chordata > Mammalia > Cingulata > Dasypodidae > Dasypus > Dasypus novemcinctus. The sequence goes on from NC_080675.1 coordinate 39,125,117, forward strand.
TCAGTAAAATTGACAGAAGAGGCATGTGTAGAGAAGTCACATGTGAGTCCACCTCCATCACACTCAGGAACACAAATTCCAAAGTAGGGTCCACTGACAAGGTACTGAACTCCAGAGCTCTCTGCCATGCCTATAGGACCTGGGAGTCTCTGTAGCCCTCAGGAGAACCACTACACAGGGTTGTATCTACTTTGGCTGTCCCTGGGATCCTGCTGAGATGTGCATAAGCATGACCCCTCTGATGACCTCCCAACTCATTTTGAAGTCTCTTAGCCACATAAATTCATTTGTCTTTACCCTTTTGCCTTTTATTCAAGATCTTTTTCTAGTTGCATCAACAGCTGGTGCTCGGTTGAAACTCCTTGGCACCAGGAAGCCTCATCCCTGGGAATCATGTCCCAGGTTGGGGGAAGATAATACAGTTACATGCTGAGTTTGGATTAGAGAGCAGCCATAATTGAGGAACGTGGAGGCTCTCAGGACATAACTCTTAGGCACCCTACAGCTCTAGGCCTAGTTGAAATTTTAAGCACACAGGATCATAAGCATAGTCATTGGACCATCCTTCACTGGTCATTGTCCCTGCACTTGGGGGTATTGTTGCTGTTCCATTGGGGAATGTGGCAGAGCTCCCCAGGGTGGAGCTAAGCACTCCCTTAGTTGTCATGTGAATCCCTACCCACTGTGTCAATACCCAACGAATATCCGAACTTATCTCTATACCCTATATGAATGCCCTGGAAAACTTCCTCCCACCCATGCATCCTTCATCAATGACACCCCACACCAGTGCTCCTCCCCTGCCATAGTTGGACCCCTCTGTGATCCAAAACTTCTTCAAAAAAGAAGCCTAACATATTGCCAAACTCAAGTAATAGGAAAATGAAATAGTAATGATAGGTTTAAAGATTAGAAATAAAATACATAATAATTTAGAAAAACTAAAATAAAGGTTTAAAAATTTGGGGTTTTAAAAATGAAAAATATCATTAAAAACTTTTTTTATGTTTTGCCTTTCATCACTATAATAGATGTTGCCCTGTATGTACAGTGGCAAGGCAATCTCTTCCATTTCTTCCTCAATGTCTTTCATCTTTTTTTTTTTATGTCTTCAAAAATGTTTTAGGTCACAGTAAAGTCACATGTAGAATACAGGGGGCTCCCACATACCCAACATCCTCCCCTCACTCCCCCTCCCCAGCAATTATCTTTTTTTATGTGGATGTTACATTTGCTACAACTAATATACAAATATTTAAACATAGCTGCCAACCATGGTTACGTTATGGTTTACATTATGGTTTCATTTTAGACTGTACACTTTTATACATTTTTGTTTACATTATGGTTTACATTATGGTTTACATTTTAGACCATACACCTCTACAAATTTTTGGTGAAATTTAACATGGCCTGCATCCATCTCCACACAATTATGCAGAACACATCCATTGCCCACCAGTTATCCCCTCTTCCATTTACTCTATTCTTCTCCCCCCCACCCCCATGGCCCACTGTGACAATTAAGCTTCACTGCCTGAAGGACAAGTTCCATAGATACCTGCAACAATGCTAAGGGCTGGACACACTAGTCTGTCCTCCCCAATTGAGAGTCACCCATGCTCTTGAGAGATACCCTCCCCTCTGTTTGAGAACAGAGGCCTCCTGGGATAGGGTACAACACCTTCTCACTCATTGTATGGGTCTCCCCCCACTGATTTAACACACTATGACAAGATGACCACTCACACACTCCCTGGAAGCCTCCCATCAAACACCTTAAACCCATAATCCTTCCTTACTGTATTTTTTAAAGAGTTTTCTCAACATTATAGTTTCAACCACATACCTGACAATCTCCCTTGTTGACCTGCTCCCACCCAAACCTTCCCCCCAATTCCATGGACCATCTCAACCATCTCCCAGCCCTTGCGCCCTTCAAGCCTGCAAAGCCAACCCAACAGTATCCCTATAACCCTGTCTTATCCCTTCACTGTACAACTACTTACTTCCACTTTATCACAGATTTTGCCCATGTGGGCATTGGCTCACAACCTTCCCCCACCCTCCTATTTCCTGTAAGCCTATCTTCCAGTCTCTAGCTCTCTGAGACAATTTGATTGCTTAATTCATATCAGAGAGGCCATGTAGTATTTGTCCTTCAGTGCCCGGCGTGCTTCATTCAACATAAGGTCCTCAAGATTCATCATGTTATCCTGTGTGTTAGTACTGTATTCCTTCTTACAGCTGAGTAGTATTCCATTGTATATATATTCCACATTTTGTTTATCCATTCATCTCTTGATTGGCATTTGGGTCGATTCCAACTTTTGGCAATAGTGAATAATGCCACTGTGAGCATTGGTGGGCATATATCAGATAGTGTCCTGGTTTTCAGTTCTTCTGGATACATAACCAACAGTAGAATTGCTGGGTCATATGGCAAATCTACAGCCAGTTTTTTGAGGAACCGCCAAACTCTCTTCCACAATGGCTGGAACCTTCTACATTCCCACCAGCAGTGGATGAGGGTTCCCATTCTTCCACATCCTGTCCAACATTTGTAGTCCTCTGATTTTTTAAAAGCCACCAGTCTAATGGGTGTAAGATGGTATCTCATTGTTTTGATTTGCATTTCCCTAATAGCTAGTGATTTTGAGCATCTTTCCCTGTGTTTTTTAGCCATTTGTATTTCTTTGGAGAAGCATCTATTCAAATCTCTTGCCCATTTTTTGAATGGGCAGTGTCTTATTTTGCGATATAATGTTTCTTTATATATGCTGGGTATTACGCTCCTATCAGGTATTTGGTTACCAAATATTTTCTCCCATTGGGTAGGATCTCTTTTCAGTTTCTTGATAAACTCCTTTGAGGTGCAAAGGCTTTAATTTTGAGGAGGTCCCGTTTATGAATTTTTTTTCTTTCACTACTCGTGCTTTGGGTGTGAAGTTTGTGAAGTCATTTCCTATTACAAAATCCTGTAGATGCTTCCCCACATATTCTTCCAAGGTCTTTATGGTCTTGGCTCTTACATTTAGGTCTTTGATTCATCTTGAGTTAATTTTTTATAAGGTATGAGATGGTATTCCTCTCTCATTTTTTGCATATGAATATCCAGTTCTCCAAGCACAATTTATTGAAAGGCCATTTTCTCCCATGAGTGGGCTTGGTGGCCTTGTCAAATATCAGATGACTCTATATGCAAGGGTCTATATCAGAACTCTCAATTTGATTCCATTGGTCTGTATGTCTATCCTTGTGCCAATACCATGCCGTTTTGACCATTATACCTTTGTAGCATGTTTCAAAGTCAGGTAGTATGATTCCTCCAATTTTGTTTTTCTTTTTCAATATGTCTTTGGCTATTTGGGGCCTGTTTCCCTTCCAAATAAATTTCATAGTTTGTTTTCCAGTTCATTTTAAAATGCTGTGTTGCTTTTTATTGGGATTGCATTGAATCTTTAGATCTGTTTGGGTAGGATAGACATCTTAATAATATTTAGTCCTCCTATCCATGAACAAGGAATATTCTTCCACTTATTTAAGTCTTATTTGATTTCCTTTAACAATGTTGTGTAGTTTTCTGTATATGAGTCTTTACATCTTTAGTTAAATTTATTCCTAGATATTTGATTTTTTTATTTACTATTGTAAATGGTTTTTTTTTTCTTGATTTCCTCCTCAGATTGTTCATTATTGGTGTATAGAAATGCTACTGATTTTTGCGCATTGATCTTATAACCTATGACTTTACTTAAGTAATTTATAAGTTCTAGAAGCTTTTTTGTCGATTTCTCAGGGCTTTCTATGTATTGGATCATGTCATCTGCAAATAGTGAAATTTTGACTTCTTCCTTTCCTATTTGGATCCCTTTTAAATCTGGCTCTTGCTTCAGTGCTTGAGCAAGTACTTCTAACACAATGTTAAATAGGAGGGATGATCGTGGCATCCTTGTCTTGTTCCTGATCTTAGAGGGAAATATTTTAGTATTTCACCATTGTATATGATGTTAGCTGTGGGTTTTTCAAATATATGCTTTATCATGTTCAGGAAGTTTCCATTTATTCCTATCCTTTGCAGTGTTTTTATCAGGAAATGGTGCTGTATTTTGTCAAATGCTTTTTCTGCAACTACACATAATCATGTAATTTTTTTTCCTTTTAATCTGTTTTATGGTGCATTACATTGACTGATTTTCTTATGTTGAACTATCTTTGCACACCAGGGATGAAACCCACTTGGTAATGATGTATAATTTGTTTGACTGTTATTGAATATGATTAGGAAGTATTTCGTTGAGGATTTTAGTGTCTATGTTTATTTGAAAGATTAGTCTGTAATTTTCCATTCTCGTGGTGTCTTTGTTTGGCTTTGGTATTAGGGTAATGTTGGCATCATAGAATGAGTTAGACAATGTTCCTTCTGTTTCAATTTTTTGAAAGAGTTTAAGCAAGATTGGTGTTAGTTCTTTCCAGAATGTTTGGTAGAATTCACCTGTGAAGCCATCTGGCTCTGGGCTCTTCTTAGTTGGGAGACTTTTAATGACTGATTCTATCTCTTTATTCGTGACTGGTTTGTTGAGATCATCAATTTCTTCTTTCATCAATGTAGACTGCTTATGTGTTTCTAGGAATTTGTCCATTTCCTCTAAATTGTTCTTCTTATTGGCATATAGTTTTTCAAAATATCCTCTCATGATACTCTTTATTTATCTGGAGTCAGTGGTGATATCCCCTTTCTCATTTCATATTTTGAGTATTTGCATCATCTCTCTTTTTTGCTTTGTTAGTCCAGCTAAGGGTTTGCCAATTTTATTGATCTTCTCAAAGAACCAGCTCTTGGTTTTGTTTATTTTTTCTAGTGTTTTCTTATTTTCTATTTCATTTAGTACTGCTCTGATCTTTGTTATTTCTTTCCTTCTTCTTCCTTTGGGGTTAGTTTGTTGGGTTTTTTTAAACTAATTCCTCAAAGTGAGCAGTTAGGTCTTTGATTTTAGCTCTTTCTTCTCTTTTAATGTATGAATTTATGGCTATGAATTTCCCTCTCAGTACAGATTTTGCTGCATCTCTTAAGTTTTGATATGTTGTGTTGTCAGTTTCATTAGTTTCAAGGTAGTTACTGATTTCTTTTGAGATTTCCTCTTTGACCCACTATTTGTCTAAGAGTGTGTTGCTTAACTTCCATATCTTTGTGCCTAATCTGGGTCACTGGTCCTTGCAGATTTCCAGCTTCATTCCATTGTGGTCAGAGAAACGATTTTGTATGATTTCAATCTTTCTGAATTCAATGAGACTATCTCTGTAGCCTAGCATGTGGTCTGTCTTGGAGAATGATCCATGTGCACTTGAGAAGAATGTATATCCTGCTGTATTTGGGTATAGTGTTCTGTATATGTCTATTAGGTCCAGATTTTCCAATATATTATTCAAAGTCTTTGTTTCTTTATTGATTCTCTGTTGAGATGTTCTGCCTAATGATGATAATGGTGTATTAACATCTCCTATTATAATTGTAGAGGCATCTATCCTCCACTTAGTTTTCAGTATTTCTCTCATGTATTTTGAGGCACCCTGGTTAGGTCCATAAATGTTTATGACTGTTCTTTCTTCTTGAAAAATTATCCTTTTACTAATATATAGTGTCCATCTTTGTCTCTCACAATAGTGTTGCATAGAAAGTCTATTTTGTCCGATATTAGCATAGCTACTCCTGCCCTGTTTTGGTTCTTGTTTGCTTGTAAGATTGTTTTCCAACCATTCACTTTCAACCCCCTTGAATCCCTGGGTCTAAGGTGGGTTTCTTTTAGACAGCATATAAATGGGTCAATTTTCCTTACCCATTCTGCCAATCTGTGTCTCTTGACTGGTGAGTTTAATCCATTAACATTCAGTGTTATTACTCTCAAGGAATTACTTACATTAGCCATATTTTCTTTGGATTTGTGTATGTCATATGTTGTTTTTATTTATCTTTTTGGTTATTCTTTTTTTTTTTTTTTAATTTTTTTATTTTTTATTGACTTTGTAATAATATTACATTAAAAATATATATGTGAGGTCCCATTCAACCCCACCCCCCCACCCCCCCTCTCCCCCCCCCCCAACAACACTCGTTCCCATCATCATGACACATCCATTGGATTTGGTAAGTACATCTTTGGGCACCTCTGCACCTCATATACATTGGTTCACATCATGGCCCATACTCTCCTCTATTCCATCAAGTGGGCCCTGTGAGGATTTACAATGTCCGGTGATTACCTCTGAAGCACCATCCAGGGCAGCTCCATGTCCCGAAGACGCCTCCACCTCTCATCTCTTCCTGCCTTTCCCCATACCCTTTGTCCATTATGTCCACTTTTCCCAATCCAATGCCACCTCTTCTATGTGGACATTGGATTGGTTGTGTCCATTGCACCTCTATGTCAAGAGGAGGGTCAGATTCCACCTGGATGCTGGATGCAATCCTCCCATTTTCAGTTGTAATCACTCTAGGCTCCATGGTGTGGTGGTTGTCCTTCTTCAACTCCATCTTAGCTGAGTGTGGTAAGTTTTTTGGTTATTCTTACACTCTCCTCCAACTCTGTCTCCTGATTTTTTCTTTCAACCTGAGAATGCCCTTTAGTATTTCTTGAAGAGCAGGTTTCTTATTGTCATACTCCCTTAATTTCTGTTTTTCTGTGAATATTTTGAACTCTCCATCATTTCTGAATGCCAGCTTTGCTGGATAGAGTATCCTTGGCTGGAAATTTTTTTCTTTTATTTCCTTGACTATGTCATACAACTGCCTTCTTGCCTCCATGATTTCAGATGAGAAATCAGCACTTAATCTTATTGAGCTTCCCTTGTATTCAACGGTTCTCTTTTCTCTTGCTGCTTTTAGTATTTTCTCTTGGTCTTGAGCATTGGCTGATTTGATAAATATATATCTTGAGGAAGGCCTGTTTGGTTTTGCACTGTTTGTGGTGCATTGTACTTCTTGGGCATGTACATCCATCTCCCTCAATAGGTTTGGGAAGTTTTTAGCCATTATTTCCTCCAACACCCTTTCTGGCCCCTTTCCCTTCTTTTTTCCTTCTGGGATGCCTTTAATGCATATATTTGTGCATTTTGTGTTGTCATTCAAATCCTTAAGCACCTGCTGGTTTTTCCTTTTTATTTATCAATTCTACTATCTGTTTGATTTCAGATGTACTGTCTTTCACATCACTAATTCTTTCCTTTGCCTCTTCAAATCTGCTGTTATTTGCTGCAAGAATATTTTTCATTTCTTGGATTGCACCATTCCTCACCATCATATCCATTATTTTTTTGTGTGTATGTTTACAATTTCTTAAGTGTGCTCTCCAAGTGTTTTCTTAATATCCTTAATCTTCCTCTTCACTTCATTAAGTTGGTCCATGATATTTGTTTGGACAACTTTAATTATTTTTTTTGATGTATACTCCTCTTACTGGCTTTTACTTTGTTCATTGGACTGGGCCATGTCTTCCTGATTATGGTTTGTAATTTTTTGTTGCTGTCTAGTCATCATTTTATTTTGATGGGTTTGTTCAGTTGATTAGCTCTACCTCTAGTCTCAGGTATTATTTAGCTGTTGTTTTTGTGTGTGTGTTAAGTTTCCTCTTTGACACTTTTTCTTCTTATTCTATTTCCATGTTGTTGTAAATTCCTTAAAGGAAAAAGATTAGGGCCAGGGAAAACAAAAGAGGTAAGAAAAGAAAAAGTATAATAGTAATATAGATGGTAAAATTAGCAGAAGAGCTGTATAAGGCCTAGGAGAATGAATATTAAACTCATGTAAGCAGTGTAGTTATAGGAATAAAAAAGTGGAGTACCTACAATGAAATGGGAAACTGAATATGGAGAAGAATATAGTATGAATTAAAAGGCCAGTGTGATGAGGAAAGAGGGAAAGAGAAAAGAAAGAACTAAAAAAAAGAGTTAATAAAAGATAGAAAACCAAATAAAAGTGTTAGAAGTAAAAAGCCAGAAAAATTGGGGGCTAAAAAAAGAGGTGGAATGTAAGAGCAACAACAGAAGGTGGAAAATAGAAAGATGTAGGAGGGAAAAGAGCATTGGTAGCCAAAATCAATACACACAAAAAGGAGGAAATCAAGGAAGAGGAAATACAGTAAACAAGAAACAAGCTGGCAGCACCTAATTTTTTTTAAAAGGTGGGGGTGGTGGGGATAAAGAGGAAGGAAAGACAAGAAAGGAAAAAAAACAACAACAACAACAGACAAACCCACAAGCACTGAAAATAAACAGACTTCCCTCCTAAACCCCTCTGGAGCTTGTCAGGCTGCCAGTGTTTATCAATCAATTACCCTGCAGCTTTCTCACTGCACAATTTGAAGTGGGTTTTAGTGAGTAAACTAAGTTAAATTATATAACAAAAGTAAACTTTTTTTTTTTAGGAAAAATAAGGGACCCAAGGGAGCTAATATAAAGATAATGGCTATGTTTTCCCTGTCCTAAGGTATCAGCTAGATGTTTAATATCCCTGTGGGTCACTACTCTATGAGGAGCTGGGAATCAAAACTAGAGACCTTGTATATTCAAGGCTGAAACTCCTCCACTGAGGCAAACCTTCCTGCTCAGTTGATTAGCTTTTTAATCCTGGAGCTAGATTGATTCTTTGCAATTGGATAAACTGCTAATTAGGAATCTGTCCTCCTCCCTCCCCATTTTTTGTCTTCTGCTTTCTCTCCCAGGACATCAGGAAGCAATTACCTGTGTGAAAGTTCCCTTTTGACATTTAAATGGGACCCTGGTGACTTAACTCACCACAGGAAAAAAAATGACTCTCAGTCTCTTTGAGAAAGAGCACCCATACCTTGCTGGGAACCCTATATATGCTCTTGGAAGCTTATTAAGAACTTCCTACTGTCCCCCTCCCTTAGGTGGGTTACACAGGACTAATTAATTGCCTGACTCCACCTTCTCATAGACCAATTTTCCCTATCCCTGGGAAGTTAGGTAAATCAGGCTGTCTCAGCAGATTCGCCTCTCTCCTTTCCTGGCTTTTCCTCAAGCTGGCTGGTACGCTCCTCAAAGCTCAAAAAGGGGGTCCAGGCAATAGAAACTGCACTCAGGTGATACTTCTCCCTCCTTCACCAGAACCCTCCCACTCTCAGAGTTTGTCTCTTCCAGCTGATTTACAAGTAAGGGTCAGGGAATACCAAAACTTCCTGCCCTGAGGAAGGGGCTTAGCCATCCCACAGCTCCAGCCTCAAGCACCAGAAACTCAGTTTTACCTTGAGCAATTACTCTTTTTGTAGCACTCTCTCCAGATCAATGCCCTGAAGCCTCCTGCTCTGTGGGTTCCCAAAACAGCTCACTCAGGCAGGATTTTGCCTCCACTCAGGCATTTTTTGTAGGAAAGATGATATGGGTGTACTTACTCTGATGCCGTCTTGCCCCTTTCCCTCCTCCATATGTTTCGATATGCTGTTTTATAGTTTTCATTCTTCTTGAGATATTTATTGATTTCTCTTGCAATTTCTTCTTTGACCCATGGATTGTTTAAGAGTATATTGTTTAACCTCCATATATTTATGGATTTTCCAGCTCTCCACCCATTATTGATTTCTAGCTCATTCCACTGTGGTGAGAGAAAGTGCTTTGTATAATTTCAACCTATAAATTTATTGAGACTTTCTTTGTGACCTAATAATATATGACCCATCCTGGAGATTGATCCATGTGAACTTGAAAAGAAGAGATTTCAGTTGTTTTGGTATGCAGTGTTCTTTAAATGTTTGTTAGGTCTAGTTTATTTATTATATTACTCATGTTGTGTGTATACTTTTATTGATCCTCTGGATAGCTGGTCTACCTATTGATGAGACTCTCCCACTATTATTTGAGAATTGTCTATGTCTCCCTTCAATTTTGCCAGAGTTTGCCTCTTGTATTTTGGGGCACCTGGTTAGGTGCACAAATATTTATGATTATTTCTTCTTGGTGGATTGACCCTTTTTAATATATATCGTCCTTCTTTGTCTCTTATAACAGTTTGGATTTAACATCTATTTTGTTGGATATTAGTATCGCTACTAATACACTTCTTTGCTTTGCTGTTTCTATGGAATCTCTTTCCCCAAACTTTCACTTTCATCCTATTTATGTCTTTAGGTCTAAGCTGAATCTCTTTTAGACAGAATATAGATAGATCATATTTTTTAATCCATTCTGCCAATCTTTGTCTCCTGGTTTGGCAGTTTAATCCATTAACTTTCATTGTTAAAACTGTAAAGGCAGTTCTTATTTCAATCATTTTACCCTTTGTCATTTTTATGTCATATCTTATTTTTGTCTCTCTCTTTACTGTTTTAGTTACCCTTTAATCTTCATTTCTCCTCCAAACCTCTCTCATGTCTTTTCCTTCAACTTGCAGAACTCCAGTTAGTATTTTTTGAAGGACACAGCTCTTATTGATGAATTCCCTCAATTTCAGTACATCTGTGAATATTTTAATCACTCCCATATTTTGAAGGACAATTTTTCTGGATACAGATTTCTTGGCTGACAGTTTTTCTCTTTCCATATCTTATATATGTCATACCACTGCCTTCTTACCTCCATGGTTTCAGATGGGAAATCAGCACTTGATCTTTTTGAGCATTCCTTGTGATGGCTCTCTTTTCTCTTGCTGCTTTCATGAGTCTCCCTTTATCTTTGGCATTGAACAACCTGATTACTATGTGTCTCAGAGTTGCTGCACTTCCTGATCATGTGTAGCCATGTCTCTTGTAAGAGTTGGGAAATTTGCCACAATTATTTCCTTAAACACTCTTTGCCCCCTTCCCCTTCTTTTCTCCCTTTGGGATGACCATAATGTGTTCATTTATGTGTTTCATCCTGTCATTCAATTCCCTGAGTCTCTGCTCAGTTTTTCCCTTTTTTTCTCTGTCTGTTCTTCTACCTGTGTGATTTTCACTTGTCCTATCTTCTATATGGTTGTCCATATAAGCGTGTCTCAAGTTCTTGCACTCTACCAAATGCTGCAATTGCTACTCATAAGTGATTGCTCTTTCAGGAGTTAAGAGCCCCTTGATAAACAACTAGAAACACCTTCTGGATCTCATACTTACCTTTTAATTGTTTATTAGCTGCTCTAGCTTCTAAGTACCCTCTAAAAGGGGATAACTAGTCAACTCTTCTACCTTTTTAGGCAATGCTGCTTCCATGTCTTTCCAGTGCCTAAATCACTGTACAGCAAAGAATGATACCTTCCAAATGGGCCTTTTTCTGGATCACCATAAGTAAAATATTCAGGAATTGGACCACCACATTCAGAAGAGACTATGGTTTCCCACATTCCAATTAAGATACCGTCATTCTTACCTGCAGAAAATTGATTGAGTAGGCACTGAAACCTCATCTTGCTGTCTGTTTGCAAAGACCATGCTCAGTAACAGCAGTGTCACTTCAAGTCTTTGGGAAGCAGATTTCAAATAGGATTAAACATTCAAAAGTTTTATTGAGGAAAGGCCTTTGAAGGATGAAGGGTGTTCAAGCAAACTACGCAGAGCACCCTCCGACTTCAGCGCAGCTCTGACCAGTAAAGGAGGGAGAGACATAAGAATTGGTTCAGAAAAATCTCAGACTACAGAGTAGGTTTGAAAAAAGGTTCATCCAGGCCAAACTACTGAGGACTATGATACATTTTGTGTCCCTTGTTATCAGTGTCAACTCAGAACCTATATCTAACAGTGCTAGTAAAATCTTCATGTCCCCCTTTCCAAGATCTGAGTATCTCTGTGAAAGGAGTGAGGGAATGCTTTCTGTAAACACTTGCTTTTCCTTCAGAGCTTTAACTCAAAGAACCTTGTTTTCACTTCAGTCAATGAGCTCAGGTTTGAGAACTGACTTAAGATAGGAAATTGAGTGAGAGAGCATATTTTATCAAACATAAAATGTCCCTGTGTACTTGAGTCAGTTTCTGAATTTTCTACACTAGCATTGATTGTCCTGACTACTCATGCTCCACAGTGTTAAAATTATGGTTGCCTTTTTAGACTGTATCTTAATATCAGACAGGGCTCTCCTCATCCTCATGACTCTTCTTTTTCAGGATTTTGTAACTATTTTATGTTAGTCTTCTATATTGAATTACAATCAAATTATCTATATCTTTTTTAAAATGTTCGTTTTTCTATTGGCATTTTGTAAATGAATATATTATCTTTCAAAATTCTGGCATATTTATGAATTTAAGTCATGCTGTCCAAAAACAATGGATAGTTGTCTGTTTGAACATCAAGCTTTGTTTTTTCCAGGAGTGCTTAAATTTCAATTCATGTACTTTGGAAGAATTGCTATTAAATCCTCACAGGGCCTACATGATGGAATAGAGGAGAGTATGGGCCATGATGTGAACCAATGTATATGAGGTGCAGAGGTGCCCAAAGATGTACTTACCAAATCCAATGGATGTGTCATGATGATGGGAACGAGTGTTGTTGGGGGGGGGGGAGAGGAGGGGTGGGGGGGTGGGGTTGAATGGGACCTCACATATATATTTTTAATGTAATATTATTACAAAGTCAATAAAAAATAAAAAAATTAAAAATAAAAAAAAATACATAGAAAAAGAGATTTAAATAAAGAAAAACAAAAGAAAAAAAAAATATTCTTAATATATCATATTTGGTGTTGCTTTATTAGTGAAATTTTCTTTCTCACTGAATTCCCTAAATAGTAATTCTTCAAATTTATATAAGCCATATTTTAGGTTAATTTTCTCATGTTAAATAACTGAATTATATGTTTATATTCCTTTTTAATCATTGATTTACTTGGGAAGTTCTATGTATACATGAAATTGTCAATAGACAAGTTTCCAGTTTTAATTTCCTAGTTCTTATGCTTTTGAATTACATTGTCTAATTGCTTTGAAAAGTAAAATGATATGTTATGTTGGAGATAATGAGTATCCAAATCTTTTTCTTTTCTTTATGGGAAAGTTTCTACTGTTCCAATATTTAGTAAAGCACTAACTGTAGGGAAGAGAAAATATATAGTTTATCCAGTTGAGGAAGCATTAAGCATGGCAATTATAGCAAGGAATTTTAGTTTTAAATCAGGAGTGGATATTGAATCTTGTCAAACATATTCCCAGTGTCTATGAAATGAATCATATATTGTTATATTATTATGCAGCATAATATCTCACAGTATGCATACTCAGACTAACACTATTTGATCATTCTGTATTATATTTTATTAAGCAATTTGTTTCACAATAATCACACTTTATATGGGATTTTGCTTTGATATTCATTGGTTAGATCGGACATCCTATTGAGAAAATACCATCTGCATAAGTTAAATGTTATACTTAATGTTTATCTTATCAAATTAATTTAGGTATAAGGTACATAAAAACAAAACACACAGATTTAAATGTACATTTCTGTTGGTTTTTAAACATATACCCATGTATTGACCACCCAGATTAAGACATAGGTATGTTCATTATCTTGGAAAGTTTTCTCAGCCCCTTTTTCACATATTCCCACCCCTGCCTCATACAACCACTCATACAATTTCTTCTTGAAATATTAGTTTTACCTGCTCCAGAGATTCATCAAATGAAATCAAACCATATGTAGTCATATTTGTCTGACTTCTTTAATGCAACATAACATCTCTCTGATTTTAAAACTTACTGTGAAGCTAGAATGCTCCATACATGAAACTGGCACAAAGACAAACTTACTGACCAATGAAATTGAATTGAGAATTCAGAAATTGGTCCTCATATCTACAACCAATTGATTTTTCAAAAGGGTGTGGGTCCACTCAATTGTAATGACTGATTCTGGGAAAACTGAACATACAAATGCAAAAAAAAAGAAGGTTAACCCCTACCTGATACCATATAAAAATTTTACTCAAAATGGACCAAAGACCCAAATACAAGAACTGGGCCTATAAAACTCTTAGAAGAAAATACAGGTGAGCACCTTTGGTATATTGTGTTAGGCAACAGTTTCTTAGAATTTACGCCCAAAGTATAAACAACAAAAGAAAAATAGGTCAATGGGACTTCACCAAATTAAAAACTTTAATGCATTAAAGGGTGTTGTGAAAGTAAAAAGTCAACTTTCAGAATGGGAGGAAATAATTAGAAACCACCTATCTGATAAGAATTTAATACGCAAAATATATTAAGGTATCTTCCAAGTCAACAATGAAAAGCAAACAACTCAATTAAAAATGTGCATTCAAAAAAAAAAGTCAATATTTAGGGGAGCCAATGTGGCTCAGTAGTTGATTGCTAGCTTCCCACATATGAGGTCCTAGGTTCAATCCCTGACCCCGCTACTTAAAAAAAAAAGTTCAAAAAAGTTCAATAGACATTTCTTTAAAGAAGAAACACAAATGGCTAAAAAGCATATGAAAAGATAACCAACATCATTAGCCATTAGGGAAATGCAAATCAAAACCACCATGATATACCATTTCACTCCAAATAGAATGGCTACATTAAAAATTTAAAAGTACAGAAAATGCAGGAGAAGATGTGTAGAAATAGGATCATTCATTCATTACTTGTGCAAATGTAAAGTGGTGTAGCCACTATGGAAAGTAGAATATAGAATTTTACTTGATGACCTGGCAATCCTACTTCTAGGTATATACACAAAATAATTTAAAATAGTGATTTGAATGAATATTTACACACAATTGTTCTATTAGCATTATTCATAATAGGGAAAAGGTGGAAGCAACCCAAGTGTCCATCAACAGATGAATGAATGAATGAAAGAATTTGGTGCATACATGCTATAGAATATTACTCAGCCATGAAAATGAATGAAGTCCTGAAACATGCAAAAACATGGATGGACCTTGAAGATATCATGTTGAGTGAAATAACCCAGACACAACAGGACAAATCTCACTGATTTGAAATAATAAGAAAAAGCTGGGGGCAGATGTGTCTCAAGCAGTTAAGTGCCTGCTTCCCACATAGGAGGCCCTGGGTTAGTTTTTTTGGTGCATCTTTAAAAAAAAAAACCCACAAAAACAAACAAGAAAAAAAAAAAAAAACAAGTCAAGGGAGCTGATGTGCCTCAGCAGTTGAGTACCAGCTTCCTACATGTGAGGTTCCCAGTTCAAACCCTGGCCCCCAGTATCTCAAAAAAAGAATAGGCAAATTCATTCAATCAGAAACTAGACACAAGTTACCAATGGTAAGGATCAGGGAAGAGAATCAGGAGTTAATACTTAATTGGTGCAGAGATTCTGTTTGGGGTGATAGAAAAGTTGTGGTAATACATAGTGGTAATGATAAGAAAATATTGTGATTTAGAGAGGGGCGGGGCAAGATGGTGGTTGAGTGAGTGCACCTGATAGTCTCTCTTGCAAAGAAGCGGCTGGGCAGCATTAGAAATTCTTCAAGACCAGGCTGTTTTGGGATTTTGCAGGGCAGGAGGTGTCTAGATATCGATTTTGTGGGAAGGTAACAGAGAAAATTCATGTAAAAGATAAAATTGAGGCTCTTTTACATGGATTTAGGGGCTGTGGGTGGGACGCTCCCCCCTGAGGTGGGCAGAACCGTGGCACTGGCACCGTGGCGGTGATTCCTGGAGGCTCTGCAGTACTGGGGAATTCATAAGCCCTGAGCGGGCTATTAAGGGGCTAACAGGGCAGGAGGCCTTCGCAAACCGATTTGGTGAGACAGACGGGAGTTGTTTGCGAGGCGGAGAATTTTAGATTTCTGACACGAATAATAGCATTTCGGCTAGAGCCCCGTCCCCTAAGCCTAGCTGCAGATCTGCAGCGTCCTTAAATTGGCTGCAATATAGAGGCGCCCCAACTGGCTGTTTCGGGGGCCTGCAGGACGGGAGGTGTCCTGAAGTCGAATTGGTGATACAGCCAAAGAAGAGACCCTAGAGACAGGGGGGATTGCGGTTTTCGGACACATAGGTCAGAGTTTGCAGATGTGACCTCTCCCATAGGGCTGGCACCCAGGTGGGGATCCCTGAAGGCTGTGTTGCACTGCGGTGCTCCCAGGCTCCCTGATAACCGGATTTGAGGATGCCAGGTCTGTGTCCCCTAAACCCTAGTGGCCCACACCCCAGAGACTCACATCATTTGAGTCTGCAATATCACAGACTTTCCATCACTGAATCCACCATGCCCTGAGGCCCATCTGAGGTCCTTGATTGTCCTAGCCCTCAACATTTGCATTTTTTTATTTTAACTTTAATTTTTTATTTTTTATTGTCCTGGTTGCTAATATTGCATTATTTCCTAGGCTTTTCTCCCATTGTATCCGCCAAGGCCTTTTTTTTTTTACATTTATTTAAGGGTTTTCTGTTGTTGCTGTTGTTGGTGTTCTATATCTTCTTTTCTTGTCCTTACTTGATCCCCTCCCTTTTCTTTACCCACCCCCCATTTTTCTTTCTTTCTTTCTTCTCTCTATTTTTCTCTTTTCTCTTGTCCCTCAATTTCTTCTTATTTTATTTTATCTTAATTATACAATAGGTGCTGCAGGGAACACCTCACATTTCCTGGGTTTCCTCATCCTCCATTGCCTCATTTCTGTGTGAATTGATTTTGGCTACCTACACTATTCCCTTTCCCCCACATCTTGATACCCTCCATCATCAACTGTCTCTCCTATATTTCACCTCCCTTTCTTTGATCCCCAAATTGTCTCAATCTTAATTTTTAATACCTTTGTTTTGTTTTCTGTCTTTTATCCACCCTTGAAACTATTGCTTTTCTTTTCTCTTTCCCTCTCTCACAAAAACAATAGCTTTTTAATTCATACCATATTCCTCCCATATTCAGTCGACTACCTCATTATAGGTACTCTACTTACTGCTATAACTCTACACAGCTTACATGAATCTAATATCCATCCTCCCAGATCTCATATTGTTGCTCTGTTAACATTTATTACCAATACTACTTTACACATTTTCCTTTCTTACACAATTGCCTTTCCCTAGCCCTAATGCTTTCCTTCAAAGTGAACTTAGCCAGCAATAAGAAATTAGAATAAGAAGAACAAAGTGACAAAGAGAAGATATAACACTTACACAAAAACAACAGCTAATTAATCCCCAAGACTAGACAAAGAAATGAAGGAACTGATTAAACGCGTCGAGATAAAATGATGACCAGACAGCAACAAAAATCTGCAAACCAAACCAGTAATCAGGAAAACATGTCTGAATCCAATGAACAAACTAAAAACCATGAAGGGGAGCAGAACTTTGCACAAGTAATTAAAGATCTCAGAACATATATCACAGACAAATTTAATGAAGTAAAGGAAGAGGTTAACAATATGAAGACAACACTTGGAGGGGAAATTGCAGACATACACAAAAAGATAACAGATATGATGGGAATGAACATCACAGTCCAAGAAATCAAAAATACACTCACAGCAAATAGCAGCAGATTAAAAGAGGCAGAGCAGAGAATTAGCGATGTGGAAGACAGTACATCAGAAATCAAACAAATGGTAGAATTGATCAATAAAAAGATAGAAAAAATCCAGCTAGGACTTAGGGACCTAAATGACAATGCAAAATTAACAAACATACGTACTATAGACATCCCAAAAGGAGAAGAGAAAGGAAAGGGATCAGAAGGAGTGTTGAAGGAAATAATGGCTGAAAATTTCCCAAATCTACTGAAAGAGACAGATGTACATGTCCAAGAAGCACAATGCACCCCAAACATCATAAACCCCAACAGGCCCACCCGAAGACATATACTTGTCAAATTATCCAATGCTCAAGACAAAAAGAAAATTCTAAAAGCACCAAGAGAAAAGAAAACCATCACATACAAGGGAAGCTCCATAAGATTAAGTGTGGATTTCTCATCTCAAGCCATGGAGGCAAGAAGGCAGTGGAATGATATAGTCAAGATACTAAAAGAAAAAAATTTCCAACCAAAAATACTATATCCAGCTAAACTAGCATTCAAAAATGATGGAGAGTTCAAAATATTCACAGATAAACAGAAACTGAAAGAGTATGCCAACAAGAAACATCCCCTTCAAGAAATTCTAAAGGGAGTTCTGCAAGAAGAAAGAAAAAAAACAGGAGAGACAGAGTTGGAGAAGAGTATAAGAGCAACACAAAAAAGGCAAAAAGAGAAGGAAGAAAACAAACAAAATATGACAAACACAAGTCCAAACAAAATATGACTAACATAAATAATTGCTTGAAAGTAATAACCCTGAATGTCAATGGATTAAACTCAACTGTCAATAGATTCAGACAGGAAGATTGGATAAGGAAATATGACCCATCTATACGCTGTCTACAAGAAACACATCTTAGACCCAGATATTCATGGAGGTTGAAAGTGAATGGCTGGAAAACAGTCTTACAAGCAAACAATAAACAAAAAAAGGCAGGAATAGCTATATTAGTATCAGACAAAATAGACTTTCAATGCAAAACAATTGTGAGACATGAAGATGGATACTACATATTAGTAAAGGGATAATCTTTCAAGAAGAATGAACAATCATTAATATTTATGCTTCTAACAAGGGTGCCTCCAAGTACATGAGGCAAACACTGGAGAAACTAAGTGAAAGAATAGATGCCTCTACAATTGTGGTGGGAAACATTAATAAAACACTATCAACTTTGGACAGAACATCTCAAAAGAGAATCAATAAAGAAACAAAAACTTTGAACAGTATATTAGAGGAGCTAGACCTAATAGACATATACAGATCATTACACCCGAATACAGAAGGATATACATTTTCTCAAGTGCACATGGATCATTCTCCAAGATAGACCATATGCTAGGCCACAAAGAAAGGCTCAATGAATTCAGAAAGATCAAAATCATATAAAATAATATCTCTGACCACAGTGGAGTGAAGCTGAAAATCTGCAAGGGCCAAGGCCCAGGTTTCACACCATGATTTGGAAATTAAACAACACACTCTTAGAAAAATAGTGGGTCAAAGAGAAAATCTCAAAAGAAATTAATAACTACCTTGAAACTAATGAAAATGATAACACAACATACCAAAATTTATGGGATGCAGCAAAAGCAGTACTGAGAGGGAAATTTATAGTCATAAATTCATACATCAAAAAAGAAGAATGAGTAAAAATTGAAGAACCAACTGACCAATTGGAGGAATTAGTAAAAAACAACAAAGTAACCACACAGGAAGAAGAAAGAAAGAAAGAACAAAGATAAGAGCACAACTGAATGAAATAGAAAATAAGAAAGCACTTGAAAAGATAAATAAAACCAAGAGCTAGTTCTTTGAGATGATCAATGAAATTGACAAACTCTTAGCTGGACTAACAAAGAAAAAAAGAGAGAAGATGCAAATACACAAAATAGGAAATGAAAAAGGAGATATCACCACTGATCCCACAGAAATAAAAACTATAATAAGAGGATACTTTGAAAAATTATATTCCAACAAAAATGACAATTCAGAGGAAATGGACAAATTCCTAGAAACACCTAAGCAGCCTATATTGATGAAAGAAGATATTGATGATCTCAACAAACGCATCACAAATAAAGAGATAGAATCAGTCATTAAAAACCTCACAACTAAGAAGAGCCCAGGGCCAGACGGCTTCACAGATGAATTCTACAAAACATTCCAGAAAGAGCTAACACCAATCCTGCTGAAACTCTTCCAAAAAATCGAAACAGAAGGAACATTACCTAATTCATTCTATGATGCCAACATTACCCTAGTACCAAAGCCAAAGAAAGACATCACAAGAAAGGAAAATTACAGACCAATTTCTCTAAAGAACCTAGACACAAAAGTCCTCAACAAAATATATGCTAACTGTATTCAACAACATGTTAATCAAATCATACACTATGACCAATTGGGATTCATTCCGGGTATGCAAGGATGGTTCGACATAAGAAAATCAATCAATATAATACACCATACAAACAGACTGAGGGGGGAAAAAATCACATGATTATATCCATAGATGCAGAAAAAGCATTTGACAAAATACAGCACCCTTTCTTGATAAAAACACTGCAAAAGATTTGAATACAAGGAAATATTCTGAACATGATAAAGAGTATATTGAAAAACCCACAGCTAACATAGTTTACAATGGTGAACCTAAAATCTTTCCCTCTAAGATCAGGAACAAGACAGGGATGACCACTATCACCTCTTCTATTTAACATTGTCTTAGAAGTACTTGCTCGAGCACTGAGGCAAGAACCAGATATAAAAGGCATTCAAATTGGAAAGGAAGAAGTCAAAATTTCATTATTTGCAGATAACATGATCCTATACATAGAAAACCCTGAGAGGTCTACAACAAAGCTTCTAAAACTCATAAATGAGTTTAGTAAAGTCACAGGTTATAAGATCAATGGGCAAAAATCAGTAGCATTTCTGTACACCAATAAGGAGCATGCTCAGGAGGAAATTAAGAAACAAATACCATTTACAATAGTAAATAAAAAAATCAAATACATGGGAATAAATTTAACTAAAGAGGTAAAGAACTTATACACAGAGAACTACACAAGACTGTTCAAGGAAATCAAAGAAGACCTAATAAATGGAAGAATATTCCCTGTTCATGGATAGGAAGACTAAATATTATTAAGATATCTATCCTACCAAAACTGATCTACACATTCAATGCAATCACAATAAAAATCAACACAGCCTTCTTTAAGGAACTAGAAAAAATAACTATGAAATTTATTTGGAAAGGAAAGAGGTCCCGAATAGACAAAGACATATTGAAAAAGAAAAACGAAATTGGAGGAATCACACTTCCTGACTTCAAAACATACTACAAATCTACAGTAATGAAAACAGCATGGTATTGGCACAAGGAGAGACACACTGACCAATGGAACCGAATTGAGAGTTCTGATATAGATCCTCATACATATAGCCATATAATATTCAATAAAGCCACCAAACCCTCTCAACTGGGAGAGAATGGCCTATTCAACAAATGGTGCCTGGAGAACTGGATACCCATATGTAAAAGAATGAAAGAGGATTACCATGTCATACCTTATACAAAAATCAACCCAAGATGGATCAAAGACCTAAATATAAGAGCCAAGACCATAAAGACTTTTGAAAGCAGTGCAGGGAAGCATATACAAGACATTGTAATAGGAAATGACTTCATGAACTTCACACCAAAAGCACGAGCAGAAAAAGAACAAATAGATAAATGGGACTTCCTCAAAATTAAAGCCTTCTGCACCTCAAAGGAGTTTGTCAAGAAAGAAAAAAGGGAGCCTACACAATGGGAGAAAATATTTGGTAACCATATATCATAGAGGAGTCCTATAACTTGCATATATAAAGAACTTCTATACCTTGGAAATAAAGATAAACAACCCATTTAAAAAATGGTGAAAAGATTTAAACAGACACTTCTCCAAAGAAGAAATACAAATGGCTACAAAGCACATGAAGAAATGCTCCAAATTTCTAGCTATCAGGGAAATGCAAATCAAAACTACAATGAGATACCATCTTACTCCCATAAGATTGGCAGCTATGGAAAAAAACAGAAGAATACAAATGCTGGAGAGGATGTGAAGGAATGGGAATACTTATCCACCGCTGGTGGGAATGCAGAAGGATCCAACCAATCAGGGGACAGATTGGCGGTTTCTCAAAAAACTAATCATAGATTTGCCATATGACCCAGCAATTCCAGTGCTGGGTATACACCCAGCAGAACTGAAAACAAGAACACAAACCAATATATGCCCACCAATGTTCATAGCAGCATTCTTCACTATTGCCAAAAGTTGGAATCAACCCAAATGCCCATCAACAGATGAATGGATAAATAAAATGTTGTATATACATATAATGGAATACTACTCGGTCTTAAGAACAAATACACTACAAACACATGTGATAACATGGATGAATCTTGAGAACGTTATGTTGAGTGAAGTAACTCCGGCATTGAAAGACAAATACTATATGACCTCAATGCTATGAAATAAGTAAACCAAGCTGTCTCAGAGAGCTAGAGACTGGATGATAGGCTTACAGGAAATCCGGGGGGTAGAAGAAGGATGTACGCTGACATTTACATGGGTAAAATCTATGATAAGCTGGAGGTAAGTATGTGTACATGGAAGGGATAAAATGGTGGCATAGGGTTACCTTTGGGTTGGGCTTTGCAGGCTTGATGGGAGCTAGGGATGGGAGGATGGGTAATATTGCCCAAGAAATTGGGGGGAGGGTGGGGCAACATACAAACCTAGGAGAGTGTCAGGTGTTCGTTGAGAGTGTAATGCTGGGAAAACCTTTTCAAAATTATGATAAAGAAAGTTACCTGTTTTAGATACTTAAAGGGGATAATCTGACACAAGATGGACTCCTACAGAATATATGAATGCTCATTTTGCCAGAGTGGGTTAATTGGGTAGAGACCCATATAATGAGAGTGAAGGTATGCCCACATCCTGGGGAAGACTGAGGCCACCAAATAGAGGGGACTGTATCTCTCAAGAGAATTGGTGGCTCCCAGTGCATTAGGGCAGTTGAGCATGTCAAGCCCTCAACACTGTGGCAAGTATCTCTGAACATGGCTCTTCAGGGAATGAAGATTGACTGTCACTGTGGGTCCTAAGGGTAGGGGGAAAGAGGTATTGAATAGATGGAATCAATGTAACTGTGTGGGCAATAGAAGCGTTTCACAAGAGTACGCAAGGATGGATATAAGACATGTAAAATTACACCAAAAATATATAGGGGCTGACAGGCTCTTGTGAAGAGAAGTTCAATAATTAGGGGGAAAAAAAAAAAGGAAAAGAAAAAGATAGGATGTAGAATTTTTCCAAGTCAACACATATTCTATATCTAACCTTTAAACCCATCGCTATATCCCATTTTGCTAGTAAAAGATCCTGACATGATATTGGGGCTTCAATATTCAGGAAGTTCTGGATCCCAGAGTGGTCCAACAATGGCAGCGGAGGAATACTGGTATAGGATACTATTGACAGGGGATATATGGCTGACAGGGAGCTATACAGGGCATATGTCCAGGGTGCATGGTAATGTTTGGATATACTCATAGTGGCAACAATTAAAAACTAAACTGGGGGGTACTGGGTCCCTGGCTGGGGGTGCTGTGCCGTGATCCCTAGGGGAGCAGCGGCAGTCCCCCAAGTGCAGCGGCAAGGACCGAGAAGGAATTAGGGTCCAACAGTGAGCCCCTGATACTAATGACTATGCTTGTGAGCCTATATGCCTGAAATAAGAACAAGGCCTAGAGTAGCACTGTGCCTGGGAATTTCCTCCTGACAGCCTTCATGTTACTCAAATGTGGCCAGTCTCGAAGCCTAACTCAGCATCTAAATGCAATACCTTCCCCCCAGCGTGGGACATGACACCCGGGGATGAGCTTCCCTGGCACTGAGGGATCACTATCAACTAACAACTGATAATGCAACTGGAAAATGACCTTGAATTGAAGGTTCGATGCAGATCAGTAGAATATCCCTGTCTACATAGAATAATATGACTTTAAAATGCTGTTTGATCTAATGTAAGGGGGAAATAGAAAGGAGAAATGAGTTTATATGGCTATGAGTCTCTAAAAAAAAAAAAGAGTCTGGAGGCTGTCAGAAGGATTGCCATTATGCACAACTGAGCAGAGTCTAAGAGACAGATAAAGTAGATACAATCCCCAGGTATTGGTTCCTTTGAGGGCTAAAGGGACCCACGGGTTCTATGGTCATGGCAGATAGGGTTCACTGCCATGTCAGATGGCCCTTCTTTGGAGCTGGTGTTTCTGCGTGATGAAACTGGACCCAGAGGGGATCTCTTTTCATAAGACTATCATGCTACTTTACTGGAATTGTAGTTGGTATTGGGGTTTCAGATATATTTAGGGGATTGAATCTTTTTACTGACAATATGATAACCAGGCCCTGAGCCTCAACAGACTCCAGCTCCTACAATCTGATTTATTGGACTCACCTCACTCAGCTAAGATGGAGTTGAAGAAGGACAACCACCACACCATGGAGACTAGAGTGCCTACAACTGAAAGCAGGAGGATTGCATCCAGTAACCATGTGGAATCTGAGCCTCCTCTTGACATAGAGATGCAATGGACACAACCAATCCAAGGACCTCAGAGAAAAAGTGGCATTGGAGTGGGAAAAGTGGACATGGTGGCTGATGGGTATGGGGAATGGCAGGAAGAGATGAGATGTGGAGGTGCCTTTGGGACTTGGAGTTGCCCTGGATGGTGCTTCAGGGGCAATCACCGGACATTGTTAATCCTCCCAGGGCTCACTGGATGGAATGGGGGAGAGTGTGGGCCATGATGTGGACCAATGACCATGAGGTGCAGAGATACCCAGAGATGTACTTACCAAATGCAATGGATGTGTCATGATGATGGGAGTGAGTGTTGCTGGGGGGGAGGGGTGCGGTGGGGGTGGTGGGGTCGAATGGGACCTCATATTTTTTTAATGTCATATTTTTACAAAATCAATTAAAAAATGTAAATCATAATGTAAAACATAAGATAACTAAAAATTTAGAAAATTGTATAGTCTAAAATATACCACAATGTAAACACAAATGTTACCTTGTTTGAAAACTATTGTCTCAATATCTGTACATCAGTGTCAGTAAATATGGTATGAATATGTGAAAAAATTATTGCTGTGGAAGGGAAAAGGTTTTATGTTGGATATGTGGGGGTACTGTATATTGTATATATGAATTACTGTGATCTAATACTCTTGTGAAGATAAGCGTAATAATTAGAAAAAAGAAAAAGATAGCATGCAGAATTTTTCCAAATTAATATGTATTCTATATCTAACCTTTAAGCTCATCGCTATATTCCATTTTCATATTAAGGGAACCTGGCAATATATTGGGCTTCACTTTTCAGGAAGTTTTGGATCACAGGTTCAAAAAGGGCAGTGGAGGAATACTAGTGTGGGATGTTATTGACAGAGGACACATGGTTGGCAGGGAGTTCTACAGGGCATATATCCAGGGTACATAAAAATGTTTGGATACTTTCATAGTGGATACAATTAAAAACAACTGAGGGAGTGCTGAGATTCTAGCCGGGGGAGCTCTATCACAGTCCCTAAAGGAACAGCAACAATCCCCCAAGTGCATTGGCAAAGACCAAAAAAGAATAATGGTCCAACAATGAACCCCTGATACTAATGGCTATGCATGTGAGCATGTGCACCAGAAATAAGAACATGGCCTAGAGCAACAGTGTGCCTAAGAGTTACCTCCTGAGAGCCTCTGTGTTGCTCAAATGTGGCCAGTCTCGAAGCCAAACTCAGCATGTAAATTCATTGCCTTCCCCCCAGCGTGGGACATGACTCCCGGGAATGAGCCTCCCTGGTACCGAGAGATCACTACCAAGTACCAGCTGATGAGGTAACTAGAAAATGACCTTGAATAAAAGGTTCAACACAGACCAGCAGAATATCTCTGTCTACATATAATAACAGCAGTTAAAAATGCTTTTTGACCTAAATCAAAGGGGAAATGGAAAGGACAAATGATTTTATATGGCTATGAGTCTCTAAAAAAGAGCTGGGAGGTTGTCAGAGGGGTTGTCCTTATGCACACCTGAGAAGAGTCCCAGAGACAGATAAAGTAGATACAACCCCAGTTATTGGTTCTTCTGAGGGCTACAGAGACCCATAGATTTTATGGTCATGGCAGAGGGAGTTCACTGCCATGTCAGTTGGCCCTTCTTTGGAGTTGGTGTTTCTGTGTGATGGAGCTGGACTCAGATGTGATCTCTTTTCACAAGCCTTTCCTGTTACTTTACCAGAATTGTAGTTGGTGCTGGGGTTTAAGATATACCCAGGACATCTGAATCTCTGGACTGACCATATGATAGCATATGATAGCCAGGCCCTGAGTCTCAACAGACTTCAGCTCCTACACTCTGGTTTATTGGACTTACCCCACTTAGCTAACACTGAGTTTAAGAATGTCAACCACCACACCATGGAGCCAAGAGTGCCTACAACTGAAAGCAGGAGGATTGCATCCAGCATCCAAGTGGAATCTAAGCCCCCTCTTGACATAGATGTGGAATGGACACAACCAATCCAAGGTCCACATGATGGAGGAATAGAATATGGATTAGAGTGGACTTAATAATATTCTATTCATGAACTATTGTGATTAGTAATTGAAGAAAATGTGGCATTGGTGTGGAAAAAGTCATCATGGTGGTTGCTGGGTGTGGGGAATGGGAGGAAGAGATGAGATGTGAAGGCATTTTCAGGACTTGGAGTTGCCCTGGGTGGTGCTGCAGGGACAATTACCAGACATTGTAGGTCCTCCCAAGCCCACTGGATGGAATGTGGGAGAGTGTGGGCTATGATGTGGACCATTGACTATGAGGTGCAGCAATGCTCAGAGATGTATTCACCAAATGCAATGAATGTGTCATGATGATGGAGGAGAATGTTGCTATGGGGGGAGTAGTCATGTGAGGGTGGTGAGGGATATATGGGGACCTCATATTTGTGAATGCAATATTTTAAAAAATGAATTAAAAAAAAAGAAATAAGTAAACCAAGCTGCCTCAGAGAGCTAGAGACTGGATGATAGGCTTAATGGAAATTGGGGGATAGAAGAGGATGCAAGCTGACACCTACATGGGTGAAATCTATGATAAGTTGGAGGTAAGTGTTTGTACAAGGAAGGGATAAAATGGGCACATAGAGTTACCTTTGGGTGGGGCTTTGCAGGCTTGAGGGGGGCTAGGGATGGGAGGATGGGTAATATTGCACAAGAAATTGGGTGGAGGGTGGGGCAACATACGAACATAGGGGGGTGTCAGGTATTTGTTTGAGAGTATAATGCTGAGAAAACTTTTTCAAAAATATAATAAGGAAGGTTACTTGTCTAAGATGGTTAAAGGGGTTAATCTGATGCAGGACAGGCTTCTAGGGAGTGTGTGAGTGCTCATTTTGCCATGGTGGGTTATATCATTTGATAGACACCCATATAATGAGAGTGAAGTATACCCACATCCTGGGGATGACTGTTATTCTCAAATAGAGGGAATTGTATCTCTCGAGAGAAATGGTGGCTCCCAGTGCATTAGGGCAGTTGAGCATGTCAAGCCCTCAACACTGTGGCAAGTATCTCTGAACATCGCCCTTCAAGCAATGAAGATTGACTGTCACTGTGGGCCCTGAGTGGAGGGGGAAAGAGGTATGGAATAGATGGAACCAATGTAACTGTGTGGGCAATAGAAGTGTTCCACAAGATTATGCAAGGATGGAAATAAGATGTGTTAAATTACACCAAAAATGTATAGGGGCTGATAGGCTATAATGTAAATCATAATGTGAAACATAACTAAAAATTTAGAAAATTGTATAGTCTAAAATATAAACCACAATATAAACCCAAATGTTACCTTGTTTGAAAGCTATTGTCTCAATATCTGTGCATCACTTTCAGTAAATGTAGTATGAACATGTAAAGAGATTATTGCTGTGGAAGGGAAAAGGTTTTATGTTGGATATGTGGGAGTACTGTATATTGTATATATGAATTACTGTGATCTAAAACTTTTGTGAAGATAAGCTTAATAATTAGGAAAAGAAAAAGAAAAAGAAAGGACATAGACACAGGAAAAGACGGAAGTAGTTGCCTTGCCAACTTGCATACAGGGCAACACTTATTGCAGTGATGGAAGGCAAAACATCAAAAACAAAGCTTTTGCATTTTTAATTTTTTTGATACCCCAATTAATTTTTACCTTAATTTTTCTGAGTTAATATGTATTCTATATCTAACCTTTAAACTCATCACTATATTCCATTTTACTATTAATGGAACCTGGCAATATATTGGGCTTCTTTTTTCAAGAAGTTTTGGATCACAGAGAAGTTCAACAATGGCAGGGGAGGAATATTGGTGTAGGATGTTACTGACAGGAGACACATGGTTGGCAGGGAGTTCTCCAGGGCATATATCCAGGGTACATAAAAATGTTTGGATATTTTCATAGTGGATACAATTAAAAACAACTGAGGGAGTACCGAGTTCCTAGCCAGGGGAGCTCTATCACAGTCCCTAAAGGAACAGCAACAATTCCCCAAGTGCAGCGGCAAAGACCAAAGAAGAAAGAAGGTCCAACAATGATCCCTTGATATTATTGACTATGCTTGTAAGCCTGTGCACCTGAAATAAGAACAAGACCTGGAGCTGCAGGGTGCCTATGAGTTACCTCCTGAGAGCCTTTGTGTTGCTCAAATGTGGCCAGTCTCGAAGCCAAACTCAGCATGTGAATTTGTGGCCTTCCCCCCAGTGTGGGACATGACTCCCGGGGATGAAACTCCCTGGCATCGAGGGATTACCACCAAGTACCAGCTGATGATGTAACTAGAAAATGACCTTGAATAAAAGGGTCAACTCGGACCAGAAGAATATCTCAGTCTACATATAATACCAGGAGTTAAAAATGCTTTTTAACCTGAATAAAAGGGGGAAATGGAAAGGACAAATGAGTTTATATGGTTATGAGTCTCTAAAAAAGAGCTGGGAGGTTATCAGAGGAGTTGCCCTTATGTACACCTGTGCAGAGTCCCAGAGACAAAGTAGATACAACCCCAGGTATTGGCTCTTCTGAGGGCTACAGAGACCCACAGGTTCTGTGGTCATGACAGATGGAGTTCAGGGCCATGTCAGTTGGCCCTACTTTGGAATTTGTTTTTCTGTGTGATGGAGCTGGACTCAGATGTGATCTTTGTCCACAAGCCTCTCCTGTTACTTTTACCAGATCTGTAGTTGGTGCTGGGGTTTAGTTTATACCCAGGAGACCTGAATCTCTGGACTGACCATGTGATAGCCAGGCCCTGAGCTTCAACAGACTTGCAACTCCTACTCTCTGGTTTATTGGACTTACCCCACTCAGCTAACACTGAGTTGAAGAATGTCAACCATCACACCATGGAGCCAAGAGTGCCTACAACTGAAAGCAGGAGGATTGCATCCAGCATCCAAGTGGAATCTAAGCCCCCTCTTGACATAGATGTGGAATGGACACAACCAATCCAAGGTCCACATGATGGAGGAATAGAATATGGATTAGAGTGGACTTACTGATATTCTATTCATGAACTATTGTGATTAGTAATCGAAGAAAATGTGGCATTGGTGTGGAGAAAGTGGCCATGGTGGCTGCTGGGGGTAGGGAGTGGGAGGAAGAGATTTGATGTGGGGGCATTTTCAGGGGTTGGAGTTGTCCTGGATGGTGTTGCAGGGACAGTTACTGGACATTGTATGTTCTCCCCTGGCTCATTGGGTGGACTGTGGGAAAGAGTGGGCTATGGTGTGGACCATTGACCATGAGGTGCAGCGGTGCTCAGAGATGTATTCACCAAGTGCAATGAATGTCTCATGATGATCGAGGAGATTGTTGTTATGAGGGGAGGAATAGGGTGAGGGGGGTGGGGGGATTATGGGGACCTCATATTTTTTGAATGTTACATTAAAAAAATAAAGACCAAAAGTTAAAAAAAAAAAAAAAGAAAATATGCAAGTAAGCCAAACCCTTGATCTTAAAAGTTACACCTTTGAAATTTATTTCTTTAATAACAAAACTACGTCTAATTATACTTAATGAGAGTCATCCTCTGCAAAACAGTCACCCCCTGAAAAACACCTTGTTGCTCAAGTGTGGTCTCTCTCTTTGCCGAACTCTGCAAATGCCTCATTATCCATCCCCATGTGGGACATGACTCCCAGGGTTGGGCCTACTGGTGTTGAGAGATTATTTCCAAACATTAATCAGCAATTCATTATGACAGAGACTTTGATCAAAAAGGGGAAATATTAAATAAAATATAGTTGCTAGTGCCCAGAGACCTCAAATGGAGTTAGAAGGTCATTGTGAAGGTTATTTTTATGCAGGTCTCAGTGATATTTTAAAAATACAGTATATAAAGCCCTTAGCCAAAGTGGTCCTGAGGACCCAAGGGATGTTCAGAAACACTAAGCAAGCCATATGGCTATATAAAATCAACACCCCCTCAGCAGGCTCTCTCTGGGAATCAGTGTTAAGCTATTTCCCCAATATAACATAGTTATATTCACTTATATAGGCCCTAATAATGATACATCTACTTCTTTTCTTTGAGCATAGAATTTTCAATTTACTTAAGTTAGTTTCTCAGAGACTTAAAGCCTCTGGATTGTTCCTATGCTGTTTGAGTCCTGAAATCCAACAGGTTTCCAGTCAACTTCGAATTTCCAGGTCGTTCAGCTTTGCCCTGGACAACTAACAAAATGATGATGATTTTTCAGCCCCATCCCAAATGCAGGGAATATCTTCAACTGCAAGCAAAACAATTCCATTCTTCTGCCCCATAATATCTGCATCTCACATCAGCCAGAAACAGCCACAGTGGTCATCAGTCCAAATCCCTCAAGATTGAGGAATGAACAAACATAATGGGGGGATTTTAACTGTTTAGTACAGTGAATTCGTTGCTATTGTAGTTATTATCATGTGTTACATGAGTAATTTATAACCTTGTTATAAAAAGATAAAGGGACATGATATATGTAAACTATTCTTAAAAGTTTCAGGGAAAAATAAAAATGTGTGCAAGTTGAACAGTGGTGAATTTGGATAATTGGTATAGAATAGTTCTTTGTATTATTCTTGCAACTTCCATGTAAATTCAAAGATATTGAATTTTACTAATTTTAAAATTTAAAAGATATTGAAAAACTAATTTTAAAATTAGTTTTTTTATCTCAAAGTATACTATCAAGAAAGTGTGGGAAACAAAGGCATGTTGTTTCCATGGAAGCAAGTTACTTCCTTGACCACTGAGTCATGCTGTCTCCATAGCTATATGTGCAGGTCATAAATGTAGCAAGGTGATGTGTACACTCAGGTGGAATGAGGACTAGGTAGAACGGGACAACCTGGGCAACAAGATTTATGGGTATGTTTTCTCAACAATATAATAGAACATTGAAATTTTAAGCCTTGATTTATAATCATAGATTTTGATCCATTGTGTTACACAGGTTGAGGTAATGGGAATAGTTAGCCAGGATATTTGCTGGTTCTCATGACTGCTTGGGGTATATAAAGAAGCCCCTGAGATTAATAAACTTGTCTGGTGAACTTGAGGCTTCAATGCTCTCAGATCCCCTGAGCCCAATCTCTCTTTATCTTTCATTCCCAATACTCTTTGGGTCCATGACTCTGACATCTGGCACCCAATGTGGGACCTGAAGAAGTTAGCTTCCAAATCAGTATCAGGAACCACGGAAAAGACCTCATCAAGGGTCGTGTGTGACGTCCAAAGCAGAGTGACTCAAGTCTTCAAGATTAAGTAAGTAACATTTTCCACGAAGTCATCAGGATAATGGATAATCAAATGGGATGCGTGGAAGCATATTTGCAAGTGTTAAAAACTTTGTCGAAAGCTAGTGGGGTGCCTGTAAAAAGTTGTGAGTTAATAGAATTGTTTGCTCTAAAACAAAAGTATTGTGGTTGGTTTCAGCCTCAGGGGCATAATGTTTTAAATTTGAAACAGTGGAAATGTGTAATGAAAGCTTTATGAAGAGCATATCAAAGAGGGGGATTCATTCCATTATCAGTATGGGCCTTATGCCACCAGATAGTGGCAGCCTTAGATCCTTTACAGTCTGAAGAAGGAGAGAAAGATGAAATTACTATATTTTCTAAGCCCATAAGTAAATTTGAAATAAAAGAAAGTAAATTGGAACAAGAACAGGAGCTTTAGGCAAATGGGGAACTGTCAGGTTTTTTCCCTCATCCTGATATTAACCCTTTCATCAATAAAAGCTCAGTGAAGTGTTCTAATGAAATATCTTCTGTGTATCCAGTACAACCCTCTGCACCTACTGAATTGCCTTCTGTTACTAAGCCTAAATTAGAAATGTTTTCAGATGTTGCCAATGCTTTGCCTTGTATTAAACAATTATTATCTGTTTTCCCTGTAACATTACATGCGATACCACCAGATACAAATAATCTGCAAGGGGGTGTCAAGTTTCATCCTGAGCCAAAAACTTTTAAAGTACTGAAAGATTTAAAATGGGAAAAAATACTAAATAAAGTCCTTGTTAGTGAAATCAAGCTTGTAAGAAAACTCTCTGTTAAAGTGTTCACTAAGATATAGAAACTATTCTGGCAGCAACTCTGCAAACCCCCTGCTATCTACATGACAATGTAGCTGTGGGCTAGTGGGGGTTAGTAGAGTTAAGCCATGTTTCCATGCTAATTCTGATTGGACTTATTTAACCAAAATAATAAAATTAGTACAAAATTTTTATCAAAGTTTAAAAAGGAATTTTCAGTTTTAAATCAATAGTTTACTCCTGAACTTTAAGTCTCAGTATAGACTTACAGAGTAATAATCCAAAAATGTGTGTTAATGGTCTGTCTCAAGTTATCTTAATTGATTGCTGATAACTAATAAAAATGTTTCCAAGCACAAGCTTGCATGTTACAGGCAACATGGATTCCAGAAGAACTCTTAAAAAGTGATATCTAAGATGTGATATAACAGAGAACTTAAAAACAGCTATACCAAGAAAGTAAGAATTATGATTAATTGTAAACTGTATGTTTCTGTTAATGTGTGGTGATTGTTCTGTGTTTGTCTGTTCATTCAATGTCAGTGTATATTTTGATACCTCCAGATGGTAATATAAATTAATAAAAATTTTTAAAAAGAGCTCTATTCAAATGGCCAAAAATTAAATAAGCACTTATATTAATACTTAAGTTTAAATGTTAATAAGATCTCTACAATGATAAAAATTGTAAGTCTTGATTAACAAAATTACTATAAGTCTTTTTATAAAAAGTTGTTATTACCTAGATTGAAATGAATAGTTTTTCTTCATAGGATAAAATGAAGGATGTAAAACTTAAATGAATTTTAAAGAAGGTTAAAAGTTTGTGAAAATGCTGACTGAAATTTAATAAGTTTCTTCTAAAATGTGTCTTTTGTCCTAAAGTAGAATGGCTAATTTTCATAAACTCTTGGAACTTGAATGCATGTGGCAAGTTATAGAAAGTATTGTGGTAACTTTAAGTAAAGAAATGTGTTCTGTGAAGGTAAAATTTGTCTTAAAATAATATAATTATAGTCTAAATGGTTATAAGTAATTATAAGAAATTTAATGAAGCATTGTTTAAATTAAAGTGTTTAAATGGCGAATTCCAAAAGGTCATTATTAAACAAACTTGAATTAATAATAATAATAAAAGGTAATTTTATAACAGGAAAACTTGGCAGCAGCCAGCCTCCCCTGACAACTTGTTTCTAGGAGACTGTTTCTAATATTGCATGCTACTAAGTATTTAAAATGAAGAAAAGTTTATTATTTTAACAAGCTTGTTTAGTGTTGATGGTATTATGTTGTAGGAAGTTTGCTTGATAACTTCATATGTGGGCTATATGGAATGTGCTTTTATTATTAAGGAAACAGGAGATGATTTTGTCCTAAGATAAAATGATTGATTATTGGGAAAAAGTAGAGTGTGGAACAAAACGTAGGTGAATACAAAAGTGTAGAAGGTTTGTAGAAAAGAAATTTTTATGATTAAAGTTAAATAAAATTTGATGGGTCTATCTACAAAATTTTAAAAGGTTTAGTACCAAGTAGTATACTAATGCAAAGCTAAAATTTTGTTCTTTCTCAAAGTCTCTCAAGTCATTAGTTCTGTTTTGATAAAAGTTTCCTAAATAATCAGTATACAAAAAAGGTCTGTTTTATCCAAATAGCTTCTTGTGCTTTAACCTCAGCATTTCCTCGGTGTTCCAAGAAGGAAAAGTTTTCTCTCTTTTAAAGGAACATAACGTACAAACCTGTTTTCTCAAAATTAAGTCCTAAAAAGTAGCCTTTTATTCCAAACTAATTACAAGAGATTTATTCTTTTACCTTGAAAGAAAAATTAAAGTAATAATTGAGTTCATTTAACATGTTATAAGTCAAATGGAAAGTGTTTGTTATAAAATTAACAAATTTTTTTTCTTTAACCCTCTGTTAACTAAAGTTATATGGGTAAAAGATTTCTATAAATGCATAAGAGTGTATAAAGTTACCAATATTTCAGCATAATATTAAAGAGAAGTACAATGTGGTTAATTATAGTTTTAATTATTATAAAAGAGTATGTGTCACAGAAACAACCTCTTATCATAGATTAAAATAATAACACTGTAGTATGCAGCAATCCCAAACACTGCTAGTTTGTTGCAAAAAGTTAATGTCCAGCTGTGTTGCTATCACTTTGTTTTAAAACTTGCTAAGATTTTCTTTAGTGTCTTCTTAGACAAGTCAAGACAGCTGCATTCCTCTATCTGTGGAAAACCCAACAATGGACTTTTGCAGTGCTTTTCAGGGCTACTTGCATAGCCCAACCATCTCTCCTGGTATGGTGATAATAATCTGACTGCGTAGAAAAAATCTGTAGCTGAAACCCTACTGATGACGTTAACAAGTAATCCTTTTTTTTTTTTTCAGAATTAAAAGAAACATCAGAGACAATAGTATTTTAAAAGCCTAAACTAGGCAAACAATTGGAACAAGCTGCAAAGTCCCTGCTGCTCTATCAAATTTTAAAATGTTGTTTGGTTGGGTAAGATAAAACTATACTTTCTGCTGTAATTAATAAAGTACAATGTTTTCTCATGTTAATAGAATTTGTAATATTGTTAAAATACTAAATATCTTTCATCCCTCATTTAGCTCGAATATTAAAACCATTGTATGTATTGAGAAAAGTCCTTCACAGAAGTAGGAAAACCTCCAGCAAGCTGCTTTAAATAATAATAAAAGGAAAGTAAATTATGGGCATGAACTTAGCCTATGAATTGGATGTGGCAAGCACCAATATTGGCTTTGGGTGGAGTTTGTGGCAAAGGCAAATCTAAACAAGTACCTCTTGGGTCTTAATCACAATTCTAGAAGGAGGCCAAAAATTCAATATAAAAAGGTTATTGTGTGCAGCATAGGAGGTCCTGCTAAAAGTAAAAGATTTAACCCAATAGTTTCTAGTCACTCTGAAAACTGCCATCCCTATCCAGGGGTGGACTGCAAATACTAAAAGCAAGACAGAAATGATGGACTGTTGTAAATCACCCTGAGATCTATGGAAAAACATCTGGGATACCTGCTAGTAGTAACAGGTGACTGTCTGTCATGTCCCTACCCACCCCACTAACATCCCTTTTAGGACTATTAACGCAGATGCCTTTGTGAAGATCCAGGGCCCTACCACTAAAACCTAAGAAAAGGCAAAGTGGCTCCACTGAAAAGGCAAACATCGTGAGTACCAAACCTTGTGATGCCTAGTCCAGCAGTTCCAGCTGCCTGTTACTTGCCAACAGCTCATATACATCTCCCATAACTTCCTTCATGCTTACTCCATTGACTGTCACATCAGATCCCTTCTACTCTTGAGAGGAATGAGCCCTCAGATGCACAATTCAAATGCTCTGGGGAGTAATACAACAAAAAACCACCTGAACTGTATTCATTACTTTACTAAAACAAAAAGGGGGAAAGTGGAAATATGGCTGGAGGTTAAAATACTTCACTGAGACCTGTGGCAATTGTTGCCATGCATCACATTAACTTTATAAATCCTGGAACTGTGAACTTGCAGCTTGTGTCTGCCTATGGACTTTGGGCCTGTGTGCCCTCTCCTTATGCTATTGTGGCAGGAACTGTTAACATTACAAAGGAAAATGGATACTGGCCCCTTGGGCTAATGACACTCATAGTCATAACCTACAAAAGAATTTGCAAAAGTTTTTCTGCAAATAGCACCTACTATAAATGGATTGGGACTAATAGTAAGAATGGTCAATATTTGCATTTAGATCAAACTCATGATTTTCAATTGTGTGTAAGAGATCCTTATGTGTTTGTGGTTGGAAAACTAACTATAACTAAGAATGCTCTATTTTATAAAAGTGGGGCATTGTATACCTGTTTGAGAATATTTTACAGAATGGAGATTTCATTACAATGGCTCGAAGGCAGCGGGGAGTGTAGATTCCAGTGTGACTGAACCAAATTTGGCAATTGTCACCTGAGAGTCAACTGCTGTTCCATATGGCTCAAGAAATCCTGAAGTGCTCAAAGCAATTTGTGAGACTGTTAATAGCTGGCATATTGGGACTAATTTGTGTTATTGCAGCTGCTGCTACAGCTACTGTGGCCTTGCATGAGGCTGTGCAGACTCAGCAATATGTGCATGATTGGCATAAGAATGCTAGTGACTTATGGCATAGTCAAGAACATTATTGTTGAAGAATTAAACAGTAGAGTTAATGAACTAGAATCAGCAGTTTTACATCTTGGAGATCAAGTATATAACTTAAATTTACTTAGAGGATTAAAATGTGATTGGAGTGAGAGTAATTTTTTTATTACTCTGCTTGCCTATAATAATTCTGTGTTTGGGAAAAGATTAGAAATCATTTGATAGGGCATAAGGGTAATATATCATTAGAAATAGAAAAATTACAGAAAAAGGTATTGGAAATGTCTCATAATCAGATTTATGGAGCTGATGATAAGGATATCTTTAATGATTTGATTTCTCATTTCAATAAGTTTAATCCAGTAAATTGGTGGAAGTCTCAACATTTTTTATCAGCATCAGGAATAGGACTTTGTGTGTTAATATTGTTGCTCATTGTTGTTGCCTGCCTGGGGTGAGGTGTTTGCTGAAGACTGCACCATGTGAATGCTATGGGACAAGCCAATAATTTGGTACTTGCAAGAACCTTGCAATGAGTTCCCCATGGTCAGTGCACTTGGCTGGTAGTTAATGACGGGTAAGACTCTCAGAGGAGGGCAACCTAAGACAGGCACAGCCATCCTGACTAAAACAAAAAGAGGGAAATGTGGAAAACAAAGGCACATTGTTTCCATGGAAGCAAGTTACTTCCTTGACCACTGAGTCATGCTGTCTCCATAGCTATATGTGCAGGTCATAAATGTAGCAAGATGATGTGTACACTCAGGTGGAACAAGGACTAGGTAGAACAGGACAACCTGGGCAACAAGATTTATGGGTATGTTTTCTCAACAATATAATAGAACATTGAAATTTTGAGCCTTGATTTATAATCATAGATTTTGATCCATTGTGTTACACAGGTTGAAGTAATGGGAATAGTTAGCCAGGATATTTGCTGGTTCTCATGACTGCTTGGGGTATATAAAGAAGCCCCTGAGATTAATAAACTTGTCTGGTGAGCTTGAGGCTTCAATGCTCTCAGATCCCCTGATCCCAATCTCTCTTTATCTTTCATTCCTGATACTCTTCGGGTCCGTGACTCCGACAAGAAAGTGTTAAGACAACCTATAGAATGGGAGAAAATAATTGTGAATCATATATCTTATTAGGGTTTAATATCCAGAACATATAAAGAATTGCTGTAACACAAGAAATAATTTCCTAATTAGAAAATGGCCAATAACTTAAATAGACATTTCTCCAAAGAAGATATACAAATGGCCAATAAGAATATGAAAGAGGTTGAATATCATTGGTTGTTAGGGAATGTAAGTTCAAACCCACAATCTAATACCACTTCACACCCACTAGGATCACGATTATTTTTTTAAATTGTAGGAAATAGTGTTTGTGGGGATGGAAAGAAATAGGAAAACTTAAACACTGCTGTTGCCATTATGAAATGGTTCAGCAACTATGGAACTCAGTTTGATGGTTCCTCAGAAACTTGGAAATAGAATTACCATATGTATTAGTCAGTCAAAGGGGTGCTGATGCAAAATACCAGAAACTGTTTGGTTTTTATAAAGGGTATTTATTTAGGGTAGGAGCTTACAGATACCAGGCCATAAGCATAAGTTACTTCCCTCACCAAAGTCTATTTGGAGCAAGATGGCTGCTGACATCTGTGAGGGTTCAGGCTTTCTGGGTTCCTATGTTCCTGGGGCTTGCTTTTCTCTGGGTTCAAGATTCCTTCCTTCCTGGTGCTGGCTTCTGTTTCCTCTGGGTGCTGACTTCCCAGGTCTTCAGCATCAAACTCTAACATCAGAAACCCCCGTATCAAAAGCTCCAACTCTCTCCTTTGCCATGCCTTTTATCTGTGAATCTCCACCCACCAAGGGGTGGGGACTGGGTGGGGACTCCATGCCCTAATGATAACTCAATCATGCCCAGGTACAGATCAGATTACAAACATAATCCAATATTTCTTTTTGGAATTCATCCATTATATCAAACTGCTACACCATATCACCTGGAAATTCCAAAAGGATTGAAAGCAGGAACTTGAACAGATATTTATACATTGATGTTTATTTCAGCACTGTTCACAATAACCAAAAGGTAAAAGCAATGCAAATGTCCATCATAGATAAATGGATAAATATTAATACAATGTACCACATATATATGACAAAATATTATACAGCCATAAAAGGAATGAAGTTCTCATATATGCTACAACATGGATGAAATTTGAAGATATCACAGTGAGAGAAATAAACCAGACACAGAAAGAAAATATTGTTATCTTGCTGATATAAAATATTTAGAACAAGCAAATTTCACATAGATTTATGGTATATCAGAGGTTACTAGCATTTGGCATGGGGAGGGAAGAGGGAGTTATTGTTTAATGAGTGAAGAGTTTCTGTTTCTATTTGAGGTGAAAAAAAAGTTGGAGTAGAAGGTTCGTGGGAAGATGGTGGAGTAGAAGGTTCCAGAACTCAGTCCTTCAGGAGGCCCAACTATTAAATAGGCAGGAACTGTCTGAAAAATTATTATGGCACTCCAGAGGTCAGAAGAACATTGTGCAGCACCCTGGGAAAAACAGGAGGAAGAGGTTGATAAATTATGATGAAGAGTAAATTACTCTCTCCAGGTGATAGCTACTCTCCCATTCTTGTGGCAGGCTGTACTGGGGTCAAGTCCATGGTTAACTCAATGGTGACAGAAAGGGACATAAAAACCCTCTTCCCCCAAGAAAAGGTGGGAACTGTTGATAACTATTCATGGCTTTTGATTGGTGACTTAGGATCACTGGGACCTCAGTGCTGACAGCAGTAATCGTTTCAGCCCACCCCAGACAAAGGCAGTGCCAGCCATGCATTCAACCTGACCCAGATAGAGGCTCAGAGGAGGAAATTTAAAGAACTTATGCTTCCTTGGGGAGGCAGGGGAAAGCTGACTGGTAGCATTTGCAGGGCAGGTGAAGAAAGCTTAGCACTGGGGAGTCATGGAAGAAGCCCTTGAAGCCCTTCCTAATTCCCTCCCCAGAGCTCTTTAATATGGGTCTCTGCCCCCTTCATAGGATCCTGGCTCTGTTTCAGGTGGAAAAATCTGGACTGGAAAAGTCCTCTCCAATGTGCCCCTCCTGCCATAATTTGCCCTCCAGGCTAAATAGCATGAGACTATAAAAGCAGTGTAAAATCTATAGAGGCAAACAGTCTGGGACAAGGTCCTGCTGGCTTCAAATACAGAGGAGAGGTAGGTCAATTTCCTGGAAAACAGAAGGGACAACAAACTCCTGTAAACAAGGAAAATCCAAAACAACCAACAAGCAAAAGCCTAGGATAAACACAACCCAGAAAGATGGAAAATCCTGCTCACTGCATTCACCTTGAGCAGACCTTCCTGATAGGAGGTATGAAGCTCAAAAAAATTTCTGTCTTATCACCGACTGTTTACAAAATCAGGAAACAAACTTCCCAAGAAATAATCTCAGAGTTAACATTTTAAAATATTAAAATGTATAGTGTGCAAAAAAGAGTATGTATCAAACAAAAAAATAGGAAATGATGGCCCATCCAAAAGAAGAGAATAAACCAGAAAACACCAATGAAGAAGACCAAAATATGGACATACTGAACAGCCTTTTTAAAAAATTATAAAAGTGCTCAAGGAGATAAAGGAAAATGCAAAGTAAGAACTAAAGGATATCAGGAAAATAATGAATGAGCAATATGAGAATATCAGTAAAAAGACAGAAATTTTAAAAAGGA
Organism: Dasypus novemcinctus; assembly: GCF_030445035.2. NCBI lineage: Eukaryota > Metazoa > Chordata > Mammalia > Cingulata > Dasypodidae > Dasypus > Dasypus novemcinctus. The sequence continues at coordinate 39,165,174 of NC_080675.1, forward strand.
AGCAAGGAAAACTAATAGAGTTGAAAAACAAAGTATTAGTCAGCCAAAGGGATGCTGATGCAAAGTACCAGAAATCTGTGGGCTTTTATAAAGGGTATTTATATGGGGTAAAAACTTAGAGTTACAAGGCCCTAAAGTGTCCAACTCAAGGTACCATAAAAGGTACTTTCTCACCAAAGTCTGTTGCCACATGTTGAAGCAAGACAGGTGCCAATCTCTATGAGGGTTCAGCCTTCTTTCAGCTACAGACTGGCATAGGGCTTGTTTCTTTCTGGACTTTCTCAGGACTGCAAACTATCAGACAAATGGTTCATCTCTCTTCCCGGGGCCACAGCATCAAAGTTCTCTCCTCTGCCTTGTCTATGGAGTTCTTTTTCCTTCCTCTGTGTATCTTCTTCTGTGTGTCTTCCTGAATGAGTGTCATTTATATAGCCCACCAAGAGAGCAGGGACTTAAACTACTAACCTACTAACATGGCTGAATCAAAACCCTAATCTTAACGTAATTTAATCAAAGACATCTCAGCTGAATCTAATATAATCAAAAGGTATCATGCCCAAAGGAACAGACCAGTTTACAGACATAATCTTTCTCTTTGGAATTCATAAATAATCTCAATCTGCCATAAACAATATAACATATTGAAAACTCCCAAGAGCAGACTGGAGCTGGCAGAAGGAAGAATCAACCAACAAGTCAATTGAAATGTCAGGCTGAAGATCAGTGGAAAAAAATTAGAAAAAGCAAAATACTGTATGATATCTCTGGGACATGATCAAGTGTACTGATAAATGCATTATAGGAATCTGGATGGAGAAGCAGGAGAGAAAAGGGCAAAAAGAATATTCAAAGAAATAGCAGCAGTGAACTTCCCAAACTTAGCAAAAGAGTGGAATATGCATATTTAAGAATCCAGAGAAAAGAAAGCTTGGTAAACATTAAGAAAAACACACTCCATCATATACTGATCACACTATCATATAAAAAGGAAAAGGAGAGAGTTCTGAAAGCTGCATGAGAAAGACAACATGTTATAAACAAGGCAGTCCCAATTAGATTGAGTGATGAACTCTCAACAGAGTGATGAATTCTCAACCATGGAGACAAGTGGTGGGTTGAAATCCTTAAACTGCTGAAAGACAATGCCTTCCAATCAAGAATTTTATATTTGGGAGATTTTTCTTTAAAAATGAGGGAGAGATTGAGACATTCCCAGACAAACAAAAGCTGAGGGAGATCATTACCACAAGACAAATAGGGCTAAAGGGAGTTCTTGACTGAAAGGACTAAATAGTGGTACGAAATGGCATAAAGACATAAAGACCTGCAGTAAAAGTAACTATTTTGATAAGTAAAAATGTCGGTATTATTCTAATGTATTTTTTTGGATGTAGCTCCACTTTTTATTTTCTACAAGTGCTAAAATTCAAATGCATAATATCAATGATAAATCTGTGGTTTTTGACATACAATGTAGAAAGATGTAATTGGTAACAAGTACCCCCAAAAAATGTGGAGAGACAGACGGGTATTGGAAAAGTATATGTGTAAATTATTGAAGTTAGGTTGGTATCAAACCAAATATGACTGTTATGTATTTAGGATGTTAAATTTTATCCCCATGGTAACCAGAAGGAAAACAGATTAAAAATATATCCAGATAGAGAGTGAAGACACTCAATATGGTACAACACGAAATATCAAAAAAAGTAGAAATTCATGGAAGAATTGAGGGGGGAAAACTGTATAAGATTTTACAAAGCCTAAGTAGCAAAATGGAAGAATAAAGCCCAGTATTATTAGTACTGCCTTTAAATAAATAGCTTAAACTCTCCAGTCAAAAGATAGAGACTGACAAAATGGATTTAAAAAAAAAAAAAGCATGACCCACCTATACACTGTCTGCTACAGACTCAACTTAAATTCAAGGATAAGTCAGTTGAAAATGAAAGAATGGGGAAAATATACCATGTAAGTCATAAGCAAAAAATAGCAGAGGTCACTATACTAATATAAGATAAAATACACTTTAAGTCAAAAATAGTTTCAAGGGACAAAGATGGGCATTATATACTGATAAAGGGGAAAATTCAGTAAGAAGATGTAAAAATTTAAAATATATACACTCCTAACAGAAGAGTCCCAAAATATATGAAGCAAATACTGATAGATTTGAAGGGAAAAATTGCTGGATCCACATTAATAGTTGTAGAGTTTAATTCACCACTTACAATAATAGATAAAACATCCGGACAGAAGATCAATAAGGAAACAGAAGACTTAAATCATAATATAAACCAACTAGACCTAAGAGACATATATAGAGTACTTCACCTAGCAAAAATAGAATACATATTCTTTTGAGTGCAAAAGAATTATTCTCCAAGACAGACCATATCTTAGGTCACAAAACAAGTCTCAATAAATTCAAAAATATTGAAATCATACAATGTATATTCAACACCACAACAGAATGAAGCTAAAAATCAATAACATAGGGAGAAAAAGGAAATTTACAAATATGTGGACATTAAACAACACATATTAAACAACTGGTGGGTTAAAGAGAAATCACAAGTGAAATTAGGAAATATCTTGAGGTTAATGAAAATGAAAATACCACATACCAAAACGTATGCAATGCAGCAAAAGCAATGCTAAGAGGGTAATTTACAGCTCTAAATGTTTAACATTAAAAAGAAACAAGAGGGAAAACGAACTTGGCCCAGTGGTTAGGGCGTCCGTCTACCACATGGGAGGTCCACGGTTCAAACCCGGAGCCTCCTTGACCCGTGTAGAGCTGGCCCATGCGCAGTGCTGATGCTCGCAAGGAGTGCCATGCCACGCAGGGGTGTCCCCCACCTAGGGGAGCCCCACGCACAAGGAGTGTGCCCCATAAGGAGAGCGGCCCAGCGTGAAAGAAAGTACCGCCTGCCCAGGAATGGCACCGCCCACACTTCCCATGCCGTTGACGACAACAGAAGCAGACAAAAGAAATAAGACGCAGCAAACAGACACAGAGAACAGACAATCGGGGGTGGGGGGGAATTAAATAAATAATAAATAAATCTTTAAAAAAAATAAACAAGATTTCAAATCAGAAACATAATTTCAATATTGGAAAAACTAGAAAAATAAGAGCAAACTATATCCAAGACAAGCAGTAGGAAGCACATAAGAAAGTTCAGAGTAGATAAATGAAATAGAAAACAAAACAAAATAGAAAGAATGAACAAAGCTTAAGGTGATTTCTTGAAAAGATCAATGAAATAGACAAAACTTTAGCTAGATTGACAAAGAAAATAAGAGAGGATAAAATAATGAAAATCAGACATAATAAAGGTGACATTTACTACTGACACAAATGAAATAAAAAGACTATACTAAGATACTATGAACAACTGTATACCAATAAATTAGATAACCTAGAAAAAATGAACAAATTATTAGAAGCACACAAACTACCTATACTGACTCAGTAAGAAATAGAAGAGCTCAACAAACTAATTACTAGAGAAAGATGTGCCAGGGAAGTGGTGGGTGGCCATGCTAGATCCACGAGGCACATACAGAGGAGCCAGGGTTGTTCAGCCAGGACAGGAGACAGCTTAACGAGGAAGGGGACTGGGTCACCATGTGGGAGTGGGCAGACCCCAGTTCCAGAAAAGAAATAGTTTCCAAAAAGCTAAACCCCACTCCAGCTCCAGAGGAGCTTTTGTTATGGGAAATTGTTAAAAGTTCTCCTGCTCTAGCAACTTCTATTGTACCTCAACACCCTCCAGAAAGAGTTCAATCTAGCATTTAAGGGCCTGCACACCAGACCTGCCCGTCTCCCTTCTGCTATCCTCCTAATATTTGCTACCTGTGGCCTTCACATATACTCTTCCTGCTGCCTGGACTGTCCTACCAGACTTGTCTACCTATAAACTCCTGTACATTCATGAAGGGCCCAATGCCTTTATCCCCTCCTTTGGAGAAATATTGCGCTTTCCCCCACCAATACAGTGCTCCCATTTACTGTGTGAGCCTGGGCGAGTCACTTCACAAACGATCTGAATATTTCAGGGCCCCAAAACAATAAATGTAAATTAAATGCCAAAAATAAAAGCCCACAGCTAATATCCTACATAATGGTAAAAGACTGAAAGTTTTCCCTCTAAGAGCAGGAACAAGACAAGTATGCCCACTGTCACCACTCTTAGTCAACATTATATTGGAAGATCTTACCAGAGCAAATAGAGAAGAAAAATAAAAAAGCACCCAAATTGGAAAGGAAGTCAAACTTTCCTTATTTGCAGACGGCATGATCTTATATGCAGAATGTCCAGGAAAAATCCAAAGTTCCTAGCTAATAAATGAATTCAGCAAAGTGGCAGGGTACAAGAGCAAAATACCAAAATCAGTAGTGTTTATAAACACAAGCAATGATAATCAGAAGAAGAAATCAAGGGGAAAAATCACTATTCACAACAGCAACTAAAAGAATCAAATATCTAGGAATAAATCTATTTATTGTAAATAGATTATAAAGAACCTTTACACAGAAAATACAAAGCATTGCCTAAAGAAATCAAAGAAGACCTAATTCAATGTAAAGACATTCCATGTTAATGGCTTAGAAGATTAAGTACCATTAAAATCTCAATCCTACCAAAAGCAATTTATAGATTTGATGGAATCCAAATCAAAATTCCATTTCTTCGCAGAAATAGAAAAGCCAATCATTACATTTATAATGGAAGGGTAGGGGGCACTAAACAGCTAAAGCCATCTTGAAAAAAGAAGAATGAGGTTGAAGTACCCAAACTCTCAATCTTAAAACTTACTACAAATCCACAATAATTAAAACTGCATGATGCTGGCACAAGGACAGACATATAGACCAATGGCCTCAAACTGAAAGCTCAAAATCAAGCTTTGTATGTATGGCCAATTGATTTTTGAGATGGGGAAGAGACCACTCAATTGGGAAAGAACAGTCTCTTCAACAAATGGTGTTGGGAAAACCAAACTCCCATTGGAGGGAGGGAGGGAGGAGGGAGGGAGGGAGGAAATGAAGGATGATTCGTACTTCACACTGTACACAAAATCAAATTCAAAATGGGTAAAAGACGTTAACATAGCAGGAGTTATAAAACTCCTCGAAGAAAATGTACAGAAGCATTTTCAGGACCCTGTGTTAGGCAATGTTTCTTATACATTACACCTAAAGAAGCCAACAAAAGAAAAAATAAATGGGACCTTACAAAAATTAAAAACTTTTGTTTCTCAAAGGATTTTATCATCAAAGTAAAAGGAAACCTACATGAGGAGAGAAAGTACTTGGAAACCACAAGTTCAATAAAAAAAAAATCCAGAATATGTAAAGAAATCCTTCAATACAACAAAAAAAGACAACCCAAATTAAAAATGGGCAAAGACTTTAATAGACATCTCTGCAAAGAAGATAGATACATTACCAGAAACACATGAAAAGATGTTCAACATCATTAGCCAAATCAAATGCAAATCAAACCACAATCAGATACCATTGCATGCCCAATAGAATGACTGCTATTTTTTAAAAAATGAAAAATAACAAGCACTGGCGAGGATATGGAGAAACAGGAAAACTCATTCATTGCTAGTGGCAATGTAAAATGGTGGAGCTGCTGTGAAAGCCAATTTGGTGGTTCCTCAGAAAACTAAGTATAGAAATACCATATGATCTGCCAATCTGACAAGTAGGTATATACCCAAGAGAACTGAAATTTGAGATTTTTGAATGGATATTTGCACACTGAAGATCATAGCAGACTTATTCACACTTGCCAAAAGATGGTAGTAATTCAAGCATCCATCAAACGATGTATGGATAAATAAAAGGTGATATAAGCATACAATGGAATATTCAGCCAAAAAAGAATGAACTTCTGATACATGTAACAATGTGGATGAACCTTGAAGACATCATGCTGAGTGAAATAAGCTAGGTAAAAAAGGACAAACATTGTATGATCTCACTGATTTGAAACAATTAGAACAAGGAAACTCATTGAGTCAGAATCTAGAATATAGGATACCAAGGATGAGGTAGGGATAGGGAATGGGAAGTTGAGGCTTAAAATGTACAGGGTTCCTATTTGGAATGATGGAAATGTTTTGGTAATGGATCATAGTGTTGGTAGCACAACTTTGTGAATGCAATTAATAGCACTGAAATATATATCTGAATATGAATAAAAAGGGAAATATCAGATTGTATATATTGCAACAGAATAAAAATTAACAAGAAAATCCATGGAACTACACTAAACAAGGAGTGAAGTATAAGTTAACCATGGACTTTAACAAATTGTACAATTATAAAAATGTGCTGTCACCAATTGCAACAAATGTTGCACATCAATTCAAATTGTTTGTGTGGTAGTGTCTGGGAATCCTATACTTTGTGCATGATTGTTGTGTATCTCTAATAAAAAGTACTAATCAGTAATAAAAATGAACACACTTTTGATGCATTCAAAAATATAAATGAATATCACAGATATTTTGCTGATTGAAGAAAGTTAGGTATATACAAAGAGTATATAGTCTACAATTTCATTTAGAAGAACTTCTAAAACAAACACATAAAAGAAAGAAGAAAGAAAGAGAGAGGAGGGAAGGATGGAGAAAAGAAAGGGAGAAAGAGAGAAATGAGAGAAAAAGGTGAGAAAAGAAAAAATTTAATACTTGCAATGATTAACTAGGGCAAGAGGTAAGGTTGGGGATTTAGTGATCATCAGAAGCACAAAGGTACTTTCTTGGGTGATGGAAATGTTCTATATCAAAATTGCCCAATGAGAGTCATGAGGAGAAGATGAGTCACAACAGGCCAGCTGACAACTTGACTGCAAGACCTTGCTGAGACCTGAAGTTTAACCTTGAGGTCCCAGTTTCTCCTTCAGGGACCTGCCCCTTGGCCCCGGATATTCCAAACAGGCCTCATCGTTGGCCCCCACCATTGGTGGGGTAACCAATAACAGCTGGGGCCCATCCCCTTATCATTAGGAAAGGTGAGGAATAATGAGCAGTTTAAAAGGTAACCATATGAGGCAGAACTTGCTCTCTCTGCTTTGGAGGAGCCCACACCAAATCTCAGTGTATATTTCCATGTTTCTCTCCCATTTCTCAGCAAATTCTTTTATTTCCCCCATTTCCCAATAAATTCTTTTTAGTGGTCTAACTGAAAAAAAAAAAAAAAAACTGTCCAGTAGAGCTTTTTGGAATGACAGAAATGTTTTAACTATGCTGTCCAATCCAAGACACATAACTGCACTATCCAATGCAGTAGATGTAGACACATATGATGCTTGAATCTTTGACATGTGGCTTTGACATGTGGCTAATGTGATTGAGGAACTGACTTTTAAATTTTATTTAATTTTAATTAAATTTTAAGAGCCACATGGAGTTGTGGTTACTGCATTGGACAGGATAGCTTTACATCTTATCTATTTCTGTTACTGGACTGTTACAGACAATACTTCCTTCCAAATTTTAACTCTTCCTTTAGACAAATGTCTTATTCTATTAGAAATATATCTCCTTCTTCACTATGGCTCTTGTCTTTAATTAAAATAAACTACCATTACTTCAAAATTATTTTCCTAATTAAAGCTCAAATTTATTTAAGGGTTAAATCATAAGAAAATTAGAGGCCTTACTCTGTCTCCCCCCCTTTCTATTCAACCTGATTTGCTCAGGCTTTAACAGGTAGATCCACAGAAAGATTTTATATCTCCCTCATTAAGACCTTTCAAAGGTTAGTAAAGGTTTGATAGAAACTTTAGGTTTGATAGAATCTTTGAATCATCTTTCTAGTATATAAAAATGTATCACCTGTTGTAGCAATTTGATATTGTTTATGAATTCCAAAAAGAGATATTGGATTATGTTTGTGAACTAGTCTGTCCCTCTGAGCATATTAGATTATATTGGCTTCAGAGGTTTCACTTTTACTTGATTAAATAATGATTAAGGCCTTGATTGGGCCACTTCAGTAGGACGTTGAGTCCCCACAGGGACTCACAGAGAAACTACACCACAGAGAAGGGAGGTTGGAGTTTTGAGCTGGAGCCCAGGAAGTTAGCACACAGGGGAGCTTGGTTATGAGGGAGAGGCCCTGGAAAGAGAGACCAGCCATTCTCCTGATAATCTACAGCTGACCCTGTGGAGAAAGCAGAGCAGCTGAGCCTGAAGAGAAAAAACCCGGGGAGAGAAATAAGACATATCACAGCCTTTAGCTGATAGTGGAAGAAGCTAGGACCATGAGCCTTAAGAGGAAGAAGAAGGCTAAACTTCGGGAGCCATCTTGCTCCAACATGAGGCAATAGACTTTGATGAGGGAAGTAAATGACACTTTATGGCCACAGAGTGTAAGTTACTGTAAGCTTCTACCCCAAATAAATTCCCTTTATAAAAGCCAACAGATTTCTGGTACTTTGCAACAGCACCCCTTTGGCTAATGAATACACCTATCTATCATCTAAATATTTATCATCTATATTTCCATTGTCTATTACCTATCTATCTATCTATCTATCTATCTATCTATCTATCTGTCTGTCTGTCTGTCTGTCTATCTCTGTATCTATCATCTATCTATTTACCTTGCTCCAAACTATTTGATTCTGACCAGGATACCTAATTTCCAGAACAAAATATATAGCTGTTATTTAGTGTCTTCTTATCTCCTTATATGTCATAAAATCCACTTCAATATATCATGACCACCTTCTAGGTCCAGAAAGCTATTATTATCTTTCGGGGGTGGTTTTATTTATATTAGACACGATGATTAACACAAAATTCTATAACAAACCACCTTCAAATCTCAGTGACTAAATAAAATACAAGTTAATTTTTTTACTTTAAAATCCAGTGTAGATGATCCTGAATTGGCAAAATTCCTGGATGGCTCTCCTCAAAGCAGATTCAGGGAATCCTGGTGCTTTGGAATTGTGGCCATTATTTTCTATGGTCTTAGGGACATATGTTTCTGAGTGCAGGAGTATGTTAAAGAGAATATGGATTATATAGGGACTTGCATAGCTAGGCCTAGACATCATGTACATCATGTGGATTAGAACATATTAATATTGCATCTAGTGTGGTGGAATGATAAATGAGTAGAGAAAATCACTGGATGCTGGTAAAAATTTTAATTCCCTACCTTTATTACTAGGTTAAGTTTTTAACCTAGTGAGGGGTTGTAGTAAATGCCCATTCACCCTCTTCCTTCCTGTTGTTTAGAACTGAGGGAAGAGATGGGCTGAACTGGCCAGCAGCCCAGTCCTTAAAGATTAGAGCAAGAATCTGGAGAGAATGTTCTGAAAATTACACACACATGCATACTTTTGTCATTGTTCCGGGCACCGTCTCTTTTCCCTCCTGATAAAATATCTTTATAAGCCCCTACCCCTCAAGGGGTGGTGCAGTACCTCCCAACCAGCTGCCAATGGGTCCTGTAAGTGTAAATGCATGTCTACTCCTGCTGGCCTCCCATGTGCTTTCTTTGGAATATCGAAACATTCAGTCAACCTTCCTGGGCTTGACCTCCTGTGTTATACTTCGTAATAAAGTTAAACTTAGAATCCAATTATAAACCTTGATCATTTTCTTAAAAACAGATAAAATATTGCTATATTTTCTAAGTTAACATGATTCATTTTAAAGAGCAAAGATCACGTTAGGTTAATTTAAACTGCTTAATGTAAAAACTCCAAGTTGTATTATATTGTGTTTCTGTGGCTATTCTCAAGCGTAAATAGGTGGGATAGTTGTACGAAAGTATGTAAATTTTTTCTGACCTACAAAGATAATGTTAAATTAATCATTACCGATTGCTAGGGATTGTACAGGGTTGTTACAAGCTTCTTATTTTACAGAAAGGTATAGAAAACTAGATAAATGAGGGAGAAATCAATTCTATTTTTTTGTCTTTCATGACCTCACTAACACACATCAATTATGAAAAATCCAATTTGTTCAAGACTAACATTTAGCCAGACATGGTCCTATTTCATTTTGGGCCATAGGGCATGGTGTAAACTACAGCTACTGTAAAATTCCAATACATATTTTCTCAATTTTATGTATAGTCAAACTTCAAGTTGTATAATCTCTTTATAAAAAGTCAGTTGTGTTTCATGTCTTTTACAGCTTGCTCCTTCTATCATAGCAGTAGAGTATCTTTCTGCTCTAAGCACACATTTGCTTATAGACTAATTAGCCAACCCTGGGCTATGATAGTATTAAGAATCTTAATGTCTTTAAATCCGTTATTAGTTTAATAAATTTATGGCAGCTGTTCAGTTAACAAACTACCTTGAATCAGTCTCCAAATGTCTCTGCATTCAACTCCCATATCAAAAAAGCTAACTCTTACCAATACCATTTCTCCTCCCAAATTACCCCCATCGCTGTCTCTTAAGCAAGAGATAATATAATCCAGGAAGAAGTTGTTGACAGGTGAGGCACAAAGGAAAATCAAATAAAAGGAGATTTTGAATGGGAAATATGCACATACAGCCATACACTCATACATACTATTACTTTAAACTAACTAATTTCTAGGTTCTCTTTGTGCCCAGGAACAGTCATCTTCAGACCATTCACATCCCTATGAATTTATGCAACATTTTACCCACTGGCTTTCCTGGTTATATTCTTTATAGCCAGGACCTGAATGCTACAAGCAGTCTAATATTCTTCAAATTGTCTTTCACATGCCATCCCACTCACAGATTTCAATTAATGATTCCTGTCACATACAATGTAAGCTGATCCTAGCTAAATTTTCTTCCCAAATAGCCTACTTATCTATTCCTATTTTCAATTAATTTATCTTTTGTTACAATATTTTCTTTATTCCAGAAGTCGCAGGTTTACAGAAAAACCATGCAGAAAATGGTTGCAACTAATAATATTATTATTAACATCATGCATTAATGTGGTTCATTTGTTACAATTTATGAAAGAATTTTATTGTAATTGTACTATTAACCATAGTCCATAGTTTACATTAGGGTTCCTTGTTTGTGTTGTATAGGCCCAAGATTTTCTTATAAATATATACAACCAAAAATTTACTATTTGAGCAACATTCAAATATATAATTCAGTGGTGTTACTTACATTCACAATGTTGTGCTACCATCATCACAATCCATCACCAAAATTTTCCCACCTCCTAAAATAGAAACTTTAGAAAATTTAAGCATTTACTTCTTATTCCCTATCCCACCCCAGCCCCTGTCACACTACATTTAAATTTCTGACTCTATGAATTTGCTTGTACTGGTTACTTCATAACAATTGGATCATAAAATGTGTCCTTTTGTGTCTGGCTTACTACACTCAACAGATGTTCATCCATCTTGTCACATGTATCAGAACTCCTATTAATCCTTAACACACAACTAATATGTTAATTAGGCAATTCTATAATTCTTATCATTATAATGGCTTTTCTCTTTCTGCCTACTCTAAATTGTTCTTTCTTTTAAGACATTACATTTTCCCTTACAGACCATTTCATTCAGGTCATCTCTGCAACTTTTTCAAATACTCCTGCCTACAGTGAATTTTTAAAAGTCCTCCAGCATTATATACAACACAATTCAACACAAATATACTCTTCGTCGCAGTTTGATATTATTTATGAATTCCAAAAAAGATATTGATTATGTTTGTACACTGGTCTGTTCCTCTGTGTGTGATAGCCTTTGATTGTATTAAATTCAAATCAAGATTAGGGCTTTGATTCAACCATGTCAGTAGGGTGTGACTCAGGGTTGAGTCCCTGTCCCCTTGGTGAGCTGATAGACACTCAAGAAGGCACACAGAAGAAGACACAAGAGCTCTATAGATATGAGAGAGAGAACTCTGTCAGTTTGATCTGGAGCGCCAGGCAGAGAGGAGTCATTTGCTTGATACAGCTGACCTTGTGAAGCCACCAGAGCAGTGAGACCAGAAAGAAATGAGTCCTTTGCCAGCCTACAGCTGAGATTGGAAGAAGCTTTACCATGGAGACTTAAGAGAAAGAAGAAAGGCTGAATCCTGGCAGTGACTGGCAACCATCTTGGGTGAGAGAGTACTTCTTATGGTACCTTGAGTTGGACTCTAGGGCTTTATAACTGTAAGTCTTTACCCCAAATAAATACACTTTATTAAAGTCAATAGATTTCTGATACTTTGCATCAGCACCACTTTGGCTAATACACTCTTTCCACTTTTCAAAGTATTAATGGGGTGGGTGTGTTTCTCTTCCCAACTAGAAGACAAGAATCAAAAGGAGATAAGACCAGTGAGATCAGTTGCTCTCAGTAACTTCTTCCTTTTATGGAGTTGAGTCCATTTATGTGCAACTGTTATGTTAAAAACTATTTTTGAAAATGTGAGGAATATGGTTTCTGAGATAAATTAGTGATGTAATACTTCTGGCCTGTGTCAAAAAGAAGCTGAACATCTTTTTTAAAAAAATTAACCATTTAGAGATAAAGTTACCATCTAATAAAATATACAGATTTTAAGAGTGAAGTTCTTTAATCACCACCGCAATCATGATTCAAAACTTTTCCATCACCTCAGAGTTTCCCTCTAGCCTCTCTCTCCAACATCATTTAAGAAATGATTGCTACACATTAGTTGTTACTATTCTAGAACTTCATATGCATTAAATTATATATTAAGTACTCCTTTTTGTCTAGCTGCTTCCCATCAACAAAATGTTTATAAGATTCATCCATGTTCTTGCATGTTTCAGAAGTTTTTTCATCTTATTCATGGAAATAAATAAAGACCACACAAATGAGACAAAGGCTATTTATCAGAGTTTGCTATAGCAAGGGTGTCAGTCACCATCACTTGTGTTTAGCAGAGACGCAAAGTCATGCAGAAAGGTGGGGAAGTTTTATAGTGGAAAAAAAGGAAAGACTTCTGGTATGCCCTAATCGGAGGTTGATGGAAAGGGAAGTGGGAAGCAGGCTAACTGGAAACAGAAGGCAGCGTAGGTGACAGGTTAGGGAATCATATTTGACCTTCTCCAATTGGTCCCAAGTTGAAAGCAGGGGATAGATTCTCCAAGGTGCCATTCATACACAGAATATTTGAACAAATAGCAAAAACTGGCAGGATCATATTTCTTAAAACTCTGGAAAATCATTAAAGTGTTGTACTAACTGGAAGAGTGCTGAATCAAGAAAACACAGCTTTTAAAACAATAACAGAAGCTTGAGGAGCCCTTGCTGGCCCTCTCCAAGCCATTCCCCAGTGAGTTATGGAGCCAGCCTGTGTGCCCATTGTTGGTCCCTGGCTCTGTTCCAGAGGGTGCAGAGCAACCCCTATATATATACTAGGATTTCCTGTATGTTGGTGCCAGTCCATCTGATTGCAGCCTGACAGACTGACCAGGAAACACTTCTAAGGTTCACCCTCCCAGATCTTGCCCTGCACATAGAAGCAGTTTGCAGACATTTAAGCACTGTAAGAATTAACTCCAATGGGCTTGGAGCAAAAGATTACCTGCTTTGAGTCACACAATAGAGCAACCAAGATGGGAAAAGACGCCATTTCACAGGGAGGAGAGGGAGCATGTAAATTCCTGCAAAAGAGGAAATTCCTATGGACATGAGTGAGCATAGGCCCAAGACAAACCGCAGACTCAGAAGAGATGCAGAGGATGTTACACTTCACATTCAGGCTGATCTTGGTAGGAGGGCTAAACTCTGAAGGACAACACCAGCCAAGGCAGAGCCAATTTGCACTATCCATGAAAGGTGTTTTTTGCATTGGTTCATTGTTTTTGTTATCTCCTGGCATTAAAGGAAAACCCTGTCATATCACTAGATGGAAACAAATTAAGAAAGACAGCTCAGGGATGAAATTCCCCAGTGAACACTTTAAAAATATTAGAATGTGCAGTGGGCAACAAAAGATCCCAAGACAAACATTGTTTCTAATAATTCTAATAATAATAATTATGGAATTATTACCCTATCAGAAGGAACAATATGAAAAGCCAGAAAATACCAGCAAGGAAAATCAGACTTTGGACATACTAGCCATCAAATCACACAAAGCCTTTAAAAGTGATGCTCATGATAGTCAAGGAGATAATGGAAAACACAGAGAAAGAACTATAGTGTATCAGAACAACAATGAATGAAAAATATGAGAATAACAATAAAAAGACATAAATTTTTTTAAAAAGCCAGATAGAAAAACTGGAGTTGAAGAGGACAATGACTAAATTGAAAATTCTCTGGAGGATTTGACAGCAGATTGGAGCTGGCAGAAGCAAAAATCAGTGAATGCAAAAACAAGACTATTAAAGTGGTTCATGCTGAAAAGCAGAAAGAAAAAAGAATTGTATAAAGCAAACAGAGCCTAAGAGACATTGGGGACAACATGAAGCATATCAATTATGCATTATGGAATCCCAGAAGGAGATGAAAGAGAGAAATGGGCAGAGGAACATTCAAAGAAATAATGACGGAAATCCAAAATTTAAAGAAAGATATGAAAGTAGACATTCAATAATGCCTTTGAACCCCAAACTGATAAACTCAAAGAGAAACATGACCAGTTATATAACAGCCAAACTGTCAAATGCCAAGGACAAGGACAGAGTTCTGAAAGTTGTAAGGGAAAAGCAATGTGTTATATATATAAGGGAGTCCCAATAAGATTAAGTGCTTATTTCTCACCAGAAACCATGGAAGCAAGAAACAGTGAGACAAAATATTTAAAGTGCTGAAAGAAAATAACTGCCATTCAAGAATTTTACATCTGGCAAGATTGTCTTTCAAAAATGAGGGAAAGATGAAGACATTCCAAGATAAAATAAAACTGAGGGAGTTTGTCACCACTAGACCTGCCAAGAATACTAAATGGAGTTCAGAAGGAAAGGAAAGGGCACCAGTGGATCAACACAGCATAAAGACCACTGGTAAAGGTAACTATATGGGTAATTAGAAATGCCAATACTATTGTATTTTCTTTTACATTATGTAATACCCATTTTATTTCTTTTAGATTCTGAAATGCAAATGCATAAAAAGCAATGTTAAATGTATCATTTTTGAACTAAAATGTATAATTACAATTTCTAACAAGTACACAAAAAGGTGGGAGGATGGAGGGGTAGAACAGTACATGGGTATGCTACTGAAATTAAGTAGCTGTTGGAGATTTGGACCCGAAGGGTATCGGGAATGAAAGAAAGAGAAAAGGGAGAGTGAAAGAAAAAGAAAGAAAAGAAAGAAAAAGAAGGAATGAGAAAGCTGGGATCAGGGGGTCTGCATGTAGAAACTCATCAGACAACTTTATTGTTCACAAGGGGCTCTATATATACCCCTGTGGATAGAGGCAGCAACATGCAGTTAACCATCAACATTACTCATAGTCTAAGGAATTCAAAAAATCTTATCTCAAGGTACAAAGTTCAAGTGTTCTATTTACTACACAAATGTTATCTGCTCATCTTTTCTTTCAGCCTTTCACAGCTTTATCCTGTTTGTGTTGGAACTCTTAATTACCACATTCCTTAGGCTGCAAGCATAGCTATGGAAACAGCAAATCTCTCCTTGCGAAACCACTGTGCCTCAGTTTCCAACAAGTAGCTATCAAAATGTGATTGTTGCATATTTAGAAGGTCATATTTCATCTCTATGTTATTTAACTGTTGTGAGCAAAAACCATGTTTTGAACATAATCCATCCCTATGGGTCTAACAAACCCATTATAAGTAGGACCTTTTGTTGAGGCTACTTCAACTAAGGTATGGTCACTTCAATCAGGATGGGATGTCAAGAAAACATGAAAAATATA
The DNA here is from genome assembly GCF_030445035.2 of Dasypus novemcinctus. Classification (NCBI taxonomy): domain Eukaryota; kingdom Metazoa; phylum Chordata; class Mammalia; order Cingulata; family Dasypodidae; genus Dasypus; species Dasypus novemcinctus. Next base: position 39,181,028 of record NC_080675.1, read on the forward strand.
TTTAAAAAGATATGAGAAGGGATTCAAAATGGTACAATATAAAAAATCAATTATGAAAGTAGGTATTAATGAAATAATTCGGAGACAAATAGGTATAAGATTTATATAAAGCAAATTGTAAAGTGGCAAAAGAAAGTCCTGCATTATCAGTAGCAATTTTTAATGTAAATGGATTAAATTCTCCATTCCAAAGGTAGAGATTGACAGGATGGCTGAAAAAAAACATGTTCCAACTATGAGCTGTTTAAAAGAGACTCAACTTAATTTCAAAGACTCGAGTCAGTTCAAAGTGAAAGGTTGCAAAAAATGTATACCATGCAAACAGCAACCAAAGAGAGCTGATATAGCTATACCATATAAAATAGAGTTTAGTCAAAAACCCTTGTGAGCACTAAAGAAATTGACTATGTACTGATAAAGGCGTTAATTTATCATAAACACATAACAGTTACAAATACATATGGACCTAATAACTGACCCCACAAATATTAAGCAAATAATGACAGATTTGGAAGGAAGAAATAGACAGTTCTACATTAATAGTGGGAAACTTCTATACACCACCTTCAATAATGGATAGAGGGAAGCGGTTGTGGCTCAGGCAACTGGGCTCCCACCTACGGGTGGGAGGTCACTTGGTTCAGATCCTGATGCCTCCTAAAGAAGACAGCAAGCTGGCACAATGGGCAGGTACAGCAAGCTGACCCAAGAGACACAAGGAAAAATACATAATTAGAGACACAACAAAAGCAGGGAGCAGAGGTTCCTGGTGCCTTCCAAAGAAGACAGCAAACTAGCAAAATGGGCAGGTGCAGCAAGCTGATGCAACAAGATGATGTAACAAGAGATACAGAGAGGAAAAACATAATGAGAGATACAACAAAGCATGGAGCAAAGGTGATTAGGCACTTTCCTCCCACATCAAAGGTCCTGGGTTCAGCTCCTAGTGCCTCCTAAAGAAACAAGGAAGACAGACACAGCAAGTGAGAAACAACAAGGGGGTGGGGAGAAATAAATAAAGTAAATCTTTAAAAAAAACTACAAATGCATAAAAGTTATAAAAAATAACAAATAGAATATCTGGACAGAATATCAGTAAAGAAATCGAATATGAATAATAACTATAACCAATTAGACCTACCCAGAGTAAACTTTCTTCTTTAGTTCACATAGGTCATTCTCCAGCCTAGACCACATATTAGTGTTTTAATTTTCTGGGCTACTCAAGCAAATACCATACAATCGTTCAGCTTAGACAATGGAAATTTATTTGCTCACCGTTTTGAGGCAAAGAGAAATTCCAAATCAAGGCATCACCAAGGTAGTGTTTTCTCCCAAAAGATTGTGGCATTCTGGGGCTGGATGCCAGAAATTCTTGGTCCTTAGGTTGTCACCTGGCAATGCACATAGCAGCCTCTCCTGGGCTTCTCTTCCAGTTTCTGCTGATTTCAACTTCTGGCTGCACCCTCTGTGGTTTTCTCTCTATGTGCCTGAATTTCATTTTACATACAAAGGATACCAGTAATAGGATTAAGACCCATCCTGAATGAGGTGGTCAATTTTTTTAAGATGGGCAAAAGCCTTGAATAGACATGTATTCAAAGAAGATATACAAATGGTCAAAATGCATATGAAAGCATGCTTAACATTTATTTACCATTAGAGAAATGCAAATGAAAACCACTACTAGATAAAATTTCATATCCACTAGGATGGCTACTTCAGAAAAAGGAAAATAACAAATATTGAGGAAGATGTGGAGAAATATGAACACTCATTCATTTGGTGGCAATATAAAATGGTGCAACTACCGTGGAAGACAGTTCAGCAATTCTTCAGAAAGTTAATGACCTGGCAATCCCATTTCTAGGAAAAGAAATGAAAGCAGGGACTCAAACAGATATTTTCACATCAATGTTCATAGTGGCTTTATTCACATTGCTGAAAGATGGAAACTGCCCAAGTGTCTATCAAACAATGGATACACAAAATGTGTCATATACGAAGAATGGAATATCATTTAGTTTTGGAAAGGAATGAAGTTTATGATACATGCAAAAACATGGATAAACGTTGAAGACATAATGTTGAGTAAAATAAGCCAGAACAAAAGGACAAATAATGTATCATATCACGAATATTAAATAATTAGAACAAGCAAATTCATGGAATCAGACCCTAGAACAGGACACCAGAGTTGCAGTCGGGAATAGGGAATATGGAGTTAATAGGTAATTTGTACAGTATCTGTTTGCAATGATGGGAAAGTTTTGGGTATGGATGGTAGTGATGAGAGCACAACATTGTAAAAGTAATTATGATTAATAAAAGAATATTATTATAAATACACTATTGACTATAGTCCATAGTTTACATTATATTTCACTGTGCTATACAGTTCTATGGATTAAAAAAAAATTTTTTTTTACTCAGTAACAGATACAACCTAAAATTTCTCTTTTAAAACACATTCAAATACATGTTATTTATAATTTATTCATTTATGATTTATTAATCATAAATAATAATTCAAAATGTTTATAAAAAGGAAAACAGTGAAGAGATATATGAAACTCTATATTTTCTTCATGATTTTTCTGTAAGCCTACAATTTCAGTAAACAAAAAAAAAAAATAGGGAAACTCGTTACTGATCAAGTCCCTGCTATTTAGTGTTGTTACAGGAATTGAGGTTTGACTTCCTAGGCTGTGTGCTGTAGATAATGACCAGCATCCTAGTCCAGTTGTTATAGGCAGGAGTTCAGATTTTGCTGGCCTGGTTACTGCTAATACTGGCTCCAAGTTTCCTGGTCAGTGTCCATTTGTATAGTCTAGCTCTCATATTACTGAGAATTATTCCATTTTTCAAATATACCACTGAGTTGTTTATTTTCCATTTGCCTATAGAGGACTAGTTTATTTTGTTTTTGGAATAAATGTATGAATGATGCTGTTATGAATATTCATATACAAGACTTGGAGTATAATTTCTGGATCCCAAGGTGGGTAGAAATGTAGCTGCATTAAGAAACTATTCTAGAGGTGTCTGGACATCGATTTGGAGGGAAGGTAACAGAGAGGATGTGTCTGTGAGATATACACGGAGATCCCAGCTGTGCAGGGAAGATTCCCTCCTTGGGTGGGCGGAGGGGGGGGGGTTCTTTTTTTTGGAGGCTCTGCAGTACTGGGGAGTTCGTGGGCCCTGGGCGGCCTATTGGGGGGTTAGTGGGATGGGAGGCGCTTGCAGACCGATTTGGGCAGACAGATGGGAGTTTTTTGGCAAAGCGGGGGAAATTTTTGATTGCGGACACAAACAATACCGTTTCCGCCTAGAGCCACGCCCCCCCCCCAAGCCGGGCTACTGACCTACAGCAGTCTTAAAGTGATAGCAACAAAGAGACGCTACCAGGGTCTCGTAGGGTGGGAGACGTTTGGAAGCTGATTAGGGGAATATTTTGCCAAACGTTGGAGTTTCGGGTTTGGATTCTGTTATTAGCGTTTTGGGCTGGAGCCCCTCCCCCGGACCTAGATATTGATCTGAATCATTAAATTGGCTGCAGCCTAGAGGCGCCCCCAGGTGGCCGTTCCGGGGGACCACAGGGTGGGAGGGTTCCTGAAGTCAATTGGTGATATATCCACACAATAGACCCTAGTAACTGAGTGAATTCTGGGTACAGAACACAGGATAGAGCTTGTGGATGTGACCTCACCCATAGGGCTGGCACCCAGCTGCGGGGATCCCTGAAGGCTGTGATGCATTGTGGTGCTCCCAGGCTTCCTGTTAACCGGACTTGAGGTTACCAGGTCTGAGTTCCCTGGACTCTGGTGGCCCACACCCCAGAGACTCACACCTCTTGAGTCCTCAATACCTCAGACTTTCCATCCCTGAATTCACCACGCCCTGAAGTCCATCTGAGGTCCTTGAATGTCCTAGCCCTCAACGTTTGCATTTTTTCTTCTTTGTTTGGTTTTGTTTTGTTTTTACTTTTATTCTATTTCTATTTTTTATTCTATTTTTTTAATGTTCTGATTCCTGGCATTGCATTATCCCCTAGTCTTTTCTCCCAGCGTATCCCCCAAAGTCTTTTTTTTTTTTCCTCTCTTTCTTGTCCCCCATCTTCTTCTTATTCTATTTTATCTTAACAATACAATAGGTCTTGCAGGAAACACCTCACATTTGCTGGGTTTCCTCATCCTCTACTGCCTCATTTCTCTGTGAATAGATTTTTGCTATCTACACTATCCCCTTTCCCCTACATCTTGATATCCTCCACCATCTACTATCTCTCCTATATTCCACCTCCCTTTCTTTGATCCACAAAGTGTCTAACTCTTAATTTCTAATACCTTTGTTTTGTTTTCTGTCTGGTATCTGCTCTTGAAACTATTACCTTTCTTTTCTCTTTCCCTCTCTCACGAAAACAATAGCTTCTTAGTACGTACCATAATCCTCCCATATTCAGTCGTCTACCTCATTATAGGTACTCTACCTACTGCTATAACTCTACACAATTTACATGAATCTAACCTCCATCCTCCCAGAACTCATATTGTTGCATTGCTAACATATATCACCAATACTACTTTACACTTTTTCCTTCCTTACACAATTGCATTTCCCCGGCACTAATACTTTCCTTTAAAGTGAACTTAACCAGCAATAAGAAATTAGAATAAGAAGAACAAAGTGACAAAGAGGAGATATAACACTTAGGCAAAAACAACAGCTAATTAATCTCCAAGACTAGACAAAGAAGCTAAGGAACTGATTAAACCCGTCAAGAAAATATGATGACCAGACAGCAACAAAAATCTACAAACCAAACCAGTAATCAGGAAAACATGGCTGAATCCAATCAACAAACTAAAAATCAGGAAGGGGAGCAGAACTTCGCACAAGCAATGAAAGATCTCAGAACATTTATCACCGACAAATTTGATGAAGTAAAGGAAGAGGTTAACAACATGAAGACAACACTTGGAGGGGAAATAGATGCATCTACAATTATAGCGGGGGATTTTAATACACCATTATCAATTCTGGACAGAACATCTCAAAAGAGAATCACTAAAGAAACAAAACATTTGAACAGTATATTAGAAGAGCTGGATCTAATAGACATATATAGATCATTACACCCAAACACAGCAGGATATACATTTTTCTCAAGTGCACATGGAACATTCTCCAAGATAGACCCTATGCTAGGCCACAAAGAAAGGCTTAATGAATTCAGAAAGATCAAAATCATACAAAACAATATAGCTGACCACAGTGGAGTGAAGCTGGAAATTTGCAAGGGACAGAGGCCCAGACTTCACAATATGATTTGGAAATTAAACAGCACACTCTTAGAAAAACAGTGGGTCAAAGAGGAAATCTCAATAGAAATCAATGACTACCTTGAAACAAATGATAATGATAACACAACATACCAAAATTTATGGGATGCAGCAAAAGCACTACTGAGAGGGAAATTTATAGCCATAAATTCATATATCAAAAAAGAAGAAAGAGCAAAAATTGAAGAACTAACTGCACTTTTGAAGGAATTAGAAAAACAGCAACAAAGTAACCCAACAGGAAGAAGAAGGAAGGAAATAACAAAGATAAGAGCAGAACTAAATGAAATAGAAAATAAGAAAGCACTTGAAAAGATAAACAAGACCAAGAGCTGGTTTTTTGAGAAGATCAACAAAATTGACAAACCTTTAGTGAGACTAACAAAGAAAAAAAGAGGGAAGATGCAAATACACAAAATAAGAAATGAGAAAGGAGATATCACCACTGACCCCACAGAAATAAAGACTATCATAAGAGGATACTTTGAAAAACTATATTCCAACAAAAATGACAATTCAGAGGAAATGGACAAATTCCTAGAAACACATAAGCAGCCCATATTGACGAAAGAAGAAATTGATGATCTTAAAAAACCAATCACAAGCAAAGAGATAGAATCAGTCATTAAAAATCTCCCAACTAAAAGGCCAGGGCCAGACGGCTTCACAGGTGAATTCTACAAAACATTCCGGAAAGAACTAACACCAATCCTGCTGAAACTATTCCAAAAAATCGAAACAGAAGGAACATTGCCTAACTTCTTCTATGATGCCAACATTACCCTAGTACCAAAGCCAAAGAAAGACACCACAAGAAAGGAAAATTACAGACCAATTTCTCTAATGAACCTAGATGCAAAAATATGTAACAAAATACTTGCTAATCATATTCAACAACACATTAAACGAATTATACACCACGACCAAGTGGGAATTATTCCAGGTATGCAAGGATGGTTCAACATAAGAAAATCAATTAATGTAATGCACCATATAAACAGATTAAAGGGGAAAAAATCACGTGATTATAGATACAGAAAAAGCATTTGACAAAATACAGCACCACTTCTTGATAAAAACACTCCAAAAGATTGGAATACAAGGAACCTTTTTGAATATGATGAAGAGTATATATGAAAAACCTACAGCCCACATTGTTTACAATGGAGAAATCCTGAAATCCTTCCCTCTAAACTCAGGAACAAGACAAGGATGCCCATTGTCTCCACTCCTATTTAACATTGTCTTAGAAGTACTTGCTCGAGCACTGAGGCAAGAACCAGATATAAAAGGCATTCAAATTGGAAAGGAAGAAGTCAAAATTTCATTATTTGCAAATGACATGATCCTATACATAGAAAACCCTGAGAGATCTACAACAAAGCTTCTAGAACTCATAAATGAGTTCAGTAAAGTCGCAGGTTATAAGATCAATGCGCAAAAATCAGTAGCATTTCTGTACACCAATAATGAGCAAAATCAGGAGGAAATCAAGAAACAAATACCATTCACAATAGTAAATAAAAAAATCAAATACTTAGGAATAAATTTAAGTAAAGAGGTAAAAAACTTACACACCGAGAACTATACAAGACTCTTCAAGGAAATCAAAGAAGACCTAAATAAATGGAAGAATATTCCTTGTTCATGGATAGGAAGACTGATTATTATTAAGATGTCTATCCTACCAAAACTGATCTACACATTCAATGCATTCCCAATAAAAATCAACGCAGCCTTCTTTAAGGAACTAGAAAAACTAACTATGAAATTTATTTGGAAAGGAAAGAGGCCCCGAATAGCCAAAGACATACTGAAAAAGAAAAATGAAATTGGAGGAATCACACTTTCTGACTTCAAAACATACTACAAAGCTACAGTAGTGAAAACAGCATGGTATTGGCATGGAGACCCACAGACCAATGGAATCGAATTGAAAGTTCTGATATAGAACCTCATATATATAGCCATATAATATTCGATAAAGCCACCAAACCCTCTCAACTGGGAGAGAATGGCCTATTCAACAAATGGTGCTTGGAGAACTGGATAGCCATATGCAAAAGAATGAAAGAGGATTACCATCTCACACCTTATACAAAGATCAACTCAAGATGGATCAAAGACCTAAATATAAGAGCCAAGACCATAAAGATGTTGGAAAGCAGTGTAGGGAAACATCTACAGGACCTGGTAATAGGAAATGGCTCCATGAATATCACACCAAAAGCACGAGCAGCAAAAGAGTAAATAGATAAATGGGACTTCCTCAAAATTAAAGCCTTCTGCACCTCAAAGGAGTTTGTCAAGAAAGTAAAAAGGGAACCCACACAATGGGAGAAAATATTTGGCAACCATATATCTGATAAGAGACTTATAACTTGCATATATAAAGAACTCATATATCTTGAAAATAAAAAGATAAACAACCCATTTTAAAAATGGGAAAAAGATTTAAACAGACACTTCTCCAAAGAAGACATACAAATGGCTAAAAAGCACATGAAAAAATGCTCCAAATCTCTAGCTGTCAGGGAAATGCAAATCAAAACTACAATGAGATACCATCTTACTCCCATAAGATTGTCAGCTATGAAAAAAACAGAAGAATACAAATGCTGGAGAGGATGTGAAGAAAGGGGAACACTCATCCACTGCTGGTGGGAATGCAGAAGGATCCAACCATTCTGGAGGTCTGTTTGGCAGTTTCTCAAAAAACTAACCATAGATTTGCCATATGACCCAGCAATACCACTGCTGGGTATATACCCATCAGAACTGAAAACAAGGACACAAACCGATATATGTACACCAATGTTCATAGCAGCATTGTTCACTATCGCCAAAAGTTGGAAATAATCCAAATGCCCATCAACAGTCGAGTGGATCAATAAAATGTGGTATATACACACAATGGAATACTACTCTGCTGTAAGAACAAATAAACTACAAACACACGTGATAACATGGATGAAACTTGAGAACCTTATGTTGAGTGAAGCAACCCAGGCATTGAAGGACAAATACTACATGACCTCAATGATATGAAATAAGCAACCTGTCTCAGAGAGCTAGAGACTGGAAAAGAGGCTTACAGGAAATCGGGGGGTGGAGGAAGGATGTGAGCCGACGTCTGCAGGGGTGGAATCTATGATGAGCTGGCAGTAAGTATGAGCACAAAGAAGGGACAAAATGGGGGCAAGGGGTTGCCTTCGGGTGGGGCTTTGCGGGTTTGAGGGGGGCTGGGGATGGGCAGAGGGGTAATATTGTCCAAAAATTGGGGGGAGGGAGGGGCAACATACGAACATAGGAGAGTGTCAGGTGTTCGTTGAGAGTAAAATATTGAGAAAATCGTATCAAAATATAATTAGGAGGGTTACCTGTTTAGGATGCTCAGGGGGGATGGTCTGCTGCAGGACGGACTCTGGGGGAATAGCTGAAGGCTCATTCTGCCAGGGTGGGTTGTACCATTGGATAGAGACCCAAGAAGTGAGAGTTGGGGTGGACCCACATCCTGGGGAGGACTAACGCCATCAAATAGAGAGAACTGTATCTCTCGTGAGAAAGGGTGGCTCCCAGGGCATTAGGGCAGTTGAGAAAGTCAGGCCCTGAACACTGCTGCAAGTATCTCTGGACGTGGCTTCTCGGGAAATGGAGATTGGCTGGCGCTGTGGGCCCCAAGGGGAGGGGAAAATGGATGTGGAATGGATGGAACCAAGGTAAATGTGGGGGCAAGAGAGGAGTTTTGTGAGAGTACACAAGGATGAATATAAAACATGTAATATTACACCAAAAACATATAGGGGATGACAGACTAATAATGTAAACCGTAATGCAAAACATAGGATAACTAAAAAATTTAGAAAACTGTACATCCTAAAATTTGGACCACATTGTAAGCACAGATGTCACCTTGTTTGAAAGCTATTGTTTCAGAATATGTACATCAGTTTCAGGAAATATGATATGAATAAGTTAAAAAATTATTGCTGTGGAAGGGAAAAGGTTTTATGGTGGATCTGTGGGAGTACTGTATATTGTATATATGAATTACTGTGATCTAAGACTCTTGTGAAGAGAAGCTCAATAATTAGGAAAAAAAAGAAAAGAAAAAGATAGGATGTAGAAATTTTTCCAAATCAATATGTACTCTAGATCTAACCTTTAAACTCATTGCTATATTCCATTTTACTAGTAAGGGAAACTGACATTATGTTGGGACTCACTTTACAGGAAGTTTTGGATCACAGAGTGGTTCAACAATGGCGGCGGAGGAATACTGATATGGGATGTTATTGACAGGCTATATATGGTTGACAGGGAGTTATACAGGGCATATGTCCAGGGTACATGGTAATGTTTAGATATACTCATAGTGGAAACAATTAAAAACAACAGCTGGGGGGGTACTGGGTTCCTGGCCGGGGGTGCTCTGTCGTGGTCCCTAGGGGAGCAGCGGCAGTCCCCCAGGTGCAATGGTAAGGACCAGGAAGGAATGAGGGCCCAACAGTGGGCTCCTGATACTAATGGCTATGCTTGTGAGCCTATACACCTGCAATAAGAATAAGGCCTTGAGTAGCATTGTGCCTCGGAGTTTCCTCCTGACAGCCTTCATGTTACTCAAATGTGGCCAGTCTCAAAGCCAAACTCAGCATGTAGATGCAGTGCATTCCCCCCAGCGTGGGACATGACACCCGGGGATGAGCTTCGCTGGCACCGAGGGATCACTACCACATTCCAGCTGAAGATGCAACTAGAAAATGACCTTGAATTAAAGGTTCAATGCGGATCAGCAGAATATCCCTGTCTACATATAATAACATGACTTCAAAATGCTGTTTGACCTAATGTAAGGGGGAAATGGAAAGGAGAAATGAGTTTATAAGGCTATGAGTCTCTAAAAAAGAGTCTGGAGGTTGTCAGAAGGAATGCCCTTATGCACAACTGAGCAGAGTCTAAGAGACAGATAAAGTAATACAACCCCAGGTATTGGTTCTTTTGAGGGATAAAGAGACCCACGAGTTCTATGGTCATGGCAGATGGGGTTCACTGCCATGTCAGATGGCCCTTCTTTGGAGCTGGTGTTTCTGCGTGATGGAACTGGACTCAGAGGGGATCTCTTTTCACAAGACTCGCATGCTACTTTACTGGAATTGTAGTTGGTGCTGGGGTTTGAGATATATTTGGGGGATTTGAATCTCTGGACTGACAATATGATGCCCGGGCCCAGAGCCTCAACAGACTTCAGCTCCTACACTCTGATTTATTGGACTTACCCCACTCAGCTAACATGGAGTTGAAGAAGGTCAACCACCACACCATGGAGCCTAGAGTGTCTACAACTGAAAGCAGGAGGAGTGCATCCAGTATCCATGTGGAATCTAAGCCCCCACTTGACATAGATGTGCAAGGGACACAACCAATCCAATGTCCACAGAGAAAATGTGGCATGGGCGTGGGAAGGGTGGCCATGGTGGCTGCTGGGTGTGGGGAATGGGAGGAAGAGATGAGATGGGGAGGCGTTTTCGGAACGTGGAGTTGTCCTGGATGGTGCTTCATGGTCAATTAGGGAACATTGTAGATCCCCCCACGGCCCACTGGATGGAACGTGGGAGAGTTTGGGCTATGATGTGGACCATTGACTATGGGGTGCAGTGATGCTCAGAGATGTACTTACCAGGTTCAATGGATGTATCATGATGATGGGAGAGAGTGTTGCTGTGGTGGGAGTGGGGGGGTGGGGGCGGTGGAGTTGAATGGGACCTCATATTTTTTGAATGTAATATTTTAAAAAATAATAATAATAATAAATAAAACCAACAAACCATGAAAAAAAAAACTATTCTATAATTCATGCCCACTTTTTCAACTCATGTCATCTATTTATATTATTTTTCTATCAATCTTCCCAGTGCCACTCTTTCTATAAAGTGGGAATCAAACTAATTCTACCTCCAAAACCCCGGTAAGAAGCAGCTTCCTTTCTCCTCAACATTGTTGACATGCCCTTGTTTTAATTAGATGAAAAACCCTTATCTCATTATGATTTGGGAAAAAAAACTCATTATAACTGTCCTAAAATCACACCAAACACACATATTCTTCCTCTGTGACTTCCTCTGTGACTTCCCCAAGAGAATATGGGACTTTTAATTCCCTCTGGTTTTCCATCTTCTAGGTCTCCTGCCTACAATGACACCTCCATTGTTATGTAATAACTTCCCCCTCTCTCTCCCCTCCCTCTCCCCCTCCCTCACTCAGGGGAGCCCAGCCCCCCTGAAACCTCATAACAACCCTGCTGAGAATGTTGCTGTTTCAGACTCTCTACCTTCCTCCCACTTCTCTGGTCTGAGGACACCACACTCATGGGGCCTGCCTGGGTCCAGACCCTCCTGAGAGGTGCTCTCTTGCTCCATATATTCTGGGCACTCTTGTCTTCTGTCTGCTGCAATGGCGACCCACCTGCATGGCGATTCGCTTCCTCTGAAGTTGTGATCCCCAGGAAGATGCCCCGCAGGGTGGGTGGAGTTGAGATGCCAGGCCAGCTCTCCTACAGCTTGCGCTTCCATGGCCGAAGACACATTGTTCACATGAAGGTAAAAAAGGGACTGCTGCCCAGACATTTTCCAGTTATTACTGATAATGATCAAGGTGCCATGCAGGAAGACTACCCCTTTGTCCCCCAAGATTGCTACTACTACAGCTTCCTGGAGGGGGTTCCTGGGTCCATGGCCACACTGGACACCTGCCATGGGGGTCTGCGTGGCATGCTGCAGGTGGATGACTTTACTTATGAAATCAAACCCCTGGAGCCTTCTTCCAAATTTGAGCATGTGGTGTCTCATCTTGTGTCAGAAGGAACATCAGGACAGGGAGAAAGGTGTAGGAATGAAGGGGAAGAAATAAAACAAGCATTTGAGGAGGAAACATTTGCTGAAACTCCTAGAGCAGGCCCTATTTCTCTGTGGTGGCCACATAGGAAATACGTGAGACTTATGTTTACAGTTTCTAACTCATTATATACGCAAAACAGAAACAAGACAAATATAATAGAGAACATAGTGATCATAAATAACATAATTCATTCCATTTTCTCTCAAGTTCGTCTAGATGTCAACATACGTGTTATGCTGATATGGGATAGAGACGATAAAGTGAGACTAGTGGATGATACTATACAGGAAATTTTAGGTGCCTTTGGTATGTGGAAACTTTACGTGTTTAAAGTCTATGAACATGCTGCTGGAATTCTTTTAACAGGGCATAAAATTGAAGAAAAATCATTTCATTCCTTCAGAACTTTTATATGCAATCCCAACTGGGGTACTACTTTTGTATTTTTAAATAGGTATCACATATTTATGGCTGCAAGTATTGCAGTACATGGACTACTTCATCTATTCAATGTTACCCATGATAGCGAAGGTTGTTACTGTTTTCGAAGAAGCACATGTATTATGACTCTTGAGCCAGGTCTTCTAGATGTGATGAGCAATTGTTCTTATAAAGTAATGCATTATATGTTGAATAAGTGGGATCCTTGTCTGAGTTCACAAAACGTTCCATATCGTAATTTTCCTTACATAGCCCGTCGTTGTGGAGACAAGATTGTAGATCAGAATGAAGAATGTGACTGTGGCTCCTTTAAAGAGTGTTCTACAGATAACTGCTGTGAAACCAATTGTCTCCTCACCTTTGGCAGTGTTTGTAATATAGGAGATTGCTGCAGTCGGTGTAAATTTGTTCCTCCTGGAAAAACTTGCAGAGAAATATCCGGTATTTGTGATCTACCAGAATACTGTGATGGGAAAACGCATGAGTGCCCCGAAGACTTTTATGTCCAGGATGGAACCCCATGCTCACCATCAGCTGTTTGTATAAGAGGAAACTGCAGTGATCGTGACCTGCAGTGTCAATCCCTCTTTGGCTACGAAATAAAAGATGCTTCACCATTATGCTATAAAACATTCAATATAATAGGGGACCGCTTTGGAAACTGTGGGGTGAAGGTCATACGAGGGGGAGGACAACCTGTTAAATGTGAAGAGGATGATATTTTTTGTGGAATGCTGCACTGTGGTAGTATCAACCATATCCCTGGTGGAGGTGAGCACACTACGTTTCGTCACATAGTAGTACCAGGATTTAAACAAGAAAAGTGCTTTGGATATGACGCACACTTTGGGACTGAAACGCCATACATGGCCCTTGTAGTGGATGGTGCAACATGTGGCCCGGGAAAATACTGTTTACACCAGAATTGTACTTATTATCAAGACCTGGGTTTTGACTGTGATGTGAAGACATGCAATTTCAGAGGGGTATGCAACAACAAGAAAAACTGCCACTGTCAGCGTGGTTGGAAACCACCAAATTGTACACAGTCAGGAGTAGGTGGCAGTGTAAATAGTGGCTCTCCACCTGACAAAGAACGTGGTATTCGAGCCAGTATAGTCTTAAGTATAAACAAGGTACTGTTCACAATACTGGTTCGTGTAAGTCTTTTTGTGGGTGCATTGTTTGTTGGTAGCTTATCCCAACTAAAATATACATGGACATAGGAAAAAACTGCTGAAGACATGAAAACCAAAAAGGACCTCCAGGAAAATGTGGCATAACAGTGGCACTTATTGGGAAAGGGATCTATAATCAATCTGACAATTATACAACCTGTTAGCTATCCTAAGGTTGTCATCTTGAAATAAAATGACTTGGCAATTAAGGAATGTTTTGTATGTTTAAATTTGGTTAACATTCCATGTCTGGTGTTGTTATGGTAACTTTTATAGGGGATAGCAGAAACTCTTGGATTCAGTAAAAAGAGGACCTGTGCTTATTTAAGATTTGGATCCTAAGTTTTATCTGACATATAATCTTCATATTAGATGATATACCTAGTGCAGATTTAGCCAAGGGTTTGGGTACATAGGAGTTTCCCATATTAAAAGAAGTCTGGTACAGAAGAAAAGAGGAGGGTCGTATCCTACCTTAGGAAAATTATCTAAATCTTTACATTCATCCTAAGAACTAAAGAAGATAAAAGAATATACTGACTTCAGTCTGACGAAAGGTCAACCTAAAAAAAACAAAACCCAGGATTAGAAGTTTAAAAGAACATTGTTGGGACATGACAAAATTGAAACAGACTGTAACCTTTATATTAATGTGAAAGTTCTTGAACATGATAACTGTACTTATAGTTACATAAATGAATATCCTTGTTCTTAAGAATGGAGCTTGATGTGTTTAACCTATTCTCAAATAGTTATAAAATAGAAAAATAGGTGGTAAATACAGAGATGGTGAATAGATAGGTAGATAGGCAGGCAGGCAGAGATAAGTGGGAAGATACATGAACAGATGGGTGGATAATTGGATGGGTAGAAATCATATGAATAAATAGAATCATACATCAAATATGGCAAAATGTTAAAATTGGTGGATCTGGGTATCTTAAAGAGGTTTTGCTGGAGTTCTCTGCAGATCTCTAGTATTATTTTTGCAAATGTGCTGTAAATATGAAATCATTTCAAGATAAAAAGTTTAAGAAAAAAATAATCAAAGCCTGCAACCTCCATGCTACTACAAAAATCAAAGCACAGGAGATGTCACAGAACCAATGGAAAGTAGGGTTTTTTATATGTTCTGCCCTTGACCAGAAACCTAACAGTGTTGGACATTTGGCCAATCCTGTTCCAGTCATAGCACCAGAGTATATATATATTTTTAAAGTAGTTACACAGGACATTTTGGGAATATTGGAATTGTTCTGAATGACATTGCAATGATGGACACAGGCCATTTTTCATTTTGTCAAAGCCTGAAAAAATGTGAGATACAAAATGTAAATTATAAACTACTGACCATGGTTAGTAGCAATGTTTCAATATGTGTTCAACAATTTTACCAAATGTACCACACTTATGAAAGATGTTGTCAGTGGGGACAAGTGTGGGAGGGGAAGGTGGTGAGGTATATGGGAATCTCCCTATATTTTCAATATGTCATTTATGTAATCTAAAGCTTCTAAAAAATAAAAAAATAACTAAAATAAAAGATTTAAATGACTCAAATATATTTTAAACGTTTTATTCAGTTGATGCATATCAGGGAGCACCGAAGACTAGATGACTTCGCAACTGAACCAGGGTCAGCATTTTTATAAAAGGAAGAAACCAAATGTCCTTGCAGTTTTAGCTTGGGGTGCAGTTTTCAACTTTAAGTAAAACTTAGTTTGGGAGTTATCACCATTTCCTCCTCTTTTATGGCATAGATAACCTAGCACCCCCCAACTTTTACCGCCCTTTCCTTAAACTGCAAGCTAGATTCAGCTGGTCACAGGATACTTAAGGATACAAATGCCTGAGACTCAATAGATCTTAAAGTCAGTAAAAGTGCAACTATCTAACCTTTCCCTCCTTATGTAAACAATATGAACACCTACTTCTTTGATCATAATCAAAGCATTCTGTAGCAGTCAAGTGCACCCCTCCCCCACTTAACTTGATAAACATCTCTAAAGATATGCACCTTAATCTTGAGCAAGGGCTACATTCTTTTAGAGTTATGCTTATGACCATAACAACCGCAATAAAAAGACCCACCGACTTCTAGATAGGCACAGAAGATAGAGCTCAGAACTGCTTTTTCTTCTCCCACAGCCAATGACAAGAACCCCACATAAGCACCCCAAATAAATGCTCATAGTTTCCAAGCTGGACTTGTTGTCTTTCTTTGGTCTGACATACCCATCTTAGTTCAGAGGGAAACTAATTTCCCTCATCATACTCAGGACAATTGGCATACTCTTCAGGATTCGTCAGGCCAAAATATGAGCTGGGGTGGGAAATTGGCAGAGGAAATCCTGGGGTGGACTTCTATCGCAATGTGGGGAGGAGTTGCAAGATTGCTTGATCATTGTGGAACTCCGCATTTCAGCAATAGTTTGACTCGAAGGGAAGGCAACACAGAACTTAAGAAATAAAAGGACAGGACGAAAGACACAAAGGTGGTAATAAAGATGGGACCAGGGGACTCACAGCTTCTGGAAGAGAGCCTTGACCCTAGTTTCCACATCGTATTCATTAGGAATTACAAAGCGGTAGCTATCTATGTTTACTTTCAAGGCTGTTGGTTATTAGAACTGCAACATTTACAATAGTAGGGAACAGGCCATAAAAAGTTCAAATGCCTCCTCATTCAAACAATTTTCATGTGACAAGACAGTGTTCTTTCTGGTTAAGTCCCAGTGTTCCTAAGCCCACGCTTCTTATCTGTATTATGGAAACATTTCAACTTTAGGCTGTGGAGAAGTAAGAGTCTGTGACCACCCCCACCCAAGAGGAAAATTCCACAGCCCCCTAACCGCATATATCTCGCTTCTGTAACAAGCTTGCTTGACTGTAAAACCTTATCTGAGTCTCCTCCTGTAGAAAATCAACCGCTTGTCTCCCCTGATAGAATCCCCAGCACTTAATTAACCACAAACATCTACTTCTGTACATGCTAGCTTGCTGAGCTATTGCCCACCCCCCTGAACCTAAAGGCCTATATAAGCAAACTTCCCCCGCAACCCGGGGCTGCTCTCTCCTCTGCGTAGGATGAAACAGTCACCACGTGGCTAATAAAGCTCTCAATTGGAACTTTATTCAGAGTCTGAGTCTGGTCGATATCGCTGGTTTATAACATTTGGAGGCCCCAGCGAGATTGACCAACGAGATCCCTCACTCCACTGGGGTTGATCTCCTCAGACTCAGGGAGACGGGTACATTCCAAGCACAGACTGGTGGTCTAGGGGAAGGCCTCGGAGAGACGTTCTTCCACCCTGGACGCCGCCCGGCCCTGGAACTTGTCTCCACCTAAATTCTATCTGGAGAGCGTCAAGAAATCCTGGGCCTAGGATCAGCAAACGGGACGTCCCTAGGTGAGTCTGTTTTTCTGGGAAAACTCTGCAGAGTAATTTGGGGAGGAGGATCTGCTGGACGCAGTATATAGATCCCACCCCCGGGCCAGAGCAAGATGGAGGTCTTGACCCCGGTTCAGGTTGTCTGGTTTGTCTCTTCGTCTGTCTTAATCGTTTGTCTTTTTGTATGTCTGTTCTGTGTAATTTGTGAAGAATTATGAGTCAATTGTAAACTGTATGTTTCTGCTAATGTGTTGTAATTGTTTTGTGTTTGTTTGTTCAATGTCAGTGTGTATTTTGATACCTCCGGATGGTGATATAAATTAATATAAATTTTTAAAAAGAGCTCTATTCAAATGGCCAAATATTAAATAAGCGCTTATGTTAATACATAAGTTTAAATGTTAATAAGATTTCTACAATGACAAAAATTGTAAGTCTTAACAAAATTACTGTGTCTTTTCATTAAATTAGTTCTTGCCTAAATTGAAATGAATAGTTTATTTTCCTCACAGAATAAAATGAAGGATATAAAACTTAAATGAATATTAAAGAAAGTTAAAAGTTTGTGGGAATGCTAACTGAAATTTACTAAGTTTTTCAAAAAGGTGTGTTTTGCCCTAAAATAGGATGGCTAATTTTCATAAACTCATGAAACTGAAATGCATGTGGTGAATTGCAGAAGATATTGTGGAAATTTTAAGTAAGAGAATGTGTTCTGTGAAAATAAAATTTGTCTTAAAGTAGTATAACTATAGTCTATATGGTTATAAATGATTATAAGAAGTTTAACGAAGCATTGTTTAAATTAAAGTGTTTAAATGGCTAATTCCAAAAAGTCATTATTACACAAAACCTGAGTTAATAATAATAATAATAATAATAAAAGGTAATTTTATAACAGGAAAACTTGTCAGTGGCCAGCCTCCCCTGCCAATTTGCTTCTAGGAGACTGTTTTTGGTATTGCATGCTACTAAGTTTAAAGTGAAGAAAAGTTTAATGTTGATGGTAATTATACGTTGTAAGAAGTTTGCCTGGTAACTTATGTATGTGGAATTTATGGAATGTGTTTTTATTGTTAAGGAAACAGGAGAAGATTTTGTCCTAAGATAAAATGATTGATTATTGGGAACAGTAGAGTGTGGGACAAAACCTGAATAAATACTGAAAGTGTAGAAGGTTTGTGAAAAAGAAATTTTTATGATTAAAGTTGAGTAAGATTTAATGGGTCTGTCTATAAAGTTTTAAAAGGTTTAGTATCAAGTAGTATAGTGATGCAAAGTTAAAAATTTTGTTCTTTCTCAAAGTCTTTCAAGTCATTAGTCTGTTTTAGTAAAAGTTTCCTGAATAATCAATATACAAAGAAAGTCTATTTTATCAAAATAGCTTCTTGTACTTTAACCTCATCATTTCCTCAGTGTTTGAAGAAGAAAGGGTCTTATCTCTTTTAAAGGAACATAATGTTCTAAAAATCAAATCCTGAAAAGTAGCTTTTTATTTCAAACTAATTGCAAGAGATTTGTTCTTTTACCTTGAAAGAAAAATTAAAGTAATAGTTGAGTTCATTTAATATGTTATAAGTTAAAGGAAAGGTGTTTAAAAGTGTTATAAAATTAACAGGTTTTTTTCTTTAACCCTCTGTTAAAGTTGTATGAGTAAAATGTTCAAATGATACTTAGGAGTGTATAAATTTACCAATATTTCAGCATAATATTAAACAGAAGGACAATGTGGTTAATTATGGTTTTAATTATTATAAAAAAGTATGTGCCACAGAAACAACCTCTTATCATAAATTAAAATAACAACACTGTAGTATGCAGCAGTCCAAATATTGCTAGTTTGTTGCAAAAAGTTAATGTACATCTGTGTCACTATCACTTTGTTTTAAAACTTGCTAAGACTTTCTTTAGTGTCTTCTTAGACAGGTCAAGCCAGCCTGCATTCCTCTATCTGTGGAAAACCCAACAATGGACTTTTGCAGTGATTTTAGGGGCTATGTGCATAGCCCAACCATCTCTCCTGGCATGGTAATAATAATCTGGCTGTGTAGAAAAAAAAATCTGTGGCTAAAACCCTACTGATAATGTTACTAACCAGTAATCCTTATTTCAAAATTAAAAGAAACATCAGAGACAGTAGCATCTTATCTTAAGAGCCGTAACTAAGCAAACAATTGGGACAGGTTGCAAAGTCCCTGCTGCTCTATCAAATTCTTAAATGTTGTTTGGTTGGGTAAGATAAAACTATACTTTCTGCTATAATTGATAAAGTACAATGTTTTCTCATGTTAATAAAATTTGTAATATTGTTAAAATACTAAAAATCTTTCATCCCTCATTTAGCTCGAATATTAAAACCATTGTTTGTATTAATTGGGAGAAGCCCTTCATAGAAGTAGGAAAACCTCCAACGAGCTGCTTTAAATAATAATAAAAGGAAAGTAAATTGTGGACATTAACATAGCCTATAAATTGAATGTGGCAAGCACCAATATTTGCTCTGGGTGGAGTTTGTGGCAAAGGCAAAATTCTAAACAAGTACCCCTTGGGTTTTAATCACAATTCTGGAAAGAGGCCAAAAGTACAATATGAAAAAGCAATTTGTACAGCA
The DNA here is from genome assembly GCF_030445035.2 of Dasypus novemcinctus. Classification (NCBI taxonomy): domain Eukaryota; kingdom Metazoa; phylum Chordata; class Mammalia; order Cingulata; family Dasypodidae; genus Dasypus; species Dasypus novemcinctus. Next base: position 39,200,886 of record NC_080675.1, read on the forward strand.
TAAGAGGTTCTGCTAAAAGTGAAAGATTTAACCCAATAGTGTCTGCCATCCCTATACAGGGGTGGATTGCAAATACTAAAAGCAAGACAGAAATGATGGACTGTTGTAAATCACCCTGAGATCTATGGAAAAACATCCGGGATACCTGCTAGTAGTAACAGGTGACTGTCTGTCATGTCCCTACCCACCCCACTAACATCCCTTTCAAGACTGTTAACGCAGATGCCTTTGTGATGATCCAGGGCCCTACCACTGAAACCTGAGAAAAGGCAAGTGGATCCACTGAAAAGGCAAACATCGTGAGTACCAAACCTTGTGGTGCCTAGCCCAGCAGTTCTGGCTGCCTGTTCCTTGCCAACAACTCATAGACATCCCCCATAACTTCCTTCTTGCTTACTTCAATGACTGTGACATCAGATCCCTTCTGCTCTTGAGAGGAATGAGCCCCCAGATGCACAATTCAAATCCTCTGGGGAGTAATACAACAAAAATCCACCTGAGCTGTATTTATTACTTTACAGAAACAAAAAGGGGGAAAAATGGAAATATGACCCAAGGTTAAAATACTTCACTGAGACCTGTGGCAATTGTTGTTATGCATCACATTAACTTTACAAATCCTGGAACTGTAAACTTGCAGCTTGTGTCTGTCTATGGACTTTGGGCCTGTGTGCCCTCTCTTTATACTATTGTGGCAGAAATTGTTAACATTACAAAGGAAAATGGATACCGGCCCCTTGGGCTAATGATACTCATAGTCATAACCTACAAAAGAATTTGTGGAAAATATTTCTTGGAATTGCCACTACTTATGAATAGTTGAGAAATATAAACAAAACAAAACAGTATTTGACCCTTAATCAAACATATCATCTTAAAGCCTGTGTTAGAGATCCATTTGTTTTCATAACTGGTAAGGTAACTATTAAGAATGACTCATTGTTTTATGAAAATGGTGCCTTGTATACATGTCTACCAGAAAATGTGTTGCAGAATAGAGAAACAATAGCAATGGCCAGAAGAAGCAAAGGCATCTGGATACCTGTGAGAATGATGCAGATTTGGCAGTCGTCCCCTGAAAGTCAGTTATTGCTACATATGTACAAGAATTCTTGAAATGGACTAAATGCTTTATTGGAGTGCTTATTATAAGCATTTTGTGACTAATTGGAATCATTACAGCTACTGCTACTGCTATGGTAGCTTTATATGAAAGTACAAACAACAATATGTGCGTGATTGGCATAAAAATGCTAGTGATTTGTGGCATAGCCAAAAGAGCACATTGATGAACAGTTAAATAATCGGGTTAATGATTTAGAATCGGTTGTTTTGCATATTGGAAATCAATTGTATAATTTAAACTTGTTAAGGGGATTGAAATGTGATTGGAATGAAAGTAACTTTTGTATTACTCCTCTTGCCTATAATTCATCTGATATAGAATGGAAAAAAAATTAAAAATCATTTGCTAGGCCATAAAAGTAATATCTCTCTGGAAATAACTGAATTACAAAGAAAAATATTAGAAATGTCTCAAAATCAAATTCATTTAGCCAATAATAAGGATATTTTCTCAGATATGATTTCATATATTACAAAATTTAACCCAGTCAATTGGTGGGAATCACAGCATTACCTGTCAGCTTTAGGAAAAGGGCTAATCATATTTGTTCTGTTGCTCGTGACTTTCACCTGTGCCAGACAGTGCTTTTGAAGAAAATCACAAAGCATAACAGCCATGGGACATGCAAATAATCTGGTGCTAGCAAAAGAACTTCAATAACTTCCCCAAGTTGAAGAGCTTGGCCGGTAGTCAATGACAGGTAAGACTCTCAAAAAGAGGGCAACCGAAGACAGGCACAGTCACCTCTATTAAAACAAAAAGGGGGAAATGTTAGAAACTGAGGCATGGTGGCCCATACATTACTTCTCTGGAGAAACTGGGAGAGAGTATCGCGAAACTTCAAGTCTTGAGTACCACCGGTACAAGAGGGCCCCAATCCTAGTTCCCCTTCTAATTGGGCTGGGCATTGCTGGGTCAACTGTGGTAAGATCAGCAGCTCTCGTAAAAAGTCACTCTGATGTCAGCCAATTGTTAGCCCTAGTTACCCAGGATCTCAAGAACCTTGAATATCAAATTTCACATTTAGAAGAGGCACTTGATTCCTTAGCCAGGGTAGGCCTCCAGAACCAGCAGGGACTGGACTTATTATTCCTCAAACAAGGAGGCTCTGTTTAGCTTTAGGAGAAATTTGTTGCTTTTATGCTAACCACTCCGGCATCATTAAAGAAAGCTTAAACTTAGTCCAGAAGCGATTAGAAGAATGAGAAAAAGCTCAGTCAGCCACCAAAAATTGGTATGAAAGTTTATTTAATTGGTCCCCGTGGCTTACAACCCTTATCACTGCCCTTTTGGGCCCCTTAATCCTCCTATTATTACTGTTAACCTATGGCCCATTCATAATCAATCATTTAGTTCAACTTATCCGAGAGAGAGTGCAAACTGTTAAGATCTTAATCCTGAACACCCCATACCAGTTGGTTACAAAACAAAAAGAAGGCAATCCTAGGGAATAAATCTCAAAGATAACATTTTAAAATATTAAAATGTACATGGTACATCAAAAAGCACAAAACAAAGAAACTGAAATTGCTGTTCCAACAAAAATAGAGGATAAAAGACCAGAAAACATCAGTGAAGAAATGAAAATACAGATATACTAAGGAAAGCCTTTAAAAATTATCTTAAAAATGCTCTAGGAAATGAATAAAGGAGAGAGAAAAAAGTAAAGGTTATCAGGAAAACAATAAATACACAACATGAAAGTCAAAGAGAAATTTTAGAAAGGAACCGACAGACCTACTGGAGTTGAAGGCCACAAAAACTAAAATGAAAAATTCCTGGAAGGATTTCAAGAGAAGAATGGGGATGGCAAAAGAAAGAATCAGTAAACTTAAAGACAAGATACTTGAAATGAATCAGTCTTAGGTGCAAAATATATATATATAAAGTGAAAATAGACTTAGACAGCTATGGGACACAATCAGTCACACCAATATATACATTATGGGAGTCCCAGGAGAAGAAAGGGACAGAAGGAATAGTCAAAGAAAGAATTACAGAGAAGTTCCCAAAATTAGTGAAATATATGAATATACTATACCCAAGAAGCTCAGAGAACACTAAATGAGATAAAATTGAAGAAAAATACAACCTATCATATACTGATTACACTATCCATTGCAAAAGATGAGGAAAGAAGCTGCAAGAGAAAAGCATAATGTTACATACAAAGGAGTCTCAATTAGATTTAGTGTTGATTTCTCATCAGAAACCATGCAGTCAAGAAGGGAGTGGGTTAAAATACTTAAAGTGCTGAGGATAAACAGCTGCCAGCAAATAATTTTACAGCTGACAATACTCTTTCAGAAAAAAGGGTGAAATAAAGATATTCTCAGATAAACAAAAGCTGAGGGAGTTTATCACAACTAGATCTGCCCTACAGCAATGCTAAAGGAAATTTTTCAGACTGAGGAAAGTACCCTAGACAGTGATTCAAAGCAGCATAAAGAAATAAAGACTTGCAGGAGAGGTAAACATTTGGGTAATTACAAATGCCAGTATTATTGCACTGTATTGTTTGGTATGTAGCTCCATTTCTTACTTCCTACTGGTGCTAAAATGAAAATTCATGAAAGATAATGAAAAATCTAGGTTTTTGGACATAACACATACAAAGATATAAGTGGTAACAAGACCCAAAAAAATGGAGGGAGACAGAGAAGCCTAGGAAAAATACATGTGCATGCTACTGAAGTTAGGTTAGTTTCAAACAAAATATGATTGTTATATATTTAAAAGGTTGGAATTTTACTACCATGGGAACAAGGAAAACAGATGAAAAATATATCCAGATAGAAATGAGAAGGTACTCAATAAGGTACAACACACACAAAAACAAATACATATCAATTAGTTTTTAACAGAAGTGAAGAACAAAAAAGGTATAAGACATACAAAGGCTAAATAGCAAAATGACCAAAGAAAGCCCTGTATTATCAGAAGTGACTTTAAATATACATTTAACTCTCCACTCAAAAGATAGAGATTGACAGAAAGGATATTCCGAAAAAAAATAAAAATAAAAGCATGAACTATCTACATGCTGTCTGCAAGAGACTCACCTTAAAGTCAGATACATAACTAACTTGAAGATTAAAGGAGGGAAAAATAAACTATGCAAATAGTAACCAAAAGAGAGCTGCGGTGGCTATAAGAATATCAGATAGAATAGATTTTTAAGTCAAAAGCAGTTATAAAGGATAAAGATGATCATTATATACTGATACAGGAGACAGTGCAATAGGAAGATGTAACAATTATAAATATTTATGCATCTAAAAGCTGAGACCCAAAATGTATGAAGCAAATGCTGATAGATTTGAAGGGAGAAACTGATATTTCTAAATTAAAAGTAGGAGACTTTAACACAACACTGTCAATAATGGATAGAATACATAGTTGGAAGATCAACAGGGATGTAGACAACTTGAATGATATACTAGACCAACTAGGCCTAACATATATATATAGAACACTGCACCTAACAAAAACAGAATACATATTCTTCTTGAGTATACATGGATCATACCCCAGGATAGACAATATGTTGGGTAACAAAACAAATCTTAAATAACTGAAAAATATTGAAATCATGTATAAATATTGAAATCAATGTGTCTAGACCATGTATATTGTCTAGACACAAAGGGATGAAGCAAGTTATCAGTTAAAGATGGAGAAATGGAAAATTCAGTTACATGGAAATTAAACAACATACTCTTAACCAATAAGTTAAAGAGGAATTCATAAGCATTTGGGAGGAATATGTGAAGTAAATGAAAATAAAAATACATCACAAACCTTATGTGATACAACAAAATTGATCCTAGCAAAGTGCTGAGAGACAAATGTATAGCTCTATAGACATACATTAAAAAAGAAGAAAGTCTTCGAATCATAAACCTAACTTAAATTCTGGCAGGATTAGAAAAGGAAGACCAAACTAAACCCAAAGTGAGCAGAAGGAAGGAAAAAATAAAGATTAGAGCAGAGATAAATGAAGTCAAAAAAATAAAAATAAAAATAGAATCAACAAAACCAAAAGCTGGTTCTTTAAAGGATAATATTGAAAAACCTTTAGCTAGACTGACAAAGAAAAAGAGAGGATAGAAAAAATGAAAATCAGAAATGAAATGGGAGACATTGCTACCGACCCTGCTGATATAAAAAAGGACTTAATAGGACAAATACAAAAAAGCTCTTTTATGAACAAGAACAAATGTATGTCACTATTGGAAGGTAGTAAGAATATGGTAATGTATGGGTAAAGCAGTCCCTATTTTTGGACTATAATTAACAGCAATATTGAAATATTCTTGCATCAATGTCAAAGAAAATACTATGTCAGTACTAAGGGTCAATAATAGGGGATTATGGGATTTTTCCTTTTGGAGTAAGTAAAATGCTCTGAAATGGACTGAGCTGATGACAGCACGACTCTGTGGTGAAACTGAAAGCCACTGAGTGCACATTTTGGGTATATTATACAAGACATGGGACTGTATAACACAGTGAAATATGTGATCGATGACAGACTTTAACAGTAGAAATATGAGTGTTCTCTCATTAACTATAACAATGTACAATACTAATACATGGTGTAAATAATAGGGAGATACAGAAAAAACATACCAAATGTACTCTATGGACCATAGTTAGTACTAATAGTCTGATGATGTTCTTTCATAATCCAAAACAAATATTCCACAACATTAAGGTGTTGGTGGAGGAGTATTGTATGGGAATTCTGCACAGTATGTCTGATTGTCTTGTATTCTCACAATTTCTCTAATAAAATGTATATATTTTAAAAAAAGAAGTGAAGTGCTGATACATGCTACAAAATGGATGGAACTGAAAAGCATCATGTTGCACAAAATAAGCTAGACACAAAAGGACAAATACTATATTATTTCTCTTATATGAAAAATTCATAGAAATAGAAAGAAGAATAGTTACCAGGTGTATAGTCAGTCAAAGGGGTACTGATGCAAAATACCAGAAATCTGTTGGCTTTTATAAAGGGTGTTTATTTGGGGTAGAAACTTACATTTACCAGACCCTAAAGCATAAATTACTTCCCTCACCAAAGTCTGTTGCCATGTATTGGAGCAAGGTGGCTGCCGACATCTGCAAGGGTTCAGCCTCCCTCCTCCTCTGCAAGCTCTGTGGTCCCAGCTTCTTCAAATATCACCTGTAGGCTGGGATAAGTCTCATCTCTCTCCTGGGACTCATTTCTCTCCAGGCTCCGCTGCTCAGGTCTCTCTACAAGGTCAGCTGTCGACTATTAGGATCTCTGGACTTTATCTCTCTTCCCAGGGCTCGATTTTCTCCCTGGACTCAGATGCTCTGCTCTCTCCCATGTGTTTCCTTCCCAGGTTCCAGCTCAAAACTCCAACTTCCATTCTCTGTGGTATCTTAATAACATCTTAATAACATGGCCCAATCAAAGCCTTAATCATTATTTAATCAAGTAAAAGTGAAACCTCTGAATCCAATCCAATCTAATATGCCCAGAAGACAGACCAGTTCCCAAACATAATCCAATATCTATTTTTGGAATTTATAAATAATATTAAACTGCTATAGCAGGGTTTAAGGGGAGGGGGGAAAAGGAGTTATTACTTAATATCAAGTTTCTGTTTGGGATGATGAAAATGTTCTGGAAATAGTGCTGAAAGTTGTATAACATTATCAATGTACTTAGTGTCACAGAAAATATGTATACCTAAAAATGTTTAAAATGGCCTTTATGTTTTGCTACAATAAAAATATTTTTTAAAATTTTAAATTAAAAAAAAAATAGGAGAGGAAGGTCAGAAGCTGTCCAAGGATATTGCTTTGGCAATCTGAAGACCAGGAGAGTGTTCTGTGCATTATCTAGGAGGAAATGAAGAAAGAGAGAGAAAGAGGCCCAAAGGAAAAGTTTACTACCCCTTCAGTTGGGAATGGTACCCATCCTCTACCCTCCAGGTAAATAGCCTTTACACCCAAAAGTACAAACAATGAAAGAAAAAATAGACAAATGAGACCTCCTTGAAACTAAACACTTTTGTTCTTCAAAAGACTTTGACAAGAAAGTAAAAAGGCAGTCTACTCTATGTAAGAAAATGTTTAGAAAACACATATCCAATAAGATTTGATTTCCATATTATAGACAGAGATCTTACAATGCAATAATAAGAAGAGAAGCAACCCAATTTAAAAATGGGCAAAAATTTGAATAGACATTTTTCCAAAGAAGAAATACAAATGACCAAAAAGCACATGAAAAAATATTCAACATCACTATTATTAGGGAAATGCATATCAAAACTACACGAGATAACATTTCACACCTTATTGAATGGCCATTATTAAAAAGCAGGAAAACTAAAAGTGCTGGAGAGAATGTGGAGAAATAAGAACACTCCTACAATGGGGGTGGGAATGTAGAATGGTGCAGCCTCTGTGGAAGACAGTTTTGCGGTACCTCAAAAGGCTGAATATAGAAGTTCTGTATGGTCCAGCAATCCTGTCACTAGGAATATATTCAGAAGAATTGAAAGAAAGAATGTGAACAGGAATTTTCACACCAATGTGATAGCATTATTTATAGTTGCTAAAATATGGAACAGTCCAAATGTCCATCAACCAATAAATGGATAAACAAAATATGGTATATACATACAATGGAATACTACTCTGCTCTAAGAAGAAATGAAATTGGGATGCACATGGCAACATGAATGAACCTTGAAGACTTTATGTTGAGTGAAATAAGCCAGACATTAAAGACCATAAAATATTCTATGGTCTCACTAATATGAACTAAATACTATGAGATAACTTACAGAGGTAAACTCTAGAATATAGGTTACTAGGATATAGAATGTGGGTTGGAATGGGAGCTGATGCTTAATGTGTGTAGAATTTTTTTTTAATTTGTTATTTATTTATTTGTGTTTTTAATTATTTATTTCTCCCCCACCCCACCCCATTGTTTGTGCTTGCTCTTTGCGCTCTATGTCCATTCACTGTGTGTTCTTCTATGTCTGTTTGTCTTCTATTTAGGTGGCACCAAGAACTGATTCTGATACCTTCCAGAGTGGGAGAGAGGTGCTTAATCTCCTGCACCACCTTGGCTCCCTGGTCTGCTGCATCTCTTATTGTCTCTCTGTGTCTCTTTTTGTTGTGTCGTCTTGCTTCACCAGCTATCCATGCGGGCCAGCTCTCTACGTGGGCCAGCACTCCTGCACAAGCCAGCACTCCTGTGCAGGCCAGCATTCTTGCATGAGCCTGCATGCCACAGGGGCCAGCATACCACATGGGCCATTTCTCCACTCAGGCCAGCTTGCCTTCACCAGGATGCCCCAAGAATCAAACCCTGGACCCTCCACATGGTAGATGGGAGCCCAGTCAATTGAGCCATATCCACTTCCCAATGCTGAATTTTCAATAAGGTTTTTTGTAAAAGCGTGGAAATGAATAGAGTTGATAGTAACACATTATAGTATAACTAACACTGCTGACTGATAAATGTGCTTATGGCTGAAAGGAGTCATCTGTGGATGTAAATGTCATTTAAAAGGAAGCTAAAGAATAATCTCGGGGTTGTATAAAGTAGCTATTTCAGAGGTAGATGAAGATTGGGGTTAAAAGTATAAATATAAGAATGTTCTTTTACAAAATGTTAAGAACATGGTGATACACAGGAAAATTACAACTGAAGTAACTTATGTATAGTAGTTAACAGTAATATGTAATATATTTGCAGCAATGGCAAAGAAGATATTCTATCAATTCTAAGGGGCAACAATAGTGGGGTATAAGAAGGTATGGGATTTTTCCTTTTGGAGTAATGAAAACGTCCTATAATTGACTGAACATTGAAGATATCATGTTGAGTGAAATAAGTCAGGCACAAAAATACAATATTGTGTGCTCTTACTGATATGAATTACCTAGAAAAGCAAATTTCATGAAGATGAATGGTACATTATAGGTTATTAGGGCCTGGATTGGGGAGGGAGGGGAAGATGGCGTTATTGCTTAATTGCTGGAGAGTTTCTATTTGAAGTGATAGAACATTGGAGTAGTAGCATTGTGGGAAGATTGTGGATTAGAGAGAACCAGGACTCTGTCCTTTGGGCAGAAAAACTATTAAACAAACAGGAACTGTTTGAGACAAATATATTTAAATTCCAGAGACCAGAAGAATACTATATACTTTTCAGGGAAGAGTTTGAGGAAGAAGCTGATAATTAACGGTAAAGAATAGTAAATTGTTCTTTCAGCACTGCAGCTAATGGTGTACATCCCCCATTCTTGTGGAAGGCTGACCTGGAGTTAAGTCCCTAGCTAGTGTGTGGATGTCACAAATGGACATAAAAGTCCTCTTCCTCCAAAATATATGGGCACAGTTGATCACTGATCATAGCTTTGGCTAGCAACATCAGATCACTGGGGACCTAGCTCTGAGGGTGGCCATAGTTTCAACTCAACCCAGACAAAGGCAGGACCAGCCATGCTTGCAATCCACACCAGACAGGGGCTTCCAAGGAGAAGACTTAAAGACTCTGCTTCCTCAGGGCTGCTGAGAGACAGCTGAAAGGCTGCATTGGCTGGGCAGGTGAAGAAGGCTCAGCTATGGGGACCCATGGAAGTAGCCCTTGGCACCCTTCCTGATCCTCTCCCCAGTGCGCTTTGAAGCCAGTCTGTGCCCTTTGTAGGTCTGACCAGGTTTTAGCTTGGAAATACTGATTTGGAAAAGTCATCTCCAACATGTCCCTCTGGCCATAATTTGCCCTCCAGGCAAAAGCAGCTTGAGGCAGACAGTGTGTGGCAAAGGCTTAAAGGCTTCAAACATGCAGATGAGGGTGGTGCGTGCCCTGGGAAATAGAAGGGATAACCAAACTCTTGAAAACAGGAAACTCCAAAACAACAACAAGCAAGGCCCAGGACAGGACACAAACCCAGAAACCCTGCACACTACATTCACCTTGGGCAAACCCTCCTGATAGGAGGGCTGAAGCTCAAGAAAATCTCTGTATTATCACCAGCTGGTTATAAAACCGAGAAACAGACATCCCAGGGACTAAATTCCAGGGTTAACATTTTAAAATATTAAAATGTACAATATGCAGCAAAGGAGTACAAGTATAAGTCAAGCAAAGAAACAGGAAATGATGGGCCATACAAAGGAAAAAGATAATAATCCAGGAAAAACCAATGAAGAATATGAGAATGTAGACATACTGAATAAAGCCTTTTAAAAAATAATCTTAAAAATCTTCAAGATTTGAAGGAAAATACACAGAAATAAATGAAGGATATCAGGAAAATAATGAATTAGCAATATGAGAACCTTAGCAAAGAAATTTTTAAAGGGAACCAAATAGAACTCCTGGAGTTGAAGACTACAATAACTAGAAAGGAAATTTCCCAGAAAAATTACAAGAGCAGATTAGAGCTGGCAGAAGAAAGAATCAGCGAACTCAGAAACAAGACCATTCAAATGGCTTAGCTGAAGAGGAGAAAGAAAAAATAATTATATACAGAACAACATCTCTTATGAGTATAGATGCAAAAATCCTGAACAGAACCCCTGGAAAGCTAATCAAGAGCATTTTAAAAGACTTATACACCACAATCAAGTTGGATTCATCTCAGGTATGCATGGCTGTTTCAACATAAGAAAATCAATTAACGTAATATACCACATTAATACTATGAAGGGGGGGAAAGCATATGACATTCTCAAATGATGCCGAAAAAGCATTTTACAAAATCCAGTAACACTTCTTAATAAAACCTCTTAAAACACTAGGAATAGAAGGAAACTTCCTTAACATGACAAAGGGCATATATGAAGAGCCCAGAGCTAACATCCTACTTAAGGGGAAAGACTGAAAGATTTCCCTCTAAGATCAGGAATAAAACAATGATGTCCACTGTCACGACTGTTATTCACTATCATACTGGAAGTTCTTGCAAGAACAATTAGGCAAAAAAAAACCAAAAAGCATCCAAATTGGAAATGAAGAAGTAAAATTTTCACTTTTTGCAGATGACATGATCCTATATACAGAATATCCTGAAAAATCCACAACAGAATTCTAAGAACTAATAAATGAATGAAGAAAAGTGAGGGCACAAAGATCAACACCCCCAAATCAGTAGTGTTTATGTACACTACAATGAACAGTTGGAAAAAGAAATTAAGAAAAAATTCCATTCATAATATCAACTAAAAGAATCAAATATCTAGGAATAAATCTAACCAAAGATGTAATGGAAACTACAAAACATTGCTAAAAGAAATCAAAGACCTAAATAAATAGAAGTACTTTCCATGTTCATGGATTTGTACACTAAATATTGTTAAAATTTCAATCCTTACCAAAGTAATTTATAGATTTGATGCAATCCCAATCAAAATTTCAACCACTTTCTTTGCAGAAATGCAAAAGCCAATTACCATATTTATATGGAAGGATAATGGCCCCGAATAGATAAAGCCATCTTGAAAAAGAAGAATGAAGTTGGAGGACTCACACTTTCTGTCTTAAAACTTATTATAGGGATTGGATGTGGCTCCAGAAATGCCCACCTCCCACATGGTAGGTCCCAGGTTTGATTCCTGGTGGCTGCCAACTTAGGGAAGCTAATGTGGCTCAGTGGTTGAGTGCTGGCTTCCCACATACAAGGTCCCGGGTTCAAACCCCAACCCCCAGTACCTCAAACAAACAAACAACAACAAAAAAAAACTTATTACAAATCCACTGTAATCAAAATAACATAGTTTCTGGTACAAGGACCGTGGAATTGTATTAAGAGCTCAGAAATCAACCCTCACCCTCACATTTATGGTCAATGGGTTTTTGATGAGGGGGCAAAGACTACTCAACTGGAAGGAATAGTATCTTCAATAATGGTGATGGGGAAATAGGATCTCCATTTGCATAAAAAGTAGGACCCCACATGTTACACAAAAATCAATTCAATATGAATCAAAGACCTAAATATAAGAGACAGAGCTATCAAATTCCCAGAAGAAAACATATCTTGTGTTAGGCAATAGTTTCTTAGACTTTACGCCCAAAACACACACGCACAGACAACAAAGAAAAAATAGATAAGTGGGATGTCATCAAAATTTACAACTTTTTTCCCTCAAAGGAGTTTACCATGAAAGTAAAACAAACTGTACAATGGGAAGGAAATATTTGGAAACCACATATCTGATAAACTTTTTTTCCTTTCATAATTGAAATTTTACTGGCTGTTTTGAAGATCAGCACAGATGTTATGAACAATTTGTACACAATTCTTAATGTATGTACTGAAAATCTAAAAAGCCATGTAGTTGCTTTTCTGAAGTTATTCCAGTGACTTTCCAGCTTAAAATTTGGAGGCAAGTTTTCCTTAAGAGGATATTAAGTACCAATATCATCAAATGTTGATAAGCTGTTACATGTTTAAGTCCCAATAATTCACTATTTAATACCATACACACTACATGCTCACATTTCCAATCTTTTACAGCACATAACAAAGTTATTAAAAAACTTGACGACCATGACCAAGGTGTTACAGTGTACTCACAGGGAGAGTCAAGATCAGGGAGTGGTTTTAAGAAACATGACCACTAAAAAACATGGGAATAGGAGTAATTTAAAATGTTTAACACATATTAAATGCATGGCTGTAATTCCAAATCACCATTTAGTATGTGTTGCATTACAGGGTATAAGAACCGCCACTGGGAAGCAGATTTGGCTCAATGGATAGAGCATCCACCTACCACATGGGAGGTCCAGAGTTCAAACCCAGGGCCTCCTGACCTGTGTGGTGAGACGGCCCATGTGCAGTGCTGATGCACGCAAGGAGTGCAGGGCTATGCAAGGGTGTCCCCCGCTGAGGAAAGCCCCACGCACAAGGAGTATGCCCCGTAAGGAGAGCCACCCAGCATGAAAAAAGTGCAGCCTGCCCAGGAGTGGCACCACACACGTGGAGAGCTGATGCAGCAAGATGATGCAACAAAAAGAGACACAGATTCGCCATGCCACTGACAAGAATACAAGCGGACACAGAAGAACACACAGTGAATGGACACAGAAAGCAGACAACTAGGGGGTGAGGAGGGGATAGAAATAAATTAAAAATAAATAAATCTTCAAAAAAAAAAAAACAAACTGCCAGCCCCCCCAGTGGAATGTTAAGTTGACACCCAATACAGCCAAAGCCTCCTATAATTCAATATCCCACTATTTTCTGGTTGTACCAAAAAATAAACAACCAGCAAATGACTTCCCTTCTTAAAAACAAGCATTTACACTTTAAAAAATGGGACGAGGTGGTATTCCAATCTTTTAAAAATGTTTCTTCTAGAGCTACTAAAAAACTTGCATTTACAAAATAGCTGATAAAAATATTACTCTGAATTGTATAAGAAGGGAGAAATAGGGACCAGTGATAAGACATGGTATATAGTATTAACCAGAATTGGCTTCTTTCTCTCCTGCTTCATCAGAGGCTTGACTTTCCTCATTTTTAGCTTTTCCATTTTCTGCAGGTAAATCTTCTTTAGTTTCTTGGTTAGCCACTTCAGCTTGTTTTCCCTTTGCTCCCCTTTTTACTTTTGGTTGCACTTTTTTGTCTGAAGGTTTATCCTTATCCTTTTGTGCTTTTTTTTTTTTTTTTTTTTTTTTTTGCTTCGCTTCCACTGTCACTGGAGTGGGTTTAACCCATAGCCTCACTGGCCTCCTTTTGAGCTTGTCCTTCCCCACCACTTCTACAGAGCTGACCTACATCCTAAGCATCTTGGTGGTGCTGCGGTACATGGCGCACTAAGAGCCTTCTCGAAATTAGGCTGCTGGCGGCTACCCTGATTAAGTCTTTTTTTTTAAGATTTATTTATTTCTTTCTCCCCCCTCCCTCCATTGTCTGCTCTCTGTGCCCATTTGTTATGTGTTCTTCTGTGTCTGCTTGTATTCTCATTAGGTGGCTTTGGGAACCAATCCTGGGACCTTCTGGAAGGGGAGAGAGGCAATCATTCTTTTGTGCCACCTTAGCTCCCTGGTCTGCTGCATCTCTAATTGTTTCTCCTCTGTGTCTCTTTTTGTTGCATCATCTCACTGCATCTCACTCCATGGGCCAGCACTCCTCCGTGGGGCAGCACTTCTGCACAGGGCAGCACTCTGCAAGGGCCAACACTCCATGTGGGCTAGCTTGCCACACAGGTCAGTTTGCCTTCACCAGGAGGCCCTGGATATCAAACCCTGGACCTCCTATATGGTAGATGGGAGCCCAATTGCTTGAGCCACATTTGCTTCCTGTGATAAAGTTTTAATACCCAGAATACACAAACACCCTCAATTTAAAAATAAAATGACACACAGCCCAGTTTTTTAAATGGGCAAAAGGTTTAAACAGACATCTCTCCAAGGAAATAGATAAGTGGCCTGAAAGCACATGAAATGATGCTCAATATCATTATCCATCAGGGAAATACAAATCAAAACTAAAGTAAGATACTATTTCACATCCATCAGAAAGGCTGCCACTAAAAAAAAATAAAAAATAATAAGTGTTAGAGAGAATGCAGAGAAATAGGAACACCCATTCATCACTAGTGGCAATGTGAAATGGTATTGCACAGTGGAAGACAGCTCAGCAGTTCCTCAAAAAGGTAAGTATGAAATTACCACTTGAGACAGCAACCCACCAGTAGATATATACCCAAAAGAAGTGAAAGTCAGGACTGAAAAGAATTGAAAGTAGGGACTCTAACAAATATATTATTTAACATTGAAAATTTACAAAAAAATCTTCAGAGGGGAAAATATCATAAACATGAAAATTAATACATATAAAAACAATAAGGAAAAGTGTGTACCTATGACACAGTATGTAGTAACTTGATATTGTTTATGAATTCAAAAATAGATATTGGGTAATGTTTGTAAAGTGGTCTGAGGTTTCACTTTTACTTGATTAAATTCTGATTAGGGCTTTGATTAGGCTATGTCAGTAAAGCATTGAGTCCCTACCCTTTGGTGGGTGGGGACTCACAGATAAAAGATATGGCAAAGGACAGAATTGGGAGTTTTAAGCTGGAGCCTGGGAAGTGAACACACAGGAGAAGAACACAGAAGAATAGAGATGGCTCCTTATACATGGCAGAAGTACTGGGGAGAGAGACAGAGCCATTTGCCTAGTAGTCTATAGCTGGCCTTGTGGAGAGAGCACAGCAGCTGAGCCTGGAGAGAAACCAAGCCCCAGGAAGAGAGGAACCCAAGAAGCTTGAACTCTTGGCAGACATCAGCATACATCTGGCTCCAACACACGGCAATAGACTTTGGTGAAAGAAGTAACTTATGCTTTATGGCCTGGTAACTATAAGCTTCTACTCCCAAAAAATACCCTTTATAAAAGCTAACAGATTTCTGGTATTTTGCATCAGCACCCCTTTGGCTGACTACAAAACATCAAAACAAGTCTACTTCCCAAAGAATGAATCTCCAGGCTGCCCTCCATTTTTGGGCTCCCCACACCTTCTACCTGGCCCTCACTCATGTTCATAGTAGCATTCTTCCTAATTGACAAAAGATGTAAGTAACCCAACTGTCCATCAACCGATGAATGGATAAATAAAATATGCTATGTAAATAAATACACACACACACACACACGGATATATATAGATACAATGGAACATTATTTAGCCCTAAAAATGAGTGAAGTCACGATATGTGTGACAACATGGGTGACCCTTGACAAAATCATTTTTAGGGAAATAAGCCAAGCATAAAAGGATAAATGTTATATGGGCTCACTGATCTGAAATAATTCTAGTAAGCAAACTCAGAGTCAGAATCTAGAATATAGGTTATCAGGGGACAGCATTGCATAGGGAATGGGAAGTTAAGGCTTAAAATGTATAGGGATCCAACTTGGAATGATAAAAGTACTTTGGTAATTGATGGTGGTGCTGGTAGTACTATATTGTGAATATAATTAACAGCACTGAAATATATATCTGAATGTAATTAAAAGCAGAAATGTTAGATTGTATATATTGTAACAGCATAATTTTTAAAAATCCATGGAACTACATTATACAGTGAACCCTAAATTAAACCATGGACTTTAGTTAGTAGTACAATTATAAGAATGTGCTATCATTGTAACAAATGTTCCATACTAATTGCAAAGCATTAATAATGGGCATTAATAATGGGGTGGTATCTGAGTACCACCCCATTATTTTATGCATTATTGGTATATGTATTTTATGCATTATTGTTCTGTAAACTCACAACTTCTCTGATAAAGAGAAAAAAGTTGGAGTAATAGATATTAGTTATGGTAGCACAATATTGAGAATGTAAGTAATACTGTTGAATTGTGCACTTGAAAGTTTCTTATAACCACCCATTAGGGGTAAGTGTTTTTGGGAGGGAGGTCTGGTGTACACACAAGAAGTACAACCCTAGGTACTTGCAAGAGTTTGTGATGTTATCACTATATACTCAGGAAAGATGCTTTACTGCTCTAAGAAGGTTATGGTTTACAATATCATCTATACATTCTTTCGCTTCTGGGGAGGGTTGTTAATCTTTAACTTACGTATGGGTCACATAGGCAGCTATGTGCTGTGGCCTTAGGGGGAGCCCAGGCCCTGGGTCCCCAAATCCATCCCCACACAGCAGCCTACATTAACCATAGGACAAGCATTGCATCTATATCCCACAGCGATAATATAAAAGACAATAGAATAATAGGAGTCCTCCACCAAATGATAGTAGACCTATAAAAATATGTCACCAGGGCCCAGAAAGGGAATTAAACCAATTAGATAGGGGAACAATAGCTAATTTATCAAAGCGCTCTATGTACTTTTGCATATAGTTTAAAGCTTGAGAAATATTATAGGAGTGACCAGAAATTTATATACAACATTGAACATTAATGAGGGCACAGTTCCCACACTGTGCCACAGTAAGAATATCTAAAGCCATCCTATTTTGTAAAACTACCTTTCATAGTTGGGTAGTGTGATGGTTAGGCTATTGTGTCAATTTGGCCAGGTAACTGTGCATAGTTGTTTGAGCAAGCAAGCACTGGGCTGACTGTAATACAAGGGCATTTAGTCACCATTGACTTTACTGCAGTGGTAAATCATAGAAAACTGGTTATAATTATATCAATCAGGGAGATTGCCATCAGCAATGAGTGACGCTTAACCCAATCAGATGAATCCCTTAAAAGGGGAAGTGATTCCAGCATTGAGGGAGAATTTCCCAGCTCGTCATTGGACAGCCAACATCTCCCAGAACACGTGAAGAACCTTCACTGGACTTTCATTGCAGCCCCTGTTTGTGACCTGCCTGTGGAACCTGGAGTTGTGCATCCCCATGGCTGCGTGAGAGACTCTTACAGAATCACATACTATTGACAGATATCTCCTGTTGATTCTGTTTTTCTACAGAACCCTGACTAATACGGGTAGTTTCTTCATTTAGTAAGGAAGTTGCTCCTTTGGAGTCATTAAGGGCTTGAGCAGTGTGATTGGCTAAAGCAGTTATGTGTTTGTCAGTGACAATTGCAGCACCATCTGGCACAAAATCAGCCAATGGGTAGAACCACTAGGGCTTGCACTTTATATCTAGCCTTAACCATTTCCCAATTACTAGGAGTATGGGATAATGACTTATATAGGATGGTGGGGACGTATGGCTGTCCGCATGTACATCATCTGGTCCAGTTATAGGGCAAATAAGGCCACTTGTTTTGCCTGCAAGTCAATAGTCACCCTTTAGAGACACAAGCACATCAGTGGTAAGACGTCTGCCATGGGCAAAAACTATGATTTCCTAGTTTTATAGTAAAATTACACAACTCAGGAGATAACCACCCCTCAGCACAGATTCCTACTTGTCACTCCGTGCAGACAGAGGCAAGGCAATCTAGGGTGACAGCCTCAGCTATTATCCATCCTAAACCATCACATATATCTTAATAAAGACTTGGGCTTATTCACCTGATCCCTTACAAGGAAAAAAATATAATTTCAAGTCTCATTGAAAGATGGCAGCTGGATTTCAGTCTTAAATGAGAAGTTCTTTTTCCAAACTTATCAATGGGTAGTATTCTTCCATTCCAGCAAGGTGTTCCATGCTGTCCAATTTGCAGGAGTTATGGTCCAAGGAAGGCCACTAGCACTTAAGGATGCTAAGTTTGTGCAAACCCAACATTGGGTTCAATTGTGGGCATGGGTTATTGCTGAATCCCACTGAAGAAAGGTATTGGCTAGGAGATTATGGGCAAAAAGAAAGAGGTTTATGGGGAACAATAAGGGGAAGATCATGCTGGTTTAACAGTATACAAGCAACATTTCCAATAACAGATAACAAAGTATCAGGTAGGGAAATCTTATGAGGAGGCTTCCAATACCATACATTTTCCCCTTCTAAGTTTTCTGAGTTTTCTACAGTGACATCAAAATCTAGTTTAGGCATAAGGAGAGTCCACATAAACACACATAGGGCCCAAGCAGGAGTAAGAGATTCAGATTATTAACAAAGATTTTTATTGGCATTTTTTGTATAAATTGTGGTCTTATAACAATGCTTTAGGTGACTCCTATTTCCCATGGGCTTAAGATTCCTGACCAGTGAGGCTGCACAGGCCAGTACCATAGCCAAAGGACATTATTTTGTATAGTTTGAGGCATAGGCAATAACAGAATATTATTAGTTCTCCTTTTGGGCTGCAGGGTGGTTACCCCTTTAACTTGCATTCTTAACACCTGTACTGTTAGCATTCCAACTGGAGCAGGAGCCCACAACCTGAGCTGCTGAATTTAATGGGTCAGGGCTGGATACAGCCTTTTAGTACATTGCCATAAAGATCCTATGTCACCTTTTGTTTTCTTTAAAAGGCCATTCATCCGTTCTAGATGGCCTGCACCAGTGGGGTTATAAGGTAAATTGAAAGTCCAAGCAATGTCTTAGTTCATTACCCAACAGTGCATGAAGTGATTGGTAAATGGAGTTCCTTGGTCACTGTTGATTTGGGCTGGCACCCCATACAGGGCACATACCTTTTCTAGACAGCAAATAGTGGCTCACTAGTAGACCTTTCCTACTAGGAAGGCCAACAAGAGTCCCATTGGCATTGTCTGTGGCAGTGAAAGCCTATTTTGCTCCTTCCAAGAGTGGGAGAGGATGACGTAATCCACTTGCCATCATGTTACTGGGGTCTGTGCTCAGCCCATATGTCCCACATTGTGAGGTGATTACCATGGTTGTCGGAATAAGCATGATGGACACTCATGGGTGATATCCATGAGCTGCTGGCAAGGGACAGGCAGCTGGAACTGCTGGGCTAAGCACCACAGAGTCTGGTAACCATGATGTCCATTTTTCTTGTGGGTCATTCTGTCATTATTTGGGTCTCAGTGATATGGCTCCAGGCCTTTATGAGGGCATCTGCCTCAACATTCCTGAGGTGGGTTTTAGAGGAGTAGGCAGGAACACGACAGACAGTTATCTGCCACCACTGGCAAGCATCCCAGATGTCTTTCCAAGATATCTTCCTAAAGAGGGTGGCCCATGACAGTCCATTGTTCTTGTTTCCAAGTTGGTAAGGCCTTTGAATACTGCCTAACTATCAGTACAGATTGTTAATGCGTTCCTGGGCTTATATATATAACCATCCACATGGCTCTTAATTCAGCGCATTGACTGTTTTGCATGGTATCTGTTTCCCACCAAATAGTGTCAGTGCTGGGCTGCAAAGCCACAGCCATCCAGGCAGGAGACTGTCTGCTAGCTAACCATCCATGTACCATGCATTCTCAAGAACTGTTCCTATGCTTTCTATAGTGGGCACTTAAATGGTCACCTTGGGGGCACTGTAAGTTGGGCCAGAGAATCTTCCACATATGACATTGGGCCTAGGATCTCACGCATTTCAGTACTTAAAGAGCTAGTGTTGAAGACACTGCACTGCAGCAGGTAAGTTTTCCACTTTGTTACATAATTGCCCACTGCCGGAGTAAGATTTGTTCCCAGTATCTGTGATCCCTGGATAGGGATGGGAGTCTTCAGAAAGACTGGAGACTTTTGGGTTCAACCTTCACTTGTAACAAGGCATTTTATGTTGCCCCCAGCTGCTTCTTTAAGGGACTATATCATAAATTAGCCCCTTTCCATTATTGTGACAAAACCCAAGGAGCACTCACTTAGAATGTTGCCTTTGCTACAAACCCCACCCAAAGTCAATATCAGTGCTAGGCACATCCAAATCACAGAGTAAGTCAGGGTCTAACCTCCTTAGAGCCTGTGCTATTGACCTCTTTGCTTCTTCAGCGGCAGCCTGCTGGGGTCCTCTCATTCCCACGTATGACCATTTCTGATTAGCATATTCAATGGTTTTAATATTTGAGCTAAACAAGGGATGAACAGTCTTCAGTACCCCAACAACCACACAAGGCTATTAATTGTTTTGGAGTGGTATGGGAAAACATTATACTTTATCGATTACAGCAGAGGATATAGTTTTTGTCTTACCCTACCAAACAACACTCAAGAATTTGACAAAGCAGCCAGGTCCTTGCTGCTTGTCCTGAATGATTGCCCATCCCTGGCTTTCAAGATGAGATACTATTGTCTCTGATGCTTCCTTTAATTCAGAAAGAGAATTACTGTTTAACATAATATCATCAATACAATGAAATAGGGTTACAACCACAGGTTTTTTCCATGTGGCCATGAGAGATGATTGGGCTATGCACATAACCTTAGGGAAGCACCATAAAAGTCAATTGTTGGCTTCCCCAGGTAAAGGCAATGCAGGCTGGCTTGACTTGTCTAAGGGAATATTAAAGAAAGCATTAGCAAGATCTAAAACAAAATGTTAGTAACATAACTGAGTACTAATTTCTTACAATAAACTAGTAATATTTGGGACCACTGCACACAATGGTGGTGTTACTTTATTTAATTCATGATAATCAACTGTCATGCATCATGCTCCATTAGACTTTCAAACTGGCCATATAGGACTATTGCATGGACTATGGGTAGTTATTATTATTTATATCCTTTCTAATTCCTTAATTGTAGCAGTAATTTCTTGGTGCCCTCCCCACTGGGAATTTGTACTGTTTGGTTGCCACAATTCTTTAGAACGAGGGTACCTTCACCAGGAACCATTTAGCTTGTCCCCTTAGCAGAGCCTTTATTACTCTGAGTCATAGGTGAAATTCTCCTATGGTAGTCTAATGTGGCATTCTGGAGAATGTCAGTTCCTAAAATAAATTTGGGTATAGGGGAAATATATGCCTTATACCTTTGGTGAGGTAATCATTCAATTTGTAAAACTAAATTTTGTTGCTTAGCATAAATTGTTTTACCCCCATAGCTGTCTATAGCCAGTACTGGCCCATGGAATCACACTATATTTCTATGAATTAAAGTACTTTCAGCTCCTGTGTCTCCTAAGGCTAATACTCTTTGTTGATTAGCAAGGGACCAATAAATAATTAACTCTACATGTGGCCTATGATCCCGATCCCCTGGCATCCCTGATTATTGTTCTTACCTGGGAATCTTGACCCCTCTCCTATGGGAGCATGAAGGGTGCTTGCCCTTCCACCTGGGGTTGGGAGGGCAGTTTTTTTCTTATTTTCCCTTCTCCCTTAGCATTCTCAGGGAGAAGTTTAAGTCTCACGAAAACTGCTTTGGGTTACCTATCTATTGTTTCTAGCTTGGTGCCCACAGCAATGAAATCTACCTACATTTGCTTGCAGGACACACAGTTAGGGCCATTATGACCTCGGGAGCTTTCCCTGAGGCTCCTCAGACCCCAGCCCCTCTTCTCCACAGCTATTCCCCTAAGTCTGCTAAAGCCTGCACAGCTCACGACAAAAGTTGTTCCACTACGGGGCTCAGGATTTGACACCAGAGGTCCATAATGATAGTTGGGAGCAGTATGTAGTACAGTATCTTTCATTCCTGCAGTAAAAGCTTTGGTGTTATGCCCCATGAAATTCATGGCATAAATAGCGTGTTTCACCCCCAGTTCCTATAAAACATCCTATAATTCTTCCATGGATTGCTAATGAGGGGTGGCATGAGGTACATACCCTTCCTTAGGCCATACAGCCTTGCATCCATCAACCAGCCATACCAAACAGTGATGCTGTTTTTGTTTTGCTAGATATGGTATATAAACACTGACATAGAGAAGAGTATTATTGGAAGACAATTTACTCATTTCCACCCCAGACAGTATAACTCCTTCTGCTTTCTTGTCCCTTAATCTTAGAAACCAGTTAGGCAGGGACTCTCTATATATCTACCTGTAACTTTGCCCTAAATTGCCCAATTCAGCAGCAGTATAGTCCCTAATGGTTACATTTAACTTTTGCTAAGGGTGTTGGAAATGTTGGATCTCAAAGGGTTGGTCCTGGAATGCCTTCCACTTCTGTTGTATTATGGGGCACACAATTGAGGACTCCTCATCTTCTTCCACTTCCCATTCCTCAGGTTTCTCCTTATCTGAGGAGGAGTCCATAAGATCCCATACCTTAGGGTCCCACCAGGAGTGGTTACTATCCTCTGGACCTGGATTAGAGGCAGCCTGCAGCCCCTAGCTTGAGCATATCTACAAGCCGGGGTTTCTAACTGATCAACTTGGCACAAATTATGGGTTAAGGACCCTTTCATTTCTGCTTGTGATAGGTGCATATCTCTTTCTAACTTTAACTGTTCTTCTAAGTGGCACACAGAGGCTTTTGCCACTTGCTCTGCCTTGGTAGCCATTCACAAGGCTCTAAACAGGGGCATGCTATAGCTGCCACTATTTGGTGATCTCCCTTCTTTTTATTTAAGTGCAGTTGCTCTGCTACCTAGTATAGCACAGCCAGTACACCTACTGGAGTTTTTAGGGCAAATCCATACTCTCTTGGTTGTCTCCACTCATCCAGGAGGCTATTGGCCAACCTGGGATGGCCACATGGATGCTATTGGCCAACCTGGGATTGCCCCTGATTCTCCTTTCCCTGAGCTCATGCCCACTACTGCCAGTGGTCATTTGGTCTCCTGGCTGGCATACCAATTGTTCCAATGCAACTCCTAAAGGGCATGAATTGGGGCAATGTGAACACACCTAGCACTGAGTCAGGCATAAGATTTGTTTGTATTTATAAACAAGAAAGAATCTCCCCTGGCAGCAGTCTGGAGAATGAAATTAGTGCACCACAAACAGACTGAAGAATGAGGGGTGATATAAGGGTTTCAGACATTCCACAGGGTGTGAGAACAGTTTCTACTAGGATCCTATGACATGCATATATGGGGTCTGGTGATGTTACCACTATGTACACATGAATGATGTTTTATTGATCCAAGGAGACTATGGTTTATTACACCGATTATACATTATTTCCCCTCCCGGGAGGGTTGTTAACCTTTTTTTTTTTTTTAAAGATTTATTTATTTATTTCTCTCCCCTTCTCCCCATCCCACCCCGGTTGCCTGTTCTCTGTGTCTATTTGCTGCGTCGTCTTTGTCCGCTTCTGTTGTTGTCAGTGGCACGGGAATCTGTGTTTCTTTTTGTTGCGTCATCTTGTGTCACCTCTCCGTGTGTGCGGCGCCATTCCTGGACAGGCTGCACTTTCTTTCGCGCTGGGCGGCTCATCTTACGGGGCGCACTTCTTTCGCGTGGGGCTCCCCTACGCGGGGGACACCCCTGCGTGACAGGGCACTCCTTGTGCGCATCAGCACTGTGCATGGGCCAGCTCCACACAGGACAAGGAGGCCCAGAGTTTGAATCGCGGACCTCCCATGTGGTAGATGGACGCCCTAACCACTGGGCCTAGTCCGCTTCCCAGTTGTTAACCCTTAACTTACGTCTGCGTCATGTAGGCAGCCACGTGATATGGGTTTAGTCCAGGTCCTTGGTTCCCACAAACGTGAAAAGTTAATTGAATACCTTGATTGTCAATCCATTGTTGAGTGGATTTTGTCATAAAATATGCATCACTGTCAGGCTGCAAATGGTCTGGAAAGTTGAAAACATGACACAGATTAGTTTTAAAGGCCATAACTGTGTAGCTGAACTCAGCTGATGAGACTGGAGCAGCAACACCATAATGTCAAAAATAGTGAACAGTTGTAAGGCACAACTGATAGCCCCAATAAGGAATCAAAATTCTTAAGCGGTCAATCTGCTAGGAGTGATGGGGCAGTGGGAAAGGGAAGCAGTACACCAGCAGCATAGGCTCCCTTAGTATAAAACAAACTAGGTCAGCTTTTAGTAGGAATTATAAGTCTGGTAGGCAGTAGTGGCCTCTGTATCAGAAAGAAGCACAGAGTCCTTTGCTTTCTACCTAGTATAGTAGGAATTGATGTGTTAAATGCTTGTAATTCCTGAAGCATAAGTTTGTGCCCAGTAAATGAGGTGGTTCTCACCATGTATGACGATGCATCAATTTTAGCAATTTAGGCAGAGCAGGCTTGATTGGTAGCTTGATTCCTGTTGGTCTCTTCAAAGAATGGGTCCTTACCAAGGACATCTACATGAGTAACTCAGAAGGTTCAATCTACAACTATTATTTATTTCTAGAGTTAGGAAAACCTTTGTGAATTGAGAGCTCCACTGATGCAACGATTTTGCTCCAGGCAGGTATTAGGGGATAAAATTTAAAATACAACTGAGATGCCCTTTAGGTCTGGACTATACCATTTTCACTTGACAGGTGAAACTTGTTGAGCCAGTTCTTATTAGTCACTGAGTCCAAATTTGCCTGCCCCAATCATAGCACCATTTGATTGGCTTATTTTAATCCTACTTCTCCCTGCTAAGTCCCTAAACATGTGCTTTAAAGATTTCTTTTTCTTTATTCCCACATCCCTGCCCCAGATGGCTCTCTCATCTGTCTGCTCATTATTTGCGCACCTTCTCCAGGAGGTACCAGTAACCAAACCCGAACTTCCCACATGGGAGGTGAGCACCCAACAGCCTGAGTCATATCTGCTTCCCACAGGCTGCAGCATCTGCTGCTTGTGGCCTCTGATTTTTAGGCATCTGCTCTTTGTGGCTGGTGCAGTATCTAGCTCACTGTGGTGGGGTACGGCATCATGCGGCACCACGTGGGTGTCCAGTTGGTTGCAGCAGGGTGCATGATATAGCTCATTGCAACGGATGTGGGTGTAGGCTCGTCTTCTTTAGGAGGCACTGGAACCTGAACCCGGGACCTCCTATGTGGTAGGCAGGCACCCACCTGGTCTAGACACATCTACTTCCCTCAGCCCCTAAACATTCATTAAAGGTAGGGAAGAGGGTAATAATGCTTATTCCCTTTTTTTTTTTGCCATCATTTGGGCAAGAGCATTCATGATTGGATCCTGGGAAGTTGTCTCATATTCCCTAATTTGACCTATGGTGGTTCTTGCTCTTTCTATCCAGTATCCCTTTCTTGTTACCAAAAAAAAAAAAAAAAAAGTCAAGAAGTATAGGGTCTGAGATTTTACCCTGCTTGTAAATTAGAATTTAGCCTGCTAGAGTTTCATGGATGCTGGCAGAAGATATAAGATGCCTGGTTCAGAGACAAAAGACTTTATTATTCATGGCATAGCAAAGCACATGCGTTTTATATTTATATTGGTTCAACTTACCTCACAAATTTCATGCCAGTGATGCAGAGGAGCCCTGGGGGATACTGCAGATATAGTCATTTTACACCATCACTGAGGAAATCTGAGATTAGGGAAACAAAATATTTTATAGTAGGCTGCTGGAAACCTGCCCAACTTTTGTTATGGAGAGAGACATTATTTTTATTATACCAAGCAGTAAACAAACCTGCCCTCTTCTCTGGAAAGAGGTCTTCTCTCTTCCGAGCCAGTACACTACACAAAATTCCTTGAAAATATAGTAAGGAACAAAATCTGTCAGTGCCTCTTGCATGCAAGATTTACAGAAATGTGTGCAATCCATGGAGAATTATCTCCCAAAAGATAAAGAAATAGGCATGTAAATACAGATAAATGTATTATCTAACCTGGTCTGCCGAGAGGGTCTGGAAGCAGTTACACTTCAGAAGCAATGAGCACACTTAGCAGTCCCCATGTAGAGTCAGTTATTACATGGTGTGTTATGGAAACCAGGCACAACAGGAACTTTTAGCAAATGAACACATTATCACACAGAACAAGGGTTCCAAAAGAGTAGGGGAAGATATTGCAATATGGTTGGTCTTCTAGGAAGGTCAAACTGCTCAGGTCAGGGTCAGTGGCTGGCAGCTTTGCATACCCCACTATCTGAGAGGAGAGACAGGTTTGTGCTGAGACAAGTATTTAGTCATTCCACAGGACAGAGCTCTCCCACTAAGAGTTTCCTGCCTGATAAGCATCTGGGGCTGTTCCTTCCCTGTTTCTGGGTTTAAGGTCTGGCCAGGCCTTTTATTAGACCTATCATGACCCCAGACTGCAGAATGGAAACTTACTGAAACAAGAGAAAAAGAGGTAGGGAGTAGGTGAGGGCTGGAAAATGGTTCTTGAGGGTGTGCTGTGACTTCCCTAGCAATCCACCCCTAAGCCTCTCAAATAGGCCTAGCCTACTCCTTCACATTAGCTTCCATAATATAAATCCACGTCCTACCTCCCCCCTCAGACATGAAGGCAGAGACGGGTTGGGGCTACCATGTTGATAGTAAAAGTTTGGGAACACCAGTGGCTGCAGAACATTAGGAGGGCTTCACCTATGCATGCTACTACTCCAAGCAGAGTGATTAGGTCTGTCTGAGGCAATGGTTACATCCATAACCCCTCTCCCCACCTTCTGGGAATCAGTTGAAGAGGTCCTACATAGAATCTGTTTGTACACTTCAACGTGAGTGGGTTTGCTATTGGATTTTAGTCACTTCCTATTCCACCTCCCCTGGGATATTAATCCATGTATAGCAATAGGTGTTAACAATAGCACATATGTTTCCTTGGAAGGTTAAGAGGAAGTCTAAGGCAATGCAATTATTAAATACTATGTCACAGATTGGTTATGAATTTTCAAAAGGACAGTCAGAAAACTGAGGGTACATTGTGTTTTCATTGTCCAATGACCTATGTAGAGACCCTGGAAGGGTACTGCCATGCCTAGAGAGTCACTGGATATTTTGGGGATGCTTGCAAAAGATAACAGAGCCATTTGACGGTTTCATTACATTGGGAGTTATTGCATCCTGACAGGTTATGCAGGGGTGTGAAGAAAAAGAGTGCATGGCCAATGGCTGTGCTGTTTTCTTTGTCACAGGGCATAAATGAAGGATTTCTCAGTGTAAGTTCAAATGTGAGACAGGGAAAATTCACTCCTTGAGTATCAATCCAGACTAAGCAAAGAAAAATGAGAGAATGAGGAATCAGAGGGCGGATCCAGCAGTTGGTCAGGTTTCCTGCTACCACCATGGCCTGATAAGCTAGTTGAGGGCATCTTTTTTCAGATGGCTGCTGGGTCAAATCTGTAGAAAACAAGAGAAGGGAAGAGTAACTAGTCCTGACAGGGTGGTCGTGCAATTACTTCCTTTGGAAAACACTTCTCTTGGCCTATTTGCCATAACATTTTCTCCTTCTAATGCCACCGAATCTGTCTGCTTCTTGCCATGATCTATAACCTCATCCCTTTCCCACTGATCTGAGTGCCCATCCAGGTCTTCTGGCTTATCCATCCCTTCCTTAGAGACTGGAGTTGCCAGGACTCCTTGAAGTTATCATATAACTGTTCTCAAAGCTACTAGTAGCTCAACATGAGGGTAGGCTTCACCCAATAAACTCTAGTATGCGTGTGTCAGGCCCTGGAGGTCCCACCCACTGAATTGTCACCCCTCCACCTAGCAGCCTTAACCACCCACCATTAGGAAATCATGTGGAGGGTGTAACATGGTTAAAATATATATATATGATGATCCCTAGACAGTGGCTGAAAAGGAGAGTCCTGAGTAGTGTGACCTTGGTCCCTCCTTTCAGGGCCTATCCTCATCTTGATGGTGTAAGGGCATACACCTAGCAAAGCTAGGTTCTTCCCCCATCCTTATCCCTTTTCCATGCAAGGAGGCATGATAAGACCATATTTCCCTTATAAGGAACTTCTAAGTTCAGCTTTCAGAGGGCCCAAGTAAGGCAGACAGCCCATCCAGTAAGAGAGGTGTCAGAGTGTAGATGCTGAAGCTCCTTTATTGGGCAGTCACGAAAGTTTTCCATAATGCCAGACACTTATGGGTAGTGGGTAATGTGGAAGGGGCATCTAAATTTGTGAGTCTGGGCCCATCATTTAGGAGATCCTGGTCAGAGAAGTAAAGTGGGATCCCTGGTCAGAGAAGAAGTCATGTGGGTACCTGAAGGGGTGGCAAAGCTACTTTCCCAAGGTATCTGGGTATGTACTATATCTACACAATGAGCTGAAAAGGCAAGGCCATATAGCCTGAATATGTAGGTGTCTACCACAACCAAGGCATAGGACATATCTTGGGATGGCTGGGGAGGGCTAATGAAGTCCACTTGCTATGAGTAGACTGGTGCAGCCCTTCTGGGAATAGCTCCTAAATGCATTTTTCAGGCTCTGACTCGTTGCGATTTCTCACATTGGTAAATGCAGATTGTGCTTCTTTTTTCTTTTAAGATTTATTTATTATTTTCCTCCTCCAGGGATTCAATCCTGGAGACCTCTGATGGGGAGAGGTTCCCTGTCAATTGTGCCACCTAAGTTCCTGGTTTCTGCTGTGCTTCACCTCAACTCTTCCCTTGTCTCTCTTTTGATGCATCATTATCTTGCTGTGTAACTCACTTGTGTGGGGCACTGGCTCACCACATAGGTACTTGTGTGGACACTGGCTCGCTGTGCAGGCATGCTTTCTCTTCTTTTTTACCAGGAGGTCCCAGGGGTTGAATCCAGGTCCTCCCATATGGCAGGTGGAAGCTCTATCACTTGAGCCACATCTGCTTCCCAGATTGTGCTTCTTTTAATGAAAGAGGTACTCCATGTTTCTAGGTCCAAAATTTCATGGTGTTGGAATATCCAAGTCCAGTTCAATGGAGAATCCACTCAGTTGCAGAAGCAAGCATGGGAAATTCAGCTATTTCACAGATGCCACTTGAGTAAGTCCATTGTCATCCTCTGGCAAGAAGGGCTCATCCTCTGCCTTTCACCCTGATGAATCTCCTAAAATGCAGCTTGGTATGTCTGCCTAAGGCAAGGGAAACAGTGGCTGCTGCACAGTGGATGCCAGATGGCTCTATTTCTGAGCATGGTGGGGCATCCTTGAGTCAGGGTCTTCAAGATGCCAGTGCAAGGAGGGTAAAGCCCTCATTGGTGTTGCCACAGGATCATTGTGAGGGGGACTGGGCCTCTGACACCAGCTCATGCAAATGTGAGCCCAGAAGAGCACAATCCTGAATATAACACTTCTTTTTGATGATTTTCCATTGTTGGGTACTATCTGGGTGGGTGTTCTGATTATTCAGGACACAGGACATGATGGGAATTCCTGGCCTCAGGAGAACTTGAGAGCTCTCAGCAATTCACTCACCAAAGCCCAACAGCATGCCAGAAACTGCTTCTCTGGGGTGCATCTGAAAACCTCCTGGTCCAAAAACCTAAGAGGCTGTGAATTCCCATTTCTTCCTCCCTCTGCCCAAAAGGACCAGTCATCATGGGTCCAGGCAGCAGAAATCTGCAGCTTGAAGGGAGGTGCAGGCTCCCAAGGTCACAGAGGCAAGTTGGATGAAAGAGCCACATTTACCTCCTGCAGGGCCTGCTCTTCCTCCATGCTTCCAAGGGGAGTACCTACATTCCATGTCATTTGAAATAGGGGTGCCAGAATACCAAGATGAGGAATATGGTGATGCCAATATGCAAATAGCACAAAGTCTAGGACCATGGGCCCTAAAGAGAGTACTTCTGCATTCAAGCCCCAATAACCTATAGTTAGGCACTATACTCCATTCAAACCTTTTTCATTGGCCACGCTGGACTATTATAGGCAGAGATAGTGGAGCGAAGGACACCTGTAAATAGAAGGCACTTCATGAGTTCAGTAAAGTCCTTTTCCCCAGAGGTGATATTGATATTGACATTGCTGAACAATATGGTGGGGAAATGAAAGCACTGGGGAGGCCTGGCCTGTCACTTGCCCAAATGTGACAGCTAGAATTCAACTGGAATGTGGGAGTGCATCACCACAGTTGCCACTGTGAGGCACAGCAGTGCAGGACATCAACTCCTACAATGTATTCTCTGGCAGGGAACACAGCTACAGGGGTGCCAAAAAGCCATAGGAACTGACCCACAGGGTACTGGTAATCTCCTGTCCCCATACTGGTATGGAATGCCCCAAACCTCACAGCAGTCTATGTTGCCCTGTTCCCTCTGTTTCTCCTCCTGGAATAATAGTGACCTGGGAGCCTGTATCTAAAAGCATCATAAAGGTTTGTTCACCAACCCCAAATTGTACATGCACTGGGGTATATGGCCTTTGGCTCCTAGGTGATAGGTGGGGCTCTTGACCCAACCCCTATGTTATTTTTAACTTAGTAAAGTTCTGGACTTAGGTTAGGCCTAAGGGAGAGGTGGGAGACCTACTGGTTCCTCCTCCCCTTATACTGCCCCCATTCTGGGATTGTGGGGAGGGGCTGGACAGGGATAGATTGTTTCTGTGGAGGCTGTTGCCTTCCCATTTCATATTTCTCCTAAAGTTCCCCTTTGTATACCCTGCCTAAGACATTAGCTGGGATGCCTACTCCAGCAGCCCCAGGAACACAGCTTAGCAAGCAGTGGCCCTGAGGAAGGGGTGGTTGCTGGATTATCCCGTGGGTTAGGTAAAAGGTATGCTCCCACTGCTTGTGAGCCCAGCTCCTCTGTCAGTCACCATGGCCATCATTTTCCCAGTAAGAGAGCTCTCATCCTAACTGGGGATGTGGGGAGGGGGTTGGTACGATAAGCCTGTTCAAGCACATCTCCCAGGGGAAGCCCTGAGATGAGAAGGAGAATCAGTTTGTCACCCCACTCAGGGACCCATTTCTAATAAAACCATTAATGTTCTGCCCAAAATGGGAATCTGGTGAGGAGCTAAATTCCTCTGTGGGGGTGGAATATCCATGAGCCAACACCCAGTAGTCACAGCATGACCATGGCTTCCTCCTCCTTACTCCAAGGCTCAGAACAAATAGCTCACACTTTTGTTTCACCTCCCAGCCCCATTTTTAGTTATAATAGTCTCCTGAATTATTATGAGTGGCCTCACACTGACCACTGAGGGTGGCCTGAATACAGATATGCCTAGTTCTAGAATGAGAAGAGATATAAGAAGCTATTAGTAAAAACGGTGCTCACTGGGACACGGAGACTGATTGCAGGCAGGAAATTTATTGAGGAGTTTCTCCCATCAGAGGGGGTCCGAAGAATAGACTTCAGCTTGTCTGAGTGTTTTGGGCTGGCCCTTAAATAGTATGTGGGCAAGGTGTTAGTGAGGACAAAGAAGTACTGACTTGTATTCTGTTGGGAGGGGATCTTTGGGAGACATATTGGAATGCATGTTCTGTCTTTCAGGGACAGAGGGTGGAGATTTTGGCTATCTGTTATTGGGGCAGAGAAGACTTGTTGGCACCAGCTGGGGGTCGTGGGTGGGTCATCTTGCCAAATGGGGCTAACAGAAGACATGAGCCAGGGGAATGAATGCTGGGCACTACAAGTCCCAACCTCACGGATTTCCATGTGGAACCAGCTAGCCAACTCCCTGGTATTCGTGGATTCGTGGGAGGAATTCAAAGTCCCATTTATTCCTGCCTGTCCTCCAGAGGATGGAGACAGCATTCCCTAGGTACCCCAGCTATGGTTTGGTAACTCTACCCAGGCTGGTAGGACAGGGGCAAACTTTCAGTTTAGCACACAAATCCCTGAGTCCTCTGTTGCCCAAGACTCTCCTGTACAAAAGGAATGAGGGAGCAATGAAAAGAATGGCCAAAAAATCAACCCATTCTATACTGCCCTGGGCATCCTGCTCACTGAGCCAAAATCTGGTAACACAGATTCAGGCACAATAGAAACTTTCAGCAGATGACCACTTTATTACACAGCACAAAGGGTCCAAAAGAGCAGGGGAAGAAATCTCAATATGGCTGCTCTCCCAAGAAGGCCAAACTCAGTGGATGGCAGCTCGGCATGCCCCACTTGCATAAGAGAGGAAAGACAAGTTTGTGCTGCCCTAGGCAGATACTTGTGGACCCCAGGGCGAGAGTCCTGCCACTGAGAGTTTCCTTCCCTGATAAGCACCTGTTTGTTCCCTGTTTCAGGGTTTAAGGTTTTGTCAGGCCTTTTCATTAGATCTAACATCTCCCCCAGACTGTGGAATGGAAACACATTGAAACAATTAAAAAGGTGGGGGGTGGTTAGGCAAGAACAGGTAAATGGCTATTCAGGATATGTCTGTGACATCCCTAGCACTGGATCTTTGTTTTATTGTTACCATTTTCTCCCAAAATAAATCAGAAATCCTTGGAGAAATTAGTAATTCCAGGACTGAGGTGAATAAAGTACAAGAGAAACCTATAATATTTTTAATAAAAAATAATGAAATGCTCAAGAAATGGTGGAGACATACTGAAAGAACACAGACACCAGCTTGAAGGTGTTCCCACTGGTCAAATCTGAGACAATTTAGCATTAAAATAATAAGAGAAATGGATTATAAGCCAATTAATTATATATGAATCCATGAGTCCATAGGAATATAACAAATAAATGAAATAAGGGAAAGGGCAAAGCTGTTTCTTATAATAGAATGGCAAATAATAAGTGTAGATAGAATAATGGGTATAAGACCATCACTCAATAACCTTCATTTTAACAACTTTCAGTCAAGAGTAATGAACGGATACCAAAATTCGTGGATGAAAATTTGAGGAGGAGCAGGAATTTCCATAAGCTTCCAATTGATTATAAAAAGAGTAACTTCTAATATAGGAGCCATCTATTGGACAACACTCTAATTAAGTGTTCAAAATTAACATCACAAATAATGGGATTGACCAACACCACATGCCTCTTGAATTTAACATCACTTTTGTGGTACTGCTGCCAAAAATGAAGCAGTACCAAAACTAAACTTGACGGGTATTCTTGTCCTATATTCTTGAAAAATGTAAAGGTCATAAAAGCCAATGAAAAGCCAAGGAATTAGTCTAGATTAAAGGAGAGTAAAGAGACAAGGCGACTAAGTACAATGTGTAAACTTTGAATAGAAGTTGGATGGGTAAAAAATAGATATAAAGGGCATA
The DNA here is from genome assembly GCF_030445035.2 of Dasypus novemcinctus. Taxonomy (NCBI): domain Eukaryota; kingdom Metazoa; phylum Chordata; class Mammalia; order Cingulata; family Dasypodidae; genus Dasypus; species Dasypus novemcinctus. The sequence goes on from NC_080675.1 coordinate 39,234,330, forward strand.
CTGGGAAATGATGAATATAGTCTGTGGTCTAGATAATAGCATTGTTACCAGATTTTGTCTAGGTTCTTGACTATGCTGCAGAAATGAATTTCAAGAGCACGTTGGATGAGTTAGGCCAGTAATTTATTCAGGCAGGGAGGGATGAGAAATGGGAGAAAATAACCAATCGCGGGTCCCAGGTAGACAGGAAGGGGCTGAAAAGTGGTCAAGTGGGCTGATTTACAGACTACAATTCCTCATTATAGGCATAAATGCCCAAGTTTTACTTGCATAGTGATCCAAACGGGGAAAACGGCAGCCAGATTCAGGTCCAGAGGCGAGAGTGAGTGTTCAGGCCTCACTGAACCATTAATTTTTGAACCATTAATTTTTCCACCCCTTTGCTAATGGCAGGGGAGGAGTTCCAATTGTTTGCTGTTTTGACTGATTACCTCACTCATCAATCCCTTATGAGGCCCCAGTGAAAAAGTCCTTGGGGGAATATCCAGGGCTTCTTCTGGCTTCCAGATGAAGTCTTTGGTCTGAACGGAAGAATCTTTGGGAGGGTCTTCCAGCAGCCATCTTGGGGGTTATTGACGTCCATGTGGACATCTTGCCAGGTTCCAGATCCATCTATTGAGTCCCTATCTTACTAGCCTGCATTAGTATTGTATCAATATTAAAAATTCTTATTTTGATAATACACTATATTTATATACAAGAATATTTATGTTCAAGATCAACTATATTTATGTACAAGGTATACACATGCATACCAAGACAGCAAGAGTGACAGTAAGAAAGAGTGAGAGTGAGAGCAAGAGTGGGAGTGATAATAAGAATGAGCAAGAGAGATATGATAAAGGGAAAGAGGTAAAATATAAAAAACTGAAGAAGGTAAAAGATACATGAAAGTGCTTTGTAGTCTTCTGGCAACTTTTCTATAAGAGCTAATTCAAACCTATATGGAAAAAGGAAAATAATCCAATGAAAAAATAGGCAGAGAAAGAAAAAGGAAGAATAAATAAAAAGAACCAATAAATGTATTAAAATAATCTCAACTTCATTCTTAAGTGGAAATTATAATTAAAATATTATTTTTTCAATTATCATTTTTGGCAAGGATGTAAAGGTATGATAACATCCAGTGTGTGCAAATAGGCATTTTCACATAATGTTGGTAGGAGAGTGACAGTTCAAGCTCTTTAAAGTAAAATTTGGTAATATTTTTAAAAAATTAATGTGTACCTTCCCCTTTGATCCAGCAGTTCCATGGTTAGAAATTTCACTCTTCTGAGATACTCACACTGATTCTGAAATTTTCACTTAGAATTTTTTTTGTTGTAGAAATAAAACTTGAAATAATCAAATACCCATCAAAGAAAGTTAAAATCTTATGAAATATCTGTAATATGAACAATACTACCATAGATTAAAGAGCCTAAATATATACTGTTGAATAAACAAATCAAAGAAGTTTAGATTACATAAATGTTACATCAAAAATAAAGGGGATTCACATATATCCCTCTCTCTCCCCCTCCCTCTTTCCCACATTAACATCATTCATTAGTGTGTGAAGCAGTTTGATATTGCTTATGAATTCCACAAAGAGATATCGGATTTGTAAACTGATCTGTACCTGGATGTGATTAAATTATGATTAAGGCTTTGATTGGGCCATGTCAGTAGGATGTTGGGTGGGGACTCACAGATAAAACTACACAGCAGAGCAGTGGAGTTAGTTTTGATGCTGGAATTTTGAGCTGGAGCCTGGGAAGTAAGCACACAGAGGAGCAGAGCCACCGAAGCCAGAGAAGATCAAGCCCCATGGAGAGAGACCATCAGTTGCCTGATAGTCCACAGCTGACTTTGTGGAGACAGACAAAGCCTAGAGAACCTCATAGCCTACTGCTCACCTTGTGGAGAAAACAGAGGAGCTGAGCGCAGATAGAAATGAGCCTGGGAAGAGAGGAACCCAGGAACCCTGAACCCTGGTAGACACGAGCAGCCATCTTGCTCCAACACGTGGCAATAGACTTTGGTGACAGAAGTGGTTTATACTTTATGGCCTGCTAACTGTAAGTTTCTACCCCAAATAAATACCCTTTATAAAAACCAACCGATTTCTGGTATTTTGTATCAGCACCCCTTTGGCTGACTAATAAAGTGTGTTAAGTTTGTTACAATTGATAGACACATATTGAAGCATTGAGATTGACTATAGATGACATTATACTTTGCACTTTGCCCCACACAATTTTATAGGTTTTGACAAAATGTATAATGGCCTGTATCTGTCTTTGCATTGTCATGCAGGACAGTTCCAATGTTCCCACAATGCTTCCTATGCTACACCTATTCCTTCTTCTCCCTCCCTTCAGAACCTCTAGTGTCCAATGCCTTTAAATCAATGATAGAAGTTCTTCCATTACTAGAATAAGTCTATAATAGAATAATAATGCTACTTTTGTCCATTGTTCATTCCCCAATCTTGACGATTTAGGGATGGTGATGCCTACTCCATTTCTGATTGAGAGGGGGTTTACATCCCAGGAGTGAGATGGATAGAAATATCTTGCTTGCAGTTGCAATACTCTGTTCCTTGGGATGGGTATCATCCATCATCATCCTTTTGTAAGTTGTCCTGGATGAGTCTAATGAACTGGAGAGTAGGTGTTACAACTCTGTTGAGATTCAGGGCCCGACCGGCATATGAACATATGAACGGACCAAAGACTTAAGTCTCCAGGATATATAATTAACAAGTATAGTGCTAATTATAGGTTCAAATAAAAGGGGCAGAAGAGCCATGAGTAGGGAAATTATAATAGTCTAACACCGGTACACTGTGGAGCATATATTACAAAGTAAGGCCCACTGACTGGGTGCTGAATTCCTAAGGTTGTCTGCCCTCCTTATAGTGTCCAGATGTCCCTAGAGCCCTCAGGAGCCTCACCATTTGAGGCACTGTATACTATGGCAGTCAATGAGATCCTGCTGAGAGGTACATAAGCATCACCTCTGAAATGACCTCCCAACACACTTTGAAATCTCTTAGCAATAAAAACTCATTTGTATTTACTATTACTTCCTTTTGGTCAAGGTCTTCTTCAAAATGCATTACTAGTCAGCACTTGGTAATAATCCCTTGGTGCCAGGAAGGCTCATCCACAGGAGTCATGTCCCACACCAGGGGGAAGGCAGTGCATTTATATGCTGAGTTTGGTTTAGAAAGAGGCTGCATTTGAGCAATAAGGAGGCTTTCAGGAGGTAACTCTTAGGCCATATATATATTTACTAGGGTAAGTTTCAATTTCACAAGAAAAGATTCATGGGTACAAACATCGTCATCAAGGACCTGGTGTAATGATCTGTCATCCATCACCAGGCACTGCCCATGTACTTGGGGAATTCTTGCCAGTCTATTAGTGAAGGTTGCAAGACTCCCAAGATAGGGATTTGATATTCTTTCAGTTATTGTGTGGGTCTCGACCCACTAAGACATTGCCCCACAAACACTTGAACATATTTATATGCCTTAGAGGCAGGACCTAGTTGAACCACTCCCCACACATCCTCCCATCACCGACACCTTGCACCAGTGATCCTCCCCTGCCACAGTTGTGACCCTTGTGCAATAAAAAACCTCCCCTAAAACAAAGCCAAAAAAAAAAAGCAAATTAATAAGAAAATGAAATATAATAAAATTCAAAAATAAAAAATTTTTATTCATTGTGTCTTTCATCATTGTAAGATGTTATCTTTTATGCACACTGGCAATTTCTTCCAAATGTTACCCCACTGTCATATTTTTCTTTTTGTTTTCTCTTCAAAGAAGCTCTACGTTATAGAAAAGCCACAAAGAAAACATAGGGGATTCCCATATACCCAACACCCTGGTTCTCCCCCTTTACCCTATTAATAACATTTTACATGTGGATGCTAAGTTTGTTACAAATATTGAAACATTGCTACTAACCATGGCCAATGGTTTAAATTATGGTTTACATTTTTTACTGTACACTTTTATAGGTTTTGATAAATTTTAAAACAGCCTGTATCCATTATTGCAAGATCATGCCGAACAGTTCCAATGCCCTAAAAATGTCCTATGTTCCATCTATTGTTCTTCCTTCCTCCTCCCCTTGGAATCTATGGTAACCACTAAGTTTCCATTTTTAAGAATAGGGTTCATAGTTACATGCAATAGCATTGAGGGTTTGACATATCAGTCTGTTTTCTTTTATTAGGCACTGCCTAAGTTCTCGAGAGATCCTTTCCCCTTTAATTTAGAACATAGTAGGACTCCCCAAGATGAGAGATTAATATTTTCTTTTTTATTGTGTGGGTCTCCACCCATTGTATATATATGCCACAACTTGCTTATCCATGCATCTGTTAATGAACACTTGGGTTGCTTCCAATTTTGGCAACAGTGAATAATGTCACTATGAACACTGGTGGCATATATCTGTTCCTGTCCCTGCTTTCAATTCTGCTAGATATATACCAAGATGTGGGGCTGTTGGATCATATGGCAGTTCTACAGTTATCTTCCTAAGGAACCACCAAACTGTCCTCCACAATGGCTGCACCATTCCACATTCCCACCAGAGCAGTGGATACATGTTCCCTTTACAACACATCCTCTCCAACCCCTCTGGTCCTCTGCTTTTTAATAGCTTCTAGTCTAATAGGTGTGAGATGATATCTCATTGTAGCTTTTTTTTTCTTTTTTAAAGATTTATTTATTTATTTAATTCCCCCCCTCCCCCGGTTGTCTGTTCTCTGTGTCTATTTGCTGCGTCTTGTTTCTTTGTCCGCTTCTGTTGTTGTCAGCAGCACGGGAAGTGTGGGCGGCGCCATTCCCGGGCAGGCTGTACTTTCTTTCGTGCTGGGTGGCTCTCCTTACAGCGCACTCCTTGCGTGTGAGCTCCCCTACGCGGGGGACACCCCTGTGTGGCGGGGCACTCCTTGCACGCATCAGGACTGCGCATGGGCCAGCTCCACACGGGTCAAGGAGGCCCGGGGTTTGAACCGCGGACCTCCCATGTGGTAGACGCACGCCCTAACCACTGGGCCAAGTCCGTTTCTCTCATTGTAGTTTTGATTTGCATTTCACTAATAGTCAGTGATGTTGAGCATCTTTTCATGTGCTTTATAACCATTTTTATTTCCTCTTTGGAGAAGTGTCTGTTCAAGTCTCTTGCTCATTTTTAAAAGGGTCTTTTTTTCCTTTTTAAAAATACTGAAGTACACTACTCATACATAAACAATAACTGTATAGTAATAGTTGTGAACTTATAAAACAAAACATACATAACATCATACAGGGCTCTCATAACTCACCCTACCAACAATACCTTGTATTGTTGTGAAACATTTTTAACTAATGATTAAAGAGCATCCTCAAGATATTACTATCAACCAAATTATCTTACATTTTGTGTATTTTCCCCCATTCCACTCTAATATTATTTTTATATCATTTATACATGAACATATATAAATAAATAAAAAAAGTAAAAGTTGTGAGCTTACAAAGTAAACATGTATAACATCATACAGAGGTCCCATACATCAACCCACCACCAACACCTTGCAGTGTTGTGAGACATTTGTTACAAATGATGAAAGAATATCATCATGATCTTACTACAAACTATAGTCCTTATTATACATTTGGTGTATTTTCTCCCAAACCCACCCTATTATTTTTTTTAGATATTTTATGACAGAAGTTGTAAACTTACAAAACAATCATGCACATGTGCAGAATTCCCATACAATACCCCTTTATCAACACACTACACCATGGTGGAACATTTGTTACAGATTATGAGATAATGTCATCAGACTATTACCAGGTCCATAGGGTACATTTGGCAACCCTTTTTCCATACTCCCCCATTATCAACACTGTACATCTTTGGCATAGACACATGAATATTGATTATTACTGTTAACGATAGTCCATAGGTCACTCCAGTAGTATTATTCCCATGCTTCTCCACATTTCCACCACCTTGCAATTAGTGATGTACAACTGCTCTAGGTCACAAAGGACACTCTTGCAACTGTACGGTTAACCACAATTCTCATCCACCTCTGGGTTTACTGTGTTATTCAGTCCCTAGATTATTCTCTAGTTTTCTTTCAGTTGGCATTTACATCCCTAGACAACACTTTTCAGCCACATTCTGATTTATAAACCAGCTATTGCTCACTATAATGTGTTACTATCAACTCTATACATTTCCAATAAATTAAAACTTCTGTGTACATTAAACAGCAGTAGTTCCTCTCAATCTTCCTCTAATCTTTAAGAATCCACCACCCACCACCTGGTCTTGAAGGGATTTCCCTACATTTTCTTCTAGAAGCTTTATGGTTCTTGCTTTTATATTTAGGTTTTTGATCAATTTTTATTTAATTTTGCTAATATGTGAGAAAGGGGTCCTCTTTCCTTCTTTTGACTATGGATATTAAGTTCTCTCAGCACCATTTCCTTTTTTTAAAAGATTTATTTGTTTATTTATTTCTCTCCCCTTCTCCCTCACCCCACCCACCCCCCACTGTCTGCTCTCTCTGTTCATTTGCTGTGTGTTCTTCTGTGTCCACTTGTATTCTTGTCAGTGGCACTGGGAATCTGTCTCTTCTTGTTGTGTCATCTTGCTGCATCAGCTCTGTGTGTGTGCAGCGCCACTCCTGGGCAGGCTGTGCTTTTTTTCATGGGGTGGCTCTCCTTACCGTTCTGCCTGAGTTGGGTGGGTTTGACCAGCTTGTCAAAAATCACTTGACCATAAATGTGAGAGTCTCGTTCTGAACCATCAATTCGGTTCCATTGGTCTATGTGTCTGTCTTTATGGCAGTACCATTCTGTTTTATCACTGTAGCTAGGTAATATGATTTAAAGTCTGGAAGTGAAAGTCTTCCAACTTTTCATTTCCTTTTTAAGATGTTTACGGCTATTTGGGACCACTTTCCCTTCCAAATAAATTTGATAATGTTTTCCATTTAATTAAAAAATGCTGGTGGAATTTTTATTGGATTGCATTGAATTTTTATATCAATTTGGGTAGAAATGACATCTTAGTGATATTTAGTCTTCTGATCCATGAGCATGGAATATTCTTACAATTATTTAGGTCTTTTTCAATTTCTTTTGACACTGAAGTGTAGTTTTCTGAATACAAATGCTTTACATCACTGGTTAAGTTTATTTTTAAATATTTATTCTTTTAGTTGCTATTATAAATGGAATTTTTCCCCGTGACTTCCTCCTTAGATTGCACATTACTAGTGTCTTTTAAAGTCTATTTCATATAATGTAAGTATAGCTACTCTGGGTTTTTTGGTTTTGGTTTTGGTTTTTTGGTTACTGAATGTATGGAATATCTTTAATATCTTTTTCCAGCCTTTCCCTTTCAATCTGTTGGCATCTTTGGGTCTAAGGTGAGTCTCTTGGAGACTGCATATAGGTGGCTCTTATTTTCTTATCCATTCTGCCAGCCTGTGTCTTTTAATCGGGGCGCTTAATCCATTAACGTTCAATGTTATTACTGTAAAAGCAATTCTTATTCACCCATTTTGACCATTGGGTTTTATCTGTCATATTTTATTTTCACCACACTTTTTGAGATTTTAGTTATTTTTATGGATATAATCTTCATTTCTAGACTCTCTTCCAAGTCTCTCTCTCCTGTCTTTTCTTTTTGGACTGTAGCACATCCTTTAATATTTCCTGCAAAGCTGGTCTCTTGGTTACAGACTCTCTCAGTTTCTGTTTATCTGTGAATATACAAAACTTGCCCTCGTTTTTGAAAGACAATCTTGCTGGATATAAGATTCTTGCCCAGAAGTTTTTTTCTTGTAGAAATCTTAAATATATCATATCACACTGTCTTCTTGAATCCATGGTTTCTGATGAGAAATTGGCACTTAATCTTATTGGGTATCTCTTATACAGTATGCATGGTTTTTCTCTTCTTGCTTTCAGAATTCTCTCTTCGTCTTTGGCATTGGACATTCTGATTAGTATCTGTATCAGAGTTGGTCTATTCAGATTTATTCAGATGGAAGTACATTTTGCTACTTGAACATGGATATCTATGTCCTTTGACAGGTTTGGGAAATTTTCTACTGTTATTTCTTCAAATATTTCTTCTGTCCCTGTTCCCTTCTCTTCTCCTTCTGGAACAGCCATTACATGTAAGATTTTGCACATCTCTTGCTGCTCTGAGATCTTGTTCAATTTCTTCCATTCTTTTCTTCATCTCTTCTTTTGTATGTTTGCTTTTGGAGTCCATTTCTTCAAGCTCATCAATCCTTTCTTTTGCCTCCTCAAATCTGCCATCATATAATTCCAGTGTATTTTTAAATTTCATTTATTGCACCTTTCATTCCCATAAGATCTGCTATTTTTCTATGTATGCTTTCAAATTCTTCTTTGTGCCCATCCAGTTTCTTCTTAATATCCTGAAATCTCTTTAGCCATCTCATTGAATTTATTAAGGAAATTTGTTTGAACATCTATGATTAGTTGTCTCAACTCCTTTCTGTCATCAGGCTTATTTTTTTCCTTTTACTGTGTCTTATCTTCCTGTTCCTTGGTGTGGATTGTAATTCTTGGTTGATGTCTTGGTATCTGGCTTACTAGATGTATTTATTCTGGGTGCAGTTTCTCTCTTTAGTTAAGGACTTTTTTGTCCTTTCTCGCCTACTAGTTGTGTAGTAGGAGCCAATGATGTAGTTAGTGTTGTAAGCTGTGGAGGCTCAAGCTGCCTGCACTGTCCAGGGGATTGATGGAAGATTCTCCCAACTTTCTCCTTTGCCAGGGGTAGAGACACAGCCACAGCCATGTGTAATAATCCAAGACATGCAGGCTTTGACTCTAGTTGCCCAGAAAGACTGATGAAGCTTAACATGCCTTTCTCCCCTGCCTAGGGTGGGAATGGAACTGCAGGTGTGGGCAGCAATCTATGTCATGCAGGTCCAAAATGGCCATAGATGCCCCAGAAGACTTCCCACTATTCAGTCTGTGCCAGCCAAATGTACCTGAAATTACCCAGAGAAGCTGGTGCAGGATCTGCCAGCCTCCTCCTTGCTAGAGGTGGGGCTGAAGTCTAGGCTAGGGCTGCAGTCCAATCTGGATGAAAGAAGCTGGTCCCTACCATCACTGTGATTTTCAGTCAGCCTGGCTTCCTCTCATGCTGAGGAAGAGTCAAAATGGCAGCTACTCTTAGGGTTATACTTTAGCCAGACAAATTCACTAATCTGTAGCTGAAGTTGGTGGCAAACCGTCTCTCCCTCCCCTGTTTTTGGGAAATGGAACTTCCAACTCCAGCCATAAAGTAGCTCCTGAGGTGGCTTGCACCTCCAAAGTAGGATGATCAAGGGAAGCAGACTTGGCCCAGTGGCTAGGGCATTCGTCTACCACATGGGAGGTCCACAGTTCAAATCCCAGGCCTCCTTGACCCGTGTGGAGCTGGCCCATGCGCAGTGCTGATGTGCGCAAGGAGTGCCGTGCCACGCAGGGGTGTCCCCCACGTAGGGGAGCCCCACACGCAAGGAATGTGCCCTGTAAGGAGAGCCACTCAGTGCAAAACAAAGTGCAGCCTGCCCAGGAATGGCGGCACACACATGGAGAGCTGACACACAGATGATGCAACAAAAAGAAACACAGATTCCTGTGCCTGACAACAACAGAAGCAGACAAAGAACATGCAGCAAATAGACACAGAGAACAGACAACTGGAGTTGGGGGGGAAGGGGAGAGAAATAAATAAATAAATAAATCTTTTTAAAAAACCAACAAAACAAAGTAGGATGATCACCAGCCTCTGGCATGGCCTATATTTTCCCAGAGAAGTTGGTGAAGGTCTCTCCAGGTTCCTCCCTCCTGAAAATGAGGCTGGAGCTTAGGCTACACCTACAATCCAATCTGGGTGGAAAGAAGCCAATCCCTACCACCACTGTGATTCTTTTGGATATGAATAACCAGTTGTCCGAGCACCATTTGTTAAAGAGCTCATTCTGTTCCAGTTGAGTGGACTTGGTGGCATTGCCAAATATCAGTTGACAGTATAGGCGAGGATCTATATTGGCATTCTCAATTCTGTTCCATTGGTCAGTATGTCTATCATGCCAATACCACTCAGTTTTGACCACTGTAGCTCTGTAGTTTGCTTTAAAATCATGTAGTGTGATTCCTCTAATTTCAACTTTCTTTTCCAATATGTTTTGGCTATTTGGAGCCCCTTGCTCTTCCAAATAAATTTCATAATTAGCTTTTCCAATTCAGTTAAAAACTGCTGTTGTAATTTTTATTAGGATTGCCTTAAATATGTAAATCAATTTGGGTAGGATACATCTTAATGATGTTTAATCTTTCAATCCATGAACATGGGATATTCTTCCATTTACTTAGGTCTTCTTTGAATTCCTTTAACAATATTGTGTAGTTTTCTGCATATAAGTCAATTACATCTTCAGTTAAGTTTATTCCTGGGTATTCAATTATTTTAGTTGCTATCGTAAATGGAATTTTTTCTTGATATCCTCCTCATATTGCTCATTATTGATGTGCATAAATACTACTGACTTTTGCATATTGATCTTATAACCTTCCACTTTACTGAACTCATTTATGAACTCTAGAAGCTTTGTTGTAGATTTCTCAGGGCTTTCTACATAAAGGATAACACCATCTGCAAATAGTGAAGTTTTTACTTCTTCTCTTCCTATTTGGATGCCTTTTATATCTTTTTCTTGCCTAAGAGCTCAAGCAAGTATTTCTAACACAATGTTAAATAAAAGTGATGACAGTGGGCATAGTTAGTTGTCTTGTTTCAGATCTTATAGGGAAAGCCTTTTAGCATTTCACCACTCAATATGATGTTAGCTGTGGGTTTTTCAAATATACCCTTTATCATGTTGAGGAAGTTTACTTCTATTCCTATATTTTGAAGTGTTTTCATCAAGAAAACATGTTGTATTTTGTCAAATGCTTTTTCTGCATCAAAATCATATGATTTTGTTCTTTTGAGTTTTTAATGTGGTGTATTACATTGACTGATTTTCTTATGTTGAAACATTCTTGCATACCATGGATGAAACCCACTTGGTCATGGTGTATAATTCCTTTGGTGTGTTGTTGGATATGATTAGCAAGTATTTTGTTCAGGATTTTAGCATCCAGTTTCATTAGAGAAATTGGTATGTTCTTGTGGCATCTTTATATGTGTTTGTTACTAGAGTGATGCTGGCATCATAGAATGAGCTAGGCAATGTTCCCTTCACTTCTATGTTTTGGGAGAATTTAAGCAGGATTAGTGTTAGTTCTTTCTAGAATGACTGGTAGAATTCACCTATGAAACCATCCAGTTCTGGGCTCTTCTTAGTTGGGAGGTTTTTGATGACTAATTTAATCTTGTTACTTGTGATTCATCTGTTGCACTCATCAATTTCTTCTTCATAAGTGTAGGCTGCTTGTGTGTTTCTAGAAATTTGTCCTAGATATTTAGATATATATATCTAGATATACATCTTGTTGGCATACAATTTTTCAAAGTATCCTCTTATGATCCTCTATTTCTGTGGGATCAGTGGTGGTACCCACTTCCTTATTTTTTATTTTATGTATTGCATCATCTCTCTTCTTTTCCTTGTTAGTCTATCTAAGGATTTGTCAATTTTATTAGTCTTCTCAAAGAACCCACTTTTGGTTTTGTTAATTTTTCTAGTTTGTTTTTATTTTTTTTTTAACTCTCAGTTTCATTTAGTTCTGCTCTCATCTTTATTTCCATCTTTCTGTTTGCCTGGGATTAGTTTGTTTTTCTTTCACAAATTCCTCCAGGTATGCAGTTAGGTCTTTTATTTTAGCTATTTCTTCTTTATAAATATAGGTATTTATGTCTATAAATTTCTGTCTCAGCACTGCTTTTTCTGCATCCCATAGGTTTGATTTGTTGTGACCTCATTTTCAGTGTTTCAAGGCAGTTACTGATTTCTTTTGCAATTTCCTCCTTGACCCACTGTCTAAGAGTGTGTTAACTTCCATATCTTTGTGCCTATTCTGGTTCTATGCCCCTTACTGATTTTTCAGCATCATTCCATTGTGATCAAATTATACTGGTATAATTTGAATTTCTGAATTTGTTGAAAGTTGTTCTGTAATCTAGCATGTGGTCTACTCTAGAGAATGATCCATATGTGCTCAAGAAGAAGGCACATCTCACCGTATTTGGGTGTAATACTCTGTATACGTCTATTAGGTCTAGATCCTCTAAAGTATTATTCAAAGAATCTGTTTCTTTATTGACATTCTGTTGAGATGTTCTGTCTAATGGTGATAATGGTGTATTAAAGTCCCCCACTCTAACTGTAGAAGCATCTATTTCTCCACTTAATTTTTCCAAAGTTTGCCTTGTATATTTTGAGGCACCCTGGTTAGGTGCATAAATATTTATGATTGTTATTTTGTCTTGATAGCTTACCCCATTTATTAATATATAACGTTCTTCTCTGTCTCTTACAATGGTTTTGCATTTAAAGTCTATTTTGTCCAATATTAGTATAGCTACTCTCACCCTTTTCTGGTTATTTTTGCATGTAAAATTGTTTTCCAACCATTTATTTTCAACCTCCTTCATGCCTGGGTCTAAAGTGAGTTTCTTGTAGACAGTATATAGATGGGTCATATTTTCTTATCCATTCTGCCTATAGTTGTCTCTTGATTGGACAGTTTAACCCATTAACATTCAATGATATTACTGTCAAGGAATTACTTACACTAGTCATATTTTCTTTAGGTTTATATATGACATAATTTGTTTTTATCTCTCTTTTATCTTTTTAGGTATTCTTACCAATAATCTTTTTTCCTACACTTTTTTCTGACCCGCTCTCTCCTATTTTTTCCTTTCAGTCTGCAGAACTTCCTTTAGTATTTCTTGAGGGCAAGTTTCTTTTGACAAACTCTCTTAATTTCTGTTTATCTTTGAATATTTTGAAATTTTTCTCATTTTTGAATGCCAGCTTTGCTGTATACAGAATTCCTGGCTGACAGTTTTTCTTTTAGAACCTTATCTATGTCATACCACTGCCTTCTCAGTTCCATAGTTTCAAATGAGAAACCAGTGCTTAATCTAATCACGCTTCTCTTGTATGTGATGGATCTCTTTTCTCTTGCTGCTTTCTGTATTCTCTCCTTGTCTTGAGCATTGGAAAATTTGATAAGTATGTCTTGGGGTAGGCCTGTTAGGATTTATACTGTTTGAGGTGTGCTGTGCTTCCTGGACATATATATCCATTTCCCTCAAAGAGTTGAGAAATTTTCAGCCATCATTTCCACCAACACTCCTTCTGCCATCTATCCCTTCTCTTCTCCCTCTGGGATGCCTATAATGCCTATGTTTGTGCATTTTATGTTGGCATTCAATTCCCTGAGGTCCTGCTGAATTTTTCTATTTTTTAAATCTATCTGTTCTATTCTCTGTATGATTTCAGATGTACCATCTTTGATGTTACTAATTCTTTCCTCAGCTGTTCAAATCTGTTTTGTACTTCCAGCATATTTTCAACTTCTTGAATTGTGCCACTTGTCACCATCATATGTTATTTTTTCATGTATGCTTATGATTTATTCAGTATGTTCCCCCAGTGTCTTCTTAATATCTTTGATCTCTTCCTTTACTTCATTAAGTTGATTCATGATATCTGTTTGGACATCCTTGATTAGTTTTTCCATATTCTGAATCTCCTCCTCTTTTTTAGTTTGCTCATTAGACTGGGCCATTTCTTCTTGTTTCTTAATATGGAATGTAATTTTTTATTGGTGCCTAGGCATCTGTATATCTTGAGAAGTTTATTCAGATGATTACCTCCTTTTTACTCTAGGTTTTTTTGCATGTGTGGTAAGGTTCCTTTTTGACACTTGGTTCCTCTTATTTTATATCCTTATAGTTGTCTGTGCTCTGGTTCTCATTTGGCCTTTTTGTCTCTCTCCCTCCTAGATGATTCACAGCACTCTCTTCATCTTCAGATCCCCCAAGCAGCAAACTTGGATAGCTTTTTGCCCGTCCTCCATTTTTGTGTGTATGTGTATGTGTGAGAGAGTTGAATACTGCCTGCATACTTTAACACCATCTTCCTGGAAGTCCTGATACTTTCCACCCAGTATCTATCTTGATCAGCACAAAATTCCAATTCTTTCAACTCCAAACCTACCTGCTTACTGATCATGAGATTTAATCTGATACATCAAGATTTAGCCCTCCATTACCAAATTTATGTGCAGTTCATTAAAAATGAGGACTCATTGGGCTCATATGTATGCCATATTTTCTGACACAATTTTTAAAAGCACTAGTGTTGTGGGATTTGGGGTGCTTGCTCAAGTTAATAAAACTGGTAACCATTTGTGACAACCAGTGATCATTTCATGCTTTCTCCACTGGAAAGACTCTAGAAAGATGGAGATGTGTATAGCATGATTTAAGTCCCCTACCCTTTATAATACAACACATTTCTAAAAAATGGGTATGTGTATGTATTTTCCTAGTTATTCACTTGTTGCCACTCAGCAGCAGGCCCACACCTCTCTACTATTCCTTAATGTTGGGGCTGGGACTCTGCAAATTACACTTCCCAGGTTCCCTTGACAGTGCCTTCTGGTTAGGTTCTGCCAATTGGAGACAATGGCAGGAGTTTGGAAGTTGGGAAGAGGGGAAAGGGGATTTCCTTCCTCTCCATAATTTCTATTAACATATGTCCAGCAACAAAATACAGTTCTTGCTCCAATCCCTACCTACTTTTGATGACCCCATCATCAGTATTGTTGCCCCACCTCAGAAGTACAATCACTAATCAGATATGACCCCTGAGTAGTCTAAGCACCAGATACACAGTACTCTCCATTATAAGAAACAAGCAGTAGCCATGCAGCAAACCCCTCAAAGGTATAAGGACAAGCCATGTTTGGGTTCCTCTTCTGAGTTTCTAACTCTCTCTCTTACCTTTTCTCCTCCCAGATATAGGGCAGATATCTGCCTCCTTCAGTTATAACTGAACTGCTTCTGGGTTTTGTTTTTGCTCTTTTAGCCTACTAACAACTGGTAGTTCCCCATATTAAATAAATTTGCTTTGTTTGAAATAATAATATGATTTCTGTTTTCACGGCAAGACCCTGAAAGATATTTATATGTACTAACATATAAACACTTACATGAGAAAGGCTTAGCAATGGCTACCCTTGGGAAGTGGACTGATAAAGCTGGGAAGGAAAGTCAACATTTACTTCTCATTTCACATCCTTTTAAATTCTGTATTTAGTATAAACTTTCACTTTTACTATAAACTGTATTGTGCAGTTTGTAATTTATTTTACAGTATTCAGCATATACAGTTAGTATAGAATCAATCTATACTTATAGACATTTAGTTGACTTAATCAGAGGTCCAACTCCAGTGATTATTGGCTAGGACTGAATCAAAAGGCCATACTTCAGAAATGACTACTACCAATATTTTAGCTATCATACTCTGATCAATACCAGACCAGAAGTTTATTAATTAGTTTAGTAGATTTTAGAAATAGGCTTTTGTTCTATTGAGGGATGAATAATTAGAATAATTTTTTAATCTTTGCCAAACTCATAGTCAAAACTTGATATGTGATGGTTAGGCTAATGTGTCAACTTGGCCAGGTAATTGTGCCCAGTTGTTTGGACGAGCAAGCACTAGGCTAACTGTAATACAAGAATATTTATGGGCTTTAGTCATCAGTGAGTTTACTGCATAGATGGGTGATTACATCTATGATCAACCAGGGACATTGCCATCAGCAATGAGTGATGTTTATTCAATCAATTGAATGCCTTAAACGGGGAAGTAATTTTGATGTGGGCTGTGGGTGGGAGGTTGTTCATCTCTTCGTAGATAAGCTAATCTCTGTGTGTCCTGACTTGTGGGTATGGGACAGAGAGGCTGCAGCCCTGCCCTTGGTGACCATGGCAATGACTCCAGTCCTGGGAAACAGTTTAACAATGCAAACTCTATAAACTTTAAATATTAAGAGAAGATGCAAACCAAATGTGCTAAAAGCTTATCTACAATGTATGAAGTCCATGCTAAAAGCTTACCTAGGATGTGGAAGGTATATGTTAATTCAAGCCTATTTAGCACTGAAACAAAGAACCATTTGGCCCTTCCTCTGTATAAAAGGAACTCAAAAATCTTGTTCGGGGCTCAGATTTTGGATTGAAAAGCTCCGAGCCTGGCTGGTCATAAATAAATCATTTTTCCTTCCAAAGAATTATTCCTGAGTTCTGGCCTTACTATACGCAAATAATTGAACCTCTCAACTTCTACAGCAATTTCAGCACTCAGAGAGAATTTCCCAGCTCATCTTTGGACAACTAACATCGCCTGGAAACTCATCATGGACCTTCATTGTACTTCCATCAGAGCCCCTGGTTTGCAGCCTGCCTATGGACTTGTGCATCCCCACAATCACATGAGAGAATCTTATTAATCTCATTCTATTTACGGATCTCTCCTGTTCATTCTGTTCCCTAGAGAATCCTGGCTAATACAGCTTGGTACCAGAATTGGGGTTCTCTTGAGGAACAGAATCTTAAAAATGGGATGCCTAAGGTGGTTCTGGGAGTTTTGCCATTGACCTCTACTCTAACTGGACTGAAGGGTACTAATGACTCCCTTTCCAATAATGAAGAGGCCACTAACAATCCATGGTGTGAATTGACAAAGGAGGTAGGCAAAATATCATCACTGGATGCCCCTACTTCCATGCTTATAAGAAAGAAGTAAGGATCTGGGTGCGAGTGTTTTCAACACCTTAATAAAGTTTTGTAGAGCCAAAGGTATAATGACATTGGCTGGCTTCTCTTAGATATTCTGGAATCAGTTACAAAAGAAAGAGATGCACTAAAAGCTTCAAATTTGCAACTTAAAACAATCAATGATGTGAAAGTTTCTATGTGTGCTCTGAAAAAAAAAATCTTGTTTCCTGCAGCCACAGGCTTGAGATATCTGAGAACCAGACTCAAGCTCTCATTGTAGCAGAGTTATAAAAGAAACTAAAATCTCCACCCCACAGGGAGCTAAAGTGAAGGCACTGATTGGAAAGGAGTGGAACCCCGAGGATTGGGATGGAGACATATGGGATGATGATAATATTGGTGGGAACACTGGAACCCTAAATCTGCTGAGACTTTACCAGGTAAAACTGTGATGGCCTGCTCTGTGGTGACCACACTGTGTCAACCTTGTATCACCCAGGCTCTAGGCTGCCCCAGGGAGTCCAGACCTCCTTCTAGTCCAGAGGCAGGTACCAGCCAAACTATAGCATGCACTGCACAACCTCCACCCTGCCCTGATGAATTTGCCTTTCAGTCCCTGCCTGAAGTGATTAATCCTGTCTTACCAGAAAAAAAATGCAAAGAAACGCCCTGAGGTCAGTAGCTTGCAAGGCATGTCTAATCCTTCTCCTTACCCACCCACACCACCCCTCTTCTCTTCAAGACCTATTACTAGACTAAAATCACAACAAGTCCCCAAAGGAGAAATACGAAGTGTGACCCATGCGGAAGACTGCTAAATTCTGAAAGAACTGCATGAATTTGCCAATCTAAATAGACAGAAATCAGGGGAATGTGTGTGGGAATGGATACTAAGGGTATGGGATAATGGTGAAAGAAATATAAAGTTGGATCAGGCTAAATTTATTGATATGGGCCCACTAAGCTGAAATTCTGGATTCAATGCTATAGCTCAAGGGGTTAGAAAGAGCTCTAACAGTTTGTTTGGGTGGCTGACTGAAACATGGAACAAAAGATGGCCTAGCATGTCTGAGGTTGAGATGCCCAATTTGCCCTGGTACACTGTAGAAGAGGGAATTCAAAGTCTTGGTGAGATTGGAATGCTAGAATGGATTTACCATTTAAGACCTGCCCACCCACCCCAGAAATGTCCAGAGGATACACCTTTAACCAGTACTGTGAGGAATAAATTTGTAAAACTAATTCCATCTTTCCTGAAGAGCTCTGTGGTTGCTCTTCTTTGAGTCTAGATATTACCATAGGGAAAACTGTAATGGAATTAGAATCTTTAAACATTATGTGGGGAGGTGGACTTGGCTCAATGGAGAGAGCATCCGCTTACCACATGGGAGGTCCCTGGTTCAAACCCAGGACCTCCTTGACCCATGTGGAGCTGGCCCATGCGCAGCGCTGATGCGTGCAAGGAGTACCATGCCACGCAGGTGTGTCCCCTGCATAGGGGAGGCCCATGTGCAAGGAGTGCACCCCATAAGGAGAGGCACCCAGCACGAAAGAAAGGCCAACTTGCCTAGGAGTGGCACTGCACACACAGAGAGCTGACACAGCAAGATGACGCAACAAAAAGAGATACAGATTCCCATGAAGCTGACAAGAATAGAAGCGGACACACACAAAAGAATACACAGCGAATAGACACAGAGAACAGACAACTGGGGCGGGGTGGGGGAAGGGAGAGAAATAAACACAAAAAAATAAATCTTTATAAAACTTTTTTTAAAAATTAAAAAAAATAAACATTATGGGTATGATCCAATCTTGGTACCATAAAAATCAAGTATCTGCAGTTAATCGCCAAAGATAAGGGGGCATGGCTACTGCAATGAAAGGGAGATTCAAAGCAGCACTCAAAATAGTCTGAGTCGCATAGAGTTATGGCATTGACTAATAGATCATGGGTACCTAGAAGTGAAATAGATGGGCAGTCTACTAAATTTCTTCTGGATCTATATAAGCAGAAGAGTTCTAGGTCAAGTGAACAAAACCCTAAATCAAATTACAAACACAAAGAATTATGGCTCTTTAATCAATTCCCAGACTTGAGACAGTTTACAGACCTAGAACTCTTTGAATAAAGAGAAGGCCAGGTCACCTTGGAGAAGGATCCTGTTAAATTGCCAAAAATTTTTATCATTAATCTTCCACCTTTTCCCAAGGAGACCTATGGCCTTTTACCAGAGTAACTGTGCATTTAGGAAAAGGACAATGATCAGCCATTCTGGGGATTATTAGACAGTGGTTCAGAAGGGACAAATCGTCAATGTGGCCCAGCAGTCAGAGTAGGGGCTTATGGAGGTCAGGTGATTGATGGAGTTTTAGCTCAGGTCCATCTCACAGAGCATCCAGTGGGTCCCTGGACCCATTCTGTGGTTACTTCCCCAGTTCCAGAATGCATAATTTGAATAGACATACTCAGTAACTGGAAGAATCCCCTCACTGGATCCTTGACTTACGAAGTGGGGGCTCTTAAGGTAGGAAAGGTCAAGCCACTAGAACTACCTCTGCCTAGCAAAATAGTAAATCAAAAGCAAGACAGATTCCTGGAGGGATTATAGAGATTAGTGTCACCACCAATGATCTGAAGGATGCAGGGGTTGTGATTCACATCACATCCCCTTTCAACTATACTATTTGGCCTATACAGGAAACAGATGGATCTTGGAGGATGACAGCAGATTATGGTAAACTTAACCAGGTGGTGACTTCAATTGCAACTGCGGTCCCAGATGTGGTATCACTGCTTGAGCAAATCAACACATCCCCTGGGACCTGGTATGCAGCTTTTGATCTAGCAATTACTTTTTTCCCAATTGCCATTAGTAAGGACTACCAGAAACAGTTTGCTTTCAGCTGGCAAGGCCAGCAGTATACTTTCACTGTCCTGCCTCAGGGTATATCAACTCTCTGGACCTATGTCTTAACATTGTCTGCAAGCACCTTTCCCTCCTATAAGACATCACACTGGTCCATTATATTGATGATATCATGGTGATAGGACCTAGTGAGGAAGAGGTAGCAAAGACTCTAGATGTATTGGTAAGGCATTTGCATGAGAGAGGAAGGGAGATAAATCCAACAAAAACACAAGGGCCTTCCACCTCGATGAAATTTCTAGGTATCCAGTGGTGTGGGCCATGTCAAGCTATCCCTTCTAAAGTGAAGAATAAGCTGCTGCATCCCAAAGCAAGCAGAAGGAAAGAAATAATAAAGATTAGAGCAGAAATAAATGAAATTGAGGGAAAAAATAGAGAAAATTTTTAAAAAGCTGGTTCTTGGAGAAGATCAGTAAAACTAACAAACCCTAGCTATACTTACAAAAAAAAAAAAGAGAAAGAGAGAGAAGATGCAAATAAATATAATCAGAAATGAAAGGGGGTGAGTTACAAGTGACCTCAGAGAAATAAGAATCATGAGGATATTAGGAAAAACTGTATGCCAACAAACTAGACAACCTAGATGAAATGGATAAATTCCCAGAAATACACAACCAACCTACACTGATGTTACAAGAAATACAAGAACTTAACAAATGAATCACGTTTAAAGAGATTGAATCCACCATCAAAAATGTCCCAACAAAGAAAAGCCAGGAGAAGACGCTCCACAGGTGAATTCTACCAAGCATTTTGAAAAGAATTATCACCAATCCTGTTTAAACTCTTTCTAAATATTGAAGAGTAGGGAAAATTACCCAACACACTTTATGAAACCAACATTACCTTAATAAGATACTATAAGAAAAGAAAATTACAGACCAATCTCTCCAAAGAACATAGATGCAAAAATTCTCAAGGAAATACTTGCAAATCAAATCCAACAGCATATCAAAAGATTCCTACATCACGACCAAGTGGAATTTATTCCTGGTATGCAATCCTGGTTCAACATAAGAAAATCAGTCAACATAATACACCATACTAAAAACCACCGACAATCTCAATCAATGCAGAAAAGGCATTCAACATAAGAAAATCAATCAACATAATACACCATACTAAAAACCACCAACAATCTCAATCAATGCAGAAAAGGCATTCAACAAAATACTTCTAAAGATAGGAATAGAAAATAGGTTAGAAAATTCCCCAATATGATAAAAGGAATATGTGAAAAACCCACAGCCAACATCATACTCAATGGCAAAAGTTTGAAAGTTTTCCCTCTAAGATCAGGAACAAGATAAGGATGCCCACTGTCTCCATTGTTATTTAATATTGTGCTAAAATTTCTAGCTAGGGCAATTAGACAAGAAAAAAAGTATTAAAGGCATCCAAATGGGAAATGGGAAAAGAGGAAGTAAAACTCTCTGTTTGCAGATGACATGATCCTTTATTTAGAAAATCCTTAAGCATCCATGATAAAGCTACTTGAGCTAATAAATGAGTTCAACAAAGTGGCAGGAAATAAGATCAACATGCAAAAATCAGTAATGTTTCTGCATGCTAGAACTGAACAGTCTGAAGAGGAAATCAGAGGGAGAATTCCATCTTCAGTGGCAACAAGAAGACTAGGAATGAGTTTAACCAAAGAAGTACAGGACCTATATGCAGAAAACTATAAAACAATGCTAAAAGATATCAAGTAAGACCTAAGCAAATGGGAAGACATTCCAAGTTCATTGATTGGAAGAATAAATATCACGAAGATGTTCATCTTATACAAACTGATTTATAGATTCAATGCAATACCAAACAAAAACCAAAAGCTTGCTTTACAGAATTAGAAAAGGTAATTACCAAATTCATTTGGAAGGGAAAGTGTACCCGAATAGTCAAAAACATTGTAAAAAAGAAGAGTAATGTGGGAGGAATTTCACTGCCTGACCTTGAAACGTATTAGAAAGCTACTGTGGTCAAAACAGCATGGTACTGGCATAAAGATAGACACATCGATCAGTGGAATAGAATTAAGAATCCAGAAATAAACCCTCACCTATTCAGTCAACTGGTTTTTGACAAATCTACCAAGGCCATGTTAACGAGACAAAACAATCTCTTCAACAAATGGTGCTGGGACAACTAGATATCTATAACCAAAAGAATGAAAGAGGACCCCTATCTCACTCCCTATACAGGAATCAACTTATAATCGATTAAAGACCTAAATATAAAGGCCAGGACCACAAAATTATTAGAAGAAAATGTAGGGAAACATCTTCAAAACCTTGTAGCATGCAGTGGGTTCTTGGACCTTACACCCAAAGCACATGCAACAAAAGAAAAAATAGATAAATGGGACCTCCTCAAAAGTAAACACTTCCGTACTACACAGGACTTTGTCAAAAGGGTGAAAAGCAGCCAATTCAATGGGACAATATAATTGGAGATCACATATCTGATAAGGGTTATATAAAGAACCTTATATAAAAGAATATACAAAGAAATGTTACAACTCAACTAAAAAGACAAACGACTCAATTAAAAAATGAACAAAAGACCTGAATAGACATTTATCCAAAGAAGAAATATAAATGGCAAAAAAAACACATGAAAAAGTGCTCAACACCACTAATGATTAGGGAAATGCAAATTAAAACTACAATGAGATATCATTTCATGCCTATCAGAATGGCCACTATTAAAAAGACAGAAAACTACAAGTATTGGAGAGGATGTGGAGAAATAGGAACACTTATTCACTGTTGGTGGGAATGCAGAATGGTACAACCTCTGTGGAGGACTATTTGGCAGTTCCTAAAGAAGCTGAATATAGACTTGCCACGTGACTCTGCAACACCACTACTGGGAACATGCCCAGACGAACTGAGAGCAGTGACACAAACAGACATCTGCACACTGTTTTCATAGCAGCATTATTCACAATTGCCAAAAGTTGGAAACAAACAATATAAGTAATAACAGATGAATGGATAAACAAACTGTGGTATATTCACACGATTATTATGCAGCTGTGTAAGAAATGAAGTCATGAAGCATATGAAAACATGGATGAAACTGGAGGATATTATGTTGAGTGAAGAAAGCCAGATACAAAAGGACAAATAATGCATTACTATGAACCAAATATATTATATAATATTTTATTATTCAAAAAAAGTTTATATGTATCCAGTACATTTAATTGAGAAATGTATGTTTTTATTAAACAGTTTTCTTTATAGTTTTTAATTGTCTATATTTTCAATTATTAAATGCACAATAAAGTTTCAAAAAAATTATCAGCAATAAATCAGTGTCCACTCTATGGTGCTATTTCTCCCATAGTCAGGATTCATGGGTCCAGGAATCAAGGGGTGGAAATGGGAGTGGCACCACTCACTATTACACCTACTGATCCCCTAGAAAAATTTTTGCTTCCTGTCCCTGCAACCTTGAGCTCTGCTGGTCAACAGGTCTTAGTTCCAAGAGGGGGAGTGCTGCCACCAGGGAACACAACAATGATTCCATTGAGTTGGAAGTTAAGACTGCTACCTGACCACTTAGGCATTTCTTACCTCTGAATCAACAGGCAAAGAAGGGAATTACTGTACTGGCTGCGGTGACTGATCCTGACTATCAAGAGGAAAAAGGACTGCATCTATACAATGAGGGTAAAGAAGAGGTTGCCTGGAATACAGGAGATCCTCTAGGGCAACTCTTAGTCCTGCCATGCCCTGTGATTAAAGTCAATGGAGGGAAGCAGATTTGGCTCAATGGACAGAGCATCCGGGTACCACACGGGAGGTCCAAGGTTCAAACCCAGGGCCTCCTGACCCATGTGGTGAAGCTGGCCCACATGCAGTGCTGATGTGCACAAGGAGTTCTGTGCCATACAGGGGTGTCCCCTGCGTAGGGGAGCCCCACGTGCAAGGAGTGCACCCCGTAAGGAGAGCTGCCTCACGTGGAAAAAAAAAAAGTGCAGCCTGCCCAGGAGTGGGGCCATACACACGGAGAGCTGACGCAACAAAAAGAGACACAGATTCCTGGTGCTGCTGATAAGGATAGAAGCGGTCACAGAAGAACACACAGCAAGTGGACAGAGAGAGCAGACAACTGGTGGGGGGGGGGGGGGGGGAGAAAGAAAAATAAATAAATAAATGAGTGGATTAAAAAAAAAATAAAGCCAATGGAAAACTGCAACAACCCAATCCAAGCAGGAAAGGCCAAGAATCTTCAGGAATAAAAGTTTGGGTCACCCAACCAGGCAGAGAAACATGGCCAGCTGAAGTGCTTGCTGGAACATGGAACAGGTCAATGAAAGAAGGTAATGATAAAAAGGACCTTCTACCATGTGACCAGTTATAAAAACGAGGACTGTAAATCCTTCTTCATTGTTTCATTATGAGTATGACTGTATATGTACATAAAACAAATTTCTTTGCTTTCTTCCCCAACCTTTTCAATATGACAAGTCGTATTAGTTTAATGTCATAATATTTAAGGATGTCAAGTTTAAGAGTAAATATTACCCAAAGATTTGCACACTATTCTGTAGGGAATTAATGTGTTTCTGATTGTATACAGGAGAGTTGAACATTATTAGATTATTAGACAGAAATATATATATACACACACACACACATATCTGTTACTGTTTTTCCTTAGAGACTTAGTATGGTTTAAGTAATATGTATGGTTGCCTAGTTGACAAGGGGTGGGCAGTGGTGATTAGGCTATGTGTCAATTTAGCAAGGTAATTGTGCCCAGTTGTTTGGTCAAGCAAGCACTGGGCTAATTGGTAATATAAGGACATTTATGGGCTTTAGTCATCAATGAGTTTACTGCACAGATGGCTTATTACATCTACGATCAACCAGGGAGACTGCCATCAGCAATGAGTGACGTTTTATTCAATCAGTTGAATGCCTTAAAAGGGAAAGTAATTTCAGTATTCAGAGAGAATTTCCCAGCTCATCTCTGGACAGCCAACATCTTCCGGAAGCTTATCAAGAACCTTCAGTGGACTTTCATCAGAGCCCCTGGTTTGTAGCCTGAGTGTGGAATCTGGACTTGTGCATCCCCACGGTCACGTGAGAGAATTTTATAAACTTCATACTATTACAGATATCTCCTGTTGATTCTGTTCCCTAGAACAGAATACATGATAACATAATACATGATAACTCATAATTATTTTAATTATTGAATCTGAGCAACTTTTTATATGAGTTCTATATTTTTTATTTTTAATTCTTTGTAGAAAAATATTTTTGTGACCTGGATAAATGTCCTTGTTATATTGTAACAAGACCAGAACCAACCAACCAAAAACATCATAAACTACTATATACAGTATAATTCCATTTTTGTCAAAAGAAATAGAGGGGAACAGATGTGGCTTGAGTGGTTGAGAGACTGCTTCCCACACAGTAGGTCTCAGTTTGGTTCCTGGTGCCTCCTAAAAACAAACAAACAAACAACAAGCAAACAAATGAAAAACCAACTCAGCGAAGCTGATGTGGCTCAGTGGTTGAGTGTTGGCTTCCCACATATGCAGTACCAGGTTCAATCCCTAGACCCAGTACCTCAAAAAAAAAAAAAAAATAGAGAGCTATAAATATAAATATTGATATATACATATATAAACATATTTGTACCAGGATCTTGAGCTAGATTTTTAAAGCTCTTACTTATCATTTTCATTCTCCAAGTTCTCTAGGACACTTAAACAAAACCAACCAATCCCCCATTCCTTATGTGATTGATTTTGACTAAAATGTTCTACTGGAGCAAATATTTGACAGTAGGTGACCACTGTGAAAATGTAAGTAACTCTTTTGCCAATGAATACCATGGAGAACCAATTCCACATTCCCATTCTTAAGGTTCTGTTCCTCTGGAACCACTTTTAGTACCAATGAATCTATCAGTCAGGGCTCAGACAGGGTACAAAATCACTGTGAGAGTTTTAGGATAAGGGATCTCTATATAGGAAATTAGACCTTACACAACTGTGGGAGGAGTGCAGCAGGACAGGGCAGGTCTAAAATGGGGTACTGGTGAATCAGAAAAGAATTGCCAACTAACCAACTAATCTGAAGAACCAAGCATATCCAGTTTCTGAAGTGGGGGTATGAAAAAGAAGTTGTTTCCACTCTGTTCCTACCCCTTCTATGGGTCTGCAATTCAATTTTTGGTGATAGGTCTGGGGGCCACTCTTTTTTTAAATTATTATTTTATTTTTACCCCCTTCTCCCCCATTTCTGCTCTCTGTGCCCATTCACTGTGTGTTCTTCTACGTCCACTTGCATTGTCAGATGGCACTGGGAAACTGCATCTCTTTTTTGTTGCGTCATCTTGCTGTGTCAACTCTCTGTGCAGTGCCACTCCTGGGTGGGCTGAGCTTTTTTCACACAGGGCAGCTCTCTTTGTGGGGCGCACTCCTTGTGCATGGGGCTCCCCTACACAGGGGCACCCCTGCATGGCATGGCACTCCTTGAGCATGGCAGCACTGTGTGGGGGCCAGCTTACCACACGGGTCAGGAGGTCCTGGGTATTGAACCCTGGACCCTCCATATGGTAGGTCGATGCTCTCTCAGTTGAGCCAGTCCACTTACCTGGGGGCCGCTCTTGATAATCCAGGCCAGGAGCCAGGAAGAAGAGTAGAGGAAGACAAGGACAAACTAGAACCCACCAGCACCTCTGTGTCTGTCTGTCATAACACACTAACAAAACAAAAACAAACAAAAAAATCTTCAAAAGCTTCTTCACTTCTGCCATCTGAACCAAGAGCAAATTTTTCTTCTGGCCAATTCTAACTTAGAACCATACAGTGATGAAGGTTTATGAGAAGACTGGTTTTTGGCTTAAGCAAGTTGACACAGTACAATCTACCACATTACTGCTAACATTACTAAGGTTATCACTACTATTTTGCTAGATATACCTGCTCTTTAAGTAATGAACTTGAAATTCAGAAAACAGTATCAGATTTAGTTGGACAAGCAGGCAATTAATTTATACACTCATTTTATGAAATATGAATTATTACAGCAAACTACCAGGAATCTTAGCTGTACTAGGGTTTCTGGGTTCCCTGGAGAGAAAGATGTACTAGACAGAACATGGACACTTAAGCCCTAAGTCCATATCCTGACAACACTCCTTTCTAGCCATGCACCCTAAGGCAAGTTAAAATCCTCCCCAATCCTTAGTTTCCTCATCTATAAAATAAATTTAATATATTTACCCTAGAGGTTATTGTAAAGATTAAATTAAATAATACATATAAATAAATGTAGCACCCTAACTGCCACCAACAGTTAAATGATAAATTATTGATCTTAACAGTCAAATCCAGGAATAGCAGGATTAAATTTCACAAATCAAAAAGTGATAAAGACTGCTCTGTCACTGGGCATGGGATGGGGGAAGAGCTGGTTGGTTCAGAAGAAATAAGATTTTCTGAGAAGGAATTCTGAAGTCTACCTTGGGGATAATAGTTACTAGATGGCAAGGAATACCTCTCTGTGGAAAACTGATCTTGTCACTCAAATGTCCTCTGGTCCAATTCCAGTAGAATTCCCTTATTTATTCATTCTTTCATTCATTTAACAAATATTTAGTGAAGAATCATCTACATCACTACGCAGAAGATACAATCCCTACATCAAAACTTTATGTAGACAAATAAAGTGTATAGTAAAATACACTATGATAGAGGTATTCATTAGAAACATTTGTAAGAAATGTATCACAACAATGCAAGATGTTGGTAGTGGGTTGACGTATGGGGCCCCTGTATGATGTTACGCATATTTGCTTTGTAAGTTCACAACTTTTACAATAAACTTATTGTTTATTATTCATATATTATTGTTCATATATAAATGATATAAAAATAATAACAGGGCGGGATGGGAGAAAATACACCAAAAGTAAGATACCTTGGTTGGTAGTAATATTTTGAGGGTGCTCTTTAATCATTAGTTAAAAATGCTTCACAACAATGCAAGGTATTGTTGGTAGGGTGAGGTATGATGTTATGTATGTTTGTTTTGCAAGTTCACAACAACTACTATACACTTTTTTTTTTGAAGATTTATTTATTTTTCTCCCCTTCCCTCCCCATTATCTGCTCTCTGTGTCCATTCATTGTGTGTTTTTCTGCATCTGCTTGCATTATCAGGTGGCACTGGGAAACTGGATGTCTTTTTTGTTGTGCCATCTTGCTGCGTCAGCTCTGTGTGTGTGCGGTGCCACTCCTGGATGGGCTGTGCTTCTTTCAAAAAGGGCGGCCGTCCTTGGGGGGTGCACTCCTTGAGCATGGGACACCCTACACGGGGGTGCCCCTATGTAGCACAGCACTCCTTGCACGCAGCAGCACTGAGCTTGGGCCAACATACCACACGGGTCAGGAGGCTCTGGGAATCGAACCCTGGACCCTCCATATGGTAGATAGGAGCTCTATCAGTTGAGCCACGTCTGCTTCCCTACACACTTATTCTTTAATCATGTTCATGTATGTGTGATATACTTCAATAAATAAATGTGGTCACTCATAAAAAAAGTATATTAATTCAGAGAAAGTATGAAGTATTACATATTTATGAAATGGAATGCACATAAGCAGTTAAATGCTTTTTTAATAAAAATTTGATTCATTTTATAAGGTCATAAAAATACATGCTCATATCAGTTGTTACAAAGGAAGTCTATGGAATGATGAGCAAAGATGCCAGGCAAGCCAACACTCAGTTAAATGAAAAAAAAAAACAACAGTACGTTTAAGAAGCAAGTGATAAGAATATACCTGGGTCTGGTGTAGGAATAATTACCATGAAAGCATAAAATAGTGTCAGCAGAGACCAGAAGCAGCAGGTTCTAATTTTAAAGAGACTCTTGCTAGTGTATATAAAAGCTGAAAAT
Source organism: Dasypus novemcinctus (assembly GCF_030445035.2). Lineage (NCBI taxonomy): Eukaryota > Metazoa > Chordata > Mammalia > Cingulata > Dasypodidae > Dasypus > Dasypus novemcinctus. The sequence goes on from NC_080675.1 coordinate 39,262,978, forward strand.
AAAGTTGCGAAATATAAGATTTATCCATTGCTTAATGATGGCACAAAATGCTATCTTTTGACAGGCTGAAAAGAATAAGGCAGCCTGTTGGAGCCACACATTCCAGAGTTATTTTGAAGGTATAAGTAATGTCAGCAGAAATAGCTGAGATGAATACAAGCAGAAGAGTATGGGAATGAGACGGCAAATTACAATTGTAGTGTAACTTTAAACAAGTGACTGAATTTATGTTTCATTGTCCATTCATTCATTGAAGGCATGCTATATGCTGGTAACTCTTCTAGGCACTGGAAATAAAGCCTAAATGTGGTCTGGGGGCAAAAGCAAGAATAAATGTGTTTGTTTGATGAACAGAGAAAAGGCCTATGCAAAGCAATGAGTGCAGAAGGAGGGTTGTAGAAGTAAATGAGTTAAAGAGGTCGATAAAGGCCATATGTAGGGCTTTGTAGGCAACATTATGGACTGAGTTTTATTCTAAGTGAGACGGAATTGATTGACGGATTTGAAGCAGGGGCATGACACGATCTAATTTACATTCTTAAAAGATTGCTCTAGTTGCTGTCGGAAGAATGAATTACAGGGTTTGGAGGTGGAAAAAGAAATGGCAGTGGGGTAAATGGTTAAGAATAGTAAAAGTTCAGGCAGTAAATATTACTGGTTTGGATTAATATGGTAGGGGCAGAGATGATCAGATACAGAATATATGTTGTACATAGAGATAATAGACTTTCTGATGGACTATATGTGGGATAAAAAGGGAATAATGGAATCAAGAATGGTTTTTAAGGTTTTTGTTTAAACTGGGTCAATTAAGCTACTCAGAGAAGGGGAAAGACGAAGAGGGGTATAGGATTGTTTTATGGGAATTAGGTATTCTGTTTTCATTATGGTAATTTAAGATGCCTGTTTTAGTTTGCTAGGCTACCAGAATGCAATATATCAGGAATGGGTTGGCTTTTATAATGGTGATTTATTAGCTTATGAGCTTAGAGTTCCAAGGTAAAGAAAATGTCCATGTCAAGGCATCATTAGGCAATGATTTCTCTCCAAAGACCAGCTGGTGACAATCCTGGACTCCTATGCCATAAGGCAAGGCACATTGTGGTATCTAATGGTCTCCCCCTTCTCTTCTGTGTTTCATGGCTTTCAGCTTCTGGCTTCCAGGGCTTTCTCTCTCAGCTGCTGTGGGTTTCCTTCAGACTTTTTCCATATTCATCCCATTTAGAAAGGACTCCAGTAAGAGGATTAAGACCACCTTGGGCCATGCCTCAAGCGAAGTAACCTAATCAAAAGGTCCCACCTACAACAGGTTCACAACCACAGAAATGGATTAGCTCTGAGGATATGATTTTTCTGAGGTCCATAAAAGCCTCAAACTACCACAATGCCTATTAGGCATTCAAACTTTGGGATGTCAGTTAGGCAACTGGGTTACACATGACTGATGCTCAATAGACAGGTGAGAGTTGGTATATTAATGGCATTTATAGTCAGGGGAATGAATTGGATTTCTTGTGAAGAGAGGGTCTATATACAGAAGAATGGAGAGTACCAACTAGAAAACGTAGGGATGCACCTTCAGGACCTTGTGTTAGGCAATAGCTTCTCAGACTTTACCAAAAAAGTACAAGCAGAGAAAGAAAAAATACATAAATAGGACCCCATTAAAATTAAAAACTTTTGATATCTCAAAGGAATTTATCACGAAAGTAAAACAACCAACAGAATGGGGGAAAACATTTGGAAACCACATATGGGATAAGGTTTATAGAATAAATATATAAAGAAATCCTTCAACTCAACAACAAAAAGGCAACCTAATTAAAAATGGGTGTGGTGATTTGAAGCTGAATGTACCCCAGAAAAACATGTTCTTATGTTCTTAAATTTAATCCATTTCTGTGTGTGTGTGAATCCATTGTGAATAGGATCTTTTGATGAGTTAGGGTGTAACCCATCTCAATCAGGATGGGTTTTAATCTATTACTGGAATGCTTTATAAGCAGAACGAAATTGAGACAGAGAGAGAAAAAGCCACAGGAAGCAAGAAGCTGAAATGGAAGCCAGAAGAGAAGGAAGAGACCAGGAGACACTGCCATGAGCCTTACTATGTGAGAGGGAACCAAAGGTCACTAGCAGCCATCTAGACTTCAGATGCCACAGTCTTAAGAGAGAAAGAACTGCCTTGATGATGCCTTGATTTTCCTGGCCTAAAAGCTGTGAGTGAATAAATTCCCATTGTTCAAGCTGAACCGTTTCATGGTATTTGTTTGAGTAGCCTAGGAAACTAAAACAATGGGCAAAAGTCTTGAATAGATATTTCTCCAAAGAAGCTATACATATGGCCAAGAACACAAGAAAAGACGCTCAATATCATTAGCCATCAGAGAAGTGCAAGACAAACTACAATGAAATACCATTTCACACCGATTAGAATGGCTACTATCTTTTTTAAAAGGAACATAATACGTGTTAGAGAAGATATGGACAAGAAAGACACTCATTCATTGCTGGTGGGTATATATAAAAGGGTACAACTGCTGTGGAAGACACTTTGGCAGTTCCTCAGAATTTTAAGTATAGAAGTACCACGTGAGATAACAACTCCACTTTTAGATATATACCCAAAAGAATTGAAAGCAGGGACTCAAATAGATATTTTCACATTGATAATTCATAGTGGCATTATTTACAATTGCCAAAAGACAGAAGCAATCCTAGTGTCCACCAATTGAGGAATGGATAAACAGAAATATATATATATATATATACACACATAATGTATACCATTGAACTGTAAAAAGGAATGAAGTTCCAATATAAGTGATAACCTGGATGAATGTTGAAAACATGTTGAGTGAAATAAACCAGACACAAAAGGATTTCTTAATCTCCCTATCATGAAATAATTAGAATAAGCAAACACATAGTTTGAGAATCTAGAATATAGGTTATCAGGGGATGGGGTGAGGATAGGGAAAGAGAAGTTAAGGCTTAAAATGTACAGCGTTGGGAAATTGTGAGAAGATAGCATCACATCAACAGGAAAGTTCGATGCTCTCAAAAAAACAATGGAGAAAAAAACAAAAGCTATGTGAGGGACTTGATTTGGGGCTCAGCAGACCAGGACAGTGCTATACAACTCCCAGGATGGTGAGGGACAGAGAGACAAGGAAGCCAAAACAACAAACATGAGTTACAAAGCCCCCATGGCAGCTAGGATGGGCTCCTGTCCCCCACTCCCAAGACATTAAGCTGGGGTAAAACCTCTGGTTCACTGCAGCTGACTGAGAGGGTAATAGGCATCTTCCTACCTGTCAGCTCTTTCAAGAGAAAAAGGAGGGGGGATTGGGGGGCTTTTTTTTCAGTGAATATGGCCAGTAGAGTCTGCTCTGAAAGGGGCACCAACAACTGCCATCTGCTGCCCAGTCCGGAAACTGTATGGACAGAAACTGTTCTCTGTTCTACCTGTATCCTAAACCCTGAGAGAGAATCTGCACCCCACTAGTGAATCCCTGACTCGATTTTGATAACTTAAGCTGAGCAATTTTAAAGACTGAGAATAAGTTAAGCCAAATATCAAAAAAGAGCTGCAGAAAAAAAATAAGAAAGAGAAATAAATTGGCCATTGGAGTAAATTCACCAAGACATTCAGATGCTTAGATATGAGCAAAAAATTACAAGCCATACTAGGAAACAGGAAGAGATGGTCCAGCCCAAAGAACTAACTGAATACCCTAAAGAGATAAAGTATTAAGACAATCAGTGATAATCACAAAAATCTTCTAAATCACTTCAAAGAATTTACAAAAAATATGACTAAAGAAATAAAGGATATTAAGAAGATACTGGGTGAGCATAAAGAACAATTTGAAAGACTGCAAAGAAAAGTTACAGACCTTATGGGAATAAAAAACATGATGGCTGAGATTAAAAATACCTAAGAGGCACATAAGAGCAGATTTGGAATGTTTAAAGGCAGAATTAGTGATTTCAAAGTCAGAGCATGTGAACTGGAAAAGACAAAAGAACAAAAAAAGAAGAGAATGGAAAAAAAGGAAGTGGGTCTCAGGGAATTGAATGACAATATGAAATATACAAACATTTGCATTATCGGTGTCCCAGAAGAAGAATGGAATGGAAAGGGTCAGAAAGAATATTTGACAAAATAATGACTGAAAACTTCCCAACCTTTATGAAAGACATAAATATCAATATCCAAGAGGGACAATGCACTCCAAATGGAATAAATCCAAATAGACCTACCCTGAGACACCTACTATTCAAATATCAGAGATAAGAGATTGTGAAAGTAGCAAGAGAAAAGAAAAGCATCACATACAAGGGAAACTTGATAAGATTAAATGCTGGCCTCTCATCAGAAATCATGGAGGCAAAAAGAAAATGGTATGATGTATTTAAGGTACTGAAAGAGAAAAAATGCCAGGCAAGAATTCTGTTATCTGGCAAAGCTGTCCTTCAAAATTGAGGGTGAGTTCAAAGACTTCATAGACAAATAAAAACTGATAGAATATGTTATCAAAAGTCCAAAATTACAAGAGATACTAAAGGGAGTAATGCAGCCTGAAAGGGAAAAAACAAGGACGGGAGATTTGGAGAAGAGTTTGGAAATGAAGATTATTAGGAAGGGTAAACTAAAAGGTAAGAAGACAGACAATATAATGATACAACAACAGAGTCGAAGGACAAAATGGATAAACTAAGTAATGCCTTTAAAATAATAATACTGAAGGTTAATAAATTAAACTCTCTGATCAAATGGTACAGACCAGCTCTTCTGAGCCTTCTATTTGAACCTATACTTAGTACTAGAGTTGATAGGTATACATTCAAAAGACTTAAATGTTTGGGCTGCCCTTGTACCAGTGCTGGGCCCGAGTCTCAAAAGAGTTGCAACACCTACTCTCCAGTTCATCGGACTCACCCAGGACAACTAACAAGGAGTTAATGATGGACAATGACCATCCCAAGGAACCAAGAGAGTCTACAACGTAAGCAAGAGTCTCATCTATCTGTCCTATGGGATCAAAGCCCCCTCTCAATTAGAGGTGGAGTGGGCATCACCATCCCAGAATCCTCAGAATTGGTGAATGAACTATGGACTAAAGTAGACTTATTGGTATTCTACTACAGACTTATTGTGATTCTAGCAATGGAAGAACTTAGATCACTGATGTGGAGGCAGTGGCCACTGGAGGTTCTAAAGGCAGAGAGAGGGAAAAATAGGTGTAATACAGGGGCATTTGGGGACTTGGGAATTGTTCTGAATGACACTGCAAGGACACATACATACCATTATATATCCTGCCATAACCTACAAAGTTGTGCGGGAGAGAGTGTAAACTACAATGTAAACTACAATCCATGCTTAGTGGCAATGCTCCAAGGTGTGTTCATCAATTGTAACAAATGTACAACACTAATGAAGGAAATTGTTAATGTGGGAATCCCTCTATTTCTTTTTTAACATTTATATAATGTAAGTATCTTCTCAAAAAAAAAAACCCATATTTTAAAGAAAGAAACAATTGTGCAAGTTTACAAAAGTGTACAAAAATGTATAAACAAGCATATTTACTAGAGCATTATTTAAAATAAATATAACAAAAAGTGTGAGTATGTATATGTGAAACTACTTAAAAATACACAGTATAAGATTAGCAAGATAAACTATGAAATACATAAAATGAAATATATAAAATGATATCATATGTAGCCATTAAACTATTTATTGATAGAAAGATGTAAACAATATATTATTATGAGAAAATATCAGTTTATGTCACTTGATATAAATTTATCTGTATCTGTATATGTTATGTTTCTGTACTGAAAATTCTATAAATTAGAATATCAAAGTGGAAAAAAAAAGGCATAGACTTATAGAATGGATAAAAAAAATATGAGCCATTTATATGTTGTCTAAAGAGACCCACCTCAGACATAAGGACACAACTAGGTTAAAAGTGAAAGGCTGGGAAACTAGGTTAAAGGTGAAAGGTTGGGAAAATGTATTCCATGCAAACAAACAAAAAAGAACTGGAGTAGCAATGCTAATATGAGACAAAATAGATTTCAAATGCAAAATTGTTATAAGGGATGAAGAGGTCATTATATATTAATAAAAGGGGCAATTAACTAAGAAGAAATAACTATACAAAATATTTATGCACCTAACCTAAGTGCCCCAAGATACATGAGGCACACTGGCAAAACTGAAGGGAAAAACCGATGTCTCTACCATAATAGTTGCAGTTTAGAACACCTGGACAGAGGATAAATAAGAAACAGAGAACTTGAATATGATAAATGAACTAAACCTAACAGACAGTTATATAGCATTGCCCCTCAAAAGAAAAGGATATACTTTCTTGTCAACTGCTTATAGATCCTTCTCCAAGATAAACCATATGTTGGATCTTTATTAAGACAAGTGTTAATAAATATAAAAAGATTGAAATTATACAAAATACTTTCTCTGATCATAAAAGAATGAAGCTGTAAATCAATAATGGACAGAAGAAGGTAAATGTAATATATATGGAGATTAAACAACACACTTTTAATAATTAGTGGGTCAAAAATGAAATTGCGAGAGAATTCAGCAAACATCTTGAGACAAATGAAAATGAGAACACAACATATCAAACCTATTGGACACTGCAAAGACAGTGCTGAGAGGGAAATTAATAGCCCTCAATGCTTACATTAAAAAAGAGGAAAGAGCTAAAATTGAAAATCCAACTGCACACCTGGAGGAACTATAAAAAGAGCAGCAAACTAATCCCAAACCAAGCTAAAGGAAAGAAATAAACATCAAAGCAGAAAGAAATGAAATAAAAAACAAAAGCAATAGAATAAACAAAACCAAAGGTTGGTTCTTTGAGATTATCAACAAAATTGACAAAATCTTAGCTAGACAAAGGAAAAAAGAGAAATGATGTAAATAAAATCAGAAATAAGGGGGGGTCATTACCATTGACCCTGCAGAGATCTTAAGAGAATACCATGAAAAACTGTATGAAAAAAACTGAATATAGAGGAGATGGACAAATTCCTAGAAACACAAAAACCACCTGCACTGACCCTAGAAGAAACAGAAGACTTCAACAAACCAATCACAAGTGAAAAGACTGAAAGAGTCATCAAAAACCTCCCAAAGATGAAAAGCTTGGGACCAGATGGCTTCACAGGTGAATTTTACCAGTCACTCAAAGATGATTTAATACCAATCTTATTCAAGCTCTTCCAAAAAAACTGAACAGGAAAGAACATACCAAATTCATTCTATGAGACCAACATCATCCTAAAACCAAAACCAAATAAAGATACCAAAAAAAAAGAAAATTACAGTCCAAAATCTCTAATGAATATAGAGGCAAAAATCCTCAACAAAATACTTGCTAACAGAATCCAAAAGCACATTAGGGAAACGGACTTGGCCCAGTGGTTAGGGCATCCGTCTACCACATGGGAGGTCCATGGTTCAAACCCCGGGCCTCCTTGACCCATGTGGAGCTGGTGCATGCACAGTGCTGATGCGTGCAAGGAGGGCCATGCCACGCAGGGGTGTCCCCTGTGTAGGGGAGCCCCACACGCAAGGAGTGCGCCCCGTAAGGAGAGTCACCCAGCGCGAAAGAAAGTGCAGCCTGCCCAGGAAGGGTGCCGCCCACACTTCCCGTGCGCTGACAACAACAGAAGCGGACAAAGAAACAAGACGCAGCAAATAGACACAGAGAACAGACAACCGGGGGGGGGGGGGGGGGGATTTAAATAAATAAATAAATCTTTAAAAAAAAAAATTATTATACACCAGGAAGCAGATGTGGCTCAAGGCAACTGAGCTCCTGCCTACCACATGGGTAGCCCGTGGTTTGGTTCCCACCTAAAGAAGACAGAAAGCTGTCGTGATGGGTGGAGAGAAAAGCTGATACAACAAGATGACACAACAAGAGACACAAGAAGAAAAACGTAATGAGAGACACAACAACAAAAAAAAGCAGGGAGTAGAGGTTCCTGGTGCCACCTAAAGAAAAAAAAATGAGCAAGACAGCATGCTGATGAAACTGGCAGGCATGGAAACTGATGCAACAAGATGATGCAATGAAAGACACAAGAAAAAAAAAACATAATGAGAGACTCAACAAAGCAGGGAACAAGGTGGGTCAAGTGATTAGGTGCCACCCTCCCACATCAGAGGTCCCAGGTTTAGTTCCTGGTGCCTCCTAATGACACAGCACACATTAAGTGCAAACAATGAGAGGGCTGGGAGAAATAAATAAAATAAATCTTTAAAAAAAATTATACAGCACAATCAAGTGAGTTTTATCCCGGTTATGCAAGGGTGGTTCAGCACAAGATAATCAATTAGTATAATAAACTATATTGATAAGTTGAAGAAGAAAAATCACACGATCCTCTCAACTGATGCAGAAAAGGGATTTGAAAAAGTACAGCATTCTTTCTTGGAAAAAAAAAACACTCCAAAAGATAGGAATAAAAGGAAGTTTTCTCAATATGATAAAGTAAATATATGAAATACCTACAGCTAGCATTGTACTCAGTGGTGAAAGACTGAACGCTTTCCCACCAAGATCAGGAACAAGAGAAGGATGCCCACTGTCACCATTGTTATTCAATATTGTGCTAGAGGTTCTTGGTAGAGCAATAAGGCTAGATAAAGAAATAAAAGGCACCCAAATAGGAAAGCAAGAAGTAAAACTTTCACTATTTGCTGATGATATGATCCTATACCTAGAATCTCCTGAAAACTCCACAACAGAACTACTAGAACAAATAGAAGAGTTCGGCAAAGTGGCAGGATAAGAATTAATACACAAAAATGGATAGTCTTTCTATAAACTACCAATGTAAAATCTGAGGAGGAAATCAGAAAAAAAATTCCATTTATAGTAGCAACTAAAACAATCAAATATTTAGGAATAAACTTAACCAAGCACATAAAGGACCTATATTCAGAAAACTACAAAACATTGCTAAAAGAAAATGAAGAAGACTTAACTACATTAAATAAAAGGACATTCTGTGTTTATGAATTGGAAAATTAAATATCATAAGATGTCAATTCCACTCAAACTGATTAGCCTTTTTTGTGGAAGTGAAAAAATCAATTATCCAATATATATGGAGAGAAAGGGGCCTTGAGGAGCCAAAAAGATCTAGGAAAAGAAAAATGTACATGGAGGACCCTCACTTCTGGACTTTAAAGCAGATTACTGAGCTACAGTGGTAAAAACAGCATAGTACTGGCATAAAGGCAGACACATTGACCAATGAAACCACTGGAACTCAGAAATAGACATTCACATCTACAGGCAAGTGAATTTTAACAAGATGGTAAGCCCTCCCAGCTGTACCAGAACATTCTATTCAACAAATGGTGCTGGGAGAACTGGATAGCCAAATCCAAAAGAAAGAAAGAAGACCCCTAACTCACACAATATACAAAAATTAACTCAAAATGGATAAAGAACCTAAATATAAATGCAACGACCATAAAACTTCTAGAAGAAAATGTAGGAAAACATCTTCAAGACCTTCTGGTAGGTGGTAGTTTCTTAAACCTTACACCCAAATCATGAGCAATAAAAGATAAAATAGATAAATGGGACCACCTCAAAATTCAATTCTTTTGCACCTCAAAGGACTTTTTCAAAAGGGTGAAAAGGTAGCTGACTCAATGGGAGAAAATATTTGGAAATCACATATCCCATAAGGGTTTAATACCCATGATATAAAAGAAATCATACAACTCAACAACAAAAAGACAACTCCATTTAAAAATGGGCAAAAGACTTGAAAAGACAACTGTCCAAAGAAGAAATACAAATGGTGAAGAAACACATGAAAAAATGTTCAAAATCACTAGCAATTAGGAAAATGCAAATCAAAACTACAATGCTGTATCATTTCACACCTATTAGCCTGGCTCTTATTGAAAAGTTGGGAAACTGTAAATGTTCAGAAAATGTGGAGAGATAGGAATGCTTATTCACTATTGGTAGAATAGTACAGCCACTGTGGAGGACTATTTGGCAGTTCCTAAAGAAGTTGAATATAAACTTCTGATGTGACCTGGCAATACCGTTACTAGAAGTATATCTAGAAGAACTGAGAGCAGAGACACCAACAGACATCTGCACACCAATGTTCATTACTGGCATTATTCATGGTTGCCAAAAGTTAGAAACAACCCAGGTGCCCATCAACTGATAAATAAACAAATTTTGGTGTATACACATGATGGAATATTATTCAGCAGTAAAAAGAAATGATGTCGTGAGGAGAACCAGCAAGATGGCGATGGAGTAAGGAGCTCCTAGAGTCAGCTCCTGCCACAGGGCAGTTAGCAAACACCCAGAGCTCTCTGGAGCTAGCTGAAGCACCTGTTTGGGGGCTCCAGGAGACCATAAGAGCACCCTGTAACATACTTGAAGGAGTGGAAGGAGGAGACTGCCCATCTGTAGAGACTACTCATACGTAGAATGCTCCACGCCACAGAGGTTGGTGCCCATACTCCTCTGGAGGTCCAAGCCGCCTTGGGAGCTGTTCCACGGCTAGAACTGAAAGCTCCACTTCCCAAAAATGGGGGAGGAAGAGATGGTTAGGCACCAAATTCAGCTACTGATGAGTAAATTAGCAGGCTACAGTGTAATCCTGAGAACAGCTAAAGTTCGAGCCTATCTATGTCAGAAAGAGGCTGGGAGCCACCATCTTAACTCTGTGCCTGACGTGAGGGGATGTGCGGTGGACTGAAAACCACAGTGCTGGTGGGGACTGGCTTCCTTCCATTCAGATCAGATTGCAGCTCTAGCCTAGGCCTCAGTGCCACCTCCAGCAGAGATGAAGCTGTGGGGACCTGTGCCAGCCTCTCTGGGAAATTACTGGCCAAGCGCAGAGGCTGGTGATTATCCTACTCTGCTAGCATGAGCCACCCCAGGAGCTGTTCTGTGGCTGGAATTGGAAGCTCCATTTCCCAGAAACAGGGGAGGAGGAGACAGTTGGCTGCCGATTTCAGCTACAGATTGGTAGACTTGGCTGGCTAAGAGGTAAACCTGGGAACAGCTGGGTATGAACCAGCCCAAGAGAGAAAGAGGCCAGTAGCTGCCATTCTGACTCCACCCCCAGCCTGAGTGGAAGCTGGGCTAACTGAAACTCTCAGGATCAGCAGGAACCAGTTTCTTTCACACGGATTCAGCCTGCAGCCCACCTAGGCTTCAGCCATGCCTCTGGCGAAGAGGAGGCTGAGGAGCCCTGCACTATCCTATACAGGTAACAGCAGGTAACTTTGGCTGGCATAGATTGAAAATCAGAAGTCTACCAGGGCAACTGCAGTCATCTTGGACTGGCACTGCATAGATTGCTGTCCACACCTGCAGCTCCATCCCCACCCCAGGCAGGGGAGAAAGGGATGTGAAGCTTCATCAGTCTCTCTGGGTAATTACAGTCGAGGCCTGCACTTGGATTATTCCACATAGCTGGGACTCTGTCCCTACCCCTGGCAAAGGAGAAAGTTGGAAGAAGCTTCATTGGTCCCTGGTGCAATGAGGGCAGCTTGAGCCTCCACAGCTTACAGCACCAACTTCATGCTAGGCTCCTACTGCACAACCAGCAAGGGAGAAAGGATAGAAAGCCCTAAATTAAAGAGAAAATCTGCACACAGAAAAAATACTCTATTAAGCCAGATGTGAAAACACCAATCAAATATTACAACCCACACCAAGGAACAGGAAGCTATGGCCCAGCTAAAGGAACAAGATAAGCCTCCAGATGACATAAAGGAGTTGAGACAACTAATTATAGATGTTCAGACAAATCTCCTTAATAAATTCAATGAGATGGCTAAAGAGATTAAGGATATTAAAAAGACTCAGGATGAGCACAAAGAAGAATTTGAAAGCATACATAAAAAAATAGCAGATCTTATGGGAAGGAAAGGTGCAATCAATGAAATTTAAAAAACATTGGGAGAAGCATACTTGGTCCAGTGGCTAGGGCAACCGTTTACCACATGGGAGGTCCACGGTACAAACCCCAGGCCTCCTTGACCCGTGTGGACCTGGCCCACACACAGTGCTGATGCGTGCAAGGAATGCCGTGCCATGCAGGGGTGCTCCCTGTGTAGGGGAGCCCCACATGCAAAGGAGTGCACCCTGTAAGGAGAGCTGCCCAGCGCGAAAGAAAGTGCAGCCTGCCCAGGAATGGTGTCGCACACACAGACAGCTGACGTGGCAAGATGATACAACAAAAAGAAACACAGATTCCTGTGCCACTGACAACAACAGAAGGGGACAAAAAGAAGAACACGCAGCAAATGGACACAGAGAACAAACAACTGGGGTGAGGGGGAGGAAGGGAAATAAATAAAATAAATCTTAAAAAAAAACATTGGAATCATATAATAGCAGATTTGAGGAGGCAGAAGAAAGAATTGATGAGCTTGAAGAAATGGCCTCTGAGATGAGATGTGGAGGCATTTTCGGGACTTGGAGTTGTCCTGGGTGATGCTCAGGGACAGTTACCGGACATTGTATGTACTCCCATGGCCCACTGGGGTGAACGTGGGAGAGTGTGGGCTATGATGTGGACCATTGACCATGAGGTACAGCAGTGCTCAGAGATGTAGTCACCAAATACAATGAATGTCTCATGATGATGGAGGAGATTGTTGTTACGGGGGGAGGAGTGGGGTGAGGGGGGTGGGGGGTATATGGGGACCTCATATTTTTTTAATGTAATATTAAAAAAATAAATAAAGACACATAAAAAAAGAAATGGCCTCTGAGAGTGAACATACGAAAGAAGAGATGAAGAACGGAAAAAATTGAATAAGGTCTCAGGGAACTAAATGACAGCAAAAGGTGTACAAACATATGTGTCATGGGTGTCCCAGAATGAGAAGAGAAGGGAAAAGGGGCAGAAGGAATATCTGAAGAAATAATGGTAGAAAATATCCCAGCCCTATTGAAGGACATAGATATCCCTGTCCAAGAAGCATAACATACTCCCACCCAAAAAAATCCAAATAGACAACTCCAAGACACATACTCATCAGAATGTCAAAGGCCGAAGATAAAGAGAATTCTGAGGGCAGCAAGAGAAAAGCAATGCATAATATATGAGGGATATTCAATACGATTAAGTGCTGATTTCTCACCAGAAACCATGGAGGCAAGAAGACAGTGGTCTGAAATATTTAAGATTCTACAAGAGAAAAACTTCCAACCAAGAATCTTATATTCAGCAAGACTGTCTTTCAAAAATGAGGGTGAAATTAGAATATTCACAGATAAACAGAAACTGAGAGAATTTCTAAGCAAGAGATCAGATTTTCAGGAAATACTAAAGGATGTGCTAGACCCTGAAAAGAAAAGACAGGAGAGAAGGGCCTAGAAGAGAGTCTAGAAATGAAGATTATACTAATAAAAGTAACTAAAAGTGTCAAAGAGTGGTGAAAATAAAATATGATAGATAAAACTCAAATAGTCAGGAATAAACTTAACCAATGATATAAAGTACTTATATTCAGAAAACTGCAACTTAATGTTAAAACAAATCAAAAAAGCCCGAAATAACTGGAATAACATTCCATGCTCATGGATTGGAAGACTAAATACCATTAAGATGTCAATTCTACTCAAATTGATATACAGATTTAATGCAATCCTGATAAAAATTCCATCAGCATTAAAGAAAAAATTGAAAACATGATCATTAAATGTATTTGGAAGGGTAAGGAGTCTTGAATAGCCAGAAACATCATAAAAAGGAAAAGTGAACTCTTATTGCCAGACTTTAAATCATAATACCTACCTATAGTGGTAAAAACAGCATGGTACTTGCGGCGGCTTGCTCGGTCGGTAGAGGTGGGGTCTGGCTGCGGACGAGGGGTCGGTCCAGCTCTGGACGAGGGGTCGGTCCCGCTTGGGACGAGGGGTCGGTCCCACTTGGGACGAGGGGTCGGTCCGGCAGCAGACGAGGGATCGGTCTCACAAGGGGTTGCGCGGTTCGGCTGACGGGGTCGCCCGGCGAAGCCGGCGACGAAGGGGTCGCCCGGAGAAGCCGGCGACGAACTGGGGACAAGGGAGGCCAGGCCCTTGTCGGGGGCTCCCAGGACTGGAGGGCGCACGGCAGAAGAACTACCGCGGAGACAAGGTAAACACGCAAGTCCACTTTACTGAGGGAGAGGCAACAGTTTTATAGGGGCTGGGGAAGGCTGATTGGTCGAAGCCACGCCCTGTTCTGATTGGTTGCCGGCGAAAGGTCAGTGGGCGGTACTGGACGGGGGAGGGGTGGTGGTTAGGGATTGGCTGTCGCTGTTGCTGGGGGAAGGGGCAGGGTTTAGGGATTGGTGGCTGCTGTTGCTGGGGTGGAGGGCAGACTGGATTTTTCCGCCCACGCCTGGCTGTTGCTGCTGTCGGGGGAGGGGAAAAGGGCGGGCTGGATTTTTCCGCCCACACCTGGCTGTTGCTGCTGTCGGGGGAGGGGAAAAGGGCAGACTGGAATTTTCTGCCCTGCGCCTGCGCAGGGAGAAGGAAGAAGAAGGGTGCCGCCCCACAAGGCATCGGATGGCGCCATCTGGGAGGAGGGGCGGCCGTGGAAGCATGGCTGCCGAGAAGGGGAGACCCGAGGGCACTCTGCGCCCATGCCGAGCTTCCTTCAGGGGTGGCGGTGAGTCCGACCAGCCACCCTATTATGGGGGCAGCGGAATTAGGCCTACCGCGGCCGCTCCCCTGCCAGGCCAGCAAACCACACTTCAGCCGGAGGGGTGACCGCATTTCCCCCTTCTTTTCAAATAAGGGCCAGGATGGCAGCAGCAACAAGTAGCCGAGGCCCAAGAGGCAGTAAGCAATGAGGGAAGCGGGGCTGAAGAGGGAGGTGAGTATGCGGCGAAGAGCGGTAGAGGCAGACTGTGTGATGGTCTGGAGGATCGCAGCGGTGAGGACAAGTCGCGTCAGGGCACCAGCGACGGTGGTGGCGGCAGCATCGGGAGTGGTGGAGACGTAGGCGAGGACAATAAGAAGGCCAAAGTCTTCACGGGCGCGAGAGAGGCCGATGTTAATGGGGCGGGCCGACATGGGGCGGCCCAATCTGCAACGCAGTAGGGGTTCAAGCGAAAAAAGGAGGGGGGCGGGGGACAAGAAAGGACGCTTTGGATGGCTGAGAAGAGGAGTGAGGTCGAGACAGGAGGAAGCTCCGCAGAAGTATGGGGAGGCAAGAGCAGAAGCGTTATTGGATGCTAGAAAGCAGGCTGCGGGCCGGGGAAAGCGGGTTGCGGGCCGTTTAGCAGGGCTGGAGCTGCTTGAGAGCGATGGCGGCATGGGGGGCCGTGGTTACAATCTTCTGGGGTGGTAGCGGCTAGACAGATGGCGGAAAATATTATCAAGAAAGCAAAGGTTATGAGAAAGAAATAGAGTATTAAAGGCTGTGGGGGAAGTGAGAAGATCATTTAGAGGATAGGGTTGAGAATGGTATGTTTAAGACAGAAGCTTTGTGGTTTGTAGGAGACTGCTTTATAAACGAAGGAGAATGAGGGCAGTAAGTATAGTAACGATAGATAGGAAGATGACAGTGAGGAGGAGTCTTTGTTTAAGGTTCCAATCGTCCGGCGCAACAGTGGCTAGGCCGATAGCAAGGGGTGTTGCTAAATAGACAATGGCTGCAAAGACAAAATCATCTTCTGTTTCCTCAAAAATAACTTTTCTTTAAATACTTAGTAGCATGCAATATTAGAAACCGTTTCCTAAAAGCAAGTTGGTAGGGGAGCTTGGTTGCTGTTAATCTTTCCTGTTATAAAATTACCTTTTATTATTATCATCAATTTAGTTTTATATATATATATTTAAGAATGACCTTTTGGAATTAGCCATTTAATACCTTAATGTAAACTATTGAAGATAAATTTTATCTTTACAGAACACATTCCCTTACGTAAAGTTATCACAATACCTTTTACACTTGCCGCATGCAAATTAAATTTCAAGAGTTTATGAAAAATTAGCCATCTTACTTTAGGACAAAATACGTCTTTTTGCAAAACTTATTACATTTCCGTTAGCATTTTACAAACTTTTAACCTTTTTAATATTCATATAAGTTTTACATTCTTTATATTATCCTGTGAAGAAAAATAAGTTATTCATTTTAATCTAGGCAAGAACAACTTTTTATGAAGACGTACAGTTAATTTTGTTAATTAAGACTTACAATTTTTTTTAATTGTAGATATCTTATTAACATTTAAACTTATGTATTAATATAATAAACTTAAGTATTAATATAAGCGCTTATTTAATTTTTGGCCATTTGAATAGAGCTCTTTTAAAGATTTCTAGTAATTTATATTTACCATCCGGAGGTATCACAATATACGTTGACATTGAATGAACAGACAGACAAACACAGAACAATTACAACACATTAACAGAAATATATAATTTATTTACAGTTGACTCATAATTCTTACTTTCTTGGTATAGCTGCTTTTAAATCTTTTTTTATATAGCATATCATAGATTATACCCTTCAAGATTTTTTCTGGACTTTATGTTGCCTGTAATAAGCCAGGAGGGAATCTTTTACCTTCCTGCTCCACAGCAAAAGTGACCCTATCTATAAGGCGAGTATAGGTGTCCGGGTCCCAAAGCTGACACATGGTAAGCCACGGATTAAAGGGGAGAAGAAGGTCCCAATATACTTGAAGCTGTTTGAAAGAGATCTTACACCGGTGAGTGTCTAGGAGACCGGCGAGGGCCCGAACTTGTGGGGCTTGCTTAGCAGATAGGATGTTACCCATTGCTAATGGCCTTTTGGAGCCGATAAGAAAAGGGGCCCTTACCTTGAAAGCGCGGCGATGGGAGCCGAGGTGCGCGGTGAGACGAGGGGTCGGAGCCGGTGGGGCTCCGACGGTGGTCGCGGGCCAAGAGAAGGCCCCGACGAGGGGAGGGCGGGACGACGAGCAGTGGAGCAAGGCAAAGGGGAGCAAGCGCAGAAGGGAGGAGGCAGAGGTGAAGGCAGGGGTGGAGGTGCTCAGGCACGTGCTCCTGAGAGTTTTATTGGCGCCTCTTAATCATAGCGGGTCGGTATAAGCCCCCGACATGGAAGGAGAAAGCCATCCAGCGATTCTCCCAGACCGCCGTGGATCGTATGAGGTCGCCAAGGTTCAGGAGCAGCAATGCAGAGTGAAAAGATAGGGGTGAGAAGAGAGGAGAGCGTAGGGCTATGGTAGGGTTACTTCAGACGTGCAAGCGCGTGCTCCCGAGAAATCCAAGGCTCCTCTTAATCATAGCGGGTCGGTATAAGCCCCCGACATGGAAGGAGAAAGCCATCCAGCGATTCTCCCAGACCGCCGTGGATCGTATGAGGTAGCCAAGGCTCAGGTAGCAGCAATGTTGCACGAGAGAAGTCCCAAGGTGAGAAGAGAGGAGGGCGTAGGGCTGTGGTGGGATTACTTCAGACGTGCAAGCGCGCGCTCCCGAGAAATCCAAGGCTCCTCTTAATCATAGCGGGTCGGTATAAGCCCCCGACATGGAAGGAGAAAGCCATCCAGCGATTCTCCCAGACCGCCGTGGATCATATGAGGTAGCCAAGGCTCAGGTAGCAGCAATGTTGCACGAGAGAAGTCCCACGGTGAGAAGAGGGGGGGGGGCGCCAGGTTATGGAGTGAGGCTGTGGTGGAGTTGCCTTGCCCCACGTTGTGCTGTGGTGGGGTTGCTTTGCCCCACGTTGGGCGCCAACTGCGGCGGCTTGCTCGGTCGGTAGAGGTGGGGTCTGGCTGCGGACAAGGGGTCGGTCCAGCTCTGGACGAGGGGTCGGTCCCACTTGGGACGAGGGGTCGGTCCCACTTGGGACGAGGGGTCGGTCCCACTTGGGACGAGGGGTCGGTCCGGCAGCAGACGAGGGATCGGTCTCACAAGGGGTTGCGCGGTTCGGCTGACGGGGTCGCCCGGCGAAGCCGGCGACGAAGGGGTCGCCCGGAGAAGCCGGCGACGAAGGGGTCGCCCGGAGAAGCCGGCGACGAACTGGGGACAAGGGAGGCCAGGCCCTTGTCGGGGGCTCCCAGGACTGGAGGGCGCACGGCAGAAGAACTACCGCGGAGACAAGGTAAACACGCAAGTCCACTTTACTGAGGGAGAGGCAACAGTTTTATAGGGGCTGGGGAAGGCTGATTGGTCGAAGCCACGCCCTGTTCTGATTGGTTGCCGGCGAAAGGTCAGTGGGCGGTACTGGACGGGGGAGGGGTGGTGGTTAGGGATTGGCTGTCGCTGTTGCTGGGGGAAGGGGCAGGGTTTAGGGATTGGTGGCTGCTGTTGCTGGGGTGGAGGGCAGACTGGATTTTTCCGCCCACGCCTGGCTGTTGCTGCTGTCGGGGGAGGGGAAAAGGGCGGGCTGGATTTTTCCGCCCACACCTGGCTGTTGCTGCTGTCGGGGGAGGGGAAAAGGGCAGACTGGAATTTTCTGCCCTGCGCCTGCGCAGGGAGAAGGAAGAAGAAGGGTGCCGCCCCACAAGGCATCAGATGGCGCCATCTGGGAGGAGGGGTGGCCGTGGAAGCATGGCTGCCGAGAAGGGGAGACCCGAGGGCACTCTGCGCCCATGCCGAGCTTCCTTCAGGGGTGGCGGTGAGTCCGACCAGCCACCCTATTATGGGGGCAGCGGAATTAGGCCTACCGCGGCCGCTCCCCTGCCAGGCCAGCAAACCACACTTCAGCCGGAGGGGTGACCGCAGTACTGGCCTAAAGGCAGACACAATAGACCAATGGAACCAAATTTATGGTTCAGAGACAGACCCTCACAGGTATGGTAAAGTAATTTTTGACTAGCCTGTCAAACTCACACAGTTCAGGCAGAACAATCCATTCAACAAATGGTGCTGAAAGAATTGGACATCCATAGCTGAAAGAAGGAAAGAGAACCCCTATCTCACACCTTATACAAAAATTAACTCAAAATGGATCAAAAAAAATAAAAATAGAAGAACCATAAAACTTCTAGAAGAAATTATTGGAAAATATCTTCAAGACCTAGTGGTAGGTGGTAGATTCTTAAAGGAGGTAAGAGAAGGACTGAGTAGACTACTGATGTTTAATGTATGTAGAAGTTTTAATTAGCTTTACTGTAAAAGTGTGGAAATGTATAGAGTGAATGGTAACACACAGTGAGTAACAGCTAGTTTATAAATAGGGATGTGACTGAAAATGGTAGTCTAGTTATATAAATGCCAATTGACAGAATGCTTGAGAATAATCTAGGAACTGGACAGCACAGTAAACCAAGAGGTGGGTGAGAATTGTGGTTGATGGTACAGATGCAAGACTGTCCTTTGTTAGCTAGAACAAATGTATATCACTACTGCAGGGTGCTGGGAATGTGGAGAACCACGGGAAAAATACAGCTGGAGTGACCTATGGACTGTGGTCAGTAGTAATAATATAATATTCTTGCATCTATGCGAAAGATGTACTGTGTTGATACTGAGGCAGTATGGAAAATGTGACCCAAATGTACACTATGAACATGGTAACAATCAGATGATATTATTTTATCTGTAGCAAATGACACACCACATTGTGGTGTGTTGATGGAGGGGTGTTGTTTGGGAATTCCGCACATGTGCATAATTTTATAAGTTTACAACTTCTGTCATAAAAAATATATGAAAAAATAATAATAGGGTGGGTTGGGGGAAAAATATACCAAATGTAAGATAAGGACTATGATTAGTGGTAAGATTTTGACAATATTCTTTCATAATTTGCAACAAACATCTCACGACAATGCAAGGTGTTGGTGAAGGGTTAATGTATGGGACCCCTGGATGATGTTATACATGTTTGCTTTGTAAGCTCACAACTTTTACTATACAGTTAATTGTTTATGTATGTTCGTATATAAATGATAGAAAGATAATAATCGGATTGGTTAGGAGAAAAATACATTGTTTAGTAGTAATATTTTGACAATGTTCTTTAATCATTACTTTAAAACGGTTTAAAAACAATGCAAGTTATTGGTGGTAGGGTGAGATGTTATATACGTTTGCTTGATATTACATATGTTTGTTTTGTAAGTTCACAACTATTATACACTTAATATTTATGTATATTTATGTACGAGTGATATATTTAAATACTTTTTTTTAATGAAAAAAAAAATTGAAATGAAGTCGTGGAGCATATGATAACATGGATGAACCTGGAGGACATTATGTTGAGTGAAGCAAGCCAGACCCAAAAGGACAAATTCTGTATGATTGCACTACTATGAACTAAATACATTGTGTAAAGTCAGGGAGTTAATAATTAGAATATAGGCCACCAGAAAATAGAAGTGGTTAGAGAATGGAAAGCTGAGGTTTAATGTGTGCAGATTTGATCAAAAGTTCTTTGTAAATCTTTGGAAATGAGTAGAAATGGTGAAAGCATATCATGGTGTTTGTAACAAGCAGTGCTATTGTAGAAGTATGACTGGTTGAAAGGGAAAGGCTAAGGTCACGTATATCACTAGAAAGAAAGCTAAAAACTGTAACGTGGCACTGTACATGACAGTAAAAACTCATGTAAATCACAAACATGGGTGATATTGCACATATAAGACTTTTTACAGAATATAAGTACAAATATACTAGAAAGAAGGAAAAAGAATAGCAGCTATGTATGGCAGGGGAAGCATAGAGAGATTGAGAGTTGATGAGTTTTCTTTGTTGTTTATTATTATTATTGGAATAATGAAAGTGCTTTAAGTATGACTGGGGTGATGAAAGTACAAATATGTGATTATACCAAATACCATTGATTGTATACTTTGGATGGATTTTTTAGGAGGCACGGAGAACCAAACCCAGGACCTCTCATGTGGTAGGCAGGAGCTCAATTTCTTGAGTCACATCCGCTTCCCTGTTTGTTTTTTGATAATTGTTGAGGTACACATTTATGCTTTTTACTTTTTTGTATGTGTTTTATACTTTATACACAAAAACAAAACAAAACAAAGAAAACAAAGCAAAATAATATTCTTAAAGTTCTAGGGAATGAGTAGCACTCTATTTATCCACAAAGAAACCTTTGTGGTTCTGTTCTTCCTATCTAGTAAATTCCAACCTTATTAGCATAACATTCAGGTCCTTTAAGACCTGGTTTCTACCTGCATCCCCAGTCTCATCCCTTATCACTTTAGACTCTCAATTGAAAATTAAAAAATAATGAAGCATTTGTAGTTTCTTAACATACAATGCCATTTCGGCCCTCTTCCTTTTTCACATATTGTTTCATTTGCCTAGAATGACCTCCTTCTCCTTTATGAACTGACACTCCCATTTAACCTTTTAAACCTGACTCAGTCATGACTCACCAATAAAATCTCTTACCCAGTCTTACTCCCAAATGTGGTTAATTTCTTCCTACTTAGGTCTCCCCAGCATTTTTCCTTCTTGTAAATATCTTTTTGTTGTAGGTATCACATTATGTTATCTTTATTTGTAACTTTGCCATTCTGCTTCTTTTTCTAAGCTGAAAGAGCTTTGGACAGCAGGAGGTGTTTTCTTTTCTCATCTTTTAGTCTTTTTAATCTTATGTCTATAGCACCTAGCATAGCGCCTGACATATAGATGCTTAATAAATTTGTGTTGAACCAAATTAACTGAGCTGTTTTCCTAAATATGAAAGTGAAGGCCTCCCCTGAGGAGAGGTGGAAGTAAGTATGCTATGAATTTATTGAGTTTTAAGTTGAAGAGTGCAAGAAACTGAAATTTTAGTTTTCACATAAAGGAAGAAAATATTAATTAATGTAGCCTGGCAGCCTACTGCCTCAGTCTCCCACTTCCAGGTTAAGCAGGAACACAGGAAACCAGCTTAAGCCAGTATAGTCAGTAAAAAGAATGCACAAGTAAGAGCTAAGTCAATAGCAATTCAGCACTAAATTCCATTCCTTATTTGGCAAAAGGAGCAGGTAAAAGCTAAAATGGTTAGAATGTAATGGGGAAAGTGGTTAATCAAAAACTTTTGCATGGGAAAGTTAGACTTCTCAGATAGGCTGTAACCTCTGAAGTATCCAATCTATGGAGACACAGAGGAAGGGCTTGCGTGCTAGGCCTAGGGGTATAAATTGTGTCATTTTCTTTGTTCGGGGCGCTGGCCACATTTTCTGGTTTTGTGCCCCTTCTTGAAAGATTGAAAATAAATTATTTTCTTCTCTACAATCGGGTGAGCCTTACTTTCTTCCAAAAGATGATTTCTTTCTTACATACAGTAATTTCTAAAATTTCATTTTATTTAATCCATTCAACAATTTTTAAAAGAGCTATTATCATACTCTTTTTCAGATGAGGAAACAGTTCAGAGGTGTTAGGTTACTTGCCCAAAGCAGACATTTGGAAGGAGAAGGAACTGAGACTAGAGATCAGGTCTGGCATTATCTCTGGTGTGTTAAATCTGCTTTTGTCTTGTTTTGTTTGGTACATAATTTTTTAAAAAAATATGAATTAGAATGCTTTAATGTTGAACCAGCACTTGGTCAATCTTCCAAGGTCCCCACCAAACCCCATAGTCTGACTCATGGTTGCTTCATACATTCCAGTCACCTTCCTAGTCCATAAAGCTTTTGAGTTTTTGACCCCTGAAGGTTCTTTTAAGCCCAGTTTGGAATGTTCTTTCCCAAAAGTCAGGAGGGCTGGGCTGAAGTCACAACTAGGTCACATAGTAGTTATATTGTAAGGGTAAATCTTTTTTTGTAGTTCACTTATTTTATTTAAATTATAAAGTAAGGCATTCCCATATTGAGTACAGAGAGGGAATTTCTCACATTTGATTTCTCTGACTCGCCACTTCCATTAGGTTTTTTTTCTTTTTTTTTAATGTTACATTAAAATAATATAAGAGGTTCCCATATACCCCCCATGCCCCTCGCCCCACTCCTCCCACATCAACAACCTCTTTCAACATCTTGGCACATTCATTGCATTTAGGGTAAATTTTTAAGATTGAATTTTTCCTGTTGCCAAGAGAAAGAGACCTTTCCCCCTCTCCTTTTTCTTAGATGATTTCTTTGAGAAAACTTGTCATTGTAAATCTCTGTCCCTTTGATATGTGACATCTCTGTCCCTTTGATAAATCTTTTTAAAAGCTAAAAAGCCTCTCGTTAGGTATAACCCAGAGATTTTTCTTAGGGGCCTAGAAGCCTAGTCTTTGAAATATAAACATCAAGGATGATAGCATCTGTATCTCCTGTCACTATAGATGTTGTTAGCCTATGTGCCCTCCTCCACACTATAAGTACTTGCTTATCGTAGAGATACGGAAATTTTATTTTTCATTTATTAACTAACACAGATGGCCACCTCAAAAGTGAAACCATGTTGTCCTCTTACCTGAGAACATTCATATAATGGATTGTATCTGTGAATAAAAACAAAAACCAAACAAACAAAAAACCCTGCTCCAGACAATGCTAAGTAGGCAAGGATGACTTATTCAGGGGCTACTTTAGGGGAGAGACAGTAGAACTCAACTCCATCTAAGGGCTGTGAGTGGGTTGGAAGAAAAGGACAAGAAGACATTAAGGGAGATTGCTCAACCGGGTGGATGAACGATGTACTGAGGTTACACTTAGGGCGGTTTGGTTCCACTAAGATGAGTACTGATGTTGCCATTAGGGCCACTTGGCTTGGGACGTTTTCCTTTGAGTAATTAGGCCACTTGGAGCAGAGAAGCGCTGAAAGAAAGGAAAAGGGCGATAAGGAACTATCCAGTTAGGAGCCTCTTAAGCTCCCGAGTAGACGGGGTGAGAGGGAGAGAGAGGGGAAGGTTCAAGCGATTTTGATATTTAGAGTACAGAGTCCGAAGTTGTCTCTTTCGCTTTTTTCCCCATACTTTTTTCCTCAGCTGCAAGATTAGTTTCAGGTTAGTTACGGCGAGGGAGGGGTAGGGGCAAACCAAGGAGCAAGACTCTTGAAAAGAAAGAGAGTCTTGGTCATATCTTTTGGATATATAAAAGAATGAGAGCTCTGTCTGCAATCTCATGAATGGTGTGCCCGTGATGTGCACTGCAGTCAGGTTTAATGCTTACTAAATAATAAAACTTTTTTATCTTTTATACATTTAAAGAGATTTTCTAGGTTTTCAACCATAATTTATTTCTGTCCCTTACCTTTACAATGCCTCTTCACGCTTACAACAGTAAATCAGGATCTCTCCCCGCTCATCTTACATCTTGCTAGGAAAAGAAGCGGGTGAGTTAGGCGCACCCTGTGTGCGGCGAGAACCACGACTCCCAGCATTCCCGGCGCTCCTAGCTCTCTCGGCTTCCCCTTCCGGTTCCGAGGCTGCTGAAACCGAAAGTGCTGTGCCGCAGACGGGCGCAGCGGGGAGGTTGGTTAACCTTCAGCTGTGTACGGAGCCCTGGCTCACCCAGGTGCGAAGCCCGGAGAGCAAGGCAGTAAAACATGAACGGAAAAGTGGATTATTTGGTCACTCAGGAAGAGATCAGTCTTATCAGAGGACCTTCAGGTATGCGTCAAACGGGTCTTCTCTGGGAGTGGGGGACTTGGAGGTACAGTTGCGGACCAGACACCCATTCCGCCGAGCCAGATTGACTTGGCCTCGGAGCAAGTATGCTCCAACCTAGAGTTTTCCTGCATCGCGTGCCGGCACCTAGAAGAAATATATTTAGAAACATCATTGCACACACATGGGACTGAGCGAGCCATCTCATTATTCACTCGTATTACTACACGCATTTATAGTTAGGGAAGGTTTCCTTTCACTAACGAAGGCAGAAAAGCTTGGAAGAAAAGGCACTCGTGATTTTTAGCAGCATACCGTGGACATCACACCGCTCCTAGGACCGTTTGGGAAAACTTGGAGCGTGAATGCTAAGGATTCTGAATGTATCGTCGTTTTCGTGGTGCTAGGATCTCCCCTCTTTTCTTTTCTGGGAAATTAATTTACAGTGTCAAATAGAATGAGCAGGAAGTAGCCTTAGAGATCTAATATTATACCAGTTCCCAAACCCTGTTACGTCTCAAAAATTACCTTGGGTGTTTTTGCCCCCCCCCCCTTTTTTTTTAATATATATAAAAATGTTAATTTCCGGATCCCATCCATAGGGATTTGAATTGTATGTGGGTTTTTTTTTCCGTTTTCTTTTTAAACAATCGCCACCCGTAATTCTGATATAGTGCAATCCTCAGTTACCCCTGCTCGCCTCCCTTCCCCACCCCCACCTTCCCTACACCCAACTCCATTGGATTCTTTTTTTTTTTTTCCATTGGATTCTTGACATTACTACGTGCTGCCTTCCTTGGATTTTGTTATCTTTATAGCTGTTTAGTGTATCGATTAAGAGTTTAAACTTTAGGATTAGACTACGGAAGTCCAACTCTGTTACCTAACCTCTTGCTAGTTCTTTGGTATTTATTGACTGAGTAACTTAACTGATGTAAGCCTTAGTTTCTATAAAAAGGGTATCATAATAGAGTACACCTGATAGGGTGGTTGTGAGGATGCAATGAGTTAATCTGTAAAGCCTGACACATAGTAAGTACAATGTAAAGGTTTGCTACTATTGTTGTTATTGTTAGTAGATGAATGGCTAGATTAACACAGTAAGTCCTGCTGCTGTATTCCAAGAGACTCTAGTAAGCCAAGTTCTATGAGTTCTATATGTGAAATGTTTCTGAAATCCCACCACTTCTTTCTGTTCCATCACCACTGCCTAGAATAGTCCATGACGTTTTCTCATCTGGAAGTTTGCAGTAGTTTGGCCACCACTAATGCTTTATTCTTAATAAAATGTGTTTTTCAGAATTAGCCATACTTTGTTTTCCTTCCTATTACAAAAAATTGAAAGTGGACTTTACTTAAGTGATTATAACTCATAGTTAATCTGCATGGTTTAGTGTCATACGCCATATGAACTCCTAAATGTTTGTCAAAGGCTCATTCATTATGCTCAAGTCGTTTGGATTCATCTTTCCTGTCTTATGTAAATTTCTCCTTCTCTCTCTCGTAATATTTATTGACTTTTCAGGCTAACATGAAAATCATTCATTATTAAAGTAAAATCTGTCTATGCTTTTCATCCACTGGTCCTAGTTTTTTTCATAGGACCAATCAAAACAATGCAGACCTCAAGTTTCTAGTATTAGCATTTTTATGAATCATTGGAGTTAGGATAAGCTCCATGGTATTAATTAAATGGAATAATTATATCTATCTTATTAGTGATTCAATTTCTGTATTGTATATGTGTTTATCCAAAATGAATGAATCTATCCACTGAGTGGCTTCTTGAATTTTCCTAAGCATTCTCATGAAATTTGATATATTTAAGAGCCTAGGATAATAGATCCTTAAACCTAGGATGGAACTTGGTTGACTGCAGTCATTGGAAGTTTGCTTTGTTTGGTTCAGTTAACAAGGAAATGTCAAGTTCCTATGTTTATTACTTTCCAGAGATGGTTACCCAGGATATATTACTCCTAAGCGTTCTGAAAGATCAAATTCAGCTTTTCTTCACTACATTATGTGAAGATACACAGGGAAGAACTCAGTTATCAATACTAGAAACTTCCAGGTAATTTTGGTAGTCCAATAGGGATCTTTCTTTCTTTAGAAGACACAGGAAAAGCCTCTAGTTACAGGTATGCATTTCTGTTTGTAGGCAGCAGAACCTAATGGTTTAATCAGGTAGCTGCAAGAATATGTATACTTTTGCCTTTTTGTGCCAGTGTTCCCTCAAAGACAAAAGTCTTGGATGTCTTTAGTGTTTGGGCACATTTTGAAGGGCAGAAGAACCTATTCCTACCTGATCCTGCTTGCTGCAAGAGAAATCATGAATTACTATGAAGTGAGGTTCTGGGAAGCAAAAAGAAGCTTGGTATGTAGTTTGGCATCTATCCTGTGCTTGCTTCTTCAAATGTGAAAGGAGAGGCTTGGGCTAGATGACTTCTGAGGTCTTTTCCTCCTCTAAGAGTTTATGATTTGGGGGCTCATTCCAAATATTATTATATGATTCCTGCCATTTTGTACAAACTCTCTTTGATCTGAAGAATCCTCAGAGGCAGTGCTTACAATCTGAATTGACTTCAAGAGTTTAAGAGTTCACCTTTTATCTTAGTTTGCGGGAGATGCTATGACACACACAGTGGATTGGCTTAAATAACAACCACTTGTTGTCTCAAGATTTTGAAAGCCAGAAGTCCAAAATCAAGATGTTGGCAGGACCATGCTTTCTCGTGGAGTTGGTAGCCTTTTGGTGATGGCGTTCCTCCATCATATGGTGATCTGTTTCATTCACTTCTTCTGTGGCTTTCACTGACTTCTGGCTTCTCTAAATGTCTCAGAATTTCCTGTTAATAAGGCCTCCAGTCATACAGATTAAGGTCCGGCCTCATTCAGCTTGGCCACAGTGGTATAGGAACTATACAGGAGCCTAGTCACAAATGAGTTAACACCTGAACTCACCATGTTCAAAGATACTATTTACAAATGAGTTCACACCCAAATCAGTGAGATGTATGAAAGAATGTGGATTAAGACTTGACCTAGTCTTTCGTAAGGTATATGATTCAGTTTCCAGCACCTTTTATCTTTTATAGAATACTGTTTCTTTTCTTTCTATGGGAGCCTCGCTTGATTATAGTCTATAAGGCTCCCATTTTTCCCTTCTCAAAATTGAGGATTTCTAATATTTGAATGTTAAACTCAGTTATTCTGAGAACTATGAGAATAATCAATTTTAGCTTTTCTTTACAACAACAAGTAGAGATTGGCAAGAAAGACTACCTTAACACAGTGGGTACCATCATTAGGATGCCTATGTTTAGGCCTGATGCCTCACTAGGTTTCAGCAAACTGCTCTTAAGCTATCTTTAAAGAGGAAAAGAATCTCTATTTTCCTACTTTCTTTAAAGGTGTTGCAGAGGGTGATGTGTTGGTATCATGTTTTAATAATGAATAATTAAATTATTTCTTTCTGGTAGTGTGCTAGTTACCTTATGTATATTAACCCATTTAATCCTCATAACAACCTTGAATGAAAGTTGTTTAATCCACATTATTATATAGTGAAATTGTCTCAGAAAAGTTAATGACTTGCCTAAGGTTTAAAGTCAGTCATTTTCAAAAGGCAGGATTTTAACCCAGATCTGTTGATTTTACTGTTACATATACTGCCTCCCAGTATGGTAACCATGCCTAAAGAATTGACTGCCAACCTTTCCCTTGACTTTTTTTTGTTTTCAGATTTATTTATTTATTCCTCCATCCCCCCACCCCACCCTACCCCACCCCCGTTGTCTGCTTTCTGTGTCCATTCACTGTATGTTCTTCTGTGTCTGCTTGTATTCTCAATAGGCGCCTCCAGGAACCCATCCTGGGACCTTCCAGTGTGGGAGAGAGGCGATCATTCTCTTGCACCACCTCAGTTCCCTGATCTGCTGCGTCTCTTATTGTCTCTCCTCTGTGTCTCATTTTGTTGCGTCATCTTGCTCTGCTAGCTCTCCGCGTGGGCCAGCATTCCTGTGTGGGGCAGTACTCTGCGCAGGCCAGCACTCTGCATGGGCCAGTTTGCCACACAGGCCAGCTTGTCTTCACCAGGAGGCCCTGGGCATTGAACATATAGGAGATTATATGGTAGATGGGAGCCCAATTGCTTGAGCCACATCTGCTTCCCTTGACTTTTATTTTATTATATCATGCCTTATTCCCAGAAGGATTTGAGGCAACTTAAATAACTGATTAACACAATTCACAGTGGATTTTTAGTTTACTATTGATAGAGCTGAGGGCAGATCAAGGTGAGAATCTAAAAAATAATAAACTCTATTAAGTGCAAGCTAAGTCTCTGCAGACATGTGTTTTTTTTACCTACTTTTAAAACTTTTTTTAAAAAAGATACTTAGATTACATAAATAAAACATAAAAAATAGAGGGGATTCCCATATGCCCTGCTTCCTACCCCTCCCACACTTTCCCACATTAAAAACACCCTTCATCAGTGTGGTACTTTTGTTATAATTGATGAACATATCTGGAGCATTGCCACTAAGGATGAATTATAGATTACATTGTCGTTTACATTTTCTCCCACACAATTTTGAAAATTATGACAAGATATACAACGGCCTGTATCTGCTCTTGCAATGTCATTCAGGACAATTCCCAAGTCTCAATAATGCCCCTATATTATACATATTTTTTCCTCTCTTTCCCCAGACCCTCCAGTGACCACTGCCTCCACATCAATGACAACGGTTCTTCTATTGCTAGAATCAAAATAAGTCTATAGTAGAATAACGTAAGTCTACTCTAGTCCATCATTCGTTCCCCAATCCTGAGGATTCTGGGATGGTGATGTCCACTCCACCTCTATTTGAGATGGGACTATCTTGCTTGCACTTTCAGACTCTCTCTGTTTCTTGGAATGGTGTTTGTCCATCATCATTTCATTGTTTGTTGTCCTGTGTGAGTCCAGTGACCTGGAGAGTAGGTTTTGCAACTCTGTTGATTGGATTTGTCAGTGAGGCATGACTCAAGGTGAGTCTCTGCCTTCTTGCTGGGTCTCCTATAAATGGAGACACAGAGAGACAAGGCCTAACTGGCACATGTACAGCCCAAAGATTTAAATCTCTTGGACATACACCTATCAACTCTAGTACTAACCATAGGTTCAAATAGAAGGGGCAGAAGAGCCACAGACATGTGCTTTGAGCTTAAGTCTAACTGAGACTGTTTTCTGATCTCTCCCTTCCTTCATGTATGAAATGATCTGAGATCTAAGATGAAAATACTATATCCTTGTCCTATTTTCTCATGATTACATGGAGTCTAGCCTTCATGGAATTTATAGTGCAATAGAGACATGACATGCACATGTGAAAAGATAAATCTTAGTACAAAAATACAGATGGTTAAGGACTATGATGAACATGTATGGAGTGGGAGGGGAAAAGGAGGTGTAGAGGGGAGGTGGGAGTGTGTTTATATGATCCTGTACTGGAAAAGTTCAAGGAATTGAGCCATTGCTATGGGCCAAACTGGTCAGTCACAAGAATGGGGAACTTATGTTGGTCTTATAGAATGGACAGATTTTAGGTTAGTGCATTGGATAGGAATGGGTATGACCTCAGCAGTAATAGAAGAAAATAAGTAAAAGATATTCTCAGATCAGTGAGTTAAGCAGCCTAGATAGAAAGGAGGGGAGGGTTCATTTAGGAGAGTCAAGGGAGATGAGGTTGCTGAGGTATAAATAGAGATTGGATTATGGGGGAGGGTCCTCAGTGCTGTCATAGAAACTTAACCTTTCTCTAAGGTTCCATCTTGATTCCTTCCTCTCCCTATTCAATTCGAGTTACCTCCTCCAGGAAGCCTTCCTTACTCAGGCTAGATACCCCTTATTGTCAATATCATATACCATTTATTGAATGTCTCTCATGTATTGCTATGTTAAGTGCTTTGTCTCATCTAGTCCTTTTCAAGGAACAGATGAAATGGTTCATAACTCCATTTTACAAATGATACCTTGACTCTTAAATCACAAACTCTTTCAGTGGCAGAGCTAGGAACTGGATCCAGGTCTGTGTGATTAAAATTCCAGGCTCTGAATTACTATAGATAATGGGGTTTTCCCCCCTTGTGCGCTCAAAGGATTCTGCAGATCCTTATCTTAGTGCATATTTCTTTATTTGCTTGCTTGCTTCTGTCTCCTCCTTCCCCATTACGCTGAGCTCTTCTGATTCAAAGGACATTGTTTCCCTAATGCTTTGCATAGTACATGCCATGAAGTGGGCAGTAAATTTTTGTGAAGTCACTGGTGAGTTGTTAAGAGCTTTATGTATATTGTCAGGTGCAGCTAGGACAAGTGACACCAGAGATGCATGAGAGAAAAGTTTATTAGTACTCACAGGTCTAGAACAAAGAGGTGTGACACTCCTGCAGGGGTCACATGAAACACATTAGGAACATAGACTCAACCAAGCAGGCGGAGAACAAAAGGTTAAAGGTTAGAGTGGACCTGGAGATTGCCTTTATAATGTTACATGGATGGACCTGTGACAATTGGTCACACAAGAGTGGGGATTGGGGAATTTGTATTTAACATTTTTCTTTCCTTCCTTCCTTCCTTTCCTTCTTTTTCTTCTTTCCTTTCCTTCCTTTCTTTTCTTTCTGTCTTTTCAATCATAGGTACCATATAGGATTCCCATACATCACCCCATCATTAACACCTTACATTGTTGTGACACATTTGTTAAAAATGGTGAAAGAACATTGTCATAATATTTCTGCTATCTATAGTCCATAGCTTATATTTGGTACATTTTCCCTGCAAACCATCCTATTAACACCATATATTCATATTGTATATTTGTTATAGTTCATGAGAGAACATTCTCATATTTACAGTTAACCAGAATCCACCACTCACCATGGGACTTGCTGTGCTAAATGATCTTCTGCCTTGTACAGTCCATCCAAAGTGTATACTCATGGTTCTCAGTTTCATCACAGAGTTGTGCTGTCATTATCTCAGTCCAATTCAAAACATTTCCATTATGCCAAAAGCTAAAGTCCATACTTCTTGTAGCAGTTTGCTGTTGTTTATGAATTCCAACAATACATATTGGATTATGTTTGTAAACTGGTCTCTTCCTCTGGGCATATTATACTGTATTGGATTCAGAGGTTTCACTCTTACTTGATTAAATTATGATTAAGGCTTTGATTGAGCCACATCAGTAGAAAACTACACAGCAGAGCAGAGGGGTTAGTTGGAGTTTTTGAAGCTGGAGTTTTGATCCTGGAGCCGGGGAAGTAAACACAGAGAAGCAGATATGTGAGGAAGGAGTGAAGGCTCCATTAGATAAGACAGAGGCCCTGGGAAGAGAGAAAAGCCATTTGCCTGATAGTCTACAGCTGGCCTTGTGGAGAGAGCAGAGCAGCTGAGCCTGGAGAGAAATGAGGCCCTTCTTCCCTCCCTCCCCCCTCCCCAAGAGAGGAGCCTAGGAAGCCTGAACCCTTGCAGACACACCTTGTTCCAACACATAGCTACAGACTTTGGTAAGGGAAGTTACTTATGCATTATGGCCTGGTAACTGTAAGCTTCTACCCTAAATAAATACCCTTTATAAAAGCCAACAGATTTCTAGTATTTTACATCAGCATCTCTTTGGCTGACTAATACACCCCATTATACCTTGCCGTTATTGACCTTTAGCAATGTAGTACCGTCTTTGCCATTGTTGTAAAAACTATTAGAATATTACTGTTACTATGGTCTATATGTTACATTAGTTATATTTTTTCCATGTATCTTCATATTCTTAACAACTTGTAATAGAGGAACATTCTTACATTTGTATTGTAACCACAATCATCATCTACCACCAAAGTCACTATATTATACAGTCCCTAGATTATCCTCTAGCTTTCTTCCAGTTGGCATTAACCTCCCTAGACCATCTCTTTCAGTGACATTCATATTTCTAAGTTAGCAGTGTTAGTTATACTCCACATACCACGAGCTCTTGAAGCTGTTTCCCTGCATTTTCTTCTAGGAGTTTTATAATTCTAGCTTTTGTATTTAGGTCCTTGATCCGTCTTGAGTTAATTTTTGTATAAGGTATGAGATATGAGTTCTCTTTCTTTTAGCTATGGATAGCCAGTTCTCCCAGCACAATTTATTGAATAGACTGTTCTGACCCAGGTGGGTGATGTATTAGCCAAAGGGGTGCAGATGCAAAATACCAGAAAGTGGTTGGTTTTTCTAAAGGGTATTTATATGGGGTAGGAGCTTACAGATACCAGGCCATAGCATAAGTTAATTCCCTCACCAAAATCTATTTTCGCGTGTTGGAGCAAGATGGCTGCCGACATCTGCAAGGGTTCAGGCTTCCTGAGTTCCTCTGGGCTCAGCACCTCTGTTTCCTCCACAAGGTCAGCTGTAGACTATGAGGCTCTCTAGGCTTTGCCTCTCTCCACAAGGTCAACAGTAGACTATCAGGAGAACAACTCTGTCTCCCTCTCCCTGGGGGCTGGCTTCAGCATCAAACTCCAACATCAAAACTCCAACATTAAAGCCCTCAACTCTGTCCTTTGTCATGCCTTTTATCTGTGAGTCCCCACTCACCAAAGGGTGGGAACTTAACGCCCTACTGGCACAAGAGGTTTACATGATTACTTAATCAAAGAAACCTGTGAATCCAGTATAATCTAATATGCCCAGAGGAAAAGATCAGTTTACAAATATAATCCAATATTTCTTTTTGGAATTCATCGATAATATCAAACTTCTATAGGTGGGTTTGATAGCATTGTCAAAAATCACTTCATAGGTGTGAGACAGTATTTCTGAATTCGTGATCCGGTTCCACTGGTCAATATGTCTATCTTTATGCTGTTTTTTACTATTGTAGCTAAGTAATATGCTTTAAAGTCAGGAAATGAGAGTCCTCCAATTTTGTTTTTTGTTTTTTTAAGACATTTTTGGCTATCAGGGGCCCCCTATCCTTCCAAATAATTTGGTAATTGGCTTTTCCATTTCTGTAAAAAGGACTGTTGGAATTTTTATTGGGATTGCATTGAATCTGTAAATCAGGTTAGAATTGACAATGATATTTAGTCTTCCAATCATGAACATGGAATGTCCTTCCATTTATTTAGGTCTTCTTTGGTTTCTTTCAACAATGTTTTGTAGTTTTCTGAATATAGCACCTTTATGTTCTTGGTTAAGTTTATTCCTAAATATTTGATTCTTTTAGTCACTTGTATATGGAATTTTTTTTCTGACTTCCTCTTCAGATTGCTCATTAGTAGTGTACAGAAATGCTACTGATTTTTACATATTAATCTTATATGCCAATTTGCTGAATTCGTCTATTAGATCTAGTAGCTTTGTTATGGATATTTCAGGATTTTCTAGGTATAGAATCATATCATTAGTGTGACAGTTTGAATTTGGTGAAACCCAAAATTATGTTTTTGAACTAATTAATTCCTATAGGTATGAGACCCTTTTGATTGGACTATGTCAGTGAGGTGTGTGACTCAGGTTTAGTCTCTGCCTTCTTGCTGGGTCTTCTGTAAATTGAGATGCAGAGAGACAGACATACACACAGAGGAAAAGGAAGCTGCTGTATTGAGCCCACCATTGTGAGAGAGAGGACTACAGGAAAGGAGAGAAGCCCTGAAGACTGAGAGAGTTCCTAGAGTCTGGAACCAGCGGAGCACAGAGGTAGAGAAAGAGTACCTTGAGGGGCATGGCCATGGAGCAGCTCAAGGCTCAGGAACAAGCCTTGCCATATGCCTGATAGCTTACAGATGAACTTGGGAATAAAGTGGAGCAGCCAAGACAGAGAGGCGGCCTAGAAAAAGACAAGCCCTATGCCTGGTTGCTCACAGCTGAGCTCTAGGAGACGGTAGATTCTGGAGGGGAAGGCAGAGATTTGCGGCCAGCTTTGCCATGTGGCAGGATGCTAGGATCAACAGTAACTGACTTGGTAAGAAAGCATCTCTGGTGGTGCCTTGATTTGCACATTTTACCTATTCAGAACTGTAAGATTTTACCCCCAAATAAATCCCCTTTATAAAAGCCAACCCATTTCTTGTACTTTGCATTGGCATAGTAAGACAATCAGTGAATAGCAAAAGTTTTATTTCTTCCTTTCCTGTATAGGTGCCTTTTCTTTCTTTTTCTTACCTGATTGCTCTAGCTTGAACTTCTTGCACAATACCGGGTAACTGTGGTGACAGTGGGCATCCTTGTCTTGTTCCCAGTCTCAGCTGGAAAGCTTTCAGTCTTTCATTGTTGAGTACAAGATGAGCTTTGGGCTCTTCATATATACACTTCACCATGTTGAGAAAGTTTCCTTCTATTCCTGTCTTTTGTAGTGTTTTTATCAAGAAAGGATACTGTATTTTGTCAAATGCCTTTTCTTTGTCAATCAACATAATTATGCAGTTTTCTTCTACAGTTTATTAATGTCGTTTAATACACTTCTTGTGTCAAACCAGCCTTGCATATCTGGGATAAAATCCACTTGATTGTGGTGTATAATTATTTTAATGTGCTTTTTGATTCAGTTAAAAACTATTTCGTTGAGGATTTTTGCAACTATTAGAGAAATTGGTCTGTAATTTTCTTTTTTCATAGTGTTTTTATCTGGATTTGGCATTAGGGTGATGATGGCTTCATAGGATAAGTTTGGTAATGTTCCCTCCTGTTCAATATTTTAGAAGAGTTTGAGTAAGATTGGTATTAGATCTTCTTTGAATGATAAATAGAATTCACCTGTGCAACCATCTGGCCCTGGGGTTTTCATTTTTGGGAGGTTTTTGATGACTCTTTCCATCTCATTGTTTATGGTTGGTCTGTTTTTTTATAGGGTCAGTGTAGGTTGTGTTTTTCTAGGAATTTGTCCATTCCATCTACCTTGTCTAGTTTGTTGGTATACAGTTGTTCATAGTATCCTTTTATAATGTCTTTTATTTCTGAGGGTTCAGTGATGATGTTCACTTCTCTTTTCTGATTTTATTTACTTGCATCTTCTCTCTTTTTTTTTGTCAGTCTAGCTAAAGATTGGTCGATTTTCTTGATCTTCTCAAAGAACCAACTTTTGGTTTTATTGAGTATTGTTTTTTCCTCAATTCCATTTATTTCTGCTCTAATCTTTGATATTTCTTTCCTTTTGCTTGCTTTGGGATTAGTTTGCTTTTCTTTTTCTATTAGGTTGGTGCAAAAGGAATTGTGATTTTGGACCGTGAATTTTAAATCATTATAACTAGGCTCAAACACATCTTTAGTAATCAAAATAGGAACCATTACAATCAACACATTTTTGCCAGTGAGAAATAAGTTTGTTTATTCCTGTAGTGTGAAAATCTGTGCATCGGGACTCAATGAACTCTTGGAAAGCATTTTCTGCATCCTGCTAGTTGTGGAAGCGTTTTCCCTGCAAAAAGTTGTTGAGATGCTTGAAGAGGTGGTAGTTGGTTGGCAAGAGGTCAGGTGAATTTGGCCGATGAGGCAAAACTTCAAAGCCCAATTCTTTGAACTTTTGAAGCATTGGTTGTGCGACGTGCATTCGGGCATTGTTGTGGAAAATTGGGCCCTTTCTGTTGACCATTGCCAGCTGCATGTGTTGCAGTTTTTGGTGCAGCTCATCGATTTGCTGAGCATACTTCCAGATGTAATGGTTTCACCAGGATTCAGAAAGCTTTAGTGGATCAGACTGGCAGCAGACAACCAAACAGTGACCATGACCTTTTTTTGGTCTAAGTTTGGCTTTGGGAAGTGCTTTGGAGCTTCTTCTCAGTACAGCCATGGAGCTGGTCATAGCTGTTTGTCATATAAAATCCACTTTTCATTGCCCATCACAATCCAATCGAGAAATCATTTGTTGTGTTGCATAGAATACGAGAAGACAACACTTCAAAATGATGATTTTAAAAATTTTTGGTCAGCACATGAGGCACCCACTTACTGAGCTTTTTCACCTTTTGATTTACTTCAAATGCCAAACAACCTTAGAATGGTCCATGTTGAGTTCTTTGGTAATTTCTCATGTAGTTTAAGAGGATCAGCGTCAATGATTTGTTCTCAATTGGTCGTTGTCAGCTTCTGTTGGCTGGCCACTGCGCTCCTCATCCTCAAGGCTCTCTTCTCGTTTACAGAACTTCTTGAACCACCACTGCACGGTACGTTCATTAGCAGTTCCTGGGGCAAATGTGTTGTTGATGTTGCGAGTTGTCTCCGTTGCTTTACGATACATTTTGAACTCAAATAAAAAAATTGCTCGAATTTGCTTTTTATCTAGCATCATTGCCGTAGTCTAAAATAAATATAAAATAAACAGCAAGTAATAAGTCATTAGCAAAAAAACATAAAAGAAGAAATTCACATTAAAATGATATATAACATAACCACATTTATTTAAGAATGTATAGCAATTTCAAATGGCAGATTCCAACAATGCAAAACCACAGTTACTTTTGCACCAACCTAATAATTCCTCCTGGTGTGCAGTTAAGTTTTCAGTTCTTATTTTTAAGTTTTCCTCATAGTACTGCCTTTGCTGTATCCTGTAGGTTTTGACATGTTGTATTCTCATTTTCATCTTGAGATATTTACTGAGTAGAATAAGTAAAAGCTGAAAGAGAGAGTAATCTCAAGTGTCAGAGTAATGGAAAAGATACAGATTGTAATATGAGGCAAAATTGAAGCGTTTGAAATTTTATATTGTGAAAAGCAGTGAAGCAAATGGAGGTGTGATCAGGTAGAGACGAGGCATATGTTTAGTGCTTGAGCAAGGGCTGATTCTGTAATGAGAGAATAAGGATGCCTACTTACATATTTGGAAGAGAAGTTGAGGAATAAATAAAGAGAGACTTCTGGTGTACATCCTGGCAGATACTGCCTGAAACATCTTTGATAGGCCATATGTTTTATACCCTCCATCAGATGGAGGATCAGGATGGGGAGGGATTGACAGTGGACTTGTTTCATTGTTTTTTGTTTCATTTTGGGTTTTTTTGTACTATGATAAGGCTTTCTATTCTTTTGAAGTTATAGATTTTCCCTCTTTCTGTTTAATTGTCAGTGCATATTTGTTACTCTCTTTTGGGAGATGTAACAAATAATAGATGATATATTTCATCTTGGGACCAGAGAGTTTCTCTATAGGATATGATAGTTTTTGGTGGGAGGATACCTAATCATTTAACCTCTTGAATTGCTTATTTGAATCATTCCTTCATTCTTTCAATCCACACATATTTATTGAGCAACTACTGTGGGACAAGTTTCTGTTCTAGGCACTGTGGATACAGCAGAGAATTGGATTTTAATATAATTGCAGTGAGCAGCAGAGCATAGTAGTTCAGGACCAGAATGCCTAAGTACAGGCCTAACTCTGTTACTGCCTAGCTGTGTGACCTTGGGCAAATCACCTCACCTCTACATGCCTCAGCTTCCTCATCTATAAAATGAGAGTAATAAAAGCACCTACTTCTAGGGTTGTTATGAGGATCATGTGTTTTGTTCATTTGTTTCACAAATACTTCTATAGTGTTTACTGTACCAGGCATTGTCTTAAGGACTTTACCAAAAAATAACTCAATTAAAATGCTTAAATGATGCCTGTCATTTTTGCTGCTGTGTGGAGAATAGACTCTAGTGGGGCAAGAATTGAGTCATCCTGGAAAGGTAGGGTAAAGTGTGTTATAGAAATTGCAGCAATATTGGGGCTTCCCTTCTAGTTTTCTCTCCCTTTCTTCTGTGCCTTCTTTTTGAGGTTATGTCTATAGCCAGCTAGAGGCTCACAGAGACACTTTTAACCTAGCTAGATTCCCTGAGAACTAGATGTGTTAGGAATTTCTGCTCTAGGTGTTATTTCCAGTGGAATTAACAAGTCATTTGATAACCAACTGAGGTCTGTATATATACTGTCTTGTTACTAAAATACCAAAGTAAACAAAAGCTAATTGCCTTGCCTTCCAGAAACTAGTTTTGCAGTAGAGTAAATAGATAAACAAGTAATTTCAATGAACTATACTTCCAGGCAAAAGGAAGAGGACATCTGTTTTTTATTCCTTTGGCTGCTCAAGCAAATATTATGCAATGGGTTGGTTTAAACAATGGAAATTTATCAATGTGCAGTTTTGAGTCTAAGAGAGAGTACAAATCAAGATGTCATCAAGGTTGTGGAGGCATTCTCGGGACTTGGAGTTGTCCAGTGTGGTGCCCCAGGGACAATTGCCAGATGTTGTATGTCCTCCCATGGCCCACTGGATGGAACGAGGGAAAGTGTGGGCTATGGTGTGGAACACGGGACATGGGGTGCAGCGATGCCCGGAGATGTACTCACCAGACGCAATGGATGTGACATGATGATGGGGGAGAGTGTTATTGGGGGTGGAGTGGTGGGGTGGGGGCAGTGGGGGCGAATGGGGACCTCATATTTTTTTAATGTAATCTTTTAAAAATGAATAAATTGAGTAGAATTTGGGAAAAAAATATTTTTCATAATAAAGGAATTTTTTTTCTGGCAAAAAAAAAAAAAAATATGTCATCGAGGTGATGCTTTCTTCCTGAATATTGGTGTTCTGGGACTGCCTGCCGGTGATTTCTTGGTTCTGGGCTTCTCTGTTTCTCCTCTGTTATATAGTAATGAATGCACATGGCAGTCTCTCCTGGCCCTTCTCCCTTCTCTTCCTGGTTCTGTTGAATTTTTGAGTTTCTTGCTTCAATGGCTTTCTCTTTCTCTATCTGAAAGACACTGACTGAGGTGGGCCATGCCTTAACTGATGTAACTATCAAAAAGTTCTCCTTACAGTGGGTTCACACAAACAAATGGATTAAGTTTAAGAACATATTTTCATAGGGTACATACAGCTGGAAGCTCTCACACCATCCAAAGTCATGGGTCATGGAAATGTGGAACAGCTGACAGAGGACCAGGGGAGAGAAGGGGAAGGAAGGCAGGGAAATAACAAATATTAAGTGTTGTTACTCTATAGTGTAAAGTGGGGAGAGTCCACAGATGGCTAGAAACATAGGTTATGGGGATTTTCAGTTTGAACTTTATTTTTTAGATCAGCATTTTCTTTTTTCTGTTGACTTTCAACTCCAGTTAACACTAACATTTAACCTTGAAATTATGCTTAGGATTTTTTTTTAGCAAACCAATTTTATTGATACATATTAATAAAGCATAAATCCATTCAAAGTGTACAATCAGTGGTATTTAGTATAATCACATTTTTGTGTGTTCATCACTTCAGTCATTCTTAGAGCACTTTTATTATTCCAGTAATAATAAACAACTTAAACAAAACTCATCACCTCTTTATCTCATTATGCTTTCCCTGCCACACATAGCTGCTGTTCTCTTTCCTTCTCTCTAGTATATTTGTATTTATATTTTGTAAAAACAGTCTTATATATATAATGTTATGCATATTCATGTTTACATGAGATTTTACTGTTATACAGTCCCATGTTAAAGTTTTTAGCTTTCTTTCTAGTGATATACATGACCTCAGACTTTCTTTTTGAACCACTGTCATACCCATATAATAGTTGTGCTAGTTACAAACATTATGGTGTGCTTTCACCATTTCTATTCATTTCCAAAGATTTACAACCTTTTTACCAATTCTGCACAGAATAACCCTCAGCTTTGCATTCTCTACCCTCAATCTATTTTCTGGCGGCCAGTATTCTTATTAATTCCATGAGTTTACACAATATATTTAGTTCATAATAGTGTAATCATACAGTATTTGTCCTTTTCTGTCTGGCTTGCATCACTCAACATAATGTCCTCCAGGTTCATCCACACTGTCATATGCTCCACAACTTCATTTCTTCTTACCACTGCATAATATTCCATCGTGTGAATACAACTATATATCTAGTTGTGGGATTGCAGGGTCATCTGGCAAATCTATATTCAGCTTCTTTAGGAACTGCCAAATAGTCCTTCACTGTGGCTGTATCATCCTGCATTCCTACCAACAGTGAATACGTGTTCCTATCTTTCCACATCCTCTCAAATACTTGTAGTTCTCTGTCTTTTTAATAGTAGCCATTCTGATAGGTTTGAAATGGTATCTTTTTGTATTTCTGATTTGCATTTCCCTAATCATGAGTGTTGTTGAACATTTTTTCATGTGTTTTTGTTTTTTGGGGTTTTTTTTGGCCATTTTTATTTTTGTATTTCTTCTCTGGACAAAAATCTATTCAAATTTTGTCCATTTTTAAATTGCATTGTCTTTTTACTGTTGAGTTATAATAGCTCTTTCTATATCATCAATATTAAACCTTTATCGGACTTGTGATTTCCAAATATTTCCTCCCATTGAGTCAGATGCCTTTTTACCCTTTTGACACAGTCCTGTGAGGTGCAAAAGTGTTTAATTTTGAGGAGGTCCCATTTATCTATTTTTTCTTTTCTTGTGCATGCTTTGGGTGTGAGGTCCAAGAAACCACCACCTAACACAAGGTCTTTAAGATGTTTCCCAACATTTTCTTCTAGTAGTTTTATGGTCCTGGCTTTTATATTTAGGTCATTGATCCATTTTGAGTTGATTCTTCTATAAGGAATGAGATAGGGGTCCTCCTTCATTCTTTTGTTTATAGACATCCGTTTCTCCCAGCATCATTTGTAGAAGTCACTGTTTTGTCCTGTTAACATGAACTTGGTAGGTTTTTCGAAAACCAGTTGACCGTAGAGATGAGGGTTTATTTCTGGACTCTCAATTCTATTCCACTGATCAATATGTCTACCTTTATGTC
Organism: Dasypus novemcinctus; assembly: GCF_030445035.2. NCBI lineage: Eukaryota > Metazoa > Chordata > Mammalia > Cingulata > Dasypodidae > Dasypus > Dasypus novemcinctus. The sequence continues at coordinate 39,304,304 of NC_080675.1, forward strand.
AGTACCATGCTGTTTTGACCACCAAGACTTTGTAATACATTTGAAGTTCAGGCAGTGAAATTCCTCCCACATTGCTCTTCTGTTTTAGAATGCTTTGGGCTATTTGGGTGCACTTTCCCTTCCAAATGAATTTGGTAATTGCCTTTTTTTATTTCTGTAAAATAGGCTTTTGGAATTTTGCTATTGTATTGAATTTGGTAATTGCCTTTCTATTTCTGGTAAGTAGCCTGTTGGAATTTTGATTGGTATTGTATCGAATCTATAAGTCAGTTTGAGTAGTAGTGACATCTTCATGATATTTAGTCTTCCAATCCATGAACACGGAATTCTTTCCATTTTTTAGGTCTTCATTGATATCTTTTAGCATTATTTTGTAGTTTTCAGCATATAGGTTCTGTACTTCTTTGCTTAAATTGATTTCTAGGTATTATATGTCTTTTTGTTGCTATTGTAAGTGGAATTTTTCCCCCAAATTTCTTCTACAGATTGTTCAATACTATTGTACAAAAACATTACTGATTTTTGTGTGTTGATCTTGTGTCCTGCCACTTTGTTGAACTCATTTATTAGCTCAAGTAGCTTTGTTGTAGACATTTTAGAATTTTCTAAATCTAGGATCATGTCATCCAAAAATAGAGTTTTATTTCCTCTTTTTCTATTTGATTGACTTTAATTTGTTTTTCCTGTCTTATTGCTTTAGCTAGAACTTCTAGTACAATGTTGAATAACAATGCTGACAGTGGGCATCCTTGTCTTGTTCCTGGTCTTAGAGGGAAAGCTTTCAACCTTTCCTCATGGAGTACAATGTTGGCTATGGATTTTTCATATATGCCTCTTATCTTATTGAGGAATTTTCCTTCTATTCCTAGCTTAAGAAACAATGCTGGATTTTGTCAAAAAAAATTTTTTTTTAGTCTATTGAGATGCTCATGTATTTTTTCCCCCTTCAATTTGTTAAATGGTATATTATGTTGATTGATTTTTTATTATGTTAAAGAAGCAAACAAACAGAAACTAAGAGTTTGAAAAAAAGAATCGACCTTTACAGGAAATATCAAAGGAAGCCTGAGAGTCAAAGACAGGAGAGAGAGGCTTGGAAGAGAGCATAGAAGAGAGAATAGCAGAAAGAATAACCAAAAGAGTAAAAAGACAAAAATATGATATGACATAACATGAGAAAACCCCAAAGAAGAAAATGGTGTAAGTAAATACTACATTTACAATAATGTCATTGAATGTGGATGGATTAAACTCCTGAATCAAAAGACATAGCCTGACAGAATGGATTAAAAAAACATGAGCAAATCCATATGCTGATTACAAGAGACTCACCTTTGACCAAGGAATACAAACCCAGTGAAAGGTTAGGAAAAGATATTCCGCCAAATAATAACCAAAAATGAGCAGGGGTAGCTCTGCTCATTTGGACAAAAAAGAATTTAAATGTAAAAACATAAGAAGGCCATTATATATTTATAAAGAAATAATTTACCAGGAAGATATAACAGCCATGAATATCTATGCACCTAACCAAGGTGCCCCAAAGGCCATGAGGCAAACTCTGGCAAAACTGAAGGGAGAAAAAGACATGTCTACAATAATTGTTGGAGACTTCAATACACTATTCACATCATTAGATAGAACAACCAGACAGAAGATCAACAAGTAAACAGAGAATTTGAACAATATGGTAAATGAAGTAGACCTAACAGACATACATTACGTTGCACCCAAACTCAGTGGACAGTATATTCTTCTCAAGTGTCCATGGATCTTTCTCCAGGATAGACCACATGTTAGGTCACAATGCAGCTCTTAGTAAATATAAAAAGATTGTAATTACACAAAGCACCTTCTCAGATCATAATGGTATGAAACAGGAAATCAAGAATAGACAGGAAAAAGGTAAATTCGCAAATGTGTGAGTAGTGTATTGAAATCTCCTTCATGTTTGAAGGACAGTTTTGCTGGATAAAGACTTCTCAGCTGGCAGTTCTTCTCTTTTAGTATCCTAATTTTATCATACCGACTGTTTTCTTGCCTCCATGGTTCTGATGAGAAATCCACGCTAAGTCTTACTGGGTGTCCCTTGTATGCGATGATTTGCTTCTCCCTTGTTGCTCTCAGAATTTTTTCTTTATCTTTGACATCTGACATACTGAGTAGTATGTATCTTGTAGTAGGCCTGTTTGGATATTCTGATTGGGATATGGTGTGCTTCTTGGACATTTAAGTTCATTTCTTTCGTGAGAGTTTGGAGATTTTCTGCTATTATTTCTTTAAATACCCTTTCTGCCCCTTTTCCCTTCTCTTCTCCTTTTGGAACATCCATGACATATATGTTGTTGCATTTCATATTACTCAACTCCCTGAGCCCCTGCTCAATTTTTTCACTCCTTACTCTGTGTTCTTTTCACTGTTCAATTTCACCTGTTCTGTTTTTGCTATCACTTATTTATTCTGTCATTTCGAGTCTGCTGTTGTATGCCTCTAGTGTGCTTTTTTTTTAAAAGAGTTATTTATTTATTTCTCTCCCCCCCACCACCCTGGTTGTCTGTTCTTTGTGTCTATTTGCTGCATCTTGTTTCTTTGTCCGCTTCTGTTGTTGTCAGCGGCACGGGAATCTGTGTTTCTTTTTGTTGTGTCATCTTGTTGCGTCAGCTCTCTGTGTGGGTGGTGCCATTATTAGGCAGGCTGCACTTTCTTTTGTGCTGGGCGACTCACCTTATGGGGCGCACTCCTTGCGCGTGGGGCTCCCCTACGCGGGGGACACCCCTGCGTGGCAGGGCACTCCTTGCACGCATCAGCACTGCACATGGGCCAGCTCCACACAGGTCAAGGAGGCCCTGGGTTTGAACTGCGGACCTCCCATGTGGTAGGCGGACACCCTAACCACTGGGCCGTGTCCGTTTCCCTCTAGTGTGCTTTTTTATCTCATCTATTGTGTCTTTCCTATGAGCTCTGTTACTTCTCTATCCAGGTTTTCAAATTTTTCTTTGTGCTCCCTGTCTTCATTACTTCATTTATCTCTTTAGCCATATTGTCTTTCAACTCATTAATCTGATTTTGGAAATTTGTGTACATCTCAATTAGTTCTCTCAAATCCTGTGTCTCTTCTGGGGCTTTGATACATTCCTTTTGTGCTGATGTCTAGGCATCTGATTAGTATGGTAGTTTACTTGGATGCTCAATTTCTTTCTCTTTCATAGGGAATTAGTTGTGGGAGACTGTGTTTTCTGCTTCTGTTTGATTCTTGGTTTGACCTGGATCATAAGGATTGCCCTGTTAGTTGCTCAAAACTGGGCTCTGGGCCCAGTAATGGGTTGCAGACTTGCTTCTTCGGACCTTAGCAAGAGAGGCTATAAACACCAGAAAAAGCTTCTTTTCTTTATTTTTAATTTTTCTCATGTGCTCTTCCTTGGTCTGCCAGCAGATTGTGCTCTTTGGCTGTCCTTTAATTCAGTGCCTGGTTGGAGTGTGTTTGCTGGCAACAGGGACAGGATCAATGTGATAGAGGTTCCTTCCTGGAGACTAAGAGCCTTGTAATTCAAACTTTCTCAGAGACAGTTATCTTTTCTGACAGTCCCTTCCCTTCCCCCCCACCCCCAAGGTAGGAAATAATTCCATTCCCTCTTTGTCCTCATCAATCAGTCTGGATAGTACAGAAGGCAATTGAGAGGGTCATCTCTCTTTAGCCCCTTACCAGCTCCCAAGGCAAACAGTGGCATGGCCCCACTTGGCCTTGAAGGGCTTGTGAGACAGCAGACTAAATCTGTGCTTCAAAAGCTGAGTCAGGGAGCAGACTTGGCCCAGTGGTTAGGACGTCTGTCTACCACATGGGAGGTTCATGGTTCAAACCCTGGGACTCCTTGACCCGTGTGGAGCTGGCCCATGCACAGCACTCATGTGCACAAGGAGTGCCATGCCATGCAGGGGTGCCCCCCACACAGGGGAGCCCCACGTGCAAGGAGTGCGCCCCGTAAGGAGGGCTACCCAGCGCGAAAGAAAGTGCAGCGTGCCCAGGAATGGCGCCGCACACACGGAGAACAGACACAGCAAGATGACGCAACAACAACAAAAAAGAAACACAGATTCCCGTGCCTCTGACAACAGAAGCGGACGAAAAGAAGAACATGCAGCAAATGGACACAGAGAACAGACAACTGGGGTGGGCGGGGGTGGGGGGAAGGGGAGAGAAATAAATATAAATAAAAAATCTTCAAAAAAAAAGCTGAGTCAGCCTTGGGCTGGGTCCCTCTCTCTCCCCGTTCCTGGGGAGGTACTTCATCAATAATCGGTCTAGGCTAGAAAAGAGGGAGATTGCCAGGGCCAGGTCTCTCCAGTACAGTGCCATTTCCCAGGGTAAACCATGGCGTGGTTCTACCGTGCCTGGAAGGGCTGGTGGGACACTAGAGACCAAATTTGTGGGGCAGAAACTGAGTCATCCTTAGGCATGTCCCTCTCTCTCCCCTTTCCTGGGACAGTGGATTCCTGGAGCCCCCTTTATCTGTAGCCAGCTCAGAGGCTTGAGAATTCTAAAGTGTCTTTAGTATGGGCGAGGGTACAGGCAGTAGCAACCACTGGTTTCAACTCCCAGTTTTGTCATAGTTGTAGTTTCCCTCCTTTGCCCCCCTCTCTCTCTTCTGGGCAGTGTCCAACCTTTGCCTGTTGTTCTAAACCCCAGAAGATCTCTTTCCAGGCCATTTCAGCCTGTCCTCTAGCTATTTTTCTCCATTCCATTTTAATGTTGAATTTTATTCGATTGGATGTATATACCACATTTTGTTTATCCATTCGTCGGTTGATGGACATTAGAATTGTTTCCATCCTTTGGCAGTTGTGAATAATACGCTGTGAACATTGGTGCAAAAAATATCTTTTTGCACCAATCCTTTCAATCCTTTGGGGTATATACCTAGTAGTGGGATTGCAGGGTCATTTGGTAATTCTATACTTAGTTTTCTGAGCTACTGCCAAATTGTCCTCCACAGCAACTGCATTATCCTACATTGCCATCAGCAATGAATGAATGTCCTGTGGCTCAGCATCCTCTCCAACACTTGTAATTTTTTGGTTTTTCTGTTTTATTTTACACCATTCTAGTGGGTGTAAAATGGTATCTCATTGCGGTTTTGAATTTCCATTCCCTAATAGTGATGTTGAACATCTTTTCAAGTGCGTTTTCACCATTTATATTTTGTCTTTGGAGAAATGTCTAGTCAAGTCTTTTTGCCCGTTTTTTAAATTGGGTTGTGTCTTTTTATTGTTGAGTTTTAATGTTTCTTATTATATTCTGGATATTAAACCCTTACTGGGTATTTGGTTTCCAAATATTTTCTCCCATTGAGAAGTTTGTCTTTTCACTTTCATGATGAAGTCCTTTGAGACACAGTCTTTTTAAATTTTGGGGAGATCCCATTTGTCTATTTTTGTTGTTGTTGTTGCTTGTGCTTTGGGTATAAAGTCTAAGAAAGCATTGCCTAACACAGAGTTCTGAAGATGCTACCCATGTTTACTTCTAAGTCCTGGTTCTTATAAACATTTAGGTTTTTTATCCATTTTGAGGTAGTTTTTGTATGTGATATGAGATAAGGGTCCTCCTTCATTTTTTTGCATATGGATATTCAGCTCTCCCAGCACTATTTGTTATAGAGTGTTCTATTCCAATGAAGTGGACTCAGCAGCTGTAGTCGTTTGATATAGTTATGAATTCCAAAAATATGTATTGGATTATATTTGTAATTTGGTCTGTACCTGGGCATGATTGAGTTATGATTAGGGCTTTGATTGGGCCATGTCATTAGGGCATTGAGTCCCTACCCCTTGAGGGTTTTTGATGTTGGAGTTTGATGCTGAAGTCTTAAGCTGGAGCCCTGGGAAGTAAGCTCACAGAGGAAAGAGAAGCCAGGAAGAAAGGAACCTTGAACTCAGAGAGAAGCAAGACCCTGGAAGGGAGGAACCCAGGAAGCCTGAACTCTTACAGTCATCAGCAGCCATCTTGCTCCAACATGTGAAAACAGACTTTGGTGAGGGAAGTAACTTAGGCTTTATGGCCTGGTATCTGTAAGCTCCTACCCCAAATAAATACCCTTTATAAAAACCAACCAATTTCTGGTATTTTGCATCAGCACCCCTTTGGCTGACTAAAACAGCAGCCTTGTCAAAATCAATTGGCCATAAATGTGAGGTTCTATTTCTGAAAACCTCAATTTGATTCCTTTAGTCTATATGTCTATCCTTTTACCAGGATAAAAGGATTGCTTTCTAGTAAGTTTTGAAGTCAGGAAGTCTAAGTCCTCTAACTTCATTCTTTTCTTAAAAGTCATTTTTTGCTATTTGGGGTCCTTTACACTTATAAATAAATTTGATGATTGGCCTTCCCATTTCTGCAAAGTAGGCTGTTGGAATTTTGATTGGCATTGCATTGAATCTATAAATCATTTTGGATAGAATCGACATCTTAATGATATTTAATCTTTGAATCGATGAGCATGGAATGTCCCTCCATTTATTTAGATCATCTTTCATTTCTTTTAGCAAAATTTTATCTTTTTCAATGTATAAATCATTTACATCCTTTGTTATATTTATTCTTATGTATTTGATTCTTTTAGTTGCTGTTGTAAATGAAATGCTTTTCTTGATTTCCTCAAATAGCTCATTACTAGTGTATAGAAACACTACTGATTATTGCATGTTCATCTTGTACCCCTCCACTGTGCTGAATTTCTTTACTAGCTCTAGTAGCTCTGTTGTGGATTCCTATATTTAGGATTATGTCATTTGCAAATAGTGAAAATTTTACTTCTTACTTTCCAGTTTGGATGCCTTTTATTTCTTTTTCTTGCCTGATTACTCTGGCAATTAGGCAATGTTGAATAGCGGTGGTGACAGTAGGCATCCTTGTCTTGTTCCAGATTTTAGAGGGAAAGCTTTTATTCTCTCACCATTAAGTATGATGTTAGCAGTGGGTTTTTCATATATGCTCTTTATCATGTTGAGAAGGTTTCCATCTGTTCTCCTTCTTGTGTTACTCTCATGAAACGATGCTGGATTTTCTCAAATGCCTTTTCTGCATCAATTGAGATGTTAAATAGCTTTTTCCCTTCATTTTGTTAATGTGATATATTACATTAATTTAATTTCTTATAATGAACCACCCTTTTGTATATCTGGGTTAATACCCACTTGATTGTGGTATATACTTCTTTTAATACGCTGTTAGGTTCTATTTGCTAGCATTTGGTTGAGCATTTTTGCATCTATATTCATAAGAGAAATTTGTCTGTAGTTTTTTTGCCTTTGGCATCTTTTTTGTGGCCTTGGTTTTAGGGTGATGTTGCCTCATTCTGAAGTTTCCCTCCTTTTCAAATTTTTGGAAGAGTTTGAGCAGAATTTGGTATTAATTCATCTTGGAATGTTTGGTAGAATTCAGCTGTGAAGTCATTTGGTCCTGGGGTTTTCTTTGTTGGACGGTGTTGATGACTGATGCAATCTCTTTACTTTTAATTGGTCTATTTAGAGCTTTTTCTTCTTAAATTAGTGTAGGTTATATATATATGTTTCTGGTAATTTGCCCATTTCATCTAGGTTGTCTAATTTGTTGGCATTACAGTTGTTTATAATATCCTCGTATGATCCTTTTTGTTTTTCTTGGTTAGTAACAATGTACCCCCTCATTTCTGATGTTGTTTATTTGCATTCTCTTTATTTTCTTTGTCATTCCAGCTAAAGGGTTGTTAATTCTATTGATCTTTTTGTAGTACCAACTTTTGATTTTGTAAATGCTCTCTATTTTTAAAAATTATTTCTCTCATTTATTTCTATTTTAATCTTTGTTACTTCTTTCCTTCTTTTTGCTTTGGATTTAGTTTGCTGTTCTTTTTCTAGTTCCTCTTGGTGTGCAGTTAGGTCTTTGATGTTAGCTCTATCTTTTTTAATGTAAGCTTTTGGGGCTATAAATTTTCCTGTCATCACTGCCTTCACTGTATCATACTGTTTTGATATGTTATTTTCTTGTTTTCATTTCTCTCAAGATATTTACTGATCTTCCCCGTAATTTCATCTTTGGTTCATTAATTGTTTAAATATGTGTTACTTAACGTCTGTATATTTGTGGATTTTCCAGTTGTCTTTTTTTGGTTTCTAGCATCATTCCATTGTGGTCAGAGATGATGCTTTCTATAATTTCAATGTTTTAAAGTGTATTGAGGGAAGCGGATGTGACTCAAGCGATTGGGCTCCCGCCTACCACATGGGAGGTCTATGGTTTGGTTCCTGTGCCTCCTAAAGAAGACAGCAAAGCTGGTGCAGAGAACTGATGCAACAAGATGATGAAACACGAGGCACAAGAAGAAAATAATAAGGGGAGACAAAACAAAGCTGGGAGCAGAGGATCCTGGTGCCTCCTAGAGAGGACAAGTAGGGCAGCAAGCTGGTGCAGTGGGCAGGCGCAGCGAGCTGACATGACAAGATGGTGCAACAAGAGACACAAGAGGAAAATATAGCAGGTGACACAACAAGGCAGGGAATGGAGGTGGCTTAAATGATTAGGTGCCTCCCTTCCACATTGGAAGTCCCGGGTTCGGTTTCCGGTGTCTCCTAAAGAAATTAGATGAACAGATATAACAAGTACAAACAGTGAGGCAGTGGGGAGAGATAAAAAAATAAATAATAAAATCCTTAAAAAATAAAATAAAATGAATTGAGACCTGTTTTGTGACCCAGCATGTGGTCTATCCTGCAAAATGATCCATGTATACTTGAGAAGAATGGATGTCCTTCTGTTTTAGGGTACAATGTTCTGTAAAATTCTGTTAGGTCTAGTTTATCATTTTAATTCAAGTTTTCTGTTTCCTTATTGATCTTATTGTGTAGATATTCTACCTATTGATGAGGGGAGTGTACTGAAGTCTCCAGCTGTATTGTAGAAGTGTCTTTTTCTCACTTCAGTTTTGTTTGTGTTTGCCTCATGTTTTGGGACACCATGGTTAGGTGCATAAATATTTATGATTGTTATTTCTTCGCAGTAGATTGGCTCTTTTATTAATGTCTAGTGTTCTTTGTCTCTTACAATGGCTTTTAACTTAATGTCTATTTTGTCCCAATATTAGCATTGGTACCCCAGCCTTTTTTTTAGTTACTGTTTATGTGGAATTTATTTTTCCATACTTTCACTTTCAACTTATTTGTATCTGGTTCTAAGGTGAGTCTCTTATAAACAAGTTGGATCATGCTTTTTTATCCATTCTGCCCATCTGTGTCTTTTGATTAGAGAGTTACGTTATTATCATTACGCATTGTTACTTTAAAGGCAGTACTTTAGCCACTTTGTCCTTTGTTTTTTATATGTTATATCTTTTTTTGGTCTTTTTTTCCCTTTATTGCAGCCTCCTTTTCTGTATAGTTGATCTTTTGTGATGCATCTGACTGATCCCTTCCTCATTTCTACTTTTGTATTTTGAAAAATACTTTTTTTGTGGTTATCCTGGGATTTGTATTACACAACTTATATCTATAACCTACTAATTTGAAAAGATACTGACTTAACTTCAATTGCATAAATGTATCCTGCTTCCATATCCCTCTGTTTCCCCTTTTTATATTGTTTTTCTGCCACATTACCTCTTTATATTTTGCACGTCCATTATCAGGAATTATGACTAGTTTCTCTTCAGTTGTATTCAGACTCTTACAGGAATTAGAGAGTAGAGTTATATATTGATGATACAGTACTATTGGGTTTTGCATTTATCTTTGTAATTACCTTTATTGAAACTTTTCACTTCTTTATACTACTCCAATCCATTCTTTCCTGTCTTTTCCTTTCAACATAATGAACTCCCTTTAGTAATTCTTGTAGGGCAGGTTGTTTCTTGATGAATTTTCTTAGAGTTTGTTTATCTGTGAATATTTTTAGCTCTCTCATTTTTGAAAGACAGTTTTGCTGGATAAAGAATTTTTGACTGTCAGTTTTTCTCTTTCCATACCTTAAATTTATCATACAACTATGTTCTTGCCTCCATGACTTTTTATGAGAAATAGGCACTTTGACTATTGAGGATGGCTGCATATGATGAATTGCTTTTCTCATTGCTAGATTGTCATCCAATTTTTGATACAGACTCCAACGGATTTCAAAGGGACAAATGGTTTTCCAACAAATAATGGATATCTATATAGGATGTAGATGAAAATGAACTTCAATAAACTATACACAAAATTAATGTAGAAATGATCATAGAATTAAACATAAAAGTTAAAATTATAAAATTTCTATTAGAAAAAGTAGAAGAAAATGTTCCCAAGCTCACAGAAGTGAGGAGACCTTCAAGTTTTGACAAGCCAGAATGGAAATCTCAGTAATTTACTTGGAAATTCATTCCTCACTTGCAGGGCTGAACTATCCCTGAAATTAATGTTACATTATAACCACTCTAGAAAAGCTTAAAAAAAGAGCTTAAAGGGATCAAACTGATCTGCAAGTTATTTAACTGCCTGTCCAAACAGAACTTAATGCTTACTAATGGAAGAAAACATAATGTAGACACTTAACAATGTAAAATTGAAAAACTCCACTATCTAATAAAAAATTACTAGATATTCTAAAAAGCAGGAAAATGTGAGACATAATCATGAGGAAAATCAGTTAATAGAAACAGAACTAGTAATTACAGAGGTGATGGAAATATAAAAAGATGTTTCTTAGACTCTGTTCATTTTTCTCCGTTCTTTTGTTGTTGTTGTTCCTCTGCAGACTGATTGTTTAATTGACCTACATTCAGGCTTCCAACTGCTTTTTTCTGCCTGCACAAATCTGTTATTAAAATTCTCTAGTGAATTTTATTTCAGTTATTGTACTTTTCAGCTCCAGAATTTCTACCTTTTTCTTTTCTTTTCAGGAGGTACCAGGGATTGAACCAGGACTTTGTGACATACAAAGCAGGTGCTCAACCACTGAGCTTCACCTGCTTTCATATTTTTTTTCTTATTCATAATTTTTACCTCTTCACTGATATTCTCTATTTGGTAAGACTTTGTTCTTCTGATTTTAGTTCTTTGTCCATGGTTTCCTTTAGCTCTTTGAGCATATTTATGACAACTGATATAGTTTTTTTTCTAGTAAGTTCAATATCAGAACACTCTCAGAGATAGTTTATGTCAATCTCTGTTTTTCTGTGATTGGGCCATACTTGTTTCTTTACATACCTCATAATTCCTCAAAAACCGGACACTTTGAATAGTATGTGGTGCTGTGGAAATCAGATTTGCTCCACTCTCCATCATTATTTTGTTTCTTCTGGTTGTGGATATTGTTTTTTAAGAGACTTTCTAAACTTTTTTTTTTCTTAAAGACTATCTTCTTTCACATATGATTGCTGAAGTCTTTACTTCATTTTCTTAGTTATCAGTCAGTGAATTGCCAGAGATTTCCTCTAACACCAAAGACTTGAAAAAACTCAATCTCCCACATTTTGCAGCTGGCCTGTGTGTGTGTATGTCTTCAACACTCAATCTAGGCAGCTCTGCCTTTGCCTTCACTTCTGCTTATGCAGAGCTTAAAGTTGAGCCAGATGTGAGAGCTTAGAACCTTCTCAGGCCTTTTCTGAGCATACATCTGACTCTGGGTACATGCACAATCCTCTAGATTCCTGGCAACTTTTCAAAGCCCTTATTTTCCTTACATAACTCTTCCTTCTCAGGCGTTTCATTTGTCTGCTGTATGTCCAGTCTGTTATCCCTTGCTCCAAGTGTCTGTGTCTAGTATATTTGTCTTTAAATAATTTTGACAAGTGCCACTTAGGAGGAGGTTCCAGCGCAGAAGAAAGTTCCAAAGAGGGCAAAACTAAGGTAAGCCCCAGAGCCAGTCACTCAGAGAGCCAGGAGACATGTCAGAACATACGACCACAGTTCTTTTAAGAACAAGGTGTGTGTTGCTCCATCTGGCACCAGAAAGCCACATCAGGAAGATGAGCCATTGAACCCATAGCCACCACTGAACTGGGGAGTATGGGTAGGAAAGTAAGTTAAATTGCTACAACACTCTCTTACCAAAATTTTTGGCTTTGTAAAGCCCTCCCCAGGTCATTTTAAGATTTTTATTAGATTCAGAGTTCCCAAAAAGTTGACTGACAGTTTTTGCCAGCTTAATTATTGCTTTAATGGAGTAAACAGAGTTTTAGAGTGCCTTACTTGGCCATTTTCTGTGACACCACTTGTTTTAACATAGGTGTTTGACATAATAAGAATATTTGATGTGCTATGTAAAAAAATTTCTAATCAGTTGTATGTAGCATATGATTCATTGAAAATATTGTTGAGGGAAACGGACTAGGCCTAGTGGTTAGGGCGTCCGTCTACCACATGGGAGGTCCGCAGTTCAAACCCTGGGCCTCCTTGACCCGTGTGGAGCTGGCCCATGTGCAGTGCTGATGCGCACAAGGGGTGCCGTGCCACGCAGGGGTGTCCCCCGTGTAGGGGAGCCCCACGCGCAAGGAGTGTGTCCCGTAAGGAGCGCCACCCAGTGCAAAAGAAAGTGCAGGCTGCCCAGGAATGGCGCCGTGCACACTTCCCATACCGCTGATGACAGCAGAAGCGGACAAAGAAACAAGATGCATCAAATAGACACAGAGAACAGACAACCGGGGGAGGGAGGGAAATTAAATAATTAAATAAATCTTTTTTTAAAAAAAATATATTGTTGAATCAAATTTATAGAACTATAATCACTTTTACTTGTTTTTCAATATTAGGATTGCTTAGCTTCCTGTTTTTAACCAACAGTTTAACATATCTCTAAAGATTTAAAAATATGAAATAGGAAAGAAGCAGTTAGTGGTGTGAAACTGAATGACAATCCAACTAGATGACCAAATTAAGAGCATATTCTTCCAATCTCCACTAACCTGTATGTGTGCAATCAGTGTGCACTTAGATTTTCCACACTTTTAGTTTAAGGAACAAACGGTTTTTAAACTGTTTTATCTTTTACTTTTAAAATTAGAAATGTAAAGTATCTCTGTTACCACCATTAATGCTTGACACCACCCCTCCCCCACTCCCACTCCAGATCAACTTTAGGAACAATAATACAAGTAGAGGAAAATTTCCTGCAGAGAATAGCTAACAAAAAGGTGGTTTGTGTATCCAGTTGAATTTGATTGATGTCATCTGGAAATTAGTGAGATTGAGTTTGGGATAAAAAGTTTCCAAGTAGATAGAGGGAAAATAGGGTATTTGTCATTCTGATGTTATCTCAATGAGTGGCCTATAATCATTCATGTTAATGGACTATTTTTTTTTTCATATTAATTATGTCCAGAATTATTATTTCCAGAATAACAGGTAAAACACTGGTCTTTTACTTTATCAATTTTAGGTTTTATAGACAAGAATCTGAATAAAATGAATAGGTTTTTTTTTTTTTCTTTTCTTGCCTTAAGATAAGCAATAGTGATTCTGACTAAGGTGACAGACCACTGGAGTGATAAACACTTTCTCAAGAATATATTTCCTTTAGGGATTGTTCTACAACCATTATCCCACCATTGCTTTTTTAGATCCATCCCAAAGACACTTTTTCTCAAGGTAGCCAGCAGTGCTTAGAAAACTTTCTTCTAAAGCATTTGTTCATATTTTTACAAAGATGTAGTATAGAAAAACAGTTAACTTATGTTTTGGGTTTGAATAGCCTGACTTAGAGTCTTGGCTTGGCAAGAGCTAACTGTGTGACCTTTTATAAAAATTACTTAATTTCTTTATTCACTATATTTAAAATTAATATAGAAAATGTGGGTAATAATTACCTCAGGTGTTTATTAAGAAGATGAAGTGAGGTAATGCATGTAAAGTGCATAAGAGGGAAGCGGACTTGACCCAATGGATAGGGCGTCTGCCTACCACATGGAAGGTCCGCGGTTCAAACCCTGGGCCTCCTTGACCTGTGTGGCCCAGACCCGTGTGGCCCGTGTGCAGCACTGATGTGCGCAAGAAGTGCCGTGCCACGCAGGGGTATCCCCTGCGTAGGAGAGCCCCACGCACAAGGAGTGTGCCCCGTAAGGAGAGCCGCCCAGCGCAAAAGAAAGCACAGCCTGCCCAGGAATGGCGCCGCACACATGGAGAGTTGACACAACAAGATGACGCAACAAAAAGAAACACAGATCCCCGGTGCCGCTGATAAGGCTAGAAGTGGTCACAGAAGAACACACAGGGAGTGGACACAGAGAGCAGACAACTCGTGGGGGGGGAAGGAGGGGGAGAGAAATAAATTTTTTTAAAAAATTTAAAGTACATAGGATAGTACCTGACACATTGTAAGTTCTCACTAAATATTAGCTGTTTTTGCTGCTATTGCTGTTCTTACGCATAAACAAACAGTTTCCAGACTGGGAGTCAGGAGGAATCCAGAAGAAGGCATTTTTCATTTAACTTCCCAGGGTTCTACTTGGCACCCATTTTTTTGCTATCCCAATCCTATAGTGATGGTATCATCTTTATGACTCTTTTACATTATTGTGTTGACTATTCATCTAAATTGGGAGACCAAGCAGTTCATTTTAGTCTTGCTTTTAATTCATGTTTTATGTATATATATTCATTCCCCACGAGTTGGCTCGCTCATCTGTTTTTCTCGTTGTTTGCTCATTGTTTTGCTCGTTGTCTGTATGGGAGGCACCGGGACCTCCCATGTGGGAGTCAGGCACTCAACTGCTTAAGCTGAGTACTCCCTGCTCATTTGTTTTTGCTCATTGTCTACTTGTTTCCTTGTTGTCTGCTAGTTGTTTTCCCTTCCCAGATGTCTCCCTTGTCTGTTTGCTTGTTGTTTCTGCTTGTTGTCTGCTCACTGTGTCTGCTCATCTTCTTTAGGAGGCACTGGGAACTGAACCTGGGACCTCCCATGTGGGAGGCAAGTACCCAACTGCTTGAGCCACTTCCACTCCATGCTTGTTGTGGCAACTGCTGGTTGTGGAGTCTGCTTGTTTTTCTTTAGGAGGTACCAGGAACCGAACCCAGGACCTCCCATGTGGGAGGCAGGTACCCAATTGCTTGAGCCACATCTCCTCTAATGTGTTTTATATGTCTGTATGCATTTTTGTAAATAAGAAATACTGTTTTATTGGTATGTGTTTTAAATTTGAGACAGTATTATGCAGTGAATATTAACATCACATTTTAGAAATCTGTTCATGTTACTTTATATATGATTATTCAGTGCTTCTAAGTTTTAATTGTATTTTAGTTATCTATTCCCCCAAAGGAATTGACACCTGAATTACTGTCAATTCCACACTACCACAAAATGTGCTGCAATGAATATATTCTTACATTCCCTTTATAAATAACATGATCATATTCGACCTGCAATGCTTTTGAAATTGAAGTTAATTACACTGATATTACAGGTATATACCAAGACTCTCAGACAAAATGTGGTCACCCTATTCATGGAAGATTTCTTTGGGACTCTTTTTATAATCAACAGATATTTATTGATGGGTTGTTCTGTTTGTTTATCGTTGGCATCTGTTCTGATTGGTTGGTGCATGTACCTGGCTAATTTGCATATTTTAACTGTCATCCTTGCTAGAAACCACTTATGAGGGGGATTTCTGGATCCCAGGTCAGAACACACTTAATTTCAATAACTGAATTCCAATCAAGTTTTGTCCCATTTACAGAGGGATGGAGTTTTTAATCCTCCTGTCTTCCCATACTGCAGTTTTCACATTTGTGCTATACATTTTTTCATCCTTTCTCCATCAGACTATCCAGTTTTGGGCTGTAGTGACCATACTAGTTTATTGACTAATACTGATGCCCTACCACAATATAAGAACTATTATGGAGTTTTTAAAGTTCTTATGTTTTGGACCCCAACAATTATGCTTTGAGGTAGAGAGGACAATTTGTAGTCCTTATTTTATAGAAAAATAAGCTGAGGATCAGAGGTAAACGGACTTGTTGCAGTTCACATGTGTGCTAAGTTATGGAGATAAACTTGGGACCAAGTTTCTCACTTTGATTTGCTTCTACAAAATCTAAACAGGATAGGGAAAAGGATAAATTTCTGTGTGTGGTAAGAAGAGACTGTTCAGTTTAGCTATATTAACTCCTCAGAACACAACACAGTGCCTGTCACACAGGAAATAATCAGTAATTTTTATTGATTGAAAAGTAAATGAACAAATGAATTGGCGGTTATCCATAAAGCCCAAGTTTGAATTGGTAATGCCAAAACCTAGTCAGTGCTTTGCTGACCCCTTTTCTTGCAGCAGTGCTTTGAATTATAGATAAATTCTGACTGAAGAAAGGGACTTAATGTCAAACTGAGAGTTCTCATGTTATGTGGTTTAGTTCTGTTATAATTGAAATAGCAACAGATTATAACCTTGTTTATATATTGTGACT
Organism: Dasypus novemcinctus; assembly: GCF_030445035.2. Lineage (NCBI taxonomy): Eukaryota > Metazoa > Chordata > Mammalia > Cingulata > Dasypodidae > Dasypus > Dasypus novemcinctus. The sequence goes on from NC_080675.1 coordinate 39,320,711, forward strand.
TTTGTGGATGAACTAGTATTTTTTTATCATACATTTCAATAAGACTCTACTCTCCTTTAAAAAACAGAACAATAAAAAACAAACAGTTGTATAGCATTAAATAACTTGGGGCAAAGTCACTCTTCTTGCTTACCTGCTGTATTGCATTCAGCTACTTAACACTGCTTTCTTGTCCCCAGGTTCATGGATGCAGCTGTAGTGTTTGATGAGAAATTCTAACCAAAGTTTGAAAGCTTTTTCTCTAAATAGTTTGTTCCACCATTAGGAGAGTCTGGTTCATGCCAGCACCCTAGCTCAAACCTGTCACAGATAACCAGCTCGCCCCACCCACCTTTCCACCTTGTCTCAAATTACAACTCACCACACCTTTTCCAGTACATGCCATCCACTGCGATAAAGTTAATGGTACTCAAAGAGAAACTATTTAGTAACTAAATAAATAGTTAATTCAACACTACTATTTTTCATACCCTAACCTTCAAGGAAGTTGAAGTAATTCATCTTCCAGAAATAGCTCTTTCTACTATTTCTTAAATTCTTCTTTCTCTAACTGTAGAGCCTTCATGCACAAGATATGTTATTGAAATTAGATGTTTCCTGCTGCTGCTTTTTTTGGTCAGGCATTTCTTAAATCACAGATTGATTTGCTAGTTCATATATTAATACTGTGAGCTTCAGGTACAAGCTTTCATCTAAAACTTTTTTAGAAAGCCCACATAAGTCTTTTTAACTAGATACCTGTTTTATATTGAGACCAGCAGTAGGCTGGTGATTATTTGGCTATTCCTTCTAATAGCACCACCAGATTTTTGTTTTTTAATTGTTTCCAAATTATCTACTTTCTGTTTGCACCAGGATCCTGTATTCTTCCAGAAGTTGACAAGCTTGGGCAAGCACTTTTTTTTCTGACACATAGGTAAAAGCCCTTTATAACAATGGTTTCTGTAAAATGAAATCTTTCCCACAACGTGGTGGTTGGTCCATAGAAGTAGTACTTTGGTAGTCAGTTTTCTACAGCAAGTATAACTTGGCAATAACTATACTCAAACTTGCGGTTATTTGCACTTATAATAAAGGAAAGAACGGTGAATTTGGTGAAGCAGAAGTTACCTTTCTGGTCCCCTTATCTCAATCTCCCTATAGTGTTGGGAAATTTCCTGGCAAAACCTATACCACTGACTCCCCTTCCCCAACACAAAATAAAGAAAAAGAAAGAAAGAAACTCTCAAGCCCACTTCTTCCAAAAACATATTTAAACTCTGCAGAAGTTTAGGAGAGGAAAGTATGGTTAGGATTCTCTGTTCCACTAAATTAGGAACAATTCATTTTGGTAATTGTTAAAAGCGTAGCTTTTGCTTAAGAATAAAGCTATCCTTGTTACATTAATTACCAAGAATGTTAGGAATTGGGTCCTCTGAATACCACCAGCAGTATCAAAATCAAATGTGGGCAGAAGCACTTAACCTCTTATAAGAATCACCATTTTTCTTTTACCGAGTGCTATATAGATCTTTCCTTATATATTCAACAAATCATATTGAACACTGTGTTTGTATTTTTAGTCCTGCCTGATCTGGGTGGGCAACTCTGAATACACTTGACCTCCACTGGTTGTGATGCTATTTAGAGATCTTGCCCTTAACCAGGTAGATTACAGTCTGATTTACAAAAGACTCCCCTCCACATCACCCTCCCCTCGTTACTAGGCCTTAACTCACTTCTCTTCTTCTAATCCCATTCTTTCTTCTTTACCTCCATCTCTTTCACAACACCTCCATGATTTTCTCAGGGCTGGGCTTCAACATCGTCGGTGGGACAGATCAGCAGTATGTCTCCAACGACAGTGGCATCTACGTCAGTCGCATCAAAGAGAACGGGGCTGCAGCCTTGGATGGGCGGCTCCAGGAGGGTGATAAGATCCTCTCGGTGAGAACTGGCTTTGGCCTCCGCTGTTCTTGCTCCCTAGTCCCTATGTCCTACCTCTAACCTCTTCCTTGGGAAGATTCCTGCCTTCTTTTTTGGATCTAGAAATATCCAGACTGTAGCACTGAATGGAAGGGGCCTTGATCAGTCATCTTTGCAACTCTACCATTCGGCATGAAAGATAATATCCTCATTTGACAGACAAGGCAAATTTAAGCCCAGAATGTGAAATTATTTGCCCAAGTTCAAAAACCACAAAACAGGGAAAGGTGAAAGACTGGTATGTAGAAAAGCTATTTAAAACCCACAGTTTTTGCTTTTCTTCCATTATACTTCATCACTTCCATTTTGATGTTGTTATATTTATTTTAAAATACATTTTAGATTACATAAATGTTACATCAAAAATATAGGGTCTCCTGGGAGCAGTTGTGGCTCAAGAAGTTGAGTGCCTGCTTCCCACATAGGAGGAGGTCCTGGGTTCGGTCCCGGTGCCTCTTAAAAAAAAAAAGCAGCAAACAAACAAGAAAACCAAATTAGGGTAGCCAACATGGCCCAGTGGTTGAACACTGGCTTCCCACGTACAAGGTCCCAAGTTCAATCCCTGGCCCCAGTACCTCAAAAAAAAAAAGAGTATATGTAAGGTATTCCCTTATACCCCACCCTGTCCCCACTCACATTTTTCCTATTAATAATAACTTTCATTAGTCATCACTTTCTTTTGATGATAAAAAAATATGCCTTCTTTTGGGTGAATATCAGCCCTTATAACTGGATTTGACTTAACTCCAAAAGAGACAAAGAAGGAAGGCAGGAATTACATGTCCTTTTCAAATTCAAAGCCTTTTTACCCATTATTAAGATAGTTACGTGTCCACTGTGTTCCCATTTTACTCTGCTAATATCTATAAGAAAATATTTATTACATGGTAACTATTAATTTTGTTATTTTCTGGAATTTCTTAAAGGCAGGGACGAGATCTTTTTCAACTTTTTATACCCTAGCACAGTGCTCAATATATGTTTACACAAATGAATAAGATAGGCAAATCAGACAAACTCAGAAAGGTTGACTGATAAATTATGGTCCCGAATTCCCCTGGTTTTAAAATAAATTAGAATAAGCCTAAAGTAAATCAGAGTACCAGCAAAATAAGAGTTTTAAAACTTATAATGCAAAACATGACTTTCACCCTACTTTTCATTTCTACTCCTTACCATTTGGCTATCGTGTCATTATGATGCTATCATATAGGGGATACCTTGGAGATAATCATTCTAAAGATTGTTTACTTTCAAGTCTAGCTCAAGATGGCTAGTTTATGGGTACTGTGCAGAAAATTGGTATAAAGAACTAAGAAGTGTTGATAGGAATAAGATACTATGTAGGATATTCCTAGGAATTAGGGCTGATTTCAAAGGGCTAAGTTGATACAGAAGGAAATAAAGCACTAGGTTAGAGAGTCTAATGAAAAGAACCCCCCTACTTTTTCTCCAAATGGACCATGAATGCATAGTCTAAAGAGGAAAACTCCTCTTTGCTTTCTCTTGTGAATTGAATGGGGCAGGAGGACTGGGTTGGGAAAAGTTGAAATAAGTGAATGAAGTACAGACTTAGAGAAGTCTGGAATGATATAAAAGAATTTAGCATTAGTCTCAAAAACCTGATTTCAAACCTACTTTTATAATAAGATATGATTATCCCTTTTAAGAATGTATTATAGTTTTGTTTTTAATTCTCTCATTTGAATTTCTCCTCATGCTTTTCAATTAGTGATTAAAAGTCATATGTGTGAAGATTCCTGGTCCTCTTGGTTACTTTCCATTGGACATTTCTGCCATCCACTCACTTGGTGTACACAGTACACGAAGGCAGAGATACACCGGAAAGGAAATAGAGAACCTCCATCTTTTCTTTATTTGGTATCTGAGTTTGTAAGATATCAGGTTCAGCAATCAGGTTCTAAAAGTCTCGTCAAGGTTTTCTTGAGGACTTCTGGAAAATTGCATTGGAGTAGGTTGACCAGGCTTAACTCTCTTACCAAAACAATGGAGGAAGGGCAAAAATCTCCCCAAGAGAGTTACTTTGGGACTCTGCAGACCAGGAGAGTGCTACACATCATCAAGAAGGAAGAGGGGCAGAGAGACAAAAAGGCTGAAATGAAAACCCTAAGTTACTTGCCCCCACAGCTGGGAGTGATACTCATCCATCACCCTCCAGGTGAACAGCCTGGGTAAAACCTGTGGTTCTCGGTGGCCAACTGAGTTGGGAACAGAGGTCTTAATCCCCAGGAAGAGGGAAGGTGTGGTGTATGGCAGAGGTTTCTCTTGAGTGAGTTTGGCCAGCAAAGGCTATTTCAAATCTCCGCCCTAGCCAGCCTCACAAATGGAGGTTGAAAGAGACACTTCCAAAGAAAGATTGGCTGAAGACCACCACCTACTGGCAGGCCAGGAAACTGCAAGAAGAAAAAAACGTTTTTGAAGTCTCTCATGTCCCAGGATCCTTGGATCTGGTTTGTGCTGCTTTAGTGGATCCCAGGCACTGTTTAGTTAACTTAAGGTGGGAAATTTCAAAGATTAGAATAAGTTGAACCAAAAATTAAAGAAGAGCCATGAAACAAAACCACTAGGCAAGAGAGAAAAATTGACCATCATTGTAAATTGACCAACATAATCAGATGCCTAGACATCAACAGAAAATTACAGGCATTACTAAGAATTAGGAAGAGATGGTCCAGACAAAGGAACAAATAAAAACTCTGGTGAGACACAGAATTTAAGACATTAATCAGTGAAGTTCACAAAAATCTCCTAAATTGATTCAAGCAATTGAAGGAAAATATCGCTAAGGAGATAAAGGATATTTTCTTTGTTTTGTTTTGTTTTTTAATTTTTTTTTCTCTTTGTTTAAAGGATATTAAGAAGATACTTGGTGAGCATGAAGAACGATTTGAAAACCTGCAAATAAAGTAACAGAGCTTATGTGAATCACAGACATAATACATGAGATTAAAAATACATTAAACTGAGAACAGGGAAGCAGATTTTGACTCAACTGATAGATCATCTGCCTACCACATGGGAGGTCCAGGGTTCAAATCCCGGGCCTCCTGACCCATGTGGTGAGCTGGCCCATGCACAGTGCTGATGCACACAAGGAGTGCTGTGCCATGCAGGGGTGTCCCCCCGCATAGGGGGAGCCCCATGTGCAAGGAGTGTGCCCCGTAAGGAGAACCACCCCACATGAGAAAAGTGCAGCCTGCCCAGGAGTGGCGCTGCATACACAGAGAGCTGATACAGCAAGATGACGCAACGAAAAGAGATACAGATTCCCAGTGCTGCTGACAAGAATGCAAGCGGACACAAAAGAACACACAGCGAATGGACACAGAGAGCAGACAAGGGGAGCAGGGAAGGGAGAGAAATAAATTTTAAAAATAAACTGGGAACAGATGTATTCAAGTGGTTGAGCTCCTGCTTCCCATGTACAAGGTCCTTGGTTCGATCCGCAGTACCTCCTAAAAACAAAAACAAACAAATGAAAAAAACAACTCTAGGGAGCAAATGTGGCTTAGTAGTTGAGTATCAGCTTCAAACATACAAGGTCCCAGGTTCAAACCCCAGTCCTGGTACCTCAGAAAAATAGGCATATAACAGAAAATTTGAACTGGCTGAGGACAGAATTAGTAAACCAGAAGGCAGAGCATCTGAACTTGAAAAGACAGGAAACAGGAAGTTGTGCTTCTGGAAGGAAGGTCAGGGACAAGATGGTGCTGCTGGTGTGTGTCTCTCTGCTCATCAAGCTCAGTCACTACTCTGCCCTGTTCCTCAGCATTGTTTATGGAGCCAAGCACTACAGTTATCTAAAACTTCAGGCAGAAGAAGAAAGGAAGAAAGCAGCTGAGGAGAAAAAGAAACAGGATGAGCTGAAATGTATTGCAGGAGAATTGGCAGAAGCCCAAGATGACAGCATATTAAAATGAGGGATTGACGTAAGCTTGGTTTTTTTCCTGGAGCAGTAATGAGTGAATAAAGCTTTCTGTGATGTTAAAAAAAAAAAAAAAAAAAAAGATCGGAAACAGAAAGATAAAAGAATGGGAAAAAAGGAACAGTGTCCTGGGTATTGAATGACAATTCAAAACACACAAATACTTGCATGGTAGGTGTCCCAGAAAGAGAAGAGAATGGAAAAGGGACAGAAAGAATATTTGAGGACATGATGACCCAAAATTTCCCAGCCTTTATGAAAGACATACATATCACTATCGAAGAAGGACAACACACCCCAAACAGAATAAATCTGAATAGACCTATTCTGAGACACCTGCTATTCAGAATGTAAAATCCAGAAATAAAAGAGAGGATTCTGAAAGCAACAAGAGAAAAAGAATGCATCACATATAAGGGGACCTCAATAAGATTGAATGCCAATCTCTCATCAGAAACCATGGAGGTGAGAGGCAGTGGTATGATATATTTAAGTACTAAAAGAGAAAAACTCCAGCCAAGAATTCTTTATCCAGCAAAACTATCTTTTAAAAATGAGGGTGAGTTTAAAGTCTTCACAGATAAACAAAAAGAGAGTTTGTTACCAAAAGGCTGGATTTACAAAAGAAACTAAAGGGACTGCTCAGCAGCCTGAACAAAAAAGACAAAGGCAAAAGACTTAGAGAAGAGTGTAAAAATGTGGATTATTAGTAAGGATAACTTAAAGGTAAAGAGACTGAAAATAATAAGATATGACAGTGGAAAGCCAAGGATAAAATGGACTGAGTAAGTAGTGCCTTTATAGTAATAACATTGAATGTAAATGGATTGAACTCCCCAATCAAAAGACATAGGCTGACAAAATGGATTTTTAAAAAATGAGGCATCTATATGCTATCTACAGAGATTCACCTTAGATGCAAAGACACAATCAGACTGAAAGTGAAAGGTAGGAAAAGGTATTCCACGCAAATAGTAAACAAAACAAGATTTGAAGTAGCAATACTGATATCAGTCAAAATAGATTTTAAATGTAAAATTGTTATAAGGGTTGAAGAAGGTTATTATATACTAATAAAAGGGGCAATTCACCAAGAAGGTAATAGTAATCATAAATATTTATGAACCTCTCTTGGGTGTCCAGAAATACATGAGGCACACACTGACAAAACCAAAGAGAGAAATAGACTTGTCTATAATAATAGTTTAATACACCATCTCAGTATTGGATTGGACATCTGCCCAGAGGATCAATAAAGAAACAGCTTGAATAATATGATAAATGAACTAGACTTAACAGACGTTTATAGAGCCTTATGCCCGGAAACAGCAGGATATATACTTTTCTCAAGTGCTTATAGATCCTTCTCCAGGATAGACCATATGTTGGGTAACAAGACAGGTCTCAACAAATTTAAAGATTGAAATTTGTCTGATCATAATGGAATGAAGCTGGAAATCAATAACAGAAAAACGGAAAATTCGCAAATATATGAAGATTAAACAACATACCCTTAAATAATCAGTGGGTCAGAGAAGTAATTGTAAGAGAAATTAGTAAATACTTTGAGGTGAACGAAAACATGAATATAACATATCAACATCTATTGTGTACAGTGAAGGGAGTGCTGTGAGGGAAATTTATAGCCTTCAATGCTTACATTAAAAAAGAAAAAAGAGCTAAAACCAAAGATCTAACCGCAAAATTGGAGGAATTATAAAAATAACAGCAAACTAATCCCAAAGCAAACAGAAAGGAAGAAATAACAAAGAATAGAGCAGAAATAAGCTGAGAACAACAATAACAAAAATAGCAATAGAATGAACAAAACAAAAAGTTGGTTCTTTGAGAAGATCAGTAAAATGAACAAACCCTTTGCTACACTGACAAAGAAGTTAGAGAAGATGCAAATAAAGTCAGAAATGAGACGGGGCCTTACTACTGAGCAGGCAGAAATAAAAGATCATAAGATACTATGAGCCTTTCCTTTCGGCTGCGCGGGCAGCAAGATGGCGGTGCAAATTTCCAAGAAGAGGAAGTTTGTCGCTGATGGCATCTTCAAAGCTGAACTGAATGAGTTTCTCACTCGGGAGCTAGCTGAAGATGGCTACTCTGGAGTTGAGGTTCGAGTTACACCAACCAGGACAGAAATCATTATTCTGGCCACCAGGACACAGAATGTTCTTGGTGAGAAAGGCCGTCGGATCCGGGAATTGACTGCTGTAGTTCAGAAGAGGTTTGGCTTCCCTGAGGGCAGTGTAGAGCTTTATGCTGAAAAGGTGGCTACAAGAGGTCTGTGCGCCATTGCCCAGGCAGAGTCTCTGCGTTACAAACTCCTCGGAGGGCTTGCTGTGCGGAGGGCCTGCTATGGTGTGCTGCGGTTCATCATGGAGAGTGGAGCCAAGGGCTGTGAGGTTGTGGTGTCTGGGAAACTGCGAGGACAGAGGGCTAAATCCATGAAGTTTGTGGATGGCCTAATGATCCACAGTGGGGACCCGGTCAACTATTATGTTGATACTGCTGTGCGCCATGTGCTGCTCAGACAGGGTGTGCTGGGCATCAAAGTGAAGATCATGCTGCCCTGGGACCCAAGTGGTAAGATTGGTCCTAAGAAGCCCCTGCCTGACCACGTGAGCATTGTGGAACCCAAAGATGAGATCCTACCCACCACTCCCATCTCAGAACAGAAGGGTGGGAAGCCAGAGCCGCCTGCCATGCCCCAGCCAGTCCCTACTGCTTAAAAGGGTTTTCTTGACAACTGGATCGGGAGTCTGGATGTTGCTCTATAAAGACGTTTAATAAAACTTTTTAAAAAGAAAAAAAAAAAAAAAAAGATACTATGAAAAACCATACACCAACAAACTAGACTAAGTAGATGAAATCAACAAATTCCTATATGATCTTATATGACCTATATGACCTTATAAGAAATAGAAGACCTCAGTGAATCAGTCACAAGAGTTCTGAAAGTCATCAAAAACCTCCCAAAAATGAAAAGCCCAGAACCACATAGTTTCACAAGTGAATTCTATCAATAATTAAGATGATCTAATACCAGTCTTGCTCAATCTCTACCCAAAAAAATTGAACAGGAGGGAATGCTACCAAACTCAATCTATGAAGCCAACATCACCTTAATACCATCACCAAATAAAGATACTATAAAAAAAGAAAATTACAGACTAATATCTCTAATGAATATAGATGCAAAAATCCTCAACAAAATACTTGCTCACTGAATCGGAAAAACATTTTAAAAGAGTTATATACCATAGTCAAGTGGGTTTTATCTCTGGTGTGCAAGAGTGGTTCAACACAAGAAAATCACTTAGTGTATTACACCACATTAATAAAGTGAAGAAGGAAAATCACATGATCATCTTGATGCAGAAAAGGCATTTGACAAAATGCCTCCTCTCTTGATAAAAACATTCTGAAAAAATGGAAACTTTCTCAGCTTTGTAAAGGGCGTGTCTAAAAACCGCACAGCTAACATTGTACTCAATGGCAAAAGAGTAGAAGCTTTACCACTGAGATTGGGACCAAGAAATGGATGCCTACTGTCACTACTGTTATTTAATATTATGTTAGAAGTTCTGGCTAGAGCAATTAGGCAAGAAAAAGAAATATAAGGCACCCAAATAGGAAAAGAATAAATCTTTCACTATTCCTGATGATAATGATCCTATACCTAGAAAATCCTGCAAAATCTACAACAAAGCTACTAGATATAATAGACATCTTCACCAAACTGGTGGATACAAGGTTAATACACAAATATCAGTGGCATTTCTGTGCACTACTAATGAGGAATCTGAGGAGGAAGTCAGAGAAAAACATCCCATTTATAATACCAACTAAAAGAATCAAATAATTAGGAATAAACTTAACCAAGGACATAAAGGTCCTGTATTTAGTAAAATACAAAAGATTGCTAAAAGCAACCAAAGACTTAAAAAAATGGGTGGACATTCTGATTGTGGATTGGAAGACTAAATATTGTTGAGATGTCAGTTCTACACAAATTGATTTACAGATTCAATGCAATCCTGATATACCTCCGGCAGCCTTTTTTCCCCCCCAGAAATGGAAAAGCCAGTTCTCAAAATTATTTGGAAGTTTAAGGGACCCTGACTAGCAAGAAACTCCTTAAACATGAAGAATGCAGTTGGAGAACTCTCACTTCTGGACTTTAAGTCACATTACCTAGCTACAGTGGTAAAAACAGCATGGTACTGGCATAAAGATAGACATATAGAACAATGGAACCGAACTGATTGTTCTGAAACAGACTCACATCTGTGGTCAAGTGATTTTTGGCAAGGCTGTCAAGCCCACTTCGCTGGGTCATAGCAGTCTGTGTAACAAATGGTGCTGGGAGAACTGGATATCCATATCTAAAAGAAAGAAAGAGGACCCTTATCTCACACCTTATGCAAAAATTAACTCAGAATGGATCAAAGGCCTAAATATAAAGATAGAACCATAAAACTACAAGAAAATGTAGGGAAACATCTTTAAGACCTGGTGGTTGGTAACTGGTAGTTTCTAAAATCTTACACCCAAAGCACAATGAAAGACAAAGTGGGTGAATGGGACCTCCTCAGACTTAAACACTTTGTGTTCTGAAGACATGAATTAACTTGTCAGTTTAAGAAAATTTTAAAGATTGAGAATGGGTTTTTTAATTAGAGGTATAAAAAATTTAAAAAAATAAAATGAAAACGTAGTTTAAAACGATGCAGTTTAGTATTTCAATGAAAATCACGTGCTCTCTAGAATACTGGGACCTAGGTACCATAGGTGAAGAAGGACTTGAACAGGATAGGTGTTAAGAAGAGAGAAATATTATTTGAAAAACTCCTGTTTCAGGTTATCCTGAGACAATTCGAGATTCTAAAACATCAGAGAAAACAAACACTACTTACTCATCTCCTCTGGCAAGAAATAGGAAGCACATTTTTAAGGACTGCCAAAAAAAAAAAGCAAAAAAACAAAGTAAAACATGTTTCCCCACCACTAAAACACTATCATCCCAATTCTCTGAACACTGAGTCATCAAGATTTTCTTGCATGTTGCAAATATGCCATTTCACAAGTCCAATGAAACTTATGCCATGCTTTATAAAAGCTGAAGTGGCAAGTTCAGCATTAGGTACTCCAAATGAGGCCCAGTGGACCAGCAGCCTGGACATCACCTGGGAACTTGTCAGAAAAACAGAATTTTAGGATCCATCCCAGACCTACTGAATCAGCTCTGTACTATAACAAGATCCCAAGGTGAGTCTGTGCATACTATAGTTTGAGAAGCATTACTTGTAGGCAATATTTATATTTTTCAAACTTTAGAAATTATGACTTGAAACAGTAAATGCATCTTATATATATAATTGAAACAAAAGTTTAATAAAACTACCTTTTCAACATGTGATGCATTCTGATATTTTGTGTTTTCTTGTAATTTCTCCTTGTAAAAAATTAAATATGGACCTTCCTCCACTGGATTGATTTCAAAATCTTCTAATGGGTCAACAGACCTATAATTGGAAAATCCCTAACATAGGGTATGGGAAATGATTAAATCTGTGGTTACACAGTGTAGTAGTCAGCCAAAGGGGTGGTGATGCAAAATACCAGAAATCGATTGGTTTTTTAAAGGGTATTTATTTGTGGTAGAAGCTTACAATTTTCAGGCCATAAAGCATAAGGTATTCCCTCACCAGTCTTTTGCCAGGGTTCAGGTTTCCTAGGTTCTTCTCTTCCCAGGTTTCATTTCTCTCTGGGCTCAGCTACTCTGTTTTCGCCACAAGGTCCATTGTAGACTATGAGGCTCTCTAGGTTTTGCTTCTCTCCAAAAGGTTGGCTGTAGACTATCAGGCAACTGGCTTTGTCTCTCTCTCCAGGGCTTGAGTCTCTGGGCTCATACGCTGTGCTCCTCTGTATGCTTACTTCCCAGCCTCCAGCTCAAAACTCCAACTAATTTCTCTGTTCTGCCATGTAGTTTTATCTGTGAGTCCCCACTCCCTTGGCGGTCCTACTGATGTGGCCCATTCAAAGCCCTAATCATAATTTAATAATGCCTAGGTACAGACCAGTTTACAAACAATCCAGTGTCTATTTTTGGAATTTATAAACCATATCAAACTGCTACACATGGAGTATGTATTAAATAGGGGAAGTAGGCTGGGAATGGAGACCAGTTAGGATTAGGACCAGTTCAGTTTAGTTTAGAGCTAGTATCAGTGATTCTCAAATTTCTGGAATCACCTGGAAGGCTTGTTCACAGGTAAGAATTAACATTTCTGACAAGTTCCTAGGATAATGCCCCTGGCCCAGGAACTAAACGTTGAGAACCACTGGTCTGTATTACTAAGGATAGTGAGAAAGAGAATGGATTCCACAGATATTTAGAGGTAAAGTCTATAAAACTTGGTGGTTAGTCACTATGAAGCTGAAATCTGTAAAGAGTAGGTAAATATTGAACAGTAAATTCAGCTTTAGAGTAGATCACATTGTGAGGGGCAAAGGAATCATAATCATGGTTTGTTTTGGGGGACTGGTTTATCTTAGATGCAGGAAGAAATTCCCTTTGCATTCATAAAAAGTCATCTGTTTTGGATTTTGTTTTAAATAGTAGTCAGAAAAATTACTCTCTTATCCTTTCATATTAGAATACCTTTAGGCGTTATTAAGGGTATTGAAAGGCATAATTGTCCTAATTGGCCTAGTGCTCTTTAGCATCTTTTTTTGCCTAATATCTGATGTCACCAGTGTCTTAGCAGAAGGCTCAGGCGAGGGCCAAGATTAAACATTGAGTCATGGGCATGTAGAGCTGCTATAGAGTCCAGGCTTTACTGCTTTGTGTAATGTTGAGAATATGTTAGTCAGGCTCTGTGCCCTTATTTCTTTTGCAGATTGCACTCTCCAACCAAACCTCAGAAGATAATGTGACATTTGTTTTATGCTCAAGTGTTATGTAAGACACTATGTCAAGTATTACAAGAGTTATAAAGATGAGTTGAGATACAAGTTCTCCAAGTTATTTACAGTAGAATGTAAAGTGATACATGGCGTAGTTCAGTTAGAGCTTTAGGAGAGTTAAAGGAGTTACGCAATGTGGAGATTCAAAGAATTAAATCAGTCACATCTAGTGGAGGTATCTACAAATACTTTGTCAACGAAGTGGCACTTAACTAAATTGCTTTGTTAATTTTAATGCTACTTCAATATATACAAATGAATTAAAATATTGATATATAAACCATTATGTGTTTATATAACTCTGAAGTTTAAAAAATGTATAATATACAGGCGAAACTGCAAAACTAATAAAAAATCAATTAACAAGATTAATGTGATAGATCGTGATATGTTGCTGAAATAAAACCCTTGCTTGCAATGTGAATTTGTATAGCTTAGTATTTTAACGTGAAAGCTTTGGGACTAGGCTGCATGAGTTTGAATCTTAGTTTTGCTACTTCCATAATGTGTGCCCATGGACAAGTTGCAGAGCCTCTTATGCTTCAGTTTTATCATCTGTAAAATGGGGGTTCCTAACTTAAAGGGCTAATGCGAACTAAGTAAGTTAATACATGTAAAATGAATAGACAGCTCAAGACTTGGTAATAAGCGTTCAGTCATTCCTGGCAATTGTTATTATGATGAGTATGGCTTATTTTAAGCTCAGTATTCCTGCCATTGACTGTCATGTAGTGACTCAGTTTTCCCATTTGGATTCAAATTACTATGAAATCTTGGTTCTTATATTGGGCTATGACATTGTTTGGCGTTTGTTGTTATGACTGCATTATTTACTTATTTATCTGCCTCTGTTCTTTTTCTTTTTTAAAAACTTTATTTGAATTTCAAAAAATAAAATAACAGATAAAAGGCAGTTTAATATGTGGAAACATCCCTTTTAAAAATCCTGTCCAGGCACATTTATCTTATTTAATCCTAAAAACAAACTCAATTGTTTCTCCAGTGTTCCAAAAAATAAATAAATAGCATAGTTTGGTTAAATGACATGACCAGGTTCTCCTTGTTAATGAAGAAAATGAAAAAAAAGGCTTGATCATTTTCACATCTCATAAAACTAAATCCCCTATTCTTGTTCTTTTCTTTTACAATACCAAAAATACCTATTTGTTTACAATGAGAACACAGTTATCATACAGGCTAGATTACTTGAGTATTCTCATTACAGACAGCATTCTGACATTCATTCTTTCCCCCAAGAGTTAAATAGAAAACTGAAATATTGAGAATTCAGTGTAATGGTTCTAGAAATCCTGAAATTCCTTCCCCATGGCAGATCTACCAAGAACATCAAGGCATAATCAGAAGGCATCAAAGTCCATCAACTAGAAAATCCTGCATTCATTTCTACGCTACAGATAGCAGAACTGATAATTTTTAAGATCGATCTTGGAAGGTAAATGAAAATTTTTTTAAAGAGAACGACATACAAGTAGTGGGTATAGCTTGATCACAATTATGAAGGTAAGAATATATGTTTTATGTCCCAGGATGAGTAAGTTATGTGATTTAGGTAGAAAGAAAAGATGCTGTCCTGCAGTCAGCAGTGACTTCAAACACCAAATCCTATAGTCCTTTCTCAGTCTTTAAACCACATCCTCTCTTCAGCAATTCTCCCCTCGCTTAGATTTTTATACAGTGCAGGCCATGCTATATCCCTGAGAGTGCAGCACAGGGTACATTTCGCTTGAAACCAAGGTCGGGCACCAGGCTTTTGTAACCATTCTTGCAAATAAACCCTGTAGGGAAGCAGGCTAATAATGCTCATGGAAGACATACAAATACAGTAACAAAATCTGAAGTGTCAAATGGAATAATCAGGAGATAAGAGGAAGGAGAGACCACTTTATTTTTAATCCCCCTTAGTGTAACTCCAGATATCCTGTGGAAACCTCAGTTCTAAGAAACAGTTTTGAAAATGAAAAAAGTTACTTTGAATTCTAAATAACTTCACCTACTGTCCTAGCCCTTGGAATATTTTTTGTAGGAGTTTGTTTTTAAAGGTTTGATCACATCATATTAAGTCGTTGGCTTACAAGAGTTCATCTTCTCCCTCTTACTACCCTTCCTTTGCTATTTTTGACAGGTGAATGGCCAAGACCTAAGGAATCTGCTGCATCAGGATGCTGTAGACCTTTTTCGTAATGCAGGCCATGCTGTATCCCTGAGAGTGCAGCACAGGGTAGGTTTCACTTAAAGCTAGGGACAAGGCACCAGGTTTTTGTAACCATTCTTGCAAATAAACCCTGTGGGTATTATTATCAGTGTTTTAGTGTTTTTTATTTGTTTGTTTGCCTCTTTCTTTATTTTGCCTCCTTTCCACCACCCCCCATCCCTCCACCTCCCTGCCCTCTGAAGAGCTTTTGTGGCACAAGCTGGGTACACTAGTACTTCGCTCATCATTAAAGGAAATTCTTAAACATTTGCTTGCAACCCAGGGCCTAGCTTCAAGATAACATGCCTTAAAGACCAAGTTTGACTGCCAAATTAAAGTAGATTGGGGTGGGAAGCAAACCAATTTTACTTTTTAGTGGAAAAGGAACCATATGTTTGATCTTGAAAACTTGTAGGTGATAGATCCCAATATATAAAAACTTGACTGCAGAGATGGTAGGTATCCTTATACTCACTATATTCTGTTGTCTATCACCCTATGAAACCTTCTCTTAACTTGTTGACCCTTTTGACCAAAACTCTAATACTTACGGAGGAACTCCAGGAAAAAGGAAGTGGAATTTAGTCAAGGTAGCACCTATCCCTGCCTCCATTTCTCAGTTCCTAGTGTTTTATAATTTGGATTATGGGAAGGGAAGCATGGGTAAGCATTACTCCCATAGTATTTAAGATTTCTGAATGAATGTATTTACAACACAGGTTCAGTGTATCTTTAAAATTGCCCCCTCTTAAATTGGTGCTTTCTTTGCCTTACTTAGCTTCTGAATGAGACTTCAGAGACTGAATAAAAGTTTGAGAGAAGAGAGTGAAAAAAAAAAGAGGGCAAGACAAGAAAGATACCTGAGAAAATAGCCAGAGTTGCCATCAGAATCTTGCGGGCTGTTGGGAGACAGTATTGGTAATCATCTACTGCTCCCTTGGATCCTTTTGTTTCTAAAGCATGGGAGAATTTTTGCAATAGATAAAGACTAGTAACATGTGGTTAGGGTTCTTTTTCAAGGCATAAGGGAAGTGATTTTCAGTGCTCACTTTTTGGGAAACATCCATGAATAAATTCTAATAAAAAAGACTTATCTTGTCAGAGAATTGGTCTAAACCCTAAAACCTATGTCTTCCTGTTGAGCATGCTGTCCCAGAGGAAATCTCATTAGGAAATGAATGAAAGATGGAGTGATGAAAGTAAGGGTAGTTTGTGTACATTCCTACCTTTGAGATAGAGAGGTGAGGGCTTCATGGATTATAATGAAGAGGTTAAATCTAACTGAAACAAGATGAGGCTATAATTGTAGTAATTTGGCTATTAAAAGTTGATATTAAGAAGGGCCTCCCTAAAATATGGCCAAAAGGAAATATATAGGCAGTTGAAAATTATAACCATCAGGATTTGATTTCTTTTTACTTATTTACCTCTGAGTCTTTTGCCTCTTCTACGTAGATTTTGTCTTCATATATATCTCATATGAAGATTCCATTTTAGGACGGATTGGGTACTTCCTGGGAACTGGAAAGCATTTCCAAGTAATGGCATTGTGCCTACATTAATACTGCTCAGATATACTTTTATTACACTCTGATAACTGGTGAAGTAAACAGTTCTAGAACGATGGACCCTTCCTCCCACCCTCCACAATACTTTCCAGTACCCAGTAGGCTTCATCTTATATTTCCATTTTCCTGGTATAATACAAATGTAGTGAAGTGGAGGTGGTATAAAGGTATAAAGAGGTTATTTAACTTGCCTTCATTGATCCCCTTAGGTCAGTAGCACAGCAAGATCAAATGCCTCCCCCATAAAACCTATTTCTTTCCAAAGTATCAGTGGCAACTGATGCATTAGATCAAAACAAATAAGAGAGGACTTAGTCCCCTAGGGAAGTGCTTGAGGTTTACAGCTTTGGTCGTCTAGGGACCACAGACCCAGGTGATGTTTTGACTTGTACACTTCAGTTGTGATAAACACACATTGATTACTAGAGTTCACATTTTTCTTTCCCTTCCAGTTACAGATGCAGAATGGACCTGTAGGATGCCAAGGTGACGGGGAGCCAAGTGGCATTCCCATAGCCATGGTGCTGGTGTCAGTGTTTGCCCTCACCGTGGTAGCAGCCTGGACCTTCATGAGATACCGACAACAACTTTGACGAGTTTACTTTCCTCCAGTGCCCATGACGAAGTTATATTTCTCTCTTTGTCTTCTCACTGCCATTCTCCCATATCTTTCCCTCTCTCTGCATAGCCAACACATGATTTAAAGTGACTGAAACCCAGAACCTTGCTGTTCAATATCTGCTGGATATCCTCATATTCTAATGCAGAGTATAGGTATAGTTTGAAGGAAAGCTAAGAAAAGACTTGCTGAGAACAAATGAAGAATTCTGTATTTTACTAGGACCACCAATAGAAGTTCAGCTATCACCCAAAGAGAAAAAGGTCCAGTCTTCCCATCGCCATGGCTAATTCCTTTTTCTTAGCTGGCACACCTCACAAATCAGTTGCATTCGATGAAAGGAAAAGAGGATTTTTCTCTATAGTGATCTTTCTTGGGATGTTTTCGTGGCCTTTTAAAATTTCTTTCAACTACACACCTGGGTGCCTATAGCAAACAAAAGTGAATAAGGGGAACAATTTTACTTTTTAAAAAAAGCAAATATATATACATACATGTGATGATGTTGCTTTATGGAGCATTAAAGAAATGGGAAAGGAGAAGCTACTCTAGTTTTCCTTAGGGATGATCCTAATTGAAAAAACAATTTTTTTTGAGGTTGAAACTGGGATCTTGTATGTAGGAGGCAGGTGCTCAACCACTGGGCTATATCTGCTCACCCCTAATTGAAGAATTTTAAGAGATTTATAGAACATTTATAGTAGAAGTGAGGGAGTGACCCAATCTATATCATTAAAGAAAAAAATACTGAAGCAACTAACAAAAATCTTGGAGAAACAAAATTTCTTCTCATAATAGCTATGGTAACATTGAGGTAAACTGCCATAATCCAGCTCAGTTTACATCAAATCTGTTTTTAAAAAAGCTTTGAGCTATAGAGAAATTATGCCAACCTTTGGGCTACCTGTGTGACCTTTTTGATCCTGTTAAGTGATCAGCTAAAATGACTGTGGTCAGGGTAACCCAGCAGAAAACTCTAAAAAGAAAAACAAAAAACAGCGCCTCTAAGGTGGCATCTCAACTCTCACAAGCTACCTACTAGTAATTTTTATTTCTAGTAATAGGCAGAATCTGAGAAGGGACTGCCTTCCTGGCAGGATGGGCATGGAAATAGCTCTGCTTTTCATTCAGTTAAGCTAAGAGGGTCTGGATTGCTAGTTTTTCTTGAAAGGCTTTAAACACTGGCTAGGGCTTTTAATTAACAGTTTTGCAGGGAAGGGGGGAAAATATGTTTTAATGGAATAGAGGAGTTTGGTGGGTGTTTCATAGGGAAGGCATGGGAGGAGGAGGAGGAGGAGGAGATTGGTAGAAGGGTGCTAGGGATTAGGGAATATCAGGGATACTCCTGAGATGGGAACCATCCAGCTCATGTGGTATATTCTTCAAATATACTGGCAGACTGTAGGCCTTTATGTAATTTTGACAAGAAGATTACTAGGACTTTCCCTCAGGCAGTCAGTTGTATCCAATTTTTAACAGAGGGTCTAGTAATTTTATGAAGGTTGATAAGAAATCTGTTTTGTCAGGGCACTTTGCAAAGAAGTAAAATACATGGCCTCCATCTTACAAAATGTTCAGCATCATTAGTTGTATCGTTAGGGCAGTATTTATATTGCTGACAGCAAAAGAGAAAAGTTATTTAGAATTGCGGCAGTTGAGAAAGTTCCCTGCAGGAAGGGAAGAGCTCACAGCTTAGTTAAGAGAACTCATGAACAGGAGCAAAGTTAAAAGTATATTAAGTCAAATTACAGTTAATAATAAAAGAAATGATATCATGAAGAACACAATGCAGCAACAAAGATATACAGACAACCATCACATTTTTTTTTAGAAATTCAGAAAAAGCTGTCATGGTGGCATCAGGCTACAGTAGAAATAGAAAAGGAAGGCTTTTGAAAATGAAGTTCTCGGTACAAACTTGCTTCTGGGTCAGAAATTGGGATAGGGAGAAACTTGCTTTAAACAATCCTGACATAAAGTATTGCCTTTAGACCTAAACTCTTCAGTAACTTTGGGATTCATTTAAACAACTGTACTCATTGTCTGTTCCACAGAGAAACACAGTATCCCATTTCTTACCTCAACCAGCTGCACTGTGGAAGCATAACCTCTGGTGCCCTCCCTATATCTTGAAGCCACACGCAGCAGCTTCTGCAGTGGGCCTGCTCACCTCCTAGGAGTCACTTCAGGATTTGGACATTAACTCCTGAGATGACCTTGAAGTGAAGCAAATGGCAAGCAGAAAGGAACACTATTTAGTTTCTTTGTGTATGTAAATAAAAACACATCCCATCCCATTGTTGGCAGAAGTTTTGCTTTGGTTGATAATAGGGATTCTGATGCACTTTAATCACGTTTTTTTCTGGAATTAAATACCGTTTAAATTATTTTAATTTTAAGACCCTATACTTAAAACATTTGTCTATTCTTATTCTGTATTATACCTACAATTCTTAGAAGACGTTGTTAGCTTTTGTCCTTTTATCTCTTCCTGCAGAGTTTTAACTTCTGAACTACTCATTTTACTTAATTCCTAGCCATGTACAGCGGTAAAGAAAAATTAACGTTTGTTACTGCTTTCTGTGCCAAGGACTGTACTAAACCCTATTGGTATACTATTTGCTTATGCCTCACAACTACTGTTATACGGAGACTAAAGATGAGAGGATGAATTACGTACCTAAAATTACATTAGTAGTAATAGAACCAGGATTTAAACTCAGGACTTCAGGTGCCAGAATCAATGATATTTTCTCTCTGGTAGTATTTCTCGAAGTGTGGTCTCTGGAAAAAGTATGAGCATTACCTAGGAATTTGTTAGAAAAGCAAGTCTTGGGCTTTACCCCAGACCTTATGAATCAGTAATTCTAGGTGTGGTGCCCCATAATCTATGTTTCATTAATCCGTCTAGGTGATTCTGATACATACTAAAGTTTGAGACCCACTGCTTCATGTCAACCGACCCTTTGTCTCATGTTAAAATTTCTTGGAGGGCTTACAAAAGTTCTGATGCCTAGGCTGTACCACAGACCAATTAAGTAGGATGGGACTGGGGATGGGACTCAGGCTGCAGTAAAATGAAGTTCATGGGTTGATTTCCAGTGTGCAGCCTCTGTTGAAAACTACTGTTCTTGGCATTTAAACACAGATGCTATTTAAATTATTAAACTATATGCAGGCATTACTCTAGTAAAAAACGATAATTTTACTTTGGCCTTTTGAAAGTCCAGCTCTCCAAGTTGCCCCAAGTATAGATGCAGAATAAGAAGTGGTGCATTATTTGGCCCCTCATTTGCTAAGGACTGACCAACCTCCAGCAAAATGTATGATTAGTGGGCTTTTCACTTTATTAAATTAGAACCAAATCTTAGGACGTTGAATCTAAATGGGAACCAGGAAGATTCTAGGATCAATCTGTTAGGGGTGAGGAAAATAAAGGCTCAGAGAGGTAAGCTAATTTAACCAAGATTAAAGGCAGTCTGTTACAGAGATGCCCTTTCTGTTGCATATTTATGTCTTGAATATTTCTACTACGTGAATACATACAAAACAAGTCTTTTTCAGTCTTCCATGTTCTTTTTTGACCTTGAATAAAAATTAGAAGAACTGAAGGATATTGCAAACATCATCATTGGTATTGGAAGATTCCACAGAAAATCTGAGAAAGACCTTATATCAAATCCAATCAGGAGCCCTTCTGAGACTGCTTCTAATAGTTGTAAACTAGAGAAGTACGCTTTTTGACTGTACAATGTTTTTTATTGTGTATATACAATTTTTAAAACTGTTTAAAGAAATGTAGTAGCATAAGTAATGACGTCAAGTATAGGAGGGAGTGGAGTTTTATGTTGAACCAATACAGATTTTCTTCTAGTCAGTTTTAGTTGGAATTTATCTTTGGACAAATGAGTTTTCCCCTTCATTCAGCAAAATAGTAAATGAGGGCCAACTGTGGCTAGGTGCTGAAGATTCAAAGATATATAAGATTTAGTCATTCTAAGGTGAAATAGTGTTTACTTGGTGATCCTGATGTTAAAGTATTTCTCTAACTTCACCTAGAAGTTGAAGATTTGATTATGAAGCTCTCTTCTCTGTCACCTATGATAAGGTTAGAGTTGGCTGCTCTCCTGGGATATTAAGTCCCTTTTTGCTGTTCCTCTTTTTGCTGCAAATCATTTTGAGATCAGCACTCATATTCAAACAAGCAATTATGTACAAAAGGAAGAATCAGTATTTTCAGGATTTCTGTTCTGATCGGAACTGCCATAGGCTCTTGTTTGATTTGATTTTTATATCTAGAATGCAAAGCACTTGATCTGCTAACCCAATACATTTGATGTTACTGTAATTTCCTGTATTATAACAAAGAATTGCTTCTTCAAAGGAATCAAGTTATAGCAAACACTAGGTCCTTTTTTCTACAAATTTTCCTCACTATTATGTTCACTTTTCTTTTTGCAGGGGGAAAAGGGAAGGGGAGAGAGCTGGAGTATGTTTTCAAATGCAAGTCAGTCATTGAGTTGTTTAAAAACTTTGTATTTATTGTAACCATTAAATTGACAAATCACAGGAAAATGGTATGATCAGTCTTCCTATTTTGTAGATTTGCAAATGGAGACATAGATTTGAATCCCATTTTATTCCTGTATCTGCAATGCTGACTTGTATATAGTTACTGGATATATATGCATTTTACCCCCTAGTCCCACTACTTTTATAACAGTATTTTCGTTAGTTATAAGACTAAGATTATATTCCTTAGGAACCTTGTTTTGTTTTGTTTCCTTTCTACTTTGATTCTAATGAACATTGCATTTTACCCCCAAGTCCCACTACTTTTATAACAGAGTATTTTCGTTAGTTATAAGACTAAGATTATATTCCTTAGGAACCTTGTTTTGTTTTGTTTCCTTTCTACTTTGATTCTAATGAACATTGCATCCTTGGATATAAACAGCAGTTTCTCAGATCAGATAGATACCCTATAGCAACTTGGAATACATATGGACATAAAACATCTTCTGGAGTCTATAACTACTGATTTAAATATGTTAATGTAGCCATCACAATCTATGATACTATCTCCTACACTTTACTCCTTGATACCAGATTTAGTATATGAGATAGTATGTGCAAGTGTCTGGCTATGGCTAGCCTACTATAGGTATTCTATAAAAACTTGATGAATTTGTCATTGAATCTTTACAAGCCCTTTTTTTTTGTTCACCTTATTTCTGGAGACTTGATAAAATATCGCCTTATTTTTCTGCCAGCCTCTTAAACATAACAACTGTGACAATATAAAGAGGAAAGGAAGAAATCTAAATGACCAATTTGAGGCTTAGATGCAGAAGATGAGAAATGGGGCACTACCATTTGCTGCTAAAAATAATTGCGTAACAATTATTGAACTCTAACAATATTTTAGCTACTGTTTTAAGCCCTTTACATGTATTCATTTAAACTTCAAAACAATTCTTAAAGTAAATGCTGTTGTTATCTTACAAGTAAGCTAAGTGAGTCATAATGAGGTTAAGTAACTTGTCCGGGTTATACAGCTTTTAAGTGCCAGAGCTGAGATTTAAACCCAGGCAGTCTGCTCCAGGATTTGCATGTACAGCTGCCGTAACGCCATACTGCCTCTACTTTTCATGGTGCCAGGCATTGCATCAGGCAGCCCTTTTACATAACTAATGTCAGCAAATCCTTATAATTGTTCAAGGCAGTATTAATATCCCCTGACCCTTCTGTGTTCCAAACTGAACACTGATGTATTTCTGAGGAATGGCACTTTTAAAAAACTTTTAAGAAATAAAAGCCAGGGAAAGTCCAACCAAAATTTCTCCTGGTATATTCTGAAAATGTACTGAAGGATGGCCATTGTCAGTCATGACTGAGGACCCATCATGGCCAGGATACCTTCCAAGATTCAAAGATTCACATAAAAAAACTATAGCTATATTGAGTAGTTACCAGGAATTTTATGGAACTTATTTAATGTTTAAAATAATCCTACTAGGGCAAAATTATTCCCCTCTTTATAAAGATGGAAAAATAGGACTTTAGAGATGAGAAGTTATGTTCATAGGTACTGTCAGAATTTAAGAGACAAAAATTGAAATCAAAACCTGAACTTTTTTATGTGCTTTTTCTGTACCACAGAACATTTACAAGTTTATAATTTAAGTGGAAAATATGTAGAAAAACAACGTATTTGTGGAAAATTTATTTTGTGATAATCACAGAAAACTCTCTTCAGGTACAGACAGAAAATAGGGAATGAGACAGTAATGATAGTTTTCTACTACTACCGCTACTGTAATGGGTTCTATGTCCCCTCTAATTTCTCCATTTTCACTAATGCTCCAGAAATAACTGCACTATCCATAGGTAATGGGAACTACCCAGAAAACAGTCAACAACAGGGAACAAAGCAAACAAAACAAAAAAATTTAAAAACCCAAGCAGGAAAGACATCACAAAACCCACACACAATACCCTTAATTTTATTTTATATGCCTAATGAGTTTGATTAGCTCATTTCCCAATCCATAATAAATTAAAATAGTTTTGTTAAAATAATGGCCAGCCCTATTGCATGATAGGTCCTGGCATTGTATACCTACCTTCCAGAGCCCCAAGCAATCAGCTGGGAGTGATTCTTCCACGTCATAACTTTCATTTATCCTCAACCACAGTGGGGTAGCATTTCAAACTTTGCGCATGATGACAATGTTTAAATAGGAAGCACTCTATAGAAAAGAGGCTTTAAATCACCTTTGCTTGACAGCAACTGTTATCAAAGCAAAGGCCATTGATCTGTCCTTAGTACCTCCAGCCATATCAAATGACCCTTGATACAGGGGTCTATTGACCCTATTAACTTGAATCATCTGTTTGCTTTAAGCATTTTATTCTATTTCCCATTGACCATTACCAACTGTGTATATACTTTGTTCTTTTTTTTAAGTTAAATTTTATTGAAGTATGTCATTTATACATGAACATACATAATAAATGTATAGTAAAATTTGTGAATTTACAAAACAAACATACCATCATACAAGGCTCCCATTAATCCCACCACCACCACCTTTCATTGTTGTGAAACATTTGTGAAACTATGAAAGAGACTCGTCAAAATATTTAACCTTTATCTAACATTTGGTATGCTTTTCCCTCAACCCACCCAATTATTAACACTCTGCATTAGTACTATATAATCGTTATCATTCTGGATAAAACGGTCTCATATTTGTCCAGCTATCCACTGTCTATTATCCACCACTGGATTCTCTGTGTTAGATAGCCCCACGTTTTCAACAATGCATTCAAAGTGTACACTCAGTGGCTTTCATTTTCATCAGAGTTGTTCTGTCATCACCTTAGTCGGTTTTAGAATATTTTCATTACTCCAAAAGGAAAAATCCCATAGCCGTCTATACCCCGCTATTGTCCCTTACTATTGAAAAAAATATCTTCTTGCCATTGTTGCAAAATAATACAATATTACTATTAACTATCATCCATAAGTTACATCATAGTAATTTTCCCATGTATCACCATATTCTAAGCATTGTAAAAGAAAAGCAGTCTTATATTTATACTGTTAACCACAATCTTCATCCACCACTGAAATCAACATGTTATACAGTCCCTACATTATTCTGTAGTTTCCTTTCAATTGACATTTACTTCTACATACTACCCCTTTCAGCCACAATCTCATTTATAAATTAGCGGGCTTAGTTACACTCATTTTAATGTGTTACTCTCAGCTCTATTCATTTCAATACTTTTATGATTAACCTTTTTAATAATGCTACATACATTAAGCTTCATCTCCCATTCTAAATCCATCTTCTAGTAACCTATACTATAGAATTTACGTCTGTGAGTTTACTCATATTTAATTCTTGAGACCACACAACATTTGTCCCTATATATCTAGCTTATTTCATTCAACATAATTTCCTCTAGGTTCATCCATGTTGTCATATGCATCCCGATTTCATTTCTTCTTACAGCTGAATAGTATTCCATTGTGTGTATATACTACATTTTGTTTATCCATACATCAGTTGATGGGCCCGGGCTGGTTCCATACTTTAGCAATTGTGAATAATGTTATTATGAACATCAGTATGCAAATGTTAGTTCACATCTTCGCTTTCAGTTCTTCTGATTATATCCCTACTAACGGGATTGCTAAATCATATGGCAGTTCTATATTCAGCTTCCTGAGGTATTGCCAAACTCTTCCACAGAGGCTGTTCCATTCTACATTCCCACCAACAATAAAGAAATATTCCTATTTCTCTACATCGTCTCTAGCACTTGTAGTTTTCTGTGTTTTGTTGTTGTTGTTGTTGTTGTTAATGGCCATTCTATAAGGTATGAAATGATTATCTGTGTAGTTTTGATCTGCATTTCCTTAATATCTAGTGATATTGAGCATTTTTGTCTGTGCTTTCTGGCTTTCTGAATAGACACTTTTCCAAAGAGTATATTCAAGTCTTTTGCCCATATTTTTTAATAGGGTTGTTTGAATTATTATTGAGTTGTATGATCTCCTTATATAATACAGAGATCACACCCTTATCAGATATGTGGTTTCCGAAAACTTTCTCTTATTGAATAGGCTGCCTTTTTACAACCTTAACAAAGTCAGCTGAAGCACCAAAATTTACTTTTGAAGAGGTCCCATTTATCTATTTTTTCTTTCATTGCTCATGTTTTGGGTGTAAGGTTTAAGAAACCACCACGTACCACAAGATCTTGAAGATGTTTCCCTACATTTTCCTATAAGAGTTTTATGGTTGTAGCTTTTATATTTAGGTCCTTACTCCATTTTGAATTAATTTTTGTATAAGGTGTGAGATAGGAGTCTACTTTCTTTCTTTTGGATTTGGCTATCCAGTTCTCCCAGCATCATTTGTTGAATAGACTGTTCTGGCCTAGCTAGGTGGGCTGAATAGCCTTGTAAAAAATTTCTTGACCATAGATGCGAGGTCTATTTCTGAGTTCTCAATTTGGTTCCATTGATCAGTCTATCTTTATGCTAGTACCATGCTGTTTTTACCACTCTAGCTAAGTAATATGCTTTATTATTTTTTAAAGGTTATTTATTTATTTTCCCCCTTCCCCTCCTCCCACCCTGCAGTTTTTGCTGTGTCTGTGTTGTCTTGTCTTCTTATTTTCTCTCCTCTAGGATTCACCAGGACTCAATCCTGGAGACCTTTGGTGGGGAGAGAGCTTCCCTGCCAGTTGGGCCACCTCAGTTCCCGGTTTCTGCTGCACTTCACCTTGTCTCTCTTCTGAGGCATCATCATCTTGCTGCATGACTCACTTGCGCAGAGCACTGGCTCACCACTCGTGTACTCGTGCAGGCACTGGCTCACCACGTGGGCACCTGCGGGGGCACTGGCTTGCTGCATGGGCAAGCTTTCTCTTCTTTTTCACCAGGAGGCTCCAGGGATCAAACCCAAGTGCTCCCATATGGTAGGCGGAAGCTCTATCACTTGAACCACGTTCACTTCCCATATATGCTTAAAAATCAAGAAGTGAGAGTCTTCCAACTTTTTTTTTTTTTTTAAGACATTTTTGGCTATTTGGGGCTCCTTACCCTTCCAAATAGATTTGATAATTGGCTTTTCCATTTCAGTAAAAAGGGATGTTGGAATTTTTATTGGAATTGCATGGAATCTGTAAATCGGTTTTGGTAGAATTGATGTCTTAATGATTAGTCTTCCAGGCTATGAACATCTGTTTAAGTCTTCTTTAGTTTGGTTTAGCAGTTTTTAAAATTTTCTGAATATAGTCCTTTATGTCTTTGGTTAAGTTTATCCCTAAATATTTAATTCTTTCAGTCACTGTTATAAATGGAATATTTTTCCTGATTCCTCCTCAGATTACTCATCAGTAGTATACAGAAACACTACTCATTTTTGCATATTAATCTTGTATTCCACCACTTTGCTGAACATGTCTATTAGTTCTAGTAGCTTTGTTTTGGGTTTTTTAGGATTTTCTAGATATAGGATCATATCAGGAAATAGCAAAAGTTTTACTTCTTTCCTATTTGGGTGGCTTTTATTTCTTTATCTTACTTAATTGCTCTAGCTAGAACTTCTGGCACAATATTGAATAATAGTGGTGACAGTAGGCATCCTTGTCTTGTTCTTGATCTCAGTGGAAAAACTTTCAGTCTTTCGTTGAAAGACTGAATGCTAGCTGTAGGTTTTGCATACATGCACTTTACTCTATTGAGAAAGTTTCCTTCTATTCCTGCTGGGCAAATTCACCGAAGAGAAACCACTCTCCCCCCTTCGCCATACCTTTCCTTTTCCAAGGGAGGAAGATGTTTGTTCTCTTCTCAGTTGGCTGCAGTGAACCAAGGGTTTTATCCAGGCTGCACACCTTGAAAGTGGGGGATGGGTGCCCTTCTCAGCCACTGTCGCAGGGGGTAGGGGGGGTGTTAGTAATTCAGGGTTGTAGTTTCAGTTCTTGATCTGTCTGTCCTTCACTCTCCTGGAGGTTGTGCAGCACTGTCCTGTTCTGCTGATGCTCAAAGCAGATCCCTCAGAAACCTTTTGGTCATTTCTCTTTTTGTGAGAAAACTGAGCCCTGCCTGCTTACTCTAACCATCTTCCCAAAACTCCTCCATACTTTGCTCCTTGAATCTTAGTCTAGGCTACTTCCAATTTCACTTGGTCTACTGTATTAGTTTCCTAACTCTCCTCCACTGGGTCCTTTTCAATTTGTTCTCCACAGAATATTGAAAGAGATCCTGGTAAAACGTAGATTTAGTCATGCCTGTCCCTTAATTTAAAATCCCCTAGAAGCTTCCCGTTGCTCTTAGGATACAGTCCAAAATACTTAGCATAACTTATATCTACCTCCTGCCCATTTCTTCAAACTCATTTCATCCATGTTCTACCCATTGTCTCTGATCCCATTCTTACTGGCCTTTCAGTCATTCAAAAAATGCCAGACTCTCACCTCAAGGGTTTCCAACAAACTCCAATGGTGTGTTTGGTATCACTTCACTTTTTCTGGTTAAATTCTCACTTAGTGTCCTTTCCTTGGTGAAGCCTTCCCTGATCTCTTTCCCTTTCAAGAGAAAAGGAACCTTAAGCTTCATTCCCTAGAGATATCCTCCCCTTCTCCTATTACTTCAGGTCACATTGCCCTTCTTGGAGCTTTTCGCCATAGCACAGTTTGTATCTGCAAAAACCTCTACATGTTAACTTTTAACACCTAGCTTCTCAGGTAAGCCCAACCAAATACCAACTATTTACTCATTTACATTTACTTTTGAATATGCTTTTCTTCTCCTTATTGCTTTAGTTGCCAAGCCTTCCCTTTTAAGTTTCAAAATTTTCCCAGTGCATTAACTTGGGCTACAGAGGAAATGACAGTTTTTTTAAGGGACACCCAACATAGACAGTAAAGAGCTTTGCATCCAGAGAGGACATAAAGGATAGGACATAAGAACTCAAATGCTTCCAAAATACTCAAAGAAAGTCTTTGATTTCAGCTCTCTCATATTGTTTGTGAACATAAGAGTCACAACATAGTTTGTGACAGAGTCAGAGGGAAAAGGCTCTTGAATCTAGGAAATGATAAATTTCTTTAAAGCACCAATTAAAGTAGCTATATAATAATCTCCATAAAGATCATAGAGGAGGCATAAAGTTTCTCATGATAGTGGAGGTGCAAGAAACGTGATAGCTGGAAAATGTGCTTATTAAAATTTCTTTTTTTTTTTTTTTTGGAGATACTGGGGCCAGGGATTGAACCCAGGACGTCATATGTGGGAAGCTGGGGCTCAATCACTGAGCCACATTGGTTCCCCTGAGTTGGTTATTTTGTTTGCTTGAAGTTTTTGTTTTTGTTTTTAGAAGGCACTGGGGACCTAATCTGGGACCTCCCAAGAGGGAAGCAGGCACTCAGCCAGTTTAGCCACATGTGCTCGCTAAAATTTCACTTAAACAGCTTTGAAAATTCTAAAACTAATTATGCTGGTTTTCTATTAATCTAATTTTAGAAGTTAGTCTTCACAGGTAGTTCCCTGGAGAAGAGTAACCAGATCGTCTGTTTTGCTTACAGGAATAAGATAACATCTCAAAGTAAAACCAGATAGAATGGTGTAAATCTGTAACTTTCCTTAGAGACAAAAAGCTTGTTATCCTTGAGCAGTTGTCTGAGAAAGGAACCATGAAGTCCTTGTACCTGCACAACATTTAAATTGTGGTTTATTAGCTGCTGAAATGAAGGACAAGTTGAACATGCTTCAGACAACACAGGAGTGAGAAATTCCATGTACCCTCCTCACAAGACTCCTGGCATTGTATGTTTTTTGTTTTTGTTTTGTTCTCTCCTACCTCTCTCTTTTTGTCTATAAAAACCATAGTTTTCACCCTCACTCTGACCTGGTTTGGGGATGATTTCTTGAGTTCCCTGCTTGTGCACTCAAAATAAATCACCTCACTAATAGACATGTTTATTCTTTGCAGCACCAGATCAGGAAAACCCATCTATTGGAAATAGCCATCCTTATGGTAACACAAGGGTAACTTAATGTGGCTGCAATTGGAGAGAGGATGCTAGAGTCAGTATATAAGGAAATTTTAGAAACATCATTGCATATTGTTCGACCCAGGGCTCTCTTCCTGCCAACCCCCTTCATCTCCCCTCCCTCCTCCCTCTCCCTGCAGCTGTGTATCCCTAATTAGTATGAAACCAGAGTTCCTGCCTCCATTCCCTTGCCTAAGGATTTCTGCTGATAGGAAAGTAGCAACCCACGTCAGAGAAATGATAACACCTAGAACGCAGGTAGAACTACAAAGTTGGCATGAGTTATCACGACCTGACCCTAAAACTACAAAGCTAGCATAAACCATCACAATCTAGCCCTTTATAGCCTATCCCCAGAACAAGTTATAAAACTCTCTCCTCCTCTCTTGGGGCTACTGTCCATTCAGATGCAGTCTGCCTGCTAAGCTCTTCCATTATAAAAATTTTCTTGAATGGACCTTGGTTCCCATTCTCATTTTTAAGATGCCTCCTATATTAATCAGCCAAAGGGGTGCTGAGGCACAATACCAGAAATTGGTTAGTTTTTTAAAAGGGTATTTATTTGGGGCAGAAGCTTACAGATTCCAGGCCATAAAGCATAAGTTACTTCCCTCACCAAAGTCTGTTTTCACGTGTTGGAGCTGATGTCTCCAAAGGTTGACATCAGCAGATGGCTGCTGATGTCTGCAAAGGTTCAGGCTTCCTGGGTTTCTCCCTTCCTGGGGCTTGCTTCTCTTTCCTCTGTGTGCTTACTTCTGCGGCTCTAGCTTAAGGCTTCAGCATCAAACTCCAACATCAAAAACCCTCAAGCCTGTCTTTGCGATGCCTTTTATCTGTGAGTCCCCACCCACCAAAGGGTGGGGACTCAATACCCTACTGGCACAAGAGGTTTACATAATTACTTAATCAAGTAAACCTATGAATCCAATATAACCTAATACGCCCAGAGGAAAAGATCAGTTTACAAACATAATCCAATGTTTCTTTTTGGAATTCATCAATAATATCAAACTGCTACATCTCCCTTCCGTGGCTTCCCTACAAACCTAACATTTTTGGTGCCGAAACCCAGAAGCCAAGATCAAGGAAGACCACTTATTTGGTCCCTTTCCATCCACATGGGCAGTTGTTCGGCTGATGCCCTCTTCCGGTCTTCATTGTTCTCTCTTCAGAAAACCAGGTAAGGAGCTTCACCCTTTTCCTGCATATCTGGCACCCTCTTCCATTCTGTTCTGTTCTCCATAGTCCAGGACACTCTTGCTCCCTTGTAAATCCCAGCACCGGGTAGAGGACAGCCTCAGGTCCTAGACCCTCCATTCCGTGGTATGACTAGTTGGAGGGACGCCTCCCTCTGGTCTTCTGCTCTATATCCGGCCTGACAAGACACAGAGTGGAACATCCCTGCGATCCATTAGCACCTCAGGAACTCAGTGAAATCTTACACTCATGGGCAACAGCCAATCCACCCCCCTCCCCCAATCCCCCCAAAACACCCTCATGGGTACCACTTTCCAAGTCTTAAACACGTCAATCTTGAGTCTGATCTCTGGCTGAAAAGGCTCATCTTTTACTGTAACACCACCTGGCTTCATTACCTTGAAAATAAATCCGTCTGGACAAAAATGTACCTTAGACCCCCAAATTCTTACAGATCTCAATAATTAATGTCGATGCTTGAACAAATGGAGCAAAATCCCATTCGTTCAAGCCTTTTTTGAGCTGTGCTGGCACCCCTCCCTCCATCAGTCCTGTCCCACTTTTCAAATTCTCCTTCACTTTCCTTCCCCCAAAATTCTTGCTCCCTTCCTGATGCTTCATCAAAAACATCCTTTGATCCAGTGGATGACTCTGTTCCCTCTCTGGGCCCCTCTGCCACTTCCACTTCTCTGCCTCATCCAGAATCTCCCCAGCCCCCAACTCCACTTCCAAGTCAAATTCACCAGACCCTTCTCCACCCGTCTCCCTTGGCAAACCCAGTCATTCTGACCACACCCTGTAGAGAAGTTGCAGGTCCCAAGGGCCCAGTACAGGTCCTTGTTCCCTTCTCTCTCTCATCTCTACCAGATTGAGAACCACCTTGGACCCTATTCCTGTGACCCATCTCATTTTACCAAATAATTCCAAACTTAACTGTCTCTTATGACCTTACTTGGCAAGACCTTTATATCGTTCTTTCCACCAGCTTATCCCCAGAGGAAAAGGAACGTATTTGGCTTGCAGCCCAGACCCATGCAGACACCCTAAATGGACAGGATGCTACCCACAGCCCTGTCAAAGCCACAGCAGTACCCTGGGAAGAACCTAGCTGGGATTATCAGGAAGGGAAATGTGGTCACCAGTCCTGCAACCATATAACTTGCCTAGTTGCAGGACTGCAAGCAGCCACTCATAAAGCCATAAATTATGACAGAATCAAAGAAATCTCACCAAAAAATTGACAAAAACCCCTTGCAAAGCAACGGGGAAGCCCTCCTGTGCTATACCAAACTAAACCCAGACTCGCCAGAGGGCACCCTCCTTTCACATGCATTTTATCTCCCAGTCGGTCTCCAACACTCACCAAAAGCTCCACAAGTCAGAAGCGGGCCCCAAACTAGCCAGACTGAGTTTGTCAACTTAGTCTTCAGAATTTTTAACAATCGGGATATAGAACAGGTCCAACAGGGGGGGCAAAGGGAAGAGGCTAAAAACAAATCTTGTAACCAAGCCTGCCAGCTTGCCTATACACCGACCCCACTCCAGGCAGGTGGGAAAGAACCCACTGGGGCAATGCTTCAAATGTAAAAAACCTGGACACTGGGCCAAGCAGTGCCCAAAATCACAACCTCCTCCAAGGCTGTGACTGCTGTGCAAGCAGGCAATCCACTGGAGGTCCAATTGTCCCCAGGCCCCTCAAGGCAAGAGGGCAGCAGTTATCCAGTCAGACTCAATCCCTGGATTCAACCTCCCAGACCTTCTTGGACTGGCAGCGGATGATTGAAGGTGCCCAGGAACCACACACGTCCCCAAGCCCATCTCCAAAGCAGAACCTCAGGTAACTCTAATGGTGGCAGGTAAGCCAATTTCACTCCTTATTGATATGGGGGCCACCTACTCTGCCCTTCCCAAATTCCCTGGACCCTTAGCTCACTCCTTGATCTCAACAGTGGAGGTCAATGGAATAGTTTTACAACACCTTGCAATGCCTCCTTTGCCACGCTCACTAGAAAGCCATCTGTTCACCCACTCATTTTTAGTACTTTTCTGCTGTCCAACTCCAGTCCTTGGAAGAGACATATTAACCAGGCTTAGAGCACAAATAGTCATTCCTTCTCCCCAAAGCCCACAAAGAATCGTCTTCCTTTCTTTAACAGACCTGTCCCCAATTTTCTCTCCTGCTCATTCTTTCCCTTCAAGCTCTGTCAATCCAGAAATCTGGAACACCAAAGTTCCTATCATTGCTGCCCACCACAAACCAGTCATGGTTCAACTGAAAAATCCTACCCACACCCCATTCAAACCCCAATATCCTGTCCCTCTTGATGCCCTGCAAGGCATCAAACCTACAATTACCTCTTGCAAGCAGGCCTCTTAAGACCTACCAATTCCCCCATAACACCCCTATCTTACCAGTCAAAAGGCCCAGTGGAACCTCTGCCTAGTCCAAGACCTACGTGACATCAACCAAATTATTAGCCCAATGTACCCAGTAGTGCCAAACTCATGCACTATTCTTTCTCTTATCCCATCCAATACCACACACTACTCTATGCTTGACATGAAAGATGACTTTTTCACCATTCCCTTGCACCTCAGCTCCGAGAACTTATTTGCACTTATTTGACAGACCCAGACACATGCCACCCAACAATTAACATGGACCGTACTCCCTCAGGGGTTCCGAGACAGCTCTCACCTATTCGGACAGGTTGTAGCCCACAAACTCCACAACATTAATCTCTCCCCTTCCACCCTCTATTGTGTGTGGATGATCCCCTATTACGCAGCCCTTTTTTTCCAATTCCAACAACACATTATCAAACTTATAAACTACCTAGCACAACTGGATACTGTGTATCAGTACAAAAAGCCAGACTGTCAAAAACCTCCATCACCTACCTCAGGTTTAGTCTAACACCCACTGGAAAGGGGGTGACTTCCAACCAGTGAACTCTAATTGCCTCAATACCCACTCCCACTACCAAACAAGACCTCCTCTCCTTCTTAGCATTAGCTGGGTATTTTAGAACCTGGATCCCCAACTTCAGCATTTTAGCCAAAACTCTCTATGATGCAATAAAAGGACCTTTACAAGAACCCTTCCCACCCGAAAAGCCAATTGAATGCTCATTCCTTCAACTTAAGAAAGATTTATCAGGACTCCTGCTTTAGCCCCCCTAATCTTAACAAACCCTTCCTGCTATACACTGATGAAAGGCAAGGCATTTCAAAAGGCCTCCTGGGACAAAAATCTGGACCAGACTTAAAAATCATAGCTTACCTATCCAAACAAGTCTGGGGATGGCCCACCTGCCTTTGGGCATTAGCAGCAGCAGCTACTCTCACTCTGGAGGCACAAAAATTAACTTATTCACAGCCCATTACCATACACTCCCTTCATGCCATTGCTGATCTCATATTCAATCAAGAGGAAAACTTCCTACAACTCTCTAGACTCCTACAAGTTTCCCTCACCTTACTACAAGCTCCACACAAAACCACTGCATGCTGCAGCACACTTGACCCCTGCCTCTCCCCAAAACCCCAAACAACCCACATTCATGCTCCAAAATTCTCCCCGATCTTCTTTCCCCTTTTCCCCAAATCGCCAAAACACCCCTACCTGACCCCAAAGACACATAGTTTATCAATGGTAGCTCCTTTGTCACTAGTGGAAAGAGGAAGGCAGGATATGCAGTAGTGTCCCACAGCCAGGTCATAGAGTCTAATCCTGTCCCACCTGGAACCTTGGGAACCTCGTTCCAGCAAGCTGAACTCATTGCATTTATAAGGGCCCTAAACCTAGATCAACACAAGGGAATCAACATGGAAGCTTATCACATCCTACTTTCACATACGTAATCTGGGCGGAGAGGGACTTCCTCACAACAAAAGGCTCCCCCATTACCATTGCCAATCTAATTTCCAAGCGTTTACATATAGCATACAACACCTCCGCCCTAGCAGTCATACATTGCCAAGGGCACTAGAGGGCCTCCTCTGACATTTTACTGGGAAATGAAAAAGCAGGCTGGCAAGCAAGCAAAAACCACTGCCATATTACTAATCTCAGAAAAACAGCTTTTAGCTATCCCTCTTATTACTCCTCAGTATACAACAGAAGAAATCCAAGCATTAACTCAGAAAGGAGCCACGTGGGAAGGAAAATAGCTTACAGCTGCCGGCTGATTAATCCTCCCCTCATTCCAAACAGAACAGATTCTTACTAGCCTTCATAATGTGTTACATGTAGGTTTCAAACCCTTGCTCAAGTTTCTGTCCCCTTTATTCACCTGTTCCCACCTAGCCTACACATTGCAGCACATCACTCAGCAATCCACTCTTTGTGCCCAGACCTCTCCCCAAGGCGGAATCAAACCCCCACCCTCATTTCCAACTCACCAAGCCAGAGGACAAACTCCTGGACAAGACTGGCAGGTTGACTTCACCCATATGCTCCCCGTGAAAAAATATAAATACCTTCTAACATTAGTGGATACCTTCTCGGGATGGGTTGAAGCCTTCCCCTCTTCAGAAAAAACTTCCGAAGTAACCCACACCATATTAAACTCCATCATACCCCGGTTTGGAGTCCCCACTTCCTACAATCAGACAATGGCCCCACTTTCACGTCACAAATCACACAAGAAGCAGCCAAATCATTAAAAATCCTATGGCAACTTCACATCCTGTGTTGCCCCTAATCCTCCAGTAAAGTACAAAAAGTCAATTCTATCTTAAAGTAACATCTACCCAAACTGTCACTAAGACTGGGAATGGATTGGGTCTCCCTTCCCCCCCAAGCATTGATTAGAACCCGAGCCACCCATGAGCGCCCACCTTCCTTAGCCCCTTTGAGCTCCTGTATGGCAGGCCTTTTTCAGTAAACAATTTCCCAAACCCGCCGACTCCTCTCAGAGACTATCTCCCAACCCTCACTCTAACAAGGCAACTGCTGCATGAACGTACAAAGTCCTGCCTAAACCAACTGCAGAGTCACCAAAAGTCCCTTCACCAACAAAAGGAACCCTAACCCCATGCTAGGCGGGACCATATCAGGTCATCCTTACCACCCTGACAGCAGCTAAGCTTCGGGGACTAACAGTGGATACATTCTCCAGGCTGAAGAAAACCCCCAGTCCCAGTGCTGCCACTGCAGCCCCACCGAGGCTTGGCTTCCCCGACCCCAGTTCTAGTCCAAACTTCTGACACCCACTCGCCTCTGGCTGATTCGTGTTCAAGAGAAGGAAGAACTGCATACTCCAAGTGTGTAAGCTTCTGGCCTATGAACATGCCTACATACACACACCTATCTTCCCCAGAAACTACACTGGATCCCCAAGCCTTCTTTTCCCTAATCCTCCACCTTCTCTCTACCTTTCATCCCTACTGACCACTGAGGAAGTCCCTCCTCTCTTTTCTGTGGATGAATACTTACAGGGCACCTACCTAACCTCTTTCAACGACTTCAACTGCTGGCTAGAATTATGTCATGTTCCGTACATTAATTCCTCTCATCCTTCTCACCTCCCCCACCTCAGCTCTCCATCATCACCCCCTAACACTGGTGGTCCAGGAAATTACATCCTTAACAAACCAAACAAACTGCTGGATTTGTCCCACAACTCAGGGAAGCCACCTCCATTCTCCTTAAGGCTCATAAGCCCTGAAACCCTTATAAGGATCACGCCCTCTTGCTGAGGGTTTCCTGTTAGTTTGAGAAACGTCATCCTAGCAGGGATTTCTGGGACACAACTTGCCACTGAAAACCTACAAACACAAAACTGGGCAGAACCATCAGAATCTACAGGGGGGTTAAATACCTCGTTGACAAAGCCTATTTCTGCCTCTGGCACATCTCCTTATATGCCCAAGCAACCTCATTGGACAACTTTTATTTTTTATTCTTTTATATTTTCATTTTTAGAATTTTTTTAATTCTTTTTTTATTTTTTTAAAGATACCTAGATTATACAGATGTCACATAAAAGACACAGGAGATTTCACTTGGACATCTTAACCATTCATTTTGCAACCACACCCTCTTCTTTAACGCATCTACTTTATCCTAGGTAAAAGTAGGAAACAATGATGCAGAAGGATATGAAGTCTATGAGGAAACAAAGAGTACATTACTTTGGGGAGGTTCCCAATGTAATGTCTCC
This sequence comes from Dasypus novemcinctus, assembly GCF_030445035.2. Lineage (NCBI taxonomy): Eukaryota > Metazoa > Chordata > Mammalia > Cingulata > Dasypodidae > Dasypus > Dasypus novemcinctus. The sequence continues at coordinate 39,357,945 of NC_080675.1, forward strand.
AAAAATTACACCAAAGACATAATTCCATTCAATAGTTTACTAACCTGAACAGAGTTTTTTGGCCTCAGCGCTAACACGAGCCAATTATTTAACATCACATGTGAGCATAATCTCCATACAACAGCAACATAAGCTCCTCCAACTATTATTCCGCAACCTACTGTGCCAAAGCCCTTTCCACACACACAATAACTCTCTACCTCTCTAATCACCTCTACGTGTAGATGAATACTTTTCAGGCAATCAGGTCATACAGGCAAAAAGACCTTTAAAAATGCCCAACGCTGGGGGTTCACAAGCGCCCTTACTTTTTTAGGAAAGGGATATTTCTTCCTCTGTGGAAACACTGCATATCTCATCCTGCCACAACACTGGTCTGGCAAGTGCACCGTAGTCTCCCTATCCATTGACGCAAACATCAGACGCAAACATTCTCAGCACAATTAACATGGCTACCTTGGGACACATTCCAAACCTAGGCCCTTTCCTAGAAACCAATCTAACCTCACAGAAACCAAAGGAAAGAAATCAGCAGGCATTTGGCAATGCAAAATGGGAGTATCATGCTCATGACAACCCCATTTTAAGAAATCCTGGTATAGGACACTATATATCGTGGCCCCTTTTCATTCTTAGCATTCCCCTACTAGGAAGAGCGGTTCTTAACAGTTCCATCTCACTCCAACAAACCTGGACCGCCACAGTATAGGCAATAGGAAAATCAATAAAAATCCTTTAACAGCTTAGCTGATGTTGTCTTACAAAATTGACGAGCCTTAGACATCCTAGCAGCTGAGACAAGAGAAACCTGTACCTTATTAATTGAAAACTGCTGTTTCTCTATAAACACCTCCCCGTCAGGTTGTTGAAAACTTAGAAAGCCTAAAAGAAAATATAGACATCATCAGACAGGCCAGAGAAATGGCACACAGCAACACAGCCCGGCTTGAAACCCTTTTTCCTTATTTCTCCTCTCTGATTTGTGCCAGTCTTATATCCCTCCTAACCCCTTTCATATAAATCTTGTTAATCCTTCTCCTCGGGCCCTGCCTCACACAATTCCCAACAAGTTTCATCTGCAGAACCATTCACACTATGACCAATCAGGCCATCAGTAACATGTTTCTTATATAGCAAGCCCACCGCTACCAATCCCTAGCACAAGATAACTGTTAGGGACAGCTCTACGCCCTGGTCAGCAGAAGAAACTACAGAAGACAGATCATCATAGTTTTCCCCCAGCAAAAGAAATAAAGAGTCTGGGATATTAGGCTCAGGGCTCTCGTCTTGCCACCCTTCATTCCCCTTCCCGCCCCGCTCTCCCTGTAGCTGTGTTTCCCTAATTGGCATGAAACCAGAATTCCTGCCTCCACTCCTTGCCTAAGGATTTCTGCTGAATGGAAACTAGCAACCCACATCAGAGAAGTGATAACACCTAGAACACAGGTGGAACTACAAAATTGGCATGAGTTATCAGGACCTGACTGTAAAACTACAAAGTTAGGCCTTTGTAGTCTATCCCCAGAACAAGTTATAAAAACTCTCTACCCCGCCTCCCTGGGGGCTGCTGTCCATTCAGATGCAGCCTACCTGCTAAACTCTTTCATTAAAAGCTTTGCTTGAATGGACCTCAGCTCCCAGTCTGATTTTTTTTTTAAGATTAATTTTGTTTATTTCTCTTCTCTTCCCCCAGTTGTCTGCTCTCTCTGTTCATTCGCTGTGTGTTCTTGTGTCCACTTGCATTATCCGGTGGCACTGGGAAACTGCATCTCTTTTTTGTTGTTGTTGCGTCATCTTGCTGCCTCAGCTGTCTGTGTGTGCTAAGCCACTCCTGGGTGGGCTGCGCTTTACTCATGTGGGGCAGCTCTCTTTATGGGGCATATTCCTTGTCCGTGGGGCACCCCTACGCAGCACGGCACTCCTTGCATGTGGCAGCACTGCACGGACCAGCTTACCACACAGGTCAGGAGGTCCTGGGGATGGAACCTGGGATCCTCCATATGATAGAGGGACGCTCTATTAGTTGAGCCACGTCTGCTTCCTCCTGTCAGATTTCTAAGATGCGTCCCTTCCTTGGCTTCTTTCCAAACCTAACACATATAATGTATAATTTCTATTTTTATTTCCTTGATTTGGAGGTTATTCAAAATAGTGTTATTTGATTTTAAAGTTATTGAGGAAATAGATTCATTTTTGTAAGGCCAAATTCTTGGCTTATAGGAAACTTTTATGCATATTTCACTAATTTTTTTAAAACCAAATTGACAACAGATGTTGTACAAGCACTTTAAACAAAACAAAATCACACAGCATTTTTTAAAAGGTTCAAAAAGCTTAACTTGAGATGAAAATGCAATTTACTTGCTCTAGATTCAAACATTTGTCTTTACATTGCTAAATATAAGTTTTTCTGGAACTTTTTTAAAAGGACAAAATTTAATAAACTCGTGTTTCCCCACTTACGTATTTCACAAAATCACAAATCCATCAACTCCAAAAAGGAAACCCTAGTTAACTTAATTGGCAGTGCTTAAACCGAAGGCTTTCAGATGGAGCTTAGCCCTGTGGCAGCTGGAAGGTTAAAGCTTTCCAGCTTTGCTTTACGTGATGTAACCTGGACATTAGTCAAGGCATAGAACGTGGGAGACACCGCTTTCCGTAACAGTTTGAAGGTAACTAAGAGACCGATTCACTGAAGTCCAATTGTACCGCGGCATGAGACTCGAATTTCCGGGCGAACGCGCGAGCAAGTTACGTAGATCGATTGCTTTTGCCTGGCGGAGGCTACTAAGCAAAGGACGCGCACCCGGAAACACAGGAAAGGACGTCCTAGTCTAAGCGAGAGCTTGAGCCGCTGAAATTCGGGAGGCTCGGCAGCTTGTCCGGCGTCCAGGTGGCAAGGGTTCATTCATGTTTACACCAGCGGTGTTGCGCGCTTTGCGCAAAAACAAGACCCTTCGCTACGGAGTCCCCATGATGGTGAGTGGAGACCTGAGGAAAAAGTGTGGGGACAGGATTCCGGAAGGGGTAGGACCTCCTGAGGAGCGAACTCTCGAATTCGTAGCCCTTCTAGTCTCTTCTTTCCACCTGGGGTAGGATCTCGGATCCCCTTTTCCTTCCCTGGTAGCTAGCAGGATCTTGTCTTTTATGAGTGTCATCTTACCCATCATCAAACGCGGTCGTTATTGCTGTTACCTTTTGATAGTTGGAAAAACTGAAGCTTAGAGAGCGATATCAGAACCAGATTGATTCCAATCTAAATGATTACAAAGCCTGCATTCTTCCACTACAATATGATGCTTCTCTGGATCATTCAGACTAAATATAGTTATTTAACAATGCAGTACCAATTTTGGGCTTCTCCATGTTCGGCTTCTTCGTGAATCGGCGTAATTCTTCCAAGGTTGTGATGAGTTATACCAAGCTTTGTGGATAAAGTGTCTAGCATGGTGTGTGCCACATTGCAGAGGTCCTCAAATGGTCACTGTTTATATTCCTAAAGCATTTGAGAAGTGCTTTTGGTGTTCATTTTTGCGGCCGGTTCTACATCGAGTTCCCTGAGGAGCTTATTTGTCTTCAGGATGCAGATTGAGATCGACATATGACCTCTCAAAGTTGGAATCTTATATTATTATGAAATTCGTTATTCTTTAATTTATATTTTTAAAAGAGATTAAAGGTAACTGTTCCTCTTTATAAAATAATGTAATTATATTTGTATAGATAAAAATGTTTGTGTTAAAAACTACCCTCTTTACACATTTCTTCTATCCCCAAATCCAGGGCCGTACAGAAGCACTGTAATTGTATTCATTGAGTTGAAGTCACCAGTATGTCACAAGGGAAGCCAGTTTCATTTTGTTTTTTACCTTTCAAAATCACCAAAGTTAGGGTCTTAAAACCTCTGTTGACTGACATACCTTCTAGAGGTTTCCTTGTTTTGCTTCTTGGCTGGAAAGTACCACAGGAACTCTCTTCCAAAGTGTATTACCCTAGACCACTCTCTCTGTCTATACTGAAACCTAGGGAACCTTATTTCTGAATTCAACACTTTAAAACTACTGGAAAGATCTCAAAAGAACATTCTCTTCATTATTCAGTCAGATATGTCCTAATTTACTGTACTGTATTTCTCTTCAAGTTGAAATATTTTCTTTCTTGGGAAAATATTAACGTTTCATAGGAATCTTTCTTCCAGAACATTCAGAAGTGGTCTTAGAATACCAGGCATATGCTAATAATACTATCCTTCCCTTCTTTTGCAAATCATTTGAAAAACAGGATTGCCATTTCAATTTCCTCAGGCCATGTAGTCCCCCCATTTGCCTTTCTAATGTTATCGGTAACCTAAATCTAAAACATATTTCCCTCTTTTCCCCAACCAGAGTGTTCTGCAGCATGTGCTTCAATTGATCATGCCCTGCTTTAAAAAAAAAAAAAAGATTGTGCTAACATATATGCAACATAAAATTTCCCATTTTTGCCACTTTCCAGTGTTCAATTTACTTATGTTAATTATTGTGCTATCATCATCACCATCCAATTACCAAAACTTTTCCTGATGGAGATTCCTGAACAGAAGCTCTGTGTCCCTTTGAACATTAAACTCCCCTTTCCTCCCCACCCCCACCCCCAACACTGCTCCTGGTAATCTGTCATCTACTTTCTGTCTCTGTATTTACTTATTCTAGCTATTTCATATCAGTGAAATCATACAATATCTATCCTTTGTTTCTGGGTTATTTCTCTCAACGTGATGTCTTCAATAAATATTCACCCATGTTTTAGCATGCATCAAAACTTCATTCCTCTTTACAGCTAAATAATATTCCGTTTTATGTATATACCATGTTTTATTTATCCATTCATCTGTTAATCGACACATGGGTTAGGTCCACCTTTTGGCTGTTATGAATAATGCTGCTATGAGCACTATTGTGCAAATATCTGTTCAGGTCCATGGTTTCAATTCTTTTGGATATATATCTAGAAGTGGGATTGCCAGGTAATGTGGTAACTTTATACTTAGCTTTCTGAGGAACTGCCAAACTATTTTCCATGGTGGCTGCACCGTTTTACATTCCACCCAACAATGAAAGAGGGTTCTGCATCCTTGCTAACAATTGATCTTTTCAGGTTTTAAAAAAACTATTCTAGTTGGTGTGAAATAGTATCTCACTGCATTTGCATTTTTTATTTGTATTTCCCCAAAGGCTAGTGATGTTTGGTATCTTTTTTATATGCTTTTTGGCCTTTTGTGTATCTTCTTTGGAGAAATGCCTTTTCAAATCCTTTACCCATTTTTTAATTGGGCTGTTTGTGTTTTGTTGTTGAGTTTTAGAGGTTCTTTATATATTCTGGTTATAAAACCCTTATTGGATATGTGGTTCCTAAATATTTTCTTCCATTCTGTAAGTTGTCTTAACTCCCTCCTTTTTGAAAATTATCTTACATAAATCCTCTCTTCTTTTAATGTCTTTCCAACTCTCTAGCAACTTTTTTTTTTCATACTGCTTCATGACCTTCCTTTAGCCTATGCTTAATTTATGTTCTACAGGATTCCATCCTAACGCACTTAATTTGCACTTGTTCAAAACTGAACTTAGGTTTCTTCTCCAAGCTTGGTTTCCCTTCCAGCTTCCTCATCCACCATAACCAGAGAGCACCCAGATCTCAATTTATTTTCTCTCTTAAAAATGTCTCCATTCTATCAACTATTTTACTTTCCACCACCTTAATTTAGGATTCAGCCATTTCTCAACATTCATTTCTTCAAATACCTCACTGATTTCCTTGTTTCCAATCTACTCTTCATCACTTTTATCTAAATTGAGTTTTCTCAAATACAAGTCTGATTTCAAAAGACAACTTTTTAAATCCTTTGGAAATTTCCCCACTGTCTAAAGAATAAAATCTAAACTCCTTGACCTGACATACAAAATGTTTGGCCTGAGTTTTTTGGTTTTTTTTTTTTGCCTTGCCTCAATTCTAGCAATTTTTTTGCTTTGTGCCATTTTGTACTTTGTGCAGTTTTAGCTCTACTGAACTCTTTCAAATAGCTCTAGAAACATGTTCTCTCAAGTCTCTTTCTTTTAACTTTTTATTTTGAAATAATTTTTATATTCACAAGAAGTTAAAAAATATATAGAGAGAGGGAGGTTCCATATACCCTTCATCCAATTCTGTCCAGTGGTAACATTTTACATAACTGTAGTGCAATATGGAAACCAGAAATTGACACTAGTACAACCCACAGGGCTTATTCAGATTTCACCAGTTCACATATACTCCTTTGTGTGTGTGTATATAATCCTGTGCAAGTTTATCATGTATGGATTCATATATCACCACAATCAAGATAAAGATCTGTTCCATTACAAGATTGCTTCTTGAAACCCCTTATTAGCCATATCTGCCCACCCTCATCCCTAACCCCTGGCAGACACTAATCTGTTCTCCAACTTTATAATTTTATTTTAAAAATGTTATGTAAATGGAATCATATAGTAGGCAACCTTTGGGACTGTTCCTCTCCCCACTCCACCCCCCACTGACTAAAATTCCCTTTAGATTCATCCCATTAGTGACCTTTATTCATAATTTGTTCCTTTATATTGATGAGTAATAGTCCATGATATGGATGTACCAGTTTATTTAGTGATTCCCCTTTGAAGGACATCCGAGTTGTTTCCAGTTGGAGCTATTATAAATAACATTGTTATGAACATTTGTATACAGGTTTTTATGTGAACATAAACTTTCATTTCTCTGAGATAAATACCCAAGAGTATAATTTCTGGGCTGTTTGATAAATGAATGATTAGTTTTATAAGAAACTGTTAAGCTGTTTTCCAGAATAGCTGAACCATTTTATATTCCCACCAGAAATGTATGAGTGATCTAGTATTTACATCCTCACCAGCATGCACTATTCACTTTTTTAAAATTATATTTTAGCCTTCTGGTCGGTGTGTAATGATATCTCATTTTGATTTAACTTGCATTTCTCTACTGACTAATGCTATTGAACATCATTTCATATGCTTATTTGACATTTGTATATCCTTTTTGGGTTTCTTCGTGTCTTTTACCCATTTCCTAAGTGGATTCTTTGTTTTTATATTATTGAGTTTTGAGAGTTCTTCAAATATTCTAGATAAAAGTCATCTAATATATAGATGGTTTGCAGATATTTTCTACCATTTTGTAGCTTGTCTATTCATCCTCCCAATGATATATTTCACAGAGCAAAAGTTTGAAATTTTTAATTTCGATGGAACATTTATCAATGTTTCTTTTATAACTTTTGCTTTAGATATCAAGGCTAAGAACTCTTCATCTATCTTGAGTGCCCCAAAATCCTCCTGTTTTTTGTCTAAAAGTGTTAGAGCTTTACATTTCACATTTAAGTCTGTTATGCATTTTGAGTTAATTTTTGTATAAGATATGAGATGCAGGTGGAGTTTTTATTTTCCGTTTTTGTTTTTTGGTCTGTAATGTCCGATTGTTCAAGTATCATTTGTTGAAAAGTTTATCCTTCTTCTACTGAAATGATTTTTGCACCTTTGCCAAGTTAGTTGGACATATTTGATTGGGTCTACTTCTGGGTTCTTTATTCTGCTCTGTTGATCTATGTGTCTCTCCCTGGACTGTCTTGATTACTGTAGCTATAAAGTAAAATTGACATTAGGAAGAGTGATTTCCTCCACTTTATTCTTTTTCATAATTGTTTAAACTACTCTAGTTCCTTTGCCTTTCCATATAAAATTTAGAATAATCTTGTCTCTGTCTACAAAACACTTTCCTGGAATAGTGATGGATATTTTTGGTAAACCTATATAGCAATTAGAGGATAGTTGACATTTTCACAATGTTGAGCCTTCTAATCATGAACATGGTATGTTTCATTTATTTAGGTCTTTGATTTCTTTTATCAGTATTTTGAGATACTCAACAAATTCTGTAAATGTGTTTTAGATTTATATCTAAATATTTTATTTTTTAAGATTTCTTTTTATTTATTCCCCCCGCCCCCCTTGTCTGTTCTGTGTCCATTTACTGTGTGTTCTTCTGTGTGTTCTTGCATTCTCGGCACCGGGAATCTATGTCTCTTTTTGCTGTGTTATCTTACTGCGTCAGCTCTCCATGTGTGCGGTGCCACTCCTGGTTGGGCTGCACTTTCTTCGTGCAGGGTGGCACTCCTGCGTGTGGGGCTCCCCTACATGGGGGACACCCCTGTGTGGCACAGCAATCCTTGCATGCAGCAGCACTGCGCATGGGCTAGCTCACCACACAAGCCAGGAGGCCCTGGGTTTGAACCCTGGACCTCCTATATGGTAAGCAGATGCTCTATCAGTTGAGCTACATCTGCTTCCCTCTTTGGTGTGATTGTAATGAGATTGTCTTTTTAATTTTAGTTGCTACGTGCTCATTGTTAATATATAGAAATGTGTTTGATTTTTGTGTATTGATCCTGTGTTTTGTAACCTAGCTGGACTCACTTCTTAGTCCTTGGAAATTTTTTCCTAGATTTTTGGATTTTCTCATAAGCAATCATGTCATATATCTGCATATAGGGACAGTTTTACTTCTTCCTTTCCCACGTTCATGCCTTTTATTTCTTTTTCCTGACTTATTGCACTAGCTAGAACTTCCAGCACTATGTTGAAAAAGAGTGGTGTGCAGGCATTATTGTTTTGTTCTTGATGTTAGAGAAAGCATTCCATTTTTTACCATTTTCTACACTAAAGATTTTTGTAGATGCTCTTTATCAAGCTGAAGAAGTTCACTTCTATTTTAGTCTGTTGAGACTTTTTATCATGAATGCTTGTCACATTTTATTAAATGCTTTTTCTGTATCATTTGGTATAATCATATACTTTAACCTGTTAAGTCAGATAACATTGATTTTTTTTAAACACTGAACTAGACTTGCAAAGGTGGAATAAATACTAAGTGGTTATAATATATAGTTCTTTTGATGTTTGATGAATTTAAATGCAAATTTTTGTGAACAATTTTTACATCTAAGTTTGCATGAGATATTAATCTGTAGTTTTCTTTTTTTGTGCATCTTTGTCTGATTTTGGTATCAAGATAACATTAGCCTCATTAAATCAGTTGCATACATAAAATAGGTGTTAATTTTTCTTTAAATGTTTATAGAATTAGCCAGTGAAACTTTCTGGGACTAAGGATTTCTTTTGGGGAAGCCTTATAATTATGATTTTAATTTCTTTAGTGGTATTGGACTATTCAGATTATATAGTTCATCTTGGTTGAATTTTGGTAGCTCATTGGTTTTGAGTCATTGGTCTATTTTCTTCTAGTTGCTGCATTTATGAGCATAAAGTTGTTAATAGCATTCACTTATTCTTTAAAAAAATATATTTTGTTGAGATATAATTACATACTGAAAATTTCATTGAAAGTAATGCAATCAGTGTTTTTAGTGAATTCACAGACTTATGCAGTCCTTACTACAATCTAATTTTTAAAAAATTGTCACTCCAAAAAGAAATCCTATACCTGATAGTAGTTACTTCCTTTTCTCTTCTTTTTGAAAAAAAATTTATTTTATTTTTAAAGAAACTTTAGATTACATAAATGATACATTGTAAATATAGGGGGATTCCCATATACCCCACCCCCTCCGCCTGTCACACTTCTCTCCATTAACAACATCTTTGATTAGTGTGGTACTTTTATTACAATTGAGGAACACATTGAAGCATTGCTACTAATCATAGTCAGTAGTTTACATTATAGTTTACACTTTGCACTGCACATTTTTATATGTTTTCACAAAACGTTCAATGGCCTATATCCGCCATTGTAGTGTCATTCAGAAAAATTCTCATTCTCTTCTATCCCCCATCCCAAAAACACACAGAAGCCCTAGGCAACCACTAATCTACCTTTTTGTTTCTATAGATTTGCCTATTCTGTAAATTTTATATTAATGGAATAATACAACATGCTTTTTTGTGATTGGCTTCTTCTACTTAACAATGTTTTTAAGATTCATTCATGTTGTAATGTGTTAATACTTCATTCTATAGTAATATAATATTCCGTTGTTTAGATATACCACTTTTTAAAATCCACTTATCCATTAATGGGCATATTTGGATTATTTGTGTTTTTGGCTGTTGCAAGTAATGCTGCTGTGAACATTCATGTACAAGTTTTTATGGGGATGTCTGTTTTCATTTCTCTTGGGTGTATATCTAGGAGTGGAATTGCTAGGTAATTTTTTTACCTCTCCTCCCACCCCTCTACCCCCGCCCCTTCACTCCAGTTGTCTGCTATCTGTGTCCATTCGCTGTGTTCTCTGTGTCTGCTTCTATTCTTGTCAGCGGCACCCGGAATCTGTGTCTCTTTTTGTTGCGTCATCTTGCTGCGTCAGCTCTCCATGTGTGCGGCCCCACTCCTGGGCAGACTGTGCTTTTCTCGCACTGGGCAGCCCTCCTTACGGGGCACACTCCTTGCACGTGGGGCTACCCTATGCGGGGGACACCCCTGCGTGGCACTGCACTCCTTGTGAGCATCAGCACTCCTTGCGTGTATCAGCACTGCGCGTGGGCGTGCTCCACACAGGTCAAGGAGGTCCTGGGTTTGAACCGTGGACCTCCCATGTGATAGGTGGACACCCTATCCATTGAGCCAAGTCTGTTTCCCTGCTAGGTCATATTTAACTTTCTGAGGAACCACTAAATGATTTTCCAAAGTAGCTGTATATATGAGGGTTCCAATTTCTCTGCATCTTCACTGACACTTGTTGCTTTCCATTGTTTTAATTATACCCTTCTTAGTGGATGTGAAGTGGTATCTCATTATGGTTTTGATTTATCTTAATAACTAATGATGTTGAGCATCCTTTCATGCTTATTGATATTTGTATATCTTCTTTGGATAAATATTCAAATCCATTGCCCATTTTTAAATTGGGCTTTTTGTCTTTTTATTGGACAGACTTCCTTAAACACCTGGAACCAGTAAGTCTCCCAGTCTCTGCAAGGGGCTCTTGTGTGCTTATTTGGGTATGCCTTCAATACCCAGCTAGACAGTTTTCAACCCCATCCTAGGCTTCACTTTGTGCTTGCGTAGAACCCCAAGGTCTGAGAGATGAGAGTTTTGGGCCTTAGCAGATCTTTACTGAGCATGCCCCTGCTTTGGGTATGCTCATTGTTCTGTGCATGTAGCCTTAGAGCCCCAGGAATATGTTTGAGCTTTTCAAAGTCCTCTATGGATTTCTTTTTAAAGGTACTTAGATTACATAAAAGTTACATAAAAAACAGGGGATTCCCATATATCCTGCTTCCTACCCCTCCCACATTTTTCCACATTAGCAACATCCTTCATTAGTGTAGTACATTCATTACAATTGATGAACACATTTTGGAGTATTGCCACTAATCATGGATTATAGTTTACATTGTAGTTTATACTCTCTTCTGCACAATTTTGTAGGTTATGGCAAGATATGTAATGGCCTTTATCTGTTGATGTAGTGTCATTCAGGACAATTCCCAAATCCCTGGAATGCCCCCATATTACACCTCTTTTTCCCTCTCCTTCCCCTCAGAAACTCCAATGGCCACTGCCTCCATATCAGTGATATAACCTCTTTCATTGCTAGATTCACAATACATCTATGTAGACTACTAGTAAGTCTACTTTAGTCTGTAATTCATCCCCCTATCCTGAGGATTCTGGGATGGTGATAACCCATTACACCTCTAGTTCAGAGGGGGCTTCAATCCCACTCTATGGATTTCTTACTTTCCATATTTTCCATGTAAGTTTTTTGTTTAACCTAGTGTTTGTCCTGTCATCTGCCACCTCAGGCAGCCAAAATCTAAATAATTGCTACCGAATTTTTTTTTTTAAACAAATGCCTTTTTGGGAGAGTCTGTTTGTACTGGTTGAGCTCAGAGTCAGATCACTGAAGACAGCCTTGTCAGTGGGCTCTTCCTGGGATCCACTAGACAGTTCAAATAATGACAGTTATCTAGAAATGGGATTTTAAAGTGGTCCAAATCCATTCTGTCCCTCCAGTATTTGCCAGCCTGTTACTTTTATCAGGCTTTGGATTGCAGACTTGGTTTTCAAAGCTACCTTGGAGCTGGTGGAGAAAGGGAGGTGTGCGTGGGGTGTATAGAGCAAGTAAAAGCCACAAAATGTGCTTTCTTGCTGAAATTCAGTCACTTTTTGCTCCCCAGATTGCTGCAACCTTTATTTAATTTTCAGAGTTTTGAAAAAAGTTGTTTCTGAGAGATTTTTTCTAGTATTCTTGCTGATCTTATGCAGAAGATTTTCACTCCACCCTTCACTGACTTAATTCTTTGGTTCTTTTTTATATCTTCGGTTTTTTTGGTGAGATTTTCTAAATTTTTCTTTATGTCAAGAACATCTGTAAGTGCTCATTGAAGTACTTTTATGATGGTTGCTTTTAAATCTTTTGAGATAATTCCAACATCTTGATTTATCCATGCTAGCATCTGCTGGTAGTCTTCATACATATTTTTAATTTTTTTTTAAATTTTTTAAGAGATACTTAGATTACATAAATGTTACATAAAAATTGTAGGGGATTTCCATATGCCCCGCTTCCTACCCCTTCCATGCTTTCCCAAATTAACGACATTCTTCATTAGTGTGGTACATGTGTTAGAATTGATGAACACATATTGGAGCATTGCCACGAAATGTGGATTATAGTTTACATTATAGTTTAAACTCTTTCCCACACATTTTTGTAAGTTATGACAAGATATATAATGGCCTGTATCCGTCACTGCAACATCATTCAGAACAATTCCAGTGTCCTGAAAATGCCACCATGTTACTCCTATTTTTTTTTTAAACTTAGGTTACATAAATGTTACATAAACATAGGGGATTCCCATATGCCCTGCTCCCTGCACCTCCCACATTTTCCCACATTAACAATATCCTTTGTTAGTTTGGTACATTCATTGCAATTGATGAACACATTTTGGAGTATTGCCACTAAGCATAGATTAAAGTTTACATTGTAATTTATACATTCTCTTACACTCAATTCTCTAGGTTATGGCAAAATATATAATGGCCTGTATCTGTCATTGCAATGTCATTCAGGACAATACCCAAGTCCCAAAAATGCCCCTGTATTATACCTGTTTTTCCCTCTCCCTGCTCTCAGAACCTCCAGTGGCCACTGCCTCCACATCAGCGATATAATTTCTTCCATTGCTAGACTCTCAGTAAGTCTATAGTAGAATACCAATAAGTCTACTTTAGTCCATAGTTCATTCCCTAATTGTTGTTAGTCTTTTCTAATTCAGTTTTTTTTTCTTCCTGTTTTTCCTTTTTTTATAAGTAGAGTTTGATTGTATCTTGGACGTTTCGAATATCATTGTAAGAAACTTTGTATCCTATTTAAAACTTCTACTCTAGCAGGCTTTACTTTTGGGGGCTTGCTTTTCAATGATAATTTAGGTTCCAGAGCCCTTGCAGTAATCTGGTCTCCATTGTTCACCTGGTGTCACTGGGATTCCTGCTCCATTGCTGACAGGGAAATGGAGTGCACTTTCCCAGACTTCTTGGTGAGACCTGCTTGAGGGGATAGGAGCTGCTGGGTCTGCAGGATGGCCAGCACTTCCCCTGTCCTGCTTTCCAAGCTGCCCAGTGCTGGTGGAGCTCTCACTTGATCCCTGCTCCTGTCTTTCTTTTGCAGGTGTTGCATTTCTGTATATTGCACATGTTGAACCCTCTGTCTGACATGCTCTTCCCCTTGACCCTTTGCTCTGCTAATTGCTGTTCATTTTCATAATCTCACTTTAGGTCCCATGTCTTCTAAGAAGTCTTTCTTACCTGCTGTTTCCTGTGTTGTCATTTTTAGATGCTGTGCCTCACTGAATTGTGTCACACAGTGACAGAATTTATAATTTATTATCTAAATTCTCCAATATTATTACATTAGATCCTGTCTACCTTTTTTTAGATTATGAGTCTTGCAGGCCAGTGCATGGTTTTATTTATTTTTATATTCAGGACATCTAATGCATACCTCAAAGAAAGGCTGTGATGATTGTTACCACAGCTTTTTGAGTTCTAAACTATTCTGATAAGTTTAAAGCATTTCACTTTTCAAAGAAGTTCCAGAACTCTTGTAATGAGAAGTCTCTAGGAGTAGCTTTCATTAACTAAAGTACAGTTTTGTTAATACTGACACCACCACTGCGAAAGAGTAGTGTTGGCTTGTATCACCTCTCTCCAAGCTAGTTGCTGCCAGGGGAAGGTGAAATTCAGCTCCCTGCTGAGGGACCCATTGTTGCTACCCAACCAACCATAGTGCCAACTAGCACAATCTTTACTGCCTAGTTTTTGCTTCTCTGTTGCTCTGTGGGATGTGCCCTCCTGACACCACCCCTGCAAAAGTGGAGCTCTAATTCACACCACCTCACCCTGGCTTGTTGTAACCATGTGGGTCTGAAAGTCCGGCTCCCTCCTCAGCCCTGCGAACATAGGTAGGGGGTGGAATGGGGTTGGGAAGCAGTGTTTTTTTTTGGTGTTTGGCTGAAGTAGGGTGAGTATTGTCAAAAAAGTTTTCTATTCTGCTAGGCTGCCTTTTTCCTGATCCTTTAACTGCTAGGAGTCGGCTTTTTGGGCGTTTTGTTTGTTTGGTTGGTTGGTTGGGAGTCTGTAGCCATTCTCATTCCAGGTTGCAGGCTTCTCCAGCATTCCATCTAGAATATATGGAGGACCTAAAAATGACTCTAAAGAGGTTGGTTTGAGTAACTAGATGACAGTGATTGACACTTGCTAAGATGTGACTGATTAGGGGTATGTTGGGACAGAAAGAGGGTTTGGGTAGGAATCAAGAGTTCTGTTTTATTTATTTATTTAATTTTATTTCTCTCCCTTTCCCGCCCCCCCCCAGCTGTCTGCTATGTCATTTGCTGTGTCTACTTACATTCTTGTCAGCGGCACTGGGAATCTCTGTCTATTTTTGTTGCATCATCTTGCTGTGTCAGCTCTCCATGTGTGCGGCACCACTCCTGGGCAGGCTGCACTTTTTTCACGCTGTCGGCTTTCCTTATGGGGTGCATTCCTTGCGCATGGGGCTCCCCAATGCGGGGGAAACCACTGCGTGGCACAGCACTCCTTACATGCATCAGCACTGTGCATGGGCCAGCTCATCACATGGGTCAGGATCAGGAGGTCCTGGGTTTGAACCCTGGACCTCCCATCCTGTAGGCTGACACTCTATCCATTGAGCCAAATCCGCTTCTCGAGAGTTATGTTTTAAACGTTAATCCCCCCCACCCCTTATGGCTTTTTGCTTGCTGTCTGATTTCTGTGTCCATTCACTGTGTGTTCTTCTGTGTCTGTATTTATTTTTTTATTTATTTCCTCCCCCTCTTGCAACTCGGCTGTTGTCTGCTCTCTGTGTCCATGCACTGCATGCTCTTTTGTGTTTTTGCTTGTCTCCCTTTTTGTTGCATCACCTTCTGAGTCGGCTTTCTGCAGCGCTTGTGGGCCAGGCAGCACATTTTTTGTGATATATGTATCTTTAAAAAGAAACAATAAAAATTTTAAATAAAAAAACAAAAAAAATTTAAAAAATAACTACAGCTCTGAAAGTGAGAGCAAAAAGCCACTGCTAGATGATGCTGTTGAATAAGAATTCTTAAAATACTCAAAATTCCTGAAGGAGCAGGGATTGGCCCTTTAATGTTGGAGTTGGGGCAGGGACACTTCAGGAAAGTGACTTTGTGGGCTCCTGTAGGGTGGCTGCCTGGGCCTTATTTGTGACTGTTGTGAGACCCTCTCTCCTGCTGATAGGTAACCTGGCCAAAGCATTGCTAGTAGTAAGTCTTAGTTTGAGCCAGGGTGCCAGGAAATTAAGAGGACCCCACAGCGCTTGCTGGTGAGCCTGCCTTCACAAGGAGGCCCTGGGACGTGAACCCAGGGCCTCCCATATGGTAAAGGTAGACGGGAGCCCAACTGATTGAGCCACAGCCACTTCCCTTAAACGTTAATTTTTATATACCTGTTTGACTTTCTAGTGGAAATATCAAATAGGAAGGCAGATTTTCAGTTCAGTGGGATATTTCTCATGGAAAATATACATTTGGTTATTGTTAGGATACTGAAGTTATTTAAATCAAAAGATCTGGAGAGCATCACCTAGAGGACTGAGTGTTAATTGAGACTAGGTAGGGGATTCAAGATGGAGTTGCTGAGTCGAGCTGGGCAGGAGATGAGCCTGGCGGCCCTGAAGCAACACGACCCCTACATCACCACCATCGCAGACATCATGTGCCAGGTTGCTCTGTACACCTTTGCCCCAAGGCCAATCAGAGGGAGAAGACTGATATAGAAGGAACCTTATTTGTATATCGAAGGTCAGCTTCACCTTACCATAGTTTAGCCATTGTGAATCAACTGAATATGCACAATGTAGTTGAACCAGTGAATAAAGATTTGAAATTTCATCTCCATGAACCATTTCTTCTATATAGAAATGCAAGCTATACTATTTTCAGGTGTAGTAAGGGCCTTTGCCTGAGATATTGGAAATATACATATGTTGGGAAGTGAACTTGACTCAACAGATAGAGCGTCCGCCTATCACATGAGAGGTCCAGGGTTCAAACCCAGGGCCTCCTGACCCGTGTGGTCAGCTGGCCCACGTGCAGTGCTGATGTGCGCAAGGAGCGCCATGCCATGCAGGGGTGTCCCCCATGTAAGGGAGCCCCATGTGCAAGGAGTGCGCCCCGTAAGTCATCAAGCGCGAAAAAAATCCAGCCTGCCCAGGAGCAACGCCGCGCATATGGAGAGCTGACACAGCAAGATGACACAACAAAAAGAGACACAGATTCCCTGTGCTGCTGACAAGAATACAAGGAGACACAGAAAAACACACAGCAAATGGACACAGAGAGCAGACAACGAAGGGGGGGAGGGGAAAGAAATAAATAAAAAATAAATCTTTAAAAAAACAAACAAAAAAATGTATGTTAAAAATGAGAAATCCTGTTACTATGCTTTAAGGAGACGAATGTATTAGAACTCTGTAGGAGTTTCTGGAGAAGAAAAAAAAAAAGAACAGGTAAAAGAGGACTGAAGACTGAGCCTTTGGGGTACTCTGGCGTTCTGAGGTTGGTAGGTGAGGATGAATGAATAAAAGGAGAGTGAGAAGGAGGTAGGAAAAAACCAGGCTAGTGTCTTAACATTGAAATTAAGAGACTACAAGTTACTTTGCTTATAAGGAATTCTTACATAATAATTTTGCAGATATTAGCTTCTTATATTACAGACATTTTTCCTGATTTGCTATCCTTTGATTTCTGTTGTTTTTATTTTACTTATTTGTCAGGATAAAAGTTTTAAATTTTTGGATCTAGTGAGTTTTGAATTCAAATCCTGGTATTCCCAACTTCAAAATGATAAAATTTTATGTTTTATATTCTTTATTTAAATTATTAATATAAATTTATTGACAAAAAAGGAAGGTCAGGATCAAACATTATTCCAGATGGCTCTAGGATGAGGGACTAAAGTCTGTTCGATTATTGGAAGAAATGGTAAAGCAGCAATGACAATTCAGAGAATATTTTCAAGGTATCCACATATTAAGAAATGTGGCATATTTCATGAGATTCTTTTTTCATTGGGTAAGAAAATGGGAAAAAAAGGTTCTCCATGTGATTTATCTTGCAAAATTATAAAATTGAAGGAATTCTGGTCTTGAAGAAACAAAGCTAGAGTTTTATTCCTGTTTTTACTCAGTAAAACCATGGGCAAATCCCATGTTGCTTTTATTTCTTTATCTGTTAAATGGAATTTTCTTTTCCTTAGCTCATGGCCTATTGTAAGGATCAACTGAAATAATGCTTGTGACTATGTCATTTAAATTCTAAGATCTAGTACAGGTATGGGATAGTGATTGTCGTATATGGTAATGATAGGCTAAAATGGTTCCCAGGGTATACAGTGAGAAACAGACTGATTCTACATACAGTGCTTGTTTCTATCAACTGAAAAGATGAATGACAAATTACTAGGAAAAATAATCTTTAGGATCTTGTAGAATATGTCTCTATTGATATTTACATAGTAATCCATAGACTGAATTCTGTAATTCCTCTCTGATGGTTTCTTTTCTTTGTTTCAGTTGCTGATTGTTGGAGGTTCTTTTGGTCTCCGTGAGTTTTCACAAATCCGATATGATGCTGTAAAGATAAAAGTAAGAACTATAATTGGAGTTTGACATGAGTCTACTTAAGGGAAGTATATGCAGTTTGAAGTTTTTCATGCTTTACAAGGCTAATATACGATCTTTAGGCTCTGTCATACTCTTTAAAATTATGTTAATGACTATATGAAAGTGAATTATGAAATGTCAAGAATTTTATAAATTTTCTTCTTCTTTGCTAGAAAATTTAAAATATGGTTAGATTTTCCCCATTAAATATGTGCTGGTTCAGTTGTTTTTAGGATTTAGAAGGGAGTAAATAACATAGGGTACCAATTTCATTTTGTTTCCTCAGTCATTTTATATTAGTATTTCATGTGATTGCCAGTAATTTCATAAATTATATTAATATGTAGCTTTAGTAACTCATAAGTAAAATTATTTTCATTATGAATAATGATACCTTGCTTTTATAGTTTCTCCTTTATGGTAGGACTGGATTAGTTCCTTTATATACATTATTATCTTATTTTTTTACTTTATTTTGTACATTTAATAATTGAAAATATAAATGATAATTTAAAAAGAAAAGGAAAACACAATTGAATAAAAATACAATTCTCAATTAAATGTACTGGTTACATATAATTTTTAAAAAATAATACAGTGTGTTACGCAATATATTTGGTTCATAATAATGCAATCATACATAATAATGTAATCGTTTGTCTTTTTGTGTCTGGCTTCCTTTGCTCAGCATAATGTCCTTCAGGTTCATCCATGTTGTCATATGCTTTATGACTTCAGTTCTTCTTACAGCTGCATAATATTCCATCGTGTGAATAGACCACAGTTTGTTTATCCATTCATCTATTAATGGACACCTGGGTTGTTTCCAACTTTTGGCAATTGTGGAGAATGCTGCCGTGAACATTGGTGTGCAGATGTCTGTTCATGTTACTGTTCTCAGTTCTTCTGGGTATATACCAACTCATGATATTGCCGGATCATGTGGCAAGTCAATATTCAAATTTTTTTAGGAACTGTGAAACAGCCCACTACAGTGGCTGTACCATTCTGCATTCCCACCAACAGTGAATAAGCATTCCTATCTCTCCACATCCTCTCCATCACTTGTAGCTTTCTGTCTTTTTAACAGTGGCCATTCTGATAGGTATGAAATGATATCTCATTGTAGTTTTGATTTGCATTTCCCTAATCATTAGTGATGTTGAGCATTTTTTCCTGTGGTTTTTTTTTTTGGATTTGTATTTCTTCTTTCAACAAATGTCTTTTCAAGTCTTTGGTCCACTTTTTAATTGCGTTGTCTTTTAGTTGTAACATCTTTTACCGGACATGTGATTTCCAAGTATTTTCCCCCATTGAGTCAGCTGCCTTTTCACCCTTTTGACAAAGCCCCATGAGGTGCAAAAGTGTTCAGTTTTGAGAAGGACCCATTTATCTATTTTTTCTTTTGTTGCCCCTGCTTTGGGTGTACAGTCTTGAAGATGTTGCCCTACATTTTCTTCTAGTAGTTTTATGGCACTGGCTTTTATATTTAGGTCTTTGATCCATTTTGAGTTGATTCTTGTATAGGGAGTAAGATAGGGCTCCTCTTTCATTCTGTTGATTGTAGCTATACAGTTTTCCCAGCACCATTTGTTGACGATAATGTTTTGTCATGTTAACATAGACTTGGTAGGCTTGTCAAAAACAGTTGACTGTAGAGATGAGGGTTTATTTCTGGACTTTGAATTCTATTTCACTGATTGATGTGTCTATCTTTATGCCAGTACCATGCCATTTGGGCCACTGTAGCTTTGTAATACATTTCAAGGTCAGGCAGTGAAATTCCTCCCATGTCACTTTTCTTTTTTAGAATGCTTTTGGCTATTTGGATGCACTTTCCCTTCCAAATGCCTTTTCTAATTCTGTAAAGTAGACTGTTGAAATTTTGATTGATATTGCATTGAATCTATAAATCAGTTTGGGTAAGATATTGGTATTGCATTGAATCTATAAATCAGTTTGGGTAAGATTGACATCTTCATAATATTTATTCTTCCAATCCATGAACACGGAATATCTTTCCATTTAAAAAGGTCTTTTTTGATTTCTTTTAGCATTGTTTTGTAATTTTCTGCATATAGGTCCTGTACTTCTTTGGTTAAATTAACTCCTAGGTACTTGCATCTTTTTGTTGCTATTGTAAATGGAATTTTCCCCGATTTCCTCTACAGATTGTTCAATACTAGTGCACAAAAACATAACTGATTTTTACCTGTTGACCTTGTATCCTGCCACATTGTTGAACTCATGTATTAACTCAAGTAGCTTAGTCATGGATACTTCAGAATTTTCTAAATACTGGATCATGTCAGGTTTAGGCTATGTCCCTCTCTCTACCCTTTCCTGGGATGGTGAATCGCTGGAGCCCCCTTTGTCTCTAGCCGCAGGCCCAGACGCCTGAGAATTCTAATGTGTCTTTAGTGTGGGGGAGGGTGCTGGCAGCAGCAGCCACTGATTTCAACTCACAGTTCTGTCATCACGATTTCCCTCCTTTGTCCCCCTCTCCTTTGGGCAGTGTCCAACCTTCACCTGGTGTCCAAAAACCCTAGAAGATCTTTTTCCAGGCTGTTTCAGCCTTACTCTAGCTATTTTTCTGGGGGAGAAGAGAGTCCCATGTTGTTATACATTATTATCTTTATTTTACTGGAGTGAGAAAACTGAGGCTCAGAGAACCTAAGTGTGTTGGTTTGAGTGTTTTATTTGGACTCCAGAGAATTGTGTTCTTATTGGTCCATTTCTGTGGGTGTGAGATCTTTTGATTGGATTGAATTCAGTTGATTGTAGTCCTTCAGTGAGGCATGATCCAGAGTGCATCTTGGCCCACTTACTGGAGCTCTTTATAATAGGGAGAAACATGCAGGAACTCACAGAGAAAGGGAGTTGCCATTTTACCCTGCATGTGAAAAAGGACTCCAGGATTGCCAGCAGTCTCAGAAAGAGAAATCCTAAGAGGCTGAGAGACACCAGAGGCTGGAATCAGCAGAGCAGCCTGAAGCTGAAGCAATGAGTTTCAGGAGAGAGAAGAGAAAAGCCATATGCCTGGTTGCCCATGACTAAGCTCGAGGAATAGGAAGCCACAGAGGAGCCAGAGGCGGAGATGATGAGACCTGGAGGAGAAGCAGATGCCTCCATATGCCTTGTCACATGGAAGGAGTCCAGGATTGCCAGCAGTCAACCTTTGGTGAGACAGCATCTCTTATGATGCCTCGATTTGGACAATTTCATGGCCTCAGAACTGTAAGATTTTAAAAGCCAACCCATTTCTGGTATTTTGCATTGGTAGCCTTTAGCAAACTAAAACACTTAAGTAACTTGTCTAAGGTCACATGGCTATTTTGTGTAGTTTGGATTCTTACTGTCTATGATTACACACTTACTGTCATTTCTCAATAACGTTCATTAAGAATTCACGTAAGAATTATTTGATTCATTCAGAAGTATGTAATTTTTGTGGAACATATGTGATACTTGAATATTTTTCCATGTCATGTAAATACATTAGGAGACCTCAGTAATATTGGTGGGAGATTAAAGTATATTAAATATCTTTTCATTTTTTTAAATTAATTTTATGGTTTGAGAGAAACATCAACTCCAGATAGTCTTATAGACGGTAGGTATTATAATAAATACTAAATTTATAAAGAATATATACTTTATATGAGGGAATAGAGCAATTTTCAACAGTGTTAAAAGGTTTCTGTTTAGCATCTCAATTACTTTATCAAACAGTTTTTTCCCTTTCTCTATTATAATTTTATGAAAGTTACAGTAATTTGACTTTAGGAAGTATAGTGACATATATATATTTTAAAACAGTTAAGTATTTTTCATGTAATAATGACAGATTCTTCAGATAAAGATTTAAGAAACTTGTTTTTACAAAGCTTTTAGCGTAATTGAGACAGGGGAACATCTAATATCATATAAAAATGTACCCAACATATAAATAACAATATGCCCAGTAAAATACTATATTCGAATTATGCTTAAAACATAACAAATAATTTCAAGGAGAGGCAGATAGTTTAGACTTTGTAAAGGGAAACCAGAGAAGGTTTGCTAAAGGAATTAACTCTTGAATTAAGGCTTTAAAGAATGATTAGGAAGGATTGTGAGAAGATGGCAGAGTAGGGAGCTTCAGGATTCAGTCCTTTCACCAGAACAACTACTACACAGGCACAAACTGTCTAAAACAACCATTTTGAACTTCCAGAGTCTAGAAGAATACTGTATAGCACCCAGGAAAGAGAGGGAGGAAGAGATTGATAAATTATAGTAAAGAACTATAAATTTCTTTCTTCTTGCAGTGGCTGCCAGTACCCATCCCCAACACTTGCTGAGAACACTGTGGGATCCAGCTCCTGGATAATTTGCTGGTAACAGAAAGGGACAAAAAAAATCCTCTCCCCCAAGATCAGGGATAGACACAGCTGATCCCTGATAACTTTGGATCTTCTGGGGTCCAGCTCTGAGGACAGCCGTTCAAATTGCCTGGGACAAAGGCAGCACCAGCCATTGTTTTGACCTGCCCCAGACAAATGCTGCACAGGAGGAGACTTAAAGGTACTGTGCTTCCTCAGGGCTGTGGAGACAGTTGAAAGACTGTATTTGCTGGGCAGACCAGGAAAGCATAGCTTTAGGGAGCCAAGAACGAAGTTCTTGTTACCATTTCTGAACCCCTTCCCAGGGCAATTTGGAGCTTTTCTGTACCCACTTGCAGGGTCCCTGGCCTACTTTCAGCTGGGAAAGACTGACTTGAGAAAGGGCTCTTGGATGCCCTTCCTCCCCTAACTTGCCCTCCAGACAAAAGCAGCATGAGACAATGAAAGGAGTCATAGAAACTATACAGGCCGTCAATCTGGGGCAAAGGAGTGTCAGCTTCAGACACTTGGGAGAGGGAATTTTGTCTCCTGGGAAACAGAGGGTACAACCAACCTCCTGTAAACAGGGAAATCCAAAAGAACTAGCAAGCAAAAGCCCAAGACAAGGGAAGCGGACTTGGCCCAGTGGTTAGGACGTCCGTCTACCACGTGGGAGATCCGCGGTTCAAACCCCGGGCCTCCTTGACCCGTGTGGAGCTGGCCCATGCGCAGTGCTGATGCGCGCAAGGAGTGCTGTGCCATGCAGGGGTGTCCCCGCGTAGGGGAGCCCCACACGCAAGGAGTGTGCCCCATAAGGAGAGCCGCCCAGCATGAAAGAAAGTGCAGCCTGCCCATGAATGGTGCTGCACACACACGGAGAGCTGACACAATAAGATGACGCAATAAAAAGAAGAGAAATACAGATTCCCGTGCCACTGACAACAACAGAAGCGAACAAAGAAAAACACACAGCAAATAGACACAGAGAACAGACAACTGGGCGAGGGCGGGGAAGGGGAGAGAAATAAGTAAATCTTTAAAAAAAAAAAAGGCCCCTGACAAGTCACAGGCCCAGCAAGATAGGGAAAACCTGCATACTGCATTCACTTTGGGCAGACCTACCTGTTATGGGGAACTGAAGCTCAAAAAATCTGTTGTCTTCTCACCAGCTGGTTACAAAATCAAGAAATAGACATCTTAGGAAATAAATCCCAGAGTTAACATTTTAAAATTTACTGTGTGCAACAAAAGAGTACAAGACAAACCAAGATACTGGAAATGATGGAAGAGGTTAAAAATCCAAAAACACCAATGATGAAGACCAAAATGTGGACATAGCAAACAGAGCTTTTAAGAAAAAGATCTTTAAAATGCTCAAGGAGATGAAGGAAAATACAGAGAAAGTGAGGCAGGCTAGATTAGGGATCAGTAGACACGTCTGGAACCTGGCTGAAATCCTGCCACCATTAAAAATGTGACCATGGATACTTCACAAGGTGGCTGCTGGAAGAACCTGTAGGAACTTCCATTTGGAAGGAGATTTCCTCTGGAAGCCAGCAGAAGCCCCGGATATTCTCCAGGAGCCTTATTGGGACCTCCTGGGGGATTGATGGGTGGGATAACCAATCAAAACAGCAAACAACTGGGACTCCTCCCACAACATTAGCAAAGGGGCATAATAATGAATGATTTAAAAAACAAGCAGGGAACCAAAAATGCCCCTGTTCTTGCCTTCTCCCCTCCCCCACCTGAATCAGCACACAAGTAAACCTGGGCATTTGTAATAATGGGGAATTGTAGTCTGTAAATCAACCCTCTTTATCTCTTTTCAGCCCCTTTCCTCTCTACTTGGGACCTATGATCTATTATTTTCTCCCATTTTTCTTCCCTCCTTTCCTTAATAAATTACTGGCCAAACAACTGACTTGCACATAAAATTCATTTTTCGTAGCTTAGCCAAGAACCTAGAGAAAATCTGGCAACAAAAGCACTAAAGAATATCAGGAAATTAGAGCGCAATGTAAGAATTATAATAAAGGGATAGACATTTTACAAAGGAACCAAACAGAGCTACTAGAGTTGAAGACCACAATAACTGAACTGAAAAATATCCAGGAGAGTTTCAAGAGCAGATTCGAGCTCACAAAAGAATCAGCAAACTCAAAGACAAGACACTTGCAATGGGTCAGGCTGAGGAACAGAAAGAAAAAAGAATTTTAAAATGTGAAAATAACTTAAGACACCTCTGGGACACCATCAAGCATACCAGTATACACACTATGGAAGTCCCAGAATGAGAAAGAGAGAAAGGGGCAATATAGTCAAAAGAAATAATGACAAAAAACCCCTCAAACTTAGCAGAAGATGTGACTATTCTTATCCAGGAAGCCCAGAGAACACCAACCGGAATAAACAGGAAGGAAAATACACTGCATTATATATTGGTCAAACTGTTGAATTCAAAGGACCCAGAGAGAATTTTGAAAGCTGCAAGAGAAAAGCAACATGTTACGTACAAGGAAATCCCACTTAGATTGAATGCCAATTTCTCATTAGAAACCATGGAGGTAAGAAGGTAGTCGGTTGAAATACTTAAAGTAATGAAAGAAAACAACTGCCAACCAAGAATTTTATATCCGGTGATACTTTCTTTCAAAAATGAGGGATTGAGACATTCTCAGATAAACAAAAGCTGTGGGAGTTCACCACCACTAGACCTGCCCTGCAAGCAGTGTGAAAGGGAGTTCTTTAGAATCAAAGGAAAGAACAAAGGCAGTGGTTCAAATCAGCATAAAGGAAGACCTATAGTAACCATAACCATTTGGGTAATTATAAATGCCAATATTATTGTATTGGCACTCAATATGATTACAATGTAAAAAGTCAAATAAATGTAAAAGTAGGCATTAACAGAAGAATTGAGGGCCAAAAACTGTATAAGACATACAAAGGCTAAAAAGCAAATGTCAGAAGAAAGTCCTGCAATAGTAGTGACTTTAAATGTAAATTGATCAAACTTGTTAATCTTAAAAGCATAGATTGGCAGAATAGATAAAAAAATGTGGGGAAGCAGAAATGACTCAACTGATAGAGCATCTGCATATCACATAGGAGGTCCAGGGTTCAAACCCAGGGCCTCCTGACCTGTGTGTAAGCTGGCCCACATGCAGTACTGATGCACACAAGGAGTGCCATGCCATGCAGGGGTGTCCCTCGCATAGGGGAGCCCCATGCTCAAGGAGTGCACCCCATAAGGAAAGCTGCCCCACGCAAAAAAAAAAACCGCAATCTGTCCAGGAGTGGCACCACACACATGGAGAGCTGACGCAGCAAGATGATGCAACAAAAAGAGATACAGATTCCCAGTGCTACATGACAAGAATGCAGGCAGACACAGAAGAACACACAGTGAATAGACACACAGAGCAGACAACCTGGAGGGGAGAGAAATAAATTATAAATCAGTCAATCAATCAGTCAATCTTGGGGGAAAAAATGTGACCCAATTGTATAATGTCTGCAGGAGACTCACTTTAAATTCAACAATACAAGTAGGTTGAAAGTAAAAGGATGGAAAAAAATATATACCATGCAAGAGTAACCAAAAAAGGACTGGGATAGCTATACTAATATCAGTTAAAATAGACTTTAAGTCACAAACAGTTATCACAGAAAAAGGTGATTATTAAATACTTATAAAGTAGTTAATTCAATAAGAAGATATAACAATTATGAATATGTATGCCTCTAACAGCAGAGCCCCAAAATATATGACATAAGTACTGACAGATTTGAAGGGAGTAATTGATGGTTCCACATTAACAGTAGATAAATTTACTACACCACTTCAATAATGAATAGAACATCTAGTTAGAAGATCAGTAAGTCAATAAAAGACTTGAACGAAAAAAAAAAAAAAAAGACTTGAACAATGCTCTAAATCTGCTAGACCTAAGAGACATATATAGAACACTTTGTCCCACAAAAACATTTCTTCTTGAGTGTATGTGGATTATTCTCCATGATAGCCCATGTTAGTTCACAAAACAAGTCTTGATAAATTAAAAAATACTGAAATCATACATTGTACATTATCCAACCACAACAGAATGAAGCTAGAAATCAGTAATAGAGGGGGAAATGGAATATTCCAGTTACAACAGCAACTAAACAAATCAGAGAACTAGGAATAAATCTAAAGGACCTGTACACAGAAAACTACAAAACACTGCTAAAAGAAATTGAAGAATACTTAAATAGTACATTCCATGTTCATGGATTGGAAGAGTAAATATCATTAATACGTCGGTCCTACCTAAAGCAATTTATAAATTGAACACAATACCAATCAAAATTTCACCAACCTTCTTTGCAGAAATGGACAAGCCAATTATCAAATTTATATGGAAGTATAAGGGGCCCTGAATAGATAAAGCCATCTTGAAAAAGAAGGTTGAAGGACTCACACTTCCCAACATTAAAACTCATTACAAAGCCACAGTGATCAAAAAGGCATGGTATTGGCACAAGGATGTACAGACCAATGGAAGAGAATTAAGAGCTTAGAAATCAACCCTCAAATTTCTGGCCAACTGATTTTTGACAAGCTGGCAAAGATACTCAATTGCAAAAGAATAGTCTCTTCAACAAATGGTGCTGGGAAAACTGGATTTCCATTTGAAAAAAAAAGGAAGACCCATATCCCTGTGTCATACCAAAGTCACCTCAACTCAAAATGGACCAAAGACCTAAATATAATAACCAGAACTATCCAACTTCTGGAAGAAAACTTAGGTGAGCATCTTCTTTGTGTTGGGCAGTTGTTTCTAAGACTTTATACCTAAAGCACAAGCAATAAAAGTAAAAATATTGTAGGCAAATGAAATCTCATCAAACTTTAAAAATTTTTGTGTCTCAAAGGGCTTTAACCATGAAAGCAAAATGTCAACTACACAATGGGAGAAAATATTTGAAAACCACATATCTAATAAAGGATTAATACCCAGAGTATTTAAACAAGTAAAAATACAAAGAACCCAGTTTTAAAATTAGCAGAAGTCTTGAACAGACATTTCTCCAAGGAATATAGACAAATGGCCAGAAAGCACATGAAAAGATGCTCAACATCATTAGTCATTAGATAAATGCAAATCAAAATCACATTGAGAACCATTTCATATCCATTTGAATGGCTATTTAAAAAAATGGAAAATAACAAGTGTTGGAGAGAATGTGGAGAAATAGAAGCACTCATTCATTGCTAGTGGTAATGTAAAATGATGCAGCCACTGTGGAATACAGTTTGGTGGTTCTTCAGAAAGCTACATGTAGAACTACCATATGACCCAGCAATCCCACTACTAGGTATATACCCAAAAGAATTGAAAGCAAGGACTTGAACATTTGCACACTCATGTTCATAGCAGCATTATTCACAGTTGCCAAAAGATGGAAGCAACCCAAGTGTCTTATAACCATGAATGGATAAACAAAATATGGTTTATGCTTACAATGGAATATTTTTCAGCCATAAAACTGAATAAAGTCCTGATAAATGAGACAACATGGAGCAACCTTGAAGACATCATGTTAAGTGAAATAAACCTTACAGAAAAGGACAAATATCTCACTGATTTGAAATAATTAATCAAACTCATAGCATCAGAATCTAGAATAAAGGTTACCAGGGTTGGGGTGGGGCTAGGGAATGGAAGTTAAGAGTTAATATGTACAGGATTCTTATTTGGAATGATGGTAATGTTTTAGTTGTATGATGGTGACCGTAGCACAACTTTGTGAATGTAATTAACAGTAAAATATCAATCTGAAAGTGATTAAAAGGGGAAATGTTAGATTGTATATATGGTAACAATAAAAATTTAAAGAATAAATCCATGGAACTGTACTCTACAGTGAACCTTGAGTTAAACCATGGACTATAGTTAATAGTACGATTATAAAAATGGTGTATAATCTATTGTAAACAAATGTTCCACACCAATACAAAGCATTAATAATAGAGTGTATATGGGAATCCTGTATTTTATGCCTGATTGTTCTGTAAGCTCATAGCTTATCTAGTAAAGGGGTAAATGCAAAATATATATATATATATGCTTATAAGGAGCATAATGGAAAATTGGAAATATGAGTAAACAATAATGTTACCCTGAAATTGCAAGCTACAAAGTAAAGTTTCAAGCATGTTAAATGTGAACAGAAAAAAGGCAAAGTGAACTAAAATTGTATTGGTGTATTAGAGTGGCTGCAATTAATGTTTTTTTCTGATTTTATTTGATTTAAAAAATTTTTTTAGTTATTTTTACTTTTTGACTCCTTAAAATTAAAGAAAAATTGAAAAGGAAAAAAACAGATGAGTAGGGGTGTGCTAAATGGTGGGAAGAAAAAGCTACTCATAGAAAGGCTGGGATGAGGTATTTTCACTAAAGCACATTAACTTCTTATCAACTGCCAAAACAAAACAGAGCATCATGAGTGTTAAATACTGAAGGCGTGTTATACCAGTTTTGGTGCAGCATGCTAAAAGTTAGTTACAATTTCTTCACTGGTAAATATGAATCATTAAAAGTCACAGTTTTTTGCCCCCTTATCAAATTTCAGGTGTGTCTTATTTTGGATGGAGTATAGCTTTTATCTCTTATTTCATCCTGCAAAAACATGTGAAGACAATGTTCATTTTGTGCCAGAGGATGACCTAGTTTAAACCTTGTTTATAAACTGCCTCAGTCTTTGCTTCCTTTTCTCAATGAAATTGTCATGAACTATTCCATCATCTCCTCTGTTTTCCCAGGGAGTGGGGGAACTAAAACCTTGTTCTTTCTAATTCAGTTTGCAGCCATTAAAGTCACTGTTTAATCTAAAGCTTTAAAAAAAAAAAAAAGATACTGTATCTTCTTCTAACAATTTATTCATTTAGCTTGAAAATAGGAAGAGTTGTCTTGACCCTGATTTCATAAGTGGTGAAGCGGCCCTGGCCAACTCCCACCGTCTGTGGGTTGCTTTAGAAGTTGCTGGATGGCTGATAGGCCATCATTCAGGTTCTGTAGCTTAGTGATCAGCCACCAGGTTTCTGCCACAATGTTCGCCTCTACCAGCAGCTTGTATTGACTTCTAAGTAGTGTCTTAAGGTCCCAAACCCTTCTCTACAGGGACCTTAAAATAGATAATCATATCCACTTAATAGATCAGAAGGATTCTTGGTAGTGATTATTATTTTTCAATTTTGTCTTAGGTTCCCTAAGTTCATACATTTTCCCTAATGTACAGTCTAGGGCAATGAAAAAAAAGCTTTCAGAGACTAGGTAAGTTGATTAATAAAGTAAATTTGTTCAGATGCTTCATTTCCCATGTCCTCTGTGAAGGCCAGCCTGCCAACGAACAATTCCAATTTTATTGCTTCAAGGAATCACAGAACTTCTGTAGTACAAATCTTTCTTTGTATAAAGTCAGAAGATATAAAGTTGAGATTGAGAGTCACTACCTCATACTTGCCTTGTTATCCTGTGTAAGGTACTTAACCATTCTAAGCTTGATATTCTTCATCTGTAAAATCCTTTGTTTGATAACCCTTACTTTTTTTGTAAAACATAGAAGTTGAGCCAGAAAGTTATTACAGGCAGCCCATTTCCATTGTTTTCAATGACAAATATCAGATCTCTAAAAGACTTACTAATTATTCATGTAAATGAAAGTTATATAAAAATTAATTATACACTTCTGGTTAATCAACATGGTGCCGTAAGATACTCCAGGGTCCTGTTTTCCCATAGAATCTTTAAATAACAAGTGAAAACTGACAGTCATCTTCCTTAGAGTTCCAGAAAACAGTTAAAGGGTTGCAGTAACTGGGCGAGCACCAAATCAAGAAAGCAAAATTTAAAGGTGATAGGAGATACTTAAGGCATTCTTGCAGGCAC
Source organism: Dasypus novemcinctus (assembly GCF_030445035.2). Classification (NCBI taxonomy): domain Eukaryota; kingdom Metazoa; phylum Chordata; class Mammalia; order Cingulata; family Dasypodidae; genus Dasypus; species Dasypus novemcinctus. The sequence continues at coordinate 39,388,505 of NC_080675.1, forward strand.
CATTCTAACCCCTCCTCAATTCTATGTAGAGCTGACTGAACTGTGATTTCACTATAGGTCCTTAGACCTGTTCCCTGAGGAAGTAGAGTAACCCCTATGCACACATAGGAGTGACTGTATATTGGTGCCAATCTACTGGATGAAAACCCCTGTTTTGGCTCACTGTCCCAGAACTTGCCCTGCAAATTAAAACAACTTGCAGACAGCTAAGACAGTATAAGAATCAGTCAAATTGAAGCAGCTTGAGGCAAAGGATTATTGGCTTCTAGACATAAAATAGAGCACCTGGGAGGGGGTAAACTATATCATAGGGAGCAGAGGGGGCATTTGGAAATGGGAGAATTCCTAAGACCATGAGTGTATGCCTAGGATAAGATGTATGCTCAGAAAAAGGAGAAGTCCCCACATTATTGTCTTGGGCTGATCTTGGCAAGAGGGCTAAATTCTGAAAAAGAGCACCAACCAGTACAGATCAATTTTCAAAGACTGAAAAGTGTCTTTTTCATGGTATCTTTATTTTTATTAGCTCTTAGTCCTCAGGGAAATCTCTTTCATATCACTAGATGAATGGAAACTTATGGAACAGACAGCTCAGGGACTAAATTAAGAGTTAAAACATTAAAATATTAGGCTGTACAATATGCAGAAAAGATTACAATAAAAATTTAACAGGAAATGATGGCCCATCGATAGGAACAAGATAAAGCATAAGAAACCATCAACAAAAAATACAAGACTGTGCACTTATCACAGACTTTAAAAACTTATCTTCAGTATGTTCAGAGAGCTAAAGGAAAACACAAAGAACAAAAAGACACCGGGAAAATGATAAAAGAACTAAATGAGAATCTCAGTAAGGAGACAAAAATTATAATAAGAACCAAACAGAATTACTAGAGTGGAATATCACAAAATCTGAAACGAGAATTCTATAGAGTGTCAAAAGCAGCTTGGAATTGGTAGAAGAAATGTAAGTGAACTTGAGGACAGGATAATTGAAATTAGTGTGAATCATTTCAATTATTTTCAAAAGCTTTTTAAAAAGTGATCAGAATCTAAGAGACCTGTGGGACACCACCAAGCATACCAATATATGTATCATGGGAGTCCCACAGGGATGCAAAAAGAAAGAAAAAGGCAGAAGGAATATTTGAAGAAATACTAGCAGAGAACTTTCTAAATTTAACAAAAGATGTGAATATAATATTCAAGAAGTCTAGCGAACCTCACACCAGTTAAATTCAGAGAGAACCATGTTCAGATACATAGTTTGAATTGAATCATGGCAAATAAAATGTTCAACCTAGTTCTTAGATACTCTGATTTGAACAAATAGTTTCAAATTGTTTTCTAACTTGCATGACTACTTTAATGAAACCACATAAAACATAAAAAGATTGTTGATGTGTTATTTTTTTAAAGATTTATTTATTTATTTCTCCACCCGCCCCCCAACCCCGGTTGTCTGTTCTCTCTGTCTATTTGCTGCATCTTGTTTCTTTGTCTGCTTCTGTTGTCGTCAGCGGCACGGGAATCTGTGTCTCTTTTTGTTGAGTCATCATCTGTCAGCTCTCCGTGTGGGCGGCACCATTCTTAGGCAGGCTGCACTTGCTTTTGCATTGGGTGGCTGTCCTTACGGGGCGCACTCCTTGCGCGTGGGGCTCCCCTATGCGGGGGACACCCCTGCGTGGCACAGCACTCCTTGCGCGCATCAGCACTGCACATGGGCCAGCTCCACACGGGTCAAGGAGGCCCAGGGTTTGAACCATGGACCTCCCATGTGGTAGACGGATGCCCTAACCACTGGGCCAGGTCTCCTTCCCTGTTCTTTCTTCTTGATAGATTACCCCATGTATTAATATATAGTATCCTTCTTTGTCTCTTCCAGTAGTTTTGCCTTTAAAGTCTATTTTGTCCCATGTTAGTATAGCTACTCCTGTCTATTTTGGTTATTATTTGCATGTAAAATTGTTTTCCAACCATTCACTTTTTTTTTTCTTTTAAAAAATAAGGAACCCTTCATGAATTTGCGTGTCATACTTGTGCAGGGGCCGTGCTAATCTTCATTGTATTGTTCCAATTTTAGTGTATGCACTGCCAAAGTATATGCCAACCATTCACTTTGAACCTCTTGCATCCCTGGGTCTAAGGTGAGTTTCTTCTTAACAGCCGATAGATGGGTCATATTTCCTTATCCATTCTGCCAGTCTGTGTTTCTTGATTGGAGAATTTAATCCATTAACATTCAGTGTTATTACTGTCAAGGCATTTTGTGCATTAGATATATTTTGTTTAGGTTTATATGTCATATGTTTTTATTTCTTTTTTATCATTTTAGTCATTCTTACAATAATCTTCCATCCTACACTCTCCTCCAAACCTCTCCTATTTTTCCATTTCAAGCTCCCTTTAGTATTTTTTGAAGGGTAGGTTTTTTGTTGACAGACTTTCTTAATTTCTGTTTATCTGTGAATATTTCGAACTTTCCCTCATTTTTGAATGCCAGCTTTGCTGGATAGAGAATTCTTGGCTGGAAGTTTTTTATGTTTTTTTTTTTAATACCTTAGCTATGTCATATTACTGCCTTCTCACCTCCATGGTTTCAGATGAGAAATCTGCACTTAATCTTTTTTTTTTTTTTAAGATTTATTTTTTATTTATTTCTCTTCCCTTTGCCCCCCCCCCCCCCCATTGTCTGCTCTCTGTGTCCATTCACTGTGTGTTCTTCTGTGACCACTTCTAGCCTTATCAGCAGCACCGGGAATCTGTGTCTCTTCTCGCTGCATCATCTTGTTGTGTCAGCTCTCCGTGTGTGCAGCGCCATTCTTGGGCAGGCTACACTTTTTTTTGCGCTGGGCAGCTCTCCTTACAGGGCGCACTCCTTGTGCATGGGGCTCCCCTATGCAGGGGACACCCCTGTGTGGTACGGCACTCCTTGCGCACATCAGCACTGCACATGGGCCAGCACATCAGCACTGCACATGGGCCAGCTCCACACAAGTCAAGGAGGCCCGGGGTTTGAACCATGGACCTCCCGTGTGGTAGGCGGACGCCCTATCCATTGGGCCAAGTCTGATTCCCAGCACTTAATCTTATTCGGCTTCCCTTGTATTTGATGGATCTCTTTTCTCTTGCTGCTTTCAGTATTCTTTGTCTTGAGCATTGGACAATTTGACAAGTATGTGTCTTGGAGTAGGCCTGTTAGGATTTATACTATTTGAGGTGCAGTGTATTTCCTGGACATGTTCATCCATGTCCTTTAAAAGAGTTGGGAATTTTTCAGCCATTGTTTCCTCCAACACTCCTTCTGCTCCCTTTTCCTTCTCTTCTCCGTCTGGAATGCCTATAATGTGTATATTTGCATGTTTCATGTTATCATTCAAATCCCTAAGTCCCTGCTGCATTTTTTTTTAACTTTTTATTTATCTGTTCTGCTATCTGTTTGATTTCAGATGTGCTGTTTTTTACATCACTAATTCTTTCCTCTGCCTTTTCAAATGTTATTATATGCTTCAAGTATATTCTTGATTTCTTGCATTATGCCATTCATCACCATCATATCCATTTTCTTTTTATGTGTGTTTACAATTTATTCAGTGTATTCCCCCAGTGTCTTCTTTATATCCTGTATCTCTTCCTTCACTTCATCAATTCATGGTATTTGTTTGGACACCCCTGATTAGTTGTTCCCCTTTCTGTATCTCCTTCTGTTTTTTAATTTGTTAGACTGGGCCATGTCTTGTTTCTTGGTATGGCTTGTACTTTTTTGTTGGTGAGTAGGCATCTTTTTATCCTAATGTGCTTATTTGGTTGGTTAGCTTCTCTTTCTACTCTAGGGTTTTATTTTGTTGTTTGTGTATGTGTAGAGGAATAAGGTTCCTTTTTGAACCTTGTTTCCTCTTCTATGTCATTGCAGTTGTCTGTGTTTCCTTGAAAAAACTATTAGGACCAGAGAACTGGAAAGAGATAAGAGGAGAGAAAGAATAATAGTAATAATTTTAAAAGGTAGAAGAAGAACCATATAAGAGCTAAGAAAATGAATAAGTAATATGAGTAAAAAAATAAAAAATAGTACAAAGGAATAAGAATAAAGAAGGTAGAATAGAAAAAGTGAGCAAGGAACAAAACAGAGGTAAGAAATAGAATAAATTAAAAGGTCAAAATGATTAATGAGAAGAAAGGAAAAGAAAAAGAAGAAAAGGGAAAAAAGGGCCAAACAAAAGAGGCAGAATGAAAGAAAAACAACAGAAAACATAAGATAGAGAAATGATGGAAAGAAAAGAAATAAAGTAGGTAGAAAAAATAAGTAAAAGAAAAAGAAAGGAATCAAAGAAAAGTGAAAGACAGCAAAGAAGAAACAAAACAATAAGAACACCAAAAAAAAAAAAAAAAACCCAAAAAACAAAATGGAAAAAACAGCCTTCCCTCTTAAGCCCCTGAGTAACTTCCTGGGCTGCCTGTGCTTATCGATCAATCACCCTTTAGCGTGTCCTCTATATGTGATGTACCAGGTATTAGTGAATAAAATAAAGAAAAAAAAGAATAAAAAATAACAAATCCAAGAAAACTTAAAACAAGAAAAAACCTGTCTATATGTTCTATATAAATTACCATGTGGGTGCCTGATGCATTGGGTCACTCTCTGGATCACTTCTCTAAGGAGACACAGGAATTGAAGCAGCGACAGCTTAAGCAGTCTTCAGAACCTTATCTGGCTCTATCTGCCACTTGTCCCTCAGGCAGGTTAAGCTTCTAACTGTTTGCCATGCCTGGTTGTTTAGGTGCCTGTTCTCCTCCCCTCTCTACTTTACTTCCTATTTGTCCCAGGTCAGCTGGCTGTGATAGCCAGCCTGATCAGATCTCCCTTCCTTTCTCCCTGTGCCCGCCTCAGTGTCAGTCAGTTAGGGACCCTCTGAGATTCAGAGGGGCCTCTGCTGACCAAACTCACCAAAAAGAGACCATTCTCCACCCTCTGCCAGAATGCTTTTCTTCCCGGGGAATGAGTGAGGGGCTTTACCCAGGCTATTTGCTTTGAGGGTGGGGTATATATGCCATTTCCAGTCATAGGGGCAAGTAACTCACGGTTCTCCTTTGGCTTCTTTATCTGTCTAATTCCCTCCTGGATGATGTATAACACTTTCCCATTCTGTATATCTCCAAAGCAGCTCCCTCAGTTAGGTTTTTGCCCTTTCTCCTTTCTTATTTGTGAGGGGGCTGGACTTTGCCCACTTACTTCAATGCTATTTTTCCTTCTTATCTTCTAATGTATTTGAGAACAGTAGGCCAAAGGTGGAAATATGTTTTCTCTAGAGCTTATCTAAAGTCATTTAAAAAGTTCAGTATCTATTTATTTATTCATATATTCATTCACCCAGTTATCATTTAGCAAATATTTAATTTCCATCCCCATCCTACAAACATGCTTTGTTTTATTAACCCCTACACATACATTATTCTTTTTAAAATTATTTTTCAGTACTTTGGGGAAAATGGTGGACTAGAAAAGCACAGGACTTTCTTCTCTCCTAGAAAAATAGCTAGAGGACAGGCAGGAATGACCTGGAAAAAAATCCTGTAGAGTTTAGGACACCAGGGAAGAGCTGGACATTGCCCAGAAGAGAGAGGGACAAAGGAAAAGAATTGCAAGGGCAAAACTGTGAGATAAAAGCCATGACTGCTACTGTCGGCACCTCCGCCACACTAAAGACACATTAGAATTCTCATGCCTCTGGGCCAGTGGCTACAGACGAAGGGCACCCCAGAGCTTCACTTCCCCAGGAAAGGGGAGAGAGAGGGACACAGCCTAAAGCCGACTCAGCTTTTCTGCACAAATTTGTTCTGCTGTGTCCCATAAGCCCTTCCAGCCAGGTGGGGCTGCACCATTGTCTGCCTTGGGAGACAGAAAGAGACTAAAGAGATCCTGGACTAAAGAGATCCAGATTTCTCAATCATTCTCTCTACTGACTGAAACTGATTGATGGGTGAGGATGCAGAGGGGAGTGGACTTATTTCCTACCTGGGAAAAGAGAGGAGGTTGCCAGGGAAGTTTGAGGAGTTGTCTCTGAGACAGTTTGAATTACAAGGCTCTTAGTTTCCAGGCAGGAACTTATATCACATTAATCCAGTCTGTGTTGTAGCAAACACACTCCAGCCAGGCATTGAACTAAGAGGGCTACCAAAGCACACCATCTCCTAGCAGACCAAGGAAGTGAACCTGAGGAAATTAAAAGTAAATAAGGAAGAGAGGCTTTTTCCAGCCTTTGTAACCTCCCTCATAGTTTTCAGCAACTAACGGGGGCAATTCTAAAGACCCCGGTTGAAACAAGAATCAAAGAACAGCAGTACCACACAGCCTCACACCACTCGATCCTGACGAGAGAGAAATTGAGCATTTGAGTAAACTTGCTCTATTAGCCAAAGGGGCGCTGATGCAAAGTATCAGAAATGTGTTGGCAATTATAAAGAGTATTTATTTGGGGTAAAAGCTTACAGTTACAAGGCTCTGAAGAGTCCAGCTCAAGGTTACTTCCTTACCAAACTCTGTTGCCACGTGTTGAAGCAAGATTGTGGGCAATATCTGTGAAGGTTCACCCTTCCTCTTGCCTTTTAAGATTCCATGGGTCCAGTTTCTTCTGATGAGCATAATGCTCATCTCTCTTCCCAGGGCTTATTTCTTTCCAGGCTCAACTGCTCTGTTCTCTTTGCAGGGCCAGCTGTAAGCTATTAGATAAATGACTCCTCTCTCTTCCCAGGACTCTGCCATGTCTATGGAAGTGTCTCTCTTCCTTTGTGTATCTTCTCTGTGTGTCTACTCTGTCTTCCTGATTGAGCATCCATTTATATAGTCCACCAATGGGGCAGGGACTCAGCCCTGCATACCCTAATGATACAGTTGAATGAAAGCCCTATCATGATTTAATCAAGTAAATATAAGGCCATTGAATTTAAATCGGTCAAAGGATATCATGCCCAGAGGAACAGACCCATTTCAAACCTAATAAATCTCTTTTTTGGAATTCATAAATAATATCAAACTGCCACACTCATCATCCTAATCAGAAGCCTAGATATCAGCAAAAAATTATGGGCCATACTAAGAAAATGGAAGACATGGCCCAAGAAAAGGAATATATCAAAGCCCCAGAAGAGAGACTGGATTTGCATGCAAATTTCCAAAATCAAATTAACAAATAGACAATGTGACTGAAGAAAATTTGAAGACTGGAATAGTAACAGAGCTCATGGGAATGAAACACACGGTAGCTGACATCAAAAACACATTAGAGCAGGAGTTCTTAACAAGGGGTCCATGAGCTTGAAGCAAAACTCAAAAAAACATTATTCTTGTTGGGACATGTTGGTGCAATATGATATATTTATTAAATAATACATGGTATAGTGTGGACTTAGTACAGGGTCCCTGGTTTTCACCTAACTGGCAAAGGGGTCCATGGAATTAAAAAAGATCAAGAACCCCTGCATTGCAGGCCTACAACAGCAAACTCAAAATAATAGAAGAAAGAATAAGTGATACTGAAAACAGAACAGCTGAAATTGAAGAGAGAAAAGAATTGAAAAAATTGAAAAATTGAAAAAATTGAAAATGCTCAACTGGAAAAAATTGAGCAGGAGCTCAGGAAGCTGAATGACAACATGAAATGCAGCAACATATATGTCATGGGAGTTCCAAAAGAAGAAAAGGGAAAAGAGCAGAAAGAATATTTCAGGAAATAATAGCAGAAAATTCCTAACCTCTCACAAAAGATATGAACTTACACGTCCAAGAAGCACTCCAATCAGAATAAATCCAAATAGACCTGCTACAAGACACATACTCCTTGGAATGTCCAACATCAAAGATAGAGAATTCTGAGAGCAGCAAGGGAGAAGCAAACCATCACATACAAGAGACTTAGTGCAGATTTCTTGTAAGAAACCATGGAGGTGAGAAGACAGTGCCATGATACAATTGGGATACTTAAAGAGAACAACTGGGGAAACGGACTTGGCCCAGTGGTTTGGGCATCCGTCTACCACATGGGAGGTCCGCGGTTCAAACCCCGGGCCTCCTTGACCCGTGTGGAGCTGGCCCATGCGCAGTGCTGATACGCACAAGGAGTGCCCTGCCACGCGGGGGCGTCCCCTGCTTAGGGGAGCCCCACTCGCAAGGAGTGCACCTGTGAGGAGAGCCGCCCAGCACGAAAGAAAAGTGCAGCCTGCCCAGGAATGGCGCCGCCCACACTTCCTATGTCGCTGAGGACAACAGAAGCGGAAAAAGAAACAAGACGCAGCAAATAGACACAGAGAACAGACAACCGGGAGGGGGGGGGGATTAAATAAATAAATAAATCTTAAAAAAAAAGAGAGAGAGAACAACTCTCTGCCAAAAATTCCTTATCCAGTGAAATTGTCCTTCAAAGATGAAGATGAGTATAAAATATTCACAAACACACAGAAACTAAGAGAATTTGTTAAAAAAACAATCCACCTTTGCAGGAAATATTAAAGGAAGCTTTATAGCCCAAAAGACAAATAGGAGAGGGAGGCTTGCAGGAAATTATAGAAGAAAAAATAGCAAAAATGATAACCAAAAGAGTAAAAAGACAGGCAAAAATAAGATGACATTAAAACCAAAGAATAGGCAGTGGACTTGGCCCAGTGGTTAGGGTGTCTGTCTACCACATGGGAGATCTGTGGTTCAAACCCGGGGCCTCCTTGACCCATGTGGAGCTGGCCCATGCGCAGTGCTGATGCACGCAAGGAGTGCCATGCCACGCAGGGGTGTCCTCTACGTAGGAGAACCCCACATGCAAGGAGTGCACCCCATAAGGAGAGCGTGAAAGAAAGTGCAGCCTGCCCAGGAATGGCACTGCACACACGGAGAGCTGACTCAACAAGATGACGCAACAAAAAGAAACATAGATTCCCGTGCCACTGACAACAACAGAAGCGGACAAAGAAGACACAGCAAATAGATGCAGAGAACAGACAACTGGGGTGGGGGTGGGGAGGGGAGAGAAATAAATAAATCTTAAAAAAAAAAAGAATAAACTGGTGGAAGTAAACAATTCATTTACAGTAATATCATTGAATGTGAATGGGTTAAACTCCCCAATCAAAATCTAAATATTAGAGCCAAGACCATAAATCTCCTGGAAGATAATGTAGGGAAGCATCTACATGATCTTATATTAGGAAATGGTTTCATGAATTTTATACCCAAAGCACAAGCAATGAAAGAAAAAAGATAAATGGGACCTCCTCAAAGCTAAAAACTTTTGCACCTCAAAAGAGTTTGTCAAGAAGGTGAAAAGGCAGCCAAATGAGAAAATATTTTGCAAACTTCTGTCTGATAGGGGCCTAATATCCAGCATGTATAAAGAAATCCTACATCTCAAAAATAAAGACAAACAACCTGTATTAGTCAGCCAAAGGGGTGCTGATGCAAAATACCAGAAATTGGTTGGTTTTTATAAGGGTATTTATTTGGGGTAGGAGCTTACAGGTACCAGGCCATAAAGCATAATTTACTTCCCTCACCAAAGTCTATTTGGAGCAAGATGGCTGCCAATATCTGTGAGGGTTCAGATTTCCTGGGGCTTGCTTTTCTCTGGGTTCAAGGTTCTTTCCTTCCTGGGGCTGGCTTTTCTTTCCTCTGCATGCTGACTTCCCAGGGTTCCAGCATAAGTCTTCAGCATTAAACTCCAACATCAAAAACCCTCACATCAAAAGCCCCAACTCTGTCCTTTGCCATGCCTTTTATCTATGAGTCCCCACTCACCAAGGGGTGAAGACTCAACACCCTAATGACATGGCCCAATTAAAGTCCTAATCATAACACAATCATGCCCAGTAATAGACCAGATTACAAACATAATCCAGTATCTCTTTTTGGAATTCATAACTATATCAAATTGCTACACAATCCATTTTAAAAATGGGCATGGTATTTGAATACACACTGCTCCAGAGAAGAAGTAAAATGGCTAAAAAGCACATGAAAAGCTGCTCAACAATATTAGCTATTAGGGAAATGCAAATCAAAACTACAATGAGATATCATCATACACCCATTAGACTGGCAGCTATTGAAAAAACAACTACAAGTTCTGGAGAGAATGTGGAGGAAAGAGTACCCTTATCCACTGCTAGTGGGAATGCAGAATGGTGCAGCCATTGTGGAGAACAGTTTGGCAGTTCCTGAAGAAGCTAACTATAGTTTGGCAGTTCCTCAGGAAGCTAACTATAGAACTGCCATATGATCCATCAATCTCACTGCTGGGTATATATGCAGAAGAATTGGAAGCAGGGGCACGAACAGATATATGCACACCAATGTTCATAGCATAGTCATTCACTATTGCCAATAGTTGGAAACAACCCAAATGTCCATCAACAAATAAATGGATAAGCAAACTGGTATATACATACAATGTGATATTTCTCAGCTATAAGAGGGAATGCAGGATTAACACTTGGGGTAACATGGGTGAATCTTGAAGACCTTATGTTGTGTAAAACAAGGCAGGCACTGAAGAACATATATTACATGACCTCACTGATATGAATTAAGCAAATTGAGCAGACTCCCAGAGCTAGAACCTGGAAGGTAGGTTTATAGGAGACAGAAAGGGAGTCAAGGGTTGTGAGCCCATGCCCATATGGGCAAAATCTATGATAACGTGGAAGGATGTAGTTCTGCAGTGGATGGGCATGACAGTGGTACCATGTTGCTATTGGGTCAGTAGTGCAGGTCTGTGAAGAGGGTAGGGTGGGGGAGTTGGATTGAACTATCTATGGAACTGGGGGGAGGATCAGAGAAGGAGCAGGTAAACTATGGGGAATTCCAGGTCTATGGTTAAAACTACAACGCTAGAAACATTCTTTTGGCAAATATGGCAGGAGAGGGTTACTGGTGTAGGGTATTGGATGTTGTGGGGGGGGGGCACACAGGACAGGGCACATCTGGGGCAGGCTTCTGTGGAATGTGTAAGTATTCTTATCATAGTTTGTATTAGCAGTGGGTGGAGACCCACATAATAAACAAGAAAATATTAAAATATTAAACTGAGTAGTCCTGCTACATTTTCAACTAGTGGGGCAAGAGTCTCTCAAGAACATAGGCTGTGCCTAATAAAAGAAAACAGACCAATATGTCAAGCCTTCAGTATTATTGCTAGTAACTATGAATCTTACTCTTCAAAAAGTGAAACTTAGTGGTTACCATAGGTCCCAAGGGGAGGGAGATGGAAGAATAGAATAGATGGAATATAGGGCACTTTTAGGGCATTTGAATTGTACCACATGATCTTGCAATAATGGATACGGGCCATTTTAAATTTCATCAAAATTTATAGACATGTACAGTCCAAAATGTAAACGATAATGTAAGTCATGGCCGTAGTAACAATACTTCAATATTTGTACATCAATTGTAACAAATATACCATCCACATGTAAAATGTTATCAATAGCGGAGAGGGGGAAAGGGGGAGGATGTTTGGAATCCTGCTATATTTTGTACACGACTTTTCTGTAACCTAAAGCTTCTTTGAAGAAAAAATGAAAAAAAAAAAAAAGACACTGGAGGAATATATAGAAGAAAATGTCCATGTACATACAAGATAACATCTTATAGAGATGAAACACAACGTCAAAAATTTTTTTAATTACATCTCATTTTTTCTAATTTTTAAAAAAACTAATATTATTTCATCTCATTAATTTTAGTTATTTTGTTGGTTTCATTTTGAAGAAGTTTTTGATCACAGAAAGGTCACAACTGCGGCAGGGGGAAATCTTTGGTGTGTGGTGTCAGTGATGGGGAATGCATAGGAGGAGGTTCATCTGGGACATGCCACTAAGGCATATGAATGTGTTCAGGTGTTCATGGGGGATTGTCATGGTGGATGCAGATTCACAGTATAACTGTAAGAATATCAAATTTCCATCCTGGGGAGCTCTGCCACATTCTCTAATGGGTTAGCAACACATCCAGGGGCAGTGCTTAGTGAAGGAGGATAGACCATCGCAATGGGCCCTTGATATCGATGACTGTAGTTATGAAGCTTTTCTTTTGAAATTCAAAGTTTGCCTAGTATTATATATTGCCTAAGAGTTACCTCCTAAAAACCTCCTTGTTACTCAGATGTGGCCTCTCTCTGAACCTAATTCAGCATATAATTGCATTACCTTCCCCCACTGCATGGGACATGACTCTTGGGAATGAACCTCCCTGGCACCGAGGGTTTACTACCAAGCACCAACTAGCAACACACCTGTAAAAAAACCTTGACCAAAAGAGGGAAAGGTTAAATACAAATGAGTTTTTATGGCTAAGAGATTTCAAAGTGGGTTGGAAGGTCATTCCAGAGGTTAAGCTCAAGCCCATCTCTACAAGTCTCATTGACTGCCACAGTAAATATTACCTCAAATAGCAGGGCTCCTGAAGGCTCTAGAGATATCCAGGCACTACAGTTAGGGCATACAGCTCAGGAGTTTGGCACCCTGCTAGTGGGCTCTACTTTGGAATGTGTACTCCCCAGTGTGACAGAGTTGGACTCCTTTGTAAACCCTACACATCGTTCTTCTGCTCCTTCTATATGAACCTATAGTTTGTACTCAACTTGATAGATGTATGTCCAAGGACTTAATTCTGTCAGCTGTCCTTTTGCCAGTTGGGCCCTGAATTTCAACCCACCTGCTCTCCAGGTCATTGGACTCAACCAGGAAAAGTAACAAGTAGATGATAATGGACAATGCCCATCCCAAGGAACAGAAAGAGTCTGTAACTACAAACAAGATAGTCTCATCCATCAGCCCTATGGGAGCTAATCCCCCTCTCATTTAGAGGCAGAGAGGACATCACCATCCCAGCATCCTCATGATTGGGGAGTGAACGATGGACAAGAGTAGCATTATGGTTAGTCTACATAGACTTATTGTTATTCTAACTGGAAGAACATTTATCAACTGATGTGGAGGCAGTGGCCACCAGAGGTTTTGAGGGGAGGGAGAAGAAAAAACAGATGTAACGTGGGAGCATTTTCCAGACATTAGAATTGTCCTGAATGACTGTAGCAGTTTGGTATTATTTATGAATTCTAAAAATAGATATTGGATTATGTTTGTAAACTGGCCTGTGGATTTTCACTTTTACTTGAGTAAATTATGATTAGGGCTTTGATTGGACCACATCATAGGACGTTGGGTCCCTGCCCCCTTGGTGGGTGGGGACTCACAGAAAAAGCAGTGAGGTACAGGAGTTAGTTGGAGTTTTGAGCTGGAGCCCAGGAAATAAACACACAGAGGAAGAGAGACAAGCCATTCACCTTATCCTCTACAGCTGACCTTGTGAAGAGACACAAGCATGAGCCGGGAAAGAATCGAGCCCCAGGGAGAAAGGCAAAGCCTAGAGAGCCTGATGGCCTACAGCTGATATTGGAAGAAGCTGGGAACACAGAGCCTTAAGAGGAATAGGAAAGATGCCATTTTGTTCCAACAAATGGCACCAGACTTTGGTGAGGGAATAACTTACCCTTTATGGCCTGGTAACTATAAACTTCTACCCCAAATAAATATCCTTTATAAAAACAAACAGATTACTGGTATTTTGCATCAGCACCCCTTTGGCTGACTAATATAATGACATTGCAATGATGGATACAAACCACTATATATTTTGCCATAACTTACAAAATTGTGCATAACAGAGTGTAAACTATAATTTAAAGTATAATCCATGCTTAATGGCAGTGCTCCGATGTGTGTTCATCAATTGTAACAAATGTACCACACTAATGAAGGATGGTTGTTTATGTGGGAAATTGTGGGAGGGGTAGGGAGTGGGGCATTTGTGAATCCCCTGTTTTTTATGTAACAGTTATGTAATCAAAGTACTTTTTTAAAAAAGTATTTTAAAAAAAGGAAACAAATATATATACACACTGAGAGAATGGATAAAGAAAGATTAGTCATCTATCTGCTGCTTACAGGAGACTCACTACAGACCCAGGGACGCAAACTGGCTGAAAGTGAAAAAGATACTGCATACAAATAATTAGCAAAAGGAAGAAAGGGTAACTATACAAATGTCAGACAAAACAGACTTTAGATGTTATAAGAGATAAAGAGGCCATTATATATTAATAAAAGAGATAATTCATGCAAAGATATAACAGTCATAAATACCTATGCACCTAACTAGGGTGCCCCAAAATACATGAGGCAAACTCTGGCAAAGCTGAAGGAAGAAATAGACATCTCTAAAATAATAGTTAGATACTTCAACACACCACTCACATCATTAGATAGAACAATTAGAAGATCAAAAAGGAAACAGAGAACTTGAACAAAATGATAAACAAATTAGGCCTAGCAGAATGTTGCACCCAAAGCCAGTGGATTTTACATCCTTCTCTCAAGTGTCCATGGATCTTTCTCCAGGATAGACCACATAGTAGTTCACAATTCAGCTTTTAATAAATATAAAAAGATTGGAATTACACAAAGCACCTTCTCAGATCATAATGGAATGAAACTGGAAATCAAAATACAGGAAATGTGTGGAAGCTAAACAACACACTCCTAAATAATCAGTTGGTCAAAGAGGAAATTGCAAGTGAAGTCACTAAATATATTGAGACAAATGAAAATGAGAACACAAATGATCACAGCCTGTGGGATACAGTGAGGCAGTCTTGAGAGGGAAATTTATAGCCCTAAACACCTATAATAAAAAAGAAGAAAGAGTAAAAGCAGAGATCTAACTGAACACTGAAGAAATTAGAAAAAGAACAGCAAACCAATCCAAAAGCAAGCATCAGGAGAGAAATAATAAAGATTAGAGCAGAAATAAATGAAATCGTGAACAACAACAACAAAAAAAAAATAGAGAAAATTAACAAAACCAAAATCTGGTTCTTTGAGAAGATCAATAAAACTGACAAATCCTTAGCTAGGCTAACAAAGGAAAAAATAGAGAAAACACAAATAAATGCAGTCAGAAATGAAAGGGGGGAAGTTACCACGTACCAAACAGAAATAAAAAGGATCAGAAGAGGATATTATGAGAAACTGTATGCCAACAAATTAGACAACCTAGATGAATGGGACAAATTCCTGGAAATGCACAAACTATCTAAACTGCCACTACAAGAAAATACAAGAACTTAACAAACCAATCACATTTAAAGAGATTGAATCCATCATCAAAAATCTCCCAAAAAAGAAAAGTGCAGGACCAGATGCCTTCACAGGTGAATTCTACCAAGCATTTCAAAAAGAATTAACACCGCTCCTGTTTAAACTCTTCCGAAATAATTGGAGAGGAGGGGAAATTACACAACACATTTTATGACGCTAACATCACACTAATATCAACGCTGGTTAAAAACACTACAAAAAAAGTAAATTACAGACCAATCTCTAATGAACATAGCTGTAAAAATTCTCAAAAAAATACTTGAAAAGACCCTATAGCATATCAAAAGACTTATAAATAACAACAAGTGGAATTTATTCCTGGTGGGCAAGGATGGTTCAACGTAAGAAAATCAATCAACATAATACACCACATTAACACATGAAAGGAAAAAAAACACATGATTATCTCAATCAGTGCAGATCAGCCATTCAAGAAAATCTAGTATCCTTTCTTGATAAAAACACTTTGAAAGATAGGACTAGGAGGAAAATTCCTCAATATGAAAAAAGGCATGTATGAAAAACCTACAGCCAATATTGTACTCAATGGAGAAGGTTGAAAGCTTTCCCTCTAAGACTGGGAACCAGACAATGATGTCTGCTATCACCATTGTTATTCAACATTGTGCTATAGCAATTAGACAAGAAAAATAAATAAAGCCATCCAAATAGGAAAAAAAAGGAGGTAAAACTCTCAGTATATGCAGATGACATGGTGCTATCTTTAGAAAATTCTATAATGTCTGTGACGGAACCACTTGAGCTAATAAATGTGCTCAGCAAAGTGGCAGGATACAAGATTAATGTGCAAAAATCAGCAGTGTTTTTGTACAATAGTATTGAACAATCTGAGGTGGAAATGAGGGGGAAAATTCCATTCACAGTAGCAATAAAAAGACTCAGGTACCTAAGAATCTGTTTAGCCAAAGAAGTACAGAAACTATGTGCAGAAAACTATAAAACAACACTGAAAGAAATCAATGAAGACCTAAACAAATGGGGAGACATTCCGTATTCATGGATGAAAGACTGAATGCTATCAAGATGTCAGTCCTCCCCAAACTGATTTGTAGATTCAATGCAATACCAATCAAAATTTCAAAAGCTGACTTTACAGAAATAGAAAAGGCAATTACCAAATTCATTTGGAAGGGAACGTGCACCTTATTAGCCCAAAGCATTCTAAAAAACAACTGTGACATGGGAGGAATTGCACTGCCTGATATTGAAACATATTAATACAACTACAGAGGTCAAAACAGCATGGTTCTGGCATAAAGATAGACACATCAATCAGTGGAATGGAATTGAGAGTCCAGAAATTAACCGTAACCTCTACAGCCAACAGGTTTTGAACAAACCTACCAAGTCCATGTTAATGAGACAAAACAGTCTCTTTACCAAATGGTGCTGAGAGAACTGGATATCTATAACAAAAAGAAGGAAAGAGCACCCCTATATCATTACCTACACAAGAAACAACTCAAAATAGATTTTAAAAAAAACAACCTAAATATAAAAGCCAGGACCATAAAACTGCTAGAAGAAAATGTAGGGAAGCATCTTAAAGACCTTGTGGTAAGTGGTGGTTTCTTGGACTTTATATCCAAAGACTGTGCAACAAAAGAAAAAATAGATAAATGGAACCCCTCAAACTTAAACACTTGCGCCTCAAAGGATTTTTCAATAGGGTGTAAAGTCAGCCAACTCAATGCAAAAAAATATTTGGAAATCACACATCTGATAAAGATTTAATATGCATGATATATAGAGAGATTTTATAAATCAACAATAAAAAGACAAACAATGTGATTAAAAAATGGGCAAAAGACTTGAATAGGCATTTGTCTAAAGAAGAAATATAAATGGCAAAAAAAAAAACAGGAAAAAATGTTCAACATCACTAATGATTAGGGAAATGCAAATCAAAACTACAATGAGGTATCATTTTACACTTACCAGAATAACCACTGTTTAAAAGACAATACTACAATTGTTATGAGGATGCAGAGAGATAGGCACATTTATTCACTGTTGGTGGGAATGTATTGAATGGTACAGGTACTGTAGAGGACTCTTTGACAGTACCTAAAGAACTTGAAAGTAAATTTGCCATGAGACCCTTCAATACCACTACTGGTTATATAACCAGAAGAACTCAGTGCAGTGACACAAACAGAAGTCTGCATACTGGTGTTTGTAGCAGTGTTATTCACGATTGCCAAAAGTTGGATACAACTCTGGTGTTCATCAACCAATAAATGGATAAACAAACTGGTGTATTCACATGATGGGATATTATGCAGCTGTAAGAAGAAATGAAGTGGTAAAGCTTAGGATACCATGGATGAACCTGGAGGATATTATGTTGATTGAAGGGAGCCAGACACCAAAGGACAAATCCTGAATGATTGCACTACTATGAACTAAATATATTGTGTAATATATTGTATGGTTCCACTTATATAAAAAATATAAGTCAGTTTATAAAGATGAAATTAGATTAGTGGTTATTTAGGGTTGGGGAAGGCATACTGAGGGGTGTGGAGTTTTTCTTTTAGGAGTAATGAAATGTTTCTAAACATTTTTGTGATGAATGCACAACATTATGATTATACTTAAAGCCATTGATTATAAACTTTTTCTAGATCATATGGTTTGTGAATATATCTCAATAAAACTATTGAATAAATAAATACATAACTGCAAGAATAACCAAGAATAGTAGCTATTACAGAAGGAGAATCATGGTGAGATTGAGAGGTGAAGAATTTTCTTTCTACTTGTTTGTCTCTTTTTGGTTTATTACTATTATTATTGAAATAATGAAAATGTTCTAATAATGATTGAAGTGATGAGTGCACGACTGATTTGTTTAAAAAAATATTTTCAGTACTTATTCATGTTTATAAAGAATGATTACATAGTTGTGGTTAAATCTGATTAAATATCATTCTTATTGCTTTCAATTTAATATTATAACAATTTGTGTTGCTATAGAATCTATAAATAACAAATTTAAAAGCTGTATAATATTCCATCGTGGTCTGCTTTATATAAGCATTTCCTTTTTTAAAAAACAATTTTATTGATAAGAATTCGTAAAGCATACCATCCATCCAAAGTGTATAATTGGTAATTTTGATATAATCACAAAGTTGTGCATTCATCACCTCAGTCAATATTAGAGCATTTCCATTACTCCAATAATAATAATAAATTAAAAAGCAGACAAACTGTACTCTAACCTCTCAAATTCCCTATCCTTCCCCTGGCATACGTAGTTGTTATTCTGTGTATGTCTCTCTGATTTATTTGTGTTTATATTTTGTATAGATGGAGTCAAACAATATATAGTATCTGTTGTCTAGTTTCTTTCACTTAGTATATGTCCTTTTCTTTCACTTTGGAAGAGTATTAATATATCACTATACAATACTGTCTATAGTTTGCTTTGGCTGTGTTTTTGTCTACTATTAACATCTTGTAACGTTAATGTACATTTGTTCAGTTTCAAAGAAAAACAGTTTTATATATGCAATATTATCTATACACATATTTCACATGTGACTTCAGTATGGTTTACAGTCCCATGTAACATTTTTTGCCTTTCCCAAAGGCCTGCTGATGCAAAGTACCAGAAACAGGTGGCTTTTATAATGGGAAATTTATTTGGGTAAAAGTTTGTAGTTCTCAGGCAGTGAAATGTCCCAAACAGGGCACCATCAGAGATGCTTTCTCACCAGAGTCAACCACTATTGATCCTAGCATCCTGCCATGTGGTAAAGATGGCTATCACTCTCGGCCTGCCTTTCCAGAATCTACCGTCTCTCAGAGCTCAGCTTTGGGCAACCACCCATAGGGTTTGTCTCTTTCTGGCCCTCCTCTATCAGTCTTGGCTGCTTTGCTTTCTTCCGGAGTTCAACCATGAGCTATCAGGCATGTGGCTCATCTCTCCCTGGGCCTCAGCTCCTTTAGCCTCTTGAGGCTTCCCTGTTTTATTGCGGTCCTCTTTCTCACATGGCAGGATCAATGTAATATGGCGGCTCCCTTTTCCTGTGTTCCTTCTTTTTGTCTCCATTATATCAGACCCAGCAAGAGGGCAAAGACTCAATCTGAATCATGCCTCACTACTGATGTCCAATCAGAATAGTCTCAAACCCATAGGAATGAATTAGTTCAAAAACATAATCTTTCTATTTTGGGGGTGTGTGAAAAAAATTCAAGCTGTCACAGCTAGTGAGGGTAACGCTGCTCTGAACGTTCTTGTATATTTCTCCTGGAGCACATGAACCAAAAAGGTTATAGGGTTTCTGTATCATACTTCAACTTTTGTTGATAATTCCAAACTGTTTTTCTGAGTGTATCAGTTTTCTCAAGACTCTAAAGTCTTCCCAGTACTGGCTATTGTCAGTTTTTTTAATTGTTGTTTTTTCCATTTGTTTTTTAAATACTTTTTGGTGGGTGTGTCTAAATTGTTTCTAATTCTATAGTGTATTTGAATTTCCCATGAGAACTAATGAGGTTGTGATTTTGTATGTGGCTCCATGCATTTTTAAAAAAATATTTATTTTTATTTCTCACCACCCCCTTGCTGTTTTTCATTTTCTGTGTCTGTTCATCTTCCTTGTTTATTTAGGAGGCACCGGGAGCCGAAACCAGGACCTCCGATGTGGGAGGGAGGTGCCTAATTGCTTGAGCTACCTTTCCTCCCTGCTTTGTTGTGTCTCTCATTATGTTTTTCCTCCATGTCTCTTGTTGCATCACCTTGTTGTGTCAGCTTGCCGCACCTGCCTATCGCATCAGCTCACTTTCTTCTTTAGGAAGCATTGGGAACTTCTGCTCCCTGATTTTGTCGTATCTCTCATTATGTTTTTTCTTCTTGTGTCTTTTGTATCAGCTTGCCACACCTGCCCATTGTGCCAGCTTGCTGTCTTCTTTAGGAGTAACTGGGATCCAAACCAGTGCTTCCCATGTGGTAGGCAGGAGCCCAGTCATCTGAGCCACATCTGCTTCCCTCCATGTACTTTTTTTTAATCCCCTCCCCCTGTGGCTGTTTGCTTGCTGTCTGTTCTCTGTGTCCATTTGCTGTGTGTTTTTCTATGTCTGTATTTATTTTTATTTATCCTCCCCCCTCTTGTGGCTTGCTTGCTGTCTACTCTCTGTGTCCACTCACTATGCACTCTTCTACATTTTTGCTTGTCTCCCTTTTTGTTGCACCACCCTGCTGAGTCAGCTCTCCGCAGCACTTGTAAACCGGCGGCACTCTGCCGCGCCCAGACCAGTGGCTCTCCACAGTATGCAGTCTGGCCTGCCTTCACAAGGAGGCCCTGGGTTCATATCCCATGGCCTCCCATATGGTAGACAGGAGCCCAACTGATTGAGCCACAGCCGCTTCCCCCTGCATGCACTTTTTTCTTCTTCTTTATTTTCTTTTAAATGTTACATTAAAAAAATATGAGGTCCCCATATATGCCCCCCTCACCCTACTCCTCCCACATCAACAGCGTCTTCCATCATTGTGGCACTTTCAGTGCACCTGGTGAATACATTTTGGAGCACTGCTGCACCACATGGACAGTGGTCTACACTGTCATCTACACTCTCCCCCAGTCCACCTAGTGGGCCATGGCAGGACACACGTGTCCAGCATCTGTCCCTGTAGCACCACCCAGGACAACTCCAAATCCTGAAAATTCCATGCCTTTTTGATTGGTGTGTTGATCCAGCTACTTTGTTGAGTTTTCTTAAAAAAACTGTAACCATAGCAAATATCATTCTTAATAGAGGAACTTTAGAAGCATTTCTACAAAACCTAAAAACAAGAAAATAATATCCACTATCCTGGAGGTTGTAGCCATTATATTCAAACAGCAAAAAGAAATAAGCGGAAAGAAAGAGTTGGAGATGACATAGTGTACAGCTTAAATGTCTGCCAAGAAAACCAAAAAAGATAAACTAAAAAATACTCAAATAAAAAAGACCTTTCAAAAAAGTGGCCCTTCACGTCTTAATACTTCATAATTTCCAGTTTGATTTCCTCTTTTAAATGTTAATGTACTTTTTAAAAAGTTTTTACCTTCTATAAATGTCTTCTTCCTATTATCTTTTTGTTATTGATTTTGAGTTTTATTGATTGTAGTCAGTGAATATCGTATATATGGTGTGGTAGTTTGGAGCTGCGTACTTCAGAAAAAATGTTTTTAATCCATTCCTGTGGAGGAATCCTTTGTAAATAGAACCTTTTGATGCAGTTACTTCAGTTTAGGTATGGCCCAACTGAATTAGGAAGGGCTTTAATCCTGTGACTGGAGGCCTTTTAGAGAAGCCCACAGAGGAAGAGCCAGAGTAGCCAGAAGTCAGCGGAACCCTAAAGAGGAGAGGCTGCCATGATGTGCTTTGCCATGGGATAGAAAAGCCAAGGACCAAGGATTGCTGGGCAGCCAACCCCAGAATGCTGCAGACTTTGGGAAGAGAACATCGCCTTGATGATTGTTCAATTTTGGATTTCTAGCCTCAATACTGTGAGCCAATAAATTCCCATTGTTTAATTCAACCCATTGTATGGTATTTGTTTTAGCAGGTAGGAAGCTAGAACATGGCAATAATTTTTACCTGTGAATTTACCTATATTTTCTTTTTGCCCTAGCATAAAACTACGATTAGTCACATAGTATTTTGTAATTCCAATATCTTCTTGAAGACATAGAGCATTAATATTAAATGTTCCTTTTTGATGCTATTTGCCTTGAATTCTATTTTGACCACTAAAAATATGTACTGATTCCCTCCTCCCCCCTACCCATAATTTGTATGTGTGTGGTATATCTTTTTTGCATTAACATTAATATTAAAGATATAATTCCATCCTTTAGTATTCAGAGTTGCTGATTAGCAGTTTTTTTCTAATTTTCATTCCTTCAGAAGTAATCTGTCTTTATACTCTTTTAACTTTTGAGATTTTCTTTTTATTTATCTTTAATATTCTGAAGTTTTACCATTCTTTGGCTGAGTGGATATTTTTTCAATTGTGGTGATTTGTTTTTATTGTTTTCTTTCAGTCTAGGGGTGCATGTCTTTTCTGTATAATGTGGTATATTTTGCTGTTATTACTTTTCTTTTTTTTAGGTACCATGGCCTGCAATTGAACCTGGGACCTTGAATATGGGAGGCCAGCATTCAACCACTGAGCTACACCAGCTCTCCGTTATTCTTTTAATTATTGCCCTTCCTCTATTCTCTTCAAGCTCTAATTTTGGAATTCCTAATAGATATATGTTGAACTTTTAGATCTAGTTTTCTTTCTTGCATCTCATCTTTATCTTTTTGTACATTATTCTAGTGGAATCCTCAGGTTGTGCTTCTAGTTTATTAATTTTTCTTAAGCTGTATTGAGTTGCTGTTCAGCTATTCCATTTATTTTTTGTTGTTAGTTGATTTTAATTGCAACAATCGTAACTCTTTTTTCCTTAAACCTTTGCGACACACAGGTAGCATGGCCTCAGCTCTTATTTACCAACATGGAATCCTATCTAATACCTTCATTGGTAGCTCTTTGTTTTTGGTCTATGGAAGGTGTTCTTTCTTCTTTTCAAGAGGAGAATTTTATTTATTAGTGTATTTTTTTATCAATTCTGTGTAATATAATTTAGGATAGTAGTTAATGGCCTGGCCTCTGAATACAGAGGGCTGGTGTTCAAAGCCAAGCTGCACCTCTTGACATGTTATTCAAACTTCTATGCTTCATTTTCCTTACTTATGTTACTAGAGATAATAATAATTATCTCATAGGTTACTGTGAATATTAAATGATATATTAAAAATGTCTGGCATTTAAAACAAGCTCAGTAAATGTTAGATGCTCTTAACAGTAGTGGTGGGAGTAGGTAGTATATTAGTTATCCTTATGCTTAGGTACCAAGCATAAGGATAATACAGTGAATAGAGATTTTACCATGTGTTCATAATCTGTTGCATTATTCTGTCCCAGCCTTACCACCTAAAACTTAAAAAATTTAATCTAACAGACTTTAACTTATGTGGCACCTCTCTTTCTTTTCTACAGATTGATCCTGAGTTGGAAAAAAAACTAAAAATGAATAAAGTATCACTGGAGTCTGAGTATGAGGTATAGTATGTTAATATATTCTTCTGTACAACAGTCACGTTCTTTCTAGCCAGTGACTGCTTTTGTCTGTGTTAAGATAAACTTAAATTATTGCCACTCTAAAAAAAATTATTTATCTTCAGTCTATGGCGATGGGACAGTTAGGTAGTCACTTGAGAAGAAATAATGTTACCATACATCATATACTACAAGAAATTAAATTCTAGATGGATCAAAAATTTAAACATAAAAAACAAAATGCGAAAGTATTAAAAGAAAAAATATGGAATTTTTTTGGTGTGTTATCAAGTCAGAAAAGACTATTTATATATATAAAAGCCAAAAACCAGAAAAGTAAAGATTTGTAAATTCATATATAAAAATTCAAGTTAAGCCTAGGAAAAAAGTACTGTGAATGAAATCACATTAAATGAGAAATTAAAAATATTCTTCATATTATCATGATTAATTAATTTATTTAAATATGAAGGGCACATACAAATCCATATGAAAAAGCTCAATAACTCAGTTGGTTAGTAGGAACATAGGCAAAGCACGTAGAGTTTAGAAAAAAAGAAATACATATCATTTTTTTTTTTGATCTTTATTTGTTTTTAAATGTAACATTCAAAAAATATGAGGTCCCCATATACCCCCCACCCCCCTCACCCCACTGCTCCCTCCATAACAACAACCTCCTCCATCATCATGAGACATTCATTGCATTTGGTGAATACATCTCTGAGCACTGCTGCACCTCATGGTCAGTGGTCCACACCATAGCCCACACTCTCCCACAGTCCACCCACTGGGCCATGGGAGGACATACAACATCCGAACTGTCCCTGCAGCACCTCCCAGGACAACTCCAAGTCCCGAAAATGCCCCCACATCACATCTCTTCCTGCCACTCCCTACCCCCAGCAGCCACCATGGCCACTTTCTCCACACCAATGCCACATTTTCTTTGATTACTACTAATCACAATAGTTTATGAATAGAATATCAGTAAGTCCACTCTAATCCATATTCTGTTCCTCCATCCTGTGGACCTTAGAATGGTTGTGTCCACTCCACATCTATATCAAGAGGGGGCTTAGATTCCACATGGATGCTGGATGCAATTCTCCTGCTTTCAGTTATAGGCACTCTTGGCTCCCTGGTGTGATGGTTGACCTTCTTCATCTCCATGTTAGCTGAGTGGGGTAGGTCCAATAAACCAGAGTGTAGGAGTTGCAAGTCTGTTGAGGCTCAGGGCCTGGCTATCACATCGTCAGTCCAGAGATTCAGGTCCCCTAGGTATACATTAAATCCCAGCTCACCAACTACAGTTCCGGTAAAAGTTAACAGTAGAGGCTTCTGGACAAAGATCACATCTGAGTCCAGCTCCATCACACAGAAACACAAACTCCAAAGTAGGGCCAACTGACATGGCAGTGAACTCCATCTGCCATGACCATAGAACCTGTGGGTCTCTGTAGCCCTCAGAAGAACCAATACCTGGGGTCGTATCTACTTTATCTGTCTCTAGGACTCTGCTGAGGTGTGCATAAGGGCAACCCCTCTGATAACCTCCAAGCTCTTTTTGGAGACTCATAGCCATATAAACTCATTTGTCCTTTCCATTTCCCCCTTTTATTCAAATCAAAAAGCATTTCTAACTCCTGGTATTATATGTAGACTGAGATATTCTTCTGATCCGAGTTGACCCTTTTATGCAAGGTCATTTTCTAGTTACATCATCAGCTGGTGCTTGGTAGTAATTCCTCAGCGCCAGGGAGGCACATCCTTGGGAGTCATGTCCCACACTGGGGGAAAGGCAACATGTTTACATGCTGAGTTTGGCTTCGAGACTGGCCACATTTGAGCAACATGGAGGCTCTCAGGATGTAACTCTTAGGCACCCTGCAGCTCTAGGCCTTGTTCTTATTTCAGGTGCACAGGCTTATAAGCATAGTCTTTAGTATCAAGGGCTCATTGTTGGACCTTCCTTCTTTTTTGGTCTTTGTCATTGCACTTGGGGGATTGTTGTTCTTCCTTTAGGGACTGTGATAGAGCTCCCCTGGCTAGGAACTCAGCACTCCCTCAGTTGTCGTTTTTAATTTTAACCACTATGAAAATATCCAAATGTTTTTATGTACCCTGGATATATGCCCTGGAGAACTCCCTGCCAACCATGTGTCCCCTGTCAATAATACCCCACACCAGTATTCCTCTCCTGCCATTGTTGAATCTCTCTGTGGTCCAAAACTTCTTCAAAAATGAAGCCCAGTATATTGCCAGGTTCCATTAATAGTAAAAGGGAATATAGTGATGAGTTTAAAGGTTAGATATAGAATACATATTAATTTAGAAAAATTAAGGTAAAATAAATTGGGGTATCAAAAAATTTAAAAATGCAAAAGCTTTGTTTTTGATGTTTTGCCTTCCATTACTGCAGTAAGTGTCGCCCCATATGCAAATTGGCAAGGCAACTTCTTCTGTCTTTTCCTCAGTGTCTACATCCTTTCTTTTTCTTTTTCCTTTCCTAATTATTAAGCTTATCTTCACAAAAGTTTTAGATCACAGTAATTCATATATGCAATATACGGTACACCCACATATCCAACATAAAACCCTACTCCCTTCCACAGCAATAATTTTTATACAAGTTCATACTATATTTACTGAAACTGATGTACAGATATCAAGACAATAGCTTTAAAACAATGTAACATTTGTGTTTACATTGTGGTTTATATTTTAGACTATACAATTTCCAAAATTTTATTTATCTTATGTTTTATGTTATGATTTACATTTTAGCCTATCAGCCCCTATATATTTTTGGTGGAATTTAACATGTCTTATATCCATCCTTGCATAATCTTGTGGAACACTTCTATTGCCCACACAGTTACATTGATTCTATCTATTCAATACCTCTCCCCCCCTCCCCTTAGGACCCACAGTGACTGTCAATCTTCATTGCTTAAAGGGCCATGTTCAGAGATACTTGCAATAGTATTGAGGGCTTGACATGCTCAACTGCCCTAATGCATTGGGAGCAACGATTTCTCTCGAGAGATACAATTCCCTCTATTTGAGAACATCAGTCCTCCCCAGGATGTGGGTACCTTCACTCTAATTATATGGGTCTCTAGCCAATGATATAAGCCACTATGGCAAAATGAGCACTCACATACTCCCTAATAGCCTGTCCTGCATCAGATTATCCCCTTTAAGCATCTTAAACAGATAACCTTCCTTATTATATTTTTGAAAAAGTTTTCTCAGCATTATACTCTCAACCAAATACTTGACACTCTCCTATGTTCATATGTTCACCCACCCAACCCTCAATTTTTTGGGCAATGTTACCCATCCTCCCATCCCTAGCCCCCCTCAAGCCCACAAAGCCCCACCAAAGGTAACCCTATTCCCCCATTTTATCCCTTCCTTGTACAAATACTTACCTCCAGCTTATCATAGATTTCACCCATGTAGGTGTTAGCTTACATCCTTCCTCTACCCCCCAATTTCCTTTAAGCCTATCATCGAGTCTCTAGCTCTCTGAGACAGCTTGGTTTACTTATTTCATATCATTGAGTTCATCTAGTATTTGTCCTTCAATGCCTGGGTTGCTTCACTCCACATAAGGTTCTCAAGATTCATCTATGTTATCACGTGTGTTTGTAGTGTATTTGTTCTTAAAGCTGAGTAGTATTCCATTGTATGTATATACCACATTTTATTTATCCATTCATCTGTTGATGGGCATTTGGGTTGATTCCAGCTTTTGACGATAGTGAACAATGCTGCTATGAACATTGGTGTGCATATATCGATTGGTGTCCTTGTTTTAGTTCTACTGGGTATATACCCAGCAGTGGAATTGATGGATCATATGGTAAATCTATAGCTAGTTTTTTGAGAAACTGCCAAACTGTCCTCCAGAATGGCTGTGTCCTTTGGCATTCCCACCAGCAGTGGGTGAGTGTTCCCATTCCTCCACATCCTCTCCAGCATTTGCAGTCTTCTGTTTTTTTCATAGCTGCCAATCTTATGGGAGTAAGATGGTATCTCATTGTAGTTTTGATTTGCATTTCCCTAATAGCTAGAGATCTGGAGCATTTTTTCATGTGCTTTTTAGCCATTTGTATTTCTTCTTTGGAGAAGTGTCTGTTTAAATCTTCTTCCCATTTTTTAAATGGGTTGTCTTTTTATTTTCAAGATATAGGAGTTCTTTATATATACAGGTTGTAAGTCTCCTATCAGATATATGGTTGCCAAATACTTTCTCCCATTGGATAGGCTCTCTTTTCACTTTCTTGACAAACTCCTTTGAGGGGCAGAAGGCTTTAATTTTGAGGAAGTCCCATTTATCTATTTGTTCTTTTGCTGCTCGTGCTTTTGTTGAGAAGTTCGTGAAGCCATTTCCTATTACAGGGTCCTGTAGATGTTTCCCTACACTGCTTTCAAAAGTCTTTATGGTCTTGGCTCTTATATTTAGGTGTTTGATCCATCTTGAGTTGATTTTTGTACAAGGTGTGAGTTGGTAATCCTCTTTCATTCTTTTACATATGGATATCCAGTTCTCCAGGCACCTTTTGTTGAATAGGCCATTCTCTCCCAGTTGAGAGGGTTTGGTGGCTTAATCGAATATTATATGACTATATATATGAGGATTGATATCAGAACTCTCCATTCGATTCCATTGGTCAGTGTGTCTATCGTTGTGCCAATACCATGCTGTTTTCACTACTGTAGCTTTGTAGTATGTTTTGAAGTCAGGTAGTATGATTCCTCCAATTTCGTTTTTCTTTTTCAAAATGTCTTTGGCTATTCAGGACATCTTTCCTTTCCAAATAAACTTCATAGCTAGTTTTTCTGGTTCATTAAAGAATGCTGTGTTGATTTTTATTGTGATTGCATTGAATGTGTAGATCAGTTTTGGTAGGATAGACATCTTAATAATATTTAATCTTCCTGTCCATGAAGAAGGAATATTCTTCCATTTATTTAGGTCTTCTTTGATTTCCTTGAACAGTGTTGCGCAGTTCTCTGTGTATAAGTCTTTTAAATCTTTAGTTAAATTTATTCCTAGGTATTTGATTTTTTTATTTACTATTGTAAATGATATTTGTTTCTTGGTTTCCTCCTGAGCTTGCTCATTATTGGTGTACAGAAATGCTATTGATTTTTGCACATTGATCTTATAAGCTGCGACTTTACTAAACTCATTTATGAGTTCTAGAAGCTTTGTTGTAGACCTCTCAGGGTTTTCTATATATAGGATCATGTCATCTGCAAATAATGAAATTTTGACTTCTTCCTTTCCAATTTGAATGCCTTTTATATCTGGTTCTTGCCTCAGTGCTCGAGCAGGTACTTCTAAGACAATGTTAACTAGAAGAGGTGATAGTGGGCATCCTTGTCTTGTTCCTGATCTTAGAGGGAAAGATTTTAGGATTTCACCATTGTAAACAATGTTGGCTGTGGATTTTTCATATATACTCTTTATCATGTTCAGAAAATTTCCTTGTATTCCCATCTTTTTGCAGTGTTTTTATCAAGAAAGGGTGCTGTATTTTGTCAAATGCTTTTTTCTGCATCTATAGATATAATCATGTGATTTATTTCCTTCAATCTGTTTATATGGTGTGTTACATTGATTGATTTTCTTGATTGAACCATCCTTGCATATGAGGAATGAATCCCACTTGGTCATGGTGTATAATTCGTTTAATGTGTTGCTGAATATAGTTAGCAAGTATTTTGTTGAGTATTTTTGCGTCTAGGTTTATTAGAGAAATTGGTCTGTAATTTTCCTTTCTTATAGTGTCTTTCTTTGGCTTTGGTACTAGGGTAATGTTGGCATCATAGAATGAGTTAGGTAATGTTCCTTCTGTTTCGATATTTTAGAAGAGTTTCAGCAAGATTGGCGTTAGTTCTTTCCGGAATGTTTTGTAGAATTCACCTGTGAAGCCGTCTGGCCTTGGGCTCTTCTTAGTTGGGAGGTTTTAATGACTGATTCTATCCCTTTACTTGTGATTGTTTTGTTGAGATTGTCAATTTCTTCTTTCATCAATAGAGGCTGCTTATGTTTTTCTAGGAATTTGTCCATTTCCTCTGAATTGTCATTTTTGTTGGAATATAGTTTTTCAAAGTATCCTCTTATGATAGTCTTTATTTCTGTGGGGTCAGTGGTGATCTATCCTTTCTCATTTCTTATTTTGTGTATTTGCATCTTCTCTCTTTTTTTCTTTGTTAGTCTAGGTAAGGGTTTGTCAATTTTATTGATCTTCTCAAAGAACCAGCTCTTGGTTTGTTTATCTTTTCAAGTGCTTTCTTATTTTCTATTTCATTTAGTTCTGCTCTTATCTTTTCTTTCTTTCTTTCTTTCTTTCTTTCCTTTCTTTCTTTCTTTCTTTCTTTCCTTTCTTTCTTTCTCCCCCTCCCTCCACCTCCCCCTCCCCCTCCCCCTCCCCCTCCCCCCTCCCTCCTTTCTTTCTTTCTTTCTTCTTCTTGTGGGCTTACTTTGTTGTTTTTTTACTAATCCCTCCTAATACACAGTTTTTAAATTTTTGCTCCTTCTTTTTTGATGTATGAATTTATGACTATAAATTTCCCTCTCAGTACTGCTTTTGCTGCGCCCCATAAGTTTTGATATGTTGTGTTATCATTTTCATTAGTTTCAAGGTAGTTATTAATTTCTTTTGAGATTTCCTCTTTGACCCATTGTTTTTCTAAGAGTGTGGTATTTAATTTCCATATCTCGGTGTGAAATCTGGACCTCTGGCCCTTGCAGATTTCTAGCTTCACTCCACTGTGGTCAGAGATATTATTTTGTATGATTTTGATCTTTCTGAATTCATTGATACTTTTTTGTAGTCTAGCATATGGTCTGTCTTGGAGAATGATCCATATGCACTTGAGAAAAATATATATCCTGCTGTATTCATGTGTAATGATCTGTATATGTCTGTTAGGTCCAGCTCCTCTAATATACTGTTCAAAGTTTTTGTTTCTTTATTGATTCTCTTTTGAGATGTTCTGTCCAAAGTTGATAGTGGTGTGTTAAAGTCTCCCACTATAATTGTAGAGGCATCTATTCTTTCAACTTAGTTTTTCCAGTGTTTGCCTCATGTATTTGGAGGCACCCTTCTTAGGAGTATAAATATTTATGACTGTTCGTTCTTCTTGAAGGTTATCCCTTTCACTAATATGTAGTATCGATCTTTGTCTCTAACAATTGTTTTGCATTTAAAGTCTATTTTGTCTGATATTAATATAGCTACTCCTGCCTTATTTTGGTTATTGTTTGCTTGTAAGATTGCTTTTCCAGCCATTCACTTTCAACCTCTTTGAATCCCTGGGTCTAAGATGTGTTTCTTGTAGACAGCATATAGATGGGTCATATTTCTTTTATCCAATCTTTCAGTCTGAATCTTTTGACAGGTGAGTTTAATCCATCGACATTTAGTCTTATTACTTTCACGGAATTATTTATGTTAGCCATATTTTGTTTGGACTTTTATTTGTCACAATTTGTTTGTTTTTTTCCTTCTCTTTTTGCCTTTTTTGTTGTTCTTACACTCTCCTCCAACTCTGTCCTTTTTTTTTCTTTCTTTCTGAAGAATTCCCTTTAGTATTTCTTGAAGGGCAGGGTTCTTGTTGGCATACTCTTTTAATTCTGTTTATCTGTGAATATTTTGAGCTCTGCATCATTTTTTAATGCTAGCTTAGCTGGGTAGAATATTCTTGGTTGGAAATTTTTTTCTTTTAGTACCTTGACTATATTATACCACTGCCTTCTTGCCTCCATGTTTTCAGATGAGAAATCAGCACTTAATCTTATGGAACCTCCCTTGTATGTGATGGTTCTCTTTTCTCTTGCTGCTTTTAGAATTTTCTCTTTGTCTTGAGCATTGGATAATTTGACAAGTATATGTCTTGGGGTAGGCCTGTTAGCATTTATGGTGTTCGGGGTGCATTGTGCTTCTTGGACATGTACATCCATCTCCCTCAGTAGATTTGGGAAGTTTTCAGCCATTATTTCCTCCAACACCCCTTCTGTCCCCTTTCTCTTCTCTTCTCCTTCTGGGATTCCTATAATGTGTATGTTTGTGCATTTTGCATTGTCATTTAGGTCCCTAAGTCCCAGCTGGATTTTTTGTATCTTTTTATTGATCAGTTCTACTATCTGTTTGATTTCAGATGTAATGTCTTCCACGTCACTAATTCTCTTCTCTGCCTCTTCTAATCTGCTGCTATTTGCTGAGAGTGTATTTTTGATTTCTTGAATTGTCGTGTTCATCACCATCATATCTGTTATCTTTTTGTGTATGACCGCAGTTTCTTCGGTATTCTCTCCAAGTGTTTTCTTCATATTGTTAATCTATTCCTTTACTTCATTAAGTTGGTCTCTAATATATGTTTTGAGATCTTTAATTACTTGTCCGATGTTCTGCTCCTCCTTCTGGTTTTTAGTTCGTTCATTGGATTCGGCCATGTTTTCCTGATTATTGGTTTGGTTTGTTGTTTTTTGTTGTTGTCTGGTCATCATTTTATCTAGACGGGTTTAATCAGTTCCTTAGCTACTTTGTCTAGTCTTGGGATTAATTATTTGTTGTTTGTGTATAAGTGTTATGTCTTCTCTTTGTCACTTTGTTCTTTTTGCTCTATTTTCTTGTTACTGGCTAAGTTCACTTTGAAGGAAAATATTAGGGCCAGGGAAAGCAAAATGATTAAGAAAAGAAAATGTATAAAGTAGTATTGGTAATAAATGTTAACAAAGCAACCATGTGAGATCTAGGAGAATGGATATTAGACTCATGTAAGTTGTGTAGAGTTATAGCAGTAAGTAGAGTACCTATAATGAGACAGTCAACTGAATATGGGGAGGAATATAGTATGAATTAAATGTCCAGTGTTTTCATGAGAGCGGGAAAGAGAAAAGAAAGACAGTACTATCGAGAGTGGATAAAACACAGAAAACAGAACAAAGGTATTAGAAATAAAAAGTTAGACAATGTGGGGGCCAAAGAAAGGGAGGTGGAATATAAGAGAAACAGTAGATGATGGAGGATAGAAAGATGTAGGGGAAAGGGGATAGTGTAGGTGGCCAAAATCAATACACACAGAAAAGAGGAAATGGAGGATGAGGAAACACAGCAAATGTGAAGTGCTCCCTGCAGCATCTATTATATAAAGAAAAGAAAATAAAAAAGAAGAAAAAGAGAAAAGAAAAAAGAAGAGAAGAGAAAAAAGGGGGGGGGGCTCAAAGGAAAGGGGGGAAACAAGGAAAAGAGAAAGAGAAAGAAAAACTAAATAAATGAAAAAGAACCTTGGGGATAAAATGGGAGAAAAGACCAGGAGACAATGCAATATTAGCAACCATGACAAAAAACAAACAAACAAACAAAAAAACAATGTTTCAAGCTAGGAATCCACTTTGCAGTTAAATAATACGTTTAGGGATCTGACCTTCCCCCTTTCTCCCTTCCTCACTTCTCTCTCTCCTAGGGCAGCAGGAAAGCTGCCTGAGAGGTCCGTAGGAGATTCAAGTAGGTCCTTGTTGAACCAACTCAACACAGAAGACTATAACTCTTTATTTCCAGCGTGAGAGCCCCTACACCTGATCAGAAACCACAAATATGCTATTGGAAGCTTGGATAGCACCTTCTACAATCCTTCCCCCTTAGGTGTGCTAGGAGAGGTCTAATTTATTTTCTGACTCCACCTTCTCCCCGACCAAGTTTCCTATCCCAGGACGTTTAGGTAAATTGGGCTTTCTCAGTAGATTCGCCTCTCCTTTCTTCCCATATTCTCCCCAAGTCAGCTGGTACACTCCTCCAAGCACAAGGAGGGAGAGAGAAAGGAAAAGAACAACACAAAACTCGGAGGTCTAGGGTAATCAAGGACCTCAGACGGACCTCAGGGCACGATGGATTCGGGGATGGGAAGTCCGTGATATTGCAGACTCAAGGTGTGTGAGTCTCTGGAGTGTGGGCCACCAGGGTTTCGGGGACACAGACCTGGGATTTTAACACGGGACCTGGGAATACCACAGCACAATGAAGCCTTCAGGCCGCCAGCCCTAGGGAAAGGGGTCCCACTCACAACTTCTGACCTCCATGTCAGAAACCCAAAATTCCACCTCTCACAAGAATCTCTTCTGTCACTGTCTCACCAAATCGACAACCAGACACCTTCTGCCCTACAAGCCCCCCAAAGAGCCCACTCAGTGTTTGGGAACACCACAGCACAACAAAAATTTCAGGCATCACTGCAGCCAGGCCGCACCATTTTACATTCCAATCAACAATGAGGGAGTGTTCCTGTTTCTTCACATCCTCTCCAGCACTTGTAGTTTTCTGTTTTTTTAATATTGGCCATTTTGTAAGGTGTGAAATGATATCTCATTGTACGTCCCTAACAGCATTTCCCTAATAGCTAGTAATCTTGAGCATCTGTTCATGTGCTTTTTGGCCATGTGTATTTCTTTGGAAAAATGTCTGTTCAAGTCTTTTGCCCTTATTTAAGTTGGGTGCCTTGATTTTTTATCATTGATTTGTATTATCTCTTTATATAGCTTAGAGATTAGATCCTTATTGGATATGTGGTTTCTGAAAATTTTCTCCCATTAAGAATCTTCTTAATAAAGTTATTTGAAGCACAAAAGTGTTCAGTTTTGACGAGGTCCCATTTATTTCTTTTTTTCTTTCATTCCTTGTGCTTTGAGTATTCCGCTTAAGAAACCACCACCTACCAGAAGGTCTTAAAGATGTTTCCCTACATTTTCTTCTAAGAGTTTTATGGTTGTAGCTTTCCTATTTAGGTCCTTGGTCCATTTTGAGTTAATTTTTGTGTAAGGTGTGAGATAGGGGTCTTCCTTCTTTCTTTTAGCTATGGATATCCAGTTCTTCCAATATCGTTTGTTGAATAGGTTATTCTGACCCAGGTGGGTGGGATTGATAGCTGTATTAGTCTGCCAAATGGGTGCCAATGCAAAGTACCAGAAATCTGTTGACTTAATATAAAGGTGTTTATGTATGGTAAAAGCTTACAGTACAAGTACCTAAAGATCCCAACTCAAGGTTGCTTTCTAACCAAATTCAGTTGCCATATATTGAAGCAAGATGGTCCCAGACCACTGCAAGAGTTCAGCTTTCCCCCTGGACTTCCTCTCTTGAAGCTTCAGGCTGGCACAGGCCTTGTATCTCAGGGCTTCCTCTCTCTCCTGGCATAGGGTTCGTTTCTTTTCAGGCTCTCTATATCAGTGTCAGTTGTCCTATTCTCTTCCCAAGGTCAGCTACAAATGATCAGGTGAATGGCTTGTCTCTCTCTGGAGCCTAAGGATCAAAAATGACAGAGCTCTCTCTCTTCCATGTGTCTTCTTGAGTGAGTGTCCATTTATTTTTTTCCCCATTTTTTTTTTCTTTACTTTCTTTTAAATGTTACATTAAAAAAATATGAGGTCCCCATATAACCCCCATGCCACCCTCCATTTATATATTAGCCCACCAAGGGGGCAGGGACTCAACCTGAGTCACACCTTATTGACATGGTTGAATCAAAGAAGGTCCTTGAGGTAATCCAGTCAAGGCCCCTCCTGGACTGAATCCAATATAATCAAACATTCTCACACCCAGAGGAATAGATAGCCTTGTCAAAAATCACTTGACCATAGATGGGAGGGTCTATTTCTGAATTCTTGATTTTGTCCTATTAGTCAATATGTCTGATCTTTATGCAGTACCATGCTGTTTTTTACCATTGTAGCTAAGTAACATGCTTTAAAGTCAGAGTCCTCCAAATAGACATATTTGTCTATTGGGGGCTCCTTACCCTTCCAAATTAATTTTGCTAGATTTGCCTTGAGATTTGGACTTTTGTTTTCCCAGCTTCTTCCCTTTTTTATGTTTTCCAAAGTAAAGCAAACTCTTTCTGATTTTGTAATTTTATTCTTATATGGGAAAAGGCAGGCACTAACATCAATAGCAAACAAGAAAAGTTTCAAATACTTAGAACTGTGACATATCTTTAATTTTTTTATAAAATTTTAATTGTGAGCCCACTGGATTCTTACTGTTCACTTATTTATTCATTCATTCATTCAGTGATGTCCAAATCAAAACTGCAGAGATCCTACACTAATATGTATACTTTAATTTTTGTGGTTCTACAGAAAATAAAGGACTCTACTTTTGAAGACTGGAAAAATATTCGAGGACCTAGGCCTTGGGAAGATCCTGACCTCCTCCAAGGGAAAAATCCAGAAATCCTTAAGACTAAGATGACCTGAGTATGTTGCTTTTTTTTTTTTTTATGTTATTACCTGGACTTCCCACTATATACTCATATCCAATAGCAAGAAAATTCCAGACCTGCAGAATATCGATAATTTGATGTCAGTAGTCTTAATTAAAAAGTTGAATAGAAGGCTTTATACTTCCCAGCAAGTCCTTTTGCAAATGAAAACATTAGTAGTGACCACATATGTTCTACATCTCCCAATAAAAATGTGAATACTGTCCTGAAGACTATCTTTTTATTCCACTCCACATTTACCCACCCATATTCCTTTTCCATCAGCCACTAGGGCAACATCTTAATACCTCATTCTGATTTCTGATGAGAATAGTAGGTTCAGATCTAAACTTTCACAGTCATACCAAGCAGTGGTTTTTTTGGTGACACTTCTGCAACAAAATAATAGTGCTAGTTAGTCCCCAAAGCATCACCTGATGATTATATTGGTACCTTTAATTTAACTGATAATAATTAAAATTGATTTTGAAAAAAACATATTAAGGGATTTTTTAAGTCAGTGGTAATGGCTTTTTTTGTTTAACACTTTTAAACCCCATTCCCTGTGTTTTCAGAAAACATAAGAATGTCAAGCCAGGGATAAACTAAGTTTCCCAAAATCACAAGGCAAGTATGTGAGAAATGGATCTAAATTTATATATGTGAATCTTAATCACAATACCATTATCTTCTGCTAGAAATTTATAAAATGACAGAATTAGACTAGAGAAACTGATTCCTAGCAGCACTAAAATTGGAATTGTCAGCAGGCCAGCAGGGCTTCACAGAGATCATGGGGAATGAAGTATAGATAGTCAGGAAAGATTCTGAGCAAATTTATATTTTACAAATCAATTTACCTATAGTTCATAATTCACTTTTTATTCCAGTATCCTAGATTCTGAAACCAAGGGAGAATGCCTGAACTTAGGAAGACATAAAGCAAAACAGAAAAGTAATAATCAACTACCTAAAATCCTTCTGCTACATTACTGGGTATGGTTTTTATATTACTTGCTTCCCACCCTTAATACATAGTTACAAACTTTTTTTTTTTAGTTACAAACTTCTTAACTATCAGTTTCTTAACTCTTTATCTACAATTTCTAATATGAACACATATTTTACCCCACTTTCAGAAATCAGATTATTTTGAATTTGATTTTATATTTAGGGAACAGAAAATAATGCTAGATAAAGCAAGAAAGAAATCTAAGAATCTAGGCTCAATCTGAAATGACAGCATAATCTTTTTTCCCCCCCTCCCCCACCCTGCTGTGGGGTTTTTTGCTATCTGTGTGATCTTCTCTATTTCCCTTTTTTCTCTTTTCATCTTTCTCCTAGAATTCAGAGGGATTTGAACCTGGGGCCCTCTGATGTGGAGAGGAGTTCGCTGTCAGTTGCGCCACCTCAGTTCCTGGTCTCTGCTGGGCTTCACTTTGATTCTCCCCTTTGTCTCTCTTTTGTTGCTTCATCATCTTGCTCCATGACTCACTTGCGTGGGCACTGAATCACCAAATAGGCACTCAGCTCACCACATGGGCACTGCCTCACCACACAGGCACGCTTTCTCTTCTTTTTCAACAGGAGGATCCAGGGATCGAACCTGGGTCCTCCCATTCAGTAGGCGGAGGCCTTATCACTTGAGCCACATCCACTTCCCACATAATCCTCTTAATACAACTGAAAACTGTTCTTTTCTCTCATATGAATTTTGTTTAATATTTAACATCTATGGTTTCTAGGAAAATTTAATTGGCCTTTGACAGTCCTTTTCCACCAATACTAATGAGGTCTGCTAATATAACAACATATTACTGGGAAGCGGACTTGGCTAGTGGATAGGGTGACCGTCTACCACATGGGACATCCGCAGTTCAAACCCCAGGCCTCCTTGACCCGTGTGGAACTGGCCCATGTGCAGTGCTGATGCGCACAAGGAGTGCCCAGCCACGCAGGGGTGTCCCCGCATAGGGGAACCCCACGTGCAAGGAGTGCACCCCGTAAGGAGAGCCACCCAGTGCGAAAAAAAGTTCAGCCTGCCGAGGAATGGCGCCGCACACACGGAGAGCTGACACACAAGACGATGCAACAAAAGGAAACACAGATTCCTGTGCCGCTGACAACAACAGAAGCAGACTAAAAAGAACACAGAAAGCAGACAACGGAGGGGTTGGGGAGGGAAGGGGAGAGAAGTAAATAAAAAATCTTTAAAACAAACAAACAAACAAAAAAACCACAACATATTACTTGAAAAAAATACAAAAACCACTTATGCACCACAGGCAAAAACAAACAAAAATATACTTTTAGTTGATTAAACCAAAGGGTTCTTATATAAAGCATGACTTTAATTTGGCAATAACTGTAATCATAGAGGCCAAGGAAACTAAGGAAAAGAATGGACACATGTCAATATTACATCCTGCATGAGAATCATAACTCTATTCCCAAATAGTTATGTGACCATAGGCAATTTATTTAGACTCTCTGAGCCTCAGGTTTCTCATCTGTTGAATGGAAACAATGCTGTATGTAAAAGAATTATTTCTTTTTCTTTTTTTCTTTGAGAAGTTAACAAAAAAAATCATGCATACCATACAGGATTCCCATACATTGCCCTATGACCAACGCCTTACATGGTTGTGCCACATTTGTCACAAATGATGAAAGAACATCATTATAATATTACTGCTATAAGTCCATAGCTTATATTAGTTGTATTTTTCCCACAAACCATCCTATTATTAACACCATGTATTAGTAGTGTATATTTATTATAGTTCATGAGAGAACATTCTCATATTTGTACTGTTAACCACTGTCCATCATTCACCACAGGGTTAGCTATGTTATATGGTCCCTTGCATTGTACAATCCATCCAAAGTGTATACTCAGTGGCTCTCAGTTTCATCACAGAAAGTTTCACCTGCTCAGTTCATTTCAGAATGTTTCATTGCTCCAAAAGGAAAAATCCCATTATCACCTTATACCGCCCCCATTATTGACCCCTTAACATTGATATAGTATCAGTATCTTTTTTGCCACTGTTGTAAAGAAAAATATTACTAACTATAGACCATACATTACATTAGTTATATTTTCCCTATATATTTCCATATTAACACCTTGTAATAGAGGAACATTCCTGTATTTATTCTATTAACCGCAATCATCCACCACCAAAATCACTGTTATACAGTCCCTAGATTATCCTCTAAATTTCTTTCAATTCACATTAACCTCCCTAGATGGCCCCTTTAAGCCACGTTCATATTTATAAATCAGCAGTGTTATACACTCACTATAATTTGTTATCGTCAACTCTAACCATTTTCCCACATTTACGATCCCCCTTCTTAAACGTATTACATACATTCAGCATCAGCTCCTTCATCTAAACCCACATTCTATCCCCTAGTAACCGAAAGAGCTTAACTCATCATGAGTTTATGCCTCATGTTTAGTTCATATTAGTGAGACCATGCAATATTTTTTTACATCTGGCTTATTTTACTCAACATAATGTCCTCAAGGTTCATCCATGTTGTCATATGCATCCCAAGTTCACTTCCTCTTACAGCTGAATAGTATTCCATCCTATATATATACCACATTTTGTTTATGCATTCATTGGTTGATGGACACTTGGGTTGTTTCCATCAATTGTGAATAATGTCATTATGAACATCAGTGTGCAAATGTCTGTTCATGTCCTTGCTTTCTGATTTTCTGAATATATTCCTAGTAGTCGGACTGCCAGATCACATGGAAGTTCTGTATTTACCTTCCTGAGGAACCGCCAAAATGTTCTCCACAGAGGCTGCACCATTTTACATTCCCACCAACAGTGAAGGAGTGTTTCCATTTCTCTACATCTCTCTAACACTTGTAGTTTTCTGATATTTTAATAATGACCATTTTGTAAGGTATGAAATGATATCTCATCTTCAAGAAGTGAGAATATTCCAGCTTCATTCTTCTTTTTAAAAACATTTTTTTCTATTTTGGGCCCCTTCCATATAAATTTGTTAATTGGCTTCTCCATTTCTGTAAAAAAAAAAAGCGGGGGGGGGGGGAGCTTTTGGAATTTTTATTGGGGCTGTGTTGAATCCGTAAAATCGGTTTGGGTAGAATTGACATCTTAACAATATTTAGTCTTCCAATCCATGAACACGGAATGTCCTTCCATTTATTTAGGTCTTCTGTGGTTTCTTTTAGCAGTATTTTGTAGTTTTCTGAATACAGGTCCTTTATGTCTTGGCTAAGTTTATTCCTAAATATTTGATTCTTTTAGCTGTTAATGTAAATGGATTTTTTTTCTGATTTCCTCCTCAAATTGCTCATCACTAGTGTGTATAAATGCTGATGAT
Source organism: Dasypus novemcinctus (assembly GCF_030445035.2). Classification (NCBI taxonomy): domain Eukaryota; kingdom Metazoa; phylum Chordata; class Mammalia; order Cingulata; family Dasypodidae; genus Dasypus; species Dasypus novemcinctus. The sequence goes on from NC_080675.1 coordinate 39,428,484, forward strand.
TTTTCCATATTAACCTTGAATCCACCACTGTTGAACACATCTATTAGTTTTTATAGCTTTGTTGTTGATTTTTCAAGATTTTTCTGCCTATTATTGATTTCCAGCTTCATTCTATTATCATCAGATAATGTTATCTGTATAATTTATTTTTATTGAGATCTGTCTTGGAACCTGATGTATGGTCTATCCTGAAGAAGGATCCTTGAGCATTTGAGAATATATATCCTGCTATTTTGGGGTGTAATGCTCTATAAATATCTGTTAGGTCTAGTTCATTTATCGTATTATTCAAACTCTCTGTTTCCTTATTTATTTTCTGTCCAGATTCCAATGATGACAGTGGTATACTGAGGTCTCCAATTATTATTGTACAAGTGTGTATTTCTTACTTTAGTTGTTTAATTGTTTGCATCATGTATTTTGGGGCATTAACATTAGGTACATAAATATTTGTGATTGTTTTTTCTTCTTTGTGAATTGGCCCGTTCATTAATATATGAAGTGTCTTTCTTTGTCTCTTGCAGTGACTTTTAACTTAAAGTCTATTTTGTCCCAATATTAGTATTGCTATCCCAGGGTTTTGTTTTGTTTTGTTTTTTGTTTTTGTTTGTTTTGGGGTTTTTTTGTTGTTTGTTGTTTGTTGTTTTTGTTTCTATTTGTGTGGAATATCTTTTTCCATCCTTTCACTTTCAACTTATTTGGGTCTGAAGGTGAATCTCTCGTAAACAACATATGATTGAATCATTTTTTTTTTTAATCCATTCTTCCAATCTTTGTTTTTTTATTGAGGAGTTTAATCCATTAAGCTTTAATATTATTACTATAATGGCAGTACTTACAGCCATTTTATCCTTTGGTTTTTATGTCTTTCTCTCTGACATTCTGATTAATACGTATGTTGGAATAGTTCTATTATGATTATTCCATTTTGAGTACACTGTGCTTCTTGGACATGATTATTTATCTCTTTAATGAGAGTTGGGGCATTTTCAGCCATTATTTATTCAAGTATTATTTCTGCCCCTTTTCACTTCTTCCAAGACATTGTGTTTGTGCACTTAATGGCATCATTCAAATCCCTGAGACACTGCCCTGTTTTTTCTCTTCTCTATCTGTTCTTCTGACTGTATGATTTCAGTTGTCCTCTATCCTATTAATAGATCACTGATTATTTCTTCTGCCTGTACAAATCTCCTATTATATCCCTCTAGTGTATTTTAATGTCTTTAATCTCTTTTACTGTGCCTTTCATCCCCATAAGTTCTGCTGTTTCTATTTTTAAATTCTTTATGCCCACATATTGTCTTGTTAATATCCTTTATGTCTTTAGCCATATTTTCATCATCTTCTTGAATTGGCTTAGGACATTTATTCCCTTGACTGGACCATAATCTTCCAGTTTCTTAGTATAGCTTTAATTTTTTGCTGATGTCTTGGCATCTGACTATCTTGATTAGTTTACTCTGAAGATCAGCTTGTCTCTCTGGCCTAGGCTTTTGTTGTTGATTAGGTTTGTGTTAAGGCTGTTCTTTGATGCTTGTTTCAACTTATTCTGGACCTTTAGAATAGCCTGTGGACTTCAGGAAGATGGTGGATTAGAAAGACACAGGACTCTTTTCTCACAGAAATATAGCTAGAGGACAGGCAGAAACAGCCTGGAAAAAAGTCTAGAGTGTAGGACACCAGGGGAAGGCTGCACAATTCACAGAAGAAAGAGATGCACAGAAAAGGAACCTGAATATTAAGATTGTGAGTAGACTGCAGTTGTAGCTGCCTGTCCATCTCCCCCATCCTGCAATGAGAAAACATTGAATTATCTGGCTCACAAAATGGGCCACAGGAATCCACCTCCCCAGGAAATGGGACAGAGAGTGATACAGCCTAAGGCTGATTCCGCTTTTGACCCACAAATTTGGTGTGCTGTGTCCCACAAGCCCTTCCAGGCTGGATGGGGCTGCATCATTGTTTGCCTTAGGAGCAGACATGGGACTAAAGGGATCTGACCCTGTCAGATGCCCTCCCTACTGACCAGGACTGTTGTCGAGGACACAGAGGGGAGTGGAATTATTGCCTAACCCAAAAGGAGGGGTTTGCCAGCAAAGGGTGGAGAACTGTCTCTGAGAATTTTGATTTGTGAGGCTCTTAGCCTCTAGGCAGGAAACTCTGTCACGTCAATCTAGACTGTGTTGCAACAAACATACTCCAACCAGGCTTTGAACTGAGAGACTTGCTTTGGAACCATCTGCTGGCCAACCAAGGACATGCATGTGAGGAAATTATAAGTAAATAAGAGGCTTTTTATGGCCTTTACAGCCTCCCTTCCCAAGGCCCTTGGAAATGGCTCAACAATACATTATTGGGTCCAGGGCCCAGACTTGAGCAATTAACAAAGACAATCCTAAAGACCTAGAACAGGTTGAAACAGAAATCAAAGAACAGTACTGTCTTCTACCACTAAATACCTACAAAAGAGAGAATTGAACAACTGAGTAAACTCACCATCATAATCAGATGCCTAGACATCATAAAAAATTACAAGTCACACTAAGATAATGAAAGAAATGGACCAAGGAAAAGAATATATCAAATACACAGATGAGTCACAGGATTTGAGACAAATAATCAATGAGATTCATACAGATTTCCAAAATCAAATTAATGAGTTGAAAGACAATATGGCTAAAGAAATAAGGGACATCAAGAAGACACTGAACAAACACAAAGAAGAATAAGACAACCTGAATAGAGAAGTAATGAGCTCATGGTAATGAAAGACACAATAGGTGAGATCAGAAACACATTAGAGGGAAGTGGACTTGGCCCAGTGGTTAGGGCACCTGTCTACCACATAGGAGGTCTGCAGTTCAAACCCCGGGCCTCCTTGACCCGTGTGGAACTGGCCCACATGCAGTGCTGATGCGTGCAAGGAGTGCCATGCCACACGGGTGTCCCCCACGTAGGGGAGCCCCATGCGCAAGGAGTGCGCCCTTAAGGAAAGCCACCCAGCACGAAAGAAAGTGCAGCCTGCCCAGGAATGGCGCCGCACACATGGAGAGCTGACACAACAAGATGACGCAACAAAAAGAAACACAGATTCCCATGCTGCTGACAACAACAGAAGCAGACAAAGAAGAACACGCAGCAAATAGACACAGAGAACAGACAACTGGGGTGGGCGGGGAGAAATAAAATAAATAAATCTTTTAAAAAAACACATTAGAGGTACACAATAGCTGATTCATAATGACAGAAGAAAGAATAAATGATACTGAATACAGAACAGCTGAAATTGAAGAGAGAAAAGAACAGAGAGCAAAGAATGGGGAAAAAAGAGCAGGAGCTCAGAGAGTTGAATGATAACATGAAAAACAACAAACGTGTCATGGGAATCCCAGAACAAAAAGAGAAGGGAAAAGGGGAAGAAAGTATTTGAGTATATAATAGCTGAAAATGTCACATCATTCATGAAAGAAGTGAACTTTACATGTCCAAGAAGCACAGCATACTCCAGAATAAATCCAAATAGACCTACTCCAAAGCACATATTACTCAGAATGTCAAACGTCAAAGCTGAAGAGAAAATTCTGATAGCACCAAGGGAGAAACAATCTAACACATACAGTGAAATAGAATTGAGAGTCCAGAAATAAACCCTCATCTCTATTGCAAATGCTTTTGACAAACTTACCAAGTCCATGTGAACAGGACAAAACAGTCTCTTCAACATATGGTGCTGGGAGAACTGGATATCTACAACCAAAAACCTGAAAGAGGACCCCTATTTCACTTCCTATACAAGAATCAACTCAAAATGGATCAAAACCTAATATAAAAGCCAGGACCATAAAACTACTAGAAGAAAATGTAAGGAAAAATCTTAAAGATCTTGTGGTAGGTGATGGTTTCTTAGACCTTACACCCATAGCATGAGCAGCAAAAGAAAAAAATAGATAAATGGGATTTCCTCAAATTAAACACTTTTATATGTCACAGACAACTTTGTCAAAAGGGAGAAAAAGCAGCTGACGCAAAGCAAAAAAATTTGGAAATTGCATACCAGTAAAGAGTTTAATATTCATGATATAAAAAGAGATGTTACTTTATTTACTTTATTGTTACTCAACAATAAAAAGACAATCAATCCAATTTAAAAATGGACAAAAGATTTGAGGTGGTAGTTTGATGTTATTGATGAATTCCAAAAAGAAATATTGACTATGTTTGTAAACTGATTTGTTCCTCAGAGTGTGGTACCCTTTGGTTGCATTAAATTAAGAGGTTTCACTTTTGCTTGATTAAATTAAGATTAGGGCTTCAATTCAACTGCATCAGTAGGACACTGAGTCCCTGCTGCCTTTCACACAGAAAATGACACAGCAAAGGAGAGAACTTAGTTTTCACTAAGGATCCCCAGGGATCCAGTGAGCAAACTGTTCACCTGGTAGCTTACAACTGGCCTTATGGAAAGAGCAGAGCAGCTGAGCCCAGAAAGAGACAAGGCCTGGGAAGAGAGACAAGCCTTATGTCAGCCTACAGCTGAGATCAGAAGAAGCTGAGACTATGGAGCCTTAAGAGGAAGAGGAGGGCTTAACACTTGCAGAGATCAGCAACCATCTTGCTCCAACATGTGGCAACAGACTTTGGTGAGGGAAGGAACTTACTCTATATGCCCTCGTGACTGTAAGCTTCTACCCCCAATAAATACCTTTTTCAAAAGCCAACATATTTTGGGTATTTTGCATCAGCAACCCTTTGACTGACTAATATGCTTGAATAGACATTTGTCCAAAGAAGAAATACAAATGGTGAAAAATGCATTTTAAAATACTCAACATCATTAGCAATTAGAGAAATGGAAATCAAAGCTATAAGGAAATATCATTTCACCCATATTAGAATGGCCACTATTAAAAAGACAGCTATAAGTGTTAGGATGTAGAGAGATAGGAAAACTTACTCATTGTTGGTGGGAATGTAGAATGGTACAGCCACTGTGTAGGACTGTTTGGCAGTCCCTAAAGAAGTTGAATATAGATTTGCCATGTGACTTGGCAATACCACTTCTGGGTGTGTACCGTGCAGAACTGTGAGCGGTAACATAAACAGACATCTGCACACCAATATTCATAGCAGCATTCACAATTGCCGAGAAATGGAAACCATCCAGGTGTCCGTCCACTGATGAATGGATAAACAAACTGATATATACACACATGATAGAGTATTAAGCAGCTGTAAGAAGACGTCATAAAACATATTACAACATAGATGAACTTGGAGGATCTTTTGTTGAGTGAAGTAGGCTAGACACAAAAACACAAATACTGTGTGACTGCACTGTTATGAATTAAATACATTGTGTAATCTTCCAGAGTTAACAAGTTAAATACGGGTCACCAGAAAATAGAATGTGTTTAGAGAATGGAAAGATGACAGTTAACTTGTGCAGAATTGGTAAAAAGAATGTGTGCTAATCTTTGGAAACAAATAGAAAAGAAGAAAGCACATCCATATTGGTAACTAGCAGTGATATTACATGGATATGACTGTGGTTGAAAGGATAGTCTAAGGCCACCTAAATTACTAAATGGAAAGCTAAACTTTAATTTGTGCTGTGACTATGCAGTTTTGCACAAGAATTTCAGTCCTTTTAATTATTAGCTCATATCCAAATTGTTCCCAAGGCTTTAAAATATAATTCACAATGTTTTCCTTTACTTTAAAAGCTTTGCTTTTTTCCCATTTTGATGTTGACAGACCTTGGATGAGCAAGACTAATTTTAGTATATATTCACTGAGGTCATTGAAGTCTCAAGGAAACCTGGTTTTCCTTTTGAGTTGCTGCTTTTGGGAACATCAGCACTCGAGGTGGGAGGGCCCGCTCCCCAGTCCTTGGCCAGTGGACAGGAAGAGTGGACATCCAACCCTGAGAGTCAAGAATTCCACCAGGCAGCAATCACCTGGAGTTATGGGGGAAAAGCAGGGTCATAAATACCAGTGGAAGGACAGGAGACAGGGATATCTTAAATTTGCCTTCCCCTTAGCCATAGGGGCAGAAATCTTCATGAAATGACCATAAGCAAAGGCAAGGGGTGAGGCTAGATCTGAAGTAGCCAAAGACAAAGGCAAACTCTGTTTATATTTACCATCACAATAGCTGAAGTCTAAAGGCAAGGTGAAGCTAGTAAGCTAAAGCAAGGATGTGACTAGACCTGAAGTAACCATAAACAAAGGCAAACTCAGTTAGAATTACCATTACGATAGCAAGCACAAACAAGGGTGGGCCAGACCTGAAGTACCATAAACAAAGGTAAATTAGTCTAAGATTACCATTACAATAGTAGGTTCCTAGGCTAAATTGACCCTTTTACAGCAATTTCAAATATTATCCTTCTGTTGTTTTATAATATATAATATAAATCTATATAATGAACTTAACTCTTAGTTACAGTTTCTAGTAAGTTTTCACTTTAGAACAAATTGGGCACTTTATTAACTAAGCAGCTAAAACAATTTTATTAGTAACAATGTTGCTTAAGTTTTCTTGCTTTTCCAACAGTTGACTTAATTCCATATGGTTTCTCTTACCCATCAAATTCAATTACAAATGGTATTAAAATGTAAAGACTCATTTTTAGGTTACCTTTTACCATTACCCAATTTGTAACAGGCGAACCCCAAATCTAATTTATGGGTTCCTAGGCACGAACAAAGTTAAGGCAAGCATAGATTAGAAAGAAGAGGATTTTACACACTTAGCTTAGCTTAGGGAAAGACCTGCTTTTCCAGTCACTTAGATGCAAACCTCCCATTGTCTGTCCATGGCAGAAACCTTATGCAGGACCCTCCAGTGTGGTTCCTCCAGGAAAATCCCTGGGCACCTACTAAGTACAGAGCTAAGGGATCCAGAGAAGCCCCACCCCCATGAGACATGAATCGGGGCTGCTCTGGTGGTTGCATCCCATTAATTACCTCCCGGCAAGTCGTTTTCACTGGAAGGATTGGAGTGTTACCAGGGAATAGGCAGGGAGCTAGGAAAGTGGGGAACCTTTTAATCGTAATTGATCGTACATGAGGAGGTTCCTTATTCTACAGGGGAGAAGTTTAGTAAAACAGCCTAGATCTTAATTCCCCATTCACTCCCCTCATTAGGTACAACCAAGGTTAGAAGAGGTCTAGAGTGAGTGAAGGCTAGGGCTGAGTAATTGGCACCCATGTTCATTAAGAAATTAACAATCTTCCTGCCACACCAAGGGTCACTTGAGGCTCCTCCTGGTTGATGGTTCATGTATGGCTTCAGGCCCCTTCCATCCTTCCCTGGGGCAAGGCCCTAGTGGTCCACATGGTGATGCAGCTTGGAGCCAGGTTCTACTGACACGGAGCCTGGATTCAGGTAACCCTGAGGTGACTGGTGCCTTTAGCAGAGGCAATTAAAAGGTGAGCCTTTCCCTGACCCTGTGCCCACCTCTCTTATCTTCTCCATCTTGACAGCATGGTCTCAATTGTTGAAAACTGAGAAGGCTGTTTCTAAAAGGGAATTAGTAGAAATTTGGGGGCCCAGGAAAAGTTTCTGCAACTTTCTATGACTATACGAGGCAGACTGGAGTTCCTAGGAGGACCTATCCTTTTCTAGAGTTAGGATCTACCAAGAAGGTATTTTTATTGCCTCCACCAGCTTTCTTTGAAATAAGGCTGGATTTCTAGGTCCCACCACTGAGTAACTTCCCTCAGCTTATTTAAAGTTGACCAGTTTGGTAGTACATTTCCTTGTCCCTTTAAGGAGATGACCACCTGGTCTTTGGCCTTCAAATCTGCCTGTCCTCTCCTATTTTACACATGTTAAGTGGAATTCAGGATCCCATACAGAACCCATTCTCTTCCATACTGTGGCCATGTGGTATGGCAGGAAAAGATTAGCCTCTTTCTTTTCAGACTATCAGTAAACAGGTTGGCCCAATTAGAAGCTGCCCATTATCCTACAGGAGGATAAATGTGCTCGTCAGTCTGTGTGGTGTCCCACTGCTAGACCTGGTTGAATGGATTGCTCACTGATCCAGTGTCCTGTAGATTGGGAGCCCTATTCACTGTCCCCATGTTCCAGGATTGGGACCCTTATGTCTCTGGGCATCCCCAGAGACTTAGAGGTCTTAGGAGACATCTGGATCTGATTCCCAGACCTTACCTCCCAAACCAGGCTTTCCTGCTAGGAAAGCGACTGGCTAGGGACCTTTCTTTTGCCTACTTTGCAAAGGTCTTAAAAGACAGCCATGAGTAAGCCCATCTCATGATGACTCCCAGGGTCCAAGTTCCACAGTTAAACCCAACATTAAGAGGCACGTTTGAAGCAGAGACTGTTCTGCAGCTTACAGGCAAACAGCCTCAGGGACCCCGGTGGTAATGGATTAAGAGGAACTTAAGGGCCTCCTGGGGGCTGAGTAAGGAAGGAACCTCCTGGGCCAGGTCGAGATCTCAGGCTCACTAATAAAAGAGGGCACAGACAGGCTTTCATTAAACACTTACCAGTCTCCAATGGCTGTCAGATAATAATGCCACTTGCCTCTGTCTCCTGGACTGGCTTGCCAAATAATGTTATTGGATGGCTCTAGATTCTGGGCTTTTAGGTTCTTGGCTTATGTTGCATAAAAGAATTTTAGGACATAATGTACGGTAGACAAGGGAATAAAGAGTTTACTGTGAACTGTAGTTTACATTATAGTTTACACTCTGTCCCACACAATTTTGTAGGTTATGATAAAATGTTTAATGGCCTGTATCTGTCATTACAATTACAATGTCCCCAAAATGCCCCCATGTTACACTTATTCTTCCCTCTCCCTCCCTGTCAGAACCTCTGGTGGCCACTGCCTTTATATCAATGATAAAAGTTCTTCCATTGCTATAATAATAAGTCTATAATAGAATAATAATAAGTCTACTTTAGGACATTGTTCATTCTCCAATCTTGAGGATTTGGAGATGATGATGCCCACTCTGTTTCAAATTGACAGGGATCTTAAATCCCATGGGACAGGTGGTGTCCTGGGAGAGTCCGATGAACTGGAGAATAGGTGTTGCAACTCTGCTGAGATTCAGGGCTCAACTGGCACATTAATGTATGAAAAATTTAAGTTTCTAGGACATATTTAACAAGTATATTGCTAATTATAGGTTCAAATAAAAGAGGCAGAAGAGCCATGTGTAGGGATCTATAACTGAGTCTAATTCTTTTATACTGGGGAGCATAAATTCCAAAGTAAGACCCACTGACAGGATGCTGAATTCCTGAGCTTGTCTGCCCTGCTTATAGTGTCTGGATGTCTCTAGAGCCCTCAGCAGCCTCACTGTTTGAGGCACTATTTACTGTGGCAGTCAATGAGATCCTGCATAAGTGTAACCTCTGGAATGACCTCCTAACTCACTTTGAAATCTCTTAGTCATAAAAACTCATATGTATTTAATATATCCCCCTTTAGTCAAGGTCTTTTTCCAGATGCGTTGAGAGTTGGCATGTGGTAATAATCCCTCAGTGCCAGGGAGGCTTATCCCTGGGAGTCATGTCCTATGCCAGGGGGAAGGTAAGCTGAGTTTGGCTTAGAGAGAGGTCACATTTGAGCAAAAAGGAGGCTTTCAGGAGGTAACTCTTAGGCAATCTATATTACTAGGCTAAGTTTCAATTTTACAAGAAAAGGTTCCTAAGTGCAATCATCAATATCAATGGTCTGTCTTCCTTCACTAGGCACTGCCCTTGTTTGTGGCAGATTCTTGCCATTCTATTAGAGAATGTAGCAGGACTCCTGTATCAGTCAGCCATAGGGCTGCTAATGCAAAGTACCAGAAATTTGTTGACTTTTATAAAAGGTCTTTATTTGGGATAAAAGTTTACAGTTGTAAGGCCCTAAAGAGTCCAAATCAAGGTTGATTTCTCACCCAAAGTCAGTTGCCATGTGTTGAAGCAACATGATAGGTGATGTCTGTCTGGTCTCTCCTTCCTTCCTTCCTCTAAAGGCTCTGTGGGTCCACTTTCTTCTGATCTCAGCTGTAGGCTGGCATAGGGCTCATCTCTCTTTCTAGGGCTTTCTCAGCACTACCACCTATCAGGTGAATGACTCATCTCTCTTTCCAGGGCCGCAGAGTCAAAGCTCTCAAAGTGTCTATGGAGTTGTCTCTTCCTCTGTGTGTCTCCTTGAATGAGTGTCCATTTATATAGCCCATTAAGGGGGTAGGAACTCAACCCTGATCACCCTTATGACAGGTCAAATCAAAGCCCTAATCTTAATTTAATCAAGTAAATATAGAATCTTTGAATTTAATACCATTAAAGGGTATCATGCCCAGAGGAACAGTCCAGTTTACAAACATATTTATATCTCTTTTTGGAATTCATGGATAATATCAAACTGCCACAACTCCCCAGGATGGGAATTCAATATTCTTTGGGTTATAGTGTGGGCCTCCACCCACTGAGAAAACACCCCATGAACACTTGAACATATTCATATGCCCAAAAGTCATGCCTCAGGTGCACCCCTCCCGACACATCTACCCATCACTGACACCCCTCACCAGTGTCCCTCCCCTGTCACAGTTGTGACCTTTCTGTGATCCAAAACCCCTCCTGAAATGAAGCCAACAAAATAACTAAATAAAATTAATAAGGGAATTAAATAATAATAGTTTTTAAATAACAAAATACAAAAATTTTAAAATTTTGAAATAAAAAATTTTTTAGGCATTTTGTCTTTCATCACTAAGATCTATTGTCTTGTATGTATGGTGACAATTTCTTCCATATATTTCCCCAGTGTCTTATCTTTTTCATTTTATCTTCAAAGAAGCTTTAGTTTACAAAATAGTCACATAGAAAATAAAGGGGATTCCCATATACCCAATCACCTCGCCTTTTGCATTCTCCCATATTAATATCATTTTATATGCAAATGGTATGTTTGTTACAATTAATGTACAAATATTGAAGCATTACTACTAACCATGGTGTGGCAGTTTTGCTATTATTTATGAATTCCAAAAATAAATATTGGGTTATGTTTGTAAACTGGTCTATTTCTCTGAGCATGTTAGATTAGGTTATATTCAGAGGTTTCCCTTTTACTTGATTAAATTGTAATTAAGATTTTGATTTGGCTGTGTCAGTAGGACCAAGGGGGTGAGGACTCACAGAGAAATGGCTAGCAGAGGAGAAAGTAGGACTTTTTTGATGCTGGAGCCCCAGAAGTAAATACACATGAGAAGAACATAGAGAAGCATATGTGTGAGGAAAGAGAGAAAGCTCCATTAGACACAGTAAAGGCCCTGGGGAAGAGAGACAAGCCGTTCACCTGATAGTTTACAACTGATCTTGTTGAAAGAACAAAGCAGCTGAGCCCAGAGAGAAACAAGCCCCAGGAGAGAGACAAGACATATCCCAACCTACACCTGATATTGGAAGAAGCTGGCACCACAAGGAAGAAGGAGGCTGAACTCTTACAGTTGTCGGTAGTCATCTTTTTCCAGATGTGGCCACATACATTGGTGAGGGAAGTAACTTACGCATTATGGCCTTATGACTCTAAGCTTCTACTCCAAATAAATACCCTTTATAAATGCCAACATATTTCTGGTACTTTGCATCAGCACCCCTTTGGCTGACTAATACACATGGTCAATGGTTTACATTATGGTTCACATTTTGCACCATACACTTTCATAAATTTTGATGAACTTTAAAATGGCTTGTTTCTGTCATTGCAAAATCATGCATAACAATCCTAATATCCAAAAATGTTCTATGATCCATTTATTCTATTCTTCACTCCCCTCTCCTTGAAACCTATGGTAATCACTAAGTTTCAATTTTAAAGAATAAGATTCATAGTTACTTGCAATAATATTCATATTATTGCTCAGTTTCCTTTTATAAGGCACTGCCTATATTCTTTGGGAATTCTTGTCCCTTTAATTGAGAACATAGCAGGACTCCCCAGGATGGGAGTTTAATATTTTCTTGTTAATTGTGTGGTTCTCCACCCACTGAGATAACACACTATGAAAAGATTACACTTACATATTCCATAGAAGCATTCTCAGGTGCGCACTTGTATATCTTGTATATCCCCCACACCCAATGCCTTACACCAGTCCTGGCATATTTGCGAAAAGAATATTACCAACATTGTAGTTTTACCCACAAACTTGCAAATCCCCAGGGTTCACCTGCTCCTTCCTCCAACCCTCCCCCCAGAACAATGGATAGTACAACCAACCCCCACACACACACCCTCACAATGCAGCACCGCTGAACCCAATCTTATCACTGCCCCACTCTCAGCCCAACCAAACCAACCAAACCCTTCCACTTTATCATAGATTTTGCCCATAAGGGCATTGGCTCACCACCGTCTACTCCTATTCTATTTCCTATAAACCTGTCTTCCAGACTCCTGCTCTGTGAGTCTGTTCAATTTGTTTAAGTCATATTTGTGAGGTCATGTAATGTTTGTCCTTCAGTGACTGACTTACTTCATTCAACAAAGGACTTCAAGATTCATCCATGTTATCCCATGTGTTAATACTGCATTCCTTCTTACAGACGAGTAAGATATCATTGTATGTATATACCACAGGTTGCTTATCCATTCATCTGTTGATGGACATTTGGGTTGCTTCCTGGTTTTTGGCAATAGTGAATAATGCTGCCATGAACATTGGTGTACATTTATCTGTTCGTGTCCCTGCTTTCAATTCTTTTGGGTATATACCCAGCAGTGGGATTGCTGGATTACACGGCAATTTTATAGTTAACTTCTTGAGGAACTGCCAAACTGTCTTCCACAATGGCTGCACCATTCGACATTCTCACCAGCATTGGAAAAGTATTCCCTTTCCTCCACATCCTCTCCAACACTTGTAGTCCTCTGTTTTTTTTTTTAATAACCACCTAATAGATAAAAGATTATGTCTCATTGTAGTTTTGATTTGCATTTCCCTAATAGTTTGCGGTGTTGAGCATCTTTTTATGTGCTTTTTAGCCATTTGTATTTCTTCTTTGAAAAAGTGTCTATTAAAATCTCTTTCCCATCTTTTAAATGTTTTTTTTTTTCTTTTTGAGGTGTAGGATTTCTTTATATATGCTGGATAATCCATTAGACCCTTATCGGATGCATGGTTACCAAATATTTTCTTCCATTGAGTAGACTGCCTTTCACTTTCTTAACAAACTCCTTTGAAGCACAAAAGTTTTTAATTTTGAGTAGGTCCCATTTATCTATTTGTTCTTTCACTGCTCATGCTTTGGGTATAAAGTTTATGAAACCATTTCCTAATATAAGATCTCATAGGTGCTTCCCTACATTATCTTCTAGGAGCTTTATGGTCCTGGCTCTTATATTTAGATCTTTGATCCAACTCGAGTTAATTTTTGTATAGGGCATGAGATGGTGATCCTCTGTCATTCAGCACTGCTCTTGCTGCATTGCACAGGGTTTTAAAAAAAAATTCTTTTTTATTTACTTTATCTTTCTTTATTCATTCCTCCTTTCCCCCAGATGGTTTGCTCATCTGTCTGCTCATTATTTGCTCACCTTCTCCAGGAGGCACCGAGAACTGAACCCAGGACCTCCCACATGAGAGGGGAGTGCCCAACAGACTGAACCACATCTGCTCCCTAGGGGCTGTTGTGTCTGCTAGTTTGTGGCCTCTGCTTTTTGCAGCAGGGGTGGCATCTAGATCTTTTGCAGCAGAAGGTGGCATCTGCTTCTCTCTTTTTTTTTAGGAGGCACTGGGACCTGAACCCAGGACCTCCCATGTGGGAGGCAGACACGCAAGTGGTTAAGCCACGTTTGCTTCCCTCCCACAGGTTGTTTTTTTTTTTTAAGATTTATTTTATTTATTTCTCTCCCCTTCCCCCTCATTGTCTGCTCTCTGTGTCCATTTGCTGTGTGTTCTTCTGCATCTACTTGCATTATCCCACGGCACTGGGAAACTGTGTCTCTTTTTTGTTGCATCATCTTGCTGCATCAGCTCTCTGTGTGTGCAGTGCCACTCCTGGGCACTTTTTCACATGGGGCAGCTTTCCTTATGGAGTGCACTTCCTATGTGTGAGGCACCTCTACATGGGGGCACCCCTGCATGGCACGGCACTCCTTGCACGCAGCAGCCCTGTGCATGGGCCAGCTTACCACATGGGTCTGGAGGTCCTGGGGATCGAACCCTGAACCCTCCATATGGTAGATGGATGCTCTATCAATTGAGCCACGTCTGCTTCCCTCCCACGGCTTTTGATATGCTATGTTGTCATTTTCATTCATTTCAAGATAGTTAAGGGAAACGGACTTGGCCCAGTGGTTAGAGCGTCCGTCTACCACATGGGAGGACCGCGGTTCAAACCCCGGGCCTCCTTGACCCGTGTGGAGCTGGCCCATGCGCAGTGCTGATGCACGCAAGGAGTGCCGCGCCACGCAGGGGTGTCCCCCGTGTAGGGGAGCCCCACACACAAGGAGTGCACCCGTAAGGAGAGTCGCCCAGCGCGAAAGAAAAGTGCAGCCTGCCCAGGAATGGTGCCGCCCACACTTCCTGTGCCGCTGACAACAACAGAAGCGGACAAAGAAACAAGATGCAGCAAATAGACACAGAGAACAGACAACCAGGGTAGGGGGGGAATTAAATAAATAAATAAATCTTTAAAAAAAAAGTTAATTATTTCTTTTGCAATTTCTTACTTGGCCCACGGATTTTCTAAGAGAGTATTGTTTAAGTTCCATATCTTTGCGCTTAATCTGTTTCTCTGTCCCTTACTGATTTCCAGCTTCATTCCACTGTGGCCAGAGAAATTTGTATAATTTCAGTGTTTCTGAATTAATTGAGATTTGTTCTGTGACCTAGCATGTGGTTCTTCCTGGAGAATGATCCATGTGCGCTTGAGAAGAATGTATATCCTGCTGTATTTGGTTGTAATGTTCTGTATGTGTAGGTCTAGATTCACTAATGCATTATCCAACGTCTCTGTTTCTTTATTGACCCTCTGTCAATATGTTCTATCTAGTGGTGATAATGGTGTATTAAAGTCCCCCACTATAATTGTAGAAGCATCTATTTCTCCATTTAGTTTTTCCAATGTTTGTTTCATGTATTTTGGGACACCCTGGTAGGTACATAAATGTTTATGATTGTTCTTTCTTCTTGATAGATTACCCCTTTTTATTAATATATAGTGTCTTTCTTTGTCCTTACAATAGTTTTGCATTTAAAGTCTATTTTGTCTGATATTAATACAGCTACTCCCACCCTTTTTTGTTTATTATTTGCATGTAAATTTGTTTTCTAACCATTCATTTGCAACCTCCTTGCATCCCTGAGTCTAAGGTGAGTTTCTTATAGACAGTACATGGATCATATTTCCTTATCCATTATGCCAATCTTTGTCTCTTGATTGAAGAGTTTAATCCATTAACATTCAGTGTTATTACTGTCAATGCATTACATACATTAGCCATATTTTCTTTAGATTTATGTCATATGTTGTTTTTATTTCCCTTTTTATCATCTTAGTTATTCTTACCAATAATCTTCCTTCTTGCACTCTCCTCCAACCCTCTCTCTCCTATTTTTTTCCTTTCAAACTGTAGAACTCCCCTTAGTATTTCTTGAAGGGCAGGTTTCTTGTTGACAAGCTTTCTTAATTTCTGTTTTTCTGTGAATACTTTGAACTTTCCCTCATTTATGAATGCCAGCTTTGCTGGATACAGAATTTTTGGCTGACAGGTTTTTTCTTTTAGCATCTTAACTATGTCATACCACTGCCTTTTTGCCTCCATGGTTTCAGAGGAGAAATCAGCCCTTAATATCACTGTGCTTCCCATGTATATGAGGGATCTCTTTTCTCTTGCTGCTTTCTCTCTTTGTCTTGAGCATTGGACAATTTGATAAATGTATGTCTTGGGGATTTCCAGTTCAGATTTATACTGTTAGGAGTGTGCTGCACTTCCTGGACATGTATGGCCATGTTCCTCAAAGGAGTTGGGAAATTTTCAGCCATTATTTCCTCCAACACTCCTTCTGCCCCCTTACCCTTCTCTACTCCCCCTGGGATATCTATAATGTGTATGTTCATGTGTTCTATGTTGTCATTCAAATCCTGAGTCCCTGTTGTATTTTTGACTGTCTTTTTATCTATCTTTTCTACTATCCACTTTCAGATGTACCATCTTCAACATCACTGGTTCTTTCCTCTGCCTGTTCAAATCTGCTGGTATGTGCTTCCAGCATAGTTTAGATTTCTTGCATTGTGCCATTCATCACCACCAGATCCATTATCTTTTAATGCATGTTTACAATTCCTTCAGTATGCTCCCCAGTGTCTTCTTAATATCCTTTATCTCTTCCTTCACTTCATTAAGTTGATTCATGATATTTATTTGTATACCCTTGAGTAGTTGTTCCACATTTTGCATCTCCTGTTTTTCAGTTTGTTCATTAGATGGGGCCATGTCTTCCTCTTTCTTGTAAATTTTAGTTGGTGTCTAGTCATCTGTTTATCTTGATAGGCTTATTTGGTTTATATTCTCTTTCTACTCTAGGGTTTATTTTGTTTATGTGGAGGGGGTGGTAAGGTTCCTTTTTGACACTTAGCTCATCTTATTCTATATCCTTGCACTTGTCTGTGTTCCCTTAAAAAAAAACATGAGGACCAGAGAAAAGGAAAGAGAGCAGAAGGAAAGAAGAAGAATGGTAATAATAATCTAAAAAGGTAGAATGGAACTGTACAAGAACTGGGAAAATAATAAGTACTATGAGAAAAAAATCATTTAAAAATACAAAGAAATATGAATTAAAAAGATAGAATAGAAAAAAAATTAAAAAGAAACAAATTAGAAAGAAAATAGAATGAATTAAAGGCTGCAAAGATGGGAAAAAAATAAAAAAGGAGAGAGAGAATATCCAAACAAAAAGAGGTAGAATGAAAGAAAAACAATAGAAGACAGAAGATGGAAAAATGAAGGAAAAAAAAATAATAAAGTAGGTAGAAAAAAATCAGTAAAAGAAAAAACAGAAACAAAAAAAAGAAAAAGACAGCAAACAAAAACCAAAACAATAAAAAAACAACCCAGGAAAATCAGGCTTTCCTCTTAAGCCCCTAGGGATCTTTTTTTTTTAAAGATTTATTTTTTAGTTATTCCTCCCCACCCCCCCACCCCCCGCCCCACATTGTCTGCTCTCTGTGTCCATTCACTGTGTGTGTTCTTCTGTATCTACTTGGATTCTGGTCAGTGGCACCAGGAATCTGTGTCTCTTTTTGTTGTGTCATCTTGCTGTGTCTGTTCTCCCTGTGTATGGTGCCACTCCTGGGCAGGCTGTGCTTTTTTCATGTGGGGCAGCTCTCTTTACAGGGCACACTCCTTGTGTGTGGGGCTCCCCTATGCAAGGGACACCCTTGCATGGCACGGCACTTCTTGAGCGCATCAGCACTGCACATGAGCCAGCTCACCACATGGGTCAGGAGGCCCTGAATTTGAACCCTGGACCACCCATGTGGTAGGCAGATGCTCTGTCAGTTGAGCCAAATCTGCTTCCCCCTAGGGGTCTTCTCAGGCTTCCAGTGTTCATCAATCACCCTGCAGCCTGCCCTCCACAGGTAAGGTACCCTGTTTAGTGAATAAAATAAAGAATAAATAAATAAATAAATAAATAACAGATTAAAAAAAACCTAAAACAAAAAAAATCTGTATATATGTTCCATGTTATAAGGTGCTGGCTGGGTGCCTGATAACCCAGTGGATCACTCTTGGATCCCTTCTCTTAGGAGGTACCAAGAATCAAACCAGGGACCTCGTAAATGCAAGGCAGGAATTGCTACAATGAGCTACACTCATGCCACAGGTTAAGTTGGCTTTGAAAAGCTTATCTAATAATAAAAAGAAAAGCTTATCTGGCTCTTCCAATTCCCATTCCCTCAGGTGAGTTGGATTTCTAACAATTTTCCAGAGTTAGGCTGGATAGGCACCTGTCTCTGCCCCCTCACTGACCTAGTTCCTCTCTCTCTCAGGGTGGCTGGGTATAACAGCCTGCCTGATCAGATACCCCCTCCCCTCTCCCTGGGGCCATGTATTAATCAGCCAAAGGGGTGCTGATGCAAAGTACCAGAAATCTGTTGGCTTTTATAAAGTGTATTTATTTGGGGTGAAAGCTTACAGTTACAATATCCTAAAAAGTCCAACCTAAGGTTACTTCCTAAGAAACTCTGTTGCCACATGTTGAAGCAAGATGGCAGATGACATTGTGAGGGTTCATCCTTCCTCTTCCTTCTTAGACTCCATGGGTCCAGCTTCTTCCAGTCTCAGTTGTAGGCTCACGTAGGGGCTCATTTTTCTTCCAAGGGCTTTCTCAGTGCTACAACCTATTAGGCAAATGGCTCAACTCTCTTTCCAGGACCACAGAATCAAAGCTCTTTCCTCTGCCATGGCATTTCTTTCTGGTCTCAGCTTCTCTGTTCTCTTCAAAGATCAGCTGTAAACTATCAGGCCACGCCTATAGAGCTGTCTCTCTTCCTCTGTTTATCTTCTCTGTGTAACTACTTCTGCATTCTTGATTGAGTATCCCTTCATATAGTCCACCAAGTGGGCAGGGACTCAATCCTGCATGCCCTAATGACATGGTCAAATCAAAGCCTTAATCTTGTTTTAATCAAGTGAATGTAAAGCCTTTGAATTTAAATCAATCAAAGGGTATCATGCCCAGAGGAACAGACCCATTTACAAACATAATCCATGTCTCTTTTTGGAATTTATAAATAATATCAAACTGCCACAGGCCATTTCAGTGCTGGCTGGGATCTTTTTTGAGATTCAAAGGGGGTTCAGCTGGCTAAACTCACTGAAAAGAAACCACCCTCTACCCTTCACCAGACTGCTCTTTCTCCCAGGGTATATTCTTTCCCATTCAGTTGGCTGTAGTGAGCCAGGGGTTTTACCAAGGCCATTTGCCTTGAGAGTGGGGTGTATGTGCCTTTCCCAGCCACAGGAGTGAGTAACTCACAGTTTCCCTTTGGCCTCTTTGTCTCTCTGTCCTGCTCCCTCCTGGATGGTGTGCAGCACTTTCCTCTTCTTCAGATCCCCAAAGCAGCTCCCTTGGGTAGCTTTTTGCCCTTTCTCCATTGTTTTTTTGTGAGAGAGTTGAGCTCGGCCTACCCACTTTGATGCTATCTTCACAGAAGTCCAAATCCATCTTGAAAAAGAAGAACAAAGTTGGAGAACTCACATTTCTTGATCTTATTAATAAAACTTATTGAAAGCCACAGTAATCAAAATGGCAAGGTACTGAAGTGAGACAGGCAATGGAATCAGAATTGAGAGCTCAGAAATCAACTCTCACATTTATGTCCAATTGATTTTTGTCAAAGGCCAGTCAATTGAGAAAAAATAGTCTCTTCATTAAATAGGTCTGGGAAAACTAGATCTCCAAAAAAAGGAGGAGGACCCCTACCTCACACCTTATACAAAAATCAACACAAATGGATCAAATACCTAAATATAAAAGCCAAAACTATCAAAATCCTAGAAGAAAATGTTGAGAAGCTTCTTGAGGACCATGTGTTAGGCAATGTTTCTTAGTCTCTGTACCCAAAGCACAAACAACAAAATAGATAAATGGGACCTCATCAAAACAAACAAACAAACAAAAAATGTTTGTGCCTCAAAGGAACTTTATCAGAAAAGTAAAAAGACAACCCACACAATGAGAGAAAATATTTGGAAATGACATGTGTTAGTTAGGCTAATGTGTCAACTTGTCCAGGTAATGGTGCCCGGCTGTTTGGTCAAACAAGCATTGCCTTAATTGTAAAACAAGGGCATTTCATGGACTTTAATTATCAGTGAATTCATTGCATAGATGGCTAATTACATCTACAATCAACTGAGGAGATTGCCTTCAGCAATGAGTGATGACCCAGCCCATCAGTTGAACGCTTAAAAGGAGAAGTGATTTCAGCATTCAAAGAGAATTCCCATCTCTGCTTCAGACATCCACTATCTCCTGGGGAACTCACTAAAACCTTCATCAGAGTCCCTGGCTTGCAACCTGCCCTACAGAATTTGGATTTGTGCATCCCCATGGTCATGTGAGATAATTTTATAAACTAGCATACTGCTTACAGATATCTCCTGTCAAATTGTTTCCCTAGAGAACTCTGACTAATGGACCACATACCTGATAAAGGCTTAATATCTAGAATAGTTGAAGAAATTCTTCAACTTAACAACAAAATGATGATCAGTCTAGTTTTAAAATGAATTAAAGATTTGAATAGACATCTCTCTAAGGAAGATATACAAATGGCCAGAAAGCACATGAAAGGATGCTCAATATCATCAGTCATCAGGGAAATGCAAATCAAAACCGCACCCATAAAATAATAGAATATTGCAAGAGTTGGAGAAGATGCAGAGAAATAGGAACAGTCAGTCACTTCTGATAGCAATGTAAAATGGGGCAGCTCCTGTGGAAGACAGTTTGGCAAGCCCTCTGAAAGCTAAATATAGAATAACCATAAGACCCAGCAATACCACCTTTAGGCATATACTCAACAGAATTGAAAGCAGGGACTTGAACAGATATTTGCACAACACTGCTCATGGCAGCATTTGTTATAACAGCCAAAAAATGGTACCAACCCAAGTGTCCATTAAGCAAGGAATGGAAAAAAAGAATGTGTTATATTCATACAATGGAATATTATTCATCCATAAATGGAATGAAATTCTGATAAATGTGACAACATGGAGGAACTGGAAGATATCCTGTTGCATGAAATAAACCAGACAGAAAAGGACAAATATTTTATTGTCTCACTGGTATGAAATAATTAGAACAAGTAAACTCATAGAGTAAGAATCTAGAATATACCTTACCAAGGGATGGGGTGAACATAGGAAATGGGAAGTTAAGGCCTAAAATGTACAGGGTTCCTCTTTGGATCTGTGGAAATGTTTTGTTAATGGATGATGATAGCACAACATTGTGAACATATTTAACATCAGCAAAATATATATCAATGTGGTAAAAGGAGAAATGTTAGGTTGTATAAGGACAAGTATAAGGATGTGCTTTTATCAGTTCTAACAAATGTACCATACCAATGCAAGGTGTTTAAAATAATGTACCATACCAATGCAAGGTGTTTAGGTGGTATATGGAAATCCTGTATTTTTTGCATGATTGTTCAATAAGCCTATGACTTCTCTAATAACAGGGGAAAAAAAGGTTAAAAAATAAGAAGAAGAGGGTGGGAATAAAGCTATATTTGAATAAGGAATTGATACCAGATGGTAACTTGAATCCATAGAAAGAAATTAAGAGAACCAAAAATAGTAAATAAAATGTTGATATAAAAGGTCTCTAAGTAAGCTTTTTATCCTTTCTTCTATTAGTTTCTTTAAAACACACAATATTGAAAGTGGATGTGGCTCAACTGATAGAGCATCCATCTGCCATATGAAGGGTCCAGGGTTCAATCACCGGGACCTCCCGACCAGTGTGGTAAGTCGGCCCACACAGTGCTGCCACGTGCAAGGAGTTCCCACGTAGGGGAACCCCATGCTCAAGGAGTGCACCCTGCAAGGAGAGCCACCCCGTGTGAAAAAAGTGCAGTCCACCCAGAAGTGGCGCTGCACACATGGAGAGCTGACACACCAAGATGACACAACAAAAAAGAGACACAGTTTCCCAGTGTCACCAGATAATGCAAGTGGGCACAGAAGAATACACAGCAAATGGACACAGAGCAGACAACAGGGAGGAAGGGGAGAGAAATAAATAAAAAATGAATCTTTAAAAAAAATACACAATATTGTAAAAAGCAAAAAGTATAATTGTTGGGTTGCAGATGTAATATATGTAATAAGTACAAACAAGGGTGAGAATTCAAACAAATGGAAATTTTCTATATCTTATTGAAATTAAGTTAATATATAGCTGAAGTAGATTCTGATAACATGTATATCGTAAACCCTAGAGAAATACATAAAATGCAAAAATATAGTTAAATATCATAAAAGGAATTAAATGCCACACCAGAAAATATCCACTTAATACAGCAGTAGGAAGTAAGGGAAGATTACAGAACAAAAGATACATAAGACATATATAAAACAAATAGTAAATAGGAGAAGTCCTAACATCACTAATTATATTAAACACAAATGAATTAAATTCTCCAATTAAAAGTCAAAGATTGACAGAATAGATAAAAAGGTGATCCAACTATATGCTGTATACCGAACACTCACTTTAGATTCAAATACATAAATATATTGAAAGCAAAAGATGAAAAAGATATACCATGCAAACAGTAACTAAAGGATTGCTGGGGATGGCTATACTAATGTAAGTACAAATAAGCTTTAAGGCAAAATATGTTACTAGAGGCAAAAAAGGATATTTTGTAACAGTAAAAAGTGTCAGTCCTTCAAGAAAATAAAGCAATCATAAACCAATAGGCAACTAACTATAGGGATAACCAAAAATATGTGAACATAAACTGACTGAGAAAGAGACAATTCAAAAATAAGAGTTGGAGTCTTCAATACACCATTTTTGATAATGTATAGAACAGCTAGGCAGAATATCAGCAAGGAACTTGAAGAAAGGAACAACAATATAAACCAACTACACCTAACAGATATTTATAAAACGCACACTCAACAATAGCAGAATACATATCCTTCTTAATTGTACATGGAATATTTTCTAGGATAAGGCCTATGCTAGGCCAAAAACAAGCCTCAATAAATTTAAAAGAATGGTAATCAGGCAAAGCATGTTCTATAACCATAATGGAAGTAAATTAGAAATCAATGTAGAAGAAATTTTGGAAATTCACAAATATGTAAAAATTAAACATCACAGTCCTAAACATCAAACTGGTCAGAGTAGAAGTCACAAGGGAAATAAGAAATACTTTGAGATGAATAAAAATTAAAACATAACATGCCAAGCTTAAAATGTAGGAAAAGAATAAGGTAAATGTTAACTTCATGTTCTGCTGACTGAACTGACTCTAAATGTGAAAACAAAGTCTTGCTTCATTCTTCTAGAGGATATCCTTCAAGGGTTGCATTATTAAAGATTCATGTCTTAAATGGGAAAAAAACTGACCATTGAACAACAAAACCTCTACACAGGAAATTGAAGCATTCTATGTTTCAGACTGCAGAAGGAGACCTTCACAGTATTGCTTTTTGAGGAAACAAATGAGCCTATTATTAATACTATCCCTGAGTGGAGATGTGAGGCTTAAATGATGTAGGAGCCAGATTTCCAGACCAGAAAACAGAATATGCAGTCAGACAGAGAATCTAGCCTCATGAGAATTTTTATTTTTTTTTTAGAATTTTTGAAATTGATTTTACCTGAAAAATTAAGAAGTGAAGGATTAATTTTAAAATCCAGGTGAAAATGTAACAACTTTCTTTTAAAAGTAAGTTTGCAAAAGTGATACAAAATGATTTGAAAACAATGATCCAGAGAAGAAATAGAAAAGGATGTGAAAATTGATTTTCTCAAATATGCAACAGCCTCATGTAGTTTTACTGGTAAGTTCTAGCATATTTTTAAGACAATACAGAATTTTAAAAGTTATTTAAGATATAGGAAATCACAGAGAAGATTATGAGGAGAACCATGGAGAAAATTATGTAGCACTCTAAATCTGATACCTGACAAAGATATCATGGTGGGGAGTTCAGGGAAATAGGTGGGGACCATGTATGACAGTCTAAATAAGAATATGGTAGCGGACATTCTGAACACTATTTGGGAAGTGGAATGCAACAATAATCATATTTCACAACCAAGCTAGGTTTGTCCAGGAATCTGAGAATAGTTTAATAAGGAGCATGTTAATGTAGCTCTTAGAAAAAAGGATAAAACCCTTATGAATGTCTAGGTCAGTATCAAAAATGTACCTCATGACTCCAACATCCATTTATGGTTAAAACCTCTTAAAATTCATGTAACAACACGGATAAACCTTGAAAACATCATGTTGAGTGAAATAAGCCAGAAACAAAAGGACAAATATTGGATGATTCTATGAATATACAAATTCTCATAGAGTCAGAATCTAGAATATAGCTTATCAGGGAATGTGGTGGAGGTGGGGAATGAGGAATTCATGCTTAAATTGTACAGAGTTTCTATTTGGGTTGATTGTAGTGTTTTAGTGGTTAATGGTGTTAATGGTACTACAACGTTGTGAACGTAGCTCATGGTACTGAATTATATATGGAATCGAGGTTAAAAGAGGAAATTTTAGGTTGTATATATTTTATAAAACCATAGGACTGTACAACACAAACAGTGAAACCTATTGTAAATGATGGGCTATAGTTAATAGTACAATTATAGAAATATTCTTTCTTGAATTATAACAAATGTACCACATTATTTTGTGCATTATTTTTCTATAAAGCTACAGCTTCTCTAATAAAAAATTGTTTTAAAACCCTTTTAAAATTCAATAATTAAAAAATATTCCCTAACCTCATAAAGAGTATTTATCATAAAACAAACTGAATCATCACCCTTAATAATGAAACAGACCCAGCATTTCCTTGAAAACCCAAGAAAAAGCCCAAAATGATGACTTCTCTGCTACCTCTCAAAATTATCTTGCATGTTCTGAATATTATACTGAGGCAAAAGAGAAATAACTGGAATAAATACTGAGATAAGGAAACAGAATTGTATTGGGTATGTTGTGTATGTTGAACATGAGAAGATTAGTTAAATGAATTGTATTCATCCATAACTGGCATACCATTTTTACATTACATATAATTTTATAGACAATATCTAATGACAAGAAAATAATGAACTGTGAGATAAACAAGATTACTAATAAAAATGTAAATTAATAAAGATCCAAGTACAAAAACTGATACAAAATGTTAATAAAACACTAAAATTGGTAGCTACCATATGTTGTGGAATTTCTGGGTGCCACACACAAAATTAGATTATTTAGATTTAAGTTTTTGAACAACACTGTGGAACACACATTAAAACTCCCACTGTAAAGACAAAGTGGTGCTTAATTAATCTTAACCTTCTCCAAACAAAATTATATTGTCATACCAATTTCTGTTGGTTTCTACTCTACACTCACTATGCATCAGTCCTTTTTATTAATGAAAATCACTTTTCTAAACTTCATGCCCTTTCAAGCTTGTTCACTGGGTGTCAGAAGATTCTGGGCTCTCACTGCCATTTATTACCAGGACCCATTAAGGTTATCTATTTTAATTTCAATGCTCCTCATCTTTTTTCCTTCTTAGGCTCACCCTGGGCTCTTCACTGTGCCCAGCACTCACCAAGCTCAACTGTCTACATACTTGCTTACCCTTCCCCATGCCTAGAATGGCCCCCTTTCTTCTCTAGAAATCCTACCCATCCTTTAAGATCCAAGTAAATTTCTTCCCTCTATGAAGCTTTCACTTCATGCTTTGCCCTCTTTTAATTTTCTCCTCTTAGAACATGATACATTTCTTGAATTCAATGTTGCTTCAATAAGCACTTGATCTTATTCAGTGTTATTATCTAATCAATTTAAATCACATGTATTGATATAGTCTATCTTCTGGTTTCTGTAGTTCTTTAGGAAATAGGAGATTAAAACAACCTCAATAAATCCTTATTTTTTGCCTGTTAAAGAAAATATTAGATTGCCAGGGTGTGGAGCAAATTCAAACCAATTTCCCCCCAATTAATTAATCCCTTGCCTTGATGCTTTGGCCCTGTCTTTTCTCACCACTCCCTTCCTTCCTTCCTTCCTTCCTTCCTTCCTTCCTTCCTTCCTTCCTTCCTTCCTTCCTTCCTTCCTTCCTCCCTTCCTCCCTTCCTCCCTTCCTCCCTCCCTTCCTCCCTCCCTTCCTTCCTCCCTTCCTTCCTCCCTTCCTTCCTCCCTTCCTCCCTTCCTCCCTTCCTCCCTTCCTCCCTTCCTTCTTCCTTCCCTCTCTGTCTCTCTCTCTCTGTCTCTGTCTCTCTCTCTCTCTCTCCTCTCTCCCCCTCCCTCCCTCCCTCCATTTGAAAAGGAAAAGACAAAATCCTCTGACCTCACATTCCATCCCCACCACCATCCCCATCCCCAATTCTTCTCCCTAGGATCCGTATGAAGCTTTCCCTTAATACTGCTGAGATGGAAAGCAGATGTGGCTCAAGTGATTGAGCTCCCATCTACCATATGGGAGGCCCCAGATTCAATTCCTAAGACCTGCTGGTGAAGACAAGCTGGCTCATGCTGCAGAGAGCTGATAGCCTACACCATGGAGAACTGACGCAGCAAGATGATGCAACAAAGGGAGACAATGAGAAGAGACAGTGAGAAACTCAGCAGACCATGGAGATGAGGTGGCTCAAGCAGTTGAGTGTCTCTCTCCCACACTGAAGGTCCTGGGATCCTGGTGCCTCCTAAAGAGAAAAAGATGAGAAGAGAAGACAAGCAGACATGGAAAGAATGCATAGTGAATGGAAGAGAGAGCAGAAAACAAGTGCAAAACAACAAGGGGGGGGGAGGAAATTTTATAAAAATGGTGTGAGAACATTATAAAAAAATACTTCTGGGACACATCAAATCAACCCCCACCTAACCACTCTAACCATAGCAATAATTATATATATAATATGGTCTATGGTCTACATACTCCAATTAAAAGACAAAGATTGTCAAATTGGATAAAAACACAAGACCCGAAATTCTTAAGTGATTTCCAGGAAGATGGTGGACTAGAAAGACGTAGGACTCTCTTCTTTCCCAGAAAAATAGCTAGAGGACAGGCTGAAGTAGCCTAGAAAAAAATCTTTTAGGGTTTAGGACACCAGGAGAAGGCTCAACACTGCCCAGAAAGGAGAGGGACAAAGGAAAAGAATTGCCATGGCTAAACTGTGAACTAAAACCAGCAACTGCTACTGCCAACATCCTCCCCCCAACTAAAGACTCTTGAATTCTCAGGCCACTGGGCTGGCTATAGCCAAAGGGGGCCCCAGGGACCCACCACTCCAGGAAAGGGGGAAAGCCTAAGGCTGACTCAGCTTTTGACACACAAATTTGGTCTGCTATGTCTCATGAGCCCTTCTAGGCCAGGTGTGGCTGTGCCATTGTTTGCCTTGAGAGCCAGTTTAGGACTGAAGAGACCCAGCACTAAAGAGATCTGACCCTCTTAATCTCCTTCTCTACCAGCTGGGACTAATTGTTGAGGATGCAGAGGAAAGTGGAATTATTTCCAATCTGAGAAAATGAGGGCTGAGAGCAAAGGCTGGAGAACTGTCTCTGAGAAAATTGAATTACAAGGCTCTCAGCCTCCAGGCAGGAGCCTCTGTCACATTGATCCAGTCTGTGTTGCAGCAAACACACTCTGACCAGGCACTGAACTGAGAGGACAGCCAAGGAGTACCACCTGCTAGCAGATGAAGGAAGAGCATGTGAGAAAATTAAAAGTAAATAAGTAAAAGGGGCTTTTTCTGGACTTTATAGACTCCCTTCCCAAGTCCCAAGGAAAAGAGTCTGCAACCCATTACTGGACCAGAGCCAAGTTTTGAGCAACTAACAGGGACAATCCTAAAAACCCTGGTTGAACCAAGAATCAAAGAGCAGCAGTAATGCATAGCCTCCTGCCACTAAATCCCTACCAAAGAGAGAAATTGAGCACCTGAGTAAACTACCATCCTAATCAAATGCCTAGACATGAGCAAAAAATTATCAGCCATACTAAGAATATAGAAGATATGGCCCAGGAAAAGGACTATATCAAAGCCACAGAAGAGATGCAGGATTTGAGACAACTAATTAACAAGATGCACACAAATTTTCAAATCAAATTAATAAGTTGAAAGACAATATGGCTAAAGAGATAAATGGCATCAAGAAGACATTTAGGGGAAGTGGCCTTGGCCCAAGGGATATGGTGTCCACCTACCACATGGGAGGTCCACGGTTCAAACCCCAGGCCTCCTTGACCCGTGTGGAGCTGGCCCATGTGCAGCGCTGATGCATGCAAGGAGTGCCGTGCCACACAGGGGTGTCCCCCGTGTAGGGGAGCCCCACACGCAAGGAGTGTGCTCCATAAGGAGAGCCCCCCAGCGCAAAAGAAAGTGCAATCTGCCCAAGAATGGCACCACACACACAGAGCTGACACAACGAGATGATGCAACAAAAAGAAACAGATTCCCGGTGCCACTGATAAGGATAGAAGTGGTCACAGAAGAACACAGAGCGAATGGACACAGAGAGCAGACAACTGGGGGGGTGGTAAAGGAGAGAAATAAATAAAAATAGAAAATAAATATTAAAAAAAGACATTTAGGAACACAAAGAGGAATTTGAAATCCTGAATAGAGAAGTAACAAAGCTAATGGGAATGAATGACACAAGGGGTGAGACTAAAAAACACATTAGAGGCATACAATAGCAGACTCAAAATAATAGAAGGAAGAATAAGTGACACTGAAGATAGAATAGCTGAAATTGAAGATAGAAAAGAATGGAAAAAATTGAGCAAGGGCTCAGAGAATTGAATGATAGCACAAAATACAACAACATATGTGTAATGGGAGTTCCAGAAGGAGAAGAGAAGGGAAAGGGGACAGAAAGAATATTTGAGGAAATAATAGCTGAAAATTTCCCAACTCTCAAGAAAGAAATGAACTTAAATGTCCAAGAAGCACACCATATCCCAATTAGAATATCCAAAAAGACCTACCATAAGACACATAGTACTCAGAATGTCAAATGTCAAAGATAAAGAAAAAGTTCTGAGAGCAGCAAGGGAGAAGCAAGCTATCACCTACAAGGTATGCCCAGTAAGACTTAATGTGGATTTCTCATCAGGAACCATGGAAATGAGAAGACAGTGGTATGATACAATTAGGATACTGAAAGAGAAAACTGTCAGCTGAGAATTCTTTATCCAGGCAAATTGTCCTTCAAATATGACAATATGAAGATGAGTATAAAATATTCATGAACAAACAAACTAAGGGAGTTTGTAAAAAAGAATCCACCTTTTCAAGAAATATTAAAGGATGCTTTAGAGCCGGAAAGACAATGACAGGAGAGAGATGCTTGGAGAGTGTAGAAGAGAGAATAGCATAAAGGAAAACCAAAAGAGTAAAAGGACAGATGAAAATATGATATGACATATGAAAAACAAAGAAGAAAATGGTGTAAGTAAATAATGCATTTACAGTAATATCATTGAATGTAAATGGATTAAATGTCCCAATAAAAAGACATAGGATGACAGAATAGATTAAAAAACAAAACAAAACAAAACCATAAGCCATCCATATGCTGCTTACAAGAGACTCACATTAGACCCAGGGATACAAACTGACTGAAAGTGAAAGGTTGGAAAAAGATACTCCATGCAAGTAGTAACCAAAAAGAGCAGGGGCAGCTGCACTAATATTGGACAAAACAGACTTTAAATGCAAAAAGGTTATGAGATACAAAACATCATTATATATTAATAAAAGGGACCATCCAGCAGGAAGATATAACAGTCATAAATATCTATGCACCTAACCATGGTGCCTCAAAACACTGAGACAAATGCTGGTAAAACTGAAGGGAGAAATATACATCTTTACAATACAATAATCTTTGATGACTTCAACACACCACTCACATCATATATAGAACAACTAGACAGAAGATCAACAAGGAAAGAGAGAACCTAACAATATGATAAATGAGCAAGACCTAACAGACATACATGAAGTGATGCATCTCAAAGCAGTGGGTTATACATTCCTCTCAAGTGCCTATGGATCTTTCTCCAGTATAGACCATATGTTAGGGCACAATACAGCTATCAAGAAATATAAAAAGATTGAAATGATACAAAGGAACTTCTCAGATCATATTAGATCATAATGGAATGAAACTGGAAATCAGTAAAAGATGGGAAAAAGTTACGTTTGCAAATGTGTGGAGGCTAAACAACACACTCCTAAACAATCAGTGGGTCAAAGAAGAAATTGCTGGTGAAATCAGTAAATATATTAAGACAAATGAAAACAAGAACACAACTTATCCAAACTTATGGGATACGGTGAAGGCAGTCTTGAGAGGGAAATTTATAGCCCTAAATACCTATATTAAAAAAGAAGAATGAGCTAAACTCAAAGATTTAACTGAACAACTAGAGAAACTAGTAAAAAGAACAGCAAACCAATCTCAAAGCAGCAGAAGGAAAGACATAGGAAAGGTTAGAGTAGAAGTAAATGAAATTGAAAACAAAAAAATAAATAAAATCAACAAAACCCAAAACTGGTTATTTGAGAAGATCAATAAAAGCAACAAATCCCTAGCTAGACTAACAAAGAAAGAGAGAAGATGCAAATAAATACAATCAGTAATGAAAGGCAGGAAGTTATGACTGACCCAACAAAAATAAAAAGGATCATGAGAGGATATTTTGAGAAACAGTATGCCAACATACTAGACAACCTAGTTGAAATGAACAAATTCCTAGAAAAGCACAAAAAATCTACACTGAGGCTACAAGAAATACAAGAACTTAACGAACCAATTGCTCATTAAAGAACTCCCAACAAAGAAAAGTCAAGGACCAGATGACTTCACAGGTGAATTCTACCAAACATTTCAAAAAAGAAAATTAACATCAATTCTGTTTAAACTCTTCTAAAAAAAATTGAAGGGGAGAGAAAATTACCCAACACATTTTATGAAGCCATCATAACCTTAATGCCAAAGTCACATAAAGACTATATGAAAAGAAAATTACAGACCAATCTCTGTAATAAACATAGGTGCAAAACTTCTCAACAAAATACTTAAAAATTCAAACTGAATCCAACAACATATCAAAAGACTTATACATAATGCCCAAGTGGGATTTATTCCTGGTATGCAATGCTGGTTCAACATAAGAAAAATCAACCAATGTAATACAACACATTAACAAATTGAAGGGAAAAAAAAAACACGTTCATCTCCATTGATGCAGGGAAGGCATTCAACAAAATCCAACATCCTTTCTTGATTTAAAAAAACCCTACAAAGTTAGAAATGGAAGGAAAATTCTGCAATATGATAAAAGGCATATATGAAAAATCCCACAGCCAACATCATGCTCTATCAGGGAAAGTTGAAAGCTTCCTATCTAAGATAAGGAGCAAGATAAGGATGCCTACTGCCATAATTTTTATTCAACATTGTACTAGAAGTTTTAGCTAGTGCAATTAGACAATAAAAAAAAGTTAAAGACATCCAAATAGGAAAAGAGGAAGTAAAATTCTCACTATTAGTAGATGACATGATCCCACATTTAGAAAATGCTGAAATGTCTATGACAGAACTATGTTAGCTAATAAATGAGTTCAGCAAAGTGGCAGGATACTAGATCAACACACAAAAATCAGTAATGTCTTGTACTCTAGTATTGAACAATCTGAGGAGAAAATCAGGGGGGAAATGCCATTTACAATAGCAACAAACAGACTTAAATATGTAGAGTCAATTTAACCAAAGAAGTACAGGTCCTATATACAGAAAACTACAAAACTACACTGAAAGAAATCAATGAAGGCCTAAACATATGGAAAGACATTCCATGTCCATGGATTGGAACAGTAAATATCATGAAGATGACAATACTTTGCAAACTGATTTATAGATTCAATGCAATACCAATCAATATTCCCACAGTTTACTTTACAGAAATGGAAAAGGCAATTACCAAATTCATTTGGGAAGTGTACCCAAATAGCAAAAGCATTCTATAAAAGAAGAGCAACATGGGAGGAATTTCGCTGCCTGACCTTGAAGCATACTACAAAGTTATAGTGATCAAAACAACATGGTACTTGCGTAATGATAGACACACCACTCAGTGCAATAGAATTTAGACTCCAGAAATAAACTCTTACCTCTTTGGTCAACTGGTTTTTGACAAACCTACCAAGTCCATGTTAATGTATCTAAACAGTTTCTTTACCAAATGGTGCTAGGAGAATTGAATATCAATAACCAAAAAATGAAAGAGGATCTCTATCTTATTCCTTACAGAAGCATCAACTCAGAATGGATCAAAGACATAAATATAAAAGCTGTAGCAGTTTGATATTGTTTATGAATTACAAAATAGATATTGGATTATGTTTATAAACTGGCCTGTTCCCCTGGGCATATTAGATTGCATTAAATTCAGAAGTTTCACTTTTCGGTGATTAAATTATGATTAGGGCTTTGATTGGGTCATGTCAGTAGGATGTTAAATCCTTGCCTACCAAGAAAACAACACAGCATAGGAAAGAGTTTGGAGTTTTTTGTTGCTGGAGCCCCAGGAAGTAAACACACAGGAAAAGAACACAGAAGAATAAAGATGGCTCCATAGACAGTGGCAGAGGCCCTCGGAAGAAAGAGAGTCTGATAGTCTAGAGCTGATCTTGTGGAGAGAACAAAGCAGCTGAACCTGGAGAGGAATGAGTCCTGGAAGAGAGACAATACTTATCCCAGCCTACAGCTGATTTTAGAAGAAGGAGGGACCATGGAGCCTTAAGAGGAAGAGGGAGGCTGAACCCTTACAGAGTTGGCAACCATCTTGCTCCAACATAAGGCAACAGACTTTGATGGGGGAAATAACTGATGCTTTATAGCCTGGTAACTATAAGCTTCTACTCCAAATAATTACCCTTTCTAAAAGCCAACAGATTCCTGGTATTTTGCATCAGCACCCCTTTGGCTGACTAATACAAAAGCCAAGACCATAAAACTTCTAGAAGAAAATGTAGGGAAACAACTTAAAGATCTTATCGTAGTGGTGGTTTCCTGGGCCTTATACCCAAAGCACACACACAAAAAAGAGAAAAAAATAGATAAATGGGACCTACTCAAAATTAAACACTTTTGCACCTCACAGGACTTTGTCAAAGGGTGAAAAGGCAGTTGACTCAATGGGAGAAAGTATTTGGAAATCACACGTCTGATAAGGGTTTAATATCCATGATATATAAAGAGATGTTATAACTCAACAATAAAAAGACAAACATCCCAGTTAAAAAATGGACCAAAAAACTTGAATAGACGTTTGCCCAAAGAAGAAATACAAATGGCCAAAAAAAAAACCAAAAAAAAAAAACACAAAAAAAAACGAAACAAAACACTGGAAAAAATGTTCAACATCACTAATGATTAGGGAAAGGCAAATCAAAACGACAATGAGATATCATTTCATAGCCAGCAGAATGGCCACTATTAAAAAGACAGAGAACTACAACTGTTGGAGAGGGTGTGGAGTGATAGGAACAGTTATTCACTGTTGGTGGGAATGCAGAATAGTACAGTCACTATGGAGGACTGTTTGGCAGTTCCTAAAGAAGTTGAATATAGGTTTGCCACATGACCCTGCAATACCACTACTGAGTAATACCTAGAAGAACTGAGAGCAGTGACAGGAATAGACATCTGCACAATGATGTTCATAGAGGTAATATTCACAATTGCCAAAAGTTGGAAACTACCCAGATGTCCATCAACCAATGAATGGATCTACTGTGGTGTATTCACATGATGGAATATTATGCAGCTGTAAGAAGAAATGAAATCGTAAAGCATGTACAACATGGATGAACCTGGAGGACATTAGGTTGAGTTAAGCAAACCAGACACAAAAAGACAAATGCTATATGATTGCATTACTCTGAACTAAATATATTGTGTAACATATTGTATGATTTCATTTATATAAAATATAAATATAAATCAATTTATAAAGATGAAATTTGATTGTAAGTTATGTAGGGCTAGGGAAGGCATGCCAAGGGGTGTGGAATTTTTCTTTTTGGAATAATGAAAAATTCTAAAAATTTTTTGTGATGATAAATGCACAATAGTGTGATTATACTAAAATCCATTGATTTTACATTTTAGATAGATTGTATGCTATGTGACTATATCTCAATAAACTGCTTTTTTAAATAAATAAATAACTGCAACAATAGCCAGAAATAGCAGCTATGTGCAGGAGAGGAAACAGAGAGAGATTGAAAAGTAAAGAATTTTCTTGTTTTTTTGTTTTATGTTTATTATTACTATTGAATTAATGAAAGTGCTCTAATAATGATTGAAGTGATGAATGCACAAATGCACAACTACGTGATTATACCAAATACCATTGATTGTACAGTTTGCATGACTTATATGCTTTATTAATATGTATCAATAAAATTGATTTTTTAAAAGAAAGCAAGATCCAAATCTATGCTGTGTAAAAGAGACTACCTTTATATATAAAGACACAGCTACATTAAAAGAAAAAGAGTGGAAAATGATGTACAATAATCATAAGAAAATTGGAGTAGCTATGTTAGTAACAAAAAATAGATATCATTAAAAAAACCATTAGTAGGGGTAAAGAAGGGACATTATATAATAATAAAGGGGTCATTTAATCATGAGATCCTAACAATTCTAAATTGAAATATACCTGACAAAAGAATTTCAAAACACATCAGATGAAAGCAATAAAACTGAAAGGAGAACATGTCAAATCCACAGTAATAGTTGGCAATTTCAACAAACCTTTCTCTGTAATTAATGAAACAAGTAGACTGATAAATCAGTAAGGATATAGAAGAATTGACTGTAAGTATAAACTATCATAACCTATTTGGCATTTGCATACCACTCCACCCCAAAAAACAGAAAATACATTATTTTCATGTGGAAAAGGAACATTCACCAAGATATACCATATTAAGGGTGATAAACCTCAATAAATTTCCAAAAAGTGAAATCATGCAACAATGTTAAAGTAGAAGCCAAGAACAGAAAGACATCTAGAAAATCCTCAAATATTTGGAAACAGAACAATATGCTGCTAAATAATCCATGGGAAGTACAAATGAAAACCCTCATATTACTGCATATCCACTAGAATAATTACTATTAAAAAGCCAGACAATACAAAATATTGGCAAAGATGTGGAGAAACTGGGTCTCCCATACATTGCTTTGGGAAATGTAAATTAGTATAGCTACTTTGGAAAAAATTTGACAGTCTCTTGAAATGTTAAACATAAATTACTAAACAATCCAGGAATTCCAATTTTAGGTATCTACCTAAGAGAAAAAAAGACATGCATCTGTCCAAAGACATATAGGCAAATGTTCAGGCAACATTATTTGTAATAGTTCCAAATTAGAAACAATCCAAATGTCCATCCATTGGTGAATGGATTTTTTTAAAAAGTTGTATGTCCATCAATAGAATACTATTGAGCCATGAAAAGGGAAAAACTACTGATGCATGCAACAATATGGATGAACATCAAACACATTATGCTAAATATAAGAAGCCAAATAAAGAAAGACTACTTAATACATTATTTCATACACATGAAATGCCCAGAAAAGGCAAAACTATATAATCAGAAAGCAGTTCAGTGGTTGCCTGGGGCTGGAGGTGGCACAGAAATTGACTGCTGCAGGTATTATAGAGCTTTTTGGGGTGAAGGAAATATTCTAAAAACTGGCTTGTGGTAATGGATATACAACTACATAAAATTTACTAAAAGTCATTGAATTGGACACTTAAGATCAGGTGAATTTTATATTTTGTAAAATATATCTCATTGAATCACTTTAAAATTTATATTTTTAAAATACTAGCAACACACAATTGGAAATTGAAATAGAAAAATACCATTTCAGAAGTATAACAAAAACAAAACAAAACAAAAAAGTATAACAATATGAAATAATTGTAGACATATTTAAGAAAATATGTGTAAGACTTGAACACTAACAACTATAAAACATTGCTGAGTAATATTGAAGAAAACCTAAATAAATGGACAGGTACACTGAGTTCATTGACCAAAACTCAACTTTGCTTGACATATTACTATCATTTGATACAGGGGATCTCTTCCTGCCTTCACCTGGATTCAGGAGCCTGGATTCACTGTAGCTCCTCAATAATTTATTTTGCTAATTCCTTCTCACTTACCCCAACTCTCTATTTTGTGATGCCATAGGGTTCAGTCTTGGATTTTTTCCTCTTCTCTATCTACATGTAGTTTCTGCTCTCTTGATGCCCTGAGATAGCTATGTAGAAAGCCCTGGCTAGACTACTAAATGATAAAAGACCAGGTATAAACAAACCACATCTATCCAGCCACTCTGCCAAATCTCTGGATATGTTGTGGGGTCACCTCCAGATTAGCCATCAGACGAATTCAGCTTCATGAGTGATCCCTTGTAAAATCAGCAGAAGGACTACCCAACTGAACCCAGTCCAAATTTCTGACAGAATTGTGGGCCAAGAATGGCTATAGATTTAAATCACTGGATGTCAGGGTTGGTTGTTTGTTAGCAGTAGATAACTGATAAAACAGACCTTTCAAGCACCTACTGCCTTCTCTGACAATCTTTAATCCTTTCCTCATTTTTAACTTTGCTTCAGCTGTACAAGATTACTCTTTCTCAGACCCACAAACCATGCTCCTTTCTCACAGTACTATTTGCCAAACTCTCCAGTGGCATTACAGCATATCTCCCAGATATTTTCTAGTCTCATTCATTTATGCCCTTCAGATCTCTGCTCAAATGATATATTATCATTGAGGCTTTTTCATGCTCATTCAAAATTAAATAGAAGCCATTCCTCAGGACTCTTCACCCTTCATTTTTCTTTTCATTTTTTCTATACCACTTACACCGTCTTACACATTGTATTTATATTCATTCATTTTCCCTTTGCTTTCAGGAGAAAGTAAGCTCTGTAATGGCATACATTTATTTTCAGCACTGCAGTATCCATAGTGCTTGACAAAGGGAATGTACTTTCTAAAATGTGTTAATAGAAACAACCAGTAGAAGACAAAAGGCAATGGGCTAATATCTTCCAAGTGCTGTGATAAATTAACTATCAACCTAGGATTCTATGAATAATCAAAGAATCATTCATGAGTATCAAATAATAAAGACACACAAGGCAAAAAAAAAAGTTTATTACTCAAAGGACCCCGCTGAAAGAACTAAAAAATAATGGACCCAAAAGAAGAAGTTAGGTTCAAATAGAAAAGATGAGAAATTCAAGAGGGGAAATCTAAACAATTAGTGAGTGTATTAAATAATACCAATATTTAAATTTAGGACTAGGAGGAACTATATTTATGAACGAAAAATAGTCATTCAAAATGGTAAATGGTTGCAGCTTCAAGTTTGCTTGTCTTCCATTCTAAAAACTTAGTTGGACTCCTGTGAGTAGAGTAAATAAAATATGCTTCACACCAAACAGGACTCTTGAACTAGATGCTCTGCTTGAATTCAAAACCATAAATGAATATTCCTAAACTCAAGAAAGGAAGATAAACTAAAAATATCCTGTCAAATGATGCCAAATTGAATACCTCCCTGTTAATTGGTAACGTAGAGAGTTGGAGGACAGAGACAGAAGCTAACACTGATCAGCAGCAGCAATTTTAACCCCAATATTTTAAAGAGCTTGACCATATCCCCCAATGCAACATAAACATTAAAAATTGCCCTCAACAGAGTGGCTTAAAACAGCATTTATGATCTTACAGTTTATTCCTTGTGATCTATTAACTTTAATTTAATTAGAGAAATTTAAAAAAAAAATGATCTCACAGTTTGTGTGGCTCAGGACCTGGCCTGACTTAGCTAGGTCCTCTGCCTCAGAGCCTTTCTCAAGGCTACAGTGAAGATATGGCCTGGGGCTATAAGCATCTCAGTGATCAACTGTGGAAAGATCAGTTTCCAAGCTCATTTACGTGATTGTTGTCAGGACTGAGCTCCTTATGGGTTGTGGGGGTAAGGACCTCAGTTATTCATTAGCTGTTGAGAAGAGGTCACCCTCAGTTCCTTGTCAGTTAGGCTTCTCTATAGGGAAGTCCACAAAATGGCAGATTGTTTCAACCAAGTGGGCAAGCAAGAAAAAACAGAATGTTGGCAAAACTGAATCCCAGGAAGCAGATGTGGCCTCAAGCAGCTGGGCACCTGCCTACCACATGGGAGGTCCCAGGTTTAGTTATCGGTGCCTCCTAAAGAAGATGAGCGAGACAGATAGCTGACATGACAGGCTGGCATGGTGAGCTGATAAAACAAGATGACACAATGAGGAGACACAATGAGAGACACAATAAGCAGGGAGCAGAGGTGGCTCAAGCGATGGGGTGTTTCCCTCCCACATGGGAGGTACTGGGTTTGATTCCCAGTGCCTCCTAAAGAGAGGACAAGAAGACACAGAACACACAACAAACAGATACAGAGAGCAGACAGTGAAGCACAACATCGGGGAGGGGGGTGGAGGGGAGAAATAAATAAAAATAAATATTTTTTTAAAAAAATTGAGGTCACACCACCTCCTTGCCATTAAAAAAAAAAAAACAAAGTGGAATTCCCAGTCTTTGTAATCTAAGAAGTGAGATCACATCACCTTTTCCATGTTCTATCCATTAGAAGCAAGTCACCAGGTTCAGCCCACATTCAGTAGGAGGGGAAATCAGTGGCAATCATTGGAATCCATCTTAGCAGTCTCATAACCATACTCTCAGTAAGTCAATAACTGACTCATATCTGGTGATAATATCTGGTCATAGCTTAGGGCCCCAAAGTTCAAATAACTGCAAAACTGCTTACAGGAAAGAGGTAGAGCTCAAGGGAGAGAAAAGAAGAGAAAGAAATGAAAGAGAAAGAGAAAAAAAAACAGAAAAATCCTGTTTAAAATTAGTCTGTTAACCTAGTGCTATGACACATGGAGAAATCATTTGTTAAGAAAGACTATCAGAAAGTGGATGTGGCTCAAGGGATTAGGTGCCTTCCTTCCACATGGGAGGGCCAGGGTTCCTTCCTAGTGCTTCCTAAAAGGAAGACAGCAGCAAGTGCAAACAACGAGGGTGTGGGGAGAAATAAATAAATAAATAAGAAAATCATAGGGAAAAAAAAGACTATCAAACAAATAATGAGAATATGAACTCACTCCAAATATAATTAATTTTACAGACAAGTTTCACAATACCTTAGAATGTTGAGAATGGTCAAAGAGATAAGTAAAAGAATTCTGAAAAAACTATATAATTTCAATTATAGGAACAAATCAATAACTGGGATAAACTCCAGAATACACGTGGATGAAGAGTAAATTAGTGAATTGCATGATAATATTGAAGTACTCACACTGAATGCAGAACAGAAAAACAAAGATATATAAAAATAGGTGAAAACAATGCTGAGATCTATAGAGGATTATTTGACAGTCTCCAAAACATGGTTATTTGGGGTTTTGGGAAAAAGAGTGAAGGAAATGATGGTAAGCAATATTTATAAATATAATTTTCAGAGGATTTATCTAAAATTAAGAAAGACATAGTCCTCAGTTTGAACCTGTATTCTACATACAAAACTAGATAAATAAAATTAAATTTGAAAATAGGCATTTTATGATTAAACTGAAAACTGAAGATCTCCAAGATAAAGAAAAAAAAAATCTTAAAAGGAATCACAAATGAGGAAGATTATCTATAAAAGAAGGACAATTAGTCTGGTAACAAACCTTTTTTTTTATCCCCCCCCCCCCCCCCCCCCGCCTTGGAGTGCTGTCTGCTCTGTGTCCATTCTCTGTGCACTCTTCTGCATTCTTGCCTGTCTCCCTTCTTTGCTGAGTCACCTTGCTGAGTTGTCTCTCCATGGCACTTGCGGGCCTGGCAGCTCTCTGCGGTGTGTGGGCAATCCTGCCCTCAGAAGGAGGCCCCGGGACATGAATCCAGGGCCTCCCATATGGTAGATGGGAGCTCAACTGATTGAGCTCAGCCGCTTCCCACAAACCTTCTTTTGTACATAACGATGTCAGATATCTACATCAAAAATTTAAGAGAATTTGTAGGCAAATTATTAAAACTAATAAGAGCATCCAGGAAGTCTAGAAGGCTAAAAAATAAATCAAAACACAATATTCACAAGCATTATTCTAGTTAATAACCTATTCATAAACATAAAAATTTCCATTATTTTTCATTAATAGTAGCAATGAAACCTCTAAACAATACAGGACTAAATCTAATACATATTTGTATGACTTCTATGAAGGAGATTTTAAAGCATTAATGAAGGCCATAAGAAGACCACAATAAAATATAGATGTATACCATATTCATTATTTAGAAAATCAAATGTCCCAAAATTGTCAATTTTCCCCAAATTTATCAGTCATTACCATGTAATTCCAATCAAAATACCCCCAAATACTCCGATGGAACTGGATTACTGCTCTAAAATTCATATTGAAGAGTTGTGAGCAATTAAAGCCAAGAAAAATTTAAAGAATGTGGTGGAAGTACTTGCCTCCTCTAGAAGATCTAGGTATAAAATAAAATATGTTAAGAGAAATAATGTCAGCAAAAAAGAGCAGAAAAATCTTGAGCTCTGGTTAGACCAAGATGGTAGTATAAGGCATTGCAGATTATTGTCCCCCCACAGAATCTTTGAATAACTAGCAAAGCCTGGCAAAGCCATCTTCCTCAAAACTTTAGAAAACAGTTAAAGGATTGAAGTAACTGGGCTAGTGCCAAGTCAAGACAATGCAGCTTTAAAAGTAATAGGAAGAGCTTGCTGGACCTTTGCTGGACCGCCCAGCAACCCTTCCCTGATGTAGTGTTGTGTGGAGCCAGCCTGTGCTGCCATTGTGGGTCCCTGGCCCTGTTCTTGTGGGAGCAGAGGAACCTCTATGTGCATACTGGGGTGCCTGTATGTCAGAGCCAATCATTTGGGTGGCAGCTTGAAAGTCTGAACTAGGAAACTTGTTTCTGGCTCACCCTCCCAGAATTTGTCCTGCAGACAGATGCAGCTTGAGGACAGCTAAAGCAGTATAAGAAACAATTAAGACAAAGCAGCCTGGGGCTGCTTTAAATCAACCTGTTTTAAATCAACAACAAAGGGGGAGAAAGTCTGTTTCTTAGGGAACAGAGGGGGTATTCATATTCCTGTAAACAGGAGGGTGGGGGGCGGATTTCTAAGGTCACGAGCAAGCAGAGTGGAGTGCAAGACACAGTCTCAGAAAGGTAGAGAGGACCCTGTACTTAGCATTTGCCTCAGGCTGATCTTGACAGGGGGGCTAACTATGCCAGTAAATTAGATAACTTAGATGAAATGAACAAATTCCTGAAAAGACAAATTACTGAGGTTCACTCAAGAAGAAATAGAAAAACTGAATTGGCTTGTAACTAGTAAAGAGATTGAATTAGTAATACAAACTGTTGAGAAAGAAAAAGCATAACCTTACAAAACACCTAACAAGTCACTCCTGCCCCCTGCTTCTGTAAATCAGCCTGTGTAAGCGTGGCCTAGCAGGAAGATATCAAACGAGTGACCCCCCTCCCCCTCCCCCACTTCTGTAAATCAGCCCGCAACCTTGCAGCTGCGTTCTGCCTCTGTAACCCCCACTTGCAAAATTTTGCCTAGCAACGTGTTAGCCAATGAGCAAAAGTTATGCTGATTCCACCTGAAATCCTGTATAAGCCTATGAAAACTGAAAAACGGGGTTCAGAATTTGGAGATTGACTCTCCTCTGGGCTGGCGTGTAATAAAACTGTTCATCCATCTCTCTCTGGAGTGCTGGTTGTGAGTTTCTATGGTTCAGTACTCCTGGCTTTGCTGCACCAAAACAACTACATAAAAACCTACCCACAAAGCAAAGCCCAGACCCAGATACCATCACTGGTGAATTCTACCAAACACTTAAGGAAGAGCTTGTGAAGCGCTTCCCAAAAACTAGAAGAGGAGGAATACTTCCCAACTCATTCTATGAGACCAGTCTCATCCCCATACCAAAACCAGACAAAGACATAACAAGAAAAGGAAACTAAACCAAAGGAAAAACACTAGATAAAGTGGACTTCAAAATAGTAAATTTTTGTGTTTCAAAGGACACCACAAAGGGAAGAAAATATTTGTACATCATTGTGGTGTTTAAAGATGTTTAAGTCTCAATTTATCTATACACTGGAGATTTTAATATCTGTCTCATAGTATTGTTCAAAAATTTAAAGAACCTCACATGGTGCTTGGTACACAGGAATTGCTCTATATATGGCAGCCACCATTTTCAATGTTTATTATTATTATGTATCCACTTAAAAAAAATTTGTCTTTATTTTTTAATATTACATTAAAAA
The DNA here is from genome assembly GCF_030445035.2 of Dasypus novemcinctus. Classification (NCBI taxonomy): domain Eukaryota; kingdom Metazoa; phylum Chordata; class Mammalia; order Cingulata; family Dasypodidae; genus Dasypus; species Dasypus novemcinctus. The sequence continues at coordinate 39,470,691 of NC_080675.1, forward strand.
AATATGAGGTCCCATATACCCCCCTACCCCCCTCACCCCACTCCTCCCACAACAACAACCTCCTCCAACATCATGGGACACTCACTGCACTTGGTGAACACATCTCTGAGCACTTGCTGCACCACATGGTCAATGGTCCACATTTAAGTTTATGCTCTCCCCCATCCACACAGTGGGCCATGGGAGGACACACAATGTCCAGTAACTGTCCCCGCAGTACCACCCAGGACAACTCCAAGTCCCGAAAATGCCCTCATATCACATCTCTTCTTCCCACTCCCCACCCCCAGCAGCCATCATGGCCACTTTCTCCACCTCAACGCCACATTTACTTCCATCACTAATCACAACAATTCCAGAATAGAGCATCAGCAAGTCCACTCCAATCCATACTCCACTCCTCCATTCTGTGGACCCTGGGATGGCTATGTCCTCTTCTCCTCTGTATCAAGAGGGTGCTTAGATTCCACATGGATGATGGATGCAATTCTTCTGCTTGTAGTTGTAGGCACTCTTGGCTCCCTGGTGTGGTGGTTGACCTTCTTCACCTCCATGTTAGCTGAATGGGGTAAGTCCAATAAACCAGAGTGTAGGATTTGCAACTCTGTTGAGGCTCAGGGCCTGGCTATCACATGGTCAGTCCAGAGATTCAGGTCCCCTGGGTATACACTAAACCCCAGCACCAACTACAGATCTGGTAAAAGTAACAGGAGAGGGTTGTGGACAAAGATCACATCTAAGTCCAGCTCCATCACACAGAAACACAAACTCCAAAGTAGGGCCAACTGACATGGCACTGAAGTCCATCTGCCATGAACATAGAACCTGTGGGTCTCTGTAGCCCTCAGAAGAACCCATACCTGTGGTTGTATCTCCTTTATCTGTCTCTGGAACTCTGCTGAGGTGTGCATAAGGGTGACCCCTCTGATAACCTCCCAGCTCTTTTTGGAGAATCATAGCCACATAAACACATTTGTCCTTTCCATTTCCCCTTTTTATTCAGGTCAAAAAACACTTTTAACTCCTGGTATTATATGTAGACTGAGATATTCTGCTGGTCCAAGTTGAACCTTTTATTCAAGGTCATTTTCTACTTACATTATCAGCTGGTACTTGGTAGTAATCCCTCGGCACCAGGGAGGCTCATCTCCAGGAGTCATGTCCCACACTGGGGGAAGGCAACACATTTACATGCTGAGTTTGGCTTAGAGACTGGCCATATTTGGCTGCTCATGCTTTGGGTGTGAAGTTTATGAAGCCATTTCCTATAACACTCTCCTGTAAATACTTCCCTACATTGCTTTCCAAGGTCTTTATGGTCTTGGCACTTATATTTAGGTCTTTGATTCATCTTGAGTTGATTTTTGTATAAGGTGTGAGTTGAAAATCCTCTTTCATTCTTCTACATATGGATATCCAGTTCTCCAGGCACCATTTGTTGAAGAGGCTATTCTCTCCCAGTTGAGTGGGTTTGGTGGCCTTGTCAAATATCATATGACTGTATATATGAGGATCTATATCAGAACTCTCAATTCAGTTCCATTGGTCTGTGTGTCTATCCTTGTGCCAATACCATGATGTTTTCACTACTGTACTTTGTAGTATGCTTTGAAGTCAGGTAGTGTGATTCCTCCAATTTCCTTTTTCTTTTCCATATGTCTTTGGCTATTTGGGGCCTCTTTCATTTCCAAACAAATTTCATAGCTAGTTTTTCTAGTTCATTAAAGAATGCTGTGTTGATTTTTATTGGGATTGCATTAAATGTATAGATCAGTTTTGGTAGGATAGACATCTTAATAATATTTAGTCTCCCTATCCATGAACAGGGAATGTTCCATTTATTTAAGTCTTCTTTGATTTCCTTGAATAGTGTTGTGTAGTTCTCTGTGTATAAGTTTTTTACATCTTTAGTTAAATTTATTCCTAAGTATTTGATTTTTTTATTTACTATTGTAAATGGTATTTGTTTCCTGATTTCCTCCTGAGATTGCTCATTACAGGTGTACAGAAATACTACTGATTTTTGTGTATTGATCTTATAACCTGTGACTTTACTGAACTCATTTATGAGCTCTAGAAGCTTTCTTGTAGACTTCTCAGGGTTTTCTATGTATAGGATCATGTCATCTGCAAATAATGAAATTTTGACTTCTTCCTTTCCAATTTGAATGCCTTTTATATCTGGTTCTTGCCTCAGTGCTCAAGCAAGTACTTCTAAGACAATGTTAAATAGAAGAGGTGATAGTGGGCATCCTTGTCTTGTTCTTGACCTTAGAGGGAAATGTTTTAGGATTTCACCATTGTAAATGATGTTAGCTGTGGGTTTTTCATACATACCCTTTATCATGTTCAGAAAGTTTCCCTCTATTTCTATCTTTTACAGTGTTTTTATCAAGAAAGGGTGCTGTATTTTAACAAATGCTTTTTCTGCATCTCTATATATGATCATATGATTTCTTTCCTTCAGTCTGTTTATATGGTGTATTACATTAATTGATTTTCTTATGCTGAACCATCCTTGCATATCAGGTCATGGTGTATAATTCATTTAATGTGTTGTTGAATATGATTAGCAAGTATTTTGTTGAGAATTTTCATGTCTAGGTTCATGGGAGAGATTGGTCTGTAATTTTCCTTTCTTGTGGTGTCTTTGTTTGGCTTTGGTACTAGGGTAATGTTGGCATCATAGAATGAGTTAGGCAATGTCCCTCCTGTTTCTATTTTTTGGAAGAGTTTCAGCAAGATTGGTGTTAGTTCTTTCCGGAATGTTTTGTAGAATTCACCTGTGAAGTTGTCTGGCCCAGGGCTCTTCTTAGTTAGGAGATTTTTAATGACTGATTCTTTCTCATTACTTGTGATGTGTTTGTTGAGATCATCAATTTCTTCTTTAGTCAATAGAGGCTGCTTATGTGTTTCTAGGAATTTTTCCATTTCCTCTAAATTGTCCTTCTTGTTGGAATATAGTTTTTCAAAGTATCCTTTCATAATAGTCTTTATTTCTGTGGGGTCAGTGGTGATATCTCCTTTCTCATTTCTTATTTTGTGTATTTGAATCTTCTCTCTTTTTTTCTTTGTTAACCTACCTAAGGGTTTGTCAATTTTATTGATCTTCTCAAAAAACCAGCTCTTGGTTTTGTTTATTTTTTCAAATGCTTTCTTATTTTCTATTTCATTTATTTCTGCTCTGATCTTTGTTATTTCTTTCTTACTTCTTCCTTTGGGGTTAGTTTGTTGTGTTTTTACTAATTCCTCCAAGTGTGCAGTTTAGTTCTTCAATTTTAGCTCTTTCTTCTTTTTTGATGTATAAATTTGTGGCTATAAATTTCCCTCTCAGTACTGCTTTTGCAGCATCCCATAAGTTTTGATATGTTGTGTTATCATTTTCATTAGTTTCAATGTAGTTATTGATTTCTTTTGAGATTTTCTCCTTGACCCACTGTTTTTCTAAGAGTATGTTGTTTAATTTCCATATCTTGGTGTGAAATCTGGGCCTCTGGCCCTTGCAGATATGCAGCTTCATTCCACTATGGTCAGAGAAATTTTTTTGTATGATTTCATTCTTTCTGAATTCATTGATACTTTTTTATGGCCTAGCATATGGTCTATCTAGGAGAATGATCCATGTGCACTTGAGAAAAATATTTATCCTGCTGTATTTGGGTGTAATGTCCTGTATATGTCTATTAGGTCCAGCTCCTCTAATATACTGTTCAAAGTTTTTGTTTCTTTTTTGATTCTCTTTTGAGATGTTCTGTCCAAAGTTGATAGTGGTATATTAAAGTCCCCCACTATAATTGTACAGGCCTCTATTCTTTCACTTAGTTTTTCCAGTGTTTGCCTCACATATTTGGATGTACCTTTGTTAAGAGCAGAAATGTTTATGATTATTCATTCTTCTTTAAGCATTATCCCATTCACTAATATGTAGTGTCTATCTTTGTCTCTCACAATTGTTTTGCATTTAAAGTCTTTTTTTTTTTTTAATGCTAGCTTAGCTGGATAGAGTATTCTTGGTTGAAAATTTTTTTCTTTTAGTACCTTGACTATATCATACCACTGTTTTCTTGCCTCCATGGTTTCAGATGAGAAACCAGCACTTAATCTTATGGAGCCTCCCTTGTATGTGATGGTTCTCTTTTCTCTTGCCACTTTTAGAATTTTCTCTTTGTCTTAAGCATTGGATAATTTGACAAGTGTATGTCTTGGGGTAGGCCTGTTGGGATTTATGGTGTTAAGGGTGTGTTGTGCTTCCTGGACATGTACATCCATCTCCCTCAGTAGATTTGGGAAGTTTTCAGCCATTATTTCCTCCAACACCCCCTCTGTCCCCTTTCCCTTCTCTTCTTCTGGGATGCCTATAATACATATATTTGTGCATTTTGCATTGTCATTCAGGTCCCTAATTCCCAGCTGGATTTTTTCTGTCTTTTTATGGATCAGTTCTACTATCTGATTGATTTCAGATGTACTGTCTTCCACATCACTAATTCTCTCCTCTGCCTCTTCCAATCTGCTGTTATTTGCTGAGAGTGTATTTTTTTCTGACTTTTTTTCTCTCCCTCTCCCCCTCCAGTTGTCTGCTCTCTGTGTCCATTCGCTGCATGTTCTTCTGTGACTGCTTCTATCCTTATCAGCAGCACCGGGAATCTGTGTTTCTTTTTGTCATGTCATCTTGTTGTGTCAGTTCTCTGTGTGTGCAGCACCATTCCTGGGCAGGCTACACGTTCTTTCATGCTGGGTGGCTCTTCTTATGGGGCACACTCTTTACATGTGGGGCTCTGCTATGCAGGGGACACCCCTGCATGGCACAGCACTCCTTGCGCGCATCAGCACTGCACATGGGCCAGCTCCACACAGGTCAAGGAGGCCTGGGGTTTGAACCATGGACCTCCCATGTGGTAGGCAGAAAAAACAAACTTTCAAGCTTTGTTTGAACTTCAAAGCTTCCTCTTTGCTATCCATTGGGCCAAGTCTGCTTCCCTGAGAGTGTATTTTTTATTTCTTGAATTGTGCTGTTCATCACCATCATATCCATTATCTTTTTTAGTATGATTGCAATTTCTTCTGTATTCTTTCCAAGTGTTTTCTTCATATTCTTAATCTCTTCCTTCACTTCATCAAATTGGTCACTGATATATGTTTTGAGAGCTTTAATTACTTTTTTGATGTTCTGCTCCTCTTCCTGGTTTTTAGTTTTTTCATCGGATTGGGCCATGTTTTCCTGATTGTTGGTTTGGTTTGTAGTTTTTTGTTGCTGTCTGGCCATCATTTTATCTTGATGGGTTTAATCAGTTCCTTAGACTCTTTGTCTAGTCTTGGGGTTTAATTAGTTGTTGTTTTTGCATATGTGTTATGTCTTCTCTTTGTCACTTTGTTCTTCTTATTCTATTTTTTTGTTTCTGGCTAAGTTCACTTGAAGGAAAATACTAGGGCCAGGGAAAGAAAAATGAGTAAGAAAAGAAAATATATAATAGTAGTATTGATAGTAAATGTTAACAGAGGAACCATGGGAGATCTAGGAGAATGGCTATTGGACTCATGTAAGCTGTGTAGAGGTATAACAGTAAGTAAAGTAGAGTACCTGTAATGAGATAGTCAACTGAATAATGGCGGGGGGGGGGATATAGTAGGAATTAAAATGCCAGTGTTTTCAGGAGAGAGTGAAAGAGAAAAGAAAGACAGTAATATAAAGAGTGAATAAAAGACAGAAAACAGAACAAAGGTATTAGAAATAAAAAGTCAGACAATTTGGGGGCCAAACAAACAGAGGTGGAATGTAAGAGAAACAATAAATGATGGAGGTTACAAAGATGTAGAGGAAAGGGGATAGTGTTGGTGGCCTAAATCATTATACACAGAAAAGAAGAAATGGAGGATGAGGAAACACAGCAGATGTGAAGTGCTCCCTACAGCACCTAATATAAAAATAAAATAAAAAAGAAAGGAAGAAAAAGAATAAAAAGGGGGGGACAAAAAAAGGGGGGGGGGGGAAGCCAGGAAGAAAAAGAGAAAAAAAGAAAAGAAAAAGGGCCTTTGGAGGGTAAAGAGGACGGAAAAACCAGAAGACAAACCAATAACAACAACAAAAAAACCAAACTTTCAAGCTTTGTTTGAACTTCAAAGCTTCCTCTTTGCAGTTAAATAAAAGGCTTAGGAGTCTGACATTTCCACTTTCTCCCTTGCCCACTTCCCTTTCTCCCAGGGCAGCAGGAAAGCTGCGTGAGGGTTCCAGTAGGAGATTCAAGTGGGTCCTTGGTGAACCAACTCAAACAGAAGACAATGGCTCTTTATTTCCAGCGAGAGAGCACCTACACCTCACAAGGAACCCCAAATATCCTTTTTTTTTTTTTTTAAAGATTTATTTATTTAATTCCCCCCCCTCCCCTGGTTGTCTGTTCTTGGTGTCTATTTGCTGCGACTTGTTTCTTTGTCTGCTTTTGTTTCTTTGTCCGCTTCTGTTGTCGTCAGCGGCACAGGAAGTGTGGGTGGCGCCATTCCTGGGCAGGCTGTACTTTCTTTTCACGCTGGGCGGCTTTCCTCACGGGCGCACTCCTTGCGCGTGGGGCTCCCCCACGTGGGGGACACCCTTGCATGGCACAGCACTCCTTGCGCGCATCAGCGCTGCGCATGGCCAGCTCCACACAGGTCAAGGAGGCCCGGGGTTTGAACCGCGGACCTCCCATATGGTAGACGGACGCCCTAACCACTGGGCCAAAGTCCGTTTCCCCAAATATCCTGTTGAAAGCTTGGAAAGCACCTCCTATGGTCGCTCTCCCTTAGGTGTGGTAGAGGAGGGATAATTGATATTCTGACTCCTCCTTCTCCCAGATTAAGTTTCCTATCCCAGGGCATTTAGGTAAATTGGGCTTTCTCAGCAGATTCACCTCTCCTTTCTTCCAGGCTCTCCTCAAGCCAGCTGGTATGCTCCTCCAAGCTCAAAAAAAAAAGGGGGGGGGTGAACCAGAAAATTGAACCTACTCACCTAGCCCCTCCGTGTCTCCCACCAAATCTCTCGCACTCACAGAGTCAGTCCAAAACCTGAGGGCTAGGACAATCATGGACCTCAGGGAGCACTGGATTTGGGAATGGGAAGTTCGGGATATTGCAGTCTTACAGTATGTGGGTCTGTGGAGCATGGGCTATGGGGGCTTAGGGGACATGGACCTTGGAACCATGCATCCGGGAAACACGGGGTTTGGGAACGCCACTGCACAACCAATAGTTTTCAGGGAACACCACGCCCCCCAGCCCTAGTGGGAAGGGCCCCGCCCACAACTTCTGACCTCCATGTCAGAAACCCAAAATTCTACCTCTAGCAAGCACCACTTCTGTCACTGTCTCTTCAAATTGACATCCAGACACCCCCTGCCCTGCAAGCCCCCGAAACAGCCCGCTCCGGCAGGACTCCAACCTCACCCAGCCACTTCTTTGCAGGAGAGATTACGAGGTACACTCACTCAGATGCCATCTTGCCTCACCCTCTCCTTAATACAATTTAATACAATGAGATCTAAAGGGCAGGACAGGGAAACGGACTTGGCCCAGTGGTTAGGACATCCGTCTACCACATGGGAGGTCCGCGGTTCAAACCCCAGGCCTCCTTGACCTGTGTGGAGCTGGCCCATGCACAGTGCTGATGCACGCAAGGAGTGCCCTGCCACGCAGGGGTGTCCCCCGTGTAGGGGAGCCCCACGAGCAAGGATTGCACCCGTAAGGAGAGCCGCCCAGCATGAAAGAAAGTGCAACCTGCCCAGGAATGGTGCCGCCCACACTTCCTGTGTCGCTGACGACAACAGAAGCGGACAAAGAAACAAGACGCAGCAAATAGACACAGAGAACAGACAACTTGGGGGGGGGGGATTAAATAAATAAATAAATCTTTAAAAAAATAAAGGGCAGGACAGTTGGGAAATTGGGAGTTTATTTGGATGTGGGCCAATTTGTTGCCTCCTTCTGTACTTCATTTTCTCTAACTGTACAATGCAGGGTGGGGTACTAGACACTTATTATGACAGCAGTGGCATTAGGATTTGATGAGACTGTAAGCCTCAAGGTTAGGGAATGTTCCTTTTGCATCCTGCCCTTTCTCCTCTCCCCTCTCTCTACCACAACACAGTGCTCTTTCTGAGTTGGCCTGATGTAGAAGATCTTTCAAACAGGTCTTTCCAAGCTCCTGGCAAGAAACAAATACACCCATTTATGGCAGTTTGAGTTTATGAATGAATCCCCAAAAAGAAAGATTATGTTTGTAAACTGGCCTGTTCCTCTGGGTGTGATACCCTTTGTTTGTATTAAATCCAAAGATTTTAAGTTTACTTAATAAATTCAATTTAGGGCCTTTGATTTGACCACGTCAGTAGGGCGTGCCTCAGGGTTGAGTCCCTGCCCCCTTGCTGATCTAAATGCACAGTCACTCAAGAAGACACACAGGAAGAGAGAGCTCCATAGACACAGAAGAGAATGAAACTTTGTCAGTTTTGATCCTGGAGTTCCAGGGAGAGATGAGCCGTTCGCCTGATAGTTTGCAGTTGAAGAGAGCAGAGCAGCTGAACAACTGATAAGGCTGGAAAGAATTGAGCCCTATGCCAGACTAATAGGAAGCCCAGAGAGACAAGCCCTATGCCAGTTTACAGCTGAGATTAGAAGAAGCTGGGTCCACAGAGCCTTAACAGGAAGAAGGAAGGAGAGACCAGGCAGAGATCACCTGCCATCTTGCTTCAACATGTGGCAACAGATTTTGGTAGAAAAAGTATATCTTATGGTGCATTGAGTTGGACTCTTAAAGGCCTTGTAACTGTAAGCTTTTGCCCCAAATAAATACCCAACAGAATTCTGGTACTTTGCATCGGCACCCCTTTAGCCGACTAGTACACTATTAACTTTGCAATTTTAAAAAATAATCTCCTTTTCATTGATTCCCGTTTATATTTTTTGTCTTTAAGAGTCCATGGGAGCATTTCAATTTACAATGCTTTTGTTTGGTTGTGTTCTATCATTGTTTTTGAGCTCCCCTCCCTAAAAAAACTCAACTATAACACAAAGTATTAGTAATCAGTGAAAATATAAGAGTTCATAAGAAAAAGGAGAGGATTTACAATGCATACCACACAATAAATAACTCAATAAGAAATACCCATTATTAGATTTCTTTTCTTCACAAACCCCACATGGGCCACCCACCCTCAGACTCCATATTTTCTCATCTGGCCATTTCCCTATGTATGGCCCAGCCTTGAAGGATCCTGTCTTTTCTGTTTCTAGGTCTTGTCTTGCTTATAACCAGTACAATCCAAGCTCATCCTCTCCACACACCCCCAAAAGAACCCAACACTTTCATATGCAGAATTTAGCTTTTCCCCATATCATGAAAACCGGCATACTCATCCCCACATCCTCTGTAAGCAAGCTTGTTTCTGTTGTTGTGAGGAACCATTATACCATAGTAAGGAACATTACATTCTATAGCAAAATGGTGCCTCAGTTTCCTCCTGAAGAAAATGGAAATAATAATGATAATAGTAGGAACCTCAAAGAGTTGTAAATTGGTGGCGGACTTGGCCCAGTAGTTAGGGCGTCCGTCTGCTACATGGGAGGTCTGCGGTTCAAACTCCGGGCCTCCTTGAACCATGTGGAGCTGGCCCATGCACAGTGCTGATGCGCGCAAGGAGTGCCATGCCACACAGGGGTGTCCCCCGTGTAGGGGAACCCCACGCGCAAGGAGTACACCCCGCCCGTAAGGAGAGCTGCCCAGCGCGAAAGAAAGTGCAGCCTGCCCAGGAATGGTGCCACACACACGGAGAGCTGACACCACCACAACAAAAAAGAAACACAGATTCCCGTGCCGCTGACAACAGAAGCGGACAAAGAAGACGCAGCAAATAGACACAGAGAACAGACAACTGGGTGGGGGGGGGGGGAGGGGAGAGAAATAAATAAATACATCTTTTAAAAAAAGTTGTAAATTAAGTAAAGCTCTGAGAACAGTGACTGGTACAGAGAAAGCACTCAACAGATGTCAATTATTATTATTATTATTACAAAGTAGGAAAAGACTATCAATAACAACAAAAAATCTCATCAAAATGTAATGCATAAAATAGTATTTTAATGACATTTCTCAGCAGTCGATTTAATTATTAGCTATCAATTTATATCAATAAAAAGATCTATCTAAACTATCTTGTATGTCTCTTTTCTACAAATGGCAAAGTTCAGTGGAAAAACATAAAGGTTGATAAATCTGAATTAGAGTCTTTTTTCTCTCACTTACAAACCATGTAATCTGACACAAATGACATAACCCCTTTGAGTCTCAGTTACCTCATCTGTAAATTGTAGTTTACATGGATGGCTGGGTCAACTAAGCTAGGTGAAGAATTCATCAAAGACAAAAAGATGCAGAAAATGTAGGTAATAAAGGAATGACTGTTATTATTGATAAATAGATGAAAAATAACATAGATGAAAATCTTTCTGCCCTACAGTTTTGCTTTAATAATTCAGTTTTTAAAAAACTTGTTTTTTGTTCGTTTGTTTTTTGTCTTTTGACCCTCAAACAAGTTTAACTTGCTGAAAGCATCACTGAAAGGACAGAAGGAGAGTGGACAAAAAGTTTCTGCAATGGGGCTTTCTACTGGATGGTATTTGTATGCATTCTTTTATAAGGGTGGAGACTAGACTTTGATGACAAAACTGGTGACAGGCAGGGCTCTTTGGTCTCTGATGCTCCCAAGAGAAATCATTCGGCAAGCCTTGAGGAATCCCTGTCTATCACCACCAGAGGTCGATCTAAGACCGCACAATGATCTGTTCAAGGCAACTCTGAAATGAAGTCCAACTTTTTGTAGTGCAGCGCCCTCTACAGGGGTACCATAATCATGAATCCTGGCTCTTGTTCTTTTTCTGCATTACGGCTTTAGATACTGCACGGCCAAGAAATTCCAGGCTATGTTAACAGCCTTGGCTACTCCAGCCACTGCATCCTCTTGGTGCCTTATTACTGCTTTCCCAAAGAGAGACTGATGTCTGCAGCCTAGGAGAGTCACATAAGCCTTGGTCTCCACAGAGTGAAGACCAGAAAAGCCTCATATGACAAAGTCTTTCTATGTCTGGTACCTCAAGGAGCTGCAGACTCCCTGTGTCTGACCTGAGCTCTACTCTCTTCCTGCAGCTGTTTCCTCCTGTTCATGCTTCTTGCTTAGCCTTCTCCTACCTCTTCTCAGCTACCTTTTTTAAAAGCAAGGTATATTGACCACAAGAAACTAGGGCTCAGCATCAGGTAGTAATAATCAAATTCTCCCATTGGTTCTTGGAAATCCTATTATACACACATATACACATACATACACACACAAACACACACCATCCAATGGTAGGTGCTGGTGGGGAAGGTCCATCTGGGACAGCAGCTCTGAGAGATAGTTTTGAGACATAGCTCTGTCCTCAGCAAAAGCTGCCAGTCTGCATCACAATTCAAGGGGGCACATTCATTTCAGTGATTACTGAAGGTACTTTGTGCAAATTCCATTTTCCCTTCACCCAGGAAGTTCCTTTCAGACAAATAAAAGTTTCCTCAGGCATTAGGAGAACAAGGTGAGATACCATACACCAGCCACTATGTGCGAGCTCTCTGTGGAGCATTATGTGCTTCCAACTCTCAGAAATTCCAACACTCATCCAGCAAAGGCTCAGCAGTAAGTTTCTTCAAGTCTTGCTTAGTAAGTTTTATGGGAGGAACTTGGGTGAGTAGACTAATTGTTGTAGATTGGTGTATGACCCTTTTCAAACATTCACACAACAAAATCTTGACAAAACATTTTTAACTGCGCCTACCCCTAATCACTTTCTTGGACTTTATGACACTGTGAAGGCACAAATATAATTTGCCGCAAGGGCAGCCTTTTCTGCCCGACCTGCAAGTTTCTCCTTCCTTTCCCATCAAAGAAAAAGAACGATATCACCATAGTGGACACCTCTTCCCCACTCTTCTTTTGCTATGCTCTGCTAGTTGCCTTTACCTGGCAGTGATATCTCCCCCATAGGCTTTCTCCAAAGGTCTGTATATGAGAAAATCTGAGAGACTGTACAAGAATTTTACCATCCCATGAGCTCAGGGCACAGTTTCTGATGTGGCCCAGAAAATGCTTTATGGATGTGCCCCAGAAACATCTATTCCCTGTAATTCGCTTGAAAACAAAACAAAACAAAACTAGGCTTTTCATCAATTTCCTTCAGCTAACAAAATCTCATTTTCCTGCCATTGATACAGAACTTTGTTTACTACAGGGTGAAATGCTTATAGAGGGCGAACTGGAGAAAGCTTAGAGATCACCCATCGCCCATCCTAAAGTAAGGCCGTCATTTTAAAGAAGGGACAGATGAAGCCAGCAGAAGGGAGAGGCAACTTGCCCAAGATTACACAAATAGTAAAAGAGATAAAAACAAAACAAAACAAAACAAACCCCTCCCCATCTTACAAATAGCCACTGAGGCTAGAATACCAGTTCCAAAATACCACGTTTTTCTTAGCAATTTTTAATCAAGAGGCTATGTGCCAGGGAGTGTTTGAAAGAGATATTCCTCAGGACCCAGACGTGGAAGCTACCAGTCTGAAGGTGACTGAGAACATGAATCTCAATTGCACGCAAGCGTGCCGGAACCAGCCACTGTCGCGTGACTTTTCTGATTTATCGATTACTTTTGCCTGGCGAAGGCTCTTCAGCAGAGCGCCCCAGTCCGCAGGCGGAGGAACGGTACTGAAGGAAGGACCCTCTTCTCTGGGAGGGAGCTTGACCTTCGGTGATTCAGGAGGCCGTTTGGGCTTGCTGGGTGTGGCGTCCCGGTCAGCCGGTAGTTCATTCCTGTTTGCATCCGCAGTGATGCGCGTCTTGCATAAAAAAAAGGCCCTTTGCTACGGAGTCCCACAATTATGAGGGGAGCTGGAGAGGTGAGAGGAAGGAGGCTTGAGGAAGAAGGGTGGCGGGGCCGGCGCGTGGTCGAAGGGGAGGATTCCAGACGTGGTGGGACCTCTTTCTTGGAGCGATAGAGACTGCGTGGACTTATGAATTCTTGGAAGGAAGAACTGTGGCCCTGGCGCCAAGGGAGTGGTCGATGGACTGGGCGTTTTTATACAGCCCCTTTTCTAGTCTCAAAGGTAAGATTTTCTGGAGGTAACAGAATTAACCGACATCAGAACCAGATTTTAACCCGAGTCTGGGTGATTGAAAACCTGCCCATGGCGTTTCTCAGGATCACTGGGTCTAAATGTGGTCAATTTAATAATTGCACAATTTCGGGTCTCTCCACGCGGTAGTTTCCTAGTTTGAGAAATAGGCTTCCTTCTTATTTTATATAATTGTCCTAAGGATATGTAAAGTGTTTAGCAGTGTCAAATGGTACAGGCTCCCAAAATGGTAGCTGTGTTGTGGTTTATGTATCTTCAGGTCCTTCATATATACCTTTAATGTAGTACTGTTAGCATGATCTTAGAATTTTGCTTTTTATGTGCTTGTGTCCCATTCTACACTGAATGCAGATAAAGACCTTGCCCCATTGTTCAAGGGGATGCAAGCTGACATTGTTATAACAATGGACGATTCGATTTTGGAATTAAACTTGAATTGGAATCCAGACAACTTCAGTATTTACTGTGTGATCTTGGGCACTTTCGTTACTTTTTCAAGCTTTAATCTTCTCCATAAACAGCATAATTTGGATAAAGTTTTTGGAAGACTAGGCCTTCAATATGTGTTGAGTCCATGAGCAAAAGACAAAAGCCACTTCATTTTAAACACAAAATAGTCTCTTACTTTGGCAAGGATTGTACACCTTATCGCTAAAAATTCAAAGTACTTGCCAGGATGTGGTAAAACTGGATTACTTATATATCTCTAGTAGTAATATAAAATATTAATAATATAATCTCAATCTGAAAAATAGTTTGATAGTTAGAAAAGTAAACATGCATTTACCATAGGACCCATCAATCTTTTTTTCTTTAATATATACATGTATACTTTATTAGAGAAGTTGTGAGCTTATACAACAATCATGCATAATGTGCAGAATTCCCATACATCACTCACCAACACCTTGCATTATTGTAGAACATTTGTTAACAAATTATGAAAGAACATCATTAAAATATTACCATTAATATGGTCTATAGCTTATATTTGGCATATTTTTTTCCCTACACCTCTCTATTAACACCAAGGACCCATCACTCTTAATATTTATCCCAGTGAAATGAAAACTTAAGTTCTCAAAAAACTGTGTGTGAATGTACACAGCAACTTTATTCATAATAGCAAAAAGTCGGGAACATCTCTCATGTCCTTTAATGGGTGGTATAATACTCAGCAATAAAAAGTAGCAAACTATTGATTCACGTATCAACCTGGATATATAAAGCCAGTCTCGAAAGGTCACATACTGTATGATTTCATTTATATAACATTCTCACAGTGGTCAAACTACAGAGATGGAAAACAGCTTAGTTGTTGCCAGAGGTCAGGAACAGGGGTGTGGAGGCAGTGCAAATATAAAGGAGTAGCATGAGGAATTTCCTTTGTGATGATGGACAAGTCTGTATCTTGATTGTGATAATAGTTACATGAATCTGTACATGGGGTAAACCTGCATAGAATTATACACATAAATGCATGCAAATATACACTCCCTCAAGTAACTGCATGAAAAGAATGGTGAAAACTGAATAAGGTTTTTAGTCTAATTAACAGCAGTGTACCAATGTCAGTATCCTGGTTTTGATATTGCACTGTAGTTATATAAGATGTCATCTATGGGGGAAGTTGGATAAAGGGTAAAAGGGAATCTATGTACTATTACTATAACATCTTGTGTGTCTGTAATTATTTCAAAATAGTAAGTTTTTAAAAATACAAATTATAAAACAGCATGATCCCATTAACAGTTTAAAAAGAAAAATATATGTTTTTACATGCTTTTGAGAAATCCAGAAGAATAATCATCAAAATATTTCCTGGTTATTTCTGGGTAGTGGGGTTATGGGTGGGAGAACTGGAGTTTCACTTTTTAACACAAAGAGATATTATGTCTATTTTTAAAAAACTATTTGTGGAGAAATATTTGTATGTTTTCTGTAAATAGGTTAATTTTTGATTTGGCCACTTTTTCAGCAATTCTTGCAAGACGTAGGGAAAGGATTTCCCTCTCCCACTGAAGGAGAGATGTATTTCCAAAGCTGCTTTCTGATTTTGATGGGGTTAGGTGCTGTAATTTCCTAGATATAGGGCTTATTTTCAGAATAAACTGATATAGGGAAAGCAACAGTCATTATTATTCCTAACATTTCTAGCATAGAGGACATAACAAGGGGAGTGGACTAATCTAACAAGTAGAAACCAAGTAATGAGTGGGTCAAAGTTAAGCTAGACTTAAGAAATCAGACTTTTGATACCCAATCTTCATCACTATGTAACTGACCTCTTCTCCTGCCCAGGATAAGAAGAGCTGAGTTCTGGATATCTCTGGGTCTCAGGCTAGAGAAGGGAAGGCTCTGAGGTGGCACCAGGGTTTGACTTGGGGCCCTTGTTGTTTTTCCTAGATGAGCCTCTCAGATCTATTGCTGCAACTACTGCAACTCAGCTTGACTAAGTTTTTTTTAAAAAAAACAGCTTTATTGAGTATAGTTTACATATCATAAAATTCACCTGTTTTTAAGGGAACAATTTAAGTGTACAGTTCAATGATTTTTAGTATATTTGCAGTTATGCGACCTTCACAATGTGATTTTAGAACATCACCAAAAAGAAACCTGTGCCTTTTCAAGTTTTTGTGTGAACATATTTTCATTTCTTCCTAATCCTCTCCCCACTCTTTGATTGGGGTGGAAAAGGGTGTACCTTATTGCTGCTGTTCTCTTAGTGTAAGATAGGGAGAGTTGACGGGGTTCCACTACACAATCTCTTAGCCTCTGTGTCCTTTGGGGTGATAGAGGGACATGGCTTTTGCTTGCATTCATTCTGTGCAGGACAAGGCTGGTTGACAGGGCTCCACTCCACAGTCTTTGCAGTGTGCAGTGGGGTAGGGGAAGGACAGGGCTTCATTCTTTCATGGTGTTTACGTACTCTCTTCTTTAAACATATATCTAAATATCCTTTCACATGTTTTTTACCTTGATTACCCATGTTTTTAAAACATATTTTTGAATTTTTTTTAAGAATGTTTTGTGTATTTATGTTTATTTCTAACTTTCAGACAGCATATTTTAATAACTCTTCAAACATCCAGTAAGTTTTGTTTATTTATGGTTGGTTTGTTGTTGTTGTTTTGTCTTTGGTCCCTTGGGAGTACAAGGATTTCCCTTATCTGTGGATCCCAAAACAGTTTTGAGAAAGATGTGAGTATGGGAAATCTTGGATGGTACTCGTGCATAGTAGGGTGTCCATAAGACTGGGTTAAGAACAGAGATGAAGTAGTCATGTGGCTTCTGGATATTGAATATTTCCCCCATTTCTTATTTTATACAGTCTTATTGGCACATAGCAAAAGTTGTACTTGAAAGGAAAAAAATTGGACAAATGGCAAAGTCAAATCATCCCAGGCCTCTGCAGAATTACCCCTAACTTTTTAAGTGGATGCACTTGTAGGCAGAACGGCTGAAAAACATAGGTAATAGTCCATCGGGAATTCTATGCTTCTGCAGAAAATGTTCTTCTTATTAAATTATATGCATGTAAGTGAGTGAGAAATATAAACAAGTCTCTAGTTCGACTTGTAAGGAGTTGACAGAGGTTGGGTGGGACCCTTGACTTGCATAGCAGCTAGTGAAGAAATCCTTTTGAAAAGCAATGGGATTTGAAGTCTCAGAGAATGATGACAGAGAAGGAACATGGGGATTTTGGAGAAGAAAGATATGTGAGGTAGATTATGGTCCTCTAAAGCAGAACATGCCAGGGCAAGGAATAAAGGGGTCCTAGCAGAAGCTATTTTCCTGCATCATTTTATTCACTGAAATCATCTGTTTACTCCTTGGAAATATATTGATTCACTGTGGGACGACTCTAGGAATCAAGAAACCTATTTTCTAGTTGTACAGGGTTTCTACTTGAATTTTGAAATATTGAAAATAGATTTAATTCCCTTATCAACTCCCTCATGGGAAGTTTTCCTAAAATTATCATACCCTTGTCCTGCTTTCTCTTCCCAGCTTTTCTGCCTCCTCCCTATTTCTATTGCTTTTCCTATTGATTCTCTTGTTTAGCAGCAACAGTACCCTTACTTTGCCCAGGAGCAGATCTAGCATCAGTTACCGGGATTTAATGTTGGTGGTATCAATGATGCAAGCTTCAGTGTTTGGGCCTATCAGCAGCAGTGGCTGTGTGTGTACTGGACCGCCGCTAGAGCTAGATTTGCTCCCTGTTTCATTGTTGCCATGGTTGGCTCTTTGGCCCTCCTGGAGATTCTGTGAGCAACTTCAACTATCCAGAATCAGTTCCATACTTAAAAATCAAGGCTTAAAATCTAGACCCATATAAACATTTATTAAGTATCTGGTATATGAAAGGATCTAATGCTACAAAAATGAACAAGACAGACTTGGAATTCACAGTGGAGTTGGGGAAACCGACAGCTGAAGAAATGACTACAGGATTTCCACTATCAATAGAAATATACTCAGTAATTCAGATCAAACCTTCCTCTGAGAACAACTAAAAAAGGTAGGTAAAACTTAACTTTAAAAAATTCACTTGAAGGTATTAAAGATATAACAAGATAGAGAATAATTATCAGGTTGAGAACAGAGATAAGTAAGGAATCCAGAGAGGTGAGCTTAGATTTTAGTGTTATTTTTCTCTCAAGGAAATAGTTCCAATTTTGCAAGAGATACCTCAGATGCTAAGAAATTGAGCAGCATTTTTCACTTTGTTGCAAAGGATAAAGATGTTTAAATCCAGGGCCCAACAATGGGAGACCTAGTAAACTGTCCAGGATTTGAATTGGAAGACCAGAGAACTGCATGGATTAACATTTACAGAAAGGACATCAGCCCAGAATCATCTTGAAATGTTTGGCAGTTCCTCAAAATGTTAAATACAGAATTACCATATGACCCAGAAATTCCACCCCTAGATATGTATATGTACCCGAGAAAAATGAAAACATGTCTCCACAAAAACTTATACACAAATGTTCATTGCAGCATTATTTATAATAGCCCAAAGTGGAAATAACTCAAATGTCCATCAACTGGTGAATGGACAAGCAAAATGTGGTATAACCATGCAATGAGTTATTATTTGGCAATAAAAAGGAACAGAGTACTGATATGTGCTACAACTGGATGAACCTTGAAAATATGCCAAGTGAAAAAACCTGTCATAAAAGATCACATATTGTATAATTCTATTTATATGCAAAGTTCAGTCTATGTAGAAAGTAGATTAGTGGTTGCCTAGAGAAGGTGGGGGGGGGTGCAAAATGGAGAGTGACTGCTAATGGGTTCAGGGTTTGTTTTGGGGTTGATGAAAATGTTCTAAACTTAGATTATGCGAAGGCTGTATAAGTCTATCTCTGAAAATACTGAAAACTCTTGAATTGTATACTTTAAATGGGTGAATTTTATGGTATATGAATTATATTTCAAAAAGGCTATTTTTTAAAACAAATCCAATTATCTCAATCCCTGAATTTTCCCCTTCTTTGGCTTTCTCTTGTGTCTCTGTCCATATTCATCCTGTTTATAAAGGACTCTAGTAGGAGAATTCAGACCCACTCTGGACCACACCTTAAAAAAATCCTGATGTAACCTAATCAAAAGACCCTACTTACAATAGGTTTATACTCTCAGAAATGGATTCACTTTAAGAACATACTTTTCTGGGATTCATATAGCTTCGGACCATCACAAAGAGTGTCCTACGTGCCTTAAATGGGGAAGGACCCATTTAAGCAAAGGCAAAGGCAAAAGGTGTGAGAGGAGGTATATTTCGAAGAGAAGATACAATTCAGTAAGGGAGCACAAGAGGGCGTGAGTGAGTGCTTGGAGATCAGCTGGAACCTTGGCAATAAATGAAGTGTGCCAAGCTTAAGGATTTAGACTTGACTTTGTGAAGATGGCAAGTGACTAAAACTCATCCAAGCAGAGATGTTACAAACTCAGACTTGAATTTTATTATGATGATTTTTTTTTTAAAGGAGGTACCAGAGATTGAACCTGGGACCTCATACATGTGAAGCAGGCACTCAACCTCTGAACTACACCTGCTCCAAAGGCTCGGGGCTGGGAGTGGGGAGCAGTCAAAAGATTGTTGCGTTACTCAGGAAGAAGCAGCTTTAATTGGCCCCTACTCCTACAACATATGCTAATGCCATTTAAAAATGATTTTTGCATTCTTCTATTATTCTGTTCACTGATGCTGTCCTGAACTCCTCATCTCAGTATGCCCTCATGTCTTTTTCAGTTTGGATCGTAACTCATTCAACATCCAACAGAGTATTCATAGTCTCTTTTTCTTCCTCACCTTGCCTATCAGATTTGAATATGTGATGGATATAGGATGACCGAATACCTGAAAATAACTTCTCTCCATATTGCTACGATACAAAGAATGAATTGTATGTAAATTAGAAGGTAATGAAATGCAATCCTGTCTTAGTGCCAAATTCTGCTTTTGATGGTTAAGAACATCCTGTTGAAGCAATGAAGTATTAAACCAGTTTCAACTGGTTGGCTGGACCTGCACAGAAGAAGCCCCTAGCTGTCCTCACTTCAACTTGCTTAATTAACATAATAAAATTCCCATCCAGGGGTGCAGTTATATGCCTCTTTTTTTTTAAATTCATTTTTTAATAATATTACATTCAAAAAATATGAGGTCCTCATTCACCCCCACCCCACCACTCCCCCCACAGCAACACTCTCCCCCATCATCATGACACATCCATTGCATTTGGTGAGTACATCTCTGAGCATCGCTGCACCTCATGGTCAGTGGTCCACATCATAGCCCATACTCTCCCACGTTCCATCCAGTGGGCCATGGGAGGATCTACAATGTCCGGTAATTGTCCCTGCAGCACTATCCAGGACAACACCAAGTCCCGAAAATGCCTCCACATCTCATCTCCTCCTCCCATTCCCTGCACCCAGCAGCCACCATTATCCGCCTCTTTTTTGATCATGCAGTGTATGCGCAAACATGATTTCCTGAACACACTAATCATATAATTAGACAACTATTTATGTGTGTTCATCCATATGCATAAAAGCTAATGCATAATCAAAGCAAATGCTAAGTAGTAATTTAGGTATTTAAGCAAGAGTAAAACTGCAGGACAGGGAGTCAGGTCTGAGTCGCTTTAGACCAACCTTGGCTCCTATCTGCAGACATAATAAATGTAAGTTCTACCTAACCATTGTGTTAAAGTTTTTTCTCTCTGGTTATCCCCAAAAGCCCAGGTTTGGAGCCTAACAAACCGATAACATGGCCAGGGCTAAAATACGTAAAATAAAAATGGTGACCAGAAAATGCTTCCAAGGTGGACTGTGGAGGAGGTTGTCCACACCGGGACATCCCTGATTCCACTGCCACTCAGGATTTTCCCGAGGACTTGGGGGTTACCCAAAGCAGAATCTCTTTCCAATCACTGGTGGAATCAGCTCACAAGATTAGGAGGGAGAACCATTTCATCTCCTTTCCTTGACGGGTAAGTTTGTTCCTTTATTCATTACTTCTAGCTAACTACAAGTGAGCATTTCGTTTCTGTTTTGCCGATTCTCTAGCTAACCACAAGTGAGCAATCGGTTTTAGTTTTGCCGATTCTCTTCAGCTTTGGGCTGACTACTAGTTAGCATTTGGTTTACCATCACTAAACCAATGACGTTGATTACAGTGGGAGAGGTTTCAGTGGGTTTGAGTCCCACACCCTCACTCCCTTAAAGGGAAAACCCACTGTTCAGCTTTGGCTAACTGTGAGTTAGCGTTTGCTTTCCTTTCCCTAAGGCAGCAAAGGTTTGGTGGTAGTGGGAGAGGTTTCATGGGTTTAATTCTCACTCCCTCACTCCCTTAAAGGGGATGCTCGCCGCCTTTGTGCCTTGTTTTGGCTGTTCTTTCTCTTTCTCTCTCTCTTTCTTTCTTCCACCACGGGGAATGAGATGTCAGTACCTGACTGCTTACTACTAGGATGAATCCTGAAAAATTAATCTAAATTTGGGAGATCTGGGTTACTGAAGCTAAATTATTTTTTAGTAATAAAGCCTATGAAATAAAAAGAGAAATTTGGCAGACGACAGCTCTTTAACATGATATTGCAATTAAACTTGTTTTGTAAACAGCAAAAAAAAAGGGGGGGGGGCAAAAAGACCCATATGTTCAAATCTTTTTTGAATTGTGGAAAATAAAAAAACTAAAAAGTTATGAGTTAGTGCTGTGTTAAGTCCCCTTCAGCAACAGTCAGAAATCTTAAGAGCAGTGAAAATCAAAGATGTGAAATGATGGAAAGCTTAAAAACAACCTACCAAAGGAGTAAGAATTATAAGTCAAATTAGTAAATTTTGTGTTTCTGTTGTTATATTTTAACTCTTTTGTGTTTGTTTATTCAGTGTATATTTTCATACCTCCGGATGATAATATAAAATTAACAAATAAAGATTCTTTTTTTTTTTAAAGATTTATTTTATTTCTCTTCTCCCCTGCCATTGTCTGCTCTCTGTGCCCATTCACTTTATGTTCTTCTGTGTCTGCTTGTATTGTCAGGAGGCACCAGGAATCTGTGTCTCTTTGTTGTATCATCTTGCTGCGTCAGCTCTTCATGTGTGTGATGCCACTCCTGGATGGGCTGTGCTTTTTTCACATGGGGTGGCTCTCCTTGCGGGGAACACTCCTTCTGTGTGGGGTTCCCCTATGTGGGGGACACCTCTGTGTGGCATGGCACTCCTTGCACATGACAGTGCTGTGCATGGGCCAGCTCACCACATGGTGCAGGAGGCCTTGGGTTTGAACCCTGGACCCTCCATATAGTAGGCAGATGCTCTATCAGTTGAGCCACATCTGCTTCCCTAAAAATTCTTAAGAAAGCTCTATTCAAATGGCCAAAAAATTTAAATAAGCACTTATGTTAATATACAAAGCAGAGAGTCTGTTTTATCAAAATAGCTTTTGTACTTTAATCTTATGTCCTGAAACTCCAAAACAGTTAATGGCCTTTTTGGGGTTGTTGGGGGTACTAAAAATTTTCATCCCTCATTTTGCTCATATATGTATGTATTAATCAGAAAAGATTGTACATGTGAATGGAGGACCCCAGCAAGCTGCTTTTTAACAAGTAAAAAAAGTAATAACAAACTCAAGCTGTAAAGGGGGGTAGTCCCTAACTTACCCTGTGAATTGGATGAAGCCAGCACCAGTATTAACTTTGGGTGGGGTTTGTAGCAAAGACAACATTCTAAGAAAATACCCTTGGGTTTTGGTCCCAATTGTGGAAGAGGGGCAAATTATGATGTAGTCCTTGTAAAGCAACTGTGTATAACATACCATGCCCTATTGCCAGTAGAAGGCTTAACCCAATAGCGTCCAGTCACTCTGAAAACTACTATCACTATCCAGGGGTGAATTGCAAATACTGAAAACCAAACAGAAATAATGGATTGTCATGGGCTGCCTGCTGTGGAGGAAAGATCTTTGGAAAGACATCTGAAACACCTGCCAGCGATGATAGGTAACTATCATGTCCCTGCCCACTCCTCTAACACCCCTCTTGGGAACGTTGAGGCAGATACCCTCACGAAGATCTGAAGATCTGAAACCATGCCATTGAAACCCAAGAAGCAGCAGAGTAACTCCGCAGGGGAAAGCAGACATCGTGGCCACCAAACCCTGTGGCAGCAGTTCCAGCTACCTGTTACTCACCAGCAGCTCATAGATATCACCCACGAGTGTCCTTCATGCTCACTCCAACAACTGCAGCAATTACCTGACTGGATGAAACATATTGGCCAAGCACAGACTCCAATAGCACTATGGCAAGTAATTACATTGGTCCCCTCTGCAAGTTATACTGCCATGGAACTCTTGTAACCAACAAGGTATTTGCTCCCCCAAAAAGTAAGTGCCCTATATGGGGCACTAGCCCAAATTAACAGTAACCAAGATACTCCATTTGCTGGTCACCTCACGCAGTCTTAAGCTATGAATCAAAATACTGTTTAAACTTCCCATCTGTCTTATAACCCCACTGGTGCAGGTCTTATAAAAAAAAAAAAAAATAGTCTTTGAAAAACACAAATAAAAAACAATAAAGGATCTTTACAACAATGAACTAAAAAACTGTCTCCAACCTTAACCTGTTTAAATTCAACACCTGAGGTTACAGCCCCTGCTTCAATTGAGAAATACTAATAGCAAAACCAATGCAAACATTAAGAATACAAATTAAAAGACCAGTAGCCGTACATCCCAAAAGGGAAAGTAATAATAATCTGTTGTTGCCTATATCTCAAACCATACAAACTGAGAAAATAATGTCACTTGGCCATGGTGCTGGCCTATGCATCCTCCCTGATTGGGAATCTTAAACCTGTTGAAAATAGGAGTCACCTAAAATATTATTATAAAGCCATAAGAAAATTTAAGTATCTTTTAGTATTTGTAAACACCTTTTCAGGATGAGTGGATGCTTTTCCTCTTGCACAAAACAACATTCAATAGTAACTAAGTTCCTCCTCCAAGAAATCATCCCAAGGTTTGGACTGCCCCAAACAAGTCAGTCAGATAATAAACCTGCTTTTATTTCAACTGTGGTGCAAGATCAACCAATGTTTCAGAATTAAATGGAAATTGCTTACAGCCTAGGAAACCAAGTCATCAAAAACGGTAGAAAACATAACCTATATTTAAAAAACAAAAAAAAAATTGTCAAGAAACACAATTAAAATGGACAGAAACACTTAATCTAGCTTTCCTTCGTGTTAAGGTCACCCCTAGAAGACTTTTAAGTCCTTTCAAGTTTATGTACAGAAGATCCATTCTAAGCACCCGAGGGAAAAACCTAATTCCCCAATAATCTTAGAGGGAGCCCTCATTAATTGGGCCTTGCAGTTAAGAGAGCGCCTCACCACCATGAATGTATATGCAATAAAATACCTGACTGACCAACTTCTTCATACCTTCTCATTTGGGGATTAGGTCTTTTAAAATTTTGGAAAAGCAAACACTCTGAAAATCAGCTTAAACCTAAATGGGAAGACCCTTACTCAGTACTATTAACCTCTCATTCTTCTCTTAAGTTACAAAGAATCAAGTCCTGGGTCCATCATGCCAGCACAGAACCTTACTACTTACTGGATCCAGCAAATAAAAAAATCCTAAACCACCTGAGCATGAACAAAATAGAAAGTAGAACCAGTTGGGAACCTACAGTTCCTATTCAGAAAGAAGAAGAACTCCACCAAATACTAATCCTGTTCTTTTTCTTACAGAACCTACCAATAACTAGCCCTGAGAGAAGATGCTGATCATCCTTCACACCTGTTATGCAAATCATCCAAAACCTCTACAGTAGAACCGCCTTGGAACTGTGTAAATTTTCACAATCAATATCAAGTAATGCCTGGACCAGCTGTACTGTAAAATGCTTCAGTTAATCTACACCTTGAAAGCAGTGGCCAGAAAAGCCTACCTAAGCAAAATTCAGCAGACTTTTGTAAAAGCAGACCCCAAAACATGTAACACCACAAATAATCAAATCCAATTAATCCCTTTGTTTACCTTTTTAAGAATCACAGCATTGATTGGAACTGCAGCCACATCCTTATACTTAGCCACCAATCTCTCCAAAGAAATGAGAGCATTAAAAAACTAAAGAACAAAGCCAGTAAGCTTATAACATGGGGAAATAAGTTTTCC
Organism: Dasypus novemcinctus; assembly: GCF_030445035.2. Classification (NCBI taxonomy): domain Eukaryota; kingdom Metazoa; phylum Chordata; class Mammalia; order Cingulata; family Dasypodidae; genus Dasypus; species Dasypus novemcinctus. The sequence goes on from NC_080675.1 coordinate 39,495,581, forward strand.
TTCTGGAACCCTTCCAGCTTCACCAAGTAACTGCTCTCCTTCATTATTATCTTAATTCTTTTGGCAGTTGCACCATACTCATATCATGCATGAAATGTTTTATTCAAAAGCAATTGCAAACTTTAACAGACCGACCTTTCCTCCTCAAACTACCCTCTTACAATAATTTCCTAAAAATCAATGCCCAAATATTGTCAGCAAGAAGTAATTACAGAAGATCTGAGCTTCGTCCCTTTCCCCTGTGATAAAAATATCACCAAAAACTAGGAGGGAATTGATGGATGTGGAATGACCAAATACCTGAAAATAACTTGTTTCTTTCTGTGTTGCTTTGATACAAAGGAATGAATTATATGCAAATTAGAAGGTAATGAAATGCAAACCTCTCTTAAAGCCAAATTCCGCTTTTGGTGGTCAAGAACATCCTGTTGAAGCAATGAAGTATGAAAACTAGCTTCAGCTGCTGGCGGCAGAACTCCCTAGCTGTCCTCACTTCATTTTGCTTAATTAACATAGTAAAATTTCCACCCAGGGGTGTAGTTTTCCCTTTTTTGATCATGCAATATACATGCAAGCATGATTTCCTGAACATATTTTTTTTTCATTTAAATATTGTATTGAAGTAGAGCATTCATAAGTGAACATAATAAACAATAAGTGTATAGTAAAAGTAGTGAACTTACAAAACAAACATGCACAACATCACACAGGGCTCCCATACCTCACACCCCCACCACCACCTCCCTGCACAGCTGTGATTTCCTGAACATATTAATAATATGTAACTAGCTGATGCAAAATCAAAGCAAATGATAAGTAGTAACTTAGGTTTTTTAAGCAAACGTAAAACCGCAGCACAGGGAGCCAGGTCTGAGTCACTTTAGACCAACCTTGGCTCCTGTCTTCAGACATAATAAATATAAGTTCTGCCTAACTCTCCTATTAAAGTTTTTTTCTCTGGTTATCCCCAGAGGCCCAGCTTTGGGGCCTAACCCATGGTCTTAATGTCTCACGTATGACTTTGACTCCTCTCAATAATAAAGCCACCTTTGTTGGTGTAATATACCTCCAAGATTAGCCCAGCCACCAAGTCCTCATATTACCCACCCTCCCTCAGGCAGTATTCCCACCTGGCCTTTCTTACTAAAATAGGACTGCCTACAACAGACCAGATGATAATTGGTGAGACAAGTAAAGACAGAACAGAATAGAGGGTAGTCAAGAGAGGCTTGAAAGTGGAATTGACTCATTATGATGTCAGATTAGATGTGAAAAGTGAGAGAGGGAAAAATCGAATGAGTTTCCAAGGTTTCTGAGTGCTGATCACCAGGATTGAGGAAGTAGGAGATGGAGCAAGTTGGTTTTATTTTACTCATTCAACAAATATCACTGTGTACCATCAAAATGTAATTCAATTTAATTCAAAATGTGTGAATTAAAGCATAAATAAGAATGTCTGCCGAGACTTTATTTGTGCTTTATAACAGCCCTATCTAGTACAGTCATTTATATGGGCTCCTGAGGCTCTGAAATTCCCCACAGTGAGTGAATAGTGAATCTGGGACTCAAACTCAAGACTCTTTGGCTCAGGGCTTTTTCTGAGATAGATGAGGTGAGATGATGACAGGAGCAGTGTGTGATATCTCAGAAGAGTACATTTACAGATCCCAGAGGCACTAGCAACATCTAGAGACTCAAAATAACACAAAACGCTGGAGCAAGCTTATGTTTACTGTAGCCAAGAAGGGCCTGGCTCCTGGCATGGGCCCTGCAGAGTGACTAGCACACAGTGCTCACTGGCAAACTCTCCGGTTCCATGGTTGGCTTCTTTAACAGCCATTGCCAATATCTCCTACCACTCCTCCTGACCTTGTTTATTCAGGCCTTAATAAATGTATTTCCCATGCATTAATTTGGTTGCTACTAAGTGCCAGACACTGGGCTAGGTATCAGAACCACAAATAATCAGGTACATCTAATGTTCTCAAGGAACTTGTAGTCTTGTAGGTAAAAGCAGATACATAAGCCAGGGAGTGAAATGGAGGTTATAGGATTTGGGACACATAAGGACATGGCATAGTGAACACAGAAGAGGAACTGGTGGGATTCAATCTGAAAAGGGGTAGTGTTTCTTAAAGGAAAGGGAGCAGGATGACCTCAGCTATAGAGCCAAAAACAGTCTCTTGTATTGGAAGAGCTTTACTGAGACCTACCTATTTGCTTTCTTCTATTAGTAACTGACTGGTCATGTTGAGAAATAAGGCAAAACTCCGTATCTATTCTTAAGGTGACAATCTGAAGGAGATATAAGTCAAATGAGTATATGCAGCAAAGGAGACCTAGGTACAGAAATCCTAAAAATTCAGGGTAAAAAGTACAACTCCCCCCCCCCCCCCACACACACACACATACCCATACAAACAGACTTTCTTCAAGGGAAGACAGTTTTTCAAAGAGAGTGCTTCCAAGATTTTATATGAGGAGAATAGAGAACTGATCATTGAGTTTGGACACATGGAAGTCATCAGGAAACATGAGAGTCATTTCAGAGGAGACATAGGGCTAACACCCAATTGAAGTAGATTGAGGGAGAATGGAAAGTAAAGAAGTGAAAACAGCAATTATAGAAAACTGAAAAATGTTTTGTGGTTAAGGGGTGCAGAGAAATGAATTGGTAGCTGGAGAGAGAAGGCTGAGTTGGTTAGGTCATATAAAGAACCTTTATTTACATTGCCATTGGGAACCCCTGAAGACTTCAGAATCAGAAAATTCATTGGTATTGTTGGTTGAAAAGAGGAATGTTGAAGGAATAGCTAGAAGAGGAAGGTGAAGTGAAGAGACCAGAGAGCAGATAGAGCAACAGTGCAGGAATAAGGGGATAAGGATATGAACCTGGGTAATGGCCAAGAGGAAGGAAATTAACAAACAGAAATGAGGACCATTATAGAAGAATGATGGTCTTTGCTGAAAGATTTTCTTTCTAATTAGCTTTCTTCTTAGTAAAGTGCACATTAAGGAGTGCCAATTTTCAAATGTCAAAGAAGCTCTGTCCTAACACTGAGAGGTAAGAGAAACATCTTGCTGCCATTGAATAAATATGAAATGACTACTCCATGGAGTATCATTACTTACAGTGAAACCCAGAAGCATCTCTCTCATCTCTAAGGGTGTTTTATATATTGCCATTAATTTGTTTTGATCTCTTCTTTAGGGCTGCTCTGTGGATATCATGAACAGGGTGGCCAGAGATAGAAGACTTCCTAAGGGATTCATTCCCCTTTGGCTTTTCAGTCTACCTAACTTTCCTTTAACTACTTTTTATATTGAAGCATATATTTCCTCATAGTGAAGGAGGTTGGGGAGGAGAATGTAAGAATCCCTTGCTTAGGGACATAAAACCAAGGAGCTGAAAATAATATAATCTTTATTTTATCAAAAAGGAAACTAAGGCCCAGAGAGAGGAGTTAAAGTATATATATCTTATATAGAAAGAAATTATGTTAAATATATCTATGTAAGTTTATATATTAATGTGTTCAGAATATAAATGTGCCTGAGGACACATCTGAGCAGTTTGCTCCTTGTTCTTCAACAGTTCTCATCTGGTAAATGGCAGAATCATTCATTCTATGGATAATTTACGTGTATATTGTTTACTTTTCAAATATTTGGGGATTTTCATGGCATCTTTCTATTGATTTCTAATGTGTTCAGAAAACATATTCTGTGTGAGTTCCACCCTTTAAAAATTTTTGTAACTTGTTTTATGACCCGGGATTTTGTGGCTCTTTCAGTGAACATTCCATGTATAAGTGAAGAAAAAGTGTGTTCTGCTGTTGTTGGGTTGAGTGTTCCATAAATGCCAATTGGGTTAATTTGTTTGATAGTTTGTGTTTTATAAATCTTCTATGTATTTTCACTGGTTTTCCATGTACTTTTCTATCAATTACTGAGTTTTAAATATTTAAGTTTTCAAAGATGTTTGTAGATTTTTTATATTCTCCCTTCTGTTACTTTTTGCTTCCTGTTTTGAAGCTTTGTTATTAGGTACATACACATTTAGGATGTTCATGTCCTCCTGATGAACTGACCTCGTCCTTATGAAATAATCCTCTTGTCCTTGTTAATATTTCTTCATCTGAACACACTTTGATATTAACCTCACCACTCTTACTGTTATATATTTTCTAATTATTTTACTTTGAATCAAACTGTGTATTTACATTTTAAAAGAGTTTCTTTAAAGACAACATAATTTTGGTTCTTAAATTTTAATCCAGTCTAACAATCTCTTGAGTTTTCATTGGGATGGTTAGACTATTCACTTTTTTAATTTTAAAAATTTATTATTTATATCAATGTTACAAGATGTTCAATAAACATAAGATAATAACTACAGTAACAGTAAACTGCTTTGTTCAGGATTACACACACACACAAACCATTTTTGTTCATTCTTCAGTCTTGAGGGATTTGGGATGACACCTGCTTTGACTGCTTCAGGCTGAGAAGGGATGTAGATATGGAGTAGAGAAATGGAATTGTTTTGCTTACAGTTGAAGATAATCCTCGTTTTGGGAGTGTGGCTGGTTCATTCTCATCGTTTTACTGATTATCCAGGGCAGGCCTGATGAATTGGAGATTTGGAGTTGACCACGTATCTGCTAGGTTTCAGGGATCAACCAGCATATGAACAATCTGAAGACTTTTTGACTCTGAGCACTATACTTAACAGGTAAATTGAAAATTACAGGTTTAGATAAAGGAGTAGATAGGAAATTTATAAATCAGTATACTTATATTATAAAGGGGAAGATAGCTTGACATATATTCACAGATAGGGCCCAGTGAGGGGGTGTTGATTTCATAAGGCCATGTGGCTTGCCTTTGGTGTCTGGATATCCCTAGGGCCCTCTGGAGCACTTTTGTTTGAGGCTTTGTTTCCTGTGGCACTTTGTGAATTCTGGCTGATACCTGCGTAAGCGTAAGCTCCAGAATGATCTGCTGACTCACTTTGAAATCTCTTAGTTATAAAAACTCTATTTTATTTACTATTTTCTCCTTTTGGCCAAGTTCTTTCTCCAAATGCATCACTGATTAATGCATGCTAATAATCCCTCCGTGCCAGGGAACTTATCCCTCAAAGTCATGCCTCACATTCGGGGAGAAGGTAGTAAGCTTATTTGCAGAGATTAGTTTAGAGAGAGACCACATTTGAGCAACAAGGAAGTTTTCAGGAGGCAACACTTAGGCATTAATTATACTTAGGTTTAATTTCATTATTACAGGAAGAAGGTTCATAAAGGTAAGCCTTAAGATCAAGGGCTTGGTGTATTAACCTGTTTTCTTTTATTATGGTAGGCTTATTTAAGTAATCTAGAACTTTTTTGCCATCTTATTTGAGAAGGCAGCAGGACTTCCCCAGGAAGAAGGTTTAATGTTTTGTGGGCCTCTATCTATCCAGAAAACATACCTCTGGCAACCAGGATACATTTGTATCCCATAGAGGTATCTAGCTATATAACTTTGAGGATTTTCAAAAGACCCTGTCTTGAGGACACCTAATTGTATTCCATCTCTTACCTTCTTACTACAGTTATGTTAATTGACAAGTGGAACATAAATTATATACTTGCCTTGGGTCTCATGTAAAGTTATTCATGTACTTTCAGAGAAACCTCGGAGTAAAACAGTATAACAGACAAGGAAACTTGGTTGTTTCTGCATTGTATAACATTTTCCAAGCATAAAATGTGCAGCATTCCCATAACCTCCCTCCAGATTCCCCCCATTTTGACACTTAACCTTGGTACCTTTGTTACAATTAATGCAAGAATATTAAACTATGTTAACTATAGTCCATATTTTACTTTAGGTGCATTTTTCTTCATATACCACCCTTCTATCAACACCCTGCATAAGTGACATATCTTTGTTATAGGGCCTGAGAGAACATGCTTGTATTTGTATTATTAACCATAGTCGTTGGCTACCCCTGGGTTCGTGTGTTATATAATCCTATATTTTATCATCTGGTTTTCCTTCTAGCAACATATACAATGCAAACTTCCCCTCGTTGTGGTTTTAATTCCCCTGATGACTAATGATGGTGAGCATCTTTTCATGTGCTTTCTGGCCATTCGTAAATCATCTTTGGAGAGATGTCTTTTCAAGTCTTTTGCCTATTTTTTAATTGGGTTGTTTGTCTTTTTGTTGTTAAGGTGATATATTTCTTTATATATAGTGTATATTAATAATTTATTAGATATGTGGTTTCCAAATATTTTCCACGATTGTGTGGGTTGTCTTTTTTTACTTTCATGATAAAGTCTTTGAAGAATAAAAGTTTGTTTTTTAAAATTTTGATTAAGTCCCATTTATATATATTTTCTTTTATTGCTTGTGCTTTGGGTCTAAAGTCTAAAACACCATAGCCTAATATAAGGTCCAGAGGATGCTTCCATAAATTTTCTTATACGAGTTTGATAGTTCTAGCCCTTTTATTTAGGTATTTGATCCAATTAGAGTTGATTTTTATATATTGTGTGAGGTAGGGGTCCTCCTCTTTTTTTGCAAAGGGAGATCCAATCTTCTCTGAATCATTTGCTGAAGAAATGATATGTTCCCAACTGAGTGGTCTTTGCCACTTTGTCACAAGTCAGTTGGTCATAAATGTGAGGGTTGATTTCTTTTTCACTGCAAATAATTTTTTTAACTTTATTTTGTACATTTAATAATTGAAAATATAAACAGTTAAAAACTAAGAAGAAAACAGTTGAATAAAAACATACTTTTGTCAATTAAATGTACTGGATACATGTAAATTTCTCTTTGAATTATATAATATGTTACACAATTTGTTTGATTCATAGAAACACAATCACACATTGTTTGTCCTTTTGTGTCTGGCTTACTTCACTCAACATAATGTCCACCAGGTTCATCCATGTTGTCATATGCTTTACGAGTTCATTTCTTCTTACAGCTGTATAATATTCCATCATGTGAATAGACCAGAGTTTGTTTATCCATTCTTCTGTTGATGGATACATCAACAGAAGAAACCACCACCTGGGTGGTTTCCAGCTTTCGGCAATTGTGAATAATGCCATTATGAACATCGGTGTGTAGATGTCTGTTTGTGTCACTGCTCTCAATTCTTCTGGGTATATACCCAGGAGTGGTATTGCAGTCACGGGTCAAGTCTATATTCAATTTCTTTAGGAACTGTCAACAGTCCTCCACAGAGGCTGTACCATTCTGTATTCCCACCAACAGTGAATAAATGTTCCTATTTCTCCATATCCTCTCCAACACTTGTTGTTTTCTGTCTTTTTAATAGTGGCCATTCTGATAAGGTATGAAATGATATCTCATTTTAGTTTTAATTTGCATTTCTGTAATCATTACTGGTGTTGAGCACTTCTTCATGTGTTTTTTTGCCATTTACATTTCTTCTTTGGACAAATGTCTATTTAGGTCTTTTGCCCATTTTTTAATTGGGTCGTTTTTCCTTTTATTGTTGAGTTGTAACATTTCTTTATATATCTTTTTATATAGGGTTCTTTATATAAACCCTTATCAGATATGTGCTCTCCAGTTATTTTGTCCCATTGAATTGGCTGCTTTTTCACTCTTTTGACAAAGTCCTGTGTGGTGCAAAAGTGTTTAATTTTGAGGAGGCCCCATTCATCTATTTTTTCTTTTATTGCATATGCTTTAAGTGTAAGGTCCAAGAAACCACTGCCTACTACAAGGTTTTGAAGATGTTTCCCTACACTTTCTTCTAGTAATTTTGTGGTCCTGGCCTTTTTAATTAGGTCTTTAATCCATTGTAAATTGATTGTTGTATAGGGAATGAAATAGGGGTCCTCTTTCATTCTTTTGGTTATAGATTTCCAGTTGTCCCTGCACCATTTGTTGAAGAGATTGTTTTGTCTCATTAATGTGGACTTGGTAGGCTTGTCAAAAACCAGTTGACTGTATAGGTGAGGGTTTATTTCTGGATTCTTAATTCTATTCCACTGATCAATGTGTCTATCTTTATGCCAGTACCATGCTGTTTTGACCACTGAAGCTTTGTAATATGTTTCAAGGTCAGGCAGTGAAATTCCTCCCAGATTGCTCTTCTTTTCCAGAATGCTTTTGGCTATTCAGGTGTACTTTTCCTTCCAAATGAATTTGGTAATTGCCTTTTTTTAAAAAAGATTTATTTATTTCTCCCCCCTTCTTGTTTTTTGTGCTTGCTGTCTGCTCTCTGTGTCCATTCACTGTGTGTTCTTCTGTGTCTGCTTGTATTCTCTTTGGCAGCACCAGGAACTGAACCTTGGACCTTCCAGAGTGGGAGAGAGGCACTCAATATCTTGTGCCACCTCAGCTCCCTGCTCGGCTGCATCTCTTATTTTCTATCTTCTTTGTTTCTTTTTCTTGAGTCATCTTGCTGCACCAGCTCTCTGTGTGGGCCAACACTCCTGCATAGGCCAGCACTCTGCATGGACCTGAACTCCATGTGGACCAGCTCTCCATTCAGGCCAGCTTGCCTTCACCAGGAGGCCCAGGAATCGAATCCTGAATGTCCTGTATGGTAGAGGGGAGCCCAATCGCTTGAGCCACATCTGCTTCCCTATTTGCGTTTTCTAATTCTGTAAAGTAAGCTGTTGGGATTTTGAGTGGTAGTGCATTGACTATAAATCAGTTGGGTAAGATTGACATCTTCACAATATTTATTCTTCCACTCCATGAACACAAAATGTCTTTCCATTTGTTTAGGTCTTTTAAAAATTTCTTTTAGTATTGTTTTGTAGTTTTCTGAATATAGGTCCTGTACTTCTTTGGTTAAATTAATTTCTAGGTACTTGCATCTTCCCATTGCTATTGAAAATGGAATTTTCCCCCTGATTTCCTTTTCAGTTTGTTCAGTACTAATATACAATAACATTAGTGATTTTTTTGTGTTTTGATCTTGTATCCTGCCATTTGCTGAACTTATTTATTAGCTCAAGTAGCTTTTTTGTGGATAATTTAGGATATTCTAAGTACAGGATCATGTCATCTGCGAACAGTTAGAGTTTTACTTCCTCTTTTCCTATTTGGATGCCTTTAATTTTTTTTTTTCTTATGTAATTGCCCTAGCTAGAACTTCTAGTACAATATTGAATAACAATGGTGACAATGAGCATCCTTGTCTTATGACCAATCTTAGAGGGAAAGCTTTCAACCTTTTGCCATTGAGTATGATGTTGGCTGTGGGTTTTTCATATACGCCTTTTATCATATTGAGGAATTTTCCTTCTATTCCTATCTTTTGAAGTGTTTTTATCAAAAAAAGGACGCTGGATTTTGTCAAATGCCTTTTCTGAATTGATTGAGATTATCATGTGATTTTTTTTCCTTCAATTTGTTAATGTGGTGTATTACGTAGATTGATTTTCTTATGTTGAACCAGCCTTGCATAGCAGGAATAAATCTCACTTGATGGTGATGTGTAAGTCTTTTGATATGCTGTTGGATTCGATTTGCAAGTAATTTGTTGAGAATTTTTGCATCTTTGTTCATTAGAGAGATCAGTCTGTAATTTTCTTTTCTTGTAGTATCTTTATCTGGCTTTGGTATTAGGGTGATGCTGGTTTCATAAAATGTGTTGAGTAATTTTTCCTCCTCTTCAATTTTTTGGAAGAGTTTAAACAGTATTGGTGTTACTTCCTTTTGAAATGCTTGGTCCTGGACTTTTCTTTGTTAGGAGATTTTTGATGACTGAGTCAATCTCTGTAAATGTGATTGGTTTGTTAAGTTCTTGTGTTTCTTGTAGTGCCAGTGTAGGTTCATTGTGCATTTCTAGGAATTTGTCCATTTCATCCAGCTTGTCTAGTTTATTGGCATACAGTTTCTCATAATATCCTCTTATGATCATTTTTATTTCTGTAGGCTAGTCATAACTTCCTGCCTTTCATTTTTGGTTGTATATATTTGCATCTTCTCTCTTTTTACCTTTGTTAGTCTAACTAAGGATTTGTCTATTTTATTGATCTTCTCAAAGAACCAGATTTTGGTTTTGTTGATTTTCTCTTTTTTTTTCCTCAATTTCATTTATTTCTTCTCTAATCTTTATTATTTCTTTCCTTCTGCTTATTTGGGATTGGTTTGCTGTTCTTTTTCTAATTTCTCTAGTTGCTTAGTTAAATCTTTGAGTTTAGCTCTTTTTTTTTAATTGCTTTGCTCATTTTTTAAAAGGATTTTAAATTTTTATTTATTTCTCCCCCCCCCCCCCCCATTGTCTGCTCTCTGTGTGCATTCATTGTGTGTTCTTCTATGTCTGCTTGTACTCTCATTAGGTAGCTCTGAGAACTGATCCTGGGAACTTCCAGAGTGGGAAAGAGGCTGCCACCTCAGCTCCCTCTTCTCTTTTAAAATAGGTATTTAGGGCTATAAATTTCCCTCTCAGAACTGCCTTTGCTGTATCCCATAAGTTTTGATAAGTTGGGTTCTCATTTTCATTGGTTTCAACATATTTACTTATTTCACTTTCAATATCTTCTTTGACCCACTGATGATTTAGCAATGTGTTGTTTAGCCTCCACACATTTGCGAATTTACTTTTTTCCTGTCTATTGATTTACAGTTTCATTCCTTTATGATCTAAGGTCCTTGTATAATTTCAATCTTTTTATATTTGTGTGCCCTATATTAGTATAGCTACCCTGCTCTTTTCTGGCTACTATTCACATGGAGTATCTTTTTCCAACCTTTCACTTTCAGTGGTTTGTATCACTGGGTCTAAGGTGAGTTTCTTGTAAGCTGTGTATGGATGGCTCATGCTTTTTTATTTATTCTGTCCACCTGTATCTTTTCATTGGGAAATTTAATCCATTCACATTCAATAATATTACTGTAAATTCACTGTTTACTTCCTCCATTTTATTCTTTGGTTTTCGTATGTCTTATCATGTTTTTATCTGTTTTCTTTTTTAGTTATCCTTTTTCTATTCTTTCTTTTATATTCTCCTCTAGGCCTCTCACTCCTGTCTTTTTATTTCAGGTTCTAAGGCTTTCCTTAATATTTCCTGCAAAGGTGGATTCTTTTTTGCAAACTCTCTTTGTTTCTGTTTGTTTGTGAATATTTTATACTCACCTTCATATTTGAAGGACAGTTTTGCTGGATAAAGAATTCTTGGCTGGCGGTTTTTCTCTTTCAGCACCCTAATTGTTTCATACCACTGTCTTCTTGCCTCTATGGTTTCTGAAAGAGAAACCCACACTAAGTCTTACTGGGTGTCCCTTGTATGTTATAGTTTGCTTCTCCCTTGCTGCTCTGAGAATTTTCTCTTTATCTTTGACATTTGATATTCTGAGGAGTATGTGTCTTGGAGTAGGTCTATTCAGATTTATTCTGCTTGGGGTATGGTTTGCTTATTGGACATGTAAGTTCATTTCTTTCTTGAGAGTTGGGAAATTTCTGCTATTATTTAGTCAAACACTCTTTTTGCCCCTTTTCCCTTCCATTCTCTTCTCTTTCTGAAACTCCCATGACACATTTATTGTTGCATTTTTTTGTTTGAGTCCCTGCTCAATTTTTTCCTTTCTTTTCTTTCTTTGTTTTTTTCTTTCTTCAGTTTTAGCTGTTGTCTTCAGTATCACTTTTGCTTCTATCATTTCAAGTCTACTGTTGTATGCCTTTAAAGTGTTTTTTATCTTACCTATTGTGTCTCATTCCCAAGAGCTCTGTTTCTTTACTGTTCAGGATTTCAAATTCTTTTTTGCACTTGCTCAGTGTCTTCTTAATGTCATTTATCTCTTTAACCATATTGTCTTTCAACTTATTAATTTGATTTTGGAAATTTGTGTGCATCTCGCTGATTAGTTCTCTCAAATTCTGCCTCTCTTCTGGGGCTTTGGTATATTCATTTTCTTGAGCTATGTTTTCTATTTTCTTAAATGGCTTGTAATTTTTTGCTGATGTCTAGGCATCTGATTAAGATGTAGTTTACTCAGATGCTCAATTTCTTTCTCTTTTGTAGGGATTTAGTGGCAGGAGGCTGTGTGTTGCCGCTGCTCTTTGATTCTTGGCTCAACCTGGATTGTTAGGATTGTCCTGCTGGTTGCTCAAAATTGGGCACTGGACCCAATAATTGGTTGTAGACTCACTTCCTTGGGCCTTGGTGAGGGAGGTTATAGAGGCTGGAAAACTACTCTCCTATTTATTTTTTATTTTTCTCTTGTGCACTTCCTTGTTCTGCCAGCAGATGGCGCTTTTTGACAGGGCTCAGTTCAATGGCCGATAAGAGTTATTTGTTGCAACACAGAGTGGATCAATGTGATAGAACTTCCTGTCTAGGCTAGACTTGTAATTCATACTTTCTCTGAGACAGTTCTCTAGCCTTCTCTGACAGTCCCCTCCTCCCTTTTCCTGTGTTGGAAATATTTCTACTCCCTTCAGGGTCCTCAACAATTAGTTCCTGTTAGTAGAGGAGGAGATTGGAAGGGTCATATATTTTTAACCCCTTGCTGACTCCCAAGGCAAAGAATGGTGGGGTCCCAATTGGCCTGGAAGGGTTATTGGAACACAACAGACCATATTTGTGAGTCAACAGCTGAGTCAGCCTTAGGCTGTGTCCCTTTTTCTCCCCTTTCCTGGGGTGGTAAATCACTGGAGCCCCTTTGTCTGCAGCCGCAGGCTACAAGAATTCTAAAGTGTCTTTTGTGTGAAGGATGCTACTGCCACAGCAGCAACTGGTTTCAACTCATAGTTCAGTTGTCACAATTACCCTCCTTTGTTCCTCTCTCCTCTGGGTGGTGTCCAACATTTGCCTGGTGTCTTAAACCCTAGAAAATATTTTTCTAGGCTGTTTCAGCCTCTCCTCTAGCTATTTTTCTGGAGGAGAAGAGAGTCCCATGTCTTTCTAGTTCACCATCTTCCTGGAAGTCCCATGAGGGTTGATTTCTGAGCTCTCAAATCTATTCCTGTACCAGTACCATGCTGTTCTGATGACTGTGGCTTTTCCAACTTAATTCTTCCTTTTCCAAATAGCTTTAGCTATTTGGGGCCTCTTACCCTTCCATATAATTTTTTTTAGGAGATACTGGGAATTGAACCCAGGACCTTGTATATGGGAAGCAGTCAGTCACTGAGCTACATACACTTCCCCCATCCATATAAATTTTAAGATTGACTTTTTAATTTCTGCAAAGAAGGTTGTTGGAATTTTGATTGGGTTTGCATTGAATCTATAAATTTCTTTGGGTATTATTGATATTTTTAAGATATTTCATCTTCCAATCCATGAATTTGGAATCTCCTTCTGTTTATTTAGTTGTTCTTTAATTTCTTTTTGCAGTGTTTTGTAGTTTTCTGTGTATAAGTCCTTTATATCCTTGGTTAGATTTAGTCCTAGATATTTTGTTTTAGTTGTTATTTTGAACAGAATTTTTTTCTTAATTTCTTCTTCTGATTGTTCATTCCTAGTGTGAAACACTACTAATTTTTGAGTGTTGATCTTGTACCGTGCCATTTTGCTGAGTTCATTTAGTAGCCTTGGAAGCTTTGTTGTGGATTTTTCAGGATTTTCTGTGTATAGGATCATATCATCTGCAAATAGGGAATGTTTTACTTCTTCCTTTCCAGCTTGGATGCCTTTTATTTCTTTTTCTTATCTAACTGCTTTAGCAAGAACTTCCATTACAATGTTGAATAAGAGTGGTGACATTGGGCAACTTTGTCTTGTTCCTTATCTTAGAGGGAAATCTTCAGTCTTTCGCCATCAAGTAGGGCGTTAGCTGTACACTTTTCATATATGCCCTTTATCATGTTGAGGAAATGTCCATCTATCCATAGTGTTCAAAATATTTTTATCAAGAAGTGGTGCTGTATTTTGTCAAATGCCTTTTTCTGTGATAGAAATGATTGTGCATTTTTTCCTTCATTCTGCTAACGTGGTGTACTACGTTAATTGATTTTCTTATGTTGAACCAACCTTGTATACCAGGGATAAATTCCACTTAATCATGACATATAATTCTTTTAATACACTATTGGATTTGGTTTGCTAGTATCTTGTTGAGGATGTGTGCATCTGTATTCATGAGAGATCTTGGTTTGTAGTTTTCTTGTGACTTTGATATGAGGATGATGTTGACTTTGTAGAATAGATTAGGAGGGTACCCTCTGCTTCAGATCTTTGGAAGAATTTGAGCAGAATCAGGGTTAAGCCTTCTTGGAATGTTTGGTAAAATTCCTTTATGAAGCTGTCAGGTCCTTGACTTTTCTTCATTGTGAGGTTTTTGATTACCAATTCATTCTCTTTACTAATGATTGGTTTGCTAGATCTTCTGTTTCTCCTTGTATCAATTCAGAGAGTTAGCATGTTTCTAAGAATTTGTCCATTTCATGTAGGTTATCTAATTTATTGGCACACAGTTGTTCATATTATTCAATTATAGTAATATTTATTTCAATAGGGTTGGTAGTAATCTTTCCCTTTTCATTTCTAACTTTCATTTTGTATCCTCTTTTTTTCTTTGTCAGTCTAGCTACAGGTTTTTTGATTTTGTTGATCTTTTTAAAGAACTAACTTTTGGTTTTGTTGATTGTCTCTACTGTTTTTTTTTTTCTATTTCATTTATGTCTAATCTAATCTTTATTTCTCTCCTTTTGCTTGCTTTGGGTTCAGTTTGCCCTTCTTTTTCTAGTCCTTCTAGTTTTGAGGCTATGTGTCTGATTTGAAATCTTTCTTCTTTTCTAATGTAAATATTTAGAGCTGTAAATTTCCCTCTAAGCACTGCCTTCACTGCTTCTAATAATTTTTGGTATGATATATTTTCATTTCATTTGATTTAAGATATTTAGAAATTTTGCTTCTTTTCTTTAGAAACTCATTGGCTATTGAAAAGTATGTTACATAATGTTCACGTTTGTGAATTTTTCCTTTCTCCCTCTGTTATTTTTTTCTTTATTTTTAGGAAGCTTTAGATTAATAAATGTTACATGAAAATATAGGGGATTCCTATATACTCCAACCCCTTCTGGTCCCACAATTTCCTCCATTAACAGCATCTTTCATTAGTGTGGCACATTTATTACAATTGAAGAATACATGTTGAGGCAATGCTACTAAGCAGGATCTATAATTTATATTATGGCTTATACTTTGTACCACACAATTTTATAGGTTTTGACAAAATAAATAATGGCTTGTATCCATATTTGCAGTGTCGTGCAGAACAATTCTAATACCCCATAAATGGCCCATGTTATACGTATTCTTCCCTCTCCCTCACCTCAGAACCTCTGGTGACCACTGTCTTTATATCAGTGTTACAAGTTCTTCCATTACTAGCATAATAATAAGTCTCCTTTAGTCCATAGTTGTATTCCCATCTTATATTTGTTCACTTTTCAATCATGAGAATTTGGGGATGTTGATGCCCACTCTGTTTCCGATTGAGAGTGGACTTAGATCCCATGTGGCAGATGGATGGAATTCTCTTCCTTGCAGTTATAGATAATCTCTGTTTTCTGGGATGGACATTGTCCATCATCATGATTTTGTTGTCCTGGGTGAGTCTCATGAACTTGAGAGTAGATTTTGGCTACAACTCTGCTGAGATTCATGGCTCAACTGGCATATGAACAGCTGTAAGATTGGTGTCTCCAGGACATATAATTAATGGATCTAGTGCTAATTATAGGTTTAAATAAACAGGGCAGAAGAACCATGTGTAGGAAAATTATAAATGAGTCTAACTGATACATTGGGGAGATAGGTTATCATCTAGTCCAAGGAAAGGCCCACTGATGGGATGCTGATTTCCTGGGGTTATCTGCCCTGCCCATAATGTCTAGACATCTCTAGAGCTGTCAGGAGCACCCCTGCTTGAGGTATTGTTTACTTTGGCAGTCAGCGAAATCCTCCTAAGATGTGCATAATTATAATTTCTGGAATGACCTCCTGACTCACTTTGAAATCTCTTAGCCATAAAAACTCATTTATATTTAATATTTCCCTTTTTTGGTCTAGGTCTTTTTCCAAATGCATCACTAGTTGGTGCTTGGTAATAATCCCCCAGTGCCGTAGAGGCTCATCCCCAGGTGTCATGTCTCATGCTGGGGGGAAGGTAGTGAGTTTATATACTGAGTTTGGCTTAGAGGGAGGCCACATTTAAGCAACAAGGAGGCTTTCAGGAGGTAACTCTTAGGCAATATATATTACAGGGCTGAGTTTCAGTCTCACAAGTATAAGCTTCATAAGGACAGCCATCAATATGAAGGGCCTGGCATCTTGGTCTGTCCTTATTTCAAGTATAGCAGGGTGCTGTGTAAAATGACAACTTTTTACCAAACCGAGAGGGAAATATCAGACCAAAGAAAGACTTGGACAAGTCCAGCTTGGTGAACGAAAGTGTTTAATAGGCAGTTATGTGGGGAACCTCTGAACACTTTGGTAGATGTAAGCCTGGTCATGACTTACATCCTCTGCATGGTGGCAGGCAAAGAGTATGGTATTTCTGAGGTTCAGGTCTGCACTTGCCACAAAGCAAGGGATTCTTTTATACTAAATGTCTACGTGCAGATGGGGAGAACACATGAGGAGGAGCATGATTAAAGAGTGTAATTCTCAGGACAGATAATCAGGGACCAAACATTCACAGTGCTTCCCAGTAGGGTAGAAGTTACATTTTCACAGTAACTAAGTAAAACGAGTTCTTACAATGTTTGTCAGTAAGGCTGAAGTTACATCTTTCTCTTGACATGAAGGTGGTCAAGAAGTTCACAGATCAGATTATTCTCAGAATTTCTGGGAGAGAAGTCTAAGCATGCAAGTTTTACTTATCAGTCATGAGCTCACAAACAGTTATTTCTCAAGGCTTGCTGTGTAACCATTAAAAAATGAAATGCTGACTAAAAGGGGAAAGGATGCTGACTTAAAGGGAAAAGAACTGGAAGGGCTGTGGGAAAAAATTGCAAAGCCACACATATATGCTACAGTCCACACATCCCATAACTCTTACAGTGTTTCTGCCACCTCTTCCACATAAAGCCCTGAGCATGGAACAGGGGTTTTACAAATGGCGGCATTTGTGCCATTAGTCCACAGCTGCAATATACACAACAGCAAGTCAAGCAAATGATTATTACAGTAAGACTACCAAACAATAAAGAGTAACTCCTATGTGACAATAAGTTTGTGAGCCAGGGGGAAAAAAGTCCACTAAACTTAGGTTTGTTTTTTTTTTCAAATAGAGTAAAAAAATTTTTTATAAGATACATAGTTTATATAAAATGTTATATTAAACAATATAAGGGTCCCATATACCCTCACTCTGCACCCCCGTACACACACACTCCTCCCACATCACCAAATTCTTTCATCAGTGTGACATATTCATTGTATTTGATTAATACATTTTGGAGCACTGCTACACAGCATGATTATAGTTTACATTGTAGTTTACTCTCTCTCCCAGTCCATTCAGTGGGTTATGGAAGGATGTATGATGTCCTGCATCTCTCCCTGCAGTATCATTCAGGACAACTCCAAGTCCTGAAAATACCCCCATAAACTTAGAGTTTTTGTATGGTAGATAGACTTCTGTAAATGATTCATAGCATTGGTAACATTAGCACGTTCATTGGGTATATAAGTAAAACAAGATGTGCCAATCATAGCACATGTGCCCCCCTGTGCAACAGTAAGCATATCTGAGGCCATACAATTCTGTAATGCCACTTTTCTCATTTGAGTTGTTTAGAGACTTATACTATGTATAGTATTACTAAGAGCTTGGGCAAGGAAGTTAGCCAGGGATATTACTTATGTTAAATCATCCAGAGCTCCAGCACAAGAAAGGAAAATAAATGACTGCTCCCACATGCTAGAGAGTGCTTTACTTTAATGCCAAAATGGTCTTGTAAAGCTGGGATATTTTGGGGAGTGTTGGGCAAAATTTTCTGTGTACTTTCCAGTAGGAAAGGATACCCTAGTGTGTGTCTTCCTCTCCAATTATAGGGTAGATATGGCCAAAAGTGTGTTCCACATAAACCAACCTGCTCCTAAAGGGGGTATATAAGCTCCCATACCTAGGGATGCATAATGCCGTCCAGGCCTTTCAGTCTGCCAGACGATGGCTTACTTGTTTGTACACTTGTGATGGCAGCCATCCCCATATGATGGTGGATTTGTTGATCAGAGGCATTGTTTTTTCAAGGCAGAAGGCTGCTTGAGTGTCTAGGACACCATGTTCTGCCACCACCCCGGTGAGGCCATCCAAACTGATATAAGGGAAGGGTGAATTTTGTTGACATATTCCCTGACAATAGAAGAGACATATTTTAAAAAAGCAGAGTAACTATAGTAGTGTGTGGGTTCTGGAAGTTGCCTCCTAGAAGGATGGCTATGATTTAGTCATTAACCAATTACTCCAATTAGTCAAAGATAAGGAAAGGATATTCAAAAATGATCAGAGCTACTGAAGACTGGCACATATCCACATATCTAACAATTTGGTGGTGTGCAGCTGCCACAGTGGCAGCCTAGTCAAAGAAGACATTGGATGAACTCATGTGAAGCAGAAAGATTAGCCTAAGGATGCAGATTTAAGGGTTTAGTGAGTACCCAGAGAGGGAGCTATTCCCTGGTAAGCAAAATCACAGTTGAAGTTTCTCCCATATGTCCTAAGACATGGGCTGCCAATGGGCAAGCTCCAGGTTTGCAATACCATACATGTTGTCCCTCCATGGTAGCAGGCCTTAATGCCAGTTGTGTTTGTTTAGATTCTGCCCACATTACTCTGGCAATTCCTGCTCCACGTGGCTTTTCCTTCACACATCCAGCATACTGTAGCACCATTGGTCCTTGAGAAAACAGAAAAGTAGGTTCTAATGTTTCACTGGCTTGGTACATAGCAACCAGTAGCACTAGGAAACAGAGCCAGTCTGGCGGCAACGTCCACCATAGCTCTACCTATATTGAGCCATCATCACTACCTGGCAGAATTGTAGTAGTCCAAAGCAGCAGCATGTTTCTATCTACTTCAGGAACATGACCAGGAGATGTGACAGATCCCTTTATGGTTTTAGGGGTCACAGTGGCTCTTTTAGCCAATAACTCAATGGACAGACACCATTCACTGGACTGGGGGCCTTGTTTAAATGCACAAGAGAGTCGGAGAACAGTGAAGTCCATCCCCTTAGTGTGTGGCTTTTTGGATATGTCA
The DNA here is from genome assembly GCF_030445035.2 of Dasypus novemcinctus. Lineage (NCBI taxonomy): Eukaryota > Metazoa > Chordata > Mammalia > Cingulata > Dasypodidae > Dasypus > Dasypus novemcinctus. Next base: position 39,514,787 of record NC_080675.1, read on the forward strand.
TTGTTGTAAGGCACTGCTTGTAGCTGAAACCAGGAATGGACCTCACAATCTTGTATGATATGAACCAGGTCAAAATAATTTATAGGAATACCTAATGCCCTAGCCATGTACCACCCTATGGCAGCCCCTTGATGGCTACTCTTTTTATGTAGCCAGAAGGCTGCTGCTTTTGCAGGTGTGAGACAGACATACAGATATGGACCAGAACATCTGCCTCTCGATTCCCAGATGGAAGGGTTGTTTCTGTGACATATGTCATCTTTAAAATAATTAAAACCATGATTCACAGCATTATCCTAGTATTATGCAGCATTGTTAAATCTCTAGGAATTCTATACAATCTTTAAATATTTATATGAACATTTTACCCATACAATTTTGATTAACAGAAGGATAGAAAATCCCTTTTAATTTTTATAAGCTTTCTAAATACTTTCCATTCAATTTATAACATATCAAATGAACTTAACTTCCACAGGATGGAGGAATAGAGTATGGATTAGAGTGGACTTACTGATAATCTATTCATGAACTATTGTGATTAGTAATCAAAGAAAATGTGGCGGGCGGCGGACTTGGCCCAGTGGTTAGGGCATCTGTCTACCACATGGGAGGTCTGTGGTTCAAAACCCCGGGCCTCCTTGACCCGTGTGGAGCTGGCCCATGTGCAGTGCTGATGGGCGCAAGGAGTGCCCTGCCACGCAGGGGTGTCCCCCGCGTAGGGAAGCCCCATGCACAAGGAATGAACCCCGTAAGGAGAGCCACCCAGTGCGAAAGAAAGTGCAGCTTGCCCGGGAATGGTGCCGCACACGGAGAGCTGACATAGCAAGATGACGCAACAAAAAGAAACACAGATTCCTGAGCCACTGACAACAACAGAAGTGGACAAAGAAGACTCAGCAGGTAGACAGAGAACAGACAACCGGGGTGGGGAGGGAAAGGGAGAGAAATAAATAAATAAATAAATCTTAAAAAAAAAAGAAAGAAAATGTGGCATTGGTGCGGAAAAAGTGACCATGGTGGCTGCTGGGTGCGGGGAATGGGAGGAAGAGATGAGATGTGGAGGCATTTTCGGGACTTGGAGTTGTCCTGGGTGATGCTGCAGGGACAGTTACCAGACATTGTATGTCCTCCCACGGCCCACTGGGTGGAATGCGGGAGAGTGTGGGCTATGATGTGGACCATTGACCATGAGGTGCAGTGGTGCTCAGAGATGTATTTACCAAATGCAATGAATGTCTTATGATGATGAGGAGAATTGTTGCAATGGGGGGAGTAGTGGGGTAAGGGGAGTGGGGGGTATATGGGGACCTCATATTTTTTTAATGTAATATCAAAAAAATGAATAAAGACAAAAAAAAGTTGTTAGGTTTGAACACTATATTCTTTTATCTCTCTTTTATATTTTATTTTTTAAAAAATTTTTAGGAGTTAACAGGGATTGAACCCAGGACCTCATACATGGGAACCAGGAACTCAACCACTAAGCTACAACCACTCCTCAAGTACATTCTTGTAAAAGTGAGAAGACTTGTTTTCTTGCATAACCAAGAACATGATAAAGTTAACATAAAGTACAAGAAGCTGTTTTGATGAAAACAGACTTTCTGCTATGTATATTGATAATTCAGGAGAAAACTCATTGTAACTTTCTACTAAAGACTAATGATTTAAGAAATCATTATTACATTTACATTTACATTATTACATTTACAGAGAACCAAATTTTAGTTTTGCATCAGTATACTATTTGATACTGAGGCTTTTAAATCTTTATAGATAGATAGACCCATCAAATCTTACCCAAGTCTGACCACAAAAATTCCATTTTCATGAACCTTCAGCATTTTCTAAATTCATTCAGATTTTATCCCACATTTTCCTCTTTCTTAATAACAAGTCCTTTTATCTTAGGACAAAATTACCTTTTTTCCCCCTTACATAACACATTCTATATACCTTACATGTTTAAGTTACCAAAATGATTTTGTAAACTATGTCCAAGCAAACCTCTTGCAACATACAATTACCATAAAAATTAAAGTTGTCAAAGTAATGAGTCAATTTGGTTATATGCAAACTTAACTTTTCTTCATTTTAAATACCTAGTAGCATACCAAACTAGAACATGGATAGCTTATAGGGATGGTTTACAGAAATATATGCTTTCTTTAGTTAACTGTTTTATTAGTATTTCAGTGATATATATTATGAAACATTTACAAGGACACATTTCTGAAACAGTTTTCTGGAAGCAAGTTGGCAGGGGAAGCTGGTTGCTATCAGAGTTAAGCCATGACTTAATTGCAGGGTTACAAAGAAGCCAGCATTTTTCTTTTTTTTTTTTTTTTTCTTTCTCTTTTACTTTCAAGAGCTATCCAGTTCAAAAGTTAGGAGACTTTAACAGCACCACTTTTATCAATGTGGTTATCCAGGTCCAATTGGAGTTAATATGGAAACAGAAGAGAGAACATTAATTTTGCTAAGTTTCTCCAGTGTTAAACAAATTCCATTGGCCCCATTATCCCACAGGCACACCAGCCAGGTGACAACAGGCTTGCAGCATTACTGCCAGGATGTTTTCCCTATCTCAGTTAACTTTCCAGCAGAATATTCTCTTATAAGCATGGTTTCATTGACAGGTGCCCTTTTTAGGACTCCTGCTTATGTGGGATGTTGTATCTGTTGTTTAGCTTTCCTTTGCACAAACAGTCTAACAAGATTTAAAGATTCTTCTATAGTTGCTACATCTGGATTGCTATCTCCTTCCCAGGGGTTCCTGGTCTTAAGATTCTAATCCTTAGCTAAGATAGCCCATATTTAGGTCAGGGTTGTTTTTTGTGTGTGTGTTTTTATGACCCCCCACCTTTAAAAACTGTCAGGCCAATATTTCAATGTTTTCAGCCTTATCTAGTTGCTCAGAGAGATCTGTCACTAGGGTGGAAATGAAAGTCCACAAATAACAGTCTAGTTATAACTTTTTCCTCAAATGGCAGACTTGTTTGTCTTCTTCTAGGCAATCTACTGTAGCTAACCGTACCACCCATAGCACCAGCCAGCCAGCTGCTGTGGCAGCATGCCTGGTATCTTTACTAAACTTCATAATCTTCTGTTTTTGCAGCATACACTCTACTCCCATCAGTGTTTTCAGGGTGTCCCCATACTTAAGCAGAGTTCCACAACAGTCAAGCAAGCAGACAACCCTACTCCAACTGGAGTCTGCAGGCCACCCTGGAATATCCCCTCTCATGGATTCCCTGCCCCTGCTTTGATCTGATGTATCTTGCTGACTATGCCAATTGTTTTAAGTATAGCAGAGGGCCATGTAAAATGATAGCTTCCCACCAAACTGAGAGAGATATATCAGACCAAAAACAGACTTGGACAAGGCCAGGTTGGTGAGCAAAAGAACATTTAATAGGGGACTTATGTGGGGAAGCTGTGCACATGGTAGTAGATCCAGGCCTGAGTCAGTCCTAAATCCTCTCCATCACATTGGATGGAGAGTATGGCACTTCTGAGGCTTGAGTCAAATGACTCTCTCTCTTCCAGAGTCAGAACCCGGTTGTGGTCTAAATCCTCTTTGTGGCAGAGGGCAGAGAGTGTAGCACTTCTGAGGTTCAAGTCTGCACTTGCCACAAAGCAAGAGGATTCTTTTATACTAAATGTCCTTGTGCAGATGGGGAGAACACATGAGGGGGGAGCATGATTGAAGAGTATAGTGGTCAGAACAGATAATCAAGGACCAAACATTCACAGTGTTTCCCAGCAGGGCTTTCACAATAACTGAGTAAAACGGCATTTACAATGCGTTTGTCAGGAAGGCTGAAGTTACATCTTTTTATTGACATTAAGGTGGTCAAGCATTTCATTATTCTTTTTTTTTTAACAGTTGTTTTTTTTAATGATTTATTTTTATTTATTTCTCTCCTTCCCTCCCCCCACCCCAGTTGTCTGCTCTCTGTGTCCATTCACTGTGTGTTCTTCTGTGACTGCTTCTATCCTTATCAGCAGCACCGGGAATCTGTGTTTCTTTTTGTTGCGTCATCTTGTTGTGTCAGCTTTCCGTTCGTGTGGCACCATTCTTGGGCAGGCTGCACTTTCTTTTGCGCTGGGCAGTTCTCCTCATGGGGCGCATTCCTTGTGCATGGGGCTCCCCTATGCGGGGGACACCCCTGCGTGGCATGGCACTTCTTGCGCACATCAGCACTGCGCATGGGCTGGCTCCACATGGGTCATGGAGGCCCAGGGTTTGAATTGCAGACCTCCCATGTGGTAGGCGGATGCCCTAACCACTGGGCCAAGTCCGTTTTCCCAGTTGATTATTCTTATTCTCAGAATTTCCAGGAGAGAAGTCAAAGCATACAAGTTTTACTTATCAGTCACGAGCTCACGAACTTAGTTATTTCTCAGGGCTTGCTATGTAACCATTAAGAAATGAAGTGCTGACTAAAGGGAAAAGGATGCTGACTTAAAGGGGAAAGAACTGGAAGGGCTGTGGGAAAAAATTGCAAAGCCACACATGTGCTAGGCACTCCTTTGCTAGGCACTCCTTTGCTAGGCACTGCTCATGCACTCTAGAGAGTCTTGCCACTCTATTAGAAAATGTAGGAGGACTCCCCAGGATGGGAACTCAATATTCCATTAGTTATTGTATGGGTCTCCATCACTGAGACAATACTCCATTACTACATGAATACATTCATATTCCATAGAGGCATATTCTAGGTGCACCCCTCCCCACTTATCCCCCCCCCCACTAACTCCCCACACCAGTAATCCTCCCCTGCCACAGTTGTAAGCCTTTTGTAATCCAAAACTTCTCCCAAAACAAAGCCAAAAAATAATAAAATAAAAATAATTAAATTTTAAAAAAGTTTTGCCTTGTGCTTTTCATCACCATCTGTTATTTTTTTTTAATTTTTTGTCTTTATTTTTTTAATATTACATACAAAAAATATGAGGTCCCCATATACCCCTCACCCCCCTCACCCCACTCCTTCCCCCATAACAACAATCTTCTCTATCATCATAAGACATTCATTGCATTTGGTAAATACATCTCTGAGCACTGCTGCACCTCATGTTCAATGGTACACATCATAGCCCACACTCTTCCGCATTCCACCCAGTGGGCCATGGGAGGACACACAATGTCCGGTAACTGTTCCTGCAGCATCACCCAGGACAATTCCACGTCCCGAAAATGCCTCCACATCTCATCTCTTCCTCCCATTCCCTATCCCCCGCAGCCACCATGGCCACTTTCTCCACACCAGTGCCACATTTTCTTCGATTACTAATCACAATAGTTCATGAATAGATTATCAGTAAGTCCACTCTAATCCATACTCTACTCCTCCATCCTTTGGACCTTGGAATGGTTATGTCCACTCCACATCTACATCAAATGGGCTTAGATTTCACATGGATGTTGGATGCAGTCCTCCTGCTTTCAGTTGTAGACACACTTGGCTCCATGGTGTGGTGGTTGACCTTCTTCAACTCCATGTTAGCTGAGTGGGGTAAGTCCAATAAACCAGAGTGTATATGAGCTAACGTCTGTTGAGGCTCAGGACCTGGCTATCACATGGTCAGTCCAGAGATTCAGGTCCCCTGGGTATCTATTAAACCCTAGCACCAACTCCAGTTCCGGTAAAAGTGACAGAAGAGGCTTGTAAACAACTATCACATCTGAGTCCAGCTCCATTGCACAGAAACTCAAACTCCAAAGTAGGGCCAACTGACATGGCATTGAACTCCATCTGCCATGACTGTAGAACCTGTGGGTCTCTGTAGCCCTCAGAAGAACCAATACCCGGGTTTGTATCTACTTTATCTGTCTCTGGGAATCTGCTGAGGTGTGCATAAGGGCAACTCCTCTGATAACCTCCCAGCTCTTTTTGGAGACTCATAGCCATATAAACTCAATGGCCTTTCCATTTCCCCCTTGATTCAGGTCAAAAAACATTTTTAACTCCTGGTATTATATGTAGATGGAGATATTCTGCTGGTCCGAGTTGACCCTTTTATTCAAGGTCATTTTCTCGTTATATCATCAGCTGGTACTTGGTAGTAATCCCTCGGCACCAGGGAGGCTCATCCCCAGGAGTCATGTCCCACACTGGAGGGAAGGCAGCACATTTACATGCTGAGTTTTGCTTTGAGGCTGGCCACATTTGAGCAACACGGAGGCTCTTGGGAGGTAACTCTTAGGCACCCTGCAGCTCTAGGCCTTGTTATTTCAGGTGCACAGGCTCACAAGCATAGTCATTAGTATCAAGGGCTCATTGTTGGACCTTCATTCTTTTTTGGTCTTTGCCGTTGCACTTGGGGGATTGTTGCTGTTCCTTTAGGGACTGTGATAGAGCTCTCCTGGCTAGGAACTCAGCTCTACCTCAGTTGTTGTTTTTAATTGTATCCACTATGAAAATATCCAAACATTTTTATGTACCTTGGATATATGCCCTGGAGAATTCCCTGCCAACCATGTGACCCCTGTCAATAACATCCCACACCAGATTCCTCCCCTGCCATTGTTGAAACTCTCTGTGATCCATAACTTCCTGAAAAGTGAAGCCCAATATATTGCCAGGTTCCATTAATAGTAAAATGGAATATAACGATGAGTTTAAAGCTTAGATATAGAATACATATTAATTTAGAGAAATTAAGGTAAAAATAAATTGGGGTATCAAAAAATTTAAAAATGCAAAAGCTTTGTTTTTGATGTTTTGCCTTCCATCACTGCAATAAGTGTTGCCCTGTTTGCAAATTGGCAAGGCAACTTCTTCCATCTTTTCCTCAGTGTCTACATCCTATCTTTTTCTTTTCTTTTTTCTAATTATTAAGCTTATCTTCACAAGAGTTTTAGATCACAGTAATTCCTATATACAATATACAGTACTCCCACATATTGAACATAAAACCTTTTCCCTTTCACAGCAATAATCTTTTTACATATTCATACTATATTTACTGAAACTGATGTACAAATATTGAGACAATAGCTTTCAAACAAGGTAACATTTGTGTTTACATTGTGGTTTATATTCTAGACCATACAATTTTCTAAAGTTTTAGTTACCTTATGTTTTACATTATGATTTACATTTTAGCCTATCAGCCCCTATATATTTTTGGTGTAATTTTACATGTGTTATATCCATCCTTGCATACTCTTGTGGAACACTTTTATTGCCCACACCGTTACATTGGTTCCATCTATTCCATACCTCTTTCCCCCTCTCCTTAGGGCCCACAGTGACAGTCAATCTTCATTGCTTGCAGGGCCATGTTCAGAGATACTTGCAACAGTGTTGAGGGCTTGACATGCTCAACTGCCCTAATGCACTGGAGCCACAATTTCTCTTGAGAGATACAATTCCCTCTATTTGAGGGCATCAGTCCTCCCCAGGATGTGGGTATACTTTCACTCTCCTTATGTGGGTCTCTATCCAATAATATAAGCCACTATGGCAAAATGAGCATTCACATATTCCCTAGGAGCCTGTCCTGCATCAGATAATCCCCTTTAAGCATCTTAAACAGGTAACCTTCCTTACTATATTTTTTAAAAAGTTTTCTCAGCATTATACTCTCAACCAAATACCTGACAATCTCTTATGTTCATATGTTGCTCCACCCTTCCCCAATTTCTTGGGTAATATTACCCATCCTTCCACTCCTACCCCCCTCAAGCCTGCAAAGCCCCACCCAAAGGTAACTCTATGCCTCCATTTTATCCCTTCCTTGTACAAATACTTACCTCCAGCTTATCATAGATTTCACCCATGTAGGTGTCAGCTTACATCCTTCCTCTACCCCCCAATTTCCTTTATGCCTATCACCCAGTCTCTAGCTCTCTGAGGCAGCTTGGTTTACTTATTTCATATCATTGAGGTCATGTAGTATTTGTCCTTCAATGCCTGGGTTGCTCCACTCAACATAAGGTTCTCAAGATTCATCCATGTTATCATGTGTGTTTGTAGTGTATTCGTTTTTAAAGCTGAGTAGTATTCCATTGTATGTATATACCACATTTTATTTATCCATTCATCTGTTGATGGGCATTTGGGTTGATTCCAACTTTTGGCAATAGTGAACATGCTGCTATGAACATTGGTGTGCCTATATCAGTTTGTGTCCTTGTTTTCAGTTCTACTGGGTATATACCCAGCAGTGGAATTGCTGGGTCATATGGCAAATCTATGGCTAGTTTTTTGAGAAACTGCCAAACTGTCCTCCAGAATGGCTGGATCATTCTGCATTCCCACCAGCAGTGGATGAGTATTCCCATTCCTCCACATCCTCTCCAGCATTTGTAGTCTTCTGTTTTTTTCATAGCTGCCAATCTTATGGGAGTAAGGTGGTATCTCATTGTAGTTTTGATTTACATTTCCCTGATAGTTAGAGATTTGGAGTATTTTTTCATGTGCTTTTTAGTCATTTGTATTTCTTCTTTGAAGAAGTGTCTGTTTAAATCTTTTTTGCATTTTTTAAATGGGTTGTTTATCTTTTTATTTTCAAGATTTAGGAGTTCTTTATATATGTAGGTTATAAATCTCCTATCCAATATATGGTTACCAAATATTTTCTCCCATTGTGTTGGCTCTCTTTCCACTTTCTTGACAAACTCCTTTGAGGTGCAGAGGCTTTAATTTTGAGGAAGTCCTATTTATCTATTTGTTCTTTTGCTGCATGTGCTTTTGGTGTGAAGTTCATGAAGCCATTTCCTAATACAAGGTCTTGTAGATGCTTCCCTACACTGCTTTCCAAAGTCTTTATGGTCTTGGCTCTTATATTTAGGTCTTTGATTCATCCTGAGTTGATTTTTGTATAAGGTGTGAGATGGTAATCCTCTTTCATTCTTTTACATATGGATATCCAGTTCTCCAGGCACCATTTGTTGAATAGGCCATTCTCTCCCAGTTGAGAGGGTTTGGTGGCTTTATCAAATATTATATGACTATATATATGAGGATCTATATTAGAACTCTCAATTTGGTTCCATTGGTCAGTGTGTCTCTCCTTGTGCCAATACCATGCTGTTTTCACTACTGTAGCTTTGTAGTATGTTTTGAAGTCAGGTAGTATGATTCCTCCAATTTCATTTTTCTTTTTCAATATGTCTTTGGCTATTCGGGGCCTCTTTCCTTTCCAAATAAATTTCATAGCTAGTTTTTCTAGTTCACTAAAGAATGCTGTGTTGATTTTTATTGGGATTGCATTGAATGTGTAGATCAGTTTGGGTAGGATAGACATCTTAATAATACTTAGTCTTCCTATTCATGAACAGGGAATACTCTTCCATTTTTAGGTCTTCTTTGATTTCCTTGAACAGTGTTGTGTAGTTCTCTGAGTAGAAGTATTTTACATCTTTAATTAAATTTATTCCTAGGTATTTGTTTTTTTATTTACTATTGTAAATGGTATTTGTTTCTTGATTTCCTCCTGAGCTTGCTCATTATTGGTGTACAGAAATGCTACTGATTTTCCCACATTGATCTTATAACCTGCGACTTTACTAAACTCATTTATGAGTTCTAGAAGCATTGTTGTAGACCTCTCAGGGTTTTCTATGTATAAGATCATGTCATCTGCAAATAATGAAATTTTGACTTCTTTCTTTCCAATTTGAATGCCTTTTATATCTGGTTCTTGCCTCAGTGCTCGAGCAAGTACTTCTAAGACAATGTTAAATAGAAGTGGTGATAGTGGTCATCCTTGTCTTGTTCCTGATCTTAGAGGGAAAGATTTTAGGATTTCACCATTGTAAACGATGTTGGCTGTGAGTTTTTCATATATACGCTTTATCATGTTCAGAAAATTTCCTTGTATTCTGATCTTTTGGAGTGTTTTTATCAAGAAAGGGTGCTGTATTTTGTCAAATGTTTTTTCTGCATCTATAGATATAATCGTGTGATTTTTTTCCCTTCAATCTGTTTATATGGTGTATTACATTGTTTGATTTTCTTATGTTGAACCATCCTTGCATACCCAGAATGAATCCCATTTGGTCATGGTGTATAATTCGCTTAATGTGTTGTTGAATATGGTTAGCAAGTATTTTGTTGAGGATTTCTGCATCTAGGTTCATTAGAGAAATTGGTCTGTAATTTTCCTTTCTTGTGGTGTCTTTATTTGGCTTTCATACTAGGGTAATTTGGCATCATAGAATTAGTTAGGTAATGTTCCTTCTGTTTCAATTTTTTGGAAGAGTTCCAGTAGGATTGGTGTTAGTTCTTTCTGGAATGTTTTGTAGAATTCACCTGTGAAGCCGTCTGGCCCTGGGCTCTTCTTAGTTGTGAGGTTTTTAATGACTGATTCTATCTCTTTATTTGTGATTGGTTTGTTGAGATCATCAATTTCTTCTTTCATCAATAGAGGCTGCTTATGTGTTTCTAGGAATTTGTCCATTTCCTCTGAATTGTCATTTTTGTTGGAATATAGTTTTTCAAAGTATCCTCTTATGATAGTCTTTATTTCTGTGGGGTCAGTGGTGATATCTCCTTTCTCATTTCTTATTTTGTGTATTTACATCTTCTCTCTTTTTTTCTTTGTTAGTCTAGCTAAGGGTTTGTCAATTTTATTGATCTTTTCAAAGAACCAGCTCTTGGTTTTCTTTATCTTTTCAAGTGATTTCTTATTTTCTATTTTATTTAGTTCTGCTCTTATCTTTGTTATTTCTTTCTGACTTCTTCCTTTGGGGTTACTTTGTTGTTTTTTCACTAATTCCTCCAAATATGCAGTTAGTTCTTCAATTTTTGCTCTTTCTTCTTTCTTGATCTGTTATCTTTTATGTATGTTGACAATTCCTTTCGTATGGTCCCCCAATGTCTTTTTTTTTTTCCACTTTATTTTCCAAGAAGCTAAGGCTACAGAAAAGTCACATAGAAAATATAGGAGATTCCTATATACCCCTTCCACATACACATCCTCCCCTACCAATAGCATCCTACATGAGAATGGTACATTTGTTACAGTTAATGAAAAAATATCAAAGCATTGCTACTAATGATGGTCAGTGGTTTACATTTTGTAGTGCACACTTTTATAGGTTCTGACAAAATGTATAGTGGCTTGTATCCATCACTATAAGATCATGCAGAACAATTCCAATGCCACAAAATGCTCTATGCTCTACCCATTCTTCCCCTCCCCTCGGAACCTATGACAACCACTAAGTTTCAATTTTTGAAGAATAAGATTCATAGGTACATGCATTAATATTGAGGACTTGACTTAGTGGTCTCTTTTCTTTTATTAGGCACTGCTGATGTACTTGAGAGATTCTTGCCTCTCCATTTGAGAATGTAGCAGGACTCCCAAGGATGAGAGTTTTAATATTTTCTTGTTTATTGTGTGGGTCTCCACCCACTGAGATGACACCCTATAACAAGATGACACATTCATATTCCATAAAAGCATGGCCAGGTGCACACTTTCCCACATATCCTCCCACCACTGATGCCCTGCAGCAGTGCCCATCCCCTGCCATATTTGCCAAGATAACGAGCCCACTATAGTAGTTTCAACCAAAGACGTACAAATAAATGCCCCAGGTTAACCTGTTCCTTCCTCCAGCCTTCCCCCCAGTTCTCTGGATAGTCCAAACTGACCCCCTCACCCTACTTACCCTCACATTTCCACACCATCAATTCCACTCACATCCCTGCACCACCATTACCCCTACAAACAACCACCTTCCACCTTATCATGGGTATTGCCCATATTGGGCATTGGCTCACCATACTCTACTCCCTTTCTGTCTCTTTATAACCTATCTTCCAGACTTTAGCTCTGTGAGTCTGCTAAATATGCTTAAGTCATATCAGTGAGGTCATGTAATATTTGTCCTTTAGTGACAAGCTTACTTCACTCAACATAAAGTCTTCAAGATTCATCCATGTTGTCAAGTGTGTCAATACTTCATTCTTTTTTACAGTTAAGTAATATTCTATTGTATGTGTAAACCACAATTTGCTTATCCATTCATCTGTTGATGCATCCTTGGGTGCATGATTTCATCTTTTGGCAACAGTGAGTAATGCTGCTGTGAACATTGGTTTGCAGACATCTGTTTGTGTGTGGCTTTCAGTTTTTCTGGGTATATACCCACCAGTGGAATTGCTGGATCATATGGCAGTTCTATAGTTAGCTTACTGAGAAACCACCAAACCATCCTCACCATTCTACATTCCCACCAGCAAAGGATAAGGGTTCCCTTTCCTCCATATCTTCTCCAACATTAGCAGACCTCTCTTTTTTTAATAGCTGCTGGTCTAATTGGTGTAAGATGATATCTCATAGTTGGTTTTTTTTTTTTTTTTGGCTTTATTTATTTTTTTAATATTACATTAAAAAAATATGAGGTCCCCATATACTCCCCACCTCCCTCACCCCACTCCTCCCCCCCCCCATAACAACAATCTCCTCCATCATCATGAGACATTCCTTGGTTTTGATTTCACTTCACTAATGGCTAGTGATGTTGAGCATCTTTTCATGTGTTTTTTAGCCATTCGCGTTTCCTCTTTGGAAAAATGTCTATTCAAATCTCTTGCCCATTTAAAAAATACACTGTTTGTCTTTTCATTTTTGAGATGAAAGATTTCTTTATATATACTAGATGTTAGGCCCTTAGTGAATAAGTGGTTCCCAAGCATTTTCTCCCATTGGGTAGGCTGCCTTTTCACTTTCTTGAGAAAGTCCTTCAAAGCACAAAAGTTTTTAATTTTGAGAAGGCCCCATTTACCAATTTTTTTCTTTTATTCCCTGTGCTTTTGGGTGTAGAGTTTATGAAACCATTTCCTACTAAAAGATCTCACAGATATTTCCCTACATTATCTTCTAGGAGTTTTATGGCCTTGGTTCTTATATTTAGGTCTTTGATCCATTTTGAAATAATTTTTGTATAGGGCATGAGATGTTGATCCTCTCTCATTCTTTTGGGTATGAATATCCAGTTCTCTAAGCACCATTTGTTGAAAAGGCCATTCTGTCCCAGTTGAATGGGCTTAGTGGCCTTGTCCAATATCATTTGGCTGTATATGATAGGATCTATATCAGAAACTCTTAATTCAGTTCCATTAGTCAGTATGTCTATCCTTGTGCCAGCAACATGCAGTTTTTTTTTCCAGCTTTTCACTTAATTGTTAGCCATCAATAATCATTATCAATATCTTTTCTTTCTTCAGAGGTTATGGTACAGTGAATTTTTAGTTCTATCATTTCTTTTACATTTATAGGTGAAATTTTCATATAAAGAATTACTTTTTCTCATGCAATTTTGTTACCTTAAAATACAATTTATATAAGAACACCAGATTAATGTTTTATCACTTGACTTTATTAATTTGTAGAATAATGAGTGGATTTCTTAGCAACATCAAAGATGACCCGTGATTTTTTAAAAAGTATTAAGTGTGTTCCAATCAGTTGCAAACATTACTCTTTCTGATGCTTAAATCACCCCATTTTTGGACAATAGGGCCATGTTGACATTTTTACTTTTTTATGTATGTCTCTAGCTGTCTTTGTTTTTTTTTTTTAATTTGTCTTCATTTATTTTTTTAATGTTACATTCAAAAAAATATGAGGTCCCCATATAGCCCCCATCCCCCTCACTCCACTCCTCCCATAACAACAACCTTCTCCATCATGGGACATTCATTGCACTTGATGAATACATCTCTGAGCACTGCTGTACCACATGGTCAATGGTCCACATTATAGTTTACACTCCCCCCCAGTCCACCCAGTGGGCCATGGGAAGACATACAATGTCCAGTAACTTGTCCCTGCAGTACCACCCAGGATACCTCCAAGTCCTGAAAATGTCCCCACATCACATCTCTTCTTCCCACTCCTCACCCTCAGCAGCTACCATGGCCACTTTCTCCATCTCAATGCTACATTTACTTCCATTACTAATCACAATAGTTCCGGAATAGAATATCAGTAAGTCCACTCTAATCCATACTCTATTCCTCAATTCTGTGGACTCTGGGTTGGTTATGTCCACTCCACCTCTGTATTGAGAGGGTGCTTAGATTCCACTTGGATGATGGATGCAATTCTCCTGTTTGCAATTGTAGGCACTCTTGGCTCCCTGGTGTGGTGATTGACCTTCTTCGCCTCCCTGTTAGCTGGCTGGGGAAAGTCCAATAAACCAGAGGGTAGGAATTAAAATGCAGTTTTGAACACTCATGCTTTAAAGTCAGGTAGCATAATTCCTCTAATTTCATTTTTCTTTTTCAATATGTCTGACTATTTGAGGTCCCTTGCCCTTCCAAATAAATTTCATAATTGGCTTTTCCAATTCAGCAAAGAATGCTGTTGTAATTTTTATTGGAATTGTATTAAATCTGTAAATCAATTTGTGTAGGACAGACATCTTAATGATATTTAGTCTTCCAATCCATGAACATAGAATATTCTTCCATTTATTTTGATCTGTTATTTCTGTTAAAGGTGTTGTGTAGTTTTCTGCATACAAATCATTTACATCTTTAGTTAAGTTTATTTCTAGATATTTGATTCTTTTAGTTGCTATTGTAAATGGAATTTTTTTCTTGATTTCCTCAGATTGTTCATTATTAGTGTACAGAAATACTACTAATTTTTTAGTGTTGATCTTATATCTTGCCACTTTTCTGAACTCGTTTATCAGCTCTAGAAGCTTTGTTTTAGATTTTCAGGGGCCTTTAATGTATAGGATCATATAATCTTCAAATAGTGTAATTTTTCCTTCTTTCTTTCCAATTTGGATGCTTTATATTCTTACTCTGCCTGAGTGCTTGAGCAAGTACTTCTAACACAATGTTAAATAAGAGCAGTGACAGTGGGTATCCTTGTCTTGTTCCGTACCTTACAGGAAAATCCTTTTAGCATTTCACCATAGAGTGTGATGTTAGCTGCAGGTTTTTCATATATACTCTTTATCATGTTGAGGAAGTTTCATTCTATTCCTATCTTTTGAAGTGTTTTTATCAGGAAAAGATCCTGCATCTTGTCAAATGCTTTTTCTGCATCAATAGAGATGATCATGTGATTTTGTTCTTTTGATCTGTTTCTGTGGTGTATTACCTTGATTGATTTTCTTATGTTGAACCATCTTTGCATACCAGGGATGAAACTCACTTGGTCATGGTGTATAATTCATTTGATGTGTTGTTGGATACAATTAGCAGGTATTTTGCTGAGGATTTTAGGATCTAAGTTTGTTAGAGAGATTGGTCTATAGTTTTCCTTTCTTGTGGAGTCTTTGTGTGGCTTTGGTATTAAGGTAATTTTGGCATCATAGAATGAGCTAGGCAATGTTACCTGCTCTTCTATTTTTCTGAAGAGTTTAAGCAGTATTTGTGGTAGTTCTTTCTGGAATGATTGGTAGAATTCACCTATTTAGCCATCTAGTCCTGGGCTTTTCTTGGTTGGGTGGTTTTTAATGATTAATTCAATCTTGTTACTTGTGATTGGTCTGTTGAGTTAATCAGTTTCTTTTGTCAATGTTGGCTGTTTGTGTATTTCTAGAAATTTGTCCATTTTATCTAAGTTATCCATCTTGTTGCCATATAATTTTTCAAAGTATCCTTTTATGATGCTTTTTATTTCTGTGGGATCAGTAGTGATATCCCCTCTCTCATTTTTTTTTTATTTGCCTCTTCTCTCTTTTCTTCTTTGTTAGTCTAGCTAAGGGTTTGTCAATTTTATTAGTCTTCTCAACGAATCAGATTTTGATTTTGTTAATTTTTTCTAGTGTTTTTTATTCTCAATTTCACTTACTTCTGTCCTAATTTTTATTATTTCTTCTTTATGCTTGCTTTGTGATAAGTTTTGTTCTTTTTCTAGTTCCTCAATGGGTGCAGTGAGGTCTTTGATTTTAGCTTTCCTCTTTTTTGATATAAGCATTTATGGCTATAAATTTCTCTCTCAGCCCTGCATTATCTGCATCCCACAGGGTTTGATATATTGTGTTCTCATATTCATTCATTTCAAGGTACTGATTTCTTTTGCAGTTTTCTTCTTGACCCACCAATTGTTTGAGAGTGTGTTGTTTAACTTCCAAAGCTTTTTGCCTATTCTGGTTCTCTACCCTTTATTAATTTCCAGCTTCAATTCATTGTAGCCTGAGAAATTACTTTGTATAATTTCAGTCTTTCTAAATTCCACTTGTTCTGTGGCCTAGCATGTGGTCTATCCTGAAAAATGATGCATGTGCATGCAAGAAAAATATCCTGCTGTAATTGGGTGTACTGTTCTGTATATGTCTATTAGGACTAGATCCTCTAATGTATTATTCAAGGTCTCTGTTTCTTTATTAACTCTCTGTTAAGATATTCTGTCTTTTTGTGATAATGGTGTATTAAAGTCCCCTACTATAACTGAAGAGGCATCTGTTTCTTCCCTTAGTTTTTCAGTGTTTGCACCATGTATTTTAGGGCACCATGGTTAGGTGCATAAATATTTATGATTGTTCTTCCTTCTTGATCGAGTACCCTTTTTATTAATATTTTATTACAGTTGTTTTGCATGTAAAGTCTATTTTGTCCAATATTAATATTGCTACTCCTGCACTTTCCTGGTTATATTTTGCATGCAAAATAATTTTCTGACCTTTCATTTGCAACCTCCTTGCATCCCTGGGTCTAACTTGAGTTTCTGTAGACAGTATATATATGGGTCATATTTCCTTAACCATTCTGCCAATCTATGTCTTTTGAGTGGAGAATTTAATCCATTAGTATTCAATGTTATTACTGTCAAGGTAGAATTTATGTTAGCCATTTTTCTTTAAGTTTATATATGTCATATTTTGTTTTTATTTCTCTTTTTATCTTTTTAGTTATTCTTACTAATCATTTTCCATTCCACACTCTCCACCAAACCTCTCTGTCATGTTTTTTCTTTTCAACCTGAAGTACTCCCTTTTATATTTCTTGAAGGACAGGCTTCTTTTTTTTTTTTTAAAGATTTATTTTATTTATTCACCCCCCCCCCCAAGTGTCTGTTCTCTGTGTCCATTTGCTGCGTGTTGTTCTTTTTGTCCACTTCTGTTGTTGTCAGGGGCACAGGAATCTGTGTTTCTCTTTGTTGTGTCATCTTGCTGTGTCAGCTCTCCATGTGTGCAGTGCCATTCTTGGGCAAGCTGCACTTTCTTTCATGCTGGGCAGCTCTCCTTATGGGGCACTCTTCTTATGGGGCTCCCCTACGTGGGGGCACCCCTGCATGGCAGGGCACTCCTTGAGCGCATCAGCACTGCGCATGGGCCAGCTGCACACAGGTCAAGGAGGCCCGGGGTTTGAACCACGGACCTCCCATGTGGTAGATGGACACCCTATCCACTGGGCCAAGTCCACTTCCCAAGGGCAGGCTTCTTGCTGGCAAATTCTCTTAATTTCTCTTTTTCTTTGAATATGTTGAACTCTCCCTCATTTTTTAATGCCAACTTTGCTGGATACAGAATTCTTTCTTTTAGCTTAACTATTTCATACTACTGCCTTCTCACCTTCATAGTTTCAGATGAGAAATCAGCATTTAATCTTATTAAATTTCCATTACATGTGCTGTGTCTCTCTTCTCTTGCTGCTTGCAGAATTCTCTATTTGTCTTGAGTGTTTGACAATTTGGTAAGCATGTATCTTGGGTTAGGCCTGTTAAGATTTGTATTGTTAGGAGTGCACTGTGCTTACTGGACATGTACATCCAGGTTCCTCAAAAAAGTTTGGAAATTTTCAGCCATTATTTCCTCCAACACTCCTTCTGTCCCTTTCTCTTCTCTTCTCCCTTTGGAATTTCTATAATGTGTATGTTTCTACATTTTGTATTATCATTCAATTCCATGAGTCCTTGCTGAATTTTAAAAATCTTTCTATCTTTTCTACTATCTGTATGGTTTCAGATGTTCTATCTTCAACATCACTAATTCTTTCCTCTGCCTGTTCAAATCTGCTGTTATGTGTTTCTGGTATATTTTTTATTTCTTGCATTGTGCCTTTCATCACAATCAGATCTGTTATCTTTTACGTATGTTTACAGTTTCTTCTGTATATTACCCCAGTGTCTTCACTTTTTTTTAAAGGTTTATTTTATTTATTTCTCTCACCTTCCCTCCCCCCACTCATCTGTTCTCTGTGTCCATTTGCTGCATGTTCTTGTTTTTGTCTGCTTCTGTTGTTGTCAGCGGCATGGGAATCTGTGTTTCTTTTTGTTGTGTCATCTTGCTGTGTCAGCTCTCTGTGAGTGTGGCGCCATTCCTGGGCAGGCTGCACTTTCTTTTGTGCTAGGCAGTTCTCCTTACAGGGCGCACTACTTGCACATGAGGTTCTCCTACACAGGGACACCCCTGCGTGGTACAGCACTCCTTGTGTGCATCAGCACTGCGCATGGGCCAGCTCCACACAGGTCAAAGGAGCCCTGGGGTTTGAACTGTGGACCTCCCATGTGGTAGGCGGACACCCTATCCACTGAGCCAAGTCTGCTTTCTCCCAGTATCTTCTTAATATCCTTTATCTCTTCTTCACTTCATTAAGTTGATTCATGATATTTGTTTGGACATACTTGATTAGTTATTCCATGCTCTGTGTCTCTTTCTGTTTTTTAGTTTGGTCATTAGAATGGGCCATGTCTTCCTGTTTCTTTGTATGGCTAGAAAATTTTGTTAGTGCCTAGACATCTCTTTATCTTGATGGGCTTATTCAATTGGTTAGTTTCTCTAGGGTTTTACTTTATTTTATTTTGTGTTAAGGGTCCTTTTCAGAACTTGATTATACTTATTATATATTCTTGTAGTTGTCTGTGTTCCCACAAGAAAACATATTAAGACCATAGAAAAGAAAGAAAGAAGAATAGAAAAAGAGTAATAATAATAATACAGAAAATGAACCATAAAAGAACCAGGAAAAAGTAATAATAATAGTGAAATATCAAAAGAAATAAGAATAAAAATGGTGGAATGAAAAGGAACAAGAGAAAAGATAGAGTAAAAAAGATTGGAATAATGAAAAGAGATGAAAGAAAATGAAGACCAAACAATGGGAGAAATGAAAGAATGCAATGCAAGAGGGTCAACTGAAACAAAGTACACAAAAAAACTAAGGAGGAGAAAGGAAAAAAGAAATTATAAGAAGGAAGCAAAGAAAAATGAAAAAATAAAATCAACAGGAAAAACTGGCTTCCCTATCAGGCCACTAGCAACTGTCTCAGGATGCCAGAGCTCACCAATGAATCATGCTGTGACCCACCCTCCACTGGTAAGGGACCCCATTTTAGAGAATACAATAAAGAATAAAAAAAATAAAATATAAAATAACAAATCAAAAACCCTAAAAAATTTTTCAGTCTTTAAATTCCCTGTCATGAAATGCTTGACAACCTACTGGGTCATTCTCCACAGAGCTAGTTGGTCATCTTACAGCACCTGGGCTGCCTTTCCCAGCCCACCTATCCCTCAGCCTGGTTAGGTTTTTTTTTGGAGGTACTGGGGATTGAACCAGGGACCTCATTTATGTGAGGCAAGAATTCAACTTGAGCTATACCTGTTTCACTGGTTAAGTAGGCTTCTGAAGGCTTGGTCTGCCTCTGCCCACCCCCTTCTCCCTCAGGACAGTTGGACTTCTGACAATTTGATGCCTGTCTCTCCTGGCTTTCTTTCATTTTTTCCTCTTGCATTGTGTTTCTTTCATTTCTTCTCTTGTTTGTACTTCATTTTCTTTCATTTCTTCTCATCTTTCCAGTATTTTACTTTACTCTACTTTTTCTTTCTTTTTTCTTTTTCTATTCCACCCTTTTTATTCTTATTCCTTTTTATTTCTTATGATTTTTCACTCTTATTACTTACTTTCCCCCCTCTCTCCTAGGCTGTTAGGCACCTGTTAGCTCACCCCCTCACTGACCCAGTTCCTCTCTCTTCCAAGGAGGGTGAGTGTGACAGCCTGCCTGATCAGCTCCCCCCTTTTCTCTCACTGGAGCTGTGTCATTGATAGCTGGCATTTTTTTCCTCCCTGTTCCACCCACCCTACCTCCCCTCTCCCATACATCTCTCTCCCTCTGAGTTTGCTGGGTGCCAATGCCATACTTGTTCACCCTGTAGCTCCCCCATGGGAGCATCTCTTTAAACCTCCATTTGCTGGACTGGCTGCAACCGAGATTCAAAGTGGACTCAGCTTGCTAAACTCACTAAAGAGAAACCACTCTCCACCCTCCACCCTCCACCAGATCTTTCATCCTCCCAGGGAGGAAGACCTCCTTTACCCTAGCAGTTGGCTGCAGTGAGCTAGGGGTTTTGTCAAGGCTCTTCACCTTGATGGTGGGGGATATGTGCCATTCCCAGTTGCAGGGGCGATTCATTCATTGTTTTCATTTCAGCCTCTTCAACTCTCTTTCCTTTCCCTCCTGGATGAGGCACAGCACTCTCCTGATCTTTAGATCCCCAAAGCAGCTCCCTCAGACAGCTTTTTGCTCTTCCTCCATTGATTTTTTTTTGAGAGAGAGTTAAGCCCTGCCTGCCAACTCCAATGCCATCTTTCCAGAGTTCTCTCCCTCTATTGTTTATTTCTAGGTTCATTCATGACTGCAATATTTTTTATAAAGATTTATTTATCTTCCCCCACCACCACCACTTGCACTCACTGTCTGCTCTCTGTATTCATTCACTGTGCATTCTTCTGTGTCTGCTTGTCCTCTCTTCTCATCTTCTCTTTAGGAGGCACTGGGAACCAATCTTGGGAACTTCCAACGTGGGAGAGAGGTACTCAATGCCCAGACCACCTCAGCTCACTGGCCTATTGTGTCTTTCACTGTCTCTCCTCCTTGTCTCTTTTTGCTGCATTATCTTGTTGCGCCAACTCTCCACACCACATGGGCCAGTCAGTGCTCTGTGCTATGTGGGCCATCTTGCTTTTCACTAGGGGGCCCTGGGAATTGAACCCAGGACCCTCCATATGGTAGACAGGAGCACCACTTGCTTGAGCCACATCCACTTCCCCAATATTTTTTTCTTTTTTTTTTAGTAGCAGATTTTCTTTTTTTAGTTGTCTTTTTTAAAAGAAACATAGATCACAAAAAAAGTTACATTAAAAAATACAGGAGGTTCCCATATACCTCACACCCTACCACCTCACTTCTCCCATAACCACAACATTTTTCATCATTGTGGCCCATTCATTGAGTTTGGTGAATACATTTTGGAGCACTGCTACACCACATGGATTATAGTTTACATTGTAGTTTACACTCTCCCCCAGTCCATTCAGTAGGTTATGACAGGATATATAATTTCCTGCATCTGTCCCTGCATTATCATTCAGGACAACTCCAAGTCCTGAAAATGCCCCCATATCATACCTCATTTTCCCTCTCCCTGCTCTCAGCAACTCCCGTGGCCACTGTCTCCACATCAATGATACAATTTCATCCATTGCTAGAGTCACAATAGTTCTATAGTAGAATACCAGTAAGACCATTCTAATCCATATTTTATTCCTCCATCCTGAGGACCCTGGTATGGTGCTGTCCACTCCACCTCTAAATCAAGAGGGGGCTTAGATCCCACATGGCTGATGGATGTGATTTTCCTGCTTGCAGTTGTAGACACTCTCAGTTCCCTGGTGTGGTGGTTGACCATCCTTGCCTCCCTGTTAGCTGACCTGGGTAAGTCCAGTGAACCAGAGAGTAGGTATTGCAACTCTGCTAAGGTTCAGGGCCCAGCTGGCACATGGACAGTCCAGAGATTCAAGTCTCCTGAGCATACACCAACCTCAGCACCAACCACAGGTTCAGTAATACTGTCAGAAGAGGCATGCATAGAGAGGTCACATCTGAGTCCAACTCCATCACACTCAGGAGCACAAATTCCAAAGTACGGCCCAATGACAAGGCACTGAACTCCAGAGCCATCTGTCATGACCATAGAATCTGTGTGTCTCTGTAGGCCTCAGGAATTGGGGTTATGCTGGGTGGTTCTCCTTACCTCCGATACCTGGGGTTGTATTTACTTTGGCTGTCTCTGGAATCCTGCTGAGACGTGCATAAGTGTGACCCCTCTGATGACCTCACAACTCATTTTGAAGTCTCTTAGCCATGTACACTCATTTGTCTTTACCATTTCCCCCTTTAATTCAAGGTCTTTTTCTAGTTGTGTCATCAGCTGGTGATTGGCAGTAATCCCTTGGTGCCAGGGAGGCCTATCCCTGGGAGTCATGTCCCATGCTGGGGGGAAGGTACTGCATTTACATGCTGAGTTTGGCTTAGCTAGTGACCACATTTAAGCAATATGGAGACTCTCAGGAGATAATTCTTAGGCACCATGCAGCTCTAGGTCTAGTTGAAATTTCAAGCAAACAGGCTCATGTTTATTAAGACTTGTTTATGACCCAACATATGGTCTATCCTGGAGAACGATCAATATATACTTGAGAACAACATGTATTCTGTTTTTGTTGGGGGCTGTATTTGTCAGGGTTCTCTAGGGAAATAGAACCATAAGGAGATATCTGTAAATATTATGAGATTTTATAAAATTGTCTCACATGACTATGGGGATGAATTAGTCTAAATTCTGTAGGGCAGGCTGCAAGCTGGAAACTCCAAGGAAGGTTTTCATTGAAATCCCCAGGAAAAGCTGGCTGGATGATGTAGAAATGAAAATTCCCCCTTCTGACAGTAGAAATCATCACTTTTCCTTTTAAAGGCTCCAGCTGTTTGGATGAAATGTTTCATTGCTGAAGGCAAATCCTCCATTGATTTTAAGTGTAATCAGCCATAGATGCAATCAACTTACTAATTATATAAGTCCTTGAAATGTACTTATAGTAAAAATTAGGCCAGGGCTTGCTTGATAAATAATGACACTATTACCTGGCCAAATTAACATATGAACGTAACCCATCACAGGTGCAGTGTTCCATATATGTCTCTCTTAAGTCTAGTTGTTTAGTGTATCATTCAATTCCTGTACTTCCTTATTGGTCTTCTGACTAGATGTTCTAATCATTATTGACAGTGGTGTGTTAAAGCCTCCTACTATTAATATAGAACTGTCGATTTATCTTTTCAAATCTGCCCATATTTGCTTCATATATTTTATTGTTCTGCTATTAGGTTCATATGTATTTCTAGTGATTACATGTTCCTGTTAAATTGTCCCCTTCATCAGTATGTAAGAACCAAACTGTCCTTTGTAACTAATTTTGACTCACAGTGTATTTTATCCAATGTGAGTATAGCCACCCCTGCTCTCTTTTGGATACTACTTGCGTGGCATATATTTTTGGCACCCTTTCACCCTCAATCTACTTGTATTTTTGACTTTAAGGTGAGACTCTTGCAGAAAGCATATAGCTGGATTATTCTTTTTAATCCATTCTGCCAATCTCTGCCTTTTGACTGGAGA
Source organism: Dasypus novemcinctus (assembly GCF_030445035.2). Lineage (NCBI taxonomy): Eukaryota > Metazoa > Chordata > Mammalia > Cingulata > Dasypodidae > Dasypus > Dasypus novemcinctus. Next base: position 39,538,179 of record NC_080675.1, read on the forward strand.
GTTTATTCTGTTTACTTTTTTTAAAAAGATTTGTTTTTTTATTTAGTTCTCTCCCCTTCCCCCCCATTGTCTGTTCTCTGTGTCCATTCACTGTGTGTTCTTCTGTGTCTGCCTGCATGCTTGTCAATGGCACCTGTAATCTGTGTCTTTTTGTTGTGTCATCTTGCTGTGTCAGCTCTCTGTGTGTGCAGCGCCACTCCTGGGCAGGCTGTGCTTTTTTTACACAGGGCAGCTCTCCTTGAGGGGGTGCACTCTTTGGGCATGGTGCTCCTCTATGCAGGGGACACCCCTGTGTGGCATGGCACTCCTTGCGTGCATCAGCACTGTGCATGGGCCACTCACCACACAGGTCAGGAGGCCCTGAGTTTGAACCCTGGGCCTCCCATGTGGTAGGCAGATGCTCTATCATTTGAGCCAAATCCACTTCCCAAGAATTGAACCAGGGACCTCATATGTTCGAGGCAAGAATTCCCCCACTGAGCTAATCTGTCTCCTTATATTCTGTTCCCTTTTTAAAATATATATATTATTATTTATTTATTTCCCCTCCCCCTCCCTCTTTCCCTCCCCCAGTTGTCTGCTTTATATGTCCATTAGCTGTGTGTTCTTCTGTGTCCACTTGTATTCTTGTCAGCGGCACCCGGAATCTGTGTCTTGTTTTGTTGTGTCATCTTGCTGCATCAGCTCTCCGTGTGTGCGGCGCCATTCCTGGGCAGGCTGCACTTTCTTTCATGCTGGGCAGCTCTCCTTATGGGGTGCACTCCTTGCGCATGGGCTCCCCCAAACAGGGGACACCCCTGCATGGCACAGCACTCCTTGCACGCATCGGTACTGCACATGGGCCAGCTCATCACATGGGTCAGGAGGCTCTGGGTTTGAACCTTGGACCTTCCAGGTGGTAGACAGATGTCCTATCCATTAGGCCAAATCCACTTCCCTCTGTTTACTTTTAAAGTCACTACTGCTAATAGAGGTTTTTCTTCTGACATTTTGCTATTTAGCCTTTGTAAGTCTAATGTATTTTTTGTCCCTTGCTTTCGTTAAAGCCTATTTTTATATTTATTTGCTTTCTTGTGTTGTACCATATTGAGTGACTTCTCATTTATATATGCATATATTTTCATCTGTTTTCCATATGGTTATCATAGGGTTAAAATTTTAACATCCTAAATATATAACAATCACCTTAACTTCAATAGCATGCACAGATGCTTTTCCTGTACCCTCTATGCCTCCACCATTTTTTGGTATTAATACTTGTTACCACTTATATCTTTATATACTGTATGTCCAAAAATCTAGATTTATCATTACTTTTTATATATTTGCATTTTAGCAACTGTAGGAAGTAAGAAGTGGAATACATACCAAACAAGATATGTAATATATACAGTAATATATACAATAATACTGGCATTTATTATTACCAAATGGTTACCTGTATTGCATTTGCAGTAATTTTGCAGGTTGTATTAGTCAGCCAAAGGGGTGCTGATGCAAAACACCAGAAATCTTCCGGGTGTTATAAAGGGTATTTATTTAGGGTAGGAGCTTACAGTTACCAGGCCATAAAGCATAAGTTACTTCCCTCACCAAAGTCTATTTCCACATTTTGGAGCTAGATGGCTGCTGATGTTTGTGAGGGTTCAGGCTTCCTGGGTTCCTCTGGGCTCAGCTCCTCTGTTTCCTCCACAGGGTCAGCTATAGACTGTGAGGCTTTCTAGACTTTGCCTCGCTCCACAAGGTCAGCTGTAGACTATCAGGTTAATGGAGCTGTCTCTTTCCCCGGGGCTCCAGCTTAAGACTTTAGCATCAAACTCCAACATCAAAACTCCAACATCAGAAACCCTCAACTCTGTCCTTTGCCATGCCTTTTATCTGTGAACCCCCACCCACCAAGGCGGGGGGGACTCAATGGCCTAATGATGTGGCCCAATTAAAAGCCCTAATCATAACTCAATAAGGCCCAGGTACAGATCAGATTACAAACATAATCCAATATCTATTTTTGGAATTTATAACCATATCAAACTGCTACACAGATCTTTATTTCTTTATGCTGCATTGAGCCACTGTCTAGTGTCCTTTCATGTCAGTCTGAAGAGTTCCTGTTAGCCTTGCTTGTAGGGCACATCTAGTGGTGATGAACTCCCTCAACTTTTGTTTTCTCTGAGAATGTTTTAATCCCTCCCTCATTTTAAAAAGAGAGTCTTTCTGGATATAAAATTCTTGGCTGGCAGTTGTTTTCTTCAGCACTCTACGTATTTCAACCCACTGTCTTCTTGCCTCCATGGTTTCTGATGAAAAATCAGCACTCAGTCTTATTGGGACTCCCAATAACATGGGAGTAACATGTAACATGTTGCTGTTCTCTTGCAGCTTTCAGAACTTTTTGATGGTGTAATCAATATATGATGGGGTGCATTTTTCTTTGTATTTATCCTGTTTGGTGTTCTTTGAACTTCTTCAATATGTATATTCACATATTTTGCTAAGTTTGGGAACTCTCTGTCATTATTTCTTTGATTATTCTTTCTGCCCCCTTCTCTCTCTTTTCTCCTTCTTGGTCTCTGGTAACACATACATTGGTGCATCTGGTGGTGTCCCATAGTTGTCTCAGGCTATTTTCACTTTAAATATTTCTCTTTTCCTTTATGCTCCTCAGTGATTCATTTCAAGTTTCTCTTCTTCAAGTTCACTGATTCTTTCTTCAGACAGCCTCAATCTGCTCTTGAAAACCTCCTTGGCGTTTTTCAGTTCAGTTATTGTAGTCTTCAACTCCAATAGCTCTGTTTGGTTCCTTTTAAAATTTTCCCTCTTCACTTAGACTCTCATGTTGTTCATTGTCTTCCTGATATTCTTTACATCTTTCTTTGTACTTTCCTTCACCACCTTAAGCATTTTTAAGATCATTTTTAAAAAATGACTTGTTTGGTATGTCCACATCCTTTGTTTTGGTTTGTTTTTTTGTTTTGTTTTGGTTTGGTTTTTGACTTTTATAAAAGGTATTTATTTGAGGTAGCTTACAGTTACCAGGCCATAAAGCATAACTTACTTCCCTCACCAAAGTCTGTTGCCACGTGTTGGAGCAAGATGGCTATCGACATCTGCCAAGAGTTCAGGCTTCTGGGCTCAGCTCCCCTGCTCTTTCCACAAGGCCAGCTATCAGGCAACTTGCTCTGTCTCTATCCCCAGGGCTCGATTCTCTCCTAGCTCAGCTGCTCTGCTCCTCTGTGTGTTTACTTCCCAGACTCAAAAACTTCAACCTTCCTTCAGTCCACATTCTTGTTGTCTTCTTTGGTGTTTTCTGGATTGTTATCCTCTTTCATTGAATAACCCATCTGCGGCGGCTTGCTCGGTCGGTAGAGGTGGGGTCTGGCTGTGGACGAGGGGTCGGTCCAGCTCTGGACGAGGGGTCGGTCCCGCTCGGGACGAGGGGTCGGTCCCACTTGGGACGAGGGGTCGGTCCGGCAGCAGACGAGGGATCGGTCTCACAGGGGTTGCGCAGTTCGGCTGACGGGGTCGCGCGGCGAAGCCGGTGACGAAGGGGTCGCCCAGAGAAGCAGGCGACGAACTGGGGACAAGGGAGGCCAGGCCCTTGTCGGGGGCTCTCAGGACTGGAGGGCGCACGGCAGAAGAACTACCGCGGAGACAAGGTAAACACGCAAGTCCACTTTATTGAGGGAGAGGCAACAGTTTTATAGGGGCTGGGGAAGGCTGATTGGTCGAAGCCACGCCCTGTTCTGATTGGTTGCCAGAGAAAGGTCAGTGGGCGGTACTGGATGGGGGAGGGGTGGTGGTTAGGGATTGGCTGTTGCTGTTGCTGGGGGAAGGGGCAGGGTTTAGGGATTGGTGGCTGCTGTTGCTGGGGTGGAGGGCAGACTTGAGTTTCCCGCCCACGCCTGGCTGTTGCTGCTGTCGGGGGAAGGGAAAAGGGTGGGCTGGATTTTTCCGCCCACACCTGGCTGTTGCTGCTGTCGGGGGAGGGGAAAAGGGCAGACTGGATTTTTCCGCCCACGCCTGGCTGTTGCTGCTGTCGGGGGAGGGGAAAAGGGCAGACTGGATTTTTCCGCCCACGCCTGGCTGTTGCTGCTGTCGGGGGAGGGGAAAAGGGCAGACTGGAATTTTCCGCCCTGCGCCTGCACAGGGAGAAAGAAGAAGAGTGCCGCCCCACAGGCATCGTGTGGCGCCATCCAGGAGGAGGGGCGGCCGCGGAAGCATGGCTGCCGAGAAGGGGAGACCCGAGGGCACTCTGCGCCCATGCCGAGCTTCCTTCAGGGGTGGCGGTGAGTCCGACCAGCCACCCTATTATGGGGGCAGCGACTTGGCCTGCCGTGGCTGCTCCCCCACCAGGCCAGCAAACCACACTTCAGCCCGAGGGGTGACCGCACCCATCATTTTCAGTTTCTTTGTCTTGTACTCTTTTTTTTTGCACACTAATTTTAATATTTTGAAATGTTAACTCTGGGATTTGCTCCCTGGGATGACTGTTTCTTGGTTTTATAACAATCTGGTAATAATAAAGAGATTTTCTGGAGCTTTAGCTCTCCTTTCAGGAAGGTCTGCCCAAGGCCAATGCACTGTATGGGGTTTTCCCAATCTTATTGAGCCTCTTTCTTGTCCTAGGCTTTTGCTTATTGGTTGTTTTGGCATTCTTCTGTTTACAGGAGTTTGGTTGTTCCCTCTGTTTCCCAGAGGACAAACCACTCTCTCCAGGACATCTGAAGCCAAGAGGCTTTTGTCCCAAACTCTCCATCTCTATAGTTTTTTATTCTTCTTTCATTGTCTCACACTGCTTTTGCCTGGCAGGAAAATTCTGGGAGGTGGATCACCCTGGGGAGGACTTTTCCAAATTCAGTCTTTTGCAACCAAAACAGGACCCATGCAGAGGAGCACAGACCAGCTTACTAGTGCCCTGTGGAGGGGACCAGAAAGGACACCAACTTGTCTGATGGCTCCCCAAAGTTGAGCTTTCATGACCTGTCCATCAAATGCCATCCTGTAGATAACTGTTCCCTGGAGCACTGCATCTTTAAATCTCCACCACCTCTGTCCCTGTCTGGGGAGGCTTAAAGCAATGACTGCACCATATAGGGCCAGGTTGAAACAATAGCTGCACTCATAGCCTGGACACAGTGATTCAAATTCACTAATTACATGCTATGATCATTAGTTAGCCATGCACACCCCTGTTCTTGGGGAAGAGGATTTTTATGTCCCTTTTTGTCAGTACTAGCTAGCTAGCTAGGGACTGCACCCCGCAGTGGCCTGTTGTGAGAGTGGGGGATGCTGCTGGTAGGCACTGTGCTGAGCAATTTGCAATTCTTTACCATAATTTATCAGCCTCTTCTACCTCCTCTTCCCTCAATGCTGTACAGTGTTCCTTTGGCCTCTGAAGCCTTAAAATAATTGTTTCAAATAACTTTATTTCAACTTCAAAAAATAAATAACAGGCAAAAAACAGCTCAAGAATTTATGGAACCATTACTTTTTTAAAAATCCTTTTCAGGCACATTTATCTTGCTTAATCCTAAAAACAAACTCAACTGTTTCTCCAGTTGGATTTATTTATCCACAATTGTATGTCCTCCCATGGCCCACTGGGTGGACTGTGGGAGAGTGTGGGCTATGATGTGGACCATTGACCATGAGGTGCAGCAGTGCTCAGAGATGTATTCACCAAATGCAATGAATGTCTCATGATGATGGAGGAGGTTGTTGTTATGGGGGGAGGAGTGAAGTGGGGGGAGGAGTGGGGTGAGGGGGGTGGGGATATATGGGGACCTCATATTTTTTGGATGTAACATTAAAAAAATAAAGACAAAAAATAAAAAGATAAATAAATGAACACAGATTGGTTAAATGACATGACAAAGGTCTCCTTGTCAATGAAGGAAATGGAAAAAAGTGATCATATTCACATCTCATAAAACTAAATCCCATATTTTTTTTTTTACCTTTAGCATTGATATAGTACCTTCTTTGCCTTTGCTACAAAAATATTACGGTATTATTGTTAGCTATATTCTGTAAGTCAAATTAGTAATTGAAATAAAGTTTAAAAAATAAATAAATAAATGTTTCAGATAGTTTCTGCCTGTTTGATAGTTGTTTTGGTAGAAAGACTGAGTTCTGAGTTCCCTATTCTGCCATCTTCCCTGAAAGTTCTGGAGCTTCTTGAAAGTAGTCTCATGAATTTTTAAATATTGCAATATGTTGAAAACAATCTGAAGAATTATTTTATTATTTGAACCATCATTCTGGCTGTAGTTTTTTCTGTAAATCCACATTTTCACACCTCAGGCTGTAATAATAATATAAGAGACTATGAGTCTCTACAGGGCAGATATTGAATCTTTTAAGTCTCTATATCTCTGGCAATACTAATAGGTGACTCATGTATTGATATACACTTATAATTCATTATCTATATCTTTTCAGTAGGAATGAAAATACTTTCTTCTGTGAGAAGGCTTTGAGTCTGGCATTCATTTGCAGTTAGTGGGCACAACATTGCAGAATTCTTTCGCTATTAAAGCAGAAGGTTCCATTTGGGCTTATCTAGTTACCAAAATATTCCACTGATATCTGTTCCACTGCATAATACAAGGAACATCATGAATAATTCTCATTCCTTTTATTCCACTGGTCTTGAGATCTAATTTTATGTTATTGTAAGAATCCCCCTTGATATTATATTTCTTCTCTAAAACAGTAAATAATTTTAATTTTCCACCAAATTTAACAGTTTGACCAGTCATTCCTTTAGGGGAGTATTCCTGGGAGAAGAAAAAAAAATGGGAGAAGTTTTTTCACAAAGGGAGAGTTGACATAGACATGCCATTTTCTTTTCTCCATAGACACACTATTTCTAAAATGTCAGATGTCTCCTTTGTATTCTATACACTTATGTTTAAAGTACTTTTGTAATAGAGAGTCTGCCTTTATTTTTGGATGTTTGACTCTGACGGATTTTAAACCTCACTCCTTTCTTTTTTCCCTTTTTGCTCCAAATCTTAGCAAGCTGATAAGAAAGCCAAGCTGCTCTTTCCTTTGGTATACATAGGAAGTTCAAACCACATGTGAGAACCCTCACCACAGCTCCAACTGCTAACCATCACAAAAGCCCCAAGCCAATGTTATTTTCCTGCTCTCTCAAGCCATTCTTGGGCTCGATTGGAAGGTGCCCTGTTCTCCGCAGAAAGCTTCACAATGTGAGTAATAAACCATTTCATATCCTCATGGTGTGTGGGTATGGCATCATCAGTCTACATTCATACTAAATTTTGTATGGAAATCCATCTATAACGCTTTTATTAAATATTTATAAATATTTAAAGTATAAAAGTAGCAATAAAAAAACTCTAAATTGGCGGCAGACTTGGCCCAGTGGTTAGGGTGTCCGTCTACCACATGGGAGGTCCATGGTTCAAACCCTGGGCCTCCTGGACCCGTGTGGAGCTGGCCCATGTGCAGTGCTGATGCGCGCAAGGAGTGCCCTGCCACGCAGGGGTGTCCCCCCCGTAGGGGAGCCCCAGGCGCAAGGAGTGCGCCCTTAAGGAGAGCCGCCCAGCGCAAAAGAAAGTGCAGCCTGCCCAGGAATGGCACCGCCCACACGGAGAGCTGACACACAAGATGATGCAACAAAAAGAAACACAGATTCCCGTGCCACTGACAACAACAGAAGCGGACAAAGAAGCAGCAGCAAATAGACACAGAGAGCAGACAACCGGGGTCAGGGCAGGGAGGGCGGGGGAGAGAAATAAATTAAAACAAACAAACAAACAAACAAAAACCCTAATCTATCACCCAGCCTAAGAAATATGACATTACCAATATATTTGAAGTACTTATCCTGATTTCTTGCTTCATCCCCTCCAAAGCAATCTCCCACCCCAACTCGTCAGGGATGTTACAACCCTGAGTTTTTAAATTGTTTATCATTCCCCTTATTGAATTGAATTGAATTGAATTTTACCTATAATTTAACCACATATGTAAGTATCCCTAAATGATATATTATTTTTTTACACGTTTTAAATTCAGCGTAAATGAAATCATAATATATATGATTATTTGGACTTTTTCTACTCAATATTATGTTTGAAAGTTTGTTCATACTGATCCATGTAGCTGTATTCATTCATTTTTTTCTGCTATATTGTTTATCCATTGTATGAATATATTAAAATTAATTAGTGATTCTCCTTTTAATGAACATTTTCCCCCATCCTTTGATCTTACATATAATATTGCTATGAAACTTCTTGTACATGTGCTCTAGTGAAAATGAGCAAGAGTATCCCTAGCATCTATGCCTAGAAGTAGACTTGCTAGGTCATACAGTATGTACAGTTTTAATTCTGTTTGATGATGAAAAAATTGATTTCCAAAGAGACTAACATTTACAGTCCAATTTCATATCTTAATATTTGAATAAACAATTTTCCCAGCACCATTTATTGAAAGGTTCTTAACCCCCTGATCTGCAGTGCAACCTCTATCATAAATCAAGTTTACATATATATGTGGTCTGTTTTTGACTTCTCTATATTACTCTATTGATTAGTCTGTTTTTGTCTATTTCTATACCAGTACAATGCAGACTTATGAACATGGCTTAGCTATAAGTCTTGATATCTACTAGAATAAGACTTCCACTTTATTCTTTTTCTTCAGGAGCATCCTAGCTATTCTTGACCTTTTGTTATTCCATAGAAATTTTAGAAATATTTTGTTGAGCTACCTCTCTCCCCTCAACACATATACTCACAAAAATTTGTTAGGAGTTTGGTTAGGATTGAATTGAATCTACAAATCAATTTGAGCAGAATTAACATATTTGCAGCATTCAGTCACCTGTATATAAACATGGTATTAACTCCCCATTTATAGAAGTTCTCATCACTGTTCTTCAATTAAGTATTAAGAGTTTTCTCCATGAAGGGTATGCACATTTTTAATTAGATTTATTCCTAGCTACCTTGTTTTTATATGCCATTATAAATGCAATCTTTTTTGAAATAGTTTTATATTTAAAATTAAGTGTGGTGAAGGTATATAGAAATGTAACTTATTTTTATATCATGGTTTTGATTCAAATATAGTAAACTTGCAATATTTGCTCATTAATTATAATAATTTGTCTATAAATTGAGCTTTTTCTGTCTCTATAAAAAATAACAGTTGGATTCTTCTTTTCCTGCCTTTAACAGTACTGGCTAGAACCTCCAATACAATGTTGTACAGAAATGTCTTGTTCCTGATGGTAAAAGAGAAGATTTTCTATGATGCTAGTTGTAAACTATTTGTAGGTACCCTACCATGGCTGATGATGATCCTGGGACCTCTCTTTGGTTACCTGACAATGAACTAGCTGGCTAGGGACCCTGTCTCTTCCCTACCTCAGCAGGAGGGGCTAATCCTGAACCTAACTTCCCAAGGCAAAGTGACTGAATCCAACTTCCCCAAGATTACCAGTAAAAATGCAAACATATGACCACTTCAAGATTTGAACACAAATGTTCATAGCATTATTATTCACAATAGCCAAAAGTGGAAACAACCTTAATGTCCATCAACTGGTGACTGGATAAACAAAATGTGATATACCCATATAGTGGAATATTATTTGGCAATGAAAAGGAATGAAGCACTGATACATGCAACAATATGGATGAACCAAAAAACCATTATGCTCAGTGGAAGAAGCCAATCACAAAAGACCATATATTGTTTGATTCCATTTATATTAAATGTCCAAAAATGGCAAATAGAGAGTGACAAAATAGATTTAGTGGTTGTCTAGGGCTGGGGTGGAAATGGGAGTGACTGTAAATGGACAGGAGGTTTCTTTTTAGGATAATAGAAATGTTTTAAAATTACATTGTAGTGATGGTTGTACAACTCTGTGGGCATATTAGAATTCCTTGAGTTGTACATTTAAAATGGATGAATTTTATGTCATGTAAATTACATCTCAATGAGGCTTCTCCCTTGCCCCTCCCTAAAAAAAAAGATCCATAAATATAGCTGGTTTTCCACTACAATTAACTCACTGGGTGACATTTTACCTTAGACCTCTTCATGTCTAGCCCTGGATGATTATTGCCTGCATGTAAGGCCTGGGAAGCTAATGCTTCCATGGACGATGAAGTAGCAACGGGGCAGGGGATCATCAGAAACAAATCATTGAGCAGCTGGGATCTACTCAGATTGCTTGCTGCCTAACTCTTAACTATTTTCTGCACTCTAAGCCACTCCCACTTTTATTCTATTATCAACCCTGAAGCCAGAATATGACCCTCACCTCCATCCAACCACGCTCTGGCTCCTGCTTACCTCTGCATTGGATTATGAGAAAATGGAGGGGTATTAGTCATCCAAAGGGGTGCTGACACAAAATACCAGAAATTGGTTGGTTTTTATTTTTAAAGATTTATTTCTTTATTTCCCTTTCTTCCACTCCCCCCCCTCCCCAGTTGTCTGTTCTCTGTGTCTATTTGCTGCGTCTTCTTTGTCCACTTCTGCTGTTGTCAGCAGCACGGGAATCTGTGTTTCTTTTTGTTGCGTCATCTTGCTGTGTCAGCTCTCCGTGTGGGCAGCGCCATTCCTGGGCAGGCTGCATTTTCTTTCCCACTGGGCAGCTCTCCTTACAGGGTACACTCCTTGCACGTGGGGCTCCCCTACACGGGGACACCCCTGCGTGGCAGGGCACTCCTTGCGCACATCAGCACTGTGCATGGGCCAGCTGCACACGGGTCAAGGAGGCTCGGGGTTTGAACCACGGACCTCCCATGTGGTAGACGGACGCCCTAACCACTGGGCCAAGTCCACTTCCCTGGTTGGTTTTTATGAAGGGTATTTATTTGAGGTAGGAGCTTACAGATACCAGGCCATAAAGCATAAGTCACTTTCCTCACCAAAGTCTATTTTCACGTGTTGGAGCAAGATGGCTGCCAATGGCTGTGGGGGTTCAGGCTTCCTGGGTTTCTCCCTTCCATGGCCTTGCTTCTCTCTGGGTTCAAGGTTCCTTTCTTCCCAGGGCTTGCTTCTTTCTGGGCTCAGGGTTCCTCTGTCCTGGAGCTTGCTTCACTTTCCTCTGTGAGTTTACTTCTTGGTGCTCCAGTTTAAGGCCTCATAATCAAATTCCAACGTCAAATCTCCAACATCAAAAACCCTCAACTCTGTCCTTTGCCATGCCTTTTATCTGTGAGTCCCCACCCACCAAGGGGTGGAGACTCAACACCCCAATGATGTGGCCCAATCACTCCCAGGTACAGATACAATATCTATTTCTGGAATTCATAACCATATCAAACTGCAACAGGAGGTATTGGGTCTTACCTTACTGAATGCAATATTGCAAGCTTCCCCCCAGAAAAACCTGTTTCATTTACTTACATCACATATCACATATTTGGCCTTCTACTACTTCTAATCCTAGTTTACCAACTATTGTTATTGTTATGAATATTGAATTATTGAAATTTTTTTAGTCTGTTGAAGTGACTATCTTATTTTTTTCTTTTAAAGTGTTAATATGGTGAATTTCAGAAATTTATTTTCTAATATTCAGTCCTTACTCCTGGGACATCACCACCCTCGGTCAATATAGCAGAGACTGTTGGTGTCCCACCCAGATTCCCTGGGATTCCTTTCACCAGTCTGGAGCATCAATATCCCTGCTACTGCAGGTAATGCTGCTAATAATTCATACCTGCATCAGTCTTAGGAGAATTTCCTTTGGTTAATTGGAGTTGCCTCACTATGATGCTAGAGATATCTGCTAAGCACACCATGTGGAATCTCTGGCAAGCACCAATAGGAGAGTTGCAGTGAAGATATCTAGGATTCTGGAGCAAGGCTATCAATAAAAAAGCAGAGATCTATACATTATTCATAACACAGTTCCCAGCACACTATGGAGTTTCTTACTATGGAATGCCAAGTAACTATGTGACCAGAGCTGCCCATCATAAACTCTATGCTGACAGTCAGGCAGGCCTAGCACCAACCCATTATACAATGAAAGGCTTCCTCCATTATTAATCCCAAGCAAGTCCAGAGGGTACAAATGAGCTTCACAAACAGGTTGGCCCAGACCTCCAGGTCACATATCACTGATGTATGGATGCCTCTCCCATAGCACACACTGAGGCCTCATGGGGATTCCTTATAATCTGCTGATAGGAGGAAAATCTCAAGGTTTTTTCTTCAGTTAGTTATGTAGGTATTTTCATGAGGCTAAAAATAGGCAGCTGCTACCTGACAACCTATTGACAGTGGTGACCCTGAAAGATAACGGTGAAGGAAATCCACTGCCTGGCAGAACTTCAGGAAGTACCTAGTCATGTACTTTATGTGGGAAAACAGTGGTCCAGAGTAAGGATATGTATAGATTCATAGGCAGTGGTGGATGGCTTGGCTGATTGGTCAGGGGACTGGCAGAAGCAAAACTGAAATATCAGGGATAAGGAAGTCTGAGGAGGAAATATAAATGGGGAGTGGACACAAAGTTTGAGGGTAATTGTTTGAAATGCTAATACCCACCAGAGAGCGTTTCCTGTAAAACAGTCACCAACCAGCCAAATAGGACGAATAGTCTAGTAGGCAACAACCAGCCACAGTTATTGGCCACCCCAGTGCTGATATAATGGGCCCATGAATGAAGTGACCATGGTGGTAGAGATAGAGCCTATGCATAGGCACAAAAATTTTGGCATCCCTCTCACCATAATGAACCTAGGTACTATTGCTGCTGAATGCCTTATATTGTCAGCAGCAGAGACTGATGCTGAGTCCTTAATAGAGCACAAACCCTCGAGGAGACCAACCAGCCTTTTAGTGGTACTTGATTACATAGACCCCTTCCAATCTAGAAAGGGCATCAATTCATTTTGACTAAGACTGACGTGTTTTCCAATTGTGGGTTTACCTTTTCTGCCTGCACTGACTTGGCTAGCACCTCTCTTCCAGGTTGCAGAGTATCTGATTCATTCATGGCATCTCCTACATACTATTGCTTGAGACCCAGGGACCCAATCTTTGACAAAAGAGGTGTAGCAGTGGGTACATGCCTGTACAATTCACTTGTCCTACTACATCCCACATCATTCTTAAGCTGCTGGCCTGATGAAGAGCAATGGAATGGCCTCTAAGCCACATCTGAAGTGAACTTAGAGATATCTTAGAAAGATGGAGCACTATTCTCTAGGATGCAGTTTATAAATTAAATAAGGCCAAATCTAGACCACTGTTGTTTTTGTAAACAAGTTTTATTGGAACAAAACTATACCCATCATTTATATATTGTCTTTGGCTTTTTACATACTATGTTGGCAGAGTGGAGTAGTTGCAGCAAAGACTGTCTATGTATAACCTAGAAAGCCTAAAATATTTACTGTCTTTACAGAAAAAAATTTGCTACCATGCCTTAAACCAATGATTGTTTCATGGTTCTATGTTCCCAGAAAACGTTAGTCTGGGAACCAAGGAATGGGGAGTAGATGGCATTGATCCAGCAATCCATTTGGAAAATTTTTGCTTCTAGTTTCTGAAACTGGCTCTTTAGTTTAATAACTAGACATCATGGTTCCTAGAAAGGGAACACTTTCACTAGGGGACACATTAATAGTTCCCCTAAATTTAAAGCAAAGGTTGTCACTGATCATTTCAGGCTCATTGTACTAGGAGACCAGCAAGAAGAAAAGCGAGTTAGCATACTTGAAATGGTAAGTGGGGCTTTGGAAATCATGAGGACATAAGAATGCTGCTACACAATAGTGGCAGGGAAGACTATATTTAGCACTATGCAAGATCTAGGATATCTCTTGGTAAACCTATCCCCAGTTTTAACTGTAAATTGTTAAGTGGAGCAACTGTGGCCAGATAGACATAGCAGTGTAAACTATAATGTAAACTTTAGTCCTTGGTAAGTACAATGCTTCAGTATGTGTTCATCAATTGCAACAAAAGTACCACACTAATGAAAGATGTTGTTACTGTAGAAAAGTGTGTGAGGGGGAAGGGTGGGGTATATGGGAATCCTAATATTTTTGAGGTAACATTTATGTAACCTAAAACTTCTTTAAAAATAAAAATAAAAAATAGAAAAAGACATAGCAACCAACATCTCATACCCCTCATTTAACCCTACCAAGCAAGTTACCTAGACCAGCAGAGCGGCTGGCTGAGAGTAAGAGGTATATAGAATGATTAGTAGAGAAAGAAAATAATGAGTATCAGGGTTTTTTTTTTTTTTAACAGTTTCATTGAGATATATTCACATACCATACAATCTATCCAAATTCTACAATCAATGGCTTTTAGTATAATCAGGTTTGTGCATTCATCACCACAAAAAAATTTAGAGCAATTTTCATTATTCCAAAAAGAAAAACTTCACACCCCTTAGCAGTCACCTCTCAATCCCTCTATCTTTCCCCAGCTCTACATAACTACTAATCTAGTTCCATCTTTATAAATTGATTCATATTTACATTTTATATAAATGGAATCATATAATATGTAGTACTTTGTGTCTGGTTTCTCTCACTTAGCATAATGCTTTGTTTTGTTTGTCTGATATTAACAACTTGTAACATTAACATGCATAGCATTTGTTCAATTTCAAAGGAAAATGATCTTATATATGCAGTATTACTTATATTCATATTACTATGCTATACAGTCCCACGTTACATTTTTTAGCTTTCCTTTTAGTAATATACATGACCTTAGTCTTTCCCTTTCAACGACTATCATACTCATATAATAGCACTGCTGGTTACAAATATTATGTTGTGCTTTCACCTTTTCTATTCATTTCCAAAGATTAACACACACCCTTTTTTTTTTTTAACTTTACCAATTCTATACGAATTAGCCCTCAGTTTTCTGTTCTCTAACATAATTCTATTTTCTGGTGACCCATATTCTAGTTATTAATTCCATGAGTTTACACAATATATTTAGTACATAACAGTGCAATCATACAGTATTTGTCCCTTTGTGTCTGGAATACTTTATTCAACATAATGTCCTCGAGGTTCATTTTTTTCATATGCTTCATGGCTTCATTTCTTCCTACAGCTGCATAATATGCCATTGTATGTATACATCACAGTTTGTTTATCCATTCATTGGTTGATGGACACATGGGTTGTTTCTATCTTTTGGCAATTGTGAAAATGCCACTGTGAATGTCAGTGTGCAGATGTCTGTTTGTGTCACTGCTCTCAGTTCTTCTGGGCGTATACCCCATAGTGATATTGCCAGGTCATGTGGCAAGTCTGTATTCATCTTCAGGAACTGCCAAACAGACCTTTACAGTGGCCATACCATTCTACATTCTTACAAATAGTGATTAAGTGCTCCTATTTCTCCACATCCTTCCAACACTTGTAGTTTTCCAGCTTTTTAATAGTGGTCATTCTAATAGGTGTGAAATGATATCTCACTGTAGCTTTCATTTGCATTTCCCTAATAGCTAATGATGTTGAACATTTTTTAAAAAGATTTACTTATTTATTTCTCTCCCCTTCTCCCCCCGCCCCAGTTGTCTGTTCTCTGTGTCTATTTGCTCCTTGTTCTTTGTCCGCTTCTGTTGTTGTCAGCGGCATGGAAATCTGTGTTTCTTTTTGTTGCGGCTTCTTGTTGTGTCAGCTCTCTGTGTATGCGGTGCCATTCCTGGGCAGGCTGCACTTCCTTTCCCGCTGGACAGCTCTCCTTTTGGAGCACACTCCTTGCATGTGGGGCTCCCCTGTGTGGGGACACCCCTGTGTGGCAGGGCACTCCTTGCGTGCATCAGCATTGTGCATGGGCCAGCTCCACACGGGTCAAGGAGGCCCAGGGTTTGAACCGCGGACCTCTCATGTGGTAGACGGATGCCCTAACCACTGGGCCAAGTCTGCTTCCCAATGTTGAACATTTTTAAATGAAGTTTTCACCATTTCTATTTCTTCTTTGGACAAATGTCTATTCAAGTCTTTTGCCCATTTTATAATTGGATCATTTGTCTTTTTATTGTTGAGTTGTAGCATCTCTTTATATATCATGGATATTAGGCCCTTAACAGACGTGATTTCCAAATATTTTCTTCCATTGAGTCAGATGCCTTTCACCCTTCTGACAAAGTCCTTTGAGTTGCAAAAGTGTTTAATTTTGAGAAATTCTCATTTATTTCTTTTATCTTTTTGCTCCTGCTTTGGGTGTTACACCCAAGAAAACATCACCTATCACAAGATGTTTAAGGTGTTTCCCTACATTTTATTCTTGTAGTTTTATGGTCCTGGCTTTTATATTTAGGTCTTGTGATCCATTTTGAGTTATTCTTGTATAGAGAGTGAGATAGGGATTCTCTTTTAATCTTTTGGTTATGGATATCCAGTTCTCCCAGCACTATTTGTTGAAGACATTGTTTTGTCCTGTTAACATTGACTTGATACGGGTGTTGAAACCAGTTGACTGTAGACGTGAGGATTTATTTCTGGACTCTCAATTCTATTCCACTGATCGATGTGTCTATCTTTATGCAAATACCATGCTGTTTTGACCACTGTAGCTTTGTATTTTGTTTCGAGGCAGTGAAATTCCTCCCATGTTGCTCTTTTTTTGAGGGGATGCTTTTGGCTATTTGGGTACACTTTCCCTTCCAAATTAAATTTGGTAATTGCCTTTTCTATTTCTGTAAATTAGGCTGTTGGAATTTTGATTGGTATTGCATTGAACTTATAAATCAGTATGGGTAAGATTGACATCTTTACAATACTTTATCTTCCAGTCAATGAACATGGAATGTCTTTCCATTTTTTTAGGTCTTCATTGATTTCTTTCAGCATTGTTTTGTAGTTTTCTGAATATAGGTCCTGGATTTCTCTGATTAAATTGATTCCTACATATTTGAGTCTTTTTGTTGCTATTGTAAATGGAATTTTTTCCATGATTCCTCCTTATATTGTTTAATACTAGTGTACAGAAACATTACTGATATTAGCATAGTCATCGTGTCCTGCCACTTTGATGAATTCATTTGTTAGCTCAAATAGCTTTGTCATAGACATTTCAGAATTTTCTAAATATAGGATTTTGGCATCTGCAAATTTAGAGTTTAACTTCCTCTTTTCCGATTTGGATACCTTTTATCTTATTTTTTTCTTGTCTAATTGCTCTAGATCAGGGGTTCTTAACCTTTTTTGTTCCATGGATCCCTTTGCCAGTCAGGTGAAAACCACAGACTCCTTATTAAGTCTATACTATACTATGTATTATTTAATAAATATGTCACAACCACACCAACAAGTACCCACAAGAATAATGTTGTTGTGTTGTTTTATTTCAATTCAAGCTTACAGACCCCTTGTTAAGAACCCCTGCTCTAGATAGAATTTCTAGCACAATGCTGAATAACAGTGGTGACAGTGGGCAGCCTTTTCTTGTTCCCGATCTTAAAGGGAAAGTTTTCAGCCTTTCCCCATTGAATACGATGTTGGCTATGGGTTTTTCATATTTGCCCTTATCATACTGATGAATTTTCCATCTAGTCCATTCTTTCTAAGTGTTTTTATAAAAAAGGATGCTAGAGTTTGTCAAATGCCTTTTCTGCAGATTTCTAGATGATCATGTGGTTTTTTCCTTCAATGTATTAATATGGTGTATTACTTTATTGATTTTCTTATGTTGAACTACACTCTTATACCAAATAATACCCACTTGGTCATGGTGCATAATTCTTTTGATACGCTGTTGGATTCTATTTGCAAGTATTTTGTTGAGAATTTTGCATCTATGTTCATTAGAGAGATTGGTCTGTAATTTTTTCTTGTAGTATTTTTATCTGACTTTAGTATTAAGGTGATGTTGGCTCATAAACTGTGTTGGGTTATTTTCCCTCCTTTCCAATTTTTTGGAAGAGTTAAAATAGGATTGGTGTTAATTCTTCTCAAAATGTTTGGTAGAATTCAAATGTGAAGCCATCTGGTCCAGGGACTTTCCTTTGTTGGGAAATTTTTGATGACCGATTCAGTCTTTTTAAAAGTGTTAGTTTTAAGTTCTTGTATTTCTTGTAACATCAGAGTAGATTGTGTGTTTCTAGGAATTTGTCCATTTCATCTAGGTTTTCTAGGTTATTGACATACGGTTTCTCATAGTGTTCTCTTATGGTCCTTTTTATTTCTGTAGAGTCAGTTGTAACTTACCCCTTTCATTTCTGATTTTATTTATTTGCACTTTCTCTCTTTTTTTCTTTGTTAGTCTTGCTAAATGTGTGTCAATTTTATTGATTTTCTCTTAAGAAGCAGCTTTTGGTTTTATTGATTTTCTTTATTGTTTTTTTTCTCAATTTCATTTATTTCTGCTCTAATCTTACTATTTCTTTCCTCCTGCTTGTTTTGAGATTTGTTCGCTGTTCTTTTTGCAGTTTCTCCAGATGTTCAATTAGATGTTTAATTTTAGCTCTTTCTTCTTTTTTAATATAGGTATTTAGGGCTCTAAATTTCCCTCTCAGGACTGTCTTCTCTGAATCCCGTAAGTTTTGATAATTTGTGTTCTTGTTTTCATTCATCTCCATATACTTATTAATTTCACTTACAATTTCTTCTTCAAACCAATGATTGTTTAGGAGTCTGTTGTTCAGCCTCCACCCATTTGTGAAGTTCCCCCTTTCCTATCTATCATTGATTTCCAGTTTCATTCCATTATGTTCTGAGAAGGTCCTTGTAAAATTTCAATCTTTCTATATTTATTGAGTGCTGCATTGTGACCTAACATGTTGTCTATCCCAGAGAAAGATCTATGGGCACTTGAGAAGAATGTATAATCCACTGCTTTGGGATGCAACATTCTGTATATGTTTGCTAGATCTAGCTCATTTATCATATTGTTTAGGTTCTATGTTTCCTTGCTGATCTTCTGTCTAGTTGTTCTGCTAATGATGTGAGTGGTATGTTGAAGTCTCCAACTATTATTGTAGAGATATGTATTCCTCCCATCAGTTTTGCAGGGTTTGTCTTACATATTTTGGGGCACCTTGGTTAGGTGCATAGATTTTTATGACTGATATTTCTTCCAGATGGTTTATCACTTTTGTTAATATATAATGGCCTTCTGTATCTCTTAAAACTTTTTTGCCTTTAAAGTCTTTTTTTTCCCCCAATATTAGTATAGCTAGCCCTGCTCTTTTATGGTTACTGTTTGCGTGAAGTATCTTTTTCCAACCTTTTGCTTTCAGTGGATTTGTATCCCTGGGTCTAAGGTGAGTCTCTTGTATGCAGCATATGGATGGCTCATGTTTCTTTATCCATTCTGTCAACTTATCTCTTTTGACTGGGGAGTTTAACCATCATATAAATAATATTACTGTAAATGCATTAGTTACTTTCACCATCTTTTAAAAGATTTATCTTGTTTATTTATTCCCCCCACAACCTCGTTGTTTGCACTTGCTGTTTGCTCCCTGTGTCCATTCATTGTGTGCTCATGTTCTTTTTAGGAGGCATCAGGAACTGAACCTGAGACCTCTTATGTAGGAGGGACATGCCCATTGGCTTGAGCCACCTCCACTCCCTGCTTGTAATGTCTCTCATTGTGTTTCCTCGCTGTGTTTCTTTGTTGCATCGTCTTGTTGCATCCGCTCACTGTCTTGCTTGTCTTCCTTAGGAGGCACCAGGAACCAAACCCATGTGGTAGGATGGCACCCAACTGCTTAAGCCACATCTGCTTCCCTATCTCATCGTTTTAGTCCTTGGTTTTCATATGTCATATCTTATTTTCATCTATCCTTTTACTCTTTTGGTTGTCTTTTCAGCTAGTTTGCCTTCTACATCCTCTCCTCCAAGCTTCTCTTCCTGTCTTTTTTTTTTTTTTTTTTTTTAAGGAGGCACCATGGATTGAACCCAGGACCTCATATATGTGAAACAGGCACTTAGTCACTGAGCTACTCCTACTCCCCTCTCTCCTGTCTTTTTCTCTGGGGCTATAAATTTCTCTTTAATATTTCCTGCAAAGGTGGACTTTATTAATTTCTGTCTGTGAATATTTTAAATTCACCTTAATATTTGAAGGACAATTTTGCTGGATGTAGCCGTTTGATATGGTTATGAATTTCAAAAATAGATATTGGATTATGTTTGTAATCTGGTCTGTACCTGTGTGTGATTAAGTTATGATTAGGGCTTTGATTGGGCCATGTCTTTAGGGCCCAGATAAAAGGCATGGCAAAGGACAGAGTTGAGGGTTTTTGATGTTGGAGTTTTGACTTTGGAGTTTGATGCTGGAGACTTAAGCTGGAGCCCTGGGAAGTAAGCTCACAGAGGAAAGAGAAGCAAGCCCCAGGAAGAAAGGAACACTGAGCCCAGGAAAAAGGAACCCTAGGAAGAAAGGAATCTTGAACCCAGAAAGAAGCAAGACCCTGGAAGGGAGGAACCCAGAAAGCCTGAACCCTCACAGCCATCAGCAGCCATCTTGCTCCAACACGTGAAAATAGACTTTGGTGAGGGTAGTCACTTATGCTTTATGGCCTGGTACCTGTAAGCTCCTACCCCAAATAAATACCCTTTATAAAAACCAACCAATTTTATAAAAACCAGCCCTTTTGGCTGACTAATACACTGGATAAAGAATTCTTGGTTGGCAATTTTTCTCTTTCAGTATCCTGATTGTATCATACCGCTGTCTTCTCACCTCCATGGTTTCTGATGTATGTGATAGTTTGCTTCTCTCTTGCTGCTCTCAGAATTTTCTCTTTATCTTTGACATTTGACATACTGAGTATATGTGTCTTGGAGTAGGTCTATTCAGATTTATTCTGATTGTGGTATGCTACCCTTCTTGGACATGTAAGTTAATTTCTTCCATGAGTGTTGGGAAATTTTCATCCATTATTTCCTTACTTTTCTGCCTGTTTTAAATTCTCTTCTCCTTCTGGAACTCCCATGCCATGTAATTTTTTTGTGTTTCATGATATCATTCAACTACATAACCCCCTGCTTAATTTTCTCCATTCTTTTCTCTCCGTATTCTTTTCTTTTATCAATTTCAGCTGTTTTGTCTTCTATATCACTTATGCTGTTATTATCTTCTAATGTGCCTCCCCGCCCCCAGAGATGGCTCTCTCATTTGCTTGCTGTGTCTGCTCATTGTGTCTGCTCATTGTCAGCTCATTGAGTTCATTGTCTGCTTGTCTTCTTTAGGAGGCACTGGAACCAAACCTGGGGCCTCTCATGTGGGAGGCAGGTGCCCAACCACTGGAGCCACATCTACTCCCTGCTCATTGTGTCTGATTGTTGTGACTGCTCACTGCATTGGCTCATTGCATCAGCTTGTTGCATCAGTTCATCTTTAGGAGTTACCACCAGGAACCTCCTAAGTGGGAGGCAGGGGTAGCCAACTGCTTGAGCTACATCTGCTCCCCTAATGTGTTTTTTTCCAAACAAATAAATTTTATTGATACATATTAATAAAGCATAACTCCATATAAAGTGTACAATTGGTGATTTTTGGAATAACCACATAGCTGTACATTTATCACTCTAATCATTTTTAGAGCATTTTCATTATTCCAGTAATAATAATAATAATACTAAAAAACAAAAACCACCAACCGTCCAAACAAAACTCACCATTTCTCATTCTCTCTTTGCTTCTCCTGTCATACATAGCTGCTGTTTCTATTTCCTTCTCTCTAGTTTATTTATATTTTGTAAAACCAGTCTTATATAAGCAAATCACCCATATTTGTATTGAGGTTTCACTATGCTATACAGTCCCATGTTACATTTTTTAGCTTTCCTTCTAGTAAGATAAATGTCCTTAGGCTTTCCCTTTCAACCACTTTCATAACCATATAATAGCTCTGCTAGTCACAAACAGTGTGATGTGAAGTCCCTATTTCATATTCATTCCAAAGACTTACAACCTTTTAATCAATTCAACATAGATCAACCATTAGCCTTCAATTCTCTACCCTCATTCTATTTTCTGGTTACCTATTGTAATTATTTATTCCATGAGTTTACATAATATATTTAGTTTATAATAGCACAATCACATGATATTTATCCTTTTGTGTCTGGCTTATTTCATTCAACATAATGTCCTCCAGGTTCATCCATGCTGTCATATGCATCACAACTTCATTTCTTCTTACCATTGCATAATATTCCATCCTGTGTATATACCACAGTTTGTTTAGCTATTCATCAGTTGATGGACACCTTCATTGTTGCCAATTTTTGGCTATCAGGAATAACCCTGCTATAAATATTGGTGTGCAGTTGTCTATTCGTGTTACTGCTCTTGGTTCTTCTGGGTATATATCTAGCAATGGTATTGCCAGGTCCCATGACAAATCTATATTCAACTTCCTTAGGAACTGCCAATCAGACCTCCATAGTAGCTGTACATACCCACCAACAGTGAATGCGCATTCCTATTTCTCCATATCCTCTCCAACATTTACAGTTTTAATAGTGGCCAGTTTAATAGGTGTGAAATGATAGCTCATTGTAGTTTTGATTTTCATTTCTCTTATCACTAGTGATGTTGAACATTTTTTCATGTGTTTCTTCGCCATTTGTATTTCTTCTTTGGACAATTGTCTTTTCAATTGTCTATTTTTTAATCAGATAGTTTGTCTTTTTAAAGTTGAATTGTATGATCTCTTTATATATCATGGATATTAAACCCTTATTGGATATGTAGTTGCCAAATATTTTCTCCCATTGAGTTGGCTACCTTTTCACCCTTTTAACAAAGCCTTTGAGTTTCAAGTGTTTAATTTTGAAGAGGTCCCATTTATCTATTTTTTCTTTTGTTGCTTATGATTTGGGTATAAGGTTTAAGAAACTACCACCTACTACAAGATCTTGAAGATGTTTCCCTACATTTTCTTCTAGGAGTTATAATAGTTGTCACTTTTATATTTAGGTCCTTGATCTATTTTGAGTTAATTTTTGTCTATGATGTAAGATATAGGTCCTCTTTCTTTCTTTTGGATATGGCTAGCCATTTCTCCCAGCACCGTTTTTGAAGAGACTGTTTTGGCCCATCGGGTAGGCTTAACATCTTTGTCAAAAATCACTTGACTGTAGGGAAGTGGTTGTGGCTCAGTCAGTTGGGCTCCTGTCTACCATATGGGAAGCGCTGGGTTCATGTCTCAGGGCCTCCTTGTGAAGGCAGGCTGGCCTGTGCCCATGGAGAACTAATGGCCCACACCTACAGAGAGCTGATGGCCTGCACCCATGGAGAGCTGGCACAGCAAGATAACGCAACAAAGGGAGACAAGCAGACACAGAAGAACATGCAGTGAATGGACACAGAGAGCAGATAGCAAGCAAGCTGCAAGGAGGGGAATAAAAAAAAATCACTTGACTGTACATGTAAGTGTCTATTTCTGAGTTCTTGATTTGGTTCCATTCGTCAATCTATCTGTCTTTATGCCAGTACCATGCTGGGGTTTTGTTGTTGTTGTTGTTGTTGTTGTTGTTTTTTAACCACAGTAGCTAAGTATTATGTTTTAAAGTCATAACGTGAGAGTCCTCCAACTTCGTTCTTTTTTAAGACATTTTTTTGCTGTTTGGGGCCCCTTACCCTTCCAAATAAATTTGATTATTGGCTTTTCAGTTTCAACAAAAAAAGCTGTCGGGATTTTTATTGGGATTGTGTTGAATCTGTAAATCGGTTGTGGTAGATTTTGACCTCTTAATGATAGTTAGTCTTTCAATCCATGAACACAGAATGTCCTTCCATTTATTTAAGTCTCCTTTGGTTTCTTTTAGCAATGTTTTGTAATTTTCTGACTACAGGTCCTTTATATCCCTGGTTAAGTTTATGCCTAAATATTTTATTAAGTTACTATTATAAAGGGAAATCTTTTTTTCTGATTTCCCCTCAGATTGCACATCAGTAGTGTATAAAAATGCTATTGACTTTTGCATATTAATCTTGTATCCCACCACTTTGCTGAACTCATCTATTAATTCTAGTAGCTTTGTTCTGTATTTTTCAGGATTGTCTAGATATATACATCAGTGAATAGTGAAAGTTTTACTTCTTCCTTTCCTATTTGGGTGCCTTTTATCTCTTTAGCTAGACTAATTGCCCTAGCTAGAATTTCCACCACAATATTGAGTAAGAGTGGTGACAGTAGACATCCTTTATTGTTCCTGATCTCAGCATGAAAGTTTTCAGTCTTTCACCCTTGAGTACAATGCTAGCTGTAGATTTTTCATTTATGCACTTTACCATATTGAGAAATTTTCCTTCTATTCCTATCTTTTGGAGTGATTTTATCAAGAAAGGGTGCTGTATTTTGTCAAATGCCTTTTCTGCATCAAATGAGAGGATCATGTGATTTTTCTTCTTCACTTTAACAATTGATTTCTGACACTAACTGATTTTCTTGTGTTGAACTACCCTTGCATACCTGGGATAAAACCCACTTGATTGTGATATATAATTATTTTAATGTGATTTTAGATTCAGTTTGCAAGTATTTTGCTGAGGATTCTTACATGCATATTCATTAGAGATATTGGTTTGTAATTTTCTTTTTTCATAATATCTTTTTCTGATTTTGGTATTAGGGTGATGTTGGCTTTATAGAATGAGTTTGGTAGCATTCTTTCCATTCAATGTTTTGGAAAAGCTTGACCAAGATAGGTATTAGATTGTCTTTAAATGATTGGTAGAATTTACATGTGAAGTCAACTGGTCCTGGGCTTTTCATTTATGGGAGTTTTTTGAATACTGTTTCAATCTATTCACTTGTGATTGGATTGTTGAGGTCTTCTGTTTCTTCTAGGGTCAGTGTAGGTAGTTTATATGTTTCTAGGAATTTGTCCATCTAGTTTACGTTGTCTAGTTTGTTGGCATACAGTCATTCATAGCATCCATAGTATCCTCTTATGATTGTTCTTATTTCTGTGGGGTCAATGATAATGCCCCCCACCCCCATATCTGATTTTATTTGTCTTCTCTCTTTTTTCTTTGTCAGTCTATCTAAGGGTTTGTCTATTTTGTTGATCTTCTCAAACAAACAATTTTAGGTTTTGTTGATTCTTTTTTTTTGTTCTCAATTTCATTTATTTCTGCTCTGAACTTTACTATTTGTTTCCTTAAGCTTGGTTGGGGATTAGTTTGCTATTCTTTTTCTAGTTCCTGCAGGTATGAAGTTAATTTTTTTTTTTTTTTTGCTGATGCCTAGGCATCTTAATATGTTGGTGAATTTAGTCTGATGCCAATTTCTCTCTTGCCTATTTTTTTTTCACAGCTCTTCTTTGATATTTAGTTAAACTTATTCTAAGTCCTTAAAACTGCCAATCTTAAGTTATCAAAATTGTGGCAGGGACTCACTAATTGGGCACAGATTTTCTCCCAGGAGTTAAGAGTACAGAGTGAGGAGGAGGCAGGGCAAGATGGTGTCTGAGTGAGTGCACCTCATAATCTCTCCTGCAAAGAAGCGGCTGAGTAGGGTTGGAGTCCTGCTGGACCAGGCTGTTTCGGGGGCTTGCAGGGCAGGAGGTGTCTGGATGTCGATTTGGTGAGACAGTGACAGAAGAGATTCTTGCGAGAGGTGGAATTTTGTGTTTCTACACAGAGGTCAGAAGTTGTGAGTGGGACCACTCCCCCTAGGGCTGGCGGTGCAGCCGTGGTGATCCGTGAAAACTTTGTTGTGCTGTGGTGTTCCCAGGCCCTGTGTTAACTGGATGCATGGTTTCCAGATCTGTATCCCCTAAACCCTGGTAGCCCACGCTCCAGAGACTCACACACCTTGAGTCTGCAATATCATGGACTTCCCATTCCTGAATCCACCATGCCCTGAGGTTCATCTGAGGTCCTTGATTACTCTAGTGCTCCGCGTTTGTTGTTGTTGTTGTTGTTTTCTCCTTGAGCATGGAGGAGTATAACAGGTGACTTTGGAGGAGTCTGGGAAGAAAGGAGAGGCGAATCAACTGAGGAAGCCCAATTTACCTAAACATCCAACATCCTGGGATAGGAAATTTGGTCTGGGAGAAGATGGAGTCAGAAAATCAATTAGACCTCCCCTAGCACACCTAAGAGGGAGGGACTGTAGGACGTGCTATCCAAGCTTCCGATAGCATATTTGGGGTTTCTGGTGAGGTGGAGATGCTCTCACGCTGGAAATAAAGAGTCATAGTCTTCTGCATTGAATTTGTTCAACAAGGACCCACTTGAATCTCCTATTGGACATCCTAGGCAGCTTTCCTGATGGCTTGGGAAAGAGAGAAATGAGGAATGGAGAAAAGGGGAAGGTCAGATCCCTAAGTGTTTTATTTAACTGCAAAGAGGATTCCTAGCTTGAAACGTTGGTTCTCTCTCTCTCTCTCTTTTTTTTTTGTCGTGGTTGCTACTATTGCATTGTCTTCTGGTCTTTTCTCCCATTTTATCCCCCAAGGTTCTTTTTCATTTATTTAGTTTTTTTTTTCTCTTTTTCTTTTTCTTGCTTGTTCCCCTCCCCCTTTTCTTTGCCCCCCCTTCTCTTCTCTTGTTTTTTCTTTTCTCTCTTTTTCTTCTTTTTTATTTCATTTTCTTTATATAATAGGTGCTGCAGGGAGTGCTTCACATTTGCTGTGTTTCCTCATCCTCCATTTCCTCTTCTCTGTGTGTATTGATTTTGGCCACCTACACTATCCCTTTTCCCCTACATCTTTCTATCCTCCATCATCTACTGTTTCTCTTACATTCCACCTCCCTTTCTTTGGCCCCCAAATTGTCTGACTTTTTATTTCTAATACCTTTGTTCTGGTTTCTTTTATCCACTCTTCATATTATTGTCTTTCTTTTCTCTTTCCCTCTCTTGTGAAAACACTGGACTTTTAATTCATACTATATTCCTCCCCATATTCAGTTGACTCCCTCATTATAGGTACTCCACTTACTGCTATAACTCTACACAACTTACATGGGTCTAATATCCATTCTCCTAGATCTCACATTGTAGCTCTGGTAAAATTTATTATCAAAACTACTTTATACATTTTCTTCTCTTACACATTTTGCTTTCCCTGGCCCTAATATTTTCCTTCAAAGTGAACTTAGCCAGCAACAAGAAAACAGAGTAAGAAGAACAAAGTGACAAAGAGAAGATATACACTTACGCACAAACAACAACTAATTAATCCCCAAGACTAGACAAAGAAGCTAAGGAACTGATTAAACCTGTCAAGATAAAATGATGACCAGACAGCAACAAAAAACTACAAACCAAACCAATAATCGGGAAAACATGGCCGAATCCAATGAACAAACTAAAAACCAGGAAGAGGAGCAGAACATCAGACAAATAAAAAGATCTCAAAACATATATTAGAGACCAACTTAATGAAGTAAAGGAAGAGATTAACAATATGAAGAAAACACTTGGAGAGAATACAGAAGAAACTGCAGTCATACACAAAAAGATAACAGATATGATGGTGATGAACACCACAGTTCAAGAAATCAAAAATACACTCTCAGCAAATAGCAGCAGATTAGAAGAGGCAGAGGAGAGAATGTTTAAAGGGGGTAATCTGACACAGGACAGGCTTCTAGGGAGTGTGGTGAGTGCTCATTTTGCCATAGTGGCTTATATCATTGGATAGAGACCCATATAATGAGAGTGAAGGTATACCCACATCCTAGGGAGGACTGATGTTCTCAAATAAAGGGAATTGTATCTCTTGAGAGAAATGGTGGCTCCCAATGCATTAGGGCAGTTGAGCATGTCAAGCCCCCAACACTGTTGCAAGTATCTCTGAACATGGCCCTTCAAGCAATGAAGATTGACTGTCACTGTGGGCTCTAAGGGGAGGAGGAAAGAGGTATTGAATAGATGGAATCAATGTAACTGTGTGGGCAATAGAAGTGTTCCACAAGATCATGCAAGGATGGATATAAGACATGTAAAATTACACAAAAAATGTATAGGGGCCGATAGGCTAAAATGTAAATCATAATGTAAAATATAAGATAACTAAAAATTTAGAAAATTGTATAGTCTAAAATATAAACCACAATGTAAACCCAAAAGTTACCTTGTTTGAAAGCTACTGTCTCAATATCTGTATATAAGTTTCAGTAAGTATAGTATGAATATGTAAAAAGATTATTGCTGTGGAAGGGAAAAGGTTTTATGTTGGATATGTGGGAGTACTATATATTGTATATATGAATTACTGTGATCTAAAACTTTTGTGAAGATAAGCTTAATAATTAGGAAAAAAAAAGAAAAAGGACATAGACACTGAGGAAAAGACAGAAGAAGTTGCCTTGCCAATTTGCATACAGGGAAACACTTATTGCAGAGATGGAAGGCAAAACATCAAAAACAAAGCTTTCACATTTATAAATTTTTTGATACCCCAATTTATTTTTACCTTAATTTTTCTAAATTAATATGTATTCTATATCTAACCTTTAAACTCATCACTATATTCCATTTTACTATTAATGGAACCTGGCAATATATTGGGCTTCATTTTTGAAGAAGTTTTGATCACAGAGGTGTTCAACAATTGCAGGGGAGGACTACTTGTGTGGGATGTTACTGACAGGGGACACATGGTTGGCAGGGAGTTCTCCAGGGCATATATCCAGGGTACATAAAAATGTTTGGTATTTTCATAGTGCTTACAATTAAAAACAACAACTGAGGGACTGCTGAGTTCATAGAGAGGGGAGCTCTATCATAGTCCCTAAGGGAACAGCAACAATCCACCAAGTGCAATGGCAAAGACCAAAAAAGAAGGAAGGTCCAACAATGAGCCCTTGATACTAATGACTATGCTTGTGTGCCTCTGCACCTGAAATAAGAACAAGACCTGGAGCTGCAGGGTGCCTAAGAGTTACCTCCCGAGAACCTCCGTGTTGCTCAAATGTGGCCAGTCTTGAAGCCAAACTCAACATGTAGATGTGTTGCCTTCCCCTCATTGTGGGACATGACTCCCAGGGATGAGCCTCCCTGGTGCTGAGGGATTACTACCAAGTACCAGCTGATGATGTAACGAGAAAATGACCTTGAATAAAAGGTTCAACTTGGACCAGCAGAATATCTCAGTCTACATATAATATCAGGAGTTAAAAATGCTTTTTGACCTGAATAAAAGGGGGAAAACTGAAAGGACAAATGAGTTTATATGGCTATGAGTCTCCAAAAAGAGCTGGGAGGTTATCAGAGGGGTTGCCCTTATGCACGCCTCAGCAGAGTCCCAGAGACAGATAAAGTAGATATAACCCCAGGTATGGGTTCTTCTGAGGGCTACAGAGACCCACAGGTTCTATGGTCATGGGAGATGAAGTTCAGGGCCATGTCAATTGGCCCTACTTTGGAATTTGTGTTTCTGTCGGATGGAGCTGGTCTCAGATGTGATCTTTGTCCACAAGCCTCTCCTGTTACTTTTACCAGATCTGTAGTTGGTGCTGGGGTTTAGTGTATACCCAGGGGACCTGAATTTCTGGACTGACCATGTGATAGCCAGGCCTTGAGCCTCAACAGACTTGCAACTCTTACACTCTGGTTTTATTGGACTTACCCCACTCAGCTAACATGGAGGTAAAGTAGGTCAACCACCACACCAGGGAGCCAAGAGTGACTACAACTGAAAGGAGGAGAATTGCATCTAGCATCCATGTGGAATCTAAGCCCTTCTTTTTTTTTTTTTTTTAACTTTTATTTTATTTTTTTAATTCATTTTTTAAAATATTAAAAAAATATGAGGTCTCCATATATCCCCCAACCCCCTCACCCCACTACTCCCCCCATAGCAACATTCTCCTCCATTGTCATGACACATTCATTGCATTTGGTGAATACATCTCTGAGCATCACTGCACCTCATGGTCAATGGTTCACATCATAGCCCACACTCTCTGACGTTCCATCCAGTGTAAGCCCCCTCTTGATACAGATGTGGAGTGGACACAACCATTCTAAGGTCCACAGGATGGAGGAATAGAGTGTGGATTAGAGTGGACTTACTGATATTCTATTCATGAACTATTGTGATTAGTAATCGAAGAAAATGTGGCATTGGTGTGGAGGAAGTGGCCATGGTGGCTTCTGGTAGTAGCAAGTGGGAGGAGGAGATGTGATGTGGGGGCATTTTCGGGTGTTGGAGTTGTCCTGGGTGGTGCTGCAGGGACAGTTCCTGGACATTGTATGTCTTCCCATGGCCCACTGGGTGGACTGTGGGAGAGTGTGGGCTATGGTGTGGACCATTGACCATGAGGTGCAGTGGTGCTCAGAGATGTATTCACGAAGTGCAATGAATGTCTCATGATGATGGAGGAGGTTGTTGCTATGGGGGGCGTAGTGAGGTGATGGGGGTGGGAGTATATGGGGACCTCATATTTTTTTAAGGTAACATTAAAAAATAAATAAAGACAAAATATAAAATAAATCAATGAATTAATTAGTTAATTTAAAAAGCAATGGTGGTCATTAATAAACTTGTATAAAAAGTGAAAAAAAAAAAAAAGAATACAGAGGGAACCAAAAGCAGTTTTGTCCCTGCAATTTCCAGACTGGCCAGCAGATGGTGCTCTTCCACAGAAGTGTTTCTTTTATACTCTGTTTTCCTGTGTTTTGGTGTGGCCAGAGCCATGATTCAACATGGGCTTTGTTGTCTGAATTCACTGAAGAAAAGCCCCCTGACTCCCTGTCCCTTTTCCCTTGTAACAGCTGACAAGGAGGAAGATGTTTGTTCCCTCTCTCAGTCAGCTGCAGTGAGCCAGGGTTTTTAAACCTGCTTAATATCTTAGGGGTGGGTGAGGGAATCCCTTTCTGGACATTGCAGGGTCTTATACCTCAATGTTGTTTCGGGTTCTTTGTCTCTGTGTCCCTCACCCTCCTGGGAGTTGAGAAGCACTGTCCTTATCTGCTGATCCCCAAAGCAGGTCCATCAGATAGCTTTTGGCTCTTTCTCTGTTGTTTTTGTAGAGAGTTGAGCTCTGCTTGCCTAGTCCAATGCCATCTTCCCACAATTCCATCGAATTCGTTTTTTATGTTACCTATTGTGTCTTTCATTCCCACGAGCTCTGTTAGTTTTCTATTCAGGTTTTCAAGTTCTTCTTTGTGTTTGCTCAGTGTCTTCTTGATGTCCTTTACCTCTTTAGCCATATTGTCTTCTTTTTGTGTGTGTAAAGAGTATTTATTTGGCCATAACAGTTACCAGGCCATAAAGCATAAGTTACTTCCCTCATCAAAGTCTTTTGCCACATATTGGAGCAAGATGGCTGCTGACATCTGTAAGGGTTTGGGCTTCCTGGGTTCCTCCCTTCCCAGGGCTTGTTTCTTTCTGGGTTCTGTCAAATGGCCTTTCTCTCTTCTCAGGGCCTCTGCTGTATCCACTTGAGCCTTCTCTTTTTCCAGGATCAAAACTCCAAACTCTGTTCTCTGCCATATCTTTTCTCTGTGAGTCCCTGCCCACCAAAGGGGTGAGAATGCAATGTACTAATGACATTGCCCAATCAAAGCCTTTATCATTATTTTTTGTATTTTTTTATTGTTCTGATGCCATCTTGCCCCACCTCCTCCATATTGTCTTTTAACTCATTAAATTGATTTTGAAAAAAAATTTTTTTTAAAGATTTATTTATTTATTTCTCTCCCCTCCCCCCCACCCCGGTTGTGTGTTCTCTGTGTCTATTTGCTGAGTCTTCTTCTTTGTCCACTTCTGTTGTTGTCAGCGGCACAGGAATCTGTGTCTCTTTGTTGCATCATCTTGTGTCAGCTCTCCGTGTGGGCGGTGCCATTCTTAGGCAGGCTGCACTTTCTTTCGCGCTGGGTGGCTCTCCTTACAGGGCGCACTCCTTGTGCGTGGGGCTCCCCTATGCGGGGGACACCCCTGCATGGCAGGGCACTCCTTGTGCACATCAGCACCGCTCATGGGCTAGCTCCACATGGG
This sequence comes from Dasypus novemcinctus, assembly GCF_030445035.2. Classification (NCBI taxonomy): domain Eukaryota; kingdom Metazoa; phylum Chordata; class Mammalia; order Cingulata; family Dasypodidae; genus Dasypus; species Dasypus novemcinctus. Next base: position 39,570,083 of record NC_080675.1, read on the forward strand.
TCAAGGAGGCCCGAGGTTCGAACTGCAGACCTCCCATATGGTAGACAGACGCCCTAACCATTGGACCAAGTCCACTTCCCTGATTTTGGAAATTTGTATGAATATCTGATTAGTTGTCTCAAGTCCTGTGTCTCATCTGGGGTGTTGATATATTCCTTTACCTGGGCTATTTCTTCCATTTTCTTAGTATGGCTTTTAATTTTTTGTTGATGTCTAGGTATCTGATTATGATGGTGAGTTTACTCTGATACTGAATTTCTCTCTCTTTCATAGGGATTTAGTGGCAGGAGGCTATGTGTGACTACTGTTCTTTGATTCTTGGTTCAACCTCTTCTGGGTCTTTAGGATTGTCCCTGTTATTTGCTCAAATCTGGACTGTTGACTCAGTAATGGGTTGTAGACCTGCTTCCAAGGGCCTTAGGGAGGGAGGCTGTAATTGCTGGGAAAAGCCTCTCTTGCTTTTTTTCTTTTTGTAATATTTTTAATTAATAAAAATACTTTAGATTACATAAATGTGACATAAAAAATATAGGGGATTCCCATATACCCCATTCCCTACCCCTCCCATACTTTCCCACATTAACAACATCCTTCATTAGTGTGGTACATTTGTTACAATTGAAGAACACATATTGGAGCATTTCCAATAAGCATGGATTATAGTTTACATTGTAGTTTACACTTTGTCCTACACGAATTTGTAAGTTATGACAAAATATATAACAGCCTGTACCCATCATTGCAGTTTCATTCAGGACAATCCAATGTCCTGAATCCAATGTCCCAAAAATGCCCCTATACTACATTTGTTTTTCCCTCTCCCCTCAGAATCTCCAGAGGCCACTGCCTTCACATCAGTGGTAACAGTTCTTCCATTGCTAGCATAACAATGTCTATAGTAGAATAACAGTAGTTCTACTCTGGTCCATCATTCATTCTCCAATCCTGAGGATTCTGGGATGGTGATGCTCCCTACTCCACCTCTAATTGAGAGGGTGGTTAGATCCCATGGGGCAGATGGATGAGACTACCTTGCTTGCAGTTGCAGACTCTCTCCTTTATTTGGTATGGGTGTTGCTTTACTTTTAATTTCATCATATTCACTTCCTTGGTTGGTCAGCAGATGTCGCACTTTGGCAGCCCTCTCAGTTCATAGCCAGGTTGCAGTGTGTTCCCTGCACCCCGGACTGGATCGATGTGACAGAGGGCCCTGCCTGGGGGTAAAAGCTTCAGTGTGACAGAGGGTCCTGCCTGGGGGCTAAAAGCTTCGCAATTCAAACTTTCTCAGAGGCTATTCTCCAACCTTTGCTGACAGCCTCCTCCTTTCCCGCCCCCCCCCCCCATAGGAAATAATTCCGCTCCCCTCTGCATCCTCAACAGCCAGTCCTGGTCAGAAGGGGGGGTGATGGAAGGATTGAGTCTCTTTAGTCCCATTCCAGCTCCTAGGGCAAGCAGTGGCATAGCCCCTCCTGGTCTGGAGGTGCTTGTGGGACCCAGCAGACCAAATCTGTGGGCCAAAAGCTGAAATGACCATTGACTGGGTCCTAGTGTCTCCTGTTTCCTGGGGATGTGGATCCCCATGGCCGCCTTTGTCTGTAGCTGCTTGCCCAAGACTGGAGAATTCAAAAATGTCTTCTGGTAGGGTGGGGTGGAGGCATTGGCGGCTACAGCTGCAGCTTCTACTCATGGTATCTGTGCCGAGATTTTTTCCCTGTGCCTCTCTTTCATCTGGGTGGTGTCTAGTCTTCCCCTCGTGTCCTAATCACTAAAACATTTTTTCCCCAGGCTGTTTCTGCCTGTCTTCTAGCTATTTTTCTGGAAGAGGAGAGAGTTCCCTGTCTTTCTAATCTGCCGTCTTTCTGGAACTCTCTCTTTTGCCTTTAACCTTTTACCTTTTTGGTACCTTGACAGAATGGAGTGAATCATTGTGTGAAATAAGTGGTACTGAGTGGTACAAGCAAAGGTTGTGTTGTTAACCAACAATGTTGGTGTTCTGTGCAGATCACCTGTATTTCATTGCATTGGATTGGTGTGCCCATTCTCCAGCTGCTGCAGGGGATGCTGCTAACAGTTCATATCTGCAACATTCTCAAGAGGATTGCCATTGGTAATTTGAAGCAACATCACCAGGAGGTGCCTGGATATTACGTACATCTCATCCCAGTAACAGCCTGCAAACAATGACTGCCTGGTACTTGACATGTAAGTACAAGTCTCACACCCTTGGACTGGGGTAGCAAAACTCCATGGTTCAATGTTTGTTTCAGAACTCTGGAGAAATGAGGATTAGATTCTTCCCTTGGCCTTTTCTGTTTCCTTCCTTTCCTTACAGATTTCTTATATAGTACTCTCCTTATAAAATACTTGATTATTTTTGTTCTTTTGCCTTTGTCAAGTTTATTCTGTTATTTTCCCTTTAGTTGCTAAACTTGGAATGGTTATTAAATTTGGAACTTATCTTTTTTTGCTCATATAGGAATACACAATTATCCATTTTCCTCAAAGTGAACTTTAGCAGCATCATACAATTATTGATATGACATTCTTTTATCATAAGGTTCTAAGAATTTCCTAATTTCCATGATCACTTTTTTTTTGTCCCACAAAAAGTCTATAAGTGCATTTGTAAATTTCTAAACATGTAGTGGTATTTTACTTGTCTTTTTGTCACTGATTTTTAACTTAATTTTATGGATGTACGATAAGTACTCAGAATGATACCAGTTCTTTTAAAGTTATTGAGACTTGTTTTATGAACTTTCATAAATATTCTGTGCTCAAAAATGTAATTTTTGCAGCTCTTAAGGGTAGTGTTCTATAGAACAAACTTTAGATTAAGCTTGTTAATTGTATTGCTCAGATTCTTTATATTCTTATTTTTTGGTCTGGTTGACTTATCAAATACTATGAAAGATTAATTAAAATCCACCTCTATGATGATGAGTTTATCCATATATGTTGAGATGGTATTATTAAATGCATACATGTTTAAGATTGGATTTTCCCTCCAGAATTAAAACTTTTATCATTATGTAGTGACCATATTTACCTCCAGAAATGCTTCTTGCTTTAAATTCTGTTTTGCCTGATATTAATATACCATATGTCCTTGTTTAGTTTTTTCCTAGTCCCTAGTTTTTCCCCTCCATCCTTGACTTTAATGAATTCTATGTCCTTGTGTTTTAGGTGAGGCATTGATAAAGAGCATAGAGTTGAATTATTTTTAATCCAGTTTGACAATCATTGACTTCTATTTGGAAAGTTTTAAATAATTTACATTTACTGAGATCAGTCTTATCTTTGGTATAATAGATTGTATTATTATCAGAATATTCACTGACCCTTTCTAATAGCACCTCCTTACAAGATTTTTCTCTTCCAGGCCTGCCCTGCTGAAGTCTTATACTTCTAATGCTAACAACATCAGGCTTGGCGATGTGATTTTTTTTTTTTTTTTTTTTACCAATTAAAGGTTAGTACAAGTAAATGTGCCACATCTGAGCAGAAGCTTTCCAAGTCAACATGTGATTCTGAGGTATTCTCTGCCATAATACTTTCATTGTTCCATTGATCCCCTTCAGTCTAGGTCCAAGACAGAATAGCTAAAGCCAATCTAAGACTGGCATGTAATGTGAGTGAGAAATAAACCTTAGATTGTATAAATTTCTGAGATTTTTGGTTTACTTGTTAATGCAGAATAACCTTCAAAATCTAATGCATGTAAATTTGTTTCTACTACATTATTTGTTGCTCTCTATATTTATTTCCTTTTTTTCTACTCTGCTTTCTTTTTGGCTGACTTTTTTATTCATTCCTAACAGTTTGAAATTATAGTCTATATTCTTTTAAGTTATTTCCCTACATATTTTAACTTGTATCCCAGTATCTATTAGCTCAGGCTATGTTATGCATTGGGAATAAGCAATTCCAAATTCTCAGTGGCTTAAAACAATTATGATTTCCATTCTTCCTCAATAATACAGGCTGATGGAAGCATGCATCCAGTTTACAATGGTGAAATAAGGACAGGATAACTAGAAAAATACTCCAATTTGGAAAAGAAATGCTGTATGACACATAACAATCACTGGTCCATAACAATTTGGAATCTTGGGCAAATATTGTGAAGACCCTCCATTCTTGAGGTTACTGTTCCTTGATTAAATCTATTCTCCGGAGCATGGAGGATCTTCATTTTCCATTGGTCTCTGTGGACCTGACTCTATCTTCTGAAAAGATCTTCCTTTTCCATTTTCCTTCTTGGCCATATATGAAATGAACAGAGGGCAACAGTCTCCTTGTGAACAATGAAGATTTTTCAGTGCTCTTGCCCTACTTCCTCTGGCAATAAAACTCCCTAAAACTTAATAGACTTACTGTTTTTTTTCTGGTCACAGTAGCAAGAAAAAGAGAGAATAGGAACTCAGACCATCTTTTAAATGCTTCTTCTTGGTGGTAACACTTCTGAACATACTTCACTAATCAGAGCTAGTTGCATGGCCAAGGCTAATTTCTAGTAGGCAAGTCCTCTAGCCATGGTGTTCCCTAAAGCAGAGGTGAACCATAAACACTGAAGAAATATTAATGTCTGCAACAAAGTATAAAATGAATCAGTATTTTTAGCCTCTTCCAAAATAGTATAAGAACATTAGTAAACTTTAATTCTGCTTTCTCCCAATTTGCATAATATTCACCAGGATATTAGTTTTTATCATTTTATTATTTATCCCTCGAGTTAGATATTAATATTATTTTTTCTATAAGCAGTATCTATTTACTGATTTCTTTGTTAACTACTCCTCTCATATCACATTTTCATACTTGACTCAATTTCTTTTATTGGTTAAATCTAGCATTTTAGAAGATCACATTTTCATACTTGACTCAATTTCTTTTATTGGAAATCTAGCATTTTAGAAGCCTTTAACTGAAAGTCTGTTGGTAAAAATTCCTTGTTTTTGTCTGAAAATGTTATTTTTGTTTTTTGGGAGAGTTTCTTTTCCTGGGTACTCAATTCCAGGTTTTCTCTTTGCATTGGCATTCTTTTGCAGCTAATCTGTCTTTCCTTCTAGCTTTTTTTTTTGCAGTCTTCTTACTGTCTTTGCTCTTCTATAATATGTTTGTGGAAGGCTTTTAATTTACCCACCTTGGGATTTCTTGAAATCTTGAATCTTAAGATTCTTGTCTTTCATTAATCTGGAAAACTTTCAGCCTTTATCTCTAGGAATATTATCTCTATCTAGTCTGTCCTGGAACTCTGAGGAGATGTAAGGTAAGTCTTCTTACTCTAACCTCCGGGGATTTTCACCTATTTTATATTATTCATCTATTTGCCTCTCTGTTCTGTGTACTGTATAATTTCCCTAGATCTATTTGGCAGTTTACTAATTTTTTTTTTAGTTGTGCATGATCTGCCATTAGACCTGTCCTTTCTTCTTCTTTTTTTGCTTTAATTATATATTTTTATTTCCTCACATTCCTTTTAGTTCTTTTTAAAAACCATCTAGCCATTTTTATAATTTGTTACTCATATTTGAATATTCTCATTTCTTTAAATTATAAAACACACTTTTTATATTATGTGTCTAATAATACCAATAGCAGAATTCTTTGCAATTCTTATTTTGCTGTTGTTTTTATTGTTGACGTTTGTTCATGGGACCTTGTTTCCTCGTATATGTTGTAATTTTTTATTAAGGACTCAAGTTTGAAGAATTACATCTGTGGAAGTTTTATGAGGCCTAAGTTGAAAGTGCTTTTCTCCAGAGAGGACTTGCATTTTATTCTTCCATGCCCTTGGAGATGCCACAACTCAATATGTCTTCAAAATAAATGATCACTTATGGTTTTTAGTGCCATATAAATAGTGTGAATTTATTTCCCCTGACTGCACAAGGACCAGTTTATGCTTAGGAATGGTCAGGGAATTTGTTTGCCCTCCTCCCACCATCAAAGGTAAAAAAGGGAAGTTTCTTTGTTTTCCCCTTCAACAGGGTGGAATTTCTTTTCATTCACCTTGTTTTGTCTTCAGTTTCATTGATTATATCCTCTGTCACCTTCACAACACTATTCAGTCCATCCAGCAGTTAAATTTTTTTCTGTTACTGTATTTTTCAGTTCTATAATTTCTATTTGGTCTTTTTTTAAAACAAACAAACTTCTATTTCTTTGCTGAGATTTTTCTTTTGTTTCAAGAGAACATGCAATTGATTTTCAAAGCATTTTATGATGGCATCTTTAAAATTCTTGTTGGGTAGTTCTAACATCTGATTCACTTTGGGGTTCATGTCAATTGGATGTCTTTTCTCATCCAAGTTGTAATTTTCGTGGTTCTTAGTGTGATGGATAATTTTCATTGTCCTGGATATTTTGTCTATTATGTTAGGAGACTATGGGTCTTATTTAAATATTTTATTTTAGCAGACACTTACCTGTTTAGGACATGGTCGTTAAGTGTATGGAGAACAGGATCTTTGAAATACTGATAGTTCTAGTATAAAGTGATACATTTACAGTTGGAGAGCCAGCAATTTTACAGTTTGACAAAATAGATACATATAAAAAAGCCTCCTAGAATGAAACAAGTAAAATAATAATATGCATTTTAAAATTGTTTAAAGCCTTTCATTGTTTTGAGACAAATGGAAAGATCCACAGAGACCAAAGACAGCGCTATAGCAGAAATTCCAAGAAGTGAGTGAGCATCAAAGTCTGCTTTCACCCTAATGATTTCTGCTGATTCCTGGAGATTTTGAGTTTTGGGGCTTGACTGCCTATATATGGCAGGGTAAATGAAAGATAAAGTTATGGGCCTTGGAAATCTAATAGGGGACCTCCTCATAAAGCTGGAACCCCAAAGCGAAAATGAGAAACAAATCTGCTACAAAAAGAAAGCAAGCAAGGAATCAAACTTGGAACAAAAAAGAGGAGAGAAAAGAAAAAAAAAAGAAAGAAAATTTCCCATGAGAAGTTATAATAACAAGCACATCCACAAGTAGGTTTGGGGTCAAATTCATGTAATCTATGTAACACCCAGAAATCTCTAAAAATTTTCAATGGAGAACTTAAGGTCATCTAGGTCAGTAGTGCCTTTAGGTACTATTGGAAGCAAAGGCAAATCTCCTTTACAGGATTGCACTTGTTTTTAGTTTTCAGAAGTTTAATTATGAGTAGATTTCTTTAAATTTATCCTGTGTAGGGTTCACTTATTCTCCTAAATCTTTAGGTTCATCAAATTTGGGAAGGTTTTTGGCTATTATTTATTTAAATACACTTTCAGTACCAATTTCTTTCTCCTATCCTCTGGAACTCTGATGATACAAATATTGTATCTTTAATATTGTTCCTTGGGTCACTGAGACTTGTTCATTTTTTTACCCAGTCTATTTTATCTTTGTGTTCATATTGGGTAAAATTCTATTGATTTGTCCTCAGACTCATTGATTATACTCTCTGTCATATTCATTATTACTACTGAGTCTACCCCACAATTTTTAAACATTTCCTGTTATTGTATTTTCCTTAGAAAATAAACAGCATTAATAAAAATAATTATGAACAGAAATAATACACCATGACTGAGAGCCAACAAAGACAAAAGGGTGGCATCAGACACAAAATGACCTGAAATATTCAAATTACCATACACAGATTATAAAATAAGCATCCTTAATATATTTAAAGAATTTTTTAAAATCTTAAAAATATGTGCAAGGGAAAAAAGACTGTGAAGAGTGACCATTAAGATTTTGAAATCAACTACTAGAACTAGAAATGGAAAGTTTAATAATTAGGATAAAAAAGAAAATGGAGAAGAGGGACTATTCAAAGAGATGATAGCTAAGAATTTTCCAGATTTTATGAAAAAACACAAAGCCTAATGCCTCAAAAGCAGAATAAATCAAAGAAAATTTATATCTACACAACTCATGCTGACTTTGTATAGAACAAAGAAAAAGAGATAATCTTTAAAACTGGCAGTGAGAAGCAATACAAATAACCTATTTGAACTCATGGACACGTGAAAAGTTGTATGCTAATTTTGGAGAATTTAAATTCCTTTCAAGTGCACATGGAAATTTTATGAAAACTGACCATATTGGCCACATTCTCTAACCACAATAAAATTTAGTTAGATATTTTTACACATAATTTTAAAAGCCATATATTTAGGTATAAATGCACACACATACTTCTAAACAAATTGTGAGTCAAAGGAAATAGTGTAATGGTAAATAAAAATAATTAGAAATATATAAACTATAATGCTAATATTATGTATAATGAATCTGTCCCCAGTTTTTATGTTTTCTGACAGATTTCAAATCCTACCACTCTCTACTTCCCCTCTGCTCCACACAAGAAAGCCTGGACACACCCTCTTCTGGCGCCCATGAGAAGTTCAAACCATGCAAACCCTCAGCTTGTGTTAGGGAACTCCCACTTCAGCTCCACCCTAACCACCATAAAATCTCAAGCCAGTGTCCTTCCTGATCATTGAAGCCATTTTAAGACCTGCTTCGGAGCCAGCGCTACTCTCCCCAGAAAGCCTCATATGTGAGTAATAAATCTTTTTATACTGTCTTGGTGCATGTGTAAGGTCATCCAGTCTCAATATCCAAACCAGTTTTTGGGTGTTAACAGCTCTCCTCTTTGGAGGATACAACGTTATATATTGAAATTTTCTATCTAACTATAGCTAGGACTGAAAGGGAGATTTATGGTCTTAAAAGCATACATTGGAAAAGGAAAAAGGCTGAAAATTAGTAGATCTAGTGTTCCATTTAAGAAGTTAGAAAAACAATTGCATTACAAACCCAAAGAAAGAAGAATGTAAGAAATTAATAAATATAAAATTGAGAGACTCATTGTGCTGGTTTGAGTCTTTTGTGGATACCAGATAATTATGTTCTTGAGTTAACCCATTCCTGTGCATGGAAGCCTATTGTGTGTAGGTCCTTTTGGTTAAATTCATTTAGGACATTTTGATTGGATCATTTTTATTAGATTGCTTTAGTTAAGGGCCTTTTTTTTTTTTTTTAATTTCATCCCCCCTCCCCTTGTTGTCTGCTCTCTGTGTCCATTCGCTGTGTGTTCTTCTGTATCTGCTTGCACTCTTGTCAGTGCTCCAGGAATTTGTGTCTCTTTTTGTTGCATCATCTTGCTGCATCAGCTCTCTGTGTGTGCAGTGCCACTCCTGGGCAGGCTGTGCTTTTTTTGCACAGGGCTACTCTCCTTGCAGGGTGCACTCCTTGCACATGGGACTCCCCTATGCAGGGGACACCACTGCGTGGCACAGCACTTCTTGTGTACATCAGCACTGCTTGTGGGCCAACTCACCACATGGGTCAGGAGGCCCTGGGTTTGAACCCTGGACTTCTCATGTGGTTGGTGAACTTTCTTTCAGTTGAGCTAAATCTGTTTCCCTCAGTTAAGGGCCTTTGACTGATTATAGCAGCCAGGGTGCATCTTAATCCTTTCACTGGAGTCACATATAAATGAGAGAAACATGCAGAGAGACACAGAGAAAGAGAGACACTGCTATTTTACCCTGCTATGTGAGAGAAGACTCCAGGATTGCCTCCAGCTACAGAAAGAGAAACCCGGAGAGGCTGAGAGAAAGGCCAGAGGCTGGAATCAGCACAGAAGCTGAAGGAACAGGGCCCCTAAGAGGCTATGCCTATGGAGCAGCTCGAAGCTGAAAGAGAAGGTGAGCCTGGAGGGGAAAACAGAGAGACTGACAGACCCACCATTTTGCCTTGGCATGCCTTTGATAAGAGAGCATTTCTGATGATGCCTTGATTTAGACATTTTCACAGCCTCAAACTGAAAGATTTTCCTCTAATAAATTCCCATTATAAAAGCCAACCCATTTCTGGTATTGTGCTCCAGTAGCTTTAGCAAACTAAAACACTCATCAAAATAAAAGCTCCTTTTTAAAGAGACAATAAAATTAATTAGACAACTATAGCAAAGATTATCAAGGAAAAAAAAGAGAGAAGGTACAAGTAAACAAAATAAGAAATGAAAGAGTTATAACTACAGAGATAATACTCTATTGGGAAAAACTTTTTGACAACAGATTTGAAAGTTGAGATAAAATTAATAAATTCCTACTAAATTTAATTTACCAAAATTCATTAAAGAATAAATAGGAAACCTGAGTAGCCCTATAAATGATAGTAAAACTAAATGAATAGAAACTTCTGATCTGAATAATATGATATAGACTTGTTTCTCTCTGTTCCTCCCCACTAGATACATCTGTACACCTGACAATGATGCAAGAAGCATACAAAGGAGGACTCTGAAAGGCAGTAAAAAGCCAAACTGGTTTAGGACCCCAATGCCAGAGGAATAGCCTGATGGGAGATCATCTTACTTCCCCTATCACCCCACCCAACAGAAGAAAACAATCCAAACATAGTATTTCCCAACCCCCAAATCTGGAAATAGCAGGCATTTTATTCCTCACTCCCCACTCTCCTGTGCCCCAGATCAAACAGGTAGCACTCAATACAGGCAAGCCTGGCACCACTAGCAAAGAGCTCTATTAACAACAAGTGGCCAAGGAAAAACTTACCTTCCTGGATAGATCTGAGATTCATTTCCCCTACTGAAAGGTAACAGGGAAGTTCTCTGGCACTGGCAAGAGGAACTCCACTACAATGAGCATCCAGGCAGGGAAGACTCTTTGTCCTTGCAAGTCTGAGACTTCCTTTCCTACTGAGAGACACTGGGGCAGATGGGTAACATAAGCAAGAGGGAACCCATCACAACAAACAGTCTGGATGGAAAGCCTCTTTGTCCCCTTGGGCTTGAGATGCTCTGCCCCCACCCAGAAACACTAGGGGTGGCAGGGAGTTGGAAGTTATCAGCAAGAGGGACTCTGCCACAATAAGGAGCCTGACCCAGGAAGACTCAGTCCTTGTAGAGCTGAGACTCCCCCTATTGGGTAACACTAGAGGGCATGGCCTACAGAAAACACCACTGCCTTCTCTGATCTTTACCCTTGTACTTGGGGGATTGTTGCTTCTGGTGATGCAACTAGAAAAAGACATTGAATAAAAGGGGGAAATGGTAAAGACAAATGAGTTTATATGGCTAAGAGACTTCAAAATGAGTCAGGAGGTTATCAGAGGGGATGCACTTACGCACGTCTCAGCAGGGTCTCAGAGACAGCCAAAGTAGATACAACCCAAGGTAGTGGTGCTCCTGAGGGCTACAGAGACACCTAGGTCCTATGATCATGGCAGATGGCTCTGGAGTTTGGCCTTGCCAGTGGGCTCTACTTTGGAATTTGTGCTCCTGAGTGTGATGGAGTTGGACTCAAATGTGACCTCTCTAGGCATGCCTCTTCTGTCACTTTTACTGAACCTGTGATTGGTTCTGGGATTGGTATATGATCAGGAGACTTGAATCTCTGGACTATTTATGTGCCAGCTTGGTCCTGAGCCTCAGCAGAGTTGCAAAACCTACTCTCAGGTTCATTAGACTTACCTACGTCAGCTAACAGGGAAGTGAGGATGGTCAACCACCACACCAGGGAACCAAGAGAGTCTATAGCTGCAAGCAGGAGAATTCCATCCATTAACCATGTGGGATCTAAGACCCTTCTCGATTTAGAGGTGGAGTGGACATTGCCATTCCAGGGTCCTCAGGATGGAGGAATAATATATGGATTAGAGTAGACTTACTTGTATTCTACTATAGAATTATTGTGACTCTAGCAATGAAAGAAATTATATCATTGATGTGGAGACAGTGGCTGCAGGAGTTGCTGAAGGCAGGGAGAGGGAAAAAGAGGTGTGATAGTGGGGCATTTTGGGTACTTGGCGTTGTCCTGAATGATATTGCAGGGGCAAATGCAGGACATTATAAATCCTGCCATAACCCACTGAATCGACTGGGAAAGAGTGTAAACTACAACATAAACTATAAATCCATGCTCCAAAGTGTACTCATCAAATGGAATGAATGTACCACGCTAATGAAAGAAGTTGTCAATATGGGAGAAGTGGGGTATATGGGAACCTCTTATATTTTTTATTGTAACATTTTGTGTGATTTATACATCTTTAAAAAAAGATAATAAAAAATTAAAATAAAATAAAACCTTTAAAAACACACACAAAAAAACACCACTGTCCCCTCAGGCAACACTAGCAGGGATCAGTGAAGCAACAGAGGCATCAGACTCACCAGGAAGACTGAAAGAATGCCACAAAGGCTCTGAAAGTTAAGCCATCATTGAAACCACAGCCCGCAAAAGTAACTAGGTCCCGTGTCCTAAACAGTTAAGTGCCTGCTAAAATAAAATATTTAAATAAGACCCATAGTCTCCTAACATAATAGACAAAATATCCAGGACAATGAAAATTATCCATCACACTAAGAACCACGAAAATTACAACTTGGATGAGAAAAGACAACCAATTGACATGGACCCCAAAGTGAATCAGATGTTAGAACTACCCAACAAGAATTTTAAAGATGCCATCATAAAATGCTTTGAAAATCAATTGCACATTTTCTTGAAACAAAAGAAAAAGGAAAATCTCAGCAAAGAAATAGAAGTTTGTTTGTTTTTTAAAAAAAGACCAAATAGAAATTATAGAACTGAAAAATACAATAACAGAAAAAAAATTTAGGGAAGCAGACTTGGCCCAGTGGTTAGGGCGTCCGTCTGCCACATGGGAGGTCCACAGTTCAAACCCCAGGCCTCCTTGACCATGTGGAGCTGGACCATGTGCAGTACTGATGCGCATAAGGAGTGCCGTGCCACGCAGGGGTGTCCCCACGTAGGGGAGCCCCACGCACAAGGAGTGCTCCCTGTAAAGAGAGCCATCCAGCACGAAAGAAAGTGCAGCCTGCCCAAGAATGGTGCCGCCCACATGGACAGCTGACACAACAAGATGACGCAACAAAAAGAAACACAGATTCCCATGCCGCTGACAACAACAGGAGTGGACAAAGAAGATGCAGCAAATAGACACAGAGAACAGACAACTGGGGTGGTAGGGGAGTGGGAGAGAAATAAATAAATAAGTAAATCTTTAAAAAAAAAGAAAAGAAAAAAAATTTAATTGCTGGATGGACTGAATACTGTAGTGAAGGTGGCAGGGGATATAATCAATGAGCCTGAGGACAAATCAGTAGAATTTACACAGAATGAATGAGATAAAATTAAACTGAAAAAAAAAAATGAGCATGTCTCAGGGACCTGAGCAACCTTACTAAATATCCATTACACATATAATCAGATTTCCAGAGACTAGGAGAAAGAAATTGGGACTGAAAGTATATTCAAAAAAATAATAGCTTAAAACTTCCCAAATTTGGTGAAAGACACAAAGCTAAAGATTTGAGAGAATAGGTGAACCCCAAACAGATAAATTTAAAGAAGTCTACTCCAACACATATCATAATCAAACTTCTGAAAACTAAAAACAAAGAAAAAAATCTTGAAAAAAGAGACAAAGATACATTACCAGTTAAGGGACACCTATTCAAATGACAGCAAATTTTTCCTCAAAAACACAGAAGCCAGAAGGAGAAGGCACAGTATTTTCCAAGTGCTGGAAGGAAAGAATCCTCAACCATGAATTCTCTATCTGGTGAAACTATCTTTCAGGAATGAAAGGGAAATAAAGACATTCTCAGAGGAAATAAAACTAAAATATTTTGTTGCCAGCAGACCACCCTTAAAGACTGACTAGAGGAAATTCTTCAGAGAAAAGGAAATGATAAAAGAAGGTATCTTGGAGCATTAGGAAGGAAGAAAGAACAATGGAAAGAGCATAAATATGAGTACATAAAGTAGACTATCCTTCTCAAGAGTTTTATAAATCATATTTGATGATAGAAATAAAACTTACAATGCCTTCCGAAATCTAGATGATGATATTTAAAAGTGGGGAAGGTAAATGGATCTAAATGGAAGTAAGGGTTCAATAGTTGAAGTGCTAAAATGTTGATTCCTGTAGATACCTTAAGTAACATTTTTATTGTAACATCCACAGCAAACTTTATGAAAATGTAACAAAAAGATACACTTACAATACTATAAATAAGTCAAGATGGAATCCTAAAAAATGTTTAAGTAACCCACATGAAAGCAAGAAAAGAGAAATAGAGGAATGAAAACCAGAGGAAAAAATAATTAAATGACAGGATTAAGTGCAAGCATACCAATAATTAGCTTGTGTGTAAATGCTATAAAGGCACTAATAAAAAGACAAAGATACACAGAGTTGATAAATAAACATGACCCAACCATATGCCGTGTACAAGAAACTCACTTCAAATTCAGTGACATAAGGAGGTTGAAAGTAGAAGTATTGGAAAAGATATACCATGCAAACAATTTTTTTAAAAAGCAAAAGTTGCTACATTAATATCTGATGAATTAGACTTCAGAGCAGAGGATATTACTAGAGACAGATATTACACCATGATAAAGGATCAATACACTAGGAAGACATAACATTACTAAATATATATGCATCAAACAGCAGAGCCGCAAAGTACATGAAGCAAAAACAGACCTGAAAGGAGAAATAGACAAATCCATAATTATAACTGGGAACTTCAATGCTCTCTTCTCAGCAACTGATTGAACTACTCAGAAAATCAACAAAGGATATAGTATCTGATTAACACAATGAAGAGGATAATTGACATATATGCAACTCTTCACCCCAAGTGAGCAGAATACACATTTTTTTTCCACACTAAATTGGACCATATCCTGGATCATAAAACAAATATCAACAAATTTGAAAGAACTTGAAATTTGAAAGAAATAACCAAACAGAAATGGAAAACTTATGTTCACACAAAAACCTATACATGAGGGAAGTGGATATGGCTCAAGTGACTGAGCTCTCACCTACCGCATGAGAGGTTCACGATTTGGTTCCTGGTGCCTCCTAAAGATGACAGACAGCTGGCACAACAGGCAGGTGCAGCAAGCTGACACAACTAGATGACGTAACAATAGACCCAAGGAAAAAAACATGAGAGACACAACAAAACAGAGATCAAAGGTTCCCAGTGCCTCCTAGAGAAAACAGGCAATACAACAAGCTCACATGACAGGCAAGTGTGGCAAGCTGATGCAACAATAGACATAGGAGGAAGAACATACTGAGAAACACAACAAAGCAGGGAAAGGAGGTGGCTTAAGTGATTAGGCACCTCCTTCCCACATCAGAGGTCCCAGGTTCTGTTCCTGGTGCATCCTGAAGAAAAAAACAAAGAAGACCAACAGACACAGCAAATGCAAACATCAAGGGGGTAGGGAGAAATAAATAAAATAAATCTTCAAAAAACTATATAAAAAATAAACCTATACATGGGTATACATAGCAACTTTATTTTTAATAGTCAAAAATGTCCTTCAACAGAGGAATAATTAAAAAACTGTTGTATATACATATCATGGAATACTACTCAACAATAAAAAAGGAATGAACTATTTTATTCACACAGGAACTTGGATGAATCTCCAGGGAAATATTATGTGGGGGGAAAGACAATCCCAAAAGGTTACATACTGTTTAATTTCACTTATATGACATTCTGGTAATGGAAATATACATAGAAATGAGGCACAATTTAGTCATTGCCAAGGATTAAGGACAGAGGAAAGGGGGGTGGAAGAGAAGTGGGCATTGCTATGAAAGGTCAACACAAGGGATCCTTGTGGTGATGAAACTGTTCTGTACCTTGACCAGTGGTGGATTCAGATTCTACATATGTGATAAAATTGTAGAGAACTACACACACTCACACCTCTTAATGAGTATAGGTAAAACAGAAAATCTGAATGAGATCAGTGGGTTGTATCAATGTCAGTATCCTGGTTGTGATATTGTAGTGTAGTACTGCAACTATAGTATTTCCACCGTTTTGTGAAACTGGGTCAAGGTTACACAGGATCTTGCTGTATTTTTTTTTTTTTTTACAATTGCTTGTGAGTCTACAACTGTCTCAATAAAAATTTCTATAAAAATCTGAATGAGGATGGGGCAACATGGCAACAGAGTAAGGAGCTCCAAGAGTCAGCTCATCCTACAGGGCAGTTAGTAATCAGCCATACCTATTTAAATCACAGGTTTGGGGGGCCCAGCAAACCAGAAGAGCATTTTGCGACATCCTTGGAAGAATGGAAGGAGACTTCCCATCTGCAATGAAGATTCACAAGTAGGGCACTCCACTTTTTGCCCATTTCCTGCTGGTGGTGCAGGCCACCTTGGGAGCCATTCCCTGATTGGAGGTGGAAGCTTCATTTCTCAAAAATGGGGGAGGAAGAGAAGGGTGGGCACCAGTTTCAGCCACTGATTAGTAAATTCTGCTGGCTGAAGTCCAATCCTAAGAACAGCTGAAGTTTGAACCTGTCCTAGTCAGAAAGAGGCTGATAGCCTCCATTTTAACTCCACCCCTGGAAAAAGGGGAAACAGGACTGATTGAAAATTCACAGTGAAGGTAGGGACTAGCTTCTTTTCACCAGGTTAGAATTGCAACCCCACCCTAGCCTCCAGCTGCACCCTCTGGCAAGGAGGAAGCTGGAAGGACCTGCACCAGCCTCTCTGGGCAACTGCAGGCACTTTTGGTCTGCACAGACTGGATTGATGGGCAAACCTGTAGATACATCTCACATCCCAATAGGATAGGAGGGGAGCAGTTACAGTCTCTCTGGACTAGACTAGATTAGTAGACACACCAGAGGCTCCATTCCTGCCCCTGGCAGGGGAGGAGGAAGGCCTGTGCTTCAACAGTGTCCCTTGTAACTGTGGTCAGTTTTGACTGGCATGGCTTAGTTTGCTGCCCACATCTGTCACTCCATCCCTACACCACACAGGTGACAAAGGGGCATGGAGCTTCATCAGTCTCTCCAGCAACTACAAATGGTCTTGGTCTGCATGGCATGGATTAATGCACATGGCTGAGGATAAGATGGCTTCTCAGATGAATTCTACCAATCTTAAAAGAATATTTAATACCCATCTTACTCAAACTCCTCCAAAAAACTGAACAGGAAGGAATGCTACCAAACTCATTCTATGAAGCCAATATCACCCTATATACCAAAGCCAGATAAAGATATTATGAAAAAAGAAAATTACAGGCCCATTTCCCTAATGAATACAGATGCAAAATTCCTCAACAAAATACTCACTATTTGAATCCAACAACACATTAAAAGAATTACTCATCATGATCAAGTGGCTTTCACATTGCAGGTATGCAAAGATGGTTCAACACAAGAAAATCCATGTAATACACCACATTAATAAATCAAAGAGGAAAAATCACATGATCATCTTGAATTACGCAGAAATGTGTTTAATGAAATTCAGCACCTTTTCTTGATCAAAACACTCCAAAAGACAGGAATTAAAGGAAGCTTTCTCAACATGATAAAAGGCATATATGGAAAACCACAGCTAACATTGTACTAAATGGTTAAAGTTGAAAGCTTTCCTGTTCAGATCAGGAACAAGAGAAGGATGCTCACTGTCATCACTGTTGTTCAATATAGTGCTAGAAGTTCTAGCTAGAGTAATCAGGCAAGAAAAAGAAATAAAAGGCAACCAGATTAGAAAGGAAGAAGTAAAACTTTTGCTATTCACAGATGATATGATCCTATACTTAGAAAATCCTGAAAAATGTACTACAGCTAATAAACAAATCAGCAGAGTGACAGGATACAAGATTAGTATAAAAAAATCAGTAGTGTTTCTATACACCAGTAATGAACAAACTGAGGAGGAAGTCAGGAAAAAATTCCATTTACAGTAGTAACAAAAAGAACAACTATTTAGTAATAAACATAACCAAGGACATAAAGCACTTGTATTCAGAAAACTACAATGCACTGCTAAAAGAAATCAAGGAAGACCTAAATAAATGGAAGAACACTCTGTGCCCATGGATGGGAAGACTAAATATCATTAAGATGTCAATTCTACCCAAATTGATATACAAATTTAATGCAATCCCAATAAAAATTTCAACAGCTTTTTAAAAAAAGAAATGGAAAATCCAATTATCACATTTATTTGGAAGGATAAGGGGCCCCAAATAGCCAGAAACATCTTGAAAAGGAAGAATGAAGTTGGAGGACTCTCACTGCCAGACTATAAATCATATTGCCTAGCAATAGTGGTAAAAACAGCGTAGTACTGGCGTAAAGATAGACATATAGACCAATGGCACTGAACTGATGGTTCAGAACCAGACCCTCACATCTATGGTCAAGTGATTTTTTTTGCAAGGCTATCAAGCCCACCCAGCCAGGGCAGAACTGTCTATTCAAAAAATGGTGCTGGGAGAACTGGATATTCATATCCAAGAGAAAGAAAGAGAATCCTTATCTCACACCTTACACAAAAACTAACTCAAAATGGATCAAAGACCTAAACATAAAAGGGAGAACCATGAAACACCTAGAAGAAAATGTAGGGAAATATTTTCAAGACCTGGTGGTAGGTAAGAGATTCTTAAACCTTACACCAAAAGCAAGAGCAGTGAAAGAAATAATGGATAAATGGTACCTCCTCAAACTTAAACCCTTTTGTGCTTCAAAGGACTTTAAGGAGGTGAAAAATCAGTCCAAAGGGATAAAATATTTGGAAACCACATATCTGATAAGGGTTCGATTTCCACGCTATATAAAGAGATCATACAACTCAACAATAAAAGACCAAGCAATCCAAATAAAATTGAGCAAAAGACTTAAACAAATATTTCTTTCAAGAGGAACTACAAATGGCAAAAAAGCACAGGGAAAAATTTCAATATCATAAGCTATTAGGGAAATAGAAATCAAAACAACAATGAGCTATCATCTCACACCTCCTAAAATGGCTGTTATTTTAAAAAAAAACAAAAACAGAAAACATCAAGTGCTAGAGAAGATGTGGAGAAATAGGAACGTTCCTTCACTGTTGGTGGGAATGTAGAATGGTGCAGCCTCTGCGGAAGAGAGTTTGGCAGTTCCTCAGGAAATAAGTATAGAACTGCCATAGGATCTGGCAATCCCTCTACTAAGAATATATCCAGAAGAAATGAATAGACATTTGCACACTGATATTCATAGCATCATTATTCAAAATTGCCAGAAGATGGAAACAACTCAAGTGCCCAACAACTGATGAATGGGTAAATAAAATGTCTCATATATATATATGGTGGAATATTATACTGCTGTAAGAAGAAATGAAATTGGGACACATGATAACATGGATGAACCTTGAGGACATTATGCTATGTGAAATAAGCAAGACACAAAAGGACAAATATTGCATCGTCTCACTAATGTGAACTGAATACAAAAAAATAAACTCATGGAATTAAAACCTAGACTATAGGTTACTAGGAAAGAGAATGAGGACTGAGAAGGGGTACTGATGGTTATTGTATGTGTAAAAGTGTGGTAATATATTATAGAGTTGATGGTAATATATTATACTGAGTATAACTAATATGGCTGGTTTAAAAATGGAAGTGTGGCTGAAAAGGGTAGTCTAGGGATGTAAATGTCAATTGAAAGAAAGCTAGAGAATAATCTAGGGACTGAATAACATAGTGAACTCAGAGGTGGATGAATATTGTGCTTAATAATACACATTATGGGAACCTCTTATGTTTTTTAATGTAACATTTTTTTGTGATCTATGTATCTTCAAAAAATATAGTTTAAAAAAAGAAATAAAAAAATAACAAGATACTTTCTGCCAAATAAAAGTGGCTATGATTATAATAAAGTTATATATTATAAATAACATGTACTAATTAAAGATGTAGACATTTAAAAAAATACAAGTACAAGAATGCTATTTTATGAACTAGAACAAATGGACATCACCATTACAAAGTGGTAAGAATATATGATGCATGGGAAAAATACAATTATGTAACTTATGGTCTATAGGTAACAGCAATGTTGCAATATTCTTGCATTACTGTCAAAGAAGGTACTATATCAATGCTAAAGGTCAGTAATAGAGGGGTATAGGATTTTTTTTCTTTTGGACTAAGAAAAACATGCAAATGTTTACCAGGGCGGTAACTGCACAATTCTGTGAGGAAAGTGAGAGCACTGAGTGTACACTTTGGGTAGAATGTACAAGGCATGGGACTGTATAACACAGTGAACCATGTGGTAGAAGATGGACTGTGGTTAACTGTACAAATATGAGAGTCTTCCTTCATGAACTATAACAAATGTACAATACTAATACATAGTATTGATAATAGGAGGTGTATGTAAAAAATATACCAAGTGTAAGCTATAGACCATAGTTAGTGGTAATAGTCTTATCATGTTCTTTCATGATGTGTAACAAATGTTTCATAACAATATAAGGTAATGGTAGAGGGGAGGTGTATGGAAATTCCGCATATTATGCATGAATGTTTTGTAAGCTCACAACTTCTCTAATAATAAAAAAAGAAACAAATCTGAATGAGTAGTAAAAGTCTAAGAAAACAGACTTAGATGGCTTTAAGCTAAATCTACCCAGAAATTAAGATACAGGTAATTTCAATTTTAAACAAACACCTTCAGAAAACTGTAAAAGAACAGTTTCAAATTCATTATAAGAAATTGGTATAATTATTACACTTAAACCTAACAAAGAGAGTACAGAAAAGGAAAATTACAGGTCACTTTCAATAATGAATATGGATTTAAAAGTCCTAAACAAAATATTAGCAAACTGAATCCAGCAGCATATAAAAAAGGCAGTATATTATGATAACTTGAATTTGTTTCAAGAATGCAACATTGGTTCTACATTTGAAAATCAATTGATTTTTACTACATTAACAGATTAAGAAGAAAGACAGTTACTTGGTTAGAATTCTATTCCCATTCATAACTTCTAAACAATAACTGTTATTAATTAATTTTTTTACAGATTTATTTTTTATTTATTTCTCTTCCCTTCTCTCTCCACCGCCCCTCCCCCCCCCCCCATTGTCTGCTCTCTGTGTCCATTCGCAGTGTGTTTTTCTGTGACCGCTTCTATCCTTATCAGCAGCACCGGGAATCTGTTTCTTTTTGTTGTGTCATCTTGCTGTGTCAGCTCTCCGTGTGTGCGGCACCATTCTTGGTCAGGCTGCACTTTCTTTCGCACTGGGCAGCTCTCCTTACGGAGCGCACTCCTTGCATGTGGGGCTCCCCTACGTGGGGGACACCCCTAAGTGGCAGGGCACTCCTTGTGCATATCAGCACTGTGCATGGGCCAACTCCACATGGGTCAAGGAAGGCTGGGATTTGAACCACAGACCTCCCACGTGATAGGCGGATGCCCTATCCATTGGGCCAAGTCCGCTTCCCAATTAACAATACTAACTAGAAATAGAAGGAAATTTCTTTCTATAAAAAAAATAAACCAGCCACAGGTATCATATCTCTGAAACAGTATTGCACTCTCTATAAGATTGAATACAAGGGAGTGGGTGTGGTTCAAGCAGTTGCGCACCCTGAGTTTGGTTCCTGAAAAAACAAAAACAAACAACAAGCAAAACAAATGAAAAAACCAACTCAGGGAAGCTAATATGGCTCAGTGGTTGAGCACTGGCTTCCCACATATGAGGTCTGGGGATCAATCCCCAGTCCCTGGTACCTCAAAAAAATATAGATAGATAGATGACAGATAGACAGACAGACAGATAGATAGATAGATAGATAGATAGATAGATAGATAGATAGATAGATAGATAGATAGATAACAAGCAGGTATTATCCTGGGTTTGTCTGCCCTGCCTTAGTGTCTAGATATCTCTAGAGCCCTCAAAGACCTGCTGTTTGAGGTACTGTTTACTGTGGCAGTCAGTGAGATACTCCTGAAATGTTCCCCACTTCCATTAATAATTGTTCTGGAGCCCAAAGCTAGCACTGTATTGCAAAAAAGAAATAAAGGTATAAAGATTTAAAATAAGAAAATAAATTTGTCATTATTCACAAATGGCAAGATTTTCTTTGTAGAAAATCCAAAATACTCAACAAATATATTAGATTAAGAACATTTAACAAGTTTGCTAGATTCAATATAGTTACACAAAAGTAACTGCATTTTATATGGCAGCAAGAAACAGTAAAAATTAAAAAATATTTTCACAAACATCAAAAACATAAAATATCTAGAAGAAGCTAACAAAAGGCACAAAAGACCTTCATAAAGGAAAGTAGAAATCTGTAATAAATTAAATTGCTCAAATAAAAGAAGAAAAACAACATGTTCATGGATTAGAAGACAGTATCAGAAAGATGTCAGTTCTTCCCCCAGATTGATATGTATACTCAAGGCAAAAAAAAACTAATGTTTTACAGAATCTGAAAAGCTAATTCTAAAATGTCTGTGGAAAAACAAAGGGCCAAGAATATCTAAGGCACTCTTGAAGAAAAACTACAAGGTGAGAAGATATACCTACCAGATACCAAGAATCATTATAGAGGTTGTAACTGTTGCAGGGGATGATTATGGTATGTTTTACAGAATCTGAAAAGCTAATTCTAAAATGTCTGTGGAAAAACAAAGGGCCAAGAATATCTAAGGCACTCTTGAAGAAAAACTACAAGGTGAGAAGATATACCTACCAGATACCAAGAATCATTATAGAGGTTGTAACTGTTGCAGGGGATGATTACTGGTTGTAATCCTTGCTGCTCCTTGTTGCTTAAATGTGGTATCGCTCTCTCTAAGCCAAACTCAGCATATAAATGCACTATCTTCCCCCCAGGGTGGGACACAACTCCCAGGGATGAGTGTCCTTGGCACTGAGAGATCATTACCATGCATCAACTAGCAATTCACTTGGACACAGACCTAGACCAAAAGGGGGAAATATTAAATACAAATGAGTTTTTATGGCTAAGAGATTTCAATGTGAATTGGGAGGTCATTCCAAAGGTTATGCTTTTGAACATTTCAGGAGTATCTCACTGACTGCCACAGTAAACAGTACCTCAAACAGCAGGTCTTTGAGGGCTCTAGAGATATCTAGACACTAAAGCAGGGCAGACAAACCCAGGAAATCAGCACCCCTTTGGTGGGACTTACCTTGGAATATATGATAACCTATCTCCCCAATGTATCAGGGATAGACTCATTTACAATTTTCCTACACATGGTTCTTCTGTCCCATTTATTTGACCTATAGTTAGCACTATACCCCTTAAATATATGTCCAAAGACTTAAATCTTCTAGCTGTTCATATGCTAGTGGAGCCTTGAATTTTAGGAGAGTTGTAGCCAACACCTACTCTCCAGTTCATTGAATTCACCCAGGACAACTAACAAAATCATGATGAGGGACAGTGCCTGTAGCAGTTTTGTAATCGGATTTTGTCTGGGTTCTTGACGATGCTGCAGAAATGAATTTCAAGAGCATGTTGGGTTAGTTAGGCCAGTAATTTATTAAGATAGAGAGGGAAGAGAAATAGGAGAAAATAACAGATCATGGGTACCAGGTAGAGAGAAAGGGGCTGAAAAGTGATAAAGGATTTACAGGTTATAATTCCCCATTAAAGATTATAAATGCCTAGGTTTTACTTTCATGTTGATCCATGCAAGGGGACATGGTGAGAGCAGAGCAGAGAAGACAAGAACAGGGGTCAAAAGGCAAGAGAGACAGCATGTAAATGCAATGCCTTCCCCCCAGCGTGGGACATGACACCCGGGGATGAGCCTCCCTGGCAACGAGGGACCACTATCAACTACCAACTGATGATGCAACTGGAAAATGACCTTATACGGAAGGTTCAATGCGGATCAGCAGAATATCCATGTCTACATAAAATACCATGACTTTAAAATGCTGTTTGACCTAAAGTAAGGGGGAAATGGAAAGGAGAAATGAGTTTATATGGCTACGAGTTTCTAAAAAAGAGTCTGGAGGCTGGCAGAAGGTTTGCCCTCATGCACAACTGAGCAGAGTCAGAGAGACAGATAAAGCAGATACAACCCCCAGATATTGGTTCCTTTGAGGGCTAAAGAGACCCACGGGAGTTATGGTCATGGCCGATGGGGTTAACTACCAGGGCAGATGGCCCCTCTTTGGAAATGGTGTTTATGTGTGATGAATCTGGACTCAGATGGGATCTCCCTTCATAAGACTTTCATGCCAATGTGCTGGAGGTGCAGTTAATGTTGGGGTTTAAGATATATTTAGGGGATTTGAATCTCTGGACTGACAATGTGATAGCCAGATCCTGAGCCTCAACAGACTCCAGCACCTACAATCTGATTTATTGGACTTACCACACTCAGCTAAGATGGAGTTGAAGAAGGACAACCACCACACCATGGAGCCTAGAGTGATTACAACTGAAAATGGGAGGATTGCATCCAGCATCCAGGTGGAATCTGACCCTCCTCTTGACATAGAGGTGCAATGGACACAACCAATCCAATGTCCACATAGAAGAGGTGGCATTGGAATGGGAAAAGTGGACGAAGGGTATGGGGAAAGGCAGGAAGAGATGAGAGGTGGAGGCGTCTTTGGGACATGGAGCTGCCCTGGATGGTACTTCAGAGGCAATCACCGGACATTGTAAATCCTCACAGGGCCCACTGGATGGAATGGAGGAGAGTATGGGCTATGATGTGAACCAATGTATATGAGGTGTCGAGGTGCCCAAAGATATACTTACAAAATCCAATGGATGTGTCATGATGATGGGAACGAGTGTTGTTGGCGGGGGGAGAGGGGGGGTGGGGGGATGGGGTTGAATGGGACCTCACATATATATTTTTAATGTAATATTATTACAAAGTCAATAAAAAATAAAAAAATTAAAAAAAAAAAATAAAGTATTACAGCCAAAAAAAAAAGGCAAGAGAGAGAGAGCGTTCAGCCTTTGCACTTGCTTTTAAACCATTAATTATTCCACCCCTTTGCTAATGACACAGGAGGAGTCCCAGCTGTTTGCTGTTTTGATTGATTACTCTACCCATCAATCCCCCAGGAGGACCCAATAATAAGGCCCCTGGAGAATAGGGATTCTCCTGACTTCTGAGGAAATCTTTCTGAATTGGATTTCACATGAGAGTCTTCCAGCAGCCATCTTGGGGGTATTGAATGACACATGGACCTCTTGCCAGGTTCCATACCCATCTGTTGATTCCCTATCTTACTAGCCCACTTTGGTTTGATATTGTTTATGAATTCCAAAAATAGGTATTGGATTATGTTTGTAAATTGGCCTGCCCCTCTGGGCATATTAGATTATATTGGATTCAGAGGTTTCACTTTTACTTGATTAAATAATGATTAAGCCTTTGATTGGGCCACATCAGGAGGACATTGCATCCCCACCTCTTGGTGGGCAGGGACTCACAGAGAAAAGACATGGTAAAGGACAGAGTTGGAATTTTGATGTTGGAACCTGGGAAGTAAACACATTGAGAAGCAGATACATGAGGAAGGAGAGAATTCTCAATTGGACACAGCAGAGGCCCTGGGAAGAAAGATGAGCCGTTTGCCTGATAGCATACAGCTGGCCTGTGGAGTGAGCAGAGGTGCTGAGCCCAAACAGAAACAAGCCCTGGGAAAAGAGGAACCCAGGAAGCCTGAAACCTTGCATATACTGGCAACCAACTTACTTCAACACATGGCAATAGACTTTGGTGCAGGAAGTAACTTATGCCTAATGGCCTGGTAACTGTAAGCTTCTACCCCAAATAAATACCCTTTATAAAAGCCAACAGATTTCTGGTATTTTGCATCAGCACCCCTTTGGCTGACTAATACAACCCCATCTCCCAAAACAGTATCTGTATAACTGCAAGCAAGACTGTTCCATCCATCTGCCCCAGGGGATCTAAGCCCTCTCTCAATTGCAGACACAGTAGGCATCAATATTCCCAAATCCTCAAGATTGAGGAACAAACAAACATAAGGTGGGAATGCAACTATGGACTAAAGTAGACTTATTATTATTCTAGTAATGGAAGAACATGTAACACTGATATAAAGACAGTGGTCACCAGACGTTCTGAAGAGGGAAAGGGAAGAATAAGTATAACATGGGGCATTTTGGGACATTGGAATTGTTCTGCATGATATTGCAATGACAGAGAGAAGCCATTACACATTTTGTCAAACCCTATAAAATTGTGCAGTGCAAAGTGTAAACATAACATAAACTGTGGACAATGCTTAGTAGCATGCTTCAATATGTGTTCATCAGTTCTAACAAATATACCACACACATGAAAGATGTTGTTAATGGGGAAAAGTGGGGGGGGGGGAGGGGGAGGGATATGAGAGTCACCTATATTTTCAATGTAACATTTACGTAAACTAAAGCTTCTTTAAAACGAAAGATAGAAAGAAAAAAGAATCGTTAGAGAGCTCCAGTAATTAAGGGCAGTGTGCTATTGGTGGAGATGTAAATAGATACTGAAGTGTTATAGAACAAGAGCCTAAAAAGAGACCCACACAAATACTGAAACTTGTTAGATAATAGAGTTAGCATAGCAGATCAGTAAAAAAAGGATACATTTTTCAGTCAGTGGTCTGGGATAACCGGTCATCAATGCCGGTGGGATAAAATTATACCCATACCTCACTTTATACACAAAAATTCATTTCAGATGGATTAAGAACCTAAATTTTAAAAGCAACTCTATAGAAGTTCTGAAAAATAATATGAAAGAATGCCTTTACACCAAACTCCTCTCACTCCAGGAAATTTGCACATCCTCTTCCTTCTCTCCAGAATGATCTGCTATGCCCTCTGTCTGCTTAGAGATTGGGGTAAAGTATAAAATTCATACAGCAGGCCTAAGTATAGAGGATGAAAGCAACATTATTTTTAGTATCAAGTGGATATGGCATAGATTATGCATCTTTGTAGCCACTGTTGCTGTTTTTCCGCCAGACCACTGTTGTTGGCAACCATGATTTGCAGTTCACCATAATAGGTTATCTGTTGTGGCATCACTCCTAGTGGTAAAAGGCTGTCCCAACTGCCTGTGGATTAACTGTTTTGATTTCTATTGAAATAGTGTTAAAGTGTTAACATTGTGAATATTATGACCATTTGTGATAGGATGAATTATGTACCCCCAACAAACCCATGTTCTTTAACTGTAGGTGTGAATCCATTGTAAATATGACCTTTTGAAGCTGCTATTTTGAGTTAAGGTATTGCCCAAGTGAAACTAGTGAGCCTTAATCTGGATTACTGGAGGCTTTATAAAGAGAATCTTTAAATGATTATACACAGAAGCAAGAAAGGAAAGAACATTGCCATGTAACAGGAAAACCAGGGAACCCCAGGATTG
The DNA here is from genome assembly GCF_030445035.2 of Dasypus novemcinctus. NCBI lineage: Eukaryota > Metazoa > Chordata > Mammalia > Cingulata > Dasypodidae > Dasypus > Dasypus novemcinctus. Next base: position 39,597,388 of record NC_080675.1, read on the forward strand.
CTAGAAGCCAGCATCATATGCTACAGTCTTTGGGAAAAAGCAAGACTTGCCATTTCTTAATTTTGTATTTCTTTTAGACTCAAAACTGTGAACCAATAAATTCTTGTCATTAAGACAAAACCAATTTGTGGTATTTGTGAAGGTTGCTCCGACAAAATAAGAGAGCATATTTTCTAAGAGTTTAGAAAATCATAAAGAGAAAAATTACAGTACCAATGTCAGCATAACCATGGCTCTAATATCACCAAAAAAGAGCAAATAATTGTATTATTTTAATGAAAAAATGGAAGGGTACATACAACTGGGCTGGGGAGGTAAATAACCGAAATAGAGCATATTGCACACTGTTTGGGATCAGGCTTGGTAGAGAAGGTGTGAAAACATATAGAAAGACTGAATCTCACAGGTCTGGGATGAGACAGGAATATACATCTAAATCAATCAAAAGTTTTTTGTTCCTCCAAAAGACACAAATGCTGCTTGAAAAGATCAGCTGCTGTGTTAGCTTGGGTATACAACATTGAATAAACAAACCTATTATTATATTGTTCCTCTGATTGCTCTATGAAACTGAGTAAAGTTATTTCTCAATTCAGAGGTTACAACTAAAATGTCCTGTGGACAAACAAAAGGGAAAATTTTGTTAACAAATGTATTGACTCCTTACAGTGTAGAACCAATTATGTTAGTGCTTACTAACAATCATACTTTTCACAGTATGTCAAGTGTGTTAGTCAGCCAAAGGGGTGCTAATGCAAAATACCAGAAATTGCTTGGTTTTTATAAAGGGTGTTTATTTGGGGTAGGAGCTTACAGATACCAGGCCATAAAGCATAAGTTACTTCCCTCACCAAAGTCTATTTCCAAGTGTTGGAGCAAGATGGCTGCCAGTATCTGGGAGGATTCAGGCTTCCTGGGTTCCTCTGGGCTCAGCCCCTCTGTTTTCTCCACAAAGTCAGCTGTAGACTATGAGGCTCTCTAGGCTTTGCCTCTCTCCACAAGGTCAGCTGTAGACTATCAGGTGAATGACTCTGTCTCTCTTCCTGGGGTTTCTGCCATGTCTAAGGAGCTGTCTCTAATCCTCTGCATTCTTCTCCTGGCTCAGGTCCTCTCTTCCCTTGGCTTGCTTCTCTTTCTCTGCATGCTGACTTCCTGGGACTCCCACTTAAGACTTCAGCATCAAACTCCAACATCAGAAACCTTCAACTCTGTCCTTTGCCATGCCTTTTATCTGTGAGTCCCCATGCTCTAATGACATGGCCCAATCAAAGCCACTTACTCATGCCTAGGTACAGACCAGTTTACAAACATAATCCAATATCTATTTTTGGAATTCATGACCATATCAAACTGCAACATCAAGTGATGCATCAAATCACAACAACAATGAAGTGTCCCCCCCAACTTTTATGTTTTTGATTTGAAAGATGGCGTTTTAAATCATGATCTTGATTTCTATGAAGACCTTAATGAAGCTGCAGAAAACATAAAACAAACAATTGTTGATAACTTCTCCACATAAAACTAGACTTTGCTCACCTATCCGCATATTTGGTGGATAATGCAAATGTAAATATTTGTAAATTCTATTCAGTTCATAAACTTCTTACCAAAGAAAGTAGGAATATTTTAGCTTCTAAATGTCCAGCACATCTTGCATGCAACTTTACTGATAAGGGGTAGAATTTGCTTTCCTGTGATATCAAGGCTTTTGTAGTGAAAATCTGTGGTCACTTTTCAGTATACTCAATATATACAGAAGCGCTTAGTGAGATTTTTCCTTACAGAAATCAAAGGAGGTATCTTCTTTATAGATGTGCCTACAAGATGGTTATCATATGCTGGCCATAGAAAAGATGCTAAATGTTAGCCTGCTATGAAATCATATTTAAAATGTGGGACTAGAAGAATGTCCTCAACTTGGATATACATTGAGGATGATAATGGAGAAAAGGATTATAGAAATAAAGAAATGTATTTGCTGTTTCTCTAAAACTGTTTGATCTTTGAAGAGACCATAGGAACCAAAGAAGGGTGAATTGACTGGAGCTGAGTTGTTTTATGTGTAGGTTGTCACAGAAACTTTTTTTTTTTAAATTACACTGTAATTTATTTGGAATCCAATTTTGGTTTAAATGACCTCTGGGCTTTAAAACTATTTTCCTTGAGAAAGGGAGGTCTAACCCAGAATGGCATCTAATGTGTTTCAGAATGTTTAAAAATAATGTCCATTTTAGACATGGATAGATTATATGATGAATTCATATGTGCAAAGGACTTGAATAGCAAATAGTGGATTTACCAAAAGAAGCCTGTAGATACAAAAGTAGATGGACCTTTTCTGAGAACTGGAAACTAATTCCTACAAGACTAAAAGCCTGCTGCTGATAGAAGTAAAATCCCAAGTATTTCATACTCAAATGCTGTTGTTGAGATAATATTTAGCTTGATTTCATCATATTGAGCTGACACCAGGAATCAGTGTCCCACGGGTTTGATAAGAGGAAACCTGTAAGTCAAAATGAATTTTATGTTTCACTGCTCAGTTTTACTAAATAGAAAAGCAGGGTTCCTAAAGGAAAAATACCCTACTATTTCATGGGGCAAAAAGAAATGTTACTGTTGTTTTATTAAATATAGACAATATTTGCTTAATTAGTCCTGCATTCATGTTCTCCTTCTAAAAAGTCTTACTTTTATGTATCTTAAGAATACACAGTAATATAGCCTACAATTTTTTAAATTTATTTATTTATTTATTTATTTATTTATTTAGAGGTACCAGGGCCAGGGATTGAACCTGAGACTTCATGTGTGGGAAGCCAGTGCTCAACCACTGAGTCACATCAGCAACCATGAGCTGTTTTTTTTTCATTTGTTTGCTTGTTTGTTTTTTTGTTTTTAGGAGGCACGGGGAACAAACCGGGAACCTCCTCTGTGGAAAGCAGATGTGCAAACACTTGAGCCACATCCACTCCCCTGCCCACAAATTTTAAATACCCAATAAAAAGTTTTAAAAGAGTGAAAATAAATTGCCTGTATCAGAGGTCAGAAGAAAACATAAAATATTGTTATATTTTTCTCATATTATTTGTTTAATTAGTCCTACTATTAATTTCTTCTAATTGCCCCATCAATTAGTACTATTGTTTCATTTAAATAATTAGCATTATGTAATATAAAAGTCAATAATAGAGAATGATATATAATTTTAAATAAACACCTATTTTTCATATTTTTGTTAAATAATAGTGAATATTTATTATATAACAGATAATTTTATATTGGATTATTTATTATTTTATTATTTTGGGGGGTCTAGTGTGGCTGTGTCCCAGGTTGGCACTCTACAAAGTTAGTTACTCTATTTAATCCTCACATAGACCCTATTATCACCCAATTTATAGGTGAGGAAACTGAGGTTCAGAAATATTAAGTAACTTACTTAAAACCCCAAGATAATAAATGGTGGAGTTTTTCTTCCCTTCCATCTAAGGTTCAGAAATTAGTAGTCCATGGTAGTATGTGAATGCACATATATGTGTTTTGGCCAATAGTGTATTTTAAAATCAGGAACTTTCACATAAAATCCAGATTTCTGTTTTCTTTTGAAAACTCAGATGATCTGGCAACACTGGACCCACATTCTTCCACAACAGCACTTGCTGAGTAGTAGCTGTCTGTCTGGTCACTCTCTGGTTTGCCACAGTTCTCCCTTCTCCCTTTCTCCCTTTTACTTACAGCCTCCCAGCTTCTTTCATTGACATTCCACTTATTCTAGCAATGATCATATCATAATGGTTAAGAACATGGCTCTGCCACTTACTGTTCCCATAACCTTGGATAAATTTACTTAACCTCTCTGTGTATAGGTTTCTTCACCTTATAAAACTGAGTTATAATGGTATATTCTTCACAGGGTTTTTTGAGGATTTAAAGTAATAATTTATTAAAAATTCTTAGAACAGTACTCGGCATTTATAAGGGTTTCCTGTTATGATAATTATTATCTGTCAGTCTGTAGACATTTCAGTTTGCCCCCTTTGCTGTAGAGGAAACTCCATTCCCCCATCCTCCAAGGTATGGCCTAACTCTTGGCTGCAGCTGGACAGTTAGATTCAATCACAATAGTCCAGCAGCTGTACATTCTAGGTTATTTTATACTAAGTAATTTTACACATGAACATCAATCATCCAATCCATATTGAGCTAAACCATGGCCAGTTCAATTACTTTTTATAGTCTCCAATCTGAAAGAAAGCCTTCACAGCCTTCATGCAGTTTTCGATATCAGCCCCAGATATCCTGCACATAATTATCAAAGAGGAACACTGATATACAAAAACAAGCACCACTTGCCAAGGCAGTGCTCTGTAAATTCACACAGGCAAGCAACATCTTCTCTACCTTCACTTTGAACTCCACCCCAAAGAAGTTACAGAGTTTCAGAGACAACTCCAGTTCAAAGACACTTGAGAAGGTCCCTTACCAAAGAGAATATTGGTGCCTTAATATGAATCATCTGAATCCGGCTAAGCATGGCTCCCCACCCAAATGTGAAATCACCTCTCCACCTCTGTCAGGACTGAAAAATACTGGCAATATTTTTAGAAAAGATTCCAAAAGCATGTAGAGGTCTGGCTTTAAATGATTGTACATAAATATAGATATAGATTATAAATATAATATGCATATAATTTAAACAAAATAGATTCTATTCTCCATAATATCTTAAAATCTGCTCTTTTCACTTAGCACTATATAACTAATATGTTTCCATTTCAACCATCTACTTCTGCAATATGTTTTAAGTGGTCTTGTGGTATTTATATGATTGTAATCAATTCCCTATACTTGAACATCTAGATCACGGGTTCTTAGAAAGGGGTCAATGGACTTGAAATGAAATTTTTAAAAAAACATTATTCTTATGGGGACATGTTGGTGTAGGTGTGATATATTTATTAATATTAAATAATACACAGTACAGTGTGGACTTAGTAAGAGATACGTTGTTTTCACCTAACAGGCAAAGGGGTCTTTGGAACAAAAAAGATTCCACAGATCACTGATCTAGATTGTTTCCTGATGCTCACTAAGACAATAACGATGTGATTAAATGTCCTTGTAAATTAAATTTTTGAACAAGTTTATCATGGAAGGTTTTCCTAGATGTGGTTCTCCTATGTCCTGTTCAATCTTTGGAAATAATCCATTTGTAAAAAATAAAATAAAATCCTGAAAAAATCCTAATTTGAGTATGCCATCTTTTTCCTATTAGACCCCAAATGACAAAATCTTATCATTTTGTCATTACTTATCAAAATCTACTATATGTCCTGTATTTAAAATTCTTTAGTTAAATTGCCCAACAGCCTTTTGTGATCGATATTATTACACTTATTTAAGAAATGAAGCTCAAAGAAATAAAATGATAGCCCAAGGTCAAAGCCAGTTAGTAGCAGAACTGAGATTTGAATTCTTGTTGGTCTGACTTCAAAGTTCAGGCAATTTTCTTCACACCATTCCTGAAGAGATTCCATAATTCAATGTTTATACAGATGAAAAATATTTTAGATGCTCTGAATAAGGTGACCATTTAAAACTGTCAGTGAATGAATTTATAAAATGAATAACTACCCACTAACTAAAAATTGATGGAATTAAAAAGTTTAGTTATTATATAGCCAACATCAAGTGGCACTTTGAATTTCCTTTGGTCCTACAAACACATTTGTATCACATGTTTTCAGATAGGTGCATGCTCAAGTTGAACTCCATGATTTCCCCCCAGGCCTGTCCAAATCACTTTGAGTGGTCTTTATTCAGAACTCATTGTTCTTATACCATAAGAGTTAACTTTTCTCCTTTTCCTATTGTCAAAAACATAAGTATAATACTAATACTAACATGTTTTAGATGTAACAACAAAGTACACTTTTAAAGAGTATGTCACAATACCTGAACTCAAAGCATTATGAGATACAGATCCTGGTTGGTTTCTTTTTGTCCATTCTGATCTAAATCTGCCCATCTTCTAGAATGATCAATCACCACCAGTTGAAGGACAAATGTTTCCTTTTTGCCCAAGTGGGCAACTCCAAAAATTGAATTTCTTGGTTTGTAGCTTCACAGTTCCTATAATATTGAGGCTGCCCTTTGGAAAAGTTGGACCTCTTACTCATTGGCTACCCTAATCATGTATCCTTTAGAACAGATCCAACTGCAAAAAATGGTGCTATCATAGTTTGAAGTATGTCCTTCAATGAGAGGCATGTTCTTAAATCTTAATCTATATTCCTGTGGGTGTGAAATTGTGTAAATAGGACCTTTGGAAGATGTTAACTTTTGGGTAACTAAGATGTGGCCCAATGGAATCAGGGTGGGCTTTAGTCTATATTACTGAAATCCTTTATAAGTAAAATAAATTCAGAACACAGAGAAAGTCACAGAAGGGAGCCAGAGTGGGAAGTCAGCAGAAATTGGAAGAGCAGACACAAGGAGAGAGAGACTGCCATGTGACAAGAGTCAGAGATGCAAGCCAAGGAATCCCAATGAATGCAGCAAGTTAGCAAAATCTCCCCTACAGATTTTGGGGAGAAAGCATGGTCTTGATGACACCTCGATTTTGGACTTCTAGCCTCTAAAATCATGAGACAATAAATTCCCATTGTTTAAAGCCAACCCATTATGTGGTGTTCATCATAGTAGCCTGGCAAACTAACACAAGCACCTTACACTATAAGGAATTTTTTTGTTTCTTAAGAATTCCTGAAGTGAAGCAGCTCCAAAGTTGATTGGCAACTCAAAAATTTCATCAAGGATCCAGGTACTCTTTACCTTTAAGCTCCAGTATCCTTACCATTCTACCTTTTCATACTCATGCTGGCTACCTCACTGTCACAGATGGTTGTCACAGCTCTAAACATTAGGTTTTCACACTATATACATACAAAGATACGGGGAGGTGGGGAGGGAAGGCAATGAAAAATCACCTTTCCTGTTTACCAGTGTATTAGTCAGGGTTCTCTAGGGAAACAGAATCAACAAGAGATATTTGTCAGGGAGCGGACTTGGCCCAAAGGATAGGGCATCTGCCTACCACATGGGAGGTCCACGGTTCAAACCCTGGGCCTCCTTGACCCGTGTGGAGCTGGCCCATGCCCAGTGCTGATGCGGGCAAGGAGTGCCCTGCCACGCAGGGGTATCCCCCGCATAGGGGAGCCCCATGCGCAAGGGGTGCACCCCGTAAGGAGAGCTGCCCCGAGCGAAAGAAAGTGCAGCCTGCCCAAGAATGGCACTGCACACACAGAGAGCTGACACAACAAGATGACGCAACAACAACAAAAAAAAACACAAATTCCCGGTGCCACTGATAGGGTAGAAGCAGTCACAGAAGAACACACAGCGAATGGACACAAAGAGCAGACAACAGGGGTGGGGGAAGGGAAGAGAAATAAATAAAAAATAAATCTTTAAAAAAAAAGAGAGAGATTTGTCAATAGTATGCAATTTTATAAGAGTCTTTCACACAGCCGTGGGGATGCACAAATCCAGCTTCAGGAGGCAGGCTGCAATCAGGGGCTGCAATGAAAGTCCAGTGAAGGTTCTTGATGAGATCTGGGAGACGTTGGCTGTCCAAAGATGAGCTGGGAAATTCTCACTCAATGCTGGAATCATTTCCCCTTTCAAGGCATTCAACTCATTGGGTTAAGTATCACTCACTGCTGATGGCAATCTGCCTGATTAATGTAATTATAATCAACTATCTATGATTTACCACTGCAGTAAAGTCAATGGTGACTAAAGTCCATAAATGCCCTTGTATTGCAGTTAGCCCAGTGCTTGCTTGACCAAACAACTGGGCACAATTATCTGGCCGAGTTGACACAATAGTCTAACCATCACAATCAGGAAGCAACATTTTTCCAAATGTCTTCCACCAGTTCTCTCCTATGCCCCACATTTGGAATGGATCACAGGGCCGACTCTAACCACAAGACCGTCTGAAAATTGAGTTTATGGTGAAGGGGTTTAAGATTCCCATGATTGGCTTAGACCAATCAAAAATTATGTTTATTTGGCCTTTTTATTCCTACTTTTTTCTTTGGTGGCTTTGTTAACCTTTTTATTCTCATTGTGGCCAAGGCTGAAGAAAGGGAAAATGGTGTTGGACAGGCAGCTAATAGTGCCTGTTACTCATTTGATGTCTTATCTCATCTGATCCTTTGAGTCCTGATAAGCAAAAGAGGACAATAGCATTACCTATATGCTGTGATTACGGCTGGTTAAGAAGGGGGTTATATCTGTGCTTGGCTCCTGCTTTAGCCTTAGCCACAGGAAGAGTGAAAAAGATGTCAAAGACACCAAAAAATGTAGAAATAAAAAAGCTAGTTAAAGTCTTCTACTGGCTGAACATTTTTTCTAGATTTCTTCTTCTAGTTGTTCATTGCTAGTGTATAGAAGCACTGCTGAATTTTGGGTATTGATATTGTACCTTGCCACTTTGTGGATATTTGCCAATAGTGTGTGAACTAATTAATTTATTAGCTCTAAGAGCTTTGTTGTGGATTTTTCAAGATTTTCTGTTTTTAGGATTCTATCATCTGCAAATAGAGAAAGTTTTATTCTTCCTTTCTAATTTGGATGCTTTTTGTTTCTTTTTCTTCCCTAATTGCTCTGGCAAGAATTTCTAGTACAATGTTGAATAACAGTGGTGACAGTAGACATCGTTGTCTTGTTCCTAATCTTACAAGGAAAGCTGGCAATCTTTAAACATTAAGCAGGATGTTAGCTGTGGACTTTTTCATATATGCTATTTATTATGTTGAGGAAGTTTCCTTCTATTCCTAGTGTTCTAAGTATTTTTTACCAAGAAAGGGTACTATGTTATGTCAAATGCCTTTTCTGCATCAATTGAGATTGTCATGTGTTTTTTCCCTTCATTTTGTTAATGCAGTGTATTACATTAATTGATAATCTTATTTTGAGCCAACCTTGCACACCAGAGATAAATCCCACTTGATCATGGTTCATAATTCTTTTAATGTGGTGTTGGGTTCGATTTGCTAGTATTTTGTTGAGGATTTTTGCATCTATGTCATAAAGGATATTGGTCTGTAGCTTTCTTTTGCTTTGGTATCTTTATTTGGCTTTGGTATGAGGGTGATGGCCTCATAGAATGAATTAGGGAGAGTAGCCTCCTCTTCAATTTTTGGAAGTGTTTGAGCAGGATTGGGGTTACATCTTCTTGAAACCATATGGTTTTTGGCTTTGCTTTGTTGGAAGGTCTTTTATTACTGATTCAATCTCTTTACTAGTAATTCGTTTATTGAGCTCTTCTATTTCTTCTCACATCAGTGTTGGTAGTTTGTGTTTTTCTAAGAATTTGTCCATTTCATCTAGGTTATCTAATTTCTCCAACAGTAGGTTTAGATATTGGAAATATCATATACAGATTTTAAAATTACTGGGAGTGATATAATCAAGAAAAGAGACAATATGAAAAATTTCAGCAAAGTACTGGTATTTCATTAAAAAATAAACCAGGCAAATCGAAATTAGTGATAAATCAGTAGAAAATATGGGTGAAACATGGAGATAAAAAAAAGGAATAGAAAATCCAGAAAAGAAGCTTAGGAGAAATAAATGGCATACTGAGAAGGATAGTAAAAGAAAAGGGAGAGACAAGGACATAAATATTATTTAAAGAGATAAATAATAGCTAAAAATTTTCCCAAATCATTTAAAGATATCAAGTAATAGATTCAAGAAATGCTATAAGGGGAGAGAATGTGACTCAAGTGGTTAAGTGCCTTCTTCCCGCTTGGGTGGTCCTGGGTCGGTTCCCAGTGTCTCCAAAAAAAAAAAAAAAAGCACCAAAAACCAACTCAGGGTAGCCAAGGTAGTTCAGTGGCTGAGCACTGGTTTCCCACATATAAGGTCCCTGGCCCCTGGTACCTCAAAAAAAAAAAAAAAAAAAAGTGTAGAAAAGAAATGCTGTAAACCCCAAATAAGATATATTTAAAGAAACCACATCTAGGCATATAAGAGTAAAACTGATAAGAACCAAAGACAGAGATATTTTTAAAGGCAACTAGAGCAAAAGAGCAGTAATAAAAAGACAATTTCTTTGTAAACTGATTTATATTAAATTTTATAAAACAAGGTATATGTTATAATCTCTAAGCCAGAGGTCAGCAAATTATTTCTTTAAAAGGCCAGATAGTAAATATTTCCCACTTTATCCACCATATGTCTCTGTTGCAACTACTCAGCTCTACTGTTGTAGTTGCAAAAGCAAACATAGCACATAAACCAAAGGGCATGTCTGTGCTCCAATATTTTTTTTATTTTTTACAAAATCAGGCAGCAGTCTTGATTCGACCAACAAGTCAGATTTGCTGAACCTTGCTCTAAGAAAATCACTAAAAAAGGAGCAAAAGAACATGCAACTAATAAGCCAAAAGAGGGGAAGATAAAAATGACCAAGAAAATGTTTGAGGCCCCCAGCCCCCGGCCCCTGGGCCGGGCTGAGGTACAGCCTGGGCGGCGCGCTGTACCGCGAGAGGGGGAGCTGGAATGTGACTGAGGGCTGAGCCTGGGAAGGTCTGGCTGCGGGGGAATGAAGCCTCCGCCTTCTGGGGCAGAAACCCTTAAATACGGGCTCCAGTGGCCGACCCGGGGTGCGGCGCTTGGCAGCCTGAGGGAGGAGTGGCGGTCAGGCGGAGGAGGACGCGGGTGCAGAGGCTGCGGCAGCGCGGCCCAGAGCGGTGCTGTCCGAGCGCCGGGTGAGGAGTGGTCGCCGCGCTTGGTGCTGGAAGACGGCCAATCATGTTTGAAATTAAGAAGATCTGTTGCATTGGGGCAGGCTATGTTGGAGGACCCACATGTAGTGTTATTGCTCACATGTGCCCTGAAATCAGGGTAACGGTTGTTGATGTCAATGAATCAAGAATCAATGCATGGAACTCTCCTACACTTCCTATTTATGAGCCAGGACTAAAGGAAGTCGTAGAATCTTGCCGAGGAAAGAATCTCTTTTTTTCAACCAGTATTGATGATGCCATTAAAGAAGCTGATCTTGTATTTATTTCTGTGAACACTCCAACAAAAACTTATGGAATGGGGAAAGGCCGGGCAGCAGATCTGAAGTACATTGAAGCTTGTGCTAGACGTATTGTACAAAACTCACATGGGTACAAAATTGTGACTGAGAAAAGCACAGTTCCTGTACGGGCAGCAGAAAGTATCCGTCGCATATTTGATGCAAATACAAAACCCAACTTGAATTTGCAGGTATTGTCCAACCCTGAGTTCTTGGCAGAGGGAACAGCCATCAAGGACTTAAAGAACCCAGACAGAGTACTGATTGGTGGAGATGAAACCCCAGAGGGCCAGAGAGCTGTGCAGGCACTGTGTGCCGTATATGAGCACTGGGTTCCAAGAGAAAAGATACTTACTACTAATACTTGGTCTTCAGAACTTTCCAAACTGGCAGCAAATGCTTTTCTTGCCCAGAGAATCAGCAGCATTAACTCTATAAGTGCTCTGTGTGAAGCTACAGGAGCTGATGTAGAAGAGGTAGCAACAGCTATCGGAATGGACCAGAGAATTGGAAATAAGTTTCTGAAAGCCAGCGTTGGTTTTGGTGGGAGCTGCTTTCAAAAAGATGTTCTGAATTTAGTTTATCTCTGTGAGGCTCTGAATCTGCCTGAAGTAGCTCGTTATTGGCAGCAGAGAATCTTCTAGTATATATATTAGCAAGTATTTGATGGATGAAGGTGCACATCTCCATGTATATGATCCAAAAGTACCAAGGGAACAAATAGTTGTGGATCTTTCTCATCCAGGTGTTTCAGAGGATGACCAAGTTTTGTTATTGTTATAGTGTCCCGACTTGTGACCATTTCCAAGGATCCATATGAAGCGTGTGATGGTGCCCATGCTGTTGTTATTTGCACTGAGTGGGACATGTTTAAGGAATTGGATTACGAACGCATTCATAAAAAAATGCTGAAACCAGCTTTTATTTTTGATGGACGACGAGTCTTGGATGGACTCCACAATGAATTACAAACCATTGGCTTCCAGATTGAAACTATTGGCAAAAAGGTATCTTCAAAGAGAATTCCATATGCTACTTCTGGTGAAATTCCAAAGTTTAGTCTTCAGGATCTGCCTAACAAGAAACCCAAAGTATAGACATTGCTGTTTTTATTTGTATTTTCTTGGTACTTCAGGATAAGAAATATATCTATCTGATATTAAATGGTAAATAAACCAAGTGTTTTTAAGGAAACAAAATTATTTTTTTAATAATCAAATTTATACTAGCTATTTGGGTATCAGCATATCCAGTAATTATGAATCTAGAATATTTTTTACATATTTTTATAGTATTGTTACCTCAGTTATTGGATGGAACATAATCATGTTGGTTTTAATCGTGTCAATTTTTGTAAAATAAAAATTAAACTTCAAACACTTTACAAAATGTTCATAGGCAGCACTTTAATGTCCCATTATAAAATGAAAAGCATGCTTCAGTTTTCCTGGTCCTCAGTTTAATGTGCATTTGGAAGACATGAAATTGCAATGCTAAATCCTGTTAACCTTTATCATGTTAACTTTTCAGAAACTATCATGGAGACATACAGATTTCTGGTTTAATAGGGTAAATTGTTTTCCAACCCACTTCTTTTCGCTCTGAGCTGAGAAGGAGCATGCAATGGATAGAATGGGGCCTTTTGTGCTTTAGTGAACATTTTCTTCTATGATTCCATTTTAGAAATAACCATATAAGTGTGGTCTAGTTAAAGTTCCCTTGCTTCTTTTGTTTTAATGAGCTGTGTCATTGTTGTTTTTTATCCCTATAAAGGTGAACGTTGTACATTTCCAATCAATCCAAATATGATTAAGAGGCATTTTTCTAAAAAGAGACTATCATCAATGTAGTCTTTTTCTCTCCTTTTATTTCTTAGTTTTTCTTGATTGTCATTAAATTTTACTCCAAGAGCCAAAAAAGAAATACTTTGCCTTTGCATTCTTATTTCTTTTAATTGTAATTTTTCTCTTTTTTTTAAAAATAAGAATATAATCTCATGTATAAACTTGAAGTAGATTTTATAAATTATGTACATCATTAAAAAAAAAAAAAAGAAAATGTTTGAGTAATTCAAAGGAAGACTAGAAAGGAGTAGAAAAAGAGGAAGACAGGTAGCATAAACAGAAAGCAAAGAGTAAGATGGTAGATTTAAACTCAAATAAACATGTAATTATGTTAAATACAGACTGAATCCATGCAAAATACAAATATAATCAGACCAGGTTTATAAAAAGTAAAAAAATTAAACTATGAGCTGCTTATAAGAGATACATCCTACATATAAAAATACAGGCAGATTGAGAGTAAAAGAACTGAAAAGTCCAGCAAACACTATCCAAAAGATGGAAGGTATGGATACAGTAATATCAGACAAGCACTTTAAAAGAAAGTGTGCACCTAAATAACATAGCCTCAAAATATACAATGCACAAATCATCAGACTTAACCCCAAATCATTATGAGATTTTAACAATTTTTTTTTCATAAACTAGAACTTCCAGATAAAAAGTAAGTAGTAAAATAGATTTGAACAATACATATAACAAATTTGACCTAACTGAAATAGAGAGTACAATATCCGATAATTGCTGAATACACATTTTTTCAAAGGGCTTGTGGAGCATATAAGTGAATGTTGGGCTATAAAGCAAGTTTCAGTAAAGCTTCAATACATTTCAAAAGTTCAAACTTAAACAGAGAATATTCTCTGAACACAGTGGAATTAAGTTAGATACCAATAACAAGAAGATATAATACTATCTCCAAATGTTCAAAATTTAGAAATATGTCCCTAAATAACTCACGGGTTAAAGAAAGAATCACAATGGAAAGTAGAAGGGATTTTTAACAGAATGAAAAATTAAATTACAACATTAAAAAACCTTATGGAATGAAGCTAAGACTGTCCAGAGAGTGAAATTTAAAGTTCTGCAAGCATGTACTTAAAAAGGAGAAACGTATAACAATAAAAATCAATGGAAAAGTATGTATCACAATAAGTTATGGAAAAAAGAGTAAATCAAATGTGAAGAAAGAAAAACAGAGATAATAACAAAACTTAAATAGACATTATCTAATAGAGAAAATCAACCAAGCTAAAAGTTGTTTCTTCAAAATATCTTAAAGACACATAAAATTATAAATCATAGCAAGGCTGATCAAAAAATTAAAAAGTGAAATAATTACCCTTATCAAGAATTAAAATAAAGAAAAGCAAATTTTAATTATGCAGCTCCTATGAACATTGAAAACATAAAAAGAGTATGTTATGAACATTATGCCAGTAAACTTGAGAATGTCTATGAAATAGACAGATTGCTTTAAAAAACACAGTTTATCATACTTAAGCAAGAAGAAACAGAAAGTCTGAACATATTTTAAATTTAACTTAAATATCTGTATGGAAGACAGAATAATCGTCCCCCAAATGTCCTGATTTTTGAAACCTGTGAATATGTTACCTTATATCACAAAACAGACTTTGTAGACATAATTAAACTAAGAACTTTGAAATGGGAAGGTTATCTTGGATTATCAAGGTGGCCCCAATCTAATCACATAGGTCCATAAAAGTAGAGAACATTTCTGCCTGTGGTCAGAGTGAGATGTGACTAAGGAAGATGGGTCAGAGTGATGGACTGTTGCTGGCTTTGAAAATGGAGGATGGAGACCATACGCCAAAAATTGTGGGTGGCCTTTAGAAGCTGGTAAAGGCAAGAAAACAGATTCTCCTCTAGAACTTGCAAAAAGGAAAACAGCCCTCCTGCCAACACTTTGATATGAGACCTGGGAGACCCTGGTTGGATTTCCAGCCTACAGAACTATAAGGGTTTGAATTTGCATGGTTTTAAGTCACTATGATTGTAGTAATTTGTTTCAGTAACCACAGAAAACAAATACAATTTATTAAAGGCATTGAATCCTAATTTAAAAATCTTCCCACATAAAAAACTCCAGGCCCAAATTAGTCTCACCAACATTACACAAACTCTTCTAAGGGATATAAGAAGGAGGAATACATCCCAATTCATTTGATGGGGCCAGAAAACCATGATATAAATCTGAGAAGGACGTTATAATAACAGTAAATGACAGGCTAATCTCTCTCATTAATGCAGATACAGAAATCCTTCACAAATTTTAAGCAAAACAAATCCAGCAATAAACATAAAAGGATGGTAATTCACAACCTAAAATGACTTTATTCCAGGAATGTAAAGTGAGTTTACTATTAGGAAATCAATTCATATAATTGACTACTTTGACAGATTAAGTAGAAAAATCATACAATCATTTCAATAAATGCAGAGAAAGTGTTTAGTAATATTCGACCCAGGTTTGTGATTAAATAAAACCTTAAGAAACTATGTATAAAAAGGAAACTTCCTTAATCAGATATTTTCTACAAATAATATATAGCAAACATTATATTTAAAAGGAAAATATTGAAAGCATTTTCATTCAGATCAAGAAAGAGAGATTCCCACTATGTCCATTTCTATTTATCATTGTACTTGAGAACCTAGCCAATACAAAAAGAAAAGATTTGAAAAGAAGAAATTTGCAAACAGTATTATGTATGAGAAATTAAAAAATTCTACAGATAAACTATTAGAATTAAAAGTAAATTTAACAATGTTAATGTATACAAAGTCAGTGTACAAAAATGAATAATGTGGGGAACGGGTCTAGCTCAGTGGTCCACCGCCTACTTCCCATGTAAGTGGTCCCAGGTTCAATCCCCATTACCTCCTAAAAAAAATCACCTGTGGTTCTGGTAGACCAAGGTGGCAGTGTAAAATGCTTCAGGTTGCTGTTTCCCCTCCCCACCCCCAGAATCTTTGAACAACTAGTAAAAACCAGAAGAGCCATCTTACTTGAAACTCTGGAAAATAGTTAAAAGGTTGCAGTAACCTGGAAAGTGCTGACAACGAACAAAAGGATGATGACTGACAATGCCCATCCCAGGAATTGGAGAGTGTCTGCAACTGCAAGCAGTTCTATCCATCTGCCCTCTTAGATCTAAACCCTCTCTCAATTGCAGACAGGGTGGGCATCGCCATCCCCAAATCCTCAAGACTGAGGAATGAACAAACATAACAGGGGAAAGCAACTATAGACTAAAGCAGACATGATCATTCTAGCAATGGGAGACCTTGTATCACTGATGTAAGGCAGTGGCCACCAAAGGTTCTGAGGAGAGGGAAAGGGAAGAATAGGTGCAACATGGGGGCATTTTGGAGCACTGGAATTGTCCTGCATGACATTGCAATGATGGATACAGGCCATTACACATTTTGTCAAAACCTATAAACTGTGTGGGGTAAAGTGTAAACTATAATGTAAACTATGGTCCTTGGTTAGCACAATGCTTCAATATGTGTTCATCAATTGTAACAAATGTACCACACTAATGAAAGGATGCTGTTAATGTGGGAATGATTGGGAGGGGGAAGGGTGGGATATATGGGAATCCCCTATATTTTTGATGTAACATTTACATAATCTAAAGCTTCTTTAAAACTTAAAATTTAAAAAACCTTCAAAAAAACAATGGCAAAGTTCCTGGCACCTTGCTAGTCCCACCCACACTACCTCCATGGCTTGGTATAGAGCCAGTCCTGTTCCAGAGGAAGCAGGGTAACCCCTATGCACATACCCTGGAGCCTGTATGTGTCAGTCAATTAGGTGGAAGTCTGAAAGACTGAACCAGGAAATGTGTCTCTTTCTCAGCCTCCCAGAATTTCTGCTGTAGGCAGAAGTAGCCTGCAGAAAGTTAAAGCAGAGTAAAAAACAATTAAGTCATAAATTCCAAAGTAGGGCCCACTGGCAGGGCACTAAACTCCTGAGCTGTCTGCCCTGCCTATAGTGTCTGGACATCTCCAGAGCCCTCAGGAGAGCTATCTGAGGCAGTATTTACTTTGGCAGTCAATGAGATCCTGCTCAGATGTGCATAAGCGTAACCTCTGGAATGACCTCCTGACTCACTTTGAAGTCTCTTATGTTCCCCAGTGTGACAGAGTTGGACTCAGTTGTGGTTTCCCTACACATGGCTCTTCTGCCCCTTCTATTTGTACCCATAGTTAGTACTAGCGTTACTGATTTTTGTCTAGGTTCTTGACTATGTTGCAGAAATGAATTTTAAGAGCACGTTGAGTTAGTTAGGCCAGTAATTTATTAAGGAATGGTGAGAAGAGAAACGGGAGAAAATAATAGATCATAGGTCCCAGGTAGAGAGAAAGGGGCTGAAGAGTGATAAAGAGGGTGGATTTATAGAATACAATTTCCCATCAAAGATTATAAATCCCTGTGTTTACTTGCCTATTGATCCAGGCAGGGGTGAAAGCCAGAACAGGGGATTTCTGTTTCTGTATTTACATTTTAAACCATTAATTATTCTACCCCTTTGCTAATGAGGAGTCCCAGCTGTTCGCTGTTTTGATGAATTACGCCACTCATCAATCCCCCAGGAGGACTCAAAGATAAGGTCCCTGGAGAATATCTGGGGCTTCTCCAGGCTCCCAGAGGAAATCTCATTCTGAATGGCAGAATCTCATGAGCATCTTCCAGCAGCCGTCTTTGGGGTACTGCAGAACACGTGTTAATGGTGGCAGTTTTCCTGCCAGATTCCAGATCCATCTATTAGTTCCATATCTAGCCTGCTTCATCTCTCCCCTCAGAGAGTTTACACCTTTATTCTTAAAGGAGTGCTGAAGGGTGATGGTCTTTTTTCTGTAGTTACTTCCTGCTGGTTATGGGCAGTAGGCCCTACCTGATAAGGGGTAAAAGGCTCTGGTTGTCCTATCTCGGTTGAAGGAAGAAGGATCTGGCAGCCTAAGCAAAGCTAGATGGTATCCCCATATGGCTAACAAGATGTTGATTCTGAAGAAATAAACTTGATTAGAATTTTGAGAATATACGGTCCCAGTAAGAGGATACTGGACCACAAAAGTAGAAAAGGCCAGGTGCCTGCCAAGGCTGCATCTCCCCAAAGTTGGTGGGTTTCATTTTGCAGGTTTCAAATATGTTAGGACTATGTCAGAGTGATTTACATAGAGATGGCATTCTTCCTTAAGAAAAGGACATACTCCTCCCTGTGCTGCAGGTAGCATGTTAAGTGCCCTGTGATTGTGCAGCACCACAGCAGCAAGAGAATCTGCTTGCTGTTTTAGAGCTTCTAAAGCATGGCTGGTTTCGTTTATGCCATTAGTTAGCTCTAGGGAGTGACTGAAATAGATAGTGGGGTTTGGTATAAATTGCCAACCCCTGTTTTCAATGGTGGTGGCTATGCCTAAGGCAGCTAAGAGGGGGATGAGAAGAGACATTGCCTTTTTAGTTATTGTACTGGAAGAAACAAATGAAAACAGACAAGGTTTCTTTTTTTTTTTTTAACATTTATTTTATTTATTTCTCTCCCCTTCCTCCCCCACCCTGGTTGTCTGTTCTATTTGCTGTGTCTTCTTCATCCGCTTCTATTGTTGTCAGCAGCACGGGAATCTGTGTTTCTTTTAGTTGCGTCATCTTGTTGTGTCAGTGATCCGTATGGGCAGCACCATTCCTGGGCGGGCTGCACTTTCTTTCGCGCTGGGCGGCTCTCCTTACAGGGGGCGCACTCCTTGCGTGTGGGGCTCCCCTATGTGGGGGACACCCCTGCGTGGCAGGGCACTCCTTGCACGCATCAGCACTGTGCATGGGCCAGCTCCACATGGGTCAAGGAGGCCCGGGGTTTGAACTGCGGACCTCCCATGTGGTAGATGGATGCCCTAACCAGTGGGCCAAGTCCGCTGCCCAGACAAGGTTTCTTAAAGGGTGTTGGATTAGAAACACGGACACTACTTAGCTTTATCTCTTGAAAAGGTATTTCAGGCCATCCAATGGCTGGCGCACATATGACCTGTCATGTGCTTCTAGTGAGTTGGTACTTCCTTGGGCAGCTGGCTTCACTCAGGATAAGTGCACCCAGCTGGCTATTCCTTTAACTTTAACAGCTGTGGGAATGATTAAACCCACAGGATAAGGTCCCTTCCATTTAGGCTGTAATCGAGAGTGAGGTCTGTTTTCTTGCCAGGTTTTGATCAGAACCTGGTCTCCAGGTTTAACTTTAGGTAAAGATAACTGATGGTTGGGGCTAGGAAGAATTTTGTTTCCAAGCTCCTGGATGACTTGTTGAGATTTTCCTAGGTTGATAAAATATTTTGTGAGTTTTGGATTTCCCGATCTAGTACCAGATCCTGGGTAAGGAAAAGTCACCCATAAACTATCTTAAAGGGGCTAAGCTGAAGTGAATCTTTTGGAACTAAATGCAGCCTCAATAAGGCCATGGGTAGACTGGTGACCCAAGGTGACGTGGTTTAGCTAGAATTTACTTTAGGGTGTGGTTAACTCTTTCTACTTTCCCGGAGGATTGAGGCCCACAGGAGCTATCAATTCTGAGGGCAGCTGATAGACTTTGGGTTGTTTTGCCAGTAAAGGCTGGCTGATTATCATTTTGGAGGAACTTAGGTAGTCCAAACCTGGGAACTATTTTCTTTATGAGAGCTTTACCATCTCACTTGCCATTTCTCTTATTGTGGGAAACACTTCTACCCACCCAGTTAAAGTTTCTGCCAGTACTAGGAGGTACTTATAGCCGTGGCAAGATGGCATGTGGGTGAAGTCTATCTGCCAGTCCTCCCCAGGGCATGATCCTCACTTTTGGACAGGGGGGCTTAAGGTGGGGGTGGGGCTAAGCCTCCCGTTGTTTGAGCTATTAATTGCATACAGAGGGCAACTCCTGGTAACTACTTTGTTTTCACCAGGCCCTGTCCTTCAAAAACCCATTTAGCTAAGCTGGTTAGGGCATCCCTCCCCAGATGAGTGGCTTGGTGAAGGACTTTCCATTGCACTTCTTCCAGCAGGTAGACTTGATGTCCTTAACAAGACACCCATCAGCTTCCAGGGTGAACCCCAGGCTAGCTGCCCTGGTTTGTTCATCCTGGGAATACTTTGGAACTTCAAGTACTGGTACAGGTGCTGGAATAAGGGGTAGGAGGGGAAACTGGTTTGTGCTGCAGCTTTAGCAGCTGCATCAGCTCAGGTACTTCCCTTTGCTATAGCAGTATCTGTCTTCTGATGCCCTAGACAATGCATAACTGCAATTTCTAGGGGTAGCAGTACAGCTTCCAGTAAGTCTAGGATTTCCTGCCTGTGATTAATAGGTAACCCACTGTTAGTAACTAAGCCTCATTCTTGCCACACAGCAGAGTGAGTATGGAGGACAAGGAAAGCATACTTAGAGTCTGTGTAAATATTAGCCCTTTTCCCAGCTGCTAGCTTTAAACTTCGGGTAAGGGCTCAGCTCTGTCTTCTGGGCTGAAATTCCACAGGGAAGAACATGGGCCTCTATGGTTTCAAATTGAGAAACCACTGCATAGCATGCCCTTTTAATTCCTTCCTTAATAGAACTACTTCCATCTTGAACCACTCAATGTCTGGGTTCACAAGAGGCTCATCTTTTAAATCTGGACTGCTTGAGTGTTTTGGTTAAGAGTCTCAAGGCAGGAGTGGAGAAGGGGCCCCTCAGGATCTGACCTTGGGCCCTCTAGCAGTATTAGGGTGGCTGGGTTGAAAGTCTGGCACTCCCTTAGCTGTACCTTGGGGATCTCTAGTAATTGAGCCTGGTGTTTAATTAACTGGCTCCCTGTAAGCTACTGATGACCTCTGGTCTCAAGCTCATCCTTCACCTGGTATGGGGTAAAGATGTGAGAGGTTGCCCCCAAGTTAATTTGGTGGCTTTCTCAATTAAAAAAGCTATTGCCCTACTGCTCTCAGTAGGTGGCCATCCTTTCACCGTGCTGTCCAGCAGTTTGGGTTTGGAGAAATAAGCTACTGGTCTAGAAATTTCACCAATTTCTGGACTAATACTCCTAGAGCCACCCCCTTCTTCTCAGTTATGTATAGAAAGAAAGGCTTACTTAGGTTAGGAATTCCTAAGCCTGGAGGGCTAAATAAGGCCCAATTTAGAGCACAGAAGGCAGCTTCCTGGATTGTTCCCCATTTGAAGGGTATGTTATCAGCCCCTGCAATAGCACTGTACAGTGGCTGGACTATTTCTCCAAACTTAGTTATCCATAGTCTATAGTAACCAGCCATTCCTAGGAAAGTCCTCAGCTGCTTCTTTGAGGTAGGGGAATACTACTGATAGCTTGAACTCTTTCTGGGGAGAGAAACCTTTTCCCTGGGGCAAGAATGAACCCTAAATATAAGACTTACTACTGAGAGATTTGTGCCTTGGATCCTGACACTCTATAGCCCCTATCAGCTAGGAAATTAAGGACTAAAACACTACTGGTGTCAGGAACTTCCTTTGTTGGACAGCAAAGCAACAGACCATCCACATATTGTAAAAGGGTGCTCTGTGGTAAGTGGAGATTGGCTGGGTCCTGACCTAAGGCATTCCCCAAAATATGGGGTCTGTCTCGGAACCCTTGAGGCAACAAAGTCCATAAAGCTGGATTGGGGGCCTAGAGTTGGACTCCTGCCATTCAAAGGCAAAAAGGAATTGGAAGTCGGGTAGAGAGGAATGCAGAAAAAGGCATCCTTTAAGTCTAGAACAGACCCAGCCACAGTTTCTGGGACCTGGTTTAGCAGAGTATAGGGGTTAGGTACAACTGGGTGAATTGGTATTATAAAGCTACTGACAGCTCTTAAGTCTTAAACCAGCTGGTAGGTACCACTGGGCTTTTTCACAGGAAGACTGGGCATGTTGCAAGGAGATTGGCAGGGAATTAGTAAGCCATTCTCCTAGAACTTTTTTTTTTTTTGTCTTTATTTTTTTAATTTTACATTAAAAAAATATGAGGTCCCCATATACCACCCACCCCCCTTACCCCACTCCTCCCCCCATAACAACCTCCTCCATCATCATGAGACATTCATTGCACTTGGTGAATACATCTCTGAGCACTGCTGCACCTCATGGTCAATGGTCCACACCATAGCCCACACTCTCCTACAGTCCACCCAGTGGACCATGGGAGGACATACAATGTCTGGTAACTGTCCCTGCAGCACCACCCAGGACAACTCCAACCCCCAAAAATGCCCCCACATCACATCTCTTCCTCCCACTCCCTAACCCCAAGAGCCACTATGGCCAGTTTATCCACACCAATTCCACATTTTCTTTGATTACTAATCACAATAGTTCATGAATAGAATATCAGTAAGTCCACTCTAATCCATACTCTATTCCTCCATCCTGTGGACCTTAGAATGGTTGTGTCCACTTCACAACTATATCAAGCAGGGGCTTAGATTCCACACGGACAATGGATGCAATTCTCCTGCTTTAAGTTGTAGGCATTCTTGGCTCCCTGGTGTGGTGGTTGACCTTCTTCACCTCCATGTTAGCTGAGTGGGGTAAGTTCAATAAACCAGAGTGTAAGAGTTGCAAATCGGTTGAGGCTCAGGGCCTGGCTATCACATGGTCAGTCCAGAGATTCAGGTCCCCTGGGTATATACTAAACCCCAGCACCAACTACAGATCTGGTAAAAGTAACAGGAGAGACTTTTGGACAAAGATCACATCTGAGTCCAGCTCCATCACACAGAAACAAAAACCCCAAAGTAGGGCCAACTGACATGGCACTGAACTCCATCTGTCATGAACATAGAACCTGTGGGTCTCTGTAGCCCTCAGAAGACCCCATACCTATGGTTGTATCTACTTTATCTGTCTCTGGGACTCTGCTGAGGTGTGCATAAGGGCAACCCCTCTGATAACCTCCTGGCTCTTTTTGGAGACTCATAGCCATATAAACTCATTTGTCCTTTCCATTTCCCCCTTTTATTCAGGTCAAAAGCATTTTTAACTCCTGATATTATATGTAGAGTGAGATATTCTGCTGGTCCAGGTTGACCCTTTTATTCAAGGTTATTTTCTAGTTACATCATCAGCTGGTACTTGGTAGTAATCCCTCGGTGCCAGGGAGGCACATCCCTGGGAGTCATGTCCCATGGTGGGAGGAAGGCAACACATTTACATGCTGAATATGGCTTCGAGACTGGCCACATTTGAGCAACAAGGGGGCTCTCAGGAGGTAACTCTTAGGCACCCTGCACTCTAGGCCTTGTTCTTATTTCAGGTGCACAGGCTTACAAACATAGTCATTAGTATCAAGGGCTCATTGTTGGACCTTCCTTCTTTTTTGGTCTTTGCCATTGGACTTGGGGGATTGTTGCTGTTCCTTTAGGGACTGTGATAGAACTCCCCTGGCTAGGAACTCAGCACTCCCTCAGTTGTTGTTTTTAATTGTAACCACTATGAAAATATCCAAACATTTTTATGTACCCTGGATACATGCCCTGGAGAACTTCCTGCCAACCATGTGTCCCCTGTCAATAACATCCCACACCAGTATTCCTCCCCTGCCATTGTTGAACACCTCTGTGATCCAAAACCTCTTCAAAAATGAAGCCCAATATATTGCCAGGTTCCATTAATAGTAAAATGGAATATAGTGATGAGTTTAAAGGTTAGATACAGAATACATATTAATTTAGAAAAATTAAGGTAAAAATAAATTGGGGTATCAAAAAATTTAAAAATGTAGAGCTTTGTTTCCAATGTTTTGCCTTCCATCACTGCAATAAGTGTTTCCCTGTATGCAAATTGGCAAGGCAACTTCTTCTGTCTTTTCCTCAGTGTCTATGTCCTTTCTTTTTCTTTTTTCCCCATTAGGCTTGTCTTCACAAAAGTTTTAGATCACAGTAATTCATATATACAATATACAGTACTCCCAGATATCCAACATAAAAGCCTTTTCTTTTCCACAGCAATAATCTTTTTACATGTTCATACTATATTTACTGAAACTGATGTACAGATATCGAGACAATAGCTTTCAAACAAGGTAACATTTGGGTTTACATTGTGGTTTATATTTTAGAGTATACAATTTTCTAAATTTTTAGTTATCTTATGTTTTACATTATGATTTACAGTTTAGCCTATCAGCCCCTATACATTTTGGTGTAATTTAACATGGCTTATATCCATCCTTGTGTAATCTTGTGGAACACTTCTATTGCCCTCACATTTACATTGATTCCATCTATTCAATACCTCTTTCCTCCTCCCCTCAGGGCCCACAGTGACAGTCAATCTTCATTGCTTGAAGGGCCATGTTCAGAGATACTTGCAACAGTGTTGGGGGCTTGACATGCTCAACTGCTCTAATGCACTGGGAGCCACCATTTCTCTCGAGAGATACAATTCCCTCTATTTGAGAATATCAGTCCTCCCCAGGATGTGGGTATACCTTCACTCTCATTATATGGGTCTCTATCCAATGCTATAACCCACTATTCCCAGAACTTTTTAACTGTGGGCCGGAGACCTTTAACAGCTTCCTCCTTGAAGGGGTTATTGCTTTCTATGAGGGTAGAGCTGGTTAGTGTTATAAGAAATGGAAACTGGGGGAACCTAGAGGTCCCTTCTGGGCATCCCGGTTGCCCAGACAATAGTATTTACTTTACTGTTGATATCCTGGGGAATAGCTGCTGCTGAGACACCTGACTCTTTATCTAGAACCATGGCTACACACAGAAGTCCACATTCTTCCCTTAACCACTGGGCTACAGGCACTGTAGAGGTTCTATTTAGCACTATTAGTTGGATGCATGCCCCCAGAGTACAGAGTAAATTCTGTCCCAGTAAGGTTGTGGGACATTCAGGGACAATTAAAAATTGATGGCTTATGATTAGGTCTCCTATTTGGCAGAGAAAAGCCTCGGTAAAGGATCTAATTTTAGGTTTATCATCAACACTCACTACTGGACAGGTTCTAGGGGAGGGAGGTTTGGAGTGACAGGTCAGAACTGCATAGGTGGCTCCCATATCAATTAAAAAATTAATTTCTTTACCTGCCACATTGAAGGTCACCCAGGGCTCCACTAGTTCGATGTTGTCCAAAGAGCCACTATTTGCCCACCCCTCCCCACCCCCAGTCCTTCATGGATGCTGTTACCATTAGAGCCCTGGACTGTGCTCTGCCTCCCCTTCAGGATTCTGTGCAGTCCGAGCCCAATAGCCTGTTTTCCCACACCAGGGGCAGGGACCAGGGGGCTCCTTACATGGTTTAGAGCAGTCTTTCTTCCAGTGGCTAAGCTTTCCACCATTGGAGCAGGATCTTGACTGTTTGTAGCCTCAGGGTGACCCTGAGGTGGCAGGCTGCCATTTATGGCAACTGCCAGTAGCTGAGCCTTCTGCCTGTACCTCTTTTTTTTTTTTTATTATTAAAGATTTTTATTTTTATTTATTTCTCTCCTCTTCCCCCCCACCACCAGTTGTCTGTTCTCTGTGTCCATTTGCTACGTGTTCTTCTTTGTCTGCTTCTGTTGTTGTCAGCGGCATGGGAATCTGTGTTTCTTTTTGTTGCGTCATCTTGTTGTGTCAGCTCTCCATGTGGGCGGCGCCATTCCTGGGCAGGCTGCACTTTCTTTCGCGCTGGGTGGCTCTCCTTGTGCGTGGGGCTCCCGTACACGGGGGACACCCCTGCGTGGCATGGCACTCCTTGCGCCCATCAGCTCTGTGCGTGGGCCAGCTCCACATGGGTCAAGGAGGCCCGGGGTTTGAACTGCGGACCTCCCATGTGGTAGACGGACGCCCTAACCACTGGGCCAAGTCCGCTTCCCTGCCTGTCCCTCTTTGCCCTTAACTCCTCAAGGGCCTGGTCACAGTTATTGAAGACAGGAAAAGCTACTTTTAAAAGAGAATTCATTGGGATTTCAGGTGCTAGAGCTAGCTTTTGGAATTTCCTTTTAATATCTGCAGCTGCCTGGCTGATGAAATAGGTTTTTAATACAATCTGTCCTTCCAGTGAGTCTGGATTAACTTGGGTATACTTTCTCATAGCTTCCACTAATCTCTCTTGAAACAGGGCAGGGTTTTCCTTTTCCCTCTGGATTATATCCTGCAGCTTATTATAATTATGATGCATTGATGATGCATTTTTTCATTCTCTCTAGTAGACATGCTATCATATGGTCTCTCTTCTTTATGTCTATTTGTCCCCTTTTGGTAGTTCCAGTTAGGACTGGCCTCCGGAATTGCCAGGACCCCTACAGCACATTGCTAAGATTGTTGGGCAGCCATCTCTTCAGCATGCCCCTGGGCCACTTCCCAAATGTGGCATTTTTCTTCAGGGGTGCAGCACAAGACTAGAATAATATGCACATCTCCCCATGTCAGCTCAAAATTTAGAGCTAACTGCTGGAATTCCTTGGTAAATATTTCTGGGTCCTCTGAAAATTGCCCCAACTCTTCCTTACACTGAGCTAAATCTGTCATGGGACTTAGGGAACATGGACTCTAATTGTTCCTGCTTCTCCACTTGCTGCTTCCCTTATTGGGTAAAGGCCTTCTTGGATCCCCTGTTAGGTTGAAAGGTGTTCCACTCCTAGTGACTCCCACTGGACTGCTATGGGGATATGAGGAAGCAGAGGCTGGAGGGGGAGAACCGAGGACGATCATCTAAGATACCAGCTTCCTTCTCAGGGAGTGGTTTCACTTCCCAAGCATAGCATAACTTACAAGATCTACTTAACCTCTTATCCTGATTCAGAGCCATAAAAAGCTGAACATATGGAATTTCTGATTGTTTTCCTTCCTTCTTACACAGGAGGTGCAGCTGTAAAATAGGGTAATAATTTAGAGTGCCATTTACAGGCCATTTTTGGCCACCTTTAAAGCTATACTTACGGCCATGCAGTGTTGCAAAAGATCAGTTTCTCCTTCTTCAACTCGTCAGTGGGTAGGGTTGTCCAGTTCTCAAGAATATACCCCAGTGGGGAGTCTGCTGGTATACTAGAAGTGTGTCCTTTATTCTAGGGAGAATGAAGAAGCACTATTTAGTCAACTGATCTGGCATCCCACAGTCCAAGTCTGACTAAAATGTTTATCACTCCAAATAACTTGGAGCGGATGCTCTGGTCTTAGCATCCTGAGAATTTAATCCAGAGCCTTGTCGACAGGCATCCCCATGGCCAACCTAGGTCTTGAGGAATGCCTGAAAACCCCAAATTCAGGCCAAAGCACCCAAGACTGATTGGTGGGAGACATTAGGGGCAGTTACTCCAATCAAAGCACCTGAGATAAGTCTCAGGGGACATTTGGCTGACCCCTGAATGGATGAGCCCAAAGCATGGAGGCTGTTCAGAGTTTACTGCTCTGGTTCTTAGTACCCCTACATTCCAGGGTCCAAGACTAACTGTACTCTTACCCAAATGGAAGCTCCCAAGCTAAATCTCAGGGAACATTTGGCTGCCCTCTGAATCAAAGCACCCAAGGTTTCAAGTCTTGGGGGACATTCAGAGTTACTTCCCTGGTTCCTGTCACCTCTGGAATCATAGAGACTCTGCTGCCAGGCATTTCCAGGGCCGTTCTAGACTTGGAAGACAGAATAGATCGGATGCCTTCCAAGCCAAATATTGCTCCTTCCTGAATTAGGGGCAGAACAAAGCTTCTTCCCCTTCTTACAGAAGTCTTAAAAGCACTCGTAGTTTTATGACTTTACTGTCTGGTAGTTTCCCAGTTAGACCAGCCATCATAAGGCCATTAAGTGATTAGAAATCAATCATTCTAGCTAACAGGTCTTGGAGGCAATAACTTCCTCACTAGCAAAGGTGTTTTCAGTTTTATAGTTTCGAAGACATTCCAAAGCATCTTAACACATACTTGTAATGAGAAATTCAGTAGTAGGAATAAGAATATTAAAAACATGGGTAAAGGTTAATTCAGCAAGGGTGTCCTGGCCTATGACCCCACCTGGGGAAGGGAATGCCTATGGCATCCTTCTTTGGCCCTGCCCACCACTGCCCTCCCACCCTGTCCCAGAGTGGGTAGCCGGCTGTGGTTGACAGGAAGGTGGACCTGCAAAGTCATGGACCCACTGGGAGGTACAAGCCTTTAATGCTCTGTTATTGGCACACTGCCAACAAATAATTTGGTGGGAGAAGACAATGGCAGCCAGGCCCCAGGGCAAAGCAGGGCCAGCTGATTAAAGAGCTTAGATAAGTGGCTTTCACCAAGTGCAATGACTGTTCCATGATGATGGAGGAGGTTGTTGTTATGGGAGGAGTGGGGTGAGGGAGGTGGGGGGTATATGGGGACCTCATATTTTTTTAATGTAACATTAAAAAAAATAAAGACCAAAAAAAAAAAAAAAAAAAGAAGAAGAAGAAAAGTGGCTTTGTAGTGCCTGGAGGTTGGTTGGGGAACTTCCCTCTTGGCGGAGCCCTGTTTTGGGCCCCTTCCCTGTGTCGCTGGCCTCCCGGCTGGGGTCAAACCTAACAAGCCTGGGCATGTGGCATGGATGAGAGAGTCCCCATGCCCTGGCTCTTCCCTCCCAGGATTATGTCCCAAGGGGCTCACAGGCAAACCCGTTTAAAATGGATAACCAAAAGAAGGCATTAAACAGGCTGTAGGTCATAGTTTCACTTACCAATAACCTCCAATGGGAGTACCAAGACTGGAGTTGATAGGTGTATGTCCAAGAGACTAAATATTTGGGCTATCCATGTGACAGCTGGGCCCTGAATCTCAACGGAGTTGCAACACCTACTCTCCAGTTCATTGGACTCAACGAAAACAACTAACAAGGAGATGATGATGGACAGTGAACATCCCAAGGAACAGAGAGAGTCTGCAACTGCAGGCCAAGATAATTCCATTCATCTGCCCCATAGGATCTAAGCCCCCTCTCAATTAGAGGTGGAGTGGGCATCACCATCTCACCATCCCAGAATCCTCAGGATTGGGGAATAAGGATAGACTTACTCTATAGACTTAATGTGATTCTAGTAATGGAAGAACTTTTATCACTGATGTGGAGGTAGTGGCCACTGGAGGTTCTAAGGGGAGGGAGAGGGAGAAACAGGTATATTATGGGGTATGTGGGACTTGGGAATTGTCCTGAATGACATTGCAATGATAGATACAGACCACTGTATATTTTGTCATAACTTACAAAATTGTGTGGGAGAGTGTAAACTATCCATGCTTAATGACAATGCTCCAAAATGTGTTCATCAATTGTAACAAATGTACCACACTAGTGAAGGATGTTGTTAATGTGGGAAAATGTGGAAGGTGTAAGAAGTGGGCATACAGGAATCTCCTATATTTTTATGTAACATTTATGTATTCTAAGTATCCTTTTTTTAAAAGTATATATATTTTTAAGAAGTGGAAGCAGTTAAAGCAACATCTGCATCTATTTTGAAGTAAATAATGCCTTCAATATTAAAAACCCCACCACCACCAAGAAAAAAACAATTAGTCAAAGCAGTATGGGACAAAGAATTACTTGCATTCAGTCATAAACTAGGGCTCCCAGGAGTGGGAGAAAGTCTTTTTTCTAGGAGTAGAGAAGACATTTAAATTCCTGTAAATGGGGAAATTTCTATGACCATAAGCAAGCACAAGTCCAGGAGGAGAAGTAGACTATACTCAGGCTCATATAAAACAGAGAGTACCCTGCACTTCACATTCACCTCAGGCTGATCTTCTTGAAAGGAGGTCTAAACTCTAAAGGGGATCATCAGTCAAAGCAGAGTCAATTCACAAAGACTGCGAAAGGTGTTGTTGTTGTTTTCTTTTCTTTTTTTTTTTAAAGATTTATTTATTTTTATTTATTTAATTCCCCTCCCCCTCCCCCGGTTGTCTGTTTTCTGTGTCTTTTTTTTTTTTTTTTTGCTGCGTCTTGTTTCTTTGTCCGCTTCGGTCGTCATCAGCGGCACGGGAAGTGTGGGCAACGCCATTCCTCGGCAGGCTGCTCCCTCCTTCGCGCTGGGCGGCTCTCCTTATGGGTGCACTCCTTGCGCGTGGGGCTCCCCTACGCGGGGGACACCCCTGTGTAGCACGGCACTCCTTGCGCGCATCAGCACTGCGCGTGGGCCAGCTCCACACGGGTCAAGGAGGCCCGGGACTTGAACCGCGGGCCTCCCATGTGGTAGACGGACGCCCTAACCACTGGGCCAAAGTCCGTTTCCCTGTTGTTGTTTTCATTCTTTGTTTTTGTAAGCCCCTGGCACTCAAGGAAATTTCTGCATGTAACTAGGATATAAACTTAAGGAACACACAACTGAGGAACAAAATCCCATAAATAGCATTTAAAAATTTTAAAATGTACAGTGCACAACAAAATATTACAAGAAAAACAAAGATACAAAGTAATGAATGCCCATCCAAAGGAACTAGATAAAAATCCAGAAACTGTTAATGGAGGACCAGATTTTGTACATATCAGACAAAGACTTAAAAAGTGATTGTTAATGTCCAAGGAAATAAAGGAAAACACAATAAAGAGAAGAAAATGTTAAAAGGAACTAAACAGATATGCTGGAGTTGATGACCACAATAACTGAAATGTAAAATTCCTGAGAGGGTTTCAATAGCAGATTGGAGCTGGCTTGGCCGAAGAAAGAATCAGCAAACCAGAAGACTAGACAATTAAAATGATTCAGACTAAGAAGCAGAAAGAAAAAATATATATATTTTTAAAAAAGCAAACAGATTCCTTATAAAGCTAAGTGTACAACTACTGTATGAACTGACAATCCTATTCATTCATTCTTTTTTTTTATTTTATTTTATTTTTAAGATTTTTTATTTATTTCTCTCCCCTTTCACCACCCCCCCCCCCCCCTCAGTTGTCTGCTGTGTCCATTCATTGTGTGTTCTTCTGTGTCCGCTTATATTCTTGCTAGAGGCACCAGGAATCTGTGTCTCTTTTTGTTGCATCATCTTGCTGCGTCACCTCTCTGTGTTTGCAGCGCCACTCCTGGGCAGGCTGCACTTTTGTTGCACTGGGCGGCTCTCCTTTTGGGATACACTCCTTGTGCATGGGGCTCCCCTATGCCGGGGACCCCCCTGCGTAGCACAGCACTCCTTGCACGCATCGGCACTGCATGTGGGCCAGCTCATCACATGGGTTAGGAAGCCCTGGATTTGAACCCTGGCTCTCCCATGTGGTAGGCAGATGCTCTATCCATTGAGCCAAATCCACTTCTCCATCCATTCATTTTATAATCAAAAGAATGAAAACAGGGACTCAAACAGATATTTGTGCACTGGTATTCAGCATTATTCACAATTTTTGAAAGATGGAAGCAATCCAAGTGTCCATCAACCAAAGAATGGATAAAGAAAATGTGGGATATATTATATACATACAATGGAATATTATTAAGTCATGAAAAGGAATGAAATCCTGATATATGGGACAACGTGAATGAACCTTGAAGACATCATTTTGAGTGAAATAAGTCAGATAGAAAAAGACAAATATTGTGTGATCTCACTGATTTGAAATAATTATAATAAGCAAACTCACAAAGTTAGAATCTAGAATATAGGTTACCAAAGGATGGGGTGGGGATAGGGAATGGGAAGATAAAGTCCTAAAATGTACAGGGCTCCTATTTGGAATGATGGTAATGTTTTGGTAATGGATGGTGGAGATGGTAGCACAGCATTATGGACATAATTAACAGCTGTAATATATATATCTGAGTGTGATTAAAAGGTGAAATGTTAGATTTCATAATGGTGATAGAATAAAAATATTTTTTTAAAAATCCATGGAACTTTACCACACAACAGAGAAACCTAAGTTAAGTCATGGTCTATAGTTAATAGTACAATCATAAAAATGTGCTATCATCAGTTGTGACAAGTGTTTCATACCAATGCAAGATACATGGGTAACAGTAAGGTGTATGTGGGAATCCTATATTTTATGCAACATTGTTCTGTAAACCCACAGCATCTCAAATAAAGAAAAAAAGCTATAATTTGTAAAAAGTGCAATGAAAAGTTGCAAGGATGGAGGACTCTAAGAACAGCATATGAATGTGTTAGAGAAGTTAAGTTGGTATCAAATAAAAATGATTTTTATAAATTTAGGATGTTAAATATAAGCCTCATGTTAACCACAAAGAAAATGTATTTTAAAAATAAGCAGAAAGAGAAGGAATTCAAAATGGTAAACATAAAAAATCAAATACATATGAAAGTAGGCATTAAGGGAATAATTGAGTGACAAAATGGTATAAGACTTACAAAGACCAAATAGTAAAATGGAAGAAGAAAGCTCTATATTATCAGTAGTAACTTTAAAACTAAATGAATTAAACTCTGCAGTCACAAGCAGGTAACAGAAGAATCAATAAAAAAAGTATGACCCAACTATATGCTATTTGCATGAGACTCACTTTAAAGACATAAGAGGGATGGAAAAAATATACCATACAATTTCTAGACAAGATAGAGCTGGGTGGCTATACTAATGTCAGAACTAATGGTCATCAAGTAAAAAACAGTTATGAAGGACAAAGAAGGCCACTATATACTGATAAAAGGGCCAATTCAACAAGAAGACATAATAATTACAAATATATATGCATCTAATGGCAGAGCCTTAATATACAAGAAGCAAATTTTCTCAGATCTGAATGGAAAAATAGACAATTCTAAATCAATAGTAGACTTCAATAAACCACTTTTAATAATGGATAGAACATTTAGACAGAAGGTGAATAAGGAAATAAAAGACTGAAAGATACTATATACAAATTAGATCTAACAGTCATGTATAGAACACATCACCCAAGAGCAGCAGAACACACATTTTTCTCTAATACACATGGGTCATTCTCCAGTATAGACTATATATTAGGTCACAAAACAAGTCTCAATAATTAAAGAACATTGAAATCATACAATGTATGTTCAAAATGGATCAAAGACTTAAAATCATCTCAAAAAAGTTAAGTATAGAATTACCATATGAACTGGCAATCCCACTACTGGACATATGCCCAAAAGAATTGAAAGCAGGGACTTGAACTGATATTTGCATACCGATATTCATAGTGGCATTATTCACAATGGGCAAAAGGTAGAAGCAACCCAAATGTCCATCAATCGATTAACGGATAAACAAAATAGGGTATATACATACAATGAGATATTGTTTGCCATACAAAGGAAAGAAATCTTCGTACATGCAACAATATGGAGGAAACTTGAAGACATCATGTTAAGTGAAATAAGCCAGGCAAAAAAAGGATATTGTATGATATCAATGATATGAAATAATTAGAATAAGCAAAGTCATAGAGTCGGAAACTAGAATACAGTTTACCAAGGGGTGGGATGAAGGTATGGAATGGTTAGTTGACGTAAAGCCTTACTTGGTACAGAATTCCTCTTTGGTGTGATGAAAAAGTTTTGGTAATGGAAACTGGTGATGGAAGCACAAGATTTTTCACATAATTAATATCCCTGAATTATATATTTGAACATGGTTACAAGGGTAATTTTAGGTTGTATGTATTTTACTAGAATAAAAATTAAAATAGAAACTATACAACTGTACAACACAGTGAACCCCAATGTAAACTATAGTTAGCAGTATAATTATAATATTATTTCATCAATTTTAACAAAGTTAGTACACTAATGCAGGTGTCAATAATAGGGGTGTACATGGGAGCTCTGTGTTTTCTGCATGATTTTTCTGTAAACCTACATTTTCTCTAATAAAAATTATATTAAAAATAAATTGCATTTTTATGTACCACAAAAAACAAATAAGCATAAAATTTTGCAAAAGAAAACCAATACCACTTACTTGCTGTATTTGTCAGGATTCTATATGGAAAAAGAACTGACAGGGTATATATTGTATTATATTACATTATATTATATTATATTATACTTAAATATTTTGAGATTTTTTATAGGGATTGTCTTGTGTGACTATGGGGATGGGCAAGTTCAAATTCCATAGGGAAAGCCTAAAGATAGGAACTCAGATGAAGATTTTGACAAATTTTCCAGGAAAAGCTGACTGACTGAAGTAGATATGGAAATGTACTCCTCTGCTGAAATCATCACTTCTTTTAAAATCTTTTACTCTTTGGATGAGACTATGCATTGTTGAAGGCAGTCTTCTCAGCTGATGTAGACGTAATCAGCCATAGATGGAATCAACTTACTGATGATTTAAATCCTTGAAATATCCTAACAGTAACAAACAGGCAAGTGCTTGCTTCACCAAACAACTGGACGTCATAACTTGGCCAATTGACACATGAACTTAACCATCACACTTGGTATAACAAAACCCATATACCAGGAACAAATCTAATAACATATGTGTTGAACAGTTTAAAACATCACCGGGAGAAATTAAAGATCTAAAGAAATAGTCCATGTTCATGGGTCAGAAGACTCAGTATTGTAAAGATGTCAATTCTTTCCATATCAATCTATAGATTCTGTGCAATCTTAATTAAAACACCAACAGGCATTTTTGTGGAAGCTGACAAGCTGACTCTAAAATTTATGTGGAATTGCAATGGAACAAAAATAGGCAAGATACCCATGAAGAACAAAGCAGAAACACACACTGTACTAGATATCAAGGCTTCTTATAAGCTACAATAAGCGGACTTGGCCCAGTGGATAGGGCATCCGTCTACTACGTGGGAGGTCCACGGTTCAAACCCCGGGCCTCCTTGACCTGTGTGGAGCTGGCCCATGCGCAGTGCTGATGTGTGTAAGGGGTGCCCACCTCCCCCGCGTAGGGGTGCCCCATGCCCAAGGAGCCTGCTCCATAAGGAGATCTGCCCAGGGCGAAAGAAAGTTCAGCCTGCCCAGAAGTGGCGCCGCACACACGGAGAGCTGACGCAGCAAGATGACACAACAAAAAGAAACACAGATTTCCGAGCCACTGAGAACAACAGCAGCAGACAAAAAGTAGAGCACATGCAGCAAATGGACACAGATAACAGACAACTGGGGCAGGGGGAAGGGGAGAGAAATAAATAAAATAAATCTTAAAAAAAAAAAGACAGCATAATGATTCAAGACTAGAAAAATAAAACAATAAAAGAGTAGAGCACCCATAAAATGACACACACATGCATCAACACTTGATTGATACATTGCAGGGCAGAGGGGAAATGTTGCCTTTTCAGGATATTGTACAGGATATTTGTATATCCATTTGGGAAAAAATAAAATTCCATCCCTACTTCACACTAAATAC
This sequence comes from Dasypus novemcinctus, assembly GCF_030445035.2. Taxonomy (NCBI): domain Eukaryota; kingdom Metazoa; phylum Chordata; class Mammalia; order Cingulata; family Dasypodidae; genus Dasypus; species Dasypus novemcinctus. The sequence goes on from NC_080675.1 coordinate 39,632,593, forward strand.
AAAAATACAATTTTAGGAAAATTGTAGATATAAATTTGAAACGTAAAAAATAAAGGTTCTAGATGCTAAAACAGAAAAAAATTCTCATGACTTTGGGGAGACAAAGATTTCTTAAACAGGAACCAGAAAGCACTTAGGATAAAAAAAGAAAAAAAAAAAGAGATAAATCGACTACATTAAAATGAAGAACTTCTATTCATCAAAAAACATAATTAGGAGAGTGAAAAGAGACTGGGAAAAGATATGTGCAATGCATATAACTGTCAGAAGACTCATATCTAGACTATGTAAAGAATCCCCATAAATCAATAAAAGAAAGACAGGCAACCCAATAGAAAAATAGCTTGACTTGCAGACCTTTAACAAAAGAGAATATCCAAAAAGCCAAAACATAGGAAAAATGTTCTATTTCTTTACTTATTAGGGAAATGCAGGTCAAAATCACAAATTAAAATTAAATAAACACCCACCAGAATGGTTAAAATTAAGTAAACTGACAATACCAAGTGCTGACAAGTATGTGGCACAGTGCTTGGGAAGGAGTTGTAAACTGATACAACCAATGGAAAACTGTCATTATCAATTAAAATTGCATACTCACATACCCTATTAAGACAGCAATTCTATTCCTAAGTATATACCCAAGAGAAATGATTACATATGTGTACCAAAAAAGATGCATGTATGTTCACAGCACCATTATTCAAAATAATAAAAATTGGAAGTAACTCAGTTGTCAATCAACAGCAGAACGAAAAGTTAAATTGTGGCATCCTCATGCAATGAAAACTATACATCAGTGAAGAATAACAAACTGCTGCTACACACAACATGGATGAGCTTCATAAACAAAATGTGCAAAGAACTTGGACATAATTATACATTCTATATGATTCTATTTATTTAAAGTCCAAAATCACCTAAAACTCATGTATGATTTTAGAAGGTAGAATAACAGTTAATTTTGGAGGGGGAGTGGGAATGAGAGGAGCACCTGGTGTGCTAATAATATTTATTGTCTGGGCAGTGATTAAATGAAATATTTACTTTGTGAAAATTCTTTAAGCTTACACTTATGATTTGTTCACTTTTCTGAGTGTACATTATATTTCAATAAACAATTTTATTAAGGAAAAAAGATAGAAAAATTATTAAGTGACAAATTTTTGAAATACAATTTAGAACAAGGTTAAAAATAATATAACCCATAGGAAGATGTATGGCTCATTAAACTTTCCTATTACCAAACTGTGCTTATTAATTTTTTTTTTTTTTTTAAGTACTGGGCTGGGACCTTGCATGTGGGAATCCGGTACTCAACCACTGAGCCACGCTGGCTTTGCTGGGTTGCCTTTCTTGTTTGTTATGTTTTTTCAGGAGGCACTGGGAACCGAAGCTGGGACCTCTTATGTGGGAGAGGGGTGCTCAGCTGCTTGAGCCACCTCCACTCCCAGCTAATTAAACTTTCTCTCACCTACAGAGTTGGTCCAGAACTTATTTAAGCTTCAACTTCGTTGTCTGTTCCTGACACTTCTTAGCTGCTATCAGATCGTACAGTCCAAGAGCCTGTGGAATGGTGGCACCTGGGTACAGCAGTGGCTATGACAAGGAACATTATTATTTGTACGAAATGCAGAGTTAATGGCAGCAAGGGCAGGCAGATCTGTTCCTTGCGAAGTCCCTGAGGTCTTCTGTTTGGAGAGGCACCAACTTATGGAGTACTGGGGCATAATGGTAAATAATGGGGCATACCTAAGAAACTTTCCCCCTCCATTTATCCCATCTGCCCTGCCTCTCATGTGGTCCAGCTTCTGGAAAAAGGTATCTACCTCTTTCTTTTCTGCGTGACCTTAATAGAGTCACTTCACCCATTTGAGATTTCTTCTTCAGCAGATAAAAGGATAATATACCTCTCAACATGGAGCTGAGTTCTAAATGAAATAGACTTTTGCTACACTTCTAACTCAGGGGTTTGTCATCTCCTCTTCTGGAATCCTCTTCCTTCAGTTATGAGCATGGCTTTCTTCCTCGCTATCTTTGGGTTCTTGCTTGAATGACACTTTCTCAAAAAGTCATCCCCTGGCACTCCCTCCCACCCACAATTCAAATGTCTAACAATTTCCTCTCCTACCATCACCTTTCCCTGCTTTATTTTTCTCCATAGCACTTGCCATTTGATATGCTTTTAGTAATTTGACTGTTTTTTTTTTTTTATTGTCTGTCTCTTCCTTTAGAATATAGGTTCCATGAGGACAGAATTTTTGCTTTTTTGTTCAAGGTACTATCATCAGCAGTTAGAATATATCTGGCACATAGGAGCTGTTCCATAAATATTTATTGAGTGAAATAACACTTGGGAAAGTGCATAGCACAAGTGTCACAGCAGGCATTCAATAAAAAGCTGATTTTCTTTCTTTCTTTTTTGTTAAATTATAAAATCCAGGATGTTCCAAATAACCCCAGGCAACTCCTTGAAGTTGAAATAAAACAAGGACTCTCAGAGTCAGCTGGAATACTGTATTCTATCTATTCCTTGCTGAGCTCCATGACTAGATCAAATCCCCTGACTTCTCTGGGCTTTTGGTATTTTCCCAACTTGAAAATTAAGTTTATGGTTCCTTGTTCCTAATGCTGACTATAAATAGCTCCCTTGCTGGCTTTTCTGGGAAAATCCCCTTAAGTTCTAACACAGCCATAAACAATGGCATAAGTTGATGGCAGATTGTCATCAAATTTACTGTTTACAATTCTGTATGCATGTGTGTGTGTGTGAGTGGAGAGACAGACAGAGAGAGACAGAGAGGGAAGTGAGACCATCTAAAGTTAAATGGAATCTGAAACTTTTTATGCCACATGAAAGTTGACTGTAGAACTTACAGTGGGAGAGAAGCAGAGTTCGGGGTGGGGAGAAAGGGGTCGGGAAGAAAGAAAGAGTATTAACATGTATTTGGGGATTATAACCCAAACCAGAAACTATAATCTCACGCACTCCTCACAGCAACCCCAAAGGTGGGCATTAGCATCATTGTTGCGTCCATTTTGCTGGTGAGGACACTGAGGCCAAGAATCCAGAGTTGGGCTTTGTTCATTCAGTCAGCCCCACAGGTCAGCTCTGTCTATAGCAATGGTCAACGTACTTTAGCACCACCTTCTTACCCAGCAATGTTTTGTTTCAGGTGACTAGAAGAAGATGAGGACCCTGCCTGGAATTTTGGTAGTTCTTCCATAAAACACCAAGACCGAAGCTGCCCTTCTCTTTGTTGCTGCTGTTGTTTTAGTGAACGGGCAATGCGCAATGAAGAAAAATCAATAGATACAAATAAACAAAAGGAAGAAAATTCTAGAACAAAACTATCTATGGTAACAGAAAGCAGATCAGTGGTTGCTTGAGAGGAGGAGGATGACAACAAAGGGGCCCCAGAGAACTTTGGGGGAAGATGAAAATGTTCCATGCCTTGATTTCAGTTGTTATATTTGTATGTATGTTTGTCAAAACTCATCAACTTAAAACATCACTTAAAACAGGTGAATTTTTTTGTATGTAAATTATACCTCAATAAAGTTATCTAAAAAGAAAAAAAAGTCACCAGTAATCCCACCACTCAGAGATAACCACTATTATCATTTTGGTATTTTTACATAGCCAGGGCATTTTCTATATATATAACAAAAACTGTACTTCATTCAACTTCTGTTGTCTTTTCCTCTCTCTCAATAAAACATCATTAAACCCTTTCCTCCTCAATACATAGAGTGATTCTCTCTGCTAAGAAATTAAGATGTTTCCAGCTTTTCACTAGTACAAACAATACCACAAATACGCTTGTCACTGAATATTTGAACACATCTGAAATTATTGCCTCGGAATAAATTTCTACCAGTAAAAATACTGCATCAAAGAAGGTTCATACTTTTTTAAGGAATTTGAAATATCTTTCGAATTTGAAATATTTTTCAAATTTGTCCACCCTGAAGATTACACCAATTTATACACCTTCTGGTATGTCTGAAGGTACCTTCCAAATACTGCAGACTGATCAGCATCCTAGATCTCCATGGAAATAGACACCAGGTTTATCGCACCAGTGGGGATATCCTAAAATCCAAGAATGTTTGGAGTCACTGAAACCTTATTATAGTTCAGTGTCTTAGCCCCAACTTGAACTGAATTCAAGGCCCATAAACGTTGAGGAGTCTGTCTGAGAGCACAGAGCTCAAACACAGGACTGAAACCACCATATGACTAGTCGAAGGAACACTGGGTCAAGGGGCTTAGAAAGAACTTATACCATCCCTGGTTCAGAAACTCTCTAAGCCTATGCTTACTTAATCTTTTTGGTCCAAACGTTGTTCCAGAGCAGCATCTTAGGACAGTCAGGGATCCTGGAGGTTTCACACATTATTGTGGTTATCAGGGCAACTCTAGCTGGTTCTAACTTATTTCAGTCCTTGGTTCTGCTGTATGTGGTCCTGGATTGTTATTTAACCTCTCTAGGACTCGGTTTCCTGCACAGAAAACTGAGTCAGTCATTGTACCTATCTCATTGTTTTAGGAGGATGACAAAGATAATACACTCACCTTAATTAGCTCCATGCCTGACCCTAAGGAGGTGCTTGACACTTAAGTAGTAGTATTTTTATGGTCTGTTTGCCTCCTTATGGATCCTTAAACTTGGCTTCAGCGAGCAAATGCCTGAGAGAAATAACTTCCACCCCTTATACCCTGTCCCAGCATCTGCACTGGTGTATCTACAGAAGGTGGGCCACCATGATCATTTTAGATTTCCCTAATGCCACCAAGAAAACTAGGGACATGAAACCCCATTCCCAGGAAAGGCCTGCCCACCCCTCATGCTTCCAGGACCAAGTCTGACAAATATAGCAGAAATTACAGGCAGCTGATTTAAGACTACATGAGTACAACTTCTCCTGAGCCAAACCTTGGTACTGCTGCTGCATCAAAGGACCATCTCTCTTCAAGGCTCCAGGCCCAGAGCAAGCAGCAATTTGGGAGGCAGCCCCCTTTTATTTTTAGCCTTAAAAACCCCAAAGCCAACATACCGGCGCTCACCCAAGCGCCTCTCATAAGTTGCTGTTTGATTTGGGTTGAGAAAATGACAGCCTGGATGCTGCACCAAGGGAAGAAAAAAAGAGGGAAGAAAAAAGGAGTTTTATTTTCCCTCCTTTGCCAGGCTTCATCCCCCTCCACTCCTCCCCCAAAGCCTGGGTGGACCCTGACTGGGTAATGGCCCCCTGCTATATTTAAAAACCACAGATGCATTTGGTGGAGACTTAATTTCGGAATTGCAGGCGGCGTCTCCTGAGGACAAGGGGAAAACCGGTGCTGCGCCTCGCCTGCCTGCTGGCCCTCCCCGCCGGCTGCCCAGAGCCCTGAAGAACTCCGCGGAATCCAGGTCAGGACACGCCGCCGTTTCGGAACTGCTGCTAGGCGGGAGGCGCCGGCCACCGAGCGCCAACGATTGGGTGGGTGGGCGCGGGGTGGGGGTTGCGTCTGAAGTAGGTCCGTAGGGGCTCTCTGGACGCGAGGTGCCGGCTTGGCTTCCTAACTGCTGCTCGGGAAGCTCTCTGAAAATCCCCCTCGGCGCCCGAGGATAAGTATGCGCGGCTTGTCACTCGGTGCAGCTCTCTCTCCCAGCTGATAGGGTGACGTTCTATTTGGAGGCTTGGAGATTGGCTTTTTGATTTGGCTCCTTGCTGCAGCTTAATGGGCAAAGCGCTCGGCTCGCCCAGAAACCAGCCCCTCCGCGCGTTCCTTTCGCGAGCCACGGAGCGGAGACATCTCCCGCGGTGACGGCGTGGAAGCGGAGAGCCCCTACGCTCCCGGCCCCGGGAAAGCCCCGGCGACGCGACTGCCAGCCGGGGTCCCTCGGAGCCGCCAGGGCGCGCCGGGCTCCTCGCCTTCGTTTCCTTCCCAGGAGGGATCCCCCCGCTGCCCGCGGCTGGGACTCCGGGCCTCTCCCGGACGTAGTGCAGAGACCGCGCTCCTGGCCGAGGGTTTCTGGAGGGTCTTTGGGGGTCTTTTCCTTGTTCTTTAAATCGGCGCGGAGGAATCCCTCCCCCAGGGCTCCTCGCCGTGGCCCCAGGCCCCCTCCTGCCGAGACCTCGCGCTCCAGATGCGCTGCGGGGCAGCTCCCTGACTGCTGCGAGCCGACGAGCCCCAGCAGGCAGGCGGCGGCGGCGGTGGACTGACATGTCCCGGACGCGGCTCCGGCCGGCGGGCAGCCCGCGGGGGCGATGAGCCGCTGCGGCCGGTGAGGAGGCCCAGCGGCGAGGGCATCGCGCCCCTTCCTCACCCCCTCCCCTCTCTTCCCACTCCGCTCGGGAGACCGAGAGGAAACGGTGAGTATTGGGGTGAGCCTCCCGCCCTTCCCCCTCAGCGGGCAGTTGAGGCAGGGGAGGCAGAGGTTGGGAAGCTTGGGATGCCCAAGAGGGTTCCTCGTTGTGAATAATGGTGTTAATTAAGTTATTTCTCAGGGCCATTCACACAAACTGCCTTCCTGTGGGTTTAGTGCCGTAAAATGTGGGGGGAGGGCGCCCCAGAAAGTGTACGTGTGTATGCGGTGTTGGGGGTGGGGGTGGGAGGCAGGGTTCTGGCAGCGTGTGACAGGGGAGGATGCCCGGGTGGGGGTGGGGGGAGACGCCTGGTAACGTGTGTCCGGCTGGGCCGGGGGTTTGCCGGATTAGTGGCGAGTGCGCTCTGGCGGGTCTGAAGGCTGCGTTGCGCGCTGGGTGCATGTGTGCATGTGTGCATGTGTGTGCTGGCTGTGTCAGGGCGTGTTGTGCACCTGGGCTGTGCGTGCCCGTCGGGTTTGCGGGGCTGTGAGGGGGGTGCGGTACCTACTCCGCGCGCGCCCGCATGCACACACGCACGCGCGCACTCCAACCTTGGGTCTCCGCCGCCGCGGGTCTGGAACTGCAGCCTTGGCTCACTCGCCGCGGGCTGGCCGAGGGGGCGGGGAGAACGAGGGTGTCTTGAGTCCTGCGCTCGCCACACAGACGTGGTCTGGGCGGTCCGGGGCCGGGTGGAGAGAAGAGAAGTATATAACTAAGTCATTAAGCGCACCCCGCCCCCATCACCAACGCGCGCGCGCGCACACGCACACACACAGGCATGCATGCACGCGCGCTCTCTTTAGTGGCTAGAGTTGCTTCTGCAGGGCCTGACTGACGTGCCCGGAGGATCTGAGCCACAGGGGGAGATGAAAAAAGCAGTGATTTGCGCCAGAGGGGAAAAGAGACCAGTTTTACGTCTTTATTCATTGTGTTTTATTTTTAACCGTGGGGGAGGGGGGCAAATAGAACAAACGCCTTTAATGCAGTGCCCATAAATTTACCCGCTCGCTGTCCGCCCCCCCTCCCCCCTTCCCCTCTCCCCACTCCCTCTCCCCCACATACACACACTTTTGGAGATTGAAACAGAACCGCATGTTGCCTCAGTTACAATTTATCGGAAACGGAGGCTGCAGCTGGGAACATAGAGGCGAGCTCCTGAGTGGTCAAGAAACACCCGAAGCGGAAGGGCTTGTGGGTACGTGATACAAATGCATCCGGCCTTCTGGTGGGGCACCAAAGGGAAGCCTCTCGGCCTCAGGCGACCGGGTGACTTGCAGCCGCATCTGATTAATCTTCCACAGCTGTTGTACCCAGGCCACTTGAGCTGAGCTCTTGTTTACCTCAGTTTTCAAATATAGCTGCTGCGCCATGCTCTTCCTGAAATAGGGGGATCAGTTCACTGTGTATGGGAGCTGGGCCTCCCGCTGGCCTTTCTTTTTACTGACCTGGCTGAAGAGGAAACTGCCCCTTCATGCCTGTCAGCTCTCCTAGTGAGGACGGTTGATGGTCAGAGCTTGGAGTGGCTAGATGAGGACTAATCACATCCGGCCCTTCAAGGCAATCCTCAATTCCCATCATTAGTCCCCACACACGAGTCCACTCCATAGCCACTTTTTCTTCAGCTAAAATGTAGATATTGGGTTAAGAAGTCGATAGAACCTGCAGAACTGAACTTGGCTCAAGCGGTTCTTACTTTCTTTAACCTGATGGAGAAACTGTTCATGCAGTATCCTCTCCCTGGGATGCTTTCTTATTCTTCCAACAGGCTTAAATCTCAACCCCATCTGTACTCCTGTCCTCCCTTCAGCACCAAGCTCATTAGTTACTTCCTCAAGGAAGCCTTCCACACCTTCCCTATCTAGGCCAGATGCCCTTATTTTATGAACCTGCCAGTTGGAAGTAATTTAAAGATTCCAATTAAATATATTAATGTGACTGAGTAATACTGTCACACTTCTAGACAGTAAACTCCATGAAGGCAGGAAAAATGGCTGGTTTTTATTCACACGGTATTCCAGGGCCCAGCACTCAATAAATATTGGTTGAATGAATGGACTTGGAGGGACAAGTTAAACATCTTCCTCTCTCTGTTCTCTTACCTCTACTTTGGCATCTCTTGCACTGCTCTCCATTGCCTCCTGGTCTGAGAAGGTAGAATAGGGTTATCAAACTGACCCTGTAAAAAAGAATTCCTTTCTCCTGTGCACCTCCATGGGCTGGGACCCTGGAGCTGATTGAGAGTTGTCCTTTTGCCCTAGCCCTTCCCTATCCCTGTACAAGGCGGTACCTTGTTCAGTCTCTGGGCATAGTTGTTGGTATTGTTCATGGGGAATGATCATGGGCATTGTTCCCTGGCCTGAATGGGCCAGTTCTTGCCCAGAATCTGGATTTTGGGATTGTGTCACACAATTTGGCTTCTCTTCAAGCTACCGAGTTTGGATAAGAAGAGAGGAATCACTCCTCCCAGTCCCCGCAAACCTGGTTGCTTTGCTTTGCCTATAGGTTCAAGTATTTGGTGAAATTCAGAAATACGTTAGAAAGAAAACGTATTTTCTTTGTGTGTGTGTGTGTGTGTGTGTGTGTGTGTGTGTGTGCGCGTGTGGTGGGTGTATATAACAACTCTACTTTCTGCATGATTTTCTTCTGTAAACCTACAACTGCTTTAAAAAATAAATTAAAAATAAAACTAAGTAAATATTAATAAAGCATGGACTTAAATATTTTGGATCTTAAAAGAGAAAGTATTCATCTATTTATTGTCAGTCATTTATTCAACAAACATTTACAAACAACTTACTCTGCCAGGCATGTGATAAGTACAAAGGCAAATAAAATAAGCATGGGGACTGTCTCTCCTCCTCCCCCCAAACTTACATCCTAGTAGGGGTAACCAACTGGTGAACAGGCAGTCACCCAGTAATGTGATTCCTAGCAATGGAAGTTAAGTCCCAGGTGCAATGGAAGCATACAGGTAGAGCATCTCCTCAAATGAACTTAAGGAGGACTCCCAAGGACAGCTACACCCAGAAAGAAAGGTTGAGGAGGAGTTAGCCTGAAGACAGTGGGATGAAGCAGAAGGGAAGTGGTTGGGGAGAAAGTGTTTTAAGTGAAGGAACCAGTATGCAAAGGCCTAAAGTAATAAAGAGCTTCCAAGTAGCTGGAGACAGAGGGTGAAATGTAGAAATGAGTTTGGAGAAGCCATAAGGACCAAACCTTGAAGGGCAGGTACTCCACACTAAAGATTTCCACGTCAACCTGAGGTTCTAGTAGGGGGTTACGATGGTTTTAAGTACTGAAGTGAATGGTCACATTTGCACTTTGGATAGTATGTTGAAACAGGAAGATAGAGAGAGAGGGAGACAGGGAAGTTAGGAGGCTGTTCTAGAAACTCCTCTTTTTATATCAGTATATCAATCAGAGCCCGCCTTCTGGGGAGAAGTTCCGCTGCATTTCTCTCTTTTTTTTCCCCTAATATGGAGAGTGACTAAAGGCTAATTCCAGAATCAAGGGTACTCAGATACAGTGTACAGAGTTATAAGTACTAAGAAAATAGCTCAATTTCATCCGAGATGTAAATCGGAGTAGGACAATTTGCTGCCTTGAAATCTGGCCTGACAAATTGGCTTTGTTCTGGCTGTGTGCAGGAATGCTAGGTCATGTGGGAACTGGGATTATACACTGTAATCCTGCCCTGGCTTCCACGGGGTAATTTCCAAATCACCTGAGAGGGAGAGACCTCAAAGCCATGTACTGCTATGTGTAGTCCTTGCAAATGAAGCCAAACAGCATTAGCTTGGCCAGCATTCTTCGTTTACACCCTGATCTCCAGCTTTATTCCTCATCTTTCCCTGAACCTAATCTAAGTTAAACAAACAAAAATCTTCCTTCCTCTCCTGCGCTGTACTCAGGAGCCATTCCTACCCCACCTATGGAAAATGCTTGGGGCTCTTTCTCTTATCTCACCTCTCTCCTTCATCACTGAATCCTCTCCCTTCAATTATAAGTGTGCTCAGCAACCCACACCTTAAAAGAATATCACTTGTCCAATTCCTCCTCCCCATTATTCTCTTTCCCTATCTTGCCTTCAACAAACTCTTGAAATTGTAGGCTAATCATCTGTCTCTATTTCCTCATCACTCAGTCACTTGCTTTGCCTCTTGCATTTCCACTTTTCTCCAACCCCTGCCCAACCTCTCATCCACCAAGAATTTCCTGTTCCTCCAAATATGACTATTTTTTGATCCTTCTCTCTCTGTCTCTCCACCATCAGATAACTTTGGCCATTCCCCGTCTTAGATTCTATCGCAGGGATCTCTCCTGATTTCTCCAAATTCTCTAGGTGATCTCTCTTCTACTCTCTCTCCAAGATTCTCTCCTTTCTCCCTCTTTTCCCTTTCTCCATTATCCCCTGGTGGTCTCCCTCGATGATTTGTGCCAATACTCCAATGTGGATAGTTCCCACTCCAAGTTCCCTCTCCAACCCCCGTGTCTCATTTCCAGCCACTTGCAAAATCTCTCCAACAGGATTCCTCTTCCTTGTTTCTCAAGTATTGCTTGAGGTCTTTTATGCCCATTTCCCTCTTCTCCATCTCTACTACTAAGTGCAGATTATTATAACCTCTTGCATAATAATAATAATAATAATAATAATAATAATAGCAATTGTTATTTTTATAGCAGCCAACATTTGAGTGTTTATCACCATTCAGCTATTCTGTTGCAAAGAGCTTCACATTGATTTTTCCCATTCAATCCTTACTATACTCTATGAAGTAATTATTATTTTACCATAAAAATAGCTTTCTATAAATTTCCAAATTCAACATCTCCCTCCTTTCATTTGCTTTAACTCTTACTACAAGATACAATTCCTAACCCACGCTTCTAGGCTTACCATTTTCCTTTGCAAATATTTTGAAAGGCTTTCCATTTTTTTGCAGCAGTTCAACTCCTTGTGTTCAGGGTCTGGTTCTTTACGCTGTGTCTTCTCTAATTTTTTTACAATTCCCTTATAGGTACGTGAGGAAACTTTCCCTTTCCTCTTCTGTTCCCTTATTCATGATTTACCTTTCACTAAGTATCCTACTTGTACTTCAAGTCTTTATTCAAGTGCCTCTTCCTAATGGGGAGTCTTCATGGAGAAGCACTCCCTTCCACACCAAATTTGACAATATTGCATCTATTTTTCATAAGGCTCTTATACTTTTTGTAGTGCAGATTTCTATTTTGTTTTGTTTGTGGGTTTTAGTTTTTGTTCTTTCAGGATTTTTTTTTTTTTTTTTTTGCATGTGGCTTGCCTCCTTCATTGGACCAAGTGCCTTTCCTCTTTCCCACTCACTGTGGCATGATGCCTGAAACACAGTGGGTGTTAAATGAATGATTTGCCTCAATTTTGAGGTAGGTGAAATAGGTCAAAAATGATCTAAATCATTTTTCATAAAAGAAGCCAGTGGTGGAGTCAAAAATCAAACCAAGAACAGGCCACACAGTTTAATAGAAGAAGCATTAAGCTGGCAGAAGGCAGGTTATGACCTAGTTCTTATCACTTCTGAAAACCTTGGGCAAGACCCACTTATGCTCTCTTGCCTCAGATTCCTTAAGCATCCAAAAGTTTGTGCTGGCTGTATTGTCTTCTGAGCTACCTCCCAATGCTGACAATTCTTCATTCTGTGAATTTTGTTCCACTGCCTATAAATTGCCTCCTGCTAAGAACACTTAGTGCTGGCAGTATCCTTCATTTCAGAACGTCCCAGTTGTAACTTGAAGCCCCTAGTGTGTCTGTTATCACTAGGCTCTGACGTTGAGTCTCTAGCAGTCAAAATAACCAGCCAAGTCAGCTATCTGCATGTCTGGCCTGCAGGGCACCCTGAGCTACATTGAGTGCCTTTCTGGCGTAACTGGCCCTTGTGAATGTGGAGTCACCTTCCCACAGCAACACCCCAGGGGATTCACAGAATGACTCATAGTGTGCTAGGCCCCCAAATGCTCCTCTGCTTCTGCCTTTCCTAGACCCCCCAGGAAGGGTATATTTAGAGCCAGGTAGACTCTGTTGGGAGGTATGTGGAACCACTGTGCACCATGGCTTTGCAGGGGTTCTGCCCTCCCTACCATACCACCCTGCTCTATGCCCAGAGAGACAGGAAGCATCTTCTTGAGTCTGTGCCTTTCAGCTCCTTGGAAGGAACTAATGGAGGAATCAATTTCAAGGGGGAATGATTAGGAGAGTGGGGAGAAGGCACAGCTGCAGAGACCATATCTAGATCTACTGGGAGTCCTAGGACTCTTCCTAGAGCCCTCTTATGAAAAGGATGACCCAGAGCACCCCTAGAGTTGATTGGCTAAGAGGATCCTCCTGCCATTTCTCAGGAAGATGACTCTGACTGCTTGCCAGATTCTGTGTGTTCTTCATTCAGGCAATGATATGATGTAATTCCATATTTCAACTTGTAAAAAATTAAGAGAAATTAAATGGCGTTAAAATAAATCAGACTCCTGGGGGACGAGCTGAAGAAAATGTGCAAAAAGGCAGCTGATCACCAGCTTCCCCTTGATGTTTAGGCAACAAGGTAGAGGGATGTCAGCCTCCTTTCTGTCAGTAATCCCAAAAGATAGCGCCTAGGAGGCGGGACAGGAACTTTGTCTCCCTCAGGCTTCCCTGGGCCTCCCACTTCTCACTCCAGGCCTCATTTCCTTTCAGTGGCAGGGACTGATTTCTCTTGGTCTTTCCTGACATGGCACACTCATTTAGGCCTAGTGGAAAGAGACTTGCTGCCAACCAGAAGACCAAGGTTTGGATCTGGCCCCACTGTTTATTGGCATAGACGCTCTTGGCAACTAACTGAACCCTGGTTTCTTCGTCTGTACATCTGTACATCTCAACTTCTTCACAAGAAGGATTCAGTGAGATCATGTAAGTGAGAAGGGTTCTGTAAACAGCTGCACAGAGTATCACTTAATATTTGTTAAATGAATGATACACTAAAAAAGTTATCTTATGCCATACATTGTGGAGGAAAAGGGGGAAATGAGAGGAGTATGGTGAAGAGAAAAAACTGTGTTTAGAAATAGACTCACAACTGCTGTCTAAACACCATGTGGTCCTGTTGGTTCTTCTGAATGAACAAAACCACCTGCTCTCTGAGGTCACTGGCTTTGCCATTAACTGCTCTACCCCCAAAGACTTCCCAGGAAGTTTGAAATCTCCCCTTCACAGGTGAATCTTTTCAAAGTCATTTAATCCTATAGTGTTGTTACTCATCCATTCAACAAATCTTTACTGAGTGCTCATTATGCCAGGCTCTAGTCAAATCTCTGGGAATACTATGGTGAACAAAAAAAAACACAAGTTTCCTACTATCATGGAGCATATATTTTATGAGGGAAGATATATGATATACTAGTAAACAAACAAAAACGAAGTGATGATTTTGGCAAGTGATATGTGCTAAAAAGAAAATGAAAAGCTATGTGACAGAGAGGTGAGGAGGTGAAGAGGCAAGGATGAGATCACCCTTAGATAAGGTAGAAGGGGAAAACCTCTGAAAAGTGGCATCTAAGACCTGGGTGAAATAAAAAGTGAGCAATATGGGTATTTAAGGTAAGGATATTCTAAGCACAGAGAACCGTAAATGCACAGGCCCTGAAGTAGGTGCATGCTCGGAGTGGTGTAATAGCTTCACAAAGTACACCTTAGCTACTTTCTGCCGAGGGATCAAAACAAAGTGTTAGGAGATAAGGTGAGCAGGTTATGAGAAGGGAAGTTATTATAAGGTTAAGTGTATGTCTGTGCGGGGTGGTTGCTGCAGGAAAAGAAGGAGAATGCAAAGAATTGCATGACCTATCTTAATTACATTCTAACAAGATATTTCTGGATATTTAGAGGGGAGTAGAGTTTAAGGGGTGGGGCAAAGTGGCAGCTTTGCAGTAGTACAGGCAAGGGTTATAATATTGAATCCCCAGTAGCTAGAACTGAATGTGACACATATTTGGCACTCAGTCAATTTGAGAATACATCCAGGCAGAAAAGATCTTTAAAGCACGTAAACTATATAGGAAGTGTTCAACAAATATTTTTTTCATTAATCAATGAGCAGAACCAGGCTGCCTTGTGGTCACTATGGGCTTTGAGTTAATCTCAATATTTTGGATCTTTTAAAAGTAATTTTAATTTTTTCTTGGGAGAATGAGTTCCATGAATTTGTTTTCATCTGTGTGAAGCTGCATTCTCATTGAAATAGACATGTAATGTCCAACTTCACTACCTCTTTGATGTTCTCAGCCAGTGTTCGTAATTCCCAAAACCCTTTGTCCACTTTTGAATATTGGCCTTTTGTACTTTTCTGTAAGCTCCTCCAGGGAAGGGACCAGATCTGTTTCATCAGGGCCTCTCCAGAGTTTATCACAGCCTGAACTATTGAATCAACAGGCAGTTAATATCTTGACAAGACTGAGGAACACTGCTGCTTCAGTGCAATTCCAGGGGCTTCCTGTTCTCCTCCCAGAAAGCCTAGAATGCTTGCTAGTCTCATTTGTCTCACAGTTACAGAGCGCCTAAAACTAAGCAGGTGTCTAAGTTGGGTTGCTTTGTGTTGATTCCTTCAGCTTCTGTTTCTGTGGGCCTTGACCGCCTGGAGATCTCTGAACTTTGCAGGGCCGGAAGGATGACAAATATGCCTCACGTAGTTTGGTCCTTGCTATGCCTCTTAATTCTTCCTTCATCATCACCTTCTGTTTTCAGCTGGTCTCCAATATGTATTGACTCTACTTTTGAAATATAAACCCACCCCTTATGCCCAACCCTAATCTCATTATCTTTTCAGGTTCTCATCACCTCTCACCCGGATGTTTTGATAGTCTCCGAACTAGTCTTCCTGCCTCCAGCTCACCACTTCAGTTCCCACCCTGTCATCACTATAGTTCTCCTATCAAAAAGAAAAACATTGATTTTCTCCATCCTATAATTAAAAAATCTTTTAGTGGTTCCTTATTGCCTCCAAGAAAATGTCCACATTTCTTGGCCTGGGACTCAAGACCTTTTACCTCCTATTCTTCACCTATCTCTGCAGTGTCTCTTGAGGGCCCTGCCACTCTGCTCACCCTTCTCTAAATATACACTGATCATTCATGCTTTCATGCTCTTTATCATAGGCATTATATTGCCTTTGTTTGAAATGCACTGGCTTACACCCAGTTAATTCCTATTCATTCATCAAATCCTAGATTCATGAAGCTGGCCCTGATAATTCTAGGTAGTGTTAAACCTTCTTTCCTCAGTGCTTGTCTTGGCACATTGCACATGCTTCCAAATCTAGTACTTGTTAGTGGTGTTGTAATTACTTGTGTTTTGTTTTTTTTTTCTGTTCTAACCAGTGAACTGTGTCCTCCTCAAAGGGGATTATATTTTGTTCCTCTCACTCAAATTTGAAAAACCTTACTCACAACATACCTGACAGATGGCTGTCTATTTGAACACTGCCAAGGGTGGAAGAAATCACTGAATATTTTCCCTTCTATTTTTGCACTTTCATTCAGTGTATCCATTCATTCAAGAAATAATTTCTGAGCATCTACCTACCTACAATGTGCCAGGCATTGATTTAGCTGCTGGGGATATAGAAATAACAAACAGAAAAAAATTTGTGCTCTCTTGGAACTTATATACTATTTTTTTGAGCGTATAAAAATGAATTAGGTACAAATCAGAGTAGCCTTCTTACCATAATTCAGTGGAAGTCAATCTGTGATATATAGAATGGACTCATACAAGTACATGAATGAATGAATAAACAAATGAACAAGTGTGGCTAAATCAACTTTCTGTCATCCTTGAAAGGAAAAATAACTAGAAATATGTTTTGTTGAAAACAGGTGAGTAGCCTCCTTTGCTACAAAGATTCAGAAGTCTTGGTCTTTTATACTTTCTCAGAAAAAGTATAAGCCAAGCAGACAGAAAATTTACGGAGAAGCAAAGGGAAAATCTACTTGGGTGGGTAGGGAATTGGTGCTGACTATCCTTAGCAAGGTATGAAAGTCAGTGAGAGTCCAGAGGATGGGAAGTTTGTCCAGTGCACAGACCCTGGACGAACATATTCATGAATCAATGCATAATATGCTGGCAGTCCTTCTCCTGGTCCAAAGAGTGTCCTGAATGGTTGGAATACCTGAGATCTAGATAGCATAGTCAGGCTGTGTTTCTTGTCTTCTCTCCCTGGATTCTCAACCTTGACTAGCCCTCGAAATTAACCAGGTAACTTTTCCATAATCTATATATCTAGGCTCTACTCCCAGAGATTCTAAAACTTAGATCTGGGGTAGAATCCACATATCTGTATTTTTAATAAATCCAAAGTGATCCTGATGCACAGTCATTTCTAGAATGTGGTCCTAAGTTCCATCACTTGTTCCAACTTGGGGGGTAACTTAAATGAAGATGTAGGTCCAGCAGTGGGAGAAGCAGAACTTGAATTAAACTGGGCAAGGCCATTCCTCTTTCTAGCTCTCTAGCCCTCTCTCAGTGTTTGTGACTCCCCAGACACGTCAATGGTTTGCAGAGGCTCAAAGTCCTCTGGCTTCCATCAAGTGGAGTAAGCTTTAGTTTTGTCTTTTGTTTTTTTGACTCATAGAATTTTAGAGGCAGAGAAGATGGCAGAGGTCAGATCAATAGAGCTCCACTGAGTCTACCACTCTTTGTTGCAGGAAAAAAAACGATTCTCTATATTGAGTTGAAATCCTTCATGGAGTGCCTAGGTGAGTGTGGAAGATGGGCATATAAACAGATAAGCTCAGAACTGTGGGATGAGGACTTTAGTGGTGATATGGACAAAGTGCTAGGGGAACCCAGGGAAATAAATGACTCATTTGGAAGGTGAAGGAGGAGGAAATTGTCAAGGAAGGCTTCCTAGAGGAGGCAAAGTTTTCTGGGGCTCTAGGTTCTTCACCTAAGAGCTACCGATTTCTACCCTACCGTTCTACCATTTCTGTTATCTCCTGGGGTTTAAAGGCAGACCTTGATAGTCAATGTGTCAAGCTTCAAAGTCCATTTGTGCCACATGTTCAGGGAGTGGAACTTGGTAAGTTATTAATCTTTGAGCCCCTGACTCTTCATATATAAAACAGAGAACAATACGTGTCTTATTGTAGGAGTATGATGTCAATGTGCCAAGTGCAGTGCCAGTCACGAGTAGGTACTCAATGAATGGATATGGGTATTGTTGCTGTTGTTACCTTTTTAAGTTCTTGGTTTATATAAAGCACAAGGAAACAGGCTTGCTAGTACCCAGGGCTGCCCAGGGAGACTATCTCTTCTTGTGTGGTGGTGGCTGGGAGAATGTCAGCAGTGTTCCATGTAGCTATCACGTGGATTGGGCATCATTAAGGGTTTTTGAGGAGCTTCAGGGAAGTTGAAATATGATGACTGAATGAGATTAGAGAAGCAAGGACAATATAATATCATGTCACATACTACTGCAAGATTCTCTGTATTATAAAGCCATGCTGCATTGCAGCCACTGCCCACATGGCTAGAGGCAGCTGTACAGTGACCAATCTGAGAATTTAGAGCAGAACATGAAAAAGAGATCACTTCCCAGAACATAATTGTAATCAGTTACTCATGTAATGACTTGTGTATCTCTGTCCCTCATCAGAAGATAAACTCTGTAAGGTTGGGGATATGGTATGGCTCATTCATGGCTTCAGCTCATCACTAGCACAGTGATGGCTTAGTGAACGCCATAATGAGCGTTCAATAAGCAGTTGTTTAAAAAAATGTACTTGATCCAAGTTGGTTTTGGTAAATCCTGAATGTAGGCTCTGCTTGACTTCTTGCCGCACCCCCCCACCTCCAATTTACTTCCTTATCGTTTGCAGTCTCCTCGGGAATCTAAAATCCATGCCTGGCTCTCACACTGCCCTGGGCCAGCATAACTTAAATGTGCCCCTTCACTTCTCTGCTTTTTCAGAGGCAGTCCTGCTTGTTACCAAAGCATCTTTGACCAGAAGGAACTATAGAGGTCATCCAACCCCACCTGAATTTTATGGATGAGGAAAATGCCTTGAGAGGTTCATTGATTCCCCAGGGTCTTATAGCTCATTGAGACAAAGCTGAGATGAAAATACCTGCCCCCCCTTCCTGAGTTTAGGGCTCCAACACTGCCCCACACTGCCTTGCAGTACATAGAGCCTCCAAGCTTATGATGAGGCCTCCGTATCCAGAAAGACTCACCCTGCTCTCTGTGGGCCTTGTTCAAAAGGGTCTCCAAACCCAGGGGCTCTTCCAATAAGCAAAGCGGTTAACACCATATGCTCCAGGTCAGACTACTAGGGCTCTACTTAGTCTTGTGCAAATTACTTAACCTCCTGAGCTCTAATCTCCCATCTGTAAAATGGATTTGATGATAATAGTACCTCCTTCACCGGGAAGATTCAAAGAGATACCAACACATGAAAAGACTTAGCATTGCATGTGTTTTCGTCATTGGACCCGAGTTCCAGTTGTGACTGTCAGGCTCTCTGAGCAGCCAAGATCACATTTTTCCTGTCTTAAGAGAGGAGGGAGTTTTTGTTTCTGTGTTTCTAGGGGAGGATAGCCATGGAGGTAGAAGAAGTACAGAAGGAGATGCAATGTGCTTAGACTCAAGTGGCATGTTAGAGCTGGTGACTTGCCTGGTTGTACCAAAAATGTTAATGGAAATTGACTGTGATCCCTGTGCAGGGGCCCAGATTTAGAAGCAGAACAGGACAGCTCAACCCAGGCTGGGGATAGGCCTGGTAGAGTGTTCGCTCCTATTGGAGAAAGTGGAGGGCAAAGCAGGAGGGAGAATTTGCTCGGTCTGGCCTGGTGGCACTGTTTTATTAATGATTTGGAAGAGCAGAAGAACAGTGACTTTAATTAAATTTGCCAGCGATATTAAAAGATGTAAGGAGCCGCTGCTGAGGACACAGACACCTTGCTGACGGCCCTAAGGACATTAGGAAAAGAAGTCTGGAAGGAGATGAGAGGCCCAAGCTGAGCCACAGGCATTAGATTGGTTGAGAGAGAGGATTGTGATCTGGGGAAAGAGGGTATTCATGATGCAGAATGTTCCATAGACCCACCCTCATTATCTTCCTCTGTTGTATTTGCAAGAGTGTTCTAATTGATCTTCCTGCTCCAGTCTTGTCCCCCTTACAGCCATCCTAAACCCTTTAGCCAAATTTATTTTTCTGAACTACAAATCTGACCAGTCCATTCTCCTGTTTAAAATCCTATCATTGACTTTTCACTACCCTTAGGCTGAAATCCCATCTACTCAGTCTAGCATATAAGACTTCACATGAATTGAGCTCTCCCTACATTTCCAATTCCATCTTCTAAATCTCTAGCCTCACATTGACTTCTTTGTAATCCCATGCACACACCAGGCTTTTTCATGTCTCCATGTCTTTGCTTGGGCTGTGCTCTTTGACTTGAATGCCCTTCCTACTTTTCTTTTTTTTGACTAAAGCTCACTCATCCTTGAAGACTCATTTCAGGGATCATGCCCTTCAGAATGTCTCTCTGAATCCCCAACCTGGCTCTGTGCCCTCCTTATGCTCCCACAGCCTTTTGTCCTTTTCTCTACTTAATATAGTAAAATTGTCTGTTTGTGCATCCATCTAACCCTGATAGATTGTAGGATACATTATTGATAGAGGGTAAACCCTAAGTCTAATATTTCATTTTACCTACCAGTACCTAGAACCAGGCCTGGTAAATCATAGTCTTTTGCCAGTATTTGTCAAAATGAACTGAAAGGAAGGAGAATATTTAGATAGGACACTGCAGTAGGCAGCCAGGACTCCCCAGGAAACCTGTGCACTAGGTATCTTCCCCAAAAGGCTGGTCACTCCACCGGGGGTAGGCAGGGAAGTCACAATGTTCCTAAGTCCTGATCTGACTGGTTACTGATCAGAGACCATGGACATTCCACAACAAAGTGGGACACCTCAGTAAAATGGAGTAGCTGAAAACCATAAATTTTATGTCATTCATGTGTGAGTTCTGGTTCTGCTACATTCTTTTTTTTGCCTATCTTTTCTTAAAATTAAAGTTAATAGATCACAAGGAATGTTGCATTAAAAAACATTAAAAAAAAAAAACATAAGATGTTCCCATATTACCCACTCCCCACCCCCCCACCTCATCATTTTTGTAAATTGTGTTTTTTTGAAGATACATACATCACAAAAAAAGTTACAGTAAAAAATATGAGGTTCCTGTATACTCCCCACCCCCCACCCCACTCCTCCCACACCAACAACCTCCTCCATCATTGTGGCACACTCATCGCACTTGGTGAACACATTTTGGGGCACTGCTGTACTACATAGATAATAGTTTACCCTGTAGTTCACACTCTCCCCCAGTACATTCAGTGGGTTATGGCAGGATATATAAAGTCCAGCATCTGACCCTGCAATATCATTTAGGACAACTCAGAATCCCAAAAATGCCCCCACATCACATCTCTTCTTCCCTCTCCCTGCCCTCGGCAACTACCCTGGCCACTTTCTCCACCTCGATGCTAAAATTTCTTCTATTTCATAATAGTTTTATAGTAGAATATCAGTAAGTCCACTCTAGTTCATATTTTATTCCTCCATTCTGTGGACTCTGGGATGGTGATGTCCTCTCCACCTCTAGATCAAGAGGGGGCTTAAATTCCACATGAATGATGGATGCAATTCCTCTGCTTGCAGTTGTAGGCACTCTTGATTCCCTGGTGTAGTGGTTGACCATCTTCACCTCCTTGTTAACTGACCTGGATAAGACCAACAAACCAGAGAGTAGGAGTTGCCACTCTGCTGAGGCTCAGGGCCCAGCTGGCACATGGGCAGTGCAGAGATTCAAGTCTCCTGAGTATGGACCATCCCTAGCCCCAACCACAGGTTCAGTAAAAGTGACAGAAGAGGCATGTATAGGAAGGTCACATCTGAGTCCAGCTCCATCATACTCAGGAGCAAAAATTCCAAAGTAGGGCCCTCTGACATGGCACGGGGCTCCAAATCCATCTGTCATGACCATATACCATGTGGATCTCCATAGCCTTCAGGAGAACCAGTACCTAGGGTTGTATCCACTTTGGCTTTTTGTGGAGTCCTGCTGAGGTTTGCATAAGCATGACTCCTCTGATGACCTCCTGACTCTTTTTGGAAGACTCTTAGCCATATAAACTCATTTGTCTTTGCCATTTCCCCCTTTTATTCAAGGTCAAAAAGCAGTCTTTAATGCTTGATCCAACATGTAGGTTGAGATGGTTCTGCTATATTCTTTATACTTTGAGTAAATGACTTAACTAAGACTTGAATTCCCAAAATGTAAAATACAGATAAAAATAGTACTTATAGGGTTGTTACGAAGATTAAACGAAAAGGTGCTTAGCACTATGCACAGTAAGCATGTGTAACTGTTATATATTATTAATATATTTATTATTTTCGGTGATCCTGGGAGTCTTAAGCTGAGTCATATTACTGAGTATGCTTGGGGGTTGATCAAAGCACCTCAGCCAGAAACCTTTTCCTGGCAAGGCTGGAAAGAGCAAGTGGAAATTCACAGGCCATTTCCCACCTTTAACTCTAAAAACTCAGAGTAGGCATTTAATAGCCACCTTTTTGCTTGTTTTCTTTCATCCTTTCCCTTAGTTAATTCAGATTATTACAGAACAGTCTTTCAAAACTGGCCTCTGGTTCCCACCATGATAGCATATTCTTCATAAAAACCTGTTGCTGCATGATCTCTGCCTCTTCAAGATCAGGGGAGGACAAAAGCCATGATCTCCCTAATTCTCCCAATGGGGAAGAGAAATAGGAATTGTTGGCCCCCGTTAATCAAGATAGCTTCACTACCTTAATGTCCCAAGATTTTTTAATGCAGACGATCAGTCATCTCCCCATACTCTGTAGATACCCCACCCCCTTGGGGTTTGCTACCCTAAAAGCAGTCACTTACTGTCTCACCATGTTGGCTCTTGATTAAAGAGCTGTCCCAGCTATACCCATCATCTCTCTTTTCCTGTATTGGGTTTATCAAAATCCACAAAGTGTCAGGGCAATCAAAGGTCAAGGCAAGGAACCGAGATCCTTCTCTATCTGCATTTCTCCTGGGTGGGTGAATACCAAACCTGTAAAGGGGATTCTTTGTGCACATCACAGATTATCAGAGCTTTCTCACCTTTCCAACATGAATGCTCAATGGCTTCAACTATGCTACTTTTCCAAAGGCATCCTCACAGCCTCTTCTCCTCTGAATGAGGTCAAAGCCAGAGGCCCCAGGCACCTGGTGGGATGACCCTCAGTACCTAGACTGATGAGGAATGGGAGCCTCAACACTTGGTTCCCATTCTGGGGAATATGAAAAAGAGTTACTCCCTAGAGACTTTTGCAAGGAAGTCCTTCATGATTTACAGTATGCATCCTGTGTGCTGTGCCCTGTAAGAAATTTCTCTTTCTCAAGTGTTAGGAATTTAAAGGGGCCCTACATAGCCTCTAAAGTTTAGCCAGGGTTTTTCTATGATATCTATGTATTTTTCCAGAGTAGGTAGCTATAATTAAGATTATAAAATGGCTTTAAAGAAGGATGATGTTTGAGGAAGCTTCCCTGGTGGCTATTTTTATCCATTCTAAAATCGTGCATTTATTGAGTACCTGTTCCAGACTAATTAGGGTACCATGATAAACAAAATAGACACAGTATGTGCCATTGTCTTATTCATAATTTAATGGGTGAATTAGAAATTAGGCATATGATCCTGCAAATAAACATGTCATTTCAAAGTTTTATAAACGCCATGAAGGAAAATCGAATGGTGGGATGAGAGAACATACCAAATGGAGTTGACCCATTTTTAACGGTGAAGGATGGTTTTTCTGAGAAAGTGACACTTAAGTTGCAATCTAAAGCATTAATAAGAGTGGGGGTGCAAAGAAGTACTTGTTTGAGGCATAGAATGTGCAGAGACTGCGATAGAAAGTAACTTGGTGTGGCCCAGGAGCTGAAATGAAAGCCAGTATTGCTGAAGTGTAGTAAGAAGGAGAGTGGCAGGAGATGAAGGGGGAAGAGGAGGGAGGAGGTAGCTCATGCTAGGCTCTGTAGGTCAGGAAAGGAATCTGGTCTTTATATTAATGGCAAGGGGAAATTATTGAAAGTCTTCAAATAGGAAAGTAATATGCTTAAGTTTGATTTTTTAAGAAGACGACTATGGTTGTATGAGGAAGGTGGAATAGAGGCTGTTGTAAGTTCAGTTAGGAGACTACTGCAGTAAATTCAGGTGAATCATGGTGGCTGGACTGTGATAGTGATGGTAGAGATAGAGGGAGAGTTGATGGGATTTCGTGCTGGGTTGGATAAAGGACAGGAGGAGAGGGAGGCTTGCAGATTAACACCTGTTTTCTAGCGTGAGTAACAGAGTGGATTTTCTGAGATGGGAAACAGTGGAGAAAGAGGAAGAGATATGGAGGACAATGAATTTGAATCCTTCAAGGTGTTGTACAAATGCAACTCAAGATTCCTCTGTTACTAAAAGTATCCCCATGTGATTGAATCAGACGGGGAAAATGGTCAGATTGCATTTTTCGCTGTTGCATGGTATTTGCATTGTCCTTCTACATGAACGGGGTGGTGAGTGGAAAGATGAGCCTGTAGTTTCAGTTGAATTTCTTCCTACTCTTCAGAACTCATGCTCACTTATTGGTGATTTGAAGCCAGCAGATGAGGCAATATTTCACTCAAAGTTTTTCCTATGCTTTATATTTAAAAAGCTGATTTGTAGAGCCATTTGCATGTTTTATTTAAAGTGGTTTCAACCACTTAGTCCTTTCAATGTTTGGGTTTGGAATTTGAATGGCCGATCAATGTGCATCTTCCATAACAGGCTGTCCAAATTCTTTCTTAAGTACGTTCTACTGGACAATAGAAGGCTGCTATGGACTGGATCTTGGGCACAGGGTTACTGAGCCTCAGTTTAGGTGCAGTATAGGCAGCATTCATTATGGAATTGACTCTCTTGATTTCCCAAGCAATCTCAGAATTACAACTTGCCCCCAGAAGTTTTGGGTTTGGGGAGGAGTTTTTACCAAGTGGGCTCAATTACACAAAAGCAGGTTATTCTATTTTGGGGGACTAGCCCATGATAAAAATGCAACTCAGTATGCATTATTGCACACTTACGTTGTGCAAGATTCTTCAATATGATGACAATGAGATAAGGAATGCTGAAAACCCTAGAAACAGTATATTTGGGGATGAAGATTCAGAAAATGCTTGGCCTATTTTAAGCTGATTCTTGAGAACTCTCACAGTTAACAGTGGGGTTGGGAGATAAGACTAGCAGGATATTGCTTATACTTCCATCACCAATATCCCCAGGTATTTTAAACCATTCTTTAACCGAGTCTCCACCAGATGGTCCTGAGGACAGAGTAGCTATTTGTGCCTCCCATTGACATCTATTTTTCCAAGTAAGAGATGGCCCCATATGCTAGTGCAATATGTTGCTCAGAGTGAAGTATCAGTTCGTATTGGTGGAAACCTGTCATTTGCTGTCCTCCTGCCTCATGCCTTTTCCTGCCTCTCTGGTCTTTTCTAGGTCTCGGGCCTGTCAGGAGGACCACTGGTGCTGTGGTGGAAGTCAGCGTCTAAGTCTTGTGTATGGCGTGGTTAAGGTTGCAGCCTCTTACCTCTGCCTTCCTCCATTTTGGGCTGGTTACTTTTGTGCTTTTCCTGAATGGTCTTTGGGCAGAGGCTGGTAGCTCAGGGGATGTGCCCAGCACAGGGCAGAACAATGAGTCCTGTTCAGGGTCATCGGACTGCAAGGAGGGTGTCATCCTGCCAATCTGGTACCCGGAGAACCCTTCCCTTGGGGACAAGATTGCCAGGGTTATTGTCTATTTTGTTGCCCTGATTTACATGTTCCTTGGGGTGTCCATCATTGCTGACCGCTTCATGGCATCTATTGAAGTCATTACCTCTCAAGAGCGGGAGGTGACTATCAAAAAACCCAATGGAGAAACCAGCACAACCACGATTCGGGTCTGGAATGAAACTGTCTCCAATCTCACCCTTATGGCCCTGGGTTCCTCTGCCCCTGAGATCCTCCTCTCTTTAATTGAGGTGTGTGGTCACGGGTTCATTGCTGGTGATCTGGGACCTTCTACTATCGTAGGCAGTGCAGCCTTCAACATGTTCATCATCATTGGCATCTGTGTCTATGTGATCCCCGATGGAGAGACTCGAAAGATCAAGCACCTACGAGTCTTCTTTGTCACTGCTGCTTGGAGCATCTTTGCCTACATCTGGCTCTACATGATACTGGCAGTCTTCTCTCCTGGTGTGGTCCAGGTTTGGGAAGGCCTCCTCACTCTTTTCTTCTTTCCAGTGTGTGTCCTGCTGGCCTGGGTGGCAGATAAGCGAATGCTCTTCTACAAATACATGCACAAAAAGTACCGCACAGATAAACATCGAGGAATTATCATAGAGACAGAGGGTGACCACCCCAAAGGCATTGAGATGGATGGGAAAATGATAAATTCCCACTTTCTAGATGGGAATCTGGTACCCCTGGAAGGGAAGGAAGTAGATGAGTCCCGCAGAGAGATGATCCGGATTCTCAAAGATTTGAAGCAAAAACACCCAGAAAAGGACTTAGATCAGCTGGTGGAGATGGCCAATTACTATGCTCTTTCCCACCAACAGAAGAGCCGCGCCTTCTACAGGATCCAAGCCACCCGTATGATGACAGGCGCAGGTAATATCCTGAAGAAACATGCAGCAGAACAAGCCAAGAAGGCCTCCAGTATGAGTGAGTTGCATACTGATGAACCTGAGGACTTTGTCTCCAAGGTCTTCTTTGACCCATGTTCTTACCAGTGCCTGGAGAACTGTGGGGCTGTACTTCTGACAGTAGTAAGGAAAGGTGGAGATACATCCAAGACTATGTATGTGGACTACAAAACAGAAGATGGTTCTGCCAATGCAGGGGCTGACTATGAGTTCACAGAGGGCACTGTTGTTCTAAAGCCAGGGGAGACCCAGAAGGAGTTCTCTGTGGGCATCATTGATGATGACATTTTTGAGGAGGATGAACACTTCTTCGTGAGGTTGAGCAATGTCCGCATGGAGGAAGAGCAGTTAGAGGAAGGGATGCCTCTAGCAATGCTCAACAATCTTCCCTTGCCTCGGGCTGTCCTAGCATCACCTTGTGTGGCCACAGTCACCATCTTGGATGATGATCATGCAGGCATCTTCACTTTTGAATGTGATACTATTCATGTCAGTGAAAGTATTGGTGTCATGGAGGTCAAGGTTCTTCGGACATCAGGTGCACGGGGCACAGTCATTATCCCCTTTAGGACAGTAGAAGGGACAGCCAAGGGTGGTGGTGAGGACTTTGAAGACACATATGGGGAGCTGGAATTCAAGAATGATGAAACTGTGTAAGTAATCTTTAAATATTCTACATTCCTCCCCCTATCCTGTCCCATCTCCTTCTGTCCTCCTGTACCAATCTTTAAAACTCTTTCTTGTGTTTGGTTAATGTCAAACTTTGGTTCCACCACAGGTATGCAAGATCAGCAGACACTACTGGGAAGGTTCTGCTTCCAAACCCTTTTTCAGTTTTCTCACTTTAAATTGTTTCTGGGCAAGGAATCCTGTGGCAGGATCTAAGAACAGAATATTTGGTTCACTGAACCCCAAAATAATGACTAGTAGATGTGTGGAGGTGGGATGACAGAAAATTTTTGATATCAGAATTTGGGGAATTCTTGTGACTAAGCAAGATCTAGGAGATCACTTGGAGCTCTCCTCATGGCAAGCGCTTAAAAAAAGGTTTGAAACCAATCCATTAAAGTCCAACCAGAATACCTTCAAGGAAGCAAGTGGCATTGGTTTTTTTTCCCCCTAATACCATATTGCAGTTTTATCATGTAACCAGATTTCAAGCATCTCACCATCATTTTGGAAATTCCAAAATTGTTTGAAACTTGGCAGTCTATTTAAGTGCCCATAGGCTATTTTGTGGTATGAACTTGTACAGCCCAGGTGAGATGGGTCAGTATGGCTTAGGTATTGGAATTATCTTGGAGAAGCAGAGCTCCCAAGGCAATGGCCACTTGATTTTAATCACAGGTCTAAACTCCAAAAATCTGAGTAAGCAGTGAAAGAGAAGCCTTTTAGGAATGTGGGACAGAATGTGTCTGCTGAGTGATCCTCTCTTCCCACAGTCCAGGATTCTCCTGAAATACTTCTTCTCAGACTACTGCCCCATTTAGTCCTTCAGAAACCATGGGTATTGCCCTTCTATTGCCTCTATTGCCCTAGGGCTTCTCCCCATTGACCCTTCTTGGAAACTGGGTGTTCTATCCTTTTCCCAGATGAATTGCTTTGAAGAAGACAGCAGAGTGACTTTCCCTAGAGTTTACAGCTTATACAGAAATTCTAGGTTAGGCTCTTCCAGTGTGGCCAAGGAGGATGGATATGAGAAAGGGTATCCTTGCCTTTGAATTCCTTGCTCATGTCCACAAGCAATAAGCATTAGGAAGAGAAGATATAAAGAATAAAGTGGGCATATATGAAGGGAGACATCAAATTGTTCCAAGAACCTTCTAATAACACTTTTCAATGGAAAATTAAAATGTAGCACTTCTAGAAGAGCAAGGAAAGAAACCCATAGAGAAGAAGATCCACAGAATCAAGGGAGAGATGTTATAGAAGTGCCTCTTTCCAGGTGCCTTGAGACAGAGTCCAAAAAGGGTTCTGGTGACAGCAGAACTGAGTGGCCAAGGGGACTACTCTGCTTTTCTCCTTATTCAATCCCTTTCTAATAATGTGATAAAGTTATTTAGGGTCTCTGGGTCTAAAGTTTCATCTGTAAAGTGGGAATAACAATACTTTCCTTGCCTGGGGGGAGAGCAGGCTCTTTCGCAGTTCCTTCCAGCTCTAAGATTATCTGGACCATAGACTCAGGAGCTCAGTGTAGGTCTTATTTGCACCTGCCAAAAATGGGACAAGGAATATTGTCTCTGAAAGTGAAATAGCCATTGATGAATTATTAGGGCTCTGTTTAGTCATTTTGCTGGGAAGGATAATCATTTGTTAGCATAAGTGAAAACCTGTGCCTTCTAGAGAATACTATCCACTTATTTGTGATACAGGGGAGTGTTTATACATACAAATGAAGGACTAGCTGGGGTGATAAACTCCATGAAATTTCACATGTTTATGGCAATGCCAGTATAAAAGTTTATTGTCAGGCATTACATAACATCAAGACCACAAAATTTTTATAATTGGATGGACTCGTGGCTCTTTAAATCTAGCACCCTACCTGTCAGTGGCACAGAAAGGTGGTTTTTGAGAGATCATAGGCTTGGATCCCTATTTCCTCATTCCATTGTGTACCTATGATCTCTGAATATGATTAAACCTTCCTCAAACCCATTTATGTTTTAAGCCTGTATATTATCTTGTGAAAATGAGCCTCATAAATTCACTTCTGGGTGATCTTCATTCTAAATATATGTCAGTCTCCAGAAGCTAGAGATTCTGGCTCAGGTATCCTAAGGTTTGGCAAACAAGTCTGTTTTCTCATTTATTCCTTTGCATTATTAGTTTTTACAATTTTTTTTTGTTAATTTTTTTGTGTTTTTTCCTTTGCATTATTTTTAGTGTGCAATATATTTTCTTTTCATCATTGCAGAATAATGAGCCTAAAACATGCTAGTCTGTCTTCACATAGAAGCCTTACCCCTGATACTTTAAATCATAATTTTACAACTAGAACAAAAACCATGGGCTCTAAATACACTATGTTAGAATTCTGACTTTATTGCTACTTTAACCATGTGGTTTTGGGAAAATTTCTTAACCTATGAGATGATTTCCTCACTGATAAAACAAAGGATCATAATATCTCTCTTGCAGGTTCTGATGATTGAGGGTATTGTGTGCCATGTTCTTGGTACATGCTTGTGCTAAGTAAATGATGGCCCTTCATAGGCCTGTTGGTGATTTAACAGTATTTTTCAAAAGATATAAGTGAAAGTTATCAAGTTACTTGTGTTAATAAGAGAGGTCTCTGGGTGACCCTAATTAATGCACATGCTAGTTTATAGTTACCATTAAGAGACCTAACCTAAATTTATAAAATTATAGAGCCATAAAGGACATTAGAATATCTTCTAGAGTAGTCCTTCTCAAACTTTATTGTGCTTATGAATCATCCAGAGATCTTGCTAAAGTCCAGATTATGATTCAAAAGGTCTAGGGTATGTCTTGAGATTCTGCTTTTCTCACGAGCTCCTGATGGCTGCTTGTCCTAATTTAGAGTAGAAAGGCTCTAAAAGCTCTTGACCAAACCATGAAACTCAGAACGGAAAGTGGCTTTTCAGGTTGACTTGACTTGGCTGAATCATGAATGCTTGCTTTCCAACTTTCAACCCGAATTTAGCTAGAGCCCAGCTCTGAAACTGTATTCTTCTAAATTAGCTCCTACCCTGAAGCTCTGCTTTTGTAATACCAGTTTGGGAACTGGTATTAAAACCTTCAGGGTACTTGAACAGAATTTGCATAGAATAAGTTTGCTTTCTAACCCTCCATCTGTGGGTACCTTTATGTGCTTACCAAATCTGGTAGCATGGTAAAGTTTGCCATCACCACTCTCCTCTAAATCTAATCAGGTTAAGGCCAGACCTATTCTATATCAATCATTTGGGGCCTGTGCATGTTCACATGTTGGTTTTATGCTTTACATCTTCAAAGGTTTTCTTAGCAGCATGGTAAGATGGAAAAGCCTGAACTTTGGAGTCTGACAGATGAGACTCCATTAATCACCTGTGTAAGTCTGAACAAGTCACTTCACCTGGGTCCCAGCATTTTTGTTGAAATGACAATAACACCTATAGTGACAAATATTAAGTACAAATTTGAAGAAAATGTACCTATATCAGTGTCTGCTCATAGAAGGTACCCCCTTGTTTAACAAATGTTTTTCAATACCTGCCATGTTCTACCTACATTCTAGGTGCTGGGAATAAATAAATGGATAAGACAAACTTGTATTTCAAGGATTAACCTTC
Source organism: Dasypus novemcinctus (assembly GCF_030445035.2). NCBI lineage: Eukaryota > Metazoa > Chordata > Mammalia > Cingulata > Dasypodidae > Dasypus > Dasypus novemcinctus. The sequence continues at coordinate 39,663,040 of NC_080675.1, forward strand.
CAGTGGATAGGTATATCAGTTATAGAGACAAATCAAAACACATGGAAGAAGTGGTAGGCTGAGATAGTTTCAATGAAAGAGGATGGGAATTCCCTCCTATGTGTGTGATACCACCGAAGTTTTAAAAATAATCTTCATTAAGAATGTCCCAGTGATGGAGGTAGGGTGGGGATGGGTACATGATTAATTTACACACCTTACAACCCTTGATATTTGAGAGGGGTACTCTTGCTGTCTTCATGATTCAGAATTCTCACTTTTGTGACCCACCACGCAGTGCTTCTTGAGAATTATGGCCTTTGGGTCTACTGTTTACAATAATAAAATCTCACTGATACATGTCTGCTAGTCTCACTCACCAAATAAGTGACTGGCTTCTACATCCCAGGCTCACAGCATGCCTCTGCAGAAGAGCAGATGATTGTAACTCATGGACTTTTGGGGTCTCTGGGAATAGTAATAGCTGTAAATGACAAATATGAAAATGCTAAGATCTACTATAATTAAATAGCATGGTCCTGCCTTTGAAGAACAGTGTGTTGGCTGTGCCATACATTTTCCAACTAAATCAGAATTTTAAAGCTGAAAGGTATCTAACCTCTTGTTTTTATAAATTATAAAGCTAAGATTCAGAGAGGAAAAGTGACTTGTCCATGGTCACACAGCTATATATGATAGAAAGTTAGAATTGGATAAGGCTTTAGAGGTAATCTTCCCCCCGGCCATGCACACACACACATTTGGACTTCACTTTATTTTTATCCATCAGTAAAATACTAACTTTGGAAAGAATGTGGCAAGTTTTGGGTCTAAGATGCTTTGGAAGTGTAAATACAGTAGAATTAAGTGACTAATCCCTTAACTAAGAAGAATCATCTGTCATGCACTATTTTAAATCTCTGGGTTCACCTTGAGACTGTTCAGGAAGGAAAATATTAAGCCCCCTGAAGGAAAAAAATTTTTTTCTATTCCAGTGATCTGTAACTGCAAAAAGATGACAAGCATAGCTGAGACATCTTTTAGGCAACCCTGGTAAATTGCAGACTATACCCTGTTCCATGAAATAATGAAGTTTTTCCAAAGTGGTACAGGCCAATCTCTTCCTGGGATGCTTTCTCTGTAAAGTTTCAACCCCCAGGAACCTTTCCATCAAAATCTGTAAGAGTCTGGAGTGCCAGAGGATACAATTTGCACATTCACCAATTTGACTAAAACACAGTAGGCTTTTTCCCATCTAAGTGGATGGGTTAGGATATTCTCCTTCCAACCACAAAGGGAGATTATTTACATCCCAAGTCACCTTTCAGGCTTGAGAAGATTCACAAGCTGCAAGCTTAGTGAGAGTGGGAGTAGGGTAGGGATGATAAAATTAGGGCCAGCTGGCTACTGGTGTCTATTCATGATTCCATTCAGCCACCTAACCTCAGGGTCCCCCCCTTCTGAGCCAATCTGCTGATGTGATTTTTTTTTAACATTCCTTCCCCCTCCCCCACCCCACTCCATCACAATTGTAACTCTTTGAGCCAGGGTTTTTAGTGGAAATGCATAATTGGTAGATCCAGATCCTTAGAAATCATCATGGGAGGGCATCACCCCAGAAGGTCAAGTCATGCTCCTAACAGGCTCACCCCTGAAGGATGAGGCTACCCTGGGCCAGTGTGGGGTGAAGGCCCTGATCACCCTGGAAGTAGCTGGCTGCATGCTTGGAGATAAAGTCCATGGTTCCATGGCCCATCCTGGGAAAGCGAAAGGCCAGACTCCCATGGTGAACAAACCAAATATGACGAGCCAAGCAGTGGATGCAATACAACTGGTGTTTTGTCAATGTCATGCCCACCTTTGGCAAGAAGAAGGGCCCCAATGCCAACTCTTAGGTCCTTTGTAACCCTGGCTTTCTGTAATAAAGCCACTTAGCCCAGTCAAAAGAATAATAATATTAATAATAATTCTCCCTTAGCTAGGATCCCTCCTTTCTCTTTTTTTATCTTCAGTTCCTGACTTCCAGTGACAATATCCCTCCTCAGCTTTGTGTGGACAGTCAATAACCAGGATCTTTGGCTCCATGAAACCCACATTGAGCCATGTACTTGGCACAGATTTGTCCTGAAGAGATAAATCCAATCTAAGCCAATTACTGAAGGGGTTACTTAGCAGTACAATGGAACATTTCAGGAGGGGTTGTTCAATCACAATTCTCCTCCTTCTGGGCCCGAATGAGTGATTAAAGGCCATGTGGATTTTTTAGCTGAAGCTTTGATAATTGTGTACAGAAGGGCCCCAGATCCTGATATGTTTTTTTCCCATTCTTTCTTACTGAGACTGTAAAAAATCTTAAAGAATGACATACTTCAACTCTGTGATCCATAAAGCACCCCAAGCCTGCTGAGAATCTGGCATGTCTGCAGAAATCTCCAGGAAGTCCAAAGCTTCTCTGATTAATTTGTTTTAGGGTCTAACAGTACAGTCTCCCCTGGAACAATGGACCAGGCATACCTCAAAGGCTATCCAGTGTGCTAATTCTGGTCTGCTCCTACAAGCCCACCCTCTGGCATGAGAAAACTAGGTGGCACAGGGTTAAACATCCCACCAGGGAGAATGTCAGATTGGGTTGGAAAAGAATGACACTGGTTGGAGATGATCACATGATTGGCCAATCAGAAAACAAAGCAGTAAGCAGGCGCTCCTGTGCACTACTCATGGAAGTGTTAGTTGGGGCTTCCTGCAGTAATAAAGGGATGCAAGTGAAGATCCTGCCACGGGTCTTGCTTATTTTGTCTTGCCTCTTCTGGCTCGTATGGTCAAAGTTTCCTCTTTCACTCACAAGGATAAAGGCAAGGAGGATTTGCGCAAAGCAGGTAGGTGAGGATGGAGAGCTTCATCAAGTTCCCAGACGTATTTGATGATTTGTGACTGGCCATTCCTTTTCCTCCCTTTGGCTATGCCTCATCTGCTCCATGAGGAAGTTAGTACAGGTAAGAGTGTAATATTCAGCTTACACAAGATGTTGTTTTCTTTCTTTTTCCTTTTTTTTTTTTTTAAAGAAAAACTGAGTGATACTTCCAAACCTAATCTAGAGTCCTGGCATGGAGCCAGTAGCATGTATATGAGAGCTGAGGAGAGAGAACTTCTTGATCTCCAAATAGAGGAAGGTACCCATATTTAAATTCTGAACAGTCCAGAAGCATTTAGCAGGAATCAAAATGCTTTTAGGATTTTGTTACATGCCCATGAAAAAAAGCACTAAGCAAATATTGCCAGGTGGTATCATAGTTATTATTCATAGCAATTACTTTCCCACTCCTAACACCTGCTAGATACCCAAGCAGGAAATTACCTGGACAAGTGGAGAAGAAGTTAAAGTCAAAAGTGGAGCTTATTTATTATGGAAAAATTTGTTTTTCTGAAAATATAGTGATCACTGGATAGATATGTGTGTGTATTTAATTTTAGGTGTCAGTTTTGCACCATCTCTATTGTCTCTACCTAAGTGTCAGCATGCAGATAGAGTCACATCTATCTTAGCCTGGCCCTACCTGAGCCCAGTTGAGTTACCAGGTGATAGATAAGATTCATGAAGAGCCAGTTATTTATCATCCAAACAATAACCTGTAATAGGTTCTTTAGTTCAAAATAAGTAACAAATAGATAGTAATTGAACTCAGAAAATGGCAGGATGGGGCCGCAAAATTCTGGATTATGAAAGAGTAATACTGCCACTTCTCTCTAGTATGCCATCTTTCCCCAGTCCCTTTGGTTTTTTTTTTCCTTCTTCTTCTTTATTTTCCTTTAAATGTTACATTAAAAAAATATGAGGTCCCCATATACCTCCCACCCCACCCCTCCCACATCAACAACCACTTCCATCATCACAGCACATCCACTGCCTCTGGTGGATACATTCTGGAGCACCGCTGCACCTTTGGTCTTTATTGGCCACTCCTTTGGTTTTCTTCTTGTGTGTCCCACAGGATTTTTTTTTCCCACTAATATAAAAAAACATAAACAATAAATGTATAATAGTTGTGAACTTACAAAACAAATATCAAACAAACATATATAACATCTCACCCTACCACCAATAACTTCCTTTGTTTTTAAACCTTTTTAACTAATGATTAAAGAGCATTGTCAAAATATTACTAGTAAAGAAAGTATTTTTCCCCTAACCAGTCAGACTATTATCTTTATATCATTTATATATGAAAATACATAAACAAGTAAGTGTATAGTAAGAGTTGTGAACTTACGAAGCAAACATGCATAACATCATGCAAGGGTCGCATACATCAACCCTCCACCAACACCTTGCATTGTCACGAGACGTTTGTTACAAACTATGAAAGAACACTGTCAAAATCTTACTACTAATCATAGTTCCTATCTTACATTTGTGTGTTTTTCCCCCAATCCACCCTGTTATTATTTTTTAAATATATATATTTTTATGACGGAAGTTGTAAACTTATAAAACAATCATGCACATGTGCAGAATTCCCAAACAACACCCCTCGATCAACACGCCACAATGTGGTGTGTCATTTGCTACAGATAAAATAATATTCATCTCATTATTGCCATGTCTATAGTGTACATTTGGCTCACATTTTTCATACTGCCTCAGTATCAACACAGTACATCTTTTGCATAGATGCAAGAATATTACATTATTACTGCTAACCACAGTCCATAGGTCATTCCAGCTGTGTTTTTCCAATGCTTCTCCACATTTCCAACACCCTGCAGTAGTGATACAAATTTGCTCTAGTTAACAAAGGAAAGTCTTGCATCTGCACCATCAACCACAAATCTCATCCACTTCTTGATTTACTGTGCTATCCAGTTCCTAGATTATTCTCTAGCATTCTGTCAATTGGCATTTATATAACTAGACTACCATTTTCAGTCACAACCCCATTTATAAACTAGCTGTTACTCACTGTGTGTTACCATCCACTCTATACATTTCCACACTTTTACAGTAAAGCTAATAAAAACTTCTATATATACATTAAACATCAGTAGTCCACTCAGTCCTTCTCTTAACTCCTTTAAGAATCCACCACCTACCACTGGGTCTTAAAGATATTTTCCAATAATTTCCTCTGGAAGTTTTATGGTTCTTGCTTTTATTTTTAGTTTTTTTTTTATCCATTTTGAGTTAGTTTTTGGATAAGGTGTGAGATGGGGGTCCTCTTTCCTTCTTTCAGCTATGGATGTCCATTTCTTTCAGCACCATTTGTTGAATGGATTGTTCTGCCTGAGCTGTGTGTTTGACAGGCTAGTCAAAAATCATTTGACCATACCTGTGAGGGTCTGTTTCTGAACCATAAATTTGGTTCCACTGGTCTATTGTGTCTGTCTTTAGGCCACTACCATGTTGTTTCTACCACTATAGGTAGGTATTATGATTTAAAGTCTGGAAATGACGGTTCACCTTTCCTTTTTATGATGTTTCTGGCTATTCAGGACTCCTTACACTTCCAAATAAACTTTATGATCAAGTTTTCAATTTTTTCTTTAATGCTGGTGGACTTTTTATTGGTATTTCATTAAATCTGTATATCAGTTTGAGTAGAATTGACATCTTAATGATATTTAAGATTCTTCCAATCCATGAGAATGGAATGTTCTTCCAGTTATTTAGGGCTTTTTTTATTTGTTTAACATTGATTTACAGTTTTCTGAATACAAGTGCTTTTACATCATTGGTTAAGTTTATTCCTGTCTATTTGAGTTTTATCCATCATATTTTATTTTCACCACTCTTTTGACAATTTTAATTACTTTTATTGATATAATCTTCATTTCTAGACTCTCTTCCAGACCCCTCTTCTCCTGTCTTTATTTTTCAGGCTAGCACACCCTTTAGTATTTCCTGAAAATCTGGTCTCTTGATTAGACATTCTCTCAGTTTCTGTTTATCTGTGAATATTCTAATTTTGCCCTCATTTTTGAAAGACAGTCTTGCCAGATATAAGATTCTTGATTGGAAGTCTCTCTCTTGTAGTATCTTAAATATATCAGACCACTGTCTTTTTACCAACATGGTTTCTGGTGAGAAATCAGCACTTAATCTTATTCCGTATCCCTTATATGTTATGCATTGCTTTTCTCTTGCTGCCCTCAGAATTCTCTCTTTGTCTTTGGCCTTTGACATTCTAATGAGTATGTGTCTCGGAGTTGGTCTATTTGGATTTTTTTGGACAGGAGTACGTTGTGCTTCTTGGACAGGGATATTTATGTCCTTCAATAGGGTTGGGAAATTTTCTACCATTATTTCTTCAAATATTCCTCTGCCCCTTTTCCCTTCTCTTCTCCTTCTGGGACACCCATGACATGTATGTTTGCATGCCTTTTGCTGTCATTTAGATTCCTGAGACCTTGTTCAATTTTTTCCATTCTTTTCTTCATCTGTTCTTTTGTATGTTCACTTTCAGAGGCCATTTCTTTAAGCTCACCAATCCTTTCTTCTGCCTCCTCAAATTTGATCTTATAATATTCCAATTCTTAAAAATTTCATTGATTGTACTTTCATTCCCATAAGATCTGCTATTTTTCTATGTATGCTTTCAAATTCTTCTTTGTGCTCATCCAGTGTCTTCTTAATATCCTTAATCTCTTTAGCCATCTCACTGAATTTATTAAGGAGATTTGTTTGAACATCTGTAATTACTTGTCTCAACTCCTTTATGCCATCTGGAGGCTTATCTTGTTCCTTTAACTGGGCCATAACTTCCTATTTCTTGGTGTGGGTTGTAATTTTTTGTTGGTGTTTTCGCATCTGGCTTACTAGAGTATTCTTTCTGGGTGCAGTTTTTCTCTCTAGTTTAGGGCTTTCTATCATTTCTCCCTTGGTGGATATGCAGTAGGAGCCAAGCATGTAGTTGGTGCTATAAGCTGTGGAGGCTCAATCTACCCTCATTGCACTGGGACCAATGAAGCTTCTTCCAACTTTTTCCTTTGCCAGGAGTAGGGACAGAGTCACAGCTATGTGGTATAATCCACGTGCAGGCCTAGACTGTAGTTGCCCAGAGAGACTGAGCTTCACATCCACAGTTGCCCTGGTAGACTTCTGATTTTCAGTCTATGCCAGCCAAAGTTCCCTGCAGGTACCTGTACTGGCTAGTGCAGGGGTCCTCAGCCTCCTCCCTGCCAGAGGTGGGGCTGAAGCCTAGGTGGGCTGCAGGCTGATCTGTGTGAAAGAAACTGTTAGCCCGGCTTCCCCTCAGGCTGGGGGCGGAGTCAGAATTGTGACTACTGGCCTCTTTCTGACTTGGGCTGGTTCTCACCCCAGCTATTCACAGGGTTATCTCTTAGCCAGCCAAGTCTCCCAATCAGTAGCTGAAATCAGCAGCCAACCATCTCCTCTCCCCTGTTTCTGGGAAATGGAGCTTCCAATTCCCATCACAGAGCATCTCCAGGGGCGGTTTGTGCCGCCAAAGTAGGATGATCACCGGCCTCTGCAGCTTGGCTGGTAATTTCCCGGAGAGGCTGGCGCAGGTCCCTGCGGCTTCCTCCCTGTTGGAGGTGACACTGGGGCCTAGGCTAAAGCTGCAATATGATCTGAATGGGAAGAAGCCGGTCCCCACCAGCACTGGGATTTTCAGTCCGTCCCGCTTCCCCTCGTGCCAGGCACCGAGTTAAGATGGCAGTTCCTGGCTTCTTTCTGACCTGAACAGGCTCAAACCAGAGCTGTTCTCAGGAGCATACTATTACTCATTGAATTTCCTCATCATAGCTGAAATTGGTGCCCAATCGTCTCTTCCTCCCCTCTTTTGGGGAAGTGGAGCTTTCAGTTCCAGCCACGGAACAGCTCCCGAGGTGGCTTGTGACTCCAGTGGAGGATGGGCACCAGCCTCCGTGGCATGGAGCCTCTACTTATGAGTCTTCTCTGCAGACAGGTAGTCTCCTCCTTCCACTCCCCCAGTGATGTTGCAGGATGCTCTTCTGGCCTCCTGGAGCCCCCAAACAGGTGCTTCAGCCAGCTCCGGAGAGCTCTCTGGGTGTTTGCTAACTGCCCTGTAGCAGGAGCTGACTTTAGGAGCGCTTTACTCCGCCACCATCTTGCTGGTTCTCTCCCACAGGATTTTAACTGGCCCTAATACTACCTCTGACTGTCTCTTTCTGAGTCGTAATGATACTAGGTGTACTCTGCCAACATCACTAGAGCTAACTACGGCTCTGGCTGCAAATCTTCATATATGTTCACTTTATTTCCATGCCTGTGCCTTATTTCTTGTTTTTATATTACTTTCTTATGCTTTCTCTTTCTTCTAAATGTCCTCTGCTGCAACCTTTCTCTACTGTGTGTGCTCTAGGCCCTGCAGATGCTATTGCTGTGGTTTGGCTCCTCCTTGCACTCAGTGCCTTCCTCCTCAATTCCTTTTACTCTCCCCCCCCCCTTTTTTTCTTTTAACAAAAATCTTATCCTATCTCCTATATTTTCTTCCTTCACACTGTTGGCATCTGCACTTGAATTGCCTCCTGTCTACTGATCTATGATTTCTTTCAATGATCAAGAAGGAGCTGTGAGAGTATCCCTGCCATTTGGGAAGAAAGAACTAGCTTCATGATAGCACCAAGAAGACTGATATCTCCCAGGAAACAAACCACTCACTGTGAGGCTCTTTTTTTCCTCCATCATAAAGTGTTTGACTGACTGTATGTTAAGAAAAGAAGTTTTAATTGTAAGGATACAATATACAGCATTGTTAGGGACTGGCTTTAGAAAGCCATCAGGGTCTGAGGTACTTCTAGAGATCCACTTCCCTTTCCATTGTTCTTCCTCATTAACCACACAGTCTCTGTCTAGTGGCATTTTTCCTTCTTTCTGTGGTCTTCTCCCTTTATTATTCCAGCTTGCAATGATTCTTCACAGACCTACCTCATGGCTCCTCTTTCCATTTATACTTTCAGCTCCTACCTGGTGTTTTACTCAGCCAAAGGGGTGCTGATGCAAAGTACAAATTCTATTGGCTTTTATAGAGTATTTAGGTGGGAGAGAAACTTACAGTTACTAAGCCCTAAAGAGTCCAACTCAAGGTACCATAAGAGGCACTTTCTAGTCTGTTGCCACGTATTGATACAAAATGGTGGGCAGTGTCTCTGAGGATTCAGCCTTCCTTCTTCCTCTTAAGGCTCCATGGTCCCAGTTTCTTTCAATCTCAGCTGTAGGCTGGCATCAGGCTCATCTCTCTCCCCAGGGCTTGTTTCTTTCTGGGCTCAGGTGCTCTGGTCTCTTCACAAGGCCAGCTGTAGACTATCAGGCTCATCACTCTTCCTGGGGCTTTGTCTATGGGGGCACATTCTCCTCCTGTGCACCTGCTTCTGTGTGTCAATTTCCATGTAAGAGTCTGTTTAATCAGCCTGAGGGGCCTGGGACTCAATGCTGAGTCATGCTCTAATGACGTGGTTGGATCAAAGCCCTAATCTTAACATAATTTAATCAGATGTCTCAGCTGAATGTAACACAATCAAAGTGTTATTATGCCCAGAGAAACAGACCAGTTTACAAACATAATCTGTATTTCTTTTTGGAATTCATAAATAATATCAAACTGCCACACCTGGCAAGCTCTTTTTATACTTCTGGCTCACATTCTCAAGAGAGGGAGTGTGAATCATCTCTTTTCCTTTTTTTTCCAACTCAGCCATGTCAGAACCCACTGGCCAGATATAGGTTGGTTGACATTTGTCAGACACCTCTTCTCCCCCTCTGCTACCATAACTGGATGATGATATAGGAAAATAAAGATGCATGGGAATCCCATGGTTATAGAGCATGGCTGCCTAAGCAATTACATCTATAGGTGATTGGCAATGTCACTTAGAAGGGAGTCCTAGGTGAGAAAGGCACCTGTCACCCATCATAACTGGTATGGGATGTAAGTTTTACAATGTCTCAAAGACAGCACTGATTTTATAGTGGTATATACTGGGGCAGTAGGCTGAAGAATGGGATAAGTAGCTACCTCTGGAGGCCCCATCTCTGTTGAATGCATCACGCTGACCACAGAATTAGGAGCCAAGGCTAAATTGGCCTCTGCCAGATCAACTGAATACATTCCTAGGGGGTGAAGCTCTGTGGCACAAATCTCAAGGCTACAAGGGCCACTTCTTCCCTTTACCCTTTTTTGGTGTGTCTTCTCCAAAAGGCTAGCGTCAGAAGATAATCTGCTGTCATTTTCAGTTGCACTATTTGGATACTGAGTCATTTTCAAAGCCTCTTCCTGGGTTTGGGTTTCCAGAGCAGCTTGTGTTCCAGGTTTCCCTGCCAGTCATGCCTGCCAGGGATAGAATGACAGCTCTCCTTGAGCCTCTCCTTCCCATCCCTTCCCCTGTCAGGGCAGCTGAACTTAGTTGGACTTAGCTGGAGCCAGCAGGCACCCCCTCCATATTCTAAGAGCTGCTATTTCATGCCTTTCCAGGAACAACCCAAAAACCAAAGTATTGTCATCTACAGGTAGTATAGTGTATGACTACAGCCTGGGTTGAGAAATAGGACTCTCCTTTTGTGACAGCTCCAGGCAGATGGTAGTGGCTACCCTTGGGGCCATCTTGGAAAGGATTTTGGGGACTGTATCTGGCTTAGCTGTAGTTGTGAGAGGAAAGTGCCAAATACCTACCAACCTCAGTCCTGGGGCTAGTGATAGAAAGAACTTCATGGAATAAAGAAACTAGGACCCTCTATATCTCTATAACATCAAATTGTCACGATCTCTCCAATCCTGGACTAATCCAATGAGAAATAAAACTCCTTCTTCCCCCTACAACACACTGAACTTTCTTCCTTCATTCCTTGGATAAATGCAAAGGAACAGAAATACCCATTTGGCACTTGAAGCAGATTTTCCTATCACATCAGAACCTTCCAGAACCCTCGTTAACCTGGTAAGTTTCATGAACTAGACAGTGGTTCACAACCAGCTTCCTACCACAAGCTATTTTAAGTAATTGCCCATCCCCATGGAACCCACGTTTTTGAAGATTAAGTAATAATTAATTAGATTTCTACATTTTTCATACAAGACAGCAAAAAATAACATGTTAATACATAGAGTTGATATAATTCTAGCCAAAGCAGAGAAATGATGTTAGAATTACCCTGTGCAAACTTTTGGAAAATATGTTCTCTCTTTGGGAAGTAGGAGGCAGAGTAGGGCTTGGAAGCAAGGAACTAACTGATATAAAATGCTTTGAAAATATTAGGCACTAATTATTTTAAGTTGCTTTGATGAAGACAATTTGGTAGGGAGATCTGAATATTCTGAAAAGAATGGATATAATATAGGTTACTTGCAATTTAACTAGTCATTCATGCCTTAAAGAAGGATTATTACTGTTTTTGCACATATGAAAACTTCTAATATTTGTATGAAAATACAAAAGTCCACTTTTGAAAGTATAATGATTTTCTCATGCCTTTACTCTTAATGTTTTCACTTCTGTTCAGATTAGATAATGGAACCTAAGGAATATTAAATAATTTACCCAAGATCACAGAGCTTTTGAGTGGAAGTATCAACACCTAGATTTTCTGATGCTAAATTGTATATTTTTTTCTCCCATGTTACATATTTTAGCATCAGAATAAGGTAACAAAGCTGGCTTTCTTCTTATATGGAGAAGCTGAGAGTGCAGCCCACACCTTTTCCTTAACAGCAAGAATTGGTTACCTTTAACTTAGGGGTGGCTGAGCCTCCCTGAAGCCTAGGGAATTTGGCAAGGGCCAAATAAATTCTTTCATGCCCATCTCAGAAATCTAGATTCATCACCCTTGACCCTTGGCTCAGACCCACCCTTGCCCAGACTTGTACACAGGAGATTCTTGTTTCTGTTACTTCACCATTACTATCAATAGATGATGCTTTGACCCACTGCCTGGGAAACAGGGCAGGGCTGTCTCAGGACCACATGTTAAGATCTGGGGGTCTCTTTGATTTTGTCTCTGTGGTGTCTGATGGTACCCAGGAAAAGCCTATGATAGCCCTCCAAATCAATGAGGCAGGAAGCAAGAGAAGAGTGGTGGTGGTGGCGGACTGTCACTGTACAATCAGCAAACATTTGTTGAGCTCATGCGGGGCTGAGCACAGTGAAAATAGGCACCTCCGTATTCTTAGGAAGTTTATATTCTGTTGCAGAAGGTGTGTGATAGTTGCTTCGAATAGTTAATATAGTAAAGGGATTCACCAAGGGGGGCTGTGGCCACATAGAGGTACTCCCTCCTGCTTACTGTCAGGATTCAGTTTAGAGTCATTAAAGGTGACTTGTAAATTCAGGACTTGTTAGGAAGAAATGTCTAATTGACTTCAGTGTGTGTGTGGGGAGACATACATAGATATGTTGAATAGCAGTTTGTCTCAGAAGTTAATGATCCCCGTGCAGGCCATGTCCTCAGACCAGAGCAACACCTGGCTCTTCTCTCAGGGATAGAAGAGTGCCTCCCACATCGTAGAGACACAATAAATATCCAATGAGTGAGTGAGTGAGTGAATGAACGAATGAATGACCCAATCAGTGAGTGAGTGCCTGGCATGTCCTCTGGCTCTGTATCACTTCCAGGTTGCAGCAAGTGAAGGAGAGATGATATTGGAATATACCTCTTAGGCATGAGGACCTGGGAGGGCCCACTATTCCCTGCTCTCCCTTCCTTCTTTTCTCTTCCAGTTCCAGAGAGAACCACAGAGCCCTCTGGGCACTGGCATCCCTCTGGACAGGCCCTCTACAGCCTGACTCATGCCCAAGACAGCGCCTCAGGGTGTCTGTTCCTGTGCTGCTAAGCTACCTCTGAACCCTGGCTGCATTTGATACTCAGGAGACACCCTGTAATTCAATTACAAGTTCCCTCCAGGGAGCATGTAATTATGTCCTATCTGGGCCTTGTAATGACAGCCCCCTGCCATTGCACAGGGAGCTACCCTGATCAGCTGCCCAGAACCTTTCCCAGGGAGAGAACTAATCTGCATAGCCCAGATTGGATGCAGTTGTGTGCAGCACTTGCCTGAATGCCTTGGAATTAAGTCCTAGCTAGCAGAATGGGCCTGCCTTAGGGGAACTTGAGGGTTCACTCTGATTTGCTCTGCTCTTTGCCATAAGCCCTTCTGCCTAGGACTGTTCTTTGATGTGTGGAAAGCCAAGAACTCCCTTCTCTTCTCATGGCCAGTACCCTTGGTCTCCCCCAGCCCTATTGGGTGTTGGAAAGGAGATGAAAGAAGATCAAAGGCATGTTTTCCATGCTTGCTGGTGGGATGGGGGTATATGATTGATTGAGTTACCTTTGACATTTTCAACCTGATAATTGAAATGCTGAAAGTTTAGGGGTAGGAATCTTGTTCTGTCTTGAGCTGTGAGGAAATTTGCCTTTGTTCTCTACTTTACTTTTCTTCTTTTGGCTGACATAGACACTGCTGATGGTCCCTTCACACTAGGAACTAGTAGCTTCGGACTTCATTGAGACTAACCTGAGACTTCTGTCTTAAGGAACCAAATCCTTTCCTTGCTGTTTTATGGGATCTGCCCAAAATGCCATTGGCAAGCCCTGCATGATGCCCACTCCAGGTTTCTGAATGTGAATCAGGGACGGCTCACCTGTGGTTAAAGGACTAGTAGGGAGAAGAGAGCTGCCTGTGGGTTTAACTGTCCCCCAGGACATTGGCCTACAGTTCCCTAGGCAAGAAGAGGTCAGTGCTTGTTTAACAGCCTTGTTATCCATGGGCTCTTACTGTAAATAGATTCCATTCCTGTTTGGAAGTAGATAGTATCTAAAAAATAAAACAGCCACATTCTCTAAGCCACATAGCCAAATCAGTTCAGTTGCTTTATTACAGCTGTTATAACTGCCTCCTCTTCTCTCTTCCAATTTCCTTAGCCCTGGTCCCTTGCCCAGAGGCTCCAACCAATGCTTTGCGAACTGTATGCCCATTTCTCCTTTTCTGCTCTTCAGATAGCTACACTCTGGGCCAGTGGTTGGGGAGGTGAAGGAAGACCTATTCTTTCTCGGTTAGGCTTTCCCTGGTGCCTTGAAGCTGGTCCTAAAATGCAGATGTTACTTCCATTTTTTTCCTGTAAAAGGAGGCAGATCAGGAAGACATGACTGAAAATGCCATGGGCAGCCTATAGCAACCGAGGCCAGGAACATCTGTGATGCAAGGGGGACAGCGCTGATTGGTGGGTAGGGGCATGAATGAGTGCTGGGGAGCTGGAAGACAGAATTGTGTCTTATCATGGCCACAGTGAAATTTCCAGTAACAGAAATGAGAGAGCAACTCTGTTGGTTGAAGTCCCTGTACACGTAGGTGAGCAGCAGAGCAACGTGATTAAATTCATGGAGTTCTAGCTTGTCTGCTTGTTGATGATGTGATCTAAGGAAAGTTACCTAACCTTTCACTTTACTGGTCTCTAACGGGAGTAATGATAGTATCTACCACACAGGGTTATTGTGAGGATTATATATGATAATGCAGTGTAAAAGTTAGCATAGTGCCTGGGCCAAATTATTCATCAAATGCATTATGTGCTAAGTAGTGGCTAGTTGGGGCACAACCATTGTGACCTAACCTGGGCTTGCATTTTGCTTAGGTTCTACCATCAGTAATTATATTCCTTCTCTGAGCTCAAGGTGAGCTTTTAGGAAGACAGAATTGATCTAAAGATAGAAAGTCAAAGAATATTGTCTGGAGGAAGGTGAAGGGAAATATTATTAGTAGTACTTTCTTTGACAATGTCAGGGAACATGACAACAGGCTGATCCCCAAGGAGACAGAAGCCCTAGACTGGGGTAGAGAATGACCTTGGGAATGACTCCTCTGTATCTGGCTGTGGGCTATGTTGGACTTGTTTGGGAAATGAAGGGAAGAAAAGAAAAGTAGATAGAGAAGGAGAATAAAAGGAGAGGAAGGAGGAAGGGCTTGAAGGAGGATGGGCAAAGTTTCTTGACTCACAGATAATTATATGTAAAATCACTTACCAGTGGGACCCTGGGGCTGGAACAACTACAGTAATTACAGAACAAGCTAGAGCGTTCTCAAGCATGTCTCTGAGCAGTATGTAGGCAGTGTTGAGACCTCTCTAACTCAACCCACCTCCCACCCAGGAGCCTGTTGCTGCTCAGGAAGATTTTTTTTTTTAAGATTTATTTATTTATTTAATCCCCCCCTCCCCCCGGTTGTCTGTTCTCTGTGTCTATTTGCTGCTTTCTTGTTTCTTTGTCCGCTTCTGTTGTGGTCAGCAGCACGGGAAGTGTGGGTGGCGCCATTCCTGGGCAGGCTGCACTTTCTTTCGCACTGGGCGGCTCTCCTACGGGGTGCACTCCTTGTGCGTGGGGCTCCCCTACACAGGGGACACCCCTGCGTGGCAGGGCACTCCTTGCGCGCATCAGCACTGCGCATGGGCCAGCTCCACACGGGTCAAGGAGGCCCGGGGTTTGAACTGCGGACCTCCCATGTGGTAGACGGATCCCCTAACCACTGGGCCAAGTCCGTTTCCCAACTGCTCAGGAAGATTAAACAGAATGATTATGGTTTCCGAGTGGAATCACATCTACAGGCTCATGTGACAAAAACCACAAGCCTGTCCTTCAGATGGAGAACTCTACTCTTGATGGTCAAGAGATCTAGAGCAGGATAAGCTCTTGTTTCTTCAAGGACAGCAAGAGAGAATCTCAACACTTTTAAAGGGCTCACCCAGAATATACTCCCTTTTGATTAAGTGATTAGGGACGTTAATTACCTCTGTAAAATCCCTTTGCCTTTGCCATGTCACATAATCATATCATTATTATATTCACAGGTCCCACTCAAACTTGAGGGAGAGGAGATTATACAAGGTGGGTAGATGGTGGGGAGAAAGGAATCTTGGGGTCAGTGAGAATCCTACCACTATACCATGGGGCCTCAGGTAAATTACTAATCTCTCTAAGTCTCAATTTCTTTGCCTGGGAAAAAAAGGCAGTAAAACCAGCATATAGAGTTATTACAAATACTAAATGAAATATATTATATAGAAAAAGTCTGGCAGATAGAAGGCATAAGGATATAAAAATTTCCCACCTAACCTGTCTTTTGTTGTTTACCTGTCCTGCAGTCTTGGTATTCTAAAATACCATAGAAAACATTCCAAGTAGCAAAATTATTCTGCCAAGTCTATGCAATAAACTTCACGTTGTTTTATTTTTTAATTTTTATTCTTTTGTGGAAAAGAAAAGAATTCATTCTCAATCTTGCGAGAAAGGGGCGCACAATCAGAAAATGTGGCTGGCATCACAAACAAAGAAAAATGACACAATTTATACCCCTAAGCCTAGCACACAAGCCCTTCCTCTGTTTCTCCATAGATTGGATACTTCAGAGGTTACAGCCTATCTGGGAAGTTTAGCTTTCTCTTGTAAGTTCCCCTGTTTTTGATTAACAGCTTCCCCCATCACATTTCAACTGTTTTGGCTTTTACCTGCTCCTTTTGCCAAGTAAGGTATGGAATTTAGTGCTGAATTGATATTGTCTTAGCTCTCTTGTGCATACTTTTTACTGGCTATAGGACTGGCTGAAGCTGGTTTCCTTTGTTCATGCTTAATCCAGGAGTGGACCATTGAGGCAGTAGGCTGCCAGGTTACATTAATTTTTTCTTCCTTTATGTGAAAACTAAACTGATTCCCATCTCTTAACAAGATATCTGCTCAGTTGTGCCAAACTCATATACCTTGCTTACTACTCTCAGTGCAGAAAATGAATGGTTTTCAGTATTAGTTTTAAAAGATGCCTTCATTTGCATTCTTTTGGATAGCTCCTCTCAACAAATTTCTGCCTTTGAGTGGGAAGAACCAAGTGCAGGACATAAGCAACAATATACCCGGACTGTGCTGCCCCAAGGGTTAAAAAATCCCCCAGCCATTTTTGGTGCACAGTTAGCCCAGGACTTGCTAGAGAAAGTTACAATAAATAGGCAATATCTTCAGTATGTAGATAACATTTTAATTGCAAGCCCAACTTAAGAAGAATGTGGTAAAGATACAATTGAAATGCTAAATAGTTTACAACCTTAGGGTACAAAGTCTCAAAGAGAAAAGTACAGTTAGTGTGGAAATCAGGAAATCAGTCCACTACCCTGGGTTTGAACTAAAGAAAGTAAAGAAAGGAACTAGGACCTGACAACAGCTAGAGTAAAAGCTATTTTAGAAATAAAAAGCCCAAAGAGTTATCACCAGCTGCAGGGATTTCTAGGTATGGCCGAGTTCTGCTGAATCTGGATTCCAAATTTTGGGTTAATAACTAAACCCCTGCACACAGCTTTGTTTGGTGGGGACGCAGAGCCCCTCCAGTGGACCTCTGAATGTAAGCGAGCCTTTCACCAACTGAAGAGGAAGGTAATGAGTACCCCTGCCCTGGGATTACCAGATCTCAGAAAGCCTTTTGATTTATTTGTCCGTGAAAAACAAGCTGTAGCCCTTGGAAAATTAACCCAGAAATTGGGAGGTGAGCATCATCATCCAGTAACATACTTCTCAAAATTGCTAGCCAATACTGCAAAAGAATGGCCAGCAAGTTTAAGAGCTGTTGCTGCAACCTGTATCTTAGTACAGGAAGTGGAAAAATTTACTTTAGGAGAGCCCCTCACCATTCACACCTCCTTCAAGTACTCACACTGCTTGAAGGAAAAGAAAATCTGTGACTAACCCAAGAGGCTTGGAAAATATAAAGCAGCACTTTTAGACAACTCAGAAGTTAAATTAAAAGTTTATGCAACCTTAAATCCAGCTTCTCTACTCCCATCAAGTACTGAGGAAATACCTATTCATGATTGTATAGAAACACTAGAGGAAGTCTTTTCTTCCAGGAAAGTCTTGCGGGATACTCCTTTACTAAATCCAGATTTAAAAATCTTCACTGATGGGAGCAGCTTCATTAAGGGAGTGTTTGAATTCATGTTGTTTTAGTCATTGGCAAGCTCTTGCAGCCTGTGAGCCTTGTTACTTTTATTTTAATTCATAATGTCATCAAACCTTGTAATCACACTTTCCAGTTAATAAACTTTTAAAGGGAGAAAATTAGAAGGGAAAGTAGAAACAGGGTATTTAGAGTCAGGTCCCTGGCAACAGCAGGAACCATCAATGAATCGCTAGCAATGAAAAAAGAGCAAAATTTGTGAAAATCAATCACACAAACTAAAAAAAAGCACTGCCGTACGGGGCCATTTAGTGTAGGAACAGGGAGGTCTACCACTCAGCCCCTGATGACAGCATTATCATAGCACATGAATGTAATGAATCTTCACAAAGGTGATCAGATGTGCCTGGTACGCTGTTTAAGAAGTCAACGTTTCTGAATATTCCTTTTCTTTTCCTCCTGGTCACACATTTTTTTGTCCTGCCTGAACTCTCCTCCCTCTTCATGTTCCTATAGCCTACTGGTCCTTCAATGCCCAGAGCCAACACCACTGCCTCCATGAAGCCTCCCTTAATCTCTTCAACTAGAAATAGTCTTTGGTTCCTCTAAGCCTCTAAGACCCTTTTCAAGCCTCTCTACTCACTTTCTACTGTAGAATATTTGCCTTTGTTAATGTGTACATTCCAAGCTCTCCTATTGGCATGAGACTTCTTGATGTATACAGGTCATTTCTAACCCATACCAATAACCCCCGGGAAGGCCAGCACAGTGCCTTGCATCTAATACAAGCCCAATAAATGTTTGTTGACTGAAACACCTTCAGAAGTATTCAAATACTTTTTGTTTTTAAAAGGTGAAGGAAAGAAAAACAATAAAATAATTTTTTTTAAAAAGTGAAGGCTTTGGTTATCCAGAAAATTCACTTTTGTAGGTCTTCTTTCCCCAGTGGTGCTGCACAAGTGAGTTCTTCTATATTTCCCTTAGTGGAGAACAAGGTTGATTAAAATGGGGTAAATTGCTGGATATTGTGCTCCAGTTTGATTGCTTATGGGGTGTCAATTTGGGGATTCCCTTTACTGTGAACTTACATGTTCTAAACCAGTGATTCTCAAATATCAGAATCACTTGGAGGGCTTATAAAAACACAGATTTCTGGGCCCTACCCTTAGCCTTTCTGATTTTGTTATATCTGGGATGGGACCTGAAAGAGTCTTTATTTCTAAAGTTCCTGGTGCTGCTGCTTCTACCCCTGGGACCACAGTTTAAGAACTCATGCTCTAAACCAGGGGTTTGCAGACATTTGCTGTAAAGGGCCAGAAAGAAAATATTTTAGCCCTGTGGGCCCTGTGGCTAGTGTCCAGTTACTCAATTTTGCCATTGTAATATGAAAGCAGCCACAGACAACATATAACCAAATGACCATGGCTGTGCGCCACTCAATAAAACATTCTTTTATGGTCACTGAAATTGGAACTCCGTAACATTTTTACATGTCACAAAATATTATTATTTCAATTCTTTTCAACTTTTAATATATGAAAACCATTATTAGCCCTCGGGTTGTACAAAAGCAGGTGGTAGGCTGGATTTGACCCAAGGGCTGTAGTTTACAGACCCCTGCTCTAAATTCACCCAGGTCAGTCAGATCCTAACTCTTCTTGCCTCATCAAGAAGTTATATTTCTCTTCCAGTCCCCTCTGGTATGAGCTACAGACTTTGAACTCCTGTGGCTCTAAGAAAACCAGTTATTCCCCCCACCCCAAAATCTTTTTCTAGTGTTTTTTCAATGACTAAATGAGCTAGAACAAGGGACAGAAATAAATACCCCTTTCCCTAGCTGGGCCTCTTTGGAGAATATGTATTCCCTCATGCATTTTATTCTTCTTCTAGGCACCATTAAAAGAAGGAAATCAAGTCTCTCTTGATAAAAAATAAAAACAAACAAACAAAAGGCCTTGTTTGCCGCTCAGTACTAAGGATGGAATGTGCTGGGGGCAGGTTTTTAAAAAATTTTTATTTTATTTTTATTTCTATTTTTTAAAAGATACTTAGATTACATAAGTGTTACATTAAAAATATAGGGGATTCCCACATGCCCTGCTCCCCACGTCTCCCACGCTTTCTCACATTAACAACATCCCTCATTAGTGTGGTACATTCACTGTGATTGATGAACACATTTTGGAGCATTGCCACTAAGTATGAATTATAGTTTATATTGTAGTTTACATTCTCTACCACATAATTTTGTAAGTTATGACAAGATATATAATGGCCTGTATCTGTCGTTGCAATGTTATTCAGGACAATTCCAAGTCCCAAAAATGCCCCCCATATTATACCTGTTTTCCCCTCTTCCTAACCTCAGAACCTCCAGTGGCCATTGTCTCCACCTCAGTGATATAATTTCTTCCGTTTCTAGAATCACAATAAGTCTATAGTAGAATACCAGTAAGTTCTACTTTAGTCCATAGTTCATTCCCCAATCCTGAGGATTCTGGGATGGTGATGTCCACTCCACCTCTAATGGAAAGGGAGCTTCAATCCCATAGGGCTGATGGATGGGACTTTCTTGCTTGCAGTTCTAGACTCTCTCAGTTCCTTGGTATGGTGGTTGTCCATTATCACCTTCTTGTTAGTTGTCCTGGGTAAGACCAATGGACTAGAGATTAGATGTTGCAACTTCGTTGAGTTTCAGGACACAACTGGCACATAGACAGCCCAAAGATTTAAGTCTCTTGGATGTACACCTACCAACTCTAGTACTAATTATAGTTTCAAATAGAAGAACAGAAGAGCCATGTCTAGGGAACCACAACTGAATCCAATTCTGTCTCACAGGGAAGCATAAATTCCAAAGTAGACCCCACTGGCAAGGCACCTAACTCCTGAGCTATCTGCCATGACTTCAGTGTCTGGATGTCTCCAGAGCCCTCAGGAGCCCTCCTATTTGGGGTAGTATCTACTTTGGCAGTCAATGAGATCCTGCTGAGGTCTGCATAAGTATAACCTCTGGGATGACCTCCTAACTCACTTTGAAGTCTCTTAGCCATATAATCTCATTTGTCTTTAGCTTTTCCCCCTTTTGGTCAAGGTCTTTTTTCCAGTGGCATTGCTAGTTGGTGCTTGGCAGTAATCCCTTGGTGCCAGGGAGGCTCATCACTGGGAGACATGTCCCACACTAGGGGGAAGGTAATGTATTTATAGGTTAAGTTTGGCTTAGAGAGAGACCACATTTGAGCAACAAGGAGGGTATCAGGAGGTAACTCTTAGGCACCCTATAATACTAGGCTAGTTTAAATTTCAAAAGTAAAGGTTCAGGGAAGCAGATTTGGCTCAACTAATAGAGCATCTGCCTACCACATAGGAGGTCCAGGGCTCAAACCCAGGGCCTCCTGACCATTGTGGTGAGCTGGCCCATATGCAGTGCTGATGCATGCAAGGAGTGCCATGCCATGCAGGGGTGTCCCCATGTAGGGGAGCCCCATGCACAGGAGTGCACCCCTCAAGGAGAGCCACATCATGAGAAAAAAGTGCAGCCTGCCCAGGAGTGGCGCCACACACATGAAGAGCTGACACAGCAAGATGACATAACAAAAAGCAACACTGATTCCCAGTGTCACTGACAAGAATGCAAGCGGACACAGAAGAACACACAGCTAATGGACACAGAGAGTAGACAACAGGGCGGGGGGGGGGGGAGGAGGGGAGAGAAATAAATAAATAATAAATCTTAAAAAAAAAAAGTAAAGGTTCATAAGCACAATCATCAATATCAAGGGCCCGTCAATGGACCATCCTCCTTCACTAGCATTGCCCTTGTACTCAGGGGATTCTTGCTCCTCCATTAAAGAATGTGACAGAGCTCCCCAGGATGAGAATTTGATATTCTTTTGGTTATTGTGTGAATCTCCACCCACTGTGACAATGCCCCATGAACATTCGAATACATTTATGTGCCTTATGTGTATGCCCAGGTGAGCTTCCTCCCATGTATCCCCCAGTCACTGACACCCTGCACCAATGATCCTCCTGCCATGGTTGTAACCCTTCTGTGATCCAAAACCTCTTAAAAAATGAAACCAATAAAATAGCCAAATACAATTAACAAGAAAATGAAATAATGATAGTTTTAAAAATAAATAAAATACCAAAAATTTTTCAAAAAGATTGAAAAGGTTTTGGGATAATAAAAAATAACGAAAAAAATATTTTAAAAGTTTTTTGACATTTTGCCCTTCATCACTGTAAGATCTATTGTCCTGTGTTTACAGTGACATTTTCTTCCATTTATTCCCCCAGTGTCTTACTTTTTCAATTTATCGTCAAACAAATTTTAGGTTACAGAAAAGTCACATACTGAAGACAGGGGACTCCCATAGACCCAACATTCTACCCCTTTTCCTCCTTCCCCTATTAATAGCAGTGTATTTGGATGGTACATTTGTTCCAACTGATGTACAAATATTGAAACCCAGCTCCTAATCATGGTCAATGGTTTACATTATGATTTACATTTTGGGCCATACATTTTTATAAATTTTGATGAATTTTAATATGGCCTGTATCCATCATAGCAAGATCATGTAGAATAATTCCATCACCCCCAACTGTCCCCTGTTCCATCTATTCCACTCCTCCCCCTCCCTTCCCTTGGGACCCACAGCAACCACCAGGATTCACTCCTTGAAGGACAATATTCACAGTTACTTGCAACAACACTGAGGGCTTGACACACCGGTCTGTCCTCCACTATTAGGCTCCGCCCAAGCTCTCAAGAGACTCCGCCCTTCTATTTGAGAGTATAGTGGGCCTCCCCAGTATGGGAGTCCACCACCTTCCTGCTCATTATGTGTGTCTCCACCCACTGATACAGCACACTGTGACAAGATGAACACTCACACTCCCTCGAAGCCCAGGGCAGGCTTTTGAATACAACGTTTCAGGACCCCTGGCCTTGATGTTGACCCAGATTCCCACCAAAGGCAGTTTGGCTCAAACTTCTTAGCCATGGCATTGTTGGTATTGTAGAACTTCCATTGCTCAGCATAGGGAGACATCTACAGCAGCTTTTATATTTAGAAGGGGCTAGTGTTGAGTGTGGAAAGGGTAAACAAGATGTCTTTTCCTGTCTTTCCTCTGCCTCCTCCCAGCTGATGGAGGCTTTGAAATAGTGTCATAGTATTCCAGAGCATACCTTATACTGAGCTTCTAATTCTGAAATTTTGGGACAATCTGTCTTCCTGCCCTACCTCCCTTCCTTCCTTCCACTCATCCTTTTAAAACTCAGCTTCTCTGAGCTCCTGTCTTTGTATCTCCTTCTTAGTGACTTTGAAACCCATCCCTTCTTCCCACCCTGCTAACTGTAGCTCATTAGAACTCAACAGCGTCAGCTGTGTGCTGGGAAGGAGCAGCTGTTGGGCCAAAAATGGGGCTGGGGATGCAATGTTGGAAGGCAGGGTGTTGGAATGATTTTTGGGTGGCAGGTGGAATCATTTGTTTCTTTTGTCTTCCCCCTCCCCACTTTTACTTCATCAGAGAAAAACTGAAAACAATGATCTATTTGGCAACATGGCTATCTTTGGGTACCAAGCCTTCCATCTGCAGGGAACCCTCCTATATAATCAGTCAACAAAACAGAGCAGAACCCTGTGTTTTTGTAGCTGATTCAGCAGGACAGCATCTCTAGTGAGGGGGCTGGACATCTCTTTTCTTCATTAAAAAAAGTTATATAGCAGATCACATTTTATGTTGAGAAATCATATGTAGGTGCAAGTGTGGTATACAGGCACCAACCAAACCCTGCCAGGGGTCACTGACTTTTCTCTGCAGTGACATACTGAATATAATAATGAATGTGTATGAAATTGAGAGTGATTTGAAATGACAGTTTAGGGGCTTAGTGTAAAATTGATATGCAAGGGATTGGGGAATGAGTGAGGGATTCTTGAATTTTGGGCCTTTTTCCCTTTAATACTTTCCTCATTCATTTTTTAAATCAAACAAGTATTTACAAAAAGCAAAAAGGAAATTTTAATAGGGTTTCATCTGAGAATTTCCATGGCTCCTATGAATCACATCTTGTAATAAGAATTATACTTGTTCATTTCATTTCAAATCATCATATAATTTGTACAAGCCTAGTCAGTTCAGGGCACTGGGCTAAAAGAGGTTACCAAATGCCTTCATTTAATAAAGTCCAGCTGAGACCCTAACATGTACCTGGGACTACCGAATGAAGATTAATATAAGAGAGATGTCAGGTCTTGAAGAGCTTACAGTTTGTCAGGAGAGCTCAATCATGTGAAGCCACAAAATGATGCAACCATCCTAGAAACAGACTTAAATTCATGGAGTTTACAGTCTTATTATGCTTGTTATACTCATAAACCTATGAGAACTAAAAAACATAAGCACAGAAGACTGTAACAGAAGAATGCAATTGCCAACTGAAGTTCTTTGAAATTTGTACACATCTAGCAGCCATGTTACATTTCAGAGCCTGGATAGAAAGGGAGAAGTTCCATCTCCTGGTTCTTTAGAGGGCACAGGGAGGTATGGGAATCTAGAACAGCAACAAAACCAGCAAGTTGTTGGAGCTGTTTGAGCTCAGATCAGCTCTGGGATGTAGAAACAGGGACCTGTTAGGTTTTTTCCTGTAGATGAGTGGTTCTCAGCCTGACTGTGCTTTAGAATTACATGGGTAGCTTTAAAATATAGATGCCTGCATCTCACCTCCAGAGGTTCTGATTTAATTGGGCTGAGGTGGGGCCCAGGCATCAGCATATTTTAAAGACACCCCATGTGATTCTCATATGTGGCCAGGATTGAGAACTACTTCTCTAGATGATCTACCTGCACTCCAGAGGTGCTTGCAGGCACACTCCTTTGTGAGGAGATAGGCTTCTTGCAGTACTGAAGGGAAGGAGTTCTGTGCCAGCCTCTGTAACCAAACAAATCCAGACTTAAGACCCTGCCTCATCACTTAGTAGCTATGTGGCCTTGGGCATTTACTAATCTACCTAAATTTGAGATCCTCCATTTATAAAATGGGGACAATGATAGAACCTCCTCATAGGATTATTGGGAGGTTTACATGGAATAATTCCAGCTCATAGTAAGCACTCACACAGGTCCCATGGGCTAGGCCATCAAATATAAAGTTTCAAACCACAGAGAACAGCCAGAGGTAAGGGATTTTATGCTTCCAGGGCAAAAATCTGTGAGTTCTGCTCAGAAGTGAATACCTATTTCCAAAAGGTCTCATTTGGGGGACTTTGAGCTGCAGAGGAAAGCATTAGTTCGATGGGGTTTCCCAGGGAGAACTGGGAACAGAATAAGGCCCAGGAAAACACTTGAATGTTAACCATATCTGTGCTCAGTAATGAAATAATGAAATGAGTATGGTCCCATAGACCAGAACCTTTTTTGGTAAGGCAAAGGTGAGTTAAATTTGTATCGCTTGAGGGAAAACTCCAGAAGTCTAGAACTTCTTTACGGGAGCAGAAGAATACAGACTGTATTTGGTCACAGTCAATTCATAGGCCAGAGTCTTGCCTCTAGACTTGAGGGGAAAAAGTCCAAATAAGCGAAAGAACAAAAGAACCCTCCATTAAAATACTAATATTCCGATACCTGCTTTTGAGTTAAGTCTCCTGGAGAGTAGGTTTCACTAACTAATGAGTAGATTTCTCTCTGGTCTAGTGTTCAGAAGACATTCCATGAACTTAAGTATGATTCCAAAGTGAAGATCCAATGTCATTTCTGTGTTTGCCTTTGAGAGAAACCCACTAGTTTAAGGTTAAATTACATGTATTTTGGCCCATCTCTCAGGATTAGTGGGACCAAAAATTCAGTCCCAAACTAATTCAAGCAAAGAATTCCCTGACCACTTTATATTCCATAAATATGTGTGTGGTTCTATGGAAGTCAAATCATAATTTCAGAGAGCCCGGTGGTCAAATGAAGGATTCTTCAGATAAACTAATGATCATGGGTCCTACTTCTCTCGTCTTCCCCATTTCACTTTCAAATGAATCTGAATGATCATAGTCTGGGTTTGTGAAAAAGGAGCCCACATTTTATGCTCTGCCAAACAGGGTATAACGTCTCCCAAAAGAGCCCAGTGCAGATTGCCTAGAAGAGATTGTAAGGCTGTCTGATCACTGTAGTACTAGGAATTAGCTGAAATGTTAACTACACACCAGCCCTGCCTCTCTTATGGTGTTTCTGAGTCAGTCCACATTGGGTTCTGGCCCTTCTGATTTCTCTCTCTTGGCTCATGCAGGGCTGCAGTGGCCATTAGGTGGCTGGGCTAGACTCTCTGGAACTGGGTTCTGATGACAGGATTCTGGTCGCTGGTGAGAAGGATGCCAGGGATAACAGCTAGGTGAACACCCTTTTCAGAGGGTAGAAAGATCACACAGTGAAAGACACTTGTGCTGTGACATTGGCCAGGGAGAAAGGGGGTGAACTGATTTGAGAAAGGTACCAATTTCCTCTTTAGGAGGATAACATTCATAAAATGACAGAATTTAATTTCCTTTGGTATACATTGATTGATTTATGATATTCATTTGAAATGAGGGATTATTTCTTCGGTGTCTCATCCCACACCTCACCATTCTTCCCATCAAGTCTGGGAAGAACTTGTTTTGTTGACAAGTATGAGGGATTAGAAGATGGAACTATGAACTGGCTTGTCTGTTGAAGAGTCTCACAGATTGAAACAAAAAATACTCCATTTGTGAACTGCTGCTTTCAGAATCCTGCCTCTGCTACCATACATTAGAACTGCCTGAGCTCTGAAGCCAGAACATTCAAATCTCCAAACTGTCATCTATTCTAGTCTACATTCACTTTGGCAGAACACCTAACTCATCATCACTAGAGCAAAGGGGTAATGCCTGTGCCCTGGAGACAAACTACTAGGAGTTGAATCCTGGATCTTTCGTATGCTAGCTTTGTGATTTGGATGGTCTATTTAACCTCTTCATGTCTATA
Organism: Dasypus novemcinctus; assembly: GCF_030445035.2. Lineage (NCBI taxonomy): Eukaryota > Metazoa > Chordata > Mammalia > Cingulata > Dasypodidae > Dasypus > Dasypus novemcinctus. The sequence continues at coordinate 39,689,919 of NC_080675.1, forward strand.
ATTTTCTACCCATAAAAGGAGGATACTACTTTCTGCCACATTGTTTTGCAGTAAGGTCTCAATGGGATAACAAGGGTAGAGTAATATATTTTGTGCAGTGTTCTGTGCACATGGTGAGTTCTTGATAAATGTTAGTTTGAACCATCCATGCAACCAACCAACCAACAAATCTCTCACCAGGGTTGATGGAAACAGTACATGAGAGATTGCATATATAATAAAACACTTAACACCCAGCCTGACAAGAGTAAGTGCTCAGAAAGTCTTTATTGTTGTTATTATTTTTATCATCATCCTTTTTCCTCCATAGGCCTAAAGTCTGCCCAGCTGCTTAACAGATCAGTTTTCCAAGAGAAGCATTGATTTAACTGAGCTCCTACTATTTGTGTGGCTAGGTGCTATAGAGAGAAGTGTGAATTTGGCCCTGCCCTTAGACAGTTTATAGTCTAATTGGGAAGAGATGGAAGCTGATGGAAAGGAAGTTAGCAACATGCAGATAAAGGGTTCAGTGAGAAAATCTTACTGATGCTACAGGAGATCCAGGGAAGGATGGGGCTTGAGCTAGACTTTTAAGAAAATGAAGTGAAGAATTACTAATTAACATTCATCTACCAGGCATACATTACCTGCCAGACCTTAGCTGTAGGTGTTTTCATCAAATCCTCACAACACCCTGTTGGTAGGTACCTATTTCCATTTTATAAGAGAAGAAAGTGAGGCTCAGGCACATTGAATTTTCCCAGAATCCCAAGGTATAAGGTGGATCCAGGACACAAATCCATTGCTCCCTTGCTTTTAATTCATGCTCTAAGTCCCTCCTAGTACCTGGCTGCAAACACTTCTGGAGCCAAGTACATGGAGAGGAATGAGGAGTTAAGAGCACTGGTGAGTTATTTTACCTCTTTAACCCTCAGATTCCTCATCTGTTCAATAAGGATTGTACACACATACCTTAGAGGGCTGCCGTAAATATGCAGTGATAAAATGACATGTATTGATTCACCAGGGAGTCTGAACTGGGAACATACAACATGGAACAGCTTTGTTTTTCTTCATTCACAGTCTCCAAAAGTCTTAAGTTGAAATTGCCCTCTGTCTCCAGGTAGCTGATACCTTAACGACATCTTGGGCAGAATCCACAATTTCCTGGCAATGTTTGGTTATTAAAATTATTGCATCCCTCTATGTTAAAGTGCCAATCTCAAAACTAATGTGAAATTCTGCCCTCCAATGTTAGCCAGGTTCATGACTCAAGGGACTTGAAGTCAGATGGGGGACTTCAAGTGTGGCCTGCTGCTTTATTCCTCCTCCCTGACACTGAGTTCTTAGATGAGCACTGGGGGTGCAGGTCTGCCTCTAGTACACCTCCACCCGGCCCCCTTGTAGACCACAACTCCTCTTTGTGTTGAGTCAGGAAGGGGGAATCAGAGTCATTTCTGGGGCTGTCACTCTGGCTTTCTCCCTCTATTGCTATATTGGTTATTTGGGGATGGTGATCAGCTTCACCACAGCCCCTCAATCACTATGGACCCTCTCACAGAGAGACAGCCCTATTTCCCTTAAGCCAGGTTTGTTCCTCCAACCCTGGTCCATGTGGGTCATCACCTTGCTTGATCCAGCAACCTCCCAGGCAGCCTCATGGCTCCTCTCTACCCTCTAGCCTTTATGTTCTGCTTCATGGAACCATGGGAACATCTGGGTTCCACTTTCATACACTCTGAGATCCAGAGGTTACTGGGGTAAGGGAAGGGCACATTATACTACTGCCCCTCATCACCTGGATGGCTTGACTACTCCAGCAAGCCTCCTTCCAGGCAAGAAACAGCAGGCATGAATTCCCATGCTCTCTGATGTCCCCAAACCCTTGGGGTCTCACACCAGCTCTCTTAAGAGCTCTCAGCGCTCTGCACAGCTCATTTTGATGTCAGCACTAAAGAGGGCATGGCAGTTCCCAACTGAAACTGAGATACCAGCGTCCTCTTCTTGGAGGCACTGCTAATCTTAGCATCTTTCCTGCTGACCTTTCCCATGGCTGGGATGGGGGAGGGGGCGAGAGGAAGCACTCCTCTCCTCTCCCTCATGAAAAAAAGGGAGAAGGTGAAAAATTCCACACTAGTCAACAACTCCGGCACTACCCCCACCCTCTTCTCTGCCTTCCTGTTTTATGGGGTTGCTGGAGTGATGGTTGGGGGTGGCTGAGCCAGTTCAGCTGTCTTTTACTGAGTCCTGAGGGAGGTGTTTACCCTCAATGGTTAGTTGTTCTCTTTAAGTCTGGAGTCTCAGGGCCTCTTTGCCTCAGCTTTGCACTCTAAATGCTAATGTTGGGGCAGCAGGAAAAAGTCCACCCAACATCCTGTTAAATATGTACCAGGCTTAGCACAGTGTCTTGTCCTTGGAAGGAGTTTTCTAAGCGGTAGCCAATGGGAACCCACTGTATTATTTTCCTCTTTGCTTAACCTCCAAGGTGGCCAAGACCATTTGTTTGTTCCCACATGGCAAGGTAAACAGAGTATCGAGACAGTGGTACTCTCTGCCCTGTGTCCTTATCCCACCCGACAGTCTGGAAGGAAAAGCCTTGATGCACTCATTCCACAAGTGTTTGTTGAAACCTGCTTTATGCAACACACTGAACTAGGCATGGAGATATCATGGCATGCAGTTTGATAAGCGGAACTCCACGTCACTGCTCACAATTTGTGCACTGGTAGAAGTTAAGACAGGCAATGATAGGAGAGGTTTGAACCAGGATTCAATCGGCTTGATCCAGATGAATGGTACAGTGGGGTGAGCTATGAGCCCAGAACTGGAAGAAACCCTTGGTTCAGAGAAGGCACTATTAGATCTAGCTGCTTTGAATGCCTGGCAGGAAGCATGTATAGCCTGCCTGCCTCCCTCCCTTCTTTTCTTCAAGTCAGCAAAGGTGTCTTGAGTCTCTACTGTGTGCCAGGCACCATTCTAGGTACTGAGGATAAGAACAGTGAACAAAGCAGATAAAATCCCTGCCTTATGGAGCTTACATTATAATGACAGAAAGTCAATTTCTTATGGCCAGAGTCATACAGCTACCCTGCTACCTCCCCTTTCCTGAAAATATGATCTCAAGGAACATCCCTCCATGTTCCCTGAGGTGCAACAAGAAAGGTTTCTGGAAGAGATTGAGAAGAATGATGGATTGAGGCATGGTGCAAGTAAATTATTGCCCAACATGGGAATGAGGGGACTTACTTAAAGGACAGGCCCTGCTAACCTAGCCATCGTTCTCTCCCATGAAGGGGAATTGAAGATCCCATTTTTCCCAGAAAGCCAAATGAACAAGGCACTGGAAAATTTCTAAATTTGCAAAGAAAAGTTACCATCATTCTCAAGTCAAGACTGGTGGATTATTGTTTTGTTTTGTTTTGCCTTTTCTTTTTAGCAGCAGATCATTGTATTTGGCATCTGTCCCTAAAAAGGAGGTGAAGGCTTGGTGTTTATACTGAAAAGTCATCTATCTCTGAGCAGGTGGTGCAAATAAACATCTTGTTTTTCAGAGCCAGAAATCACAGTTGTGTCTTGATACCAACTACCTCAATAACTACAAAGCTGAATTTTCACAAATCATGAATTAGGAAATTGTTACGCATTTTGCAGATTGATTTACCTCAGGATTCTTTTTAAGTGGCTAGCTCCCCAGTGCTTTAAAAATATGACTTGATTTATTAAAACTTGATAAACAAATAGATTTTCAGGATATTATCAGCATAAACTGGTAGAAGAAGAAAGAGTTTTACCTAAAAAAAAAAGAGTTTTAAGTCTTACAGGCTAGTGTCAAATTCTAATTCTGACTCCAATAAGTTGTGTTAACACCTACATTGATGAACTCTTTTGCTCATACATGGGGTTATAAAGCTGGCATGTAGTAGGTGCTCCAGTATTGTTAGCTCCCTTTATTCAATAAATGGGGGTATAACAGGACATGACTTAAGCATAGCATTCATTCATTCATTCACTCACTCAAAACATATTTACTGAGTACTTTCTATGCACTAAGTGCCGTGTGAAGTACCAAGGATGTATTATGGAACAAACCTTTTCAGGACTGTGACCTTGAGCTTAGCTTAGAACAACAATCCCATTTTATGTTTCATGCCTTCGTGCATCTTATATTCTAGTGGAAGAGTCAAGTAAACAAATAGCTAAAAACTTAAAACACTTTTGAGATGGGTGCCATGAAGGAAATATATGGAATACTTTGAACCTCTGTAGGTAGATGGGATGGACTGGAAAGACCTTTCTAAAGCGGTGACTTTTAAAGCAAAACCAAAAGGAGAAGTGTCAATTACATGAAGAGCTAGAAGCACAGTGTTCTATGGAAAAGGACTGGAACATGCAAAGGCCCCAAAAGGAATATGGGCTGTTTTTGTGTTCTAGAACCTGAAGAAAAAGCCAGTGTAGCTGAAGCGAGAAAGAGATGTCATAAAAGAAGTTCAATGAGCTAGGCAGAAACCTCATCATGTGGGTACTGAGAAGCCATGGTAAGAAGTTTGAACTTTATTCTAAATGCAAGTCGTGAATTGTCTTAAGCATGATGTGATTTATGTTTTAAAGGCTTGCCCTGACTGGTGTTTGAGGATGGACTTAGGGTGGTGAGGCTGTCTATGGTAACTGGCATAATGAGACCCCACTGGTTTCTCCTCCACATGTGGACATGTTGTTGCCTTGTCCTGGGTTCTCCTTCCCATGCATAGACTTTGTCAACTGACAGAGTTAAGTGTCAACTCTCCTCCAGCCTCACTGCACCTTGTTCTCAGTAGGATATTACCACCCAAGAGTGTTCTAGGGCATTTTCCTGTGCCAGAAGAGGTCCCCAGTTCTCTTGTAGCTTTTTCAGGCCAACACAGTAAAGGAAATGGTGGCCACAGTGGTCTACCATCTTCAGACAGACTTCCTTAGACACAGGCATCAGGACCACTTGCCTAGCCTGCTGAAGTAGATGGTGTTCTGCCTTGGCTAGGACCACTAGAGAGTTTTTAATAGCACTCGTATCCTAAATTTATTGTTTCTGTTCTTCCTTCAGGACCTCATTATTTGGCTTGAGCAAATGGTAAAGGACATTATATTAAAGGCACTAAGCCAAACTTGCCTTGGTTTTATTGCCATGCTACCAGGGATAGAAGCTCCCTTCTCCCTTGAATAACATCAAGAGGCATCTCTTTGGTTTGGGAAACTGGAGGAGGTGGAGGAAAGAGAGGTTACCTAACTAATGTTTTCTTGGCTTTTATTGAGTGTCAAACCTGGCCGTAACTTCAAATCAGAAGACAGCAGTCAGTGATAAGCAGAGAGGCTGAGGGTGTTGCCAGGCGCAGGCAGCAGAGAGAGATAAATTGCTGGCTGGCCCTAAGAAAGGGATTTGAAGGTCTCATTCTAGCATGTGGTAAATCCCCAGAGGCCTGAGGGTGGGTTATGGTGGCCTGAGCTCCTGCATCCGCAGTCTCAGCTCACCTCCATTGGAAATGACAAACCACACATCTGTGCTCACAGGGGACAGGTATTCAGCAGCAAAACAAAGAGTTGAATTTATCTGGTTGATCTAGATACCCCCCATTTGAATACGGAATTACCAGGGTCATTGCTGAAATGCAATTGGAGAAAGGGACAAAGGGCTTCCGGTTTCCTCGGCATTTGCCTTCTGAGCTACTTATTGCAGCATGTTCAAGCAGCCGGAGCCCCACTGCCTGGCCCACACTGCACACATACAATCAGGTTCCTGTGGCTGGAAGTCTGAACACCTCAATTCTCGGCCAGCTTGGCTGTGGATTCCCTATGTACTTGAAAAACAGATTTCTTCATCTGTAAAATGAGTGGGCTGTTCTAGAACTTCTTTTTAGAACTAATATAGAAATTTCCACTAATAAGCACAAATACCATATAGTGCATAGATGTGAGCCCTCAAATGCCTGCAGAGCATTTCCTATAGCATTTGCTACTTTTTTTGTTGGAAAATTGTCATCTCTCTCTCTCATTCTAGCCCAGCAAGAAATGATCACAAAATCATTTTTAATTCATTTCAACAAAACTGAGGCAGGGATTCAGGTTCTAGCTCCAGCTCTGTCATTAATTGCAATGTATAACCTTTCATACGTCAGCCATTATGGTCTTCAGCTTCTTCCTGTGCATGGTGAAGGGATAATCAGGATGTTCTCAAATCACTCCTCCCCCACCCCCCAATAGAAATTTGCTCACTTGGGAACTTCCCCATCAAGCTTAATGCAAGGAGTATCCCTCCTCATGTTTAAAGACAGCCCTTGACCCTACCCTGTACTCCCTTCTCTTTGACCTTGCTCCTTAGTCATCTCCTTCTTATTTCTTCACTTCAGAATTACCACTGTGATCCCTCGGGTTTACTGTCTAATGTCCTGAACTTTAACCTGACTTTTATACAGTTGCAGACTCTAATGCATTCTGTAACAGACGTATTTCCCTTCATCAAATGCAAACTCACAATTTCTCCCAGTTTCTGCAAGAGAAATCAGAAGCACTTAAATTACATGACTTGGGCCAAGATCTGAATTTGTCCTGTCTCTATCATCTCTGCTCTGCCTGTCTTGTAGAAAACTTTTCCTATGACCCTGTGGTCTCCTTGGGTTCTATTTATTGAATACCTGCTATATGTCTCCTGTGAGCTAGCTTTTATTATATTCACCTTACAGATGAAGAAACAAGCTCAGAGGTTGATATATCTACCCTAGATCACACAGGTATATGGAATCTGAGATTCTAACAAGCCCTGCCTCCAAAGCATAGCAGAAGCCCTATCCTCTGCCTTTCTCTCCTGCATCAGACACTGTTGATAATTTCTTGAAGCTCCCTCTTCCCATGCAGGTTAGAAAAAACATTGTCCTGGTGTCTTAGTCAGGGTTCTCTAAGGAAACAGAATCAATAAGAGATATCTGTCAATAGTATGCATTTCTATAAGAGTCTTTTACACAGCCAAGGGAATGCACAAGTCCAAGTTCCACAGGCAGGCTGCAACCAGGGGCTGCAGCAAAAGTCCATAGAAGGTTCTTGACAAGTTCTGGGAGATGTTGGCTGTCAAAAGACAAGCTAGAAAATTCTCTTTCACTGCTGGAGTCACTTCCTCTTTTAAGGCGTTCATCTCATTGGGTCAAGCATCACTCATTGCTGATGGCAGTCTCCCTGATTGATATAATTATAACTAGCTATCTATGATTGACCATTGCAGTAAAGTCAATGGTGACTAAAATTCATAAATGTCCTTGTATTATAATTAGCCGAGTGCTTGCTTGACCAAACAACTGGGCACAATTACCTGACAGAGTTGACACAATAACCTAACCATCACACCTGGCTTTTCTCATTTTGTCTCTTTCACCCCTAGCTTCTCCTGTATTATGTCATAAATGTTGGCATGCTTCTTTTGTCCCCTGCTTTCTTGATATGTAGTCTCTTTGATCTACCTCATCCACTCAGCTTTTAACCAGCACTTCTGTACCTGTAATACCCAAATTTACATCTTCATCCATATATCCAATTACCTGCTGGGCATCTCTACCTGAATGTCTCATAGTCACCTTGAACTCAATGAATCCAGTAATATTCCCCATGGAATTGTCTCTTCTTCAGTTGGCAACACCATTTACCTAGTTACTGGAGCTAGTAACCTGGGATTCATTCAAGCCACCCTTTCATTTCCTCTGAATCCAGTCAAACTCTAAGTCCTTTCTTCTAGTAACTTTTTCTTATAGACATTCTCTTCTTTCTATTTACCTATCAATACCCTACACCAGGCCTTCATCATTTCTGTTCTTTGGTCCTGAAATAACTTCCTGTGTGTCTCTGTGTCTTTGGCCTTGTACCCCTTCAAGCCCATCCTCCACAAGGCCACCGAAGTAAACTTTGTTCCTAAACTCTTTAGTGACTCCCTATTACTTACAGAACAAGATGCCAGCTCCTCAAGCTGGAGAACAATGCTGTCTGTGAACTGGTCCAGGCCTACCTTGCCAACCTCATCTCTCGCCACTCTGCCTCATGCTTTTTATGCTTTGGAAGAATATCACAGCCTCTGGAGCCCTGTCCACAACCCAGCTGTTTCTTGTTTCTGTGCTTTTGTGCTATTCCATTTTTCAAATGCCCTCCTCTCTTCACTTTCCTGGAAACTCCTATCTACCCTATAAAACTCAGCTATGGGTCACCTCCTCTAGGAAGTCTTCCCTGACACCACTCCAACACACACACTTCCAACACACCATGACCCACGCTGCCTTAAGTGTCCCTTTTTTGTTCTTCCCTAAAATAACTTGTACATACCTCGGTTCTCCCACTCACATTACTCCATAACTATCTGCTTATGTGTCTGTCATTCCTATCAGAGTGTGAGAACAATGACTCATTCATTCTCTGTGACAGACCAATGTATGGAACACAGCAGGCACTAAATGAATGGCTAGAGGATAAATGAGTGGATACACCAGATAGAAAGCAAATCTTCAACTTAGATATCCAGATACAGTTTCCTGTTCCTCTCTCTTTTCCTAACTTTTATTCTCGTATTCTTATTAACCAAAACAGTAGAGAAAACTTGACCATGCAGGTTTTGAGAGCCAGAGAAGAGCACTTCAGAACACCTTAGGGAATGGAAAAATATGCCAACTGTTTAATAGTCTATGTGAGTAGTGTTTCTGGATCTTAGAGTCCCTCAAATTCATCTGTGCACAGATGAGACCTTCCCAGGAAACACCTTTTTCAAGGTGAAATTAGTCAAGGGGCAGATAACAGCAACAACGATATCGATAATCTTTTTATGTGGTGGTGACTATGTGTGAGGTACTGTTCTAAGCATATTACATATATTAACTTGTTTAATCTTCAGAACAACCCAAATGAATTGAGTTCCCTTTGCTCCCTTATTTACAAATGAGGAAACTGAGACCCAGAAAGATTATGTACTTGCCGTGGAAACATAACCAGTAACGGCATGCATAGATATGCAAGTATTTAGACAGCCTAGAGTGCTGATGAGACCAGTTTTGCAGGCTGGGTTCTCTTGGGCCAATTAGCCTTACTTTATTCAGAACCATAATGCATTTTGAAAAGAAAGGAAGAGAAAGAGAAGGGAAGAGTTGATATTTTTCAAGTACCTATTAGGTGTCAAGAACTGCTTTAGGTGGTTTACAAGACTGCCTTATTTAATTGTCACAATAATCTGACAAAATATTCTCATTTTACAGATGGAGGAATTGAGGCTCAGAGAGTCTTAAGTGGCATGTTCGAAATTGGCATAGTAGGTGGCAGAGCTAGGCCTGGAGTGCAGGCCTGACTAATGGCATTGACATAGCTCCAACAAAGCAGGTCTCAAGGCAGACAGGGTTAATGCGTGGGAGCAGGCCATGGAAGGGAAGCACTACCCACTACCAGGAAACACAATTCTAAATACAATCCTTAGAGATGGTGCTTATATTGGTCAGGATAGGCTTAGTTGCACTGCCTTAACAAATAAACTCTGATATCATGCTGGCTTAACTCATTCTTAATGCAAGAATACAGAGCCCAATGTGGGTCATGTTGTGCTCCTTCATTTCAAGGGTATACCATCTGTAAGGCAGAGTCTCCACACTCAACTCAGAGGGTTAACTGCCTTAACCTTATAATAACACATTTTACTTTCACTTACAGTTCATTCCAAACGTCAAAAGTGGTCGCATAGCCCAATCCAACTCAATGGAGGTTGGGAAATTTAGCAGAAGACTTGTATATTCAGTGAGCACTATTTCCACCACAGTGCTTCAGTGACATCCACTCTTACCCTCGAGGGTTGTCTCTTTACTTGGATTGTTTCTTAAACGAGATTGATGGAGTGAATTTGGAGAGCTCCTCTTGATTTCTCTTCAGATCTTTCTAACACAGTTCTCAGCACTCCCTCCTTCTTTATAATTAATCCTTTGTGGAGGAGACACCAGGAATTTCTCATCAAAGCAAGTTAGCAGATACCCTTTGTTTGAAACCTGTGCCTCTGGTCCTGGGACTTAGGAAATTCAGCTTTATCCCTTTGTCTTCCCAGGAGAAAACGCACTTCTGCAAAACCCACCTAGCCATTTCTTCATTGCCCAAGAGGCAGGAAAGAGTAGTCCTGGAAACAGAGTAGTAACAGGTTGGAAGGGGGGCGGAGGGACTCCAGTGGCCCTGATTCTGCAGCTAAGTCTGGACTCTGCAGGAAAGACTGTTCTTTTTTTTATTAAGGCATAATGCCCTTTTCAAAATAATTTACAGCACACAACCAGGCCTGCTGTGCAGCATTACAATTTGTCATTAGAACTCTATCCCTCTTGCCAGAGTAAATGAGCCATTTACAGCTAGGGCACCAAGATGGAGTGTTGTTATTTTTTCTGCCTTTGTATTATGAGTGTTCTTGCTCTTTGCAGACACAGTCCCTGGGGATTCCCAGATGAATTGCCTTACCATTCAGGGCAATTAACAACGCTTGAGGGTGGTTTCCTGGATATAGGTATCACCCCTACAGAGGACTACAGGAAACCTAAGTGGAGTTCCCCTAAAGTATATGCTTAGAACTGGTGATCCTGAAACATATCACTTGTATCTGCATGTGCTGTTACACACACACACACTCAAGCTCACATGTGTACACACATGCATACATATGACAGAAGTAAACACAGGAACCCAGTAGTCTCCATTCCCAGCTATCATCATTGTTGAACTTCTCTTAAAGATGGGGAAATGTGGATCAGCTTTTATATGAGACAGGAGAATTCAGGTGAGTTGCGTATCATAAGGAAGTTTATTTAATTTCCTCTAAAATACATGCATAGACAGTCTCCAAAAGTGAAATTCAAATGTTTTAAAGGAGTGACGCTCTTATAGTCATTCAGGTCTCATAATTCCAGACCCTGATACTGATCTGAGTTGTCTGACCCATATGAAACAGAGAATGGTAAAATTAAAAAGTCAGTGAAAGGGAGCAGGTGTAGCTCAGTGGTTGAGTGCCTGTTTCCCATGTACGTGGTCCTGGGTTTGAACTCCAGTGCCTCCTTAAATAAAAGTCAAGTATCCATTGAGAGATGAGCGTAAGGAGATTTATTGGGTGACTTAGAGGAGGAAATAATGCCAGTGACTAAGAAAGAATTTTACCTTGAGGCCTGAGGGTAAAAACTTGGTCTTATTTACCTTTATATATCACCCCCTGCTCCCTCACACACTACCGAGCACAAGTATATATAAGAGGCTTGAAAATATCTGTTAAATTGAATTATACATAAAAGCTTTGATTCTGCTCTCAAAGAGTTCACAGTTTAGTTTCACGGAAAGCACATGCTTTCCTATCTCTGTCTTTTGACATCTGACCTATGTTGCAAGGCCACTGACCCAAATCCTTTATTCTAAATAAATCTATAGAGTCATTACCAACCTCTCCCTCATCCTAGCACTATCTGACTTACTTGAATATGTCACTGTCTCCCACACTGCCCTGTGAACTTCTGGGGTCAGGCAGCATATCAGATTTGTCCTTGTATCTTCCACAAGTACCTAGCACAGTACCTCATGTAAAATACTCAATAAATGCATTAAAACATTAAAGAAACTTACTAAATGTTCTGTTTTGTGAGTCACAAAATCCAATGTCTTCTAAATTTTGTTTTTCTCCTCTGTAAATTAAGGATCATCATAATAGTACCCATATTGGATTCTTGTAAGGATTAAGTGAGATAATACATGTAAAGCTCTTAGCACAGGCTCCTGGCTCACAGTGACAGTACCTACTATTGTAATGGTAGCTTCTAGGGAAAGTTTTCTTCATATTATATATTCCTCCTTTACTCTTCATCTAAGCAATGGGATCAGAATGGCAGATTCCAGGATACTGTGCTTTCTGTGGGTGCTTCCCAGGGAGTCATGCCCTGTTACATTTTCTTCCTCTACTCACAGGCACTGAGTATGGCCTTTCCAAGCTTGAGAAGAGTGTGATCTGAGATGGGTTTTGAGCATGGAAGAGAATATTTAGGCCTACCCAACATAGGAGAATGTGCCTTCACAAGGTTTGTCTGGCCTAGTGTACAGGAGGTCTGCATTGATATTTAGACCCAAAGCCCATAGTCAATAACGGGACCCACTTCATACATTTAGCCACCTCCTGCTATCACCACTGTAGCTACTATGTCCTTGATCATGACATAGGCTAATTAACATGGTGATAACATTAACAAATGTCAAATCATCCTAGGTTCTGATAACTTTTGTGTTTTGCAGAAGCTCTTAACCTGGTAGGAAACAGAAACTTTTACATACACATTATCAGGGAAAACAGATGGTAAGAAATAAAATGGAGGTAGAAGTACAATGGAAGGATAGAGGAGTTTTAACAGCTTGAGGCCTAACTCATACCTTGACTGATGGAGAGAAAACATGTTAGAAGAACCCTATAACGGGCTTCTCAGATTTTTCATGGTTTTGTTTTGTATTACTTTTTTAAAACATATTTTATCATAGTCTTAATAACCATTTCATCAAATTAACTTTAAAGGTTAAAAAGGCACAACTCTGGGAGAATGTATAGGATAGGGAGAAGGCTAAATGAAGGAAGTGGGCCTGGAAAGAGATGAGAAGTGGGGCTTTGTCAAGGTGACATGCAGGGAAGGACCTTTCTGGTCAAGGGACTTGACTGACATGCTGAAGGGCTCAGATATTACTAAGTGGTTGTTGAAAAAGGAAATTGCATGACAGTGTTTCAGATGTGTGTCTGAAAGTAATATGGTGGATGGATAGGGGTGGATGGAAAGAATACAGAAAGAGGGTGACCAATTAGCAAACTGTCATAGTAATACAAGAGAAGGATGATTGGGGTCTAGATTGTGTCCATCGATCTTGACAGGAAAAGATAGGGGAAAGTGCATTCCACAGTGAAAACAATAGATTTGGAGATGGAGTGGCATTATGGAAGAAAAATGAGAAGGAAAAGTCAAAGATGACTGCCCAATTTTACTTTCCTATGGCAGAATAGATAAGATCACCATTAAGTAAGATGAAGAGTCCAAAAGTGGGGAGCAAGTTTTGTGAGGTATTTGCACTCAATACTGAATTCCATTTAGGACATGTTACTTTTGAGACAACAATGGGCCATCCGTGTGAAAATGTTTCTAGGTAATTGGAACTATGGACCTGGAGTTCAAGATAGGGATCAGGGCAAAGGACACAGATTGGAGAGTTGCCAGATTGGAGAAGGTTATATACTGAAGATGTGGGGGATAGATGGGATCGCCAAGGGAGAGAATTTAGAGTGAAAATGGAAGAGGGTCCTTTTACCTCATGATACCCTTCAGACCTGGGCATAAACTGTCAGTGTTCCTTATAATCATCATCAACAAGTTCGCTTTCTAAAAGGGCCTGATATCCTCATCTTTAAAATTGGGGTGAACAGGATTGTCAGTGTTCTGTGAAGCTATGTTTGGAGAGAATGTAACAAATGGGCTGCTATCAGGAGAGGACATTCTGAGGTGAAACAAAGCTAAGAAAATCCAGCACAGGGAGGTCACTTTCTAGTGCTGCTCCCAAGCAGGATTCCATTTAACCCATTGCCATCACCATCACTTCCACTACTACTGATCACACTCACAGAAAGAGAAACAGCTGACAGTTAACCCTTTGGAGATGGCCAAAAAACGCTGGTCTACAAAACTTTCAACAAAGCATTAAAATGCCTTGACAGGTTTGAAAAACCTGCCACACAGTGCTCAAATGTCTGATCTTTACCAAAGTCCACACTCACTTTGTCTTCCATGGGCCTAGTTTCTGGGTTATCCAGAATCTTTTTGCAAGAAACAGAACATTTGTTTCTCAATTGGTGGTATCTGGGATACAGCTTACCTTCTTCCACCACCAACCGCCAATCCTTTCTGCCTCTTTCTAGTCTAATTTGCATGTAGAATTCTTGAGAATGAATTTGGGAGCCACTACTGGGAGACTGGAAAGCAGAGATGATGGGAATGGTGATGATGGGAATTTGCTCAGTAATTAGGAAGCATATTGGGTATTCTTCCCTGTGGCCAGGGATTGTTCATGGTTTGAATAAACTTTATTGTATACTTGGGATGATGTCAACACTCCAAGGTAAGAGAGGTCTACCTGGGAATGACATGAGGAGCATGGATCTTGCCCTTCCCTGGGTGCCCCTGGTCTCTTACTGTCAGAGCTCTATATTTAGTTCTAAATTATTTTCTTTGTGTTGATTTTCTTTCCCCATTTAGATTCTGAGCTCCTCAGGACAAAATTTTGTGTTTCTTGTATTCTCCACACAGTCCCTTGCATAATTCTAAGCAATAATAGGGATTCAATAAGTTTTTGAATTTGGGCAGCTTCAAATTTTCTATGTAGCAGGAACCTTAGAAACAACAATTTGATTTTGAACAAGGGAAGTTTAGGAACTTGTCTTAAAACACATTTCACAAATATGAGAAAACACCAAATGTGCATATCTAAAATTAGTGGGGCTTAGTAGGCCCCCCAAGCTACCTGTTATTACCATTGATCAGTTAATTGACTGATTTGAGAAACAGTGTTTGCAATGTTTAGAGCAAGCTGAGCAAGGGAAAACAAGAAAAGAACATACATTAGGCTTTCCATTTCTTTTAATTCTGGAAGCCTCTGATGAAGACCTTTAAACCTCTCAACATTAAGTGCTGGACTCTGCTATTGGAGAAACTCTTCAGTTAATGGAATATATAAATTGTTAGAACTTGAATGCATCTTAGAAATAATATAGTAGATCCATTTTATTTTCTAAAATGTGAGAAGTAAAGTGATCTATTCATCATCATACAACTTTTCAGTAAATTCTGAGATCCACTGACCTTTCCTTAAACAGTGGTTCTCAACCTTGGGGAGCTTTAAAAAACTGATAATACTGGATCCATCCTGAACTAATTAAATCAAAACCTATGGGAATGAGACCTAGACATCAGTATTTGTTTCCCAAACAAACTCTCTCAGGATTTTTAAAAAGCTCTACAGAGTTGAGAACCACTCCTTTATTCTATGGAGCCTCTGCTTTATTGTAGTTCAAAATGAGTTTAGAAAAATTTATGGACCAATTTCAAAATGTTTACTGTGTATCTACTATGTGCAAGGCACTGTGTTAAGTGACTTTAGGGAAATTAGACTGGGGTGGGAGAAGGCAGGGTCATGGCCAAGATGAGCTTTCAAACTTAAGAGGATGAGAAAGTAACACCACTTTCTTCTACCCTTTCCCTTTCTTTTTGCCAGTGACAGATATTACTAATTGATTTTGCCACCCTTTTCCTCCGAGGCCAAAAATGGTCTCATAAACCTTCTCAGTCAAAAGATACCACCTTTTGCTCTCTTGCCATCTGAGAAGAAATCCATTTGTCATTTTGGAGCAAGTCATATATGACGGGAGTTAAATGAGTAGAGGGATAATAAGAGTTGAAGGAAGAAATAAAGGTTGGTGGAAGGTAGGGAGGGTCTTATTAGCAGGCAGTGATTTTGTACTTTATTTTGTAGGTAATCAAGAGCCACTAAAGTTTTTGCAGAAGAGACTGTAAATAAGATTATCTGGTTACTGTGAGGCGCAAAGAGAGTTGAGTTAGTGAGATACCAGTTGAGAAGTGGCAGGGCATGAACATGATGGACCACAGTGGGAAGGAAGGAAAAAGATGAATTTGAGAGATGCAAAAGAGAAGAAATGACAGAGCTTCATAACTGATTGCATAAAATATGGTGGAGAAGGGAGAGAGAGAATTCAAATGACTACCAGGTTTGGGCATGGGATGAGTTAAGAAATAGTCACTAGATTTAGAAGAGAGATAATGAATTGGGGGTCAGTCATTTTAACCTTGGAGAAACCTGATCTCCAAGTGGCATCACCACACCTGAGTTCAAATTCTTATTTCCACCATTTATTTATGACTGAAATGGAAATGGAATAGGCATGCCTTTTAATTTGTCTCAGTTGTCTCATCTGTAAAATGGGGCTAATAATGTTAATAGTCATATCACAGTGATTTTTGAGGCTTAAATATGCAGGGCTTTCTAAACATTAATACATTGTATGCAGTTGGTTAGTTATGGATTCTTCTGGCTCATCCACCAGATCCTGGGAGGAAAGCCAGGCCTGGAGATGGAGAATTGAAAACATTCTCAGAGGAGAAGATTATTAAGGTTAGGAGGTGGTGAAGACCTCTTATATAGATCTCAAACAGAGACAATGTTGGATAACACCACTTTAAAAAATATTTTATTTTCATCATAAAAGAAAAATACCATTCCACATATCCTCCCATTTTGAAAGACAACTACTGTTCTCATTTTATTGTATTTCTTTCTTCCATGCTCTTAGTTTTTAACATAGACATTTATTTTTAAGGGTAAATAAGAAAAGGAAAGAGTGAATAAGACATTTTTTAAAAACAGCTAAAATAGTCCTAACCACAGAAGATAGTTGTAATACATTTTTTTCAGAGAGGTGGGGATAGAAATCATAGACTTCTACAATTAGGAGAACCTTAAAGGTCATCTAGTTCAAACTTTTTTGTGTGTTTGTGCTGTCTACCTTCATTAAATATGCATTACGTTCTAGGCCCTTGGTTAAGTGCTGCAATATAGCATGCTGTATGCCTAGCAATACTATGGGGTAGATTTTATTACTATACATTTTACAGATGAGGAAACTGAGACTCAGAGGTTAAGTATCCTGATCAAGGTCATGGAGCCAGAAAATGGCAGAGTCAAGCAGGGCCAGGTCTGTCTGACGTTAGAGGACATCCTTTTAACCATAGTGCCATCTGAGCCCTCTCCACTTCGCTTGGCACAATAAAGTTGGAGTTCTTCACATCCCAAGGACGTGGCCCTTGGGAGTGTGTCTGAGTCAAAAACAGCTGGGAGTGACTGAGAAATGAGACTTGTGTAAAACAGAGCAAGAGAGAAGAAAAGGATCTGGAGACAAAAATCATTGTCAATTTTGTATGCATGTGTGATAAAGAAATGGGGCCAATAAAAGATTCCAAAGTCACACAGAAGAGAATTGTTGCTGCCCACAGTCTCCATTCATCCTCTCCCCCAAAACTTCTCTGATATAACTATCTTTCTGCTCATATATCTGATTTCTTTAGAAAAGGGGTGCCCAGGCATATTGTCCCAATGGGAAAGGGACATGGCTGTTGTAGTGGAAATAAGGAAAAACTCCTCCTTAGTGAGTTTGAGTCCTTAAATTACTCCATAATCATGTGGAGTGAGCCTTGGGCCATCACCCTTTTTCTTGCCAGGTGGGCAATGCTCTAAAAAAAAAAAAATGCCCTAGGGCTAGTGGCTGGGGGACAGCTCAGATCCATCTTGCCTCATGGCAAAGAAAGCCCTCTCTCCCCGGTTCTGCTCCATAGCATTGCTGAGCTGTTTCCATGGCAACATAGTGAGGGGCTTTTTTGTTTCCCTTAGGCTGCATCCTTTCAACCAGAAGGTTGTCTCTTCTCACAATCCTCCCTCCACCCCTACCCTTGTTTGGCTTTATGACTAGTTTTGCAGTTATGGATTTTTAAACAAATGAAACACGTATAATATATGGAAACTGAGGCTGAAAGTGAAGGTTAACAAAACTGATGCTTCAGGTAAAGGAGCATCTGGTCCAGAGGTTTCTCAGCAACTAAATATCAGAGTTGTGGATGTTAGCCTTGGTTAGAACAAGACTTATCAGAACCTATAGAAGAATCATCAAGAGGTTTCCAGTTTAATAGTGTCCACAAAAGAAATGCAGAGGCTTTGAAGCAAGGAATCAGGGTGGTGCTGCAGGGAGAAATACTCACTTGCCCCCTCCATGGGGCATAGGTTAGGCATGTTTTTTCAATTTTCCCTTCCTTTCCATGGCCATGACTCAAGTTGACTGGCGTAGAGAAGCTGGACCTGATCTCACCTTCAGGTAAGTGACATTGGAAATGCTATTTAGTCTCTCTGTGCCTTCATTTCTCTTGTAAAATGAAAGGAGTAAGAGATGATACACTAAAATGCAGTGGTTTTGACTCTTTGAGATGTCAGGTTGCAAAGTCTGGGCTGTTCCAGAATGAACACCTTTCTTAGAGCACTTAACTAGTGAAGTTGTTCTTTTCCCCCTTTCTACCCTATTTTGCACCAAGATAAATGAAGCCTGAAAGTGGTCATATAAGCAGAGAAACTGCACAAAGACCACCTTCATCATATCTGACTCCAAATTCCCTCTAGACTGTAAGCATCTTGAAGACAGAGACCATGTCTTCAAAATCTTGGTACCTCCAGCACCCAACATAGAGCTCCATAAATGCCGTGGAATGAATGCACTAGAAAAATCGCAGATCAGTTGAACTGAAAGGATCCTGTAAGAGCCTTCATTCCCTCATTTTACAGATAAAGATTAAGGCTGAAGACATTACGTGGCTTAGCCAAGGCCATACAGCAAACTGAAGGCAGAGGGAGGACCAGAACCTGGCTGTCTCAACTCTCCCTGCTGCCACCATTCCTGCAACATTTCTTATTCTTTCACCATTTTCTCAAGGGATTTTATGAGAGTGTGCTGCTAGAGCTGAAATCATTTAGAATCCTCTTACCCCTCATCAGGAAAGCTCTGTCAGCCCTAAGGGAGGACAAAGCTAGCCTGGACTCTGCCTCTCTGTTCTCTACTGCTTATTTGTAGGAGAATATAAGCCCTTGAGTCTGAGAATTAGTAAGTGGCTATGGTGCAAATCCACTGCTTTTCCCATCTCCAAACCCAAAAATAGTTATACTGGGTTAACACCCCAATTTTCCCTTCCATTTTCTCAATATATTCCCAATTTTGATAATAATAACAATAGTGTATAAGTCAGGGTATTTCATACAAATTGGTATAACATTCCCTACATCTCATTGGCTTACACAGTAAAAGTTTATTTCTTATTTATACAAAATCTAATGTCCAGATCAGGCAGTTCTCCAAGCTATAACTCAGGAATGCAGCCTGCTTCCATCTTGTGGGTCCTCCATTTAGAAATGGCAGAGTTTTGGGAGCATAATCCAGCCAATAAATGAGGGAAGGCAGCATGCCTGTTATTTAATACCTTGCCCAGCAGTAACACACGTCTACTTCTACTCCTCTGGTGATAGCTCAGTCCTACCTAGATGCAAGGGGAACTGGGCTGTGTGGACCCCGCCTGCTCATCCACTTTCCAGCAACAACCCTACACAATAGAAAAGGAGCCTGAATCTTTATTGGTGTCCAACACAAATAGCTAATATTTATATGGGATTTGTTTGTCAGGCAGTGTGCTAAGTATTATTTCACTTAATCTTCACAACAACCCTATGAGGTTTTTTATCATCCCCAATTTATAGATGAGGAAACTTACTGTAGAGAGGTAAAATAACTAATGCAAACTTACATAAGTATTTTGTGGCAAATCCAAAATCCAAGGCTGCAACTACAAAGCCCAGGCTCCAAACTGGAACATTCTCCTATTTTGAGCGTCTGGCCTAAGTCACTAGGTATCCCCTATAAAATGTGGGTGTTAAACTGGATGAGATCTGTGGTAGTCAACTGGGGCATCATATGATTCTGAGAGTGAACAGATCAGATTGAGTTGGGATCCCGGGGATGCTGGACCATAGCAAGGCCCTTCCAAAGGTTTCCTAATAGGAACATGAAGCCTACAGGTCCAGGTAGGTCAAATCATTCCCATTTACCTAATAAAATCAATGTACAGGACAAAAAGGCATGTGCTTTCCTCACAAGGCCTCAGAACAAGTTTGAGATAGTCCTGGAAACAGTGCTCTTGCCACTGGAGTACAGAGAAACGTTGCTTCTGTACTCCAAATTCTGGATTCCAGAAAGGAAAAGCTATCCTATGGGAATAAACCATTCTCAACAAAAAATATTTGCTCTTAAATGAAAAAGTAGATCTGCAGTACTTAAAGGAGCAGTGTACCTTAGGTCTCCAGATCCCTGCGTTGACATACTCTTAAAGAGTTGAAGATATAGGAGTTGCCCAGCATTCATTCTCCTTAGAGATTTCAGATGGCAGTAGAGGAAGCCCCAAATGGAGCCATTCTAGGTCCAAATCTTTAATGAAAGAACCATCTTCAAATGGCCTTTTCCTTTAAAGATGCATTTCACTGTGTACAGAGAAGGCCAGTTGTGTGTGTGTGTATGTGTGCCCATCCCATGTGTCCTTTCTATCTATGTCCTCTTGATGCCTCAATTCAGAGCCTCTTAAGCCCAAAAACAGGCTCCTCTTGAGATTCCCAAACTTGGGGAATGTAGGTTCCAAAGTCCTCTTAGAAAAACTTTTGGAGGATTTATATTGTGACGAGCTATACAGGTGGCTAAGAAAAACAGAGAGAGCATGATCAAGAACTCTCATTTTATGAGGGTATATATGTATGCTTTAGCAAAGGCATCTCTTCTTGAGAATGAAGGATCCCTGTAGAAGCAGAATGTTCCCCACCAGAAGTCAGGGAGGAGAAATAAAGTCAGGTAAGGAGAAATATTCCTTACCATGTGGTCAGAGCTGAGAAGACTGAAGTCCAAGCAGAGAAGTTTCAAGAGTGTCTTCAGAAGATCCCTGAACCTCTTTGGGTAACATCCTTTGGGGTAAACAGTTATTATTCATGCTTTTTCAGGAATAAGATAAGAATGTGAAGTCAGGTGAGTGGAAAGAGAGTGAGAAGTATGGAGCTTTTGGAATCTGCTTGTTGTACCCTGGTCTAGGGATAAACATTGGGCAACTTTGTGGGGAATGACTAACTCCATTGTCTTCCCCATGACTTCTCTAACCTAAAGGGCTGGGTAAATGCAGGGACTCAGATATTTTGTTGGATTGGAGAAACATCTCTTTAGTACCCTCAGGAGATTAAGTTTTTCTGTAATTAATGGCAACCTAAGGGAATTGATAGTTGGTGTTGCAAGTCAGATTCCCCAGAAATCAACTCTGGAACAGATTTGCCTGAAGGAAGTTTAATGGGGACAACTCTAAGGCTCCTTGCCTATGGAGGAAGTAAAGGGGCACAACTGTGCAGAGCTGATGCTAGACTGTGATGGAGTCACACAAAGGCTGCCAGAGATCCTGGTCCACGAGGAACTCTGGAGCACAAAGGGCCCTTGAGAGACATCCCAAATTGGGACAAAGGGTCAGGCCAGTCACTGGACTGACCCCCTCCCCACCCACTCTAGGAGGGGCATGATCTTAGGTGAGTTTGCTTTCTTTGGACAGGGCACTCTCAGGAGGGCAGCACAACTGCATTTGTTGCCAACGCTCTCAGCAGCTGAAGGAATGAATGCTTCTATCCTGAAGGGGGAACTCTGGGTGGCACACCTTAACACCTACTAAAGTTGAGATAGAGAGTCAATATCAGAAATAGGCAAGCACCCACCAGTTAGGGAGCCCCTGGAGGACAGGGCTTATTTCTTTATCAAGTGTGTGGCTGAAGCTATGTAGTAAGACATCCCAGTTTGCTGCTAAAGAGAAATCACCAAGCTAGACTGACTTATTTGTGCTGAGAAATCCATTAATTTGTTGATGATTCTGTTTAGATGAAATTTACCTAATGGTATGCTTGTGGTACAGTGGTACCATTCCCAAAAATTCCGTAAGGAGAATTCAACCAAAAGGATTTTTTTTTCTCTCTCTCTCAGACTTGTTTTTAAGGCAGAAGTTTGTGTGATGTCCCTTCTGGATCTTGCATGAAAGTGCTGGCTTTCTCTTTAAAGTGACCCTGCCAGAAAGAATTGCTGAACTTTCCCTTTCATGAGACAAGGAGGACTACTGGGTAGAAATGATTTGTGTCAAGAGCCACAGATAAAGGCACACTGCAGCTTTCTTTCACATTCCAGTCCCTGCAAATTCAGTCCATGCAGGCTCACCTGTGCACACGAATCAATGGTGAAGTGGGTGATGTGTCTGTCCACCTCTAAAGACCTTGGTCAGCTGCTCTTCATGGAAAGATGACCCACACATGGCTCCTAACCAACTACCATGCAACTGGGAAGTGCCACACTTCCTAGAGTCAAAGCTCTCAACCTGTACTTCCTCCTGGGCTCCACAGATCCCTCCTCTCCATCCTGCACACACACACACACACACACACACACACACACACACATCACAGTGCCATTAATGCTTACCATTTAGCTAATATGTACCAAATGCTGTGTGGCATCTGATTCCACCCCTATCTTCTCAGAAATCATATTTGGGAGGTTGGAGATTGGGTCTTCTGGACCCAAGTACCATCTTATAACCTCCCAACTGCTCCATCCAGGCTAGGTTCAAAGTTCTAAATTTTACAGTTCCCTCTCTGACATTTCAGCTCTACCCCTTTCTGGGGGACCCTTGCCTTACTTTCTTCTCACCATTTCCTCCTACAAAATAAACATAGGCTTAGGCATTCTTTGGAGAAACTTTTGCCTGACATTTGAAGGTAACTCTTATATGCTTTGTTAGAAGGGTGGTGGGCAGAGGATTCAGGTAAATGTCTTTTCAGGTAGCAGAGGACCTCTGCTTCTCCCCTTTTAGCCATAGGAAAGAAGATCTTTATAGAATTATACACTGAGCATTAGAATTGCCTTAGACATCCATCCCCTAGTTCAAAACCCTCATTTTGCAGATCTGTGGCCCAGAGAGGTTAGGCAACCTTTCCCCGTGCACAGAGTTGCTACATGAAGGAGCCAGGAGTAAAGTTCTCAGTCCCCATTTGACCACCAGCCTTTTGCACAGCAATTAAATCACACTTACCTCTCCATGTTCTACCACCGTATTCCCTGAGCGCACCTTTTCCTTCTTTTGGCTGGATTCCCAACTGCAGTTCTTCTAGTCTCCCTTCTCTTCTTGTTCAAGCCTAGTTAGTAATAACAGCTTATATTTAATCAATACTTGTTCTGTGCCAAGTACTATGCTAAGTGCTTCAAAAGAATTAATCCACTTAGTCCTTATAATAACTTTACAAAGAAGAGCCATTATTTCACTCATTTTGCAGAAGGGAAAACCAAGGCACAGAGATTCAAACCCAAAGAATCACTGCTTTTAACTAGCACACTACCCTGGGCAAGAGGCCAATAATGAAAAGATTGGTATCCTCTTTGCAAAGATTATTTTTTCATACTTTTTCAGAGGAAGGGGCCCCTTTCTCAAGTTTTAGAGGGAGAAAGAATGGGGATAAAGAGATTACATAACCAGAAGCTTGGTATAAGGAAAGCACATTGAACTCAGAGTTAAGTGCCCTGGTGTCTGGTCCTGACTCTGCCTTGCTGAGTGTCAGGTTCTTCATCTGAAAAAAAAAAAGGGGGGGGGGGTGAGGGGCTACAGACAAGGAGATCTTTCAGTGTCCTTCGAGCCCAATCTCAGAACCTATGCTCCTATATTCTTCAAGTCGTCTCTGTATAGGGAATCCCTGGTCATATCTCACAAGGAGTCAGGCACTCATCCATCAACCCCACTTCAGGTCTGCAAAGCCCATTTCATATCTGCCTGCACAACCATGCATAGGAAGAGATATGAAGAGACTGAGACAAGAAAGCACAACCTCTGAGATGCTTTGGAAAATCCCCTCTACCATCCTCTTTCTCTCTTCACCCTGCCACCCAATCTGGCTCGGGTGTGGATTCTGCAGAGTCTGAGCTCTATTCAGAACACCTGCAGACTCCCAGCAGGGATTTGGCTTTCCTTGCAGGCAGCACAGCCCCACAGGACTCATCTGGGTTTTGCTCAGAATGATGAGTTTGGTTGAGGGGTTATATAATTGCAGTCAGTGATGATCTCTAGGCCAATTTCAAGTCAAAACTATTTTTAATGGAAATGCTAAAAGGTGGTAGGGATGAGGGTGGGGAGAAGAGATGTTTAGAGGGTGCTTTTTAAAGCAATAAATCTCCAAAAATTTGAGACTTTACATTTCCAAACCTGAAATTTCAGGGGGAAAATTGGACAATGCCAACAAAATCATAGCAGGTATATGTGAAAACTGGGTTCACTTTCCCGAACCTACATTTTTCTTTTGTATGCTATGTATATAGTGAAAAGATGACCGGGCTGAGTAGTTGAGAGACCTGAGTCTATTCTCAGCTCAGCCAAAAGCCCATAGTAACTTGAGCAAGTCACATCCCTTCTCAGTTTGCTCATCTGTAAAATGAGAAGATGGAACCAAATGATCTTAATGTCCCTTTCAAATCTAAAATCCTCAGATGTTAACGCTGCTAAAGCCCCAGAACTGTGAAGTGTCATGTGGTTCACAAAGGGTTAGGCTTTGCCTGTTTAAATTTCTTCCCTTACCTGAGACTTCTCCCTTACCATTGCAGACAAAATCTCACCTGTCCTCTTAGGTAACAAAGAACCTAGGGCTTTATTTTACCACCTTTCTCGGGGAAGAAGGTAAAGGAGAGCTACCTTTCTGAGTTATGAGTGCCATCTGGGAAGGGCATGATTTGAGTTATTCTCAGTGCTGGAAGTTCATGAGGCTTATTCTCTGATCATCAGAAGAGAAAATTCCACCAAACGTTCAGCAACAACAGAAAAAGTCCCCTGTCTGCCACACTCAGGTTAGGCTGCTGAATTCTAATTTGACCTTGAACTTGCTATACCTAGGTAAGATAGACAAGTGACCTAAAGAAATGCTTTACATTTTGTTGTGTCCTTTAGCAGAGAGGTGGATTTCTGAACCAATTTTAAGCCACGCTAGCTCTGTGGATGCTCATTTAGCCTGTGGTTACCAATTTAGCAATTTGCTACATTATTAATCTCCCTTTCCCTTTAGCAGGATCATTTTCTCTGTGTTAAGGATTAACATTGAGGTAAGAATGGCTAAATATCAATCTTTTCTGTAATAGAAATGACTATAAATAAAGGAAAATAAAAGGAAGAAGTAGGAAGAATTTTAGCTCCACTACAGTTGGCAAATGCCTTGTGCTTTCTCCCCTGTGCATGGTCAGGCCAGTTGGGGCCCAATTATGAGCCTTGTTCTGGACACTATTTGAAGACCACCCCATGCTTGAGTCTTCACGGGGAACAAAAACTGGGATGGAAAGGGGTCTGGGAGCCACAGGAGAACAAACTGAAAGAGCAGGAAACTTCCAACAACTTTGGCTTGTCTACTGCCCATTTTCCTCATTCTCACATTCAGGCTTTGTGACCACAGAAAGTAGTGAAACCTGCTGATTGTCTCCACTGTAAAGCTTGCCCCCTCGTCCCACCCAAACCATCATGGCTGCAGAGCAGCCTTTCTGTCCCACTCCTTGACTACCTACCCCATCCCCTCAATGACTGTTCCAAATCTTTCTCACCTTTCTCAAGACCTAGCTCACTCTCAACAGATGATTTAGTATGAAAGTTTACCAAGTGTGACTGGTAACAGGGATGAGAGCACTCTTCTCTCCTCACCACCAGACCCCTCTATGAGTCTTTTGTCTGAGGACAGGTGTATTCCTCTTGCTTGCCAAAAAAATCTCTTCACTCTGGCAACCTCAGGGATCTTATTCCATCAACTATTCTCACCAACTGTTGGTCTCATTCTTTCCTTCTCCAATGCTTTTTCCTCTCTCCCCATTCTTATTGCCTTTCTTATAGCAGGCCTAGGTCTCTCTGAATAAAACAAAATCCAATGAGCAAAAGCAAATGTGATCCCTGTATATACTACTTGATCTCTCCCTTTACCTTCAGATTTCTCTACAGAGCTATAAATGATAACTCCTTCCATGTCAGCAAACCCTTGTAGAGAGACTTCTGCCCTCCCCCTAATATCATGCTCTCTTAAAAGTCACCAGGGACTTTGAGAATCAACAGATTCAATCGTCTTTTTTTTTTTAATGGTTTAACTATTTTTGAAAAGCTTTTTTTATTTATTTCCCCACCCTCCACTGCCTTGTTGTCTGCTCTCTGCGTCCATTTGCTGTACGTTCTTCTGTGTCTGATTGTCTTCTCTTTAGGTGGTTCCAGGAACTGATCCTGGGACCTTCTGGAGTGGCAGAGAGGCGATCATCCTCTTTCACCACCTCAGCTCCCTGGTCTACTACATCTCTTATTGTCTCTTCTTTGTGTCTCTTTTTGTTGCATCATTTTGCTGCATCAGCTCTCTGCTCTGGCCAGCTTGCTGCACAAACCAGCACTCCTGCATGGGCCAGCACGATGCTTGGGTCAGCTCACTGCACAGGCCAGCACTCTGCATGGGCCAGCTCTCCACTTGGGCCAGCTCTCCATATGGGCTAGCTTACCTTCACCAGGAGGCCCCAGGAATCGAACAGTGGACCTCCCATATGGTAGATGGGAGCCCAATCACTTGAGCCACATCTACTTCACCAGTGGTCTTCTATATACTAACATTATAGACATTTCAAATATTGATTTTAAAGTATCTCTCAGTCTCACACTTAAACACAAAACTTTCTTGAGTATTCATAGCTTGTCTTCCACATGCATATTTTTATGTAGTTATCCTAGATAGCATGTTCTCTGCAGCATTTGATGCACTCTCCTTGAAACTTCTTGCTTGGCGCCTCCTTTTCTTTCTACCTCTCTGACTGTTTCTCTAAGTATCCTTTATTGGCTCCTCTTCCTTTACTCACTTTAATTTGGCTACTTTTTCTTTTCATTTTATGAGCTGTCCATGACTAATCTCAGTACTCCCAAAATTTCAATTTACAACTGCTGCATATTGATGGTTCACAGTTTCTTTATTCAGTCCAGATCTCCCTGCTGACCTCCAGACCCTTTTCTCAAACAGCCTACACAGCACCTCTGTCTTGATGCCCAACAAACACCTCATTCTCAATATACCCAAAGTTGAATTCATTATCTTTCCTCAAATGCTCTTGTTCTTCTATGCTCTTTCTCTCTGTGAATGGCACCTTTATCCACTCTTCTAAGCAACCTGGGAGTCATCTTAAGGCTCTCCCACCTTCATCTTCTACCTCAACCCACTTCTCAGTGCCCCTGATTCTATTCATAGACCTGTTAGTTTCTCAGTCACTCTGAGAATTAGATTGCTCTTTGTATTAGTCAACCAAAGGGGTGCTGATGCAAAATACCAGAAATTGGTTGGTTTTTATAAAGGGTATTTTGGGGGTAGGAGTTTACAGATACCAGGCCAGAAAGCATAAGTTACTTCCCTCACCAAAGTCTATTTTCACATGTTGGAGCAAGATGGCTCCCGATGTCTGTGAGGGTTCAGGCTTCCTGGATTCCTCCCTTCCAGGGTCTTGCTTCTCTCTGGGTTCAGGGTTCCTTCCTTCCTGGGGCTTGCTTCTCTTTCCTCTGGGTGCTTACTTACTGGGGCTCCAGCTTAACGCTTCAGCATCAAACTCCAACATCAAAAACCCTTGTATCAAAAGCTCCAAATCTGTCCTTTACCATGCCTTTTATCTGTGAGTCCCCACCCACCAAGGGGTGGGAACTCAACACCCTAATGACGTGGCCCAGTCAAAACCCTAATCATAACTCAGTCATGCCCAGTAATAGACAGATTACAAACATAAACCAATATCTATTTTTGAAATTCATAACTCTATTAAACTGCTATACTCTTCAAATCCAATCATGGTCTAAGACTCTGGATTCTCAAAATGGGTTCTTTTGCTTTTCATTCCTAATAACCACCAATGAAGCTTTCATAACATCTCATCTGGACCTTTGCATGAATCACTAAGTAGTCCTTATAACTTGGGTTCCACTCTGAGCCAATGTCAACTTAAAATGCTGACAGAATTTTTTCTCACAGTTCTACTTGAGACCTGAGTTGGGGAAAGCCATGACTCTAGTAGACTTATTATTTTATCCACTATAGACTTATTATTATTCTAGCAATGGAAGAACTCTTATCATTGGTATAAAGGCAGTTGCCACTAGAGGTTCTGCAGGACAGGAGAGGGAAGCATGGTATAATATGGGGACATTTTTGGGATATTGGAGTTGTCCTACATGACATTGCAGTGATGGATACAGGCCATGTTATAACCTACAAAATTGTGCAGGGCAGGGTGTAAACTATAATGTAAACTGTAATCCATAGTAAGTAACAATGCTTCAACATGAGTTCATCAATCATAACAAGTGTACTACACTAATGAGGGATCTTGTTGATGTGGGAAAGTGTGGGAGGAGGAGGGAGTGGGGCATATGGGAATCCCTACATTTTTAATGTAATGTGTGTAATCTAAAGTATCTTGAAAAATAAAAAAATAATTA
The DNA here is from genome assembly GCF_030445035.2 of Dasypus novemcinctus. Taxonomy (NCBI): domain Eukaryota; kingdom Metazoa; phylum Chordata; class Mammalia; order Cingulata; family Dasypodidae; genus Dasypus; species Dasypus novemcinctus. Next base: position 39,718,106 of record NC_080675.1, read on the forward strand.
AAATAAAAAAACAAACTTCTGTGGCAGAAGACTCAAGCTGGCCTACAAATCCTTCCACAATATTGCCAGTTATAACTTCCTCTATTCCCTGACACTCCTGGTGGTCTTCAGCCTCTGTGTCTTGGCTCTTGCCACACCCTCCATTGTAATCTATCCCCATCACCATCTAGCAATACCTGTCAAAATCTAGGACATGCTTTAAGATTTATCCCAACTAATAATTGTTGTCATCACCACTATCACCTCATCTTATATTTGAATAGTGTTTCATAGTTTTTCACATGCACTTTCTCAACTGAGCCTCACAAAAAATCTATAAGGTGGGAAGGGCAAGTATTATTATTTTTCCTTTGACAAATGTGGAAACAGATCAAAAAGGTAAATGGCTGGGACTATTTCACAAACAGTAATGTCACTATCTTTGGACTTCTTTTTATATTGCTCTGGTCTGCCATCATATTCTGTGTCCTATTATTATTTCTATGCTGGTTATATCTTTCCTTCTGTATTGTGCCTTACATATGATAACAATAAGAAGAATGAATGGCTTACCTATGTATTGTACTTGACAGTTACAGAATGTTTTCCTTTACTAAAATTTAAATGAAAATTAATGCTTAGTTTGCTTTCAACTTAAATATTGCCCTGAATCCCAAAATATTCTGTTAAGAATGGCTATCTCAGGTTTGTTCCTTGGGCTAAACCTCCCTGTTTTAGTTGGAACACACCTCACCTATAGAATGAATGCAGTGTTTGCGGACTGTCACAGCAGCTTGAAAATATAGAACTTACAAATCTGACACATAGAAGAGCCAAGGTAGACTTAGTTTATGTGCCTACATATTGTAAAAACTAGGACTAGTGAGTGGACTTTAGAGGAAGGGGATTGTTGCCTTAGTGTAAAAAGAACTTTGTAACACTCAGAACCCTTTATTTCTGTGTGCAGATATTGTAGGGGTAATTTCTGCGTTAGGGAAAAGAGAGGGTATGGTGAGGTAGTATATATTCTTTAATTATTCCTTTATTAAAAATAATTTTTTAAAGAACTTTCTGTGTGCCAGTAACTGTCCTAAGAAATAAGGATGAGCCGTTAAAAGAAAAAAAAAGCCCACAAAAAAACAAAGTCTATTCATCTTGAGGAATTTTCAGTGTAGTGGGGAAACTGATATAAATAACATATAAATATATAAACTAACATAATAAATATCTAGATATAAATACATAGGTTGCAATTTGTAAAAAGGTCATAAAGAAAATAAAAGGGTGCTAGGATAGAAAATAATGATTGTACTTTAGATTGAAAAGACCCCTTGAGAAAACAACATTTAAGGTGAAACCCAAAAGAGTAGTAGAAACTATAGGCAGATGTTGAGGACAGAGTAATCCAGGTAGAGAGAACAATCATATTCAGAGGCCCCAAGTTGGAGAAGAGCCTCGTGAAGAAATAAAAATGAGGGAAGGCCAGTAAGGCAGGACAATGGGAAGAGCAGAGAGTCAGGCAGGGCCCACACCATGCAAGGCCTCAAGGGCCACAGTAAATAGCTTAGATTTTCTTTTCAATGCAGTGGAAAGCCATGGGAGGTTGTGAAATTGTTTAGCATTCTATAATAATATGACAGCTATTTAGAAGCTAATTTAACTAAGGTTGGCAGCTTCTTCAATAAACTCTGGTATGCTTGGACAACACCGCCATAAGTAGTAGCTGCTCCAACTCAGAGCGGGTCCTCCTGTCATATGCTGAGTGGGACAAAGCTCTGATTCATAAAAGGGGCATTTTTCTCTGGGAGGAACCCAGTGATCTGTCTGGGGAAGTAGGTGCCTGAGTCTAGGAAGAGACAAGGCAGCAAGAGAAGACAGGCTGTTAGAGAATGGATGGTGCGGGAGGAAAGGAGGAAAGAAGGGGCTGACACCCTCTTCCCTAATCCACAGCCTTTAGTGGAGTCCAACAAAGGAGACTGTGTCACTGTCTCTATTCAATGGCCAGAGAAAACTTGGAAAAGAATCTCAGAATTCAGTTGGGCGGCTCATCCAGTCATTTAACAAATATTTATTGGGCCTCTACTGTGTGCCAGGCTGTACCAGGCACTGGACATATGACAGTGAAGGACAGAAAAATTCCTTGCCACCAGGGAGCTTACATACCAGTGGACATAAGGAAATGGAAAGCAACCCTTATAGGAAAACATTGTAAACACTCCCAAGAGAAGAAAAGCTAAGGTCAAACACACCAATTGATGCCAAACACCTATCAGAGATGGGAGAGAAATTTTAAGACCTGACCTGAATGATGAAAGGAGGTTTTTGGAAAGGAAAAATAGAGAGCAATGACAAGGAACATTATCTGGGTGGCAAAATTTCTTTGTTCTCTCCAGTCCTTTCCCACACCAGTCCTAAATTTGAATGGACTATAGGGAGCAGCTGCTAGAGTCACTTATGGGATAAGTGAATGTGCAGAAATGAAGGTTTCTGTACTGAATTTGCAGATTTCCCATTTCTCAGCCCTCTCGTAGAAAGACAATTTATGTAAGAAGATGCGTTGTGGCCCTTAACCTGCCAGAATAGTGTTAGGACCCCCCGGACAACACTGACATGAATTAATCTACTGAAGCATCTCTATAAATCAAGAGGCTGGCTTCCACTGGAAGTTTCCCAACGTCTTGTGCACAGGGCAATCCAAATATCTCTCCACATTGAGAATGAAAATTCTTTGGGTGCCCTTGCAGATAAGAGCTGGCATCCAGATGCATGTCTACGAGCATGCAAGGGACTGCTGGCAATATTTATTACAACCCGGGTATGAAACACGTTATTCCATTCAAGGATCCTGATAGCATTTATCAGCCACAGTAAGTGTAAGCCACATTTATCATTTATCAGCCACAGTAAGCCTCACTGTGGCTGACTAGAGTTACCCAAATTTCCTATTACTATACCACATTTTGTCTGAGCAGCCATCAAGAAGTTTCTCATCAAATGCTGTTCCTTCTCAGTTGTTAGGGTGTGGTTATTTGGTTTTCTATAGGAACAACCATAAAACAATCAGATTAAGTCATATTCTGTTGATGTCAGAAGCAAAGGAACCACTTTGCACTTCTGGCTCCTACCTACCTTTCCAGCCTCAGCTCGTATCTTACTGTTTTTACCTTGCTCCTCCAAACTACCTGTGAGACTGGTCCTTCTGCCAGGAAGAGTTTCCTGTACCAGGAGAGTTTCTTCTCAGTTTTTGTGAAGCAGCTGAAATCTCAATCTGAAAATTCTTCTGAGTCTCAATAGGTCAGGTCCTATGCTTGGCATTGGGGATACAAAAACAAGCAATACAGTGTCTGTGTTCTCAAACTGATTGCAGTCTGGTGGGAGGACAGACAGAATTAAATACACTATGTGTGACTTAATATAACTAAGGGATATAAAAAGAGATTTGGAATGAAAAATCCAATCCAATCCAATCAAATCCAACATAGGCCCTACTCTGTGATCTTCCACCATGAAGTCTCTTATTTGCTCAGGTAATATGATCTTATCATGGCACCCTTCCAGGCACATTAACTCTTTCCTATTCTTAAATAAAGGTAATCACCATTTCCATTATAATAAGCAACAACTGACCACTACCATCATCATGAAATAACTAAGTTAACAGTGTGTGAACTGTCCAACTCAACAATATATAGGATGATTTTTCGTATTCTAAAGATGATTCTTCATTTTCTGAAAGCATCTCTAAATATTGAATCCAATAAAACTTGGATTCAGTTTACAGATATTCAATATAGTCTATTATTTCAAAATTATTCCTTTCCCCAAAAAATATTTAAAATGTGAGAGTATTAGTAAAAATAGGTTGCAAAATAAACTTAATTTTAGCCATGTTAAATTAGATGCATAAATCTATAATCAACACTCCCATTCTTTATAGTATTCAGGGTCACAGTTAATTTATAGAGTACCAACTATTCACTTGCCTTCTATTTGATGGGTTTCTTCTTGTACTCTAAGTGACCTAATTTTCTTAGAAAAACTTCAAGTGTAATCTCATGTCTATGACTCTATCCTCAGTGGAGACTAGAAGCTTGCTACTCTGTTACACTGATTTGTCTGTCTTTCTGTCAATACCATGCTGGTTTGATTCCTGTGGCTTTTTAGTAAGTAATATGAGTTTCCCAAATTTGTTCTTCTTGTTCAAAGATTATTCTGGGTCCTTTGTGTCACCCTATAAATTTTAGAATTGTCAATTTTTAATTAAAAAACAGGAACATTTAAAAATTAATATGTTAAGAAATGTATTGCTGAATATATAGTCCAATTTGGGGGCAGATAAAATCTTAACAGTGTTCTTAAGAAGGCTTCCAATCCATGAACATGATATATCTTCATTCTTTTAGACCTTTGATTTTCCTCAGGAATGTTTTGTAGTTTTCAGTGCAGATATCTTATACATATTTAACAAATTTAACAATTTATTTCAAAGTATTCTGTGATTTTGATGTTATGTTAAATGAAATTAAAAATTTTTTCATTTTCCTATTCTTTGCCACTAGTATATAGAAATACAGTTGTGTATTTTGGCCTTGTATCCTGTAACCTTGCTAAATTCACATATATGTTTTACTCAAAGTTTTAAATTTTCCTTAAGGATTTTCTGTGTAGACAATCATGTTGTCTGAGAATTGAATAGTTTTATTCCTTTCTTTCCTATTTTTATGGCTTTTTTCCCCTTTATTCCATGAAGGAGGTACTTCATATCTACTTGTTGAGTATATGAATCCACCTCTGACTTTTAGATCTTCTGTTCATTTTATCACTGATAATAAACATCATACCTTACATTTGTATAGTCCCTTTCACTTTTCAAAGAAAATTTTCATGCAGTGAGCCTCACAAAATCCTGTAAGGTAGATTTGTGAATATTATCAAATAAAGATTTTGAAACAATGAAAAGCCAGGCGATTTGCCAAAGTTCATACTACCAGAGAGAGAAACATGGCTAGAACAGTCTCCTGGCATCTAATCAAGAGTTCTTTCCAGAAGAGCTTGGTCTCCTATTCTCTGGGGTTCTTTCTACTCTCTTTTTGATAGTATAAAATGTGTCCAAAGTATTATGTCTTTTTGAAACAGGATTTTAGTTTTCCAAAATGGAATCATTGGCTTCTTAGACCCTCAAAAATATCACTGAACAAAGAATTGTGTGGATTTACAATCATTTTGCTCCTATTAATTTCCACAGAGTAGTTTCCCCATTTCAATCTTGGTCTTGTGGGGCTTTTTGACATCCTATTACAATTTAAAGTTGTTTGACCTTTCTGTTGTAAAAATACATCACATTCTTTTTTTTCTTTATTTTTTAAAAAGTTTTAGAGTACATAGAAGTTACATCGAAAATATAGGGGATTCCCATATACCTTACCCCCTCCCCCCACACTTTCCCCCATTAACAACATCTTTTTTGGTGAGGTACATTTGTTATAATTAATAAACAAATATTGAAGCATTGCTACTGACCTTGGTCTATAGTTTACATTATGGTTTACACTTTGCACTGTACAATTTTATAGGTTTTGACAAAATGTATAATGGCCCGTAACTGTCATTTAAATATCATGCAGAAACAATTCCAATATCCCCAAAATGCCCCATGTTACATATACTTATTCGTCCCTCTCCCTCTGCTCAGAATCTCTGGAGATGATATCTTTATATCAATGCTACAAGCTCTTCCATTACTAGAATTATTATAAGTCTCCTTTGGTCCATCGTTGCATTTCCCTCCTTTATGTGTTTTCATCCCTCAATCTTGAGGATTTTGAGATGGTGATGCCCACTCTGCTTCTGATTGAGATGGGACTTAGATCCCATGGGGCAGATGGATGGAACTGTCTTGTCTGTAGTTGTAGATACTCTGTTTTTTGGGATGGGCACTGTCCATCATCATCCTTTTGTTATCCTGGGCAAGTCCAGGGAACTGAAGAATAGGTACATCACAAACATTCTAAAACCTCTTTTTTTTTTTTTTTTTAAGCCAATAGACTGTGCCAAAAAATCAGCCGTCAATCCAGAATGGCCCTGCTGTCATTTGTGTCATTGCCCGTAGCACATCCTACTGCTTTCTGTGACCAGTGCAGATATTCACAGAACAACCGGCTGAGACTGGGAGCACCATCTGAATTTTTGAGCACACAAAGCTGAGTGGCTGACCCAGGTTTAACCTTAACCTCTTCTGCACTATCTTACTACCACTTTGACTCAGCAGTTCAGTTATTTATTCCAAGGGATAGTAGAATGCAATGTTAGTGTATTTGGGGGGCTTATTTATCTAGTTTAGTCATTTATAAAAAGTGAGGAGGAAAAAGGTCACATTAAAGATGGTCTGCTTTCTAACTACATGGTCTTTGCCACTTTTCTGCTGTTGTAAAGTTCTGAAGACTATCAGTAAGTCAGCACAGGGTTGTTGTTTTTTTAATATACCTTATTTTTAAAGAGCTTTTAGATTACAGAAAAGCTACATCGAAAGTATGAGGGATCCCCATGTACCCCTTCCCTCTCCTACATCATCCTCTATTTTTTTTCAATGTAGCAGTACAATTTATTATGATGTATCTGTAAAATCCACTCATTAAAAAGTGCACATTTAAGAAATAACTTACCTGTGGTAAGGACTAACATACCTACAGTAGTAATCTAAAAAATAAAACCGTCATAGTACAGAGGCTTTAACATGATAATGTTTGGCTTTTGTAGATCTTGTGCACGATAGGACCAGACTTAGAGTACAATGCTGGAAGGTCGTGATTTGGATGAACAGCTGTTCTGTCTTTTGGTGTTCATCATCAGAACTGATATTAAACTCTTTGTGGCCCAGAATCCCTGCTCCCATTGAATGCACTGTGGCCTTAGACTTCTGGGAGCTCTAATCCCTGAACTAATCACGAGGATGCATATCCCATAATTAGTCTGAACTAAGGAGAATATTTGCAATTGGGGTAATCCTGGAAAAGATCCTTCCATACCTCAACCTTACTTTCCCTTCCTTCCCAATGGCAGTGCTAACTACTATTTATAGAGTATTTGTATGCCTATCACTGTGCAAAGTTGTTAACCTTCATTCTGTCTGAAATAGGTACTATTAGCCCACTTTTGTAACTGGAAAAACTGGAACTCAAAGAGACAAATTCCCCAGTCATTGAGCCAGTTCATGGAGTAGCTGGGATTTGAACCTATATCTGTTTGCTTGATTCCATAGTTTATCAAGGGTCAGCACACTTTTATCTGTAGAGGGCAGGAAGTAAAATACCTCAGTCTTTGTAAGCAATATGTGGTCCTATCATGTAATTTTATTTCTTTCTTTTACATCCCTTAAAAAATATAAATACCAATATTTGCTAACTGGCCATACAAAAACAGATCGTGGGTCAAATTGGGCCCAGAACGGGCCCGTGGGTTATAGTTTGCTGACCCCTGCTTTAACCTTTGCACACACTGCTTCTTAGGATGTGAAAACTGAGTGTGTTTCCAGTGGAAAATAGCAAGAAAATGGTAAGGTCCTGGGAGAGGTAGCAAGATTGCAGTAGGTGCTATTGCTGTTCTGGTGAGATGAAACCAGAGGAGACTTAACCACCTGGCAGCTCTGCAGTGGAGGGCTTTAGTTTTTCCTTTGTGATCCTTTCAGAAACCTCATGCCTCCAGCGCAGAGAACCACAGGGCTGGAGGGAAAGGCCCCCTCACAGGAGTGTGAAACTTGTAGTATGAAATTGCCTTCATATTTGCCTCACCTCCCTCAACCTTTCTCCTCTGCACTTCCTTGATTATAATCAAAGCACTATCAGGAACCCTATGGTCAGCAGGTTTTTAAAAAAATTTTATATTAAAAAAAAATTTTTTTTGGCAGCTGCCAAGTGTTTGGCTGGTTAAGGGACTCTAGTGATAAAAGTTAATCTCCAACCTGGAAGAGACTGTGATTCCTTTTGGGAACTCACACACTATGGCTCTTAGAAGGCTGTTGACCAGGGCAGTCGAGCGTCCCCAGGAGTACAGTCCTCAGCTGTGGACTAAACCCTTTCCAGAAAAGGCTAGCAAACCAAGAAGCTTCCTGTGATTCACCACTGCCCCAGCTGACCAACACCTCCTTCTCCCCACATGCTTCCCTGTCCTCTGCCTTTCCCTAGCACAGACATATTCTGCCTGGCAAAGGGACTCTTGTTTCCATGGAAGCCTCATTAAATCTGCATCTTGCTCAGTTTGGGTTTGATCACGGCTGCCAGAAGTATTTTTAGCCCATGAGTTGCATAATGAGATAGGAATTGCGGGGGTATGGGAGAGGGTTGGTGTGGACAGAGAGAGATAAAAAATAAAGAGATAAGAAGGGGAAACAAAACCTCAGGAAGAGAGGATTCCACACAAGGAGGTGAGGATGAAGCACTCCTCTTGGGCGGCTGGGACTGCTCCTGGCTAGCTCCATCCTCCTGGAAGCCCATAGACACATGCCATGACAGCTGCCCCCGTCACATGTCAGGAGAGCCTCTGCTTTCCCTTTCCATGAGCTCACTGGGCCCCAGCCAGGGAGTGTGACTGACACTGCTGCTTCTGGGTTTCCCCCTTTGCAGGCCCGAGGGGGCAGGGAAGGCTTAGTGGTAGAGTGGAGGTCTGTTAGGAAGTGGCAGGTGCTAGGCTGGTACTCTTGGGGTCTGCAGCATGTAACAGTGGCAGAGTTAAAGCAGAGGAGAGAGAGCAATCTTCACACATTGGAGGTTTACACCCCAAGACAAGGGTTTGGGGGTCAGAGAGGGTACACAGTATGATCAGTGCTGAAACCCGAGGTCAAGTCCATCCTTTGGCTGCTTAGGTTCTTAGAACTTTCACTTCTGTTCTTCAGCCAGACTGTGCCCTCACCCTGCCGCTGCACTTTAGAGAGCTCTTAATAGCTGGGCTGGTTGTTTGCATTGGAGGCATTGGAGTGTGTGTGTATGTGCGTGTGTCCATATATAGCAAAACATAAAGGGGTATATATATAAAAAAACTCAGGCAGATAATAGGTAAAGTTTTTGGAGCCTTTACTAGGGCCACACAGTATTTTAGGCATTCTAATATATGTTAACTTATTTTTCCTTTTCATAAGTCTATGGATTAGATCCCTACTATCTGCATTCTATAGACAAGGAAACTGAGGCACAGAGAAGTTGAGAAACTTATTCAAAATCACCAGTTAGTCGCAGAGCCAGGCTTTGTACCCAAGCAACCTGATTTGAGAAGCTGCAGTCCTGAATGACTAACTTATCATCAGTCTGTCATACATTTTAAACAACTTTCTGTTCACAGAACTATTTATAGTAACTTTGTATTGATGAGCTAAAAGTAGTCTGGAGCCTTGCTGCTGAGATTTCATTCATCCTCAAAGAGATTTTTTAGAAAGGGTTTCTGAGGGCGGTATCCAAATTCATAAAGTCTTTACAATCAAGATTTTCACGAGCTTCATTCTGACACTCCTACATTGCCACTCTTCCCACATTTCCAATTGGTTTTTATTGCTTCATCTCTCTCATACCCCATCATTGCTTATAGAACTGTGCCCTCCCTTTACACTATCAGGCAGCAGGTGTTTCTTTCCTTGTCCAGGACCTCACAGTACTGCTACTCCTTTCTCCCGACAACAGTCATTTCCCACATTTCTCTCCAATCTCTTCTCCGAGGGTTAGCTGTGCATGCCTTAGTTGGACCAGGCAGGCAGCATCTCCTCTTTTCCTCTTTGCTAGCCAGTCTTTTTTCCTTTTTTTTTTTTTTTTCACATTTATTTTTTATTGTATTTTTTTGAAGATACATAGATAACAAAAAATATTACATTAAAACATATAAGAGGTTCCCACATACCCCCAAACCCCAGTCTCTTTGATTATCTTTTTACAACCCCCCCCTCATCAAGGCTTTTGTTTTCTCTGAAGTTACCAGCAATGCTACTCTCCCTGCAAAAAACAGTGGAGAAGAGAAAACCAAAATCCATTCATAGCCCTATCTCCCATGGCTTCTCCTTTAAATGCTTTCTCTGTTCTGTTTAGGACATGAAAATAACATGGGCATGTATTGAGGATTCACTATATGTGTGCTATCCTATATACCTCAAGCTTTACAATATCCCTTTGTGCTAGGTACCATAAATACTCCCACTTTACAGATAAGTAAATTGGGGCACAGAGAGATTGAGTAATTTGCTCAAGGTCTAGTAAGTGGTTGGAACTGTGATGCAAAACTGGATGGTAATGACTTTAAAACCTGGGCTCTTAATTACCCCTCTGTATTTTCTCCCACTTAGAAATATCCAAAGAAAAGCTTTAGGTATATCAGCCACAATCTTTTTACATAGTAAAGCAGAGGTCAACTATCTTGGAGTTGCATTGGCCTGTGTTCAGGGACAGTTTCTGAAGTCTTAAGAACTTGCTTGCGTGTCAGGACAACTGGTCACCAACAGCAACAACGATGACCCAATTTCATCAGAGATGGTGCCCATTCTAGGGCAGGGCAGGAAGAGCACACATACTATTCTTGTCTCTGTCTTTTGGTTACAAGAAGCAGAAAGTCACCACAACTAGCTTATGTAAAAAACAAACAAAAACTTGAACATATACGATACCAGGTATCTTGCAGAACTCAAATAAGGGCAAACGGCCTATGAGGTGCTGAAAACCAGGAACTGGAAAGCTGAAAGCTGTCAGTGCCTCCCTGTCTTTCTTTCCCTGGAGCCACATGGTTTGTTTTCTTTCTTTTTCTTTCTTAGACCAGTAAAAATTATTTATTGGGAAATCGGGGAAAAGAACAGAGCTCGCTGAGTAATGGGAGAGAAGGATGGAAATTTGGTGCGGGCTCTTCTAGACAGAGTGAGATTTGACTCATGTCAAATCTTTTAAGCTATTAATTATTTCCTCTCCTTGCTAATGCTGAGGGGAGGGGCCCAGCAGTTATTCGTTATCCCACCAGTGGGGGAGGAGGCAATGGTGAGGCCTGTTTGGAATATCCAGGGCCTCCTCTTGGCCCTGGAAAGAGTCCTAACTAAGACTTCAAGGTCTCGACAGGGTCTTGCAGCCATGTTGTCTGTCAGCCATGTTGCCTGTTGGCCATGTTGTGGCATGTCTTCTCATTTCCCTGTACTAACCTGCTTCAACTCCTCCCTCAGAGAGTTCATGTCCTTATTCTTAAGGGAGTGCTGAGAGGTGATGGCCATTCTTCTGTACTTGCTTCCTGCTAGTTAGGGCAGTACCACATGGTTTCTTATCTGCTTCTTTCTACATGCTGCCTTATTTTCCTCTCTCTCTCTTCAGACTCTCTTTCATTGCTACATCATGCACATGGAAAAACTTGCATCAACACTCCCACACTTACAGTTCCTCATGTCAGGCAACCACAATTCAAGAAGAAAGCTTGGCCCAGGAGGCTCAACCAAAGGACAGGGAAATGGAAGAAAGAGCAAGGAGACTGGTCTGGAAGCTGCTGTCATGGTCTATGAGATAGGTAAAAAGCACAAAGCAGAAATAAATCACTGCCTTTTCACAGATAGAGAAACTAAGACCCAGAAAGAGCCTAACTGGGGATTCAGATCTTTGGCCTTTGTGTCAGTGCTAGGTCCACCAGACATGGTGTCTGATCCCTGCAGAAATGTGGTTTCTCTGCTTTGTACTCCAACTCTCCATAATCATGAGGCCCAAGCCCCACAAGTCACCCTTGGCTCTGTTCACTGCCCATGAGTGTAGACTCAGGCCAGGCCCCAAGCAAATGCATCAAAAATGAAGTTTTGGAAGAGTTCAGGCCCTGGAATAAAGACACCTGGGTTATGGGGTCAGCTCTTCACTGATTGATTGTACGATGGCCTCACCTAGCAAACACCGAGTACAGGCTTGCCACATGATACTCTTTGCACCCAGCCCTCAAACCACATAACAACCTATGGAATGATACTTTGGGACTCTTATACAGATGATCGAATTGGAGCTCAGGGGTCATCAGCTTGTTCAAGGTCACACAGCTGAGCCAGGATAGGAATACAATTCTGTCTGATTCCTAAAAGCGCATGCTTTAACCACTAGCAGTACTCCCACTCTCTGCTTAATTTCCTCATCTGTCAGATGGAAATGATAATACCCAGCTCACATGGATATTGTCAGGGGGAAAAGAGATAAAAGCAGAGAAAGTGTTTTGCAAACATGAGCAGCCCTTGCAGATGAGAATTATTTTTGTTACTGTCACACACCGCCAGCCCCCGGGGCTTTGCTGAGCTGTACCCAGCTCCCAGCTCAGGAGGTACTCCTCCTTGCCAACAGCAGGTGGCAGGGGGTGGGGGTGGGGCAGTGTGTCTTCATCCTGTGAGCCCCATTCCTCTGCACCCCCCACAAGCCAGGGCAGGAGCATAGCTCCTGCTGAGTCCTCCCTTGTTGTCAGGGAAACGCAGAATCCAGAATTTGGGTCTTAGCAGGTTGGAGAGAGATAAGGAGATGGATTTGTTGTTTTTTGTGTGTGGGTTATTTTCTGGCCAAGAGTTCTTTTTGAAATGTTTTTATTTGTGGATTCAGGTTTGTATGCAAGTTTCTACCAGAGATATAAGATATCCCAGTGATGGGGATGGTTTGTTTAATAATTGAGGGAAGGAAGAGGAAACTGCCATTTATGGAGCACCTATAATATATTGGGCAGCTACATGATTGTCATTCATTCTTGCAATATGAAATGGCTTTATTATCCCCATTTCACAACCTTGCTGGGAATCTGACCCTGCAAGGTTGTATACTGTGTGCTGGTTCCCACAGCTGGGTGGTGGCAGGACTTGGATTTGAACCCAGGTCTCCAAAGCCTCTGTTCTTTATAACACTGCCTCCCATTAGAGGGGCTGCTGTGGAGTTGGTGCCAGAGGTATTCCTTTCCAGTTAAGGTCTGGGAATCTGCTAGAAGTTATTTATGCAAAGATTAGCAGGGAAGAGAGCAGAGTCTGAACTGAGTGGGACCTCTAGAACCCTGGCTGTGCTGGTCCACACCATCTGGCCAGTTATCCTCACTGGGTCTTAAACAGGACTGGCTGTGTCCTGTGGAGACATCCTGGATGCTGCACAGCTGGTCGGAGCCTGTGAAGGAATAGTCAGGATTCACTGAGGTTCAGCCTGACTCATTGACTAGGGCAGGTACCAGGGGGCACGTTCTAAGGAATGGAACAGGATCAGTTTTCATGCCCAAAGGATGAGCTGAGAGGCTTTCTGAGCAACAGGAGAGTAGGACGTGTGAGGAAGCTTTGTTTGACAATCAAACCAGGAGGAGAGGAAAAAAATAAAACAAAGTAGAACTTGGGAGGACTCTCCTCCACTGACAAAGACTCATCAGGACAGCTCTTGAAATGTTGACCCCGCCTTAGACCACATGTTTGTTTATCAGAGACCTGTCAACACTGCAGTGGCCTCTGTGTTTAGAGAAGGGCCTAACATGATTTCCTAGAAAGGATTAACAATAACCATAAAGTGGCACCATATGTGCTCTTTCAGTTCATCCTCTCAATAGACCTGTGAGGAATTGAGGCAAGTGTTACTCTGCCCACTTGGCAAATGAAGGAATAAGGGCCCAGAGAAGTTAATTTCCCTGCCCATGCTACATAGCTGGTAAACAGTGTCCAAACCAGCTGTCCCCTCTCCCAAACCAATACTCTATGTACCACGCAGATAGGAAGCCAACTGAGCAGCCCTCCATCCAGTACAATGCTGTGATCTTCCTCATTTTGTCTTTCAGGGCTCTACCCTAGAAGAGCTAATCATTCTTGGTTTAGACGGTTAGCCAGCATTTCTGCAGGCTAGTTGAACAAATGCCAGTAGAACAAACTCATACCCAATAGATGCTCAGAATGTGTATGGAGTCACTACTTTACTGTACTGCTGTAAGATATGACCCTCACTCATTCATCTGTCACAGTGTGACAGATGTCCAGTCTCATCTCATTCCCTGATTCCATTACAGCAAACAAGATTTCAGGCTTTGAATTAAAAATGGATACATTTATAGAGTCCCTATTGGATCTCAAACCCTGAGTCAGCCCCTAGAGGTACAGACATTAATAAGACAACTAATATTATTTGAAAGAATTTTTGGGTTGTAATTGGCAGAAAACCAACTTGAATTAGATTTGGAGAAAGGGGGATTCATTGACTTGCATAAGCAAAGCCCTCTCTCTTTCTCTCTCTTTCTCTTTTTCTCTTTCTTTTTTTTTTTTTTTTTTTAATTTTTTTATTTTTTATTGACTTTGTAATAATATTACATTAAAAATATATATGTGAGGTCCCATTCAACCCCACCCCCCCACCCCCCCTCTCCCCCCCCCCCAACAACACTCGTTCCCATCATCATGACACATCCATTGGATTTGGTAAGTACATCTTTGGGCACCTCTGCACCTCATATACATTGGTTCACATCATGGCCCATACTCTCCTCTATTCCATCATGTAGGCCCTGTGAGGATTTACAATGTCCGGTGATTACCTCTGAAGCGCCATCCAGGGCAGCTCCATGTCCCGAAGATGCCTCCACCTCTCATCTCTTCCTGCCTTTCCCCATACCCTTTGTCCATTATGTCCACTTTTCCCAATCCAATGCCACCTCTTCTATGTGGACACTGGATTGGTTGTGTCCATTGCACCTTTATGTCAAGAGGAGGCTCAGATTCCACCTGGATGCTGGATGCAATCCTCCCATTTTCAGTTGTAATCACTCTAGGCTCCATGGTGTGGTGGTTGTCCTTCTTCACCTCCATCTTAGCTGAGTGTGGTAAGTCCAATAAATCAGATTGTAGGTGCTGGAGTCTGTTGAGGCTCAGGATCTGGCTATCACATTGTCAGTCCAGAGATTCAAATCCCCTAAATATATCTTAAACCCCAACATTAACTGCACCTCCAGCACATTAGCATGAAAGTCTTATGAAGGGAGATCCCATCTGAGTCCAGATTCATCACACATAAACACCATTTCCAAAGAGGGGCCATCTGCCCTGGTAGTTAACCCCATCGGCCATGACCATAACTCCCATGGGTCTCTTTAGCCCTCAAAGGAACCAATATCTGGGGGTTGTATCTGCTTTATCTGTCTCTCTGACTCTGCTCAGTTGTGCATGAGGGCAAACCTTCTGCCAGCCTCCAGACTCTTTTTTAGAAACTCGTAGCCATATAAACTCATTTCTCCTTTCCATTTCCCCCTTACTTTAGGTCAAACAGCATTTTAAAGTCATGGTATTTTATGTAGACATGGATATTCTGCTGATCCGCATTGAACCTTCCGTATAAGGTCATTTTCCAGTTGCATCATCAGTTGGTAGTTGATAGTGGTCCCTCGTTGCCAGGGAGGCTCATCCCCGGGTGTCATGTCCCACGCTGGGGGGAAGGCATTGCATTTACATGCTGAGTTTGGCTTCGAGACTGGCCACATTTGAGTAACATGAAGGCTGACAGAAGGAAATTCCCAGGCACAAAGTTGCTCTAGGCCTTGTTATTATTTTGGGTTTATCAGCTCACAAGCATAGTCATTAGTATCAGGGGCTCACTGTTGAACCCTTACTCCCTCCCGGTCCCCACCACTGTACCTGGGAGACTGTCGCTGCTCCCCTAGGGACCACGACAGAGCACCACTGGCCGGGAATCTTTTTCTCTTTCTTTTCTTCTTTCATGCCCTGTCTCTTCTCTCAGACTAGCTCCCTCCACAGGGCGGGAGACAAAATTGCCATCAGCCTGCTGACCCTCTTCTTCAGCTAAAAATTGGAGAGATGCTGTCCCTATTCTATCAGGGACCACTTCAAGTCAGATACCTAGCCACTCTGCCAGGGAGGTAGGCTATTTAAGAAGACAGCAGCTCCCATTTGAACTACAAAGTTAAGAGAGCAATGACCATGCCACAAAGCAGAGGGTGTGGAGGGAGGGCGTTGGTGTTCTCGTTGATAAAGAATGCTTAATCCCTGACCTTAAGGAGCTTTCAGTGTAGTGGAGAGGTCTGAGGACAGACAAATAAGTGAAGAGCTATAATACATGTCATTGGAGCCTTGAGAGCCCAGAAGACGGGCATCCATGTGGGCCTGGATTGGAGTGAGGCGAGCATCAGGGAGGTGAGGGACACTTGAGCAGAATCTCAAAGGATGGTTGTGAGTCCTCCAGGTATACAAGGGAGGCTGAGCATTCCAGGCAGCAGCGATCCCATTAGCAGGTTGATATAGAAGAGTATGAGCACCTGGAAGCCAAGTAGCTAGTATTGTTGCAGGCAAAGTTACAAAAGGGAGGATGGTAAGGCCCTGATGTTAAGGATAGAAGAATGGAGGCCCTTCCAAAATATCTGTGGAATTAGGAGCTCAAGCACCCCTGACAGAATTTGTGAGAATAGAATCAAAGAACAACCTGAACAAAGTATAAGGGCTTTGAGGTACTGGATAGCAAGTAACATGGTAAGAAATGTTGACTTGAAAACTCTATATCTGTAACATGATGGTGTTTTAGAGAATTTTCCTTTGGGAAGGGAGAGAAAAATCTCAGATTGTCACAGTAACTTTGTGTACAGATAAAATCTTAGTAAGTGCCATTATGAAGATGGTGGTCAGATAGTCAAACTAGACCACTGAGCAGCTTTTAATTAGTGGTTAGCAAGTTGGCTGCTTCTTCAGGGCACACTTCTAAAAATGACTTTGAAAAATCAAAGATCAGTTACATTTGAAGTACTGAAGGAGGGAGATTATGTTGCCTCAAGTTAAAAAGGAATGTAGGAGATGGTGACTCAAATGATCAAAAATACAAAGGTACGTGTTAGGATTCAAGGGAATGGTGTACAACTCAGAAATCAGATACATACAAAGCAATATGGAATGAGATAAATACTAGATATTTGAAAGATTGGAACTGATTTAGAATTTTCAGGCGCCAGCTTCAAGAAAATGAAATGAGACCTAATAAAGGAAAGTAGGACTCTAGGGAATATTAAGATAGTAGAGAAAGTGAAAAGCTAGGGTTTCTTCTAAAGGGAAGAAAGGCCAGAAGAGCAGTTCTTTAACACAGGAGCCTCTTTCTCTCCCTTCTTCTTACCTCCAAGTGTGTTTTAGGTGAAATGACTGTAAGGCAATTTTTTTAAGGAGCTATTTTGTGCTGACTTACATCATAAAACCAGAGCTCCACTGCCATAAAATAAAATCTCATAATAGAATGAGTAGAAAACTTGATACCCTGCAGAAGGAAAGATGGCAGCCCACTCAGCACCATGCTGGGCCTGATTGTACACAAGCTATGCATCTCCTGCTGGGAGTTGTAGCTACTGCCCAGCAGTTCACATTTTCATTGCAGCTGTTTTCTGCATATTCTAAGGTTTGTGAAATTCCTCACCCATCAACAATTAATCTTTAACCCTTAGTATAATGGTTCTTAACCTGGGGTCCATAGACTTCTAAGGGGTCCATGGCTGTGTTTTCAATGGATCTGTGAACCCCCTGGAATTATGTAGAAAATATTGTGTATGCATATGCACATTTTTCTGACAAGGGTATCCTGAATTACTAAGTAGTTTATGACCTAACCCCCACCCCCACCCACCCCAAAGGCTAAAAACCACTCCTTAGAATAAAGGGAGTTTTTTGCTACACTTGGAGATTCCAGATTCAACCACAGCATCTAACACTACGTGTTTGCAGTTTCACACTTCCATAGCAGATACACTTCCTCATCAAGGACATATTGCAATAATTCTATAAGACTCAGAAATTCAGTAATGGAATTTGTTTAGAATAAGAGCCACTATAACAAAATCCTTTGAATGTCCAAAGGTTCTGCCCTTGGCTGGAAAGAACATTATTGAATTCATGAAGTGCCTTTGTACTGATACTTCAGTCCTGAAAGATAATTGTAATTTATCTAAATAAAACTTTATTCCTCGTATAGGAAAATATAGGCTCATTTTGGTTTCCTAAGGATAAAATGTACCCCTTGTGAAGTCCCAGAATACTATACTTTCATCTTCTAAGAGGCCCTGAGCTTTAGAAATTGATAAGTAGACAGGAGGATGTGCATATATTATGCAATATGTTTAAAGACTCACAAATATTCACTTAGAATGCAGGGGAAGAATTTACAATGCAAATTTCTTTTAGAATATAAACTTAGAGGAGGTAGGAGGGGGTGAGAGCAAGAATATGTCTAGTAAAACTTGGATGAATCAATCAATTTCTTTGTTGATCAAAGAAATTATCTTTTGGGGAAAACAGTAGAGGCCAATTGAAAAATAAGCATCATGTTGCATAAAAACAGCACACAGAAGTCACAATGGCCTGATTGTGTGATGAGGTAATTAACAGCTGGAGTTAGCAAAATATGCTCAAAAAGAAAGAGTAGTCAGGGGAGAAAAATTTTTAAAGAAAGAAAGAAAAACAGCAGATCTTCAAAATCAAGGAACAATAGACACAATTCAGAAAATTAAGGGAAAAAAAATCTCACTTAGACCTGCATTATTTGAATGAGTGGTAAAACTTCCTATATGTAGAATCCTTAGTTCTCTGCTCTTCTCTCTGCAAATTCTATACTGAAGACACTAGCTATGCAGATGGCTTCAAAGATAACCTCTTTGTGTATAAATTTCAAATCTGTGTCTCCCAAGCTCTCTTCTCACACATCTAGCCATTTTCTCCAAGTCAACAAACCCAAATTGGAATCATCATTTTCATCCCCCAAACCAGCTCCTCTTTCTCCTCCAGAAACCCCTATTTCTGTCTACTGCTCCATCATCCCTGCCTCTATCACTTTGTGTGAAACCCTAAATTCATATTTTACTTTGCCTTACCTCTCATTTCTGTATTCAGATAATTTCTCTCATGTATCCGTTTTCATTCATTCATTCATTCATTCATTCATTCATTCATTCATTCATTCATTCCACAAATGTTTATGAGCTCTTGCTATGTTCTGGAAATTATACGTGGTGCTGGAAACGGTCTTGTAAACAAGAAATTTTAATCCATGCGATAAGAGCCACCGCAGAGGTAAGCACAGTGTGCTACGAGAGGACACACAAGGCTCACCAAACCAGTCCAGGGAGGTTGGCAAACATTTCTCAGAGAAGGTGGTGTCTGAGATCAGGACAATGTGTGAGAGCTGGGCAAGAAAGAGAACAAATAATGATATTCCAGAAAAGGTGCTAAAAGACATGCTAAAACATTTGGAGGGCAGTGAAAAACCATTTAAAGGGCTGGAGGAATGGAGAGGCATAATGAGATGCATTTTGTACAGATGACTACAGCTGTGTGGGGAGAATGAATTTGAGCGGGCATGAATAGTGTCAGAAAGTTGAAACAGGAGATGAATACAAGAATTCGGACCAGACATGGTGATGAGGTCAACAAATAAGCATTTTAGAGGGGAGTGGGAAAAAGAAAACATACTCACAAGATATAAGTAGGTCGAAGTAACAGGATCTGGTGCCCAGGTCAGGGGCTAGGATGTAGGGATGAATGGTGAGTGGCACAATCAGCTGACATAGAAATTAACGTAGGAGACGCAGCTTTGTTAAAGAAGCTAGAACATTCAGCTTTGGGGTATTTGAACTTGATTTCTCAGAAATAGAGCAGTTCAGGCTCAGGATATAGACTTGGGAATGGATGGCTGAAGTTGAGGTGAAGGTCATTAAAGAGGAAAAGGTCAAGGGACTGAGAAGCAAGGATTTTGGATTAGTCATCTTGGGGCCACTGATATCACCTAGAATGCTGGCAAGAAGACCATGAGCCAGATTGCAAATCTTCAACGTTGAGGCAAGTGTACTCCAATGTTAGAAGATAGTGGCAGGAAGCAGCAGGAGAGGGGCTTATAGCCTGATGAGGAAAGAGCCATTACCTGGGGATAAAAGACAGGATATAATTATCCCCAAGTGACCTAGCTCTGAGGGATTGTGTTTCTAGGCATTCCTTAGGAAAGAAACAGCAGTATCCAGATGAGGTGGGTGTATACTGGTTTCCCTATAAAACCTGTCTAGATGGTTCTGTTCCCAAGGGACTCCTATGCAGATAAAGATGTTAGTTCTCAGAACATCATCAACCAGGTATATATCTCATTTCTCACCTCACCACCCCCCTGCTCTGGCTACAAGGGTACTCCTTCTTCCATGCCTCACTGTTTATAACCTTCTTCTCCCCTCCTCTTCACCTCACCTACCTAAATGACTAGCTCCTTCCCAGCTCTTCCCAGAACCCTTTAAGACCTACCAAGTGATCATTCCCTCCAGTGACTACATACTTCCTGTAGCTTTTGTTATATAATTAATCAATCACTATCTATTATTATGCATACATAATACAGTCTCTTCTTGGGCAGAGAATCTGATTTATACTTTGTCAGTTTCTAGCTTGTTTCCTTGCATACAGCAGAAACACCATGCGTGTTTGGAAGACTGGTTACTTAATTTCCTACTTGACACAGACTGCAGAGCTCTGGTCCGTGTGTTTCTTTTATAAAGTAGGAATGACAGATAGTACATGGACCTGAAATTCCATGAAGCAAAAGCATATGAGGGTAGACTGAATTTTCATTCCCTCTTAACTCTTGTTGCAGTTGTTTTGAATTTGATTTGCCTAAAAGCTGAAGTTGTGACTGGCAGCTCAAGTGATTTTTCTGTGCATCCAGAAAATGAAATTGAATATTTGATAGAGAATAACTGCTTAAGACAGGCGGAAAAGGAGATGGTACCTCTCAAGATTTTTTTTTATAGCAGAGCAATAAAAAAACGTGAAGATGAAATCCAGTGGCAAGTGTCTGAATCTATTGGACCCAAACCCCTGTGGCCATTGATGGACTGTGTTTATATGACTGCCGGGCAATCAAGAGATAGATAATGTGCATCAGAGACCAATGTTCCAGGAAGTTTAAGGAGATGAATGGAAGTGGCACAGCAACCCATGAGTCTCCTTAGAAAGGCAGTACTCCTTCTCAAGCACCATCTGCATGCCTGCTCTTTATTCTTCACATTAATCTCCCTTCCTTTTCTTATTTTTATGATGGTTATCCTAATAATACTCTATCCTGGACTTTGGCCAGGACATATCGAGATAGGAATATCCTGAATTATTTCTCCCTTTGGGCAATTGTAATGATTTTTTTTCTTTTTTTTTTTTATTGTCTTTTTTTTAAAAAAAGATAAATAGATCACACGAAATGTTACGTTAAAAAACATAAGAGGGGAAGCAGATGTGACTCAATGGATAGAGCATCTGCCTAGCATATAGGAGGTCCAGGGCCTCCTGGCTCATATGGTGAGCTGGCCCATGCACAGTGCTGCTGAGCGCAAGGAGTGCTGGGCAATGCAGGGATGCCCCAGTGTAAGGGTTCCCCCCTACCACACAAGGAGTGGCCCCTGTGCAAGGAGAGCCACTTTGCGCGAAACTGCAGCTGGCCCAGGAGTGGAGCCACACACACAGAGAGCTGACACAGCTAGATGATGCAACAACAAAAAAAGAGACACAGATCCCCAGTGCCACCTGATGAGAATACAAGTGGACACAGAAGAACACACAGTGAATGGACACAGAAAGTAAACAACAGGGGGTGGAGTGAGAAGGGTGAGAGAAATAAATCTTTAGGAAAAAAAACATAAGAGGTTCCCATATACCCCATTCCCCACCCCCCACTCCTGCTCCTCCCACATCAATATCCCCTTTCATCAGTGAGGCACATTCATTGCATTTGGTGAAAACACCCTGGAGCACTGCCACACCGCATGGACCATAGTTTATGTTGTAGTTCACACTCTCCCCAGTCCATCCAGTGGGTTATAGCAGGATAAACAATATCCCACATCTGTCCCTCTAATATCATTCAGGACAACTCTAAGTCTCGAAAATGCCCCATATCATACCTCTTCCTCCCTCTCTCTGCCCTCAGCAACTCCCAAGGGCACCATCTCCACATCAATGATACAATTTCTTCCATTGCTAGAGTCAAACAGTTCTGTAGAATACCAGCGACTCCACTTCAATCCATATTATATTCCTCCATCCTGTAGACCCAGGGATGGCGATGTCCACTCCACCTCTAAATCAAAAGGGGGCTTAGATCCCATGTGGCTGATGGATGTGGTTCTCCTGCTTGCACTTGCAGACACTCTCAGTTCCCTGGTATGGTGGTTGACCATTCTCACCTCCCTGTCAGCCGACCTGGGTACATCCAACGAACCTGAGAGTAGGTGTAGCAACTCTACTGAGGCTCAGGGCCCAGCTGGCACATGGACAGTCCAGAGATTCAAGTCTCCTGAGCACACACAAACCCCAGTGCCAATCATAGGTTCAGTAAAAGTGACAGAAGAAGCATGTGTAGGGACGTCACATCTGAGTCCAACTCCATTACAATCAGGAGCACAAAATTGCAAAGTAGAGTCTACTGTCAAGGCACTGAACTCCAGAGCCAACTGTCATGACCATAGAACCTGTGTGTCTCCATAGCCCTCAGGAGCACCAGTACCTGGGGTTGTATCTATTTTGGCTTTCTCTGGGATGCTGCTGAGATGTGCGTGAATGCGACCCCTCTGATGATGTCCTGACTCATTTTAAAGTCTCTTAGCCACATAAATTCATTTGTCTTTACCATTTCCCCCTTTTAGTCAAGGTCTTTTTCTAGGTGCATCATCTAGAAAAGGATTACTAAGTGATGGTAGTAATCCTTCAGCACCAGGGAGGCTCATCCCCAGGAATTGTAGTGACTTTTAAAACACATTAGATGGGGAAGCAGATTTGGCCCAATGGATAGGGCATCCGCCTACCACATAGGAGGTCCACAATTCAAACCCCAGGCCTCCTTGACCCATGTGGAGCTGGCTCATGCGCAGTGCTGATGCGCGCAAGGAGTGCCGTGCCATGCAGGGGTGTCCCCCACGTAGGGGAGCCCCACGCACAAGGAGTGCACCCCTTAAGGAGAGCCGCCCAGCACAAAAGAAATGCAGCCTGTCCAGGAGTGGCACCGCACACATGGAGAGCTGACACAACAAGATGACGCAACAAAAACAAACACGGATTCCCCGAGCCGCTGATAAGGATAGAAGCGGTCACAGACGAACACACAGTGAATCAACACAGAGAATAGATAACTGAGGGGAGGGGGGAAGGGGAGAGAAATAAAGAAAGAAAGAAATCTTTTAAAAAAAAACAACAACACATTAGATGGGTGGAGATCCTTAGAGAATTTGTTTTTTCAAATAATCATAATAGACATTGAGGCCTGTGCTTTTGATGGTGGTTCCTGTAGGAGCTGACATCAACAGCAGAACCCAGGATCCAGTCAGTCAGGGCCTTTGGGACTGCACGGGGCCTATTGGTTGATGTTCCCATCTTCTTCCCTCCAGCATCCCTAACTCATTACTGGCTGCACCCAGTAAGGGTCTGGTTTATGGGATCTGATTCCGTCTCAGCAAGAAGTGGATGCAAACACATTCAAAGTGCTGAGGGCTTTCCATGTTCGGACTTAAGCAGAGAGAACTAGAAAAACCTGTCTTACTGTTCTTGAAACTCCAGCTAAAATAACCCATTACATATTCCCTCATCTATAAAATGGGAATAAGGCTACTACCTACCTCATAGAGTTGCCATAAGGATTAAATGAGATGTGTTTAAACCACCTAGTACTGTGTCTGGCACATAAAGAACACTCAATAAATATTGGTGAGTATCTATTGAGAAACCAGAAAATCTCAAAGGTGATAGTGGATGGTAGAGGCCAAAACCTCTTTTCTCTCCCATCAAAAAGAAATTGTATTATCCCATTTGAAAAGTGATGTAGTACAGTGTTAAGGGCATAGACTATATAGCTAAACCACCTCAGTTCAAATTCTATCTCTATTGTTCATTGACTTTGTGACCTTAAGCAGTTTTCTTAACTTTCCTGTGCCTCAATTTCATCACTTATAAAAGAGGAGTAATAATAGTTACTACCCTGCCAGGTTGTGGAGATCTGATGAGTTAATACATGTAGATCAGTTATAAGAGTCCTGGAACATAACAAATGATATGTAAGTATTATATTAACTGCTATTATTATTAAATGATACGTGGTATAGAAAGTATAGAAAGTTCAAAGTTCTTGAAATCCTCAGTTTCATTAATCAAACTGAGCTTGCAGTGTATCTGCTTATATATCTGCCTATCCCAATGGACAGTGAATTCTTGAAGAGTATCCTCTTTGTGTAGCATAGCATCTTATCATGATGCTTGGCATTTATTGGGTGCCAAACACAGTACAAAGCACAATTTAGGGATTCAGTCAATGTGGTTCAAGGCAGTTGGGGAGGTGGGTCAGGTTAAAGATAAGAAAAGAGCCTCAGGAGAATCAGAGTAAATAGTTGCCAACATTAAACAAAAACATTGTTATCCAGGAGAAACCAGGTAAACATTTCACCTTCAGTGTCAACACCAAAAGAGCCCAAGGAAGATGTGTGGGAGAGAAGAGAAAATGATGATCTGCTTGTATGCCATTGTTATTATTATTGTATGGTTTTGCAAGTATGTATATGTGTTTGTGTGTTCTGTTTCACCGTGCATGGGAAATAGGGTATTGATCACTCCCATTTCTAAGAACAGAATTCAGGAGAAATTGCCAGGGATGGCGATCTGTAGGTTATGGATTTTGACATGAGGAGTCTAGGTCATTATTCTCAACATTTTTAAGGCATGTCATGCCAGGCTCCTTTAGGTAAATGACAATATCTTATTCATCTTTGTAACTCCTTCAGCCCCTAATGCCTACCTCATATTTTGCCCATAGAAATGAATTGAACTTCCGAATCCAGGAAGGCCTTCACCTCTTCCCACCCCTCCCTTCCTACACTGTTTGTCTAGCCATATCTTCCGTTCTTTTTTCTACATTGTCAATAGCATGTAAACATTCTCCAGGCGCCATCCTCCTTCATTGCTCTGCTGTTCTTGCCACCTCCACTGCTTTTTGTCTTCTGTGTTAAAAAAAAACTGCAAGTTCCACTTAAGAAACACAATTATAGAAATCTGGAGACATTGGGCTTTTTCATTCCCTGTGATCTCATTTTCTAACCTAGGACAGTTCCCTAATTTCTCTCCCCAACTCCATTTCTTCTCTTCCTTGGTGAATATTTTTTGTGCCCCCATTTGGCATGCAGCAATTCTAGAAAAGATTACATTTTCCCCTTTCTTAATGCCACACTCCTGGACACCACATATCCTCTAGAGAGTGAACATTGGAGAGAGATGGAAAAGTACTTTGAAAATGTATGTGTGATGAAAATGCTAAGTGTTCTGTCTGATCACTTCAATGACAAGTTTTCTTCTTTAGAGATTTGACTAGACAGTGTAAGGAAAAATGAAAAGACGGAAATATATTAAGTTTGGCTGAATAATGATCGGGAGGGTGATAAGATAAGATAACCACCCACCCACAGGATTTCTATACTCAAGCCCAAGAAGGCTGACAACAACAAGCATTGAAACAACCCGTAATGGAGGGAGAATATGTTAAAAAAGGAACTTTTCAACCACTTTTAGGAAACAGGATAGGAAGTTTGTGAAATAGAGAATAATGCCTAAGTTTATGGGATATAAAGTCCATCTTGACCAGCTACTAGAAAATAACCAGATGATATGATCTCATTCAGGGCCACTTAATTAAAATTGGTTAAATTATTAATGGTAGTATTGTTGTCCACTTTCATGTTAACAGCATGTCATGTTAACAGCAGTTAACATGAACTGAGAAATTTGTACTGAGCAATTTGCAGGAGAGCATCTGAGTTCTTATACTGTCCCCATTTTACAGGTGAGAAAACCAAGGCTTAAAGAGAGGAATTTTCCAGTGCTACACAGCTATAAGAGGCAGAGTCATGACTCAGACATAGGTCAGTCAGATTGAAAGGTCTCTGCTCTTAACCTCCCCCTATATAGTTAAATACCTGAGGCTTTGTGTTAGTTCTGATTGGAATTGACCATCTTTGTATGGTGCTTCTGTTGCCTTCATAATGCCTAGGTGTGAATTGAGTAAATTTTGTAGGCAGGGAAAGAGAATAGGGCATTGTAAAGTTTCCTAGCCTAGTTACCTGAAGATACGATCCTAATCCAGCCTCCACCACTTGCCAACTGTGTGACCTTGGACAGATCCCATAGGACATCAAGGTCTCAATTGCCACATCCCTCAAATGGGAGTCATTATATTACATGTATCTCACTAGACTGATGTGACAATGAAATAAGATAATTCTATGAACAGAAGTGTCCAATACAGATGCAAAGGTTTGTTTGACCCCATCACCTTTTCAGGTATTAGAAGTTGGTATTAGGCAACTGAATAGAGGAAAAATAGTCAATTGTTTGCTGCCCAGGGCTCTAGTTGAATTTGGTTCTCTTTCTCCTGTATGATATTATCCAACTGTCTTTCCAAAAGGGTTTTGTTTTCCTTTGGGGGAGAGGAAATGGATCAAGAAACCCAAAACTTAGCCTCATTATTCCATTGTCATCAATAAATAAGGTGGAGTCCCTGATAACTGCCCTGCTCGCTCCATAGGGTGATTGGAAAGTTTTTGGGAGGCTATGCATGGGAAAGTATTCCATAAACTATAAAGGACTACCCAGAGAGAAGAGATATCAGAGGGCTCCATGCTTGAGAGATATTTCTTGGAAAACCAAGTACTCTACATATGTGGACAGAATCTGAGGGAGATGCTGGGGAGAGGATTCAGGTCAATCTCCATAATGGAACAGTAGAAACTAATCTTGCAGCTCTTGAGTTTAGGAAAGCTTTAGAACCAGAGTCATCCAACTTCCTTTGAACCATGAGCTCAAATCAAAAGTTATGACTATTTCATATCTCTTTCCTTCCCTGTCCCCCGTCTCTCTTCCACTTATGTCTCCTTAACCCCAGGGTAAAACACTGGAATATGACAGTAGACCAGATTCGACCCCAGGGAATTAGTACAAATGGGAAAGGAAGGAATGCATTCAAAAAGTATTTCCACCCATATAGAAATTGCATCCTTCAATTTTATCTTCCCTTTGATCCCAATTCTTGCTTCTGTTTAGAATGATTGATGACTTAAGTTAACCTCATTTTAGCAAATGCTGGAGAAACAGAGAAGTAATACAACATGGTCATGGCCCCATAGGGCACACAGGACATTGAAAATGAGAGAAGACAAAAAGTATGGGGGAAGCAGATGGGGCTCAAGCAATTGAGCTCCCACCTACCACATGGGAGATCCTGGATTTGGTTCCTGGTGTCTCCTAAGAAGACAAGCAAGACAGTGAGCTGATGTGAAGGACTGGCATGGCAAGATGATGCAACAAGATGGCACGACAAGAGACACAAGGAGGAAAGCATAATGAGAGACTCAACAAAAGCAGGGAGTGGAGGTAGCTCAAGCAATTACGTGCCTCCCTCCCACATGGGAGGTCCCGAGTTCAGTTCCTGGTGCCTCCTAAAAAAAAGAAGAGCACATAATGAACAGACACAGCAAGTGCAAACCATGAGGGAGTAGGGAGAGAAGTAAATAAATAATCTTTAAAAAAAAAAACAGTGTGGGTGTTTAGTGCCAAGTGGTTGTTATAGACTGGAAATGGGGACAGATTTTGAGGAGGAAGAAGACATGTGTGCTTGGGTCACTGGGGAAGGTTTCTGGAGGAGATGGAACCTGAACTTTGCCTTGGAGGCCAGACTTACATAATAGGTGTGTTACAGGCTTTAGTTGCTTTTTTGTAAAAAGATTTTTTGAAAGACAAGTTTAAAAATGCACTCTGCTGTGAAATCCACATTAGGCCTTGGGGAGATTTTTGAGTCCTCTGTTCATAGGAATCAAAATATATCATTCGGCATCTGGGATAGCTGTCTTTTTTTTTCCCCCTCTGAAAAGGAATTATAATATACATGCAAAATGTAGAAGGTGGCTTCTTCTTTCCTTAAAATGAAATGCAATCTGCTGTCACCAACATGGTGGAGTGTGATACTCTAGGCTCTCCATCCCTCCTCAGAAATTTTAAACAACAAGCAAAAACAGGCAAAACTGTCTTTCTTGGAGCTCGAGAAAACAGTAAAAGGGTTGAGGTAACGGGGACAGTGCAGAATCAAGCAAAAAGCAATTTTAAAATGAGAGGAGAACCTTGTAGAACCATTACTGGTCCTGCCCCCACCCCCAATTCAGCTCAATACAGAGCCAACTTGCACTCCCAGAGTGGATCCCTGGTCCTGGTTCCGTAGGGAGTAGAGTAACCTTTGTGCACTTATTGGGGTACGTGTATGTCTATACTAGTCTGGCTGGTGATACCCTGAAGGACTGAACCAGGATACTCATCACAGCCTCACTGTCTCAGAACTTGCCCATCATAGAGACGCAGACTAAAAGGCAATTGATATGCTGTGAGAAAGCAATTAAATCACAGCAGCCTGGGACAATGGATTCTTGACTTTAAGACACAATTCAGCAACAGGGATGGGGAGAAAGACTATTACAGGATGGGAAAAGGGAGTATTCTGATCCTTGTAAACATGCCCAAAACAAGACACATGCTCAAAAAAGACTGAGAGGACCTACATTTTCACCTAAGGCTGTTCTTTAGATCCCTTGTTAGGACATCAAAGCTTTGGAGTACAGCACTGCATAGGCCAGTCTGCAAAGACTGGGAAAAGTGTTTTCTTTTCTTTCTTTCCTGTTTTTCTTAGGTTCTGGCACTCAGGAACATCTCAGTCATATAGGAGCTGGATACAAGTTTAAGGAACATACAATCTCAAAGACTAAATACCAGAGATAATACATTAAAATACTAAAATGTCCAGTGTGCAACAAAGGATTACAAGATATGCAAAGAAACGGGAAACAATGACCTGCACAAAAAGGAACAGGGAAAGAATTAGAACAGTCAATTGGGAAGACCAGACTTTATACATACCAAAAAAGACTTTCAAAAATTGTCTTTAATATATTCAAAGAACTTAAGGATAACAGGGACAAGAAACTAAAGAACATCAGGAAAACAACAGTTGAACAAAAAGAGAATTTCAGAAAAGAAATAGAAGTCATAAAGAGGAACCAAATGGAAATACTGGAGCTTAAGAACATAGTAATTGAAATTAAAAATTCTCTAGAGAGTTTCAACAGCAGTGTGAGGCTGACAGAAGGAAAAAAATCCTTGCATTTTAAGATAGGACAAATGAAATTGTTCAGTCTGAGAAGCAGAAAGACAAAAGAATAAGAAAAATGAAAAGAGCTTAAGATTTCTGTTGGGACACCTTTAAACACACCAATATATGCACTGTGTGAGACCCAGGAGGAAAAGAAAGAAATGGGCAGAAAGAATGTTTGAAGAAATATTGACTGAAAACTTACTAAATTTAATGCAAAACATAAATATACACATCCAAGAATCTCAATGACTCCAAAAAGGATAAACACAAAGAGACCCATACTAAGACACCTTGTCATCAGACTGTCAAATGCCAAATACAAAGAGAGAATCCTGTAAGCAAGACAGAAGCAACATGTCATGTACAAGGGAACCTCATTAGGATTAAATGTCAATTTCTCATCAGAAACCATGGAGGCAAGAAGGCAGTGGGATGGCATTTAAAGTGCTGAAAGAAAAAAATTTGCCATCCAAGAATCCTATATCTGGCAAAATTGTCTTTCAAAAGAAGAGCTCAAGAATAAAGACAGTCCCAGATAAAAAAAAAAGTTAGTTCATCACCACCAGACTGGCCCTATGAGAAATGCTAAAATGAGTTCTTCAGTTTGAAAGGAAAGGACACTAGACAATGGATCAAAGGCACATGAAGAAATAAAGTACCCTGGTAAAGGTAACTACATGGGTAAATATAAATGCTAGGTTGTATTTTTGGTTTGTAGCTTCACTTTTTACTTATTATAGGACCTAAAATGCAAATGCATAAAAGGTAATGATAAATTTCTGGTTTGGACATGGAATGTATAAAGATATAATTTGTGACAAAACCAACATAAAAGTTGGGATGGGGGAATAGTAAAACAATTTGTATATGCTACTGAAGTTAAGTTGGAATCAAATCAAGTGATACTGTTATAGATTTGGGATGTTAAATTTATACCCCATGGTAACCACAAAGAAAATATCATAAAAAAAAAAAAAACACACAGAAAGAAATGTAAAGGGTTCATTACAAAAAAATCAACCGAACACAAAGGAGTAATGGAAGAACTGAGGGACAAAAAAAACCAGTAGATGACTTAAAAAAATCAAATAACAAAGTGGGAGAAGTAACTCTTGCACTATCCGTAGTTACTTTCAATGTAGATAGGTTAAATTCTCCAGTTGAAAGGAAGAGATTGGCAAGTGAATAAAGAAGCATTCTCAATATAAGCTGTTACAGGAGACTCAATTTAAATTTAAAGACACAAGTAGATTAAAAATGAAAGGATGGGGGAGGGGAGAAACAGCAAGATGGTGGCAGAGTAAAGAGCTCCTAGAGTCAGTTCCTGCTACAGGGCAGTTAGTAAACACCCAGAGCTCTCTGGAGCTAGCTAAAGCACCAGTTTGGGGGCTTCGGGAGACCAGAAGAGCATTCTGCAACATCATTGAAGGAATGGAAGGAGGAGGCTGCCCATCTGCAGAGAAAACTCATAAGTAGAGCAGTCCACACTCTGGAGGCCAGTGCTCACCCTCCACTGGGGGCACAAGCCACCTCAGGAGCTGTTCCGCAGCTGGAATTGAAAGCTCCATTTCCCCAAAACAGGGGAGGAAGAGATGGTTGGGCACCAATTTCAGGTACTGATGAGTAAATTCAGCAGACTACAGTATAATCCTGAAAACAGCTAAAGTTTGAGCCTGTCCAAGTCAGAACGAGGCCAGGAGCCGCCATCTTAACTTTGCGCCTGGCACGAGAGGAAGTGGGGTGGACTGAAAGTCCCAGTGCTGGTGGGGACCAGCTTCTTTCCGTCCAGATCATATTGCAGCTCTAGCCTAGGCCCCAGTGCCACCTCCAGCAGGGAGGAAGTTGTGGGAGCCCGTGCCAGCCTCTCCAGAAAATTACTGGCCAAGCTGCAGAGGCTGGTGATTATCCTCTTCTGGCAGCACAAGCCCCCCCAGGAACTATTCTGTGGTTAGAATTGGAAGCTCCCTTTCCCAGAAACAGGGGAGGAGGAGATGGTTGGCTGCCAATTTTGGCTACTGATTGGTAGACTTGGCTGTCTAAGATATAACCCTGGGAAGAGCTAGGGTGTGAACCAGCCCAAGTCAGAAAGAGGTCAGTAGCCACCATTTTGACTCCGCCCCCACTCTAAGGGAAAGCAAGGCTGACTGAAACTCTCAGTGTCAGCAGGAAGCAGTTTCTTTCACGCACATCAGCCTGCAGCCCTAGCCTAGGCTTCAGCCCCGCCTCTGGCATGGAGGAGGCTGAGGAGCCCTGCATCAGCCTATACAGGTAACTGCAGGTAACTTTGTCTGGCATAGACTGAAACACAGAAGTCTATCAGGGCAACTGTGGTCATCTTGGACCCACACTGCATAGATTGCTGCCCACACCTGCAGCTCCATCCCCCCCCCAGGCAAGGGAGAAAGGGATGTGATGCTTCATCAGTCTTTCTGGGCAACTACAGTCTAGACCTGCACTTGGATTATTCCACACAGCTGTGACTCTGTCCCTACCCCTGGCAAAGGAAAAAGTTGCAAGAAGCTTCATTGGTCCCTGGCACAATGAGGGCAGCTTGAGCCTCCACAGCTTACAGCACCAACTACATGCTTGGCTCCTACTGCATAACCAGCAAGGGAGAAATGATAGGAAGTCCTAAACTAAAGAGAAAATCTGCATCCAGAAGAAATATTCTGGTAAGCCAATGCCAAGACACCAACAAAAAATTACAACCCACACCAAGAAACAGGAAGCTATGGCCCAGTTAAAGAAACAATATAAGCCTCCAGATCACACAAAGGAGTTGAGACAACTAATTATAGATGTTCAGACAAATGTCCTTAATAAATTCAATGAGGTGGCTAAAGATATTCAGAATATTAAGAAGACATTGGATGAGCACAAAGAAGAATTTGAAAGCATACATAGAAAATTAGTGAACCTTATGGGAGTGAAAGGTGCAATAAATGAAATTTAAAAAACATTGGAATCATATAACAGCATATTTGAGGAGGAAGAAGAAAGGATTGGTGAGCTTGAAGAAATGGCCTCTGAAAGTGAGTATACAAAAGAGGAGATGAAGAAAAGAATGGAAAAAATTGAACAAGGTCTCAGGGGTCTAAATGACAGCAAAAGGCATGCAAACATACGTGTCATGGAAGTCCCAGAAGGAGAAGAGAAGGGAAAAGGATCAGAAGGAATATTTGAAGAAATAATGGTAGAAAATTTCCCAGCCCTACTGAAGGACATGGATATCCATGTCCAAAAAGGACAACATACTCCCCTTAGAAAAAATCCAAATAGACCAACTCCAAGACACATACTCAACAGAATGTCAAATGCCAAAGACAAAGAGAGAATTCTGAGAGCAGCAAGAGAAAAGCAATGCCTAACATATAAGGGATATCCAATAAGATTATGTGCTAATTTCTCACTAGAAACCATGGAGGTAAGAAGACAGTGGTCTGATATATTTAAGATACTACAAGAAAGGAACTTCCAATCAAGAATCTTATATCCGGCAAGACTGTCTTTCAAAAATGAGGGTGAAATTAGAATATTCACAGATAAACAGAAACTTAGAGAATTTCTAAGCAAGAGACCAGATTTTCAGGAAATACTAAAAGGGTGTTCTAGGCCTGAAAAGAAAAGACAGGAGAGAGAGGCCTGGAAGAGAGTCTAGAAATGAAGATTATATCAATAAAAGTAATTAATAATGTCAAAAGAGTGGTGAAAATAAAATATGACAGGTAAAACTCAAATAGTCAGGAATAAACTCAACCAATGATATAAAACACTTGTATTCAGAAAACTGCAACTCAATGTTAAAACAAATTTTTTTAAAAGCCCTAAATAACTGGAATAACATTCCATGCTCATGGATTGGAAGACTAAATACCATTAAGATGTTAGTTCTACTTATACTGATATACAGATTTAATGTAATCCCAATAAAAATTCCACCAGCATTAAAGAAAAAATTGAAAACATGATCATAAAATTTATTCGGAAGTGTAAGGAGTCCTGAATAGCCAGAAACATCATAAAAAGGAAAAGTAAACCCTCATCTCCAGACTTTAAATCATAATACCTACCTATAGTGGTAAAAACAGCATGGTACTGGCCTAAAGACAGACACAATAGACCAGTGGAACCAAATTTATGGTTCAGAAAGACCCTCGCAGGTATGGTCCAGTGATTTTTGACTAGCCTGTCCAACTCACACAGTTCAGGCAGAACAATCCATTCAACAAATGGTGCTGAAAGAATTGGATATCCATAGCTGAAAGAAGGAAAGAGGATCCCTATCTCACACCTTATCCAAAACTTAACTCAAAATAGATCAAACAACCAAAAATAAGAGCAAGAACCATAAGACTTCTAGAAGAAATTATTGAAAAATACCTTCAAGACCCAGTGGTAGGTGGTGGATTCTTAAAGAAAAGGAGGACTGAGTGGACTACTGATGTTTAATGTATGTAGAAGTGTTAATTAGCTTTACTGTAGAAGTGTGGAAATGTATAGAGTGGATGGTAACACACAGTGAGTAACAGCTAGTTTATAAATGGGGATGTGACTGAAAATGGTGGTCTAGTTATATAAATGCCAATCGACAGAATGCTAGAGAATAATCTAGGAACCGGATAGCACAATAAATCAAGAAGTGTATGAGAATTGTGGTTAATGGTACAGATGCAAGAGTGTCCTTTGTTAGCTAGAGCAAATGAATATCACTACTGCAGGGTGTTGGGAATGTGGAGAAGCATGGGAAAAATACAGCTGGAGTGACCTATGGACTGTGGTTAGTAGTAATAATATTAATGCATCTATGCAGAAGATTTACTGTGTTGATACTGAGGCAGTATAGAAAATGTGAGCCAAATATACACTATGGACATGGTAACAGTCAGATGATACTATCTTATCTGTAGCAAATGACACAACACATTGTGGTGTGTTGATTGAGGGGAGTTGTTTGGGAATTCTGCACATGTGCATGATTATTTTATAAGTTTACAACTTCTGTCATAAAAAAAATATATTTAAAAAATAATAATAGGGTAGGTTGGGGGAAAACACAGCAAATATAAAATAAGAACTATGATTAGTAGTAAGATTTTGACAATATTCTTTCATAATTTGTAAAAGACATCTCATGACAATGCAAGGTGTTGATGGAGGATTGATATATGGGACCCCTGTATGATGTTATGCATGTTTGCTTTTTAAGTTTACAACTTTTACTATACACTTATTTGTTATTGTATGTTCATATATAAATGATATAAAGATAATGATAAGAGGATTGGTTGGGGGAAAATACTTTGGTTAGTAGTAATTTTTTGACAATGCTCTTTAATCATTAGTTAAAAAGGTTTAACAACAATGCAAGTTATTGGTGGTAGGGTGAGTTATGAGAGTCCTGTATGATGTTATATATGTCTGTTTTGTAAGTTCACAACCATTATTATACACTTATTGTTTATGTATGCTTATGTATGAGTGATATACTTCAATAAATTTTTAAAAATTAAGAAGAAAATGAAAGGATGGAAAAAATATTTCATGCAAATCGTAACCAAAATAAAGCAGAGGTGGCTATACTAATAACAGAAAAAAATAATCTTTAAGTCAAAAATATGTTAAGAGGAACAAAAAAGAACACTATATATTGTTAAAAATGTCAATTCATAAGGAAAATGTAACAATTGTAAACAAATATGCACCT
The DNA here is from genome assembly GCF_030445035.2 of Dasypus novemcinctus. Lineage (NCBI taxonomy): Eukaryota > Metazoa > Chordata > Mammalia > Cingulata > Dasypodidae > Dasypus > Dasypus novemcinctus. The sequence goes on from NC_080675.1 coordinate 39,752,939, forward strand.
AACAATAGAGCGCCAAAATATATGAGGCAAATGATATTAATTTTAGGAGACAGTTAATATACCATTTTCAATAATGGATAAAACATCTAGATAGAAGATCAGTAAGGAAATAGAGGACTTGAATAATGCTATGGCACTACTAGACCTAACACATATATAGAACACTTCTTCTAACAGCAGAATACACATTTTCTCATGTGCACAGAGATCATTGTCTAGAATTGACCATATGTTAGGCACAAGATGTTTCAATAAATTTAAAAATATTGGATCCATAAATATGTTTTCTCCACAGTGTAATGAAGCTAGAAATCCATTACGGAAGAACTGGAAAATTCATAAATATGTGGAAATTTAACAGTGTTCCCTTAAACAACCATGGGTTGAAGGAAAAATCACAGGGGAAACCAAGAAATATCTTGAGACATATGAAAATGAAAGCACAACATACCAGAACTTATGGCATGCAGCAAAGACAGTGCTCAGAGTGAAATTTTGCTCTAAATGCTTACATTTAAAAAGAAGAAAGGTCTAAAGACAAAGACCTAACCCCCAAACTGGAGAATCTAGAAAAAGAAGAAGAAACAGAAGAAACTAAACCAAAGTGAGTAGAAGGATGAAAACAACAAAGATTAGGGCAGAGATAAATAGAGGAAATAATAGAGAGAATCAACAAAACCAGAAGTTTGTTCTTTGAAAAGAACAATAAAATCAACAAACATTAGCTAGACTAACAAAGAAAAAAGTGTGAAGATACAATGAACAATAATTAGCAATGAAAGGGAAGACATTTCTACCAACTTTAGAGAAATAAAGAACATTATAAGAGGATACTGTGAACAACTGTATGCCAATAAAATAGGTAACTTAGATGAAATGGACAAATTCCTAGAAACATGCAAGTTACCTAAACTGACTCAGAAGAATAGAAGATCTCAGTAGACCAATTACAAGTAAAGAGATTGAATCAGATATTTAAAACCTCCCCAAAAAAGAAAAGTCTAGGACCAGATGGCTTCACTGGTACATTTTACCAAGCATTCAATCCTTCTCAAACTCTTCAAAAAAATTGCTGAGGAAAGACTTCCTGACTCATTGTATGAGGCCAGTATCACCGTAACACCAAAGACAGATAGATATATCACAAGAAAGAAATTAGACTGTGGTGATTTGAGGTTTTTGTGGACCCTAGAAAATTATGTTCTTAAATTAATCCATTCCTGTGATTATTAAACTATTTTTTATTAAATCGCTTCAGTTAAGGACGATTACTTCAGTAAGGTGTGACCCAGGATGGGTCTTGATCCTCTTACTGGAGTCCTTTATAAAAAAGGATAAAGATATAGAAAAAAAGAGACACAGGAATAGAGAAGAATCCACAGAAGCTGAGAGAGAAAGTCACAGATGGAGCAGCCAGAAGCTGAGGGTAACAGAGCCCAAAGGAGAAGGCAGAGACCAACACACACCACCATGTGCAGAGGAGCTCAGGATCATCTGAAACCATCTTCAGGGAGAGAGCTTCACCTGATGCCTTGATATGGACAGTTTTCTTGACCTCAGAACTCTAAGCTTATAAATGAATAAATTCCCATTGTAAAAGCAAACCCAATTCTGGTGTATTACATTGGCAGCCTTTAGGAAACTAAAACACAAACCAACATCCCTTACAGGTATAGATGATTTGCTCAACAAAATATAGAAAAATTGAATCAAACAGCACAATAAAAGGATTGTACACCATGACCAAGGGTGGTTCAACATGAGAAAATCAATTAATGTAACACACCACATTAATAGAATGAAGAAAAAATACACAATCATATCAGTTAATGCAGAAAAGACATTTGAAAAAATATCCTTTCTTGATAAAAACACATAGGAAACTAGGACTAGAAAGGAACTTCCTCAATATTTTAAAGGACATATATGAGAAGCCCACAGCTAACATCACACTCAATGGTGAAAGACTGAAAACTTGTCCTCTAAGATCAGGAAAAAGACAAGGATTCACATGTTCATCACTATTTACCATTGTACTTGAAGTTCTAGCCAGAGCAATTAGGTAAGAAAAAGAAATAAAAGGCAGGCATTCCAGGAAGATAGCCTTAGAGTAAACTAGCAGGGCTCATCTCTCACAGAAACAGTGGAGGGGAAGCAGATGTGGCTCAAGCAGTTGGGCGCCTGTCTACCACATGGGAGGTCCTGGGTTTGGTTCCTGGTGCCTCCTAAAGAAGATAAGCAAGACAACAAGCTGATGTGATGGGCCAGCTCAGTGAGCTGACACGAGATGATACAATGAGGAGAAACAATGAGGAAACACAATGAGAGACTCAACAAGCAGGGAGCAGATGTGACTCAAGTGATTGGGCACCTTCCTCCCACATGAGAGGTCTGGGTTCAGTTCCTGATGCCTCCTAAACAAAAGACAAGCAGACACAGAGAGCATACATTGAACAGACACAGAGAGCAGAGAGCAAGCACGAACAACAAGGGTGGGTAGAAATAAATAAATAAAATAAAACTTAAAAAACAAAGGCAAAGTGGCCAAAAGCTGTCTGAGGAACCTGCTTTGGGGGGTCAGCAGACCAAGACAATGCTCCACAACTCCTAGGAGGGTGAGGGACAGAGAGACAACCCCAAACAACAAAGCTCCATGGGAGTCAAGAAGGGCTCTCCTCTCCCACCCTCCAGACATTAAGCTGGAATAAAACCCCTAGCTCACTGAATCCAACTGAGTGGGGAACAGACATCTTCCTCCCTGTCAACTGTTACAAGGGAAAAGAGAGGGGAAGTTGGGGGGTTCTCATCAGTGAATTCAGCCAACAGAGCACACGTTGAACCTCTGCTCTATCAGACCAAAACACAGGAAAGCAGAGACTGAAAAACTCCTCTGTGGAATGGTGCACCGATGAGTGCCATCTTCTGGCTAGTCTGGAAATAAGATGGAGAAAAACTGCTTTCAGGTCTCTTAACCCAAATTCCTGGGAGAAAATCTGTGCTCCATTAGCGAGTCCCTGGTCCAATTTTGATAACTTAAGCTGGCAATTTTAAAGACTTAAAATAAGGTGAACCACATATCAAAGAAGAGCTGTGAAAAAAAAAAAAAAAGGCAAGAAAGAGAACTTTCTGGCCATCAGAATAAATGCACCAACATATTCAGATACCTAGACATTAGCAAAAACTTGCAAGCCAAACTAGGAAACAGGAAGTGGTGGCCCAGCCAAAGGAACAAACCAAATATCCTGAAAAGTTACAGGATTTAAGACAATCACTCAATGATAATCACACAACTCTCCTAAATCAATTCAAAGAATTGAAAGAAAATATGACTAAAGACATAAAGGATACTAAGAAGACACTGAGGGAAGTGGATTTGGCCCAACAGATAGGGTGTCCACCCACAGGAGGTCTGCGGTTCAAACCCAGGGCCTCCTGACCCATGTAATAATGAGCTGGCCCATATGCAGTGCTGATGTACACAGGGAGTGCTATGCCATGCAGGAGTGTCCCCCGCGTAGGGGAACTCTACACGCAAGGAGTGCGCCCCATAAAGAGAGCTGCCCAGCGTGAAAAAAGTGCAGCCTGCCCAGGAATGGTGCTGAACACATGGAGAGCTGACACAGCAAGATGACGCACCAAAATGAGACACAGATTCCAGGTGCCACTGACAACAAGCAGACACAGAAGAACACAGAGCAAATGGACACAGAAAGCAGACACCTGGGTGGGGGGCGGGGAAGGGGAGAGAAATGAATAATAAATAAAATTTTTAAATAAAAGTTTTAAAAATTTACAAAAAGAAGACACTGAGTGAGAATAAAGAATAATTTGAGAGACTGCAAAGAAATAAAAGGCATCCAAATTGGAAAGGAAGAAAAAAAAACTATATTTTAGCAGCTGACATCATCCAATATCATGAAAGTCCCAAGGAATCTTCAGGAAAGCTACTAGATCTAATAAATGAATTCACCAAAGTGGTAGGGTACAAGATCAACACACAAAAACCAAATCATTGGTGTTTCTATATACCAGAAATGCACAGTCCCAAAGGAAATCAAGAAAATAAGTCCACTGTCCTAGAATAAAATAGGAATATATATAACCAAGGATTAAAGGTCTTGTAAACAGAAACTGCAAAATGTTGCTGAGAGAAATTAAAGGCCTAAATAAATGGAAACATCTTCCATGCCCATGTATTGGAAGATATTGTCATTAAGATGTCAAAACTGCTACCCAAAGTGATTTACAAATTCAGTGCAACCCCAATCAAAATCCTTCTGTGCAAATATGGAAAAGGTAATAATCAAACTCATTTGGAAGGGCAAGGGGCTCTGGATCGCCAAAGCCAACTTGAAAAAGAAGGACAAAGTTGGAGGACTCAAAGTTCCTGATTTCAAAGCTTATTATAAAGCTACAGTAATCAAAACAGTGTGGGACTGGCACAAGGACAGTTACGGACCAGTGGATTAGAACTGAGAGTTCAGAAATAAACCCACAGATCTATAACCAACTGATTTTGACAAGGACACCAAATCTACTCAATGGGGAAAGAATAGTCTCTTCAACAAATAGTACTAAGAAAACTAGACATCTACATGCAAAAGAATGAAACTGGACTCCTACCTCACACAAAATACAAAAGTTAATTCAAAATGAAACAAAGGCCTAAATATATGAATTAAAATTATGAAACACATAGAAGAAAACATAGGGAAATATCTTTAGGACCTTGTGTTAGGCAGTGAATTCGCAGACTTCCCACTAAAAGTACAAGCAACAAAGGAAAAAATAGATAAATTGGCTATCATCAAAATAAAAACTTTTGTGCATTGAAGGACGTTATGAAGAAAGTGAAAAAACAACCTACAGAATGGGGTAAAATATTTGGAAACTATAATATGCAGAAAAATGACAACCCAATTTTTTAAAATGGTAAAGAGCTTGAATAAACATATCTCCAGAGTAAATATGCAAGTGTATATTGCTCTTCATGCTCTATTGAGCAACGGCCATTAGGGAAATGTGAATTAAAAAAAAAAATCACACTGCACTACTATCTCACACCCACTAGAATTTCTATTATTTTAAAAATGTAAAATAACGAGTGCAGGCAAGGTTGTGGAAAAAAACAGGAACCCTTGGACATTATTAGTAGGAATGTAAAATGGTACAGCCACTATGGAAAACAGTTTGGCAGTTCATTAAAAAATTAAACATAGAATTGCCCTATGACCCAGCAATCACTCTTCTAGATGTATACCCATAAGAATTGAAAGCAGAAACTTGAACAGATATTCATATACCAGTGTTCATAGCATTATTTACAATAGCCAAAAGGTGGAAGCAATCCAAGTGTCCATCAACAAATGCATGGATAAACCAGATGTGTATACATGCGAAGGAATATTACTCAGCTGTAAAAAAAGAATGAAATTTTGATACATGCTGCAACTTGAACTTTGAAGACATCATGTTGAGTGAAACAAAGACACAGAAGGGTATATATCATATGATTCTACTTGTATGAAATAATTAAAATTGACAAATTCATAGAGACAAAAAGTACAGTACAGTTACCAGAGGTGGGGGTGAAGGAGAAGAGTGTCAGTGCATAACAAGTGTAGGATCTCTGCTTGGGTTATTAGAAGAGTTTCAGTAATGGATGGTGCTGATGGTACCAGAACATTGTGAATGTGATTAATGCTACTGAATTGTGTGCTTGGAAATGGTTGAGATGAGAAATTCTATGCTGTATATATGTTACAACAATTTAAAATTAGAAAGATACTAAAGAGACAATGACAGTTTAATACAATACATGATCCTGAACTGGATTTAATAATGGAAGAGAAAATGTCCGAAAGGACATTATTGGGATAGTTGAAAAAAGTGGTCTATAGACTGTATACTTTGTATTATTGTTGAATTTCTTCAACTTGATAGCTGTATGTGGTTACATAAGTGAATATCTTTGTTCTTAGGAAATATACATAGAAGTATTAAGAATTAGAGGAACATGATGATGCAACCTACTCTCAAATGATTAGAAAACTGATGATTAAAAAATCGATAGATGACAGATTAGATAGATACAGAGATAGATGATAGGAATTCTCTGTATTATTTTTGTTTTATATTAGCAACTTTCCTCTAAGTTTGAAATTATTTAAAAATAAAAGGTTTAAAAAAAATGAAATCTGCTGAAAGAGTAGGAAGCAGCAAGGAGAAAATTGGGAAAATGTATCTCTTGGAGATGTTCCTTCACCTACCTGGATTAAGTAGGGTTATACCCCCCAAAAATGAGAAAAATTCTCAAATACTTTGATGTATGTATATATTTATTATTAAATAAGTTGTGAGTTCACAAAACAATCATGCATAACACACAGGATTTCCATACATCATCCCACAATCAGCACCTTGCATTTGTTACAACTGATGAAAGAACATCATAAAAATATTACTGCTAACTATAGTCCATAGCTTACTTTGATATGTTTTTAGAACTCATCTTGGGAACTTAACTGGACTGGGTTAATTTTGTTGAGAATATGCATGGGCCTTGGAATCAGACCACTGGGATAAAATCTGTGTTCTCTTGCTTACTAACTTGGTGACCTTGATCAAAAGTACTTAACCTCTCACAGTCTTATTTCCTCTCCTGCAAAATAGGCATACTAATAGTACCTGACAGGGTCCTGGGAAGGATTAAATGAGATAGTTGTGCAAGGCACAGTGTCTGGCTCTTAGCATGCTCTTATTTATAGATAAAGGGAGTGTCCTAAGGTCTTCAGAGTATAAGGGAGCTTCGGCCCTGACTGCACTCTTCAGCAACAGCATCAGAACTTCCTTCGTCATATGGTTCTTTCAACTTTTTGATAGTGAAAAATCCAGCATTATTTCTCTGCATGTTTTTCTAGACTTTGTGTGAAGAAATATATTTTCAGTCCAAATTTTACATGCTTCTCTGGGGCTTTTCACCTGGCAGAGAGATCACTGATAAATATCCCTTCTGTATTTTTTTTTCTGAAGTATCAGGGGCTGATGATTGAACCCAGGACCCCATATATGGGACCTCACAAGTGGAAAGCTGGTGCTCAACCACTCAGCCACATTGGCTTCCCTGAGTTGGTTTTTTTCCTTTGTTTTGCTTGTTGTTTGTTTTTGTCAACAACTGAAAAAACTGAACCTAGTACCTCTCTTGTGGGAGGCAGGAGCTCAACTGCTTGAGCCACATCTACTTCCTTTACTGTACTCTTGAGTATCAACTCCTTCTGTGCAGAAATGGAAAATGCTTCCTCCCTATGTGCCACTCAGAACTTTAGACAGACATCGCGCTCTGTTAGACACAATGATGACACCACCAAGATCAGCCAGTGACTGTGGCCTCCCCTGGACCCTGTGTCTGGTTCATAAGCTAGAGCCCAGGGCTCAGCAACTGGCTGAGACCCAGAGGGCAGGTGAAAATTTTCACAAAACAAGCCAGCCTGAAGGTTTTGGGATGCCTGACCTTAGTCTGCTAGAAATGAGACTGAGAAATCAGACAGAGAGAAAGAGATCAATGAGGCAATTATGTTCATCTCCTAACTTAGTGACTCAAAATTTGCTAGTTTATCTCCAGTTAAATTAGTATTTGTCAGACTTTCCTGGTTTCCTAGGACCCATTCCAGATCTACTGAATCAAAATTTCTGGGACTGAGACCTGGGAATCAGCAGTTTACACTTACCCCGGATGTTTCAAATGTGGGTACTTCCATGGCTGAATTTTGAGAAGCCCTCTTTAGAATGTTCTCTTCCTGGGAATAGAGGCTGTCCAAGAGGGAACCTCCACTTCAACCACAGCAGCTGTTTTTATCTGCCTTGTTTGGTTATACTTAACTGTCAGCAGTCTTGTTCACACACACAAAATGTTCTTCAGCTTTAAAAGGTTGTTTTTGGTAGCCATTGGCATACTGGAAAGAACATTGGATTTGGAGTCTGTGTGTTCTGAGTTCAAATCCCTTCTCTGCCAGTTACCAGCAGTGCGACAATGGGCAAGTTGCCAACCTCTCTTTCTATCACTTTCTCATATAGAGATAATTGTACTTCATCAGCCATTTTGAGGATCCTATGAAATGATGTGTGAGTATTGGCTTTAGGAGGACTTGCTCCTTCTACCGTGTGAGTTTTTTTCATCACCTTGGAGCCTGGCATGGCCACACTCAAATTTATGAATAACAGGGGGATTTTCTTCCTCTCTGCCCTTCTGTGATTTTTATTTCCCCTGTGGACTGAGTCCAGGGTGAACCTGGACCATAATATGGCCCTGCTAGATTCACTAGTTGCTTTTCCCAAGCCCTCGGCTCTGAGTGGTTTGAGATTTCCCCCGCTTTTAGCAGCTAGGGATCCCAGGAGATTTTCTTTCTGGAAAGGGTCTGGTCTGAGAATCTTCCAAACTCCATCATCTCTGTTGTCCTTTCTCCACCAATGCTATTTGCTGTCCCCTGACACGACTGATAGAGAAGCCATTAGAGGAAGGCTCTAGGCATTGAGGCAGTGTCTGGGTCAGTGGGGTGAACAGTTTTCAGCAATCAACCATCTTATGTCTCCTTTTCATAAGAGCCTTTGCCAGGCGGCGCCTCCTCCCCACCCTTGTGGCATCTCCTGGTGGAATGCTGAGGTAAGGATGCTCAGAGAACACTAGTTTACTAGGAACAGTCTGCAGCCTGAGCCCCCCATCTTCATTGGCTTAGCTCCATCCTTCCTTTCAAGCTGTCCCCTCCCCCACTTCACCATCACCATAGCAACACAGTGGTTAAAAAAAAGATAAAAGACCCAAGGCATCTAAATATAGCCTGAGTCTCAACACTTCCAGCATGGAACCTAAAACTTAGGGGGTGACAGCTAGAAGCATCCAAAGGATAGCAGGTAGGCAGGAGGGAGGATGAGTAAAGGAAGAGGTCAAGGATAGAAGGCAAGCAAAGGGAACAGCCATTTGCTGAGCCGGCTGCCTGTGCTTTCTCATTTAACCCCTGTGTGGGTGTTGTAACTGCCATGTTATTGCTGAAGAAACTGGAGCTAAAGAGGTTAGGAATTTGGCCAAGGTCATATAGCTATAAGCATGAGAAATAAGATTTTTAACTCAAGTCTGAAAGCTTTTCCAAACCACCTGAGTTTATATGTTTTTCCCACTATACCATTAACACAAAGGTGGGAGAGAGAGTTTGCAGGAGCGCTGGGCTTTTTTCAGCAGGCCATTTAAAAACCGAGGACAGAGTTCAACTGAATTATTAGATTAATGGATGAGTCTAGGTCTAGTCGGGGGGGGTGGGAAAGGAGGAGATAAATATATGGCCTTTACCTCTCCCTAAGCAGGTCCAGTGTTCCTTGAGAGCTGAGAATGAGAGTGAAGGTTGGTGAGGCTGCATTTCACAGGGTGTACCATGATAGAGTGGAGGCTGTGATGATGCTTTGAAATGAAACAAACCAGTGCAAAAAGATCATGATAAGAAGCTGTACGCTAGTGGAGCAGGTGTGGCTAAGTGGTTCAGTGCCTGCTTGACATGTATGAGGTCCCAGGTTCGATACCTGGTACCTCCTAAAAAATATTTTTAAAAGTCCTATAGCATCATTTATTCTCTCATTCATTCATTCAGCAAACAGTTTTATTAAGCATCTGTCACGTGCTAAACTCTGCAGATATGGAGATGAATAAAACAGGTACAATTCCTGCCATGGTAGAGCTTAGGATGGTGGGGAAGGCAAATAATAAAACAATTGCGCAATTAGTTGATTCTTTACAACTGCAAGTATCTTAAGAGAAGAACAACACTTAACCGTTGTTATCAGTGAAAGGGAAACACAGAAGCCCTTGCAAATAAAAGTAATCTGCCCCATCAATTCTAAAGGTGATTCCCATTTTCAAGGTGAACAGAGATTGTCCTACTAGTGAAGCCTTCCTCATGTGCTTGTGTGATCAACCCTCACAAGCAGACCCATTCCCTGCCCTGTATCTGCATAACAATTCCTGATAGGTTAACAGAGAACCATACAAATGAGGTTTTACAAAACCAACACACTAGACCCAAATGAAATCTGACAGTAAGGAAATTTATTACATCTTTTTCCTACAGCCATTTGTGTATCTGACATAAAACTGAGTGCATGTACTAAGGGGGTGGTTGTGGCTTCATGTCTAGACCAGGCGTGTGTGGTTTTGGCTACTTAAGGTTAGCAAGAGCAGGACTGGGAAGTTCCTGTGAATTCTGCAAGGGTGGCAAGGGGGAGAAGGCATTAAAGTTGTGAATTTCTGTGGATCCAAAGCTTTTCCAAACTACCTGCAAGGCAGCAGAGGTGGGGAAAGTTGTATGAATGAATTAGAATGAGATAATATAATGTGTGTGGAGCCCTTCAGCTCTTCAGAGAAAATGCTGTATAAATACATAGTGTTCCCATCAAAGGTAATGATACAGTACTCTATTTATAGTACTCTGCTCCTACCTGCCAGCTATTTCCCAGGGATGTGGTAAAGATGAATGGGCAAGATGTGGGGAAAGTGCTTTGAAATCCTTGATTAAAGGCCCTGCAGGCAGATGTAGAATTTTTAATGTATTCTATTACTGTCACTGTCATTATGTTTTCTTTTATCAGCCCAATTGTCACTACCTTCAGTTTCAGGTGAGCAACTCTGCCTGACTGTTCCATGCCCTGAATGTCATCAGAAAGGCAGCAGCCCACAGATGTGCAGTATAAACAAAAAATTTTTTAACTGGGGTATCCACAGGCTTTCTGGGCTGGCTCCTGTCAGCTGGTCCTAGCCTCTCTATGAACCTTGACTCTCCCAGGCTTATTTTATTTTCACCAATAGGACAAAAACATGCAAAAGTCCTACTTTGAATGAGCATCGACTACACATCTTCTGCCCGGAACTGGGTTGAGAGAGGGAAATTGGAGAAAGAACAAATGTGTTCTGAAAGGGAAACAGTCTCCCTTTCCCCACCTCACCTGGCCTGGTTAGAAGAGCAAGGGAGCAGAAATCAGGGGAATTCACTGGAATAAGGGCAGGATGGAAAAGGAGCTTGAGAAACTGAGACTGAAACTGCAAAACTCAGATTTTTGCATTTCTGGAAAAAGAGAAGGGGGATGTGTGTTGGCACCTACCTATCAATAATAGCAGCCAAGATTAGGCTAAAGGGAAGTGATTTCAGTTACTGTCCCTACTTGCTTGACCTTTCATGGAGAACTTATCCAAGGTTGTCAAATGGGGAGACTTCAGTGGTACAAACTGATGCCATTGTTTCTTCCACACAAACACCCATCCAGAGAATACCAAGAATGGACCCTTGAAGGCCTGTCTCTAATCTATATGATTTAAGTATGCAAATATGCAAATGAACAGCCTCTGCAACCCCCAGTGTTGGCTAATAGGGAAGGTTGTCCTCTGAGAGGCATGGTGTGAGCATTTGGGGCAGCAGGAAATATGAATGGCCATGTAGGTGCAGGGGGAAAATGATCCTTATTTCCAAACAGAACTTCCTAAGTCAGGAGGGAAGGTCTATGTGCAGTGATATGAAAGTAAGGAATGATGTTGAGGACATTCATCACTTCTCGAGGCATACCCTTTCTTCTGTGATTCTTCCTCAGGCTAGACCATGGACCTGCGTGGTCCAGAACTAGCACTTGATTTATGTGCAGTTGTCTTCCCTTTCCTGACTCTATCCTGGGAACTAGGAAAAGAATAATCTTTACTGGTTGCTCTCATGGCTCAAACACAGAATATCATTAAATTAAGTGACATCTATGACCACTTATTACGTGCCAGTTACGATGCTATGTGTTTTAGTCGCATCATCTCGGCATCGGCCACTGGAAGGAACAGTGGAGAATATACTTAACTGAGGTCAAAACTGAAGTGAGTTATTGTTGTTATCCCCAGAAAGCAATTTAATCTACCCATGCTCTGGTTTTCTCATCTGTAAAATGGGAAGAATACCACTGCTGCCACCTAATTGGGAGGCCAGACAGGTTGACATTCCTTAAACACTTTAGGTCTGTAAGGGAAGGAAGCTCTGAAAATAGCACGTGGTTCAAACGATCAGTTGCTTTCCCTTCACAACTGAAGGTGTACATACTGATGTGTTACTCCCTGGGGGTTGGAACGTCTTTCACTGGGAACTTTAGGAGGTGGCTGTGGTTCCTGCTGGCAGAGCCCACCCTGTCATTCCTGAATCTGTGACTTCCTCCACTTATAAGGAGCTGGCCCACCCATTAGCATTATATCTGGCAGGTCTACCTTGAGGGTGTCCAAGGCAACTAACAGCCTTCCTTCCACCTTTCTTTATGTTATCCCTTCCCTCAGAGCTCTGTGGCCATCCAGCCTCTTCCCACCCTTACCCACAGCCTACAGGGCAGGTTTCAGCTCTATGAGCTTAACAGTTAAGCATTGCTGCTGGATGGATTCCTTATTTCATGCCATCCACATCCTCTCAAGATGGAATGTTTCAGGTGGCCCTAACCAGTGTGCAATGCTCCCAGGGGTGAGGAAAGATTTACCTCATTTTTCCCTGTATCCTCAAGGCCTAATTGTGAATTGAATCAAAGAAAGAAAGAATAAATAAATATTTGAATGAATGAATGATTGAATGACACATGTGTGCCAAATTGAGTTCCAAATTTAATACCTTTCATAGAGACTAGCTAGAGGACTGTTTTGAGAAAGGTTTTGAGGCTGTATCTGGGCTTAACAGAAAGTGTCAGTTCTGCCAGGGCTTTAGAAGAAGGAAATTGTGACATATGTTTCCCATTGCAAAGCTAGGTTCACTAGGGATTATTAAACCACAGAGGATTAGGGCTTAGAGAGATATTATAGATACCCATTACAGATGAAGAAACTACCCGTATGTGTCAGGTACCACACTAGCTTCATTGCTTATTTCCTCTAGTCCTCACAGAAATTTGACAAGTATTGTGGTCACCATTTCACAGATAAGGAAACTGAACTCAGAGGTAAGAAATTTGCCAAGTTCAGGGGTAGATACAGAGTTTGTCCACTACACAGCTGCCCATGTGGGGGCATGGGAGGCCTCTCTGTCAGAATATATCAAAACCAGGCACCATCTGAACACACTGAGCTGCAGCATTATATGGCAGCCTCTACCCCTCTGCCCCAGCCATTCTTTAGTCCATCTCGCAACATTATCAGTGAGGGCATGGGGAATATGACCTCTCTGTCCAGCACCCAGATTTGGGAAGAGGACCAGGCCATGCTGTCCTTAGGCAGCTGACCTCTAAATATGGTGTCAATATGAACCCATGAAACAAATAGGGATTAATCAGGGACAAGTTGTGATAAAAACACTGCTCTAGGAATTCTGGGGAGGGGTGCTCAGTGGGAACTGGAGTCATCAGAGGCATCTTAGAAGAGGAGGGATTTTAGTTGAGTCTTTTTTTTTTAAGATTTATTTGTCCCCCGCCATTCCCCCAGATAGTTCTCTCATCTGTCAGCTCATTGTTTGCGTGCCTTCTCCAGGAGGAACCGAACCCAGGACCTCCCACGTAGGAGGCAAGTGCCCAATGGCCTGAGCCACATCCGCTCCCTTAACTGGGTCTTCATTCTTGCTCTGGGCCTGGCCTACACCTGCCCCATGCCAGACCATGGTGATTCTAGGAGGTATGATACAAGCTCACAGCCTTGGAGAATGGGCATGTTTGGCTAAACTTGAAAACAGAAGGGAAAGCATTAAAATGAAGGGGACAGCATGCATCAGACACCAAACCAGGTGTGCTGGTAAGAGGCACAGAGGTAGCCCAGGCAGAAGAGCAGAGGGAAGAGGAGGGGCAGGGAGTTCACATTGGTTCTGCACCTGCTCTGGGCCAAGTACTAGGCCAGTCTTTTGGTATTAGCTGGTCCAGTCGGCTCTCACAACAGTCCCCTGAGAGTTTAAAGATAGTGAATCTGAAGCTCAGCTCAGTTAAGGCCTCCCAGCTAGGGACAAGCAGAACCAAGGTGACTCCTTTCGTGCATGCTCTGAAGGCCAGGTAAAAGAGTTAGACTTATTTGGGGAGAGAAAGGGGAGCCTTTCAAGTGATCTTTTCATAAGAGTAGGCCAGTGGCAGCACTCAGGAGGGGGTAAGAATGGGCAAGAATGGAGTCAGTGAGTCCAGCCAAAAGTCTTCCACAGCATCTCTAACAGTAGAACTATGATATGCCACGAGTAGGCTATGTAGTCAGACAGTCCTGCGCTCAAATTCTGGCTCCATCACTTATTCATATTCATTAATCATTCATTCAACAAACATTTATTAGGTATGATCTATATGCCACACACTCTTCCAGGTGTTGGTGAACAAGACAGAGACCGTTCCTGTTCTCATGGAGCTTAAATTCTGGCGGGGGGAAAGGACCGTATACAAATAAACAAATAAATAAACAAGATAAAAATAAAACAGGGTGATTTGATGGACAGTAGCTGAAGGGCCAATTGGACTGGTAGACAAGGAAGTGACATTTACACTGAGACATTTAAAAGGAACTAATTGTGAATTTCTGGAGGAGGAAAGTTCCAAGCAGAGGAAACAATGCAAAGGTCCTGAGGCAGGAACAAGGCTGATAGGTTTGAGAAAACAGAAAGAAGGCAACTGTGGCTCAGCAGACTGGATAAGGACAAGAAGTGATAGAAGGTGAGTAAGCAAGACCAGGCTTTGTGGTCTTGATCCGTGGTTCTCAGTGTGGTCCTGGAAATAACAACAGCAGCATCACTTGTTAGAATTGAAAAGTCTTGTACCTAAGCCAAGACCTCTGGAATCAGAAACTCTGGAGATGGGGTTCAGTATACTGTGTATTATCAAGCCCCCCAGATGATTCTGAGCATACTAAAGCTTGACAACCCCCGAGCTATGTTACACAGTTTTCATTTTAATCTTAGTGCAATGGAAATCTATTGGGAGATTTAGGTAGAGGAGTAGCATGCTATGATTCCCTGTAAAAAACAAAAAAAACACTCTGGCTAATGAGAGGAGAATGGACTGTAACAGCATAAGGAAACAGGGACACAAGTGCGATGGCTATTCAGGAGTCTAGGTGAGAGGTGGTAGTGGATTGACAAGGGTGGCATGGCAGAGATGGGGAAAGGTGGACTAACTGAGGAAGTGTTTTGTAGGTTGAGTTAGCAGGAGCTACTGCTGGATGTGCTTGGGAAGGTCTTTTAATGTCTCTGTTAAATGAGGGTAATAATATCCCCTTGGAGGGAAATGGTGAGGATTAAAGGAAAGAATGACAGTGTCTCGCTTCTGCACTGCGGGTAAAGGAAGACAGGTGAAGGGGAGAAAACAAAGGGCTGGTAAGTGTGGGCCTTCTCCCTCCCTTTGCTTTTCCTCGCTGCTGATTCCTTTCTTTTTCCCAGTCCTATGCCAACCACCCCAGCTTTCTCCATATGCATCTGGTGCGGGGCTATGAAGGCTGGTGCTCACGAGGGTCCATGTACGAGTGCATAGCCACATGGGTGGGCTACATGGGAAGAGGTCATGGCGCCTGCCCCTCGGGGAGCACACTGACAGTTTACAGCCCCAGCGGTGCCGTTTGGAGAATCCAGCAGAGGGGCCCACATTGAGGAATGGCGTGTGTGCAGCACACAGAAGCCTGACCAAGGCAGGGGAAGCAGAGCTAGGGCCCAGAGGGCATTCAAGAGCAATGTCCTCCAAGAAGACATCCCAGCTGTCTGAAAGGAGGGAGCTCGGCAGGGATCCTCCTGCCCATCGCAAACCTTGGGCAGGCACGTCAGAGCTGAGCTCTCAGAGAGGACCTGGTGAGAAAGAGGAAGAGGAAGGGCAGGTGAAGAGTTGGGGGTGGTGAGGAAGGGATGACTGAAAGGTTGGGAAAGTTGGCTGGCTCCTGAAAGGCATAAGGGTTTAGGTCCTGATGGTAGGCTTAGAGCCCTATTTACGTTACACACACATAGAGCTGAATTAGCTCTGTAGTTTTCATAAGCAAGGGTTGTGTTCTTCTACTCCTGTCATTACCCACAAAAATCCTGAGCTGGGACTAGGATTCAGGCCCTCTGGCTCCAACCCTTTAACAGTCTGGACCAATTTTGTCTCTAGGTGGTCCAAACAAGAAATTGCCTTCTAACTAGTAGAAGAAGGGTCATTTAGAAGTCTCACAGATGGAATTTCTAACAACCTCTTTGGGACCCACAACACAACACATACAGAACATGACAGTCACTGTCACTGACACAATTCATATGCTGTTCCATGATCCAGGGCCCCTGTACTGCACAACTCCAGGGGGCAGCATTCCCACTGACTTCTATGTGAGTGGTGTCCCTGCTGTTGTTCCGTGCTGCAGCTCTGCTTTACTTTCGTCCTGATTGATTCAGTCAAAAATGTTTCTATAGACTCAGCCTCTCTTCTATGTAGTTAAGGCTCTAACTAAGGCTTTCCCCCACCTAGTCCAGGGACAGCTTTCCTGGATTTTTTACTGACTAAGATCTCTAGAAATTATCGCCAGAAATTACATGTTCTGTAAATGCTCAAATTGATAGGGAATTAAGGTGTAATGCAAGGACCTTTGACTGAGTTAGGAGCCAGCCTGTCTCTTCCTAATCATTGGAAGGTTTTCCTTGGACCTGAACTTTCATGTCTATACAATTCAAACCTCTTTCTTTTGTGCTTGAATCAAAATCATTCTTTAAAAATGAGATCCCCAGCAAAGACAGAAAGCAAGCCAGAGAGACCCAACATCTCAAAAGCCATAAATCAGATAACCAGCCACTTGTTCTTTTCAGGGCTGGGAGCAGACACACTGTTAAATGAAATGTTTTTATTGATTATTCCCATTTTCTTTTCAAGAAGGGGGTTTATCAACTTCACGGCACAGCAGCAATTTATTGCCAGACCCCTGGTGTGTGTTGTTTCCCCATTTGACTTTGCAAAGGGAGAGCCCTGGAGTTGCAAACCCTCTGAAGCTCCCCTCCACTCTCTTGGGGTGAGGCAGGGCAAACTTGGAACTGAAATAAGGCTGTAAAAAATGAGTCATATATACTCATATTCTCTCTCTCATGTAGACTGGACTCCTCCTCATCCTTAACACCCCTCCCCACGGCACCCCACTCACATGCAGACCCTCACAATCAGGAGAAAGAAGCACTCCCCACCACGGCACAGCAAAAAGGGAGGAAAATCTTTTCCACAGCTTAAAGAGATTAAGACACTCTTGTCCTGGCAGAGGAATTGTATCTAGACCATTGAAGATACATTAATTTCCCCCATGTTTTGCATGCAAGTGTTGCATATCAGGCAACACTTGATTCATTTAGTGCAACAGTCAGGGACTTAGGACCTCGGAAACTCAGTATGGGCTGAATGATGCAGGAACATCCTCCCAGACTTGGGAGGTATCTGGACTCTATTTGAATGGGGCAAGGGAGATCTAGATAGGTAGAGAGAAGGGCAGATCACCAGAACCCCCTGGCATGACTTACAAGGCCCTTTCATAGCCTGGGTCCTTCTCCTTTCCTGACTCATATATTTCCACTTGCCCCCCTCACTCTTGATGCTCTAGCCAAAATAAACCCATTTTACTTCTTTGGAACTGCCATGTATTTTCTCACCGACAAGCCTTTTGTATATGCTGCTTCATCTGTCTGAAGACTCCTTCCCTTCCTCCTAACTAACCAACTCATCTCATCATTCCATCTTTACTGAAACAACATCTGAGAAAGTTTCCTGAGCCCGTTTCCTCAGCCCTCTTCTTTCTCTATTACCACACTTAACTAAAATTACTTGAGGTACTATAATTACTCAATTATTTGTCTCCCCCAAGTACAGAAGACATTTTGAAAGCAGAAATTATGTCTTTCTTGCTTGACATGTATTAAGTGCGTAAGTATTTGCTGAATGAAGGGGATGGATGCATGGATGCATGGATGCATGGATGGTGAATGATGGATGTATGGTTGATGGATGGATGATGGATGATGGATGGATGAGTATGTGGAAATAAGAAAGGAGGATTCCTAGTGTGAGAAGAATATGATGGGGCATAATGATGAGAGTTGAAGTACAGAGTTCATGTGGGCAATTGTGAAGAGGTAAGATTGCAGAGATGGATGGGTTAGGCATTACAGAGAGCTTCCGATTCCTGAGATGAACACCTCAGACTTTATCCTCTAAGAAATGGTAGAGAAGATTTTTAAAATTGTGATTTAAAATCTCTTCTACCCTGTAGAGCTGCACTGCAAAACCTAACAGCCTCCAAAAGGAAGGGCACCTATTTTAGAAGATCGCTTTTCTAGAAAGTGGGCATCTCACTTCCTCCTGACCTTTGGGAGAGCAGAGCAAGTGGTCCCTTTGAAGTTTTTATAACCATCTCACCCCTGACCATTTCCTGAAGCCTAGGTCCATAAACATGCAATTACCCCAGGTGCTCTTTTCCCTTTAGCTGCAGGTAAGACACCTCTTGAGGCACTGGGAAAATGGGTATTTGGAAGAGCAAAGGAGTCAACCATAAGCTATGGTACTTAGTTATGAACTCAACTATTCCTCAATGAACAGAATGTGCATCAAGTCCTCAAACATGTGGGTGTGTGCCGTGGATATGTCCAGCAGTCAGGCCGTAATTGTTAGTAGAGACAAAATGTTCCTACATTTTGCCTAAGGGAAGCCACATACTTGGGGCTCTTCTCTCATCAGTCTGGCTACTTGTAGGCATGGAGAGGCTGCAAGCAGCAGTTATCAGGTGGATCCAGAACAGTTGACAAAGCCACAAGGATCCCATGCATGCTCTCTCTCTCACACAAACACACACACACACACACACACACAGACCCAGATCTCCCTCCTTCCTACTTTATACCTCCCCGCCTGCTCATTCTCTTGTCCACTTGACTATCCTTCCAAATTGCAGAAATTTCTTCAGCGATACCCATCTCTGCCTCAATGTGTCCCTTATTTCTCGTGGTTCACCAGACATGTGTGGAATAGTGAAAAATGCAAGGGTTTGCCCAGCAGGACTGCTGCATACAGCAGTGCTGGTTGTGCACTGCATAATGACTTTTGAGAGGAAGCTAAAATCCAGCCAATGCTCTTCACACCAAGTCCTGCACCCTAGCATGGTATTATATAAGCCAGAGGAAAGCACCCTGTCCTTGATAAATTTTATATTCCCAGAGCTGTATCCCTTTTCTGCTTTTCATAAAGGTGCTGTATAGCCTAACAGGGGGCCTACCAACAGGACAAAGTATTCTGACTACAAATAGTTGCTGCAAGTTAGTTCCAAGAGACCATCTGGATCAGTCCCTGCCTTCTGAAAATAAGCTACCAATATTAATTGTCTTTTGCTGTGTAGCAAATTGTCACAAATGTGTACCTTCAGCACAAATTTAAGTGTGTTAGTGTCATTAAACAGCACTCATTTATTACCTCATAGTTCTGTAGGTCAGAAGCCTAGGGAGGCTCAACTGGAGGTCTCCACTTAGGTCTCATAAGGCTGAAATCAAGGTGTTGGCCAGGCTGGGCTCTTATCTGGAAGTTCTGGGGAAAAATCTACTTCCAAGCCCATTCAGATTGTTAGCAGGATCCATTTTCTTGCTCTGTGTGTCTGAGGCCCTTGTTGGTTTCCTTGTTGCTCCACTCTTTGCTCCTGGAGACTGCCTATATTCTTTCACATTTGTTGGTTTCCTTGTTGCACCGCTCTTTCCTCCTGGAGACTGCCTACATTCTTTCACACTTGTTGGTTTCCTTGTTACACCGCTCTTTGCTCCTGGAGACTGCCTACATTCTTTCACACTTGTTGGTTTCCTTGTTGCGCCACTCTTTGCTCCTGGAGACTGCCTACATTCTTTCTCACATGGTCCCCTCTATTTTTAAACCAAAACAGCATGTCAAGTGCTTCTCCAGCTTCAGCTCTTTCTGGCTTTCTCTTCTTCTTCAGCCCAGAGAAAGCACTCTGCTTTTAAGGGTTCATGTAATTAGATCAGGATCACCCAGATACTCTCCCTATTTTAAGGTCACCAGCATCATATAATGTCATAAATCATGGAAGTAATATCTCATCATGTTCACAGTTTCTAGGAATTCTGACAGGACATCTTTGCAGAGCCATTTTAGAAATTTTTTCTATCTTAGCATCTCCACCCCGTCTTCCTTTTAAAAGCCAAATCTTTAAGCCTTTTTGTCCAAAGACTTGTTTGAATAGACCCTTTCATACCTCATTTTATCAGATACTTATCCATTTTGTGCAAATACTAGAATGTGACAAGATTATTTATAAATCTATGAGAACACTCATATCCCATCATAACCATTCTCAAGCATTTTGACCAGTTCCAACCAGCTCACAAGAGTTGATTATTTTAAGTTTAGAAATTTTGCTAGTCAGTTTTTTAAACCATTGGTGGCTTAAAATCAATTATACTGAGAACACTGACACCATAGAAGACCAAAGCTACAAATCAGGCTACTTCCCCCTCACCCAATCCCTGAAAGAGCTAGCTTACCAGCACACCCCTTGGTGTAGACCATAAGACGTTATCTGCTTGATCTACAGCATGCAGGAATCCTTTCTAAAGCCTTATTCAGGTGTGATCATCCATTTTCTTTATTTGCTATCACCAGGAATGGGGCAATCACTCCCTTAGAAGTCAGTTCCCATCACTTATGTAATACATGGTTGAAGTCTGCCTCCCTGGCACTTTCCATCAATGGCCCTAGTCCTTTGGAAGGAGAATTTGTGACCGTCCTAGCACCATTTAGCTTGTTTACCATAACCCCCAGGAGACATCTCTCCTCTGGATCACACATATCAGATCCCAGTAATTAGAAGCACAGTCTTTAGATCTGCACTGTTTGAGTTTGAATCCCAGCTCTGCTTACACTTAGTTATTATCTGGGACAAGTCTGATTTCTCATCTGCAAAGTGAAGATAAAAATATTACCCACCTCACAGATTATGGTGAAGATTAAATGAGATATTGTATGCAGCGAGAGCAGCAGACTAGAACCATGCCTGGCATATTGTGAAGATCACATCACTTAATACAAGGCAAGTGCTTAGAACAGTATGGGGCACAAAGGGCATACGTATTACATAAATATTAGTAAATTAATTTGAAATGCAATGTGATTTCTAGACTTCTCATCATCTTAGTCACTCTTTTCTGAATGTACTCCAACATCCCTCTCAAAATGTAGTGTCAGAATAGACCTAATTACTCCAGCCTTTGGTTGGAACTCTAGACTTTGATTCTAGTTCCTCATCTCCCACCTGACACTAGCATTTGAGCAGTGGCCACCCTTTCCCTAATTATTTAACAGAATCAGAGAGACTTCTTTCTCCAAGGAGTCTTGGTCCCTGCTCCTCAGAGTGTGGTCCAGGGAACAGCAGCAGCTGCATTACCTGGGATCTTGTGAGAAATGTGGAATGTCAGGTCCTGCCCCACACCTCCTGAGTCAGAATCCACACTGCAACAAGATCCCCAGGTGATTCACATGTACATTGAAGTCTGAGAAGCACTATTCTCAGGGGCCCTATGACACGCTTATTTTCAAGAGAAAAAAAACAATTAGAGCATCCTAAGCTTTCTCTTGAGAAAAGGAGTTTTTGCATCAGACCACGCAGAAGGGTGAGAGGGAGGAGGGTCGGTGGTGGGTTTTTAGGATGTGCTTGTGTGTGGACCTTTCTGTCCAGGTTCCCAGAGTCAGAAACCTAGCAAAGGAAGAGATGCAGGTGGCTGGCACCCAACCAGAAAGATAAAGGAGCCTAGAAGAAGAACCCAGCACAAGGATGTGCGGCTTTGGAAAGCTCCCCTCCGGAAGTCACCAGCTCATCCTGCAGCTCTGTCCTGCGGCCCCAGGTCAAGGAGGCTTTGGGAGTGTTAACTGCCCTGGAGCAGTGAGGATAAATTTAGAAGTGGTGAAAGGAAACCCTTCTTGATATGGCAAAGAGTCATTTAGTAGGAGTCAGGAGGGAAGAGGTTGCCAAGTCAGAAGCCCAGCCTGTGCTTAGGGATTATTTCTAGTGTGGGAGGGCCAAAAAGGTTACGAAGCCACTTCAGACAGAAGGCAGATCCACTTATTACCTGCGTGTGCTACCTGAATTTAAATGGGAGAGTTCTGTGGTTCCTCACTGGCTGCCACTTGGGAATGGCACAGAATACTGGAAGAAAATAAACTATAGGAGTAATGAAGGGCATATGCGAAAATTCAAGTTCTGCTGCTTACTTGGTGTGTGACTCCAGGCAAATTACTTAACCTCTCTGAGCATCAGTTTTCTCATCTTTAAAATGGAAGTAAAAATATGTATTTAATGGCTGAAGCAAGGATGAAATAAGAGAGTTCTTCTCATTGTGTAGGACACAAAGTGACTTCTATCCTATTTTAGATTTCTTTCTTCCTTCCTTCGTATAAAATGAAGTTATAGGGTTCTACTCCCATTTAATATTCATCCATTCAACAAATAAATGCTACTTCCTCCCCTTTTCACCCCGAAGGAACTCAACAGTTAAAGTGTCCTTCCCTTTGCAGTACCCTGACGGCCAATTACCTTGGTCTGTAATTGAGTGTCCTCAATGCAAAGGAATGTTCTGAGAGGCCAGCCAGGCAGCCCAGGAATTTGTGTCTCCTAATCCTTTCCGGGCTGTTAGTGGGAGACCTCCTGGGAGCATCTCCTTTCCACAGTGGCACAGCCAAGTCTAATCTGGGAAGCTGCTTTGGAACCTCCCTCTGAAAGCATTATTGGCTCTAGTTGCAGCTGCTCAGCATAATCTGACCCCATGACCATTCAGCAACTGCCAATGAGCTGGAAGAAGGAATTGGGAAAAGGGGAAACATAGGGTTCAAACCCCCTAAGATAAAGCATTAAGTTAGATTCCACATTGTTGTTGAAGAGATCTCCTTTAGGTGGGACAAATATAGTGGGTTCACTAACCTGGTATTGGGCTCTGGTATTCCATCAAAGTCAACTTCAAAATATTCTTTTGTTCTGAAAGAGTTACATTTTTACTGCAGAAAGGCAGAGGTAGACTCATTTCAAGTCCTCTGTCTGTCCTCATGGAGCTTTCGCTCTACTATGGACAGACAGGCTGTAAACAAGGAAACTAATTAGCTAACAAGTCCTTTCCGGTGGTGATAAGTGTGCTGAAGGGAATGAGCAGAGTAATGTGATGGAAAGTAACGGGTGGTGGGGAGGGGTCTCCTCTACATAGGGTAGCCATGCAAGGTTTCACCCAAGAGGTGATGTATATGCTGACACCCAAAGGATGAGGATAAGCAAAGACCTTGGCAATGAGCATCCCAGGCAGAGGGAATAGCAAGGACGATACACTGAATGGAAGGGGACTCGATTTAAGGAATAGAAAGACCAGGGGGTCCAGGACTCCCAAAAAGGGGAGTTAGGAATGTGGTCGGAGAAGTCAGCAGGGGCTGTACTGCGCAGGGTCCTGCAGGCCATGGTAAGGACTTCATATTTTTTCCAGTGTGAAGAGGTGCGATAGAACCTGAATTGCACTTTATAAGCAATAATCCTGGCTGTTATGCCACGTGGGACTGGAGAAGGAAGTCAAGGGAGGAGGAGAAAAACCACAAAGTCCAAGGGAGAGGTGGTGGATGGTGTTTCCATCTATATCTTGATAGCCCAGGGAAAGGTGGTGGTGGATTAGACGTGCACACGGGTGTGTGGGAGGAGTGAAAGTGAGAGCAAGGAAGGACTCAGGGGCGAGTCCAGGTTTGAGGCAGGGCTTGAGCAGTTTGGTAGGTGGTAGTGCCATTGACTGAGATGGGAAGAATAAGTTTGGAAAGAGGATTCAGGACCTGGCTGATGAGTCCTGCTAAATTTAAATGTTCTCATGGCCTGCTTGTGGCTCAGCCCAAGGTGAGGCGTTTCTCAGTTTTCAAGAGCTGGAAGGGATTTCTCTACCCTCCAGGCAAAATAGTACCTTAACTCTAAACAGATGTGATGCTTTCCTCTGGAATGATCTCTGGAGGGAATCCTACACCTGCCTCCTGCACTCATCCCACCCTCCAACAGGTTCTTCCAGCTAGCTAACCTAAATTTCTCTTGCTGCTACTTAATGCTTGTCCTCATTTCTCTGCCTTCATTTAAGATGTTGAAGGCTTCTTTTATTCTGTTTTATCTGTTCACTAAAAGTCAAACAGAGCATTAGCAATGCTGTATTGTGTGGGACACGTGTTCTGTCCAGCCCAGAGCTTGTCAGTGACAGGAGCCAGATTTTGAGAGAAAATAAGAGTTGCTTTCCATGTTACCATGCTTAATATCTCAAGCCCCTCTAATAATCCATTTGGGAGCTCTCATCTTGTTTTATCCAAACTTTTCATGACCTTATTTCTGCTTCCAGCCTGTGCCATACCTGGAGTTACCAGTTCTCTTTGTTTATGACTCCGTATTTTCTGACTTAATAACTGGAGATGATAAGAGTTCCTCATGTGTTTTACTCTCCAGCCACCAAGTTGGGTTCATTATTATTCTTAGTAGTAATGGTTACTATTTATTTAATACTTACTAGGTGACATACATCCTGCCAAGGATTTTACATGCATTAACTCGTTTAAGGACACTCTGAAGTAGCTTTTATTAATTCCACTGATAATGAGACTTGGAGAGTTTTATCAAGTTGCCCAAGGTCACATAGCTGGTAAGGAGGAGAGGTGGGATTTGAACCCAGGTCCTTGGTTTCCATCGCAAATGCACTCACTCTACCAGTGCCCCTGTTCTGGAAGAAGGAAGGCAGAAGGATGTGGCCTTTCGCAGGCTGAGCTCTCGTGTTTTCTTTGGTGGCTAGCCAGATTTTCCTGTGACTGGGGTGATGAGGGTCTGGGGTCTTTTTTTGTAGGTGGTGGGGTGGCAAGGGCAGGGGTGTATTAGTAACTGCTCTTTTTTTAAATTTTTTTAATTGATTTTGTAAAAATATTACATTAAAAAAACAATATGAGGTCCCATTCAACCCCACCACCCCCACCCACCACTCCCCCCGCAGCAACACTCACTCCCATCATCATGATACATCCATTGCATTTGGTAAGTACATCTCTGGGCATCTCTGCACCTCATGGTCAATGGTCCACATCATGGCCCATACTCTCCCACATTCCATCCAGTGGGCCCTGGGAGGATTTACAATGTCCGGTGATTGTCCCTGCAGCACCATTCAGGGCAACTCTAAGTCCCAAAGGCGCCTCCACATCTCATCTTTTCCTGCCATTCCCCATACCCATATCAGCCACCAAGTCCACTTTTCCCACTCCACTCCAATGCCACCTTTTCTCTGTGGACCTTGGATTGGTTATGTCCGTGGCATCTCTATGTCAAGAGGAGGCTCAGATTCCACATGGATACTGGATGCAATCCTCCTGCTTTCAGTTGTAGGCACTCTAGGCTCCATGGTGTGGTGGCTGTCCTTCAACTCCATCTTAGCTGAGTGAGGTGAGTAACTGCTCTGACATTCACTTCAGGAGCAGTGGACTCCACATCTGATTCTACAGAAGCAGCAGAGAGGGTGGTGGAACCTCTGGAGACATCCACAGGCCTTCCTGAGACTTGGGAATGTTCAGGAGAACAGAGATTGTTCCAAGTCAGGATGTAAAGATATTCGTACTTTTTCAGAAAGAATAAAGGGGGTTGCTGAAGACTCCTGCACAAGGGGCAGGCTTTGAGTCACCAGCAGCTGAAAAAGGCTCCTGCGTGAGTCCACCCCAGTGCAATGTCTCATGCCTTCCTAGAAAGGTTTAAGCATCTAGTCTGGGTCCCCTCATTCAGCAAAGGTTGGGATGGGCCTACGCTCCCATAATCTATTTTTAAAAATGAAGAAATGCAAAATAGGGTTACTAAAACTGTTTTATATTTTTAATTGTTTACATTAACAGAATAACACCTTTTAACCTAAAAACCAATCTAATTGTGCTGTTCACAAGATAATTGTAGGACGCATCAATTAATCAGCATTCAGAGTGCCCCAGAGGTAATGTGGACCCAACCAGTATATCCTTGGGACTGCAAAAGCTCATTTGGAGATGGTTTATTGGAGTCGTTTTTGAGGCCTGCTGTGAATTACCTGACTGGGTCCTAATGAACCTTCTACTCCCCTGGGGAAGTTACTGCCATAAGAGAAAGGGAGAAGTTCTACAGTTTCCAGGGAAGGCCCCCGGGCCAACTTGTCCCCCACTTTCTGCCCTTTCTATAAAATAAATCTTACAGATCAACATCAAGTCGCAAAAGTCAAAAACTTCTCTCTTGTCCCCAGAGCAAGAGGGATAAGGAAACAAACATTATGGGAGGACCCTGTGATGCTGCAAGAGTTATTTGTCCCATTTGTATATCAGTTCAATGATTCCCCCAAGGTAAGACAGCATATCTGGCAGAGAGCCCAGAGCCTTGGATGGTAAAGCCTGAGCCCTTCCCCTTCTTTGAGTGTGATCCTGCCACGACACCACACGGAACCCAAGAGGAGCCCTGGGAGGCTGGAGGGGGCCCAGGGCAGCAGCTGTCCTGCAGGCCCCTGTGGTGCTGGGGCAAACTTTGACCTCTCTGGATCTTTTCATTGTTTCCTTCTCTTCCTGTGTCTTCTCCTGGCTGGCCTGCCCCCTACTCTGCTCCCTGCTTATGATACTTATCTTTCCATCCACAGCAAAACAATTCACATCAAGGTAATTGATGATGAGGCATATGAGAAAAACAAGAATTACTTCATTGAGATGATGGGCCCCCGCATGGTGGATATGAGTTTTCAGAAAGGTGTAGTACCCTGCCCTCCATACTAACATCAACACTCTTCTTTCCTCTTCCGTTTCTTTCTTTCTCCACTCCGTCTGTCTCCTTCTCCTCCTCTTTTCTCCTACCCCTCTGGTTTCCTTTCCCTTATTTCTCTCTTTTTCTCTCTTTGGCTCTTTTTGGACCCTCCTTCTTCTCTCTCCCGTCTGTGCCCCCAGCCCTGTCCTAACACCTGCCGCTGTCACATGGTATCCATAAGAGGATGCTCAAGACTCAATAGTAATGTGGACTGTGGGATGGGGAAATGGTTTGGGAAGAGAGGGGGGAGAGAGAAGGGGCTGGCCAGAACCCTGAGAGGGCCTTACCTGAGGCCTTCTCCCAGATTAGTGTTCAGGAAAGGAAAAGGCCAGATAGCACAGTGTCAGGTAGGCATGCAGCAGCACTGGGAAACGGACACGGGCCCTCGGCCCAGAGTGCTGCCAGGCAGTTATTCTCAGGGCTAAGCTTATAGTCCTTGGAAGCTGAGGATCATTTGTACTGGGATGTTGCTTCTATTTGTGGTTCACCCCACTCCACGAAACAGACCTTAGGTGCCATCTCATCAGCTGCATTCCTACAAATGAGGCATATTTCTCTCCCTGACCTCGATAGAGCCAAAAGTATGGGTTTGAATTCCAAATCTAAGTCAAAGACCTACCTACCTTGTCCACTACTTTTTCTGTTAAGAGCATTTAGATGTGGAGGCAGAGCTTAAGAATAGCGGGAGAGAGAAGCTTCTCCAACAAGTTCAGGGGATTTCTCAGAGTAGATGGAGCCTTCACCTTCAACTTAAATGACCCTACAGATCCCAGGTCTCCAGGAGACCCATCAGAAAAATCCTCTCCTGCACAGGCCCTTCTGTGGTAGGGAGCTGCTGGTACCTGGGGCAGCATACCTTCCCAGACCTCGTCTTCGATCATGCCCCTCCAGCCGTGCCCAGATCACAGATGCCCTGTTCTCATCCCTCAGCAGGGTCGCTGCAGCAGGAAAACAGTCCAGGCTCACCTCTCGAACACATTTCCAGGTTCCCACATCTAGAGTTTGGAAATGCTTCTTGACAATCAGTAAGCTTTGTTTTTGTCCCTTGTGCAAGACATACAAAGGTGGCAAAAAAAAAGTGCCAAAAAGGTGACAAAAAACACATTTATAAAATACACATGCACAACACAAGTGCATGGCAAATCTTTTGCCCAACAATCAATCTCAAATTAGTGTACTGTTTTATAGATCTTAGAGCTGAGCATCTCTTAGAAAGATCAGAGGATCTGAGGAGACATTTTCAGCTCTCATTCCTTACACATTTTTGCAACTTGGAGATCATTTAGGTCTCAGATA
The DNA here is from genome assembly GCF_030445035.2 of Dasypus novemcinctus. Taxonomy (NCBI): domain Eukaryota; kingdom Metazoa; phylum Chordata; class Mammalia; order Cingulata; family Dasypodidae; genus Dasypus; species Dasypus novemcinctus. The sequence goes on from NC_080675.1 coordinate 39,781,011, forward strand.
AGAACACAAGCAGAGAATAACAATCCCTGCTCACTAGTGACCACCACTGTAGCTCTGTGAAGGACCAGGAGAAGCCACACAGGAAGATTCCTGTCCAGATAGCACCTTCTCCATGTGTCAATGAGCCAGAACAAACTTTGGGCAAGCCTTTCGAGGGGAGTGGTTTTCAAAGAAACTTTACTTCCCTGGGTGATTTGTTTTTAAGACACTGTGTTTTGTTGAGATACCCAGCAATGAACTGAAACCTCCATCATTTGCCACCCCCCAAAACCCTTGATAATTGGTTAGAAGGAAACCAGCCTTGGAACACGGCACCCTTATATGGTAGAAGCCAAAAGGAAATGAAGAATTTGATTTGCCTCATTTTCTTATTCTTTTCAGAAGTACATCCACTGCAAATACTAAAGGATAGCCTTATAGTGGTTAACACGTATTTATTTTAATTCCCGCCATTGAAGCCCTGTGAGATAAAGGACAAGAAAGAGAATAGAATTTTGCCTCACTCCCTCTTTCTCTCTCTCTCTCTCTCTCTTTCTCATTGGCTTCCCTTCCTTATAAAAACCGTCCTTATAAAATTTTATGAGGCTCCGTGAGAAGGAAAGTAGGAAAACAAGGCCCTGGGATCTGTTGACCCAATTTTCTGTTGTGGAAGGGTCTTGGGCCATTCACAATGGGCCAGTACTTTACCCACTGCCCAGAGAAATGCCAAAATGCCACCACTACCATGTGACAGCCAGTGGAATGTGCTGCCCCACTCATTCCCTACTAACCATCAGCAGGATCTGAAATGACTCCTCCCCACCGTCTCCCATCCCACCCTCCTCTTTCTTCCCATCCCTTCCTATCTTCGTGACTCCCTCTCCCTCTTACCCATAAAAACAACTGTGAACAAGGAGACAAGAAAAACTTAGTCCATTTTTTAAAAAATATATAAGAACATCACAGTCTACCATAGTTCTGCCAAAAGCCACCCTGGCGGGCCTGGGCTGCATGTGCCAAGAGTGATGGGGAATGATTTTAAAGGCTGTGCTCCAAGTGACCAACCAATCAACCCACCCAGTCGACACATTCTCTCTCTTGTTGTCCCTACAGGAAAACCATAAGGGTTAAAATAGTAGATGAGGAGGAATACGAAAGGCAAGAGAATTTCTTCATTGCCCTTGGTGAACCGAAATGGATGGAACGTGGAATATCAGGTGTGAGATTCTTAAAGAAAAAAAAATTTTTTAACTGAAAAACAACAAAAAAGAAAAGCAACTATATATTTTTTCTCTCCCCTTTTTCTTCCCTTCTCCTCCTTTCTCCTTTTGACCAATGGACTTTTCTAATTCTTTTCCCTCCTGTATTCTCGCTCTCACCCTGTTTCGGTATCATCTCTGCCTTCTCAGCCTTAGCTTATTTACAGTCCTCCTTTCTCGCCTTCTAGGCAGCACTGCAGCCTCAACTTCTCATTACCCGTATGAGTTACTTCCCATATCTTGCTCCAGTTATCCAATTACCACTGTCCCCTGCATTCCCCATCCCTCCCCTCACATACATACTACAACCTGTAATGGTGCAAACTCCTTCTTGGTGGGTGAGGAGGAGAAGAGAAGGGTGTGATGCATGCCTGTGCCCCTTCCCTACCTCCTTCCCCTCCCACCCCCTCACTCTCTAGCCTGGATGGAATGTGGGTGAGTTTGGGATGGGGGTTGGGACTCATATTGCAATGATGCATTGACAGTTTTCTGCTACATTCCCTCAACTTCTGTTGAGTGCTTGGCAGGTTATTCTCTGGCTGTTTTGCGGAGGTAAGTGTATTCTCTGGCTATTTCACAGTTGGGTAGACTATAGTATGAAAAAGATACCAGTTGTCAGACACCGTGGAGAGAGCTGGATTCTGAAGTAATCATGCAATCTGGAATCCTGAGCTATTCTTCTACCCTTCGGCATCCCACCCTAATCCACTCTACTCCTACCCCGGCCCCAAGGTAGGGTACCTTAGCCAAGCTACTTGGGATAATGCAACCTCTAAAACAGAGTCTTCAAAAGGAAGGAAGTAATTCCAGGTATGGAAGCCCCCTCACCAGTAGGCACTGGAAAAGTACTGACAAGGGGCAGGCCCAGAGTTTTGACTTGTGGGTTTTCCAACAGGAGAAGAGACTCTAAACAGTGCAGTTGGTGCTGATCCCTGAAAGACAAGCATTGGATGACTCACTGAAGCCGCCTGTGCTTGGCATCTGCAAGTGAGCATCTCACTTAAATCTCAAGGTGGCTCTCATTCCACACCAGAGAAGTGGCCTCATCTCCTCCTTCCTCAGGACATTCAACTTGGAAAATCTACCAGGGTTGCGTCTCTAAGGAACTGATCTTGTTGCAACTAGGGTAAATGTAAAGAAGAAATTCTTCCCCTGAAGAAAATGTTTAGATGCCACTACTTTGGCAGTGTGGGAGGAAATAAATGTGGTAATGGGTAAATACCCTCACAACCTCTTCGGGAGAGATAGACGGCTGGGAGCCTAATGGAAGAAGGAGCTGTGAAACTCATCTTTTTGTCAACAAGGAATCATTATTCTGCAGCTACTTCATACACCTATGGCAAGGAGCAGCATAGAGGCTTTCCCTCAAGGACAGATTTAAGAGGTTCCACAACTTCACCCCCACAGGCTCATCTGCAGGTCTTCTTCTTGGCCCCATATGATTGATCAGTTCTCATTATCTGCTAGGCACTCTCTCTTCAGGGTTGATCATTTCTATGTCCCCACTGGTTTGGACATACCTGGTGCTCTAAAGGAAGAAGCCTCCTCCATCTTCCATTGCTCTCCCTCTCCAAGCCACCTAATAAGATGTTGCCAGCAGCTTGACTGTCAAAGAGTGCTAGAAGAAAAAGAAAATCCCTGGCTCTGTTCCTTCTCAGATTGTATCCTTGCCAATCCTCCTGTTCCTGCCACCAAGAATTTTCTCTGAAGTTGTCTCAGTACCTGCCCTACCTCATTCCCACCTTTCATGTGCATTTACTCAGCATCTTCATCATTGGTTGGATGTAGCATATATTCAAAATAATTGTAAGCCAGCTTCATCAATTTTGATAGTCCCAGCTACTTATATTAAATGAAAGAAGCACCAAGGATCATCTAGAGTAGTTGGAAGGGAGACAGTGGATCCAGACCGAAAGGAATATATTGGGAATCCATCCAGGCCTTCATTACACTAGTAAGGAGACTCTTGTTTTCTGCCTCTTTGGGAAAAAAAAAAAACCTACCAAGAACAGGACAGAGACTGACCTAAAATAAGTCTGTGCTCTTCAAGATACTTGGCCAAAAGTAAGTGCCTATGACTACTCCCCACTTGAAGACAGCTTTACTTTTTCATTGGATTCTTCATCCTAGGAAATGTCAGCAAAGCCCTGGTGTTAGCCTAGACATGGTAGAGGAAGTGGGTGAGAAGACAAGGATTTCAGCAAGCCACCTGTGTGATATACCTTCCATCTGCCAGTGACTAAGACATCAGGATGGAATATGCCAGTAGGAAATGTGTTGGTTTCCTGACTTCCTAAACTGTTACCTATGGGATTAGTTTTCAGTTTATTCAATTCTTCCCATATTTTGGTATCAGACCATAAGGTGAAAGGTCATAAATATGATTGCCTATGCTCAGAAATAAATGAAAACCCATCCAGATTTCCAGAATTCCTTACCGTTCTCAGAGTGAGAGATCATACAGTGGAAATGGCTTTTCATCATCACTGTTTCATGGAAGAGTCTCTGGAATTCAGAATGGCATAGTCTCTGCATGGTCAAATGACAACTGCATTTTTTTAAAAAAAGAACTGGATTTTAAATAGGAGATTCTATTATTGGCAAACAGAACATATTTCAAAGGTAAGGTTGAAAGTGTTGGACAAGCTGAGAGAGGGACTAAAAAGGAGGTTGAAATAGAAACACAGCTGCCTTGGAGTAGAGTAAGCCCTGGAGTCTAGAAGTAGACTTCTGAGAGCAACACTGAGAGCGGCATGGTTAGGGCTGGTGGGGCCTGGGCCTGGGCACTGGAAGCCTCAGGTGGGAAAGGAAAGTTCTATCCCCAAAGAATGGTGCCTATTTGTCACACCTACTTCGACAACCACAGGTGCACCCTGACAAACTGCCCAGGTGCTTCCAATCACTTGTCATGCTATGTTGTTTTCTGCTTGTCCCTGGAATAGTTGAGCAGAGATAAATAACTCTTAGCTGACCCTGGGGATCAATACAGGGGAAGGTTCAGCTCCAGCTTCTCTCAGCAGTAGCAGAAGAAAAATGTCCTGAAGGAATTGTGTCACTCAAAGTTGGCTTACCTGGATCTCATGTCCCATCTGTGTCTGCTGAGTGGTACATCTCAGATTCGTGGAGGCAATGACTAGAACATGATGCAATTCCAGCTGACCACAAGCTCTCTCACTGCTCTAGGTGTTGGGAAGGAAGTCCGAATGAAAAACAGGACAGTGGGAACCCTTTGGGAACAGCTGCCCTGTCTGTCCTGCTGGGTCCACCAATGTGTTGGGATCTCTGGAACTTGGGGCAAAGGGACTCCTCCTTACAGACCCATGGAAAGAGCAGAATAAAAAGTTCTCTTGCTTATTAATTATCTATCTCACTGCAGTGAGGAGATTCACTGATCTCTTATCCCTTGGAATTCCAGATGGGACATACCGGGAAAAAATCAGCTTCTGTTTGCCTTACTTGTATATCACACAGATTCTGAACCCTCATATGTCTTCAGTGGCTGTGAATATGGGATGATGGATCACAGGCCTGAGCTGCATTCCTAGAGATTCTTAGAGGAAACAATTCACAGCCCCCTCCTTCTTCAGTAATCTCCATCAGTCAGCAGCTGCACCAAGAGTCATGCAGGATGTTCCCAGACTTTTATCTGACAAAAGCCAAGAAGTGAGGGGCTGGAATAACCCACCATTGAGATGATAATGTGTGTGTCACAAGAAATTTTCATTTTGGAATCTTGAAGTCTAAGAGAGTTTATCATGACTACAAATTCAGGTGCTGGGTAAAATTTGGGAGGGGAACAGCCTGTGCTGGGTACTTCTTTTACTCAGCTTTCCAGTCTTTATAAGGATCTTGCATTTGTCATCACCCATCTATGTATAGCTCTTGGTTTGAAAGTCTCTTTCATGCAGAATATCTGGACTCTGGCTTAGTCTACCCTCTCTGGAACAAAAAGACCACGATCCAGAGATGTGGTACCATAGGATCGATGGAAAGGGTAAATGCCAAAATAAATAGTTGACAAGTCTTTATTGAATACCTCCTAGGTTCAGGCACTTTGCTTGGCACCAGGGATGCAAAATGGTTTGAGTCTGTGGTTTGACCTCCAGATATACTTATAAAATGATAAGCCATTCAGGGAAACATTGTGCAGGACTTACCTTTTCATTAGGGCATTTTTTAGGGGAAGTTGAACATCTGGCCACCGTGGTAGCTAGGAAGTTACTTGTGGCATTGGAAACTTTCTGAGTACTGGCAAGCTGAGCCTGGTCTGATCATATGACCTTAGGGATGGAGGATACCAACCTAGGTAGTGTTCCACTCTTGCACACCAAGACTCAGTGCCCTGAACTTCCATTCAAGCCCCAGGGCATTATTTACCATGGTATGCCTGTTACTCTAGTAGGGTTGCAACCTGCAGTTTTCATGCTAACTGGATTTTCACATCTTCTTTACAGAATAGATGTATTAACCGGATCCCCTAGAAGATCACAAATGATCAACTCTGATTCTGCCCCACCCACTTAATTTGCCCATTTTCAGTCTTCCATCCCTAGCCCTCAGGGTTGCAAGAAAGACGTGGGGAAAGCTCTCATAATTCCAGGTGCATCGCACGGCAGCTTCTCCAGTTGCTCACACCTCTTGCTGCTGTTGCTGCGCATGGTTCAAATGCTGTTTTGCATGTGGCTGCAGAGCTCTCACCTCCTAAGCTCACTGCTTTCTTTATGCTGCCAGCAACCACAAGTCTGGAACACTTTCAAGATGAAACCTTAATGCTCTTTCATTTTCTTTCTTTTCTTGTTGGGTATCCATTTGCAAACAGCGCTCCTGTTGTCTCCAGGTAAGAGGTGTCTTGCCCCTCTTTTCCACTTCTTGTGAGTGCCATTATTTGGTTTAAGACCAGTGTTCTTTGATTTATTTAAAAGGAATTGTGAGCCTTGAGTTAACCTGAAAAGTTCTCCCAAGGACTTCGCTTTATTTCCCCACTTTTAAGTAATCATGAGGAAGCAGACAATTTTGAGCACCATTTCCATCATTGGATGTGGTAAAGAAATAGCTGGTCCTCTGTGGGATCAGGAAGAGAAATGAAACTTACAAGAGACGGGTGGATCACAGACTTCTCCTGAGTCTTAGTTCACCTCATGTTGTAGGGGAAGAAAGGATGAGAATCAGAGGAATCCAGGCAAAAGTAATCAAGAGCTGCTATGAGAACATGGAAAGCAATTTTGAGACTCTGGAATTTTACTGATCCTGGAGATCTTCCATCTCATTACAGCTGGGACCTAAATTGTTGGAATTTTTGTTCATTTGTCCTTGACCCTTGAGATCATGTGCCACAAATAAGAAGAATTAGGATGTTAGGGGTGGGGACATTGTTCTGACTGGAAATAAAAATTCTAGGGAATTTATTTTGGAGAGATCCTCATGCAGAATCTAGATCCCATGTAGGATATGCACCTGCTTTGGGGGTGTGCTTCAATGTGTGCAATCCATCCATAAACAGCATCCAGCTTTGCAAGCAGATAGTTGGGAAATCATTTCTAGTATGTCCAGCAATACTGTAACTCTTGTTTCAGGCAGAGTGAACAATGCAAAATATTTCAATATATTTTAAAGAAATCTTACATTTCATCAGTTTTTTGAACACAGAAAAAACAATTAAGGCTACCTAAGAGACAAAATGTCTTAACAGATTTCACTGATATTCAAAGAAACCTAAGGGCTACACCCTGGGTTTAGGAAGGAGCCATGTACATAATAAGTACATTTGCCTCTTTTGAGCCTTATATTAAAAATGTAGGTAACCCTTACACTTTCTCTTTGAAAGAAAAAAATATTCCAGCTTCCTTGGGCCTTTGCTTCTTCTTTATACCATCATGAGAGGGGCTACCCACAACTGTGTATATTCCACTATTTTCCCAGTGTATTGATTTCCTACCATTGGGACTTCCCTTTCCACTTCACTCATCCTCTTGCCAGCGAAGGTGTTTGGGCTTCTTTGTTCCAACTCTTAACTCCTTTCCCCCACCAGCCACACATATACACACAACAAAGATTGTAATTAACTTAAGCTTCTTTATGCTTTTAATAAATTTACAAAAACACCAATAAAAGCTAAAATGTGAAAAAGAGTGTGTGTTTTCCTAGATCTTTCAATCTGAAAGCCTTTAATTTAGGCTTGTTTAAGTTTAAGTCCACTGAAAATCTCAAGTCCTTGTTCTCATTTTTCTGGGTGGACTGGCAAACTTGATTAAGAAATCTTGGTAGTGAGAAATGGAGAGTAAACATGTTTATTCTCAGCTACATCACCAGACTCAGGGGCCTTCAAGAGAGGGCACTGGCTGCATCACCCTACTTCTCTCTGAAGATGCCTTAGAGCCTTCATGACAACCTATTCTTATCTGGTCTGGTTAAGCTCTTTGGTTTTCCAATATTTGCTCAGTCTCCAATCCTATTAATTCACATTCCCTCCTTCCCTCTCTTTCTCTCCCTATTTCTATATCTTAGTTTGTTTACAGCTGTACCCACATCAGTCTAATACCTAGATCACCTATCATTTATTCTCTTTACTTTGAAATTTGAACAGTCACATAAATTAGGAATCATAATCACTATGGATTTTCAGATTTGAGACTTATCACTCTATCAAGAAACTTACTTAATTTGAATTTAAAGGAATGATCACTATAAACATAGTAAAAAACAGGAATTAGTGCCAAAGCAAGACACTAAATGAGAGTTGATTTAAAGGTATGTGCATTAGTAAGTTAACAAATATATACAGAGCACTTCTTTGGGGCTGTGAGAGATCCAAAGATATCCAAGGATAAAGGATTGGTTATTTGTCAAAGAGATTTTTGCAGAAAGCTAGATGGAAAAACTGTCACCACAGAGATGGACAGGTCAATAGATAGATCAATATCCTGCCAGATGGATATAGTGCTAGATTGATAGCTAGACAAGAGGTTAGACAGGTACATTTATATGTCACTGGAGAGCTCATTATATGGGTATTATAAAGTTCTTGTGGTACAGGTAAAGTATGACATGGGGAAATTGGGAAGGAAGGAATGGAATAAGATTGTCACCACGAGGATGGCATTGTGTGATGGTGCCAAAAACTGCAATGTGAGGAAAATAATTCTCATGTTTTTAAGAAATCCATAAGCCTTTCCCAAAGAATCCCTGGCCTCATAGCCAGAGTCCGGTATGCACCTGGATTTACTTTCAGAATTTAACCAGATACCCAGATTCCATGGAATAAATTAAATCAGGCTGCTAAATAGTGTCAGTTGATCTGGAAATATACAAGAGGACTAAGATTCTTGATCCTTAGCCCCGTTTCTGAAAGTGGTGGCCAGCACTAGAGAAGGGACAGCACCATGGACAGCTCCCAAACATTTTGGGATTGTCTTCTCTGTTTTGTGCCAGAAACAACTGAATAAAACAGCCAGCTCAGAATGCACCACAAACTCTCTTACCATCTCCATTTAGATCAACTAGAAAATCCTTATGTTAAATATAAGGCTCTCTGCTTGGTAACTTACGCCCTAGGCTTACAGTATTTTCAGTGAATTCCTTTCCTTACCACCTCAAGAACTCAAGTCTCACCCCTCCCCTCACTTCACCAATTCTAAAGCTAGAGAGAAACAAAGATCTTCTTGGCATCTGACCCATTTTGTCCTTGAGACTATCCAAGGAATAAAGGAATCCCTTAGGAGATTCACTGTGTGGAATGAAAGCAATTAAGGAGCCGAATAAAAGAATTAATTGCATGTGAGAATGTGGACTTGGATGGGAAGATGCTTAAACAAGCTCTGAAAGAAACAGTCTGCCAAAAGCAATTTTTTAATCAAAGCGTAATAAAAAGATTCAATCTCTATTTCACTCTAATCCAGAAAACATGTCTTCTTGGTGAAATGTTCTTAAAATGGTCTCACCAGCTGAAATGGAAAACTTCCCTAACTGTTCAACATGAGAAGTCACCACTGGTAAATGAGTTAAGATGCTGATGGACACAGGGAATGCCTCAAAAGAAAGTAAAGGAAGAACTTTCTCTTGTTTTGTTGTGAACAACTATTTGTATTCTGGATGAAATGTGCCTGGTTCTTACAGAAATCCTGGGGATCTTTCATTGTAGATTCACAAAGTTTTTAGGGAAACCATCCAAGTTTATTAAGAGAATGACAGTCATGTGTGTAAAATGTAGATATTCCTGGAAACATCTCCCCTCTCTCCTGTATAGATGAGATGATACCAACAGTGTTTGAAACAGATGTTAGTGTTAACTAGTAGACATTCCCTTTGGATTAAATGTGCTTCTCTACTTCCCACCAAGAACTATTACATGAAGTAATTGAGCAAACAAACATTGAGGCCCAACATTTCAAATTAGTTGAAGGTCAAGATATTTGGCTTTTGTTCCCACCTCCTCCAACATCACACCAAATGACTTGAGGACTTCACTTGATGCAATTTCTTGGAAGATGTTTGAGTCAGAAAGAAGAATGCTTATCCCAGGCCTACAAGGAACACTGTCATGGTTTGTTTAAACATAAAGTGTTTCATGGAAAGAGGCACTAAATAATACACAAAAGTACCCATTCCCAAGAGTTGTTTGCTTTGTATCTACTTCCCATACCCAATACTCTGAGACATAGACTTCAGGAGAATGAGGAGTGGGCTAAAGCTAGTCTGATTTTGTTTTATTGCAGAGGTGACAGACAGGAAGCTGACTGTGGAGGAAGAAGAGGCCAAGAGGATAGCAGAGATGGGGAAGCCAGTATTGGGTGAACATCCCAAACTAGAGGTCATCATTGAAGAGTCCTATGAGTTCAAGGTCAGACCATCCATGAGGTCTAATTGAATAGTAGGGTAATGGGGAGGGAGGCAGAAGACCTGAAGTTTTATTCCAATCTCACCATTGGATGTGTCAAGTTGAAACTCAACAAACCATTTACCCTCCCACCCCAGCATACGGTTTCCATATCTGTAACATGGAACAAATAGTGCTGTCCATTTGTACTTCCTACAAATATTGTGAGGAAACATAATACAGAATATGGAAGAAATGAGCTAGAAAACCCCTAGATGTAAAATCATTATTATTTAATTGTATTCTCTAAACAAAGCTAATAAAACTCAACTATAGGGTGAAGTTTATTGACATCATCATTGTTATTCTCTATTATGTTACTCTAACCTATCCAATGTCAGAAATCACAACCAAAGAAAGGGAATTGGGTTATTCCAAGACCCTTCCAATGCCCATTCCAACCCAAGACCTTTAAGGACCCCATGTGAAACCTGGAATATAGGTCATCTTTCATTCCCTTGAAGCACAAGACTCTGCAATGAGAATTCTAACCTCATGGTTCCAAGTTTTTCCCTCCCTGACAGAGTACTGTGGACAAACTGATCAAGAAGACAAACCTGGCCTTGGTTGTGGGGACCCATTCCTGGAGGGACCAGTTCTTGGAGGCCATCACTGTCAGTGCAGGTAAGGAGGGTCTCAAGATGGATACAGGCCTTGCTGGGAGAAGCAGGCACCACCTGAGCAGGGAGCCCATAGCCCACATGAATAGGGAAGTGCTATTTCTGGGAAGGCCTATGAGTCCAGTCTTCCCAGCTCTAGTCCTAAATTCTGTTTCACTGAGTCACCTTTATGTTAGTTTCCTAGATTTTCCCTGAGAAAGCACCACAGAGTGACTTAAAAACAGCAGAAATTTCTTATCTCACAGTTCTGGAGACTAAAAGTCTTAAAGCATGGACAGGGCCATGTTCCCTCTGAAGGTTCTAGGGAAGAATCCTTCTTTGCCTCTTTCTAACATCTGGTGGCTGCTGACAATCCATGGCATTCCTTGGCTAGTAGATGTCAGTCGCTGCCTCTGATGTCACTTGTCTTTCTTCCTATGTAACTGTGTCCAAATTCCCCTCTTCTTATGAAGATACCACCATACTGGATTTAGGGTCCACCCTATTCAAATGTGACCTCATCTTAACTTGATTACATCTGCAAAGACTCTATTTCCAAATAAGGTCTAGGCTCTGGGTAGACATAAATTTTTAAAGCACACTATTCAACCCAGTACACATTGGAAAAGAATCATGGGGTAATTTAAAAAGCATGGATTTTGGAGTTGGTGACTACCCCTGGTTTCAGATGCTGTTTCTGCTATGTGAGCTTGTACAGATTGGGCAAGATACTTAACCTCTCTGATCCTCAAGTTCCTCATCTAAAAAGGGGACTCTCACTAGCTTCCTCAGAAAGGGTTTGTATTGTACAGGATCTGGTACAAAATAAGAACTCAATAAATCCCAGCTTCCATCACTTCTTCTTCTCACTAATTTGACCCACCTTTTCTGTAAAATGAGAGACAATTCTGATTTAAAGCAGGGGCTAGGGGGCCAAGAGTTGGTAAAATGCTTCACATTGACTCTATGACAAATCCCCACCCTGAATGATTCCAAACCTCTCCCTTTGCACATGGTCACCCACAGCACGGCCAGGAGCCCCAAGAGGCCTAAAGATGGATTTGAAGGGGAGTAGGAAGGGTCTCCCCACCACTATTAACACTGCCTCTTGGCACTACCAAGCCTTCTTGTACTGCCTTGTAGCAAAGGGTAAATGGAGAGCACTACTGGCCTTGTTATTTTTCATGAGGTTTTGTTGTCATAGCAACCCACAGGGTCATATCCCCGAGGTCCCAGAGCCAGAGCAAATGTATATCCAGACAGAGAGGTTTGCTGCCGCTGCTATTGCTGATGCCCCACTTCTTACATTGCCTTCTTCAGTCCTCCCAGTTTCCCCCTCTGATGACCTTGTTTTGTCCCTAAAGAGACAATAAACAGAAAATAGGCTGCCTTGTCTACCCCTCTCCTTTTACAAACGAGGGAACTGAGGTTCAAAAATAAAAAGTAATTTACCACAGGTTAAAGATTTTCTTCATGGCAAAGTGGAAATTAGAACCCAGGTGTCCTGATCCTGCTCTTTGGGAAATCCAGCTTCCACCAGTTATGCTAGTGATTACAGAAGTTGCCCTTGACCATGCACCAACGTGTCTCAACAGTTCCTCTCCTCCTGGACTGCTGAATGGGCATTTCTGAATGGGCTCATATTTCCTGGCAAGGACAAACAAGGCCCATCCCTGCTCTGTCCCATGGGCTATCTGAAGGAAGGCACCAGATCTCTGGTATGCTTGCATGATCTGGAATGACAACCATACCTCTGGGTATGGGTAATGACTAGAACCGAAATGGTTATTGCTGCAGTCGGGTCAGAAAATAAGAGAGAAGCCCTGCTGGTATCCAATGAAGAGTGGGCACACAGAGCTGATTTCACCTTTCTTTGCCAACGTACCAAAATGCAGCCCACTCCAGCTTCTGTTCTTTCTTCATCACAAGCCCAACACTGCCTTGTCCCTCTTGTTCTCTCCCACCCTATCTCTTTCTCACTTTTCTTCCTTATTCCCTTTGTCCTCTCACTCTCATTCGCCCTTGGTGCCCCGCATTCAAATTGGCTAAGGACGCAAACTCAATTCATTTCCCATGTCTATTTTCTCTTGCTGATGCCCCGGCCCTCACCAACTGCCCAAGGGAGCTGGAGTCCCCTTCCAGCTGATGATGCCCATGATTTGAGTTGGACTTGGTGGTGCTCATGAATGAGGATCTGACCTCACTGCCCCTTCCTGGCCCCTTTTGTCTTGCCTCCAGCAGGGGATGAGGATGAGGACGAGTCAGGCGAGGAGAGGCTGCCATCCTGCTTTGACTATGTCATGCATTTCCTGACGGTCTTCTGGAAGGTGCTGTTTGCCTGCGTGCCCCCTACAGAGTACTGCCATGGCTGGGCCTGCTTTGTCGTCTCTATACTCATCATCGGCATGCTCACCGCCATCATTGGGGACCTGGCCTCCCACTTCGGCTGCACCATTGGCCTCAAGGACTCAGTCACAGCTGTGGTTTTCGTGGCATTTGGCACCTCTGTGCCAGGTGAGAGTGAGGAATGCTTGGGTTTGTAAAGTCAAGATTACCTGGTTCAAATGACCACCACTCTGTGCTTCATCATCTTCCTTGCCATCTCAGATCTGAACTTAACAGAGCTTTTGCACAGTAGTCAATCAAAGAGATTGATAATAATATTAATAATAAGAGCTAACATTTATGGAGCACTTCCAATGTGTCAAACACTATGTATGCTAAGCATTTTACACAATTTACATGCTTTATTCAATATTATTTTTACCAAAGTCCTGTTAAATGGGGACAATTATTTTTCCCATTGATATTTGAAGAAACTAAGGCCTCAGAAGCTAAGTTACTTGTCCAGGTAAGTGGTCCAGTTTCTTAATCATATATTATAAGACTAGGCCATAGATAATGGAATTCAAAGGATATACATGTTGTCCTCTCTTCATTTCCCCCTTACATTCAGTCTCTGAGAGGCTGAAGGCTAGATTGCTTGAAGATATCACAAGAAAAATGGCCACTAAACTTCTTGGTGTCCACTACTTGGTAGGACACCTTTGAGTACAAAGTGCCTCTTGAAGCTCAGCAAGCTCTTGTCGTTTCATATGATGAATTACATACTCTCTTATTTTTCTTATAAACGCTCAGTAATAAGCAGGAGTTAGCATCCATTTATTCATTCATTAAGCAAGTATTTATTGATCATCTACTGGACCTGATACAAAATTGTGCTAATTGCTGGAAATATAATGGGAGGCAAGTTAGATATGTGTCCCTCTCCACATGAAGCTTATAATATAGAAAAGGAACCTACACTCAACAACTATAATTAAAACCATCTCAGTAATATCTATGAAAAAAGTACAGGTGCCACGCAAGTACAAAACAAGGGATCAGGGGCGGTTTTCAAGGGAAGTTACTTGTAAGCTGGGCTTGAGGTAAAAGTCAGCAGGTAAAGATGGGCTGTTAGCTCAGGTTCCTTTCTTAACTCAGTTGGGGTCTTCAGGGACTCTGAACCCTGGGCTCCTGCCAGGGAACTGTCATCCCAGTCACCCTGGAAGAAAAAGAAGATGCCCTCACACAGAAGGGTTAGGCTGATCTCATCAGATAGTATTCTGCTGGCCAGGACCAAGGAAAACCCAGCCTGTACCAAGAAGCTATGTCCTTCTGAAAAGTAACTAAACCTACATCATGCTTTGGGGAAATTGATCCTAAAATCCCAGCAAAGATCAGTGGGATTATTTGCACATTAGTGATACAATAGGTTTGATTACAGTGGAAATGCATCAGGTGGTAGGAAATTAGATGGATGAAGGCTTTGTAGGAAGAGATGCCCTGTGATATCTGTTCTCCAGACCTTGAGAACCCGGAACTATTAGAGGAGAAAGGACAGCTATGGGGAAAAGGAACAGACATGGGGAGAAATAGCAGAGGATCTGAGGCAAAAAAGCAAGGTCATAGGCAAGAAAGGGCAAAAGGTTTTCTAGAAGAGAGCTGAGAAAATGGGCAGCATTGAGGCAAGCTGGGCAGGGAGATAGCTTGGGGAACTTCCATGTCCTTACAGTTGATCCAGAGAGCAGATGATGGCACTAGGGTCTTTAAGAAGGTTGAGCTATGGTCCATTCTGCTGGTCCACCATTTAGTGGCATTGGCTGAAACTCTTTGGAAATAAGGTGATGGTGTGGAATAGACACTTACATGAAGATTTTAGGGCCAGATTTCTTCTTAACTTCCTATATGACTGTGGATGTATTCTTTGGCCCTTTATTTCCTTTACCTGAAAAATAAAAGTGTTGGGCTAGTTGTCCCTGATGGTCTTTCCAGTGTCTACAGTTTTTGCGAACCTCTTAAGTCAAACATACTGCAAGGCTCTGTGATCCATGCAAGAAATGCAAAAGCAGAGCCCTACCTTCCCAGAGTCCACAGCTACCCATTGCCAGAAAACCTGGGTTTCCCAGCATGTCCGCAATTCCCAAAATTCCAGTCCCTAGCTTAATACTAAGCTCATAAGCATTGCCAGGTAATCTACATCTGTGTCAAGTGAGTGAATGTGAATATGGCAGTTAAGTTCAGGCATCCTGGGCAGCTTCCCCGGGTGTAAGGTTTCCTGGGGAAATATTATGAAATGGCAAATTCTCCCTACTAAAAATGTCGTCAAAGGTGAGTGATATATCCACTAGGTTTATCAAGCCCTTAGGAATTTTCCAGTCTCCTACAGAGGAGAAACTGGAAGCCCAGAACAGTGAAGTGACTTCCCAAGTCCACATAACTTGTTACCGACAGAGCTCGGGGTATCCCCCAAGCTCTCCTTCCTGTGCTCTATCCACTGGCCCGAGCTGCAGCTTGAGCATACACAAGGATAGGCCCTCCTGGGCCTGGCCTACCTCTCCCCAAATTTCACCCTCCTGCTACCTCTCATTTGTCTCTGCCTTTTTCCAGATACATTTGCCAGCAAAGCGGCCGCCATCCAGGACGTGTATGCAGACGCCTCCATTGGCAACGTCACGGGTAGCAACGCAGTCAACGTCTTCCTGGGCATTGGCCTGGCCTGGTCCGTGGCCGCCATCTACTGGGCCCTGCAGGGACAGGAGTTCCATGTGTCTGCAGGCACACTGGCCTTCTCCGTCACCCTTTTCACCATCTTTGCTTTCGTCTGCATCAGCGTGCTCTTGTACCGGCGGCGACCCCACCTGGGCGGGGAGCTCGGTGGCCCTCGTGGCTGCAAGCTTGCCACGACTTGGCTCTTTGTGAGCCTGTGGCTCCTCTACATACTCTTTGCCACGCTGGAGGCCTATTGCTACATCAAGGGGTTCTGAACTGCAGAACAAGGCCTCGTGCCGGGCAGGATAGGACTTCTCCTAAGAGATGGCATCTCCCCACCAGTGACCTCTCCAAGATGGGCAGCCATGGAGAGGCAGCATCAGGACTCGTGCCCCAAGAACTTCACACAACCTAGGCCCTGGCAGTGAACTAACTGGAAGGGCAAAGTCTTAATCAAACAGAATGGAGGAAACACCCACCTTACACAGTATTTAAATACAAACCAATGACAGCAACAAATCCACCTCCGTCCCATCTTCTGCCCATGTCCCCAGCCCATAGCAAAGGTCAGACCCTTTCATTGCCTTCTATTCCAGCTTATTTGGTTATTCCTTTGCTTCTAGTTTCCTTGGTGGCAGGGTTTCTCCTGTCTGTCCAATTTGATACACGACTGTTCTCCTACTTAGCTGACAAGGCGTGAAAATGAGTCATTTCCAGGAGGCTGGTTTGAGATTCTCTTTGCATTGTAAACATTATTGTGGTTGCTTTTATTTGCCATCAGGTTTTGTTTATTGTTTTTTGTTTTGTTTTGTCTTTTCTTTCTGAAGTTAGTGATAAAGGTAATGGGAAGGATCTCGAGGTCTTGAGCAGGTCAGACACATGCTGTCACTCTCACTGGGTAACAGCTGTCTCTTGTCTCACCAAGGCTCTGTCCATTTCCTCTTTTCTCTGAATCCCTTTGAGGACTGAGGGCACTTGGGTGGAAGGAAGCTTGCACACCCATGCAGGGCACTAAAGGAGCAGGCTTGTGGCTGGAGCAGAAGCTTTATATGCCTACATCAAAACTGAGTCAAAAACCCAAAGTTATTGTTCTCTTCTCTGCCCAAACCTTGCAAATTCCATATGTTTCACTGTGTCAGTATCTATACATTTATCCTTTTGCAGGAACACCCACCAAATGGGAGATGTGGGGGTAAATAGGAGTGGTATATGAAGGCAAAGGGCAACTGGGAGAAACAAAATATGCCTCTAGAGTATCTTTGGCTTTGTTCTGAGGCAGGAGAGGTCCAATTCCTCTGCCCAACTAGTGAGATCTTTAAGGGGAAAGATTGTATTTAAAATGTCATTGCTTCTGAGAAATGTCAGCTTTACCACCTTCTCACATCCTAATGCACCATGCCAAGAGGGCTGACTAAATTTCTTGAAGTAATACAAAAACTTAGAGGCTTATTTTAAAAACACACATAACACACACACATACAAACACACAAAGGGTTCCTTCCACCTCTCCTGGAGCCTCAGGTCACATTTGAAAGCATTTTCACAAGATAGGAACTGGAATTCCTCATTTCTCCCATGTTCCTGCTTGTTTTTAAACCTCATGAAGCTCTTTTCTCCAGCTTGTAGGCTATTTCTTGTTTCGGCAAGAAGAGTCTTAGTTGGCATAATCCCATGGAGCCCAGGTTTCTAGAAAAGGGGATTTCCATATCCTACAGACCTTTTCTCAACCAATTTTGAGAGAACCTGGCTTGAAAACATACACACAAATAAACACACATACAAAATCACCACAAAACTGCCCACAGGTCTTTAGGCTTTCTGCATTGACATAAATACATTTTTTAGGGGAAAAAAGAAATTAAAAAAAAAAACACCTGTTTAATTTTAAACACATTTTTTTAAGAAAATAATAACTAAAAAGAAAGAGTATACATGTCATAAGCTATTTTGACAGTTGCTGGTGGAAATGTTGGATTGGTTTAAAAAATAAAATAAAATAAAATATATTGATATCTCTCTAAATATATAGCTTGCTTCTCCCCATGCTTCTTCACTCAAAGGTCCCGGAGGCCACCTTGTGTTTCTTCCTGAGCTGATATGATTGGGATGAAGGTGTCATCTTCTGTCACATTCAGATGCCAATGTGCCAAACCTGATTTTCCCCTTTTTTTATAGCAAAAGTACTTCATCATTCCTGTGGAATTGCCACCTGTCAAAATCTGGACCTGAAGAAACTGGAGGACATGGGTATTAGAGCTGTGATGATAACAGCGGGGAAATCTCTTTGTATCAGGAAGGCACAGAATGGAAGGATTCTAGCTAGGAAAATATTGTCCTCCATTTATTACCAAAAGACTGGTATTCATTCATTCATTTATTCATCTTTCATTCAACAAACATGTTTTAAACACCTTCTATGCATTGAGCTACATTTTGTGATAGAAGTAAGAGTAAGGCATAGTCCTTACCCTCAAGAAACTCAGTTTAGAGGGGAAAATAAAAATGGTTTGAACCAAAGCTCTTTGGGTTACAAGAAAGAGAAATTCATTAAACTAGTTCAAAGAAATGGAAATGGGGGCCATACTGTGAAGACCTGGTAGGGGCAATCTTGTAGAATTCAAGATAGGATGTATAGCCAGCCACAGGAACTTGAAAACCCTTCAGGAGCCAAGGCCACCTTCCCCACCTCCCTAAAACCACACAGTCTCTCCTATCTTTGCTTCCTCCTGCCTGTAGGACCTCCTTCCTCCATCTGCCAAGGAGCTTCATACGTTTTGCTTTTCTTATACACAACCCACACCACCGTCAGCTTTATCATGGTATCATGACTTCACAGTTCTGCTCCCCACTACTTTAATTGGAACTTCCTTCTTTCGCTCTGAATTCAATTACTCGGTTGAGAGACTGTGGCTAATACCCTATTTCCAAAGCACCCATTCCAAAAGGCAGAATCATTTGTAGAAGGCTATGTCATGGTTGCTGGGGCACCTGTCAATTGGTGACTTTGTGTCAGGTGTCCACTTCTGGTCCAGACAACAGAGGTAAGGGGAGGAGGGTGACAATCACATCATATATAGTATCGCCCTTTCCAAAAGCTAAGTGATGGGAATAAACCTATGGAACATATTAATCACCAAGATGCAAATAGAAATTACAGTTCTGTGCCATGAGTGCTCTAGAAGGGACATAAACAATACCATGGAACACAATAGGAAGGAACACTGACTTAGCCTGGAAGAATTAAGACTTCCCAGAAATGTAACATGTAAGAAGGATCTGGAAGGAAGAATCAATAGTGATTAACCTTGGGGTAGGTGGGAAGGAAATTTGGGTATCTAAGATCAGATAAAAGGAAGAGCATGCTCAAAAGCACAGGGTGAAGCAGGATATGGCATAGTGATAGTTGAGCATGGCTGGAGTGTAAGGCTTAGTTGAGCATGGCTGGAGTATAAGACTTAAGAGGGAGGATGTGGGTAGGTGAATCATAACTGTGGCCCTGCTTGTGTGGTCTGCTGAGGATTTGAAGCCGTCTGCTGTGACCTCCTGAGAAAGTTTTAGGCCAAGGAGTGATGCTGTCAGATTACGTCGAAGGCTCTTTACTCCTTTCTCTCTCTTGACTGGATTTTTTGCCCTTATCTGGGTCTAACCTTAAGGCCAACAACAAGGCTGAGAAAACAGCATCAGGAATACAAGTCCTGTCATACAAGATGACAACTGGATAAGTGGGATTTGTAAGTAAAACAAAACAATGCAAAAAAAAAAATGTAGGTATGGGGAAGGGTTTGACTAAAATGCTCATCAGTGTTTTGTCAGCAATTAATTTGCAAATGAAAAATGCCCTTTCGCTGGTTAAATAGTAGATGCAAAATCATGAAATTTATGCCCATCTCTCCAATTTTTTGAGTCATTTCTCTAGATGTTAGTCTTTGTCAAGAAAGAAGCTGGGATGAGCTACAGAGAATGGGGAGGATGGTGGAGGAGAATCATCAGGGAATCTGAAGACCTGGTTACTAGTGTATATATCACCACTTACTAGTTCTAAGTTCTTGAGCCAATCACTTCTCTCTGGATCCAAGATTCCTGAACTATAAATGAGGTTTTGTTTTGTTTTCATTTTATAAAATTAACTATTGATATGTTTACACCTCTTTTAAGTATACACTTCATTGAATTTTGACAAATTTATACATATACCATGTAACCACCACTGCAATTACAGTATAGATATTTCCTTCACCCACAAAATTCCCTTGTGCCCTTACAAACCACTACCCAATGCCAGGAAACTATATTGATAAGCTTCTGTCATGTATATTAGTTGTGCCTTTTCCATAATTCCATATAAGCTGAATTAAACAATATGTACATTTTTATATCTGACTTTTTTCATTCAATGTATTTTAAAAATTCATGTTGTTTTATGTGTTGGTGCTTGGCTTTTTATTGCAAAATAGTTTTCTACTCATGTATTATTCTTTCAAATATATTTTTATTGAAGTATATCATTCATACATGAACATGAATAAAAATAAGTATATAGTAAAGATTGTGCACTTACAAAATAAACATGCATAACATCATACAGGGGTCTCATACATCATCCCTCCACCAACACTTTGCATTGTTGTGAAACATTTATTACAAAATGTGCAAGAGCATCATCAAAATATTTCTACTAACTATAGTCCCTATCTTACATTTGGTGTATTTTTCCCCAAACCCACACTATTTTTTTTTTAATATATTTTTTTACAAAGGTTGTGAACTTAAAAACAATCATGCACATGCATAGAATTCCCATACAACACCCCTTCACCGTGTTCACCATGGTGGAACATTTGTTAAGATTAAGAGATAATATCACCAGACTATACCACCAACCATGGCCCATAGTGTAAATTGGCGCACTTTTTTCATACACTTCCATTATCAACACAGTAAATATTTGGCACTGATGCAAGAATATTATAGTATTGCTGTTAACCACAGTCTATGGGTAACACCAATTGTAGTTTCCCATGCTTCTCCACATTCCCACCACCCTGCAATAGTGATGTACATCTGCTCTAGCTCACAGAAAGACACTCTTGCATTTGTACCCTCAACCACAATTCTCATCCACCTCTGGGTTCACTGTGTTATCCAGTTCCTAGATTATTCTTTTGCTTTCTTTCAATTGACATTCATTTCCCCAGACTACAATTTTCAGCCACATTCCCATTTATAAACCAGCTGCTACTCACTGTAATGTTCTACTGTCAACTCTATCCCTTTCCACACTTTTACAGTCAAGTTAATTAAAATTTCTACATACATTAAGCATCAGTAGTTCTTCTCAACCCTCCTCTTATCTCTTAATAACCTATAGTCTAGGTTTTAACTCCATATGTTTATTCTTTGTACTTAGTTCATATTAATGAGACCAAGCAATATTTGTCCTTTTGTGTCTGGCTTATTTACTTAGTACAATGTCTTCAGTTTTCATATCTGTCATCATATATGTTCCAATTTCATTTATTCTTACTGCAGCATGATATTCCATCATATGTATATACCACATTTTGTTTATCAATTCTTTGGTTGATGGTCACTTGGGTTGTTTCCATCTTTTGGCAATTATGAATAATGCTGCCACTATGAACATTGGTGTGCAGATGTCTGTTTGTGTCATAGTTTGTAGTTCTTATGGATATATTCTTAGTAGAGGAATTGCTGGATCATATGGCAGTTCTATATTTAGCTTCCTGAGGAACTGCCAAACTGTCTTCCACAGAGGCTGCATCATTCTACAATCCCACCAACAGTGAAGGAGTGTTCCTACTTCTCCACATTCTTTCTAGCACTTACTGTTGTCTGGTGTTTTTTTTTAAATAATGGTCATTCTATGCAGTATTATATGATATCTTACTGTTGTTTGATTTACATTTCCCTAATAGCTAGTGATATGGAACATTTTTTCATGCGCTTTTTGCCATTTGTATTTCCTCTTTGGAGAAATTTCTATTTAAATATTTTGCCCATTTCTTAATTGGATTGCTTGCTCTTTTATTGTTGAGTTGTATGATTTCTTTATATGGAATGGAAATCAAACCCTTATCAGATATGTGATTTCCAAATATTTTCTTCTATTGAGTGGACTGCCTTTTCACCTTCTTGATGAAGTCCATTGAATCACAGAAGTGTTTAAATTTGAGGAGGTCCCATTTATCCATGTTTTCTTTTGTTGCTCTTGCTTTTGGTGTAAGGTTTAAGAATCCATCACCTACCACTAGGTCTTGAAGATGTTTCCCTACATTTTCTTCTAGGAGCTTTATGGTACTTGCTTTTATATTTAGGTGTTTGATCCATTTTGAGTTAATTTTTGTATAAGGTATGTGATAGGGGTCTTCTTTCTTTCTTTTAGCTATGGATATCCAGTTCTCCCAGCACCATTTGTTGGATAGACTGTTCTGTCCCAGCTGGGTGGGTTTGACAGGATTGTCAAAAATCACTTGACCATAGATGTGAGGGTCTCTTGCTAAGCCATCAGTTTGGTTCCATTGGTCTATATGTCTATCTTTATGCCAATACTATGCTGTTTTCACCACTGTAGCTAGGTAATATGATTTAAAGTCTAGAAGTGAGAGTCTTCCAACTTCATTTTTCCTTTTGAATATGTTTCTTATTATTCAGAGCCTCTTTCCCTTCCTGATAAATTTGATAATCGTGTTTTCCATTTGTTTAAAAAAAGCTGGTAGAATTTTTATTGGGATTGCATTGAATCTGTATATCCATTTGGGTGGAACTGACACTTAATGATGTTTAGTCTTCCAATCCATGAGCATGGAATGTTCTTCCAATTATTTAGGTCTTTCTTTTTTCTTTTAGCAATGCATTATATTTTCTGAATACAAGTGCTTTACATCCTTGGTTAAGTTTATTACTAAATATTTGATTCTTTTAATTGCTATTGTAAATGGATTTTTTTTCCCTGACTTCCTCCTCAGATTGTGCATTACTCGTGTATAGAAGCACCACTAATTTGTGAGTATTGAACTTGTATCCTGACACTCTACTGAAATCATTTATTAGCTCTAGCAGCTTTGTTGCAGATTTTTTGGGACTTTCTAGATATAAAATCAGATCATCTGTGAATAGTGAATGTATTACTTCTTCCTTTCCAATTTGGATGCATTTTATTTCTTTTTCTTGCCTAGTTGCCCTAGCTAGGACCTCTAGCACTATATTGAACAACAGTGGTGACAGTGGGCATCCTTGTCTTGTCCCTGATCTCAACAGGAAAGCTTTCAGTCTTTCACCATTGAGTACAATATTAGCTAGTTTTTTCATATATGACATTTATCGTGTTGAGAAAATTTCCTTCAATTCCTATCTTCTGTAATATTTTTATCAAGAAAGGATGCTGTATTTTGTCAACTGCCTTTTCTGCATCAATCAATAAGATCATGTGGTTTTTCTTCTTTGATTTAATAATATGGTGCATTATGCTTATTGATTTTCTTGTGTTGAACCACCCTTGCATGCCTGGTATAAAACCCACTTGATCATGATGAATAATTCTTTGAATATGCTGTTGAATTTGATTAGCAAGTATTTTATTGAGTATTTTTGCACCTGTATTCATTAAAGAAATGGGTCTGTAATTTTCTTTTTTCATAATATCTTTATCTGGCTTTAGTATTAGGGTGATATTGGTGTCATAGAATGAGTTTGGTAGCATTCCCTCTTGTTCAGTTTTTTGTTTTTTGTTTTTTTTAAAGATTTATTTATTTAATCCCCCCCCCCTCCCCCGGTTGTCTGTTCTCTGTGTCTGTTTGCTGCATCTTGTTTCTTTGTCCGCTTCTGTTGTCGTCAGCGGCTCGGGAATTGTGGGTGGCACCATTCCTGGGCAGGCTGCACTTTCTTTCACGCTGGGCGGCTCTCCTTATGGGGTGCACTCCTTGCGCATGGTGCTCCCCTACGTGGGGGACAACCCTGCGTGGCAGGGCACTCCTTGCGTGCATCAGCACTGCACATGGGCCAGCTCCACATGGGTCAAGGAGGCCCGGGATTTGAACCACGGACCTCCCATGTGGTAGATGGACGCCCTAACCACTGGGCCAAGTCCATTTCCCTTGTTCAGTTTTTTGGAAGAGCTTGAGTAAGACTGGTATTAAATCTTTGAATGCTTGATAGAGCTCACCTGTGAAACTATCTGGTCCTGGGCTTCTCATTTTGGGGAACTGTTTGATGACTGTTTCAATCTTTTTACTTGTGGTTGGTTTGTTGAGGTCTTCTATTTCTTCTAGGGTCAGTGTAGGTCATTTGTATCTTCCTATGAATTTTTCCATTTCATCTACATTGTCTAGTTTTTTGGAATAAAGTAGTTCATAGTATCCTCTTATGATCTCTCTTATTTCTGTGGGGTTAGTAGTAATGTTCCCATTTTCATCATTTAGTTCATTTCTTTGCATCTTCTCTTTTTTTCTTAGTCAGTCTAGCTAAGGGTTTGTCAATTTTGTTAATCTTAAAGAATCAACTTTTGGTTTTGTTAATTCTCTCTGTTGTGTTTTTGTTCTCAATTTCATTTATTTCTGTTCTGATTTTTGTTATTTCATTCCTTCTAGTTGCTTTGGGATTAGTTTGCTATTGTTTTTCTAGTTCCTCCAACTGTGTAGTTAGGTCATTGATTTTAGCTTTTACTTCTTTTTTTAAATGTAAGCATTGAGGGCTATAAATTTCCTTCTCAACACTGCCTTTGCTGCATCCCATAGGCTCTATACATTGTGTTCTCATTGTCATTCATCTTGAGATATTTATTGATTTCTCTTGATTATTTAAGAATGTATTGTTTAATCTCCATATATGTAAATTTTCCCTTTTTCTGCCACTTGTTGATTTCCAACTTTATTCCATTATGATCAGAGAGAGTGCTTTGTATAATTTTGATTTTATTGAATTTATTGAGATCTGGTTTGTAACCCAACATATGGTCTATCCTGGAAGAAAATCCATAAGCACTTGAAAAGAATGCATATCCTGCTGTTTTGGGGTGCAATGTTCTGTACATGTCTATTAGGTTTAGTCGATTTATCCTATTATTCAAGCTCTCTGTTTCTTTATTGAGCCTCTGCCCAGGTGTTCTATCCAATATGAGAATGGTGTATTGAAGTCTCCAACTATTATTGTAGAGATGTCTATTTCTCCCTTCAATTTTGCCAGTGTTTGCCTCATATATCTTGGGGCATTGTGGTTAGGTCCTGGTTATTTTTTTCTGGTGAATCATACCTTTTAGTAACATGTAATATCCTTCCTTGTCTCTAATAACAGTTTTGCTTTTAAAGTCTATATCATCTGATATAAGTATAGCTACCCTAGCTGTTTTGTTTTGTTTACTGCATGCTTGGAAAAATTTTTTCCAACCTTTCACTTTCAATCTCTTGGTATCCTTGGGTCTAAGGTGAGTCTCTTGCAGACAGAATATAGATGACTTATATTTTCTTTTCCAGTCTGCAAGTCTGTGTCTTTTGGTTGGGAAGTTTAATCCATTAACATTCAATGTTATTACTACAAAGGTAGTTCTTATTTCATTCATTTTGATCTTTGGATTTTATCTGTCATTTTATTTTCACCACTCTTCTGACACTTTTAGTTACTGTTATTGATACAGTCATCATTTCTAGACTCTCTTCCAAGCCTTTCTCTCCTATCTTTTCTTTTCAGACTGTAACACTCCCTTTAGTATTTCCTGCAAAACCAGTCTTTTTGTTATAAACTCTCTCAGTTTCTGTTTGTCTGTGAATATTCCAGTCTCATCCTCATTTCTGAAAGATAATCTTGCCAGATGAAAAATTCTTGACTGGTAGTTTTTCTCTTGCAGTATTTTAAATATATCACACCACTGCCTTCTTGTGTCCATGGTTTCTGATGAGAAATCAGCAATTAATCTTTTTTTTTTTTTAAGATTTATTTATTTATTTAACTCCCCTCCCCCCCCCCCCCCCCGGTTGTCTGTTCTCTGTGTCTATTTTGCTGCATCTTGTTTCTTTGTCTGCTTCTGTTGTCGTCAGCAGCACGGGAAGTGTGGGTGGCACCATTCCTGGGCAGGCTGCACTCTCTTTTGCGCTGGGCTGCTCTCCTCACAGGCGCACTCCTTGCATGTGGGGCTCCCCTATGCGGGGGACACCTCTGGGTGGCACGGCACTCCTTGTGCGCATCAGCGCTGCGCATGGGCCAGCTCCACATGGGTCGAGGAGGTCCGGGGTTTGAACCACAGACCTCCCATGTGGTAGACGGACGCCCCAACCACTGGGCCAAGTCCGCCGCCCAGCAGTTAATCTTATTGGGTATCCCTTATATGTTATGTCTAGCTTTTCTCTTGCAGTTCTCAGAATTCTCTCTTTGCCTTCAGCATTTGACATTCTGATTAGTATGTGTCTCAGAGTTGGTCTATTCAGATTTATTCATATGGGAGTACACAGTGCTTCTTGGACACAGATATCTATGTCCTTCAATAGGGTTGGGAAATTTTCCACCATTTTTTCTTCAGATATTCCATCTGCCCCTTTTCCATTCTCTTCTCCTTCTGGGATACCCATGACATGTATGTTTGCACATCTCATGCTGTCATTGATTTCCCTGAGACCCCATTCAATTTTTTTTTCTTCATTCTTTTCTTCATCTATTCTTTTGTATGTTTGCTTTCAGAGGCCATGTCTTTGAGATCACCGGTCCTTTCTTCTGCTTCCTCAAATCTGTAGTTATAAGCCTCCAGTATATTTTTAATTTCATTTATTGCACCTTTAATTCCCATAAGGTCTGCTATTTTTCTACGTATGCTTTCAAATTCTTCTTTGTGCTCCCCAACTGTCTTCTTAATATCCTTAATCTCTTTAAAATGTTTGTTTAGTAAGGTTTTTTTATCTTTTTTTTAAATTAAGGACGTCCTCTTATTTTTTTTCTTAGCCTCCCTCTCCCCCCACCCCGATGTTTTTGCTGTCTATGTCCATTTGCTTTGTGATCTTCTGTATCTATTTCTCTTTTTGTCTTCTCTTCTCATCTTTCTCCTCTAGGATTCACTGGGACTCAATCCTGAGGACCTCTGATGTGGAGAGAGGTTCCCTGTCAATTGTGCCACCTAAGTTTCTGGTTGCTGCTGCACTTCACCTTGACTCTGTCCTTCATCTCTCTTTTGTTGCATCATCATCTTGCTGTGTGACTCACTCACATGGATACTCAGCTCACCATGTGGGCACTTGGCTTGCCTTATAGGCACTTGGCTTGCCACACAGACATTCACATGGGCAATTGGTTTACCATGTGGGCACTTGGCTTGCCATGCAGGCAACTACATAGGCACTCAGCTCACTGCTTGGGCACTGGGCTCACTGTGTGGGCACTTGGCTCACCATGTGGGGACTTGGCTTGCCATATGGCACTGGCTCATCACACAGGCACAGCTTTCTCTTCTTCTTCACCAGGAGGCCTCAGGATCAAACCTGGGCCCTCCCATATGGTAGGCAGAGGCCTTATCTCTTGAGCCACATCCACTTCCCTCCTTAATTTCTTTAGCCATCTCATTGACTTTATTAAGGAGGTTTGTTTGAATATCCATGATTAGTTGTCTCAACTCCTTCATGTCATCTGCAGGTTTATCTTTTTCCTTTAACTGGGCCATATCTTCCTGATTCTTGGTATGGATTATAATTTTTTGCTGGTGTTTTCACATCTGGCTTGCTAGATGTAATTATTTTGGGTGCAATTTATCCCTTTAGTTTAGAGTTTTCTTGTCTTTTCTATCTTGCTTGTTGTGTAGCAGGAGTCAAGAATGTAGTGGGTGCTATAAGCTGTGAGAAGTCAAGCTGCCCACATTGCCCCAGGAATTGATGAAGCTTCTCCCACCTTTCTTCTCTGTCAGGGGTAGGGACAGAGCTGCAGATGTGTATAATAATTCAAGTTGGGCAGGACAAGACTGTCTGTAGTTGCCTGGAAAGACTGATGAAGCTTCACACCCCTTCCTCCTTACCTTGGATGGGGCTGCAGCTATAATTGTGGGCATCAATCTATGCCATGTGCCCAAAATAACCACAGTTGCCCAGGTAAACTGACATAGCACCAGACCCCCTCCCTGCCAAGTGTGGGAATGGACCCTCTGGAGTGCCCAACAATCTAATCCATGTGGGCTGAATATGCCTGCAGGTGCCCTGAGAGGCTGAAGGAGTACTGTGCCTTCTTCCCTTTAACGGGTGGGAATGAAACCACCAATGTCCAACAGTTCAGTCCCTGTAGGCCGAAAGAACCCACCATTGCCCAGAGAGGCTGAAGAAACACCAGCCCTCTCCTATCCTATTAGGGCATAGGGTTGGATCCACAGACATGCAACAATTCAGTCTCTGTAGGCCAAAAGTACCTGCCATTGTCCAGAGAGGCTGTGGAGACAACAGACCCCTCCTATCCTAGTGGGGGTGGGGGTGGACCCATAGGCATCCAACAGTTCAGTCTATGCAGGCTAAGAGTGTCTGCCATTGCCTGAAAAGGCTGTGGAAACACCAGCCCCCTCCTTTCCTATTGGGGGGTGAGGGTGGATCAACAAGTACCCACCAGTCCAGGCTGTGTGGGCCAAAATCACCTGCAGTTACCCAGAGAGGCTGGGCAAACAGTCTATCTCTTGACCTTTGGGGATGGGGGTGGAGTCACAGGTGCCCAATGGTCAGGTTTGTGCAGGCCAAAAGCACCTGCATTTGCCCTGAGAGGCTGAGGGAACACCAGCCCCCTCCTATCCTATGGGGCACAGAGGTGGAGATGGACTCAAAGGCACTCAACAAACCAGTTCATGTGGGCTGAAAATGCCTGCTGTTGCTTGGAGAGGGTGAGGAAGCCCAGATTCTCTCTTATCCTATTGGGGTGTGGGGATGCAACCCCAGGTGTCCGACAATTCAGTCTGCTGGTGGAGAGCACCTGCAGTTGCCTGGTGCAGGTCCCTCCAGCTTCCTCTCTGCTGGAGGTAGGACTGGAGCCTAGGCTAGGCTGCAGTCAAATATTGGTGGAAAGAAGCCAGTCCCTAACTCCACTGGATTTTCAGTCAGCCAGACCTCCTCTCATGCCAGGGGCAGAGTAAAATGGTGAACTCTTTCCAACTTGGACAGACTCAAACTCTAGTTGTTTCCAGAATTATACTTTAGCCAGCCTAGTCCACTAATCAGTAGCTGAAGCCAGTGGACAACTGTCTCTTCTTCCACTGTTTATGGGAAATGGAGCTTCTAACTCTGGCTATGGAATATCTCCTGAGGTGGATTGCCCCGCTAGACTAGGATGGGCACCAACCTCTGCAGAATGGCTTGCAGTTTTCCAGAGAAGAGATGCAGGTCCCCCCCAACTTCCTCCCTGCCAGAGGTGGGGCTGGGGTTTAGGCTAGAGCTTCAATCTGATCTGAGTGAAAGAAGCCTGTCCTACCAGCACTGTGATTTTCAATCAGTCCCTCTCCCCCTCATGCTGGGGGTGGAGTCAAAATGATGGCTACCAGCCTCCTTCTGGCATGGACAGGCTCAAAATTTAGCTGTTCCTAGGATTATACTTTAGCCTGCTGAATTTATTAATCAGCAGCTGAAGTTCGTGCCATACTGTGTCTTCCTTTCCTGTTTTTTTGGGAAATGGAGCTTCTGACTCCAGCCATGGAATAACTCCCAAGGTGACTTGTGCCATGGGTACTGACCTCTGCGGTGTGGAGGGTTCTAGCCACGAATCCTCTCTGCAGATTGGCAGTCTCCTCCTTCCATACTTTCAAGATGTTGTAGGATCCTCTTCTGGTCTCCTGGGGACCTCAAACAGGTGATTTAGATAGCTTCGGGTGATTACTAACTGCCCTATAGCACGAACTGACTCCAGGAGCTCCTTACTCTGCCACCATCTTGGCTTCCCCACTATAAATGAGATTTTAAAGATGATGTCTTAAGTCCATTACTTCTCACTTTAGCATTGAACTTCTAGAAGATGTACCAAATTATTGTGTGTTTGTGTATCTGTGTGTAATTAAACGGTCTGGCACCATATCTAGCTTGGCATTATAGAAGACCCTTTGTAATTTATGAAGCCCCTTGATCAGTTTTATTTATTTTTTTTAATTTTTTAAATTAAATTCTTTTTTTTTAAGTTACATAGATCACAAAAAAAGTTACATTAAAAAATATAAGCAGTTCCCACATACCCCACACCCCACACCCCACTTCTCCCACATCAACAACTTCCCTCATCATTGTGGCACATTCATTGCATTTGGTGAATACATTTTGGAGCACTGCTGTACCACATGGATTATAGTTTACATTGTAGTTTACACTCTCCCCGAGTGCATTCAGTGGGTTATGGCAAGATATATCATGTCCAACATCTGTCCCAGCAATATCATTTAGGACAAATCCAAGTCCCGCAAATGCCCCCACATCACATCTCTTCTTCCCTCTCCCTGCCCTCAGCAACTGCCATTGCCACTGTCTCCAAATCAATGATACAATTTCTTCAACTGCTAGTGTCACAATGGTTCTATAGTAGAATACCAGTAAGTTCACTCTAATCCATATTTTATTCCTCCATCCTGTGGACCCTGAGTTGGTGATGTCCACTCCACCTTTATACTGAGAGGGGACTTAGATCCCACATGGTTGATGGATACGGTTCTCCTGCTTGGAGTTGTAGGCACTGTCAGTTCCCTGGTGTGGTGGTTGATCATCTTCACTTCCCTGTTTGCCCACCTGTGCAAGTCCAAAAAACTGGAGAATAGGAGCTGCAACTCTGCTGAGGCTTAGAGCCCAGCTGGCACACAGCAAGTCCAGAGATTGAAGTCTCCTGGGTATACACCAACCCCAGCACCAACCACAGGTTCAGTAAAAGTGACAGAAGAGGCATGTGTAGAAAGTTCACATCTGAGTTCAACTCTGTCACACTCAGGAACACAAATTCCAAGGTAGTATGCACTGACAAGACACTGAACTCCAGAGCCAACTGCCATGATTGTAGAACCTGTGTGTCTCTGTAGGCCTCAGGAGCACCAGTACCTGGGTTTATATCAACTTTGGCTGTGTCTGGGATCCTGCTGAGGCATGTGTAAGCTTGGCCCTTCTGATGACCTCCCAACTCTTTTTTGAAGACTCTTAGCCATATAAACTCATTTGTCCTTACCATTTCCCCCTTTTATTCAAGGACTTTTTCTAGTTGCATCACCAGTTAGTGATTGGTAGTAATCCCTCTGCGCCAGGGAGTCTCATCCCTGGAAGTCATGTCCCACTCTGGGGGGAAGGTAATGCATTTACATGCTGAGTTTGGATTAGAGAGTAGCCACATTTGAGCAACATGGAGGCTCTCAGGAGGTAACTCTCAGGCACCCTGCAGCTCTAGGCCTAGTTCAAATTTCAGGCACACAGGCTCATAAACATAGTCATCAGTATCAAAGGCTCATCATCGGACCATCCTTCTTCACTGGTCTTTGCTGTTGCACTGGGGAGATTGTTGCTGTTCCATTGGGGAATGTGATGGAGCTCACCTGGCTAGGAACTCAGTACTTCCACAGTTGTCACTTATAACTATAACTACTATGAAAATACTGAACATATATATGAACATTTTTATGTACCTTATATCCATGCCCTTGAGAACTCCCTCCAAACCCTGTATCCCCCATCAATAACACTCCACACTAGCATTCCTCCCCTGCCATAGTTGAAACCTCCTGTGGTCCAAAACTTTTTCAAAAATGAAATCTAATATATTGCCAAATTCAATTAATAGGAAAATGAAATAGTAGTGATGGGTTTAAAGATTAGAAATAGAATGTAACTAATTTAGAAAAACTAAAGTAAAGTAAAAATAAATTGGGGTATCAAAAAATGAAAAATAACATAAAACTTTGTTTTTGACATTTTGCCTTTCATCAATGTAATAAGTGTTGCCCTGTATGTACAGTGGCAAGGCAAATTCTTTCATTTCTTCCTCAGTGTCTACATCCTTCCTTGTTTTTCCTTTCTAATTTTTAATTTTGTCTTCAAGTAAGTTTTAGATCACAGTAAAGTCACATATACAATATAGGAGACTCCCATATATCCAACATCAAACCCTTTTCCCCCTTCCCCAGCAATGATCTTTTTACATGTTCGTGTTATATTTGCTGTAGCTTACATACAGATATTGAAACATAGCTACCAAACATGGTTCCATTTTGGTTTACATTATGCTTTATATTTTAGACTGTACAATTTTCTAAATTTTAAATCCCCTTATGTTTTACATTATGGCTTATATTTTAGCCTATAGACTTTTACACATGTTTGGTGTAAATTAACATGTCCTATATCCATCATTGCATGATCTTGTGGAACACTTTCATTGCCCCCCAGTTACCCTGCTTCCATCTATTTTATTCCTCTCTCCCCCTCCCCTCAGGGCCCACAGTGACAATCAATCTTCACTGCTGCCAGTCTTATGGGAGTAAGATGGTATCTCATTGTAGTTTTAATTTGCATTTCCCTAATAGCTAATAATTTTGAGCATTTTTTCATGTGCTTTTCAGCCATTAGTATTTCTTCTTTGGAGAAGCATCTGTTCAAATCTCTTGCCAATTTTTTAAATGGGTTGTCTTTTTATTTTTGAGATATAGGAGTTCTTTATAAGTGTAGGATATTAGTCTCCTATCAGATATACGGTTACCAAATATTTTCTCCCATTGGATAGGCTCTCTTTCCACTTTCTTGACAAGCTCCTTTGAGGTGCTAAAGGCTTTAATTTTGAGAAAGTCCCATTTATCTATTTGTTCTTTTGCTGCTCATGCTTTGGGTGTGAAGTTCATGAAGCCATTTCCTATTACAAGTTCCTGTAAATGCTTCCTTACATTGTTTTCCAAGGTCTTCATGGTTTTGGCTCTTATATTTAGGTCTTTGGTCCATCTTGAGTTGATTTTTGTGTAAGGCATGAGATGGTAATTCTCTTTCATTCTTTTGCATATGGATATCCAATTCGCCAGGCATCATTTGTTGAAGAGGCCATTCTCTCCCAGTTGAGCGGGCTTTGTGGCCTTGTTGAACATAAGATGACTATATATGAGAGGATCTACATCCAAACTCTCAATTCGGTTCCATTGGTTTGTGTGTCTATCTTTGTGCCAATACCATGCCATTTTCAGTACTGTAGCTTTGTAGTATGTTTTGAAGTCAGGTAGTGTGATTCCTCCATTTTCATTTTTCTTTTTCAATATGTCTTTGGTTATTCGGGACCTCTTTCCTTTCAAATAAATTTCATAGTTAGTATTTCTAGTTCATTAAAAAATGCTGTGTTGATTTTTATTGGGATTGCATTGAATGTGTACATCAGTTTGGGTAGGATAGACATCTTAATTATATTTAGCTTTCCTATCCATGAACAGGGAATATCCTTCCATTTATTTAGGTCTTTGAATTCCTTGAACAATGTTGTGTAGTTTTCTGTATATAAGTCTTTTACATCTTTAGTTAAATTTATTCCTAGGTATTTGATTTTTTAAATTTACTATTGTAAATGGTATTTCTTTCTTGATTTCCTCCTCAGGTTGCTCATTATTGGTGTATAGAAATGCTACTGATTTTTGCACATTGGTCTTATAACCTGCCACTTTACTGAACTCATTTATAAGTTCTAGAAGCTTTTTTGTAGACTTCTCAGGGCTTTCTATGTATGGGATCATGTCATCTGCAAATAGTGAAATTTTGACTTCTTCCTTTCCAGTTTAGATGCCTTTTATAACTGGTTCATGCCTCAGTGCTCAAGCTAGTACTTCTAACACAATGTTAAATAGAAGGGGTGATAGTGGGCATCCTTGTCTTGTTCTTGATCGTAGAGTGAAAGATTTTAGGATTTTACCTTTGTAAACATTGTTAGCTGTGAGTTTTTCATATATACCCATTTTATCTTTTGCAGTGTTTTTTAAAAATATTTATTTATTTTTTATGTATTTCTCTCCTCTTCCCCCCAACCCCAGTTGTCTGTTCTCTGTGTCTATTTACCACATGTTCTTCTTTGTCTGCTTCTGTTGTTGTCAGCAGCACGGGAATCTGTGTTTCTTTTTTGTTGCATCATCTTGTTGTTTCAGCTTTCTATGTGTGCAGTGCCATTCCTGGGCAGACTGCAATTTCTTTCGCGCTGGGCGGCTCTCCTTATGGGGCGCACTCCTTGTGCATGGGGCTCCCCTACACAGGGACACCCCTGCATGGCACGGCATTCCTTACGCGCATCAGCACTGCACGTGGGCCAGCTCCACACAGGTCAAGGAGGCCCGGGGTTTGAACTGCGGACCTCCCATGTGGTAGATGGATGCCCTAACCACTGGGCCAAGTCTGCTTCCCTTTTGCAGTGTTTTTATCATTTTTGAATGCTAGCTTTGCTGGATAGAGTATTCTTTGCTGGAAATTTTTTTCTTTTAGTACCTTGACTATGTCATACCACTGCCTTCTTGCCTCCAAGGTTTCAGATGAGAAATCAGCACTTAATCTTATGGAGCCTCCCTTGTATGTGATAATTCTCTTTTCTCTTGCTGCTTTCAGTATTTTCTGTTTGCCTTGAGCATGGATAATTTGATAAGTATATGTCTTGTGGTTGACCTGTTTGATTTATACTGTTTGGCATTGTTGTGCTTCCTTGACATGTACATCCATCTCCCTCAATAAGTTTGGGAAGTTTTCAGCCATTATTTCCTCCAACACCCTTCTGTCCTCTTTTCTTTCTTTTCTCCACCTGGGATGCCTATAAGGAATATGTTTGTGTGTTTTGTATTGTCATTCAGGTCCCTAAGTCCCTGCTGGATTTTTCCCATCTTTTTATCAATCAATTCTACTATCTGTTTGATTTCAGATATACTGTCTTCCACATCACTAATTCTTTCCCCTGCCTCTTCAAATCTGCTGTTATTTGATGAGAGTATATTTTGATTTCTTGGATTGTGTTGTTCATCACCATCATATCTGTTATCTTTTTGTGTATTTTTACAATTTCTTCTGTATGCCCTCCAAGTGTTTCCTTAATATCCTTAATCTCTTCTTTCACTTCATTAAATTGGTCTATGATATATGTTTTGAGAGCTTTGATTAGTTGTTTGACGTTCTGCTCTTCTTCCTGGTTTTTAGTTTGCTCATTGCATTGGGCCATGTTCTCCTGATTATTGGTATGGTTTGTAATTTTTTTGTTGCTGTCTGGCCATTATTTTATCTTGATGGGTTTATTCAGTTGATTAGCTTCTCTGTCTAGTCTCAGAGTTTATTTAGGTGTTGTTTTTGTGTGCATGTTGAGTCTTCTCTTTGACACTTTGTTCTTCTTATTCTATTTCCTTGTTGTTGTCTAAATTCCCTTGAAGGAAAATATTAGGACCAGGAAAAGCAAAAAGGATAAGAAAAGAAAAAGTATAATAGTAGTATTGATAATAGATGATAGAAGAAGAACCTTGCAAGATCTAGGAGAATGGAAATTAAACTCATGTTAGCTGTGTAGAGTTATAAGGTAAAAAAGTAGAGTACCTAAAATGACATGGTAAATTGATTATGGGGAAGAATATAGTATGAAATAAAAGTGTGATCAGGGAGTGGGAAAGAGAAAAGAAAGGACAATAACATAAAGAGTGAATAAAAGATAGAAAACAGAATAGAGGTATTAGGAATAAAAAGTCAGAAAAATTGGGGGCTTAACAAAGAGAGGAGGAATGTAAGAGAAGCAATAAACAATGGAGTGTAAAGGAAAGGGGATAGTGTTGGCAGCCAAAATCAGTACACATAGAAGAAGGGAAATTGAGGATGAGGAAGCACAGCAAATAAAAAACACTGAGGGGGGCTGGGGGGTATATGGGAACCTCATATTTTTATTAATGTAACATTAAAATAAGAAAGAAAGAAAAAAAAGAAACACTGCCTGCAATACCTAATTTTAAAAAAAGAAAAAAGAAGCAAAAAAAGGAGGGGAGGGGAGCAAGCAAAAAAAGGGGAGCCAAGGGGGGATAAAGAGGAAGGAAAAACAAGAGAAAAAAAAACCAACAAAAAAGACCAAACAAGGCCTCAAGCAAGGAATCCTCTTTGCAAATGAATAA
Organism: Dasypus novemcinctus; assembly: GCF_030445035.2. Lineage (NCBI taxonomy): Eukaryota > Metazoa > Chordata > Mammalia > Cingulata > Dasypodidae > Dasypus > Dasypus novemcinctus. The sequence goes on from NC_080675.1 coordinate 39,816,819, forward strand.
ACTGCTTAGGCATCTGACCTTCCTCCTTTCTCCCTCACTTCCCTCTCTCCCAGGGCAGCTGGAAGGCTGTGTAAGGGCTCCGCTCAGATATTCAAATAGGACCCTGGTGAACCAAGTCACTACAGAAAAGAATGACTCTTAGTTTCTGAAGAGAAAGCACTGACACCTTGCCAGGAACCCTAAATATGCTATTGGAAGCCTGCAAAGCATGTCCTACTGTCCTTCTCCCTTAGGTGTGCTACAGGGGGCTAGTTAATTTTCTGACTGCACCTTCTCCCAGAACAAGTTTCCCTATCCCAGGGCATTTAGGTAAATTGGGCTCTCTCAGCAGATTCACCTCTTCTCTCTTCCCAGCCTCTCCCCAAGCCAGCTGGCACACTCCTCCAAGCTCAAAAGAGGGGGTGGATCAGAAAATTGAACCTGCACTCCTCAGGCCCCTCTGCACCCTCCACCAAAATCCTCCCACTCCCAGAGTTAGTCTGAGACTGGAGGGCTAGGGGAATGCTGGAGTTGGGGGAGTGCTGGGTTCAGGGAACGCAGGCCCAGGAGAATGCAGGCTCGGGGTACACAGGTCTGTGGAACATGGGTTATGGGGAATGCAGCATTTGGGGGATGCGAGGTTCAGGGAACACAGGCTCGGGATCATGCACTTGGGGAACATGGGGCTCAGAATGCTGCCATGCCACGGGTGGTGTTCAGGGAACACTGCAGCCCTCAGCTCTAAGGAAAGCATTTTGCCTTCCCACAGCTTCCTGCTTCAGTGTTAGAAACTCACAGCTTTACCTTGAACAAGCACCACTTTTGCACAGTTTCTCCAAATCAATGTCCAGACACCCTGTGCTTTGCAGGTTCCCAAAACTGCCCACCGGGGCAGGATTCCATCCCCACTCAGCCGGTCCTTCGCAGGAGAGATGACGAGGGTGCACTCACTCGGACCATCTTGCCCCACCTCCCTTGATCAGTTTTAGATGCTCAGATCATTAGTTATTTCTGGCTACAGATTTTAAATGTGTTTGAAAATAGACTGACATGCAGCCTCATTTCTTGTCCACAGTAATATTGTGAGACTACCAGTGTCTATAAAATCTACCGATCTATCAATCTAATCACTACCCAGAAATGAAATTATGGTCAGTTTAACATGGCTTGCGTATTTTCCTAAAGCTTACACTCTTCCTTCCAGGCTATCTAACATGATTCCTAGCCACCAGGATATGTGGCAGCCTTCCCTGTCTTTCATCTTGCACCATGTTTTAGACTAATTTGGAACTTCAGCCTTACTGGGCCACTTTAGTCCATTCCTGGCAACATGCCTCTTCTTCCATCTGTTGCACGATAGCTTTTGAGACAGAGCCCTGGTGCCCACACAGGTTTTCAGGATGCCATCCCTTGTTTTTCTTCAATGAAGCATTGGTCAGAATGTCCTTTTTGTTAACGACTCCAAAGTAATTCACAAATTTCACTGCAAGAAAAATCAGTGAGAGAGGCAGGGAGATTCATTATTATCTCTATGTCCAATATGATGTAAAAGAAGGCACAGGCAGCTGGGGATGTGCACAGCATATCACAGCAGCTGAGAACAGAAACCAGTTCGTTGGCCATGCAGCCTGTGTTAGCCAGCTGTTGCTCACATGTTCACTTTTGGTGCTTTTTACTGACTGAGCCACAGCATCCCCATCCCCTCAACTTGTATATTATGTAGGGCAATGTTAGCTGCCTTATGTATTAAAATACTTAAATATTGAGGTCTGTTTATTACAATTTAAGAAATATAAATAAAAATTTCTATTTCTGCCACATAGTAGTTCAGTGAGGATGTTCCTGGTCAGCAGATGGCTTTCAACTACTTGATTCAGGGACATGATTTCCTCCCATTTTGTGGCTCTGCCATCCCCTAGGGCCTAGGAGTCTTCTTCAAATCCAGCTGTCAGATGGGAAGAAAATCAGAGAAGGCACACACACTTATTACTGCTCTGGCTCGAAAGTGGTCCTTATCACTATCGTTCACATTCCATTAGTAAAAACAAGCCATGTTAAGAAACCCAAATGTGAAGGAGACTGGTAAGTATAGCTCTTGCCTGGGCAACCACTTCCCAATGACAACTCTATACCACAGAAGGATGATTTTTTGGTGAATGTAAGCTATCTCTACCACAATCCCTCTGTAATCCAGAAAAGGTATTTTTCATTATCAATGACCAGGAGCAATTTCTGGTCTTACAGTGACACAGGCAAGCCTTATGTCTACATAGATTTTTATGGTTTACAAAAGGTTTCCATGTAGAGTTGTTTAATTTGAGTCTGATAAGAACCACAGGAGGTAAATGTTATTCTTCTTTTATCAGTGAAGCTCTAAAAGGTTACATGATTGCCCAGGAGCACCCAGATCATAAGAGGCAGTGCTCAAATACTAGTCCTCTGATTCAAATCCAAACTCTACCCAGAATATCATGACATCCCTTGGGAAACACCAGAACAAAGAATCAGACTTAAGAGGAGGCTGGGATCTAGCCAGTGAAAGAGCCCCACAGAGTGGCAGCCAGTGTCCAGGTGGAGAAGGTAAGAGAAGCTGGTTCTCTCTTCCTCCTACAATTCCCTTCTCCTCTCCTTTGTCTCCTTCCTTACAGAACAAGGAGCTTCCTCTAGGGAAGGTCCGAATGCACCAATATGCCAGTAAACTGCCAAGGGCAGACCGGTGGAAATTTCCGAAAAGAAAATTTCACTAAGATAAAGTGATTTGGGTTGAGGAGCCTAATTATTGACATTTAAAGATGGGGATTTATCTGGCCCCAAGGAGAGGTGATTCAAAAGCCATTGTCTTGAGAAAGGGTATCCAAAAACAGACTCCCAGAAAACTTCTCTGATAAGTATGTTATGTAACATTTGTGGCATTTTCTGAAAGGAGTAGGGGCATCAAACTGGCTTTATAAGAAATGAGATTAGCTTCGCTCATAAACTTGAAGGGAAGTCACCATTCTTTCTTAATATGGAGTGGAAGAAATTTAAGGTGAAATATACTGATGCCTCAAAATCCTTAGATTCTGGTTTCTGATCTTTGTCCTTTCAACTGTATCTCACGTTCTTCCTACTTCTTCTTTGTGGGAACACAGAAGGAGTTAGGTTGTCACCCCTACCACTCTCCCAATAATCATTATTACAACTGAATTTTACACAAATAGGATTGTTTCTATCATGCATGGTAAGTTTTCATTCTTTTTCTATGATTGGCACCTCTGGCTTGGTGCTTATTCCATCAATTATCTTTCCCTGACTATGGGGCAGAGTTTAAAACACACCAGCAAGTTTGACATGTTTGACCCATGCAGTGATTTTTAAAAGTTGGAATTGTTTCAGTGTTTTAAAACAGAAACATTTTCTGTACAACTCTGGGTTTTGGCTTCTCCGGCCACACTGAATAGGCATTCCCACGTGGCAACACTCCAGCAGAACGGACTAGTGACCACCACATACAGCGATACTAGGGTTTATGCTCTCAATTCACCAGAGTCCCCTACCCAGTCCACCTCTCTCATTCACATGACCTACTATGGGGCCCAGGCTTGAGGCACTGCATTTTGGCTTTTTATGCAGTGGCGCTTGTCACCTGGTCAGTGGGAAACAGGGTACCCAAGTCAGGAGAGCCCTTTGGTACAATAAAGAAATGAAACAGACCTGACTGGGGGGCAAAGAGTGATGTGGAAAGTGGCAGCTGGCCAGATAGGGTCTTCCATGGTAATTAGTGAGGCAGGTGACTGTAGGCAGAAACAGTTTGTGAGCTTAAAGAAGGAGGTAAAGGCTTGAGAAAAGTTAGTAACAGACCCAAGGTCACTCTCCAGGTAAAACAGCAGAGCTGGATTATAAGCTAGATCTACCAGATTCCAAGGTCACTGTTCATTATCTTTATATACATATGTAAGACAGTTATTAATTACTTTCAGAATATTGATGAGGAAACTGAAGATCATAAATAGGATGACTCATCCTGGTTTACCCAGGATTTTCCAGGCTTCAACACTCTAAGTCCCATGTCCCAAGAAATCCCTCAGTCCTGGGCAAACCCCCAAATTTTGCCACAGTATTGTAAAGCTAGTAAGTGGTAGACTGTGAACATGAAACCAGATAAAATGCATCTTCTACCATGTCATGCTGTCATCTTTCACCAACCGTTTCATGGTCCTCTTACTTTCATCCAGCATCACAATTGCTTGAGGTTCTTCACCTGGTGGGGCTATTCAAATTTTCATTTCCACAAAATTTGATTTCTCGGTGTGTTGCTACAGTTTTCCATTGACCAGTGCTTTCAGGTATAAAGTACCCCAATGAAACCCCAAGTTTCAAACATAGTTCTTCTTACTTCCATTGTGTAGCAGCAACCCAATTTCCCCCAAGTCTTCAGGACAATCACTTCCTACCACTAGGTCAGTGATCTTTTCCTCTGCTTGTTGGTTTAGTTATATAAAGAGTCTAAAACAGCTAATGGAGCAAGCTCAGCTTTCTAATTCATCAGAACCAAAGCAATGTTCCCTAATGGATGATTTCTCCCTTAGGCATTAGAACTTCTAAACCTACTGAGCCCAAGTGTGTGTAGCCAGAAAGTAAAAGTTCTTCAAGTGGATTATTAGGCATAATGAGGAGAGGAACCACTTCATTTCCACATCCTTGGTCCCCAGACTATACATTCTGTCCAGAGGCAGACAGCACTTATATATTGGTTGTCAATTTAAAGCATATCCTGCCTTCAGTAGGAAAGCATCCCAACCTCACAAGTTGTTATCTCCTATCTGGCTCTGTAATTGAAACTGCATCAAACCATTACACAATATCAAGCTAGCTATCTTTAAGTAATGGGAAATATGGTAAAACCAGTGATCCCTAGTGAGAGGCAATATTGTGTAAGATACCATGACAATGGAAAAGCCATTCTGAAGTCCATGAATGAAGATGCTAGCAGAAATGCTATATGTGAGAAAGTCAAATCCAGACCCAGAATTTGTCCTTATCCTCCATGAAGACTAACTACTCCTCTATCATGGGAAGGTAATCAACTTGATACCAGGAAACCAACTGATCTTTCTGGAAGATATTGCCATATCATGGGGCTCATCGGTTACCTGTGCTGTCAGGAGATTGTACCCTCATCTGTGGCAATAACCCTTGGAGAGAAGATGGCCATGTTGTTGAGTCCAAGCTCATCCTCTGCCCCTATTGCCATGGCCATTTTATAGATGGATCCATTGAACAAGCATCAGGTGGCCAGAGAAAAATGATGACTAATATTCGCAAGAAGAGCCATCTTGTCCATCTTAATATTGAGAGTTTCCACCACCATGGTTGCTTTCTGGTAAGCATTCATGTGGGGCACAAATATCTTCACACATTGGTCCTCATTCAAGAGGCACATCCACCTTTATCTCCCCCAGATTTACTTGTCAGCAATTTTCTTCCTTTCAAGTCCTCTGTCAGGCAATTATCCAGTATCAACTGCTTATGAATGAGTGTAAATCCATATCTCAGGTCAAAAAGGACAATCCAATTTACTGACTGCAGTTCTACCCACTGGAAGGATTTCCATCCACCACAGACTTTAAGGGTCACTCTGTCCACCTGTGGCTAGTACTGGTGGGTACTTGTGCAGACCCATCCCTGAATTAGGTTTGTGCTTTTTCCTCATTCCATAAGTGGCCACAGGATTCCCTATGAAGCCATAAGTGTGGTTGAAGGAAAGGCAGCAAAGCTTTAAGGACAGTTATTATGGGAGTCTAAGCCACCTGTCTCAGCCACTTACTAGAGCTTTCTAGACTTGATAAGGCTGAGTCCAAATATACCACTTGCATTGGATAATGGAAGGATGCTGTGCACATACATTTTATAGTTTGTAGGGTATGGCATCTAGTTCCACATAAATGACTTAAGTAACACATCATTTGGTTTCATTCCTTCCCCACCAGTATCCTTAAGAGACCAGTGGGATTGAGCATTTAATTTGTGTTGCAACTTGTACTTGGTCCATCTTCCCTGTAGCTTCAGGAAAGGAATGACTCCTTAAAGTTTCCTCAGAGAACTGCTGATTCCCCACATGCATATTCACAACTTTTGATTTATCTTTTTTCCTCATGTATGATCTCTAAGGCCATATGAAGAATTCAAGTAATTCCACAGTTTTTATAATCACTGTTTTGCCCTAGTGACTAAGTGCTAGAGCCACTTGATCTCCCAACACCTTGCCTTCCACTTCATTGCTTGCCAGCTTTAGTGATAATTTGAGTAACAGTAATGCCACCATCTACCATGGGTCTCCTATGTCCTGGGGTCACTTGCAGTATCCACCCTGTATCAGTCAGAATCCCAGTTGGAACAAACACATTCAAATTAGGGTAATCCAAAGGTAAGGACGGGGTGTTGAACATCCAGGGCTAGCAGCAGTGGGGCTGTTACCACACCTAAGTCGCAGGGAAGGAGAGGTTATTGGAACCCAGAAAGGGAGAGAGTCATGAAGATAGGCCTCCTAGTGAGAACAATAGTTTTCAGTTAAAAAACTGTTAACCCAAGGCAACCTCACAGAGAAGAATGAGGGGAATAAATGTCCCATCCTCCCATCGTCTGCTGGACTCCTCATTATCCAGAGAGCACAGAAGCACCATTGGTGCAGTTCACATATGTCAGCCTCCCATGCAGAGCAAACAGCAGGTAGAAAATTTGGATGAAGACTGACTCTAGGTAGGCAAGCGGACTTCTGGCACATAGGGAGTCATTGCCATGATTCCATGAGATAACAGACTTAGCAAAGTGCTTGACACATAGTAAGCACTTTAGCGAAAACACTGAGAGACCCACAGAGAAGAGTAAGCTGTTCAAGGAGACACAGCTAGTTCATAGGAAAGGTGGGGAGGGCATGCCCAAGGTCGGTGCTCTCTCCCCTTCCATGCCAGGCCCTGCTGTACCACATAGCTTTGCTACTGATATTAGGTTGTCCCATCACCCTTAGTTTCTCCTCCAGAAGTTATCTCCCATCATACAGTCCCTGACTGCACCTTTCTGCAATGGGCATGCATCTCATTATGACATCTATACTTTATTACACTGCCTCAGCAGGAATATTTCATTATATCTCCTCCCAGAACAATGTAAAGTGTGCACATCTCACTGTTCAGATACTGATGAAATGCACTACTTGGTGCTCCAATAGGCACTCCTTCTACTTTTAATGGACTCTTACATTCATATACGTCATCCCTCTTGATAGATGCACCAAATTAAGTGCCATTAAGAATACTAAAGCAAAGATTGTGAGAAGTGGATTCTAATTCTGGCTCTTTGTACTGGGTACTGTGCTGAGTGCTTTACCCTCTTCTCATTGAACCACTCTAGTCACCCTATGAGACAGGTGAAGAAACTGAGGTTCAGACAAGAGAGGTGATTTGCCTCAAGTCACACAACTACTTCTTAGTATCACCAGAATGTGTACTCAGATTCATCTGCACTAGAAGCCAAACTCTGAACAGTGATTCTTAAGTTGTGGTCTCCAGACCAGCAACATCAGCATTGCCTGTGAATTGATTAGAAAAGCAAATTATCCAGTTCACCCCAGACCACCTGAATAAGAAACTTTGGGGATGGGGTCTAGCAATCTATGTTTCAATATGCCCTCAAAGTGAATCTGATGCACAACACTCAAATGCAAGCTCCATTGTTCCAAACCATTATGCTTACTGTCTCTTTCTCTCTCAAATCATAGATGTATAATTACATGCTCAAACATGCAGATAATAATACTGATCTTTAAACACAGCCCCAGTGCTTTTCTATTTGTATATCCAACTTTCTTTAAAAATACTAATTGCATGATTTTTCCCAAGTAAGCATCTCAATGTAGCTCATATATCCTACCCTCATCCAGGTTTGCATGGTATCCTAAGGCCCAAGCTAGTATTTCTCAACAAGTAGAAGAAGGAGACATGAAAATTAACTACCATAATATGGCAGGGATGTATGCTAGGACAGACCCATGGACAGGCTATTCTGAACCTGAGACAGCATGTAATGGACAATGAAGTTGGGGGTTCTTTCTAAAAGGAAGTAATACTCGGGTAGAGTTTTAAGGGTTAGCCAGAAGAAAAATTGTTATTGTAGCTTGGTTGTTTCAATTTTTAAAAAACAAAAAGAGAAGAGTGAGTGTAGCTCAGTGGTTGAGGATGTGTGTCATGTGTATGAGGTCCCGTGTTCAATCCCTGGTACCTCCTAAAAAAATAAAAATAAAGAAACTATAAAAATGGGAGCAGGTGTAGTTCAGTGGTTGAGTGCCTATTTCTCTTGTGTGAGGTCCCAGGTTCAATCCCCAGTACCTCCTAAAAAATAAAAGAAAAAAAAGAAAACCTGTTCACCAACTCAAAGATTTTAGTTGACATCTCCCCAGGGATAAATTAAGAAACAACCCTGAAATTGAGACTCAAATTTTTCCCACCTTCTTTTTGAAAGCTCAGGGCTGTGGCCGAGGTAAGGATACAGTGGTTTGGGGCATCCAGAAAGAAGCATGTGAGACTCAGACTGACTGGGTGAGTGATGTTTGAGCCAAGTTTTGAAGGACCAGGTAGACTAGCTAGGCAGAGAAGACATACGGCATGCACACATTCCAGGCAGTTTAGCGAAGCTGCATGGGCAAGCACTTAAGGGCAGAGGTGCTTGTGTGTGGGAACCTGGGTTCAAGTCCTGGCTCTGCCAGGAGCAGTGGAGTGATTTTGGCTGTGTTACCACAGGTCTGTAAGTCTTATATTTTTTCACTCGATTTAATAATTAAGATAATTGCATCTACTCTAGAGTTTGTGTGGCTAAAATACTTAACTGACATAATGTATCTATCACTCTGCCTAGTAGATTGGTGGTTGTGTATGTTGTTGTTGCTGTTCCAGGCAAAGATATGAACTATTAACACATTGAACAGCAGTGGCACAGAGGGGTGTGATGTATATGGCACAAGGAGTGCCTTGAACATGGAAGTAGCAGGGTTAATGACAAAGAGCATTGCAGCATGTTAAAACTGCAACAGTGAGATGTGCACATTTGACAGGAAAGCACGCATGGGAGCAAGACCAGGACTTGATCAAGAAGAGATTTGCATACTAAGGCAATTGTACTTATTTCGAAAACTAGTGTACTTATTTCGGAAACCACTGAGAGCCTTGAATCAGGACAGCAACTTTTTTTAAAATTAATTAATTTATTTTTAATGTTACCTTAAAAAAATATGAGGTCCCCATATACCCCCCACCCCCCTCGCCCCACTCCTCCCATAACCACAACCTCCTCCATCATCATGGGACATTCATTGCACTTGGTGACTATATCTCTGAGCACTACTGTACCACATGGTCAATGGTCCACATTAGAGTTTACACTCCCCCCAAGTCCACCCAGTGGGCCATGGGAGGACATACAATGTCCAGTAACTGTCCCTGCAGTACCACCCAGGATGTCTCCAAGTCCTGAAAATGCCCCCACATCACATCTCTTCTTCCCATTCCCACCCTCAGCAGCTACCATGGCCACTTTCTCCATCTCAGTGTTACGTTTACTTCCACTGCTAATCACATTAGTTCCAGAATAAAGTATCAGTAAGTACACCCTAACCCATACTCTATTCCTCCATTCTGTGGACCCTGGGATGGCTATGTCCACTCCACCCCTCTATTGACAGGATGCCTCAACTCTACTTGGATGATGGATGCAATTCTCCTGCTTTCAGTGGTAGGCACTCTTGGCTCCCTGGTGTGGTGGTTGACCTTCTTCACCTCCCTGTTAGCTGGCTGGGGTAAGTCAATAAACCAGAGGGTAGGAGTTGCAAGTCTGTTGAGGCTCGGGGTCTGGCTATCACATGGACAGTCCAGAGATTCAGGTCCCCCAAGTATACACTAAACCCCAGTGCCAACCACAGGTCCGGTAAAAGTGACAGGAGAGGCTTGTGAACAAAGATCACACCTGAGTCCAACTCCATCACACTCAGGAACACAAACTCCAAAGTAGGGCCAACTGACATGGCACTGAAGTCCATCTGCCATGACCATAGAAACTGTGGGTCTCTGTAGCCCTCAGAAGAACCCATACCTGGGGCTGTATCTACTTTAGCTGTCTCTGGGACTCTGCTGAGGTGTGCATAAGGGTGACCCCTCTGATGACCTCCCAGCTCTTTTTTGGAAATTCATGGCCATATAAACTCATTTGCAGGAAAGCAACTTGATCTGACTTGCCTTTAAGTCAGCTCAGTCTGAGCAAGCCGTAGTGTGAAGGGTGGTTGAGACAGGGAATGGAGACAGAGGCCAGTGACAAAATTACTGTAGGAGTCTTTTTTTAAAAAGATTTATTTATTTATTTATTCATTCATTCATTCATTTATTCATTCATTTATTTATTTATTTATTTATTTATTTATTTATTTATTTATTTATTTATTTATTTATTTCTCTCCCCTTCCCCCCGACCCTGGTTGTCTGTTCTCTGTGTCTATTTGCTGCATCTTCTTTGTCTGCTTCTGTTGTTGTCAGCGGCACAGAAATCTGTATTTTCTTTTGCTGCGTCATCTTGTTGTGTCAGCTCTCCGTGTGGGCGGCGCCATTCTTAGGCAGGCTGCACTTTCTTTGGCGCTGGGTGGCTCTCTCCTTACGGGGTGCACTCCTTGCACGTGGGGCTCCCCTACGCGGGGGACACCCCTGCATGGCATGGCACTCCTTGTGCGCATCAGCACTGCGCACGGTCAGTTGAAAACCACAGACCCCTTACTAAGCCCACACTCTACTGCGTATTATTTAATAAATATATCACATCCACACCAACACATCCCCACAAGAATAATGTTGTTTTGAATGTCAATTCAAGCTCACAGAACTCTGGTTAAGAATCCCTGGACCAGGGGAACGGTGTCAGTAGCAGTGGGTTGGAGAGGACGGCATGAGTAGCTGATGAGGGAGAACTTACAGGATATGGTGACCAGCTGGATGGATCAAGAGGGAAGGACATTAGGAAGAGGAGGCAGGGAGGACTCCTGCACTTCCAGGCCTGGGAGAGGGGCTGGTTGGTGGGCTCCATCACTGACAACAGATGGGTGGAGGTCTGGGCTCAGCTCTGGGAGTACATGGGGCTTGTGGGCCATCAGGGTGGAAATGTCCAGGAGCCTGAACTCAACAGAGACCTGAGCTGAGATTGGGACAGCCTCAAGAACAGATTTCAAGAGCAGTCATGAGTTGTCTGTGTCTATTCTGAACTGACATATTCCACATACTTCCCTGCAAACCTTTAAATATGAAAACCTTGAATACCAACCAACAACTTATCAGAGGCGCCTCTGTCTATTTCTGTTTCAGTTTTTTTTTTCAGTTTGAGGTACCTCATTCCTTTCGACCCCTTTTCCTCTCTTGCCTTTCATTCCTCTCCTCCCCTCCCCACCCTTGGCCCATATATTTTCCTCTCTCCCCAGCCTGTTAGGACTTTTCTTCACCAAACACTGCCCTTCTTCAGGGCTCCCTCTGCCCATCCCATTACTACTTCTTACTTTTCTTTTCCCTTTCCTCTACCTCCCCTCCTTCCCTCTTGCATCTTCCATCTGTATTTTCTTTCCTCTCTAAAGCATATGCATTGCCTCATTTTTCCCTTCTTAAGCTGCTCACCCCAGCCTATGGAATGGGGACCCCTCAAAGGAGGCCTTCTCACACCTGTTCTACTTCCTCAAGGTGTAATTCCTGGAGTCTCCCTATCTGCAACTGGCTCCTCTTCACCTGCTGCTCAGCAGTCTTCCTCACTTTCTCCCACTGACTCCCCAAAATCTTCCCCAAGAATGTTGCAATGCTTCCCTCAGCCCCTCCTGCACCACGCCAGTGGTCCTGCTCTGCTTTTCAGGCTTTGTAGGGTCCTTGGAGATTCTCCACCAGGCCCATTTCACACCTGGTCAAATATTTTAAGGGGCTCTATATAATCAAGGGACCCATAACAAATATTCTGGTATCAGCTCAGCCCAGCCCAGCTCCTACCTGGATCTCAAGAGTGACCCTTCAGAAAGCAGTGATCTAACTCTAAGCCGGGGAGGAGGTATGTCTGTAGGAAAGATGGGAGGACTAAAAAGATTGGTGTTTCCATTTGCAGCCACATGTCACATCTCCAGAAATACTCCCCATGAAAGGGACCATCTTCTTCCACTGGGCCATAATTGCAAGGGATTAAATAGTAATGGAAATGGGCATTTAGAAGATTTGTTTACACAGCATGGAGGCCCGTGTGAAGAGTGGAAATGAGCGGGTCCCCAGATGTCCCTGGGTTGATAGGAGTCTGGGGCCACCAAGGACAGAGTCAGAGTCATCTAGGACTCTGGGTTTGGTGATGGTGGGAGCCTGGAGGGTCCTCGGCCTGGGGTTGGAGCTGCTGGGTCTGTGTGCTCAGGACACAGGGGGCCTCTGAATCTGTACAGCCTCAGGAGAAACGCTGTGAGGAAGTGCTGGGCACTGCCATGGATCCAAGGCAGGCTAACCTGAGAAAGACTCAAGCTCCCAGAGGGGAGAAGTAGAGTAATGGGCCAGAGAATGTTAAACAAAGAGAGAGATGCTTCTTCTACAGTGGTGTACTTCCTCCTCTATAATAAGGTAAGGGAATTCTCCCTGGGATCAATTTCCCCTGAATCTATCACTAAACCCACCATAACAAAATTTTGAGGGAGACTGTTCCTATTTCCCCAGAATTGGTGACAAAACTGAGAAAAAAGAAATGCTAAGAACCCATATTCTACAGTTCTACCAAGCAATTATTGGGGCCAGCATCTTCTCCAAGGAATACTAACATGATACTGAACTAGTTCTGCAACTAGCAACCCCAACCTAATGAGGAAAAGAAGGTTGGAGATGAGAGAGCAATGAGAGCCCCAAGAATCACCGACTCCTTCCTCCCCTCCTCCTTGAAACCAAATAAGTGGGGAAGCTCTGAGAGAATTGCTTCCAGGAATTTAGGTTGGCTGCAAGTCTGGCATTTCGTTTCTCAGTTAGACATTGGCTGAGCAGCAGGTCTGTTGATCTTCCTCCTCTACCTACTGAAGCAAGAAAGAAGGGAACAGGAGAGAGATGGCGGCTCCAAGAGAGGAGGTAGCTGAGCATCAACCCACACTCCCACCATTTGGTGTTGCAAGGATGTATGAGGCTCCCGTGGGTGAAAGGACACCCAGAAGGGAGCCAGGCAGAAGCTATATTTCAGGTACAAAATGTAAGACATAACCCTTAGAACAAAGCAGCCACGGAGTGTATTGGTGCAGAGAGGTGTGGAAGAGGTCAGATCAGAGCTGGACTTCCCCATGTCAAGGCCCTGTGCAGGGAAGATTTTAGTCAAGTTAGAGACTAAAGTTTTGTCATTGGATGGAACTGAGCTTGTAAATAACTGAAGAGCCCAGGAAGTTATGGGAACTGCCAGAGTTGTCACTAAGGGATCCAGTATGCAGGAAGGAAAATTTGACAGAGCACAGCTGGAAAGAATAATTGCAGGGCAAACAGAAATTTCACATCTATACCCTATGGCAGTGAGATTCCTCAATCCGCTATTTTCATCCAGCATTACCTGGGCCTTCCTTTCCCTCTCCAAGCTCTTCAGCACTGGAGAGATGGCAGAATTGCTGCATGTTCCCAGTTATCAAGATGTAGCTTCTGTAGAGGGACTGGGAATTCACAGGAGGCAGGCAAATTCTCCATCCACTTTACTGAGGAGGGAGAAGGATAGCTATCACAAATGTGATACCCCTGCCTGAAATAGTAGTGAAGAAATGGACCATATAAACTGTGAAAAACAAGTCTCTTGGTTCTTAGACAATGTAAAAATTGCAAATTTTTTTATCGAGACAGAAAAGAAAGCACAAAGATCATCATCTATGTTGGGAGAGTCACCAGAGTTGTTCACCAAGTATTTCTACTCCTCCTTTGGGCACTTCCCATCTGCCTTCAAGTTAGGTGGGGCCATGTGATTTGCTTTATTTCTCTCCCCCGCCCCCCCTTCCCCGGTTGTCTGCTCTCTCTGTCCATTTGTTGTGTGTTCTTCTGTGACAACTTCTATTCTTATCAGCAGCACCAGGGATCCATGTCTCTTTTTGTTGTGTCATCTTGTTGTTGTGTCAGCTCTCCGTGTGTGTGGCGCCATTTTTGGGCAGGCTGCACTTTCTTTTGCACTGGGCGGCTCTCCTTACAGGGTGCACTCCTTGCGCGTGGGGCTCCCCTATGCAGGGGACACCCGTGTGGCAGGGCACTCCTTGCGTGCATCAGCACTGCGCATGGGCCAGCGCCACATGGGTCAAGGAGGCCCAGGGTTTGAACCATGTGGTAGATGGAGGCCCTATCCATTGGGCCAAGTCCATTTCCCTGTGATTTGCTTTAGACATTGAAATGTGAGCAAAATGATTTACATCACTTCCAGATAGAAGCTTTAAGAAGCTTAAAGGTGGTGCAATTCATCACATTGTCTTTTTCCAGCCTCCACAACCATGAAAGAAGGAGATTCTCTCAGCCTGGGTGCTGGGTGAGGACAATGTAGAGAAGCACCCTCAGCTGACCTATGATGGCTATGTCAACTGGAGTGAGAAAAACACTTTGTGTTTTAAGCCACTGAGGTTTTGGGGGCGGGAGGTGTGTGCTGCTACATCTTATCCTGGTCTCTCCCGATTCATATGAGTACTTGTCATTCGTGCAGAGACCAAATGCAAGTATCCAGTTTTCCCCTCCACTGCCAAGCGTGTTCATCTCCCTGGTCACCCTGGAATTTGAGACACATCTGGTCTGGGGGGGCACGTATATGATTGTGGGCCATTAGCGAGACTCAAATCTTTGGTTAGGAATTTACCAGGCATGGAGTGCATCTTGTTAGAGGGAGGAAGTGCAGTTCAGAGAGGGGAAGAGTGCCGATGACAGGTGCTGGCTGGGGTGACATAGAAGAGCATAAGGAATTGGCCAGAGTGCACTGCCCAGATTTCACATGACAAGCAAAACCTGTGTCACATACCCAGCACAGGCATTTAGTAGGTGGGCACAGAACCAAGGGCATGGGACTTACATCACTTCAGAAGGTCAGACAAAGCCCGAGAGATGAGGGCCTGATTCAGTGTGACTGCTTGGAAAAGGGCATGTTTCAATGGTCCCCCCTGTACAATGGAAAAAAGCCAAGTGCCACAGACCAGAAGACCCAGAATGCCGGGGAAGGCCCTTGTGGGTCATGCAGGAACTTGGGAGTAAGTGGCCTGACGGCCAGCCTCGTTATCTTGTTGGCTTTTCCTACAGGAGGGCAGGCATGCCAGCTTCCCATCCCACTTAGATCCTCTTGGACCCCAGGGGAGAATACTGTCACCTGCAGGTGACATCACGGGGATCCTGAAAAGATGCCTGACCCAACAGCAGTCATCCCTAGTCCGCCACCTGCAAGTGTCCCCAACCCCCTCGCCCCACAAGGCCCAAGCATGGCTCAGGAGTCTTTTGACAAAGGAAGAAGCAGGATAGGCCTATCCTCTGCTTTTCCTTGACTCTTGGTCCTGCTGTGCTTTGAGAAAGTAGAGGAAGGCAGAATGGGGCTGCGGGCTGGTCCTGAAGTCACGTGCGTACTCAGGCCTGCCCCCTTCCCACACCAGGCGAGCCTCTCTGCTGGAAACCAGGTTAATCCCAAGTCTCACAGTGAGGTCCTGCAGGGCATGTGCCATCCTTCATTCCTCTTCCCCAAATCCCTGAAGCCTGTGCTATGTCTCTGCGAACTAACAGCTTTTAATAAGACCCCAAACTGCTTTGAGAAAAATGCATGCAGCTAAATGCAACTACCTGGGGTCTGAACTGGACAGGTGGGTGGAAGTGGCTTATCTAGCCCCTCAAGGAAGTCAGAACCAGGAGTGGGCAGAGCTCTGGACCTGAAGCCAGAAACCCTGAGGCTGCCTCCGGTCTCTGTCCTCTCAGCTAGGTGATGCCCGGCAAGTCACTTAAGTCCTGGGTCTGAGCCCACACTTGTGAAATGGGGATAATGACACCCGTCGCGCTGGGTTGTGGTAAGTATTAAATAAGACAGGACTAGTAGATGCCCTGGGCACAGCAGCTGGTGCCTGGTAAGTATGCAGAGAACTGACTGTTTTCTCCTCCCACACTGGTGGCTGGGTGGTAGTGGGGGCATTGCAGAAGGATGAGCACTGGAAAAGGAGAGATTGGGGGTCCCACATTCCAGGTCTCAGACTCATTGTCCAGGAAGACTTAACTGGAGAAAGAGAATAGAGGAGAATTTTCCAAGGGGAATTATCTTCCATTGACCTGCAAAGGACAGGAGGACTGAGTGTGCCAGAAGGAACTGGAAGTGTGGGTGGTTGAGTGAGGCCATTTCCAGAGATGGCTTGTGTGGAAAGAGGGGGCAACTGGCAAAGATGCCGGTGAACACTGGAGAAAGTCCAGAACCCCCATCTGCTGCCACTCTCCACAAGACAGTCCTCCAGCTCTGCAAACAAGACCAGAAGCCTCTACCCAAATAGGTACCCCACAAAACTGGGGGCCAGGCTGCAGGAACCCCACTGGGGGTATAATCCCTGCCTCTGGCTGCCCCCCAGCCCAGGGTCCTGTAATCTGCATTATGGCCTATACTCCCACATCTACCAGCCTGTAGCCATGTAATGAGCTTCCCTCCAGCCATGTCCTGCCCCCAATCCTGCCAGCAACATTCCCTACATCCCAGTGATGGTTTGGTGGGAAGATCTAGGGGAGGGGATCCCATCCCATGGGGCAGCCGTATGGGAGGAGGCAGGAGGGAGATTCATTGAGTGCACAGACAGCTTAGAAGGGGCCTGGGATCAGCCAGTGTCCTTCCAGCAAAGTGCAGTGCCACCTCACGGCCACCTCTTTCCGGGCACATCATTAACAGAAACACACGCTTCCTAGGATCAGAGTGGGGACACCCCGGGCAGACGAGATGGCCATGCCTTCTATCAGCAGAAGCCAACCTGAAAAAAGAGACAACAGCCACCGAGGTTTACCCATTTTTATTTTTTATAAAACAAGCTACAAATGGTGTCCCTCCCTTACAGAGAAAATCCTCAAATCACAGCCTACACACATGTGAGAAAGGCATTACCGGGGAAGATGCTGAACTTCTATTAAGGAAGCCTTCTCCGAGTACACAGGCTGACTCGAGATCCAGAAACGGGGCCAAGGTCCTGGCAAACCCCTTGTCTCCCAGGTAAGACCTATCCTGCTTTAGGGAGGTTGGAAGCACAGGCCCAGTGTCCTCAAGGATTGCTCTCGGGAACCTGGCCTCCTCTCACATTCCGTCCCACATTCCGGCCTCGTCCCACATTATCCATCCCCTCCATGCACCCACCCTTGGCAGACTGTCTATCCCACTTCGGTCTGGAAGGTGCCATAAGCACTGGCCTGGTCAGGGCCCTGCTCAGGGGTAGTGCCTCAGTGGGGAGGGTCTTCTTGGGACTGGACAGTGGGGCCCCAGCTAGAGAAGGTCCTTACTGTCCTGGGGAAAGTCCTAGAAGTTTCTCTGAGGTGACTGGTGGGCCCGTCCCGACATGGTAAGGTGGAAAGGGAGCCCTCACCCATTAGCCGGGTCCATCTGCTTTCCTGTGGGCACTGCACACACCAGTCCGGCTTTCGGAGCTCCTCTATAGCATAACTAATTCTTCAGCATCTACTAAATACAAGGCCCCACTGGGTGTCTTTTTCATCTTTACCTCCCCTCTCATGCCTTTACCCAGAGTAGATGTTGAACATGGATGAAAATGTTTAAATTGACTTGATGTAAATTCTTGGAGGATGTTTTGCTCAGTGGGTTCACTGAGGTACTGGTATCCCATGGCTTCTGGGCATCTGGGAGTTTGGGTAGCAGGAGCACATGGGGTATGGGAGAACTCGTGCCTGTGCTAGTCCCTCATATGAGCTGGAACCCACTCCCCTCTGGGGGCAACTCCCACCAGTCTCCAACCCAGCCTCCCTTGGAGAAGGCCAAAGGCCAAGGGACTTGCCAGCTGGCACAGCTAATGGTGTGGAGCAGGACCCTCCTCCCACCAGAAAGAACCAATGGCCTCTACAATGTCATTGCAGGGCTCACATCTACATGCACCGAACAATCAGCTTCCAAGCAAAATACAGATGGGCTGGCGAGCTAGTCCTGGGTTCTGGAAAGCTGGACCATGTATCCAGAACCCACCACCCACAGCAGGGAGAGGGATAGGAAGAAACAAACAGCAATGCCAAGGCCTGTACAGAAGAACTATACAATTTACATATATAATTATATACAGTATATAAATCTCTTTCTTCTCAGTCCCAACAATGCCCCCCCCCAAAAAAAACCTAAAAGTTGTCAGTAGCAGATCCAAAAACTCAGAATAAGAGAGAATAGACCGTCTTTCTTCCCTTTCCTTTTCCCACTGTGGTATTAGATATTGGCATTTAAAAATGAAACCCAAAACACGCAAATGAGAGTTATTAAAAGTGCAAACATGGTGGGCACCACTTATGTTACATGAGATGTGGCTGGGCCACGGGCAATGTCAGAAGTTAGGTTTCTGATGATCCTTTCTCCCTGGACTCTCCACCTGCCCTTTGGTTTTCTGTTCCTTAGACGAGGCGTCCTACTGAGATGGGGAGGGAGTGAAGAAAAAAGGGAAAAGTATAAGTAAGAAGTTAGATTTGGGTTTATGAGAAATCAAACCACGCACACTGATTTCCCCCAAAGAGCAGCCTTTTCCACCTGCTGTTAGGTATGTGGCTGGGTGGGGAACAAGTGGTCTAGGATTGCAAATAAGCCCATGTTTTCCCAGTCCATCCTTTTGCCACTGTGAGGCCTCACAATGGGAACTGAAATAAATTTGGCATTCCAGAGAACTAGGCTTTGCCCAGAAGGCACAGGATGGGGAGTGAGCACTCTACACAAATCAAACTTCTCCTAGATGCCAGCCTTTCAACCTGGGGCTAGAGCACAGATGGAAGGGGCTTGTTCACAGAAGGGGACAGCAGGGTCCTCTGAGCACTAACCCAATCTTTCTCTTATATCCTCAGCAAAGAGTGGGAATGGGAGCCTAGGTAACTTGGTCAATCCTTCTACCCAGCTGTGCTACCAAAGTTGCATTAGGGGCTCCATGCAGGAAAGAGGGGAGCCCCAGAGAGAAGGTAACTTACTGAATGGGTCTGTGCCTGCTCATTTTCCCTGGGAGTAGGTGACAAGCCTACCACCTGCAACAAATAGGAACAAAAGACACTTGAGCAGTCTTGACCCAGAGAACTGATAGAGCTTCTTCTATACCTGGGTCCCTGCCCCTCTGATCCCCAGAACAAAGAGAGGACTTGGGAGAGGGCCATGAGTTGTGTGGCCCTGCTTCTTGTTCCTTGGGTGTATATGGCTCTGTGTTGCCTGAGTGAACCCATGCTGGCCAACACCTTTAAACAAAATCCCTATTCTATAAGGCCAGATGCCTGCTGGGCTCCTCTCTGGCATCGCCTCAGCTATTAACTGAGAAGCGCTTTGGTCCTGATGGATGCTTGCAGAGACTTCTTGGGACTTTTTTGGGACCTGGCTGAAGAATGTCAGGGCTGGAGGGAATCTAATCAATCACCTGGGCCAGCCCCTTCACTTTACAAATCCTGAAACAGAGGCCCAGGGCAGTTGAGTGACTTACACAAAGTCCAAGGCTTGCTCTGCTAACACCTACCCTTCCTCATAGGGTGCCATGCACCTCTGGAGCTGGCCGTGTCTGTCCCTGTAGTGGAAATAGGAGCTGGGAGGCAAGCCCTCCATGTGGCACTTGGAGGCTGTGTGACTGTGTGCACACCGCTTAGGCCCTCTGGGCCCTGCTGCAGAATGGGAATTAAGACAAAGATTGCACTGCTTCTGCTCTGCCTCCTTCACAGGATGGCCTGGGGGATGGACTGAGTTCATGGAGATGGAGAAAGGGCTGTGAGGAATATACAGGGCTGCAGGAATCCAAGCCCATCCAGTGGTCTTGTGAACGCACAGCTCAAAGTCCCTCCCAGTTAGGCCAACCTTCCTTCAAACCTGAGAGACAGAATATGATGGGCAGAAGGTAGGGGAAGGGTAGATACTGGTTAGATATCCAATTTCACAGCTGCGGAAACAAAACTCGGAAAGATAGTGTGACAGGTCGAGGCCCAGGCAGCTGGGAGGTGGCAGAGCCAGGTTACCTGGCTCCAAACCCCATCTTTCTGCTGTTCCACCTGCAGCCGCTTCTCTCGCTGGTGGGCAGAAATGTGTACACGTGTAAAGAGGAGGCCTGCCGCAGTGCCGACCACCAGGCCGAGACTTAGGAAACACAATGCACAGCCAGCAGTAACCACTCTCATTTTAAAAGGCTACTGTGCTAATTCCTTTACCTGCTTCATATCATTTAATCCTCATAGCAACTTGTATCCTTTAGTTAAGGAGTTTTCTTTTTTTTTCCTTTTCTTTTTTTTAAAAGATTTATTTCTCTCCCCTCCCCCCCCCCCCCCCACCCCGGTTGTCTGTTCTCTGTCTATTTGCTGCGTCTTCTTTGTCTGCTTCTGTTGTTGTCAGCGGCATGGGAATCTGTGTTTCTTTTTGTTGCGTCATCTTGTTGTGTCAGCTCTCCGTGTGTGTGGTGCCATTCCTGGGCAGGCTGCGCTTTCTTTCGCGCTGGGCGGCTCTCCTTACAGGGCTCACTCCTTGCACGTGGGGCTCGCCTACACGGGGACACCCCTGCGTGGCAGGGCACTCCTTGCGCTCATCAGCACTGCGCATGGGCCAGCTCCACACGGGTCAAGGAGGCCCGGGGTTTGAACCGCGGACCTCCCATGTGGTAGACGGATGCCCTAACCACTGGGCCAAGTCTGCCACCCTAAGGGGTTATTTTCATTTCACGATGATGAATGGAGGTTTGGGGGTATTAAGTACTTGGCTAGGATCACACAGCTATGTGAAGCAGGTTATCTACCTCCACAAACCAGGTTCTTAGTCACCTGGGAGAGCAGGTGTGAGAAAAAGCCTCAACCCAGGGCAGGCAGCATGCTCGGGGAATGTAAAGGAAGAGACGGCATTTCTGAAAAAATGGGGGACTCAGTCCCCACTCTGCCTGCCTCACAGGGTGGTGGCCAGGACCCTGATGAGGGTGCTGTATGAACTTCCTTCACTTAGGAGAAGCCCCACCCGTCAGAATGCCTGGCCTTTTCAGCCCTGCAGAGAATTCAGCACCTCAGCAAGAAGTCCAGTTGGTAAAAACAGCCGTGTTCATGCAGCATTTCCTAAATAGTCTCTCCAAACCCAAAGCGATACTCACCCCTCAGCGCCACACCTTACCCCACCCTTCCCTGCCCCGCACCCAGCATGCAAGCCCCTCTTGTCCCACCAGAGGGCGCCACATACCCGATGACTACCCCCTGGTTTCATTCGCTGGAGCTGCTACACACCTGCTACCCCATGGCTCTCCAGCCAGCCGCTCCCCAGAGCAGAGGGGCCCAGGGAGGCCGATGTCATGTTTCCAACCTGGAGGTACGTTCCTATATTACTACTAATTTATTTTGTGCGTTTACTATACACCAACCTGGAATATAGGTTCTGCTGAGTTCCTCACAGGTATTATCGCGCTAAATCTTCACCACACCTATAAGGAGGCTACTATCATGCCCACTTGGCAGATAAGGAAACTGAGGCTTAGAGAGTTTCGGCAACTTGTCAAAGATCATGGAGCTAGTAAGTGGCCATCCTGGGACTGACTTGGGAGGAAGGTCTGGAAGCCTCCCAGAGCTGTGGGCACCTGAGGCCACCAGACTTAGCCTTCCCTGGGCCCCTGGGTACTGCATAGACCAGAACTCCCAACTGGGAAGGGGCCCGGGCAGGATGGGTGCAGGCCTCTGTGATTCTCTCCCCTCTCGGCCCGGAAGTGCTCCTAGGGAGGGCTGGTGTCTACAGGACGCAGGATGGTCTCTTCCCGATTTGGACCCTCTGCCGGTGCTCTGCTAAATGAAGGCAGATTCCATGTGTCTCAAAGCATGATGTCACCACAAAGGGCAGCCGCTTCACTTGGTTGTTCATTTGCAAGGATTTAAAGAACTGCCACTAGGTGACATGTACTGTGCCAGCAGTTAGGAGTCAAAAAGACACAGTCCCCGGCCCCAAGGGGGAATCAAAGAGAACATGGCAATACAGTGCGATGCATGCCACTGACAGAGGTGCTATGCATATGAAGAAAAATAGTAATATTGAACTTCTGGTGAGGTCTTTCAATGTCTCAGGCACTGGGGTAAATTCTTGACCTTCACTGTCCCGTTTTATCAACACAACAGCCCGGAAAGGTAGTGCTATTGTGATTCCTATTTTTCAGATGAAGAAACTCAAACACAGAATGGCTGAGTCATTTGTACATGGTGAAAAAGCTAGTCGGAGGCAGAGCCAGGGCTTGAGGTAACACATTGCACTGCATCTTGGAGACCTGAAATCTACAGGATCACAGAGAGGCATCCTCCTGGGACCTCAGCCACGGTGCCCAGGGTGAAGAGGTGCTTCACTCAGGGGCACATGCCAGCTGGCATCAGAAGCAGGGCCAGCGCCCAGCTATGGAGGGGGCCAGACCCTCCGCCTGGGTTCCTTGTGGCAGCCCAGCCACCCTCCGTCCTACACTGACAACCAAGTGTGAGAACACGGAAGAGCCCCTCCGTGGTCTCGTGCCAAACTCTCTCCCTAGGCAATCCCCGCCCCTTCCAAAGCTTCCATTTCAAATAAGCCAGCATCTTCAGCTGCACTACAGACCCGCTTATCCTTTGAACACATCCAACTGAACATGTCCAAACTACACTCTTCACCTCCCCTACCCCCTACCCCCACTCGGCCCGTCCATCCATGTCACCCATCTCAGGGAAGGCACCTGCCCTCCAGGTGCCCAAACCAACCTTCATCCCTATAGCTGCTCAATCCCCAAGGCCTGTCAGCCTGCTCGCTAAGGGTCTCTTGACTATCCCACTTCTCTTTATCCACCACTGCCCTTCTCACACTTAGGCCACTATCATGTTTTGCCTGAACTACACCACAGCCTCCTTTTTAATGACCCTGCTTTGGCCACTTCCAACCCATTCTCCAAACTGCAGCCAGAATCACATCTTAAGGAGAACTGATCCTATCACTTGAAAGGGGTTAAAATGGGAAACATTATGTTATGTTTATGTTACCACAATAGACATTTTAAGAACAATTATAACAACCAGATCATATCATTTCTCTGATTGAATCCCTTCACAGCTCTGCATGTATAGTCTCCTCTTTCACATGGATCAAAAGGCTCTCCAACCTCATCTTGCCTCCTGCCCCTCCCTTCTGCCACCTTCAAATATGCATATTGGCCACACTAACGTCTTTCACTTCCTATAAACCTGCCTTCCCTCTTCCAGATCCTCACACCTAATTTGCCTCTTCCCTCCCCTGGCCTCTCTGTTTAGTCAACTCCAACTCATTTCTCAGGTGTTGGAAAACATTTTCTGTTAAGGACTAGATAGTAAATATTTTAGGCTTTATGGGCCATAGGCAGTTTCTGTTGTATAGTCGTCTTTTAAAATTACAACCTTTAAAAATGCAAAAACCATTCTTAGGTCATGCAAGAATGCAAGTCATGGACTAGATAGGGTTTACAGGCTATGGTTTGCTGACCATGGTTTAGACATTGCTTCCTGCATGAAATTTTCCAAGACGATCTGCCCCCTTAGCTGATTTAGGGGCCCCTACATATGTTCCTACAGTACTCTGTACTGGCTCTACTGTGATAGAGATTATTATATAGTCACCAAAATCCTTGCTTTCCTTCTCTTTCTGGCTCCCAGGCTTCCTTACCATTGGGAGTGGTCTAGTGACAGGGTTCCAGCCCAGTGAATATGAGAAGTAATGTGCGCCACTTCCAGGACTGGTCCGTAACACTCCCCAGGTGTACTTCTTCAAGCTTTACCCCTTCTGGGTATGGAAATCACCCCCGGGGTATCCTTGAAAGCCACAGGATGAAGATGACAGAGCCACTGTCAGCCTAGATCCCAGAGTGACTGCATGGAGCAATCTCCAGTCCTGCTCTCCCTCTCCATCCCCCTTCACACCTACACAATGACCCAGAACTCTGCCGAACCATTACGTGAGTAAAACACAAAGGGTCCAATGTGTTGGGCCATTCCATATGTGGGTCTGCTTGTTACTGCAAACTGTCCTGTCCTAACCACTACACTCTCATAGCACTTATCACAATGTGTGTAATACTTATTTAATATCTGTCTCCTCAGCAGACTGCATAAGGAGAGGGAATGGACCCTTCAATTCTACAACTGTATCAGGCACCTGCCATGAAGCAAGTAGTTGCTTAATAAATGCATAACTGGTATCTAATTTTTTGGGAGAGCACTCAGTCCCCGTGCCGGGGTGTGAAAGATCAGGAGCACCAGGGAGAGCACTCACCTTCCTTGCTAACACCCAGGCAGCCCTTCAGCTCGGGCAGTGAGATGACCTTGTCCTTGTTCAGGTCACAGTAGTCGGTGAAACGCCGGGCGCATTTCTTGGGCTTGGCTTTCTTCTTCACGTAGCGCTTGAAGGGCTTCA
This sequence comes from Dasypus novemcinctus, assembly GCF_030445035.2. Lineage (NCBI taxonomy): Eukaryota > Metazoa > Chordata > Mammalia > Cingulata > Dasypodidae > Dasypus > Dasypus novemcinctus. Next base: position 39,841,389 of record NC_080675.1, read on the forward strand.
TCTCTCGCTTGTTAATGTCACTGCTGCTGTTGCTGTCGAGCTGGCTGAAGTACCAGTGTACGACCCGCTCCTCTAGGGTGTGGCTGGGGTCTGGCTCTGAGAACCTGCCACACACGGACACCCCCACCCCAGAGAACACCACTCAGGATCTTTCAGGCACCATCAACCCCACCAGATTCTCTCCCAAATAGTCCAACACCAGGGCCCTCATGCTGGACTCCTCTGAGCCAAAGAACCACCTCCCTCTACCAACCTGTTCAGCCTGAAGCAGAATCACTCTCTCTACCTGAGCCTCAAGATTGGACGATCCATTTCTCGAAGTTCCCAAAGTGGGTCACCCTTTATTACATGCACATGCCTCAGCCTCAACCGCTAACCCAGAATGTTCTTGGGTAGGAAGGGTGCTCAAGACATATTGGCTGGATTTAATTCAGCAGAGGAAACCACAACCGGAATCTAAATTGTCGTTCTCCTGCAGTTCACTGCCAGACAAGCTTCTCTTCATATAAGAGCATGTACATTCATGAATGAGCATGACTACGGGAAAGGGGGCACCAAGCACCCACCACACACCCAGCACCAGGTCAGGCTCTGAGATGGTGTCCAAAGCAAGAGGTGGAGCCCCTGGTCTCAAGCTGCTCGCTGTCTCCATGAAGCAGAGCCAAAGCATGTGAAAACAGGCAGTGACAACGGGATGTGATTTGTGACGTGCCCATGGTCTGTCACTATCAGGTACCAAGCCAGCAGGGGTTGAGAGGAGGAGGCAACTGGGATGGACCCAGGAAGAAGTCAAGACCTACTGAGGATGAGCCTTCCAAACTAGAGGCTTTGAGTCAGGAGGTTGGATGTCAGCCAGCAACCCCCAGTGATGCTGAGAAACACACGACCCCGAGTCCAGATGCAGTCACGACCAAGTCAACGCAGCCCCGCGGATGGAGTGACTATTTGCCAAAGTCTACCCCCACATTGTTTACTTATTTAGACCCCACCTTTTCCCAAGGAGGATTCAGGGTGACAACTAATATTTAAACATTTTAAAGACAATGATGGGTCCATGCCAGCTGGGGCAACTGGGGTCTCCTTGACCAGAAGGACAGAACACACGAGTCATGTGGCTCCTGCCCCCAGGACTTGGCACTGGATGAACATGGTCCAGATTCTTGTGCTAAAGTTCCTGGGCAGCAAGGAAATGAGGTTGAGGTGGGAGTGCCATACATTCAAATGCTTAGACAGCAGGGCACAGGGACCACCAGGGTCAGAAGTGGGGCAGGACGGACTCCCTGTCACACAGAGGTCCCAGACCCAGAGCCTGCCAGCACATTCTGAAGCCATACCTGGTAAGAAAAATATTCCAGGCACTTGGCAGTGCCACCCTCTCCTCTGGAATTTGCTGAGTTTTCCAGCAGGGAGGGGACCACCTCTGTCCCTCTCTCTCAAAGAAAGAAAACAACCTCCTTTCCCAAGCCCAGGTGACCCCAAAATTTAGGGGAAAAAGAAGTTTCATTACAAAAAAAGGCCAAGCATTCCAGCTGTACGCCCATTCCCAATTATCTGGATTTTTGCCTCTGGCAGGTCCCCCACCACATCCTGCACTGATTCCCAAGGAACACAATGAGGGCTCGGCCAGCAGGACTTCATCCTAGCAGGCCCAGCCCAGGGAGTACCTGAGGAAAGGTGTGAAGGAGTGATTGTGGGCTGCTACCTGCCACTGGCCTCAGCGGGATCTGTTTAGCCGGTCATGGAAATCGGGCTTGGGAGGTCTCAGAAAGAAGTGTGCTGTTATTCAGTGTGGCATATTGTTGCATTTGCCTGCAGCCTGCCCTTCACGACCTGGCCCTGCAGGTGGGCAGGCAAAAATATTCTCTTCCAGCATGCCCGTGGCGCCGCAAGGGGAGCGGCCAGCCTCTCTGAGCGCCTGCCTACCTGTGCCTCCCCCTAAGGCAGGGAGGAGACAGGCTGTGGAGTCCCTAGGAAGGCATCTCCTGCCCCCCCCCCCTGCCCAAAGCTTCCTAGGGCAGCTGGGGAGGGGGGGCAGGGGCCTTCCTGCTCTCCCCTCCAGCCAGGGGACCATGAAAGCCCCAAAGCGAAAGCAGCTCTTCCTTTAACCTTTAGGCTCACATAGCGTAATGTCTACCTAGAGCCTGGAATAATAAAGCCTCAGTGGCTGAGCCGGGAAGGGATGAGGTCATCCTGCCCAGACGCCCTGCCAAGGAAGGCGCACTCCCTCCAGCCTGTGCTCCCGGGCTCCTGCCTGTCCAGTGCAGCTCAGATGACAGAGGTCTCCCCACCTCCTGTCGGGCTATTACGCAACAAGAAGCCGTTCTTCTCCCCATGTTACAACTTTTAAGAGTTTCCTTCCATCACCTGGCCCCTGCTCCCCTTTTCCCCATTAATTCTGCCTCTGCTGTCCTGTCCTGTCTCCCTGGTGAGGAGGACCAGGCTCCTCTCTTCTTCACTCCCATCAGGACCACATAGCACAGACCAGCCTCGACTGCCAACTGCTGGCCTTTAGCCCCCGCCTCCTGATTGGGCCCCTGGAGCAAGCTGAGATGCCCGAGGACACTTCCTCAGGAGCACTCTAGGTCCTCTAACACAGCCAAAACTGGCAGCCTGCCCTGCGAAGCCCCTGCCACACCCTCCTCCCCTCCCAGCTAGCCTAGTGCTCTCTGCTTCCAAACTGCTTTGGCCTCAAGGAAGCTCCACTGGGCATCAGAGTCCCAGCTTTACATATGCAACTGGTCAGGGCTAGAATTCTACTTTGGAACCAAATGGCTTTGCCAGGCCAACCTCCAAGTGCATTTAAAGCAAGAATTTCTTAGCTTTGAGAGGTCATGGGCCCTTCTGTGAACCTAAATAAAGCTATGGTTGCTCTCTCTAGAAAAACACAGGTACACACCGAAGTCTGAAGATATTAGGGGGTTATGGATTCTCTGAAGCCTATCCAGGGGCCATGGAATCAGGTAAAGAACCTTTGATCTAGAGGGAAGGAGATTCCAGTCATGTCCCTGGAGGATGTTTAAGCATGAAACATCTTGAAGGTGACAGGGCAAGACAAAAGACAGCAGCTGGGAGGGGTTATGGGTTATCTAAGGAGCATCTGAGATTTTCCCAGAGAGAGCTGGATAGAGGTGGGGTAGGAATACCTCCCCCAGAGTCGTTCAGGATTCTCTCAAGCAATCTTGGCTGGAGTCCTGTCCATCATATTCTCACCATCATTTGCCCCCTGACCTCAAAGCCCTACTTCATCAAGCCCTCCAGCTCTTGGAGAACCCTTGCAGCATGCTTTAAATGCATCTGCAACTTGCACTCCCAGTTCTAGGTTTACAGTGGCATCAAATTCCCAACCCCTCTCACACGTACACACATATACATCAATTAGAGATGGGGACTTTAAAGCTGCTTGTCAAATAAGGATTGTGAACCCTAAGTTAGAGGGCATTTAATTTAAATCTTACAATTTAAGGTCACTGTAATAACATTGGCTCATCTGTGCTAGGATCGTCCTACAGGTGAAGCTCTACTTCTACTGAAAGGGGTCATTGAGTATGTAAAAATATCCACGTTTTCCTGGATAGGGTGTAGAAAGAACACACCCAAATGATACTAAATACCAGATTTTGGAAGACTGTGGTGCAATAAAATACTACTGTCTGCCCTGCCCCTGGGTCATTTTGGTGACTGTCTTCACTGATTCCCGCCTCCAGGAATGAAGGCACCCACTAGTGCCAGGTCCTTCCCTGGACTGGCCCCTCAGAGCCTTCTCTGGTTTAAGAGGTGGCAGGTGCTGCCCTTCTCCTCCAGCACTTTCAGTTTTGCTTCTGCAGCTTTGGCCCTGCCAGGCCTTGGCTGCAATGCACAGCTGGAGAGCCAGCCCCATTTACCACAAGGAAACCTACTCTGGCCAAGATCTTGGGCCCAGTTCTGCTGTCCTAAGCAGTTTTAGAGAAGGTGAGGTAGGGAGGCCTGATGTACCAGCCAAGCCAAGCAGACCAACTGAGCCTTGTCTGGAGCTGGGTCCAGGTCCCGCCAGCTGTGCAGCCGAGGCCCCATGGGCAGGAATGGGAAATGCCAAGTCAGCCACATTCCAGCCTTTTCCTTGCAAAACCATCAGTGGATAACCACACTGGGCGGGAAGGATAAAGCCACAGTACAGATACTCTCTCCTTGAACCACAAGAGGGGCCAAGAGGCTCACAGAGCCCATTCTACCTCCCCTCAAAGGCAACTTTCCCTACAGCAGGGTAGGGAGAGGAGAAGTTTCTCAGTCTCTGTAAGACTCTTGACAGCTCAGATTCCAGAAATCTCTCTCTGGGACTGATGAAGCACTGATAAAGGCTAATGATCTAAGAGTAAATGGAGCTTCTTGGAACCCTGGTGAGACAGATCAAGGGGATAATTCCATCATCCAATAAATGCCCACTGAGGGTGGCTGCCATCCAATGACATTTGCGGAGCGCCCCCTCCCCTGCACACAGGCACAGATGTTTCCATGGACACCCCATTCTATTTTGCCTATTTTTAGCTTTGGGCAGCAGAGCTTTCCACCACTAAATCATTCCCTGCATCGAACAAGTCTTCAAAGCCTAGTGACTCCATTACTGAAGCTCTGGTGAATCATGCCCTGCCCCATGGCTCTCGAGCACGCCCCCATCACCTCTCACGCTGGACGGCACCATCACTGCTGAAACCTTCCTGCCTCCTGTCTTGCTCCCCTACAGTTTTCACAGTGCCATCAGGATGATTCTTCAAAAATATCCATCCACTCATGTGACTCCCTGCTGCCACATGTAAAATCCACACTCAGACATGGCTCCTAAGATCCACCATGATTTGGACCCTGCTCAGCTTTACAACATCATCTCCTGCCTGTCCATAGGATCTCCCCCACCTCTCTGCCTTGGTTCTACCACCATATTACTTCTTACAATTCCTTCCAGATGCCCTATCTCACTCATGCCTTACTATCCCTCGGCTTCCTCGGCTGGGATGCTCTTACTTCTAGCCCATCTAGGTTGAGAATTTTTCTCATCTGTAAGTGAAAATACAGCCTGAATATCACCTCCTATGTAAAGTCTTCCCTGACACATCCTCCCTCCACTGAGTCACACTGGTACTTTATCAGCCTCTACACAACACTGACATTTTATTAATAGTAGAATCATGTGGTTAGCTAGCTCTCTTCCCAATCAAACCAGGAGCTTCTCCATGTCAGGATCTGTGCCCTTTCATCTGAAGACTCCAGAGCCCAGATGTAAGTTCAGGTAAAGCCAGAAGCTCTGTGCCCGACAGATATCCTCTTTCCTACACTGTCAAAACCTCTTCCTATCCCTTTTGCCCACTGTTTCCCACTGGCCTCAGCTGATGTCCAGCTTTAATGGTCATATCCTGAGAGGATGCAGGAGAGATCAAATGCGACTTCCTCAACCTCCTGCCTGCAATCTCAGCTCTGCTTGAACTCCAGAGCCAAAGCCAAAACCAAAGCCTGGATTTCCTAATTCTCTTTGTCACCCTGTCCCATATGTCCTGCCTAATCTCCAACTGCCATGCCTCTGTCCCTTCATCATAGAAGAGGAGTGGCTGGCCAGGATCTGTCCACACAGCAGGCCAAGTCCCTCAGGCCCAGCCAGGGTGCTGTAGGGTCCCAATTACTAGCCTACACTGGGAGCACATAGTAGGTGCTCAGTAGATATCTATTAAATGAACTTGGTAGCTGGACTTGGCCCTATATCTAGTCTTGCAGTAATCAGTGGACCTTCCTACTGTGTGCCAAGAAAAAGGCTTTATCAGGATATTCCTCTTTATCTCAAACAGGGCTCTATCAATCTAGCCACCCTTCCTTCGAGCTCTCAATTCATTTAACAAATATCTACTGAGCACCTAGAATAGCCAGATACTATTCTAAGTTCTGGGATTAAGCAGGGCAGAAGACTGAAAATGCTCCTTCTTTCATAGAACTTAAATTCTCCCTGGGTAGAGAGAGACAGGCAAAAATAAGCAAACCAGCAGAACATTAGCTAGTGATAAGTGCTGGGCCGAGAATGAAAAAGAGGTGGCATGGTAGAGGGTGGTTAGGTGGCTCCTTTAGATTGGGTGGTTGCAGTAGGTCTCTGAGAAGGTGACATTTAAACAGATGCCCCTGCAGGAGCCAGGCAGGGGAAGACAGGGGAGAATATTCCAGGCTGAAGGAGCAGGGGGCCCAGAGGTCCCAGGGCAGGCAAGTGCTTGGTCTGTGTGAGGAACCAAGGAGGACCAGTCGGCTGGGACAGGATCATGCCACGGAAAGGAATATGAGATGGAGGTGGGAGGCCAATAAGGACCCTGCAGGGCCAGTTCAGGTTAGAGTTAGGTTTTATTTTCAATATAATGGGAAGTCCTGAGAGGGCTTTCAAAAAGCTGGTGAAAACTGGAACCCTGGCCAGCTACCTCCCTGTATAACTGCTTCTCTCTCTTTCTCTTTCTTCCCCCTCCCCCTACCTTCCTTCATGCCTAAACTATTGTTGGTTTGTCTCATCTGTCTTTTGATTAAAAGACCACCTTCTATGTCACACAATTACTAAGTACAGTTCAAACCTTTCGTAACCATCAAATCGCAGCATGGTCAAGGTAATATGAGCTTAAAATTAAAAGCACATTTTGGGAAAGAATGTTTTTAAAAACTCATCTCCCAACTCTAAACTGCACTTAAAAGAGAGGTTGGTTGTTTTTTTAAGGGCACACTGGTATTAAAATCATTAATAAATGTTTAATCCTTTTATTTTCTGCAAAAACCCTTCCAAGGTAGGATATCTCCTGTAACCGTGCCCCCAATGCCCCCCACCCCACTGCAGGGTAGATCTGTGTTCTCTACCACCAGGACTCAGCCAGGCTCTGTCCCCTGCACCCTCCGCCTGCCTGCAGCTGAGACCACGAGGTACTCAAGGGCTGTGGCTCCCATGGGATTCAAGAGGGTAGAGCTCCACACTTTGTCCCTGTTGGAGACTGAATCATGCCCCCCACACCTGTGGATTTGAACCCCTTTTAAATAGGACCTCTGAAGATATTTAAAGTGTGGACTCATTTGCGAATAGGGTCCTCAAAGATCCTTTTTTAGATGAGGCCAAATTGAATCAGGGTGGGCCTTAATCCATGGGCCTGGAGGCCTTATGAAGAGAGGAAATTTGGAAGCAGTCAGGTAAAAGGAGCCAGAAGTCAGAAGAAGCCAGAGAGGAGAGAGAGAGATGGCCATGTGACAGAAGACTGCCATTACCAGATACAGACTCTAGAAGAAAGATGGCCTTGCTGACATCTTGAATTTGGACCTCTCGCCTCCACTCTGTGAGCCAATAAATTCTTGTTGTTAAAGCAAATCCATTGTGTGGTATTTTTCATAGCAGCCCTGGCAAACCAAGACATCCCCTTCGGACTGAGGCAAAACCACTGGGAAGTCTCCGCAAGGAATCTCAGCTGGTAGTCAGAGCCTCGGCCCCAGGGAATTACGGGCGGGATAACCCAGACCTGGATATTTAAAACTTATCCCCTCTCTTTTTTCTTTCTTTTCCTCCTTTCTACTAAAAAATGCCCCAACCCCATTTTTGCATGAAACCAAGGGTATTTTTCATATTCTAAAGAGCAATAACATAAAAGTGTGTAATACTGAGCATGCCCTTCCCTAATCCATACTCTCCCTTCTTCATAAAGATACCAATACCACCCGCTCCATTTCAGACACTGAGTCGCTGCGTGTCACAGACGGTCTCTGAGCAGTTCCCATCTGCTGGCCTCTTTCCCAGAGACTCGGGGCTGTGTGTCTCCTTTGGGAGAGCAGAAAGCAGCCTCGGAGCTCTCAGGACTACGTTGCTGGGAGCAAGTGGCCTGGACAAGCGGATGTTCCAAGAATGGCAGCCCACGAGGCGACCACTGCCCTCGCTTTTATAAGGCACAACATTGGGATTTCAAGACTTCATCTGCTTCAGGATGTACAACCACTGACCTCCAAGCTTGAAGTCCCGGCCCCCTGACTCTAGATCAGGGCCTTGTGGTCCCACTGATCCCCACTGAGGTGACCATGCTTAAGCCCTTCGGGGAGCCTGGGGGCCTGAACCTGTCATCACAGTGGCCTCCTTGCCTTATTGACCACACCTCTGCCACTGGGCAGATTTTGGGGAGCTACTTCCCTCCCCTTGGCAAGCCTTATAAGTTCACTGTGGTACCTCCTCTGTGGCTATCTGGAGCCTGAATGGCTTCTTCCCCCTTCCCTGGCCCCTGCTATGCATCATAATGGGAAGGCTTCCTTAGTATGGCTTAGTCTTACTTTGTTAAGTCTCACAGGTCCTTTGGGGTCTGGTTCCTGTTCATCTCTTTAGCTTATCTGTTACCACTCATCTTCTCCTCCTCATCCTATCCACTCCAGCCATACTGAATTTTCTGGTGTAATATTCTTTCCTTCTGCTTGAAATGACTTTCTCCCTTATTTGACTGGCCACATCCTTCCGAGGCTTTGAAAGTCAATTCAGCAATCACCTCCTCTAGGAAGGCTTCTCTGACTCCTCCAGAGTTAGAGAGTGCTTCTCTGTTCTTCCAACTCTTCTCTAGCACTTAACACATACTGTCCTAGGATGTAACATGCAAGTATCTGCCTATAGCCTAGTATCCCTGCTATGCTGCATTCTTTGAAGGCAGAGCCAGGTCTCATGTCCCCGAATACCAGACTTTAGCCCAGTGCTTGGCATGTATGTGCTCATTGGGTGCTGAGTAAATGGGATGGATGGACCATGCTCCAGCTGACTGACTTAATCGGCCTGAGTCAGTGAGCACTGGTGATGCTGGTCACTCGGGAGTGTGTGCATTTCAGCCCCACATCAGGATTGCCTCAGCTACCATATCAGCTCCAAATCCACTACCCAGAGCTCCCTGGGATTCTCAGAAAAGAATATAATCACAAGGTGCCTTTGTCCCGCTTCTGCCCTCCCTCCCTGTGTCTATCATATGCCTATTACCCCTTCCTGTCATTGTCCTATCACTCTAAGGCATATCCTTCTGAAATTAAAATACTAGAAGTCTCCAGATACCCCTGATCTACCTATAAATCAGGTATCTAAAAGCTGCCACAGGATAGGCAGGGTGGAAGGGCAGGAAGATTTGTGGAAGAAGGAGGACAAACCATGTCTGCAAGGTTTTAGGAAACACGTCAATATCCAGCCCTTGCCCTGCCCATTCCCTCCCCATCTCAGCCTCCTTGAGCATCTGAAAAGTAAAGGACCCATATTCCTTCTTGGACCCAAGTCCTGCTCACATTCTCACCTCCCACCTCCCGTAGGCGCTGCTGAGTTAATGGCCTGAACCATGTCAGTGGTGAGAGCATCCAATAAGCTGGTGATAAATTCCATTTTCTTCTCTTCTGGGCAGCCTGAAAGATAACGTAAGATTTGAAGGTAGATGCCACATCAATAATCAAGTAAACAGCGTCCTCAACTATCACCCTCTCCCAAGCTGCTCCAAGTCCTTCTTGTCCAGCCAAATCCACTTTGGGGATGTGTTTACTGCTCAGATGATCCTTATAAATGGCCAATGGTTCCTCAACCAGCAGCCCACAGGGGATCATCAGACCAAGTGGATAATGATGCTTTCAATTTTCTTCTACTCCATGAATTTCTTACTGAGTAGTGACTCAGGCATTCTGTAAAATGCTAGGGAAACAGCATGAACAGCACACAGGGTCCTTGTCCTGTACACTGGGGCCTGAAGCTAACAGCCAGACAGGCCACATGTACAAGAGCTGCTCTTGGGGTTAGGGCTGGGTGCGCGGGAGCACGAGGGAAGGAGGGACTCCCCGACTTCAGGTTGATCTACCACTTTATCTATCCAAGACCCTCCTTCTTTCACTTTCCTCCTCCTCCTGTTTATATGATAATTCCAGACTCTCCCCTGAAAACACTCTCAAGGCCTTAGTTCTCTTTTCCTCCATTGCATGATTGCAAGAAAATGCCAAGCATGGATGAGCCTTCTTGTAGACGCCTTTAATATGTCTAGTGGGGAGCATTGCTGGCTGAGAAACCACCACACACTGGATGGATGCGTGTCCCCATAGAGTCATGACCACCCACACAGAATGGGCCTGACACCAACCTGCAGTCCTCCTCTTTGCAACTATTTCATTCTCTTCTATCCCCTCCTTCCCCAGGTCTTGGGTTAAAACTAGACCTTCTCAGAAGCCATGATCTCTAAAACAGTTTCTCTCAGTCATTCTCACAGCACCTTGCTCTTTTCCTTTAGGGTACCTACCACAACTTATTCTTATATATGCTATGCAATCATTTACTTGTAACCTCCATTATGTAAGTCTCTTGCCACTTTTGATCATTAGATTTTATATTGTGCTTGTCCCAATGCCAGGCACATAGTAGAATCACAGTTTGCATTTGTTGAGGGGATAGAAGGAGGTACTCAGTCTCCCATGACTCCATTCTTAAAACAGGGTGATTTCTACAAAGCTCACTAAGTTTGACTTTGCCCCCCTAACTTTGAGGACTCTCTGCTTTCAGTTCTCACTTTGGAGTCATAATGGGTGATGGGAAGGTGGGCCCACTAATCGCTAGCAGGGGCCGAGTTTGTGCTGAGTAATGAATATGCCTTCAGTAATCTCAATCTCAGATTTGTAGAAACCTTATTGTGACTTGCAGGCAGAGATCACTATAAATAAGAGAAACCCAGCATAGCAGCCCTTAGGAGATCCTGGGAGCCCCACTTATGTTTCTTCTATCAAAACAGCCCCGTAACCCTCCTGCGTCACCAAGGATCGCTGTGAGAGCAGACGCAGGGCAGGCTGACAGACACTGTCCGCACCCTCCGGGACAGCCCCTCCCCCTAGAACAGCCCTGCAGCAAGCTCTCTTCTCTTCAGAGCCCAGGAAAAAGGGGACACAGTCCCCAAAACACTGTCCCAGTCCCCTAAAAGAGAGAAAAATTGTAGCATTGTGGGACTAGAGCTTTAGCCCAATGAATACATTAAAATGCACTCAAGGGCACAGGACTAATTAGGGACAAATCCCAAGCTAGAATGCAGAACCCATGGCTCCGGGCTCCTGGGTTCCCTACTAAGAATCCTGTACTCCATCTTACAGATGGGGAAACAGATCCAGAGAAGGAGCCACTTCTGCAGGATGAGGAATGGAGGAACGGAAAGAGGAGAAGGTGCCAGCAAGCGGCAGCAGCATCTCCCACCTGGCAGCTCCCTGTCCTTGAAGGGGTCTTCCACCTCCACGCTCTTGGCCCTGGCGTCGCTCTCACAACTGGGCATCACATAGCTGGGAAGAAAGAGATACAGGGGTAGGAGAGGGAGCTGAGCCCTCGGGCCAAGACTGACCAACAGTTATCCATGTCACCAACCCCAGGAGCTCCCAGGCTGACAGCAAAAGATTCCCTGCACTGTCGACAGCCACAAGGTACATCTTGCCTAAGCATTCCCATCAAGACACGGTTGGGCATGTGGTTTAATCACGCAAGTACACGAATGATGCTCCCTTTTATCTACACAATAGTGACTCATGCAGGGCAGTAATAGTCTCATCAGGAAACAGAGGTCCAGAGAGGATCGCCCAGCTAGGGAAAAACAGACCTGCGACTGGAATCCAAGTCCTTGGGTAGCAAAGCTGCTTTCCTAGTGACTTGCCTCTCACCAAACCAAGGCAGTAAGGCTGGGAGATAACAGGAAGCTGGTCCTCATGCCCCTACACCCAGCCAAAGGCCCAGGTGACCTTACCGTGTGGAGGTCCCAGGCAGCGGGCGCCCCGTGTCCACCAGCACACACCAGCAGTAGCCAGTAGACTGGTGGCACTGCACTGGCTTGTAGAGGCCCCCGGGAGCACACTCGGGGATGACAATGCCCTCACGGGGATTCTGCCGGGCCTCTTCCAGGGCACTCTGCCTCTCTTGGTCACATGAGTGGACTTTCTCTGTAAGAGAAGACACAGCCTATAGTAACTTATGCTCTTGCCTTCTGCACCCAGAGCCTAAAGAGCAAGGACCAGGCCTGGCCCCAAGGAACTGATGGCTTCCCTGATGAAGCACCACAGACGGAGAGCTGTGTTTCCCTCACCGTCCCATGGTGAGGGCGCTGGAGGCCCAGAAGCTCCCTGTGACCAAGTCCACTGCCAGGGTTCATCAGCATTCACACCCAATAAGTTTTCCCGCAGCAACAAGCCAGCTAGGGACTCCAGGACGGCTCCTTATCAGAGCAGTAGTTTGCCCTTGCAGTGGAATTTCCTGACTGTTTTTGGAGCAGTTGTGCTGATGCACCGTCTGCTGGCTCTAGGAGAGGCTGGTACAGAAGCCTGGCTGCCCTGTGAGCTGACTCAGGAATGCCTGGCTACATGGACACTCTCACCAAGCCCAGGCACAGCAGGACAGAGCCACAGGCTGCCAGCCTCGGGGGAGCAATTCTCACCACCCAAGAGGAACAGAAACAAGGTTAGCTCAGGCCCCTTTCCATCCACCAACAGGGCGGAACAAAGTAGGTTGAATGGAGGGAGCTGCCTGCACAACAACAGGGCTATCCAGCAGGAGAGAGAAAACAGGCTCAGCAGGAGGGTGTCTGCATAGAGCAGTCTCGGGAGACGTGGGAATGGGTCTGAACTGCCAAACCTGGTTTCCCAGGAGCCGGGCCCAGGCTGAGACAGTGTGAGGAACAGCATGCCAAATGACTGCCTCAGATTCTCCTGCACCTTACCTGAAAAATTCTACCCAGTCAACCAGTCAATCTGCATGGCTTTCCTTTTTCCCCCCCTTAATTATGAAAAATAAATAGCATTTGGGTTTCTTTACATAGTATAAAGAAATAAAAAAGAAGAAAAATGTGAAAAACCCATAATCCCACCAAAGTTAAATACCGTACCTTCCCTAGACCTTTGTTAAGCGCACACACACACGCATGCAAACGTGTGTGTCCACCCACTCATTTCTTTAACCAAAAAAAAGGGGGGGAGGGAGAGGGGAAATCTTATCATAAACCTGTATTGTCACTTGGTTTTTTCATTTACTGTACTGTGACCACTATGCCACAACTTTCACCTTGAAGAAGATGATAGGAATACAATCTTGGAAATCCCATGAAATGCTCACCACATGTCACAAAAATACTATTCTTGGAGCCAGAAACTTGGTATCAGCAAAATGGAGAAGATGCCTCTCAGTGCACCTCAGCACAAATGGTGGCAATCACAGAAACTCAACTCGAGTCTCAAGGAGTCAAATTCAAATAATGACTTTGCTAATACACATACATAAAGCATGTATGTTTAAACATCCTGTAGTTGTACCAGAGACACAAAGCAGCTCAACCTCTGTCTTAGAAGGCAGATGATGGGAGAATGATTCTTAGTTTGTCTAACTCCTAAGGAAAAACAATATTGAAAAACAATAGCCCAGCGATTCTCATTGCAGAGTAGGGGAAAATATTTCCTTAGGGGCATAAAAATATCTGAAGGCCAGGAGGCAGGTATGCACAGCATAGTCAATGTTAATTTTGGAGCTGGAAAATGAAAAAAAAATGTTTTCATAAGCAAACACAGTAAAGCTAGACAGAATCTCCTCGTCAGGAGGAACAGGAGTTTGAAACAGTTGGCAAACGTCACCCAATTGTAACTACTACCAGAACAGCATCAAGAGTCAGCATAGGCACATGTAGAAAGGTCACAATCACTTTCACTGAACCTATGTTTGACTCTGGGTTTGGTGTGTACAAAGGAGTCCTTGAATCTCTGGACTGTCTATGTGCCAGCTGGACCCTGAGCCTCAGCAGAGTTGCAACTCCGACTCTCCGGTTCATTGGACGTACCCAGGTCAGCTAACAGGGAGGTGAAGATGGTCAACTACCACACCAGGAAACCGAGAGTGCCTGCAACTACAAGTAAGAGAATTGCATCCCCCAGCCATGTGGGATCTAAGCTCCCTCTCGATTTAGAGGTGGAGTAGACATCACCATCCCAGGTTTCTCAGGATGGAGGAATAAAATATGGATTAGAGTGAACCTACTGCTATTCTACTACATAACTATTGTAACTAACAATGGAAGAAATTGTATCATTGATGTGGAGAAAGTGGTCACGGTAGTTGCTGAGGGCAGGGAGAGGGAAGAAGAGATGTGATGTGGGGGCATTTCTGGGACTTGGAGTTATCCTAAATGTTATTGCAGGGACAGATGCTGGACATTATATATCCTGGCATAAGCCACGAATGTACTCAGGGAGTGTGTAAACTATAACTCATGCAGTGCAGCAGTGCTCCAAAATGTATTCACCAAATGCAATGAATGTGCCACAATGATGAAAGAGGTTGTTGATGTGGGAGGAGAGGGATGGGGTGGGATGTGGGGTATATGGGAACCTCTTACTTTTTAATGTAACATTTTTTTGTGATCTATGTATCTTTAAAAAAAAAAGACAATTAAAAAAAAGAGTCATCATAGGGAAAAAAAAAAACCTAAACAGTGGGGAGAAGAGGCCTTGGAGAGGCATGACTTGAAGACCTAGAACTTTGACGTCAGTCTCTGGTTAGGATGGTGTGATGCAACTTCAAGGAGATTATTTGAGTTTTTCAATAGCTCCCCCAAATGCAATTTGGTACCCTCATTTTTTCTACCTTATGTTTCATGACCCGAAAAAAGTGACAGAGGAGCAAAATCAAAGGAAAACAGCTTTTACTGGCACCACGTTTGTGTAACAACCTCCTACAAAGGCTTTAAACTAACTCTCCGGGCCAATAATCTAACACCATGAATTGAACTGAAAGCAAGACACAGAAGGCAGGAGGATGAATGACCCCAGGGCAGAGAATGCTGAGCCTGACAGCACACCACCGGGCATCCTGGAACCATGGGAGCACAAGGAGCCACCTAAAGGAGACGGGAACCTGCGGTTTGGGCCCTGTTGATGGATTTCTGGAAATTCTTGAAGGCTGCTCTGAAATGTTTACAGTCAGCTTCCAGAGGAGCTGCCTGAAGTTCTATGGAGAACGAAATGAAGAATGATAAATCTTGCTAATTTGGAAAAATGTGGTGGGGAGCAGGAAGTTCGAGAGAAGGCTGCACGCAAGGTTTATTACTTTCAACCATGCAGTTTTTTACAAGTCCCGATACCCTCTAAGAGAGACAGGAATGGTTTCTAACAATAGCATTAACCATGTACACAAGAAGTACATCATTTATCTTCTCAAAAAAGAGAAAATCTCCCTTAAAAGTCTACTTTTACTAATCATAATAAAAATAATATTCATGGAATAATATGTGCCAAACGATATACTATGGGCTTTACTTGCCTAACTTCTTTGTCCATATGAGGTGGACACTATCACAATGCCCATTTTGTAGAAAGGAAGCTGAGGTTTGGAAGAAATTCATGAATTTTCCCAAGTTAATTCAGCCCAGAGAGAGGAAAGCTGGAATTCCAGCCAAGGACTTCCAATGGTCAAGCCTGCTCCTCAGCCCCTAGATATTACTGCCTCTAACCATTTGCTCTAAGGGGGGGAATTTACTCTTATAGTGTGAAGTTCCTCTAGGTGAGTTGCTTTGCAAACTAACTCAAATCTGCTGCATTCAAAACCAAGCATATAAAAAATCAGAGTTGCCAGTTCAACGTAGCATATCTTCTGAGCCAGTGATTTGTCTTCAGCTTAAGCACACTACTAATCTTGTACTTAATTCTTTTCCTCTCTGACTCTGAACTAAAAAATCTAAAGCCAAATTAATAATTCATCCTCTGTTGCACAACTATCAAATGAATAATAATAGCTACCATCTATCTGACCACATGCCAGGTTGTGTACCAGGTACTTTCCTGGTATTAAGTCATTTCAAACTCATTGGAGCCTCTTAGATAGGTACTATTATTATCTTTACTGAGCAGAGGAAGATGCAGAAACACAGCCAGGTTAAGTAATTTACTCATGGTTGTACAAGTAGGAAGCGGCAGAGCTGGGATTTGAGTCCATGCTCCCCCACTACCACGTTCTTCAACTCTCTGCAATATCATCTTCATTGCCACAGGTTCATCTGATCCCTGGATTTTTATTCTAACCTATGTTTTTCTTTCACTCAGTATGGGTGATTGTTACAAAATGGTCTCCAGAGAATTAGCCCTCCCTTCCACTCTGATTTGCTTCGACCAACAGAACGCAGCAGAGGTGATGCTAAGTGATGTGCAGGCCCAGCCCTTAAGAGGGTTTGCTGCATCCACTTTCAATTTTCGGGAAGCCACCTTGAGACCAGCTGATCAGGAAGCTGGTCTAACCTAGTGGAGGTGAAAGGCCATCAGGAGGAAAACCGAAGGGGCTCAGCTAGCACCAGCTGCCAGACATGTAAGCAAAGAGTCATCTTGGACAGTCCAGCCCCATTCATCCTGCAACTAAAGGAGTCCAGGAGGGAGTTCAGGTACAATCAGTTGAGAAGCCACCCAGCTAAGCCCCAGAGAAACTTTAGAAATTATTTTTATTGCAAGCCATTCAGTTTTGGGGTGGTTTAGCCACACAGCAATAGATAACTGAAACACCTAGACTTGCACGACTCCTCAATTATCAATGTATCTCATAAGTATTGTTGTAACACTCTCAAGCCCTTTAACCAATTTATCAATCAATCAGTTACTGTCACAGCATTTCCTCAGAGGTCATGCAAATGCCAATCAGTAAGTACCCTGGGGCATATCTGAGGACCCAGAGGCCAATCCCATCCATGGCGTCAATGTCGACCTTCTCAGTCACTTCTCAAGTGATGCTATCAGTTTTCCCATGTACCAAGAAGTCACCTTCTAGAATGTAAGGCAGGAGATCTATCTCAAGAGTCTTTCCATGACCACTGGCTGTGAGAGGGAGCTTTCCAGAAGTGGACGTTCACTGTTCTAAAACCACCTCAACTTTTGAAACCTAAGGGAAGGTCGACAAGACTAGATGGGTTGTCCTGCTATCTCTGAGAACAGACCAGGACCATCTGTAATCACTTGGATGACATAAACAGCAGAGGAGAGGGAGCAATCCAGGCTGCCCAAGAGGCTGTGGGCGTGGACAAGCACACATACTTACACACTCACGCACACCTACCCTCTATACTCCTGTCACTGGGAAGGGGCAGAGAAGAAGTGGGAGCCAGGTCACCCCTGCCTTGGCAAGGGGTGATTTAAGTTTCACTCACAAACCTCTGACTCCATAAGAAAAGAAATGGAACAGAAAGTGCCCTGTAGAAGAAACAAAACCACAGTCCAGCCTTTGCCACCTGAAAACACAAAGCCCTCTGCCACCACTGACACATAACCCCATGGCAAATTAGGACTCAAGTGGAGGTGGGAGTGGGCAGGGAGGGAGACAGGAGAGAGAAGCAGGCTGAACCAGACAAATACAAACAATCTTCAGACCCAAGGATTCTTCTGCATCCAGCCAAGAGAAGAGCAAGATTATAGCACAGCCCTATCTGCTACCGCAGGCAGCATTCCTCTTTGCACCTCAATTACTCATGGTAATTAGGAGCAAAGGAGAGCAAGGAATACCTCACTCCTCAGCTAATCCCCAATCTTGATTTCAGTCCATAGTTCTCTTTTTATCCTGGGAAGCTTTTCTTCTTCATCATCTTTTTGTTCCCTTTTTTTCTTTAATAAAAAACAGCCAACAAATATAAACACTGGAAGTTTTGAGTTTCAGCTCATTGGGCTGGCTTTTCTTTCTGGTTGCTGCCTTCCAAATGAGGAGCTGCTGGAGGAAGGCGCAGACAGACAGAAGAGCTGAGATCCTGGGTATTGTTGTTTGCCAGGATTGCTTTGACAAGTACCACACAATGGGTTGGCTTAGACAAAGGGAATTTACTGTTTCAAGTTTTAGAGACCAGAAGTTCAAAATCAAGGTCTTGACAGGCCATGCTTACTCCCAGGGTCTGTAGCATTCTTGTGTAGGCTTACCACCATCCTTGGGACTCCATGGCTCACATCTCTGCCTACCTCAAACAGCTTCTCCCTCTGGCTTCTACTTCTGCTCAGTCATCTGTCTCTGTCTAGATTTCCTCTCTTTATAAGAACTTCAGCCAGTTGGATTAAGACTCATCCTGATTCAATATCTTCAAAAGGCTCTACTTACAAATGGTTTCACACCCTCAGAATGCAGATTAAAACTTGAACATGTCTTTTGTACATTATCCAATCCCCAACACTGGGTAACCCAACACCAAGCATCTTCTGAAAACATAGTCATGAAGTATTGGTAGGCCACATATGCTGTAAACTTTTGGGGTAAAGAGCATGATAACCCTCTGGTAGTGAAGGGAGAAGGAGATGGGTGGAGAGAAGCAGTAGTCACAGAAGATCCATATGAAAAACAAGTGCAAGGAAAAAAGCCATATCTCACAGAGAGCTATACCCAGAAGAACTGAGAAGAGACACGGGTCAAAAGAAAATGTGCATCGGGAAGAAATCAAGATGAATAGCACCCACCTTCCCACGGAAAGAACCTGTAGCTCTCTTCCTTGGTGGAGGCTCCATTGGTAATTAAGGGCAGCTACACCAGCTGCCCTGATGTATTACTGCCTATACCACAGAACAAGGGAACAGAAGCCAGTAAAGCTGAGGACAATGTCCTAAGAGAGGAGGATGTTCCTGGAGTCTCAGACCTAAGCAGGAACCTGAGTAACAAATGCGATTAGGGCTCACCAAGAGGGTACAGAAAATGTCAGGGAGCTTTGTGGACCCAGGTTCTCGAGCAGGCTGTGACTGAATGTATACGGGGTATTGGCACCATGCCAGGAGCTGGAGGGGTCAGAAAAGATCTATAAGACATAGCAAGAGGAAAGAACTAGCAACAAGATCTTTATCTATCCTCATTCGAGGCCTTTCTCCATCCTGAAGGGCCCCAACCTATAGCAAAGTCACCCTCTGCCGGGCTAAGCCTGAGTTTCTGTTCCCCTCAGGTACTCTTTGTCCCCTGATACCTTGACTTAACTAGACTGTAAGCTACTTAAGAGCAAGGAATCTGTCCATCTCTGGGCCCCAGGTCCTTCTTTATAGGAGAATCACAGAATCTCAGATGAAAGGATCCATAAAGAGTATTTAGTCCAACAATCTTTCTATTGCTTAAATCCCTGCTATACCAGCCCTAGTCACAGAATTCTATTCTGTCACTCTAGAGACAGGGCTGCTCACTGTTGAATAAATGTCAAGCAGTGGGGATGAGACCACAGAGGCTCATCTGTTCCTTTGGTTCATCCTGGGAAAGTGCTACACTCAACCCTCAGACTATCAAGCACTGGATTTTCCTAGAGGAAAAATCAATAAAAGTTTACCCAGCCTGAAAAATAAGAGGAACTTATTTATGCTTCATTGCAAAAGGAATCATCCCACTGGGCCAAGAATATTAAGAAAAACACTAGTGTTGTGTCACTGACAATTACCCTGAAACCCTCACACCCACCTAGGCTCTTATCAAAAATGAATGAAATGCTGAAAGATAACCCAAAATAACAAACTCTGTGTTAAAAACAACCTTCCTAAATCATAATATGAAATTCCAGAGGCGTAAGAAATCGTGTGGCTCCTGCCTCAGTATTCTCTGGTCAGCATACGAGAGTGTGGTATCAGGATGGTTCCAGAACTGTTGGGTAGCTGAAAATTTGGCAGAGAAATGGACTGCAGAAGCAAAAGGAAGAAAAGTAGGACCGGGTTTTAAGTTGTTGACTTTACAGTTTTTGCAAGGATTGGAGTTTGGTACTCCCAGGGAAAAGAGTTTGCTGGAGACTATAATCTTTGGAAGTGATTTATGGTACATCATCAGGCAGACCCTTTTTGTTTATTTAGCCACATGGAGTTTAACATCTATGGTTTCAAGCCAACTCTGTGAATAGGTTATTTTTCCTACTTGATACTTTGCACTTTTTCATAGGGGGCAGTGAAGTGTGGCCCCCAGAAGACCATTTTTCCCAAGCACCATTCACTGGGCCAGCTCTGTCCATCATACCCATCATTGAGCCTCCCACTTGGCCATCGCCAATTCCTCAGTCTCAGTGCCCATGTTATTCAGTGACCCCAAGAAGAGGGGAGGAACCCACAGAATCATCACTCAGGGCTCCCTTTGAAACAGAAGGCAAATAATAGGCCCAGAAAAGGAAAGGCCCAGAGGAGAGACCTTGCCAGGGAAAGAAAGAAACAAAACTCATCAAGAAATAGAACAAATTTGACCCCTGAAATTGTGTTCAGGTGTGTATCTGCTTGGAGGTGGGGGTAGGGAGAAGGGAAACAGAATTTGCACAGATTTAAATTGATCTTCTCTTCCATTGGAATGGGTTTCCCCCATCTCATTTAATCTACAGACCCTTTTCCCACAGGATAGGCAGCAAAATGAAGTGAAAAAGATAACATCACCACCCAATCTTAACCTACAAGGGGATCACCTAGAATGCTTCTCTGGAGAAGAGCAGCCCTCTGGTTGATGAACTAACCAAGAGAAGAGACTGGTTTTCACCCTAAGCCCCAGACAACTAAAGCTGCAATAAAAGCTCAGCTGGATAGCTGTTTCCAAATGCAGAGGGAACTCATAGAAGGCAGAGATGATCCAGGAAGAAGGGGAAGGGAAGGGGATATCTGGGCTTCCTTGGCCAGATCGAAAGCAACAGTAACTGACTACCACTCCTGCTCCTGCACACTCCCACGAAGGGTCTGGCACGATGGGAAAACTCTGTCATCCTTTCATGGACATTGACAACCGTTGGCATAGAGGCAATATAGCGAGGTGGTCGAGAGGACAGGCTTTGGGGACCAGTGGCTCAGGTTCTACCACTTTATATGCCTGGGACCCTGGGCAGTTTACTTAAGCTCTTTAAATCCCGGATTTCTTCCCCATCAAAGTTGAGTAACAATAGGGTCATGTGAGGATTAAATGCAATACCATACGTAAAACATTTAACCAAGTGACTGACACAGAGTAAGATCTTGAAAAATAGTAGCTGCTATTATTTTTAGCTGGTCTAAGGCACCAGTGTCCTCAGCAAATGTGGAATAAGTGCAGTGTCCCTGACCCTACCCTGTGAATGACTAATCTCTTCAACTGAAATTCAGGGGCTGTCCAAGGGTGGGGAAGTGGAAGCAGTCTGCCTGTGGTGCAGGCAGTAAAAAGGTTTGCCGTCTGTAGGTAAATTAAAAAGCAATAATATAACTAAGAGTAGCTTGCTTTTTATGATCACTGTGCCAGCAATTCAAAACAATGTCAGGGATAAAATATTCCTCCCCACTGGGGCAGACCACACCCACTGCCCCCTCTCTTTGGTATACCACTGCCAGACGGCCAGCTCCTGAGATTCCCTCATACCTCTTCCCGGCCCCCGTGGCACCAGGTAGACACCCTGGCACATCATAGTTGGTGAGGGGCGTATCTCTGGACAAGGCCCTTAGCTAGTCTGTGGCCCCGCTTCCT
The DNA here is from genome assembly GCF_030445035.2 of Dasypus novemcinctus. Classification (NCBI taxonomy): domain Eukaryota; kingdom Metazoa; phylum Chordata; class Mammalia; order Cingulata; family Dasypodidae; genus Dasypus; species Dasypus novemcinctus. The sequence goes on from NC_080675.1 coordinate 39,862,795, forward strand.
TATTTAGAATGAAGTAGGCCTAGAAGATCCCTTCTGTTCTAATGACCCAGAAACTTATCATTAGAGAGGATCAGGTCTACTTTCTCACAGTTCAGAGGCTCAATCCAAACTCAGCCTCATCTCAGTGGAAGTTGGGCACCCAGGCAGGGGTCGAGGGTACTTTCAGATTCTCCCTCTGGCTGTTCTGCAGGAAGCTGCATGGACTGCAAGCCACACCCAGCCCACCCCATTTTCAGAGCAAAACTAATGACACCCATCCTACAGCCCCAACCCTGGCTGAGAGCATCCACTCACAGGAGTGTTTGCAAGAGGCACTGTAAATAGGACATGTTGCTGCAAGAAGTGTTGTGGGTGAGGAAGTGTAAGGGAAAAATTACAAACCAATCAGCTTTTCTAAATAGTTTCTGCAGAACCTAAAATGGCCATGCATGGTTCACCATGGTTGTAAGTGGTGACCGCTTCCTTCCCACACAGACAAAGAGACTGAGTTCCTGGTATGGAGGAGAACAAGATATAAATTCTCAGAGGCTATTTCTTCTACGATGGAGTGTCTCAATATAGCATATAGGCACTTAAAAGAAAAACAACAGTTATACTTTCTCCCCAAAGCGTCACTGACTCATATCCATCAAATTTTAGAAATGGTCCCATCTCAAATTGACTCATGCCATCAAGTGAGCTGATGTGACCCTTCCACCAAAAAAAGTGTTTTTGCAATGTCAAGTACTGAGAAGTGACAAGCTGTCTTCTTCCTAGTTTTTCTCAGTGACTTCGCCGACCTTCACCTGACAGGTTCTGTACTTTAAGGAGCAAGAGCTGGTAAATAGAAATGCAGGAGATGAGGGGAAGATGAAAGGGATAGCTTAAAATTTCTCAAAATAAAGCATTATAACCTCACACTTTACCCCTTAGAGCACTAACGCTGCATGTGTGAGTGTGTTTACAAGATGCATATCCATCCTACTTCCAAAGTCACTTTACAAGTAAACACAAAAGAAGACATCTCAGACCAAAAAGAGACCAGAGTTAACTTTCAGTATATCAGAATAAGCCAATGACCATACTTCAGCAGAACATTTGATTGCAGTGTTTTAGCAGTAAAGGCCTAAAGGAAAATATTGGGACATGAGGATTTGCTAGCAAAGAACAAAAAGCATGCCACCTTACCTACAGAAGTCCCAGAGGCTGGCTTATCTAGCTGCACCCACCCCCACACCCTTATTCTGCTGTGTCCCAAGCAGACACTGTAGGATGAGGCTACAGATAACTGGGAGGGCTAATTTTAAAACTAGGTAAAAATGGGCTGCGGGGCTAAGCTCTCTGGTGCCTCCAAATGTGTTAACTGCTTCCCTCTGCAAAGGGGAAACTTGAGAAAGAGCAAGGCCTTTTGTGGCCAAGTAGAAAGCCAGAAGGATGATACTCTCCCCCCCCCCCAAAAAAAAATGCACCCCAGCTCTATTCCCACTGGCAAAGATGGACCACGGCACCTGCAGAAGATAAATGGGCAGGCACCCAGAAGGCCAGTGATAAAAATAAACATCACGGGTTTGTTTTTATATCGATATTTTAAATGCATGCAAGCTCAGACCCGTCTTCAGCTGCTAACGTTAGCGGATTACTCATTCTTCCTCCCCATCCCGTCATGTGTGAGGTTCCAGGTGGCGGTGGGGGATTTGCTTATAATGGCTACCGCTGGTTTCCCTGAGAGCTGTTTATTTTTCCAGGCCTCAGGTCATTACATCACCCTGCGGTTTCTAGGCAGGCCAAGAGAGCTGCTTTGGGGGGCGGGGGAATCCAGGAGGTGCAGTTGCCTCAGTGACCCCAGATCCCAATCACAGGGCCTATCCCAGCAGGAACTTCTGGAGTTAAGGGAAGAGCCGGGCAAAATGTATCCAAAGAGGTTTCGGGAGGCCTAGAAGAGCGACACTTGCAGGTAAGGGCAGGGAGGCTGGCTATCTTATCTCCGATATGTAAGTGACTTGGGCAAACACAAGCATTCGCATGTATGAGGAGGCAGGGTGTCATTTTCATGGTAAAACTTATAAGAAATGCATTTCTGCTTTGTGTCCCTGCTGACAGCTCTGTCTATGGGACAGCAGAGTTCCTTTGGGTAGCTCTGTTCACTAGGGCACAAAAGGCACCGCCATGCAAGTTAGAGAGAGAGGACAGGTATGGTCCTTCTGGATTTAACCCACAGGGCCTGGTTCTGGGGTCTTCTTGAAGTCCCTGATCAGATCAAGAAAGAAGTTAACAAGAAAAGATGGGGGGAAAGGGAAGGAAGAGATGAGGAAGAAGGGAGGGTGGTCAAACCATTCCACTAAAGCAGGGGTTCTTAACCTTTCCTGTTCCCTGGACCCCTTTGCCAGTCAGGTGAAAACCACTTACTAAGTCCACACTACACTGTGTATTATTTAATAAATACAAAATACTTCACACTTGCACCAATACATCCCCACGGGAATAAAGTTTTTTGAATTTCAATTCAAGCTCATGGACCTCTGGTTAAGAACCCCACACCAAAGGCTGCAAGAGTTGATTCAATCATCCTGGGGCAGGGGAAAAGCAGGCTCTGGGCCTTGGGAGCATTGCTATTCTGCACAAAGAGAAGAGTTAAGGCTCACTAGACCTTATTTCCTGAGAGATCACATTTTCCCAGAGAAGAAAGCACAAACTTTGTCATACAGGACAAAAAAAAAAAAAACCTACTTTTATAAATTGCAAGTATAAGGAAGTACATAGTAAAATTAAAAGCAGTAGGATAAGATAAGTTGAAGTCGCTCTCTTCTATAAAAAATAAGTGATTAATTTTTTTTAAAAAAAGACTCTCTGGATGTTAAATGCCTTGGTAACTACCCTGATACAAAAAGCTCAGCAAGAGTTCGTATTTCCTTACAAAAGCAGAACAGTGTCTCTAGCCAACACTCATCCATGAGAGGATTCCTGTTCTCAAGTTCTAGGGTGTTACCTAGCCAGGTACATCATCTTCCTGAATGCAAAAAAGAATTCTTCCACTTAACCGGGTACAATGGAGGAGAGAATCAAAGAGAAGACCAAAGGGGCAAATCAGCCAATACTGACCATAGTGAACACATGACAAAGAGGAGGGAAGAAGACAGGGCAGTCTGCAGGCCTATGTGTCATTGTTATTGCAAAACTTCAGCTGCCCAGTGGAACCTTTCCAACATCAACAGTCCACAGGCCAAAAAACAAACCTGGCGTCACAGGGTCTGAGTGTGAAAGAAGGATGTTTGGGGTGTAAAAGAAACTGGGATGGCCTTTCAGCCTCTTTGAGAGAGAGGGGAGAAGAAGAGCTCTCACCCAGTAAGGGATTCTCGGAGTCCTACGTCAATCTTCCCAGAAATGCAGGCTGAAGCTCGGCTGACCCCAGAAGTTTTAATCAAACTCTAAGGAGCAATTGTCCCAGGGGCCTGACACAGAATCTCCTTCCCATACCAGATCCAGCTGCCCAGACACACATTGTCATTAGAGTATATCTGTTTTCTCATTGAAGCCAATAGTATAATACGTGAAAAGTACCTAACAATGCATAAAGGTATGCCATCAAGAGTAACTATTATTTTTTGTTCAACATTTATGGTATACTTATGGTGTCCCAGACATTTTATACACATTGTTAACTCCCCACAAAAATCCTACAAGGTCCCAATAATTTTGTTATACATATAAGGAAACCAAGGTTCAGGGAGTTAAGTGACTCAAAGTTGCCCAGTACAATGGCTAGGTTCAGTGTCAACTTGGCCAGGTAATGGTGTGCAGTTGTTTGGTCAAGCAAGCACTGGCCACATTGTACTGTGAGGCCATTTTGTGGACTTAAGTAATCAGTGAGTTGATTGTATATATGGCTGATAACATCTACAATCAACAGAGGAGATTGCCTTCAGCAATGAGAGACTGCTCATTCACTTGAAGGCCTTAAAAGGAGAAGTAAGTGATTACAGCATTCAGAAGAGAGAATTCCCATCTCTATTTCAGACAGACGGCTTCTCCTGGAGAACTCACCAAGGACCTTCATCAGAGTTCCTTGCTTGCAGCTTACCCTACAGAATTTGGGATCATGTATCACCACAGCTACATGAGGCAATTTTATAAAATCTCCCACTATTTACAGATATCTTCTATAGGTTCTGTTTCCCTAGAGAATCCTGACTAATATGCCCAGCCTCCCCGTGGCAAGCTAGCATTGGAAACCAGGTCTATAGGTTTGTCTGATACCCAAACCCATGGTTCTGCTATTATATGGTTTTAAATTCTGTATTCCAAAGATTCCCCATCCATCCTGTCCATCAAAGCCAAACCTCAGGATGCTTCCCTGGCAATCCATCTATGAGAGCACACAGCAGAACAGGACGTCAATGCTTGGACGTTCATGTGAGAGTGAAGAGCATGTCTGGAAACAGCTCAGAAGTCACAGCCCCTACTTCTACTAGGTCTATGATGGGCCAAAAAACCTGAGTAAGACACCTATACACATATACCCATTCAAATGCTTCTCTTCCAATGATCTATTCCAGGGGTCAGCAACATTTTCTGTAAAAGGTCAGATAGTAAATCTTTTAGGCTTTGCAGGTCATACAGGCTCTTTTACCACCTCACAACTCTACGGTTGTATCAGGGAAACAATCATAGACAACATACAAATGAATGGGTATGGCTGGGTTCCCCCAAAAAAATCTCTATTTTCAAAAACAGGCAGCCAGTCAGGCTTTACCAAGCCCTGGTATATGACAGTGTGGCACCGTGTCCTTAAGGCATAACAGCATCAAGAAGATCGGCAGGTATTTAGCCAGTACTATTAATTGATCATGATGAAGAAAGCCTCAGTTCATTAGGAAATTCCTAAGTACCAATCCTTGATAATTATTCTTGGTCTCAGTTTTTTCCAGGGAAACTTTAGCTCTCCCCTAACTATCCTGCCCTAGACAGTAACCTTACAGACATGACTGGGGCCAAGAAGGGCCAAATAAATGTGACTAGGTCACTCCAACATAAAGGAGGTGGTTGTACTGGCCTGGAAACCATTTCTCAACATGACCTTATCCTCATCTAATTAGAAACTACATATAAGTGAGAAGGGAAAGCAGAAGAATGTGAGTGGAAGCAGAAATTCTCAATTGACTTGACATCACCCCTCTACTAAATGCCAAGAATGCAGACCAAGCATACAGGCATTTTATTCCCAAGGGTCATTAGATTTCTTCAGTCCCACCACCTATTCACTATGTGACCCAGGACAAGTTACTGGCTCTCTCTAAGCCTCCTTTTCTCCTCTGTAAGATGGGAACACTAATAATATCTATTTAGGGTTATGACAAAACTCAAATGAGATAGCACATAAAGTTCTGCAGGACCCGACACAGACTAACTGTTATTAAGGTGATGATCCTGATTTGACTTCGGATGATAATTATCATCATGACTCTCCTCCTCCATCCTTTTCCAAAGCAAGCAACCACACTGAACTAGACCCTAGAACAGAAACACAGTAGGCAATAAAGTCCTTGCCCACACAGACCTTATAATCTCGGTGGAGAAATTAGGCACTAGTATATGAAAAAGAAATTCAAGGATGCAATTGCTAAATGCCAAATAAGTTTGCAGGCAAAAGTGCTTTAGAATTTGAGAGCCCACCCTCACACCTGCCACTTGGTCACAGAATGAGAATTAACCCTCTCATTGGGGCCTACAGACCTGCCAGGGCTTCAGAGAATGAGGAAACCACTGCCAGATGTCACTTCCAGCACTGGCTACTAGTAGTACCAAAACCACTTCTCTGATTTATCATGTTTGCCTAACAGTGATGGGAGGAGTAGAAGAGGAGAAGAAGCCTGTCTAATAGATGTGCTTGCCTAGAGTGACAATCATAAATTCTTTTCTAACTGAAGAATTTTCACCATAAACAGTATCATCAAAATTCCTATTTCTTCCACCAACAATGATAACAGTAATAAATACATGTACCTACAATTTGTCACTCACTTAGCCACACATCAGCTAAGCGTCACAAAACATTAACTCGGTTAACCTCTAACCACAACCCTTTGAGGGACAGAGCATGACACCAGCGTACAGATGAGAACTGACGCTCAGGGGGATGATTTGATGATTTGACTTGATTGTTGGAGTCAGAATGTAAACCCAGATTTCCCTGATTTCAAAGCCTGTGCTTTAACCACTGCATTGATCTGTCAGAGGCTCCCACACCAGGTCTTCTCAAATAGAGAACCAGAAGAGATGGAGAAGTGCTGACCAGCCCAAGTCACAGAGAATATTAACAGAAGCTGGAAGAATTCACTGCTTTGTCCAGAGAACTCTGTGTATTCTAACCCCCGTGACCACCTTTAGGACAGAACTGGCATACAGGTAATCCTAAAGGGGGCCAATTGCAGCACATTGATTAATGGCCATGCAAAACCCTGCCTGCTGGTTTAAAGAGATGTCTGTTCTGTGTATAGTCCTTGCTGCCTATAAGGAAAAGAAGTTTTGGCTAAATTTAGCAGCTGGGCATAAATCACACAGAGTGGCATTTCTCACAATGAAGTCTTAGACTGAAAGAAGGATGATGTTCTCTGACGGAGATACAGATTGGGTTTGTTAATTCATTTTCCTATTGAGTGACATTACTTTGGTCTTCATTGATGATAAATGAATTCTGTCAATAAATCCTACAAATCTGATCACCCTTCAAAACTTTTCACTTTTCTACAAGGGATTCTGGCAGTGCTAAAACCTAACCACTCACAAGATCCTCAAAAGATCAGAACAGAAAAGACATGACTATAATCAGCTATGTAGAACCTAAAAAAATATAGAGCATCTAGTGGTTTGAAGCCTAACTTTTCTATGCCCAGCCAATCTTCTTTCTAATTCTTCAGCACAGCATGTAGAAAGTAAATTATTATTAAAAATGTTTTAGCTCAAAGGATCAACTACTCATGAAAGATGATCCCTGAAACACTAACTGAAGAAAATTAAATTTGAAAGGGATCAACTCATTCAATCTCATTTTGCAGCAGAGAAAATTAAGGACCAAAATAGGCTAAGTGGCTTGCCCAAGCCCACATCTTGGGTGGTCACAGAGAAACCACAGAGCAACCATGGATGGATCGGGTTTGTAAATAATCCAGGGAGGACTGTTTACCTGAATTTCTTACATTGGTGTTGTTCAGTTTGGAGTCCTTGATTACCAAATGCTTAATCCAAAGAGTGGGAGCTGTGATTTCTGAAAAGTAAAGGAGAAAGAAAGAAAGTGTGAGTTGGAGTGTAACCACCAGAGTTTTTAATAGCTTTTCTCAAAGCTCAGAGCATCTATATCCTGAGGTCTCAGCTTCCCTCACTCCATATCCACTTTGTTCTCATGCCCTCTCCCTTCTTTACAATAGAAGCTCCTCTCCCATCAGGGCATAGAAGCCACCCAGGGCCTCCTGTGCCGGGAGGCAGAATGGTCAGAATCCAGAGGCACTGAGCCACTCCATCCAGGAATAAAAACATTATCCAGGAGGTGAGGAATATGGGCCAAGCCAAGACCATCTCAGCTGCTTCCCTGGGAGATTTAAAGGGGATAAATCAACAAACAAGCGCCGAACAAACCACAGAGACCATTTTAGAGCAAACAGCTGAGCCACAACATATTTCAGCTTGCTGAGACTCTGCTCCAGAAGGGAAAGAAAGGAGTGGGCCGCATCGCTTCTTTAATTCCCTTTCTAGTGGTTTCTCATTAACAAAGCCTCCAGCTCTCCAGGGCTTGGGTCACCCAGTGGACAGGTGGAGGAGGAATGCTGGATCACCCCGAACACGCTATAGTGTGGGGTGTTGGGGAGGGCTCCCCAGCTGGCACGGTCTCCATTCCCTATCTCAACCCTCACCCAGGGTCCAGGCTTGCCAGAGATCCAGGGCCTTTGAGGAGACCTTTTGGGAGTACTTGTAGTTCCACTAAATGAACTACATTTAAATTCTCCTCCCAGAGCTGAGCCGGTGTTTGGACTATCCCTAGCCCCAGTGCCAACCAGTAGCATGATCCCTTTGCATTCCTGTGCCTAACAGTCCAATCTTGTGATCCAGGCCTGGATCCACTCAGCTGAGAGCAAAGTTTGTTGCCTATTGTTCTGAGAGATAACCACCCTTGTCAGACTTACTAGAAACTGCACTCTGCCAACATCCCTTCCCCTCCTCACAGGAACCTGGAGCCCTCAGCAAAGTACACTGAGGAATGTAAGCCCTGAGCAGCTCAAACCCAGAACTAAAGGCCAGCCTCCTGCATGCGTGCTTTTCCAGTCTATTCTCTATACTTACCAGGACATCCAGTCTCCATTTTGCCACCAGACCACTTTACTTCTCTTGGCCTGGAATTTTACCCCTCCCAAATGTCATGACTCAACTCTCAAGGTCCCTATAATTCAGCCAGACCAGTCCCACTAACCAATCTCTTCCTTTGCTACTTCCCAACTACACTCACTCCTTCATTCAAGCTGGTCCCTCTGATTCCACCCATCCATGTTCAGGATCGACTCAAATCCCATCTCTTCACAGTCTTTTCCCACACCAGTCCTATCACTTTCTCCCATAAATGAAAAAATTGGGATCATATAATTTAACGCTTAAAGCTCACCAACAGTTGCACCGTCTCAAGAGCAAAAGCCTTACATTTCATACATTTCTCTTTCTATCACTTGCACAATGCTAGGCACAGAGGTGTCACTTTAAGTGCTGGTTAATTTACTAAAAGGACACTGCCAGTCTGAATTTCTTTTGCAGTTATGACTCCTTGGGCTTGGCAGCTCATGGGGTATATCCAGCCTGTGTTATTGTTGGATATCAGGAGACAGGCAGGAAGCCTAGAGAGAACAGAGGGCCCTTCCAGAAGTAGAGAGTGTACCAGTTCCATGGAGGATTTGCATTTTTTAAAAGGTTAAAACAACCCAGCTTAAATTGGGAAAAAATGAAATTAAAAAATAAGAAAGAAAGAAAGAAAGCTTAAACAAACATCCAAAGGAAAGGACTCTCCCAAATCTGAAAATGGGTGGGAGAATGAGAGTCGAAAGTAATCCAAGAACTTACCATCTCCATCGAACATTGGCTGAGTCTCCATTGTAGGTGTCGGCTTAGATCCATCATCTGAATTAAGGGTTAAAAAGAATCGAAAAGAGACTACCATTATTGAGGTAAATACTATCTACTCTCCAGCACTGTTGAATGGTTGGGGTTTGCACATGGCCCGGCCAAGTCCCAATGAAGAGACCAAAGAGAAAGAAAAGAGAGAAGAAAAGAGCAAGATGGAAAGGAAATCCATCAAGATGGAAAGAGACACCAACAGAAACATATCCAGGTGCATGCCCACAATCCCAGGAGAGGGACAAAAGGGATGTATGGTTTCATGTCTCAGGAGTACTTTCTCCTAAGTCTGGGTACACCAGCCTGACTATCGCCCTTGCTCTTCCCCACAGGAAACCTGGGTGCAGGTATTATCCCCAATAACCTGAGCTTGGCCAGGCAAGTTAGGATAAGCTCAGCACACCTTGTAGCACCTGATTCCGGTGTCCCCAGAACTGTCAATGCCTGCCAGGGGAAAATACCAGCTCAGATAGTTTCCCAGTGGTCCTGATTTAAAGCTTGAGGAGAAGGGAACTTGGTACAATTCCCTTCCAAACTCCTAGCCACTTCTCCTTCCTTATCTAGAGGAAATGGGAGAGCAGGGTAGACCATTTTCTGTCTAGCATGAAGAGAATCAGGAAATCCTTAGAACATTTTTAACTGTGAAACGGGGTACACCCCAATTCCCAGTAAGAGGTGGGACAAACAAATGCGAGAGGACATAGGAAATTGCAGAAGTCACCGTCGGTTTTTTCTGACATCTCCAGCACAGGCAATGGGGGCAGAGAACTTCCAGGAATCAAGTCCGAGCGCTTATCATCCTAGTGGTTTGGGCATCTCTGCAGAGTGAGAACCTCCACTGGTAGGAGTTAGTACAGACTTTGCTTATTTACCTGTCTGGACTCTCGAGTTATTTTCATCAAGACCCCCACAACCTTAGCTTAGAACACATTTCTCAAGCTTTTTTTTCCACTCTCCAAGCCTTTTTAGATATTTTTCCCTCCTTATCCCCTCCCAAACAAAATGTTAAGATCTCAGATATACTGTATTTCTGTTTATGTACTGTATATATATTTGTGCTTTATAAATAAAAAGAGTGAGTTTGTTTTCACCCCCTAAGAACCCATTTTTACCCCCTTGGTGAAAGCTGGAAGCATGTAACTTGCCCCCACACTGAGGATGCAGAGTTTAGAGTTCTGTTTCCCCCCTCAGTCAGGTAAGGGAAGGACAGCCCTGCAGTCTCAGACACTGCACACACCATCCCTCCTTTCTCAAGACCCCCCCAGAGAGGTCTTTTAGAACTGAGCACCACACTCTCTGAGACTTGACATTTTATGGAAAACACGAGTTCTTGGATAGAGCCTTTGTGACACCAGTCAGGTCATCTATAACCACCCTATGTCATCTGGAAATCCCGATATTTTTGGTTGACTTCCCCACATCGTATAGGGGAGGATGAAAGAATAAATTCCTGATCCCTTTCTTGAGATTCAAGGGCTATGGAGACCCTAACCCTGGCTGGAGGCTGAGGCTAGACCCTGCCATGTGTGATACCTGCCCCCATTACTGCTGTCATTTGCTGAAACCAAGCCCCAACACCCACAGGGGCCAAAGTCACCTTGGACTCTCTGGTAATCAGGCAGAGACTGCCTCCTGAGGAAGACAGGAAACAGGAAGAGGGGCAACGAGACTGGGTATCTTATTTGTCTCAAACCCGAGTCCAAAGCAGGCACCTTCTGAGGCCAAATTGTGTAAGCTTGATCTGGAAGTCATTGAGGGAGAATAAACACAGAACAGAGCCACACAATGTCATTTTTTAAATAGCATCACTTCCCCTGACTCTATTAACACCTCTGTCCATTGAATTCAGCAAGCCACTGAATGAAGTCTTTTGGCAGCTGCAGTGTACAGTCGGTTGCTCCTGCCGGATGCAGAGCTCACAGTCTAAATAGTCCAGCACTCCTCCACACAGGGCAGCTTCCTTTTAGCAGTCTTAGGTGCTAACAAAGGGAAAGTGAGAAATTAAGCATTCCCAGAGGGACACTGGTGAAAACCCAAGTACAAAATAGCTTAAGCAAGAATATTTTAATATTCAATGCAGACACTAAAAAGTCCTTTCATTTTATAAGAGCCATAGCTCTCTCTATAGCAGAATAACTGAAAACATTCTGTTTATTTCTCCCATCATCCAGATGAAAGTCCAGGATTGGCCATCTGGTCCAGAGATCAACAAAGAAGGTCTGTGCTCAAGGAGAATAAGAAGGGCTTCCAGTCTTCTGGGGAAGTTTCACACTGTATAGAGAGTGGACCTACACAGATTGCCCAGATGCAGGCTCAGAAGTCAACAAGGCATGAAGCCAAGGGCAGGTAGTGAATCTTCCTGCAGAGCAGGGTCACCGAGGGTGAAGAGATACAGCTGCAATGCCGCAAGGGAGGCCCTAGATGGAAATCTTTATAAAGTGAGAAAAGACAAGGTGCCCTGCTGCCAGGAGAGCCACCTGCAAAATCCAACATGACCAAAGGCTGGGCAGCCAAGCCAAAGCCAACAGGACCCTCTGACCATCATCTCCGGGCACCTGGGCACCATCTAACCCAGCAAATAAATAAGCACACCCTTTGATGGAATGCAGGTCCAAACCTGGGTCCAATGTCCATACCAGTTCTGCTTCTGGGCAAGCCTTGGAGCAATACCAAGCCCCACACTGGGCCCTGGGGAGAGATTAAAGCATCTACACAGCCCCTGGCCACCCAGTCTCAAGTGGGATCACACTCCAGATCCCTGTTCCACATCCAATAAGTTGGGCAACCTGAACTCCTCACTTTACTTCTCTGGGCAGCAATATCCTCTTCTAAAAATGAGGAGTGTCAGCCTTACCCAGCCTCAGGACACTGTGTGAGTAGAAAAACTTTTATGGCCTAATAAAGGAAGTATAATACCATGAGTGCCTAGCCATTTTATTCAACTGCTTACTTTTAAAATTGGATTTGCAAATTGAAAATCCTCTCAAAGCTTTTAGATTAAAAATAAGGCAAACTTTAAAATTCAATAAGAAGACAAACAACCCAATGCAAAGACAAGCAAAATATTTTAATAGACATTTCACCAAAGAAGATATATAAACAGCTAAGAAACACATGAAAAGGTGCTCAACAATATTATTTTAAAATTTCAAATTAAAACCACAATGATATACCACTTCACACCCACCTAAAAATAAGAAATATAGACAATATCAAGTGTTGTCAAGGATATGCTGGTAGGAATGTAAAATTGTATAGCTACTTTGGAAACATTTGGGCAATTTCATTAAAAAGTTCAACATAAACTGACCATTCAACCCAGAAATTCCATTTCTAGGATTCTACCCAAGAGAGAGAAAAAAAAAACCACAACATATCCATGCAAACACATGTACAGAAATATTCACAGCAGCATTAATCATAATATCCCTGGTAGTGGTTTGAAACTATATATAGGTACGCCAGAGGAACATGTTCTTAAATCTAATCCATCCCTGGGTGTGAACCCATTATAAGAAGGACCTTTTGATGAGGCTAGTTCAGTTAAGAAGGTGTAGCCCACCCCAATTAGGATGGGTCTGGGTCTGAATCCTATTACTGGAATCCTTTATTAGTAGAGGGAAATTCAGACACAGAGAATAAAAGCCACAGAGGGAGCAGCCAGAAGCTGGACATCAATGGAATCTGGAAGAGAAGGGAGAGGCCAGGAAAAGCTGCCACGTGCCTTGTCATGTGACAAACTAAGGACCAAAGATCAGCAGCAGCCAGCCCCATTACTCCAGTCTTCAGAGAGAAAGAATCATCTTGATGCCTTGATTAGGGCTTTCCTCAAAACTGTAAGCTAATAAATTCCTAATGTTTAACCCCACCAATTTTATGGTATTTGTTTGAGCACACCCTACAAAACTAAATCAGTCCCAAAGTGCAAACAATTCAAATGTCAATCAAATGGTGAATGGATAAGCAAATTGGGGTATATCCATACAATAGAATACTATTCAGCCATTAAAAGGAATGAATGATTGATACAGATGACAACATTGATGAATCTCGAAAACATTATGCTAAGTGAAAGAGGCCAAATGCCAAAGACAACATATTGTATGATTCCATTTGTATGAAATGACTAGAAAAGGTAAATCAATAGAGACAGAAAACAGATCAGTGGTTTCCTAGGACTGGGGATGGGAGTGGGGACTAACTGTAAATGGTGAAAAAGGTTTCTTTGAAGGTGGTGGAAATGTTGTAATACTGGATTATGGTAATAGTTGCAGGACTCTATAAATTTTCTAAATTTGTTAATGTGTACACTTACAGTGGGTGAATTTTATAATATGTAAATGATACCTCAATAAAGTTGTTAAAACAAAAGGAGGAAGGGGCAAAGGCATAACAGCAGCAGCAACTAGATTTATTTGAGCCATCCTCAATTTGGGGGAGATCCTTCCATATATTTTAAAGAAAATTATATCTGAATCTCAGTTTACCCATAAGCACATGACGATGTGATGCCTGATGTTTATTCTTGATGATTCTTGACGAAGTTTATTCTTGAAATAGTAAGACTTTACTTCTCTTTAATACCACAGTGCTCTTCCAGACCTACGGGAAGGGAGGAGAACACTGGGAGAAAAAAAAAAAAAAGCTAATTCAAAGATTAACATTTTTCTGAAGGGGAGAAAAAATAATAATTTTGGAAACATTGAAAAGATAAACAAATAAGGAAAACCTGAGAGAATCTCTCAAGGATGATGTCAAGCCTAACAACAATAGTATCAGCACATTTTGCAACACTCAAAACAGTTTCCGGCAGGTGGCTTTCCTCATCTAGTCTCACCACCAGGCAGGGTAGAGAGAGTCACCAAGCAGATAAAAAGAGAACAAGTCTCAGCACAAGCAAGCGGTTCGCTCTAGGCCTCAGAGTTGAACAGCTTGAGAAACTGCCCAGACCCCAAGCCATGGCATTTGGTCCTCTAAGCTTCCCCAACCCCCAACTCTGCATCATCCTTGCAGGTGCAGCCCGAAAAGTTGCAGCCCCCGCCAGAGCACTGGGAGTCTGTACAGACAGTGGGTTTGTGTGACAGCAACAATTCCTTGCCCTGCGAGAAGGCTTGGCCCACGCACAGACAGCTGGAAGTCACTCGACCCCCTATGACACCGTTCAAAGCCTTCTCTGTTTGGCTTTTTGATTCCTGATTGACGTTTGCTGGCGAGTGGAGATAAATGCCAGGCTGAGGACAATGTTGACTGCTCTGACTATTCTCAGGGAAAGACTTTTCAGAATAACAAACAAAACAAAACAAAACCCAAAAAACGTTGGTGTGCTTAAGGGATTGAATAGAGCCCAAGAGATCCAGGCAAGCAGGGCTGGGCCTTTCAAGGGGCTGGCAAGTCCATTGAGGAGTTAATTGTCTGGGTGTACAATGAGTTTATTCTGACCACATACAAAGAGCTTTCTCTTCCAGGTCCTTCAAAAGCAAACGTGTCAAAGGGGCCAGAGGAGGAAGCTGTATTAATGGCATCTCTGGGGTCTCTGAGACTGAAGAGCCTTGGAGAATGAGGGAAAAAGAAACCTCCGCCCCCATTCTAAGATTCAGAAGGTCTCCCAGAGATCCCAAGTCCGTCTCAATTCTTGAGCTCTTTCCAAATCAGGTCCATCCCCAGTCACCCTCCTTCTGTACTTTTAGGCATCCATTGTCCATCTTTTAAAAAATAACATGGAGGTAAACTTCAGCCTGGTAGAAGTGCTGGAAGATTCTTGCCTTGGAAGGAAACTCATTTACGCCAGCGCCAGCATCCCCCTCAGCATGTGACTCAAGGACCCAGCTTGGAAGTCAAGATGACTTATTCTGGTGCCCATAGGGAGATGGTACCTGTGTGTAAGTGTCCCCTAAGAGCCCAACCTGACTCATACCAGGAGAGTGTGGGCTGTTGGTCAACCTCAACATTTCCCGGGACACATGTCCTATGACCAGCCTGGCCCAGCAATGTTCTTTGAGTTCTCTCAATTCTGGCCTTTGACAGCAGAAGTTATCTGGGTACTTTAGGTCTTCTCCAGAGCAAAAGAATTTTTTCCCCTCTGCCCATCCACCTGCATACTCCCTCCAAAATGAAGAGAAGGCAAACTTAAAACTGTCATTTTGCAAGCAGTTGCCCACATCCTCATGCTCTGCATTCCACTGAATAAGAGCAAAAACCTGAGGCTGGTGAAAAATGTAGCCCAGGAATGGAAGAGAAGGAGGAAGCAGCAACAGCCGCAGAGTTCTGAAATGATTAGAGATTCACAGGAAGTTGTAAAAATAAAGGAAGAGAAGTTCCATGTATCCTTCACCCAGTTTCACCAAAGGTAACATCTAATATAATTACAATAAAATATCAAAACCAGAAAATTGATATTGCCATAATCCACGACCTTACTCAGATTCTACTAGTTTCACAAGTTCTTATTTGCGTGTGTACATGTGTGTATGTACACATAGTTCCATGCAAGTTTATCCCATATATAACTTCCTGTCACCACCACCACAATCAAGAGACAGAACTGCTCCATCACCACAAATACTGCCTCATGTTACCCCTTTAAATTCATACCCACCTCCCTCACCCCCATCCCATCCCTCCCATCTGGCAACTGCTACTCTGTTCATGAGCGCTATAATTTTATCATTTTGAGAATGGTATATAAATGCAATAATGTCATATGTGATCACTTAGGATTTGCGTTCTTTCCATTCTGAGCACCAGTTGGTATTGCATCTATCAACAGTTTGTTTCTCTTTATTGCTGAGTAGTATTCCATGCTATTGGATCTGCCCATCATAGGATATTTTTGTTGTTTCCATTTTGAGCTATTACAGATAAAGCTGCTATGAACATTCTGTACAGGTTTTCATGCAGACAAGAGTTTTCATTTCTCTAGAATAAGTGCTCAGGAATGCAGCATTTATTCCAGATCATCTGGAAAGTATGTTTAGTTTTTTAAAAAACTTCCCAACTATTTTCCAGAGTGGCTCTAACATTTTACATTCCCACCAGCAATACATGAGAAAGCCAGTTTCTCTGCATCCTTACCAGCATTGTTGCTATTTTTTGTTTCAGCTGTTCTAATACATGTGTAGTGATATATTATCATGGTGTTAATTTGCATTTCCTACAGATAATGATGTTGAACAATTTTTCATGTGCTTGTTTGCCATCCATATATCTGCTTTGCTAAAAGGCTTACTCATGTCTTTCACCCCTTTTTATTTATTTTTTTTAGGTACTGGGGCCAGGGATTGAACCCAGGACCTCGTGTGTGGGAAGCCAGTCACAACCACTGAGCCACATCGGCTCCCGTTTTTTACTCATTTTTTAATTGAATTGCTTTTTTTTTCACTCTTACGTTTTGAGAGTTCTTTGTATATTGTAGCGACAAATCATGTGTCACAGAAGCTTTAGTTTTTTCATTATAAATATCATCTCCCAGTCTTTAGAGTTTTTATAATTCTCTTAACAGCATCTTTCATAGAGGTTTACATTTTTATGAAGTCCAATTTATTGATTTTTTTATTATATGACTCACGCTCTTAGTGTCCTAAGATACCAAAATTCCAGGTTCTCTTAGATATGGATTCTAAGGATTTTTTACTACATTTTCTTCTCAAAGTTTTATAGCTTTATGTTTTACATTTAAACACATGGCACATTTTGAATTAATTTTTGTATAAGGTATGAGGTTTAGGTCAAGATTCTTTTTTCCCCTTCCAGATATCCAAACGTTCTAGCAGCATTTATTGAAAGGGATATCCTTCTTCTATTGAATTGCTTTTGCACCTTTGACAAAAGTCAATTGCCACACTTATGTGGTCTATTTTTGTGATCTCTATTATGTCAAACTGATCTATCAATCTATCCTCCTGCCAATACCACATAGTATTGATAACTATAGCTATACAGTAAGTCTTAAAATGAGGTATAGCAAATACTCCCACTCTATTTTTCTTCTTAAAAAAGGTTTTAGACACCTACACTCTGGTTTATTGGACTTATCCCACTCAGCTAACATGGAGTTGAAGAAGGTCAACCACCACACCAGGGAGCCAAGAGTGCCTACAACTGAAAGCAGGAGAATTGCATCCAGCATCCATGTGGAAGCCCCCTCTTGACATAGATGTGGAGTGGACACAACCAATCCAAGGTCCACAGGATGGAGGAATAGAATATGGATTAGAGTAGACTTACTGATATTCTATTCATGAACTATTGTGATTAGTAATCGAAGAAAATGTGGCACTGGTGTGGAGAATGTGGCCATGGTGGCTGCTGGGTGTGGGGAATGGGAGGAAGAGATGAGATGTGGAGGCGTTTTTGGGACTTGGAGTTGTCCTGGGTGGTGCTGCGGGGACAATTACCGAACATTGTATGTCCTCCCATGGCCCACTGGATGGAAGGTGGGAGAGTGTGGGCTATGATGTGGACCATTGACCATGAGATGCAGCGATGCTCAAAGATGTATTCACCAAATGCAATGAATGTCTCATGATGATGGGGGAGAATGTTGCTATGGGGGCAGTAGTGGGGTGAGGAGGGTGGGGGGGTACATGGGGACCTCATATTTTTTGAATGTAAGATTAAAAAAATGAATAAAGACAGAAAAATTTTAAAAAATTTTTTAAAAGGGAGTAATCAGGATAGGGACAAAAATCACTACCCAACTGAGTTTTTAGCAATGCCAAGAGACAGAACACAGAAAATGTGGTAAATTTGCAGAGGAAAGAGTCTGTATTCAGTTTTGTACACAATAAGGGAAAACTGCTAATAATTCTCAAACATAAAGAGAATTGAATAAAAAGAAAACATTGGAAGTGGGGGGGGGCGGAAAAAAGGTTTTAGATATTCTAGTTCCATGACCTTTCTATATAAATTTTAGAATAAGCTGCTCTTAAGTCTCCACAGTTTCCTTTCAGCAGGCACAGAATCTGTGCAGTGGTACCTGACCGTGACAATTCCTAGGCCTTCCTGGCAGTTGCCTCATGGCCCTCAGGGCTGGAGGTAGAAGTGGCCCTGAAACCTTTCTTCCCACATGCTGACATCCCTGCCTCCATCCAAGTTCCCAAGGTGCTGTGCACTTCTGGGACTGGATTCACCCAGATAAACAACAGTGAGCAAAAGAACAGAATTTCATTGGCTGGACTAGTGCAGCGATCCCTCACCTAGACGTCAGAGGTCCCACAAAGGGTACTAGACAGAGGGTTCAAAAACTTGCCAGCAAGTCATGTTCATCCCAGGCAGCTCCTTCCAAATGTCCTTCCTCACACGCTCTGGACATGGAAACTACCAGTCAGGGCCATTCAGAGGGGCCACATGCCTTCCTTCCCTTGCAGAGGTGAGAGCTTCTGAGCATCCAGAAGTCTGCTGCTTCTCTGGGAGACTTCGTCTCTACCTGAAGTTACCTTCCATAATAAGAGGCTAAGAACCATTGGAATGTGAATTCTGTGAGGCCTGGGCTCTTGTGTTTCAATGGTTACTAGTATCACCAGGGACTCAAAAAACAGTTTCCCAGGTTCCTAGACCCCATTTCTTTCCTAATCCTTGGAGGTGGGGAAGTAGCAGGGATTCAAATTCTTAATCTAGTACTCTTCAGGCATAAACTTTTTTCTGAGACCCTGCAAAAGAGGCCACGGTGGAGGGAGGGTATTTAGTAGCTGGAGTGAAACTGGGGGAGCAGGAAACCACAGGAAGGAAGGGAAATATTGGACGTGCATGAGCACTCCAACACACTCATGCACACCCTCCTGGAACTCATCTCCCCAAAGCTGGCATGTTAACCTGCTGGGCATGGTAGGGGTGGCTCCTAGCATCAGAACATGGCAGCAACATGGATGCAGAGAGCAAAATATCTGCCTCTCATGGGCCTAGAGCTGCTTAGAATCAGAAGGAATGTTTCTCCATAAGGGGCAGACCAATGCGAGCAAAGGCCAATGTCATCAGGTTAACTGCCGGTTGACATTCAAATTCAGCTGGGCTGGTTGGCAATCAGACCTTTGCCATCGGAGGCCAATGCTGAGGGACAGGCTACTGATCCAGCCTTCAGGTCGGTGCTGGAGGGTGAGAGGAGGTAGCTGAGAAGAGGTTAGAGGCATATGATCGGGAGTGCTGTCCCACATGTGGAAGGTCCTATGACAACCAGCTCTGCACGCCTCGGCTGTGCTTGGGACAATGAAGTGCATTTCCTTCAGGTGCCTCATGAAAACAGAGGCTGACGGCCTCATGGTGCCCTTCATCTGGGATGCCTGCCATGCATCATCCCTGCCATAAGCCCCTCACCCCTGAATAAGAATGTTGCTTGATCCATTGCTTGAGTGAAGAGGTCTCTGAATTGGCACCAAGCTGTATATAAGGCACTGTGAAAGATTCTAGAAATAGAGACACAGAAAGGGACCTTGGAGAAATGAGACTCACTCTTCACGTGGAGTATGCATTATGGAGCAGCCAGGGGGAATTAAAAAAATCTCCTCAAATTCAAGATGGGTTGAGTTTTGACAAATACAGAAACCCATGAGGAAAATTAAGCAGAGTTGGTTAGTTTTTTTTCCCTGTAACTTCCATTTAATAGCTAATTCCCAGACCTCTCGCAGGTAGGATCAATGCAAACTGGAGAAAACTCCTGAGGACTCTTAACTTTCACCTGCCACTTATTGCAGCATCACTCTAAGACCTCTGAGGTCCTGGGCACTTGGATAAAATAAGTCCACAAATAACTCCCAGAGATCACTTTACAAGTGCTCATAGGCTCTCGTTTAATTGTTTAGGCCTCCCACTGCCCCACTGGGGACTGAGAACTTCCCTCCTGCACCTCATAAGCCAGGAAGCCCTGGCCCCACCCCTGACTTTGTGGTTGGTTATTCTGGAAGTTTCCCAAATCATCCACTTTAATTAGCATCAAGACCCTACAAAGAGACAAATCCACAGGCCTGGGCACAGGCAGGAAAATTCGCTCAGAATTCCTGGTCTGGGAATACATTTGGCTTCCCAGCCACTGTCCTTCTGACTGCATCAATTAACCCCAAAATATTAATCTTTATCTCTCAACTTCTGCAGTCTTCAACTGTTCTAGCAGCAGGCTGTAAAAGCTAAAGGGGCTTCTAGGGTGCCTCTTCCTCTCTTCATATTTTCCTCTGGAACATCTAGAAAACACATGTAAGCGCACGTGTGGGACACAAACACACACCTCTTCCATCTCTCTTCAAGGGCCAGGACCAAAGGGCAAGAAGCGGAGGGGGCAGCCGGGACGGAATTGCCCCAGATCAATGGATATTTGAAACCCAAACACATGGCCCTGGACCTACACTGCACGTGTTAATTACCACATGTGTGCCCATAAAGGAGTCTGTTAAACACAAGGGGCCCAAGGATCAGAGCGAGGAAAGGCCATTTCAAGGGATTAAGTAAATCGTCTGACGTTTTGACCCTCCTCCCCTCCTGGAGCTCGTGCATCTGGGTGAGATAACAGTGCTCCCACACACACACCCCCACCCCCCGCCCCAGTCTTCCCTCAGGCCCCGCACCTGTGGACCCAGGGACCACCGTGACCCAGGCCCCCATCCTGGGCCAGGCAGCTGTGACCTGCTGCCTCTCCCACTCCAGCCTCCTGCTATCTCTCTGGGCCTCCTCCCCCAGCCTCGTGTCTCTCTGCTTTCTCCTCCTCTCCTTCGGAGAACTAATCCCTGGCTGGCAACCAGACTCTCCGCCGCACAATACACCTTTTCATTCCTTCCAGGCAGAAAGAACCGATCCCTCGCAGACCTGTTGGTAGAGCACATTCAAAGAGGCGAGAGGGTAGGGAACAAAAAGGCAGGGTCCTTGCTGCACCCCGCAACGTACACGCAGACCCCAGCCTCACCTCCTTCCTGGCCAGACCCTTCCCCTTACTCCGTAGGCCTGGCCCAGCACCTCTGTGTGGCGGGGAGATGCCTTCTAGGAGGCCCCACGGGTAGGCATGAGCTCAGACAAGGCGCCTTTTGTGTCTTGCCCACCTGCTGCCCTCCTGAACACATTCCATTCTTAAGTGGCAGGTGAAAGAGGAACCTCAGCGTGTCGGTACAGGATATTACAAATGCCCTCCAGCACCCCATCCCCATTCAAACTCCAGCTTCCTGGACAGGTGTGGCTTCAGCTGGTCCTTCCTACAGGTGGCCTGTGCCTGCTCTTCACTGCACTGCCCACAGCAGACAAAAAGGATGCACAGCCTACCTACCTTGGTCCTCCAAAGGGAACGAAAAGAGAGAGACGATTTGGCAGCAGTCAGACTCCAGGGGAGAGAGCCCTAGCACCCGCATGCTACCCCCTCCCAACATGCCAGCCCTGATGTTTGCACCAAAGATGAAGCCTCTGTTGGACCATCTGGGAGGGAGTAAGTCATTCAGGGTAGAGGAGAAAAGTTCTGGGAACTGACGACAATTTATCCCTCTGAGATGAGGCTTCAGATTCCTGTTCCCCACAACAGCCCTGGAGAAATCAGGCTTCCCTGCCCTCTTCTGGCTCTGGCAGCTGACCCTACAGCTAAACAGGAGCAAAGGCTGCTCACTCCTCTTTCTTTTGTAACTGGCTTCTGCAGCCCGCCTGCCTTCTTCCAGCTGGATCAACGAGAACATGGCATGGCCAACACATCTGCCTCTCACTGTTATCTACGGGTGCAAAGGTATATCAACCTGGAAATTAATTATTTGTGCAATTTAAGAACCAAAATCCTATGGATATGGTGTGGTGTATTCAGCATCATGCACTCAGCTTCCTACGATGGAAAAATCCAGGTGGTCAGTTTTGCATGATTTCTGATTTCTTTTTCACCACCAGGACCTCGTGCCCAGGAGCAAAGATGATGTTCCTGAAAACTTCAGTTGCAGCAAGAAAACCAAAGGTAGCTCCTTTTCTAACCCCAACAAATCACAGACAGGTATACTCCCTTCACAGAGCCAGTGATTTCAGGTTTCTGCAGGGAGAGACTTTCATGCCACTCTCTCCACTTTCCCACCTGGGAGGGAACCGCCAACATTCTTGGCTCCCTCTCCCCGTTCAGGAAAGGATTTGAAAGGGGACTTGCTCCCTTCTTTTCACCCATGTGCTCATACCTGCCCACACCCCATCTGGCGCACTGGTCCATGTTTTCTAGTAGATGGTGGTATCGCCATGCTCCACTTTCACATCTTCGTGGAGCACCTGTGTTGAGGAACAGCAGCTTTTCTGGACTTTCATCTCTTACATTCAGGCATAGAGAATTTGCCTCCTCTTCCCATCCCCATGGAATAAGCACCTGGGGCAGGATCCAAGGCTTCATCTGGGTCTCTATGTGTGTGTAGGACAAAGCATGTGAACTTCATGCTGACCCTCAGCCAGCCCAACTCTCCTTGTGGACTCTGATGAGCATGTAGTTGTCAAGCCCTATATTCAGATGGAAAACCTCAGCCCCAGCCATGGCCTCCTGTCCATGTTTTACTTGAGAGCCTGCACTGGGGTTCCAGAGTGCTTGCAGGGGGGAAATGAAATTAATACTGATTTTTCATTCAACTGCCAGCTCTTCGTGCTGTCCTGGAGGTAAAGAGTGGTGAATCTTAGCCCCCAAACTGTCTTCCACCCCGAAGAACACGGTCAGCAGAAACCAGGGACCTACTCCTCCTGTTGGCTGGTCTGCCGAGCAGCTTTCAGTCAGGGCCCATCATATAATCTGTGAGGCCCAGTGCAAAATGAAAATGTGGGGTCCCCTGTTCAAAAAGCAAGGGGGGAAGTGCCATTGAAGGGCTAAAATAGAAAGTTCTTCCTTTCTTCCACAGCCTCTCTCTCAGCTTGTCATGGTTTATAATTTGCTTTTAAGGAAAGGAAAATTCTATGGCAAATTAAAATTTTAAGTGTGTTACAGAAGTTTTGTAGCAGGTATCATGCGCTATGCAAATGGAGAGACAAGAAAAGGCAGCAGGTGTTTGTTCTACACATGTCCTCTGCTCTTGCTCATTCATGCTCTGTTAGCCCATCAGACTTTACTTACAAAATACAAGTTCAAAGTTAAAATTACTAAGAATTTCAAGATAGCAACAGCAGAGCATTATCCAAGTCCAGGGCCCTTCTGAGTGCGGAGCTCGGTGACACACCCCAGGTCACACAGCCATGAAGCTGGCCTAGCCTTAGAGAAGACAGTCGAGATGGGCTGGAACATTTGTGAAACAGAATCGGTGAGAAAACAAATTGCTCAAAGGCCAGACACAGAGTACACATGTTGTGTGATTGCATTTATATAAAATGTAAGTATAAATAAATTTATAAAGATGAAAGGAGATTATGCAGGTCTGAAGAAGGAATGCTAAGTGGTGTGGAGTCTTTCTTTCTGGAGTAATGAAATTATTCTAAAACTTTTGAGATGATGAATGTACAACACTGTGATTATACTAAAAGCCGTTGATTATGCACTTTGAATAGAATAGCCAGAAACAGCAGCTACATACAGTGGGGGAAACATAGAGGGATTGGGAGGTGAGGAATTTTCTTGTCTGTTTTTTCTTTATTAGTATTATTACGGAAATAATGAAAATGCTTTAATAATGATTGAAGTGATAAATGCACAACTATGAGACTATAGCAAATACCACTGATTGTACTTTGGATGAATTGTATGTTTATTAATATGTATCAATAAAACTGATTTGTTAAAAAAAAAATTGCTCAATGGGTTTCCAAAAACAAGTGGGCCAGGGGCAGATTGGGCACCCTTCCTTTCGTCATCCTTTTCCATTTAATGCTGTGCTACATTGGTAGTTGAGGCCAAACCTCCCAGGGATCTGAGATTTGCAGGTCTGTACCTTAAAGGTCCTACCAGTTCTGTGTGCTGCTCTCACTTCCTCACCACCCTCAGGAATCCTAGGAGCTTCAGGGCTTCTGGGAGGAAACTCAGAATTAGACTGGAGAAGCCTTTCTGTGGGAACTTTTAGCTTTCGCCCCGTGCTCCTTCTATCTTGTCTAAGAACTCCCACTTGGACAGGCTTTAGAAGCAAACATTTAGATAAAGCATAAAACTCTACTCACCTTTCCTTCCTGAGTTACCCTGGCTCAAGGGCTTGTCTGTGACTGAACCTTGGGTGAGAGGGGAAATAAAAGACATAGACATTCAGAATGCATGGTAATTGGTTTCTTTCAAAGAGTTGGCAAAGCCTGATGTTATGAGCATATGGTTATGTATACATGCATTGTATATACATTGAGGGACAATATAAACAAAAGTTAGCGCATGCATATATGTCAAGGGGGGTTTGTTTAACATCAATGTCACTGATATCCCAGCAGTGGTGAAACGACCCATGATTTCCAGGTTCCCTGGAAATGGTCCTGACCAGATAGATTTTTATAAAATTCCACATCCATAAAGCCGAACATTCCAATAACTGCCCCTTGCCTCCACTTGCCCATCTCCCCCACTTCCCACTGACTCCATATTCTGGGCCCTGCCCCAGTCAGCAAGGCCAACTGAAAAGAAACTCCTCTTATTGCAATGATTGACATCCCTTACTGGTTAGGGCAGGAAATCGGCAATTTTCCATCTGCATTAAGTGGAAAACCATTGGCCCAATTGGACTGAATGGGCCAAAACAGTCTGAGGCATGGAAACAATTTTCTAGACACAGCCTGTTCCTCAAGGACTGGGTATCAGGGGTGTGTGGCCAAAGGCTTCATCCTGCATATTCTCAGATGCCATGTTCACCCCATCCTCCAGTCTTGCCCCTGCAGCACCTGCCTTCCCAAGGAAGCCCGACCCCAGCATGCTGAGCAGAGCCAGCTCATCCACAGAAGGCCACCTGTGCAGCCCCACCAGCAAAAGAAAAACTCCTTCTTATCCTAATCCATGTCACTCCCCTTCTCCATACACTAGTTTTGTGAGAATCCAGCTACATTACCCTGCATGACTTGTTTCTTATATATTTATTTGCTTTAAATGAAACTTTCCAGGTCATTTGTAAGGAAGGCTAATTCCTCCCCCAACCCCAATTAAGGTTTCCAGTTTCCTTGTAAACCACAAATAAAGTAAACTTTCCTATTTGGCCTGCAAATCTTGATTTCCTAATGTAGATACTTACTGCCCTTTCCACTTACTTTTATAGAGTCGAGCCAGTAGAAAAATGAATAAATTTTATTTTAAGAAAAAAGGAAGAAAAGAGAAGAGTTAGGAGAAGACTTCAAGCCTTTGGAATCTCCCATACATTTTAGCACAAAGCTTTGCATTTTGTTTGCACTTAAAAACTAAAAATAAGGAAATAAAGTAAAACCATGCACACAGGTATGGAGAAATATGAAGCCATTGGGTAGGATAGTCCTTTTTAAATGAGGTCTGAGCCACATAGTGAATTGGTGGAGTGACTTGAGTCCCTTACCATCTGAATGGAAATGGAAAATGTGGGGCTTGTGTAAATCAATAATCCGTAATCCCATAAAACTGATCAAACAGAGAGTTTTTGCTTGATATGTGTAGAGTGTTTGTAAACAAAATTAATTTTAAAAAATTACCTAAGAGTAAAATTTCTCCCTGTGTATGAAGTTGGAAGAAAAAGTACTTGATTTTTGCTATGGACCAATCTTGTGGATCACAGCAAAGCAGTGGTTCCTTAATGTAATGATCAGAGCCACTGAGAAGCTTTATAAAACCAGGTTGCCAGCTATCCCTCTACCTCTACTGGTCCAGAATATTCAGGAAGGAAACTTGCCATTTGGGCTCTTTTTAATTTCCCAGACACTGTTGATGAACAGCTAGACTTAAAAGCCATTTTTCTAAAGTTTTCTATTACTTTACACCACAGTGTTCAGGAATGGCAAATACGTGGCATACAAACAATCACTCTCCACTCTGGGATGTCTCCATCCCAGACATCACCAATCGATCACCACAGTCTTTGAGGTAGAACTCATATGTGGTCTCAAAACCCATCTCAATAAACTCTCCAAAGGACAACTAGCAATCAGAGTCAGCACATAAACTAAAAACTTATATGCCATCCCCACTCTAGGGGCTGCAGCCAGTTCACGGAAAAAAAGCATGCAACCAGAAACCTAATCTTGAAATAAATAAATATACACAGATTTATCCTGAACCTCATTACCCAGACTGCTGCAGAGCAAGAGTGTTTGAGTGGAATCCTCCCTGACCTGGAAAAGGGTTCACAACCCCCTCCAACCTTAAAAAAGTTCCCCCACAAGATGCAGGAGACCAGCCAAAGGGTCTCTTTCCAACCCTTTACATTCTCCCACCCCTCCCTACAGTACCTGAACATACAGGAGTTTTATTCTGCACAGAAGAGCCACTGATGGGTTTCCCATCTGGGGTGACACACCAGCAGTACCCCGTGTAAGTATGGCACTGCACCTGTTCAAGGAAGTGGGAAAGGGAAGAAAACCATAAGTGTTGTTCACAGTATTTCAAGAGGCATCTCACACCCCTTTCAAAAAATTGCCAATAGGATGGAAGAGCTCAAAGGTCTCAGCCAGCATGGCTCCACAGTGTCCACTGCTGATGGCCCAGGCAGTCAACAGCATTTATGCATTTATTATGTGTTTACTGTATAACTCCCTTGCACAACTATGACAGTTGACCTACTTTTTTTCTGTAACTCTTTTTTTTTTTTTTTTTTTTTTTGAGGTATCGGGGCCAGGGATTGAACCTGGGACCTTTTATATGGGAAGCCAGCACTCAACCACTGAGCCACATTGGCTCCCCTGGTTGGTTTTTTTTGTTGTTGTTTGCTTGTTGTTTGCTTTTTTTTTTTTTTTTTTTGGAGGCACTGGGAACTGAACCTAGGACCTCCCATGTGGGAAATAGGTGCTTAACCACTCAAGTCACATCCACTCCCTTTCCTGTAACTCTTAACACTTAATATCTTATACCAACCTTAGATACATCCACTGTGTGATTTTTTCTGTGATGGTTCTCACCAATACCAGCACAAGTACTGGCATACATGCCCGTCCAGCTGTAGAAAGTTCTGATCAATGAACTGAGTTGGCAAGAACAAGCTGGAACATCACCCTTGTAGGTTGATAAGACCCTTCCATACAAAAAGTATAACATTATCAATGAAATTTTTTAACAAGTAGAGAAAAGAGGTAGGCTTTCCTTCTATTGCTAGTTTCTCCTAGCATACACTCATATGGCCAACCTGCCTAGGGACCCCATGGCTCACCTGAGACAGGGCATACATGATCGGGTTAGGGCAAGAGCAAGGTCACTTGCGCCTATAGGTTCAATTTCTAGATGCCCTGCTGCACTATTGAGTGATCTTTCTCCAGTCACTGCCTCGATGACCAGGTCCACCATGTCTAGGAATAATAGTTGTCTCCTAACCACTTCCTCCCACTCTTCCCTACCATCTTCTTCCCATTTGCCTTCTACACTGTAGCTACATGGAGTTCCCAAACTCAATGCAGGGCATTACTCCTATGCTTAAAACCCCTCAGTGATTCACCTTTGGACTCAGGATAGAGCTTAAATTCATTTGCATGGCATACAAGGCCCTCCATGATCAGCCCACTGTCTATCCCAATGGTTCCCAGCTCTCATCCCACAGTCTTATCATCACCCACACCTTCCATTCCAGCCACAATGAACCATTTGAAGTTTCCAAATGCACCCTAGCTTCTCATGATTCTTGACCTCTGTTTGCTCCTATTATTCAATTTGTCTGGAATACCATTCCCCAACCTGTTATGGATTGAATCATGTCCCCCCAAAATATACGTTCAAGTCCCAACCCCTGAAACCTCAGAATGTGACCTTATTTAAAAATAGGGTCATTGCAGATATAATTACTTAGGATGAGGTCATACTGGAGTTAGTGAGCCCTTAATTCAATATGACTGGTATTCTTATAAGAAGAGGAGAAGTCACAGAAAGAGACATACAGGGAAGAAGGCCATGTAAAGTCAGAGGCAGAGATTGGAGTGAAGCATCTATAAGCCATGGAATACCAAGGATTGCCAGTTACCACCAGAAACGAGGAGGAGGCAAGGAAGGATCCCTTCTTAGTACCATCAAGAGAACAAGGTCCTACTGCCACCTTGATTTCAAACTTCTAGGGTCCAGAACTGTGAGAGGTTAACTCACAAACTGCTGTTTGATGCTACCAAGTTTGTGGTAATTTGTTACAGCAGCCATCAGAAACTAACACACCACTCCTAAACCCTTTGTATTCCCAATCTCCTTCATGACTCGCATTCTCCTCAGAGCAATTCTAGCCTCCCCTGCCTTACCTCCCTCCTTCCTCCTATCCTCCACATACCCTGTGTTCCCCAAATTCAGAGCCCATGGAAAAGTGAGCTATCACTGTTGGTGTTTCTAATCCATCTCCCTGCTCTGAAACTGTGACCTCCTTAAGGCAAGGACTGCACACTAGGTCTTTCTGCAAACCCAGGATCTGGCATAATGCCTGACACTTACTGTAGGTGATAGATAGGTTGGATAAATGCATTCATTATCCTATTTCCTCAATTCTTGGCCTCCATCAATTCTAAACAGCAACCTCAATTTCAGCAGCCCCACCACATTAAAAGCAGACCTCAGTTACAAGATGTATGCCAATTAAAAGATATTAAAGTGCAAAAACATGTTCCTCTTAGAATCAAGAACCCATTGGAATCCAGGATAGATAATAACAGCACTCAAATTAAGTGGTGAGGTATAGAAGAGGTACACAATTAAAATAGAGATCTTACAGCCTGAGTGGAATCCAGAGGTTATCAGTAAGGCAGAAAAGCTACAGAATGGCTTCTGCTCTTCTGTGGGTACCAACCATCATAGTTTCCCCCAAAACAAGTGGTTTCCCTATGGAACTATGCACAGAAATCATGATAAAAACAAGATGGAGAGCATCTTGTTCCTACCACATGGATGACTGTTGTGTAAATGAGGCATTTACTTCTACTGTCTAAGCAAGGAAACTACATTCACTCTAAGACAATACCTTTACCTGAGTATCATATTCCACTCCCTCCTTACCTCATGGAGACAATCTATAAACATCATAGCCATGGTTGCCTCCCCACCTGCTCACCAAGAACAGTATCTCAGGTACTTCCATGATACTAAATGGAATGGATGGAGTCACATATCAAAAGTAGGGAAGGCCAAGGCACTGGGCAAGGGAACATTAGAAACACGTGGCTCACATGTTCTTTTGGCTCCAAGTCCAGATTCAGAACCTAATACCAATCAGCACCTTTGAAGATGCTGAACCCAGGGCTCCAGGGACTGGGAAGTTTGGGTCATCACTGCCTTCTGAGGAGGGCTTGTGGTGCAACAGAATGAAATCCAGGCAGACCCGGGGTTTAATCTAGGCCCGGCCAGTTACGAACTAGGTTCTTTGAGCCCTGTTATGGACTGACCTGTGTCCTTCAAAAAGATGTGTTCAAGTCCAAACCCCTGGCACTGTGAATGTGATCATATTCAGAAATAGGATCCTTTCAGATGGAACTAGTGAAGTTAAAATGAGGTCACACTGGAGAGGCAAGGGCCTTCAATCCAATAGGACTTCTTAGAAGGGGAGAAGAAACACAGACAGACACAGGAGAGTGCCATGTGTCAACTGAGACAGAGCCCAAGCAGCGCTCTCAAACCATCAGAAGCTAGGAAAAGACCAGGAAGAATTCTCCCCTACAGATTTAAATTTTTGGCCTCCAGAACTGTAGACAATAAATTTCTGTTGTTCGAAGCCACTCAGTTTTGGTACTTTGTTAACGGAAGCCCTAGGAAACTAAGACAAACTCCGTCTATAAAATGGGGATGACAATGCCAACCCTGGGAGGCTCTGGTCAGCAAAGCAGATAATGTCAGTCCCTTGCCTGGCACAGAATGAAGGCTGGATCCATGGGGGCTGCTGGGAAGATTGCTCTCAGCTGTGTAAGAAATACCTGGCAAGTTGCCTCCTCACTGGCTAGAGCTCCTCCAGTAACCTCCAGAGGCTTGGGTGGGAAACTCTGCTGGAAAGTTGGAGTTGACCCCTTTGGATTCTGTCAGCCTTGCAGGGAATAGTTCCTAGAGATGATTCCTTGCCAGGGGCTGGCATTTTAACAGGGCCTGGCTAGCTGCTTTCTCCTCCTTGGCCAGTAATCACCTCTGGGGAAACCTGCCCCAAGGGCTGGGCTGCCACGCTGACTCACTCCCTCGCACCTTGGCTGGTGTCCACGGCCAAAGTGGGCATCCCTCCCCACGAGGACTATGTCCACCAAGTCCAGCACCCAAGTCCGTGGCTCTGTCTCAGAGCTACACTGCTATGGCTGGGTGCCAAGGTCAAGCTGGCCCTGGAGAACAGGCCCAATTGAAAGCCCCCACCTCCTGGCACGCAGAGTCCCAGCAAGGCTACTGGGGAAAGAACTAAAAGCATGAGTAAGAGGTCAAGCTCAAACCTTTGTTTCAGGGGATATGATCTGACCTCTGGACTCAGCCTATCCCAAGGGCCACATTCTCACTGAGTGTGCTCATTGTATCCCTGTGGGCACTCATAGGCTGCCTCCCAGCTCCAGTCAAGCCCACAAGCCCCCAAACAGCTCCTTTCTCCCCAGTGCCCTCAGCATTTTCCTCAGACCAGGCTCCAAGGAATAGATTCAGTGTATAAAATCCTTGAGCAGGGGCCACTTCCAATTCTTATAAAACTGAAATTGGAAAAAGAATTGTTAGCCATGCTCGTTGATGCATGGGGTACGCAGCAATGGGCTCATCCACATCCAAGTGTGCTGCAGGGGATGGGGGTGGAGGAGAGCAGCTATGGGCAAAAGAAGGTACAGAAGACCCAATCAAGTCTCAGACTACAAGAACTGAGGCAAGGAGCCAAGCAAAATCAATGCCCTTTGCTGAAGGGGCCCCATGATGCTAACTCGAAAGGTTGTTTCTAAGCTGTCTTGGGGAGTTTTCGAGATGTCTTCTTGTTGAAAAAGAGGGTATGTCAGGACATACAGTAGTGGTCGTAGAGTCAGACTGCAGCCCACCTTCCTTAACTTCCCAGATCCACCATTTAACTCACTAGGCAGCCTTGGAAGGATTCTTAACCAAACCAAGTCTCAGCCTTTCTGCATCTATTTCTAAAAAGGAGATCATAATACTTCCCTTTCTTGGTTGTTGGGAGGATTAACTTAGATAATGTAAACAAAGAACTTCACTCTCATGATAAGTGCTCCGTCATTCTTAGCCATCTATTTTTATTATCACATGTTGATTTTAGCAAACTCTATGTACACATAAAAAGGGCAGAGCCAGGCTTCTCTGAAGGGGACCAAAGAATATCCTATTCTGGCCATCCTTGGGGAGATGTGCAGTCTGAAATCAGCAAGAAGTTTTAAAAACTTTGGGTGGAGAAAGGGGAAGTTTATTTTCATATAAAAACCATTCATTTGAGAAGCAGATGTGGCACCCCACTACCACTTGGAAGGTCCTGGGTTCAGTTCCTGGATTCTCCTAAAGAAGTCAAGTAAGACAGCAAGTTGACGCAGCAAGGTGACACAACAAAGAGACACAGTGAGGAAATACAATGAGAGACAAAACTAGTAGGGAGCAGAGGTGGCTCAAGTGATTGGCTCAGGGTTCAGTTCCCAGTGCCTCCTAAAAAGAAGACAAATAGAGAGCAGACAGTGAGTGGAGATATAAACAAATAAAATAAATCTTAAAAAAATAAAAACAGCTTTAATTAAGAAAAGAAAACCATTCTATTTACTCTCAGAGCAGAGAATTAAGTCTCCTGAAAAAAAAGCAGTCAGATGTAAATGCCATAAATTGATGGTTTATACATACAAAATCAAGATTTAAATCTGGCCTTCCTTACAAATGTATGTTCTTTTTTTTTTTTTGTATCTGTTCTTTTAAATTAAAAAGTAACCCCATTTTTTTCTCCAAGAGCCTCAAGTTAATCAACTTTCAGACAATCTATGGAAAAACATGCACTAAGATTAATTAACAAGGCAACTGGCCACTTCTAGTTAGCTTCCTGGGCAGTGCTCAAAACTCAGGGTTGTTCTGGCCCCAAAGATACATGTACGAACCATGGAATTTGCTCCTCTTCCACTCTGGAACATACTGGAAGACTAAACGTATCAACTGATAGGCCTTCCTTAAGAAACAAAATAATGTTTGTATACATCAAGGACCAACTTAAGTGACGTTACTCTGCTTATACTGTAACTACACTGTCTGAATATAACTGGTACTCCTAAACGTACTTTAAGACTTGTCCTGCCATCGCCCACTGGGTGGACTGGGAGAGAGTGTAAACTACAATGTAAATCATTATCCATGTGGTGCAGCCGTGCTCCAAAATGTATTCACCAAATGCAATGAATACCCCACGATGATGAAAGAGGTAGTTGATGTGGGAGGAGTGGGGTGAGGGGATTGGGTGCTATATGGGGACCTCATATTTTTTTAATGTAACATTAAAAAATAATAATAAAGAGAGAAATAATAAATAATAGAGAAAAAAAAGACAATGCATTTTTAGGTAAGTAAAGCTCGTCTCTGACTCATACATTTTAACATCTTTGGCCAGCAGCCCTGTGCACAAAGAGCCTAGTGTGTATTTCACGTCAAGTGAAGTCAAATTAAGACAAATTTTAAATTATTTTGTACTATTAATAGTCAACATTTGTTCAACTCCTGGACACCTGGTTGTAGCACTTCAAACAAATGCAGCTGACTGATCAGCTCGCAGAGAAAACACCAGCTCTCTGGAGAAAACAGAGGAGAGAGTGAACTGTCGTCCAGGGTGCCAAGCCCAAAATGGAGAACATCACCTTATTCTTTTACAATGGCTTTTCAATCACCTGCCCTCATTTGAGCCTCAAAGTCACCCTGTATCCAAGCCCTCACAAAATTACAGAACTGACAGGGCTGGAAAAAGTCTTAGAGATCACTAGCCTAACTCAAACATTTCCCAAATGAGCAAACTGAGGCCAAGAGCCAGGCAGGTGGCATGGAGCATGGTTTTCAGTGCCTATTCTAGCAAATGGAAATCCCTCAGACCTAGAAGGGAGGAGGAGAAAGGAAGTGGTTACAAGTGCTGGTGTCCAAGGGAACTGACTGGGTCTCTTTGTGCCTCATAATTCCCTGGCAAATGGAACTTTTTTTAGGGGGAGGGGGATGGTTAGGGGGATATTCTAATCAAGGAAGCAGCTGGAAAAGAGACTTCTGGTCCAGCTTGAGTGAGAGGCCGTTCCTGGGGTAGTTTGGATAACAGCATGGCAACGCCGCCATGCCCACTGGCGCTGCTCTCCTCTGGCAGTTCTCCAGGGGCTTCTCTGACAGGGGTCAGATTCCCACCTCCCAGGGTAGCTTTGTTACTGGACTTTTGCTCTCCTTCCTACCAAGCGCCCCTTGCCTTCCTGGGAAACCAGTGGCAAAACCAGTTTCCCCTGTGTTTGCCCACCTTTTTCTCTTCTCTCCAGGAATGTGAAAGTTGCTGTTCTCACCACCTTTACTTCTGCCACTCTACTATAGTGACAAATACAGTGGTGTTCTATGGAACGTGAATAGGAATTATTGGGGGAGGGGTTTCTCTAGCCAAATAACTTTGGAAATATTTGGTTAAACAAAGTTAAAAGATGTCTTTACTGCAGAATTTCTCAGAAGTCCTTAAATCAATGAATGACTTGGCTCCAAGAGGAAGACATCATTTGCAACAACTCCTAAACATATTTAACTGCGAGACGCTTGCCCTAATTTTTCTTTGGGGAGCATTTCTTGCCACTTCGTGTTCTCTGAAGCATGCTCTGGAAAGAAAGTACAATGGACTGCCTTGCTCTATTTCTTTGTTTTCCCCAGCCCCACACTCTTACAGGCCAGGTACCAGGCTCTCAATTCACTATACTTGAAAGAATTTCCGGAAACGGACTTTGGCCCAGTGGTTAGGGCGTCCGTCTACCACATGGGAGGTCCGCGGTTCAAGCCCCGGGCCTCCTTGACTCGTGTGGAGCTGGCCCATGCGCAGTGCTGATGTGCGCAAGGAGTGCAAGGAGTGCCGCACCACACAGAGGTGTCCCCCGCGTAGGGGAACCCCACGCGCAAGGAGTGCACCCCTTAAGGAGAGCCGCCCAGCGAGAAGGAGGGAGCAGCCTGCCGAGGAATGGCGCCGCCCACACTTCCCGTGCCGCTGACGAACAGAAGCGGACAAAGAAACAAGACGCAGCAAAAAGACACAGAAAACAGACAACTGGGGAAGGAGGGGAATTAAATAAATAAAAATAAATCTTTAAAAAAAAAAAAAAAAAGAAAGAATTTCCCAGTACTGCCTCCCACCCTTTTCTAACTCTCCTTTTGTAGTGGAAGCATGAGACTTTGTTGCTTTTTCAATCTGCCCAATCAGTTAGCAGGTTCTTTGGATTAAACTAATTCACAGAGAAAGTTTAAGGGTATTGCCATCAGCCCTACTGAAGATTTTGTTTCAGGGCATGTTTTAGTTTCCTGGCTGCTAAAGCATATACCATGCAATGGGTTTGCTTAAACAGCAGGAATTCATTGGCTTGTGGTTTCTAGGCTAGGAGAAGTCCAAAATCAAGGCATTGTCAAGGTGATATTTTGCCCAAAAGACTACAGCATTCTGGGACTGGCAACCGGCGATCCTTGGTCCTTGGCTTTTCTGTCACATGGCAATGCACACGGCAACATCTTCCTCTTCCGGGTTCCATTGACTTCCAGCTTCTGGTTGTTCCCTGTGGCTTTCTCTGTGTCTGAATTTCATTCTGCTTTTAAAGGACTCCAATAATAAGATTAAGATCAATCCTCAGGATATGGATGAGGCTCAAGCAGTTGGGTGCCCCCCTACCACACGGGAGGTCCCCAGTTTGGTACCTGGTGCCTCTTAAAGAAGACAAGCAAGACCGTGAGCTGACGCAATTGGCTGAAGCAATGAGCAGAAGAAGATGACACAACAAAGAGACATAGCAAGGAAACACAATGAAAGACACAACAAGCAGGGAGCAAATGTAGTTCAAGCCCTTGGGTGATTGCCTATCACATGGGAGGTCCTGGGTTTGGTTCCTGGTGCCTTCTAAAAAAAAAAGAAGAAGAAGAAGAAAGAAGGCAAGGAGACACAAAGAGCAGACAGCAAGCATTAACAATGGGAGGGGGAGAAATAAATAAAATAAATTTTTTAAAAAAGATCCACCTTCATTCTTTTGAGTCACAAATTAACTTAAGTAACCTCATCAAAACGTCCTACTTATGATGGATTAATCCACATAATCCACAGGAATGCATTAAGATTAAGGACATGTTTTTCAGGGGTACCTAGCCCCAAGCCATTGCAGGATGGTATTTTGAGCTGTCCCATTTTTCTTTGGCTACATTCATACAGGACCTCTAAAAAATTGTGTTTTTCCATGGGTGCCTTGGGCTGCAAAACTGAGCCTCTAGGCCATGTGATGTGTTCCCCAAAACAGGTCTCTCCATCAGAAACTTCAGGAAAACATTGCTTTTTGGGGCTTCAAATAATAGTTCTCAAACTTGAGTGTGCATCAGACTCACCTAAATGGCTTGTTAAAACAGATTGCTGAGCCCTCTCTGCAAAGGTTCTGGATTCCTTAGGTCTGGACAATTGGCATTTCTAACAAGTTCCCAGGTGACACTGCTGGTCTGGGGAACACACTTGGAGAACCACTGCTTTAAAGGAAACTTTCCACACCACCGTTTCTAAAATTTATCATAAAATACTCAAGAAACAAGTACTTTTCTATCTGGGAACTTAGGAACAAGAGGTCCTGTGACTACACATCTTTCCAACATTTTTTTTTTATTCTAGTTGTTTTGAACATGTAGTCTTTTATTTATGAATCTAGTGGTTGCAACATTAAATCTTCTGGGTGATTTCACACATGGAAGAGAGTTGCACTGTGGTGAGAAGAGGGGGAAAAAGGAAAGGATGGTATAATTCTTTTGAGACTGTGGAGCATGAGCTGTCTTTAAGTCAGTTTGGAAAAGGTTATCCCACAGGATATCCCTCATCTTTAGTCAAGTTTGGCCAAGAAGCACCAAGATGTAGAAAGAAAAGCATGCCTTTCAAGTAAAAAAGATCTGGGTTTAAATCCCATCTTCACCACCAGCTGAGTGACTTTAGCAAAGTCATTGGACCTCTCTAAGCTGATCTAGGAAGTAGTACTAACAGCTCCAACTGCGAAGGTTATTGAGAAAGCTAAATGAGACATTATACATAAAGCACCTAAAACAGTGTCCAGGTTGGAGTATGGGTTCAGCACATGCTGGTTTCATCCCTTTCTTCTCTTTTACAAGGAAGATGTAGGCCATAGCTTCAAAGTGCTGCTATTCTTGTTAGCTGTTGACATTGACTCCTGCTCTATGCCACATCTAGGGCGTACTGTCTGTTGGGGAATAAGGAATTGTCCTTTTAGAGTATTTACCTCACCTTCCAGAGGTGTAGGGGAGGAAGACAATCCTTCACTGTCAAGTTCCCCTAAATATGGACGTTTTTGTTGAGTACATTTTTTTGTCTTTATTTTTTTAATATTACATTAAAAAAAATATGAGGTCCCCATACACCCCCCCCACCCCATTCCTCCCCCCATAATGACAATCTCCTCCACCATCATGAGACATTCATTGCATTTGGTGAATACATCTCTGAGCACCACTGCACCTCATGGTCAATGGTCCACATCATAGCCCTCACTCTCCCACATTCCACCCAGTGGGCCATGGGAGGACATACAATGTCTGGTAACTGTCCCTACAGCAGTACATTTTTTAATGAGTTGATGGTGTGATGTGGCTGACCACATGACATTATTGAGAAATGGTGTGTTTAGAACAAAGGGCAGTCCCATTCTTCCCTGGGTTGTTCTAACCACATCTGAAATATTGTGCCCAGTTTGGGGAAAGACACTGTGTAAGAGTAGCCTTGGCAAGTTGTATTTAGAGGAAAGAAGCCAAGGAGATGGAGACACAAACATCCTATGATGTAGGAATCGGTAATAGAACTAAGGGTCTTGCCAGGGCACAGAGAAAAATTTGATGGCTGAAAGAAAAGATTTTCCAAGGACACAATGTTGTCTATCTTCAATTTTTTTCTGTGGAAAGTGGGATTTCCATGAATCCTTTAAGTCCCATAGATAGAACTGGAGTCAGCTGTTGGAAATTACAGGGAGACAGTTTTCAAGTCAATGTAAAGAAGGATGTTCAAACTAAATTGTCCCAGAATGCATTACGTATGTTGTCATTGGCGAGAGTAAGCTTCCTGTCTATAATGGCAATGAAACAGAAAGTGGATGACTACTTGGGGAGAGAGGATAGGTGAAGCCTGAGCACTGGATTGGGGAGGGGTGGAGAGAGGAAGGAGGTGATGAACCAGGTACCCCTGAAGTTCCCTGTCACCCCAAGATCTGTGATTCTGCAATCCTGTTTTAAGGTAAAAAATTATAACCTAGCACCTAATTATCAGCTAAGACCACTGTTCCAGCTATATGACCAAGAATATTTCTTGTGTTTTCCAAAAAGTTTGAAATCCCCACATTTGCAAATATATTTTTTAAATGAAGGCCTCTGTGGTCCAGCTAGAGGCCCAAGGAACTTTATTAGCTTGTCCCCGATCCCTATGTTTGGTGCCCATTTGGGGGTGGGAGGGGGAATATCAAATTATTTTTGCATTTAAGAAATGCCCAATAAGAAAGTCCCTCTTATATAGCTTTGTTCAGATCAGAAGAGTGAAAATCTGGCTGGTAGTGAGAAAAATGAGGCCTACAGGAGTGGTAGCTCCTTCCCACTTCCTGTCCCTACGTATCACTAAACTTTTATTTAAGCTTTTCTGTAGTCATATCTTGCTCCTGTATTTCTATTGCTTTTCCCTACTTTGACATGGAAAAAAAAATGATTCCTTTAATTTTGCAGAAGTTGAGCTGACCCACCAGTGGGGCTTTCATCACCCCCTAGCAATGTTATATGTACCCCACAGTAGTCTTGAAGCTAGAAGGTTCCTGGATTTACTGGAAACCTACTGTGTTTCTCGCCACCCAGCTGAACCCTAGCTAGTGTCTCATAAATCCCTAAAGAGTGTGGAGGTAACCTCCTCAGAGGCAGTCAGTTTGGCCTTCTCAATGCAGGAGCATACCCTCCCCCCAGGGTATCCTTGCTATATGTCCACATAACCCGTTTGCCCACTTCCTGGGATGGAAGTCCTCTTTGAGTGCAACATTCCACCTCTGGATTGCTCTACATGTAAAAAGTTCTTGCTTATTTTGAGTTAAAATCTGAGTATATATTTTACTCACTGATCCTGGGTTGGCTCTGTGGGACTACGTGGGCTATTAGTATCCACAGACAAGATTTGAAGATGGCCCTCATTTTTCTGGTCATTTTTCCATCCATCCTTTGGTTCCTCTCAAATCCAAATACACATCTCTGGCTCCTAAAGCATTCCTCATGTGACCTAATTTTCAGACTTTATTCCACCTGGGTCACCCTCTAGGAAATACTTCAGTTTTAAATGTCCCTTTAAAAGATGGCAAGTGTCCTTTAGAGAGGCAGTATAAAGTGGTGGCTAGGAACAAGAACTCTGGAACCAGGCTGCTTGGGTTTGAACCCTTATTCTACTGCTTATAAGCTGTATGACCCTGAGCAAGTTACTCAGCTTCTCTGTGGTTCAGTTTCCTCACCTACAAACTGGAAATAAAATAGTACCACCTCATAGGTTGTAGTGAGGAATGAATAAGTTAATATGTATCAAGCAAGCACTTTTAAAACAGCCTTGCATATAATAAGTGCTATATAAGGATTGGCTGCTGCTATATTATCGCTGTTATTATTCTCTATAAAAAATTTTTAATGGCAAGGACAGTGATTAAAGCCTTCCAATAGCAGAAGGAAGGCCAGAGAAGCAGGCCTCTCTCTTTCCCTTCCTCCCAACTATACTCCCTTGCAGAAGAGCAGCTGCAGATACCACCCAGGGCTCACCCCTTTCATTTCCACAACAGACACACTGTAGGGTCAGAATCATCAAGGGCTCCAGGGAGCTCAGACACCTGCTGGAAGCACCCAGACCTGCGCACTTGGTCCAAAGCAGACAGTGCCAGACAATCCAGGAGAGGGTGCACAGTGACCATTCAACTCAAGAAAAGTCCTTGAAGAGTGGGACCTAGCAGTGGTGAGAAGAGACAAAGCCCAGCAGAGCAGATGGATAGTGTTCTGAAGACACAGCATGCTCAGTCACCCTCATCCTAGTGTACCTCTTGCACCTGAAGGGAGATCCAGGGGTGTCTGCATTTGATGAGCATCCCAGGGACCTGAAAAGATGAAAGCAGTGGCTCCCACCACATACAAGAAATTGGTCAGGCACTGGCAAAACAAGCAGACTCTGACCCTGCTATCACTTATAAAATTAAAATTTTACTCTCACAGCTGCATTAGTTAGATTACGCATTACAAATTATGTGACCCCCTTAACCCAGCCTAAGGACGGTAAGAAGCAAAGTTGCCCCAGGAAGCTAGTTGCTGGCTGTCACGCACTGGGTCTCTAGCTTCTGCATCTCCCCAGATCTCAGTATGCTGAAACCTTACCAACCACAAAGGACGTGTCAATGTAGGGAGAGAAGCGAGCATGACTCAGAGAAGCAGCAGCAGGTCTCCTCCTCCAAGGCCTCAAGGCTGACTGCAACACCCAGTTTGTGATTCAAAAAGAAATCCCTTCCTTGCTTGCAGATTCAAAGAACAAATTTTAACTTACCATATTAGTCAGCCAAAGGGGTGCTAATGCAAAATACCAGAAATTGGTTGGTTTTTATAAAGGGTATTTACTTGGGGTAGGAGTCTACAGATACCAGGCCATAAAGCATAAATTACTTCCCTCACCAAAGTCTATTTTCACGTGTTGGAGCAAGATGGCTGACGATGTCTGTGAGGGTTCAGGCTTCCTGGGGCTTGCTACTCTTTCCTCTGTGAGCTTACTTCCCGGGACTCCAGCTTAAGTCTTCAGCATCAAACTCCAACATCAAAACTGCAACATCAGAAACCCTCAACTCTGTCCTTTGCCATGCCTTTTATCTGCGAGTCCCCACCCACCAAGGGATGGGGACTCAATGCCCTAATTACAACTCAATCATGCCCAGGTACAGATCAGATTACAAACATAATCTAATATCTATTTTTGGAATTCATAACCACAGCAAACTGCTACACTTTCCAAAAACACAGAGCTCTCAGGGATATATAGGTCTCATCTGCACCTATATTCCCCACCTCTACTTTGCTCACTTTCCCACCTCTACTTTGCTCACTTTCTCTACCCACATTTTGCTTCCCCTGCACATAGCAAAGCAAGGACATTGATACTGGCCACAAAGCCTAGGACCAGAGCACAGGCTACAAGCTCCTGGATATCCCTCTCCCCTGGTGAGGAAACTGGCACTAACCCCACACATGGGTGCAGAACAACACTCAACTCACTGTGCATTTAAAAAAGAAAAAGAAGATTGTAACACAGTGCAAAGCTACAGCAAGGCAGTGTGGCACTGGCATATGAACAGACATGTAGGTCAATGGGATGGAACTGAAAGTCCAGAAAAAGCTTCTCATTTATGATCAACTGATTTTAGACAATGGTGCCAAGACAATTCAATGGGGGAAAGAATAGTCTTCTCAACAAATGATACCGAAACATACAAAAGAATAAAGTTGTACCCTTGCCTCACACTGTGCACAAAAATTAACTAAAAATGGATTACCTAAAGGTAAAAGCTAAAAACCATCACGCTCTTAGAAGAAAACCTAGGCGTTAAGTCTTTATTACTTTGTATTAGGTAGGGGTTACTTAGTTATAACACCAAAAGCACAAGCAACAAAAGGAAAAAAATAGATAAATTGGACTACATTAAAATTTAAAATGCCTGTACTTCAAAAGATATCAACAAGAAGGGCAAAAGACAACCTGCAGAATGGGAGAAAATATTTGAAATCATATATCTTATAAGGGACTTACATTTGAAGAAAAAGAGCTCTTATAACACAATAATTAAAGAAACAAATTTAAACATAGGCAATAGATCTGAATAGACATTTCTCCAAAGAAGATATACAAATGGCCATTAAGCAGGTGAAAAGATGCTTAACATCATTAGTTATTAGAGAAATTCAAATCAAATCCATGAGATACCACTACACATTCACTACAACTATATTAAAAATGGATGGACAACAGCAAGTGTTGGCAAGGATGTGGAGAAACTAGAACCCTCATACATTGCTTGAGGGAATGTAAAATGGTACAGCCACTTTGGAAAAAGTCTGGCAGTTCCTGAAAAGATTAAACATAGAGTTACCAAGTGGCCTAACAATTATACTCCTAGGTATATACCCAGGAGAACTGAAAGCATGTGTTTATACAAAAACTTATAAACTTGTTAAAACATGTTCATAGCAGCATTGTTCACAATAGCTAAAATGTGGAAACAACCCAAATGTCCATTAATTAATAAATGGCTAAACAAAATGTGGTTTATCCATAAATGGAATATTATTTCATTTTAAAGGAAGGCAGTACTGATGCATGCTACAACATGGATGAATCTTGAAAACAGTGTGCTATGTAAAAGCTGCCAGTCACACAAAAGGCCACATATTATATAAGTCTAATTATATGAAATGTCCAGAATAAGCAAAGCTATAGAAATAGAAAGCAGATTATTGGTTGCCAATGGCTGCAGGGAGGGGATAAAGAGGAGTGACTACAAATAGGTACAGGGTTTCCTTTGGAGATGATGAAAGGTTCTGGAATTAGATAATGGTATAGTTGCACAACTCCGTGAATATACTAAAAAAAAACCCACTGATATATACAAAAGGGTAAATTTCATGATATGTAAATTATATCTCAATAAAGCTATTTCAAAGGGGAAAAAAAGGGCACAGGCCATAATTTCCCAACCCCTAGACTAGTTCAACTCTCCTAAAGAGGAATAAAGTTAATATTTGCTGAGCGGCAACTATGTGTTAAATAGCAGGATTTGTATAAATTATCATATAAAACATCTAGTCTTTTGGGGAAAAAAAAAAGCAAAACATGTGTAAAGTACTTAGTAAGATGCCCTGGTCACAGCAGATGTTCAATTTGTAGTAAAAATAATGTTTATTGAGCACTTAAAAAAAGGAAAAAAAGAAGCAACAACTTGCCCAACAGTGGATCCATTTACCATTTATACCATCTATACATAAAGGATAGGCTTGAATTTTTAGCTTTAAGAAAAAAAGTTGGCATTGAACTTGCCACAGAAGGCTGAGGGAGTCTAAAGCAGGAGCACCATTCACTGAAACATACAGACTGGGCTTTGTTTGGGGGCATCCGAAGGGGCTGTCCATCAATGTCTGGAGAAGCTCTGAAACGCTCCAGGTTTACAGACGCACCCAAGATCTCAGGACTTTACCTGACGAGTCCTCAGCCCGTCTAATGAGAGACCCACACTGTTGCTCTAACGCAGAATAAAGCCCCTGGACCCTTTTAGACCTCTAGGTTCATCAAAGACGGAACAAGATGCTCAGTGCTCCAGGCTGCCAATGTTTAATCAGCCCATACCAACAGAGACTCACAGTTCCTACAAAGTGTCAATACCTGCATGTTCCTGTAGGGAATCTGGAATAGGGAGGCCCAGACAATAAACTAAGGAGTTCCCAGGGCAAGTTAATCACACAATCCTCACCCACAAGGATGCCTTGAGGAAGAAGCAGCTCTGCACTGTGGAGGAGGGGAGCGAAAGAGAAGGAGCTAAAAGGGAATATCAAGACCTGCTTTATAGTCCAGCCCCAGGCACTTAGGGAATAGCTTGTATTTCCCCAGATTTTAGGAAATACACCAGTAAGAACCGAGGAAATGCTGACAAGGGAGCCTGCTATCTCTGCCAGAAAGCCACAAAACTTTTTCTTTCAACTTCCAACTTTTTTTTTTTTAAAGATTTATCTTTTATTTATTTCTCTCCCCTTCCTCCCCCAACCCCCCGTTGTCTGCTCTCTGTGTCCATTTTTGCTGCATGTTCTTTTTTGTCCGCTTCTGTTGTTGTCAGCGGCACGGGAATCTGCGTTTCTTTTTGTTGCATCATCTTGTTGTGTCAGCTCTCCGTGTGTGCGGCGCCATTCCTGGGCAGGCTGCGCTTTCTTTCGCGCTGGGCGGCTCTCCTT
The DNA here is from genome assembly GCF_030445035.2 of Dasypus novemcinctus. Taxonomy (NCBI): domain Eukaryota; kingdom Metazoa; phylum Chordata; class Mammalia; order Cingulata; family Dasypodidae; genus Dasypus; species Dasypus novemcinctus. The sequence goes on from NC_080675.1 coordinate 39,906,080, forward strand.
ACAAGGTGCACTCCTTGTGCATGGGGTTCCCCTACTCAGAGGACACCCCTACATGGCAGGGCACTCCTTGCACACATCAGCACTGTGCGTGGGCCAGCAGGGTTTGAACCGCGGACCTCCCATATGGTAGGCGGACGCCCTAATCACTGGGCCAAGTCCGCTTCCCAACTTCCAACTTTAGAACAAATCATCACCAAGGAAAAATTACAGTTCTCCTGGCTCCATATGCAAGATAATGTTGGGGGGGAGGCATATGTATATGTGTATACTGGTGGGGGTAGTAGTGGTTAGAACAAGAGAATATGAGGAAATTTAGTTTCAGACAGAGCTATACCAAGAAAGATTGTTCTTGGTACATGGAACTCAAAGCTCAAAAACCATACATTTTTCACATAGAAGTAACATTATGAATGGTGTTTTGTAATAATTATTATTAGCTATGATTCATCTGTACAAAAAATTAAAGTAGCTTGGAATGTGTCTGATAACAACTACTAATCAACCACATTGTTCCTCAACACTCATGAAGAGGAATTTAGTAATATGCATCAAATACCTTAAAAGGTATATGTACTTTTGACCCAATATTCAACTTCTAGAAATGTAACCCCCAAATTACCAGGATTCATGGTAGATCCATACAATGGAATACAATGCAGCCATTTTTTTAAAATGGAGAGCTAGGTGTATGTACTCAATATGGAAATAAGTCAACAATATACTTAGTTTAAGAAAATATTATAAAATTATATATATCATATCATTTTGTCCTAAATAATAATAGATACACACACACACAAACATCTAGAAGGTTATCAACTTAATTGGTACTATTTTTTTTTCTTTTTATTTCTCAAAAAAGCTTCATATTTTTTTATTTAGCTTTCTGACTCTGTGCTTATGCTTTCAATATACTTTCACAATGATTTTCTGCTCCTCAATCAGGAAAGCTCACTTGATCCTGTCACAGACACATTTAGCGCACATGGAACCACCACAGACTCTGCTGACATGTTTTTTTTGTTTTAGATAACCTCATAAGAACTTTAGGTCTCACAGCACGATGTCAGCCTGGGCACACACCACATGCAGATTTTGGTGTTTTCCCAACCATCTTGGTATAAAGACAAACAATTCTATCACCAGGGGTCCAGGATAGCCTCGTTTTGTTAGAGACACCACTGTAGGATAGCTTCCGATGGTATGTCAAACACTGGGCCATTTTGAATGCCCCCACACCAGCGCAAAGGACTGCACCTGAGAAGGCCCAGCGCTTGCAAGTCCCCAGATGGCAGACAATTATTGGTGCCATTTCAAGGAGGTAAAATCACTGGGTGATTTTAACTTTCTACCTTATGTACTTCTGTACTGTCAGAATTTTTTTTTTTTTACACAATGTAAGTTTTCTATTTAGAATAAAATGTATTACTCTTTTTATTATTTAATTAAATCCCTAGCATGCATACATACATCCATATAATACAATACAATATGCCTCTTTAATATCATTTTACTAGCTGCATAATATGGTTATATCATAATTTAAGCAATTCTCTATTTTTGGATACTTAGGTTGTTTCCAAAGTTTTGCTTTTATAAACAGAACTTAGATGGAAACCCTTGTGGTTAATATTTGCATACATTTTAAGTTATTCCCTTAGAATAAATTCCTGTAAGTGGAATTGCAAGCTCAAAATGTGTGCACAATTAAGGACTTCTGACCCATATTGCAGAATTATACCATTAAAAGTTGTTGCCAATTTACTTTCCAAAATGCAATGTTAGGGTAGCCTCTTTCCTTTACTCAACCCTAAATATTATCATTTTTTCCCAATTTGTCCAACTTTGGTAAGCAAATGGTGCATCGTTGTTTTTATTTGTACGTTTTTAATGAAAACGAAGATGGCATTATTTGTATTCACTTTTTGACCATTTATTTTAATGCATGACCTGCTTGCTGATATCTCTTGTCCACTTTTCTTCTAGGATCTTTTACTTACTGATTTGTGAAAGTTCTTTATATATTAATTATATTCGTTCTTTGTCATTAAGGCTAATATATGTCACTTGCTTTTTAGTTTTGTTTAAGGTTTATGTTCAGAAGTTTTAAATTTGTATACATTTTTAAATAATAAAATACATTCAGAATTTCAAATAAGCAAATAAGCTTTTGAAATACTGCTGGTTGTAAATACATGGTCTTATATTCTAGTTACTCTATCATATGTCTTATATCTTCTGCATGCAAATTCCTTGCAGGCAGGGGTCACATCACTTCTTGAATCCTGTATAGCAACTAGCACATAGCCCAGAACATAGTGGGGCTCAAAAATGTTTGTTGGAATGAAAAGACACTGTGCCTAGAATTTGCTTTAAAGCAATCCTGTTGGGAATGGGGGTGAAAATGGAGTAAAGATGAAACAGAATTGGACACAAGCTGTTGATTGTTGAAGCTGACTGATGGATGCATGGACTTCATTATACCATTACTTCTCCTTTTTGTATACTTGCAAACTTCCATCATAAAAAGTATTGGATTGATTGGTCAACAGCATCAGAGAGGGGACTCACAAAAGAAAAAGAGTGATGAATATGAATTACATACACATCAAGATCACTTTTGGAGAGCAAAAACATTTAGAGGCCAGGCTGAGATTAGGCAGGTGAGGGGACAAAGAATTTCTAGCTTTATGACCTTGAACCAGTTATTCAGTCCCTCTGAAATTCAGTTTTCCCTCGTAAATAAAGGTATTAATAACTTCCTCAAAAGGTTGCAGTGAGATTAATAGATGTAAAACCCTGAACCTCACATCAAGTGAGCACTCAATAAAGAAAAGCCATCACTTTTATTCAGTGATACACATGCTTGACAAGCTCCAGGCAACATTTCCTGCTGGTGGTAATCTAATATCCTTCCACTATGGCTGAGATTTCGGTTAATCAGCCTGGGCACAAGACAACTGCTTGGCAGAGAACTTGGTGAAACAGATGTCAGCAATTACATTCCTGATCCCCAGAAGAAAACGCAGATAAGACCATAGCAAAGAACAAAGCCCGTAACACCTGATCTTACTCACAGGTCACCAAAGAGCCTCAACTCCACGTTCCAAAGATGCAACAGAGAAACAGGAAAGAGGAAGCCTTACAACAGTGGTTCACAACTTTAACCAAACACTGGAATCACCTGGAGAGCTTTAAAAAAGGATAATGTTTGAGTCTTACTCCCAGAATTTGATTTAATGATCTGGGATGTGGCCTAGATTTCAAGATTTTAAAAAATCTAATGTGATCAAATGTGCAGCTTTAGAATCACTGCTTAAGAAGACACTTTCCTATGTGAGTTGGGTCAGGGGTAGGGAGAAAAGGACAAGAAAAAAACAAAGGAAAAGGCCAGAGTCCATTGACTGCCACACAAACCCCATTAAAGCTAGCTCAATCATGTGGTCCCAAGCTGGGTCATATCCCAAACAAATCCAGCCCCATTAGGCTCCCATCACACCCTCCGTAAACTCCAAGAGTGTGTTAACTGTGTAATAAGTCACAGGGTTAAAAAAATATTAACACCAGAGTGTAGGCATATCAACATCTCACAGAATATTAAAGCGACCTAGCTTGCCTCTGGGTTTTGGTCTTTAAGAAAATTTTTAAAGACCCACTAAATGATAGTGGAGGCTGGGCAAGAGAGAAATGTGTTCTGTCTCCCAGGAGCACGGCAGCCTGTCGATGTGACTGACGCACACTCAAAGAGGCAGTCTCATTTCGTGAAGTTATTGCAGCATCTTTGATCAAGGGGAAAAGCACATCCACTTCAATCACTTTAACTGAGCTGGGCCCTCATTCTGTCTCTCTGGCTGCCCACTGGCGGGAACCAGCATCAAGCCTGCAGACACATGGCAGTGCTTAGACTGTCAAACAAATAAAGCGGCTCTTGATTGTCTATACAACCTCTGCTGAACTTTGGGGGGCCCTCTCATTTAGCAATTCAGCCTGGACTAATCTGGAAGTTCCTTTCCCCAGCAAACAACACCTGGCCTGGCCTGGCCCAAACAAAAGCTGGCCAGTGGTTGTCTATCAGGAGGCAGTGAACACTTCAGAATCAGGAGGGCAAGGGCCAGTCACTCTCATAAGCAACACACCCAGGATTACTAAACCTAGAGAAAGGGAAAAACTATTGCCTTAGATTTTGCCCTCCTCCCTGCTCCCTTTAGCCCTGTCTCAGCCCCCAAGCTAAGCCGAGAGGTCTTACTTTCTTCCCCCACACATGAATTCTCAGCAGTGCAATTTCAAACACGTATACAAAGATCACCCACTTTCTTTTTATTGGGATAAGTAAACTGAAGCAACACATCAATTTTTGAATGTGGGGAGTTTCAGCAAAAGGCATTTTTTTTCCCTGAGTGGCATCATCCACAAAATCTTGGGAAGACCTGAGTAGCAGAGACATAGTAGAGATGGAAATAATGATCATGAAACTGACAAATATTTATATAGCATTATGTGAATCGGGTACTGTTCTAAATGTTTTACATGTGTTAGCTCATTTAATCCTCATCACGACCTGGATATAAGACATTATTGTCTCCATTTTCTTTCTTTTTTTAATTATCTTTTTTATTTTAAGATACATAAATCACACAAAATGTTGCATTAAAAAATATAAGAGGTTCCCATATACCCCACTCCCCACACCCCTCACTCCTCCCACATCGACAACTTCTTTCATTAGTGTGGTACATTCACTGCATTTAATGAGTACACTTTGGAGCACTGCTACACAGCAAGGATTATATATAGTTTATGTTGTAGTTTATACTCTCTCCCAGTCCATTCAGTGGGTTATGGCAGGATATATAATGTCCTGCAGCTGTCCCTGCAATATCATTGAGGACAACTCCAAGTCCCAAAAATGCCCCAATACCACACTTCTTTTCCCCTCTCCCTGCATTCCATTTTTCAGACAGGAAACTGGGATCCAGAGAGGATCTGTGACTTGTCTGAGGGGGTGGAGCTGGGGTTCACCGCAGGTGGGCAGGCGCCAGGTGCGCCAAGCCCTGTACACACTGCCTCTTCCCATCTGCCCCTCAGCGCCTCCTTTAAGCCTGCTGTTCAGAGAGCAGCAGAGTGTGGAGGGCTTTGGAGTTAGAGGGATCTGGAGTTGAATCCCAGCTCTGCCACTCAATACCTGCTATGACTGCTTCATCTGTCAAGCCACTGTAACACCTACTGTACTTCACAGGCTCATGGTAGGGTCCAAATGAAACAATGACTAAAAAGTCCACCTCACAGTGTCAGTGGCTCAGGTCAGTTTAACCCAGTGGCTCTTGAGCCTGACTGCACATTTGATTCCGCTGGGAAACTTTAGAAAGATGATACCCAATGCCCGACCCACCAGCCTCCAGGTCTCCACCCCAACAAGCGGTTAGCCTGAAACCAGTCACCTCCTTCTTTCAGTCTAGGAATGAAACCTGAAATCCAACAGGCCAAATGCCAGCCTACATTCGTGGACCCCATTGATTCTGATTTATAAGAGGGTGTTTAAACCACTGAAGTCTCTGCCTCCAGCCCTAATATAGTGGGGCTCCCCCAAAGGCCACTCTCTTCAACCTACAAAGGAAGTCACTGGCACCAGACCATCCTCAGCTCCATAGCTAAGCTCACCCTGGCCTAGCGGCCTTCAGTTGACACAGCTGGCACAGGATCCCGACTCTCACAGGAACTGCCAGGCTCCCCCCCAGGGTGGTGCTACAGTAAGGAGCACCTTATTGTCCCACCGCTGCCCACATTTTAGAAATAGCCCATGCCAACATCAGCATCATCCGCCTTACTTTTACACAAAGCACTAACCAGATCATGCAGGATGAGACACGGGACTGCCTGAAAAGACATTTTAGAATCAGAATGCACGCTTACACATGCACTCGTTCTCGCCTCCCTCTTCCTCCCTCCGTTCTTCCCTCCCTCTCTCTCTCTCCTTCACAAGAACCATGATACATAGTTGTACTCAAAGAGAGCATTGCTTTGTGAAAGGACTGGGTGTAGGAAGGAGGGGAGTACAGAGAAGCTAGCAATAAACAGTGAAGGGAATAACGGCTTGCTCATGGAAACTGGCAGGGTTAAGAAAAAATAATCAGCCCGTATTTGACAGAAGAGAAAAATTCAGGTCCGGCCCTCAGAGGAGACAGCCAAAGGGAGGACAGGCACCAGGCAATGCCGGTTTCCTGGCTCGGACTTCCACGCGTCTTTTCAGGACCCACTGCCAGTTGGCAAGAGGCAGCATGGAGGGCCGAGGAGGGGGGAAGGCTGGCCCCAGTGGGCAGCATGGAGGGGAGTCAAGAGCCACTCGCTCAGCTGTTTCCCAGAAAGCACTGGGAGGCCTCACGCTCTCGGGATCAGTCTCCTCTGTCTCAATCCAGGAAACGGGCCCAAGAGAATCAGCCAAGACCTCACCTGGGTAAAGGAGCCGTCCTCACCACACTCAGGCACAAACACAGCCTCCTGGGGCTTCTTGGCTTGTTCCAAAGCTTGGGCCCGCTCCAGGCGACACTTGCTCTGGCCAGCATCTAAATGGGGAGAGGCGCATCCTGCATATTTCACTTGGATTCCACACTGAGCCATGAGACAAAATGGCTGCCCAGGTCTAGTGACGCTGAGAGAAAACCACTCCACTTGCAGTGAACCACACGCAACCAACTGGCTTTCCTAACTAGAAAGGGGTAGTGGCTGTGGGATTAGCTTGGCCTCATCTTCCTCTTTATGCTATTCTTTAAAAAGTATTTTGGGGGGGAGGTTGTTAGAAAGATTCATACTTACACACTGCTCTACGTATTTTTTTCTCCCAAGCACTGCCACCCAGGTAAAAAACTGTTCCATTTCCCGTATTTTTCACCGGGCTTATTAAAAAACTAGTAAGCCCAAGAGATCTTAAAGATGTTTTATAGTTCAATAAGTGCAGGCATTTTCTTTGGAAAAATCAGTCTCTAGAGCAGCCTGCTTAGCCTCTGAAAGTTCCTGAGATAGTTCTGAGCAGTCCAAGGTCACAAACTCAAAAATCTACAGGCCTCAGGAAGGTAATATAAATTAGAGAGGTGAGCTGATCTGACAAGAATGGCATTAGGTTCTGAGATAGAGAGTGCTGAGAACTGTGGCAAACTGGAGGACAGGTTTCCCTCTAAAGGCCTGGCTGCCACTTAGCTCTCTAGTCATTTGTTGCCTTACAGGAACATAGACAAAATATTACCAGGACTTCCATTTTTCAAAAGAAGCACACAAATCCAGATTTTCATATTGAAGCTCCTAATTTTTAGATGTTGCCTCAAATGTTTTTAATGTTTTTAAACATGTAAGCAGGCCAAACAAAACACATCTGTTGGCTAATATTTGGGATCCCTATTTAAGAGCCAGCAGCAATGCTTTGCCATTTTAGGCATCTTCATATATAGCAGCACCCCCACCCCCTGGGGGGGAGAAAAGTATGAGTCAGATAGCAACATAGCAACACCTCTCTAAGCCCTAGCCTAGTGGCAGTAGTTGGAGAAATAAAGTACTCATTTCTTGAAGCAGACCAGTCCTCCTCCTCTTATTGCCTGGTGGAAGAGGTAGAGGGATAGGCTGGCAACTCCCACCCTAGAGAGTACACAGTGCAGGGGGCTGTGGTGCCCAGGGGCCTCTCCCAGGCTGGGTGGAAGTGTGCACACTCACCTTTGCATTTACCTCGATGGACCACACTCAGGTTTGGGTCTCGGCATTTGGCTCGCTGGTACTCACACATGGACTCGTAGGACCTGCCATCAGAGGCACAGATGGGCTTGGGTTGAGTCCGGGAGCAGTGAAGGTTGCACTGAGGGTCACGGTCGCTTATTAGAAACTAGGTTAGAAAAAGGTGAAAGGGTATAGAGGTTACTTTTGCAAGAAAAGTGGAAGGTGAGTCCATGACTTGCAACATTGGTTTGCCCTTGGGAAGCAAGTCCTGAAAAAACCCCAATGCTGTAAAACCCCAGAGGTGGAAGAGGATTGGACAGCCACAAAGTCTAACCAAGGATGCCATCCTTTCTACATCATAAGAGCAATAATGTCTAATGTTCACCTAATATTCACAGGCAGTGCACTAAGTAATCCATATGCCTTGGTCCTCACAACAACCCTGTGAAATAGGAACTATTTATTTTGTAAATAAAGCTACTGAAGCCCACAAAGGGTAACTTGCCCAGTGCCACAAGCAAGTGGTGGAGGCTGAATTTTAACCTAGAGCTGTTGGAGGTAAAATCAAAGCTTTAACCATTAGGACATTCTGCCTCTCCCTCCATGCACAGGCTCATGCACCCTCTATTTTGGGTACTTCCCCCAAATCAGAAACTCACTATCACACCCCAGATTCCATTTTGGAGAAGACTTATTTGTCAGAAAGTAATACTGAACCCATAACTATCACATCGTAATTTTTACTCACTGCTCGGTGGCAGAACACAAGTTAAATGATTTTTTATGAGAAAAGAATTTCCTGATTAAAGAAAATAACAAGCATAACCCACTTGGGAAATTCTCGATTAAAATGGTTTCATTACTGCAGGACTTCTCAGACACCTCTGCTACATTCTTATATGCCATGAATCTTCAAGGCGCATGGTAAATGGAAGTCAGCCGCGAAGTATTTGCTACTCCTGTCATTGAGCTGTGACGTCTAATCCTCTCCCCTTGAATCTGGACTAGCCTCAGTAACTTGTCAGTAAAATGTTCCAGAAGTGATGCTGTGGGACTTCTAAGCTAAGTCATAAGAAATCTTGTAGCTTCATAAGAAATCTCACAGGTTCCTCCCAGGCTTCTGACTACACTGACTCTGGGGGGATCCAGCCACCATGTAGAAGGTCGCCTGAGACCACCATGCTATGAGGAAGCCCAAGTGCTCCACCTCCATAGGGCAGAGCCCTGGGTACACTGAAGGCTCCTCATCAGTGCTGTTGAGGGAATGGATACCCCACAGCAATGCCTGGCAAGGTCAGGAGCAAACACCTGGCAAGCAATGCTGCTAAAGTTCACTGAATAGCCACACTGAGCTCATAGAGGTTAGGAAAGATGTGAATACAAACTTGTCCAACATTTTTCCTCTGATTATGATGTATTTGCAGGCCCTTGGGTAAGCAAATCCATGAGAAATTATTCCTTTTCCAGAACATGCAAAGAGTGGTCCAGAGGCCTTACCACCCCCTGAAGAGAGCACTGGAAACACACACATCCACACTGGCCAAATTCTGAGAGTCTGAGTGGGTCCATCAATGCACAGACCACATCCCACCACCATTTTCCTCTCCTGTGCCGGCTGGTCAGCACAAGAAGGGACCAGCTGTGGGCTGAAACCACTACACAGGCCTTGGCAGGATGGACAGTGCAAACCTGACCCTCTTTTTGGATCCCCTGGGCTCCCTCCCTCATGGGTTAAACCTGAATCCTGGCCAAAGCCCAAAGGGAAATATCCAAAGAGTGTCTCCTAACACTAAACTTGATAGAGTCTGGTGTTCCGGGGTAAAATAAATAATACATAAAGTCACATCTGCCTCCCAGCCTGCCATGCTGAGGAGGGACGAGCTGACCAGGAGAGTAGGAAGGAGCAGGGCCAACCAGCCACACCCCAACCTCAGCCCAGGATGCCAGCTCCAACTCCCCCCAGGTTGCTCCTGATTAGACCCCTTGAGGGCGGTCCCTCTGCCAAGCCCCTCACATGGCCTCCAAGGTGTGGGCTAAGCAACTTTCTGGATTAAACAGAATCTGACCCTAGGGCTCCCTCTCCAGCCTCAGCTCTTACTGCTCTGTCCTCTGCCTTGCCTCCACTGGTCGGCCTGCTCTCCAGCTCTCAGTGAGCTATACTGGCTCCTTCCTCCAGACTTAAGTACACACTGCTCCTTCTCCCTTCCCTCTCACCCCTACTTCAGATTTTGGCTCCTGCCATTTCTTCTGAGAGGCTTTCCCTGACTGTCGCAGATGACGACAGTTCCCCTGTAATAATTTCTCACACCTCACTTTTCTTTCATGGCTCTTAACACCGTTTATGAAGACAAATGTACTTGATTTGGTTAGTAACGAGATCCTCAACTCTAAGCTCCAGGAAGACAAGGACAATGCCGGTTTTGCCTATGAACACAACCCCTGCACTCAGCATAGTGTCAGGGCACGCCACTTTGGGTTGGATGAAAACATCCCTGTTTGGCATTTCCCACGCAGCATTACCTCAAAACCAGCTGGTGCCACGTGACAAGCCCTGCCTCCCAGGCTGGGGCCACCCCAGGGGATCCCTGAGGCCACTCCCTGGCCCCATGCTCTGAGCTTTCCCCTTCTCAAGCCATGTCTTCCTGCTCACCCTCCCTACTGACATTATACCACGGGCCCAGGCGATCCCCAGCTCCCCGTGACCTAGCTCCACCACAGAACTACTTACCTCTGAAGCTGAGAGGTGGTCTCTTCCAGCTCTTCTCCCCAAGCCCATTTGCTACTATCACCCTCCCAGCTCTAGAAAAAGGAGCCCACAAGCCACTGGGAACCAGAGAAACTTTGGACATCCAAGGTGCAGCTGAATGAGGCAGGTGTGGGCAGCCCTGGCCTAGGCTCCTGGATGGGCACAGGACACAGGGGGCTACTATCCCCAACAAGGCTGACCTCAAAAGTCTCTCTTTCAACCCCTGTATGGTGCTGATGAGATTCCTCATCAGCGCAGAAATACAGCCAATACCTGGCTCTGAAGTTCTCCCTGGTGAGGGGCAGATGCCCAGCCTTTGTGGTCCCCTTGTGCCTGAGCTTCCAGGCCAAGCAGACGCATCAAGGCCATCCATGAGCAAGTGCAAGTCCTCTCTTTCCTTGTCTGTAGAAGTGTGGCTACTCACCTGAACTAAGACCCTGGGGTTAAGACCTACTCAAAGAGGTTATTTTGCCATGTGGATCATTAGAAGCCTTTATTCTCATGCTCAGACAAGACAAAAATAAATGCACCTTCTAACTCCTGGGAAAAACAAAGAGTTCATCCTTGGTCTCAGAGGAGTCTGTAGCCAGACCTTACACCTGAAGAGTGATAATAACAATAGCTGATAATACTTTATCACTTACGACATATTACCTAATTTAATCTTCACAATGACCCTATGAGGCAGCTTTGTTACAGATGAGGAGACTAAGGCACAGAGAGATTAGGCAATTCGGCCAAGATGAAACAGCATGTAAATGTCAGGGCTGGGATTGATTCCTACTTGGCCTGGCCCCAGGACCATGATTCTAACCAGTGCCCAGCACTCCCCAACACTGCAAAGAGCATTGTTTACCTTCTTCCTTTGGAAGTTAAATCAAAACAGATATTCCAAACCTGCACAGGATTCCCATACTACTTCATCACTGGGAGTGGGAGTGGGGGTAAGAGAACACACTAAAAAAAGAAGGAAGAGAAAGACAAAGTTTCTTTTCAAACTTGCAGAGGTTGCCTATTGTCGACTCCTCAACTCACAGGAGAGGAGGGCTGGAGGCATCATGGTGGCATTGAACTAGGGTCATAAACTCAATTTGGAAATGGCTTCCTCTGCACCAAGAGGAGCTTGTGCCAGGGACCAGCTTACTACCAAGGGGAGTACTCCAATACCCGAAGATCCTTCTTGCTTCAGAATGGCTCCCAAAAGTTTCCTGCCTAGAAATTATTGGTCCCCAAGGTCAAGCAGAAAGTTTAGCAAAGTGAGTGGCTTAATGGTTGAGCACCTGCTTCACACATATGAGATCCTGGGTTCAATTCCCCATACCTCCTTAAAAAAAAAAAAAGATTAAAAAAAGTTCTGAGACAGCACTGGGCCAGATTATAAAGACTTCAATCATCTGTGGTATCTCATTTAGGAACTGTGTGTGTTTCTGAAAAGGCGATGGGTTCTATAAAATGGAGCTTTAATACGATGACCAGGCCCTAATTACCCAAACCTCCTGGCCCCTGAGGGGATTACTTTGGTTTCACAAACACTGAGGACAAGGTAATCCCCTAGCTTGTTCACCCATCTGTTCACCTACTCATTACACAGCAAGCAGACACCAACAGTGAGCTCAGTTCTGTGCTAGGCATAGGAAGCAGAACATAATCAGCCCAGTCCCTGTCTTCCTTGAGCTTACACTCTAGAGTGGAGGTAACAGGCAAGCAGATAACTACCACACGGCATGTTAACAGGACACTGCAGGACCAAGAGAGGACTTAATGCCAGGAACTCTGGAATGCTACAGAGCCACACAGTCCAATAGAACTTTCTGCAAGGATGGAAATGTTCTCTATCTATGCTATCCAATATGGTAGCCATAAGTCACATGTGGCTATGAGTACTGATATGTAGCTACTGCAACTTAGGAATTAAACTTTTCGTTGTGCTTAATGTTGATTAATTTAAATTTAAATAGCCACATATTAAACAGTGCACCCATAGAATAAATATACCAAGAAGTGGGGGAAGGGAAGATAGGACTCAACTGAGTTTTTCCTATCTGAGCCAGGCTAAGACTGATAAGATCAAAGCAAAAAAGAAGCAGCTCCAGAGAATCACTCCCAGATCTTGAAATTGGACAATTAAATTGTTTCTTTACTAATGGATCAGCAGCCAGAATATCCCAGGAGTTATCACAGTCACCTGACATCATGAAGGTGGTGGCTTTATCTCTTCTTGTAGGAGAAGGAAGGTGCAGGTCTGAAGCTCCCAGCACAAGCCTGTGGCCTGTGTCAGATCACTCAGCACACAGACAAAACTCAAGTCTGAGCCACCTGGCTGGGACATGAACCCCAAGGTCATAAGAATCTATTACAGGCTCAAGAGCAACTATGGTTGGTGGAAATTTTTGGTACTGGGTCGAAACAAGCTGTCTCCCCAATAAGCCAAACACTGAGGAAATAGTATTTTTATAAAAATCCTCACATATATGCCCTTCTTTCTGCCTAACTGAAGGACAAAACATAATAATAATAGCAATGTTAAATACTATGGTGTAAGAAGGAAACCAAACAAAAGGGGCCAGGACAATTGTGTGTTTGTAATTGTTTCCCTAGCCCTCCCCTTTCTCCTTGGAGAGTTGGATGGCTTCAAAGCAAACACACAATGTTTTGTGGTCTTCTCACATTTGCAAAGTAGGACAGGTTCTTGGTAGACATATAAACAACCCATCCTTCCTATTGGAAAAACAAGCTACTGGCTGGGGGCTGCCTTGGCCAAGGAGGAGACCAGGGCAGATGAAATCCATGTTAGACCAACAGTCCCTCTGTCTGAAGTGCACACATGATGATCCTTGCCCACAGTCTCCAGTAGAGTAGAATGCAAACTCTGCCACAGCTTTTGCTCAGTAGGACCACCCCAACACCACAAGCTGTGTTAGGTTTGACTGACTGCCAAGTTCCCATGACAATGGAGAGCAACACTGAACCAGCCAAAGTTTCCTTCTGGGAGGAGATGTTCAATTCTTTATAACAGGGACTTGGTCTCACAGTCTGAACTTCCACCTGCTAGTACTGTGCTATATCTAAAACCAGATTCTAAAGTTCTGAACAGGGCGGCGGACTTGGCCCAGTGGTTAGGGCATCCATCTACCACATGGGAGGTCCGCAGTTCAAACCCTGGGCCTCCTTGACCCATGTGGAGCTGGCCCATGCGCAGTGCTGATGCGTGCAAGGAGTGCTGTGCCACGTAGGGGAGTCCCACACGCAAGAAGTGCACCCCACAAGGAGTGCGCCCCGTAAGGAGAGCCGCCCAGCGCCAAAGAAAGTGCAGGCTGCCTAAGAATGGCACTGCCCACACAGAGAAATGACACAACAAGATGACACAGCAAAAAGAAACATAGATTCCCGCACCGCTGACAACAACAGAAGCGGACAAAGAAGACACAGCAAATAGACACAGAACAGACAACCGGGGTTGGAGGGAAAGGGAGAGAAATTTAAAAAAAAAAAAAAGCATATACAGAAGATGTAATTGACTCCCCCCCCCAAAAAAAAAAACCTAAATAAATAAATAAATAAAGTTCTGAACAGGCAATTCCTGGCAACAGGCATATCTCTGTATTTTGTCCAGGTGTAGATGAGGGGGCAGGAGTCTCACTGAACAGCTAGGTCAATGGCCCATCCACTGAGTTTGGGAAACTGAAGTTCACAGTTTAGAGTGAAGTGTCATTCCCCTTTATATCATACTCAAAAGTCCCAGGCCAAACTCAAATTAATTTGAGGTTTTTCTTTTTAATAAATCCACATGTAACTCAGCTTCAGGAACTCACTTTTAACATTTTTGTTTCACTTATCTATTAATACAAAACAAAGCTCAAATTGAGTGGCTTCAAACAATAAGTTATTTCTCACAATTCTGTGGGTTGTCTGGGCTCAGCAGGGAGGTTCTTCTGTTACATGTGCAGTGTCAGCTGAGGGCATACATTTGGCGGCATTCAGTTGGGAGCTTGGCTGGAGCTGAACCATCCACTGTGGCTTCACTCACTGGTGCCTCAGTTGAGATGGCTGGGATGGCTAGGGACTGGCTGGGTATCTGTAGCAGGCTTTCCTCTCTTATTTGCTTTGACTTCATTCAGCCCTTTATCATTTCTTGCCTAGATATTTGACTCTGCCACCAATCTTCCCCCCCTCCCCATTTAAATTCAAGTTCCATACCGACACTGAGATTATCACCTAAAAAGGCAAATGTTTCCATGTTTTAAACACTACTACTTGCTTCCTTAGAGCTCTTACTGCATTTTGTTCATGCTTCTATCAAAACACTCAGTTTACTGCATGGTAATTTTTCTGTTTACATGTCTATAAAGTAGTACATCTTATTCCTCTTTACATATGGAGGGACTAACACAGTGCCTGATCCAAAGCAGCTGGTCAATAAAAATTTGAGCAATAAATGGATAAATATCAAAGCTTGCCTAAAATATACATCACAGAGGAAGGATAAGAAGCTCCTTTTTCTATTATGTATTGTGAAAAGACATATTCTTTGTCCAACAACTACCAAAAGATTAAAACTCTCAAATGTGCAGAGTAATGGAAGCTGTTTGTTCCTTTTTAGGAAAATCTATTAGGTCAGCAAAGCCCCATATTAAACAAAGTATTTTTCCCTTTAATTAATGGAAAGGGAAAAAATCCCTGAGTTTTTGAAGAGAATATAGCAGAGGGGTTAAAACAGTAACCATATACCCATGGCAGACATCACTAAGTAATCATGGAATTTGTTCCCAATGAGCCTGGCCTTGGCCTCAGAATCTTCTTCACTCAGCCCTGCAGGAAGCCTTTCCACCATGCTGGAGATAAGTGATCTCACCCACAAGGCAGGTGATAATCTGAGAGAAATGTGTATATGTCAAGGTAGAAAGCTCTGACAACTTAACAATCAATGTGATTAGCCCTCTAGTTTTTCCAGCAGTTGCCATATGCATGCACTTAAGTAAGAATCCTAGCCAGATGTTAAAATGGATTTGTTATTTGTCAGTCTACAGCACCCTGAATTCGTTTTTCCACAGAATTAATGTTACAAATAACGATGAGTTTTTCAGCCCAACCTGCCAATGCCTTTAGAAAGAAAAAGAAGGTAAATAATTCCTACCTGAATGCCTGCTGGGCAGGCAACAGGCACAGTGAAGACCCCTGATGCCCAGGCACCCAGTAGGTGAAAATCATTAGCCCCCTTCCGACGCTCCTTCCTGCCTCTGGACTTCGCACGTGCTGGCCCCTCTCCCCAGATTGTGCTTCCACCTCACAAACTCCTATTCATCCTTCTAAGCCCAGTGTCATTGCTGCTTCCTCGGTGGTATCTGACTCCCAGAGGCGACCGGGAATCCTTGTGCTGAGCCTCCAGGACACGCTCTACTTCTCTGCCCTGTGGCCTGTGTCACAGTTATAACGAAAAGGCCAACCGTTGAGTTGTATTCTGGGTACCCATCCTCCCCATGAGGCTGTGAGCTCCCCAGAGGTAGCACCCGTGATCTGGGCGACACATGCTGGACCCCAATGCCTACCATGGGGCCTTGCCCAAAGGGAGGGCTCAATAAACAGCTATTGGTTGGATGACTGATGAGGAAACTGAGGCTCAGCAAGATCAAGCTAGTAAGTAGCAGAACACGCCTTCCAGTTTGACTTAAATACCCAGATTCTACTACACCACACTGCCTCTCTCAGTGCAGGGATATCAAGTGCTGAGCACCCCCAGGTGCTGGCCGAGGGATCTGGGGGGCTGCTGTTCACTCTGACAGCAGTGGTGGGAGCCGGGTGGGGTCTCTAACAACAGCCCTTCTGGTGGACAGGAAAGGGGAAGGGCCTCAGAGGCAGGGAGCTTTCCTAAGGGTTTGTTTTTCTCTGTTGTATTTGTAAATTACAGTCCTGCTCAAGTGTTTAGAACTCAAGCATCAAAAAGCATTTCTGGGAGATGAATCTGCCATTGAAAGGAGGAAAAACTCCACTCCTGGAGCCAATGCCTGGAACAAAAAGTGGAGAATTGCATTCCAGACATCTAGCTGCAGGCCAGCCTCTTAACCCTCTAACCCAGGGTCTGTCCTCCTCTGGCCACTTGCTTCACCATCTGCAAAACTGGACTTTGGTCTTTTTCTCCAGGGCCTGCATCTTAGGCAGTGAAGGGCAGTTTCACATTAAAGCATCACTCACCTACCCACTATCTAATCTGTCATCTGCACTGAACAGCCGCATCCCCATTTCTGCCCAGTGGGCCCTCACCCTTCCCTGACCCCAGGATCACTGCATTTACACAGGTGCAGAGGAGGCCGGGGTCCAGCTTCGGGGCAGGGCTGGGAAAGACGGAGGAGGGGAGATAAGGGCGGTCAAAGGGAAGGGGAGGTCTGTCAGCAACGGCGGCGTCTGCTCTTCTTCCACACACCTCCGCTGCTGGACCTGACAGCAGTGCGCCTGGATTAGAGGGCTTTTCACGCCGCTGAGGGAAAGCAGACGCCCCCCCCCCCCAGCTGTTCGGCAGCTGGAACCACTTCTGTTGTTTTAGCCAGGAAAGGCCTGACCTTCGTCACCCCAACCCACCCCCTCCCCAAGGGAGGAATTTAGCGGTCACTCCTCCCCGTCTACCAGTTTCCCTCTTCTCCTGTGGCCCCCCATCCATAGGGGTGACCGGTCAAGACCCAGGGGAGAAGCTTAATTTACACTGGGTGTCACCCTGGGGGGGGGCAGTTCAGTGGGTCTAAAGACACCCTAAGAAGGATGCAAAGGTAGCACTTACTCAGATACGTCCAACTCACAAACACCCTATCTATGCCCCTTGCCAGTCTTTTAGAAAGGTGGGTCCAGATAAAGCATGGGTCAAGAACCAAGTGATTAAATGTCCAGAAAATGAATCACTTTGCAGATTGAAAGAAGCCAGACTCAAAAATCTACATGCTGCATGGTCCCACATATATGACATTCTAGAAAAGAAAAAAATAAGGACAGAAATCAGATCAATGACTGCCAGGGACTGGGTGTAAACGGAGAAGCATGAGGGAACTTTTGGGGATGATAGAAATAGTCTACATTTTGATTGTAGTGGTGGTTATACAAGTACATAAATATGTTAAAATTCATAAAAGTATACACCTAAAAAGGGTGAATTGTTCTACGTGTAATCATACGTGAATAAACAAGAGAAAATCATAAAACACAAAAATAAAAAAATATATATCCCAAAGAACATTTGCTTTGAAGGATACTTCAGATCTCCCCATGGCACTCAAAGAGCTTTCTGGAGATTCCTCTGCCCACTCCCTTCAATAACCAGGCATTGGGCTGTGGGGATTAGGAAAATAAACAAAAACACAAGCCCTGCTCCCAAAAGCTGATCCAGTTGCAAAGACTGACGTGTGGACAGATAACTCCATAGGGACTGCATTTTGAAAATCAGCAACCAGGAAGCAAAGCCTAAGTCACAATCAGACAGAAGGAAAGAATATTTGAAAATGGATGCCAGGGAATTTGAAGATGTGAGATGGCCACAGCTAACTCAAAAACAAAAACAAAACCAGAAAAAAGAAACAGAGAGGAAAGAAGGAAGAAAGGAGGGAGGAAGGAAGATGGGAGGGGAGGAGAGGGAAGGGGAGAGAAGAAAAAGGAAAGTAAAGGAACGAGGGGAAGGGGAAGCAGCATCCATCCACTCAGCAAAGAATTACTGAACACCTATTATGTGCCGGGGCCATGCCGGGTGCTGAATAGGAACTGTGAGAGGTGGTACCCCATGTGTACACCCCACGTTCTATGAGGTCAGAGGAAGAGGTTTGTTCTGATTCTGATAGGAAGGATCCAGGAAATTTCTCAGAGGAGGGACAGTAAACTGGATTGCAAAGGATTTCGAAAGCAGGAACCAACATCTAAAGGGTATCTGACCCAACAGTAACAGGTATGTGAAAGTAGAGAAGCAAACTAATTTCAAAACATAGTTTAAAAATGACAACATTGGGGAGCAAAATCATGGCAGGTCCTGAAAACACCCGGTTTTGGTTTTTTTTTTTTTAAGAATTGGAGGACAATGAGGAAGTAAAAGACAAGATCAGACCTGAGCTTTAGACATCTCTGATCAGGGTATCAGAGACACCGGAGAGGCCTAGGAGGGGGTCACGGTCACTGAACGTAGCAGGAAGGGCAATAGGAAAGAAGGGGCATATTGAGCCAAGGGTGGGTGTCCTAGACAGGCTTGAGTGGTGCCATACAGCTCGGGTCACTTGGTGTTTTTGATCCCAGCACTAGGTATCTCCACAGTTTCTGGCTCTCCCCAAGAGCTCCTTAGCCTAGGCTATAAAGCAAACGTGCCAGGTGGAATCTTGAAGGAATGAATGAAATCAGAGCCCCAAGGACCAAATAGCTGTCTGAGGGATGGAGATTGCTGCCCTGTGGGAGACGTGCTCCATCCCTGTCCTACAGAACTCCCAGAAGCCGAGGAAGTGGAAGGTGGGCTGCCACAGGCACGGGTCTTGGAGAGGAAGGAGAACAAATGAGGACAAGAGGGATGTAACTGTTTCGTTGAATGAGTGGAGTCCTTCAGCTTAAATATCCTGTAGGTTTTGCCCTCCTGATCACCAACAGGGCTTCAAGCCTTTCAATTGGAGGAGGAAAGCATTTGTTCCTGGTTCCTCCTTGGCACCCCCAGTCAGTAAATGCTAACCTAATAGACCTCACAAAGCCGGGGCTCAGAGAAAGTCCCTTGCCTATCCCCCACTCCTCATTCCTCAAACCCTGCCTCCAGTGTAAACAAAAACCCCTCTCACTCCAAACCAAATAAACAGAGCACTCTCCAAGACCCAGATTTTTTCGATCCCTTCAGCCCACTAATGCTGGGGGAGGAATTAAGTTGATGGCATTAACCAGCAGCAACAAAAGTGGCCTTGCACTCCGGATGCATGGAAGGAATTGTGGCCCGCAAGAGAGGACGCAGGCTTGTGGGAGTGCAGAGGCAAAGAGGATAGAGAGGGGGTTGCCCTTTATTCCCAAGCCTGTTTTGTCCTCAGTGCCCTGCCCTGCATCCCAGTGACATGAGGTGCAGGTCTGGTGGGAAGAGTCTGTGAAATTAGCACTCTCGCTCCACCTGGCCATTCAGTTGGCCGAGGCTAGTGGCTCCTTACAAAGGTCATCCTGAACACTCCAGCAGAGCCCAGCAGCCTGCCCCAAGTAATCACTAAGTATTACTGAGAATGGAACTATCTAGACTATCTAGCTCGCTGCTAAGCCTCCTGCTAACTGCACGGCAGCCCAGGCGCCCCTCCTGCAGACTCTGCCCCGCCACACCTGGTCCCAGGAAGGTTTTGCATCCAGTGATATGTGACGCACTTTACAGCTGGGGGGAGTGAGGGGCGGGGTGTGACCAGAGATTGGTCCCAGTCCAGCTG
Organism: Dasypus novemcinctus; assembly: GCF_030445035.2. Classification (NCBI taxonomy): domain Eukaryota; kingdom Metazoa; phylum Chordata; class Mammalia; order Cingulata; family Dasypodidae; genus Dasypus; species Dasypus novemcinctus. Next base: position 39,925,925 of record NC_080675.1, read on the forward strand.
GGTGCTGGGTGAGGATGGAATTGTTTTCACAGGAGACTTGGTGGGAGGTGCAGAAGCTGAAAGAGGGTGTTCAAGAGATCTAGGATCACTTTGAAAGATTCTGGGCACCCGCAGCACAATTTCAGAGCCTGGGTGACAATGAGGCACTGAAATGAGGCAGGTCCTTTTCCCCACCTCTGTGTGAAACCCAGCCCTGCTCTGGCAACTGGCTCGACAGCTTTGGCAGCAGCTGGAGATAGTTCCACTGGCACAGACTCGGCTGCTCTCATGAGGACCACTGCCAGCAGTGAGGCTCCTTTGGGCAAAGGGGGGAAATGATGACTAGTTTGTGGAAATATTTAAGGCACCCCAAAGTAAAGATTAAGTAGGGGTGTTACTGTTTGAGCAGAGAAGGGACTTGCAGTCATTGTAGTTTGGGAGTAAATGCGAACGTGGTAGCATTTTCTAATTACAGACAGGGGAGGCCTGGAAATACCAGCTATAAGAACAGTCACAAAATAATGGGAGCGCAGGTCCTCCTAGCGGGCCGAGGGAGTCGAAACAGGTAGCCCCGAACTTTGGAAGAATTTGCAAAGGCCAGTTGTGGATCCAGGGACCAATTTCCCATAAAGGCTACACTGGCCTCTATAGCTCCCAGGCTGGTCAACAAAATGGCCCCGGTAACTCAGAATGTGGCTGAAATAAAGCTAATAACACTTGGTTGAGAGCAAGGTAGAATTTAAGGGTGGTGGGAGTTGAGTGGCCTCAGAATTAAAGAGGCTGATCAGCTGAATCCATGCATTAGTTGAGGCATGTGTGTGTCCCTGTTGTACGTGCGTGCCCACACACTCACACCCCCGGGCGAGCCCTTAGGAATAATCTTTTGTGGGGCATAACTGTTAGCCCTTGTTTAGGAACCTAGGGTCAAGAATATGGAGGCAGACGGCTACTGCCTACCTTATTTGCAAAATCAAAAATGCAGAAAGCCTTTGCTTTCCTCTCCTCATGCATCTGCTCTGCACTGTGGGCAGTAAGTCCTTCAAAACCCCAATGTGCTTCCCCAAGGAACTGAGTGCAAACCCTCTTTAGTAAGCCATGACTAGACACCCCCAATCCCTCCTATGATGGGCCAGTATGGCAAGGTGCTTCCTGCCCCCCACTCCAACACTCCAACAGCCTAGGGGCATCCCGGGGGGCAGAGGGACCCTAAGCCCCTTCAGGACTGAGCGGCTTCACCTGAAGACGGAGCCTCACCTTGGCCAAGGCTCCTTTCTCACCTGCCTAGAGGGCTGCCTTTAGCCCTCCCCAGGCCAAACCTCGGAACCCCGGGCTTCTTGGTGCTGCCGCTGTTAGTTTTCGGTACTTAGAAGCTATTCATTCCCTCGCCAGCTTTGCAGGGGGTCCCCCTGCCTTCACTACCTGCCACTTCCCCTATCACCCAAAGGGGTCCCACACAGCCTCGCCAGAGCCCCCCACCATAAAAGACTTCCACACAACTTCCAAACATAGCGGGAGGAAGAGGCAGAGTCTCGCCCTCTCAGCCCCTGGGAATTATTTCATGGCTCGTGAGAACTAAATGGAGAAAGAGGGTACACTTTCAATGCCATGGGAGAGTGTCATTTTAATGCCCATTTCATTTGGAAAAGACACTGCAGCATACATAGAGGCTCATCTCCGTATCTACTTACACTGTGGAGCAATTTATACCGACAAGCGAGAGGGAAGAAGAAATGCTTTATCCACAGCCCTGGGGGAAATCCATGCCTTCACAGCCCTAAGCCCTGGGGATAGGAGCTGAGCAAGTGCAGCTGGAAAGGAGCCCAGGAGGACGGCCCCCAGCCTGGCTCTGTCGTTGAACTGTGTTGGAGCTGTGTGCTTAAATTGTGCTTTTCCTTCTACTGCTCTTTCCACTGTCATCTTGGGACCCTGGGCTGGTCTTCAGGTCGCCGAACACACCGGCCTGTGCACACAGGCACATGAGCACATGTGTGTACATGCACCCAGTGCCTTTCAAGTCACAAACAAAAGAGAAGAAGAAATAGTTTGGCCCTCGTGGAACCGCCCTGGGCCAGTAAAACCTGGCGCTGTCAAACTATCTCAAGCTGAAAACTCCACTGCGTCGCTTAGGCAAGAACTGATTACCTGGGATTGAGTCTCCCTTCGTACAGGTGTGAGGCTGTCCTGAGCAGGAGAGAAATCCTGTTGACCCAAATGGGGCCAAGGAAAAGTAAATAAACCATGTCACAATCCACAGGCAGGAACGCAAGATGAGTGGAAAACCAGCCTCCAAAATGGGTCCCAACCAGATCCAGTCCTGAGGGAGCGAAAGAGCGATTCTTCCATTTTCTAACCCTTTTCAATCCTGGACAAGAAAAAGTCTGTAAGGATAAAAATCAGTATTTGACTTTTGAGATTTTTGAGCATCTCTTTCTTTTAGTCCAGATGTTTAGAAATCTAAAGTTCAGCTTTCCCTCAAACATGGGATTAGGCAACCTGATTGAGATGACATCCACCTTTGCACTTAGGAGAGCCCTGCAGTTAAGCAATCCTGTGGGGAAAAAAGATAGCAAGAAAGTGCTAAATCCACCCCAGAGATCCTGTGGGGAACACCAAGCAAGCGAGTACACTATAAGGAACACGGGGCTTCTCAGGCTTTCTGAAGCAAAAGACTTTTTAAATTTTCTTTCTTCTTTTCTTATTTGAGAAGTTGAGAGTTAACAAAACAATCATGCCTACCATGCGGGATCCCCATACATAGCCCCACCACCAACACCTTACATCATTGTGATACATTTGCTACAGATGATGAAAGAACATCAAAAGACATGTTCTTTTTTTTTTTTTTTTTTTTAAAGATTTATTTATTTATTTAATTTCCCCCCCTCCCCTGGTTGTCTGTTCTTGGTGTCTATTTGCTGCGTCTTGTTTCTTTGTCCGCTTCTGTTGTCGTCAGCAGCACGGGAAGTGTGGGCGGCGCCATTCCTGGACAGGCTGCTCTTTCTTTTCACGCTGGGCGGCTCTCCTCACGGGCGCACTCCTTGCGCGTGGGGCTCCCCTACGCGGGGGACACCCCTGCGTGGCACGGCACTCCTTGCGCGCATCAGCACTGCGCATGGCCAGCTCCACACGGGTCAAGGAGGCCCAGGGTTTGAACCGCGGACCTCCCATATGGTAGACGGATGCCCTAACCACTGGGCCAAAGTCCGTTTCCCAAAAGACATGTTCTTAATCTAACTCCATGTTCTTGTGGGAATGGACTCATGTGTAAATAGAATCTTTTGCAGAAGTTATTTTTAATTAAGATGTGGCCCAAAAGGATAATGGTGAACTGTAATCTGTGTTACTGGAATGCTTTATAAGCAGAAATTTGAACACAATTATTCAGAGAAAGCTACCTAGAAGCTACAAGTTGGAAATCAATGAACTTGGAAGAGGAGACACAGGGAGAGAGAGAGATGTCCATGTGATGGGAGGCAAAGATGTAAATCAAGGAACCCCAAGGATTGTAGCAAGCCTGCAACAGAACACTACAGACTTTTTAGAGAAAACCTAGTCTTGATGACATCCTGATTTTGGACTCCTAGCCTCTGAAAACGTGATCTAATAAATGGTGTAAAGACAACTCATTGTGAGGTATTAGTCAGCAGCCTGGCACACTAGGACACCATCTAATGGACTTTGGCATATTATTTTGATTTTTAACCTTAGAGGACAGCGGGCAGAGATTGAACACATTTGCTACATATTCTTAGGGTCCAACATAATAAAAATTCTTGTTAAATTATTGTCTCACTTTCTGAGGGTGTCAATGATATCTTTTTCTTAAAGTAATGAAGCAAAAGACTTTTAATCCAGCCTCCAAAACAGTTCCTAAGACTTGGCCAAGGAAATACTCCCAATATAAAGTTAAATTAAAAGCAAAGCAGGGGAAAGCAGATTTGGCTCAACTGCCATATGAGAGGCCCAGGGTTCAAACCCAGGGCATCTTGACCTGTGTGGTGAGCTGGCCCATGCGCAGTGCTGATGCGCAAGGAGTGCCATGCCACACAGGGTGTCCCCCACGTAGGGGAGCCTCACACGCAAGGAGTGCGCCACACAAGGAGAGCTGCCCTGCACAAAAAAAGCGCAGCCTGCCCAGGAGTGGCACTGCACACACAGAGAGCTGATGCAGTAAGATGACGCAACAAGAAGAGATACAGATTCTCGGTGCCACTGACAGGAATGTAAACCAGATGCAGAGGAACACACAGTGAATGTACAGAGAGCAGACAATGGGGGGGGGGGGGCAAGGAGAGAAATAAATAACAATAAATAAATAAATCTTTAAAAAAAAGGATACCAAACATATATAAATACATATGTAGACACATATACATCATTTATACCTACATACATATGTATATTTTTCTTCCACCCCACAAATAAACATAGAGAGGGAAGATAGGATGAAAGACATACAGTGGTTATCTCTGAACCATAGGAACATAGATGGGTTTTGGTTTATATTTTTTGCTTTGCATTTTTCTTTATTTTCCCAAGTTTCCTAAAATATGCATGTTTTAAGGGATATGATGGCAAGCACACACAAAATCCCAAATAGATTAGACCAGACCTGGCCTCTTAAGCAAAGCTCTACCCCAAACTCTGGCATCACCCCAGGAACAACTAAGTCTGAGATCAATGGCACACACAAGGCCAGGGACTGGAAGAAGCCTGTGCTGAATTGAAGTGGGCGGGGAAGGGGGCCTTCTACTTAGCTTGTTTACCTCCCAGATTCTGACCAAGCTTCCTGTTCTTCTGTCACAAACATATATATACACACGCTCCCCTCGTAAGGTAGGTCCAGACATCTCAGCAGCCTCTGCACGTGGTATCATTAGATTGGCTGGGCCCAGATGATCTAAGGTCTTGGGCAGCATCTATCTAGGCACCAGGCAACAGCCTCACCACCACTTGTCTCCCTCTTTAATTCAGATGGCACAGCCAGGCAGTCTTGGGTCTCATATGCAAAAGAAACCCTGACTTCCACCAGTCAGGATGAGCACTAATCTTCCGATCAAAAGCAGTGTGGTGAGTAGGGATGCCAGCAGCATCCAGCAGCCATCCAAAGGCAGACATGTACCCTGTATCAGCCATCAGGCCAGAGGGTGATGATGGGCAGAAAATATGCTGCCAACTGGGGGAAAGGGGGAAATCCCTTGGATAAAAGTAAGACCTTGGAAACAAGCAGCTCTGGCTTAAGTAGCAGGGGGAAGCAGAGGGCATCTCTTTCCCCATCATTCCTGAAAGATGCCTTTAGAACAAAAATGTCTTTGTGTTGACTTCCTTGCAAAAAATTCAAGACCAAAATCACCTCCCCTCCACCTGCAAGCTAGTTTCATGCCCTGGCTCCACAACTTGCCACATGCATTCATCTGATACATGTTTTATTAATCCACCTCTGTGGGCCAGGCACTGTGCTAGGCTCTGGGTAGCCAGTGAGAAACACAATCCTCACCGTTCCTATTTCAAGTGGCCTGGTCCACATTATCTCAGAATTGCACAGAACTCCTCAGGGGTGGCAAGAAGAGAAGCAGCTGCCACTTCCACCCCAATACTTCAGCTCTGAAAGAGCAGCCTTTGTTCCACCCTTGCCCCTTACAGCTCACAGAACACTCCCAAATGGTCACTAGGAGAGGGCCGCCACTGCCCCGCCAACGTCTCTGCATCTTCCGGCACAGGGGCTCCCAAAGCCCAAGGGCCGGTCCCCAGGCCCACAAAGCCGCCTTTTAATGAATGGAGCGGAGAGCCGGCTGTGGGGTCAGAACAAAGACTGAATGTGCCTAATCCACCCATTGAGAGCAGGGAGAAGAGAGAGCACCTGCATGAACAATGCTGCATCTGAAGCCCAAACGGGCACCAAAGGTCCTTCCAGCTCCCACTGCCCCCTTTCCCCCTGACTCCTTTGTGGAAGTCTTTGTTTCTCATTTCCACCGCCCAGCGCACCCCCACCCCCAGGGAGGCAGAAGGAGCCATGCAGGGCTGAGGGCAGCTTTGCAGCAAAGCCTGAGAGCATCTCTGTCAAAGTACCCAACACAGCAGAAGGAGGGCATCCCCTGTGTTTAAGCGGGCATTCTAGCCTTGCCTTCATCCACAGTTAATATAAAACCTCCCCCATTAGGAAGACAGGCCCTGTTCAAGAGCGGACAGTTGCAGGTAGCCAAAGCATACCCTTGGCTGGCCAGATTCAGTCTTGAGAAACACTGGGTAGTGACGAAGGCAGGTCTTTTTGTTCCTTTGAGCAGGCCAGACCACACAAGTGACAGGTCGTTGGATGGCAAACAGCTCAGGATTTCAGGGAACGAGATGACAAAGCCACTCATCAGTTCGGGTTGTCCAGACCAGGACAATGGCGCTGTGGCTTTGGTGCTAACGAGGTTGGCGCGTGCCTCCTGCTTCCCTTCTCTCCCCACCCCAATTGAGTTATGGCCTGACTTAAGCTGGGTAAAGGGAGGGAGAAGTGGAGAAAGCCCTAAGCCAATGGCAAGAATCACAGCTAGAAAGGCAGATTCCAGCCGAAAACTGGAGTGTGTAACCTGGACATTAAAGCTTGGCCTTTTCTATCTTTCCTCCCCGTCTTTTTCCATATAATCTACTGCCATTACCACTGCTACCACATGCTTGGGTAGCATTTCTCAGAATTTTCTCTTATTTTTCGTAAATGCTATAAGAAGTAATACTGCTATATCCTTCTTTAACCATCATTTCTAAATACCCAAACACTCCCTAGAAATCCTTTCTTAAGTCTATCCTAAGTCCCTCATTTAAGCTTCTTTCTGTTTTAAGCTTCTTTTCTGTTGATCAAGTCAACAATTATTTCTTGAGTACCTATTACAGACCTGACCCAGAGCCTACACTGGCTACAAAAGAACAGGACCTGGTCCTTCTACCAGAAGTGAGTACACTTCTTGGGAAGGAAAGACCAACAAATTAAAGTCACAGATTGCCTACTTCATCACCTAATTGTCAAAAGGAGTGATAGCAAATGGATCTTGGAGAAGGGTGCCTTGAAGCAACTGAGGAGACTTCGCACAGGAACCAGGACTTGGGCTGTGCCTTGAAGGGTAAGAAGGGCATTGGGGAGGGGAGAGCTACTTGTGCAGGGCACGCGTGCAGGGCACAGCTGCAGCAGAATGCCTGTGAGAAGATGGGGCGGGGTCCCTCAGGGGAGCAGGGCCTCCGTGCGGCAGGCCAGGAGGAAGCTGTGGAGGCTTGAGTAGGAAAGTCTCTCAAAACCGGTGTTTTCAGCTGGTTATTCAGGCCACAGTGGGTAGAGCAGGCAGAAGAGGCAAGGGAAAATGCAAAATGGACAGTTAAGAGGCATTGGCAGAAATCCAGACACAAGGTGTTGACAAGGGCCTGGGCTGCCCAGTGGCAGTGGAAATGGAAAGAAAGAAGCCATGTAGGAGATGGTTTGGAGGATTCTGGAAATGGTTATCATCTTCTGGCTCCAGTTCATTTCAGTAAATGCAATGCAATTAGGTCACCTCCATCATTCCCCACCTCTGGCCAAGAGCTGCTTCAGGCACCAGCCTGAGAACAAGCTCCAGAAGCTCCTTTCTGACCAATGCCAGGCTCCTCTCCAGATGGTCTCCACACGTCCTCCTTGAGGGGGAGCTTTCCCAAGACTCAAGCCTCAAGACCCAGCAACTCTGGCTCCCTAACCCATTCTCTGGTGTCCCCAGGGGCCCTTCATCAAGCCTCCTGCCCTCAAACGTCAAGCCAGGTAGCTGTCACCTACCCAAGAAAAAGTGGTTGGAAGTGGCTGAGTGGTGTTATTATGTATCCCATTGGCTGCCAAAGAGAAGAAGAGGCCTTCCCCAGAGCCACAGTTTGATCAAGGCAATTTAAACATAATGTTCCACAAAAAAGGGCTTGGTATCCCCTTCCCCTCACCCCAAACACATCCACCCATTGTCAGAAATGCTTTTGGCACAAGGCAAGGGCCACACGGACCTCTCACGTAAGTAGAACAAGCAGCTGACTCATGGGACCAACAGTGCAGTCCCTCAGCAAGCCTGGTGGGAAGAGCACAGAGGGGAGTATGGCACTGTCGTGGGTGTCGTGGACAATGGGCCCTGCAGACTTGCCCAGGAGCGAGGGGCAGTGGCAAGCACAGGACTGAGGAGAAACCAGGCAGCCAAGGCACATGTGGACTTTGCAGCCCTGTGTCCAATGTAGATTTGAGGGTGGGGGCTGCTCTCTCAGGGATGTGAGCTCCCTGCTCAGCCACTTCCTTCCAGGAGGCCCACTGTGGGTCAAGCTGAGCAGACCCTCACAGAGCTCTGCACCAGACCCCACTTGAATCTCCAGAAGAGATGATGGCCTCCCAGCCTGGCCAAGCCACCAAGAAGAAGCTCCCTTGTAAGAAGGCTTCCTCCTCCTCTATCAGCCCAGCTCCCCTGGGCCTGCCTCCTTCCACATCTACACTGAGAAACAAGTTGTACAGAGTCTCTCCAAACTCCTGATTAGTACAAGAAGAAGTTACCTGTATTTAATCCAGACCCAAGCAGCTATTTATTGATTTGTAATTTTCTCCTACAGATCATATCCCTCCCTGGGGGCTCAGATTCCTGAAGAAGCCTCCAAGATTCAATGCTCTGGCTTCCATGAGTCCCAGACCTAGTTCTTACACGGCTTCCAGAAAATGTCTCACACGTGCACATCCAACATCCTGAAAGCAGTTGGTTTCTCAGGCCTTTCTGTGGCCAATGTAGCATGATATTTAAGAGCATGTCCTTCAGAATCAGACCAGGATTCCAAATCTCAGCTCCATCACTTATTTTCTGTGTGACCTTGTGCAAGTCATTTAACTTCTCTGAGACTTGGCTTCCTCAACTGTAAAATAAAGTGATTAATGCCCATCGCTTGAATTAGTCACAAGGAGGGAGACGGTGTTTATAAAGTGCTTAGCACAATGCCTGGAACACTACAAACACTTGACAAATGGTAGCTGTGCTTATTATCTCAGCCCTCTGATTCAAACTGGATGGCGGGAAAAGAGGGAATAGAGAATGGAGGAGAAAGACTTCAGCGAGGGATGGCTTGAGCTGCCTCCGTCTTCCTCTTCTCACAGGTCAGTGTAGAGCCTCCCAGGGCCCGTCACTGCCAGGCAGGAGCTGCCCTCAGGGAGGGTTCTTCCAGGGACTAAGAGGGTCTCTCCAGGAAAGGAAGGGCTGCAAGCTGCACAAAGAGGCAGAGGGAGTGCAGGTCCTCCAGAGAGAAGCCACTCCAGGGTGGAGCAACTCTGAGACAACAGTTCCCTCTCCACAGAGGAGGCTCTCCTTGTCAAACATCCCCACATCCACACCATTTGGCACTTGGGGGTTTGAGAAATATGTTGTCTTGACCCACCTTTGGAAGATTTGAGATATAAACAGATGTACCTCAGGAAGCGGACTTGGCCCAATGGATAGGGCTTCTGCCTACCACATGGGAGGTCCACGGTTCAAACCCCAGGCCTCCTTGACCCATGTGGAGCTGGCCCACATGCAGTGCTGATGCACGAAAGGAGTGCCATGCCACACAGGGGTGTCCCCCGCATAGGGGAGCCCCACGTGCAGGGAGTGCACCCCGTAAGGAGAGCCGCCCAGTGCGAAAGAAAGTGCAGCCTGCCCAGGAATGGCGCCGCACACATAGAGAGCTGACGCAGCAGGATGACGCGACAAAAAGAAGCACAGATTCCCGGTGCCACTGGTAAGAATAGAAGCGATCACAGAAGAACACGCAGTGAATAGACACAGAGAGCAGACAACTGGGGGGGAGGGGGGAGAGAAGTAAATAAAAAATAAATCTTTTTAAAAAATAAACAGATGTACCTATAGATATATCTATACACATACACACATGATTTAACTATTTGGGCTCTGAAAATACATAATATTAATAACTCTCCCCAGACGGGTGCATTAATCAGGGATAATGGAGTTGAAAGAATTATGGATTAATCTAGATTTTCTCCCAAATTGTTATTTGAGGAGGAGTCTTGTTTCACTTGCACTCTGAGATAAACATCCCAGGAAGCCCAAAAGGGCCCAAAAGAAGAGCACCTCAAAAGTAGGGCACACAGAAACCCAACGCACAGAGCCACGCTGCACCACGCATCAGGCTGACCTGGGGCTGGAGCCTTTAAGCTGGCAAATCCAGCTTAAAACCGTCTGCGCTGGGCCCGACCCTCCTCCTGGCTCCGGCCCTGGCCTCAAACACACTGAGCCTGCATAAACAAACAGGGGATTACGCCGACCCAGACTACGAGGAGACTGCATTTTTGCTTTCTGAAAAAAATTGCGATGTGCCAAGAAAAACCATCCCTGATACAGACCAGGAAAATCTCGAAATAAATCAGAGCTGTACACAAGCATGGCACAGATGAAGACGCCTGCCTGCAAGGGAGAGGAGGAGGGCCAACTGGGGCCCAGCCCAAGCTCCAGCTTCCCAACCTGACAAGCAGGTAACCAGCACCGGCCACCTGGACTGCCAGCCCCACGTAGTCATCTCAGGCCTGGCCTTGGGCAGGTCCTCTCTCCTCTCTGGGCCTCAGGTCCCGACACTTCCTGGAATTCCTTCAAGGCAACCCTTCTCTTTGGCAGGAATCCCGCAGCCCAGAGCACAACATCCCTCCTTTCCCTGCTTGCCCAGTTCCCCGTCGCCTTCTCTTGCCCACGTTCACCCCCTTCTGTTCGCTCCTCTTGCGTTTCCTCAAGGGCTCCCTCTCAGCCTCACATTATAAGACAGAAGGGAACTCTGCTCCATTACCCCTGGCCAAGGTGGCTTGGAAGTCCCTGCTGGATGCTTGGTCCTGCCAATTTCTTGGTCAGATGTGAGCAAGGAAGGAGGCCCAGGCTCTTCCAGGCTGCCTGGAAACCCTGAGCAATGGCTGGAGAAGTATCTTCACCCCAAGCCATCCTGCACCTCCTCTGCGGCATTCCAGCATGGATAGCAGGTTTCTTACCATTTTATGGAGCCCCACTCCCTATCCTGCCAGTCCCTTCACATCCTCAAGCGCTGAGCCTTCTGCTTTCCACATTCCTCCTCAGAACAAATTTCAGGGCCTGAAAGTCTTAAAGTCATTTGTGCCCTAAGAATCTCCAATTAGGAAAATTCTGTTTTTGTTCTTAAAACAAAGTTGTCACCAGAAGTACATAGTCAACCTGGTACCCTGGACACGCAACTCCCAGACTTTGTCAGGGTTTTGGCAATACTGAGTTGGGAGCCAATTCAGGAGGTGGGAAAAAAGGCTTGTGATATCAACCTGCTCCTGGGGCCTCTGCACGAGAGCATTTCTGAGAGGAGCCACTCACGGGTAGCTGAGCGAGTCCCAGAGAGGTGCATCCTCAGTTTGGAAGAGCCAGGACACTTTGTCAGGATGTGCTCAGATTTTTCCAGAATTCTCTGTCTTGCCCAGTGGTCTGAAGTATGAGCAGGGTTCTATTTATTGCCATGGTCGTTTTGAGAAGAAAGTTGGTAAAAGAACAACCTCTAACCTACAATGAACTTTCAGGATAGGGCCAGATGGAGCCTAAATGAAGGCCTCAAGATTCCAGAGAGGGAAGCGGATGTGGTGCAACTGATAGAGAGTCTACCTACCACATAGGAGGTCCAAGGTTCAAACCCAGGGCTTCCAGGCCCATGTGGTGAGCTGGCCCATGAGCAGGGCTGCCACGCGCAAGGAGTGCCCTGCCACGCAGGTGTGTCCCCCACGTAGGGGAGCCCCCGTGCAAGGAGCGCGCCCCGCAAGGAGAGCCGCCCAGAGTGAAAGAAAGCGCAGCCTGCCCAGGAATGGAGCTGCACACACGGAGAGATGATGCAGCAAAATGATGCAACGAAAAAGAGACACAGATTCCCATGCCACCTGACAAGAATGCAGGTGGACACAGAAGAACACACAGTGAATGGACACAGAGAGCAGCTGGTGGGGGGGGGCAGAATTAAACAAAAATAAATCTTTAAAAAAAAAAAAGATATTCCAGAGAGCCCATGGCCTTCACGATCCCTTGTTCACTTCTCCCAGTTCAGTCATTTGGTCAACAAATAATGAAACACCTGCTACGAGCCTGTCACTGTTAGTGCTGGAGGGGAGCAAGATACACAAGGTCCTTGCTCTCAAGTACTCTGCATTTTAGGAGGACTAGGGGCAGACAGATAGGTAGATAAATAAATGGACAAAATAATTTCAGATCATAATTTGTACTCTGAAGAAAAGAAACCAGGGTGATGGCAAGGCAAGTGACTGGAAAAGGGGGAAGGGGTTCTATTTGAGGTCATGTGATATGGGAGGGATTCTGGGCTGCAGGGCTAATATTTAAGCGTAGGCTTGAATGTTGAGACTGTGCTGCCCACGCAAGATCCAGGGAAGATCAGAGCTCTTCCCCTCAAGAGCCTCCCAGTTCAATGGAGGAGAAAAGATGCACTGACTTGAGAGTCACATCCTATTGCACGGGCGGTGGGGGGCAGAGGAGGAGGGGGGCAAAGGAGTTGGAGAGAGTAGAGAGGGGCAGAGGCTATGAGGACCCAGTACAGGCCATGGTGAGGACTTTGCATTTCATACTAAGAGCCATGAGAAGGCATTGGGAGTCTTAAGCAAGGGGATGACATGATCTGATTTGCATTTTTAAAAGATCACTCCAGCTGCTGTGTGAAGGATAAGAGAAGAAACAGGGAAATCAGTTATAAGGTTATCCAGGCCCGAGAGAAAGTGATAGCACTTTAGAGGAGGATGGTATACATGGAGAGAGAAAGAAATGAATGCAGTTGGAATATATTCTGCAAATAGACTCAACAAGCTTTCCTGATGGATCATATGTGGAGGCTTAGGAAAAAGGGGGAGAAAAGGACCAACAGTGATCTCTAGTTGTTTGATTTGAGTAAATGGGTGAGTAGTGGTACCGTTTACTAAGACAGGAGTCTGTGGGAGGACTAAGCTTGCGAGGGAAGAGCAGTTTGAGGCATATGAAGTTGCAGGTGCTTACTGGAATACCAGCAGGAGATGCTGTTGGCGCCCCACCAATCCCTTCTCCGGCTGGTTCATCCATCCATCTCACCCCACCCTGCCCCCCTGCTGCTGCAAGTGCTGTGGATTTGCTTGCTCTAAAGAATTGCCCTGGTGAGGGCAGTTACCCCACCAGGGGACCCTGGGGGAGGTTCTGCTCCCTGCCCTCCCCCACTCCCACTTGTGGATCAGGCCAAAGCCAGACACTACCTGACACCACACGACAGCCTGGCTGAGCCTCCTCCCTGGCCTATCCTGCTTATCTCACTCCCTTTCTCCTCAAGCTCTGCTGCAACTAGGGAACCCAACTAAGATAACACCTAAATGAACTTGTCCATTGGGCAGCTGGTCATAGGATCCTAGAGGTAAGGGATGGAGCTGTAAACTAGAGAGTCACCAGGATATGGATTTAAAGCCATGGGACTTGATGGAATCACCTGGTGGGAAGTATAGCTGGAGATAGAGGGCCCAGGACCAAGCCATGGGGCAATCATGCACTGAGAGGAGCAGAAGAGAGGGAGGAAGCCAAAGAGATGGAGAAGAAAAAGCCAGGGGAGTAAACGGAAAGCCAAGCAAGTCTCTCTCCTCTAGTCCACACCAAACCACCCAGGTGCAACCCCCATCCCAACCCCAATATGCACCTGGGTTTCAAAACCAAGGAGAGGGAACTCATGCTTACATGGAAACAGTTTTGCTACATTCCACCCAACATTTATTGAGGTCTGCTTGGAGCCTGGCAGTGAGCTGGTGTGGGGAATATACATAAAGACAACATAAACTCTGCCCCACGAGCTTACCCAGGAGGGGAGAGAGTCAACAGTTGAACAAAATTCAGTGTGACAACTGGTGGGATGCCCCAAAGTCACAGGTCAAGATCTGTTGTTCTTCAGCTATCTCATCTGTCCATCTCCTTCCTTCCTCTGTCCATGTATATCCTCTCCCCAAACACCAAACAGAGGGAGGGCAGGGCTCTATTCCCATAAGCTGTTAAATATGTGGAACAGCACCCAGCAAACTCCAGTGTGCATATAAATCACCTGGAGATCTTGCTAACATGCAGGTTCTCATTTAGTAGATCTGGAGGGGGCCCAGGAAGCTGCATTTCTAATAAGTATCTAGGCTATGCCAATGATGCTGGCCCATGGACCATACATTGAAGATCAAGGGTGTAGTGAGCTTATTATACCCAAGAGCAAGTGTCAAGAAGACCAACCTGAGGCATGACTTCACCTAGGAAAGCCAGTTCCCTGTAACAAGAAGGGTGTAACTAATCCTGGGCCACATCCCAACACGTCCACGCAGCACAGACTATGCCTGAGCATACACTGATGTACAAAGCCTTCACAGCCCAGAGCACAGTGGGAAGAGTAAAAGTAGCCGATAACAACATCTGCCACTGTTTACTGAATTTGCTAACTTCAGGGCAGGCACTGCCCTGATGTATGTTTTTTAATCAATCCTCACACCTTGCAGTATTTGCACATATATTTTATCAATAAGAAAGCTTAAGAAGTCATGTGACTAGCCCTGGCCAGTACAGCCAGTACCCAGATGGGTCAACTCCAAAGTTCATGCTCTCCACCAAGACAACTGCCTCTTCCTGAGCTAATGGGGTATGAAGTCCAGTGGCTCTGAGCTGGGGCACTGTCAGATTCTGCAACAGATGGCTGGGGCAGGAGAGGGAGGAGGTCAGAGCAGATTGGAGCACTGTGCCTGAGTAGCCACAGCCCGCAGATTCACACCCAGCACACTTCAGGGTGCTGGGGCCAAGAAGGGGCCACCTGCCCTCAGGTGCCTGCCTGGCTCCCCCATTCTTTCCCCCTCTTGATTTCTAACCTGCTGTTTCTGGTTCTCACTGCAAAGCACCAGTTGCTTCAAGACCCTCTGAGCCATTTTATAAGAGGAGAGTAATATACAAGACTCATCAGTTCATCCTCCAGCTGGACGGCAGCAGGTCCACCCAAGTTAGTGCCCCAGCCTGGCCCCTGGGGACACTCTTGTTGGGCAAAGGAGGCTAAGATGCTCCTGGGGCTTAGACCATCCTCTCACTCATCAGAATACAAATCCTACATGAATCTGGGATTCACTCACACCTCTCCCAGATGAGTCCAGAGACGGGACGAAGGCTGGCATTATTACCAGGCTGGGAGCTTCCTGAGGACAGGGGACAGAGCCTGGGGACTTGGTGCAGGGCACATCAGGGGTGTGCAGTAAGTGCTTGCTGATTGAATTGAGGGCCCCTTCTCTCTTGGGAAACAAGACCCAGATATTCTAAATTTTGCAGCAAAAAATCAGCACAGACTGGGATCCTCATGTCCTGACAGCCTCCCCTGGGAAGATCCCCAAAGGGGTCGGTCAGGCCACCACTTCTTCTCTCCACCAGCCGGCAAGAGCTTGCCCATGATGTCCTGACTGAAGCAGGAGTCAGAGGAGCTGGGGGCTGCAGTCACACTAGCCCCCACCCCTGCCCCTGGCCTCCCTTAACCCCCTTCCCCCAGCTGTGATTCACACAGGAGTCTGTGCTCAGTAGGCATCAGGCCAGGCCTGTGCAGGAAGTTGGTGTGAGAGAGGGTGGTTGACGGCCCAGGTGCTCTGCAGGAGCCTTTGAGGCCCCCAGGAGAACAGTGGACTGCAGTCCTCCAGTGTGGACCCCCTTCCCCAGGAATTTAAAGCCTCACAGGAGTCAGGATGTGACCAAGAAACCTAGTGCTCAGGAGCATAGAGCAGGGCTCCCCTGGAGCACCCAGCTGAGGGGGTCTGAGCAATGGTGGAGAACTGGCTTAAGGAATGGGTAGATGGGAAGCAGATTTGACCCAATGGATAAGGCATCCGCCTACCACAAGAGAGATCCAAGGTTCAAACCCAGGGCCTCCTGACCCATGTGATAAGCTGGCCCATGCGCAGTGCTGATGCGCACAAGGAGTGCTGTGCCATGCAGGGGTGTCCCCCCCATAGGGGAGCCCCAGACGCAAGGAGTGCACCCCATAAGGAGAGCCACCCAGCTGAAAAAAGTGCAGCCTGTCCAGGAATGGCACCACACACACGGAGAACTGACACAGCAAGATGATGCAACAAAACGAGATACAGATTCCGGTAGCCACTGACAAGAATACAAGCAGACACAGAAGAACACACAGCGAATGGACAGAGAGCAGACAACTGAGGGGAAAGGAGTGAAATAAAATTTTTTTAAAATTTTTTAAAAAGGAAATGCAAATTTACAAAAAAAAAAAAAAAAAGGACTGGGTAAAATGTCAACAGGTTGCCTCTGGCCCCTGAGCCTCTGCCTGGGCTGTGCCTTTGGCCTGGGCTCCTACTGCCCTCCCCGCTCCCCCTACCCCAACACCGAGCAACTTCTCTTGCTCCACCTTCTCCCCCTCCTTCCCCTCCAGAATTCACCTCAATCATCCCATCCTCCTGGAAGCCCTCTCTGACCATCTAGACTGTGCCAAAGCCCCAGGTCAAAGCAGATCTTTGTAGCGTTCTTCAGGGTTGAAGCTCTAGGTTGTTTGTGTGATCATTTTACCGTCTCCCCCCCTAGACTGTAAATTCTGTGATGGCAGTGACTGTGTTTTTGCTCTTCTCATTGTATCCTCACCTGGAACTCAATACAAATGTGCTGAACGAATGTTAGGCCACGTTTTGGGTGAAACAGTTTTAATAAGGCAGGAAACCTGTTGAGATGGATGAGCATAAGAATTATGGACCCTGAAAGTCCTACTTCTGGTAACAACAGGGGGCTGTTTGCTCCCAGGAGGGCTCCACCTCACTGGGGACTCGGCCTAATTTGCATATCCATCCACCTATAGCCAGACAGGAAGCAATGACAGAGGCCGCAGGGACATGATTCACATCAACGCACTGGGGTTCAGTCGTTGCAAAGGTAATAAACAGCAGTACCCCTAGGGAAACCGGTCACAGAAAGGTTTTCCCACCACAGAAGATAAGGGCTCCTGGGCTCTTCCAGGAACTTGCTCCTCCCGCTGGGGTGCAGGCTGTCCTTCCACCTGCATATCAAGTCCTGGAGAGGCTCTGGGCCTCACTCTGATGAGGTCCCTGGAACTGAGTCCAATCCACAGCGACAGCCTCGGCAGTTGTCGAGGAGAGAGAGCACACCCAGGGGACTAGTAGATGGCATACAGCAGTCACCCATCATGGCCTTAAGGTACAGCGTGTGCCTTTTATGCCTACTGCAAAAGGTTGTACATGAGTGGTGTTTGTGTTAATAGGCTGCTTTAGTCCAGATGGTTACGGTAATTTTATGTTGGATAATTCTAATCTAGTATAAATTACACAAACCTTATGTCGAATAAGTCTATAATAAATATGTTTTTTTGAAAAGGCTATTTCTGGTGGGTTTCCACCAACTCTGTTAAAGCCAGGCCAGAAAATAAAATAGGATTCTCCGTAGGACTTAGACCCACCCTGTTCCCACTGCGGCTTTGACAGCTGTGAGTTAAGAGGATGACATCTGGAGTCAAACTGGTCAGAGCTTGAGGCCCAGCTTTACATTCATGAGCTGAGTGGTCCGAGATCAAGCTTAATATCCCCTGCCATTATGGGTTGAGTTGTGCCCCCAAAAGTTCTAGTCCTAGGCCCTGGTGCCATGAAAGGGACCTTATTTGGAAAAAGGGTCAATACAAATAGAATTGGACAAGTTAAAATGAGATCATGCCAGAGTAGGGTAGACCCTTAATCTAATAAGGTGTCCTTATAAGAGAAAATTTGGGCACAGACACAGAGATAAAAAGAGAACACCATGTGACAACCGAGGCAGAGAACGCCGTGGATTGCCAGCAAGCCAGTGACAGAAGCCAGAAGAGACTCTTCCCTAGAGACTCGGGAGGAAGCACCGCCCTGCTGGCACTGTGATTTCAGACTTCAAGCTTCCAGAACTGTGAGACAATCAATTTCTGTTGTTTTAAGTTTGAGGTACTTTGTTATGGAAGCCTGAGGAAACTTACACACCCCATTTTTCATCTGCATATCTACAAAGTATAGATAATCATGGGTATGTTGTGATACTGCAAGTGCCTGGCATATTCTAGGGCTCAGTAAACAGTAGTAATTCCTGTGGTTAAAAGAATAATCATTATTTTTAAAAAGTAGAGAAGGCAAAAAGGGTGTGTGAGGGAGTAGACATACTCCCTACACATGTGGTTGGGTGGGCCACAAGCTAGACGAGGGGAGCATGGGGTTGGAGAGGTAGAGGCCAAACTGAGGGTGGCGTTGCAAGAGTTTGGTGAGGCTAGAGCTTGGTGGGGAGCTGGGCTCTAGTGTTCACCTCCATGGGCAGTACCTGGGTTTCTGAGCATCAACTCCGTCCCAGAATAAGGGAAGGTTGTTGAGTCCAGGTCTTTCCACAGGCCTGGGCTGGCTGTACGAGGCAACAACATGTTTTCCAAAGGGAAGATCCAGTCTCATGGGAAAGAAGATTCTCCCCCTTACTGTAAATTAGCACACCCCTAGCCCACCCCAGGTGTGCATCCTCAGAGACAGCATTAAAGAAGATATACAGCTTAACACCCCACCCCACCCCAATTGATTATCCATGTTAACAGAAGGAGAAAGTTCCCTTATGCCTGTATCAATTGGACTGGCTGTGTTTGATGTCCCAAGAATTACCTGAAAATGCTATAATTCAGAAGGGAGAGAGAACCTCTCTTGGAGCCTTTGCAGGCTGGACAGCTATGAAAAGCATCACCTACCAAAAGGAGGAGGAGAAGGAAGAGAAGAAGAAGGGGGGGGGGGAGGAGGAGGAAGGGGAGGAAGAGTTAACATTTTTTTTATTGCCAATATGTTTAACATGTTAATCACTGAATCCTTAAAACAGTACTGTAAAATAGGTTTCATTATTATTCCCATTTTATTGAGGAAGAAACTGAGGCCCAGGGAAGTTCTGTTACTTGGCCAAGGTCACCAGGCAGCAAGTAACAGAACCAAGAATAGAATCCAGCCAATCTGACTGTAGGGACCACGGTCAAAATCATGCCACTTTAGGCAGGGAGGAGGGAGAGACAAGGTTTTGTTTTTTAAGAGGACACTGCATATTGCCTCCCCCTCTGACTTCCTCTAGGCTCATTTAACACTCAAATCTTATTAAACGAAGATCTATTGCCTGTCTAGAAGCTGTCGTAGGAATCCTCCCTAATGACCCTCCTCTAGGAAAAGACGCCAAAAATCACAGGTCTATTCTAACACTGCTCCAAAGATTTTGTTCATACAGAAATCTAAAAAACAATGCCTGCCATTTTTTCAAAAATGGGTTAAGAAAAAGAAAAATAAGTCAGGACTGGTTAACTATTTTAAAAACCATTTTTTATACAAACAACTGACGTATCTAGTCCAAACATTAACACACTGAAGACTACCAATACCACGTCCTATGCTCTCGCGTTTTTCGCACAACACTCAGCTATCACTGTGTGTTTATTTGAATGGTTTGTAAATGTGTCATTCATTGATTAGAAAGCCATGGCTCTACACTATTTTTTTAAAATTCCAGCTGACGTGCATGTCTGATCATGTGAAATTCTAGAAGCAAATAAAGTAAACCACAACAGCATACGTGCACACAGCCAAATGCTGGGCAGTGCTCAGGCACCTACGTTCAGCAAGTATCCTCATAAAGGGGTTTGGGTCAATTATTTAATAACCCATAATCATGTAACATCATGTCATAATACCATCCCATCATTGACAGTTTAAGAACTTATTGTAAATTTAGGTACTTTTTCTTGCTGACTCAAATTTATGTTGAGCAAGGAACAGTTGTTAGAAACTGTTAGTGATTCAACTTTGAATATAAATATCTTACTAGCCTTCCTCCAAACTACTGAGTCAGTTTAACAGAACAGTATTCTTCTACTGCAAAGAAAGTCGTTGCTATTTGCGACTAGTTATCAGTGTAAATTAGGATTTTATCAACACATTACAACAAAATTAGAACTTAGATAAATACAAACTGATAAAATGTTGGTATCTACAAACTGAGATTCCTTATAAGTTTATTTGGAAGAAGAGCTATAGCTGCTTTGAAAAAATTTGACCACCACCACCCTAGTATAATGCAGATTAAGAGAGTCAAGTGAGAATTCACTCCTTCAACATGCTTTTAGCATGTTCTAGATCCCAAACACTGCTCTCAGCCCTGGAGTCCCTGCTCTTGTGGAGTGTTCATTCGAGTGGAAGGACATAAACAATAAGCACATATATTATCTAGCAGATGGTGATATGTGCTATGGAGAAAAGTAAAGCAAGACAAAGGATAGGAGGTGTAAGGATATTGGGGGATGGTGGTTCTTACCCTAGGTTGGTCAAGGAAGAGTCTTCAGAAGGTGACATTTGAACAGAGGCATGAAGGAAGTGAAACAGTTAGGCATGCAGTTGTCTGGGGGAAAGATATTCCATATAGAGGAAGACTCTGCAAAGACCCTAAGGAAGGCATGTACCTGGAGTGCTCAGGGAAGAGCAAGGAAACCAGAGCAGCTGGAGCAAAGAGGGACAATCAGGAGGGCAGGTCAGAGAGATAGCAGAAGAACGAGTTATGTGGGGCCTTGGTAGGCACTCTCAGATGAGAAGCAGAGGAGTAATATGACCTACATTATAAAACGTTTGCTCTGCTGCTGTGTTAATAAGAGAATGTAGGGGATGAAGGCTGGTGAGACAGGCATGGTGGCCAGCTGCAGTAAGCCCAATAAGAGGTAACCATGGCTTGGACCAGGGCATAGAGGAGTAGGTGGTAAGAAGTACATGAATTCTGGATACATCTTGAAGTTAGAGCTAGGATAATTTGCCTATGGATATGATTTTTAATTTCACATTCCCATTAGACATCCAAGTAGAGATGCTAAACAGGAAATTGGCTCTTTGGAATTGATATACCCAGTATAGAAATGTGGATTTGAGTAAACTCTGCAAAGAGATGCTATTTAAACTATAAGATTTTATGAGATCGCCAAAGGAATGAGTATAGATAGACAAGAGTGCTAAGGACTGAGCCCTGAGGAACACCAACATTTAAAGGTGGAAGAGATGAGGAGGAGCCAGGAAATGAGACTGGTTGGGAGCATCCAGAAAAGCAAGGGAGAACTCAGAGTGATTTCCCCAGAAATAGAAGAGAGTGGCTCATGAAAGAGGGAGTGATCAACGGTTTCAAGTGCTGCTGAGAGCCTAGTAAGAAGAGGACTGTACATTCACCATTGAATTAGTCACCTTGGAGGTCATGGCAACATTGCAAGGTTTGTCAGGGAAGTGGTGGAGATGAAATCCTGACTGGTCTCAGTTCAAGAGAAGATGGGGGCAAGAAATTGGGGGGCAGGTGTTTAGACAACCCTTTCAGAGAGTTTTGCTGCCAAGAGCAGCAGAGAAATGGAGTGGCAGCAAGAAGGCAATATGGTAGATTTTACAACAGATTTAACATGGAAGAAATAATTCCACAGAGAGGGAGAAATGGTGACACAGAAGACAGGGAGGCAAGAGCTGAAGAAATGTCCTCTACTAGGTGAAAGGAGATGACAGCAGGGCAAAAGTGGAGGCATTAGCCTTTGATAGATGCAGTGGCAGTTCACCCATGTGACGGAAGGCTAGGTGATGGATTTGGTACAGATGTGGGGAAGGTCATGTATGATAATGGCAGGCTGCAGAAATTCTCTCCTCATTGCCTGTATTTTATCAGTGAAAGAGAAAGAAAGCCATCAGCTGAGAGTAAAGGAGGAGGATGAACTGGAGGTTTGAGGAGAGAAGAGACTGTGTGAAGTAGTCTTCTAGAAGAATGGGAGAATGAGTGGACTAAAGAAATAGAATAAAACTGGCATAAACAGGAATAAGTTTCCAGTGAGAGCAGACAGAATGGTCTCAATGAACATTACAGCTGGGAAGAGAGTAAGACTTACAGATGGACAGACACATCCAGTTGTTGAGCCCCTTGAGAGGGAACCTACTCTGAGAGCGGCTACTTCACCAGACCTAGGGAGCTCTGTTTTTCCTTCCTCTGGTATCTCCCTCATCTGACTGTTTGTGGAGCAGCATTTCACATCTATCAATGAATAGAAGAGGCAAGTTAACAAACCAATCTGGCCACTCTGAAGGTACACTTTCATTTTTGCAGGGATCAGCAAAGTACTCTGAAGGACAAATCTGGCCCAACTGCCTGTTTTTGTAAATAAAGTTGTATTTACTTTATAACACGGATACACCCATTTGTTTACATATTGCCCAGGCCAGGCTGCTTTTGTACTACAAGGGTAGAGGTGAGTAGCTGCCACAGAGACCATGTGGCCCACAAAGCTGGCCCTTTACAGAAAAAGTTTACAGACCCCTGATTTAGAGCAGTGGTTCTCAAACTTTAGTGTGTATCAGAATCAGCCTGAGGAAGGTTAAAAATAGATTGCAAGGCCCCACTCTAGAGTATCCGATTCCATAAGTCTGGGGAGGGGTCCACATTTACATTTATAACAAACTCCCAGGTGATACTGATGCCACTGGTCCAGGGCCCACACTTTGAGAACCACTGGTTTAGAGCAAGCCCTATGTCAACACTGGCCAGTTTTGTTCACATCCTGAGGATCTTATTCATGACTCTGTAGTGAACTTGAGCTTTTCCGTTCTAATTCTAGGTCCAAATGCATAAACAGATATTCAAGCATAAGACATGCAACTCTAAAAAAATAAATGTTCTCTAAACAGCAAGGGACAGGCCAAGGAGATAAGATCAGACATAAGTCTGATGTCTCTTAAAACCTAGGTCTCTTAAAACCAGGGTTTCTCTAAGGGCTTCTGTGTTGAGTTAGCTTACGAGCAGCCAAGAAAAGGGAAACTTGTTTTCCTTTGCTTCAGGAGAACATCAGAAGTCCCACGCTCAGAGCAAAGTCAGGTCAACAAACATTTCTACCACTATACCAAGGCTGACTGTTTCATTATAATCAGTCCTTCTGCATCAGCTACATCAGGCTGAAAGGTAATCAGGGCCTTCTCCAGACACTCATGCACTCCAAGTAGGGTTGTCAGAATTAGCAAATAAAAGTACAGAATGCAGATAAGCAATGATTTTTAAAAAATCTTTTCTCTTTTAAAGATACACAGATCATACAAAATGTTACATTAAAAAATGTAAGAGGGAAATGGACATGGCTCAACTGATAGAGCATCCGCCTACCATATGGAGGGTCCAGGGTTCAATCCCCAGCGCCTCCTGATCCGTGTGGTGAGCTGGCCCATGTGCAGTGCTGCCGCGCACAGGGAGTGCCCTGCCATGCAGGGACACCCCCGCGTAGGGGAGTCCATGCGCAAGGTGGTGTGTGCCCTGCAAGGAGAGCTGCCCCGCATGATAAAAGTGCAGCCCACCCAGGAGTGGTGCCACACACACGGAGAGCTGATGCAGCAAGATGACGCAACAACAACAACAACAAAGCGACAGCTTCCCAGTGCCACATGACAAGCATGCAAGCGGACACAGAAGACCACACAGCAAATGGACACAGAACGCAGACAATAGGGTAGGAGGAGAGAAATAAAATAAATCTTTAAAATATATATATTTTATATACACACACACACATATAAAAGTTTCCCATATATGCCACTCCCCACACCCCCACTCCTTCTACATCGACAACTTCTTTCATTAGTGTGTTACATTCATTGCATTTGATGAGTGCATTTTGGGGCACTGCTACACAGCATGGATTACAGTTTATGCTGTACGTCACACTCTTTCCCAGTCCATTCAGTGGGTTATGGCAGGATATATGTTCAGCATCTGTCCTTGCAAATCATTGAGGACAACTCCAAGTCCCCAAAATGCCCCAATATCACACCTCTTTTTCCCTCTCCCTGCCTTCAGCAACTCCCATGGCCACTGTCTCCAAATCAATGATATAATTTCTGTCATTGCTAGAGTCACAATAATTCCATAGTAGAATACCAGTAAGTCCACTTTAGTCCACATTTTATTCCTCTATCCTGAGGACCCTGAGATGGCGATGTCCACTCAACCTCTAAATCGAGAGGGGGCTTAGATCCCACATGGCTAATGGCTGGAATTCTCCTGCTTGCAGCTATAGACTCTCTTGGTTTCCTGGTGTGGTGGTTGACCATCCTCAACTCCCTATAAGCTGACCTGGGTAAGTCCAATGAACCAGAGAGTAGGTGTTGCAACTCTGCTGAGGCTCAGGGCCCAGCTGGCACATAGACAGTCCAGAGATTCAAGTCTCTTGAGCATACACCAACCTGAGCGCCAACCACAGTTTCAGTAAAAGTGACAAAAGAGGCATGCATAGAGAGGTCACATCTGAGTCCAACTCTATCACAGCAGTGATTTTTTATTTTTTTTTTTTTAGTATAAGCATGGCCCATATATATCTGGGGAGATAGTTATACCAAAAGAAATCATTCATTGTGAAATTGACATTTAACTACGTGTTCCATACTTTATCTGATAGCCCTAACTCTAAGCTTCTCCAAAGCATCCATTCATAGTTCACTTTCCTCAGAAACTGGCAAGGAATACACCATTTCTCGTGTGTATGTAGGTTCATAGAACAGTGAGGATACGTGGGAAATCCTCCACTGTACCTTAGAGAGTACAATCTAATAGAAGGAAAGAGATACAGAAAGGATTCAGTTACCCAGAAAGCCAAACACAGGTGGAATTACAAAATTAAGAAGCCAGAGGCTTTGAAGCCACACAGAGCTATAATAGATGTATACTAAACGGCCCCAAGGCTATCATCTGGGTTTTTGTCTTCTGCCTTTTTCTTCATTGTCACTCTGTCCTGATCATCATCTCCTCACAATAGCCTTTCGCCATTTCTCCCCCAGATTCCTAACACAATGTTTCCAGTATTCAATTGAACTTAAGGCACAGTCTCAATCAAACTGTGTTCAAACCAAGCATAAATAGGCACTGAGTCAAAGTCTGGCTATTTCCCCTAGGCATAATGTAGTCTCACATTCTGAAGGATAATGACAACTGAAGCATGAGCAAGGAAGCAACCCTCTCTTCTGCCTGAAAAGCAAACATGATGGCTAGCACTCAGAAGCCATCTTGTGGCCTTGAGAAAGGAAACCACATCCTGTGGTGATGGGGCAGTGATTTTGTAGAACCACCTTACCAGCCCTGGCCAGTCTATATCTGGAATTCCTTTAAGTGAGTGAATAACTAAGGCACTGTGGTCAAGTATGCTAATAGAAGCCAAACACCATTCCTAAATGAGACAGGCTCAGAATATATGAAAATATTTAAAAACACCAAAACAAAGTTGCCAAGTTGTGGTAAATTTTAAATACATACACTTAACAAATGAATGTTTTTTACACATACAAAAATACAATTCAATAAATCATGCTATTTACCTCTTTCAATTCTGAAAATTGTGGCTGTACATGTAAACTCATTTGGAAATGACATCCAAAAAATTAAATGGCACTGCAAATTAAAACCACAATGAGATACACACATCCATGAGGATGCGAGAGATAAAAATAGATAAATAATAATAATGACAATACCAAGTGCTGACAAGAATGCAGAGAATTTTTTGTGTGATCAATGTATCTTTTAAAAATAAATAAAAAATATATTAAAAAAAAAAAAGAATTCAGAGCAACTAGAAGAATTCAGAGCAACTAGAACACTCAGACATTGCTGGCAGGGATGCAAAATGGTATGGCCATTCCAGAAAAGAGTGTGGCAGATTCTCATGAAGCTAGAAGTAAACTTACCAAATGCTTTAGCCTGCCAGGCTGCTATGACAAGTAACACAACCTGGTTTTGGCTTAAACAACAGGAATTTATTCTCTCACACATTCAAAGGCTAGAAGGCTTGCTTCCTCCCAAGGTCAGTAGCCATCTAGCTGGCCAGTCATCCCTGGGTTCCTTGACTTTCCTGTCACATGGCAATGTCCTTTCTTTTCCCAGTTCCCATTGACTTTCAGCTTTTGGCTCCTCCCCATAGTTTTCTCTTTATTAAGGCTATTGGTAATAGGATTAAGACCCATCCTGATCTACTTGGCCACACCATAATTAATTAACATCTTCAAGAGCTCCTGTTTATAATGGGTTCACACCCATAGAAGCGTCAGTTAAGACTAAGAGTATGGGAAGCGGACTTGGCCCAGTGGTTAGGGCGTCCGTCTACCACATGGGACGTCCGCGGTTCAAACCCTGGTCCTCCTTGACCCATGTGGGGCTGGCTCATGTGCAGTGCTGATGCGTGCAAGGAGTGCCATGCCACATAGGGGTGCCCCTCATGCAAGGGAGCCCCATGAGCAAGGAGTGTGCCCCGTAAGGAGAGCCACCCAGCACGAAAGAAAGTGCAGCCTGCCCAGGAATGGCACCACACACACAAGAGCTGACGCAGCAAGATGACACAACAACAACAACAAAGAAACACAGATTCCCGTGCCGCTGACAACAACAGAAGCAGACAAAAAGAAGAACACGCAGCAAATGGACACAGAAAACAGACAACTGGGGTGGGCGGGGGGGAAGGGGAGAGAAATAAATAAAATCTTTAAAAAAAAAAAAGCCTACGAGCATGTCTAGACATGATAGGCAGGAGACAACACCAGGAAATCAGCACCCCATTAGAGGGCCTTGGAATCTGTGATAACCTATCCCCCCAGTATATCAGAGTTAAAGTCATTTATAATTTTGCCATACATGGTTCTTCTTCCCTTTTTATTTGAACCCATAATTAGCACTATACCCATTAAATATATGTCCCAGAGACTTAAATCTTCTGGCTGTTCATATGATAGTTGAGCTGAATCTCAGCAGAGTTGCAGTCAACACCTGCTCTCCAGTTCATCAGACTCACCCACCTAGGACTACTAACAAAAGCATGATGATTGACAATACCCATCCCAAAAAACAGAGAGCATCAATCTACAACTGTAAGCTAGATTGTTCCATCCATTTGACCCATGGGATCTAAGCCCCTTCTCAATTGGTAGCAGAGTGGGCATCACCATCCCCAAATCCTCAAGATTGAGGAATGAACAAACATAAAAGGGGAATGCAACTATGGACTAAAGCAGATATTATTCTAGTAATGGAAGGACTTGTAATGTTGATATAAAGGCAGTGGCCACCAGAGGTTCTGAGGGGAGGGAGAGGGAAGAATAGGTGTAGCATGGGGCATTTTGGGGACATTGGAATTGTTCTGAATGACACTGCAATGACAGATACAAGCCATTATACATTTTGTCAAGCCTATAAAATTGTGTGGTGCAGTATAAGCTATAATGTAAACTATAGTCTATGGTTAGCAGCCATGCTTCAATATGTGTTCATCAATTTTAACAAATGTACCACACTAATGAAAGACGTTAATGGAGAAAGTGTAGGAGGGGGAGGGGGTGGGGTATATGGGAATCCCCTATATTTTTGTTATATTTTGTTAACATTTACGTAATCTAAACCTTCTTTAAAAATAAAAAAAAAAAGACTAAGAGCGTATTTTTTTCCCCTGGGTACATAATCCAACCTACACCATCGTATAACCAACAATCCCACCCCTCGGTATTTAACCAAGAGAAATGAAAACTTACATTCACACAAACAGCTGTATATCAATGGTTATGACAGCTTTATTCATCATCACCCAAAACAGGAAACAACTCCAATGTCTTGGCAAACAGATAAACAAATGTGATACATCCATACCATGGGCTACTAGTTAGCAAAAAACAGGAGCAAACTACTCATACATGCAATAACATGAATGAATCACAATGAATTATGCTAAGTGGAAGAAGCCAGACTCGACTCCAAAGACTACATAATTCCATTTACATGACATACTGGAAAAAGCAAAGCCATAGGGATGGAGAACAGATCAGTGGATGCCAGGGGCTAAAAAGGGCGGGGAAGGTGATTAAAAGGAGCAACAGGAGGGAATATTGAGGTTGGTGGGACTACTCTATAGTTTGGTTGTCTGATTGTGGTAGTGGTTACACAATTTCTTGCATTTGTCAAAACTCAGAACTGTACACCCAAAAGAGGGAATATTTCATTTACTAAATTAAAAATGAATTTTCAAACAAGTTTAAACGAGAGGACTTTCAGTAAAAGAGGCCTGGGCCACATCGCTCTCCTGGGATATCCACCTTGGACCCAATCTCAGGATCTGCCCTAATCTATTCCATCCCCACCCCCCCACACACCCACAGGCACTCTCTGGACATCCCTCCAGCATCTAGTGCAGTGGCAGGCGGAGAGGATTCTCCATCCAAATCCTGCAGACATTTAACACCAGTCACCAACTGGCACCCCTGAAATGCAGAACAATAGCTATATTGTATGCAGCTCCATACAGGCACAGTATAAACATTAGCAACAAGTTCCATGGTGACTCCCTGCCACTGGCCTTTGCAGCTGCCCAATCCCAGGACTTGAGGATCTGCCCAGGGTAACACGGAGTCTGGATCCAGTTCAACGTGTCAGTCTTAAATCTATAGCTCAGAGCAACCTCGATCCTTGGAAACTCCCTCTTAATAATATAGGCAACAGACCAGCTCCCACCGAAGTCCCCAGTTTCAGACTTCCTAATGGTTGTCCCTGATGACCTCTCAGAGGACACTGTGGCCTAAAACGCTGGATGCCTAGAGTTAATCCCCCAGAGTCAAGCCATGGAAAATCCATCTGCTCAGGAGGGATTCTGACCAGGGACACATTTGACTTGACACCTCCTTGGCACACACACAGTCCTCCTCTCTTGACCTGATGCAGCTGCTAAGCCTACTTTATTAAAAATTGAGTACCCAAGGCATATGGCAATAGAGGAAATTTTGTCAACCAAAAAGAAAAGCCGTCAAAACATAAATCATTTAAGTGGCCCTCCATATTTGCAGGCATGAAATAAACAGAGCCTGCCTCTAGGCAGAAGGTGCCAGAGTGGTTTGGCCAGCCTCCTGCCTCCTGCCTGACCATCACAAATTACACCCTTGCTGCTAGAAATATAATAAAAACCTGCACAGAAAAGTTTCTTCCCAACTATTTATTTCCACTCACCTGTGCTGGGTAACTTGAAAAATCTATTCTAAAGTGCTATTAAGGCAGCATGATGTATTGGAAAACACAAGGACTTTGGAACTAGCCAGACTTGGATTCAAATCCAGACTCTTCTTAGGGTTCCTGAGCATATTGCTTAAATTCTCCATACCTCGGTGTGCTCATTTATAATTGGGAATAATAATTGGTCCTCCCTGACAGTACCATTGACAGAAATAAATGAGAAAGGCAATGGAAAACACCTCACATGCAACACGCTCATCACATTTTAGACTCTCTTTCCCCTAGGTAATTTCCTCTCTCTGGAATTACCTCCACACAAAATACTGAAAATACTGCCTGTATAAGCTAACCCAGAAAGCAGAAGCAAATGCTCAGAAGCCAAGACGAAATTATCTGCTCCCAGGCTAAGGAACCTGGTTCAGAGGAGTGAATGAGATGTAAGTGAAGAAAAAGAAATTTGGTCTCCAATTGTGCAGTTCTGACTAATAATCAGGTGGGGTTCTGTCCTAGAGTGTGTTCGACCTATAAACCTCTGCTCTCCTGCTCCCCCAATCCTCATTCACATCCAGTTGGAATTCTTTTTGAAAAACAAATTAAATAGCCAATGTCCATCAGAACACAGATTTTTTTTTCTTTTTAGCACTTTAACTGTTCCTACCTCCTAGGGTGCCCTTGGCAAGAGCCCTGATATTTTTTGGAAACTTTTTACACAGCATAACTTAAAACCAAAGATTGTTTTCCAATGGAAAATAACTTCACAAAAATAAGAGACTGAACATTCACGAAAGATACAGTCACAATTTTTGAAAAGCTTTTACATAAATGCTTGCCAGAAAGTATGCTTTCCTGAAGTTTCATTCTAAACTAAAAGCTGTCTCCCTCATGGTCAAACTTTCCACTACCTGGACACTCCAGTGGGAACGTCATAAGTCGACAATCAATGCATCACTGTAGAATAAGATCAGGTACCTCAGAGGAAATGCATTTGCTTAGAGAAGCTTAGCACGAATAGGGAAGAGCTCAGCCAATTTTTGTCAGCGGCTATAGCTTATTACATGTTCAGATCGTAAGGCAATATTTCACACACAAGGCAAGGTGAAAATTAAGTAGCCTGTCGAGTAAATATGCACCATGATTCAGGGACACAGAAAACTCACACATTCATGATGAAACACTGGTTGGTGACTTGTCAATACTTATTGAAACAGGGCTGGACCCTGGGAATATAGGGTTCTTTTTGATGTAATTGATAATAGAGAGTCCCTGCCCTCAAGGAACCTACAGTCTAGTGGGGCAAAGAGATAAATGTACAGTGAACAAGCCAATTCATCACCAAACAAGGCTTTAGTGGAGGTGAGCATAAAGTGCTGCCGGGCAGAGAGCTAAATGAGAGGGACATTACAAGGAAACAATCTGGAGAGCAAGATTCTCCCAAACAAAATTCTCAAGACACACACACTCCAAAACTTAATATTAAAAGAAAAATGATGATGGTAGCACAACACTGTGAATGCAACATCACTGAAATCTGAAAGTAATTAAATGGAAATTTTTATGTTGTACACACGTTTCCACAATAAAAAGGTAAACTAATACTGGAAGAAAGGAAGGGAGGAAGGAAGGAAAGAAGGGAGGAAGGAAGGAAGGGAAAGGTGGGAGGGAGGGAAGGAAAAAGGAAGGAGAACAAAGCAAGAAAAATAACTCCTGTATTAGTCAGTCAAAGAGGTGCTAAAGCAAAGTACCAGAAATCTGTTGGTTTTCATAAAGGGTATTTACTTGGGGTAAAAGCTTACATTTACAAGGCCATAAAGAGAGCAGCTCAAGGTTTCTTTTCTCACCAAACTCAGCTGCCACGTGCAAGATGGTTGCTGATCTCTGCAAGGGTTCAGCCTGCCTCTATCTCAGCTACAGGCTGGTACAGGGTTTGTTTCTTTCCGGGCTTCCTCAGGTCAGCTGCTCTGTTCTCTTCAGCTGCAAGCTATCAGGCAAATGGCTCATCTCTCCTCCCAGGGCCACAGGATCAAAGTTCTCTCCTCTGCTGTGTGTGGAGCTCTCTTTTTTTTTCCATATATTTTCTTCTGTGTCTTCTTGAGTGAGTGCCCACTTATATAGCCCACAAGGGGGTGGGGACTTAACCTGAGTTATACCCTACTGACGTGATAGAATCAAACCCCTAATCTTAACATAATGGAATCAAAGACATCTCAGCTGAACCTAATATACTCAAAGGGGATCATACCCCAAAAAACAGGCCAGCTTACAAACATAATCCTTCTTTTTTGGAATTCATAAATAATATCAAACTGCTACACTCCCCTGCACTGTTTCAAATCCAGCTTATCCCAAATTCTAGTTGTACCCAAGGAGGTTACCACAATGAACCAGAATTGCCTCCTCTTCTGGCCTCCAGTGCTAACAGGAAAAATGGCTGTAGGGGACCAGAAGGCCAGCTCAGCACCTGCAGAACCCAAGGCACTGTCAGAATTAGGGGGCATCCAAGATACACATATGTTTCCAAGAAATGGGACAGAGACCAATTGAGATAGAGGGCAAAGAGAATGCTGAAGCCCAGGACGTCGGGTCCTAGCTGGCAGATTCTGAGGGGTCTAGTTGCGAATTCCCTTTTCTGCAGTTAAACACAGCCTGCCCATGGCCAGTTTGCTGAAATCCAATAAAGCTTGTCTTTGTTCACACTACCCTCTAGAGCAGCAGCCATGATGAAGGTGCTCCATCTATGGGTGTGAAATGTCTGGAAAGGCACCGGCCAAGGGTTTACCTACCTGCGTAGAGCTACTGTGCAATAAAATTATTGGCAACTTTCACCTTTGAAATGAACGGACATGCAGATTCAGCAATTCCTTTGTTTTTCCTAATTTTATTTATACATACAGGAAAATCTCCCACCCACCCAGAAAGAAAACAATTAACACAAAAATTGATGTACACCCTTTTTCCTATGCATTTTTATCATTTACAAAATGGTACCCCACAATACATTATGTTTTGTAACCTACGTTTTTCCCCACACTAAATCTACTGGGAACATATCCTTGTCAAAACCACCATTTTTATTGATTGTGTCATACTTGTTCACCTACTTAACTTACTGTTCATTCATAATTCTTCCCTCTGTTTTCCATCTTATCCACCTCCATTTTCATTGAATGTCACCATATGAGAGACACACTACATAGAGCCAAAAAGTAGCAGAGTCGACTCAAATTCTGGGCTCTTAACCAAGAGAGGAGGGTCTCCTTTCCCTTGGTTAATCACAAGATAAAATGGGGTCATTCCATGACATTTCTGAAATGGAGTTTTATTTATACCTAAGAACTGTCTTTGCTGCCACTTGACACCTGCCAGCCACATGAAAAGCCTCCGGTCTAGTTCCCTGGGAAACTTGAGAAGATGTTGGTTTCTCCATTTCCACATATCACCAACCTCAGAACAAATGAAAAAGCAGTCCTTAAAGGGACAGTCACAAAGGAAACTCAAGCACTGCCTGAACTGAAAGTACTATCTTATTATTATCTTTTGTCATGTGACCTCCCCAACATTAATGAGCAAGATCAATGGGAGTACCTCAGAGGACACACTAAAATTATTGATCACATAACATCACTGTGGTAACAGAGGTGCTGACCACACATGTGAGGGCTCAGAAGTACTGCACTAACAATCCTAAGAGCCACTCTCTACTCTTCCCAAGGTGATAATGAGTTTGTGAAAACATTTGGCTCACTGATTTTAAAGGGCACATTTTGTTTCACTTCTTAATATCTCTAAATTTGGGATACACCTTGCAATCAATGACATGTCATAATGTAATCGATACACTTTTTTCTTAGAAGTACATAAAATAATTGTTCTCACAATAAATGCATCGTAAGTTCAATAAATTACGATAATAACTTAGTCTTAAATTTTTAGAAAGGTAAGATTTAAAAGATAAAAAATGTTTTAATTTCTAAATCCTAGGAGGAGAGGTCGTGATGCCTTTAATGATAAAATAGTAGCAACTCCAACAAGTTGCAATGCATCCACTTTAAAAAGCTGCTTTAAGGCTGTAGGAAACAGGATGCCAAGAACAGGCATTGGAATGTGAGACATGTAGGTCAAAGACAACCTACAATGTAGGCTCTTTCAGGGTGCAACATAAGCAACACCAAATAGTGAGTTTGATGTTTAATCCTTGAACTACCATCAGATTACAGACAGAAACAAAGGGCATGTCAAGAAAAGGAAATTACTTAGAGTAGCTGGTAGGTCAAATAAGATTGATAGGAAAATATTTAAAGAGGAAAGTAGTAATAAGAAAAAATAATAAGGTCATTTGTACTTTTGTTTGATTACTTTTAGGGTTGGGAGGATGGGTCAGATGGTCCATGGAATTGGGGGAAGGGTTTCAGGGGAGCAGGTGAACACAGGAGATTGTCAGGTACATGGTTGAAACTATAATGTTGAGAAAACTCTTTAGAAAATATAAGGAAGGATTATTTGTTTAAGGTGTTTGACAGGGGGCATCTGGCACAGGGCGCACCTAGGGAGTGTGTGAGTGCTCATCTTGTCATGTTGTGTTATGTCAGTGGGTGGACACACATACCATGAGAGGGAAAGTGTTGTACCCCCATCCTGGAGAGGCCTGATGTTCTCAAACAGAGGAGAGGGTGTCTCTTGAGAGCATGGGTGGCTCCCAACAGGGAAGGACAGAATAGAGTGTCAAGCCCTCAGCATTGTTGTAATTATCTATGAATCTTATCCTTCAAGCAGTGAAGCTTGGTTGTCACTGTGAGCCCTGAGGGGAGGGGTAGAGAGGAATAGAATAGATGCAAGAGGGGGTAAATGGGTGGCAATGGAAATGTTCCACAAGATAGTGCAATGATGGATATAAGCCATGCTAAATTTCACCAAAAATGTATAAAAGTGTACAGTCTAAAATGTAAACCATAATGTAGCCAAAAATTTAGAAAAGTGTACAACCTAAAATATAAACCATAATGGAAGCCATAATGGAACCATGTTTGGTAACTATGTTTCAATATCTGCACATCAGCTGTAACAAATATAACATCCACATGTAAAAAGATCATAGCTGGGGAAGGGGGAAGAGGACTTGATGTTGGGTATATAGGAGTCCCCTATATTGTATGTGTGTCTTTACTCTGATCTAAAACTTTTTAGAAGACAAAATTAAAAATTTTTTAAAAAAGGACATAGACACTGAGGAAGAAATGGAAGAGATTGCCTTGCCACTGTACATGCAGGGAAACACCTATTACTTTGATGAAAGGCAAAACGTCAAAAACAAAGTTTTATGATATTTTCATTTTTTAATACCCCAATTTATTTTTTACTTTATTTTAGTGTTTCTAAATTATTATATATTTTATTTCATTTTCCTACTAATTGAATTTGGCAATATATTAGGCTTCCTTTTTCAAGAAGTTTTGGATCACAGAGGGGTTCAACTATGGCAGGGTAGGAGCACTTGTGTGGGGTATCATTGATGGGGGATGCATGGGTGGGAGAAAGTTCTCCAGGGTATGCATATAGGGTATATAGATATGTTCGGATATTCATTAATGAATAATTACACATGACAACTGAGGGAGTGCTGAGTTCCCACCCAGGGGAGCTCTGTCACATTCCCCAATGGAACAGCAATAATTCACCAATTGCAAGGGCAAAGACCAGTGAAGAAGGAAGGTGCAATGATGGGTCCTTGATACTGATGACTCTGCTTATGAGCCTGTGTGCTTGAAATTTCAACTAGGCCTAGAGCCGCAGGGTGCCTAAGAGTTACCTCCTGAGAACCTCCATGTTGTTCAAATGTGGCCACTCTCTAAGCCAAACTCAGTATGTAAATGCTTTACCTTCCCCCCAGCATGGGACATGACTCTTGGGGATAAGCCTACCTGGCGCCGAGGGATTACTACCAATCACCAGCTGGTGATGTAATTAGAAAAAGACCTTGAATAAAAGGGGGAAGTGGTAAAGACAAATGAGTTTATATGGCTAAGAGACTTCAAAATGAGTCAGGAGATCATCAGAGGGGTCGCACTTACCCACATCTCAGCAGGATCCCAGAGACAACCAAAGTAGATACAACCCCAGGTACTGGTGCTCCTGAGGGCTACAGAGACACCCAGTTTCTATGGTTATGACAGATGGCTCTGGAGTTCATTGCTTTGCCAGTGAGCCCTACTTTGGAATTTGTGCTCCTGATTGTGATGGAGTTGGACTCAGATGTGATCTCTCTACAAATGCTGCTTCTGTCACTTTTACTGAACCTGTGATTGGTGCTGGGGATTGTGTATGCTCAGGAGATTTTAATTTCTGGACTGTCCTTATGCCAGCTGAGCTCTGAGCCTTAGCAGAGTTGCAAGACCTACTCTCCGGTTCATTGCACTTACCCAGGTCACCTGACCGGGAGGTGAGAATGGTCAACCACCACACCAGGGAACCAAGAGTGTCTACAACTACAAGCAGGAGAATCACATCCATCAGTTATGTGGGATCTAAGTCCCATCTTGATTTAGAGGTGTAGTGGACATCACCTCCTAGGGTCCACAGGATGGAGGAATATAATATGGATTGGAGTGGACTTGCTGGTATTCTACTTTAGAACAATTGTGACTCTAGCAATGGAAGAAATTGTGTCATTGATGTGGAGATGGTGGCCACAGGAGTTGCTGAGGGCAGGGAGAGGGAGGAAGGGGTGTGATATGAGGCATTTTCAGGACTTGGATTTGTCCTGAACAATATTGCAGGGACAGATGCAGGACATTGTTTATTCTGCCATAACCCACTGGTTGGACTGGGGGAGAGTGTGAACTACAATGTAAACTATGGTCCATGAGGTGTGCCAGGGCTCCAGGAGGTATTTACCAAATGTAATGAATGTGCCTTACTGAGAAAGGGGATGTTGATGTGGGAGGAGCAGGGGGGGCGGTATATGGGAACCTCTTATGTTTTTGTTCCCCGTCCTTGCAGCTTTTTGCTTGCTGTCTGCTCTCTGTGTCCATTTGCTGTGCTTTCTTCTGTGTACGTATTTATTTTTATTTATTCCCTCCCCCTCCCCCCTTGTGGCTAGCCTGCTGTCTGCTCTCTGTGTCCATTCACTGCACACTCTTCTGTGTTTTTGCTTGTCTCCCTTTTGGTTGCATCATCTTGCTGAGTCGGCTCTCTGCAGCGCTTGTGGGCAAGCCTGCCTTCACAAAGAGGCCCTGGGACGCAAACCCAGTGCTCCCATATGGTAGACAGGAGGCCAACTGATTGAGCCACAGTCATTTCCCAACTCTTACGTTTTTTAATGTAACATTTTATGTGACCTACTTATCTTTTTTTAAAAAGACAATAAAAAACTTTATTTTATTTTTAAAGAAGCTTTAGATTATATTAATGATACATCAAAAATATAGTATTTCCATAAACCCTACCCTCTTCCCTCCCACACTTTTCACAAAGTATATTTGTTACAATTGATGAACACATATTGAGGCATTGCTGCTAACCATGGTCTATAGTTTACATTATAGTTTACACTTTGCTCTGCACAATTTTATAGGTATTAACAAAATGTATAATGGCCTGTATCTGTCATTGCAATGTCATTCAGAATAATTCCAATGTCCCCAAATGCCCCATGTCATACCTATTCTTCCCTCTCCCTCCCCTCAGAACTTCTGGTGGCCACTGCCTTTATATATACAAGTTATGCCATTACTAGAATAATAATCTATTTTAGTCCACAGTTGCATTTCCCTCTTATGTTTGTTTAATCCTCAATCTTGAGGATTTGGGGATGGTGATGCCACTCTGTTTCTGAATGAGGGGTTTAGATCCCATGGGGCGGGCAGACAGAACTATCTTGCTTGCAGTTGTAGATACTCTCTGTTTTGGGGACAGGCATTGTCCATCATCATCCTTTTGAGCAAGTCCAATGACCGGAAAGTAGGTGTTGCAACTCTGCTGAGATTTGGGGCTCAACCAGCATATGAACAGACTGAAGATTCAAGTCTCTTGGGTATATTTTTTACGAGTATAATGCTAATTATAGGTTCAAATAAAAGGGGCAGAAGAAACATGTATAGGGAAATTATAAATGAGTCTAACTCTGTTACACTGGGGAGCATATATTCTGAGGTAAGGCCCACTAAGAGGGTGCCAAATTCCTGTGATTATCTGCCCTGCCTATAGTGTCTAGATATCTCTAGAGCCCTCAGGAGCACCCCTGCTTGAGACACTGTTTACTGTGGCAGTCAATGAGATCCTGCTGAGACATGCATAAGCGTAACCTCTGGAATGATCTCCCAACTCACTGTGAAATCTCTTAGCCCCTCATCAAGCCTCTTTCTCTTCCTATACTCCTCCAATGCAGTAAATGGTACCATCTAATTTCTGAAGTCATGTAAGTGAGAAAGCAAGTAGGCATACTTCATTTCTCCCGGCTTTCATTTTCATCCTTCTACATCCAGTTGGCCACACTCCGAACAATGCTGCCTACTTGATAGTTTTGGTCTTCTCTCCAACTCCACTATCATCCCAACCATCTTAATTCAATCCTTATCATATCTAGATGGGCTTTTGCAATTAGTTCATACCTGGTCTCCCAGTCCCCAGTCTTACAACCCTCCAAACTCCTGACTGCCTGACCTTTCTAAAACAATTATATCACTCACTTCCCTGATTAAAATCCTTTGATGATGCCCCACTAACTAAAGCACCAAGTACAAACTCTTTAGCATGTAAATGCAAGGACCCTCATGACTCATCACCACCTCCCTTTCCAGACTCACTCTATTTCTTAACACTGACCCTACTTCATAACATACGGAACTTCTTGCAATCTCTAGAAAATACCACTTTCTCTTGTACCCCCATGCCTTTGCATATACTGTTGCCTCTACCTGGAAATTCCTCTCCAACCCCTGCCTTGGAAACTCCTAAGTGTTAAATACTTAGATTGGTGGGACGTCTTTGACCCTGTTCCCAGAAGAATATTAGCCCCTGTATCCTTCATAATGTCATAGCACCCCTTTCCACCATTATATTTTTATTACATACGACATTATCATATGATATTATAATTTGTTTACATTATTGTTGTCATTCTGATCATCAAGACTATATGAATCTTTTTTGGAAGGAAATGAATGGGGGGAATACAACTATAGACTAAAGTAGACATTATTATTCTAGCAATGGAAGAACTTGTAACAGTGATATAAAGGCAGTGGTCACCAGAGGTTCTGAGGGGAGGGAAACAGAAGAATAGGTGTAACATGGGGCATTTTGAGGGCACTGGAATTGTTCTGAATGACATTGCAATGACAGATATAGGCCATTATACATCTTGTCAAAACCTATAATATTGTGCAGTGCAAAGTGTAAATTATAATGTAAACTATAGACCATGGTTAGCAGCAATGCTTCAATATGTGTTCAGCAATTGTAACAAATGTACCACACTAATGAAAGATGTTGTTAATGGGAGAAAGTATGGGAGGGGAGTGTGTGGAGTATATGGGAATCCCCTATATTTTTGATGTAACATTTATGTAATCTAAAGTTTTAAAAAATAAATAAATAAACCTGTGTTACAAGAAAAGATCCTCTTTATCATAACCAATTTATTACAATCTTGATTTCAAACCAAGCAAGGGACGATAATGAAGAAAATATGTTCTGTGATACCCTATCTCTTACAAGAAGGACAATGTTGAAGGACCACTGCTAAATCTGGGCTGCTACTCTTCATGCCAGGCCCACCTGTACTAGTTTGCTGGGTTGCTGAAAGCATTATACCAGAAATGGGTTGGCTTTTACAATGGGAATTTTATAGCTTACAAGTTTAAAGTTCTATGGCTCACCATTTTGGCTCTCTGGTGAAAATGTCCAAAGTAAGGCAGCATCAAGACGATCCATACCTTCTTCCAAAAGACCAAATGCCAGTGATCTGGGACTCCTCTGTCACATGGCAAGGCATATGGCAGCATCTGCTGATTTCTCCCTTCTCTTCTGGGTTTCTTGCTTCCAGCGTTTTGCTTCCTTGGCTCTCTCTCTTTGTCTGAATTTCATTCTCTTATAAAGTACTCCAATAAGAGGATTAAGATCCACCATGAATAAGGTGGATCACATCTTAATTTAAGTTAAGAGCCTACTCACCAAAAGATCCTACATACAATGTTTTCACATCTACAGAAATAAGTTAACTTTAAGAACATTTTTTTCTGGGGTACATACAGCTTCAAACCATCACAACTCCCTAAGCATTAACTCATTTAATGGTCACAACAACCCATGAAGTAGGTATTATTACCTGCCATACCACATATGAGGCAACCAAGTCTTTGGCAGGTTAAGCGAAATGCATAAGGCCCTCAGCTTGCAAGAGGCAGAGCCAATTTTTGAGTCCAGGTATGTCTAATACCAAGGCTCATGCTATATCACTGCCTCTACTAGCTGATGCTCCACTTCTCTTGGGCATTTTCAAGACAGATCAGGAACCACCAGAAGACAAATGTATGAGAGTGCTAAAAAGGAAGCTACCATTTCAAGAAGTCTTCTTGGAGAGAAACTTCTCCAATGAGGCAGAGGAATGTCAGGATGGTTCACAGGTTTACCTGACAAGTGAAGATCTAGATAAAGGCAGCAGATTTCATTAAGAGGTGGACAAAGTCCTCCAAAGTTTATTACATAAGTCAGAACACTCTCTGTTACAACTGAGAGAAAACAAATTCAAATTGACTGAAGCCAAAAAAAAAAAAAAAGAATTGTATCAGCTATCTATTGATGAATCACCAACCACCCCAATATTTAGTTGTTTACAATAGCAGTGTATGATTCTATGGGTTGACTGGGCCACTCATTGGCTGAGCTCATTCATGCAGCTGCATTCAGCTGGAGGGTCTCTTGGGTTGGAAGCACCAAATGGCCTCAATGACATGCTTGGAAGTTGATGCTAGTAGTTGGCGGGGGAACCTCAATTCACCTCCATATGGTCTCTCATTCTCCAGTAGGCTAGGCTGTCTTTCTCACTTGGTGGTCTCAGGTCAGTGATCCAAGAGGGTGACAGCAGAAACCATAAGACCCCTTGAGGAGAAGTCTCTGCAACTCATATAATGTTACTCCCACCACATTATAAGAGTCAAAGCAAGTCACAAGACCAACCCAGATTCAAGAAGTAGGGAAACAGACTTCATCTCTTAATTGAAGGAGCTACAAAAAAATTATGGCCATGTTTACTCTACCATAGGAATTTGCTGGCTCACATAAACAGGAGGCACAAATAAGGGAACTTTAAGCCCAGCTGGCTCCAGGTACTCAAAATGTATTATCAGAAAACTGTCTCTTTCCTCTCTCAGATTTGTTTTGCAATATATTGGCTTTATCCTTAGGCAAGCTTTTCTTTCACAGTGACCATTACCACTACAGACCAACATCCTCACAGTGTTCCAACTCAGAGCTTCCCCTTCCCAATAGTTCCGGCAAAAAATGCTAGAGTTGAATCCATTGGTACAGCTTGGGTCATATGACCATATCTGAAACAAGGGAGGGCATAGACTGATTGACCAAGCCTTGGTCACACACTCACCCTGGAACTAAGAGGTGGGGTCAGTCCACCTAAATTGTGAGAACTAAGAGTCGGGGAGGGGTGTCTACAAAGGAAAGTAGAAATGCTATTACCAACAAAGAGAGGAAAGACGACGGGCAGGCAAAAACAACAGATGTTCACTACAATAGTCTTCTCAAGATGGTGACAGGGCAAATTGCCTCTGCAGAATGCAGGAAGCCTCTCTCTACAATGCATCATGTAACTTTTACAGCTGAAAAAATCCCAGTTTCCCAGCAGGATGTTGTGTGTGCCATTGAATAGCTTCTTGTACGTTTGACAAAGACACAGGACAAAGCCTTTTGCAATGTGCACTTGCACAATTCTTCACTCTGGCAACATTCTCACATATTTGTCAAGTTGATCCCTAAGACTCCCCACCCTAATAGGAATCAGAATGCTTTGCTTTTTAACTCAGTGGTTTTTCTGGATCAGATGCAAACACAACTTCCCCTTTGTCTTCCACAGCCCATCAAAGGCCAACTCATAAAATCTTGGAAGCAACTTGGCCAACATTACATGAAGATTTAGGGACCACAGTGAAGATCTGCACAGCTACTTGCATCTGCCATTAATAAATTAGTAATTCCCAGATGACTCCAGGCATTTCCATCCCCAAGAATATCTACTACAGTACCTGTAGAAAGTAGGCCCTCAAAACAAATGAATGAATCAAGGAATGAAGGAGTGAATAAATGAGTGACTGAATGAACCAAAATGGCCCTCATTAACTATAGCTGTCCTTCAGGTTCTAAGCCCTCAGGTATGAGAGGCAAAGATGGTCAGTGGAGCAGGTGTACCTCAGCAACCAGTCCATCTCTTTGAAACCTCTTGGGCTCATTACATGGTAGCACTTCTATTCATCTTCTAGGATATCTCCTGAGTATGGGACAAGAGGCTGGGAAAAGAAATGTCTCATTTTAAAGTTCATCACATGGCATAGCAGTGGCCCTCAAGCCTTAGTCATATGCATAATTGGACATCACCCTATCAGACTGAAGTTGCCTGGCTAAGATTCTCAATTTCCTGTCAGTACAGGAATGGCTCTAATCTGTAAACAAGATACTTGGCTTTCCTCAAACATGAAGGGTAGCACCTGGGAGAACAGAGGGCAGAGACTTCAAGAGGTTACATTCCTTCCAAGAGAGCTTGCCTTGTCACATGTTACAAGTGACTGGCAAAAGCAAATGGGATTTAGATTAGTTCATGTTGTTTTAAGTCACTTGTTGCATAGGCCATGGGTTCCAGTCCTTGACTGGTAGATTCTATTCCCTTCTATAGTTTTAGCTAAAGAAATGGTTTCAAACTAGAGTGTACATAAGAATCACCTGGATTACTTGTTGGAAATGCATATTCCTGGACTCTGTAGCATCTCAGGGGAACTATAGACTATGCTTTAGGAAGCACGTTCTTTGAAAAATACAGGTCTATAGGATATAATAAGATTCTTAACTGTTAAGTTTCAGGTCCCAGAAGAAAAGAACAAGCTTTTGCTAATGGTATCCAGTTACAGTCTAGCATGACTGAAGGGTCCATGAGCTGGACCAGGTCATTGTGGCGAAAGGTCATGAGCCTTATCAACTGTGGTGAGCACAGGAAGGGGGAATCAGCCTTTACTGAGATGCACAATTCACCCTGCTTTAGCACTGGGGAGCTCTGGTTATGGGGTTTTGCATAATTAACATGAAAGGAGAGCATTTGGATGTTGCAGATAGGCAAGAACGTGTTTGTTTGTTCCTGA
Source organism: Dasypus novemcinctus (assembly GCF_030445035.2). Lineage (NCBI taxonomy): Eukaryota > Metazoa > Chordata > Mammalia > Cingulata > Dasypodidae > Dasypus > Dasypus novemcinctus. Next base: position 39,968,304 of record NC_080675.1, read on the forward strand.
CACCCTCTATCAGACAATAACATTATGAGTAAACACCCGGCTGCCCAAGGTGAGAATCTCGGGATTATTGCAACCCCGAGCTTTAAGTTCAGAATTATGATCTGGGGATGGCAAATTTGGCCTTCTGTCAACCCCATCTGGGATCTTTTCCCAGTTTAGGATGCAGAGACCTGAAGATCCTGTTTTCCCTTGGCCTCCTCTGCTACCAATTGCCAACCCATCTGCACGTGCACGGGAAGAAAAGGCACCCATCCCTGCAACTGCGAAAGCACACACCCTCATACACGTACACGTACACACACATACCACACCTTCACACACACACTCCTACACATAGCATGCACCCTGCTGTTGATCTGTCAATAGCATGCCCCTTCCTAGGCCTCACTACACGGATGGCCTTTGCCAAGCTAGGCTACCAGAACAGCAACTGGGAGGAAGTTCCCATCACCCACCACAGACTGTTCTCTTTGTGTGTGTTTGGAGTGAAAAAGAGTGGGTATGCTGTGGCACCCATCCTCTTATCTAAAGACATCTCTCCAGGAAAGTCATGCTGGCAACAAGGACTCTGTTTCTGAAATGCTGTTCCAAAAGTAACCTCGAGGACAATGGTTGTGGGCACACCCATGGGCCCAGCAGCTTTCCAACCCCAGACAAGGATAGTCTCAGCATGGGGTGAGAGGAAAAGGACTACAAAAACCAGGCACTGCTTCCCCAGCTCCCTGGAATGTGCCTAGGGACTAGCTCTGGGAACAGATTAGGTGGTCACCAGGCTGACCCTGAGCCCAGAAGTTATGAGGAGGATACATCAGCATGGTCTTCCAATTGCCTCCTTGTGGCCAAGCTGCTCCTCACAATGTCAGAGAAAAAAGGGAAGGTGCATTGGGATTACTGGGTCAAGCCTCCTTGATATGCTAGACAGGAAAACAACCCACCATGCCAGGAAAAGAGCAAACGAAAAAAGACTTCGGGAAGGACAGAGTGTTCTGCCGCTGAGAGACGACATAGCCACGCAGTACCTAGAGGAAGGTCATGCCCAAAGCGTCCTCCCTCCACCGAGTTACCAGAGGAGAATCCTCCTGTCCTATGTCAGCCTGGTAAGGGGGAATAATCTGATTTATCACACACACATACAAATGAACTTTGTTCTAAACAAAAGGGAACAGAGCCACAGATTATAAATCTTCTATGTGCTGAAGGGCTTTTTAGTTTTCATTTCAAGGGGGGAAAGTTAAGGGGAATAAAACAATTTTGGGTTCTCATACAAATCTCTCATATTTTTGGTTATATTTGTTATTTTTATGAATAGTTAACATTTACTGAGCATCCTGTCATTATCTCATTTAAGCTCCACAATGACTCAATGAGTTAAATATTATGATCTTCAATTTACGGATGAGGAAGCTGAGGGTTGGCTTAGTCGCTTTGCCCAACAACACACAACTAGAAAGTGGCAGAGCTGTGACTGAATCCCAGGCCTCTTTGGCCCCACACCGCTGTGCTCCACTGCCTTCTGTGTGGGCAGGATCGTGGGTAGCTACGCGAAGGGGAGCAGCTCAGACTTCTCCCGTTGCCAGCCATGATATGCGAGGAGAACTTCATTCTCAGGGTAGATACAACTTTAAAGAAAGAAAAGATACAAACTGCAAATTAGCAACAGATGGAGCCTACGCTGTTGGCCCACTTTTTCTAAGCCTCTGCCTTGGTGGGGAATGTCATACCGCCAGGAGAGGGTGCATGATCCTCAAAGCCCCAGAGACGACATGTCTCATGGGGACGACGCACCGGACCCTCTGTTCAGTTTCTGGATGCCAGCCTGCCTGGGCCAGCGCAGCTATGCATCTGCCCTCAAGCTTTCTGAAGCCACTGGCCAAGGGACGGGGACAAGGTGTCCTGGACACTGTTGGACCCTCTTTAACAAATACAATGGGTTTCCACTTCGACCCTCTAGGAGGGAAGAAATTAAAAAGGCCTCCCAAGAAATAGTGTGTCAACTACAAAGCATGGCCCCTGTGCTCCAGACCATCTGACCAGTTAGATGCGGGTCTGCCCTGACCTCATGGCTATTAACAAGTACTAAGAGTTTCACACCAACATCTACCTTTACTTCTTCAAACAGCATCACTGGCCACTTGTTCTATCTGCTCTGCTTAACATTTCCTGAGACCTATGGCATTTGCAGAAAGCAGGAAATCATTCGTTTTAGGGACTGAGAGAAAGTGAAAGCTACACAATGGAAAGTATAATGATGCCAGTAGCCAGGTGAGGAGGGTGAAGATTCTGCATGCCTGGAGTTTTGGGGCCTTGTGTTCCAACCACTGTAAATTGGTGAGTTGGCCAAAGGCAACTCAGAAGCACAATCCTCTACTAAAATTCAAGCAATTTCCTCCCCACAGCTGGACTTCTGCCACTATTCCAAGTGATCCAGGGCATCTTTGAAAGGAAAAGTTGCAGCCAGAGCAATGGAGGAGGAGCTCTGGTCCTGGCTCTGGCACTAGCCGGCCAGGCGTACCCAGGACGGTCCTGGGCTCTGGTCCTGGCCCTGGCACTAACTGGCCAGGCATACCCAGGACAGTCCTGAGCTCTGGTCCTGGCCCTGGCACTAGCCGGCCAGGCGTACCCAGGACGGTCCTGGGCTCTGGTCCTGGCTCTGGCACTAACTGGCCAGGCCTACCCAGGACGGTCCTGGGCTCTGGTCCTGGCCCTGGCACTAGTTGGCCAGGCATACTCAGGACAGTCCTCAAGCTCATACATGAAATGACGACATCACTGAGATTTCTTGCTTTCCTCATTTCAAGGGCCCTATGGAAACATCTTCATTTAGCCTATATATTCTATTCTGAAAGTTTCCAAACTCTTCAAGTTCCCTTTTTCCTATCAGCTCCTAATCCTGGAAAGTGTGCCCTGGGATTAATCTTGGAGACCACTGAATCTTCTTTTCACAGATGAAGGCTATGATCACACAATAATAGGAAATCTCCTACTCTGGGCTCTGACCTTCAATGCCCAGCACACTTCTCACCCCATATCCCACCCCACCACTCTGCTGATCTGCAGATGCTACAGATCCCTTAATGCCTGCTGTGCTTGTCACCCCAAGCACCCCTTTCACTCTCCCTATGAAATATCCATGTGGTCAGGATGGGGGGGAGGGAGGAGAATTAACCTGACCTCCAACTCCCAAAAATTGGTATTAATAAATTTTTCTCCTACTCCAGCTACAGCAATTGGTGAAGAACCTAGGCCTAAGTCACTCACAGCGTAGCATTCTCCTGGCCAAAGGGACTGGTTAAAAGAACGGGAGTTTGATTCCATTTAGATCAACAAGTTAAGAGATGAAGCTTTCTGTGGGTATCTAGTATTGCAGTTTCTTCCTCTTCTGAGAGGGCTACTGGAAGCCAATTTTCTCTTCCTTCTTCTGAAAAGCGCATTATTTAGATAAGAAGCATGAAGCCACTGAACACATTTTGGTACCAAGCTAGTCTTGGGGAAAAACAGATACCACGAAAGGCAGAGGGAGAAGACACAAAGGCATTAAGTGTTTGACGACACTTGTGAGCCACTGAACCAAACCAATCCTGAGACCCACTTTATATCTGTACCTGCCATTACTTGAGTCAATGAAGCCCCTTCATTGGTTAGCCAGCTTAAAGTGCATTATCTGATACATGTAATATAAATTCCCAACTGATAAATACATACTAAAGATCAGACACAAAGCTGATCTATAGTTAAACATGTTAAAGGTTCCCAGAGGAGTGCCAGAGAGTAACACCATCTCCCTCATGCTCTTACCACTTCTACCAGAAACCAAGGTGGTTCCCTTCCTAGGCCCCAGTCAAGAGCTCAGGGCACAATTTCCCTCTTGCAGCTCTGTGGTTGCATGGCAGCTTCCTCTTCAAGAGGCTGCTATTGAAACATAGAATTTTGGTAACTATGGCCCTTTCTTCTATACCCCTCCATGGCAAAGCCAGAGACACAGAAGATGATAGCAATGCTACACAAAAGTTAGAAGCCCTTTACTTGCTTAAAAATAAGGGACAACCCCTAATAAATTAACAGGTCTAGGCAATGATAATCAATGGCTGCTAACATCGAAGGTGTTATGTATCTCCTGATGAAGTATACCCCAACACCCATGATATGTACTTGCCAATAAAAAAATAAAACCTATATCTGATCAAGCCTCTAGGTCTATCATTTTACAGGAAATACAAAGAGAGAGGAACACATTAAGCAACATTACAGGAAAGCAATCAACAAAATCTTGTGTGTAGAACTATACAACCACCTAATTTTTTCAACAAATAGACTGCAAGGTAAAAAGGGGGTGGAAGTAAAAGCCACAGATAAGAAGAGACTTAAAAGACAGATTGACCAATCACAATATGTGGGTCTTATTTGATTCTTGATTCAAATGAACAGAAAAACAAAACTAAGAATTTAAGAGATAATCAGAGAAATTTGAATGTTGACTGAATCCTTAATGGTATTATATAAAGGAATTATTGTTAATATTTTTGGTTGTGATAGTGATATGGCAGTTTTGTTTTTAAATGAATCTTCATGTTTTAGAGATACATATAAAAGTATTTACAGATTATAAAATATAATGTCTGAATTTACTTCAAAATAATCTGAGCAGGGGACTGGGGACATAGGTGGATGAAACAAGATTGGCCATGAGTTGTTGACTGTTGAAGGTGGGTTAGGGTACCTTGAGAATTCATTATGCTATCCTCTTTATTTTTGTGTATATTTGGAAATTTGCATAATAAAAAGTTTTTTTTAATGAATGCAAAGAGCCCTAAGATAGAGAGTCTAAATTCTTTGCCAAAGCTCTAGTGTCATTTCCAGTATAGTCTGCTTACTCAAAGTAACACTTTTTACATAAATTCCCCCAACTAATTACTTTTACAGGATACTTCCAGTTGAAACATCTTCTTTTCAAATGTTTTTGGGAATTTCTGAAACACAGGACAATCACTCTTTACACAAGGTTACATTAGGAATTTTATTTCACAGGAAATTCTATATAAACGCATCTCAAATATTAAATAGATGAACTGTTTATAATATATTTATTACTGCTTGTGCAACCTGAGTCTTTAGAAACTTATTTTCCCTTATTTCTATAATCTTAATAGGGAAAGACCAAAGACAGAAACTATAACGATATATTTGGCTATCTAAAGATGTAAAATTTTAGTAGGCCATTGTCTTTTCTTATGTAACATATTGAGAAAAGGCATTTGCCATATATGACAGAAAAACAGGTTACTATGCCCCGAATATTTTTTTAAAACCTCTTCCAAGTCAATAAGAGGGAAAAAAATGAGCACCCCTATTTTTAAAATTGGCAGAAAACGTGGATATGTAATTCATAAAAGAAAAGAAACTTGGGTAGGCTTGCAAGATAAAACACAGGATGCTGAGTGAAATTTGAATTTCAGGTAAACTACAAATGAATTTTTTATTTTTATACTAAAAGATTATTTGTTGTTTATCTGAAAATCAAATTTAACTGGGCATCCTGTATTTTATTTGCCAACTCTGCCAACCCTAAACCAATGGGCAATAAATTTGAGACAATGATCAGCCTCATGCATAAACATCCAGGAAGAGCAAGTACAATGGAAGAGCAGAGACCCAGGACAAGCAGAGAAGGACACTTACATCAGAAGGTATAGGCAGAGAGAAGGAAGAAGCAGCAGCCTGCTCCTGACCCTAAGCTCAGGGGAGAAGACGAGGTCTCAGAACTGGGGGAGGGGGCATAAGAGAGAAGTCTTCCACAGATGCGAAGAGGATGGAGATGTTGCCATTTTAGTTAGGGATGATCTGCAGAAAGAAAGAGTAATCAGTAGCACTGAGCAGAGGACCCCTTGTTCAAGCATCACTTTTATTATTTGTTCTTAAAGTTTTGCTGTGATCTATTTAAATACATTTTTATAGTTTAAAAGCTTTATGTATTCTTTAAGATTCACACAAAAAAATAACTTAAAATTCCATGTGCTCACCACCCTATTAAAACATAAAACAACCAATTCAGTTCAAGCTTCTGTGTGTCCTCTACACATTCCTCTCCCTTCTCCTCCCCACTTAGGCAAACACTAACCTGAATTTCATATTTATCATCACCCTTAATTTTTTCATGCATTTTTACATATGCATGTACCCATAAACAATACATAGTTTTTGCATGCTTTTAACCTTTATATAAATAGTAGTATAATGTGTGTACTCTTCTGCAATTTGCCTTTTTTCACTTAACATTTTTATTATGAAGTTGATCCATGATAATGAATAAATCTGGACAGGTTGGGGATTGGTTTTTAATTGTGAATGTTTTATTCTTTATTATTTTCCTCAAAGACTTAAAGATGCTCGTTGTAAACAAAATTATTTAAATTAAATAATTAAACAAATTACATAAATTAAACATGTCCCATAGAAATTGAATGTCCCCGTGATTACAACCATTAACAGTGTGGCAAATAATCTACCCAACTTTTCCATATTTAAACTAACATTTTTTTGCACAAAGGGAACCATATATTTTGGCTTATATTTTATGTCTTTTTACTGCCCAATGTATCTTTACAAGGAAAGAAATTGTCTACATTTATCAAAAATTCAAACATTCAATGAATATTCACCAAGTGCCTGCTCTTGGGCAAAACACAGTCTATAAGAAAATTAAGCAACTCCACCATTAAAAGACTAACACTCTAAAGGAAAGAAACTAGCAGATGCAGGTGATAATTATGGCTTCCATTTATCAAGCACCTTCTATGAGTCAGGCACTGTACTGGACCCTTAATGAATGCAGGACAGAATAAAGGTCCTCCCAAAGATGTCCCTGCCCTAATTTCCAGAATCTGTTAATATGTTATTTTTCATAATAAGGAAGAATTATACCTACAAATGAAATTAAGTTTGCTGATCAGATAATCTTAAAATAAAAAAATTATTTGGGATTATCCAATGTAATCACAGTGTTATCCCCTTAAATATGGAAGAGGAAAGCAGAAAAAGCAGACTCAGAGAGATGGCAGGAAGAGAAAGACATCACTGGCTTCTTAAAGGCATAGAGGGAGAATAGGCCAAGGAATGCAGGCTGCCTCCATAAACTGGAAAAAGCTAGAAAACAGATTCTCCCCTAGAGCCTCCAGGAAGGAGCACAGCCCTGCTGAACCTTGATTTTAACCCATTGAGACCTGTGTCGGACATCTGACCTCCAGAAGTAAGGTCATAGAGTTGTGGTACTTTGTTAGCAATAGCAAAGTAATACAATTGCACATTGTCCCTTTCCATCCTCACCACCACCCTAGAATGAAGATGCTGTGAGGTCCATTGGACAAAGTGGGGAACTGAGGACCAAGAGGTTAAATTACTAGTCCAGGCTCCTGGGCTCTTGAACCTCAGTTCGGACTCAAGTCTGTCTACCTCCAAAGCCTGTGCCATAGCTGCCACAGTACTACTTCTTGTGGCCAGCTAGAATACAGGACAGATGGGGACACAGCTGTCAAAGGGCAAAGCACAGGGCACAGAAAGAGCTCTGTCTGGAGTGCATCTGGGAAGAATGAGTGGACGTCCCATTTGAGAAGCCTTTCCAATGAATGGAGGGATTTTGACAGACATGTGGGGAGAAAAGAGGGAAGGAGGAGAAATCAGGCAATGCAAAGCCAAGTGATCAGTGCAGTCGATGCCTGGGGCACCGTCAGGGCACCTAGTGGGAAGAAAGGCTGGCTGGGCACACTGGTTAAACAAGGCTGTCCAAAACGATAGCCAGTAGCCACAGGTGGCTGCTTACACGTACATTTAAATTAATTAAAATTAAATTAAATTAGCAAATGAGATTGTTATAGATTTAGGATATTAAATTGAAACCCCATGGCAACCACGAAGAAAATATCAGAGAATATGCAAACTCATAAAGACGAAAAGTAGAGTACAGGTACGAGGAGTGAAGGGGGTAGGGGCAATGGGGAGTTAATACACAGTGGAAGTAGGTTTCTCTTTGGGGTGAAGGGAAAATTACAGCACTGGTTGATGGAGAGTTCTACAACACTGTGAACGTTGTGAGACTGAATGGTATGCTTGGGAGGGGTTGGGTTGGGAAGATTTATATTGTATATATGTTTCCACAATTAAGAAAGAAAGAGAAACTAGAGAGATAATGACAAAACAATACATGGTTCTAGATGGGATCCAAGAATGGAGGACAAAGACTCAAAAGGACATTACTGGGACATAAGAAAAAATTGGAATATAGAATATAAGCAACATTAAATTTCTTGAACTTAATAACTGCATTTAAAGTAATTATAGAAGTGAATATCTTTGTTCATAGGAAATCTGCCCATACATGGAAATATTATGTTTTCACAGTGTAATGTGTGCAACCTGCTCTCAAATATTCAGAAAATAGATCAGATAGATGACTGATAGATACATACATACATACAAACATACATACACACATACATTCATACATACATGCACACACATAGCAAAGGTGGCAAAATACCAAAATGGAGGATCTGGGTCTGTTAGTGGGAGGCAGGTTGGCTTTATCTGTATGGGACTTGTATTATTTTTGTCAAATGGCCTGTAACGTTGAAATTATTTCAAAATAAAAAGTTTTAAAATTTAAATTAAAAACTCAGTCCCTCAGTTGCACTAACCACATTTTAATCATTCAAAAGCCACATGTGACTCATAACAGACTGTGCAGATATAGAACATTTCCAGCATTGCACAAAGTTCTAATGGACAGTGCTGCTGACAAAGGGAAATTACTGGAGTGTTTGAGCAGGGCAGTGTCTTTTTATAACACTGTCCATCCACCTCCTTAGTATCCACTCTTGTATCATCTCCTCTGGAGCTTTACATAACTTGTCAAGAATAGGTTCACACTTGACATCAAAAAAGGGAGGAAAAAATTATTTAAATCTCCCCAGCAGTGTCCTGGAGATCTAGTCATAAAAATAAACCATTGTGAGAAGTGGGTCCAGTTTTTCTCCACTGTCAATATTTTAAAAACACAACAACAACAACAAACCACTTAGTCCTTATCGAATCAGATCAACGCTGTAGAGTAAAATGGACCTGTGGGCTTAAGAGCTCACACCTGCAGACTATGTGAGAGCTTTCAAAGCCTGGACACACATTATCCCATGTAACTGCGCTAAGTCCCAGTCCTCCTTGATGGAAGGAGGGGCTCTACTGAGACAAAGCCACTGGGAGCCACCCTCCAGATCAGACCAGGCCAGCTTTGTAGAGGCTGACCTGCTCAGGCTCAAAAAAAAGATGCTGAAATCATTGGCGGCAACCCCAGGAAGTACACAGGGCTCCAGGCCGAACAAGCTGAGGTGTCTGCCAAAGGTAAGGCTATTTCGTGATCTAGCATTTGAGTGTGGAATGCAGTCAGATGCAAAGGCAGTCTAATTAGTTGGCGCAGTGACCTCTGTTGCTTTGGGGCCTTTAAGGTCCATCTGAGAGCGCTCATGGAGATCCGTTTCTCTTATCCCCTCGTTGACTCATGATTCCTGCAGAGTGCACCCTGGTACAATGCTAACCCTGTTTGGCAGGCCCCACAAGCAGCTCCGATCGATTTCCCATCAGCAACTCAACCCTTGTCCTCTCCCAAACAGCTCTGCAGTGACAAATGCAGAAGGAGGGGGCCTTCCCCACTGCCGCCCCCACCACACCACCAGCAATGCCAGGAACTTGGCTGCCTGAACAATAAATCTCTATGTGATCCAGAGAGAAAGGGTGCCCTGTACCTGCTAAGCAAGGCCATGCCACCCCGCCCCCATCCTCTGCAAACCAGGGTGAGGAGTGCAGGTGGGAATGAGGACAGGGATCAAACCAGAAACCTCCTCCCTACCACCACCATCCCTTCCCATCCCCCACGGCGAAATTAGGCTCCTGATCCAAGCATCAACCAAAGCAAGTCTACCTTGCCTGGCTGGGGGTTCAGGTGCACAGCGTGTATCCCCCTGAGCAAGGAAGAAGGAAGACTGCCCACTCCCAGCTCAGCTTTACATATGAGCTGATGCAGAATTTTATGCCAAGGCCTTAGGCCTACTCGGGTCTCACCTGCCAAGAATTGAAACTAAAGCCAATACTCACTCCCTATCGTGGTATTTTAGATAAGGCCACAGGCACATCTGGAAAGGGGGCTGGGGGAGTGCAGGAGGCAGTAGGAGGCAAGAAAGGAGTCCCATACTCCGGGAATTTTTGCTGTTTTGAACTCAAGTGCAAAAACTGAGTTAATCATAATCTTTGGTTCATGACATTGGTCCAGGCAGGGCCCACTTTCATTTTTATTTAATCAGTTATTAGATCTTTAATGGGCAAATACGTTCAAACCCATCCTCCGCGAAGTTCCCCGCACTCCAAAAAAAAAAAAAAGCTACGGTATGGACACCAGCTTACACTAACCACAGGGCTTCCTCCACCACTCACTCCGCTGCCCTGCCCTGCCCTGGGTAACGATCACTCCAATCCTATATCCATCACTACCTCATTTTTCTCTTTATATGGTTTTATTGCAGCTAGTTGAGCCCTTTTACAAATTTGTATTTTATTTTTCACTTCATAAAAGATGTCAAGCTGTATCTTTTTGTGCATTTCTTAGTATCATATTGCCAAAATTCATCCATATGCTTGTGTGTCACTGTTGTTCATTTGTTTTGATTGAGTATAACTTTCCACTTCGTGAACACATCACAGTTGATTCATTCACCTTCCCACTGATGGGCATTTGGACCCTTGCCAAGTTTGTGGTGGTGTGACCATAGTTGTCTCCTGCTGAACATGAGTTTCTCTTGGCAAACATGCCAAGGAGTAGAATTTCTGGGTCATAAGGAATGTGACCATTCACTTTAGGAGATAATATCAAAATGGTTTCCATTTTTATTGCATTTCCTGGAGTTTCTAAGATGGTTAGTTCCTCTTTCTGTTCCCCCTCAATTTTGTGTTTTGTGTTTTGGATCAGCTCTATCAAAATGTTTAAATCAGGTTCTTGACCTAACACCTGAGTAGCATCTGGAAATGAAGGGCACCTTGTCAAGCACATAGAGGATAAAAAGGGAACCTATTAGACGCAGGCTCACCCTGGTCCAGACATGAGGGCAGGCTGGTCATCTGGAAAGAGAGAATACAAAATACAAAATACAAAATGCAAAATACAAAAAGGGATCAAGGTAGAACTAAAGCGAGTTTCCCCATCCAAGTTTCCTTGCTCATTTCCCTTCCCCTAGGCCTCCCATCACCACCACATGACCCACATGGACTTTTTTTTTTTAATGGAAAGAACAAAAACCTAAAAATGGAAGAAGCAATTATTAACCAATTTCGCATTTAAATGAGAGCAGGGGTCCAGGCTGGACAGTCCAATTCACTCCAATAAATATTTACTGAATGCTTTACAATGTGACAAGCACACTGATGGATAAGATCTCTATTCTGCCCCCGAGGGACTTGTGAGTTTGCTCCTTAAACAAGACAAGATCATGCATGAGGTGCAGGAGGGGCCAGTTAGTGCTATGAAGATAAAGGTGCTGGCCTGATCCCAAGAGGATCACTGTAACAGGTTGAAGCAAAAGTAAAGAGTACCAGTGAACCAGATCCAGAAGTTGTTCAAAGAGGAGAATGATCAATTCTAACCAAAATGGTATCTGCAGAAAGTTCCTGGAGAATGATGTTGGAGATGGGTCTTAAAGAGTGAATCAAATCAGACCTTGACCTTCTCATTTTCTCCTACTTCACAAACTTCTTACTTCTATTTCCTGCCTCCAGACAAAGTAAAGCACCAAGAAAGTGGGACCCATGGACCATGGTAATAGAGGCATTACCAGCATTTATTTATTTATTCCACAAACACCAACACGGGCAATCCCTACCAGGTCCTGGCACCATGCTAAGCTCTGGGGGTGGAGAGACAGGCACAGTTCCTGCCCTCGCCCAGCTCCCAGTCATCAAGGACAGCAGAGGACTAAACAAAGACAGGCAGTCTGCTTGGCCTGATCATCGGCCAGACTCTGTCGGCCTAGGAAAGCCCTTCCCCCATTCCCTCCTCCCCTGAAACTTCTCAGTAGGTTGTGTGGGATTAAAGAAATGGCTGCCTCCTCAGTAATTAAAAGAATCCTGGTCAGTGTTCCAGGTAGCAGAGCGGCTGCTCGGAGCTGAGAGGCCAAAAAATCAGGTGCTTCCTCCATAATAGTCTCCAATTTGATACTTGATAGCTGCTGGTTTCCAGAGTCAAACAAATGTCAGGAATTTTATGAAGGCAGGAAGCAAAGAAGGGGGCAAGGATTGGGGTCTAGGCCTCAGGGGAGCTCAATTAGTGAGGCAGATAAAGTTAAACCGAAAGGGCATGCTCTCAGTTTCCTAGAAAGCCAGCCGGAAAGTAGGCCAATCCTTAAGCTTCTGTCACTCAAAAGATTACCAGAAGAGACCTAGGGGTGCCCAAAGGGAATTCTACAACAAGCCAGATGTTTCTGCTCCTTCCCTGACACCACCGTTTACTCTCACCACCGCCACACTTCTGGGGCCACCAAGAAGCCAAAGAAGAAAACTGGAGTCTGTGGGGATACGCTGAGACTCAGCCGCATCACCCGTTAGTGATACAGACACCAAAAATGTTGCTAATCATGCTTTCTTATAGACAGATTCACCCGACTCATCTGGGTTTAGCATTTTCTCATTGAGCCGTCTCTTTAGAACAGGCGCTGCATTGCTAGCATGATGGACCCTCCCTGCAGCTGGCAGAGTGTACAGCCTTTAAATCCATATGAGCTGGAATTTGGATCCCAAGAGCTAAATATGCACCGGGAGTGATTCAGACAAGTTGTTTAGCCTCCCTGAGTCTTACATCCTCATCTGCAAAATGGCACGAAGGAAATCCATTTCTCCTATAAATACAAGAGAGAGTGTAAAGTGCCTAGTCCAGGTGTTCATAAATGGTAGCTCTTATTGTTACCTACAATGCAAGCAGATAGTCACATGCTCAAGATAGCAGCTTCCCCTTGGTATTTTGGAAACACATTTTGTGTGTGAGTAGGGGAGGGGGGATGCAGCTGGACACACACAAGCCTATCCACAGTTCTTGTTTATGTCCTATCACTTGTACCAAATTGATAAACTAAAGTAGCCCGAGGGAAACCTAACCGATGTCCTTGTTTTCCTCTAATGTCTTTGGCTTTCCCCTGAAAGTTGCGTCCTCTCATTTCAAGAGGCAGGGAAGGACTGCCATATGGCTTGAGATGCCTGGCAGCAAATGAGCCCCCCACCATTTGTCTCAGGGCCTCTCTCCTTTCGACCCTCCTGTGGGCGGGCATCCAGATTTCAGTCAGCGTGCTCTGGTCTGCGTCTCTGTCTTGACTGTTCCTAATTATTGAAGGGAACACCATGGCTCGCCTGACCTTAGAGTTTAAGAGCTGCGAGTCCTAATATCAAACTGAGCAGCTTCATTTAAAAGGCATCCTCATCTGCATCCATAAAAGTCACTCCCGGGAGCCCTTACTTGCCCCAGCTTCGGGAATGCCTGCTGTCGAGGATTTATGACACGCCCTGGATCTAATCCCCCGCACTTTAACTGCTGCTGTTGCACATCTGGTCATAAAACCAAGGGCCAGCCCAACACGGGGACAAACACTTTTCTTTCCTAAGTGGCTGCAAATCGGATCTCACAATGATAGCCCAGCTCGGATGTAATCAACTCAGCATCTGGGCAGTCATTAAGCCTCGCCAAGCTTTGCGAGGCTTTTGCTCCACACGACTGCTGTAAAGATGATTCTCATACAGCAGAAGCCATGGATTAAGAACCTGCAATCTGAACAGGTGGTGAAGGGGCTGGGCAGAAAGATGTCCAGGAAAGCACAAGTTGGTTAAGGAGCCAACCTTTTCACAAAGATCCTGCCTCTTTCACATGGACCCTTAGCTCCCCCTGAGGCAAAAGCAGCTATCCTGAGAGCTGGCAGCCCTGGCATAAAGTGATTCTTCACTAGAGATCATCTGTCGTTTGGTCAAATGAACCACCAGGTACTTTAACAATCATTTTGTAAGGCATTGGAATCCTTTATTAAACCAGTGGGGGAGGGGGGGCAATAATCTAGACCAGAAACGAAGACAATGCTGTCCATTCCAGGGGATTTTACGTTGTCCTGGACAGCTTGTCCTGTGCACAGAACTAGCACGTTTCATATGCTTCAGAAACTCGAATCAGACCAAGGTTCATCATTGCAGTTCAACCTCCCAGCACCGAACCCAGGGAAAGTGCAGCTCTTCCCTCTCCACCACCTTTCCACAGCCCCACACTTCTGCCCCTCCTTCTGCCCAGCAGGAGAGAACATTAAAATTATCTGCTGTGGGTTTTATGAGCAGCGCAGCGATCGCTTTTTAAAAACAGCAACACACGGTCCTTGTGTGGCTCGCGGGTAACCTAAAACTCCCGAGGCAGAGCTGTCCCCACCCCCACCCCACCTCCTGCCGCCTGCCAAGAACGCCAGCGCTCCGGGACCGCGCGCCCTGCGAGACCGCAGGGAAGCCAGACTTGAGCAGAGAGCGAGCGAGCTCTCTCGGACGCAGAGGCACCTCTGAAGGTCTTGGAGCAAAATGTCGTGGGAGAAGAGACCGGGAAAGAAAACCCACCAGTGACAATTCGGGGGTGAGGGGTTGCTGCAAAAAGGCAGGGGAAGGCAACGGGAGAAATTTTCATTTCAACACTTATGCCAAGAAGCCCGCAGAGAACTGGGGAGTAGGTGGGGGGCAGCAAGGTCTGACATCTCCCTTCCCACCCCCACCCCGTCTCCCCAGAGGGATGAGGGGCCAAGCGCCGCAGTCTTCTTGGGCGCGCGGCTGGGTACGCAGGGGGCCAAGGGGCACGCCCTACTCCGGGGAGTCCGCGGGCTCGCGCCTAGGGGCGTCCTTACCCTGGGCCCCGTGGTGCGGTGGCCGCCAGCTGGGAACAGCTGCACCAACATGAGCAGCAAGTGGGGCGTGAGCAGGCGAGCGCAGCGCGCGGACAACATGGTGCCAGCCGGCCCGGCAGCCGGCAGCGGGCAGTGGTCGCCGGCTTCGCGGGGCGCACGCCCGCGTCTGCCTTCCTTCCTTCCCTCGGGGACGCTCTCAGCGGCGGGGAGCAGGCGGCGGGTCCTGCGGCGGCGACTCGCGGAGGCTTGGGTCAGAGGACACGCTCCTGCACCGCAAGGTACCGAAGCTGGAGCGCGAGCGTGTGCCCTGCGCGCGGCGCCCGCTCGGCTCGGCCGGGCCGCGGCGGCAGCAGGTTGGATGCCAGAGCCCGGGCCATGGGAATTCCCGTTATAAACCCCCGGGAGGGATGGGGCGGAGCCCGGAAGGCCAGATTGACGGACCGAGAGGCCCGTAGCAGCCAACCCTCTGACAGGTGAAGGCCAATGGGAGAGAAGAAAGAGCGGCGGCTGGAGGTCCAAGGAGCCAAACCGGGTTGTTCCACTGGTGTGGGTTCCTGGAGAGACTCGGAAAAAGAGTAATTTTCAAACGGCTCTTGTGTCCGAGAGCGCTAAGGGAGCACAGGCAGCCTTAAGCCACCGGAATGCCAACCCGGCTAATAATAATACTTTAAGTATGTATAGGTTTTAGCAGGACTACATGTATTGGCACCACAACCGCATGAAGTAGGCAGGGAAAATACTCAGAGGCCCATTTTTCAGATGAAAATGCTGGGGCCCAGAGACATCAAAGAGACGTGCTTCCCCTTTGAATGGACATGAAGAACAACTAGGAAATTGCCAGGAGACCCCGCACAGGGTGGCCCGTGTCCAGCGTTGGGAGTGGGAGCAGACACTCGCTGGGGCTGATAGACCCTGGGTCCTGCAGCGGCTGCGCGGTGAGAAGTTAGAAGGGGTCGAGGCGTAATGGGTAATGGGTAGGGGTCCTGACCACCCTTGGCCTGGTGGCGGATGTGGGATTGGAACCCAGGAGTCCTGGCTAGAGGGCTATCGGGCAGTCCCTTGGTGAACTAACAGCTCTGGGAGAGATGGTGGGGGAAAGGGAAGGGAAAAGCATAAAGGGGGGGGGGGGTGCATTGATCCCAGAGGTGGGTCAGAGGAGGGAGAGAGAACCTCCCCCTGGGGGTCCGGATGAACCCTGGGAGAAGCCAGTACAAGGGTCCAGTCAGATCTGGGAGGCCCCACCCCCACCCCTGCCCACCACCCCCACAGGTCCTTCTGGGTGCTGGTCACAGCTCCTCACATGAGCAAGGTAAGTCTATCCTCAATCAAGAGGACCCTGATTCAACTTAGGAGGAGCACTACCCTTAGTGATTACTTCCATCACATCTAGTATGGGTCACTCACTTCTCCAACCAGATTGTAAACAGCGCCGGAGCTTAACTTCTCCTCCCATTTGAGCCTGAGAGGTCCTGGCAAAGGTTAGCTGTGCTGCCTTACCGCTCTCTCCTGGATTATGTGTAAGAGCTTTCCACCCAGGAGCCTAGTCCACTCCCCAGCCTGCCCCATCCAGCCTCCGCCTGGCAGCCAGTCATCCTCTTACGTACTGTCATTATCCAAGTAAAACTGAGGAACCCCTTGACACTTGTCTGTTTTTTCCCCACTTGGAAGTAGTGTAGTGGTCCAGCAGGCTCTTTGAAGCTAGAAGCCATGGTCCAAATCTTGGGTCTGCCACCTAGTGGTATAACCTACAACAAGTGACTTTACTTGCCTGGGGACCAGTTTCCACCTCCTTAAAATGGGCATAAAAATAATACTCGGGAAGCTGCATGGCTCAACTGATAGAGCGTCCGTCTACCATATGGAGGGCCCAGGGTTCAATCCCCAGGGCCCGTGTGGTGAGCTGGCCCACATGCAGTGCTGCTGCGTGCAAGGAGTGCACCTGTAAGGAGAGCCACCCCAGGTGAAAAAAGCGCAGCCTGCCCAGGAGTGGTGCTGAACACACAGAGAGCTGACACAGCAAGATGATGAAACAAAAAGAGACACAGTTTCCCAGTGCTGCCAGATAATGCAAGCAGACCCAGAAGAACACACAGCGAATGGACACAGAGACAATGGGGGTGAAGGGAAGAGAAACAAATAAATCTTAAAAAAAAAAATTAATAATAGTACTTCATGGGCTGTTGTTGGAATTAAAGGACATGGATTACATAAAGTCCTTAGAATGGGGGGGGGGGGGGGTTGTAGTTAGACATATCTGACACTTGAAGAGGGCAGAACAAAGGGCTCATCTCATTTATCCTCAGAAGATCCTAGGAAGGCATCCCTACTTTACAGGTAGGTAAAGTCACTTGAGATGGTGACTTGCCTGGCCTCATTTGGCTGGTAAATGATAGAGCCAAGCCTCAAGCCTAGGTTTCCAAAGTCCAGCTGCCTCTGTCATCTAATGACTGCAAAATCCAGTCTCAAATGCTATGGGGTTAGGCATTCCCTGTGTACTAATTGGGAATTTGCTCAGTGGCCTACAAGGTAACTGAGACTTCTGAGCTTTGGGGGAAGAGGGTGGAAACAGCAAGGGCTAGCCCTTTCTGGAAACAGCCCTTGTGATCTGGCATCCTGGGAATTTGCTCAGCTGGCTTGTGATACTTGTCCAGTACTGTGCCTAGTACAACACTCACATCAATTTCCATGTGCCCTCTTAAGTGTTCACTCACCAGGAGTTCAACAATGCAGAAATGTTGCCATCAGGCTCAGTGGCCTGATGGGTTTTTCCTGACTCTACCACCTGGCCATATGTACCCGGTCAAGCTGGTCAACTTCTTCAGTTGCTGGAATGGACTGAGAAATCCATTAGAGTAAGTAAATATGTTAGATGACACCCCCCCATACCCCCAGGATCTGGCAGGAAGAAACACCCGGGGAAAAGACATTGCAATCGTCCTTTCCATCCCATAACACCAAATGCTGTTTTCCAGCCAAAAGGCTTATTTCCAAGGGGTTGCTGATCCAAAAGTCTACATTATTCTGGATTTCAATCATGTAGCTTAGTTTAACTGCTTTCCTGTTACTTTGCTCACCAAGTATTTTCTTTCTCTCTGGTTGGCAGGCAGGGCCTGGTGTAACCATGGCCATCAATCAAATGATTCATTTTCTTCTCCTGATTCCTCCCAAATCCAGAGAAGGTTAGAAATCCCAGAGAACTACTAGTCCCAAACAGTATCTCTTTGCCAGACTCAATCTTCTGAGCCAAGCAAAAAAGTGAAATTGACAAGTTCCTTCTTTCACTGGAGGCAAGGCCTACGGCCCAAAAATAAAGCCAACTATCCTGGCATCTGGCCTGTTCCACTTTCAGCCATACCCTTCATCCCATGGGACTTCTATTTGCAAGTGGCTATTTCAATAGGAGAAAATTAATACTTCATATCGCACATTGAGGTCTGAGGGCCTCAAACATTTAGTACTAGCTAGGATCACCAGTCTCAAATTTGTGTTGCTTTGAGAGTGTCTTCATTCTGTGCCCTGCACAATGCTCACTGTTATGAAGTACGCTTAGAATGTATCCCACACCATGCCTCTGAGAGGTTACAATGAAACTAACACCTGGAGACCATATGTGGCAGTTTGAGATTATTTTATGAATCCTGAAAAGGGAAAGATTATGTTTTTAATTTATCTATTCCCATGGGTGTGATACCCTTTGATTGCATTAAGTTCAGTTGAGGGTCCTTTGTTTAGATTACTTGGTAAGATCACTTTAGGGCTTTTGATTGGACTCCATCAGTGAGGTATGACTCAGGTTGAGTCTCCACCCACTTGCTGGTTCTGATATAAATGGAAAGACAGAAAGACAAAGACAGGAAAAGGAAGCCGCCATATTTGATCCTGCCACCTGAGAGAGAATTCCTCCCACAGCTGAGCTGCAAAGAAAGAAGACCCTGATAGGCTCAAAGAGCAGAGGCCCAGAGAGTGAGAGGAAATCAGCTAAGAAATAAGCCATCTGCCAGGTTTGTCTACAGCTGCAGAAAGGAGAGACCTTGGCAGAAAGCTGCAGCCATCTTGCTTTGCCATGTAGTCACTGACTCTGGGGAGAAAGCACCTCTTGTGGTGCTTCAATTTGGACTTCTTAGGACCTTGCAACTGTAAGCTTTTACTCCAAATAAATCCCCTTTATAAAAACCAAACTATTTCTGGTTCTTTGCATCAGCAGTCCTTTGACAAACTAAGATGACATACCTAAGAGCAAAGCCTGCAATGTGTTTTGGGGACCCAGAAGGTGAGGACCCATTATAGACCTCTATAATGTAAGTATGCCCTCACTGGGTTTGGTTCAGTTGTCACAACAGCTAACTGTAGAGAAATATGAGTTGTGCCTTAGGTCTAGGACTCTTTTTACTGAGCTCAGAAGTCTGGGACACTAAAACTCCTGGGTTCTTTTTTTCTGGATTTATGACTAACTTGCTATAACAGTTAGCATTAGGCTGAGGGACATATTATTAGTCCCATTTAGCAGATGAGGAACTGAGGCTTACCTACAAAAGTTAACCCTACCAAGGTTAGTCCCTAAATTTTAAATATACATGACAGAAAAAAAAGTAACTTAAACAATTTAGAAATTTATTTCACTCTTTTGTACACAAATTCCATTCAAAGTCCAAGGCAGTTCCACAATTGTCAGGCACCCAGGTTCTTTCTAGTGTGGCTCTGCCATTCTTTATAAGCAACTTATACCACATGCTCCAAGAGGGCTGCTCAAGATCTAGCCATCACATCTGCTCTCTAGTCAACAGGAAAAAAGGAAAAGAAGAATGTGTGCCATGTTTTAGTTTCCTAGCTGCTAAAGCAAATATTAATACCATGCAATGGGTTGGCTTAAACCATGAAAACCTATTGGATTACAGTTTTGAGACTAGGAGAAGTCCAAAATCAAGGATTCATCAAGGCATTTCTTTTTCCCAGAATGCTATGCTATTCTGGGGCTGGCTGCCAGCAATCCTTGATATGTGGCTATTCTGTCACATGGCAGTGTGCAGGGCAGCCTCTCCTGGCTTCTCCCTTCTTTTCCAGGTTCTCTTGACTTCTGGCTGCTCCTCTCACTCTCGCTCTTGCTCACTCTTTCTGTCTCTATGTCTCTCTGTCTCTTTGTCTCTCTCTCTCTGTCTTTCTATCTCTCTGTCTCTCTCTCCCTTGCTCTCCTTCCCCATCCTAATTCAATGGGCCACACCTTAACTGAAGTAACCTCATCAAAAGATCATATTTACCATGGGTTCACACCCACAGGAATGGATTAAGTCTAAGAACATGTTTTTTGGGGATACATCTCTCCAAGCCACCTCGCTCCCTCTCTTTAAGGACACTTCCTAGAAATCACATTCCATTTTATCTCGTTGACCAAAGCCTAATCATATGACCACATCTAGATGCAAACAAGGTGGTCTTAACTCTACGTGGCTACATGTATCCAGCTAAAAATCAGGGTTTATGTTACCAAGGAAGAATAAAATACCAGGGAACAGCTGGCAGTAGGGACTATCATCATCCCCATGCCTCAAGTTGCCAAATGAAAGAACCATGGACAATGTGATGGTGTACGGAGTCTTCAGTTGTGGCTTCTCTCTAGCTCTGCAGGTTCAGCTTCCTCAAGCTCACAAGCTTTAATGGCCTAAGGACCAGACACCCGAACTCTGGGTACCACAAAAATTTACTTCTGCTATTTCTCTCTCTTAGTCACCTTCAAGTGGGCAGAACTGAGAACATACTAGGAGGAAACTCAAGTCACTTAGTGCCAGGGTGACAAGGAAGAATCCTCCCGAAAAGAAACCAGTGATCCATTCTGCAAGGAATAATGCACATCCTTGTAAAACTATGCTAGGCAATTTGTATTCTTCTGTTTCTATTTCTTTCCTTCCCTCTTCACCTATAGAAGAATTTCTCTTTTTACCTGGTTACTTCTCTCTGATATGGTTTCAAAATTAATAACAATAATAACTAACTGAATGAGGGTTCAGCAAATGCCAAACATGAGACCCTAAGATACACTCTCACATTTACTCTATGAGGTACATACCATTATTTTCCCTATTTTACCAGTGAAGAAACTGAGGCTTGCAGAGGTTAGACAACTCACACAGCCAGAATGAAGTGGCAGACTCCGAACTTGAACCTGGTTCACCTACGAGCTAAACTTTTGCTATCCTCTTTCCATACATAAGCTCATATCCTCAAACCCATTCCATGAGGTCAGTATTACTAGTCCCATTATGCAGATGAGAAACTGAGGTTCACCTTACCAAAGGCAGTCCTTAAATTTTGCATGCATATTCAAAGTTTGACATCCTCTTACACCTATCATCCATAAGTCTCAGAAATACATGCTATATTTGTGCACTGTTGAAGGTTAACTTTTTGCGTGTGTATGAATTTTCTCCACTCACCTGCTTTATCTTTCATTTGTCTGCTTTTTTAGACTGTGTTATTTATACTGGAATCCATTAGGCAAGTGGCCTTTCCCCTGTCTTCAGCCAATAACCACCATGCTTCCGTGGTCCAGAGAAAGCATTATTACAAGAACCTCATTCAGACTGGTTTTAAGGACACCATTGCAGGTTATCACCAGGTGGTCCTAATCCATTGGCACAGAGGCAAAGTGGACAATCAGCCAATCAACAAATGCCGTTGCATTCCTACTGTGTACCAATCACTGCAATAAGCACTATGTATATGAACAAAGAGGTAAGATGAATGACCTCAAGGAGTTTACAGTCTATTGGGAAGATGACATTTAGCAACTAATCAATAATTAATTCACTAATTACAAGTGTCCACAGTACCACAAAGATGTACAAGGGTGTTCTGGAAGTTGTTAAAAAGGGTGCTGGTGGCAGACTTGGCCCAGTGGTTAGGGCATCCGTCTACCACATGGGAGGTCTGCAGTTCAAACCCCGGGCCTCCTTGACCCGTGTGGAGCTGGCCCATGCACAGCGCTGATGTGCGCAAGGAGTGCCCTGTCATACAGGGGTGTCCCTTGCGTAGGGGAGCCCCATGCTCAAGGAGTGCGCCCCGTAAGGAGAGCCGCCCTGAGCAAAAGAAAGTGCAGCCTGCCCAGGAATGGCGCCGCAAACACGGAGAGCTGACAAAACAAGATGACCCAACAAAAAAGGGAAACACAGATTCCCGTGCTGCTGACAGCAACAGAAATGGACAAAGAAGGCGCAACGAATGGACACAGAGGGCAGACGACCTGGGGGTCGGGGGGGGAAGGGGAGAGAAATAAATAAATCTTTAAAAAAAAAAAAAAAAGGGTACCAAACTTAGTCCAGAGAGTAGTGAGAACTTTCCTGATATTTAAATTGAGATCTGAAGGATAAGTGGATGTTAGCTGAACAAAGAATGGGGGGAAGAACATTCTGGACATAGCAAACAGCATGTGCAAAGCTCTGAGGTGGGAGAGAAAGTGCAACTACATTTGCATCTAACTAGATCACTCTTACCCCTTTATCCCTTGATGGCCCTGGAGAAATAGTTTTCACCATTTACCATCTGGGTTTATGTTTCATAGTTCTGAGTCCTTTTACAAATTTTTTTAAAAAATAGAAATAAAATGGCACTGTATTAATTATCTATCACTATGTAACAAATTAATACCAAAATTCAGCAGCTTAAAACCACAAACATTTATTCTCTCACAGTTTCTGTGGGTCAGGAATCTGGATAAGACTTTTCTGGGTAATTCTGACTGAGGGTCCCTTATGAGGTGGCAGCCAGGGCTGGCTTCGTGAGCATGGAACCTGTGCAATGCCCAAACTTGGTTCAGTGTTCTGCTGTCACTGTCTTGAAGTTCTTAATAGTGTTTGAACAAAGGGACCCTCATTTTCATTTTACACAGGGCATCATAAATTATAAAGCTGGTCCTAATTTAAATCAAGCTATCGGCCAGGGCTACAGTCATCTGGAGCTAGAGGAGTCACTTCCAAGCTCATTCACATTGCTCCTCGCTGGCTGTTGGTTGGACATCTCCATTCTTCATGTGGTTCCTGCTGGCTATTGGTCTGATAGCTCCATTCCTCAGTGGCTCCTCACTGGCTGTTGGTTGCACATCTCCATTCCACACCACATGGGTCTATAGAGCACAGTAGGTGGCTTCCCCCCTGAGCAAGTGATTAGAAAGAGCATCCTAGATGGAATCTGTGGTCTTCTATAACCTAATTTCAGGAGTGACATACCATCACTTCTGCTCTATTCTATTGGTCACCCAGACCAAGCCTGGTACAATATGGGAGGGAGCTACCCCAGGGTTTGAATACTAGGAAGCAAGGGTTGGTTGGGGGCCATCTTGGAGGCTGGCTGTCACAGATAGTGAAGAGCAACTTCATTGGGAATTTTTTAAAAATAAGAATTAATTGTTAATCGGAATTTAAATAAAACAGATTGAAATTTTTATTCCGTATTTTCCTAGTATTGAAGGTAACATAACTGAAAGTGACAATCTTTGACTGAAACCATCTGCTCATCAACTGTCACGAACCTGGAACATATCATCTTGTAAATACTGATTCCAGATTTCAAATGTATCTTGTCATTCTTATGGTTCTTCTGTTTGTACTTGCATCATCAAAACACAATACTTGGAAAAAACTTTTGCTGGCTCATTATTTTGCTGAGAAGATGGCCATCTTCTCTGCTCCATAATTGCAAAACATTTTCATTTCATTTTTTTTATTTATAAACACAATTTAAAATCTGCAACCCAATTAATATTTTCATTTCTACATCATCTGTTTCCTCTTTGCACACATATGTGCCCACAGCATTTGTCCATTTACAAACCATTTCAAGTAAATTTGGGTGCACAAAATCTAAAGACTAAAGAGTATAGCCATGTGTCCTTTTAGCAAAATGAGAAGGTCCAGTTTCTTGTAAAATATCGTGTAGCAAAGACCATCTTGTTGAGTGGTTAACTGGATGAAAATACCTTGTCTTTAAAATTATATTGTTAATTCACTGACTCTTGAGTTCGAGAAAAATCATCTAAAATATCATAATCTGAACTCATAGGCTAAGCTTTCTCTTACACAAACAATTTCACATCATCATTTGTCTAGATTCTAGAGCACTACTGTCTCCTTGTGTTTATCTTCTGATTTATCTAAGAGTTGTGAAACTTTTTTTTCTGTTTTTTCTCTTTGCCACTATTGATAGAAAATGAAAAATTTGCAACTTCCACTTTAGCATTCAATGAAAGCTAAAAGCAAACCAAACAGATTGTGACTCTGGTCTTCTTTTATATCTTCTTGAAAAATGATGTAATATTTTAGGCAATACAGTAAGAAAACTGAAAGATAATAAGATACTGATGATGTATTACACTATTGCATCATCCTAGGTGATCCCATCATTCTTCAGTTTTCTTATTATTTTACTTTTCTCAGGATAGTTGTGAATAATTGATAAGTAATAATCAAATCATTCCTAGGATGATAAAACAAAAAATGTGTCAAGATACAGGAAAAATAAGACACTAAGATCTTATAATGTATCTCACATTTATAAAAGGGTCCATGCACCCATATCAATTATCCTATCTTTTAAAAATAAATGAAGTTTATCTTTGTGCTTTGGAAGACATCTAAGAAAGAATAAAGTAAAGTAAGTCAATCTTTACATAGTTAGAAGTGCTAAAAAAAAAAATCAACTGAAATTGGGTCCATTGTACACTGATGGTATTCATAGAACTTGATCTAATGGATTTGGGAGAAATGGCACCACTGAAATGACCTGAAGGTGACACTATTGGCACCCCACCTGTATCCCTTCTGTGACTGAGTTCCCTAACAGCTTCCCAACCTCAAGTGCCTCCCGGTCTCAGGCTTTTGCCTCTGGCCACAGGAGCATGTCCATCCTGTGCATAGGACAGGCCAGAAGTGCCTGGAAGTTAATACCTCCAGGGGCAACCCTCACCCAATAGGGAACCAGAATTAGTGATACATTTCCCAACTTCCTCACCCCTCAGCAAGACGATTCTGAGGCGTGTCCCACCCTGTATCTTTGTGGGCCCTTCTACCCACTATGCAAGTAGCCCCAGATACCCACTGTAGTAGCCCTGTCATCAACGTACCTTTAGAGTTTCTCCCTTTCCTATTGCACTTACCCTCTCCCTTACTGTGTTTCCTTGGATCACCTCCCCAGTGAACTACTTATAATCAAATTCCTTGTCTCATATTGTGCTTTGGGGAGATTCTAAACCAAGATACATAACGGAAACCACATCATGATAAAGCAGTTGCAGCTCCAAAAATCATTGGTATGGCTCTTCTTGCTCTAACTGGGGGCCTTACAATAGATACCGTCAACCCAGAACAGAGAGAACTGATGCAAGCAGGCCAAACACCAAGGAGACTGGTTAATGAAAGTAGACTGCAGTTTAGAGGAAAATTATTTCTTTGACTTTTAGAGGTCATTAGCCTAAGGAGCTGTCTAAAACCATCAGAAGAGCTTTAGCCACTTGACAAAAAAGTTGGAATGGGCTCCCAGGAGTGGAGAGTACCAATCCAATCACATTTTAGAAACAGCTTGGTAGAGTGGAATGCCCTGGGCATGGAGATGGAGAACTGGATTCCAGGCCTCTCTGACTTCAATTGCCTCCTCTACCAAAGGGAAATAATCAAGTCTTCTTCACAAAGTTACTGTGAGTAATAAATGAAATAATGGGCTGTAGTAGAGTATGCTGTCAGAGGTTAAATTTGTGGTTTTAATCTTCCTTAGCAAGATAATTTGCCAGCTACTTTGGGGCTAAGGCTGGGGCAGGAAATCACATCAAAGCAGATCTTCCTTGTTTTAGAAGAATCACTTGAGTCATCCCTTTGTTATGTAAATGAAGGGTCATTAGGCTCCGTGTCCAGGGAGAAGGGTGAAACAAGAGCTTTTGTGTTGGGAGGAGCTTTATAAAACAGCTCTGCTCCTTTAGAGGAACTTTGGTCACTGGTTCTGGGTCCAGGTGGTGGCAAGGTTGAGGCCTTTCTGACTCACAGTCCTCCTGGAGCTGTTTGTACCCCTGGAATGGCTGCGTGTGTGCACTAGGACAAAGTGCGGAGATCTGTGACATGGGGGCTCGGGTCCAAGGACAAGGCCCACTCAATTTTGTGTGGCTGTTGGACAGTAGCAGCAAGATCAGAGGATTCCATCAGTCCCCAATCTCTCTTGCACCCTAGAGGACTCCTTCACCAGTTCAGCTGGCGCATCCCTCCCTATGGCTGCCAAAGAGACTCAGCCACAGCCCTATTCATGAGCTGCCTCACCACCAAGCAGCAGTATGTGCTCTGCAGGCCAATCCGCAGCAGCAGCACCAGACCTTCCCAGCTTCCCTGGGCAGCCATACAAGATTTGTCTAGGGCGAGGGCCCCTAGAGGGTGGGACTGGCAACGCTGGCAGCTTGGCCACTGACCGCCATGGGAAAGTATAAGAGGCACATGTGACTCCTCCCCCACGGGTGGGTCACAAGTGCCAAGGGCTCCCTGGAGCATAATGGGAAAGGTTAGACGTTTGGAGGGGGAAATATCTGACCCAGAGTCTTCCATCAGTTTTCAGCAGGTGAGGGCTTGTGCATCACAGCCTCAAGCATAATCTCTGTACCCAGTGACTTAGCAAAGCCCACCCTGTGCCTACTTAGTGCTTGGTATGTGTTCATTCCCAACCTGTGTTGGTTCCTTATTGCTACTGTAACAAATTCCCACAAACTCAGTGACTTGGAAAAACACATATTTATTATCTTACAGTTCTGGGACTTAGTCTCAGGAGGCTAAAATCAAGACATCAGCAGGTGTGATATGGGGGAAATGTTATCTGAAATATAGAAAAGGACAGGTCAAATCCAGTGCCCTCCACCTTCCTGGTACACATCTAATCATAAACTTCCATGACCTGACTCTCATGGCTTCCCTCAGAACCTGCCCCACCCAAAATGGGCTATGTATTTATCAAACAGTTAGTAAGCACCGACTCTGTTCAAGTCATACACCTTGCAGAATTCAGCCTGCATTTTACCAAGAGCTCTCAATCTCCTGCTCAACAAGTCAAATGACCTCCTCCCGCAGATATGGACCATGACGATACAGCCAAAATCGATTTCGAAAACTGTTCAACAAAGAGAAATAAATATAAATTGAATGGGTTTTGTCCATTAGTTTCACATATATAGATGGCTACATTTATTGAGCATTTACAATATGCCAAGCATTTACAAACATCTGCTTTCATCTTCATGACAACCCTATTATCCCATATTTCACATGAGGAAACTGAAGCTCAGAAAAGCTAAGACAATTGCTTGTGGTTTTATACAGGCCTCAAGGGCACAGTCATTTTCAAACTCAAATGGGTCTGACCCAAAAGCTCATGTTCTTCACCATTACCTTGTGCTGGAAGAACTAGATAATCAGATGGAGATTTTCCTAAGAGGCAGTCTAAAGACTCAGCTGGCATCAGAAGTAGAATCCAGCCTCCACAGGAACTTGGTTGAAAGTCAATGATACAGTCCAAGGGCCACAACCCCTGGACGAAGCTGCACTCAAAAAGGGCACAGCAACCACGTCCTCTATTCTCTGGAGTGCACAGCCTGGGATCACACCAGGCCTCACACCCAGTCAAGGACAGTCTTGCCCTTGGCCTCGCAACCCTCCCTTACTGAACACAGGTACACTACAATCGCTCTTTCATGCCCCTTGGCTTCAGCCCTTCTGAATGTCATCCTTCCAGCAGACTGCTGCTTTCTGTGGTCCATGGAACTGTGCCACTGGACAGTGTTTCTCAGATGACTACATCTTTCTGGCCACTTAGACCACAAACATCTTGAGGCCAGAGCCCATATCTTCTATTTCTGGCTTCTCTGTCCTCAATAAGGACAAAATCCACGCTCAATCACTTCTTAGGTAGGCAATTAAAATGGCCAGAAATATCAAGGTAAAGGCCAAAGTGAATAAATTATTTTAAAATTAACGAGAATAAAATACAAATTATAAAAACATCATTTGCTATTGTTGCCTTCTCTTGTGACAGATGTATTTTTAATAAGAACCGGTTGGACATACTGCATTCCTACATCTGTGCCTTTACCAGATGTTTTGCCCAATTAGACATCTATCCAAAGACAGAAAAACTTGCATTTGGATGCTTGTTTTAGAGGCAGGAATTATAGCATAGTGGTTAGAGTCCTGGTTTGGGAGTTAGACTGTGATTCAAAGTCCGTGTCTATGACTTCTAGGTTACTCCACCTCTCTGAGGCTCAGTCTTCTCCTTGGTAAATCAAGAATTAAATTCCTTGTAGTTTTGTTGTGAGAGTTAAATGGATTAACACTGGTAAAGCAACTAATCCTGCCCGGCACGTATTAGGAGTTTAATACATGGTAGCTATCACCATTATTGTCATTAGTCGTCAGAAACAGTGGACCAAACCAGGGCCTACAAATAGGGATGAAAAAGGAGAAAAAGGGAGAGAAGATGAGTATAGAAACCCTGGACTGAGAAGACAGAAAGGTTGTGGGAGGACAGGGCCCAGGGAGACCTAAGTCTAAGAAGAAGAGGACCTAGAAGGTAGCAGAGAGCAAGAGAGAAAAAGATCTGCAGAGGAATCATAGGAAAAGAGGGCCAGAGTAGGGATATAATATAAAATATAGGATGCCCAGTTGAATTTGAATATCAGATAAATGAAATGTAGTGTTTTGGTATAAGTATGTCCCAAACAGTACATAACCCTGTTTTATTGCATGGGATATACTGAAAATTAGTTCTTTTTATTTGAATTTCCAGTTTAACTGGGCAACCTGTATTTTTCTTTGCTAAATCTGACCACCCTCAGTCGGAGGCATGGGTCATACTTCGCTACTTTACAAAAAGTCTCTTTGGGATGACTGTCAATTCTACAATGGCCTGGAATCTAAAAATTGGGAACTAGGCAGTGTTGCAAATTTCTTCTTTCACTATTGAGGTCCTAGAAATAGCAAGCTCTCCCAACAGTCTTAACATGGAAATTAATTTTAAAACTGACATTTGCATCCCTCCTTTCAAAGGAGCCCACCTATCGAAGGTTTAGGCACAGCACGTCACACGGTCTCAAAAGCTGTGGTTCCTCCTTCTGAGAGCAGAAAATGTGGTAACTGGTACCAGGGTCCACTGCACTGAATTTGGTCTTTATTTGGGTAAAGACCAAATAACCCCCCTGGGGCACCTCCTGTCTCCTCCCTCCAGCCCCCACCTGCTCAAGGAACAGTCCCAGCATCTCCTGCCCAGGCTGCCGTGGCCATTTGATAAAGGTCAGTCTCGGGTTCCTCTGAAAGCAGAGACCTAAGAAGGGCTTTGTCTATGTAAAACCAAATACAATTCTCCCGCCTCAGTCCTCAACTGATTAAAAGCTGGAGTCACTCCGTTTTGTTTTGAGAAGTGCCAGGGTTTTATGCTCAACCTCCCCCCCCCCCCCCCCCCCGCCCTTACCTCCTCACTATTTCCAGCTGCTGAGGCACATCAGTGCAAAGACCACACACCAGCAGGCCCAGTGGTGCAGAGGCCTGGCGGAGATTAAACCCCGGGTGGGCAGGCAGGCGGGGAGGGCCCCCTTCTTGGGAGCAGGCAGTCCCAGGAACCCCCATGTGGGAGGGGAGCTGAGTACAGAGAGGGAAATTCAAGGAGAAAGCCCTCCACCCTGACCCTGATCCCCACTTACCCAGGACCAAGCCTCTTGCCCATCTCCAAGTCAGCCCCAGAGAGGAGAGGGGTCAAAGGCAAGTTCACAGGGAAAAGAGTAGCACAGGGCATTGAATGTGGCGAAATGAGCCGTCCCCCATAACTTTAAAAAAAAATTTAAATCAAACTTAGTTATCACATAGCGACTTAATTGGGGGTGGGGGGTGGAATTTAAGGGGAAAAGAAAAAAAAAAAACAGAAAGGAGGCATGGTTTGAGCTTTAATCCCAGCTCTACTAGCTAACTGGGCAACCTTGGAGGATGATTTTGCTGAGCCTCGGTTTGGCCGTCTGGTGAAAGGATTTTTTAAATGCCCTGCCCTAGCATGGAGGAGGCCAGGAACCAAGCCTGCGAACCCAGATAAGATGTCTGGTTGGGTTTATTACCTTCATGCCACATAGCACACTCTGACGTGAGCTTGTGGGTTTGCTTATTTGTGGATTGTCTGTCTCACCCACACCATAAATGTCAGAGACTTTGCTGTGATGCTAGACCCAGGGGCCGGGCAGCAAGTCGGGGCTCCATCAATATCTTTTAGCCAAATGAGTAAAGGATGGAAGGTGCACTGATGAAGGAAGGGAGCATGGAGGATGAGAGCCGCCCTTTCCACTTGAGCAAATCTTTCCCCTTACACAGTCATCCGTTTTCTCAGGATCAGAAGGGATATTCAGTGCTTGCGGCTCCTCAGCTATTTTTCTCACACCAAATTTTAAGCAAACGGGAGCTAAAGCTATGGTGTCTCGTTTTCCCCTTTGCCTTTGGAAGCCCTGTCCTCATGAGCAAGCAGAGGCGCAGAGCAGGGGAGGCAGGTGTCCTTACTGAGGCCACAGGACGGGGTCCTCAAGGAAACCCTCTCCCGGGCCCCACCTGCCAAACACCCTAACAACAGATTGGGGTGTTCAGCAGGTAAGGGAAATTAAAATAGGGCAGAAGATGCTTCAGGGGAGGCCAGGGCTTCTGGCGGGTCCCAGAGAGTGGGCCTAGGTCCAGTGGACACACAGACAAGTCCGTCCTGGGGAAGACTGGGAGGCTTTCTACCCCCACCATCATGACGACATGGTGCTACTTTGTGTCCCCAACATCTTGATTACTGATGCTTCTTTCTATCCCCAACATCATGACGACTGACACTTTCCCCACGCCTTCCCTCCGCCAACCACCTCCGACCCTCCTCCCCCAAATGCTGTAATGAAAAATTCATGCTAAAAGCTTCACATGTCATCTGACTTTCAACACTTGAATTGGAATAATAGAAGCAGGGAGTGTAGTAAGCCCACTGCCTCCTCCCAGGGTCTCCCTCCACACCACTTCCACACACACCCCTCTGCTTAGCTCCCTCTTCTTTGGCTCGCTCACTTCACCTCTCTTCTCCTTTCTCTCTCCCTGGTGTCCTCCTATGCACTTCTCCCTTTCTTTCCTCCCATCCAGCTCACTCAGCAGCCTCCTCCTCTCTGTTCCCAGCAATTTCTGGACTCCAGCAAAATTTTCTCGATTGCCATAATGGAGGGAAAAGTAGTCTGGCTTCTTTAAAACCTGGTGAATTGAATATTTCTAAAGAAATTTAATTTCATTAAGTTGTAGAATATACACTACCTGCTAAGAGAGTTACAGGTAACAGCATTCATATCTTTCATAGATATGAATTAAATACTATTAGCATATCAGATGTTATATGCAAAAGCTGCCGTTAAAGGCCCTCATTCTTGAGATGACTGACATTTCCCTGACATAATGTCGACCTCGGCATTGCCAGCCCATGTTAACAGATACCGTTAAAATTACTCCGAGTTCTTTGCATGATCCATAGCAAATGCTTTGGGCCTGGAATATGCTATATCCTTAACAACAAAATCCTGTACAGCTAAAAAGCTCTGGACAGGCAGTCAAGAGACCTGAGTCCTGGTGCCTGCTCTGGACTCCAGACCTAACTCACAGGTGAGACCTTGGACACGTGGCCTTACTTCTTTCTCTGCCCGTGATTACCTCTTCTATACAATTAGAGGGTCATGATTAGTGAGCTCCAAAAACGTTTGTTTTTTAAAGATTTATTTTTATTTATTTCTTCCCCCCTCCCCCCGCCATTCCCCCCATTGTCTGCTCTCTGTCCATTTGCTGTGTGTTTTTCTGTGTCTGCTTGTATTCTCATTAGGTAGCTCCGGGAACCGATCCTGGGACCTTTCAGAGTGGGAGAGAGGCAATTACTCTCTTGTGCCACCTTAACTCCCTGTTCTACTATGTCCTCTTATTTTCTCTCCCCTGTGTCTCTTGTTGCGTCATCTTGCTGCGCCAGCTCTCCAAGTCAGCCAGCACTCCTGCACAGGGCAGCTTTCCCACTCTGGGCAGCATTTCCATGCAGGGTGGCACTCCTGTGCGGGATGGCACTCCACGTGGGCCAGCTTGCCTTCACCAGGAGGCCCTGGGCATCAAACCCTGGACCTCCTGTATGGTAGGCAGGAGCCCAATTGGTTTAGCCACATCCATTTCCCCAAAAAGTTTTTATTGCATGACTCTAGCACTAGAAACATTTTAAGCATTCACCTCACTATATGTTTATTCATTTACAATGTACTACATGTACTGATATGTTATATACATTAAGGATGGAAAACTTTTAAGGATAAGATCAACATAAAATAATTGATAATTTTATGTTCTACTAATCATGGTGGCTTCAATTTTTCACTAGCTAATAGTTGAAGACACAGTATGCATTTAGGGCAAGATTCATCATTAATGATAGTTGCTGTAAATCCCTATTTCAAGTAGACTTGCAGATAATTTGAATTTGCATTTGTCACTTGCCAGATCATTGTACTTGAAAAGTATAGATCATTAAAAAAACTAAAGAAGCATCATCTCTGTCATTTTCTTTGTTTCGCTTGCAGTTTTAATATTATCTTGAAAACTCAGTTTTCCCAGGAATCCTTTTAGGCCCCGTGTCTGTTCTGTAAGAGTAGGCAATAGCTAAACCTAAATAATATATTCAACAAATCCACTTAACAGGCACGAATATACTGCAATCCATTACTGCATGCCAAAACCATAGGAAAAAATGCAGCACCCCCTCCTGATTCAGAGACTTCATTCACACAGCAGACATGGCACGCACCATCTGATATATAGACTGACGGGCAGTAAGTGCCACTCTGTGATTAAACCTTAATAAGCTCTTTTGCTTTTTGTTTTTAGACAGACTAGAAATAGAAGTTCTATGGGAAGCGGATTTGGCCCAGTGATTAGGGCATCTGTCTACCACATGGGAGGTCCACGGTTCAAACCCCGGGCCTCCCTGACCCGTGTGCAGCTGGTCCATGCACAGTGCTAATGCGCGCAAGGAGTGCCCTGCCACGCAGGGGTGTCCCCGCGTAGGGGAGCCCCACATGCAAGGAGTGAGCCCTATAAGGAGACCTACCCAGCACAGAAGAAAGTGCAGCCTGCCCAGGAATGGCACTGCACACATGGAGAGCTGACACAAGATGACAAACCAAAAGGAAACACAGATGCCCGTGCCACTGACAACAGAAGTGGACAAAGAACATGCAGCAAATAGACACAGAGAACAGACAACTGGGGGGGTGGGGGAGAGAAATAAATTTTAAAAATAAATAAATCTTAAAAAAAAAAAAAAGAAATAGGAGTTCTACTATTCTCTTCCCACCATCTCTTTGGTACCACTGCTCTACAGCTCCCTTTATTGATAAGATTCTTTGACTCTCCAATGTCTCCATAGATGTAATCTTTCTTGGTTCTTCTACCTGCCACTGGTCAGTGCTTCCTACTTGTGAAGTAAGCATAATGCCTTGCACTGAGGTCTACAAACTATGAAGTGCTGTGTTATCTGGGGTGAGAAGCACTTAGTGCTCTTGGATACAGCTGGACCCCAGACCCTGGCCTCACAGAATGGGCCAGAATGTGTGCGGGTCTTGCTCCAAAGATGATTCTCCATTGCTCTCTCATCCCCCCTTCCAAACCACTCCCTCTCCAAAGCAATGTCCCCTTCCCCTCTCCTCTCTGTCCTACCCAGGAACCCAGTTTTTGCTTAGCTAACCCCACTTCTCCTGCCAGAGAAATAAAAAAAGAAGCTCCTTTTAATGTGCATAAGAGTGTTCACATAGGTGAGACCACACTGGACTTTCCATCTGGGACCTTTAAACCAGTTATGCTTCTAGGGAGAGCATGTGACTTGAGCTGGGTCACAAAGATACTAAGTGCTAAAACCAGAATTTGGACTTGAGGTCTAGGTAATTCCAAAGCCCACACTGTTTCCATTCTCCAGAAGCAGGGAATGTCTAAGGTTTGTGTGCATATTATGTGTTCCATAGATGCACATGAATAAATATATAGACAATGTAGTTAAATACAGGGAGCATGGGTAGATGAATAGCTGCAAGAGGGAAAGACTGACATGTCCCAGAAAGTCATCAGTCCAAACATGGTCTGGCAAGTAGACAGGCCCTGGGCCCGGCAGTCTCCATTGTCCACACCTAAGACCAGCTCTTGGAGACTGGTAAGAGAATGAGGGTGTGCCTTCTTATGACATTCTAGCGAAAGTGAAAAATAAGGTTTTTCCTGTCTTGCTCCTGAGTCACCTGTTTGGCCTCTTTGGAGGAATGGCATATTCTGGCTTTGGACAGAAATCTGTTCTGGTGTTTGAAGAGGAGTCAGGCTCCTTGTCAAGGTGATAATGGCCCAAATACCATTTGGGGGAGCTTGTGCACCAGCTGTCCAAGCATGAAGGAGTGAATTCAGTGAGGGAGTTGTTGTCCTTCTGCCTTTGTTTGGCTGTATGATTGGCAGCTAGTACAAGGTTCAAAAATAAAAGAGCAAAGATAAAGCATAAGACTGTACAACACTGTGAATCCTATTGTAGATGATGGACTACAGTTAATAGTATAGGCATAAGAATGTTCTTTCATGAATTACAGCAAATGTATGATACTAATACAAGGTGGCAATGATAGGGTGGTATGTGGTGGGAAAAATACACCTAATGTAAATAATGGATGATAGAGGGAACTATGTTTTTTATTATTTTATTTTTTCAGGATGTACCAGGGATTGAATCTGGGACCACGTATGTACAAAGCAGGTACTCAACCATTGAGCTAGACCTGCTCCGCTAGAATTATTTTACTATTTAATAATCTTTCATCAGTTATAACAAAGGTGACTACTGTTTTTAAAAAATGTACAATTATTTTAAAAGAGCTATCATCAATAATAGTCAATGTTCCGCACCAATGCATGGTGTCGGTTGTGGGGTGGTGTATGCAAATCCTGTATTTTATGCATGATTGTTTTGTAAACTCACAACCTCACTAATAAATAAATAAATAAAAGAGCAAAGGAATAAAAGCAGCAAAAGGGTTTGGTTTACCCCTCCATGAGCACGATTAATTTAAGGAGGGTATGTCTAAATAAAAGGCTTTTATCCTATATCACTCCACTCCTTGATATCGCCAGTCCTTAGACCAGTCCCTCTCTTACTACGGGGTGGTCTTGGCATCAAGATGATGAAGATGATGATGACCATGATGATAATAACATCCACTATTTGTTGCATACATACCTTGTACCAAGAAGCGTCATAAACACTTTTCAAACTTTATCTCAATTTTCACAACAGACCTATAAGGTAGCAA
The DNA here is from genome assembly GCF_030445035.2 of Dasypus novemcinctus. Lineage (NCBI taxonomy): Eukaryota > Metazoa > Chordata > Mammalia > Cingulata > Dasypodidae > Dasypus > Dasypus novemcinctus. The sequence continues at coordinate 40,003,611 of NC_080675.1, forward strand.
CTATTATTATCTTCAGATGAGGAAACTGAGGTTCAGAGGTGCTCAGTAATTTGTTCAAGTTTACATTGCTGTTGTGGGGTAGAGCCAAGATTTGAGTCTATATCTTAACCACTATTCCAAGGACCTCAAGTTGAACACCAAGGCTATTGGGCAATGCTCTGATGAGTCATTTATCATGAAATAACTTGATCCAACAAGTATTTATAGCCAGGCATTCTTTTCCTGTTTAGAGATCAGAAGTTACAACCCCCTCCTCCATTCATTCAACAAATACTAATTGAGTATCGACTATGTGCCAGGCACTATTTGAAATGCTGTGGATATGGCAATGAACAAAACAAATCCCTGTTCTCATAAAACTCACTGCAATAATGTAAGGTGACTACAAACAATTCAACTCATTCACTATATGCCGGGGTGGGGGGTGGGTGGAAGGGGGTGATAAGTACCATAAAACAGAGAAGGGAGATCAAGAGTGATGGGAGGAGAGGCTGCTATTGTAGATAGGGTGGTCAAGGAAGACCACTCTGATAAGGTACTGTCTGAGCAGAAACCTGAAGGAAGTGGGGGATTGAACCATGCAGACATCTGAGAGAAGAGCATTCCAGGCAGAGGGAACAAGAACACAAAAGAACTAACGTAGGAGGAGCATGCCTGGCATGCTTGAAGAACAGCAAGGAGGCCAAGTTTTGCTCAGATTTTCAGGTTCTTGAGGCTGCTTCCCCTTTGGTAATTTGGAGTGAGGAAATCAGAGGCATTGCTGAAAATCCTCCTCCTCATTGGCTTCTCAGAGAAATGAAAGGAAGTAACTTTTATTGTGTTTTCTTACATGAGCTTATTTATCCTTATAATATCTCTGAAAAGTATGTATGGGTCTCCAAGACCTATGCTCTTGCCACTATACCAGGCATTCTTAAAAAGAGCTTGAATTAAAATTTAAAAAAACGTTATTCTTGTGGGGACATGTTGGTGCAGGTGTGATAAATTTATTAAATACAGTATAGTGTTGACTTAGTAAAGGGTCCGGGGTTTTCACATGATTGGCAAAGGGGTCCATGATACAAAAAAGGTTAAGATCCCCTGCACTGTACCATGTAGGAATGAACTGTATGACCTCAGATGAGTATAACACCTTCCTTCGTAAGAGCTTAGAGTACCCAGAAACCAGTACTTCCCATCTTCATCCATCCATCCATCCATCCATCCAGCAGTCGCTAGCAGAGAGCTCCCAGTGTGTCAGGTACATCTTATGCACTGGGAGGATCCACAGACCTAAGCCATGAGTCCTGAGTCTTTGGTCCTCAGCCAACTGACAGTTGAGGCTCAGTCTTTGCTCACTGTCCCCACTGAGCTTCACCTTGCTCTGTGGAGTCTTCCTGGCTGACAGCTTCGTTTTCAAGCTGAATGCTCCAGTTCTTGACCACTGACTAAGCTAGAGTGAACAAGGTAACTAAGATCCTGTTACTTCCCAAGGAATGGAATTTCAGGCACTCCGCAGGATGAACCAAGTCATTGGCAGAATCCAAGAAGGGTTTGGGGGATTCAGGCAAAGGTCTAGCCAGTTCTCATTTGATCCTAACAATGTGCCTGCCTGTAAGCCTACCATACCCCCTACCCCCAGGGGGAATTAAACTTCACTGAACATTGCCAAGAACCAGTCTCTCAAGTTCTCCCATAGTTAAATAAAATTTCTAAACCCACTGGATCAACTCTATCCTGGGACACAAAACAGATCAGACATGAGTCAAGGTCTGGTTGGGGGCTGTGGAAGCTTATTCAGAAATAGACCAGTCAGCCATTTTGCCTAATTCCCCCCACCCAGAAAAACTAAACGGAATGGTTGAAAATCAGACATGGAGGGATGGCAGAGGGGAAGAGTATTAAATTGCAGCAGAAATTCACCTCCCCCAACCTCAAGGGCTTCTCCTCCAGTGTCAACAAATATGCAACCAATTAATGTAATTGCAGAGTTATTTATGGTGCCCAGCAAAGTGCAGCTGGATCCTAAAAGACAAGGTTGGAAGCAGAAAAAAACTCTCAGTTTTTGGTGTGTGGTTTTGTTGGTTGGGGTCCCCCTCCCACCCTTCTCTTTCAGAAGTTTCAGTCAACTTGTGGTAGCCATGTGTCTGGTGGTCATGGCCCCTTCCAGTCTGCTTGCAGGTGTTCCTGCCTGCGGGGAGAAGAGGAGGGGGGAGCAGCGGGGAAAAGCTAAAGGTCTTCAGATTTCAAACTGTGACTTGACATAGAAGACTTTGTCAGGGCTCCCCACTCTGACTGCACCCCTGTCTTAATCCTCTTCCTTTGACCCTTTCCATAACAACCACCACCAAAAATTGCATATAGAGATCCTTTTTTTCCTTAGCTCTGTTATGTGATTGTTTGAAATGACAGCTGTGTTGCCATTCAGTGCCCCACACAAGACAGGTTTTAATTAGAATTATTGAAGGGTTTGAATTGGCACAATTAGGGCCAGCATTAATGGGGTCTCCATGTGTTCTTTTGAACAGTTTGGCCCTAGTTTTTGTCCCAGGCAGGAGGGGGTTGTAGCTAATGAAGTTGGAGAGTGCGAATTATCTCAGCAAAGGAGTATAACCCACCCAGGGGAGAGGAGAACCGCAAAGAAAAGAAAGCAGTTACATGTGGTAGACACACACACACACACTGAGTCTCACACACTTCTTTTCATGTCTTCCATTTTTAATAATGGTCCTTCCAGTGGGAGGGTGTCACCAACAAATAACTATCATTAGCTAAGAGGATAAACAGAAAAGATGTGTACACTATCCCAAATTAAACTAAATAAGAATACCTGTGAGTATGTGTGTGTTGTGCACATATATGTTATCACATTTAACCCCAAATGCTTATGGGTGTATTAGAGGAAGAGAGTTAAAAAGACAAACCTCAATTGTCAAAAGTCCTAAACCTTCCTTATCTGAAATGTCGATTGCTCTTTACTATCCCAATTTCCCATTTCCTTTCTTTCCAGATGCCTGTTCCTCTCTTTGAACTCCTTGAGCCCTGATCCCCCATGCTTTGTCGAGAGAGCGCAATCAAAACAGACAACCCCATCCTCAAGCCTCTGAGCCCTCCACCCTTGAATACGCTTAATAAATCACAGCCCTTGGGGTGCTGGGGACAGGGCTGAGGCTTGGTAGTACCCGAGGCTCAAAGTTCTCTATCAACCTGTCACTCTCACTGAGTTTTGTGAATTCCAGTAAAAAGTCTGTGCAGCCACTTGGACAGTAGGAAGGCCAGATTGGGGGAAACAAATAGGATCAAGCCCAGTTGTAAATCAGCTCCAAGTGAGAGGGAAGCAGTTGAACTGAAACAGGTCTCCATTCAGTGTGGCCCCAGAGCATGGGGCTGGCTTTTGGGTGGCCTGGGTAGCTCTGGGAACTGGAGAGTGGGACCATTAGGTGAGGTAAAGCAGCAGCAGGCCAGAGTGGGGTGAGGGGTGGAAGAGAGGGGTCACACACAAGCTGCTGCTAAAAATGTTGTGAGCACTTACTCTAGAAAATCAGGTTAAAATCCCTTCCTATCAGCATGGGCCAGCCGTGGGGCTAGCTGCCTGCAACAAGTTCCTCTGCTTATTTCTCAAAGAGACTCAGCCCATTTTGCCTGGGTGTTATCACCTTCTATCATGTCGCTTTTTCCAGCTGTTTTCCCTGATATTTTAGCTCTTCCAGCAGTCCAGGCTACTCCTGGTTGGAGGAGCAAGATTGGCTCACCCTACACAGGGCAGTCTTGGCATAGAGGAACAGGGGGAAGGGGCAGTGGATGGAATCAGTAGGGTGCCCAAGAAATGTGGACAGACAGATGCCCAATTCAAAATTTCCCCAGCCCTCAACATACCTTTGTGTTCTGGGGTCCAGACAGTGAGGCCTTGTATGATCAGCCAATTTTTCTGACATACAAACACACACACACACACACACACACACACACACACACACAAACCCAAGAACCACAGGGCTGACCTTTAGGAAAAGAATCCCACTTGCCTAGTCAACTTGGTTTCCCTACGTGGTGAAATACCAAGCCCAATGAATACCTGCATGCCAGCACACGCAGCGTGCCAGCAGTGCTTTAAACCAGCGGTTCTCAACAGGGGGCAATTTTGCCCCCCACCCCTCCCCCAGGGGGCATTTAACAAGATCTGGAGACATTTTTTGTTGTCACAGCTGGAAGGATTGGGGGAATGCTACAGGCATGCAATAAATAGGGGCCAGAGATGCTGCTAAACATTCTACAATGACAGGACATGTCCACGGCAAAGAATTATCCAGCCCCAAATGTCAATAGTCCCAGGGTTGAGAAACGTTGCTTTAAATTCAAACAGATCTGGGTTCAAATTCCAGCTCTACCACTTCCTAGCTGTGTGAGTTTAGCAAGTCAGTAACCCCTCCAAGCCTTGATTTCCACATCTGTGAAACAAGAGACGGTAAACACCTCACTCGCAGATACTGAAGCACCCTCCGTACAGGGACTTCAAGAAATACTAGTTCTTCACCCATCTTTTATATATATATATATAATTTTTGAAGAATGTTCTGAGCTCCCTTTATTGGAATCACTAAAAGAACATGACAAATAGGTAATCACTAACGAACAACGATTTACTCTCCAAAGTCCCCCAGCTCTGAAACTGTCTTTCACCGTTGCAGCTGTCACCGGCCTTCCTCCCTGAGGTGCACTGCTCACATAGGAAATGGGAAACTGGGCACCCAGCCTCTTTGGGACAAGCCTTTAGGAACCTTGTGTTCTGAGTGAAAGCGACACAGGAAAGGAATCTGCAGGCCTGTGTCCGGCTCAGGCCTGTGGCCAGCTGCACTGTGGTCCCTGGCTGCGCCCCCAGAGACCGACCCATCGGAGGGGGAGGGAGGGGCGGCTCATTTCCTGTGGAAGTGGACTTGAGGAGCTCGGCCTTTTCTTTTGAACCACACAGCAGCCGAACGTCAATTAGCTGAGCCCTGAAAAATGACTGCACTCTGCGCGCTCTGGTGGGAGGGCAGGGCGCCCCCCGGCCCGGACTGGGGTTGCTGCCCCGTTCCCCCTATTGTGCCTCCAACAAGGGCGTTTTATTGAAAAGAGCTGAGTGCATCTAATGCAGTTATCCGTGTCCGCCCCATCGGGCTGCGGGCTGGGGGTGAAGCGCGCAGCTGCCGCCGCCTCACACGCTCGCAACAAAGGAGGGCGCCGTGGAGAATTTGCTCCCCTTTGAACAGCTCATCTGGTTTCCATTTTTGAAAGGTCCCCAATCTTCGTTTCCACCCAGCCCCCATCCCACCTTCGCTCTCCTCCTCTTCTCGGCAGTTTGCTCTAGCTGTCCCCCTTGGGAGAGGGCTCCCCACGTGGTACTCGCCCTCGCACTGGTTGGAGGCGCGGGCGGCCTCCCGCACACCGCACCGGGCAGCTGGACAAACACGCCTGGCTGCCTGGCCAGCCTGCGCTGTCCTCAGGCGTGGGCCTGAGTTTCCCCATCTTTAAAAAGGCAAAATTGGGAGCGGATATAGCTCAAGTAGTTGAGCACCTGCTTCCCACACAGGAGGTCCTGCTTTGATCCCAGGTACCTCCTAAAAATAAAACTAACAACGAACAAACGAAAAAAGGAACTCGGAAGCCGATATAGCTTAGTGGTTAAGTACAAACAAAAAAAGTAAATAATTTTTTTTAAAAGGCATAATTGGATGCCACCTTGATGCCTTTCAATTTCAGTGGCCTGTGAGTCAGCCAACTGATGTGTAAAACATATGACAAATGAATAACAGTATAATTTTTAAAATGTAAACATCTTTAATTTCACAGCCTGGAGAGGACTGCCATCAACATTTCAGAGTATTTTCTGCTAGGCTTTTTCTATGTGTAGTAAGTCATATATAAAGGTATCATTTTTTAACTGGGATCATGTTCTGTATTCAGTTTTACTTCATGCTTCTTATATCTGTAGTGTTTTGAAAATGTGGTATTTTTAAACTGCTACAAAATATACCATCATAGGCTTATACCATAATTAATTTAACTGGTTCCCCATTGTTGGATATTTAGGTTGTTTTTCTTTGCTTTTTGTTGTTTTTTTTTCTTCTTCTTCACTATTATAAATTACAAGGCAATGTTAAAAATAGAATCCCCAAGTGACTTTCTAAGTGGACAGCTGGGACTAAAACTCAAGAAGCTTCCCCCAGACCCACCATAAATCAAAGGCATTAGGCAGCCACTTCCACAACCTCCGAGAGCTGCAGTGAAGGGGAAAGGTCACCGCTTGCCTCCTCCTCCCCTGCCTGACACCTCCAGGCACCAGCAAGTTGGGAATTCAAATGTGAATCATGGCCCTTGTAAATGATGACCTTGGGCAAGTTATATAAACGTCAGCTTCTCAGCTACACAATGAAGATACAATCATCCCACCCTCAGAGAGTTGTGGCTAGTACCAGATGAAACGATATATGCGACATGCTTAATTCTATGCTTGGCACCTGTAAACCCTCCTTGTTAACTGAGGCTCAGTCTTCACAGATGAATTTCAGGCCTCCTCCAGGCTGATAGTACTGAAAAGGGGAATATGGGAAATGAGTCTTCTCAAAGCTCTCAAAGCCTGCCACACTGCAGAGGAGCAGATGGCTAAGACACAGCTGCCTGGCTCAACCATTTACTGAGTGACCTCGGGCAAGTTTCCTAATCACTCTGTGACTCAATTTCTCCATCTATAAAATGGGAATTGTAGGGATTAAATGAAGTCATACATGAAAGTACTTAAAATGGTGCCTGGCACATACTAAGTGCTCAGTAAATTTAGCTATCATTATCGTGTAACTGCCTGCCCTGCTTGTGAGGGACATGGTAGGCCTTCCCCAAGAACTATTTTTCTCCCAGAACTAGCTCCTTCCAAATCCTTATCAATACAGGCTCCTCCCTCCAACCTCAGGCCCAGCTCCACCTAAAGGATCCCAAACCCTCGGAAAACCGAACTGGGATGAGATGCAGAGCTCCAGCAAAGAGCCCACGGCCTGTTTCTGGGATTCGGCATTCCCGCTGGCTCAGACAAGGGGACAGAGTGGGAGGGAAGAGGCTGCCTTGCTGTGATTTTCAACCCCCTCATTTGCCTTCTCAGAACTTCTGTCCATTTGTCCAGAGAAGAGTAACATCAATAGCAACCATCATTGCTGAGTGCCCACCAGATTCGAGACCTATGGCTCACTTAATCTATAGAGAAATCTTGTAAAGTGTTATAAAGGCATCTGTGGATTATCATCTCCATTGTACAATGCAGGGTGCAACTTGCCCAAAGTGGTGGGGTGGAGATTTGAACCCAATACAGTCAAACCACAATATCCTGCTCTTCCCAGGACACCACACAGCTCAGGTTCTTTTATCTGTGAAGCTGAAATTGCAGAACCACCTTCCCAGGAATATTTGCCCTGAGAAACCTGAAAATGGGAGGGCATTTGCAGTAGGGTTGCCAGATTGCCAGATTCAGCAAATGAAAGTCAAGGATGCCCAATTAACTTTGAATTTCAGACACACAACAAACAGTTTTGTTCTTTTCTTCATATACGTATGCCCTATGTGATATTTGGGACATACTTATACTGATATTTATTCATTGCTTATTCAACATTAACTGAGCATCTTATATATTATCTGGTATCCCTGATTTGGGTGCTTAGCTCATACTCTCCAGCAGCTAATTCAGCGATGAGAGTCTTGGGCTCTGGATCACATCAGAACGATGTGATGTCACTTACTTTCCTCTCCTTTCTAGGGAGGCACCTTTATCACTATGCCCCTTTTACAGCTCAGAGATTAAGTGACTTGTCTAAGGTCACAAGGCTGGGACTTGAACGGCACAGAACCCCAGTCTCGCGAGCCTATTGCAGTACCCAATGAAGGGATCACCACAGCCCATGGGAGGATTGGGCTTGCCAGTGTAAAATCACCATTCAGCAGCAGTGAAAATAAGGGTAGTGTGAAATTTTCAACATGTTATGCAACATAAAAACTCTCCTTTTTCTTTGGTATTTGTTAGGAATCTTTTGGTTACAAGTGACAGAATTCCTAACCTAAACTGACTTAGGCTAAAAAAAGGAATTGAGAGCTTGTGTCATTGAAATGTGCAAAGAATAAAAAATAAAAATAAACAGGAAAAAAGGGCAGGGAACCACAATGATGGGGTTATGTCAGAGGGACACAGGAGCTAACCAATGAGCTCCCAGTGCCCAAAGCTGGAACAATTTGAGCAACAAAATAAAGTAGTATTGGATTATATTCCAAAATTATAAAATAAATATCCAAGAGTCCATACTAATATAAATAAATGATTAAATAAATGAATGGATAGAAGAAGCAAAGCTCCCATGCAGAAGCATGGTGGGGGAGAAGTGGACACCCAAAAACTTGGAGGCTATTATCCAAAGGAGATGAATGGATGTTTGGTGGCAAAAAATAATCAATGACCAATGCCCCTTTCAACATTTTCTGTACTAAAATGTTTCTATATGAAATGATGGTTGTTATTCTTCCTTCAATATCTCTACTTGCTAAAAGAGTTAGCTACTCTTTAACTGTCCAATAATTTTTTTAACTAATTCAAGAAATCCAAGCATCAAAAAGCACTGTTCAAATCTGGTCCACAGAACAAAAGCATCTCCGATGAAAGAGTGGGAACAATGAATGGCCAAACCATCCAGACCTCTTTTCATAACTTCACCCTGAAGTTCCGAAAAAGTGCACTGACAGCCTGTAAGAGAACTGATAGAGGAGAAAAACCCAGGCAGATCCTCCAAGAAGGGCCCAAACACTGAAGCAGGAAGATTGGTGTGATGGTTAAACAATTGTGTCAACTCGGCCAGGTAATTGTGCCCAGTTGTTTGGTCAAGCAAGCACTGGGCTAACTGCAATACAAGGGCATTTATGGACTTCAGTCATCATTGACTTCACTGCAGTGGTAAATCATAGGTAGCTGATTACAATTACATCAATCAGGGAGATTGCCATCAGCAATGAGTGATGCTTAACCCAATCAGTTGAGTCCCTTAAAAGGGGAAGTGATTCCAGCACTGAGAGAGAATTTCCCAACTCGCCTTTGGACAGCCAGCATCTCCCAGAACTCATCAAGAATCTTCATTGGACTTTCATCAGAGCTCCTGGTTGCAGCCTGCCTGCGGAACCTGGACTTGTGCATCCCCGTGGCTGCGTGAAAGACTCTGATAAATATCTTACTATCGATAGATATCCCTTGTTGATTCTGTTTCCCCAGAGAACCTGACTAACAGTTGGGAAACCCTCAGTTATCAAAATAGTATTTAGTTACACTTACTCTGAACTAGACACTCTCCAAAACACCTACATGCATTAACTCATCTGTTCCTCACAATAATGCAATGTAATAGGTATTATCTCTATTTTATAGGTGAGGAAACTAAGGCAAAGAGAGCTTAAGTAAATCTGCCCAAAGTCACATAGTGACTAGCAAGTGAGAGAGCTGAGGTCTGTTCCTAGGCTCTGTCTCCAGAACCATGACACTGAAAGCCATTATATAAAAACTAAAATAAGGAAATAAATAAATAATACCCTAAATAAAGATAGCATTTGATATCCAGCTTATCACTCCCAGGTTTTTTATCCTGGGTTATTGTTGACTTTCCTTTGATTGAACAGTCACTTAAATTTTAACTTCATTTCAGGTGCTTGGTCCTCTCAGGGAAAAAATAGTCCCTCTACCTAAAAACAAAAATAAAAACAAGCAGAAGGGAGGGTGCCAAATAGACTACCTGCAGGAAACACAGATCTGAGGTCCTGTGTTCAATTTGCATCCATGTGTTATTTCACTTGGCTTATGAATGACACATTTCAGATCCAACATGATTTTTCCTCTTCTGATTCTGTGGCCAGTTTGCACAACCAATTCACCCTGATTACTTCCCATCTCAGAGTCCAGCACCCAGAGATATGCAGTAAAGTAGTCACATGAGCTTGGCATGACCAGGCTGAAGGACTCCTTGCTGGAAAACTCAGCCTGGCCCAGGACCTGACATCTGACCCCCTTACAGGAAATCCCTATGGGACTCTTCCTTGGCTCTCACTTCTTCACTATTACCAACCTTGAGTCCACAATAATCATCAGAAAGAAAGGCATTCCAAATCCAACTCATTCTCTTCCCACCTAACCCTACTCCTCAGTCTGTGCTGCGTGCCAGTACCGCAAATGCTGCTGCCACTTTTCAAGCCAGCCATTCTAGTCAGAAACATGGATCTTCATGCCCCATAGCCAACCACTCTTGAAGTCCTGGGAATTTACTGCCTCAGTGTCTCGCAAATCTGTCCCCACCTCCCCAACTCCACTGCTAGGTCCATAGGCTCAGCTCTTCCTCACTCCTCACCTGGTTTGTTGTAACTTCTTCAAACCCTTCTACCTCCAAGACATTCATCCATTCTTTGAACTCATCCCACTGCCTAAAACAGTCTATGTACCTCCTACCTACTGGAGGAGACCTGAACTCCTGGGATACCTGAGGGCTCAACACTGTCCTAGAAATGGTGGGTGTGAGAAGAGAACTGGAAATACTGTCATTGCCCCCAGAGAGTCACAATGGAACTGGGAAGACAAGAGAGACCCATGAAGCTGCACACAAAGCAGGCCCCAAGAGCTGTATAAGAAAGCACCATGGGAAGCAGATGTGGCTCAAGTAATTGGGCTCCCATCTACCATACGGGAGGTCCAGGGTTCAATTTCCTGTAGAAGGCAAGCTAACCCATGCGATGAGTTGGCCCAAGTGGAGAGCTGGTGCAGCAAGATGACGTAACAAAACAGACACAGAGGAGAGACAGTAAGAGACACAACAGACCAGGGCACTGAGGTGGTGCAAGAGATTGAGTGCCTCTCTCCCATTTCAGAAAGCCCCAGGATTGGTTCCCAGTGACACCTAAAGAGAAGACAGGCAGACACAGAAGAACACTCAGTGAATGGACACAGAAAGTAGATAGTGAGTACAAAACAATGGAGGGAGGTGAGAAAAAAATTTTTAAAGACATTAAAAAAATATATTTAAAAAAAGCAAGCACCATATTCAGCAGAGTGCCTTTGCACAGAATAAGAGCTTAATTAATAGAATCTATAGTAATAATTATCATTATTATGAGATATTATATGCCAATATCATGTGGCACTTATTCTAGGTGAGTCAGACAGATTCCAGGAGCCAGCTATGAACAGGCAGTGGATCCACCCCTATCTTATGCCCTCAGAGCCTCCATTTTTACATTCACCAAACAGAGACAGCTTTAGAAAGGTGCTTTGAGATCCTAGGATGAAAGATGCTCTAATTCCCAGTATTCTCCAGTCTTGTCCCTTGATAATCCTCTGATTCCTCACAGTCACCAACCCCCTGCCCTTCAAGTCTCTCCCACCTGGATCAAGCTGGGCCCGTCTGCACTGGTGTAGGGAAGGCCCAGCTGGCTCAGGCCTTCTCCAAGCACATCTCTGGGATCCCCCTGGAGGAAGGAGAAGTCCTGCAGGAGAGCTGGCCCTCCAGGTCAAGGGCTCTGGGAACTCTCTGCAGCATCCCTACAAGCCGGCTTACTTTGCTAGGTGAGCAGCAGAGCCTGGACACCCTCACTGTGGTTAAAATCCAGCCCTGCTTTCCAGAGGGCTAGTGGCTCTGCTGGGCAGGCTGCGCATCACACACACACACACACACACCACAGTTCGTCTCCCAGGCCTCCCCACTTCCAATCCCTCCCCCCACTTCCTCTCTGCTCTCTGCCATTTATTCTGCCAAGCTCCAACACCCTCAACGGTTTCCCAACTGCTGCCACTAATCCCGTTCTGGGGAGCAGGTCAGCATTGAAGGGGCCACAGCTCGTGTGAAACGGCTGCTCACACCTGCCCGCTCCATTCATCCCCATAGCTTACACATTGTCATCCACAATTAATGCTTTCCCAGGAACTGCAGTGGTCTGATTGCCCCACAGCCACACAGGGGCCCCATTCTGAGCCCTTGTGTCTGCTAAATTGAGCATGGGGCCCTATGATTCAATTAAGGTTTGTGGCTCTGGCACTCCGGCTCACACTGCATTGGCTCTTGCTTCTGCCTCCTCCTCCCTGCCCCCTCCCTCCCTTCCTTTCCGCTTTCCCTCCCCATTCATCACCGGGGCCTCTTTGCAGCTTGATGGGAAGAGGTGGGCAAGGGGGAAATGGCCTGGCCTCTGAGTAGGGAAGGGGAGGGAAAGTCTTCCATTTAAACCAAGGAAAAAAGGGGATGCATTTCCCCTTGGAGAGAGGGGTTCTGGAGGGAGGACACAGTGCGAGGACTAGAAAGGAGAGGATGGGGTAGGGCGCCTGCTGAATGAAGGACTCAATCCTATAGGCAGAATGGTAAGAGAGCTTAGGAGTACAGGCTCCCAGGCAAGACAGGCCTGGGTTTAATTCGTGGCTTTGCCACCTCTAACTATGGCTCTTCTTCAGGTTTAACCACCCTGAATCTTGGTTTCTCCTAGCTGGGCAGAGGAATCAGAATGAGCAAGGCAGTGAAGGGAAGGCATTTTCAGGGCAAAGGAAGTAGACCAGGGAGGCTCAGCTTTAATTGTTTTTAAGTGGCACTAGCACTTGCTAATCTGGTGACCGTGGCGATCCGTGGAAGCCAAGCCAGCCAGAGTCCGGGCCCAGGGGTGAAAGGTTTGTGTGCCGGCTATGGGGCTTGGACTTTATCCCGGAGCCACGGTTCTCAAATAGGACTGTGCGTTGGGACCTGCTGGGAAGAAGGTTTAAAACGAAGTGTCCCATGATTCTGATATGCACAGATCTAAAGGAGTTGCATTTTAACTAGCACCACAGGTGATTCTGGTACCCAAGACTGAAGAAGCCACTTGGAGAAGTATGGTCAGGTGTCACATGGCCATGCTAGGATATTCACAGTGGAAGAAGAGGACTAGATTTGTGTTCTAAAAAGAAATTAGGGAAGGTTAAATTGAAGAGTGGGAGAAACAGGAGGCAAGCAGAAAGGGAGTTAAGGCTATGCTCACATGCCAGACAGCCAAGATGAGAATTGAAGCAGAGGCAGGGAGGTTGCCAAGGGGGAAAACAATCAGAGGCAGAATCAGCAGGGCACAGTCACCTGCTGGTATGGGAATGGGGAAAAAGAGGAAACCAAAGCTGAAGGCGAGTTTTCTCTTATGCCTGAGTGGACAAAAGGTGACAGCTTAGAGGGGAAATAGAGAAGGGAAACTTTTGCAACAAAGAGGAGGGAAAGGGAGAGGAATAAGTTCTATTTTGGACCTGTTGATCTGAGATTCCCTTGTCGCATCCAGTAAGTGGATGGAAATAAGCATTTGGAGCTCAATAGAGAGACCTGGGTGAAGAGATCCTTTGGCAAATCATTAACACGGAGGTCAGAGGTCTGGATACTAACGGTGGAATTCCTGTGGAGCTGTGGTAAACAGACTCCTGTGTTGCATATAGGGGCAATCTGATTTAGAGGATCTAGGGAGGAACCTGGAAGTCAACATTTTTTAAAGCCCACAGGTGATTCTGCTGCAGAGCCAGTGATGAGAACCAGTGATGGTGTTTGCTGAATCTTGAAAATAAATGATCTCATTCAGGTAGGAAGTAGAGGGAGAAGAGCCTGAGGACAAAACCTTGGCAGCACTGATGTTCAGGGAAAGGAGCAAGGATGAGCAATTAATTAGAGAAGAAGGAGGAAAATCGGGATGGAAATGCATCCATCCCTGAAGCCAAAGGAGGGGAAAAAGCCAGGGGGGGAGAAGAGGCCTAAAGGGTTAATGCTGACCTGAGATAGGTCAAAAAAGACAATGGTGAAGAAAAAGGCCATTGGATTCGCAATTCTTTAAGAAAATAGCTTCAAAATAAAGTGGCAAAGGAGGCAGTAACAAGTCTGTGGGATGGAGGAGGGAAGAGGGAAGGGCCATCAGCAAATAATTATAGAGTTGGCTTTCTCATAAAGTGTGATAAACGTGTGATGGAGGAAGGGAAGGAGAAGGAAGAAATGGCAAAACACTGAAAAGTCATGGCCATGTGAAAAGTGTGGCATGTGTGTGTGTTTAGGAAACACAAAATTAGATCATCGAAGGGGCAGAATTCTAGAGAAGACTAGAGAAAAAGGGTTCCTCCTCCTGGTGGTTTGACCTAATGAAGAGATTGCCTGGAGTTCTCTGAGATGAAAGGAAAGGAAGACAGGGAAGCAAATTTAGGGACTGAGCCTAAATTTGGTCTCTGTTTTCTTGGTGAAATGCTAAAACTGCCTGAGCTAGGACTGAGCACAAGGCAGTGGTATGGAAGAGACATCACAGAGATTGGGAAAGTTCACCGAGCTCAACAGACCTCTCTGTACCTGGCAACCTCAGGGCAGCGGCAAAGTGAAGGAGGTCCAAGACTGTAAATTGGCAGGACAAGTGCACTGTATGGTCAAGGGATGGCAGGATTTAGAGCACTGGTGAAAGTGCAATGAAATTCTTGACTATAGGAGCCAGGCAGGAGGTGAAGCAAGAAAGAATTTGTACCCCAACAAAATGGGGAAGTGCAGTCACCCCTCAGGCTGAAGAGTGGTTTGCTGGCCCGGCGGGGAAGTGGCTGCGGTAGGCCAAGCCGCTGCCCCCATAATAGGGTGGCTGGTCGAACTCACCGCCACCCCTGGGGGAAGCTCGGCATGGGTGCAGAGTGCCCTCGGGTCTCCCCTTCTCGGCAGCCATGCTTCCGCGGCCGCCCCTCCTCCCGGATGGCGCCAAACGATGCCTTGTGGGGCGGCACCCTTCTTCTTCTTTCTCCCTGCGCAGGCGCAGGGCGGAAAATTCCAGTCTGCCCTTTTCCCCTCCCCCGACAGCGGCAACAGCCAGGCGTGGGTGGAAAAATCCAGTCTGCCCTTTTCCCTCCCCCCCGACAGCAGCAACAGCCAGGCGTGGGCGGGAAACTCAAGTCTGCCCTCCACCCCAGCAACAGCAGCCACCAATCCCTAAACCCTGCCCCTTCCCCCAGCAACAGCGACAGCCAATCCCTAACCACCACCCCTCCCCCGTCCAGTACCGCCCACTGACCTTTCTCCGGCAACCAATCAGAACAGGGCGTGGCTTCGACCAATCAGCCTTCCCCAGCCCCTATAAAACTGTTGCCTCTCCCTCAATAAAGTGGACTTGCGTGTTTACCTTGTCTCCGCGGTAGTTCTTCTGCCGTGCGCCCTCCAGTCCTGAGAGCCCCCGACAAGGGCTTGGCCTCCCTTGTCCCCAGTTCGTCGCCTGCTTCTCCGGGCGACCCCTTCGTCGCCGGCTTCGCCGGGCGACCCCGTCAGCCGAACCGCGCAACCCCTTGTGAGACCGATCCCTCGTCTGCTGCCGGACCCCAAGCGGGACCGACCCCTCGTCCAGAGCTGGACCGACCCCTCGTCCGCAGCCAGACCCCACCTCTACCGACCGAGCAAGCCGCCGCAGGGAAGCCCAGGAATGGAGGTCACCAGGAGACAAAAACCAGATAAAAATGGAGTGAGCATGCCTAGCTTCTAATCCATTTCCTATTAAAAGGAACCAGGACTCTTTAGAAAAATGGCTGATTCTAGTACTGGGGCAGAAATGACCTTGGAGCATCTTTTTTTTTTTTTCTTTTATTATTATTTTTTATTTCTTTGTCTTTATTTTTTTTAATGTTACATTCAAAAACTATGAGGTCCCCATATACCCCTCCACCCCCCTCACCCCACACCTCCCATAACAACAACCTCCTCCATCATCATGGGACATTCATTGCACTTGGTGAATACATCTCTGAGCACTGCTGCACCACATGGTCAATGGTCCACATTATAGTTTACACTCTCCCACAATCCACCCAGTGGGCCATGGGAGGACATACAATGTCCAGTAACTGTCCCTACAGTACCACCACGACAACTTCAAGTCCTGAAAATGCCCACATCACATCTCTTCTTCCCACTCCCCACCCTCAGCAGCTACCATGGCCACTTTCTCCATCTCAATGCTACATTTACTTCCATTACTAATCACAATAGTTCATGAATAGAATATCAGTAAGTCCACTCTAATCCATACTCTATTTCTCCATTCTGTGGACCCTGGGATGGTTATGTCCACTCCACCTCTGTATCGAGAGGGCGCTTAGATTCCACTTGGATGATAGAGGCAATTCTCCTCTTTGCAGTTGTAGGGACTCTTGGCTCCCTGGTATGGTGGTTGACCTTCTTCACCTCCATGTTAGCTGGCTGCGGTAAGTCCAATAAACCAGAGGGTAGGACTTGCAAGTCTGTTGAGGCTCAAGGTCTGTCTATCACATGGACAGTCCAGAGATTCAGGTCCCCTGAGTATACACTAAACCCCAGCGCCAACCACAGATCTGGTAAAAGTGACGAGAGGCTTGTGAACAAAGATCACATCTGAGTCCAACTCCATCACACTCAGGACCACAAACTCCAAAGTAGGGCCAACTGAGATGGCACTGAACTCCATCTGCCATGACCATAGTACCTGTGGGTCTCTGTAGCCCTCAGAAGAACCAATACCTGGGGTTGTACCTACTTTAGCTGTCTCCTCTGGGACTCTGCTGAGGTGTGCATAAGGGTGACCCCTTTGATGACCTTCCAGCTCTTTTTTGGAGACTTGTAGCCATATTAACTCATTTGTCCTTTCCATTTCCCCCTTTTATTCAAGGTGAAAAAGCATTTTTAACTCCTGATATTACATGTAGGCTGAGATATTCTGCTGGTCTGAGTTGACCCTTTTATTCAAGGTCTTTCTCCAGCCACATCATCAGCTGGTACTTGGTAGTAATTCCTTGGTGCCAGGGAGGCTCATCCCTGGGAGTCATGTCCCACACTGGAGGGAAGGCAATGCATTTACATGCTGAATTTGGCTTCGAGACTGGCCATGTTTGAGCAACATAGAGGCTCTCATGAGGTAACCTTTAGGCACCCTGCAGCTCTAGACCTAGTTCTTATTTCAGGCACACAGGCTCACAAGCATAGTCTTTAGCATCAAGGGCTCATTGTTGAACCATCCTTCCTTGTTGGTCTTAGCCATTGCACTCGGGGGACTGTTGCTGTTCCATTAGGGAATACAACAGAGCTACCTCAGCCAGGAACTCAGCACTCCCCAGCCATCATTCCCAACTGTAACCACTATGAAAATATCCAAACATTTTTATGCACCCCACACATATGCCCTGGAGAACTCCCTCCCAACCATGTGCCCCCCACCAATAACACCCCACACCAGTATTCCTCCCCCACCACCATCAAATCCCTCTGTGGTCCAAAACCTCCCTGAAAATGAAGCCCAATATATTGCCAGTTTCCATTAATAGTAAAATGAAATATAGTGATGGGTTTACAGGTTAGGTATAGAATACATACTAATTTAGAAAATTTTAATTAAAAATAAATTGGGGTATCAAAAAACTAAAAAATGAAAAAGCTTTGTTTTTGATATTTCGCCTTCCATCACTGCAATAAGTGTAGCCCTGTAGGCACATTGGCAAGGCAACTTCTTCCATCTCTTCCTCAGTGTCTACATCCTTTCTTTTTCTTTTCTTTTTTCCTAATTATTAAGCTTGTCTTCACAAAAGTTTTAGACCACAATAATTCATATATACAATATACAGTACTCCCATATATTCAACATCAGACACTTTGTCCCTTCCCCAGCAATAATCTTTTTACATGTCATACTATATCTACTGCAACTGATGTACAGATATTGAGGCAATAGCTTTCAAACAAGGTTACACTTGGGTTTACATTGTGGTTTATATTTTAGACTATACAATTTTCTAAATTTTTAGTTATCTTATGTTCTACATTGTGATTTACATTTTAGCCTATAGGCCCCTATACATTTTTGGTGTAATTTAACATGTCCTATATCCATCCTTGCATAATGTTGTGGAACACTTCCATTGCCCCACAGTTACACTGATTCCACCTATTCAATACCTCTTTCCCCCTCCCCTCAGGGCCTCAGTGACAATCACTCTTCATTGCTTGCAGGGCCATGTTCAGAGATACTTGCAACAATGTTGAGGGCTTGACATGCTCGACTGCCGTAATGCGTTGAGAGCTACCATTTCTCTCGAGAGATACAATTCCCTCTATTTGAGGACATCAGTCCTCCCCAGGACGTGGGTATACCTTCACTCTCATTGTATGGGTCTCCATCCAATGATATAATCCACTATGACAGAATGAGCACTCACACACTCCCTAGAAGCCTGTCCTGCGTCAGATTCTCCCCTTTAAGCATCTAAAACAGGTAACCTTCCTTATATTTTTTAAAAAGCTTTCTCAACATTATACTCTCAACCATATACCTGACAATCTCCTAGTTCATATGTTCCCCCACCCTCCCCCCAATTTCTTGGGCAATATTACCCATCCTCCCATCACTAGCCCCACTCAAGCCCACAAAGTCCCACCCAAAGGTATCCTTATGCCCCCATTTTATCCCTTCCCTGTACAAATACTTACCACGAGCTTATCATAGATTTCACCCAGGTAGGTGTCACCTCGTAACCTTCCTCTACTCCCCAAATTCTTTTAAGCCTATCATCTAGTCTCTAGCTCTCTGAGGCAGGTTGGTTTACTTATTTCATATCATTGAGGTCATGTAGTATTTGTCCTTCAATGACTGGGTTGCTTCACTCAACGTAAGGTTCTCAATATTCATCCATGTTATCACATGTGTTTGTAGCATATTTGTTCTTAAAGCTGAGTAGTATTCCATTGTATGTATATACCACATTTTATTTATCCATTCATCTGTTGATGGGCATTTGGGTTGATTCCAACTTTTGGCAATAGTGAACAATGCTGCTATGAACATTGGTGGGCATATATCGGTTTGTGTCCTTGTTTGCAGTTCTACTGGATATATATCCAGCAGTGGAATTGCTGGGTCATATGGCAAATCTATAGCTAATTTTTTGAGAAATTGCCAAACTGTCCTCCAGAATGGCTGGATCCTTCTGCATTCCACCAGCAGTGGATGAGTGTTCCCATTTCTCCTCATCCTCTCCAGCACTTGTAGTCTTCTGTTTTTTCATAGCTGCCAATGTTATGGGATTAAGATGGTATCTCATTGTAGTTTTGATTTGCATTTCCCTAATAGCTAGAGGTGTGGAGCACTTTTTCATGTGGTTTTTAGCCATTTCTATTTCATCTTTGGAGAAGTATCTGTTTACATCTTTTTCCCATTTTTTAAATGAGTTGTTTGCCTTTTTATTTTCAAGATATAGGAGTTCTTCATATATGCAGGATATAAGTCTCCTATCAGATATATGGTTACCAAATATTTTCTCCCATTGTGTAGGTTCTCTTTTCACTTTCATGACAAACTCCTTTGAGGTGCAGAAGGCTTTAATTTTGAGGAAGTCCTATTTATCTATTTGTTCTTTTGCTGCTCATGCTTTGGGTATGAAGTTCACGAAGCCATTTCCTATTACAAGGTCATGTAGATGGTTCCCAACATTGCTTTCCAAAGTCTTTATGGTCTTAACTCTTATATTTAGGTCTTTGATCCATCTTGAGTTGATTTTTGTATAAGGTGTGAGTTGGTAATCCTCTTTCATTCTTTTACCCAGTTCTCCAGACACCATTTGTTGAAGAGGCCATTCTCTCCCATTTGAGAGGGTTTGGTGGCCTTACCAAATATTATATGACTCTATATAAGAGGATCTATATCAGAACTCTCAACTCGGTTCCATTGGTCAGTGTGTCTATCCTTGTGCCAATACCATGCTGTTTTCACTGCTGTAGCTTTGTAGTATGTTTTGAAGTCAGGTATTGTGATTCCTCCAATTTCATCTTTCTTTTTCAATATGTCTTTGGCTATCCAGGGCCTCTTTCCTTTCCAAATAAATTTAAGTTAGTATTTCTAGTTCATTAAAAAATGCTATGTTGGTTTTTATTGGGATTGCATTGAATGTGTAGATCAGTTTTGGTAGGATAGACAACTTAATGATATTTAGCCTTCCTATCCATGAACAGGGAATATTCTTCCATTTATTTAAGTCTTCTTTGATTTCCTTGAACAGTGTTGTGTAGTTTTCTGTGTATAAGTTTTTTACATCTTTAATTAAGTTTATTCCTTGGTATTTGATTTTTTAATTTACTGTTGTAAATGGTATTTGTTTCTTGATTTCCTCCTGAGATTCCTCATTATTGGTGTACAGAAATGCTACTGGTTTTTGCGCACTGATCTTATAACCTGCGAATGTACTGAACTCATGAGTTCTAGAAGCTTTCTTGTAGACTTCTCAGGGTTTTCTATGTATAGGATCATGTCATCTGCAAATAATGAAATTTTGACTTCTTTCTTTCCAATTTGAATGCCTTTTATATCTGGTTCTTGCCTCAGTGCTCGAGCAAGTACTTCTAAGACAATGTTAAATAGAAGGGGTGATAGTGGGCATCCTTATCTTGTTCCTGATCTTAGAGGGAAGGATTTTAGGATTTCACCATTGTAAATGATGTTGGCTGTGGGTTTTTCATATACACCCTTTATCATGTTCAGAAAATTTCCTTGTATTCCGATCTTTTGCAGTGTTTTTATCAAGAAACAGTGCTGTATTTTGTCAAATGCTTTTTCTGCATCTATAGATATGATCATGTGATTTTTTTCCCTTCACTCTGTTTATGTGGTGTATTACATTGATCCATTTTCTTATGTTGAACCATCCTTACATACCTGGAATGAATCCCACTTGGTCATGGTGTATAATTCATTTAATGTGTTGTTGAATACAATTAGCAAGTATTTTGTTGAGGATTTTTGCATCTAGGTTCATTAGAGAAATTGGTCTGTAATTTTCCTTTCTTGTGGTGTCTTTGTTTGGCTTTGGTACTAGGGTAATGTTGACATCATAGAATGAGTTAGGCAATGTTCCTTCTGTTTCAATTTTTTGGAAGAATTTCAGCAAGATTGGCATTAATTCTTTCCAGAATGTTTTGTAGAATTCACCTGTGAAGCCATCTGGCCCTGGGCTCTTCTTAGTTGGGAGGTTTTTAATGACTGATTCTGTCTCTTTACTTTTGATTGGTTTGTTGAGATCATCAATTTCTTCTTTCGTCAATAGAGGCTGCTTGTGTGTTTCTAGGAATTTGTCCATTTTCTCTAAATTGTCCTTCTTGTTGGAATATAGTTTTTCAAAGTGTCCTCTTAAGATAGTCTTTATTTCTGTGGGGTCAGTGGTGATATCTCCTTTCTCATTTCTTATTTTGTGTATTTGCATCTTCTCTCTTTTTTCTTTGTTAGTCTAGCTAAGGGTTTGTCAATTTTATTGATCTTCTCAAAGAACCAGCACTTGGTTTGGTTTATCCTTTCAAGTGCTTTCTTATTTTCTATTTCATTTAGTTCTGCTCTGATCTTTGGTATTTCTTTCTTTCTTCTTCCTTTGGGGTTACTTTGTTGTTTTTTTACTAGTTCTTCCAAGTGTGCAGTTAGTTCCTCAATTTTAACTCTTTCTTCTTTTTTTGATGTATGAATTTATGGCTATGAATATCCCTCTCAGTACTGCTTTTGCTGCATCCAATAAGTTTTGGTATGTTGTGTTATCATTTTCATTAGTTTCAAGGTAGTTATTGATTTCTTTTGAGATTCCCTCCTTGACCCACTGTTTTTCTAAGAGTGTGCTGTTTAATTTCCATATCTTATTGTGAAATCTGGGCCTCTGGCCCTTGCAGATTTCCAGCTTCACTCCATTGTGGTCAGAGAAATTATTTTGTATGATTTCAATCTTTCTGAATTCATTGAGTCTTTCTTTGTGGCCTAGCATATGGTCTATCTTGGAGAATGATCCATGTGCACTTGAGAAAAATGTATATCCTTCTGTATTTGGGTGTAATGTTCTGTATGTGTCTATTAAGCCCAGCTCCTCTAATATACTGTTCAAAGTTTTTGTTTCTTTATTGACTCTCTTTTGAGATGTTCTGTCCAAAGTTGATAGTGGTGTATTAAAGTCCCTCACTATAATTGTAGAGGCATCTATTCTTTCACTTAGTTTTTCCAGTGTATGCCTCACATATTTGGAGGCACTCTTGTTAGGAGCATAAATGTTTATGATTGTTCATTCTTCTTGAAAGATTATCCCTTTCACTAATATGTAGTGTCAATCTTTGTCTCTCATAATTGTTTTGCATTTAAAGTCTGTTTTGTCTGATATTAATATAGCTACTCCTGCCCTTTTTTGGTTTTCGTTTGCTTGTAAGATTGTTTTCCAGTCATTCACTTTCAACCTCCTTGAATCCCTGGGTCTAAGATGAGTTTCTTGTAGACAACATATAGATGGGTCATATTTCCTTATCCAATCTTCCAATCTGTGTCTCTTAACAGGTGAGTTTAATCCATTGACATTTAGTGTTATTATGTTCAAGGAATTACTTATATTAGCCATATTTTCTTTGTATTTGTGTTTGTCTTATGTGGTTTGATTTTTTTTCTCTTTTTGTAGTTTTAGTTTTTCTTACACTCTCCTCCAACTCTGTCTCTCCTGTTTGTTTCTTTCCTCTTGCAGAACTCCCTTTAGTATTTCTTGAAGGGCAGGCTTCCTGTTGGCATACTCTCTTAGTTTCTGATTATCTGTGAATATTTTGAAGTCTCCATCATTTTTTAATGCTAGCTTTGCTGGATAGAGTATTCTTGGTTGGAAATTCTTTTTTTTTGATGACAGTGTACTTACTCAGATGCCATCTTGCCCTGTCTCTGATGTTTATTACCCCTTAGAGCATCTTGTAGTACTAGAATGTAAAGTGCTTTTTAAAAAACACCACAATGCTGGGGGTATGTAAAAAGGACACCAGAACCAATCAAAGAGCTCCCAATGCCTAAAGCAGAACCAATTTGAGTGATAAAATAAGTAATTTTGAATTATAACCCAAAGTATAAAATAAATATCCATGAATCCAAACTGATAAAAATTAATGATTGAACAAATTATGTAAATGGGGTAGAAAAGACAAATCTCCCAAGCAGAAGAATACTGAATAACTTAAATAAATAATCTGTCCTCTAGGAGGTGAGGCATAATTCCCCATTCCCTAAATTTGGACTGTGCATAGTGACTTCCTTCCAAATAATACAGTAAAGAAAGGGAGGAAAAGAGTAACTTTTCAGCTGAAAAACCTCACAAACACTACCTTAGTCTAATGATCAGGGTTAACATCAACATTGATAAGTCACAACCGTAGCATGTATCCTTGCTATGAAGTGATGAGAAGGGTACTTTACCTCTGTGGTCTTCCTCCCAAAAACCCAAAACCCCAGTCTAATCATGAGGAATACATCAGAAAATTCCAGTTGAAGAACATTCTACAATATACCTGATCAGTATTCCTCAAAATTGTCAAGATCATCAAAAACAAGGAAAGTCTGAGAGACTCACACAGCCAAGAGGTGCCTAAGAAGACCTGACTAGATGTAATGTGGTATCCTGAATGGGATCCTGGAACAGGAAATGGACATTAGGTAAAAAATAAGGAAATCTGAATATAACATGGACTTTATTTAATAACAATGTATCAATGTTGGTCCATTAATTGGAATAAATGTACCATACTAAGATGTTAATAGGGAAACCTAAATGTAAAGTATATGGGAACTCTCTGTACTGTATTCATAATATTTCTGTGAATCTCAAATTGTTCTAAACAAAGTTTACTATAAAAGGGGGGGTAAGGATTCTGGCAAGATAATAGCAGCAGCATAATTTTTATAATCTCCCCAAATTCAAATGGAGCAAGAAGGATAGCAAAACCAAAGGGCTACAGGGAAGTGGCTGTGGCTCAATTGATTGGGCTCCCGTCTACCATATTGGAGGCCCTGGGTTCGTGTCCCAGGGCCTCCTTGCAAAGGCAAGCTGGTGCACGCCCGCAGAGAGCTGACAGTCCACATCTGCAGGGAGCTGGTGCAGCAAGATGATGCAACAAAGGGAGACAAGGAGACACAGAAGAACATGCAGCAAATGGACACAGAGAGCAGAGAGCAAGCAAGCTGAAGGGGGGAGAAAATAAATAAATAATAAATCTTTAAAATAAAAACAAAAACAAAGGACTACAGACAATACCTACAGTAATTTAAATGACAAGTTATCCCCACAAAAACTATGTGTACATGGGGACAAACCACTGATAGCTATGACACTTGCATGGTATTGGCATCACTGCAAGCAGAAAGAGTAAGAAGGTCCTGAGAAGAGAAGAAACCCAAAATTCACTGGAACATGTGGCAAGCTGATCCAAGAAAAGTAGCTGAAACAGAGGAGTTTCTACAGGATCCAATTCACAGATCAGTGAAGGAGACCACAACATAATAACCAATGGTGCTAGAGCAGAATGGACCCTATATATTCTCAAAGTCAACAAACCAAAGGTCCTTCCAAGAAAAAATCCCACACTGAGGAGAAACTACTGGAAACAGTGCCCAAATGGAGCAGAACTAAGACAACAAGAGCAAAGAAAAGAAGACAGATGAAAGTGGAGTAGTACAGCAGAGGAAACGTCTCGAATATACTAAAGCATGCAAAAGTGATATGGGGTGCTCTAGAGTGACAAAGCCAGGAAAAAACCACCAAAATAAAAAGTGCTGAGAGGATACTTTTAGCAACAGTACACCAACAAATTAGACAACCTAGATGAAATGGACAAAAACTAGAATTACACAAACTACCTACACTCACTCGAAAAGATAAAAGATATCAACAGATCAATAACTAGTAATGTAATACACCACATTAACAT
The DNA here is from genome assembly GCF_030445035.2 of Dasypus novemcinctus. Taxonomy (NCBI): domain Eukaryota; kingdom Metazoa; phylum Chordata; class Mammalia; order Cingulata; family Dasypodidae; genus Dasypus; species Dasypus novemcinctus. Next base: position 40,028,351 of record NC_080675.1, read on the forward strand.
AACAAGAGATTAAATCAGTAATTCAAAAACTTCTAACAAAGAAAAACCCAGGGGGTGTCATGGCAGCCAGTTTCAAGTTGGCAGGAGTTCCCCACAGAACTGGGGAAAGTCATTAAAGCAGAGAAAGAAGTGTCCCACTTAGTGGGAAATTGTGGGAATGAGCAGAGGCTTCATGGGGCTGACTGTGTCACTGGTAGCAGCCCGTGGTAAAGATCCAGGCCAGGCCTTTGCATTTCTGGGCAGAGCCGGACAGAGCCAGTGTTGCCTAGGAACCCCTCATTGTGTTATGGAATCCTGAGTGTTTTGATTCAGACTAGTTTCGTCAAGGCAGTGGGTCAAGGACACTTGGTGGGATTGTCTGATGACATTGGGTACCTTTCAGGGGACGGACCACTTGGTTCTCCGACCCACAGCCATGTCTTCCTGACTTGGCAGCCTCAGCTCCAGCTTGGCCATTCTCTGGGTCAAGTGGGGGGCAGACCAGCTTCCCTCACTGGCCAGATTTCAAACTTTACAAAGGATATGCTGATGGAGGGCATGGAGGCAGTGAAAGAATTGCCAAACTCTAGGAGAGAGGAAATTGAAGTCATTCATTCAACTTTAATCAGAGAAATATATCGTTCATTCATCGATTCTGGAATTTGAGAAAATTCATCTAGGACATTGTCATCTGAAGCCTCATCTGAGATTTCACGTCTACAGTCAGTTTCATCGTAATCATTATGCTTTAGCTTGCTGCTCTCTCTTTACATTCATCTTCTGATTTGTCTAATAATTGAGACTATTTTCCTCTGTTTTCTTCTCTTTGGGAAAAATGAAAATTCTGAATTTTCAATCATTTTCATTGAAAGCTTAAAAAAGGGGGGGAGGGGGTATGGTAAAGATGGTATCTCCAGACTGCTTTTGCCTTCTTAAACGATGATGCAATACTTTGGTCAAGGCAATAAGAAAACTGGTCATTTCACTATTGTGTCATCCTCTTAGGCAATTCCATCAGTTTTCTGCTTCCTTATTATTTTATTCTGTTTTAGCATAGTTGGGAATAATTGATAAGTAATGATGAAATAATTCCCAAGATGATGAAATAGCAAAATGTGTCAAGATACAGGAAAAAAATAAGATCACTAACATCTCATGATTATTCTTTGATTTATGAAATGGTCAAATGGGATGAGTTTTATTGTTTTTTTTTTTTAAGTAAATTTTCTCTTCTCATTGGAAGACCTCCAAAAAAGAATAAAGTCATAAATATCAATCTGCACAAATAGAATTGCTCAAAAAAGAAACTGAAACTACACCTGGATCAAGTGGACCCTAATAACAAGGGTTAAGCAGGATGGGATAATTTAAGGATGTAGGAGTGTTTCATGGAGTCCAATGGAGTCCCACCATCAGTCTCATCTTTTTTCTCAGTCACTGTTAAACTGTGTTTGTAGTTATATTAATAGAATTCCTTAAAAAAGTCTTATGTTTCATATGAAAAGGAAAAAGAAGGAAGGAAGGATGGGAGGGAGGAGAGAAAAGCCCGGGACCAGGGGGCTTCACGGGTGAATTTTACCAAACATTCCAAGAGGAATTAATACCAATCCTGCTCAAACCCTTCCAAGAAATTGAAGAGGAGGAAACCCTCCCCAACTCATTATAGGAGACCAGCATCACCCTAATACCAAAGTCACATTAAGAAACCCAAAAAAAAATTATAGACCAATATCCCTCAAGAATATAGATGCAAAAATCCTCAACAAAATACTAGCAAAATGAATCCAAAGACACATACACCATGATCAGGAGGGATTTACCCCAGGTATGAAAAGATGATCAATGTAAGAAAACAAATTAATGTAATACACCACAATAACATAACAAAAGAAGAAACACATGATAAACTCGAATGATGCAGAAAATACATGTGACTAAATCTACCCCTTCTTGACAAAACACTTACAAAACCAGAAATACAAGGAAATCTCCTCAATATGATAAAAGGCATATATGAAAAACCCACAGCTAACATCATACTCAATAGTGAAAGACTGAAAGCTTTCCTTCTAAGATCTGGAACAAGGTAAGGATGCCATTGTCCCCACTTTAGTCAACACAATACTGAAAATTCTAGCCAGAGAAATTATGCAAGAAAAAGAAAAAAAAAGACATCCAAATTGTAAAGGAAGGAGTAAAACACTCCCTGTTTGAAAATGATATGACCCTATATATAAAAAATCCTGAAAATTCCACAACAAAGCTACTAGAACTAGTAAATTAAGCAAAGTGGAAGAGTACAAGATCAACACACAAAAATCAGTAGTGTTTCTACACACTAATAATGAGCAGTCTGAAGAAGAAATCAAGAAAAAATTCCATTTACAATAGCAATTGAAAGAATCAAATATCTAGAAATAAATCTAAGCAAGGATTTAAAGGACTTGGACAAAGAAATCAGCAAAACATTGCTAAAAGAAATCAAAGAAGACCTAAACAAATGGAAGGAAATATATTCATAGATTGGAAGACTAAATGTTGTTAAGATGTCAATTCTACCCAAAACAATTTACAAATTCAACAGCCTGTCTTGCAGAAATGGAAAAGCCAATTGTCAAATTTACTTGGGAGTGTCCAAGATAGTGGAGTAAGGAACAACAGGATGTAGTCCTCCAGAAACTGCAAGGAGGACTTAACACATGTTGGGGGAAACACAGACAACTACAAGAATATAGAATAAGTAGAACCAAGTGTCAAAGAGGACCCTTAACACAAAACAAAATGAAATAAAACTCTAGAGTAGAAGAAAAGCTAACCAACTGAACAAGGCCATCAAGATAAACAGAAGCCTACACTCCAGCAAAAAAATTACAAGCCATGCTAAGAAAAAGGAAGATGTGCCTAGTCTAATGAACAAACTAAGAAGCAAGAGGAGATGCAGAGCATGGAAAAGCTAATCAAGGGTGTCCAAACAAATATAATGAATCAACGTCATAAAACAAAGGAAGAGATAAAGTATATTAAGAAGTCAAGGGAAACGGACTTTGGCCCAGTGGTTAGGGCGTCCGTCTACCATATGGGAGGTCCACGGTTCAAACCCCGGGCCTCCTTGACCCCTGTGGAGCTGGCCATGCGCAGTGCTGATGCGCGCAAGGAGTGCCATGCCACGCAAGGGTGTCCCCCGCGTGCGGGAGCCCCACGCGCAAGGAGTGCGCCCGTGAGGAAAGCCGCCCAGTGTGAAAAGAAAGTGCAGACTGCCCAGGAATGGCGCCACCCACACTTCCCGTGCCGCTGACGACAACAGAAGCGGACAAAGAAACAAGACGCAGCAAATAGACACCAAGAACAGACAACCAGGGGAGGGGGGGAAATTAAATAAATAAATAAATCTTTTAAAAAAAAAAAAAAAGTCAAGAGGGGAACATACAGAAGAAATCATAAACATACATAAAAAGATAACAGATCTGACAGTGACAAAAGGCACAATTAAAGAAATTAAAAATACACTGGAAGCAACATAACAGCAGATTTGAAAAGGCAGAGGAAAGAAGTAGGGATGTTAAAGATAGATCATCTGAAAATCACACAGATAGTCGAATAGATAGATAAAAAGAAAGAAAAAATTCAGCAGGAACTCAGGGAATGAAATGACAACACAAAATGCACAAACATATGCATTGTAGGCATCCCACAGGGAGAAGAGAAGGAAACCAGGACAGAAAGAGTACTGGAGAAAATAATGGCTGAAAAATTCCTAACCCTTATGAGGGACATGGATGTACATGTCCAGGAAGGGCAGTGCATTCCAAACAGTGTAAATCCTAACAGGTCTACCCGAGAAATATACTTCTCAAATTGTCAAATGCTCAAGACAAGGAGAGAATTCTGAAAGTGACAAGAGAAAACAGATGCATCACATGTAAGAGAAGATCGATAAGATTAAGCACTGATTTCTCATTTGAAACCATGGAGGCAAGAAGTTGGTGGTATGACATAGTTACGGTGCTAAAAGAAAAAACTGCCAACCAAGAATTCTGTATCCAGCAAAGTTAGCAATCAAAAATGAAGGAGAGTTCAAAATATTCCCAGATTAAACAGAAATTGAGAGAGTTTGTCAACCAGAGTCCTTCCCTTCAAGAAATACTAAAGGGAGTTCTGCAGGGGACATTATATATCCTGCTATAACCTACTGAATGGTCTGGGAGAGAATGTAACCTACAATGTAAATTATGATCCATGCTGTGTAACAGTGCTTCAAAATGTTTTCATCAATTGCAATGAATATACCACATTAAAGAAAGAAGTTGTTGATGTGGGAAAAGTAGGGTATGTGGGGAGTGGGGTATATGGAAACCTCCTATATTTTTTTTAAAGATTTGTTTATTTCTTTCCCCTTCCCCCCTCTACTCCCTCCCCAGTTGTCTGTTCTCTGTGTCTATTTGCTGCATGCTCTTTGTCTGCTTCTGTTGTTGTCAGCGGCACGGGAATCTGTGTTTCTTTTTGTTGCATCATCTTGTTGTGTCAGCTCTGTGGGTGTGCGGTGCCATTCCTGGGCAGGCTGCACTTTCTTTCATGCAGGGCGGCTCTCCTTACAGGGCTCACTCCTTGCGTGTGGGGCTCCCCTACGTGGGGGACACTCCTGCGTGGCACAGCACTCCTTGTGCACATCAGCACTGTGCATGGGCCAGCTGCACATGAGTCAAGGAGGCCGGGGGTTTGAACCACAAACCTCCCATGTCGTAGATGGACGCCCAAACCACTGGGCCAAGTCCACTTCCCTCCTATATTTTTTAATATAACATTTTGTGTGATCTATGTATCTTTTAAAAATACATTAAAATATATTAAAAAAATAAAGGGAGTTCTGCAGGTAGAAAGGAAAAAACAGGAGAGAAGGGGTTGGGGAGAGTATAGAAAGGAAGATTATTAGTAAGAGTAACTAAAAGGGTAAAAAGAAATAAAAATAGAATATGGCATATATAAACCTAAAGAAAATATGGCTAATGTAAATACTGTCTTAATATTGAATGTTAATGGATTAAAGTCTCTGATCTAAAGACACAGATTGGCAGCATGGATAAGTAAATATGACCCATCTATATGCTGTCTATAAGGATCTCACCTTAGACCCAGGGGCATAAGGAGGTTGCAAGTGAAAAATTGGAAAACAATTTTCCATGCCAACAATAACCAAAAAAGGGAGTAGTTATACTAATATCAGACAAAATAGACTTTAAATTAAAACAATTGTAAGAGACAAAGAAGGACACTATATATTAAAAAAAAAAAAAAAAGGTAATCCATCAAGAGCAAAGAACAATCAAATATTTATGCACCTAACTACAGTGCCTCAAAATACATGAGGCAAACAATGGAAAACCTAAGGGAAGAAATAAATGTTTCTACAATCATAGTGGGGGACTTTAATACACTTTATCACCATTAGAACATCTCAACAGAGGGTTAATAAACAGAGACCTTAAATAATACATTAAAGGAACTAGACCTAATAGACCTATACAGAACATTACACAAAAATACAGCAGGATATACATTCTTCTCAAGCTCACATGGATCATTCTCCAGGATAGACCACATACTAGGTCACAGAACAAGTCTCAATGAATTGAGAAAGGTTGAAATTACACAAAGTAATTTCTCTGACCATGAGACTGGAAATTAATAAGGGGCAGAGAACCAGAATAGGCACAAATATATGGAAGTTGAACAACACACTTAAATAATCAGTGGGTCAAGGAAGAAATTGAAAAATCTAACTAAATCAAAACAAATGAAAATGAGAAAACAACCTATCAAAACTTATGGGATGCAGCTAAAGCAGTACTGAGAAGGAAATTTATAGGCGTAAATTCTTAAAAAAGAAGAAAGAGCTAAAATCAAAGACCTAACTGCACACCTGGAGGAACTAGAAAAAGAACAACAAACTAAACCCAAAGCAAACAGAAAGAAGGAAATAAAGATTAGAGCAGAACTAAATGAAATTGAGAATTTTAAAGAAAGAACAGTAGAATAATTAAAACCAAAGTTAGTTCTTTGAGAAGATTAATAGAATTAACAAACTCCTAGCTAGACTAAGAAAAAAGAGAAAAGATGAAAATAAATAAAATAAAAAGTGAAAGAGGTAATATTACCACTGATCCCACAGAAATAAAGTGTATCATAAAGGATACTTTGAAACAAGATAGATAATTTAGATGAAATGGACCAATATCTAGAAACACATAAGCAACCTACATTGATGAAAGGAGAAATAGAAGAACGCAACAGGCCAATCACAAGTAGCAAGATTAAATTAGTCATCAAAAGCCTCCCAACCAAGAAAACCCAAGGACCAGATGGCTTCATGGCTGAATTATACCTGTAATTCCAAAAAGAACACCAATCCTGCTTAAACTCTTCCAAAAATCAGAAATGGAGGGAACATTACCTAACTCATTCTATGATGCCAACATCACCCTAATATCAAAGCCACATAAATACACCACAAGAAAAGAAAACCACAGCCAATCTCTCTAATGAACTTAGGTGCTAAAATCCTCAACAAAATAGTTGCTAATCATATTCATCAAATGAATTATACACCAGGATCAAGTGGGTTTTATCCCAGGTATGCAAGGATGGTTCAACATAAGAAAATCAATCAATGTAATACACCACATTAACAGATCAAAAGAAAAAAATGCCATAGTCATCATTGATGCAGAAAAAGCATTTAATAAGATACAGCATCCTTTCTTGATAAAAAATATTTTTAAAGATAAGAATAAAAGGAAACTTTAACATAATAAGGAGTATATATGAAACATAAACAGCTAACATCATACTCAATGGTGAAATGCTGAAGGGTTTCCCTCCAAGATCTGGAACAAGACAAGGATGCCCACTGTCACCACTCTTATTTAACATTGTATTAGAAGTACTTGCTTGAGCAGTTTGGCAAGAAAAAGAAATAAAAGTCATCCAAATTGGAAAGGAAGAAGTAAAAATTTCACTATTTGCAGCTTACATGATCCTATACATAGAAACCAAAAAAAAATCTACAACAAAGCCTCTAGACCTGATAAACAAATTCACTAAAGTAGCAGGATTTAAGAGCAACACACAAAAATTAGTAACATTCTATACACTAATAATAAGAAATCTGAGAAGGAAATCAGGGGAAAAAATCCATTTACAATAGCAACTAAAATAATCAAATATCTAGAAATAAACTTAAATACGGGTATAAAAGATTTGCACACAGAAAACTATACAATGTTGCTAAAGAATATCAAAGAACATTATTCCATGTTCACGGATTGGAAGACTAAGTATCATTAAGATGTCTGTTCTACCAAAATTGATTTACAGATTAAACACAATCCAAATAAAATTACACAGCATTTTTCACTGAACTGGAAAAGCCAATTATGAAATTTATTTGAAAGGTCAAGGGGCCCTGAATAGTCAAAAATATATTGAAGAAGAAAAACAAAATTGGAGGAATCACACCACCTGACTTTAAAGCACACTACAAAACTACAGTGAGCAAAACTGCACGGTGGGAAGCACATGTGGCTCAAGGAATTGAGTTACCACCTATCACATGGGAGGTCCCTGATTTGGTTCCCAGTGCCTCCTAAAGAAGAAAGTGAGCTGGTGCAATGGGCAGGTGCAGTGACTGATGCAACAAGATGACACAAGAAGAAAAACATAATGAGAGACACAACAAGGCAGGGAACAGATATTCCTAGTGCCTCCTAAAGATGAGGAAGACAGCAAGCTGACACAATGGGCAGGCATGGCAAACTGATGCAACTAGATGATGCAACAAGAGACACAAAGAAGGGAAGCAGACTTGGCCCAGTGGATAGGGCATCCGTCTACCACATGGGAGGTCTGCGGTTCAAATCCTGGGCCTCCTTGACCCGTGTGGAGCTGGCCCACGTGCAGCGCTGATGTGCGCAAGGAGTGCTGTGCCACGCAAGGGTGTCCCCCATGTACGGGAGCCCCATGTGCAAGGAGTGCACCCCATAAGGAGAGCCGCCCAACATGAAAGAAAGTGCAGCCTGCCCAGGAATGGTGCCGCACACACGGAGAGCTGACGCAGCAAGATGATGCAACAAAAAGAAACACAGATTCCCATGCAACTGACAACAGAAGCAGACAAAGAAGAATATGCAGCAAAATGGACACAGAGAACAGACAACTGGGGCGGGGAGGAGGGAAGGGGAGAGAAATAAGTAAAATAAATCTTTAAAAAAAAAAGAGAGACACACAAAGAAAAACATAACAAGGAAGCAGATGTGGCTCAAGTGATTGAGTTCCCGCCTACCACATGGGAGGTCCCAGGTTCAGTCCCCAGTGACTCCTGGAGACGGCACCAGCATGGCACCAGCAGGCATTGCGAGCTAATGCAACAAAATGATGCAACAAAGAGACACAAAGAGGAAAGACAACGAGAGACACAACAAACCAGGGAGTTGAGTTGGCTCAAGCATCAAGCACCTCTCCCACATGGGAGGTCCCAGGTCAGTTCCCAGTGTCTCCTGAAGAGAAGACGAGCAGACACAAAGAGCAATAAACAAATGGACACAGAGAGCAGACAGTGAGTACAAAACAATGAGGAGGAGGGGAATAAATAAATAAAATAAATTTTAGGGAAAAAAACAATGAGAGACCCAAAAAGCAGGGAATGGAGGTGGCTCAAGTGATTAGGCACATCCCTTCCATATCAGAGGTCCTGGGTTTGGCTCCCAGTGCCTCCTAAAGAAACAAGGAAGATGAACAGACACAGCAAGAGCAAACAATGAGGGGGTGGAGAGAAATAAAATAAAAAAATAAAATAAAATAAAATAACTGCATTGTATTGGCACAAGGATAGACATACTGTCCAGTGGAATTGAATAGAGAGTTCCAATATAGATATGTGCATATACAGCCAACTGATATTTGACAAAGCCACCAAGCCCATTCAACTGGGACAGAAGAGCCTCTTCAACAAATGGTGCTGGGAGAATTGGATATACATATCCAGAAGAAAGAGAAAAGATCATCATCTCACACCCTATACAAAAATTAACTCAAGATGGATCAAAGACCTAAGTAAAAGAGCCAAGACCATAAAGCTCCTAGAAGATAATGTAGGGATGCTTCTTTGAGATATTGTAGTAGGAAATGGTTTCATAAACTACATCAAAAGTATGAGCACTGAAAGAAAAATTAGATAAATGGAACCTCCTTAAAATTAAAAACATCTGTGCTTCAAAGGAGTTTGTCAAGAAAGTGAAAAGGCAGCCTACTCAATGGGAGAAAATATTTGGGAACCACTTATCCAATAAGGAACTACTATCTAGGGAAGCGGTTGTGGTTCAACTGATAGAGCATCCACCTACCATATGGAGGGTCCAGGGTTCAATTCCCAGGGCCTCCTGACCCGTGTGGTGAGCTGAACCAGGAGCAGTGCTGCCGCGTGCAAGGAGTGCCATGCCACACAGGGGTGTCCCCCACATAAGGGTGCCCCACACACAAGGAGTGCACCCCACAAGGAGAACTGCCCCACTTGAAAAAAGCACGGCCTGCCCAGGAGTGGCGCCACACACACAGAGCAGACACAGCAAGATGACACAACAAAAAAAAGTGACAGAGTTTCCTGGTGCCGCATGACAAGAATGCCAGCAGACACAGAACACACAGCAAATGGACACAGAGAGCAGACAACAGTGGGGAAGGGGAGAGAAATAAATAAAATAAATCTTAAAAAAAAAAAAAAGGAACTAAAATCCAGCACATATAAAGAAATCCTACATCTCAAAAATATAAAGACAAAAAGAAAACATTTTAAAAATGGGCAAGAGATTTGAATAGACACTTTTCCAGAGAGGAAATATGAATAGCTAAAAAGCAAATAAAAAGATGCTCAACATCACTAGGTATTAGGGAAATGCAAATCAAAACTACAATAAGATATCATCTTACATCTATTAGACTAAGATCTATTTAAAAAAACAAACAGAAAACTACAAGTGTTGGAAAGGATGTGGAGGAAAGGGAACCCTCACACACTGCTGGTGAGAATGTAGAATGGTGCAGCCATTGTGGAAGATGGTTTGGTGGTTCCTCAGGAAGCTAACTATAGAATTGCCATATGCCTCTCTCTAAGCCAAACTCAGCATATAAATGCATTACCTTCCCCCAGGCATGGGACATGATTCAGAGGGATGAGCCTCCCTTGCACTGAGGGTTTACTACCAAGCTCCTCTTCCTCCTCCTCCTTCTAATTTATAAGGATAAATTAGTTTATATGGCTAAGAGATTTCAAAGTGAGTCGGGAGACCATACCAGAGATTATGCTTATGCACATCTCAGCAGTATCTCATTTACTGCCATAGTAAATATTGCCTCAAACAGCTGAGCTCCAAAGGGTTCTGTAGACATCCAGACACCATAGGCAGGGCTGATAAATTAGGAGTTTGGCACCCTGCCAGTGGGCCCTATTTTGGAATTTATTAACAGAGTTGGACTCAGTTGTAATTTCCTTACACATGGCTCTTCTGTCCCTTTTACTTGAACCTATAGTTGGTACTAGAGTTGATAGATTTATGTCCAAGAGACTTAAATCTTTGGGCTTTCCATGTGCTAGTTGGGCCCTGAATCTCAAAAGTGTTGCAAAACCTACTCTCCAGGTCCTTGGACTCACCCAAGACAACCAGCAAGGAGAGGATGAAGGACAATGGCCATCCCAAGGAACAGAGAGCATCTACAACTGCAAGCAAGATAGTCCCATCCATCTGCCCCATGGAATTTAAACCCTCTCTCAATTAGAGGCGGACTGGGCATCACCATCCCAGAAAGCTCAAGGTAAGAAATGAAAGATGGACTAGAGTAGACTTAGTGTTATTCTACTATAGACTTATTGTTATTTTAGCAGTGGAAAAACTTTTATCATTGATGCAGAGGCAGTGGCCACCAGAGGTTCTGAGGGGAGGGAGAGGGAAAAATAGGTGAAATATGGAGGCATTTTCGGAACATTGAACTGTCCTGAATGATGGTGCAATGACAAATACAGGCCATTATATATCTTGTCATAACTTACAAAATTTTGTGGGAAAGAGTTTAAACTATAATGTAAACTATAATCCACACTTAGTGGCAATGCTCCAATACATATTCATCAATTGCAACAAATGTACTACACTAATGAAAGATGTTGCTAATGTGGGAAAGTGTGGGAGGGGTAGGGAGTGTGACATATAGGAATACCCTACATTTTTCATGTAACTTTTATGTAATCTAAGTATCTTTAACAAATAAATAAATACATACATACATAAATGAATAAGAATTGCCATATGATCCAGCAATCCCACTGCTAGGTATATACCCAGAAAATTTGAAAGCAGGGATATGAACAGATAGAGGCACACCAATGTTGATAGCCACATTATGCACTATTGTCAAAGGTTGGAAGCAACCCAAGCGCCCATCAAAAGATGAATGTTTAAGCAAAATGTACATACTTACAATGGAATATTATTCAACAGTAAGAAAGAATGAAGTATTGACACATGCAACAACATGGATGAATCTCAAAGTCCTTATGTTTTTTTGTTGTTGTTGTTGTTTTTTTTAAGATTTATTTTTATTTATTTATTTAATTCCCCTCCCCTCCCCCGGTTGTCTGGTTTTTTTTGTGTCTTTTTGCTGCGTCTTGTTTCTTAGTCCGCTTCTGTTGTCGTCAGCGGCACGGGAAGTGTGGGCGGCTCCATTTCTCGGCAGGCTGCTCCCTCCTTCGCTCTGGGCGGCTCTCCTTATGGGTGCACTCCTTGTGCGTGGGGCTCCCCTACGCGGGGGACACCCCTGTGTGGCACGGCACTCCTTGCGCGCATCAGCACTGCGCATGGGCCAGCTCCACACGGGTCAAGGAGGCCCGGGGCTTGAACCGCTCAAAGTCCTTATGTTGAATGAAGTAAGCCAGTCTCCTTAGGACAAATATTGCAGGACCTTGCTGATATGACCTAAGCATATCGAGCAGACTCACAGAGATAAGAGTCTGGAAGATAGGTTTCCAGGAGACAGACACTGATGAGCCAGTGCTCAGTCTGAGCAGAACTTATAATAAAGTAGAAGGGTGTGGTTTAGCAGTGGATGCTGGTGATGGTGGTACAGGGATGTGAGCGGGGTTGATGGTGCTGGCGTGTGAGGGCTAGCAGGGTTGGGGGGGTTTGTACTATCCATGGAACTGGGGGCAGGACTGGAGGAAGGAACAGATGACCTCTGGAGAGGTTTACATATGTGATTGAAAATATAATTCTGGGAATGTTCTTTTGGCAAATATGGCAGGGGAAGGTCACTGGTGTTGGTGGTGGGGGGATGTTGGGAAAGGGTACACCTGGGGCATGCGTCTATGGAATGTGAATGTGTTCATCTTTGTCATAGGGTTTTATCTCAGTGGGTGGAGACGCACACAATAAACAACCAAGTATGAAACCCCAGATTGTGGAGCTCTACTGCATCCTCAAACAGAGGGGCAAGAATCTCTCAAGTTCTTAGGCAGTGCCTAATAAAAGAAAACAGACCAATATGCCAAGCACTCAATATTAATGCATGTAACTATGAAACTTATTCTTGAAAAAGTGAAACTTAGTTGTTACCATAAGTTCCGAGGGGAAGGGAAAGGAAGAATAGGTGGAATATAAGGCATTTTTAGAGCATTGGAATTGTTCTGCATGACAGGTCATTACACATTTTGTTAAAACCTATAAAACTATGTGGGGCAAAGTGTAAATGATAATGTAAACAAGTGGCCATGGTTAGTAACAATGTTTCAGTATTTGTTCAGCAACTGTAACAAATGTACCATACCCATGTAAGACATTATTAATAGGGAAAATGTGAAAGGCAAAGGAGTGGGGTATATGATAATCCCTTATATTTTCTATGTGACTTTTCTGTAACCTTAAGCTTCTTTGAAAATAAGTGGAAAAAAATAAGACACTGGGGGAATATACAGAAGAAATTGTAAGCATACATAAAAGATAACAGATCTTACAGTGATAAAAGGCACATTTCAATAAATTTTTTGGCTTTGTTTTTGGGGAGGTTTTGGGTTACAGAAAAATTACAAATATGGCAGGGGAGGTGCAGGGTGTTGGTCAGGGGGTGGGATGTGTGAGAAAGGATGTACCTGGGGCATGCCTGTATGGAATATGAATGTGTTCATGTCATGGGGTGTATCTCAGTGGGTGGAGACGCACACAATAACCATCCTAGGGAGATGTGCTACATTCTCTAACAGAGCGGCAAGAATCTCTGGAGTACATAGGTAGTACCTAGTGAAAGAGGACAGGCGAATACACCAGGCCCTTCATATTAATGCTTGTTCTTTTGAACCTTATTCTTGTAAAATTAAAACTTAACTTAGTAGTATAAATTGTCTAAAAGTTACCTCCTGAAAACCTCCTTTTTATTCAAATGTGGCCTCTCCCTAAGCCAAACTCAGCATATAACCTCCCTGTCTTCCCCCCAGTGTGGGAAATAATTCCAGGGGTGGGCCTCCCTGGCACTAACAGATTATTACCAGGTACCAACTAGCAAAGCATTTAGAAAAAATCCTTGACCAAAAGAGGGAAATATTAAATACAAATGAGTTGTTATGGCTAAAAGATTTCAAAGTGAGTCGGGAGGTCATTTCAGAGGTTACACTTATGCATGTCTCAGCAGGATCTCACTGACTACCACAGTAAACAGCACCTCAAACAGCAGGGCTCCTGAGGGCTCTAGAGACATCTAGACATTATAGGCAGAGCAGGCAATCTTAGAAATTCAGCACCCTGCCAATGGGCCTTACTTTGGAATATATGCTCCCCAGTGTAATTTCCCTACATGTAGCTCTTCTGTCCCCTTTATTTGAACCTATAATTAGCATTATAATTGTTAAATACAGGTCCCAGAGACTGAAAATCTTCAGTCTGTTCATATGTCGGTTGAGCCTTGAATTCAGCAGAGCTGCAGCCAACACCTGCTCTCAGACTTGCCCAGGACAACTAACAAAATCATGATTGACAATACCCATCCCAAAAAACAAAGAGCATCGACAACTTCAAGAAAGACAGTTCCATCCATGTGCTCCATGGGATCTAAGCTCCCTCTCAATTAGAAGAACAGTGGGCATCACCATCCCAAAATCCTCAAGATTGAGGAATGAAGAAATATAAGGGGGAAATGCAACCATGGCCCAAAGTAGACTTACTATTATTCTAGTAATAATAGGAACTTGTAACATTGATATAAAAATAGTGGTCACCAGAGATTCTGAGGGACAGGGGAGAAAAGAACAGGTGTAACATGGGCGATTTGGGGGACATTGGAATTGTTATGCATGATATTATAATGATGGATATATGCCATTATACAGTTTTCAAAACCTATAAAATTGTGCAGTGCGAAGTGTAAACCATAATGTAAACTATAGACCATGGTTAGTAGCAATGCTTCAATATGTGTTCATCAATTGTAACAAATGTACCACACTAATGAGAGATGTTATTAACAGGAGGAAATGTGAGGGGGATTGGAGTACATGGGAATGCCCTGTATTTTCAGTGTAACTTTTCTGTAATCTCTAAAACATCTTTAAAAATAAAGTTTAAAAATGAAAAAAAAATTCATATGGAAGTCGAACCCATCTTACAAAAGAATGAAGTTGGAGGACTCACATTTCCCAATCTTAAAACCTATTACAAAGCCACAGTAATCAAAATAGCATGGTACTTACACAAGGACAAATATATAAACCAATGGAATTGAACTCTGAGTTCAGAAATAAACCTTCATATCTATTGCCAACTGATTTTTTATAAGGCTGCTAAGTCTCCTCAGTTGGGAAAGAATAGTCTCTTCAACAAATGATGCTGGGAAAACTGGATGTCCATACACAAAAGAATGAAGGTAGACTCGTATCTCACACCATATTAAAAAATAAACCCAAAATGGATCAGAGACCCAAATATAATGAACAGAACTATAAAGCTCCTAGTAGAAAACATAGGGAAGTGTCTTCAGGACCTTGTGTTGGGCAATGATTTCTTAGACTTTATACCCAAAGCACAAGCAACAAAAGAAAATAAAAATAGATAAATGGAACCTCATCAAAATTAAAAACCTTAGTGCATCAAAGGACTTCATCATGAAAGTAAAAAGATAAACTACAGATTGGGAGAAAATATTTGGAAACCACATATCCACAATGAGATACTATTTCACATCCACTAGACTGGCTTCTCTTTTTTTTTTAATAGAAAATTAGAAGTGTTGGAGAGGAAGTGGAGAAATAAGAACACTCATTCATTGCTGGTGGCAATGTAAAATGGTTCAGCCACAGTGGAAGACAGTTTAGTGGTTACTCAGAAATTTAATAATAGAATTACGATATAACTCTACAATTCCACTACTAGATATATATCCAAAAGAATTGCAAATAGGAACTCAAACAAATATTTGCACACTTATGCTCATAGTGGTAATATTCACAATTGCCAAAAGATGGAAGCAACCCAAGTGTCCATAAGATGAGGAATGGATAAACAACGTGTGGTATATACATAAACAAGGGAATATTATTCAGCTGTAAAAAGGAATGAAATTGTGATACAAATGACAACATGGAAGAATCTTGAAGACATCATGTTGAGTGTAATAAGCCAGAACACAAAAAGACAAACGTTGTATGATCTTATTGTTATGAAATAATTAGAATAAGTAAATTCATAGAACCAGAAACTATAATATAGGTTACCAAGGGTTGAGGTGGAGATAGGGAATGGGAGTCAATGCTTAAATTGTACAGAGTTTCTATTTGGAGTGATAAAAAAGTTTTGGTAATGGATGGTAGATGATGGTAGCACAACATTGTGAATGTAATTAACAGCTCTGAATTGTGTTTGTGTGGTTAAAAGGGATAATTTTAGCTTGCATATATGTTACTAGAATAAAATTTAAAAAAACAACACAGGATTGTGCAACACAGTGGACCCTAATGTAAACCATGGACTGGGAACAACACGAAAGAAGCTAGCAATGCTTTCCTGACTCAACCCTCTCTCAAAAAAAATACCCAATTTATCTAAAAATTTATTTTTATTATTATTTTTTCAGTTTTTAAAAAAATATTACATTCAAAAAATATGAGGTCCCCATTCACCCCCTCTAAAAATTTATTAACAGAAAAAAATCCTTTGAAGATTCAAGCCAAAAGACGAAGTCATTTATAAGGGGGGGGAAAAGAGATTTTATCATCAAACTTTCTGAAAGTTATGCTTTATGCCAAATTTCAATGGAATGATGCATTTAAGTTAGTCAAGAAAAGAAAATATGAACTGTGGGTTTTATGTTTAGTATAACTGACTTTTAAGTATAAAGGCCATGGGCAAACTTTTAATAACATGAAAGAATTAAGGAATATTTTTGTCATGATCCCTTCCTGAGAAATCAACTGGATTATTACTTTCAGGAATGAAAACAAAAGAAAAGATTGGAAAGATATAGACATAAGCACTGGTGGTGGGTATGAAGTATACATTTACCTGTAAAATTAAGACCAAATGATCATTATAAGGGAGAGAGTATAAAATGTAATGATTATATTGTTCTGAAACAATACAACTATCACAAAATGGGGGAAGAATGGAGACTGTATATGAAAAGTAGGATACATTTGCTGATTGCCTTATAAGTATTATCTAGGAGTAGGAAGCTATTACTTCAAATCAGTTGCTAGTGGAAAGGGAGGAGAGAGGGAGAAAAGGTTACTCCTAACTTTAATATTGTTCATATTATGGCACCAAAAAATAAACGACCACATCAAAAAAATAAAATACAAAAAGAGGAGAGGGGACTAAGGGCAATATATAATGGCATTAATAGAATAATAACTATTAAAACAAAAATAAAAACCTTCCTAAATATCAACAAAGAGTCCATACAAAGGATTATATATATAAATGACATATATCATAACAATATGACAGAACTGAGACCAAACATATTAATCATACCGATAGTTGTGAATAGGTTAGCTCGCCTATAACAAGAAAATGATTTTTAGATTAGATAGCAAAGCAAAATGCAAACCTGTGCTATATACAAGAAAACAGATTCAGATGGGTTAATAATTTTAAATTAGACAAAGATATACCAGGATACGTAAATCAAACAACAACAACTGTCGGCAGGGAGTCGCGCCGCCAGCAAGGATGTTGGTTTCGCTTTCTCTGCCGCTGCCGCCGCGATGGCCGCTGGAAGCCTTCCTCGCACCGCCTTCGCGAGCCTCGGGCTTTCGACACACCTCACCAGCCGTGCGCCGGGGACTGCTGGCCAGGGCTGCTAGTCAGCGAAGGGGGACCGCGCTACAAACTCACGCAAGCCACTGGCCAGGAGAAGTAGGCAGTTTTATTGGCAGAAGCGGGGGAGCCAGTGTGTGCGGGATTATGCATGATCTGCGAGCGAGTCTGGGGAAGGGGTAGTGGACGGAAGTTATCTAGGGTGAATGCGGAAACATTATCTGATTGGTTGGGACAGCAATATGTCTATATATGGTAACTATAGATTTACTAGACAAAATGGCGGAAGGAGATGAAATGGTGGCTCGGCGCATGCGCACTGTCCTCGCCCCGTGACTCAGCGCTTTGAAGAGCATCCCTGAGTTTACTCAAGGGCATGTGGGGGCTAGAGTTTACTCATAGTCCCGTGTCTTGTAGCGCAAGTCTCATGGTTTGGATGGCTGCACTGCCGGGCCTTCCCTCAAACAACAATGATAGGAATAACACTCCTGATATCTGACCTGAAAGAATTTAGACCAAAAAAATTACGAGATAAAGAAGGACACTATTTTAGTTTGCTTGGCTGCCAAAAGCAGATAAATGGGGTGGCTTTAACAATAGGAAGTTATTAGTTTGCAAACTTAGTTTTGAGGCTTTGAAAATGTTCAAGACATCATCAAGATGATGCTTTCTTCCTGAAGACCAGTTGCCAGCAATCTTGAGCTCTTCTGTCATATAGCGAGGCACAAGGCAGCATCTGCTACTCTCTTCCTTCTCTTCCAAGTTTCATTGATTTCAGCCTCTTCCTTCACTGGCTTTCTTGTCTTTGTCTGAATTACCTTCTTTTATAAAGGACTCCAGTAAGAGGATTAAGATGCACCCTGGGCCATACCTTAACTAAAGTAACCTCATCAAAGATCCTACTTACAATGAATCCACTCCCCCAGAAATGGATTAACTTTCAGAACATGCTTTTCTGGGGTACATACAGTTTTAAATCATCACAGATACTTTACAATAATAAAGCATATAACCCACCGTGAAAATACAACAGTTATTAATCCACAGCCACCACTTCCATAAAGCAGAAAGTACAGCATTTGCAAGGAAGAATAAAAAGAAACACACTAAGATAGAAGACTCTAACATCACTCTCTT
This sequence comes from Dasypus novemcinctus, assembly GCF_030445035.2. NCBI lineage: Eukaryota > Metazoa > Chordata > Mammalia > Cingulata > Dasypodidae > Dasypus > Dasypus novemcinctus. The sequence goes on from NC_080675.1 coordinate 40,046,806, forward strand.
AATCCAAGCTACAGTAAGACTTAAGCAGTATAATATGGTAGATCTTTAAAATGTGTATCAAGGGATGCGGATTTGGCCCAGTGGTTAGGGCACCTGTCTACTGCATGGGAGGTCCGTGGTTCAAACCCCAGGCCTCCTTGACCCATGTGGAGCTGGCCCACATGCAGTGCTGATGCGCACAAGGAGTGCCGTGCCAAGCAGGGGTGCCTCCCGCGTAGGGGAGTCCCACACGCAAGGAGTGCGCCCCATAAGGAGAGCTGCCCAGTGTGAAAGAAGGTTCAGCCTGCCCAGGAATGGTACTGCACACATGGAGAGCTGACACAACAAGATGACACAACAAAAAGAAACACAGATTCCCGTGCCGCTGACAACAGAAGCGGACAAAGAAGATGCAGCAAATGGACACAGAGAACAGACAACTGAGGTGGGGCAGAGGGGGAAGGGGAGAGAAATAAACAAATAAATCTTTTTTTTAAAATGTGTATCGAATTCTGATCTCTAGTAACAAAGAATACAGCTTCTTTTAAGCACACGTGAAACAGTCCAAAAATTTATCATATCTTAGGTCACAAAGAAAATGTCAATAAATCAAGAACAGAAATAAAAACAATTTTTCTAAAATATAACAAAACTAGAAAACAATAAACTCAAAAACAACAAAAGACCTTTCTACCTTGAAACTAAAAAGCACATAAACAATTATTGAATCAAATAGGAAATACCAAATGAAATTGCAAAATTTTTTGAAAATAATTATCAAGGAAACATGATATATCAGAATATGTGGAATGCAGCAAAAGCAGTTATCAGAGGAAAGTTATAGCATTAAATACCTCTATCTATGCAAACGAATTAAGCACTGACTCAAAAAGTTAGAAAGATGATTTCCAAGAAGATGGCATCTGAGTAGGTAGGCAGTGCACAACTCTCTCACAAAAACAATGGAAGATATGCTATCCACAAGAAACTCACTTCAGACATCAGGACACAATCATGTTTAAAGTGAAAGTTTAGAAAAAGATATTCCACACAAATAGTAACCAAAAAAGATCTGGAGTGGCGACACTAATAGCAGCCAAAAGAGATTTTAAATGCAAAACTGTTATAAGAGATGAAGATTATTATGTATTAATAAAAGGGGCAATTCACCAAGAAGAAATAACTATAATAAACAGTTATTCACCTAACCTGGATGCCCCAAAGTACATGAGGCAAACACTGGCAAAACTGAAGGGAGAAATAGAAATCTCTACAATAATAGTTGGAAATTTCAATACACCACCCTCAGCATTGGTTAGAACATCTGGACAGAGAATAAATACGGAAATAGAGAACTTGAATAATATGATAAATGAACTAGACCTAACAGAAATTTATAGAGCATTACACCCCCAAACAACAGAAAATACATTTTTCTCAAATGCTCATGGATCCTTCTCCAGATAGACCCTAACTTGAGTCACAAGACAGGTCTCAATAAATTTTAAAAGACTGAAATTCTACAAAGAACTTTCTCTGATTACAGTGGAATGAAGCTGGAAATTAATGAAGGACAGGAAAAGGGAAAATTCACAAATATATGAAGATTAAACAACATTCTCTTAAATAATCAGGGGGTCAAAGAAGAAATCACAAGAGAAAAAGTACCTCAAGACAAATGAAAATGAGAACACAATATATCAAAGTCTATGTGATACAGCAAAGGTAGTGCAGATAGGGAAATTTATAGTCCTCAATGCTTAGCATTATAAAAGAAGAAAGAGCTGAAATTAAAGACTAGCTGCACACCTGGAGGAACTAGTAAAAGAAAATCAAACTAATCCCAAAGCAAGTTGAAGGAAAGAAATAATAAAGATCAGGGTGGAAACAAATGAAATTGAGAAAAAAAAAACAATAGAACCAATAAAACCAAAAGTTGATTTTTGGAGAAAATCAACAAAGTCAACAAACACTTGGCTAGTTTGACAAAGAAAAAAGGAAAGAAGAGGTAAATAAATGAAATCAGAAATGAGAGGGGGGGGACATTCCCACTGACCCCACAGAAATAAGAGAGATCATAAGAGGATACTATGAACAACTAAATGCCAACAAACTATAAAGTGTAGATGCAATGGAAAAATTCTTAGAAACACACAGCCTACACTGACCCAAAAGAAATAGAAGACCTCAACAAACCATTCAGAAGTAAAGAGATTGAAACAGTCATCAAAAACTTTCCCAAAATGAAAAGCCCAGGATCAGATGGCTCCACAGATGAATTATCCTAATCATTCAAAGATGATCTAATAACAATCCTGCTCAAGCTCTTCAAAAAAATTTAAATGGGAGGAATGCTACCTAACTTATTCTATGAAGCCAACCTCACCCTAATACCAAAACCAGATAAAGATACTACAGAAATAGAAAATTACAAACCAATTCCTCATATGAATGTAGATGCAAAAATCCAACAAAATATTTGCAAACTGAATCCAAAAGCACATTAAAAGAATTATATACCACAATCAATTGGGCATGAAAAAGAAATGAAAGTCACCCAAATAGGAATAGGATATTCGCTATTTGCTGATGGTATGATCTTTTATCTAGAAAATCCTGACAAATTCACAGGAAAACTACAAGAACAAATAGAAGAGTTCGGCAAAGTGGTAGCAAACAAGATTAATATGCAAAAATCAATAGTGCTTCTATACACTACTGATGAGCAATCTATGGTGGAAGTCAGAAGAAATTCCATTTATAATAGTAACTAAAAGAATGAAATATTTAGGAAGAAACCTAACCAAGGACATAAAAGACTTATATTCAGAAAACTACAAAACATTGCTAAAGAAACCAAAGAAGACCTAGATAAATGGAAGGGCATTCCATGTTCATGAATTGGAAGACTAAATATCATTAAGATGTTAATTCTACCCAAACCAATTTACAGATTCAATGCAATCCCAATAAAAATCCCAACAGCCTTTTTTGCAGAAATGATAAAACTAATTATCAAGTTTTCTTGGAAGAGAAGTAGCCAAAATATCTTTTGAAAAAGAACAAAGTTGCAGGACTCTCTCTTCCTGACTTTAAAGCATATTACTTACGTGGTAAAAAAAAATTTTTTTAATTGAAAAATGGTACTGGCATAAAGAGAAATGTATTGACCAATGGAACCAAATCAAGACCTCAGAAATAGACTGTCACATCTACAGTCAAGTAATTTTTTACTTGACTGTAAAAAATTCAGTAACAGGACTGCTGGATCATTTGGCAATTCTAGCCCACCCAGCTGGGGCAGAACAGTCTATTCAGCAAATGGTGCTAGAAGAATTGGATCTCTATATCCAAAAGAAAGAAAGAGGACTCTTATCTCAGACCTTATAAAAAATTAACTCAAAATGGGTCAAGGGGTAAGCGGATTTGGCTCAATGGATAGAGCATCCGCCTACCACATGGGAGGTCCATGGTTCAAACTCAGGGCCTCCTTGATCCATGTGGAGCTGGCCGATGTGCAGTACTGATGTGCGCAAGGAGTGCCCTGCCACGCAGGGGTGTCCCCCACATAGAGGAGCCCCACGCGCAAGGAGTGCGCCCTGTAATGAGAGCCGCTCTGTAAGGAGAGCCGCCCTGTAAGGAGAGCCGTCCAGCATGAAAAAAGTACAGCCTGCCCAGGAGTGGCACAGCACACACAAAGAGCTTACCTAGCAAGATGATGCAACAAAAAGAGACACAGATTCCTGGTGCCTCTGACTATAGAAGAACACACAGGAAATGGACACAGAGAGCAGAAAATGGGGGGAGGCGGGGAGGGGGAGAGAAATTTTTTTAAAAAATGGATCAAGGACCTAAATATAAAAGCTACAACCATAAAACTCCTAGAAAATATAGGACAACATCTTCAAGAGTTTAGCTCTTACAAATCACGAAAAATGAAAAAAAAATTGATAAATGGGATACCTCAAAATTAAGCAATTTTGTTCTTCAAAAGACTGTCAAGAAAGTAAAAAGTCAGCCTACTCAATGGGATAAAATATTTGGAAACCACATATCTGATAAGCATTTGATATCCTTGTTATATAAAGAGATCATACAATCCAACAATAAAAAGAAAAGTAACCCAATTGAAAAATAGACATAAGACTTAAATAGACATTTATCCAAAGAGGAAATACAAAGGTCCAAAAATCACATGAAAAAAAATGTTCAAACATCACTAGTTATTAGAGAAATGCAGATCAAAACTATGAAATAACATTTCAAATGTTATAGAAAGGCCATTATTTAAAAAACAGAAAACTGCAAGTGCTGGAGAGGATATGGAGAAATAGGAACATTCCATCACTGTTGGTGGGGATGTAGAATGGTGTAGCCTCTGTGGAAGACAGTTTGGCAGTACCTCAAGAAGCTGAATACAGAACTGCCATACGATCCAGCAATCCAGTTACTAGGAATATATTCAGAAGAACTAAAATCAAGGACACTAACTGACCTTTGCGCACTGATTTTCATAGCAGTGTTATTCACAACTGCTAAAATATGGAAACAACCCAAGTGTCCACTAACCTATGAATGGATAAACAAAATGTGGTATATACAAACAATGGAATACTACTCAGGTGTAAGAAGAAATGAAATCGGGATGCACATGACAACATGGATGAACCTAGAGGATATTATGTTAAGTGATATATGCCAGACACAAAAAGACAAATATTGTATGGTCTCACTAATATGAACTAAAACCATGAGTAAACTCACAGCGGTAAACTCTAGAGTATAGGTTACTAGGAGAGAGAATGTCGATTGCAAATGGGAGCTGTTGCTTAATGTATGTAGAATTTTTAATAAGGTTTATTGCAAAAGTGTGAAAATTAATACAGTTGATGGTAATACATTGTAGTGTGTATAACTAACACTGCTTATTTATAAATGTGATTGTGGCTTTTGGAAGGGGTAGTCATTGGGCATAAATGTCAATTGAAAGGAAGCTAGAGAATAATCTAGGGACTATGTAACAACGATTCAGTAGTAGATGGAGATTGTGGTTAATAGTATAAACATAAGAATGTTCTTTTACAAAGTGTTTAGATATGGTGATATATGGGAAAATTACGACTAATGTAACTTATGGATGATTGCTAATAGTAATATTGTAATATTTTTGCAGCAATGCAAAGAAGATATATCAGTTCTAAAGGACAACAATGGGGATATAAGGAGATATGGAATTTTTCCTTTTGGAGTAATGAAAACGTTCTAAAATTGACTGAGGTGATGACAGCAAGCCTGCACAGCAAGCCAGTGCCCACATGGTGAGCCAAGTGCCCACACTGCAAGCCGAATGCCCACACAGCTAGTCGAGTGCCTGGTGAGTACCCACACAGTGAGCCAAGTGCCCATGTGAAAGCCTGCATGGCAAACCGAGTGCCCGTGTGGTGAGCTGAGTGCCCATGTGAGTGCCTACATGGTGAGCTGAGTGCCTGCATGATGAGCCAGTGACCGTGTGGTGTGCCAGTGCCCACATGGTGAGCCGGTACCCACCCAAGTAAGTCACACAGCAAGATGATGATGCAACAAAAAAGAGACAAAGGGGAGAGTCAAGGTGAAGCGCAGCAGAAACCAGGAACTGAGGTGGCGCAGCTGACAGGGAAACTCTCTCCACAGCAGAGATCCCCAGGATTGAATCCCAGTGAATCCTGGAGGAGAAAAAATGAGAAGAGAAGACAAAAGAGAAATAGATACAGAAGATTATACAGCAAATGGACACAGACAGCAAAAGAGAGTGGGGGAGGAGAAAGGGGGAAGGAAATCTTTTAAAAAGGATAAAAGAATGAAGTTCTGATGCATGCTACAACATGGATGAACCTGGAAGACATGTAAAGTGAAATAAGCCAGACACAAAAAGACAAATATTGAATAATCTTGCTTATATGAAATGCCTTGAAGAAGCAGATTTTGTAGAAACAAATAGTGGATTATAGTTACCAGGGACCGGGATGGGGATGAGGGAAGAGGAGAATGGGGAAGAGGGAAGAGGGTGCAGAGTTAATGAGTGCAGAGTTTCTGTTTGATGTGATAAAAAGTTTAATTAATACTACTGAATTGTGTACTTAAAAGTGATTGAAACAGAAATTTTGAGTTGTATATCTGCTACTACAATAAAAAGTTTTGAAAACACCAGGTGACTTCCCACCACATCTCCACTAGCTACACCAGCAGTCTGGGTCTGGAGCAAATCCACCCTAATATTTGCAGGATGTGTCAAGATACAAATGAAGGGCCCTGGCCTGTAGCCCACCCCACTTCCCTTCCCACCCCCAACACCATCCTGCCTTGAAGGGGCTTTGCGTGCGTATGTGTGTCCCGACCACCTACTTCTCTTGTTCAACTCCACCCCCTTCTTTCCCCCTCAGTTGACACCGCTGGCCACCCCTCCAGCCTAAGGGTGCACACTCCAGCATCCAGGAGCACAGACCCAGGCAACAAGCCCTTGTAGGCCCTGGAAAATGGAATGTGGTTCAGAAAGGTGGGGATGCTACGGAGGGCATGTCTCCTTGGCCCCCTGGAATCCTTACCCTGTGAATTTCAATTAAAAAGCACCTCAAAAATGCAGCAACAGGAGAAGGGCTAGAGCAGGACCCCCTAAAGCAGGGCCTAGGCAGTGCCCTGAAACAGGGCAATCTGCAGCAACCACAAGCCCAGGCAAAGTTTCTGAGTCCTCTGTGCTTCTCGGTCAGTTTTGCCCCCTGGGGGTCATTTGGCAACATCTGCAAACATTTTTGGGGTCACAGCTGGGTGGGGGAACATTAATGGCATCTAATGGGTAGAGGCCAAGGATGCTGCTAAACATCTTGCAATACAAGGACAGCCCCCTACAACAAAGAATTACCTGGCCCAAAATGTCAACAGTGCAGAGGTTGAGACACCCTATGATACACACACAGATTAGGGGTGCAGACCCTGACTCTGCAACTGCCTTGTGATGGGACCAATTATTTTCTCTCTGTGTATCTGTTATCTCATTTGTAAAACAAAATTAGCAGTAACTATTTTACAGGGGTTTTGTGAGAAATAAAATGGACTCCATATATAAAATGCCTGACACATAGTAGATCTCAACAAATGTTATCAGTAATCCTTCAATGGGGAAGGAAGCCAACTTTGTATTTTTAATTGTCTCTTTACCAACCAATTAGAAGTCTCAGAATTTGGAAGAGAAAATTCAAGTCATATAAGCAGAAGAAGCTTCTGTTATTTGGGAACTACTGTGGATGAAAGATCAAGAGGAAATACAATTGCATAGAAAAGTAGTGGCCTAAATTATGTTAATCAACAAGAAGTTATATTGATACACAATGCTTCAAGAAACTGTGACTTGTGTAACGCTGAGTTATATTTTTTGGCAGGTTTCTTTTCCACAAAGAATTTTCCATATTACAACACCACCCCCATCCTACCCCTACCTGATCTCTATACACTCCTCCCCATTTGCTGTCCCATCACCACCACTACCAACTGCCCTCAGTCCCTACAGGTAAGGCAATGCCATCAGAGATGACTTGTTGCCATCTGGTGGTGGAGTTGGTAAGAGCAGCTAAGATTTTGTGCATTGGATTCTTCCCTTAAACATGACAGGTGATCTACTATACCTAAAGCAATTTATTTAACAGTGTTCTAGGAACTAGAGGGAACAAAAGATGGACCAACCACGCTCCTTCCCAGAATCAGACAGAGACGTTTGGGCCCCTGCTTAGCTGGTAGTAACCTCCACTCTTGTTTAGCATATGTTTAGTTGGAGCAGAGACTCTCCAGTAAATAAAGCAAAACTTATATAATTCCTTTTGTTCAAATAAGGAATTTCTTACATGCACTTATATAAAGCTATAATCAGTCACAGTTAACCAAGGAAAGAGATCATTCATAAGAATATAAATATTAAACAATGTCCAAAAGTCCTTAAATTTTTTTCTTTTTCTGACTTAGCAAGCAAAGTGTTTCCAACTTCTCTATATTCCTTCTCTCTATTGTTTTCTTCTGCAATTTTTCTAATTGGGCAATTTTCTGAGACACAAACTCAAGGATTTAAAATATAGATAAATCACCCCATATCGATACGCTATGCCAAGCTATCTGATTTCAGAATTTCGGCTGACTTTAGGTCTGGTGTCAGGGCTGGCAGCATGACTTAGCTTTGCCCTGAACAAATTTCCTTTGCAGGTCACAGAAATACTCACCAGATCTGGTGTGGTGTTGAGAATGGCTTTTTTTTTTTTCCTGATCTAGAACACCTAATCAGTGAAAGTGGGACCAATTTACTTTTCCTCAGATGTGAATGGAGCTGCATGTGGAAACCTGAATTAACTAGCACTATATGTTCAATTTATTCCCTTAATTTTTTTGTTTATTAACAACTTTATTTCAAATTCACAAAAATAAAAGAGCAATACCTACTGGATTTTGCCTGACTGTAAATGCTAGAGTCCCTCAGGGCTCTAACCACAGATCCCTGCTCTCCTGTAGCGTGTCTCTTGGTGATCTCCCACCATCCCATACACTGAGGAACCCCAAACGGGTGTCCTGAGTTTTCCTCTAAACTTCAGCTCCATGTGCCCCATCCTCCCGTGGATGACCAAGAGACCTTTCACTTAACATTTCCAAAATTCATTCATGAATTCTCCCTCCCCAAACCAGCTCCTTCCCCAATGTCCCTCATCTCCGTAAATGACACCATCCATAAACCAGTTGCTCAACACTGACTCCTTAATCTCTCACGATCACATCCAGTCCACCCAGAAGTCCCGTCATCCCTGCTTTCAGAATCAATGCAGGAGCCAACCATTTCTTGCCACCTCCCCCATTAACTTCTAGCTCACTGCTGTCCAACGGAAATATGATGCAAGCCACAAATGCAATCCGTGTATGTACTTTCAAATTTTCTAGGAGCCATATTAAAAAAGTAAAAAGTAGCAGATGAAATTAATTTTGACAATATGTTTTACTTAACCCAACATAATCAAAAATATTTTTATTGCCACGGTAATCAGTGGTTTTTTAAAATCATCAATGGCACATCTCAATTCGGACCAGCCACATTTCAAGTACACTGTTTCTCCTGTGGCCTCCACATTGGACAGCACAGCTACAGTCTAAGCAACCTTCACATCTAGTCTGAATTACTGCAATAGTCTTCCTCTTTCCACTTTTGCAAAAAAGAAAAAAAAATTTTTTGTCCGCGAAGCAATAAGTAATCAGGTCATTTCCCTTTTCAAAACCAACCACCAACCTGGGAATAAAATCAAAGATCTTTTCCATTGCCTAAATTCATGCTCTCCTTCCTCTCACCAGCCCGTCTCTCCCTCCCTTGGTTGTTTTACCTCTACCCTCCTCGCTGTCCAAGTCCGTCAAACAAATCCCCAGCTCCACCCAGGACTCTATGTCCCCAATCACAGCCTGTCCATCCACTCCACTTCTTGTCCCCCCCACGAAGTCCCTTCAAAACCCCCAGTCCTCTCCCTGGCCACATGCCCTGTGGGCTGCAGGAGTCCGGGAGAGGAGAGCTTCGCCAGCTTGCTGTGTCCCGACACCCCAACTTCCCACCTGCTGCAAGGGACACTAGAAACTCGGTTGAGTTCCCTGGCCCTGCCTGGGAAGAAGCACAGGTCCTCTCTACCCTAGGAGCCCCTAGATTATGCAGCTAACTGTTGTCAGCCAGAGGTTGTGACCCTGGATGGGCCGGGGGCTGTGGGGACAGGGTGCAAGATCATTGTGAAGGAGTTTATTTTCCTGGCTTTCCCCTCTGGCTCTCTTCCCTTCGCCACCCAGATCTCCTGAGACTACAGCTTAGACCTCGGTCTTGAAACGCTTAAGGGTCCTGGACACTGGGGCTTGGGACGGGAAAGGTTAACAGCTCAGCATTTGTATCTTGTCACTTTTAAAAAGGTATTTCTAAGAAAAGGTATTTACCAGACCTCAGTAATAAAATAAGAGGGGCTAAGATGATCAGTAATGTGAAGCATTACAAACCCACTTCTTATTACGTAACCCGTGACTACCCTGCGAGGAGAACACGTGCAGAGGGGCAAGTCCTACTTGTACCTTCCCGACCTTTAATCAAAAACCGCCCCCACATGCTGACGGCTCCTGTGTGGTTTCCCACAGATAGACCTGCTGGTCTGCAGGGCTCCAGCCTTCCCACTAAGTAAACTTGTGAGAAGTGCAAATCAATACCCAGGGAAGACAGGCTGCCAGAGAGATACGCACAGGTTTGCAAGCTGGTGTTCTCTGTGAGGTTACTGCACATCCAAGCTTGCCCGTATGTTTGTTTATTGCACTTTTTCTATCTAAATTATTTTACTTCTTTTATTAAATTCTAACTAGCATTATGACATGTTTCTTTTTTTTTAAGAGTTTATTTATTTATTTATTTCCCCCTTCTGTTTTTGTTGTCTGTATCCATTCGCTGTGTGATCTTCTGTATCTTTTTCTCTTTTTGGTCTTCTCATTTTTTCTCCTTTAGGATTCACCGGAATTCAATCCTGGGGACCTCTCATGTAGAGAGAGGTTCCCTGTTAGCTGTGCCACCTCAATTCCTGGTTTCTGCTGCACTTCACCTAGACTCTCTCCTTCCTCTGTCTTTTGTTGCATCATCATCTTGCGTGACTCGCTTGCACGGGCACTGGCTCACTGCACAGGCACATTTTCTTTTTTTCGTTTTCACCAGGAGGCCCCAGGGATCCACCCCAGGTCCTCCCATATGGTAGGCAGAAACTCTATCACTTGAGCCACATCTGCTTCTCAGCAGTATGCCATCGTAGAAGTGCTCCCACAGAATCCTGGGGCTTCTAGGAACCCAACTGGAAGCCACTGGACTAAAATATTAGCAGTATTATCATGGTCAAGTAAAGAGGGAATATTTTTGTGTTCTTCTTTGTCCTTATCCTTAGTTTCTGCCTCTTCTGAAATGAGCCTGTATAATTTGGATGGTTTGTTTAAGTTGAGAAGAAATCAATGTGTTAAAAAAAAACTCCTGACCCTGTGGATCCGGCTGACTTCCATGCACTTTGCTCTCTCCTGGCTACTGAATAGTTGCTTAAATAAGGGGGTAAGGAATGTTTCAGGGGTGAAACACACCTGCACTCCACCAGCCCCACCATTTCAGGCTGAGTGAGGTAGGAACCATGGAGAGTATGACAAGTGTCACAGCCTGAGTGATTCTAGGAGGATATGTGGGAGAACTTCCTCAGTAAAAGTAGTAAGACAACATGGACTGTATAGCAGAGTGAAACAGCATGTGAAATATGAATATGGGAAATATCGCCTACGTAAGACGTTTTCTTTGAAACTGAACAAATGTATGTTAATATTACAAGTTGTTAATATCAGTCAAAAAAAATCATGCTCAGTGAAAGAAACCAGACACAAAGTACCGCACATTTTATGATGCCATTTATTTAAAATGTAAATTTAAATCAATTTATATAAAGATGGAATTAGACTAGTGGTTATGTAGGGCTAGGGAAGGTCGGGGGATTGAGAGGTGACTGCTAAGTGGTGTGGAGTTTTTCTTTTTGGAGCAATGAAATTGTTCTAAAATTTTTGGAGTGATGATGCATAACATTGTCATACTAAAAGCCATTAATTGTACACTTTGGGTGGAATGTATGGTATGCGAATATTTCTCAATAAAACTGCTTTTTTTTTAAGTAGTAGCTCAAGTGATTGAACACCTGTTTCCCATGTACAAAGGTCCCAGTTTCGATCCCTAGTACCTCCTAAAAACAAATAAACAAATGGAAAAAACAACTTTCATTGGGGAGTGGATGTAGCTCAGTGGTTGAGCATCTGTTTCCCATGTATGAGGTCCTGGATTCAATCCTTTAAAAAAAAAAAAAGTAGTAAGACACTAGAAGTTGGAAAGCAGATGTGGCTCAAGCAGTTGAGCTCCCACCTACCACACGGGAGGTCTCTGGTTCGGTCCCTGGTACCTCCTAAAGACAGTGAGCTGGCGTGATGGACAGGCATGGCAAGCTGATGCAACAAGAGACACGAGAAGAAAAACATAATCAGAGACACAGCAAAACAAGGAACAGAGGTTCCCGGGGCCTCCTAAAGAAACAAGGAAGATGAACAGACACAGCAAGTGCAAACAATGAGGGGGTGGGGAGAAAAAAATTAAATCTTTAGAAGAAAAAAGGTACCTGGACATAATTTAAATTAAAAAAAAAAACAAACACTAGCAGTTGTTCCCAAGCAGGCAGGGTGAGTCCTTGAGGGCAATTTAAAAAGGAATAGATAGAGCAAACCAATGAGTCACGAAACTCCATGTACCAGGAAGACATCACTGACACCTAACAGGTAGCAGCAGACAGCACTGGTGGGCCCTCTTGCCCACCCCCATTATGAGTTCTAGCTCGTACTCATCAAATCAGCCAATTGTGGCCCTGTCACAGGCCTAATGCCCTCCTCTACCTACCTGTCTTTTGCCCACATCCACCTGACCTGGCACTCTCAGAGATGGGCCCAGCTAAGCAGCACCAAATCCACACACTTACAAACGTGCTTTGTGGAACAGAAAGAGCTCAGAAGTACTTCAGAAGTGGTATCACTGTTGTCTAGCTCTTAGGAAGCACGAGGACAAACGAGCTATTCTTTCAAGGCACCGTTGGGCCCACATGTCTCCTTTCTACCCTACCTTTCAACCCATTCTGTATTTACTTTAGACTAGAATAAAAAAAAAAAAGGCTTCTGTCGTGAGTGGCACACGTAGGGTGCCTCACTTGCTCTTTGTGCAGAATTGATATCAAAGAGATTTCAGAAGCATAATTTTTGCTGATTGGGCAGCTGGTGTTCGTTGATCCCAGCACCCTTGCAAAAAAAAAGAATAGAATCAGTCCTGATAGAGTTTATAAAAAGCTGCTTGCTTGCTATCTTTGCTGACAAAGCTGTACTAGTAGCTTGAATACACATTTCCCAACCACATGCTTTAATTTCAACAGATGTATAACTAACAGACAAGACTTAGACTTTTATGAACCCTTTCCATTCCTCCCTGCTTCTCTAACCCCATGCCCTCCACCAAGTAATCTAATCCTAGAATCTCAGGTTAGAAAATAACTTTGTAGTCTCCTAGTACAGTCCCTCACTGAGTCTTTTTTTTTTTAAAGATTTATTTTTTATTTATTTCTCTCCCCTTCCCCCACCCCCATTGTCTGCTCTCTGTGTCCATTCACTGTGTGTTCTTCTGTGTCTGCTTGCGTTCTTGGCAGCAGCACCGGGAATCTGTGTCTCTCTTTTTTTTTTTTTAGATTTATTTTTATTTTATTTTATTTATTTCTCCCTCCTCCCCCCGTTGTCTGCTCTCTGCATCCATTCACTGTGTGTCCTTCTGTGTCTGCTTGTATTCTTGTCAGCTGCACTGGGAATCTGTGTCTCTTTTCATTGCGTCATCTTGCTGCGTCAGTTCTCCAGGTGTGTGGCACCACTACTGGTCAGGCTACACTTTTTTGGTGTGGGGCAGTTCTCCTTGCGGGGTGCACTCCTTGTGTGTGGGGCTCCCCTACACGGGGGACACCCCTGTGTGGCACAGCACTCCTTGCATGCATCAGTACTGCGTGTGGGCCAGCTCATAACATGGGTCAGGAGGCCCTGGGTTTGAACACTGGACCTCCCATGCGGTAGGCAGATGCTCTATCCGTTGAGCCAAATCCACTTCCCCTGTGTCTCTTTTTGTTGTGTCATCTTGCTGTGTCAGCTCTGCATGTGTGTGGCACCACTCCTGGGCAGGCTGCACTTTTTTCACGCTAGGTGGTTCTCCTTATGGGACGCACTCCTTGCACATGGGGCTCCCCTACACAGGGGACACCCCTGCGTGGCACAGCACTCCTTGTGCACATCAGTACTGCACATGGGCCAGCTCATCACACAGGTCAGGAGGCCCTGGGTTTGAACTCTGGATCTTCCATGTGGTAGGCATCTGCTCTATCCATTGAGCCAAACCACTTCCCCCTCACTGACTCTTGAATCCCCTGAAAAACAGTCATCTCTGCTTGAACCTCCCCACCCCATGTCAGCCCTGCTGGCTGGCACCCCCTTCCTTTTTGAAACAGTTATAGACTAAAAGTTTTACCTATGTGGTAAAATACAGATTCACCTTTCCAACTTTGCAATTCCTAACTTAAATATTCTGAAATATAGAAGGTTTTTTTGTAACTCCTTTGACAGTAAATCTATTCTGAACTGGTGTGAGACTATTTATACTTTGTTTACTCCATCAAATGATTCACTGCATTTGATTATGGGTTACTACCCCACAACTCAGTTGGAATGTTACATAATACACAACATATGCACCATATCACCTCTCCAAAATTCAAAAATTATGAAGGATTTTGAATAAGAAATCGTGAACTTGTATCTGCTTCTCTAAATATGATATTTAAGTCTTCTATATACTACTTTTGTAGTTTTTCTTTGTCTTGTTTTAATTTTGGTTGCCATGAAATTTTTTTTCAGTTTATCTTTAAATTAAAGTCTCTTACTATTTGTTTGTTTCTGTTTTTCCCTGTATATCCATAATTTTAAGTTTTACAAATGTTGTATTGATGCATATATAGTTAAAATTGTTATATCATTATGAATTGCATCCTTGAATATTATTTTTAAAGTGGCTTTCTTCATCTTCACCTGGTGTTCTATTAATATTATGATAATAAAAAGACAGACAAAAAATAAGATATGTCATATGAAAGCCAAAGAATAAAATGGTGGAAAGAAACAATGCATCTACAGTAATAATATTGAATGTGAATAGATTAAATTCCCCAGTTAAAAGATATAGACTGACAGAGTGTGTTACAAAAAAAAATCATGAGCCACCTATATGCTATCTACAAGATGCTCACCATAGATCCAAGTATACAAATTAGCTGAGATGGAAAGGTTGGATAAAGATACTCCATGCAAACAGTAATCAAAAAAGAGCAGAGATGGCTATACTAATATTGGAAAAGAGAGACTGATATAAGAAATGCAGAAAGCCGTTACATATTAATAAAAGGGACAATCTACCAGCAAGAATTAATTCATAAATATCTACGTACCTAACCAGGGTGTCCCAAAATACATGAGGCAAACTCTGGCAAAACTGAAGGAAAAAATAGACATTCTACAACAATAGTTGGAGACTTCAATACCCCACTCACATTATTAGATAGAACAACTAGACAGAAGATCAACAAGGAAACAGAAACAATATGATAAACGAGCTAGACCTAACAGACATACACAGAATGTTGCATCCCAAATCAGTGGGTAATACATTCTCTCAGGTGCTGCTGGATCTTTCTCCAGGATAGACCACATGTTGGATCACAAAGCAAGTCTCAATAAATTTAAAAAGAGATTGAAACTATATAAAGCACCTTCTCAGATCATCATGGAATGAAACTGGAAATCAATAATAGACAGGAAGGGGGAAATTCACAAACGTGTGGAGGCTAAACAACACATCCGAAGCAATCAGGGGGGTCAAGAAAAAATTGTAAGAGAAATTAGCAAATATTTTGAGATGAATGAAAATGAGAACACAACTTCTCTAAACTTAGGGGATACCGCAAAGACAGAGATGAGAGGGAATTTTATAGCCCTAAATACTTACATTTAAAAAGAAGAAAGAGCTAAAATCAAAGAGCTAACTGAACACCTGGAGGAAATAGAAAAAGAACAGCAAACCAATCACAAAACAAGCATAGGAAAGAAATAATAAAAATTAGAGCAGAAATAAATGAAACTGAGAACAAAAAAAAATAGAGAAAATCAACAAAACCAAAAGCTGGATCTTTGAGAAGATAAATAAAATTGACAAACCCTTAGCCAGAAGAGCAAAGAAAAAAAGAGAGAAATAGAAATTAAATAAAATCAGAAATGAAAGGGATGACATAATGACTGACCCCACAGAAATAAAAAGGATCATAAGGGAAGCAGACTTGGTCCAATGGATAGGGCGTCCGCCTACCAGATGGGAGGTCCAAGGTTCAAACCCCAGGCCTCCTTGACCCGTGTGGAGCTGGCCCATGCGCAGTGCTGAAGCATGCAAGGAGTGCCCTGCCACGCAGGGGTGTCCCCCACGTAGGGGAGGCCCATGCGCAAGGAGTGCATCCTGTAAGGAGAGCCGCCCAGCGGGAAAGAAAGTGCAGCCTGCCCAAGAATGGCAAAGGCACACACAGAGAGCTGACACAACAAGATGACGCAACAACAACAACAAAACACAGATTCTGGGTGCCACTGATAAGAATAGAAGAGGTCACAGAACACACAACAAATGGACACAGAGAACAAACAACTGGGGGGAGCGGGGGGAAGAAATAAATAAAAAATAAACCTTTTTGGAAAAAAAAAGGATCATAAGAGGATATTATGAAAAACTGTATGCCAACAAATTAGACAACCTAGATGAAATGGACAAATTCCTAAAAACACACAACCTACATTGACTCTGCCAGAAATACAACAACCCAACAAACCAATAACATTTGAAGAGACTGATCAGTCATCAAAAATCTCCCAACAAAGAAATGTCCAGGACCAGATAGCCTTACCGGTGAATTCCACAAAGCATTTTGAGGAGAATTAACACCAATCATCCTGTTTAAACTCTTCCAAAAAATTGAAGAGGAGGGGAAATTATCCAACACATTTTATGAAGCCAACATCACCCTTATACCAAAGCCAGGTAAAGACACTACAAGAAAAAAAGATTACAAACTAATCTATCTAATGAGCTCAGATGCAAAAATTCTCAACAAAATACTTACAAATCGATCCATAGCATATTAAAAGAATTATGCTCCCCAACCAAGTGGGATTTATTCCTGGTACACAAGGGTGGTTCAACACAAGAAAATCAACTAACCTAATATACCACATTAACAAATTGAAGGAAAAAAACCACATGATCATCTCAATTGATGCAGAAAGGCATTTGACAAAATTCAGCATTCTTTCTTGATAAAAACTATTCAAAAGATAGGAATAGGAGGAAATGTCCTCAATATAATAAAATAGATATATGAAAAACCCACAGCCAACATCGTACTCAATGGGGAAAGGTTGAAAGCTTTCCCTCTAAAACTGGGAACAAGACAAGGATGCCCACTGTCACCACTGTTATTCAACATTGTACTAGACGTTCTAGCTAGAGCAATTAGAAGAAGATAAAATCAAAGACATCAAAATTGAAAAAGAGGAAATAAAATTCTCAGATGAGGTGATCCTATATTTAGAAAATCCCAAAATGTCTATGACAAAGTTATTTGAGCTAATAAGTTCAGCAAAGGGGTAGGATACAAGATCAACATGCAAAACTCAGTAATGTGTGTGTACACTAGTATTGAGCAATCTGAGGATGAAATCAGGAAAAAAAAACAAAAACATGGACAATAGCCAAAAAAAGACTTAGGAATCAATTTAACCAAAGAAATATAGGACCTACATGCAGAAAACAAAAAGACAGTGCTCAAAGATATCAATGAAGGCCTAAACAAATGGAGACATTCTGTGTTCATGGATCCGAAGACTAAATATCATGAAGATGTCGATCCCTACCGAAACTGATTTATAGATTCAATACAATGCCTACTTTTCAGAAATATAAAAGGCAATTTCCAAATTTACTTGGAAGGGAAAGTGCACCCAAATAGCCAAAAACATCCTAAATAAGAAGATCAATGTAGGAGGAATTTCACTGCCTGACCCTGAAACATATCACAAAGCTACAGTGGTCAAAACAGCATGGTATTGGGATAAAGATAAACACATTGATCAGTGGAATAGAATTGAGAGCCCAGAAATAGACCCTTACCTCTACAGCCAACTGGCTTGTGAAAAACTTACCAAGTCCATGTTAATGGGACAGAACAGGCTCTTCAACAAATGGTGCTGGGAAAACTGAACCAACCAAAAGAATGAAAGAGGACCCCTATCTCACTCCCTAAAAAAGAATCAACTCAAAATGAATGAAAGACCTAAATATAAAATCCAGGACCATAAAACTAGTAGAAGAAATTGCAGGGAAACATCTCAAAGACCTTGCGATAGGTGGTGGTTTCTTGGGCCTTACACCTAAAGCATGGGCAACAAAAGAAAAAATAGACAAATTGGACCTCTTAAAATTAAACACTTTTGCACTTTAAAGGACTTAGTCAAAAGGGTGAAGAGGCAGCTGACTCAATTGGACAAAATATTTGGAAATCACCTATCCAATAAGGGTTTAATATCCATGATATATAAAGAGATGCTACAACTTAATAATAAAAAAGCAATACAATATTAAAATGGGCAAAAGATTTGGTAGATATTTATCCAAAGAAGAAATACAAATGATGAAAAAACACATGAAAAAATGTTCAACATCACCAGTAATTAGGGAAATACAAATCAAAGCTACAATGAAATATCATTTCACACCAATTAGAATGGTCACTATTAAAAAGGCAGAATACAAGTGTTGGAGATGATATGGAGAGATAGGAACACTTACTTACTTTTGATGGGAGTGTAGAATGGTACAACCACTGTGGAAGACTGTTTCGCAGTTCCTAAGGAAATTGAATAAAGATTTGCCTCGTGACCTGGCAATACCATACTAGGTATATACTCAGAAGAACTTAGAGCAGTGACACAAACAGACATCTGTACACCAATGTTCACAGCAGCTTTATTCAGTTGCCTAAGGATGGAAACAACCCAGGTGTCCATCAACCAATGAGTGGATAAACAAATTGCAGTGTATATGTACGATGGAATATTATACAGCTGTAAGAAGAAATGAAGTCGTGACGCATCTGACAATATGGATGAACCTGGAGGATGTTTTGTTGAATGAAGCAAGCCAGACACAAAAGATAAATATTATATGCACTATTATGAACTAAATTTGTTTTGCAAACTCTTGGAGTTAATAACATAGATATGGGTCACCATAAAATAGAATGAGGTTAGAGAACAGATGTAGCTCAGTGGTTGAGGACCTGCTTTCCACTTGAGAGGTCCCACATTCAATCCTCAGTACCAAAAAAAAAAAAAAAAAATTTAAATGGGGTTAAAGAATAGAAAGCTGAGGGTTAATCTGTTCAGAATTGGCTTAAAAAAAAGTTGTTCATATATCTTTAGGAATGAATAGAAATGGTGAAAGGACATCACAGTGTTTGTAACTTAACAGTGTTAATATATATGAGTATGACAGTGGTTGAAAGGGAAAGTCTAAGGTCATGTATATTATGAGAACAAAAGCTTAAAAATGTAATATGGGACTGTGTATAACACAGCGACACCTCATGAGAAATATGAATATGGGTAATATTGCGTATATAAGACTGTTTATCTTTGAAATTGAACAAATATATATTAATCTTACAAGATGTTAATATTGGGTAAAAATCAACCAAATCAAAATATGGTCAGTTGTGTATAGTAATATATTAATAATCTTCTATTAAGGGTTAAAAAAAAGAAACTATACTAAGTGAAAGAAACTAGACAAAAAGTACTAAGGACTACAGCTTCTTCTGTTTGCTATTATTATTATTGGAATAATGACAATGCTCAAATAATGATTGAAGTGATGAATGTACAACTATGTGGTTATACCAAATACCATTGAGTGTATACCTTGGATGGATTGTATGCTTTATTAATATGTATCAATAAAATTTATTTTTTAAAGATTATGAGCTGTGCTTTCTTTATTTGTACTTGTTCCATATACCATTGTACATCCTTTTTATTTTCAATCTTTCTAAAATACTTTGTTTTGGGTAAGTCACCTGCTTGAGTACATTTATATGATGGCCTTTGCCAGGGATACAGTCTAAGTATTTTTTTTTTCCTTTTTAATAGGTGTGTAAAGCCTATTTCAACTTTATTGATATTTCAGATATGTTGAGCCCTAGTTATGCTATTATATTGAATTTCGGCTTTTATCATTTTTTTCTTCCTCCTTCCCCACCCTGTTGTCAACTGTCTGTGTCCATTACTGTGTGTTCTATGTCTGCTTGTCTTCTCTTTAAGTGTCA
This sequence comes from Dasypus novemcinctus, assembly GCF_030445035.2. Classification (NCBI taxonomy): domain Eukaryota; kingdom Metazoa; phylum Chordata; class Mammalia; order Cingulata; family Dasypodidae; genus Dasypus; species Dasypus novemcinctus. The sequence continues at coordinate 40,066,860 of NC_080675.1, forward strand.
CTGGGAATGGATCCTGGGACATTCTGGAGTGGGAGAGAGGTGCTCAATCTCTTGCACCATCTCAGCTCCCTGATCTGCTACATCTCTTATCGTCTCTCCTCTGTGTCTCTTTTTGTTGCGTCATCGTGCTGCACGAGCTCTCCTCTTGGGCCAGTTTGCCCCTCAGGCCAGCTTGCATTTACCAGGAGGCCCCGGGAATCAAACCCAGGACCTCCCATATGGTAGATGAGAGCCCAATCACTTGAGCCATATCCGCTTCCCACTTGTATTGTTTTTAAAAACTTCCACTATGTATTCTGTTGACTTTGTTGCTGCAAATAACTCTTCACATATTTATGAAGGTTTTCAATTTTGTTCTATTTGTCACTTTTATAATGAAACTTTATATATAATACCACTTATTTTCTAGTTATTTAACAAATGTCTATTAGTTCCTTGTTATGAACAATGATAAAATAAGCATTCCTCTCCCTCCTTTTGCTCCTCTTCTACCCAATTTTAGTCAATAATATCTTTCTCAGTTTACTTTGAACTGCTAAATATGCTTATGATTCTATTACTTGGTTTGTCAGCTTTTAGTAATATTTTCTGATTAAGTTATTACAGATTTAACAACAGTAAATATTCTAGTTCTTACCTATTTTCCCTCTTCCTCTACTGATATTTATTAATTACATTGCTTATATACCGTCTGAACAGCTTTTTATTATTTTATATGCATAAATGTTTTAACTGTCATAGGCAGGAAATATTTCAAAGCTTACTGCTAGTCCTTTTTACCTAATTTCCCCAACTATCTCTTAGTTGTCTGACATTCATCTTTTGGTATTTTCCTTAAGAAATGTTCATAGAATTGATACTCCCTGAATTCTCTCATGTTCAAGACTATCTGTATTCTTTATAGTTCAAGGCCAATTTACCTGAATATAAAATCCTTGGGTAACACCTTTTATATCTTGAGGACCTTTTAAATATTGCACCACTATTTCCTGGCATCGTATGTTGCTGTAGAGAATTCTGAGGCGAACCTTATTTTTAACCCTGTAAATGACCTGATCATTCTAATTGATTGTTCATTCTGAAGTCCAATTAATATAACCTGTGCATGAATTCAAACTTTTCTAATTCTATATCCAAGTATGCCTAGTTCCTGGAAAGCCAATTAAATTATATTAGGCTCTACACGCTTTGAATATTCAGGAAGGATGCAGACTGAATGTGTGTTTGAACTTACATCCAGATGGAATGTGGGCGATATGTTAATTCAAACCTACCTGGTATCCAAACAAATCCCTAAAACTCTAAGAGACTAACAAAGAAAGTCCTTTTTGCATAAAAGTACTGCTTGACCCCTGCTCCTACATCCTCTGTATAAAAGGGACCTAGAAATCCTATTCAAGGCTCTGGATTTTTGTACAGAATTCTGCTGGGCCCAGCCAGCTGTTAATAAATCTTCCCTCTCAGAGATTTCTTGCATCTTGGCCTTCAATACCACAGTCACAGGAAGCGGCCTTGGCCCAGTGGTTAGGGCGTCCGTCTACCACATGGGAGGTCCGCGGTTCAAACCCCGGGCCTCCTTGACCCGTGTGGAGCTGGCCCATGCGCAGTGCTGATGCGCGCAAGGAGTGCCGTGCCACACAGGGGTGTCCCCGCGTAGGGGAGCCCCACATGCAAGGAGTGCGCCCCGTAAGGAGAGCCGCCCAGCACAAAAGAAAGTGCAGCCTGCCCAGGAATGGCGCCCCACACATAGAGAACTGACACAACAAGATGACGCAACAAAAAGAAACACAGATTCTCGTGCCTCTGACAACAACAGAAGTGAAGAAGATGTAGCAAATAGACACAGAGAACAGACAACCAGGGCAGGGGGACAGGGATATTGGGGGGGGGGGGGGAAGGGAGAGAAATAAATAAATAAATCTTTAAAAAAAAAATACCACGGTCACCTGACTCCCCTCTGCTATAACATAATAACTTTACTAGGACCTATCTCTAAGTGGACTCTTCTGGATGAAATTTCTCTGATACATAGTATAAACTAAAGTCTTCTTTAATTCAGAAAATTACATTTTTTTTTCTTTCCCATTGTTTTGGTTTCCTAAGCAACAATATATATAATGAATCTACTTAGCCTATATTCTCTCTCTCTCATTTTCTCTCTGCTATTTTTTAACTTTTTCTTTATTTCCGTTACATTTTGTTTGCATTTCTCTTTTCCATATCCCTTAACTATGCTTTTCTTAATTGTCTACTGTGATGGTTAGGTTATTGTGTCAACTCGGCCAGGTAATTGTGCCCAGTTGTTTGGTCAAGCAAGCACTGGGCTAACTGTAATACAAGGGCATTTATGGACTTTAGCTACCATTGACTTTACTGCAGTGGTAAATCATAGATAGCTGGTTACAATTATATCAGTCAGGGAGATTGCCATCAGCAATGAGTGACACTTAACCCAATCAGTTGAATCCCTTAAAAGGGGAAGTGATCTCAGCATTGAGAGAAAATTTCCCAGCTCATCTTTGGACAGCCAACATCTCCCAGAACTCATCAAGAATCTTCATTGGACTTACAACAGAGCTCCTGGTTGCAGCCTGCCTGCGGAACCTGGACTTGTGCATCCCCACAGCTGTGCGAGAGACTCTGATAAATCTTTTATTATTAACAGATATCCCTTGTTGATTCTGTTTCCCTAGAGAACCCTGACTAATACATCTACTATATGTACTCCTTCCATTTCATCTTTATTTTTCATTTCTTGTTTATTTTTTCCTGAGTTCTGCCAGTCCATACTTCATCTCCTCCTATTGTCATTCCATTTCTTCCTTGTGTTCTTTTCTCTTCAATTTTTTGTTTTGAAAATTTGCAAAAGTACAGTAATATTAGAAGAATAACACAAACATACCCATATACACCTCACATAGATTCACCAATTGTTATCAATTTGCAATCTGATTTTCTTCTCTCTGCACACACATATGACCACACACACTACATACATACACACTTTCCCAAACCATTTTAAAATATATAGCAAACAACATAAAACCTCATCCATAAAACCTTCAGTTTGCATCTCCTAAAATAAGGACATTCTCCTGTATATGCACGATACTAATCTAACAATAATTCCATATCATCTAATTTATACTCCATACTAAAATTTCCTCAATTAACCCCAAACATGTTTTTGGATATTCAACCCAGTATCCAATTATACATTGCATTTGTTATGTCTTTTTATCCTCTTTTAATCTAGAATAGTCCCCCAACTTTTGTTATAACATTCATTTTTTGAATAGCACACCTCAGTTATTTTGTAAAATGCCCCATATTGTAGGTTTGTCTAGTTGCTTCCATTTTATTTAGTTTGTTTTTCTCATCATACTGGTACTTTCAGTAAACTGCCACCTAGACCTAAAAACATGATTTGATTCCAATTAAACATTTTTTTACTGTAATGATGTTGTGCATTTCACATTGCATCCCACTAGGAGGTAAATAGTATAAAGTTGTCTCACTATTAGTAATTCCAAGTTTGATCACTCAGTTAAAGTGGTTAGATACAAGATTTCAGCATTATAAGGTACATTTTCCCCTATGGAATCACAAATTAATCTGTGTGGTGATACTTTATCACCTGTTAATATCCTATCCCCCAATTATCTTTTACCCTAGGGTCTTAGCACCAATCAATGACCCTTACCTGCATCAATTATTACATCAGGGTTGCAAAATATTGATTTTTTTGAAAAATTATTTGTATTATTGCATTTCTGTTTTACTGTTTCCTTCACAGAAATAAATTGCTTCATCCACTTTTTTAAGTGGATGAAGGAGGACAGAATGTCTGGACACCATTTTTATCTGCTCTGTGGCACAATTTTTCTGGTGAGTATTTTTCAATGGTTGGGAAATTTTGTTTCTCTTTTTCCCTTTCACCTTAAGGTGGAATTGATTTGCTGCCATACCAGCCCCTTTTTTTTTTTTTTTTTTAATTACTTATCATTGAATGGGTTAATTATTTGCACAAGGTTCCTGGAGATGGGGCAAGACCAAAGTAGCCTTCCAAGCTAGCTGGTTTTCCCCACCACTCTCCGCAGCGGACACAGACTGCTTCCTACAACTACGGCTAGTCACCTTGTGATTTTTTTAGGTAGCCCCCTGTGGAGGATTAGCGATGGCTACAGATTCTTGGCTGCTCTTCCCACTGAGAAGTGGAGGCTTTTCCTCCTCTTATTTGGCCTCAGCTGGCCTTTGTAACTTGCTTGACAAAATATGGTGACAGCGACATTGTGGGACTTCCAAACTCGGTCAGAAGACAATTTGTGCTTCTTCCCAGGCCACTTGGAACCTTCGCTCTGGGGGGAGATGTTTGACCGCCCTGAGCCAGATGTCCTCAAAGGAAGCCCAGGCCGCCGGCAAGGAGAGGCCACCTGGAAAGAGATGACTGACAAACCCAGGCACCGGGCCTGTGAGTGGAAATGGCTTCAGGCGACTGACAGCAACTAGAACCCAAGCACAAACCATCTGGCTGGGTCTGCCAAGCCCCTGAACTAACAGAGATGACAATAAATTCATGTTTTAAGCCACTAAGCTTGGAGGAGGTTTGCTATGCTGCAATAGATAACGGCCACACCTACTTCCATCGCTTGCATGAATCTAACTGCGGCCTAAGATGGCTTCTGCTGTCAGCCTTGTTCACTCTAGTTCCTGTAACTGTGGTTACAAAGAAATAGTGCATTTTGCACTTGAGACTGCAGCTTTCCCTCAGGAGATACATATTTTGTGGAACTTTCTGAGATCTGCCCTCTGAGCCCTCCAGTCACTCTCCATCCCTCTTCATTTCACTTTCTCTTTTGGATTTCTACCTTGTATCAATTTGGGTAGACTTTTCACATATTTTGGAGACTGAAAACTGTGTTTGTTCCCCAGTTTCATAAAAAATATTGTCTATGAGGCTTTTCCTCCTCATTTCTCTTGTTGTTTTTGAATGATTTCCAGGAAGAGAAAAAGGAAAAGCTGATTTCTACAGCTACTTTTGTTAGGTCTCAAGGCAGGCCTTTATGGATAACCAGAGATGACATGAAGAAAACTTCAACACGAGAGTTAGGCAAACTTACATTTATTATGTCTGAAGGGGTAGGAAGCTAAGGTTAGTTTAAAATGACTCAGACCTGACTCCTTGTGCTGCAGTTTCACTCTTGTTTAAATACCCAAGTTACTACTTAGCATTTGCTTTGATGATACATTAGTTTTTATGCATATGGATGAACACACTTAGCTGGTTATATAATTATATGATTAGTATGTTCAGGAAATCATGCTTGCACATAGATTGCATGATCAAGAAAGGGGAGGATAACTGCACCCCTGGGTGGGAATTTTACTATGTTAATTAAGCAAGTTGAAGTGAGGACAGCAAGGGGCTGCTTCTGCACAGATCCAGCCAACAGGTTGAAGCTGATTTTCATACTTCATTGCTTCAACAGTATATTCTTGACCACCAAAAGCAGAATTAGTTACAAAGGGAGGTTGCATCTCATTACCTTCTGATTTACATACAATTCTTTTCTTATATTCTAGCAACAGGGAGAGAAACAAGTTACTTTCAGGTATTGGGTCATCCTACATCCGTTACTTTCATGCCATATATCACAACGACATTTTTTTTTTTGAAGATTTATTTATTTATTTATTTCTCTCCCCTCCCCTCCCCTCCCACCCGGTTGTCTGTTCTCTGTGTCTATTTGCTGTGTCTTCTTTGTCCGCTTCTGTTGTTGTCAGCAGCACGGGAATCTGTGTTTCTTTTCCTTGCGTCATCTTGTTGTGTCAGCTCTCCGTGTGGGCGGCACCATTCCTGGGCAGGCTGCACTTTCTTTTGCGCAGGGCGGTTCTCCTTATGGGGCTCACTCCTTGCGCGTGGGGCTCCCCTATGCGGGGGACACCCCTGCGTGGCCCGGCACTCCTTGCGCACATCAGCACTGCACGTGGGCCAGCTCCACACGGGTCAAGGAGGCCCGAGGTTTGAACCATGGACCTCCCATGTGGTAGGCCGACACCCTAACCGCTGGGCCAAGTCCGCTTCCCGACAATGACATTTTTTAAATGAATACGTTCTTTTAAATGTGCAATAACCAATTTTCTATTAACAGACATTAAGGTTGTTTCCAATATTTCACTATTACAAGAAATACTGTAGTGAAAATCCTTTCACATGTATCCTTCTTACATTCAGACAAGTATTTCCATCAGGTAAATTTCTATAATTAGGGAATCAAGGTCAATGACTATTTTTACATTTTCATAGATATAGCCAATGAAAGCTTTTTGTGCCACCTTCAGAGTTGGGGAAAATAATTAAGTTTTGCTGGCACTAAAGTTACAGTGCCCCTGAAATAAATTCACTTGACCACCACTCCATTAAATTGTTTGGGTGTTGTGTTGGCTGGTGCATCCAGTCTGTGAAAGAACATACCCAGACCATTTTAGAAAAAAGTCAAATCCCAGTGGCTTCTTCAGAGTGTCCTCATCCCAAGATAGGATGATGCAGAACAAGAAGCATGGCAAAGCATTAGAGCAGCTAAGGGCATGTATTCAAACTGGGTTGGTGTGGATACCAATTCCACCACATACTAGCTGTCTAAACTGGGCAGATAGCTTCTCTGAGCCTTACTTTCCTCATTTGTAAAATAAGGATAGTAATAGTACTTACCTCCTAAGGTTATTTGGAGGATTAAGCAGGAAATGGAATCCAAGTCATGGTGCTGTCACACAGTATGTGTTCAACAACTGTCAGCTCTACTCAGTTTCACACAAAAGATCCCCCTGCCCCACAAATTTTATGGAATCAAAGTAGGTACAGAGGGAATGTGGAGAAAAGGATGGGGTAGAGGTTGCAGCTTCCCAGAAGAGATTTTTCCATTCTCTCTACAAAGGTACAGAGCTGGGAACAGAGTGGGGAGGGAGGGGTGGTCAGGTCAAGAAGGTGTGTCTTCCCAAAGGGAAAAATCCACAGTAGGAAGTAGGAGAATTTCGGGTTTCTGGGGAAAAGGAAGTAGGCATTGTTGATGGAGACTAAACAACTCAGCATCCAGCTTATCCAATGGGGTTACTGAAGCTCTGCTCTTCCTATGTGTATAGTCTGAACAATAGATACATCCTCAGACCCTAATCTTTAATAGATACTGATCTTTTGCTTCCCACTCCCTCAGGCATCAAGCAGGTGTGCAAAAATTAATGTCTTCCTTTGGCTTCAGAGCCCCATGAATGTTTGTGCAGGATGTCTGCACAAATGGTGTCCCTAGTGTTCTGCAGGGCACAGCTTGCACAACTGTACATGACAGTCCTGCATGATCTCCACTCTCACATGGTTCTGCTCTGTATTGTGCATCATCCATTCACCTGTGAGCACATGTGGACCATAAGGTCTCTGAGGGCAAGAATATATATAACAAAGTTTTTGATACTCTCAGTGCCTGGCACTCAGGTGATGATGAATAATTCTCTCCTAGTGACTCTGTTGTGGGGGCCTCTGCTGACTGGCTCCAAGGAGAGAAAACAGCCTTCTCCGGGGCTCCTCCTGACCCTGAGGGCATGCTCAGACCAGGCACCACACATCCACATCAGCACCCAGCACCCAGCCCTCTACCCGCCCTCCCCTTGAGACTGGCTCGAAGCAAGCACCAGGAAACCACTGATCTCAAAGACTCTCAGAGGGAAAGGGACTTGAGGCTCAGCCAGGACCTCGGTGTAGGACCCCACAGGCTGGGCACGGCACAGCTCAGGAAGCTGTCGCTCTGTCATCCAGCCCTCATCCGCGAGCTCCAGAGGCGCCCAGGGCCGTCGTTAGAGAGTTCACATTGTTAGGTAGTTCCTCACACCCAGCCAAAATCGCCCCCGCCCCCGCCCCACAGTGGTTCACACCTGGTGGCGTCCCGCCCTCTGAAGTCCTACACAGAAAGCCCAATCACCTATTTCCGCAAACAAGAAACTGTGAGACTGCACCCAGACCTCTTGCGGTCCAACCCAGCCAAAGGGCACCGAGCTTCTGAAGGAGACGGGCTCCTTGGTCCCAGCTCTGAGGGGCCTGCCCTCGCAACCAGGGGGAAGGAGAGAGGTGCAAGGGAGACGTGCGCACACTGGCGGGGTCTGCAGCTGCCACAAGCCCACAGCCTGGCTCCCAGCCCAAGATGCGCAGCTCCAGGGCAAAAGTAGAGCAGGCCAGAAATCAGAGTGAAAAGGCTGTGCCTTCCTGCTTCCTTCTCAGCAAGTTTCCTAAGTCATGGGACTCCCAGGGCTGCCGGCTATGGAGTCTGGGCACTAACAAATCTCTGCAGCCAGAATTCCCCCAGTGCCACCCTGTGGGGAAAGAGCCCCCAAGCTTCCTGAGAGCCCATCTGCCATCCCCAGCAGGTTCTTGCCTCAGGAGAAAAGCATCCCAGGGAGAGAGGAGGAGCCGCTAGACAGACTCCCTCCCCTGGGACCTACACAGTCTAGTTTGGGGATAGACCAAGGGTTTCCCCAGGACAGGCGAGAAGGACTCCCATCTCCCATGAGACGCACCATGGACGCATCTTCTCCCAGAGACCAGCCACACTACTTGCCCTTACCCTGTCCCACAGTTCCTCCGGACATGCTACCTACAGTCAGGAACTAAAGGTAACGCTCAGCTCTTTTCACTCGCTTGGGGTCAGAATGGTGACCCACAGGGCACGGGATGGGTACCTTCCCGAGGCAAAGCGGGGAGGAGAAGCTGCAGGGGAAGAAGGGCTGGACTGGGGGCGGTGTGTGCCCTGGGCTGGTCCAGGGACAGAACCCCCATGAGGTGTGCTCAGTGGAGGGAGGAGAGAAATAAGCCCTCTTGTCCCAGAAGCAGCAGAGAGGTAAGGGAAGAATGTGACTGGCACCTAGAGGGCAGCAGGGTCCGGGAGTTCGGGGGAGGTAGGGAAGGCAGATAAGGCTCTGGGCTCTCTTGGCGTCAGCCAGAGGAACAGCCCAGCCAGTTGCGTGATCTCTTCTGTTTACCCAGAGCTACTCCATGTCTGAAAACTCCCCGCCCTGGGAGGTCATTGCAGAAGGCACTCAGCAGGGACCGTGCAGAGAAGGGAGTGAGCAGGTGAGCAGGTGTGCTGGATCCTGCCGCACAGGAGGATGGAGGCCCGCAACGCGTCCCCCACACTCAACTTCACGCTGCCACCCAACTTCGGCAAGCGTCCCTCCGACCTGGCGCTGAGCGTCATCCTGGTGTTCATGCTTATCATCATCATGATCTCGCTGGGCTGCACCATGGAGTTCAGCAAGATCAAGGCTCACATCTGGAAGCCGAAGGGGCTGGTCATCGCGCTGGTGGCACAGTATGGCATCATGCCCCTCACCGCCTTTGTCCTGGGCAAGGTCTTCCGGCTGAACAACATAGAGGCGCTGGCCATCCTGATCTGCGGCTGCTCGCCAGGAGGGACCCTGTCCAACGTCTTCAGCCTGGCCATGAAGGGGGACATGAACCTCAGGTAGGACTGGGGGTGAGCCACCTGGGGACGGGGCCACACTGCAGATGCCCAGTCGAGGGGAAGAGCTGGGCTAAGGCTGGGGCGAGGAGTGAGTGAGGACAGGGTGGGCCCTGAGGATACTAGGGTGGGGGCAAAGGCCAGGGTGCATCTTGGTTCAAGCCCAAGCCAAAGGGGCCAAGCTGGCCTAGGGTCATCCTGAGACCCCCTTACTCTCAGAGGTATCTCATGTGGGGTATGAGGATTGCCTTAAAGGGGTCTTGACTTAAACGAAAGGGACCCTGGAAAACTGTGCCAGTCTTCAACGGTGGCCAGCATGTCTGATTTAAAGACAGATCTGAAAGGCAGTGTGGAATGGTCCCAAGCATCTCCAAGAAGGTCAAGGTGGCTTTAAACCAAATGAATATCTCAAATTCCTGCAGAAGCAAGAATTTCCAAAGATCCTCCAAATTATTCAGGTATCTGGGATAGCTGCCTCTTACCCCGTGTCTTCATCAGATGCAGGGGCACTTCTGTAGGAAGGTACAAGCCAGTAGATCCTGGAGTTTCCCAGCACTTGCCAGGCTATGCTGGACCCCCACTTCACCCACACTGATAGGGGGGAGACCAGTAGTGTCTCTTCACTCAAAGTATTACAAGCAGAAATCAGTGAGAGCTTGTTCCTCGAGGAGCCAGCATCAAGGCACTGATTGAACTCCTGTCCTTCCATGCAAGTGGGACTATCGTTTTAAAAGCCTTCCAGAGGAGGCCATTTCAGACATCACTAGCAGCAGCCCATGCTGAGGCTGAAAAAACCTCATAAGCTGACACTCTTGCTTTACATGTCTCAAGTCAGTTTCCTCAGTTGAGTCCTCAGGGCAGATGCCATTCGATGCCAGGTATTAACAGTGGAATTCAAAGAGTCCGTTAGTTTGTGTCAGTCAGCACGCTGCCCCTGCCTGCGTTGTACAAGAAAACCAACCATTAAAAACAAACAAACAAACACAAACTCCTAGCGGTGAACGATGGTGAGCGCTTTGATTTAGTGGGGCCTGCCCTCTGAGACGCTCTGGGCTCTCCACTCATATTGTTTAACCCTCGCTGAGGCTAATGGGGAAAGAGGCATAAAGAGGACACTTAGCTTGGACCATTTCCCAGAGGAACATATTTCAATATTTAACCACCTCACTGTCAGGAAATACTTCCCTCTAGCTAATCCAAACCTTTCCTGCGCAAAGCAACAGTTCTTTTTTCTGTGTCATGAGAAATCCAGACTACACTTTAATGCCGGAGTAGGAAGACTGCAGGAAGCTCAGTATCAGGGAAGGAGTGTTCTGGGGACTTTGTGTCTCTATGATGAAGCAGAGCTGGGTGGGACAGAAGAAAGGACAACGAAGAGTTTTTAAGCGTGAGTGACCTAGGTTCCCAACCTCATACGCCAGGGGGTGCTACTGAGTCTCTCCAATAATGCCTGCGTTTCTACGGAGCCTCCCGTGACCCAGGACCATGACCCCTCCTGTGCTCTGGCTCAGCCTCCTTGTCCAGACATCTCGGGACTGTCACTTCTACAAAGGCTCCCGAGGAGATAATGCTCTGCTGGACACTGCCACCTTTTGCTATAAAGCCCCTTTCCCTACGAATAAATCTCCCATGTATATTCAACCATGGGCTCAGACAGACTCTACCGGCAAAACTTAAATAAGCAACATCTACCATTATATGCTGTCAATTTAATTTCAGTTCATCTGGGACAACCTGCTACATGTGTTATAATAAGATAATAATATGATAATAAATAACAGCCAGCCACTATACTAAACACTTTGCCTGGATAAGTACATTTAACCCCATAAACACTCTATGAGGAGGTGCTATAACCTAGCCTTAAGTTTAGAGATAACTGAGCTTTAGAGTGATTAATAAATTTGTTCAAGACCTGAGTGTCTCTAAAGCCTGTGCTTTTACTCAAATATCCTCAGGGCGAGTCCCATACATAAACAAATAAAGTGACTGGGTGTTGACTGTCAACCTAGAAGGCACAAGTCTCTCTAACAGGGCAGAGACCCCTCATCTCAGCACAACTCAGGGGTGTCCTGTGGGAACATGACCTACTGCTACCAGAACTTCCTAGTTTTCAAGAGAAGGTTGAATCTCCATTTTTATGTGAAATCACCACATTTTCAATATTTCAACTTATTCAAAATTTTTAAGAACACTATAAGGAAGACAATTTGTCAGTTCCTCAAACAGTTAAACATGGAATTACTACCTAACCCAGCAATTCTGCTCCCAGTTTTATACCCAAGGGAACTGAAAGCAGGGATTCAAAAAGATCCTTGTGCACCATTGTTCATAGCAGCATGCTTCACAATAACCAAAAAGTGGAAACAACCCAAGTATCCGTCAACAGAGGAATGGATAAATAAAAACCATGGTATATCCATACAATGGAATATTACTTGTCCATAAAAAATGAAATTCTGATGCCACTACAACATGGATGAACCTTAAAAACATGGACAAATAATGTATGATTCCACTTATTTGAAATTTCTAGGATAAGCAAATTCATAGACATAGAAAGCAATTTAGAAGTTACAGGGACTAAGGAAAGACAGGAATGGAGAATTATTGCTTAATAAGTACAGAGTTTCTGTTTGGGAGCTGAAAAATTTTGGCCAAAAAAAAGAAAATAAGAAACACTGTGTAAGCCAAATGATACACTTTGAAAGACCAGATATGGCTGAAAGACTCCCATTTAGAATTGGATACCTATTCCATTTTACAGATGAGGAAGCTAAAATCCAGAAACTTGTCAGAGGTTTCCCAGAATTTAGTGAAAAGCAGTGTCTCGGGCCATTCGGGGCTCCCATCTCAGCATTATTCTGCCCCACATCCAGAAAGAGGCGGGGGCAGTGGCCATCACGGGCAGGCTGGGCCTATTCCCAGGGGGCCCAGCCACCAAGGGGACGCCCCAAAGCACCACTAGGCAAACCTCCAAAAGTGCAGGTGGCCCATATGCGGGAGAAAATGCCCTAGAAGTTGAAGTAAACCTGGCCTGTCAGGGACAGAGAAGAATGACCAAAGGGAACTGGGGTCCCCTCACCATCCCTGCTCCCCCCCAGCAGGCCCACTCCTAGAGACAAGGGACAACAGGCTTGGACACAAAGCAAGGATTGTAAGAGGTCTCCCCATCATGACTTAGGAAGCCTAACCGGCCTGAGACTGAGGCTGCAGGTTCCCAGAAGTTTCCTCCTTCACCAGAGACTCTGACAGATCCCCTCCCATCTCCCTCAGCTTCTGCCCCCACCCCCTCTGTTTACCAGGGCTTAATACCAGTCTCTCAAACAGGGTGACCAGAAGTCCATGGGCAGGGTTTATGCAGTGCTCTGAGAACTTAGCAGGAAGAAAAATTAAAATAAAATGGGGGGAAGCGGACTTGGCCCAGTGGTTAGGGCGTCCGTCTACCACATGGGAGGTCCGCGGTTCAAACCCCGGGCCTCCTTGACCCGTGTGGAGCTGGCCCACATGCAGTACTGATGCGCACAAGGAGTGCCCTGCCACGCAGGGATGTCCCCCGCATAGGGGAGCCCCACGCGCAAGGAGTGCGCCCCATAAGGAGAGCCGCCCAGTGCGAAAGAAAGTGCAGCCTGCCCAGGAACGGTGCTGCACACACGGAGAGCTGACGCAGCAAGATGACACAACAAAAAGAAACACAGATTCCCATGCTGCTGACAACAACAGAAGTGGACAAAGAAGAACACACAGCAGACAGACACAGAGAACAGACACCTGGGGCGGGGGCAGGGGCAGAGAAATAAATAAATTTTTAAAAATCTTTTTAAAAAAATAAAATAAAATAAAATGGACTCCCTTACCCCTGCCTCTTTTCCCCCCAAGAGGCAGCCTGCCTACGATAGTCCTATGGAACAGTTTCCAGTTTCAGGAAGTAGAGTTGGTAAAATCGCCTCCCATGCCTGCCCCTCAGGGTAACCTGGGCATCACAACCGTTACAGCGGCACAGCAGGTTGGGAGATGGCAGTCCCTGACCAGGCCCGGCACACGCCAGGTCGCCTGATGCTCCGGGACAGAGGGGCAGCACACATCAAAGAGACAAGGCACACCAAGTCCCAGGGCAAATTTCCAAATCTCCCTGCATGCCTAGCCAAAGTAAGCATGACTCCTCTGCTCAAGGCCATCAAAACAAGCAAACAAGTTGAGTGCCCCTCTTCTCTAAAGCGATCAATAGCTAGCTAGCATTGAAGCCCCATGGACACCCGTCCCCCATCTCATTCCCCTCCATTCTGCCCCAGAGGGAGCACCTTCTGGAATTCAGTGTTACACCTTTCCATGGACCCCTTTATACTCTTACCACATATGTATATATCATAAACAAGGCATATTGTTTTTTCCATGTTTTTAAATGTGATATAAATAGTATCATACTGTCCATACCATTCTACTACTTGGTGGTGGATTTGTTTTGTGTTGTGTTTTTTTTTTTGAGTTATAGCCATGTAGATGCAGTAACTCTACTCAATTCATTTGAACTGCTGTAAAATTTGCTCCTATTTATCCATTCTCTTGTTGCCAGACATTTGTGTGGATTTCCATGTTTTGCTACTGTGAACAGTCTTATACACGTGCCCCTGTGCTCACGTGTGAGTTTGTCTTATACAAGCAGAACTGCAGGTCATGCATGGGGTTCACACATCTTTAGCAAATAAGTACCCAAAGTAGCTGTTCTGCTTCACACTTTTCTATTATTATTTTTTTTCTTCTCATCTTTCTCTTTAGGAGGCACCAGGAACTGATCCTGGGACCCTCAGATGTGGGAGAGTGACACTCAATTGCTTGAACCATCTAGCTCCCTGGTTTGTTGTGTCTCTCAGTCTCTCCTCTGCGTCTCCCTTTGTTGTGTCATCTTGCTGTACCAGCTCTCTGCGGCGTGGGCCAACAGCTCACCGCAGCACGAGCCAGCTTGCCTTCATCAGGAGGCCCCAGGAATCAAACCCAGGGCCTCACATATGGTAGACAGGAAACTAATCTCTTGATCACATAGATCATAGTAGTTAGAAAATTGTACTTCTCTGATTTCATGTGAGCTCTAGCACCTATCTTATGTGTATTGGTCATTTGTGTTTTCTCTTCTGCAAATGTTATGTCCTTTGCCCATTTTTCTATGGATTGTTTTTTTCTTATTAAGATTTTTTTAAAGATTTATTTTATGTATTTATTTATCCCCCTCCCTCATTGTCTGCTGTGTCCATTCGCTGTGTGTTCTGTGTCTGCTTGTCTTCTCTTTAGGCAGCACTGGGAACCGATCCTGAGACCTTCCTGAATGGGACAGAGGTGCTCGATCTCTTGCACCACCTCAGCTCCCTGGTCTGCTGTGTTTCTTATTGTCTCTCCTCTGTGTGTCTTTTTGTTGCATCATTTTGCTGCATCAGCTCTCTGCTCGGGCCAGCTCGCCACACAGGCCATCACTCTCAGGGGCCAGTTCTCCGCTAGGGCCAGTTTGCAGTGCAGGCCAGCTTGCCTTCACCAGGAGGCCCCAGGAATTGAACCCTGGACCTCCCATATGGTAGATGGGAACCCAATTTCTTGAGCCATATCTGCTTCTCTTCTTATTTTTTTTTTAAAGAATTCTCTCCCCTTCCCCACCCGCTCCCCCCCCATTGTCTGCTCTCTGTGTCCATTCACTGTGTTCTTCTGTGTCTGCTTGCATTCTCTCATGCGGCACCAGGAAACTGTCACTTTTTTTGTTGTGTCATCTTCCTGCATCAGCTCTCCATGTATGTGGCCCCACTCCTGGGTGGGCTGCACTTTTTTTTTGCACAGAGCAGCTCTCCTTGCACACACTCCTTGTGCGTGGGGCACCCCTACACAGGGGACACCCCTGCATGAACTCCGTGCATGAAGCAGCACTGTGCGTGGGCCAGCTCACCACACGGGTCAGGAGGCCCTGGGTATAGAACCCTGGACCTTATCTTAGGCAGACTCTCTATTAGTTGAGGCACAACCACTTCCCCTTATTAATTTTTAAAATTACTTGTTTTTATGGGATGAAACTATCTAAAACAGGACTGATCTTTTCACTTTGAGAATGTCTTGTTGTACAAAGCGCTTATTTTAATTTAGTCAAATTTGCATATACTTTTCCTTAACGGTTTATGTTTTTGAGATTTCTTTAAGAAATCCTTTACTATCTGCAAGGTCATAAAGATATTTCTTTATATTTTCTTTGAATTTTTTTTCTGAGGTACCAAGACTGGAGATTGAACCTGGGACTTATATGTGGGAAGCTGGCGTTAAACCACTGAGCCATACCAGTTCCCCTGAGTTGGTTCCCTTGTTTTTAGGGTTTGTTTTTTGGTTTTGGTTTTTGTTTTTGCTTGCTATTTTGTTTTTGGGCTTTTTTGTTTGTTTGTTATTTTAGGAGGCACCAGGCCCAAACCCAGGACCTCCCATGTGGGAATCAGATATTCAACTCTTTGAGCCATATCCACTTCCCTCTTTGAAAATTTTTAAAGTTTTGCTTTTTACATGGAGATCTTCCAACAATCTAGAATTTATTTTTATATATGGTGTGATCTAATTTTATCTTTCCGATATGAATAGAGAAAATCCCCAGCTCTGCTGAGTGAATTTTTCTCCAGTAATTTGTAATGCCACCTCTGTCATAGAACCCAAGTCTGCAATTACACGTGGGTTTGTGACTGGCCTCTCTTTTCTTCTATTGGTTTATGTGGCTATCCTTGCACCAGTACCACGTTTTCTTAGTTATAATGACTTCATAATAAGTCTTGATATCTAAAAGATAAGTCCCCACACCTTCTTCTTCTTCAAAATTAGGTTGACCCTTTGCTCTTTCACTAGAATTTTAGCATCAGCTATCAAGTCCACAAAAAAGTGCTTCTGGAATTTGATTAAATTTGCACTAAATACATAGAGCAATTTATAATATTGAGCCTTCCCATCCATGAATATGGTAAAGCTTTCTTTTATTTAGGGCTTCTTTGTACCCATCTATGAAGTTCTATGTTTTCTTCCATAAATATCTTGCATATCTTTTTTAGATTTACTTAGAAGTATTTTGTAGGTTTTATGAATATTATAAGTGATTTTTTTTTAAATTCATTTGCTAATTATTTGTTTCCAATGTACACACCTCCAACTGATTTTGTTATATTGCTAATCAATTCAGAACTTCATGAACTCTCTTACCTAGTAGGTGTAATTGAAATTCACTTGGGTTTCCTCTGTAGAAAATCCTGTCATTGGCAAACAATGAAAGTTTTTTTCTTCCATTCCCATTTATATATCTTTTCTATTTATTCTTTGGCTGTGTAGGTTAGTGCCTATATATAGTGTAATTTACAATAGAGGTGATAAAAGTAAGTATCCTCCTGAAGCTGGTGTTTCTGCGTGACGAAACTGGATTCAGATGGAATCTCTTTTCATTAGACTTTCATGCTGCTTTACTGGAATTGTAGTTGGTGTTGGGGTTTAAGATATATTTAGGGGATTTGAATCTCTGGACTGACAATATGATAGCCAGGCCCTGAGCCTCAACAGACTTCAGCTCCTACAATCTGATTTATTGGACTCACCTCACTCAGCCAAGATGGTGTTGAAGAAGGACAACCACCACACCATGGAGCCTAGAGTGCCTACAACTGAAAGCAGGAGGATTGCATCCAGTATCCATGTGGAATCTGAGCCTCCTCTTGACATAGAGATGACACGGACATAACCAATCCAAGGCCCACAGAGAAAAGGTGGCATTGGAGTGGAGTGGGAAAAGTGGACATGGTGGCTGATATGGGTATGGGGAATGGCAGGAAGAGATGAGATGTGGAGGTGCCTTTGGGACTTAGAGTTGCCCTGGATGGTGCTGCAGGGGCAATCACCGGACATTGTAAATCCTCCCGAGGCCCACTGGATGGAATGTGGGAGAGTATGGGCCATGATGTGGACCATTGACAATGAGGTGCAGAGATGCCCAGAGATGTACTTACCAAATGCAATGGATGTATCATGATGATGGGAGTGAGTGTTGCTGGGGGGGGAGTGGTGGGGTGGGGGTGGTGGGGTTGAATAGGACCTCATATTGTTTTTTTAATGTAATATTTTTACAAAATCAATAAAAAAAAACATTAAAAAAAAAGTAAGTATCCTTACTTTATTCTTCTTGTTAAAAGAAATTCTTCTACTTTTTCACCATTAACAGTCACTGTAGACTTTTTTAAAAAACAAATCAATTTTATTGATACATATTAATAAATCATACAGTCCATCCAATGTGTACAATCAATGGCTTCTGGCATAATCACATAGTTATGCATTTATCACTTTAATCATTATTAGAGCATTTTCATTATTTCAATAATAATAATAATAATAATATTAAAAGTCACCACCTCTCAATCATCTGTCCTTCCACTCCTGTATATAACTGCTGTTTCTGGTATTCCTGCATATTTATTTATTTATTTTAAAGCAGTTTTATTAAGATATACTCAGATACCATACAATCTATCCAAAGCGTATAATTAATGGCTTTTAGTATAATCACAATGTTATGCATTCATCACCACAAAAAATTTTAGAACAATTTCATTACTCCAAGAAGAAAAACTCATCACTTAGCAAGTCACCTTTCAATTCCTCTGTCCTACCCCAGTGCTACATAACCACTAATCTAATTTCATCTTTATAAATTGATTTATATTTTATAAGAATGGAATCATACAATATGTAGTACTGTCTGCTTTCTTTCACTTAGCATAATGTGCTTTTTTGTCTGATATTAACATCTTGTAACATTAACATACATTTGTTCAGTTTCAAAGAAAAACAGTCTTATATATGCAATATTACCCATATTCATGTTTCACATGAGGTTTTATTATGCTATATAGTCCCATGTTACATTTTTTAGCTTTCCTTTTAGTAATTTACATGACCTTAGACTTTCTCTTTCAACTACTGTCACAACTATATAATTGCACTGCTACTTACACATATTATGTTGTGCTTTCAGCTTTTCTATTCATTTCCAAGATTAACACATATCCTTGTTTAACAATTCTGCACAAGTTAACTCTCAGCATTCCATTCTCTACCTTCATTCTATTTTCCGGTGATCCACATTCAAATTATTAACTCCATGAGATTACATAATATATTTAGTTCACAATAGCGCAATCATACAGTATTTGTCCTTTCATGTCTGGCTTTCTTCACTCACCATAATGTCCTTCAGGTTCATCCATGTTATCATAAGCTTTATGACTTCCTTTCTTCTTATAATTGCATAATATTCCATCATGTGCATACACCACAGTTTGTTTATCCATTCATCGGTTGATGTATACCTAGGTTGTTTCCATCTTTTGGCAATCATGAATAATGCTGCTATGAACATCAGTGTGCAGACGTCTGTTCATTCTTCTGGGTATATACCCAGTAGTGGTATTACCGGGTCACATGGCATCTCTATTCAACTTCTTTAGGAACTGCCAAACAGTCTCCCACAGTGGTTATACCACAGTGGCTATAGCATTACAACCAACAGTGAATGAGTGTTCCTATCTCTCCACATATTCTTCAACACTTGTAGTTCTCTGACTTTTTAATAGTGGCCATTCTAATAGGTGTGAAATGAGATCTCATTGTTGCTTTGATTTGCATTTTCCTAATCATTAGTGATACTGAACATATTTTTCATGTGCTTTTTCACCATTTGTATTTCTTCTTTAGACAAATGTCCATTCAAGTCTTTTGCCTGTTTTTAATCCAGTCAGTTGTCTTTTTATTTTTTAGTTGTAGCATCTCTTTATAGATCATATACTAAACCCTTATTGGATACGGGATTTCCAATTATTTTCTCACATTGAGTCAGCTGCCTTTTCACCCTGTTGACAAAGTCAAAGTCTAGTTTGATGGCAAATAGTTTCTCATAATATACTCTTATGATCCTTTTTATTTCTGTGATGTCAGTTGTAACTTCCCCCTTTTATTTCTGATTTTGTTTATTTGCATCTTCTCTTTTTTTCTTTGTAAGTCTAGCAAAATGTTTGTCAATTTTATTGATTTTCTCAAATCTCCCACTTTTAATTTTGTTGATTTTCTCTATCATCTTGTTCTCAATTTCACTCATTTCTGTGCTAACCTTTATTTTTTATTTTCTTCTTCTTGCTTTGGGAATGGTTTGCTCTTCTTTTTATAGTTTCTCTAGTTGTTCAATTAAATCTTTGAGTTTAACTCTTTCTTCTTTTTTAATATAGGCATTTAGGGCTATAAATTTCCCTCTCAGCACTACCTTTATTGTAACCCGTAAGTGTTGATAATGTGTGTTCTCATTTTCATTTGTCTCAAAATATTTACTAATTTCACTTCGTTTCTTCTTTGATCCACTGATCATTTAGAAGTGAGTTGTTCAGCCTCCACACATCTGTAAATTTTCAGCTTTTCCATCTACTATTGATTTCCAGTTCCATTTCATTACAACCTGAGAAGTTGCTTTGTCTAATTTCAATCTTTTTATATTTATTGAGACCTGCCTTGTGACCTAACATGTGGTCTATCCTGGAAAAAGATCCAGGAGCACTTGAGAAAGATGTATATAACCCACTGATTTGGGATGCAATGTTCTGTATGTGTCTGTTAGGTCTAGCTCATTTATCATATTGTTCAAGTTCTTTGTTTCCTTGTTGATCTTCTGTCCAGTTCGATCTTCTGTCCAGATCTTCTATCTAATGATGTAAGTGGTGTGTTGAAGTCTCCAGCTATTATTGTAGAGATGTCTATTTCTCCCTTCAGTTTTGCCACAGTTTGCCTCATGTGATTTGGGGCACTCTTCTTATGTGCACAGATATTTATGACTGTTATTCTTTCCAAGTGGATTATCCCTTTTATTAATATATATCATAACTTTTGCATTTATTGTGTTTTGTCTGATACTAGTATAGCTACATCTGCTCTTTTTTGGTTACTGTTTGCATGGAGTGTCTTTTTCTAACCTTTCACTTTCAGGCAGTTTGTATCACGGGGTCTAAGGTGAGTCTCTTGTAGGCAGCATATGGATGGTTTATGTTTTTTTATCCATTCTGTCAGCCTATATCTTTTGATTGGGGAGTTTAATCCATTCGCATTCAATGATATTACCATAAATGCATTATTTACTTCCACCTTTTTATTTTTTGGTTTTCATACACCATATCTTAGTTTCATCTGTCTTTTTACTCTTTCATTACCTTTCTGCTATTATTGCCTTTTTCTACACTATCCTCCAAACCTGTCTCTACTCTCTTCTTTCAGACTGTAAGACTTCCTTAAATATTTCCTACAAAGGGCGATTCTTTTTATGAACTCTCTTAGTTTCTGTTTGTTTGTGAATATTTTAAACTCACCTTCATATTTGAAGGACAATTTTGTCAGACAAAGAATTCTTGGGGGAAGCAGAAGTGACCCAAGCAATTGAGCTCCCATCTACCACATGTGAGGTCCCAGTTCAGTTTCCAGTGCCTCCTGGAGAAGATAAGCAAAACAGCAAACTGGCATGATGGGCAGGTGCGGCAAGTTGATGCAACAAGATGACACAACAAGGAGACACAAATAGGAAAGTCAATGAGAGACCCAACAAAGCAGGAAGTTGAAGTGGTTCAAGAGATTGAGCATCTCTCTCCCACACGGGAAGTCCCAGGTGCCTCCTAAAGATACAGAGAGCACACAGCAAATGGGCAGGGAGAGCAGACAGTGAGCACAAACAACAAGAGGGAGGGTGGAATAAATAATTTTTTAAAAGAGAATTCTCAGCTGGAAATTTTTCTCTTTCAGTATCTTACTTGTATCAAACCACTGTCTTCTTGCCTACATGGTTTCTGAAGAGAAATCCACACTAAATCTTATTGGATGTCCCTTGTATGTGATGGTTTGCTTTACCTTTGCTGCTCTCAGAATTGGCTCTTTATCTTTGCTATTTGACATTCTGAGTAGTATGTGTCTTAGAGTATTTCTACTTGGATTTTTTTTCTGATTGGGATAAGCTTTGCTTCTTGGAAGCACATGAGAGTTGGGAAATTTTCAGCCATTATTTCCTCAAATACTCTTTCTGCCCCTTTTCCTTTCTCCTTCTGGAATTCTTGTGTCACATTACACTGTTGAATTTCAGGTTGCCATTCAACTCTCTAACCCCTCTCATTTTTTTCCATTCTTTTCTCTGTTTTTCTCTCAATTTCAGCAGTTCTGTCTTTAGTATCACTTATTCTTTCTTCTATCATTTCAAGTCTGCTGTTGTATGCCTTAATGTGTTTTTTATCTCACCTATTATGTCTTTAATTCCCATGAGCTCTTTTATTTTTTATTCAGGTCTTCAAATTCTTTGTGCTCACCCAGTTTCTTCTTGATGGTCTTTATCTCTTTAGCCCTACTGTCTTTCAGCCCATTAATTTTATTTTGAAATTTGTATGCATCTCATTGATTAGTTGTCTCAAATCCTGGGTTTCATTTGGGGCTTTGATATATTCCTTTGCTTGGGCCATTTCTTCCATTTTCTTAGTATGGCTTGTAATTTTTTGCTGATATCTAGGCATCTGATTATGATGGAGAGTTTATTCTGTTGCTCAACTTCTCTCCTTTGTAGGATTTAGGAGGCTGTATATTATTGCCATTCTTTGATTCTTGGTTCAACCTGTTCTGGGTCTTTAGGATTGTCCCTGTTAGTTGCTCAAATCTGGGTCATGGACCCAGTAATGGGTTGCACACCTGCTTCCAGGAGCCTTGGGGAGGGAGGCTGAAAAGGCTGGATAAAAACTTGTTTTATTTATTTACTCTTAGTTTCCTCACATGCACTTCCTGGGTCAGTCAGCAGATTGCGCTCTTTGGCAATCTTCCCAGTCAAAGCCTGGTGGGAGTGAATTTGCTGCAACAGACTGGAACAATGTGATAGTGGATCCTGCCAGGCAGCTAAGAGCCTTATAACTCAAACTTTCTCAGAGGTTGCTCTCCAACCTTTGCTGGAAGCCAACTCTCTTTTCCCAGGTAGAAAATAATTCAGCTCCCCTCTGCATCCTCCACAACTGCTCCTAGTCAAGAGAAGGGTGTTTGAGAGTGTCAGATCTCGTTAGCTCCCAAAACAAAAAAATGGCACAGCCCCACCCAACCTAGAATGGCTTGGTGGATACTGCCTAGAATGTGGTGGATACCACAAATTTGTGGGTCAAAAGCTGAGTCAGCCTTAGGTTATGTCCTTCTCTCTCCTGTTTCCTGGGGAGGTGGATCCCTGCCGCCCCCTTTGTCTGTAGCTGCTGGCCCCAAGGCCTGATTTTTCACAATTGTATATAGGGTCTGGGAGGTTGCTGGCAGCTGCCTCTGCAGCTTCAACTCAGTTTTGCCACTGAGATATTTTCCTTTGCCCCTCTTCTGAGTGGTGTCCAGCCTTCCCCTGGTGTCCTAAACCCCAGAATATTTTTTCCAGACCATTTGTACCTGTCTTCTAGCTATTTTTCTAAGAGAGGAGAGAGTCCCATGTCTTCCTAGTCTTCCATCCTCCCAGAAGTCTGTATACTTTTGATAGATACAATTTTCAGGTTAATGAATTCTCATTTTGTTCCTAGTGTGCTAAAATTTTATAAAGCAAGAACACTGAATTTTGACAAATGTATTTTTTTCTTTTTTTTTTCTTTTCTTTTTTTAACTTTTAAAACATATTTACTAAGATTCTGGCAATAGCTTTATGTAACAAGACACAGCATTACAGGCCTGCCACTCACCTTGTTTATGTTAAATCTCAACTTCAATATGAAGCTGTTAAAAAAAATATATCAAAACCTGCTTTTTACATGCTAAATATCTTGGCAAGTATGCCATCAAACACAGTAATGAACTTAAGATAGCAAGAGTAAGGAGTTACAAAAATTAAACATTGCAGCCTAAACAAGGTTCATACAAAAAATTTTAACTATACTGGTTACATAAAATCTTTCTGACTAGTTAAAATTTAACAGTATAAAACATGCATTTTAGAACCTTTTAGCTATCTAGTTCAAAAAGTACCTCTTCAAAGCTAAAGTGTAGTCAAAATTAATTCACGTGACATAACACATTGTAATGCTAAAAAATATTCAGAATTATTAAGTGGAGGTAAATTCCAGAGCTTTTGGGGCTTTCTCATGCTGCACAGGGCCACTTCTCTGGTTCACTCAAGGCAGCATAAGGCAGAGTCCAAGGATGTCACTAAGCTCAGTAAAGTGGTATCCAGCTCTGACCTCCCCAGGAAGCATGGCTGCTGCATCCACAAAAACAGGATGTGTGAGGATCAAAGGCACACTATTCTGCTAGCTAAAGAGATAGCAAACCACCACCCCCCACCCTAAAAGTTCCTTCCCCAGGTAAATAAAAAGTATACAAGGGAAAAAAATTAAAATACACTTATCCACAGTCAGGATTTTGGACTATCAATATAATTCCTATTTCAAAAATGCTAACTCAAGCTGCCTGGATATTTCTGGTAACATCTTATATATGTATTCAGATTCAATCTCTATTGATTTATTATTAGGTAATTTTGTAAAAAATATTCACTTTATCCCCAAATATCTGAACCACTAATACGACTACAGTGTATTATCTCCCAGAGCTATTATGCACTGAAAGAGAACAATAACAAAAAAAAAAAAAGATGTTCAAGCAGCAGGCAACAATTATGGCCCTTTCACACAGTGGCATCTGAGAGGCTACTGTAAAGTCCAGGAATAATTCTAAAAACAAGAAAAATCATGCATTTTAGTAAATATGTCATAATTTTCACAGTTGAAATTTCCTTAGACATTGAACTTTCTTAATAAGAGAATCCTGATTTTACTTAATGTTATGGAGAATCAGGACTTGAACTAGCAGCCTTCTTTTTCTTCTTTCTACTGTGTTTCTCACGCTTCTTTTTCCTTTTTGTTTTCCCTGTTGGTTTTTCTCGTTCTTCACTGCTTTTCTTCTTTTTTGCTTGTACCTCCTCAATATAATCTGATTCTGACAAGGACTCAGATGATAAAGGTTTATCTTCAGGATACATCTTTCTTTTTTTGCTGACTCCTTTATTATCCTTTTCTTTTTCAGTTGAATCCTTTGACTTCTTTTCCTTTTTTAGACTATCCTCACTGTCTGATTCGGTTTCTGACATGGAACTTTCCGAAGATTTATGTGAATGTTCTTCTTTTTCTTTCTCCTTTTTCCTTGTTTCTTATCCTCATCTTCAGAATCTGAAGAACTGCTGGAAGAATCAGAGCTTGATGAAGAAGAAGATGAATACCTATCAGATTTCTTCTTTTCTTTTTTCTTTCTCTGTCTTTTTTTGGATGAACTCTCACTTCCACTTAGTAATTTCTCCCTGTGTTTTTCTAGTTCTTTCTTCCAGTTCTCATTCATTTTTTCTTCAAATTCAGCTAATGCTTTGGAGCCTTTCTTTTTCTTTTCTAGTTGTTCTTTCACTTCTTCCCAGGTGGACCTTGGTCGATTCAGATAATCTTGTATCGTTGGTCCTGATGACTGGATTGGACCCCTTGATCTGGCCATTGCTATCAGGTTCATGTAGGCCATGCGATTGTCCCACTTCCCCTGGTGCCCGACGACTTCGGAGCGCACAGCCAGACGCCGGGGAAGACTAGGCCAGAGCTGTATTTTTTTCTGTATAAGATGATGATACCATTTTTTCTTAACTGATAATGAGGTGATATATATCAGTAGATTATCTAATGCTAAACCTTCTAACATTGCTGATATAAACCCACTATATTCATTGTATTTTTTTCACTTAAAAACAATTTATTGAAGTATATCATTCAAACATGAATATACATAAACAGTAAGTATATAGTAAAAGTTGTCAAGTTACAAAACAAACATGCACTAACATCACATGGGGCCCCCATACAGCATCCCAAATACCTTGCATTGTTGTGAAACATTTGTAACAAATTATGAACGAGCATTGTCAAAGTAGTACTACTAATTGTAGTCCCTTTCTCACATTTGGTGTATTTTTCCTCCAACCCACCCTATTATATTTTTTTTTTGTTCATAAACCATACAATTTATCTAAAGTGAACAATCAATGGCATTTGGTATATTCACCAATTGTGCACTCATCACTTGAGTCAATATCAGATCATTTACATTACTCAAAAAAAATCACTGTCATACCCATATGACACTACTATTTACAAATCCTATGATGCACATTCAACAGTTCTATTCATTTCCAAAAATTTACAAACAACTTTTCACTAATTCTGCACAGCTTAAATCTTAGCTTTCCATTTTTTAACCCCATTCTTTTCTCTGGTGACTTATATTCTCACTATTAAATCCATAAGTTTGTTCATTATATTTAGTTCATAATAGCAAAGTTATACAATATTTGTCCTTTTTTGCCTGGTTTGCTTCTCTCAACATAATGTCCTCCAGGTTCATCCACATTTTCATATGCTTCAAGACTTCATTTCTACTTTCAGTTGAATAATATCCCATTGTGTGTACATAGCAGAGATTGTTTATCCATTTGTCAGTTGGTGAATATCTGGGTTGTTTCTATCTTTTGGCAATTGTGATTAAGTCACTGTGAACATCAGTGTGCAGATGTCTGTTCATGTCACTGCTCTCAGTTCTTCTGTATATACCTAATAGAGGTATTACCAGGTCACATGACAGATCTATATCTAATTTCCTTAGGAACTGCCAAACAGACTTGCACAGCGGCTGTACCATTCTACATTCCAACCAGCAGTGAATAAGAGTTCTTGGTTCTTCACATTCTCTCCAAAACTTGTTTTGTATTGTTAAGAGCAGCCATTCTATTAGGTGTGAAATGATATCTCGTTGTAACTTTGATTCGCATTTCCCTAATAGCCAGTGATGCTGAGCATTATTTCATGTCATTTTTTGCCATTTGTATTTCTTCTTTAGAAAAATGTGTATTCAGGTCTTTTGCCCATTTTTTAATCCAGGTAGGTATCTGTATTGGTCAGCCAAAGGGGTGCTGATGCAAAATACCAGAAATTGGTTGGTGTCCATAAAGGGCATTTATTTGGGGTAAGAGCTTGCAGATACCAGGCCAAAAAGTGTAAGTTACTTCCCTTACCAAAGTCTATTTTCACATCTTGGAGCAAGATGGCTGCTGACATCTGTGTGGGTTCAGGCTTCCTGAGTTTCTCTCTTCCAGGGTCTTGCTTCTCTCTGGATTCAGTGTTCCTCTCCTCCTGGGGCTTGCTTCTGTTTCCTCTGTAAGCATACTTCTCAGGGTTCCAGCTTAAGGCTTCAGCACCAAACTTCAACATGAAACCTCCAATATCAAAAACCCTCAACTCTGTCTTTTGTCATGCCTTTTATGACATGGGTTCCACCCACCAAGGGGAGGGAACTCAACACCCTAATGTTGTGGCCCAAGCAAACCCTGATCATAACCTAATCATGCCCAGGTACAGATCAGATTACAAACATAATCCAATATCTATTTTTAGGATTCATAACCATATCAAACTGCTACACTCCACCCTCTGAATTCCAAAAAGACATTACAATATTTGAAAAAACTTTAAATCAGTAACAATGCAAGTACTAAATCATATCACAATCAATTTAAAGAAATAGTTTGTCTTGGGGCAAAGTCCTGTCTGCTACAGACCTCTGAGACTTACAAATCAATTTAATCTGCTTTTAATACACAAGTGGACAAAGGATAAACATTTTCATTACAATAAGGAGAAATTGGGAGGGAAACATGAGTCATGGGTCCGCTACAGTTCAATAAACCTGCCGGGCATCCTCCATTTGATTTCAAAGTCTGAGAGTCATTCTTAAGATGATGGTTTCTTCTCCTTGGTGCCTTATGGGAACCCACCCTTTCCACAGGCTTGCCCAATGGCCATTTTCTTAGTTCCAATCTTATCAAGCATCTAAGTGTTGACCAAGGTCCAGCCCTCTACCTCCAAGAGTGTTGGGGTGATTGCCACACCTTACCCAACCTTTGGGTTAGAGTCTTAACTCCCCTCATACAGTGATGTGAAGACAACATTCCCCCTAACCTTTGGCATACAGGCTCAACCCTCCCAGAGCAATGAGTTGACCACCTGGCCTGCCATTACCTTTGGGGGACAGGTCCACCCCTCTCAGACCTGCGGGGTGCTGACCTTAACCACCCTAATCCTTGGGGAAGGTGCTCCACCCTCTCAGTACCCTGGGGTGGCAAAACTCTCCCAGAACTTTGGACAGGAACATCCATCCTCTTCAATTGCTGGGGCAAACTCACCCACTCTGTACACATGGGTGGGGTTCCTCTCTTGACCCAAGGTGATGTCTTAATTCCAGATCTCAGGTTCCATGGTTTTCTTCTTAAAGCTGCTTCACCTTCAATATCTCCTTTCCATGTCCCTTTTAGTCCAAGCTGACAATGGTTTTGTTCATACAGTTCTCTCAAAAACCTTGTTGGTTTAGCATGCAAAAAGCAGGGGTCCAAGCCATCAGACAGTAAGGCTTTCCACAAGTTTTTCCTAGATAACTGCATCTTCAATCCTGATTTACAAGTGCCAAGTTTAGTTAAGTCCTCCAATGGGGCACTTTCATCTGGGAGCTTGATTTCCAAAGGCTTGGAATTTCTAGAATTAGTTTCTGTTTACTTTGTGCCTGACCATTCAGTCCTCAGTATATCTCTCTTGCCTAGCATTTTGCTATAGGCTGCAAGGAAAAGCCAAACTGCATTCTCTGACTTCCTTTTGGAAATTTTTGGCTAAATGCCCAGTCTTGCCATTTTCAAATTCTGCCTTCCATAAAACACCAAGAGTTAACCTTGCTAAGTTATCTGCAACTTTAAAACACAGATCACCCTTCCTCCAGTTTCCAACCATTTACTTCTAAGGCATCACAAAAAGTCTCTTTAGCACCCATATTGCTATCAACAGTCTCTTCAAAGCACTGTAAGTCTTTTCTTCCAAGCACCTCACAATTCCTACAAAAAAATACCTCTTACCCATTTATAAAACTGTTCCAGCATTTTGGTAATTGCAAAAGCACTAACCTATTCCTGGCACCAAATTATGTATTAGTCAGCCAAAGGGGTACTGATGCAAAATATCAGAAATTGGTTGGTTTTCATAAAAGGTATTTTTGGGGGTAGGAGCTTGCAGATACCAGGCCATAAACATAAGTTACTTCCCTCACCAAAGTCTATTTTCATGTGTTGGAGCAAGATGGCTGCTGACACCTGCGAGGGCTCAGGCTTCCTGAATTCCTCTCTTCCAGGGTCTTGCTTCTCTCTGGATTCAGGGTTCC
This sequence comes from Dasypus novemcinctus, assembly GCF_030445035.2. NCBI lineage: Eukaryota > Metazoa > Chordata > Mammalia > Cingulata > Dasypodidae > Dasypus > Dasypus novemcinctus. The sequence continues at coordinate 40,095,665 of NC_080675.1, forward strand.
TCACTTCCCTGGGTTTGCTTCTTCCTGGGCTCAGGGTCCTCTCTTCCTGGGACTTGCTTCTGTTTCCTCTGTGAGCTTACTTCCCAGGGCTCCAGCTTAAGGTTTCAGCATCAAAAGTCCTCAACTCTGTACTTTGCCATGCCTTTTGAGAGTCCCCACCCATCATGGCCCAATCAAAGCCCTAATCATAACTTAATCATGCCCAGGTACAGACCAGATTGCAAACATAACCCAGTATCTATTTTTGGAATTCATGATCATATCAAACTGCCACAGTGTCTTTTTATTGTTGAGTTGTAGGATGTATTACTTATCATGGATATTAGACCCTTGTCGAATGTGTATTTCCAAATATTTTCTCCCACTGCTTAGGCTGCCTTTTTAACCTTTTCACAAAGTCTTTGAGGTACAGAAGTGTTTCATTTTGAGGAGATCATATTTATCTATTTTTTATTTTGTTGCCTGTGCTTTGTGTGTAAGGTTTAAGAAACACCCACCTACTAAAGGTCTTGTAGATGTTTCCCGACATTATCATCTAGTAGTTTTATGGTCCTGGCTTTTATATTTAGGTCTTTGATCAATTTTGAGTTGATTTTTCTGTAGGGAGTGAGATAGGGATCCTCTTTCATTCTTTTGGTTTTAGATATCCAGTTCTCCCAGCACTATTTTTTGAAAAGACTCCTCTGTTCCAGAAAAGTGGACTTGGTAGGCTTATCAAAACTCAATTGCTGGGAAACGGACTTGGCCCAGTGGTTAGGGCATCCGTCTACCACATGGGAGGTCCGCGGTTCAAACCCCGGGGCTCCTTGACCCGTGTGGAGCTGGCCATGCGCAGTGCTGATGCGCGCAAGGAGTGCCCTGCCACGCAGGGGTGTCCCCCGCGTAGGGGAGCCCCATGCGCAAGGAGTGCACCCCGTAAGGAGAGCCGCCGAGCGCGAAAGAAAGTGCAGCCTGCCCAGGAATGGCGCCGCCTACACTTCCCGTGCCGCTGACGACAACAGAAGCGGACAAAGAAACAAGAAGCAGCAAATAGACACAGAGAACAGACAACGGGGAAGGGGGGGAAATTAAATAAATAAAAATAAATCTTAAAAAAAAAAAATCAATTGCTGGGAAGTGGATGTGTCTCAAGTGACTGGGCTCCTGCCTACCACATAGGAGGTCCCTGGTTCGATTCCTGGTAACTACTAAATAAGACAGTAAGCTGGCATGATGGGCAAGTGTGGCAAGCCGATGCAACAAGAGACACAAGAAGAAAAACATAATGAGAGACACAACAAAGCAGGGAGCAGAGGTTCCTGGTGCCTCCTAAAGAGGAAGAGGAAGACAACAAGGTGGCATGATGGGCAGGTGCAGCAAGCTAATGCAACAAAATGACTCAACAAGAAACACACGAAGAAAAACTCAATGAGAGACACAACAAAGCAGGGAACAGAGTTGGCTCAAGCAATTAGGCACCTCCCTACCATATCAGAGGCTCTGGGTTTGATTCCTGGTGCCTCCTAAAGAAACAAGGAAGACAAACAGACACAGCAAGTGCAAATGATGAGGGGGTGGGGAGAAATAAATGTTTTTAAAAAACTCAATTGCCTATAGAGGTGCAAGTCTATTTCTGAAGTCAATTTTATTCCATTGATCAGTGTGTCTCTATTTATGCTAATACTGAGCTGTTTTGACTACTGTAGGTTTATAATACCCTTCTGGAAGCATGAGTCTTCTGACTTTTTTTTTTTTTTAATGTTTTTGGTTATTTAGAACTCCTTTCTATCCAAATAAATTTGGTAATGACTTTTCTATTTCTGTTAAGTAGTTCATTGGAATTTTCATTTGTATTGCATTGAATCTATGAATCAGTTTAGGTAGAATTAACATCTTCATGATGTTTAGTCTTCCAGTCCATGAACATGGAATGTCCTTCAGTTTGTTTAGGTCTTCTTTCATCTTTTAGTGATGTTTGGTAGATTTTGTGTACAAATTTTTAACATTCCTGGTTAAATTAATTTCTAGATATTTGAGTATTTTTGTTGCTATTGTAAATGAATTTTTTCTTGATTTTCTCCTCATGTTGCTCAGGACTAGTGTATAGAAACATGACTGATTTTTGAGTATTGATCTTGTATCCTATCACTTTGTTGAACTCATTACATCCAGAAGCTTTGTTAAAAATATTTTGAAATTTTTAAGATATAGAATCATGTCATCTGCAAAAAGTGAGAGTTTTATTTCTTTTCCAATTTGGATGCTTATTGTTTTATTTTGTCTACTTGCTCTAGCTACAACTTCTAGCACAATGTTGAATAACAGTGGTGAGAGTGGGTGTCCTTTTCCTCTAAGATCTTTTCCTCTAAGATCTTTTTCCTGATCTTAGAGGAAAAGCTTTCAAACACTCCCCATTGAATAGTATGTTGGCTGTGGGATTTTCATATTACTTTTTATTGTGTTGAGAAACTTTCCTTCTATACTTTTTGAAGCATTTTTATTAAGAATGCATGCTGGAGTTTGTCAAATGCCTTTTCTGCATCAATTGAGATCTTTGTGTTGGTTTTTTTCCTTCAAATTATTAATGTGGTGTATTACATTAATTATTCTCTTATATTGAGCCACCCTTGCATACCAGGAATAAAACCCACTTGATTGTGATGTATAATTGTTTTTATATGCTGTTGGATTTGATTTGCAAGTATTTTGTTGAGAATTTTTTAATCTATTCATTAGAGTGATTGGTCTGTAAATTTCATTTCTTGTATCTTTATCTGGCTTTATATTAATGTTGGCTTCAAAAAAATCTGTTGAGTAATTTTCCCTTCTTTTATAATTTGGAAGAGTTTAAAGAGAATTGGTGTTAATTCTTCTCAAAATGCTTTGTAGATTTCAACTGTAAAGCCATCTGGTCCTGGACATTTCTTTGTTGGAAGATTTTTGATGACTGATTCAATCTCTCTAAACATGATTGGTGGGAAGCAAATGTGGCTCAAGCTCCTGGTTTTTGTACTCACTGTCTGCTCTGTGTCCACTTGCCATGCACTCTCTGTGTCTGTCTTCTCTTCTCATCTTCTCTTTTAGGAGGCACCAGGAACTGATCCTGGGACCTTCAGTGTGGGAGAGAAGCACTCAGTCACTTGAGCCACCTAGCTCCCTGGTTCACTACATCTCCCATTGTCCCTCCTCTGTGTCCCCTTTGTTGAGTCATCTTGTTGCACCAGCTCCTCATGGTTCAGCTCTCTGGATGGGCCTGGTCTCCACATGGGCCAGCTCACCATGTGGGCCAGCTCACTTTCACCAGGAGGCCCTGGGAAGCAAACCTAGGACCTCCTATATGGTAGATGGAAGACCAATCACTTGAGTTACATCCACTTCCCATAATATCCTCTTATGATCCACTTTATTTCTGTGGTGTCAGTCATAATGTCCTTCTTTCATTCCTGATTTTATTTGCATCTTCTTTTCTTCTTTGTTCTTCTTGCTAAGGGTTTGTCAATTTTATTTTCTCAAAGCACCAGCTTTTGTTTGGTTCATTTTCTC